>NC_142587.1:43025000-48025000 GCF_965207765.1 Zootoca vivipara | reverse complement strand
CAGGGTTGTGATGCCCCTGTGCGCGGCGGAGGTGGCCCCAGGCCCGTGCGCCTCCGGAGAGCGGCCTGAAGCCGCTGAACAGCTGATAGGCGCGCCTGGGGCGGCCTCCACCGTGCCTCTCAGTGGGTGCAGCGGTGCCCCTGGTGGCCTGGCACCCTGCGCCACCGGACGCAGGCCTAGAGATGGCCCTGCACCTTGATAAGCATCATTTCGTCAATGCTTGATATTGCTTCCCGAAAGCACCCTTCTTCTTTCTGTCACTATTAGAATGTCTTAACACATATACATGTATAGAAACAGAAAAAAACCATCAAATTCAATTTATCTTTACCACAGAAAAGAAAGTAGCATTCTCTGCAGATGCACCCCCTCCATTAAGAAAAAAAAATGTTCCAGTGAAATGTGATGTGTCATCATCCATGCAAGGGGAAATTAAATATATACTGTATAGATTTAAGCTTCTCTTGTGAATGCAACCTACAACTGCCCCCAGATGAACACAGCAAACGAACATCTGTTCTGACTGGAACAATGTTTAATGAGGACAGAGATGATGATGTACTACTTGCCCTATTAGGGCCTATCGGCTGGAGACAGCCATGCACTCACTTATACAAGCAAACACACTGATAGTAAATCGCAAGAAAAGCCTCCATTCGTGCTTTCAGAACCCTAACCTCACGACTCTCCCTGCAGATAGAAATGTCAGTTTCTTCTCATTTAGTCAGATGGCCTCACAGGAGACGTACTGTTTGAACAAGGCAGGCTTTTCAGCTCTGTTATTGAACGTATAACAGGAACAAATGACATTTTTTGTAGTTCAAGGGCCACATTCCCTTCCAGACAATGTCCAGGGGCCACATGGCAGTCCTGGAGGTGGGGCCAAAGGCAAAAGATGGACAGAGCAATTAAGGTGAATTTTGCATGCGTAGTGTACAGTAGGCTGGTTTCTACACACATCCCTCTACTCCACATCCAGGCAGGCACGAGCCACTATCAGAGCTCAAGGGCACATTCCAGCCAGGCACAAACACTCCAGGAGGGTACAGAGCAAGGCTGGTGAAAGGTGTGACCTGGGAAGTCCCAGTGAGATATCTGGAGGGCTGCATTTGGTCCCAGGGCCTGAGGGTCCCAACCCCCTGATTTATATCAATACCAAATACATATATGCATTTTCCCCCAATTCAATCTTTATTATTTTTTTAAAATATACATTTATACAACACTCTCTGATTTTGTTTGTAACAAAAAAGAAAATGATGGCAACTGAAGCAAATATACTTCGTATACCTTACAATACACATGACAGTACAATTTATGAAGGGGGGGGGGAGAAAGAAAGAAAGAAAGAAAGAAAGAAAGAAAGAAAGAAAGAAAGAAAGAAAGAAAGAGTAGCTGAGGTTTTAAAAAAGACTTCCAAACATTCTCATTGTACATTATCTGTTAAATACACTTTTACCACATAGTTACTGTTGTGTATTGAGTCAAAGGATTTTATATCTGTATTATTATTGTCTGTATTTGCATTAGGATAAAGTAACTGCCTTTTGGTCCCAGAGGGTACAGCTACTATTGGTTCATTTAAGCTGCTGTATTTGGATCCTCTGTCTTATTGGTTTCCTCCAAAAGGCAGCACTGTGATTGCTTGATATTGTTCCCTCCAAAATGTATCCCTTCCTAGCTAGTCCCCTGTCCCTATAAATGTAGCTTTCCTCTCCTCAGTCTTCAGTCTTGTTCACTTTAATAAAGAGCTGTTACTAGAGAACTGTCTCCAGCATGTTATGTCAAGAGAGCTGAAATCACAAACCCCACGTCACAACAACTGGCGACGAAGGTGGGATCCGGAATGCTGAGGAGCGGTTAAACACAGCCCTGCCTCAGAGTCCGGATTGCAGCTTAGAACAAGACTCACTGGCCAGCTGAGAAGACGACCCTGCCCGCTAGGACAATGGAGAGTCCAAGGGTATTGGAGCCCTTCCAGCCATCAGAGCCCCACACATGGGAAGACTACGTCGAACGCTTCGAGTTCTTTGCAGTGGCTCAAGGGATCACCGATGCCAGCAAAAGAAGGGCCACATTCCTGAGCTACTGTGGGCCCGAGACCTTCAAGCTGGCCAAGGCATTACTTGCTCCAGCGAAGCTGAGTGAGACATCTCTCAAAGATATTCTTGCCTGCCTAACAAGCCACTTGGCGCCTACTGAGACCAAGATGGCCCGGCGGATGGAGTTCCATAAGAGGCAGCAGCATGCTGGGGAGTCTGTATCCACATTTCTGGCTGAACTCCGGAAGCTCGCTCAGCACTGCGGCTTCCAAAATCTGGAAGAGACTCTCCTGGATCGGTTTATTGGTGGTCTGAGCAGCAAGAAAGCCAGAAGACGCATCGTGGCTAAAGAAGAGGTTACCCTTGCTTCAGCCTTGAAGGAGGCCACCGCCACGGAGAATTATGAAAGAGAGGAGCTTGATGCCAGTCGCAAGGCCACTAAGCCACAGATAGAAGTTGCGCATGCCATGGACGAGCTAGAGGCTACTCCGAGCCAGAGCCCAGTCCGTGGGGTCGAGTTGGTGCGTCAGGCCTGCACAGTGCACAAAGATCGCCGAGGCAGTTGCCCAGGTTGTGGCGGAAACCATGAGCGGAAGAGTTGTCGTTTCAGGGATGCTATGTGCCGGATGTGCGGAAAGACGGGTCACATCGCCAGGGTCTGTAGATCGGCGGCGTCGGGAGCAACAGGAGCACCTAGACTGGAGCATCGCAGACCGCCCACAGCAACTCGTTTTCTAAAGGACTGCCACTACGTAACGGAGATCAACGGGAGGGCCGTGCAGTTTCCAGCGCAAGGCAAGGCACACGTCAAGGTGAAGATTGAGGGTCAGCAGTGCGACATGGAGGTGGACTCCGGATCTGCATTCACCATCGTGTCGGACCAGACCGCGAAGACATTCTTCCCCAGGGGTAAGTTGCCCCCTCTGGAGCCCTTCCCGGCAACCTTGCAGTCGTACTCAGCAGGCCGCATCCATGTTATGGGAATGTGTGCCGTGAGAGTACAGTTCCGGGACAAACAGGCTGTACTCAAACTGGTGATTGCGAAGGGCAGTCGCCCCAGTCTCCTGGGCACTGACTGGTTCCCCGCCCTGGGACTGAGTATCTCAGGGCTTAATTCAATCCAAACCTGCCCTGAGATGAGCGAGGCATTATGCAAGGAATTTGCTGGTCTCTTTAATGGAAAACTGGGTTGTTATAAAGGGCCCCCAGTTGACTTCGAGTTGGACCCCGGTGTGGCCCCAATCCGACTCAAACCAAGGCGAGTGCCATTTGCACTGCAACCCAAGATCGAGGCAGAGCTGGATAAATTGGTCAAGCAGGGAGTTCTCTCACCCGTGGACTCTGCTAAGTGGGAGACTCCAATCGTCACGCCCCTTAAAGCAAATGGGGAAGTCAGGATATGTGCAGATTACAAATGTACTATCAATAAGGCACTCAGGGGAAACTCATACCCCATTCCAGTCGTATCACATCTGTTGGCTAAACTGGCTGGGGGCAAGGTGTTCGCCAAAATTGACCTGGCACAAGCTTACCAACAGCTGCCAGTAACCCCACAATCAGCGGAAGCACAGACTATTGTCACACATAAAGGGGCGTTCAGAGTTAACAGATTACAGTTCGGAGTTTGTGTGGCCCCAGGGATTTTTCAAGGGCTCATGGAACGCCTGTTAAGAGGTCTGCCGGGGGTCTTGCCATTTTTTGATGACGTTTTGATTGCTGGAAAAGACCCACAGGAACTGGTTGCGCGTGTCCGTGCAGTGTTGCTCAAGTTCAAGGAGGTGGGGTTGCAACTGAAAAAAGAAAAATGCAGTTTTGGGGTGCCAACTGTGGATTTCTTGGGGTTTAAAATTGATGCATCAGGCATCCACCCCACAGATGCTAAGATTAAGGCCATCATCGAGGCACCACGACCACAGAACAAGACGGAGTTGCAGTCATTCCTGGGACTTATTAACTTTTATCATTCGTTCTTACCCCAGAAAGCTTCGGTAGCTGAACCATTACATAGACTATTGCAGAAAAAGAATGTGTGGCGATGGGGGCGGGAGCAGCAGAAGGCTTTTGACTCCTTGCGAGGAATGCTGAGTAGCAGGAGCGTCCTTGCTCATTATGATGAGTCAAAGCCGCTGGTCCTGGCATGTGATGCCTCTCAATACGGTCTGGGGGCTGTGCTGAGTCATAGGGAACCGGATGGGTCGGAAAAGCCCATCTCTTTCTATTCCCGTACGTTGTCGCCCACAGAGCGCAACTATGCTCAAATTGATAAAGAGGCACTGGCTATTGTGTCCGGAATCAAAAGGTTCTATGATTATTTGTACGGTCGCCATTTCTCCATTGAAACGGACCACAATCCACTGTTAGGGTTGTTCAACCCAAACAAACAAACGCCACAAATTCTCTCCCCCAGAATGTTGCGTTGGTCAATATTCCTGAATGGGTTCCAGTACACCTTGACCCATGTGCCGGGGAAACAGTTGTGCCATGCTGATGCGCTGAGTCGATTGCCCCTTCCTGGCGGGAGAAATGAGGATCCTGCTCTGGCGGAGCACATTATGATGCTAGAAACACTTCCGGGGGCTCCTGTAACAGCTACGGATATAGCTGAGAAAACTAGGAAAGATGCTGTTCTCTCCCGTGTGCTCACTTGGGTGGGGAGGGGGTGGCCAGGTGGTCCGCATGAAGAAAAATTCAGGCCTTATGCGACAAGGCAGCACGAATTGTCCATGCATAAGGGTTGTCTCCTATGGGGAGATAGGGTGATCATCCCAGCACCACTGAGAAACAGGGTTATTGAGACGCTTCACATGGGACACCCGGGAATGGTCAGGATGAAGTCGCTAGCCCGATGTTATGTGTGGTGGCCTGGAATGGACCAGAACATAGAACAATGGGTACGAACATGCAAGGCATGCCAAGAGGTGCGGCCAGAAGTGGCCAGAGCACCAGTCCACTGGTGGGAGCAGTCCAGGACTCCCTGGAGCCGGCTGCACATAGATTTTGCTGGGCCATTCCAAGGGAAGGTCTTTTTGGTTATCGTTGATGCATATTCCAAATGGTTAGAAGTGGCGATGGTCCCTAGCATGGCATCAGCTGCCGTAATCAAGGTGTTGAGGCAGCTGTTTGCTACCCACGGGTTACCTGAGACCATTGTATCAGATAATGGGGCAGCTTTTGTATCCCAAGAATTCAGGGCATTCTTGGCTGATAACTTTATAAGAGGGGTCACATCCGCGCCCTTTCACCCATCCTCCAATGGGCAGGCTGAGCGCATGGTAAGAACAGCCAAAGAATCCATTGCGCGCTTAATGGAGGGTAACTGGTCGGCTCGCATTGCGCGAATGTTATTTTTGCAGCATGCGACGCCGTGTACTGCGACGGGCAAGTCGCCAGCCGAGCTGCTCTTAGGTAGAAGACTGGTAACGGTGCTGGATTATGTCCACCCAGATAAAATGCCAAACCGTAATTCAAGAGCAACCCCCCAGGCTGAGACTGACACAACAAGGTATCTCGCCCCTGAAGATCTGGTCTGGGTGAGGAACTATTCACGAGGTCCGCGGTGGGTGGCCGGTGTGATCACCCGGGCTAGTGGACCTGTGTCCTATTATGTGACCTTGGAAAATGGGCAAGTTTGGAAGAGGCATATAGATCAGCTGAGGCGCCGGGCGCTCAGCAGGGAGGAGTCAGATGCAGAGAATTTACAGACTGAGGATAATTCATCCCTGGCTAATGACGCACAGCTGCGAGACCAGAGTGAAGATGGCCCAGAGGTGCAGTCACCAGGGGCTTCAGCAAATGAACCAGGGTCTGCTAGTCCTCAGGATGACGAGGTACAGGTCGGGGACCCTGAGATGTCTGGGACTCCATCTGTTCCTGACGAAACCCCTATAGCAGCCCCTCCACCACAGGTAACACCCAATCCAGAACCTGCAACACCTGTTGTCAGGAGATCAGGTAGAAGTTGTAGGACCCCACAGTACCTGAGGGATTACGTCTGCTGTGCTCACTAGGGGGGGAGGGGTGTTGTGTATTGAGTCAAAGGATTTTATATCTGTATTATTATTGTCTGTATTTGCATTAGGATAAAGTAACTGCCTTTTGGTTCCAGAGGGTACAGCTACTATTGGTTCATTTAAGCTGCTGTATTTGGATCCTCTGTCTTATTGGTTTCCTCCAAAAGGCAGCACTGTGATTGCTTGATATTGTTCCCTCCAAAATGTATCCCTTCCTAGCTAGTCCCCTGTCCCTATAAATGTAGCTTTCCTCTCCTCAGTCTTCAGTCTTGTTCACTTTAATAAAGAGCTGTTACTAGAGAACTGTCTCCAGCATGTTATGTCAAGAGAGCTGAAATCACAAACCCCACGTCACAACAGTTACTTTTTTCTTCTATTTTTTATTGTCAACCCAGGTGGCGCTGTGGTTAAACCACTGAGCCTAGGGCTTGCTGACCAGAAGGTTGGCGGTTCGAATCCCTGTGACGGGGTGAGCTCCCGTTGCTTGGTCCCAGCTCCTGCCAACCTAGCAGTTCGAAAGCACCTCAAAGTGCAAGTAGATAAATAGGAACCGCTACAGCGGGAAGGTAAACGGCGTTTCCATGTGCTGCTCTGGTTTGCCAGAAGCAGCTTTGTCATGCTGGCCACATGACCTGGAAGCTATACGCCGGCTCCCTCGGCCAATAATGCGAGATGAGCGCGCAACCCCAGAGTCGGTCACGACTGGACCTAATGGTCAGGGGTCCCTTTACCCTTTACCTTTTACCTTTATGTACTACAAGGCTCAGTCTATGTATGCATTTTGCCAGGGTGTCAAAGGGGAACCAGTCATACCCCTCCGCAACTACTATCTCCTCTCTCTGATTGTACCGGGCAGGAGCCTCCAGATCTTGGCCTTTGTATTCAAAGGCAAGATTCAAGGTCTGAGGACTGTGGTGTTGGATTTGGAAAGCATATGGGCAATGTGAAGGGGAGGGCCAATAGCTCAGATGAAGAGCATGTGATTTGTGCACAGAAGGTCAACCTCTTGAAGAACAGAGGATTTCAAACAGGAAAATATCTCCCTCAAGGCCGCTGACAATCCATGTAAACAATACAGAGGATTAGCTAGACTAATGATCTGATTCAGAGCCAGTTCATGTCAACACCTGGGTTACACGTAATATCCACATAGTGGGAGACAGCATATTTCCCATCTTGTATACAACCTGCAATTCAAACCAGGTTCTATACCATACCCTCTAACATTTCTCTGATGAAAATAGGGACCTCCCATTCCATAACGATAATTTGACTATTTGACACATCTTACTGGGTTGCCCAGCCACTCTGAGCAGCTTCCAATATATATAATAACATAAGAAAACATTAAACATTAAAAAAAACACTTTCCTATACAGAATTGCCTTCAGATGGCTCAGGGGTCAGATAACTCCATACCCTCCAACATTTCTCCAATGAAAATAGGGACATCCTAAAGAAAAACAGGACATTCTGGGATCAAAACAGAAACCAGGACAGCTTCTCTAAATCAGAGACACCCCTGGAAAATAGGGACACTTGGAAGGTCTGCTATACACATAAGTAGTCCAAGTCTGTCCAAAGCCCTGCTTGTAACCTACATGTCTGGTCCTTGGTATATATATATAAAAAATAGATCTTCATATCCTAAAGCCTGATGAAATTTCAAAAGAGGTTGAGCAATATTTCCTGTGATCAGGCGTGGGGTTTCAGCCCTGCATTGCTCATCATCAGACTTAGCAGCATAGCTGCCAAGTTTTCCCTTTTCTTGCGAGGAAGCCTATTCAGCATAAGGGAAAATCCCTTTAAAAAGGGGATAACTTGGCAGCTATGCTTAGCAGAACCAAAATAAACCATGCAAATATGCATCATTTACATTATACATATAATTCACAGCAGGTAATTTATCTTGGCATAGAATCTAGGTCACCTTGGAGCAGACTCCTGATTGCTTGATCGATTGCCAGAGTATATACAGCCCTTGCCATATAAACTATGGAGCTGCTACTGTGGCAACAGCCTTCAGCTGAGTCACAGCCTGGGATCCTAAGCTTGTACTGCAAATTCACAAGACAGGAGAACATCTTGTATATTTTGCTCACAGCATGCAGCTACTGATACTAAATACATGACTGGCAACAGCAATACCATGGTTTCAGGCAGGGTTCTCTCCCAGCCCTACCTAAAGATGATGGGGATTGAACCTGGGACCTTCTGCATGCAAGGCAGGTGCTCTACCCCTGAGCCATGGCCTAAGATCTGAGCCACAACAAGAAGTGGGCATCATAGGGAGAAAAGAAGCAAGGCTTGTTGGAGAAAGAGGTTTGGAAGAGAGATTCCTACTCTCTACTGCACAGTGGTGATTGCTCCACGGGCATCTACCCTCACCCACCTTTAAACAGATGATCCCCATAAAAATACTTAAGCTAGAATCAATTACAAACATTGAGCTTTCAAAATAAGTGAATATTTTACTCACGAAGTTTCCAGAAGTTATACCAAACAAGTCTCCATCTGCTGGCAATAAAATGAAGATGGAAAAGGTTCCAAATGAAAAAGAACTTGGTTTCCTTACCAAAAGGATCGTGCAGTCTTCAGGTTAGCAAAGACGCAGGCTTTCAAATCTCTATTTTGGAGAGATGCAGTTCACTTGATTTTACTTGCAGCTGAGAGCTATTGGCCACATGGCTCCTTGCTTGATCCAGGAAGCACAAAGAGAAAAGTCTGAGAAGGAGAAGAAAAGGCTGCCGAGCATAGCTGCCAAGTTATCCCTTTTTTTAAGGGATTTTCCCTTATGCTGAATAGGCTTCCTCGTGAGAAAAGGGAAAACTTGGCAGCTATGCTGCCGAGTACCTGCTAAGACAAATCCACCTGCAACCTGAGCTCAGTTTAAACTTTTTAATAGTAGTAGTAGTAGTAGTAGTAGTAATAATAATAATAAATTTTATTTATATCCCGCCCTCCCCAACCAAAGCCGGGCTCAGAGCGGCTAACATCAAACACGCAAATGTGAGTCAGTAAATTACAAAAGGCTTTCTTTGTGAAGTTTGTCACTTAACACAGCTTGCTCTATATTATAACTTCTTCATAGTTTTTTGTCAGGCAGTAAACCACTAAGAAGGAACAGCCATGAAACATCTTCTTTAGATGCTTTGTGTACTGCCCTTTTGTAATGCAAGAGAAGGAAGTACTCAGGTTTATCCTAGTAATAATTCAATATGTTGCCCAGTCATAGCTCAATATTTACACAAATCAACAAAGTAGACAAAACATGCTGGAAGCTCTGTTGATCCTTTAATTAAAATCCAAGCAGTGGCATAATACCTTACAAGGAAGCTGTAAAGTAATGAGCTAGCTATTGAGTTTCAAGGAACTTTCCCTCAGGCTGGATGTTACACAAAAACATGGGAGTGAAAAGAAGGCGGGGAATGCTGCGGATACAGGACATAATGGAAGCCCATCTGCAAAATACAGCAACTTTGGTCCCCCTCCAGACTGCTATTTTATTGCAGCTGTATTTTGTGACATGTTCATGACACAATAACAGTGCATGATTAATGATGGATTTATTCTGCTTCAGTTTGTTCTGCAATGCTTCCCCATTGCTACCACATTATTGCTGCAAGGAAGGGCTATAGCACAACAGAAGTGGAACGCAAAGGAAATCAGAACTTTTGTGACATAAAAGGTAACAGGATTTCACCAAGAAGTTATAGGTGATGTCATGTGCCAATTGGCAATGAAGCAGTGTGACTCCCCCAAAACCTTTGCAGGTGCAACCTGTATTGAAAGCAGGATGGCTTGTGACTGCCCCAATAACATAAAAAGGTAAAGGGACCCCTGACCATTAGGTCCAGTCGTGACCGACTCTGGGGTTGCGCGCTCATCTCGCATTATTGGCCGAGGGAGCCGGCGTATAGCTTCCAGGTCATGTGGCCAGCATGACAAAGCCGCTTCTGGCAAACCAGAGCAGCACATGGAAACGCCGTTTACCTTCCCGCTGTAGCGGTTCCTATTTATCTACTTGCAATTTGACGTGCTTTCGAACTGCTAGGTTGGCAGGAGCTGGGACCAAGCAACGGGAGCTCACCCCGTCACAGGGATTCGAACCACCGACCTTCTGATCAGCAAGCCCTAGGCTCAGTGGTTTAACCACAGCGCCACCTGGGTCCCTCGCCCCAATAACATATTGAGCAGAAATAATCACGAATGCTCAATAAAAAGGATGCCTAGAGGGTCCATTTAAGATGGCAGTTCAGGAAGTTCTTCACAAACTAATAAGGTTCGCTCATTTATTTTTAATCTTTTGCTGGAAGCCGGCCAGAGTGGCTGGGGAAACTCAGCCAGATGGGTGGGGTATAAATAATAAATTATTATATTATTATTATCATTGTGCAAAGTACAAGAAGTATTATTTTGCAGCAAACTACATTGGGACAAATAAACAATGGCCACTTTCTTTCTGGGGAAAAAAAAAATTTGAACCATCCTTGATTTTGATCTGCTTCTTATTGGAACATTAAGCTCCTGTGTAGGGCAGAAAGCAGGGATTTATAAAAACCCACATGGTAGTCTTTAAAGTATAAAATCTGGATATTGATTTAAGATACACTTGATACAGAGTCAATAGAAATCAACCTAGCAGATGGAGGGCATGTTATTTTATTCCCTTGACGATGTAATCCTTTGGCCTTTTGTGCTTGGCACAAACCAAACTAATTAGGCTGCAAAGAGGTTCCTGGGTTACCACTATACAGTGGTACCTCGGGTTAAGAACTTAATTCGTTCTGGAGGTCCGTTCTTAACCTGAAACTGTTCTTAACCTGAGGTACCACTTTAGCTAATGGGGCCTCCCGCTGCCACTGTTGTGTATTGAGTCAAAGGATTTTATGTCTGTATTATTATTGTCTGTATTTGCATTAGGATAAAGTAACTGCCTTTTGGTTCCAGAGGGTACAGCTACTATTGGTTCATTTAAGCTGCTGTATTTGGATCCTCTGTCTTATTGGTTCCCTCCAAAAGGCAGCACTGTGATTGCCTGATATTGTTCCCTCCAAAATGTATCACTTCCTAGCCAGTCCCCTGTCCCTATAAATGTAGCCTTCCTGCCCTCACAGTCAGTCTTGTTCACTTTAATAAAGAGCTGTTACTAGAGAACTGTCTCCAGCATGTTTTGTCAAGAGAGCTGAAATCACAAACCCCACGTCACAACAACTGGCGACGAAGGTGGGATCCGGAATGCTGAGGAGCGGTTAAACACAACCCTGCCTCAGAGTCCGGATTGCAGCTGAGAACAAGACTCACTGGCCAGCTGAGAAGACGACCCTGCCCGCTAGGACAATGGAGAGTCCAAGGGTATTGGAGCCCTTCCAGCCATCAGAGCCCCACACGTGGGAAGACTACGTCGAACGCTTCGAGTTCTTTGCAGTGGCTCAAGGGATCACCGATGCCAGCAAAAGAAGGGCCACATTCCTGAGCTACTGTGGGCCCGAGACCTTCAAGCTGGCCAAGGCATTACTTGCTCCAGCGAAGCTGAGTGAGACATCTCTCAAAGATATTCTTGCCTGCCTAACAAGCCACTTGGCGCCTACTGAGACCAAGATGGCCCGGCGGATGGAGTTCCATAAGAGGCAGCAGCGTGCTGGGGAGTCTGTATCCGCATTTCTGGCTGAACTCCGGAAGCTCGCTCAGCACTGTGGCTTCCAAAATCTGGAAGAGACTCTCCTGGATCGGTTTATTGGTGGTCTGAGCAGCAAGAAAGCCAGAAGACGCATCGTGGCTAAAGAAGAGGTTACCCTTGCTTCAGCCTTGAAGGAGGCCACCGCCACAGAGAATTATGAAAGAGAGGAGCTTGATGCCAGTCGCAAGGCCACTAAGCCACAGATAGAAGTTGCGCATGCCATGGACGAGCTAGAGGCTACTCCGAGCCAGAGCCCAGTCCGTGGGGGTGAGTTGGTGCGTTAGGCCTGCACAGTGCACAAAGATCGCCGAGGCAGTTGCCCAGGTTGTGGCGGAAACCATGAGCGGAAGAGTTGTCGTTTCAGGGATGCTATGTGCCGGACGTGCGGAAAGACGGGTCACATCGCCAGGGTCTGTAGATCGGCGGCGTCGGGAGCGACAGGAGCACCTAGACTGGAGCATCGCAGACCGCCCACAGCACCTCGTTTTCTAAAGGACTGCCACTACGTAACGGAGATCAACGGGAGGGCCGTGCAGTTTCCAGCACAAGGCAAGGCACACGTCAAGGTGAAGATTGAGGGTCAGCAGTGCGACATGGAGGTGGACTCCGGATCTGCATTCACCATCGTGTCGGACCAGACTGCGAAGACATTCTTCCCCAGGGGTAAGTTGCCCCCTCTGGAGCCCTTCCCGGCAACCTTGCAGTCGTACTCAGCAGGCCGCATCCATGTTATGGGAATGTGTGCCGTGAGAGTACAGTTCCGGGACAAACAGGCTGTACTCAAACTGGTGATTGCGAAGGGCAGTCGCCCCAGTCTCCTGGGCACTGACTGGTTCCCCGCCCTGGGACTGAGTATCTCAGGGCTTAATTCAATCCAAACCTGCCCTGAGATGAGCGAGGCATTATGCAAGGAATTTGCTGGTCTCTTTAATGGAAAACTGGGTTGTTATAAAGGGCCCCCAGTTGACTTTGAGTTGGACCCCGGGGTGGCCCCAATCCGACTCAAACCAAGGCGAGTGCCATTTGCACTGCAACCCAAGATCGAGGCAGAGCTGGATAAATTGGTCAAGCAGGGAGTTCTCTCACCCGTGGACTCTGCTAAGTGGGAGACTCCAATCGTCACGCCCCTTAAAGCAAATGGGGAAGTCAGGATATGTGCAGATTACAAATGTACTATCAATAAGGCACTCAGGGGAAACTCATACCCCATTCCAGTCGTATCACATCTGTTGGCTAAACTGGCTGGGGGCAAGGTGTTCACCAAAATTGACCTGGCACAAGCTTACCAACAGCTGCCAGTAACCCCACAATCAGCGGAAGCACAGACTATTGTCACACATAAAGGGGCGTTCAGAGTTAACAGATTACAGTTCGGAGTTTGTGTGGCCCCAGGGATTTTTCAAGGGCTCATGGAACGCCTGTTAAGGGGTCTGCCGGGGGTCTTGCCATTTTTTGATGACGTTTTGATTGCTGGAAAAGACCCACAGGAACTGGTTGCGCATGTCCGTGCAGTGTTGCTCAAGTTCAAGGAGGTGGGGTTGCAACTGAAAAAAGAAAAATGCAGTTTTGGGGTGCCAACTGTGGATTTCTTGGGGTTTAAAATTGATGCATCAGGCATCCACCCCACAGATGCTAAGATTAAGGCCATCATCGAGGCACCACGACCACAGAACAAGACGGAGTTGCAGTCATTCCTGGGACTTATTAACTTTTATCATTCATTCTTACCCCAGAAAGCTTCGGTAGCTGAACCATTACATAGACTTTTGCAGAAAAAGACTGTGTGGCGATGGGGGCGGGAGCAGCAGAAGGCTTTTGACTCCTTGCGAGAAATGCTGAGTAGCAGGAGCGTCCTTGCTCATTATGATGAGTCGAAGCCGCTGGTCCTGGCATGTGATGCCTCTCAATACGGCCTGGGGGCTGTGCTGAGTCATAGGGAACCGGATGGGTCGGAAAAGCCCATCTCTTTCTATTCCCGTACGTTGTCACCCACGGAGCGCAACTATGCTCAAATTGATAAAGAGGCACTAGCAATTGTGTCAGGAATCAAAAAGTTCTATGATTATTTGTACGGTCGCCATTTCTCCATTGAAACGGACCACAAACCACTGTTAGGGTTGTTCAACCCAAACAAACAAACACCACAAATTCTCTCCCCCAGAATGTTGTGTTGGTCAATATTCCTGAATGGGTTCCAGTACACCTTGACCCATGTGCCGGGGAAACAGTTGTGCCACGCTGATGCGCTGAGTCGATTGCCCCTTCCTGGCGGGAGCAATGAGGATCCTGCTCCGGCGGAGCACATTATGATGCTAGAAACACTTCCGGGGGCTCCTGTAACAGCTACTGATATAGCTGAGAAAACGAGGAAAGATGCTGTTCTCTCCCGTGTGCTCACTTGGGTGGGGAGGGGGTGGCCAGGTGGTCCGCATGAAGAAAAATTCAGGCCTTATGCGACAAGGCAGCACGAATTGTCCATGCATAAGGGTTGTCTCCTATGGGGAGATAGGGTGATCATCCCAGCACCACTGAGAAACAGGGTTCTTGAGACGCTTCACATGGGACACCCAGGAATGGTCAGGATGAAGTCGCTAGCCCGATGTTATGTGTGGTGGCCTGGAATGGACCAGAACATAGAACAATGGGTACGAACATGCAAGGCATGCCAAGAGGTGCGGCCAGAAGTGGCCAGAGCACCAGTCCACTGGTGGGAGCAGTCCAGGACTCCCTGGAGCCGGCTGCACATAGATTTTGCTGGGCCATTCCAAGGGAAGGTCTTTTTGGTTATCGTTGATGCATATTCCAAATGGTTAGAAGTGGCGATGGTCCCTAGCATGGCATCAGCTGCCGTAATCAAGGTGTTGAGGCAGCTGTTTGCTACCCACGGGTTACCTGAGACCATTGTATCAGATAATGGGGCAGCTTTTGTATCCCAAGAATTCAGGGCATTCTTGGCTGATAACTTCATAAGAGGGGTCACATCCGCGCCCTTTCACCCATCCTCCAATGGGCAGGCTGAGCGCATGGTACGAACAGCCAAAGAATCCATTGCGCGCTTAATGGAGGGTAACTGGTCGGCTCGCATTGCACGAATGTTATTTTTGCAGCATGCGACGCCGTGTACTGCGACGGGCAAGTCGCCAGCCGAGCTGCTCTTAGGTAGAAGACTGGTAACGGTGCTGGATTATGTCCACCCAGATAAAATGCCAAACCGTAATTCAAGAGCAACCCCCCAGGCTGAGACTGACACAACAAGGTATCTCGCCCCTGAAGATCTGGTCTGGGTGAGGAACTATTCACGAGGTCCGCGGTGGGTGGCCGGTGTGATCACCCGGGCTAGTGGACCTGTGTCCTATTATGTGACCTTGGAAAATGGGCAAGTTTGGAGGAGACATATAGATCAGCTGAGGCGCCGGGCGCTCAGCAGGGAGGAGTCAGATAATTCATCCCTGGCTAATGACGCACAGCTGCAAGACCAGAGTGAAGATGGCCCAGAGGTGCAGTCACCAGGGGCTTCAGCAAATGAACCAGGGTCTGCTAGTCCTCAGGATGACGAGGTACAGGTAGGGGACCCTGAGGTGTCTGGGACTCCATCTGTTCCTGACGAAACCCCTATAGCAGCCCCTCCACCACAGGTAACACCCAATCCAGAACCTGCAACACCTGTTGTCAGGAGATCAGGTAGAAGTTGTAGGACCCCACAGTACCTGAGGGATTACGTCTGCTGTGCTCACTAGGGGGGGAGGGGTGTTGTGTATTGAGTCAAAGGATTTTATATCTGTATTATTATTGTCTGTATTTGCATTAGGATAAAGTAACTGCCTTTTGGTTCCAGAGGGTACAGCTACTATTGGTTCATTTAAGCTGCTGTATTTGGATCCTCTGTCTTATTGGTTCCCTCCAAAAGGCAGCACTGTGATTGCCTGATATTGTTCCCTCCAAAATGTATCCCTTCCTAGCCAGTCCCCTGTCCCTATAAATGTAGCCTTCCTGCCCTCACAGTCAGTCTTGTTCACTTTAATAAAGAGCTGTTACTAGAGAACTGTCTCCAGCATGTTTTGTCAAGAGAGCTGAAATCACAAACCCCACATCACAACAGCCACCACACAATTTCTGTTCTCATCCTGAAGCAAAGTTCTTAACCCAATGTACTATTTCTGGGTTAGCGGAGTCTGTAACCTGAAGCGTCTGTAACCCGAGGTACCACTGTATGCAGGGATGGTTCTTCCTGTTTTGCCACCTAAGACGAAATGGGAATGTGCTGTTCCCTGCCCCCACACTGCCATGCCCCACCCCCACTTCTACCACCACTGGAAGGCTCACCCCCTCTCATTGAACTTGATGAGATCTGGGGTGTTCTGCAAGGAATTGCCACTCCTCTTGTCCGCTCCAGGGGCAAGAAATATAAGCAGCAATACTGTGCGCCAACGCTTTGTGCCAGGCGGCTTGTCCTAGACTTTTTTTTTCAAAGATGGCTGGACATTTTATTTATGTTAAAACCTATGCTTTTCACACATATGTTTACAGCGCCAGTGTTTCATCCCGTGAACCCAGTTTTGCCTCCTATAAGGAGAGAAAACAAAGTTAATTGGTCTCTGTCCACTCCCAGTTCACACATTCAGTTCCCAAAGGAATTCACAGTAATTGGCCTCCTAGGAGTAAATTCATAGGTGATTCCCCCCCCCTTTTTTTGAACAGGGGCAATCTTTGGGTGGAAAAAGGGGGGTGCTTGCCCCCGAGCCAGAAATGCAGCACAAAAGCAGAAGAGAGAGAGAGAGAGAGAGAGAGAGAGAGAGAGAGAGAAGGACATGGGTGTGTGTCGCCCAACCCACATTTGGGTCTAGCTTCAAACCTGGGCAGTGTCAGCATGCAGCCCCAAATAGATTGCATCTGAGGTAATACAGCCCTCAACAGAAAAGGGGGTCCCCTACTCTATAGCCATGGTTCCCAACCCTGTTAAGAGCATCAGCCTCTTAACCATGAGGCTTGGAAGGATAAAGGAGGGGAAGCAGCAGTGTCTAATAATACAGCTTGAAGTACCCTCAGATTTTAAAAAGACCTATCTCCTTACATATTGCCTTACATTTTCTGCAATTCAAAGCCGCACTGGAATAAAAATAGCTTTCCGCCGCTTAATAGTCTACAGATGCAATGATTAAAAAAAGCACTGCTTTCTCTATGGAAAGTGGCATGTGCTTTTGTATGGACCATAAAGGAAAGTCAGTCAACTGATAAACGTTCTTGTACATTCACAGACCACTGAGGGCTGGAGGTCACTATACACAAAGCCATACAAGCACTTTCCTCGTAGCCCTGATGGTAATGTGTACGCACAGAAATATCTGAGGATGGTACGCTGATGAGAAATCAAGCAACCCAACTCAGTTCCCCTCCATTATGTAAACACCCCCATGAGGTTTTTGTTAATTGATTTCCTCATTTGTATACTTCCTTTATTATTTCTTTCTCCAAGTATCTCAGGGCAGCAAATATAGTTCTTCACCTGCTCATTTTATCTTTACAACAATCTTGTGGGGTAGATTAGGATGAGAGACAGCAGTCACCCATGATCATTCCAGGAGCTTTGTAGGGATTTGAACTCCTATCTCCGTGGTTCTAGCTGAACACAGTAACTACCAAGCCATGCTGGCTATTTTGCATACCATGTTGTTCTTTTTCATCCTTAGCATGTGGTATTTATCCTTATACAGAGTCCCTTTCTCTTCTCTTGCTGGCCTCAAGCCCTGGGGTTTGCTTTCAAAGTCCTGATAGAAAGTTTCCAGCGGAAACATTTTTGTTCACCTGCCAGGAACCACAAATCACTGCCAAGCTGCTTACAATGGGCTTTATAGAATGTGCTTTCAGCTGCATCTAGATCACCCTTACAGAGCCATGTGCCTCTCTAGGCAATTGCGATAGGACTCACTGGTTGCCGTTGACCACCTTGTGTTAAACAATAGATCAGACACCTTTTATGATGCGTCCTAATCATACTCAATGCAGCTGACGCACAAACACCTTTGCGGCCATGACTGCTATGGGGATCATGGTCATGATTATGTGTTCATTGTGCTATAAATAAAACCCCACATCCTTCCCTGCATTAAAAGTATGTGCATTTCTGGTAGACTGGGAGATCCGCAAGTTGAAACAGGCCAAGATAAACAGGGGAATCTATTCAAAGATGCTTGGGCTTAGGATGCAGCTAAGTAAAGTCTGTGACTGGGGGCCATTTCACACATTATCATTTTTTGCTGTGCTTGTTACATATATCAGTGCCGTATACACAAATATAGGCCAAGCACTTGGAATCTCATCTAGCTAGCCAGTCAGTGAGGGCAGGGCCGTCTTTACCCACGGGTGCAAGGGGTGCAGTGCATCCAGGCGCCGAATTCTGGGGGGCGCCTGCCGCTGAAGCCGCCTAAGCTCTTAACCGCAATTCCCGGATGATTGCGGTCGATGGGTCATTTCCATTCTCTTTTGTGGAAGAGCTGCAGAATCAACGTATCCGGCGGCGCCCCCTAGTGGTGTCTTTCACTTTCGCATAATCGCAAAAACGGAAAGATGGAGTTATCGCTGCCGCTCTTTATTTTTTTCATGTTAGTGGTTTTCGCTGTTCCCCTCTTTAAAAGCTCAGCAACTTTGAGCTGCCCTTCTGAAAAAAAGCTCAGCAACCTTGACCTGCCCCCCCCCCAAAATTGGGGTGCTAGGAAGATCTTTGTACCCCGGCACCGCATATGCTAAAGATGACCCAAAACACAGTTGTATGTGCTTAACAAAGGTCTCTCTGCTCTATTACACAGGCAGATGAGAGAACAGAGAGTTAGCTGAAGAACAGAGAGAATGTGAACTATAGGAGTCAAAAGCACTCCATGCATGAGTGCATTTGAATGATGAAAAGAGTCCCATGTGGAAGTATCCTTGCTATCTACCTTGGATCTAGTTTGGTGGGGGAAATGTCTCTGCTTTCAGTGGGCTGGACCCACACCTATGGGAATGCATTTGGTTGAAAGTTGCATGTAGATGCTTTAAGGCAGGGGTGTAGAAATTGCGGACCTTCAAATGTTGCTGGGCTATAACTCCCACAATCTCTGTCTGTTGACCGTAATGGCTGCAGCAGATGGGAGCTGAAGTGCAAACACATCTGGAGGGCCACAGGTTCCCCATCCAAGTTTAAAAGAAATAACTGGCGTTGGGAAAATGAACCCCATTTACCACCATCATGAACAGCAATTCTGTTGTCCAGCATAAACGACACTGCAGACCAGTGGCATTTGGCATTTGGCGCAAACATGAAAATTGTGATGTTATTCATAATCTAGCACTGCTGGAAGTACAGTAGAGAGAAACAGTGTTGTTTCAAAGTCTCCCACTTCAGAGACAATGAATTAGCTGGGGGTGTGCATGTTGGAATTATTCAGCAATGGCAGAATGTTCTTTTGCCGTCCTATATGATCCTCACAAAATAGCCTGGTGGTTTCCAGAGCTTTGGCCTTGCTGACAAATGGCTGCATATCTGATTCTGTAGTTTCTTTCTAAAAATAACCTCATTTTAATGGATCTGAAGCAAATATTTCAATGGCCCTCTGTGTAACATACCTCATTTTTTTCACTTTGATTATACACTGCACAGAATATAAGTACCAGAGCCAATGAGAAGCTGCAAATGGAACCTTATTGATGCTTTCCCATTTCAGTCAGGAGAAATGTGTTAAATGGAACCCCTGCATATTGAAAGAGAATGACACACCATGAATTTTCTAGGGAAATGCACTTTAAATATTGTGTAAAGCCTTTCAGTGAACCTATCTGAACTTGCTGTTTATTCTTCAGGAAATGCATCCCACTGTAGTTACCGGAGCCTCTACCAAGGGTATTACTAAGAGCAGATTCAGGCCTTTACTGCGAACCCTCTAACTAATCAAAGGACCTCTCAAAACTGTATTCTGATTACATAGTATATTTTGCTACTTTTGGATATGTGAATGAATCCTAACATTTACTCAGAACTACCCAGTTTGATTTTAGTGACACACAGTTTTGCAGTGGCACTTTGAAAAGACATGCATGTGTATCGAGACAGGATCTTTCATTGGCACAAACTTTCATTTACTAAGCATTTATTTTAAGGCTTAGTATTTATTTTTGTTACAACGTAGCCTTCGCTGGGATGGATTGCAATGGGACTGATGTCCAAATAAAGCCCTGCTCATGCATTGCTTGTGAAAACTGAAGTAGAATTATTTTTCTGGATCTATGTCTTTGACATTGCATCCACAGACAATTCCTACTCATTGAGCATGGATGTCTGAAAAAGACCTATCAATATATCCTTCCGGTAATCCCAAAGCTACTTATTCTTGCTCTTTCCTTTTTCGTCTGTGTGATTGGATCATTATGGCACCTAGTATAGTGCACAGTATTCTTAAGCGGTCAATAATGCTTCTGTGAAGTAATCATTTTCATTCAAAATAACTACGTTGTCAGCTGGCTTGGATATGATGTCTTTGTGGTTCTTAAGATTGAACAATGCAGCACTTGCCTCTCTAGTCAAGTTGTGCCATATATGCCCATCAGTTTTTTCCTATATTTTGCACTTCACTAATATCCAGACCAGGCATCCCCCAAACTTCGGCCCTCCAGATGTTGACTACCATTCCCATCTACCCCAACCGCTGGTCCTGTTAGCTGGAGATAATTTGAGTTGTAGGCCAAAACATCTGGAGGGCCGCAGTTTGGGAATGCCTGATCTAGACGCTCAAAAACCTGAATTCTGAGTTGTTTTTAAAAAAGATAGATTAAATATGGAATCGAGTCTAACTAACACAGATCTGCCCTGGAGATGTAGATCCTGCCCCCGCCACTTAAAAAAAAGGAAATCTGCAGTTTAAGTTCCGTATAGGTAATATCTGCATAGCTGCCAAGTTTTCCCTTTTCTCGCGAGGAAGCCTATTCAGCATAATGGAATTTCCCTTTAAAAAAGGGATAACTTGGCAGCTATGAATATCTGTCAAGAAGAACACGGTAAAATTGGTCTCAAAACAAATATATGGGGGAAAAAACTATAATGCACCCATCCATCCCACACATCTTTGACACATCTTCAGCACTAGCTGCTGGAGGAGGGGGTGAGGAAGAGGACGTGCCATCTTTGCCCTATCAACACTTTTCTTGCTGCCGCCAGCCTGCTCTGAAGGAGAGATTCAGGGAGCCAGCTATAAACTACCGGTATCTAGCTTGGTGAGGAGACCCTACCCATTTTGGGTTATTTATGGAGCATTCACACAACGTTCTAATCCAGGCATAGGCAAACTCGGCCCTCCAGATGTTTTGAGACTACAATTCCCATCATTCCTGACCACCGGTCCTGTTAGCTAGGGATGATGGGAGTTGTAGTCCCAAAACATCTGGAGAGCCGAGTTTGGCTATGCCTGTTCTAATCCTCTGTCAATCATCCCATGGCTTTTCAAGCTTTTGTCCATTTTTGTCCTGGCAGACTGGATCCTTATCTATCCTCATTCCTGTGACTCAACTTACACAGACGGGTTTGAAAACCCACCTATCACTTCTGATTCTGCCTGCCTTAATGGAGGCAGCCCCCACAACAGCGAAGATCTGCGACATGTTTTTACTGGTGAGACAGAATGGTTTCTAGCAGACTGTGACCTGTTCCGAGACATCGAAGCAAAGGATGGAGAGATAAGACCTCTGAGAAGCTTCAAGATTCAGTTCCACCCCAAGTCACAATGGGAGAGAACAACACCTGGGAAGTGAAAGAGACAACACCATATATGGACAGAAAGAATCTCCATGGACATAACCGTTTTCACACGCAGGGCAGAATAAAGATAATAGTTTGAGTTCCTCACTTGAAGCTTTATAAATTTATATATTATAACATCACAATATTTGGCTCAGATAATGTGTATTTGAGTAGATGGTGCAAATAAAATTGAGTTTTGAGGATTAATGGCCTTAAATGGTCTATTCTGCTTAAAATGTCCCTTGGGAATATTAAACCAAAATACTATTAAACACCTGAATAGAATGTTGACTTTGTTGCTAACATCAAGATTATCACCATTTGTACCAAACGGAGTATCAAGAAATTGAAATTATTTGATTTTGCGGCATCACTCTCACACATCAGGAAGAAAAAGGTTTTTCATAATCCTAGGGCAGGAAATATTGTTTTGAAGGCAAATTTATTCTCACCCAGCACAGTGAGAATTTTTTTGGGGTGTTCCACAATTTAACACAGAAAACATTATATATATTTTTAACCGAAAGAACAGAGCACTGTAAACTTAGCATTGTAGATGTGGCACTTTCCCACCTGACACACTTTGTAGTCGCAAGGAATTCAACTTGACAAGGGAGCATGTGGGGTCTGGAGATGCCACTTGTGTTAAACATGATCCCCGTATAACCAAATTCTATCCATTATTGTTCGCTACCAAACTTCAAAGGGCTTTCTTGCTTGACAGGATGACAAATTGACAAGCCTTCAAGCTTTCTTGCTTTAGGATTGTTTCATGAAAAGGGAAAAGCAAAATATTACCTACTTTAGTTTCCCCCTCAGCTGGCTCAGAAAATATAATCATACTTCTGCTGCAGTAGTTATTTGTGGTGGGTAGTTCTTTGTGAGAATTCAGCACATGTTTTGTTTTAAACTTGAGTCGTTTGCTTTTCAATATGTAGAATACTCAACATTACAAATAACTTATGGTGAGCTGCTCAACAGTAGAATGGACTAGCTAGGAAAGTGGTAGACTCTCCTTCATTTGAGATGTTGTTAACCCAGAGCCTGATGGGAAGCCTGAGGTACTTGTCACCCACTTATCCCCTTAAACCTCTGAAGAGAAGGGCGGACTTTTTGCTAGAGAGAAACAGGCACAGCTTTTTTTAAGTGAATAGTGCAGGCATCCCCAAACTGCGGCCCTCCAGATGTTTTGGCCTACAACTACCATGATCCCTCACTAACAGGACCAGTGATCATGGATGATGGGAATTGTAGTCCAAAACATCTGGAGGGCCGAAGTCTGGGGATACCTGGAATAGTGTGTATATAACCCAAGAATGCAGGTCCAAAGTAGGCTAAGGCAAATCTCAAATAGAAAGATAGAGATACAAAATTATTGGGAGATGAGGTGGTGGTACCATTAAATATTAATATTCTAACTAATTGTTGTTATTTAGTCATTTAGTCGTGTCCGACTCTTCGTGACCCCATGGACCATAGCACGCCAGGCAGTCCTATCTTGCACTGCCTCCCGCAGTTTGGTCAAACTCGTGTTCATAGCTTTGAGAACACTGTCCAACCATCTCGTCCTCTGTCGTCCCCTTCTCCTAGTGCCCTCCATCTTTCCCAACATCAGGGTCTTTTCCAGGGAGTCTTCTCTTCTCACGATGTGGCCAAAGTATTGGAGCCTCAGCTTCAGGATCTGTCCTTCCAGTGAGCACTCAGGGCTGATTTCCTTCAGAATGGATAGGTTTGATCTTCTTGCAGTCCATGGGACTCTCAAGAGTCTCCTCCAGCGCCATAATTCAAAAGTAATTCAGAGTAAATCAAGCAGGTTTTTTTAAAAAATCAAGCATTAATTACTGCATTTTAAAAAAAGTTTCTACCCTGAATGTGACATATTGGATGCTAAGAAAACTCATGTAATAGTCTCCATTGCAATCTGGCTTTCAACTAATTAAGAAAAACACCCTTTCCCTAAATCACACAAGGAGTCCTTATTTTCATAATAGTTGAAGACTGCTTTCTATTTTTTATGATTAAAACAACAGGAATGTAAATGACAAGACACTGAAGTGAGGAAAGAGCAGAAAAGAGGAGGCTTCCTCCTTCTGTCCATCTCTGTTATCCACTGTAGCCTGGTTGGCACATAATGCTAATGCATGGTTTATTAAGCAGCTGCCCAACAGCTTAACTGTGATTTGTTTATTGCAAGCAAACAACAAACCTAATCCACGGTTTACTGTTGACTTATGAACTTAGATTTCTTTCAACTATGGCAGGCACCTCCAAACTTCGGCCCTCCAGATGTTTTGGACTACAATTCCCATCTTCCCCAACCACTGGTCCTGTTAGCTAGGGATCATGAGAGTTGTAGGCCAAAACATCTGGAGGGCCAGAGTTTGGGAATGCCTGAACTATGGCTTATCATTGTGTATGATCCCAGCACTCTTCCTTAACCATGGTTTGTTTGCCACCCCTCTCCAGGCACAAGGCAAGAGCAGCTGTAAAACAAAACAAAAGTTGGAGAAGCAAGCCATGGTTTGTTTGATCGCTTGCACAACTCACCATGTCTCATCTAGAAGCTACTTAAGGCATCTGGATTTTTATTTTTTTAAGCTATACGAATAAATGCAAACATTAAAATATTTGATTTTGGGGTTTCATTATGAGTAAAATATCATATGCACGCTGAGATTAACATTCACATGAACACCAAATTTCATGGAGGTGAGGTATGCGAGGAGGAAGAGCTATAGCAAAGGTGGGGAACCGTTTTCAATAACCTTCTGAGGGCAAGCCAGTGATTGGCAGGGCCAGAGTGGAAGCTGGCAGAGCACCTTTGCTCAGTAGACTAGTTTCTCTATCCTCCATCAATGCAAGTAAGAGGCAGTACAAGAGTTCAAGTAACATTATGGTCAGGCAAGAACACTCAGAATGCAAAGTGGGGCCCGGTGAGGCCCATGGCCTGGGGAGAAGTTTGAAGGCCAGATAGAGGGCCTGTAGAGCTGAATGTGTGAATTCATGAAAGTGTGAATAATCTGTAAACTCTCCCACTCCTGAGTCTTCGAAAGATGGCATGTCTGCATTGTGTAGGAGTCCGCTTAATTTTGCTCTCTAACAAAAGGATTAAGGAATAGGAACAATCCAGCACCAGAGTCTGTGAAGCAGAGCCGGCTGAGTGAAACTGAAATATATTTTTAAGCCATCTGTGGTGCACTGCAGAATTAACCCAAGCCTTTCCGTATGAGCCGACTAGCTTGTGCTGTAAATAAACCAAACATTCAGCCTGTATACACAATTGATTAAGAATAGACCTACGGGGCAAAGCAACCCCACGTTAAGTAGGACCCAGCAGCTGAAAAACTTGCTCTTGGAATCAGGAGACTGGATTTTCATAGAGCAGAAGTGATCTCTCAGATCATTTTCCCAAGGGCAGGGATGCAGGAAGCCTGGAAGGGGAAGGGTGAGTTGCACCAGCCCTGTAGTCAGATTTTCTTATTATACTTCCACATTCCTAGGTGGGGCATTTGTGTGTGGGGGGGCAAGGTACATAGCACCACGCAGTCCCACTGACTGTAGAAGAGGATACTGCGAAGGCCAGGGCAGGGGAAGGGGAAGGGAGCGGGAGCGGGAGCGAGTTCATGCACCTGATGAAGTGAGCTCTAGTCTGCAAAAGCTTGTGCCATAATAAATGTGTTAATCTTTTAGATGTCCAAATACCCTTTGGCTGTTTCCAGCCAATGTTTATTGAGCCTTCATTCTGATCTGTTTGCACAAGGTTCGTAGGGAGATTGAGCAATGTTGTCTATTTATTGAACAATCATTCTGATTTCTCTTCTTTGATAGTTCTTGAATCTTCCCGCCACACTTGCCATCTTGCACCACACTCTTTGAGAACCAACGTGTAAAGATGTATGCCAGACCCCTCTAATCCCTGAATCCAGCAAGTGTTAAACGCTAGTTATGCCTTCTAATTCTTGGAATAGCCAACTAGCTTCCTAATGAGGTTGGTGGGGGATTAAGGATCTTGGTGCAAGGCAGCAAATGAGTGGAGTGTCCTCCTTCAACAGACAAAGCCACAGCTGAAAGCTGAGAGTTTTCCAGTAATGTGACCTTGAAGTAAAGCAGCAAGCTGAAGGAAGAATCTGAGTAACATTTGAGAGTAATGATTTCTGTTTGAATCCAAGGCTGTGGCTCTGGGAGAAACAATACCCTTTTGGGGTGCTGATGCTGTAAAACCCTCCATCATAGACTCAAGTTGTATATATGTGTAAATAAATCCTATTATTCTCAAGACACCAGTGTCTCTGCTGTGCCTCATTCCGAATCCGAAAGCAAACATGAAACCTGGGTAAGCGCCTGGAACCCCTGGAATCTTGCACCGCTCAGAGATTAGGGTGGCGTGCAACAATATTTCCCCGTAAACTTGCTTACTGCGGTAAGTCTGGTTTTAGATGGAAGGTTTGTTGCGAAAGAGTACCAAATTAACTGTTAATTGTGCAACCTGAACTCGCTGGGATGTGATATATCTGAAAGCATCAACAGTGTAGAAAAACCCTTTTGTGTGGTGGTTGCAACACAGCTACACAACTACCGTTCTGGAAGGAGGCAATAGTTAATTTGTAAAGAGAAAGGTGTGGTCTGGAAGCTACAGCCTTTGCCCTCAAGGTTTTAATCTGGTGGCAATTAGCTAGTGGTAAAAGAAAGTCAACTTGTTTAATCTCTGGTTATGTATCCCAGGGCTGAGATAAGGATTAGTTCAAGAGGTGAGGGCCTTCTGGGTACCTGGCCCCAAGGGCATCTCCTCTGACTCTATGTATTCATGAGTGTTCGTGCTTTTGCCCCATTCTTCACTTGAGGTTTTCTTTCTATTCAAAGGGCTTTTTTAAGGGCATTTCTAGATGACCCGTTTATTGAGCAGGGATGTTAGATGATGTTGCACCAAAGAGTGCTATCTGACACTTTCCACTACATTTTCCTGTCAGTTTCTTTATCACTAAAAGTCTGGTCTTTGGGGGGAGCAGGTTTGTTGCAGAAGTCCTCCAAATCTGCTTTAATTCTGCAACTTGAATTTCCCAGTGTGTGAAAGAATCCCATCCAAAAATAGGGACAGTTTGGAAGTGCCAGATGAATGCAAGAAAACTGCCACTGCACCAGAATATGTTGACTTTGTTGGCCACTCTTTAAAGCTATCTATCTGTGTTGCTTCTGAGTCTTTTTACCAGTGGGTGCCAAAGTTACTATACTGAGCTCTTCTGAAATGCTTTCTGCAACATGGTCCTTGCTATCTCTAACCTTTCCCCTAAATACCAGTGTTTCAGTTGCGAGGTCACCTCTTTCACTAGCATTTAAAGATTGCATACAATGCAAAGCTTTTTCTTCAGGGTTTTGTGAGAAGGCTTAAAAACGAAATAATAGCAATGAATGAATTTGGAAACATTTTGCCAGTCACCTTTGTCTCTGCAATGAGCTTTGTGTCAGCAGGCCATTTTATTAATTGTTAAAGACATCTGCAAAAGGAAATAAAATGACAACGACCTTGTCCTTGGAAAATGGCAACAGGAGAAATGTGTAACATCAGCACATTCTGTTTATTCCGACTTGTAATGTTAGTCATGCAGCTGTCCATCCTTGTTGGTCTCAGATATAAAAAACACACACAAAGAGACTTGCAGGAGCAGACCACAGGCTGCAGAAATACAGCATCATAAAACCAACTTAATTCCAGCATAAAACCAGTAAGGGGTAAAGACGAAAAATGCCTACCTGCTATAAACTAAAAGACTTAAGTTAGGAGAACAAAAAGGTCCCTTTGCCTGGCATCAAATAATCCATAATGTGGGTGTCAGGAAAGCGCCCCTTGGGAGGGCGTTCCATAAATGGGGTGCCAGCTGCCTCCTCCTTGACATAGGCATGGGGGCAGTGCATAAAATTGGTGGGGACACTGTGGGGAAAAGGTGCTTGTGCAGGATAGGTGACAGGCCAGTGTGGGATGTGCAGATCTCTTCCTCCAAGAGCCTTTTACACCTCTTGGCTGCAGCTTTAGGAGATGGAACAGGTTCCCTACGGACTCCCTCCCTTGCTTTTTTCTGCTGCTGCTGCTGCTGCAGCTGCGATATCATCTGTTCACTGTGCTGACTGAAGAGTAGACAGTTTGGTTTGCTCAGCAGGATTTTCCACCAGGAAGTAGAACATTCTAATTCAGGCACCACCAGAGAGCAGGATGGGAGTGGGAGGGGTAGAGGTGGCTGGTTTATCCCTAAATTTAGCATGTGTGCAGATAGTACGGGTTAGACAAGTCAGACGCCCAACTTGCTTTTGCCAGAGATGAGACAGGCACTGATTTCAATACATAGCACTGGATTCATGTGAGCCCTAATGTCCTGTATTAGGACTTTAAAGAATAGCAGCATGGAAGCCAGGAAAAAATCAACATAAAAATGCTAAATTAAACAGCGTTGCCAAGACAAACATACTGCATTTTCAATACAGGGGATGGGTTTTCTTATAAATGTGGTTGTTGGTATTTATAAAATTTATTTTAATCACATATACTTTTCTACAAATTGTTTTTTGGGTCTGTGGAAGGTTGCTACTGGTCAGCAGTGCAAGAATACAGCACAATCCTGTTGGATACGTTAGCAAAAATGTGGTTAGGGAGGGGTGTACTAACTTCTGGGTCATGCAGTCCAGTGTTACAACTCTTGCACAGCAACTTCTGAGGCACCACCCTATGGTCACCTTGAGTACCATGGAGCCAATCATATTACATACTAGAAGATATACTAGGGATGGAAAACCTGTGGCTTTCCTGTTGTTGATGGACTGCAACTTCCAGTAGCTTCAGCCAGCATGGCCAATGGCGAGGGATGAAGACAGCTGCAGTCCAAACAACATCTAGAGGACCATAGGTTCCTCATCCCTTTAGTATATAATGAATTTCAGGGTTTCACTGAGAACCACGAGTCAAGTAAGGTAAAGGTAAAGGGACCCCTGACCATTAGGTCCAGTTGTGACCGACTCTGGGGTTGTGCACTCATCTTGAATTATTGGCTGAGGGAGCTTCCAGGTCATGTGGCCAGCATGACAAAGCCGCTTCTGGCAAACCAGAGCAGCACATGGAAACGCCGTTTACCTTCCCGCTGTAGCGGTTCCTATTTATCTACTTGCATTTTGACGTGCTTTCGAACTGCTAGGTTGGCAGGAGCTGGGACCAAGCAACGGGAGCTCACCCCGTCACAGGGATTCGAACCGCCGACCTTCTGATCAGCAAGCCCTTGGCTCAGTGGTTTAACCACAGCGCCACCTGGGTCCCTTTATGAGTCAAGTAATAAGCAGCAATAATTAATGCTTGTATTTCTACTATCTGTTGCATTAATACAATCACCTCGCCAAAATGGGTAAATGAGCATTAAAATGGTAAATGCGATTCAATGAATGTTAAGTGTAAAGTGATGCACATTTGGGGGAAAACGAGCCTAAGTTCACATTGGGGTTTAAGCTGTACAGAATCAGGATGTTAGTGGCATAAATCTATTTAAGACAAGAATTTATTTATTTTTGCAAACCAGGCTCTTAACAACACATAACAAACATAAAATGCAGGGCAGAGAACTGTATATAGCATACAAAGCAAACATTATTAAAAGCACAATCCTATACATCTCTACTCAGAAGCCCCACAGAGTTCAATGAGACTTACTTCCAAATAAATGGGCATGAGACTGCTACCTAAATCAAATTTCTACAACATCATAGATTATATTAATGCAAAACTCATCAAAGGGAACACTGTGGAGGTAGCCTATCTTGATTTCAGCAAGGCCTTTGACAAGGTGCCCCATGATATTCTTGTAAAGAAGCTGGTAAAATGCGGGCTAGACAATGCTACCATTCAGTGGATTTGTAACTGGCTGACTGACCGTACCCAAAAGGTGCTCATCAATGGCTCCTCTTCATCCTGGAAAGAAGTGACTAGTGGGGTGCCACAGGCTTCTGTTTTGGGCCCAGTCTTATTCAACATCTTTATCAATGACTTGGATGATGGGCTTGAGGGCATCCTGAGCAAGTTTGCAGATGACACCAAATTGGGAGGGGTGGCTAATACCCCAGAGGACAGGATCACACTTCAAAATGACCTTAACAGATTAGACAACTGGGCCAAAGCAAAAAAGATGAATTTCAACAAGGAGAAATGTAAAGTACTACACTTGGGCAAAAAAATTGAAAGGCACAAATACAGGATGGGTGACATCTGGCCTGAGAGCAGTACAGTACATGTGATAAGGATCTAGGAGTCTTGGTAGACCACAAACTTGACATGAGTGTGATGCAGCAGCTAAAAAAGCCAATGAAATTCTGGGCTGCATCAATAGGAGTATAGCATCTAAATCAGGCATCCCCAAACTTTGGCCCTCCAGATGTTTTGGACTACAATTCCCACCATCGCTGACCACTGGTCCCATTAGCTAGGGATCACGGGAGTTGTAGGCCAAAACATATGGAGGGCCGCAGTTTGGGGATGCCTGATCTAAATCAAGGGAAGTAATAATACCACTGTATTCTGCTCTGGTCAGACCTCACCTAGAGTACTGTGTCAGTTCTGGGCACCACAGTTCAAGGATACTGATAAGCTTGAACGTGTCCAGAGGAAGCTAACCAAAATGGTCAAAGGCCTGGAAACGATGCCTTATGAGGAACGGCTTTTAGAGCTGGGCATGTTTAGCCTGGAGAAGAGAAGGTTAAGGGGTAATATGATAGCCATGTTCAAATATATAAAAGGATGTCATATAGAGGAGGGAGAAAGGTTGTTTTCTGCTGCTCCAGAGAAGCCGACACAGAGCAATGGATTCAAACTACAAGAAAGAAGATTCCACCTAAACATTAGGAAGACCTTCCGGACAGTAAGAGCTGTTCAGCAGTGGAATTTGCTGGCAAGGAATGTGGAGGAGTCTCCTTCTTTGGAGGTCTTTAAGCAGAGGCTTAACAGCCATGTCAGGAATGCTTTGATGGTGTTTCCTGATTGGCAGGGGGTTAGACTGGATGGCCCTTGTGGTCTCTTCCAACTCTATGATTCTATGAACTAGGTTGCTCAATACTAAAAAAAAAAAGATAGAAAAGGGTGTGTATGAAATATATATTTTAAAATAGTATGTGACTTGGATGCAATCTGGTGTTTCCAAAAGAAAGAATAAATTTCCTTGACAGTAGTAATTTTCAGAGCGGGATAGGACATCTTGGGAAGGCATGATTTATAAGTATCCAGCAAAGGTGTACCGATGTGAAAATGATCCACAGCCTCCCCTTCATTTGGTAATAGAATTTTAATAATACACTCCCAGGGGACCCTTTTAGCACATCAGTGGCCACTAGAAATACCATCCCTGATTCTTCAGAGGTGAACAAAGAGATTTTGTTTTTGTTCCTCATGATGACAGGAAATCTATCTGCTCCTTTCCAGATGGAAGCCACAATTATACCACTTCCACCTGACTTGCCTTCAATATAATAGTTCTGGGTGAATATGAAGAAATAAGTCTTTATCTCTCACTTTTCCTGCCCCCCCCCCCCAGTAGTGCTGTAGTAAACTATATCTATTAAGCATCCTAATAGCACCATTATTTTTGGAACACTAGGCATAGCAACTGGCTGTAGTAACATACAGCTCAGCAAGCCACACATCATTTTACAGTTCATTCACTGAGATGAATGTAACTAATACGTAGCTAAATTATATTCACAGGGCCATACAGCTATGATTTAATTATGGGGGAGACACAATTTAATGAAGGAACATGTCAAGTATTATGCTTGTGGGTCCATTCCTTCCTGGAGGGGCAAACCCAGGTGGTAGTGTTGGGGGTTTTAGATGCCTCAGCCATTGGCCTGCAGAATCCCTGTGTTCTGTTCTGTCCCCCATGCTGTTTAACATTTACATGAAACCACTGGGAGAGCTTGTCCAGAGTTTCCGGGTTCGGTGTCACCAGGATGCTGATGACACCCAGCTCTATTTCTCCTTTACACCTAAATACAAGGAAGCTGTCTTGGTTCTAAACCAGTACGTGTCATCTGGATGAGCGTGAACAAATTGAAACTTAGTCAGACAAGACAGAGGTGCTCTTGGTTAGTCAGAAGGCACAAAAACGAGTAAGAATTCAGTCTGAACTGGGTGGGTGGGGGTAACACTCCCCATGAAGGCACAAATTTGCAGTTTGAGAATGCTATTAGATTCGGTCCTGAGTATGGGTACTCAGGTCTCAGGGGTCCCCAGGAGTTTATTATTTTTTAAATTTGTACCCCACCCTTCATTCTTAGATCTCAGGGCAGTTCTTATACTGTATAAAAGAAACCACAAAATACGTAACAACACTACAAACCAATAAACCCCCTCCCCCCAATTGCAGAGTTGAAGCTAGTGCATCAGCTGGGCTTGTTTCCTGAGATGTCTGGTTTGGCCACAGCCTTAGTTACATCCCATTTGGATTACTGGAGCACACACCATGTGGGGCTGCCTTTGAAAAGTGATGAGGAACCTCCACTGGCTCAAAAAGCTGCAGCCAGATGGCTGACTGGGGCTGATTTTAGGGAGAATAACAGCTGTTACAACAGCTGCAGTGGCTACCAGTTTGTTTCCGGGCAAAATTTAAAGTGCTGGTTATCACTGTACATTGAGAGGAAGTTAAATGAATGAGATTTTGATATTATGAGGGGGAAATCCGTCAAAATAATGTAATGTTTCCAAAAGGAGATTCTAAGACACCCACAGATTTAAAAAACCCACCATCTCCATGAAAATTCACCCAAATTTTGGCCCCACCTATGTGGCTAAATAGAAATGATATGAGATTAAGAGTGCTGATCTGACAGCAGTAAGAAAGAATTCTTTCTTTCTCACCCAAAAAATGAGAATAGAAGCATTATCTGCTGGAATCCTACTTTAATTTTGATGGCTTCTCACATGTTAAATGCAATCTCCTTCTACACATTTTCTTCCCCCTTAAGGACTGCACATGCTGTTCTTCAATATAGCCTCATAACACAAATCAATCTATGCAAGTTGCACTTACCTGCACGCTGCTTTGGGAATAAAACCCACTGAATGGGGGTTTCTGAATATAGCAACCTCCCATATCATCAACCTGGCCGATAGTAATACCTATACTGCACACTCTGTGACCAACCTCCAAAATGCTAGTGGTTTAGACCCAGATAAAAGGTGAGATCAATGGGACTTTTGCTGTTAGCCTAACTTGCCCTATTGATTTCAATAGGATCCTAAGTTTAACTAAATTAACGATGAAGTGTCAGCATCATTTGAGGTGTACATGAGGTCTCTATGCATCCTACATGTTTGGCCCTTTGGAGCAGCACACAAATACGTAATAATAATATATATTATATTATATTAATTGCCACCCATCTGACTGGGTTGCCCCAGTCACTCTGAGAGACTTACCACAAATTAAAACATCAAACACAGTAAAACAACAAACATTAAAAACTTTCCTATACAGGGCCGCCCTCAGATGTCTTCTAAAAGTCAGATAGTTGTTTATTTACATCTGATGGGAGGGCATTCCACAGGGCAGGCACCACTACTGAGAAGGTCCTCTGCCTGGTTGCCTGTAACCTCACAGAGAGGGAACCATCAGAAGGCCCTTGGAGCTGGATCTGTGTCCTAGCTGAACAATGGGGGTGAAGACACTCCTTCAGGTATACAGGCCATTTAGGGCTTTAAAGGTCAGCACCAGGGCTTTTTCTCAACCTAAACTCAGTTCTGGCAGGTAGGCACAATTGCCACAATAAGGTAACAGCCATAATAAGGTAAAAATGGTGTTGTAATGTGGTCATTAAAGGTAAAGGTAAAGGGGCCCCTGACCATTAGGTCCAGTCGTGACCGACTCTGGGGTTGCGCGCTCATCTCGCATTATTGGCCGAGGGAGCCGGCGTATAGCTTCCAGGTCATGTGGCCAGCATGACAAAGCCGCTTCTGGCAAACCAGAGCAGCGCATGGAAACGCTGTTTACCTTCCCGCTGTAGCGGTTCCTATTTATCTACTAGCATTTCGACGTGCTTTCGAACTGCTAGGTTGGCAGGAGCTGGGACCAAGCAACGGGAGCTCACCCCGTCACAGGGATTCGAACCGCTGACCTTCTGATCAGCAAGCCCTAGGCTCAGTGGTTTAACCACAGCGCCACCTGGGTCCCTACCACTCAATATTTTGGAGCAATTATAATTTTCAACATTTTAAAAAAGCACAAGGGAAGATGGCTGAAGAAGGGAAGGCTCACTGAGGCAACCCAGTCAGATGGGTGGCATACAAATAATAAAATAATAATTATTATAAGCAGCTACAGCCAAGGAAGAGTGTAGCATATGCTGAAAATGTCCCTTTGACTAGTTATACCACTCCAACAGAGGGCCTTGTAGCTGATGAGGGAATGTTAGTTTGTGTATCTGCTAAACGTAATACCTGTATAAAGGATATAGGCCAGGCATCCCCAAACTGCGGCCCTCCAAATGTTTTGGCCTACAACTCCCATGATCCCTAGCTAACAGGACCAGTAGTTGGGGAAGATGGGAATTGTAGTACAAAACATCTGGAGGGCCGAAGTTTGGGGATGCCTGATATAGGCCTACAACTCCATGAGGCCTTCCTGAGGAGAAGGTCAGCAGCAACAGGCCAGTCAGAAGACTTGTTAAGACTAAAACCCCAGGAAGCAGAAATAAATAAATAAATAAATAAATAAATACAGTAATAGTAATTTATTATATATACCCCGCCCACCTGGCTGGGTTTCGCGACACTCTGGGCAGCTTCCAACAAAGATTAAAAATACATTACAACATCAGTCAACAAAAGTTTTGCCACAAGGGATTTGGCATATGGAAGAGGTACTCGGGAGCAGCACAATCTGATCCCTATTCCCTTATCCCAATGTAAGAAAAAGGAAGAGCCCAGGGCGTGTATTTCATGTTCCCAACAATTACTGTCTGCGGCCCCCAGCTTTGCACACACACACGTGCACGGGTCCTATAGGGTAGGCAGCCCACACACGCTCTGTGGGTCACCACCAAATGCTACCCCCCTGCAGGCGTGTCCCACACAGTGTGTGCTCCTGTTCAAAAGGCAATAGTGAACACGCGGAGGCTAAGCATGGGAACACCGAAGCGCCACTCCACAAGTCCGTTTTGAACGACTGAAGGGCCTATTCTAAAAATGCATGCGATAATGCCCATTTCGGACGCCTCATCCTCGGGGGGGGGGGCTGTTGCACACAAAGACTTAAGGTCGTTGGGAGTTGAATCTGCATTACGGAATGATGACAACTACTGGGACGCGCGGGTTGCAGCGTGGAAGTCATTTGAAACAGCCTCCGACGTCCGAGGATGAAGTCTTGCACCCGTGACTCGACTCTCGCCTCTCTCTCCCCACCACCCTTCGCCCCCCATAAGCCTGAGAAGGAGCAGGCGGAGGAGTGTCCGCTGCCGCGGCGAGATGGAGCGGCGTGCGGGCGTTGTTCCTCCTCCTCCTCGCCCCACCCCAGTGAACGGGATTCGGGCTAGAATTGCGGAGGCCGCGGTTCTCCAGCTCCGCGGTACTTCTGGAGAGGCGTGCGCGTCTGGAAAGTGGGGAGGGATGGAGAGGCGTCGTCGTCGTCAGGGAACAATGCCTCCCGCCGCCCGCGAGGACCAGCCTTGATGCAAGCGCGGGTTCCCTTGCAGGCGAGCTTGCAAACGGCAGGAACCCGGCTGCCTTGGAGCCAAGGCGTCCTTTTGCAGCAGCGGTGGCGCCCTCCTCCACCTCCTCCTCTCGCTTCCAACCCAACTCTCCTGCCCCCGGTGGCCCGGGAGGAACTGAACTGTCGCTGCACAGGAAGTAGCGGCTGCTGGGAGCACACAAACGCGCACACACACCCCAGATCTCTCTCTCTCTTTCACACACACACACACACACACACACACGGAGGCAGCTGGGTCTGCCGCACTCCATGCCCTCGGCTCTCCGCACCGGAGCCCGGCGCCGCCGCGACCCCAGGCTTCCCGCCCGCCTCCTCATCGGAGCAGCCCTCCGAAGCGCCGCCGCAGTACCAGAGGCGGCGGCCCCAATTGCGGTAGCCGGCGCTGAGGGAAAGAGGTGGCGGCGCTGCTCCTCCTCCTCCTCCTCGGGGGAAGGCGGCGGCGGAGGTGGCCGCGGCTGTTGGGTCGGAGCTGGGCCAGGACAGCCGCGGGGCAAGAAAAGGAGGAAGGAGGCGAGACAGCGTCGGCTGCTGCTGCTGCAGGTTTGTGCTGCTCCGGCAAGGGATCGGGTGGTGCAGGCGGGTTCGTGCAGTTGCCGGCATATCTGGTTCCTCTCCTCCCTTTCCCATGAGGAGAGACCCTTTCACCTCTCTCACCCCTTTCTCCCCTAGCACAGCGCAGGCCCCGGCTTGCCCTTCTTTGCAGGTGGCTCCGCTGGGCTCAGTCTGCTTGCCCGCCCCCTCCCCCTTTTATGCCTTCCCCAGCCCCTCCACGCAGCCCTCTGCTTGCTGCAGTCCTTCCTCGGGCGCCTCCCTCCCCTTCGCAAGCCTTGTTCTCCGGCTGCCAACTTCTTCCTGCACCCCGTTCCCTCCCCCGGGGAACCTTAATGGATTAGTCTCCTTTCCCCCCTCGCCCTCTCCCCTTTGCATTGTGCGAGCCGCTGCCTTAATACCGCTGGATGATACGGGTAGTAGCGTCCCCTCCTCCCTTAATTTCCTCCGTTTCCCTAATTGCTTCCGTGCTGTGGTAGTGAGGGGAGAGCTATGTCTGCCGGATTTCTTCAGTGTGTGGGTGGTTTTTTTTTTACTTTTTGGCTGAGTTTCTCTTCGGGTTTTTTTTTGTTTTTTTAACACACCAGGGGTTAGCCTTGCGATGCTGAAGCAGCCCTTGTCTCTTTACACACACCCTTTCCTATGGTTGTGCTTCAGGCCCCCATCTGCTTCCCCGAAGGATTGTGAAATTGGAGGTATGCTTTCTGGGCTTGTACGTTGCCGCTTTGCCTGGGTATCTGTGGTGTTGCAATAAAAGGAGGGGCTTCCAAACCGTGGGGTGGGCTCTTTTTAGACTCATTACTTACTCTTTAGCCTTAACATTTGTGGGCTGGGATTGTACTGTACAGTATAGGAATTGTTAAGAGGCATTTCTTCAGTCACAGGGATGCTCAGCGGTTGGAATTCTTAGTGACAGAAACTGGAAAAGACTATATCTTTCCCACCAGACTGTCTCGATTTCATGTGTTTGAGATGCGAGAGATGTTTCCTGAGGGCCCGTCCTACTCAATTATCTTGTCCCTGGGAGTTTTGAGAGAACTAAGAGGTTTTTGCTATTTATTTTGCTCACTCTGTGCTTTTAAATGAATCAGTAGACACTGGTCTGTTAAAGGGCATGGGCCTTAAAATTAAGGTATATACGGTACGTACTTGCCATTCTACTTTTAGTATGAGTACATTGTTCTCTCTGATCAGATTAGATTTATTCAATTTGTGTTTCACAAATGGAACCCCAAAGTGATTTGCAATACCATAAAACTAAATTAAAATGAAACAAATATGTTAAAAGTGTTCATCTACAAAAAATACCACTTAAAAATAAAACAACCATCCCACCCACATAAGGATGAACACTGAAAGCCAGACAGTTAGCACTGATAAAATGCCCTGGAGAATCAAAACATATTTGCCTGGTGGCAGAAGGTTGGCGAAGTTGGTGCAAGGCATTCCTGGGATGGCATTCCGGGGGGGGGGGGGTGTGTCAGCACAGAGAAGGCTCTGTGGCTTCATAGGTAAAATGTTACAGCATATAAAGTAAAGTGAAACGTGAGTTTTCCACTGTATGTAGATTAGATAGTTGCTGCAGCACACACCAGATATCTCGTCTGTGAGCCCATACAGTGGAACCTCGGTTTATGAACACCTCGGTTTATGAATTTTCAGTTTATGAACTCTGCGGACCCATCTGGAACGGATTAATTCATTTTCCATTACTTTCAATGGGAAAGTTTGCTTCAGTTTATGAACGCTTCAGTTTATGAACAGACTTCCGGAACCAATTACACCCATGCTTCAGTTTATGAACGCTTCAGTTTAAGTACTCTGCGGACCCGTCTGGAACGGATTAATCCACTTTCCATTACTTTCAATGGGAAAGTTCGCTTCAGTTTATGAACGCTTACTCCGCGGACCGTCTGGAACGGATTAATTCATTTTCCATTACTTTCAATGGGAAAGTTTGCTTCAGTTTATGAACGCTTCAGTTTATGAACAGACTTCCGGAACCAATTGTGTTCATAAACCGAGGTACCACTGTACTACTGAGCAGACTACCCTGGTTATCTAGTTATCTGAATTATCTGGTTATCTAGTTATCTGGTTATCTAGTTATCTGAATTATTGTGGCAAGTCACAGTGAGTTGTTTTTTAAACCAAACATTGGGTGTAGATGTGTGGTGCAATAGTAATATGTAACCATGGGATCTTTAGAGTGTAACAGAATAAATTCTCTCACCGCTTTCAATATGTACTTATTTATATACGGTAGAGAAAAATATTGCTTCCGAAGCAAGTCTGAATATAGAGCTCTCATGTTAGTTTAACCTAATTGGAAAGTGTATGTATATGTGTGTGTGTGTATATCTGTATCTATACACACACATCTATCTATCTTTACCTACCTACCTACCTACCTACCTACCTTTACTCAAAGGTCCATTTTCCTCTTCCTTTGAATATGGCAGATCATCATAGAGGTCCTGACATAGGGAAATTTGTAGCCTTCCATAAGTTGTTGAACTACATTTCCCACAATCCCTGACAATTGGACCTGTTGGCTGCAGCTGATGGGAGTTGGAGAGCATAAGGTTCTTCATCCCTGATTTTTGGACTACAACTCCCATTATCCTTGGCTATTAGTCATAGTGACTAGGGCTGATGGGAGTTGCATTCTTAAACATTTGGATGGCATGGCTTTGTCTACCTTTGTTTTAGGTAGACTGTTATCACTGATAAGCTAGAGTCAAACCCTCTGTTTGATACATTATTAATTTAGTGGCACTTTTAAACTTCTGTCAACCAGAAAATGTGAAATGCTAAAAACACACCCAATAGTTGTCATTCTCCATGCAACCAAAGATCTACATAGTTGCTGTGGGTGGAATTCCATGAGGTCCACTTGCGCAATGAGACTTCCCCCACCCCATCCTTACCCCATGCACACCGTAAACCTGCTATGGGTTTTCTCTCAACCCTCCAAGGCAGATTTAGGGAGTGCGGGGGAAGGGAGAGTCCCGTTGTGTGAGCAGACCTTGTTCTGTGCACCCAACAACATAGTTGAATCCCACTCTGTGTCAACAAAAAAGAACGTGCAAAAATGGTGCTGTCTGCCACAGCAAAAACAGGTATTATGTGGCATCTGTAGTAGTGTCAATTCCACCATTATCTGGCTTTTGTGCTAGACACTTGTGACAAAACCATGTTGAAGCGAAAGTGGTATACCCTGGAGTGGAGGCTGATGAAGCAGACTGGAAGACTGCTAGAATGCAAGCAGATAAAGACTCCAAATGAATACAACTGAACACACATATGTGTGGATTATCTAGCCTACTCTGTGGCAGTGAAGTAAGCAAAGTAGGGTAACTTCTGTGCAGCAAATTTTTCCTTGACTTGGTGTGCAACGGAGCAATGTAGAGTGTTGTGTTGTGTTGTGTTGTGTGGTGTGGTGTTTTATATCCTGGCCCAAAGAAAGAGGCAGAGCCCTCAACAGCCTGTTGTGACTTATTTGCTAGACATTTTTAGGATAAAATCACTTGTATCCATAGAGATGCAGACTGTCATGGTAGGTCAGTCTCTTGGGGTGTCTACAGAGAAGTCTGGTCAGATGCCATTGGATGAGTTTCCGTGGGTGTCAAGGTACTTGGACAAGTGTGGGTGACCATCTGTATTCTTGCCCTTCCTGGTTAATAATATTTGGTAGAATTTGTGTTCCATTTGTTGTAAATTAACAAATGAACCTCTCTTTTGGGTCAGCAGCCCCCTCCCAAAGTAACCCGCTAACCCCAAAGTAGATGCTCCTTGTTGCGAACTTTGTCCCGGGATGCGAGCGGAAGTTGCGCAGCGGCCACGTGGCAGCAGCAGGAGGCCCCATTAGCAAAAGCATGCCTCATGTTAAGAACAGTTTCAGGTTAAGAAGGGACCTCCGGAATGAATTAAGTTCGTAACCGCAGGTACCACTGTATTGGTATTGTTTGGGTAACTTCATTGTTTTAAATAAAGTGGCTACAGCTTGCATTTTATAATTTTCTATTTTATGGACATACACTCATATATATGCTTTCATGTATATATAATGCATTAATGTTTCAATTTTTTAATTTTCATTTTATTATCACTTAGATTCCAATGATTTTCTTTTCCATGAGTTGCAGAGCTTTGGACAATGTCCCTAGTGCATAATACCAAAATGAACCGTAACCAACTTTTAATAAGTATTGGGTGACACTGTCTTAATAGTTATCATTTAGCAATATATCATAACTCTTGAATAATAGATGTACATATTTACCCATGCTCTTAGGAATAGTTGATAGGTTTTTAATTTCTACCTATTACAGGAACTTTCTCGACATTTTCTATTTAGGTGGTATATAATGTTGTCAAATCTTACTGCAGAATTCAGTGCCGCAGCTAGCCAAGAATGTACCATATTCCAAAAACTTCCATATTGTAGACCTTGAGATACATATGAAAATGTGATTATTTGTGTCTTGTTATAGGACATGATTTTCAAGTACTGTACTGTATAGTCTCCAAAACCACTTAACTGTTCTGCACTTGCTGCGAGGCATTAATTTCTAAAAGCCCACAATGTGTGTACAAGGATGAAGTGGTTACATTTAGGAAAAGTTTCTTAAGCAGTCTTTGATATTTAAGTTTTCCCAAGTCCTGCTTAATGACCCAGCTCCCTGGTCTCCTTCTGTGAAATTAGAGCTAAGCCAATGAAAAGTGAGTCTGTGACACTCCTGCCTGTAAAACTCCTCTGTGACATCAGAACAGATCATCAGATCAGACACTGGCATCAGGAAGAGCAGGAGAGAGGGTGGCAAGCGCTCAGAAGGATGTGTTGGGGAGAGCAGGACTGTGACAAAGTAGGTTTAACAGTCACTGCTTTGCTAATGGACTCTTGGCTATTTGTAGAATAAGTGTCCCTATTGTTTCTTTTAAGTATTGAAGGTTATTAGTTTTCCTTTAGATGATAGATGTCGCTTTTGGTACTGAAAGAGCTATCACATGCCTTAAAGTCTAACGGAGGAGGCCCTGCTACCCAGGCAGGCAAGATGAGAACAGGGCTTTTTTTTTTTTTACAGGAAATTGCTGCATTTTACAGAGGGGGAACCTAAACTGAAATCAGTGGAAAATGTAAGGAGCCATGTTATGGGTTGGTTATAATATCATCAGTTACATGAAATGTTTAAAATAGACAGGGAAAATGGTTTTTCGGACCAAAGCTCACAATTTGAAAAAGAAATTCTACAAAGAAAAGGTTTTGTCTAAAATGTACAATCTGTTATTGGATTGGAAAACAAAAGAAGAGTTTGTCAAAGCCTCTATGATACACTGGGCAATAGATATGGGACATAATACAGTATAGATTTTAACCTCTGGGAAAAACTTTGGAAAAGTGATTAGCAGTTTACAACATGTTATTATTTGAAGGAGTAGGCTTGCTAAGATGTATGAGACTGATTCAGATAAGTGCTGGAGATGCTATGAGATTGAGGGAATGTCCTTTCATACCGTATGTGGTAGACATGTAAAAGGGTAAAAAGAATATTGGGAAATAATCCATAATGAATTGAAAAAAATGTTTCAAAGTACTTAAAAAAAACAAACCATCAAAAACCAGAGTGCTTTTTGTTGGGGATAATTTAGACAGAAATTCCCAGGTGTCAAAAAAGGTTATTTATGTATGCCACTACTGTGGCCCGTGTTTTGTTAACCCAAAAATGGAAAATGAGCGAGGTTTCACCTAAAGAAGAGGGGCAACTTAAGCTGACAGAATATGCGCAGCTTGCAGACTTTAACATATAGAATAAGAGAGCAAGTAGAACGTACATTTAGAGAAGATTGAAAAATGTTTATTCAGTATACAGTATGGGGAAAAATTGTGTACTCTTGAAAACATTGGCAGCATTAAGATAAATTCAACAGTGTAAATAAGTTTTGATGGATATAATGGAGTACTGTACTGAATGGTTTATTTTTTTGTAAAATATGCAGGGATTTATGATACACAAAATGAACCATGGAAAGAGAGGAAGGGAAGTCATTGATATTTTAAGGATGTTTAAATGAGTATTATAAATTGTAAAACAGAATATTTAATAAAAATTATACAGTGGTACCTCTGGTTAAGAACTTAATTCGTTCCGGAGGTCCGTTCTTAACCTGAAACTGTTCTTAACCTGAGGTACCACTTTAGCTAATGGGGCCTCCCGCTGCCGCTGCACGATTTCTGTTCTCATCCTGAAGTAAAGTTCTTAACCCGAGGTACTACTTCGGGTTAGCGGAGTCTGTAACCTGAAGCATTTGTAACCCAAAGCATTTGTAACCCGAGGTACCACTGTATATTAAGAGAGAGAGAGAGAGAGAACAGGGTTTTTTGGGGTGTTCCTAGTATCATGGAATACCTTCCAAGACTCACCAATGTGTGCTATTTCTAGAAGAAGATGCAGAACATTATTGCTTCTAACGACTTAACTGAACAAAAGTAATTGGCCTAAGTCAGGCTTCCTCAACCTTCGCCCTCCAGATGTTTTTGGCCTACAACTCCCATGATCCCTAGATAGCAGGACCAGTGGTCAGGGATGCTGGGAATTGTAGTCTCAAAACATCTGGAGGGCCGAGGTTGTGGAAGCCTGGCCTAAGTGGTTTGTGTTGTAGTGCATGTTGATAGTGGATTTACTGATTTTTTTACAATCCAGTTTGAATCTCTGGAATTTAAACATTGTAGGGTGCAATAAACCAGAAGTTCAGTGTACTATTGATTTTGCTAGGGGAACTAGCATGTACTTTAATTCTCTTCCTTTGAAATTGAAGAAATTTATTTTTTGCCTGGATTGCACTCCTCCTTGTTATTTATTTATACCCCACCCTTATTCCTGCCTTTATAGACATTAATAATAATCTTTGATGGGTGAAAATGTGTGGGTGGCAGCTAGGAACTTTTTTATCTGAAAATGGACAGGCTATCCATGGGATAGAATGGCAAAGTGTGCAGGATTCTTCTTCACATATTTTACTGAGGGAGCAGTAGGAAAGTACTACTGTTGGTAGAGTGCAAACGCTCTCTGTGTGTAGATATGTACACAAGTTGCATACCAATAACTTAAATGGAGCACTTAACAGAAATGGTTAGACGTGTAGACTGTTAAAGTGGGGGGGGGAGGAGTTGGAAATGCATTTTGAGGTTGCCTGACTCTTTCTGTTGCCATGATGAAATTTTATATGATGCATCACAAAGAATCTTATTTCACATCTGTGATTGCCCATTTTGAAATATGGTTACTGACTCATGCTTTCACAGGTGTATGAATACCTAAAGTAAGACTAGGAAGGGTTCCAAGCTAATTACTTTGATAACTGGCAGACTGAATTCTGTCTTGTGGTGATTTTCATGTGGCCTACAGACAAATTTGGAGGTGAGAATACAACTAATAAAATCTCAGTAGCTCATAAAGTTGAACTTTCTGCTTCCAATCGAAACAGCACAGAGTTATTGAGATTTTTGGGGGGAGGATTGCCCAGAGTTGTTGAGCCTTTTAAGCCTCCTATCACCCACCCTATTATCACAGCAACAGCCAATCAAAACCAGCCCTTGCCGCAGCCACAAATAACACGCCCAATAGCCACTGACAATCTCCGGTTTGCGGCAACAACCAGTCCCACATCGTCCCTATGCACTATCTGTGTATAATACGAACCCCTATTTTTAACATAATTTTTAGGTGTTTTTTTTTAAAAAAACTCGTCTTATACACGGAAAAGTACAGTATATATGCCAATCAGGTATGAACTGTTTAGCTGATTAATTGGCTGTATTACTTTACTAAAACACTTGATTAAAAAGATGCTTCCCAATTAATTGGGGCAAAAAAAATATTCAGCTGGCCTCTGTTGCTTTTAAGGTGGTAATGACACATACAATTCAAACTAAATAATAAAATCTGAACCAAATCCAATCCAAATCAAACCAAATAATTGCTATGATCACTGTTCTTTATAATTTGAGGTAGTATAACTTGTATCTTTATTACAGTATTCCTTTTAATGTTATGATATTTTCATTGCAAGCCACCTCAGATGAAGTTAGGTGGGAAGACTAAGTTGCTGTGGGGCTCAATCCATCAGATGCCCCCTTTGGTGCAATTTTCGTAGGTTTGAGTGAAATTTGGATTGGAAGATAATTTACTTGGCGGCACTGATTATTGTATTCTACATTGGTTTTGTACCACTTTTTTATTTATTTAGAATTCATTGGAAACACCATGCCAAAGGAGACATGTCCTCATACTCTCTCCTCCGCTTCCCCACAGTCTACTTAGTTTTTCCTTGGTTTCCATGTCTACTCAAAATTCATCGATACTTGCTTCTAGATAAATGTGTATAGGATTGCAACTGTGCTATTGTTTTACACAGTTTCCTGGGAGTATGCCTTTTTGCACTAAGTGGAACCTCATTCCCAAGTAGACATGTCCAAGATTGTGTCGTAAATCTAAAGTTCACTGAAGAATTGCTGTTGATAGACCCTATTTTGTCCTGGCGCTAGAAGGGTAAAAGGACTAAAGCTTTATTTGCAGAGTACCTGCAATACCCTGGCAGTCCTGGCTCCAGTCAAACCAAATCTTTTGCTTTTGTGAGCATTAAATTCATGCTTGAAAAGAGCCTGAGTAGTTTCCACTGATTAATCAAGTGTAGCATTTTAATTCTCATTGCCTGGTAGAAGTAAAAAAGTGTGAAAAAGAAATCCCAACATTTCTGTCGCATGTTTGGCTAGTGAATCATTCTCTTTAAGTTTGAATGGTGGCATTTATCAATAGGGGTAGACTGTCAGGGTTGCTTGATATGCTAATAATTTGAGCTTTTCGTTGGTAGCAATTTATTGGATATCTGTAAATCTGTCCCTTCGCTCACTGGAAATGCTTGTGAGAGTGGATCTCAGTTAATTTCACGCTGCAGAATATGGTTGGAATCCTGTTGGTGTTCTTAAGTTTATGGGAAAAATTCAGATCCAGTGGATGCCTCCACAAACAAAATAAGAGGGGAGGTAATTTCTGCTGATTCCATGCCCTCCCCGCCCCCGCTGCCTCAGCAGCCTTTGAAAATTGGCTCCAGAACAGGGGGGGGAGGTGGTGTGGAAGGCTTTAGCGCAGGCATGTCAAACCTGCGGCCCTCCAGATGTTTTGGACTACAATTCCCATCTTCCCCAACCACTGGTCCTGCTAGCTAGGGATCATGGGAGTTGTAGGCCAAAACATCTGGAGGGCTGCAGGTTTGACATGCCTGCTTTAGCGGATGGAGGGGGAGTGGTATAGGCAGAAATCACCTCCTCCTTCCCAGGCAATTGTTGGATCAGAAGCCCTTCTGAAAGTGCAAGGGCAGCAGTTGGATTCTACCCTCTGAAGGAATCAGGACTTTGGTGATGTGAAGGATTTATATTTTTTTTTACTATTTACATTCAACCTCCCAACAGTGCAATGAGCGCTGGTGTCCGATGCCCATAGAGACAGATCAAAAGGCAAGGAAGGTAGCAGCAGGTGGAGTAAGAACCATAGCTGTCAATTTCTCCCCTTTTTAAAGGGAAATTCTGTTATGCTGAATAGGCTTCCTCACGAGAAAAGGGAAAACTTGATAGCTATGGTAAGAACCAGTGACAAGTAGAGCCAATTCATTCTCGTTTTGTTCCCATCCTCCTGATTTCACATTTCGTTTCTTCATGAATCTTCCAGAATATGGTATTCACCAATTACAAGAGCCACTGGATAAAGACAAGTGAGACCTCCATGCAGGGGAAAAAAGGTTCCGTTACTGAACAACAGTAAGGCAGGATGGAATATTACAACCAGATCATCACAAGGTGCAGTGATGCAGGTCACCACTACCTCTCGCTTTATAATATATATGCAACACTTGAGTAATCCATTGTCCTGCACCAGCGCTGCCAACTCAATTTGATTACGTGTCCTTGCCAAGCAGCATAAGAGCTCTTGCAATATCAGCATATTTTGGAGTTGTGTTTTAACCCCCCCCCGCCATCCCAAAAAGTCACCATATATTTATTCCATCCTCTCTCCTACAAGTGTTAAATTGATACTAGAAAACAAACACACACACAACAAGCAGACTTATTCATTTGTTTATTTTATTGAGAACGTTTATAACTCACCCTTCATCGTGATGGATTCCCATGGCAGGGTTCAAGCTACAGATTCTATGAAACTACATAAAACAGCCATAAATCATCAGAACAAACCTAGCAATAAGAGCAGCTAAAGTCACAAAGCAATCTATCCGCCAGAGTTAAAACCCTAAAAACGTTAGCCTTAGATGCTAACTAGTTTATGGAAGCTGTGGAAAGCGTGTGTTCTCTGGGGTGGCGGCAGAGAGAGAAATGTTGCAGACTGTGTGGATGTTTAGAAAGAAAGTCAATAATGGTTTGTTTGCGGGGCAGGTCCCAAAGAATCTTTAGTCTTAACTTGAGGTAATGCTACTGGCTTGTGTCGTTGCCAGGGATACCCTTGTCATGGTTGTCTAGGGCCTGTGATGGTGTCATTCTTTCTTCTAGTCTTTCACAGAGAAGGTCTGCCAGCTTGCATCAATACAATACAGCACCTGCTGTGTACATCCCCATTGCATTACTTACTTATCCCTACACTGAGAATGATGATTGTGGAGTTTTTGTCTTTTGTTTACACTTCTTTCCACCAAACATCACAGTCATTTTCAAATGCAGAATACAATACTGGCCTGCAGCTAGGCTTTTTCTTTTCTTTTTTAGAGCTGCTTGCAAGAAGGGAGCAGGGCTGAGTGGGGTGACTGGAGCCCCATTATTTGGAGACAAACATCCTTATTTCACCTTGAGGTTGGCTGTGTAAGAGAGCGAGAAAGAGCGCACATCATTCTGTTAAGAGGCTTAGTTTGGCCCAGAAGTGTGTGTTGACTGATCTGCAATGTTTGACCTTATGCTAACAATCTCCATCTCTGGCTCTTGCTCTGTGCCCTTCGTCTAACTGGAATGTGGTTCCAGGAACAGTAGAATCATAGAGTTATAGAGTTGGAAGGGATCTTGAGGATCATCTAGTCCAACCCCCTGCAATGCAGGAATATATAGTTGTCCCATACCGGAATTGAACCTACAACCTGTAGTTCTCTTATGGGGCTGCTTGGATAGAAGGAAGGGATATACGCTATTCAGAAGGGCATTTCTGAGCAGCCTAGGAATTGCCTTCAGTAATTAAAGAGAACTGACTTGGACTATTCACATGTAAAATAACAGCAAGGTTGACAGGGCTCATTACTGGGGTTCAAGAATTCTTGTTTTGTTTCTTCCCCTCCACTCCAAGAAAAAATAAAAGGAATGGTTACATATTGTGTCATATTGATGATGTTTGATCTGAAAAACAGATTCTTTCCCCATGATTCCTTATTTGCAGAAAAGCAGTTTAAAAATAAAATAAAATATACAGTAGTTATATCCTGGTTTTTCTACGGTCACGGAACCCAAGGTGGTCTACATGTGGTTCTTAGATGACCACCCATCCAGTCACTGATCACACCCTGGCTGGCTTAACTTCAACAAGGTGTAGCCTGGGACCTTTAACTTACTGTGTTTTCTAGGTTGTCATTGACTCATTTCAAAGCAACCTACCGGTATAAATATAGGTAGGTTTTACATAGCTGTATTTAAACTTAATCTTAACCAGGTGATTTTAAAAAAGTTAAATCTGATTCTACCCCCCCCCTTTTTAAAAGTTTTTCCTGGCATGGTTTCCTTTTTATTTATTTGCTTCAAATATACAGAACTGGATCAAACCTAGATACTAATAGGAAATCTGTTCTCCAAGCATGGGCCCTTTGTAGCTAAAACATTGTCATTCACAGACGTGATGAGGGTATCAGCAGCTTTGAGGGAAATGTCACGGTTTGGAGAAGTACAAGAAATCCTATGGAGAAAACAGCCACTACCCAGTGAGCCTGGAATGCAGACTGATTTTTGCTAGGTAGCAGGGATGGGACCAGGAGGTGTGGAAGGGAGTATCATAGAAATTGGTATGGCTGCAAGGAACCCTGAATAGAAGCACTCCATTCTGCAACATTTTGCTGCAGTCTCGCTTATACCGTGTTTCTCCTAAAATAAGACACGTCTTATATTTATTTTTCCTCCAAAAAAACACACCACGGCTTATTTTCAGGGGATGTCTTATTTTTTTTTGTTAAGCTTTTTTATTTTTTACCGGTATTAAGCTTTCAGAGAGTTTTGCTGGGTCGGGGCTCCGTGCGGCGCACGCTGCTGTCCTTGCCGGCTCCAGCTCAGTCGGGGCTCGGCGCTCGGAGGGGTGTGTGGGTTACTTGCTAAGCAAAGAGCGGCTGCTGCGGCGACTACCCCCCCGCCCCTTGTCAGCAGCCGGCTGCCCGGATCACTACTGCCTTTGTTACAAGCTTCCAGAGAAGCAGCTGCCCAACAGCAAACTTCCTCACGCGATTAAGTTTCCCCTCCGGGTTGCAGGACTGCGCCCCTCCACACTCTCGCGTGATATTTTGTTTAGGGCGGGGTGTGTGTTGTCTTTGCAGATCGAACATCAAAGCTGAGAAGCGACTTTTCAAACACAGACAGTCGCTATTTAGCCATCATTACGGCGCCCCCGCCCCCCAAATGCCCCTCTAAAATCTGTTGCTCGGGGTGCAGCGTCTGCAAAGCCTTGGCTGCAGAGCAGGGTCTCCAAGCAAGCGAACAGCGGCGCGCCCATTCAAGATGCCCAAGCGAAGAGCAGCAGTGGCTGCCGCCTCGCCGTGCACACTGCCGCTGCCTCCTGTTGTAGCAACCCCAGCTCCGTCGAGCCGCTTCGCCTGGCGGGATGAAATGGAGGACAAACGCCGAATGAATAAGCGCTTAACCGGCGCCCTCTCTCCCCCCGCCCCCAGCAGTATAGCGTGCATCGACTGCTAAAGAGGCTTCGCATTCAAAACGGCTGCAATCCCTGGCGCGTTTACCTGAGCGAAAGCTCCGTGCAACTTGGCGGGACTTGCTTCCGTGTAAAGCGTGCACAGAGTCGGGCTGCAGGGGGCTTTGCTTTTTTGAATGAGGGGCGGGCGGGTGGGTGGCAGAATCAGATCCAGGCTGCCTTTTTCCAAGTATCCACATTTCTCGCCAGGATCTTGACCTAAGCTTCCCCGAAGCCTCTTCCACTGGGTCTTTACCGGGTCCTGCTGAGTTGGGGCTCGGCGCAGCACGCGCTGCTGTCTTTGCCGGCTCCCGCTCAGACTGAGCGGGACCTGGCAAAGACAGCAGCGCGCGCTGCGCCGAGCCCCGACTGAGCAGGACCTGGCAAAGAGCAGCGCGCACCGCGCCAAGTCCCGACCCAGCGGGACCCAGTAGAGACAGCAGCGCGCCGAAGAAGCGCCATGCAGACCTGCTCCCACCACTACCGTAACAATACCCCAACACGTCTTATTTGGGGGGGATGTCTTATATTTTTTTGCCTTTAAAAAATCGTGCCATGGCTTATTTTATAGGCACGTCTTATTTTAGGAGAAACACGGTAGCATGCATAATCTAACCATATTAATGACAACAGTTGCTTGTATACATGCTTTTATAAATCTTCCAAGTACTGTAGTTTGGGGATGGTTTCTTCCAATGCTGCAATTAACTCTTATTCTTTATTTTTTCCATTTCAGAACTTACATTTAGTATATGAGGTGATGAGGGCAACAGCATGATTTCTATATCAATCTTTTAAATCACTTTCTCCCCTTCTCCGGATTCATAATTTAGTACCTGCCATTAAGTTAGCCAAAGTTCCCCCAAGAGGCTGATCCGATGGTCTTGCTATGCTGGGCGGCTGATCTGCCAGCACTGCACTAACGCAGTGTGGCTGAGAAACGTATACTCTACCAAGCAGTGAAGTCAAAAGCGCAAGAACAGAACCACAATAATGCTTGCTAATGAAACCTCTACTTTAGTCATGCTTGGAAGGCAGCAAGCATCACATAGCAAGGAGTGCAATGCCAGAATGGCATTGCAGAACTTTCCCCACACAATGTACAAGTTAGAAGAGCCCACAGGCTTTTCCTGGCAGAGCTGCCAATGAACCTGTAATCAGTAGGTCTTGTTTGTGCAAGATGGAGGGCAAGGGAGGCACACAAGGGCACCAGAGACACCACAGTGACATGACTGGTAGTTCCAGTGGGTTAAAACAATGCAGTAGTGGATACGGGGTTCAAATTGCAATGTAAATGTGGCCTTCACAAAGGAAACATACTATTTAGCAGTGATAATTTTGAGTGGACAAAGGAGAAGCAGTTCATTTATTCATTGGTGACATTTTGATGACCATCCACCAACCAAGTATTTGGGGTGGTTTAAAAAACCTATGAATCAATGAAATATGTTATCTGAAACGTGTGAACTAACCTCTGTGGTTGTATTTTGCCATGTAGGTTGAGCATGGCCGTTTTTTTGGCAATGCAAGTGTGTCATTGCTTGACCCCATATCTCCCCAGAACCAGCTGGGTATTTTTCTCCCTAAGTACATGTTCACTACTGTAGCCATGACCAAAATGTTGAGGTCTTTCTGCTGGTAAAATGTGGGCGCACCCTTTAAGATTAGTCCTGTGATAGGCAGTTAAATGGCTATCTCTAAATAATCTCTAAATAGAGTTGGTAGCAAACTATTCTGCTTCCACAAATTTATGTATATATTTAGAAGATGAATACTGAACAATCGTTTGCCAAATTCACAGGCATATTTATAACAACCTCTTTAAGAAAAATATTGCTGGGAAGGAAAAGGAAAAGTCAGATGTTTTTGTGCCAAAATATGCTGGGGAAAAGCTGGAAGAAGAGTCTCCTCTGATTGGCCATTGTCTTTGTATGCTTAAAGCTGAGTTTCATAGAGCACAAAGTGGCTTTTCAAATAAAAATGTAAACCTTTTGTTTGAGGAGTAATCTGAAAATAGTAATGTAAAACATATAAAGATGCTCAGAAGCTCAGGGGATAGCTGTAATCCAGTACATATTCTTTATTTACTTATGGAAGTACTAAGAGTGTTAAGTGTGACACATTTGCTGGGGATTTGCTACTTTTCATCAAATTTAACTACATATCTATGTGAGATTAGGGTCAACCCCCCCCCCCCGCAGTGTTTCGCAGTTACGGTATGCCTGTGTGGTAAAAGCAGGAATGTGAATGAGATGAATTCTGCAGTGTTTACACATTGCGCTAAAATATGGTTTAGTACTTTGTGCATGAGCAGGAAGAAGCTGATGCAAACCTTGGGATCTTGAGCTTCACCTTCTCCTTTCCTGTGTGGCTGGGAGGAAGGCTTCACCAAGTTTTCTTTCACTTTTCACCAATCTTTGATTGTCCTTATGTATGCACTAGAGATTGTGGTTTAGAACAACCCGCTTCATACATTGGGTTAAACAGTTAGCCTTTTCAACTAACCAGGGTTTGTCTTAAATCATCATCTCTGGTTCTTATAACATGATAAACCAAGATGAGTGGAAAGTAAAGACAAAACCTAGGAAAGTCCTTCTCCTGGCCACATGGGAGGAGAGGAGCAGGGAGGGCATGATCCCAAGGCTTCGCTTTGGCTCATTACAGTTTGTGCACATAGGGCAAACCATGGTTTAGCATTACATGTGAACTGGGCCAGTGACTCTCTGCTTGTGGTGAAAGAGCTCCACTTCAGCAGTGCATAAAATGAGGTTCTGCAGAATATTATGGGAGGAGGAATAAATTGATTTCTTTACTCAGAATTTTCTGGCTGCTGTTGCTCTTGTTCTAATTGTCCTTTGCAGAGGTGTCAGGGTTCCTTTTTCTTTTCAGTTTAATTACAGAGAAAATAATTAACTTGAGCACTAAGTGGAGGATTTGGGACTTGTAAAAAAAACATTCCAAAGAAAATCCTATTCTGTTCTGTTCCAAGAATATACTAGCCTCGGTTGAGAGACAGCAAACCCAGAAAGCATCTGTACCAAGGAGGTACAAAATTTCATTTTAAATGAAATTGTATATTTCTTTTAGAATATTTACAGCCTTTAAAAAACCATTGAAAGTGAAAGACATATGTGTAAAACGAGATGAGAGGGGAGAGGAGGGAAATGAATTTTGCTTGAGGAAAAGGTCTGTGGGTTGAGCAGTTCTGAATAAGTGAGGGAAAAGATGGCATGGCTTGTACATACTTGCATACACACTTTCCCTTATCTGAAGCCTCTTTGCATAATACCTTTATTTCCAGTGTAACAACAGTCAAACTTTGGAGTTTCAGGGAAATAGAAAATAAATCAAGGAAGTGCTTGCCTGGGAAATTTTTTTATCTATATTTACAGAAAACCAAATTCTGATTTCACAAGAGAGGCATGCCTGTGGTGAGCGGTGTGTGTCTATGGCAAAAGACTAGTTTCTTCATCTGCAAAGCAGCATAGTTGCTATGAGAGCAGGTTGGTGGGCCCTCTAGTCACTTCAGCTTCCAGGTGGCTTTAGGCAAGCCACTGTCTCTCTGCCTCAGCCTTCGCTTCTTTAACAAGGTTGTTGTAAGGATAACAAAAATGATATCTCTGAAGCATTGTGGCAAGTTTAGGCTCTATATTCATACCTCCCACAATATATTTTCTTATTTGGCAACAGGCAAAGTCACATTTATTTTCACAGGCCTTTTAAATCGTGTTTTTACTCTCTAGTATTATGCTGTGTTTCAATCTGGCTGATTTACTCTGTGAAACTTGTTAGGTCTTGTACTGTGGCTTCTGATATTTAAGGTTCATCCACCTTTTTGCTTAACCCATATTTTGATTGTATTTCGTACCAGTTAATTCCCCTGGGTCAGAGAGTTTTTCTCCTTGTTCTGTGGCTGTGCCTTGCAAAAATTCAGTCTTGCCCCCCGAATCGAATTCTATCAGATGTGTGAAAAATCCAAAGGGACACTTTGCTTAGCTGAACTTTGATTCAGCGGGCAAGATCGAATTTTCCCAAGGCACCAGCCATGGAACAACAAGAAAAGCTGTCAGACTCAGGGGAATTAATCAGTACACAATACAATCAAAATACAAAAGTGTTGATGAAACCTTTTAGACCTCTCTGATTTAATAAATAAATAGTGCTGGTGCTGTATAGAACTTTATTTATATGTTTTTTAATGAGCTTAAACGTTTTAAATCATTCTGAAGCATCACCCAAAGGAGCCTTCCCCATTGTGATACCCCCTAGATGTTCAACATCAGCTCCCATCAGTTGCAGCCAACATAGGATGATGGGAATTGTTGTCCAACGACATTTGGAGGGCACCACCTTAAGGAAGGCTGGTTTGAAGACAGGTTGTTATTGAGCAACTGATAAATAGAACGAGCAAGTAAATAAACAAATTCATGATGATTTGCACTATGTTATGCCCTAGAGACTTTGGGTGGGATCTGCTTTTCCTTTTGCATCTGTGGCACTTGCCCCTTTCCTTCAAGGATGAAGCATTTCCTTGTGATGAAGCTTCCACCACCTTGTTTAAAAAATAGAAAATAAATTCCTTTGATAGTTTATACTTATGATTCATCAGGTCTACTAGGAACCTGTTACTCATGTTAGCTTAAATGTACAAATGCTTAACTGCGTCTGGCTACTGAGTTGAGACTTAGTCTAGTTTACAGATTATATGAATCCTATAAACTTTTAGTAGACTATATGAAAGCAATGTAGAAACTAACAAGTAGTAGCTTGGTTTCATGCATCTTAGTCTCGTACAGTACTGCAACACCCACAGTAACTCAATATCTCATTTCAATTGCATAGACCTCAGTACCTGCCTTCACCTGATCCCTGTATAATAGCAGTGGCAAGGTAAAGTTTCTCACACTTTATTATATTGCTCAGCATAGCAATATGTCAGTTTTTAATGTCCAGAATTATATAGGAGAAGGTGTGATGTTTGAAAGTTGCTTCACCATTGGCATAATGTAAATTATGAATGCTTATTGCCTGTGAAACGTTATTTGCATCACTCAGCTGTCCTCTGCAAGTCTGGATTCTGTTTTCATGCTGGAAAAAAAGCTCTTTGTGTGCACATCTTACATAAGGTTGTGCTATAGAAATTAATGAAAACACTCGTGTGCCTTTAAGGGGAGTGCCCGATGTAGAGAGTTTTGGGCTCCAATCGGTAGGAGTACAGTACAGAAAACAGAGACCGGCTAGAGGCGAAGTTGAAGAAAAGGTGATTATTTCAAGTTTCATACAACAGCTGTATCCAACTAAGTTATATTTGGAGTAGACTTGAAGTTAGACAAGTTCTGAGTACCAGATACTAGGCGCAAACAGCAGGGATGGACTTTGCTTTCACATCCTGCTTTTGAGCTTCAATAGGATTCCAGTGCTGCAGCACCATTGGAGACAGGAGTGAGACCCTGTCAGCATATTGCATCCTTGCTCAGAGATCTCCACTGGCCTATTTATTATGGGACAAACTCAATGTGTTTTTCAATGTACAGTCATACCTCAGTTTAAGTACGCTTCAGTTCGAGTACTTTCAGTTTAAGTACTCCGCGGACCCGTCTGGAACGGATTAATCCACTTTCCATTACTTTCAATGGGAAAGTTCGCTTCAGGTTAAGTACGCTTCAGGTTAAGTACAGACTTCTGGAACCAATTGTGTACTTAAACCGAGGTACCACTGTATATGACACTTTTACAAATGCCATCTAATGTCTGTTCTGCCCTTGGGAGGGATCTTACCTTTTAGTACAGCACCACCTATGCTCCGAATGCCTGCCAAAAGACTTTTTTATTTAGGCAAGCCTACAGGGACACGTAATTGTATTATCTGTACTGCTTCTTGAGCTCTGTAGATTTCACCTATATCTCAAGGAGCTCTGACTTGCCCAGAACCTCACCATGCATCCCTAGCAAAGGTAGGAATCTATTTCCCAAAAGCTTCTTTCTTCCCAGCTCTTTCCCCTCTTCTCTCCCCACCTTTCAGCTTAATGTTTTTTGTCCTGCTGCTGCTGCTGCTGCTTAATCAACCCCCATTTTCTGCCTCTAATCCCACTTAATCCCCCCTCCTTTTACTTCAGTTCTTCCTCTTTCTTGCTTTGCAATGGTACCTTGGGTTATGAACAGTCCTGCTTACAAACACTTTGGGTTATGAACTCCACAAACCCGGAAGTAGGGTTGCCAACTTTGCCCCGGGATAGGAACGCAATCTGCTTCCGGGGTTGCGGGAGGCCTATGTAGGGAGTGCACGCCTCGGGTTAAGAACATGCTTCGGGTTAAGAATGGACTTCCGGAACAAATTAAGTTTGTAACCTGAGGTACCACCATACTGCACTGAGGTTGGGAACATTGGCAACAGATTAACACAGACCAGGGTCCTGTTTCTTTACCAATGCACTGCTGTGTCAGCCATGATGTTAGCAGTGTAGTCTGGCAGCAGGAGTTCCCCTCCTACTGGTGGACATTGACGTTCCAAGGCATCTATTCTAGCAGTCATTAAAGGGGGAAAGTTTAAACATGATTCTGAAATGCGGTAACATCTCACAAGGCAGTTGCAGGCAACACTTCAGCCTCTTGAGCTTGTTGAGGTTACAGAGTGGAGCAAAGTTGATGAAATTTGCTAGCTGCAGAATTGCGCTCCAGCTGCTGCAGTGCTTGAACATATTAAGAAGAAAGCTGCCCACAGGGTGGAGATGCGGGTGGAAGTCTGCTTGCAAGAAGTCTAGCACAATTGAAGAAAGATAACATGACAAAAATAGAAATGCTGACCCACACAGGCATAAAATTGTCACTGAGCACCCCATAGTTTATATTTTTCTGGTTTTAAGTGGAGCAGCAACATGCAATGCTTTATTTTCAGCAGCAGCTACTTCTGTTCATGATTCTTTAGAGAGTACATATCTGTAAATTTTAAACTGTTTTTAAAATTTTCTGCCCTGGGACCTTAGGGTGAAGAGCAGGCAATAAATAAATAAATAGCTTTCTGTTGAGTACAATTTGGATGGTCCACCCCCAGAGGATAGTAGAATCCAATGAATTTGTGAATGCCTTGGGTTTCTTCCCCAAGGGATAGGGCAAGTGACCGTATTGAAGGGCTTTTTTGTGCTATTGAATAGTAAGATGTGTAAGGATCTTGCTACAGCCGCCCCCAGTAACCTCCAGATTGGATTACTTTAACATGCTCTATGTGGGACTGCCCTTGAGGCTGATGCAGAAACTGCAGCTAGTGGAAATGTGGTGGTTCAACAGTTCACTGGGGTGGAATTTTGCAATCAGATTATGCCATTACTGAAGGAGTTGCAGTGGCTGTCAAATAGCTGTTTGTGTAGCTTCAGGGTGCTGGTATTCATGTCAGATATAAAAGATTGCCACATCCCTTACATATCCAATTGATCACTGTGTTAAGCCTGACTTAATCACTTCTGGTGCAATGGAACACTGTGACAGAAACCAGAGCGCATGGAAACACCGTGTACCTTCTCACTGCAGCGGTACCTTTTTATCTACTTCCATGGCGCACTTTCGAACTGCTAGGTTGGCAGTTCATGTGCAGCATAAAGCAACTTGACAAGACTGCTTTCCCTTCAGCATGACGAAGTTCTGCAGTTGTTGTTTCATATGGTGGAATCTATGTAAAAGTTGGCTCTTTCATCACCACATGCTGGGCAAACTTCTTATCATGAGGGTGTTTTTAACGCTTCTTTGATGCCCACACCATACCGCAAACTGCTCACGGAAACACTCAGTTACAAAAGAAGCTTTTCATGTGTGCTAATGAAGAGCTTTTCTCATGGGAATATGGATCTAGGCTTTTTGGTGTAGGTTGACTGAAATTAGTGATAAAACTTGCAAAAGAGCCAACAGTCATGTCACCACCCAAAATAATTTTAAATTAAAAAAAATGAGAGAGAGCTTCTGGGTGTGGATTGATTGAAATTAGTGATGAACCTTACAAAAGAGCCAACAGTCATGTCACCACCCAAAATAAGTTTAAATAAAAAATGGGTGAGGGAGAGTGATTTATGGGAATAAAATGAATATAGTTGGGATTCATCCAACTTTTCTTCATTAATCATTATTTATTGGATTTGTTTGTTGCTTTATTTAACTACTGTGCATTAAAAGCATCTCAGCCACTTCTAAAAGGCCACAGATGGTATAAGGCCATAGACCTGTTTATGGAAGGAATTTTTGCCTGGTGCCTATAGATATATAATTATGGTGCCAGGCAAGTATCCCTGGGGAGAAGGTTCCACAGACGGGGAGCCACTGCAGAAACGGCCCATTCTTGTGTTACCACCCTCCAGACCTCCAGACCCAGAGCCAGTGTGGTGTAGTGGTTAAGAGCGGTTGACTTGTAATCTGGTGAACCGGGTTCGATTCTCCGCTCCTCCACATGTAGCTGCTGGGTGACCTTGGGCTAGTCACACTTCTCTGAAGTCTCTCAGCCTCACTCACCTCACAGAGTGTTTGTTGTGGGGGAAGGAAGGGAAAAGGAGATTGTTAGCCGCTTTGAGACTCCTTAGGGTAGTGATAAAGCGGGATATCAAATCCAAACTCTTCTTCTACTCTTCTTGTGGAGAACCCCCACAACAAAGAGTGGCAATTGTTGCATCTGATAAGCTTGCACAGACTCATTTTTTTTAATGGCTCAGAGTTTGAATTCCACCCCATGTTATTCTCTAATATGCACAACAGTGTCATATTGTTCCAAACACTGAAGCAAATAGAGTTCTAGAACTGGTGTACTCTTTTTGTTTTGATTTCCAGAGCTAACACCATTTTAGTAGCAACACTTGCTGTGTGTTAGTCTCAAGACTGCAATAGCTTCAGTTTGATTAAACATGTCCGTTGGGAATATAGTTGTGACGCATGATTAGGATAAAAAGCTGTGCTTTTCCTAGTCTCTTGAAATTTAACTGTTTGCTTTCTAGTGAAATTAAAATTCCCATTAAGTATTGCTGCTGCACATTCATTAATGTTGGTCTAGTAAATATTTCAGATGTATTTGTTTATTGTTCCAAGATGTATCCACAGGTCTCCTTCTATATAATCACAATTCCCAAAAGATGTACATAGAGGTGCTGGTTTTGATCCCTAAAGCTCTAAATAGCTTGGATTATCCTTAGGAAATTTTTTTCCGATACGAACACTGCAGGCATGTCCATTGACATTGCTAAACAATAACCTGCTCCACTTAGTTTGTGCTCCAGAAGTTCTGCTAGACCTACTGTATGCCTTTGTTTTCTGAAAAGTTTTTAGTTACCTCTTACGCACCATCGGTGTTTTTATTTGCTGTTGTTTTTATTTGCTGTTGGTTATTTAGTCATTGGCTTGATTTCTAAGTAGGCTTCTGCAGATGGAAGGGACTGAGATCCTGCAGACAATCCCATCAGTGGGTGAAGCAAATTTTTTTTAATGATTTCCCTTCCCCTTTTAGCCCCTTGCACCATATTTCATAAGAATCTAAGAATAACCCTGCTGGATCAGACCAAATGCCCATCTAGTCCAGCATCCTGTTATAACAAAGGCCAGCAAAATGCCTATGGGAAACCATTTTACAGTATACACAGCTAGAGACACTTCTGGTTGGCTGGTTATTGCCATGCTGGCCATGATCTCCAAAATAAATACTGTAAATAAAAATTGCTTGTATGGGCAACTGAATTCCATATGTTTCTGGAAAAAAATATTTCTTGCTCATTGCTAACTTTCTTTGGGGGGGGCAGGAATATTGCACAACAGGTAACTAAAACCTCTTCAGAATACAAAGATTATAAAGGTAAAGGGGCCCCTGACCATCAGGTCCAGTCGTGTCCGACTCTGGGGTTGCGGCGCTCATCTCGCTCTATAGGCCAAGGGAACCGGCGTTTGTCTGCATACAGCTTCTGGGTCATGTGGCCAGCACGACAAAGCTGCTTCTGGCGAACCAGAGCAGCACACGGAAACGCTGTTTACCTTCCCGCCGGAGCGGTCCCTATTTATCTACTTGCACTTTGATGTGCTTGCGAACTGCTAGGTGGGCAGGAGCTGGGACCAAGCAACGGGAGCTCATCCCGTTGTAGGGATTCGAACCGCCGACCTTCTGATCAGCAAGCCCTAGACTCTGTGGTTTAACCCGCAGCGCCACCTGGGTCCCTTGAGATTAGTCCAAGCTAATCTCTTCACCCGTAAACAGGCTGTGATATTAGCAGCAGGCTTATTATTAGCAGGGTTCTACTTTTAGGTCTAACTGTTCCCAAATGTCTGGTTTGGGGCTAAAGTCTTGAACTGGGTGTATGAGAGCTTCACAATCAAGTACTGTAATTCATCTCCAGTTTATTATTGGCATTCTTGAAAGTGTGATTCCATTCATAGTGCGCAGCCCCTCGTGACAGAGTTACAGAAGCTAAACAGTGCAGTATATCAGTGCACCACCTGCAAAATTATGCTCACAGTAATGGAGTTCACACATCGTATAGGGGATATTGTGTGAGAGGAAAAGAAGTTTTAAAATAATATTTTACCCGTGATTCAAAGGAGCGAAGATTAATATCCAGCACCTGCAAAGTCTCTGTGTAGCTCATGAAATTTAATAGATTGCTTTTCATTAGTAAATATGAGGAATGGTGCTTTGGTGTAGTCTGTTTGCTGACTAAAGAAAAGTAATTGTAATTTAACAATTCTTAAACTCATCTATAAATCTGCAAGCTCTTGTTTTGAGTTCATTCTTCATCATAGTTTTGCTGCTGCTGCTGCTGTTAAGCAGCTCAAGAGAGGATTCAAAGTTTGCCTGGCTTTGGCTACTTGAGTTTCAGTCTGTTTGGATAGAATACTTCCTTAGGTTGTATTGTAGATGTGTCTTTGCTACGGAATGTCTAGCTGTACATAATGTTCTTGTTAACTCAATTTCCGATAGATGTTAAGCACCAGATAACCAAATATTATTTTAACACTCATAAAGAATGTAAGTAAAATATTGATGAAACTTTCAAACACAGAGAAGGCAAAACTTAATCGCTGTTGTTAAAAAACCGCCTCTTCTGTAGACTAAAGAGAGGCCCTAATTATACTTTCAGTGCAAATGTTGCAATGACAAAAAGGACTCAATAAGAAAATAGAAGAAATTAAAAGTTACTTGATGCAAAATATATCAATACTTGCATATAATCAATGAATTTACTTGATATAATTATACTTTGATTTTGCACTGTGAAGAATAACTTTCTTTTGTCTGACAACATTCAGCTTCATTGTCTGTCTCTGAGTTTGAGTGTTATATGTATTCCTACAAACCATAAGAATGTGTACAGTTTGATACACATTAAAATAATGAAAAGAAATTGAATTTTCCCTACTTCTCTACTCATAACATTACACTTTCTCTTCCTATATTTTTTTTGGGGGGGGGCAATTTGTGGTCCTTTAGCAGCAGGTGTCCGTGCTGGGTGCATTAGATAGTGAGCCATTCATCTGCAAATGCATACTCTTTTGAGCTATAGATATTATAGATATGTTATAGCCAACACTTTGCTTCAGTTCCTTGCGATACCTGTGCCATTTGAGTAAATGAGGCACATGCAGTGCAAAGTTCAATGTGATTAAGCTCACAAGGATAATTTTCCATATGATTTTGAGCCCCCTATCATTCAAAACATCACTCCCCATTTCTTTAAATTTCAATTTATTATTAGCCTTTCTCTGCTTGTAATTACATATTTTATTCAGATGCAAGACAAATTATTTGTTGCAGATCATGGAAAAAGTGACTTATGGGAAGATCAGGCAGCTTTTAAAAGGTTACTTGAGTAAAACATATTTTGTTGTTGAAACATCAAGAAATAGACAAACCATCTGATTTAAGTGCAGACTGCATTGGGAACCAAGAGGCTTGAAAGCAGAATACTAGGCCATCGCTACAGATAATTCCATGTAACTGGTGATGATGGGAACGATGATGGGCCATTTATGCTTTACACTAGTAATATTTTAGATAAAATTGCTTTAAGCAGAAGAGGGTATACCCTGTGTCTCTGCTGAGTTGTTTTTTAATATATATGTATATATAATAAAACTGTTCTGTAACCTCAGAGGTATTATTTGTTTCCCATGTGGGCTTTCAACTAATTAACACAGGGAAAACACAACCTCAAGTGGGTCTCAAGAGGACTATTATAAAAATAAATATTGTGGTAAGAAACTGTTGATGCATCTTGATCTGCGGCCACACAACCCTGGAGTAATCCACTCAGAATATCCTCTTCCACCTGGTCCTGTGCTTACAATTATTAATTCTGAAAAGAACACTCTGCACATACACTTTCACCGAGAGACTGGGAAATGTCTCTCTTGCTTGTCCTTGTTATGAAGTTATGGAAGTGTGGCTAATGGTAAATAAAGGTCACTTAGGTAAACGCGGGTGGCGCTGTGGTCTAAACCACAGAGCCTAGGGCTTGCCAATCAGAAGGTCGGCGGTTCTAATCCCCGCGATGGGGTAAGCTCCTGTTGCTCATTCCCTGCTCCTGCCAACCTAGCAGTTCAAAAGCACGTCAGAGTGCAAGTAGATAAATAGGTACCGCTCCAGCGGGAAGGCAAACGGTGTTTCTGTGTGCTGCTCTGGTTTCACCAGAACCGGCTTAGTCATGCTGGCCACATGACCCAGAAGCTGTCTGCAGACAAACGCCGGCTCCCTCGGCCAGTAAAGCGAGATGAGCACCGCAAACCCAGAGTCGTCAGTGACTGGACTTAACAGTCAGGGGTCCCTTTACCTTTTACCTTAGGTAAATAAGATCACAGTGCAAATGAGAAAGGCAGGAGGAGGAAAATGCTTTTGTAAACAATTAATTTTCTTTGCCTCCAAGTTGCCTCCTTTTCCTTTAAGTCTTTGCATAGGCAAAATGTTTGCTATTGTTGGATATCTCACTTTCATTAATACTGGATCCTTTGGGCCATTTGGGTGGTCTTTGTGCATTTAAGCTGTCTGCTTTTTCTTACACTGGACTTTGTTTCTCCCATCAGGCATTTAGACATTTATGCTGTGCCCATCAGATATTTTCTTTAAAATCCTATTTACGCTGCAAAATGGTTGTGTTTTGAAACTTCTTATGCCATCTGATTTCACATGTAAATGGATGTGATTGAAGCATGTCGGGTAAAAGCTGATGTTCCATTTAGTGAAGGATGGAACCACATGCAGGAATTGGTGGGATATATTCCGGGGGGGGGTGGGTGGGTGGGTGTTGCTTGACCCTTTCACCCCAAGCTGATTCTCTCTGCACAGGCTCCACAGGCCACACATGCGCCACCAAGTTCATATTCATTTTTGTAGCCCAGTTTGAGGGGGGAGCAGTTCAAAAATAGCTTGAGGAGGAAATGTGCAGGAAACTAGTTACTCATCATATTTTAGAAATTGTGTAACATACAATTTGGAAAACACACACACAAATCCACCATTGTAATCTTTTACAACATTTAATGTAATCAAAGGCTGGCTAAATAGAAGTCCCGTGCACTGAGAGAAAACATTGAGATGGCCTTTTCTTTCAGTTTACACCAAAGCTTGTACATAGATTTTCCTATAAATTGTGGAATTGAACTATGAAACAGTTAAATCCTGGACTTGCATAATTAGTCTTCGTCAGCAGCATTATGCTTACTTGCCTTACTAACAGTCCAAAACAGTCTCACAAAGCAGACCTGTGCTGTTTTGTTAACTCTCGTATCAGCTGATCTGTACGTTAGCGCCTGGTGCTCAAAGGTTCAAAGCTGCTTTTTCACTGTATCCCTTCTACTGTGTGAGAAATTTCTGCTCACTAATAAGATTATGTGTTAAAGCAAGAATTTCTTCTGAATGGTAATCTAACAACAGTACTTTAGTCAGAGAAAACATTTGTTGAGAAATACAGTACTGTCAAAGAAACTTCGTTCCCAGAGAGCTACAGAGCAATCCTTTGTGGGTTGTTACAGAATTAAGGAAATAGAAATTCTTTGTTTCCATTATTTTCATCCATTATTGTTGTGTGACTTTATGGGTACTGATATTGCCTGAAGAAAGAGCTTTCAGTGAGATGAAGGCTGGGAGGAAGGTGTGATCCTTACAAACGTAATACATTCTAATCTTATCTGGATTCACTGTGTTCTTCTAATCATATGTAACAAATGTAAGAAGTGCTCATCTTTTGGAACTTCTTGTTGTGAACTGGGTGTTTTTTTAGGACTTTAGTCATATTGATTCATAAGAGAAGAAGAAAAACCACCTCCAAAATCCAGTTGGGAACCAACCAAAATATTACAAAATAGTTACAAACTTTAGAACTCTTTGTCAAGCAAAAGAAGCTACAGAAAGGAGGTGGTAGGATGAGGAAGAATAAAAAGCAAAGGAGTACAAGTTTCGTACATAGAGTCATTAATGTTCTTGATCACGTTATTTCACAATGTGGTGTGAGACTGAGGAAATTGGCTTGAAAGGCATGGTAACATTTCTTGCATGTATAATACGGAAATTGGGACTATTTAAACTACAGTAAACCAGTGAGAAAGATTGGAATGGTTGAAACATGTATGGGTATCAGTTATACATGAATATGCGTTATGAAGGAAGTTACTCATAATGATTTGCCTAGAGGGCCATCAGGGGTTTGCTTTTTTTGCATGCAGCATTTCATATATATTTATTTTGGAGTGGCTTATAAACTGTCCTTAAAATAAAATAAAAGACATTTGTAGTTATAAAAGTGCATTTTATGGGTTCTTAAGTGTTTGTATATATTTGAGTTTCACATTTCCTAAATATTATCTATTCTAGTTTATTGATTATCCTTTTGAGGTTTGCTGTTATGTTTGATTTCATTTTGGGTATTTTTCTCATTCTTTAGTGCACCACTAAGTACATGAAATTTCTGTGCATGAGAGCAAGTGTCCTTTTGTTATTTGCTGCCATTAAGAAATAGGTAGTGGTTCCGTATTTTTCCAGTACTCAAAGATCTCCAGTCTAGCTGCTGAATGTGATCCATGTCTTTACAAGAATAATAATCCTCATTGTCAGAAATAGGCTGAGGGAGCTGGCGCTTGCCCACAGACAGCTTTCCAGGTCATGCGGCCAGCATGACTAAATCACTTCTAGCGTAATGGAACACCATGACCAGAGCACACAGAAACGCTGTTTACCTTCCCGCCATAGCGGTACCTATTTGTCTAATTGCACTGGTATGCTTTTGAAGCTGGGACAGAGCAACGGGAACTCACCCCGGTCGCGCAGATGCTAACTGCTGACCTTCCAATAGGCAAGCCCAAGAGGCTCAATGGTTTAGACCACACTGCCACCTGCGCCCCTGGTGTCAGAAAAGCCTAGTTCTTAAGCATGTGTAATATCCTAATTCGTGACCTGTTTCTTTGATGCCACTAATAAAATTGGGCATTTTATAAAGGTGCCCACCATGGCATATGACAGAGTACTCACACTCCCATAGCCTTTCCAACAAAGATTTTAATCAAGGAAAAAAGGAAGATACTTTTCATTGTTTCCATAGCACACCCTTTCTTAGTCAAGAGTTGTCATTTTTCTTCTTCTTTTTTTAGCTATTGACTGGTGAAAACTCAAGACAGGATAAGCTGCTCCTGCAATGGTAACACTCCATTTTCTTCGTGATTTGTTAATTTATGAATTTGTTACCTGCTAGTTTCATGAGGAGTATTTTCAGGCTATCGCATCATTTGGGGGGGGGGGCAAAGTCACAGAGCAAGACGTGTTTTCTGTCACTAGATAGTTTTATATTTTATTTATCTTCATGGATAGGACTTTTAGTTCCTTCCAGTTAGCATAATATATCTCAAAGAATTACTTTGAATATGGATAGATTTGAATAATGCTCTTTTATAGACGATGCACAATTTAGTTCTATGAAGGAGGCTCTGGGGAGGGAGAAACATTTGTTGTTCAAGACAGAGCAAACTAGACAACTCCCCTCTTCACAGGTATGTTTTTAGGTAGAATAGTTTTCTTGCAAGGCACAGCATATGGAGCTACCTTTTGCACCTGAAAGAGAGGTCATGGAAACTCTGTTTTTATGGACAATGCAAAGGCATCAGCTGAGAGCTCAATATCACATCTGTGGCATTTTTTATTTGCAAACTGGAGTATGCAATGGAGATTATGAAAATTGCTGAAGCAGAAATTCAATGACGTGCTCATATGGATATTGCCTGGAAGATGAGGGAAACAGGCCCAGTTTGATGTGCATATCCAGAACTGCATAGACTTCTGGTACTTCATTTCTTGAATCGCAGTTTGACATAATTTACATACTGGAAATTTTGCTAAATAGACTAGAAAATGCCGTTTCTTGAACGCATTCCTGATTGCACAGTTTATATTCTCAGTTATAGAAACAGCTCTTTTCTTTCTTTCTTTCTTAGAATTCTGCTTAGTCTCAATACTGTGAAGTCAAATTATTATTGAGAACATAATTGGCAACACAATATAGTTAATATTGATGTACTTTCTTAAAAGTACAGAAGCCAATCTATACTAATAGCAGCTTTTTATTTTAACTCCTTTCCCCTTCTGATATCCAAAGGTTTGGTATTACAGAATCACTATTAAATGTACAGTACTGTGATTTTAGACTTCTTAGAGATGTAATATTTCCCCAATGTCCTTGGCAAACTCATTACATTTATAGACTGAGTCCAGACTTGATGAACTTCAGACCCAGGTTTTTCTTCTGGGATGTCCACTCCAGTGTTCAGATTCTGAACAATGTAGGCATTTTAACAGGCAATGCCTACTCTGTTTGAAAACAACTAGCACTGATTGCGGTTGATCATGATTTTGAAAGTGTATGTGCCAAACATCTGGTCACAGATGTCTGCACCACCTTTAGTCTCATTATAAAAAAGAGAATGATCACAGGCTTCAATTTGTTGTTTGAAATTACTGCATCTTTATATGTTGAAGAAAGGAGAATAACTATTCTTTTCCTTCTTTGGCAGATAGCTTTACAAGTGTTGAATCATTTTCAAAACAAAACATGTTGTGTTCATGCTTCTGTATTTGTGGAAACTCTTAAGGGGTTTTCTCGTATTTTTCCCAACTGTATCAGCCAGTCAGGTTGCTTACTAGCTGATCTGTTGGCTAGTGCCATGCTGCCGAAAAAGTAATCAGTTCTGTTTCAGCCAGAATTCTGTAAATGCAGCATTAATGTCTTAACCATGGTTTGGCCTAGGGTTTGAGCTGCTGGGGCACCTTTTTCCTTCCCCACCCATATGTCTGCATCGTAAACATATGTTGTTTTCGAATTGCAACACATCCACAATTCAATGGAGCTTACTTCTACATAAGTGGATAAAGGATTGCAGTCTTAACCAATAATGTGTGCATAACTACTGCAGAAGATAAAAACATCCTTTTTTTAAGAGACTTAAATGTTTATAGTAGGGCAGGCTGTGTGTGGTCCTGAATGAAATGGGGGTAAGTATGACTCTGTATGTCTGCATTCACACCCTCATCTTTTCTGGGCTAGGGAACAGCGCGAACCCTTGCTTCATCCAGTCTTCTCTACAAGACAAATCCCTGATGCAATTTTAAAAGATAGGCTACCACTTACATAAAGACATCTTGGGCTCATGGAATATCTGACCATAGACAAATAATTAATAAGGCACTAGGCAAATAATAGATTTTCTTTGACTCACATCCCAACTGTACTGTTCTTTAACATAATAGAATATTATCCTTCTTTGTTCTTTGCTTATCCTGTGGTTTGTCCAAGAAGCTCAAGTAGGATTATGGTTCACCAGTTTATAGGACTTAAGAGTTATTCCTCCCTGTTTTTTCTTTTCAAAGCCCTTCTGTTTTTTCTTATGCCCTGTTTCACTTTATGATACTACTAATAATAAATCTCTCTGTGTGTATATAGCGTTTTATATTGAAAGAACTACAGTTTTCAAGATTTCTGTTACTTTATTTTGAAATAGTAGATTTTACTTTAAAAAATGTCTGGGATATGTATGTATGTATGTATTTCTTTTCCAATCCTCTGCCATTCCTCCCCACCATACAATGTGATATATTCTTGTGCATGGCAATTGGCCTTAAGGCGATTATTGGATTAGGGCAAAGACTCAGTATGTCAACACTGACACTATCATTTATTGCAAGGTATTTACAATTTTATTCACTTATGCCCATGTTACATTAATTTCTTTGGTGCTGGAGCTTTAAGAACTTGGGTGGTTTAACAAGATGCCTCTGTGACAAGAGGAGAAGATACTAGCCCGTCTCTTGTTGCCGAGGAAGCAGCTTTTAAGTAACAGCAATGTTTCCCGATTTACCACAGTGTGCTTTTGTCATCATAATCCTTCCTTCTTGTCAAGACTGATTTGTTCTTCAAGCAAGGGACTGTCATCTTCCTGTTTTCCCCCCGTGGCTTTCCCCCCCTTCCCCCGCCACCACTTACTTGTTTTGTGGAAGCAAAAGTGAATTTGAAAGATGTTGGCAAACCAGTCGGGAATATGTTTGTTAGCTGGAGTTTGTGCGACGCTGGTTGCCCTGGCTTTAGCCTATTACCTGTACTGGTAAGTAGCAAATTACGCAACAAGTTCTGTGGGTTTCTTTTCCTCTTCATAAGGCTGGGATCACATGTCTTTTTGAGAACTTTGCTTGTATCAAATGTGGTTTTTAGTACAGTAGCTTGTAACTTTAGATCGATCTTCCCCTTCTTCACAGTAGTACTTATTATTTGTGGAGCTCAGGTGTTTTGAGAAATCTTTTGTGATGAAATGGAGGATAAAATATCATAGAAGAAGTCTGGCTTTTTAGCCTCCTATTGCTGTTTACAGATTCTTATATCCACACTGGCCTTGAGTCTTTTTGTTTACTACTAGCTACATAGGTGAACTGTAATATCTGCCTTAGGATGTTTTATAGAGATGAAGGAATTTGGATTGTTTTTATTCTTCTCTGTAGGGCTCCTTCTGTATCTAACCAAAGTTATTGATGTTGTAGCAAGAGAAACTATTCCAGTGCATATTGTGGGTGTAGAGAAACTGATAAAAATGGCAATCCAGTAGGAATGGGAATACCTTTGTTCTCCTGAAACTTGTAGGCGTACACTTCCACCTAAACTGCGCCCTTTGACTTTGTCTTCAGGGAATGTGAGAATGTGAATTTCCATATTTAGTGACCTAGGCCAAACAGTATATTGAAAAATACTGAAAGTAGGGCATCGTATTACACTTGTAAGCTTTACTTAAAACCAAAAGTGGAAAATGTTCTGCTGTCTATACGTTTGATCAAATTAAAGCAATTTTAATTGGGTGATATCTAATCTTAGCCATAATCAGAGGAAACCCAATGAAAGCAATGGACTTAAATAACCTATTTCCATGAGGCATAATCTAAGGATGGGCAAGTAAATTTCCACTCATGCAACAGGATTTTCTGTGCCTCTCCATACCCTCCTCCCAAATCTGTTATGGAGGGTTCCCCAACATAGGACAATGTCTGGGAGGCCACAGAGGGGATGAAAGAAAGGCAAAGGCCCACTGCATGATCAGAAGCTCTTCCAGTCACCCAAGGATAGCATCAAATGCAGCTCATTGATATCCATGTGTCTTCTGTGAGTATGGCTTAAGTGGATACCTCTAATTATTTCAATCATTATATACCTCAGAACATGGAGACAGGAGTCTTCAGTTTAATTTGGCTTTTGTAAGTACTCTTTGATTCTCAATGTTTAGATTCAAGAGAAACATACAATGCTGTTGCCAAGTTTTTTTTATGTCACCACTAATGACTGGGCAATCCAACAAAAGCCGCTCTTTTCGTAGCCACCAACTTTGGTAGTGTTTCAGTCCGAAACCCATGCACAAGAAACCCAGTTTCTATAGGAATGTTTGAGAGTGTGTGTTCCTTTTTAAAAATACTTGAGATTTTCTGCCCGTGTAGCTCTCAGCTCTTTTCAGTCAGGATGAACTGATCAGATGACACCAGAGATTGCTGACTACCAGCTTTGCATATTGGGAGATTAACCTGGTTTTGCTGTTATTCTGCCAGTGGTCTCTTGCTCTCATTGAGGTCAAAGCAGCCTACTTAACTATAGGAAACAACTCTCTCAAATAACTGAGACTAAGTTAGGTAAAAATATGGATCTCACAGTTTCTCAAAAAAAAAATGAGGAAGGCAATGTTATACGTGTGAGCCTCTCCATGCACTGAGCCTCTTGCTTCTTGGATGCAGAAAGAGTCTTGATGGTGTTGGTGCTGCAGTTAGGAAATAAGCCCTACACTGGGTCTTGCCTGTTGCTTACTTTTGCAGTCCTGGGCAAAATATATTTCTATTCTCTTAGGCCTATAAAACAGGGATGGGAAACCTGTGGCCCTCCAGGTGTGATGGCACTAGAGTTCTCATCAGCTGCAGCCAAGGTGCCCAGTGCTCCCGGATGATGGAAACTGTAGTCCAGCAACATCTGGAAGGCTATAACTTCCTCATCCCCAATTAAAAACATGGCATTATTTTTCATTATTGATACTATGTCACATTTTATCTGCTGCTTAACTTTTCTCTGACATTTTATTATTTGTACGTATCTTTGTGGTTCTGATATTTCATTGCAAGCTGTCTTGGGAAAGTCATTTGGAGAGTGGGGTGTAAATCCCACAAATAAATGAACACATTTTTAGGGAATGAACTGTGAAGCACAGGGCAGAAGCTGGATTGGGTTATTTTCTAGATAGGGCCGGCTCTAGGGGTAGGCTGGGTGGCGCGGGGCGGCAGGGGGGCGCTGCATGTCGAAGCCGCGCGGAAACCACGCTGCGCCCGCCCACCAGCCGTGGGAAGAAGCGGGGCGGAGGCGCCGGAGCGATCCGCGCACCACGGCGCCAGGGCGCCCGACCTGCTTAAGACGGACCTGTTTCTAGAAATGAGGAAAGGTACTGTGGTATTCTTCTGGTCAGGTAGCAACAGCCAGGTTTGGGCTATATATTACAGGGCTGGAGAAAACTAGCCCTCCAAATGCTGTTGGACTCCATATCCCATCTGCTTCATGCGGCCTGGTCAATGAGCTGATAGCTTGATAGCTCAGTCGGTAGAACATGAGACTTTTTATCTCAGGGTCATAGGTTTGAGTCCCATGTTGGGCAAAAAGATTCATGCATTGCTGGGGGTTGGACTGGATGATTCTTGTGGTCCCTTGCAACTCTACAGTTCTATGATTACCTGTGGTCAGGGTGGATGGAAGTTGAAGTCTATCAACACCTGGAGGCCCATAGGTTCCCAGCCCTGATGGATTGTATCCATAAGAGAGGAGCAGGAGGAGCAGTTGATAAGGAAATGCTCCTAATTCTAACAGCTATGTGGTCGTTTCTGACTACTCTTGGAGAGCAACCCTGTGAGTAATGGACACTAGGAAGATGCCGCGAGGAATCTAGCAGGGCTTTTGCTCTGCAGAATCTTGAGACTCACAAGGGACACAGAGAAGGTCACAAATCGGAACTGACACTCTTCACACCTGCAGAGGTTCTAGTTACAATAAGGATTTGATTCAGGGAGTTGATGGTGTCCTGTCAGCTTGGAACATGCTGAAACGTCTCTAGGACTAGCCAAGTAGTTGACAACTAGATTAGTCTTGTTCACATTGATCAGTTACAAATGGGAACAATTCCAAGAAATGGTACATGACCTAACCTTCCATTGAGGTTGTGCAGAGCATTGGAGGATAACTAAATTAAACCTTTTCCAGCAGTTGGTTTGTTTTCTGTGCTGTGTTATAGACGGCAATTTATTATTTGCCATTTTGCAAGTGTTTTCCCACCTCCCAAACCCATTCCTTTATAGCAGTGATGGCGAAACTTGGCCCTCCAGCTGTTTTGGGACTACAATTCCCATCATCCCTGGCCACTGGTCCTGTTAGCTAGGGATGATGGAAGTTGTAGTACCAAAACAGCTGGCAGGCCAAGTTTGGCCATCACTGCTTTATAGACTGAGAATTATTGCATTTTCAGATTGCAGTTGGAAGAAATGGGGAAGGAGTTAAAGAGAGAGAGAGAGACTGCAGAGCATTATATGGAAATATTTTTAAATGATTAGTTGTTTGCATTTTGTATAAGGGCAATTCATAGAGAGCATACATTGGTTAGTTTTAGGTTAAGACCCTTGACTATTCCCATTTTATCTATGCTTGTATTTTCAGTTTGCATGCTTGGAATATTTTAAGAACTCTTAAAGAGGAGCAGTTTGATTGGATCAAATGGTTATCCTATGTGCTGCTTGCTAACCTTTATATACTTTATATACTATTGTCACTTGTACACTATGTATATCCAGGCAATCACTTGTCTTGTTTCTCCCAGTTTATCAAATTTTGTTTGACTTTCCTTTTTAAAAATAAAAATAAAAATTATTTATATACAGTAGTTGCCTCTCAAATTGAAAGGCCTTTGTAGTTCTACAGAGAGTAATTGAGTTTATAACCTCTTGGCTTTTATATTCTTTGGGCCAAGAAGTATAATTTTGTGCACATTTTTTACTGGACTTGGGGAAATGAGGGCTTGGCCAGATTTGACCTCTGAGTTCCTGCACCGTGTGAATACTCTTGAATAGAAGTGTTGATATGACCCCCTTTTAAGAACTTGTTATTGCCAATGATAGCCTTTTGACCTGTCACTTAACAGTTAAAATAAACCTTCCTGATTGTATTTACAGCTTGTTCCTTCCAAATGGTCTGAGGTTGATAACAGTACTAAAGTCAGAATTTGATGAAATGTGAAAATATAATTAGAGAATTATTGTGTATACATATGTACACAGAGGAATTCAACCTAATGGCATGGCAATCGTTTCCATCAGCACAAGCATTTTACCTTGACAGCTAGCACAATCCCCTTTTCCTTCCTTCACATGCTGTTCTGGGGGTTCTTCTGACCTCCCCAGAGCCAGTTGGGGGCACACTGGGGGTGCATGGGATGAGGGGGGGGAATCCCCATCACACTACTGGAGGGCCTTTATTTTATTAGTTTTACTGGTAATAATGCTAGCACTTTTCTTTTAATTTCTAACATCACTTTTACACTGCAGTTCCTATTGCGTTATGGAATTGTGGCTTTTTGATGGCTATATTGCCTAGCTGTGCTAAATTTTAAATGGTGGGAAAGTACTGTATGCCAGAATACCACCCCAAATTTCACCATGTGAAATTACAGTGCAAAGCTCCCATGATTTTCTGAGTTAAAAGGGTTTGATGCTTTTGAATTATGGTGCTGGAGGAGACTCTTGAGAGTCCCATGGACTGCAAGAAGATCAAATCTATCCATTCTTAAGGAAATCAGCCCTGAGTGCTCACTGGAAGGACAGATCGTGAAGCTGAGGCTCCAATACTTTGGCCACCTCATGAGAAGAGAAGAATCCTTGGAAAAGACCCTGATGTTGGGAAAGATTGAGGGCACTAGGAGAAGGGGACGACAGAGGACGAGATGGTGTTCTCGAAGCTATGAACATGAGTTTGACCAAACTGCGGGAGGCAGTGCAAGACAGGAGTGCCTGGCGCGCTATGGTCCATGGGGTCATGAAGAGTCGGAAATGACTAAACAACAAAAAGGGTTGCAAACCGTTTTGTTTTTTTCTGGAAACAAACTAACACAGAAATTACTGCTAAACTTCCACTAGACTTCCAGAAGCAGCTTTTACATCTTGAGGAAATATAATATAAAATTCAGAAATTAGTAAGTAAGGAATTGCCTGGAAGGTGAAATAAAGTCCCTTCTGAATGCAGCCTGAGATTGTATGCACACTTACGTGGAAGTAAGCCTCATTAACTATAATGGTTGCATTCAGCTGGAATAATAAACCATGGCTTATCATGTTGGGAGACAAGCCTAACCTCTCTGCAAGCTCATGTATTCTACCCCTCTCCTCTGGTATGCCTGTTAGGAGGAGATTGGAAGGTTTCAGACCCAATCTTCAGTTAACTACAAGTTTAACACTACATTTGAATCTTCATCTGTGATTATTATTAACTCTTTTGCTGAGAAACTTTCTTCATAAACGACAGTTTGAAATTGGTTTGATTCAAATACTTGCCAAGGTTGTTTGGTTCAGTTATCATAAGCTGTGTTTAAACAAATACTTAGGAACTGATGGTTCCTGCCTTTTCCTGCCTGTGCCAGAGAGAGGCTGTGTGACTTAATTCTGAGCAGAGATGCACCGAATTGTGGTGGGGGGAAATCAAACATCTGGCTCTCTCTGGAGTGAAGCCTCTCATAAGATTCATTGCCCATCAAACCATTCAAATATAACATTTACAAAATAATCTTATGATCGCTGTCCATTTTTTTAAAAAAAGTATTGTCTTAAGTTGCCATTTGTGAAGCACAGATTTCTGTATCTCTTTACCGTCAGGACAGATGGAGATGCTAAATAAATGAGCAACTTGCTCATTCAGTTGGGATATTGATAGCCCCAAATGCAGTTGTAGGTTACCACAGAAGACAGTTCAATGTACTGCTGAGGACTGTTCTCTTAATAGATTTGGCGGGAGCTTGAATGCTTTGAACTAGATGGTGCTGTGCCTGTGCGCACCCACCCACCCACCCACCCTCTGGTTTGGTCCGTATATGACAGCCCTGCTGCCAATAAACCCTTAGATTCTTGGCTGCAGTGAGCCCTACTTATTTTCCAAACAACAACTTATACTTTTGAACTGCAGTGCTTTCAGAATTTCCCTGGGGTGGCTTTTTAAACATGGACGGGAGTAGGCTAACAATAGTTTTACTGGCAAGGAACTCTGGGAACATACCACTATTTTGTCCCCTGGGAGAGGGGAAACCAATTTGCTGTCCTCCAGACATTGCTGGGCTACAACTTCCATCATCCTTGGCTGTTGGTTATGCTCAGAAGTGGTTGGTGAGGGTTGGAGTCCAACAAAGTCTGCAGGGTACCACATTGCCTACTTCTTAGGTGTATGCCTTAGCTTAGACTGAGGCATACGACAGTTGGAAGGAAAACTGATCAGGGACGGTGTGTATCTTATTTAACTTGAGTTGGCTTTCTGAAATTCCCTCTTCTACACAACTATTTGGGGGTGCAGGAGCTGTCTCCTCTTTTGCACCTGGCCACTTTCTTCTGTGTTTACAAGAAGAAGATTTTGTGAGCACCACAGCTTCTGAACAGACTGGAGCAAATGGGAATACAATATTTGTTTGAGGGGGTAGGGAATGGGAAACCTAAATTCAGTCACATAAGATAGAATTCTTACTAGTATTTTTATTTTAATTTGGATTGTTGCAGTGAATTATATCCATGTGTGTTTTTGGCAATGGAACTTGTTCCGTTGTAAGTGTGTTTTAGGACTGCAGTTCTAAAACTGCAGAGCAAGGTGTAAAACGTAGGCTACTAAAAATTGCATCCTTTACCAAAAAGGTGTCTTAAAGAGCAAAATCTAGCCTCTGCCTCAGGTGGAAGAGATCTCCTGAGTGAGTACTGCTCAGCCAACAGACACCCAAATCCATGGCCAGTCAGATGCTCCCTTCAAAGTAGGGAAAGATTTCTAACCTTGTGTGATGCCAAACTCCACAGGTGTGTCCGAGCCAACAATAAGCAATTGTTTGATATGCATTTGTTAGCAGGGTCCATTTCATATGTAGATGAAATGCAGAGAGCAGGAGCCTGGTTGAAATTTGATTACTGTAGTTAGTTGCTAGGAATGCTAAACTTTCTGGCACAATAGGCATAGCTTGATCAACGGGGTATACAATAGAGGTCAGTGTGCAAAGTACAGAGAATTTAATATGCCCATTTTTTGCTCATCTGCATGGGCTTCCTATTCACTTCAGTGCTAGTGATTTATCTTTAAAATTTTAAATAGCTTAGATCTGTGTATCATAGGGAGTGACTTTCTCCCTTGCATTCTTCCCCATCCTCCACAATTTTCTGTATACCTTCCTATTGTGAGCCTAGATTAAGGAGGAGAGAAGTGTTTTTCCTGTAGGGGCACCGGCTATTGTGAAAAAAACCAAAAACCCACCATCCACCTTACCTCAAGGTCTAAATTTTCCCTCCATTTGGTGAATTTCTACAGCTGTTGGTATTTGCTGTATTGTCTTTTTGAGTTTGATCCAGTCTAGTTGGTTGACTTTAGGTCCCACTGAAATCAATTAATCATTTTGTAGACTTTGTGCAGAAAAGGATTTTGTAGAGTTGGAAAGGTTCAGGAAAGGGCAACCACAATGATCAAGGTTGCAGGAAAGGTTGTAGCGTTTGGGGCTTGTTAGTTAAGAGAAAAAGCGAGTGAGAGGCTACATGATAGAAGTTTGCAAAATTATGCATGGCATAGGGAAAGTGGCTAGAAGGAAGTTTTTCCCCCTCTCTGATAACACCAGAATTCATGGACATCCAATGAATCGGAATATTCAGAACAGATAGAAGTACTGTACTTCTTCATATGGCACATAGTTAAACAATGGAAGGTATGGCTTTAAAAGACGATGGCTTCAAGTGAGGATAAGATTAATTCAGCGGCCACATGCCATGATGACTGCTCTGCCTACACAGACAGAGGCAGTATGCATCTGAATACCATTTTCTGGAAACCACAGCAGGAGAGGATGCTGCTGTGCTCAGGTCCTCCCTTGCAGATGCCCTACTGGGAGAACAGGATGCTGGACTAGATGGACAGCTGATCTGATCCGGCAAGCTCTTCTCATGGTTTTATAGATTCTTTTTGTTACTTCAGAAGCATAAGAGACCTCACTCACACCGGAACATAAAGTTGTGCTTAACTTGACGCAGTCTAAAAAAATTCCTTCAGTAGCACCTTAAAGACCAACTAAGTTTATATTTTGGTATGAGCTTTCGTGTGCATGCACACGAAAGCTCATACCAAAATATAAACTTAGTTGGTCTTTAAGGTGCTACTGAAGGAATTTTTTTATTTCGCTTCGACTCAGACCAACACGGCTACCTACCTGTAACTTGACGCAGTCTGTATTTGTGCAGGTAGATCTCATCATATACGAGGGTTACGTTTGCAGCTAACATGCGTGTAAGAAAAATTGCACAAGGCCAGAACAACCCCTGGAATGGCCCTGCGTGACCATCCCTACCTGTCTGAAGCTGGCGCTGAATGGGCCTTGTCCCACAAAGTGGAGAGCTTTTAAAACCATGCTTTCCAGGCTCTGGGAAGGAAACATGAGGCCTCTGGATGGGCCTGCAAGCTTTAAAAGCCCCCTGTTGGGTCGTTTCATGAACTCATGGGAGCTTCCCTCAGAGTCTCATGTGGCCTTTCCAGCTCTTTCCATGGCATGAAAGCACTAGGTGGAAACAGCTTTTTAAGCCCCTTCTCAGCCTTGCTCTCCAGGCTTTTGGAAAGTCACATGAGGGCTTCCACTAGATCTCGGACAGCCCTTTCAGGGTTCCCCCCTGCTCTCCGGCCCCTTTTTAATTTCAAATTTTCTGAAAAACCATTTCCTGTAAAACCAGCATAAGATGAGATCCACCTCTATTGTTAAATCACTTTGAGATGTTTTATATCAAGCAATTCATAAATAGAATTAAACAAACATATAATTCCTATCCGTGTGTTGAAACTCTTTCACAGCGTATGTGGAACAAAATAGGCACCGTTCAGAATGCGTGGCGTTAACTGCAGTTGTCTTTTTATGTCCTGTCTTCTACTTTGTCTTGTTGCTGGAATCCACAGAAGGAAAGAATAGTGCTCCGGTCCTGCTTGGCATCTAGGTGGCCACTGTGAAAACAGGATGCTTGATTAGATGGGCCATTTGGCTTGAGCCAGCAGGCTCTTCTTAAGTTCATATTTGTCTTCAAGGACTCTCTCCCTGCCCCTCCTGACCCTGTGCAGTTTGGCTTTGTCTTCAGCCTGCCAGCTAAGCACACACAGTTGGGTTGCTTGGTTTTGTTTGTTGCAATTCAGTCCCATTCAGCTAATCGGCTTATTGTTTGAGCTGGACATATTTGGGTACACCACTGTTAATTGTTGCAATAGCATTGAAAGGGGAAAGCAATGTCCCATCTTAGATCTTACTGTACATATATGGAGAACAGCAGCTCAGAATAAAATTTGGCATGGTCTAAATTGCCTGCACGCTGGTTTGAACGGGAAAAGTCAAGTTAGGTGGAAATTGAAATGGGGAGTGCCATTTCTAAATTGTAGACCAAGGTCAAAATCAAACATGCTGTGAATTATTGTAATCCCGTTGAAGATACAATTTAAAGAAGAAAAGCAGATTATTATTGTTGTTATTTATTAAATTTCTGCACCGCTCTTCATCTGAAGATCACAGGGCGGTTGTGATTTTAAAGAGGAAATAATATGGGGGAAAAATTGAGAAATACATTTGTGGCAAAAAGGGGGTAACTTGTCAGCTCCATTGACATTTTCCTTGGCAGTTTCTTTTAAATTCTCAGCTTTCTGGGTAAATCAGTTTTACTGTTAGAAATGAGGCCATTGTTGTTGAATGGCTGCCTAATAAGATACCTGTGAAGGTAAACTACCCTGGAAACATATTTCCAGATTTTAAACAGATTTTAAAAATAAATTTAAACAGCAGTGGTATAATTTAAAAGACAGCTATGTGATTTGTACAGTTAACTTTCCTAACCATAAACATTCCTGCTTTGAGCAACATAAAAAAGGATGTCTTCAATGGTCATAGATTTTTTAAAAAGCATGCTCCAAAGAAACACGTCAGTTGGCAAAGTTTTGATTGGCTCGTTTTGACTGTCTGGTTCTTTTTTGCCTGATTTTTTTCTTTTAAACCACTGAATCTATATACAGTGGTACCTCGACATACGAATGCCTCAACTTACGAAGGTTTTGACTTACGAAGTCGGCAAACCCGAAAGTGTTTTCGCCCCGCGCGCGTTCTGTGCACGTGCAAAATTGCGCTTCGCGCATGCGCACAATGGATGCTTCGGCAACCTAAGGCTTCAACTTACGAAGAGCGTCGCGGAACGGATTGCCTTCGAGGCACCACTGTGTATATAAATGTAGGCATTGCGCGTGCGGAGGTCACAGCCTTTCTCCGTAACTGCTGAACCGTAACGTAACAAATTTGGCCACAATGTTCCATGTCCATCAGGGAATGATCTTGCATTAAAATTTTCCCAAAAAACCACACCTTTCACACCTAAAATAATGATTAAACACAAAAAAGTGGCACCCAAATTAGACGTCACCACCAGAAGCTCTGAAAACTCCAGCAGCATCCAATAGAAAGGCAGATTCGCACCCTGCCGCCTCCAAAGCTGCGCCGCCAGATGACATCACAAAATTCCACAGCAACCAACTGAAAAGAGTCCTTTTGCAGCAACAAGGCTTAGCTTTTTCAATAGGCTGCAGCATTGCCAAGCAGGGAAAACTGAGTAGGCCGCACCATTCAGTAGGCCACAGGCAAAAACACACAGAATAGGGCCTTTCACAATGGGGGGGCACAGGGATGAGGCACAACAAAGGGAGGGGGGAAACACATAGCCATGGGGGGGAGGGAGAACCCTGAGACAGCCAAAGCAGTGGGGGGTGGGTTGGGACCATACCTGCCAAGTCTCCCGCTGAAAAATGCGGGATCAGCAGCGGCGCGGCACCAGAGGTTGTGTAGAAGCAACTTCCGGGGCCGCTCTTCCCATGTGGGCACCGGAAATCGGGCAGAGTGGCACCGGAAGTCACTTCTACGCATGCCCGGCGGCCATCTTGGTGGTGGCCGCATGGCGGTGGCCAGCAGAACAGGGAGATCCTGACATACCTAACTAAGATGCCAAAGCATAAACATTACAGCTGCTGTATAGAAATATGATAGTGGTGGCTTCACTGTGCATTTGATCACATAAAAAATGCACTGAATCCTGTTCCAGTTTGATCTCTTCACAAACTTTAGTTCAGAAGATCCTCAGACTGAAATTTAATATTGGGTTGATCACATTATGAGGCTTGTGATTTATAGAGCAGAACCATCTTTTGTTACCGTAACTGGTATCCCAGAATGAAACTCATTATTACTTTTGTATTTACTTTAAATCACACATGCTTTAGTAAAATTAACTTTTCTCAATCCACTGTTGCTTCTTAATCCAGAACTACAGTATATCTGCCTTATCTTTGTACTGTACTTCCTTGGGTTAGTTTTATCTATCCCCATTGGATTCAATCCTGGCAAATGTAATGCTTTTTCTTTAAAACCTGCCCCTCCCCACATCCCCTCAGTGTATGTACAGTACTTTGAACCACTTTCCTTCCTATAAGAAAGGAAATAGGATATTCTCAAGTATTATTATTTCCTGCCCATTCCAAAGGGCTTCTTTAGAACTTTGAAAACTAATAATAGTAATACAATTTTTCCATTAAAAACACATATTACTTGATAGAGGAAGCACTCCAAATGTACCAGTTTCCTTAGGTGAATGAGTTGTTGGTATATAGCCACTGTCTCTGAAGCAAGCCTCTTAACTTGGTTTTAGCAGTGCCTTGCAAGGTGATTTGAAGTCTTGACATGAGGACATCAAAGTGCTTTACGCCAGATATCATTGTGATGCCTGCTTTACTAAATGTCCTTTTTTGCTGCTTTTTATGTTCGACGCGGGTGGCGCTGCGGTCTAAACCACAGAGCCTAGGGCTTGCCAATCAGCAGGTTGGCGCTTTGAATTCCCGCAACGGGGTGAGCTCCCGTTGCTCGGTCCCAGCTCCTGCCCACCTAGCAGTTTGAAAGCACGTCAAAGTGCAAGTAGATAAATAGGTACCGCTCTGGCAGGAAGGTAAATGGCATTTCCATGTGCTGCTCTGGTTCGCCAGAAGCGGCTTAGTCATGCTCGCCACATGACCCAGAAGCTGTACGCCGGACATGACCCAGAAGCTGTACCCCAGAGTCGTCCGCAACTGGACCTAATGGTCAAGGGGCCCCTTTACCTTTACGTCGGCATGTGCTCTGTGTTGTCAGCTCTTCAAGCCAGAAATACTTGGAGAATCTATGTAAATGGCCAGTTGTTTGGTCCACAGTGAGGTTGATAGTAGTTCATTCTTTGTGGATCATTCATAGAATTGTAGAGTTGGAAGGATAAGGCTATCTTGAGTACTTGTCGTGATGTCTACGTGCTGAAATGGAAAAATCAATGCCCAGAAATTACAGCTTAATACACGGATTCAAGAACTTAACCTATTAGACTTCCTCCATGATTTGATTTGAACATTATTGACATTAACAAGAATATTTCTTTCTAATCTAGCGGCCAATTCATTCCTCTGCCCTGTGAGAGAATGGCAGCACAACAGAGCAGTATTCATTTCAGAAATATCAAATTGTTTGGGAATTATAAATGTGTAATGGTGTGAGGAAGTAACTAATTATGCTAGATTGCTGTTGCGTCTTGTTCACAGAGCCTTCTGTCAAGTTAGCTGGCTTGTTTTTTGTGGTGTAACTTACCCACATGTGTGGGCAACTGTGCCTTCTTCTTACCCAGTTGCTGTTTGCTTCTTGTTTCTGGACTTTAAATAGCATATCCAAAGGGAGCAGTCTTGTCTGTTGAAAAGTGATAATTTTGGTGCTAAGTGCCAGGACTGCTTGATCATCATCAAGAGATAATTTCCTGCTAGTTGAAAAAAACAGCACAATCCTTGGCATGCTTACTTGGAAGTAAATTCCACCATGATCCCTAATAAGTGTGTTTAGGGTTACAGATACAGGTTGAAATTATGTAGGTAGTGTAGAAAGCAAAAGGATCCTTACATTATGTAATGAAAATTTATATACAGGTGTGTGTCCCCCCACTTAGGCAGGGGTTAGTTCCGGTCCCCCGAACACATAAGTGAAATTGCATAAAATGGGGTGTACCCTCTAAAAAGCCTCTAAACACCCTCTTTGCTGCTCTCTCGCCAATCTATATAAAAAATACTGTATCCCAAAATACAACCAGAATTGAAGCTCTGGGGCTGGCAGGAGGCTGGAGTATGTGCAGGAAAGTAGCAGCTGCTGTGATACCCTGCACATCAGCTGTTAGGTGGGGAAGCTGAGCAGCCTAATCAAAGCCCCACTGCACCTCTGGTCTCTTCCCCCCCACCCTCACTGATGTCCTTTTTGGACTCCAGGGAAGGTCTCCTCATGAGCCACAAGGACTCTCCAGCTCTCTCCTGTCATTTCCAGGTTTGAATTTATTTAACTATTTCTTGGCAATATGCATGTATGTGGTCACATGAGAGTCGATCACGTGTAAGTGGGGGGAAGCCTGTACACTATCTATCTGCCTATCTACCTATCTGATATAATTTATTTCATTGGCATCTGAATGAAAGTAGCTCAAATGGGGACAAACTGGTTTGGATTCTATGATAAGCAAACTTAAAGAAGTTCAGAGTGGAATGTTGCCTATACCATCCTCCCTGCAGCTACTTCTGCCTTCTCTAGAATGTTGGAGGGGGCTTCTAAATAATAGAGGATTTGGCATAGGGATTAGGGTTCTGGGGTAGGTGGAAATCACACAAGATTGGGCTTGGATCGTAAGGCACTCACGGAAGTACTGTCCTGGGCTGGGATGGAGCCCATGGGGCAAGAGAACAAGGCAGAAGCTGCAGAACCACAGAGTGTTCTGTGCCCAACAAAGGTAGAAAGCAAATTGAGCCCCTTTAAGCTCCTACTTGCATGGTGGAGAATTTGGATTCTTAAGGGGCCAACACCCTGATCTGGACAGCCACTCCTGTGATTTATAGCCTACTACCTACCAGGTCTTGATTTGGGCTCTCGGCATAGCTGCCAAGTTTTCCCTTTTCTCGCGAGGAAGCCTATTCAGCATAAGGGAAAATCCCTTTAAAAAAGGGATAACTTGGCAGCTATGGCTCTCGGGCTCACAGGAGGGTCCATGAAGGTTCTGGCTCTGTGGCTGGTTGTCATGTGTGATACTGTCAGGCTTAGGCTCAGTGGTCCCTTAATCTCCAGCAGCAAGGTACTCTACAATTTATTTACTCTGTGTTGTGATCATTGCAGGACTCTTGGGTCACAGCACCATGAATGAATGTTTCTTCTCCATCAGCTCCCTGAGCCCCATTCCAAGTACAGAAGGGGACCCTGAGCACTCCCAGTTAGGGGGCCTCAGGGGGGCAGGTGAAGAAGGACACTTTCTGTCTTCAAACTTCCTTCAGTTAACTTACCTTGAGGTCCAGGCCTTTGCCACCCCTGCTTTGCGAGCCTTGGGCTTGTCTCTTCTTACTATATTTTGCCACCTCCCCATAGCTGCCAAGTTCTCCCTTTTTTTAAGGGAAATTCCCTTATGCTGAATAGGCTTCCTCACGAGAAAAGGGAAAACTTGGCAGCTATGCACCTCCCTGGTCTGACTCTGGAACGAATCAAAGCCCACTCAGCTTTTCCGTGGTGTGAAAACCAAGGAGATGCATTCTTGCAATTGGAAGGGAGCAACTGATGAGTAGGAGTTGGAATCATTTTGCCTTTTTAATAAGGAAACTGTCATTTTCCCCCGAAGGAACACTTAGCACCAGGATTTTAAGGGAGTGAAAAATACGTTTCAGGGCCTGGCTGTTGGGCTATGCAGAGTTTTGTTAATTCCTATCCAGAGAGAGCTCAGCCACTAATCATACCTAGATGGCAATATGGTGAGAGTTGTGGGCGACCAAGCAGCCTGAGAAGACCCAAAGCTGAGAGAAAGCAGGGTGCCCCTGTGCCTGTTATCAGCTTTGGTTTTTCTCCTTACCTGAAAAGGGAAAGGATTAAGGTTGGAAGGCAAAAACAAAGTGTAAGGCACATGGAGACTCGATTGTGGGTGAGCACACTGTGTGTGTCTGTACAACAAATGACAGCCTTCATGGTGTACAAGGGCTGTACCACATCAGGCTGTAAGTGATGGATTAAAAGACCGGGACGGCTGTGGCAGGTTAAGGCCCCAAGCTCTCTAAGCATTATTTGTCAGAATTGAGCTTGTGTGTATTGCTTTTTAATCAAGTACTGTCCCCTGCCCAGAAGCCCAGGCAAGCACATCTTCCTTTTCCCCACTAACACCCAGTTAAATCCTATCCCGCTTTCTCACACACCATCGGTCATTTAGCATAGCTTTTACTTCCTCTCCCATTTTCCATTCTCCCTACATTTACGCTCAAAATAAAGCTTGCTTTCCCTGGCACCCCCACCCACCCCGTTCTTTTCTATGAGTTTGGAGAGTGGATGCAGTGGCACATTTTTAGCAGACCTGGTGTACCCCGCAGAGTAGATCTGTTCACATCAAACTACTGTATGTATACCATAATTCTTTTCTGACAACTACAAATTTACCCTTTCTCCTTGCGCCCCCTAGTGGCAGGTGCTACCCAGCATCCGTAAACTAAGGTCATTGAACAATGCGGAATCTGGAAAACATGGGGCCTACCAAACACAACAGATTTTCAAAAATTAAACAAAAGATACATCTTTGCACCGCACACACCACTTTTTTCTTTCTTTTTAATATATATAAATTTACTGCTCCATACAGATGAATTTAAGCCTCTTCTGTATCATGAGAAACAGCTATGAGAAAAATGTGGCTGTCATGGTGGGCACTCTTAAACTGATGTAAGCGAGCTGTTTATTTAATCCAGTTTACTTGAAATTTGGACTGCTGGTGACCCCATACCTGAGGAATTTTGCATACCAAATTTAATAGCAATAGGACAAATGTTTTTTGTTTGTTTTTTAAATATGATTGGTGTTTTTTCACATTTTAAGCCGATCCCTCTTACTTTAACGATAGATATGAAGCATGGAAACTTTCACAGGATTCAGTTTTTCTTGATGCAGAATTTGGCTGACTTTGGTGGCGAATGTTATCAGATTACAGATAGTCCTGAAATTAGTGAGAATCTGAAGCATCTATGCTATTTGAGGGTATTTTGCCCCATTCAGTGACTAGCTTTGCAAAAAGAGTATCAGTATTTTGAGTGTGGGTAAGGGCCAAAGCAACAGATTTCACCACCACAGTCAATGTTTCTTTCACATCTGCCTCTTCTATGGCTGACAACTGTTGGGCCAGAAAGCACTCTCACAAATATGCATTTGGCCCATGGCCCACCATTTCCAGATATTCATTTCCCTTACCTGTTCCCCACACCTTTTTTGTAGAGGGAGATGACCTTTTGACTTTAGTGAATAGGAAAAGGCTCAGTGTTCCCCATCCAACTCCCCGGATGATTTGAAAGTCTTAAGTGAGGAGGCTGTCTTAAAGGTGGTTTTTAAACCATTGTTTACGTGTAAAAGCAAAATGGTTCTGTTTCGCTGTTAATGCCCATGCAAAACCATCATATATATTGTGACACCAGAAGCTGGAGCTTTTGGAAAATCAAACTGTGTAGGAATTGCAGGTGTGCAAGAGCTGAATGGTTTCCATTTTCCCAACATGATCTGCAATATAGTGCTAACCAACTCTTGACCTGGATGAAATTGGCCTGGCGATGAACATGTCATTTATGATTCCCCAGCTGCTACTTGGCAGGGAGGATATATCAGCATTCCCCTCCCCTTCTGGATTAGGAATGTTTTGTTTGCTAAGCAAGCTGTTTCTTTCATTCTTTTTTTTCTGTAGGACGGTAATTCTGAGTGAAGGACCTTGCAAGCGCTACTAAGTGGTTATCATGGGCTTAATTGCGTTTCTGAAGACCCAGTTTATAGTTCACCTCCTGATTGGGTTTGTCTTCGTTGTGAGTGGGTTCATCATTAACTTCATCCAGCTATGCACGCTAATCCTCTGGCCTATAAACAAGCAGTTTTATCGAAGAGTGAACTGCCGCCTTTCCTACTCATTGTGGAGCCGTGAGTATGCTCTGATTTCTATGTGCCAACTAGGAATGTAGTTTCTTCAGCAATAGCGGGTAGGCCTCCTTAGGAGCAGTGGGGAACAATGTTTGTGGGTGCAGATGCTGAAACACTGATCTATAGTTGCTGGTGCTAGGCGTTGGGAATTGTTCTTGCACAGTGGACTTTTCTGCATGTACCATATTTTCCCCTTTTTCCATGTCCTTGCACCTAAATGCAGGGGCTGAGGTGAGAACTCTCTGAAGCACTATTATTGCAGGAATGGCATGTTGTGCAGAATATAGACACACACACAAAAAAAAAACAAAAAAACCCCAGCTATCTGGAGGGGCCCTGTTCCAGCTCTGCTGTTTCCCTCTCAGCCCTCCAGAAAAACCACTTGCATGCATAGCTAGGATAGGCTCTTCATCCTACCATACAGCAGGTGGTTGGGTATTGTTCCTTCCTCCTGTGGCATTGCTTTTAGTCCCAACAAGCCTAACTCTCACATACACCCTCTGTTGCCAGTGGAGGAGGAGATATGAAATATCCTATTGCCTTGTTCCTCTTTCCACTCTTCATTTTTTGTAATTTCCTAGCTTACAGCTTTCCTACCTTTCCCCCATACGTATATTTTATGTTTTCTCATTCTTTTCTAGTGCCTGTTTTCGTTCATTTGTCTCATTTCTCAGTCCTTCAGACTGTCTTTTACTTTCAAATTTATTGCACAAATGCCTGTTTTCTTACTCCCTACCAGCCTGTCTAACCTAGTATTCACTGCAGTGCTTCCCAAGTTTGTAACTTGGGGCAAAAGTTTTTTTAAACGTCTTCTGTTGTAGTCACATTGCATCGGTTATTCAGAGAGCCTGAGGTAAGACAGAAATTCCAGAGGCAGAGCCATCTCAGTTGTTTGTTTTTTAAAGCAAACACACATAAAATAGTCTTGTGAACCTTAAATATTTAACTGTTTTTAAATCTTTTAAAGTTTAAAGTGCTCTAAGGGACAGTTTTCCTCTGAAAAATTATTAAGGTGGAAAACAGACCCAGCAAACAATCCAGTTGAACTGGCTCATAGTGAACTGTTGCTAAAATGCTATTTTTTTAACTAGGTTATTCCAGAAGCAAGTTCATTACTGAGATTGCTTGCGACATTTTTTGACGTTGTCGCCTAGAAGCTCTCCTCTTTGGGTCCTTATTTTGAAAAATGCCAAAGTAGCATTTCCACCAACCTGGCAGGAACAGGCTGGGGAAGGGTGCTTTTTATTTTTTTTACTTTTTTCTTATCTTCATGTTTATAAGAGGGTACTGGGAAATAAAAAGGAAACCATTTAAAGCATTAAATGGGCTTCTATTGTACCCAAACACTTTCACTCAAGATCTTGTTGGACTCCCAACTCCCATCAGCCTTAGCCATCCTGACCAGTGGTCAGGAATGATGGGAGTTGTAGTCCAACAGCAATTGGAGGGCACTGTGTTGGCTAGCACTGCACTAATATCACTAACAATTCTTAAATTCAGACTGTTCACTTTATTATCTTTATCCATGAAGAAATGTTAGCTTTTTGCTGAACGGTCATTTCCCCTGCTATTCTTTCCCTTTGTTTCTTTCACTTACTCTGAGAACTCTGAATATTACTATGACAAGGCTATCTCTACAAACATACAATTCCAGTTGCAGCTCCCATTCAGGGTGGATCTTGCAGATTGACAGCTGACACTGGAGGGGTGTGTGCAGGCTGGAAGGACATGGCAATTCAGGTTCATTAGGTGACCTTTTTAGTGAGACATGGGAATCGATAACAGGCAGGTGGTTGGGAGTTTTGTCTTCAATGCCAAAAGCTGGCCATTTGGGCTTGTTTCAGAAGGAACATTGGTACGACATCCTACTAATGATAGAGCTTGTTTTTGTATCAAGGGAACAGATTCAATCCATGGCATCTTCAGTTTAAAAATCTTGAGAACAATAACTTCTTGGGAATAAGATGGCGTCTTGAAGGTAGCCTCGGAGAGTGCCTGGTAAAGATTCTTCCTTATTCTCCTTTACTTAGCCTCACAAGCCTCACAAGCTTTTTTCCGAGGGTACTAATGGCATTTTAAGATTGTTTTAAGCTTGTTTTTATGTTTTTATACTTTTATGCTTTCACCACTCCCACATACCTGCAAATCTGCAAACCTGCAAGTCAGCGTTGTAGATAAAGACTGAAAGGGAGTGAGTTGTTAAAGAGAACGCACACTAACTAGCACAGTTCACTCTGCTTTGGGCTAAGTGGGGTTTCTCCCCCTCTCCGTCTGTGCTGGTATGAGAGGGAAAAAGCGTTCCAGGCACCATTCCAATGAGACAGTGGACGCAGCCAAGAAACAGATGAAAATCAGTGACTTCTTGCCCAATAATGACCTGGCAGAGATTTGCAATAGTTTCCCTACTGAAAACAGTTTCGCTGCTCTTGCCTCTAGTATTGCCCATAAAGTGACTGGCTGTATGGTGGGCGAGGGGCAGCCAGCCCCGGGATTACAAGAGGAGGCCCCTCCCTCTGAGCAAATCCAAACTTCTCTATCCGAAATACCACAACCATCCACCCAACTTTTTGCGGATCGAGAGATGTTGGAATTGCTAACCTGCCAATCTGAACTGATATCGCATACAATCAGCAACCTGTATAAAAGGCTGGACGGCATTGAAAAGAAGCTCGAGGAAGTGCTCAGCCTGGCCAAACGACCACCCACTCCTCCCCAGTTTGACTACATTGCCAGTCCGGCTCCCCCCCGCCCAAGTCTGCAGGTCGACTCCGCACAACAAGCAAAGGGCCCGGACGAACAAGCACATAACTTGAATCTACAACTCCAGCCTCATAAACTGGCTGTGCTAGTGGGAAACCACCCCTTGAATTACAACAATTGGGTAGCTAAACTCTCAGTTGCCAACTCTCTGTCCCAACTGCTGGGGCACGTCCTACGTCCATCAGAGATTGTGGACATTCTATGGTTGCCCACTGGGTCCTTTCTGAAGCGGCTGGTTATTAACTTTAGATCTACTTATCCACCTGCTAGAATCCTAAAACTAAACGGTTGCACAAGGAAATGGCATATCTATTTCACAAGAGTGTTTGCTAACCAGATCTGCAAACCATTACCCATCAGGACAGGGGCCATCTGCTCTGAAGCTAGGCCTGTCTGTCTCAAGAAACCAGTGAACGGGGGGCTGGAATCGAGACCTTCTCGTATGGGCAACACCATCGCCCAACAGGACTCGGACAGCCGTGCACTGTACCAAAGTCTGCCTGCAATTGATTTAATTGACTTTTTACACCCTCCTCTTGGCTCCCAGGACGCTCCATGTGACGCGCCCGCCCCCGGTCCGCCTAAGCAACTCCAATCTGAAATGCACTCTCCTTCATACGCCTCGATGCCTGAACTGGAGACTTCCGTTACCTCCAGCCCAATACAAGGCGACAAGCCACAACACCCATTAAACTTTAATCCCCTAATCGATCCACCCCAAGATACAGTTGCTGACCTTTTACAATCTACACCACCCGGTGAAGTCTATGCCTTCAAAACAAATCCGGAACGCCATGTAACCTGCAATAGAGTCATCGAGGACCCTTTCGGCCACATCAATCTGTTGGCCTTTCAACCCAAGCCATCTCAGTCTCCCAGTTCCCAGCAATCTAAGGCCGGTCGGAATCCTTATACGGGGCAGAGTGAAGAAGTCCCCCAAATCATCCTAGCAAAAGACTCCAGGGCCCACGGACCAATAACTGACGCTCCAACGGTAGTGGTGGAAACGCGCCTGGGGCCGCCTGGGACATCAAGCGATAACCATCCTCCTGATATTCACCTAGATTGACTTGATGCCGCGGTTAGGAGTCAGGTGCACAATTCTCTGCAAATGATATCATGGAACGTGGCAGGGTGGTCTCCAAAGCTATGCCTTCCAGAGTTCTCAAACTTATTAAGGGCTCATGATGTAGTTTGTTTACAAGAAACCTGGTCATTACATCACATCGAATTTGCAGGTTTCAACGCTTACTCTGTTCCGGCAACTAAAAGCCACAAGAAAGGCAGACCTTCAGGTGGATTGTTAACTCTAGTGGCTCCCCATATAAAATGCGAACACATCCTGTCGACAAATGATACCTGTAAACTACTAGTAACAAAGATAGTGCTGGAGAACCAGGAAATGTTACTGATCAACGTGTATATTCCTCCCACTCCCACTGCCACAGTCAAGAACCTTCAATGGAATCTCATTACACATGTGTTCGAGAATCTGGACCTCATCTGCCCTGATTTACCTATCATTCTAACTGGAGACTTTAATGCTCGCCTAGGCCAAGGGTGGGAAGTGTACACAAAAGCCTGGGAGCTCCTGGATATTTCTGTCCTCCCAGATTTCTGTCTTTGGGAACGCAGATCCCTGGATCCAGTAATAAACCAGGCGGGTCTGCGTCTCACCAAGTTGACTACCACCAGGGCCCTGACATGGCTTAATGGGCTAACGGAATGGGAAGGCTCCGGGAACTTCACCCATATCTCCCCGCAGGGGAACAGCGTGGTGGACTATATTATAATACCTGCTGGAATGACGCCATTCGTGGATGAGTTTTACATAGGCGATCCTATGCTCAGTGACCATCTCCCTCTTCACTGCAAGCTTGTCTTTCCATTGAGCAAGACTGTACAGTTAAACAGCCCACTCCCCCAGGAACCAAGACTCCAGCTTCCAAGGATACAAACCAACGAACACACTCTGTCTCTCTTCCAAGGCCTGGTAAAAACCAACCGCGTGACCCAATTGTTTTCAGCAGAGAAAGGTGCTCTTACTCCAGCTGAGGGAATTACTCGGTTCGAGGAATTTATTAACATCTTAATAACAGAACTGTCCCACACGCACTCACATAGGCCTCCTAAGAAAAGGAGCCCAGGTGATTGGACCGACAAAGAGACTTTAGCTATGAAAGCCGAAATCAGGAAACTGTACAGAGAATCCAGAGATTCGGGCAGTTCCCGCCTACCTGACATCTATTTTTCTAGAACTCAACAACTAAGGGAGTCCATCCAGCTCGGCCGGTTAAGACATATCCAGAAAAGCTGGGAAATTTTACTCTCAGCCATACAATCTAGAGATCACAAAAATTTTTGGAAGGCCGTAGCAGATCCCCCACTGCCACAGAATGAGCAGCTAACCTCAATTCCATCGGGCACATGGATAGATCATTTCAAGTCAGTATTTTTCGACAACTGCATCCCACCGGACAGGCAAGATCAGAACACTCTCTCTTTCCTAGATGAGTGGCCTCCAGTATCCATGTCAGAAATCATAAATTTAATTGATCAGATGAAAGTAGGGAAGGCCCCTGGCCCGGACGCCATTCCATCTAAACTGATTAAAACTAAACCGGAGTGGTGGGCTCCGATATTGGCTGATTTGTTCACGTTGGTCGATAGCTCAGGAATTATGCCCAGCTCCTGGCAACAATCCATAATTATCCCTATTTTCAAAAAAGGTGACAAAAAGCTGCCAGCAAATTATCGGCCAATAAGTCTTCTCTCTAACATTGGGAAATTATATGCTAAGCATCTGTTAAACAGATTAACTACCTGGCTCGATGACAATAACATCTTAGGCCCTGAACAGGCTGGGTTCAGACCAGGAAAATCGACCCTACGAAACTGCACGGTGCTGTCTCACCTAGTCGCCAAATCCACACGATTCTATAAAGAACATCTACATGTGGCCTTCCTGGACATTCAAGCGGCATTTGATACCATTGACAGGAGGTTGCTTTGGGCCAAATTGGAGGCTATGGGCTTAGAACCCAGACTTCTTTACCTGATCAAAAAGCTTTATACCAATAACACCTGCTGCATAAAAATCCATTCTGGGAATGAAATCACAACACCAGTCAGTATCAACAGAGGAGTTAAACAGGGCTGCGTACTTGCTCCTACGCTTTTCAATCTTTTTCTCAACGATCTAGCCCCATTACTAAAGCAGGTGGATGCCCACACTCCAAAACTCCAGGCCATAAACATTCCCATCCTCCTGTACGCGGACGATATGGTTTTGCTCTCACGGACCAGAATAGGTCTAAAGCGTCTGGTAATTGCCTGCATTGAGTACATGGCCAAAATGAACTTATGCTTGAACTTTGAAAAAAGCAAAATCCTGGTGTTTGGTAACTCACGCACAAGTTATAGCTGGGTTTTTGGAGGTAAACCCATCCAGCAGGTCTTTAAATTCAATTATCTAGGAATCACCTATCACCATAGGCTCCTCTGGTCTCCACATCGAGGCGTGGTGGTGAACGCCAGTAAGATATCCACGCAGGCAATTACGCGATTTTTTACAACAAGGGGCAACTCACATATCCCTTCTGCGCTCAAGATCTTCAATGCCAAGACCATTTCACAACTGCTCTACGGCATTCCAATCTGGATCCCGGGGTTCACCCAGACAGTAGAGCAAGTGCAATCAACCTTTCTCTACAAGATTTTCTCTGTTCCAAGATGCGTCCCATATGCAGTTTTATGTCTAGAGGGAGCTCAACACAAGGTGGAATCTGTCGCCTGGGCAAGATTCCTTATATTCTGGCTAAAAATCTGCCTCAACTCTGACAGAGATCCCTTCCTCCAGGTAATGCTTTCGGACACCTTCCTCCCCCCAGGGCTGCAACACTTCAATAGGAAGGTACTGCAACTGGGGCTTTCAATAGAACTCCTCCGCTCAATGTCCTTACAATCTGCCAAAGCCACAGTCATTACTAGGTTGTGGGACATTGAGAGACAGGATCTTATAGCGGCAGCAGGCACAACATGTTCCCCCCTTCTTTTCCACCTCCCGTGGGCTCATGAAACAAAACCTAACTATCTTGACTTCCTACTGAACCCACAGGAAAGAAGGGCATTTTCGTTGGCCAGGTTCAATGCAAATCCATCGAACCTCCTGTGGGGAAGATTCTCGGGCAGGGCGAAGGATGAGAGGATCTGTCCGTGTCATGACCCTCAGGTGGAAAGCCTTCCACATATGGTTTTTCATTGTAACCTTTACGTCGACCTTCGTCAACGGTTCCTGGACCGGCTCTGCATTCCCAGAGGGAGACCAGAGCGGGAAATCTTGCGGTTCCTCTTGCTGGGGAAGGACCCGGTTCTCACCGAGATGGTGGCTCAATATCTTAATTTACTATTTTCTCGGCGTTGTACTCTGCAGTCGTCTGAGTCGCCGGAAGCCCCATTGTCGTGAAAGCGGATGGCGGATTATTCCCTTCCCTCTCTTGGCACAGCGTTTGCCACAGTGACAGTTTTAATCTGTTATTATTTTGTATGCGAGTTTGTTTGATGCCAATAAAGGTTTTACTTACTTACTTAATAACTTCTTGGAGAGCTTTGAACCATCATAGTTAGATAGAGCTAGACTAGACATTCTGTTTCTCCGTAATGCAGCTGAGTATACAGGTCATCTCCCAAACCTGTTTAGCTGGCTGGCTGTGTGGGATATTGAGGGCTTTCCTGTATTCATAGGTAACTGTTTGGTACCTGGAGGGGGAGAAATAACTAGGTTTTTATATAGCTGCCTTGCAGCTGTAAAGCAAAGATGCAATAGAAGGTTTCTAGCATTTAAGTAGCCAGTTAAAATCCAGGTCTTATACCAATTCCACCCCTGAGACTAGGCTGACCGTGATGACTGCTGCGTTCTTAGCATTCTTTCTCAGGCTCTTAATCAGGACTGACTAATCTGTGTTCATCCTGATGTTGTTGAACTGCAACTCCCATCATCTTTGACCACACTGGTTGGGGCTGATGGGAGATGAACTCCAACAACATCTGTAGGGACCACAAGCTTCTTGACCTTGCTTTAGAGGATGCTAAGTCGGTGGATTTTAAAATGCTGCAACTCCCCACACCTCTCTTTTCCCCAATGCAGATTTTGCTGTGAAAAGTAAATTGGTGTTTGTAGTGAAAAGCTGCCCTTTCCCCCTATGTATACCAGCTGAAGCACCCATGCATTTTGGAGCTCAATCTATGCTTTTTAAGCAGGCTGATTCACACAACACTCAGTATAACAGGTCTCTTGAGGACTCGCAACTGAGCATGTGAACCACCAAGCATTGCATTTAGTGTGATGTGGAAAGAGATGCAAGTTCATCGTGATCATTGCATACATAGTGCAGAATAAACTGACCTCTTTAGACTAGATCCCCCTTTCTAGATTGCTCTTCAAGGATATCTTAATTTAAACTTTTTTTTTAAAAAAAAGAGCTTCATATACATTGCATACTTTAAAAAACAAACAAACCCCAGTATAACTATTTGATGAGGTAATTTTAGAACCGTAAACCTTTTCCTCACCATGGGATGCCAGCCATGTGAAAGTCATTCACAGACTGGCTCCCTTCAGAGATTTGAAGCTCTTGCTGTGCCGCTCTTAACTAAAATGATCAGGGCTGCACTTCTCTGAAAAAGCTTCTTTCCTGTTGTAGAGCAGCACGGATGTTTGGTCTGACTTCCTGCAAAGAGAAAACACTTTGCTGCATATTTAATTCATGAGGGCAATCTATATTCCAGCCTTATTCATTCTAGCTACCTCCAGATGACTTAAGAATAAGGGGGGGGAGCTCAGCATTTTCAGTTTTTACTCTCCTAGCAACAATACCTCCATCCAAATCTAAATGGATAGTATGCTGTTTGCAAGATTTTTGTGCATTGCAGCTTAGCAAATTGTGGAGTTGGACCTTATTACTTTTGATGTGTTTGAGTCCCTCCCCTCTGCTGCTTTTTCTGTTTTTTGTTTTGTATAATCAGTTTTTTAAAATGCCATGGCATTCTTTTCATTTTAAGGCTAAGTGATGTTCTACTCTTCAAATATTCAGACTATTATTTATTTATTTATTCATTTATTTATACCCCGCCCATCTGGGCTGGGTTTCCCCAGTCCCTCTGGGCAGCTCCCAACAGATTATTACTTTTAATAATAATAATAAAAAGCAATAAAACATCAAATATTAAAAACCTCCCTAAACAGGGCTGCCATCAGATGTCTTCTAAAAGCCAGATAGTTGATTATTTCCTTGACATCTAATGGAAGGGCGTTCCACAGGTGCAACAGGTACGGGGGGATTTTATTAACTTGGAGACCAGCTGATTAACACAAAGCTAAAGTTTTATACATGTGTTAAAATGTATTTAAAGTTTGTTTATTAAATTAGTATACCACCCTTTATCCAAAGATCACAGGGCAGTATATAAGTTGTGATACTTAAGGCTGAACCTACCAGCATCACTCTCTGTCTCTGTCTCACTCCTCACCTCCAGCGAACTTCCCTTCCTCAGATGTTGCTGAACTACAACTCCCATCAGCCTCAACAAGCATAGCCAGTTCCCAGGGATGAATGGTGTTGTAATTCAGAAACATCTGGGTGGGGGAGGTTTCCCATTCCTGCTGTAAAGTATATTGTTATGTACTTCTCTGACTTCCAGTTTTTCCTACTTTAGACCACACAAGAATAAAATGCACCACTGGAAAAATACATCAGGAACCACTGTCAGATTTGTTGGGGTGGGGCATTTCTGTACAGCGCTTAACAAGTAAAAAAAATTAATTCAGTTTCTAAGATGTCAATATTGGAGCTGTAAAAGCTCGGGAAAAGCAAAAGGATCTCGGGATTTTCCCAACACTACTGAAGTCAGTACGTCAGGCTACAAACATTTCTTCAGAACCAATTCTCTGTTCCTTTTGCTTCCCCCTCAAGCTGTTGGCAAGAACTGTCAGAAAAGATAGGGAAATACTTCTGGAGTCTAAAAGTTCCTCTTCAGGCTGTCCAGTAGCAACAGAGGGTTCCTATCTTAAGAAAAGCAGACAGGCAAATAGTGGCTGTGTTTGCATAGCAATGTAAGCCATAGTGAAAGTGCTCTTCCTCTAGCAAGAATAGAAACAACAAACCACCATTGCTAGTTTAGTGTTACATCCGAATGAGAGATTGTAGATTTGTTTCACTCCAGATGAACCACAGCCCTCTCTCTGGGCAGAACACTAAGCCAGCAGGTCGTAGTTTGTTGCTCACACTAGGAGAGAAGTGAAGTAGGAGTGATCTCTGTATTCCTTGTAGACCATTAACTATGGTTTACTGTAATGTGTGAACACAGACAAAGATTCCCAATGGTCTGGTGGGATCCTGGGTGCCTTTATTCATTGGGCTACATTGCAGGGAAGGAACGACATAGCTGCAGTTAATGTTAACTGGGTTAGCTGTGGTTACGCCCTGCAGGGAAAATGTATGTTGCAGGACAGAGGGAGAGAGTGAGTGGAGGAAAGAAATGAACTGTCATGTGCACCACTCCCAGTTACTTAATTATATAGTTAATTTAATGGCAGAGTTATGTTTATATCCCAGCAAAAATTATTGAAATTGGATAATGTGGTTGGCTAATCATAACAGCTTTTGAATCAAAGATTTTCATCTTGATCAGAATGGCTGACTTCTATGGCATTGGAAACTGTATTGTAAACTTCGGTCAATTTGATTTAAAAGTGCTCTCACAGCCCTGAAATTCATATCTTTTAAGACTGAAAGTGGAGCTTTTAAATAAAGAAAATTGTCATCAGTAAGAAACTAGGGTGTTCAAAACAAAACCCCTGCAAATTGTTTGCTTCTGCCCTGTATATATGGTATATAACTGCACATTTAACAGAGTTTAAAAGGTTGGAAATAATAGTCTGCCATATACAGTGGTGTAAAACATTAAGGCCTAATCTACTTTCTTTGTTTCCTCCTGTGACCTAGAATTAGTGATGTTGCTGGAATGGTGGTCTGGTACAGAATGCACTTTGTTCTCAGACCAGGCCACAGTCGATAAGTTCGGAAAAGAGCATGTCATCATCATCCTGAACCACAACTTTGAAATAGACTTTCTGTGTGGCTGGACCATGACAGAGCGATTTGGCGTTTTGGGGGTGAGTGCATTGAACTTGTATATCTTTTAATTTAAGGGGTAGGGTCAGGTTTATTTTTCACCTTGGGAAAGGGAGGCAGCTGGAGTGGGTGTTTAAATGGTCACACTGGATAAATTTCCTTCCCACTAACAGCAAAATTTGGATTCAGGTTGGTAGCCGTGTTGGTCTGACGCAGTTGATATATATATATATATATATATATATATATATATATATATATACACACACACTGAAGCAGAAGTCACCAGACCCTTATATATAGTGGGAGGGTAGGGTGGGCCTTTTTTCAGGAGGGTAGTAGGAGATGAGTGATTGACTCAATGGGTATGGTAAACCTGTTGATGGCTGTTAACGACTGCAATTACCGGTAGAGGAATCCGATCCAAAAGTAGGATTGAGCATTTCAGACTCAGACAGGTGAGACAGAGATTCACATCCCCAATTCAGTCCATTTGACCTTGGACCAATCTCTCTCCTTCTTCCCTTTTACACACACAAACATACAAACGCACAGAACCCACCCTACCACATAGGGTTGTTGTGAGGATAAAATGGGGAGAAAGCCATGTTTTCTAGAGCTCCTTGGAGGTAGGATATACATGTAATAATAATAATAATAATAATAATAAAGTTAATAATAATATGATGTGACTACTAATTTCCAGGAAACAAAAAACAAACAGAACAGCTTTGGAAATGGCACTATTTGTAAATGATGTGTTGTAAACAAATGGATACTATCTTGTGGTGTTCCTTTCAGAGTTCAAAAGTTCTTGCTAAGAAAGAGCTGTTGTATGTACCCCTAATTGGCTGGACATGGTACTTCCTGGAGATTGTTTTCTGCAAAAGGAAATGGGAAGAAGACAGAGAGAAAGTTGTTGAAGGTCTAAAACGATTGTCCGATTATCCAGAGTATATGTGGGTAAGTTAAGTTTTGCAAGGCCTGTCCTTGGCGCTTTGAACAAAATGGTGTGGTCTTCCTGCATGGTGTGTGTGGGGGGGCATATTAAGATTTTATATACAAATCTGTATGTTGATTCATGTCTAATAGTATATAGCCTTCAATGTCTCACCTCAGGTAGGTTGTGCAGCCTTCTTTGGTCTAAACCCTTCATGTGCACAGCTTATTCAATGAATTCCAACTTTAAATTGGCAGGCATGTTTGTGTATGGTACAAAAGTATGGGCTGGATTCAACTAACTAGCCCAGTTAGCCTTCCACTCTCCTCCCTTGAACCCCCTAAATTGGCTTGGTGGGGAGCAGCAGTCAGGAAAACCCCCAGAATAGTACATGGGGGGGGGAGATCAGTCAGAACAGTCTCCTTAGTGTTATCTTGAATTTCTCCCCTTTTTTTTAGTATAAGGGACAGATTTTGCAGAACTGACCCTGCAAGATCACTGCATTTGGATATGGTATTACTATGCTGAATAATAACACGCAATGCACAAATGGTCTGATGTGCTCCAAATTTACATGTTGGGAATCCACGCCCCCCCCCCACCCAAATATACAGTTTTTAATATCTTTATTGGAGAACTAAGTGATGAAATGACCCTAAAGAGGATGCTTTGAGCATGTGAGGAAATCTGAGGTATGGGCATGTTCTCATTCTAAATGAGTTCTGGGTCAGGGTCTCCTATTTGAGGCTGAGGCCTTAAGACCTAATAGGTGGAATTCAGACATCAGCAAAAGTGCTGCGCCCTCTGTTCAAGTCAGGATGGGGACGGGAGGCAAAACACTTCAACAGAATACGTCCAGCAAGCAAATAGTCATGGGTGGCAGTCTAGTGCTGGTTAAAGGTCTCCAGAGAGGGGGGATAAAATAGTGCAGCAGGGAGGAGTGTAGCATTGAAAACCTCCCCACGGAAGATGTGGTGATGCTCTGGTTCTGAGGTCCATGCTCTAACCATGCTGGTAAGTCTCCTCGTGTTGCCAGCTCTGGGACTGGCATGGTACTGAAGGTGAGAGAGATTTGAGAAGCTGAGGGGAGTTCTGGAGAGGAATGATTGATAAAAGCAATGGTGCCCAAGGATTCTTCTCCCTTCAGTGGCAGCTGCCTGAAATGATGGAGGGAGAGGGTCTATCAGTGGCCACCAGGCACCATGGCTGTGTTCTGCCTCCATAGTTGGAGGCTCTATGCCTAGTGGCCACCCAGTTGTTTGGAACCGCAGGTAGGCAGGGTGCTGTTTCCCTTAGGCATATGGTTGGCTACTATGAGAAAAGGCTGCTGGGCTTAGATGGGCCTTTGGCCTGACCCAGCAGGGTCCTTGGTGTCATGCAATCATTCCACTGATGCAGAAGTTTCTGAATCCAGATACTGGTCCCCAGCAAACTCTCCACATGATTTCTTTATTTGAGAAGTAACATTTGGACGTTTCTTCCACCCCTCCCCTCTTGTTCTGTTCCATAGTTTCTTTTGTACTGTGAAGGAACTCGTTTTACAGAGACCAAGCATCGTATCAGTATGGAAGTGGCAGATTCCAAAGGATTGCCTAAACTCAAATACCACCTGCTGCCCAGAACCAAAGGTTTCACAACTGCCGTCCAGTGTCTCAGGGGAACAGGTATCTATTTCCTTGGCCTTCCTTGCAGTGTTTGTGGATGTGATTCTTGAGCACATTCATTGCTGTTGGTCCCCAGATGATTATTATTTTCTTCAGTGGAAAATCGGTATTGACTTTAATGTTGACGTTTTAGACCGCTGGATTTTATTTCGTAATTAGTTCTTAATATGTTAATTAGTTCCCCTTTGAATTCAGAGAAATTAATACTGCTACTTAGCACTTCACATTTCTAAAGTGGTGTGCAAACATTGACTAATTAATGCTCCCAGTGTGCATGTGAGGTGTAAGTTTGTGTTATGCCACACAGACAAGGCTGTTAAATAGGACAGATGGCTGGCCAAATACAATTGTGGGTTACAAGTTTTGCTATGTCTTTCCAGACAACAGCATCAAATCTGTTCTGCAGAATCTGGGGAGGTTAGGAAGACATAAAAAGTCACAGTGTCCCCTTCCCTACTTAGTGGTGGAAGGTTTAGCATGTTATTTTATGTCATTCCTCATCTACATTCCTCTCCCTTCCCAATCTATCCAGGTGTTCTAAAAGTGTGACTGTTTTTAAAGACTCTGTTGATAAAAGATTATGGAGCTTCCCTTTGCAAATTGAAATCATCTCCCACCTCCACAGCACAACCCAGAGAAGTATCAATGCGATTTAAATCTTGAGGAAATAAAAGAGTGTCTAGCTTCCACTTAAGTGCTTAAATATTATTGATTCAGGAGCACTTATTTACACGTACTTTCCTCTGGATTGTGTTTAATCCATAAGAGCCACTCGAATCTAGGAAAGACAACAGAGTTGAATCTGGATGAAGAACTGCCTTGAGCAAAACACTGCCTTTGATTCATTTCCCTTTTCTGCTAGATGGGAAATATGTTAGCATGCATTTCAGCATGCTTGTGAGATTTGGAGAGGTGAAGATACCTTATATTAATATTATTATTATTTTCTTTCTATATGTGAAGTAATTTTTCTGTGAGTCACATATAGATACCAGTCTTCCTGTATATATAATCTCAGGGTTCTTTCACTTCTGTTGGCTGCAACATGACTAAGATTCACACCCATTAGCTTAACACTAAAGCTGAGTTCAGATTTAATCACCAAACTTAGGGTTACATAAAGGAGGCTCTGACTCATGAGCTCCCTCATCTCTTTTTCTTCCCTGTATGCTCAAGCAATCTGGTTCTCTCCATTATTTCGGTTTTTGCAGCAAACCATAGTTTGCTGTTGTGTTGTATACACAAGTTGCTTCAGATGTCATGTTAAACCACTGTTTAGCATTAAATGCATGAACCTGCTCCCTGTCCCTCCCCAGGCTTGACTACAAGGAAGAGATCAAAAGCGTTCACTAACCATTGCATTTAGCTTTATCATGTTCCCCCCCCCCCACACCACAGAAAGCGAATATCAGAAACCGTGGTTTGATCTTAGCTTGTTTGACAAACCATGAGTTGAGCTAACTACTGTTTGTCCCAATTCAGATGAAACAAACGCTGCTTCTTAACTTCTCTTCACTCCTGTGCCAAAGGAGGAGAGGGGCATGGGGAGTGCATGAACCAGAGACATGTTCGGTAGCAGTAAAACAGCGGGACACTTTTGGAATTTTGAGAAAGCAGTAAGATGCTTATTCATGTCCCACTCAATGCAACGAATGCGGCTGGTCCGAACCCATTTAAATGCTGCAGCACAGTTTTGTGTTGACGTCGTTGTACTTGGGAGCATTGTACTTGGGAGAATGATGGAGAATGATGAATGATGTGCTTCCAGTCTCAGGAGCCTCACCTTATTTGGAACTCTGTTTGTAAGCCTTGTTATAACAATTAAATAAGTTGGATCCTAGAGGTTAAAGTAATGGTGACGTCTTCTCGTTTGCAACAGTTTCAGCAGTGTACGATGTAACGTTAAACTTCAGAGGAAACAAGAACCCCTCCTTATTAGGAATCCTCTATGGGAAGAAATACAAAGCTGATATGTGTGTCAGGTGAGCATGGCATGTTTTTGAGAGCTTGGCACGTATTTCAGAATTGTCACAATGTCCAAATATGGTGATAAGCCTGCCTCCTTTTCCCCATGTTCTTTCGCCGCATGGATTTGGGATACTTCAGCTGTTCAAGCTTAGTACGGAAGAGCCTCTTTCCCGCCATTAATATTAGAGAAGATGAAGGCTGTTGCGTGCATCCAGCACAACTACGAATTCTGTAAAAGTAATACTTGGCTCTGCCTGCCATTTCAGCATCTTCCATATTTGGTTTGACAGACCCATGTGGTCGTGGGAAAGTACATTATGTAAAGCTCCATAAATTCGTACTGCCCTCTCTTAAAGATTGGTGAATTGCATAGTACTGTACAGTCATTCATGTCTTTTAGATAGCTGAGTCCAGTCTGGCTCGAAGTTCTGAGATCCAGTTGCCTGCGCTTTCTCGGCTAGGCCTGCTGTTCAGCCATATAAATAGATGGCCCATCTTCTCTGCCTTTGTTTCGTTCAGTAAAAGACTTGCCAGGAATGCTTTCTGACTGGATCCGCTTCAGGCGTATCTGAAGCAAGTCATTTCTACCCTTGTGAATGGTGATGATGGAGACTTCGTCATCTCTTTGGTGCCCCACAGATATACATGTCATCATGCTTGCCACTGTCTTTGCTTTTTATGGCCCTTGGAAAAGAAGGATTATCTAGTTCAGGGCTGTCAAACAGGAAGCCCTGAAGGATTATGGGGCTTTTGGGGATCCCCAAAGTGGTCCACAGCTCACCTTTCACAAAAATTACTGACCATCTCCAGACATTGCCCTTTGTACAGCTCATGGAATGACATGGCATTACTTGCCTCTCCCACCATAATAATTTTTTTAAAAAAGCAAGCATTTTTACTCACACCGGTACTGTGTTCTGAAAGACATGTGCTTTGGGGCGAGGGGTCATAGTTCAGTAGGAGAGCACATGATTTTGTAGATTTGTAGAGTTGGAAGAGGGGACAAGGGTGGCGCCGTGGTCTAAACCACTGAGCCTCTTGGGCTTGCCGATCGGAAGGTCAGTGGTTCAAATCCCCGTGACGGGGTGAGCTCCCGTTGCTCGGTCCCAGCTCCTGCCAACGTAGCAGTTTGATAGCACGCCAAAAAAGTGCAAGTAGATTAATAGGTCCCGCTCCGGCGGGAAGGTAAACGGTGTTTCCGTGTGCTCTGGTTTCGCCAGAAGTGGCTTAGTCATGCTGGCCACATGACCGGGAAAAACTGTCTGCGGACATACGTCGGCTCCCTCAGCCAGTAAAGCGAGATGAGCATCACAACCAACCCCAGAGTCATTCACGACTGGACTTAACTGTCAGGGGTCCTTTACCTTTTTTAGAGTTGGAAGGGACCCCGGGGGTCATCTAGTCCAATCCCCTGTGGTGCAAGAATCTCAACTAGACAGATGAACATCCAGTTTCTACTTAAAAACCTCCAAGGAAGGAGAGTCCACCACCTTTTGTGGGAGTCTGTTCCACTTGCATCCAAAGGCTCCCTGGTGAGATCCTGCTCCAGAGAAGGTGCTCAGAAAGACCCTTGGCTGCTGCCAGTCAGAGCAGACAATGCTCAGCTCAACGGACAACTTGTGTCTTATGTTCCCAGCTTCCTCAAGCCAACAAACTAAAACGACATTATTTGTTATACAGCTATAACAGGGGCAGCCAAGCTCCAAAGAATCACAGCCCGTGTGGTTCCTCAACAGAATCTCTATTGTCCTTTGTTGTTACTTAAGAGGAGAAGGACCACAGGAATTTCTTCATTAACTTCTTCAAGTTCTTGTGGTTATCTGACCCAAGCTTTGGTCACCATTGGCCTGTAGCCTTCATTTGGGTGAAAGAAAGAGAATCATACCACTATTTTTTAAAAATATATATATATAGCACTTCCTTCTCAATAAACTCACCCATCCGTTTTTTTGTACAAAGCAAGAATGTATTCTGCCTGTGGGCACCCCCTAGTGGCAAATTCATGGTACGGATGTGACAATACAGGGTTTTCACTTGTATTTGTGTTCATCTAGAGCAGAACACTTAGTATAAGTAGCACAGAAGTTATAATTGTGATGGTCTTTCTTTATTAAATGCTCTTTATTGATTTTTTTTTAAAAAAACCAAAACAAAACTAGGAGGTTTCCACTAGAAGATATCCCTTTGGATGAAAAGGAAGCAGCAAAGTGGCTCCATAAACTTTACCAGGAAAAGGTAAATCACTTGTCCTGCCTTTAAGATCTTCTGGAATAATATGCTAACTGAATGAATTCTCAGAGAAGACAGCGTTGTTATATGTGTAAGTGAGCAACTGGATGTGATATGGAAGGTCCTTCATGGAAGATCTCCCATGGTTCTTTTAACATAAACATGTTTTCTACCACGCAAAAAGTGCTTTGACGTTTGTCCACATTCGTACCTCAAGATAAAGGTGCACAAAGCTGAATGTATACACAGTACTCACTGTTAGACCATGCTGATGCAAAACGTTGCTTCCTCCACAAATGGGGCCCCAATCCTGTCTTTTCTGTATCATGTGAGTTTTACTGACCAATGGGGTTTCACAGTAGCAAAAATATATATGGGGAAATGGGTATACTAACACTGAACAAAACGTCAGGAATCTGATTTGTTCTAAAGATGATACTTCATTATATGAGAGAGAATACTAATTCAAGAGAAAACTGTAACTTCTGCTAATAAAGGTTCCATTCGGCTGGGTGGCCTGTTTTCCTTCATTTTTCACATTCCATCCCTAAGGCAGCATAGAAATAAAAATCCCACTGAAATCAATGGGGCTGATTTCTTAAGTGTTTTAGAATCTGCCCAAGTCAAATCCTCACCCGCACCAGATAAAGGGTTTGAGGGGTCTGTGCTAATCTGATCTGCAAACTATGGTTCACCAGCGGCACTCTGCATTCTTATTTGCTTCTTTACGCTGCCCTTGTCAGTGGAAATAGTTGGAGATTGATTACCATGTATTGTATATAGCAGTTAAATAAGTGGGGGAAATAAAAGGTAACCTGATACAGTTACAGCTCATTTGATGCAGCTCCCCTTAGGGGAATAATAAGCTTTAAACAGAAGATGGTTTTACACGGTAACAGCAACTTTCATGTAAGGGATTGGTGCATAATAGACACCGAAGGAGAAGCCTCAAGAATGGAAGCACATGAGCCTGAGGCTTGTATGGGCTCATGCAGTTCTAAAACCAAGGTTTGGGGTTACATGCAAATGCAGCCTAAGTTTACTACCTTCTAACTTTCTGCAACTGATTGTGTGAATGGAGCCCTGAATGCTCAGGGCTGTCTGAGAATAACTTGGGTTTATCCATTGCCACATACTTCTAAGGAGAAGTTGTGTTTTGTTTAAGCAGTAGCCGTAACACTTGATGGAATTAACAGTAGTTTCAGGTTAACACTTCATGACTAGGTTACATGAATAATGTAAAGTGTGACATTGACACACCTTTCAGCTTCCTGGGAGACTGTATTTTATTTATATATTTTTTCCCTTACCATATCCTGCCATCAGGGAACACATCTTACACATTTTACCATCAGGGGACGCATCTCCTATCCATACAGTGATGGCATGAAGAAGAAGGCACAATGAATATAGAAAGGATTTGGTTGGCAATAGAGTAGCAGAGCCTAAAACTTTAGTTTAGAACACTAAAAAGGTGTTTTTGCTTTTTAAGTAATCATGATGGAAGAGAAAATACAAATTGCTCCTGCAGCAACGAGTACTGGGTCACGGAGACCTGCCTCTGTGACCATATTAAAATGTACAGGCATTGAATGATATGAACGCACCTCTGTGTGTCCCCAAATTTAGAAAGGTTTTTCTTTCTCTCTTCAAGGATGCTTTACAAGAGAAGTATAATCAAGAGGGTACATTTCCTGGAGAGCAAATCAAACCTCCCAGAAGACCATGGACTCTCCTCAACTTCCTGTTCTGGGCCACCATTGTCCTGTCTCCTCTTTTCAAATTTGGTTTTGGCATTTTTGCAAGCGGATCTCCTCTCCTGATTATTTCATTCATGGGCTTTGTTGGAGCAGGTAATAAACGCCGAGCTGAATGTGTACATCTGTATCCTGTGATACAGCCAGACGCCGTGGTCATTTGCTCAACTTGTTAGCTGACTTGCAGTGAGGTGGGGAAGGAAGATTGTGTTAGACAAATAAGAACTACATTCATTCATCTATCTATCTATCTATCTATCTATCTATCTATCTATCTATCTATCTGTACTGGAACACAGTGGTTGTTAGACGTAATATTTAGCACTTTGAGAAGTGTACTCGGAATCTTGTCCAATCGTACCTTGGTTCTCGGAACAGAATGCATTCCAGGAGTCCGTTCAATTCCCGGAAACGTTAAAAAACCAAGGTGCAGCTTCTGATTGGCTGCAGTAGCATCCTGCAGCCAATCAGAAGCTGTGGAATCCGCTCCGGATGTTCGCCTTCTGAAAATTGTTCAAAAACCGGAACACTCCCAGGTTTCGATCGTTTGAGAGCTGATTTGTTCGGGAGCCAAGGCATTTGAGATCCAAGGTACGACTGTATTTTGATTATCTTTCCCAGTCAAGAGCTCAGGATAGGTTGCAATATACACTTCATTTTCTTTTTACAGTAGCCCTATGAGAAGTTTAGGCTGAGCAACAGTTACTTTCCTAAGACCATCCAGACAAACCTAATACATTAACCCCTGCATCACATAGACACCTACGGTATATATAGTTTTCTCCTTGTACTAAAGCCTGTGCTGTTTTAGGCTGCAATTCTGTTGTTGTTGTTGTATTTCTATATCACCCTTCATCTGAGGATCACTGGGCAGTTTACAGTATAAAAACACAAAAGTGCATAACATAGCAATAAACAAAAACAATGCTACACTCACAGTTTGAATGGATTGTTAAATAGATCTCCACCCCCATCGTTTTGCCCGGACACTGAGGTCCAGTGCTGAGGGCCTTCTGGCAGTTCCCTCACTATGAGAAGCCAGGTTAAAGGGAACCAGGCAGAGGGCCTTCTCAGTAGTGGCACCCGCCCTGTGGAACACCCTCCCACCAGATGTCAAAGAGAAAAACAACTACCAGACTTTTAGAAGACATCTGAAGGCAGCCCTGTTTAGGGAAGCTTTTAATGGTTAATAGATAATTGTATTTTAATGTTCTGTTCTGTTGGAAGCCGCCCAGAGTGGCTGGGGAAACTCAGCCAGATGGGCGGGGTATAAATAAATAAATAAATTATTATTATTATTATTATTATTATTATTATTATTATTATTATTATACCTGCTCTTGCCTTTTACTCCTTTGAGTCCTCATCAGATGCTTGATCTCTGCACTGGTGTTCTGTGCAGATGTAGCATTTAATGATGCAAAATTCAGGGTCCTAAGGGGCCTGCAGCACTGCAGATGTTGTTGCACTCCCATGCCCATCAGTTCCAGCCATCATGGCCAATGGGAATGATGGGAATTGTAGTCCATCAACTTCTGGTAAGCCACGGGTAGGAATGGGTACCAATTTTGGTTTCTCTCTCTGTCTCATCTTTCCAACCTTAAAGTTAAGTTCTCCACATTTTCACATCAGTTTGCAATTTTAAAAAAATAAAATCTGCAAATGGAGTGCAGTTTTCTCCTAATATACAATATCATACTATGCAATTTTGGCAATACATGCATTTTAATTTCCTTAGTATTTTAATTTCCCATAATATGGTACATTTATGTATGTTGTTTTCACAAAGATAGGCATTCATATGCACAGTTTCCCTTACTGTGTGCATTTTTGTTTACATTACTTGGCTAGAAAATGGCACTGCAAATTTAGAAAGATGTCTGACATTCAGTTTATATATTATTTTGGATATTGCAAAATAATTTGATTCACCTTTAAATACAAACTGAATAAAATTTCTTCCCTATCCCTGGCTGTAGTTTCCCTGTCCCTTTTCGGTTCCTATTGGCTGTGTGTAGATAACTTTAAAACGAGTGAAAACTCAGAAGTGGAGTTTATGGGATGGGGCATGGTAGTGCTGAGTGGGATTCCTAGTAGCTGGGGCTTTAGCATGCTGAGTTGGTCCTTCCTCTTTCTAACAGCTAGGAATTTAGGAGTTTTTTTGGTGTAGAATGAATCAACACAACACACACACATATATATCACACCCACACACACACAGAGCCCAGTGTGCATGGGTGTACACACACACATTATGTATATGCACACATTTTGCTACCTTCACTATAGTTTACAGTATATAACAGATCGTTAATTGACAAGGAGTGGCATAACTCAGTCATCTCTCTTTCCTTTCTGTTTTAAAGCTTCATTTGGAGTTCGCAGACTGATCGGCGTAACAGAAATAGAGAAAGGCTCCAGCTACGGCAACCAAGAATTCAAGAAAAATAAGTAACTTCACAGATACAGTTCCAAACATATAACAAGACTATGGTATCAAATTAACTTCATTGAAAGAAAGACACTTAGAAAACTTATCTTTTTTTTCTTATTAACTGATAACTACTAATACTTGAGCCAAGACTGAAGAAATTGGAAGATTCAAGAGGAAGAGGAAACAATTGACTACTTACCTGCCCAAGGATCCCTGTGTTCATAAGTTTGGGGAGAAAAAAATATCTGGGCTAACATTTTATTTTTGGCTTTCTTGTGGGTGGGAGGGGGAACTAATGGGTGTAGCTACATGCATCTTCAGATAACTGGTTTGTCTTTCAAGAGTACAACACTTGCTCGCAAGAGGAGCTACTGAATGTTTCTTCTTGCTAAAACTAATTTAATATTTTCTTATTCATAGCATCTTTTTTTAAAACAAACAAACAAGCAAGGCAGCATGAATTGCAGCAAAACACAATCTCCAAGTTAAATAACAGCTGCTCCTTGGGGAGGAAGCAGTTGGGAAAAGCTACTTCATCCTTGCAGATGTTTCATTTTTAGGTTAATATTTGTTCATTTCTGTACACCTGTGGCATTCCAATGGCAGCAGTACCTGACTGATAAGCACATACTTTGAACAAGGCACTAGAATTAATGCGGTTCCAGGCTTCCCTACTCGACAAACACATTCCTTACCCCTCATGCACTCCCAGCTGAAACAGGGATGTGCTTAGCTCAGTTTCCTACATAGATCTTGGACTTGCTATTTCTTTCTTTAAAAAAACAAAACAAAAAGCTTATATGACGGCCCTGAAATTGTTACCAATGTGACTATGGCTGCTCAGTCATTTAATCTTGGCAGTACCACCCCCACTGCAAAAAAAAGATCTGTTCTCAGAATCTCCTGTATAGCTTGTGGTGAAAAACAGCATAAAACAACAGAGGAACTTGGAAAGAAGTTATATTCAAAAAGCTACTAATTGTAGTAGATAACACAGGGTTGGTACTGTACCTCTGCAGCCTTCAGCACAGTTACTTGGAAGGAAACTAATGATTTTAGGTCAAAATCTCTTCTAGGCAAATGTGTTTAGGGCTGGATGGTCAGTTTGCCTACATTATCACATGATATCGCCAGGTCAACCAGCAATCAGTGAAGCTTTTTTAAAAGGTTCAGACTTTTTGAGGATTTTCTGCTACACATGAAGAGCTACTGGTTTGGTTTCAACAATCTCTGGCTCCGAAAACACATATAAGAGCTAAATAGAAAGGTTTTTGATGTGGTGGCTGCCCTCCGTCACAATGCATTGAGGTTGCTTCCCTGTGGAAAGTCATTTGTTTGCTTGACACAGCCTTCAAGTCAACCATGTCTTGACTCACAGCATCTCTAGGTTTACTCCATATAACGAATGTTGTAGGTGAATGACTAGTCACAAAGTCTCCCTTCAGATACTGTTTTGTGTGCAGCTGCCTTTAATAGGGCTTTGCAAATTGATTTCTGTGTCACAAAAATATTTGAAAGTATATGGCAGTGGCATATATCATCTTCCAGTCCTGGGACCAAATTTTGCAATCAGATCCACAGCCAGAAAAAAAAACCCCAATAGGAATTAAGCTCTATAAATGGGATTCAAAGCAGAATTGGGCCCCCACCGCTCCTTATGATGTGATAGTAACACACACATCCTCTCATAGCCGGGGGGTAAATGTGTGACATCTTACTTTCCAAATGTTAGCATTTTTAAATTATTCTTCCTCACTTGCAGGAGCTCATTTTGAGAATACTTTTATTTGCAACTTGCCACTCTGAAGTTTGGAAAGGTTTTTTGTGGAAATGGCTTATCTTAGCTTTCTCATGCTGATGAATGTTTGCTTAGGGATTTCTATATGGAAGGTTTTTGGAATTGTCCTATGGAGCCATGATCAAAGCATCCAATATCCAAACATGTAGAAAATGGCATGCAAGAGAATGGTTCATGCAGCTAGAACACTGCGCTACCAGTTCCTATTTCTGCAGAGAGAAGCCATTTTTCAAATAAAACAGTTGCTTGCCTCTTCAGTGAGGGAAATACTATTGCAGCAAAAGATCTTCATTGGCTTCTTAAGTCACAGCCCACAGTATCCATGAATTTTGCTTTCACCCAGCATAACATTGTATTGTCAGTCCCGGAATCGGTAAGCTACGCTTCCTGAAAGGGAATAAAATCTACCCTGACTGTAAGGGCAGACAACTTATTAACTTCATTGGAAGTTGAACCTGTGCTTCTTGGGGAGAATCCAGCCATGACTATTTTTTACTTAGTAAATATATTCTGCTTTTTGTTTTGTTTTTAAACAGTTATACAGCTAAGCAGAGAGCTTTCTTCTCTGTTATCTAACACGAGGACTGAACAGGCAGGATTGTGTTTTTTAAAAGTACTTGATAAATAACACTTCCTTGTTGGAAAGGTTGTTTTTTTCTCCGTTTAACAGATGCTGTATAATTGCTTTCTGAAGAAGATGTTGAATATATTTTAAATGCACTTAATAACAAAAACAAAGTGGGAAAGTCCCCTGGCTGTGCATTGCTATTGCTTGTGAGCAAGGAGTTCTGTATTGATAGATAAGGCCAGACACTGTAACAGAATTAAGTGGGGCAAGCGGGGGTCGTGCAGGAAGAAACGCTGCAAGGAAACAAAGAGTGTACAGATCTGTTAAAATAGGTGTCCAGCCTCCACTTAGCGCAAATGGCTCCTGCTAAAAGGTATTGGGAGTACTGCATGTACATTATGGAGAGAAAAAGCAGATGTTTTCCTTCTGTTTTGTTTTCATATCATGACATATTGATCATATTTTGTTTTTGAAGACATAGCAAAGTATACATTAATTTGTTTGCAGTTTTAGAAAGACATATCCGTTTTGAAAACTGAAGTGTACAACTGGCACAATCTAGTACATGGCAGCTCATCTTTTTGGCTTAAAATTTTGGTTTGTCTCTTCAAATAGTTTTTTATATAAATATGCAGAGTACGTGTGAGAGAGTATTACTGGAAACAGCAGTAAGTGTGTCTCATGAAGAATATCAAGCGGTTTGGATTGGAACAGTGAGCATAGATTTTATACCTTACACTATTTTCTTCTGGTTTAATAGAACATAGCTTGTATATTTGACTACCAAGCCCTTTGAGAGCAATAATAAACAAAATATATCATGAACTTTTCCTTTTCCTTTTTCTTTTGGTCTTTCTTCATTATTCAATTTTAATCATTATTAGAATGTGGCAGCCCTTTCCCCTTCCTTCCATTGTCAGCACACCATTTGTGTTTTGATGTCTTGGATTAAAATGTAACTTTTAAATGCATAGGCTGGCATCCAAAGACCTGCTTGAGACACATTCAAGAGCTTGAGCATGCCCCGTGAGGTTTGTTTGTTTTCCATTTTACGCAGCTGACATAATGCCATATTGTGCCTCTTCCTTTACCTTTGACACCTGAGATGTGTGCTTTCAGGACCCACCCTGGGACCTGCTGGTGAAGGGCAGGTAATAAATACTACTATTATTATTATTATTATTATTATTATTATTATTATTAAGAAGCCCAGAGGGAGTCTTGCAACACAGCATTGAGGGAAAGGGGTTCCTGCTCATCAAGAAACACATTTAACCTTATTCTTCCGCCAGGGACCATACCAAACTACCCGCACAGTTATTTGGATCTGTGCCGTTTGCTGCAAGCCATTCTGCCATTAGGTGCTCCAAAATCGTGTTGGTTTTAATGGGCCTTACCTATAAGTTGCATTGGCTCCAGGCTAAGTTGCATTGGCTCCAGGCTAAGTTAGTTCCCCTTGAAATCCATGGGCCTGGAGTAATTAGCTTGTCTGGTTTAATTGTATCTTGCCTGAAATTGCTCTGGAAGAAGAGCAGTAGCCCAGAACTTGTTGGGCGCGTTACGTTTCTTGCCAACTCCTGTTTTGTTTTCAATGACAGAACATCGACATTTGCTCCATTTTCATGATGCTGCCAATTTACACAGGTGCCAGCCTGCAGCCAGTGGGATTTTGTGGCAGACCAGGACTGCTTCCTAGTCTGGTGTTGGCATTCAGTCCAATCGACTTCCTACCTGCTATTGGTTCCCCAGCTAAGAGGTAAAATCGCCCCACCAAAAAATGTACTGAGCAGCAAGAATACAACATTTTGGATTTGATCTTGCTAAATAGTTTCCCAGTAGCTCACACGGTGGTGGCCGAAAGTCATGGTTTGTTCCATCACTTTGTGTACTTAATCGTGCCCTTTTGTTGGTCTTCCTTCCTCTGATTTGTGTCCTGTTTCCTTTCCTCATGCTGCTGCTCCTGTAGTCTCTTCAGCCTCTGGTTTCCTCTTCCATTTTGCTCTCTTTCTCTTGTCTCAAGCTTTTGCTTCTTAAACATAAAGCTTCCAATACTCTTCTTCCACCCTCTCTTCTTTGCTTCTCACCATCCCCTTATTCATTCATTGTTGCCAGTCTTCCTAAACCTAGAATCGCTTCCTTTCTGCTTTCTGTTTGTTTTAATTGTTTTGTTTTTATCCCACTCTTCACTGAAGGAGCTCAGGGCAACAAACATTGCCTCTCCCCAGTGCAGAGATTTAAGCTGAGAGTAACTGGCTCAAGGTCACCTAAGCCACTTTGTGGCTACCCACAAAGAATCCCAGGAACTGTAGTTTAAGGGTGCTGAGTTGTCAGGGGGTCTCTATTCCCCTCACAGAGCTACAATTCTCAGAGTTCCCTGGACAGCTGATTAAACCACTCTGGGAGGAGAGTAGGGGTCTCCCGACAACTGTCGGCCGCCTTAACAAACTTCAGTTCCCAGAATGCTTTGGGGTAATTTTTGACTATTAAAGTGGTATAATAGTGCTTTGACTGCATTGTGTGTATGTGACCCTAATGAGCTTCATGGAGGCATAGAGATTAGAACCCAGTTTTCTCCAGTCCTAGACCAAGACTCTAGCCTTACTATATTTTGGCTCCCTTGGCTCTTTACACTGTCTGCAGCCAAATTCTAGAATTGAATCCTGAGGTTCATTCTCATCCTTTAAAACATATCTAAATCTTCCTGTAGCCTTTCAACTCTCCCTTCTCTTATTTCCCTTTCCTTTTGTCGTAAAGTTTTAGAAACAAGCTTGCAAGTAGGGGTGTATCTGATAGCAAAGCGACAACTGACAGGTTACAACTTTTTCATTCTTTTATTGACCTTTAATTTCTTTTGATGGTACTAAGAACAAACCGGTACATTTTAAAACAAATCATTTAAATAAGCAAATAGTGCTGTACTGCAGTCCTAGATCCACTTACTTGGGAGTAAGCCCCTTTGAACTCAATGGTACTGAAGACACAAAGGTTGTTCTGTGGGAAAGAATCACACCTGTCTTCTCATACCCAGGATGTGCTGTTCTGACTAGCTCCTATATTGCACCGTGTTCTGTAAGGCAGCGTTTCTCAACCGGTGTTCCGCGGCACACTACTGTGCCGCGAGACGCTGGCTGGTGTGCCGCGACGAGAAGGGCGATTTGCATTGTCACGTCGCTGACCCGCCGGAAAGGAAGCCGGCCGGGTCACGACGCGAGGCAAGCGCCCGCGTCGTGACCCGGCCGGCTTCCTTTCTGGCGGGTCAGTGCTGAATATTGGCGGCCGCCAGGCACGTGACAATGCAAATTGCCCTTCTCGTCGCCGCACGTCGCGGCAAAATTTAGAGTCGGCATCCAGCCGGAGGCCAGAGAGGGCGCCGCCGCCGCCGCCTGGGGAGGAGGAGGCAGGCGGGGAAGGCTGCGCAGGGCTTCCCTTCGCCGGGCCAGAGCGGCGGCGGCTGGGAGGGAGGCGGCGGCAGCTGCGCGCCCGTGTGTGCCCGTCTGGGGTCTGTGCGTGCCGTCTAACGTGTCCCCGCTCGCTCCGCAGGCTCTGCGCCTGGTGGGTCCGCCTGGCTACCGCGCAGCAGTTCTTCAGTGGCATGCTTTACGTCTCCCCTCCAAACTAAACTAAATATAGGGCGGCACAGAGTTGGTGTGCCGCGGGATTTTTTTTCATAGAACAAGTGTGCCGTGGCCCAAAAAAGGTTGAGAAACACTGCTGTAAGGTAGGCAAAGGGTGGAACGTGATCTCAAGACACCTGTAGATAAAGAAGGGGAATGGTGTAGGAAGAAGCAATGTCCAAAGCCTTGGAGAGCACCTACAACTCCCATCAGCCACAGTCAGCATGGGCAGTAGTCGGGGTTGATGGGAGTTGTAGTCTAGCTACACTTGCAGAGCCACAGAGCCAATGTGAATTTGATGCAGTAAGAACTAATGATTCACCTTCACCCCATTACTTAACAACTAGAAAATTGGGTGTCCCATTGCCCAGCACCTTACAACAGGGCTTGGGCTGACTTTACTCTTGAGGGATCTGCTTACTAGGATTCCCGTGACCCCCCTAATAATGCGCTACAGCAAGAGGACATGCCATTATTTGAAACAGACGAGCCACAAGTAATCTGCAATCCCGAGTGTGCACTCTTGCTTCAGAATATAAGAAGTGCCTTGCTGGATCAAACCTAGCTCATCCTAGGTTTCGAGAATCCCAGCGGATATTAGAGAAATTGGGCATGGTCTCAATGTTTCCAGGACAAAGTGCGCTCTCACTTTTACTGCAGTACTTGCTGATGCAAAGAGGAAACATTTTCCACATCGTGTTTTGAAGCATAAGCCTTATGTTGGTATAAGATCTTTTCAATAATGTTTGTTGTGCCATTTTCAGCAGCTGCCAAAAGTACATTATCAATGTTTTTATTTTAAATTTGTATTCGTCAAATGACAACCGTGCTTTAAATTCCAAAGAATGTAATTTCAATAAATCACATTTGTTCAAGATCTGCAATTCTCACTGGAAGTACCTCATGAGAACAAAGCTGCAGCAGTTCCCATTATGTTATTGTTTGATCGCATTCGCTGGATTTTTACTTTCCGTTGTTCCCTTTGTAATCCCACCCTTGTTAAAAGAAGGCCTCATAAAGTAATGGGTGGCAAGCAGGGGGGAAAAATATGCACCTTGTACTCCTTAGCAGTGCAATCCTAGGCATGTCTACTCAGAAGTAAGACCCATTGAGTTCAGTGGGACTTACTGCGTGGTGAGTGTGCATAGGATTGCCGCCTTGGAATGCACTCTGTAATCCTTACGACTTCCTTGTAAAATTGGATAATAATAATAATAATAATAATAATAATAATAATAATAATAATTTATTTATACCCCGCCCATCTGGCCGGGTTTTCCCAGCCACTCTGGGCGGCTTCCAACAGAAACATTAAAATACACTAATTTGTTAAACATTAAAAACCTCCCTAAACAGGGCTGCCTTCAGATGTCTTCTAAAAATCTGGTAGCTGTTTTCCTTTTTGACATCTGATGGGAGGGCGTTCCACAGGGCAGGCGCCACCACCGAGAAGGCCCTCTGTCTGGTTCCCTGCAACTTGGCTTCTCGCAATGAGGGAACCGCCAGAAGGCCCTCGGAGCTGGACCTCAGTGTCCGGGCAGAACGATGGGGGTGGAGACGCTCCTTCAGGTATACGGGACCAAGGCCGTTTAGGGCTTTAAAGGTCAGCATCATGTCCATATTGTACATCCAAGGGGCTGGAGCTGAAAGATGCTGATGAGATGAAGGCCATTTGGTGAGTTCATAGCAGAGGCCAAGATTAGACAATTTCTGTTTCATAGCTCAGCCTCTTTACCACTATTCTACACTAAACAACAAGAATATGGTTACAGGTAGGTAGCCGTGTTGGTCTGGGTCGAAGTAAAATAAAAAAATTCCTTCAGTAGCACCTTAAAGACCAACTAAGTTTTTATTTTGGTATGAGCTTTCGTGTGCATGCACACTTCTTCAGATACCACTTGATGCCTGCAAATTTGATAATCTTTTGCAAAAGGGGGGCAGAATGGGGAGTTAAAGCTGTTTTGGGGTTACCCATAAGAGTGATTGGGGAGTGCAGAGCTTTATTTTATATAGTGCACCTGGGAACCTAAATTGCATCTCAAACCACACAGAAACTTGGAAACAACGTTTTAAAAAACCTGCACGGAGACAAGACCCATCTTCAAACTCATGCAAACCCTCAGAAAACAATTTACATTAGTCATCTAGTTGTTTTCTTAGATGCACTCATGCTCACTTTCCTTTGCAATGATAAGGTCCATTGTCTTCTTTACAAATGTCAGCTGTCTCTTCCAGATTCATGGTCTCAGAGAAGACATTCTTTCTAATCGCAACAGCGCGAAACCTGACATACACAACAGAATTCTCTTTCTTTTACAGATAAAAATGCAATGGAAACAATATAAAAATGTTAAGATCATAAATTGGCTAACTATTATGGAGAGATGTACTGTATTATTGCATAAGCCTGCATAAGCCTGACGGAATAGAAAGGTTTTCAGCAGGCATTTAAAAGTTGGCACAGTCTGCTACTGGCAATGTCTTCCACAGGACTGGGCCAATGACAGTAAAGGCTTAGTTTCTTGTTTCTGTCAAACAAGCCTTGCCAGCTTGAGGAATGGCCAACAATGCTTTAGCAGTTGATCTCTGTGATCGAGCTTGGACCAAAGTTGCTCAGGGCTTTGTAAATTAATACAAGGACCTTGAACCTGGCTCAGTAGCATAGCTGTCAACCCCCGGATTTGAAGATAAAGAATCCTATGGGGCTGTCAACTCCCGAATACGAAAGTAAGGGCACTGAATAAGGGAATTTCCTGCAAAAAAAGGGAAAGTTGACAGCACTGCTCAGTAGTAGATGGACAGCAAATGCAGATATTTTAACAATGGTGTCACATATTGCTAGCCAGCTGCCTTCACCAGCACCCTGCACCAGCTGACGCTTCAAAGCCAAAACCAAGGGCAGTCGTCTACATTGCAGAAATCCAGCCTTGATGTTACCAACACGAGAACTGCAATGGTCAGACTATCTCTGTCCAGGAACGACTCCAGCTTGCCACCCAGGTGAAGTTGATAAAAGGCGCTCCTAGCCACAGGGGACACCTGGACCTCTGATGTCAAATATGTATTTACCCCCAAGCCATGCACTTGCTCATTCATAGAGAGTGCAACTCCATCCAGAATGGGTAACCTGACTGTCTCCCATAGTGCAGTTCTATGCACCGGGAAAGAAGCAAAGGTACAGGAGTGGAAGACCTCACACCACAAATCTCTCCTGTCTCTCCCCACTCCCAAGCCTCTGGGGGAGTCCTGAATAGCAGGGGCTGGTGACATGATGGGGAAAGGCAGAAAAGTGGAAGGAAAATCTTTCCAAATCGAGCAGAGGCACCTTGAACAAATGGAGCTCCACTCATGCGAGGTGCTGCCTCTGCCCGGTTTGGGATGACTGCCATGTACACACTATTCTGGACTGCACTTGAACCTTTTAGGGTATGCAGGAAATATTTTACAATTTTGTTTTAAAAAAGGTGTTCTCCTCTCCCTCCCCTTCTACTGCCATGATCTAAACTTCAAAGGCCATTGCATGCCTAGACCGATAGATGGCGATAACAAACTACGGTATGCATTATCACCTGCTGATCTACTGCTAGTTGTTACACAGGGAGTTCTAAGCAGCTGTTGGTGCCCAGGTAGAAAGTTTAGGTAGGAAAACAGAATTCCATTTCCTCTTTACACATCCAACCCCCTGACCCTCTACACACAGAGAGCATTTCTTTGTAAGCACAGGGATGCCCAGTCATGATGTGACATGCTTATTTTTGCTATTGGGCTCCATTTGGGGAAAACAATGCTTCTGTGGAGGTCCTCCCTCCTCAGGAACATTAACAGCAGATGTACAGCCAGGATAGGCTTTTCCATGTTATAGCCTCCTCTGTGATGGACTAACAGCACAGTGCTACCTAGCTTATGATGCCTCAGTTAAAAGCTTTCTGTACTTCATGGTTTTTAAGATGCCTCTCTCTTCAATATGTTGCAGTTCCTCTTGATTGTATACCACAGGTGTTATTTTAAATGCCAGAGATGGCATACCCTCCAACGTCCTAGTGATACAAATCAGTACATGACCTTGATGGAGGCCACGCCCCCACTCACCTAGGCCGCGCCCCCTTCTCGGCTATCAGCTCCCTTCCTCAGAGCTCACCACTCCCCCCCCCAACTGAGGGCCCCTTACACACCTTTGCTCACCACCTCCTCAGCTGCTTCAAGGGCCACAGTGACTCTGCTTTCCAGCAGACGTACTTCTGGAAGCCATGCTTCATTTCTGGAAGCTAGCACAGCTTCTGGAAGGAGGAAGAAGAGGGGTTCCATCTTTCAGCCAGAGCACGGGATCCAAAATGAGACATTCAGGATTGGGATCAGAAGGCCAGGGTGGTTTATGTAAATCTGGGGTGCCCTTCTTTAAAGGAGACAGTTGCGCTGCCTGGGGATGGGAAGTTTGTGGATTGCTAGGTGGTGTTGGACCACAACTCCCATCAGATCCAGCCAGCATGGACAATGGCCAGGGATTAGGAGAGTTGTAGTAGGACAACACCATCTGGAAGGATGTAGGATTCACAGCCCTAGTTTTGGGTCATACATCGGACTAGTAGAACTTTTAAATAAATAAATAAATAAATAAATAAATAGATAGATAGATGATAGATAGATAGATATAGTGATCTATTTATATCTTCAGTACACTGTGTAGATCCACAGGGGACAAGGAAACCTAACCCTTGCTCTGAAGTTTTCACTATGTGCACACTAAATACATGGACGGGGGAGTGGCCTCAACCTCTGATGCTAACCCTGCCCTCAGGACTCCCTGCCTGAGCGTCTAAAAGTAGTATATAGGTGTGAGGTGCTTGATACAAATGGAAACTTATCCCTCATGCTTCTGTATCACATATACAGCTATGTATTGGTACAAGAGAGTGCTGGGTGCTGTTTGCACTGGCAGCTAAGGAAGAGAGAGATGGGAGAAGCCAACAAATCTGCCTGCCAATCACTCCCTCACTGTCCTGCTGATGTTGAGGCCCAGGAGTTTTGTCAGGGGGACCAGGAAGTCGAGAGAAACACCAGGTGCAGCTTATTCCTGCTACTTCCTTCCTTCCTTCCTCCCTTCCTCCCTTCCTCCCTTCCTTCATTCCTTCATTCCTTCATTCCTTTTGCTCTTGTGCTGCTGTGGAAAAGGTGTGGGAGATATCCATTTATGTGGATGCTTGTGGGCCACAATTCATGCTGCTCAAAGTGAGAGCCTGGATGAGTTGAAGAGTGGTGGTGAAAGGTTGTTAATGTTGCTCCAAAGCCACAGAGTGAGGGTCAATTGGGGCAAACTGAGGCCTCTTTGTGTGAGACAGAGGAGGAATGAATGAGCTCAGCTGCTCTAGGTGAAAGATGGCATAGAAATTGTTGCTAAGACCATTGGTTGTTCAGCCTTGAACGTTAATAACTGTAGCTAAGGTGCTGAGCTGGTTTCACACATGATGCTAAGGTACAGTTTAATAAACCATGGTTTAGTGTTATGTATGAACCAGGCCAATGTAGACAATACTGAGCTAGACAGAACAGTGGTCTGACTTGTTATAGGGTAGCTTCCCATATTCCTATGTTACCTGTGAAAGCAATGCATTAGTTATTGCTACAGTAATGAGAGGTAGAAGGAAACCTTTTAATTATGGAGTCTTTCAGGGTGCATATCAACAGCCACCTCAATCGCATCTTCATTTCCAATTGCTTTGCTGAAGCTGCATACTGCTACAGAATGGTCTCCCAATTTGGCCATAGAAACCTTTTAAGGTGTGGAAGTTGAAATGACTAACAGAAGAGGACACTGTTCAGCTCTGTTTTTAAGACCACAAGGTTTGCACGTGTGTCTCTAATTCTTCTTCTTCTTCACTGTTGACTTCTCACAGACCACAAAGAGGTTGGCAAGCAGAAGACAGTTACAGCAGCCCAGCAAATAGACCACAGGAACCCTGAGCAGAATAAGAAACAAAACAAATGCTCATAGGGGTATATTCTTTTTAGTCGTAGCAACCTTCTTTAATATTAATTCAGCTGAGGCAAAGTGAGAGGAAACAGAATTGTGCTTAACAGATTGTGCTTTTTAGGTATTTTCCACATAGAGTGCTCCTCTTCTTTCCCCTTTTTATCTGTAAGCTGCAGCAACATATCCGCTCAGCTTTCTGAGGGTAGAATTATTATTTAAAAGATGAGATTGTATTTGTTTTGCATAATGATTTTATTCATAATTTATTATGAAGGCCTGGGTCGTTCTCATCACAAGATCAATAAACAAGCTCAAACTAAAATGCTCCTTGGCAGCGTTTTAATATCTAAAAACACAGCAGATTCATGTCTTCCCATCCAAACCTTTCTCCTAAAGTTTACCTCCTTTCCTCGCAAACTGATAATATATGCTTACATAAGGAGGGACCTGTCATAAAATGTTACAGTGTGTGCAGCGCCTCCTGTTTACTGTCCCCGTCTGCTAGCCACGCCCTCAACCTGCTCCATTCATTTTTTACTTCCTACATGGTTTTCCAGCCCTCACCCCAACAACCATGTGAGGTAGGCTAAACTCAGAATTAGTGAGTGAACCAAGATCACCTAGGGAGCTTCATGCAGCAGCGGAGCAAGCCGATTTGGCACCTGGGGCAGCACGCCCGGGGGCGGGGATAGCCTCCCGCGGGGGCGGGTTTAGCTGCCTGTGGGGCCTCTGAGGAGTCTGCCTTCTCCTTCCACTCAGCTGCCCTACAGCTGAGGGAGAGGCGACGGGTGGACTGTTTGGGGAGTGCAGAGCCTGCGGGCACCCAAGCCACTGCGTCACTCCCAGAAGAGACGCATGGCTCGAGCATGCTGCAGGCCCCGCAAGTGAGTGCCGCCCACCATTTTGTCACAGCCCCCTTAGTGGTGACACCTGGGGAGGCCCGCCCCCACCGCCCCCTTCCTCCGCCCCTGGCTTCATGACCAAGTGGGGATTTGGATCCTGGTCTACAAGTTAATGCTTTGACACTACCCTTGACTGTAGAAGGAACTGCTGAAGTGGTCAAACTAGGCTCTTTCCTGGGTTAATGCCTTAGCAAAGTCTTTTAAGCATCTCATTGCACGGCTAAAGGGTTTGCCAAGTACAGGTGTGTTGTCATAAAAACTACTAGCTGCTTCCAGAATAAGGGGCAGATCTTCCTGTCCACCCCACAGTTTCTCCCATGTACTCAATTCTATATTATGCCCTATATCTCTCATCCAATGTATCATAGCTGATTTAACCAGTTCGTCTTTTGTCTCTCATCAAGTCACCTTCATTCTAAGGAAACTCAACCTGTGGTGTGCTGGCACCACGGCGGCATGTCCTGTTCCATTTCACCGAAAAGAAGGTTTTTTTGCACCAAGAACTCTGGCCAAGAAACCTTTTTTGCACCAAGAAACCTTTTCGCTGTTCCATTTCGCCACCTAAGGTGAAACAGAAACATGCCACACTTCAGTGTCTGTGTGGCCTCCCTTATTTGGTTGTGTGGCTGTACCCAGCAAGATCTCGCAAGAGTTCATTGAAATCTAATGCAATCTTGGTGAGATTTCATAAGATTTCAGTGAGCTGTTTCTGTTTCTGGCACCACTTCTCCACCATTGGCAGACAAGGCAAGGCAAGGCAGCCATGAGGGGGCATCTCTGGGGCTTCCAACAGCCAAGGTGGCTACCTCAATTCACCTCATGGGTGGGAAAACCCCGGGCAACACCTCTGAAGTCTCCCACTGCTCAGAGACTGAGGTATGTGTAATACTGATGTTAGAAGTAGGATTGTGTTTCTTGGAACAGGAACTGTGAGCAAGCTGTGCCTGAGCTAAGGTGAGAGAAACAGCAACACTCCTGGAACAGATCAACTTGATGTTCCAGCATCTTAAAAGCATTGAATTGAAGATACAGCAGCAAACAAAGCACCAAACGCTAGATAGGGAATATTATACATTAAAATATACAAAAGCTAGATAGGGAATATTATACATTATTTATTAAACTACCCATTATGTAATGGCCCTGATGAGTTCGTTCTCTTAGAGCCCTTAATGAATTCCTAGACTTTGTTAAGGTTTGATATGTAACACAATATGTAACCCATAGAATAATAATAATAATAAATGTTTATTTTTATTTTATTTTTATTTATACCCCGCCCTCCCCGGCCAAGACCGGGCTCAGGGCAGCTAACACCAAATATAAAATACAGTTAAAAACAACAACCCCAAATGGATTAAATTACAGCTTAAAATACAGCTTAAAATGCAGCCTCATTTTACTGGTGGCCCATAAAACAAGACCATAAGGGGAGGAAACATCAAATATTCACTAGGGCCAGCTATCCATGCTGGTCCTACATGGGCCAGCAAAAGGGCTGAGGGAAAATTTATATGCAGGATCCCATATAAGGGGTTCCATCAAAAAAAGAAGAAAGAGGGGAGGTCAGACTGAGTCCAGACCAAAGGCCTGGTGGAACAGCTCTGTCTTGCAGGCCTGCGGAAAGATGTCAAATCCCGCAGGGCCCTGGTCTCCCGTGACGGAGTGTTCCACCAGGTCGGGCCAGTGCTGAAAAAGCCTTGGTCTGGTCTTTATTTGCTGTTGTAACTTATAAAAGATGCTATAAATTGGTGCATTTAGTTGCTATTTCTTGGACTGATGACCATCTGTATGCTTTAATCTTGCTGGTGATAGATACCCTTTGATCTTTCTGTCCTTACATCTGAATGATTCTAAGTATTTTATTTGAATTCTCATTTTGCATAATGGAATGTTTTACCGTATGGTCAATAAACTTCAACCAAATATATTTACTAAGCTATATATGTTCGAGCATAATAAGAATGTTGCACAATGTAAGCAAATTATTATTTACATACACAAAACAGTAAATGGAATTACCGTACATAGCGAGTCATTATTAATATAACACTATCAATGTAACATATGAGTATACTACCTTCCCAATTGTCCATTCACAAACTGTCCTGTAATTGAAAAATTGCTTTCAGCATGTAAAGTGATAAAATTATATTTGTAATTATGCTTAGTGCTTTGAAGTAAAACGAAACTGTAGTGTGTTTATTCTGTTTTGATTTACTCGTGTTTGCTAGAGACACTCTCAAATGCCTCTTACAGAAGCAGCTCTGAATTAATCAGGCACAGCTCCAATAGGATTATTTGAAGTGGTAACATACACTAAGCAGAGCTATGATCTTACAAGTTGTAAGCACTGCCATACTACTTGCTAAATTGGGCAGCAATCAACAGCATATTTACACAAACTCTGAAAGTATCTCACTTAGTTCAGCAGCTACAGGAGGATAAGTGTTTAAGGAACAGTAGCCTTTAGTTTGCTCTGCAAAACAACTGGATCAGAGTGCTTGGATATAATCGCCCATGCAGTCTCATCCTATCACATATCTACAGTACTGTATTTACTTCTGAGAACATTCAATGGACCTTTCTTCCAGGTAATTAATTGTGCATAGGATTGCAGCAAGGATGCTGGAATTTACTTAAGTCCAAGCACTCTATCTTTAGGTCTCAGCTGTATTTATGTTGAACTCAGCAAAGCAGCCAAATGATCCTTGGATAACTCACATGCAACCCTTTAACTCCCTCAGAAGGTGGTGGACTCTCTCCTTCCTTTATGGTTTTAAAGCAAAATTAAAAAATTCCTTCCAGCAGCACCTTAGAGACCAACTAAGTTTGTCATAGGTATGAGCTTTCGTGTGCATGCACACTTCTTCAGATAGCTGAAGAAGTTTTAAAAGCAGTGGCTGGATGGCCATCTGTCACAGATTCTTTAACTGAGATTCCTGCACTGCATAGAATTCTACAATTCTATGAACCGCAGCCAATGAATGAATACAGGGAAACATTTTTTGTTCCAAACAATATGCATCTGAGCCAGCAGTCACATTCCTCTTGATCATATGAATGAACTAATATGTACTATAAATTGCAGGTTCTGAACTATTACATTTTAATCCTGTTCTTCAAACGAGGCTCCCAGAACAGCTTGTTGTTGTTGTTTAGTCGTTTAGTCGTGTCCGACTCTTCGTGACCCCATGGACCATAGCACGCCAGGCACTCCTGTCTTGCACTGCCTCCCGCAGTTTGGTCAAACTCATGTTCGTGGCTTCGAGAACACTGTCCAACCATCTTGTCCTCTGACGTCCCCTTCTCCTAGTGCCCTCAATCTTTCCAAACATCAGGGTCTTTTCCAAGGATTCTTCTCTTCTCATGAGGTGGCCAAAGTATTGGAGCCTCAGCTTCACGATCTGTCCTTCCAGGGAGCACTCAGGGCCGATTTCCTCAAGAATGGATAGGTTTGATCTTCTTGCAGTCCATGGGACTCTCAAGAGTCTCCTCCAGCACCATAATTCAAAAGCATCAATTCTTCGGCGATCAGCCTTCTTTATGGTCCAGCTCTCACTTCCATACATCACTACTGGGAAAACCATAGCTTTAACTATACGGACCTTTGTCGGCAAGGTGATGTCTCTGCTTTTTAAGATGCTGTCTAGGTTTGTCATTGCTTTTCTCCCAAGAAGCAGGCGTCTTTTAATTTCGTGACTGCTGTCACCATCTGCAGTGATCAAGGAGCCCAAGAAAGTAAAATCTCTCACTGCCTCCATTTCTTCCCCTTCTATTTGCCAGGAGGTGATGGGACCAGTGGCCATGATCTTGGTTTTTTTGATGTTGAGCTTCAGACCATATTTTGCGCTCTCCTCTTTCACCCTCTTTAAAAGGTTCTTTAATTCCTCCTCGCTTTCTGCCATCAAGGTTGTGTCATCTGCATATCTGAGGTTGTTGATATTTCTTCCGGCAATCTTAATTCCGGCTTGGGATTCATCTAGAACAGCTTACAAATCATTAAAAAAGAGGCAGTCCCTGCCCTTGAGCTTCATATAGAAGGGCACGGCACAAAAGCAAAATGGACCGGGGAGGAAAGAGAAAATACATGAACGCTGGCTAATGTTCTTAGTTACAAGTTCTAAAGACCAGTTGGGACAGAATAGCTCCAGGACAGGAGGCACCTGAAGTTCATAGCCTTTTAGGAGCACTAAATGAGTGGCTCTGCATCCCTTCTCTTTTTCCCTTTGCTGCAGGCTGATGCCACCTGACAGTCGATGGAGGGAGGAGCCTGCCTCATCTTCTGGATCTGGAAGGTCAAGAAGGGATGTGCAAGGCTGCAGCAACAAAGCAGTAAAGAATGATGTACCTGCAACTAACTTTGTTTTGTGTGATATTACAAGAACAGTTAAATCTAAGTAAATGGTCATGGCGATGAAATATAACAACAACAACAACGTTTTATTATTTTCTTTTATTGTTGTGCCATCACGCCCTATGTTCACATTTGCCCGGGGCAGGGACTCACCCCGTCAGACCTCCTCAGTATTAATTGGGGAGAACGACTGCACAAATAAACACGCACCGTGGCAACTTTTTCTTCTCGGGACAGCCCTGCTCGCCCCCCCCCCCCCGGTCCTCTTCAGAGCAAGCGCTGCCTGCTTCTCCCACGACCCACCACTTCCTTCCTTCCTCCTTCCTTCCGCGTTCTGTCCTCCCCTTTAAAGCTTCCGATTACTATCGGAGGCCAGCAGCGCCACTTTCGAGCCTCCCCTTTAACGCCCCGCTCCTTCCTCCGCCGGAAGCGGTAATGCTGGGTCCCGGCGATACAGGAAGCGGATGAGCCTGGCACTTGCCTTCCATCTGTGGGGCTGCGCGCGAGGGGGGGCCCAGTTGGGGGTTTGGGAGGGGGGAGGGGCAGAAGGAGGGCGCCCCCCCTTTTGCGGCGGCAGCGGCGGCGGCGGCGAGGAGGAAGAGCAGCAAGGAAGGTGGGGCGGTAGCGGCGGCCGGTTCATGGCGCGGCGCGGGCGGGGGAGCCGGAGCCGGGGCTGAGCGCCTTTCCGTCCATGGAACCCGCCCCGGCGGCGGCGGCGGCGGCAGCAGCAGCAGAAGCAGCACCACCAGCAGCAGCAGCCGGCGAAGGCGTGTTGGCGGAGGACGACGAGGAGGTGGAGGCGCCGCCGGTCATCTACACCATGGAGAACAAGCCCATCGTCACCTGTGAGTGACCCGAGAGTCCAAGAGGGGAAGGCAGGCAGGTGGGCGGTGGGCCGTGGGCCGCCCCCCCCCCAACGAAAACCCCGGGAGGGAGGAGGACTGGTGCTTTCCTGCTGGGCTCGGTTGGTGCCTCGGTGGGCGCGCGGGGGATCGCCTCTGGCGGGCCCTTTCTCTTAACTCCGCTTCTGGGAGACCTGCAAACGCCAGGAGTAGGGAGAGGGGAATCCATCCATCCCCCCAAAAACACCCCCCCACCTTCCCCCATGTGTTCTGAGATGCACGTGTGTCTGGAAGACCTTCGAGCACCCAAGGGTCCTGCTGGCCACGGGAAGCTTTAGTGTATGTGGACTGGATAGCCAAGAGACAGACCCCCCCCCCCATATGGTCTGGGATGTGCGGTGTTTGCACGTGTTTTCATGTATGTGCAGACTGTTGACAGGATGGGTGTGCAAGTACCCCTCGTGCATTTTTATGCTTCTGTCACACATTGCACTGGGTGGTTGTTCTCCCCTCCCCATTCTCCCAAATGTAAGGAGAGAAAAGGGGAGTAAACCAAAGTTGCTGTGTCTGTGACTAAGCTGGGTTTTCAAACCTCAGACGCAAGTAATGTGTCTTAGTTGTTTGGTGTGGAGAGCTCGGAGCTACAAACATTTCGTATATAGTCTTCTGTTACATATTAGCCAGCGGCTTAATTGTCCTTGCTCTCCTAATGAATTAGGTGAGGTCCTGCATAATGCTTGAAGCTGTCTAAAGTGTCTAATTAACTAGGTTGCTCTGTGGCATAGTTAAAGAAGTAGCAATAAATACTATAAACAATGTAAGTTGTATGTTAAAGAAAATTTTCGCTGTTGCCTTCCAGCCTGATTTTTTTAAAAAACCCAAAGTTAAATTGTTGTAAAGAGATGCATCAGAGTAAACAACAATGAAAGCATGGCTATGTGGACATGTGATGTGGCCTTTGATCAAGCCACAGTTATTCAGTCTCAGTTTTGCAGATATAAAGAGAAGATAGCAGTATTCTCCTTCACATGATGTGTTTGAGGGTGTATGCAGTTAAGTTGTACTGTATATTGCTTATGTTAAATAATAAGTGGTGATAATGTGTGCAGGGTGTATTGGGAGGAGTTCTGATCTATTTAGGTATGGGCCAGTAAGTGACTGACTTTCTGGTAGATGTGTTTAAGATCATGCAGAAGTTTTTTTTTAGTACTGTGATGTCTCTCTCTCTTAACCCAGATGTTTTGCAGTACTAAAAACATAGTGGTGTTTTTTTATTTAAAAAATCCATATACAGTGGTGCCTCGCTTAACGAATGCCTCGCTTAACGAAATTTCCACTTAACGAAAGGATTTTTCAAGCAGAGGTTGCCTCGCTAGACGAATGCGTTTTACGAAAAATTCGTCTAGCGAATCGCGGTTTCCCATAGGAATGCATTGAAATTCAATTAATGCGTTCCTATGGGCAAAAAAAAGTAAGAAAAAATTCAGTGCATTCCTATGGGATTTGCTAGACAAATTTTTCGCTATAAGAAAAGACCCGTGGAACGAATTAATTTCTTCTAGCGAGACACCACTGTAATTGAACAATTAACATCTACAGGGGGTCTTCAGCTAAGTTTATTCAGAGTAAACCCACTGAAATTAATGGCCTAACTTAGTCATGTTAAATAATTTCAGTGGTTCTACTCTGAATAAAACTTAGTTGAATACAAACCCCAGATTATTTAACCCGGAGTCGAACCAGATTGTTATGGAAAAGTAGATTAAAGGCAGGGCCGGCTCTAGGTAAGGTCCCGGTGGTGTGGGGCGCCAGGCCGGGAGGCGGGGACGCCGGAGCGATCTCTGCGCCTCAGCGCCAGGGCGCCCGACCTGCTCCAGACTGCCCTGATGAAAGGTGATCTAGTTCAGTTGATGCTGCCAAGCTAGCAGTTCGAGCACGTCAAAGGACAAGTAGATAAATAGGTACCACTCCGGCGGGAAGGTAAACGGCGTTTCCATGTGCTGCTCTGGTTTGCCAGAAGTGGCTTTGTCATGCTGGCCACATGACCTGGAAGCTGTACGCTGGCTCCCTCGGCCAATAATGCGAGATGAGCGCCACAACCCCAGAGTTGGTCATGACTGGACCTAATGGTCAGGGGTCCCTTTACCTTTACCTTTAGTTCAGTTGAAGTTGACATAACTAGATTGCTCTCTGCTAATAATAATTTATTTACTTATTATAGATACATTAGCATTATATATGTGTGTGCATGTACAAAATAAATTAGCATATATAAAACCAGCATTCATAAAACATTCTAGGGTGTTCAAAACACTACATATGTGCTATTTTAACATTTTGTGCAATGACCCTGAAACGTAAGTAAGGATATTATTGTGCCCATATTGAAGATTGTGTGTCTTTATATGCATGTGTCTGATGCCAACTGGGAAATGTATGGCTGAAACATGTAATCTTAGGGATGTCCCTGCTCAGTTCACCAGCTCTCAGATCATTCTTAAGTTTTTATGGATTGTGGATTGAACTGTCAGTTGTAATTTCTTATGATGTCATGCAAGCATTATTTTCTTGAGTATGGATATAAGGTTTGTCAGGGGGTTGTTGCGGCTACTCTTAACGCCCCAGTCCGCGCTGCCTTTAAGAGTTTTATTGTGCATACTATTTACACTGCAGAGATAGCAAAAAACATGACCGCCTAGTCCGATTCAGAACCCGGCAATGGCTGCCGCCTGGTTTTCGGCCAGCATAAAAACCTGGGCACCCCAAAACGCCGCCCCTTTGCCCTACATGTGGGCACACGCCTCAATTTGGGTGCCAGAAGGAGGGGTCTCCCCTCTTGCTGGCTGGGGCAGCGCCTGGCTTCTGATGTCTCGCTGAGCCCCTCATCCGCTGACCCTCGACCAGAGCAGTGCCAAGGCTCTGACGCTCAGACGCCTCACTGAGCCCTCTCTCCATTCCGCTCCATTCCTCATTCCCTCCTCCTGCTCATGCTGTCGCTGAGCAAAGTGCTGGTCAGGATGGGGGGAGGGAGGCTCCCTGTAGGGAGTCCCCCCTGACAAGGTTCAACATCTATGTTTCTGTCAGATACTTGCTAATCTACACTCCATTGTATTGCAGATCACCTTTTAATAAATATATATTTTAGCACTTTTAAAAAAGGTTGCTTGTTTCACATTTCTGGTGTATACTAATGATAGTAAAACTTGATAGTTGGAGGCTGCAATTTTATGCACACTTCTGTAGATGTATGTTCTGCTGAAGTCTCTGGGACTTACTTCTGAGTAAACATGCATATGAATGCATTGAAAATCAGAATTTACTGCTTTCTGTGAAGTAAGTATTAACTACTTTGTTCTTTGGTTCTGAAAATGTTTTTCATGGGTCTCATTTAATTTGAGATTTTAATTGAACAGTGAGTCTAATAGGGCTTACTCCCAATTAGGTGAGCACAGGATTGTGCTATAACTACTTTTTACATAAGCATAGAAGAACGCAGCTTCAGAACTTGGGTAACTTCCTGGACCAGCAGGATACTTCTCAAATCTCACTCTTGGCACCAGAGTTTGTGATTCATTTTATAAGAAAGTCAATTGTTGGCAAGAGAGGGGCACTCAAATATAACTCCATCCAGAGTTTTCATCTTTCCAAATTGCCATAGAGGTTGTATAGTTAGTCCTTCAAACCATTTAGGCTTTAAAGGGAATAACCACTTTAGTAGAAGAGGTGCAACTGCCAAATCAGACGAAACTACCGGTAGTAAAGGCTGTCCTAGGAACAATGCAACCTGCACTGCCATAGATAATATAGAATCTGGGAGGAACTCCCAAGCTGTATGTTTGGCCTTCAGGAGGAGTGCAATACCATCCATGACTAGTTATGTTTAGGGAACGACCATTTTGCATGAGACTGCTGACGTGTGTGCTGCTTTTGACCCCGGAAGGGGGCGGCGGCAGAACAGACTTCAACGCAACGGCTGACTTGTGCATTGACTTGGAATGCAACTCCTGTGCAAATGGGGACTTGCCTGTACTTTCTCATCTATCACACTTCCAGACACCTTGTACTGCTTCCCTGGGACCAGCAGATGCAAATGAGAGTCAGAGCTGTGTTGATTAAGACAGAACAGGGATTCTTAACTAGTATATCCCAATTTTTCCATATTGCAAGGGGGTTAGTAGGTGGTCTGTGGCTATAGGAATTCTCTGCATTCCTTGGGGTGACTATGGTAGCTGAAGGATGATGGCTAGGGTTTTGGCAGTCTGTTTCTTACCTGTGAGCATGCTTTGTCTTGGAGTTCTAGTTGCAGCTTGGAGTTCTTGGTGAGTGTTTGTTTTTGTTCTGAAGTTGAGTAACGGTAAGAGGTCTGAGATCATAAGTGTTATCCATTTGCTCTTTCCTGGATGCGTGGGTGTCAGCCTTGGCTGTTTGTTATTTTCTTTGTATAGTGTCATTACACCACTCTTCCCATCACCAAATTTCCCTTAGCCTCTTGTATGCTAACAGTTCTGAAATCCATAAACATAGCCCATGCCACTCATCTTAATAGGTTGGGATGTATAACTTTGTTTACTCTAGCATTTAAATATTTATTGCTTGTAGCTATAGACCATTCCAAGAGTATCCTATACAGTACTCACATTGTGAGAGAGGATAGTATAATGTCAGTGCCTGAGCTTCAAGATTAAGCTGGCCATTACTCTGACCCTCCTCCAGTATGTCTTCATCTTTACCTGTTATACTATGACACATAGTCTGTGCTAACTTAACAGTATTGTAAAGTCACCAGTGTTTGAAGTTTGCCAGGCATGTTTTGCTAATGGACTGGGTCCAATTGCGACCACATGGAGATATCTAGGTGCCAGGTTGGCAGCTGACATCTCTGTCGAGCCAGCTGACTCGTACACAGTCCTCCATAATCACATCAAGGAAAGTAAGTGCAGGGCTGAGTACAGAGATATTTGAATGTGCTGCTAACTTTTCACAGACCACCCAAATGGAACTCACAAACCATAGTTTCAAAACCTCTGCCTTAGTCTGTAGGTAATATCATTTCCACTGTATGTGTGTTTCTCCTTCTTGCATACTTGAACAAGTGAATTGTTTGTAAGAGCAAGCTACAGTCAAGCAATGTAGTTTAGATGGTAGAATTGTAGACATTCCGCTGTGGCGACCGTAGCCTAGGTTCAAGGTGCCATTTGGCACCTAGCTGATATAGCTGAGTTTCTAACACAGAATGTCACTGTGCTATCACAACTTCACAGTGGTGGTGTAACTCACAGTTATGCCAGCACAAGAGATTTCATATTAATTCCATTGTCATGTAGGCAGTATAACTCAAGGACTAGGTTGCTCTGTTAATCTGTTGAGAATGTTAAAATTATTTGGTTTGTGAAGTTTCTCACTCTAAGTAATCTGTTTGAATTACAAATACATGTTGGAAGTGCAATGCTGTGATATTTTATCCTGAGTACATACCTACGGCAAGAGCTAAACTAAATTTGTCTTGTTTTAATATCATGCCCTAGATTGTGTCCATGCTATCCCATTGTTTAAACTGAGAAATGTAAGTTGGAAATACTGCAGTTCTCTTTTGGCTAGTTTGATAAAATCAAACACCTTGGATATAATTTTTTTAAAGAAAAGAAGTTCTGCATTTGTAGCATTTTATTATTTGAAAAGTTCTAAAATTGGTAACCAAAAACCGTTTAGAACCATCAGAACCATTAGTTTGGCTGTGTAAGTGGAGTAAATGTTTTTCTGTTGCATGCTGAACTCTGTAAATATGTTTGCTACAGTGTGGCATGTTCTGGTGAATTCTGAGTGATAACAGTTTAGTTATTGTGAATTCCAAATACAGTGTGTACAGCGACAAATTCCAGAAGAGCAACTATGTTAATTTTGCAATAAAAGAGAAAATAAGCATTGGTGGCTGTTTGTGAACATTCATAGTCAAGAGTTAGTGTTTTCATTTGCATGTAAGGCAAAGCCACCTATGCTAAAACATGCGTGAGTATAGTTTGTGTTTTTGTGTAGTTTTTAGCAAATAAATTTAACGGGCTGACACTAGTCGAATTTAGGCAGATTAGATTGTGTGTGAGTGGTGGCAGCACATTGGTGATATCTTGCTCCACGCTTAGTTAAGTGGGAACAAACCACACAGTGACCAGCCCAGTCTCAACCACCATTTGTGGTTTGTTTCTCTCAAATAAACCACAATTGGGAAGCTAAGAACAAACCTTGGCTTCAGATCAAGAGAAATAAACCACAAGTGTTTGTTTGGGCAAAACACTAAGCCAGCCATTCTGTGATTCGTTTCTCTGTTCAAGGAAAGGAGAAATGCTTGAGCTGTGTGCATTAGTTAGTTTGTTAATAGTGGCCAGCATCGTGTCTGAATGCAGTTAGTTTCTGAGAATGAAACTTATTGAGAAGTGGAATACAACTGTAACTCATATTTATGCACAAATGGGAGAAAAAACAATTAGAGGTGGAAATATACAGTGGTACCTTGACTTACGAATGACTCGACTTGTGAATGTTTCGAGTTACGAACATAGTTCCGTCCGCCATTTTGGATGCGGTTTAGATAGGATTTTTTCAACTTATGAATTTTTAGATAGGATTTTTTCGACTTACGAATTTTTTAAAAAAACCCCATTGGCTTCGACTTACGGTTTTTTCGACTTACGAAGGTCCGTTCGGAACGGATTAAATTCGTAAGTTGAGGTACCACTGTAACTAGGAATGCAAATATTTTCTAGGGTTGTTGTGCATAATTTGGAAGTGTTCAGTCAACTCCACAGGTTGGCTGATAATGTATGTTTTCCCTGGGTCCAAGTCTAGGCTTTTTTCAGTTTGCTTCTGTTGTAGGTTTATGAGTTGTAAATCATTCAGGTGTGTGTATTAAATTTCAGTGAGGACTGGGGCATGTTTGGTCCCATAAGATATTGTGTTCCTTGGAAACTCATGTTCTCTGAAGTTTGGAGAGAATTGTCGAGTGCCTTTGCTAGGAATTCTTCTCTTGCACTAGGTGACTGCTGTCCTGGTGTAGGGGTTGTGTGGCAGTCTGGCAGACGTTTTGGCATGGAAAACGTTACCTGAAGCAAAAATGCCTGAAAGCCACTAGAGAGTGACTCGTGTGCTGTATTCCGGCTGGTAACTGAAGCAATGTATTTCTGTTATTTAAACCTAAGGTTAAACAACAATATAGTCTGTGCTTGAAAATGTACAACCTTATATATGTAATGTAAAAAGGGAAGACACAAGCAATCAGATTATTGCATCCTCGTTTTCATGGGTGTTGCATTCTGGGTTATAGTGCATGTGCGTTCCGCCTCCGCCCTGCCCCATTCCACCCACTCCCAGGACTGAAAACGGTGTGCACATCAGCAGTCGCACATGCCTGGAACACACACAAAGTGGGAGTTGCCTGTACTAAGTAGAGCCAGGACAAGAAACTTTAGCTCTGTTTGGGGTTTTGCGCCATTGGCTCATCTCTTAATTATGTTCAAAGCTATTTGCCATTCACTAAATAGTTGAACCATTGGTGTCCAGAAAGATAATTTATTGTACGAGCTCAGATTAGCACTGAAGGTAAAGTAGAAATAAATGAAACCCTGTTGAATTCCAGTCAAGGGGTTATACAATAGCAATGGGGTCATGAACAGTTCTACTCACTGTCCTGTATCAGAACTGGAAGAGCTGCTGCTGAAACTTTCAAAGTGTGGCAGCTTTGAAAGGAATGAAGTTAGGACCTTACCACCCACTATAGTACTAATATTTGAGTACACATTCAGAAGAAATACTTCAAATTCCTAGATGCTACTACTAAATTGTATGAGCTCAACATTATTTTTAACCTATTTGAATTCTTCAGTTTGGTGTGAACCTAGTGTAATGTTTTCTCGCTGGGAGTGCTTCAGGAATGCTGTTTCTTGCATGTGAGTCTTTGCTGGAAAAATCTATGTGGCCTTTTACTTCCCTGTGGGCTTCCTCATGAGAGTCTTTCCAAAAACACTCCCTTGGAAGAAAATCTTAGAATCTACTCTTAGTGTACTGTTCAAAAGTTTAAAACTACGGTAAGATTTTCAGCAAGTTGTGCAAGCCGGCAAAGGTCCTAGTGGGCCTGTTTAGATATTAGATGTTGGAAAATTACAGACACGGAAACATTGATTTCTGATTACATAAACTCATAGAGTGGATTCTTTTTGAGCACCCCAGTATGTTGATTCTGTTACAGCCATGCTGTGTCTGCTGGATTTGGTTTATTAACTTTGTTGTGTCCTAAGAGAAAATTTATCTGATTTTTTTTCTGTGTGTCAATTTATTGCCTGCTAGTAAAACAATTTTTTTAATGCTTCTTTCTTAATTTATAATTTACTATGCTGTTTTTGTATCACGATCCTCCTCCAAACAGGAGCACAGGGTAACTAACGACATAAAGGTATATCGCAATACATTGAATAAAACAATACAGAATTGAAATCACTTACAAAGCTTAGCAGCAATAGTCAACCACCTCAGCTGTTCCAAGAGATGGGCATGGCAGCTCATGGAATCTTCAGCAGATCTGAACAAGAAGACAATAATTTTGCACATTCCCTCTGGAATGGAATGCTTGGTTAAATGTTAATGGGATGATGATCCATGCTGTTCCCTTGTTCAAATCGTTCCTTTACATTTGACGTGATTTGACAACTTTCCATGAAAGTTAATTGTCAACACATAACATTGGCTTGGTAAGTTCACATGCCCACTTTCACAGTGTAAAGAGACTATGAAACAGACTTGCCAGCTGAATGTGAACTTGTGTGTAGCAGTAAATCAGAAAACAGATACATTTTGAGTTTTGGATCCAGTTGAAAGGCTGAAAAGAGATCACTGGTTGGCAAATTAGTTTGGGGGGATTTAGGGTGTGGCAGCTCAGAGGCAAGTGTTTCCTGCTGTTTTTCTTGCTTCTCCAGTCTTGTAATACCTGCTCATTTGTGCCCATGTACATAAATCGAATTGTACAGATGTAAGTTTCCAGTAATCATCCAAAAGGAACAGACTGCTTTGGAATTTGCTTTGCTTGGGGAAGTGAGTAGAACGAAAGTGTATGCTTGGTTCATTCATAAAAACCTTTAAACAATGGTTGGCCTCATGCTAGAAACCTCCTGCTATATTGTGAACAGATTATCCCTTAGATAGCTCCTAGCTTCTCCTAGAGTGCTCTGGATTTTTAAATTGAAAATTTTAATTCTCAGCCTTCACTACACCAGTGGAGTAAAGTTGATACTAAATAGGTAAATTTTATATTTAAAGGAAGAAGCCACAGTGCAATGATAGTATACCATGAACAGAAGCAGAGCACTGCTTGCAGAACATGCCAGCAGTGCAGAATACTGGAGGAAGAACATCCAGCACTCATATTATGTAGGGGTGCTTCTTCTTCATCACACATCACACTTATTATAAGATCATTTGTTCTGAAAGGACCAGTTACAATAAGGAGGAGGAGGTAGGAGAGTGGCTGCTAGGCATATATCCCGGCTTGCCCCTGCATAACAGACGACACTACTGGTAGTCTATATATTTGACATTGTCAATGCAGTAAGCCTCAACTTACACAGGGGTTATATTCTGGGATTCATGCCTAAAGCCAAAATTGTGTATAGTTGAAACACATTGGATGCAGTGGCAGGTATAATTGCCAAAGTCTTTTCGCCCAGATACCCACTCCCATCCAACCCCCTTTTAATTCTGCCAAGCACATAGAACTGAATGCACACAAGTTAAATGTGCATAAGTTGCAGGCTTACTGTGTGCCACCTTTTCAGGAGCTCTTCTTATGAGAAATGTATTTGGTGCAAGAATACCCGTGAGTATCCCACATGTTCGGTGCAAGATTTTTCTCCGTTGCCTCCAGTTATACATCTTGTCCCTAGAAACTGAGAATATACATTTCTCTTATTAATCCAGTTGACTGTGTACCCTGCAAACCTGTATTTCAGCAATTAAATCTGATGTGGGACAACAATTAGCTGTTAAGTTACTATAGCAGAGAAGGTCGGTCCAGGAACCATAGGCTTAACATTGAAATGGGAACTGCCTCTATAAACCAAAATTCCATTTGAGATTTTTACATTGCACATATAAAGTGCCAAATATAGAACACTCAAGTATACAGGGGTGATAAGAAGAGACTGTGGAGGAATGCTTCTCCTCTGTGTGCTGCACTTCTGCAGACTGTTCAGAAAAGGTGAAATACCAAGTTTCTGTAAACTTCTTATGCTGAGCTGTGACATTCTTCAGGGGAATGCTAAAAATTCTATATTTATCTGTTGCTACCAATAATGCCAGTACATAGTTGGAATCAACAGAAAATAGTTATTTATTGGAATGTAATAGATACTGAGTGCTTTTATTTTTTATTTTTGCATTTGCTCCTGTCTGTTCTTCTGTAAACTAGTTTTTGTGCCCTTTTATTATTCTAAGTATGTAGATATTTTGCATGTAGTGTTGCATCATTGCCTTAACAATCACTTGCTCAGTGACCAGTTTTACAAATGTGCAATAATGAAATTGATGATGTATGCCCTCCTTTAATGCTTTCAAATAAATAGAAAATACCTAAAGGTAATGTTAAATCTTTTTTAGACTTCTAGCCAGTTCTGTTTCAGGTACTGTATTTTGGTCAGACAGTACTGTTTTATGTATCTATTCATGAAGCACATCTCTGCATCTAAAGCAACTTGCAGCCCTGAAACATAATACAGTCATTTTAAGAACATCTTATCTTATCATTGAAAACACTAGTAGCACAAACTTACCATAAAAATAGTACAAGAAACCTAAAGCTAGTCTGCAGACTAACATTTTTCTTAACAGAGCATTAAGATGAAACAGCAACACAGTTTTCGTAAAAAGCAGTAGTAAAATCAGTCATATAACACAAAAAGCAGCAGAATAAAATAAAAGCCCATTAGAACCAAATACAAAAATAGTACACATTTAAAATATCAGTATAGAGCTATCAAATACTAATTTAATCTGGTCACTAAAGCCTGGTGTGTTCAGAAGGATGATGCTTACGTTTTGGAGAGTTCTGGGGCAGCAAAGCTGATGAATGCCCCTGTGCCCCGGTTATACAGGCTAGGGACTTGATCCTCAAGCCTGATTATGACCAAATTTCAAATAACATATGACCTAGCTACCACTTCACCACAAAACTTCTAATCTATGTACCTGTCTCAAACCTGCTGTGTTGAAGGCCTTGCAAACCCAGGCACACCTGAGTCCTGAGACACAACAAAGAAGTGCATGTGTGGCTTGCTGGTGGCGGCAGTAATTGCAGCGCTCCCTGCTAGGGTGAGAGCTTCCTGGACTTGCCTGGTTGAACTATAACAAGACGGCTAGCACAGTGTGGTGCCCAACTTCCATTATCGCTGACCATTGGCTGTGCAGCCTGTGGCTGATAGGTGGGAGTTCAGCAACATCTGGAGTTGTCTACTATGCTATATTATTACTTGTTTCTGTTCTATTGCAAATGTAAATATATTTGACTGCTGATTTCTCCTCCCCTCCTCCTACGGTGACTAACACATAGTGGCCTGCATCCAGAGTTCCTGTGAATGTAATTTGCTTACAGCAGGGGTGGCCAACTCCCAAGAGACTGTGATCTACTCACAGAGTTAAAGACTGGCAGTGATCTACCCCCTTTTTGGGCGTTCAGGTCAAAGTTGTTGAGCTTTTTTAGGGAAGGGGGAAGCCCATTTCTTGGGTGTTCAGCTCAATTTTTTTGAGCTTCTTTTAGGGAAGGGTGGGGTGAAGAGCCAAAATGTTGAGCTTTTTTTTAGGGGAGCCAAAGTTGTTCAGCTTTGGGGGGAGAGCCAGTGATCTACCACAGATGTCCAGTGATCTACCAGTAGATCATGATCTACCTGTTGGACGTGCCTGGCTTACAGGAACCTCCTGCTAGAGGAAGCGGGTGGGGAGCTGATTTTTTGCTGAATCCTCCTTCTCCTTGCCCCCTGAAAATCTGCTCTGGAGACTTGGGGATTCCTTGGGATAGTATGTCAGATAATGTGGGTGATTGATAGGGGGAATTGGAGAAAATTGCCTCTCTTTCCTCCATGGGGAGCATCCATTGGATTGCATTCCCTTCTGCAATAACTTTTCTGTTTGCAGAACAGTAATTTGTGTGTTTCATTATTGTCTTGTCCTCACATCAAAATGTAGGGCAAATGTCTGTTTTCTTGACATTTATAGCCGATTCCCAATTTATGCACCCTGAGCAAAGTACACTTGATGTATCATAACAGCTTTAAGAGTCCTGCTGGATCAGACCATCTTGCCAGCATTTTGATTCTCACTAGGGCTTGGCAATATCAGGTTTTCAACTTCATGATATATCACCAGCTATATAGCAATATAGCTATAGCAATATATCATGATGTCTGAAAATAAGGAGGAAGGAGGAATTAAGGTGGGGAAGCAGCAGCAGCTGAGTGTTGATTCCTGGATTTGTATTGGTCTCTCCATATCAGTCCTGCAATAGCCAGGCAGCTACACCGCAGGGTTCTCTGCTCCTGTTGTGCATACTGTACCAGTGTTAGGAACTCGGATATATAAGTTACAGTTGCCAAAATGGAATGTCTAGTTGCCATTTCTCGGCAAGACAGCTCTTTAAAGTCGTATTCTTCAAGTGATTTACTGACTGTGATTGATTATCAGTTTAACATCGGGTTAGTTCAGATGAGCTAGGTTAAGAATTTCGAGAACTTAAAGGAGAAAAGTCACTTGATCTAGGAACAGTCCACATATATATTGGCCTATTCCTGCCTTTTTTTCTTGACTGCTCCTGCTCAGGCTGCTCAGAAAAAGAATTCTAGAAATTCATTCTGATAGAATTCTACAGGATGGGTTATTAATGTGTGAAAACAGCCCACATCCAATGATCCCCAGGCATGCACCTCCTGATGCCCAGGCATCTTCACTTGGTTGCAAGTGGTTGAAAGCCAGGTGCAAAATGCGCCTGGCATCTGACTAATTTCAAACACTGCTTTCAGTGAGTGTGATTCAGATGGGAATGCTAGTGAACTTATTTACACCATGTACCCCATCCAGTACCCTCTACTGCTGAACTGAGCGATAATGATGGTGGTAGGAATAATGATGGTGGGCCCAGCTAGAGAACTGGCATTTGTCAAAGTTTGCCGTGGGCTTAGGAGGGGTGGGGTTGGTGGAGTGATATCATCTCAAAGCAAGAATAAGAAACTAATCAGGCATCCCACATCCTCTCCTGTCTGTAAGTGGTGATGGCCATAGCAACTGGGTCTAATGTGTTCCAATAAGGAACCGCTCACATACGTATGTTACACTGATAGGTTGTATACCAGCACACTGCTGCTTCACTAGCTTTGATTGCATAAGACCTTAAGTGTCACATGGTGACCTCCAAACCCATATTGGGAACACACAGCAGTTCATTACTCTGTGGAAAAGTCCCCCATGCACTTGGGGAATGTGTCTAATGCTTTTTTTTGTATTTTTTAAAAAAACAAGATGGTTTTAAAGACACCCATAGAAATTGTCGGGACATAATTTTAAAATCTTAGTTGACAGTTTCCTGCAGATAGTTTCCTGCAGATTATCTGCAGATAGCTGGCGAGAAAGTCCAAAGTGGAAATTGTGCATTATTTGAAAATTTGAGATGCATTAATTTATTACAAGATGACTTGGGGATTATTTTAGCTGGAAAAAAAACAAAGTAAACAAAAGGTGTTGTCAAAGTGTCAGTCTTTGACTTGTGTCTTTGTCATGGGACTTTTAGTAGAAAATGTAGGAGCAGTTGTCAAACACGCAGCACCTGATGTTCTCAGTCTTTCTTAAGCTTTCCAATATAATCTTGGTGTTCTTTGCTACCGCATTTGGATTTAGTGTAAAACTGTTTGTGCAGTTAGTTCTCCAAGTTGTGTAGTTGTAACCTTCCAGCCCATAGCTCCTTCTTGGCCTCTGCCAATAGAATAAATTATGTAGCTTATTCTATATGCATAATTTTGGAGGTTTGTTTCACACAGAGGATGATTGCAAACCCAGCCTTAGGCGACATTGCTACACTTCTTTTCCGACAAAATGCTAAGTGCCACTGCCTGCTTTTCCAGCTTTGTGGTTGTTTGTTTAGAACATCCCACTGATCACTGATATCTCTTTGTGCACATTCTCACTATTACAGGAAGACCACGACTTTTATGTTAATCCTTACTTAGCATTAATGAACCTCTGTTCTCAGAACCTAATCTGCCAGGCTTGCAAATAACTTTGTAATCCTATCTGCCCTTTAACTTATACGCAGCCACACTTTCTTGTTTCTCATCATAACCTGTATTTTACTCTTTCCCTCCCCTACCTGCGAAAAGACTACAGTATTGGAGCACTTATTGTAATAGCTGGCTTCATTATTGTCCACTATTTATAGGCGTACTTATAACAGAATTCTTGGGGCAGTTTACTTTGGGGAATAAGCCAAATTAAAAATTAATAACGGAAACAATAATATATGATGTAGCTGCAAACCCAGGTAGCAGAGAGTAAAACAATTAAGAGTTAAAAGATATTTAAAACACCCTGTGCAGTAGCTGATTTAAAAGGCCTGGTGGCGCCCCAGCATTCTCGACTGTTTGCAGAAGGACAATGACTAGTCTCTTTAAAATCCAAGGGATCGCCAGAGCAGAATATTGTTCTCGCATAATGTGAATCTTTTATTGGCAGAGAGTCTGAAGTACGCTGATTTTGAGAATTTCCAACATGTTGGCAATGGGTCCTACTTGGTAATTGCAAAGATGACAGTAAGCTGAACGTTGCTGCTTCTGACAGAAACTTATTTGAAGAAATAGTGAGATGATTATTGCACATGCATTTTCTTTTCATTGGACTCACAGTCTGATGGAAAAGGAGAGCTTAAATGATGTGGTATGAGAAACAGCTTTCCTATTCAGCATCCATTTCCTCCAAATTAAAGTTATAAAAGCTATTATAGTTTTAAGTACTCTGCAAAATGTAGTTGGAAGGACAGTCTCTACTGAAAAAATTACAGAGCTGGTAATTTTCTACCATTACTTTCCCCAGATTTTTTAAATAATAAAAACATTAAAATTGTGCCATTAAAGCTCAAAGCTGCAGTATTTTTTTCCTGTGCCAAAATCTAGGATGTTCTGAAATGATAGGCATGGTAGGATTTAGAAAACTTTTTGAGTGCAGCCAATTAAATATCAGTTATCAACTGATAATGATTTTACTTCATAATACTGAATCTTCCTGTGTTCAGGCTTTTGTAGACAAAATCACACCATCTACATCAGGGGTGGCCAACTCCCATGAGACAGCGGTCTACTCACAGAGTTAAAAACTGGCAGTGATCTATCCCCTTTTTTGGGGTTCAGGGCAATAATGTTGAGCTTTCTTAGGGGAGCCAAAGTTGTTGAGCTTCTTTGGGAGGAGCCAGTGATCTACCACAGTCCAGTGATCTACCAGTAGATCATGATCTACCTGTTGGACGTGCCTGAACTACATGCAAGAGAGAAGTACAGGTTTGGAATAATTCAGAGTTATCACACAAGTACAAAAATTATGTAGGGAAAAAGCCCTAAGGTAAAAGAGCCCCTGAACATCTCCATAAAAACTCAGTTTTGTGTAGTGCTGAGAGGAGGCAAACCCTGACAACCTGGTGGAAGAGAGAGATAGAATGGAGTGCTTGGAACAGGTGGACAAAGACATTATAGATTGTAGATATAGGTAACTGACTAGTAAGAACCATTCTCTGAGCTAGGAAGTGACCTATCCAATATCAAGATGCTTCTTCTATGTGAACTTAGTTGTGGTGTTGCAGGAATCAGCATTGGCACAGTGGGATTCCCTGTGCCCTCCTCAATGCCATCCCAAAATCTGCTCTGAGGTGTTGGGAGACCCCCAGAACAGATTTAAGGGTGCTCAGTGGGAGAAGAAGGGGATAATGTTCTATTACGCAAGGAGAAATCCTTACACTGATGGAATATTCACCTTAGAACTATGTTGAATACAACCCCAAATGTACCGTATATATGTTGCCTTTAGATTCTTGTTCAGCACCTGCCAATAGCTAAGGCGTATTGTCAAAAATGTCTAATATTTGGAACTTAAATGGATAATAGTCACAATAATATTCAGAATTTTATATTTTTGTTTCTCAGGTGCTGGAGATCAGAATCTCTTCAGTTCTCTGTATCCAACACTTTCTCAGCAACTTCCAAGAGAGCCCATGGAATGGAGAAGGTAGTGCCACTTTTCTTCATTATGTGCATTGGGCAAGGAATCAGTGCAATGTTGCACTCTAGCAGTCTCTTGACAAGACTTGGGATGAGTTTAGAAACTTAGAAGGAATAGACATTGCAAGTTTTCAGAGCTGTGAAGTAGCTCGCAATTAATTGTTACACCTTTTACTTTGTTCTGTCTCATTTTCTTAAAAGTAGAACTATTCTGACCAAAGGTTTTGGGTAGATGCTGCAAACGTAACTCCTGTTTCAGAATAGAATATGTGTTAAGATAATAGAAGAATGTAAATAGAAATCACTTGAAAAGGCGGCATTCACCTATTCTAACTGTTCATAAGATTCACGGTAAACAAAAAATGGAATGTCTTCCATTAAACACTTCTGTAAGTTCAGATTTGCTTTTTGTAAGAGAAGATAAGTTTACATGATTTTTTTAATACATTGTACTATTGCATCCGGATTTCTGAACTGAGTATTGCCATCTTACCGTAGCCAATATATTTGCCCTACATGCTTTCTTTTTCTCAGCTTTGTTCTGTGTTTAGCAATATCTGTGTTCTATATCCTATTCAGATCTTATGGGCGTGCTCCTAAGATGATTCATCTGGAATCTAATTTTGTACAATTTAAAGAAGAGCTACTACCTAAAGAAGGGAACAAAGCTCTTCTGACATTTCCCTTTCTCCATATATATTGGACAGAATGCTGTGTAAGTACGGGTGTGTGTTTTAAAACATGAACTAACAGCTAGGTAATTTGTAGTTAGCTTTGCATTCTCTTATAGTTTGTGGGTGAACTTATTAAACTCAGAGGCAAGGGGAACTCTGTGCCAACTAAAATGGTGCCTCATCTATTTAGCAAAACTAGCGTTAACAGTGTGTATTTAAAGTAAACTGTTGAAGAATCTTTTACAGAGAGATTGCCAAGTGAAAATATTAGACCGCCCCCCCCCCCAAATTCAGTTTGATAGTTTTAGAACTCCCCACCCCCTGGCATTCCAGGAAAAAGCATTTCAAGTATGTTTCAGTAAACCTGATGTTGTGTTTAATCTCTTATAACCTTAGGACACAGAAGTATACAAAGCTACAGTAAAGGATGACATCACCAAGTGGCAGAATGTTCTGAAAGTTCACAGCTCTATGGATTGGTTAATTGTAGTGGTAGAGTGTGATGCCAAGAAAAAAAACAAAACGAACATACTTCCCCGAACATCTATAGTAGATAAAATAAGAAATGACTTCTGTAACAAGCAGAGTGATAGGTAAGTAATTCTGGAACTTTAATTTATTGTATTTGTAGCTGGACAACTTTTGATGGCCTTTCATCTGAGAAAAGGGTGAGGCATCTTGGACCCTCTTCATGTTGCAGGACTGCAGCTCCCATCATTCTGACCATTGGGTGTACTATTTGGGGCTGGTGAGAGTTGGAATCCACAACGTATCTTAGCAATGTAAGGTTGGACCCTTGTTATATCCAAAAGTAGTGGGAAAGAGAAGCTTCAGAGCTTGATCTATTCCTACCATTATAGATGCTGGGGGACTGCTTCAGATATTAGGTTTGCATGTTGCCAACATCATAGAAGTCTAGTTCTCATCAGCATGCTTACAAAAACAATTTAGATCCTAGATAACTGAGATTGTTATACTGTCAAACATGGCTTAAATTTTGTATCTTTGTGGCAGCTCTTAGAAAGAATATTTGTTACTACTCTGAGTCTCTTCTAAATGATATCTAGTATTTATCAACAAACCCTTTTTTCCTAATAAGTTATGAGAGGGTAAAAGATAACCTTGTTCTACAAGTGATCCGACACTTCAGGTATTTATGGGCTCCAACTCCTGTCAGCCTCAGTCAGTAGCTGGGGATGATTGAAGTTGTGATCGAGCAATGTTGGGCTCTCCACAGGTTCCACATCTCTGATTTTAATTTTGCTTGCTTATTTTAAGAATGATTCTGATACATGTGAAGTAGTCCTTTAGTTTGTACTTATTTTGTAACTTTTGGAACATAAGCTGTAGAACTATGTAGTGCGTGAATATGTAACAAGGGCTTATTAGAAACCTGGACATACCACATTAGTTGAGAGGATTCCATACTAGGCATTATTCAGTGCTGCAGTTTTACAAGAATGCTCAAAACAGTTCCCCACACTGTTGTTCGTTCGTTCGTTCATCTATTCATTCCTATGTCACTTATATGCCAAAATGGCTTCTACTATTCTACTGCTGCCCCAGTGCTCCCTGAGGGGGCACTCAGGAAAGGCCTGACATGTAGGACAAGAGGAAGTGGGGAATTGGTAGAAATAAGGCAGCTCACTTTTACATTTATATATGTACATTTGTACTCTAGCCTGCCTTTAAAATTCAGACCAATTAGCAGTTGGATAAAACATACACTTAACTTGCAGTGGAAATAGCTCTTGTTGTTACTCTCTGGCAAATCACATAGTTTCTTAGGGTGTAAGTCATTGGTCACAAAGTTGAAGTTCCATGGAGTCCATGCTTAGAAATCATTTGATAGGAAGAAACCACAGGTTTTGTAACGGGTAAGTGTTGCAATAGGCTGGTGAAACAAAATATTTCAGAATATTTTGAAACAAAAAATAGTCTGTTGGCTTTCTTTCAGTTTGACCACTTTCACAAAACTTTCCAAATGAAAATACACATTCTTGTTCAGCCAGGAACAGAGCAAAGTTGGCAGAGCATGAGACTTAAAGAATCTCAGGGTCATGGGTTTGAGCCCCACATGGGGCAAAAGATTCCTGCATTGCAGGGGGTTGGAGTTGAATTCTGTGATTCCTCCTCTGGAAGAAAGCAGGGACAGCAAGAAATGTCCCCTCAAGAGGGTTCTGCCTTTTAGTGGGAAGCGGGGAGTGGAATCCAATATAGTGCTAAGGAGAACATTCGGCCAGTGCAATGATTTTTGATCTGGCACTCTCCCAACCCTCCAGAGCAAATTTAGGGATGGTGCAGGGGAAGGTGGGAGGGTAAGTCCTGTTGTTCAAGTGAACATCCTTGCACCGTGGGGCGTGTCAATACAGTGCTATTCAAATTTATTTTTGTCCTAATGGTCAGGGTGGGATTGCTAAGATTAACAGGGCCCCTTTCGAGCTGCCAATAGAGTTCAGGTTTGCTTGGGTCTCGCCATTTTCTCAGCCTTGTCTTTCTCCTCACACTTTTGCAGTTAGATAGGAAATAATGATGTACCAAAGCAGCTCATATTTGTACTCTCCATTGCTAAAATTGTGTCCTTAGGCGGCACTGTTTTTGGATATCCCTTTGCTGCCTGCTCTCTTATTGGCTTAATCAGAATGGAAAGTTGGTTACCCTGCATAACAGGCTGGCCTATTTTACTAATATTGGGATATTTTTGGAAGGAGGACAGAGGTTGTGTACACACACACACACCATGCTGCATGCGGATATTATTTAGGTACCTCTGAGGAGTTCCTTTTGACTAAACCTCTTCTAAGCACTCTGTGTCCTTTTTCTTTACTTCTTTATTTTATAACACCTCAGTGCAAGTGATCTGTCTTGGGTTCTTGCTTGAGAAAACCTTCAACACTGAAACCTTGAAAATGGGTGGTTCTCTCCTACAGATGGGATGTCACTTGTTGGCCCCTCCACTTTGTCTTAAAAAGGAGCACTTTTTAATCTTTTACATTTGTTTTGTTTTATTGTGGTTTTATTGTATTATATTAAAACACCTTGAGACTGGTGGTGTGAAGCGATATATAACTATAACTAAACCCTTTCCCTGTTATTCTTGCTAAAAAGAAAGTAACCTCCTAGCAAGTCTAGTATCCCATTTGATTTGTCCATTCTTGACCAAAATATTAATTAATCTAGCTCAGTTGGTTAGGGCATGGTGATGATAACACCAAGGTCACAGGTTCGATCACCCATAAGGGACAGCTGCATATTCCTGTATTGCAGGGGGTTGGACTATCCTTGGGGTCCCTTCCAACTCATATGATTATACAATTTTATGATTCTTTCCTCCTTACAGATGTGTAGTGCTATCTGACCCCTTGAAAGACTCTTCCCGCTCTCAGGAGTCCTGGAATGCCTTCTTGACAAAACTCAGGACCCTGCTTCTCATGTCTTTTACCAAAAACCTTGGCAAATTTGAGGATGACATGAGAACTTTGAGGGAGAAGAGGACGGAGCCAGGATGGAGTTTCTGTGAATATTTTATGGTCCAGGTATAGTAAAGCAGTCTATGGAAAAATAAACCTTTTAAAAACTAGTCTTGTACTGCTTGCATAAAACTGTGTGTTTGCATTAAACATTTCCTTTAAACTGCGTAGAGCTAAAAAAAGGTTTCGTTTCAGTGCTTCATTTTTCTTGCATGAGCCAATTTAGTTACCTTGCACAGAGCTTATAGGAAAGGGATCTAAAGATGCAAACCAGTACCCACTTTGTACTTCCTGCCAACCTAGCAGTTCGAAAGCACGTCAAAATGCAAGTAGATAAATAGGAACCGCTACAGCGGGAAGGTAAACGGCGTTTCCATGTGCTGCTCTGGTTTGCCAGAAGCGGCTTTCTCATGCTGGCCACATGACTTGGAAGCTGTACACCGGCTCCCTTGGCCAATAACACAAGATGAGTGCCGCAACCCCAGAGTCGGTCACGACTGGACCTAATGGTCAGGGGTCCCTTTACTTTTACCTTTTACCCACTTTGTACTACCAAGATTAACACATTTTTAAGAGTGAAGACTTTTATTAAAATTTGGCCCTTGATTTCCTAAGAGAAGTCTTCAGTTATTTCTGCCGGGGGGGGGGTACCAAGTAATGTTTTTCTGTTGCTACAGTTTTGTTGCTTCCATTTTGTTTTACCCTAACTATTAACATATATTTTCCTTTATATATTAAAAGGAAGAATTGGCCTTTGTCTTTGAAATGCTGCAGCAATTTGAGGATGCCCTTGTGCAATATGATGAGCTGGATGCTCTGTTCTCCCAGTATGTTGTCAACTTTGGAGCTGGTGGTAAGTAGTTAATTCAGAAGTGTAATTGAGCATTTCCATGAAGAGATCTGATGACTTCTGTTTTGCAAAATTAAATTCAAGCAATCAAATGGTTACAAATAATCCACTTGATTGTGTAAACTTTTTATTTCCCTGTAATAAAAAGTGTATTCAATAGAAAACTTTTATACGGATATGTGTGGCATAATTCACATTACTTCAATGTGCCAGGTGTTGTTACTTCTCACTGTGTGTGTTTTATATAGATGGGGCAAACTGGCTGACTTTTTTCTGCCAGCCGGTGCGAAGCTGGAATGGGCTGGTTCTTCGTAAGCCAATAGATATGGAGAAAAGAGAACTGATTCAGAACCAGGAAGCCACTCTGTTAGACCTGCGCAGTTACCTTTTTTCCCGCCAGTGCACATTGCTGCTCTTTCTCCAGAGGCCGTGGGAGGTATCTCAGCGAGCTCTAGAACTTCTCCACAACTGTGTGCAAGAGCTAAAGCTCCTTGAAGTAAGTTTATGTAAATTAATCCGTCAAGTGATTTAATGCTTAAGTTTCCTCCCTAGCTCCTTGTTTTGCTCTGGATTATAGAGTGACCAAAAACAGGGTCGGGGCAAAAGAGAGATTGGGGTCTGCAGGTAGATTTCTGGGTGATTTGAAGTATGTCAGCAAGGATTCACACTCCTAGTCGTTTAACGATAGCTACAACCAAAAGATATTTTTAAATTTAAAGTCTGTTATGATGAGAAATGCTGTTGGAGGTGGGAACCAGGAGTAGATTTTTTGTGTGAAAGGACTGTAAGAGTGTCTGCTCATAGTTTTACATTGCCTCCTGACACTATTTTGCACCTGACTTCCTTTTGTTGGATCTTGGGGTTCTAATAAAAAGACAAACCCAAAGTAAATCCCACAAATCTGAAGTCTTCCCAACCCTGGGAGCTTAAGGGTCGTTTAGGGTTGCAAGAACTTGAGCCTCCTTTGGAAAGCGATTACCGTAGCTCTTTTGTGTGGAGGTTTGTGGTGTCTGGCAGGAGATGATAGATTGTCCTCAAGAACTAGCTTTGTGTTGCACACAACCCCCCTCCCCTTTAAAAGCCGTTAGTACTAATCAATACATTTTTTGCCTTATAAGATTAAACGTTGGTTCTGAATGTTGTCTTTGTTGTTCTTATCTTTAGGTCTCTGTTCCTCCTGGCGCTTTGGACTGTTGGGTCTTCTTGAGCTGCTTGGAGGTTTTGCAGAGAATTGAAGGTTGCTGTGATCGGTCTCAGATTGATGCCAATGTCTCCCACACAGTCGGCTTATGGAGTTATGCCACTGAAAAGGTAAACAAAGGGAGTGATGCATGTTGCCAAACTGTCAGTGGATAAGCTTCATAGTTATAATCAGTACAACATTTGTTTATTGGGAGATAGGCCAATATGATACTGAAGTTCTGCTTCTAACTCAACAGACAAATGTTCACAAGGGCAGTGCACTCATTTTTCTTCTTAACCAAACACTGTACCAGGATACATTTGGCTAGCCACATTCCCAGATAATGAACTTTTGTACTTCTTGCATCAGTCTAGCTGACAATCTCCCCCCCCCCCAAGACCTTGGCATGTGCATACAAATGTAGTTTTTCATGGGTACATTGGGTGAGGGGATTAGCATGTGCTCGCCCAGCCCACCTGCTCAGCATGGCAGGCTATTCTCCACATCGTACACTGGACAATTGTATTTGCATAGGGGTGTTACATGTCTGCAGTCCGATGTGTGTAGGACCTACATGTACTCGATGCAATTGGATCCTTCATGTGATAAACTCCATGTTGGGATATGAACAGTTGCAAACAGGGGAATGGGATTTTACATGATTTTGCAGATTATACAAATACTGTGAAGCATCTGGTTGGTTACTGTTTCGGAAAGAATGCAGAGCTAACAGACTAACTCAGTATGGTAGTTCTGTTGCAGGTGCCCTGTAAGATTTTGGATGTGTTGGGGTGGCGATGCATACATGTGACTTATAACATTGTTTGAAATGAATCTGTCAGGTTTAAGACTGTTTCTTTCATCTGGTATCCCACTCTTATCAGTTGCTCACATTTATTTTCTGGAAATATAGATGTTATTCGCTGGAAAGACAGAAACTTAGCTGTTATTGAGGCGTTATGATTGTCAAAATAAATTTGCAAGGTGTTGCAAGACTGTGTGACTTGGGAGTTAAAAATGTAGCCAGTGTTTTCATATTTCTCTTGTCATGGAGTACAATGGCAGAACTTTATATTTCTGCAGTTGAAGTCCCTGGGTTACCTATGCGGACTTGTGTCAGAAAATGGGCCCAACTCAGAGGATCTTAATCGAACAGTTGATCTTCTGGCAGGACTTGGAGCTGAACGCCCTGAAACAGGTATTTACAGAAAATTATGTGAAGGCCCAATAAGTTCTCTTGATGTCAGTCATGCTTTTGATGGACAACTATGGTTTGCTTCAGTATTTGCCAAAGTTATCCATGTTCAGAGACAGTTTGTTACTGAAATGTTCATACTGAAAAGGGATTAATCTTCTCCACAATGCATGTAGCTGGACTGGTTTTTTAAATGACACTTTTAGTCTTGCTATACAGTGAAAATTTAAAAGATCACTATTTCCTTTGAAAATAAAGAAGAGTAGAACTGTGTTCCTGTTAACATAAATAGTAATACAATTGTAGAGTTGGAAGGGACCCTGAGGATCATCTAGTCCAACCCCCTGCAGTGCAGAATTAGGCAGCTATCCCATATAGGGATCGAACCTGCAATCTTGGTGTTATCAGCACCATGCTCTAACCAACTGAACTAATTTTTTGCACTGACAGAATATTTGATATATCAACTAGATGTGCTGAAATAAGAGCAAATCAAAGCCCACATTTGAGTTTGAATCATAGCTAGAAAACCCCACCATGTAATATTAATATCTTAGTTCTTTTAAATATAGCACAGGATAAAGTGCAGTGTGGTGTCTTCCTGTATTAATTTTAGTTGCCTTTTGAAAATGGAAGTCTTACATCTGTCCTATTTTATTTTTGAAGCCAATACAGCACAATCTCCTTATAAGAAACTGAAAGAGGCCTTATCATCTGTAGAAGCTTTTGAAAATCACTACTTAGTAAGTATACCATATATATTCTGCATGTAGACAAAGAGAACAAATAAGAGAACAAAATATTATTGAGTGTATAATATATTGGGTGTAGTCAATATTTGCAGCAGAATACTTTTCCTAGGGGTATACTAGTTTAAGAAATAGTATAGAATCATAATCAGTGTCGGGAGGGATCTTCGAAGTCTTGATTCAAAATGGCACCCAGCACCCAAAAGTTGGCAAAAACCACTATCCCACCTTGGGAACCCTTGTGGCGAGTTTAATGGTGATATCTCAATAGGTGTCCAAACCTATAGAGAACAAATGATAGACTTTCAAAAATGCATAGCTGATGAAGATAACGAGCATAACATACTTGAATATATGGAGGCTGGGTCTGTACTTAAATGTTTGTTTATATAGCTTTTTACATAGCCTCTTGCCCTGCATATTTTTATGCTGAATGACTATAATGTCAGTATCTAAATACAATGGTGAAATTCTTGTATGTGTAATTAGCTTTTTAAAATATTTGCCAGATATTCTAAGTTTTCAATAAGTAATCAACAAGTTACAACAGTGCAAAAACAAACAAACAAACAAACCCAAATGAACTTTGGAAAAGATCTTTGTGCTCAATCCGTAGGATATATGCTTCTGAATATATTTAAACATAAAGTTTTGGAACAAAGAACTGTTGTAAGATAGCTTGTCCTAAAGCCTCTTGTCTTCCCTTTTGTCTTATGTAGGATCTTTCCCATGCCACTATTGAAATGTACAAAAACATTGGAAGATCTCGCTCAGCAAAGCTTGTTGGAAAGGATCTGGCAGAATTTTATATGTAAGGAAAACTTCAAATGGTTGCCTTTTAAGGAACAAAAATTTTAATCGGAGAGGGAGAGGGACTGTGGCAGTGCATCCTTGTTGATTCTCCTTGATATCTCAGCTTTTCATACCATTAACCATGGTGTCCTCCTGGATTGTCTTTGATACGTTGTTACAGTTATTCCACTCTATGTACAGGTCCCACTTGGCATGCCTGCTGTGGGGTCCTGTAGGGTTCCGTTTCACCCTCATGCTCTTCAGTATCTATGTGAAACTGCTGGGTGAGGACATCGGGTAATTGGAAGCACAGTGTCAGCAGTGTAGAAGCTGGGTGGGCAGGCAGATCTTTGGCCTCGGAACTAGATAGGTTCCCTTATTTGGATAGGGTTGCATTCCCTTTATAATAATAATAATAATAATTTATTATTTATACCCTGCCCATCTGGCCAGGTCCCCCCTGCCACTCTGGGCGGCTTCCAACACACATTAAAATACATTAAAATATCACAGATTAAAAACTTCCCTAAACAGGGCTGCCTTTAGGTATTTTCTAAATGTCAGGTAGTTTTTTAATCTCTCTGACCTTTGATGGGAGGGCATTCCACAGGACGGGTGCCACTACCGAGAAGGCCCTCTGCCTGGTTCCCTGTAGCTTTGCTTCTCACAGTGAGGGAACCGCCAGAAGGCCCTCGGCGCTGGATCTCGGTGTCCGGGCTGAACGATGGGGGTGGAGACGCTCCTTCAGGTATACAGGACCAAGGCAGGTATATAGTTGGAAGTACTCTTTGATCCAACACCGTCACAGGAAACAGATGGATTCTACATCTTGAAGTACCCTTTTCGCACTCCATCTATCTTACCAGCTACATCTGTTTCCACATAGAGGTAACTCAACTGCAGTGACTCATGCTCTATCTGAACTACTGTAACACAGGTTACAAATGATTCAGAAACTCCAATTAGTGCCAGAATGCAGCTGCCAGAGTATTGTCTGGGGGAGCCACGGGGAATCGCATTAAAACCAATCCCAAAAGATCTTCAGTGGCTGGCTATATTTTTCCAGGCTGAATTTAAAGTCATAAATGACTTGGGATCCAAGTATGTGAAGGATAGCTTCTCCTGTTACCAGCTTGCCCAGGCTCTTGGATCTGGAGGGAAGGCCCTTCTCAGGGTCCCCCTATTAGGAGAGATGCCTCATGTGATGATATGCGATTCGGCCTCATCATTGGTGATTCCCAAATGGTGGAATGACTTCTCCCTCAAAGTGAGATTGGCACTGACCTTGTTAACATTTTTGTGGCAAGTGAAAACATTTCCTGCTTGCCTGAGCCTTTCAGGGATTTTAGTTGTTTTCTCTACAATGAGAACCATCTCTAGGGTTTGATGTTGATTTTATGGACTTTTATCTGCTTGCTTTATTGACTGTGGCTTTAATGGAGATATAAATCACTCTGAGATCTTCGGATAAAGAGCAGGCTGAAAATATATTTAATAAAATAAATAATAGATAATGCACTTAGAAATTAAGAGACGTTTTAGGCACATGTTCTGAAAATAATTGGAAACAAACAAACAAAAATGACTAGGTTAACCAGTTAGCTTCTCTATGCTGCAACAGCAAAAATACGTGCTCAAAATTGTACTACCGTAGCTATCCTAATAATTAGATCCCTAAGCACCATTCCTTTAGATATGGAATCTAAGACAATGAAGGGGTAAATGCTCTGTAGTTCTACCAAGATCAGGCACCCCCAAACTTCGGCCCTCCAGATGTTTTGGACTACAATTCCCATCATCCCTGACCACTGGTCCTGTTAGCTAGGGATCATGGGAGTTGTAGGCCAAAACATCTGGAGGGCCGCAGTTTGGGGATGCCTGATCAAAGTGCACACAACTTAATATTATCAAGTACTCTATGAGCTGAAAAGCTTCCAAGGTATTCTAACAATCCATTGCATGTACAATGAATGTTAAGCATATTGAATAGCGTATTAGTTATTTTATTACTATATATTTATCATTATTACAGCATAAAATTTACATGCCGCTTGATTGTAAAAAAAAATCAATGCTGTTTGCAAAAAGATAAAACAATAAAATCGATAAAAATTCACAGACATACTTTAAAACATATAAAAGTTTAAATACTAAAATTGATTAAAATCACCTCTGCTTTCCAAGCATCTGGGTAGGCTTGTCTAAGCAAGAATGTTTTCAGCAGGTTCCGAAAAAAGTACAGTGAAGGCACCTGCTCTATAGTCACCTAATCTGTACTTCATGTTTGTAGTGGAGGAAAGGTTTCCATTTAAAAAAAAAAAAAGTAAACTGCTTTCCCTCTCCCTGTGTGTGACTCTTTTCCCAAGGAAAAAGAAGAGTCCTCAAAAGGCTGAAGTCTACCTTCAAGGAGCATTGAAAACCTACCTTGCGGAGGGATGGGCATTGCTTATTACGCATACACGGAAGCAGCTAGCAGAATGCCAGAAACACCTCGGACAAGTGGAAAAGTATCCTTCAAAACATAGGGTATGTCTTAGGTGCATAGGTGCTTCGTTGGGGGCGGTGGGTAGTATAGCAGAGGGTGCGCAGTATTGTCACCCAAGGATTGCACCCATAACCCTGGAAACTCTTCAAAACCAATCTTGCAATTTTTTGTCAAAAGTTAGCTGTTGGAGCTGCTGGGCTTTGCACATAACTGCCATAAAGACCCTGGCACCACTTTTATTTATTTATTTATTTATTTATTTATTTATTTATTTATTAATACATATATACTACTTGATAGTAGACTACCTTGGAGGTGGTCCACTGTCGCAGCCGGTCTTCTCTCCCTCCACTCCCCAAATCTGCTCTGGAGAGTTAGGTGAATTTCCATAAGGCTTAGAGGAGAGGAAATCCTATAGCGTGAGCAGACTTTGTTCTGCTTGCACGTAACCCACTTAGCGCCATGTTGAATTACACTGCTAATGTCACGTATATGCTAATCGGATCTGAACTGGCAATGACTCTCTAGGGAAGAGAACTTGGGATCGTGGTTGGTAGCTTGGTGAAAGTGTTGACCCAGTGTGTACCAGCGGCTAAAAAGACAAATTCCACGTTAGGAATAATTCTGGTTGCTTCACCTCAAGTCAAGAAGGATATTGTAGAGTTCAGGAAAGGGCAGCCATACTGGTCAGGGTTGGAACAACTTTGCTATGAAACGTCCGACTTTTCAGTTTCCTCACAGTTTGAGGAATCCTTATGAGCCTGCCAGTTTTAAGGAAACACTCCTGAGCTCCAGTTGGCAGTTGGATGTGATTTCATCATTTATTATAATTACTACTATTAAATAATTACCAAGCAGGTTTGTTTTTAAATGTAGAATTAGGTGCCAAGATTATTTGATTTTTTTTTAAAAAAAACCTTTAACGTGAATGAAGTATTTGTTGTTGCATCAAGGTGGCATATTATTTGTGTGTATATGTATACTCCTTTCTCCACACTTCCTTAACTTTGTGCCAGCTATCTACAAACAAGTAGTCTTTTAGCTGCTGATAATCACTTAACGGAAGAAGAGCGCAAACACTATTGCCAAGAAATATTAAATTTTGCCAAACAGCCCTCAGAAGGTGAAGGTAAGACTTTCAAGAGAAACTTATTGACTATCTTTCTTAAGAAGTTAGGGCAGAGTGGGGAACCTTAGGCCTCTCTGCCTGGCTGTCAGGACTCTCCCCAGATCACCAGACCTAACTTGGATTTTTGTTTTTCCCGGGCTGGAATATGTATTCAAACTCTGATAGTGCCCCCTGCCTTGTCTTGCCGGAGGCTAGCATGGTGTGTGAAAGTATAAAACTAGCCTATTGTACAAATTATATTCATTGCTCTGTGCTCTTTTGCCTCTGTCTTTACCCACCATGGGCACTATCCAGAGTATTGCCCTGAAGGGGATGTGGCTCTCAGTCTGAGAAAGATTCACCACTCGTGAGCCAGTGGCTTTTGGTTTTGAATGGCTTTTAAAGCAAGATTAGTTTCATCATCTAGTAAGATTTCAACTTGCTCCCTTTTGAAGGAATAATTTTCTATAGGTGATTCCATTTCTTTGTTTAGTCCCTTCATTTTATTACATGCTGCCCTCTTCTGCCTACTATTTTGTTCAATTAACAGCTTCAGAAATTTACTAAAAGGATTATTGTGTGATTATACAGAGCTCATAACATTTGCAGAATTAGGTTGCAGAGTTTAGTTTCCTGGAAATCTCAGCTTTCATTTTTATTGCACAAGTTTCTAGCCCATATGGTAGGCAAGATGTACTTGAAAGTGTATTAAAAATGAAGCTGAGAGAGTGGCTGAATTAGATTTCTAGTAGTTCAGAAATGGGGTTTACATAGTACTCTAGATAGTTATTTGTCTCCCCCCCAGGAATAGGCCAATTAGAAAAAATTATGCAAAGCATATAGATAGCATATTATGCAGAATATATTGTCCAAATGTGTTTAGGTTGCAGAATTTGGCCTTTTTGACACAATTAAGCAAAAGTGATGGGCTGTATCCAGCATTAGTGATAGTCAGAGAAGACCCATTAAAATTCATGGCAACTTAGGTCTATTAATTTCAGTGTATTTATTCCGAGTATGACTTAGTGTGTTACAACACAATATATACACTGCAGCTGGAATTCAAAGAGTACTTTTGATGAGCCCAAAGACTTGTATTATCCCTGCATTGCAGGGGGTTGGACTAGGTGACTCTTGGGGGTCCCTTTCAAGTCTGCAATGCTATTATTCCAAGATTGCAGAACCTCCAGAAATGTTTCCACTCTGAGTCTGGAGATACATTGAGGCTTATGAATCTGTGTCCCTAAAGTTGTGCTGAGATTCACAAACCAAGAGTTTATGCTCTTCTTTAGAGTTACTAGGTCTTAGTTGAATGGTAACTTTGCTTTGATTACACTCATATGGTCATGGTTTCACATGTATCTTATTTTATGTTTGTTTGCAGATCAGAAAGTTATACTGTCCATGCATTCCTTTGCACAGCTGAAGAACCTGCATTTTGACCCTCCTAATGCGGTGGTCCATGTGGGTGGAACATTGTCTATTGAACTGACATTGGCAAATCAGATGCCCATCGCGGTGAAAGTGGATCAGGTTGCTATTAATATCCATTTCAGCATTGAAAAAAATAGCTACCGGAAGACAGCTGAGTGGCTCACAAAACACAAGACTTCAAATGGTATTATCAGCTTTCCAAATGAGGTTGTAGGTCTCTCTCTATCAAGAAGTAGCTTGCCGATGTTGGAGTTGTATGAGATGTATGAAAGGAGCCCCTCGGATAATTCCTTGAACACAACAGGCATCATCTGCAAAAATGTGCACATGCTGTTGCGAAGGCAGGAGAGCAGCTCTTCTCTGGAAATACCCACGGGGCTAACTCTGGAGGATGGTGCCCACGTTTTAAAATGTAGCAACTTAATACTGGAACCAGGGGTCAATAACATAACTTTCAGAACCCAGGTATGTTCTTACATAGCAGTAACCTGGCATTGCTCCCTTGCCTGAAATTTGCAACTCTGCTACTTCATTCTTTTAGCGCCTCTCACGCCTGGCTGGCCTTGACTTATTTAGAAGAAAGGCTTCTAGCTGTGCCAGGAGGTCTGGCTGGTTCTGTGACATGTATCTGTAGAAAATCAGGATTACTCTTAGCCAAATATCTTTTAACACATTATTTTCAGTTCTTGTCACTTCTCTAAAGTTCAAAAACTTTGAGATGCTTAGCTGGAATTAACATTCAATCTCTCTCCCAGCTACCGTGCTCATTGTCAAAACAGTGTGCAAAAAATGGTTTTAGTCAAGCTTGCTGAGAATTAATTTGCAAGATGTTTAAAGTGATAAGCGGTCTCTTGATCATACAATAGAACTTTTAATAGCACAAAAAACCCTGCACTTCAGCTTTGTCTGGTTCGCCAGCTACGGTCAATACTGTACAGAGATAGCCTGACCACTGTAGTCCATGCATTGCTGACCTCAAGGCTGGATTACTGCAATGCACACCATGTGATGACTGGCCTTGGGTCTGGTTCAGAAGTTCCAGTTGGTGCAGAATGCAGTAGCCCAACTTCTGATGGGAGCTTCTGGTCGAGAACATGCTATATGGTTGTTAAAACCACTGCACTGGCTGCCCATCTGCTACTGAGCCTGGTTCAAAGTTGTCATCATAATTTACAAAGCCCTGAACAAGTTAGGTCCAGGGATCACCTGAACCTTTATATCCCAGCTCCATCACTGAGATCATCTGTAGGAATGTCGGTCATTCCTCAAGTCGGTGAGGCTCATTAGACTGTAACAAGAATTCAAGTCTTTAGTGTCCTGAGCCCCGTCCTGTGGAATATTCTGCTGATAGAGATTCAGCAGGCACCTTCTGTGCCATCTTCGAAAGACCTGCTGAAAATTGTTCTATGCACTATGCAGGCGGTTCTGAATACATCCTTCCACAATGGTTAATTGATGTCTGTTTTTAACTGTTTTGTGTGGTTTTATTACACAGTTTTGTTTCAGTGCTTTGATACATATTTTTAAATGACATAGTGCCATGCAAATATTTTAATAAATTAATACTATCAGTGGCTTGTTCAAATGTTTAATTACTGCAGTGTCTTGAATTTCATAGGTACATATATTTTTAGTAGGAAAGAGTAGTGGATTGCTCACTTTTTGTCAGTCACTTGCTATATATTAGCCAATTTGTCTAAAATAGGACTAGGCTATGTATGGCCTACATGTGCTTTCCCCAGCCAGTATAGTAGAGTATACTTGGTTGCCCTGAAGCCACTGCCATTCATGCTCAAAGCAGAGTAGGCAACAATGGCAAAGCAACTGGAGTTGGATTAAAAGTGGGTAGATGCCTCCCATAATAGACTAGACTGGTTTGAAATGCTTAAGCATTGCACTTCTTTAGCTTTATTGTGAGTTCATGCAACCTAATTTTGAAAGAGTGCAATGAGCTGAAACCTCTGCTCCGCTATCCTCAAGCAATGGCCATGATGTATCAGAAACCTTTCTTCAAGCATTGTGGAGCACAAAGTGCAGGTCTTTGTTGTTCCCTTCTTATGTTTCAGAACTTCTCTGCAAGCGAGGTTGACTAAATGTACTGCGTGCATCAGAGGCCAGTGCTAGCAAGCCAAAGTTTTTGGCCAAGGGACAAAATGTATATAGCCTTTGGCAGTAGTAGGTCAAGCGGTACACCTTTCAGTAATTTGAACAGCAGTACCATTCAATTACAGGCTAGCCACCTCCTGGCTGCAGACAGGAATTGCAAATGAATGAGTTCTGTATTAATATATTACCACAAAGTTCATGGACACGTTTTAAGTGGTATTTTTACAGAGTGCTCAACAGCAGTCGTAAACACAAATGTTGGCCGATGTTCTGAAAATACCACAAGGAAACATCGCGTAACAGCATAGCGGAGAACAATTGTTGCTTTAGGAGTTATGTCACCTTTGATGTAAAAAAATTACACATATGAATTTCTGCCACAAAGCAGACTGCTTACCAGTATCCTTAAATAAACCACACTTCAGTATTTTTGAAGTTATTAAATAATCAACCCTCTCCCATTTTGTATAAATGGGTGCCAGCAGAAAAATAAAACTACAGTTGAATAACCTTGAAGTTACATGGTTTCTTTCTCTCACACATACCCCCAATTTGATTTTCAGCCTGCTATTTTAAGACTGTGTGTTTATTATGTAAGAGTCCATGTGTGGTGCAGTCAATTATAAGTGTAGGGGAGACATTAACTTAATAACAACACACCTCAAGCTATTCGGACACTTGCTGTTCTATACATATAAAATCTGGATATACCAACAGCCACACACTCATACAACTATGCAGCCCTAAACTTTTATTATTGCAATGTAGCCTGTTTTGCATGAGTATATGTTTATATTAAGAATATAGTAATTACTATTTATTCAGTATTTCCTAGTGAAAATAGTCTCCAGGGGGAGTCAAGGTACTCACAGTATAAAACCCCCCCACATTTTTTTTTAAAAAATAAAAGAATTAAGCGCTGTACAGAGATAATAGTAACCAATGAGAATTTCAATACAATTTGAAAAGCAACACACATATGCCCAAGAAAATCCATGTATCATAACTAACTCAAAGCAGACCTGTTTAAGGCCCAGCAGACCATAATAGCAAAAGTAAAGTCTTTACCTGGTGTTGAAAAGCTGTTAATGATATTTTTTCCTGTATACAAATTGTTGTTGTTGTTGTTGTTGTTGTTGTTGTTGTTGTTGTTCTGGTTTCCACATATGTGTCCAGGTGATTTACAGAAATATGAAATGTTCTGTCAGATCACCTGGTAAATCTGGGATACCTAAAGAATATTGTTTTTTATTTTCTCATAGGGCAAGGATCCTGGAACATACACACTCAGGCAGTTATGCATTTCAGTGGGCAAAATGCAGTTTGCCCTTCCTCATATTTACCCAATAGTGCAGTATGATGTTTACTCTCAGGAACCACAGCTAAAAGTGGAGCCATGTACTGGTAGGTAAATTTGCTTGAAACTACCGTGTTTCTCCGAAAATAAGACACCATCTTATATTTATTTTTCCTCAAAAAAACACACTATGGCTTATTTTCAGGGGATGTCTCTCCCCCCCCCTCCTCCTGCCACGGTCGGCATTGCTGCTGCGCCTATCACTATGTCTTATTTTCAGGGTATGGCTTATATTCCTTGAATGCTTAAAAACCCTGCTATGGCTTATTTTATGACTGCGTCTTAAAATAGGGGAAACAGGGTATGCATGTTAATTTCTCTTGCTACGTGTCTAAATTAGCTACTTTCCAATTTGAAATACGTTCTGCAATTTATGAACTAATTTGGAGGACTAAATTCTCAATAACTACCTAGCTTGCAACAAGAGTCAAATATACAAATGCTTAACATTTTGAAGTACACTATCTATTTTCAGTGTAACGTGTTTTTGCACTGCCTTGATAGTTTTATTGAAGGGCAGCCCTAGATAGCTTTTTAATTAAGATTGTCAGCTAGCTGCCATTGGAAATGGTTTGCTCGTAACCTTGCAGAACAGCTACATAAATCTTGAGCAATTAGACATTCATGCACCTGGTGCTTTGGAAATAAATGTACATTACATAGTTTAACTTAGTGAGGCCAAGGGAAACTTTTAATTGATTTTGTTCCTGGAGCCACTTTTCTTGCCAAGTAACTTCCTACCATATCTGTTGCAATATCTGAGCACATTCTAGGTTGTGAAAAATTGTGGAACGCATGCCTGTCTTATCTGACTTTCTTCAGTTTTGGGGAGTTTGTTTTGGCTGTTTCCAATGCACGAAACTATTGATCTCATTTACTTAGAAGAGCTTCTCAATCAAGGAAGATGCTGAAATACAGCCTTAGCTGTGAAGGCTCTTGCTGTGGAACTTGTTCCACAGCTGAATCCACCAACTTGAAAATTCTGTATAGGATTTTCCCTACTTAGAGAAAGTGAAGTTTGCATTTCACATAATTATTTTGATCATTAATATGCAAAAAAGGAGGGATGCTGGAGGATTCCTGTTTCTTCTGGGAGTGAAGCTACCCTTTCCCCCTGCATACCGATTTGTGGGTTGGTCCGCAATTTAAGAACCAACAGATGCATGGGTCCAACAGCACATCTGAGCATACTGTGGTTAAGTTACTAGCTGCTCTAAGTAGCTGTAGAATGTTAAAGAGAGAAGGTGGCTCCCAGGCCTCGTTGCAAGGACATTATTATTTTTCTTTTATTATAACACTGAAGATTCTATCTCTATCTATCATCTATCTATCTATCTAATCTATCATCTATCTATGCATGTAAACAGGACACATGGACACAAGCCAAGATCTGGAAGCCAAGTTTCAACCATGGCTTCATATTTTGGCTTTCTGGCTAGCTATCAACCACAGATTCTCAGTTTGGACATAATAGCTAGCACATGTTTCCTTTGCTTGCACAAAGGGAAGGGCAAAGCAGGAGCAATCTTGGTGTATAAACCAAGATTTAATCATCCATATGTAGCCATTGTGGTTGTTTTAAGACAGCAGAATTAATTGTTTCTCTTCACCACTACTTCATTTTTGTTCTCCAGACAGCCTTTTGGCTGGGATTCCTCAGAAGGTAAAATTTACAGTGACTACTGGCCATTATACCATAAAGAATGGAGATGCGCTCCAGCTAAGTAATGCTGATGCCATGCCAATTTTGTACCATCCAGAGAGTAAAGCTGTGATTTACTCAAACACAAAGGGTATGTAGTTTCAGTATTATACTAATATTAGTATTTTGATGAAAGAGGGCTTCTTGCAGCCAGGATATAGAAATGCCAGAGGAGCTGCGTGGTAATTGTAGGTGTAAGAACTTGGCCTCCAATTTTATAATTACTTCTTAAATCTGTTTTACTATAATAAGTTTAAGCTTTTGTTGGTCACAACCTCAAGAAACCTGGTACAATGTAGTATGTAGAGTAGCTGCTTCAGATGTTTTAGTTCTCTGATTCTCTGCACAACAGTCTGAAAACATATGACAGGAAAAATACACTTGGAAGCAGTTTAATCTTTTATCAATTCCGAGAAGAGTTGTTATCCCAAGGGTTACCATATAAATTAACTTTATCTCAGCACCCTCCCCGCTAACTAATTTTTTGTTCACCATCATTCAGAAGTGTGCATCAAAACCATTCTAAGCACTTCTTTATTAGCAGCTTTCTGTTCCAAGACGTAAACACCAGTGTTTAAGAAAGGGAATTGGTTGTGAGAGCTTCCAAATAGGTAAAGTACTTCAAATATTCTGGCGCATATCCAACTCTGTAGAAGTGGAGTTCTTGTGGTGCAGGACTGGGTAACCTTTGGTCTTCTGAATGTTACTGAACTACAGCTCCCATCATCCTCTGCCAGCATGGCCTAATGGCTAGATATGATAGGACTTGTAGTCCAAAACATCTGAAGAGCACAAAGTTGGGGCGGCTGCTATAGAGAACTGCTTATGTGTATCTGAAGAAGTGTGCATGCACACGAAAGCTCATACCAATGACAAACTTAGTTGGTCTCTAAGGTGCTACTGGACGGAATTTTTTTATTTTGCTTATGAAAAGCCACTAAACAAACTGTTGTGTGCTGCCCATGTAAGTCTCTGGATTGCATAATGACTTTGGTACAGTGGCCAAAGCCTTGAGATCATGCTTGTCTCAAAGAAAGGGCATTAGATGTATATGTTATAACAACTGCAAAAAAGTTACTTAGTGGGTTAATTCAGACAAATATCAAGCCATTATTTCTGTTAACAGTACAGTATAAGGTAAACCACGCTTTTGTGGTTTCCTTTCTTCTTCATCCCTACTGAGAGTCCCCAAAAGTTACCCCACACAGTAAAACCCAGTATGGTTTGTTGGTTTAGAGGCAATGCCACACTTTATTTTGAGGAATACCATGTATTTGGAGTGAAGCGATTATTCTTAATTATTGTTTAATTGATGTGTTATGCAATTGTAGAAAAGGCATCGGAAGTATCTCTAATGATCCAGTCGTCTGAGAAAATTACAAGCATCAGCTTACCAGTGGCTCCTGCTTACCACGTGATTGCCTTTGAACTCGAAGTCTTGTATTTACCATCAACCTCAGTAAGTGTGCTGGAGAGTGAGAACCTGGCTAGCAAAGAGCTTCAGAAAAAAAGCAAAGAGGAGATGTCTTACAATCATATGGCTACAATTGACCAAAAAGTAAGTTGGTGTGAATAATGTAATACTTCATAGTCCTGTTAAAGTAGTTACTTCCTTTGAGATTGTAAATTGATTTATTGCACCCAGAATATTAGAGGAATGCTGTGCTCGTTGGGTCCACAAAAGAAAGCTGTGTAGTAAAATATTTTTAAATGTAAAGATATTTTCCTCTGTGAACAAAAGCTGCATTGCAAAACACAACGTTTTAACCACAGCTTTTTGTTCTTGAAATACACAAAACATCACTGCCTGAAAAGAAGGTGATGCTTTGTAACTTCGTTCCTGTTCTAGCTACCTTGCTCTAAAGCAAATAAAATGTGCCTAGTGTACAGTGACTGTGGAAATACAAGAATATAATTATATATTTTAAAAAACTCTGATTTTGCTTTATGTTCTTATTTCCCCTCCCAATAAAGGGTACACTTCTTAAGAAATATTGCAACTATTCAAAATTAGAAAAATTAAAATTTCAATAATAACCTGAATAACTTTATTCTGTCTTGCCTGCAGGTAACCATTGATTGTCCGTGGTCAATTTACTCCACCATTATTGCACTTACATTCAGTATACCCTTTACGGCCAAACATTCCTTGTTATCAGCAGGCAAAAGGTAACTTTCTCAAGGTCTCCCTATTAATTCATCATAAAGATATGTCTTACTACAGCTACAATATGAATGGGCAAGGAGTTTTGAACACCTGGCCTGTTTTCTCCCTCCTTTTGTGCTTCATAAATCAATGCCAGACCTGCTTACTTGAGAGTACAAATACATAGTGATATGGTAGAGTATTTTTTAATTTCACCTTTTCCAATGGGAGACTAACATAAAAACATAATCTAGACTTTGAGTATAGTGGTTTGTTTAATTTAAATGTAATTTTAGCATGATTAAACAGTGCTATGAATATGTAGATCTCTTTTTCTCTATTATTTAAGCCTATAGCTGCAATATATATATATATAAAATACATAACAAAGTATCTTTTTGCAATATTAAAAACATGTGTTTTCCTTTTTATTTTTAGGAAATACATACAGGTTTGCATGCAGAACATGTCAGATATCTCTTTTAAGTTATCTGACAGTAGTCTTAAAAGTTCTGGCATTTGCACAGATTTAAGTCTTAATCCTCTAAACTCCAAAGCTGAACAGGTAGGCTTTTTCACATCTGTTGTTTTTTCATAAGTGTATAGAAAAAGCATTATGAACCTCAGCTCAATGGAACTCATTGACTGTGTTTGAATGCCACACCAAACTGTTAGGAAAACATAAATGAACCTAGCTTTCTCCCTAGCTCACATGCTACCTTGCTCCCATATTTTGCTCCTGCATGGCCAGGAGAGGGAGTTGGAAACTTTCTCTTCCATATTTGGTTAGCTGTGGCTTGTCATATTTGTCTGGACACCGTACAAAAGAAAAAGGAGAAAAAGAAAATGGAGTCAGGTTTCAAGTCCTACACAAAAAAATTGTGGAATAGCAATTGCTGGAGATAGTTCTACGAGAGGAAAACCAAATAGCAGTTGGTTGCAGCCCTATTGATAGAGAGAGACTCGTGCACAGAATTCTCACAGCATGAACCCCAGTTTTGCTGTTCACAACCCAAATTATGCCTGCTTCTCTCCTCCTTGCTCCTTCCAGCTCATGCTGGGAGAAAGCAAATCACAGCCTGCGACTTAGCAATATGTCAGAACCATGGATCATGGTTTGTTTGTTTCCAGAAATCTGCAATCAATAATCCAAGAACAAATGTTGGCCACACAATAATGATTTGGGAGCAAAGCAAAGCACAATCTTGGGTTTGGATGTAACACTAAGCCAGGCCTCGTGGTTTGCTTTCCCCCAGCACCAGCCAGGAGGGCTGAAACAGACACAGTTAGCCATCATAACTAACCACAAGAGCTAGACATTTGTTTTAAGTAAAAACCAATGTGAGGGATCCAGGGTTCTGAGCAAACTATTCAGCCTTGAGGGAAGGGGTTGCTGCATGCAGTGCTGGTGACGAATACACTGTCCACCCCTGTAGAAATGTGTTTTTGTTTTTTTAAAGTATATATTTTCTGTTCTTTGTTAGCTAACGCCAGAGTGACTATTGACAAACTCATAACTCTCTCTTTCAGCATATCTACACTAAACAAGCAGTATTCTTTGTATGGGAGCTGAAGTGGACAAAAGAACTTCCCTCACCTTTGCAATGCCAGTTTTCAGTGAACTTTTGTTCAGCGCCTTCTGAAGAGCACTCACTTTCTCTGAAGCCGTACACTTACGAATTCCAGCTGGAAAACGTTTTTGTAAGTTTTTTGCCACGCTGACAGCTAGATCAGATAGGTTGGAGATTTTCCAGAGTGGAAGCAGGCAGATTCATACAATCCACATTAAAAGATTGTGGAGTGGGGGGTGGGGCTTTCAAATGTTGATTTGTTTAACAGTATTCATTTACTGCTTGCCATTATCACACAATCTCAAAATGGTTTACAGGAGTAAAAAATTCCATATTGTAATTCTGGAAGACTCGAAGGGTTGGTTTGTGCCAGGCACTTGCCACATTGAGACCACTTGATCACTGCTTGGCAAGTGGCTCTTACTGTTCCTGCAGTGTCTAGAGCGGATTATCTGTGGATTGGTGGTGGCATAGAGAATTCCGCATGACAGCAGTGCCCCATGGGACAAGCCATTCTAGATGTTACAACCTCCGTGTGGCGCAGTTGCCACATGAAACCATTAGTGGTTTAAGGAAACCATTGTACGTCAAATGTAATGTTTGGTACTTGTTTAGCATCAATAGGTTTGGGGCTTGTTTGTTTTTGCGATACAGAGTTGACCTTCAGGCTTTCGCCCTAGCTTTTGTGGCTTGGTCCTATTTTTTATGGAAAAGTAGAAGACAGACTTTCTCCTACCCTGCCAATCTCCCTTTACTGATAGATTATCTTTCCTAATCAGTTTAATTGTGGAAATGTTTAACCTTGTGTATATAATGACCATGAATATCATTGTGCTCCTGCCAGACATTATATAATGTGAAAGCTGAGATTTCCCCCCCATTGGGGGCAGAATATTGTAAAACAGGCTCGTTGTGCTCACTGGAGGTGTCGATCACCCGCCTTTCAGACCTCCTGGATGTGGACAAAGATGAAGCATTGACGGAAACTGATGGTTACTGCACAACAAAGCTAATGTATGAAGGTAGGCATACTACTTGGACTGCATTTTGTGTGGTTTAGTCACTCAGGTCACCCAAAAGTGTTTGTAGCTCTAATATCCAAACATTTGACCCCCCCCCCCAATTATGTTGAATTAGGTAAAGGTAAAGGGACCCCTGACCATTAGGTCCAGTCATGACCGACTCTGGGGTTGCGGCGCTCACCTTGTGTTATTGGCTGAGGGAGCTGGCGTACAGCTTCCAGGTCATGTGGCCAGCATGACAAAGCCGCTTCTGGCAAACCAGAGCAGCACACAGAAACACCATTTACCTTCCTGCTGTAGCGGTACCCATTTATCTACTTGCACTTTGACGTGCTTTCGAACTGCTAGGTCGGCAGGAGCTGGGACCAAGCAACAGGAACTCACCCCATCGCGGGGTTTCGAACCGCCGACATTCTGATTGGCAAGCCCTAGGCTCTGTGGTTTAACCCACAGCGCCACCCGCGTCCTATCTTGAATTAAGTCTATAGTAATTCTTAATCTTACAGCTATCAACAGGATTTTAAATATGTGTATGTATCTTCATCAAATCATTTTGCTTGTATGGCATCACTGACTATCTCATGAAGCTTGTAAAAGGACTACATCAGACATCTTATATTGTTCCCTCATAAGTGTGACTTATACAGTATTCAAAATGAAAAATGGGTCTCAGCAACTGTTTCCTTTTAATAGTGTTTTCTCTTTTTATTTCCAGTTGTAGACAATAGTAGTAACTGGGCAGTCTGTGGGAAGAGCTCAGGGGTAATATCTATGCCAATTGCAGTTCGGGCAACCCACAAAGTACACATGGAAGTCATGCCACTCTTTGCTGGATACCTCCCTTTCCCTGATGTTAGGCTATTTAAATACCTCCCGCACTACTCTGCTCACTCTATGCAGCTCGATGCAGGTAAGAATGTATTCCTTTCAATGCTTCGTTTAACGGCCTGAAACACTTATAATCTTGAACAGTTTATTAGGTGCTTATATGAATGTTTAAAATGCACTAGAATTTTTCAGCTGGGAAAGTTGGAAAGACATGTTTATCCTGATTTTCAGCAAGAAGGGTCTCCTAGGGTGGCTTGCAGAATATCAGTAATGAGATAGTATCCGGCTTATATTTGAAAAGACACAATTCAAAAAGAAAAGGTATTGGGTGAGATGAGGAAACTAACACTTAATTATAGTTTTCATGACTAGCTGGAATGGGAAAGATTAGGAGAGGAGTCACACATTGCTGGTTTTTGAACAGAGTCAGTGGAAAGGCTGTGGACTTCCACCCCTTTCTTTCTGTCTGCCCCCATCGTCTGATGGAACGGCTGCTGATAGAGAACGTTTGCAGTCCCATTTCTCCTGTAGCTTGATGGCATGGCATAACACACATTATGTGCAATCATTGCCTTGGAACACTTTCAGCGCTCTTATGCTCGGGACTGGCAGATACTTAACAGTTTCTTGCTCTTGTGGGAGTTCCAGTAAGTACACAGAAATCTATATCTGCTAGGGCTTTCCCATTCACTGCAATGCTTTATTTACTGCGTTTATATGCTGCCCTTATGCCAGGGCACTCAGTAAATCACTAAAACAAAAACGAGGTACAGAAGATGCAACAGCGAAACAGCAGAATTGTTTCAGACCTTTGGTCCTTCCAGGAGTTGATGGAATGGACTCTCTGGCCTGTTTTTTGCTTCCCCTTCTGGGCACCCAAGTCTGTAGCCTGTGGAGGGTGGAAAAGGGACTGCCCTGAGTGAGCACTCTCAGGCCAGTGGCAGTTTTTTCAGGAGCTGATGGCATGAACTGCCCAGCCTCGGGCTCTCTTCAGTCTTTTTAGAACAGATTTTTTAAAATGTTTCTGTAAATAACAGGTTATGCAGTGACATCTGATTCCTTCTAGGCGATGAACCCTAAATATAGATGCACATGGAATAAAGTTTTGCATTTTTGTTTTTTAAACAGATAGTTGGATCGAAAACGATAATCTCTCTGTGGACAAGAATATGGATGATCAAGCTGACAGCAGCAGCATAAAGAGCAGAGGCAGCATACATTCAGCAGCCAGTGCAGAACACAAAGGTTTACCAATGCCTCGGCTGCAATCGTTTTCACCTGGACAGGTCTTCAACTCCAGCTCTGGCATGCAAATCCTTGTCATTCCCAGCAAGGATGATCACATTCTGGAGGTCAATGTCACATGACAGCTCTCTGTACATGTGCATGGACATGCACATGAGACTTGAAAATGAATGCACTTTAAGGGATCATAACCTGATTGTTCTTCATTTGAAACATTCTAACGCTAACGAGGCCTATGGCAACTCAACACTTACTGGCCCTGGAAGCATCAGACAATTGTATCAATTTAAATGTACAGTGATGCTTGTGTCAGCTAGTTTATATTGCTATTTTAGGGTGTTTGTGTAAAATGAATTTTGGGGTCTCTCTCTCTCTCTCTCTCTTTCTCTCTCTCTCTCTCATCCTGCTGGTGAAATAAAGGATACTTACTGCAGTTTTCTCTTTATTTTCAGCAGCTTCCAGAGCTGCTATTTTTTCCAGGCAGAGTAATTAAATTTCTGTTCAAAGAAAATTTCAGGTTGACATACAATAAGCCTTGCAGTGTAGCTGTTAATGACTGAAGTGTGTGCCTTTCTGGTCACACAACTGTTTGGTTTCCTGGACCAGGATAGCTATCCAAATTTCTGTATAGTAATTCTTAATCCTACAGCTATCAGCAGGATTTTAAATATGTGTATATATTTTCTTGAGGACTTAACTTCTTCTGTGCCTTGGGATACATATGAAACTTATTAGCCCACTCACACTCTTGAATGCATACCATATAGAGAGGCGTTACTTAAGTTCACTGGGGAAACACACATACACCAGGAAGCAAGTAATGAAGTGGCACATAAGTGGTTAAGTTGGAAGTAAAGTTTCACTGAACAAGCTTTCCCCCAAGTTTGATATTTAAATTATTTAAGGTTACTATATTGAGTCTCACTATATAGCTTTCATTCAATATTTCACTTGATATTTTTAAAACCAAAGTTTATTTGTTTCTCCTGTCCCAACTACTGTTAACTTATTATTGACTACAGAGCCATATAACTATATATATATTTGCACCTTATTCTAAAGTAATCTGAGAAGAAGCAAATAAAGCCAAGGGTTACTTGACTGCTTTTCCAGTATGGTTATTAAGTTCCTACTATTGAACCTCTTCTGGTCCAGCAAACTGCAGTTACACCATTCCAACTGATTACTTTCAGTTGTAAATTTATTGTACAAATGGTTATTTAAAAAAAAAATCTAAACTAAACTGATATAATGTCTGTGTATAATTTGCTCCCAGAATCAAGGACGAAATAAATGTCTTTTTATTGGTGTGAAAATCAAAGCTTGTAAATAAGTCTAGTGCATATAACTTTTTCCAGCTCTCAAACTGTATTTTTGTACATACCACATTTCCGTAAAACTTGTGGCTACAATCCTAGCTGATGTTACACAATAATTCTCTTCTTGCAACATATGCAGCCTCTTGGGGAACAGCCTTTGTTGTATGAACAAGCGTTGTAGGAACACTGAGAATTCTTGGTTCTTTCCATAGCTTTTTAATATCTTTGAGGCAGGAGGCAGTAGCAAACCAAATTTGAATTCTGAAAAAGTCTGGTGTGTATTTTCCAACACTGCGTGTATCTGTTAATTCTTGATTTACTTTTCTCATGTCTTAAGAGCAAATGAGGTTTTATTTTTGGAGGGAGCAAAAAGCAAGCACCATGAATTTGCCAGTACAGTGGTGCCTCACTAGACGAATTTAATTCGTTCCACGGGTCTTTTCTTATAACGAAAAATTCATCTAGCGAATCCCATAGGAATGCATTTATTTTTTTTTTATTTTTATTTTTTTGCCCATAGGAACGCATTAATTGAATTTCAATGCATTCCTATGGAAAACCGTGATTCGTTTTTCATAAAACGAATTCGTCTAGTGAGGCAACCTCCGCTCGAAAAATCCTTTCGTTAAGCGGAAATTTAGTTAAGCAGGGCATTCGTTAAGCGAGGCACCACTGTATTTGGTTTTGAAAGTTAAAGTAAGTTGAGTTTTCTTTTTGGAATTAGAAACATACACTTGTATTTGGACACTTCTTTTCTTGGAGTTATAATAGGAGGTTGGCTGACTGTCTCTTTGTGTTTAATTTACTTTAATTAAGTTAGGGGAAAATGTCTGCAACCCCTTAAACGTTTTTCAACAAAATTGCCTCTGTACCTTCTTTCAATTATAAGAATTAATGAGACTACACAATATTCATATGTACACACTTCAATTTTCCATCTAAACGATAAAATGTATTTAGACTTGTTATGGCCCTTCTACATTGAATACTTGCGAACAACAGCTTGAATGTTAAAAGTACAATTCGAATGTGGTGAACAACTTGATACCTTGATTTTGGGTCTTTCACAAGAAATGATTTTATTAGCAGTTAGTGTTGATGTGTTTTCTCTGGTTTGGTTTTAGAGCACCGTAACATTTTTTATGCTTACGTTGAAATGGTGGACTTCACTAAAATGCAGCAGAACCATAGTCTAATCACTACTTCAGGAGACTACATGTGTATAATATGGAGAGGGAATTGGTTTCTGGGTAAAGATGTAAATAATCAATTTGCAATATGTGTATCTGAAAAATTAAGGATTATGCTATTTATAGATATCTGTCAAGCTTGTAAATACTATCAAATGAGTTAAAGGAGTATAATTTTTGTGAATTTCACAGGTTTATTTGTGACTGGAAAAATTAACTCCCACTATGGAAATTAAAGTTCAACAATGACATTTGTGACACTTCCTACTTGTAGTTCTGTAAGACTGTTAACACTCCACAGATGATTTAAACATAGAAAAGCAAACTTTAGGGAAAGGAAATTCAGAAACACAATTATCCAGTCTTATTTCTGATTTTAATTGTGCCATGAAACTTAGGGAATAAACGGTCAATAAAACCCCCCAGAAAAGCCAACCAGTAGGAAAAATGAATAAAAATCTTGAATATTTTAAACAAAAGTTGCTTACAGTTCTGACATTCAGCTTTCCTTTATATGTTCCTTGGTTTGAGATTTCTAGGTATTAAGTGGCTCTAAGCTGAGCTGATCAGCTATTTTCAGGCAGCTTTTCTATTAGTAGCATCTGCTGGCTCTCAGTTAATTTATTTTGCAGGACCAGGCTGAGCCGCAAGAGTACTAATATACCTTAAGATAATTACCTATATGGTGGTTCACAAGGCTTAAACACATGCAACTACTTTAGCTTCACTGTTTTCTTTTATAATCCTACCAAGAAGTTTTATCCTCTCATGTTCTCCTGATGTTTCTTGGTATATTTGGGGTATCATATATGTACGGTATTTATCAGAGCTTTGGGAAGCAAACATTGTCGTTCCTAGTTTAAGGAGTCACTACAGAAGAAACCTGGCACCAGCTTATTCTGGCAACTACTTTAAATGGTGTTGATTCTTGCAGTATGATGAGTCTCTTTTGTGAACTGGGCGACAAACCAAAGCACTGCTACTACATTCTGGTTCAAAGGACAATGCTTTTTGGAGGAAGCCGCCTGCTAAATGCCTGCGTATTGAAGTATTGTGCATCAGAATGGTTTCTCTGGCGCTACACCTGACACAGATCTTTGGCTTCCAGATCTAGGAATGAATTTCTCCAGAAGCACTACCTACTGTCAATGGTTACTGTTGGAAAAAGTACTGCAGAGTGGAATGTGCAGGGAGGGGAGTAGAGTTCACACTGATGTGAAAGTTTCTTTAAAATAGAAGTCTTCAACCTTTTCTTACCTGGGATGCAATTTTAACCTAAATAAGCATTTGGGGACTAATTTACTTTAAAGATGATTTTTCTTCCAGTTTTACATTTTAACTCTGGATAAAATTAGTTGTATACGGTACTACAAATAAAAGTGACAGTATAAAGGTGGTTTATAGTTCATACTAGCTTACTTGAAAAGCAGACTGTGGTAGGGATCTGGAATTCATAAACTAAATTTTGCTAGCTACCTCTGACCTGTGCCAAGCCCACCCTTTTTAAAAACAGTACTTGATCCAGGATTGAGATTCCACCCTCAAGAAATCCACACAAGTTTTCCATCTGATACACAGCTCATCATTATTGGTTTGGGGTATTATTTAGGTGGGGGCGGGGGTTGTTGGTGTTACTGATACTATTTTATTTTTGCATATTTTTAGATTTATGCTTTAATGTGTAAACTGTTTTCTTTAGTTGTGTACTTTTTGATGTGTCTTATTTATTCTTTGTTACTATTTTTGTTATATACTTTTTTAATTTTAAGCCACCTTGAGCATGGTTTTAGCATGGAAAGGCAGCATACAAATAAAATTATGTATGTAGGTATCAATCATTATGACACTTTGCACAGGACCAACCTCTATATTGGTATAAATTTTGAAAATTACCCTTTGTGTTTAAAAAGGGCTAAAATAGAGTGTGCACCATCTCCTTAAGGGAGAGGGTGTAATACGGTAGGCTTTGGTGCCCATGCCAAATGACTGTGCGATGCTATCCTCTCCAGGGTTGACTACTAATAGGCAAGAGTGAAGCAGCTTATTTTGGATGTCATGGAAAGATAGAAATTTGCTAGGTTTTTTTAAAAAAAACTTGTATGTTTACTGACAGGGAAGCTGAGGTTCTCCGTGGGGTTTCGGGACGGGCAAGGTTTCAGATGCCAAAATAACTTCGCAAGTACCGTAGTAGATGTCATGCTTGCGGTTGCGGGTGAGCAAGTGCCGTTTGCTGCTCGGCTTCAGCCAGCAATATGTCTTAGTCTGGCTCTGCTACCCGCAGTCAAAATCTGAGCTCTTGACTTTATAAAAGTCCCGCAGCACGCAGTAGAGCGCTCGCTCTCTTTCTGCAGGGGGCAGCTGGATAATTTTAGACATCGGATTTAGTGGTTTATCCCCTTCGGATGACCACATGCATTAAGTTGTGAGCCACAAAATGACACCTCTCCCAATCTCTAGTCTACCTCATCCTCACAGCTGCTACATTTCTGACACGTTGAAATGAAAGCAAAAGACCACGTGCCAATCCTGATGGAAAACAGTAAACCTGAGCCACGTGTGCGCTTTTGCATTTTAAGCCCACTTTACTTTTTACAGCTTGCAGCCATAACACAGGTTTTGCTTCCGCTGCCCTGCCGCTATAAAAGCGTAAGAAGGAAATAAGCACCCTCCTTGTATGGAAAAAAAAGAATGTTTAATAAATAACATAATAAATAACGGCTCGAGGCATGCACTCGAGAAAGTGCTCAAAAAAGCAGCTTTTAAATGAGCTGCACCTCGCTGCTCCCCTCCTGCCCAAATTATACGGAGGGGAGGAATGTTGCTCGGAACGCAAAGTGCGAGTCCCCGGGAGCTTCCGGTTCCCCCCGGAGTGACGCAACAGGAGCCGGCAGAGAAAGCGACCAGATCAGTCGCCCTGGAAATGTTCTGAACCCGGAAGCAAAACGAAGAGGCTCTTCCGGCCGACTCGTGCTGCCCATGTGTTCGCTGACTGGGTGCCGGAATCTGCGCGGGGATGAAGTTCGCTTACAAGGTTTGCTTACAGGGCGGGAGGCTTCGTTCTTTCTGGCGGGGGGGGGGTCCTCGGAGCTTAGGGAGCCCTTGGTCTGGCAAGAGGAGCCCGTCTCTGTCTGTTTCTTGATCCCAGACCTTCCAAGTGTCCCTGTTTCCCAGGGGCGTCTCTGATTTAGATAAGGTTTCTGATTTGACCTCGGAATGTCCCACTTTTCCTTAGGATGCCCCTGTTTTCACTGGAGAAATGTTGGAGAGTATGTGATCCCTGTCGTCCTTTCCCCTTCCTGTCGCTCCTTTTAATCGTTCTCTTGCCAAATTGCTCGAGTAGCATGTCCAGCCCCTCCACACGAGCTTTAATTCTCTTAGAAGACAGGAACTCTTCTGCCGGCCACCGCCACTGCCGACTATCCTCATTTGCTCATAATCTGGCAAATGCACGCAAAATGTGCTGTTTTACGGCTTATGTGTTGCTTAAGTAGCTGACTCTGGTACTTGGCATGCCACAAAATGTTGAAATTGAACATTAATGTTGACTTCTATTTGCACCATCTTTTCTCTCCCCTAGCTGCCTTTTCTCCTTGCAAAACTCCCGTCTTTTCCTCCTACTTGATATGTGTGCTCATCCTCCCTGTGGTTGGGGGAATGAGTTGACTGCAAGTCAAATACTCTTCTTTCGCTATTCAGGTAGCCAATGTTGTGCTCTCCAGATGATGTTGGACTGCAACTTTCATGATCCTTGGTCAAGGGCTGATGGGAGGCCAACAACATCTGGAAGGCCCCACATTGGCTGCTTCTGCACTATATCCTCTTAATTTATCCTCTCACTTGTTTGTACTATTTGAAACTTCATACCGTGTTTCTCATATTATAAGTCATGTCTTATATTAATTTTTTCTTCAAAAAAACACGACATGGCTTATTTTTGAGGGATGTCTTATTTTTTAATAAAGTGCACGCGGGCGCTGTTTGCCGGGCTTGTCAAGCCCAGCAAACAGCGCCCGCCGATCTTTGGTGACAGGCGGGGGTGGGCGGAGAGCGGAGAACGATCTCCGCTTCCCCCCCACCCCCGCCTGTCACACAGGACAGGTCCGAAGATCGGCGGGCGCTGTTTGCCGGGCTTGTCAAGCCCAGCAAGGAGCGCCCGCCGATCTTTGGTGACAGGCGGGGGTGGGGGGAGAGCGGAGAACGATCTCCGCTTCCCCCCCCACCCCCGCCTGTCACACAGGACAGGTCTGAAGATCGGCGGGCGCTGTTTGCCGGGCTTGTCAAGCCCAGCAAACAGCGCCCGCCGATCTTTGGTGACAGGCGGGGGTGGGGGGAGAGCGGAGAACGATCTCCGCTTCCCCCCCACCCCCGCCTGTCACACAGGACAGGTCCGAAGATCGGCGGGCGCTGTTTGCCGGGCTTGTCAAGCCCAGCAAGGAGCGCCCGCCGATCTTTGGTGACAGGCGGGGGTGGGGGGAGAGCGGAGAACGATCTCCGCTCCCCCCCACCCCCGCCTGTCACACAGGACAGGTCCGAAGATCGGCGGGCGCTGTTTGCCGGGCTTGTCAAGCCCAGCAAGGAGCGCCCGCCGATCTTTGGTGACAGGCGGGGGGTGGGGGGAGAGCGGAGAACGATCTCCGCTTCCCCCCCCACCCCCGCCTGTCACACAGGACAGGTCCGAAGATCGGCGGGCGCTGTTTGCCGGGCTTGTCAAGCCCAGCAAACAGCGCCCGCCGATCTTTGGTGACAGGCGGGGGTGGGGGGAGAGCGGAGAACGATCTCCGCTTCCCCCCCCACCCCCGCCTGTCACACAGGACAGGTCTGAAGATCGGCGGGCGCTGTTTGCCGGGCTTGTCAAGCCCAGCAAACAGCGCCCGCCGATCTTTGGTGACAGGCGGGGGTGGGGGGAGAGCGGAGAACGATCTCCGCTTCCCCCCCACCCCCGCCTGTCACACAGGACAGGTCCGAAGATCGGCGGGCGCTGTTTGCCGGGCTTGTCAAGCCCAGCAAGGAGCGCCCGCCGATCTTTGGTGACAGGCGGGGGTGGGGGGAGAGCGGAGAACGATCTCCGCTTCCCCCCCACCCCCGCCTGTCACACAGGACAGGTCCGAAGATCGGCGGGCGCTGTTTGCCGGGCTTGTCAAGCCCAGCAAGGAGCGCCCGCCGATCTTTGGTGACAGGCGGGGGGTGGGGGGAGAGCGGAGAACGATCTCCGCTTCCCCCCCCACCCCCGCCTGTCACACAGGACAGGTCCGAAGATCGGCGGGCGCTGTTTGCCGGGCTTGTCAAGCCCAGCAAACAGCGCCCGCCGATCTTTGGTGACAGGCGGGGGTGGGGGGAGAGCGGAGCACGATCTCCGCTTCCCCCCCACCCCCGCCTGTCACACAGGACAGGTCCGAAGATCGGCGGGCGCTGTTTGCCGGGCTTGTCAAGCCCAGCAAGGAGCGCCCGCCGATCTTTGGTGACAGGCGGGGGTGGGGGGAGAGCGGAGAACGATCTCCGCTTCCCCCCCCACCCCCGCCTGTCACACAGGACAGGTCCGAAGATCGGCGGGCGCTGTTTGCCGGGCTTGTCAAGCCCAGCAAGGAGCGCCCGCTGATCTTTGGTGACAGGCGGGGGGTGGGGGGAGAGCGGAGAACGATCTCCGCTTCCCCCCCCCACCCCCGCCTGTCACACAGGACAGGTCCGAAGATCGGCGGGCGCTGTTTGCCGGGCTTGTCAAGCCCAGCAAACAGCGCCCGCCGATCTTTGGTGACAGGCGGGGGTGGGGGGAGAGCGGAGAACGATCTCCGCTTCCCCCCCCACCTCCGCCTGTCACACAGGACAGGTCCGAAGATCGGCGGGCGCTGTTTGCCGGGCTTGTCAAGCCCAGCAAGGAGCGCCCGCCGATCTTTGGTGACAGGCGGGGGTGGGGGGAGAGCGGAGAACGATCTCCGCTTCCCCCCACCCCTGCCTGTCACACAGCACAGGTCCGAAGATCGGCGGGCGCTGTTTCCCGGGCTTGTCAAGCCCAGCAAGGAGCGCCCGCCGATCTTCGGCTCTGTCCCCCGATGCGCGACGGCTCGGGGAAGCAGGCAGGGAGATCCTGCTGGGTCCCGCGCCTTCGCCTCTCGCTCGGTCGGGGCTACACGACATGGCTTATTTTCGGGGTATGTCTTATTTTTCACCAACCCTTAGAAATCCTGTCATGGCTTATTTTTTGGGGATGCCTTAAAATATGAGAAACACGGTATGTATTTATATAAAAAATTTGTCCAGTAGCACCTTAGAGACCAACTAAGTTTGTTCTGGGTATAAGCTTTCGTGTACATGCACACTTTCTTCAGATACATTCTTCAGTGTATCCGAAGAAGTGTGTATGCACACGAAAGCCTATACCCAGAACAAACTTAGTTGGTCTCTAAGGTGCTACTGGACAGTTTTTTAATTTATTTCGACTGTGTCAGACCAACACGGCTACCTACCTATATAGTACTTCTCAGTTTTCTGGTTAAGACAGCATTTACTTCACTTCTGTCTTTTTTCAGTTCTCCAACTTGCTGGGTACAGTCTACCGACATGGAAACCTGAATTTCACTCCAGATGGGAACTCTCTGATTAGTCCTGTGGGAAACAGAATTACTGTCTTTGACTTGAAAAAGTACGCATCTTCTTTCATTGTTTATATAAATGAGCTTTCTCAAAGAGTAAATGATCACTAGAGGTATTGAGCCTCTGCATAAAACACAGACTGTTAAAAGGGCTACTTGGGTCTGTTTCTGGGGCTCTTCTGTTGTTCCGCTATAGTGAAAGAATGTGATGCATCATCAAAATTATAAAATGGGCTAGTGAATAGTACACTGTATTCACACTGGGAAGGATGTATTGTAGCTATTATTCTCCACTCCCCTTCATACATGTGGGATGACATATAGGAAATCTGGCCTGAGAAACATGGCATTGTGTGCAGAAATGTATTTCTATGTGCATTTCACACTTCCTGGATTGGGCAGAGGTATATAACAGATTAGCATTTTGCATGCAGTTCCGTCACTGTTTTGATGTTTTATTGATCCTTTCAACCTCTTCTCTCCCAGTAACAAGTCTGAAACATTACCGCTGGCAACCCAGTACAATGTCGCATGTGTGGGACTCTCTCCAGATGGAAATCTTGCTATATTAGTTGATGAAGGTATTTTTGATTTTTAATATAATGAAAAAGAATTCATTCAGTATCACGAATTTTTAACAGAAATATAAGTTACAGTTAGATTCATTTTAAGTATAACTTATCTTTTATATCTTGTATCTTGTATTATGCATATTGTCCAATTTATATAATGTTAGCCGCTCTGAGCCCGGCTTTGGCTGGGGAGGGCGGGATACAAATATTATTATTACTATTACTATTACTATTATTGTTATTATTATTATTATGTTCTAAATCAAGGCAAAAATGTTGTTTGCTTTTATTATAGTCCCTTGAATAACTTGACTTTTATTTCATTTAGAAATTTGAGTTTGAAATTGGGTCGAATATAAATGATGCTCAGTCTATTTGTTCTTTTTCCAACAGAGGGGGCTGCCTTACTTGTCAGCTTGATCAGTAAATCTGTGATTCATCAGTTCCATTTTCAGAAACCTGTGCATAGTGTCTGCTTTTCCCCAAATGGAAAGTAAGAGAAACATCCTGGTTTTGTGTTTATTTCTTTTTGTGTGTGTGTGTGTATTAGTGATAGTAGTACCAGTTGTTGTTGAATTGAATTATGCTTATCATAGGAGTTGGGAAGTAATAGACACAGCAGGAAACATGACCTTTTTTACTGGATCACCTTTATACACCCAAACAGGGCCGTCTTAAGCCCATCCAGCGCCCTGGCGCTAGGTCCCTCCAGCGCCTCCCTCCAGAGCCTCTCCAAGGGCCTGGGAGTGCCAAGCGGACCGTGGCAGCAGCGGGAGGCCACCTCCGAGGACTCCGCGCTGTGCCTCCTTCTTGCGCTGGGTTCTGCTCAGTCGAGCTTCGCCACGAGCGCGCGCACCGTGGGACCAGCAAGAGCTGCTTGGGCGCTGTGTGCACGCTGGTGGTGAAGCTCGACTGAGCGGAACCCAGAGCTGGGGAAACGAGAAGGAGGCGCAGCGCGGAGTCCTCGGAGAAGGAGTGCAGTCCTGGCCAGATCGCTGGAACCCTGCACTCACTTGGTGCCCTTCCAGCGCCCTCCAGCGCCCGGCGCCGTGGTTCTCCGCGCCACTAGCCTCTATGGCTAGGACGGGCCTGCACCCAAAATCAATATGCTTCTTGTACAAAAGTGTCTGATGACAAAATAATTACAAATAACTATCTAGCTGTAAATACAGACTTTCGCTTATGTATGTGTATAGATTTATAAACCTCAGAAACCTGCACATTTTTACTGCATTATCTGAATACATGGGCGTGGGTTCATCTTGTTCATTTTTATTTTTCTCCTGAATAATTATGTATGTTAAGTCCATTTTTCATATTATGTTAAACAGGAAATTTGTGGTCACGAAGGATAAGGTTGCTCTGATGTACCACGCCCCAGGCAAAAAGCGAGAATTTAATGCGTTTGTCCTTGACACAACTTATTATGGTGCATATGACGAAACAACATGCATTGATTGGACAGATGATTCTAAGTAAGTTTTAATATATGCAATATGTGTACCAAGACAACATAGAAAATGAGCAAATACATTGAAAGCCAATGCGACTTGGGTTGATTGTATCTGCTGATACATTTGAAAATCTTGCATTGCAAAGAAAAGAAAAGAAAATCTTGCATTGCTGTTTTTAGGAGAGTGTATTCAGGAAGTGCTTCACCTCATAAATTCCCTTAACAGTAATGCTAAAAGTTCAGGTTATTGTTTCAGGATTCTTCATTGTCCACATTTTTCATTCATTAATAGAGATTTTATTAACTCCTGAGTTAATAAATGGTTTTTTATTAAAGTTAACATAGGGGGTTGGGTCCAGCAGAACCTGTCTGCAAACGGAAAGATTATTTTTCTATACAGAAGGTGGTGCAGTCAAGCCCAAGTTTCCCTGAATAGAAATAAGGACACTCTTTTTAATCCGTTCCTCCTACAGTTCTCTGCTGCCACTTCTGACACTGTTCCAGAGGTTCCCCAACCCTCCAGAGTAGGTGGGGTGTATATGTGCATAGTATTGTAGAAGAAGAGAGGGACCAATGAAAATCGCCTTCCCCACTCTTCTGTGAATTAGACCTGGAAGCATCCCATTTATTGAACAGAAATCCTCTCATGGATCTCTGAATCCAACTTAAGATTTGTAATGCAATCATGTCTATCGTTCCATACGATTATTCCATTCTTTTAAAAAGGGTTGTTGAAATATTTTTTTAAAATGACTCCTTAATTTTCTCATCATTCAAATAAATGTAATGTATTTCTCTGCACTGTATATAAAAGTTTACTTAAATCAGTTCCTAATATCATTAAGTGTCCACTGATCTGTTTCAATTGCCTGTGTTTCGTATATCCACGTGTACACACATTGGCCAATAGCAGTAAGGGATCGACTGAATGACTTTTCCCAGTTTAAATTGGAGAGACTATCCACTCAAATGGTGGGAACTGGGAACTGTGGTTTGGAATCCCATGATTTCCTTCCAATGGCAGAGAACCTTTGGATCCATATCTGTCTCTTCATTCCTTGCTATCTTTCCAAAGGCATCTCACTGTCATTAGAGAGTTGAGCAGTATAAATTGCTTGTTGACTTATCCACTATGATGTAGTTTTTGAGATGTTCTAACCACTATTCTTTTATTCTAGATGTTTTGCAGTAGGCAGCAAAGATATGTCAACGTGGGTGTTTGGAGCAGAGCGATGGGCCAATCTGATTTATTATGCATTGGGAGGTCATAAGGATGCAATTGTTGCCTGCTTTTTTGAAGGAAACAGTCTAGATGTATGTACCTCATATATATATATATATTGCATTGGTTTTTATGGTTAGTGTACTTTGCTTTTGGATAACTATATGGCACAAGTCAATGAAAGGCTGTGTATAGTCTACTTTCATCGAGGTGTTTACATACTGTAGGGGTCTTCTGCAGATTGCTTATCTGGGGGGCAGTGGCAGTTCTTTAAAAACATGCCCAGAACAGAAATAAGCTAGCAATCAGCACCTCAGATACATTATGTTCCCATATTTCTAAGTCCAGAAGGGGCCTGTTACGGATTTTGGAGATTGGCAGTTAATGAATGTATATATTTAGAAAGTATGTACACAGCAGAGCTCAAAAGTGTACAATAAATGTAAGATAAAAATAAGTAGGATCCCAACAAGGCTTTATATTTGGTCTAAAAATTCAGCTTATTAGACATCTCACATCCAAGCTTGCTTTCTCTCAAATAAGTTCAAATTGAAAGATAATGTCTTTGTAATTAGGTACACAGGAAGCTGGCTTATACTGAATCTAATTATTAATCTATCGGGCTCAGTCTTGTCTATACTGACTGGTAGTGAGTTTCCAGGCTTTCAGACAGGAGCTTTTCACAGCTCTATCTGGAGACATGAGGGATTGAATTGGGGATCTGCATGACTGTGTTGCAAGGGAGATGCTCTTTCTCTGATCTGTGGTCATTTTCTTCCTTGTAAGTCAAGTAGCTTTCAAGATTCTGTTTTACAGTTTCATGAGATAACATTTTATTCCTAGAGAATTGCAGTCCTTTGAGCTAAGTATCCTTTCGACTCTCAGTTGAGCGTAGTGACATCAAAGGTTTGCTTAGCTCATCTGCTTAAGGCTCATTTCAGTTGTGCAATGATGGTAACCATTATGTTTTGCTGTTCCAGTTGTACACTGTCAGCAGAGATGGGGCTTTGTGTGTCTGGCAGTGCGATACAGAACTAGATGGTTTGAAAGCTAGACCCCCCAAAGATCAAACTGAAGACAAGGCAGAATTGGCAGAAGGCCTAGATGAAGAGTTGATGGAAGCACAGAAGGGCAAAGAGGTCCATGGGAAAGCCAGCACACATAAGAAAAAAGAGAAGGCAAAGAAAGTAAAATACTCATGTGCTGCCAAGTAAGTGATCTTCCAGAGAGAAAAGGAGGAATATATTGCAGTCAGGAGGAGCTTGGTCATGTAGTCAAAGCCAGTGTATATGAAAACAAAACAATTCCATTAGACTGCCTCACTGTCACACTATGAATGTGCGGCAGGCATGACTATTGCTTAGGATTATGGCATTCTAACCTTCTAAAGTGTGAAGATTTCCCACACCACGATCTCCAGGCATGTTCAACTGAATACACTTAGGGTGGACAACACTGCCTTAACAAGCACCCAGTTAATAAGAAAAAGGCTCAGACTTCCCCTTCAGACTTACCCTATCAGTGTGGCAGGATCTGAAGTGGAGATGTTGGAGGGGGAGCAGAAAAATGCCATACCGAGCAATTCTGTCCCCTGATTCACTGGTTAACCAGTTGGGGCAGGCATGGCTCTGCTGCCGAGTCCCCACTGTGCCTGACAGTGCATGGGCAGGTGCAAGCTACTGCTGGTGGTAAACCACAACATGGTTTCTTCCTTTGACTTTTTTATAGCACCTTTTAAATTTTTTTTTAAAGTGGCAGGTGGCGGGTTGGACATTGCTTGGATTTTTAAGAGATTGCTACCTTTCTTTACTTGTTTTTACCTCACGTCCAAAATGTCAGAGTACCATTGGTCTTTTGCTGGTGTATTATGAAATTAATTGAGTGGTAAATATGTCCTGCGTTAAACGTATGTTCAATTTTTTTTCTCAGATACTTTTTCAACAAAGAAGGTGATTTTAACACCTTGACAGCTGCAGCTTACCACAAGAAAATCCACTTACTAGTCACTGGCTTCGCATCTGGAATTTTTCACCTCCATGAACTTCCAGAATTCAATCTCATCCATTCTTTAAGGTAAGTATGGATATTGCTTATTATAGAGAAATGTAGTTCTAGAAAGAACAAATCTTTTCTTTTTCTTTAAAAGCAATTTCTGCTTTATAAGCTTGGACAGAAGGGGCCTGTATTGCAAAATCTTGGCTGATTGTAACTTCCTGCCAAATGATACTGTTATTAATGTCCTTTCTTCAATTACAGGTTCTTCCGACTTATTAATGCATTATTTTATATCTGTCTGGAATTTTAGCATGGCACCCAAATGCTTAGCTTCACTTTAAGCAGTTTCTTTCTTTCTTTTTGCTACTTAGCATTTCGGACCAAAGGATCGCATCTGTTTCTGTCAACAGTACTGGTGACTGGATTGCTTTTGGGTGTGCAGGTGCGTAACTATAAGACACACAGTTGAATGAGGGCCTGTTTATACAATCAGTTATGTTGAGCGAACCCTTTGACATACTTCACCCGTGGAAATTCCTTTAGATATAAATTGGGGGCCGCCGGGATGAGAAGCTTAAATCTTCAGCTCTGCTAGTGTTAAGTCCCCAATGCTGACTCTGTTGAAGACACCATAGCATAACTTGCTTATCCTTGCTCAGTTGAGGTTCAGCCAGGTGAGGTGAAGCTGGTAAGCCAAGCTGGTGTCAGTTCCCCAAAAAGGTCATGGCAGGGGCAGGACCAGAGCCCTCTCTCTGACTTAGGCTGGATCCTGAGCCCATTCAGTTTGGCTACCCGACCTGCCATAGAATACACCTTGAAAGGCTTGCTATGCTCAGGCAGAGCAGCAGCCCCACTGTTGGACAGTGTTTGGATCAGGTTTAACTTCATGCTGTCTTAACCTACACCAGCTTCTTTGCATATGATTGCTCCTTTAGAGACTTTGGAAAGTTATCGCATCCAGGCAAAATTAGGGAGGTTGGACCCATTTCTTTATCAAGCTGGGTTATGAAATCACGAACAATAGCAGGCTTAGTCAGAATCTCCTTTCTTCTTACTTGAATACATTGGTTTCGGCCCTAGCCTCTGAAGCAGGAGAAAACAAGCTTCCTCCATCTTCCATGTGGCAGCCTTTTAGAGATATCCTCTTTTCCAGGCTAAAAAGGCTTGGTGACGGCAATGTGTGTTGTGTTGCCGGTTCATGCACCCCCTTGTCCTTGTGAATATGGCAAGCACAAGCTTGTGTAAAAAAATAAGTATCCAGTAGAACCTTGAGAGCAGTGAAATGCTAATCCAGTTTGGTCAGTCTTGAATCTTGATTGGTGCAGTTCTTACACCCACCGTATTTCTGAACTCATTAACTGCAATTTACAGACTTAGCTTTGTCTGTGTTGGTGTATTCTATGTATTGGTGCTGCAGGAAAATGTATAGATTGAATAGTTGTATTTGAGTCTGAACTACTTGTCATTATCCTTACAGGTCTGGGGCAGCTTCTGGTTTGGGAATGGCAGAGCGAGTCCTATGTGCTAAAGCAGCAAGGCCATTTCAACAGCATGGTTTCTCTTGCATATTCTCCAGATGGGCAGTACTTAGTCACTGGCGGAGATGATGGGAAAGTAAGTCTGCCGCATGTTATTGAATTTAGCTAGGGGAGGGAGTTTGTAACTCTCTAAAATTTGCAATTTCTGGACATACACTTTAAAGATACAGTGGAACCTCAGTTTACAAACGCGATCCGTTCCACGGAGGCGTTCGTAAACGGAGGCATTCGCTCCCCGAAGGCATGCTTCTGCATGTGCGCGAAGAGCCGATAGAGTGTTTCTGCGCCCATGTGCACTGTGCGGATCGCGTCTGCGCATCCGACGCCGCGGAACCCGGATGTAAACACTTCCGGGTCTGCGGCGTTCGTAAACGGAGGCGTTAGTAAATGGGACTGTTTGTAAACTGAGGTACCACTGTACTAAGATAGGAGCTCTTAAAAGTTCCTAGAAGCTAGGAACCTTGATTTATTTTGGATATGTTGTCACTCCTGTTTGCTATGGGTGATGCTTGCATTGTTTTTAAGAAAAAAACATTAGTGTGTATTTGGAGCAGTAGCAAAGCTGTGTAACATGGAAGTTGACCACATTCTTGGTTCGCTGTAGTGACTCGTAATGTCTAGCCAGATCATGTTGTCAGTAAGGTTTCCAGCTGACAGCAAAATGATAAATTCATGTCCTCCTTTGGCTTCTGCATGTGTGATTTTGAATGGCTTGCTTAACTTCCCTGGAAGTTTAGCTCTGCCAAGTGTGGTGTGCTGGAATGTGTTTTCAGTGACTTGAATCTTAATACTGTGTTAGTCCCAGAAAAGGAATACAGTATTTCTGAAGCTTACTGAAGTATTTTCTGTTTTATTTTCAGGTGAAGGTGTGGAACACCAGCAGTGGTTTCTGCTTCGTAACCTTTACAGAACATACAAGCAGTATATCTGCCGTAACTTTTACCACTTCAGGATATGTCATTCTCAGTGCTTCCCTAGATGGGACAGTTCGAGCTTTTGATCTGCACAGGTAAATTATTCTTTTACCCCCTAGCTAAATTCTCTCTTCCCTGAGCTTGGAGTGGAAAACCAGAGAATTTAGAGGGAATATTTCTAATTAATATCTAGAATGTTGTTTGGTTACACTGCTCTTGTGCCATTGTGTCATGTGAGCATTTCATAATTTGAAAGCATACAACAGAAAAATTGTGCCCAGTTTCAGAAACAACCAAAGCCTAGCCTTCTCCATTGCCTAGGCTTTGGTTGTATAAATGTAATTTTTAAAAGCTAATCAATTGTTCACTTGGGATATTCCATCACTTTTTGTGATACCACTGAGGGACTTTTACCTAGAATAGCATACAGGCACCAAAGTTTCCCCTTAAATCACATTTCTGCATGTTTTAAACAGGTACCGCAATTTCCGCACCTTCACTTCCCCACGACCAACACAGTTCTCTTGCTTGGCTGTGGACTCCAGTGGCGAGATTGTTTCAGCTGGTTCTCAGGACTCTTTTGAAGTATTTGTGTGGTCAGTGCAGAGTGGGCGACTCTTAGATGTAAGAAACATTTTGTTTTGGTTGTCTCAACCCCTTTTGAAACTGCTTTTAATTGAGGCTGGCTCCGTCCTTAGAGCAGAAACCATATATATATTTGCAGGATTTAAAACAGTAATTGAACTTGAATGAGTTGAGCGTGATTAAAAATAGGCACATCTTTAATTTATCTTACTAGCTAATGTGCAGTTTTTGCATCTAAATTCAGCTTCTAACATCTAATCCTATTGATCGGCACAGCTGTGACCACTTGGTGTTCCTTGTGTCTTCATAGCTTCAACAGAATCCTTTGTAGAGCAAGTGGAGAGGTCTGCCTATCATTTTCACTCCCCTTACGATAATTCATTATAAGGCTGTATCCATACACCTTTGTGCAAATTAATTGAAACAAACAATGTAGTTTATTGTACAAAACTCACATTTACATACATTAGTAACGGATATGACCACCGCTATTTTTAAGCAGCATTTGAACATGGTTTGGCATGGAGTCTACTATAGTTTCAAACAGTCACTGTTGAATTTCGGACCCCTGTACCACACTTGAATCAGCGCATGAATGAGCTTCTCCATAGTCGTACCGCCTACAGCACGGAGGTGACACTTGCATATAGCCCACAAATTCTCAATGGGATTTATGTCCGGGGAATTCCCTGGCCAATCAAGTCCCCGTATTTGCTGCTCTGTCATGAATTTCTTCCCCACTTTCAATGTGTGACAGGGGGCTAGGTCCTGCTGCAATATCCCAGTACCGTCAGAATACCTCTTTTCCAGCTCTGGAATAGCACTCTTTCGTAGAACCTCAGTATATTGTGGCGAGCGCATCATTCCTTCTATTGGCTGCAGGCTTCCAACACCATAATGATCAACTTTTTGTGTTTGTTTTGAGTACAGGATTATGAGTAAGATAGAAAACATGCTTTGTTTCAATTAATTTGCACAAGGGTGTATATGTTAGCTGTTTTGTGTGTGCTGCCGTGCTGCATCTGGCAATGATATCTGCTGCCAAATAGTTATGTCTCGCAATGCTGATCCACAGCTGTCAACAACAACAGTGATTGTTCTAGTGTTGCACTATTGGAAGTCCTAGTGCTTGTGATCCTGGATCCTTGCTCTGATTTGGTGGTGCATTTAAAGGATCTGTTCATGTGCTTTGCCAATTTTAAATGTGGCCCCAAAGTCATATACTATAGTAACTTTAAATGTTGGGAATTGCAACCCGGTAATGAAATATCTGATGTGCAACTTTTGAACCATTTTGTATGCATATAGTTCCATCTGTGGATTATTTTTTTTCCTGTATGAGATCCTGTGTAAACCAACATGTAGAAAAGAAATCTAATTGGCTTATCTCCATTAGGTCTTAGCTGGTCATGAAGGCCCCATCAGTAGCCTGTGTTTTAATCCCGTCAAGTGCGTCCTAGCAAGTGCCTCTTGGGATAAGACAGTCAGGTTGTGGGATATGCTGGATAGCTGGAGGACCAAGGAAACACTGGCACTGAACTCGGATGGTGAGTCCCTTGGAAATCTCTTGTGCGAATGCAGGTAGCTATGTTCTCCCTGTGATGTTGGGTGGCTGGTTAAAGCTTCAATTGGTCCTAGGTTCTGGGAAGAAAGCTTGCATGTAATGCAGCTTTTTCCACACGAATGGAACTTAATTTGTCAAGTAGTATATCTGTGTTTACTTATATTTACTTGAAGCATTTCTGTCTCTCCCTTCTTTGTTGCCCAATCCCAGGGCAGGTTGAAAAACGTGCAGTGCACCATAAACTGCAATAAATACTATAATAACAAACTGAAGGATCAGATGAGAAACAGTCAATGAGCAAGCATTATAAGATTCATATTAAAATGTGTAAATGAAGTCATTGAATCTCCATTGCATAAAAGCTTGGCAATATAGATACATTTACATTAAAAACCAACCAACTCAGTACAGCAGGTATCAGCAGTACTTGCTTTAAAATGTAAACTGCCAAAGGTTCAGAAATGAAAATAATGCCAGGATAAACGGTTATGTTTTAGCACAACTTTATACAGCGCAGCATTATATATAGTCTTTGTGACGATGGATATGTTATGTGTTGAGAGTGCGTGTTCATGTGTGATTTCTGGAAATTCTGAATCTGAGTCTATCTCTGTGTGTTTTTTAACAACTGAGGACAATGTGGCCAAAATGTACATACAGGAAGGCGTGGCTTTGATTTTGCTCCCTTCTCTTTTCCAGTGCTTGCTGTTGCTTTTCGTCCGGATGGCAATGAACTTGCAGTTGCTTCCTTGGATGGACAGATCACTTTCTGGGACCATGAAAATGCTGTGCAGACTGGATCAATTGTGGGGCGACATGACCTTCAGATGGGCAGAAAAGAGCTGGACAAAATAACCGCCAAACAATCTGCTAAGGGGAAGTAGGTAGACTTTTTAAAAAACAAGTTTTTATTAAAAGGTTTTCTTGGTTTACAGAAGTACATGCCTTGTCTCTTTATTCAGGTTGTAAAGTCTTTTCTACAGATCAGTTAACATTTGTTATGAGACATTAGTGTTGAGTACAATATAAGGTCAGGGATGGAGAGAAGGGGAGAGGAGGGGTGGTGGTGAAACTTATATTCTTTTTGGCAATTCATGAAGAGGAATTTGGAATCAATGGTTGGGAAGAATACATTCGTGAATGGGATCGAGGCGATCTATTCAGAGCAAAAGGCAAGATTGATAATTAATAACACCCTAACAGAATATTTTGAAATCGCAAAAGGAACTAGACAGGGTTGCCCTTTATCACCGTTATTGTTCATCATGGTCCTGGAAATATTATTGATCAGATTAAGAGACCTATCTACAATTAGAGGTATTAAGGTAGGTGCAAAGCAATTTAAAGTGAAAGCCTTCGCAGATGATTTAGTTTTAACATTGGAAAATCCAAAGGAAAGTGTTGCAGAAGCTATAGAAGTAATGGAGAAATTTGGTCAATTGGCAGGATTCAAATTAAATAGACAAAAAACCAAGGTTATGGCAATGAATATGTCGAAAGAAGAAAAACAGGAATTACAGTTAAAACATGGACTCGACGTGGCTAAAAAGGTAAAATATTTGGGAATATGGATGACAGCAAAGAATATTAATCTTTACAGTGATAATTACGAACAAGTATGGAAGGAAATAAAGAAAGACCTGGAAAGATGGACTAATATGAAAATGTCATTCTTAGGAAGAATTGCAACAATAAAAATGAATGTATTACCTAAGATGTTATTCCTATTTCAAACTATACCTGTGGTTAAAGGTACGAGGCAATTCCAAGAGTGGCAAAAGATTTTATCAAGATTTGTCTGGCAGGGGAGAAAACCTAGAATAAAACATAAGATTTTGGTAGATAAGAAAGAAAGAGGTGGATTCGCCCTGCCAGACTTGAGACTTTATTACGAAGCGTCCTGTATCTGTTGGATAAAAGAATGGATAACTCTAGAGAATACGGACTTGTTAGATTTGGAAGGTTTTAACAATAGATTTGGATGGCATGCATATTTATGTTATGACAAAAAGAAATCACATACCGGGTTTACGAATCATGTGATAAGAAGATCTCTGTACGAGGTGTGGGAAAGAAATAAAAGGCTGTTAGAGACTAAAACACCCTGGTGGGTCTCACCAGCAGAGGTATTAACAGTTAAGAAAGTAAATATGGAAAAGAGGCGGGCCACGTATGAGGAAATCTTGACGAAAACTGAAAAAGGATGGAGTTTAAAACCTTTTGAGGACATTAAAGGAGTGTTAACAGGATGGATAGAATACCATCAAATAAATGATGTGCTTAAAGAAGATAGAAAAATAGGTTTTGAGGATAAAAGATCCAAATTTCAAATAGAAGTGCTAGAAGGCAAAACAAAGCTTTTGACAAAGATGTATGATCTGTTGTTGGAGTGGTATACAAAAGATGAGTTGACAAAAGAAGTGATGATTAAATGGGCAAAAGATTTGGGGCATAATATTGAATATGATGCGTGGTTGAAACTATGGAATCAAACTTTAAGATTTACAGCATGTACTGCCTTGAAAGAAAATGTATATAAGATGATGTACAGATGGTATTTAACTCCAGTTAAGTTAGCTAAAATGTATAGAATGAGTGATAAAAGTTGCTGGAAATGTAAAGAGAAAGATGGTGAATTTTATCATATGTGGTGGACATGCGAAAAAGTTAAAAGATTTTGGGAAAGTTTATATAATGAATTGAAAAAGATGTTTAGATATACCTTCCCAAAAAAACCAGAAGCATTTTTGTTAGGAATAATAGGAGGAGAGATTAGAAAAGAAGATCAAACACTGTTTATGTATGCAACAACCGCGGCTAGGACTTTGTTAGCCCAAAAATGGAAACTACAGGAATTACCTACAATTGTGGAGTGGCAGATAAAAATGATGGACTATGCTGAACTTGCTAGATTGACATGCAAGATTCGTGACCAGGGGGAGACAAGGTTTCAAAAGGACTGGAGTAAATATGTGGACTATATGGAGAAAAACTGTAGATCATTAAAAACTCTCGCAGGATTAAAATAAACCTTACGAATTGACCAATATGTTAAAAAAGGAACTGCAAAAAAGGGAATTAACAAGAAAACCGCATGAAGGGAGGGGGGGAAGTCATAGCTCGGCGGAGCAAGGTAAAAGATGTGAATATAAGATTTTGTATAAAAGATTGGTTTTGTTAATTTGTTGAATTTGGAAAATCGGAATAAAATGTATTTAAAAAAAGAAAAAGAAACTTATATTCTTTTTTATCTTGTACGTGTGGGGTTTTGTGTCAGCGTCAACTGACGCTTTCCTTTCGCTTGTTACATAAGTAGGTTGACTATTTGATCACAGGGTTGGGAGGGATCTCTAGTCTCATCTAACCCATTTGTGACCCTACTCTAAGAAGGACTAGTTCTTTTCCTTTGAATTAGGGATACTTAATATAATTGTTGGAATTAACTACCTCTGTATCTGGTGAACCTGAGTTTTATTAGGCTAGTTTTAATATAGAAGTAGGAAGCTTGTGCATAGCTTGCTGCCTTTGAAAGCTCTCTTGTGCATCCTATTGACTTTTTGCAAATTAAATGTGTCTCCTTAAAGATAAAAGTGTGCATATGTGATTCTATTAGTATCTGGTTTTGATAACTTCTTAAGATGTGGTCATGTGACTTAATGCTCCCATCAACTATGAGCTGCTACCACTTGTAGTCAGAGTCTTAGGTTTTACTTGTTGCTGTGTGAAAGGTAACCTTGCAGTTTGTTAGAGCTCATTCAGCACCACTCTTACCATGTTAGCAGTCAAAGGCAGTAAGAGAACGGCAGGCATATGTTTTAAAGACTGTATTCAGATAACTCATTCAGATAATTTTTGCAAAGAAAGAACTTATTGCAGGTAGATGTTTAAACAGTGATGGACATGTCAGGCGATATAAGTATTTTCTCTTTTTTTAAATCTCCCACTAATAAAATAGAAGGCTCTACTATACTTAATAACCCTATGGTATGCAGGCTGTCACAACATGGTTTAGTTTATTTCAATCCTGAGCTTTTTCTATTATGTGTTGAGTCTCTTTAGTTCATGAAAAAATGATTTTAAAATGGCTGTGGTTGGAATGGTTCGGTAGAGAAATGAGGACCTAATCTCTTAGCACAACAGACGTCTATCTTCAGCATAACCAGAATATCTCTCTTGGTGGAAGGGACTGACTTATAACATAAATCTAACATGTCTTTGTTGTCCTCCCCAGATCTTTTACTACTCTATGTTACTCAGCTGATGGGCAGTGTATTCTAGCAGGAGGGCAGTCAAAGTTTGTTTGCATTTATCATGTTAAGGAACAGATGCTCATTAAGAAATTTGAAATATCTTGCAACTTGTCTTTGGACGCAATGGAGGTTGGTGATTGATTTTTTTTCGTATTTGTTGTGTATGTTTGGGTAAGATCAATATAACACTATTAAACAGAAGTATGTTTGTGCTGCTGCTTCCCTGTGGCAACCTGAGTTGTAATCCGTCAATGAATTCAGTCTTTGGACCAAGTGATGCAAATCTGTGCTGCAAAGTATTTTGTTATGACATTCCAATCTATTTCTGGTATGAATCAATGTTGTCTTTCTAGTACTTGACTTTTATCCAGAAAACATGGGCACATCTGGATTTGGAGGGCTAGAGATTGAGCAAATGCTGTAGCCCTTTAAATAGTCTGAAACATTATAGAAATTCCAAATAGTTTACCTGAATTCATGAGCCTTCTACATGAAGAATGTTGCAATGTTGTGGTTGTTTTTTTTAAATTTTACAGGAGTACTTGGATCGCAGGAAGATGACTGAATTTGGTAGCATGGCATTAATAGATGAAGGAGCTGGGGATGATGATAATGTTGCCATCCCTCTTCCGGGAGTTAAAAGAGGTATCTGTTTCCCTTTCACAATTTTCAGCTAATCTGCTGTTTCGTGTGTGCCAGGTACTCTGTGAGCTAGGAACCTTCCTTGCTGAGTAGGGGAGGGATGGAAAGGGTGACAACACGTAAACCAAGCCTTTTGTTTATGCTTGCTAAAGTGGTGATCAAACCCTTTTTTAAAGCTGGGAGTCCAGCTAATAGCACTTTGTCTTCTTTTGACATCTCCTGAAGAGTGTGTGAGAATGGGCACTTGAAAGCTAAGATTTCAAAATGCTGAGGCCAATGTAGCCATCAGTTGCACATTCCGTGATGGTTCCAGGGAAGTGATTCGGTGCCTCCTCCACTGTGGTTGCCACCAGCATTTTCACATCCAGCCCTGTTTTGTGAAGTTGTCCCTATTGCCTGCGTTCTCTTGCAGCTTACCTGTCTTAATCTGTTTCCGCTCCCATCAGCCCCATCCAACGTTGCAATCAGAAGGAGAGGCAGATTCCTAGATATTATTGCAACCATCTGTACTGTTCAGTGACAGTGATGCGGAAGGAAATGGGTTGTATCCAACACTGCGCAAGCAGAGTTCCACTCATGCAACAGGACTTTCATTGCCTCTCTTTTTCTGGTGCATCAGCAAAAGCTGCTCCAGGGGTTTCCCAGCCCTCAAAAAAAAACTTATTTTGAGTGTGTTGGGGGCACTGGTGGGCATGTGAGAGGAAGTTCCATTGCATGCAGGGAGGTATGTTGGGTGAAGCTTTCAGTGTTGGATACTGCCCGAAATGTAGTTTCTACTATGCTGTTTAAACATTTTACTTTGGCAAACAGTTTTGAACCTTTTTAGGAATACTGTATTGATTTATTTTTATTTTTACAAATGCTAGTGCAACTGACTTGCCGTACTGACTGCTAACTTGGATTCTCATGGTTGGAACATGCAAAATTAATACTTAATGCAAGAGGTTAACTGAATTTGTCTTTTCCTTCGTTTCAGGTGACATGAGTTCTCGATCCTTTAAACCAGAAATAAGAGTGACCTGCCTCCGCTTTTCTCCTACCGGTGGGTGCTCTTAGAACGGAGCTGGCAATGGGGTGCTGCTGCTTTTAGGATCAGGGTGTGGTGGTTTAAAATAAATGAAGGGGCTGTCTTTTTAAAAAATTGCTATTAATATCTTTGTTTGTTTGCAAATTTAATGAGAAGAACAAGGAAAAAGAGGAAATAAGAGAAAGAGGGAAGAGAAAAAATAATAATGATAACTGGCATATACAAATAATACTAATGATAGACCACCATTAGTAAGTAAATCTTAAATTAAACATATGTTAATAAGCCTTCCAAATGTCCAAATAGGTATCCACGCAAAATTGATGCCTATATGAAACCTGTGGGGATCCCTGTGTGCTCGTGCTCCCTCGAAATCATGCGCCCCTGGCCCTCCCCATGCTATGCCTCTGCCTTGAGCGTTTCCCCTAACAGTCCTCACATACTGTTTTGCGCATCCTTCTCTTGCCACCAGCATTGAGAGGCAACCAATCAGACCTCTGCCTTTCATTTGCAGCAGGAAGGAGTAGGGAAGGAAACTTGAAGAAACAAGGATCTGAAGCGACAGGGGCAGGCTAGAGTCACACCACACATTTAAAGCAGAGGGCTCCCCCAAAGTGTCATGGAAGCTGTAGTTTGTTCAAGGAACTGGGAATTGAATTAAACTACAGTTCCCACCATTACTTGCTTTGGAATGAGATGGCTGTCTTACTTCACCCCTAGAACAGCATAACTAATCATAATTACTAAATATTAGTCACTTATTTGCACTTTGATTTGACTAGTTGAATTTTCTGTCTGTGGTGGAAAGTACATGTTTTTTGCCAGCCAGTACAGTTTAAGAATAAAGTTGTTTGTCGATTTATTCTTCAAGATCGTGGTTTATAAAAGCTGTCTTTAATATAATCTTCCAATATTCCTCCCTCCAGACCTGAACAATTTTAACTAGCACAAGCACTATTTCTCTTGTAGGACGAAGCTGGGCAGCAACGACCACAGAAGGTCTTCTTATCTATTCTTTGGACTCTAGTCTGGTCTTTGATCCATATGACCTAGAAATTGACATCACCCCCAGCAGTATTCGTAAAGTACTGGTTCAGAAGGAGTACACCAAGGCGATTGTCATGTCTTTTCGACTGAATGAGAAGAAACTGATTCAGGAGGTCCTAGAAACGGTTCCATACAATGAAAGTAAGCTGGAATTCTGTTGCCAGTCTAATGTGGTGGTTGCAGAAAGCTAGATTTCCTGAGGTTCTAAGACGTCTCCAATACTTGGTTTGCTTATATACTAGGGAGAAGGGAAGGTATACGAAGTCCCAAATGATCTCAGGTGCTTGACATAAGAATGCAAGTAGTGACCATTAGAGGAACAGAAAGAGGGGGAAATAGGGAAAGAATAGCATCATGCAGAATGGCAGCTCATTGATTTGGATTTCCTTTGCCTGGAGATATCTTTTTTTAAAATAAAAAAACCTGAAACTGGAAAGCTTAGTGATGAATCATGTGGAACAGGCATCCCCAAACTTCAGCCCTCCAGATGTTGTGGACTACAATTCCCATCATACCTGACCATTGGTCCTGTAAGCTAGGGATCATGGGAGTTGTAGGCCAAAACATCTGGAGGGCCGCAGTTTGGGGATGCCTGATGTGGAATATACTGTTTTTTTAAGCTTAAGATTTTGCACATGTTATTTAAACTAATAATTTATTATTTTTTAAACCATAGTTGAAGTAATCTCCTCCATGCTTCCAGAAGTATATATAGAAAAAATGCTAGACTTTTTAGCCTCTTCCTTTGAGACATCTCGTCATTTGGAATTCTATCTAATCTGGACTCAGAAGTTGCTTATGTTACATGGATGCAAGTTAAAAACAAGGTTAGTGACTTTGGGGATAAGGGTGTGGGAAGAGAGAGAATAAGACATACTGCCTTTATCTAAGAAATTTGGAATGGTTTCCCATCAGAACTGGTTGGGCCCAGAACTGCTTAGCTTTAGAAAATGAAATATACTGTGAATTTGTATTAGCAAAATTGGTATTTGTACCAGTTTTATCCCTTTGAGGTGATTGGGCTGAAAACTACATTCCTAATTGCCAGGTAGCTACCACCGTGGACAGAACCTTAAATTGTAGCAATATTGTGTATGTGTGTGAGAGAGACTTCTGCAAGTAGTAGTTGTTTCATTGAAAGTCACCGTTCACAGCTGTCTCAGTTCTTTGACACTTTGAAGTTTTGAATTTAGTTTTGAATTTAGCCCTTTTTATTCTTAAAATGTACAGAATGATTTTTTTACAAACCAAGAGTTAAGTTTTTTTTGTGTGCTTTTGCAGGTCAGAGAAACTGCTGCCCACCATTCAGTTCCTTCAGAAGAGCATGCAGCGTCACTTTGAAGACGTTTCCAAACTGTGCGTATTTTGTTCAGTTGCATTCTATTTCAAATAATTTCTCTTCCCTGTAGAAAGAGATGACTCTGGCTAGAATATTGAGCATTTCTTAATGGAAATTCCCCTTTCCCCTTCCTTCCACCTAACATCCCACATTGTATTGGGGAGAATTTTACCTGGGATTTTCTAGCTTTGTGTGATTTTGTTCTATCAAGTGCCTTGCCATTCACTCACAGACCTCTTCCTGTTGCCTTAAGGACCCCTCCCGTTCCCAGCACTGAATTCCTTCAGAGGCGGGGAGGGTAGTTGAGGGCTGCATACTACTGGTGAGTAGGGACAGCCCTGTACTCCATCCTTGAACACACACATGCATTCCCCATTCACACACACAAACAGTACATACCAGACTCATAATCTCATACCCTTAACAAACAGCCCCCGATAGCTAACCTGCTCCAATTAGTTCAGGAAGAGGTCTTCTTTCCCATTGTCTTAATTCCACCCTTCTGGTGTGTCTTTGTGGGGAATGAAAAATGGGCCTTCCTCACTGGTCTGCACTGATCAGCAGAAGAGCATGGAGAAATTGAAGCTGGGGTGGGGAAAGGGCTTGGGGAAAGTCTGGCAGGCCAGAGAGTCACCATGTATGTTAGATCTGATGGTTTGTTATTTCAACATTAGAGCATCTTGCACGAAGCAGCTAGTAAGAGAGATCGTGGTAAATTAGCTGTGTGTGCCAATGAAGCATCATCAATTAAAATCCACAGACATATTGCCTCAAACATCGTACTTTTCATTGAAGCCATTTTCAGGTTTGCCTTGAGAAATTAAGCTACGAGTGTGGCATGTGTGAACCAATGCAAGTAGTACGCTGCTGATAGTGGTCTGATTATTGGCTACTTTTTATAAACATAGGAACGCTCTTACATGCACTGCTTTGAATCTACCTAATCCCCCCCCCAATGGTCTTTGTCTCTACAGTTGTGACTGGAACTGTTATAACATGAAATATATTATGGCCATTTCACAACAGAGGGGTGTGAAACGTACAGCAGAAGTGTCTGAAAATGAAGATTTGCAAGACTCCAATAATGACTCTGTCATGGAAGAATTGCCTGCACTTGCATGAACTTTTGAGAATGCTTTTTCATACATAAGTAATTTAAACAGTGGTATTCACTGAGAACTGAGCAGCCCTCATAGAGGCATATTTTGTACAGGTGATGCAGCAACATGATTGAGAGTAAGCAGGCTATTCCTTTTTGTCTTCTGTTTCAAAACTGTAAATTACATTCTAAAATGTAAATTATTGATACTGCTAAATTTTAAGCAAGACAATGCCATCAAACATTTGAGATGCCTGGGAGGAGGGGCAGGATCCATCTGCCACCAGTTGACTTCTTTTTCTGCACAGGAACTTTTAAGCTCCCTCCTTCCATTGACAGCCATTTCTGGAATGGGAAGTCATTCAGAGTGGCACCCTGCAAGAATACAGGAAGAAAACATAGCCTTCTGGCATGCATGGAAGTATTGGAGTGTGAGTGGGGGTGGATCCCAGCCATGGCTTTCCCCCTGGCTTTAGGGTAAACGTGTAAACGTGCTGCAATCATATTGCAACTGGTCCAATGACCTTTAGCACAATTTCATTGATATAAAATTCAACTATTAGTTGTTTATGGGGGAAAGACAAATACTAGGATTGGTGGGATCTGAGATCAACCGAATGAATATCTAGGCAAATATTTCTTACGAAGCAGCTCATTGTATGTCCCAAATAACTGGTTGACAATTTCTAGAAACCGGCCATGCACAAGTGATTCCAGCTATTCATAATCAATGATGTATTCACAGATACCAACATGAGAATATGGTCAAGTAATAAAGGCATGTTTATAGCTTCACAGGTTGTCTGGAGTGCATTAAGGCATGCAATTACTTTTATGAAGTACTAGAAAATTACCCTGACTCCAATGTGAAAAATGTTGTATGTAATAATGTGGTCTCCTACATTAAACAGCAAATGCTCAGCTGTTGTAGCCTGAATGTGAATCATGTATCACAGGATACAGTGAACAATGTTATTGCCAAATGGTATTTTGGTGTTATTAGTTGATTGCTAAGATTTTAGCTAGGTGTAGGGAGTGTGGAATATTTATTTTTATTGATCTCTATACTATCATGCACCATAGTATAGAGTGGTTCTTCAAAGAAAAAATACAATAAGAACAGTTATGCCAAACAGCAGATAGAAATAGCTGCATATTTTAACCTTAGTAGGTTTTTCAAACCTTTCTCCTGGGCAGGTTATTGTGGGCAGAGTTGTTTCTTTAGCTACTTGGATCCTAAGCCACATAGCACATTAGATGTCAGCACCAGCACTTGGAATTGTGCTTGGAAACAGGTGAGATTGGTGAACTGGATGAGAACTGGGGGAAGTGATTGTGCAGTTATTCCACTATGACATGTCTTATATCACATCTTTAACCTTGACTATAGGATGCAGCAACAATGCCAACTGGGTGGGTGTAGATTTAGTGAGCGGTTGTTCACATATCAACATTTAAAAGGGTCGTATGAATTGGACTTCAGTTGAATGAAAGAACAAATGAGTTATTGGGTGTTGTGTTTCCTGTACCCATTGATGCTGTTTGCTCCCAAGAAAGATCCCTTTTTTGGGGGGGGGGGAATCTTTCCCCACTCCTCCTCTCCCTTAACTGAAGGGGGCAATTTGGTTTTGGTTTAAAGGGAAATGTTTGTAAATGCTTGAATCAAAACCCAGCATTTTGCTGGTTGATTTTACTACATGGTTATAAAATAGTTTTGCTAAACAATATGCAAGCATGGTTCCTTTGTAAATTTTGTTGCCCAAATTCCTTCAGGCCAAGTGTTGATACTTGGGCAAGTTGGGCATGTCCAGTTGATAGAGTTGTCAAGCCACCCACTCTTTTGCAACGTTGTTTGAGTGTGTGCAAGTTCTTTTTAATAAGCTGGAGCTTTGGGAAAATGCGTTCAAAATATAAGTGCAAAATACTGTACGATGAGGAATTTATAAGATAGAACGGAAACTGATCTGTATAAAACAGCCGCCCCCTCCGTTGCCTGCCAGCCCGAGCCAGTTCGCCTAGTTACCTAATCAGTCAGACCCTCCTTGCGAGCTCAGCCCTCTGACGTCAGCTGCGCGACAGGCCTCCTTGCCGGAGAGTGGCGCTGCTTGCGTTCCTCCCGGGCCCATGCCGCGCTCGCATTGACGCCGGTGCAACGGGCTGAGTGCTCCGGTGTCGCGGTGTATATAACTCTTCCCCCATTCGTTCAGCGGCTCGTTCCCTTCGAAGCGAAGTAGTGCGGGGATGTTGGCCGCCAGGTTAGCAGGTTGTAGGCCGCCCCTCTCGTCGCTCCGGGTGCTGAGGGGGCTCCCGGCCGCGGGGTTTCATTGCTCGGCGCAGCGTCTCCGCGGAGCCAGAGTCGCTGTGGTGAGTCCGGCTGCCAGCCAAGCTTGAGCGGATGAGCTCCTAAGGGGCGGGGGTGGCGGCTGCTTCTCCTGCTCCTCCTCCTCCTCCACAGGCGAGAGAGCTTCGTGGAAAATTATTACCACCTTTCCCTGCCACCCCCTCGGTGGCTGTGCGGCACACAGGCAGAAATGCAACAGGTTGAGCTGCAGCTGCAGCCATGGGCAAAGCTGCACGTGCTGCACTGCCTCCTCCTGCCTTGCTTTTAATGAAGGCACGGGGGCGCCGCCAAGGTAAAAGAGATGGCGGAGTGGAAAGTTGCGTCCTTGGAAGGGAGGCAGTTGATCGGCGTCGAGCTGCAGCTCCGAGAACTTGAGCCCTTCCCTCGCTCACTTCAGGAATGCTGGCATCGCCCCCAAACAGATACCTTGTTTGGTTTCGCTTTCTTTCTGCTGCCTTTCTTTAGCTTTCTTATCGTAATTCTGCTCAATTCCCTACATGTAAAATTATTACAGCTCAGAAGCAAGTTCCGCTACGTTCAGTAGTTTTGAAAATTGCGGCCTTTATGGTTGCAGATAGGTACTGTAATGGCTTTCTTTGTTTATAGTTACATTTTAGAGCGCGCGCCCCCTTCCATTCCGTGTTCATGCTGAAATATATAACAATATCCAGGCTCATAAAAAACCATATCCAGGCTCATAAAGACTTACTAGAGCTGCAGTGGAAAGTGGAGTGGAGAGTAACAGTTCAGACTTCTGTTATGGTTTCATGTAAGGGTCCCCTAGTGAAGCATTTGGCACATATGGGCGAATTTGGAGAACGTTGCAGACAGTTGAGCATTAACAAAACTTCTGTGTCCTAGTTTCCCTCCTGACTTTGAGAGGGGAAAAAAGTTTTGGGGAAGGAAATCTTAATACAATTTACTATTGTTCCCTGGGAGTTTAGATAGTCTATAGAAACAAAGAGTTCTTATGTGGGACCTTCAAGAGTAACACATCATCCATGAAAGTTTATGCTGCAGTAAGGAAAGCATACAAACTGGGGGAGTCACTCTGGAAATAATGAACTGAGTTGGACAAGAAACTATTGTTCCCTCTGTGTATGTGAATTGGGAAAAGAACTCTGATTTTGAAATCACTATGCTGATGTTCTTTTTGCAGGTCTTATCGGGATGTGGTGTTTATGATGGTACTGAAATCCACGAAGCCTCAGCGTAAGTGTGTGTAATCATTGGGTCTCCAAATGATCAACAGTTGACTCAATTGATAAGCATTCCAATTACGCAGGTGACATTTCTTTGTTAGATAGCTTCTCCTTGAGTATTTTGGAGAGTCATATCCTAACCCCCCATAGTTTCTACCAAGATATGAAGTAAATTTCAGTTTAATATTTTGCTTATTTTGCTACTTCATCTCCTATATCTATGTATTTTGTAGGATATTGGTCCATTTGAGCCGTGAAGGAGCCAGTGTTCAGATGTATGCCCCAGATATTTCTCAGATGCATGTTATCGATCATAGCAAAGGACAACCAGCTGAGGGTGAATCAAGGTAAGAACAAATTTTAAGACAAGCTACATGAGTATATCTAGATTTATATTTATACAGTGCACACAAATATACATACATCTATTGATACTCTGTGGGAAGCTGGCTACCCTCACTATTTGAATTGGTCTCATCTAAACCTCAGTTTTCTAGATTGTCTCTCCCACCCAGAGTTATATGTAAATAGTGTTCCCAGTATTTGGATCACAGTTCTGTATATTGCCCTCAAACCATTTGAGTATAACTATACTTTGTTAAATACTTTACCAATAAGTTCAGTAACTTTAAATTATCAGTCTCAGGCTGTTCTTTCCTGGGGTCCTTTAATAGCAATGCTCCTTATATGTCTATCTATGTAGTCAACTTTTGCTCTTCACTTTTATACCTCTTTTCTTTAAGAAATGTCTTAGCAGAATCGGCAAGGATTGCTCGTGGTAAAATTGCAGATTTGGCTAAACTTACTGCAAAGGATCATGACGCTGTGATATTTCCTGGAGGTTTTGGCGCAGCCAAAAATCTGTGAGTGAGTTCTGAATTCATACGCTATTGCAATTGTTAAATTCCAGATAATTAACCTCTCTTTAAGAGATGCTGTAGGAAAGTTATAGTTCATTAAGAAATACCATTTTCCAGATGTGTTCATTCAGGCTTCTTGTACCATAAGGACAAATATTTTCATTGTTGAGTGTTTGTTGATGCCCCAGAAAAATACACATACCATTTTTATAGCCAAATCAAGCCACAGTCTAATGTTGAAAAAGAGAATCAAAAGTTTTCTTTTTCATAAACGCCTTACGTTTTATGCCACATTGTATGGAAATCTTGATGCTGAAACTATTAAAGATAAAATAATACATTAAAAATATTATAAACTATTTTAATGTGCCATTTTATATTTGTGAGCCACTCAGATAACTATGTTAAACGTACAACATATACAGTATGGTATAAGTACAATAATTATTAAGAAGTAATAATTATTCTTCCGGTGGTGTTTTCTTGGCATGCTGCAATTTATGTTTAAGGGCCACTGAAATCAGTGGAATTGCATGAAGGATTGCAGCTGTAGGCAGTCTTCAACATCATGAAACAATGTTACTTATTTGCATGCCTGTTTTCCCTTGGGGGGAGTCAAAACATTTTAGAGAGGTCTTTTAAGGCTGAGTCTGTGGATAACTAATGGAATAAGAAAATAAACAAGGAAGCTTTATTGCATTATTGCTGCTTGAGGAATATGTTTTCAAGCTGGCTTGGCAGCATCGGTGCTAGAATGGTTCTCATGTATTACAGAAACAGTACTGATGCCTTGTATAACTTTTGCCCTGGGAATTTTTTTAGTACTTCATCTTTGCATCTGTTAGTACTTCATCTTTGCATATTTTATAACAGTTGAAAATTACACTTTATAAAATTAATAAAAATACATGTTGATACAGAAGAAAAACGCAGACTTAAAATACTAGACTATCAGGCAATCTTAAAGAGGTCCAATAAGGATAGCTGTATTCAAAAACTTTGCCACTTGCTCTGTGACTAATTGATTGGAACCTTGAAGCAAAATGATCATAAAAGACTCAAGAGGAGCAACCAGGGAGGGACTGTGTAATGGGGAGATTTCAAACGATGATCAACAGGTTCTATGTGTAGCATTTGTGGAAAATGCTTGCAAACTACTTAAAGTCTGAAGGAAGGAGTGCTTCCTTCTCTTGGCTGTTATCCAGCTGTTCATCTGCCATAGAAATTTAGCAGCACAAATCTGAGAACCAAATTTCAAACTGCTGTGTGGTGGGCCATTATGAACACCCATAGAAAGAAGTTTGTGTTTACCTAATTGCCCAGTTAGCTCTGAGTCACTGCATGCAACTGGATCAGCAGGACAGGTGATTTAAACAACCTTCATATGATGGCTGTACATGTATACCAAGGTGGCAAACCTTTGCCCCCACCCACCCCGATATTGCTGGACTACGGCTCCCATCATACCTCACTATTGACCATGCTGGCTGGGGCTGATAGGAGCTGGAGTTGAATAGCATCCCAGGGGCAATAGGTTAGCCACCTCTGGTTTACACCAACACTAAAACAGATACCAAAAATATAGCTTGTATTTAGTGTTCCTGAGGAGGGAGTGGCCATATTTATTACCCTCTTTCCTTAGTACTGAAGCAGAGGAGTGTCTTGCCTTCTGTATGACAATAAGGCAGAGGATTATTAATTGCTTTTATGAATAAATAATTCCTGCCCCACAGCCCTGTTTTTTTAAGTGGGGTTGAAGGGAGGAATATTGGAGGCTGCAGGGAAGGGCCTTTTACTTATTTTAAGCGTGGTGTACCTCTGGGAATGTAAAATTTCAATTTATGGGTCTTTCATTCTTTTGTTAAGGTCTACGTTTGCAGTGGATGGAAAAGACTGTAAAGTGAATGGAGAAGTTGAACGTGTGCTAAAGGATTTCAACAAAGCTGGGAAACCCATTGGGTGTGTAAGTTATAAGATGCGAGTATTTGTTCATATTGTATGGAACACTACCAACCTGCCTTCAGCCCACCAGCCACAAATGTTTTGGCTGGCTGACTGCCTGGCACAACAAGGTTGTCAAGCATTGGCAGTCCAGACAGTAGGTGATGGGTTAGCTGCTTTCGGCCTAATGGATCACAAGTTGGGCAGGGCCTATTCAGTTGATCAGCCAAAAGAGGAGCCCTGATGGGCCCAGGCATCCCGTTTCCCACAGAGGCAGCATTTGTAAATCCCACAAGCAGGACATGGCTCAAAAGGTGTGCTAGTTTCTGTACCTGTACAGCACACCAGTGCTCCCCAGTCCAGTGTCAAACTTTTCTCTCTAATCTCTTCTTTCCTTCAGGCATTGTACCAACAATTTTGCTTGAGGTCCCTGTTCTCACCTCCTTCCTGCCTCCCTGTTCTCCTTCCTTCTGCCTCCAGGCCTTCTTCAAACTTGTGTTTCTTATCTTTCACACACTTGTCACTTCTGCTTCTGTTTTTGTGTCCTGCTAACAGTCCACAACTTTTCCAATTTAAGGCCCCCTATAAGCCATAGCTGCCAAGTCTCCCGTTTTTCGCAGGAAACCCCCGTATTTTGTTACCGTTTCCCGCTGTTATCCCGTAAAGCTCCTGCCGGCGGCCATGTCCCGGCTCCCGGCTGTCTGCGCATGTCTGGACATGCGCAGAAGGAATTTCTGGTGCCCAGACATGCAGACACGGGCAGCCCGGCACTGGAAGTTGCTTCTGCGCATGTCTGGGCACCGGAAATCGGGCAGTGCCAGCACCAGAAGTCGCGTAGAAGCGACTTCCAGTGCCGCGCCACCGCTGATCCCGGATTTTTCAATCCGGGAGTTGGAGGGTATTCTATAAGCTTTCCCAGGAACCAGATTTTATCTTCCACCTCTCTTATAGAACATGGCCAGCATAGAATTTCTAATGATTTCTGTGTGTTTTTCCCCTTTCCTTTCCTTATGGAGAAGCACTCTGGGCAGCTGCCACAAGGAACAGAAAAGTAGCATGGGATGGAACAGCCTAACACTTTCTTCTCTGGGTGTTTTTCCACTCAGGAGTGTCCTCCCCCTGTTATCACCTGTGAGTGAGGAAACAGCTGGAGAAGGCATAATTTTGAGATGTGAAAAGGTTCAGCAATCTTGTTCCTGAACTATTTTGCCTCTCTCAAGGCCTGTTACTTCTTTCTTTTTTTAAAAGCCGCATTTTAGAAGTCTGAAGTTACCTTATTCCTTTTAGGATTTTGTTAAGATTATTTTCCACCCTTGCCTTCTTTTCCTGGTTCTTTTGGACTGAAATTCCCATTGCTGTGTAATGATTAATAAGGATTTTACTCAGTTTAGTATATATATTTTTTATTGTTGAAGGTGTGCCAAATATTTATAAGCAAAGGAAGAGGGAGGTGTAAATACAGTAAATCCTCAATGGAGGAACCTAAGTGAAGGTTTTCTGTCCACCTTTTTTTCAGTCTGTGCTGCATTTCACCCGTTTTGGCTGCAAAGGTTCTTCCTGGTACTGAAGTCACTGTGGGACATGAAGAAGAAGAAGGTGGTAAGTGGCCTTACGCTGGAACTGCTGGGGCCATTAAAGCACTGGGTGGAAAACACCATATTAAAGAAGTAACAATATCCTTTTTTGGTGGATGAAGGCTGAATTTAAGTGTAAGTTCCTCCCCCCCCCCCCCCCGGCTACTCCCAAAGAGCCACATGTTTGGAAGCAAGTTGCACTGAAACCATTAACAGGATTTTCTTTCTCCTTAAGTGTATATGGGTTTAGGAGGTTCAGTGTGATAAGACATCAGAGATGTACATTTTTGTACAGAATTGAAGAGCTTTCAGGAAAGCATTCTGTGATCTATTTCGATTAGCTGATAAACTGCATGACCATCTTCCTTGGCTTTCTAAAACCCTGATAATTAGTTATGATATAGCACAATACTAACCATGTCTGCTCATAAGTAAGCCTTAATGAATTCAGCCTTAGTATGTTCAGAAGTAGGGTAACATTTGCTTTAGGAAAATCATTAAACTTTTAATCTAAATTCTAACATAAGAGACTGTTTTAAAAGTGAATACCAGATGTCCTGGTCTACAATTCCCAACATCCCAGACTATTGGCTGTGCCAGCTGGTGCTGTTTGGAGTCCAACAGTATTTTGAGATCCACAAGTTGCTCACCACTGCTTTATACAGGTCCCCAACAAATGTTTTATCACATTCTCAGTTATAGTGTTAGTATTTTGAATTTTAAAAAAAATTCCTGAAACAAATTTGTAAACCCAGGAAAAGCTTTTTAGCAATTTAACTGTCCTCATTCCAATGTAATACTAAATTATGATTTAGTGTTAAATAAGTGAGCCTCAGGATCACACACAGTCCCCTTTGTTCCCTGACACAGCTACAAGGAACATTTTGGAAGCTCTCACTTCTGTTTTAAATTATTGCAGTTTCAGGTTATGTTCAGACCCTAAACTGTGATTAAAGGACAATAGAGTGGTACCTTGCAAGACAAATGCCTCGCGCAATGAAAAACTCGCAAGACGAAAGCGCTTTGCGTTGTGCGAGGGACTTGCAAGACAACGAGGTTTTCTATGACCATCTCTTCGTCTTGCGAAGCGCGGCCATAGAATGTAGCGGGAAGCTGACAGCTGATCTTCCTTTGCATTCTTCCTGCGCTACAGCTAGTTCCCTGGGGCTTGCCAAGCAGGCAGCGACAAGCCCCGGCAAGCAGCGCCCGCTGCGCTTCGGCTCCGTCCCCCGGAGCCGAAGTGCGGCAGGCACTGCTTGCGGGGGCTTGTCGCCGCCTGCCTTCCCCTTGGCTCGGGCAAGGCAGGCGGCGACAGCCCTGCTTTCTCCTGCTCGCCTTGGCAACGTCCAATTCCGACCGGCCCGAGGGCAAGCGTCGTGCGCTTTCTCCTGCTCGCCCCATGCGCTGCGCTCGCCCGCGATTGGCCGTCTTAGCACCGCTGCCGTCGAGGTGAGCGGGAGAAAGCCCATAGGAACACATTAAGTTTCAATGCATTCCTATGGGAAACTGCGATTTGCAAGACGAATTTTCCGTAAAATGAATTGACCCGTGGAATGAATTAAATTAGTCTTGCGAGGTACCACTGTAGTCCCACTTCAGGGTACACAGTAACGTAAATATCCTGTCTTCGTCACTTCCCACTCTGTGGAATGAAAACATATACCATCATGTGATAGACAACAATCCCATGACAGCAGACACAGGGAATGAATCTTCAACGGGTGCTAGTTAATATTAACACTAGTCAGACATAATGTGATTGGTTAAAAACTAAGCAGCTTCTGATCTCTTTGTGACTGTACCACATGGCTCACCCAGGTTTGTTCATGTAATACCTGAATGAAGCCAAGTTTACAGTAATAAGCTGAGTCTTAGTTTATGTAAAGTTTCACTCCTTGCTGTCCCTTTAATCATTCTGTCATTCATCCTAAAGTTATGCAAAGTCCCGCAATACTAATAAAGTAAATTTGAATTTTAACTATGATAAATGCAACATTGGGGGACGTGGGTGGCACTGTGGTGTAAACCACAGAGCCTAGGGCTTGCCGATCAGAAGGTTGGTGGTTCGAATCCCCGTGACGGGGTGAGCTCCCGTTGCTCAGTCCCAGCTCCTGCCCACCTAGCAGTTCGAAAGCACATCAAAGTGCGAGTAGATAAATAGGTACCGCTACAGCGGGAAGGTAAACGGCGTTTCCGTGTGCTGCTCTGGTTTGGCAGAAGCGGCTTAGTCATGCTGGCCACATGACCTGGAAGCTGTACGCTGGCTCCCTCGGCCAGTAAAGCGAGATGACCGCCGCAACCCCAGAGTCGTCTGCGACTGGACCTAATGGTCAGGGGTCCCTTTACGTTTAAATGCAACATTATTTTTCAGTTATCACATTTTGCATGGCTGCATCTATTTTTTTCAATACATGAAGAACAGAATGAGTAGTCATATAAAAGTGTTAAGAAAGTGCTACTTTGTGGTTAAATTTCATGCAGAAATTGATCATAAGCTCAGGGATTCTCAAATGGCATGCAGGACTCCATCTTAGCTGCCAGGTTACTAAGTGGGGTCAGAGTGATACACAAGGTTGAGAGATTGCTTCCTTGACTTTAGTGTGGTCAAGGTGTGGTTAGCTTCTTGGCAGGCACCTAACGTATAATTATATAAAGGTTTGTGAGGCAGAAAGGCATATTTCTGTTTATTCTGTCACTTGGCTTGGTCCGAGTTTTCCTTAACTGTCTTCTATGAGGCCCATGTGGATGCAAAGCACAAGGTTGTAACTACCCCAGCCTTTATGTGTGAAACAGAATTGCATCACATTTATGATGGCATTGGAGCCATGGTAAAAAATGTGTTGAAGCTTACAGGCAAATGAAGTGGATACCCATAATAGCAGTGACAATAACTTTAGGAAGTATGGTCCTTATAATGCCGACCTAGCACAGGAGTTGCCTCAAGAATGCTTACGATTGCATTGGAATGACATGTGTAATTTTAAGCACTGAAGAAGCTCAGGCCGGTTGAATCATGAACCCCCTCCGTATTTCAGCAACAGTCTTCACATCGTCATACAGTATATCTGACAACTTATTCTGGAGATGGTAACTGTTTAACAAATCTGAATTGATAATGGAATAATAAAAACAATTACATCATAACCTCTACAAATCTTTCCAATCACTTTTCAAGCCTTTTCAGAGACAATTCTAATTGCATAAAATATGTTTCCAAATAAATTCCTGCCTTCTGAAAACGTATACCTGAACATTGAGAGCATGTAATCAAGAGTGCTGAAATTGGGTGAGAAAACTACTAAAGAAACCACAAAATAAAAAGGATTTGTTTAAGTTATATAATACAAAATAAAGGAAATAAATGTCCTCAAAATTTTGCTGGAATGTATCCATGGTTTATTTTTATCAGGGCTAGCTGACGTTAAGTATGTTAGCTGTAAATCATAATTTGACAGCCAAATATCTTGTCTCATGATTAATTGGACTGATTATTGTGGAAACAGAAGATGACTCCTATTGTACATTTTGTTTTTACCCTGCCATAACTAACATCTCGCTCAGTTTGCCAGTTAGTTCCATATACCAGAAATGACTTTCTAATACAATCGTATCTGGTGTGGTACTACTGCCTTAATTTAGCTTTCTTGTATTTCCACCCACAAGTTCAGCAACCCCTGGGAGTCAGCAGTTTGCTGGTGATAAAGTTCCATTAAAGATGAATATTCCCATTCCAAACATGCTGCCCTGACCACAATTAAATAAGCATTTCACCCTGTTATTTTATGTGGCAGGTCATTATCCTTACTCATGAGTAAGTTAAGTCCCAGCCTCCTATTTGGGAGATGTTCCAGCCGTCATTTCAGATAGCAGCTCGGCTGGGAAAGGACTCCCAAATTTTATGTTTTTTCAACATATTGGCATCTTTCCTCCACAGAAGAAGCAAGCAATATTTGTTGCTGTGTCTGTTAGGTAATAGTTAAACATGTCACAGGAAATAGTGAGCTCACTTTCCTTTCTTAATATCCAGCTCAAGCACTTGTCAAAGCAGTTCCACACATTGTTGCATAGATGTGCTCTGTTTGTATACTGTATTCCCTCACTCCCGTATTAAACATATGTGTGGGCAACACCCCCTTCATGTATCGAAGAAGAAGAGGAAGAGTTTGGATTTGATATCCCGCTTTATCACTACCCGAAGGAGTCTCAAAGCAGCTAACATTCTCCTTTCCCTTCCGCCCCCACAACAGCCACCCTGTGAGGTGAGTGGGGCTGAGAGACTTCAAAGAAGTGTGAGTAGCCCAAGGTCACCCAGCAGCTGCATGTGGAGGAGCGGAGACAGTATTGTTGTGGTATGCAAACTGTTTCGCATAATATGCGAAGTTGCCCTCAATAATTGCATCCACAAGTTGGTGCAGATGGCTCCATTCTAAGAAAATGATACTTATTAGACTAGGGATGGATTTGTAGAATCCCAGTGTGGCATAGAGGAATTTCCTGCACTGAGGCACCTGATCCTATACTTCTGAAATATCCACAATCAAGTGAAAGCGCTCAAGACACAGCAATTTATTGGTTTTATGTGGATAAACTCTTCACTAGTTCAGCTGCTTGTGCCGTAACTTGGCACTGTTCCCATATAGGATATAATTTGTCTGGAAAGGAAATTTTACATAATGGGACTTTCCCATGTGCATTGCATGGAGGAACTTTTGGCAAACCGGCTTAAGGGAATTTTCTGGGGATTTCCATGCTTTAAAGTCAGATATTGGCTGGTAAACAGGTAGACCTTGCACATTGTGCCACTGTGACACAAGGACAGAGTCCAAATCAGGGAGACCAGTATCTCCAAAGTAGAATATCATGTTTAAAAACGTTTTTTAGTATCAACCTTACATACATGTACGTGATGCATCTTAGAAAATAGTTGGTGGTTGCAGCAGCTACATCATGACCTAGTTAGAACGGGCTTTTCAGTCACCATTACATACAAGTACAATGTGCTACTTAGGCAGAAAAGGTCCACCCATGGCATCTCCTCTTAAAGGGCTCAGGTAGCAGGTGATGGGGAAAACCTGAGACCCTAGAGCAGCTGTTGCCAGTCGGAACAGGCAATGCTGGGCTAGATGGACAAATAGCTTCCTTTGGTTCTATTAAGAATATGAATGCAATCAGCTCTGTTTATATATGATTCTCACTGATGCTGAGCAGCTTGCACAGCTTTTCTTATTTAAAAAACGTAACTTGCTGGGGTCAATTTCTCTTTCCTCAAACCAGTTACAGTGGAACCTCAGCAACCAAACGCCTTGGGAGACAAACGTTCCAGCTCCCAGACAAACAAAAACCAGAAGCAATTGTTCCAGTTTTTGAACGTTCTTTGGAAGCTGAACGCCCAGCACTGCTTCCGCAGCTTCTGATTGGCTGCAGGAAGCTTTGGTTCCCGAACTGTTTTGGGAATCGAACAGACGCTTGTAACGGATTAAGTTTGGGAACCAAGGTTCCACTGTATATCCCTTGAGAAATCAGGTATAGGCATGGTCTCATTCAGTGTAACATAACATGATTGGGTGTGTAGCAAGTGCCCTGAAATTATTAAAGTTTGGTATCTGGAAGGTACCTGGAGAGTCTGAAGGCTAAAGGCTATGTGCAAACCAGTGACAACCTCTCATGTACCAAGCCATCCACAGGAAAATATACTCAGAATTCTTCTGCAATCACCACTGCCCCAAACTCACAGTATCTTTAGCTACAAAGTCAAAACCAAAGGTTGGTGCTTACTTACTCAGAAATTAGGTTACTCTGCCCTGTTGAGATGCACTGTCAAGTAGCCTCTCTCAGAAGATGATGTTCAAGAGTCTTGACAACCTGTCACCACAAGTAAGTAGTCAAATGTATCTTATTCCATATTATCTGGACATAGTCAAATAAGTAGCTTATATCACTGAGGTTCTACATGGTGGTGGTGAGCTAAGCCAAACCCCTTTTCTTACTATAATTCATTTTCAACAATTGCTTCATTTTTGAAAGCACATACTGATTACCTCAAACCACATGACAATAGAGTCTTCTCCTACTTAATAACATTGTAGATTAGAATGGGCAAAAGGCCTAAAATACTATAGAGCTTCTTAACGAGTTTTCAAGAGTTTTATGTTGTTAGCCTTTATTGGCATACACCTAAACAATAAAATCATAGAAAGTCATCCAAATACATAAATAATCCAAACACATACAATACATAACAGACTAGCTAGCCACCACTGAATGACCTGGGCAACTTTAGAACTTGGCTAAATATGTAACCCTGTTACCGCAGGGTTGGCTGAGTCAAGACCTTCCAGGTGAAGTTGGACTACCATCACTGGCCTGGTTGGCTGGGGCTGAAAGACAATATCTGAAAGAGAGTAGGTTCTCCCCATCCTTGCATTATGGTAATAACAGTGTACTCCGCTGCATGCTTACTTGGAAATTAGTCCCACTATGTTCAATCTGTTATGGTTTTTCTCAGGTTAAGTGCACTGAACACTACACTACTAAACACAAATACCTCCCCATAACAGCTAAAATATTGTAAAGTCATTGCATGGGAGCATAGCTGTAGGGGCAAGTTGTACTGTTAAGTACTAATACTAAAAGTTTTTTCCTCATTAGGACCTGTGGGAAAGTTATGGTGCCAAGAAATATGACAGGTAAAATGATGAGCACTAGTACCTGCAAAACGTTAACTGAATCTGCACACTTGATTGTACACTTTACAACCCATCAACAAATTGGGGTGTGTGCAAAAAAGATGGTGAGGGGGCTTCTGGTACTCTAAACTATGAAGGATACCATCTGGTGTGCCATCAGGACTCCCCAAGCTGCAACTTGCAAGTGGAATTTTCAGAACATTTTTGTTAAACGTATGCGCTAATAATGGGTTACTCCTGGAATCTCATGACTTAATTTTTTTAACACAGATTTCCTCTCTGCTGAAGAATATGATAGTTCCCTTTTACAAAGGGAAATAAAATTCTGTTTCCTTAGTGTCATTTATGCTGGTGGGAGTAAAACCAGTTCCTCTCTCGGCCCTCCACTCCAAATTCCCTTTTCTTCCCCCTGGGAGTTTCATTCTCATTATTGCAAAGATTCCCCGTTTGCTTAAAAATAAGACCATCCACCTCAAATGGTATGGTATCTTTCTTTAAAAGAATAGGGAAGAAATGCCCCATTGATTTATTAACTTTAGCATTTAAGAAATTTGATAGCAAATTATTCTGCAGAAGACAGAATTTAATTTAACCTTTTTTGTGTATTTGATTAGGTTTCACATGAAAGGTTGTGCCACAGTAGATGTGTTAGTCTTTAAGGTGCCAAGAGACTCTGTTGCTTTCAGTATAACACACTAACATGGCTAACTCTCCAGAAACCAAAGTTTGCAACTGCTTCAAATTTTCTCAACATACTATCAGTTTTTTTAAAAAAGAGGATCAATCATAGCACAATATAGTTTCATATCTTCTTAGACCAGGGCCAAAAGAGTAGGAGTAGGGAAACATGGTGGGACTTTCCTAGGAGGGGAAATGGAAACTGCACTCCATGTGATAAATTTTTAGCTCTTAAGTATGACCCTTTGTATCACACAGTTTCCAGATTGAGGCAAACCATCTCCTCTTAGACTGCAATTTGAAGAAATTCTGAACTCACATGCAGTGCAAGCCAAGCCAAACCAAACTACGAGTGCCTGTCTGACACCATAACACATTGTAAGAGCTTGCCAATTTTAGCAGGCCCCTCTAAATTCTGTCCTATCTGGACTGAGTCAAGTTGATTCATCCTCATCCAGGCCATCAGTGGTTACAGGCATGTATTCAAGAACACGCTACCTTTAAAAATGTATTATGAAAATGAGAACTAGGACTAGTGGAACAGAGCTATGCGATCCCTGCCTCTTGTACAATCCTGATTGGTTTTTAAAAGAGGGAGGGGGTAGAACATTAACAGCCTGTACTTCCTGTAGCAAGCTTACCTATGCCCCTTATCCACTGCATGAGGATAGGCAATTGCACTGCCAGTGCAAAATCCACCTAGTACTTCTAGTATTCATTCCTCACCATAGCTTCTCTTTCCTAAACATTTCCAAAGTGAAGCATAATATGCAAAGTCACACTGGCTAAGGCTTGATGAAGTATTCAGAAAGAAAAATGGAAGGCAACTATTATCAAAGACTACAATGACTCATAATTGCACTCTGTTATAATCAACATCCAAATTGCTCGTGTTATTGATGTGTACTTTAGATTCAAGAATCTGCTGTGTATGCTAGCCTAAGTTTCAGGCAAGGGATAGCTCCTGAATCAATGGGCAAACCTGATAAGCAATGCACCAACACCTTGGCATTTGTGTGTGAAACCATCATGTAATGTACTTATTTTGTTTGCGTCAGCATGTCACCTAAAAAAGAAGAAGTGGGCTTGGACATGAGTGATACAAATGTGCAACAATGAGAGCAGACTCATTAGCACATGATGAAAGAATTGACATTTAGAAAACCTCAAGTATGGCAACTTCAGTCAATTGAGTGAACTTGCCTTCAAATTTAGTTGAGTTCAACATACAAACTTTACATGAACTATGAAGAAAACAGGAAGAGTGGTGATTGTAAGAGAGACTACTGTTTGAAAATAAAACCAGCCCCTTTCTGATCAGCCTAGAAAGTTTTAAGTACAATTTTTCAGCCCAGTCAATAGCATAGGCAAATGCACCATATTTGTGTTAAGGAAATATGGACAGAGCCTCCTCTTTCTTAATATAGTTTTGTTCACCTATGTTTATAAACCTAATGGCTTGGTACCATGTTTAGCATTCATCAGACACCCAAGAGTAATGGAGCTGAAATATGTTTAAAGAGTTTGAGATACAGAATATTAAAATAAACACTTTTGAGACACCTTTCCTTTCCTTCATTGTACTGGTAAGACCACAACATCAGGCCCAAGGTCCATTCTGCTCTCAAAGTGGACATTCCAAATGTCTATGGGGAGCCCATAAACCTAGAATTTAAGGGGGGATTTTTTTGGGGGGGGGAAATATTCTGAGATCATTGACTTGAAGATCCAAAATGTGAATAGTTCTTTGTCATTTAACTAGGAAATAAACTGAGAAAGTGGCTATAAAATCTCCTCCTATACCTGAAGTCCAGTGAATCTCTGACCACTGAGGGTGGAACACAGTAAAAAAAAAAGTGGTTGATTGAATTGGAATATAAAACCAGGGGAATACAGATGATCGTTGGTTAAAATGCAACTTACCATGGTATGCAGGTAACTCAGGAATATCAAACTTTCTGTCCGTGAGTCCTCTAGTCCCCTCTGACAAACTCTGGGGACTCTCTTCCATGGCCGCAACCTCTATCTGGCTTGCTCATGCTCTCTTGGAATGTGTCTTTGAGCTGTGGTCAGGCCCCTTCATTTGCTGAATGAAAAAATATGGAGAGTCAGGGTATATGTGTGTAGAAACCTCATGCTTGCTGGCTGTCTGGAGCATTAAGTCACACCCATTTGCTCCATCTATTCTGGCCTCTAGCACAGCCCACCACAGGCATGCAACTCCCAGGCTGTCCACAAGCAATTGTGGCCCTCAGATGGAAAGTACGGTAATTCCCCGCTCCTGATATAGCCACTTTGTTTGCCTGGGGGGGCAAAAGTAGGACTTTTATGTTTTACAATTTGTCCGTGTCAATAGTTATTGTTTTGAGGACCCACCGTATTTCTGCAATTTTAAGTTCTAAACTGCTTTTTAAAGATTGTGTTTTCACTGTTGTAACCCATGGCACAGGCTGCAACTGGATGGAGGTGGTTGCCAGGTGCAATTCATTTAAACATTTAATGGGTTTTTAATGAACTGGGGGTAGGGGCATTGAACACAGAGGAACTGCAAATCCAAAACCCTGCAGAACATTATTATTATTAATTATTATTATTACTGTATTCATTATTTAAACCCCGCCCATCTGGCTGGGTTTCCCAGCCACCCTGGGCGGCTTCCAACAGAAGTATTAATATACAATAATCTATTAAACATTAAAAGCCTCCCTAAACAGGGCTCCCTCCAGATGTCTTCTAAAAGTCTGGTAGTTGTTTTCCTCTTTGATATCTGATGGGAGGGCGTTCCACAAGGCAGGTGCCACAGCCGAGAAGGCCCTCTGCCTGATTCCCTGTAACTTGTCTTCTCGCAGTGAGGGAACCACCATAAGGCCCTTGGCACTGGACCTCAGTGTCCGGGCAGAACGATGGGGGTGTGATTGTAGTGTTTTAAGTCTGCTTTTAATGCTGCATTTTATATTGCTATATATTGTTGCAATCCACCCTGAGACCATCTGTAGGAGGATGGATAATAAAATTTAATCATCATCTAGGAACTGGCTCTTTGTTCAAAGTAAAACTGAGCTTACATTGGTTCAAAAACATTTTTTAAAAATATATATTTGTTTATTTAATAAAATTTACACACCACGATTGTAAAAAAAGCCTCAAAGCAGTTTGCAAAAAGATAAAGCAATTACGTTCAAAAAAATTCACAGCCATACTTCAAAGCACACAAAAGTTTAAATACTAAAACAGATTAAAGTTACCTCAACTTTCTAAGAATCTGAGTAGGCTTGTCTAAACAAGAATGTTTTAGCAGGCGCAAAAAAAGAGTACATTGAAGGTGCATCTCCAAACAGTGTACAACAGTATAAAACTTACAAACACTGAAACAATGTCATAAAAACAGATTAAAATGACATGCAGAAATACTGTGGACAAGGTCCAATCTTATACATCAGGTAGATCATGCACTAAAAGGTCAGTCTTCAGGAAACATCTAAAGAAATGAAAGATAATGCGTCACGAAGCACACAAGTGTTTATAACTGGAAAATTCCAAATTGTTTTTCCTTTGCTGGTAGCAGTGGAAGTATCAGACTTTTGTCGGTGAGGGAATAGGAGGTAAAGGGTGGGATGATAGAAAATGAGTATTATCTGCATTGAGATAAGGAAAACTTGAAATTTCTACCGATGTGTTGAACAGTGAATAAAACCCATTTTATCACAGTGCACTAGAACAAAACAACAACCAGGACATGATTTGTTTGGGAAGAAACAGAGCAAAGATTCACATTCATATTGCACAATTTATAAACAAAGAAATAAAAAATATATTTTAGTAAAGTCAAATAGATGATATCCCTGTGAGATTAACTAAGTAAAGTATTAGCTTCATGAGGAATTTTCAGCTCATCTATTGTACAATATGTACATATGTACAATAATTGCAGAGTATAAATTCAGAATGGTGCTTTTAAGGCAGGTTTTTCAACAATACTTACTTAGGAAATAATTGAATACTTTCCCAAGTATTTAGGACTGAGTTGTAACAAGACCATCAATAGAATTCCACTGGCTCTCTAATAAACAATTCAAGTCTTCTGGTTTGATCAAGGCTGTAATTTATACTGCTTTTCTGGTGTCTATGATGATTGAATTGATAAAAGTACCAGTTTAAAGTATGTGTCCCAAAATATGTCTACTTTATCATGCCAATTAACACAGATGTCACGAAGCTAAAGATTTTGATTTAGCACGCCAAAAGTTTAACTGTACAGATCAATTAATATAAATATATCCTGAGGACTTCCATGGTTACCCTGAGATTTTACTTGAAAAGTGTTAAGTGAGATCTAGAAAGCTCCAACATGGCAAGTTGAAACTTCCCCTTTCAAACACTCAGATGGCTAAGCATGGCATAAAGGGTTAAGAGAAATAATCCAATCTACTAATAAAACCCCAGATTAATGCATGTATCACCATTCACTATGTGCTGCTATCTCTGCATGCCTACCTTGCCATCTTATCTTCCAATTCGGACTTAGCACACTGGCAACATGAAGCCAACAACTCAGTAAATCATATGAACACTTGCACAAATCCAGAGCCCTGCATTCCTTCTGGTGCATTCACTGTTCACGAGGAAGCATGGACAGAGCAGACCCCTGTACTGAAGTTGTCTGTACTCCTTCAGTGTTCAACCTGTAAATGCACATCGCACTTCCCCTGCAAATGCATAGAAAACGTTGGATGGAATCTTACAACTAGGATTTACAAGTTCCGATCTTTGCAATCTTGCATGTCTGAAGCCCAGCCTTCGGTTTGTTTAGATTTTGCAGCTGTACTGAAATGAGATGTCTGTCCACTAAAGCTGCTCTTGAAGAACCTTTGGCAAATGGTAATGCATTCACATCCCAGCATTCGAAACATTCCATTTGCTATTGTTACACAACTGGGCTGACTGTTAATTGGCTGGAGTATCTAGCAGGGGAAAGCAATCATAACTAGCCAGAGGCCTTTTCATTTTCTGCCCAAGATTGTTTCACCTTCAACAGTAGCAGAGCTTGCAGTTAATATGGTTCCCACGTAAGACGCATGTGCTGAAGTTCAGATTGTGATGAAGCCATTAAACCGAGATAGGAACTCTGGCCTAATTTGGGCCCAAAGTGATAAACTCTAGTAATGTCTGGTGTAGAGGATCATATTCCCAACTGATTAACAGACCTGCCCACCTCCCTGGAGGTGGTGTCCATGGCATGTCCCCCATCTTTTAAAATAAGACAGCTGTCCTCATGTGTCTGTCCTATACAACCAAACCTCTGGGTCTAATGTTGGGGGGCTGATTCCATGTCAGTCTTCCGTTCTATACCAGCACTGGAAGACCGGGCTCAGAAGTGCCACCACACTTCACAAGGTGACCACCCTTGCTGGATCAGGTCCATCTAGTCCGGCAGCCTACTTCCAACAGAGGCCAATCATTTGCTTCGAGGAAGCTGAAAAACAAGGCATGAAAGTACTAGTCCTCCTCTCCTATTGCTCCTCAGCAACTGGCATTCAGTGGCATATGCTGCTGTAGAACAAAGAAGCTCCATTAAGCCATTGACAAAATGCTCCTCTGTGAATTTGTTCAGTACCAAAATGTCATTAACAAGTGAAGCAGTCCTTGGAAAGCTCAAAGGTGTATGTTGACGCCCCCACAGAATCAGTTCTGAGCTGTGCCCAAGAAGTGTGCCCCTTCTGGGTTTCATTGGGTGGACTAACTTTATAACATAGCCTTTATCAGTCGTGGCCCAGGTAGCATTCTGCCTTTCACCAGTAGAAGGTTAAACATGGCAAGCTGCTGGAAGTGTGTAAGTGTTCCGCTCCAGTCCATGCTCTGCTGCAGATAGAAAACACACAACCATCAGTCTCTGTGGGAATGTTTCCAGGCAACACTACTCCAGCAGTCCAAAATCTCAGTTTCCTATTTCAGCAGGAGCTTTAAAAAAAACACACACAACAGAATACATGTTATATGGGTTAGATTATAGAAATATTGTATAGTAGAACAGGATTAAAACATCAAACCCTGGTGCTTCCCCCCCTTCAAGGCCTCTTGTCTTGCCCATCTACAGCTGTCATAGCAACAAGGGCTAACAAATCAAGGTAATAGTGTCTGGTTTGTTGGGACCAGTGCTTTTTCTTTTAATAGAGAAAAAAGGTGCCGGAATGCACAATGAACACCCTTGTTCTCTCATAATGGCAACGGCATCCACCCAAGAGGTGCCAGAACTGAGTTCTGGCTGGAAAAAAAACCCTGGTTAGGACCCACGCTAAATTTCTCTGCTTTGGGACATGACAGTATCCAGCACTCTGAATGCTCAGAGCAATGGAACCCCCAAAATGTCAGAAGCAAAGGGACCACAATAAGAGGATTGCAACACTGACCAACATTTATTATGCATGACCTACATTTATTTGCAAGACAGAAAGAAATGAGAAAGCCCAGAAAAGTATGCAAGTTCTTACATCAAAAATATTGTAAAAGAAGCTACAAGTTGCTCAGAGGTCTGCATCAAGCTAAAATGTATGTTCTTATCATTACAAAATTTCAGTTTAGTGTTCTGAAGTATGCATTTTTCAGGAAAACACTACTGGGCTGAGTGAACCATTTTCTACTGACTACTGTGTTGTTTGATTCTTCATTTTTATGAACACCAATTGATATAAAAAGAGATTTGTAGAACTTTTGTATTATACGTGGCTGTGTATTGTAAATAGAACGAGGACCATTTAAACTGCTTTCAAGATGGCACACAAGGACTCAAGACATCACAAAGAGAAGGAAGTTCAATGGCATATTTTAAACAGGAATTACAGAGAGACAGCTAGTCTAATTTGAGTTGACACCAAGAGAAGGAACTGTCTGTTGAGCCAGGATTACATGAAAGTGCACAAGATGAATAACCCGCAACATGATGAATGGAAGGTTTACGATCTACAATCACTGAGCGTCTTATTACCCTTGCCATCATTTGTTGGCAAGCAAGTTTAGGAGTTTACGGAAGGCATCTATGATTAATCAGATGCTCTGCAGATGTGGGACTGATTCTATGCTTTGTTTATTTTGTGGTTTTCTTATTTGAGTAAGTTGCTATGGCCAATGTTGTTCTGATTGTTTTGATATGACAACATTGTTTTAAGTAACAATTAGCATATGTTAGACCAAGATGATGTTTTGGAGGCAGAAGCTATTCTTCCAATACAAATAAATACAGCTGAGCTGTAAACATCAATAAGAATGGCATGGGAGCCAGGAATACTTGGCCATGGTGACATTACTGGCTCTCTTCATTGACATTAGTTCTCTTTAGTACAAGTGTGGCTAGAGTCTTTTTTTGGGAGGAGCATATTGTCTTTGACCCAATGGGAATCTTGAATTATGCATTAATAGAATCCTGAGTTAGAAGCAGAGTGACTACACCAGGGATGAGGCCCATGTGCCCCTCCAGGGGCTGTTGGACTACAACTCCCATCATCCTTAACCCCTGGTTACGTTGGCTTGAGCTGATGGGAGTCCATCACCATCTGGAAGACATTAGCTTCCCCAACCTCTGCTCTACACCAGCAATGAAGTTTGCAGAAGGAAGCCTAAAGGCATTTCTAGCCGGTAGCTTTTCATGATAAGTGCCTATTACACAACTGGCCCTCCTCGGGAGATTTGCCATACGCTGTCCACAGGTCGTCCAAAGTTAGCACTTTGTTCTTCAGCTCCTTTTATAACAAGGGCGATTTGTAAAATGGAAACCTACATGTTCCAGCAACCAGAGCAAGCCAGGATGAACGGAGACAACATGTAAGATGTGGCAGGCTTCCTTTGAGAAGGCCGACTCTGAAGTATTCCCATATTTTGAGAATGGACTACAATAAGTGCAGCACAACACGTCTTTCTTTTAATCTCCCCAGTTTCCCCTTCCACGTGCCTGTTCTCCTAAGTTTGTGGCTGTAGGATGTTCCACTACAGCATCATTTCAGTTTTCACAAGCAGGCATGCAAATGGAGTGTCTTAAAATAGGTCCGCTTCATTAGAAAGTCTAATACCATCAACTAGCTGTCTTCCTTCACTCAAGGAGATAATGCTACATACCCTTCCAGTGATCTCAACAGCGGGTCCACTTCAGCCTTGGTAAACCTGGTATGTGCTTGAAATGTGGACTGTGGCAAACCTTACTGGTAATCATGGGAAGAGATTCCCCAGGCAGCACCCTTGGGTGAAGATGTATACTCTACATGACAAGCTACTCTGGTTGTCTACACAAAGTATCAGCTGACTCAGAAATGCTAGTTTAACCATTCTGGAAGTCGTGTGTGTGTGTGTGTGTGAGAGAGAGAGAGAGAGAGAGAGAGAGAGAGAGAGAGAGAGAGAGAGAGAGAGAGAGAGAACCACTGCTTCTCTACTCCTGCTCCTTAGGCTTGTTAAACTGGGTATACTGTTCACTTACCAATGTAAGTCTTCGGAACAGAAGTCCTCCTTTTCTTCCACACGATGTACAAAATAAGTAGAATGACTACTGAGACAGCTGCAACAGAACCCAGAACTGCACCTTTTGTCTTACTTGGGGTGTTATCAACCGAGGGGCTATTTTCAGGACTGGTTGTGTCAACTAAATAGAAACAACGCCAAGGGGAGAAGAAGGAGGAAGGAGAGGTTTTTTTAAAAAAATGTAACACAGGCTCAGAGAGAACAGTTCTGCAAACAACATAAACTGCACAGTTTAAGAACTGTGAAGAAGTGTGCATGCACACGAAAGCTCATACCTATGACAAACTTAGTTGGTCTCTAAGGTGCTGCTGGAAGGAATTTTTTTATTTTGTTTCGACGTCAGACCAACACGGCTACCTACCTGTAACTGCACAGTTTAAGTGTTTTTATGCTTACAGCACATGCTCAAAAACTGAATTTTACTAAAATACAATGAAACTTAAGTATCGCCTTTTAGCAAAAGGGACTTTTATCCTAATAATTTGCACATTGCATGTAAAAGGATGGGAAACTTTGGTCATCACCCAGAGATTTCCTTAAGCATATCTAAGTCAATAAGTTACATACACTCCCAGCTGAGTTATAGCCTTCCATCCAGCTCCCATTTCCCTCAAGGTCAGCCAGATAACAAACAGACTTCACAACTGCTGAGATTTAAAAATAGCATTCCAGCTAGCAGAACTGAAACAAAAGTTGTTGTGATTTAAGGCAGGTCTGTTTACCAGCCAAGAGGCAGCAGGAGTAGGTGGGCCAAATCTCACATCCTGATATGAGCTAGCCTGCCAATAATTTGTTCTAAGGCTTTAAGTAGCATGTCCTGGAACCCATATGATTTCTTATTGCATCTGAATTTAAATTTGAAGCTTTCCTCTCTATTTAAGAAGCCAAAGGCTTTTGTTCTAGCTGACAAATGATCAGAAAGTCAAGGTTTTTTGGGTTCTGGACATGAATTACACTGTAGTTATTGTTTTTTAAGCTTACTTGACCAATTTGTTCTTCGGTATAAATATTTCACTGTGCATGAAAAATATTTCAGAGGAGATAAAATGAAGAACATCAACTTACTGGTGGCAGTTAGATTTTGGTGCAGCTGTTCATTCTCAATTGTACACTCTAACTTGATACCAGTAGCTGCTTTCACTGTTAACGTACTGAAAACACTGATCGTCCCGTCAGGCGCTCTAGTATAATGTTGAGTTGAGTTCAAGAGGCTGATGTCAGTATGATTTACCCAATAAACCTTTGGTTGTGGGTACCCGTGGCTAGAAGTGCAACTAAAGGTCGTCTCTTCTCCAGATGACATGTGAGTTAGAACTGGCGTGCTGTAATTTGCTGGGGGGTGGGGGGTGGGGAAGAAGTAAAGACAACATATTTTAACACAGTCTGGAGCTGTTGCCAGTATAAAAGGTTGAGAGAAGGATTTTCAGTCCTTGGATTACACTAACACATGCAGTGGGAGTAGGGTCCTGTTTGCACACACAAGTGACTTGTACTGCCTGGTTGATGCCTTACTGTTGAACCAGAAATATTGGAAGTAGCGTTGTAGTATAGACTATGACCTCATGGGCTGTTGGGGTGAATGAGGTTTTGGTCTATACACCTTCAGCTCTCCTCTGCGAAAAGCTCTCCATGAACAGGAGGGGTGCTGACAGGGCAGTGCTAGGGGAAAGGCCCTACTTCCATGGTACAGCATCTGCTTTGCAGCATGCAGAAGGTCCTAGGCATCTCCAAGGTAGGGTTGAGAGAGATTCCTATTTGAAACCCTGGAGAGCTGCTGCCAGCCAGTGTAGGCAACACTGAGCTGGATGGACCAAATAAGTTTCCTATGACCCTTGCTCAGGGAGCCATGCAGAGTGGGAGAAAAGGAAGGACGTGCCAATGAATGGGATTGCCCTTGGTGTGCCAAGTACATTTTCTTGTTTAAAACACCATTGCTCCTCCGTGCCCCGTGTAACTCAGAAACACACTTGAACACAGCTTTCTTTTATGCCATTCTCTGACATACACAAAGTTTGGCAAAAGAACAGGAATTTATCACTGATGGTTTATAAACATTTGCTTTACCTGCCACTTTGAGGTTTGTTTTTACTTCTCTGTGTATTGTAAATTTTCCTTTTTCATTCTTCAGTACCACACAGCTATATGTGAACTCATCTTTAGGACTGATCTTTAACAGTTGCAGAGTAAATTTTCCCTCCTTCGGTTCCTCATTAAACCGAGTCCTCCCTGTGAAGTCGGGACACTGGTTTTTCATGCGATATGAAGTCAGATCTTCATCAGAATCATAGGTTTCTACAAAGCACTCTATTTCCCCTTCTTTTTGCCATATTACTCGAAAGTTATTTAAGATGAATGTGCCATTTAACTCATCACATCTCAGTTCAACAGTACTTCCTATTATGCCAGTCACTGATATGTTAGCTATAAAGACAAAATGGGAAATTGAAAACAAACAAACATTGCAACATATGGTTTTTAAGAACGTCTCCATAAAATCCAGTTTTACTGGGGCCACATTTCTTTTCATTCCCACTGAAGAGAATAAATTAATTCACCAGTTTGAGTTCACTTGATGTTATACACTCTGGAAAGGTGACTTTGGCCTAATGGGGGAAAGCCCTCATGGCGTCTACTCCTCTTTATTATTACTGATTTCTTGTTGATTACCTTCTACCTGTGTCATAGCAACTTAGTCCAAGTGAAACTTAACTGAGTCTCAGGGTCTTCTCAGACTCTTCTCCAAGAGTCCATGGCCACATCTTCCATGCCACAAGGCACTGAACAGGTACAGCTCTTCCTAACATGCAAATGTGGCAATGCATATGTTGATTATCTTCCAGCAGTGCACATACTAAAGACACAGAACCTATCTGAGTGGGAAACATTAACAGGAGATTCTAGCATGGCAGCTCTCCTGGGTAAGAGAAAGCATTATGAGAATTGTATGGAGTGTAGGATTATTACCTGAAATGTTAATTTAGTTACCTGTGTATTTTAAAGTGGCTTTGCATTTATGCAGTCCACCCTGAAGTTTAGGGGGGAAAGACAGGACTGATCATCCGCATTATCAGCATATTTAAAGGTTTGCTTTATATTTGAGCATAGCAAACAATGCATTCATAACTTACCAGCTGTCTGAACCCAAAGGAACATCATGAATCCAAAGCTGAAACAAAATAAAAACAGATTATGAGGCAAGAATTTTATAAACTTATAAATAAAGGCTCTGTGGGTTAAACCACAGAGCCTAGGGCTTGCCGATCAAAAGGTCAGTGGTTCAATCCCCGTGAAGGGGTGAGCTCCCGTTGTTCGGTCCCTGCTCCTGCCAACCTAGCAGTTCAAAAGCACCTCAAAGTGCAAGTAGATAAGTAGGCACTGCTCCGGCGGGAAGGTAAATGGCGTTTCTGTGCGTTGCTCTGGTTCGCCAGAAGCGGCTTAGTCATGCTGGCCACATGACCCAGAAGCTGTACGCCGGTTCCCTCGGCCAGTAAAGCGAGATGAGCGCCGCAACCCCAGAGTCGTCCACGACTGGACCTAATGGTCTGGGGTCCCATTACCTTTTTAAATACATATTATTAAGAATTTGTAAGACACAACTAAACAAAAAATATGGATACAAAGACTGTATAATAGCAGTCCTCACAGATATTCCCATATTATTTCAGAATTTCTTATTCTTGTACACAACAACCCAATAACTGTGATGGAAATTTGTTTTATGTTGCTCCAAAGGATAGGACCAGAACCAAAAGGTTCAAGTTACAAGAAAGGGAATGCTAACTGAACATCAACAAGGATTCCCTGTTGGTATGAGCTGTCGGGACAGTGGAACAGGCTGCTTAGGTGGTGAAAGACTCTCCTTTGTAACAGGTTTTTTATAGCACATTTGCTGCAGTGCCTGGTGGTTTAACTAGACAGCATTTTGAGTTCCCTTCCAACTGTATGATTCTAAGAAGGCAGGTCAATATTTTTATCTCTGTGTTGCATATGCAAAAGGCCTGAAGCCAGGAAATCGTGGCTCTCTTCAGTCCAGACTATGTTTTGAATCATTACACCAACTCTCATGTGTGTTTGTGCTTTTGTGACTGTATTTATATTAATTTGCTGTCCTTGAAGCAGGGGCAGAGGAAGGGTGGCGGTCTGCCGCAACTCCCAAGCCTACCCTGAGCCGTTGGGGAAAGGGGCAAAGCTGCACGGCCTTCCCCTTTCCCCCCTTCATTTTTGACAGCTCGGGGGAAGCTTGGGAGTTCCCGCTCCCAGGCTGCTTCCTGGGTGGAGGGAAGCCTTCCCCCAGCAAAAGGAAGAGAGAAGGGAGGAAGGCTGCTGGCAAAGCGGTGCGGTTCCCTCCCACCCCGCCCAGGAAGCAGCCCGCCATGGGCAGCTTGCCCCCTGGGATGCTCGCCGCGGCACCCCCCTTGAAGGCTCACCCCGCCCTGGGTGCACAGCAGCTGGAGCAGCTAGCTTCGCCTCTGCCTTGAAGGTTCGGGGGGGGGGGAACTAAGCCATTTTAGAACCAATGCTTTTTGTGTGATGGTCCTCACTGGTATGGAGCAGCATCCCCTCTATTCCTTGTTACCCATGGCACTTTTAATACAATATGTGAATGCTGGAACCTCAGTTTTTTTATATACATAGCAGTATTAACAGATGTGAATGTTAAACTTCATTCAAAATAAGCCTACTATCGAAATAGCTCCATCTTTTTCATTACAAATGAGGCAAGAGTCCTTATATCCCAGTACAGTGGTACCTCTGGATGCAAACAGGATCCGTTCTGGAACCTTGTACGCAACCAGAGCCGTACACAACCTGAAGCGCCGAATCTGCGCATGCTTCTGCGCATGACATCATTTGATGCGTCTGCGCGAATTGCAGAACCCGGAAGTAACCCGTTCCGGCACTTGCAGGTTCGGCGCGTTTGTAACCCATGATGTACGCAACCCGCAGCAAACGTACCCAGAGGTATGACTGTATTGTGGAAGACTCTGCCAATAGAGATTCAGTACAGTAGTTGCAATCTGTTTCAACTTTTAAATGCCTGATGGAAACTTTTCTATGCAGGCAATTAAGAATACACCTTTCCACAAGGGTTAATTGATGCCTCATGTTCATCTTTCTTTTAAAAAATTACCACTTTGATATATTTTATGAAATAGGTGTACAGAAATATTTTTATAAATAAAATAACTAAATATCCAAGGTGCCTTTCCCTGGTGGTTACACACCTCAATCCCTGACAGACAATTAGTCATGCTGACTGGGGCTGTTGGAAGCTGCAGTCAACCAACTCAATGCAGTATGGATTATTGTTAGTGTGTGATCATGGGCGTACCCAGCGTGGGGCAGAGGGGGGCAGCTGTCCCCCCTAGAAGCAAGACAATAGGAGGGGCACTGCCAGCCTGCCCCCCACCCGCCGCTTGCACTTGCCAGGACCCCGGCGGAGCGCGCAGCGGTGGGCGAGAGCAGCGCTGCCGGCGGGGCTGGAGGGCAGAGGCAGAGCACAGCCTGGCGGAGAACGAATTCGGCGCTCCCGCCCACCACGCTGCACCCTCCCTCCAGCTCCTTGTTGCGCCCTCGGCAAGGCCAAGCACGGCGGGGAACCAGAGAGCGCGACAGGAAGCTGGAGGGCGCGGCGGGCAGGAACGCCGAATTCGTGCTCCGCCGGGCTGTGCTCCGCCTCTGCGTGTGTGTGTATGTGTAAAAGAGACAGACTGACCGCCTTGATCTGAGTGTACCCAGAGAGCTGGCTACCCCCAGGGTTAAAGAGCATCATGATCTTATCTTCTCCACCACCCCGCGTGCCGTATTATATAGCAATGTGTAAACTATAGTAAACCAGCTCTTCTGTGGCTTGTTGCTGCCCTCCTGCTCATTCTGCAGATTGGGGTTTCTGGCCAAAAGCCCTGCACAGATTTCAGAACCAGGACAATTTTCCTTTTCATCGTTGTGTACGATTGCCAGTTTGCTCTTTTTAATTTTGCCAACTGACCTTGCTTCCATGCCATTTGATCCATTGCGTTCCAGAGCAACTTCCCTTAAAGGAGAGGGATAGCTCAGTTGCTAAAGCACAAGACTATTCATCTCAGGGTTGTGTGTTCGATCCCCACACTAGGCAAAAGATCCCTGAATCACAAGGGGTTGGACTTTCCAGCTCTACAATTCTATGATTCTTCACTGTAATGTATTACAGGACTGGATTTTTAAAAGATTGTTGTCCCTGTTCCTTGTATTCATGGGCAATGTTCCAGGTCGACAACATGCCAGTGGGACCAGAGGCAAAAAATGGACAGAGCAATGGATGTGATTCTAGTTTTATACAGAAGGCTACATTCTCCATGCAAAAGCCATAGATTTCTCTACCACCACCACCCCAAAAGGGACAGAATAAATATTAAAAATTGGCAAGCCTGCCACTGTAGGGAGAGCGGGTTTTTTCCACACTTTTGTCCGAGGGAACTGGGTAATATTTGGGGGCACGTCTGAATGTCAGAGACTTATTTCCCACTGTGGATTGGAAGCCTCAAATAAACATGTCCTGGTTTGTTTGTTTTTGCCTCTATGCTCTGTTGTTACATTGGCATGTGACTGCATAGGTATGAGCTACCCAAAAAGCTGGTAAAACCTTCCAGGATCTGGACCAAAGAGAAGTATTGGCAGGATACGTTTCCTGGGTTGCAGGTGGTGCCTTTTGCATACACCACACTTTAAAGCCTCCTTTCTGCCGCCGCCTGCCTTGGCCAATATATTCACAGGAATCAGAAAGGGAAGATTTCTCCAAAGACTCTGTAAAAGGGGCTGCCTGTCTGAATGTGGAAGCCACACTTGTTTTGCATGACAAAGGAGTCTGTTGAGCTTTGCAGTGGTGGCACCTTCATCTCACAAGGAACCCCCCCCCATGTGACTAGCATTGCTCATGCCGGGCATCGCTTGCAGGGGAGAGTTTCTCCCCACAACCCCAATCCCGCTTCTGTTTCCACTAACCAGGCCAGCTTGGAAGGAGGACAGCTGAGGATACCTGGTGCCTCTGGAAGTTAGAGAGGGGAGGGGGGTTCCAGCACCTACCTGATCATAAAATCATAGAGTTGGAAGGGACCCCAAGGGTCATCCAGCCCAACCCCTCCAATGCAGGAATCTGGACTGAAGCATCGCATACAGATGGCCCTCCAACCTCTGCTTAAAAACCTCCAAGGAAGGAGAGCCACCCCGATCATTGGGCCAGGAAAGCATCTCCTTCCGCGCAGCCAGGGAGACCGCGGCGCCTAGGTGAGACCGGAGTCAGTTTCACCTGGGCTCCATAGCCCCGCCCACACCCCCACTTTGTGGCCCCTCCCCTCCTGTGCCTTGGCACCGCCCCTTGCCCCCCACAGTTTTGATCCTGTGTGTGATCCTAAGCATTTGTTTCAGCATTGTGGTGCTGGGACAACGCTGTTGCAAAATTAATGTGTCTGGAAGCATACGTTGTGCTGTTAAGCAGATTTAGCCAAGAAAGTACCACCCTAAGCACTTATTTTGCCAAGATAACTCAATTGTTTCTAACACGATTGTATTATATTTATTTGAAGCACTGGTTCCAAGTCAGGAAGTATACCTGATCATTCACAAACATTGGTCAGGAACAGCTGGTTTCCAACCACTGATAATAAAAGCCTTCAGAATTTGTTTCAAAGTATTTGTTTACTCAATTCGTGTTCTCTTTATTCCTGTCTCATTCTCTTGGTATTCAGGTTTGCTGTGTTGTGGTTAGTTTCACTAACCACTTCCACAACACTGGGCTATCACCGCCAGAGTGTTTTGAGTCACAAATCCAATTGTGATGTTTCTATATGTCACCTTTCAAAACGTACAAAGAAGAATCCCACAAGCTAACTGTAAGTATATTACAAAAAAGCCACAGTATCAATAAAAATGAGCCATTTGTGTTATGTCTTTCAGCTGTTTAGCTGATAATTGAGAGGGACCCGTCTCTCACACACAAAAAAAGCCTGTCTTACAAAGCACCGGTAGTCAAAAATCAGGAGTTCTGTCTATCAACATACCAGCTTCATTTTTCCCTGTCCTGACTAACAGCCATTCAATACATATATCCAGAAAGTGATGTTAAAAAGCCTTTAATTTTAGTTGCATTACTCTTGATGCGTTTGCTACCCTAGGCTCCGTCCAGACGAAAACAATTTAATCAATAAAGCCTGGATCACCCCAACTTGCACTAGGGTTGTTTCCATTCAATTTAGTAATACTTAGTTTCAGCAAAGGTGCCTGATTGCTGTTAAAATCATATCAATGCAAGCAACATTTTTAATAATAATAATAATACCAGCAGCAATCCGCATACAGCATAGCGCAACACCCAAGTGTAGGAAATCGCTTCGGCGCTATCCTCTTTTTAAATATCGTATGTAAGCAAATTTATTCCATCTGGCCTGCAAGCAAAGCAGCGGGAACCGAACGGGGAAGTCTTCAACCCAACAACTAGGTAGGAGGGAAGCACCAGGAAGCAGCGTGCAAAGTGCGAGACTTTGCTAGGAGATCCACTCACCTCTTCGGCACCATCCTGGCGGCGGCGGCCTCAACAGCAAAGGGCGCGAGGGCAACTAGACCCGCCGGCGGGGCGCCCCCCGCGCCGCCATCTCCGGACCCCGAAATTCCCCCGCGGAGACGCTGTGCAGCAGCAAATGGAGAGCCGGTGGTGTCGCGGTGCGGCTGGCCGGCTACGCCCCCCGAGGGGCGCGGCACGCTGGCTCTCCGAAGCAGCCGCTTCCTTGAGGAAACTCCCGGCCGCAAAGCTGGCGGCGCAGCTCGCCGAGGTTTCTCCCTCCCGCGAAAGGGAAAGGAAGGGAATAAAGCGGGGCTTCCCGAGGCCTGGCGCCCAGGCGGAGGCGTCTCCCTGCCTCTCGCCCGCTTGAAATAGGCGCTCGGGCGGCGCGTGACGTACCGTGACGTCGCGCCTCCTGATACTGTGCGCGCGCCATTGGCTCAGCCTCGATGCGTTCGCACCCAATCTGCATGATAGGACTCAGTTGCCATATATTCAGTGGGACACCCAGGATCTTGCCCAACGTGGGGCTTGAACCCAACCAACTTGGTATTAAAAGAGTCTCATGCTCTACAGACCCGTCACCCAGCTATCAGTAGACTTACCTTTTACTTTACATGCAGGGTTGCATTGTGAGGGATTTTTATCCAGCCTTTCAATGAATGTGAATAATCATCATTGGGTGGCTAGATAAACAAGTGAAAATAAAATGCATTCAAAAGAGAGAGAGAGAGAGAGAGAGAGTAGTAACATATTACTGGGTTTTTTTTAATGACATTTGTTCCCCAAGTTTCCTTCCAGGAGCTGGAAATGGTGTACAGTGGAACCTTGGTTCTTGAACTTAATCCGTTCAACTCCCGAAACTGTTTGAAAACCAAGGCATGGCTTCTGATTGGCTGCAGGAGCTTCCTGCACTCAAGCGGAAGCTGCGTTGGACGTTCGGCTTCCAGAAAATGTTTTAAAAAACCAGACCACTTCTGGGCGGCATTCAGGAACCAATTTGTTCGTCAACTAAGCTGTTCTAGAACCAAGGCTCCACTGTATATGACTCTTCCTTTTCCCATCATCACAACAATGCCAGACCCTCCAAGTGTCCCTATTTTCTAGGGACAGTCCCAGATTTCTAGAAGCTGCCCTGGTTTCAGATTTGATCATGGAATGTCCTGCTTTTCCTTAGGACGTCCCTATTTTCATCGAAGAAATGTTGAAGGGTATGCAATGCTGTGAGGTAAAGGTTGAGACAAGAAGGCAGTGGCTGGGCCTGTGGAGATTTGAACCCTGACCTCTCAGGACATAGTCCAACACTCAACACCATGCGGAGTACACATCATAGATCTATTGAAAAACTAGCAAAAATGACTCCAGTGGGGGAGATGGTGATTGTCAAAGATACAGATTCTAATTTTCATTCTCCGGCCTTCCTCCAACTCTCAGCCACCTTTGCGCACTGAGCAGTGAGTTGCTGATGGTGGCATTTCCATCCAACTGAAAGGCTACAACTCTGGGTTCAGTTAAACCTCTACTGAACCTTCCCTTGCAACAGGTTCATATAGAGCAGGCACCCCCAAACTTCGGCCCTCCAGATGTTTTGGACTACAATTCCCATCATCCCTGACCACTGGTCCTGTTAGCTAGGGACCAAGGGAGTTGTAGAACAAAACATCTGGAGGGCCGCAGTTTGGGGATACCTGATATAGAGCATGTGTACACAACACCCTTATGGTTGGTTAACACTGGCCACAACAATGCCTTTTTAATAAAACCTGCAAACATTTTTCACAAGCACACACCAGATATTTCCCTCGACCTATGTCAACAACCTGTTTCCCAAAAGAAATGGTACAATCAGATAAATCTTTCCAGAAAAATCATCCAGACATGGTCTATGAAAGAAAAATAGATACTGTACTACTCGTCACTCGCAGAATAAAAAAATTCCTTCCAGCAGCACCTTAGAGACCAACTAAGTTTGTCATTGGTATGAGTTTTCGTGTGCATGCACACTTCTTCAGATACACAGAATGTTTTACTCATATAAAATAAGTTTTTTTCCTGCCCCAAATCCAGCATAGACCATCTACAAATGTGCCTCTCTTACACTGTCAAGTTTCAAATCACTCCAGTAAATCATTTTAAACCTATAAGCCATAGAACCTACTGACCCCTGGATTTCTTATTGTAATGATTCAGTCAACTCAACCCTAACATATAAACAAATACAGAAAACACTCCTTTTGGGAGTGTGTCTCTGGGTGTGTACATGATCATTTTGTATAGAGAAAGCTCATAATAAAGTAAGAACATGGTGAGTTACTTTCTGTAGGTGAAAACCATGCTCCCAAATAAGCTTTCAAACCAACAGCTATTCCTCCATGAAGGGTGCAGTCACAAGGGGACTTCACATTAGAGAGCTAATAAACTTGGTGTTGAAGTGTGTATTTTAACAGAATCTCCCCCCACTCTCGGATAATTCAGCCAGTTATTCTGTATGCTCCTTTCTTCTTCTTATTTTTAAAACATGTACTTTGTAGTATTTAAAAGAATATGCCCTTAAAAGTGTGAAGGGAAAGGGGTGATGTTATTTCCTTACTTGTTTTATTAACAAACCCCAACTTCAGTTTTCCTCAATCCTTACCACTGCCATCATTTAATATCACTCACAGGCTTTGCACCCTAAACTTAACAATAACCATGCAAACTGTGGGATGTAGGTGTGGTATAAAGCCATTGCAAGATTAAGCAGAGCACAAGCTTATTACTGTCTGCTTAAATGGATATACAGTACACTATAACTTGTTCCTTAACAGCTTACCGTATGTTACACTATACTTCTTATGAAATCAAGGCAGCTTTGAGGAACCTTATTAAAAAGCATTTTTCCATATTACTGTTGTATTTACTCCGCCCCAGTTAAGACTCGCCTACATTTCACTGAGGACTCTTGTTGAAGCGTGTTTCAATCCCTACTGAAGTTTAGGCCAGTTTTTACTGTCCTGCTGTCCTGGAATCTTCCTCTGGCTTTCCTGCCTAGCATTCCAAACTGCTTCCCACTCCTTCTCTGGGCTTTCTTAAGCCTGAGCCAAGTAATTTGGAAACCCCAGCAAGTCTTTGGTCCCCAAGCCACTCTGCCTTCCTCTCAAGATCTTCCTTCTTCTTTGATCCTTTTCCCGCTGTCCACCATGAAAACAAAGCACCAACCAGAACAGACTCTCTCACTAACCAACAGTTACTGTCTTATAACAGATTGCCCATATACCGTACTGTATATTCACTTCTTCAGGCCTCTCTAGCCCAGGCTCAGCTATTTCATCAACTTAGGAATTCTACGCCTGCAACCACCAGCTAGACCAGGGGTCCCCAAACTAAGGCCCGGGGACCGGATGCGGCCCAATCGCCTTCTGAATCCGGCCCGCGGACGGTCCAGGAATCAGCATGTTTTTACAAGAGTAGAATGTGTCCTTTTATTTAAAATGCATCTCTGGGCTATTTGTGTGGCATAGGAATTTGTTCATTTATTTTTTTCAAAATATAGTCTGGCCCCCTGCAAGGTCTGAGGGACAGTGGACCGCCCCCCCGCTGAAAAAGTTTGCTGACCCCTGAGCTAGACAGTCTTTCTTTTGTAAACTGAGAGTTCTGTCTCCTACCGCTTCTCAGCCGCCAGCTAAGATTCCCCCGTGACAGATAAACAAAGTTTCACCTGACAAGACAGAATACTTCCCCTATCAAACACATTGCAATCCAACTGACAGGGTACATTCGCAGTACTCATTAAAAATACAGTTCAAATAAGCAGGATTTCTCCGCAAAAGGCTATCAGAGAATATAGGTTCTAGAATATATGATTGCACTAGCAACCCACACCATTAGACATGTCGCTTGTACTATGTATATTTTATATAACTGTATATTTTTAATGGCATTGTTACAATATACAGGGTACTTCCCCAAAGCAACTTCTTCAAACTTCAGTCATAGCACAGGAAATGGGAAAGGAAGTGTCTGTGTTTGGTACCCTTAATATCACAGCTGTGCTGTGTTTGCTAAATTTCAAAACCTCCATTCAAAAACACCCTGAGCATAATATATAGAATACACATAAGTAAAAGTCCTTATTCTTCTTTCTGTTGCCCTTGTTAAAACAGAAAAATAGCTATGGAATTCGCAGGATGTGTGTGGCTATTTTGCTATTGGCCCAGCATATGACAAAATAGGTTTAGGCATTCTCTTGCCATCATAGAATCATAAGAGTTGGAAGGGGCCCCGAGGATCATCTAGTCCAACCTGAATATGCAGCTGTCCCGTACAGGGATCAAACCTGCAACCTTGGCATTATTAGCACGACACTCTAACCAACTGAGCTATCCTTAAGAAAACTAGTATAAGAAATTCAAATTCTTACTTTAGTGTTCTCAGCTTTCACCAGTTGTTTAAATTTCACATTTTAGCTTATAAACAAGCTAAGCAACAAAAACAACCCTTGCCAGGTCTTTTGGCATGTTCACAGATTATGCAGCTGCTGCTTAGATTTGATTTCCCCCAAAAATTAACCCCTAAAGACATCAAATGGGGACTTTGCTAATAAACAAGTGGCTAGCCTTGAAGGAAATCAAATTAAATCTTAAATAAAGAAGTCCTGAATTCTAAATGCATTAGAACCATTTAGATTGGAGCGAGAAAGCCTGCTAAAAATATATAAGGAACCTTAGATCCCTTAAAATAAATGTAAAAAGTTTCATCATATTCAGTTGTTTTAAGAAGTACCCCATTACTGCAGATAAAAAGGTACTCAAAACAAGCCAGTTTATTTAATGGTTTTTGCTACATATTGTCAAATTATCATGCTTATATACAAGAGAAATGCAATTCATTTTAATCATGATACCACAACAAGCTACCCCCAGATTGTAGAACTTAAGAAAAATAATACCTCTGTCTGATCAGGATTCAGCTTCAATTTATTGATTGAAGCGGATTCTGTGTTAGACAAGTCCTTTGAGAAAGGACTCTGTTTTCTTTTTTCTTTCTCTGTTTTTGCTTTTATTTAGATTAGTTTATTTTATCTTATTGTGCATAGCTGCCAAGTTCTCCCTTTTTTTAAGGGAAATTCCCTTATGCTGAATAGGCTTCCTCCTGAGAAAAGGGAAAACTTGGCAGCTATGTTATTGTGTTATGAAAAAGCTTTAATAGCATCTTATATAAAAAAGGATTCAGTTTCAATTTATTGACCCATATCCATCACTCCACACAATATAGGGCGCAGATACAGAGTTAACAAATTGCCTAGCTCTTGTAAGTTGTTCCCACATTGCCAGAAGTAGAGACAGTGCTTGTGTCAATGTTTATTTGTTCCCAGCAGGGCATGTCAGGGTGAAGAATGTTATTTTAGTTTTTAGACATTTTTTTATGAAGCAATGATAGCAAATGGGGATTTAGTTCTGATCTTATCGCAACTATTTTTATAGTGGAACAACACGAAAAGAGTAATATAATAGTTGTGCTCTTATTCTGGTATTTAAAGCTTTACAGCTGGATAATTGTACAAAAGGATGGGAGGGGTATCACTGAGGAAGAGGAAAACAAGATTACATAATTTTCTCATTCCAGCTGCATTCCCTAATTCTATGCATATCAATATGAATGACTAAATAAGAACATAAAGAGATTTTTGGCATTTGGATTTGAGCAGGATGATGTCTCTTGAGTTCCTTTTAACTTGACTAAGGTATCTGTGAATGAGTTTTTGAACAGGTCTCCTGAGACGTACCTGGTCAGAGTCTTGCGCTTGTTAAAATCTCAGAGAGCCAGTGTGGTGTAGTGGTTAAGAGCAGTGGACTCGTAATCTGGCAAACCAGGTTCGCGTCCCCAGTCCTCCACATGCAGCTGCTGGGTGACCTTGGGCTAGTCACACTTCTCTGAAGTCTCTCAGCCTCACTCACCTCACAGAATAAAAAAATTCATTCCAATAGCACCTTACAGACCAACTAAGTTTGTCATTGGTGTGAGCTTTCATGTGCATGCACACAGAGTGTTTGTTGTGGGAGAGGAAGGGAAAAGGAGATTGTTAGCCGCTTTGAGACTCCTTAGGGTAGCAATAAAGTGGGATATCAAATCCAAACCCCTCCTCCTCCTCCTCCTCCTCCTCCTCCTCCTCCTCCTCCTCCTCCTCCTCCTCCTCCTCCTCTTCCTCCTCCTCTTCTCAATATCCTGGTAAAGTTGCCCTAGAGACCTTCCCTTCGTCTGGGATAGCATTCAATAAAATACTTAAAAACCTGTGAAAATGACTCACCAACCCTGAAACCTTTGCTCAGAGCCCTGGGATGTACAGAATATATTTATAATCTAGAATCTAGGCAGATTTCAGTAGGAAAATTGAGTTTAATTTTATCCCACAAAGGAAATGTCACACTTTAAAAAACCAACAAGCTGCATGAGTGCATGTGTATCCGTGTAATATTTACATATTAAATATTATGTAAAATGTGTAATATTTACATATTAAAGAGTTTAAATAATTTTTAGAAAAGTTTTTAATTGCTCCAAACATAGACAGACAGTGCTGGTCAGATTTCTGCCCCCTGCCCCACCCTGTGCTACAAAAATCTGCAAAGTATTTTACTGTGGTGGCACATTAAAACCCTGAACACATTCTTCTAGTATGAATATGATGTTGATCAGCCTGGTCCTCCAGGAAATTAAAATTCTGGTAAACAGAAACCCTTATAGAAACATACATTTTTGAATTACCGGTACCTCTCTGTTTTGATAAACTTTTTCAACCCAGCACTGTGCTTTGGGATATAATTATTAATTCAAATAATTGATACTACAGCTGTAGTATACATTACCATTTACGCTGGCTCCAGTGTGCTCCTAGCACAAGTGTTTGAGCTGAGTACACACTGCATTAACTATAACCCATAGGTCTCTTGTAGCTCCTTGAGAAATTTCCCCATTTACTGTGTTTCTCCTCAAATCAGCTTCCATCTGATTTGGAAAGGTAAGCTGTGGTTAAGCTGAGGTGTGTACATTTGGGACAGCTGTTGCATTTGTGCAGATGACAGCTGCATTGAATAGGAGTGTGAGGGGGGAGCTGAATGGGCAGGGAAACAAATCAGGCACTACACATTGGGTGAAGACACCCCTGTCCTCTCTCCGCTGTGTACAGGAACATAAAAATGCAACATAAAACTCAGCGGACAGAAATGTTGGGTATAAACAACTTTGCAGGACTTTGGTCAGTAGAGGGCAGGTTTGAGACGAGCAGATCATCAGGGAAAATACACCTTGTGGTTTTCCACTTAGCACCTAACCTCCATCCCTTCCTCCATCATCCTCCCTTCCTCCTCCTCCTGCATGAGGCAGCCATGAAACCTCCTCTCTCCTTGCGAATATGAAGTGACTGTTTATTCAGTACCAATGAGATTCCTGTGGGATTTATTTTACTCTTTTAAGCAGCCAACCAATTTTATTTTTAAAACCTATTAGCCTTGCTGCATTTTAAGCTATTGGGGTACATTGGGGTTCAGACATAAAAAAGATCAAGACTGTCATGTGATATGAATTTCACATAAAGAACTTTATAAATTGTTTCCTTAAATGGGGATGAACAAATCAAATTAAACCATTGCACTTCTCTTATGACAAAATAACATTTATTTGTTTTTAAAAGTACCCTTCGGAAAGCACAAGCAAGTACAATATACTCAAAAGCAAGTAATTTTTAAGATTCTCTTAACACTGCAATTTTTATTTTTTCATTCTCTTGATGGAACATTTTGCAGCCATTAATTGTGATAATTCCTCACCATGAATTTCTAGCATTTAAATATTTTTAAAATATGTACAGCATAAATATGTACACTATATTTTTGTATTATATTTGGTTTTTGTTTTGGGTTTGTATCCTGCCTTGCAGGCCCTTGTTAGGGCAGAAAGGCAGTTTATAAAGTTTTTAAATTATGAATAAATAAATAGCATAACAATTAGAGCTTGTGTACATGTATGATGCAAACCCAGGTAAAAAAAAAAATCCTGCAGAAGGCAGTTGGAATAGGAATTGTATCAACAATCCAAGCATATTTTTTCAGGATGATGGCCAACTGATTAGAAGAAAAACAGCTGGGCTGGCTCCTATGCATCAAAAACAGCTTGGTATGAATAAATCAGTAGATGAAATTTCTCTGAGTCAAAATAACAGTCTTTCTTGTTAATATAAAGGCAGCATTAAAGGCACAGCTGATTATGGCAACCCTGCTGATAGGCTGACCTACAGTATGAAGAATGCCTTATGGAAATGTCCTAAAATATTCCTTCAAGGGCCCCCAAAAGTCCTTAATCAGAGTAGCTGGACGCTGAGAGAAGATTCTAGTTTCAAGGATGTTCTTTGCCAACAGAGACAAATCCACGTACATGGCAGATGCAGAATATTTGCTGGAGAATAAAAAACAACACCCCACAATATACAGGTAAAAATGTTAAAAGATGTGACTTCATTCTTTCCCTTAACAGGAAATAAACAGCCTGTCATTATATTTGCATTTCAGGCCATACAGGGAATTATTCTGCTTCCACACCCTGGTCCCGTTCCCTTTCGCTATATAAAAGGGTGTAACATCTCATTGTGCCCTTATTAGCTGTTCACTGATTAGGGTTGCCACATTGTTTCCTGACAAAGCTCCATCTAATTTTAGGTGACTTCTCAATATAGCCGCAGCTGCACCAGAGCCTCTACTGTCGAGGAGAAACTTTGAGAGGGGTTTAGGGGGAAGGAAGAGACACGGAAGTTCAATTGCATGAGCTGCTTTCCTCTTGCACAACTTTGGTTTTCAAAGTTATGGGAAACATTCTCGCAGATCAAGGTCTGATTTGTGATTTAGAGACTAATCTGTGAAAGCGTCTGCCTTAATTTGGGGACTGCCATGCATTCAGAGGCAATACAACAGGACTATTGCTCTCTGGGATGTGGATATCAACTTTAGCCTCCCTGGCCCTTTTCTGCTGCACCTGGAGAACAACAATCTATTGAGGAGCCAGATGGTTTGTTGTTGTTGTTTTGCCAGCTACTCCACCCTTGAAGAACAAGAGTCTGTCAGAGCTGTAGCTGTTTCCAGGGAGAAGCATATTTATTTGGAGGCTGTTAGGGGCAATGGGTCACCCTGTAGGGTGGCTCCTAAAGGCAGGAGGCCAAAAGGGAAAGTTCTCATTTGGTTTTCTCCTTTGGGTTGTGATGAGGCCAAGGCCACTTCCAACAGAATAAAAAAATTCCTTCCAGTAGCACCTTAGAGACCAACTAAGTTTGTCATTGGTATGAGCTTTCATGTGCATTCCACCAGTACAGATTTGGGGTAAAAATGAGATAACCTCTTAAGTATGGAGAACAGTTACAGGTAGGTAGCCATGTTGATCTGCCGTCGAAACAAAATACAGTGGTGCCTCGCAAGACGAATTTAATTCGTCCCGCGAGTCACTTTGTATAGCGAAAAATTCATTTTGGGAAGCGGCTCCCATAGGAATGCATTGAAGTGCGGTTTCCCATAGGGTGCCTCGCAAGACGGAAAAAAAATCGTCTTGCGAGGCACCCTATGGGACGAAAAATTCGTCTTGCGAAGCGCGCCATAGGAAACTTCGTCTTGCGAGTCTCCATTGAAATCGCAAAACGCTTTCGTTTTGTGAGTTTTTCGTCTTGTGAGGCATTCGTCTAGCAAGGTGCTACTGTAAAAATAAAATAGAAAAATTCCTTCCAGTAGCACCTTAGAGACCAACTTAGAGACCTTAGAGACCAATTAAGTTTGTCATTGGTGTGAGCTTTCGTGTGCATGCACACTTCTTCAGAAGATACATCTGAGGAAGTGTGCATGCACACGAAAGCTCATACCAATGACAAACTTAGTTGGTCTCTAAGGTGCTACTGGAAGGAATTTTTCTATTTTATTTTTATTTTGTATGGAGAACAATTAGAAAACCAATACTGTACTGTAATGCCGAAGATGTAAGACTTGCCTTGTTTTTAGGTGTTCTGTTTTTATTTGGTTTTACTAGATAAATGCTTGCTCTTATTTTTTACTCCCCTATTTCATGTATTATTTATATATTTATAGTGACGCAAAGGAAGTATTGTTCCAAAACACGTCAGGCCTCAAATGTATTTTTCTTCAAGCAACTTGAGTTTCTTCCTCTTTTTTCGCTGCCTTCTAGTTTCAACAGGCCTTCAGACCCACACAAACTGAAACAGGACGGTGAACAAGTTACAACAATTTCCAGAAGAGCAGCATTAGTCTTTTGAGTCTTGTGGCATCTTAAAAGGCGAGCAACTTTATAATGCCATAACTTTTTGTGAATTACAGCCCACTGGTTCATCAGATGCACGAAGTGTTATCCTGAGTATCACATGGGGTTGTTGTTGTTTTTGGCTGGTGTGAGGGAAGAGGCTGCAAAAAGTGAGGTCAGAGGGAAATGCAGAAAAGTGGCAAATGTAATTATGTACTTAACAGTGGTAATTCACAAAACAGTTATTGATTTGGCATCAACATTCTGGCATTGGTAATGTGCTAAAATTTATTTGTCTTCATTTGGGTTTGGGTTCAATCCACAAGTGAAATTCTGATGTATTTTAATTCAGTGGTTTCACATTGCAGTCTCCTTTCATCCAAGCTTTTGAATATTGCGTTTCTGATTGCTATATCAACAATAACAACTTGATGATATTAACAAGTTATCTAAAGAGCTGTCACATGGGATATGGATCAAAGTTGATTTCTCCTGCTGCAGTGGGTAGGACCCAAACCTCTGTGATATCTGAGAAAGCAGTTACCTGTTAACAGATGGGATATTACTCCATATGTGTACTGCATTCTGGATGGTGTCATCATGCTGCTTACCAGTATATCTGAGCACAGCTTCCATCTTTAAAAGGACCAAAACCATACATATGTCTCAAGAGATAGAACTAAATATCTCATTTGATGGCAATAGAATATAATACAGAATTCAAAATCTGGGAGCCAATACAGATTGAACAATGCTGAAGTAAGATGCTCCAAGAGATATATAAATGCAGCAAATAAAGACATAAATAAAATAAAACTGTTGTTGCAAACTGCGAATCGAGCCACTGAAAATCTGTATTAAATTAATGTCTGCAAGTGAGTGATGAAGCATCTCTTCATTCACCTCTTGAAGGCATTTTGTTTTGCTACTCACCTGAAAGAATCGAGAAGCTGTATCTCGGTCTTCTTCCTCCAGCACAAGGTTATCCACAAACATCCAGAAAAACATCCTTTCTGGGTGTGTCACATACTGAAGAATACGAAAATATTGGTAAAAATACCAGGCTTTAAAGGGAAGGGAGAAGAGAAAACAGGCTATAAAAAGATGGTCTCTGAAAACGCCTTTCTAAGGTGCTCCAGCCCACCCGCTTCCTTTTTAAAGAAAAGAATGACTGAAAGGGGGAAGAGTTACAGGTAGGTAGCCGTGTTGGTCTGAGTCGAAGCAAAATAAAAAAATTCCTTCAGTAGCACCTTAAAGACCAACTAAGTTTATATTTTGGTATGAGCTTTCGTGTGCATGCACACTTCTTCAGATACCAAAAGGGGGAAGAGAGCGACCTCTGGGCACCAGGGAAAGCCTCTGGAGCCACATGGGTGCTTATGGATGCCAAACTGGCTACTTCCGAACAGATTAGATGTTATAAAGACATGCAAATACAACAGCAGGCGATTGAGGCTGCACAGGTCTCATGTTTAGAGATAGACTGCAAGGTGGGGTAGGTTTTGTTGTTTAGTCGTTTAGTCATGTCTGACTCTTCATGACCCCATGGACCAGAGCATGCCAGGCACTCCTGTCTTCCACTGCCTCCCGCAGTTTGGTCAGACTCATATTGGTAGCTTCGAGAACACTGTCCAACCATCTCATCCTCTGTCGTCCCCTTCTCCTTGTGCCCTCCATCTTTCCCAACATCAGGGTCTTTTCCAGGGAGTCTTCTCTTCTCATGAGGTGGCCAAAGTATTGGAGCCTCAGCTTCAGGATCTGTCCTTCCAGTGAGCACTCAGGGCTGATTTCCTTAAGAATGGATAGGTTTGATCTTCTTGCAGTCCATGGGACTCTCAAGAGTCTCCTCCAGCACCATAATTCAAAAACATCAATTCTTCAGCGATCAGCCTTCTTTAGGGTCCAGCTCTCACTTCCATACATCACCAGTGGGAAAACCATAGCTTTAACTATACGGACCTTTGTCGGCAAGTTGATGTCTCTGCTTTTTAAGATGCTGTCTAGGTTTGTCATGGGGTAGGTAGTAAGATATAAAAGCCTGAGGGATGTGCTTTCCTTTCCCTTAGGCATCCACTCTTCATCCATCCACTGACAGGGACTAGACACTTTAATTTTACACTTTAGGTATAAAGAAGGTCTCCAGCCAGGGGCGTATCTAGGTAATATGGTGCAAGACCAACATTTGACACTCTCCGTCTAGTTTTCACAAGGCCAGCTTAAGCCATCTTTCAGAAGGAGGCAAGAGGCTTTGGGAGGGCCCTAAAGCCCTCCTATCTCCTTCCCAAAGCTTGGTAAGTGCTTGCCTAGCTTTGAGAAGCAGACAAGAAGGCTCTAGGACCCTGTCTGAGCCCTCACACCTCTCTCTTTTTTAAAAAAAAAAAAAAACCAGTACAGTGGTACCTCGGGTTAAGAACTTAGTTCGTTCTGGAGGTCTGTTCTTAACCTGGAACTGTTCTTAACTTGAAGCAGCACTTTAGCTAATGGGGCCTCCTGCTGCCGCCGCGCCGCCACCTGTGATTTCTGTTCTCATCCTGAAGCAAAGTTCTTAACCCAAGGTACTATTTCTGGGTTAGCGGAGCCTGTAACCTGAAGCGTCTGTAACCTGAAGCGTCTGTAATCCGAGGTACCACTGTAGAGCATTACCATTAGGGCAGAGGTCAGTGGGAAACTTATGCTCACTGCAGGTCAGTTCAGACTTCCTCTGAACCACTGGCTTGAGGAAACCCCAACAAAAGAGTTTTGTTGCGTAACCTGTGCCTGTCTGTATCTGGGCTGCTAGGGAATCTGAATATCTGTCTATAGGAAGTCCTGCGGTTAGTGGCTATATAGCCTCTAGCTGTGGAACAAAACCATTTGGCAAGATTGCAGCTGGAGGGGAAGGCCAGGGAGAAGGCACTGTCAGCTTTCCCTTGTAGTGCTCTGTGGGTGAGAGCAAGATGGTAGTAGGAGATGTGGTTACATCACAAGGCAAACGGCAGGTACTTTCCATGGCTGTCTGATATGCTGTTAATATGGAATGTAGTCAGTGACTGCACTCGTGAGTGATGTGTGATGCACACTGTCACAGCATGCTCTAGCTGTGGCTCTTGGTACCTCCCGTTTCCTGTATCAGTGCTCCTACAATATATATTGCATCATTTTGCTTTCCATGAGTTACTGGAAGCGCATTGGGATGTTGTTAGCTGACACTGCAGAACCCTAGGCTCATGCTGCCCAACCGCTATCCTGTGCACAATCACCAGGGACCGAGTCCCATTATCACTTTGGCGTAATCATGCTTAAGATTGTACAGCTTAGCTACAAATATTTATAAGGAAGCAAGATCAGTTAAACTCATTCCCAAGTAAATATGTTGGAGTCGCAGTATCTAACCTGTTCTGGAGAAGAGTGGAGAGAGAAGTGGTCCGTCTCTTGGAACTGACCAGAGTCAGAGAGACATAATAAGAGCTACAGTTTCATGCATGTTTGCTTTTCTTACCAGAGGGCTGTTGATAAGAGTTTCCAATGGGTGGCGTAGACCCAAATATAAAATCAAATGGACCCCATTCTTCTATCTAATAAACAAAACAAAACAATCACAGTAGTTTGGATGCAATATCCTATCTTTCAACTTTTAATTTCACATGGGTCCTCCTCCTCCTCCTCCTCCTCCTCCTCCTCGTCCTCCTCCTCCTCCTTTCAGAAATGCACCAGTTTGCTTTATAGACATTGATGGGCATGTTTTAGCTCAGGATTACTACCACTTCCTAGCCACAGAATCAACCTGACCTTACCAACGAGTTTGCCTTTAACCACATTGCTACTAACTATTCTGATTCGTCCAAGTTTGGCCTCTTCTGACCAATTGCCAGTGGTGTTATGCTATGACGTGCTGCACTAAGTATTAGAAATACTAAATTTAATTTCTGAACCTATTTACATGTATTTTTATATACTGTACTGCCCTTCATCAAAAGATCTCAGGGCAGTTCACAAGATAAATTATCCTATCATGCAGAATGCCCACAGAATGTTAAATAGACAAAAAAACAAAAACAAATTTAGACCGTTTCCCCTCCATCTATAACAGATGTTGAGAATCTATAGCCCTCCAGATGTTGTTGCTGTTCAACTCCCATTAGCCCCAACTGCATACTCAATTGTCAGGGGTGGTGACAGCAGAAATATAACAACATATGGAGGGCCACAGGTTAACCATTGCAATGTAATCAAAACCAATGGCTTCTTGTTCCTTCCCTAGCATTTCTGGTAGGCTGTTTTTTTTATCCAAAACAAACAAACGAATCAGTTTTACACACTGATTAAACAGCAGTGTTTGAACAAAGAAGTTGATGGTAATAAACTTATTCTTGAAGAAATTCCTTACAGTGCTATCTGATGCTTAACCCTTTGGCAGCTCCTCAGACTGTTTAATTTCATTTAATCTACACAATGGGAATTCATGCATCAAGGATGCTGTATATATTAAAAAAACAGACCACTGAAGAAGCCCAACAAGCTGAAGCATGTTTGGCATTGCAGTTATCCAGAAAACCTGAATGATGAACTGAATGATATACTGGCATTTTAGCTATCTAAAGCGCTTTTAGCTTATTAAGCGTAAGTATAACTCATGCACTGTAAAGAGGGTTTCTTTGTATCCAGATTATTGCATAGGTCCTCATCCACTGTGGAAATATTACTGTGGCATATGTTCCGTTTATAGATTTGTGCATTTTAGTTATTGTATTAGAGAGTTTTCCAGATTTTTGCTTATTTCCATCTTTTTTACTACCAATATCAACTTCATTTTTATGTAATAACATGTTGTTATCACAAGGAAGGAGGCCAGAGAGGCCAGAGTGCAGTGGCATGGCAGCATGCGAGGTGGGGGGGGGGAAGGGCAAAACCACAGGGTTGTGTGTGTGGCTGAAGGCATGGAGGGGTCTATGGCCATGGGAAAGGGGTGCAGCAGTGAACATTGAACTCCATGGACCTCCCTCCCTGTGCTGGCCCTGCCTTATTCTTCCTTCAGTTATTACCAGCATCAACCAGTTATGACTAGTTTTCAGATTGTCCAGTGTTAAAGGGGCAAAACCGTCCTTTCCTTGACTTCAACATAATAAACAATGAAAGAGTTTGTCATTCTTTACTGGAAGCAAATCTGTTTTTATCCCAGGAAGATACAGTTAATATGTTAGGAGCAGAAAGAATATACCCATCTAACAAAATTAGAAATATGAGTAGTACAAAGTCAACTTACGTGTATTCGTGTCACGTCTGTGACATCATCCAAATACTTCAGTGTCCCATTGCCCTTGCTTTCCCCCAGAAACCCCAAACTTTTCAGCTCTGGAGAAGAGAAATGAGGACCTAGATGAATACCAATATTAATGCGACACATTTGTGTTTTACTGATGAGGTGCCCTAAAGGAGACCCAGAAGGTTTGCAGACAATGCTTCATAAGTGCTTTACTGTGTGCTGGGTGGAAGTTATTCAAAATGGCAGTGGCACTTCTGCAGTGGCCCCTCAATGTTGGACTTTGGAACCTAAATGTAGACGCTGGCATGCCTTTTGCTGGGCTAGAATTCCCATCACCCTTGACCATTGGCCATGCCACAACATCTGGAGAGCTTCATGCTTCTCACTCCTAATGTAGGCTTTTCATTCAATCTCCTTGGGTGGGGGCAGGGAGAATAGGTTTTCCTGGGTGCCGACTTGCGCTTCCTTCTCATCTTTCCTTCTTCTCTGTACCTTTCCTGCTATGGCTGCCTTCTCTTCTCTCCACACTCTTCTCTTCCCAATGTCTCCTAGACTAGACTACAGAGAATCCCTCTGCCATTTCCCTTGATTTAGAGAAGAGTGGGAGATGTTCTGAATTAGAGAAATTCCTCTCCTGTTTTTAAGAGACAGCAGATTGCTAGCAGGCTTGTTCTGGGAAGGGGTTAAAATTACTGCAGTTCCCACTACTCTTTTTTAAATGTGCATGTTTCTTTAGTACCACAACATTCCCAAGAATCTCTAGGAATGAGGGAGATCACTTGCAAATGTGCTCCCACTATCCCACCATTTCTTCCTTCGGTGCATTATATTTTATTTTGCACAGAAAAGATGGGAAACTAAAAACAACAATATAGTGCAGTGTAATTCAACAGGTGTCTACTCAAAATAGAACCTCACTCAACTCAGTTGCACTTGCTCGCTGCTCAGCTAATTGTGCGAAGAATAGTGGCTAGAAACATAAGGAGCTGCCCTATACCAAGGCAGACCACTAGTTCATCTAGCTCAGCATTAACTCTGAGTAGCAATAGGTCTCCAAAGTTTCAGACAGAAGCCTTTCCCAGTGCTCTACACTGAGCAACACCCTTCCTCAATTTGTTCCCCTTCCTAGGACAATGTTGCAGGAATCTCTATTTTGGCTCCAAATAAATAAATAAGCTAAAATAAATGGAAGCACCTCTGAACTGGCAAACCATTATTGAAAAGTAGTGGAGCAAGGGATGTTGCAGGATATCTGATGGTTTTCACACCAGGTCCAACTTTTTAATCCACATCTCCCATTAGGTTTCTCAATAGTGCTTTGCCTGTCCATGCTAGAAGGTTTGTGATGCAATTGCCTGTTAAGTGGAAAAAGAACAGCCTCAAATTAGGTCTCAAAAAGAGTGGGTGTGGGAAGGCAGGAAACAGTGGAATGCAATGATTTCGCAGCAGCAGCTACTGAGTAAATGAAGGATGACAGTTCTTGATTAATTGCTTAGTATGGAAGGCACCCAAGGAGCTAGTCAGGAAGGATTAAGATAAAGATCACCCAAATTGGCTGTTTCTCTTCTACTTGGCAAGGGGCACCCATTTTTCTCTAATTTGTTAACAGTGCTTTAATTTCAGGGTTTTTGTTTCGTGAACCTTGCTTATAAGTGAAGGTTTGTAAACATGTTAAAAAGTTTTGATAATCTTCTATAATAAATGGGACTGGTTTCAATGGAAGAGCTAAAGCACATGTTTCATTATCTCCCACTGAAACGGAGAGACTTAAAGCTATCCAAGTATAGTTGGATTGAGGCCGTTTTTGGACAGAAATTGCCATGTAACAAGCAAAGGTCACTTTAAAATGCAAGTTTTTTTTTTATTCATCGATGTTGAAATATTGTTCTGTTTTTATTTATGTAATGTGTATCTTGAAAATTAATAAAGATTGTTTTAATTTTTTTAAAAAAATGCAACATTCAGAAAGCAATGACTTTTTTTTTTTTAGCATCCCGTCTTTAGATAAGCTCCCAATCATCCTAACAACTATGCCAAGCCACAGATATCAGAAGCCCATTTCAAAGAACTCTTGCTCAATCAGCTGATGGTCTTCAGTAGCCCTATTAAAAGGGTTGGGCAAAGCAGCATTTTGAGAGAGGCTCCTGAAGAAATACTCACCAGCCCCTGACAAAGCTCTGCCTTGTCCTATGCTTTGTTAAATCTTCAGAAGTTTTGTTCAATCAGCTCCTTAAATTGAGCTTCTGGAGATCCAACAAGGAGCTGCTAGCAGTGCTTTGAATGGGACTTCTGCAGACCCCTGGGAGGGGGGCGGGAACTGGTCACTGTGACATCAGATGACTGACAGGTAGGAAGTTGCACCTACCTGTGAAATTCAGGGAGATAATAATCTGGACCCTCTGGGCTAGAAAGGTTTCCCACCTCTGAAACAGGGAAAGGGTAAACATGTTGCAAGCCTAATTTCTCAGTTACGTACCTTGTGTAATATTGTCAAAAAGGGAGAGCACACGGATTGGTTTTTTATCCCATGTCTGCAAAGGCTGGTATATCCAAAGATGGTTCTAACACAATTGATAAAAAGATACATGTTTGCATAAGGTGCTTTTGTTGTCGTCGTCTAAACTTGTCGAACAAGTAGTATGTGATCTTAGTTATGACATATATTAACATGAAGACTTTTTATGAACTGGATATCAACAGGCTTTGACAGCACTCTATAAATCAATGCATTTATTAATTTTATTTAAAATGTATTAAATTATTTATATCCCACCTTCCTGGGAAATATATAAATGCTAATCTGATCATATCAGAGCCTTTCGATAATGGAATGATGTGCTGCTGTTAGCCCATTCACAAATACAAGGGTTCTACTACATCTACAGTATATCAAGCTGCAACAGGGATGCAGATGCTATTTAAGTCACAGGTAGCTGCAACATCAGGACTAAGAAATGCAAAACAGCATTAACAATGCAATGCAGAAACAATCACCATACGATTTCCACAGCTTAAAAAATGTTGACTACTCAGTACCTGCATTTGGGGCCAGTAGCAGTTAAAGCCCTGCAAAATAATAAGCTATTGAGGTTCTCCTAACATATATGACCTTGAGATTCATGGATCTATCCTTATGGCAAATGCCCACCGTGCCTTCATTGGTGATACAGAAGAACATGAGAAGAGCCCTTTTGGATCAGGCCAAAGACCCATCTAGTCCAGCTTCCTGTTCTCAAAGTGGCCAAGCAGGTGCCTATGGGAAGCCTGCAGGCAGGACCTGAATAGAACACACTCTCCCAACTTGCAGTTCCCAGCAACTGGCATTCAGAGGCATACGGTGGAGAAAGAACTTAGCCGTACTCTCCAAGAATGTGTCTAACTAAAGGCAAATGTGACACCTCTACCCATTGCTAAATCCCTTGGGAGAAGCTCTTTGGAGGGTATTAGAAATTTATCACTGGGGAGAGACCACATTGCTGATGAGTGGACAACATGTATCGACTGCTTTGCCCTTCAGGCAAAGGCCGTAATAAATGGTCTCCTCTTAAGCAAGGACTCTCCCCCCCCCAACCTCTGCCACACACTTCCTTCGAAAGCTGCCTTACAGCAGGCCAAACTGCCTCTCTGTTCAATTCACTACTGGCTACTCACACTGGCAGTGGCTTTCTTGATTCTTCTTCCTTCCTCTGACTTTCTTTTCTCTAGGATGGTGTTAAAGGCTTATGAGAAGGGCCACAGGTCAGGGCCCCAAAGCACATGCATCATATGTCAAATGTTTCATGTTCAAACCTCGCCATCTTCAGATAGGTCTGGGAAGGGCTCCTGATTGCTGCCAGTCCGTGTTGGCAATACCAAGTTAGAAGAGCTGAGCTGCCCTGCTGCTTCTTACTTGGACAGGCTGAAGCCTCAAAGGGGTGGTGGGTGGTGGGATTTGTGGTTGGACTTGCAGGAGCCCCACCAGTCAATCTGGCACTCCTTCTAGTGCGGCTGCACAGCTCCAGCCTCACCGGCACCCCAGCCCAGGCCTCTCCAGGCTCTCCAGGTAAGCTGCAGTGATGCTGGTGTTGGGAGGGTGGCTCTGCCTCTCCATATGCACCACTACTAGTGAAAAGGAAAGCAGAGATTGGGGCTGCTTGGCATAAACCTCCAATTAACAGGGTCCTCCTTCTCTCCCTCTCCCCCCCCTCTCTCCCACACACACTTTAAAAATGTCATTTTAGCAAATGACCATGCAGTGTTTCAGGTCAGCTGAAATAGTTTTGCTGCCACCTGCTGGAAACGGAGTGTCTAGTTTCAGTTAGCTCTTTTTTTGGCCAATTTTTCCAGGGTGTAGTGGTGGCAGAAGTGGTGGTAGGTGGGGCAAGGGCGGGGTGGGTGGGTGGTAGGAGGCAGCACTTCCCATTTCGCCTCAGGTGGCTTCCCCTGACCCCCAGCCAGCATGGGCACTGGTCAGTGATCATAAGACTGGTAGTCCAACAACATCTGGCGGGCCATTGATTGCCCACCTCTGCTGCTGAAAAGTGACCCAGTTAATACAAGGATCCGCAGCCCTTTGGCTTTTTCTGTATACATCTGTAAAAGGCAACGGAACTTTCTCTTACAGACTCTTGATCGTAGAAGCGCTTCAGTTCTGCACGCCATCTTCTCTTCCTCTTGAGTAGACCATATGCTCGCCGTGGTGCACACAGGAAACATATCCAGGGAGATGTCTTTTTTATATTGTCTGAGAATCCTGAACACACAAGGCTGTCCATGCATTCTTCACAAAAACACCTGCATTGTTGAGACAGACAGCGAGAGATGATTTGAAGGCATTTTTACATTTCAAATATTTGTAATAGATCCAAAAAAAAATTTGCTGCTGTTTCACACAGGGACTTGTTCTTGCTGGAGTTCTGAAAATTATCCAAATGGGGGGGTGAGGCATCTAAATAGGAATGGTGCATGTTTTTTGATGTGGGGAGAGCTCACACATTTCACTACAATGAAAAAAACGTGAGCATCTTGAGATTTTATACCAGCAATGCAAAAGCAGAATTATGGGTGACTTGCACTTTCCTTTCCTCCCATTATTCATAATTTCTGAGTGAGCCCTGGCTAAGGACCTGATTTACACAAAACTGACTTAGATTAAAAGGATATGGAAGTTTGAAGCTGAGGGTTGGTGCAAAAGGAAATCGGGCAACTAGACACTCAAATGAGTTGCCTTATGATACTCTTATCTCCACTTGCATCCCTGCATCGCAATGATTCACATCCTAGAATAGAGCAGTTGTGCCCCATAGAACATCTCGTTCCCTGCATCCCTGCATCGCAATGATTCACATCCTAGAATAGAGCAGTTGTGCCCCATAGAACATCTTGTTCCTTTGCAGCACCACAGGGACCCAATCCAAGCACCAGAGACGGATTTAGGGGAGTACAACTGGTTCGATCACACTGGACCCAGAGCCTGGGGGTGCTGCAGGGGCTCCACAACTATGATGCAGAATGGAAAGCGAGAGGCACAACTGAACTACAGACTTCGGCTTCTAAGGCTGTGCCCCCAACTCCACTTCCCTGGAAGTACCTATGTGTGATTTAATTCAAAAGGACATACTTCTGAGCAGGCATGGCTAGAACTGTGCTCTGAGGCAGAAGATATTGCAGATATGCGCCACCAAGTCCAGGGGGAGTGGTCTGTTAGAGAGGCGAATATGCACACATTCTATATGAATTTGAAAGCCAGGTTTTACGGCAACAGCGTTTGAATCCCATACCCAAAGGCACTGCTGTAAACTTGAATGTGGTTTGGGAGGTCAATTACCTGTTACAGGTTGGATCATCACACATTATGAGAGATTTGCTCCAGCAACATATGGCACAATCAGTCTTGTACCCATCATTGTCACACAGGAAGAATCTCTCCAAAAGATGTTCCTTTTAAAACAGCAGCAGCAGAAAACTGTAGTTAGTTAATAATGAGATTTAGCATTTCAACTGTTCCAAGCTCAATGCTTCTTAAAACAACCCTTTAAAGATGGTGACCATCATTATTCCCCTAGAACAGATTATGGATCTGAGGTGGGAAAAACATCTTAATTAAGGCCACCAAGGGAGTTTGTGGCTAATGTGAGAGTTGAACTGGAGACTTCCAGCATCTTTTGGACAGATGCATTTTTCTTTAGAATTGGGTGGACAATCTAACACTGGCTTTTCCAGCAATTCCTTGATTCCTCTTTTATTTTTTAAAGAAAAGTTGCCCAGCCTGTTCGATAAAGGAAGTGTAGCCCTGTGGAACGCCCTCCCATCAGATGTCAAAGAGAAAAACAACTACCAGACTTTTAGAAGACATCTGAAGGCAGCCCTGTTTAGGGAGGCTTTTAATGTTTAATAGATCACTGTGTTTTATTTTTCTGTTGGAAGCTGCCCAGAGTGGCTGGGGAAACCCAGCCAGATGGGCGGGGTATAAATAAAAAATTATTATTATTATTATTATTATTATTATTATTATTATTATTATGTCTGACCCAAATCAGCTACTCACTGTGCATGGAGCACACATTCCTCCTTGAAACAAAGGGTGCTGAGTGTGAATCTCAAGGCTTCCACAGCATATGCAGATTTCTACCAAACACAAAAGATAACTCTTCTTACACTGTGTTTTTGGCATCATTTCCCAGGGCTTACTGTATTTCTTAAAATAGTTCTGCTTTATACGTTGTTCAAATAATACACAATACATGGTTAAGAATACATAAGGAATGATTAAAATTATATTTTCCACTAAAATTCCAATAAAATTAGCAATATTATTGCCAATTTGCACTGATAATGCAAGAGGAAAAAAAGCTGACCTTGGTAAAAAAGACATACAGTATAAACAAACAAACAAACAAACAAACGAACAAACAAAAAGCAAACATTTCAAGAATGGTATCCCTACACACAAAGAAACCTGCTTTTCCTCGCCTATGAAATTATATTTTTCTTAGGAGGACCATGCCTGTTCTCTTCTCATTTTCTCGTTCAGTTGGTCAGGTTTTTTTTAAAAGGACAATCAAGCATGTATATATGGTGTCCATCTGCCCAATTGATACAGAGCTTAAAAGGCCTAGTATCGTTTATGCAATCTGAATTTCTTCTCAGTTCTACAATCTGGGATAGGGATGAATTGTGAGGCAGTATATGAAAGAGACACGGGGGACCCAGGTGGCGCTGTGGTTAAACCACTGAGCCTAGGGCTTGCCGATCAGAAGGTCGGCGGTTCGAATCCCTGTGACGGGGTGAGTTCCCGTTGCTTGGTCCCAGCTCCTGCCAACCTAGCTGTTCGAAAGCATGTCAAAATGCAAGTAGATAAATAGGAACTGCTACAGCGGGAAGGTAAACAGCGTTTCCATGTGCTGCTCTGGTTTGCCAAAAGCGTTTTTGTCATGCTGGCCACATGACCTGGAAGCTATACGCCGGCTCCCTTGGCCAATAAAGCAAGATGAGCGCGCAACCTCAGAGTCGGTCACGACTGGACCTAATGGTCAGGGGTCCCTTTACCTTTACCTTATATGAAAGAGACACAGTTTCTTTCCCAATAAATGTGGATTTAAACAATCCATACATACTGTGTTTTTATCATGTAAGCCTAACTAATTGGGTAGTACCTTGTCACTCAACCAAAGGGGTTTATACCGATTAATCTCATTGGCTGACTAAACACTGAAGTCCTCCTAATAGCTATCTGTAGTAAAGACAGTTATAGCAGTAACAGTTGCAACAAGTACCTTCAATATTTCTCTCCTTGAAGTTGACTTCATATGCAATGTTTTCTACGAAGGAAAAAAATCAGGGCACTTTTCGGAAGCGAGGCTTGCTTGCATTGTTAAATGTACAATCTAATCTGACTAGAATGCGCACTGGATTGCTCTTCCATGCTGTAGCCAACATTCATCACGTGTGGCACAGACAGCGTCAGAAAGAGCCAAAACTTTGTTCTTTTATCAGGCATGAGAGTCGTCTCTAAGATTACAATAAAAATAAGCTCAGCACCAGAGAGGGATGTGAATTATGCTTGCTTTGAAACAGTGTGATCCTATACAGTTTATTAAGATGTAAGCAGCAAATTCAATGCCATTGCTCCCACGTAAATGGGTATAAGTTTCAGGATCACCAGTGGAGGCTGGTCCATTATGGCAGGTGCAACACTGGCCCACCAACCTCCATCTGCCACCAGCTGGCCCTCCCCTGCCTGCTGACTCACATCCGGTCCAGGAGGTGGTACTGGCTGCCAGCTTCCTTCTTCTTAGTATTGCTCCACCTTGAACTCCTCAGCAGGAAGGATGGGACAAAACTCTGCCTGTAATTGGCTATGGCTCCATCCACTGTTGTTATCCCTACCTTCTGCCCTGTTATTATCAATGGACACAAGGTACCGTACCATTGAGACTCAGATTAGCTAATGTATCTTACTTTTCTACACAATTCTTTATATACATTGCCCCTTTCTCTTTATTATTCTGCAGTATTTTGAAACTTTCCTTCTACGTATCTTTTGCTAATTAAAAAGGCTTTTAGTTTCATTCAAAGGAAGAACAGAGATAGATGAGATAAACCTGCCCTACAATCCCTTCCTCAACATTAGATGGTTTCACTTGTTTTTGTACCGCAAAATGGAAACAAATAGGTAGGTATAGGGTTCATTCCCACAGCAGATACAATCTATAGTGGGGCACACAAATCTTCAGCTAGCATTGTTTTTAGCGCCTCTTGAAAACAAGATTACCTCTTCTTGGTTTGGGAGTGTTTGATTCCTCCACGGAACTTACAGAAATTACACCAGAACTATAGTTCTCCAATGATACAGCTGGATGTGTGGGGCGAGAGAGAGAGAGAGACAGAATGAGGCACATGATGGCTATTTTTGAATGTGGCAAAACTCCAATAATATGTCTCAGCAAAAGCATTTATTGTAAATTGCTTTGGGTTGAATTGGCAAAACAGTGACTAATAAATTTAATACATAACGATGATGATGATGATAAATACCTGCAAGTGTATGTTTGCATACAAACAAACAAACAAAAACACTATATTTAGAAACAGAGGCCCTGAGGCCCCCTGGATGTTGTTGGACTCCAACTTCCACCATCCCCAGCCAGCATGGCTAATGGTTAGGCCTCTACAAGAAGCTAAAAGATTTTAAAAGAATCTTTAAAAAAATAAAGATCATGGAATGTCACAAGAAAAGGAGTCATTACAGCCAGGTTTGGACTCTGGAAGTGCTGCACTAAGGTACCAAAACAGAGAGACAAAAGGCAAAGCTTCTGTTGGGAGTTGTCCTCCGCAGCACCAAGTTTTGTTACAGATCCATAACCTGTTTCTGTGGTCCTAACTTTTAAATTGTTATTGAACTGTAATTTCGTTACTTGTGCTTGGCCTTAGGGTTCTTGCAGGAGGCATTTCTTCTGCAGAACTGATGGAAATGATATCAGGGAAACTTCCTCCATTGGGTGATGGAGCTGAGAGAGAGAGAGAGAAAAAAACACATCAGAGCAATATGGGAACTGTGACCCTTCTGACTTACCCAGCTCATGCTGATTTCTCCAGCAAAGTTGAATGGGCTGGGAAACAGTGCAGCTTGAAACATTTCAGACATATGTACTTGAAGGACTGGAGTTATATATATATATATATGAATGTTATTTAGGTTTTAAATAGTAGGTTAAAATGTGGAGGTTATACAAGGTGAACTCTTTACTGAGCATTCATTTTGATTCATAAGCAAGGAGGTTATGCGTCTTCCCAACTGGGTGGCTGTTGGTGCCAGGCACAGGTGAGCGGCAGCTGCTTCCAACCCGGTGCATCCCTTGTCCCTGCTGCCACGCTGCCCGGTCCTAGTTTCAGTGGGCAACATCACAGCTGGTAGGCGGTGCAGTGGCGGCGCACCATCTTATATCCCATGGCTGGCATCTGGTCAATTCCCACAGACTTCAGTGGGAACTAAGTGCAAATTAAGGTACACATCGTACATTCACACACCTCCCCAATAATAATCCTGGGAACAGTAGTATACTTACAGTGCTACAGTGGTACAGTTCCCAGCACCCCTTACAAACTGCAGTTCCCATTATTATTATTATTATTATTATTAGGGTGTGGGTGGGTGCTCTAAACGTTTTGTAAACACATGGTGTGTAGGAGGTCTTTGTCTGGATCTAACTCCATGGGTACGTGTGGTTTCCTTATGGTGACCAGACCGTCGGTTTCATCACTCTCATCAGCTTTATGGGCTCCTGCAAAGGAGTGGATTTTGCTCCAAGAGATCTTCCACTCACCTGCCTCCGAGAGGCTGCCCATTTCCCCGGAGTCGCTGTCCAGCACCACGGCCATCCCTACAGCAGACGGCGACCTCGCCAGGAGTGTTTGTTTGGGGCGTGTCCGGGTCGTCGGGCAGACGGAGAATGAAGACCCTGGATGGAAGAGCCGAGGGGAAGCTGCGTTCCCCAAGGAGATCCCTGCTGAATCAACTGGTGCAAAGGAAAACCCAACAGCGTTTTACTAACGGGAGCAATAATGCGGATTGTTGTTACATATGTATAAAAGAAATCGTGGATTTCCCATCAACTGGCATAGGATCCAGCTCCAAAGGACCTACCCCCCAATGATGAGCATTGCCTTTCAAATAGTGTGCGTGTGTCAAGTCATGTGATCCATTAGGTGGGGCGGGGCTTACCTGCCCCCGCCCCCCCCCAATATTTTATTCAAGTTGGCACCCCTGTCCAGAACGCAGGAGCCACTTGGAGGAGCTGCGCGCGCCTTCCAGAGAATTTGCTCGCGCCAATGCTCCGCTCCCTTTCGTACTCCGAATCAAAGTGGCAATCCAAAGCATAGCCATAGACTCCTGAGTCCCATATAATTCCGTGGGACTTATGTGGGATGAGAAGACGCTGAAGACGGGGCTGTCGGTTGACTTCAAAAACAAACAAACAAACAAACAAACAAACAAACGGAGGGTCACCATTTAAAGCAGGGAACAACATCTGTTGGACTCAGTCCTAGCTAGCCAGGTCAGGGATGCTGCAGACAGTGCAAACACCCGCTGCCTGTTCTTAGCACAACAACCGTCTCTTTTATACCACGTGTTTCTAGAGACAAACTAACTTTTGGGTTCAATACTAACGATCCCATTCACCAGCGGGGTCCTCGCCTCCCCTCCCCTGTGACCTTTTGCCACGTGCACCGGGGCTGGTGAGAGCTGGCCCTCGACAGCACCCTGGAAAGCCACGAGGTCGGATACCCCGCCCCCCCCATCTGATGCTCACTGTTCTGAGCCTTTCACAGGTGTCAAAGCACAGCTTCTTTCGCACCTCCCCCGGTAGCGCCGTGCTATTCCCCTAGGGGAAACGCACAGCCGATTTGCACCCAAGTGGTCGGACAGCCTGCCGTGAGCCTCCCCTGGGATGCACTTGGTCCCCAGTGAAGTCGATGGCGAATCTCTCGCCTCCGTTCAGAAGTATGCAGATCAGATGGCACCTTCCTTGGGTGCTTCACCTGCCTCTGAACATAGCTTGTTTCAGTTGCCGTCCCCCGGCTTCAATTACGGACCGCGAACAAATAAGATCAGGTCCATAAGGTACGGTCCATTCCATTTCACCAGAATTCGAAGGCAGGTATCTGAGTGGCAACCTCTTCTCTGGACCGAAATCCACGGCTGCAAAAATAGAAGAGAACGGGTGACGTTCGCATGCCCCCTAGCGTCGCAATGCGGAAGCACACGCCCTAATAAAGCTAAAGGCGTTTGTGACTACTGTAAAGGTAAAGGTAAAGGGACCCCTGACCATTAGGTCCAGTCGTGACCGACTCTGGGGTTGCGCGCTCATCTCGCATTATTGGCCGAGGGAGCCGGCGTATAGCTTCCAGGTCATGTGGCCAGCATGACAAAGCCACTTCTGGCAAACCAGAGCAGCACATGGAAACGCCGTTTACCTTCCCGCTGTAGCGGTTCCTATTTATCTACTTGCACTTTTTGATGTGCTTTCGAACTGCTAGGTTGGCAGGAGCTGGGACCAAGCAACGGGAGCTCACCCCGTCACAGGGATTCGAACCGCCGACCTTCGGATCAGCAAGCCCTAGGCTCAGTGGTTTAACCACAGCGCCACCTGTACTAGTAACTAAATAATAATAATAATAATAATAATAATAATAATAATAATAATAATAATAATAATATCAGGGGTGTCTGAAGTCGTAGGTTTTTCCAGCCCTGCGTGCACAAAGCGATGCTGACAGGACTTTGGGGCTCCTCTCAGAAGAATGAGCACAAGGTTTCCCAAAGGCACCAGGGGTAGATTGCATCATTTTGAAGTAAGCGAAGTAAAACACCCATTGCTATCTAAAGGTGTGTGCAGGTGAGGCCATCAAGTCTACAGGCTAAAATGTACTAAGCGCACCACTGCCTGTGAAGCTTGCTTTCAATTTTTCTTAGCATGAAGAATGAACTAGCTGACAATATTTTCCTGTTGATGGGAAAGAAGCTTTAACTCGTCATCAAAGACACTCAACTCCTTTGCCTGTTAATAGCTTCACCCCCACTGGCGAAGATTGCCAAAAGCTCTTTGTGAAATGGCTGCAGGCAATGGGGTGTAGAATTATCACATTCATTAATACCGTATATATACTCAGTGCTTTTTTTCTGACAGGACGCATACCCCTAAACATTTTGTGAATCTAGGTTTGGCCTCATTGAGGGGCAGTATTTCAATATTAGTAGGAAAATGAGAGTACTCCTAAAGATATTTTTTTTTAAAAAAGCACTGGATATACTTTTATAATCTCTTATAAACATAAATGACAATATTAATAAATGTTATGTTTTTTTAGACCCGAAGCTTCCTTTGTATGTTTTAGGTGCATTTTGGCTAGCCACGTAGAATAGTGGAACATGTTATGGTTTTGCCTACCAAATACTAGACTCCAAGGCTGATGTCCCTAACACAATTATTAAGGGGTCAGCCCCAGTGAAGACAGTGAGGCTTCTGAGTTAGTATGCAAAGGATAGCACCATAAAGGCAAGATTGCCACAGATCAGAGAATCTCTGTGGCCACGGTTGCAAATGCATCATGAAATTGGAATCCAGCACTCTCTGTTAATATTCACCATTCTTTTCTCTTCCTTCTCTTCCAGCCATGAAGGGCACAGAACACTGCCCTTGATTTGATAGGTTTCTCTGCTTTGCAGCATTTCGTGGAACTTCCACTGAGCGGGAGAAATAAATGAGGCCGAAATAAACCACAATGGCCAGATTATAGTCTTCATCTGAGTTATTGCCATCCTGGCCTTGAGTAATGTATCAGTCCAGTAGAGTGCTGTATCATTATGCTGCATTTTATCTGGCGCTGGAGGTAGGGACTGAGTAATCCAAAGAAGGAAGTTGTAGACTGAGAACATCTAGAAGGTTCCTCATCCCTGGCCTTTGCTCATGGCAGGTGTGGGGAGCCTTCTTCAGCCTGAGGGCGGCATTCCCTTCTGGGACCATGAGCCAGTGATGGGTGAGGCCAGTGGTGGGCAGGAATGCCTCACATTAGGAGGACACAAGGACCTGTCTGAGCCAGGTCCCAGCAGGGGGAAGACTGGGGAGGGGATGGGAGTGATAGAGGAGGAACACGGAAGAGGTAAAGGAACCAGAGGAGGTGAGATGTGAGGGAGAGAAGGAGGAGGCAGTGAGGAAAAAGGGGATTTGTGCTGCCCAGGAGGGGAAAAGGAAAGAGCAATCTGACTGAAGCGTTTGGGGCTGTTGACCCATGTAACATGCCTGTAAGAAGGAGGGGGTGCAAAGGTAGGCAGGAGAGGAAACCGTATGAGGGGAGACAGGAAAAGAAACTGTATAAGGGAAGAGAGTGGTGAAAAGGTAAACAATAGACAATAGACTGGGAAACAGGAAGCACAGGGGTAGAAAAAGAAAGAAAGACAGGACATAAGACGTATGTGAAACCAAACAAACTGTGCCCTGTGATAGAAGGGAGAAACCAAACTTGGTAAGTAAACAAAGGGCTCTTGAGAATAAGAGACAACTTGGGGTTCTGAGGACTTCTGTTTTCTACACACACTCGGGGCTCACCCAGACTTGCACTTGTCCCATGCCTAGAAAGCATGGGTCCAAGTGGTTTTCCGCTTCTCTAATGCTTTCTAGGCCACAGGTCTGAGTGTTTTTGTCTTTGCCCCATAACTTTCCCCTGGCAAACCTGCTCTTTAGTGCTAAATCAGAGCAAATGTCAATCAAGAGAAAAAGCAATTGACATTTGCTCTGAGAGGAAGTGGCAGGGCAACAGCAAGTCTGGAAGAGCCCTCAGAGATCCCTCTTTATCCCCCTTCCACACAAGCAAGGAACATTAGAGTTCAAGTACACATTCCAGTCAGGAAATGTGGCCACATTCAGTTTCCTAGGCCTGAGGTTCCCCCTGCAGCTATTGAGGATACTGCCAAACCTTTGCTTACCTTAGGCCAGCACTCTGTACATGAGCACCCCTGATTATTTCGACCCTTGGTTGTTGTTATTATAATTTGTATACTGCCCTGTACACATAGGTCTCAGAGCAGTTCACAACACAAGTTACACAACACCAACAGCATACGAATCAATATGGTTAACCTGACCCAAAAGACTCACCCACCCTACTCACACACAAAACAAAGACCACAACAGCCAACCACAAAGGAACAACCATATCCTAGGCCAACCCCAACATCTCTCACCATCCAAGGAAAACAAGTGAACAACAGAGAACCTACACAAGCGACGCTGACAAAAACCCCACACACTTATCAAGCAAAATAGAAACATTGTCACCCCACCCCACCCTCCCCCTATCTACTTTCCTTCCCCTCTCCTCACCAATGTCTCAACAAATGAAACTGATTTGTAAAAATGCTAAGAGAGACATTGCACATATCTTTGTATACCAAGAAAACCCTTAATAAAAAACAACAACAACAAAAACCAACACAAGTTACAACACACAAAGGCAGATGGTAAGGGCAGGGCAGATGGGGGCTGGTGGAGGCATAGCTGCCAAGTTATCCCTTTTTTAAAGGGATTTTCCCTTATGCTGAATAGGCTTCCTCACGAGAAAAGGGAAAACTTGGCAGCTATGGGTGGAGGTAGACTTAGTTTGGTGGGGTAGTGCCCATTTTCTTCAATGGACAAGCCTCTCTTGCATAACTGCTGTTTAATTGGGCCTGGTAACGCCATCAGCTCAGTGTTTCCATGGGGCCCTGTCCTGACTCATCATCAGGTCAGTCTGATGCCTGCTCTGATTCACCAAGATCCAGGTCAGTCAGGCTAGCGGAAGCTGGCTTGCTTTCCAACAGAAGAGGGAGCTCAGGACCACCTTTGACTGAAGAGCTGGGCCAGGTTCCAGTTGCCAGACCATGTCCTAAATGAAAGAGAATGTTTCATCATATATGCTTCTAGCCAGGCAGTCACTAAATACACAGTAAAAGTGATTCATCAGCCATTAAAAAAAAGTTGTGAATGAGTCACAGGATTTTATTTTTGTCATTTCTAGAAATATACTAATCCATATTTCCTGGTGAGTCTTTGATGCAACCACAATATTTAAAGGACTGCTACTTCACTGCTGTACTTTTTTCCACAGGCATGTCCTGTTTAATGTTTCATAACTTAGGAGGAATATTATCATCATTCTTCTGCTTCAGGGGAAGGATATTTTATAGAACTGGCATCCAGAAGTGAAGTACCAAGGTGTGGTTTTGCCCCTTGATTACCGTAGTTGGTCTAACCCTCGGCTTTGTAGGCTACAAACCTATACACACTTACCTGTGATAAAGTTCTTACTCAGGAGGTCTTACTTTTATAAATCAATAAATCAATAACCTTTATTAGGCATGAAAGGAGGTCTTACTTATGAACTGACATGGATGGAATTGCATTGCTAAATGGTTGAGAGGAAGAAAAACAGCTCCTCATTCTGGATCTCTTTCAGCCACCTTCTCTTGAAAAACAAAACAAAACACCTTTTCATTCTTTCCTGTCTGATTCAGTTTTGTTTTCAAGAAAATCTTGGAGAATGAAAACAATAATAATTTGGAATATTTTACTCTGGGTACAAGTGGTTCGCTTGCTGTTCCTCATCAATGAAAGTGTTCATTGTGAGCCCCTCTCTAGCTAGTCCAGGATCTCATAATCATTTCTTTGTTTGGCTGCAAAGCCCAGTCACTTTTCACCTGACAGCCTCTCAGTTTCTTCATATTACAGGAGCATTTGAAGTTCACAACTTATTACTGAGAAATAAGGTCCCACATCCTTTTAAAATAATGTTTGTTGGAGCAAGGCTTCCTTCCTTTGACACATCTTTTGCTACCTCCTGTTCCTGGTATTTGGGCTGGTTTATGGGCCGATCCTTCCAGGAAAAACTCTTTAAAAGGCTTTGAAGTAATTGAAGTGTGCACTTGGTGCACATCACTAACATTCTCAATGCCAGTGCTTCTTCACATGCACAGGAAAAAACATTTCACTAGATGGTGCTCAAGCACCAGTAATCTATAGTTGTTCTTTCCCTTTCAGGACAGCATAAGAAGATGGTTTTGTTTATGAGGGTTGAATAACAGTTTTGGTTAAGCTGCACCTACGGTGTGGGAGTTCTCCCATTTGCAACAACAGTCTTTCCATTTTACACTTTGTTTTTTGTGCCTAAACAGTTGTATACCGAGTACTGTGTTCTATGTAGTTGTTTTCTTAAACCCCCCAATGTTTCACAGTTGTTTCACGCATGTCTTCTCTTGTATCCTGTCAAATTCCAACAGTATGACCAAACGTCTTGAGACGTTTAACAGCTCTAATCTTGAGTGTTTTAACAACAGCCACAAAAGAATCATATGCTTGCGCAAATTACAACATCTCCATGGCCAAAACATTATCTCATGCAGATCCAGACATGACAATACTTAATGTTAAACCCTATTACAGACTTTATTAAGTACTCCCTTAGGATGCTGGGCAGAGCTGCGTATTCCTGCTGATTGTAGTTCAGAAAGGGCAAACCAGGCTTATTCACGCAAAGTGTGTCAGTCTAGACAGCTGATGTTTTTCCAACCCAGAAACCACGGAAAGCAAGCAGAGCCTTTTGCAAATGTGGTGTCCCACAATCAAAGCTCTGGCCAAGCCAAGCTTGATATTAATGAATGAATGAATGAATGAATGAATGAATGATCAATGCACCAATGACTTTTCTCTAAGGAGTAGAAAAATTATATTGATTGATGGAGCCCTTTTTTGAGTTTTGGCCAGGAAGGTATTCTCCCAAGTAATGATTTTATGAATGCAACTGGAAAGGATTAGTTTGTTCATTATACACCGTGTGTGGGACCCTGTGACCCTCTAGATATTGTTGGATTCCAACTCTCACCAGTCCCAACCCACATGATCAATGGTCTAGGATGATGGGGACTGCAGCCTGACAATAACTGGAGAGCAGCAGGTCCCCCCATCCCTGTTGTGCATATCCTCAATCTCTCTCTTGCATGTCCACTCACATGTAGAGATATCTTTACAGGGCACCTGCAAGTTCTGAAAACAAATGGGACAGTGATCTGTTGATATCCCATTTCTTCCTCCTTGCATTCAGCTATCACCAATATCTTGAACTGTTAGAATTTGAAAGGTAAAAATGAATGACGTATTCCCACACCATATTGACCATACTTTTTTCCTCTTCGTTGAAAGTCCTAACAGGTCAAAATATATTCTTTTTTATACACATTTTTAATTACTTTATTATCATAAACATATTGTATTGGAGCAATCTTAACAAGGGGTTGGGGAGGCACGGAGCAACAGGCTAAACCATAGTTTAATGTTACATGCAAGAGCGTTTAGTTCATGTACTTCCTCCTCCCCTCTTCTGGCACATGAGTGAGGAGATTGGAGGCATCCATTTTTCTTTCTAAACTAAGCCCTGTTTATTGTTTTGTTCATACCAGAAACTGCAGTTAGATTTAACTATGGTTGATCTAAACCATCTATGTTAATCATAAACCAGAGTTTGAAGTGCATGACCTATTGGGACTTCCTTAGTAGTACAATAAGCAACTACATACCCACAGCCTCTCCAGCTAACATGCTTGGGAAAACAATATAGATGAAAAAGGAAAAAGGATACAAATACAATTTCAACAGTGGCAGGTTCTGAAAAATATATAGCCCCCCCCCATGCTGCCCCAAGAACAAGTCAACACAAATAGCAAACTTACCAGAACGGAATCGGCATAATTACCTAAATCTGGTTTTAAAAATCCATTAAAAGGCAGCCAAACTCCTGCAGACTCTGACTCATTTCATTTTGTCCCGGTTCCTTCATGTTGTGTTAAGCACACACCCCACCCACTCAGTGGTGGGAAGTTTCAGAGTTTGGTTTCCTGGATGAGAAAGAACTGAGGGGATTTATGTCTTTATAAGATCCATCTTCTTATTCTTTCCAAGGACCTACCTACACAACTGCTGAGTATGAGTCTTGATCAGCAGTGCTGGTGCTGTAGATGAGCCTAAATGGACCTGTCTGCTGATGGGTCAGCTCAGTGGCATTCTGTGCTGGATTCTTTGTATGGAATCCCTAAGACACCCTGGTATTCCACTCGACTCTTTCCACACCCAGGTAACTTTATCAGGATCACTACTATTATTGTTGTTGTTATTATTATTATTATCCACCTAACACCAGACCAAACTATTATATTACATTATATTAATGCCAGGCTAGACTTGCAAGTAGCTTACAAATCATAAAACCCATTACACATACATTATAGTAGAAACACCTGCAATTAAAAACATTATAAAGCAATCTAATTAACCTGAGGTACCACTTTAGCTAATGGGGCCTCCTGCTGCCTCCGTGGCACCAGTGCGCGATTTCTGTTCTCATCCTGGGGCAAAGTTCTTAACCTGAGGTACTACTTCTGGGTTAGCGGAGTCTGTAACCCAAAGTGTTTGTAACCTGAGGTGTTTGTAACCTGAGGTGCCACTGTATAAACAGGTGTGTCTTCAAAAGCCAGTGGAATGCCAATGCAGATTGCCTCTCATATTTCACCTGGGAGTGCAACCCCTAACACTGGTGCTACCAGTGAAGAAGCCTGATTTTGCATCACCACAAGCCTGTAATCATCAGGCTGTGGTAAGACCAAGCCAGTGCCTTTTTAATTTGGACATATGTATACTTGCTGTTGAATATCTTGGCTGTGAGTCCTTGAAGACCTATTCCCTGCCTTGCAGGTCTTTTCCCAACTGGCCTAGCAGGGTGGCCCCCTGACTGACTGACTGACTCCCAGTAGTGTAACTAGCTGCTCGGATGCCCGGGGTAGTGCGCACTGTGCATCGGGTCAGGGCTAGCTGCCTTGGGCAGGGCTAGTCACCCACTGGGACAAGACAGGCTGCATGGAGCCTGCAGGGAGTCCACCCGCCGCCTTCCCCTCAGCTGGAGGGTGGCCGGGAGGGAGGCAGTGGCTGGGGGCCCCTGCAGGCCACACATCACACACGTCCTATGCCCCACACCTATGCCCCACAAATAACCCAGAGATGCATTTTAAATAAAAGGACACATTCTACTTGTGTAAAAACATGCTGATTCCGTGGGCCGGATTTAGAAGGTGATTGGGCCGCATCTGGCCCCCGGGCCTTAGTTTGGAGACCGCTGGTTTAGGGGGTTTCTGTGGCTTTCTTGAGAGATCAGCACTCCACCTTGGACAGCATTTTCCTCTCCGTCTTTGCTATTCTGAATGGCACCCTCAAGAGGCTATGGCTGCAACTTTATTTTCCTTATCAGCTTTGATTAGGGAATAATAAAATGATGCTTACTAGTTGTTGGAATTTTTTAATATGGAGAATATGAGTTGAGATCTAATAAAATCTCAGCTGTTTCTCTAGGGCTATTAAATGAACCCCCCAATGACGCAACAAATTCTGAATAATGCATTTCTTCAACGCCATCACTCCCTGGTACACGGCCCCCCCAGGTTGTACATATGCTGTAATTGGTGTGAATTTTAGATGGCAATGCCACTCGAGATGTTTTCCTTTCAGAGGAATCTGTATCCCTTGTAGCGTTAGTTGTACCCGTAATGGCTTTCGGGTGCACCTAGCTTCTGTAGGCAATCAGAGAATTGGGGATTCTGGATGTAATGTTGAGAAGTACAACATTAAAACTTTAACCGACACAACAATTTACTAGGCGTTGCATGTTGGAAGCATTTCGCTTGTCACAAATTCTTCCTTGTGTGTATTTTACCCGGCATAACTCATGCCAATGTCTTGGTGCTTGCTTCCTTTGTCATCATTCATACTGATGTAATCAATTTGGAGAGCATGGAAGAGCTGCAGCGAGAGGAGTCTATGTCAAACCAACCGTGAGAAAGGAAATTTAAAAGTGGTGCTGGACCAGACTATTAAATCCATAAAGATTTCTTGCATCAATGTTATTGGCTTTTTGAGATTAAACTGGAGTCGCTCTCAAGACACAATGGATGTTGCACCAGTTTGAAAGACTAGCCTGGATTATGTCTTCTCCCTTATCTTGCTTGGGAGAAAAGCCCATCCCACGGGTAGGGTAGCCACTAATGCATCACACACACACACACACACACACACACACACACACACACACACACAGGTTTGCACACACTTCTATAGCTATAGATGCAAATGTAAAATAAATACATAATTTTAGTCTTTCCTGTAGTGCACTGCTTGTGACTTCTGGCCCTGAGACAATGTGATTTCAGGCTCAGTGAGCATAATCCAGACTGGAACTGCAGGAAGAGGCTGAATTCCATCTTCAGGGTCCTGATCTGGAGGGGGACCTTGGGCTGGTAATCTGTGAAAGAAAAAGCGTTCACCATGTGCAGTTCTGGGATGTGTGAGAAAGTTTATTCCCTTCGGATTTAAATGCAAAGTTTACTAATATTCACTTTCCAAAACAATACACAAACCAACTCTCAGCCATCCTTCAAAATTTGCACTTTTCCCCCTTTTGCAATGCAGTCAGTCCTCCAGCCAAATAATATATACAGAAATTATACACTAAAGTGTGCATTAAAATGCATATGTTAGTGAAAACAGCACACATAAATGTCTATTAGGAAAAACCCCTTTCCAAAATGTGTATGTTGGCCTAAGTTGCGCACAGGCCTGTGTATATTAGGAGAACGTCACACCAAAATGGTGGTACATATTAAAAACAAATGTGAGCAGATGTAGAAATAAGGAGAACTGAAGATTGGGGGTGGGGCAAGAGAAAGTGAGATTCGCCAGCCCTTAGGTATAGTTTGGTCCTTAGCAGAAGAGTCAGGAGCAACATCTCACTCCTGGTGTGGACACGCAAGACTTCATTTTGGATGTTACAATGAGGTGGAAGAGTGGAAACAACATGTTGCTCACTCTTCCTGTTGCCTCTGTAAGTTTGGCTGTCGCTACTCAAAAAAGATGCTATTCAGTGGTGAAAGCAGCCTAATTATTCACCATCAGCAACAGTAGTGATCTTTTACTGATTCACAAAAGGAGTCGGGACTTTCTCTTATAGTTTACACAGAAAAGGAAGGAACGTCGAACAATCTGTCTTTTCATTTTTAATTCCATCTCTGTGTTTTTTCCCTTGCTGCACTGGAAAACAGAACAAAGTATATTGGAGAGAAAACAGTTCTTTTGGCAACAGATAATTGCTACATGTTCAGAAACAGAATAGCACATTTCAGTGGGTGTTTTTAGGAGATAAAACACTCAATTTTGTCAGCAGCGTGAAGGATAATAACTGGGATCCACTGTTGTAAATGTTTGGTTTCCCCTTCTTGGTGAGAATCACCTCTCTCATTGCATGGAGTTGTATGCAGGTTGTTACCACTGAAAGGAACTTCTGGGTAAGAAAAAGAGCGAAGAGGAGGAGCATTTCCTTGGCAAACAAAGGGCACTCTGAGTAGGCTCTGGAGTGCCCTCTGCCTGAAACCTGCAGACCCATTGCCATCCTGGGTTAGCTGGACCAATGGTTTGACTCAGTATACACTAGGGTGCATAGACTAAGCAGAATTCCAGGTGGAAAGGATTGTGGGTTATTTGTTTGCCTGCCTGCCTGCCTGCCTTGCTACAAATTGTGCCCCATCTTTTTACAACCAGGGCACTCAAAGCTGCTCACAAACCAATCTAAATCTACTGATGATAACAAAGCAGGCAATAAAATAATAAATAGCAGCATCTTAAAACTGAGTTAGATTAACGCATGCTGGTATAAAAAAATAAATGTCTTTCAACCTGCCCAAAGGAACGTGGTGAGGGGCCCGCAATCTCTCTACGCAAACTGTCCCACGGAATGATTAAAGAGTCGTTTTGATCACAATTCTGTAACAATTTCAGAAGAGCCCTCTTGGATCATACCAAAGGTCGAGCATTCTGTCATTCCAATGGCCAAGCAGATGCCAATGGAAAGCCTTCAAACGGGATTTGTTCTTCAGCATATGGAAGAGCTCATCCACACTTTGCCCCATGATTTCAAGTAATGGGTCTGAAAGGTTCCTGCCGAAAGAACATTACATGGTGGTATCTGACTCCTAAGTTATCCAAAATGTATAGAAGTTATCCAAAATGTATAGACCAAGTTCCAATATTTGTTGGAAGTGTAAAGAAAAGGAAGGTACCTGTTATCATATGTGGTGCTCAAGCAAGATAACAAAGTCTTTTTTGGGAACTGATATACAAGGAATTGAATAATATGTTTAAAATAACATTTGTTAAAAAACCAGAAGCATTTCTATAACAACAACAATAATAATGATAATAATGATAATAATGATATATTATTATTATTATTATTATTATTATTATTATTATTATTATTATTATTTATACCCACCCATCTGGCCGGGTCTCCCTCGCCACTCTGGGCGGCTTCCAACACACATCAGAACACATTAAAATATCACAGACTAAAAACTTCCCTAAACAGGGCTGCCTTTAGGTATTTTCTAAATGTCAGGTAGTTGTTTATCTCTCTGACCTCTGATGAGAGGGCATTCCACAGGGCGGGTGCCACTACCGAGAAGGCCCTCTGCCTAGTGCCCTGTAGCTTTGCTTCTCGCAGCGAGGGAGCCGCCAGAAGGCCCTCAGCGCTGGATCTCTATTAGGAATTACAGGGTTCTGATATCCCAAAAGACCAGAAAAGACTGTTTATGTATGTGACAACAGCTGCAAGGATGCTACAAGCCCAAAGATGGAAAGAACCAACAGTTCCGACCAAGGAAGAATGGCAAACCAAACTGCTGGACTATGTGGAAATGGCAAAACTGACTGGGAGACTCGGGAATCAAGAGGATAATGACTTTAATAAGGAATGGGGAAAATTTATAATTTACTTAGGAGACCATTGTAAACAAATAAAAACGTTAGCTGGACTTTAAAAATAACTTGTAAAGAAACGGAAAAAAGGGATAATTCAGAGAGATTAAAACTGTGGAGAACATGATGATATGTAGTTTTAGAAAAAATTATGTTAAGGACCCATGCAGGGGATGGGGGGAAGTCACAAGATTCAGAGAATCTCATATGGATATGGTAAAAGTCCCCCCCTTTATGATTTTGAATTTGTTTTTGTAAAACCCGATAAAAATATTTATAAAAATAAAAAAATGAGAGATCCCTGCTCTTCCTAGGAAAACCCACTGTTTACTGTTAAATTGGAACAATTGCCAATCAGGTTTTCTGCTGATTGATTTTTTTCCTGATTCAGCAGTAAACAGCAGGTTTCCCCAGGAGAGCAGCGGGAGAAAAAAAAGAACTTCTCGGGCGGAGACCCATGGCTAGAAATCACAGCACAAATGGAAGGAATCACAGGACAAATGGAAGTGTTGATAAGCCTGAAGATTTTTAAAAAAGCCTTGTTAACATGCTTTTGCCTTTGTCTGGTTGTGAGCATGTACTGGATCCTGCATTTGTTGTATGGCTGTTCCTTGATTTGTGCTGCAAGCCAAAAGCAGAATCCTCTGTGCAGAGGATATCATGCCCAATCACCTCCGCATGGGCTGACACGCTATTTGGCAAGGGCCAGGATTGTTCTATGACTGCCATGTCCTGAAATGGAATGCAGCTATAGGAAAACAGCCACGCAGAATGACTCTCAGAACACAACAAAAAGTACCCAGAGTTAGCTCTTCTAAAAAACAAAACAATTTAGTATGTATGAAAGCAGTTAATTGGCATCAGTGTGTGTGTGTATGTGCAATGTGTGTGTACAAGTAAACTGTTTAAAGGCTTTTACAGTTAAGTGCTATAGAAATCCCATTAAATAAATAATAATAATAATAATAAAATTAACGAGCAAATAGGCTGGAAATGAACAGAAAACCACCACGAAGCCTCTCTGTACAAGAAAATGCATCTTGGCAGCCCAGTGCTTGCACTTTCTGGGAAGAAAAGAAAAACCAGCTCATTGTGTGTGCAGATCTGAGGATCATGGCAAATGTATTTTTCCTACGCAGAAGCCCGATGATTCAGAGCCACGAGTGTTTTCTTCAGATTTTGAATTTGATGCTTTGTAGAAAGGAAGAAGCGATCATTCAGTGCATCTGTTTCTATGGCACTGGGTGAATTTGGGGCCACTTGAGGGCAGCAAATACTTGCCTTGATTTCAAAGAAGAACGGTGGAGGGTTTAAGATGGTTTGCTCCACTAGTCTGTTTTCTTGCTCAGAGTACCTTTTTGACACAATAATGATGGTCAGGATGACTGAAGCTGTTTGTGGATTTCATATGCAGAGGCGTAGCAAGCCCAGGTGGTACCCGGTGCGGAATTTTTTGGGTCAAACCCCCCCCCCCACGCAGCTCTGGCTCTGGTGAAAAGTGAAAAACATGAATTGCAAAAAAAACCCTAGAGCTTACAGAACAAAACCGACTTCAGATATAAAATCAGCATTGAAAGAACATATAAGAACAGTTAAAAAATCTCATGCAACAGAAAAAAAATGTTCCCCAGTGGGGGGCGCCGAGTGTCACCCCTCCTCCAGGGTGGCCTGCCCCCATTGCCCCCCTTGCTACACTACTGTTCATATGAAACAAGTCCCTTATTAGTCTTGCATGTCGAGTGCTTTCACCAAAGTTGCCAAGGGGTGTCACCTTGTGTGCTTATGTATTAGAACCCACACTTCAAAACAAAGGTTCCCAGGACGTATGCATCTTTTTATTAGAATATTGCATGATAATGCATAGCATTTCATTAAAAATGTTTGTATGGATTAATTTGTGTATGGAAAGATGGCACTATGGTTCCAGAATATAAAATTATATTTGTTAGGGGACAAGCATTCCTTCCTACTGAGCGTTTGAGCATTTCTATCCATCCTGTGCAAACAGAATAACCACTTACGATTCGCCAAAGGAGAACATAGATCTGCATAATATTTACATATGCAACTTTATAGGTATGGATGGATGGGAAGACTGTGGCTGGGTGACCAGTGTGCTTTCTTAGTCTCCTGCTACTAACTGTTGATGGGTAGCTTCAAAGTCACTGCTCTCCTTCTGGTCCTTCATCTTTTTAAACAAGATAGCCAGGCCCTTCAAGTAGATTGGTGCCCCCAAGAGCCCTTCAAACAAAGGAGTGCTTCTGTGAAGGACTCATCTGCTTGAAGGGCTGTAAATGGACAGGCAACATTGATAAATTATTATTATTAAGACAACTGAAGGTGGCCCTGTTTAGGGAAGTTTTTAATGTTTGATGCTGTATTGTTTTTAATATTCAGTTGGAAGCCGCCCAGGGTGGCTGGGGAGGCCCAGCCAGATGGGCGGGGTATAAATGATAAATTATTATATTATTATTATAACATGCATTACAAATGTTTTAAGATGCTCTGGATGAGCTTGCCCAGTAAAGTGGCTTTAAACTGGTAAGGTGGTTTTAAATAAAATAAATATAATAAAATATGTCAATGACAACATATTTGCTGATTCATAAATATTCCTGGGATGAAAATGTGAGGGTGAAGGATTGGAAAGTTCAATAGTCTTCTGCAGCTTTTTGCAACCTGGTGCCCTCTGGATGTTCTGTTCCACAACTGCCATCAGCCCCGGCCAGCATGTTCCACAGGCCTCCACATGATAAAACTGCGTAGACCAGTTCTTTGAAATGAGCATCTAAACTAGGAGTGACTCATCTGTGGCCCTTGAGATGTTGTAGGATTGCATCTCCTATCACCTCTGGCTCTTTGGTTAAGGCTGCCTTGAGCTCCCAATCTTGGAAGCAATCAAACCAGCTTCTGCCAGCCTGACTGGGATCTTAGTGAATCACAGCAGGCATCAAGATGGAATGCTATAGACCAGGCATCCCCAAACTGCGGCCCTCCAGATGTTTTGGCCTACAACTCCCATGATCCCTAGCTAACAGGACCTGTGGTCGGGGAAGATGGGAATTGTAGTCCAAAACATCTGGAGGGCTGAAGTTTGGGGATCCCTGCTATAGATGCTATGAACTGAAATAGTTACCAGGTCCAATTAATGTAGGATAAGTAGTTTTATAGAACCAACATGTTTAGGTCTAATTAATGCATGAAGGGGTTAAAACCACAGAGTAAGCTGTCCTCCCAGGCTTAGCTATGTCACTTCCCCTTACTTTGGGAGGAAATAGGTAATCAAGTCTTTGTTCCCTCCGGTCTACCTGAGAATTCAGTGTGTGAGGAGGTCTGAGCTGATTGTTCCAGCTCAGCCACATGGCTTTCACAACCCTCTCTTGTGGGTTATACCAATAGTTCAGGAACTTTTACCACTTTGTAGCTAAACTATATTTTACTGCCTGTGCAACTTTTCTGACTGATGTATGGAAAACCATATGAATCTGATCTTTGGAGAGTTTGTAAGTAAATCATTTTTCAATTTACAGTACAAGACTTGTGTTCTTTCCTATGCTGGAGGAAAGGGAAACTTTGGAAGGAACTTTTAAAGGGGACAGCTTTGGAACTCACTTGAAAGGGCATATCTTGAAGGTTTTACAGTCTATATTTTCTGCTTAACTTTTCTGCATATTTTGTGCATCTCTGCTGGGGTTCTCTCACCAGAGAGTACTTGTCCCAAACTTGGCACCTAAGAATTCTTTTTCTTTTATCTATTTTCTAGAAGCAACAATTAATGTGTAGTTATTTTACACAATTACAAAGGAACTAGAGCAGCAGAAGCTTATGTGGTCACTGCTATATTCATGATTGAAAATGGCACATGCCTGTATTGGATAATAATTGCTCAGTGGCCAAAGTTAACAGGTGTACTCAATACAGAGTGCTGGCATAAAGTTAGTGCATATATGGCAGTAGTGTTGTTACCCGAAGGCCAAGGTTGAGGAATCTGTGATGTTCTTGGACTCCAGCTCCCATCACCCCTGGCCATTGGCCACATTGGCTGGGTCTGATGCGAATGAGAATCCATCAATGTCTAGAGAGCCATAGGTTCTCCACCATAGCTGCCAAGTTTTCGCTTTTCTCGCGAGGAAGCCTATTCAGCATAAGGGAAAATCCCTGTAAAAAAGGGATAACTTGGCAGCTATGTTCTCCACCCCTGATCTATGGAAATGGAACAGAAGCAGAAATATTTTATTTGATATAATAACAGAAAAACTCTTTTTCATTATATAGAATTTCAAAACTCTCTTTTCAAATGAAGCCTGAAATCACACTTGAGATGTGGGTAAATGCTAATGTTTCACAGATGGAATAAGAGCAACAAAGATACTACAAGACTTTTTTTTTTTTAGTAGAGGTAGACTGGATGGCTCAGTGGTAATTGTCAAAGATGAGGTGGGCGGCTGTGTTTTCTGCTGATCTCTGCTTCAGCTGAAAGTGTCTACAGACAGCGTTTCTGCAAAATCAATCACAGGATTTGGCAAGCTGCATAGGCAGTTCTCCAGGCACTCTCATAGCGTGGCTGCTGCTTATTTCCACCTCTGCATGGCGATCACTCTCCCATACAGAAAGTGTGCACACTCCCATAGTTTCTGCCATCATCAAGATGTTAAAGGCTAATCCTTTGCTGGCATTCTTTCTCTGTGTGGTGGTGGTGAAGTGGCTGCCACATACTGAACTTACATGTAAAGCAGGCCAATCCAGGAACTGCTTAAACTGCTGCACTTGTATTTAGCAGAGTGCAGTTCCTTTGATGGCTTCTAACTGGCACTTCTACAGCCTTCCCGGAACTACATTCAGCTGGCTTATACTGTATTCAGTAATCCCTGCTCTGCTGATTCACAAAGATGCCTTCCAAGACAAAACCAAGACCTTGCCCAGAATTGCAGTCTCCTGTTTCTGTTCAAATCCTGCTGTCATTTCTACTGGGAGGAAACTCCCTATTAGGGATGGGCAAATTTGTTGATTTCAGTTTCTCATTTTTCTAGTAAAAGGTAAAGGGACCCCTGACCATTAGGTCCAGCCGTGACCGACTCTGGGGTTGCGCGCTCATCTCGCATTATTGGCCGAGGGAGCCAGCGTATAGCTTCCAGGTCATGTGGCCAGAATGACAAAGCCGCTTCTGGCAAACCAGAGCAGCACATGGAAACGCCGTTTACCTTCCCGCTGTAGCGGTTCCTATTTATCTACAGTACTTGCATTTTGACGTGCTTTCGAACTGCTACCGTAGTACCGGTTTGCAATTTTTTAAAAAAGGAAGTGGTCATGAAAATTCATCGGCATTTTAGTGCAAATATACACATTTGCGCATGCTGTTTTACCCAACATGCACAATTTTTACATGTACTTTCCTCTAACAAAATGTATTTTGTTTTAACTAACGCACACTCTACTCTGGTATGCACATTTTTGTATGCCTTACTTGGCTGGAGAATGGCACTGCAAAATTTGGAGAAGTGCACCTTTTGAAGAATGGCTGTGTTTTGGTTTGTGTATTGCTTTAGGGAACACATAAGGGTGGGAATCCCTTGCAGATGACCACAGTGCCTGGAGACAGAAAGGTCTCCATAGTAATGACCAGAAGAGGAATGACCCCTGGGAGGAGCACAGAGAAAAGACACACCATGGCGTGGTGCATCTGCAGCAGCAGAACCAGACACCTTCATTTGCCTCACCTGCAACAAAACATGTCTCTACAGCCACAGTAGGCATTGCAACTTTCTAACAGTTGGACATCACCCCAAAGGCTCGCTCTCCATTGTCTCCCGAGACAGACAGATGCCAACCAATTGCTTTGGGAAGTGCAACTCAGGCAAGTTCAACTTTAAATGTGAACCAAACCGATTTTCTCTCCCATTCCTGCTCCCCAGTGTCTCTGTCACAGTTCTGTAGCGATGGAATCTCTTCTTGACCACTTAAATTATAAAACATGCCAATCTACGGTAAATTTGCAAAGCTTGCTGGCAGTGTTGCAATATATAACACCACTATGTTGACTTCTATTAATACAGGAACACCCCATCACTAGGATTGCCACCCCCCCACCCCAGCGACCCCACTATTCCTTTTAAGGTTGTAAGAAACTTTACAGGCAGTTCAGTCTTATTCTTGGACTGCAAATCCATGGGAATTGGCAGACCATCTAAATTTTGTGGTTCACATTCCTTTATGAAACTGTTTCAGATTTGTGGTGAATCTTGGAAACAGGTATATTTCCTGTGGTTTCTGGTCTGGAAGTCAAGCCTTAGTACTAATTTTCCCCACTCACTATATATTCACTGTCATTTTGTAAAAATGAATTGGGAGAGTTCAACTCCCAGTGATCGAGAAGCACATGCACCTGTATATGCTCCTGTTTCTTTCCCCATGGAAGGAGTGACCTGAGAGTTGACTCGGTGTTCATGTTGTTGTTGTTTAGTCGTTTAGTCGTTTAGTCGTGTCCGACTCTTCGTGACCCCATGGACCAGAGCACGCCAGGCACTCCTGTCTTGCACTGCCTCCCGCAGTTTGGTCAAACTCATGTTCGTAGCTTCGAGAACACTGTCCAACCATCTTGTCCTCTGTCGTCCCCTTCTCCTTGTGCCCTCCATCTTTCCCAGCATCAAGGTCTTTTCCAAGGATTCTTCTCTTCTCATGAGGTGGCCAAAGTATTGGAGCCTCAGCTTCACGATCTGTCCTTCCAGGGAGCACTCAGGGCTGATTTCCTTAAGAATGGATAGGTTTGATCTTCTAGCAGTCCATGGGACTCTCAAGAGTCTCCTCCAGCACCATAATTCAAAAGCATCAATTCTTCGGCGATCAGCCTTCTTTATGGTCCAGCTCTCACTTCCATACATCACTACTGGGAAAACCATAGCTTTAACTATACGGACCTTTGTTGGCAAGGTGATGTCTCTGCTTTTTAAGATGCTGTCTAGGTTTGTCATTGCTTTTCTCCCAAGAAGCAGGCGTCTTTTAATTTCGTGACTGCTGTCACCATCTGCAGTGATCAAGGAGCCCAAGAAAGTAAAATCTCTCACTGCCTCCATTTCTTCCCCTTCTATTTGCCAGGAGGTGATGGGACCAGTGGCCATGATCTTGGTTTTTTTGATGTTGAGCTTCAGACCATATTTTGCGCTCTCCTCTTTCACCCTCATTAAAAGGTTCTTTAATTCCTCCTCACTTTCTGCCATCAAGGTTGTGTCATCTGCATATCTGAGGTTGTTGATATTTCTTCCGGCAATCTTAATTCCGGTTTGGGATTCATCTAGTCCAGCCTTTCGCATGATGAATTCTGCATATAAGTTAAATAAGCAGGGAGACAATATACAACCTTGTCGTACTCCTTTCCCAATTTTCTTCATTCATGATAAACCATTAACTATGGTTTACTGTGACTTGCAAACACATCCAATGCTTTAATGCTTCAATCATAAATTGAAGTGCATGGTTTTCCCCCCCAAAGAACTCTGGAAACTGTAGTTTACTTCTCACAGAGCTGCAGTGCCCAGCAACCTCAACCAACTACAAGTCCCAGGATGATTTGAGGGAAACTATGTCATTTAAATGTATGGTATGGATGTGACCATAGTTGGTCTGTAAAGATCATTTGGGAGAGCGAACTTTTTTGCTTTATCATCTGAATCAGTTGTCCTAGGCCAGCCTTCTGCACTCTGGTGCCCTCCACCTGGGGAGTGAAGGGATGGAGTCCCAATAACTGGAGGATGTCGGGTATGGGGGAGGCTGCTCTAGTCTTCTCTGAATAATTGCTGTTCTAAAAGCACTTTTGGATTGAAAAACCAGTTTCTAGGATACAGCAGGTGGTGTTTGTTCTCACTCGGTTCACTTACATCATCTAAACACTGCCTTGTTTTCGCTGTTTATTATTAGTTTTTAACTGCTTTCTGGAGAAATTGATGGTTAGTTTGAATGGGTGAAAACCAACGGCAAGTGTGCTTGATTTGTTTGCTAACAACCAAAAATGCCCATGTCGTTTGTGTATAGGGAAAGAGGACAATCAGATACTTGAAGGGCTGTGATAGAGAAAAGGGCAAAGGCTTGCTCTCTGCTACTGTAGTAAGCAGGGCTGAATCTAACGGCCTTAAGTGGCAGGAGGGTAGATTTTGGTGAAGCAGTAGAGGTTTTTTGTTTTGTTTTTTAATGTTAGGACCAGTTTGGTCAATTATCTTGTGCGGTGTTGGCCTTCCCATTGCAGGAGCTCTCCAAACTGGACCATAATTCTCTTGCAAATGCTGTAGCTCAGGATTCCCTCCATCAAAGAGGAGGTTGCGTTAGGTGGCCCACAAGACTCCTTCCAGTTCTTTGATTCCCTTCTACCCCTTTTATTCTCACAGAAACCCTGTGAGTCAGGCTATGGGCAGAGAGAGGTTGGCCCAGCACCACCTGGCAAGCTTCATAGGTGAGTGAATATGGGGAATATGAATCTAGGGCCTCACTCTCTTGTGTCTTTATTGCTTTCAGAAACGGAGCCTCCAGCCTCCTGGTAGAAATCCCGTTCAGCATGGCAGGTGCACTGCACCGAGCGAGCCTTTCTACCGGGAGGCTGGAGCTGGAGATGCACACCCCTGCAATGGCGGTCGCGCTGCGGTAGCGGCAGCCGTCGTCGGTGGAGATGGGGAGCGGGCGCTGACCCACCCAGAGTGGAGCCCGGGGCACCCCGCCCCTATTGTCCCCCCCGTTGCTACGTCCCTGGTCATCCCCACAATCTTTTTAATCTGGTGCTCTTATACTGTTCTTATACTGTGATATACATATCATGTTCAATGCTATATAAGTCACTTACATTTATAATCATATTGTACTTCTTTGGCTATGTGTTTAATAAAATATTTAATTCTTGCATTGTGAAAAACGAATATTCAGGTGAAAAGTGAAAAACATGAATTGCAAAAAACCTAGAGCTTACAGAACAAAACCGAATTTAGATATGAAATCAGCATTGAAAAAACATGTAAGAACAGTTGAAAAATCTCATGCAACAGAAAATGGAAAAAAAATGTTCGCAAGTGATCTATCGTCTAAATATCTTTGAGATGATTTTTTTGTTAAGGCTCACACGTTCTTTTCCTTTTTCTTGCCCTTTGTGTTGTGTGTGTGTGTGTTTGTAAGTAAGCCCTTCAATCACAAGCCTCAGTGCTTAGGCAAGTGATGGGTGTCCAGCATTAGTCATGCCTCCTGCACACCCTCCAACATTTTGGTACATCTCTATTTGTGGAGGAAGTAGGGGAGGTTTTCTCAGCTCACTCAGGTAGACCCGCTCCATATGGGTCCGTGTTTGGGGACGGTGAAATGAAATAGTTCCCATCATTATCCCTAGGAGTTAATTAGCTGTGACAGTGGGAAAGGGACAACCTCGTGAGTCTTGGGTATTTATAAACAGAGCTGTCACTTGCAAGGTTAGCTAGGTCACCCATGGGAGACAAGTAAATGGGATTGGGTTTCAAGCAGTTCATAATGGGGCGACAGCTGCCTTTTCTCCCCATCTTCTTAAATTGAAATGGGATTGTTGCTACAATATGCCAATATTCAATCTGGACAGTGTGCAGTAATAGTGTCTCAAGCTTAACAGAACATTTGTTTATTATTCCATTGATGATCAACATTACCTTCAAGGAGCTCAAGGTGGCATAACATGGTTCTCAAGAAGACTGGCCCAAGGTCATCCAAGGTGTGCTTCATGGTCTCCAATTTTTAATTAAAGCTGCAATCCAGCACACACTGTTCCTGGGGCTTGCTTCCAAGTATACATGCATAGGAGTGCATTGGAAGTATATTTGCACAGAACTGCACACCTACCTGGGAGAAAGGCCCACTGAACTTGGTGGAGATTGCTTCTAAGTAGATAGGTTGCTTTCAAATGACATGTCTGTGAAGCATTATCCTCATGCGTTTGCACCAAGTTTGCAAGGAGGTTAGGTGACGACGGCTGTTTATTGAGCGTTCATTCTGATTTGTTTTCAGGAATTTGTTTTCGGGTAATGCGACATTGTGTGGAGCAATTGTTACCCTACCTAACCCTTCCTAATGCATCCTTATCACAAAAAGTCCATTTTTTGTGGGGAGGAGTCAGTTTGTTGCCCAAGAGAACCAAATCAACTTCAACTGTTTAACTTAAATTTGCTGGCATAAAGTAGAAGATGGGATGGTGGGATAGTGCTGCTCCCCTCACCTCCTGACAGCTGAGTCACTGCTGGGTAGAAGGGGTGCAAACACACCAGCGGAACTTTTTTCCTTCTGTCAAGAACCACATTGCTGGCAGTGTGTGGCACTCTTTCTCCCTCTCCTCTCCTCTCCTCTCCATTTTTCCTTCCTTGCCTATTCACATGACATTAGGCCTGGGGCTGCAAGTTGCTCATAATGATAGTTATGCTTTATATATTGATGTGCTCAAAAATATGGTGTATATTCTGTAATAAATAACTTCCTGTTTAAGACTGGGAATTGGGCAGGCGGCCCTTTGATAATCCAGGTCAGTCATAACTTTGACAAAATATACTTGCCTTTCCTCCAATATGGCTACTACTCTGTGTTGTGTAAACCTGGCCAACTGGAAGGGATCCGTAGAACCTTGCACTATTCAACATACGGTAACATGGATTTCTTTTTTCAGTTGCAACTGTTATGAAAAGTATCTCTGCTTTTCAGGCGTGCCAGGGAAGGACTCTCTCTCTCAGCAGCGAGGGCAGAATTATCAAGGGTACTTTTGTACACACTCTGAGACGGCAGATGACAGCTGAATGCGGAATTTTATTTACATGAAATTACATAATTAACCTATCACTCTTCTCCCATGTGTTGTTCAAGTATTTGCCAGCAGTTTAAAGAATGGTTTGGGGAAGTGCATTAGTTTAATTGAGATTTTAATTGACATTTATTCAGCAAGTAAAATATTTGCTAACAATTGCACAAACTGTCAGAGAGATAATTTTGTTCAAAAATGCAGGCTGTATCAACCCCACATATTTCATTCCTCCTGAATGTGGTAGAATCACTATCTATTGGTTTCAGGTTAAATAGCACTACTGTATGTGGAACTATTGAAAAAAAGTGGCAGGCAGGCAAGGCAGTGGATAGACTGTTGGGTCACAACCACACCATGCATTTAAAGCTCTCTTCTACCACTCTAACAGTCATGGCTTTCCCCCAAAGAATCCTGGGAACTGCAGCTCTGTGAGGGGTTTTCCTAACAACTATTGGCATCATTAACAAACTGCAGTGCTCAGGATTCCTTCAGGGAAGTAATGACTGCAGTATAAGGGTGTTTAAAATGTGGGCGTGACCTTGGAGCAGCACTGGGACGACCCAGGTTCAAATCCCCACTCACCTCTGAAGCTCACTGTATTACTTTGGGATAGTCACTATCTCTCAGTCTAATCCACCTCACAGGGTCGTTGTGAAGATAAGTGTGGGTGGGGGAAATGTCTGATGTATGCGTGCCACCTTGAGCTCCTTGGGGCATGGCTGGGATAAGCATTAAATAAATAAAAGGTGGAAAACATTTTAAGGTGCCTGGTGACTTGCTCCCTCCTCCTGCCCTTCCACAACACACAGAGCAGCTTCAGCCCCAATTTGTTAGCTAACTACCTGGACCAAGAGCAGAAGTTTAATGTATGATGACTTGTTGAACTATGTCTGAACGTTGGTTTGCTGCTCTTTCAGTCCCATGGACATAATAGTTCAGCGAACATGCGTGCTACAGTGCCACCAAACCTACAAACCCTTCCCTGCAAGGAAATAAAGTCCACAAACAAGTCAACTGTATTTGAGGATGTGGGCATAGATGGTAGACACAGGTGACCATATCAGCCTTTCAGGCTAATGTGGGGATGACAGTCACACAGAAGTGACTGCATGGATCAGGATATCCACACAGGCATAAGGTGCACATGATTTCCACAATGGCAAATAAATGTCCCAAAACCCTTGGCAATCAAACGATGGTTTAGCAGCAAATCCTAGGATGGGCTCTGCTGGAGACGGAATAGTTTCATTCAAGGTGAAAAATTGAATGTTCACTTTAGACTGTTAATTGAACACTTAACTGCTAGCAGCTAGGTGGGTGGTTGCCAGATTTTGGAAGGGACGGGTCTTATGATATGTTACCAAAAGGTGTGGCAGATTGCTTTAAATGAAAATCTGACAAGCTCATAATGGCAAGGAGGTAAGTGGGGGAGCCATGGACAAATTTGCAGTTTTATTTTATTGCACATATGAACAAGGTGGGCAACAGGCCACTTCCTATAGCATATCTAATCTTTTGGCTGGTTTGATTCCTGATACTGTGTTATTTTACTTTTATTGTATTGGAGAATCTGGATCCTCTCTTTTCTTTGGTGTGTTGTGTAACATGGCTATAGACTGTGCTCCATCCTAGTTACTAAGGGGGAGGGTTATTTGTTATATATGAATTGTTGTTGTTTAACCTTTAAAATGAAATCCAAATGTGTGTGTGTCTGTGAGTGTTTTGTTCAACCACTGCCTGTGACATTTGGCTAGAGATGTTAATATATGATGTTGCACCAAGCAAGTACTACCCCACACTTTCTAGTACAATGGTACCTCTGGTTGCGAACAGGATCCGTTCCGGAGGCCTGTTCGCAACATGAAAAGGCCACATTCTAAAGCGCTGAATCTACGCACACGCATGATGCAATTTGATGCCTCTGCGCATGTGCAAAGCATGATTTAGCACTTCTGCACAAGCACACGCCCCCCCACACCCAGGACTTCCGGGTTCAGCGCGTCCGTAACTTGAAAAGACGTAACCCACAGCGGACGTGAACATGAGGTATGACTGTACACAAAGTCTGATTCTGAAGGGAAGCAGGTTTGCTGTGCAAAACTTCCAAATCAACTTTAATTGTGCAACCTGAATTTGCCAGTATGTGATAGAATCCCACCTGCAAATACTGACTGACTAGGAGTCCCCTTGGTGTCTTGGAGGTATTGGATCAAGCTAACAAAAGTCTTCTGCTTGAGTAGGGACCCTCTACTGTAGTCTCTAAAAGCTTGTTGCTTGCCAGCAAGTGCTGTCTATGCCTAGTACTGCCACTACTTTTTCCTTCTTCCTCCTGGTGAAGATGAATGTTAAGGACCTGTGGAGGGCTATCAAATATCTAACTAGTCAACATGGGCAGAAAAAGATGCATGCCTGCTAATGAAGAATTAGCCCTGTTTTCAGTTCGAAAACAACAACATTGTGGTTACTGATGTGAAAGGGGTTACTAGTTCATTGGTGGCTCGTTCTGGGGACCGTGGGAAAAAGAAAAGAGTATGACACTGTTTAGCTTAAAGGATGCAATCATGCACAACCCTAGGCATGCTGGCTGTGGAAGCTGAAGTGTCTGAAGGAATAAGAAGGTGTGAATCATCACTATCATTTCTCAGAGAAAAAAGGCTTTCAACCTCTCAGGGGTATGTGGGGCTTAAGAGTTGCAATCTGAAATCTACATACAGACACTGAAATTGTACTCTAGGTTGTTAGAAAGCACTGCCTCTCCTAAGGCAATTTCTGGTTAAGTCAGGATTTTTTGCTTATTTAATTTAATTTTGATTCCCCCCCCCCAAAAAAAAACCTTCTGAGAAAACTGAGACTTGCATACTCAATTTCAGACTTGATTCATTCATTCAGCTGCAGGTGCCAGATGTCTTGCTTGCTATGTCTCTAGAATACTCAGACCAGAGACTGCCAATAATGTTGACAGTTGCTTGATGGAGGCTTTGCTTCCTCTATCTTTGTGTACACCAGGGACAGGGGACTTGTTGCCATCCAGAGGTTGCTGGATTCCAACTCTCATAATCCCTGACCATTGACCATGTTGTCTGGGATGGGTGGGAGCCATAGTAACAAGGGTTATCCAGCACTTTCCAGTGTGTTTTCCCGTCAGTTTACTTAAGAAAAAAAATCATTGGGGTGGGAATATAGTATTGCTGCACAATTGCAGCAAATCAACTTTAATTGCCCAAACTGAATTTGCCAGGACATAGTAGATTGAATCTTGCCCCCAAATAGTGACAGCCTAGAACAGGCATGTCAAACCTGCGGCCCTCCAGATGTTTTGGCCTACAACTCCCATGATCCCTAGCTAGCAGGACCAGTGGTTGGGGAAGATGGGAATTGTAGTCCAAAACATCTGGAGGGCCGCAGTTTTGACATGCCTGGCCTAGAAGCACCCTTAGAGTGAGCGCAGGGAAGATGCTCTCAGACCAACTATACTGCTCTTAAAATGTTATGTCTGTCATCATCTGGTGATTATTGACATGAAATGGGAAGTATAATTTGACTGCATATCTAAAAGTACCAATACTCTGACTAGTTCAAGATAAAAGTGCTGAGAAATTTGCTTTAGTGAAATAAAATATTAGCTTTTATTGACAATTGAGTCAACATGAAATAATACATCTCTGTAGTCACCTCAGCAACTTCATGCAGCAAGCTACATGCTTATACAAACTGACAATTTCTTGGATGGAAAAAGAATGTGTGTAGGAGGTTTTGCTAGCTTAATTTCTAGGACTTCAAATGTCTTGCGGCAAAGTTGCGATTTTTCTTCGTACTAAACTCACAAAAACACTGATGGATGTCAAAAGGCTGGACCATTAATGGAGATTCACATTCAGGCTTGTAGATTTCTTTTTATGAAAAACAAGGAGAATAAAATATGATCAACGAAAAGAATAAAAATACACCAGCAGTTCAGACCAGAAGCTTGAGAACCCAATTCTGATAGACGAACAGCGAAACGCTCTATCAGTGTACTGAGAAGTACCTAAGTGATATTGTCTTGAGTTCAGTGGGACTTAATTCCCAGATAGGTGGTTATAGGAGTGCAGCCAAAGCCTTCAGTCCTAGATCTGTCTACCTGAGAGTAAGCCCCACTGAACTCAAAGAATTACTGCTCTGTACATAGGAAGAACATTGCACTTTGACTCTTCCAACTATACACAGTTCTGCTGCCATGGTTTAGCACTTAGACTTCCCAAGTCAGAATAAAAAAGAAACTTGCCATTGTGTCGTCTACAGTGTAAAATGAACATCATCTAGCTGCAAATATAGGTGAAGAAATATGCACAATAACTCTCTATTGATATATTGCAAAGTCCAGCATACTCAAATATCTATGTGGAAAGAATTTGGCAAAGGCCACAAATTGAATACAGCTGTGATAGTTCCTTGTATTTCTTCAAAGGAGATGTGGTCCCAAGTCCCCTAATAATGTACAAGATGTGACTGCATTTCAGAAGCTGTAGGGGGGGGAATGCAAGCTCTAGACCTTTAGCTTGTATCTTAAAACTGCAGCTATAAGCAAGTTAGTTACACTGAGATGACTGGAGGGCAAATTAGCTTGTCAGCACTTGATCCAAAAAGGGCTCCTGCCTCTTTAATAATAGCTGCATGACAGAGAAGCTTGGCAGATGCTGCTTTTCCTATCCATTTCAGCATTTAGAGAAGTTGCACCTGCCAAATATTCCTATGTTATGTAGTTAATAAAGCCACATGTCTCTTTTTAGGGTAATGGGTTGGCAACATCAGATCAGAGTCATTTCATTAGTCTGCTCCAAGTAGGATGGACAGAGAGACCGCCCTTGATGCCTTTATGCTAAAAATAATATTAATTTTGCTAATGAGCTGCCATGAATGATGTGTACTAAAGTCTCAGAGCCTACTTAAGGCATAGAGGGGTGTGCTGGGATGCAATGTGAGCCAGTACAATTGTTGGGCACTGGGAAGCCTCTGGATTGCCAGGCCTAATATAAATAGTAGGATTCTGGCACTCTGCCTTTGCTTCATCAGCAAAGCAATATTTCCTGCTCCTTCCACACTAGATCAAGGCACAGACCTCAAGGATCCCTATATTTGCCAGAGCTTTCACCCAACACCAGCCCTTTGCCTGTCCTGCTGTCTGTGTGGAGTGCACACCTCTCATTTTAAAACTAAGCAGCATGGTATGAGGCAGCAAGCTGGCACCAGGCATTTTTTTCATGTGATCTTGTGTTGGCCTGCATGGGTCCCCTGAGGAATTCTTAGGAGTCCAAGTTCTCTTGACACCTGTGACCTTTCCTCACTCCTGAAACAATTGGGAGTACCGATTTGCTTTTTCATAGCATTCAGGTCAAAAATAGTGAAGGGAAACTTAAAACTCTAGATGCCAGGTGCATGTATTTTCTAGTCACATAATTAATTAGTTGTTTACGTTAAGTTCTATTTCCGTTTAATCTGAGGCTGATTCTTAGGTTGGTTTTAGAGAGGGTGGCATTGCTTCTGTGATTTGGAAGCCACAGTGGGGATTTGTCCTCAGAATTCAGTACAGTGGTACCTCGGTTTAAGAACAGCCCTGATTACGAACTATTCGGTTTACGAACTCTGCAAAACCAGAAGTAGTGTCCTGGTTTGTGAACTTTACCTTAGTCTAAGAACGGAATCCGAACGGTGGAAGGGCACTGGCGGTGGGAGGCCTCATTAGGAAAAGTGCGCCTCCGTTTAAGAATGGTTTCGGTTTAAGAACAGACTTCCGGAATGGATTAAGTTTGTAAACCGAGGTACCACTGTACAATCACACCTTTGTTTTTGAACAGCTTAGTTCTCGAAAGTTTTGGCTCTCGAACACCGGAAACCTGGAAGTGACTGTTTCGGTTTGCGAACTACCGGTATTTATGGAAGCTGAAAGTCAGATGGGGTTTCTGCGGTTTCCAATTGGCCGTGCTTTGGTTTCCGAATGTTTTGGAAGTCGAACGGACTTCCGGAACGGATTCCATGTGACTTCCTAGCTGTTGAAGCTAAAGCAGATGTAAAAACATTTTAGTGCAATATACCGTATATTCAATGTGACATTATTTGATGCATAGTTAGTAGATCCTGTAAAATTCCAGCTTTTAGAGTTTTTAAGATCATTTGTTGCATCACAGTCATTTAAACTCACTTATGCAATTCAAAATTTCCGTGGCACTCTTATTATTTTCTTCAGAATTAGTTCTCTTAGGATATGAGTCAGTGAGTTCCACTGAAGCAATGTGAGGCAGAATGTGAATGTGTTTATGTATTCCACATTCAAGGAAGAACAAAACCTGGGGAAAGAGATTATTTTTAAAAGTAATGTTCAGCAAGGAAGGAAGGAAAACCCTAGGTGATTTTTTCAGCTTAAAGATTTTCAATCTTGCTAAGGAAGATAAAGTGGGAAGAAAAAAGGAAATGAAACTGATTTTTTTTTTAAAAAAAGTTTGGGATTTATATTGCCATAAGAAAAATGTTTTATATTAATTATGCACTGTGTGAAGAAGCACTTTCTTATGTTTGCCCTGCTTCAGAGGGTGAAGCTGTGTTCCAGTGCTATAAGAGGGGGAAAAAAATCTCTCTCATGGCCCATTTGAGACCACGTCCTTCAGGTGTGATAGGGCCTATGTGCTTGTACTTGATCCTGTGAGCTTGTGCATGGAAGCCTCCTCTTGCTCAAAAGCATCATGACTAGGATGGGGGAAGAAGGAAGAATCAGCCATAGGAAGAGACAGTAATATGTACATAGAACCTAATTTGATGGGTCTGAAACCACTCATGCAGCAAACTGGGGAACATCAACTGGCCAGAAAGATGACTGGCAACCTCAAGTAGTTTAAAGAGGCTACCAAATTCTGGAAATAAGCCATCCATTTTATGGATGGTCCAGAATCTAGCATGCATGAATTTATTAGAAGCTGGAATAATTCACTCTGTAGTCTAGGCTTTGTTGTCAGATCATTAGAATGCTTTGTTTGTGTATACATGTCCAATGTTCTCTGCATAAGCCTGGAAGCCAAAACAGATTCTGGGCATCCTAGGTGTAGTAGTGGGGCAACAATGTATCCAGCTAAACCATTGGCTTATTAAGTAGTTGCTGCTTGGTAGGGCCATCTGTACTGGACTTTCAAGCTAGGATTTCTTGCTAAGAGCTGAAACTGTAAAAAGAGGGCTCTGAGGGAAAGAATAAAATGCATCAACGGTAAATGGCCACTTTTTCCAGTCCAGTGACTTTCCATAATCAAAACATGCCCTTAAAGACAATTAGCCCTTGTTCAGTCCTTCCATGTGTCTTTTTAATGACAGACCTTAAATAATTACATTTCATATGATGTTTTTAGAATGTTTTTTTCTTTTTCTGAAAAGACCCTTCTGTTGTTCTTCTGTTTTATTGATTCTTTACATGGTCTTAAAAATTTTGCAGACTGCTTTGCAACACACACACACACACACACACACACACACAGAGAGAGAGGTACCTCTGGTTACGAATGACCCGGAATAACCCGGAAGTAGCTGCTCCTGGTTGTGAACTTTCCCCCAGGATGTGAACGGAAATCGTGTGCCAGAGGCCCCATTAGTGAAAGCACGCCTCAGGATAAGAACAGTTTCAGTTTAAGAATGGACCTCCGGAACCAGAGGTACCACCGTACACACACACACACACACACACACACACACACACACACCACACACACACACCCATGTCTCCATACCTGCCAAGTCCGGGTCGTAAATATCCGGGATCGGCAGCGCGCGCATGACTGGAAGTTGCGTGACGCAACTTCCGGTGGCGCTTCGCCCTTCTATGGGCACCAGAAAATGGCGGCGCCAGCGCCGGCGGTCGCTTCCGCGCATGACCGGAAACACGTAAAAGCGACTTCCGGCGCCGGCGCCGCCATTTTCTGATGCCCATAGAAGGGCAAAGCGCCATCGGAAGTCGCGTCACGCAACTTCCGGTCATGCGCGGAAGCGACTTCCGGCGCCGGCGCCGCCATTTTCTGGTGCCCATAGAAGGGCAAGTGGCACCAGAAAAATGGCCGGGTAATTAGGGTTGCTAACAATTGCATTCTCCTCCACTCATAGCTGCCAAGTATCCCGATTTAAGGCACAATACCGAGATTTTCCGCTAAACGGGAGACCGCCGGGAAACGGTAAGAAAAAAGGGGTTTTCCCGGCGGATACGGGATACTTGGCAGCTATGCATGTCTCAATGAATGCTTGACAGAACATAAACCTTTCCCAAATCTCAGGCTTCATTAGGGTGGGGGCTGTCTTCCTTCCCACCCTCTGCAATGGCTAGTTAGTTCAAATCAGTTTGTGAAATTCAACTCCCCTACATCCTTTGTGCTTCTTTAGCCTTTCTGAATTCATGGCAAAAACATGCTTTGTCAACATGAAGATGAACTAACCGAAGAACATTGATAAGAGACTATCTAGTATGTGGGCCACGGCTGCAATCTTATATCCTCTTGCCTGTAGGTAAAGCCCCACAGTTGAACTCAATGGGACTTCGCTCTAAGTTGACATGCATAGGATTGAGCTGTAAGGTTGCAGCCATGGACCCACTTACTCAGAGGTAAACATGCCTAGAATTGCTCCGTGTAAGCCATTGTTATCTAAAAACTTTGGCAATCATACGCTACAAAAAGAAATGGCCATATAGAAATGCGTTTAATACAAACTTTTTGAAGTTTCTACATACAAAATCAAAATCGGAGTCAATTTTCATAATCATAAAAATAAGAGAGAAAATTGTGTGAGAAAAAATATCAGTGGGTGGAATTCAATTGTCAATATGAGGAATCTTGAGTCAGCAGTCACCTCCTCTCCTGGAAAAGGAGTCCCAGGACACCTTTCACCTTATTCTGGAGGATCCTCTCACTCTTTAGGACTGATTGCTGAGGGCTGCAATATTGAAGGGCAGCAATGGGATATAACCCAATATTTCTGAAAATATATATCCTTACAGAGCTAGACAAAAAAACCCAGGCCATTGGATCATTAATTCCAATAGGTTTACTCCATGCAGAACTTAGTTGGATGCAATCCTAAGTTTGGAAGCAGTTTCCCTGACTGGAGTGATTATCTGCTTTGGTCTGCATGCTTCCTTAGCACAGCAGATTCCCACCTCCTCCACACACACACACACACACACACACCTGGTGTGGCCTCATTTTTTAAAACAAAGGGACAATGTCCCTTAGAAAACTTTCACATTTCTTTTTAAAAATGGTTGCCCCCACTATACGACTGCTGGTGCTGGAAAAGGTTCTTTTCAGTTGTGCCTATGGTAAGGTCTGCTTTAGTGAAGCAAGCTGAGAGTGACAGAGCATAAAGAAATTGAATTATGATTTAATGTTTGACTTCTCGGCTTTCATACATCACAGTTTTACAAAAGAGGCTTTCCTGTCGGCGATTTGCTCATTCCGACATACACTGTTCGCATTACTGAGCTTAGCTATGGCACAGCATTTTAAGAAAAGTTTGTTCGCTATCTGCAGGCAAATGATCGTGCAAATCCTGTTCATTATTAAATAGCCAGGTTGCTAAATTATGCCTAGAAAAAAGCACCAGCACTTTGCACTTTCAGTGTCATGTGTCAGGTTCAGTTGAAGAAAGTCAGTTTAAGGGGAAATGGACAATATATCAAGGACCTCTCACAACTGATGTTGGTGCTTTTGAAGGCATGCTGTGTTTTGGTTCAGGGATAAGGTTCCTACCCACTCTTTTAGAGGACTTCCCTTGTACATAGCATTGAATTTGCATCTAGTGCAGAATACCGTACTGTCCTCCTGACAGCATGTGACACATTTTGCTAAGGAAACTGCATGGGATGCCAGTACAATGGTACCTTGGCTCCCAAACGCTGAAAATCCAGAAGTAAGTGTTCCTGTTTTCGAAGGTTTTTCGGAAGCCGAACGTCCAATGCAGCTGTCGGCTATTGTTTCTGGGGCACCTGCACCAATCAGAAGCTGCGCCTTGCTTTTTTGAACATTTCGGAAGTCAAATGGACTTCCGGAATGGATTAAGTTTGGCACTGTTGTTTTTGCTATTTATTTTGTGTTTTTGAGGCTTTTTCAGTTAATTTGTTTTTTGTGACTGTGTGGAACCAATTCAGGTACTGATTGGTTGATTGTGTGACTGCAAAAATGGATAAAAGCCCCCCATGCAAACAATGACTATCATTGGTGCAGGTAAGGGAAAAAAAATAATTTTAATTTTTATCATCTACAATACTGTCTTATTTATTTTATAGTACAGTACATTGATTATTGCTTTCATTTTATGGATCAATGGTCTCATTAGATAGTAAAATTCACGTTAAATTGCTGTTTTGGGGGTTGTTTTTACAAGTCTGGAACGGATTAATCCGTTTTGCATTACTTTCTGTCGGAAAGCGTGCCTTGGTTTTGGAATGCTTTGGTTTTGGAACGGACTTCCGGAACAGATTAAGTTTGAGAACCAAGGTACCACTGTATAGTGCTAGGTTCAGTTTGGTTTTTCTTTCAGCATTTAAAGCCCCATACAATTTGGGGCCAGGCTAGCTTGAGACTCCCTTGTACCCTCGCTTGGCAATTGCATTTCTCAGAATGGGTGTTACATATGACTTACTAGAAACCAGCTTTTTAGTGTTGCGGTTCCAGCTGTATGGGACCAGCTTCCTACCTGACAAGTGTCTAGCATTTTAGCTTCTAGGTACAGTAGTTGTTGAAAACTTATCTTTTAAAGAAGGCTCCACACTTGGGGGGGGGAAAGTTAACCGAAAAAGAGTAAGAATGATTTGGGGCATGGTGTGAGCCATGCATGGAGTCATACATAGAACATTAGGTAAACAGATCAGCTAAATTTTGGGGAATAAATCCAAACCAGCAGTTACAACTGAAACACGATGGTTGCTTCAGCTCTTCTTGCTTCAGTTAATGTTGTTGTCTCATAATTTGACTGGAATCCTGGCAGCTGGACATGGCTGACAGGAATCCTGGCAGCTACAGCTAAAAAACAACAACCCTACACTATTCTCTCATAATGGCTTCCAAATAGCTGGTTTTGTGTTTTTATGTCACTAAACTCATTTACCAGAATAATCAAGAAAATCAAACACAAGCTGTATGAACCAACCTCTGAAGTAAGTTATTTATATGGATAATTTGGTTAAATATTTCCTCCCCACATCAGTTACGATCAGTGTCAAGTAATTATTGGACACAGTATGTTGAATTGTAGGGCACTTCAGTTTTAGGAAGCTTAGTTTGGCTTTACCCCGACATTCCTCAAGTTGAAAATGGAGAAAAATGATGCAACTGGAAAAAAAAGAAGTTTAATGAAGTTTGGAAAGCCTCTGAAGTGGTACATGAGCAGAGAGCAGGGAGGTAAGTGCCTTTGTGCTAGCAGAATGCCACTAGTGTACTGCTGGATATGGCTCACCCTTTTAGACACCCCCTGAAAATGTTTCTGTTTTGGCATATACTTTGCATACGCTTTGCTTCTGTTTAGAAAATGTGAGCGGGAAATTAGGCAAAGTGCCACTGAGGAACCGGGTTAATCACAGAATTGTAGAGTTGGAAGGGACCCTGAGGATCATCTAGTCCAACCCCCTGCAATGCAGCTGTCCCATATGGGGATCAAACCTGCGGCATTGGTATTATCAGCACCGCACTCTAGCCAGCTATCTAGGCTGACTAGCTTAGCTTTATACAGTATGTTGAATATGGGGAACATTTTGGGACAGCTACACCAGCCTATAATGACACAACACTTACCATATTGTATTTGCAAATTATATCAAGGCACATGAATGTGCTTACCCTGTTTCCCCTTTTTTAATACGTAGTCATAAAGTAAGCCATGGCAGGGTTTTTAAGTATTTGAGAAATATAAGACATACCCCGAAAATAAGCCATACTTCCACGCCGCGGAAACCAACCTCCACAGGCACCTCCACTCACAGAGTCACTCCATGCAGCCAGCACTGCAGGAGCGCGATCAGCTATGAAGAGGCGCTCCAAGAGCTCCGCTTAACAGCTGATCGCGCTCCCGCCTTGCTGGCTGCATCCCCGCGCTCTGCCTTCTCGTCCACCGCCATCCCTGCCACTTCCGTGCTTGCCGCCACTGCTGGGCTCACTGCTTCTTCCTTGCCTGGCCCGGCCAAGGAGCTTGGAGCGCCCTGCAGCGGCGGGCGGAGCGCATGAGCCAGCGGCCTCTGCCTGGCCCGGCCAAAGACGCCTGCCACCCCGCCACCCGGAACTGGGGGCTGCTGCAGCGCCGAGCACTCAGGACAGCCCAGCAGCGCCCTGAGCCAGCGCCCTGAACCGTAAAAACCGTACCGGTAATAAAAAAATAATACATCCCACCGAAAGTAAGCCACCCTGTGTTTTTTGAGGGGGGAAAAGTTATAAGACGGTGTCTTAAAAAGGGGGAAACACGGTATGTGAACAGGTGGCGGTGTGGATGTTGCCTGCGGGCAAAAAACGATTCAACCTTGTCTCCACCCATTCCCAATTGTGTGCTGCCACCTACTGGTGGCTTCTATTGCCTTTGTCACTTGCATTAATGACACCTGTGCGTCTTCACATATCAGTCATTAAAATGAAAACAAGAAAATCTTGAATCCATACCTGGGTACAACCTGGAATGTTGTGCTCTAATGCAAGATAAAATGAGTTTGGAATGAAATAGCTGTTAAGTACCTAAGAATTCTGTAATTTAAATTTTCAGAAGCTGCGGCCTTTGGAAGGAGGCAAGGTAGCTCGGCATTCCATATAAAGGAGCTGATCTACATGTGACTGGGAATGAGGTGGTAGAATTCTGGGCTGTACCAATTCAGACTGAAGTAAGGGTCGCCATTTTTTTAAAGGTTCCTTTCCCCCACCATCAGCAATCCTCCTCTATGCATCTTCAGTTTCATATATTAATAAAGTTGAGTTACTGTATGTGGATGAGCAGAATGGCAACACAAGGGAAGAAGAAGGCACACAGGGTGCATGAGGGACCCCCTTGGTGTGCTGGCAAAACCAAAACCTCCCCTAGTCCAAAATAGTGTCCGCCGCACATGTATACTTACTGCCTTTAGGCTGCTAGCAAATGACTCTCCAATGGAAAAACAGCATTCCAGCCTGAGGGCCGGCAGGATGAAAGGAAGCTAGTGGTTTGCTGTTTCCTTCCCTCCAGCTTGGGGTTTATGGCCAAGGGGAGAAAACTTGACTCAGGGGAGGTGTGTGTCCTCAGGCACCTGCCCCGTGTCCACTCCACCCCATGGAATCTTCTAAACTGTGTGTGGGAATCCGCTCTTGCCGTACTAGAGACCATGACATGGTGGAAGGAGCTGACTTCGGAGAAGGCAGACCCTCCAGCGTGTGACCCCAGTGCCATCTCCATCTGTGGGAGGTTTGCCACAGGGCACTTCCCAGATAGAGCAGGTGGGCTGCAGTGTCTGTCCCCAGGCCAGCTCCCCATGGGCAACGTGGCTGTACTAAAAAAACCAAAACACTTCCAGGTGTCCTGCACAACAGAAGAGCTGGGCTTAAATGAGATGTCCATCAAATCTGCCATCGAGTCTGGATGATCCCCTGCATTGCTTTCAATGGGATGCACATTTTGAAGTGCATGCAAAGGTGCAAGGGCATTTGCCTAGAGAGCATCAAACCCCAGAGGTCTCTGTGTGGTTTTTATACTGTATCCAATAAGTGATAGGAAATGACATGGAAATCTGGCTTCCACACACACACACACACACAAAGGTGGATTGGGGTGAGGAAGTGTGGATGGAGAATGTAAAAGGCATATCCCTTTTACCCAGCCACTTTTCTCCTGTTTCCACAATATTTTTGCTTTTTAAAAAAGCTCATCCATGTCTACAACAATATAAATAACTTCTGTCTGTGCAAATCTAAAATGCTTCAGGAAGCCATTGTAGAAACATCGTTTTAGTGTTTTAGTGTTTTTTGTTTTTTAAAAAACATTTGCCCAGCAAATACCAACAGGGGGAGTTTCAGATCCATAACAGACTGATAATCTCTCAAAAGCCCCTATTTTTAGTGAAAATTGTCACAAAAACATCAATAACACTTTGAATTATTAACAACCTTTTTCTTGTTCACACCTCTTTAAAAACATTTCTGCATACCATCTTATGTTTCAAGGTCCAATTGACATATTTTATTCATTTCACCAGGGTTTATATAATAAGCACAACAATAATGAAGAACATTTCTGTACACCAGCATATTTACACCCTGCCCATTCTGCTAAAGAAAATGTTCAAGGTGGTTTGCAACAAGCACTGAAACAATAACATGAAAATGCATTCTCTGGAGAAATCAATAAAACAACATCCAGCTCAGCAGGATAAATAAATGACAGAAAATAAAGAGTCAGGGCCCTCAGCCTTTTTACCTTCCAGCACGCAGCACACAGCACACAGCAGAAGGCTCTGATGTGGATCGGACTCAGGCTGCATCACCAGACAGACAACTATCAGCTGGGATAGCCATGTACCATCTTTGAACTCGTAGGGTGAATGTCCTGCAGTAGCTCCATCTCCCAGCCTCACAGATTGCAAAAAAAAGGCCAACAGCCCTTTGACAATCCAGCCAACTCCTCAGGGAGTTGGAGTCAACTGCATTACAGGTCACCCTACTTCAGTTGACTTCAGCTTTCTGCTGGGACAACATTTCCTTGCAGCTACCGTAGAAGTAAAGAGCTCCACTTGGAACTATCCAAGGTCCTGTTTATCTTTGATAAGAGAGTTTCTGGATGGACTTTTACTGCTTTGATCTGCCCTTACCTGGTGTGACTTCCTTCTCACATTGACTAGACCAGGCATCCCCAAACTCCGGCCCTCCAGATGTTTTGGACTACAGTTCCCATCATCCCTGACCACTGGTCCTGTTAGCTAGGGATCATGGGAGTTGTAGGCCAAAACATCTGGAGGGCTGCAGTTTGGGGGTGTCTGGACTAGACTTTACCTCCTTGATCTGACCCCTGCCTAGTAACAATAACTTTAAGTGATACTACCTGCTTCCCTTGTGAGCCTCAAGTGCTCACAGAACAGGATAGATAGCAAAACAGGAAGGCATGGAGGTGGGAAGGAACTTGTGGCTATTATATAATTACTTTATGGAAATATGCAGCTTTCTATTGTATGTCGAATTTTTGCCACTCATCCTGAGTCCCTGGAACAAGGGATGGAAAGTGATAGAAAAGGAATATTAAAAGTGAACAAACAGATTTATGCCATTTTTATTTGAAACTTTCCAGAACAACTTCCATAAATTTATATCTTTGTATATTGAGTCTTTTTTTATATCATCATGGAAAATTAGCACTCTCTTAATATTTATTTATTTGGCCTATTTACAGCACACCCTTTACCAGATGGTCCCAGGGCATGGGTGCATATAATATTATAAACATAGTTAACAATATTTCAGAATCTAAAACATACAGAACATGAAACCATACACAAAACATCAGTAAAAATCTACATGTGCATTGGAAACCATTATAAAAATTCTACCAGTCACCATTAAATTCCACCCCTACCAAGCCTGGGCAAAGAGAGGCATCCTTATGTGTTGGCAAAATGTCAATTAAGTTGGTACAGTATATGGTATTTCCTGGAGAAGATGAATTCCACCCAGCCATGCCCTCCAGACCTCATCCAGCATTGGGATCACAACTAGGAGCTCCTTCGTGCCTAGATTGATACGGGAGGAGGGATTCTTTCAAATATTATCAAGGTTATCTCTGTATGACTTTTATAGATGGGTAGTGTTGGTTAGTACATTGACAACTTCTTGTTCAAAATGGAAACTTCTTTAATTTACTGCTGATTTCTTCTCCGTATCATTTACTCATACTTATTTCTCTGACCCTGTATTCAGCATAGCAAAGTCTAATTATTTTCTCTCTCTTTTCTCTCTTTTTGCCTTAAATTGGGGTCTTGTCAACTTGTTCAACATGGAAAGTCACTGTGGGAAATGTATTCTTACTTGGAGGACAGCAACTAATTTGCATATTTTCCTTATGTACAATTATCATGAAATGTGTTTGCAATTTGCATGAGAATTGTGAATCCTAGCCTAGTTAGTGGATGTGTCACATTTCTTCCCTTTGGCCATCTGCACGTTTTCCAGCTTTAGACTAAATATGACAGCTCTCAGGGTGTCTTGGGACATGAAAATTATTGATATCAAGTCTCAGTTTATTTACCCCATGATTTAACACTGAAAATATTTGCCCCAGAATATATAGACACCATCAAGGGGAGCAAATCAAGAGAGTAAAATTATGAGGTGGCCATTGAAAGATTTGAAATTCCAGCTCATAAGAAGACAGTTGATGGCTGTTGTTCGCCAAAAGTTTGTCTGCGCAAACAAGTCCTCCAGTCTCTTAGGGGATTACCTAGTTTATTTGAAGCGAGCTTTTATGAGTGGTTGGAGGAATACCATCACTTCACTTTCCCTGGCCTTAGCACTGCCAGCCCAGTGGGCTGGACATGGGCAGGATTAGGGGGTGTTTAGCATAATGAACATGCAGGTCTAAGAGCTCACAGCTGAGCCCTGCTCATGCCTGCAGTGTCGTGCTCTGATGAGCTGAAATTCAACTGGCGAGCCCCTGCCCCTCAGAGGGAGAAGGAAAAGCTGAATTTTGACCTGCTCTGTAGCTCTTCAAGGCACAGGAAGGGGAGCAGTGTTGGCTTCAGTGAGGGCAATGGGGCTTGTTTACAACACAAGGGGATGCCTGTGTGCTCTTCCACCCCTACGACACATGGTTTCATGTGCAAAGCCAACATGCTGGTTGACAATGTGATGGGGTGCTTGGAATGGTGGGAGTGGGAATCTAGGTTGAGAATTCACTTCAGGGAAGCTCAGAATCACTGCCTCAGAATGGGCAGGATGCAGCTGCAGTGGCATGACAAGTATTGGGGTGATGTGTCTGTATGTAGTAAAGCAAACTGGTAACTTTGCCACCCCCTAACCTGCCACCAGGGGCACAGGTCCTCTGCCTCCCTCCCTCCCTCCCTCCCTCCCTCTCCAGCACAATGAAATTGTTCCAAATATTCATAGAAGACACAAAACCAGTGCTATTTTCCTAGAAAAAGAGGTGCTGGAAGTCACCATGAACTCTTGTCCTCTTATAATGGCATTGGCACCCACCCGAGCGGTGCCGGAACTGAGTTCCGGCAAGTACCTGCTGGGGGGAAAAAGCCCTGGACAAAATCAATGTTTGAAAACATGCTAGGAGCTTAGAGTTTTTCCTGTATTCAAAGGTTTCCTCCCCACAAACCATTTGGGTTCAGACTATTTTGTAGATAAAAGTTAAAAGTTCATTGTAAATGAAAGTGGAGACACTCGAGATTTAAAAATGAGCTATCTAAATATCTATTTCCCTGGTGCCTTAGAATGTTCAAAGAACCTCAAATTGCACCACATGCTCAGTTATCATTTAGAAAATGACTTCATCCGTGTTTAATTCACCTTATCATTGCTTCAGATTAGAGCTCCAAAATGACAGCTGCTTCTGTCCATAGCACCTTGTAGTTATCCAAAAAAGGATTCACTGATGTAAAGGCTTGAGGAATACATATGGTTACAGAGGGCTGGATTGTATCCAAAAGTGCTTTTTGCACGAGTGGGAAGCATTTTCACCTAGCACAAGAGCTCACTCTGCTCCTCATCAGCTGTTCCTGTATAGTATGGGAATTTTTTTAAAAGTGAAAGTAGGGGCTCTTCATTGCATGAGAGGAAGTGCTTTCCACTTGTGCAAAAGCACTTTTGAATACAAGGCTTTATTCCTGTGTTATTTCCTTATTTCTCTATTGAAGTTTGGTACAGGTTCTCCCTCCCTCCCCCCCTCCCCCCCTCTCTCTTTGTGTGTGATTCCTTTTTGCAAGCTAGGAAAAAGTCCTGCAACTATGTTATGGGAGACTATCAGGCACAATCTAGTTATATTAGTCGCAGATAAGTGCCCCACATTTAGCAAATTTAGGGAATCTACATTGTTCAGCAGAACATCTGAATTCAGTTTACAGTATTTAAAACTTTGCAAACATTTTTGAAAATACAATGCAAATATTGTGCTGTCCCTCTGCACATTGTGCACTCTCCCCAAATCTGCTCTGGGGAATGGATTAAGGACATGGGTTGGTTATGGGGAGGAGCGGAAGTTCTGTTGCACAGCCCAAAGTTCTCAATGCTGACAGATTGAGTTTGTTGGATACCACCCATCCTTTCAATGAGCCTAGGCAATGTCTCAAGTATTTTCTCAATTAGTAGTAAGTTCCCAGTGCTTTGCTGTTGAGTACTTGTCCCCATTGCCCAAATTTGTAGCTGATCAGGCTGCACTTGACTTTGAGTAAAATAAATATTTTTTCCCCTGCATTGCAATCATACTGAGCTCTAGCCAGGTCTTAAGTCTTAGCCTTGTGCGATTACTCCATCATTTTCATGACACAGTGATAATGTGTTTCAGGAGTGGTGCAATAATATGAAACAGAAGGGATAGACCAATGGAAGGCCAAGTTTTCCATCCAAACGTCATGCAGTGTACAGCTCCGTCAAGGCAGAGGGCCGAGGCTGACTGTAGTCAGTGTCCAGAGTCCAGATTAACCGTTCTTAATATTTGCCTTGTGATTTAATCTCCAATGCCACTAACCTACATTTGTTTGAACATGATCTGGCTTCTGCTTTGATGCTGTTCCCGCAGACTTCGGAAGTTCTTTTCCCATGCAGGCATAACTTCTTTACAATTTCAATTACTTTATTCAATATCTGTAGGAACTCTAAATGTCAGGAGAGTGCAAATATTCACTATGTGGCAGACTGGAGACAGGAGTATCAGTGGATACATTTGCCAAGAAAGATCTCGTGGCACAAGCAGGGAGTTAGAGCTGCCCGGTAGCCTCTCTTTATCAGGAGGCTATTTGCACTGAACTGGAGCAATAGATCAAAGACATCGACTTACTTCAATATGTTAATTGCGCAGCAAATTTTAATGTGCCTTTGCATGCACTTCTCCCCTTCTCAATGACTTTGGACAAAAGAGACAGGGGAACATTTGATAAGCCACACAACAGTGGGGTCAATGTGGTTCGAACTGTCTGATGCAAAAACACCCATATAGCTTATCCTTTGCTTGTTTGCTTGGAAGTAGAAATGGAAGGACCTGTCAGAGTTCAGTTTCTCCTTTTTCCAATCTTAAGTTCAGATCTTCATTTTTCTACATCTACATCAGTTTGCAATGAAAAGGGGGGGGGAGTTCCCCAATAATTCATCTCATACATACACATTTTTGTACGCATTTTTCTCTAAGATTTTCCATTTTGTATATTGTTTTCACTAAGGTATGTGAATCTTCTGGAATTGTGTCAGATGTGTCCTGGGAGCCTGGAATTTTTATGGCAGAATTGGTGGAAGTAGGGTACTCCCTACAGGGGCGTAGGAAGATAGGGGTGGTGGGGGCGGATCACCCCAAGCAACGCGATCCCAGGGGTGCCATCGCCGCTGCCTGCCCCGCCCCCAAAAGGCGCGCCCCGCGTCCTACCCTAAAAGGCATGCCCCGCCCCAAAATGTGGCGCGCCCTGCCCCAAGACGCACACCATGTCATTACGCATGGCACGCCCCACCCCCAAAACGCACACTGCGTCGCGCCCCCAGAACCTGCACCACGTCACTAGGGGCAGTGCGCCTGCTCTCCGCCCCCGGTGGCGGAGCATTAAGCTCTGCCGCTGACTCCCTATCCTGTTTGTGTGGCCAGAGTGCCTTCCTATGTTTCAAGGGGTCTCCAGATCCGAGCCATTTGCTTTCTTTTGTCATCGACCAAGATATTTGTTCAATCTATTGCCCCAAAACATCCTGATTCCCCCCCCCTAAAAAAGAACACACACATATTTATTGATTATACTGTTTCCCACAAACAGGCCAAATAGATGAGATGTGACAAGCTCTCTTAGAGGTTTTGGAGGGAGACGAGAGAGTGGATTTTTTTCATAGACACAATTATAGGAAAGAAATGCCTGCAAACAAACACAAGAGATGCATTATGTCCAATTTCCATTTGTGTCCCTTCAAATATTTAAAAAGCCAGCAGAAGCAATCAAATAACAGAATAGTAAAACGAACAAGAAGGCTAGCATCTCAAAAAAGACGATTACATATGATGTTTTCAAAGGGGTTTTGTTTGAAGTTTGAAATAGTGAAAAACCACAAAGTTTAAAAATCAAGATTTAAAGAAAAAATTAGTGGAACAGAAAAGGAAAAAAACTTAATACTGATCTCATTAGCCCCTTTGGCTAAAGCAGGTGCAAAAATAGCTTTAAAATGATTGCAAACATTGTGGTGATGATACCTAGCTTATGCAATATGTAATAAGAATTAGGAAAAGGGTATAACTCTCTTACACAAATAATATTTATACATACCTACAGAGGCACACAAAGATTTCTGATACAAACAATTCTGATATGAAAAAAATCATTGCAATGTGTTATTGAAGTTAAACTTATTAACAAAATAGTTTTCTGCAGTGTTCAGAAATGCCAAATTTTAATTGAAAAGTAATATTTAAAATCAAAATATGTTTATTTGCAGCCAAATTTTTAAAGAAAGGGATGAGATGTAACAAAACAAAGAATCACAGCACATGAACTATGTTTGTCACCCTCCCCGGCACCTTGAATGGTGCTTAAAAATGCACAAGGAGCCTGTGCAGTTGTTTTAACATTGGTAAGATGTGTGGTCCCTTTGATCAGTTCCAGTTTATAGTCTGCTGCATTTTGATCAGTTAACTGCTTTCAGAGCAGTTTCCACGGGCAGCTCCATTTATAGTATAGTAGTTCCAAGGGACCCAGGTGGCGCTGTGGTTAAACCACTGAGCCTAGGGCTTGCTGATCAGAAGGTCGGCGGTTCGAATCCCTGTGACGGGGTGAGCTCCTGTTGCTTGGTCCCAGCTCCTGCCAACCTAGCAGTTCAAAAGCATGTCAAAATGCAAGTAGATAAATAGGAACCGCTACAGCGGGAAGGTAAACGGTGTTTCCATGTGCTGCTCTGGTTTGCCAGAAGCGGCTTTGTCATGCTGGCCACATGACCTGGAAGCTATACGCCGGCTCCCTCGGCCAATAATGCGAGATGAGCGCGCAACCCCAGAGTCGGTCACGACTGGACCTAATGGTCAGGGGTCCCTTTACCTTTTACCTTTTTAGTTCCAATAAGATGCTATCAAAACATGGATACCAGTGGTCAGGCTACTTCTGTCTAGGAGTGATCAAAGCAAGTGAAAGCCACTTCAAGCCACTGGGGTGTCCACAGACTCCAGAGCACAATGGAAGTCAGAATGTTCATATGCATATATCAATACATATTTATTTATGGATGTTGATTCGGAAGTAATGTTTCCAGAAGGGTTTGCACAGAATTGCAGCAATTACTCTCTCTCTCTCTCTCTCTCTCTCTCTCTCTCTCTGTGTGTGTGTGTGTGTGTGTGTAAGGTCAGGGGGAGGAATATGGTATTGGGCCACCAGGAGAATGTGATGACAGGTGAACTACTACCTATTTTGGCTCTTGTAGAAAGCCCAGTTGGGAAGTAACCTTCTTGTTCACTGAACATTATTTGCTTACTAAGTAAAAGTAAATGAAAGACTGAGGTGGCGACAATGATAAGCAGCAAATCTGTTTGATCAGTTGGGAGCCAAACCGTGTTGATTCATGCTTTGAAGAAGCCGGTTTCAAAGTGCTCACAGGAAATGCTCCAGCAGATAAACTTTGTCCTTCAAGGTTCATCCCAGACACCATTCGGCTTTTTGCACTTTGTTATCTGATCAGACAATTTTATTATTCCAGCCCAAAAGAACTCTCCCAATAAAAATGACTCTGATAAAAACCAAGAGCTGGCTTGCTTCTCTGGTAATAACTAAATCTCTTTGCCTTGATAGCCTGACAAGCACAGCAGCTACTGGGGATAATTCTAAGAGTCACTGCACCCATAAATCTGATAGCACAGGTTTTGTTTATTTAAAGAATTCCACTAATGTGTGATTTCATGGTACAAAGTGATTTTTCGTGAGAAAAGAGAATTTCTGTGTATGTGGGTGGTTTTACCCCTTAAGTAACACAGCTATTGAAGGAAAGGGACATTCAAGGTGGCCTGCATGATCCAAATCTAAAGCCCCAACAACAGCAATACAAAAATGTAAAATACAAGGTCATTTCCACAAAACACCCCCTGCACTAAATGAACCAGCAGTAATAAAACACCCATCCAGCCCAAAATAGAAAAACACAATTTCCTCAAATTTCTCCATTAGAATGAGTGGTACAGCAAGTGTGTGTGCACACCTGTGTACACGCACGCTCATGGGTGGGAAGGTCTTCAGAGCCTTTCTAAAGGACTGGAGTGTGGTAGCTCTCTCATTATTGATGTAAGATGGTTTTCTAAAAGCTTGGCTCATGAAAGGATGGTTCATGTAGTTGCAGAGGGAGGCTGGCCTGCAGGAGAAAGCCACCCCACCCAGCTGCTTCTCATCTGCATATAAAAATATGTTGCTCTAACAGCCAGGCTGAGCCAATGGAAAGAAGACTGGCTACAGCAGCTCTGAAACTATAGGGTGCCCCATAGGACAGAAATCCTCAATCACTCTCCCAGGAAGGCCTCTCTCTCTCTCCTTTTAGAAGGAATTAAGTCTTCCTTCAAGGCCTCTCACACACTTTCCCACGCTCACAGCCCTGCAAGTTTATAAGTGTGTGGGAGCCCTGCAGTTTCGATCCATCAGGTAGACTTGGGTTTCTGTTAGTTTGGCTGCATACCTTTGAGCTCTATCGACTTGCAGCGAACAGTGGAATTCCTGACATTTTTGTCATAGCGTCAGAGGCAGAACAAATGCCAGTGACCTGCTTGTCCTGCCAGGACTTCTGCCATTACCTTTTATTTTCGAGTCAAAGGTTAGGCCTATTTATGTAAATCCCCTGCAATGCACCAAATAATCTGACCTTCTGGTTTTCATTCTCTTAATTGTTTCAGGTATTTTGCTTCTTTTGGTCAGTCTAAAAAGAAAAAGAAAGCGGTGGGTGGGTGGGTGGAGACCTCCCTCCCAACTAGTAGCCTTTGAAGAACTTCAAGAGCTTTCAAAGCCCACCTAGTCTGCTGAGTTAAAACGCCAGTGAGCTGATGGTGCCTCTGGGTAGTCATTTCCACTGTGTTAATAGGAAATAGGGTTTTTATATACACATGTCTGATGTTTGCAGAATGCCTCTGGGAACCCAGGAACACCACTTTTCTCTTAGGTACACATACCTAAGTAGATGTGCACTCAGGTAAATGATCGATGATATTACTGTTTGGGCATTAATTTCTATTAACTCGGGTGGCTGCAATCCTGCACATGGTTAAGCCATGTGCTTTAACAAGGTTTAAGCTGACAGCTCTGTTGTGATCGAATAATATGCAAACCAGCAAATAGCTAACTAAATACATAGCAGCCTAGTGAATGAAGAGGTTAATTGACCGAAGTCAGCCTATTTGAGAAAATAAAAATGGGTGGGGGAAACTTTATTCACCACACTTATTTCACTGGGGCCTTAATTTGTATTGCTGAAAGAAAAGTTAGGTAGTCATGTGAAGACTATTAAGGGGTCATATATGGAATCACCGGGGTGGGTTGCTGTTAATGTCGTCTAGTATTCTGTAACCAATAGCAGCAAACTAGGCAGTGCTACAACTTGGAAATTTTAAACCCTGGACTTGGTGATCTAACAACCCCCCCCCCCGAAAGCCATGTGTATTATACAGTTCCTAGGATTCGTTGGGAGCAGTCGTGTGCTTAAAATGTGCGTTGGATGTGCTCTAAATATATGGTACGGATTTTTTTTTAAAAAAGCGTAGAAATAGATGGACAAGTCCAAGAGCATCTTCCACCGCACTAGCGAGAGCGCAGTAGGACCCTGGATATAGTGGATGTATTGCACTCCCTTCAGCAACAGAAATCTCCGAAAGACTTTACTTCACAGCCTTAAATTGAAGAGAGAGAAAAATCAACCTGTTTTAGTGCATTGGAAACCATTGCCTCCATCCTTCTTTTTTATAAAGTTGGCTCTAAAATGGAAACCCTCCCCCCCCAACCCGCCTGGCTGAAGTTTTGTGAATAAAACTGTGCTGCAATATGTCGTGACTAACATGCCATGAAGCTTTTATTCAAACAGCAGATGAAGCTGGTTCGTTTTAGAAAGGAGTAGGAGGCAGAACATTCCGTTGAAAATGACAGAGCAGCCCTTGCAAAAAAAAAAAAAAAAACCCAACCAAACCCAAGGAGCGGATGCTTGAGTCCAACTGCCTTTGGATCTTGGTGTCAAAGGCTGAGGAGGCTATATTGGCTTTTATCAGTACGAGTTATACATTACACAGGGACATTGCAGCCTTTTATGACAGGGGGGCGGCATGTGATTGTGCACTGCTATCTTGAAAGTGCCGAAGTAGAAAAGAGCCGTTTCTCCTCCTTGCGGTTATTTTTATTGATTTGATTCCAGGTACTGTGATTTAGCACAACACGTCTCATGGTGGCAGATGTATGCAGAGCTAGTAAGGAAGAAGGGGGTGGGGAGGCCAAATGATAGCAGGCTGCGGAATAAGCTGTACAGTGACTAAGGATGCTGTTTGTCTATGCGCTCCTCACCCCCACCATCCCATTTGCTCCCATGCAGCCTCCTACTAGACCCTCACTTTCACCCCTGCCACCCAGTCTACAAATATAAACTAGAAACTGGGAAGCCTAATGAAGGGAGTGCTTCTTGCAGGAAGAGGATGTATCTGCTGAGTGATGACTTACGGTCATCAGTTCTTTGGGTGCTGGGGCCCACCTATAACCACAACCTGCTGCATGGGACCCCGTCCCCAGAACTCATGCACCCAGAGGCACTGGCAGAGGAAGAGGAGCGCACCGCCCCCGACAGCGTGATCCCAGTAGGGTGCCATCGTGGTTTCCCCCCTGCGCTGGGTTCCATGCCCCCAGGACGCCTGCCAGCCCCGCCTGCTCCCTGCCCCCCCGGTGCCGGAGTATGAAGCTCTGCCACTGCCCAGAGGTAGTGGATGCAGGACTGGTCCATCAATGGCCTCTTGGCAACAAGGAGGTGCTGCTGGTCTCCTTCCACCCCTAGGGAGGCGACAGCAGGGGGCTGCACACTGGGTCCTCCTTATGTAGAATAGTGGGAAAGAAGGATGAAGACACAGCTCTCAAAACAACCAGCTCTTTATTCTAGCTCTGAGTCCAGACTGAACAGTAGCTTAGCCAACTGGCTTATATAGTACTCAGTAACTTGCAACAGTAACAAACTTCCTCTAGCTACCCAATCTGTGAACAGCAGTCTCAATCCTTAATTTGCATGTTGTGGACCTGAGTGAGAACTGCAGCCACAGTGGGCAGGGTAAGAACTGCAGCCACGGTGGCCAGAAGGAGTACTGCAGTTAACTTAATACATAACACCTTATGTATTCCATTTATATACCACCTTTATCTTCCAGGGATCTCAAGGTGCTGTACGTGGTTCTCTTCTTCCACATTTCATACTCACAACAACCCTGTGAGGTAGGTTAGGCTAAGAGATGGTGACTGGCCCAAGGTCACTAAGTGAGCTTCAGGACTGAATAGGAATTCAGACCTTGCTCTCCCAGGTCCTAGCCCAATATTCTAGTTCTATTCAGGAAAGCCCAATGTACCATAGCTGCCAAGTTATCCCTTTTTTACAGGGATTTTCCCTTATGCTGAATAGGCTTCCTCGCGAGAAAAGCGAAAACTTGGCAGCTATGCCAATGTACACCTGGGATACTGAGGCCAGTAGCCTCAGTAGGTGCTCCTGGCATTTGCATGGAGCTGACCCAGACCAGAGGCAGTTTTAGGGTAACATGACTAGTTTGGCCACACTGGGTGCTGCTTTGCAGGGGGAGCTGGTGTGTTTTTTGCGTGTTTGTGTGTGTGTTGAATTTTAGTGTTGCACAGAGCACTGTTGAAATTTGAGAGCCCAAAGCCCACCACGGCCCAGACACCTCTGCTGCCACCTTAAAGCTCTTGCTTCTAAGAACTTGGAGCCCTTCATCTGCAGGGGTGGGGAAACGGGACAGAAGGGAGATCAGAATCTACTGGTGGATCTTTGAGTGATTTGCAGTAGATTGGCAAGGATTTCTGATTCGCAGCTGTTCAGCAACAGTGATCTTTTACACTTAAATCAGATTGCTGAAATGAAGATATATAACCAGGAGTTGACTTTTGTGTGAAAGGACTGTGACATCAGTTCAGTCTTTGGATTGAAAACTATTTCTTACACCGAGAATGGGCCCAGAGGCACCATTGTCTTTTGCACCTGATCCTGGCTGGTAATCTTGGGGTTTTAGTAAAAAGCAAAATAGATTTGACAAGTTTTGAGTATTCCACCCTAGTCTAGATGGCCACACTCCCCTTGTGGACTGATTCTGAACCTCTAGGATAGGAGTGGGGGGACTATGTTCCTGTTCCAGCCTGTTCCAGGGCTGCAGGCTGTCCCTTCAAAGCAAAATATGTTATATTATGTGGTTCTCTTACAGACATAGTCACAAAGTCTCCTGCTGCGTCCTGCTTTCTTTGAGATCTCCATCTCTGCTACCAGCACGTTCACAGACAAATATGGATTTTTAAAAGACATTTGATTTAACTGTATATTTGAATGCTGGTACTGAAGAAAGCTGGGAAATTTCTGTACCCCTGTTTGGACCCTAAATAATGTGTGTGTGTGTGTGTTGATGACTGGCATTTCTCCAGAGGCTGACTTTGGCTTATGACCCCCCAATTCCAGCCCGCTAATTCACAATGACTCACGGTACTGTAGTATCAAGAAGCCTCTGACTGATTCACACTGCCAGGTTGGAGGTGGAAAATCTCCCAGGTGGCTTGTTCACCATTTCATTTTCTCTCTTCAAGGAGCCAACTATTCCACAATGTTTCCCATGTGAAAATAAGAGACCTCACCTCATCAGAAGACAGCCTTCTGCCTTATACTGACCCTGCTTTCTTGGTATCTCAGCTTCAGGAGACCTTTGCAGAAGGTTCTTCTTAGAGGCCATCTCTCTTGAAGGACCACTAGCACTACTTCTCCATTGCCAATGTCTCTTTGTGCTTTTTTACATTTGGGTTTCTGCACAGTCAGTCAGTCCTTGCCTGAGACGCTTAGCTTTTCTTTCGTTCTCCCCCTCCCCTATTACACCCACATAATTACAACAGCATAGAGAGTGGGCTGGTGAAGCAGCCGCATTTTAAAAACCACATATTCTGATCTCCAAGCAACCTTTCCCACCTACTTCTTCCCCCATCAGCAGGGGTGTCAGCTGTGTTGCTTCTAACGTGCTCTTAGTCATCTTCTCAGCCGGCTTGTAAATACTTGAACGCACCCATCAATGTCAAAGCAAAGTACCCAGTTACAATGTGACAGAGGGTCTTCAACTTTTCTTCAAGTTGACATAACTTTGGCAGTGGGGGGGGGAGAGATTGGGGGGGATAAAAAGGGTTGGCAACTTTTCAACCAGTTTCTATAGCAATTCCCTTAAATAGCAACACACCCTGCCTCAATTAGAAGGTGATAAACATTGATCTTCCCATTGTGAAACACTTTATTGGTTAATTCAGGAAGTCGCATTTGTGGAGAAATGTCCAAAACAAGAGCCAAGTGATGCATCAGTGCTACCTTGTGCAGCCAAAGGTGATGGAGCTGGAGAAAGGAATCTGATACAAGGATTTTCTCTCCAACCTTGGGTGTTTGCATGTGTAGAGAGACTAGCTGGAGCTCATGGGCCAGGTAAAGATATCTCAGGTGTAGCCTGTGTATTCTCCCCATCCACTTTGACTACACAGTTTGCAGAAACTATGCTCACATTTCTTTTAGGCACGGCAGTTGTTGTAAACCACAGGAATGGACGGTGCTCTTGCACTTATTCCCTGATTGAAAGCTTCCCACATGCATATGGTTGGCCATTGTGGGAACAGGATGCTGGACTAGATGGACCATTGGCCTGATCTACAGACTTTTCCTATATGATGAAGAGTGTCCATATGAGTCCCCCTGCCCCAGCACTCATGGTATTATTTTCTTGGGTAGCAAAATGTTGAGTGTGAAGTGGCCATGTGTACCAGAAAAGTTTCACTTCCTCTGTTGTGCAAAACAAAAATAATCAAAGCTGTAATGAAACAGACACCAATGAATAAGTATTTAGATAAATGGCTGAGATCGGAATGGTCTTTTCATTCCATATAGCTATTGAAGAGACATTTCATTCAGTGGCGCTCCCTGCAGAGTCAGGGATTAATCAACCTGAATGAGCCAAGGCAAAGAATCTGGGCCATGAAGCCAGAACTTTTTCATGTTCTCTGCTATGACTCTGGGGAACCATGCATGACACTCCATTCATTCCCCTGTGCACCAAAATAAAGAATGAGAGTGGCTTGTGAAGCCAAAAAGCTTTCCATCTCCCTCCTTTATTTACCTTTTCCATTATTCCCTTCCACTCCCAGGTAAAAGAATGTAGCTTGTCTGAAAGGTTGACCTACTGGGGTGTGGCAATAAAAGTTAACATGAAACATTGTTGAATAGTTAGTCACTCTTTAATGAATTCTGGAGGAGGCTATGAATCATTTGTTAAAAAATCCTTAAATTCCTAATTTGGTATGCATATGTTCCATCAAGGGATTAATAGAACCCTCAAACAAACATGCCTCTAGCTTACACCCTACATTTACTTTACCATATTTGTATACACACTGATAATGAAAGGGAGGGAGAATATTACTTTGGCGTTCCTCCTGAAATGAAAATAGCTGCATAATTGTTTTCAGATTCCAAAAGGATTACTAAAGAGCTGCAGCTCTTCCAGAAAAGGTATTGATCCTAGCAGGTACTGTACTACCAATCCTGCACACTAATAGTGAACTCCTTCTCTCTGTGTGAATCTTGACATAGTTAAAATGGCAGCACCCAAGCCCAAGCGGAAGTTCTTATCGGGCATGGAGGCACTCTAAGTTTTGCAGAACTACACAAAATCTCTAGCAAAAACAACCCCACAACTGCTCAGTGTTCACTGGCCATGGGGTATTTGCTAACTGTTGGTAACTAACTTATGGATTGTGGGACACAGTATTGCCCACTGGGCCCATGTCCGTGCCATTAATACCGGCGTGGGTAGTTGCCTGGGGCTTCCTGGAAACGTCAGAGTCTACTGGATCAAAAGGCGTGGCATGAAATGGGAGGAGTTTATGCCAATCGTGATGGCCAGAGCTACATCACATCCCCCCCCCCATGCTTTGCTTGTTCAACTAGGAGAGAACGATTTGGTTCTAAGGAAGGGCATTGACCTGACCTGGAACATCAAAGAGGACTTTGGTAAACTAGTTACCTTATATCCAGAATGGATGTTAATCTGGTGTTGTTAGCGAGATTGCTCCCACCCGGCGACTATCAATAAGGCCAGAAAAATTGCTAATCGTTCAGTAGCACGGAAGGTGCAACTCTTGAAGGGCCGGGTGATACGGCACCCCACCATTACGTTTGACCAGGAGGCCTTGTTTCGTAATGATGGTGTTCATCTCTCTGATACAAGAAATGATATTTGGCTGGCTGATATCGTCGAGGGCATTAGGTGTTGGTTGCAGATGTGAGGGTGTTGGTGGCGAGCCATTTGGCTCGAGTGGCGGTTAGGCATTGGGTAAGCCTGGTTCGTGGGAGGGGAGGTTGTTGCTTCTGCCTGCCCCTCCTCGTTAAGGGTATCCTGTTAAAGGGATCTGGGGTGTGTGGATCCTGTCCAAAGCCTGGGCGCGCGCTAGGGCCATGCCACAACCCCATTGTGGACCCTGGAGGTCCTCTTAATTGATGTATATCATAGGGCTCCCCCTATTGGTGGTTGACCCTTAAGAGACTGCCTGCGGATGTGCAGGAGTCAGGATGTAGTCTGGTTTCACCCAATGCCTAAGCCAAGCCACTCACATCTGTAACCAATAACTTTGTGGCCTTATTTATCCCATTAACTCAAAATATTTGTGTCCGTGTGTTTATTACCTAAGGGGAACTGTGGGGCCCAGGGCCTAGCCACGCAAATAGCAAATAGGGCCTAGCCACGCAAATAGTCTGTCTGTCTGGAGCAAAACCTGAATGGAAGTACTCCACAATGCAACATCTTGTTGCAGGTCCCACTTCTCATATATAATGGTGAATTGCTAATTTCTAAAATGTACTGTTAGGGAATCAAACAGCCCTCCTTGGAATAGAGCTTAGTTTGATGGTGGTTCTTACTATCCATAATTTGCATAACTCTAATTCTAGCACTATGATTCCCTGCGACTTCCAAGGGGGGGGAAAGTAAAATCCCACTAAAAATATTATTAGAAGCTGCATTTTCTTCTTGAAACTGATTTAGGAGAAGCAGTGATATAAAGCTTAGTTCTGTCCTCAGGGTCTCAAATTCTTAGAGACTCGTGGAAAAGACAAAAATCTTTGCATTTGCCAGGACCTTCTCAGTGGTTGCACCAACATTATGGGATTCCCTCCCTAAGGAAATGTGCCTCACTATTGACTCATGGATGACCAAGGCTGTGTGGGTCCAAAGTGTTTTTGGACTATTATGATATCTGCCATGGCTTGATATCCATAGCTGCTGTTAATGGCTTGCTCTAGTTTTGGAAAATGGTGCATGCACACAAAAGCTCATACCAATGACAAACTTAGTTGGTCTCTAAGGAGCTACTGGAAGGTATTTTTTATTTTTTATTTTGTTTTGACTACATCAGACCAACATGGCTACCTACCTGTATCTAGTTTTGATGAACTAGTTGTTCATTTTGGGCATTTTTATATTCTAGAATTAAGCACATTACAAAGAAGCAATGTATACATTACTAATAATGTATAAGTAAAACATTTATTTAAAATAGCAATAGTAAAATTGTAATCTAATCATTGCTGTTGAATGTAAATATATCTGCATGAAGGTTTTTAATCTGCATCAGCTGAAGGAAAACTCTACAATGTTTTTGATCACTGTATTGGTCAGTTTCTTCTTTGCAAGGAACCACGTTTTTCTTACATTATCACCGGCATATAGAAAGCTCTGAGTTATTATTTCCTTCTACAATTCAGTGCAGCTGCATTTAATATGTGATGTAATGTGGAAGGGTATGTGTTGCTAAGTAACAGGTAGATGTTCCTAAATTTGCAAATGTGTATTTCTGATATGACTGTTAGTCAAGACACAACTATTCAACTGATTTGACCTAGAGCACTTTAAATCTAGAAAAGCCTATCTGCGCCTTGTCAACACTTCCCCCTCCCCTTACCATTGTACACTCAGCATCTGCTTACACTGAAGTTCAAGAATAATGTTATAGCACATTCTTCACTATTAGCTCAGGGGTGGCGTTGCAGCAGTTACCTTTATTATCTGGCTCTAGAAATAAATGTCACTCATGGGTCTACATATTGCTTTTATAGTGAATGCTTTACTTGGGGGGGGGTGCTTTAAGTTGCATGGAACTTTAGGGATAAGAAACTCCAATCCTATTCACACACATATTTCGTGTTCTGCTTTCACCACTTACCTGGCACTGTTGCAATAAGGAGTCTGGATGCTTTCACTTCCATTTCTGATTAACCGAAATTTGCTACATTGTCTAAACAACGGCAAACCATACTTAACATTAATCATAGTTTAGGCTTCAGAGGACATGCAAAACTGTGGTTAATCAAAATAGAAACTTCCAATCTCCTCACTTCAGCCAAGTGAGGAAGGGAGAGTACGTGAGCCCAGCTGGAAGGTTAGACTTATTCTCTTATCACCAAATCATGTTTTGATGCTCCATCTGAACACAAGCTATAGAGACTTACTTCTTGGGGGGGGGGGAAGCCATAGATTGGATTTGATAAGGTAGAATTACAAAGGAATTACAATTAATATCTATCCTGCATTTTTAGCACCCTTTACCAGAGTATCAGTATCAGCTGGAACTGAAAGCTAGATGTATAGATAAGATAGATGATCGGCTAACCTAGTAAGCTTTGACTTTCTGATCATTTCCTGATGTAATACCAGCTGTAATATCTGATGCCAGCTAATGAAACAATTAATCACAATATTCCACTTTCAAGTTATCAAGTGATAAATGCAGCTATGTTGGCATACATAACATGAAGGATGACTCAAATTCCACTCCAAGACAGGCAAGACAAAATGTGTGGCAGCATCTTGGGATTTATTGTGGCATGAGCTTTCATCACCAACTTCCGATTCAGATACATTATAGGGTGGAATATATATGATATTGTAAATGTCTGACCTCGCTTCTTTTCCTTCCTCTGCTGGCAAATGTTGGAAGTCTTCAATCTTTGGAAACACATAAATTGGAGCACTGGTGCTTAAACAAAGGCAACCATGGAAGAAGGAAATGAAGTAGAAATACAAAATAACCACAGTGTTTGCTGGAGCAGTAAAGATGCTATGAAACGTGACCCATAACCACATGAAAGAGAATTGTTTGTTGCAATGAGAGATCATGGTTAAAATCTTTAATTTCCTATAACCCTGATTCAAATAAAAGCCACTGCCTTTGGTGGGCTTTGGACACATCTACAGGATTGCACTGCTGGTGTGTCTCCACTAGTGTGACCTAAAATTCTGGTGCAAGAGCTCATATACAGTAAGTTATTGTGTTGCTTATAAAAACTGAGATTTGTATGGCTACATGTTCCCTTATGGAGACACAAAAGAAGCAAGTGTTCTCCAAATCCTTGATCTTAACTAAAATTAACCTGAATTGCAGGACACATTAGTAAAAAACAAGTCATCATGTTATTATTATTCATAGTTCTGCATATCAGTTAAGTCCCAGAACTCTTTCACTAACCATCACAGATGTATGCCATATTTAAATGCCCCTCATGTCCAGGGTTGCACACATTTTTCCAAAACATCAGAGCCAGGTAAGAGGAGGAACCAGCTTCCTGAGCTCTGCAGTAACTCAAGGGATTGATTACTGGGCACCTGGATTGTGTTCTAACTTAACTTTGTATGTCTTGACTATGAACACTTTCAAAACCATCTCTGGACAAGTTCACTGTTCTATTCCAAAGTACTATGTGCCACCAGCAAACCTGATATATATGTGTGTGTGTGTGTGTGTGTGTGAGTGAGAGAGAGAGAGAGAGAGAGAGAGCACTTAGCAACCAAATACATAGCAGCTACAAAGCAAGTGAGGTTTCCATGGACACGTTTTTCTCAGTGACAACCCACTTTTAAAAAGAAAAATATAGATTTGTTCGGTCAGGTTAAGAACATAACAATGATTTTGTTAAAAATCATTTTTATTAATTTTCCAATAAAAACAGCCAATTAACATATCCATGATCATAATCCAATTAAAAACAATAAACTAAAATGACAAAAAAAAATTACAGTCCAAATTTTAATTTTTCTGGGCTCCCCATAGTCTGGACCCCTTGAAGTATATCTCCAATATCTTCGTTCCTGCCTTCTTCTTCTTGTTTTCATATTTTCCACATTCCGATCTTAACGTTTTTAAGTTCTCCATCCCTGGCTATGCGATTCTCAATCATGTCAGAAATCATACTGTATATCCTTTTTTTAAAAAAAATAATGTATTTATTAAGGTTTTTTTTAAAAAAGAGAAATATAAAAAGAAGAAACAAAAATGACATACAGCAAAAAGAAAAAAGAATACAAAAACACACAAAAAGAAGAAAATTTTACAAAAACAAAAATTCATATTTGATATCCTTATTACTAATCTAATCTGTTGACTTCCTCTCCCTCCTCCCGCTACGCTTCTTTACATATCTAGCTTAGAAAATTCTTAATCTTACATACTTCTAAATTTGCTTAAATATTATCATAATACCATATCTAGTGATTCTAAACAATTAAACTCTTAATCTATTACTTTCGTCTTTATATTAATATCTCTATCTTCCAAGGTTGGTTATTCTAAAACCCTTTTGTAATCTGCAACCTCCTTGTATCTCCCTCACTATCATTAAATCAGTCTATGATATGTTTGTTTTCCAGATATCTTTTGAATTTCTTCCAGTCTTCTTCCGCCGCTTCTTCGCTCCGATCCCGGAGTCTCCCCGTCAGCTCAGACAGTTCCATAAATTCTATCAATTTCTTCTGCCATTCATCCACCGTTGGTAGTTCTTCATTTTTCCAATTCTTTGCCAATAATATTCTTGCAGCAGTTGTGGCATACAAAAAGAAAACAATATCTTTCTTGGGAATATCATCCCCTGTGATCCCAAGTAGAAAGGCCTCTGGTTTCTTAACAAATGTGCATTTCAGCACTTTTTTCAATTCATTATAAATCTTTTCCCAGAAGTCTCTCACTTGCGGGCACGTCCACCACATGTGGAAGAAAGTACCTTCCTGCTTCTTACATTTCCAGCACTTATTATCTTTTTTGTGATAAATCTTAGCTAACTTTACCAGAGTCAGATACCATCTGTACATCATTTTCTAGAAATCATATATCCTTTCATTCATCGAATACAGCTTTATTTGTAAGTATGTATTTTTCCAACTGTCTATTTGCCAGCGCAAACAGCGCTTTTCCTGACTTCATTCCAATCTTCTAGTCCGGGCTGTTGTCCAAGTCTATCATTTAGAGTTTAATGACGCAGCAACTCCCATGTTGTTAAGTTATTCCAATCCGGGCTGCTGTCCAAGCCTGTTGTTTGATGTTACACATACTGTTTGCAATATTGCAATGTAAATGAACTGTATTCCACAGATATAAGTCATTTGGCGATTGACCAGCTTTTGGAGACCACACAATCTCCTCTTCTGGGCCCTAGAAGGGGGGGGCTGCTAGACATCCATTTAGCCTTCTCTCTCGCTCATAATGAAGAAATTCTGCAAACAGATGCGCTGTATGTTATCCCAAATTATTGTCTCAAATCACTACAAAGTCAGCCGGCAAGCATCTCCCACTCCCCTCGAAAAAGGGAGGAACTCTCATTTTTCTGTGCTGCGTCATATTAACAAGCGCCATCTTGTTTCTTCTTTTATCTTTATCAAGTCTTTCAAGTCTAAGCAAAGCTGCACAATTGAATACTTAATTACAAATAAAAGTCCATCTGTACTTTTCAAAAAAAAGAAGAAGGTTTCTTAATGAGGCTTAGCGTAGAAAAACAATTGTAGGTATTGGGAAGAGAAAAAGAACGTACCGATCACCTCCGTAATCCAAACACCATGATGAGAATCGCTTTGAAGTCCAAGCATAAACACCAGGGACTGTGACATTCTGCAGCTTTTTTCTCAGTCTTCTTCGGTCCAGACTATGTCTATTTATTGTACAAATCTAATTATTTTATCAAACAGATACCGTATTTCTGGCTATGAGAGTGGCTTTGGAGAGTGCCAGCCGTGTTGTGCTCTGGGACCCAGTGCCCTGCCGCTTGCACCTTGATGCAAGCTGACAATCTCGGACAATCTGCGGGTCTACGAGACAGTCCTCCCCCACCCTGGGGAGTCTGCCAGGGCTAATTACCCCCATATCAGCCCTGAATTACTGGCACGGCTGAGGTCCGATTGTTTGGGAGTCGGCATTTCTCACCGCCGGAAACAGGAAGCCGCCCTTCAGGCAAGAACACAACATTGATTGACATATAAAGAAAGCAACATGCATCTATCTGTGTTGCCACATAACACTTGGATCAATCAAGCAGACAAATGCGAAGGGCCATCTAAGCTGTTGATTGTGTTGTTGCTGCACTATAATTTTATCCATAAAGACGGAACCAAACCTGACCGGAATTGTCAGCATGCTGCATCAATCACTGAGACTTACAGAAGCCATTTGCTGGCATGGACAAAGGCTCAGATATTGCAGGTGTGCCAATCCATCAGGGGTAGATGCCAGGCCACACAGTAGATGTACTGCCTACACATGGAGTAAAGATAAGAGCAAGGGCCAAATTCAGTCAAAGTGAAGCACTTTCGAATGCTATTTATTTAAGTGGGATACATTTTGGACCATACTTTAATCTTCGCATTTAAATAAATGGCTTAATCATGCCCAGTGCATTATGTGGAGGTTATGTGGACCGCCTCCCCACCACTCTCCATGACATATCAACTGACGATGGTAGAGCTCTTTGGTGAACAAGAATAGATTATAGCGCTCGTAAGATTAACATGCAAGAACGAAAGATTCTGCAAGAACCAAAATTAAGTGTGACTGAACAATATATTAGTAAGGCAAGCGGGGGAAATCATTCTTAATTATTAAAAGTGTTTTTATTCCTTCACATCCAATCTTCTCATCTCAGTTGCACCCACATTTGGAGTTGGGAGGGGGGGGATAAGGAAAATAAAGCAGTGATAACATGGGAATCTTTTGGATTAATTTGGAATCCTGAAAGATGTGAATAAAGTAAAGTTAGTTTCATTCCTTCTAGGAAGGAAGGAAGGAAGGAAGGAAGGAAGGAAGGAAGGAAGGACGGACCTTCTTTGTGAGTACCTTCTTGGCTATAGACATAGACGGGAAGAATTACTTTTGCTGGCCACTCTCCCTTCCAAAGTGAACTGAATACCAGCAGACTTTCACTTAGAGCAGGAATGGCAGTCTTCCAAGTGTTGTTGGACTTCACCTCCCACCAGCCCCAGCCAGCATAGACAATGGCCAGGTTAATGAAAGTTATAGGGTTTCCCCTCCCTATCATAGAGAGTTATCTTAGAGGACTTATCTCCTTTGGAATTTGGGGTGCAGTACCCTCTACCCCGAGCGAGTGGCACTGTGGTCTAAACCACTGAGCCTAGGGCTTGCCGATCAGAAGGTCGGCAGTTCGAATCCCCGCGATGGGGTGACCTCCCATTGCTCAGCCCTGGCTCCTGCCAACCTAGCAGTTCGAAAGCACGCCAAAGTGCAAGTAGATAGATAGGTACCACTCTGGCGGAAAAGTAAACGGCATTTCCATGTGCTGCTCTGGTTCGCCAGAAGTGGCTTAGTCATGCTGGCCACATGACCTGGAAGCTGCACGCCGGCTCCCTTGGCCAGTAAAGCGAGATGAGCGCTGCAACCCCAGAGTGGTCTGCGACTGGACCTAATGGTCAAGTCCTTTTACCTTTTACCCTCTACTCCACAGTGTAACACATCCTTTGATATTTCACCCTGGAGTGTTGGACTGCCAACCACTGGTCATTATCATCATCCTAGGTTAAATTGTGGTCTTCCCGTTGTAGTTGTTGAACTACAACTCTGATCAACCACAACTATGGTTAAGATCAGGCTTCCTCAACCTCGGCCCTCCAGATGTTTTGAGACTACAATTCCCAGCATCCCTGACCACTGGTCCTGCTAGCTAGGGATCATGGGAGTTGTAGGCTCAAAACATCTGGAGGGTCGAGGTTGAGGAAGCCTGGTCAAGATTGATGGGAGTTGTAGGCCAACCTCCAATTAGTTATCTCTTTCCTAGACTTTTAGCTTCCTGGCACAAAGATCCTCCATTATTACCTGCAGATTTTAAAAGTTACAAGAACACTTGCCAAGAAAACAGGACACTATTCCACCAGGTGTTTGACTCTCGTTGCTGCATCATCGCCATAATGACTCCCTTGGTTCACCAATAATAACTGAACTGTGTTATGCAAGAGGCAGTAATTAATGTGAAACAAATTAGTGTATTGCCAACAAGACAATAGACATTAAGAAAATGTCTTAGCATTGGTTGGAAATGGTTCCTAGTTGCACGGAGACAGTGTGTATCATTTAAAGAGATTTGAGCTTTCTCTCTTAGGCAGCCCACTCAGATGTACCACACATTCCTATTTTTTCCATCAGTAGGAGTAATAGGCTATTGAGTGACACTTTACAGACAAGTGCTGCCCATCAAACTGAACTGAAAGGAATGCCCTGTTTTGGATTGATGGAGAAATATTGGGAAGACTTAGGGAAAGAAATCAGTAAAACCTAAGAGATGTCTAAGAATATTCCATTGGAAGGTGATTTACCCTGGAATGCCCTCTAGTATTGAAAATGTCGATTCCTATGAAGGAGCCAAAGACTTAAAACTCTGACAGGCCAATTGGATTGATAATTTTTAGCTTTCCTTGGCTGGGGGGTTAGAACAAGTTGAGCTTCCCCGCCTGCTAGGAAGCCCAGGCTCCCTAAGAAGTACTTCTTAATCCCTGTGGAGCACATAGCAGCTTTGAGGGTAGGTTTCAGATGGGGAAATGGTTTGTCATGCACCCTCCGAGCTGCAGTCACTCTCCAAATTCAGGGACTCCACAGCTAGGGGTGGTGGAGGAAAATTGGTTCAGTTCACATTTAAAAGTGAACCTACCAAATACAAACCTTCTGAAACCAGGGGCATTGCAATGGGGGGAGGCGATGGGGGAGGTACGCCCCGGGTTCCACTCTGGGGGGGTGCCACTTGGCGCCCCCACCCCTGCGACTCCCAAGCCGAGCCTCCAGCCTCCCGGTAAAACGTCCGCTTGGACGTTATGTGGCGGTACGTGGTGATACCCCCGGCGAATGCTGCGCAGTGTCGTTACGTGGCGGGGTATCGCCGCCCCCTGTGCCTCCAAAGCTGCGTGCCTCCAGCTACAAAACTGGTAGAAAGCCCGCTCTGCGCATGTGTCATTACGTAGCGACGCCCCCCCCCCTGTGTACATGGCAATTTGCCACCCCGGGTGTCGTGCGCCACGCTACACCCCTGTCTGAAACAACGCATGAATCAAAACACAGCCATCTTTCAAAATTCACATTTCTCAGAAGACATATATATGAGGTGAAAATGTGCAAATAACACACACACACAAATGCATTATATTAGGGGGAAATGCTTTGCAATTTTGTGTATAGTAAATACAATTCTATAGAAAAAAAATATATGTACTGGGAGAAATTTGCCCTGAAATGGTGATTGATTTTCATGAGGACTTTATTTTTTTTTTAAAAAAAATTGCAAACTGATGTGGAAACATGGAGAAGTGAATTGAAGACTGGGGAAAGAGAAAGGAAAACCCAGCCCAGCCCACTTGTCCTTTCAAGAAACCTACAAGAGATTTACTCCATTAAGTTCCCCCTTCATCCCTTTTGTTATTGTGCCAACCGCTGCAAAGGAGCTGCAGAGATGCATGCTGGGGAAAATAGCTGCAATAGAGTTGGCTTTGCGTCTGTACATCTCATGGAGCGTCTTTCTAAAGCTTGAAAAGAATGTGTGCAAAGTTCCTAAATGATTAGATATTGAATCAAACCCATCTCTTTTTATAAATAAGGAAAAGAAGGGGGAAATATTGCCAACAATGAAGATCTCTCTCTCTCTCTCTCTCTCTCTCTCTCTCTCTCTCTCTCTCTGTGTGTGTGTGTGTGTGTGTGTGTGTGTGTGTTGAATGTTTTCAGGCTTAAGTGCATCGGTGATAAGCACTCTAGTGGGAGAAAAGTACTAAAGCAAAGCTATGATTCATAATGATCAAGTCCAGTAACTTATGTTCTAGCACAGATAGCGCCGCACAATGTAAGTAATCTGTTTGATGGACATGTTTTTGTTTTTTGTTTTAATCCTAATTTAGCTGTTGGAAACAATTGTTCTGGCTGCAGCTCTTTCATTAGTGCTTTGCATTGTGAGCACAAGTAATTGTGAGTGCAACTTAGAACACTGAGATATGCGTGTAAAATTATTGAGCTAGCCGGATGGCCTCCACTGTAACAGCGGAGATAATTATAGCTGAATAATTTCTCCTTGCCCACAGCTTATACTGGGTGGAAAAAAGACTCCCTAGACTTGTTCAGGTTTTTTTTTTCTAGAAAAGAAAATGGAAAAAAAAACCACCCCAAACTTATGCCCTTGTCGGCCTGAATATATATAACCAGACAGGGAAAAGCTGCCTTAGACCAATCAGACCATTGGTCCATCTCTTGGCTTAGCATTTGTCAGGATTTCAGACAGGGAGTCTTTTCCAGGTCTAACAGGAGATGCCAGGGGCTGAATCTGAGACCTTCAGCACACAAAGCAGATGATCAAACTGAGACCTTCAGCACACAAAGCAGAAGATCAACTACTGAGCTATGGAGAACTGAAGCTAATTTAAATATGTAGTTTGTTGTGATTAATATAATTTGCATATGAGTTGTCATAGTTATCAGTGTCCAGTTGACCAACCGAAGGCAACAGTGCTGTAGTCCATCTGAAGTGTTGTTGTTTAGTCGTTTAGTCGTGTCCGACTCTTCGTGACCCCATGGACCCATAGCGTTAGTGTATTTCCAGGGTAAAGTTAGACGTTATAGCTCTTGAGGGTTTTCTTTTTTAAAGGTGGCGGTAAAGTAAAGGATCTTTCCATTTATGTTTATTACGGTTTGAATCTCTCCCCTGCCACCCAGCTACAAGGAATACTACCACCAATAAGAGGACTGTTGACTTTTGGATTCAAGGGGCAGATGTTAAAAAATGCAAAGAAAGACCGGTGAATATTGACACTTAAATGCTGCTCTCTGGAAAATGGAGAAGCGTTTATTTTCGGACATTTACAAGCTGTATCTGAGGTGGTCTAAAAAAGAAAAGGGGGAAAAAAAGAAAATGAATGTTGATTCATTCCTTTCAGGCATACTCAACATTGCTGGAGGGGAACTGCTGGTCCCTGGGCCTATTCACCAGGCACCAGAGCAGCATTTGGGGCAAACGTACCTGCCCTACTCATATGGGCAAATTCAGAAAGTGTCCAATTCAAGCGAGGGCTGCAAATTAAGATTCTTTCTTTGCATCTACATTTAGAATATCAACCACCTGACCTCATGTGATACAATTCCTCACCCCTGCTCTACATGCATATATAAAAAAAATTATGCTTTGCACCACAACGATTAATCTGAGTTTGTCCAAAGTCTTGTCAAATTACAGGTGCAGATATTGTTATTTGTTCAGTTGTGTCTTATTCCATCAATTTGCAGTGGAATCCTGCCTGAGGAAAGCAGCTGTGGAGAAGAATTGCAGGGGGAACTTGGCAAGAAGTAAGACTTGCTCTAGCTGGAATAACAGGCATATAAGTAATATTTCACAAGCTGTGGGGGATCCATAGTAAAGGCAATAGTGTGTCAGGAATCATATGTCAGAATTTATTTTATCTTTTGTTCTGTTTTTATTTGTAATTAAGCATAATGTTTGAAAATAGAAGGGTTGTTTTTTAAAAAAGTTTAAAATTACAAGCAACCTAGTGGCTGAAAAGTATAAACGAGGCTGGACAAAACAGTATACTGTATTTTGATTATTTATATTATAATGCTGCTGCGTCATCTTTTTGCTCTGTAAGAGCTTCTGTTACAAGGAACTATATATATGTAGTAAATAAATAAGAAATGGTGCTTCTGAAAGAGCATACGATCCCAGTTAATTACACTGGTGTGACCACATTCATTCTGTTTCAGCTGGACAGGATCGTCCAGCCCAGAAAAACATTATTGAGGCTGGATTCACAGTTGGGGTTTGTTGCATTAGTTTCTGCCATAGCTGCCAAGTTCTCCCCTTTTTTAAGGGAAATTCCCTTATGCTGAATAGGCTTCCTCGCGAGAAAACTTGGCAGCTATGGTTTCTGCCCCATTTTCTAATGTTCCTTTCACACTGCACATGCTTGTTTCACCACATCTTAACCAATATACTACCATGTTCTGGAAAATGTTCCACCCACCATGTATGCGTATGTGCCACTGTTGTTCCCTTTCTGGAATCAAATAACATGGAACTAATCCACCAAACGTATGCTATATTCCATTTGTTTTCTGGAAGTGGCTTTTATTTCATGTGAAAGCTCTGATATAATGCACAAAATTAACAGTTAGGGAAACAGAATAAAACACTGGGTGAATGCAGCCTGAGCTGGCCACTGCGGCATCTTTGAACAGGCTTACGCTAACTTCACAATATCTGAGTGTAAGCTTCATAGAATTCAGTAGGGTTTACTTCTGAGCAAATAATGTTAGGATTGTGCTGTTGGGGAAATACATTTGTCAATCAGTGTTAGCTTTGATAGTGGGTTGCATGTGATGTTAGAAATAATCAGAGCAGACCCCCCGAAATGAATGGATATGACTAACTAAAGTCTACTCTGAGTAGACCGAGTTGGATACCACCTATTATCTCTGTGTGCAGAGGCAGAACCCCTGTCTATCTTATTCTGGAGACAAACTACATGGAATGGATATCTCCAACATGGAGCATCCCACAGAAACTAGGTTGGCACCATTGAAGGTTCTGTGTTGGGCTAGATGAATCTGGAGTCTGACTAAGAATGGCAATTCTTACATTTTAGAATAGCATCTGATACTTTTTGTTTTGTGAAGACTCATAGAAAACAATAAAATACATTTTTTTTGTGGGTTTCTGTAACTTTTGGTTAAAGGAAGTAAACAATTGAATTCCCTCTGTGCCTTTCACACAGTGCGATTTTTTTTGAGCGCAAGCTATTGCACAGTTGAAAGGAAGTTTCTAAAGTTGCAACATTTTAAATAATAAAACCTTGATCTGAAGTGCAACTTAAGCATACTTAAATTGTAGAAGCATGCGAGATCTGGCAAATTGCCAATCTTTTTTACCTCTTTCAGAAAGGTACGCTATGAGACTTCTAACTAACTGGCAATAATTGCTGCTTAACATCTTTGACAATGTGAAAAATGTCTTTCGGTTTTTGCCTTGGGGAAGCTTCTGTTTTCCTGTTTCATCAATTACTGTACATGTTTTCACAAAAACACAACACTATTGTAACTGCAAATACAATAATACATAGGAACACCAAAGGGTTGTTGGAACAAGTTCAGATTGATCTCTATTATTTTCAGTTAGGAAGCTTTGGGATATATATGAGGAAGCAGATGAGACAACAGAGGGAATTTCCACCTCATTTTCTGTGGAGATTATGTGCAGACCAGAGTTTAGCCAAGACAAAAAGAGCACCTACATTATGGCAATGTTGCTGTCTTACCTGCAGTACCACCACATCATCTATTCAGAGCAGCTAAATATATTGTTGCACAATACTCCAATCTCTGAACAGTGCAACAGGGGTTCCAGATGCTTACGGGGGGGGGTCCATGTTTCCTTCTGGAAATGAGGATCAGCAGAAACTTCTGTGTATTTAGGATATATGGTTTATATACACGTATATCCCACACCTGAGCTTATGATGAAGGGGGCACAGCATTAGCACTTGTTTCTCCCATAGCCACAGCCTTGGATTCAAATAGACATCAAACATCATGTTCTGCCTCTCTGGCTTTCCAGCATACTGTTTTACTCCTCCAGCATCTAGCTCACACAACTCCTAATTCTTCTAACCTCTCTACTCTAAACTCTGGTTTATCTGTTGCACAAGTCATTTGCTCCTTTGTTCTATTAGTGGCTCATCACCCCAGGCGATCACCTCAGCACAGGAAGCTAGCCTAGCTTCATTAGCTTTTAACACTTGCTCCATTCTAGGGCATGGGCAGGCAGACTAAGGCCCGGGGGGGCTGGATCTGGCCCATTCGCCTTCTAAATCTGGCCCGCAGACGGTCTGGGAATCAGCATGTTTTTTACATGAGTAGAATGTGTGCTTTTATTTAAAATGCATCTCTGGGTTATTTGTGGGGCATAGGAATTCGTTCATTTCCCCCCTTTAAAATATAGTCCGGCCCCCCACAAGGTCTGAGGGACAGACCCTGCTGAAAAAAATTGCTGACCCCTGATCTAGGGATTAGAAGCCCTTCTTGATTAAGCCTCAATTAAATTATAACACTCACTGGCTCCATAAAGTTAGAGAGGTCTAGCACTCCCGAACGCATAACAATATGTTTGAGGCTATATTTTAAATTGCTGGGAGAATGAGCTTATGTGTGTGATTGTATCAGGGAAATATAATGCAAATTCACAAGTAATTAGTGCCTGGTGGAATTACAGATTCAGCGCTCCTCTTCTGAGTTGGATTGTGGGGAAGTAAATTTGTTGAAGGGTTCTGTCCAAATGTTGATGAGACGTTGTGGAAAGCACAATGTGCTTTCCAGTCAGGGCTGGCCTTACCAACAGGCAGAGATGACTGTCTGCCTCAAACTTTACTTTGTAGCATGGGAGCATTATGGCATTGTCTCTTCCTGTGCTGCTTCAGTAATGCTAGTAAAGAAGCACTATCTGGCTGGGTGGGGTTGATATGCTTTCTTCCCACACCACCATGGCCATTAGTCCCTGGGGCAGGCAGAAGTGTTGTAGACACTAGACAGCAACCATCTTTACAGGAACCAGGTCACCACACCACAGCTCCCATGGTACAAAAGTAACCTTTGAATCATCCTTTAATTGTTCCTTTACCTTCAATTCCTACTGCTGCTGTATTACTGAAATCAAATCAGCTTTAATGCACTTCGCTTTGGCTGGGTTCTGCTCACCTTTCCCTTTTAAGTAGATGTGCCATAAAGGAGTGGAGGTATTCCTTTACTGATCAGTTTCTTCTGTTTTATACCAATGGAGGTGTCTCTTATGAATGTGTTAATACGCATCCTGCTGCTGTTGTTTTGTTGGGTTAATGAGAGTGCTACCTAAGCTTGCTTATGGCTTTGTAACCTAATTGTGCTATAAGGAACAGACAAAGCTTTCGTTTGAACTGGCCATTAAGCATTAGGTTGCCATAGGAGTGCAGCAGAAATAGTTCATTATCATTCAAGGTAGCGTGAGTAATGCAATGAATAATCCTATTGTCTTCATAGCATTGCTTCAGGTCTTCATTAGAAAAACCATGTATCTGCATGATTCTGAGTAACAGCCCTTGTTTTTCTTAACCTATGATTAATACTTTTAAATTAATTAATTAATAAATGAAGGACCAAAGTTAAATGTGGACTGCACACATATAGTAAATATGCCATTCCCCCCCAGCTGATAGCCCTTATATTACCTAGAAATGAGTGAAATGGGCAGCCTAATCAAGAGCAGATCAAATTTGTCCAATGTGTTCAGCTTGTGGCACAAACACCTTCAAGGAGCTAAAAAAACAAAACAAAAACAGAAAGTGATCAGTTCTGCCGTATTGCTCTTGGGGGCTAAATACTCTCCATGAGTAATGCTTTACAAATTGCACACACATCAGATGTGTGGCTTACAGATAATTGCCTCTTCAGTGAAGGGTTTTGGTTTCATTTACAAAAAACTGTCTGGGGAAGTTTGCGCCATCAACCTCAAATACTGTTCTGTTGGCACAACATTCTTGATTTGTAGAATAGCAGATCAACTGGGGCCACTTACACCATAGCCCTCTTTACAAGCTCAGCAAAGGGAGGGGTGGGGTTGCATTCACTCTCAGTGCCACCCACTCTCACCCCACGAAGTGTGCAAATAGCCCTATATGTGTGCAGTTTTGCTAGGGAAACTAGCAAAAGGCATGGTCCTTGATAACATGGAAAGAGCCTCTCTATATTCATGGCTTCATGTCCACCCATCTGCACATGTGGAATCTGGGGCCTCTCCAACTTTGCTTCCAGAAGCCTGGCTGGGTTATGAGTGCAGCTCATATGGAAAGTTCGATGATGGGCCTACAAGTGCTGTGAGTGACATTGTTTAAAGGATTAGCAGTCATTGCAGCAAAATTGGTTTCCCCTTTGGCTGCTGTGTGTATGTTTGCCCTATAGGCTATGCTCTACTGCAGCTCTTACAGATAGTGGCAAAAGGTCTGGTGAATCCAGCTCCACCCAGAGGATGAATCATTCTCTTGCTTGCTGTGAAAAGTTTGACGTGCACCTTGATGCTTAGGTTTGTTTGAGGACTCAGTTTGAGGACTGGCAGCTTAAATACTGAATCCAAGTTGTGCCTTTCCCGGTTTATTTGGATCAGTTTCTGTTAATAACATTTTGTGAGTCATCTTTGAGAGAGGTGGGTGACTGTGTTTGAACTGAACCCCTGAATATGCTCCTAGCTGAGGAAGGTAAGCTAGAAGAAATGGGATCCTCTGCTGAAGGTGTGGGGGACCTTTGGCCCTCCAGATGTTGTTCAGTTGCAAGACCCAGCACCTCTGGCCATGCTGACTGGGGCTGATTGATGCCACAGTCCACTAACATCTGGAGACTAAAGGTTCTGCACACCTGCTCTACTGGCTGGGGTATCAATATACCCTCTAATGAAGGCAAAATGCCAGGCAACCTGAACCCCATGGCCTTGAACACCTGCTCAGATAATTACATTTGGAAGCAGCTTCAGCACACCTGGATTCTATCATTTCAGGATCCTGGCCAGGATGATTTTTTTTTCTGGGTCAGGCATGAAAACGGCATTTTGAACTCTGGTTGATGATCTTCACATAGAGAATTATGAGACACTTGCATCTTATTGAACCTATTAGATTTTACTGTGGCTTTGTATACCAATGACTAAACATCATAGATAGTAGCCATTGATAGCCTTATTCTCCATGAATTTATCTAAACACCTTTTAAAGCCATTCATGTTGGCAGCCATTACATGAATTACAGTAATCGTGTATAAACATTTTACTAGCAATTTGTACACATAGATTTGTGTGCTGGGTGTACCCAGGCACACCCTAATGTTTCAAAACAACAACAACAAAAAACAGGGGTCAAGGGAAGCAGAGAGAGAGATGCAGGCAGAATGAAAAGGCTAGAATGGATCTGCTGCTTCTGCCTGTGCCTATTTTTGGAAGCTGCAAATGCTGCAGATCCATTCCAGCCTTTTCCTGCTGCCTGCACCTGTTTTTGTCTCAAGGCTCTGTCTCTATCCAAACTCCTCTGTCCACCTTTTGTGGAGAGAGATCTGTGGACTGAGGAGCTCCTTTTGTGGTGCACAAGTAAGGAAGAGGAGGAGGTGCCACCCCACCCTTCACCCTCCAGATCTGCCCTGCCTCTTGTCCGCTTGGCACAGGTCTTTTTCTCTGCAGGGGCAAAAATTCCCCGTTTCTGCTTCTTGACCACTCTTGTTGTAGTTGTTTTGTAAGCTTTTTGCCTCTTTACCTTTTTGTTGTCCTTATTTGTTTGTCTTGACATTCACCTCCTCCTTCCTTTGCTGAAACCAACCAACCAACCAACCAACCAACCAACCAACCAACCAACCAATCAATCCCTGGGTGCACACCATAATGGAATGTGCTGCTCACACCTATATTCCCATATTAGAAAAACACTGCAGTAGCCATGTAGCAAGAATTGCTGGAACTCATGGCACTGATGTGAAGAGCTTCTTCCCAATCAAGCTAGCCCCAATCTAGCAAGTAATTTTGTTCTGATGCTTTCTGCTTTGGTATTTATGCAAAACCCTGCTCTCTTTCTCTGTTCGCATGCACACACACACACACACACACACAGCTTTTTTTTCTTTTTACACTGCTCTTAAGGACAAAACTCACATTAGAGATCACTGCTTCATTTCAGAATGTACAACTACAGCTCTCCCTTTCTCCCACCTCCATAGTTTTTGCTTATTTTCTGTTTCAGCAACATCAACAGAAGAGGCATGATTTAGTATTTTCTTCTAAATGCTCTTCAGGCCTCTTGCACCTTCCTTTAAAAGAAATAATCACACTTGATTTTAAAGCAGCATATGTTTTCCAGCACTTGCATTTTCCTGGGATAATGGCTAACACCACTATGCAGTCCATCTTCACTGAAATGTTTTGCTACAGGACATGTGGAGTACATTTTCCAAATGTTCTATACAATCTCTTATTTCTACAGTCTAACATTTGTTGCCTTTCCTGGGGATAGTACAGTTCACAATTTCTCCAAAGGGGCCAAGAGCCAAAAGAGAAGGCGGGAGAGCTGGCTGCTATTCACTGGTTCTTGCATGCTTTCCTTTTTTCACTATACAGTACATTTAATAAGATTCCCTTAATAGGCATATAGCTTACAGAGGTCCCATCTGCACTATACATTTAAAGCAGGAGTATACCACTTTAAAGAGTTATGGCTTCCCTCCCCAAAAGATTCCTGGGAACTGTAGTTTGTTAAGGGTTCATAGGAGACCCCTATTCCGCTCTCAGAATTACAATTCCCCGGGAAGATAGATTGATTAAACCACTCTGGGGATTATAACTCTGAGGGGAATAGGGGTCTCCTAACAATTCTTAGCACCCATAACAAACAAATGTAAACATGATTTTTTGATACAGGTGCCAACTAGAACTGCTCCCCTCACTCAGTGATTCACTTTAGTTCCTGCTATCTGCCATTATTACTACACTACTTATCTAGAAAACAAAATTCCACAGTAATAGTGCACTCTACAGTGGAAGGGTTGGGGAAGCAAAAGGAACCATTCTGTAATTGAAATATGCTGAAACAGTCATTTGGTTATCACTTGTCCAGCTCGTAACTTAACTCACACCGACTCTGTATGTCACACTACGCAAGCCCACTCTACCTGCTTTCTGGTGGCATGGTAACTGTGGCCTGAGTAATGCGTCATGTGGCTAATGAAACAATCACACATAATTGATTCACGGCATATTGAACTCTGTCGGCACCTGTCCAACCCCATTTTCAACATATTATCTGTGGCTACATATCAGCTGGGGCATGTGTGATGGCTTGAAATTGGTGTAATCTCTAAGTGGTAAATTGTTTGAGATAGTTTCACTGTATCTGTGGCATAAACAAAAACTTGATTCACAGGGAACAGTGTAGTTAATTATGCACAACTCCTTCTATCAGAATCAACAGAAGCTTTTTTTATATAATTTTTTTTTTACTTCAGTCTGTTGCGACAAAAGCCTTATGTTTAGAGAAATGTAATTTAGGTATATGTCAGCTTTTACTGTAATTCACGGGAAAGAATTGGGAAGTCCCACTGTTTATATGCACCACAAAACATATTCAGTTTATAGTAAAACACATCCAGACCTGTGGCTTTTGGAACAACTTACTACGGAAGAATGTGCTACGATCTGTGCTGCATTCTGTGACATATCACTGCAGAATATTCTAATATCTGGGTTTTCTTGCAAGAATGTCTGTAGTGAATTTAAAATGTATTCTTCTTCTGCAAATTCGTGAAGTCAGGAGAGTAATATAGCTCCACCTTTCTGCCATTGTTTTGCTCGTCTTCCCTTATAAAGGAAAAGCTCGTTGAATAGTAATGGTGGATTTTTGCCACTTGGATCCACAGAAGAATAAAATCTGTACTTTGTACAGCAGGGGAAGAAAGGCTCTTTAAATAATATAACTGTGGATAAAATCAGTGCAACACAGTAACATATCTGAAAGTATGTTCAGTTGTCACTAAAAGGAAAATATCACTGCATGATATTGTTTACTGCTTCCCACTGCCTGAGATACAGAAAGTTCTGAAGCAGCCATTTACAGTTTTTAAAGTACTGGATATGATATGTTTGGGTGGATGGTGATGGTGGAGTAAAACTGATTGCAAGTAGACAAGTGCATAAATGGAAGACAAACAAATGTCCAGGCAGATTAGTTCCCAATCAACATCTTTTCAGCTCCTTAATATCCTAGATGTTACCTCTGCCAGCTAGAAACTTCTTGGCAACCTTCTCAGACAGCTGTAAACTGTAAATCCTCTCTACCCAATCTTCTGCTCACATCATGCTTTCAGTTCCCACCTGGACAGGTGAGGTACTTTACAAATTCTTGTGTTCTGGACTAGGTACTGCCCATCAAAGGCCATCAAATAGGTCACAATGCTTTGTGTCAAGGGCCTGAACACTCTAGGGCAGGCATCCCCAAACTGCGGCCCTCCAGATGTTTTGGCTTACAACTCCCATGATCCCTAGCTAACAGAACCAGTGGTTGGGGAAGATGGGAATTGTAGTCCAAAACATCTGGAGGGCCGAAGTTTGGGGGTGCCTGCTCTAGGGCGAGAATAGGCCATTTTGGCAAAGCGAAGGAGCAATCTCTTCTAAGAAACCTTCCACAGATCTTATAATTACACCTTGAAGTATCTGTTCTATCCAACCCAGGTTGTAACCCTGCATGCTCATTGGATGCGAACACTGTGGGGCATGCAAATGAGTGGGTGCAAAGGGTCCCACCTTATTGTTTCAGGTCTCCTGGCGGGCTCACAATCTATATGAAAGGAATCTAGAAATGAACGAAAAGCTGTGAAGCTGTGGGTCATGTATTAATCTGTACATGTTGTGCTGTGCCTGACTTAACAAGAGGGTATCAGTGTTAAAGAAATAAACATTGCTCATAACTGCTACTATTATACAGTGTTTTCTTCCCTGTAATGTTCTCTTGTTAGATCCAGCACAGTCTGTACAGATTACAACTGTACTGAATCCCATCATTTTCTTGTGTAGACATTTTCCTGCCTCCTTTCAGAAAGTGATATGTATTCCAAAGTCCTGCTGTACATTTTGAATGATGAGGGTTGTGGTAAAACTAAGACTGTGATAGGGGTGGTGAAACCCATCTTTTCCCTGTAAAAACTTGCCAAAGCCTTTAGGATGCAGTTAAGTTTTCAGATGCATATTTTAAAGGTTTCTCGGCGTTTGCAAACTCAGAATTTAAATTTTCATAAATCATTTCAGGTTTAGTATTTAATTGTAGGCCCCTAATTGTCGACAGCGCTTCCATTTTTATTTTGTTGTGAATGGAAGGGATTGACCTATAATTAGGTATGTAAGCAGTATTCAGATTTTTATAACCAGATTGTTCTTTTTGCCTGTTCTTAGAACGTAATCAAAACCCTTTCAATATTCTATAGATATCTATGCATTAATAATTATAATAATAATATTAAAAGTATGTTCCTAATCTTGAGTTTTCTTTCCATATAAAATAATCAGAAAGCTCGTTCACATGACAATAATATGCAATAAGAGCAGCCAATGAATATTCAGATTTCTTTATAAAGACTACTTACATCCCAATTTGTAGCTCTGAGAGGCTCTCACACCACATTAAGAGAAATACATATTTATCTACTTTCAGAAAATGTCTCTGTAGATGTAAAACTCAGTACCCAATACAGAACCCCAGAGTGCATGGATATGTCTGTGAGCACCACTTAATTCCTTTAGTAGGTGTGAGCTTTTCTCTTTTTAAGCATCTCTTGTTTCCTCCTAACATTTCTAGCCCCTAAGTGTGTGAGATGTGGGGTTGGTGAGAGCATGCTTTAACTTTGGAAGGCCTTCTTTCATTCCTGTTCTACTACGCTGTGCCTTTATTGCCTTACATTGTTTGATTGAGAAGCAATATATTATATTTTATTGTATCCCAGCAGCTTTGAACACCACATTGCTCAGGCATTCCAATAAAGCAAATAAAATAAAATAAAATAAAAATCAGCACAATCTTGAAATCAGCGCAGTTTTGAAAGGGTCATTCTGCCATCTTGATTCAAAACGGGATCCAATTGTATCCAAACATAAACAAAAACTCGCTCTTTTTCGGAACTGGACTCTACAGAACTTGTGTTAAAAGAGTGGTGTCAGACTTTTACAGTGTCCTTGGGCAGAGTGTAGCCTCCAGAAAAGGGTTGTTTAATTATGGTATGGGGGTAATCAAAGTACTGGCGCCTGTTCATATTCCTGGATCACTAAGGGTCACCATTTCCAGGATAGGGTAGCAACAAATGCAAGGAAGAGGCTGCAGCTTTTTGGTGCCTGACTTGCCAGAATATTGTGTCATGCAGGCATGGCTTGAAGGGTGTTGTGGGAGGCTGTAGCCAGGTGTGGTTGCTTCATGCCTCCTGTGGAACTCCCGCCATAGCTGCCAAGTTTTCCCTTTTCTCGCGAGGAAGCCTATTGAGCATAAGGGAAAATCCCTGTAAAAAAGGGATAACTTGGCAGCTATGACTCCCGCTGCAGTGTGAACTTGGTACACTGCCCAGTTTCAAGGCTTAGCTTGGTGGCAACATGGAAGTAGCCCAACATAGAGTTCTCTGTTCCTGTCTCACCACTCTCACTTTTCATAAGGTTTCAATGATGTTACAAGGCTGTAGAAGAGGCTCACCTCTTGGCTACAATATTATTCATCCTCATTCAGCAAAGCAAGCAAAACTTTGTTGACCCAAAGGTTCTTCTCCCTCCTCCACTTTTCTGCCCAACTCTTGGCACAGCAGGTGATGTAGCATACCCTCCAAGTGTCCTGATTTTCCAATGACGTACCTCGAATTACAAAAGCCACCCCAGTTTCTGATTTGAACCCTATGTCCCACTTTTCCTTTTAGGACACCCCACTTTTCATTGGAGAAATGCTGGAGGGTATGTATGTTGTTGCCCTGTATTTGTGACTGTTGATTAACAAGGCAGATGTGTGAGAGGCTGCTACTGAGCCTTCAAGGCAGATATAGTTTATAGCAGGCATCCCCAAACCTCCAGATGTTTTCAACTACAATTCCCATCTTCCCGACCTGTTAGCTAGGGATCGTGGGAGTTGTAAGCCAAAACATCTGGAGGGCCGCAGTTTGGGGATGCCTGGTTTATAGCTTATCAGAGCCCTGAATAGGGCAGCTCTCTTTGGGAAAGTAATGGAACCAGTAATGGAATAAACAAACTTGTTATTACCGTATTTAATTTGATCTTTCTCCCTCATGTGAATACATGTCAATGGAAAACTTAGGGACAGGGCACATTCTTTGGAGATGCCAGGGATTATACCTGGGACCTTTGGCATTACAAGGCACCTAAGTGGCTTCCTCCGCTGCTGGCTTCACCACAATTGTTCTGATCAAATTAGTAGCACCTTCCAGCTACATTTTGTCTCTAAACAAAACACTCAGAGATCTAATCATGGGTTTCCTGTGTATCATAGAGTTTGGTCCTCTATGAAGGATGCAGTTAGAGACTCTGAAACGGCGGATTATCTCATTTCCCATCTTAAGTAGGCAATTTGAAGTTCATGTTGCTTGGCTGATGTACAGTAGATGGCAAACTGACCTCCTCTGCCTTGTGAATGAAACCGGTAGCATCAGGGCGAGAAACCTATAAAAGAAAAAAATAAAGCATAACAGCACTTGGATCTTAGACATTCAGACTATAGGGTAATTGGCTTTTAAATTTTAACTACATTGTTCTGATTCTAGTTTCCCAGGGCAACAGTTTCACTTCAGCTTTAGCAAGTATTTGTTTTAAATTGCCATGTATTTTTGAAAATAATAATCAGATATTCATACTATCTTTTGTCTTGATTCCTAATGGACTGAAGTGCTGGTTTCTAAAGTTAATAGAAATTATGGGATAGCCACCCCACTTCAAGCACGGGAGCCATGTTAGTAGGTCTCTGTTGGTGTGAGCAGGCAATGAGGGGCAGTGGGCTTATAAGACCCAAAAATGTTTGTTTTGTTATATGGAATACACAGAGTTGTTATTGCCCTCCACCCCCATGATGTATGAGCATTTTCTAAGCTTCCTGTCTAGGACACATGAGGCAAATGTAGCCACACACCACACATTTTTATCCCCAAATTGGCTTGGGCTCCCAAGGGATCAGTATGTGATCAACAAAGTAGTCGTGTAAAGTTGACAGAGCACCAAAGATTTCCCTATATTAAAAAACATAACTATGTATGCATGTTCTTGGCTCCTCTTTTTTTCAACCCCTTTTTTTACCATCTATGTTGCATTTTTTTGGCCCCTGGCTGTTGATCAGCTTATCTAACATTGACATAGCAAGCAAGTCCCCCTGGCTTTATGTCCTTTGGGATTTCTTCAGGGCCATAATTCTGATCATCCCCGTCAGGGGACCTCAGTACAGGGAGCCTCCACCCGCCCATCCTTCACACCAGCACCTTGACCAGGGAGAGCAGCAGCGGCAGGTCAGGTGGGGAAATTGAGGAAGTTAGCGGAATGGAGCAGTTAAGGCTCAGAGATGTAGGATAGCCCTTGCACCGCCCTGACCAAGAGGTGGAGGGGAGCAGGCAGCCGCTTCCGTCACCTGATTTAAGGCGTGCGCCTAAACATAAGGTTGGGGGGCGGCATTTTGGGGTCCCCAAGCTCTTATGCTGGACGCGCAACAGGAAGCATCCACTCCCGGATTCTGCGAGTGACTGAGAGGTCATGTTCTTTGCCATCTTTGCACTGTAAATACTATGCACAATAAAACTTTTAAAGACAGAGCAGACTCGGACATTGTTACTCAAGAGTAGCCGCAACAGCACCTTGACAACCCCCTTCTTACTTTAGTTCCCTGATTCCACTGTCCTTCTCATTAAACCTGATTTCCCACCTATCCCTCCTTGTTCCTCTTTCTCATGCCATTGCTTGCTCTGTATCATTCGTTCACTGCCCTTGCCTTTGGGCTCGCAGCAGTTCTTGTTCTTCCCCTGTGTGGTTTTTTAATAGCGGCCAAATGAACACAGAAGCTGGACTGTAAACCACTGAGGTTCATGAGCAGCTGAACATTTCATGTCACCGCCCCAACCAATCAGCATCAGAGGCTTCACCGTGTTAGGCACAATACAACATAGATAGGCTCACAATTCATGGGCTGCACTTGCTTTTTTATTATGTGAACTCACTCTGGCGCTAATAGAAATACAACTATGTTCATGCTCAGCATCCTTTTTTCCAGAGACAGGTTCTGACTTCACAGTTATCCAATTTCAGATGGATACATTTTTGTGAGGGGAGATGATTATATGTTTACACTCCCCCGCCAACAAAATTGACAGAGCTGCACAAGATTTTCTCCTCTCCCTCACAGTCACTTTACAAGCCAAAATAATAGATAGCATATTGCTTCCTCACACAAACCGTTTATGATTACCACACCTGCAATAATGGCCAATTCAATTTGGATGCAGAATTTCACCAGAAGGAAATCTTGTCACCCAGAACGAATCGCTGATGGTGCAGTCCTTCACACACTTGCCAGTGGATTCTACGGGGCATATTTCTGAGTAGATGTGTACAGGATTGTGCCAAAGAAGAGTTATAACCTTTGAATAGCCAAGAAACCTGCAGTCAAACTGTTGCTTTTCTATTGGTTTATATAAAAACATTTTGACACTGGGTCCTCCCCCCCCCCTGTCATTTTGTTATACAAATTCATGGTGGCACTTCATTATTCAGATTTCTTTTCAGGGTGTTATCAGCAGTGATTCCAAGATGATGTCTTTGCAGGCTAGTGCATACTTCATGAGATAATAAGTACATTGAGATGTGGCATTATTTGGTTTGCCTTTCATGTGGTAACTCGCTAGACTTCAGTTAACCATTCTAGCAGTTCAGAGATTTGTTTCTTTGAAAAGTGCACTTGTATGTTACCAAATACACCTTCAGACAACCTGTTTATTGAACACTCAACCTGATTTGCCTGCACAAGGCTTACATGGAGGTTAGGCTATATCTGGTATTTGTTGGGCATTGATTTGTTTACAAGGGGGTTTATATGACAATGCACATTCATCCACGTTTGCGTATTCAGTGTTCACACATTTCCTGTTAATCATTAGTTCATGCCCCACTTTTCAGTGGATTTCCACCCTTCTCTCTCCTGTCCACAAAAAGTCTCTAGTTGCATACACACCGTACATTTAAAGCACTTCTAAAACAGATTTAAAGTACATGGCTCCCCCCTCAAAATCCTGGCAATGGTAGTTTGTCCCTCACATAGCTACAATTCAGCACCCTACAGTTCACAGGATTCTTTTGGGGGAAGTCATGTGGTTTAAATAGGCTCTAAATGGATAGTGTGTCCACAACCGGTGACAGAGAGCTTTAATTCACGTTAACTGTGACAATCTGATGTTCCAATATGCACCTGAAACCCTCCTGCAAAATACTGACAGTCTGCAGGGGGCCCAAGACACTGAGTCAAAACAATGCCTTGTAAGTACTCTAAAAGGTAAAGGGACCCCTGACCATTAGGTCCAGTTGTGACTGACTCTGGGGTTGTGGCGCTCATCTTGCTTTATTGGCCGGGGGAGCTGGTGTACAGCTTCCAGGTCATGTGGCCAGCATGACAAAGCCGCTTCTGGCGAACCAGAGCAGCACAGAAACACTGTATACCTTCCCGCTGTACCTATTTATCTACTTGCACTTTGACGTGCTTTTGAACTGCTAGGTTGGCAGGAGCAGGGACCGAGCAATGGGAGCTCACCCCGTCGCGGGGATTCGAACGGCCGACCTTCTGATCGGCAAGCCCTAGGCTCTGTGGCTTAACCCACAGCGCCACCTGGGTCCCTGTAAGTACTCTAGTTCTGCTTAAATGCTATGGCATCCAAAGCAGGGCCACTCACTAAGACTTCTTTCCTGCTTGGGCCTGTCTGTGTTTCCTAGAGCTTTCCATGTAGAGCTGACTGTTACCATGACTGCAGCAAGTACCCTGAACTTTTTGCACAGCAGAGTTTGAGGTAGACAATATAATCAGGCTTGATCACCAGGACCCAGAAGGAGTCAAGTCCCACGTGCCTCATGTTTTATACAAGGCTCTTGGAGGGGGGCCTACCAGATGACCGGAGAGCAAGGGATTTTTTTTTAAAGAAAAACTAAAACTTGTGGGCATTGTCCAGAGATTCTTTACTGAGGATGTCTTTTGTTCCCTCTGGGGCCATCCCTATCATTAGGCAGAGTGCGGCAGCCACCTAGACAGCAGAAGATGCTGATGGGTGGGCAGACAGAGTGCACCATGTACCTTGCCATGCATTTCCTATGCTAGCCTGCTGCCTTTAGGTGATGTGGAGGATGCCAGTCTTGCAGTCACATGCAACTGCCAATTCTGGTCAGCTTCTGTTTATGGAATTGGGGCAGGGGGCTGCCCTATTGTTCTCAGACAACAAGATGTCTTGTACCAGTCCTGGATGACTCTTCCTTTTCCCATCAAGGGACATCCATCTTCCTCTGCCTGACATACCTTTGTCTTCCCACATCTCCCTGATGTGGCTTCTGGAGATCTTCCCCTGCAGCAGCCCCACCTCTCCCTGTTTACTCTAGGGACAGGTTCTGCCTATCATGGTGCAATCATGGGTTCTAAATCACACTGGGAGCCTACATGACTGAGTAGGTTGAGTGGGGATTTGAATTCAGATCCCCCCCAGTCCTAGTCTGGGGATGGTTGGATCCAGAGGTTGGGTGGCCATCTGTCATGGGTGCTTTAGTTGAGATTCCTGCATTGCAGGGGTGTGGTCCCTTCCAACTCTATGATTCTTTGCTTCTAGTCTGTCACTATAACTACTACCCTGTATTGTATCCCATGAATAGCAAATGTGGTGTCCTGATGTAGTTGGACTACTACTCCCACCAGCCCTAGCTTGTACAGCCAGTGGTCAGGGGTGATGGGAGCTGTAGTTTTACTCCACCCCATTGGCTACTCTTCTTGTATCCTATATTAAGGAGGACGTGATATAATTCAGTACCCATCCAGCCAAAAAGTGAGATTTTGTACTCCTAATGAAAAGTGCCCATGGTAACATTTGCTGCAGCAGTTAGCAACAGACCTATGGAGGAAAGCCGTCGGAGAAGTGAAAAGCGTATTTCTAACCACAGCAAGCACAGTACTGCCTTGAATTTAATGGGTGGAATGAAGATTATACAATTCTTCAGCTAAGCGTGGGAGGGAAAACTGTCTTTGTTCTATACAAGCTTTGCATTAGTGCTTCCACGTTCATGTGAATAGCTCTCAGGAAGGTGTAGAGACCTTAAAAGGAAGGTGAAATAAAACTTGTAGATAAAATTTAAGAAAGCAGTGCAAGCGGAAAAAGAAGGTTCCCCCCTCCCTCACAACAGTTTGTGGAATATTCTAATCATATGTTAGCAGCTCTGCTGTAATTAGGTTAAAACATAATAAATTAAGGATGCAAATTCAGCTTTGATTTCCTCCTTCTGTTTGGTGGTTTGTTTTCCTTGTCACGAGCGTTTAAATGAGTACAAATCTTTAAAGTGTCCTCTTTAAATGCATTTGTTTAAGCTTATGAAAATATGTTTAAATAAACATATAAGGCTGTTAAAGTGTAGGTGGATGCCCCCCCCCAACCAGGAAAACACTGCTGTAAAGCAGGAGTTTCTCACCAAGAGCTGCAGTGAAGCTTATTCCAAGGCCCAAGTCTAGGGCCACAGGTCATTTGCACATATGCATGCACACAAGCATATACACACAACAAATGCACACACTACCAGCACGCACAAGCCCACAAACAAATACACAGCATTTGCTTGTTCGTTTTCTGAATTGGGGTCCATTGTTGGGTCAGTTCCGTCACGGTACATACACCATGAGGCAACTCCAAAGGAGTGTTCTCAAAGCAACGGAATGTGCAACTAAGACCTTTCAGTACACATTGCAAGTGGCTGTGCTTCTTCTGGATCCCAAAGGCCACGTTCCTTGACTAGGTGGTCACTTTGCAATGTTGCCACAGCGAACCTCCAGAAAATATGTATTCCTTCTTTGTCAAGTAATAATTTCTGTACTTCTGGCACCTGTCTCTATATACCATCCTTGTCTCTCCCCCAACATTGAATTGGTTGCATTCAAGGGGCTAGCTGAATCCTTCCTGACAGTAATAGAAAGGTGGTGGATGGAGGAATGAAACATAAGGCACAATACCTAAACAAATGAATATTGAGGTCTTGCTTGTTACATCCCACCCCCACCCCCTTCTATCATTGCCAGAGAGGGTTCAGCCAACCCCCAGGACTATGTATTTGGAGGGAGCATTGAGGCAGAGTGGGGTAAGGTGGTGGGAAAATGTTATGGGGAAAGAGATGGGAGGGCAGATGGGGTTACCCAGGAATAACCATGTCATTGTTTTGTGTTTTGTTGGTATATGACTGAACGTTCTAATGAACTGTGAATGCAAGACTTAATTCAATGAAGATGCTCTCTAGAGGATATCCTAACTAGGGTGGAGTACCTTCTTTGAGGCAAATTATGAATTGCATCTACCAAATATTAAATAAGTATATGTTTGTTTCCAGGAATGCTTTTTGTGCATATATATCTATAAAAATGAATAAGGAATCAATGATGTAGGTTCTTTGGAGATAAAAACCCCTAGTAAGGGATTTTCCCCATCATAAAATGATATATTATACACAAGGATTCAATAAGATTGTAAAGAGTAAAATAACTCCCCAGTTGTATAGCAATTATATCAAATTACTTTCTGGGTTTCCATTCAACGAAAGTCGTCATCTCCCCATTCGCCTTTATTCCAAAAGTATTCCATGTGCAGTGCTCTGAATTTTGTTGGAAATATCTCATAAGGGCTATAGGAAAGAAGTGATTAGCAAAATCAACCTGTAGCACTCAGCAGGGGGCTTAGAGTGGGATGGTGCTCAATTGCATTCTTGGTAATCAATTATTTTCAGTCAAATAAGTTATGTAAATACAGTCAATGCGAGTTTAAGAGGGTTCTTCATTGAGCTGTTACTACTGTATAACTTACAACTCTGCCTAAGATCAGCATGAGGTCTCAAATACACCCTGAGCAAATGAGTTTTCATTTCCATTCTACGGACATAGCTGACAGGGTGGAGCACAGCACTCCCACATAAAGGGCAACAAGAGGCTGTTGGTGCAGAATTATTAGGAATCAAGACGCTGCATGCATGAGATTTAAATGATGCCTTAGTGAAAACAGAGACATGGCTATAAAAGTGCAGCTGGGGTCTTTGGGCACTTCTAGACTACAGCATTTTTGTGCAGCTGAATCATCCTACTTTGGAATGAGCAAAAGGTGGGATTGCAACAGGGTTGCTACATTGCACCTCATATACAGTAGCTATCATAGTTCCAATATTGCAATACTCAATTTCAAAGTAAGCAAAATGATACGTATTACTATCTAAATCCACCCCCTCCAATAAGACCATTAAATCCAGAGTCTAAAATTACCTAACTGCACCACTGAACATATTACAAGCAATTTACTCCCATATATACTCAAGGCACAACATCTGATCCAAATGCTATGATAGATATAAACAATTGTTTTGTGCATCTGGAGTTTCTGAGGTATGGGAGATTGGGGATGCTCTGGGCCTGGTCCAGCTTTGCATACCTTCTATTGCAGGCATCTTCTTCTTTGGTGATCACTCGTAGCAGAGTAAGATTGTCTTCCATAAACATGGTTTTAACAATGGGTCCGTAAGTGACTGTGGAGGCCAATTCTGGATCCACACGTCCTTCCACAGTGGGGACATTGGTTTCCACGTGGGAGTTGATCATGGTGTGGATTTGCTAAGCATGCCTTCATCTTAGCACGTTTCTCCCTTGCGTCCTGACATCGACAAACTCGGCCCTCCAGATGTTTTGAGACTACAATTCCCATCATCCCTGACCACTGGTCTTGTTAGCTAGGGATGATGGGAGTTGTAGTCCCAAAACATCTGGAAGGCCGAGTTTGCCTATGCCCATTCTATTGTTTTCAAACTGGATTATGCCATGCTTAATCTTAGGCATATCACAATGGCAAATCAATCTATTCTGTCAGGCATTACAAAGAATGCAGCAATTGGTGTTCGAGGGAATAAAATAGTAAGACCGGCTAAAAAATGGTAGACACTTCAGAAAGAAAACTAGAAAACCCCCGAAGTAATTCCATTTGTTTCTATAATCAATTGTGATAGGAAAAATAAATTAATTGAAAAGCTGCTTTTCACTAAGAAAATACTGTACCTGTGACGCAACTATGTTTTTTTCTTCACTTGAATGAAAAAGGAAACAAACAGTGCTTTGCAGTCCTATGTTCAATGGGGCTTAGTCCCCTAGTGTGTTTAGAATTGTTGTGGTCTTAAAATGTTACCAAATCTTTCAATAGTGAAACAGTTCACACAAACCATGGTTTAGCAGCATGAACACATGAGCAAGCAGACTCCCAGAAAAGATATCAGGGTTGCAATCTTATTTTCTTGATTTACAGCTCCTAGTTAGTCTGTCTGGAAGACACAAACCATGAGCCCAGTGTTGGATGAGATTCTAAGGCAAACCATGGTTTTAGATTACAGCAGCACAGCAGCAGCAGGGCTGGGGGAGGAGCCAAGCAACCACAATTTCCTGTCTGGGAACCTGCACTCTTGAACATTCATGCTAAGCCACCAGCCCCTTGTCAACATGTGCTGGCTACAGCTCATGGAAGTTGTAGGCCAAAATGTCTGGAAGGCACCTGGATGGTGAAGGCTGTTGTAGACACATTTCTTTGATGTCCCTGTCACCTATGGCCAAACAAGATTTTCAGGTTTTTGAAACAACAGAAAACCTGAAATACTACTGTCTGTCTCAGTTTATGTACTGCTTTCTCAGAGTCCATAAAACATTGAACTTTGCCATTGAATATTGACCATTCACATAAACCTATTCAGGAGTGTTTCTGTAAAGCATTTTTAAAAAAGGAATCCATGTAAAGCAAAGCAAATTTGGACCCTCTGCATCAGGCTGTTGGTCTTTGTGGCAGGTAATACTGAGAACGAGGCATCTTATTTTCCTGGAACAATAAGCTGAATAATTAAGGAATGTGTAGTCTTGCTTTCCTCCTTGGCTAAGATTCTGATAAGGATGATTCACTTAATTGGGGAGGGGGAAATGTTGATAACTAGAGGCTTATCCACACTTGTCCTGTGTGACGGGAAAGTTTGTTTTTCTGCCTAGACCAGGTTAATCTGAACTGATCTCTAAAACAGCATGGGCATGATACATTAAAAACAATAGAGTTGTGGTCATCATCATTATTAAAAATTTTTTTTTTGCAAAAAGTGTTGAATGAAGTAAGAGTTAAATAAATTGAGCAATAATATTCTTTCTTTTCTCCATTATCCACTTTTCCACAGGAAAGGAAATCAGTAATATTCCTGATAAAAAGTCATTTCTTTAGAAACAATGAATGGTAGGTGGGGCATATTTCCTGATGTTTTGTGGTTTGTCTAAGCTCACCACAAAGACCAAATGAAAAAGTTGCATAGTGTGTAATTCTAGATTCATAAGCCCATGGGGTATTAGATTCCCTCTAAGCTGCCATTTGAACATTCCTGGAAAGGAATTACACAGAAGCCGTCATTTGCGTAGAACCATGATAAGTGACACTGTGGGGAGATGTTTTAAAAATGTGTTATTTAATGTGCTACTTCAACAGAATAAGGTAGTATGAGAATAGTATATCTGAGGTTAAAGCTAATAAAAACATAGTAAGTCCTAGTCAAAGAAGACCCATCAAAATTAGTGGGCATGACTGACTTAGGTCTAATAATTTCAGTGGATCTACTACAAGCAGAATTTCTTTGCATATAACCCATAGTATTTAAGGAGTTTGCAGATGAGAATGACTCCTTATGTTCTGAAGCAATGCACATGATGCAGCAGTGGCAAGTTAATGTTTAAACATAGTTGCGCTCTGTTTTCTCTAAAGTAAAATCTACCGTATTCTGAGTCTCAAGCAGAGGTTCTCTTGGGTGTGTTCACCTCCTAGGCATGTGAGATGGACAACCACAAGAAAGAGGATTTTTTCTGTGGTGCCTCCACACTTTTGGAACTCCCTCCAAGTACAACTGTGGTGGATGGCTATACTTCAGTCTTTTCAGAAGGCCTTGCATACTGTTACATTCCACCCGCAATCTCCAAGCGCAGCACCATCATTGCTCTGTGCCCTGCAGCTTGCCTTGCTTCATAGGTCACATTCCAGTTTACGCCCTTTGCTAACCTAAGCTTTGGCCTCTTTTAACACAGGCAGGAGCCCCACTCTATTTGGCCCTCTTGTTGTGTGAATGACCCATCACCCCAGGCTAACACCTCAAAGGGAAATTAGTCTGACGCAATTGCTTTCTAGCACATGTTAATTTCAAGGGATTAGCAAAGTGTCTAATACACAGTTTAGGAACTTAATTAGTCTTTCAAACATGCTAATTAAAGGATTAGAAACATCTAGTATACAGCTCAAAGGCACACACATGGATCTATCCTAAATACACTTGTATCTAGCTATTTCCTGGTTTTAAAACTCCAAGCCTTAATTAAATTCTAGAACCCACAAACCTATAACAATACTTACTTGTTTGTATTGGCCTTTCCTGTACAAATTTATTGCTCATATTCACTAGATAGAGGCTGGAATATTATTATGTTGGTGGCGGTCTGGATAGGTTTCATCATTGTCAATCTGTATTTTTTCTGTTTTTAGTAATGTTGTTGTTGTTGTTGTTGTTGTTTGTTGCAAGAGGCTTTGGAAAGGATTTGCCCAGAAAAATGGCATAGCAATATTTTAAAATAATGAAAGCAAAATAATAATATTAAGTGATGTGCTGGAAATGCCCGTGCATGACCTCCAAAGGTGGAAGAACTCCAAGGAGAGCCTCAGAAGAAGACTTCAGGTGTAGGGCCAGCATGTCCCGTTTTGCCTGCCCTGCCACCTCCACCGCATTGTGCTGCGGGGCATGCTGATGCCATGCGTGCATGCCACAGGGCGTGCACACACGATGTGGTGATGTTGCACAGTCCTGGGGCCCCTCAATCTTGGGGGCAAGGCAGCCACCCTGTGGGTGGGCTAGGCCTACTCAGGAGATGGGCAGGTTCATGTGGGAGAAGGCAATCCTTTTGATACCATGGGTCCAAGCCGTTTATACATTTATAGGTAAAAGCAAAACAAAGCAGCACTTTGAATTGTGCCCAGAACAAAATCAATACTCACTGGCAACCCAAATATGTAAATGAAGGGTGTAATATTGCAGCAAACTCTCTTTCTTTCTCTCTCACACACAACTTCTGACAACTCTTTTATTTTCCGTATGAGAGAAACTCCCACCTGGTTTCAAAATGGTTAGCAGCAGGTAAAAATTGTTTTGTACGCTGAATCACCTACAGACCACCAGTTTTTAGCCATGATTCACAGCTCTGTAGCATGCTTTGAGACCAGCTTGATGGGGATAAGCTCCCTATGGGATTTTTTTGAATGGGGCAATAGTGCAGTAATGAAGCAGGGGGGAGGCTCTGGTGAGGTGGGGGCGGGGAGGGCCCATCAACATAGCTCAGGCTCAGCTGCCTTTGCAGAGTGGTTGCCTAGCACCAGCTATTTCAGCTCCAATGCAAGAGAGCGACAGTGGAGGTTTGTGGGGCTGGGCTGCATGGTGGTATAGCCATCCCCAAATACCATCTTCTGCTCTTGGTTTCCTTGTCCCCAGGAATTACTAAACTAACTTTGGCTGGTAAGCCTGTATTGAAAGTTCCATGAAATCCAGCCAATCACTGTCTCTCAGCTTAACCTACCTCATCAATTCTTGTGGGTGAAGTATGGAGAGGGCAGTTGTTGATTTACAGAGGCATGTGTGTGTTTCAATTTATGTGCTTTCTTTTCATTGATTTGAAAAATGCAACATACAGTACATATGCACTGCAGATACAACACACAGCACTGCGCTACCAAATAACAGTCTTCCTGCCTGAATAGGGCTCCCTCAGCTTAATACTTAATTACAGAGCTGGTAAACCTGGGAAGACTGAAGGCGGGTAGAACATAAGCCTCAGAACATCAGGGGCTGGTAGGCCTTTGTTGAGAGCATTGTGCTGAGGTGTGCAATGTGGGTGGGTTTCTGTGGGAAGCTGACAGTTTGTGGGAAATACATGTGGGAGGAACTGGGTTAGTAAGACCAGACTTTATACGCATACATATGTATAATACTCGTTTTGAACTCCCATTTCCCTCCCCATTTTAAAAAAGCAGTTAGTTTAAGGAAAGTATTACCAGGCAAGCCATATTGCAAGATTACATATTAACTTTGAACAATTATTTTTGAAAGAATGCCATGGGCGGGAGGGGCTTAGCTCTGAAGGTATATTAAAGTGCCCAAACACTACAAAGAGAATACTACTCTTATTTATTGTACCGAAGAATGGTTTTTGCAACATTTTAGTGTAGAAAGTACTTCAGATTTCTCCAATATGACTCAGCAAAGTACAATAGACCACAGCTGATGGAAGTGAGCTGCGCAACATATAATGTCTTCTATGTCGTAGGAAACGTGCCTATTACGTTAAGAAAATAAGTTCTCACAGGAAGTGGAGACTAGAAAAGGAACATGCAGTTGCATATTTGCACACAGTCAACAGACACATGGGGCTAGCGCTACTGTTAGGTAAAGTGAGGCAACTACGGTACCTTGGATGACAGATAACTGGGTGTCCAGTTTCATGGGCCCTTCAGGCTTGCAAGCAAAGCAGGCAGTGCCAAGAGTGTACAGTTGAGCAGAGAGTGTACAGAACCTTGGACAGCTCCAAGGACCCCTGTGAAGGCAATAAGAAGAGAAGTTGTCTCTGCAGGGAGCGAGAGCCAACTGAAGCCTTATGTTGGCTGACCAAACTTGAAGTGTGGCGCGCACACCAGCTGTTTCCATTCTCCTGAGTCACATACACCAGTTGCCTTTGCCCAATAGGTCACAGATAATGTCATTGGGAAATACTTCTTTCAGAGAGAGGACGTAGAATAGCACTCAGCCCAAGCCATGTACATGTGTTTCTCTGCTCACGCAGCATATACAGCCTCCACCGCTGTAGGTAGAACAAAGTCATCGTGGCTACTAACCTTGATACCCTTATCTTTCAGGATCCTATTTTGAAGCTATCCAAGTTGGTGGCCGTCACTACCCCTTGTGGGGTGAATTCCATAGTTTAACTATGTAGTGCGTGGAAAAAATACCTTCTTTTAGCTGTCCTGAATCTCCCAGAATTTTGTTCAATTGGATGTCCCCGAGTTCTAGTGTTATGAGAGAGGGAGATTTTTCTCTCTCTACCCACTTTCTCCACACCATGCACAATCTTATATACTGTAGCTCTATCATGTGCATCTTTTCCTCTAAACTAAAAAGCTCCAAACATTGCAGCCTTTTCTCATAGAGGATTTGCTCTACCCCCTTGATTATTTTGGGTGCCCCTTTCCAAACCTTTCCCCAGCTGTCTTATATACTTTTTGTTTCACCCCAATCAAGTTGTACAGTACCCAAGACTGGCTATGTTATTAGGGCACCTGAGGCAATGTCTCCCTGGGATGAAAACACCATATAAATAAATTAAATTGCTTAACAATTTGCTGCCTTTTCACAAAATCCCAGATGAGCTACCTGAGGCAACTGCCTCATTCTGCCTAATAGCAGAGCTATCTGTGCCTAAGGTCATCCCATGACCTTGAAATTTTTAACCCAGTTTTCCAGCCAAAGTCCAGCATTCAGCAGCTGCATTGCACACTCTACAATGTAATATTATGTGCTCTAAATATACTTTCATTTAACATCTTTAAATTTTGGGTGCTTTATATCAATATAGACCACTGGTCCATCTAGCCCATTGTTTGTTTGCCTGGCAGCAAGCGACTCTCCAAGGTCTGAAGTAGAGGTCATTTCCAGCCAGTGCTGCCCAAGATCCCCTTAACTGGAGATATCAGTGACTGAACCTGGGATATTCAGCATGCAAAGCATGTGCTCTACCTTATGTGGATGCTACTTCTATTTTTTACATTCTTATTACCAGTTCCAAGCCAGTTGCAGGTTGGAAATCAAAATTTCTAGATTTCTAGCACCTGCAACAAATTTCTAGATTTCTAGGACCTGCAACAAAATGTTGCCATGCATCCTCCCTCTAGCCAGCCACTCCTTCTGAACATCTTATTCCACACATTCCATTCACTTTCTCTTTCCTAATTTCTGAAGCTACTGAGCATGCTCAGTTCTTACTAGGTTGTTAAAAAAAACTACAAATGTTGATTTTCTCCTGAGCATGTGGGAACCTCTCTCTTATTTCCCAGTGGTCTCATCTTGGCTATGATTCTGGCAGCCCTCACCACCTGAGTTTGGTATTAGGAGGAATGGGGCATCCTTCAATATTACACTTTTTAAACACAACAACAACAGGTATCCGATATTCCCATGCACAGTTTGACATTTGAGCAGCATACACAGAATGCCCTCTGCTGTTGCATTAAATTTTTATTAACACATATTTGGAAAGCCCTGCCTAACAGGCCATGCATAGCTTCATCTAATAAAAACTGCATATAGTGCAACTTTCTTTGTCCTAATTGCTTGGAAGACATAGAGACTGATTAGCAAAATGGAAATATAGAAAAACAGAAGGATTGTTGTGCTGGATTGTTGTTCCAAAGTGGCTTAGTGGGTTGGGTGGGGCTGCTACATTAGCTTCTTGGCAGATGGGCTACTGTTGCTTACCATAGAGAAAGAGGTGAAGGAACAAGGTGGCATGGAGGTCTGCGCTGTGCAAACACACCAGTTTGGCTCTGTTGATGCATTTGCACTGTGCCAACTTTCCCACCACCTCTCCTGATCTCTTCTCTCTCCTGGTAAACGTGTAGCTAGCATAGTAGATCCATTCCACTCAGGAAGCCCCAGGCAGCAGATGATTGAGTAGCTGCAATAGCAGCCCCACAGCTATTTTTCCAAGGACCCCCTACTACCATTCCCCTCCATTGGAGGACACAGCTCTGCCCACTACTACACTGCATGTCCTGGACCCCCTAATGCCTCAGGTACATTGGAGGGTGCTATACCATCGTCAATGTCAAAATAAGATTCCACTGCTGGTCCAGTCAGCTTTTGTACATGAAATGTACAAAATGGGAGGGAGCAGCATATTGTCCTTTACTTCGAGCAGCAAAATGTCTTGGGCTAGCCCTAGTGTTAGTGACAGGGCACTTAAGAAAACGGGTGGGAGTAGTTGTGGAGGAACTCTTGACACTTCTCCCCACCACCACCTCTAATGTCAAAGGTATATTTATACAGCAACATCCAAGGTGGTAGTCAAAGCAAATTTTAGACAAAGTAGACCCCTCAAAATGAATGAACATTGGCTAAGTTAGGGCCATTAATTTCAATAGGTCTACTTTGAGTAATTGACTACCACCCAAAGTGTGTGGGTTGGGGTGGGGAGTAAACTCTACCCATATATCTGAGACGAAATGCTCCTAGAGTACAGGCTTTCATGTTAGCTATTAGAAAAATTGCAAGTCCATGGATACAGTGAATCACTGGCTGTTTCTTCAGTATCTGATTTTAATACGTACTGTATGTGCTTATTGGTTCTTACACATTTCCCACCATCTGGGCAGCATCTGGAAAATCCCCAAAGAAGTAACAAATATTTATTTATCCTCATTTGGAAGTTATTTGCTTGGATTGCTATTCATTTAACCTGGGCTGTTCCAAAGATTCTGTAAATTATTTGTGATTTCTAATTAGCAGATTGCTGTAAAAAGACAGCCCTTGAGCCATATAAATAAAATATCAAACATGAACCACTCTAGTGTAAATGAAAGCTGAATTCTGAACTGAACTTCAAGATGTTTGCTACTCGTTGTGTTTTATATGCTTAGCAAGAGGGTGTCCTTTGGTTTGTTATGTTACTGGAGACTTGGTAATGGCAAGTCTTTGCTCCAGGAGCTGCTTAGAATCCTTCCCTAATCTGCAAAGCATTTAATACCATATCTAATTTTAGATGGATGTCCAGTGCTTAATTTGTAAAGTGAGAAGTGCCATGGTCCAGATTAATGTTTTGGCAAACTCACCATGTTTATAGATCAATTTTTGCTCTGAAGTTCAACTTTTCTAGCTTCCACCATCCTTGTTCCATAATGAAGTAGGGAGGGTTTTTTGTTTTCTTATAAAATGCCAGGATGACATTCAGGGCTCCTTTTGGAGAAAGGGTGGTATATAAAATGAAATAAACACAACCGTTCAGTGGCCAAAAAATGCAAAATGTCTGTTGGGGTGTGTGGCAGGTTTGGAAAGGAGGCATGGCTGTCCGGCTGTCTGGAACACCAAACAGAAACATTCCATGCTACAACATTTAACAGATCTCACTTGTACTGGTAAAATTTGGTGACACCACCAGTTCAGAGGCTTTCCCACACATCTAAAGCGGAGGCTGGGAAAGTGCATTAGACCATAGCCTGGACTTAATTAACAGCCAAGAGTAGAATTTTTTAAATTCCTTGGATTTCAAGATAAAGGAGGAAGGTGCTCCTAGCAGTGCCAGAACACAGTGCCAAATAAATCACGAGAACTTTTATTTTTCTCATCTGTTAGGATGTAGAGAGAGGTCAAAGGCATCTTTTGGAATTGGAAGTAGGGGGCGATCAATTTCAGAAGCAGAGGTTCAAACACAGCAAATGATAAATCTGCTCCTCTTCAATGAAGCTCATCTTTCTCAGTGCCAGTCTAAAAGGATGACTGAGTAGATAGCACTTCAGGGGCGGAGGAGTCATCATGACCTGGGAATTAAATTATTGCATTTTAAAACAACCAGCTACTGTATTCTCTTGCTTATGATTGGGGAAAGTTCCCTTGTTCAATGCTGTGAGAGTGGCTGGACTGCTCCTTGCCATCTTGCAGCCCAATGCATTTGCTGCCACAACAGGTATTGGGTGTGAAGCAGTGCTGCTGCTGCTGCTGCTGCTGCTGCTGGCGAACAAAAAGAGTCTGTGGCACAGTCTAATCACAGGGCTCTTCCAGGTTGCCAGTTTATTGAGCATTCATCTTGATTTAATTGCATAGAAGTTATACATCTCACTGTCAAACAATAGTGCTTTTTTAAACAACAATACATCACACAGAAACACAAAATTTTGCTTATCATGTGATCTCAATGACTCCCACCTGAATGTGGGAACAGCCTCCATTGAGACGCATTGTGTAGGTATAGTGAAAAGGTATATGAATGATATCTCTTGCCTATTCTGTGTCGTATGCAATAGCCACTTGAAACATGCAAGACATCATTTGATGTTGCTTTCCTTGAGTTACAAACATGTGTGTGATGTTCTCTAGAGCCATATAAGTGTCTGTCACCTTGGAGGAATGGTACTTACTTATTCAATTTTTTACTGCCCTTCATCCAAGGATCGCAGGGTTTCATAGGGCCACCTATCAAAATTCTGTGAAAATTCTCTAATTCTTTCTTCCTTATTACCACCTTCAGTAGGCCTAGATAACGACATCTGAAAAACTTTTTACTTCATAGGACCAATTGGGAAATCTGTCAATAGAATCAAGAATGAAATGTTCTGAATTGAGAGGCCAACCACCGGACTGTTCTTCTTACAAATCAAAGGATAATGTGAAAGAGTGGCAAAATTATGAATACTCCAGATGGCCTTTTAAAAACCCAGATAAGGAGCTTTGCCTTCTCCATGCTCAGAGAAGTCAGGTGAATGTGTGTGAGGGTGTACACATGCACACATTCCTTACAAATTTACAACATGATATGAATTTATTTTTAAATAACACAGTCATATAAATCAGTCAATGCAAAGGAGCAACCATCTTTTTTGGTTTGGAGCTATTTGGTGCTTTAAAGCAGCCGAATCTTATGGACCATTCCTGCCCTAGAATTATAGCTGCAGGTAGGAATACACTCCCTCAAGTCTACTCATGTCAGGAGAGCTTTGGCATTCTAGCAAAGGAGAGGAAGGTTGGTTCTCGGAAACCAAAAGTCCTCCAGCCTTTCTTCAGGTGTGATAATAAAGCCAATGGTCAGGCTACCATTGAGCAAAGAATGATAACCAGGTGCACTAGGTATATAACCAACAGATACAGGCAGTTGTTCGACCCCGACTGCTAATTAAGATTGGCAACAAATTATGTTTTGCAAGGCCTCTGAGGGTTACTAGCATATTCTGTACTGTATTTATATTTTATATTTTTTGTCAAGCCACTTTTTGGAGAAAGTTCTCCAAACGCAGAATATAAATCCCAAAAGTATATATGAAAAAATGATGCTGTATTATTAATTTAAAAAAAATCACAACCAGCATTGTTAATATTTGGGAAAATAAAAATATTCTGTGGAAAGCTGGATTCCCCCTTGTCACAATTCAGCAAGTGGCTGATAACATGGCTCCAAATTAGCTGTTGCTGAATAAGTCTCTAGCCCTCCATGTCCTTGTTTGGTTGTTAGCACTATTAGGATCACCCCCACCCCACTTTAGGGGAGATTATATGTCCAACCTAAAATCCAGCATTTATTGTCATGAAATCTTTAGGAGTTTTTGCCTTTTGCATTATGGTTCTTCCCCATCCCCCTGAAGCAACTGTGTACATGTGAAAACAAAGGAAAGACCTACTTCTACTTCTGAGAATAATTGAGGCTCATCTACCTTCCCCCCTCAGAAGTTTCCAGAGAGTTGGACAAATCTGCACCTTTCCCTGCCATGAAAAGTTAATCACTCCTATCAACCCATTCCCATCACCCCCACCCTCTGAATATACATAAGGGTCTGGTGGATTCTGTTTCAGTGTATCTGACGAAGTGTGCATGCACACGAAAGCTCATACCAAAATAAAAACTTAGTTGGTCTTTAAGGTGCTACTGAAGGAATTTTTTTACTTGTACAAATTGTTAGGGAAGTTCCTGCTCTCGGGAACATGGTGGTCTGGATTGCATAGCCCAACTAGGGGTGTGGAATAAGGGATGGAGCATGGAGGCTCCTGCCTTTTGGCTCTTGAATCCCAAACCTTTTTTTGTTTGGAGTTACAGAAGGACTACTGATGCCCTTAGATGTAGAAACCCAGTCCAGTGACAGCTAAATAATCATATCTCTTTGAAATCCGTGGGCTTTAAGCATTAACTTCATTTCAGTTGATTTCAGTAAGATTTAATGACAGCTAATTTCAACTGGGTTGTACCCTGGATGTGTTAGCATTTTCTTTGATTGTGTTGCACTTGCACTGCAATTCTACACATGTATGTTCAGAAGTAAGTCCCGTTGAGTTCACATATACTTCTAGGTAAACGTTTATATGACTGCAGGATTAGTTTCTAAAAATTTAAAGGATCAGACACTTGATGAGTGGTTAACACATAAATTATTTTAATGCTTTGAATCATTTTGATTTTCCACAAAGGAACTTAATTATTCCAGGCAAATTATTCCAAGTTTTAAACTTAATTTGGGGCACTGTTCTAGTTAATGTAGAACAAAAACCCAGTATCTAAGTGTAACAAATGAATAGCACCAGCTGACAAAATATTTTCTGTGCCCACAGTTACCAAATTTCATATCATTTTAAGAATGCTTTCATAAATCAAGCAAAAGGATGGGTGCAAGAGAATATCTTACAGAGTGTTAATTAGGTTCTTATTAGTGAAAAATCCATCCTGCTCTTAAACCACAATTACTCTGAAGTAACTTACATCCACGTACAAATGTTGAGGATTGCATAGCTAGTTAAGCCATTTCCCCAATTAGCAAGATTTGTATCATGAGTGTGGATACTCAAGGCAGCCAAAAGTAACAGAATGAGTAAAATTGTAATTGGCAGGTAACAACATAGTTGCCAGGGACTCTGTGGGAGCTGCTAGCATCGTTGCTATGTTGGCTCTTTTTCTGCTGCTACTATTTGTGCTTTTGATTTCTGATGCCGAGGAGCACAGAATCCTAACTACATTTCACCAGGCCCCTGGCATAGGGGCGGCCATCTTAGCTGGACCATAGGAACAACCTGTGCATGTGACTTTATCCTGAGACATGAAAAGATAGTGGCAAGTTACATAGTTGTAGAACACTGAATTGCATTACAATAGAGCAAATGTATTATATGGATCCTATTCCCCTGGAATTTGTCATTCCAGAACATAATCAGCAATGTCCTTCATTCTTAGAATCTATTTGTTTCTTCATTAGCTGCTCTTCCACAGTGCTTTAAGTTAGTCAGTTTGAACATATCCCATATTTTTTCAAACCGTTCTGAGACTAGGAGTGCTGTCCTGTCCGTCCCCCACTCCCATGCTTTAGCTATGTTTAGTTTTGCAGTGGAAAGGAGCAACCATCTTTTTTCATGACTTCTTGTCCCAGTTCAAAATTCTGCCCAGATTTAATTTTAATTTTCAACATGCATTTCTGGAAAAGCACCTTTAGAAACTTTCAAGATCTAATTGAGCAGTACCAGGAAACCAAAGCAGGCAAACTTTCTCCAGCCTGCCACTATTCAAACAACCAGGGAAAAAAAGATGGATTTTGACTGGAGGGGAAGTAGTGGTGTTTATGGAAATCTCTGTGTGTAGGGAGTTGTCCGATTAGCCATAGATCTGTTTCAGTAGACTTTCAGTGAATGAAAGAATGTTCAGATACAACATGAGAAAACGTCACAGCTAGTCCAAAGATCTGTGCTGAGTGAGGCTGTAGGGAAATAAAGGATGCCAACAGAGCATACTGGTCACCGGAGGATGACATTCCTCCATACTTTGAGGTCCTAGACAAGCAGCCAAGTCTTTGAAGAATCTGAAGCATTCCTACCACCAGGAAGAATGACAAGAAAATATGTGCCCAAAGTCAATGTGGACACACTGACTCCACCTGCCATTTCCACACTTAACTTAAGCTGTGGAAGAAAGGCTAAGGAAGGAAAGGAAAATCTGTACACTGCAAACATAAAAGTGTACATAAGTGACACTGGACAAACTTAAGATAGAGTAGAAAAACAAATATTGTTACAGAACTCAATACTAGATTCATAGCCTCTTGTAGCTCTGCTTTCTTTAAAAAATGCTCATTTTTGAACTGCTTGTTAGTTAACAACAAAAAATATTTGAAAGAAACATAGAGCACAGAACTTGAGGGTATTTTAATGGTTATTTGGCAGACGGAAGAGAAACTGGTGTTGAAATAGACAAGCAAAAGGAACATGTGGTCACGACGTCTCTTCCATTTTGACTGCCCATGCTGTATTACTTCTTAACAGCCCATAGCAGATGGCATGGCACGGGACAGTGAAGGCTGTGCGACTCACCGGACTTCCCTCCAGCTAAGTTGCTGGTCCATAGCATGTTGGAGAACAGGAAGTACAAGATGGTGGCAAGATGGACCAACAGAAGTGCTTGGACTGACTGTGCCAGTGCATTTGCACTGCGCCGATCTCACTACTTTCTTGCCCCCTGCCTCCCTTCACCAGGGACTCAGCCGGAGGTAGTTCAGGTGACAGGCACAGCCCTGCCACACCATCTGATTCTGTTCAGAACAGATAAATTAGTTGTATTTAATTTTGGGTTGTTTACTTCCTCTGATCGCTAGTCATGAGGTTCCCACATCTCCTGACTTTTTTTATTAAAAGGGGGGGGAGGAGCAATGTCTGTACTCGACACAAGGAAATGAACATCAAATTAACTGGGGGCTTTTTTGCATGCTGTTTATAGTCTGTTTTGTTTAGTTTTCTATGAGCACTTATTTATCCATATATTAATGAGTGTTTGTCCTTAAAGATGATGCTGTAATTGAAGTGCGCCATAAAGCTATGCAGCAGAACTTCATTATGTCTAGTGTGATCTATTATTAAGCAGTAAAATAAAACTAGTCAGTAAATGGGTGTTTACACAACTCCTCACTTAAACTCACAATGGAAAATAATGTAAATAAAAATGCTTTTGACAGTGAATAGGTGCCTTGGGGACAAATACCAGTTATGTTTGTTTATATTTTTAGTGCCTAAGACTGCAAACTATTTATTCTAGTGGACTGAAGTAAGTGTGACTATTCTGGAGACAAAGGGATGAAGATTGCTGTTTAATTATAACGTACAATATTTTAGTGATAGCAATGTCTAGAACATTTCCTGGGAATTAATTAATGACCTAAGAGATGTTAATGGCTGAAAGTAAAACTGAGGAGCATTAACTTCAACTAGGCCATTAAGTCCCCAGAAAATACTTTGTGCAATTTGGAATTTCTTGTCACAGTCTTGATATTAATGGTATACATCACAATTAAAGCAGTGAGAGCAATTTCCATGGGCTTTCTGAGAAGCAAGATTGTACTCTGAGATTTTAACTGTTTCCCACCTGTGTTAGTATTTCTGGAAATATTGCAGCTTGCAAGTGTCTTGGAGGCTACAATGCACCAGGGTGTTGGTAATAAAAAGTGAAGTAGATAATAAATCTGAACCTCATCTAAGGAGATCAATAATTGAGAAATTATCTGAGTAACTGACATCTGAGAAACTGACATATTAGCTCAGTTTTCACAATCTACAAATCTAGAACTCACCTTTAATCGAAAGCTTTTTATATGCTAGTTTTTCTGTTCTCTTTTTAGGGTGACCCAAATTAGGGTGAAAAGGAAGGCACTGGGTTGGGTTTTTGTTTATGCAGTTGCAGGGGAGAAAAACCACACTTATCAATCTGTGGTACCGTATCTGTGGTACCGTCAACATTATTCTTAAAGGTAAAGGAATTATGTCCTCATTTCCCTATGATCACTCTTTGATCTGTTTCTGATTCTCTTCTTTTCTTTGAGCCCCTCCAGACTGGCATTGTATTGTGAGCGTATTTTGCAACATGTTCTTGTCACAAAATAGTGTGCTACTGGTGGATTGGTTCTGCTTTGGTTTGTTTGGCTGTGTTTCCCTAATGATACCACATTATTGCTGTGTGGAGGGGTTATAGTGCAACAAATTCAAAAGAAAACAAATCACAACATTAATGTCATGAAAAGTTATGGGGTTTCAGCAGGAAGTAAGAGGATATGCACTGGATGGAAATAAAACAGTGTAATCACCCCAAATGTTCTGGAGGTGCAAGCAGTACTGAAAGCACTGTGAGCACAAATTAGCATGAATGTGCAATAACACAACAACTGGGAGAGCCCATTAAGAACAAGCCCAAACATTCAAACACAAAGCAATGGCAATGCTGGTGTGATCCGCATTAGGCCAGTGCAAGTCCAACTGGCCAAGTAGGTGTCAGCCTACCAGCTGAAGACCAATGGCCTTGCTAATGAGAGGGCTGTGCAGCCAAGACGGAAAAGCATATGAGGAAGAGATGTCCATTTCTATATGGGCTGGATCTTTAAACAAAATTAAGACATTAAGTTCCACACCAGTTTGAGGAAGATGGAACACTTCTAGGAGTATGAATGATGAAGCCAGTCTAAATAAATATAAGGAAACAGAGTCCAGCTACATAAGTCTGGTCTTGGACAGTGTGTGGGAAAGTGTTAATCATCAAGATGAGTAAACAGCGCTCCTTGTACCAGACTGATCTCCTTCCTAGATTTCTTGGAAAATCACACATTATGTGTTGTCTACACTGCAGCTTGCCAGAGCTGACCTGTTTAATGTTAACTAGTAGAGCTTCCCCCAATTTGGCATCTGATGTTCACTTTGGTCACATGAGAAGTGAACCCCCGTTTTCACACAGCTGTAGATTTATCACCTGCCTAAATGGCTGACATTTCTTCCTCCATGCTCTTTACAGTGCCTTTGCTGCTCATACAGCTTTCTCAGATTTAAGAAAATGTAGAATAATCTTTAATATCATAGAGGACCGAACAGTCACGAATGCACAGAGGTTCTGTGGCAGGTAATATGCACAATTGTGCCAAGAACGTGCATCAAGCAAGGTAACGGATACCTGATCAACCATTGTGTCAAATGGAATGGACAAAGCCAAGAAGGAAGCAAAGACAGCCTGGGCTGTACAATGGCAACCACAGTAGCTGGATGACAATCTGCCTTCATTCCCACATAATCTTGCATCACATCACATTTTAGTGAAGGGGTGGATAGGGCTGCTTTCCCTTATGGGGCTGCAGGTGTAGCCAGAGGCAAAGTTATGTGGAGTAATGGGTGTCAGTCTTTTCTTTGTCCAGTATGCTACATACCAGCTTACACAAAGTTTTTAAGAATTTGCAGCTAAATTTCCCCTCAAATAAGTAACATTTTAATATTGGAATCTAAAGCATATTTACACAATTATTGTCATTTATGTTGATGATGTATGTTATATGTACAAAAACGTACCCAGTGGGTTGCTAGTGAATTGTGTAGCTTATTTTCTAGTGTAGACTGTGAAGCCTAGACTGCAAGACTTTCTGGCTACACAAAGTGATGTGATAAAATTAGCTGCAGGATAACCATATTGCTCACAAGAAACTGAGTTTGCACAGCAGAGTTGGAGTTATTCAGATATGTTGAAAGATGCAATGAAAATGAAGTTGCAGGATGCCATTGTGTGCTATTATTTTACATGTTTTACACAGATGAAATTTAACCTGGAGAAACAAAGACCGGTACCTTTTATTTCCTATGTTCAGGTTGTGAGGCTGTGTACTTACTGTACATTTAAAGTGCCCTCACCAAAGAATCCTGGGAAATGTAATTTTAAATGTAATGTTGGGAACTGTAGTTCTGTGAAGGGTAAAGTACAGTTCTCAGGAGTTTTTCGGGAAAATTATGTACTTGATTGTGCTTTAAATGTATGGTATGTATGCAGTTGCAGCCACAGAGTTACAGCTTAATGTAGCATGAATGATGCCATCTACACAAAGGAGGGATGTATCAGCAAGCTTAAAGAAACTGCAAGGTGCAGAAGTACAGAAACTAGGGGAAATTCTCCAAAGTACTGTATGTGTGCAGAGGGGGACTGCCAAAGCAAACCAAGGAGGACTGAGCATGTTCGATGTCAAAAAAATACTCACTGAACATTGGGGCAAAGTAGAAAAAAGAGTGGAGAAGGAAAATGGAATGGAGTGGCTGAAATTCTCAACAGCAGCAGGACTTGCTTCGTAAAGAGACATTCTATTGCAGGGCCCATTTGTTTCTTTCTTTAAAAAAGGTTATAAACAGAATTTCATTTTGTCAATTGAAATTCACCTTACCAGATATGGATTGCACACTTTAGTGCAAAATACTAGAGGAAAACACCAGAGTCCCAACAATACAGTATTTTTTTCTCTATATGTGTGTGTTTATAGTTTTTATCTACTCAAGGCAAGCCTATTTTTATGCTGTGAGAAGCTTTGAATTTTTTAAAAATCACAAGTTAGATAGATCTGATTTCCTCCCCTACTGTCCCCAAACTGTGTAGCCTCAGTGAAGTGCTGTAGAATAGTTTGTAGCCTCAACAGAAAACTTTGGTTTCACCAAAATCAATAGCCTAAATGACCAGCCATTTTTTTTTATGCCAGCCTGGATGTTCCATTTGATGTTCCTAAAATTCAAATATGCATTCTCAGATCAAGTGTCCTCTATAAATAAGCACAATTAATTTTACCGTGGGCTAAGTGACTCTCCAAGCCTGGAAAGATTAGATGAACAATTAGTGGAACTTGCTTAAAAGAGCCCTTTTGCCTGCTGCACCAGTAACCAGGATGTGTAGGACTGCAATGGAGAAGCTAGGTACTTTTACAATTAATTTTACCGTGGGCTAAGTGACTCTCCAAGCCTGGAAAGATTAGATGAACAATTAGTGGAACTTGCTTAAAAGAGCCCTTTTGCCTGCTGCACCAGTAACCAGGATGTGTAGGACTGCAATGGAGAAGCTAGGTACTTTTTTTTTTTAAGAGTTAGCCCTATTCAAGGCTATGCTGTATTTCTAACGACACTTGGCAGAACTCAAGGCAGCTATTCTGTGCACACTTACTGGGGGTGGGGGTGGGGGTGGGGGCGGGGGGCGGAGAAGACCCCACTGGGCACAGCGCAGACATTACTTTTCTCAGTAGATATGTATCGGAGTGTGCTGCAAATCCACTGGAATTCACTCCAGTGTACACATGCTCTGAGCAAGAACGCCAGTTCCAGTGCCTTCAGCGAACTAAAACACTTAAGATCCCAGTTCCAAACACAAACCCCTCTGACGTGGGCGGCCAGGTGCTGCGATGATTTACTACCACCAGGTGAGAGGAGTGGTGGTCATTTTATACGCACCCTGATCCTGTGATACGTGAGGCAACAGGGATACCTTTCAAGGTAAGCAAGTTTCGATTCTGACGTAGGCAGACAAAACTATTTAAAATCCAAGCACTTCCGCCGCTCATTGCACTCCTCCATATAGACCTAGATGCGCCTGCCTCGGCTGTGCAACGGATTTGTGACCGCAGCAAAGGAGAGCGTGCTCTTATCTCCTAGCGTGCGGCTCGACTTCCCGTTGCCTTCTCTCTCCTTTCTTCCACGGCGGGGGCAGCCGAAGTTTACCCGCCGGCGGCCCTTTCGCGGGCGGCGGGAAAGTGTGCAGGCGCGTGTGCGCGCCCGCAGCAGTGCGCGCGCGCCGTGGAAGGCGAGGGGGCTCCGCGTGGCCCCCCTCCTGTGTGTGTCTCTGTCTGTGTGTGTGTATGCGTGTGTGTTTCTGCCGCCGGCTTCCCCCCCTCACCCCGGTCCGCCCGCCTCCCCCGCTTCCTCTCTCTGAGAGGCAGCGTGGGTGGGTGGTTAGCTGGCAGGGCGAGCTGGGTGGGTGGCTGGGCGGCTGCTTGGGAGGGGGCGCAGACAGGTGGGCTGGCCCAGTGTTTCAGGCGAGCGTGGTCGGCGACGAGAGGAAAAGGAAGGGGGCGGCCGGGAGAGCAGCGGAGTCAGGTGACTTGACTGACGGACTGACTTTTGTGTGTGTGTGCGCGCGCTGTGCGCCTCAGTCAGGTTGTGGTGCAGGCGGGCGGAGGGGGCGGCCTGGCTGTGTGTAGGCAGCAGGCAGGCTGGCGAGAGGGCTGCGCGCACCGAGCGGCGCCAGAGGCGCCTGGAGACTCGGGCATGTGATAAAGAGCAACGAGGGTGGGGGGGAGGAGAAGAGGAGGAGGGCGAGGAAAGAGGGGAGGGCGCCGGCTATAGATGCGCCGGGACTTCGCTAGGTTCGCTGGCGAGGGCAGCCGGCGGGAGAAACGTGCCTCGGAGAGAGCACGCGCTCTCTCGCTCGCGCGCTCCTTCCCTCACGCGCTCCCTCCCGGGGAGGGAGTAGCGGCTCGTGGACCTACGAGGCTAGGCGGGGAGCTCGCTCCCTCCCTCCCTAGGAATCCCAAGCGGCGAAGGAGCGGCACCCGCAGTGCGAGGCTCCCCCTGGCTGTTTGGAGCGGGCTGAGCGAGCAGGGGAGGGCGAAGGGGGAAGCCCAGGGAGCTGCAAGGAGCCGCCGCCACCGCCGCCGCCACTTCATCCTGCGGCACCAGGAGGCAGCGAGCGCGACAGGAGAAGCAGCCCATGTGCGCAGGTGGGCAACACCCGTTTCCACCGCATTGTCAGCCCCGGGTGGCTGCAGCCATGCGGGCGGAGGGGGGGGCGAGTAGGGCGACGAGCCAAACGGGAGACCGGCTGCTGCCTCGGTGGTGTCTGGTTGTGTGTCTGAGGGAGAGATGTAGTGCACAACTTGCTGCCTTGCTTTTGCTGGATGGAGGTGCAGGGCTGCAAGAGTGAGTGATTATGCGGGGGGTGGGGGGTGGCAATCGGTTGTTTTGCTTCTCACCCCCCCCTTCCATTGGCTGTCTAAAAATACATATACATGTAACCGTACCTATAGCTCTGTGTGCGTGTTGTGTGGCTAATGGCAACGGAGAGGGGTTTTTTTCCCTCTTTAGCGTGGCTTGCATATGTTTTGTTTTGTTTTTTACTTGGGGTTTTGGACCGAAGAAGTACCGAAGCGAGGTGCAAGAGAGTAAGAGCAGCGTGTGTACCTCTTGACAAGTGGCTCGGCGTCGTCGAGCGGGCAGGGAGCCTGGCCATGTGCAGAACACAGCAGTTCTGGAGTAGTAATTTCCAGGGAGAGGGAGACGAGCCCGCTGCTGTATGTGCTGTGCAAGATATAGAGTACAGTACAGTGAAGCAGCAGTATACAGTCTGGTGTTAGATAAAATTGCTGCTGTCCATGCGTGTTCAGATTTTGGGTTAAACGCATCTAACACAACATTTATGATGATTGGCAGGAAAGTCGTGCATGTGGGAAAAACAAAACCTCTTATAGGAGACAGCTTGTCTCGCTTTTCTGACTAGCAGAATAATACTGTATTACCCTGGCAGGGGAATCAGTGCTGAGGGTATTTGTTTGAGGGCAATGCGTTAAATTGGTTGCATAAAACACTCTTGATTCTAACACAGAAGTACTCTTTAGAAAATGGACAACGCGGCAACATGTACCTTGCAACATAAATAGAATGGAGAAAACTTCTATCACAGAAGTACGCTAGGCTTCCGCTGCAATCTTGTATGCCCTTGGAATTAACGGGGCTTACTTTTGAGTAGACACCGATAGGGTTGCGGTGGAAACCTCTGTTTACATTTTTAGTGTACGTGGTTTGTGTACTAGCTTCTGATATGTATATGGGTTGTTTATAGAATAACCATATCATTTAAATAGTTTCATATTGCACATTTGTGTGTGTGTATTTCATACAAAGCTAATCGGACATTTTAATGTTGCTGTATATGTTATCGTACCCACCCCATGAAAGCTGTAAAGTATTAAATATTAAGACAACGAATGTATCTTTTCCTAACCTTTACATGGTATTGAGTTAATATAGAAGAAATACTTCGAGGTTGCAATCCTATACTTAATTTGCCTGGGATTAAGCCCCACTGAATGCATTTACTTTTGAGTAGATGTGCATAGAATTGTGCTGCAAAAGAAATTATAGCTATATTTATGCTTGTATTATTAGTGGGAATGATTGAGTCTCTTTAACACAATCTAGGCTAGAGTTTGGATGTGACATTAGACTACCAAGAGATTTAATATATGTCTAATTTCTTCTATTGACTATAGATGGCAGTGTGGAAGCCAAATACAAACATTGGCAGAAGTTATTTTCTCTCTCTGAGAAAATGAAGAGAGTGTACACATGACTAGGCTTGGGAACTTGAGAAACCACAGGTATGTAAATTGATTAATCTAACTGCCAATAGTGCTCCCAGTATTTACCAAATTTTGACAGTTGGCCATTTTTAAACAGAATTTAACTTAAAATATCAGATGCATTTGAGCTCGTTTCAAAAGCCAAAAGGTACAGAAAAAACATAGTAGTTTGGAAGTAGAATACTACCGTAGTTTGAAAGAATCAAGGAGGGATAGTATGCATGGAAGAGATCTCTTGAAAGCTATGCTCCTAAGGGTTTTCTTCAATATCATGCTCAATAGGTCCAAGGTCGTCTTCTGCTACTGCTGCTAAAATCATATATTTCAGTTCTGCAAAACAATGATTTCTGGCACAAATAAGCATTTCCCTTTTAAAGCTGTCCAATTTACTTATATACTGAGCCTCAGTGCATTCAAAAGCAAGTTAAATTAAAAATCAATGTGATTTTAATTATATAAAATCTATATAAAAGTGTTTAGAATAGGGGTGCCAGCCGATGGCGGTTTCATAATTACCATGGAATCATATCTCTGTAGAGATAAAGAAAGTTAAGGTGCTTTACTGACAATATGTGGACAAGAAATATATTTTCTGGGTATCCGCAATGCACTGAACAGTGATGAGCATGTCTTTTCAAATAGCAAGAAACAGGTGGTGTCTCCGATCTCCAGTTTTTGGAGATCGGAGTCATAGGCTTTTGGAAAAATGAGTGCTTATAAAAGCCATAATGACATCAGGAATGAGCTGCCCAACCTTCTGCTGGCTCAGAAGAAAAGAGGATCCTCTGAATCTCAGCATGAGATGGTGGAGCCCAAACCCTTATTTGAGGCTGTTGCTGCTTTGAAATGCCTCTGAAGCTCAGCATCACATCAGAGGAAAGGTCTCAACCTACTCTAAGCTCAGGCAAAGGGTGAGCGCGCGCGCGCACACACACACACACACACACATGTTTCGGTGGGATTTGGAAGCAGTATATTTGAATGCTTCCAATGCTCAGTTTGATGCAGTGGATGAGAACTCGCTACTCTCCTGATCCAGGACAGGGTTGGTAGTTCCCATAAATTTTGACTGGCTGCCAAGGCTAGCAAAAGTTTTCAGCTGCTGATTGTAGTCTGCAGATTACACTGTCACAGGAGAGAAGCTGTGTTTGGTTACGTCTCACATTTGATATTCTTATGTCTGCTGATCATAAACTGATTTGCTTGTTGTATGGTACCAGTGTGTTTAACCATGGCAACTGCATGCACTGAAATGGATTTTTACAGTGTGAATGTATTGATTATTCTTTATAAAATTCTGGTAATTTACAGCATTTTAAAATAAATATATGAACAGCAAACACTGTTTAATGTGGTGTGTATATGTATACACACACACACACACACACACACACATATATACAGTATGAGAGAATAGTGAAAATGTGGATACAAAATTAAAGTAATTAACAATGTATTTTCATTAGCTGATAAAATTTCAATTAGCTATATAGAGATGTCTTTAAAAACATTTCCAAGAGCTTTCAAAGAATATAATTCAGAGGTATTTACAGTAAATAAGTTGCAAAAACCAGGACTTTGAATCTTACTTCAATATAAGTGCCTTTACAGTATACTGTATCATGCTAATGCCAATATATACCGGTATCTGTTTTGCTTTATTCCTTTTTCATGTGTCAAAAGGAGTTTTTAAACCAATCTCTCCTTAGAGATAGAACTGAACTAAGAAAAGTAAAAATAAACATTTTAGCCCTGTTTCTTTAAATACCTTGCAGTATTCAAGCACATGCATACCTCTCATTGGGAGATCTGAGACTGATGGGATTTGTAACATGTGGCATAATTGATATATAAAGGTAAACAGAACCTGCCTGCTATGCAGTATTTGGGCTTATGAACATATGAATTCAAAAACCTATTGGATTAATTGTATTACTGGCAGGCGTACATCAGAATGAAAGCATAAATTCATAGCCATACATATAAAAATGTAGTATGTTGTCGTATTACAGTAAGCAGTCATAAAATATTAACAGTAATGTCTAATGTAAGTGAAGCAGTAGGGAGAGTGCTCTACTGAGGGTTCTTATTACAGAGACTTCACTAGTCTACAAGTACCATTACTGTACATTGTGATAAATTGCCATAAATAATTGAAATAAACTGTCATCGCATTCAGAGTGCCTGATCTGTGTTTTTTTGGCGTGTTCAAAAGTAATTTGGAGAAAAATTCTTCCATTCAGAGAGATTCCACAGCTTCTTTGTAAGTTGATGAGGGTATACTATATGAGTGTCAAAGTGTGTGCATTCATTATCAAAAATCTCGGGGGGGGGGGTCTGTTGAAGACAGGTTTCTTCTTTTCCCCAGTTCTCTTTGGGGCTCCACTTTCCTCAGTTCAGCCATCTTGGCAGCTTGCATTCCTGCTGTTTTGAGTGCTACACAACATGGATCCTTGCATTCTTTTTTGTGTGAGTCAAACCATGCAGATAATGATCAAACACTGGATTCCAGCCAAAAGGCAGATGCTGATGGTGGTTCTTCCAGACAAACTCCAAGGATGGAGAGAGCCTGTGAGCACAGATGGTATCCTGAAGCACTTACCTGCGTTGGAAGAATTCATTGTAACAGCAAATGCTTTCAAGCTCCAGCTGGTCTCCTGAGGACAGTATTAACAGAGCATGGATCAGGCTCGATCAGCTTAATCTGAAAGTTAGGAAGCCTCTGTAGCCCAATGCTAGAGCACCTGCTTTGCAGAAGTCCCAGGTTCAGTCCTTGGACCATTTCCAAGTAGAAGTAGAAAAAGGTTTCCTGCTTGAAACCTTGGAGAGCCACTGCCAGTCAGTGGAGGCAGTACTGAACTGGGTGGCTAATGGACTGACTCAATATAAGGCAGCTTCCCATGTTTCTAGGAAAGTGGAAAGCATAGGAAAGAGTTTATTCCCCATTTGTAAACCAGAAAAAGTCCTGTTGTGAGAGTAAAGGTAATGGATATTTTTGTCTAAATGGATTTGTTATGTTTGGGCTGAAGTCCTGGAACCTTTATGCAGGTGCAAAGAGTTGAGGAATTGTTTGTTCATAGCAGGGTACTAGTTTCAATGCAAAGGTCAGTAAATAACGTGGAGGTAAGCTGAAATATAAATAACCCCCCTGAGCTACCTGAAATCCTTGTGTTCATTGTAAGAATAGTCATAGCTTACTAGTATGGGGATGGGGTAACCTTTGCTTCCTTTGCTGTGCAACAAACAAACAAACAAACAAAATCTTCCCAAAGGCTTAATCAGGTGGTAGAAGCTTTGGTGTCTTTATCATTCTGGACTAGCTCCAGATCCAAGCTATATTTTATTATTTGGGGGGGGGGAGGGCAAATAGTTGTTCTTTGAAACAACCGTGTGGGGAATCTGAGATTTGCAGATGGGACTCTCCTATCCTTGCAACACAGCTTGTAAGGAAGGAGGTGGTTACAGGGTTCAAGGACAGCTTTGAGCTTGTAAAAAGCATGGGTGCAAGGCAAGAAGGTTGGAATGTGGATTGAGAATGAGATCTCACAGGAGCCGAGTGGTGAGAAGAGTCCCATATAAGACATTTCTTATGTCTTGGGGAAGGGGCCAGCAAACTTTCATCAGGGGGCTGGTCCACTGTCCCTCAGACCTTGTGGGGGGCCGGAAGAAAAAAGAATGAATGAATTTCTATGCCCCACAAACAACCCAGAGATGGATTTTAAATAAAAGGATCCGCGGGCTGGATTTAGAAGGTGATTGGACTGGATCTGGCCCCCGGGCCTTAGTTTGCCTACCCATGTCTTGGGGTATAGGCACATAGTGCAGGGACGACAATAGCAACATTCATGATTGCTCATGGTGGGAACAAGCCTAGCCTTCCCCAAGTCTTGCACATGGTTTAACAAACCATAGTTTATGTTTTACGACAGTAAAGGGTTTAGGTTTTCTTTAATAAAATTTTTTATTATTGAATTGCTTCCTATGAAACATCTCAAAGTGATTTTACAATGTAAGAAATACATACATATAAAGCAATTGCATATATAAACACAGTGCTACTTAATGCTACACTATAGCTAATCTACAGTGAAAGCTTCCCATCTCTTTGCAGCAGTACTAGAGAGGAGAGTGAGGAGGGAGCATGTAATCTTGGGGGAGAGCAGTCACTGAGGCCTGGTGCATCAGTATCACCAGGTATGTGTTTTCAGGAGTCCATTGTGCTTGGGTAGAAATTCTGCCCAGTGGCCATAGAAGAAGCATGGAGGAAAGTCATTCTGGAGCTTGGTAAGATTTTCAGTCCCAGAGGGGACCAATCAGGTGATGATATGTATATGGGAGATTCCATGCACCTCTCAAATGCTTTTCTTGGCAATTTGAGGAATAGGATTGGAGTGTGTGTGGATAAGCTTGTGGGGCAGTGAAGGGTGCCAACACAGGTGGCCGCTTCTCATGGCAGCAGACCATGGAGAAAGGGTCCCCTAGTCTGAAGAGCATTGGAGCAGGTGAATGCAAAGTTTTATCCCTGCAAAGCAGCTGAGCAGGTCATTTACAGAGTTGAAGGAACTTGCTAGCTGGTGAAGTAGGCAGCTCTCAGAAGCACCTTGCTGCTGATGGCTGTCAAGTAATTTTTGTTAAGGAGCTTACAAGGATTCCCTTGTGTTCGTTTTTGTATCTGTTGGGAACTTGGTTGTGCCAGGAGATTGGGTGAGTGGACTTTGCATTATACAGCCTTTTTTCTTCTATAATGGTCTTGAGTTAAACCTTTCCTGTGTTTAAGAACTCTGCTAAATGTGTGGCCTAGGTAAATCCCAAACTGGTGTCTCCTTAAACAGATGATCCCTGTTTGCTTTGATCTAAAATCAGTCCCATTTGATTCCAGTATCTTTTTCTTTGGTTTCCTGCATTAGATCAGGCCTGTACATGCCTATGAAAGTTTTCTACTTGGCATCATTCCAGGAAACAGTACTCTGTCTCCGTCTTTGGCATTGTTTGTGGTGAGTTGTGGCATTCACGCAATGTTCCCACAGCTAGTGGCTAGCTAGTAAAATGCTGGTGCTGGAAGTCATGTTGGGCAGAAAAGGAATTTGGCAAGAAAATGTTGTCTTTTAAAATTTAGTGAAAGGGCTAGAAGCCAGAAGGAACACTAGATAAGAGAATAATAGATCCTTCTGCTTCATTTTTTTCTGGTCACAGAGCATTAGGAGTAGGTTTTTGATATATAGATATATAGTGTATATACTGAAATTGGCTGTTGGTAGCATATAAGGCACTGCATACAGAAGAAGAGTTTTGAGCATCCCTTTATCTCATTGACATGATGGTTTGTGCTTGGTTAACCTAGTTAAGTAGCCGTGCCCAGTATATTTGGTAGTGTTTTGGCTGGTAACTTAAGAATTATGAATGGGGAGTTGAGTATGTCAAGGAAAATAGAAGCAGCATTAGTGGCATATCTGGCAATCTGATGAGGACTCGAAGTCTTGAAGTCAATCTGCTTGCAACAGAAAATGGTAACACTTCATCATTATATACTTAGAAATCTAGGCCACTTAATGGGGAAATGGTGAGGTGTATTTAACCTGTGCATGATGCTTTATAGAGCATTTGGAGAAGCATATTTGGAGAAGAATCCTGCTGGAAGACAACCTGACACTTTAAAAACAAATAATTTAATAATAAATGGCATGCCTGTTGGGTTTAGGTTCCTAAATTTATCCCCACTTCCCCTTGTGTGAGTGGCAGCCTGACTATTTATTGCACCATGGTATGGTATGTTGGAGTGGCAGGAGTGAGCTTACCTTGCTCTTCATGCTTGGAAGGTGTCAAGTTTATCTTTCCAAAGAGCTCATGTCCTCTCAGTCTGCTCTGATCAAGTGTTGCAAGTGCAAAGGTACCTGATCCAGGCATGGCACACTGGTGTAGGTTGAACCTTAGATAGGATTCAATTATACAGGAGTTGAGCAAACTGATCAAGATGTTGGCCTCTTGTCTAGTTATCAGAATTGGAGAATGCAAGAATGCACTTCTGGCATCCTCTTTCTTCATGTAATGTTAGCAAGCCTCATCCACCTGCTGTATATAATCTTGGCCCTGATTGCAGTCCTTCATGAGTTGAAACTTCACTGCTTGTTGGTGGCGTCACACATGTTTTAGAACCCTAATGATGCATATGGGTAGAGAAGGAAACTCAGTGGGTAGAGACGTATCTCTGTCTGCAAACAAGGGGAAGGGTTCAAGAGAGCAGGACTTACCAGCGCGCGCACACACACCCCGCTCTCCCTCATGCGGGGGTGCAGACAGAGAACATCTGACAGCACTGGATTTAGGGTGGAGTGGGCACTCCCCCCCCCACAGGGCACCTAGCTGAGAGGGTGCAAAACTGAGAAGATCCATAATTGAGAAGATCCATTTGGGCAGGCATCCCCAAACTGCGGCCCTCCAGATGTTTTGGCCTACAGCTCCCATGATCCTTAGCTAACAGGGCCAGGGATGATGGGAATTGTAGTCCAAAACATCTGGAGGGCCGAAGTTTGGGGATGCCTGCATTTGGGCATGCCAAATTTTGCTCTAGCACAGGGCACCATATTACAAAAGATTACAAAAGTCTGCCTCTGCATCTGAATAGGTTTACTTTCAAAATAGCAATTTTGGTTCAATACGGCTCAGCAACGCGGCTCAGGACCGCAATACCTCAAGGACCGCCTCTTTCTATATGAACCTACCTGGATCCTGGTATCATCTTCTGAGGCCTTTATTTGTGTGCCACCCCTGGAGGGTGGCAACACGAGAAGGTGGCAACACGAGGGCCTTCTCTGCAGTGGCTCCCCATCTTGTGGAATGCTCTCCCCAGGGACGTTTGCCCAGCACCTTCATTATACACCTTTAGGCGCCAGGCAAAAAAGTTCCTTTTTAACCTTAAGGGTGCATCTTTTCATAGGTTTTCCTGGACAATAGTTACCAATATAATAGCATACTTTTATTTTGCAATATTGGGGAAATTCCAGTGGGTCACTGGGTATGATATTTTTTAAATACAGGGAACAGTATAATATAACCTGCTTATATATCCAAAAGAAAGTATTTTCTGTTCAACCAGACCTTTCCAATAACCTGTATTAGTCTGGTCCTCTCAGTTTTAAAATTTGTGTTTTAACCTTGGAGGTTATTATGCGTCTTCTAGCTGCATTTATCTTGCTTTTGATTTTATGTTTATATGCTCTATTCTGCATTTGTGTTGTTTTTGTGTTTATTATAGTAAGCGTTCCAGAGAATTTTAGGTCATTGGACAGCACAAAGCTGTTAATAAATTAGAGAAATACATTGTGGTGTGATTTTTTCCCCATACAGAAATAAAGAAAAACACAGAGGTGTTTTTTTTTTATAAAAAAAGAGAATTGCCTTTTCAGTTAAGGAGAAGTTGTGAGATTACACAGGTTGCGTCAAATCCATAAATTTCAGCAGAAATCCCAGAACTAGAATATGATCATATAAATACTGTACTGTATACACAAACTATAAAAATACATAAAGGGGGAGGGGGGTGGCATGTAAGAAAAACAATGGGTAACAAAGAAACTGATTTGTGTGTGTGTGTGTGTGTGTCCATTTGTCTATCAAACAGTTGATATTTAATTGAGTAATTGGCCAAGGTGATTTGATAATCAAATGTCAACCTAGAACTACATGCAGTAATTAATGAGAGTTACAGAATGTTGTCAAGCAGTGAAGACAAATATGTATGCAGGTGCATATCCTGCTGTGAATGAAGGAGTACCTTTTTATGAAACTTGTAAGTACCAGTACTTTCTTAAACTGTGACAATTAAGGTTGTGAGGTGTATTATGGCATATGGAATATTTCATAAAATGGGGCAACTGGCAATCTACGAATGGGATCTGTCCCCTGAGGCAATTTTATCTGCATGTGTTTAAATTTGCAGTTTTTGTTTATGCAAAATGCATGCATCTATAGATGTGAATGAGATCTTTCTCCTTCCCTGGTTTCCATTTATCTGTAGCCCTAGATAAAAACCTCAGTTTATATACATATAAGCTGTTCATAGTGTTCTTGTGCACATGGATTTTGAAAGATGTGATTGCCGAGTATGTGTGACACTTACATGTATGGCATGTTGCAGCAAAATTAGGCTATTGGATGCGTAACAGTAGATAAACAGCTTGTTACTTTGAGTATTTTACCCAATGGATTAAAGAAAACCATGTCTATATCTTTTAAAGACTCTATTATCTGATCCTTTAACGATTCCTTTCCACTTTCATCTTTGTATTCAGCTTTAATCTTTGAATTTGTTTATACATCAAAAGTCTGAAGAGTAATTAAAATGTGGCAAAAGTCCCGTGCTAACCAGGTACTCTTCCTCACTTACTTTGGCAATATCCAAAATGAAGAGAAGGTGGTCAATATATATGCTTTCACAATCCTCAGTTTCCTATCTTGTGAGTAATACCTCAAAATTAACAGCCTTGATGTCTCTTGGCTTGTAAAACTCAATATTTAGTGAAGTGCCAAGCAACTAGAACCCCCCCCCCTTAGAATAAATGTTTAGCAATTCAACTCGGAAAGAAACATGTCCAGAATTGCACTGTAAGATGCTTACTCAGGGTAGTCTCTCTCCCCCCCCCCCAGTCTTAGAAAGATACCTATATTATTCACCTGAAATTATTCATGAGTATGCCCCATTCACTTCAATGAATCTTATGCAAAAGATTCATTGAAGTGAATGGGGCATACTCATGAATAATTTCAGGTGAATAATATAGGTATCTTTCTAATGCAACAGACGAAGGACTCCACTGAGCAGGCTCAGAGCAGTGATGTTCCTTCAGCCAATTATATATGGAACTAAGACAAGTTTATATCTAAAGATTAATGGGCTTGCGGTGCTCATCTTGCTCTACTGGCCAAGGGAGCCAGCGTTTATCCACAGACAGCTTCCGGGTCATGTGGCCAGCATGACTAAGCCGCTTTTGGTGAAACCAGAGCAGCGCACGGAAACACCGTTTACCTTCCCGTCAGAGCGGTACCTATTTATCTACTTGCACTTTGACGTGGTTTTGAACTGCTGGGGGGGGGGCAGGAGCAGAGAACGAGCAATGGGAGCTCACCCCATCGTGGGGACTCGAACCGCCAGCCTTCCGACCAGCAAGCCCTAGGCTCAGTGGTTTAAACCACAGCGCCACCTGCGTCCCCATCTAAAGAATAAACACTCATCAAAAGACACTGCTCTTGTGGTTAAGATCCTGCCTCAGATAAGGGAAAGACCAATCAAATGGCATGCCCTTGGTGGGATCTTTCAAAAGGGGGCAAGTGGAAAGTTAGCCATGAACAAGGATTCAGACAAAATATTCATAGCATTTTATGAGGGCCCTAGAAGATAAGAGATACCGTTGCCCACAGGTTGGGAACCACTGCTTTATGCTGTTCCATGAAGTGGGAATGAACCTCAACAGGAGGGGAAGAACAAAGTATGATGTTGAGGTTTTGGCATTTTCTGTCTCCAAGTTGCAGGGGCAGCTACACAACCTGCTCAGAGACCACTTCACATGGTGTGTATGGTAAGAACAGCTAGTCCTTCTCTGAGCTCCCTTTGCATTAAAGTGTTTGCCAGCAAGACTATATCTAAGTTGTTGGAGCTCATGGCTGGATTCCTGTTCTTGCACTTATAGATCCCTGTTTCCCCTAGTAGCTTCCAAGAATCCTAAATTCTGCTGTGTGTGCTTATGTACCAAGTTATGCAAATGCTGCAAAGCCAATGGAAACTTCCACTGGCTCCATTGCCATTACACACATCACACATTCACACTTCTTTGACCACATTGTCTTAAATCAAAACAGCCATTGAAAGAAAAGGAGGGGGCGGAATCAAGCTTTGGAGTGAAACTTTAATGACTAGGATCGTCTCAGAAACTTCTCCCTTTGGTTCATTTCTCTTTGTTAATTTAATTAGCATCTTGGCAGATTGTGAAAAAATGTGCCAGGTAAAGAGCCAGGAGGGATGTTAAACATTAGGGAAGCTAGAAATTACAATATGATTATGATACTTTGAACAAATTCTCTAAATTCAAGAGTAAGAAATTCCTTAAACAGAAGCATAAGGTTGTTCATGAGGGAAGTAATCAGATTAACATAAATGTTCAGTAATTGGCAAAGTGTTATTCCTGTGGATTTAAAACTACAGGCTAAACTCTGTATGGGATAAGAAGCAAATATATTTTGAGCTGTAATTTACTTTTTCTTGTGATCATTGCTGTATCATAATACCCTTTAAGATTCAAGACTTGGAAGACTGTTTTCTGTCCATACTGCAGAGAAGACATGAAGATAGAGCCGGTGGGAGAGGGGGGGAAAGACAGCAGAACCAAAATTATTCAAAATTATTTTTCTTATGAGACCCTTAGCTTCAAGGGACTAATGATGCGTTACACTGTGGGAAGCCATGAAAGGATTTACCAGGGTTCCACCAACATGGCCCAAGGCTTAGAATAAAACTACACTTGGTGTAGAAGCATAGCAAAGTAAACATCAGATTAAAAACTTGTGTTTACATTCTTCTAAACTCCCAAATTTCACTCTTGATCACTGGCGTCATTTGACTGAAATGGAAGCTTGCTAATAAAAAACAGTATGTCAACACATATGTGTTCTCCTCCTTAGTGAATGTTACATGATGTGTTCCCTCGTCTATTAAAGGCATTCTGGAAAAGAAACTGCCAGAATATAATTTTTCACTCCCATCAGTTATTAAACTTCACCAATTCCTATGGGTTGTAAGGAACACAGAATCTGTAGCTTACCTTTTTATTCCAAAACTAACTGAATCTGTGTCCCACTCTGTTAGCTGATACTTCCGTTTTTGTATTTAATTTTATTATTATTATTACAGACTGCCATGGACAATGTAACTTGTTTTAGAATACAAAAAAGTACTGAAATCTTTAAAATATTGTGCTTCTTTTTTGAAGTGTGCAGCTATGTAACTTCTAAACTGCAGAATTGCATCAAAAGCATAATCCACTTTGCTATGGCCAGTTGCTCTGCCTGGCTAAGCCTTTCCAGGGCATACTGTGCCCCCGTGGAAACCAGCTGACTGCTGAATGAGACGCTAGTCAGCTACGCCTTGTTCATCACAACAGGAATGGAAGGTGGATGAGCTTGGCACCTTGGGAGGCATATACATTGCTATTTCCCTTTGTACAAGGGGAGCTGAAAAAACTAGAAAGACATGCTTACCTCATTATTTTCACAATGCAGCACTTTATGGTTAAAAACACTGGCAATTGTCTTTGGGGAAAGAACTAGTATCCCTCTTACTACTTGTCACATTTCTAGATTTTAATATTCTTTATGATAATCTTACTAACATGAGTTTGACCAAACTGCGGGAGGCAGTGGAAGACAGGAGTGCCTGGCGTGCTCTGGTCCATGGGGTCACGAAGAGTCGGACACGACTAAACGACTAAACAACAACAACTACAGTGGAACCTCTGTTTATGAACACCTCGGTTTATGAATTTTCGGTTTATGAATGCCGCGGACCCATCTGGAACGGATTAATTCACTTTCCATTACTTTTAATGGGAAAGTTCGCTTCAGTTTATGAACGCTTCAGTTTATGAACAGACTTCCGGAACCAATTACACCCATGTTTCAGTTTATGAACGCTTCAGTTTAAGTACTTCATGGACCCGTCTGGAACGGATTAATCCACTTTCCATTACTTTCAATGGAAATGTTCGCTTCAGTTTATGAACGGTTACTCCGCGGACCGTCTGGAACGGATTAATCCACTTTCCATTACTTTCGATGGGAAAGTTCGCTTCAGTTTATGAACGCTTCAGTTTATGAACAGACTTCCGGAACCAATTGTGTTCATAAACCGAGGTACCACTGTATGATCATCTTACATCCTTCAAACTTTATTTACCAGAAAACATATTAGGTGTGTTTGAGACCCAGTTACAACAACACTCTTGTTTCGAGTAATTCATATTTTAACATCTCACAATTGACTAATAGTATCAAAGGGGAAATCCAGTGTGTAGATAAGCAGTAAGGATAGTTAGTGGGAGACTTACCAGTTGAATGGGGCTTTGTTTGAAAACTGGTAACCTGGAATTTGTAGAATAAAATACAGTAGTTAATATGTTTTGAAGGCTGTATATTTGTAAGAAGAAAAAAAGTTAGCTCTTGTATCTGTATAAGGATTCTTGATCTGTGAACAGCTAATTCCCCAGCTAACCATTCTTAACCTAGATACGGTTTTTTTCTGCAAAGGGGCCTGCTGTGAAGCGAGAGAAGCAGTATAACTGCTTTAACATCCCCTTTTAAGTTTGGGCAGGAGAGGAGTGGAGGAATCCTAGTGCCTCCTTTGTTGCCTGAACAGCCTAGTGACCAATGAGAATTCTCAGGAAGTTTCAGAGCCAATCATAAGAAAAGAAGCGACAGCACATCTACATGCTTAATTTTCCTTCATGGAGCTCAATGTGATGTATGTGGTTCTTTCTTTGCTCCTCTTTTAATCCCCACAACAACCCTGTGAGGTAGGTTAGCCTGAGAGAGCATGGCTGGCCCAAGGTGGCTCACTGGGTGCAGTGAGCGTCATGGCTGAGCGGGGATTTGAACTACTCCAACACCATAAGCATTACTCTACATTGGCTCTCAGTTTCCCTCAAGAAGGACCAGTTGGGTCCAAAACACATTGTAATAAAAACATCTCTTTTGGCCCCCCCTTTTTTGCTCCTACTTCCAGTGCCCTTGGGGGGCGGGTTTCCCATTTTTGTTGCAAATATGTAAGTCGACCAGAATGCTCACCCACACTACAAATGCTTCCCCTCCGCTTCTTCATCTGTGTGAATCATGATCAGATGCATAAATAGCACAAGAGAGGTTCAAAGGGAATTTTAACCTTGTGTAAAAAAGTCCTAAATGCAAAACAATTTCTGATGTTCTTTAAACAGTTCCACCCACCACCTCTCTGTCTGTTCCAGGAATGACATTTTACAGGTTGTGTTTTAAGTTGTAACTTTCAATATAACTTGCAACATTTTAAAATGTCCACATTACATTTTCATCAGTGGTAAAAGCCCATTTCAATAAAGTGATTTGTTTCCCCCTATTTCTCCAAAACCAAGTGTTTAGAACCTCTAGACTGATGTGTGGAATTTCACTAAACTAAAATGTGTGTAATAAATTCTATCGTAGCATGTGTGGGGATTTCTGCATCTTCCTGAAATGTCTCTCTGTCTGTCTTTCTTAATTTTTTTTTACAGATTTTGGCTCACATAGTAATGATTACATGAAGTAATTTACCATGGGGATTTTACCTACCCAACCACAGGCTATTGGTAATCTTTGCAATCTCAAATGAGAACTTGTCTCTTTGATGGGAATGTGAAGGGATTTTTGTATATATGATCATATTAACATTTTACATAAAATTCTCTAAATATATAATCAATGCAAATTATTTAATGTAATATGAAGGAGGGGGATATGTTTAGCTTATGATTCTATATTTTTCCTTTGCACAGTTCCAAAAAGCACCTTTTAATTTCCCCGCTAAAGTTCTCTGCAACCTTTTGACTTGTATAAATGATTTTATGAGCATAAAAAATGGAAAAATAAATCAGGCTGGTGTGTTGTTTATATTAAAATTTTATGTCAAATGTGTATAGTGCATTTGAATGTCTGAATAACCAGAACTATAGTTTTCTTTCTATATTTTAAAATAATCAAATCCTGCAAGCTTTCTACACATTAAAGGTAAAGGTAGCCCTGACCATTAGGTCCAATCACGGACGGCTCTGGGGTTGCGGCGCTCATCTCGCTTTACTGGCCGAGGGAGCCGACGTTTGTCTGCAGACAGCTTCCGATCATGTGGCCAGTATGACTACACATTGTTGTTGTTTAGTTTAGTCGTGTCCGACTCTTCGTGACCCTATGGACCATAGCACGCCAGGCACTCCCGTCTTCCACTGCCTCCCGCAGTTTGGTCAGACTCATGTTCATAGCTTTGAGAACACTGTCCAACCATCTCATCCTCTGTCGTCCCCTTCTCCTTTTGCCCTCAATCTTTCCCAATATCAGGGTCTTTTCCAGGGAGTCTTCTCTTCTCATGAGGTGGCCAAAGTATTGGACCCTCAGCTTCAGGATCTGTCCTTCCAGTGAGCAGTCAGGGCTGATTTCCTTTAGAATGGATAGGTTTGATCTTCTTGCAGTCCATGGGACTCTCAAGAGTCTCCTCCAGCACCATAATTCAATAGCATCAATTCTTTGGCGATCAGCCTTCTTTATGGTCCAGCTCTCACTTCCATACATCACTACTGACCATACATCAGTATTGCAGTTCAAGACTGATATAGAATTGGATATGCAAAATGGACAACCAACTGTTATATGTTCTAGCTCTGGATATTGAACAGGGGGTTAGACAGGACTTCCTTCAACTCTGTGATTCTAAGATTCATGGTGGATTTTCATAATATTAAAACTACTTCATACATAAAGGCTAGCATAGAAAAAGAAAAGGGGGAAGAGCTTGGCTTAAAATGCTCTTAACCTATGGTTTTCATTTACTGCTTTTTTATATTAAAAAAGTCTGGAGTAAATGATATGAAAGAATTAAGAAGTAGTAGTCACTAGGAGAAGTGGCTGTATGACAGGACATAATGGCAGAATTTTAAGCATTTTGTCCCATATTTCTATTTTAAAAATACTGCTTTTTCTGCCTAGTTGTCTTTATGGGCTAGTTTTTCTCCTCCCACAAGGAAAGTCTGGCCTTGACAGCAATCCTAGACTTCAGCTGTAAGGTCATGTGCAATACTATCATCGCACAAAGCCGATCATGGCTGCTGCAGAGGAAACTGCTGCAGTTCTAACTACAAAGAACTTTCCAGGAACTCGACTGCTGTTTGCGGAAATCTGTTCTGGATATCTGCAGGTCAGATGTAAATTACTACAGCCTGTTAAAAACTAGAAGAAAGAGCGATTGCATGAATTCCATCGGTGGAGAAAAGGGAATTTCTCTGTACAGGCCTTTCAGTAAAGAATAAGTGAGCTGCAAAGAAAAAAAAATAGTCATATTAAAGTCATGTAGGACAGAGTGAAGTACCAAGCATATGTCAGCCCTTCAGTTGAAATTCCCCAGAGAAGAATGGAAAATCTTGCTTGGTTATGCTCATGAGCAGGACAAAGCATATGGAAATCAGGTTCCTAAGTGGCAGCTGTTGATCAACTCCTTCCCCACCTAAGCAATTCCTCAGGATATGCTGGGAGGATGTTGTAAGTATTTTGCATTTGGAAAATTTGGAAAATGATAATCGATGGATCATATCACATTGGTATGGATGGCTGGACTAAAATGTTTATTAAATTAATCACTATAGAACTGGGAAATTAACAAATTAATGAAAATGGGAAACAGACAAATGTAATACTGAAACTGGCAATTGTTTTGTAAAAATATAGAAAACTGTCCGTAGCAAAAACTTAATTTATGAAGCAGTATATCCAGTGTATGAGAATGGCCTTATACTGAATCGAACCATTCATAGTTCTGGCTACTCAGTGTAGTTGCGTGTTGGCATCTGTCTGTCTCAGGAGTTAATGGAAGAGTGTTCCTTGTGGGAGGGGGCGGTAATGTCAACCATTAGAGAATTATAGCAACTGCTGTGGCTGTAGTGACCGATGTGTGACAGACATGTTTTGTTGCACCCGGGGCAGATGAAGGCATCTGGTTTTGCTGCTACAGGTGCACCCTAGTGTTCCTTCTCTCTGTGCTCCTCCCAGTGGTCATTCCTCCCCTGGTCACTGCTGTGGATACACAACCTGACTGTCTGTCTCCAGGCACTGTGATCATCTGCAAAGGGTTCCCAGATTGTTGGGTTAATGTTGCCAGCCTTCATGCCACCTTTGCAGACATCTTTGTAACACAGAGGTGGTCTACCAAGCCAGCTCCCTGTAGAGCATGTCCTTGGGGATCCTGCCATTTTCCATTCTGTGTACACGACCAAGCCAGCGTAGATGTTGCTGAGACAGGAGTGTGAACATGCTGGGAATGTGGGCTTGGGAGAGCACATCTTTGTTTGAGACTCAAAGTCTCAAAATGTGATGCCCAAAATCTTCCTGATGCAGCTCATAGGGAAGGCATTGAGGCACCGCTCCTGGTGAGTGTAAATTGCCCACGACTCACTCTATAAAGCAGCATGTGCTTATAATGTAAATAGAAAGTATAAAAATCAAATTGATTTGAACTTGTAGACCTTCCTGTAACAGAACATGAATGCTGTTACATCCACTGTAGAAGTCATGTTAAGGTTTTAATTTGCTTCTTGTGGGTCAACTATTCTCTCTTCTTCCCACCCCAGAATAGAGACTTTAGAGCAGTGATGGCCAAACCTGGCCCTCTAGCTGTTTTGGGACTACAATTCCCATCATCTCTGACCACTGGTCCTGTTAGCTAGGGATGATAGTCCCAAAACATCTGGAGGGCCAGGTTTGGCCATCACTGCTTTAGAGGTTCAACTGTAGATAATTCTGAGACATTTATAAAGGAAATAAAGAAGTATTTCACTAGCATTCTCAGGCAAATAAAAAGCTCTTACATGTTTGTAATGTTCGATTTCTAATCATTAATAAAATGAAATAAAAAAAATGTTAAAGCCACATGAGTAGCTTTTGAGGAAAATTCTACATTAGTTAAGAGCATTGGGGGTTGGAGTTTGTGAATTGTATTGCATTCAGCTGAATTCATGAATGCTGCTGCTAGTAGCTGAAGGAAAATGTTCCCTAAACTTGTTTTTGAGATTATATGGCTTCTAACCTCCCCCTTTCTTTTCCCCTCTCCTATCTAATGGATCTTACCTTTATCCTCACATTATAAACCTGGAGATAGGGACAATGTAGTTTCTAAAAATTAATAATGAATGTTGAGACATTTGACTTGTGAACAGTCAGAAAGCGTTTGCTGGAGTGGAATGTTTCCTTCTAAAACTGTTTAAAATAAATTCCTTGCATTTAGTATTAGCATACATAACAAGGGTGCATTTGTTCAATAATGTGTATGATATCTAACAGACTAAAGTGTATGATATAATACAGTTACTGTTATATATGGATTTTATAGGAAACTATTAAAATGTGTGTACAATCCCAGAAAGCTTGGTTGCAGCTGGATTTATACAGCAGATTTAAGTAGTACAAATAGCTTTGTACTGTTGTATTTTAGATGAGAGGTGAGTGATTCTGATTTTTGACTGAACTCTGTAGAACAGGGAGAGAGATGGGCAAGAAAATCTGCCTTTGGGGTGTCCCCCCACCCCAAGATTTCTAGAATTCTTTGTGTTTTAGCATAGCGGGACTAGCGATCTCCTACTTGCTCCTCTGTATGTTAGATAAAGTGTCCTTCAGTTTCTCAGAGCACTTGCCTAAGGGTGAAGTTCTCTGCCTCCCAACTCTTTTTTTTAATTAAAACAACAACAACACAGAACAACATCAGTAAAAACTGCAAATCCAGCCAGAAAGGGAAATAAGGTGTTTAAGCCTTTCCCCCATGGAACATTTCTGTAGTCAATGTTGCACTATCCCACCTTCTTCTCCATTTATAGAGGAAAATATATGGAGCTCTTGTCTCTTTTCCTTGTGGTTGAAATGCTGCTTGAGAAGGGAAACTTTGCATTACAGACTTGGGGGCCTTAAATTCAGAGGAGCAGGTGGTTTGTGGAATGTGGGTTGTTTTGCAGCTGAAAACAGCGAACTATCTGGCGGTGAAAAGTGTTGATAGTTCTCAGGGCATGATGGTACTGGAAAATCTGGGCTACTAAAAATATTTATTCCATTTGTGCTGCTGGGTTAGACTGAACTTGAAGTTCTTGAAATCCTGAACAAGGCAAGAGTGAGAGAGGAAATGACATTAAATGCACTGTAAACTTTTGGACCCTCTAAAATTAAGTGTAATGATAATGTATTGATCTACAAAATTCAGTATTCGGAATCCATCACCTTTAACAAAATATGGGATAGAGTCTTGTAGGAAGCCACATGGATATGAAAAAGATAAAAACAGGTGTAACATATTTTTGAAACATCACAGACTACCATTTTATAATGGTAATTATAAATTCATTTTTGATATGGGTTGCTTATTAGATTTGTTTGAAAGCATAAAGCTGGGAATGCAGAGTTTATAGATAAGAATTATTTTGTTAAAGAGCTTCCAAATGTTGGAGATATTAGCAGTTTAGAACAAGGGCTGCTGTGGTTGCTAAGTGCAAAAATCTAGCACAAGCAGTGGGAAATAATATTAGGGTGGAGAAATATTGCTATGGTGACAAAATACTTTCTTTTGAAGGAGAGAGTGGTAACATAGCAAGGATCATTGAAAAATACCTAGTGGTGGATTTTGCAGAAACCAATGATGACTAAGGGCAGTAGTATACATTATGAGTGCTGTAGGAAATGTTGCATGATTGCTGTGGAAATCACTGGTATAAAGTGTGAAAGGTAAATATGCATCTGGGGAACCTGAGAGTTAGAGCATAAACTCTTGGCAGCAACATGTTTGCTTTTGCTTTTTTTTACACATAAACAATGTCCAAAGGTTTTCTAGTTTTTATTGAGAAATAGGAGTGCGTTCCATTTCCAAGAACCACAGTCACATCTAAATTTCTTTGCTGTTATTATTATTATAATTATCACCATTAAAAACTACAAACATTGCTTGTAAGATGAGTTTTGGCTATGTGGGACTACTCTGTGGCTATCCCTTTCGGGATACAAGAGGAGGACAGTGGCTTTCAGAGTAGCTAATTCTGTGCTTCTTACACTAATGCAGCACCCAGGAGGTTGCCAACTTTTGCCCTACGTGTTGGGTTCTTACATTTGGTTTCTGATATCAAGGTAACATTGTCCTTAAGATGTAATGATGTAAAGGCTATGAAGGACTTGACCACAAATTCTATGATTCTATGAAATTTATTGACAGCTGCACGAGTTATTATAGCTAGGAAGTGGGAGGGGCGAGGTGAATATAAAATGGAAGAATGGTATAAGGAGGTGTGGGATATAGCTCTTAATGATAAATTAACACGTGCTATTATGATAACGTGGGGAATATGCAGGAGAAATGATTTTGAGAAGATATGGAAGGTGTTTGTAGAATTTGTACTGTCAAAACAGAAAGGGGTTAAACCATCGCAAGAGGCATGGAAATTTTGGGAGGTTGGATCGTTACAATGGACTGGTCTTGGGGGTGGGGTGCACATTTTTATTTATATTATTATTACAAAAAAGATGTAATGATAGCCATCCACTAGAATTACACAGTGAATGGCTACTACCTAGGATGGCTATATTATCTCCAGGACCAGAGGTAGGATGCCTATGAATACCAATAACTGGGGAGCACAGGTAGGGAGAGTGTTGTTAGGCTCATATCATACTTCTGGGCAGAAGTGACTCACCTAGAATTTTTGTTTAGATGAAATTCAGAATAGGGAGTTACTGTAATCAATCAAGGTATTCTAAGAAAACAAAAGCAAATGTTTAAAAGCCCAGTAACATTTTAGTGGAAGGAGGGTTTCCGTTCATCCGGTGTTGCCTTCTGGTGGGCAAAACAAATAGAAAGGGTGTCACCTGAACCACACAACTTGGAAAATGCAGTTCTAAAAGCTGAAAGGTAGATGGGATATAATAGTGCAAGTCTGATTTACACTGGTGTCAAAATCAGATGAAATCCTGACAGGTAGTTAGTTAGTAGTGTGAAAGTTCACACTGCTTTTAAATAAAGAACTCTGAGCCAAAATGGTTTTCTCTTAGAAAAGGTGCTGAAAATTATCATTCCAAAGAAATTATAGGAAGTTGGGGATCTTTCATATGGAAGTTATTGACTCCCCACTCCCCCCAAAATGTCTGGAGTTTTTATTTTTATCTGACATATTGCTATTCAGTATTTAGGTCACATTAGACCATTCACACTTTGACAAGAAACATTTGTCTAGGGGAGGCAAATACCCTCCATTTTCTGTATTAAAGACAAGTCATAGTACTCTGCTTCTCTGCCATCTGTTCTTAAGAATTTATTTGATCTATAGAGCTTGGGTGATTTTTACAGTTTACTCTCAATTGTCTCTAGCTGAGCAGCAGATACTTAGAAACTGAATGGGTTTCACATTCCTGTTCAGGTAGTGTTGGTCAACACAGCTACTAAAGCTCTCAAATTTAAGATTGATGACTATCCTTAGGTCATAGATCTGGGAAGATAACCATAGGCATTTATAACCTTGAAAGGTGAAGAGATGAATGAGTTGATCCCTGATGTTGTGAATGATATTTTTTTAGCTCCTATAATGGTGTCTCCAGAGTAGAAATGGAACACAGTTGGCTTCTGAGTCTGTCACAGGATCTGAGTCCTATGTCTGTATATCTATTATGTAGCCTAATAGCTGTTTTATATTGTGTGCAATCCTATTTCAGTTGCAAAGTTTAGATGAGCAAAGCATTGTACTGGTTAGGGATCCCATGTATGGAGCCTTGGCCATGGCAACTGCAGTTTCTGTCTTCTACTTTTACTTCCCATTCTTTCAAATATTACTCAAAAGAATGCTAGCATCATACAAAATAATCCAAAATGTTTCCCCATCATACTCAGTCTGCATGACTTCAGTGTAACATTTAAATATTTGGCGGAATTGGGGAGTGAAAGATCCGTTTTATCTATTGCCATTTAATGCTAGGGTACTTCCTTGCTCCATGAATTATTCATCAGGCTGCTTTTATTATAATGCTGGCATTATTCAGTACCAGAGCGGCTTCTGCAATAGCTTTCCTTTGCTAAAAATCTACATAGCAGCAGCTACTACTGGTTTTGGAAGTAATTAAAGATGCTAGTTTTTCCGTGATTGCTGGAGAATCACACTATTCTAACCCCCTCTCCTTGATTCTTTGTTAGGAAAACAAATTAGCAAAACAAGGAAATTCCTTCAGTAGCACCTTAAAGACCAACTAAGTTTTTATTTTGGTATGAGCTTTCGTGTGCATGCACACAGGTATCTGAAGAAGTGTGCATGCACACGAAAGCTCATACCAAAATAAAAACTTAGTTGGTCTTTAAGGTGCTACTGAAGGAATTTTTTTATTTTACTTCGATCCAGACCAACACGGCTACCTACCTGTAAGCAAAACAAGGAGTTATTGCTATGATGGGCCAAATGAGTAGCTTTAGACTGCAATCGTATATCTATTTACCTGGCACTAAATCCCATTGAACTTAGTAGGTCTTACTTCAAAGTAGACGTGTACAGGATTTCACCCTGTCCTCACTTTACAGTACTTCTCCAGGGTATATTTAAGAAAACTAGTTTATGTCTTTTGCCAGTTGTGAGTGCTTACATTATCAAGGCACCGGTGTATGAGACTATGTGATATAGAAATGTGGAAAATATTTATATTCATATCTCATCTGCTTTTTTCATTTTTAAAAAATTTGCTTGCAGAACCATTACCTGTTGTAAGCATGCAGAAATGAGAAAAAAAGTTTCTTTCTTACACATGGTATCAGGTTTTCAGTCCTAAAAACCTGTGCTTTCTTAAGAAAAGAAAAGAAGACTCCTAGTGCAAATGGTACTTTCCTCCTCCTCCTCATTTTTAAAAAGCCAGTGACAGTAACTGAGTCCACTAGGGACAGTCCCCATGCAGAACGGGGATGCCAAGTCTGGGCTGTGTGCAAGTATTTCTCTAACAGACAACTGCATGTGCTTGGTTTTCTCCCCAAGAGAGTGATTTTCAAAGTGGCATATGATTTCCTTCTGAACTGGTATGCATAGCGCTAACTTGCCTTCAGGCAACAGATAAGGGGAAGCAACAGGAGGGGGGCAAAGCAGAGAGCAGATGGATGACCGATTAGATCATTTGGATCAGGAATGTTGCATTTTCTTTTCATTTTTTTTCCATTTTTCTGCTTTATACTGAAGTCTCTTCTGGTCAGAGTTTCTGAAGGGGTGGGGAGAGAACTTGTCTTAGAAATCCCAGAAAACGTCATAAATGTTTTTAGATGTGCATATATGTATATATATATATATATATAGAGAGAGAGAGAGAGAGAGAGTTATAAATACAAGTTAACAAGGCGAAGAATAGGATTGAAAATATATGTGGTTTCGGAAAATCTGAACCACGTAGCGTTACTTCCACTTTTGTTTCCTTGGCTTCCTAAAGTACGAAACATCGGGGAGATAGGAGTTCTGATTTAGATAATGTCTTGCAGTCTTCGGAACAATGCATTCTGCTTGAGGGGGGGGATGTTTACGTAAAGGACGTGACATCTGAATAGGGCGGCTGAGACTTCTCAACATTAAGCAGATGCATTTACAGTGGACTCCAGCTGTTGCTTTTTTCTGCTGAATGTCTTTTTCCTAAACAGGGAAATGTAGGTAAAATGACAAGGGCACAGGAAGCTGCTCCCCCCCTCCCCCCCATAGCTTAGCTCAGACCACTCTCTGAGCGCATGGTAGTGGTACAAAGTGTGTGGTCTTTCAGCTCTGACTAATGCATTTTGTACTGTGTGACTGAAAATGCCTCATAGCTTGCCAGGGCTGACTGAGAGTTGTGGAATGTGGTGCCTTTTCTCTGATTTCCTGGTGGCGGTGGTGTTGGTGGTGGTGTGTGTGTGTGTAGAAACCTGAAGATGCAGGGAAACGCTTGTATATTGTGGAATTTGGCAGAGAGAGAGAGAGAGAGAGAGAGAGAGAGCCGCCATACAAGCTGTGAACGAGTGAAAAGTTGGAAGAATGGATCAGGGAATGAAGATGGGGGTGGGGTAGGAAAAAGAGAGAAGGAGGAGGAAGAGGGTGGGAACAGAGGGGCCCATTTCCCCCCTTCCCCCCCCCCAGCAGTGACAGCTGGTTCTGTCCTGACTCACATGACAAAGTACTATGAAGTATTAAAGCTTAAGACAGCCTGAAAAGATAGTCAGCTGACTTCCTTCCCTCAAACTACAGTCAGGTGATCAACTGATATCATCCAGCTCATGGGAGGAAAATACCTTAGATCACAGGTAAGTGAAATTGCCTTCCTTTACAGTATGTTGCATGAAAGACTTTCATCAGTGATTTAAGAAAATAATAATAATAATAATAATAATAATAATAATAATAATAATAATCTGTTGCCGTTGCCATGTGACAAACACTCTTGCATGTTCCATTTGTATCTTGTTTTGGTAGACTAGAAAACACCTTGGATTTTTCTAAATCTGTTTTGTCTGTCGTGTTTGTAAATGATTTATTGGAAGAGTTCTGTTAAAAAATATAGGTTTGAGGTTTCCATGGGTGGTGTTGAATGCTTCTTTCATTTGTCATAAAATTATTTGTCGTACTTCAAGTGTTTCAGAAATTAATGTTCGAAGGGGAATTCCCAGGAATGAAAGTATGAGTCAAAGAATTAGGACACCTTAAAAAAAATATCCCAAGCCAGAGCTGTGACTCATTTTAGCAAGATGCTTTTATCCATTGTGTTTTCAGGGCTAGTTGCCTATGTTGAGGATGAAAATATTCCAAACTGGAAAATTAAAAACTTGTAACAACGCTATTTTTTTTTAATTCTAATTTTTCTTACCCCTTTTTAAAAGAGAAGTTGGGTGGCAAAGTAGGTTATCTTGTCACTTATTACTATGTTTGAGAATAAAGTAATAAATGCAGGTGCCCACTGTACTTTGGCTTTGTCACATCAAAAGATGAACATGCAAAGTGACTTTACTTGCTGCAGCAACAGTGCTGAATATTCTTCAGGGAATACTCCCTGGATTTACCCAGCAGAGCTCTTCCTCATCTTTCTGCAACTCCACTCTGGGTGGAGACAGTAAGTGCAAGTTGATGAAGCTTGCCCTATGTTCATGCACCTCAGAGGGCTATTATTTAGGTAGAAAAAAATGAAATAAGCTTTTGCTGTAGAAGTTGCCTCAAAAACAAATGAGGTGCCAGTACCCATATTTTGATAAAAATGTCATGAGTGTCGGCACAAAATGGTTGCCATGGGCAGTGTAAGGAGGGGAGAAATAAAGAGGGTAAATGGGAATATGCAGTTAGTTCAGCCATGTGTAATTAAGTTTATATTTGGTAGGGGTTGAGTACTAGAAGATTGCGCCAAAGACTTAATGTAGAAGATGGGTTTTGAGGAACAATCTGAAGGCAAGATGCCACACAGATGTTCTACAAGAAATTTCTAACCATAAAGAGGCATTTAATCTATTTTCTTAGCTGCAAAAGTGTTAATGCATTTTGAAACACCTTTTTTGTAAGGTGTTCCTAAAAAAACAAGGGTCAACATTAGGAGTTCTCTGATAGCCTGATTTTTAGTCTGTAAACTTCATTCATTTGCCATCTTGCTTTGGTTAATTTATATTGAGGGTAGGGAATCATTTCCATCCTAGTGGCCACATTCCCTTCTGAGCAACCTTGCAAAGGTCACATGCCAGTGTGTGGAGTGAAATGAAAAAGCAGATGGAGCAACTAACACAAATTTTGCCTTCACGCAGTAGGCTAGTTTGTACACACACTATCCTCTCTATCCTCTCCAGACAAGCAAGCATCATTATTATCAGAGTAGAAATACACATTCCAGCCACACTTAAGGAGGATGCTGAACAAGGGCAGAGGAAGAGGCTTGGAGGGCCAAATTCAATGCCCAGAAACTTGGTTTCCTAGCCCTAATCTGTGTAAGGACTGCTGAGGCATTTGGTATATAGATTATTGATTCTGCTGCACACTGTAGTCACATGATACTTCATGCCCTTTAAAATTTATTGTTATGGTGGCTGCAGAGATCAGTGCAGGGGTCCGTGCCCCCCCCTTTCCCAAGGTCTTGTTCCATATAGTCACCTGTCATAGGAAGAAAGCTGTTTGAAGGGGAAAGTGAGGCGTGTTTCAGGGAAGTTGTCTGCCTCTATCAAGAAATGGTTGTAGCTATTTTAATGATGTGGTGGTGATTTCCCAAATGGTAAGTCAACATCCTCTCATGAGTCAATCACCAGACTTCCAGCAGTGGATGCTAGAGACAAAGAACACCATCTGAGTCAGAGGGTGGGACCAGGGCAGAGGAATTGGCCCTCAACAAAGATTACATTCTGTTTGTGGATTTCCACAGTAAAAGCTTGGGGAGCCACTGTCATGTAGTCCAGTGTGGCATAGGAAGTGGCAAAAGGGATTTGCAACTTGAGGTTACAAGTTTTGCTACTGGAGGTTATGTATTTTACAAGTTCATCTGAGCCTGACCTATTCTAAGGTATGTCTACATGATTCATGTTTTAATAATCAATGTTCAAAGTATGTTGAATTGTAAGGTGTGGATATTCTGCACTGGAAAACTAGATGCAAACTAGTTAGAATATCCAAGTATTTTGTATGCTACATGTCATTTTCAAGTGGTGGTTCAATTTGAATGGTAGCTGTGATTTCCTCTAAATTATCTCCATGGGCCCATTGATTATGTTGGGTGTTTTGCCTAAGGAATAGTTCATCAGAGAAATCAGAAAGTGTAGCTCAGCTTTGAGGGGCAGAATTATCTTCTGCTTCTGTAGTTGGAAGAGAAGGAAGAGGATACAAGCTGCTGTTTATAGGGCTCTGGGACTGGAAGAATGGAAGCATGTTTGACTACCCCCCCCCCCCATATGCAATACATATAACATGTTGATGCCTATGGGAATAAATCGCCCATACTATCTTTTAGGCCACCATCTGCTGGTGGCAATGACAAAGGCTAGCAGCCACAAAGATGGACATCGGGTAAGTGCATGCTAAAGGTATAATTTAAAAATAGATGCTGTTACACAGCTTCAGTTCATTTGGAACTTCCCAATGTATTGTGCCTTGTTTCATCTATATTAAATACCAAGGAAGGGAATGAAAAGCATGTGTGTGTTTATGTGTGCATCCGTGTAAACCACGATTCCTTTCCTAATTAAGAGGTTATGCTACCTCAAAGCAGTGATTAAGGCCTTTTGAAAAAGTTTTTGAGGATTTGGGGGGAAATGTTACAAATTTTGAAACCATAACACATGTTTGGGAGCAAGTACAGTTCAGGTGGCTGGTTTTTTTTGTAAGAAAGCAAAAAATTGGTTTTCTGTCAAACACAATACGTTTCTCTCTGTTTGCCCCCTCTCCGCCTCACTTTATGGCTTTTTAGGGAAAATTACTGGCAGGTTGGTGCATATCAGGGATATCTGCAGGATTCATTCAGTTATAGCACAAGTATAAACAGGAAATTTCATGTTTATGTACTTGAGCTGTGCTAGTAATAAGTGAGAGGGTACAGAAATGTAACAATGAAAATAGGGAATGATCAAGCCTTTTCTACTTGGCTAACAAACTTGTTGCAGCAACAATGTTTCACCTTCAGAATCTACACAATTGTGTGCACACACTTTAATCTCCGAGGTTCTGTTTCTATAGGAATGATACAATATGTAAGGAGGTTTGCGGAGGAGTAATTTATAGTTACAGTAAATATATTGCTTATATTCACAATTTTGTACCACAGGTTAGAAAGTTATTATTATTATTATTATTATTATTATTATTATTATTATTATTAATTTATACCCCACCCATCTGGCTGGGTTTCCCCGCCACTCTGGGCGGCTTCCAACAAGTACCAAAATACATTAAAATATCACAGATTAAAAACTTCCCTAAACAGGGCTACCTTTAGGTGTTTTCTAAATGCCCTCTGCCTGGTTCCCTGTAGCTTTGCTTCTCGCAGTGAGGGAACCGCCAGAAGGCCCTCGGCGCTGGATCTCAGTGTCCGGGCTGAGCAACGCGGGTGGAGATGCTCCTTCAGGTATATAGGACCGAGGCCATTTAGGGCTTTAAAGGTCAGCACCAACACTTTGAATTGTGCTCGGAAACATACTGGGAGCCAATGTAGATCTCTTAGGACTGGTGTTATGTGGTCTCGGCGGCCACTGCCAGTCACCAGTCTAGCTGCCGCATTCTGGATTATTTGCAGTTTCCGGGTCAACTTCAAAGGTAGCCCCACGTAGAGCGCATTGCAGTAGTCCAAGCGGGAGATAACTAGAACATGCACCATTCTGGTGAGACAGTCTGCGGGCAGGTAGGGTCTCAGCCTGCGTACCAGATGGGAGCTGGTAGACAGCCGCCCTGGACACAGAATTAACCTGTCCCTCCATGGACAGCTGTGAGTCCAAAATGACTCCCAGGCTGCGCACCTGGTCCTTCAAGGGCACAGTTATCCCATTCAGGACCAGGGAGTCCCCCACACCCGTCTGCCCCCTGTCCCCCAAAAACAGTACTTCTGTCTTGTCAGGATTCAACTTCAATCTGTTAGCCGCCATCCATCCTCCAACCGCCTCCAGGCACTCACACAGGACATTCACTGCCTTCACTGGTTCTGATTTAAAAGAGAGATAGAGTTATGGTGTACTGATTAGTAAAATTTAAATATATGCTGTTTAGGTTAAGCTGCTTTGCACTTTTAGCAAAGCCTGGTAGGGGATTTATTTATATATTTTTTTAATACTATTGGTAAATATTCAAGCATGAGAGTGAAAGTTAGACAAATGTCATTTAAAAGGAGATTGCAGTAGTTAACTATGTTGTGGTGTTGATAAATTGAGTAGACACCTGAGTCTGACACCTTCTTATCAAGTTATTTGAAAGCACAGCGTATCTTCAAGCAGGTGGATATAAATAATTGATTTAAATAATTAAATTGTGTTAACCAAAGAACCTGTATAAACTCATGTGAATTCAACATTGGTATATTTATATAAATCAGAATAGTTATGCCTCTTTCATGCTGTTATGCAATGTCCTGTTTTAAACAGATGTCGTAAGAGTTGCTTGATACAAAAGAAAATCATTTTATGCATTTAGTGATAAGTTTATGTGGCTGTATTATATGTAGTGCCATCTAGTGGTCTACTTAGCATAATGTAAGGTTTCGGTACTGTATTTAATAAACATTGATTAAGATTTGCCGTTTTACTGTTTAAATGGGAAGCTTTTAAAACACTTAAAACATTTTTTCAACCAAAAGCATTGTACATAACATAATTTATACATGCAATTGAAAGTGTGAAAGTGTTCATTTTTAAAGCTTGAGTAGTGTGCTTTTAACTGTGAAAAAAGACAGAATTTAGAACAGGCATTTAAGTCACCTTTAGTGAGGAGAGGGTAAACAGTAAAAAAAGGGGGGAGAATATGGGGAGGAAGAGCATAAACAAAACATTTAAGATGCCATTAATGCTGCTGTGGGGCTTGAAAAGTGCCACATAGCTCTATGTAAACTGGAAGGTGGAATTTGAAAGAGATTGTTGAAAGGGAACGGCTCAGGGATTCTTACCATATTCTTTTTGGAAAACAAATGTACACACCTGTGTATTAAGACGTAGATGTTATAAGTGTAAGACTCTCATGCTATCCTGACTTCATGGGATGTTTTAAGGCATTCACTTACAGCAGAGTAAAATTTCATACATGGCTTAGAAGTTTTTATATCTCTCAGAAATGGTAATCTTTCCAGGATCTCCTTAGGATTTGATTGTGTGTTTCTGTGCCTTCTGGAGTTAATGTGGGAAGTGCTTATACATTCTTTGGTAGCAAATCATGAGCCAAGGGAACAACTAATGTGTGTCTTTACTTACTGATGTTGGAGACTTATTCCTTCTGTTTAAAAAGCTCTTGGGGAATATACAGGAATAATAATAATAATAATAATAATAATAATATACAGGAATAATAATAATAATAATAATAATAATAATAATAATAATAATAATAAAATTATTTATACCCCGCCCATCTGGCTAGGTTTCCCCAGCCACTCTGGGCGGCTTCCAACAGAAAAATAAAATACAATATCCCGAATAGTTGCAAGCTGATGTTTATTACCACCTTTTTAGGAATGATTCCAAACTCCATTTGAAGAAAGGAAATATGGTTACCTAAGATGCAAAATGTTTGTGGAATTAATAGCCAAAGAAACAAACAAAAGAACCCCAAGAAAACCACAGGGCAGAGCCTGCTATATATTATACTAGACTCTCAGACAGCCTAGTGAACTAGTGACGTTTTCTTGCATTAAATCATTGCCTGTGACAACCAGGTATTCAGAATCAAAAGTCTGGTTCCTGCCACAACAGGCATCATATTGTAACACACAATCTGCCCATCAGTTACATAATCTGAATGTATGTGTATAGGAATGAGGAGAGAGGCTTAATTTACTGTTTCTTCCTCTGGATTGTTGCCGCTGGATTACTCCACAGGTTACAGTGGTTAAAATGCTTTAAAACTGTGCTACATAACAGCATTCCTTAAAGTGCAATAGAGTACGGCCTAATCTTACATGCATCATATATGTACTCTGTGTGAGAGCGAGAGCGAGAGCGAGAGCGAGAGAGAGAGCGAGAGAGAGAGAGAGAGAAAGAAAGAAAGAAAGAAAGAAAGAAAGAAAGAAAGAAATGCATGTAAGATTATATATATATAATGTGTTGAGTTTTTGGTAACAGTGTCACAGTGTCTCGTTGCGCCAGAAGCGGTTTAGTCATGCTGGCCACATGACGTGGAAAGCAGGATAGGTGCACCAACTGGGAGCATAAGCACACAGATACTTTATTTATTTATTTATTAAATTTCTATAACACCCACCCTCTGAGGAACAAAGGGCGGTTCACAATATAGAAACACAAAAATACGTAACGAAGTAACTAGCCAAAGGCCTTGGGAGGAGAGGAATGTTTTTGATTGGTGCCTAAGCATCTAGTCTCATTGATTTCACTGGGACTATATTTTAGCCCAGGGATTGGGAACCTGCTACCCCCCCCCCTAGTTGTTGATGGATTCCCATCAACCCTAGCCAGCCAGGTCAATGGTCAGGGATGAGAGGAGTTGTTGTCCAACAGTCCACAGGTTCCCTGTTCCCGTTTCAATCTCCAATAACAAATAGGTCCAAGACTTCATATTGCAAAGAAGAAACATGCATTTACGATAAAAAAAATAAGTAAATGATAGTGTGTTTAGAGTAAAAGCTGGAGTAATTCTTATGGACCTGAGATATGGTCATATTACCTGAATTATAAACAGATGCCCTGGCCTACTCAAGCAACTAAATTAGGTGGTAGAATCCTATGTTTTTAAGCATGGACTATACTGCTTCAGCCCTGCCAACCTAGCAGTTCGAAAACATGTCAAGTGCAAGTAGATAAATAGGTACTGCTCTGGCAGGAAGGTAAATGTGTTTCCGTGCGCTGCTCTGGTTCGCCAGAAGTGGCTTAGTCATGCTGGCCACATGACCCGGAAGCTGTCTGCGGACAAACGCCAGCTCCCTCGGCCAATAACGCGAGATGAGTTCCGCATCCCCAGAGTCGTCTGCGACTGGACCTAACGGTCAGGGGTCCCTTTACCTTTTTTTAAATTCTGCTTCAGACTTATAGGTAATAATGGTACTTTGGCTTACAAACGCTTCAGGTTACAAACGTTTCAGGTTACAAACTCCACTAACCCAGAAATAGTACCTCAGGTAAAGAAATTTGCTTCAGGATGAGAACAGAAATCGTGCTCCGGCGGCATGGCGGCAGCAGGAGGCCCCATTAGCTAAAGTGGTGCTTCAGGTTAAAAACAGGTTTCAGGTTAGGAACGGACCTCCAGAACGAATTAAGTTCTTAACCAGAGGTACCACTGTATATTACTTTTTCAAAAATGATCCCAAGGATAAACATTCCTTTCAAACAAAAACAAAAAGCCTAGTACATCAGAGAGAAACAGGGTCTAGCCCAGTGTGTTCCCTGCTGTAGTTTTCTACCTCCATGAAGTATTTTATTTGAACAAAGCATTCAAAAATGTGCTTTCCCAACCTATAGTGGGAATCTGAAGTGATTCAATGTATTCACCACCACATTCTGCTGCCTATGCCGACCTGCTCAAAGTGAATTTAAATAGACTCTAGGAAGACAGAATGTTGGGGTTGGTGAGTTTATAGCAGAACTGAAATTTGAACCTGATTGGCGTTGGGCATGTTGCTAGCTTTCAGCCTCAGTTCCTATTCTACAAAAGAGACACCATAATACTTCGCCTCACTGTGTTAACTTAAGGGGTAAGCATCTCATTCAGCACTTGAAGACCACACAGAGATGCTATTGCCATCCTATAGTCAGCTTTGCCTTTTGTAACTATCAGGGTAAGAAGTTTTCATTCTAACGGATAGATAGATAGCTCGCTGCCTGGTAAATCAACGCAAGAGAATGATAAGTCACTGATGGAGTTTACAGAGTAATACAAGTTGTTGGATGGAATATAAATATGAAGCAGGGGAAACTTCTGAGTTTTATTTTTCATTGTGGCTGGAGTTGTTGCCCAGGCTGTTTTAGGCACTGTAATTTTAATACTGTAATTATAATATAGTGGTGTGTTGTATACATTATAGAACTGGTAAACCATAATAGATCAAATGGCCTTCGCCACATGACATATTAGTGGTTTTGTTTACTGATTCCTACTCATACCCCTGATCTCTCTTACAAATGGGAAAACTTTAAAACAAAAACTTATTACTTGAGACCTTTGCAAAATGGGTAGCTGTTTATCAGTGTGAATGAGATCCACACAATACATTTGAAATGCTTTCAATACATATTTAAAGCACATTAATTCCCCCAAAGAATCTTGGGAAGTGTTGTTTATTGAGAGTGCTGGGATATATAGCCCTGTGAGGGGGAAAGTGCAGTTCCAAGGATTCTTTGAGGCGCTCATGTGCATTGAATGTGTTTTAACTGTATTGCGTGGATCTGCCATTAACATATGAGAAACTGACTGTTACCTCCTGCTGAAGTGTCATTTGTTTTATTTCATTATTGGTACTCCTTTGGGAATATCCCAGTAGTCATTTGATGCCATGAAACACCGCTGGTATTAGTTTGAAAACAGTAGTGCAGGGAAAGCCTTGCTGAATTTTTTCCTGTAAATTCCTGTAAATAAATAAATCATTTTTATTTTTATTACTTATAGCTTCAGGGTTATAAGTAAAATACATTTTCTGCAGCTGCAGTTCAGAACCAAGAAGATGTAAAGAACTTGAGACCCCAAGCATACAGTTTTAAAAGCACTACATAGCTAAAGAAAGGTGTCAGGAATTGGGAGTGCGGTATTGAAAGACCTGGTGTTTGGAAGGGAAGGGGAGCAGGAAACATTGTTGGTGTTAGAGAAGAATGGAATGTTTAAAAGACCAGGGCTTGTTATTTCCAGGAGAAGGGCGGCTGCTGCAGTCTGCAAGAGCTGTGGGAAGCCCTGACTCGATTAGACAGCCCACTCACAGGATATAAGAGGAAAGCATGATCAAGTGGGCAGAGGTCACAAAAATGCTGTGTGTTAGCCGTTCTAGAGATGACTTAGGAGGTACTGCGGTTGCATATCCTGAATTTCCATCACCTAATGCACTGGATTTATAAAGGAGGGTGGGTTTCAGGATGTGGGGTGTGTCGTGTGTGTAGGCAGCCGTTCTTATATGACAGTGGGTGGAGATTGTAGCATTTCTTGTGCTTTTCCTGTGACACTTTTCCTTAAAGAAACAGGCTGCATTTTATTAGGGCCAGTTAGCTTCTCTCTCCCACCCCTCCCTTCCCCTGCTCTAGTATAGAGGGTGTTGAGGTTATATTTAAAGCCCCAGTATTAAATACCAGTTAGAAAAAGCATTCCTCGCACAGTAGTTGTGAAATGACTGGTTATAAAAGAAATAAACCAATGTGTTGTGTGTTTTTTGTTTCGTCTCCAGAAATACAAAAGCAATCATCCATTTTGTTTCAAACTCTTCATATTTGCACATGAATACTTTTTGCAAACCAATATTTCAAATCAAATGCATTTTGTTCCCTTTGGATGGTATGACATTAATGTATCTCTTTTAAAAAGGCTTTTCAAAATGTATTTTGTTGTTGTAGCACAAGTCTGGTGCAGTTTTGAATGGGTAATCTGTGTCATATATAATTCCCAAATTTTTGGCTCTAAAATAGTGAACAGCTTGTCGGTACTAGTGCTTCTCCCCCTCCTAAGCACATGACATTTCTCCATTTAAAGGGATAATAAGATTGTCAAGAGTTTGATTTTCTTATATGTTTCAGTCTGTAGACTGAACTTTGCTAACTCTCTAAACTTTTATGTCTTGTATGAACCTTTTCAGGTCTATGGGTGTCCCAACATTCCTTTTAACTCAGTTTATATAATTAAGTCTTCCTCATGCACTTCTTTCCAATTTCCTTACAATTATATCACCCCTATTCTTAGAATATGCCCTACCATAATTGTTCACTCTTTTACATTTTGCATCAGTGTTTGGGTCTGGCCAGTCACATCCAGTATTTCTTATCAGCTTGCCACTCAATATTAGGATAATAGATCTCACTTTTGAGCTTCTTGGGAAAATAATTTCCCTTAAGCTACAGTATATGGTTACCAGACAGTGAGTTGTGGGGGTTTGGGGCTCTAAAATTATATGTCAAAGTTCCTGTTGAAAATTCAAGCAGTTGCATATTCTATGCATACTAACTTGGAAGTAATGGAACCCAAATCTAGACATTCTTGTGTTAGAAAGAAATATCTAAAAGGTTCAGGAAAGGGGGAGGAAATGGATGGCAAATGTTGATGACCTAGGTACTAATCAGACCATGTGAATGCCTCTCCCCTCATATATTAACTAATCATAACTATCCAGCAGTATGCAGTAGTAGATAAAGTCATGCTCTTTCTGTGTTCAAAGTATGCATTAGCTTGACTCTTTTAAATTTGGAAGCTTCAGATCATGGTTTAGGTGCTAATCTAAATAATGGTTAGAGGAGAGCCTAGTGTGGATCTGGTGTCTGAATTTAATGTAAGTATATACATGAAGATTGTTGTGTGGGAAAGGCAGGAAAGCTGTTATATTCTCTAAAGTTTCCTTCTATTTTTGCATTTTTCTGCAAAGTAACAGTTGTCACAGGACTTAAATACCTGTATAATTTTGTTGTTGCATAAATTATTTTTTCTTGGGTCCTGAATGATACAATCTCATTTTCTTGATTATAACAAATGTTAAAATTCTAAGCCAGGAGGGATTCTTTTTCAAGTCTGAAAGAACTTAAAGTATGTCATAATTCACATTCACAAATAATTACTATTTGCTTATATTGGTTACAGAAAATCTGCACATTCGACATGCCAGTATATTGTTTTTGTGAATGTTCTGGATACCAAATGAGAGTTTAGTGCCATGTTACACACAATCTACAACATTTCTGTTTTTCTTGCATGTAAAATAGATGTACTATGAAACGGTGTGAGCATACTAGTGTGGCATAAGTCAGCAGTGTACAGTGTGCTTAAATTCCTGTAACTGGCATCTCAGACAGTTTATAGTCTTTTTAGCCTCAGTAACTCTTGCAGTGCCATCTTCCTTGCCTTTCTCTATGGCCCTTATGCCACTTCACCATTGTATGAAGTGATAACTTTCCCATCCATCCCCAGCTGCATTATGAAGCACAACTCATTGCATGACTTGGCGCCATCATGTGGTGCGTTTCCCTTTGTCTGAGGAACATCATTGGCAACTGGAGGCAAGGTAACTTACCTGTGCAGAGCATCCTCTGAGGAAAGAAGGGGAGAGAAAGTGAAACTTGCTCCATGACTCGCTGTGCGGCAGGGCTGGGATCAGTTCCCTCACCTTTTAATAACATTTAAAAGCAGAAATTCAGCAGGTGAAAACTTCTCCATAATATTACCTTCATGCCATAAAAAAGCATCACCTGTGTCATTTCTTTTGTCAGGCCCCACTTGGGGAAAAGGTGGTGATCTTAGGTATATCTTCTGCACAAAATACATGGAAATGCTAGCCCATCAGCCTGATGTAGTATAATGCAACATGTGTCAGTCATAGTTCAGTGTGGGGGTCCAAACTAGACACGACCACGTTATGTAAATCTTTATCCTGTGTTCAAACAAAGGCAGAATGCAAAGTGCTTAAGAAGAGGAATAGAGGGGAATGGTAGAGTAACTTCCTCAGTCTTTCTCCTCAAAATTGCCTCCCCCAGCTGCTGTTTTTTCACTGTAGATGAAAATATGTCTTATTTTCATACAGGTAGAAAAGCATAAGAGGTGGCGTGTGACTTCAGTTTTAAAGGGTGTCAGGAGAACCACTGGTTACTGGTGTAGACCAAGCCAGACCATGAGTCCGTCAGCTCTGCTCAGTGTTGTCACTGTCAGCACCTCTCCAGGGTTTCAGAAAGAGGTCCTTCCTAGGCCTCCCCGGAAGGATTGAACCTGGACCCTTTTTGAATGCAAAGTACATGCACTACCACTGACTCATGGTTTCCCCCATAAACAGAAAGATACACATGACTGCATGCCACATATAGTTTAGGTCTGAGTTGCTCTCCAAAATATGCAGTGAAAATAAGTTCCTGCTGTACAATAGAAAGTTGGCAGTCCTGCAATTTCATCTAGTGGCATCTAGAGCACTATCGTCAATACTGTCGTCTGAATATTTTCACTTCTGTGAAAAAGAATCGTCTCATTGCTGTACAAGACAGTTCTGTACAGTTCTGTTTAGAACCTGCTTATAGAGGCTCCACAGATGATTCAGATCCCTGATTATGTATAGCTTTATGTTGAGTGGGAAGCTTTCACAAGTACAGCAGGGTCCCTATTGCAGGCATGAGCCCTGTAAGACGTCTGAAGCAGCAGAGATGGGACAGGGGCACTGCAGAGGTGGGAAGGCTAGCCAAGGTTGCTGCTCTCCCTCCCATGATTTTAATCACATTGAGGAACTGAACACCCAAATAGGGCTTGTGGTGTTCGTGTCCCCCCCCCCAAGAGCTTTCCTTGAATGAAGTACACACACACACACACACACACACACACACACACACACACACACACAGAGAGAGAGAGAGAGGATTAATAGCTGTAAACTGTGTTTATTTTTCTAAGAGATATTCTTTTAAAGTGATAACTGATTAACTAGTTCAAGAAATGTAGACTTTTTTAGTTTTAGTTTTGATATCCTTGCTAAAAGCTTTGTGATGGTTAGTACTGTACATAAACAAAATACAAACATTATCTTTCTCTCTCTCTACTCACAGTGGTACTGCATACTTGTGGTCTGACTTTTGTCCAATGCCTCCATGCAAAGCCACAGATTCAGACTGGGTGGCATAAACAAAAATAAGGGTTTTCTGTTTCTGTGTTGACTTGTTTTATAAACTGAGGGCATTACTTTTAAGTAGAGCTGTTGTGTGAGGTGTATGCCTTTCTGTAAGTAAATGTCCTCTGTAACCACTCAAGAATATAAAGTGCATCACATCAGCATGCAGAAAAAGTCATGTGAGTATTGAACTCGCTCATATTACTAGAGACGGGAAGACAGGCAAGGAAAAGTGTTCTCTTTCTATCTATCTATCTATCTATCTATCTATCTATCTATCTATCTATCTATCTTTCATCACTAACTGGATTAGGCTCTCTACCTATAAACATGTTTTTGAAGGGTGAAAACATATTCTCTACCCTTCCTTAACGTACGTTTGTAAAAGACCACTCAATGTAAGAAGTCATATACTCACTCAGTTCCTTCCCCACCTCAAGAGAGAGATGAATCTGGAAAATCCTATATATTGCCCCTCTCTGGGATACTGAAAGGCTGTCTGATTGCATCCACTCTCCTTCTCTTTCTAGCTGGAGGTGGGGTGGGGGGCAGGGGAGAGTGGATGGGTTGGGGGGTGGAGGAGAGAATTTGAGTTCATTAAACCCTACTTCATTCACCCACCTAAGTAAATACAGAAAGGATTGCTGGCTGCTTTTTTTTGGCCTCTGTCTCTTTCTCTCTATCAAGGAGTGCTAGGTGGGGAGAGGGGGGGGGAAGCAAGCCATCACAGACACCATGGCACCACTATGTCCATGACCTGTCTGCCAGGTACAATTCCATTATGAAAAGTGTGTCTGCTGATGCTTAGTTAGGTACCTAATAATTTATTCTATGTTAGGGGGAGAAACTGTTCTTAGCACACATTGTGAATAAGTAGTTCCTGCTGCCAAGAGGTTCCCCTGTGCTGTAATTCTCCATCCAGTGATGGTGGCTGTTGCTGGCATAGCACTGCCAGTCTGTAAGGTCAGCGGCAGAGCATCTGCTTCACTTGCAGAATCCCTGGCATCTCAAATTGGGCTGGCGAAAAGATTGTCTGAAATCCCGGAGAGTTTCTGCCAGTCAGGGTAGACAGTACTGAGCTAGATCTTACTCCATATAAGGCAGCTTCAGCTGTTTCTGTGTTTATCTGCTTCTGTGTGAACTCTTTGGGTTTGTTTTTGATCCTTGCAGAGTACCATTGAGCATAATATTGTTCATTACTGATGTCTAAATTTTCGTTTTATCGTGTGTGTGTGTGTGTGTGTTTTTATCCTGACCTTCCTCATATGGTTTCCCCTCACAACAAACCTATGAGGTCAGTTAAAGGTAAGGTAAAGGGGCCCCTGACCATCAGGTCCAGTCGTGTCCGACTCAGGGGTTGTGGCGCTCATCTCGCTCTATAGGCCGAGGGAGCCGGTGTTTGTCCACAGACAGCTTCCGGGTCATGTGGCCAGCATGACAAAGCTGCTTCTGGCGAACCAGAGCAGCGCACAGAAATGCCGTTTACCTTCCCGCCGGAGCGGTCCCTATCTACTTGCACTTTGATGTGCTTTCGAACTGCTAGGTGGGCAGGAGCTGGGACCGAACAACGGGAGCTCACCCCATTGCAGGGATTCGAACTGCTGACCTTCTGATCAGCAAGCCCTAGACTCTGTGGTTTAACCCACAGCGCCACCTGGGTCCAATGAGGTCAGTTAGACAGATTAGGACCAGCTCAAGTGGAGCTTCACATTTGGGGGTAGGGTGGATTTGCGCATTGCTGCCATTTCTTTTCTCTCTCTTGCTGTATGTTTGCTATTGCAGTGTCTCATTTTGTCTGAGCACATTCCAACCGGTATTTCAGGACTTTTTCACCCCAGTGGGAGAGATTTTAAGCATTTGCTCAGCCATCCCAGTAAAATCAAGGAGACATCAATATACAGAACTTTGGTTGGATTGTGCCAATTATGTTTTGGCAAAATCCCCTCTTGCTGCACTATTTGTTGTATTGGTTCTCTTCAGTGTAGTTTACTGTGGTTTGGATTCTGGAAGTTTGTCTGTGAGGAACAGATGTGAGGTGACCCTGCACTTTCGCAGCTCTTTCAGTTTTGGTGAGTTTTATGAGAATGAGTTCCCCACTGCTGCTAAAGAAATAATTATTTCTCTTTTTGAAGCATACAATTTTAATTGCATTACAAATGAAAAACAAGTTGGTTTCCTTTCAGACTAATAAACGCGGTTTAATAACAAACTGCAAGAATCAACTGGAAAAAGGGGGGGGCGAACAAGTCAAAGTCAAAGTGAACGTTTTATTTTTTGTGTACGTCATTTTAAAAGATCATTGATAGAATGATAGCATTGCAAAATCTGTACTTGCCATAGTTTGACTTTAAAATTCAGTTCAGAGCTGGACAAATTTCAAACTGCTGTAGGCAGAATGACATTCAGCCCTATAAATTTACTCTTCATTACTACAGCGACCAGGCAGAAGGGCATCCCAGTACAGTAAGATATTCTGGTAGGTAACATGTATTAGTGATAACATTCAATAAGAGGAAGAGAATAATATAAAAGGGGTGGGCAGACTTCAGGCTTGACAGATCTACCAACGAGAGCCAGGTGCAAAAGGTATACAGTTAGAATTAAAAAACAAGAGTGCCTCTGAGCATGTTCTGTTTTCTGTATGGGGCCTGAACTGAGCTCACAGTTCTTTCACACAAGTCAATTCCTGAAAAGTCAATTCATTTCAGCAATCTGATTTAGGTGGGAAAAGTCATGTTGCTGTTGTTTAGGTTGAACAGCAGGAAGCCAGAGAACCTTGTCAATCTGCTACAAACCAACCCGAGACCAGTAAATTCTGATCTACCTTCTGTCCATTCCTGTTACAGGGAATCTTGGAAACTGAAAACTATCATTTCTGTTGATGAGCAAAATTCAGACTTCTTAGGATAGACACTTGGAGACGAAAGGCAGCAACTATAATTGAGCTGTTTTTGCCACATATTTGATCATCTTTCTGATTCATAGTATTATATTCTCCTTTCCTTCACCCACAGCAAAACAAACTTAACTTGATTCATACCCTTAAAAGGGGGGGGGAACTATCCCCAAACCTGAATTACTCACGTGGTTATGATTAAGTTTTTGGCACAGAACCTTGCTCCCTTCAGCTCCTCCTCCTTATACCCTGATGACTCCCTGTCTCAGTCATTGAATATTTACACAACTTCATTTCAAAACTCTCATTGAGTAGCTTTTTAAAATGGAGGATTAAAAAACAACAGTGTTTCCAGAGAGTTATGATTCTTAAGTCTACAGACGTTGACAAGTATAAAGGGTAGGAGCATTGACAAGCAGCTGTACTCTAGTAACATGAAAAAGTCTTGGCTCAATATAATACTATCGTAGTAGCACTTTAAAACAAAAGAGAAAAAAGGGACTATTTCACAAAAAAAGCCTATTTCACAAAAATAATGATACAAACAAAAAATTATTTCAGTGAGATGAAAGGAGGAATCTTTGTATTTCTAAAGTAGCATAATTCTTGTTTTGGCAAAGAAATCTCTTATGTTAAGGTTATGCTAATGTGATATATTTTGGGGTATCCCAGGTGGGAATGTGAGCTGTCAATTTTGAATCTGTGCTCAACTCCCTTTGAACTTCTCCTTAGCTTGCCTGGACAATTGCAGGTGAAAACAAAATCTGCATTTTCTGCTTGGGTTGATGAGCTTTCAGGGGTTCAGATCTGTTCAGTGGATAATCTGCCAATGGTTCTTTCATAATGAAAATCCGTGTGTGTGTGTGTGTGTGTGTGTGTTTGTAAAAACACTTTGTGGAGGAAGAAAAACTTTCCATCCCATAAAGGAAATTTCAAGGTTCCTAACAACATGCATGAAAACAGAAATCTCAATAAAATAGTGTAAAAAAAACAATAAACAAGTATCTATTCGTTACAGTAAGTAAATCACATAGATAAAAAACATGCAAGTTCAGCTGTGGACTTGCTTGCACAAATGAGGGTGGGTGGAGAATTCTTACTGCTTTCATTGGGTTTCCTGTGGGTGGTGGGAGGGCGGGTTATTGGTTTGGTTTGTTCTTGTTTTTATTATGTATTTTGTGTTTTTATTTTGTATTTTTATGCTGTGAACTGCTCTGAGATCTAGGGGTGAAGGGTGGTTTACAAATTTTAAAAATGAAATAACAAAACATAAAATAATATTTGAAGTGTTAAAATTTTGTTTTAAAGTTTTGTAAGTTGTGTTTTGTTTATATTATACTTTCTGAGCCACTTTGGGGGGCCTCCTCTGGCTGAAAGGCGGCATAGAAATAAACTTTAATGTATACAACATACCTGTAATATGAAAGACTAGATAACTATATAACTACAGCTGCCTGACATGTTCAAAAGCTGCCTAATGGAAATCCTACTTGGCTTTTTGGAAAAGTTCACTATGTGTCTGTTGTCAGCATTGTCTTTTTAAGGTGCATTTTCACAGAAACCTGGTGTTTTTTTTTAGGATGAATGTTGAGATTCTTTGCTTGGTGCAGCCCACCTGGTGTTGCCTTGTGATATGGGGGCTTCTTCGTAGCAGTGCCCAGCTTATGGAGTCCCCTCCTCTCTTGTGAACTGCATCTGTCCCCCTTATTATTAGCATTGAGGCAAAAGCTTAAAACGTTCCCATTTACACAAGAATTGTCAAAAGACATTGCTTCTAGCAACTTTGGAATTTTTTAGCTGTGTGGATATTTGGTTTGTCTGAAACATTTTTCAAAACTTTGGATTGTTTTTATTGCCTTGTTCCCTGCTACCTATGGCTCATTTGAGAGGAAGGGCTATTATTATTATTATTATTATTATTATTATTATTATTATTATTATTATTATTATTTCTGTCTCCAGTGCTAAATGTGGTGTTCTTGTATTTTTGGTAACTATACAGTAAATAAATATGTGATGATACAGATATGCATAGCCCCTACAATAGTCACCCTAATAGTGAATCATAAATACTTTGTGCTAGATTAAGAATATATCAGTTTATCATTTTAGATTTCTGACCTTTTAAATCCAATTTGGTTCATGTGAGGAGTTACATACCTATAATATGTAATACTTATTGATTTGCTGAATGCAGGTTATTAGAATTTGGATCAGTTTTTTTTTTAAAGTAAAGCCACAGTATTCACAGTAAAGCCACAATGGACAAGCCCTTCCAGAGGGGTCCCATCAGCCACACAAATAGAGGAGGTAGCTTCCCTTTGCAGTTCCTTTACAAAGATATGAAGGAAGAAGAGACTGTGGGAAGAAGTAAAGAGGGCACTTGCTTTTTCTTCTCACACGCTCCTCACCTTGCAGGTGTTCGGTTCTCCAAAGATGAAAGACAGGTACCAGGTGTTTTTTTTTAATGGTTCCTAATTGGGTAGGGCTAAGAATTCTTAGTCACTACAAGAGACAGGAATGTGATACATATTAAGAAACATCTCTCTTAGTACTTTTAAGAGAACAAGGAAGGAGCCAAACACCTGCAAGGAGTGAGGGAAGCAAAGCCCCTTGGGGTTGCATGCATGCATTTTGTATACAAATTTAGGCAAATATAAACTTCTCTTCTATCTTCCATATATTCGTTGGATGCTGGTCTCTGCTTGCAGAGCCCCAGCCGCAGAATGTTATTGAAAATGTAATTCACCTACCGGTAGGAGGGACTTACATTTTGAATGTTGCTAATATGTTTCCTGGTTACTCTAGTTATACTTCTTTGTTTGCATAGAGTAAGTCTCTTGTGGCGTAAGCTTTCATAGGTCAGATGCATCAAGCAGCCCGACAAATGCATTTTTACCCCATGAAAGCTAATGTCACAGTAAATATGTTAAGTCTTTCAGACCAAAAGTTGGCAAAGCCTTGACATGATAATAAAAATGGAAAGCATTTAGTGCAACATGTTTTAGCAAAGCGCCTTCTTCAGAGGTGCTACAAGATAACAAATTATATTTCAGGATACTTAATATAAAAGTACCCAGTAACTCAATTTGAACAAAGCACCCACAAGCATAACATGAAAAAATGGAAGTATTAAAAATCAACGTAATTGCATAATATAAGCCTTAAAATGTTTTTGAAAGTTGAAAATATGTTAATAAAAATTAATGGTGACTAATACCCAGAGCATGAATCATATAAAATGTTTACGATTTATTCAGCACCAAAAATGTATATAAAACAGAATGTGTGTTTGTAGTGTGTAAATATTTGGTTTATATATTATACATAAAAAGACAGTCTGTAACCCTGTGCTCACCTAGATGAATTCAGTGGGGCTCAACTTTGAATAAACCACATTTTGCCACCCTGGTACCCTCCAAATGTCTTGGGCTGCAAATCCCATCGGCCCAGTCAGGATTTGTAGTCCAAAACACCTGGAGCACATCATTTATAGGATTGCACTATAGGAGTAAATAAAGGGAGGGGGGAAGAACAAACAAACAAATACAATTATCTGCTCTACCTTGTCACTACTTGATTAGTAATTTAGTCTATAATCTTAACGCCACTTACTGGGAGAAAGCCCTATTGAGTTCAGTAAGACTTCTGCATTAATATGGTTAGGATTGCATTGTTAATGTTTTGAGCAATTTCCTTGTTTAATTTTTTTTATAATCTATTTTTATTAATTTTCCAATTATAAACAATTATATCTCATTCATTATTTCAAATTATACAAATACATTATCAATCAAACCGAATGTTATGCCAAATCATCTAAAACTTTTCGGGGTTCCCATGCTTCAAGAAATTGGGGATTCCTCGCAGCTGCTCACTGCCGTCTTTTTCTAAAGTCCAAATCATCACTCAAAGTCTATTATAGTCCCGATCTTTCCCTTACAGTCACAAAGATGTTTTCCTCTCATCCGATTTCCCCCCAGCTGCTGAGATAAGTATCAAACGAGATTTCACATATGTTCTTTCTCCTGTGTGAGTTAATCAGTCCGGCCTCCCCATAAATCTTCTTGGTCTGGAGTGTCCCTGTTGCGTCGGTCTTTCAACACGAAGCAGCGCCATCTTAGAAAACTCAGATCACTTTCGTTTTCTTCCCATAACTATGTAGATTAACGATCTTTATAAAATTTACAGCTTTTCCAGGCAGGAGATCCAGCTGTCACATTATGCATAGACTCTTGATAAATTAGTGGCTCTCCTTGCCCTATAGCTGAACTTAGCTTCAGGTCGCTGTTCAAATTCAAAGTGCGTCACACCCCATAAATCTTCCGAACGCTTTCCAGGCACTCCTTATCCAGTTAGAGGGGGGCTTCTCTCATCAGCAATTTTACATCTTCAAAAAATATACTCAGTATCAACAGTTTATAAAGTTCAACTCACACAGATGTCTTTTATTTCTCGTTCGTTCCAAACAAGCCAGAACATCACGTCCGGGAAGGTATGAAGGTAACTCATAGAGTATATGCAAAAAATAAAAAAGACTCGCTTCCCTTGTCGTTCCGTCCCCATCAATCCTTCTTCAAGATAAAATACAGCCTTTGACTCCTCACCCTCAGCAGCGCAAATTCCTCGGCAGTAAACAGAGCTTCTGCCCCTCCTTCTGAAGCATGTCCATGAATTTAAAACCTAATTATCTTCTTTAATCATGGAGATCCCCGCTGTGCAGTTTGGCGTCCGGGAGTTCCGACATTCCTCATGAGTGCTTTCAGCCCAAGCCTCCCCCCACTCCTTAAACAATCGGAGTGGTTTTGGTGGCATCGCGGGCCAGCGGCCCCTCTCCGTAGCCCCCGGAGAGGTAGGGGGTTGCCATTTACTCCCCTAGCAACCGCCAAATTCCTCATGAAGGTCGGAGGGATGGAAAACAGGTCAGCCATTCCTGCAGGCGGAAACCGGAACCTAGCAATTTCCTTGTTTAATAGGGAAACACTTTATGGAGGGGTGATGATAGGTGCTTCCGCCTGATACTTCTTCCCATTGAGCTCGCTCCTATGTGTGGTACTAATGGATGCTCTACCACTGCTCCCAACTGTCTTGTGGTTCTATTGCTAAATGCCAATTCCGTCTGTAATAAAACCATGCTGATCCATGATGTGATTGTTGATGAGCATGTAGATCTGAACTGTATCACCAAGACCTGGGTGGGGGAGCTGGGTGGACCAGATCTGACTCAGCTCTGCCTACCCTGGTACTCCATATGACATCAGCCCAGACGGGAGTGGTGGAAGAAAGTGTGAATGTAGTCCATAGGAGTCCACTTTCCCATCACCAGGAAACCCATCTCTCTTTGAGCAGGGCTGTAAGGCCTGCATCTGGTGTTGAGCCAAAGAGAAAGGTTAAGGATGCTGTTGGTGCACAACCCACCCTGCTGCTCATCCCTGAGTAAACTATGTGAGGTTGTCTTGGGTGTGGTGTTGGAGGAGCACATAACTGTGGTTTTGGGTGACTTCAACATCCATTCTGAAAATGTCTAAGGTTCTACTCAATAGTTCATGGCCTCCATGCCAGCCATGGCCAGTCTCAAATAGTCATCAGTTCAATTCACATACCAGAACTTACCCTTGATTTAATCTTCATTCCATTTGGGGAGGGGTGGTGTGGAAATAGGGTGTGTGACAATTTCCATAGTCAGTCCATTTCCTGAAGGGGTTTGGATTTAAGTAGTAATTATCCATTGCAAGGGTGGGGAATCTGTTAGGATGGTCCACTCCTAGAAACAGATAAAATCTGATTGACTGCTCTCTCTCTCTCTCTCTCTCTCTCCCCCCCCCCCCTGGTGAACACACATGTTATCCTGTTGAGGTCCCATTTTGTTCCCTGGCATACTGAAGGGCTGTGGTCCATGAAATGGACCAGGCATGGGCTAGAGTGTAAGTGGCATAAATCGTGCTCAGAAGCAGACCAGTCTTGTGTTTGGGCTCATAATTGGGCTTACCACATGACGGTGAGGGCAGTGCTTGAGGAGTTGTCCAGTAGAGTTGTTCAATATGGTCTCAAGGCTGCTTACCCCTGACCAGGGGCGAATCAGGAGAGGCTTTGAAAGTTCTGGATTGGTGTCTGAACACAGCAATGGCGTGGATGAGGGTCAATAAACTACATGAATCCTGGGAAAATTGAGCTGCTTCAGGTGGATTCCTATTTCTAGGAGATAGGTTGCCTGTTCTGGATGGCATTGCACACCTTCTGAAGGAACAAGTCTGTAGTTTGGGGGTACTCCTTGATACATTTGCCACTAGAGACCCAAGTGTCCTCTGTGGCTACAAGTGCCTCTTACCAGCTTTGTCTGGTTTGCCAGCTATAGCTATTCTTGGACAGGGATATCCTGACCACTGTAGCCCATGTGTTAGTAACCTTGAGGTTGGGTTGCTGTGGAATTCTCTGCCAACAGAGATTCAGCAGATGCCTTTTGATTTCTGATTTTAAATGTTTATATGATTTTTACTGCATGGCTGTATATATAATATTTTTCAATGAATTAGTGGTGTATAAATGTTTTTTTAAATAAAAAAAATAGCTAAATGCCCATCCAACCCGCCCATATATATACCCCGCCCATCTGGCCGGGTCTCCCCCGCCACTCTTGAGTGGCTTCCAACACACATCAAAATACATTAAAATATCACAGACTAAAAACTTCCCTAAACAGGGCTGCCTTTAGGTATTTTCTAAATGTCAGGTAGTTGTTTATCTCTCTGACCTCTGATGGGAGGGCATTCCACAGGGAGGGTGCCACTACCGAGAAGGCCCTCTCCCTGGTTCCCTGTAGCTTTGCTTCTCGCAGAGAGGGAACCGCCAGAAGGCCCTCATGAGGGAAATGGTTGAGGTTGAGAATGGGCAAGTGTGCAAGTTAAGGAAAACTACTTTCTCAAAGCACTGGAGATAAAAGATTCTGACAGCTTATCTTGTGCATGTCCATTCAGAGGGAAGACACTTTGCTTCCTAGTGTTTTTGTTGAAGCCGATGTACACAAAGTTGGAGCCAGAGTTACCTAAATATTGTGAAGAAAGGAGCTAGGAAGGGGATGGGACAAATCTTGATTCTGAGAAAGTCAGAAGGGATGGGGTGGTGTGCTGCGCAATGCAATCTTGGTCTTCTGCTCCCTTGACTGTATAACAAGATACAGAGTTTTCTTGGAGCAGGGTGCAGACGTAGACATGGTTCTTTCTTGGTTGTAAGATAAGAATGTCCTTGGATCTGAAATATTGATGGGTTGAGACAGATTTTTATCGCAACCACGTCTTCGTTTATAACAGTGTGTTATGTCATGCAGGAAATTGCTGATTCCCCCAGCTTTACAGCCAATTCTCTCTGTGACATAGAATCACAGCTGCTGGCTGAGCAGCACTGAAGTTGCAGTGAGATGCAGTTCCTTGTTATAGTTGGTGCACGATCCTTATATTTCTGTATTTGGGCCACTAGGATGTTAATATAGATGGGCCTCAAGATGCTCATCTGGAGTGTGATTTATAGAATTCTATTAACACACTAGTTTAAAACATCATATAATTTGTATCATTCTTTTGAAGCAAGAGAAGGTTTTAGGTTGCAAAATTCTAATTTGGTTTAGCGTTCCCAAAGTATCTTATATGGTTGGAAATTCTGTAAAACGGAGACACCTTTTATAAAAGCAGCACTCCATTAAAAAAATCTATGTCCTTTTTCTTTGAGATTGTCCACATTTGAGAATTATTTCACCATTAATCCACTCCCCCCACCCCATTCAAATTAGACCAGAGTAGTCCACACCTGCATGTATTAGAATTTATATATGAGGAGAAACTTTGATATTTCTTTGCATGTTTAATAAATTCTTCTTGCAAATGATACTTCATGTAAAGGGGGGGCATCCTGTTTACTGAATTCTAGCAATATTGAGACCAAAATTGCGCTGTAATCTCTAAATTTCTTCTGTGCCTTGGGCACCTGCCTAATTGTTGTGTTTTTTGCTGTTTACAATTTGCTGGATGAAGTGCTCTTTCCTGTGATAGAGGTTTTATGGGTGCAAGATGAAGCTGGCTGTTTACATCATTATATATTTATTTAAATGTATAGGCTGATGTAAAGTCTTGTAAGGTTAATTTAAGGTGGATTTGTTTGTATTTCTTTGCTTCTTGTTTTACTATGTTTTTACCTTTTCATTCTGACGTGTTAAGAATTTACCTGGAGTAGTAGATGGATTTGTGTATGTGTGTAGAATCTCAGTAAGAAAGTGAGAGCAGTGTGTCTTACAAGACAATAGCTCTTTTATGGTGCACATGTTTTAAATAAATACACAGTCCTCAGAACTTGTAAGCAGATTCTGTTAAAAATTGATCTGAGTTCAGTTTCATACAGATTATCCTTAGAATTGTACGAAAACACTATTCAAATTTAAATTACCTTGAATTTCTTCTTAAGTGTAATGGATAAGATTTAAAAGAAGCTTTAAAATAACTTTTGAAGCTTTTGTTTGATTTAAAGACATAGCTTGATATTTATTTATATGCTATACTGTGGGTATTACCAAGAACTATCAAGTACTAACATGCCTTGAATCAATTCCATATCATCATTTATGAAAGGCATTTGTTGGCTTTAATATGTATTTATTTAATATGTATTTATTATAAGGTATTTATTACAAGGGCATTCTTTCATAATAACTTAAAGTTAAATGCCTTTATTTCCAGAAATTATTTCCCCCAAAAGCAATCAAAAATAAACTGGGAAGGGTAGACTATAAAAGGGTGATGTGTTAAAATATTTTTACTAAGAAATATATATGGCTGTAAAGTATGTCTTGTATAACACCTATATTATACAAATTAGCTAACTAAGAATACTTAGCATATTTCATTCTACTGCAACCATGTGACAAAACTAAGTAGTAATGCATCTGTGACATGTCATGGTTGCACCAAAGTGAAATCACAGATAATATATTTGGAATTTGACAGTCCAGAGTTGGTTGATTGGAAATAAATCCTGAAATATATAAATAGGTGTTTCTCTCGGGGCATTATAATTTTTTCATGTAATTTGTATGAAGCTGAGTTTTAATAGGATCTACAACTAGGTTATTAGATTGGTTCATATGTATGCATTAATTTATTTGCCTTCTAAGTCTGGCTCTTGCTCTAGTCAGGCAGGTACCAACATGGCTGTCTAGAGTGATCCAAGATTGTGATGTGATGTTTGCACACATTTTGGCTTATTCAAACAACATTTTTCTCTGTGGCATGTTGTGATCTGGAGATAATTCTGGTGTAAAAAGAAGTTACTCCATGACAAGCTGTTCTGGTTTAGTCTGGGATATCAAATTTCTGCATTGCTATCTCAGGATATGAAAGCACTCCAGAGTAATTTTAATGCATTTTCTGAATATAGCATAAGGCTTTTTGAGTCATACCTATAAGGGGTTACTCTTTCCCCTGCTAAAGAGGGCTGTTGTTCTGTGGGGGGCGAGGCAACCTGAGTCATCTCTTATGGTTTGTCCTGGCATATGGTTCGTGCCCATAAATTGGGATTGGCCAACTATAGCAGGAGGACGAAACATTACAAGTTACTCCAGTTTTCACAGCAGCTGCGGTAACCATATGATGCTTTTAACCGAATGCATATCTTCGAGTTCAGAACTAAATTACATATCTCATATATTTTGACTTTATTAGAGCAATACTGAAATAGCTATTTTACAGCATATATAAATCAATGTTTTGTGGAAATTTGGAGTAGCAGTACTTAAAAAGTGATTTCAAGCTATTATTGTTTGAGGCTAGTTAATAATAGAATTAAATGCATGGAATGAAATTCAGAGTAGCATGAATTAAGGGTAACTGTTTTTCTAAACATGAGAATATACTTGACTGTCACCAATCTGCATATAAAATAATTATTGAAGTTGATATTCAGGCATATACACACACACACACCTAATTGCGTTCATGAAGAGTAAATAATGTGGTTTGTGGTGGTGCAAGTTTCTTTCCTTAAGATCATAATGTTGTTAATCGTACGTGCTTGTTTCTATGAAATGGATCAGTTTTAAGTGATCACTAATTAAGTGAAAGCAGGAAAAGTTGGCAGACCAGTGGGCAGCATAAATAGGTGTAGTGTATTTATAAAACAAGATTTTAGGGTTCCTGACTAATTTTCATGTGTAGTAGACATTGTTCTGAATTTGTGTGTCTGCATGAAGCGAGGGAGTTTCCTGCTTTAAAGCACTTAACAGCAGTCAGCCTGGGCGTTTTCATTTTGTACTCACTGCTTCCCCCTCCCAATGAGTGTCCTTTGTGTAACCCCAACTAATTCAGAAATCTCTCTGCTGTAGTGAGGACTGCCCTGTCATGTGACTGAGGCAACTAGTTGCAGCCTGTGATTGGGCAAGAGCTAATTGGCGGCTGTGTATAAGAACTCCCTGCCTTAGAGTTAGTAGAAGCTTTCTTCGCTCGCATTGCTTAGTTACATGTAGTTTGTAATGATGAGACTAGGCGGTGATTCAGCAACATGTGATAAAGTTTAACACTCATGTGGGCTTGACCAAGCCAAATGGTAGACAATAAAGCCAGCTGCAGCCAATTTGGATTAATGAGCGTCACCTTGGAGTTTGGTAACTGTCACTTTAAGATTGCTTACTATTTTCAGAAGACTGCAGTTAAGAATCTTTGACAGGAACTTGTCTGAGCCTCTTTTCCTTTTGTCGTTACCTTGTTTTTATCACAGGAATGGAGTGCTGGTGATTCTTTACTCTGGAACATAACTGTAGGGGGAGAAACTTTCATGCTGCCTTCTGACAAAAGCATTTTGTAATCTGTCTTGTCTAGCTGTAGTGCTGAACGCTTTTTAGTTAACGGAAGCTGTAAAATCTTTTCACCAGGAAGTATTATTTGCTCGGAATGGGTAAGTGAGAAGTGGTGCTACGTACTGCAACAAATAGTCTGTTATTTTGTGTTTAAAATTATGTCCAGATTTTCAGGTTTCTAATTAATAACTGAATTGAAATGGAGAATAGAAATGATTTGTTCAATCTGTTTTGGTGTAGCACGTTTTAAAAAAAACAACGTTGAGATGTTTCTGTGGTGATATTTTAGGGAAGAGGCATGCAACTGATTGAAAAGGTAAATGTTTTCAGGATTTTTTGTGGGGATGCGGGAAATTGTTAATTGGAAATTGAATAGTATGTTCTTCCTCCAATGCAGAACTTTTTTGTACTGTCTGGCTAAATGCATAATAAGCCATCTTTAGAAATGAAAGAGACTCTAGTTAAACTGCTAGTTTTTCTTTCCACTGACTACTTGCAACATACTTTCTGACAGGAAGACATCCTGAAATATCAGTCTGTCATGTTCTAATACAAAAAGTTAGCACAAATTGCCACCCCATTTCAATAACAATTCTTTTATTTTTTATAAAGTGGAGCTTGTTGAATATGTTGACACTAATGCTGCAGAGAAAAACAAGTACACAGTACAGGGCATAAAAAACCAGAAAGAGTGTTCATAATGAAGTTGAATGCAGTTTTCAGTATAATAAAAATGTCATGAGCTAACAGAAAAATATTTTTCTCTGTTAGTCATACTTCCTTCAATTAGCTCATTTTCAGATTTTTATTAGAACATGTTGTGTTGAAACAAATAGAGGGAACAATTACCTTTTAGTCAATAACGTTAAGTTTACTTAAATTGCGGGGTGGGAGAATCCAGTAGACTTCTGTGTAGTAATGTCTCACCTTTATTTTTCAGTTTATTTTAATTATACTTTTGAAGAAAATGACTTAATTGAGGCTGGTCTAGGTAAAGACTGTGTAAGATGTTCTGTCTCTAGTCTTAATCAGTTCTTTTCTCTCCCCTCCCCCCTGTTTGTATAGCCAGGGTTAATTGTTTTAGTGATGTTTTCAGAACTCCATTGTTTGAGACACATGGCAAAAGGTAGAAAGGATCTGCTTTTGTTCTATATTTTTCTAACACTTTTCAGAATACTGTAGTTCCTTCTTTTTTCCAGATAAGGAGTCCTTTCAGTAAAAATATAGATTGCTGTCTAAAAGGTAAAAAACTAAGCAGGAAATTCTTAATAAGAGGAGCAATAAATAAATAAAAGGACTTTCAGATAAGCATGCATTTTAACTGCCTTGTTCCCTAGTAAATCAGGAAGAATGAGAACCCCACCTTGGCACTCATTCCTGTTCTAGTTAAGGTGTGGCCAATGAACACCTGGAAAAGGCTGCTTGCTGGTCTTAAGCAAACTGTTTGAAAGGCTTTACAATGTATTTGCCACTCATAAAAGATAGCATTATAAGTGAAAACTTCCTATGTTAGCAATCTAAGAAACAGGTAATTTTATCCATGCTCCTTCCACATTCTTGCACTTAAAGGAAGCAAGACATATTGCCACTCAAAATTATCTTACCTTGTTTGATCACTGCACTTCGAAAAGTCTCTTCATATGATGTACCTGTTTTGAAGTATTAAAGTGAAAACAGAGTTAAATGCACTCCAAAAGTGGCCTTCTCTGATCCCTAATTTTTCTTTGAAGCATTGTATTTCTGTGGTGAATTTCAAATCCCACTTTGACCTCTGATGTAGTTGACAATGAGGAAGACTTGAAATGTGATTTTAATTAATGAACAGCAGTGCTTTCATATTCCGCTTGCCAGGAAGATCCTCTGAAAATCTGGATGCTGGAGAGAATGAGTGAAAAAGAACTTATAAAAGAGCCATTCTTTTAAACATTGACTGGTTGGTGGTTGCTAGAAAAAGTGCCGCTAGAATTACAGCAATTGTAGTCATAAATAGATTGTCCAGTTTATTTGACCCACATATGTGTGTTCTGGTAACACACAGTATTTATTATGTGAACAAAGTCAGATAACATTATTTGAGTACCTCTGTGGAAGTTCTGAACTCAAATGTTGTTTGAACCTGTCCTCATTCACAAGAGCAATTAACTCGCCCCTCTCTACCTAATAATAATATGAATGGTTCAAGCAATATAGATTCTTCTCTTGCATCTTTTCATTGCTGGGGAAACCACTGCAATATACAGTGGTGCCTCGCTAGACAAATTTAATTCGTTCCACGGGTCTTTTCTTATAACAAAAAATTCATCTAGCGAATCCCATAGGAATGCACTGATTTTTTTTTGAATTTTTTTTTGCCCATAGGAACGCATTAATTGAATTTCAATGCATTCCTATGGGAAACCACGATTTGCTAGACGAATTTTTCATAAAACGAATTCGTCTAGTGAGGCAACCTCCGCTCGAAAAATCCTTTCGTTAAGCGGAAATTTCGTTAAGCAGGGCATTCGTTAAGCGAGGCACCACTGTAACTTGAAATGATCTCTTTAGAAAATGAATAGAGTTGGTGTATGGTGCTCATCTTCTACCAATGTCCTTATCATGAGTACCTTCATGTGGATTTTGGTGCCACCTGATCTGCATTTACACCTATATGAATGAAATAGCATAACCATTTTTCGTAATATTTGGATCAGGGTTTTAGAATATCACTTTAAAATATCGCATCATTTTTATATCTGTTTTACAACACACAAAATACACTATGCTGTGTGGGACTTTGGGTGTTTAAAAGACAAAGTTGGTGGCTCATTTGTAATCACCAAAGGATCATAAGAACCAATTTAGTGTCAATAAATCAATAGGGTAGGCCAAAGTGAGTCATGGCCTTAGCTGTTCTAGGATAGGCGATGGTTGTCTTATCAATAGGCAAAACCTGTCTTATAACAATCAATAAATAGATATAGAGCTCAGAAGTCTAGCAGCAATGTCCCTACTTTTCACCCATTCCTTAATGGGCAATTATGTACGCAATGAAAAAAATTAATTAATTTTTTCTGGCTGTCATCTTCCATAATTCCATGTGCCATTCCAACTAATATACCATATCTATCAACTGTTTGCCATGCAGTCCCAGCTCTAGGGGTAGTCCTGGTGGCGCAGGGCGCAGGGCTGGCAGGCGGGGCGCTGTGCGCGGCGCCCACCCACTAGGGCGGGGGCGCCGGAGTGATCTCCGCCCGTCGGGCGCCAGGGCACCTGACCTGCTTGAGACTGCCCTGTGGCCATGACTAGTACGATATGAGCAAGTTTCCATTTCTTCTTACTGCTGGAGAAAGGTAGACCCTATTTAATGTAGACCTCACCTTTTCACTATGATGTACAAAATTAATGGAGCACCAAGCACCTCTGGGAATGCATTCAACTAACATGGTATGACAGTAGCATACAAAGCAGGTGGAGCAAGCTGTTAGAAGTGGCTACAGACTTGCTGATTCTGTAAGCAAGTCATGTACAGTGGTACCTCTACTTACGAATTTAATGCGTTCCGAACGCACATTTGTAAGTCGAAAAAAATTGTAAGTCGAATCCCATAGGAATGCATTGGGAGAAAAAATTCGTAAGTTGAAGCAACCCTATCTAAAAATTCGTAAGTAGAAAAAATCCTATCTAAACCGCATCCAAGATGGCGGACAGAGCTCCATTCGTAAGTAGAAACATTCGTAAGTAGAGTTATTCGTAAGTACAGGTACCACTGTAATCCTAAAGGTGTAAAGTTGCTGGTTTAGCAATATATTTTTCATTTTCTGTAAACCGCCTTAAAGATTTTATTTTTATACAACCTAGTGGTGTATAAATTTTTTGAAACAAAGTATTATAGAATGCATATTGCAGTAGGGGAAAATGGCTAATGGTTTTGCTCTTCTGAGTTGTGTGACATTTGCAAATTTTGAAACAAGTCACACATTAATCACACATTTATCTTCTTAACTACCTGAGCAAATAGTATCCATCTTCCTTAAGCTTTCTGGGAGAATTCTTTGAAAAGTGATAAATATATAATTTTTGTGGTTGTAGTAGTTCAGCAATAGTCCTTCCTGATTAAATTCTAATGGGTAAAGACTTCACAGTAGTTAAGCATTTCTAATATGGTCTGGTTGTTCCTTTTTAAAGAATTAGTAGTATTCTCAAGTCCAAGATAGTTCACTTTCATCCTGTTGATTGAACTAATATAAAAATAGATGCCATCAGCTATAAACTAGGCTACAGTCCTATTTACACTTATGTAAATTATGCCTTATACAGAATGGGCCTTACTTCTGAGTAAATCCAAGCCTAATATTACTGTCGTAAACATCCATCGCTGTAAGTTCTATCAGAATTCTCTTATTCTGTTTTGGTTTAAAAGCACAGGGATTTTAAGGCTTAATGTTACAATTTTCCAAGTAATTCAGATAATCCTCAAATATGTTAAGGTGGAGTTTTCCATATGGCAAGACCCTCAGATGTACAGTCCTGGCACAGCTGCAGGAACCATTGTGTCCACTTGCAGTTTTTAGAAGTCAGCAGGCAAAATAACATTCCCTTAAGCACTTTCTGCACTAACTTTTTCCTTTCTCTCTCAAAAGCATTCACTAAGATTTAGACCCAACAACAACATGTGCAAGGCTAAATATCTTGTGTTCCAATTTAATCAAGTTACTGTACATCAACTAGATTAATGTTCCTATTTGCTTCTTAAAATTATTTCATTTATGAATCACTTCCTGTGAAGCATCTCATAGTGATCCCCCCCCAAAATTTTTCCTTATAATCTGAAATACTTAACCACTTTCCATTATGGCATTGCATTTGCCTACAATGAATGGAACACCATATGCATTATCTTGCCTTTTACTTTAAGTTTAAAGACAGAGGACAGAGGCTAAGTGATGTGAGGAAATGCATCCTTCAGGACCAAAAAGTGCAAGAAATTCCTCCCTGCTACTCTTAACGAGTGCAGAAGATCTGAGGAGCCACAGCAATTGCCCTGAAGAGGAGAGGAAGTAGGGAACAGCTTCCATGTTCCAGTTAGAATACCAATGAAAATATGGTGTTGAAGGAAGCTGTAGTGCAGGGTTGAACTTTGACTCCAAAGAGCCAGCATGGGCAACTGTAATGGATGGTGGGAACTGCCCCCCAAACATTTTGACGACCACAAGATCCGCTTCCCTTGGCCTTCATGCCCTTGGCCTTTCCAAAGTTAGGTTAGTGACCTGGCATGACAGAAGTGATAATGCCAAAGTTCCACATTAAAAGGAGAGGAATTTTGACAGAGGCATTGGTGCTTTCTGTGGGTGGGTGGAAACACACCAGGGACTACCTATGTGTTTTCTGTTGAAGTTAGGAGTGCCCAAGCTCATTGATTTTACTGGGCTTGCATGTAGAGAAGTACCCTATATCTTACTTAGGATGGGTTCACATGTTACGTATTTAGGTCCTGATTCATAGCTTTGTTGTGCTGCACAAGATGTTTCTGTGCTGGTACACTTGTAGACCCAGCAAATATCAGTTATGTGTGGATTCTAGGAATCACAGGGTTGTGTAGCAGTAATGCTGCTGTGGCTCGAATAATTCATTTATAGCTCTTGCAGGAAATGCAGATCATAGCACCTTATTTTATCCCAGCTCGGAATAGAGAAGCTCTGGTTCTGTGGTGGCAGATTTCGCTGTTAGGTATGCTAGCAGGAGTAAGATGTATGGCAGCACGGAAAAATCGTTTTACTTACATTGGTATGTTTCTCTCTTTTTATGTCCAGTAAAAGTTGTCTGCAATAACCTTTTGCATAATATCCATCTCTCTTTAAAGAATTAATGATGCATCTCTAACAAGTATCTGCAAAAAGTGTAGTGTGTGTAGTGTGTGCCCCTTAATTTTAGGTACAAAGGTATTAAGTAGCAATTCTATTAAAAATATTTGGAATAACTGACTAAACAAATAAACTATCCAGTAAATATAATTTATCAAAACTTACCTGAGCTAGACCTTCCCTAGCCCAGGTGTAGTTTGTGTTGTTTTGATTAGAGATGTATTATATATGAGAAAGTTACTCTAATAGCCCATAGGATTCAATCCTAAAGATGTTTATTAAGAATTAATACCCACTGGCCTTAGTGAGAATTACTTTTGAGTAAGCACACCTTCCATTGGGATGCTAAAATAACTCTATTACTAGTATTCACTGCCAGTGAAATGGAATCCATGCTGATGATCCTTTTGAAATGCCAGTTATTTGCTGTACTGTATATTTTATAATCTTTTCTCCAGTGGGAAACACACAGTGGGAAATTCAGTGTGTTCCCGGGATCTTTTATTGCCAGATTACATTTTGTACAGTGACAATTATTCTGTATTCCTAATGCCAGTCTCAGTAGCCCCAGGCAAGTGCTAGTCACATATTAAGTTTGACAAGCAATTTGTGTTGCTTTTAATTTCCTCTGGTTTTCGTGTCATTTTTCCTGAACTATAATAAGGACAAATTCATCTCAGGATATGTAGCTCTTTGATATGGGGCTATCATACTTTGAAGATGTCTACTAAAGAATGGGGAAAAGAACATTCAATGGGCATTGATTGTCATTGTGTTTTTAAAACAAAAGCAGTTTAAAGCTGTGTTTCCACTGGCTTCAAACACAGCCAGGATTTCAGTTCTAGCATAGATGCGTTTATAGCTCCACTTTAGAACACTGCTTCGAGTTTTAAAGACATTATAGTATTCTGGCTTTTTATGACAGTCACCATTGACTGTCACTTATTGCTGAGTTTTTCAGAAGCTCTTGCACTCCCTGGAAAATCCAAATAAAGATTTAATTCTTAAGGATGCAGAAAACCCATTATGTTCTTGTGAACACGAAAAAATAATTGTTTAGACATGGGTTCAATGGGCTTGAAAATCAGCACACTTGCTGTATAGTGGTGATTTTTTCAGAGGAATTATTCAGTATAGCTAATACCAAACAAAACAGTTGTAAATTGATGCTCAATTAAGACTTAGGGGTAAAATCAAAGGCTTCACATAAGAAATGAGTTTTTAAGGAAGGTTTACAGAGATGGCACAACATGGGTATTCTGGGAGGATATTGCAGGTGTGAGGTGCATCAAGGATGAATTCATTTTTAATAGTCCTACATTTATCATCTTACTTTCTAATATTGCTGCTTATATTTGGAATCCAAGATGCTTTACCTTGGGAATGGTTACAGTGTAGGTGTCTCCAGCAGCTTAGTGCTTTTTCATTTTCTGAATCCCCCCAAACCCCATCATGATTCTATCAACATTTCCTCAGATTTGTTCCCATTTTCCTTTCAGGTCTCCCCATCCACTTGTACATAAGCAATTAACTTTCTGCTTTTGAGATTCCCTTTCTGTGTGGCATTCCTGTGAAGACATCCTTCTTAAGGAACAAGAGATAGGAAGCCTTTGACTCTTCAGATTCTAGTTCTGAATATACTTGCTGTTCTCTCTTTCTTTGGAATGCTCAGATCGGCTGGCCTGGAGGTTCTCAGTGGTCTCTACCATAGAAAAGTGGAACAGACTTCTGTCTTCTTTCTCACATGGGCTGTAATGTAGGCTCTACCCCGAATGTAGGATGTGGTCTTTCTCCTCATTTCTCTCTCTCTACTTCCTTTGAACATGGTGAATGTGAGGATTGGTAGTTTGAAAGCATCCCCACATGATGATCTGTCTGTGTGTGCAAAGCTACCACATTGAAGAGGACTGCACCACATGCCTGTTTTCTGCAATCTGCTTGTAATTTCTACTACTTGTGCCTTCAAATAGTGATGTGTTTTTCCTTCTGCATCCTTTTCTGTTTCTTTATTTATTTATCATTAGGTGATGTAGCATTCAGGAGTGGTTTATCGGTGTTTGTGTGTTGTGTATTAGAAGGTACACGTGCAGTTAACTGTGTAATAATAAATCAGGGGTTGCTTGTGTGCAGTTTGGGTTTGCACCGCTTTCGGCCATCTTTCTTGCACTTAAATTTCAGTGGTATGTGTGCCAGTTTTAAGTGGTAAGTGGGTCTCCTACTTTGACTCCTCACTATTCCTGTCTGTAACTTTGGCCAAAAAATCTCTAAACTGATTACATGTTGAACAGGCATTTTAAAATGAGTCAGTTCCTGTTCTTTTGGCTGGAGCTTCGTTGGGAGTTCTCAAAAATGGTATTTCAGAATGTGGATGTGGTCAGCCTAGTCACTTTCAAAGCATCTTAAAGGAAACCAACATCAACTGTGAAAAGTGAACTTTGCAACGGTACTGGTATACTCTAGAATGCCTTCTCAATCACAAGGTGCACTGCAAGTCTGTCTTGCTTTGGGCTAAGCCTTCCATAGTATGAAACAGGTTGCTTCTCAGTCCTAATCATTTCAAAGTTGTTGGCAAAAAACAGATAAGAATAAGATAAGAGTGAATGTGGTGTAGTGGTTAGAATGTTGGACTAGGAGCAGGGAGACAAGGGTTCAAATCCCCTAATCAGGGCTGCCAGGCCTCCACATTTGGCTCACCATGCCATTCTTGCCAAACCACAACCACCAGCCAAGACCCTTTCACAGTAGGGATTGTATTGTATTTACACTGCAGAAGGTACATTTCCTGCACATAACTAAGAAGTTTTTTTCTAGTTCCCGGAAAGGAGTCTGTGTACTAAGTGAAAGCAAATAATTAGATGTCAAAGCATACAGCAAATGTACAAATACATTCATATAAAAATGTAAACAGATGTACATTACTCATGAAGAAGTAAAACTTCCTAAGCAGATGGCAGAAGTATTTACGATGGCAAAGTTCTTTCCTGGTAAATGCTTAGACCCTTAGAAGTAAAACTTCCTAAGCAGATGGCAGAAGTATTTACGATGGCAAAGTTCTTTCCTGGTAAATGCTTAGACCCACCAGTGGAAACTTCTGCACTCATTCATTGAAGAAAACTTGTTCAAATGTAAGTGCCAGCAACAATGACCAAAACTTGATCCCTCAAAACAAGTTTTCATTTGCCTTTTCTGGGCTAGTTGTAGTACATAGCATTCCAAAAGAGCCCATTTAATTGCAGCACAGGAGAAAGAGAAGATTTCCTGCATACTGTGAAGTAGTCTCCCTTAAAAGGGAGCACAAGACACCTGAACAAAAACCACCAGATTCCATAGAGAGAGAAGTTCCTGTAGCAGGTAAAGCCACTTTACACTGAGCAGAAACAGTTTTGTGCTGCAGCTACCAAAACTTCTTACACTAACTGTGGAGATTGCAGAAGCAGAAGCCATTTGGGTCCTTCTGACCACAGCAGTTCCTTCTCTCCCTTGTCTCTTCCTTTTGTGAGCTATCTTTATAGGGAGGCTGAGATGTAGTGCTGTCTTCTAATGCCAAGGTTAGAGAGGTGTCCCATATCCTAACACTAATCTGTGTGCTCACCTGCCAAAAGATGGCTGCTGGTGGATTTGAAGGCAGAGTAATTTAAGGAGGCCCAGTTTGAAAAGTTTTAATCACACATATAATATCCCTTTAGAAAAAGCATGTTTAGCTTTTACTGCAGTTTTACATAAGAAGAATCCAGAGTGCTTTGATTTCCAATATAATCTATGCTGGTTGCTATAGCCCTCTCTCTTGCAGGCTGCTATTAGAGTGTGAACTGCTCTTGTGTTCCTCTTGTGCTTGTTAGTGAAGAGCTCGGGAAAATACTAATTCCACACATTGATTCTAACCTCTTTATTACTGCAGCTATGCTGCTGAGCTTGGCTTGAGGAAAGGTTGAAATTGGGACATCACCATTGGCTATGAATTCATGTTCTCAAGCCTCTTTGATGCTGCAGCCAACTGTCAACTCAATGTTTTTGCTTCCCCCCTTTATCTCCTCCTACCTTTTATTATTCCTATTCTTGGGTAGTCTTCTTCCTTCTGCTTCATTCACTTCAAATGCCATTTTCCCAGTAATTTCTCTGTAGCTGACCACTTTCCATACCACTTTTAATCAATGTTTCTTCAGTTCTTGCAATGCTGCTTCTCTAGCTATCTTCTTTCCTCCTCCATCCCCATACTGTGTGGGCTTGCTGAACTTTCTTACACCTACCAGGTCATCTTTCAGCAAATATTGTTTCTAACATCTTTGAAATTATTCTTAACAGTGTTAGGAATAGGAAAATTTCACTGCTCATGCCAAAAGCCTCAACATTGTCTTCTAAATTCAACCTACGTATTGAACTTATCCCTTGATACATTCTGCCTCTGTCAGTATCTCTACAGCTTTCCATGTGCCCCCCAACATGTGTTTTGCTTATGTGGTCAATCTGTTTGAGCTTTCTGCCCTCCATTGTTCCGGTCTTCAGGATTCCTCATTGGCTTGAGCTCCTTTCCCCCCCTATGACTATAGAGAGCAGGCATACAGATTGTAATGGCTATTGGAAATGTTATTCTCCCATTTCTGCATCCCCATATAATTGCATGAATTATTATTTTTTCCTTTCATGAATAACTTCCTAGCCAATAATGGGAAGTTAATGAGAATAAGTCTAAACTTTTTTGCCATCTGCCTGAGAGGGAAACGTTCAATAGGCAGCGAGTGTTTTGTATATTTCAATAAAATACAAAATGTGCATGACTTTTTATCATTTGACTTTGCTTTGCTTAGTGGCTGCTAATTAGGGGGCTTGCCATTAATATTGCCTTGCTACTGTACACTACTTCTTTACTATATCTCTGGAGAATTCATTAAAAGTTTCATGGTAGCAATCGCCAAAATGGATAGAGACCCGGTGTTGTGCAGGATGCAGTTGTTGTAAAAAGTTGCTGTAATAATCAGGTCAAGTTAGCCCTTTTCAGATAACAAATTGAGGATATACATTCACATACATGGAAGGAAGTGGGATCACAAGTTTTGTCCCTGACCCTGTTCATTCAAGATCATCATCATGTATTTATTTATATGCTGTCTTTCCACAGTAAACTATGCTCAATGTGTCTCACAGCATCAAAATGTTTCACATAAATCAGTAGCTTTTACAGTACATAAAAATCAAATAGTCATATAAGCAATGAACTAATGAAAACATTTCATATTAACAAATATACATTAAAATTGAACAAGTCAAGAGTAACCCAGATTAGCAGCAAAAACAAACAAACCTTTTGCTGACTCTTCTTTCCTGTGGCTAATTCTTATGGCTTTGATTGGTTACTGTTCTGTTTATGAAAACTAATAAAAAATATTTACAAAAACCAGAATGAAATCCAAAATGAAAACTTGCCCCAGCAACAGTTCCAGAGCAATAGCCCACCCCCAATGGTCTGTAGATATCGTGAGCCGCAGAAGCAGACTTTGTAACTGGGGGCAGTCAAAGCCCCATGTGGAGATGGCCCAGACGAGCAAGGAGCCAGTCTTGCAGGACTCAGTGAGGTAACTCCTATGCATGTACCAGGATGCATGTATGATCTCCAGATGATTGGGAATGCTGAAAAACAGAATCTAATCAGAACTTGAACAAATGTGCATAGGTCATGGTTGGAGCCTACCACTATTATGCAGCTCTCATCATTCTCTTTCCACCTTTGTATGATCATATCCCCAGTTTGTTATTAGAAAAGGGCTCCTGTATATCACTAATGAACAGCCTTTATTGACCCCTCCTGTGGAAAATCTAAACAGTTAAAAACCCTCAGGTCCCTGGTTCATCCTTGTATTTATTAATCCTTGTATTTATTAATCATAACTGGAAACCAATCTCTAGTAATACACAAAGAAGGTCTCCTAGACACGCTTTGAGATAAAACTATCTACCTCAAACCTGTACTTTTCCCACAGTTGCATCGAATTTACAGATTTCCTTTTAGCAGTGAGAGGCATTTAGATATTGATATTGCTGTATTCTCTAGTCAGCTTTTAAAATGCCTGCAGCAAATGAGGATTACCTTGTCAATATACGTATTCTATTGCCATTGGAAAATTGATAGGCTGAGAGCTAAATATTTATTTAGGTAACCTTAACTAGATTAGAATATTAATCAACAACCTTCTCAAAAACTGTCTTTATTTATCCAGCTTACAAAAAATTTGGAAGCTGTCACTTATTGCCTTTATGCATTGGGGTTATTAAGAAATAAACTATTACACAACTTTCCAAAGACATCTGAAGGCTGTCCTGTATCAGGAAGTTTTTGGTTTTTTTAATGTATGATGGTTTGCTGTGTTATTATGTTGGAAACTGCCCAGAGTGGCTGGGGCAACCCAGTCAGATGAGTGGGGTATAAGTAATAAATTATTATCTAACTATTATTCTGAACCCAGCAAGCAGAATCCTAAAGGGAAAAAGGCAGGTGAGGTTGAAGAGGAGAGTAGGGAAGTGGAGGTTTTGATGATACCATGTCTACTAAATTCTGCAAGGGGGGAAATTTAGCTTACAGTAAACTGAAAGCTAAGGAGCATCGCAAGAAAATTTCTCAAGTTTTTAGAAGTCAGAAGTAGACTGTGCTCACAAGATGCTAAAGGAATTCTCAACGTACTCCCTGATCTGTTGTGATGATAAATTACTATGCTTGCTAATGTTATTAAATTGGGTGCATCATGGAATGATCCTGACTCTTGAGATGGCTTTTAGGAGGATTGTGGTTGGTTGCTTAACCTTTTCAAGCTACTCATCAATTGCAAGTATTGGATAAATCTGTGGGATTCCACAAGGAATCTTGATGTGACTCTAAGATCCTGTGAAGGAAATGTTGCCCTGGTTGGTAAGTTTGGCAGAGATGTTAAAAGTTTGCCTGGGGCTCATAAAGTCATTGGCAATTGTGATTTGGAGTTACTGCTGCTCAACCATGTTCTCACACTGGACCACACCTTTATGTCATCACTCCTGTTTTGTTTACTGTGTTTTATTTACTGTTGTAATCTTTTCTGGATTCAGCACCTTTCTCTTGTCTATCAAGAAGCTTTCATCAGTTTAAAAAGCAAGATTTTCTTTTTCTTTTTTTGGCAGAATACTAGATTAAGATCCTCAGTGACATTCCTATTTATTCAGCTCACAGAGTTTTAAATGAACCCAGAGTTTCAAAGGATCAAGCATATAATGCCCTTACTTGGCTTATCTTTGCATGTTAGCAATGTACTCTGGGTGGAGGAGCAGTAGTAAAATGATGAATGACTTGCTTCTCTCTCTCTCTCTCTCTCTCTCTCTCTCTCTCTCTCTCTCTCTCTCTCTCTCTCTCTCTCTCTCTCTCTCTCTCTCTGCTTCTTTACCATATAACAAAGAAAGTTGCACACCTATTCCAGGAGAAGATACCTGTGTCCCAGATGTGGGGAGCAGGGGTGCCATCTTGGATCCCCCCCCCCGCATAATCACAAGACACAGCACATGCACACCATTGGAATGGCAATGCTCCTCAACTGGGGTGCGGCGGCGGTGAAGGGACCTTGGTCCCTAGAAGTTGGCTCCTATGGTGCGGAGAGTTCACACAAATGTCCATTCTGATTAAGGTTGGCTGCATACATTGCAGCATGGAGGAGGAGGGCATATGAGCAACTTCTGTTTCTTGCATTTTCAGCGTAACACTGGAAATACGATGTGCAGAAGAACTACGGAGAACCATGGGGTGTGAGCTATTTTTTGTAAACTGCTTTGTGATTTTTTATTATATTTATATTGTTTGTTCCACAAATATTTATATACCGCTTGATTGTTCTACAGTCAAGTGGTATATAAATATTATGAAATTATATTTTACCTGATAAGCTGTGTTACTGAAGTCTTGAAAATTTTGTCTGTGGAATGGACTCATAAGATGTAGGGTGATTTTTTATAAAATTGGTCATCTTTCAGAAATGCTCAATGCCTCGAGCTCTTACAGTCTAATGCATACCATCTGCTTCCGGTACATACTTTATATATTTTCAGCCACCCATAGCCAATGAGCTTCAAGGATGAGCTGGATAAATTAAGTATCCAAATTTGCCACCTTCATCTTTTCTGCAGCTCTCACAGCAACATACCTGGCTCTTAGAGAGCCTTATAAATGTAGTGCTAATATCTAGCATTAAAGCAGCAATGCCACACATATATAACTTAGGAATGAGCCTCACTGAGCACATGCAATAGAAAATGGAAATACATTGAGACAGAAAGGTTTGTCTATCCCTAGACTGTGGCCCATGGATTTTCAGGATACTGGATATATTGGGCGTGGGGAATGGTAAGCCACAGCATGTTGTACCACTATATATATATATATATATATATATAGAGAGAGAGAGAGAGAGAGAGAGAGAGAGAGAGAGAGAGAGAGAGAGAGTATTTACAGTGTGCAACTGATATAATAGGTCATATTGGTATATTGGTTAAGGCTGCTGCTGTTTGTCCACCACTGCCAGACAAAATGAGTTTTCATCAGCAGAAAAAATAGCATGTTGCACGGTCTTGAAGTATTTGTGATCTGTAGCAGAGCTGGAAGAAGCCCAGACACCTGATGCCCAGGAATTTGATGCCATGTTGAGTTCTCTGTAAAGTTAATTCCTAAAAATTTTATGTTAGTGCCTAAGGAATCTGAAATATTTTGTCAAGCTTCCTTGTAAGTATCATTTACAAACCTCCAGGGAGCCTCCTATTGATAACCAAGGATAAAGGTAGCTACTTAATTACGTTTATCAGCAATTAAAACTAGTTTGAGTCTGTCTTTATGGGCATGCCAGTGGTTTTGCCTTTGGGAACTCGCTCTAGAGTGTTGTGCCAGCCACCCACCTCTTCAGGCCTGCTCATACTAGTATTATCTGGCAGAGTGATTAAAAGTGCCTTGGACAGGAATTTCCCTGGCTACATTTAATTCAATCCAAAACTTAATTTATGGAGCACTTTATTAATTAGTGTGAGTCAAGTGACCATCAGCTGTTAGGAGTGTGTATGACCAAAACAGTCACAGGGTTTCAGCTATTTAAGAGCTGGAATCATTACAAAAATCATAGATCCTTTCTTAAGGTATGCAGGCTCTTAGTTCAGTATGTAACAGTAGCAAATCAAGTTTGCAAGAATGTGCTTTAATTAGGCACCCAGGTTTCAACTGGTAGCTCACTTCTGTGATAACACAAAGTTGTACAAAAATGTCATCTTGTTTTGGAAGGCGGGGGGAAGCTACATCTATGATTCATGCAATCTGCCCCCAATACTAGTCTAGATGAGTGTTATGTTATGCATTTTCCACACAGTAATCTGTTTAGCTGAATTCCTGAACTAAGAAACAAAATTTCCTAAATATTGCATAATGCAAGTATAAAAGGAGTTAATGCTTCAAATGTGCTTCTTCATCTAAGTAACATAACCTTACTCCTGCCAAGTGCATGTAGAAGAACAAGGTGTGGAGTTTGCACATGTGCCTGGCTGTGCACAATGAAAGCAAAGAGTGGGTGGGTTCATGTCCCCCTCCCTCAGCTGCAGGGTAAGCACGTAGCTGCAATGCCTGGCGTGGGAAGGAAAAAACCTCCATGTCCCCAATTGGCAGCAGGAGCCCAGGGTTTACTGGCCACTGTGGATGTTGCAGCCTTCCATTTTACAAGCTCTCCCATCAACATTACCTCCTTCCTTACAACCATAAAATCATTATGGAAGCTAAGATGACGAATAAACAAAGAATAGAGAGGTGGGCAGAATCTCACAGAGATTTGATACATTTCTTGTATAGGTGTATATATACACCTTTTTAACGTTTTACATTTCTTGTAAAGGTGTATATATACACCTTTTTAACGTTTACAAAACCTAATATTTACCCTTTGCTTCACACACTTGAGGCTGAATTACAAATAAAATCTGGGTGGCAGCTTGTTTGGAATCTGGCAGGTGGCAACCGTATACTCTTGCTTAGCTGACCTACATAATGAAAGTTACAGGTAGGTAGCCGTGTTGGTCTGATGTAGTCGAAACAAAATTTAAAAAATTCCTTCCAGTAGCACCTTAGAGACCAACTAAGTTTGTCATTGGTATGAGCGTTCGTGTGCATGCACGCTTCTTCAGATACGTAATGAAAACTCGTGTAACGTAGTGGCTAAGGGCACAGCTAGATATAATGCTGGGAGTGAAGTAATAACCAGGGTCATATCTAGTTAGGACTAGGGGGTAGTGGGGGAGGGGGCTAATCATTTCTTCCTAAGGGCTTTCCAAATAAAATTCCCCTATGTGGCAAAACATACAGGTGCCCTTAAGACAAATAGCAGCTTGGGAAGCGTATGGCGGTGGGGAATAAATGTCCCCCATCCACCCAGCGCTGTAGTTCCCCTGGATGCTGTTCAACTTACTTTTTTTTTAAGGTGACTTAATTATCACTTGCTCAATACCACATTTAGCTCTGGATGTGTACCCCAGCCACAAACTCACTAACTGCCCTTGGGCTCACTGTTATTTTTGCCTCTGGTCCCAGTCTATAATATGAGGGCGGTAAGTGACCTGCTTCACAGGGTTGTTGTGAAGTTCTGTAAGACTTCTAAGGTGTTTGCCATTCATAGTGATCACAAGCTTTGCTAGAGGCCCAAAGTATATAAGTACAGCTCATGCGCAAGCAGCGGCTTGTCCACTTCAGTGGCGGCGGCCGGGGGGGGGGAGCTTTGCTCGTGCAATAGGGTTGCATAGAGAGCTGGCAGTGAGAAGTAGTGGGAATATGGTGGGTTGGCAGACACTTCGGGTGCAACAGTTTTATTCATTCAAGAAGCCAGTACTGTAAAGTAGTTTTGGAGCCATCATAATTACAATTAATTGCAGCAGATTGCCCTTCCAAATGAACTTAAAATTTAATTCCAAAGTTTAAGTGTGTCTGTTTGCTGTATTTACTTAAGGCAGTTCAAGCAGGAAACTGTGTTCTCCCTGTTTTTCTTTATGTGTGTGTACATAATTCATACATTTTAATTGTTTCCACCACCACCCCAGATTTTTTTTTAAAAAAAAAAACACCTGATGTGTGCACCAGTCTAATGCACATTTGATTGATCAGTTTCAAGAACATTAAATCATACCAGGCAAACTTGTGCTTTGATTCAGGCTAGAACAGGCCTGAGTGTGTTGGGATGTGACTCACAAGCCCTTGAGTCAGCTGCCTTTGTGTTGTTGCACAATAATGATGTTGTATTTTGCTTAATATTTATTTGACCTTCTCTTGGGTGCAGTCTCCTTCTGTTAATGAGACATATTATTAGCTTAAAAAGGAGCCAATTAAGGGGTGCTCTAAATTTGATTTTTTCTCTCTGTCTCATTTAAGCTTATGCACATTTTTTCCAACTTTGAATAGTGTTTTTTCAGCTCTTGTTAGAACAGCAGCAGGAAATATTTGCTTGAATCTCAACTATTTAGCCAGGTTTGAAGATTTTTGTGTATCATGATGTAGTGAATCTTAAACACTTGCTCTATTAGGCCTGACCAGGCACACAATCCTGTTCATTTATTACAGTGGGGACTTATATACAGGAAAATGAGCGAGTGTGTGAGTCTTTTAAAATAATTTTATTTGGTGACCTACTTTTTATTCCATTGGATGCTCCTATTGGTTCAACAATATGAATTATCCTATGGCTATAACTTTACAGTACTAAGTAACTACTTAGTGAATCTGACTAGCTTCACTAAGTAACTACTCAAATCTGACTAGTGCAAATTATAATGCAGACCCAAAGCATCATAAAGGCATTGTGAGAACAAGCTGCTGCACTAGATGTTGGTAGCTTCTTCCTATGTTCTTATGCAGAGAGTAGACATTAAGGGTTTCAGATAAAACACATTATGGGCACAATCCAGTCAAATTTAAGCACTTGCAAAACTCCCCATCTTAAACCAATGAATGAAATAGAGAATGAGTATCCACTCTTTAGTTGTCTTGTTTTTAACTTAGCTGGTTCATCAGCTGCTAAAAGTTAGAACAGTAGCAACATCCATTATAAAAACAAATACTGCCACATTCAATCTTCTATTTGTGAATGTGAAAATGTGGAAGCGGCAAATGATAGGAAAGAAATTTGGAAGGTTAGAATTTTTTAGTTTGTGTAGGGAATCCCCTTGGGTAAATAACCGTAGGTTAGATTATAGAATGTAGATAATATTTCTAAACTCTTATTACTGATTTTGAAAGCTTTCTACAACACTAGTAATTGCAAGTGCTAAATTGCATAACTTTATTAAATATCTTTTAAAAACTAAGTACGATCTGCCTTAGAAAGTGCTTGGAAATTACTTCAGGTGATGTGTACACAGTTGATTACTATGCAGTATATTCAATGAGTGGTTTGTTTAAAAGGAAATGTAGCTTAATCTTAAAGTAGTTGCCCCTCTTTCACCCCTTCCCTTTCCACTGCATTGTTTATATTATATTGATATTTTGGTCTAATATAGTGCTATGTTGCGATTACCCTTGAACAATTGTAAGAACAAACACTAGGATTTGTATCTTGCAAAACAGGTAACAGTTATATATATGGCTGGTGGGTTTCTGATGACATTTCCTTTCTATACATCACTGAAACATGATAATTTGGTATAAGAACTATTTCTTACTATGACGTGTTATGGATTTCCTTATATGGAGGAGATGTTAAGACATCCAGATGTGCTTCCTAAAGGATCTAGTCAAAGTTACCTAACTTAGCAAGCCTTATTGCAATGCCTGAGTGTGAGGGAATGTGTAATTCTTTAAAAAAAAACTTGTGGAGTGGTGGGCTTGAGGTTTGTGTTTAGTTTTTGTTTCTCTTACAAAGATATAATATCTAGATAATTACTTCTTGTTCTTTTTCCACAGGATTGCCGTAATGGTGGAGGTGCTGTTGGTCCAGAAATTTTAGTTGCTCATCAGTCGCTCAGTAGTCAGTGTAGATTCTGTTTTCTCAATCAGCAGCTACATCTGGCTACTGGGTCTCTGAAGACATCTTGTGGCATCTCTTCACTGATGACTATTTAGATACCTTGAACTCCTATTACTTTTCCATGATACAAAATAAAATTATTCAGTAATGTCCAGAGCTACCCTGTTTCTCATATTTTAAGACATACCCATAAAATAAGCCATAGCAGGATTTTTAAGCATTCAAGGAATATAAGCCATACCCCGAAAATAAGACATAATGATAGGCGCAGCAGCAATGCCGGCCGCGGCAGGAGGAGGAGGAAAAAAATAAGACATCCCTTGAAAATAAGCCATAGTGTGTTTTTTTGAGGAAAAAATAAATATAAGACATGTCTTATAATATGAGAAACACGGTATGTCTAGAAATGGTTTTCAATAAAATTATCCCACTTTCTAGTGAAATGCCTTTATGTTTCTGATTGAATTTAAGGAGGCCTCTCACGTAGAGGCCTATAATTTTATTATAGAAACGACCACTATTTACAATAAACAGTAGCTAATTCTAGACAAAATGCACAGCAACCAGCTGCTGTCTCTAACAATAATCACAGTCTGTTGTTCAAATCTCATACAGTCAAGCAGGAATACTTTGTATATATAAAAATTTTTATTGGTTTTTGCACATATTTTCCGAACATAACATCCCATCTTATACAATATAACAAACCCTTGGCTATCACAGCCTAGGACTTCTGTCAACCTCGACTAATGGTTTTCTAACTTTCTTTTTGATTTTGCATTTTATTTGCTATAAAATCCAAATCCTAAATAAACTCCTCCTTACTCCTTTTTTGCAATAATTCATTTGGTTCTCCTTACAAAACTTCTTGCAACCCTACAAGCGATGTCAATTGATTACAATTGTCTTTCAAATATACCATAAATTTCTTCCAATCTTTCAGGAAAGTCTGGTCCTGCGCAGTCCATCAGTTTCATCTGCCAAGCAGGAATGCTTTGTAACAATATGTTTCTCCAAATGAACTTGGATAAGACTTTGCAACTGTGTTGTTCTTTTTCATTTCAGAAGCAAAATGTACAGTATATTTGTTTGAGACATGTAATAATGTAATCTGGCTCACACATATATTGGGCACACTTGCTAAAATGTGGCAATTGAGCCTGTGCACAGCAGCTTCAGGAGGTTCCCAGCAGGGCTCTGTTGAATGGGAAGCCATGGGGCATTGAATGGGAAGCCACAGCAGACTGGATTGTGAGCATAGTGATATCCACTATTTTTAGTAGTAGTTCACTGATCCCCTCCATATGCTATTTGGATGGGCACCATCAATTTTAGTGCTGTATATACGTAACATATCAAAGAAGAGCAGCCAGTCTTGGGGCCTGAACCTGGCATACAATGTAGAATTCTGTGTTTGTTAATCAACAGCTACATTGTCTGCTGGGTTTCAGGCTACTTGGAAATTGCAAAGCAAATTTGTATCTGACACCTTCATTCTGCATTCTACTGCCTATTTATCATTGTGAAATAAAGTTGAGTTGTATGTGAAAAATGTCATGTTGCAATTACTTCTCCTGTGAAACCATTTAAAGCCTTTCATTCATTGGTGTTCTTTTAATCTTCGTAACTTTCTCTTGAAATTAAACGTTTCAAGCTATGTAGTGTATTTTAAAAGATAACTTTTTTGAGTTAGTGCTGTTACATTTTCTGGATAAAAAGAAGAGCAAACTATAAAGGGGCATTTAACATAGTCCAGTGAGATCAGTTTTTTTAATACTGAGAACATATCAAAATGGCCTTTAACTCTACACATGTAGGAAGGACACTGTTACAGCACAGTCTTCCATGATTTCTTTTATCATTTTAGAATGCATAACTGAATGCTTTTCTGCATCAGAACTAATGCATCAGTGAGGAGGCAAAGCTAGAATGCAGGCTACATTTCTTAAGAAAGGGAGTCTTTGACATGGAGAACTACAGTGGTACCTCGGGTTACAAATGCTTCAGGTTACAAACTCCGCTAACCCAGAAATAGTACCTCAGGTTAAGAACTTTGCTTCAGGGTGAGAACAGAAATCATGCTCTGGCGGCGCGGCGGCAGCAGGAGGCCCCATGAGCTAAAATGGTGCTTCAGGTTAAGAACAGTTTCAGGTTAAGAACAGACCTCTGGAACGAATTAAGTTCTTAACCAGAGGTACCACTGTACTCAGTTAAGTCATTTCCCTCACCTGCATTCTGAAGTGGTGCAGTCTGTCTAGGGCTATATCTCATAATTCTTATGAATGTGTAGGTCTGCTCTTGGAATCAAATTTCAGAATCAATATAAAACTCTTGAGTTCCACTATGTTCCCAAGACCTATATTCTAACGGTATATCATTGTGTGTAGTGGATTTCTGTTTTGACATTTTGTTTCTTCCCCTTCAGAAAATGTAAGCTAAAAATCCACAATTATATGACTAGCAATAGCTTGATCCTGTGAGCCACACTGCCATGGAAAATGTGTTCCAAGTGGGGATCTCAAGAAGTGTGGAAGGCAAACAGTCACAGAAACATGAATTGTTAGGCTGATGATAGACAATAGTTTGATGATGCTGTGCAGTTTGTGCCATATGATCACACAGATGATCATGGTAGGGGTGGTGAAATTTGGGTAATCTCATGGAGATTGCAGAGTGGCATCTAAAATGCCACATAATGGACTTATCGTCACATAACTTCATATGCCTCATATTCATAGCAGCCTGTTAATAAAAGAATGATGAATAAGCAACATGACAGCAAAACATTCTCAATTGGCCAAGCACAAAATGTTGCAGTAGTTACCTGGGTGCAAGCCATACAGCATGCCATCTCAGCAGACCAGATTGATAGAATCTAGGTGTAAACATATTTAGGTAGTTATTATTATATATGCATTTTGTTGTCATTGGAAAACTGCACTGCAAAATTTGGAGAAGCACAGGGTTTGAAGGAGGGTTGTGTTTCGGTCTTGATTAACATATGAGCTGAACAAATTTCTCCATCCCTAAATTATGCATTATACTGTAGCCCTGTGTAACATTCCTGCAACCACCCTTTACTGTTGCAAAGTGCCCAAAAGCAGTGAAGAAAGTCTACTACATTTCTTTCTGTAGTAGCTACTTTCCTACAGAAGCTTCCCTAGCTGCAATCCTCCTACCAATAATGTTCTGGAGATTTGTGTATTTAGCAGATCTAGAACCCTGTTTCAGGAAAGGTGGCTACAAGGGTTTCAGGGGAAAGTGGTCTCTAAGAGAGCTGGGGAAAGTACTCCCTCTTGTGCCTTCTCTGCCAAAAAGTGCTCTCTCCTGTGAGTGGTTTGCCATAGAGCAAAGACCATTGGGCTAACAGCTGAGATTAGAGGGGGTTGGTGATCATGGGCCCTTGGGAGCAGCTGCTGTCCAGCAAGCATACTTTGCCCCATTCATAGTGATCAACACTACATAAACTCATGTCAGTGCTACTGTTAGCAATGAGTCACCTCCCTCAGCAGTTTCACTTCCCCACCACATTTCGGTTGCACAAATGGTGTTGAAATATCCATTGTTGGCATGCGGTTCAGGTTCCTGAATTGTCCTTAAATCATGCTGCTTGTGTTTGTCAAGAAGAATGCTATAAGAGTTGCTACTGCTAATTGTGATAGGTTTTGTCAGCCAGCGAAGAGATTCCTGGGTGATGGGAAGTCACTACTTAATTTATTATACACAACACACTACTGTGCCCTGCTGGTGGTGTTTCTAGGGCAACTGGCTTGTCACTATTGAATACAGTGCAGGCCGATGGCCCCCATCTGGTCCAGTATCCTGTTCTCGCAGTAGCCAACCAAATGCTTACAAGCAACCTGAACGCAGGACCAAAGCACAAGAGCACTCTCTCCCTCCGGTAGTTTTCAGCAACTGGTATTCAGAAGCATGCTGCCTCCAACTGTAAAGGCAGAGCATAGCCATTGTGGCCAGTAGCCATTGATAGACGAATTCATGGATCCAAAGACGAATTCTTTTAATGCCACCCAAATTGGTGGCAATCACTGTGGAGCCAATTCCATAGTTTAATTATGCATTGCATGAAGAAGTCCTTTATTTTCCTCATCCTGAATCCTCTGACGTTCAGCTTCATTGGATGTCAGTGAGTTCTAGTGTTATGCATAATTTTATATACTTCTATCATGTCACATTTTACTCACCTATTCTCTGAACCCCCAAAGTTCCAAATGCTACAACCTTTCTTCACAGAGGGATTGCTCCTTAATTATTCCATTTGCCCTTTTCTGAACCTTTTTCCAGCTCTATAATATCCCTTTTGAAGTGAGGCTACCAAAACTGTAAAAAGTATTCCAGATGCTGTCACATTTGGCAGTTTTATTTTCAACTCCTTTCCAAATTATCCCTAGCACAGGGATCATTTGCCTTTCTCACAGCTCCCACACATTGGGTTGGCATATTATTTCAGCTATTCACTATGACCGCAAGATCTTGTTCCTGGTCAGTTACTGCCAGTTCAGACCCCATGAGCATATATGTGAAGAAAGTGTATCATTTGGCATTTTACTGCCCATTCACTCAGTTTGGAGAGGTCATTTTGGAGCTCTTTACAATCTCTTTTTGTTTTAATGACCCTGAGCAATTTAGTATCAGCAAACTTGGCCTCATCACTGCTCACCCCTAGCTCCAGATCATTTATAAACAAGTTAAAAAATACAGCACACCAATACTGATCCTTGAGGGTCTTCACTTTCTACATCTGTCCATTAGGAGAACTGTCCCTTTACTCCCATCCTCTGCTTTCTGTTTCATAACCAGTTCCTGATCCACAAGAAGACCTTTCTTCTTATCTCATGACTGCTAAGTTTACTCATGAGACTGATGTAGTTCATTGAAAGCTTTTTTAAAGTTCAAGTACACAATGCCAACCAAATCATCTTGTACTGCATCTATATGCTTGCAGACCTTGTAAAGAATTTTTGTGGGTTAGTGAAGCAGGGCTTGCATTTGCTGGTTCTGCTTCAGGAAGACTTGGTCTTTAAAAAAAATCTTGAACAATGCTTTCCACCAGTTTTCCTCGGACAGATTTCTGTATTTCACTGATGCATGCCACAAAGGGAAGAGAAGGGCACAGGAAAAAGGTTCATGCATATCGCTGCTTATAAAGCCATTTGCCAATAGTTGCATGGTCATGGTTCAGTTTTAATACAGAAATAAAGTTTTTTATATCAAATATGGGTTTCTTTTTAAATCAGATTATTTTTAAAGAAATGCTTATTATGATTGAATTGGGTTTTTTAATTTACATTTTCAAATTAAAATACATGACAATAAAATGTTAAAGGGGTTAATTTTTAATCTATTTTTTATCCACCCTGGTTAGGTGTCTGATATCTTGCTCTATTGAGTTAGAGTACTTTCAGACTATAGAATGACTTAAGGTAAAGGTAAAGGTACCCTGGCCGTTAGGTCCAGTCATGGACGACTCTGGGGTTGTGCTCTCATCTCACTCTATAGGCTGAGGGAGCTAGCGCTTGTCCGCAGACAGCTTCCGGCCAGCATAACTAAGCCGCTTCTGGCGAAACCAGAGCAGTGCATGGAAACACTGTTTACCTTCCTGCCAGAGCGGTACCCATTTATCTACTTGCACTTTGACATGCTTTTGAACTGTTCGGTGGGCAGGAGCTGGGACCGAACAACAGGAGCTCACCCCGCCGCGGGGATTCAAACCACTGACCTTCTGATCGGCAAGCCCTAGGCTCAGTGGTTTAGACCACAGCACCACCCGCATCCTATATGATGACTTAGCATTGGTTTTTTAAAAAATCACTATGTTTCATAGCCTATTTTATCAAAATCTGGGCAGGGGGGCTTGATTTACCAGTTTTAGCTTGTGAGTTTACATATAAAGGCATAGTGAAGGCAATTTCTCTCACTTGGAGAAAGAGAAGCACATGCATGAGTAATACAATTAGAACAAGTATTTTATCTTCACTAAATAGAAAGTTTTATGTAGAATCATGTGGCCTTTGTTCTTTCTGTTGCTTAGTAACACTTGCAAATGCCAGGCTCTTCTCAGTCAAGGCAAAAAGGAGTTTGGCTGCTAGCTCCAGTCATCAGTTGAAAATACTGTTCTAGAATTAAGGTCTGTCAAGGTAATGTTGCTACTTTTCAGATCAATCACTTTGAATATGACGACTATGCGTTCCCACGCAGAAGAACAAATTTTGTTTGTTTGTTTCTGCTGTTCTTCATTTATGAATTCCACATTTAATCATTCATTGGACTTAATGGATTGTTTGCTTCATATAACAGGGAGTGCTATAACTTAAAAAAGAAAAGAAAAAAGGGTTCCTTTAAATAGGAAAACTAACCATATGCACATTTTCCTCCTACGTTTCCATAGTCCAGCCTGCTCAGCTATAACTGTTACCACTGCAGCATCAGCAGCTGTAAAGGGTATCGTCTGTGCTGAGACCAGGAAATATGAGCTGCTGTTCCCTTAAGTGCACCTTCTCTGTTGCCTGAAATTCTCTTAAGCAATCTGTGTTTGAGTCCACAAAGTAATCCCTTCTTTTGGTTTGGCTTTCTTCTTGAATCATATAGAAAGACAACTCTATTTACAGCATGATCCATACTCAGAAATGTAACCCTGTGCACATAGCTTATAGCTGATTTTTAGTCCTATTAGTTTAAATGCAAGAACACCAGCTCAATTGTCTAGTGGATCACAGTCTTCGTCGTGATTTTGCCAAGTGTTCTCTGAATTATGGCTTGTTTACATAGACATAGTGACTCTACTTGCCAATAGTTGCCTGATGCTAAGAAGCCAGTTTCATTTTGTAAGGGCATGTATACTGAACACAGCTAGGTCAAAAGGCAAAGGACTCTAAAATGATTTAAACTGCCCACAGCATCACTGAAAGGTAAAGGGACCCCTGACCATTAGGTTCAGTCGCGAACGACTCTGGGGTTGCGGAGCTCATCGCCGGAACGGTACCTATTTATCTACTTGCACTTTGATGTGCTTTCGAACTGCTAGGTTGGCAGGAGCTGGGACCAAACAACAGGAGCTCACTCTGTCATGGGGATTCAAACCGCTGACCTTCCAATCGGCAAGCCCTAGGCTCAGTGGTTTAGACCACAGCGCCACCCGCGTCCCTCATCACAGTATCACTAGTTTTACCAAAATGACTAGCCAGTGGAAACCCTGTGATCTAACTCTGCAGCTGTAAAATTGTTATTGAACCATAAGCAGCTTTATCTACAACCTATAGTCAAAGATCAAAGTGAAGTGGTTCTTGCTGTGGTTGCGCATGGCTAGAAAAAAGGACCAAGTACTTTAAGTAAACTTCTCACTAATAAGCTTAACTATTTGCCCCCTCCCAAGGGGAGGACTAGCAATTACAACTCTGTTTTAAGAAATTGAACACTTTACTTAACTCCTAGCTTTCTTTTTTAAAAAACAGCCATTGGATTTTGGTTGCATTTTTAAAGTCAAGTCATCTTTATATTGGTACGATCATGCTGCTCTTTGGCACATTCATCAGATAATTAAGTCCTCATGCATTTTCACTGAAGGGCCACCTGCCTGGACTCACCAACTTTACAGTTTCCTGCATTGTCAAGGATTGGGTGAAATGACCTTGTGATTCCTTCCAACTCAGTGATTCCACATGGGCAGATTACTGGTACAGTGGTACCTTGGTTCTCGAACTTAACCTGTTCCAGGAGTCCGTTTGACTCCTGAAACAGTTAAAAGCCAAGGTGCGGCTTCCGATTGGCTGCAGGAGCTTCCTACACTCAAGCGGAAGCCGCACCGGACGTTCGGCTTCTGAAAAACTGTTTACGGCATTCTGGAGCCGATTTGTTTGGCAACTAAGTCGTTTGAGGACCAAGGTACCACTCTATTCTGTTTTGAGTCTTGGCCTACCTCAACACAAAAGAAGCATACACAGTACTTTGTTTTATTATCTTCCCAATTCTGCTCACCTCCATATAAACATTCAACACTCTCTGACTATGTGAACAGGTGCAGAAGTGATAAATTGGGGGGCGGGGCGGGGAGAAGTAGGAGATGGTTGTTTCCATTATAAGATGTTCCCTACCTTTGCCAAAAATGCTGAAAGGTGGAAGGGATTGCTTTGGTTGACAGCACAGCTCAACCCGAGGAGCCATTGGGCAACAACTGAGCCACGGGGACTAACCTCAAGAGCTCTCTCTATGGGTTCATCCAGACTTCCTTTCACAGGTCCATGCTTTAAAGCTCTGTGTCTTGAATGGCAAAAATTTGAATGCCATTTGTTCCACTTCAGTGGTAAAACATGGGTTTTCCCTGGGAAAGTGCTGGGAAAAGAAAAATGCTCTGATACAGCGTTTTAAAGCCCAGACATGTGCCTAGAAACACGACACAAAAGGAAGTCTAGATGAGCCCCTTCTATGTGACATGTGTTGGCAGGGCCGGCTCTAGGGGTAGGCTGGGTGGTGCGGGGCCATTAGGGTGGGGGCGCCGGAGCGATCTCCGCACCACGGCGCCAGGGCACCCGACATGCTTGAGATGGCCCTGTGTGTTGGAAGTGTTGGGATGCCACATAGCTTGAATTGAAGTATGGGAGAGGGGAGGAGAGAGGAGAAACACTCTTGATTCCTAGACTTCCTGCTTTCTTCGCTTCTTCATCCCTCATTGGGAGAGGCTATATCTTTCCTTCGTCTCTCTCCTGCAGAGATGAAAGAGCAAGCATGGCTCTTTGCCTCTCCACCTTAGTTACCTAGAAGTAGGATATATTCAATATGTATTATCAATGTAGATTTCTTATCTTCCATACTCAAAAGTCTCAGTGTGATTGCATAAAAAGTAAAGTATGCTCCTCCAAGCAGGTATTCCAGTACACAGTTCAATTTCTGCTGATGCATTTAAATAGAGATACCAGCAGCATCTCCAAAATCCCTTTCTACCCCGCCTCAAAGTTGAGGAAAATTAATTTCATTTCTCTCTCTTCCATACCTCTTTCCCTCCCCATCTGAAGTCCTCATAGGTCTGCCACTTGCTAACACCCAACATCATTCCTTTCCTTTCCCTTTTTCCTCCTTTACAACAGATATAGTGCCCATGCAATTCAAGGACCTCATAGCCAACTAGCTTTACTCTTTTCCATCAAATATTAAGCTGCCCGATTTCCAGGTCTGGTGCAACTACAGCTCTGTCACTTCCCTTACCTTCATCCCCTTTTCCTCTGCAGTTTTGTCTCTTAATGTATTTGAAAATGGGTGTGCCCTCAAATAAGAGCTGTTGGCCTTGTCAGAGAAGCTGATGCTAACACATCTAAGTGTATAAGGATATAATGATGATGGTGATGATGATGTTCAGATGCAAAACTGGAATGCGTGTCTTCCTTCTACTTTAGTTCATCATCTGTTATTTTGATTTTTGGATCCGCAGAAACTACATACCCTGTGATGTGAAAACTTAAGAGTTGAGGAGAGCATATCACAGGACTTCCTTGCAGAGCACCTGCTGCACATGAAATGTTTGGATGTTCTTGTTAAGTACACAGAGTTCTCAACTGGATACTCTGTAAACAAGAGCAGGTGGAAGGTTTTCACCAGTTTCTGCATTATTCCTGTTCTAAGCAAATCATTCGGAGGGGGAGGAGACGCATTTTGTATATACTTGTGAAAGCTGTAATTTTCCAAGATGAATTGGAGGAGGATGCTGGAAACAATAATTTCATTCTATGCCCCTCCATGAAATATGGTGCGCCTACCCAAAAAAAGAGGAATGAATTCAGAAACCTCTTTGCTTTTGTGCATCTCAAAGCAGACTTAAAGCAGGACTGCCTGGGGAACCTTTGTGCCTCCAGAAGTTGTTAGACTTCAACTTCCGTTGGTTTCAATGTGCATGGCTGATGGTCAGGGGTGATTTTAGCTGGAGAGCCAAAGGGTGTGTGTGTGTGAAGAACATAAGAGTAGAATTTCAGTGTATTTTTTAAATAAAACAATATATGAGTTCTATACCTTTAACAAGCCAGGAAAATAAAAAAGCTTAAAATAAACACTAGGAGCATTTTAACTTTGTGTTGGATTGTGACCAAGAGAGGCAGCTAAAAATGTAAGCAGCTACTTTAACATAAAAGTCTAATTCTGCTTATTAGATAAGATGATCTGGCAACTTCATGAAGCAGGCTTTATGCTTTAGTACTGGCACCACTTAATTTACAGCCTGTCTCATCCTGCATATCTGTTCTCTTCCATCTGTTAATGTTCTGCAGCTTTCCTTATGATAAATACTTGCCTATTAACACCCATTCCCTCCTCCTAGCTTCCTTCAATTCTTTTCTGAATGCCCTTTGCCCTACCTGCAATTTCCCCTCTTCCACAACCAAGCTGCTTCTCTGAAGAAAGCTGTCTAGGTGTGAAGAGATGGCCATGGGAAGGGAGAAAGTTGGCATGAGTAAGAATAACTGGGCTGTAGCCAGAATCAAACTGCTTCAATAACTTGGTTGCACAAATGGCAATTACATCGCTAACAACAGTTGTACAAGTTGTTGTGCTACATAGCATCAGCTGTTGCCGTGCACTCATAAACCGCATACAAGTTGCTGTATGTGATCTATTTTTACGTCTTACTTGCTTTTGACATAAAGCTTGCTTCATATGGTAAAAATAGATAAAAAGTAGACAGGGGTGGCTCCAACAGAGTCTGCCTGTGCTGCAGTATATATTGTTTGCACAAAGTGAGACTGGCATTATAAAATCAATTATTTAACAAGCTGGAGTCAACATGAAAACAATAGGATGGAGCAATTAGAGCTACATGTTGTCTGTAAGAACTGAAGCAGGAACCCTTAGTATCCACTTGCTCATTAAAGATCAGTTGTGTCGTAAATGCTGTTTAATAAGCAAAACAAAGTAGCCAAGAGTTGTATTCATAGCGTTTTGAACAAGCCGCATATATAAACAATTTCAAGAGCCTCTAAAAGTGAAATCCCTTGAGACCAGCATTCCATGGCCTGGTTTTCACATGTAAGATTCAGGTTCAAATCTCTGCTTATCCACTGAACTCACAGTCTGGTTCAAATTGTGCCGTGTCCCAGGGTTCTTCCAGATAATTGCTTATTGTGGGATTGCTGCTCCTCATGCATGCAAATGTTTTGCTGCAGCCACATGACATGGTTGGCATCAAAATGCCAACCTCTATTTCTCTTCCCCATTTATTCCCCATTTATACTTTCAGGGGGAAATCCAGTACGTAAATAATAACTAAAAATGCCATCTACCTCTTTGTGGTATCTCAACTACCCATTTGCAAATTAAGCCCCTATCTGGAAGCACCCGTACCCTAACTTTCACATCTTTAAACCCTGAGATTAGAATGGCATTTCTGTATTGACACAGATTAACAGGAAGCATATTCACCACTGTTGTCTGATTGCATGGGTGATTCCAGTGTCTGACCTTTCTCTGCAAGTTAGGAGAATGCACTGGAGCAGCATAGGTCGGAGCACAAGATAAAAACTGGTGTCATATATTGGGATGTTGGGTAAAAAACAAACAACTGTTGAAAAATATCTGATACAGTTTTTGGAAGACTTTCTGTAAAGAGGTATCATCTGTACAACTAATTAAAATTTTAAAAAGCAAAAATATAGCAGATTTGATAAGCCAAACACTTCAAGCACTGGTAGACCTTGTGGTTTCAAATTTCAATAGTACCCTGTGCAACACCCAAATTTGGCACTCCCCCCATTCTAAGTAATAGTTTCGGCACCCTCAATGTTCCACAACCAGTACGACTGAACCAGTCACGTTCCCCTAAATCTGCCTCTCCTTCAAGCATTTTGCCTTGGGTAATAATGGAAATTAATCCCACAAAAGCATACCCGAAGAGGGGCTCTGGATACATTACAAATAAAACATTACATGGTTTTATGATATGGAGATGCTGGCAAACATGTATTCTAAATGGGAAACTTCACACAACAGGTATTAAACAGAAGATAATTGTCTCCAAGCGATGGGGTGAGCTCCCCTTGTCCAGTCCCAGCTCATGCCAACCTAGCAGTTGGGAAACTTCACACAACAGGTATTAAACAGAAGATAATTGTCTCCAAGCGATGGGGTGAGCTCCCCTTGTCCAGTCCCAGCTCATGCCAACCTAGCAGTTGGAAAGCACATCAAAGTGCAAGTAGATAAATAGGTACTGTTCCAGCGGGAAGGTAAAGGGTGTTTCCGTGCACTGCTCTGGTTCTCCAGCAGTGGCTTAGTCATGCTGGTCACATGACCCAGAAGTTGTACACTGGCTCCCTCGGCCAGTAAAGAAAGATGAGCACTGCAACCCCAGAGTTGTCCGCTACTAGACCTAATGGTCAGGGGTCCCTTTACCTTTAATTGTTTCCAAGCACAGTATACATGGGCCAGAAATACATAGTCAGTCATGGCTGCCTAGAACATGTTCGCAAAAGCTTGGAGATGCATAGATCCCTTTCATAGTTCGTGCATTTAACACAGAAAACAACGCTGTAGTTGCAGCAAAGATGGTTGCTGCTCAATTGGATTAAGGGTTTGGCTTCTTTATCCTAGCTGCATTAGACTGATATTGATGAATTGCTGTGTTTGATTGAGGTTTAGCATTAGAACTTTTAGATCTCACACTGAAACCTGGAAATTATTTTCCTGGTAATGATTTTCTGTATATATGCTTCTTAAGTTCAGAACATACTGTGTCTCTGTTTAACCTACGGTATAAACCCCACTTAAACAGTGTGTGTTTACAGTTATTTATAAACACTGTATCATGTGAGCTGTCATAAAGCACAAACTCGTTCCTGAGCTGGGCCTCTTGCTGAATCAGGTCACTGACTTAATATTGAGTGTCGTCATCTCAAAGAGTAGAATCTGAACTCTTTTGACTAGTGTTGAACAGAATTCTTTCTCTAAATTCGCAGCACCTTAAGAGGACAACTAAACATTATTAGCCAATGGCTATCATTGCATGATGAAAGATCTGACTGTATATAATAATAATTTATTATTTATACCCCGCCCATCTGGCTGGGTTTCCCCAGCCACTCTGGGCGGCTTCCAACAGAAAAATAAAACACAATAATCTATTAAACATTAAAAGCCTCCCTGAAGCCTTCAGATGTCTTCTAAAAGTCTGGTAGTTGTTTTCCTCTTTGACATCTGTTGGGAGGGCGTTCCACAGGGCAGGCGCCACCACCGAGAAGGCCCTCTGCCTGGTTCCCTGTAGCTTTGCTTCTCGCAGTGAGGGAACCACCAGAAGGCCCTCGGCGCTGGATCTCAGTGTCCAGGCTGAGCAACGCGGGTGGAGACGCTCCTTCAGGTATACTGAGCCAAGGCCATTTAGGGCTTTAAAGGTCAGCACCAACACTTGAATTGTGCTCGGAAACGTACTGGGAGCCATTGTAGGTCTTTCAGGACCAGTGTTATATGGTCTTGGCGGCTGCTCCCAGTCACCAGTCTAGCTGCCACATTCTGGATTAGTTGTACTTTCTGGGTCACCTTCAAAGGTAGCCCCACATAGAGCGCATTGCAGTAGTCCAAGCAGAAGATAACTAGAGCATGCACCACTCTGACGAGACAGTCCACAGGCAGGTAGGGTCTCAGCCTGCGTACCAGATGGAGCTGGTAGACAACTGCCCTGGATACAGAACTGACCTGCGCCTGCATGGACAGCTGTGAGTCCAAAATGACTCCCAGGCTGCGCACCTGGTCCTTCAGGGCCACAGTTACCCCAGTCAGGACCAGCCCGCCCCCTGTCCCCCAAGAATAGTACTTCTGTCTTGTCAGGATCAGTCCCTGGCATCTCCAGGTAGGACTGAGCATGTCCTCTGTCTGAGTCCTTGGTGAGCCACTGCCAGTCAGTGCAGATGGTACTGAGCAAAATGGTCTAACTCATTGTAAGGCAGCATCCTGCCTTCCATCTCAGAAATAAAATAACTTGACCAGCCTTATACGTGTTGCATCATGATTTGAGGACACTGGGGGTGGAATGCATTATTTGCTGCACCACCTCAGGAAACAAAATGTCTGGTGCTCACCCTATTTAAAGAAAAGGGGAGAAGTGACAAGAAGGAACCACATAGTGAACCAATCTGGGGCATTTGAGTGCTTAACCTCCACCAGTGAATAAGGGTAAGTAGGGAACAACATTTAATCACACATCGGAGGTGGGGGGAATCCATCCTAGTCAACCCATGGGTTTTCATAGCACAAATTGGTTAATATCGTTTGCATTTAGCAGTCAGGAGAGTATGCCAACTTGGAAGGAACTGTCTCAGGGTGACTGAATACAATAATCCCATTATCTTAAAACAATAAATAAATCCTGATGTTCCTATTATTATTATTTAAACAAAAACAAAAACAAATCAAAGTGGCATCTTTTTACAAGAAACTCAACCACCACATTCAATATGTTGAATAAATGCATCATCTCTGCTTCTAGACTCTCATCTGTATCTTGTGTGAAATGATCAATAGGGAACTTTAGCTGCAGGAAATTATTTAAAAGGGGGGGGAGAGAGAGAGACTGAATGCTTATATTTAACAGCTTGCTTATTACCACAAAACCCCAAATGATTTTATTTATTTGTAGAAGATCTAGAATATGCTAGAGTCCCTATGACTAAGGGATTTTTCCTCCAGTGTAATTAAGACTTCCTTGCTCACTCGTAACCATAACCACAAGGTTAAACTGTCCCCTCTGTTCTTGAGAATTTCATCTTTGAAAAATGCACTGAACTTCAGCCACTGCCAAAATGCAGGGATGTGTCCTCCACAGGCATTTTCAGTCCAGTGCAGAGCCACAGGCCAGGTATGTGACTAAGCCTTAGTCATATAAACAGAAAGTGCTCATGTTATATTAGTAATTGTCATCCCTTCTCAAGCTGGCACTATATAGTTTCCTTTTTTAACCAGCACCCACAGTGTTTCCTTGCTGGTACACAAACCCGCAGACTATGAGTGCTAAAGACTCAAAGTACAGAAGCTCTTGGGGCAGAAGCATGTGGTTCTGAAACCCACAAGACCCCAGGAAGGCATTATTGGAGAGGGGATACAAATTTCAGGGGGCAGGGAAGTGCTAATTGTCCTTACAGAAATGTATCCTCAAGAAATATATCCTCTCAGCCACCTGAGAGTTTTATCTTAATTTGTACCAAGCAGTAATGAGTAATAGCATTGTGTGAAATTTGGAAACAGGTGAAAAGAGTGTAGAAGGGATTGTTTTGTGATTTCTATTTAACTAACAATGGAAAAGCCTACTGTTGCTGCTTCTTTTAATTGTCATTTCTCACTGTCACTCAGCTGTATCTAATGAAGAGGTTTGCTGCCTACAAAAACAAGTTCACACTAGAGTAAACCCATTTGTAAGGCACTTCTGCTATAGGTTTATTATTTTCATTCTTCCAGAATTTGTTTCCAACAGATTCCATGTGTGTGTGTGTGTGTGTGTGTGGCCAACAATTATATTTGATGGGCCATTTGGAAGAGGGAGTGGGAAGCTGGCTAAAACCTAATTCCATCACACACCTGCACATTTTTCACAGTATCCTAATGGAAAAATCCCCCCCTCACCATCCCTGCATATTCCCCCCCCCCTTATTCCATATAGTTTGGGATGCAGTAAGATAATGAGAAAGGCTGTTGCCCAGCAACAGTTCCACATTTCTGGAGTTCTACTTCTGTCCTTGCTTGCCAAAAATGGTAAAAGACGTGCAACATTTTAAGTGTGTTGGAAATGGTTTGAACACACATTCACCTACCTACTTATTTTGGCACTTTCTTCTCTCCTCCACCCTCCCTCCCTCCCTCCCTCCCTCCCTCAGCCCATGGCTATCTCTTAAGCCCTTACATTTTCCCAGCTGCCTCTTGAAACAAGAACTGAGATGTGGTGAACATCACTCCTCTTCTTGCCTATTTAAAGAATAATTTATATTAACCTGACTGGTATGAGATTCAGCCGCACAGAACTAGTTCCCACGCTCCTCAGGTAATGTAAGAGAGTTACCTGAATTCAACATTGATAGGGCATATGACACCTGTCAAAGGGTCAAATATACCCAGGAAGTTATCAGCTGTGACTCATGGTGCTTACATGTAATGTAGATGGATGCTTGCTGTAAAAGAAAACTAGTTGAATATTTTGTATATGTGGAAACTGCCACATCTCAACCCTACCCTGAAGAGAAAAGCCCTGAATTTGAACCAACTCTACTACAAAGAGTGTATATTTTGGGTGAAAAGTGAATATAAAAGAAATGCCTGTTTCAGTTTGAAATAAACCTAAAATGATAGGATTCTCTTAGAAAGCAGAACCCAACATTTTTGGTTTATATTTCCTAGAAATTTATAAGGAGAAACTTAGTAAAAGGGCTGTAGTCCTTATGAACTTGGAACATTCCAATTCCAGCATTGAGAGAAGCTATTAAGTAAGAGCATCCTAGAGAAAGTTACTTCCAGTCTGATTTTCATATTAGCTAAGGCACATTTAGCAGTAAGAAAGGGTCCCTTAATGCATCTCCTTTGTAGAATAGGCCAAAATATCTGGAATTAGACAAGGAGAAGTTATGTTCACTGCAGTGAGCTGCTTCTGTTAAAAGTATTTTATTTTATTTTTGCCTCAAATGAAAAGAAAACAAACAAGTGTGTGTTTGGGTTTATGAAGCTGAGCTCATCACCAGAAAATACACTCCCTCCACCACATGATGGAGCAGAAGGAACATGTCTAGACATGAAGCCTATGTAATACCTGGGGCAATAGGTGTATTTGCCAGAATTAACCAAGGTACTGAAGGAAGATGGCCAAGAAAGAGGAAAGGAAAGGTTTGGAATCCTTGACACTGAATCAAAACTAAATATTTTTGTGGGGAACAGACTGCCTCAGCATTGCACACATGTACTTACGGTTGCCAGAACCAAAATAAGATTCTTTACATCAGTTACCTTCAATATTCTTAAAACCTCTCTAGTTGTAATCTCTCTCTCCTCCTCTCTCTCTCTACATTCACCCATCTACACTTCTCTGAATAGACTGACAGACATAAATCGAAGCCCAAGCAAAATGTTGCTGAAACAAAACAAAAAGAAAGAGAGAAAACTTTTTTTTAAAAAAAATTCCCTCCCTCCATCATTTTCTATTAGGGCTGCTAAGTAGCCAGACAATACCTTGCCTAACTCACTCTAATGCTTTTAAAAGCTGGTTGATATGCAGAACTCCATGGGTGAAATTTATCAGGCCTAACAATAATTGCTGCAGGACAAGTGGCTGTTAAAGGCACAGATGGAGGGCCCAATTCAACATTTGTCAACCTTTTTTCATGTAAATTTATTTGAGGCCTTGAAGTAATTTTAAGATAAATTTGTCAGCTTGCATTTTCATCCTAATCAAAAAAGAAAATCTAATCCAGTAATTATTAGTAGCAGATTATGACAAATAAATTAAAGCTGAACTGTTCCCTATGTTTCATTGTCATTTTATTCCTGCATTGGAAAATAATAATTTCTGGTTCATTGCACTGCTATGGGTCTCCCAGCGATGCAAGGTTCCAGGGATTTCAGGCCCTTACTCAGGGTTTGGTTTTCTTGGAATGAGGGACAGCAGAGACTGTGGCGTCTTTAGGATGTATGGTTTATTTACATGTACATACAACCCGATCCTGCAATGGAGGTGCTCACAGCATTAACACCCCAAAAAGTTCTTGTTTCTCTCTTGTACCACAGCCTTGGATTCCAGTAGAAATCAAGCATGGCTCTGTCTCTCAACTGCCCAGCCAGCTCTCTGCTTCTATCTCATACACACAACTCTGACTTTTGTCCTTTGTCCTTCATCCTTCACACTAACAGCCCAATGAGGAGAGGGACCTACGCATTTGTTTTTTGCCACCTTTGTTACCTTAATGGCCCATGCTTCAGGGTCATTACCAAGAAACCTGGCTATACAAGCAATTGAATCCCTCCCAAACTCTAGTGTTTAGCAAGTCCTATGATCTAGCAGGCCAATAAGGAAAACAAATCCAGCTTCCTATTTAAAAGGAAAAGAGACTAGCAGTATGTCTGTTGCTAAACATTGTTTCCATAGTGATTGCTATTAGCAATAGATCCAAATTGTGTAACATGTTGCATTGTGTGAACTGTGTAGATGTTCTGTGTTCATGGTCACAAGCATTCTGGTTTTGCTAAAAATGGGCATCTGAATCTGGTCCCAAGTTTGCTTTTGCGAAGCTGATACAGGATGAAATGGTCAAAGGTTAAAGAGGAGTAGAATCTCAGTGCATCACAGAAATATCCTACCACATCGCTTAAAAGCGTTGATGTGAGCAACCCTGAGAAAGTGTTAAGACTGTGTCATTGTTTTTTTTCTTCTTTCTTGCTCATATTGAGCTCTCTAATAAAGTTTGATTCAGACAGTACAAACTGTCAGTTTAGGATGCAGCACTTGTTTCACAACAATACACAGGTCAATGCATTTGTGAAGCATTGCCGGATCTTATACATGCAACATAGACACCCAATTATTTTTCTCTTTTTCTGTGGTGAATGAGATCAGTAGTAGTATGGTTGTGAGCCACCAAACTGAGACTTTACATGCCAAACTGCAGTCTTGTAACATCTACTCAGAAGTGGGGCGAGCTGAGCTCAATGGGTCTTACCCCGGGATGGTGGGTATATCAGATAGCATCCTTAGGCTCTTCCTATGGTAGCTGTTTAGCCCAGAATTACCATTCATTCTTTGTTCACTTCTTATGGAGCAGCCATACAACAGGTACTTCCAGATGGGTGTTCATTGTGGGATTGCTGTTCTCCATGCATGCAAGCCTCCCCCCCTTACACTACGTAATTGCCATAAAAATGTGAACCCACATTCCCCACCTCAGTTTAATCTGGACTTACCCTTTCTAGTGAAAATAGAATAAGTTTAAAAAACAACAACACAACACAACCCACTGTCCGTGACCCATTTGCCATATCTCAAAGACCCATCAGCAAACTGGTTTGTTTGGTTCCCCCCAACTTTCCCTGTGTTCTTTTTTTCCCTTTGGGGAGCTAATTTGATCTGACTTTTTTTTGTTTTACAAAGTAGAAGAGCAGTACAATCCCAGCAAGGTGTACTTGGAAGCTGACAGCACCCAATGCAGCTTCTTCTGAATCTTGTGGTGATTGCGTCCAATAAAAAGGTTCAGTCTCCCATACGTGTGTTCTTCAGTTTGCATTTATGACTGCAGCTAAAGAATGATATTTCAACACCTATGATTCACAATGATGGCTGATAAAAATTAAAGGAGGAGTCTTTTTCATGAGACTGTTAGCTGCCTTAAATACAAATGAACTGCAGTTCAGCACATGTCTTGGTGCAATACATTAATTTCAGGTGACAGTGAGATGCCATATTTCTAGAGTAGTCTAATCATGCTGTAGGCGAGCTAACAGTTTACTACAAACGTTATTTTACCATCCTTTGTCCTTGAAACCATCTAATTCAGCTTTCCAAGGTATGTAGAAGAACCACTGAAAGTAACTGCTGAGGCTAATTATTAACCTCAGAGCCACAACAACTGTAGGACTAAGAGTGCTGCTGTGCCCCTTTGCCTTTTCTTTTAAAAGAAATCCTTCTTATTAGTTGGGTTCCAGGTAGTGACTGTGGTTTGGATAGGGTTGCCATACATCCTGATTTTCCAGGACGTGTCCTGGAATTTGCCTCCCTGGATTATTGTTTGGAAATCGGGCAAATGTCCTGGAAAACCCTAAACAACTGTGGGGTCTCAAGAACTTTCAGGGTGTCCTGGTTTTTACTGTATTTTTGAAATATGGCAATCCTAGGTTGGGATACTGCTCAGCTGTTTTGTAGCATTGTGAACAGAAAATCAAAGTACTAAACTTTAAATTACAAAAGGGTGCAGATCCTCATTGAGAGAAACCTGAAAAATAATGTCCAAATTGTGCTTTGCAATTACATCTTGCTATACTGCTTCTACTAGTGAGACTTTACTGCTGAACCAGTTCAGATGTTCTAAATCTATCCTGACTTGTGATCGTTGCCAAGGACAATACAGTTTTTATTTGCATTTTCTTGCCTTTTTATATTTAAATTGCTCATACTGTTTGTCTTACCTTTGTACTTACAGAGTCTCTAGTACATATTGGTGATAAAAATTAGAATAACTTGACAGAGTGTTTGTGAACAATGAAGGTGATGAGGTGAAGTTAGAATGGTTCATGGGGTCTAGGAGAATAAAGAGTTCCAAACCATAAGTAGTGACAGAGCAATTTCACATCAGTGGTTCAATAAAAAACTTGTTTACATTTATGCTTCCTTCCTTCCAGAAGGATTAAAAGACAAAATCTTCAGAGAAGGGCATTTCATGATTTACCATGTTGTTATTGTTTAGTCGTGTCCGACTCTTCGTGACCCCATGGACCAGAGCACGGCAGGCATTCCTGTCTTCCACTGCCTCCTGCAGCTTGGTCAAACTCATGTTCGTAGCTTCGAGAACACTGTCCAACCATCTCGTCCTCTGTCGTCCCCTTCTCCTTGTGCCCTCAATCTTTCCCAACATCAGGGTCTTTTCCAGGGAGTCTTCTCTTCTCATGAGGTGGCCAAAGTATTGGAGCCTCAGCTTCAGGATTTGTCCTTCCAGTGAGCACTCAGGGCTGATTTCCTTAAGAATGAATAGGTTTGATCTTCTTGCAGTCCATGGGACTCTCAAGAGTCTCCTCCAGCACCATAATTCAAAAGCATCAATTCTTCGGTGATCAGCCTTCTTTATGGTCCAGCTCTTACTTCCATACATCACTACTGGGAAAACCATAGCTTTAACTATACGGACCTTTGTCGGCAAGGTGATGTCTCTGCTTTTTAAAATGCTGTCTAGGTTTGTCATTGCTTTTCTCCCAAGAAGCAGGCGTCTTTTAATTTCGTGACTGCTGTCACCATCTGCAGTGATCATGTAGCCCAAGAAAGTAAAATCTCTCACTGCCTCCATTTCTTCCCCTTCTATCTGCCAGGAGATGATGGGACCAGTGGCCATGATCTTGGGTTTTTTTTGTTGATGTTGAGCTTCAGACCATATTTTGCACTCTCCTCTTTCACCCTCACTAAAAGGTTCTTTAATTCCTCCTCACTTTCTGCCATCAAGGTTGTGTCATCTGCATATCTGAGGTTGTTGATATTTCTTCCGGCAATCTTAATTCCAGCTTGGGATTCATCTAGTCCAGCCTTTCGCATGATGAATTCTGCATATAAGTTAAATAAGCAGGGAGACAATATAGACCTTGTCGTACTCCTTTCCCAATTTTGAACCAATCAGTTGTTCCATATCCAGTTCTAACTGTAGCTTCTTGTCCCACATAGAGATTTCTCAGGAGACAGATGAGGTGATCAGGCACTCCCATTTCTTTATATGATTTACCATATGTGTATTTAAATTTCTAGCTTGAAACACATAGAATCTCTCTGTGTATTGGAGAAGTGGGAGTCCATTGCTACAGCAGTGAAAGAGTTAAAAAATTCTGCACACTTACACACACAAAAAGCTACTTGAAATTCCCATATGATGTAAATGATTATTTCCCATATGGTTAGATATTTATCCCAAATACCTGATGTTCAGTAAATGGCATGGTAATTAACAAAGGAAAACGTGTCACAAATAGCAAAATATGTCCATGCATTGCTGCTGTCGCAAATTTCTATGGAACACTTTGTATAATTTTCTTTTTTGCACTGCTGTCCCCTAATAAATATAATATTTCTGTAGAAAAATAACAGATGCTGGTCTCTCTCCTTAAAACAATTTCTCATTCTTAATACTGTATATTAAGAAACTGACAACTCACCTATGTGCCTTCATCTTTTAAAAAAAGGCATTTGAACCTTCATTCTGTTTGAACCATTTATCTAGAGACAATCTGGTTCCATAAGGAATAAGAAACCTGAAATATTTTTTTCATCTTCTATTTTGTACACTGCAACTGCTTTGGTAATTCAGTGACACAATAGTAATAAGCAAAAGAAATATATGTGCTGAGAACCAGTGCGGTGCAGTGGCTAGTGTCAGACTAGGCTTACATACACACATTTACCTGAGAGTTAGTCCTACTGAACTCTGTGGGGCTTCTGATTATACCTATATAATATTTCACTGCCATGTTCAAATTTCACCCTTGCTTGGACTAATCACTATCCCTCAGCCTAATCTACCTCACAACAGTGTTGTAAAAATAAAATGGTGAACTGTGTGCATTAGCTTGAACTTCCTGGAGGAATAAGAACAACAACAACAACAACAACAACAACAACAACAACAACAATTTTATTATTTATTATTTATACCTCCCCCACCTGACTGGGTTTCTCCAGTCACTCTGGGCAGCTTCCAGCACATATAGAAACATAACAAAACATCAAATACTAAAAACTTCCCAATATGCCTGCCTTCAGATGTCTTCTAAAAGTTGTGTAGCTCTTTATCTCCTTGACATCCACAGGGAGGGTGCCACTGCTGAGAAGGCCCTCTCTAGGGTAGGCTATAAATGAAATAACTAAATGGTCACCACTGCCACTATTTTTAGCTCAGAAAATGCCCTCTGGAACAGCTCTCTCTCTCTCTCTCTCTCTCTCTCTCTCTCTCTCTCTCTCTCTCTCTCTCTCTCTCCCTCCCTCCCTCCCTCCCTCCCTCCCTCCCTCCCTCCCTCCCTCTCTCCCCGGAGCTGACCAATGAGGCCTTTATCCAATATACATACTTACACTTACTTTCCACCTCAAGAGGGCTTTAGGTAATTGTTGTTTGTCATTTAGCTCTGCGCCTGGTACTAATTTTCAGCTTGTCATCCTTTGACTCACAGGAGCTCTTTCCTCTCTGAAAAGGATGTATCTCCCAGCTGACCATGGAAAAAATGTAACATGCAATTCATTCTTTTTCCTGATAGCTACCAAAGATGAGAAGCAAGTTAGAACAACTTTATGAGGAAGTCCTGTCATTTCCAAAAGGAAGTGTGATTCACTGTGCAGGACATTTTTGGGAGCCTGAATCAGAGCTGTCGAGGAAGTGAGTTCTTGGACAGCTTAGCCTGAACATGGTTTAGGATTAACTGTGACTTCTCCAGCAAGCATTTATGACTTCCTTCTGCAACCAGTAGGAGATCAGATTAAAAGGCAGGGTGAAGAAGTGGAGAATGGGACAGAAACCATTTAGACTAAGCAGTGCTAACATTAACTGTTGAAAAACGGTTCATCACTCATTTTCGCAATACAAATAGACCTGGAAAAAAACATGTTCCATAAGTCTGAAACATAAAGTCAGGAGGTGAATTAGGAAGGTTATTACTTTAAAATGATACGATCCTGAAATAAATGCTAAGTAAATACCAAATAGCTCTACAGCACATACTCAAAAAGGCAATATATTAGACCAGGGCAGGGTGGTCAGCCTTTTTATACCTACCGCCCACTAATGCATCTTTCTTGATGGTAAAATTTCCTTACCACCCACCAGTGCTGATGGAAGGAGGATTCAGCTTGTGCTGTAGACCCCCCTACCTCCCACCTATAATCCTGAAACACCCACTAGTCACTAGTGGGTGGTAGGGACCAGGTTGACAACCCCTGTACTAGACAGTGAAGACCTTCTGAATGGGTAATCAAATGTATTGTGTACTGCATAGCTTTCTTCACTTTGTCCTAACTTATTTTTATTTTTAGCTGCAAAACATCATTTAAGAGCTGTAGATTCTACTGTGGCAGAGTTTGGGCTTGTGACATGGGCCGTCTTCTTTTGGGCCAGCAAATTCTGCCTCCCTGATTACTTATGGTGCTTGTTCCTTCTTTGTGCTGCCAGTCAGCTACCTCTCTCTGTTCATTCCTCCTGCTTATGCACAAGAAATGCTAGTAGGCACTATGGAACTCTGAGGCTTACAGGTCTTGAGAGAGAGCGGTCATAAAGGGACCATAGCCTGGGCCAGCAGCTCACTGCTCTGATTGGCACCAGCAAACGCCACAAGGTTTTACAAGATCTGGATTTTCCATAAAGGCATAGTAATTTTTCACAAGATACATATGCGTGATCTACAATTTCAATGAATTGTTTTCCTCATGGTAACGGGCTTGATGACTAGACCCTGTGTGTAATAGTAGACTCATTACACACATACACACACACATGTCCTTGGGTCCTTCATGAGCAAAATACATAGCCATGTGAATTGGTCCTTATACATTGATGTATATATTTTTTCAAGGATAAACTATCAAGTCTTCTATACAGAGAGGGCAGAGAGGGCACAAGCAGGATATTGTCTTATGCAAGCTCCTTTCAAATAGCCTAGCATGGAATAACTTGCTGGTGTGCTATGTCCAGAAAAAAAAACTGTGAATGCCCAAGTATGAACTATATTCTCCGAATTAAGGGTGTCTACTAAGCTTTTTTTAAAGATGTTGATTGGTATATAGCCACTGAGCTACAAACCTTGCATTTGATGAACGTGAACTTTCATGTTACATCAATTTACCTGACATTCAGTAGTAAATCTCCCAAGCTGTAATATGTCAACAACTAGAGGTCTGACACCCACAAAAATAACGAAGGTTTGAAATACTGGTAATAAGATTAATTTCCTTCAGGTTTTTTTCTTCTTCTGGGTTTAATGCAGCATTTAACTTCAAGGTAGTCTGAGGGACAGGGGGATGATGATGACAAAATCTTTCTGGACCTTTTCAGACAATCTTTTTCTAAGTCCACCCATGATGCTGTCTAGCCCAAAAAAATGCATCTTAAAACCCACTTACTTAAATTCCTCTTAATATTTATACACCACCTTTTCCCATAAGAAACTGCATATAAGCTATGCTGCCCACCTGTCCCAGATACCCCTGGTACTGAATTTACACTAGTGTGAATATGGTACTAAGGGGAAAGCAAAGGTGGTTTTTTTAAAAATATAATTTGAATAGCTCCAGCTCTGAGAGTTTAGCTGATGTATTATCTAGCCCTGCAGAAGCTCAATTAACACTACATTATTAGTTTGCATATTTGACAGAGGATGGGCTAAATATGGGTAGTTAAGTTGCTGCCAGGGAAACTAAGGAGCATTTCAGACGAGATCTCCTCTCTCATTCATTGCTGTAGCCCAAGGGAGTTGCAGGTAAAAAGGGGAAAGAGGCAAGTTGAGCTCAGGTTCAGATGCTTCGGACATGGCTGTTTGCTCATTAGTAGGGACGAGGAGATATTCAATTAAATTTTCATTTAAATATAAGAAATTGTCCCCTTCTGAAACAATATATGAACAGAAACGCAGCTATCATTTGGAATTCGCACTGACCCAAATATTGCAATGCAGTTCTCCAACCAATATTTTCAAAAATGCAAGTTGGGCATGCAAATGAATATATTAGTGAAAACAGCATACAAACATGCACTATATTAGTGGAAATTGCTTGCATAAATGTGCACATTAGTAAAAAAAAAAATCGCATACAAAAATGCATTCACCCTAAAATGCTGGTGAATTTTCATGTTTGTTTTTTTTAAAAAAATTGCGGATTGCTGTAGAAATGTGAAGAACTGAATTCAAGATTGGAAAAATTAAACCGGCAAGGCTAAGAGAAAAAGCTTTCTGTGACTACACCCAGATTATGCCACTTTCCATTAGTTATAGAAAAACATTCCTGTTCTGGCAAGCTTTAGTTGTATCAGGCAGAAAGATTTTACATGGTGAGCCCATTATAGGACTGTCTTTTTTTATATATTGTTCAGGTTTCTTAGCTTAGCAGGAATCTTAGCTAAAACATCCGTGGCACATGGCCATCCAACCTCTGCTTAAAAGCATCCAAGGAAGGAGAGTCCATAAGGGAGACCTGTTCCACCGTCAAACAGCTCTTACTGTTGGAAAGTTTTCCCGTATGTTTAGTCTGAATGTCCTTTCTTGTAACCTGAAGCCATTGGTTTGAATCCTACCCTCCAGAGCAGGAGAAAACAAGCTTGTTCCCTTTCCCATGTGATAGCCCTTGACATACTTGAAGATGGCTATCATTTCTTCTCTTAGTCTCCTCTTTTCCAGGCTAAACATACCCAGCTCCTTCATCATCTTGGTTGCTCTCCTCTGCACACGATCTAGCTTGTCAACATCCTTCTTAAATTGTGGCGCCCAGAATTGGACAGAGTCTTCTAGTGTGATCTGACCAAGTGGTACTATTACTTCCCTTGATCTGGACACTACAGGTCTGTTGATGCAGCCTAGAATAGCATTAGCTTTTTGTTGTTGTTGCATCACACTGTCGACTCATGTTAAGTTTGTGGTCCCTAGATCCTTTTTACATGTAAGCCAGGCGTCCCCTATCTTATATTTGTGCATCTGGTTTTTCCTGCCTAAGTGCGGAACCTTATATTTGTCCCTACTGAAATTCATTTGGTTAGCTTAGGCCCAGTTCTCCAATTTATTTTGAATTCTGATTCTGCCTTCTGCAGCATTAGCTACCCCTCCCAATCTGCAAATGTGATGAGCATCCCCTCAATTGTCCTCCAGTACAAGCAATATTGGCCAGGTGAACATACTACTTTTTTGTAGAGGAAAAAAGGTTTTAAAATGAAATAACAGAATGAATGCAAGCTTAGGACAGGGCACTGTCTTGGCACTGCTTATTTTTGATAGCTGTGGAGCAGGGCATGTTCTTCTAGTCTTTCCTTTCAATCGACTTCATCAGGAGAGAGCCAAAATCTGTGGCCATTTGTGTGGGAAACTTGGCAGGACTGAAATGCAGAAGCCAAGCTATGGAATGTGTTTTTCCAACAGCAGCATCTGGGCCCCTGGTTAACTTCCTGATTGATCTCTTGCCTGAGACAAGAAGCCAACCACAATAAATGCAGAAAGTAGTGGGAAAGAGGTTTGGACATAGCACATATCTTTAAAAATAGCAATGCAAATCCAAAGCATATTGCGAAATAGCATGCAACTTCAAAACTGTTCGGAAATGCATCTTCCTGCAGATTGCCATGTGTAATATTCCCTGGTTCATTTCTGTATTAGTTCCAGTAATAAAGCCATAGACTATAGCTTCATTCAAAGAAACAATCCAGCAGCTTCAAAATATCGTTTCAAATGCTTCGATTTTATGCAACTCAGTTTTTGTTGTCTAGTAGTAGTTGTTGGTGGCTGGGTATGACTTCCAGGCTAATTTTCTGAAGCACCCATTTCATAACCATTAGGATATTGAATAATCCATTTTTGGAGGGGAGTGTGTTTTCCCACCACATTATTTCTTTGGAAGCCTTTTTGTACTGGATATCTACTGAAGCTTTTAAAGTATGTGTTATGACACAGAACATTCTGTATTAAATAGTTCCTGTAGCAACTCCCTTCTGTTTCCAGGTACGACCATATACGCACATGAAATCACATATGCCTCATTCCTTTAAATCTTGATCCCAGTATAGAACAAAAAAGCAAACTATAGTTGCACACTAGGGGCCTTGTGGAACTAACAGATATAGATAACTTGTTAGGAAACATAAAGGATAGTGAGGAACAAATTTGTTTTTACTTGTAAAGAGAGTGTAGACATTGTAATGTTGCTACAGGAACTATAGCATACAGGTGTGTGTGTGTGTGTGTGTGTGTGTGTGTGTGTGTGTGTGTGAGAGAGAGAGAGAGAGAGAGAGAGAGAGAGAGAGAATGTGGCTTGGAGATTGTCATAGGCAGAGGGAAGCACCTGGTAATTATTCCTTTCTAGACCCCCTTAGACACCTGCTATGACAGGGCCATAGCTGCCAAGTTATCCCTTTTTTAAAGGGATTTTCCATTATGCTGAATAGGCTTCCTCGCGAGAAAAGGGAAAACTTGGCAGCTATGGACAGGGCACCTGCTATGCAGGGCACTTTGAGGGTAAAGGCACTTGCATTTGCACCACTCTTGATACAGTTACTAGGGAGATGTCCTGTGCACCGTCTGGCTAGAAACTGTTGGCCTAGTTTCAGCTTGGGCAGCCTTGGTTGCAGACACCGTGCTTGAATCGTGTTCCTTGCTCTTCACTATATCTCTTCCTAGCTATAGTCTAGCTGGAAAGGGTTAACTGAGTGGGCCCAGCATACGGTAAATGAATCTTTATTCATTCATTCATTCATTCATTCATTCATTCATTCATTCCATTCCAGTTATGAATCACTTCCCATAAAACATCACAAAGTGATTTTACAATGAAAACGTCAACAATACAAAGTTACATTAGGTTCATATGTAAAAACAAACAAACACCATTTCATATTATATGAAATCAATTGCAGATCCAAGGCAGGCACAGACTGGGGTAAAAACCTCCACTTTGCTTGAGTGAGTGGAGACTGCCCTCCTTAAAGAAGCAGTAGTGCACACTCATTCCTTAAGACGTTGTCTCTGGACCCAGAGGTCTATGACAACTACCACCTGGTTGAAATATCCCCTTCTTGGGGAAGTGCTTGAGAGGAAAATATCCATTCAACTTCAGATGCTCTTGAAGGATATAGATTATATTGACCCATTTCAGTCTGGGTTCAGTCTGGGTTTCAGACTGAACCTTGGTTGCCCTGATGGATGACCTTTCTTGAGAGAGAAACAGAGGAGTGTGACCCTGTTGCTTCTCATCAATCTATCAGTGGTATTTGATATTATCAACCATGGTATCCTACTGAACCAACTCTGAGGATTGGGAGTCAGAGGCATGGTGATTCAGTTCTGCTCCTACCAGCAGGGTGCTATTAGGGGACTGTTGCTCAGTTCATTTTGTCCTCCATGCTGTATAACATGGAAAAAGAATTGTTGTTGTTTAGTCGTTTAGTCTTGTCCGACTCTTCATGACCCCATGGACCAGAGCACGCCAGGCACTCCTGTCTTGCACTGCCTCCCGCATTTTGGTCAAACTCATGTTCGTAGCTTCGAGAACACTGTCCAACCATCTCATCCTCTGTTGTCCCCTTCTCCTCGTGCCCTCCATCTTTCCCAACATCAGGGTCTTCTCCAGGGAGTCTTCTCTTCTCATGAGGTGGCCAAAGTATTGGAGCCTCAGCTTCACGATCTGTCCTTCCAGTGAGCACTCAGGGCTGATTTCCTTCAGAATGGATAGGTTTTATCTTCTTGCAGTCCATGGGACTCTAAAGAGTCTCCTCCAGCACCATAATTCAAAAGCATCAATTCTTCGGAAAAAGAATTACTGAGCAGTAAATTACTCCCAGGTGTGTGGGTGTAGGTTTGCTGCCTATCTTGGAGAAACCTGCTTGGAACAAAAGGGGGCTTAATTCGGGGTGTTAAAATTATACTATAATAATAATAATAATAATAATAATAATAATAATAATAATTTATTATTTATACCCCACCCATCTGGCCGGGTTCCCCCAGCCACTCTGGGCGGCTTCCAACAAAATATTAAAATACAGAAATCCATCAAACATTAAAAGCTTCCCTAAACAGGGCTGCCTTGAGATGCCTTCTAAAGGTCTGGTAATTGTTATTACACCAGGCTTAAGAGTCCAAGAATCTCTGACTTGTACTATGATCTTAAACCAACTGACATTAAACCAACTGAAAGTAAACCCTATTGATTTCAGCTTGAACACCTATTAACTTCATGTTAATAGTGGGTCATGGGTAACCAGAAATTCCATGCTAACACAAATGTCATGCACTGCCCCACATTTTGTAGTCTGATTTCTGAGTTTCCTATATACATAACTTGTCTTTTAAGAATTAGAGTTTAACTCACACCTGGGTGAGTTCCATGGGAAGTCTTCAGATGTTCACAAATGGATTATTGAAGCTGTACTGATTATTTTTCACTCTTCCCTGAGAGGAGGATTAAATTTGTTCCTCTCTTCCCTTATACACTTTTCAACATCAATGTATTCCTAAATAAAACCCAAAAGTATAGGAGAGATTTAGAGCCATTTGCTCCTAGTCTGACAACACAACGACCAACAGTAAAAATGAAGGAAACGCCTCCATAAAATCCCATATTGTAATGACTGCTGAAATACAATACCACCAGACAATTAGACACGGATGTCTGTGATGTAAACAACACAACACAGAAACATTTTCCCACAAAGGGCAGCCTGGGTGAGGGTAAATAAATAAAAAACTGGGACGGTTGAGGAAAATGAAAGAAACAGGTATATAATAAGAGCAATCATATCAGGTCACGCCAAACTAAACATGATATAACTGAGTTAACAGAACCCTAAAAGGGCACATTGCAAGTCATATTCAAAATCTTAGAACTCGGGTCCACTTCCGGGTGGGACCAGGTTGCGGTCAGGCCACCTAGCCTCCTTCCGCCTCAGTGTGGGAGCAGGACAACATCCTGTGTCACATTGGGAGAGACCGCAGCCACGTCAAGTTGCCAGGTGGCCAATCAGGTCACTTGAGGATGTGGCCAGGGCCGATTTAAGCCACGGCGCAACTCTGAGGCTTCCCTTTCAGCCTCACATGCAACAAGTCAAAGAGTTTGGCATAACATGTTTGCAGATTTAGTTCTACTTTTTGCCTAATGTCTGGCATATCTGTGTTTCTGCAGGAAAGACTCATAAATGGCATGATCAGGAGAAAGAGTCTGGCAAGCTCAGTGTCTGCATAAGCTGGTATTTTACAGAATCATGGTGGTTGTGCAGGCCAGGTGCTGAGATAACGAAAATTATTTTCTTGACTCTTTGACCATAAAAATGCAAGGGCAATTTCTTCATCTTTCAGAGGATATCAAGATTCTATTTGGTCTCAAATCCTGGTTTTAAAAGGTAGCTGAGGTTTGGCACAGAGAAACCTCTATAAAAGCTTTATTGGAGGTAAGGAGGGTGTCAAGGACAGAAATATTGTTATAATTTTGCTGTGCAGGAGATGAGGCTTTCCTTAGTCAATTAAGCTTGTACTTAACTGTATGAATAAAAGCATTAACCAGAACTGCGAGCTTTATTTAGGTTAATTGCTAGAGTAATAAACCAATTTGTAGTTGATAAATTGGGGCAATTTTAATAGGTGCAGCTGAAACATAAAGGGCTGGCTTGTTTATTTTCTGTGTTGTTGTTTTTAAATTCTGTTGTTACTGGAATAGCAGATGAAAAAACCAACAATGGCTTTTCTTCCTAACACTGAGCTGCAGCATTTGTTTCCTGACTTTTGAATTCTGACTTTTCCTTCAGCATCTGAGAAAGGCACCTGTCCTGTGGTTAAATGCACCTGTGGTAATATGCAAATATATTTAATAAATCAATAATTTAGGTCAGATGTTTTAATAAACCAAATGCTCTTTTAAAAGTTTGAAAAATGTTTCAGGTGGAAACCTTGAAAGCTAAAGTTTTTAGTGTGCAGAATAATAATGTTATTATTTATACCCTGCCCATTCCCCGAAAGCAGAGTTGGTCAAAGTTAATCAAACTTTTTGAGCTCTGCCCTGTTTCCTATTATTCTGGCTGTTTCACACCTTTATGAGAACAGTAGCAAAGATCTGTTATAGAGCATAGAGGATTGGCAAATTAAATTGATCAGATACCAAAATCTAGCAAGAAAATTAGGAGAAATTAAGGGGATACCTGAACAGAAAATTCAGCAAAGATTGGAAAATGCTTAAGGAATATTTAGCAAATTTTGTGGAGAACCCCGATCTCTTAGCAGAAAGATGGAGAACTGAAGCAAACTAAATAATGGGAAAATAAAAATAAAAAGGTATATAAAGGAACTCAGGAAAAAAACCCGAAATAGAGAATAGGCTGGAAGTCAAAACAGGGTGGAGGGGGGTGAAGGGTTGGGTGGGGTCTTTCTAATTATTTTTCTATAAAGTAATGTATTCCCCCCTCTTTTTTGATGTATAGAAGGAATGAATCTTTTGATGATATGTAAAAAACTTCTTGTAATTTATGAATGAAATGGAAATTAGAGAGAGAGAGAGAGAGAGAGAGAGAGAGAGAGAGAGAGAGAGAGAGAGAGAGAGAGAGAGAACAGTAGCTAGCAAGGGAAGACTGTAGTTCTTCAGCATTTAAATCCTATGAAGATACCATGTACCAAAAGCATGACTGGCCTAACCCTTGTGCCTTTGCAGCCATGATGGGCTCCTAAACTCCTCTTCTAGGAACTATTGTCTCCATGCTGAATGTGGATCAAGTGCTGGCACAATAAACTTTGTTCAGACTGCAAGCTGGGCAATCAGTAAGGTATTTCCACAAGGACTCTGCCTGCACAGATCTGCTCAAACCGTATTCTCAGCTTCCCTGTTTGTTCCTGTAAACTGTTCCAAAGTTAAATTCAGTTGAAAACGATACCTGTTCCCCACAGACACTGTGGGCTATGAGCACAGAGGCCTAAGTGCTGCCTGCAGTGTCATCCTAGAAGTCCCTGATGTCAGCTGTAATGGCTGGGGCTTTGGTGTCCAATTGCATCGGAGGTCTGGAAAAGTTTGGGGCAGCAAAGTAGAACAGCCTCTTGCCACAGAGCATTTCACATATTTTAGTAGGTGAAACAATTGCCTTTAAATCTTTGCAGAGGGGTGTGTGTGTGTGTTCTGGTGTACGAGTTCAAGACTTTCACAGTTCACACAAGCCCTCTTTGGACATTCTTCTTTGGAGTTCAGTAAACATTTGAGAGGGTTGGATTCAGGTGGCAGTGGAGATTATAGTGCTCACTGCACCTGCCTCACTATTCCAGTTGCCCTGATCTGTTGAAGGGGAAACTTCTGAACTGGGAGAGACCTGTACTTGTGGGCGCTTCCTGCATGTTTTTTGGATTCAAGAAAATCAGGCTTCATTTGATTTAATTGCTAGATAAGTCAACTAAGTTTATAGTCTAAAATGCATGGGGAACTATTGAAGGAGGTGCTCAGATTCAGGTGTTCATTCTCCAGCTCATGGAGGGCAAATGGAACTGTGACAGGGCTACCATACTTATTTCTGCTGCTCCCTTCCCCTGTGTTTACCTAACTTCAAAGAAGAATGCCCTTGTCTTGGATAACAATCTGTTAGGGTTTTTTTTTAAAAAAAAAAAATGAAATCAAAACCAATCATCTCCTTTCTATAGAAATGTGAACACATTCAATGAGTTTTATAAATAGGAGAACAACAACAGGGGAATGACAAGACAAAAATCCCATATGTATTTAACCCACTTTTCAAAGACTTTTCAGAACATTTTCCTAACTCATGAGTCTACTTCTCCCTATGGAAATCCATTTAAAAACTGAACTTGTTTTAACTAGTTCAGTAATGATGGTTGTGTGAATTATCCCATCATATGCTGGTTGTACTGGCTGCTCAAATATAAGATCAAAACTTAGGAAAAACAAGTCATTGTTTACATACTGGCTAATAAAGTATGGCTGGGTTTGGTTTTTTTATGTAAGTAGCTTTATAAAGAAATGTAAATTTAGGGGGAAAGAAACCGTGGTCTTAGTTTAGTCCCACAAAAATATTCGTAGTAACTTCTGTTCCCTTAACTTAAAATAGCTTCTGTCTCTGATTCTAACCACATAAAGGCAGAGTTCCGGGCAACTCGTCTTCCTTTGCCTTCATGATAATGACAATAAGAACATTTCTGCCCACTGATGTGGCAATGAAGGGATGTGTGTTTCCTGCTGGCAGTTTTTCCATTAATATGAAATCTTCCTCTTTTTTTAGCTTTTCATTTTGTTTGTCCTACCGGTAAATCTCTTGCTCTTAGAATCATAGAAACTGTGGAGTTGGAAGTGACCACGAGGGTCATCTAGCCCAACCTCCTGCAATGCAAGAATACTTTTGCCCAATGTGGAGCTCAAGCCCATGACCCTGAAAGAATGCTCTACAGACTGAGCTATCTGAATTCTTGCTAAGGTCTCTTCAACCATCTCAGTTCAAATGAAGCATCAATCACATCACCTTGGTTCTAGGTGGAACATAATGTCAAATGTATCAATGGCACTATGGATTATCCATAGCTTTGGTACCCTGTACTCTGCTAGGAGCTGTTAGGGCTGGCACAGGGCACTTTCACACCTCTGTGTTGCTGCTGCACACAGGGAGCCTGTTCCCTGGACTGTGAGGTGTTTTTGGTTCCAGGATGACTCCAACCATATAGGTGCTGCATTGGCTTATCCAATGCATTGGCACAGCAAACTCGGCCCTCCAGATGTTTTAGGAACTACAACTCCCATCATCCTTGACCACTGGTCCTGTTATCCAGGGATGATGGGAGTTGTAGTCCCAAAACATCTGGAGGGCCAGGTTTGCCTACACCTGGTTATCTAACTGGCTTAGAAGGAATATAAAGATTTTCAGGTCAGTTTGGGGCTTTGCTTTGACTCCATAGGCCAAACCTAAGTGACAATATTTCACACATTGATAGTGTCTCCCCCTTAATCAGGGCTTCCCCCCCCCCAGCCAGAAGTCACTGGAACTCAGTTCCAGCACCTCTCAGGCGGGTGCCATTGCCGTTATAAGAGAACAAGGGAGGTGTTCATGATAAGTTCCAGCACCACTATTTTTTAGAAAGATAGCACTGCCCTTAATTGTGTGTGTGAGAGAGGGGGTTGGGTAACTAGAGCACCATGCTTTCTGTTATAAGGCTGAAAATCTACTCTTCAGTTGTTTGTGTTCTTCTGCCTCCATGTTCCCAACCCTTAAGCATTTCAGTGCTTTTTTTAAATATACAGTAGTCACACTAGTACACACCTTTTTATTTATTTTAAAAAATGTATTTTTTGTTAATGTGCTGACAAGATGTGAAATTGACAACAAAGCTGACTTTGTATACAAGGCAATAAATAGCTTTGCACTGCTTGGGGCAGAAAAGCAGGTAATACAGAAAGGCAGATACAATATTTTAAGGGATTGCACCTGAGACTAGTTTGCAGAACACTGTCAGCCAGCATCTGGCTCTAAGTAGCACAGTGCCCTCCTACATTATCTGGAGGGGTGTAAGGAATAAGGCTTAAACCAGAAAAAGCATAACTTGTGAATGGTTGTAATGTACATTAACAGAAATAAGGAGCATCCCCAAGTGATTAAAGTGATTTGAAATGTTCATGTGATTTTTGTGTAAATCCAGAAAATCTACCTCCAGCTCATGTTTGCATTCACCTGCTCCTCTTATCTTCTGAAGAATTCTAATATATTCATATTAGGCCTCACCTGAGCACCTATGTACATTATGACAGAGCTGCAGCTGAAACAAGTCTCTTAGCAAAGACTTTCCCTTTCAGAGACATAGAATTACTCCATAACAACCTTGTCATAACAAGATAACTTCAACACCTTTGGTTTATTAAATTCAATGCCAATGTAGATTTGTTATATCTGTTTAAAATGAACTGTTTTTAAAGCCATTGTGTTGACACTGCTGGCTATTGCAGATGTCAGGTTTCTGAAAGGTCCAGGCTGTAAACCTGTTGAAAATGAGCAGATACGCCATGCTTCTTGTTTACATTTTGCCTTGCTTCAGTTATGAGCCAGCGCATGTTGCCACCCAGTGCAGCAGGACAGAAAACGTTCCTTCCCTCAGTTTCCCCAGACACAGAGGAGAGGTTGCCTGAACATGATTCCAGATTGGTGACACTTGTGCTTTTCTTTTCTTTTAGTGTGGTAGAGGCAGAAGCCCAAAGTGGCTTACGAACTGTGTGAGCTCAACAGGGTTTAAGGTTTAAGGCTGTATAAACATCAAGTAGCAAGCACAGTGAAGTGTTATGCAACTTGCCTTCAGGGGTAGTTATGTGTCATGAGAAAAATTCTTGTCAGGAAAGGTAATTAATGCATGGGAGTCAGGATAGATTATAATAATGGAATGTGAAAACTGTATCTCCCATACATAGGGTGTGTGTGTGCACATGTGTGCTAGTTTGTAGTTGCCTTGGGCAAAGAATGAGGACAGGCCAGGAATCCAGTTGGGAGTAAAGCATGCTGTGGTGGATTTGGTCATTGCAATCTGGATTTTGTTCCCTAAAATAATGTTAGGACTTGGATTGTGCTGCCTTGCGAGGTAGGGTTACTCGTTACTCACAACTATGTTCCACTGCTCTCTAGAAGCTTGGGGGGGGAGTTTTTGGGAGACTTGTGCCCCACAAAGAACAGAGACCTGCATCTCCTGAATTAGTTAGTCTCCATATTTGTCCTTCTACTATCTTTAATATATAGTATTGGTGGCCACACGATATGGTTGTGGGTATTATTCAGACCCAGATTTTGTTGGGACAAGAAATTTCCAGAGGCTGCTGGCCGGCTTTGCAGCTCTGGGTGGGGTTACCTTCCTCACACTGAAATGGCATTTACACACCCACACCCACACCCATACCGGATAACTTCCTAAAGAGCTTTGGTTCCATGGCTTTGACTCTGAACAGCAGGCGGAAGTTGTCGTAGAAGAGGTGGAACTGAGTCCTTCTTTCCCATAAACCCCACAGTGGAATAAGACTTAGTCCAGGCACCCCCAAACTTCAGCCCTCCAGATATTTTGGCCTACAATTCCCATCATCCCTGACCATTGGTCCTGTTAGCTAGGGATCATGGGAGTTGTAGGCCAAAACATCTGGAGGGCCGCAGTTTGGGGATGCCTGACTTAGTCCCTGGTCTCAAGTCTGAGACTAATGGACTGAAACCCATGATCCCAAACCACTCCCAGTGACAGCTCTTCGTGAGACTGACCTCTATAAGAAAGCAAGTCCCACCACTCTGGACACTTTGCTTTCCAATGCCTGCTGTTCACTGGCACAGAGACTGCACCAGGTAAAGTAAAGAAAAGGTGCAAAGTTCTAAGCTTCAGCCCTGAAGACTGTTCCTTTAAGGATCTTCAACATCCCACCCTGGGAAAGGTATAAGGCTGGGCCATGGAGTTGGGACCTGTTAGAGAAAGTTCCTTGCACCTAGTGATCTGTCCATGGTCCTGCAAGCCTTGAATCCAAGCCACTTGTTTCTTGTAAACTCTGGACCTGTATCAACTTCCTGCCTCTGGACTGTCCTGCTGGTTGACCCTTATTCTTGCTACCACCCCAGACTACTTGCTAGCTAGCCTGCCTCCTGGACTATCTGTTCCACCTCAGGACAAAACACATGGATCCCAGAATGAATCCTGGACCATTTGGGATGGCATCTCACCCCAAGAGGACTAAAATTAATGCTTTTCATCCAGTGTGATCTTATGTCACCACCTGCCAGTTCCAACTGTTGATGGGATTATAGGACATACTGTAACTACAGTACAAAAGGCTCTGATGTTCTTTGCCCAGATATTTTCTAATGTTTCAAGTAAAAAAGAGATTTGTGTATCTTTCTTTTACTGTCCTTCGCTTCCAGTGGCTCATCATGGCTGCAAATATAAAGTATACTGACATTACAGGGAAGCAGCAGCAGAGCAAGTTGCCATTGAATTTCGTCAGAAATGAAACTTGAAGTGAATGTATAAATTCCTTGGGCATATGAGGAATTTGAAGGGATTGATAGTTTTGCTTTGGCAATTCTGCATGCCCATTGGGTGTCACAGGGTTTTGTTGTGATACTAGGAACATTATTTTTTTGTCTTGACATTGGCACTTGAGTATTTTGGGGCACACGCACACACACCAACCAACTGCAGGAAATGCAAAAATGAATTTAAGAGTTGCTTGTGAAAGTGGCTTCAGGTTGGTGCCAAGCTTTGTTCTAAGTGCTTGCTAATGGCTTGATAGCATGTCTGTTCGATATACACTTGGTAGGAAGCAGCCATTAAAGATAGCACTAGTGGCAGGTATATCATCATCAAAACATATTCCTAGTGAAGACAAGATCAATATTTATTTAGATCTTAATAACTGGAGGGATGCCAAATATTTAGCAACCTAACTGCTAAGGTTATTGAAATTTCATTGACATTGCTGGTCGGCCTGCATTCCTTGCAGCAGGTTTGCATCTGCAGCCTATGTTCACACATGCTGAGTTATTCTGTGGCAAACACGGTGTCCCTAGGCACACAAGGGTGTGGTTTGGTTTCCATTCTGCTACTAGATCTTTTTTAAAAACTTGGTGATAGAATGGAATGGTTGCGAAATCTTTATGAAACTTTTGCTTCTTCATGCAGTATGTTACTTTGAAGCGCATTGTAGCACTGTATTGTTGTATCTGCTTTTTTTTAAAAGACACCCTTCCTATGACTATCAACCCTAACAGCAAGCCGTATTACTGAAGCCACGTCATCTGTGTATAGTGTTTTATCACTGGATGCTAACCTGGTCCTATAGGAATTTATAGGTCAGAAGCAACACTTGGAATTACGCCTGGAAATTGGCATCTCTGGGGAGAGACCACTGCCTAAAACCCTGGAGGGCTACTGTTGAGCTACATGGACCAATGATTTCATTTGGTATAAGGCAGCATCTTAAATTGATGGCTAGCCAGTGAAGTTGTTGGAACCTGGAAATCACATGTCGTAGTCATTGTGAGGCCACAACAATGCAACCCAAACCATCTACTCTTTCCATTGAGTTACTCTGTGAGGATGACACTGTGTAATGAAGCAGATGGAGCAACTACTCTATGAGGAAAGGCGAGAGAAGGTGAGTAAGATTAGACATGCTAGGTAAAGGTAAAGGGACCCCTGACCAATAGGTTCAGTCGTGACCGACTCTGGGGTTGCGCGCTCATCTCGCATTATTGGCCGAGGGAGCCGGCGTATAGCTTCCAGGTCATGTGGCCAGCATGACAAAGCCACTTCTGGCAAACCAGAGCAGCACATGGAAACGCCATTTACCTTCCCGCTGTAGCGGTTCCTATTTATCTACTTGCATTTTGACGTGCTTTCGAACTGCTAGGTTGGCAGGAGCTGGGACCGAGCAACGGGAGCTCACCCCGTCACAGGGATTCGAACCGCCGACCTTCTGATCAGCAAGCCCTAGGCTCAGTGGTTTAACCACAGCGCCACCTGGGTCACAATGCTAGAGGTGTTTAAAATTATGGATAGCGTGGAGAAAATGGATTGGGAGAAAACCTCTCTCATAATACTAGAACTGATATACAACTAATGGAATGGAATGCTGGAAAATCCGGGACAGACAAAACAAAGGCCATCTTCCCACAGTGCATAGCTAAACTATAGAGTTCAGTCCCACAAGAGGTAGTGATAGCCACCAGTTTGGATGGCTTTAAAAGAAGACTGGCTATGTTCATGGAGAATGAGTCTGTTAGTGAGTACCAGCCACAATGTCTATGCTCTACCTCCACTGTCAGAAGCAGTAAACCTCTGAATACCAGTGGCTGGGAATTGTCATTGGGGAGAACATGGTTGCCCTTACATTCTGCTTCCAAGCTTCCCATAGGCATCTGGTTGGTCACTGTGAGAACAGAATGCTGGACTAGATGAGCCCTTAGCCTGATCCAGCAGGGCTCTTCTTTCATTAGGAGGGACAGTCAATACTGGTGCACCCCATCTGTGTTTGCCATCAGTGTTTGCCATCTCAAAATCACCCCTCACTGTTCTTGCTTTTTGACTATATGACCAGTCAATGACCTGTTCCCATAAAACATCAACAGCCCCAAGAAAAAGTGCTGACATCGTTCGTCCTTCTCTTGGTTCTTTTGCTGTTAAGTAAAACAGCTGTTGTGAGTTTGTTGTCTGGTAACTGTGAATGGTTCTATCACTGTGCTGTTGCCACGATGATGCTTGATTAGAGTGTGGGATTTGACAAAAGCATGTTTCTTAATGGGTGTGGATCTCCCTGTGAATGGACGATTAACCTGCAGGGATAGGACCTAGGCATGTGTTTGGCAGATTGTGTATGAAAAACAACAGAGGGTCATTTGGAGGGAAGACAGAAATCCAGAAATGGAGGGAAAGAAAGAAAGAAAGAAAGAAAGAAAGAAAGAAAGAAAGAAAGAAAGAAAGAAAGAAAGAAAGAAAGAGCAATGAATGACTTGAAGGTAAAGCGCCTTGGAGGGGATACCCAATTTGGGGGTTCATAGTTAATGAAACTGTTTATGCTTGTTGTCGTAAGGAATTCTTGTTCCGGTTGCCTAAGGATTACCTTAGTTCACCTTCCAGATGAAATGGAGATTTCTAGAATCAAATAGCTGAGGCCAAGCCTCTAGGTAACTGTGCCTATGCTTTGGGGGGGGGAATCCCACAATTTTATTGAACATTTTCCAATTATACCAATATTGTTTAGAGCAGTATGCTTTTCTGGACTGTTGTTAGTATTTCATTGAATATTTACTCCCTACCTCATCTTTCCCCAAGGCACCTGTGTATGTTTGTTTTTAATTTGAAGGAATTCTGCAACTAGTTAGAACTGTATATCTTAAAACAATTTTTTTTGCTTTGGATTAAGATTCCTTTGCACAGAAATACATGACAGTTTCCTTCTTTTGTTTATGTAAGAGCCATACTTGGTGAAATATTTCCCTCATTAATTATCTTATTTTATAATCCTTGAATTGCCTTGCTCAAAATCACTTTTGTTTTGGAATGATCTGGCAGCTGTTCCCAATTCTAACAGCAAGTTCAGGCAGTGTTTCCACATAAACCTTCTCCCAGTGAGAAATAAACACAATGAAAAGTGACATAATTGAGACACAGGGCAATTCTACTTTGCACACTACTGTTGTCAAATTGCAACAATATTAATGACTGAAATGCAGTTACTTTCTCTACTAACAAGCTAGGATCTTAGGATGTGGCCTTAGATCAGACCATTCATTGGTCCATTGGACCTCAAAAGGCTCTCCGGGGTTTCAAAAAGGAGTCTGAAAAAAAAGAGGGAGCAGAGGTTTGGCTGGAAAATGTGGGTAATTGTTATAGCGTAGTTTTCATTTTGAGTTTCTTCATACCTGCTTTCTAATATGAAATGTCCAAAGTGTAAAGTGTATAAGCAATATTGATGGCTTGGATCCTAATTTAAGGAGGTTCATAGAAGGAAAGTTTCTTATCCACCCCTCCCTCTTGCAGCCTCTTGTGGCCACTGAAAAGCATCTCCAGCAAGTCCTCATCCTGAGGAATGTGGGGTGGGGCTCAGGGGGCTATTGGGAGGGTGGATAACTGACCAAAATGAGAAAGGGATCTGTCCATGATTTCCTTCTTCCCCAGCAGCCCCCAATGCACTTATCTATCATACATTGTTCAGGAGGGCCCACAAACCTCCAGAAAGGCTTTGGGAGCAGGGGAACCATTCTAACAATGCTGCGTGCAGCATCTAGCCTTCTCCATCTCTCCCCCCCCCCAATCTATTTGCTTTCCACTTTCCAAGGGTGGAAAGTAACTCCTTCCAGATTTACACAGTGCACATTTTCTAGGCAATAAAGAATCAGCTTTGATATCTACAGTAATAAGATGGCCAAGCTAACATGGGCTACGGACTATAGAAATGTGATGGTGAGCACTGTTCCAGGGACAAGGGGGACCTATGTCCCACCATACGCCATTGTACTTCAATTCCCATCAGCCCCAGCCGGCATAGCCAAAGGCAAGTTGTAGCCCAATCTGGTGTGTGTGTGTGTGTGTGTGTGTGTGTGTGTGTGGTTAGCCAACAGTGTCCTAGTCTATTGTTCTCAAAAGTCACTAATAAAAGCTGCTATAGAGCTCTATGGTAACAAACATTCTCTATATGAACGTTCTCTAAATGAACAGTGTTAATGTATGACCACACACACACACACCCCTAAATGGAAGCTGTGAAAGTGGTCTCATTTGAATATCTTCCCTACATTCTAACAAGCTATTTTTAAAAGTAATGTTCCTTAAGTGTGAGATTAGATTTTCTTCTTCTTGGAAAAAAACTTCAATTTACATGAAGTTGTTAATGTAGGCATTTAATGAATATGGACAAGAAAATGTTCCAAGTCGTCTGAATCCTGCTCCTGCTACTTGGATATTTATTTTGTGTCAAAACTGTGGACATAAGAAAAACCCTCCTGGATCAGACCAATTTAGTCCAGCTTCCTGTCTCCCACAATGGCTAACTAAATGCCCCTTGGAAGCCCACAAAACAAGGCATGAACACAGCAATATGTTCCTGCCTGCAATCCCCAGCACCTGCTTGTCAGAGGCATGCTGGTTCTGATCCTGCTTTCAAAGCTATTTAAACTTGTCACCACTACATCTTCCAGTTGTGAGTTCCATAGTTTAACTTGGAGGGCAACCAAAATGGCCAAAGGCCTGGAAACAATGCCTTATGAGGAACCGCTTAGGGAGCTGGGTATGTTTAGCCTGGAGAAGAGAAGGTTAAGGGGTGATATGATAGCCATGTTCAAATATATAAAAGGATGTCATATAGAGGAGGGTGAAAGGTTGTTTTCTGCTGCTCCAGAGAAGCGGACACGGAGCAATGGATTCAAACTACAAGAAAGAAGATTCCACCTAAACATTAGAAAGAACTTCCTGACAGTAAGAGCTGTTCGGCAGTGGAATTTGCTGCCAAGAAGTGTGGTGGAGTCTCCTTCTTTGGAGGTCTTTAAGCAGAGGCTTGACAGGCATATGTCAAGAATGCTTTGATGGTGTTTCCTGCTTGGCAGGGGGTTGGACTGGATGGGCCTTGTGGTCTCTTCCAACTCTATGATTCTATGAACTGCATGAAGAAATTCTACTGTTGGTCTGCCCTGAGTCTCCTACCATTCAGCTTTAGTATTATGAGAGAGAAACCAATTAAACACTTTGAACTCTCATTGATTCAAAAGGGTGAGTTAAACATATCAAAGGGCCAAGCTAAACTTTACTACAGAACTGTCTGCAATGCTATCCTATGGCCACTTCTAACATTGCAAAATGCCCTTCGGAAGGACAACTGGCAGTGGAGTATAGGCAGACAGATGGGATTCTGACCTCTTTCCCTTCGAGTCCATGGATCTCTGAAACTCCCTAATACCCAGCCACTCCCACTCTGTAGCATTCCAGATAGATGCCTGAGAGGTAACATGGTTATGGAAACCCACAGATGGAAACTGGGGAGTGGGCAGAGAGATTATGGAAAAAAACAGGCTGGCAGGGAAAGGCTTAATATTCCCTCGCCTGCCATATTGTCTCTTTTCCATTGCAATTTTCCTCTCCCAAGCACTTTGCAAGAGAGAAGCAGCCAGAAGAAGGCTAATATTTGTGCAACTCCATTGCCGTGCTTAACCCAGAATCGCTACTAATTAAATCAGTGAAACTTCTGAAATCTTATAAATTTAGAATGGATCTTTTCATACTTCTTACAGAATACCTGCAATGCAGATTTACTCAACAACATTTATCTCTCGGAAAATAGGCAGCCTCCCCCCCCCCAAGTGTAAGATAAGCAATGTGCTAGAACTTAGTGTCCATGAACATATACTGTACAGGAGGAGTGCATAACCTCCAACATTTATCTGATGATAATTTCTCCCATTCCATAATGATAATTTTACTTTTTATAGCTACCCCAAACATCTTAGTGGGTTGCCCCAGCCACTTTGGGCAGCTTCCAGCATATATAAACATCATACCCTCCTTGGTTATTTTTTCCTTGCTAGAACATATCCCTGAACTCTAATAATGACTCTTGGTTGCTTAGATGGATGGATGACAGAGAAAGGTATGTGGATGTATATTCAAGGGTATGTGAGTGTGCATAGCTACTGTTGTTGACATCCATCAGTCTCGGGAGACCATGGAGGAGTGAGGCTTTGGGGGTCAAAGTTAAACTGTCGGAAGGTTACAGTGCTTGTTGTGGCTGTAGAGACTGATATGGGAGAGCCATGTTTTGTTGCAGGTGGGGCAGATGAAAATGTTGCAGGTGCACCATGGCATTTCTTCTCTCTGGGCTCCTCCTAGCGGTCATTCCTCTTCTGGTCTCTTCTCTATCACTCTGTTGCTCCTTTTCACCCTCACAGGGTAACAGATTTCTCCTTCTCTTGCCATCCTCAAATTTAATTGTCCCCCCCCCCCAATTCCTTCTAGTTTTGAAGTAATTGTTTTCCCCTTATTGCCCCACCATGGAATTAACTGCTCTTTTCCCTTGATGCAGCCCGCTCCCCATAAATTGCTTTCCCTCCAACCCCAAAAGGAATCCACTGGCCTTCCTCTCCCTTCGCCTGCCCCCCAAGTCAAATGGCACATGTAAATGCATTGTGCCTTACACAAACAAGTTTTATTAATAAAACAGTAAGTCAAGTCGGTTGGACTCCAGACAATCAAAGTGCCACACTGTGATTCAATTAAAAAGAGTTCTGCTCTGCACAGCTACAGTACCTGCATGCTGCTGTGATGAGTCACTGAGGGAGGGACTGCCCCTCCCTCAGATGACTCAGAGCTGCAGTATGCAGGAGGATCATGCAGTTCCCTGCTAGAACCACTAACAGCAAATATATTATATATATACGGTATAATGCAGCTTTCCCAATCTGGTGTTTGCCAGATGTTTTGGACTACAGCTCCTGCCAGTCCCAGCCAGAACAGCCATGTCCAAAATGTTTGGAAGACACCAGAACAGGGAAGGGTAGTCGAATGCTCCACCACAGACTGGAGTTACAACAGAGGGAGCCATTTTGCCAGGCTGCAACACCACAAATATATTTATATATATTTTTGAATAGGGCAATATGAACTCCCAGTTGATGCACATTGCCTGGAATAGAAGGCCCAATTATGCCCAAAAGCCAGCAGGCAGCAGCTTCTCCTTGGAAAGCCAATTCCTATTTGCACTTGAGCTCTATTACTAAGGAAGGAATTGTGGCAGTACTTCAGATTCAAAAGGAAGCATAACATATAGGAATTGTATCAATTCAGTGTTATTACAGCATGCAGCGTTAATGTAGTTCTGATGCAGAACCAGGTTCTATGGTTAATGAATAACTTTGCAGTGCTGGAAGGAATCAAGCCTATCTCATTTCCAGAGCTTCAAAGGTGTAACCAGCCCTGATGAAGGCAGGTACTGACTCAGAAGAGCCAAGAGCTTGTGTTGACTGATGAAGCCTTTCCCTTTTAAAAACATATATACTGGTGGGTTGAGTTCAGACAGTTATTACAGTATTCCCTGCCGCAGTGTAAAATGTGATCTTATTCATCATTTGGGAGAGAGATTGGAATGAAATGTCAAAAACAAAAAAACAAAAAATGTTTTTCTTCACTTGGCACAAAGAGTTCATAATCTGTTTGCATACACTCTGCAACGGCATGGAAATTGTCTCCTCCTGAGCAATAGTATAGGTGATGTAAATATTTCTCAAAGTGATAAAGCAGGAGTGTCCATCTCCCAGTCGGTGGACCACATTCAGGGCCCCAATAATCTGACTACAGTGTCAGCAGTTCATTACTTTTGGGGGGTAACTGATGCTGTTGAGCCCCACTGGAGCTTGCTATTCTACACATCTCCCCTTCCCCACATCCTTTAACCCCAACTCCAAAACATTGCTTGCCATGGGATACTGTTATGACAAGAGCATTGGCTGAAAACTGTGAAAAGTAAGGAAGAACAGAACTTCCTGTATTGTGGAGCAGTGGAATCAATTCAAAAACGGTCCTATATCTAGCCCTGATGTATCATTGGCTGTGAATTCATCTATATTTCATTTTACTGTTCACTAGTATTACATGATCTAGTATTAGATCAGTCTACATCCCAATTCCAAAGAAGGGCAGTGCCAAAGAATGCTCCAACTACCGCACAATTGTGCTCATTTCACACGCTAGCAAGGTTATGCTTAAAATTCTACAAGGCAGGCTTAGGCAGTATGTGGACCGAGAACTCCCAGAAGTGCAAGCTGGATTTCGAAAGGGCAGAGGAACCAGAGACCAAATAGCAAACATGCGCTGGATTATGGAGAAAGCTAGAGAGTTCCAGAAAATCGTCTACTTCTGCTTCATTGACTATGCAAAAGCCTTCGACTGTGTCGACCACAGCAAACTATGGCAAGTTCTTAAAGAAATGGGAGTGCCTGATCACCTCATCTGTCTCCTGAGAAATCTCTATGTGGGACAAGAAGCTACAGTTAGAACTGGATATGGAACAACTGATTGGTTCAAAATTGGGAAAGGAGTACGACAAGGTTGTATATTGTCTCCCTGCTTATTTAACTTATATGCAGAATTCATCATGCGAAAGGCTGGACTAGATGAATCCCAAGCCGGAATTAAGATTGCCGGAAGAAATATCAACAACCTCAGATATGCAGATGACACAACCTTGATGGCAGAAAGCGAGGAGGAATTAAAGAACCTTTTAATGAGGGTGAAAGAGGAGAGCGCAAAATATGGTCTGAAGCTCAACATCAAAAAAACCAAGATCATGGCCACTGGTCCCATCACCTCCTGGCAAATAGAAGGGGAAGAAATGGAGGCAGTGAGAGATTTTACTTTCTTGGGCTCCTTGATCACTGCAGATGGTGACAGCAGTCACGAAATTAAAAGACGCCTGCTTCTTGGGAGAAAAGCAATGACAAACCTAGACAGCATCTTAAAAAGCAGAGACATCACTTTGCCGACAAAGGTCCGTATAGTTAAAGCTATGGTTTTCCCAGTAGTGATGTATGGAAGTGAGAGCTGGACCATAAAGAAGGCTGATCGTCGAAGAATTGATGCTTTTGAATTATGGTGCTGGAGGAGACTCTTGAGAGTCCCATGGACTGCTAGAAGATCAAACCTATCAATTCTTAAGGAAATCAGCCCTGAGTGCTCCCTGGAAGGACAGATCGTGAAGCTGAGGCTCCAATACTTTGGCCACCTCATGAGAAGAGAAGAATCCTTGGAAAAGACCCTGATGTTGGGAAAGATGGAGGGCACTAGGAGAAGGGGACGACAGAGGACGAGATGGTTGGACAGTGTTCTCGAAGCTACGAACATGAGTTTGACCAAACTGCGGGAGGCAGTGCAAGACAGGAGTGCCTGGTGTGCTATGGTCCATGGGGTCACGAAGAGTCGGACACGACTAAACGACTAAACAACAACAACAACAACAAGTATTACATGTAAAACTGAACATGTTATGACTACAGAAACCTGTATCTCCTCCCTTTCCCCATCAAAAAGAGAGAGTATCACACTGCTGTTTACAACACTCTTTGAAATTCCTATTGACTTTATTAGCTGTGCATTACTTCTCATAGCCCAGCATTTGGGGTGTCCCTCTGGTCCCGGGCCAATATGATTCCCCCATTCACTGGGACAACACTGGCTTTTTAAAAGAAAGAAAAAAAGACCTGATGTATTGCAGAGAAATTTTTGGAAATTTGTATTGCTGTCTTGCTCCAAGGGTTCAGTTTATCATTTTTAGGAACATGCCAAATTGCACATGGTGGTTTGGGACAGTACCTTTTTTTAATTGCAGATAATTACATGGCAGACTCTAATGAGTCAGTGGAAGGTTTTTCCCCCTCCCTGCATTCCAATGAATTCATATGGGTGTGGAAGGGAAAGGAAGACTTGAGAAACTGTGTACTGGCAGAAAGACACAGATGTTGATTCTGAAGTATTACTATATAAGGCTTTTACTGACAATGGTGCTTTCTTCCATGCTGAATTTGTAAGGGAGCCAATCACATTTCACCCAAAACTAGCCCTCAGCAGAACAATGGGGCAATGGGCATGTGCTTTCGAACTAGCTGACTTGAACATATCCTCTACAAAGAATCCTACACTTGCATCTCTTTTTATTCCTTTAAACTTATGGAACAAATACACAGCCAGACTCATTAAAAGGCTGCTGCTATAAAATGTCATGGAAAAGTGGATGTTGAACAGAGGGTGCAACACTTTAAAAATGCACTGTGAGTGCTGTTCTATTTAAGTCTGTTGATACTTTTCTCAGCTTGTTTTTCCAATACAAAGCCATGTCCCACCTTGGCAGAGTATTTTGCAAAAGGTAACCAGCTCTCATTCACTGTAAGAAAATCAACCAATAAAAGCAGGTGCCTCCAGGCAAATTTCTTGTCTTCATTATCAGAAATAGAATCACATATGCTTGTTTCTAAATAAACAGCAGGCTCTCTGCATTTCTCAAATAGTAGACCTCGTTTTAGTCTACAACTATACGGGCCATTTTTCACTCTTTGGCACAGCATATTCCACTTACTACATAAACCAGGTGTAAGCAACACGGTGTCTTCCAGACATAGTTGGACTTCTACTCCCTTACTGATTTTAAAAATAAACTTTTTAGAAAGTACAAAATTGAACCGTCACATTGAAAAAAACAAAGTTGTTAGATTTTTAGCTTCTTTGTATTGATAGATTTTATATGTATATACTGTAGTTTTAATCAACAAAATCCATATTTGCTTATATACCAAATGATGGAAGAACATTACTGTATCAGAATAGTTCCATTGGAAATGGCTAGAGGTTCTAGTGACCAAAGAATTTTGTTGGGATTTTTCTTTTTAAAGTTGGAGACTGGATGATAGTCAATATTAGTCAGACAGTAAACTCATTGAAATCATTGGGTCTCCTATGACACAACTTAGTTGGTTATCAGTCAAGAAACTGAAATTTATTGAATATTTGATGCTGATTCCTATAAGCTAATGGCATAGTTGTGACTAAAAGCAACACCCAATTTGCACAGGGGTTGCATTCCTGGGTCACACGCATGTCAGTGGAGTGCGCATAAGCCCACCCCACCCATATTACACCTTGTTATGCCCCCTGTTCTGCCCTCTTCTGGGTCCAAACGACCCATGCATCGGCTGTTGACCATCAATTGAACACATGCAAAATGGTGTCTGTCTGTATTTTTAAAAATCTATAAATAAAGATTATGTAAAAGATACAAAAATGTTCTATATATTTGGAGAGAGGAGTTGTTTGGTGACATTACAGATTGGTGACACCACAGACTGCAGCCAATCAGGACCATACAGAGCCAATTGCGGATGCAAACTCGCAAAGCCCTCTTTCCTGTGGTGTTCACCCCAGAAGATGAATGGCATGTTTGCATTGAATGCAATGAGAGAGATTTCATATTGGCCTCGCTGCTCTGGAAGTGATACATCTGATTTCACTGCCAGATTTCAGTATCAAGTTATCGCCAGTTTAAAACTTACACAGCTTACCTTGCAGACTTTTTAGGAGCTCAGATTCCTGCTAAGTCATGCAAGTGCATACCACAGAAATGTCAGCTAGAGGTTGAAATGCAGAATAGAATGAGAGGAATGGAATCTGTGCCAGGAGACAGTCACAAGAGTATAAGATGGTCACCAGGGGCCCACAAACTGTGGCTGAGTTTAGTAGCCAACCATTCTTTTCTAGTAGCCACCTGTTTGTTAAGCTTATTGCAATAATGCCTGCAACAGTAAGATAATTTCTAGACTTCTAATCAGAATTAAAGTGGTGAAAGGAATGCCAGATAGATAGATAGATAGATAGATAGATAGATAGATAGATAGATAGATACCGGTAGATAGATAGATAGATAGATAGATAGATAGATAGATAGATAGATAGATAGATAGATGATAGAGGCTGCAAGCATTTCCATTTTCAGGGTCCCTCGCCAGCTCCTCCTCCGGTTGCCATGCTGACAGCCCAATCCTGAGCAGAGCGGAGGTTTTCAGCCTGACAACACATGGTCATTTGGCTCCTCTATCACTCTGCAGGATGAAAAATGTAAGTACTGTCGATGAGCTGGCAAGTGCATTTGTGGATCACTGATGTAATCTCTCAAATTAATACTAGCAGGGGAGACAGTTAAGAGTATCCCTTGGGAAATCAGGGCCTACCAAATTCAACCCTGTACTGGCCATAACAATAAATGATCTATCTGAATGTCTTGTCTCTGTCAAGACTTTCAATAGATGTTGGGTTCTTGGGTGGGGGTGTTCCCCTATAGTTGAACTCATAAATTCTAGTACATGCAGTCAGTGCTGTTGATAGCCTTGTGATATCTTGTTAAACATTGTGCCTTACATTCCATACTATGCTGAAACAAGGTACGTGCTGTTTTGTCCCAGCTATGTACCACAAAGGCACAGAATACTAACCATCTATTACTTGTAACTGTACTATTAGGGTTTTAAGATAATATTATTTTCACAAAGTTTCTTAACATTTACAGGCAAACTAAATATTTACTATCAAAGTCCTTTGTACCGGGACTCCTTCACATGTCAGCCACGGACAATAAGCCCAAATCACACACCACAGCCTGAGAGATAAGCATGGGAATAAGAATATTTGCATTGGCATAGGGCATAGTCTCAGAAACCAGGGATGCTGGAGGTGAGCATGTGAGGCATTCTACCGAGGCTCTGGCGAGTGATGCCAGCTTCAGTTTTGGAGTGAGAGTGCAAGATGACATGTTTGCTGAGCAGTCCATAAGACCAGAAATCTTTTCTCTATCAACCCTCTCTCTCTCTCTCTCTCTTTTTTAGTAGAGATAAAACCCATCCATTCTAAGAATGGCAAAACAGAGGGCTATACACTTAAAGATGTTTATCTACCAGCAAAACACTATTTGAACACTGAATAAAACACAATCCGAGGCATGTGGGAATAAGATGGCTATGCATTCATATGATGGACTATTCTATCTCTAACCCAACAAAGAGAGAAAATATTAACAGACTTTTGATGCCTGTTGCAAAATTAGTATTGTAAGCTTAAAATGGCTATGAAGGGCAATTAAAAAAAACAACTATTATACTATCTGAATGTTCTACAGGCACCATAATTAGGCTTAAGAGAATTGGGGGGGGGTCCTTCTAAAGGAGGCACTAAAATATGCAGCAATGGAATTTAATATGGCAAGGGAAACCCACTCTATCCCACAATCCCTCTTATGTGGCCTTCATGATTGTGGATCCTAGAATTGGAGATTGTGCTTAGTAGTGTCTTTTCTTAAGCAAGCAAACTGACTTTCGTGCAAACTGCCTTTTTCATGCTTCAACGTCAAACCAGCACATACCTGTAAGTGAGAAAAAATACATATAAAGGCACTGGAAACTCATTTATCTCCTCCAGGGTCAAATTTATCCATTGTCAGTGTAAAGCAAGTGGTCATCAACTCGCCCACTCAACCCCCAGCCCTGTGGTATTAAAGCTGGAGGTGGAAAAGTTGGCATTTTTGCTCCCATATGCAAAAGCGTTTTGAGTTGTACACGGAAATCATTTGATCAAATGTGTACAGGAGTATTTCATAAGCTGTGTTGACTTGCATCGACATGGCACATTTCCCCACTGGGCTTCTTCTGAGGAAGTGCCATTAACCTATTTACATAGCAAACACTTTGTAGTGCTGAGTAACTCTTGCAGCAAGTCCCGACAGACAAAATCTATCTGATGCTTCGGTTGAGACCAGTCCATGGGAAAATTTTGTAGTGAAAGAGAGTCATCAGGTTAGTGACTTTTCTCTCTGATATTCATGGGATTAAGTGGGCTTGTGAAAGGTCCCTTTCAGCTATTAAAAAGGGGCAAGTTACCCTAGCCTGGAAAAAGTACCCTAGTAAACAAGATTCAAATGTTTCTTGTCCAAATATTTGCCATTATCTGATAGCGTGAGTAAAAGTTTGTGCAGCATAGCAATTACTGCTGGCACGTAAAACAGGACTGGAAACTCCAAGCAAGTGGAATATATACATATCTGTAAATGCTGTGCAGAAATAGGGTGGGGAGGATAATTTTTGCTCTTGCTAATTATTAAAGAAAGTATTAACAGAAACATTTACATGCTCAAACACTAGAGCATAAAAACATAAGAACAACTTGCTGGATCAGGCCAATGGCTCATCTAGTCCAGCAACCAGTTTTCACAGTGGCCAACCAGATGCCTGTGGGAATCCTGCAAACCATTCCCAGCAACTGGTATTCAAAGGCATACTGGCTCTGATGGTGAAGGTAATAGAACATAGCCACTGTGGTCTTTAGCTGCTGATAGACTTATCCTGCTTGGCAGTTGTTAGCAGTGGAAATAACATCTGAAGGGAACCCTGGTTTCACCATCAAAACTATTATACAATACAGAATCATCTTTGGTCACACTCAGTGTACAGCTTCTTATATCTCACAGCTTTCACTTAGATATATTTTCAGATCTGTATTCCAGATGTTGCTGGTGATGGGCACCAGAGTCTGGTCAACATTTGGAGGGCATTTTACCAACATATAGCTTAAGTCATAATGTCAATGAGATTTGCTCCTTTGTATTGCATTGCAGCTGGCTGTCATGGACGCAGTTCAGTTTTATATTGCAACACATTTTTTTTTAAACCACGTACTGTCTGCACAGCTGCTTTGGTTTGTTTTCTGTGAAGTTTGAATTTTTGGTTGCAAATTGTTGTTATTTGGAAGATAACAAAAATACTCACAAAAACAGCATTACCTTTTGTGATCTTATCAAGTACCTTGGAATTTATTTTCTTTGTGGAAAGTGAATTTTTTCGTATTGAGGTAAAATTGACTTTTGTTGGCACCCCAAACCACAGCAGGGACCTTCTAACTTCTTTGGGGAACTTTGGAGATTTGGACTTAAAAAAAAATGCAGGAAGTGCAAAAATTGAAACATTTCTCCACAAGCTTGTCATATATGGAAAATGCTAAAATGTGGAAACAGATACTCTTTTTTTGTAGATTAATCTCCTAGGGGCAACTGTATGCTATTTTCATAATAAAATTGTTGCCTAGAAGACCAAAGGGAGAGAGAGAAATCCCCCAAATAAATCTTAAAGGTTGCCTAGCTCCAAAATCCTTGAAGTTATTTTTCTGTAAATTGGCAGGATTCATCCAATTAGAAGGTGCTATCGTTGCTGCATACTACATCCAATTCTAACATTTTTTTAAAAAGTTACAGATTTTGTTTTCATTTTGGAGGATTTTTTAAAAGGTGCCCAGCACATAGACAAAGACATAGACACACACACACACACACACACACACACAACCCTGGAACTATTTGTTTGTAATTTTGCAGGCTTCCACTTTGGAGAGGGTACTATGTCTGCACCTTTCATCAAATTCTGCCAAAAAGAAAAACTACTTTGTATTTTTAAATATCCCAATAATAGTGAATGGGGGAGGAACTGTGATTTGGATTCGACACTTGAGTCAAATCAGACAGTTTATTTGGAACAAATATTTCACTTTTCAAAATTGCTAAAGGGAGCTCCAAACATATTAGTATGTTTGGAACCCTTTCCTTAATTCTAAATGTAACATATATGGCTTTCTGTTTTCTGTTTTCTGTTTTCTGAACGATATCTATGTTTTGTAATTGTATTTATTGCCTGCTCTTTTGTGCCTTAGGCTCTGCTTGGGATGAAGGGTGGTTTTGAAAGATGTGTATGAATGAATAAAGCTGTATTTTATTTCCTTCCCTTTTTTTTGCATTTATATCATCTTATCGCTCAGCCCTGAGTGCTCCCTGGAAGGACAGATCGTGAAGCTGAGGCTCCAATACTTTGGCCACCTCATGAGAAGAGAAGAATCCTTGGAAAAGACCCTGATGTTGGGAAAGATTGAGGGCACTAGGAGAAGGGGGCGACAGAGGACGAGATGGTTGGACAGTGTTCTCGAAGCTACAAACATGAGTTTGACCAAACTGCGGGAGGCAGTGCAAGACAGGAGTGCCTGGCGTGCTATGGTCCATGGGGTCACGAAGAGTCGGACACGACTAAACGACTAAACAACAACAACAACATCGCTATGCAACTGGATGAGAGTCTGTGTAGCCGCATTCCATAGACAAAAAAATTGAAACAACTTTGTTTAACATTTTGTCAACAGATCCCTTTTCCTAACTTGCCTTTCAAATGGGCATAAACAAAGCAATAACTCCATTAGCATCTAGTATCCTCTACCAGAGATGGCTAGATCATGCTCTTTCTGGTTCATGCGAATTTCACATGTGTTCTCTCCCCTGTCCACATTAATCTGCTTTTTTTATTTAAAAAAATCTGCATAAAAATTTGTATTTAAATGCATCTTTAAAGACTTGTTTTTTTAAAAAAAGAATTATGCATGATTAAAATATATTTATCTCAAATGCCACATTTCTAAATGTATCTTATCCTAAAGCACATATTTTTCATGTATTTTGCTATATTTTAAAGTCAAGAACTGTATCACAACATGTGGATGACCACAAAATCCAAAGGATGATTATTCTTTGTTCTGCCTATTAGGAAGTTGTGGATCAGGTTAGTTTTTATTAGAATTTACAGAAATCCCTAAATAACACAACAAAATAGCTGAAAAAGAGCAAACATTGGTGAAGACTGCATTAAAAATGTAATTGTTTATTTTCACAAAAAACTTATCCTTACTCTACAGGGAAAGACAACTGGTGTGCTAGGGAAAGGCCCAACAAGTCAAAGTAAAATTAATATAATATTAGATGCAGGGGATATTCCACTTTCAAATGTTCACAGTGTTTTTAGCTATGCTAAAGGTGAACTAAATTGTGTGTCTGAAGCTAACTGAACACACACATCTTGGAGTAATCTATGAGGTTTGGTTCGTGTCACTGAGAAGATCCTATACAGAAAAGATGATCATATATCCAGGGTAGTTTATAGAAGAGCAAAGAAGTTATCTTGGGTTAACCTTCCATAGCTAGAAAACTATCTTTCTCCTGCAGCCTCCACAGTGGTACTGAAGCATGGCAAATAAAAACATCATGCAGTGATATCAAACTTAACATGATCAGGCAACAGAAACAAATGTTTACAGAGCAAATTTGTTCTGTGCAAATGTAAAAAAACAATGCCCCTCATAAGAATTTGAAAAGATATGATACAGACATTTTCATTTTTGGCAAAGTGTGATTGGCATTGCCTTTGATGTTATGTATCCAGGAGGAATTTGGAACTGAGTAGGGCTTATATGGGGGTTGTTTATTTTTGAAGATTTCTATTTTTAAATTATCCTAATAAAGCTCCAGGCACAAAAGGGAGGGGAGCGCTTAAAACAACAGTTCTGCTAATAATAATATTGGGCTGGATCCAGTCTCACCAAGTTAAACTAAGGCCCCATTGAAATCAATGAAAAGTAAGACCCATTAATTTCTATTGGAACTAAGTACAATAGCTCAGTCTTGCCTCAACCCACTGCAGTTTTCTTTGAGTGTTATTCAACTATGCTTTACTCAGCATAGACCCATTGAAATCAATGGACGTGATTAAGTTAGATCCACTGAATTCAGGGGGTCATCTGTGAGTTTAATGCCACCTTTTATAACATTCCACCAGAGGCAATGTGTTTGGATATTAAGATTTCTGGAAACAGCTGTTAAGTGCTTAGACTGGTGGTGCATGTACACAACCTCAGCATCCCAAGTCAAAAATGTCCCCTCGGTACTGAATAGATGCTATCACAATGCCACAGGGTAACACTGAGATAAATGCTTGGAGCTTGGGTGTGAAATCACATTAATAGAGCACAGCTGAATCCGGAGTACAATTGCTCAAAAGTGGTGCTGAAACTGGGAGCAGTAACTTTAATGAATTAATCAGTGGGGCATATTTTAAATATGCCTCTTGATCAGATTGTCCAATAGATTGCTCAGGTAAAGGCTGTGTTACTGTAATAAGGAATGGAAATAAAACATTGAAGATGGCTCTGTACCTTGCCAAGCACTCCCTTGTGATTAAATACATCTGTAATAGTGATTATGTGTGATTCTACTGGTGAGGCTACCAGATCACAGCTTCAGAAAGTGGTGGTTCTTGACACCCAAAGACACTATTGTTGTATTTAATGTAATACCACCGCCACCGCTTGTGGTACTGTAATCAGTTATGCACGGCATCCACAATATCCACAGGTAACAGCTGCAATGCTAAACACTGCTGCTAGGGAGTATATTGATATAGTAATTTTGCCCCTGATAGAACTATACTGGGAACTGAATTAAAAATACACATTTTATTACAGTTACAAACTACGGAAGTTTAAAACAGGTTTTCTCAACCTCGGCCCTCCCCTCCAGATGTTTTTGGCCTACAACTCCCATGATCCCTAGCTAGCAGGACCAGTGGTCAGGGATGATGGGAACATCTGGAGGGCTGAGGTTGAGGAAGCCTGGTTTAAAATCTTTCTGTGTAACAAGCCAATGAAACACAGAGAAAACTGCAGGCTTCTAGCCTATTGCAACCGAACTTTACCAAGGCTTTTTATATTAATCCAGAAGTTATTAATCTCAAACTGTTGCATTTGGCTTCAGTTCCAATTTGACAGTTATTTCCAGACGATCGTTTATTAAGTGTGCCCTCCATTCTCTCTTGAACATAGGGATGTTGCAAGTATTTTGAATGCTCATGAGCAGTTTCAAAAATGAGCTGGCCTTTATTAAATTGGGATCTTTTTCATTTTTAAAAATTGAATGGATATCTCACTTTAACTTAACAACTTCTGTCCCATCTATTCTATACCAGGTGTCAACATCTGCTTATATTTCCCAAATTATAACAAATCGTGCTTATCTATTGGCCCTTACCACATTCCAAGTTTTCTTCTTTCTTCAAATGCTTTGATATTTGTTATGTAGAGCACAAATAGAAATAAGCATATATGTTACATTTCCCGGAGGGGAGATGTTCTGGAATGGGACACAATCCTTGGATTGAAAATAATTAGCCATTTGGTGGAGTCAGTATCTCTCAAACTGGAAAGTGCACAGTCTCTGAAGGCATCTCTGAAGGCATCCTTGCTGAAGCTAAGCAGATCTGGTTTCTGCCTGGATGGCAGAGATGCAGGAACCACATGGATTTTCCTGAGCTTCCCAGAAAGAAAGCAGAGGATAAATGGAACACACAACCTTTCAGGAAATCTAAGGAAAAAATTATCAGTAAACACCAAATGCATCAAATGGGCTGGGCAGCATGGATGTCCACCTCTCCTTTGCAGTCAAGTACGAGGTTGGATTTGCAAACGGCATGTGAGTCATGAAGCTCCCTTGTAAAGGAGGAGGACCATCTGCTAGTCATGAGCAGATGACAAATTGGATGCATCACCATTGCTGCTTTTCCCAGATCAGTAAGTAAACACATTTTGTAACCTTGCAGATAACACTCTTTGAGCTTTCACTAATGGAAAAGTTTGAATTTGTGCAAAGCATTGAAAAACATCTTATTTGAAGTGCAGTTTTAAAAGCAGCAGCTCAATTTTGACGGCAGAGATTGCGAACATCAACCCCCCTAAGTGAAACCTGTTTTATTCAATCCATGAAAAAGTTATTCTGACTGTGACAAAGTAATGCACACTCTAGATGGAGACTTCCGATTTTGGAAGGAGCTAGGTGTGCTCCCTTCGGGATGCTCCTTCTCTAAAAGTCAATACTGTACTGTACATTCTCTTTTCAATGGTATGTTCTGTAGTGCAGGTCTGACCTCTGCTGGCCACAGACTTTAAAGACAACCCCAAAGGGAATAAGGCTGGCTTCTTTTGCGGTTTAAAGAAAACAAGCTATATTTGTATGAAACCACAGAATTCTAGTATGAAGACATCCAGTCCAATTCTATGCACTAAGGCAGAGTCCTTTGCACCCAGACTTATTAGCCCACATCCACCAATTACTTTATCCCACATCCTTGGATTATTGTGGATTATTCCACAAGCAGAGTGCACAACCAATCAAAAGGCGCAGTGCCAGTAAGTGGGGGGGGGGGGGAGAGAGAGAACATGTGTACTCAATCAAATCCAGATGGCTCCAGCAACGGAATGCTGCCATATGGCAACATGCCACAGGGAAAGGCGGACATACGCCCCCATGTCGGGTCACCTGCCAATTTAAAGAGGAAGAAACTAATACTACTTAATATTTACACATGTACATGTGCTTCATGCACACTGTCAGAGTAATCCATTCAAGCAGCTAGCCATTATTATTCTACTATTATGGGAGATGGAAACAGAAACAGAGATACAGCAGTTGACGGCCACCCAGTTGTAGCAGGAGGAAAAGTAGGCTTACTCTATGACAGGGAGTTTATTTGGGGCTGGAGCCATGGGCGTACCCAGCATGGGGCAGGGGGGGAGCTGCCCCCCCCTAGAAGCAGGGCAGCTGGAGAGTACAGGCAGGGACGCTGGCTGCTGTGCTACACCTCAGCCTGCTTGTCTGAAGCGAAACGGCGGCAGCGAAGCTGCCTCCGTTGAAGGAAACCTGGACCTGGACCTGGGCTAACTTCAGCCCACACTCCTTCAAGTCACAGTGAACACAGCACAGAAAGTGCTGCCCCACAATGCTCTGCGGCATCTCATTTGCATACACTCCAGTGGGGTGGTTGGATAGTCTTCCACCACAAGATCACATTCTCAGATGAGGCATTGTTTCGGCCCAATGACATGCATCTTTCCTTAGCAGGAAACAATATTTGGTTGAGAGATACGATTGAAGGCAATAGGGCATGGATGCAGATGTGAGTGGTTTGGCGGTGAGCATTTGCTTGGTGGGTGGTTGGGCATTGGGGCAATCCTTTGTTTTGGATGGAGGGGAGGTTGTAGTTTCTGCCTACCCCTCCAAATGCTCAGGTATCCTGTTAAAGGGATCTGGGGGAGTGGCCATGTCCACATGCCCTGGCAGGGCCAGGGCCAAAGGCACTCCTCCAGACAGTGGTCCCTGTGGGGATCACCCGATTGGATGTAAGTCTTGGGAACCCCCGCCTGGATTGACCACGCATCACTTCCGGCGGGCGGGCCAGAAGTATTTAGATTGCCCCATGCCCATATGTATTCAATAAAGTTGTGGCCTGTTTTGACCCCAAACCAGTCTCTGTGGTCTCTCATTATACAGGCTGGAGTATGGGAAGTACAATGCCTGGTCCTGCAAGAAGAATTGTGGATAAGCCATAAGACTTTACATAATACTTGGATGTAAGTATGGCAGTGCAAATTATAGCTGCCAATTCTTGTTACACAATAGGAGCATCCAACATGTTCTATGGCAACCCGGAAATGGGGGAAAGAAAGGTGTGTAGTATCAGGTTTAATAGAAATCTTAACGTAAGAATTGAACTCAGTCACAAGATTTCCCCAATGTGCCTCAAACTTGGCAAGTAGATTGGAAGATATCCAGACTATCTGAGTGCCCAGATCTTGTGGCACAGCCAAGCAGCCTGGAGGCCCACCTTTTATATCTGTAGCAAAAACCTTCCCTTGTATACACTTGTACTACCTTACACAACAATCCAGTCATTCCTCAAGTATTTCTTTTATAACACGTTAATGAGTGTGCATCTAATAGCGTGAGATTAAGAGTGTTCTGCTTTGTATACAAGTAGTCAGCACCTGTAATGGCAGGTCAAAGGGGGGGAAAGGGAGGCAGTGCTTTTTAAAAGACACGGAAGACTCCATCTGGCATTCCTGCCCTCTCTCATGTGCCCTGCAGTGCTGTTGGGATCAGGCTCCAACAGAACAGGAAGAAACAGAGGAAAGGGGCAGAACTGTGGGAACCAGGGTTGGGGTGTGTGGAATCTCCCATTTCCACCCCAACTTCAGTCACTTTGCAAAGTGGAGCAGGAATGCTGACTGTCCCCTCTGACCTTCCTGTGTAACAGGAAGCCTCAGTGGAGGCTTGGCAGGACTTTAATCAGCTGAAGTGGCAGTGATTGAACAGAGGCATTAGGTTGCAGTGTTGTCACCTAGGACCAGATACAGTGGTACCTCCGGTTACATACTTAATTCATTCTGGAGGTCCGTTCTTAACCTGAAACTGTTCTTACCCTGAGGTGCACTTTCGCTAAGGGGGCCTCCTGCTACCGCCACTGCCACACGAGTTCCACTCGCATCCCAGGGCAAAGTTTGCTACCAGGAGCACCTACTTTCGGGTTAGTGCAGCTCATTACCGGAAGCGTTCATAAGGAGGACAGTACGTAACCCGAAGTTCCACTGTACTGCCTTTGCAGATGGGAGCAGACCTATATGCCTTCACAGAGCCTGTGCTTATATTCCAGGTATTCTCACAAGGCAAGAGAGGCTTACAAGTAGTGCCTCATCTATAAAAGCTCGGTGGAATGGGTGAGAAACCTGTTGGGAACATCTTTGTCACTTCCGTTCAGTCCTGAATTTCTTGCCCTGCTCCTGAATCGTGACTCCTGAGCACTGCGTCTGCTGTGGAGCCTGTGTCGTTACTTGCCTGAATAAAGATCTCTTCCTTCCTTCCAAGTGATATTCTCTGCCTGAATATGTTGTGGGGGAGCCAGGACATCACAAACCTTTGTTAATAAATTGGGGGGGGGAGGAGAATTGGTTAGTGAGATGTGTGACCTGATTCTAACTAAGTATACCTAGGTTTTTCAAACATACCTTTTATACATCTCTGGCACACTTATAATAGGGTAAGTAAGAACATCAGTGCTTTAAAATGTTTGCATAATAATTCCACTGTGCCTTTCCTCCTCTGTCTCCTGGCCTAATGACTAGAAAAACCATTTAGTGTAGTAGGTCTGCCTTCCCTATTTTCCTGTCCATCACCTCTGAAAAAAACGTGTTCAAGCCAGGAATGGGGAACCTGTGGCCCTCTAGGTGTTGTTGGATTCCAACTTCCATCTTCCAAGACCATTGGATCATGCTGACTGGGGCTGGTGGGGGTTGAAATCCAAACATCTGTAGGGCACCAGGGTGGAGAAGGCTGGTTTAGTGTATAACATATTCTCTTCATGTGTCTTCAGGTACTATAGCAGAACTGTTGTTATCTTGGGAACCACACTGAGACCTGCGGATATAGGGCAGTATAAAAATTTAATAAATAAAAATATACAGTTACTGTCTCACACTTGTGTGCATGAAAAAAATAACCTGAGCCCTGAACTCAAATTACCAGAGTGGGTGTGGCTTGGCAGGTTTGCAGTGGCCTCTACTTTCCCCTTTCTCTTTTTCTCTTCCTGCTTCCTGCTTCCCTTGACAAAGGAGCCATGCAGCTTGACTCCCAACTCAGCACATGCTGCAAGTGAACTGAATCTCCCCAGAAGGGAGATTTTAAAGCCTGCATCTTTGTTAACCTAAAGATTGTATGATTGTTTTTGTAAGGATACCAAATACTTTTCTTTTTAAGTTGTTTTGGACCTTTTTTTCACCTTCACTTTACTGCCAGCATATAGAGACTTGCTTGCTGTCGCTTCTGGAAACTCTCAGAGTAAAACACACACTTCTTTGCAAAGTTACTGGTAAGTGTCTGTGATTTATTCTAGCCTAAGTATTTTCATGAGGAACACTTGCATAAAGACAAATGAGGGCAAATGTGCTCAGAGCTATCACCATTGTGCTTAACTCTGCTACTGGAGAGTAAAAATCTCCCTTTCAAACCTCTTTTCCCAACAAGAACATCAAAAAATTATACTCTGTATTGAAAGAAAACCCAAGCTTTCATTGTTACTCACTGGGAAAGATTTTAAAAATTGGTCCCAAATAACTTTTAAATGGAAAGACAATTAAAATTATGTCTAAGAAATGACAATGAAAGAAGGAGTTAGAAGGGGAAATGGTTGGTGGGTAAAAACAGTTGCTAAAAACATTTGTGAGGAAAATACCAATCTCAATATACACCAATAACACAAATACTTATGGGATTTCTAAAAAACAATAAGCAGAGTTGTACATAAAGGGTTAAAAGTCACATTAGCATTGAAGTAAAGGGTAACTCTCGTTTTGAACAGGGCTATCGAAGTACAGTTCCTCAGAAATTAACAGTTTTTTTATTGCAGCTATTGTACAACTGAAATTTGTTTGCACCAAAATGTTTCCTTTACTTTGTATCAGTCTGATAAGTGATTTGTTCCACGGAGGGAAAGCCTTTTATCACCATAGTCCAGATGTATATTCTTGGCAAAGTCCGCCAATTTAGAAGACTTTTTTCAGCTGAGAGTTTGTTTGTGTGTGTGTGTGTGTGTACATAGGCAGCTCAAAAACGTGTTTTCAAAAAATCTGCTTTGTTGCTTCCCCTTCCCATTCTTTCTTCCATCTTCCTCTGCTTCCCCCCACCCCTTCCCCCTCTTATGGCTTCACCTATAAAGAAGCCAACAAGGGAAGTATTTAAAAAAAAAAATTTGTGCCCACTCACCTCCCCTGCTGCGTTGAATAGAGTCTTACAATAACATTTCATGAACATCCTGAACATCCAAGGGGGTGTATTCTAGGATGTGCAGGGAGTGAGCTGCATCTGTGCCCTAGCACCTAACAGCCCGATCCTCCACATGTCTGCACAAATGTAGACACCAAATGTCCTCAGAAGTCCTATTGAGTTCATTGGGAACAATTCCCAGGAAACTGGGTTTAAGATGTTTGGTTTTATTTCATTTGTTTTAACAAGCATTATACAAACCCTTTTCTTCCCCCATCCCAATATATTGGAGGACCCACTTTCCAACTACATTTTCCAGTATCGAAAAGTAAAACTGATGCAAAACTAATTCCAGTGACAAATGGCAAAAATAACCAGAAAAATAAAAAAATCAGGAAGACCAAAATTTTAATAAAGAATGGGGAGAAATTATAATTTATCTTAAAAACCATTGTAAAAAGTTAAAATTGTTAATAGTATTGGAATAACACTTGTAGTTTAATGGTGACTTTTGGATATAATTGAGATGTAAAAGATTAGGATTATTATAAAAGATGCAGGAGGAAATGATTAACAATAGGATCCACAAAGGGGAGGAGGGAAGTCCAGGAGATTCTATGGAATCTTGTCTTTATGTTGTATGTTGGATATGTGATTGTAAAACTGTAATTTGAAAAACCAAATAAATGTGTTTTTTTATTAAAAACAATCCAGTGACAAACGTACCCTAGTTCTCTAGCATTCTCCACATTGACAATACTGGTTCATATACTGATGATTTTTCCACACAGGTTGACCACAGCATCAAGGGGTGATGTGTTTGTAAATGGGACATGGTAGATCAGGGCTAGTCAATACAGTGCTCTCCAGAAGGGCTACAACTCCCAACATTCTGGCTGGGGCTGATGGGTGTTTGTCACAGTGGCCGGAGTGGGCTACTTCAGAGTAACGACGCTACGCAGCTCTGCATTTTATTCTTTTATTGGTGCTGCGTATTTACAGTGCTGAAGTCATTGCTATTTACACGGAGTGATGTGGTCAGTCGGTTTCAGAACCTCCGAATGGCTTTTGGCGCGTCTTTCTCCAACACAAAAGCTTTGGTAGACCCATCCTCTTTCCCCTCCTCTTTCTGCGTAATTCCGGAGTTGGGGGGATGGGTCTCCCCCCCTTATTCGCCCCTTCCTGTCCCACCTGGGACCCTGGCTCCTCTACCCTGCCTGAGCCTCGGACCCGACTTCCTGCTTCCCTGGCTCCTCTACCCTGCCTGAGCCTCGGACCCGACTTCCTGCTTCCCCACTGGCATCGGAACTCTCTCTGCTTTCCCCTGTGCTCGGGGATGGGCTTGAACTCAGGAGGGGAGGGACTTCGCGATATCCCCTGTCCCTCACATCCACCCCCCTCCCAAGCTCTCCTTCACCCCTCCCCAGGTCCCCCCCAGGTGTCGGTGACGACTGGAAGCCTAAGAACTCAGTGCTTTCCGAGCCCGTTGGTGTGAACACCTCCCCCCAGTCCTGCGAGCCCCCCCCTTCCGCCTGGGAGGACGGGAATCCCAAAAAGTCCGTGGCGTCAGAGCTGGTAGGGGTAAAAATGTTCTGCCAATCTGCTCCTTCCTCTGACTGGGTGGATCTCGGTGACACCCATACCTCATCCTCTGGTTCCTCAAACTCCGCTTCCCAGCGCCATGGTGAACTGCTCTCCCGTGCTTCCTCCCCCTCCCCCTCCTTTTCCATGTGCCAGGGCTTGGGTCTATGGGGAAAGAGGGCGTGAAATTCTTCTACCAGGAATTCCTCCTGTATCTGAGTGGCTGGGACCCATTCATTCTGTGACGGTGGAGCATCCTCCCATGCCATGAGGTACTCCAGGCCCCCCACCCCCCACCTTGAGTCCAGGATGGCCGTGGCCTCATTGAGTTGCTCCCTGCCTTCCCTCTCCCCCCCTCCCTCAGGGGTTTGTTCGCTGCCTCGGAGCCTGCTGCTTTCCCTGTACGGCGACAGCAGCGATCTATGAAACACTGGGTGCACCCTCATGTCCTCTGGCAGTGCCAGCCTGTATGCCACCGGGTTGACCTGTTGCGTGACCGTGAAGGGGCCCAACCTTCTGGGCGCCAGCTTTTTGCACCTCCCTCTGATGGGAAGGCCCTCCGAGGACAACCAAACTTTGTCCCCCACCCTAATGACCTCCCCCTGTCGCCTGTGGCGATCTGCCCCCTTCTTGTACGCTTCCTTGGCTCTCTCCAAGTGTTCTCTGAGCTGCTGGTGCACCGTCTCCAGTTCCTCTGCCCAATCCTCAGCCTGTGGGCCCTCCTCCTCCTCCTCCCCCTCCCTCTCTGGGAAAGATCTGAGGTCGCGCCCGTAATTGGCCTTAAAGGGCGACACCCCTGTGGAGACGTGCACCGCATTGTTGTAGGCAAATTCTGCCAGTGGCAGGCGATCCACCCAGTCCGTTTGCCGCTGGCTGACGTAGCATCTCAGGTACTGCTGCAGAATGGCGTTGACCCTCTCCGCCTGTCCATTGGTCTGCGGGTGTCTGGCCGTCGACAAGCTGACCTCCACCTGCAGGAGGTTCATGAGCCGCCGCCAGAACCTGGAAACAAATTGGCGGCCACGATCCGAAATAACCCTTAAAGGTAATCCATGCAGTCGGAATACGTGGTCAACAAACAGTTTGGCTGTCTCTTCTGCAGAGACCGCCCTGGCACACGGTATAAAGTGGCACATTTTGGACATGAGGTCCACCACCACCAACACTGCGGTCTTGCCCCTGGAAGAAGGCAGATCTGTGATGAAGTCCATGGACACCACTTCCCACGGCCTGTGTGGTGTGGCTAAGGGCTCCAGCAATCCTGCTGGCGCTGCTCTGACCACCTTTGCCCGCTGGCAGGTGTCACAGCCCCGTACATAGTCTCGAACATCTTCCCGCACCCCTGGCCACCAGAAGTGTCTCATGACTAGGTGAGCGGTTTTGTCCCTCCCAAAATGACCCGCCGTTGGGTTGTCGTGCATCTGCTTGAGGACCGTACGTCTAAGCTGGGTGGTGGGCAGGTACAGTGCACCCTTGTAGAAAAGCAGCCCCCTGCGTGCTGCAAAGTCTTTTGCCTGCTCCCCCCCCTCTCAGTTCTCTGAAGATGCGGTTGGCAAATTCATCCGCTGCCGTCAGTGCTGTGAGTTCTGCCTCGCTCACCACTGCTGCTCCGCAGGACCATGCTGACGGGGGGGGAAATGTGCCTGGGTGCCGGTGGCGCCTCCTCCTCCATGTACTCTGGTTTGCGGGAGAGGGCATCCGCCCTGACATTCTGCTCTCCCGGGATGTAGTGTATGGAGAAGTTGAAGTTCGAGAAGAACTCTGCCCACCGTATCTGCCGCTGGTTGAGCACCCTGGCAGTTCTCCAGAACTCCAGGTTTTTGTGGTCCGTGCACACCTGGATGGGGTGCTTGGCGCCCACCAGGAAGTGTCTCCAGTGCTGGAACGCAGCGTGGATCGCAAGAAGTTCCCGATCAAACACCGTGTAGTTTCGCTCTGGCTGGGTCAACTTCCTGGAGAAGAAGGCACAGGGTCTCCACTCTCTGTTGGCGTCCAGTTGCAACAAAATGGCGCCCACAGCTTTATCAGAAGCATCTGTCTCCACGCGTAGGGGCGCGTCCTGAACCACGTGGAACAGGTTCTGGTCTGAGGCGAACACCCTCTTGAGGCTTTCGAACGCTGCTTGCGCCTCTGGTGTCCACCTGAACTTCTGCTTGCCTCTCAGGCAGTCAGTGATGGGAGCCGTAACGCGAGAGAAGTTCTTGATGAACTTCCTGTAGAAGTTGGCGAAGCCTAGTAGGCGTTGGGCATCTTTGCGCGTCCTGGGGCTGTGCCAGTCCAGGATGGCCTGCACCTTGTCCTTGTCCATCGCCAGCCCCTTGTCTGACAGCTTGTAGCCCAGGAAGTCCACCTCCTTGGTGTGAAACTTGCACTTCTCCAGCTTCACATACAGGTGGTTCTCCTTCAGGCGCTGCAACACCTCCCTGACATCTTTCACATGCTGCACTGGGTCATTGGAGTAAATAAGGATGTCATCCAGGAAGACCAAGCATTTCCTGAAGAGGAGGGACCCCAGGACGTGGTGCATGAAGGCCTGGAAGCATGCTGAGCCCCCTTGCAACCCGAAGGGCATCACCAGATATTCAAAAGAGCCCAGAGGCGTGAACATCGTGGTTTTCCATTCATCGCCTTCCCGGATCCTGATCAAGTTGTACGCCCCCCTCAGGTCTAGCTTGGTGAAAATCTTGCCCCTGCGTGCCACTGTCAGGAGATCATCCACTCTGGGCATGGGGAAAGCCACTGGCTCTGTCACTGAATTCAGCCGTCTAAAATCCACCACAAGACGGCGCTGTTGCGTGTCTTTCTTGTCCACCCAGAAGACCGGGCTGCCCCCTGCTGCCTTGCTTTCTCTGATGAACCCCCGCTTGAGGTTCTTGTCGATGAAAGCACGCAGATCCTCCAGTTCCTGGTCTGACATGGCGTACAGCTTGGCTGGGGGTATAGTTGCCCCTGGCACCAGGTTGATCTGGCAGTCAAAAGGCCTGTGTGAGGGTAGGTGGTCGGACTCCGCTTCGCTGAAGACCTCCTGCAGGTCCCAGTACGGCTTGGGTATCGCCTCACCCCCTTTGACGTGCATGGTGGCCACCGTGGCTATTGGAGGCCCCTCCCCTGGTTGGTGCTGCATGCAATGTTCCAGACAAAAGTCCGACCCAAACGTGATGCATCTCTGGTGCCAACTGATGGAGGGGTCGTGGCGCGCCAGCCAGCTCATGCCCAAGACGATGGGGGGGTCTGAGATGGTGGTGACGTTGAATGCCAGTGTCTCTGAGTGCCTTCCCACCGTCATTCTCATGGGGGGGGGGGTTTGATGAGTGATGGCCCCACCCAGCAGCTCTCTGCCGTCAATGGTTGCCACGTGCAGAGGAAAATCCAGCTGCAGAAGCTGGATCTGGTGCTCTTCTGCAAAGTTTCTCGAGAAGAAGTTGGCTGAGGCACCACTGTCAATTAGGGCGAGGACCGTCAGGGGATAGCCATTTGGGAGCGTGAGCGTCACTTCTAGAACCACTCCTGCTCTGGGAGGGGTGGGCTGGCTCTGCTCCTCTCTGTGCGGGTGGGTGGGCTGGGGCTGTTGTCTGCTGACTGTGCCTGGCTGCTGCCCCTTGTCTCCTGCAGCCAGGCTTTCCCGTTTCCCTGCTGTGGTGCTGCGTCAGTGGGGGAGGGCACAACCGTTCCCGCCTTTCCTTGCCACTCCCTGCGATGTGGGCAGTCTCTGACGAGATGCTGGGGGGAGTTGCAGAGAAAGCAATTCCCACCCCTTCCCTCCTTGCGTCTTGGCGCCGCTGGGGTTTGAAAAGCCCGCGCGCGCGCGCGCTATCAATCTGCATGGGTTCCTGGTCCTGGCTGGCCCCAGGCGTGGCTTGAAAGGGTTGTTGGGGGAGTGGCTTCTCCTGCGACCGTGGGAACCAAGCCCGCTTTGCGCGCGTTGCTTGCTTGTCGCTCCACCGGGATTCCTCCACCGCCAGAGCCGCTTTGCTCAGCTGATCCATATTACTGGGCTTTGGACCTCTCGAGAGCTCATCCTTCACCTCCTCATGCAACCCCAAGTAGAACGCCGCTTGCATTGGGGGTGACTCTAGTTCCCACCCCAATCTGTGCACCAGCATGGTGAATTTCGCCCAATACGCGCGAACTGTCATATTTCCTTGGCGTAAATTATGAAGTTCCTCCTTAGTCTGGTCCATATGACTATCGGACGAATACATCGTTTTCAAACCTTCTAGAAAAAGTTTGACATTCTTCATGCAAGGATTCTTTGTTGCGATTAACGGTCTTAGCCACTCCCTGGCTGCCCCGGTAAGGTGCTCCACAATAAACGCTACCCTGTGCTCATCATCAGGGAACTCATCGTGGTGCAGCTCAAGAGCATACACAATCTCAGTCTCAAAGCCCTGATATTCCCTCGGGTCTCCATTGAACTTGCTTACTAGGGTCCCGGCTCTCCTTCCTGGCAGCACTTGGACTTGGGGTGCCCCTCCCGCCTTGTTTTTCTCTGCATCCAGCTTGTTTTGGAGGTCTACCGCCACCGCCCTTAATTCCTGCTCTCTTTCCTGTAGCGCTCTCACCTGTTCCGCAAGTTGTAGCCGGTCGTCCTGGACCTTCTTAGTCTCTTCTTTAGCTGCCTTCAATTCCCCCTGCGCCTGCAGCGACAGCTGCTGCAGTTCTTGCTGGGCTTGCTCCGCGATCTGCCGCCATCTCTCCGCCTCTGACACGCTCATCCCGGCAACTCCAAAGTAGCCCAAAAAAGGATTCGGAGGTTGCTGTCACAGTGGCCGGAGTGGGCTACTTCAGAGTAACGACGCTACGCAGCTCTGCATTTTATTCTTTTATTGGTGCTGCGTATTTACAGTGCTGAAGTCATTGCTATTTACACGGAGTGATGTGGTCAGTCGGTTTCAGAACCTCCGAATGGCTTTTGGCGCGTCTTTCTCCAACACAAAAGCTTTGGTAGACCCATCCTCTTTCCCCTCCTCTTTCTGCGTAATTCCGGAGTTGGGGGGATGGGTCTCCCCCCCTTATTCGCCCCTTCCTGTCCCACCTGGGACCCTGGCTCCTCTACCCTGCCTGAGCCTCGGACCCGACTTCCTGCTTCCCCACTGGCATCGGAACTCTCTCTGCTTTCCCCTGTGCTCGGGGATGGGCTTGAACTCAGGAGGGGAGGGACTTCGCGATATCCCCTGTCCCTCACAGTGTTGGAGTGCAACAACATCTGGAGGGCACAATGTTGACTACCCTTGTTGCAGATCAAACAGTACCAATCAGAATTTCAATATCACCTTGTTGTTGTTTAGTCATTTAGTCATGTCCGACTCTTTGTGACCCCTTTGAGCACGCCAGGCACTCCTGTCTTCCAGTGCCTCCTGCAGTTTGGTCAAACTCACGTTGGTAGCTTCGAGAACACTGTCCAACCATCTCGTCCTCTGTTGTCCCCTTCTCCTTGTGCCCTCAATCTTTCCCAACATCAGGGTCTTTTCCAGAGAGTCTTCTCTTCTCATGAGGTGGCCAAAGTATTGGAGCGTCAGCTTCAGGATCTGTCCTTCCAGTGAGCACTCAGGGCTGATTTCCTTAAGAATGGATAGGTTGCAGTCCATGGGACTCTCAAGAGTCTCCTCCAGCACCATAATTCAAAAGCATCAATTCTTCGGCGATCAGCCTTCTTCATGGTCCAGCTCTCACTTCCATACATCACTACTGGGAAAACCATAGCTTTAACTATACGGTCCTTTGTTGGCAAGGTGATGTCTCTGCTTTTTAAGATGCTGTCTAGGTTTGTCATTGCTTTTCTCCCATGAAGCAGGCGTCTTTTAATTTCGTGACTGCTGTCACCATCTGCAGTGATCAAGGAGCCCAAGAAAGTAAAATCTTTCATTGCCTCCATTTCTTCCCCTTCTATTAGCCAGGAGGTGATGGGACCAGTGGCCATGATCTTGGTTTTTTTGATGTTGAGCTTCAGACGATATTTTGCGCTTTCCTCTTTCACCCTCATTAAAAGGTTCTTTAATTCCTCCTCGCTTTCTGCCATCAAGGTTGTGCCATCTGCATATCTGAGGTTGTTGATATTTCTTCCCCTTCATGGATCACTGCCTTGTTGTGGTGAAGGGGCTTGAATAACTTAGAGACGTTATGTTTTGACCAAATGTGATCCACCTGGAGGAGGAACCGGCAAGCCACTCCAGTATCCCTGCCAAGAAAACTCCATATCACCTTACGTTACTCCAAAAACATATGTTCCTCAATAAACTCTATCTGTACAACTATCTGTAGTTCATTAGATGTTGGTTGTGCCTTCATGTGTGAATCAGGCTGATAACTTTGTAGATATAATGCCTTCATCTCTGAATCAAAATGTCTGCTTGTTCAGCAACTAGGTGTAGGTATATACAACTTCTAGCAACTAGAGAAGAATACATATCTGTTATCTGAGTGGTGTTGGCCTCTTTGCCTGCTTTCCTATCAGTCTCAATGGGCACCAGCCGCCACTGGATGGAAGTGGCTCCATGGTATCACAGGGAGCCAGCCACTCAGTGCTAGACACAGCTAGATTTGGCAGTAAACAGGTAGACTGGGTTTCCTTTCACTTTATCTATAGTAGGAGATTGTGTGCATGAAGAAAGTGCACTTCTACAGGGGTCTCAATGCTCAGTTTATGTACATGTGGGCATAAATAGAGCTATGGAAACACAAACATACATGAACCTCCTGCTGCCTGACTGAGATAGCAATTTCTCCACTGTCAGCATTTCTGCACTGTCAGGTCTCCTGTGTCTTTTTGTTTTCTCATGGTGAGAAGCAAGAATTCCTCACTTCTGTGACTTCAGCTCCTAAGCAACTGCTTCAGAGGAAGAAGGGGGCTTGGGCATTCCTCAAGTACACTGTGGTGTTCCCAGGCATTCAGTGTTCCACAGGCCCAATATTCCTGTGCAGTCAGAAAGCGTTCCCACAAACTCCTGGAAAGAATGTGCAGACCAATTCAGGCTGCATTCTGTTCTGGAAATCAGGCATCAAGGCAATAGTTAATGCAAATCCAAATATTGTTATTAATTATTATTATCATTAAGTCACTTTACTCATAAAACTTAACTCAAAGCAAGTTACAGTAGAAACACTAAAACCAATTACAGTACAATAAACATGATCAACCAATACTTAAAGCAAAGAAGCACTTCTATACAAATAAAAGAGAAGTCCAGCAGATCCTGCCCCACTAAAAGAGGCCACAAATACTTAGAATTGTAGAGTTAGAAGAGATCTGAGGATCATCTAGTTCAACCCCCTACAACATAGGAATCCTTTGTCCAACTTGGGGCTCAAACCTACAACCTTGAAAATAAGAGCATCATGCTCTACCTACTGAGCTATATTAAAAAACCATTCAAACTAAGGAACAAAGGTCTGGGTGAAAAGGAAGGTTTTTGCCCAGTGCCTAAAACTAGACAATGGAGGAAAGACAATAAAGTACACTGGGATTAGGAGCTTCACCTTCTGCTTGCATTCCAGTGGACAACTGCCACAACTAGGGGCAGGCAGTTGAAGTCACCCACTGCCAAGTAACCATAAATCAATAGGTACTAGGAGGCAAGAATATTCAGCTAAAGACAAATCCCCACTGCAACCTTGATTCAGAACAGACTTAGACCATCTGAGTTATTCCAAAGAATACTTATTATTAAAAACAACCCTCAATCTTCTCCCACTAGATCTTTGGGAACTCAGAAAGAACAGCCGAGGGTAGCTCTGCACCCTCTCTTCTGCCTTCCCTGCCCTCCACTTTCCCCAAATGTAACCTTTTAAAACAGAAACAAGCAGCAGGGGGAGCTGGTGAAGCAGTGGTGGTTGTGGTGTGTTCTTACATTTGTACCATGGTGACAAAACAGACTTCAAGGGCTCTATTACTGTGGTACATCCTGGGACCTATAGTTAATTCCTCTTAGAGATGAATGGGTTGAGGCAGGAGGAATTAGAAAGCATTGATTCCTGTGTTCTGGTTTACTCAACAAAGGTATTTGAGTCAAGTATGCTCCATTTTGAGGTGCTGGAAACATGGCAAGTTAAAGGTGGGCCCTATTTTCAGTCTTTCTTGGTGCTGGCTTCCCGCCTGCTGCCACAGGAAGGTTTGAGAAGGGGGAATAGGAAACCAGAAGGAGAAAAGGCTAGGGACAAAGCTTAGGTTGGAGTTTGGTGCTCAGCTTGTAACTTTCCAAACTGAGGAAGTTCATTTGTGTGTGTTCAAAAATTCAGTGCTATTGTCCAGCTTAGCCTTGAAGCTGCTCAACGTGGGCGGACTTCATAGCTTCAAGTGCATTGACATTTAAAGATCTGCAAGTATTTTGCAACCACCCGACTAGTGGCCTGTGGCTGGTTTGCTTTGTGGAGGGCCAAAGTGAAGTCACAGTAGACTTTTATGCTGAACTCCACACAAGCCATGAAGAACAGTCCTGTTGATCAGGCCAAAAGCCCATCTAGGACAGCATCCTGTTTTGTTAATGCATTTATTCATAGAATTTATATTCCACCCCTCATCACAGGTGATATTGGGGCAGATCACAATGTAAAAGTCAGTATGGCAATAAAATATAATTAAAACATATCATTAACACATCCATCTGTCATCTCTCTCCCAAATGTTCAAGAAGTCAATAAAGGCCCGGAAGAAGAGATCAGTCTTCAGCTGGCACCAGAAAACTGACAAGAGTAGATTTGGATGCTTTGTTAGAGTGTTTTGCTTCCAGCAGCTGGTCCTGTTTGTTCTCACAGTAGCCAACCAGATGCCTATCATAAGCCCTCACAAAGGACATGAGTGTAATAACACTTTCACCTTGGTGGATATAAACAAAAAAAGAGCAATCCAATTGCCCTTCCCATACACATGAAGTGGAGGTGGCCCTTCATCCTGCCCTGCCTGACTCTGCTGTCCATTGCCACTGATCTTCACCACTGAGAGCACCCCAATGTGCCCACACAAATTTTGGACAGGCAGCAGCTACCATTGGTGATATCCCCACCAGTGGTGCCCTGTGGAAACCCCCTGAACAGGTTGTTTTGGAGATGGGGAGGAGATGAAGCTGGGACAGTGCAGGATCTGCCACCACATGACAGCAAAGGGCCCAATCCAGGCCTCTTCATTGTGCCAGGCTGAGAGCTAGAGTAGGTAAGATGTATTTTCCCCCTTTGGCCAGCACACGCAGAAGGGCTGTGGAAGTGGTGGGGGCAGCAATACTGCTCCATTAAACCCCACCACTGTGTCCCTAAGTCATCTAAATGGAAAATAGATAAAGGGTAGGGATGTTGTGTGGTGGCAAGATTGAAAGAGGGGAAAGGGTGCAACGGAGTCCTCCAGCAGCAGCATAAAGACTTGGTGGTTCACTTGTGACTCACTAAGAAGAGCATCACCTACTGAATCACAAGCCCTCTTCCTTCTCCTTCCACCTATGTTTTCCTTGGCAATCTCCCACCCTTGTAATGAATCAGGCTGACCCTACTCTAGGAGGCAAAATCCAAAAGCTTGAGGTGTTGTGGCCACAAGCTATACTGCCTGGTTCTCAGGAAGCTCCCAGAGTTCCGGGATTCACTATAACCCTCTGTGCAGCCCTCACTGGGTCACAGTGTGACAAGAAGTTCTGCAATGTTTCCAGCCCCACCTATCTGGAATATTTTCCTGCAGAGGCAGTGAGTCACTTCCTTGTTAGAAATCTCACACCAAATTCTTCCTTTTCACTTGTGCTTACAAGATATTATTAATATATTCTCTCTCTCTCTCTCTCTCTCCCCATATACAGACTTTTTAATCGTCATATATGTCCACACTAGCAACCACTGTGATAGACTTCAGTCCACATTAGATTACAAATCTTTCCACTAGCTGTATTTGATACATCAGATTTTCTCTGGGATGTATCAACTTCTATCCGTAATTTAAAATCCCAGCTGTGTCTAAGTAGTATCAACTCAGTGAGACTTGTGTACAAAGGCATCAATTCACTGTGTGCTGTCAACACTGTCAAGTGCCTGGAGCTCAGGTGTTCACAAGCTGTACATGCATAAGTGTACCAGATTGTGTGGACTGAACCTCTGCATGTACAGTTTGTACACACTTAGGTTCTGCGCAGGTTTTGCTAAATATGTGAAGGGCAAGGGCAAGGCCAGCAGGCATTATATATATTTTGCTAATGCAGTGATCAAGGGAAGTAATTCTGATTTGGTCACATCACATATGGAGTACTGTATCCAGTTCTTGGTGCTACAATTTAAGGAGGATGTTGACAAGCTGGAATGTGTGTAGAGGAGGGCAACCAAGTTGATCCAGGGTCTGGAAACCAAGCCTTATGAGGAATGGTTGAAGGAGTTCAGTATGTTTAGCCTGGAAAAGAGGAGACCGAGAGGAAATATAATAGTTATATAGAAGATGGAGCAAGCTTGTTTTCTCCTGCTCCAGAGGGTAGGACCCAAACCAATGGATTCAAGTAACAAGAAGTGAGATTCCAACTCAACATCAGGAAGAACTTTCTGACAGTAAGAGCTGTTCGACAGTAGAATGGACTCCCTCGGGAGGTGGTCGACTCTCCTTCCCTGGTGGTTTCTAAGCAAAGGTTGGTTGGCCATCTCTCATGGATGCTTTAGCTGAGATTCCTGCATTGCAGGGAGTTGGACTAGATGATCCTTGGGGTCCCTTCCCACTCTACAATTCTGTGATTCTATGTACTGTACAGTGGAACCTCAGTTTACGAACACCTCAGTTTATGAATTTTCAGTTTACGAACACTGCGGACCCATCTGGAACGGATTAATTCACTTTCCATTACTTTCAATGGGAAAGTTCGCTTCAGTTTATGAACGCTTCAGTTTACGAACAGACTTCTGGAACCAATTACACCCATGCTTCGGGTTAAGTACGCTTCAGGTTGAGTACTCCGCGGACCTGTCTGGAACGGATTAATCCACTTTCCATTACTTTCAATGGGAAAGTTCGCTTCAGTTTATGAACGCTTCAGTTTAAGTACTCCACGGACCGTCTGGAACAGATTAATCCACTTTCCATTACTTTCAATGGGAAAGTTCGCTTCAGTTTATGAACACTTCAGTTTATGAACAGACTTCTGGAACCAATTGTGTTCATAAACCGAGGTTTATGGAGTGCCTACTTTTCATGGATTTGCAATAAACTTACCAGTATGCCTTGTACAATATTGGGGTTAATCTATTAGCTCCACCTAGTGGAGCCACCTAGTAGCTGCATAGGAGTACAGTGGTACCTCGGTTTATGAACACAATTGGTTCCGGAAGTCTGTTCAAAAACCGAGGTACCACTGTACTCCTATGCAGCTACTAGGTGGCTCCACTAGGTGGAGCTAATAGATTAACCCCAATACTGTACAAGGCATACTGGTAAGTTTATTGCAAATCCATGAAAAGTAGGCACTGCATTTTCTCAATTTGTGTTGGTTAAGACTTTATGGGTAGAAAGAGGCAGAGGGGGGGGGAATCAAAACAGCTTTGCATGCTATCTCTGTTGGCCTCCCCATCTTTGATAGTGTCAGCTTTACTCCCTCCCCCACACCTGATATCCATGTGAATCAAGCCAAAAATACTTCACTCAGTTGCACCTACCTAGAGGGTGGGCTCAGAAAGAAAGAAGAATCGGTGGGGCAAGAGGAGAGGAGGGAGAACCTGGCAGTTCTTACACATCATACTGCTGCTAATCTCCTTTCAAACGAGTCAAATATAAAGTCATGTTCTTTCTTGTGAAAACATTACTAGCCTGTGGGTGTCAACACAACCTTCATTTCCAAGAAATCTGTTGCAGCCCACAGTGAGTCTAGAGAAATTACATTTTGATGACAGCGAAGACAGACTGCGAGCAAAACATTGCACACTTAAGCTGTGTAACAGCAACAATCTTGTAGGCTTTTAAAAAAAAGACCATTATCTCCTGTTTTATAAAGAACTACAGCAAAACAAGGACCAAAGGTGTGTGTTTTCAATTTTTGCTTAGACCTTGACAGATACCCTTCTCTTTCTTCAATTGCTATTCATTGAAAGGAAAAACATTTCCTTCTCGCTTGGATGAAGAACAGCAAATACCTTTCCTCAGCTGCTCAGTTTCCTTTTACATGCTATGTATTATGTAATCAACTTACGCAATCATCTCAGGTATAGCAAGTTGGGAGATAGCAATTCACCAAAACAACTATACAAATACTTTGAATGGAATGAAGCTTTGCTGCAATAAACTAAACTTGTGGAGATGTATTGGTGGACGCACTCAATTTCATGCCTGGAGTTTAACAGTTCACAATTTCAGCTGCCAGGGATTACGCATACATCCCAACCCTGGTGAAGTGAAACTGGATTTTTACTCTGATGTGTGCGTGTGTATATCTATCACCTGTCTACTTCTTTATCTAGCCAGCCTTCCCTTGTAATATGCAGCTAGCAACCCAGTATCTTGAATAAATGGCTGGTTATAGTACACATAGAATAGAGTATCTAATGTGCATGGCTCAATATCTACTCTGGAATAGTGCTACTCATGGTGAACTTTATATTTTTATTTTGGCATACTGTGGTCTAGATTACTTAGGTTAATCTGTAAAGGACTCATCAGTTCATGATCCCACTAGAGAACATATGGAGAACTGATAATGGCAAAGGGCAGCTTTCACCAAATTAGTGCCCTCCATAAATTTTGGACTACAACTCCCATCCGTCCGTCCCCCTCCAGCCAACACACTGGAAAGCACCAGATTGGGGGAAGACTGGCCTAAGACTTCCATCCCCATGTTAAGAAAATACATTTAGTTATGATACTCTTTCTTTTCCCCCTATAGGAAAATAGCATTGTGATAACATTGCAAATTAACTGTAATAAAAGCAATATCAATCACTAAACTATACTACATTTTAGTAGGGTTTTATTAATTTATTTTGCCTCTAATGATTTGCCACAGGTGGTACTTTAAAGTCCTATTTGACTCCAACATTTACATGTTTTTCTCCAGGTGGCGCTGTAGTTAAACCACTGAGCCTAGGGCTTGCCGATCAGAAGGTCGGCGGTTCGAATCCCTGTGACGGGGTGAGCTCCCGTTGCTTGGTCCCAGCTCCTGCCAACCTAGCAGTTCGAAAGCACGTCAAAATGCAAGTGGATAAATAGGAACCGCTACAGCAGGAAGGTAAACAGCGTTTCCATGTGCTGCTCTGGTTTGCCAGAAGCGTCTTTGTCATGCTGGCCACATGACCTGGAAGCTATACGCCGGCTCCCTCGGCCAATAATGCGAGATGAGCGCGCAACCCCAGAGTTGGTCACGACTGGACCTAATGGTCAGGGGTCCCTTTACCTTACCTTTACCTCCATTTACACCCATGTGTATGTAATACACACACAACAACAACAACAACAACAACAACAACAACAACAACAACAGATGATCGTACTTCAATGCTGCTGACAAAGTGTGCTCTAGCCAAAAAAAGCATATGCCATATTGAAATTGGTTAGTCTTTAAAGTACTGCAAAACTCTTTGATTTGTTTTGGTGCCTGCAACAAACCAACACAGCTAAACCCTCTGAAAATTTAACCTAATACTCATTGCAGCATTACAGATTCATCGTGAAACACACAATGGCCTCGTTCAAGTGTTTGTGTTGTGTGTGAACTCTGCACATGAAGTGGGAGTGTGAAGATGAAGGCATGAGCTCCTCCTCCTCCTCCTAACTCTCTGCACAGGGAGGGAAGACTCCTGGATTCCTCTTTGCAGATAGCCATGCTTCTGGATGGCAACAGGGGCAACGATGGGGGAGTGGAGCTAACACACTCCCCCCCACTCCACCTGCATGTGGAGCTCAAACACAATACAAATATTAATAGGGCTGATATCACCGACTAATTCTTAACACATTTTAAATGAGTATTTAGAAAAAGCCAAAAAAGGTAATAATTAAAAACACCAGTAAATTATTTTAAACCACAGTGCAGTTTACTGGCAGAAATGCATAAAGCACAGTAGCCATGGCCATACAGAGAACACTAATACCCAGAGCTTCACCCACCCCATTCTTCTCTCACTCTAGATGAGGTGGATTCCATCCAGAGGCATAGCAAGCCCAGGTGGTACCCAGTGCAAAAAAAAAATTGTCACCTCCCACATCGAAACCTCGGGGTAGGCTTGGGAGTTGTGGGTGGGCGCCGAATGTCCATCCCCTTTCTACGCCTCTGCGCTCCCACATCCATGACTCCCAAGTACTCCAAGCCGTTAGGGGAAGAGGGGAGCTATGCCACTTTGCTGGGGCGCTGGCAAAGCTGCGCAGCTCGTCCTCTCAGGAGCCACGGCTCCCGTCTGTCCCCCTCCCTCCCTCCCTGGCTTGCTGTAAAGCGGCAAAGCAGGAGCCGCTTATAGAGAGTGGGGGGGGGGCAACTCGCCATAAGTGGCTCCTGCTGGCAGCAGAGGGGTCTCACCCCCATCCGCATGGCGCTCCAGCGGCGCCGGTGGCAAACCACTATGTACAGTGCATGTGCAGCATCGCTACACACAATGCATGTGTGTGGCACCGTGCATGCATTGTACGTAGCGGTTTGCCACTGGTGCCACTTGAATGCCATATGGACGGTGGCAGGATCCTCTGCTCACGGCTGCAGCCATGAATGGAGGATCCTCTACATGCGGCTTCAGCGGCACAATGGCTGCTCTCACTGCTGCACCTGGGTCAGGGTGACAGGGCAAGCACCCCACGGGGTGCCTTCTTGTCACTCTCCCAGACATGGAACCCAGGGTGCACCTCCCCCGCCCCACCTTGCGACGCCACAGATTCTATCAATACATATCACAAAGCCTGGGATGCTCAGAAGTCAAACATGCATTTGGGGACCATTTCTTCATTTTTTTTACCATATATTGTATGGAGGCAGCACTGCTGTTGTGATTCACCTTAGATCAGGCTGCAACCTAGTAATGGATCCCAATCCATCAGCTAATAGTCTGCAGTGATAGGCAGTGGCTTTCCAAGGGTTTCAGACCAGAATCTTCCTTAGTTGCACACAGAGATGCCAGAGATTGAACCCAGGGCCTTCTGCCTGCCACTGAGTTATGGTCTTGTCCTCCCTTCCTGGCTCTCTCATGCACAACACAAATGCATGATTTTCAACAAGCTGTGCAGTGCCTATAGGAATCGGCCCACCAAGAGCAATGAGGAAACTCAGGGGCTATGCAGTATTATTCTCCTTTTGATTTCGCAGACACTTCTTGTGAATTTTATCCTGTGGGAAGATACAACAATCTGCTGCACTGAAAGTGTCAGCCAAGAATATTTATATAAAAGAATAGCGCTTCTTGCAGGACACAAATAATGCTTTAGAAAACAAGATCCCCGACAAAGATTTCTCAGCCAACACCACCAATGTTCACTGTGCCTGACAACAGAAGTATTGAAGAAAGCAGATAAACACTTTCCAGACATTATTTTAAACTGGAAAGCAAATAGTTATCAAGAGGCAAGAAATACAAGGGCAATAGGGATGGTTACAAAACACCTTCCACAGAAAAGAAATGTCCAGCTTCTGAAGTTCAGATTGACTGATCAGTACCCTCGTGACTTTGCCTATGTGTGGATCTGCATAGGCACCCATTCATTGTTTTAAAATGTTTTTCTTAAAAAGAGAAGTCTGAGATTATTATTTTTGGAAAGACAGAAAATGGCCAGGAGCTGAAGCAACATCAAATGTGTCCAGGCCAGCCAGTCAAAACTCTGTTTCTCTAAAATGAAGCAGAAGGGAAGGAGCAACCAGAATGTGGAGAACAAACACCAATAGATCATAAAAGAGAGTGTTGGTTGCATCCTCCACCTAACACCAACATCCGGAACAACTGCCAGTCTGGTTATCCCTTTAAAGATGTGGCTTTGGCCCTCTAGGCAGTTCAATCAGGTCTATCCATTTGGAGATGCAAAATCAGTTCCAAGATGCTGAGCTTCCACACACTGCTGTCTTAACCATCTATTTCTGATGGTACCCTCCATGACTTGAGACATCTGAGATTTGTACACAAGCTATCATAGCACTTTTGAGAGCAGCTCTTCTCTTTTTCTGTTACCAAAGACAAACAGCTGTATCCACTGGGAGTGCTTTCAGGTGCATGTTTATTGAGCATGGGCACTTCTCATACATGAATGTTTATTGCAGCATCCACACATTGCCACCAGCATCAAAATGGCAGCCCATGTCCCTGCCTCCCTGTTTATTCCAAAGTCACCCTGTCTGCGGAAAGTCAGGAAAGTTGTCAATGACCTACCTGCATTATCTGAAGGACCTGTTTGTAAAGCACCAGCTGGATCATATGGGTCTCACAAGCAACGTTAGTAACTCTTTCTTGGAAATGAATCCACCAAGCACTTCCACCAATGCTTTGCATGCAGATGGTCTTGGGTGCGATCACTGGCATTCCTGCCACTTTCTGAAACAAGAGGCAAACCAAAATATAGCCATCCTTTGAAATTTGCACTTCTCTGAATTTTGCAATGCACTTCTTCAGCCATGTAATTACACACACACACACACACACACACACACACACATAAAGTGTGCATATAAATGCATATATTTATGAAAGTATCATACAAAATGCATTATATCAGGAAAGGCTGCTTTCAAAAATGTGTATATTAGTGAAAAGTGCATATAAAATATGTTTATCAGGAGAAATTCACAATAAAATACTGTATTTTTAATCGATTGGTGGGAAAAAAACAAGGCTCTATTGTAGTTTTATAAACTCCAATACAATTTAGAAACAACACTAAGCAACCTAATTGGTCTAAAATTATTTGGATCTGTCTTAGAACCTCTTGTGAATGGGCACAATATCTATTTGCTATCCCCTAGGTGTTTTCCCATGGGATGATCCTGGTAGTGAACTGTCTAAAAAGGGAAGAGAAGTAAGCATGCCAATGCAATGAAGTAATTTTATTGTCAATAACATTCATACACCCTCTTATCCCTGTCATCAAAGCCCAAAATCTAATTGAGCATCTTTCCAGGGCTGCTAAGCCTAACTCCATCCATGACTGCCATGTGTGCTCATCTTTTTTAGGTTGCAATGCATTTTATACTCTCCACACAAATCTATACTGGAGCTGACATTTTCTAAATTATCCTCCTGCCTCAATTTCCTTATTGCTGCTGTTGCTAAAGTGTGCTTCTGAGCAGCACATGCACATCAAACCAAGCTTGTTTAATTTATTTAACTGGGTAGGCACCTTTAGAGATAATCACAAGGGGCTTAATTTCATGTGCTTTTGTGCCAAAGATTTCCAGGGGGTTTGAGTAAGTCAAAGATTGTTCTTACAGAAATAACATCCTAGGAAACATTAAAAATGAGTTTATTGCTTCTTGCACTGCTCCAATTGCAGCACAATCTTTTGTCTCCTTGGACGATCAAATTATCCAAAGGAACTATCACTAGATGCTTCAGACCAATTGAGAAAATAGTTAACAGGGTTGACATGTGATCACACTCTGGTCTAATAAGAACTTTCAAGTTCTCAAACTACGAAGCTGCTGGTTGTGAGAATCATAAATCATTCTTATCCTTCAATCCAGTATATGTATATAGATCCATTTCTGGATCTTTTCCTGTTCCATTATAGACATTCAGATGAAACTTAAATGAAAGGGCAAGAGGATATTGGCCTGCTTGATTAAGACCAGTGTTTTTGAAGTTCTGATTAACATAAAGCTCAGCGTTTCTGAGGCATGACCCGTTTTCTGATTGAATTTGAGATTTTCTGCATTGAGACCATGTGCTCCATTGAGCTCTGGCCCTTTCCATTTCTCCTTAAGTTGCAGAATGCCCACAGGGGGTGAAGAATATCAGACATTGAATGCTCTTTGCACATCCTTGATTAACAAAATTCTGGCCTTTGAATCCTACTGCTACCTGGTGTCTTCATCCCGGGGCAAAGTCCAACTCCTAGCCACAAAAATATTTGTCCAAGGAGACTTCTAAGCTTTAGCACCGTTCTTGAGTTTTAGCAGATGCTATCCATGTGGGTAGCGGGTGGCGCTGTGGGTTAAACCACAGAGCCTAGGGCTTGCCGATCAGAAGGTCGGCGGTTCGAATCTCCGCAACGGGGTGAGCTCCCGTTGCTTGGTCCCAGCTCCTGCCAACCTAGCAGTTCAAAAGCACGTCAAAGTGCAAGTAGATAAATAGGTACTGCTCCAAGCAGGAAGGTAAACGGCGTTTCCGTGTGCTGCTCTGGTTCGCCAGAAGCGGCTTTGTCAAGCTGGCCACATGACCTGGAAGCTGTATGCCAGCTCCCTTGGCCAATAACGCGAGATGAGCGCCGCAACCCCAGAGTCGGTCACGGCTGGAGCTAATGGTCAGGGGTCCCTTTACCTTTACCTTTAATCGATGTGGCAGCTACAATCTTACTTTTAAAATGGTATTCCCAAGAAGACAAGGGCCCTATTCAAAAATCCTCTCCCTCATACAATAAAGGGGAGAGTGGGAACATGATAGCTAGGTCTGCCCTCTCTTTCCCATCTCTGCTGCCAGCCTCACCACCTTCCACATATTGGAGGGCAGATGTCTGCAGCAGAGAGTCAGGTGTACTCATGGAGTCTCCTCACCTGCTTTGTAACCCTGCATGATCAGACCTTCAGACTTGAACACTCAGAAAACAATCAAATTGGATAGCTCAGTTGGTAGAACATGAGACTCTTAATCTCAGGGTCATGGGTTCAAGCCCCACATTGAGCAAAATATTCCTGCATTGCAGGAGATTGGAGTAGATGATCCTCATGGTAGCTTCCCACTCTACTACCGTACAATTCTGTGATTCTATGCAGAAACTGAAGAGAAACCATGGAGGGGGTAGAGCTAGCTAGGATGTCTGTACTCTCCTCCCAAGCATGCCTGAACAGGGCTAAGATGTCAACATAGGACAATTCTATTGTCCAGGATCTAGGTTTTTTTAAGGGTGTGCACTGATTGTGAGAATACTCATCACCCTTAACTGAGCTTTGGTGAACCTGTTCTCAAAGCGCCACTGGCTGGTACTGGCAGAAGCACCACACATGAATGCACAGATAGTTGAAAGACATATCACCTTACTCAAATATCAACTTTGGTACTTATTTTATTATCTTTCAGATGCTCTTTCCAGTAACCTGGTTACTGTAAAGCTGAACCTCCAGAAATTGCTTTCTGAAAATTATAGGAAGGATCACTGGCCACGCAGTGGCAACCAAATACTTCTTTCAATCCAGTAAGAAAAATACAGCTCACTAGGAAGGTCAAAAGTTAAAAGGAAAGCAACATTAAAGAGAATAGATACAACTTTTCTATTTGCTTTAACCTTGTGTGAGAAGCTCAAGGCAATCTCTGAACAAGAGTATTTCAGATCTTCTTCTTTTTTTGACTGACATTTATTAGGTACATTTGTCAGCAAGCACAAAATAGAAGAAACGTGATTCTATGATAGATGCTAGGAATCTGGGGTTTTTTTACCACCAGGGAGATATTGGAATGACTTTAAGAAGAGTTTATCATCACTTATCTTTGTGGTCTCATAAAAATTTCACGTATCTTTTTACACCCTTGTGCAAATTAATTGAAAGGAACAATGAATTTAGTAGTTTATTGTACAAAAATGTGAACAGTATTTGGATTCTTATTTGGATTCCTTTCTTCTTCAAATCCATATTCAATGCGTCGCTCGTCTTGCGGGGATCCTTTTTGCTTTGTCGAAGCAAGTGAGCGTCATCTCTAGGAGTTGCTTTCTTCTTATGACCACACTTTCCTTTATGTTTAGGAGAAACCGATCTGGTTTCCTGCTTCACTGGCACGGCTGACAGTTGCTAAACTCACACCAACCACTGAAGCAATCTCTCAATACATCTTAGCTGTGTGTTCGTGCAGAGTTACAATCTTCGTACGTTTCCTAGGTGTCACATCCATCTCGAATGGCGGTCGAATCACATCTGGTCGGGTTTCTAAAAGCTGATGAAATACTGTAGCTGCTGATGTAATGATTGCATCATACCCTACGGCGGTTGGACAGGATTGTAAAATCTGATGCAGTGCAGCAGCTGCTGACATAATGATTGCATCAGCCAACATAAGAAATGATCAAACTGACTGGGAAGAGAAGTTGCTGAATTGCAACTCATTACCAAGCTTAAAACCATGGAGAGACCTGGTCTGAATAAGGACATTGGATTCTTATCTTATTATACATGATAAAGCTTTCTTTAGCCATCTCACCCCTTGCTTTTTCCCTGCAAGACCAATTGCAGTCGTTAACAGTCATCAACGGGTTCACCACTCCTATCAGCCAATCAACCATTCCACCCTTCTGAGTAATACCCCTCCCCATCCTTTGACTATACATAAAGGTCTGGTGACTTCTGTTTCAGTGTATCTGAAGAAGTGTGCATGCACATGAAAGCTCATACCTATGACAAACTTAGTTGGTCTCTAAGGTGCTACTGGAAGGATTCCCCCCCCCCCCGACTACATCAGACCAACACGGCTACCTACCTGCAGCAACTGACTTTTTGTGTTTGAGTACAGGATTATGAGTAAGACAGAAAACTTGCTTTGTTTCAATTAATTTGCACAAGGGTGTATATCAGTTTGTTATAAAGATAATTTAAGGAAAGATAGCATTGCTATCTTAATAATACCAGTGTTCTGGCATGTTCTATCAAATCTTATGCATGTAACACTATTCCCAAATAAAATAAGCTGCAGCTTATGACGGGCTGCAGCTGCAGGTGAGGGCTTCTCCTCTGCCGTTCTCCAGTGCCTCCGTGGTTTCTGAAAGAGACAGTTCCTCACCCTAATTCGGAGTTTCTTCAAACCTTTGATTTCTCCCCTCCATCCCACATCTCTTCTAAAATGTGCAAAGATCTTTGCACACAGTTGTATCTTCAAACATTCTGTTGCTGCTTCCTTGCCAGGATATGTGGATTGGGAAAGTATCCCACATTGGCATTAGAGGTCTAGCAACACAAACCTAACCATTTCTACTCAGAAGTAAGTCCTACCGGTATTGAATTCATTGATGCTTACTGCCAGGTAATGGGATAAGTTTTGCACCCTACAACAGGTTATCTGCACCTTCCTAAAGCTTTTGAATCCCTTGCTTTCTACATTTATTATATCTTTTGGGACTCCTCTGCTTAGCTCATCATTTCTTCTAAAATGTCCAAAGAGTTTTGCAATGCAGATGTGTTTTTATACAATCTAGGACAGGATCGGTGGGATACGACACTGGCATTAGAAGTCTAGCAGCATAAGCCTGTCTATGGCTACTCAGAAGTAAGTAATATCTTCTTCACCAAGAAAAGTTGCCATAAGGAAACCTTACTCTTGTTGATCTCCTGAGATGAAAAGTTTATGCAATGCTTGATTTAACCAATAGATGTCTCTGTATACTTCACAGTTCTTGGCAGGACATGCGGCTGTTAAAAGTTGGAATTTGAGCCGTATGGAGATTTTGACCCTGATCCAGAGGTGATTGGTGTGACTAGTGGTTTAAACACTGTGGCAGGGAGAAGTATATGCCCAACTAGATGATAAGGCACTTCCTCCTTCATGCCATTGCATGGGCAGTAGGTGTCTGTCATTCAGATGTGCATTATAATGAAAAAGTCAGTCTTTATACCACTGAGCCTAGGGCTTGCTGATCAGAAGGTCAGCGGTTCGAATCCCTGTGGCGGGGTGAGCTCCCGTTGCTCGGTCCCAGCTCCTGCCAACCTAGCAGTTCGAAAGCACGTCAAAATGCAAGTAGATAAATAGGAACCGCTACAGCGGGAAGGTAAACGGTGTTTCCGTGTGCTGCTCTGGTTCACCAGAAGTGGCTTTGTCATGCTGGCCACATGACCTGGAAACTATACACCGGCTCCCTCGGCCAATAATGCGAGATGAGCGTGCAACCCCAGAGTCGGTCACGACTGGACCTAATGGTCAGGGGTCCTTTACATACCTACCTTATTAGTTCCTGATTTGCCAGGAAAATCTGAGCATGAATGGCTGCTTCCATGTGCTATTATTCCTTGTTGGATAAGAAGCTGCATCTTTTATCCTGTTCTATTAACAAGCACTTAGCAGTTACATGGACTGGAAAATTTCAGGTGACAAATATAGATAAGCAGAAAATGGAATAAAAAGTGGAACTTTTGTGCTACTATTATCTTGGGGAATAAACTTAAAATAAAATATGCAAGGCCTGCTGAACGTGAAGTTAAAACGTGGAGTGATGTACCTTTTTCTTTCATTTCTATCTTTAAAAAAAATTATAGTTGCAAGCAACAGGATGTGGGTGGAGCAGCTGGGGCTGTATAAGTGCAGCTCTTTTGAAAAAGCTGCAAAACCCTGTCAATCTGCTTCTTGAAGGGGAAGGGGGGGAATCTAATCCCTCGCCCTCTGCCTCAAACAGCCAATCAGTGTACTTGATTCCCAGAAAAATGAGTCAACAAAATTTGGCAATTCCAGGGTGAGGGACTAGTGTAGAAGCCATCATTGCTTAAGTAATGGCCGAGACAGCACTGATGCAATTCAGGATAATTCTGCCTGAGGAAGCCTCAGCTCCATTGACTTGCATGTTGACTGGTTGCGCTTTCAAATGTTCAAAAGCTATACAAAACAAATGGACATGAAGTAAGACCTAAGTTGGGGCAGGCACTCCTGACTTTCATGTTAACATTCGTTTTTCGGCTCCTTCAGGTCATACACACAGACATAACAGAGATATGATACAACATTATATTGCAGGATCTGACCTGTCTATATACTAATGTCAATTCCAAGTTGCTCCATGCTCATGTAGACACCATTATCGCACAAAAGAAAAGTGCTAGCAGACTCGAGGTACAGACTCGCATAAAGTACAAAAACAATTGTAGAGCTCTCACCCCACAGAGTAAGACTAGGGTGTGTGGATCTGACAACTGAGTGGAAGGGAGACTAGAAGGGAGACTGCCTGGAACATGAGGACAGAGAAATTTGCATCAGCAGGAAAAAAACATCTCCCTGATTGGATAGATCACTTCCTGTTTTGCACTGGAGAAACTAATTTAAAATGCCCCTAAGAAGAGAAGTGAGATCTTCCCAAAGACATGGATAGAAAAATCAATTATTTTAATATAGCTGTGACAGGGTATAAGTGCCTCAACCACACACCTTTTAAAAATCCAAACTTGAAGGGGGGAAACCAACCAAAATTGCAGAGATTAAAAAAAAACAACCAAAAGCCCAAGCCAAACAGATGAAAGGAATGTACATAGCTGCCAAGTTTTCCCTTTTCTCACGAGGAAGCCTATTCAGCATAATGGAATTTCCCTTAAAAAAAAAGGGGAGAACTTGGCAGCTATGGGAATGTAGTGATTGGAACCCTGAGCAGGAGCACTTCACACCGTTATTTATTTATTTATTTATTTATTTATTTATGCATGCATGCATGCATGCATGCATGCATGCATGCAGGACAACACTTGTTATGATCTAAATTATTTCTTCTTCCTTTTAAATTACCAGAAGCATTTCCCCTTGGGACAGGCTATTCACTATAGTTTGCATTGCAACAATTAAAGCAAAAGCACGTACAAAATTCTATATTTTACCCATAGCTATGCAGTTCAGTGCTAAGGACAGCAAGTCACCTGCACAATATATTTATACCTCTTGTTGAAAAGTTTTGGGAAAGAATAAATCTTCTTAGATAGAGTGAAGCATAAGAACAATCAGCAACTCTAGCATAGTGATAATATATCACCAAGAAGGGTACAACATAAATCTTTTTTTTTTCTCCCAAGAACTATGTACATGGTTAAAGCCATTCAGATAAATTGCTTTACTTCAGCAGAGAGCTTCACTAAACACGACAACTGAAATGGATAAATGCCAACCATCTACCCTACTGCTGAATAGGTTCCCTAACTAAGCTGGCAAATTGACACATAGGGCAGACCACACCCTTGATTCAGTTTTTGCTCCAGATAGAGGAAGGGGTGGGTGGATGTCACCTTGTTGTCATGGTCAGATCACTTCCTGGTGAAGTTTGGACTTACAACTCCAGTCTTCCACTTGTAAGCGGTGGTGGACAGAAGATGGTCTGTCCCCAGAGACTAAAGAAATCCAATGGATTCCTGAATGCCCTGGAAGATTTTGCAGTAGATAGTATAGTATAGTATAGTATAGTATAGTATAGTATAGTATAGTATAGTATAGTATAGTATAGTATAGTACAGTACAGTACAGTACAGTACAGTACAGTACAGTACAGTATAGTATAGTATAGTATAATACAGGCATCCCCAAACTGCGGTCCTCCAGATGTTTTGGCCTACAACTCCCATGATCCCTAGCTAACAGGACCAGTTGTCAGGGAAGATGAGAATTGTAGTCCAAAACATCTGGGGGGCCAAAGTTTGGGGATGCCTGGTATAGTATAGTATAGTATAGTATAGTATAGTATAGTATAGTATAGTATAGTATAGTATAGTATAGTATAGTATAGTATTAGTATTAGTATTAGTATTAGTATAGTATAGTATAGTATAGTATAGTATAGTATAGTATAGTATAGTATAGTATAGTATTTACTACTACTTCTACTACTACTACTACTACAAAAGCATGTATAGAAATTCTAAAAGCTCTGCATACATCACATTTATATATATACAGTATGAGATGTCCAAAATGTGTTGGATATTAAACTTTCTCTCCTGCCCCTTTGTTCCCTACTGCCCACACTCATTTTTCATAGGTTTCCCATTAAAGATAAAAAGGCAATGTCCCTCTTGTCCTTTCTTTGATAAACAAACAGCATCCCGGTATTCAAAGGTTTCAAAGGATTTTCTTTCATGAGAAAGTTTCGAAGGAGCAAAAATGATTTTTATTGCAACTGGTTTAATACCAGTGAGCTGGAAAACCTATTGCATAATGGAGAGTAGCCTTCTGACTCACTAATTAATGCTCCTAAGCAGATCTGTTCTAGAACTACTGCACAACTTCACTTTTCAGTTTCTGGAATAAAGGTCTTTCCCCCTCTTGTTTCACCCTTGTGACCCAGCAATGCTACCAAATTTCTTTGTGCTGTAATGAGGTCACAGTTTAAGTATAGCCACTACATGATAGCTGATAGCCAATCCCATTGTCATTTCATCTTTCTCTAGCTTGTTTCATCGCAAGTAAAGAAATATATGTGATGAGAATGAAGGTCCCACGGTTGCAGATCACATAAGATAATATTTACATATTCCGTAATCAAGCAATAACCATGATTTCTACATCTGCCGATCGGAAGATCAGCGATTCAAATCCCTGTGACGGAGTGAGCTCCTGTTGCTCGTCCCAGCTCCTGCCAACCTAGCAGTTCAAAAGCACACCCAAAAGTGCAAGTAGATTAATAGGTACTGCTCCAGTGGGAAGGTAAATGCCGTTTCTGTGCGCTGCTCTGGTTTCAGTGTTCTGTTGCACCAGAAACAGCTTAGTCATGCTGGCCACACAACCCGGAAAAACTGTCTGCGGACAAACACCGGCTCCCTCGGCCAGTAAAGCGAGATGAGCTCCGCAATCCCAGAGTTGTCTGTGACTGGACCTAATGGTCAGGGGTCCTTTACCTTTTAAAAAGGTGTGAACCTACCATCAGTATTGCTATTTTCACTGAAATCCTTTCAAATCCTTTGGTTTTTTAAATACCTCAACCTGAGCTTAAGAAATACTCATCTCCATAATTAAAGGTAGAAAACAGATTCAAGGATGTGCTGCAAACTCACCAAATGAAGAACAACATTTATTTTCTAAAGTCTTGTGGTTTCTGGGCCTAGTTTCAGGCACATTCATGGGTTTTGGAAATGGTTCCTCAATAGTTATTCTGACTTTAATGAGATTGTGGCTGAAGTTTTCTTTGGTGGTTTCATCTGGACAAAAAAAGATAGAGATATATGTAGAGAAGTTCAAACATTTCTAATATTTTCTTGGAAAGGAGATGAGTTACATGAAATGTTTATGATTTGCGGCACTTTATTTTTCTTGGGATGTATTCAGTCTTCAAATTGCTAAATTGAAATCCATTAAAATATTCACATTTTGCTACAGCAAACTGATTATTCTGTACAATAATTGCCACAAGAGTTAAGATACGTTCCAATATTCAGGCACTGAATTGGAGCACTTTACCTGCATGTGCAAAACAAGGTCTGCAAATGCCAAGGTCTTTGCGCTTCGTTTCCTTTCCTTTCAGCCTTTTTAATACTTCTGTCCTTGGTATGTTTGTTTACAGCTGTCAGTGAAAAGCAGCAGCAAGCAGCCATTAACAGGACATTTTAATGCTGCCCAGGGAAACCACAATTGCTACTACCATTAGCCTTTCTATAAAACAACGCAACATTAGTCCCTGCATAAAACAGCAAGAAATTCTTAAAAGCTGTGGGTACATGTGAAGCTGAGTCAAGATAAGGTTTTATTTTAGCAACAAGGTTGAAGGTGGCCCTTGTGAAAGCTAAAATGGATATTGTTTCCCCTAATGAGGCCACAAAATCTAATGAACTGCTGACATTCATGTTGACTGTAACATAGATTTATGTAGCATAGCAATGGAAGACTTTGAAGGATTCGAGTTTAAATCTGTGGTATGGAAACTTATGGGACCCTGCTAGGGCTGAAATGCTTACTCATCAGCTAAAGCTCATAAAAGTTGTACAAATCATTAGAAAATTGGACACAACCCACCCGCTGCATATCTTTTCATCTGGAAATCAGGTCAAGTGACAATGCATACTGCTGCCTCTTTGATACTAATTCTAGCACATTTTGCATTTTACAGAGCAGGGTAGGGAACCTGAGGTCCTCCAGATGTTGTTGGCACTAGAACTCCCATCAGCTCTAGGCAGCATGGCCAATGGTCAGGGTCCAGGGATGATGGGATCTGGAGTCCAATGACACCTGGAGGAATTGTAGAAACAATAAATTTATGTCAATGTATAGGTATTATTGGTCCCATCACCTCCTGGCAAATAGAAGGGGAAGAAATGGAGGCAGTGAGAGATTTCACCCTCTTGGGCTCCTTGATCACTGCAGATGGTGACAGCAGTCACGAAATTAAAAGACGCCTGCTTCTTGGGAGAAAAGCAATGACAAACCTAGACAGCATCTTAAAAAGCAGAGACATCACCTTGCCGACAAAGGTCCGTATAGTTAAAGCTATGGTTTTCCCAGTAGTGATGTATGGAAGTGAGAGCTGGACCATAAAGAAAACTAATCGCCGAAGAATTGATGCTTTTGAATTATGGTGCTGGAGGAGACTCTTGAGAGTCCCATGGACTGCAACCTATCCATTCTTAAGGAAAGCAGCCCTGAGTGCTCACTGGAAGGACAGATCCTGAAGCTGAGGCTCCAATACTTTGGCCACCTCATGAGAAGTGAAGAATCCTTGGAAAAGACCCTGATGTTGGGAAAGATGGAGGGCACTAGGAGAGGGGACGATAGAGGACGAGATGGTTGGACAGTGTTCTCGAAGCTACGAACATGAGTTTGACCAAACTGCGGGAGGCAGTGGAAGACAGGAGTGCCTGGCGTGCTCTGGTCCATGGGGTCACGAAGAGTCGGACACGACTAAACGACTAAACAACAACAACATAGGTATTATTGTTGATTAATTTATAAACCAACCACCAAGGAAGGCATTCTATTTTTTTCTATATGTATGATAGCTTGGTTTTCAATAATTATTTGTGTGTGTGTGTGTGCGCGCGCGTGCACTCTCTCTCTCTCTCTCTCTCTCTCTCTCTCTCTCTCTCTCTCTCTCTGGTTTAAGGCAATAGTTAAGGTGCTTTCGAAATCACATGCGCCAAAATGCATGGAAAGTTATAAATCAAAGTGCATAATTCTGACTCTGCATAAAATACACTGATAAGTTTCTCATGGAGCTTCTACCAAATGAGAACAGATGATACCATATATCAGAGGTATCCAACATGGAGCCCACTGGTGCCAATATGCCTTCTAGTATTGTGTCTTTGGAAGGTTTCAGTAAATACCGGCTTGCCCTCTCCTATCTTGAACATAGGCTGCCTCCCATTTATTCTGAACAGAGGAGGGGTGCAAAAAGCAACCCTCTTCTCTCTGGGAGTGAGTAAGTGTGCCAGTGGCTGATGCAGGTGTGCTTTCACAATGACAGGGGGACTGATGGGGAGGGATGTGTTCACAATTTTGTGGTCCATTTCTCCTTTCTGACAGCCATGTTAGAATAGAATAGAATAGAATAGAATAGAATAGTAATTTATTCGCCAAGTATTTACATACTTGGAATTTGCTTTGGCTAATTTTACAATGTAAACGTACTTAATATCTGTTAAATATCTGTGTGAGGATCGGAGTGTGCAGAACACTATTTCAAGCAAAGAGGAGCCACTCCAACTGTGCCTGGAGCTTTTGCCTTCTGTCCCTGTAGTGACTTCAGAACAGGTTGAGGTGGTTGTTGGTGCCTCTGGCGCCGAGTGAATTGCTCTAGATTATAATGCTTGACTTTGCTATAAAACTGATTCAGGACGTTTGCAAATTTTTGACTCTCCGGAGCAGAAGAATATGTTCTCTTATATTCAGTAAAAGAAGATGTTCTCTTATATTCATAAATGTTCTGTAAATTCTTCCGAAGAGTAGCAGAGACATGTTTGAGAACTGAGTCCGAATCATTGGTTCGTTTTGCCACTATAATCTCCTTCGTCAGTGTGCTCCTAGCTTGGTTGTACAAATTTCTGTCTCCTTTCCTTGAACCCTCCTCTTTAGCATATCAGAGTTTCCTTGAGTTTTATGTTGTGTTATGCCATGCACTCATGACAGCCATTTTGTGCTATGTCATGCCCCCACTGCCTTTAATTTGTGACTGGTGCCCGTGGCACTTTCCCAAAATTCCAAATATGTCCACTGGATCAAAAATGTCATGACCCCTGCTATATATTCTCCCCTCACTCCAAATGCTGACCCAAGCAAATGGAATATTGAGAGGATGGGAAAATTGCACTTTGAATTCAGAAGCCCTGCTTCCCTCTTGCAGGAAGTCAGAATGGCACCTCCCTGGACACTGCAATGAAGCGAAAGAATTAAGGATAACATTTGGAAGGAATAAGAAGGTATTCTCATGCCATTCCAACTGTTCTCCCCAATTCTATATATGCAGTTCAGCAACCTGGTCACAACCAGATCTGTAATTTTAATCCAAATTTATTTATTTATTTAAAAATGCAACAGACTTTTGAAAGAAAATAATAATAAAGACATATTGTAGGCAACTTTCATATCATAGAAAGAATTATATCATCAAAACTTGGGGCCACAGAGTTCAGAAGCAAGATGAAAGCATTTCCCTTTTTGCAGTGGTTAGTTAAAACTGCCTTTAGCTTATAACAACAGTAATTTCAATTGTAATGAATAGTTTCAGCTAGCGTTTGGAAGAAGTATAATCCTCGGTATATAAATATCAGTAAGTCGTGCTGTCAGCGTCTGATGTGGTTGTTCTGTTTGAACGTTGCGGCAGTTGTTCCTGCTTAAGTTGGACCTCCCTAAGATATCCTGTTTTCTGAAAGTTTCCTGCTGTGAGTAATTCTTAATCAGTATATCCCTCAAAAGCTGAGTAGTTCAAGAGTGCCATCTTGAGGTGCAATATGCTGAATGAATGAGCAACGACTGGCAGTCTTTGTAAGGCTGGAGGAATGTTTGCCAGCTCCTTAAATGGTGAATTAAAAATAAACAAACAAATGCACAGGTTTAACTCACTTCACTTCCGAATAGCCAGAAACCCTTGCTTTTGAACATTATTGCTGGGTGTTTGGAAGCACTGTAATGTGAATCAAGGACTCCCCTCCCCCTATTTTCTACATTTGTAGTGCACAAGATGCCCTCGCGTAATCGCCACCCCAAGTGCTTGGATTGCAGTGGGGGTGGGGAGAGAGAGAGAGAAGGACGCCATTTGGGTAAGAGGAACTCAAATATATTCCAAACATCTGGTGGAAATATAATAACCCAATAAACAAATAGCGGAGTAAAGAGAGTCACTAGAGATGTTAATGGACATTTTTCTGATTAAGGGTCAGCATGGCATCAACAATCAGCATGGTCAAGCATCTACCAAGGCCCAAGGCCCCAGCAGAGTGCTGAGTCACAACAGCCCCATGCACTGTTCATTTACCATTTCAACCTTTTTGTCCACTCTTTCTTAGGTCTAACAAGTCAAGTCAATGTTTATTACGGCAAACAGCCAGCATATTAAACCAGAAATTCTGCATAATTCTCTACATGAACAATAAAAGCAACTGATATGGGGTTTTAACAGTCAATATACAATACTTAAAATACAGGTCCAGCGGAATAAAACACCATAAAAGAATAAGAAATTTAACTAAGACCTGTAGCCGCAATATCATCATCGGAGGGCAGGACAAATTGTTATAATATATTATTCAATAAAAGAGATTTACGTTTTTTAATAGCTAAGGTGCAGGATTTGGCCACAGCGTAGGATACTGAGCTCAAAGAGTCTTCCAGAAGGAATTTGCGTAACGTTTCGGGGGGAAATTCCAGATAATATTGCAAGGGTGTGAATTTTGATAATAGGGGTAAAATGAGTCGCGATCGTTCTTCATTATAGAATTCACAGAATAGAAGAATGTAAATAATAGATTCCACCTTGTTAGACATGCATGGACAGAGGCGCTCTTCGATTGGTATACGCAAGAATTTGCCGTGTAAGACAGCTGAAGGTCTAACAAACAACTGCAATGGTAACAAGAAGCACTCCATGTATTGCACCCCTCCAAACCTGGCAATACGTGGAGTCAGCAGTGGTGGGGCTGACCACTAGGAACCAGCACACAAATAAATATTCATGCAGTAAGGCCTCGCCACTAAAGGACTATCTGGACCCAGTCTCAGCTCTAGTATAGCCCTGCATAGGATCTACACCTCAGGTTTGTATCTTGGTGTGAGGCAAGTCAGTACAAAATCTTGAGAACCCCAAGCTGTGGAAGGGCTGGCCAGGAACATGGCCTATGATGAATCTGTAGCAGGTGGGGAGGGTCCCCCCCAAAAAACTGGCAGAGTTCCTTTCCAAAAAAAGGAATAACAGGTTGCTCCCTGACAAGGTGGCAGGCCTCATGCCTTCCCTGAATCTGTCCAACTGCCTGGAGGGTGTATGTGCAGAAGGCTGCAGGGAAGAGGAGGGAAAACATTCCATCTGTAAACTCCCTTATTGTATCTTAGGCTCCAAGCCAGGGTATCTATATTTACCTAATTCAGGTAGGTAGCCGTGTTGGTCTGACGCAGTTGGGGGCAAATTAAAAATTGTCCAGTAGAACCTTGGAGAGCAACTAAGTTTGTTCTGGGTATAAGCTTTCATGTGCATGCACACTTCTTCAGATACAAGAAATGTGCATGCACACGAAAGCATATATTTACCTGCGCTTGGATTCTCAAAAAGCTGAAATCTGACTCATTAAAAGACATTTGTGTAAATGCTTCCCTTATTACAGCTTCACTAAAGCCCTGCAGACTGTGATTTGACTGGTACGCACCAAGGGACACAGTCTCCCTTGTTCTTCCTACACCTTGCCAATCAGTGGGTCATGAGACAATTCCCCCCACATCCCTGATTCATGCTGTCACTTTCTTATTTGCCTAAGGCTCTATCTCTCATGCAAGCAACATCATCCTGTCTCAGTGGCCACTGTTTTCCCCACCTCTCTTGTACCACCACATTATCCTCGCCCTTGACTGACACTTGTGTCCTGGGGGGCTCTCGCTACACCCCACCCCACTTTCCCCTGATGCACACCCTGTTCGGGGCAAAGCATCACTGCGTAAGATCAATACACTACAAACACATTAATAGTGCCAATAGTAATATAAAAAAGAAGTCTTTGTGGGCTCAGGCTTTCTTTCTTTCTTTATTTTTTTTTTTTAAAAAGCAGAGTAGAGTACTCCCAACTGCAGAACACACAGCCAAATATAAATCAGATGAGATTTTTCCCACTGTAAACCTAAGAACAATTTGTCTTTCTCTATTTAAACCATCACTATTATAATTTGCTGTAGCAGATAAAAGAACAGTCTCTGAAAATGTTTATGAAGGAAAATAAACAACATCATTAGCATTTGTACAAAATGTTTCTTCAAGAAAGAAACCCAATTATTTTGTTATAATGCTTCTTATTAGCAACAGCTGTTTCCCAAAAGGCTTATATAGTAGCATCAATCAACCAACATCAGAGAACATGTTATCTACTTAGCAGTAAAAACATTTTTTTTTAAAAAAAAAAAAAAGGCAAACACTTAATGCGAAAACAATAATTTGCTTTTGGGAAGCTATGAACATGCACAGCCACATAAGCCCCTCATTTAATAAATAAAAACAAGAACCAGTATTTGGAAACAGGTATACAGAAAGGCTGTTCTTGAACTGCTGGAGTGCAAAAAATGAAAAAAAAAACAAAAGAAAAACTGCTTATTAACAAGTCAGTGCTTACTACATGTAGCTACTTACCTTTAAGCAAGTGGAAAGGCAGCCCAGGCTCCCTGGGGAAGGCTACTTTCACCAGCATCACGGCTTTTGTGGATTTCCAAGTAGCTCCAGGAGCAGAACAGCAGTGGGATTACATTGTGGTTGGAGGCTACAGACAACTGCCTTACAGTAAATAAATAAAAATTCTGCGGAATAGGTTGGGATCCAATGTTGATTGGTGCAATTTCAGAATTTTTTTAGTAAAATATTTGACAGAGATCTGGGAAATTGTCCTGGAAGGGTTATGATACCCCCTGAGAAGAAGGTTACATTTCAGGGGACGTTTAGATTTTATGTTAGCCTCACAAGAAATTGCTTCTCTTCATTTTCAGCAAGGTCAGATATACATTCACTTTTATCTCCATCGGTATCAGGATTTAGTTGAAACTGTTTTATTTGTACTGTACAATTGTTTTAACATACAGTAATTGTTTTTACTGTTTTTGTATATGCAGCTATTTAAACATATACGGTAATCTTGTATGGGGTTTTGTTTTTTTGGTATTGTGTAATCACTTTGAAATGCAGCCCCCAGCCCTGTGTCATGATTGCTGCTGGACTCTGGGGCCTCTCTTCCTTCTGGCCCAAAGCCTTGCACAAGCCTGTATGCCTTCCCTCTTTCTGACAGCTTGCTGCTTTGCAGGCCTTGGCTATGAATAGCAATTGCTGCTTAGCTGCTGCAAGTTAGGATTTGCTTGCGGATCTTGGTGAAACTGAATAACTATTTTTCTTAACTTTAAGGGGATTACTAGGAAGACTGTATAGTCCTTAAAGGTAAAGGGACCCCTGACAGTTAAGTCCAGTCACGGACAACTCTGGGGTTGCGGTGCTCATCTCGCTTTACTGGCTGAGGGAGCCGGCATACAGCTTCCAGGTCATGTGGCCATGCATGACTAAGCCGCTTCTGGCAAACCAGAGCAGCGCACGGAAACGCCATTTACCTTCCCGCTGTAGCAGTACCTATTTATCTACTTGCACCTTGACGTGCTTTTGAACTGCTAGGTTGGCAGGAGCAGGGACCGAGTAAGAGGAGCTCATCCCATCGCAGGGATTTGAGCCGCCGACCTTCTGATCAGCAAGCCCTAGACTCTGTGGTTTAACCCACAGCACCACCTTCACCCCTTGTGTACTCCTTAGGTGGTGTTAAAATGCTGATTACTGTTTCATTGGCTTTTTTTTAAAGCAGGAACACAAAATTGATATATGATAATAAAATTCACATTTTTTTCAGTCCACCAACATTTAAACATTGTAATACAAGAGATTACTTACTGAATTCCTTGTTGTATTTTCCAATAAATGTTAAATAATGAGCATAGCATCTTCCTGCAATAATAATAATAATAGACTCAAAACATAATCAATATATCTTGTTAAAAAGCAGCAACATTTCTAACAGCTTGGATAGAGCCAAATGTCTAGTCGGAAAAGTGAAGGTAAAAGAGGCAGATCTGAAACAGCAACTAAAACAATTGTGAGGTGGGGGTTGAAAGACTGGTCTTATTTACAATAGCAGCTAACTATATTTAAAGTGGTCTGACATGGCTGATCTGAAAGCATCGACCAGATGAATCACAACACAGAAAACGCATAAGAATCTCAAATGTCCAGTTTGCAGCAACTTCCAGGGACATTTCTTAGGAGCTGCAAAAATGAAACAGGCGTTCAAAGTTTTAACAGAACTAGTTATAAAGCTATTATCTGTTTACTCATCTTCCAGCAGAGTTATTTCCTCCTTGTTCGAAGTAGTGCTGGACTACAAAAGTTGGGAGCAGGACTATGCACTCATCCATGATGGTGAAACGCCACAGAATTTACAGCTCCCCTCTCTGCTAGATCACATCACACAATCCCTGTCTTCATTGTGTGGATGAGTTTGGCCCACTTAAGACTAAAACTCGTGTTTATTCATTGATACCTTGCTGTCACAAAATATCTCCCCACCTCTCCATTGTGATGCCAGTGAGGCAAAAAGTAAATAGAAGGCATGGCATTGTGTGTGGCTGACACACTTTCACCCAGTAAGTTTTATGGTTGAGTGAGGAGCAGGGATTCGAATTAAGGACACCATGGTTCTTGTCCAGTCACTTCCCCACATTGACTTCCTTTGCATTCAGAGAAAAGGGGCAAAGACTTGGACCCCCAAAGGATTCTTGGATTAGTCAAAGTTCTAAAGGTTAGTTAATGGAAAGTAATAATATTTGCCCTACTTGTAACACCTTTAATTTTTACTTTTGTTACCGTCACAGTGTGATTTTGGGCTTCTGTTACCGATGCCACAAAGGCATAACATAAAAAAAAAGAGTATAATGAATCCAGAAATAGCAAGAACTTCAAATGACTAGCTTGAAGAAGCAAAGCATTGACATTGGTGTTTGTTTGTTTTTTGCAAACATTATTTAAGTGTGGGTTTGCAATTTATCCACAGGGACTATACCTTGCTGCAAAACATTAACATCCCCCATTGTTCTCGTAATCCCTTGAGTCATGGTACTATGGTTTGCATGCAGAAATATTTGGCCAGTACTTCCATTGAATACTTATCAGAAATGTATTGAAACCATAGTTTAGTGTTACAACAATGAGCCCAGCCTTTCCCTGAACCATTAGGAGTTTGGAAGGCTTCCATTTTAAATTCACCCCAGCTCCTTGTTAGTGGAAAGCAGCCAAGCTGGAAACCAAAATTTATGACTATTATTTTCACAAGCCGTAGGCTGCCCAAAACCTCATCCTTGGTTTCGCATTTCATCTGAATGCAGTCAGTGTCTTCTGTAAATTGGCAGAACCAGAAAGAACCACCATAAGCTTTTATTATTCTGACATGTTGCACAATGGAGGGAGAAGGGTTTAACTGGTGTTTTAATTACTAACATACTTTGCAAAGAGGTGGACCCCTTGGTCTATTTTTTGCATTTAATCACTTCCTCAAAATCTCTCTCTCTCTCTCTCTTTCTCTCTCTCTCTCTCTCTCTTTACACTACTGCTCCAGCAGAGATTAAGCCTCATGTCTAACAAAAAAAAAAAGACATCATACAGCTATCCTAGTGACTCCATCAGAAAAGTTAGAATTCCAATTTAAAGCAGGAATACTTCAATTATAGCTAAACACTCACCATGCAGAAGCAATTAGGATCTCCCCTGGCCAGTTTGGCGCCCAGCTTGCCTTCCGCGTGTTTCACATGCAATCCCATTGATGGGAAATTTACTTTGTAGGTCACAGCCCTCGATCTCCCCTGTAAATAGTTGGAAAGCATCAGAGTTGGTTGCTAGGTAACTCCCCCTGCTTTCTGCCTTCTCCTTCTGGAGCTGGCAGAGAAGCCAGCCAAAGCGAGAGTTCAGCAGCTCTCCACTCCCAGGACGGGAGCTCTCCTTCAACAGAGCTCGGCTTGCCTCTGCCAGATCTTGCAAGAGCCAGCTTCCCACTTAGGAACTGGCCACAAAATGCCCCTCCAAGCACTTGTCCAAGACGGGGCCTTTAAAATACAGTGTAGACAATTCTGCCAAGTACAGTCAGGGAATCACAGCGCTCAAAGGCACAACCCCTGCAACTAGGCAAGCCCTTCCACTAACCACAGATCTGTGTATACAGTCGAGAGGGTATAATGCACTGCTACTGTGATACAGCTAGGGGAAGTTTGGAGTCTTTCTTCAACAAATGTATACAGACATACACAGCATTTTAACAGGATATTTTATATTTTCAAACCAATGTATAACAATGTAGCACTTGGCTCACCACTTCCCTAATCCAAGGGTGATATCTGAGGTTAGTCATAGTCAGGGCAGACCCAGTGAAATCAATGGTTTTATATCAGTGGGTCGACTCTGAACATGGTTAATACTGGATTTCACACCACAACTATAGGAAAGAGAACTGGAGAGTAGAAAACACATACCATAGCAACCACCCTCTCCTTTCAAATCCTGCTCCAAATCATGGGAGTTTCACATTAAAGTTCCCTTTACAGAGAAGAGAAGAGAAAAATTCAAATCCAAACCTGCTAGATTCCCAGTTGAACCCCGTAAAACAAATATAAGATAAAAGCTTCTTTGAACCCATCCTTTGCTTTCTTTACCAAGCTGAGCAGAGCTGTTAGGGGCCTAATTATCCCAAATAAATAGCTGCTGCTGAATTTCAGCACTATAACTACCTCAGAAGAAGGGAGATTCCTCCTCCACCATCTTGTCATTCAAATGCCTCAGAAAAAAGCTTTACTGAGCATGAGCAGCAAAACCTTCCTGTTCCCCACTTTCCAACTCTATGGAATTCTGCAGCACCCACTATATTGCTATAAAATGCTCAGCCTGGTGTTCCTGTGTGGCCTTCTAGGCATCTCTCTCTCTCTGGTCATTGTGCCTCTCCCTAGGCCATGCCCCACCTCAGGTCACATCCCTTACGGATGCTGCTGTTTAATACTTGCTCAGGTGCTCTTGGCGAGTTGGAATGTGTCCTTGAATTGTAAAAAGTCATCTTACTTCCTAGGTGAATAATAGTGAACAGTGTGTTCCAGGACCATGTGGAGTGTGTGTGTGCAGTCAGGTACACTTGCCCTGGACGATGGAGGGCAATGCCGGCTGGTGGAGGGGACAGATACCTGTTTATTGGTTTGAATTTACCCTGGTGCACAGGCCTGGTGTGTGAAGAACCCTTTTGACTCAAATGTAGCCTGCTGGACAAAGGTAAGAGCCAAATCCATTGCTCTGCCCACTTTTGCCTCAAAATCTGGCACAAATAATGACTATAATCTAAGTAGAAATACAGCACATTGTGGGGAAGACAAGGACCATGTGATCTACGGCTGCAGGCAGGCACACCATACGTTTAAAGCACATGGCTTCCCCCAACTAATCATGGAAGCAGTCGTTTGTTAATGGTGCTGGGAATTGTAGCTTTCTGAGGGGCAAGCTACAGTTCCCAGTTTCTTTGAGGGGAGCCACATGCTTTAAAAATGTATGGTGTGTAGGTAGGCTGTCCGTCTGCTCAATCCAGGTACAAAGTGATGGTGGGCAAATTCAAATCCCCTGCTCTCCCTTCTTTTGGCTCTATCTTTAAACCCAACTGGGCCTGGACACCCCTCCAACTAGAGGATTGTCCTCCATAAAGCAGGGCAGAAGGCACCCCATAAAAGACACTTCAGGCAGCAGGGCAGGAAACTAGCTCTGCTTCACATATGGGAGAGCCCCCACTAGTCAAAGTAGACAGACTCAGAAGCCTTTTTCATAGGTTTATGGAGGGAAAGTGTGCTGGGGGAGGCGGGTATGTTACAGCAGCTGGACCCACCACTGACCTGCATGCATTGAATCCACTGTGACCAGCCCCCCATGTGCATACCTGTTGTAGTACATGCTTGCCCATCTAACTAGCAATCCGTCTTTCCTGATCATGTGTATAGAACTGATTGCACGGGCAATATCACACTGTGTTGGTGTGGTTGGATGTGACTGAACAAGTGAGAAGGGCTATAGTCTAATTCAGAATAAGGCAGAGTCATTTATTATTATTATTATTATCCACGGAGGTTCCCAAACTGTGGTCTGTGGACCACCCGTGGTCCATGAACTTCATTAAGGTGGTCTGCAGCATTTCTGTAAAAAAGAAATAAAACAATTAAAAATCATACTGCATCCAGCACTGTGCATTGCAATTGCTGCAGCAGCCAGAACAATCATTCAGTTGTCCTCCAAGACCTTCAGTAATTTTCAAGTGGTCCAATGTGGGATTGGGGAGCCAATTGTGTACAGGAATGGAGGAAATGGGCTGGGGACAAACTAAGGCTGCAGTCTTACACTTACTCCATGGGGCTTCCGGATGAGATGGACATAAATGCCAAGACCAGTAATTACGGTTACTAGTCCATCTGAAGGCATAGACAGCTTGCCTTATATGGAGTCAAATCACCAATCAACCCTAGCTCAGAATTGCCTATATTGACTAGCAGCACCTTAGGGTTCTTTTCTAATAATAATAATAATAATAAAAATTATTTATACCCCGCCCTCCCAGTCAAAAACCGGGCTCAGGGCGGCTGACACCAACAGAATTACAATAAAACATAAAAACAATTAATTAAAATACAGATTAAAATACAGTATTAAAATTTAAAGTGCAGCCTCATTTTAAGTAGTCCCTAAATCCAAGCCATGAGGGAGGAAAACACAGGGGTCAGGCTGAGTCTAACCCAAAGGCCAGGCGGAACAGCTCTGTCTTGCAGGCCCTGCGGAAAGATGACAAATCCCGCAGGGCCCTGGTCTCCTGGGAAAGAGCGTTCCACCAGGTTGGGGCCAGTACTGAAAAGGCCCTGGCTCTAGTAGAGGCCAATCTAGCCATCTTATGACTCGGGATCTCCAGAATATTATTGTTTGTGGACCTTAAGGTCCTCCGCGGGGCATACCAGGAGAGGCGGTCCCGTAGATACGAGGGTCCCAAGTCACATAGGGCTTTAAAGGTCAAAACCAGCACCTTAAACCTGATCCTGTACTCCACCGGGAGCCAGTGCAGCTGGTAAAGCACTGGATGAATGTGATCCCGCAGCCGGGACCCTGTAAGGAGCCTCGCCACGGCATTCTGCACCCGCTGGAGTTTCTGGGTCAGCTTTAAGGGCAACCCTGCGTAGAACGAGTTACAATAGTCAAGCCTGGAGGTGATCGTCGCATGGATCACAGTGGTCACATCGGGGAGAGAGAGGTAAGTGACCAACTGCTTGATGCGGCGGAGATGGAAAAATGCCACCTTTGCTGTGGATGCAACCTGCGCCTCCATGGAAAGGGAGGCGTCAAAGGTTACACCCAAACTCTTGACAGAAGGCGCTGGTACCAATTGAGCCCCTGCAAAAGATGGGAGTTGGCCCCCCAACCCCATGTCGCCCCGACCTAGCCAGAGGACCTCTGTCTTCAAAGGATTTAGCTTCAGTCGGCTCCCACGTAGCCATCCAGCCACAGCTTCCAAGCACCTGGTGAGTGTGTCCGGGGCCGAGGCAGGGCAGCCGTTCATCAACAGATAGATCTGGGTGTCATCAGCATATTGATGACAACCCAGCCCAAAACTCTGGACAATCTGGGCAAGGGGGCGCATAAAGATATTAAAGAGCATTGGGGAAAGGATTGCGCCTTGCGGGACTCCACACACCAAGGGGTGCCGCGGCGACAACTCCCTCCCTAGCGCCACCCTCTGTCCCCGACCTGAGATGAAGGAACGCAGCCATTGTTGGACTGTGCCCTGAATCCCCACGTCGGCAAGGCGGTGGTCTAAAAGTTCATTATCGACCATATCGAAGGCTGCTGACAGATCTAAAAGAATCAGCAGTCCCGACCCACCTCGATCCAGCTGTCTACGGAGATCATCTGTTAAGGCGACCAGCCGGACTGAAATGGATCTAGAGCCGATGTTTCATCCAGAAACCTACCAAGCTGTTCGGCAACCACTCTCTCAATTATCTTACCCAGGTACGGAAGATTCGAAACTGGGCGATAATTGGATAGATCTAAAGGATCTAGAGATGTTTTCTTTAAGAGTGGACGCACCACTACCTCCTTCAACTCCTCTGGGAAAGTCCCTGTGCCCAGGGACAAGTTGATGATCTCACCCAGGGGGGGGGCCGTACCTCATCTGGACACGCTCTAATCAGCCAAGATGGGCATGGGTCCAGGGAGCAAGTGGTGGGCCTTCCAGCTCGGAGGAATCTGTCTACATCGGCAGGGAGTATCTGATCGAATTGGTCCAATACTGAACTCGAAGACAGTCGAGGGGCCTCCAGTTCCGTTATTTTATCCAAATTGGCAGGGAGATGCTGTGGGGTGGGGTTGAACCTGGGGTTTTCTGCATACAAATCATGGACTCTAGCACTGAGGTACAGCCCCTCCCTCCTTTTTTAAAAAAAACTTTTTAAAAACTGCTCTTTTCAGTTCACTAATGAATGAACAGCGTACCTAACACTGCCCAACCTCTGTCAACCTCAATAAGGATCATTACAGCAAAGCCTGGATGCTCAATGAGGCATTCAGCTTGGAAGCGAAAGAAGACTAGAACAACTTTAACTCTCTATGAAAAGAGAGAGATTTAACTGGGGTGTGTGTGTGTGTGTGTGTATGTTCCAGTCACTTTTAATAGTAAATCCAGGTGTTGAGTGCCAACAAAACTGTAGCCAAAATGGAGCCACTGAGAAACAAGAGGGAAGTATCAGCATGTATGGGTACCCCAAAGTCTTTTAAAAGCCACCCCTCTTTTTTTAAAAAAAACAATCTAAAAGGGCAACCCTCCCCCCCAAAGCAGCTGAATGTGGAATGAGCAGACTCAACAAGCACAGAATGTAGAGCAGAGCTGAATGCGGCTCTCCAGACCATTCTGAGTGCTTTAAATACGTTTTCATTGTTTTATCACTTGTCGTTTGCCGCCCTGGGCTCCTTTGGGAGGAAGGGGAAAAAATAAGTTTAATAATATAAATAAACAAATTCCCTCCTGTCCTCAGTACTCACCCCAAGCTGCAACACCTCCCAGCCCCCCCTCCCGCCTTCTGCACAAGTCACTGGCTCTGTTTTTCACCTTCCTTAAGTGTTTTTGCCCGACTGAAATGTATCCTTGAACTCTGGTGACGCTTACTGCTTATCTGGAAAGAGGAAACTATGTGAATATGTAGGGGGGGAAGCCAACTGAGCAAAGGCAAAATTAACATTTGTTGCTCTGCTTTGGCCTCCAGTGCTGCCCATTCCTGGCATGTGGACCCCTGAAGATTGGCATGTAGAGAAAGTGGTCCTGGGTCTGAAAAGGGTTCCACAGCCGTTGTAGAGTGAAGGTTGGAAAAGGGAGAAAATAATGGCAGGTGGGCGAGAGGAAGGTTGGAATCCTGAACAGGAGCCCCCACTTTTATGTGGGAGAATACAATGCTACATTGTGTTGCAAGTCCCTTTTGCACAGTGCCAATAACGACACTATCTCAACTATGCTTGCTGGAGTTTCCAGCAGACAATCGACACTTGAAATCCACAGCCTTTGCTTGCTGAGCTTCTACCCGCTAGTGCTGCCCTAGCAGAAGCCAAAGAAAAACAAGTTCATAAAGCTGAACCAAAAAGTTTTAGATGTGTCTTGTTTTTTCGCATTTGGCCTCTATTTCTGTGGAAACTGAAGAACAAACTGGAACCAGCAGATGACACAGATTGTGCTGCTGGTGGCTTGTTCAACTTCCATTTCCATGGAAACTGATGCAAAATGGGGTGGAGAGAGAGGAGAGAAGTTAAAGGTTCATACAGGCAACATTTTAGAAGTAGCCTTTTCTTCCTTCCACTTTTCTAGTCCTATTAAATAACAAGGCCCTGAAGATGCTCTATATGAGAGCCTGTGGAAATGAAGGGCCCACTGTGCTTTTGCGTGATTTTTAATTTTCCAAAGAAAATGCAGTATGCAGAACATTGCTTCATAAGCTTTGCTTGCATAGAAACCTTTTAATTCCAAACAAACAAACAAAGGCGATAATAGCATACAATCATTGTGTGAAATCAGAAACTTATCAAGGCCAAGTATGAAGAAATGTTGATATAAGTGTCATCATCACAGGTGATTATTTACACAACCTATTAAAAAAATTAATGGTGCAACGTTACGAAAGCTTACTCAGAACCAAGTCCCACTGTATGCAGTGGCGTGTATTCGGAAAGAAGTGTGCACAGGATTCCAGCATCAAGCAATAAGAAGCTTCCCTTCCCCTATCAAGCCCATAAATCAAAATAATGCTGCTTCAAGCTGTTTTTACTCCTTGCAACTGTTTTAATGCTGTTTTATTCTTTTTAAAACTGTTATTGAATTTTAAATAGCTTTATGTCTTGTTGTGAGCTGTGGCCTTAAATACCATTAATTTTTATTTTATTTTTGTTATAACAGTGGTACCTTGGTTTGCGAACACAATCCATTCCGCGGAGGCGTTCGCTCGCCGAAGGCATGCTTATGGGCATGCGCGAAGCGCCGATAGAGTGCTTCTGCACACGCACATGCTGCGCAGATCGGATGTAAACACTTCCTGGTCCGCGGCATTCGTAAACAGAGGTTTTCGTAAACAGAGGTAGTCGTAAACCAAGGTTCCACTGTATTTCTGGTTTCCATTGCACCTACCTCTCTTACTTTTTCTTTCCCTTCCACTTTTATTTTTTTAACTTGCCACCAGTTTTTTGTAATGGCCTTCATTTTCAATGAATTTCTTCCTTTTCCCAGGTTGTAGTGCTATTTGTTCAGGGGTTTTTTTCATAGCTGCCAAGTTTTCCCTTTTCTCGCGAGGAAGCCTATTCAGCATAAGGGAAAATCCCTTTAAAAAAGGGATAACTTGGCAGCTATGGGTTTTTTAAAGTAGCAGCAGCAGCAACAACAACAACACAATAAAATATTAATTAGCGCTGTGAGAGGAACCCATGGAAAAGCAGCTAGATACCTAAAGAACACCTCAGTCTGCCAGTGTTATATGCCCATAGCTAAGCCATGGAGGAAAAACTGTAAGCATGTGGAAATTCTCTTTTTTGAACAACTGCTAGGCCCACAGCTGAGCCTGTAGCGCCAAGAAAAACACCGAGGAAGCATCTTTTCCTCTGGCATCATGTACCTTTCATTTTTTAAAAAACAAAAATGCTTTGTGTTCCTAGAAATATGAGCCTCTGCTATTTTGCTTCCTTTTGCTCTTGTTTGTTTGCAGGGTCCTATATATTAGCTGCTTTGACGGCACATATTTCTTTAAAATATTTATATCCTGCCCTTAAACAAAGTCCTCAGGGTGACTAACAATCAAATACAACAAACACAGAAAGTAAAATAAAAATCATTTAAAAATATAAATGCAGCTTCAGATCTAGATGTAAAGGTAACACAACATTTTGCAGAATAAATAATAATTAGTAGTAGTGGTGGTAGTAGAAGTAGTAGTAGTAGTGTAGATAAAAGGTCTAATAAAAGGTCTTCACCTGGTGCCAAGGAAAACATAAAAGAAAGGTCCAGACAAACCTTTGTGGGGAGGACTTCTTTCTGGGGAGGTGCAACCACCAAAAAGACCCTATATCACATGCACCTCTGTGTGGCATGGTAAATGGGCCTCTAAAGATTGCAGAAACCAGAAACTTACATGCAATGGCATGCAGTCCTTGATGCTGATATGGACAGAATTCACATGCAACAGAAACCTGCTAGTTGCACTCTGGGCAGAACTTCATTCCCATCTTCACTTTTGGGATGTGCCTCTCAATGTCATCTTTTGCTGCTGCTTGCAAAGGAAAGTGTGAGCTACCCTCCCACCCCAATAGAACCACCCCCACTCCAGTGCACTGTTTAATATATGTCTACATAGAAGCCTCACAGATTTCATTGGGACTTACTCCTTGCCTTAGGGTTGCAGCCTTAGGGATTTAATAACTATGTGTGGAGCTGTTGTTTCTATTAGGGCTAGTAGGTGGAGTTACTGTCAGTCACTGAAATATATTTGACAGTGTTGCATGTTCGACCTTTCTTGTAATAAAATCAACCTGATGGACAACAACTAAGACAACAGGAAAGTGGAGCAGAAAAAACATAATATATTTGGACAGCAGCATTTTAATCTTAATTTTATGATGAACCTTGCTATGGACCTCGGTTGGTCCCCTTGGTTGCTCAAGGGGCCTGGGAGGAATTTTTTCCACTTGGCAGATTGACTCCAGCCACTTGGCTTTTCGCCTACCACGTAGCAAATCGTCACAACTTTGTAAGGTTTGGCGGTTAGGCATTGGAAATGCGTTGTGTGTTGGAGGAGAGGTTGTGGCCATCACCTACCCCTCCCCTTGAAGGGTATTCCGTTAAAGGAATCCAGTGGTCGTGGTTCCTGTCTGATGCCCTGGCTAGGGCCATGGCACGACCCCAGTGACTCTAGGGGAAAGCTTCCAGTTGATTTGTATCAACAAGCTCCCCCTACAGGTTGTTAACCCTTGTGTGACTCCCGGCAGAGCGGGCAGGAGTCAAGTATAGTCTGTTCAGATCCAATGCCTAAGCCAATACCACTCACATTCTGTAACCAATAAAGTTGTGGCATTTTTTTAGCCCATTAACCTAAAATACTTGTGTCCATGTGTCTTATTTCATCACAAAGCGGGGAGTGGGGCCTCGACTCACAACAACATTTTAAGCCAGGGAGCTGAGAGTCATCAGCTATTACATCAGATTTGAGATGCCTTTGTTGTAAAAGCTGTAAAGTTTCTCCCATCACCATCCCAAAGCCATAACTAACTGTATCCCATGCAAATGGACTGGGTCCCTGTCCAGGCTGATTGTGCAAGCAATAAAGCCAAAAACAAATATGAAAGGAGCATAATGCACTTGACTCCTTGAAGCAAATGCATGATGGCAGCAGCAAGCTGGTGTTCCGTGCATTTTCCCTATCACCCCAAGGAGAGCGCCCATGAACTGACTCTGCGTGGTTATTCCCCCATAACAGATACAATAAAGACACAGTGATCTTCAATCTCTCTCTTTTTAAAGTATATTCCATTCAGACCTTAGTTGTACAGCTCTTCTTAAATATACCTCCTTACTTTTTATGCCTTCCCATGTAATTGGTTCCCAAAGTTTTTCCAGAATTTGTACCCAGCTTTGGAAAGAAGGAAGAGAAGGAATGACAATATTTTTAGCAATAAAATTGGAAAGCATGGTACCCAGCATCTGGAAAGTACATGACTGACCAAACCACACCAGTGTTTTAAAGGAAAGTGTTTACCATTGGCAAATCCATAAATTCAGTTGTTGGAGAGAGAAATATGAATGAAATGGACTTACAAACAACTTAGCAATCTGATGGTCTTGATGGTCTGCATTTTAATATAAATAGGACTAAAGATTAATTTTTCATTCTTCACATACCCTAACTATAATTGTTGTCTGTTATCATGTTATCAGAAGCAGTTCCTGTTGGATTTCACGATGAATACTTTGTGCTCCTTCAACAGGATATCCTTCGTTTGTCCCCATCAACACTATGATGAGCAAAGCTTTCATTCCATTCTGTGTTTGGTGATGGGTGGGTCAACAGCTGCTCCTAGCATAGGAAAGGTAACTATAGCAACAAAAGTTATCTGCATCCTCATGTATTTCCTTGTGCCCACCCCAGTCCATGCTCCTTCCCACCGAACCTCTGAAGCCACCAACCAGCTGGCAAGATAAGAGAGCTCAAAGTCTCTTGGGCCAAAACTCTCCAGTTGAATAAAATGTTGTTCAGTCGAAATCGGAGACCATCAGAAGCTAGGTTAGGAGTAGCAGATGAGTAGCAATGAGGCCTTGGCTGCATCGCCTTTGCTCTAAATGTGTGGTCAAGCTGTTGCCTCTTCTGTGCTTGAGTCTGAACTGCGGCACTTTCTTAGCAGCAACCGTTTCCCCATCTGCAGGTCCCCGGGTCAAACTCAGCTACAGTTTTGGCCGAACTTTTTTGGGACTTGATAAATGCAATGTCTGCATTGGAACATCCATTTGCAAGAAGTTCTTTAAAGAAGAAATAAGGTCAGACTCTCCGTATCATGTTTGGGGTGGGGACAAAGGGAAGTGGAAGTCTAGCTCTTTTAATATTGCCAACTGCTTGGGGTGGGGTGGGGGCCGCTGGGAGGATGAGCTCATGCATGTAATTTGTCACCAGTTCATATCTGCTCTATATGTACTTGTCAGTAGTGAATATCACCTTTACAGCCATCATAGTAAATCCCCACATCATCACCCTGCGTAATTTGAAGTGCAATCCTATGCCCACTTATTTGGAAGTAAATCTCACTGAACTCAATGCATGCATTCTCTTTCACAGGCTTCCACTGTTAAGTTGTCAAATGACTAACCTGTCTCAGAATCATTTTGCACCAATACTGTTTTCAGGAGCTCTTTGCTTATAGGCAGCTGTTAAAAAGTTGCTTCTGAAATATTGTTGTTGTTGTTGTTGTTATTGTTATTATTATTATTATTATTATTATTATTATTATTATTATTATATTTCTTACCCCCTCCTTTCACCACGAGGTCACAGGGTGGGTTACAGCAATTACATATAATTTTTTGAAAACAAATACTTTTTTAAATACAGTTAAAACAGATTACAATCCTAAAATACACATCTCAGGTGCCAAATGTCAGGGTCAAGAGGTAAGCAAGGAATAAATTTTAACCGCTACATTTTAAAATATGAGTGCAACCACCACCAAGAATATGCATAAATACATCTTGGCTGTGTATAGTGAATCTGCTGCACTTCATTCATGTCAGGAAAGGTGTTAGAAATGGGATTCATGTCACTAGTTCTAGAAAAGTTAAATTCATTTTGATTCCTATTTACTCCTCATAAGCTTTAGAAGCAGCTTGCAGCTTTATTCTGTTCTTGTTTTTTTTTTTTTTAAAAAAAAGCAGTATAGGCTAAAATATTGTAATTCCAATATACCAGAAACCCCAAGTAGCAACAGAGCTACTAAATAAAATCTATGTCATTTGCCTACCAGACCCAAATGCCTTTCCTGAATAAACAGTTTTGGTGGTGCTGTGGTCTAAACCACAGAGCCAAGGGCTTGCTGATCAGAAGGTCGGCGGTTCAAATCCCCACAACGGGGTGTGCTCCCGTTGTTAAATCCCTGCTCCTGCCAACCTAGCAGTTCGAAAGCACAAAGTGCAAGTAGATAAATAGGTAAACAGGCAGGAAGGTAAACGGCGTTTCCGTGTGCTGCTCTGGTTTCACCAGAAGCGGCTTTGTCATGCTGGCCAAATGACCCAGAAGCTGTCTCTGGACAAACGCTGGCTTCCTCGGCCAGTAAAGCGAGATGAGTGCCGCAACCCCAGACTCATCAGCGACTGGACCTAACGGTCAGGGGTCCCTTTACCTTTACCGTTAACCTTCTAAAAGTCAGGAGGACACCGGCTGCAGAGAGGGCTTGGGTTCTTTCAGCCAACTGCTGACCCTCTGGTGGTGGAGGCATGCAAGCAGGGCCTCACCTCAATATCACCTTAAGGCACAAGGGGAATATACAGCAGCAGCAGCAGCAGCAGGAGGAGGAGGAGGAGGAGCAAGCAGGGCTCAGGCTACATAGCACTTCAAAATGTCAAACCCAGCTCATAATAGGAGCTCTACTTTAGGTGGGCTGCGCCGAAGGATTTATTTTTCTTTACATTATCAAAATTGACTGAAGCATGAAGGAGGCTCAAGCATTTTCATCTTGCCAGGATTTTGTTAAGCATGTCAGGGACAATTGTCAAACATAAATATTCTTCTAGTGAGAGTAAAACATCTACACAAGCCATTATCATAATCATTAGATCTATTTCAGATTCACAAAGCAGAGATAGCCAAGATAAAAAGTTATTAAGGTAGATGACAGCAGGTAAAGAGTTTTAAAAGGACCGAGTTCACTCTCTTCTAATATGATTTATATATGGAAAGGTGCTTTTAAAGAATTGGCAGCATGGTGGTGAAAAAACTGCTATATTAATAAATTATAGTTTTAACGCACCACTAGTTATATTATTACTATTACACCAAACAGAGTCAAATTACATTTTTAGGTATCTGCTTCTATATAAAATATACTTCACTAAAGCAATAAAAAGCCTTGGTGGAGTTGCTATAAAAGACTCATTTCGCATTTTACATTTATATTTAAACCACTAAAATGCCTATCATTATGACAGGGGGGGGGGCGTGACTCTGGAGGAAAGACCTATAGATTGCAAGAACCCTGGCAATGTGCAGAATATCTCTACACCCTGCATATTTTTGCTAGTACACATGGGAGAGAAAGTAAAGAGTTCATTAAGAACTACTCAGGAGTCTTCGTCCACTCTTCGTCTGGTGTGAATTTGGAGACAAACTGGACTTATTTATTGATTTAGTGACACATAACCCACCCTTCTAGTACTTTTGCAGAGTAGCTTACAACAACTAAAACACAACATCCCCATAATAAAACACAACACAAAATAATATCTATCTATGAATGAAATCAGACCCAACAGACATAAGCCACAAACAACGTTCATCATATAAAACATCATCTCCTGAAAAGTTTTCACCAGCTGGTGGACAGTTGCCAAGGAGGTGGGCAAACAAACCTTAAAGGGCAAAGTTTTCTATATTATGGTTTGGCTCTGCGTAATATGTATAATGTCTGGAGAGTAAGAGCTCCACATTAAGGAAAGTATACAGAAGAGCAGAACAACAACAACAACAACAACAACAACAACAACAACAACAACAACAACAACAGAATCGGTGCCTTGGGCACAAGCTAACCTAAATCTGCCCATCACCACATCACCCATCCCACCCCATCCTGTTTCTCTTTATGGCTGAGGAAGGTGGGTGCCTTTCCTGGCATCGTTGACTAGCAGTTAGGCAGAGACGCAAAGGAGTATTTTGGATGAAACTGGAGATCTGATATATTATTTGTACTAAGAGGATACTTAGGGACCCTGTTAATTAAAGTGCAGACCAGCAGTTTTTAAAATAGTCATCATTCACACTGAATTACCTCAGAAACAACTTAGCAGGGATTTATCAATGCTCTCCTGAGTAATGATAAATAAGCTTTCCTGAAAGGCAACTTGCCTGCTTGCACTGCGAGTCAACCTAATAAGTGTAGCCAGTACTCCACATAAAATGAGTGTGCCCATGGTATGCTGCACTCCTACTCCCTCCAACACAGCCAGCATGCTCAATGGTTAGGGATGCTGGGAGTTGTAGTCTGCAACATCTGAAGGGTGCCACATTGACGGTCCCTGTTATGGAGTTTTTTCGCAGCTCATGGTCTTACTTTGCTCATTCGGATTAGCACTTTGCTACAGCTTCTTCACTGGATGGAAGGGTTTAATAGCAAACAGCTACCGTTGCAGGTGCAGGGGTGGGGAAGGGAGATGCTGAATACACCCCCACCCCACCCCAAAAAAGAGAAATCCACCATGAGTGGACCATAGGTATACTTTGCTTATTTCACTTCAGGCTGTAGTAGATTCTGCTGATTCTGAATATATCAGAACCATTCTGAATGAAACGTATCATTCATTCTAAGAAGTGGTAATTCATACCTGTTCTGTTATAATGCATCTCCTCTTTTCTTATCTTTGTCTGGATTAACTCTCATTAGCAAAATGGAATTACTAGCTCCCCACCCTGTTGAGTAATGAGTACTGGTCTATGTGGCAATATTGCTTTTAAAGCCTGTGATTAAATAACTTGATGTAAGAGTGAACTGCTATTCCAGCAACGCCCATGATAAGCATTTACAAAGCATGCCAGGTAATTGGTGAACTGGTTAAATGCAGATAGAGTCATGTTCCCAGAGCCTTTTACCTTTGCCTTACAGGTTTCCGGATGAAGACATCCGTTTGGGTTAATTTATGTTCTTGTTTCTACTGAGTGTTAATGATAGAATGCAGCACTTTTAATTGATTGCAAGGAACAATGGCAATTATGAATCACTTGCATACAAACCACTTCACATCCTTCATAAAATTTGTCCTCAAAGGAACTCTGTTAGGCTTGCCTTGGAAATTCCCATTTCATAGTTGGAGAACTTAGGCCAAGAAGGAGGCTGCCTCAGGTTTCACGGCTGAACAGGGGGCTTCACCCCAGCACCACTCTCTCAATACCAATTTGCCAATTTACAATGTTCATTGGCATTGCAAATGCCTCTCCTCCGTCTCCCTTGCATGAGCAACCATCAGATACTAAAATAAATAAAGTAAAGTAAAAATGCCCCTCAGATTTCCTGAGTCCTCAAATGAAAACACAACTTTGAATTCTCAAAGCTGACAAAAGACTGCTGCCCAGATTGTTTTTTACTCCCTCCTGCACTTGTGCCTGAGGTGCACAAATGTAGCAGGCAAGGCTCTTCCATCTTTGCAACTCCACACCAAGTTAGGCAAAGCATCACTTTTCAAAAATTCTGCATGTCAGGTTGCTGTCAAAGTGAAAGGAGCAGAGTCAGTAAAAGGAAAAAAAGTGCTGAATATCTCGTCATTTAACAGTTACTCAGGTTGCATTCAGACAGCACTTTATTTTGCTTTCACAAGTTACCTGATAACTTCCATATTTTATGTGATCTTTCACACGATACAAAAAAAAGCCACTGCTGAAAAGCTAGTGGAAGTCTAGCACTCATGTCCAGAAAATTGTGGGAGTTCTGCGTTCTAATTTCATACAATGAAATTTGGTACGGTACCCGACCTAGGGTTCTTTCTCACCGTTTAAAATTTAACACAACATGGTGTTATATCAATCAAAACATTGCAGTTATACAATGCAGTGTAAAAGGAATATTAGAATCCAGGACAGAAACACTAGTGTTGTAATCAGGAAAACTAACACAACAATCCCCACATCTGAATGCAGCCATTGTGTCAGCAGTGTCTGCAGAGGAAGGACTTGGAGGAAAAGGAAATGGCTTGAAAAATAGATGAGGGAGGGGATTGCGTGGACAGGCAGAGATCCCCCCAACCCCAACCCCCAATCCTTAGTGGAATAATGACTCATGACAACGTGCTATGGGATTAAAATTGGCCACAACTTCATTAAAGATTCAGATGTAGGGAGACCTTGGTTTAGGCCAGTGATGGCGAACCTGTGACACGCAGAGCCCTCGCTGCTGGCACACGCCCCATCGGCCCATTCACGTTGTTGTTGTTGTTGTTGTTGTTGTTGTTGTTGTTGTTGTTGTTGTTGTTTCCCCCATTTGTTCTCCCACTCCTCCTACAGCTTGTCTCCACTACAGCTTGTCTCCACTGTTAAAACCCGGATCCTTTTGTTGTTGTTGTTGTTGCTGCTGCTGCTGGTAGCCAGAGATCGTTTTTTAACCCTTTCTGTGCTGTTTTTTCTGGCGCTTTGGCAGACTATGATTGGGTGTAACAGTGTTCGTTTTTTAACCTGTTCTGTGCTGGTTTTGTTGGCGCTTTGGCAGACTATGTCGGTGTTGTGTGTTAGTTCCAGCGAAGGTATTATTCATCATTTATTTCTGTTCTCTTTCCCCCCCCCCAAAAAAAGCGCAGCAGCTTTGGGGCATCCCCCCCAAAAGCAAATCAACTTATACACACACACCCCAAAAAAACCCTCCAAAACTTTGGTCAGCAGCTCCCTCCAAAAAGCTCTACAACTCTGGGCACTTTGTGATAAATAAGGGGTTTTTGGTTTGTTTTGGTTAAATAATTAGTTTTTGGTTTATTAAATACAGTTATATATTACAATTATACATTTTTGTTATTTAAACTATAAATATTGTGAAATTATGGGGTTTTTTTCCTCGAAGTGACACACCACCCATGTTATGCTCGGTTTTTTGGCAAATTTTGACACACCAAGCTCAAAAGGTTGCCCATCACTGGTTTAGGCGTTGGGCGTTTATCCCTCCTAGTCCCCAGCTGGGGATCTGGGGAACAGCTGGGGAGACCACTGACAGCCTCTCGGCGTATGGCCAATGACTCCCCTCAAAACAACCCCTTTAATGGGGAACCCTGGGGTCGCTGCTGCAGGGGGGGCGTGGCTCACCGCTTCATGCCCCTCCCCAATTTAGGGAAGATAGACTAAAGGATTCCGCCCAAGGCCTGAAACCGCCAAAATTGTGATGTTTTGCTATGGGAAAAGCAAAACCTGCCAATGCAGGGAAATTCCTTCCTGGTCCTTTAACAGCAACCAATGATGTAGCAGCACCCACATACCTGTGGAGAAGAGGTTAACCTGCAAAAGAAGGCATAACTGAGGGAGGGCAGGGTGGGAGAAGCTCTGGAGCCGACTGAGGGCTCCCAGGTAAGTGCCACCCTCTATTGTGTGGGCAGGGCAGTCCCGCCCTACCTGGCCAACTCCCCTTGCAACCCACCCCTCCCCCGCCGCTGGGATTGGTTAACTGTCTGAGGTTAGGCGGGAACCTCCAGGTATCCAGCGTGGGAGGGGGCAAAGCCAGGTTGTATTTTAGGGAACCTCATAGGATCAGGGGGCGGGTGGGCTGCGCACGACCACGCAAAAAACGCCCCCCCCCATTTGATGTGGGGAGTGGTCATTATTTCTGTTTAAGGCTGTGGTAGATTCCTTGCAAGTCAGGCCATGTAAATGGTTCCTCTCCAATTTATCCTGTCATCTTGCCTGTGAGGTATTCTAGGCTGAGCAATAGTGACTTGCCCAAGGGCACTCAGTCAGTTTCATAGCTAATTTGGGATGTGAATACAGGTCTTCATAGTTGAAGGCAAGTGCTCTATCTCCTACACCACAATGATTTCCTGTGTTCCATGAGTAGTAGTAGAAGAAGAGTTTGGATTTGATATCCCGCTTTATCACTACCCTAAGGAGTCTCAAAGTGGCTAATATTCCCCTTTCCCTTCCTCCCCCACAACAAACACTCTGTGAGGTGAGTGGGGCTGAGAGATGTCAGAGAAGTGTGACTAGCCCAAGGTCACCCAGCAGCTGCATGTGGAAGAGCGGAGACGCGAACCCGGTTTCCCAATTATGAGTCTACCGCTCTTAACCACTACATCACACTGGCTCTCCTGTAATTTCGTTGTTTCCGCAAGGGGACAATGACAATATAGATATCTTATGGAACACAGTGGGACTTACTTCTGAGCAAACGTGCAGAGGATTACACCGTCCCTGTGATCATTCACAAATCTAACTTGCCAATTCAACCTTCTCCCAAACTCAGAGGAGATAAAGGATTAGATTTCATTCAGTTTTGTAGAGGAGAAATGAAATCAATTTTAAGATAGTCATGCTCAAACCACACACTCTGAAGGGATTCTACTAGAATCAGTTTTAAAGCAAGGGATTCTGTGCCTAAAACTGTATGCATCTCTCAAGACCCAATTTCTCAAGATCCAAAGCAAGATATGCATGTTCATTTTTAAAATTAAATTTATGCAAGGGGGAGGGAGGCAAGTTTTAAAGCATGGAATCTAGTTTTGCTTTGTTGATGGATCTGCATGAGCTTGCATTCTAACCCAGCTGTAACCCAAACAATCTTGCCAGACTGTCTTCAGCTCTCAGTGATTAACATTAAATTCATGATGGGGTTAGATAAGGATATTTTTTCTATATTCACATGGAAAATTGGAACAATTGGGAAATTTTCTTGAATGCCTGCCATTAGACTAAATAAAGAAGAAGTTCATGAGGAGTCAACATTATTTGAATGTTTTATCTATGCATCTGCTGCCCCGGGCCCCTTTGCGAGGCAGGGTGCGATAAAAATGGGATAAATTGTAATAACAAAGAATAATTCTTATATAAAATAGCTTGAAGGAGAGAGAAGAAAGTGTTTGTGTACATGCCCTCACACCGTGTACATGCACACAACTGATTGAGGGGCATAATGAAACAAGAGAATCCTGAATTGGCTACATTTGCTTCCTCAGGAAAAGCAGGAAAAAAGGAGAAGGCTCCCTCTCATAAACAATAGCAACAGAGAGAGGGAAGCCTCAGAAATAACATGCGTAAAAGGCCAAAAAGTGTGCTGTCATGAACTACATCTGATCAAAGCAGTGAATGTCACAAATATTAGCTGAGCATGTGACTGTTTCCAGTTGTCTAGGTATTTTGCAGTCAGAAGAATGGAACAGTCTCCCTCGGGAGGTTGTGGACTCTCCTTCCTTGGAGGTATTTAAGCAGAGCTTGGGTGGCCATCTGACATGGATGCTTTAGCTGAGATTCCTGTATTGCAAGGGCTTGGACTAGATGACCCTTAGGGTCCCTCTTCCAACTTAACAATTCTATGATTTATGATTCTATGAAGACATAGGCGGTTCTCCCTTTTCAATTGCACAAAGGAACTTAGTGTCTGTTTCTTGTGCCCAATTATCATCATTGCCAGATTTGTATTAGGAAGGGTTACTGACTGAACGCTTTTATCCTGACCCCTCGCCCTAGTCAACAAGGCTGGTGGTTAGTCTTCCATCTACTCTCAGAAACAGCCCTCCTAGTACCGTATATTGTTTTTGAGACAGAAATAGTAGCAAGCTTTAAACACCTCTGGAAGACCCATCAATTTAAGCAGGTTCTTCCCTGGCCTATAAGATTCACCACACTGCTCCGTTTGGTTGTTGTTATATAACTGAATGTTTTATTGATGTTGTCTCTGTTTTTACCGATGCATTTCTTTGCATTTTGGTTATATGCATATATAGATTTTTTTAAAAAATAATCTTATCGTGCTTTATGTAAACTAGGAATTTTTTATATCAAGGGGTATGTAAATATATTATTATTACAACAGACATTTAGATGTTATAGTGATTTCTTCTGTCTGTTTTATAAGCACCCCTTCTGTGGCTGCTTTCCAGTTTAACTTCACTCCTGGATATTATTGTGTGGAATTGGAGTGGAGGGGGAATAAGTGATAGCTTAATCCAGTTTCAAAGAATAGAGCCTGCTTGATAAAGGCTTTGTGCCCTAATAAACAGTGGATACTACTTAGTCCACCTTATAGATCTGTTTTGGAATTCTACCTGGAAATGTGAGAATTTGGCAGGCACCGCGGTCTGCTGCTGCTTAGCTGGGCTAAGGTGGATTAACAACATTGCATGTCTTGATTTGATGGCAGGTTTGACAGCTGGCTTTCTTCCAGTTTAAAACTCCCTCCCAGCTACCTCTCCTACTACTCTGGGAACTACTCAGATGACACCATAAGTTGGCGGCCAGTGGATCTCTCCAGATTAACCACAAAATACCAGCACGACCAAGCAGACAAGAGGATTTGCACTTTTCTTACCCACACAAAAAGCTGCAGCATCGAGCGAGTCTTGTGGAAAACAGAGAGATTCCAGAAATGGCTAAAAACAAAACGCCTCACCCCTAACCTGGTCCAGGTTGGTATACAGGGCCCTGAGATATGGAATTTACACAACAGAGTGTGTCACAGGAGTAAAGTGTTTTATTTTTATGGGATCTGGTTCTCTCGTATACACCCCACCCCAACACACACACACGCACACGCACACACCATACATCACAAAGAAATCACTTGTAATTTGCTGGATCTGGCTCAGTTTCTACTAGTTTTCTTCACTGCTTGGATATAGAAGGAAGCCATATACACACACCACAGTCACACCTGATGGGGTGTATACCACCACTTAGTAAAAGCCATCCATAATATTGTGCAAAGTGGTGAAGAAAATCTTGCCACACCCCTGTACCTGATCAGAAACCAAATCAAGGAAAGATTCTCTTCACGCACGCACACTATCTGAACCGGTCATCTGCACGCAAACTGCAAACACGTCAGAAAATAATTATTCACCTTAGCCTCTTGAATCTGTATGGTATGGAAAATCAAGCAAGAGTTTGGCAGTCCCTTAGAGAGACGAACAAATTTATCATGACATAAGTTCCCGTGGACTGCAATATGCCATGGATTTGCTTTTGTTTTTGTTACTTCCTCTTACGTTCCCACCGACTGCCATCTTTGAAGGCTAGCCATTGTTCAGCGCTTACCTCCTAAACTGAATAAGCTAATGTGGGGTGACAGGGTTATGAATTTGGGGCCAGGCATGTTGGAACAAGCTGGTGACTGATCTCTTCCAATCTGGGAGAAAACGCCTATTGCATACAAAGCTTCAGCAAACGTAGCAACCTGATCTTTACTCTTTTAGACCCATCCCTGCTAGGTGCTGGTGCTGGTGCCAGTGACTTTTCTAAAGGGCAACCAAAGCATCACTTGCTGCTCAGCTGGTGCCAATGTCTGTGGGTGTGTTGTGTCAAGGTAGGGCAGTGTCGGGTTGTGTGCCCCCCCCCCGAGATTCTTGCAGACACAGCCACCCTACAGAAGAAACTTGTTATCCTCCTAGAGTATCAGGCACACTCTGGTGGCCTCATGCCCAGAGGCAGGCACCAGCCCAGCACTCTGAAGTGTCTTTCATCTCTCTCACCCAACTATAGTGATGCATGTCATGCGAGAGGAAGTCTGTTGGCCTTTTTACTGAATTCCTTCTGAGTCATGTAGGTTGAGTGAAGAGATAAATCTCATCTTCTGGCCGTAGTTCCTGCTGTTTCGGGACAGTTGCTGGGCAGTTGCTGTCTCCAAGGAACAGGAGCAAAAGGCCAAGAATTGGGGGGAGGCAAACAACAAAACAGCAGCAAAGCACACCAGCAGCATTGAAGAGCAAAAGGAAGGAAGGAAGGAAAATGGAAGCAACAGCAATGAGCAATCAGCATTGGCTACCCAGAACTCTTTGATGGGGGAAATGTACTGTGGATACTTTATATAGTGTATATGCAGCAGTGGCCATCTTACCCTCAAACACAGGATGCTAGTGTTGTTGTTGTTGTTGTTGAATTGTGGAGAAAGATGCTGACCACTAGTTGCACCAGAGAGGCTTCTCACATTGGGTCAGCATATAAATGGTGCTGGTGTTACAGCTTTCAGTTCACCTAATTTTCAGAAGCAGGAATCATCTATTTAAGTAACTGAGATGTTTTGCCAAAAGAGGGGTCATAGGATGGGCTCTTTAGAAACTTTGTGTCTCTTACTTGATTCCATCAAACAAATGCTGGCCTGTTTTGTTCTTTCCTTCTTCATCCCACAGAGTTGCTACAGTTAGGCATGTTCTTGGGTAGGAATAACATTCCAGTCCTTAGGACAGAGCAAGCTCCACAGCACCCACCTGCATAGCCAATGGCAGATTCAAAGAAACAGAGGCTGGTTTTCTATCATATGACTGAGATGCTCAGAGTGCAAACAAGCAAAGGTGTTAAACAAAGGCACTGGCATGGCTTCCTACCTTACCACTCACAAAATAGATATGAGACTTTGAAAAGATACAACCTCCCTCACCCATCAAACATTTTCATGATCTAAAAGAAATATCCTTTGCCAGATCAGAAAAAAATAGCTCACTTTCTAATATCTGAGGGATTTTTCAAGGGAAATTCCAAATGATATAATAATAATAATAATAATAATAATAATAATTACATACTACTTAGCATTGACAAAGCAAACTCAAAAAGATTTACAACGATTAAAACCAAAATTAAATGCAAAATCTTCTGAGGCCCTTCTTCGTGTGCCATCTCCTTGAGAGGTCCAGAGGGTGGCAACACGAGAACGGGCCTTCTTTGCAGTGGCTCATCTGTGGAATGCTCTCCCCAGGGAAGTTTGCCTGGCACCTTCATTATACACATTTAGGCGCAAGGCAAAAATGTCCCTTTTTAACAGGCCTTTGGTTGATCTGATTGACATCCTATGGCCTATGCCCTTTTAAAATGTGGCTTTTTGGGGAGGGGGTTATTGTGTTGTTGTTTTTATTTTTATTATATATTTTGGTTTTGTTCTGTGAACTGCCCTGAGACCTCTGGGTATAGGGTGGTATATTATTATTATTATTATTATTATTAGTAGTAGTAGTAGTAGTAGGGAAAGCTTGAGCAAACAGGTGCATTTCCAAGAAAATCTGGAATCACAAACAGTTGTTACCTTCCAGATGTGAGGAGGGAGGGCATTCTAGACATAGGCATCAGTATGGAGAAACTTCTCAGGGAGGTATGCCAGACACCCACCAAATACAAGTCACATCCACTGAGAGGGTTTTAAAATTATTTTTACTTTTTGAGCCAGCTTAGTCATTTATTGACCCTTTCTCCCTCAGTATCTGACCCACATAAAGACACTTAAGTATAAGCAAGCCCATATTTTTGCTACTATTATCAGAAAAGTAGACAACTGATATATTGTACAAGCCAAATAGCTTTTTAAATGAAAGATAAGCGGCTCTAACAGAGATATCAATATAACCAAATTTCCCACAAGGGAGGCCTCATCACCTACAACAAATTAAAATAACACAAGATGAATGAAGAACAAAACAAAAGCATGGACACTTTACACAGTTACCTGGAAGTAGTCCTCTGCACTCCTGCCCACCTAGCAGTTCGAAAGCATATCAAAGTGCAAGTAGATAAATAGGGACCGCTCCGGCGGGAAGGTAAACGGCGTTTCCGTGCGCTGCTCTGGTTCGCCAGAAGCGGCTTTGTCATGCTGGCCACATGACCCGGAAGCTGTCTGCGGACAAACGCCGGCTCCCTCGGCCTATAGAGCGAGATGAGCGCCACAACCCCAGAGTCGGACACGACTGGACCTGATGGTCAGGGGCCCCTTTACCTTTACTAGTCCTCTGCAACTCAATAGAGCTAACTTCTGAGCAGGCAAACATAGGCTTGCACTGCCAGCTCTATCTTTCCAGCTTGTAAATCAAGGAGAGCATCACTGTGAAGAAAAGGCCCCGGCCTGCCTGAACAGAGAAGTGCTTTAATCTAGAACCTCACATTTCCCTTTCCCCTCAAAATCCCCTGTGCTACCCCAAGATTTAAAACGGTTTGATTTCCAGCCCCCACAGGTCCTCTCCCTTACTCCACAAGATGGCAGCATGAAACATGTCACTAGAGCTTTGTTGGCAAAACAGAACTGCAGCTGTGCAAGAAGTATGGGGAATCCCCCTTTATCAAGCAACCAAGATTTCCTATTATGAGCATGTAGGTTCACAACAGTAGACTTCCATTGCTTTAACACGAGGGCCACAGCCAACTTTTTATTCAGAAAGTGTAGGAATGTTTCAGTAGAAAAAAGTGGCATGGCATATATTCGCTGCCTCCTTCTACACTAGGGCAAGCTTCACATTGCTCCAAGTAGCTTCTGACAGAAGTTTACCACAGCGAGGTGCCTCCCCTCTCTCTACTCCCTTCTCTCCCCTTGTTCAGTTTGGATGAAACCCAATCTCTGCTGGCTGCCTTGTGCCACACAAATATCTCCCAGAGTGCAAAATCTTTTATGCATACTGTACTTTCCATTTGAGCACTCCCTAGAGCGTTGGAGTTGAGCCAATTTCTCTCACAGGCTAAAGTTTCCTCTCTGTGTTGAAGGCGCCTGCTGAACTTCTAAGTAGGCTCGACATTTGCTGGGAACTCAAACTCATGGTGCCAGACGGAAAAATCAGTCAGAACTGGGGATAGCCACACACTAGATAAAGTTTAGGGTTTTTATTTTTGTATAACTTTTTAATGGGCACAATAGCTTTTTCTCTACTTGCTCCAGTTATTTATATGCACTTGATTTCAACAAAATAATGCTACATATCCAGCTGGAAGAAGACCGGCTTTGTTACCAACACTCATTTTTCTTTCCTGGCTTTGGCTACCATTTTACTTGACTACCGTGAGTACTGAAACACTGGATCTATTAGCAGACTTTTGCAAAATATTGGCAAAATATACTGCTATGTAGTCAATGTTCTGGGAAAAGGAATTGCACATTTTGAAGCTCAGTCTTCCAAATAAAATTATTCCAATGTTTATTTATATTTATAACCCATTCTGTTCCAGAGGCTCAGTGCAGGTAATCTCAGAGGGATTATTTGTTTGTTTGATTCAATTCCATTTATGGATCATTTCCCATGAAATATGCTGAAGCAATTTCACAGTAAACAAGAAACCTATCGACAATTTTTTTTAAAAAAAACCAATTACAGTATGTGTTAAAACCTTTTTTTTAAAAAAAAAAAATCCATATATAAAAACAAAAAATAATAATATGTAGAAACAATTTCAAATCCAACAAAGATACAGGTGGGAATAAGTATTCAAAATAAATACAGGCTGGGAGAAATAGTGTCCACTTCAGGCTTGACGAAGTCCTGTGAGAACTTCACGAAGTCTCTCAAGACTTGGGCTGGATGCCAACCATGGAGTATTTGGCTGGGCAGTGACTTCTACTGCCTGTCTGTTCATTGCCACAAGTGCTGGCTGGGTAGTCACTAGACATAGGCTGCATCTAGACACATCAAAGAAGGGTTTCAGTTAAACACGTTTTAAACTTTGTATGAGAAATCATGTTGTCAAAAGCGGAACTCCACACCACCACCTGGTGCCACAGTGTTATAATGCATATACAGTCAAACCTTGGTTGTCGAACGTAATCCATTCCGGAAGCCTGTTCAGTTTCCAAAATGGTCGACAACCAAGGCAAGGCTTCCGATTGGTTGCAGGAGCTTCCTGCACTCAAGCAGAAGCCGCATTGGACGTTTGGCTTCTGAAAAACGTTCAAAACCCAAAACACTTACTTCTGGGTTTTTGGCGTTCAGGAGCCGAAATGTTCCAAAATGGGGGCATTTGGGAAGTGAGGTTTGACTGTACGACACTTTTTCTTTACCAATCTAGCTGAGTCCTTAATCCCACCCACCCACCCCAGTACATTAAAACCAAGCTGGCGGGGGGAATGTTAATACATACCACCCAGTTCTTGTTGTTGTTGTTGTTGTTGTTGTTGTTGTTGTTGTTGTTGTTGTTGTTGTTGTTGTTACCCACAGCAGAAAATAGGCATTGATACCCTTGCCTAACCCAGGAATCCTCTTTCATTGACAGGCTAAGCAACTGCAAATAACACATTTCAAAGAACAGTATCTCTAAAGTACACTTACTCCCACTGCTGCATCAAGGTAGTTGTACTCCCTTGACGGCTGTGTCTTCCCGTATGTAGTTTTGGATACAGAGGAGACTTGACAGAAGTTATTGGGCTCAAGTAATTTTCTTTTATAGTGCAAAGAGTTATGACAAGCCTTAACATACTTGAATCAAAATGACAGACCATGAAATAATGTTTTTCACTTTACGCCGCCTGCCCTGTCTGACCCAGCTATCAATTGAGTGGCCTGCCACAATGATTATTTCGTCTGTCACAATGAAAATCTTTATTGCAAACTACAAATGCTCATTTGCTGAAAAGCCTTGCCTGCCCCAGAGACAACCTCGATTTAACTTTGTGCTTACCGTATATGCAACTCTGAATGGAACACAGCAGCCTATACAGGAATAAGTTCCAGGTTATGTTACTTGCATTTCAGTTCCAAATAAACTTCTGTTTAATGCCTGGAATTATCAAAAATGTGAGGTTTTTTTCTTTTGATTCTTGGTTTGGAGGGATGCTTTTTTTTTTAAGCATTTTGAGTTATATCCAATGGACTCAAGTTAGTCCTGTCCATTAATTGTAGAGAGTCTACTTGGAGTATGACTAACATTGAATTCAATCCTACTATCTTAAGTCTTTTTTCCTAATATTAATGGGGGAAGGAGGAGTTGTGGTACAGACGGACAATGGCCACCACTTAAATTTTCTTTTAAAATAGCCTCCCCCCCCCAATGTTATGATAGAAGTGTTTTTAGAATTAGATCTGCTGTGGGAGTGATTTGCCATTTGATCTGAACTGAAAAGTGTAGCTACCTTTCTTTACACACCCCTCCACTATAAAGCAGGTGTGTGCACCAAGTCGAGTCAAAACAAATCAATAAATTCAACCAATTAAGTTTATTGTTCTGCTACAGTGAATCAATATATATCAACTATTCAGTCAACTGGCCAATCGTTTTGGTTACACAAACTTTGACATTTGATTTAAGCTGCTAATTACTGAAAAGAAAACCCGATCATCTGATGCTCAGTTGCAGAAGAAAAAGGGGGAAATCAATAATACATTCACACACAGCAAAATTCTCTCAAAAAAAATTGAAGGAGGCCTAGGCCAATATATGTTACAAAAAGCAACATCAACTTTGATGTTAACAAATAGGGAAACCTCACCCTTTAACCTCTAGCTCCCTTTGAGCCATTCCAAATAGCTACACCAAAGGGCAGCTGTCTTATGTTGCCCTTCGGCACTCAACTCTGGTGCCTGGCCTCAGTTTCCAGCTAACTAGTTAGGAGTTGCCCCAGGTGGGCAATGCGACAGGAATAACAGGCCTATTTGCCACAGCTAGTGCATTCCAGAGACCAGGAGATCAGGAGGCCAGGGGTGCCCTAGCAGCTATACACAAACAGTTAATTGCCTCAGGCTACAAGTTGTAAGGGGATGCGGGTGGCGCTGTGGGTTAAACCACTGAGCCTAGGGCTTGCCAATCAGAAGGTCGGCGGTTTCAATCCCCGCAATGGGTTTGAGCTCCCATTGCTCAGTCCCAGCTCCTGCCAACCTAGCAGTTCAAAAGCACGTCAAAGTGCAAGTAGATAAATAGGTACCGCTACAGTGGGAAGGTAAACGGCGTTTCCATGTGCTGCTCTGGTTCTCCAGAAGTGGCTTTGTCATGTTGGCCACATGCCCTGGAAGCTGTACGCCGGCTCCCTCGGCCAATAACGCGAGATGAGCGCCACAACCCCAGAGTGGGTCATGACTGGACCTAATGGTCAGCGATCCCTTTACCTTTACAAGTTGTAAAAGCAACTGCAAAACCCTGAAAATATATTCATGTGTTGCCATCAAATTTTAGGAATTACAGATCTAAACAAAAAAAAATTACAAATCTATACACACTGAATCACCATCAGTGACAGTATAAAAAGGTTCTCTGAAACAAACGTTTGCACCAGCCATCTAAACAACAACAGGGCGTGAGTCTGGCGAGTCTTTGTCAAAAGAGAGTTTCAAATGGCAGGTAGCACCATTAAAAGGCTTATTGGGATTCTCATGTTCTAAGAATATGCCAGATGTCACTTTCTTGACATTTCCTGATCCCAGTTCATTCAGGGTTCTAAAGGTAAGAACCACTGCCTTGAATTCTGCCTGGAAACTAACTGGCAACTAGTGCTGTTCTTTTAGTGCTGGTTTAATTTTAGCTTTGCAGTAGGTCTCAGACAATATCTTGGCTGACACATTTTGAACTAGGGTTGCCCGGTCAGGAACACCCCAGATCCAAGTGATACAGGAGGCATTTTGTGAATTTGAACGCATATGCTAATGGAAGTACTTGATACCGATGGCAGTGCTTCTTTGTAGCTATTAGACATGGTAATATATCGCAGGACCAGTTATTTCAGAATAAATCTACTATTGTTGGGAGTTTTCACTGTGCAGTGGGATGCGATTTTCATATGGATCCATTATGAATATCATACGGTAAGCAATTTATTCATATTTCTATTATATAAACATGCATGTGCTTATGGGTTCTTTTGTATATCGCTTTTCAGCTATGATTTTAATTAAAAATAATTAAGCAGGGCCATTGAATTTCATGTGTACCTGCTTCTTCAGATGCTCTGCTTAATTATATACAGCAGTGCTAATTTATAGGGCTGGGTCCTAACCATAGAAAGGGACATACGAACCACAGGTCCATTCAATCAAAGCCCCTGCGCTATATGCAGAGAAAAAGACTGGCCCTTTCCCCTTCTCTTCTATTTAGGGTCTGAGTACACCGATGCTTCGCTGCCCTTCACAACGGCTGTTGGACCGAATAGTGCGGCGATATGCTGAAGTGGTAGATGCTGGTAGTGTCTACATGGACCATTTCACCGACCGGGATAAATTGCGCCTCCTCTACACACTCTCAGTTAATGCACATCCCATCATGTTACAGGTACAACTCCATCTGTCTTCCTGTGATGTAAATTACCACCCCATGACCCAAGTTCAAGTCATTTTGACCAGCTGGAGCTACAGTAAATTTGGTTCAAAAATAGGGATCAGTAGGTTTCATAGCCACTCTGCTGCACAGAGAATTGCAGGAGCCTAAATTTACAAGCCAAGTGGACTGGACACTTGCCTTGACAGAGATCAAGAACAACATCGTAAAATCGGAATCAATGCACACTATACTGTGACTCCCTCTCTAAGAAGCTGTGCTCAAATGAAAAATGGCAGTGGGTGGGAGTATTATTTTGTTTAGCAAAACTGTGTGGTACTTAACCACACAGGTTCTGATGAACTGAAGAGAGTCATGAAGGCCAATTCAAGCAACAGCCATACAGATCCACACCCTCTCAGTGCATACACACAGCATAGTGAATATAGGCACAGCAAGCCAGACCCTTTGAATTAGCCATTGTTAAACTCCCTGAAGTATGCAACATGAACCGAGTGACAAAAATGCACACCAGCCAATTCACAGGCCAATTCACACAGCTGGTTTCCAACGTGCACACTCTAGCCATTCAGAAAAAGAGATTAAAAAGTCAGCACAAAGTGAAGTCCCAAAGTGGGACACCATCACATAAATAGTCCCACATTTGCACTAACACATTTTGTGTCCCCTCTGTTGGGCAGATTTTCCCTGGAGCAGAAGGGTGGCCATTTCCAAAATACTTGGGGTCCTGCGGGCGGCTGATTGTCACTACCAGCACCAGACCTTTGAAGGAATTCTATGGCTTGTCTTCTGACGTGGCAGCAGACCTAGCTCTCCAGCTCCTTGCTATCATCAATTCCATGAGGAACAATGACCTGAACTACTTACTCTACTTTACCCATGTCGATGCTGGCACATTTGGCGTTTTCAACAATGGACATCTGTTTATCCGGGATGCCAGCACACTGGGAGTCATTGACAAGCAGGAAGGTACTCAGCTTCATCTTTGAATAAGCATCTGTCACAAGAGGATAGGATGAGGCGGGGGGGGGGGATAGATCTTTAGCTTCAAGCTTTTTGATGGTAGATCAGTTAATTAAAAGGAATGAAAGGTGGCAATCTGTATACCAATACGATTCTGTGCAACTGGAAATTAGTACATTTAGCATAACTCAAACACACACGCATGAACATTCATATTATAGCAGGAAATTGTCAGATTATCAAAATGAGCACACGTACACTCTAAATGTACCCACCTGAAGCAAAGCCAGAGTTCCAAAGAAAAGCAGGACAACTAGATGTTTAAGTCGGGGGGGGGGGGAGGAAGAGAAGTAGCTAGCTTTCAACTGGAAGAAAAAACTGAGGAAATTGCCAGGATGGGTGGTAAAACAAAAAACAAAAAAACCTATAGTCAAAGCAACTGGGGGAAACATTCTACGTGGTCCAATCCTGAGCACCTGACAAGCACAGGTAATCAGAGAGAACAAGCAGCATAAATATGGGCAGTAAACAATCAAAGCACATGAGTTTACCAAGGGTAATATGGAAACTAAAGGAAAGATACTCCAGGTTCCAGCATTTAAAAAATGGGCAACCTGCCCCGCCCATCAAGTGATCCTGGGACCAGCTATTCACTTTAATCTATTAAAAGTATGCCCAACTTCTCTGGAGAAATGTGGAGAGAAACAGAGGTTTCTGATTAAGGCCTGCTCTGTTTGCCACGCATCTTGATGGACCCCCCACCCACAAGTTCTTAGAAACAGCTAAAGCAGCCTCGAGCAGCTTTCACAAAAGGTAGACCATTTGACTGATGCTCGCATTCGCTGTACATTTTATAGCTTTTACCTGAAACCCAGTCCTACAAAGTTTAGATCTAATTTCAAAATGTAAAATCAAAGCCCAAAATGAGAAACGTTATGTACAGTCCTTCAGAGGACTGTCTCATTTCAGAGTTCAAGCGGAGTCACATGACTGAATGCTCAATATGTCCCTGTACATGGAAATATAGCATATTAGGGAGAGGACTGGGACACAACTATTCTCTCAGACATAATATGTAATATGGGCAGGGTAAATAATTATTCATCATCATTATCATCATCATCATGGAAGATCCTTGTTCTTAGACAGGCATAGGCAAACTCGGCCCTCCTGATGTTTTGGGACTACAACTCCCATCATCCCTGACCACTGGTCCTGTTAGCCAGGGAAGATGGGGGTTGTAGTCCCAAAACTTCTGGGGGGCCAAGTTTGCCTATGCCTGTTCTTAGATGGAAAGAGATGGAGGTCTCACACCTTGCCAAGGACCTGGCAGGATAAAACTTCTGTTCTTCTACACCTTTTCCCTGTGGAAGAGTCAAAAGACAAGTTGATCCATTTGTAATCCAACTGACCACCTAATCTAAATTTAAACACTGCTGAGCTGTATAAAGATAATATTTGCTCACATAAAATTGTGGCACCTGAAAGATTAGCAAATTATTACTGCATAAACCTCCATGAAGTACAGCCCACTTCATCAGATGCTCATGCCATAATAAATGTTAGTCTTTAAGATGCCCTGACATTCTTTTGTTGTTTTTGCTGCAATGCAGATTAACATGGTTCTCCTTCTGGAATTTGTTCATATGTGTTTATAATCAAAGCTTCTCATTACTTTCTGTTAGGCAAGCGGTTGATGGACGGACGACAGGAAGATAAGGACATATTCAGCTGCCTGGTTACAGACTGCCAGTCTGAGATTCCCTCCTGTAACTCCGTCAAGGATACACAAAGCCTCATCATGGTTTGCGAGGAACTTTTGCCTAAACTCTTAAAGGAAAAATTTCTGCCTCCTATCCAGGAGAAGATTGACAGAGCTCTGAGCAGGTGTTCAGACAGATTTCTAACCGACCAAGAAGTCATCAGGGCAGCTCAGGTGCTGGAAGAGATTTTGAAACCTCTGCAGACTTGTGATCCTCGTTTTGCCTACCGCTATCCCGATTGCAAATACAGAGATAAACCCTAAAAGGAAATCTTGCTGTCACTTACCTACTTCTTCTACCTTTGAAGTCAAAAGAATAGAATCATCCAGGAAATCCCCCAGTGGGAGGCAAACACTGATTTTGCCACCATTAGACATTCACTTTGCCATGATGAAACTCAGTGGTCCTGTTGACGTTGCTCTTCAAAGGCTCACAGCACCTCTATGAGCTCCTTCTTATCAGCCACCACATTCTAACTTCTCACATTTACCTTGCTTTTACAAATGCCTTCAGCAAGATCAATGCAAATCTCACAAGCTTGTTGTTTAAGAGCATGCTAAAGATGAACCAAGCCATTGTTACAATGGTGACTTTCTTTCTAGGAAGCTGCTCTCTATGGCTGCACAGACTTTGCTGACTACTTGTAGGTGATGGAATCAATTGTCCCTTTCAGGACGACATAGACATCCCTGCCCCGTTGCAGATCACTCTTCCCCCTCCTCCACTTTTGTTGGATATGTGAAACACACATGGATAGCTCCATCTTTCCAAGCTGCAAGCTTTCTGCTCCTCGTTCCCTTTCCTTCTGGGCTGAGTCAGGGAAGGCAGGGAGAGTATAAGTTGCCAGGGGCACACATGTCCCCACTAGCAAACTGCCTGTGCTTTACCTTCTTCCATTATATGTGCTTGAAATCTTGCCTTTCTTTATTCTATCTTCATACCCAGAGCCATATTTTTTTGTTCCTATGACAAATGAGCCAAGATCCTGTGGAGAGACACAGAACATTAACTGAAGGGGTTGCCCACTCACAGCAGGAGTGGGAAGGAACTTTTGCTGACACCTCTGCTCTTCTAGAAAGATAGATAAAGACCACAACCAATGTAATGGGTTACTATTGATTTAATGTGAGATGGGATGATAACAAGAGGCTCTTGCCCAGAAGGACAAGATGGAGCTAGGGTGAAGGGCTTGAAAAATGGGAGAGTCATTTAGCAATGGAAGATGGTGAATGCATAAAGAAAGGCATTATTCAAGATGATGGTTTGATGTGTGAAGGAATGGTCCAGGTATATGGAGCAATACAGAAGTCATAGGGTATGAGGCAGAAATAAAGGGAGTTGGAAAACAAATGCATTATCTGTCCTTTTATAAAATGGGCTGGGAGCTGAGCTTGGTGCCCCCATTTAAAAGGGTCATCACTGTTTGATGCTGAAAAGCATCTGGTGGGAAGGGTGGACTGTGGCAGGGTGAGGACAGGCCACCGAGGGCCCTTTCCAAGCCCCTGGGGCCCTCAGCCAGCATCTGATCTGGTCAACTGCTGAAAGCAAGTCTGACATCAGGGATGGGGAACCTGTGGTCCTCTGGAAAATGTTTTGAGACGGAATTATTACTAACCACAGATTTGTGCTTTTAAATATTTACTGTATTTGCTTTCACCTTATTCTGCAGGAAAACTAAACTGGGGTGGTGCCAAGAATAAAGTATTTGAGGGCTGGGGTTAAAAATCCAATCTAGCCTGCAGCTGTAGTGAGTTTACCACAAGCTGCCATTTTGAGTTTATCACAAGCAAATAGAAGAACTCTGTCTATCAAAAACGATACCTAGGGTGCCATATAGGGTTGCCAGACTCAATAGAGGACAGGACTTCTGTGCCTTTAATTGCCCTGCTCTCTTTTGAGTCTGGAAACCTTAAAGAGAAACCAGCAGACCCTTTGTTTAATTTCCAAGAGGCACAGAAGTCCTGCCCTCTATTGAGTCTGGCAACCCTAGTGCGATAGGATAAAGCCCTGAAATAACTATTCCTATTTTTGAGCCTTTGCTTCTAAGAGTCAACCAACCAACCAACCAACCAACTTCTCTTGCATTTGAAAAGTTTTGGCTGAACACATTAATCCAACTTGATGTGCAAATGTTCCTTACTGTAAGTCACCATACCGTGTGCCTAGAGGCCAATCTCTATCCTTGGGAATAGCTCCTCCTCCTGTTCAGAAGATAGGATAAAATTCTTGGCATCTCCTGCATGAACAAAGTACTGAGTCTGTGGGCTAAATTCTAGACCAGAACTGCAATGATATTGACTTTTACGCAACTTCCAGATCATAGCTACATGATACTGAAACTCTCAGACATGAACAATGGCTCTCAAAGGTCTACCTCACATAAGGTGATGTTTAAGAGCTATAGATAACATGTGAGTGAAAATGCCAACCTACTAGAATGAAGAAACTCCATGAAGGCAAAACCAATAAACAGGCGGGCTGATCCAATGCTTGGTGGAACTATCCTGGTGGAAAGTGAAGTGGACCCCTGAAAAAGGATCTTCCCTGTGTTGTCAAACAATGCTTAACCAGTTTGTGTCCAAAGCAAACTGAGAGTGAGGGCCATGTTCTTTTCCAGGCTTTTACAATTTGGGCATTGCTCCACAAAATTTGGTCCTTGTCTTTATGTATGCTAGTCCAACCCCTCCAATGAAAGCATCCATGACAGATGGCCATCCAATCTCTGCTTAAAAACCTTCAAGGAAGGAGAGTCCATAACCTCCTTGAGGGAGTCTGTTCATCTGTCAAACAGCTCTTACCGTCAAAAAGCTCTTCCTGAGGTTGTGCCAGAATCTCATTTCTTGTAACTTGAATCCATTGGTTCGGATCCTTCCCTCCAGAGCAGGAAAAAACAAGCTTGCTCCGTCTTCCATGTGACAGCCCTTGAGATATCTGAAGATGACTATCACGTCCCCTCACAGGCTCCTCCAGGACAAACATTTCCAACTACCTCAACTGCTCCTCATAAGGCTTGGTTTCCAGACCCTTGATCATCTTGGCCACCCTCCTCCACACACATTTCAGCTTGTCAATAGCCTTCTTAAATTCTGGTGCCTAGAACTGGACACCATATTCAAGGTGTGGTCTGTTCAAGGCAGAACAGAGAGGTACTATGACTTCTGTTGATGCAGATTAGAATAGCATTAGCATTTTTGGGTGCTGCATTACACTGTTAACACACATTAAGCTAGTGGTCTACTAAGACCCCTAAATCCTTTTCATGTGTACTACTGCCAAGTCAGGCATCTCCCATCTTATATTTGTGCAGCTGGTTCTTCCTGCCAAAGTGTAGAACCTGACATTTGTCCCTGTTTAAGTTCATTTTGTTAGCTTGGGTCAAATGGCAAGAAAACCGAATCATTTGGCACTATATGGCCTCTGAAGGGTACCTCACCTGTGGGGGCTGCAATACTGAGGTACAATATCCTTTGAGTTGTGATAAGCAGATAAACTACTGGGGCTTTAGTTCATTTCTTCATGGGCTATATAAAACAAGGATTCCATCAACTCATCAAATGCAACCTATAGAAAGTACTAGAGCAGGTATAGGCAAAGCAGCATTGTTGAAATAAGTTGCTCTACTTCCTCCAGCACAAAGAAAATTAGACTTTCTGTGAACAATCAATCTGGTCAGTGAATAGAGCCAACCCACATTTTAATACTTGGGAGGAGATTGGATTGGATTAGCTAGGCTGGTATCCATTTACATCTGTTCTATTCCCCGAAATGTTTTCTGTGTTCCAAGTTGGTGTTCATATTAATGTAATTGTATCTGATACATTAATGTATGTAAACTCTGGCTTTCAACAAAATTCTGGTTTGGGAAAATGCTGCTCATACTTTTAACTAAAGAGAAGCATTTAAAAAACTGTTAATGTAAAAAGGAAGGGGGTGCTTTGTTTCAGCGACATCAAATACCACAGTTATGAAGCTGCAATTATCAGTGCACTTGATGCAGAACTTTATGAATCAGTAAACTAATCCATTGGGATGAATAAAGATCTTGGATTTAGATTTAATGTGTCTCCATGTAACAGTTAAGAAAGTATGGAAGCAAATTAATAAAATAAAATGCTATTATTAACTTTAAACAGATAAGATGCCCTAAAGGATTATAATGTTTTAAAAATTTACAATTGAATTTGAATTACAAAATAAGCAGTAATAGAACATAGCCTTACACTTGCTCAAAAAAGCAACTGGAATGTACAAATCTTTTTTTTGGTCGTCTTCTCAGATATCAGTCTCATCAAAATTATATTTTACGTGATCATACCTTGCTAAATTTCAAGGTGCCTAGATTTAATCTTCAAAATGCTACTATTTTTGAGCTGTTAGCTAGGTAGGCTATTTCTCATTTCTTACTACTGTACTACGATTTGGCATCAGCTATATTTGTCTGTAATTGCAAGAAGTGCAATTTAACAATAAACCAGTCTGAAGGACATATCATATCTTGAGGATACATACCATATATATTTTTAAAAAATATTCATACTTTTGTAAGCAATACTTTACAGTAGACACCTCAAATCTACCATAGATGTAAAACTTAAAACGAGAAAAATTTAGGCTCTAATTTTTATACATATATTTATATTCAGTTTTCTATATATATTATATATATACACACACGCACAAGAGTATATATAAAATATATATAACCAGATTCAAAAAAATCAACAAAAATGGGGCAATGTACATAAATTCTTTTTAAAACTCAAACAATACAAAAACTTTAAACATTAAACAATTTTAATAAAAGTTTCTGTACAATGCTAAGCAGTTTTATGTACATATAGAAAATGTAATAGGAGTAGTGTTTGAAATTACAGAACTCCTTAAAATTTCAATGGCAGGTAATCTGGAAAAAATAACAGCATTCCATTCACAAATATTTTCAAGCAATAAATATGTATTTATAAATAGTGTAAATTTACATCAAGATTAGAAACAAAATCACAAATCTGAAGTTTATTCTTTAGTCTATGTGCAACCCATTTATCTTTGTGACTTGGCTGTTAATTTTTTTAAATTTCATTTAGGAAACAAAAAGTAACCATCATGGTTTCAAAACAAGACAGAATAACATAAAAGCAGTAAAAAAAAGAAAAAAGTATCACCTAACCTTTCACATTAAAAAAAAAGTGTAGCCCAAAGAAAGACTTAAAATTCTAACTACCTTACAAAGAAATGACCAGCTATGCTAGTACTTTCCAAGAGAAAACTCTGAAGGGAGGAAAAATAGATGAAACCAATTCATCAGCCCAGAAACAGAGAAATACAAAAGAGGTGGTCTTCAAGTCAGTAGTCTGTATAATGTTGCCAGTTTTGTCAGATATATACAAAACGTGGAATTTTCTTTTTAAAAAATCAGCTGAATGAGCTTTCTATATTTCAAATTCTGGAATAGGAGCTGTGCTCTCTCCTGTCCAGTTGGTTGACACTCCGCACTTGGAAGGTTGCATAGACACAGCTTTCAGCCAGCAGCCTTATGGGATCGCTACAAAAATCAGTGGTGCAGAACTGGGTCACTTCCTGAATATCAGAAAAGTTTTTATGTAAATGTCCTTGGAAAAATGTCAAGATGAAGATGATGGCAATGGAGGTGCCTGAAAAGAGATAACACAATACATTACCTTTTAAAAAGTTGTATTTACTGAACGTGTCTTCAGAAAGCGTTACTGTTCAGTCCAGAGTGGAAGTGCACTGGCTCATTGTTTGCTTCTTTATGTATCTGGATGCTGTAATACTATTTTCTGAACATTTCACACAGAACATTGTTTAAGGCTTCCCTTATTCAAAGGGTTTCCAAGTATTATTGACAAGCTTCAGTTTACCTTTATTCTTTGGGCACACATTCTGTAAATTCTCACCATCACACAATGGTTTGGACCCAAACTTCCAGTGAATGAGAACAGCATTCGTAGAACACACCTTTCCCATCTCTCCTTCCCTCTACAGTCCATGAATATCTGCTCTTGGGGTTGGCTAATTTTTTTGGATAGGCTGGAATAAGATACATTGGGCTACAGTGGCCCCCACCCTGACATGAACAGAGGAACGATATACGATCCAAGCCCATCCAACTAGAAGTAGCACTGGAGTTCTTGTTTTTCATTTCAGTGTTCTCTTCCAACCCATTCCATGCCAAAGTAAGGTCAATAAGCAACTTCCAACCTGTCTCCAATGCTCACATGCTTTCCCTTCCTAACACCAGACATTCCAGTTTTGGAACTCTAACTGAACAGGTTAAAAATTATTCCTTCCTGATAACAAATGAACTTCTTCAATCCATGTCCCTGAACCAGTGTTGTCAGGGTGCGTGCAGAGGCCTTTTTCAGTTCAAGGTTCTTGTATTAATTTACAAAGCCCTGAACAACTTAGGGCCAGGGTAGCTCAGGGATAACCTGAACCTTTGAATCCCAGCTCAGTCAACAAGATCATCTGCTGGAGCATTGTTGGTTATTCCCCGAGTTGGTGAGGCTCATTTGACAACAAAGAGAAACAGAGACTTTACTGTCATTGGCCCAGTCCTGTGGCATCCTCAGCCATCTTTTGTGCCAACTTGAAATCTTATTTATTCCACCAGGCCTATGCAGGGAATTAAGAGTACATCTCCCACAATGGTTTATTGATGGGCTTGTTTTTAACTGTTTTGCTTTTAAATGGTTTCTAGTTTGTTTGTGCTTTTATTGTATGGTTTTTATCTTTTTAATGTTGTAAACTGCTTTGATGTTTTGTGATATAGCAGTATATACATATTTTTATTAATAAATAAATAATAAATATTGGCTTATTCTGATACCTCATCAGTTGCAACTGAAGGATTCCCACATGCTTTACATCTGATATCCTAGCAAAATTAATGCAATTAATGCAATATAGTTGCTCTCAAGATTTTGCTTAGTAGTAAATCAATGAAATAAATTAACATGACCCAGGATTCTCCTGAAGTTCTAATTATATTATATACAGTAAGTGATTGCCTAAAGGGTACAAGTTTTTTTCTTGTAACAAGTAGAACATATAGTTACACAAACACAGCACAACCAGTATGTTCAAACTGTTGGCATATATTAATAAAGTACTGCCTCACAAATACAGTTTTACTTACTAATGTAAATTGGTCATAGATTTGCATCAGATCCTCCATTTTGTACTGTTCTAGCACCACAAAGTTTTCCAGATTCCCACATATCTTTCGTGCACAGTCTAAGCAATGTACGACATAGGTTTTTCGACAATTACTCTCATTTGTGACAAAAAGCAAATTGAAGACTTCCACCTATGGATACAAAAAGGAAGCAAAACTAAGTTGTAGCAGAATATGAATGTGACAGCAGAGCTAGACCTGGACTTAATTTGGCACCACAGGTCAGTCTAAATATCTTTCTTTGAAATTGAAGGCACAAAGAGCAACAGTAGAGTATAAGGCAGGTCATGAAATTAAAGGACTGTCTCTCCTCTTAAAGGGAAATGCCACTAGTCCGGTAACTTGAAATAGACCTATGTAAAAAACAAACAAACAACACTAGTACTACTATGGATGAAGTAAAGCCAGACCAAATAAATCAGTGGAGCAGATTAAGACAGGGACTTGGTTTGCACATAATGAGCCTTGGTTTCTTAAACTATGTTTTATTAAACAGTGGGTTTTTAAAAAATCATTTGAACCCTGCCCAGCAACTTACCTCCTCTGGTTTGCCTACTGCCAACAAACCACAATCTGAAGCCATGCTTTGCAAACCTTTCTTTTAACTATGTCTAGGCATTACATGTAAACCTAGCACCTTTCCTTAACTATGGTTTGTTTGATTACATCACCTCATGTGCTCACTAAGCAATATGCAATTAGCTGGAAGGAAAGTCAAATTCTGGAGAAATAACCCATGGTTTGTTTGATCATCTGTGGGGAAACTTGTGGTTATATCATTGGCCTGGTTCACATGACAGTGTAAGGTGAACTATGGCTTACTGGGACTGTGCAGGTGTGCGGAGTCACAGCTTCTTAGCTCCTCCTTGGTCATTTTTGCTCCTGCACCACAATGAGCTAAACCAAGTGTTGGCTTAACATGTAGCCTGAACCTAGGCTCGTGGTTAAGCTCTCTATTCACTAGCCACAAGTTGGGCTCATGTTTAAGCCATGGCTACAAGTTTGAAAGACAAGCTAACTCAGTGTAGGAACAAAAAGAACCAGGGAGGAATGATAGGATCCTGCATGTTTCTCAGAGTTGTGTGAACCAGGCCAGTTTGTTAAGCAAATTAGGATTTAGCATTATATCAAATTAGACCTGGTAGTTGCCTCAGTTCCTTCTGAAATCTATGAGGCAAGTTAGCCATGACTTGACTTGTGTTCCATCAAAATCCAAGTTCAACTAACTTAGTCTGAATAAAACCCAGTTATATACACATACAGCCACACCTTTGCTTCTGGAGCCAGAAGAAATCCAAGAAGGGTCAATTGCCCAGAAATTCAGAGTGAGATGATTTCTTCCACTGCAAGTATAGACCTTCTTACTATCTCTGTGATGAGGGAAACTAGAGACATGTTCTAATCCGGTATTCTCCTCCTTCAAACCAAGAACTTGCACAGTCTAAAACTTTCTGCTAGCCACTATCCATCCCTTAGCTTTCCTTGCTGTGCAAGGGATCCACAATGCACTTGCAGTTCTGGGATTGCATCTCTAAAGGAGAAAGATTTTTAGTGTTTCCCAGTATCAGCTGCATGACTAGTCTGCTGAATGGTTTTGACTGATTCAAATGAGCTAAAGATCCCATTCACAGAAGAAGAGGAGTGGGATACTTTACTAGTAAAGTGCAAACAATTGGGGAAAGGTCTAAGAGAATAAGTCAGAAATCAGATTTTAAAACTGCAAGCAAATATTAACCCACAGAACATACATATTTACTAACCTCACATATGCTACAGTAATGAGCTGGTTCTTCCTTTGTTCTCTCATGCCAAACAATCTCTTTTCCTGCAGCAATTAGAGCTTCCCTCAAAGTTTGACATTGCTTGAGAGTTCTCAACAGGCAATACCTGCAACAGATATTAGAATAATTCAAATTATTATTCATTTTAACACTGTTTTATGAATTTGTTGTTTGAATTTTAATGTTTTTAAAACTTTGCTACTATGAAAAGACAAACGACTGCCTCTCCTGTGGGATAAAGGAGTACAACAGTGGCATCACAGAAACATTTTCCCATTTTTATTGTCAAAATACACACATATTGAACTGTTCAAAAATAATAACCCCAATACATAAAAGGATGTCATTTAGAAAAAAAAGAATTAATAAATATACTTTCCCCCTACAAACCATATCTGTTAGTTTGTCCATTCATGGTATTTCCAATCCCTTAAATAACTAATAGTAGAAATAGTGGATATCCCACAATACTGAGTATTGTCCCGACAGCTAACAAAAAATGAACTATCCAACATACAAATTTTTAAAGGCACCTTCATTATATTATTTTGCAGCATTCTTAATGCATCAAATCTCAACCAATCTTTGTTATTTGTACAACTATTTGTGGAACCTGAACCCAGTAAATATGAACTTCAAGTCAACTCATAAGATAAATATACAATCTGATAATGTGCATTTCCAACAACCAAATATTCATTTATAAATTATGTTGATTTTTTTTGGATGTCCTCTACAATCAATGGATAATCTTAAATTGGGTGTTTATAATAACTTGGTCTAGGTATCTTTCCCATTTGATGTGGTTATGGTGCAATACAATTAAGCAAAGCATGTTTACTTGATGGCTAAAGATATGTAAAGTTCCTTCTGTCTCTACCAGTTTTAGACTTAGTTTTTGCACTTGCCTTGAAAGTGTTCAAAATACCACAAGTCTTATGAGTACATGCAAGAAGACTGCATAATAATAATAATAATAATAATAATAATAATAATATCCCTATCAATTCTCCCCCAAAATCCCCCTGCCCCTAACAATGGGATGGGGGCATCTTCAAGGCCTCTTTCTGTCTCCATCAGTCTTTTAGGGTGTCAATAAGAAACCACCACCAGCAGTATATCAGATGCAAAGAACCCTTGGAAACATAGTTCTCCAGGACCCCACGTTCAATAGTTACTTGACTCAGAAGCCCTGGAGAAAAATGGGAGCCATGGACTCCAGAGCCTAAATACATTCTAATGAGAGAAGTAAGAGAGCTCTGCCCCTCTCTCCAGCAGTTAAGTGATGAAGGGGAAAGCAAGAAAGCATGCCTGGTTGGCCAGTGATGGGCATATTAAACCAAGACAAGATGGCATAAATAGAATCAGGGCTCCCTTCATATTGGTAAGGCTTTTCAAAGTGTTTGCGTTTCAATCTTCCCTAGGTCAAACTGACCCATTACTAAAAACCTTTTTAAAAGTTAAACTGCCAATGGAATAAAAGTGATAAATGGTATTATATCCCTGCATTGCAGGGGGCTGTACAAGATGACCCTCGGGGTCCCTTCCAACACTGCAGTTCTATGATTCCAATAATGCTGGGCTCCATCACAATTCAAATTCTCCCCCTCCCACCAATCATATTTCAAATCGTTGCTGACAAAAGAGAAAAAATCAGTCGTACCTTAGAAAAGAATAGGGCTTTAATTGTATGACACGATAGCATCTAATCAACAGTATTTTCAATATACTAATCTCAGTTTGATACTTATTAATCCTTGACAATATTTAATGTGACTACCTTCGAGCTACTATTCAATATCTAAAAATGTATGCCCTCAGTGTTGTGTTTCTGCACATTCTACTTAACAGAAATATCGCCAAGTTTTTTCCCTTTTAAAGTTACTTTCATTCTAGACTCAATTAAAAAATAAAAATCTTAACAAAAAGCACCTGAAACCCAACCACTCCTGTATGACACAAAAACAATTTATAATGCAGAGTGATGGGGCCAGGGAGCATGCAAATGTGATTGGAAATTACAGCTAAGAAAGGTCAACACCATCAGCTAACGTATCTTTCTTTTGAGGCAGGAATGGAGAATTATTGCTCGTGTCTTTATTTAGGTGTAATCATTTCCTGCTCTTCTCTCTATTGTTCACTGTTCTGCCCCCATCTATTTCTCTGGTGCCCAAAGTATTGCAGCAGTGAAGAATTTATGCTCAGCACAGATGAGAGCTACTTAGTTGAGTTCCTCATTGTTTAATAACAGAAGATTCTATGAGATAAAATAATTTGTGATGGGAAATTACCAACCCTTAACCTCGAGGTCTGCTTGTCTGTCCTGACTGTTGGGGAACTTGGAAAGTAACAAATCTTTGTTTCAGATTAAAAGAACAGTGTAGTTAATGGCTTACTGAGACTGGATTCTGTCCACTGATATGCTCTGATATTTGTTCTGACTACCAATAGTGGAGAGTAGGCTGAATTAATGCTTGTGTGCCCCATGTATTTGGTTAAGTGACACATGCCTGATTATACACACATCTATCAAGAGAAATCCATGCCAGTCAAATAATGTTAGAGAAAGGCCACAACAAAGCAGACTGAGTGGCTGTTTAGGATCCTGGCTGGTAAGATACTTCCTGACAGAGGCTTCACCCTCAATCCTATTCTCCTTCCACAAGCCTTCCAAACAACCTGCAGAACCCCTAACTTCCTATTATCTTTTTAACATTGGATTTATTAGAATGATCTTCCTAGAACCACCTTTTGTTGTTGTGTACTTATAAGAGGCCACTTTACTTTTCCTGACACCTCTGTTGTTAGCTTTTATTTCCAGCTCGCCTTTTTTGTACTGCACTTGGTTTCTTCCATACTTCGGGTTCCTCCCTCTTTGAATGCTACCCCATTATCTGCTCTGTCTCCTTTTTATTTCTTTTAGAATAATGTTAGGTTGCATTTTAATTATAGGCTCTTTTAGAATGCTTAAGTTGTCTTCTAAATGCAACTTTTTTTCTACTGCACCAATGTCATTGCTGATAACTACATGAAAACATGTTTTGAGTAGTATTTAATTTATTAATTAATATTCTGAAAATGTGAACACAGTACGCTATATTATGGATGGGCAATTTTATTGAGTTGTACACTGAAATCTCTCTGTCTGTCTGTCTCTCTCATTTTTGGCAATTTAGCCGATAACTTTCTCCCCCTTCTTATTCCTTTCTGTTTTTTATAAACCGTCACATAATTCCCAACATAACTTTTTTTTTGGGGGGGGGGGGAGAGAGAGAGGGAGGGAGGGAGGGAGGGAGGGAGAGAAATGCCGTCATGTAAGGAGGGGACAGAGAAGGAGTGACAAGCATCCGCACCAGTCTGTCACCTGAGGAGGATCCAAAACTTGTGATAAAAGAGGCAACACATAGACCAATGAATGATAAAGGCATAAATACATAAATTCATAAAGCATAACAACAAAGCATGGTGCAAAACCACAATGTATTATTTAGAATAAGGTTCCTAACATCATAATCTCTATAAACAAAGCGAGTACTATAGTCTCTTAATAGTAACTAAAATAATGTTCATCTGGCAATGCAGTCTTTGAAATGCCTGTCGATGCCTGTGAACTGGTGCCAATTTATTTTTTATGTTTAAGATACTCTATCCAGAAGGGTTAAATTCTGAGTTGGTTCTCAATTGTTTTATTTAACCATTATTGTAGCTATCCTGTATCTTTAAATGTAGTTTGCTTCCTTATTCTAAATAATACATTTGTGGTTTTGCACCATGCTTTGTGGTTATGCTTTATGAATTCATGTATTTATGCCTTTATCATTCATTGGTCTACGTGTTGCCTCTTTTGTCACAAACCTGAGGAGGATCAGCAGAAACTTCACAACCTGTCACCAAGCTCTATAGCCAGGACTGTTTGGAAGGAGTGCAGAAAACAGTACCACACATTCTACAATCTTACTGGGAATTTAACTCTTACGCCTGAGAAGAGAGCCCCTACTGCTTCTAGTTAGAGGCCAAAGAAAATATTAGACACCCTGCCCTTGCGAATGGCAACCACAACAATCTGACTTTCAGATCCAGAGGATCTTTGTTACAGCTACTCACATACAGAACATAAAATCAGAACAGTGAAAGCCAGGGAGGGGGGAAGACTGCAGTAATTTCTAGTCCTTTAGTTAAAAGGGAAAACTGGTGTCGGTTCAGTAGGTGTTTCTACACTGCAATGCTGCTCACAGCCACTAGAGTGTAGTATGCTTGCTGTTGGCCAGAACACTTTTGTTTGTTTGTTTGTTTTTCTGGGTTTTCGCTACTGGTGTGGATGTGTCATCTTTTTATATAAAAGCAACTGTGGGGTTTGTTTACAACTGAAATGTATGTAAAATGGTGGGAATGATGGGTGATATGTTTATTTAACATTTTATTGTAAGTTGTACTTTGGTTGCATTATTCATTCAGAAAGGTGCCTAATATTTAAGAAACAAAACATATATTTAATTTAGCAGCAAAGGCAGAGTTATCATTAACATGTTGTCTTATCAAACTAATGCTCATAAACAGCCTCCAAGTGATCAGGTGAAGACTCAGGGCCTGCAACTTACAGCACATTTTCCACCAATGAGTCATGCCATTTTAAAAAATATAATTGGATATAGCTAGTTTGCTTCACCAAGAACTCGGTTCTTTGTACCTTTGTATCAATCAGTAAATTAAGGTAATAACTGTGTTGAATTCAACTAACATTTACTTAGAGTAGACCAATTAAAATTAATGGACCTATAGTCGTCAAAGTCATTAATTTCAATCGGTGTACTTCAAGTAAAAGTTAGTTGACTACAACCCTCTGAATTAACAAGCATAGTGATTTAAAATGTACATACTTGATCATTTCAAAAAGCTTTGGATCTGAGACTTTGATATTCCGTGCTATGTTCCAAGAAAGATGAACCATAGGTACTATTGACTTCACACTCTGCAATTTATTCCACTCGTACCGTTCTACAGCCAATTTATATTGACAGGCTGCAATAAAACAAAGAGAGAAAAGTAAGGGTACCAATTAGGTATGAAAATACCACTGTAGTTATTCTCAATTAAGAATATATATATATATATATATATATATATATATACACACACACACACACACACACACACAGTCACATTCAAAACCTCTGAGCAGTTTCAAAATGAATTATTTTGGTAGACTTTTTCATTGTGTATGCCACACCGAAATAGAAAACACAGGATAAATATGATAATGGCAGTTCTTTCTTTAGCAACAGATATAAGAACCAAATTGAAATTTTCTTGTCTCTTAAGTGTAGCCTTTTGTAAAGAAACCATATTTCTGCAGAACAAAAAATGTTTTTAATTGCCTCAAATATTGATAATTTGTGGCTTCATTCAGATATCACATTCTCCAAACTATGATTTGGGGGATTAGAAAAAGCTGTACATCTATCCTCCTCCTCTGGTATCCAAAGCAGCAAACTGTGGTTTGAGCAACCTCACCAACCTAGGCTTTAAATCACCTTTCAGTATTGGTCTGCAAGAAGCGCTTTTGCCAATTCAGACATCACAGCAAGCCATGGTCTGAGGAATCAGGATGGCTGATGGATGGCAATGTGCAAAGGGAGAAGGCATGTGTGCACACAGCATATTCACAATGAGGGACTATGACATCTGAATTGCTACTTCGTACAATCCTACTGGGTCTTAATAAGCAGAAAAATGAGTGAGCCCTTTCTTCACACATGCAGCCTGTTTGTTCCTCCCTTTGTACAGGGTGTGATTAAATCTGGAAGCCTCTAATCAACGACAGTTTCCTGTTTCGCCTGGGGAATTATAGTTACCAGTTTTGGAAAAAGACAGGATATCATGACAGGATATCAAACCATGGAGGAATACCCTAGCTCATTCCAAAGCTGGTAAGCATCTTCCTGGTTCAGACAAAATGAGACACTATACACTGGTACCTCTGGTTACGAACTTAATTCGTTCCAGAGGTCCGTTCTTAACCTGAAACCGTTCTTAACCTGAGGTACCACTTCAGCTAATGGCGGCTCCCACTGCTGCCGCCGCCGTGCAATTTCTGTTCTCATCCTGGGCCAAAGTTCTAAACCGGAGGTACTACTTCCGGATTAGCGGAGTCCGTAACCCGAAGTGTTTGTAACCCAAGGACAACTTCCTGGACTGTTCATGCCATGAAGAGGGAGCAAAGAGGCTGAATAAGAAAGCTTATTCATACTAGTCCTATTAAACTGAGATCTGATTATCTAAATGCAGACAAATCAGCTCATGTTATTCCATCCACAGACTCCTACATACATATTTGACTATAAATTAATTAATCCAAATTTGTTGTTACAAAGTTACTTTTGATAAAATTACGTTGAAGAGCTGACCTCAGAAAAGTCTGTATTTCCTCTGGATTTTTTTTCAGAATTATTGTTAGGATCTGGAATTGTCATATGCATTACTCTAGTTCATGCCCTCTGCAAAAATCACACAGTCAAAGGGAAGGGCTTATTTTGAAAAATGTGGGTGGTCTGTTGAAAGCTGTGTTAGTGCTTTTATGAAGTATTTGTGTAACAGTAAAGACACATCATCATACCTGTAAGAGGGCCAACATTCCAGGCAATATTGTTACACCAGCCAATAGCTTGAACCCAATGTACAGTCCCAGCATTTATCCACACCAAATCTCCAGGTCTCTGAATAAATCTATACACTGGGACATTGGCTTCATACAAATCTTCCAAATTAGGCCACCAAGAGCCCAAAAGAAAATTCATATTGTTTCTGAAACAGGAAAAGATGAACGTAAATATTTATCAACAGAAATATTCTATATACACCAAAAACATGTCAATCCAAAATGCTGTACACAACAAAAGGACAAAAGATTATTATAAATAATCTTAAGAGGTATGTTTGCTCAAACAGGAAACTTTCACTTTAGTGAACTGCCAAGCCAAAGTGAACTGCTACATCCTAATGTTTGCAGAACTTACAAACTAAATTAGGGGATTTATTGCACTAAGTACTATTTCTTTTAAAGCACATTGCTGCTTTCCAGGGATGCAGCTTCAGTAATACCCACTTTAGTTGCGACAGAATATCTGCTACAATCACTGGGCTTATTCACAACTGCTAGCTAGCTTTAGGGATGTCCAAGGGATAGGAGTTTTGTGCCTTTTTCTTTGAACAGTAGGCCCTCTTACCAAATCACATATAACCCTTTCTATCTAAAAGTTTGCCATGCAGTATGAAAAACCCCTCTTGAAGAAACACAAGCCCAAAAGCTCTCAGGCTAGCCCAGGGATGGGAAACCTGTCATCCAGGTGTTGTTAGATGAAAACTCCCATCGTCCCCGACTATTGGTCCTGCTGGCTGGGGGTGATGAGTTGGAACTTGCAGCAGTTCTTTAGATTGTAGCTGCAACAATGCATATCTACATTTCCACATCAATATTGCTGTTGCACCATAGCATATAGAAGGTGGCAGAAGACAGAGATGAAAAAGTAATATATCAGGACAAGAGTTGCTAACATATTTGGGCCAGTGTGCATATTTGGAATTTTTTAAAAAGTGTTGTGGGTGCCAGTCGCAAAGTGGCTGAAACGTGCGAGGCGTGGTATAAAGCAAAATGGTCTCTATGAGAACATGCTATAATGGCTACCACATCCAAAAAAACAAAAAAAGAGTCAGGACCACACAAAAGTCCAGGTTTGCCCCCTCCCCCAAAAAACCTTCAATGAGGGGAAACTATTGCATGCTTGTTCACAGAGAGAAGCCTTTTGTACCTCCGCTTCTCTTCAGAATGGAAGGAAGGGTGGGCAGCCAATGAAATGTGTGCATGTTCAAGGGGGCATGTACAGTGTAGAAGAAGCTGAGCCACTGCAAACAGTCTTTTGTGTGTTCTGGATTTTTGAGAGGATATTTTTGCAGACACCATAGGAAATACTGGTGGGCACACTGGTGTCCACAGACATCACAATGACAACCCCTGTACTAGGACAAACCAAGTAATATATCCTCCCAAATAAGCATCACAAATAGCACTGTTTAGAGACAGAGTGGATTGTGAAATAATTGGAAGCACAGCATATGGCGATGGAAAATACTGAACGTACTTTTCACAGAAGTCATTCATGACGCCCCAATAATTTTCTGGAACAACAAACCATTCACAGTCACCTGGACCTATATTTATATTGACTGAGCAAAAGTTGTTATTTTCTTGATGACCTGAAATTAATAAGAAAAAAACAAAACCATAATAGTGATGATCGATGTTTGCAGGGCACTATAAAAATATGGAGCATAACATGCAAACAAAAATGATAAGAGTCCTGTGGTACCTTAAAGATTAACAAATTCACTGCGGCATTTGATTTCATAAGCAATATATTATTTCATGTACCAGAATATGATTTTATTTCTTCTTAAGGTGTTGTAACATTTTTTGGTTGCTGTTCTGCAACAGACTAGGACTGGTACTATTCCATTAGTTTAATTTACAAATTAATACCCCACATTTCATATCGGATATTGAAGACATCTAACATAAATCAATTATAAATTAAAATATCTAATTGAAGGCAGTTGCAGTCAAAAAAACCTAATCAGAAGCTAGATAGATGTAGATAACAAGTCTCATGCAGGAAAACCAGAAGTTGAGCTGCCACAATGCACTTAAGCATCCAGGTGAAAAATGGGATGTTCAAAACTGCCTGAAATCAGAGCTGTCAGATTCTAGTACTTTTAAAACTTTAATTATTTCAGCAAGTTATAGGTTATATAATAATGGATACGAATCATAGAATTTAGAGTTGGAAGGAGGATACAGTATTTTAAAAAATTATTGTAGGAACTTTGATGCATAGTTAACTTCTGATGAAAGCTGCAGTAATATGCAACCATTACCAATTCATTTTACAAATGTAAGGAGGATTGAGACAATTACATACTCCTTGCTATTTATCAGATAACATTCTGAGACACACATGTTCCAAGCAAGCTTAGTGATTTAAACTGCAGCTCTAAATTTATATTTTATTTACTTAAGAAAATTTATATACCACTTGATTGTAATAAAACCTCTAAGCAGTTTATACAAGTATTAAAATAATCAACAAAACAGTTAAAGACACATCAAAACATTTTAATGTACACTAAGAAGAGATTAAAACATGTCAACACTGACACGCCTGGATAGGCTTGCCTAAAGAAAAATGTTTTAAGAAGGCCCCGAAAGGACCACAGAGAAGCTGACATGCCTGGTGTCAACAGGCAGAGAGTTCTGAAATGTAGGTGCTGCCACACTAAAAGACCAATTTCTTACAAGTGCAGAACCATTATTATGTGGCCAGTTCTGCAGAACAAAAGAGTCTATTGGGTACATATGGGGTAAGGTGATCCCGCAAGTAAGTGGGTCCCAAACTCTTAAGCGCTTTATATACCAATAGTAACAACTTGAACTTGGCCCAGTAACAACTCGGCAACCAGTGCACATCTCAGAGCAGAGGTGTTATATGTTGGCAGGGTCTTAATCCTGTCAGCAACTATGCTGCAGCATTCTGTACTAATTGTAGTTTCCAGGTTAAGCCCTGCAGGTACAGTAACCCAATCTTGCAAGTCACTTGCGTCTGAACTACTGTGATCAAGCTCTCCCGGTCCAGTAATGGCTGTAGCTGTTGTACCAGGCATAGCTGGAAAAACATGCTTCTAGTCACTGTGGCTACTTGGGCATCCAATCATCAGCATACAGGCAGAAACCTTTTCGTGTGGAGGTTCCATTCCTGGCCCCTGCGTGCACCGGCACAGCACGCATAAAAGGACCTGCACATTGGTGATGGCACACTGAATGCTCTTTAAATGGTCACTGCCTTACTAATGGCACCTTGCTATTAACTGCTCCCAGTGGCTTCATATAGATATTAAACTGCATTGGGGATAAAATAGTGCCCTGCAGTACCTCAAAGCATAACTGCCAGAGGACTGAGAAGCCCTCTCTCAATGTTACTGTCTGGACTTGGTCCTGTAACTGGGAAAGGAACCACTGTAACACAGGGCACCCAATTCCCACTCCATGGAGTTCGTCCCAGAGGATACCAAGGTCACTAGTATTGAAAGCCAGAGAGAGATCAGGAAGCAACTACAAGTTCTGCTTGTCCTCCTCTCTGTAAAGGTAATTCATCAGGGTGACCAAGAGTGACTTTGATGGAGTTTAGTGTGCAAGTATTTTTATTCTTCTTTATATAGTACCATACATGCACATGATGCTTTATAAAGAATGAAGTGGTAGGTCCCTGTCTCAGGGGGCTTAACATCCATAAAACTAAGGAAGCGAGGGAAATTGCGCCTTGGGTAAATAGGGAAAGAATATGCAATTATTCTCAGCTGCAATGGATATGGGGAATAATGAGTTGTCAAAAGCATCATTTAAAAGGTGGGGATTGAGGAGGAATTTGAAGAAAGCAATAGAAGTGGCATCACAGACATTCTATTGGAGGCAATTTCATGCATAACAGGCAGCATGGAAGAAACAGCAGCCATTCTGAGGGGAACAGGTGGTCTTTGAATGGCTGAGGGTGATGGTGTAGATTCTAGAACAAGTGAAGGGATATGTGGGATGCAAGGGCTGATATAAAGCGACTCAAGGCCATGGAGGCGTTAGAACAGGGGGTGCCAACCTTCTTAGACCAGCAGGCACATTTTGATAGAGTGCTACTGCTAGTCACAAAATGGCTGTCAAGAGGCAGGGGAACATAACACGTCATGGCATAGTGCAATGTTAGAGAGAGTGCAGTCACTGCTTCCCCCCATCCCACAACAATCTTAGGTTTACCACAGGAAGTTGACTATGTCCTCCTCGTCCTAACTGTGAAGAAAAAGCTATTAAAGGCAAAAGAACCTTATTTACCCCAGTTCCAATCACTAAACCACAGCCTAGGTTGCCATGCAATTAAGCAGTCTATAAACTGTTGATGAAGAAACAAAGCATAACTATCTGCACCCACTTAACTGAGAGTAAGTCCCATGAAACACAGAGACTTACATCTGAGGTAGACATGTATACCACTGTACGGTAAGTTAACTTTGCAGTGAATTCTTAATGTGCGCCTGGATATCCCTTCCTGCACAGCAGGAGACATGCCTAAGCCTCTTTGCAAAGTTTTCATATTCTGCATTTACCATTTGGGGAGTGGATTATTTCACATTCACCTGAATTTATTGTGTGGCAGAAAAAAAATTATTGGAAGAGAAAGCCAGCAGTCAGGCTAACTCATTTTCACAGAAATTGCTTCTAAGGGCATCGAGACATTTTACTTCCTGACAATCTTTCTAGGAGGGGAGGGAAAGCTCAGAGTCTGGAGCTCCTTCCTGTTGGTGCAAATGAAGGTGCTACGTTAGTGATCCCCACATTAAAAACTAAAGAAAAGCTGACTTCCGCTCGTGCCCGTGGGAGTTATGGCTGACCCGTACCATCACTCCCGACCCCCATGGGGAATTGGGCGGCTGCTAGGGGAGTAAAGCAGTCTCCCCACCCTCCCCTCCTGGGTCTTTCAAGATGGCGATTGCTCGTACTTGATTGTCGACGCGGCAGGAGAGGCGCTCCAGTATAAGAGGGGAACTACGGGGAGGTTGGACTGGACAAAAAACCCACACAGAAGAACGATGTTGCCTCAAATCTCGTTTGCTGCTCATCTCAAAAGCTGTGATAAGAGAGGAGATAACACCTAGAGGATTTGATGGGAAAAGATTGGGAATAGAATGGATTATGAGGAAGATTTGGACATTAGAACTAGGATGGCAGGGTGAAACGTTATTAAGAATCCCCAGACTCTGAAGCATGGGAAGTCAAAAAATTGTATGATTTGGCATAATATTCGGTTTAATTGATTGTATTTGTATAATTTGAAATAATTGATGTGATATAATTGGTTTGTAATTGGAAACTTTAATAAAAATTGTTTATAAAAAAACCCTAAAGAAAAGCTAGTGAAGTATCCTGTAGCAGACAGGAAGTCGTCATAGGAACTTAAGGAGCTGCATCATATAGCCAGAGCAGCAAGAGCAAGAAGAATGGATTTTTATCCATTTATTACTATTGATTTCATTTACAACCCACCTCCCCCCCCCCAAGGGAGTCCAAGGCACCTTTTTAATTGTTGGGTTTTATTAGTGATATTATGCTACACTTGTTGGAAACTGAAATCAGTGGCAATATTATATGGTCATCATTGCGGTCAAAGAGCCACTACGAAAGTAGCTGAAAGCACTACTAAGAAAATCTTCAGAACCAATAGGATGTATAAATGCATAATTCAGAATTATTAATGAAAAGTAAAGTTGCAAAAAGAAGACAGAACAATTGAGAAATTGTAAAAATGAAGAGGTGTTTTGTGTCAGTATGTAGCACTCCACATTACTCACCTGGTGTTCTGCTGCCTGGCACCTTCATATACAACTGGACTGTATTCATTCCCAGGATTGTATGACCAACATGACTGAGGAGATTTCCTGCTGATACCACCCGCACAAAAGCAGGAAGCTTTGTAAGTTCATGAAGCTGTAGCTTCCACCTGTTGTAAAACAGCAAATTAATCCATGTGGTATTTGGAGACGCAAAAACCAATTACATTACTTACACATTTACACAAGTAAAATCTATTGACCTTTTTGGGATGCTGGATCAGATAACTAATTTATACTGTCTTGATTAAGCCTTTTTCATGAACAAAAACCCAACGCCCAGCCACAATAGGCTGTGTAGGATCTCAGAATGGTTATGGTGGTTTGCTGGTTATGAGAACTAACGAATCCAACTGCTCTCTTTCACTGAGAGCCTCATGCTCTGCTTCCATCTTCATCCATTTGGTACTCCTGTGGGTAGCCAATATACTGGATGTATTGGTACTCCTGTGGGTAGCCAATATACAGCAAAACTTACACCAGACCTTACAAAAGGTTTGGCTTGCCTTGGGAAAGATAAAGCAACTATCAAATCCAATCATGTCAAATCTAATCAATCTCTAGGACCATAGCCTTCATAGTTGACGCCACACTGGACACCACTCAATTCTCCACAAGAGCCATGGCAGCAGCAGCAGCAAGACATACCCTGAGATGCTGACACACAAGCATGCACAAGGTCATTTGCCTGGACCTTTCATGAGCAGAAAGCTGTTTGGTGATTACACCTTAAAGAATATGTTGGCAGACCCCAAAGAAGAAAAGAATACAGTGTCCACCTCATACATGAGAAATGAAAAGTGATAATTTCACAGAACAACCTTCCCATATCAGGCACCTTCACACTCCTTTTGTATATCCATAACCTCAGGACGAAGCAGAGCAATCTAGAGTTTTGGAACTGAACCTCACCATGTCTCTCCTCTCTTTACATTAGGCTCAGGTGAGGCAGTGAGCGTGTGAGATCAGTGTTCAGAATCAGTACAGTAATGGATAGACTAGGAAACGGAAGCCCAATTCTACTAAAACAGAAATTATTTCAGAGTATGGTTCATATGCACATGAAGGTGCTGTTCAACCTGTTCTGGATAGTCCTGCATTCCTGAAAAGGACCAGATATGCAGTCTGTGGAAGCTTGTCCCTTGAAGGTCCAGTGTTATTAGAGTCATAGGGTGCCTGTCACTGGATGAGGCTAGTGTGTTGACCCAGGGGGTGCAGCTCAGTAAAATTTAAGTTAATAATACAATCCATGAAAAATATTCAAAGTTTGGTATCCTGAGAAGATTTAGTCCCCTATGGTGACTATATACATGTAGCTTTACTTACTTTTTGTCATCTGAAAGATCAATGTTGGTCCCAAATTTGATAGTTTTAAAAGGTCCTTTTCTCCTCCTCCCAGAACTATAAAATAAAGATTAATTATAGTTATAAATTTTAACTAATGGTTTTTAAAAAAACCAGCATCTTAAAATGTGACTTTCATAGCCTGTGTATATTTTAAACCTAAGTGATCACCATGAGCTAGGAATGCATTTTTGTGTGAAAGGGCTATGAAACAATGTAACTATATATTTTGAAGTCAATTTGTAAAAATTTGGTAATTCAATTTTAAAAAAAAATTCAAAAGAGAAACCATTTTGTTACTGAATTCAGATTACGGTACTTTGACTAAGCATGTGCTATTAGGTACCCTGTTCCTTAATTCTAAGGGTTTGTCTACCTTACCCTGCAACTATTTTGCAGCTCACTGATTGGTGAATCTTGGGGTTCTAGTAAAAAACAACAACACAGATTCTACAAGGCTACAACTTTGTTCATGCCTGTGCTGGGAGCAATAGAAAATATATTCACGAGTTATGCATATACAAGATTAGAAATTGAAACATTAAGAATACAAAACACACAACACATATGTATCCAGACATTAAAAAATCAATGTAGTTCTGGAAATATATGTGGCTGAGAAAACCTCTTCACCAGGTAAGGTCTGAGGCTTCTACATTTCTTTCCATTGCAGATTGTGAGTCGATGTATTAATACACTTACTCTATCGCTTCTCCTTTCACTGTGACCCAATTCATACATGCTTCCAGTTACTTCTATGTGGTGTAATCCCATTACACAGGATGCATGCATGTGAATACCAGTGGATCACATTGGTCTTGACCACATTCTCTCACCTCGCCAAATATGTGGAAAAACCACATGTAATCAACCCCACCCATTCTGTAGTATAGATTGTTTTAAGAAGCAACTCCTATGCTGTTGGGAGCACATGTGAAGGGAACCTACTGAATTCTATCCACTCACTTATCAGAAGATGTTGATTCACTATCTGAATGGTCCTTATGGTGACTTTTTTTCTCATTTTCCTCCTGCAAAAGTCAAACATTAAATTTTTTAAAAATCAAATTCTACAAGTATTTGGTAAACATAAACAGTAAAGTATGGAACAGCTATTGATACCTCTATGAAAAGTGATTTTACTGGGAGATGCCTAAAGTCATTGCCTCCTCTTTTGACCACAAGAAAAGCCACTTAGCTCATGAAAGGCTTAGTTTACAGGATAATTTTAATCAACTTAGTGAACAACCATAAAAATATCACCCCCTGAGCAGCACCCACATTTTCTTCTTCTTCTTCTTCTTCTTCATCATCATCATCATCATCATCCAGCAAAATATAAATACACAATAAATAAAAACGCAAAGGCATCAGTATATTTATAATTCCAACAATAAAAAACCTACACACACACACACACACACACACACACAGAGAGAGAGAGAGAGAGAGAGAATACTAAATGTAGGGCACCCTCTTCATACAGTTGATCTGATTTGCACTATTCTTTCTTGCTTCTAATTCTAGAATTGTGTTAGTTAATGGGAGATTAAACCCAAAGCTGACCAAGGGACCTGTGGAAGCAGCAATAAGTGCCACTGTATCAATAATATGGACCTCCCAGCAGGTTGGCACTCAGGCTGTTGGGTGCCCTCTGGTATACCCACAGAAAGCTCTGTAGTTGTACATGTCCCACCAGCCACGTTCTGGAAGTGATTTGCAGGAGAGAAAGGGAGAGCATTTCAGGGGCATGTTGAGAAGAATGTGGAGCCAAAAGATCCTAAGACTTCATTTCTCCAACAGGTCCCTTAAAAGGGCCCAGATCTACTCCTGCCCTGGGTTAGTGTAACCTTTTTTTCTCCCAAGTATGTCAACTGGAGTGGGGGGAAAGGAGAAAAGAGAAAGAGGTCTCTGCCCCAGCCAGTGTTGGCCAGTGGGGAATTGGATGTGGTGGTTGCTCCACTACAGAAGCTCCACGTTTTACTATAAACAGATACAGTATAACATATAAAAAACCAGAAAACCTTTGAGACATTCCTTTTCATCTAACAGTAATACATTTGTCCAAAAACCATTCAGACATGTGTTTCATTTCCCTACATTTCCCACTTGAAAAGGTGGGGCCCCACTCATGAGCCACCCACAGTTCTATTCCGCTCAATGCTTTGATGCATTCTCTGATCTTTCTAGCTTACCTTTTTGCCCTCAGAATCAAAGAGGCTGAATGCTTCTGGAAGCCCCCACCCTCCAACAGCGATGGAATTATCTAGGAGAACACAATGCTGGCTCCCTTCTTCAACCAGCAGACGAAAATCTTCAGTGGATTTCCCATTTCCCCCATCACCATTGGCAATCTAAAAAAATCCCATTTGTGTCCCTGATCAGCCCAACAAAGTACTATCAGAATCTCAGAATGTACCCACCCACCAAACCAGTCCAGCTTTCAATTCTTTTGTCGCCATTTTTTGCCTTGCTCACAACCCCTGTTGGTTTTTTCACATTCTTCCACCATATGTAACCCCAGGAAACATTCTCTCAGTAAGTATTTTAGATTTAATATTACAATGTCTATCTTTGTTTCTCATTTCTTACTGCAAGCAGTAATCTAAACCCTCCCTTCCAAATAATTTCACACAAATAATTTCAAAAAACAAGGTATTTTAGCCACCTTGATTATCCTGCTGTAAATGACTGTACATATTCTACTGTATCTCAAAAACCTATGCTTTTGGAGTAAAGTTAAGTGTGCATATATGATGCAGATCAGGAACAGATCTTAATTGACAAATAAATTATAATACCCTACTTACCCTTAATGATTCCTGGAATGAAGAGGCCTGGTACTGTGCATATTTAGCAATGGTAGTTTGAGATTTACTGCTTTCACAACGCCATATTTTCTTTGTTCCAGTGGTGTCCCAGTTTTCATCCAATGGTTGTAATAGCTGTGTCCTTACTTCTACTAAGTGTTCATTATTAGCTTCTACCAATGTTTTGGTAGAGAAGAGTCCTAGATCTAGGGAACAAGCATGTACTTAAACTGAGAGCTCTTTTGCATGCACTACTGTTGCATGAACAGCAGAGATAAATGAGTTAGCAAGCTAAAGCTTTAGACAGTACTAGCTATGAGCACATTAATACATGATCAATTCAATAAATATTTCTCAGCTGAATCAAAACCTGTTTAACAGTTTCAGGTTTCAGAAAACTTTCTTCAGCCAAATCTCCATTAAAAGGATGATAGATTTCACAAAGGAAAAAGCTACCAAAACCTGTGGCAGATGTCCAGGACCCTACTCAGCAGAATCAGCAGGAGAACCCCTCAGTGCAGCAGAACTGGCTCACCATATTTTGAAATAAGTGACATAATACACATTACCATCTAAAGGCCAGGAGAGCAGAACACTGTAAGTCCAGAGTCTAAAATTGTGTACTGAAGTATTGGTTAGAGATCAATAAAAATTACTGAGCAGTTTGAATTTGCAGAATTAGATAGGCAGTTGAGTTCGTAGAACATACCTTACCAGTTCCAGTTCAGTACATTTTTACTGTTTTATGCAGTGGCCACTAAAATACATGTTACCATAAACTATATGAAAACAAAAATACAAAGACAAAGTGATCTGTAAGTACTTTAGGAGGACCCCCACTTCTAAACATTTGTATTACAGAAAAATATCTAAATATAGAGCCATGCACAATTAAATCATACTCAGAGTAGACCCTTAAAAATCAATGGACAAGTCAACAAATTTCCATGGCCATACTCTGCATCTGACTTAGTTGAATACAGCCCAAAGTAAATCTTTCTAGCTCAAACTTACCTAATTTAAGAGCTCCAGCAAGGCCACGTATTACAGTAACAGGATTGTTTGGATTTGTACAAAACTGATGTAAAGGTGGGAAGAAAGCATCACGCTTATTTTCCAACTACATAAGTAAAGAGAAAGTTCAGTATTAATGCAAGGAAATAGAATGCAGAGTTGTATCAGTCCCTTGTCATAATGCTTCCTAACAATTACATGCATCATGGCATGGCACTGCTACTCATTAGAAGTTATTTATGGGTTGTTAAGGATACTTCAAGAAGTATACTTAGATCAGTATTTTTTTTCTAAAAAATGTTTAGGGGTATTCTCATTTTGACTCAAGAATACCACCATTTTATAGTTCAAATTGGGGGGAAATAAATACAGTAAATGGACAAAAGTACAAAGATTCACAAAATGTTTAGAGATATGCATACCCCTGCGTACCCCCAGAAAAAAAGCACTGACTAAGATGATATGCAGAAAGCAGGAGCAGCTCATCATGCAACTGTTCTGCAATGATTCAAGATGTGTGCTCTCTAGTGCTGTGGTTGTTTTTTCCTAGATGCTATAGAAAAAGTACTTATTGCCGTATTTAGAAAGTTATAAGGGTATGTAATAGGAATATGTTGGCAACTTAAATATTTATCAGAGACAGAAACAGATACATTATCTGAATTCTAGAATACAAAAAGGTAAGCAGACAATGACTGCATTTGAACATCCTGCTATACTATAGTTGTGTGAGACCAAATGAGTCCAGCTTCGTGAGTCCTATTAGGCTCACATAATATTTTGCTTCTATTTTTGGTTTGTAATGACAAACTGTGGTTGACATTAACTATGGTAAAAGTGTAAAGCAAGGGTGGAGAATCTGTTCCCTCCAAACGTTGTTGCACAATTTCCATCATCACTAAATACAAACAGTGCTTGTTGGATCAGCCAGTTGGAGTCTAAAAACATCTGGAGGACCACAGGTTCCACAACCCTGGTTTAAAGCAAGCCCACTTCAAACCATGGTTTTTGAAACTGAATGGTTTGAACTAACCATAGTAAATGTAAACCAAAGTTCTGGGTCTGGCTTTGTGGAAGGAGGGGAAGTAGATCTGGGAAGGAGGGGAGGTAGATCTGGGAATGCACAGATGTGGGAGGAAGCTACGGTAGGTTTGTTCACAGCCTGCTAAACCATAGTTAATATCACATACAAACATAGACACTGAAAGATTTATTCCATGTTATAAACCTGCATTTCCAGGTGGTTTCCAAAACAGGTATTAAAATAGTGGCCATGAGCCTGATGAGCTCTTTTTGTTCAGCAGAGTTCCTATCTCTTTACAGTATTTGCATTTAATAAGTCATTCTGCTTTATAAACCACTTTGAAAAGCTGTTTGAAATGCAGCACTGGGAGGTAGGTAGAAGGCAATATGCTTTGTGAAAAATGTTTGATGCGTACTAGGCCTTTTATAAACCTAAAGGGTTTTATAGCAAGAGTATTTCTAGAAAAACATGATCAGCATATAGTCTTTTATTTTAAAAGGCAACAAAATGTTCTTACAACTATCTAAACGATACTTACATAAATACTAGGTGTAGGTGGATTAAGCTTGTCCTTTGGCAGGGGAGGATATGGAGGTGGTGGTGGTCTTGGAGGAGGACATTTATCCAATAAAATGCTACTGTTAGATAAGCCATTTTTACCCAGATTCCTAAGAAGAAACAAAAACAGTTATACAAACACCTGATAAATGCAGAAAATTATCAACCTTCAATTACTATACATACAATTTAAGTTCAAAAGTGAACTGATTATCATGTGATACACAAATACAGTACAAGCATACATATATATGAGCTTTTTATATTTACTTAACTATATTTTCTTACTTCCTTTGCTCCCTGAATTTGAGTTTAAGATAAATTTCAATAGCAGTTATCTGAAAAATAGATTATTAACCTGAAATATTAAGTAGATTATTTTCTCCATTTTAAGGAAAATTTGTTCCCATGGGGCTGTATCCAATGTTAGTTCTACTCAGAGCTGATGAACCCTAGTTAAGTCATGTCCATGAATTTCTTTGGTTTTTACTCTGAATAGAACTAATGTTGGAGGCAACTCTTGGAAAGTTGGAAGACATCTAATTAGGTTCAGAGAGCATCAACATAAATATATTCATAGGTATCAGTGCACTCAGAAGATTATGAAGCAGAGGAAAGGTAGATGCGTGCATCTAGTTGTGAAAGCAAAGAGCTAACTGGGAGTTTCATTCACCTCCTCATTTCATAGCCCAGAAGGGAGGGATAGAGAAGAACAGTAGGAAAGAAGGTAGATAGCAAAGAAAACAGCTATGTGACCACCTGTGCAGTAGATCCTTCTGACAGAATACAGGAAATCACATGCACATCAGTGCATGGGCACACATACACGTTCAAAAGGGTCTGCATTCATACAAATATCAGTTATGCCATGGCTGGGGGTGGTGGAAAATAAAAAAACAACAAACAGCAAAACTGGTATTACAATAAATCTATTAAAACTAAAAACAAGAACAATTGTAGTCACTAACTATGGTCTGATCCACATGTCACTTTAAACCATAGTAAAACTAAACTGTGGTTTAAAGGTGAACATGCAGCTGAAAAGTGCACACCACTGAAAGTGTGGGTCCTTTGCTCCACCCCCACTCTTACAGCTGCTGGTTTAGTGTAATGCCTGAACCTGGTTCATGGTTTGTTTCTTTCCAAATAAACCTTGATTTTGTTCATGGCTTACCAGGAGAGGTGGTAGAGTGAAGTGCTACGTGGAATGAACTCATGAATTTCAGCAGTGTGCTCTGGCATGATGCACAATCACATTTTAAATTTTGTTTAGTTTGACTATGGTTTACTGTAATGTGCAAATGAGCCCTGCCGTGTTTTGCAGATCTCATGAGATAAGCTTTATTCAATTTCAGAAGTTTTGTAGCATTATAGAAAATGTCTAGAATGATAAATATGCTGCAGGGTCTTTTTTGACATCTCTAGAAACATTCTATTTTTATAATATTTGATGTGAGGTAGACAAAAGATTGAATTAAATAGCTGTGACTGCATATAGCAAAGAACAGATGAAAAAGAAGTATTTGGGGAAGGAGTAGTGGCTGGACATCAGCATTACATTATTATTTTTTACTTATACAAGCCAGGATTGAACTTTTAAGCAGATCACGATCAAAACACGCTTCCCCAACCTAGTGCCCTCTAGATATTTTAAACTATAACTCCCACCAGCCCCATCCAGAATGGCCAATGGTCGGGGGTGATGAGAGCTGTAGTACAACAACATCTGGAGGGCACCAAGCCGGAGAAAAATAGTCAAAAAGAAATCTTTCCCATCCATATTCGCATAGCTGCCAAGTTTTCCCTTTTCTCGCGAGGAAGCCTATTCAGCATAAGGGAAAATCCCTTTAAAAAAGGGATAACTTGGCAGCTATGATATTCAATATCAAAATTCAATATGCTGCTTCTCTCCAAAGCAAACACCAAAGCAGGGGGTCCATTCTATGCTGACTATGGTAACAGGAGATCATCCTGAGAACTGTCACCACCACCACCACCACCACCACCACCACCTCCCACCTTCCTCTCAAATGAGCCCAGGGCAGGAAACACCCAGTGATAAAACAATAGAAATATTTAAAAGAAATCCAATACATATACAGATTGGGAAAGACCTCAACTTAAAAGGTGACTGAAAAGAGTACGGTGCCAAAAAGAGAACAGAGATGGTGCCTGTCTAATAAATAATAATAATAATAATAATAATAATAATAATAATAATAATAAATCAATGGGAGGGAGTTCCAAAGGCTAGGTGCCACAAAACTGAAGGCCCTATTCTTCATCTGTAGAGTGCAGTGATCAATTTGGTATATAAAGGATGAGACAATATTTCAGATATCCTGGACCCAAGCTGAATAGCAATTTATACACCAAAAGCACCACCTTGAACTTAGTCCAGTAGCTAATTGTCAGCCAGTGCAATTGTTTCAACAGTAGGGTGACATGCCGGCAATATCCTGCCCCAGCTCCAGCTTCTGGAACAAGCATCAAGAGCAGCCCCACAAAAAGTGAATCGGAGTAATCCAGCTCAGAGGTTACCAGTGCATGGATGACAGTGGTCAGGCAACCCTAGTTCATAAACAGATGGAGCTGTTTTACCAACCAAAGCTGCTAGAAGGCACTAGCCACTGAGGTCACCTGAGCCTCTAGTGATGAAGATGAATCCAGAAGTACCCCAACTACAAACCTGCTTTTTCAAGTGAGAACAACCCCATCCAAAGCAGGCAATTGATCAATTATCCAAAAACAATTTCTTTGATTTAAACACTACAATTCAATAGATGTGTTATAAGATTTAATAATATTTATTTAATTCTGGGATCTATTGTTAGAATATATTAATTGTTAGAATAGATTTATTTCTGGAAGGTTTTCTATGCTAAGTGAACCAAAATAAAAATGAAAAGGTACAGAGAAAAATGGTAATGGTAATTATAATTATTCTTCTATTGGCAAGGTGTTAAGAGAACTCTGTTCAGTGTTTCCTGCATTGTCTGTTAAGAAAAATTAACAAAATAATGTGTTACCAAAAAACAATAACCTCAAAATAAGTTGTCAGAAATAATTTGTCTTGCAGAGAAATGTCAATGAAATCAGAAAATAAAGACCAACATTTAGTGTTATGAATACAATTTTAATTTTTTTGCCTAAAATATAAAGAATCTTTTATTCCTGAAGTATCTTTGAGGACTTTCCAATTCACCTGGAGCAAGTAACAATTGCTTCCAGGGGAGTAGACAACTTGCAGCTACACCAACCATTCTTCTGCCACACTGCTCTATCTTTTCTGTCTTTCCTCTTTCAGGCCATTTAAAGCTACAGTGGTACCTCGGGTTAAGAATTTAATTCGTTCTGGAGGTCTGTTCTTAACCTGAAACTGTTCTTAACCTGAGGTACCACTTTAGCTAATGGGGCCTCCCGCTGCTGTTGTGCCGTCGCCGCACGATTTCTGTTCTCAACCTGAAGTAAAGTTCTTAACCCAAGGTACTATTTCTGGGTTAGTGGAGTCTATAACCTGAAGCGTCTGTAACCTGAAGCGTCTGTAACCTGAGGTACCACTGTATATACCAGACAGCAAGCGATATAGTAGAGCAGTATTATAATAGTTGCATGCACTCTCCCCAACCCTCTCACCTTCCTGATCTTAAGGAGACAGTAGAATTGCGTGCATAACACTACAGTGACATGGGCGGGAAGAGGATGAGCAGTTTGGGATGCGTATGTCTGGCTTCTGTTTAGTTATTTTTTAAGGCTGAATTAAGCACAGTATTAACCACCTTTCTTTATTCCACTCTGTCAAACAATATGTTATTTTTCTACAACTTCTAGAAATAAATCTGAAATCCTTTTAATCTTCTCAGGCCTTAGAAGTATATACGCAAAGGGGGGGGGGAATGGGGAAAACAAATTATATTCAAGGAAGATGAATAGAGATGCTTAAACAGGTTTAAACTCTATTAAAGGCATTGCCTAACTTAAAGGGGGGGAAGGGGGCATATTTTCTCAAATTCTGCTACCCTACTCAGCTCCCTAAACTTGTAAAATATCTGTTCTAGAAGGTTGGGGAACCCTCCAGAACAGTGTGGAACATTGTAGGGAAGGTTGCAGGGGGGAGAAGGAATTGAAGAACACCCGTAACCTGCTGGACTTCCAGTATGGAAAGCCTCTGCTGGTTCACAACTCATGAGCAGAATGGCAGCAAAGGATTCATTAATCAACAATATATTAATAAGCTCTGTTGTTAAATATTTACTAATATACTGCTATTGAATTAATAATGGCCAAGTTGTTAATTAGCTGCTGTGGAACCATTTCAAATAGGGAGATAACATTTTGGATGATTGCAAGACTAACATTCAAATGGATTTTAAAGATTTTGATAATCACAAGAAACAATAATGAAATAATAAGGATGGGAAGGCTTGGAAAGTAAGGCAATATTGAGCCCAGTAGGGTTGTGTCTATGCTAAGGTCCAATGTGTAGATTACATATTTGCTTCCAATTCTCTTTCCATTTCCAGAAGTCACACCTTATTTTTAAGTAAAACAAAATATAAGATTTAAGTGAGATATTAACTAAGCCTCAGCAATGACTTCTATTAAGTTGCATTCACAGTCAAGCTTTGCAAAAAAAGTTCTTATGTGTCCAGACTAAAACATATATGCTACTAATAAATAAAACCCTTCACTAACATGCTACTGAGGTTATAAATATTAAATATAAAGCTACAAAGCTACTAAATATAAAATGGAACACAGAGCTATATACAAATGTTCTACACAGCTTGTCTCATGTGCAGATGGAGTTCCTGGAAAGCAACAGTATCTTTATTTGATGCACTATTGGGGGCATGGCAGTAAATGAAAAGGGCGTGTAACCAGTCAGAAATGAAATTTCACTGTTGCTAACAAGTTTGCTCAGCAAATTGGGAGTGCTATACTTTTACTGAGCATGATAAAAAGAATGCAAGGATATTAACTGAATATTTTAAATCTAATAAAACATTTTACCAATATTTATACTAGGAATTACCTGGTAAACATTCTATTCAAATATTTAATTTTTCTCATTGATTTTAAACTTGTTGTTTGCTGCCCTGAGCTCCTTAATAATCAATTAGAGGGTGAAAAAATGCAGAATATATCATAAAATGCCTACAAGTGGTAGGCTCATGCTTCCAATAATATACAGTTCTCGTTAATCTCATCTTAATAGAGCACAGCGTGGAAAAAATGCACAGAAATTTAATGGCAAGGATCATTCAATGGAACATCTTTCAAATAAGAATAGGTTTAAAGGGACAGATTAAAAGGCAGAATACAGGTAGCAAAGGGATTCCCAGCAATTAAGACAGATGATGAAATTTAATAGCTTTACAACAAATCTTTACACATAAAATACACATGACTATATAGAATTCAGTAACATGACATTAGGAGTCTTGTTGCACCTGCTGCTCTATGATCTCTTACATTATCGGTCAGTCCTCAATGCTTTTCTTCCTTCTCCTACCCTACTTTATATTTTCTTGTCCATTAGAATGTAAACAAAGGATATTGTAGCACTTTCAAGACTAACAAATTTATCATGGCATAAACTTTCATGAATTAAGAGTCCTGTTTATCAGATGCATTGAACATTATCCTTAGTTGGCAGGAAAAGAAACACATGGGTGCAAATTTTTAACCTCTCTCTACATCCATCAGTATTTATACCTGTCACTCGAGGATAACATTCCTTGAATATGATTAAATAGACGCTAATCCAAGAAAGCTTATGTCATAATAAATGTTAGCCTTTAATCCAACTTCTGGGTTCTGGACCCTCTCATTTCTAAGGCCCAACTGTGCTTATGTAGTAATCTTCTCCGCTCTGTGTTACCTCGGATGGCAGGGAGAATGTATAAAAGAGGAGGGGGAGAGCACATCTGGGAAGTTGGGGGGGTTGCGTATCTGTTAAGAGTCACAGAAACACTTTCCCCTGCCTGCATCTAATAGTTGCAATTATTAAGGGACAGAGTAAAAGAGGACCACATTGCACACAAAAGTTCTGAAGCACTGTGACATCTACTGAGCAGGATCACAAGAGCTAGTTTAGGGTTGACCAGGAACTTATATTTACCAAAGGGAATTTCAAATTTTCCTTTGAATTGAGGCCAACTACCCTTTCACTGGGACGCGAGTGGTGCTGTGTTCTAAACCACTGAGCCTAGGGCTTGCCAATCGGAAGGTCGGCGGTTTGAATCCCCGCGACGGGGTGAGCTCCCGTTGCTCGGTCCCAGTTCCTGCCCACCTAGCAGTTCGAAAGCATGCCAAAGTGCAAGTAGATAAATAGAAACCACTCCAGCGGGAAGGTAAACGGCATTTCTGTGCGCTGCTCTGGTTAGTCAGCTGGCCACATGACCTAGAAGCTGTCTGCGGACAAACATCGGCTCCCTCGGCCAGTAAAGCGAGATGAGCGCAGCAACCCCAGAGTCGTCCGCAACTGGACTTAACGGTCAGGGGTCCCTTTACCTTTATTTACTCTTTCACTACACAACTGTTAGAAGACATATGAAGGCAGAACTGTATTGGGAAGCTTTTAATTTTTAATGTTTTATGATGTTGCCCAGAGTGGCTGGGGCAACCCAGTCAAATGGGTGGGGTACAACTACTACTACTACTACTACTACTACTACTACTAATTTAATACCACCCTGTGAAGATCACAGGGCAGTTTATAATATAAAAAACACAAAAATCATACCATAATAACAAACAAAAACAATACCCCCCGAGAATTCAAAATAGATGGTTTAATTGGCCAGAGGCCAGGGAGAAGAGGAATGTTTTAGCCTAGCACCTAAAGATATGTAATGAAGGTGTCAGGCAAGCCTCCCTGGGGAGAGCAATCTATAAGTAGGGAGCCATTACAGAAAAGACCCGTTCTTGTGTTGCCACCCTCCAAATCTCTCGCAGCGGAGGCACACAAAGAAGGGCCTCAGAGGATGATCACAGGGTCTGGGTAGGTCCATATGGGGAGAAGCAGTCCTTGAGGCATTGCGGTCCTGAGCCATTTAAGGCTTTATAGGTCAAAATAAACACATTGAATTGAGCCTGGAAACTAACTAGCAGCCAGTGCAGTAGGTCCAGGATCAGTGTTACATGCTCAAACCATCTTGGCCCAGTGAGCAACCTGGTTGCCGAATTCTGCACAAGCTGAGAATTCCGAACAATCCTCAGAGGCAGCCCCAGGTATAATGCATTGCAATAATCTAACCCAGGTTACCAGCACAGAAAACATAAGTTAAGACTATCCTTGTCCAGATAGGGGCACAGCTCAGCCACCACCAAAGCTAATGAAAGGTGCTCCATGACACTGAGCCTGTAGTGACAACAATGGATCCAGAAGGACCCCCAAGATGAGTACCAACTCCTTCAAAAGGGACTGTAACCCCATAAAGAGCAGGCAACATCCAATCCATCTGGTCCAGGGCCACACACTTAGTTAGGATTAACTTTAGTTTGTTGGCTCATCCACTGCCTCATATGCAGATGTAAAGGAGGAGCAGAGCTGGGTGCCATCAGCACATTGCTGACAACGTACTACGAAACACTGGATGACCCCACTCAGAGGTTTCATGCAGATGTTAAACAACACAGGGAATAAAACTGAACCCTGAGGAACCCCAAATTGTAGGCTCCATGGGGTCAAATAACACTCTCCAAACATCACCCTCTGCACATATACATCCACCACCCCTAATTTGGACAGCCATTCCAGAAGGGTACCATTGTCAATGGTATCAAAATCTGCTGAGGGGTAGAGGAGAATTAACAGGGACACATTTTCCCTGCCTTTCTCCCAACAGAGGTTATCATACAGAACAACCAAAGCAGTTTCTATGCCAAAAATTGGATATTTGTTTATGCAATTCAATATGCCAGGCAGCAGTATGTCATACATAATTTGTAGCTGTTGTTTCAGGAAAACCAAACTAGAGATTCTTTAGAATAATGAAACTAATTTCATGGCCCTTTGTTTCCTGGCCTCAATCTCTGTAATAGAAATCCTAGGAGTCTCTAGTTAAGGTAAAGGGACCCCTGACCATTAGGTCCAGTCGCGGATGACTCTGGGGTTGCAGCGCTCATCTTGCTTTACTGGCCAAGGGAGCAGGCGTACAGCTTCCGGGTCATGTGGCCAGCATGACTAAGCGACTTCTGGCGAACCAGGGCTCACGGAAATGCCGTTTACCTTCCCACCAGAGCGGTACCTATTTATCTACTTGCACTTTGACGTGCTTCCGAACTGCTAGGTGGGCAGGAGCTGGGACCGAGCAATGGAAGCTCACCCCGTTGTGGGGATTCGAACCGCTGACCTTCTGATCAGCAAGCCCTAGGCTCACAAATACATATTTTCAGTACATACATTTCAAGCTAATTATTGTTCCATATACTGACATAAATTTCATTTAATTCTCCCTCAACCAAGTTATAGCTGAAGCTAACTTTATTCTAAACAACTTTAAAACCATTCATTCTCAAATAAGATCTACAGTCGGTAAAAATAAATTAATTTATAGTTACAGCTGAATACTTCATATTCCTTTAAATAGCAACTTCAACCATTTTTTTTTTTAAAAATCACTTGGAACATAAAATTATATATTTTCTTTTAGAGGAGTTTGATCACTTACCTGCATGCTTTTAGAACCTCTGCAGAACTGGGATATATAGATACCGACATTGATGGTATGATCTGGGGATTAGTCTTGTGAACAATAAGAGGAGGGTTGGTTTTTATGGGGCTCTGGGAGTCCTCCAACGCCTCTCCGTTAACTGCATGTCCACTATGAGGGCTGTTAAGGCTGGTAACACTGTTTGTGGTAGTCTGTTCAGTAGATTTTGGAGAAGGTGTTGCTGTGGAAATGGCTGAAGATGGTGAGGAGGCAACAGAATTCTCAGTCTTTGTATGAACAGGTGGATGAATGTTATTGATTTTGTCACAGGTTCCAGTACCCACATTGTTATTGGCTTTTCCCATCAACAAGGCAGAGAGCTGAGGATTGTCTGAACTAAGTAAACCTGGTGACTTAGAATCTCCATGGCTAGGGCTAGAAACAGCATCTGCCGTCACCTGATGGACATGATTAGGAAGTCCTTCTACACTGGCAGTGCTGTTAGGTGTCTCTCCAGAATGCCTGTTTGTGTCAGGCACTGCTGATGTGTTTCCTGAAGGCTTGCTCTCTTTGGTTAAGGTAATGCCTTGTTGTCCACCTGAGGTAGCAGTGTGAGAGGGGAGGTGATTGAGAGCAGCCCCCTGTGTTACTGAATTGCTAGGCATGGTAGGATGTCCATTCTGATTTTGAATACCAGTGCCAGCTGCCTGGAGATGCTGGGAAGGCCCAGTGGAAGAAAGAGGTCGTTCACTATTAGGACCTGCCAAATGTGAACTCTGACCTTTGTGAAGCCCCTAAAGAAAAGAAAAATAGTTTAGTATTTAAATATCTCTATCTATTGTATATCTATAACAACAACCTTGAACATTCCTGGTTGTATGTAAGCTTGATACTTGCACAGAAACACTGCATGACAGAAATCAAATGTAATTTGCACATTTTTCATTAGTTTTAAACACAAATTAAGTAAATGGAAAAATGTTGTGTGCTCACAAAAGCAATCTTGAAATTAAAATGTCAGTGGGAAGAAGCTGCCTTCACATCCCCAACCTCCCCAAAGGGAGCCGAGGCAGCACTACAGAACTAACTGTTGAACGTGAAGCTCATTTTGAGAAGGGATAAGGACAGACAGCCACGTGCAAAGATCCCAGAACACTACATGGCATTAACTATTAACTAGCTGAATGTACACTAGAAACTCAACTGTTTGCCTTGAAGGCAATTCTTATGTGCCATAGGCCATAGAGCAAGTGGCTATTTGCAAAATACATTAAATGATTAACAATACATAGCAAAGCAAATACCTTTAAGTCCCATCTATAAAACAAGTGGATTGCAAATATTGTAATGTCTTATCTTCCTCTTAGTTAGTAAAACCCAAGAGCTTAAAAACTATGGATATTATAACCACCAGGCCTTAGCAAGACATTTTTGCCCCTTAGACTCAAGATCTGACATACTGTATATTCCTGCGTATAAGACTACTTTTTAACCCAGGAAAATCTTCTCAAAAGTCGGGGGTCGTCTTATACGCCGGGTCGTATTTCTTATACGGTGAGTATATCCCAAACTCTATATTTTAACTGGGAAAGTTGGGGGTAGTCTTATACGCCCAGTCATCTTATACGCTGGAATATATGGTAGTTTTACAACTTTACTTAAACAAGAATAATAGAGAGAACAACCCATGTGCCCTGAAATCTCTATATGGCCTAAAAACATCCTAGAAAACAGCCCTTTCCATCCAGTTATGAAAAAAGCATTTAATTGTCAGAAATTTATAAATATGAGGCAACCTAGCTATGAAGACAATATCTGGATTCATTCCAGTCCCTGTGAACTGGGGCTATATGCACATGTAAACAGCTTTGCTATCAAGAAATTAACATTAAGGCAATAATACACCCAACTAAGGAGTCCCAAAATGAAGAGATGCACCTGTAAAAAAGCTGCATGGTTCTTTTATAACACAGAAGCAGTGTTCTTCAACCTATTACCATCCAGGTGTTTTTGACTATAACTTTCCATCAGTTGCAAGCAGTGTGACCTGTGGCTTGATAAGCATTCTAGATTTTCTAATGTGCAAATAACTGTTTAATTATTTATTAAAAATTTGTCTATTTAAATATTAAAAGTTTAATTATTACAAACTTTGCAAATCAAGCTACTTTCATATTCAACCAGTACATAACCCTCTTTTCATACTTCCTCCCCTGATCTGTATCCTCTTCTCTCAAGCCCCCTCCACCTACTGAAATTATCTCTATGCAATGTATATTTCTTTTTTCTTTTTTGCATATTTCTTTTTTCTTTTTTGCCAAATAAATTTGTCTTAATTTTCCTATATTTCCCCAATAATAGCCCAATTATAACAGTATCAATTAATTCTCAATTAATACAATTATTCAAAACCAATTATTTTAACTTTAGTTAGTGGCTCCCCGCATGGTTAAAGTTTAGCCCTTCCATTTCCTACTGCTTTTTGGAAATGAGTCACTACCCCCCCTCCCCGGTTGTGTATTTGAGAGCCACTGGAGCAGGGAGCCTTTTGGTCTCAAGAGCTGCATGCAGAGTAGGCAGTGGGTTGTACTTTAAGAGTTCTAAATTAAAAGAGCTTGTCTGCTTCTACTGTCATTCAGATCCAAGAGTTTGAACTGTTAAACTGCTGCAGGCAATATTCTTTCATATCATCTTAGCAAGGACTGCCTTGCATTGCCCAGGAATTCAAAGAAACACCAACCCACCCCACAAAAAATTGTGATTTTTAAATGGATAATGTAATTTGTGGTTTGGGGCTATGTCACATACACTGGCACATAGCTCATTGCATCCAACAGCATACAAACATAGGCAAAACCTCCACCTTGGGAAACTTTGTTACATGCAAAACTGGGTCACATTTCAGTCTGCCATCTTCATTCAAAATGGCATCAGGCGTCCAAATATAAACAAGGACCACTGCCTCCACCTCAGAAACCGTCATGCTGAGTTGAGCGACAATATCCCAGGATGCATCAAAATTGGCACACTTGCAACCTTTCACACCAAATACCTCCACAGTCCTTAAAATATTTAGAGGCATCCACATCAGCATACTTTGGACCCATTGCACCCCAAACTGGCTGAAGTGACAGCCAACTCACATTTCAAACCCCATCTTGTTTCAAAATGGTTCTAAGCATTGAAACATAGACAAAGTCCACCACCTCTCCCCTCAGGAATGCTCATGCCAAGTTGGGTGACAGTATCTTCAGAGGTATCCAAATTGGTGCAGGCTGGAACTGTTATTCCAAATTGGGTTGCAATATCTTCAAAGATGTTTATGTGAGCACAACCTGGATCCATCATGTGATGCTATCTTTGGAGGCATTACAATTGGTGCAGTTTGGACCTGTCACACCAAATATTGGGTGAAGTCATACTTCAGGCCACCAGCTTGATTCAAAATGGAGCCCAGCATCCCAACATCAACAAAAACTGCTGCCCCCAGCTCAGGAACCCTTCTGCAGAGTTTGGCAATGAGATCTTCAAAGACGTCCAAATGCATAAAGAACAAATGGATAAACCATTTTACAAAATATGTAATAGATTGTACGTATGATATTTTGCGGTGGGTTTTTAAAGCCTAATTGCTGAGGGTGTAGCTGTTGATCTTCTTGTCTTCATTTAGCAGCTCTTCAGAGTTTATGCCAAACAGCCACAAACTGAGTCTATTGTAAGAAACGCTAAAATTGGCAGAAACTCTTTTAACAGTGACATAAAATCACCAACACCAGAAACAAATGGACTTTGAGAGATGGAGACTAAACACCACCTTTAGTTCAAAGCTCTACTGCCTTTTTACATTATTCTATGACTTCTGGTGTTCACTTCTTTGCTATCCCACAGTGTCTAGCCTCTTGGAGAACTGCGAAATTTAAGAGGCAAACACCCCATGTAGTATAATAGAAAGGCAACTAAAGTGGCTTAAAAATCAAACTTAAAATCAAATTTTGTAAAGCACCCAGCAAAAGAGTTAATCACATTCATGTAAGGAATAATGGTAAATGGCTGAATTTTGTAAAGCACCCAGCAAAAGAGTTAATCACATTCATGTAAGGAATAATGGTAATCAGGCAAAAGCAGGGCGGGAACAGTGCTACACAAGAAAGCTCCCTCCGTCACGTCAAAGTCTAGCCTGCAAAACCACAGCAGGAAGTGGTCTCCATTTTCAGTGGGGTTTGTCTTAATTGCCTTTAAGCATTCCACACATACACACAAACACACACACCAATTGCATCCATTTCTACTCCAGGTGAGAAGCAACAGTGAAAATGAACATTTCCACTCTTGAGGGTATTGCTGCTGTGCTTCTTGCTTCCAGAGAACAAGTAGAATGGACCATGAAAGCTGGAATGGGATCTGTGCTGTACTCTGGGAGAAGGGCTAGTTAAAGGATGAATGTTGCATATCTTCCATGGGCCACGTCTGGCTGAGAGATTTCAAAAGAGCACCAACTCTTTATTTCAGCTGTGTTGTTTCATGTGCCTGCTTCCACCCATGTCTCAGATGACTGTCACAGATAGGTCTTTTGGTCAGCTTTCTTTCCTGGCATGGCCGCTTCAGTGTAATTCTTTCTCTGCAGCTTCTGGTTCTTCCTTTTTCTACTCTGGCCTCGTCAAGAGAAAATCCAAAACCTCAGGGACAGTTGGATCCTTCCAGGGTCACTAGTGGTTTGTGGGAGGCTCTCACTGAAGAGGGTTGAGAGCTATCATGGTATGGTTTATTCTGAATGTGTGGTATGAACCCAGTGCTGAACGTGGGTGCCAATTAAAAATGATGATCATCCTTCAGTTAAGTTGTTTAATGAGAACATATAAGAATAGGCAATGTCAATTTCAGAGGAAATTCTCAAGGTGTTCCAAAGTATTTCTAGATTTTTGTCCTGGTCACTTAAAAAAAAAACCATAGCTCCAAAATACAAAGAAATCAACAATAGTATACCTATACATTATGTAGCTGAACAGTGTTGAATACTAAAACAATTTTTCAACCATTTACTCTTTGCACCACTTTTTATAGCGCTTAGAATTTAATTGTTGTGCTAGTACCAGAAAAGCAGACACGCATGGCCACGCAAGTAGCCTCTGTGATTAACCGCTACTCTAGTGGTGAATTCAACACTACATTAAGGCCAAACATTTTAAAAAGCAAGAAACAAAGACAGCTGATAAAGATTAATTGTGAAACTAAAAACATATGACTATCCAGTACAAGTTATTACATGGCTAGAAAATACTGAAGCCTGGCTTTCCGATTTCAGAAAAACAACAGTGATAGTGCCAAGTATTTAACTAAGTACTTATGCTTTGCATTAATTGCTGCTTCTTTTTTTAGAATTAGCATGTAATATTATTTCATGATTTTCCTGACAAAAATATTTATTACCAGTTCCTTATTGCCTTGGAAAACAAATCAGGATTAAAACAGATGCTATTTTACCAAAGCAATTAGTAGACCATATTATTTTTAAAACTTGCAATTTTATACATCAAGCATCTGTACAAAAATGAAATGACAATGAAACTTTTATAAAATAATTACACTCTATTCCATCAATTCCCTTAATATATATAAAAGAAATAGCTTTCCATTATAATGTGCAGAGTTTGAATGTTTTCTGATCTTTCTGACCACAGAATGTGATAAAAACCCTGCAAAAATATATATTCCTGTACTAACATTCTGCTATACAACATAAAAAATATAGTGCATACCTGAGTGGAGTTAGATAGTTGTTTTTTCCACGGCTCCTCTGCGCTGCTGGTCAGGTTTGTGCGGTTATGAGGTAGAGAGAGTGCGTTTCGCTGCAGGTAAGGCACATTTCCATTACTTCCACTTCCTGTTATATGATTATTGCCTATCAAAATAGTGTCTGTACTACCCAGCGTTCTTGCTGTGCTGCAGGGAACTGAGCCTGCTGGAAAGGGTCCATTTGCCATAGGCTGCCCAGGGCAGGTTGGACGGATTCCATGCTGCGTGATGTTAGGCACTCTGGTTAGAGCAACCTGAGGCTGCTGACCAGAGACAGAGTTTGTAGGCAAAGACGAGTCAGCTGTTGGCCCATTAGCAATTCCAGTAGATCGTACCTGTGCAACTCCCGTCTGCCTCATCTAATAAAAAGCAAGTAAAATATAAAGAATGTTAGCAGAATAACTTACAGAATCATGTATTTCATGAGGGTCCCCCCCCCTTAAATAGATATGACACACTGGAACCATGATACCCAAGTAAATGCTCTTAGTGGATGTAAGATTTTCTTCTGATTCCTGTGAATCTGTCACAAATGGCGCTTCATACATTAGAAGCAGATAGACTTATTAATAATGCCATGTTTCTGTTTTTTCTCTGAAATAGCACAAACATTAAGGGTTAAAAGGTCAGAAGGCCATTTGTGAGTCTTTTGTAAGCAAAAGATGCAATTTGCTTATATGTGTGCTATTCATAAGTCATCTATGCACTTGTAACACAAGGAACGTGGAAACCTTGCTTAAGTTACATTACACACACACACGTTGTACTCAGGTGCAAAACAATCTTATATTCATAAGTATTTGTGAACATTTGATGCTTCTTTTTCCAAGGCACCGGGGGGGGGGGGGGAATCCTTCCTGCCAAGTAGTATAGAAAAGTAGTCAACATGCAGAGTTGGCATTAAAACTAGAAACACAAAATATATAATAAAAACCAATTCACATGTCTAAAACAATTAAAAACATGATCAATTATTATTGCTTATTTTTGCTAGGGATTTTTTATTAACAGTGCCATCGGTCAGTACAAAACTCAAATAAACTAAATCAGTTTTGCCCAAAAGCTTTCTGAAAAAGCACAGCATCAGGACCTGGCAGACCTCTCAGAAGAGGGCATTCCACAAAACTGGCAGCTTCACCAAGAAAGATCTGCTCCTAGTAGACATCAACGAAACTTCGTTCAGCACTGGCAGCTGGAGCAATGTCCCCAATGCCAGAGTATATATGATGAAGCACATATGAAATAAGGTGGCCCTTAAAGATACCAGGTGACAACAATTTAGGGCTTTAAATATCAAAACCAGCTCCTAATATTGAGCCCAGAAACATATGGATCTCACCCATACTCTACAAGTGGAGAAAAGGGGGAGAGAAGTGACAGCATGTAATAAAGGAGCATAATAATGTATGCTGCCTTTCTGGTCCTTTCCCTTCCAACAGAAGGAGTCTGGAGAAATCTGAGGTAGTACATGCATCATCGTGTAATAAATATGACTTCAGAAGGGAACAGTTTCTCAAAATGATTGTTCCAGTCTGTTGGTAGGAGCTGCAAATGAAATAGTTCTTCTCTCTCAGCATTTCTACTTAGAAATCATATTGCATCATATGGTGAAGGAAGTCCCTGGCCTCCAATCCAAGAAAAATTGAAGATTATGTTGTTTTTATAAAATTCTTGATCAGATCTAAGGACTGAGTTCATACATTACACTAGTCACATGGGTTAAATTTCATTGTCTGAATGCATACTACTATATCATTCATTGTGTGGTGAGTTATTGCAGAACACTAACTAATTGCATATTCATCTTAGCTGGGAAGCAAGATGTTTAACACTAGTTAGACACCTTCTATCACTTAGTGGTTAGCATGTCTTCAACATACACATTTTAGTAAAAAGAATGTCAAAAGTTCTCACTGAATTCACAGAGCTCTTGAGGCATGACTATGGTTTGCATCCAACACTTGCCTATGTGCATGTCAACGTACAGACTTCCACTAATGCAAGAGACCATCTTTTCCTCTCCCCCGCAGCCTCCAACACACACTCCAGTGTTGGGGAAATCCCCTGAAACAGATTTGGGGGGGGGGTGCTGAGGGCTGCAGGGGAAAATAAAGGAAGGGAAAATTCTTGTTGTGCAAGGAGAAGTCAACTCCTTCAAGACTGGATTCCACCCTATGACTTCTTCAGCTTGTTGGCAATTGTTTGGAAAAGATAATTAGACAGGATATGTACAAAACAGAAACAAACGTTTTTTGTTGGCACCTGCTGGTGTTGCTGCATCATGACACACTGACTCTCCAGCTGTTCCAGCAGAAGTTTCTGTGCTGGATTTAAATTATTTCTATTTGCACGCAGCTGGTCCAAGTGCTAGAAAATAAATTTAAAAAAATTACTTAGGCCCCCTGCATAAGTTTAGATTTGTTTATCAATTCACGTGACAAAATATATCTTCTGTTTATCATTATATGCATCCCATTCAGTCCATCGATTCCTTTCCTTGAAACAAGTTGTACTAAAAATTAACAGATACACAACCTACTCAAATTAAGTAAAGAAGATATGAAGATAAGAAACCCATGACTCCAATTCCCATCATCTCTGACCAATAAATTTGAATGCAAGCACAGTGACAACTGTTGAGGGCACTCATTTATTTCCTAAATTTCTTCAGCAATTCTCTCTAAAATTTCACTTCCTTTGGGAGAGAAACAATTTTGTTGTTGGGGATGGGAAGCAATAACTACAATCCAGCTGTCAATGGCCTAGGCTCTGAATCAGAATAAGGAAGAGAAATGCATGAAGTTGTGTTATTAAACAAAGCAAGTGTATTTGTCCAACAACATCCAGAGCAGGGATTGCCAACTTGACACCCTTGAAGGCTTTCCTTGGGGCCCCTGGGCATGTGACCCTCCTGTATAGTTATAGATTTGGGAGGGAGGTGAATAAGCAGGCATTTTCTTTTCACATTAGAGCAGGCACGTCCAACAGGTAGATTGTGATCTACTGGTAGATCACTGGACGTCTGCGGTAGATCACTGGTAGATCATTGGCTCCACCCAAAGAAGCTGAACAACTGTGGCTCCCCTTAAAAAAAAGCTCAACACTTCACCTCCTCCCTGAAAAAAACTCAACAACTTTGGCCTGAACCCCAAAAAGTGGGTAGATCACTGCCAGTTTTTAACTCCATGAGTAGATCGCAGTCTCTTGGGAGTTGGCCACCCCTGCATTAGAGGGCTTTTCTGAATGGGGTGGTGATGGTTGCTCAAGTATGCACTGTTTGTATGTGTGATTGAGAGAGATGCACTGCAGCAGAGAGAGAGATGATGTATTTGTGGTTATGCATAAGTGAAGTGTGTGTTTATGAATGAGAAAGATGCTGGTTTCACCTATCATCTGTAGGTGTGAGTGTATGCAAGAAAGTGAGTGTGGTGTGGCTACCTTGTATATTCTTCTTGATACTGGGGGGCGTTCGCTATTATAAGAAAGCAACAGCATCATTTTGTATGTGTGTACATCATTATTGTGAGTTTGTCACAATCAAGACATAGCTTTCCACATGAAGATAGTGGGGGTTGGGAAGCAGTAATAACTGCACTCTCTAAAATTTTGTAACTGGCGCCTTTTTAAATTCAAAATGTGCCTTCTGGTCCAAAAAGGCTGCCAACCCCTGATCTAGAGAGTGCCATGTGCTGCTCATGATTTATACAGTGCTTTAGAGTGCTCAGGGAAAGATAAAAATAGGAAAAGTCATTTACATAAAACTGCAAATATTTTAGATAAAAATTATGAATTAAAAGGAAATAATGAAAGCTTGGAGGTATGTCAGAAGATGAGAAAAATATTATCAATTTGTGCTGCATGGACATACGTACTTTATGAATAATTACAATAGGCTTTCTGTAAATTTACCTGTAATTTCTGTGGTGTCAAGCACCAAGAATGTACTTGTTGTTGTACTGGAGGATGTGACATTGTATGGCCACTGCTCCAAGCATCTAAAGTGTTCTAAGGAAAACATTAACATTTAAAATGTGAATATAACAGTGAAAGAATTTATTAAAAGCTGTCCACTACAAGTTAAGAATATTTCCTTTAAAAATATTGCTATATATAATTCAGTATTAGTTAATATAATCACCATGGAATAAAAAGTAAAATATAATCAACTGTGATGAAGAATAAAACCAAATGGTGGACTTAGAAGTTTATAAAAATTCATCTTAGTTCTTACAGTATTATTAATGTGATGATTAAGCATTCTAAATATAAGCAAAGGTGGTAGACAAAATGGTATGATCCCCCCCTAACTTTTAGTATGCTATTGTTATAGCTGCTGCGATGTTCAATTATTCCTAGTGCAATGTCATCATTGTGAACATTGCTATTCTGATTGTCATTTAAAAGAGTTATCTGAACAACAGACTCATACTCCTGGATGCCAGATTCTTGTAACTGAGCGGGGCTTTTTATGAGAATATATACCTTTGTTGGACTAGATGTTCTTTTCCTCTTGGCTGGACTGGACAGGTCATCTACATGGCTAGAAGGAATCATGTGTAGTGGCAATTGCTGTGAAATAGGTGTTTGACTGAGGCCTAGTACAGGTTCAGTATTTTGATGAGGTTTACAAGCCTAGGAATCAAAGGAGGAAGAAAAAATATATGGTTCTATACATTTTTAAATGTTCCTTAAGCTACATATCTTTTGCCAGCTGCACATTTTAATAAGGGCTGTGTGACTATGCTGATCTCATTTATTGAAAACCAATTTCCATAGCATCAAAGGAGCAATGTGTACCTTTCATGGGGGGTGTTTTTAAAACAAAAGTCTGCTGCAATTTCTATGTGGGATGAAATCTTTCTGATAATCATGAAAATCCACAAAGGTTCTAAATTGGTTCCCCCATATTTCCTCCAAATCACAGGGAGTCTATTCTTAATCTCCCTTTGCTAATTAGTCTTGTTACCACTGAAAACTAGCCCTGTGCTACAGCAACATACGCTTGACTACTACAGATTGATTGAAAAGAACCCTTAAAAAGCTGGGCACCTGCAGAACATAACCCAACTTCTCACCTGCTGTGCTGTGTTCATGGCACCCTGCCTGGAGGTAAGCTCTGCGGGGATTGGTAGGCTCCATGCCTCCTCAATACTAGGAAGTAATTTAGTTTTATTCTGTAGACTACCTTGTGGTAGGTTACACAACTGAGCCTAGGAAAAATTATGTAAAAAGTAAATTTAACACACGCCTAATTTAGTAAGATCAAGTCCATGAAATCTTCCTAAATTCCGTATTCTACTGTGTCTTAGAAAGAATACATTTTAGTTCTGGGGTTTCAGAGAAGTGCTAAGGATAAAGAGGGTAACCAGAATATAAACCTTTGTGAGAATCAGAACAAAGTTGAGCTCTGATTTCAGAGGTCTCATTAGCGCTTTGGTTCTGAAACTGCAAACAAGAGCAAAGGATAGTGTGTGTATTCTCACTAAATGCTATGATAACTTAAAATGTAGACAACACAAAATATGCATAAATTATATCAAGGTAGAAAAAAATACTTGAGACCCACTTAAAATGAGAAATTAAATGAAACTGCAAGCTATGATATGTTTAGAATGTATATGGAAACAGATCACACAATTCACAAAACAATCACATATTACATTGTGTCCTTAGTTTATTTCATTCCTTCTCCCTACCCAGGTCAGTTAAATGTGCCCCTATTCTTAGACCCAAGTTTTTACCTGTAAATACTTTATCCGTGCTGCAAGTGCAGAGGTATTACTACAATTTTTGCTTCTGGTTGCATTTAAGTAGCATTTAATGGCATCCTGAGACTGGTTGCAGGACTCATAGAGGGTGCCAAGGTCCATCCAGGCTGCAGCATGACCATGGTCCAGCTGTACAGCACAGATATAGGCCTGTAATGCATCCATAGGCTGATTCTGCTGCTGGTACAGCACACTATATAGAAAGATGATTAAAATTTTAGATGACAAATATCACACTCAGCCCTTCGGTGTGTCTCAGTATACTAACTAAGCACTTCTAGATAATAATAAGAAATAAAAGACAGGTACGTGTTTAACATCTGGAAAGTCCAATAATACAGCTTTCTAAATTGTAAATTTTTGGAAAATCCAGAAATTGTCCTAGAACCATCTTCCTGAACACAATAGCTGCAAAACCTCAATTTGCTACAATGGAATGTGTGGAAGCCACTCAAACAAATTTATTTTAGTCAATTACATCTAAAAATAAGTTTTAGTGCTAGCTTTTAAGAGAATACATACTACACATTATATCTAGCAATAAGGAAAAATCAATAATTTTGTATTATAGTTAAAATATCACTGGGGGTTTAAAGTTGTATTGCTCAAACACATTACAGTACTTTATTATAAAGGGGAAATGTAGTCTCTTACCCTATAGAACACCATGTGTCTGCACTTGCTTCTGATTTATCAATAGACTGCCTATAAGATATAAAGGCATCCTGAACTTTCCCAATACTTGAATAGCACCTGCGGGGAAAGAAAATGTGTATTTATCAATCTGCACATCTGAGCACAATTTGGCAAAGGTTTGCCTTTAATATCAGTGGTTAACCTACATATTACAAAAACCTGCTATCTCAGTATGTATACACTACACTTCATATATTTAAATTTGTTCTCTAAATAGAAATTTAGCAAGTAAGTAAGTAAGTAAGTAAGTAAGTAAGTAAATAAGTAAAGTCAGGTATTTTTGTTTGTTTGTTACTATGTTATGTATTTTTGTATATTGTAAACCATCCTGTGATCCTTGCATAAATAATAAAATAACAAATAAACTACGTTTACAGTTTCATCTGTGGTATGTTGTAGTCTGAAAACACTTGGATATATGGATCCCTGCCTTCAAATAAACAGCCTATTGGACCAGAGTCATTTTTAATATTAAACAAAAGAAAATGGCATGAAAATGCCAAAGATTGATAAATTCTAGAATATTTACTAAAGTAAAATAGACTTTGCAACAATAGTTTATTTTTATCCAACAGTGCTCTTTCCAATGTAAGCACCTCAGTTTTTCCAACAATAGTACCTATACAAAATTGGGATGCGGGTGGCGCTGTGGATTAAACCACAGAGCCTAGGGCTTGCTGATCAGAAGGTCAGCGTTTTGAATCCCTGTGACGGGGTGAGCTCCCGTTGTTCGGTCCCAGCTCCTGCCAACCTAGCAATTCGAAAGCATGTCAAAGTATAAGTAGATAAATAGGTACCACTCCGGCGGGAAGGTAAGCGGTGTTTCCACGCACTGCTCTGGTTCGCCAGAAGCGGCTTAGTCATGCTGGCCACATAACCCGGAAGCAGTATGCCGGCTCCCTTGGTCAGTAAAGCGAGATGAGCACCGCAACCCCAGAGTCATCCGCGACTGGACCTACTGGTCAGGGGTCCCTTTACCTTTTTACCTATACAAAATTACCGTAGCTATTCTGATTTATTTTTCAGTTGCTGAGGAAGATAATGTAAAAATACTATCTTTAAGTATCAGGTAAGGTAAAGGACCCCTGGACCGTTAAGCATGTATGCTGGTATGCTTTCCAACTGCTAGATTGGCAGGAGCTGGAACAGAGCAATGGGAGCTCACCCTGTTGCGTGGACTCAAACTGCCAACCTTCTGATCGGCAAGCCCAAGAGGCTCAGTGGTTTAGAGCACAGCACCACGCGCTCCCTTCTTCAAGTATTAACACCATACAACACAGGAAGAAGCAGGCATTATACAAAATAGGAAGGTGTGGTAAGGCTAGAACAGGACTGTCAAACCAACACAGCTCACTAACCACACACTGTGGCCTCAGCCCAGTATATCTGAAGGAGCGTACAGCTCTGAGGGCCTTCTGGCAGTTCCCTCACTGCAAGAAGCGAAGTTACAGGAAACCAGGCAGAAGGCCTTCTCAGTAGTGGCACCCGCCCTGTGGAACACCCTCCCATCAGATGTCAAGGAAATAAACAACTGTCTGACTTTTAGAAGACATCTGAAGTTTAGGGAAGTTTTTAATGTTTGATATTTTATTGTATTTTTAATATTTTGCTGGAAGCCACCCAGAGTGGCTGGGGAAACGCAGTCAGATGGGCAGGGTATAAATGATGACGATGATGACGATGCAAGGTGCTTTGACACCCCGTTTTCTGCATTCTCAAACAGGGAGCAAAAACAGTCTTATCAAGCTGGGAATTGTGTTACCTAGCGTGAATGTTGAGCTATGTATGGCTTGGTATCTTCACAGTTGTAAAGGACTGGGCTAGACCATAAAGAGGATACTAACAACATCACTTTGGGTAGATTACAAAGAACACAAATGTCCCAATCTCCAAATAATGATCTAAATAATGGTTTTGCTGAAGTTATTTTGCTATACTTATAATGAACAATGTCATACATGCTACAAATGCTAAATTATCATAGCAATTACACATTTTTCCACAAAATAATTAACCTCAGATAAAGTACTAGCTCTGTGGTTTTCATACTAAGATGAAATCAGACATTTGTTCTTTCAGTGTATGAATGTGTTAATATTGCAGACTTTCAAAATGTACTTAAATGGTATACCACACGTTTTTACCTTCCAAGGAAATACCAGGACTGTCCAGAATTGGGATCTGCCTCTAGAGACTTCTGGAGACACTGAATAGCATAGTTTTCCTTGGTGGCTTTATCTCCTAACTGATCCACTGTGTGATGCATCCACCCTAAAATAAAGAATATATACATATACATGGCTATTTGTATTTCAGTAGGGATGTTATTGCTACTTACTGGCCTGATTCAGACATCATCTCATGTTGTCCATACAAGAAGCTGTGGTTGATTTTTTTATTTATTTTAAACAATTTATACCACTTAATTACAATCATCTCCAAGAGGAAAATCAATACAATGAAATTAAAAATTATTTATGGCTATAAAATCAGAATTCAATTAAAAGCTTGCAGGAAGAAAGAGAAGTATTCAGTAAGCACCAAATATTCAGCAGAAAGGGGCCTCTCTAACCTTAACTGTTAACTATAGATTGAAACAAGCCACTGTTTTGAACAAATCAGTCACAGTAATATTGACCCTAGTTTGCTGGTTCAGAAGACACAAATTGTGGTTGAACAAGTAAGCAAAATCTTCCAAACTATTCCTAGCAACTATACCAGAGAACAAGGTGAGGGGGAACATCAAAGCTTAAGGCTCAGTGTGGCTCACTTTAGTCGTGCTAAGCTATGGTTTAGCACAAGGATTGGAAACATGCAACCTTCCAAATGTTGTTGCATTCCAACTCCCACCAGCCCCAGAAAGAATACCCAGTGGTCAGGGATGATGGGAACTATAGTTCAAAAACATCTGAAAGGCTGCAGGTTCCCCAATTTTGGTTGAGCATGACTTGCTAATGCAGTCATTGAGTGCCTATTGCATGGTTTTTAGAATTTATAAATCACATAGAATAACTTTTGTATTTGGAATTTCCCTGTAAACAGAGCAAACAAAAAACCCCACAGGTGCACAACCTATTCTTGAAGTTAAGCCACTATACACATCTAATCAGGAGAGAGAGAAAACATGTACTTGCTCACAGCTCAACACACAATATTGTAACAGAACACTCTTGCAAAGACTTATATTGAATCAACCAAGCCAAGAGTCCATTCAGCCCTATAATCTGCCTCTTAACCATGGTTATGAATTTAAAATTTGAGTATTAGGAACACTAGGAATAATAGGCTTCAATGGCTGGTGGCTCCTCCTCCTGATGTCACTACTGGTGGGAAGCTGCTTTGACTCTCCTTCCCTTTTGTGACAAGAGGAGGAGGAGGAGCCAGCCAGCCACTGGAACCGGGACTCACTTGGCTCTGCACGTTCTGAATATTGGAGGGCACTACCCCCATACCAAAAATGTTTGAGGGCCCAAAAGGGCTCAGGCCCCAGGAGTTGTCAGCCCTGTGGCTAGCACTGAAAAGCAGTACAGCTAGAAAATTTAAGCAAGCAATTATATATTTCCAAGCAGAACTTGCTACGGTCCAGTTCTACCTCCTACTTAGTGAAGTACTTGCAGTCAAAGTATAACCTCTGCTGAGTGTAGCAGCTTTTTGTATAATGGTCAGGTACAATATTCCCATAGAAGAGATAACAAACTGGGCAAACTGAAGCACTTTTGGCCTTTGTTAAGGCTGTCAGGTAAGGAAAGGAATGTTTGTGTACATAATATCTGACAAATGGCTCTGAATTTGACCTATAGCCCACCAGACATATACAGCATTTTATAGCAGGTCCCATTTGTTTTAATCTGTTAGCATCTGAACTAAAAAGGAACTCCTATATTTAATTCTAGGCAACTAGCAACTAGAGGTAAACAGTAGCTAAAGGTAACTAAAGATTATCAATACTTAATGAAGGAAATATGAAGTATCTCAAATATTAACACACAAACAAACAGCAATTACAGCAGTGTCAAAATACATCCAACCTACTTTAAAAGCAGCAAGGCCTGCATAAGACCTGGACTCATTAAATCAATCCATTTCAACGGAGAAGTTAATTTTCATTATTAGTCTCTGTAAAAGTATAAACTCTTATAGAAGAAAATCTTTTTTATTATGTTACAGACTAAACTAGCATATGAAACAAAATTTTGAAAATACATGTTAAGGTTACTTTAGGAAACTTAAAGATTCATCCTGTATCATCTGTTGCAACTGGAGTCATATCTGAACTGCACCTCTGAGCTTAAGGACTCAGTAACAAAGTTCCATGCCACCCTATAGCCAGCAAATAGCTGTAGAAAATCATGTACAATAATTCCTTTTCCCTCACGTACCCAACTTCTTTTACATACCTAACTGTTGTAACACAGTTGCTTTCACTTGTGCAGGGAGATTTTCGGTCTGCAAAAGTTGTTCATATTCCTTCTTTGCCAAGTGATATTTTCTCTAAAAAGGAGCAAAGCATATTTATAAATGCTGGAATTTTTTACTGATAATCTGGATTGGTATTATAGTCAAAAACAAGAACATAAGTGAATTTTAATAACAATTAACACACAAATAAAAAAATTCCTTTCAGCAGCACCTTAAAGACCAACTAATTTTTTTATTTTGGTATGAGCTTTCATGTGCATGCACACTTCTTCAGATAGAATACTGTTTTCACTGATAAAGCAAACATCCACACAAGTATGGTGAATAGTAGCTGCTGGTTCAGTATTTACATAATAAAATATGAGCATAGTACTCTTGTGAGTGCCTGATCTATTAGCTATGATTTTGATAAAGGTGACCCTTTATTACTATTTTGCTACATTAAGAAGGCTGTGCTAATTAGTGTTGGTGGTATCTAATGTTTAAGATGCCCATAAGTGACTCCAAAATGGGGGAAAGCTATTGATCTGGGCTGATGAAGAATCAAAGCAAACTGACAAGAGCAACTAAATGCTGCACATTAAATAAGATATCATAGCTAATGATATTTGGCTCTACTACTAGCTAATTAAGTAATCTTCGAAACCTTGTCTCTTATCTGTTAGTGCTGATGGGGAGAGGAGATATATTTCATAACACAAACAAAATCAAAATCCCTCAACTGAGAAAATGTCCCTTTTTATGTTTTCTGCCATCGTTTCTCCTACTTCTTTCAGACAGATCATCTCCCCATCTGGTTCTGCTACTTCTTTCAGACCATCTCCCCATCTGGTTAGAGTGCCTTTCTCCTTCCCAAATTGAGCCCAGGCAATCAAAAATTACAAAATGATTGTGAAGGTGCATAACGAAACAAATCTGTTGATGTAGTGATGTTACTAAAGGCAAACAAGGTTCACCCAGAGTAAGGGCAATGCTTCCTGAGTAGGTGAACTTTTCTATCTCATTTCAAAAATCACTGATGGGAGTAGCTTCTCAATTCTGACAAATATGTTTGCTAAATCGCACTTATTCAAGCATAAGTCTTCTTGCTATATAGCATAGTTCTACCTTAACCACATTTAATAACAAAAAACATTATACACTTACCTGGGTTTCATATAAATGGGCAACGTGAAACCGAACTGTAAAAGCAGGGAAATTCAAGAGAATTAAGTACTGTAGTATATATGTATACACATCTGTTGGAACATTTGTGTGTTTGTGAGTGGATGCTGAATGATAAATCAGGGTAGAAGAGAGTCTACACAGGTGCTAGAGACTCAATTTTTAAAATTTATTTTATTTATTAGATTTGTATACTGCCCTATACCCATAGATCTCAGGGCAGTTCACAACATTTTTTTTTAGTTTTGTGAAACTCGACTTGATGCTAAATGTATCACTATCAACCACATCATTTGGCAAAAAGATGGCAGGCATGGGAGGCTGGGTATGGGAAAGTTTAACCCTTTTCCTCCTAAATGTAGTCCCAATAAAAATCACACAACCCCCTGTGTACTGTAGTCCTCACAATCCACCATCTTCATTTTCGTTTTCAATGTCATTAAGTTTTGAAAAATGAGCAATGTTCACAGATTCTTCAAAAACATCTGGTGGCCCTACACTAAAATCCTGCCCCTACTACAAGTTGTTGTCTATGGTACAGCACCAGTCATTTCCCAAAACATCAGGATTCAGAGTGAAATCAGATAAATTCTTCAACCTAATAATAGTAATAGTAGTAATAATATTAATAAACGAAGGAGCTACTAATGGAAATATTTGTGCTTGGACTTAATCTCTCAGTCTCACAATATAGCTTGGATAATAAATGCAAATACAGTACATACATTCCTGACTGTCAGATATTTATGAGTATATATAACTATAAAACACAACAGCTTTAAGGCAAATAGGTAAATTTTCCTGAAAAAAAAACACTACAGATTCTGAATTTAATCCTAATAAAGATTTTTTTTTCTGTCATATTTCAGTCATTTTTTCTCCACTGTTGCTAACACTCTTTTTCGTGAACCAAAATGAGTAATGTGGCATCTTGAAGACTAACAAATTAATTATGGCATAAGCCTTTTGAAGAGACTGATTTTAGTCTAGCAACCTGAAATCTCTATCCACCATTTGAGAGCCAACAATATAGACTTAAAGAGTAACATGAGAATAAAAGGCATGTTTCCTACTCTGGGGAGAATATAATCTAAATCTTGACAGTAAGGGAGACAAAAGGCAAGAGAGCAAAGAACAGAGAGAAGGAAAAAAATCTGCCTGAAAAAGAACAATAAACATTTTTTTAAAGAAATTGGAAAGATAATAGTATGAGGAGATCGAGTTGAGAAGATGTGGTCTGTGATAAGAAGGAAGATGAGGAGAAAATGAGCAAAGACTGTAAAAATCTGCAGAGGTGACAAATATATATTAAATCTGAAATAACCAGCCAAATCTTTCTCTACAGAGCTCTATTTACTTTGTCATATGGTATAGGGAATCTAATGTTCAGTAGAAGAAAATTTTAAAAAAAAACCTACTGGAAAAGCCTAACATAGCCTTGAACCCAAACAATTGTAAACAAAGCACACCATCAAAAACAGCAGTTCTAACTCTGTAAACACCAATTTGACTTTCCATTGGACAGTTTAGGGCAGAGCTTTCCAAGCTTTTAACATACTTTAACAGTGACATACTTTTTAGACATGCTTTTGACATACTTTTTAGACATGCATCATTTTGCAACATAGTAATTCAGTTTTACTAGCAAACTGGAGATTAAACAAACCCCTTTCCAGGCCTGGGAGGAGCGTGGGGAGCGTTTGTGTGATGCACCGAGACACTAATGCAGTTGTTTTCAACCAGAGTGTTTTGTGGCACTCCAGGGTGCCTTGAATGCTGGTCAGGGCAACACTGGCCACTGTCCCTATTTCCTTGCCTCCCTCCTCTGATGCCCTCTTGCACTTCTGCTTCCCAAAGGCTTGCACAGCTGTTTGTTGAAGCAGCCCTGGCTACAAGCTCCCCAGGTGAATGGTGCCTCTGGGGTTGGCTAGGGGGTGCTTCCCAAGTCCCTGTGGGGCAGTGTGAGGAGGAACTTCTCTTTGGGGCGGCAGCTGTAAAACACCTGGAGGACTCCAAAGGAGAGGAGAGAAGACTGAGGGTACACTCCACCAGAGAGGGTTTTCAAAAAAAAAGGATGAGAGGCTGCCAGCTCTGCAGGCCCGGGCAGGGCCGGTCCTACGGCCAGGCTGGGTGGCGCTGCACAGCTGCACCCACCTGCCTGCTGCGGAGCTGCACCCGCCCACCCGCCGCGGAGCTGCACCCCAGCAGCCGCGCTGTACGCTGCGTCCACCCGCCCCCCACGCTGGGAAACGGGGCGGGGCCACGGCGCCACATATACTTAAGACGGCCCTGGGCACGGGGTGACATAACTGGGCTCCTGAGCCCCACAGGGGTGCCACAGAAGGAACGTACGGTAGTTGGTCAAGAAAGCCATGGACTCAAAAAGATTGAAAATCTCTGCACTAACGTGTCATGAGACACAGTTTGGAAAGCTCTGGTCTAAGGAAAATATTATCTAGAAAATATGAAAAAGTAACTAATTTCATGTGTAATGGGGGGATCTAGCTGTTTTCCATGAGAGGTTTGCCTTCAAAAAAGAAATTACAAACACATTACAAACAGTTTTGTATTTAAACATACAACTACTTAAACTATTTAATATTTTAAGAATTCACTTTAGTTATTTGCTGATAGTAATGCATTATTATTGTCAAAATAAAATAAAATGTAGCTCCAGTGTGCTAAATGCTACACGCACGCACGCACGTGCACAAAGAGAAAGAGAGAGGGAGGGAGGGAGAGTTCTCCTTTGACTGGTAAGACAGTAGTGAAGTAGGAGAATGGGTTAATTATGACACTAGGGCGATATAGGACATAAATCTAAAAAGTTACTAAGACCACAGATAAATTAAACTACTTACTTTCAGCATTGGACAAAGTGCAAGGGTTGCAGTCAACCAAAGCTAACTGAAAATGCTGTAAAAGAGAACAGAAAAATAAATGTTTCCCCCCCTGTAAAAAGCTAATGAAATATTTGGTAGATATTCACTTTATATAGATTCAATAGCAGAAAAAATGATGCAAGCAATATGTGCAGGAAAATGTTAATGGCAAACATCTAACAACTGAATATTTTTATTGTATGTTACGGTGATGCACGTACAATGTATGTAAAAATCCTAGGGAAGCATAAAGCAATTAAAGGTTTATGTAGGAAAAAGTAAGATCTAAGATTCAAAGAACTAAACTTAACAAAACTAAACAAAAAAGTAACCATTTCATAAAAACAAAACAGCAATGCATATAAAATAAATGAAAGGTCATAAAAGAATGCAACTGTTACAAGGAAAATGCTACAGTCAATGTTTGTTTTCAGAAAAAAATATTTTATTTATCATTTCATTATTTTTATTCCCTACCCTTCCTCCAATTAGGAATATAGGGCAATTAACAACTAACTAGGCAAAACCAGGCAAAATAGTAAAACTATCATAAAAACTGACAGTAAGAGCTGTTTAACAGTGGAACAGGTCTCCCTTGGGAGGTGGTGGACTCTCCTTCCTTGCAGGTTTTTAAGCAGAGGTTAGATGACCATCTGTCTTGGATGCTTTAGTTGAGATTCCTGCATTGCTGGGGGTTGGACTAGATGACAGTCCCACCCAACTCTAAAATTCTATTATTCTAACCAAAAAATTACAATCAAATCAGCAACAACAAATAACTGTAGCACTAATTATCCAACAAAAATCAAATTCAGTTCAGATCCAAAACACTAAAGAAATAAAAAAATGTATTTAACCATTGCCAAAATGTTTCTATTTTGAGTGCCAGCTAGATTACCAGAAGCAAGCTGCCTTGTCATCATCCTACCAACCACTCCCAACAGATGGGACAAGATCTCTCCTCCTCCACGAGGGGAGACTTTGCGGGCGGGACACGCTCCTCGCGGCAAGCAGGGGGGCGTGTATCGGCCCACTGCTGCAGCCAATCCCTGCTGCCGCGCCAAGCCTCTGGCTGGCCAATAGGGCCAGCCTGGGGGCGGGCTTTACGGACATTTAAATCTGCACGGCAGCAGGGGAATCCTCCTTCTCCTGCTGCATCCCGACGGATCTCCCGCCCACCCTCCCTTTAGGTCTTCCCTTTGTGTGTGTGCTTTGACCTTGCTATGGACTTCGGTTGGTTGCCTTGGTTGCCCAAGGGGCCTGGTAGGAGTTTTTTATCCATTTGGCTAATTGGCACCGGCCTCTTGGTTTTTTCGCCTACCTTGTAGCAATTTGTCACAAATTCTTCGGTATTTGGCGGTTAGGCATTGGAATATGGAGTTGTCTGGTGTGTTTGAGGACTGGTTGTGGCCGTCATCCAACCCTCCTCTTATAGGGGTATCCCCTTAAGGGATCCGGCGGTTGTGGATCCCGTCCATTGCCCTGCTGAGACTAGGGCCATGGCACGACCCCTGGTGACACCTGGGGGAGCTTTCAGCTGTATTTGCATCAACAGGCTCCTCCCTCGGGGTGTTAACCTGATATGACCCCCCGCAGGGGTGGGGTCATGCTTGCTAGGGTGTCCAATGCCTAAGCCAATACCTCTCGCTTGCTCTAACCAATATAGTTGTGGCCTTATTTTACCCATTAACTCAAATCCATGTGTCACTGTGTCTTCATTTCTTGCGGGGGGGGGGGCGGGTCCTCGAACCACAAGTGGGGCTTCCCCTGCTTATTGTAATGCACAGTTGGATGTTAATGTGAAAGGCTCTCAAGTACTTGAGTCCCAAGTCATTTGCTAACTGCAAATCCTTGAATCAGATCTGGTACCTCAGCAGCAGTCAGTATAGTGCTTTGAGGTTTCAGGTGACATGATCCCTCCTTGTGAATCCCAACAACAGCTGTGGCCCACTGGAGACAAAAAACTTTGATCTCTAAAGTTTTAGTCATCCCTGATGGGATATCACATTTCTGAACAAAAGGTTTGCCTACTGGAGTTCTCCTATATACAGTACTCAGTAATCCAACACTAACACTGAGTTTCATGATTATAAAAATATGGAAAAACTCCATGTACGCAATGGAAAAACCCTGAGCACATAAGAAACATTTCCCTTTATGGAAGTTAATGGTAGGCCATTCATAATGCACAACTGTAGATCAACTTGAGGGCCCTTTTTTATAAACACATAAACATATGAAAAGCACATGAAATCATTCAAAAGTGTGTATTAATTCAAAAAGTGTTATGTATTTTGCACTTATTTTTTCTCATTGAAACATTCAGGATTTTCAGAAGTAAATTTGCTACTGCTAACATTTTAGACTATTACCGGTAATAAAACTACATAATGGTATATAATTTTGTTAGCACAGTTTAACTAACTGTGTGCTGCTACCTTGAACACAAATCAAAAGAAAAATAGGAGCAATTAATTATGCAAACAATTCAAGGTTCAGGGTAAGCAACTGATACTCACCCACTTTATCAGAATGTCATAACAGAATGATACTTCATACAGCAAACATGCCTCCACCCTCATCATATAAATGAAACATCACCATACCAGGGTGGCAGTAATGTTTTAAAAAAGCAATTTTCATTCAAAAAAATTATGAAAGTGTTCATTAATCAAGGTAATCAACTAAACAAGCAAACCAAGAACTCCAATGGCATCACAATGCAAGATGAACTATAAAAACTAGTGCTAGAGCAACCAATGCATGCATTTATAGTCTTACAAAAAAAAGTCAGTTTTACTGATGCACAAACAGCTTTGTTTTATTTCTCTTCTAAACAATAAATTATCTAACTAAACTGCTTGGAATTATTTCTTTTTTTTTTTTTTTTTTTTAATATTTTTATTAACGGTTTTCTCAGTTTACAAAGACGTGTACAATGTCTCTCATAACATTTTTACAGATCAGTTTCAATTGTTGAGACATTGGGGAGGAAAAGGGGGGGAGCGGTAGATAAGGGAAGGGGGTGTGGCAATGTTTCTGTTTTACTTAATGTGTGTGGGGGGGGGTTGTCAGCGTCGGTTGTGCAGGTTCTTTGTTGTGCATTTGTTTTCCTTTGGTGGTGAGAGTTGTTGGGGTTGGCCTAGGATATAGTTTTCTTTTGTGGTTGGCTGTGGTGGTCTGTTTTATGTGAGTGGGGTGGGTGGGTGTTCTGGGTCAGGTTAGCCAAATTGATTTGTATGCTGTTGGTGGATTTCTGTCATTTTCTTGTTGGGCTGTGTATGTGATGAAGGGGAGCCATATTGGTGTGAAGCCGTCTTCTTCTATTTGTCCCCGTGTCAATTTCAACTTATTGGTTAATTTTTCTAGTAGGGCTGTTTCCCATACCGCCTGGTACCATTGGTCCATGCTTACTCCTGACAGGTCTTTCCAGTGTCTGGTTATGGTGCTTCTGGTTGCTGAGAGTAGGTGGGTTATGAGTTCTTTGTGATGTAGATAGGTGTTATTGTCCTGGAAGATGTTTAGCAGGGCCAGTTCTGGGGTAAGTTCTAATGTTTGTTGGGTTATTTTACCTATTTCTCTTACGGTTGTTCTCCAGAATTGTTGGGTTTTGGGGCATTCCCACCACATGTGGAAATATGTGCCTGTTGAGGTGCATCCTCTCCAGCATTTTGATGAGGTTCCTGGGCGTATTAGTGCTAGTTTTCGTGGTGTTAGGTACCACCTGTAGATGGTTTTCAGAGTGAGTTCTTTCCTTTTTGCTGATATGGATTTAAAGGGGGGTTTAGACCACATTCTGGTCCATTGAGTGGGGTTAATCTCGTAGCCTATGTCGTCTTCCCATTGTTTTTTTATTGTGTCTGGGGGGTTTGTGGGATTTTGGAGCAGTATTTTATATATTGCAGATACCATCCCTTTGCCGTGACCCTTTGTTGTTAGGAGGAGATTTTCAAAGGGTGTCAGGGGTCTTGTTGCTGCTAGTTTTATTGCTGGCTTGTTTAAGAGGGCATGTAATTGGTGTTGTGCTAACCAGGGTATTTGGGTGTCTTCTAGTTTATCTTGTATTTCTTGTGTTGTCAGAGGTGTGTTATTTTTGTAAAAGTCTATTAGGCGGTGTAGGCCTTTGGTTTGCCAAGTTTTAGTTTGGATGTTTTGTGCTGCGTGGTGGAATAACGGATGGTAGACCAGGGGGAGTAGTGGGGATGTGGTTGGGGATAATTTGTCCGTTTCTGTTTTCCATGCCTTGAACATGGTTTGTGTGTACCTATTAAGTGTTGTGGGGATCTTTCTTAGTTTGTTTGGGAGAAATGGGTATGCTGTGGTGCAGGTACTTTCAATTGTGTCTCTCTCTAGGTGTATCCATTGTTTTGTCTCGTCTTCCAGTATATATGGGATTATATGTCGAATTTGGTTGGCCCTGTAATATGTTTCTATGTTAGGGATTCCCCATCCTCCCTGTGAGGTGGGGAGGTGCAGGTATTTGGTGCTTATTCTTGGTTTCTTATGTGAGAAGATGAAGGAGTGTAGTTTTCTCTGCCATCTGCGGAGTTGGATTGGGGGGATCCAGATTGGGAGGGTTTGGAATAAGTAGGTTAGTTTTGGGAGAGTGATCATTTTGATCATTGCCATTCTATCTGAGAGGGTGAAGTTCATGTTGTTCCATTTCTTTAGGTCCTTGTTTATTTGTCGCCACAAGGGTTTATAGTTGTGTAGGTATAATTTGTTGAGATTTTTGGTTATTTGTACCCCTAGGTATCTGAACTTGGTGTGACAGAGTTTTATTTTGGTGATATTAGTGAGTTCTTTCTGGGTGTGGGGAGGGGTATTGAAGCACATGGCTTCTGATTTTGCAAAGTTTACTCGCAGGCCTGACACCGTTGCAAATGTGTTGAGTTCTCTGGTTAGGGAGAGTGCTGTGTTTAAGGGGTCTGATGTTGTGACCATTAGGTCATCTGCAAAGAGCCCTAATTTATATGTTCTGCCTTTTATTTCCACTCCTTTGATGTCTGTGGCCGCGCGGATTCGGATTGCTAGCGGTTCTAGGGCTACTTGGAATTATTTCTAAGAAAAAACATATGATATCTCTAACTTGCAAATTATAAAACTGACTCATTGTCCATAAGCTACCTTTTCCAAGGCTCAAGAACTATAACAGCTGCAATACTATTTACGCTTGGAAAGATTTAAGGATGCCGATAGAGATATAATTTCTGAAAACTGTATTCAACAAAACCTATTCAAAAACACCATCATACAGCTTTTCAGACTCAGAAATGAGCAAGCCTGCATCTAGAGGCCTTGCAAATAAAAAATAAAAAAATTACAGAGATTATTGGCACCTCATATAAAAAGAAGAAAGAGAAACCACCCAAACAGGCACTGCAGATCTGTCAGTATAAAATAAAGCTATTTAAAAGCTGCATATAAATAACAAATACTCATTGTTGAATCAAGAGATGGCAGTGGAAGATACTAATGAAATGCAAGCAAAATCACTATTTCTAGATTTCAGCTTCAAAATATTTAACAATACTGAAGTCTTTCTACAGTACCAGTATATTCTTCACAATTTCAGAACAGCAGCATATCAAAAAATACAAAACATAACATTTGCCAAGACCATTTATCATACCACATGAAAAGCTATGTTGATGACCCAGAACATGAAGATAGGCAATGCAAAAATAATAAAGAAAGCATCTATCAGAAAGCTGTATATTTAATTACTAAAGCTCATACATGAGCAACCTATTCCTCTTGAACAATACTGCATATCTGCCCTACAAATTAAAAACAGAAATTCCCTTCTTAAGTATTCAATAAAATACAGCTATGTAGAAAAAACAAAGCTTTTTTGTCGAAAGGCTAGCAGTTTATCGTCCCTAGCACTATAAGCAACAAATACATCACATTAAATATCCAGCTCCAAATCTCTGCAGCAAGCCGAAGCTACCAAACATCTGCACCTCGTACAAATATTGCAGTACTGAAGCTGGCTGCTGCTGCTGCTGTGTGAAATAGTTATTATGCAGGAGAGGCCACTGCAGTTCAGAGACGACATACAATACCTCAAGGCAGACATCAGTCTACAGAAAGTCAAATCACGAGTAAGAGGATTTACCCACAAGGCACTAATCTGAATGTTTAAATGTGGTGGCATCTTTTTAAGCACAGCAGCAAGTCAATGACATACTTTGATTTGTATGGAATTATGATTGTGCAATTAATCAGGAGAGTTCTTCAGAGCCCTTGGCTGCTGATGTGATTGTGGTAAAAGTCAATGATGTGACCTTTACAAAGAATTGTAAGTTCAGTGTTTGTGTGTCTACAAAGCTATTACCACACACAGAAGCAATCTCCTATGGCATTACACATGTTTAACAGTCTATTTCTTCAGGATTTTATTTCATATCAAGAGGCTTCAAAATGACACACAGTAGTACTTAAAAGAAGAAGAAATATTAGAAAAGTTACTGGAAAACCTTTTGATTTTTACATACACATAAACTATAATGATATTCTGAAACTGTAATTTTATTATATTTTTCATCCTGAAACTGCTGCAAAATTTCATAATAGGTAGTTTAAAAGTCTATGTTACACAAGTCAAGCCATCATTAGAAACCTGACAATTCTGACATGAACTTACCATAGGACAGCATTAACCCAGCTGAGTACAACTCTTAGAGCTGTCTTTTCTAACTGTATGACCTAGGTGTGATGCCTGATCCTAAGAAAATGTCTTTTGTTGAGATAACTAGGACACAGAAAACCTTGCGTAATCAAAGTGTTGGCAAATAGCCAAGGCTCCATCTGACAGGCATGTTGAGAGTAAGGGTGGGAGGACGTGCAGCACGCGCTGCTAAGTCAACTCATTAGTTTGCTCTCCAGAGTCCTTCAAAATCGGAATTAATTCATCTTTCTAAAAGAAAGGAGGCTTGTAAGGCGTAAGCACTCTCTTTCACTCTACGCTGCACAATCCAAACAGAATAATCGACTACATAAGCAAGACAAAAGAAGTTGAACAAAGTACTTAATTTGCATAATATGAATAAAACAGGCCTGGTCTAAATGACCACATGCTAGACCATATATTTTTCCCATACTTGCAAAATTCCAAGCATATAATGACACTGTAGTAGAGCATTTGGATAATAGCTTTGTTGAACACTGGTGGTTATTAAGTGCTAGCAAAAGAGCATTAATTTTTTGCGAGAGGCAAGAGTTTCAGGCGAAAGAAGTTTGCTAACGCCATGCTCTAGCTCAGGAGTTGCCAACATGACACCAATGGACATCAACATGCCTGCCAGTTTCTCCTATGATACCCACAAAACATCTCAGTAAAGATCCCCTTTAAAAATCTACAGAACGCGACACTTTGTTTGGTCTTCCGGCTCAGTTCCTGTTTGCACTGGCTTAGTCTGTCCTACACTGAATGCTCACTGCATGCCAGACTGGACACCTACCTCATTTCCATTATGAAGAGAAGTACAAAGAACTTCTCTCTGTGAGTCAGTGTGCTGGTAGCTGATGTAACTGCCTTTTCCTATTGATTTTTTTTTTTTTGGTAGGGAGTGAGAAGGGGCATGGCTGGATCATTTTGTAGTCTGTGTTTTCCTGTTCTTTTAAATGTGTTTGCCTTTTTTTGAGACAGGCACCGAATCTACTACTGGCAACCCCTGCTCTAGCTTTTAATGCTACATCTTTCTTTATTCCATGTCTCTTATCCTCACATTGTGCCCCCAACACTCAGGGTCTCACAAAGTTTTTCTCATACACCATCCATACAAAGCAGCCAACAGCAGTGGAATTATTATGGACATAGTGAAGTCCCCAGTAGACATGACTTTTCCCAGGAAGCAACTTTTAATTGTGCAGTATAATCACTTCTGGTTATTCAGGTAAGAAGTCAGCAGACTGAACACTTGCCAACGTTGTGCTTCTTTCCCAAATACGCTACATACAAATGCAACTGTACAACTGTATAACTGCCCCACCTCCAGCTTTGAGAGAAGTTCTCAAAATATTTTTAAGTCATAGGCAACTGGCGCATACAGGAGTTGGATTTTCCACCCAGTTTAAAGGGTTTCCCACGCTCGAGGTATGAGCAGGCCTCCAGAAAGCTTAACTTGAACCACTTGTGATAGATAAGAGAGAATAATTACCAGGGGGGAAAGGAAACAAAAAGTAGCTTGTCAGAAATGCTTCATTTGCAGAGAGAAAAAACAATGAACTGATGAGGTGTCATTCTGCAGTGGATGGGAGGCCCTTCTCAACAACCCAATAAGAGGGAAAAGGAAAATGGGTCTGCACAACACAACATCACTCCACAGAGAAGCTGCCCTGCACATACACACTTCCCCACAAAAGACTGCAAAGATGCCACAAAGTAGACTTTCAATGAAAATATTGTACAGTTTCTTTTTAATGATTTGGACAGCCATATTTAATACCTTTTATGGTTCATTTTACTTTATATGCTAAATTGTCATACTTTAATAATCCTCATATTACAAAATAAATGATATACAGGTTCAATATAAACTTCTGGAAAATCAGTCATGCTCACCTTCAAATAATAAAAAAACCCTTTAAAATGTACCTCATACAAGTCATGAACACCTTCCATCTTACACAACGTTTCTATAAGTCAAAATACTTTATCTAAGTCTATACCATCATTATGTGGCTCTCAAAACTCTATACATGATGAAATAGGACTTGGACACACCCTCCCATAGTCCCATGTGCATAGAGAGTTTAAAGCTAAACTTGCAATATCTCACATTTAATCTGAAGCAGGATCTCCATGAAATGAAAGATAGATCCTAAAGGTAAAGGGACCCCTGACCATTAGGTCCAGTCGTGACCAACTCTGGGGTTGCAGCGCTCATCTCGCATTATTGGCCGAGGGAGCCGGCGTACAGCTTCCAGGTCATGTGGCTAGCATGACAAAGCCGCTTCTGGCGAACCAGAGCAGCACATGGAAACGTTGTTTACCTTCCCGCTGTACCTATTTATCTACTTGCACTTTGATGTGCTTTTGAACTGCTATGTTGACAGGAGCTGGGACCGAGCAACAGGAGCTCATCCCGTCGCGGGGATTCGAACCGCCTACCTTCTGATCGGCAAGCTGATAGATCCTAGCTGATAGCAAACTCCTGGTCTCATTCCAAGGCAGAAACCCAGGTGCCAAGTAATAACGGAAAAGGTGAAATGAAAGTGAAGGAAGCTAATACACTCTCTTGTAGTGCAATAAAAAGCAAGTCCAATATGAAGAAAACGTTAGCTATCATTCAAAAGGGAGACTTTTACCTTAAAACTGGATTCAAAATCTGTGTTCACTTTGAACATAAGCCCAAGTCGTAAATGAATTTCCTTGGCGCGGCAAAAGCTGGGATCAACATAAAGCACCTCCCGAAATGCTTTAATTGCCCTGGGGGGAAAGAACACACACTGAAATGTTTAGTCTAGAATATTCTTAAAGGGCATCTGAGAAGACCAACTAAATTGTTGCTTGAAGAAAATTACTCAGAAAGGGAGTGCAAAGGAATTCTGACAATTCACAGTCATATTAAATTAAAACATGTACCTCTATTCCTCTAAAACACCTAAAGTAATAAAATATTGAATAGCTGTAATATACTTACATTGTGTTTACATTGGTTCATTGAGTTTAGAAACCATTTTAGACTTTTTAATATTTTCATTTTCATTTTAGAACAATAATCTGTTGAATATACTGTATTATTAAATACTAGCAACAAATGAATAGCAGGCCTTAAGTGTCCACATCATCAAGAAGAGAAAGATTTAAATCAAGTTTCCTATTTTCTAATTCATGTATTCTGATCAAATGTGCATATTAAATGGTTGCTATAGCAATTAAAATATTCATTTACAACTATATAGTAGATTTTATAATGCTATGAACATAATTCTACCATTTTGGTGCTCATATCGTTTTCCCACTACAATACATCTTCTTAGGGAAATGAAGACAATTGGGAAGTGAATGGATTTTGTTTGTCTCCCTCTGTAACATTTAAGGCCAGTAAACCAATTCACTCACTTGAAGATTCAATACCCAGAACATTTGAAACTACAACACATGATGCAACAATCTGTTAGAAGTAGAAAGTATGTTCATCCACTTACCACTGAAATGCATTATAATGGAAGTAGACCAAGCCAAGGCCATACAAAAAGGCAGCATTCTGTAAAAGAAAACACATTTTTTAACTGACACACATAAAGGCATGCCTGCATTTTTCTAGGAAAGTATCAAAAACTGTATTGTAGTAGTTGGTTACAGGTAGGTAGCCGTGTTGGTCTGGATCGAAGTAAAATAAAAAAATTCCTTCAGTAGCACCTTAAAGACCAACTAAGTTTTTATTTTGGTATGAGCTTTCGTGTGCATGCACACTTCTTCAGATACAGTGAAATGGAAGTTTCCAGGCACTTATGTAGAGAAGGGGTGGGGAGGGGTGGGGATGGGGAGGGGGGATCACTCAGAAGGGTGGTGGAAATGGGTGATTGACTGACTGATAGCTGTTGATGACCGCAAACGACTGCAAATGGTTTTGCATGAAAAAGCAAGGGTTGAGATGGCTGAAGATCGCTTATCATGTATAATGAGATAAGAACCCGATATCTCTGTTCAAACCAGGTCCCTCCACGGTTTTGAGCTTGGTGATAAGTTGCAATTCAGCAACTTCTCTTTCCAGTCTATTTCTGAAATTCTTTTGTAGTAAGACAGCTACTTTGAGATCTTGTATAGAATGTCCTGGGAGATTGAAGTGTTCTCCTACTGGTTTTTCTGTCTTCTGGTTCCTGATGTCAGATTTATGTCCATTTATCCTTTGGCGTAGGGTTTGGCCTGTTTGTCCAATATAGAGAGCTGAAGGGCACTGTTGGCATTTGATGGCATACACAATGTTAGAGGATGAGCAATTAAATATGTATTGTAGTACAAAATGATATTTTAGGCACGGCTAAGCAGAATGAATGCTGATCAGAATAAAACGTTACTCATATTAGCAAATTTTACAGTATTGTTACATTACTGAAATAATGAGGCATGTGAATTGATAGATCAATAGCATTTCTCATTCATTTAAATTGAAACAATGAAAAACTGCTGTCATAATCCAACTTGCAATCTAGTGGCCTGCTTTCCTTAGACAGAGCATATGTTTAAAAACTGTGGGGTGACAAGAGACCTGCCAGATACAGGGCAGAACTGCAGTCAAATGGAAGAGGCTCAAGGTTAAACCACAATGTTTTATTATCTTAGGTATTTTCTCTGTTGACTAGGTGTGTACTCTGGAATAGCCATGCTTTGCTTATACACCTTTTATGGGCCTTCCTCGTGGCATCATTATTTAATTATTGTTCCAATGTCTCCATTGAAAACTGCCTGGAAGCCAGTTAGTACTCTTGCAGCTCTATATTGTGTGCCAACTGGAACCACGTGCTACAGACATATTGCCAGTACTTTATCACCTTCACTGGCTCTCACACAAAATCTAAGATCATCAACGAATGTCCTCCTCCAAGTGCTCAAACAGCACTAAAGAAACAAACTAAGTACCGTATTGGCCCAAATATAAGCCGCACTTAAAAAAAATAAAATCCGACCATGAAAAGGGCAGCTTAAATTCGCGACCTTACATCCAGCTGCCCAGATTACCTCACTCTTGTGTGTATAAAGAGCTGTGAATTGGCACACTCACCCAACCCTGGATTAGAAGAAAACGAGAATAGGCCTACTCTGTCTCCCTTTTATTTACATTAATATAGGGAAGGAGAGGCAGGAGAAGATTCGGTGTGGGATTTACCAACAAGAACTGTCAGTGGAAGCCCTGTGCAAGGACTTCTGCTTGCAAAATGGGGATTCCCCCACTGCCCTTGTAAAATACAGTAATACATCAAACATTAAAAGCTTCCCTAAACAGGGCTGCCTTCAGATGTCTTCTAAAAGTCTGGTAGTTAACACAACTACACTATATTGAATAGTGCACTATTCCTTTTTTAATGAGTCAGGCCAATGATATAAAGCAGTGGTAGTATGGAGACCCATTTATTCAATGGGTGGATGAGCTAAAACAAACACCAGGGTTGATGTGGATGCAGGAAGCAAACAAACAACAGAGAACACTAGAGAGAAGAGACATATATCCATTGACAGATGTAAGACAAATAAGTTGTGAGATAAAAGAAGGATAAGAACAGCACAATTCACTTATAAAAGCAACAGCTCATCTTTCCAGTCTCCTAACACCTCACCTAAGTGTTTAAAACCAGAAGATACAGAGGGTCAAGCATGACAATCTGTCATTTACAGAACTCTGTTTCTACTGCTCAGCACTAACAGCAGCTGTCATAAGAAGAGCCTGCTGGAGCAGTCTAAACGGTGACCAAGCAGATGCCTATGGGAAGCCAGGAAGCAGGAATAAGTGCAACAACACTCTCCCAACATATGATTCCAAAAGCATAATGCACATCACTTGACACTTGCTTACACTGAATCACATTTACCATTTTAATTCTACTTTACCTACTTTGGAAAGATGCTTTCAGAGCTCCTCACAATCTCTTTTTGTTTTAATCAGCTTGAATAATTTTGCATCATCATTGAACTCCACTTCCTACATCACTCCATTGGAAGAACCATCCATTTATACTTAATGTCCACTTCCTTAACCAGCTACTGCTCTATCAACCTTCATTCCTGCTTGCCTGATACTGAGACCAGGATAGAATGAAACACGTAAAGAGCATATAAGTGTAAATCAGGCCTGAGGAGGGGTACAGAGAAAAACAGGAATCATTTTTTTCCCAAATTTGGTAACTCCAACAAAAATTCAGCCAAACAACACTCTACTTGACTCAACAGTTTCTGATACAAATCAGTATAATTAAACAATGGGGTGGTTTCTCATATAATTGATTTAAGTTCTATTCAAGCAACAAATTTTATTTACATAAATTCATGAGCCACACTTCAATAACAGGACCGTAAAGGTCGCATACAATTTCAAAACAATAAAACCAAGAAGAAAATCACAGTAGCTACAGCATGACCAAGGGTGGCCTTCACTGGTCAGCAGCCATCTATCTTCAGATGACAGGTGCTACTGGTGAAAGAGGTTCTCAGATGAATGAAGCATATGACCAAAGTACTTTGAATTGTGTTCTGAAACAAACTGGCAAAAAACCACTTGAGAGATGTATTCCACATAGCCAGTCCCAGTTAAAAATTCAGTAGCTGTAGGTCATATTGAATGCACTGCAGTACCTTATAATGCTTTTGTTATATGTTATAAAGATGTATACTCTGCCTTTCCAAACATCATGAAACTAACAACAGAGATAAAGATAAGATTACGATGGTTGATGAACTAGCTTTGTATTATCATATTTCTTTCTAGAACAAAATAGATTCAAAGATTTATACAGGATTGTAGAGTTGGAAGGGACCGGGGTGATCTAGTCCAACCCCCTGCAATGCAGGAATCTTTTGTCTAACTTGGGTCTCAAACCCGCAACCCTGAAATGAAGAGTCTTCTTTGCACTCTTTGGCTGCCAAAGATGAGGGGTGTTTCAAATCTATCAGTCTGTGTTTCTCTATAGCATAAAAAATCCTGGACATTATAAACAGGTACAATTGAGAGCCTCTGCCAATATGTAATGAGTATGTGCAATATTCATTACATATTCAACAAAATTCTTAAAGTGTTACCATGGTAAGTTATTTAGTTCAGAATCATGGTCATGAAATTGAAACCAGGGTAGGTATTATTCAAGAAAAAGGTGCTATACAAATTTTCAACTCTTCTCATTCTAAATCCTTGAGATCCATAACAATAAGAAGACATCCTATTAAAATCAGTTTTACAGCATCTATAAAGCCCAAAAGAGGCTAAGCCCTATTTCAACAAGAGTTCCAACTGCAATTCAGGACACTTTGTTACCACTTCCATACATGCATGGCTTGAATAACTAGCTTGTGTATGTTTCTATATACCAACATTTCAGCAAAAGAGGTCATGAATAAATGTGGGCATACAATAAGCAAAACTATTTCCTCTGATATAAAACTTAAAGAGTCCATGCAAGGATTTATAGAAGCAATGAATGCTCCATATCTTCTGCCAATAAGAAGACAATATGTGTAAGGAATCCCCCAAAGCTAGGTCATCAAGGCAAAATAAAGTATTGATGGAAATCGGGAAGCATCCAGTAGATAAATGCTGTAATAATAAATTACTACAATTGCTTTCAAACTGACTACGTAAATGTATTTTCAGGTTGCACAGATAAATATCCTTGAAATCTTAATCAATCTTGAAGTTTACTACTTATCTGGTTCCGCCCCCCCCCCGTGTCCCACATAAGTGAAATTGCGTAAAATGGGGAGCACCCTCTAAAATGCCTCTAAATGCCCAATTCAAAATATCTAGAGTTGGAGCTCTGGGGCCGGCTGGAGGATGTGCTGGAAGGCCATTGCACTACCCCTCTACCCCACGCGTGAGCTATTACATAGGGATGCTGAGCAGCCTAAACAAAGACCTGCAACATGTCATGTGGACTTCTTCCACCCTCACTGACGTCATCTTTGGGCTCCAGGAAGGGTCTCGTCATGAGCTACAAGGACTCTCCCGATCTTTCCCCCGCAATTTCCTAATATGATTCTCTTTATTTCCTGGTGCCGCGCATATACACGGTCATGATCAAGTAGAACACATGTAGGTGGGGGGATGGCCGTACAAGAGAGACATGAGTTGCAGCAATATACATTATGAAAGGATTTCGAAGTTCCTAAGTCTCTTTCCTGTACAGTGGTACCTCAGGTTACAGACGCTTCAGGTTACAAACGCTTCAAGTTACAGACTCCGCTAATCCAGAAATAGTACCTTGGGTAAAGAACTTTGCTTCAGGATGAGAACAGAAATCGCGCTGCGGCGCCGCGGCAGCAGCGGGAAGCCCCATTAGCTAAAGTGGTACCTCAGGTTAAGAACAGTTTCAGGTTAAGACGGACCTCCAGAACGAATTAAGTTCTTAACCAGAGGTACCACTGTATTTCTCTTTTACCCTTCAAGTATTTTTGAACCAAATCAATTTTGATCAACTGCTATAGTCACTTTTGTGTGTTTCTAGAATGACATAATTAGTGGCAGAATAATACAGCACTGAATTCTCAACTATCTCTGGAGAATGGATTCTTAATTATTTCTCTAGGCACTCAAGTGAGACTGCTACCTGGAAGATTTTTATTGCATAAGATGTTCCATCCAGATTCATATATAAACAGTTTTACTCTAAGGGAATGTGTAAGAACCACGAAGATAAACAGTACAGCTCTCCCTTACACTGTGCAAATTTGATTGTATCATTATCAGATACTGAAACCTTTTCACGGGTCAGAATGGGCACTTTCCTAAGACCACCAAGTATGTGCTGTGAGTCTCTGAGCTACTTTTGTAAAAAAAGCAACTGATATGTTTAACTAATAATATATTGTGCATTTTGAATATGAGGAGAGAAGCCCAGAAGGAGCCTTAATTATTGCTATATTGTTACAAAATGTATCTGACGCCTGCCCCACATGTAAATGGTATAAATTAGAACAGAGTCTCCTTCTAGAAGATGAAGGCACTGAAAGCAGCATTATAATGTGACTGCATTTAAACATCTGTTGCCTGAGGGGGATATCCACGAGAAGAGAAATGCTTTCTCATTATCTTCACCCAGTTTGCAAGAGATGTAGGAAGTGTGGTGCCACTGATAGACCAGGCCAAAGTACAAGCCATACTGATCATCAACCTGAATGGAAGATAATGCTAAAAAGAAATGGCTTATGAAATACATAGCCCACCTAGTTTTCAGTATCATCAGTATATTTTAATAAAGCTCTTAAATGTGTGGGAAAATATGTTTTCAAGTACAGTGTGTCTCTGGAAATTCTAGTTAAGTACAAAACACCTAGAAACACCTGCTCAGTTTTACGGAGCTGTAAAGATGTGTATTCTAAAAAAAAGTCTTTAAATTACAGTTACATTCACAATTTACAGGCTTAGACAGATTTATGGGTAGCATACACTATTTCTACAAGCTCTGCATGAACAGTTAATTTTACAAACTTTGATCAGACCCCACTACCTATCTTTGGCATTTCTAATCAGTATATTCTGAAGTAATACATATAAGTGGGATGAACTGAAAATTCACAGTAATTGCAGTATTTTTAATGCCAGACTTCACAATGCAATTTCAATTTAGTTGTACAACATAAGGCAAAGGTGGAGAACTGCTGACCCTCTAGATTTTGCTGAACTACAACTCTCATCAGCCCTAGCAAGCATGATCAGTGTCTACAGATGATGGGACTTGTAGTTCTGCAACATCTGGAGGGCCAAAGGTTCCCCACACCTGGCCTAAGATATTCCTGCAACCTTTGAAAGTCCTCCAAACCAAATACTTCAAGGTAAGAAATATTACAGGCGATATCCAACTAAGTCATACTATGACTTAGTATGCAACTCAGTATGACTTAGACCAACTGAAATCAACGGACAAGTTACTTAAATCCACAAATTCCTATGGGTCTACTCCAAATATGACTAACAGCAGATATCACCCTGTTGAGCAAACTCTGAATTTTAGAAGGATACATTACTTATGGTCAATGTCTGCTTCGTTGCCAGGTGCTAATTCTCACTGCAAAATATGCCATTCACCTCCAGTACCTCTGTTCATTTAGTTATATACCTGTAGTACACTCAGTGAATGGGGTACTGGAGGCTTATCTCCAAATAATGTGGAACTCCTAAATTTGGGCGGAACAAATGTCATTTCACCTTATACTATTACTTTACAACAGTGGAAACTAAAGAACAGCACCAATGCTCTAAGGTCCCATCATCCAAAAAAATAACTTCTTATCTCCACAAAACTCTACTATAAGCTCTGCAGAGTCACATACACCAACAGCCTATTTCCTTAGTTCCTTGTTGGTTTGTGCTTTGTTGGTTTGAGGCAGCCATTTTCCAGCAGAAACAATGGAGAGAGGGGTGAGATGAAGAACCAAAACAAAGTACATATTTTATTGGCATCAACATCTAATGACACCCCTCTTTTCATGTTCTTTCCCTTTCTTGCAAATACAGCTTTTAAAAATGTAACTTCTTCCAAAATCATAAATGTGCAGGCAAAATTAAAATAAATTAATTTATTAGTTCTATTCATTAAGAATGCAAAAAGTCTTTACCTGTTAAGCCAAAACTAGCATTAATATTTTATGCACCATATGCCACAGTAGTTACTGTTTTCTTTATTCAGAATGGCAGATCATTTCAACCAAATTTTTTTTAGAAAATCACCTCAAAACTAGAACCACTGCAGAAGATAGGTATATTCATTACCATTGTGACTTAAGTTGAGCTGGTAACTTAAAATTCCATCATACACAATCCAGTAATTTAAAGCACCAACATAACTGAATGATTCTGAATATATATGATTGTATATATGATCAAACACATTTTAATTGTGTCTTGAGACACCTTGAATGCCTAATATTGAGGCAAAAAAAGAAATGCTTTAATAAATATACTGTTTATTTTGTTGTGGGGGTCAAAGCCCCCGCAATCCCTAGGAGCTGACTTCTATGAAACAGGCAGAAACCTGTGTCCACACTGGGTAGCTGAAGTGTCAATCACCAGACAAGCAGAAAATCCCATCACCCATCTGCTGTCCCTTGCCAGTTCTAAGGTGGAGGAGGACAGTATGAGTACTTCAGTTTATCATTGACCCTATCTTGTGTTCTGAAGATGCTGTATAAAATCAGGGACAATACCACCAAGGCCACCCAAAATTGGTTGACCCTGTATGAAGGAAAGTAACTGCAAGTTAACGTGGTAAAGAATAATATACTGTACAACAACAATGAACGCAGAAAAGAAGATGGTGTAAGAAAATGTTGCCCAGTAAATTTTAGCAGCAGTCTTAGGTTATCTACTGTTGGACACTTCAGACCTGAAATAAGCCAAAAACAAAAAGTAGGCACAGCCAGCTACATAATACCATCACTGAAGTTTGAGATATAGTAAACAACAGTGTAGACAAACAATATAGTCAAACATTGTGCCATTGATACATATAATCTACTATGTATAAAAACTGGAGTACTGTTTGAAACAATATTACTTTTTAGAAGTATAACTTATACATACCTTCCAGTAGTCAGACTGTAAACTGTAGTACCTCTGGTATGCAGATAATGCTGCAATAAAAAGAATATTTTTTAGAAAACAAACTCAAAGTTTTAGTACTGTAGTTATAACAAGGTTATTTGCTGATAAACCTTGATCAACATAGTTAACAGGACAAGATCTAACCATGGGAAGTGCTCTTCCTCCTCCCACCCCTCTTCTCTGGAGCACAAAGTCCTCTTTCCTGGTTATCTGTGTTTTAGGAAAAGTGTTCACCAAGTTTTCTATTTAATCAAAGCCCAGAAACCATGGGTTAATAATGCTAAGTTCCATCTTTGGTTAAATGGAGACAATCAGTGTCAGTTAAATGCTTTACTATACTTAAAGGGGGTATTCATTCCCAAAACAGAAAAGGGGAGTGCTTATTTCTACAATGGGTTTCAATAGACAATCCTATGCATGTTTACTCAGAAGTAAGTTCCATTGTGTTCAATGGAATATTGAATGAAAGAAAATATTATGTCTGCAGCAGTCCAATGTAGATTGCAACAACAACAACAACAACAACAACAACAACAACAACAACAACAACAACAACAACAACAATTTTATTATTTGTACCCCGCCCATCCGGCCAGGTCTCCCCAGCCACTCTGGGCGGTTTCCAGCAAAGATTAAAATACAATAAAATGTCACAGATTAAAAACTTCCCTAAACACACACACACATATATATATATTCAAAACTGGTTGCATACTTATACTCTGAGCAAAATAACCACACAATATAAAACAGTGTTGATAGTTCTTTTACTTTCCTTCCAGTATTTTTTTATTGCTCATCATTTCTACACAGTCATTATGAAGCACATTATGTCTCCTAGCAGCAGCTCAAGTCATCTGATGAAATTAACTCTTGGTAGTTGAAAGGCATAACATTAAATTGCATGTGCTCGAACTATTTGGTGAGGATAGTTTTCAATCAAAATCTGTTCATCATGACACAGGCATCTAGGATATCTAAATCCCTCCATCCATACTCATAATAAGTTATGGGAAACCCAAATGTTAACTGAATAATTAGAATTTGTCTAGGTGTGGGGGAACCTCTGGCTTATGCAATGAATTTGGGCTGAAAGGTGTTCCCATTTGACCTGCATTTGGTCATTTCCCACAAAGCAAGACCATCTGTATCACTTCTGAGATCATATGTGACATCAGGTGTCAGAAAGCAGGACTCGATTCCCTATGCATCAGCTGATGCATGGGGAATTAACTCTTCCTTGGTTCAGGTGCCCAGGTGGGGAACTCTCACACACACTCAAACCCTGCAGAAAACAGAATTGAACTCCAGCGCCCATTAGCTAATGGGTGGGTTCTCAAACCTGCTGTCACTATAAATTCTCATTATGACATCAGAAAGTTGAAAAGTGGGTAGTTCTGCCACCTGTCAAAGTTGGTTCACAAGGTGGGGAGAGATAAAAAATCTGGCTCACTGGACCAAACAAGTTCTCTACTGCTGGATTAAGGGATTTGTCTATTATTATGAAAAAGCAAGAATACAAAAGACAAACTTGAAACCGTAGCTAGAGTTTATGCAAGTACTTCACACTGCTTCTCATATACAATTTACACCATCAAAGATATTAATGGTGTATCTATACCACAGACAAACTAACTGAATAGTAATTCACTACAGCAAGGAAATCCTTGGAAATCTAATAAGACTAAGAATCATTACTTTTCTACATCTTCCAGAATTCTTTGGGGGATGCCATGACAGTTGATAATGCAATTTTTTTTCATGTAGATAACTCATGAGAGGTCACAGAATCATGTATTTCATAATCTTCTGTGGGGAACCTAACAGAATTTCAGCAAATATCAAAAGGAAATTATATACAGTACATGAAATTCAAAATTACCAACAGTCTGTGGATTATTCTTGGCAAACTCATGTCACAATAATTCATATATAAAGGAAAGGCAGTTCTCAAGTTCTCATTGTATTCTAGCATGACCAAGAAACAGAACCCAAGGTTCAATTATATATAAGCATTGCTAGATAAGCAGGTAAAGTCCTCATTCAAATAGTTTCTTTGACATCCCCCTTAGAATGGCAGCCATTCACTTCTATATAGAAAACTGCCCAATATTGCACTTGTGGACATTTTTCGGGTGGTGAGAAAAACAATCTTTATTCAACACTGGTTGATCATTGCTTACTGACAGGGATCTTTAAGGAAGCATTATGCCTGTGGATTTGCTAGTATCATTCCCTTATCAGCAAAGTGCTATCACATATGAGCATTTTCAACGCTAAATAGACTTTTTAAAAGTCAGAAATGATTCCTTGTTGTCCTAGGGCACGAGAAACTACAGGTTAGCAATCTGAGTCTTTCATATAGTGAAACTGGGAAAAGGAGTTGGGTTCCACATACACAATTGAATGTTTCTCAGAATGAACAGTGGCAGATTAAAGCTTCAAGCATGTGCAAGTAAAGAGATGGGGGAGGAAAGCCTTCTGTTCAGCCTGAATACACACTGGGGGGAGAGAGAGAAAGAGGCATGAAATTTGTGTTAAGTGAGCATTCAATTTCTCCAGACCTTTTAATTATAGTCTGTGTCAGAGTTTTATTTGATAACATAACCTGAAGACTTTGTGTGTGCTTTAAGAATAAAAAGTACATTATGTGTAATAATGCAAGTCTCCATTTCTGAACATGTACAGAGTGTTAGATGCAGTTCTGACAGTGTTGGGAACTGGAAAATATGGGGACAAACAGATAAGAAAGACAGCACAGAAACTTCGGCAAGTAATAGTTGATTTGACAAGCATAAAATCACAGAATCGTAGACTGTAGAGTTGGAAGGAATCCCAAGGGTCATCTAGTCCAACCTCCTGCATTGCAGGAATCTCAACTAAAACATCTATGACAGGTGGCCGTTCAACTTCTGCTTTAAAACCACCAAGGGAGTCCAACATCTTCCAAAGGAGTTCATTTCACTACCTGACAGTTCTAATCGTTAGAAAGTTCTTCCAGGTGTTGAGTTTGAATCTCCTTTCCTGTAAATTGAATCCAATAGTTTGGGTCCTACCCTCTGGAGTAGGGGAAATCAAGCTTGCTCAATCTTCCATGTGATATCCTTTTAGATATTTGAAGAATATGGACTTCTTCTCCAGGCTAAACATACCAAACTCCCTCAACAATTCCTCATAAGGCTTGGTTTCTAGACCCTTGATTATCTTGGTCGTCCTCTGCAAACATTCCAGTTTGCAAATATCCTTATTAAATTGTGATACCCAGAACTGGACATAGTACTACAGGTGAGGTTTGACCATGGCAAAATAGAAGTGTACTATGACTTCCCTTATCTGGACACAAGACTTATGTCGATGCAGCCTAAAATATCATTAGCTTTTTTGGCTGCTGCAACACACTGTTGCATCATTTTGCTTAACACAAGGTCTACAAAAACCTCTAGCTCTTTCTCACATGTATTACTGGCAAGCCTTTTCACATGTACTACTGTCCTTCAGCTTATATTTGTGCAGCTAGTTCTTCCTAGATTAGTGTAGAACCTTACATTTGTCCCTATTGAAATTCATTTTGCTAGTTTTGGCCCAGTTCTCCAATATATTAAGGTAACCTTGAATCCAAGATCTGTCTTCAACAGTATTAGCCACGCCTCCCAATTTGGTATCATCTGTAAATTTGATGATCATAGCCTCCAACCCTTCATCCAACTCATTTATAAAGATGTTGAACAACGAGCCCAGGACAGAGCCCTGTGACACCCCACTTGTCACTTTTTCCAGGATAATGAGGAACCATTAGGGAACACTCTTGGGGTTTACAAATCCACCTAACAGTTACCGGTACTTCATCCAGCCCACATTTTACCAGCTTCTCCACAAGAATATCACAGGAGACTTTGTCAAAAGCCTTAGTGAAATCAAAACACACTATGTTCACAGCATTCCCCAATTCACCCAAGCTTGTAACTCTATCAAGCAAAAGAAATGAGTCATCTGGCATGACTTGCTTTTGAGAAACCCATGCTGGGTCTTAGTAATCACAGTGTCCCTTTTCTTAGCGCACATAGACTGACTGTTTAATTATCTGATCTAGGACCTTTCCTGATATTGACGTCAAGTTGATCAGTCAGTATTACCTGGGTCTTCCCCTCCCCCCCTTTTGAAGATGGAGACAACATTTGTCTACCTCCGATCTGCAAAGATCTAACCTACTCTCAAAGAATACTCAAAGATTATAGACAGAGCATCTGAGATTACATCCACAAGTTCCTTTAGTACTCTTGGGTGCAGCTCATCAGTCCCTGGAGATCTGAATTCATTAAAAGTAGCTAAGAGTTCGCTTACCACTTTTCCTATCTTGCACTTCAGCTTCCTCCTTGCATTGTTTATTCTGTTATTTTTGGGCACTGATTTCCTTTTAGTGAAGACAGAGGCAAAATAGGTATTAAACAGTTCCACCTCTCTGTCACCCAATAGCATTTCTCCATCTTCTCCATGCAGAGGACCTACTACTTGCTTGTTCTTCCTCTTACTTTGAACACAGCCGGGGGGGGGGGGAACTTTTTAAAATTATTTTTAACCTCTCTTGCAAACCTGAGGTCATTTTGAGCTTTGGCCAGTCTAACCTATCTGCAACTGTTGGCTACTCATGTATACTGTTCTTTCATGATTTTCCCTTTCTTCCATTTCTTATATACGTCTGTCTTCAATCTCAGTTCATCTGTAAGCTCCTTATGCAACCACAGTGGTTTCTTTAGATTACCCCTACCCTTCTTTCTTGTTGGAACTGTCTGCATTTGTGCCTTGAATATTTCACCTTTAAAACAACCTCTCATCCATCTTGGATTCCCTTCTTTTTGAGTATGTCTGACCATGGGATCTCACCCAGCAGCTCCCTAAGTTTTTTGAAATTGGCCTTCTTAAAGTCCAGAGTGCAAGTCCCAACTACACACAGCTTTCCCTTGCCTCTATATAATAAAGCCCACGAAGATATAATCACTTCCTCCCAAGGTTCCTCGTTCTTCCACTTCATCAATCAGTTCTTCCCTGTTAGTGAGGACCAGGTCCATGATCCCTTTGTTGCTTCTTCCAACTTCTGAGAAATGAAATTGTCAGTTAAGCAATTGATTGTGAGTCCTAAGTCAATGCAATCTTCAACTATTGTGCTGAGACTGGCCAAACTATATTCAAACATAACCAATTATTAAAAGCATTATTAATTTATTTTCTACAGTATTTCTATGCCACCTGTCCTTCTTCATATTGATCCCAGGGTGGAGTACAACAAAAACAAAGCCACAATACAATTTAACAGTCGGTGCTTCAGGGCCTCCTGCTGGCCCCAATAAGTCAATTCACTCAATAATTGAATGGCTGCATTCTGCAGAAATTGCAGCTTCTGGACAGTCTTCAAGTATAGCTCCACATACAGAATGTTGCAACAACTGTACTTAAACCAATCAGAGCTTGCAGAAGGCATTACCAGTCAACAAGGTTATCTATGCCTCCAGTGATGGATCAATGTGCATCTTCAAGCTACATACACACTCTTTAAGGGAAGTACAACCCTGTTCAAAACAGGGCTGCCTAATTTCCAGATCCTGCAGCCACCAACTAGAGTCTCGGTTTTGTCAGGATTCAGCCTTAAGTACGGGCCTTAAATTCATCCCACCCCTACATTTGGTGACCTGTCCAGGACCTACATGGCCATATCTGATTCAGATGTCAAGGGGCAGGTAATGCTGGGTGTCATGAGCATGTTGATGGCACCCTACACTAATCTCTTGATGATCTCACCTAGCAGCTTTTTATAGATGTTAAATAGCAAGGAGGGGAGCAAAATGGAACCTTGACTGACCCCAGACCACAACTGCCATGGGATCAAGTAGCTGTTCCCCAATGCTATTATGTGAAACCAGAAGCTGGTAGGAGTGGAACAACTGTGTCTCTGTGCCTCCATCTCCCAAGCCAACAGAGACAGCCCAGCAAGATACCATGGTCTGTGGTATCAAACGCCACTGAGAAATCCAGAAGGAACAACAGGATAGCACTCCCCCTGTCTGTCTTCAAACAGAGGTTATCCATCAAGGTGACTGAGGCAGTTTTGGTTCAAAAACTGACCCAGATACCTTATTGAATAAGTCTAAGTACGGTAAATCAGTTTCATCCAGAGTGCCTGAAGTTGGGTGTACACCATCTTTTAAATACCTTTCCCAAAAATGGACTACCCCATATATTCCGGCGTATAAGACGACTGGGCATATAAGACGACCCCCAACTTTTCCAGTTAAAATATAGAGTTTGGGATATACTCGCCGTATTAATAAAACGACCCGGCGTATAAGACGACTCCCGACTTTTGAAAAGATTTTCCTGGGTTAAAAAGTACAGTGGAACCTCGGTTTATGAACACCTCGGTTTATGAATTTTCGGTTTATGAACGCCGCGGACCCATCTGGAACGGATTAATTCACTTTCCATTACTTTTAATGGGAAAGTTCGCTTCAGTTTATGAACGCTTCAGTTTATGAACAGACTTCCGGAACCAATTACACCCATGTTTCAGTTTATGAACGCTTCAGTTTAAGTACTTCGCGGACCCGTCTGGAACGGATTAATCCACTTTCCATTACTTTCAATGGAAAAGTTCGCTTCAGTTTATGAACGGTTACTCCGCGGACCGTCTGGAACAGATTAATCCACTTTCCATTACTTTCAGTGGGAAGGTTCGCTTCAGTTTATGAACGCTTCAGTTTATGAACAGACTTCCGGAACCAATTGTGTTCATAAACCGAGGTACCACTGTAGTCTTATACGCAGGAATATACTGTACTTAGCTATAGATGTCCAAAACCTCTAGGTGCAGTTGTTGGGGGGGGGCGTTTAGGAGCAGACACAGCATTTCCTGTTTAAAGAAAGTGGAGGCCACTGCCTCATGCAAAGAAGCATTACACACACACACACACACACACACACACACACATCATCATCATCATCAAGATCTAACTAGCTAGGAAGTGTAAGGGTTGAGAGCACAGGAGGTTGAACAAACACCTTCAAGTTTTGTCCATACCAAGCTTCGAAATCTACAACTGATCCTGTAACTCCTGGTCAGCCAGAGCATGGGACAGCTCCCCAGACACCGAAGCAATGGTAACAATCAACGTGGTATGAAACTGAATGGCTTTACCCTCAAAGTGCCTTGCAAACGTGTCACAAGGGGAAACCAGTGGCTCAAGAACTGCAAAACCTGAGTGGATCTCAACATTTTTTTTATCACAGAACAACTTTGTCAGATGGCTACTCTAAAACAAAGACCAAAAATTACTCAAACCCCATTTGCAAGAAAGAACTGAGAGCCAAAGAACTGAGAGATTTAAAAGCAGGGAAGCTTTTTTACATTACTGCTTGGTGCACGCAATAATCCTCTGTGTCACATAACACATGCAACAAAGATTGCAGCAAAATGTCCACAAAACCATGGAGGGGAGGCCATTTTCTCTTTCTAAATCCCTCAAACTTTAAAGACATGTAGCACATTTTTTAAAATAAAAAAACTGCACCCATTTTTGAAACTTAGGTTTCATTCCCACAAGTGCTAAGCCAGAAATTTTCTTCAAATTATGCCCCAAAATGGAGACATTATAGGTGTTTGTTGATTTTACAATTCAAGTCAATGGAGACCTCATACAAAGCTCTGGAAAAGCAAACTAGCAGGATTCTGCCTTAGATTCAAAACAAAACGTCAGTCCAAACCTCAAAACAGAAGAAGTGCACAATCTGAAACATATTCCATACCAGTTTGGTTTTATACAGAGCCCTGGACACTGTATAAATTATTATTATTCTTTTTTGGCAATGTAATTATTTAAATTGTCAATTTAACAATAAGCCACTCTTCCTAAATTAATTTTTTTTAGAAAAAACATATCAGTTGTTAGTTGTTAACATTTCTGTGCCTTGTTGCGCTCCTGCTTGGCGTGGACCTTCCTGATGTGCCCCCTGCATAATCATATTGTGTAGCTATTTCATTATCTTTCTGAGTTACAATACTTACAGCAATACATATGCTTTTATTTATGTTCTCTATTTAACAGAATAAATGTAAAAACGTAATTAAAACATCATAAAGACAATACCAAAAGAAGACCTAAACCCAAAGGCTTTAGGTAATACTTTAGACACTGTTGCATATGCCCAGTGCATCAGACACTTTTAGAGGATCATGCAAAGTACCCATAATCCCTTGGATGACTCATACATACCACACATGTGCAATAGCTTTTGAGGTAGTACTAAAGCCCACACTCTTCCTGGTCTGAATGAACTGTCTCTGATGCCCACTATATGTAACAAAACATGTACAAGAGGGAAGGCCCAAGCAAAGCTGAGAAATATCTAATCAAGGTTTGGATTCAGGTAGGCCTTAAGGCTGCTTTACATATTCAATCACATTGCTGGGAGCATGATGGGGCCTAGGGATTTGTAAGCTGTATTTCAAACAATGAACCTAGGCTAAAAGGGGGACGAAATCGAATGGGTGGGTCAAGAACTGTTCCACTCATCCTAGCACTAATCTAATGAGTAAGGTATTAAACATTTACAGATGGAAAAACAACTTCTGTCACTGCCAGGGCACCAAGGGTCACAGAGGCTGGGAGGATCCTTCTCAGGAGGGTCATCATAGCAAGGGGAAGGCCGTCATGGCCCTATTCATCAACCAGAGATGGAGCAGCAACAGGCAGCTTGCTTCCCCAATCTCTGCATGGCACTCTGCTCCAACTGCCAGTTATTGCAGAACTAAAAGGATCGCAGAACTAAAAGAAGATACATGAGCTAGGTGGCCTAGGGCCACTGGGAGGCAGCTCTTCAGGAAGAACATTATGGCAAGATGGAGACCAACATGGGCCCCCATCCACCAGCCAGTGAGGCAACAGCTATTCCATTGCTTGGTTTCCACTCTCTCTTCCTTCCCATTGCTTTTGTTCATGTATATTAGACTGTAAGCCTGTGGGCAAAGACTGTTCAACCTTTTGAGAGAGGCCACATTTAGAAAGTTTTAGGCATTTTGTAAATGTTAAATAATAATTCCTTCATAAATATGTAAGAAATCCTGAGTAAAGACTGCTAAAAGAAATAGCAATGGACTTACCTTTTGGATAATCCTCCAATAAGAGGTTGAAGTGACCTAATTGGCAAAAGAAATCGGATTCGACTTTTCCTTCTGCTTTCAATATTAACGATTCATAGCAGCCAACAGCCTGAGGGGGAAGATAACAAACTTTATAAATATAATATACTAAATACAATATATGTAATGTGCTTATAAAATAAGTCATCATTTTAGGATAACTTTACCATTGCATTAAAAATATAACATTTTGGAACACCGCTTGTGGGCCGGATAAATGGCCTCTGTGGGCCGGATCCGGCCCATGGGCCTGGGTGCCGACCCCTGGTTTAAAGAGAAATGAACCATGAGATGACACAAGCCAGTCAGAAAGGCTTGTTTGGTCTACAGCAGGCACATTCAACTTTCTAGAGAATGTGTTCTACTCCCAGTGTAATAAAACTGGCAGTGATCTACCCAGTGTCATTGACCATAGTTGTTGAGCTTTTTTGGAGAGGATGGACCATAATTGTTTAACTTTTTTTAGAGTGAGAGATCACAGTTGTTGAGCTCATTTTACAGGGAAAGGCAACATTTTGGGGAAGATGAGCTGAGTGATTGATTGAGGGGAAGAGTTGTTGGAGCAGAGAATAAAAGCTTTCACAGCAGTGCCGTAGGACCGAGGCTAATCAGCACAGGGGGCGCGGCGCGTAGAGATCGCTCGGGAGGAACAGGTTGGACATTGCTGGTCTACAGGACAGCAACAGGGCAGAGGAACATCACAGCAATTTAGAGGAGCATGTACCAGCAGGTCATGCACTTTAAATTATAGATTGTTTTAAACGATGGTTGTAATCGGACATGTGAACTGCGTGAATAAAATAATACAACTAGGCACCACAGCTATTGTTAAAATATCAAGATATTTTGCTCTAATACAGTCAAACACAATTAAAGGGCTGAATTGATATTGTTTGATTTGTTTGGATTTTCTCATTTTGCAAGGAATCAATTTTTGATTAAAACATAAAATCCATACTCTGGCATAAAAGACAGTACTAGAATGGCATAGAAGGAATTATGACTTTAGAAAACTTAAATTATGAATAATCTTGCTTTAAATCCATTGATCTGAGGAGTGTCTTTCTCCAGACCTGCTCAGCTTGTAACAGTAGTGGCTTAGTGATGCTGTTAGACCGAATAGGAAGAGGAGAGTCAATGTGCCACTTACAGCAAAATGGCCTGGCACTATCATAAGACTCCTAAATTGCAGTTGTATCAACAGAAGTATGAAGGAAAACCCAGGCTGAATCTCTCATTGGCCTGATTTAGACAACACACTAAAACATGGGTTAGGTAACCAGTTAAAAACAATCATGAAAAAACAGCCTACTGTTTACTAATTATGTTTAACAGGTGCCCAATTATTATCATTACTATTATTACTATTATTAAAATTTGTATACCGCCGTATACCCACAGGTCTCACAACAGTTCACAACATAAAACCGCAATATAAAAACAAAAAATAGATAAGAAAAATAAAAACAAGAACAAGAAGAATCCAATGATCTCCCCCTAACAATAATATCCAATAATCCCAAGGTTTATAGTTGGTTTACACATTTTGGTTTACATTATCCAGAGCTTAGCATAATGTCCAGACCTAGACCTCTTCTTGACAAGTGGCTGGAGCCAAAAGAAGGCCAAGCAGCTAGCACAGAGCAACTTTAAAAAGAAGGTGTGCTCTAGGTTCAACATTTCTCACTGGTGCCTCCCACTGTGTCCAGCAATAGCCATTCTTCCCGCTGCAAAAACTGAGCCCCCCCAATTCATTGTCTGAATCTGTAATTTTTTAAAAAATAAACAAACTGATATTGCATTGACCACTTCACTTTCCAATCCTCATGTATGGAGGCTGATCTGAGGGTCAACCTATATAGGACTTATATAGGACTCTTGTCTCAACTATATGTCCCAGTTCCTTTGAGATTCCCATCCTTTAACACTTAGTTCATGCACAAATCTGTCCTATATCTTCTGCAGTGAAACCAGATGCAAAGAATTCATTCAATTTCCCTGCAAATCACAGCCGCCTTTAGCACAACGTGTCACCCCAGGTTCCAATCACCTTCCTAGCCAGCCTCCAGCTACTGATGTATTTTTTAAAAAATGTTGGTGATGGAGACAAATTCTCATTTAGAGGAATAAATTCTCACTCCAGCTACACTGGAGTCCAGCATGGAATGCAGCTTTTATGGCTTTGTGGTACGAAGCACGAGAAGGGCAGCTAGGTTTATTCTAAGAGCTGAATATGGATGCTACTATAACATAAGAGTGATGCTATTAATGCCAGGGGGAAAAGGGACTAGCATTTTTCTTATTGGAGATTAAGAATAAAAATTTAAAGTCTTCTGTTACTTGTTGCCTGCATGCAGTCTACATTTTACAGGGTGTTCCATTAAAACTAGCCTTTATGCCTGTTGCTTTCACAAATGAAATGAAAAGAATCTGTTAATAAAAGGGAAGAGTGCTACAGAAGACAGTTCACTTCCTTTCCTTTGTTTAAAGAGAGGGAAGCAATGTTGGAAGAATTTAAGTTGGCAAAATGACCAGCAACAGCTGCCTTGTTGTGGGCATGTGGGTATGATAACTAGCGCAGAGGAAGGAAGCAAAAGAAATGACTGGAGAGAATGCAATTCAGTCTAAAATATAAAAAATCATTTGCGTTATTCTGCCACCTGCTTGCTTTTCATGGGCACTGAACTAAACACTAGTTCACTTGTGTAGAACTTGAATTATGATAATTCTGCTGCTTTAACATCTAACTTTGTGTAAATGTAAAGATGTGTTTGATAAGAAAATGCACCAACAGAATAAACAAAGATGAGAATTCTGACAGTACTCATCTTAACTGTACCTAAATAAAGCCCAATGCTGGGTTGCACACTCCTCAGTCTCCACTACAACAGGAGACAATGGTGTGGGAAAGTTCATATTTAACTCATTGATTCTCTTGTCTAAAATAACATCCATAAATGACAGGAAAAGAATAAAAATAAGAGACAGAAAGAGTAAAAATTATGGTTACATTTTTTACAATCTTGAATAATTCACTTTGATTTACTTCTTTTTTATTAAATGATGTTGCTGCTCTTTGCAAATGCAGGGTCAGAGAGAACCCTAATAACCATGAGCAGGCAAACTAAGGCCCAGGGGCCGGATCCGGCCCAATCGCCTTCTAAATCTGGCCTGCGGATGGTCCGAATCAGCAAGTTTTTACATAAGTAGAATGTGTGCTTTTATTTAAAATGCATCTCTGGGTTATTTGTGGGGCATAGGAATCTGTTCATTCCCCCCCCCCAAAAAAAATAGTCTGGCCTCCCACAAGGTCTGAGGGACAGTGGACCATCCCCCTGCTGAAAAAGTTTGCTGACCCCAGCTAATAACCAACCATTCCTGTTATAGATACAGGTGTTTTAATGAAGTTTCCAGTAAACCGTGTGTGTGTGTGTGTGTATGTGTGTGTGTGTTTCTCTTGCTATTTTCATTCAGAGTTACCTAACAAGTGCACCCCTCACATAATCCCCCAACCAAAGCTCACACTTTATATTGTCATTAATTGCTGGACCTTACCTCACCTCATCTGCCCAAAAATCATGGAATAGAGAAGTTCAAGTTACATCCAGTGTAACCTTTCAAATTAAAATTGTTGTGAAGGATCATAGCTATCAAGTTTTCCCTTTTCTCGTGAGGAAGCCTATTCAGCATAAGGGAATTTCCCTTAAAAAGGGGGAGAACTTGACAGCTATGTGAAGGATATCCTTTAGTCTTATGTGCACAGGAGCGCTTCTAAATTAGTGAGGGGATTGAAAAGACGGTCTCCAGATTAATTCCAGTTATAGGATTCTCTACTGCTATTCAATCCATTAATATATGGCTCAATTAATGTGATTTTATATTTTCCTAGCCTCAGAACAAAAATGACTTAAACACCAATGTAATTTCTGTTCTTTCCCTTCATCATCAGCTTTCTAATAAAAAAAGGACTGCTAGATTCAAGTAATTCCCTCCCCTCACCCCAATTAAATATTTATTTTTATTCATTAAAAGTAAGAAATAAGTTTTAAAATGATGCAGTAATCTCTGAACAACAACAGGTGTCTGGTCCACAAGCCCACTGCATCAAGTCTGCTGCACTTCTTCCTCATTCCTCTCACTCTCAACAGTATAATACTTAAGAGAAGGAGACTCTGACTGGGCAGGCACTCTACTGCTTTGAATTAGTCATGGTGAGGAAAGTAGTAATAGTTGGAAGCTCTAACCTTTTATGACATTTTAGACTGTGAGTATAAGACTGCTACTAAAGTAAGTTCCACAGACATGTGGGAGCTCTTCAAAGTGGAACTCCAAGAAGAACTAGGAAGAGGAACTGTAAACACAGCAGCTCAGACCTACAAACTCCCCGCCACCAAAATTAAGAGACAAATATTCTCACATTCTTTTTACAACTTATATCCATGGATTTCCATTCTGTGAGCCACCATAATATAAATATATGGAATGATTAGGGTATATAACAAGTTTATTAACTATGGGCACCAGTTTGAATCTTCTTTGTTTTTCACTTGTTTCTAAACTTCCTAAGAACCAAGGATGCCTAACTGCATTCACATGGTATCCACATTATTCTAATCCAGGTATAAGATAGATATTTACACACAGTACCTATGTATAATTGAACTTTATGATAATGAAAACTTCTGAGGGGTCCACTACCCCTGTTCTTTTCAAGGTATGGGTCATCCATCCAGTGTTCGAAACTCCCATTGTTTTAGGCACATTTTGCGACAGGGAATTTCATTGGCGCAAGCAGTTTCCGAGCTCTGGGTGTAGTACTGCACCTAAGATTTCAGAGTAAAACTGCACAGTGGAAGGAAAGGAGGATGTTTTTATGCCTCCCCACTTCCAGCTACTCTTAAGTATATTAGGGGGGTGGGCAGTACATTCCTTTTCAGCTTTGTATTCTTATTATAAAAATGTTTGCCTAGAAATTCTGTTGTTGCACCCATAACCTAGGTTTAAGGTGCCATTTAGCTCCTGGCTTTCATATCTCAGTTTCTAACGCTGCATCCATCAGGGCAATCAAAGCAGTCTGCTTCATCTAAGAGCAATTGATAAAAAAGAATCTAGCTCCAAATTGGAATCATATTTAAGCACTCAGCATGCAATAGACGTTGAATCGAAACCTGTAAAATTAAATAGTCATCTAAAACAACTGAGATTACACTATGAGCAATGTTCCAAAAAGTAAATCTTGCACAGTTGTGCGTTCTGCACAATTATACATGCTTATATTCCTCTGAAATCAATGGGGTGTTAAGTGTGCATAAGTACAGCCAAGACTGTAGTTGAAATAAGAATAACACATTATGCTCCTAATTGATATATAGGTTGTAATGTTTAGTGGACAAAACAAACATTAAAAAATAAATCAAGTCTAGTTTATAAAACTTTGGTGATATCCGCATGCTTTGGACTTAAGGGTAAGCTTTAAATCAACATTTGATTAAATCAATTCTAGGTGATACATTCTAGTATATTGTATCTTTGCAACCAGTCAAAGATGCAGGGCATTGCTATAGCAATTAGAATAATGCCTTTAAAATTAAATACACAGGGAGTTGGTATTATCAGTCACAACTAACCACAACAACAGCTCTGGCCTTCCTTCTAGCAGAGAGAAAGTATTCTGTGTATCATCTGTAGCGAATTCAGAGAATGATGTTGTTAGAAAGTTATGGTACTCTCTCTGGAAAAAGACTGGAGAAACAAAAATGGAAGATACTGAAGGAGGAGATTGGGATACTATCGTAAACACAACAGGAAATGGAATTTGATCATAATGGGACATGAACTAAAGGATATACAGTAAGTAAAAAATTGAATATTAGCCCAATATGAGATCACTGTGGAGAGATTTTTAAATGGATATGGACGGAAGAATTCAGTTTCACTCAATATGGAGTAATGGTGGTGGGAAATAATGAAGATAAATTCAATATAAAAATATGGTTGACATTTATCAAGAACAACAACAATTAGAACCCATTTCCGACTTTGCATGGGGAAAAGGATTGATTCTGATACCTCGACTTGACTTGACTTAAAATAAATATTGCTTAACAGAAAATGGAGAAGATGGATGTTAGCATGGACCAAATGTTTTAAATAAACCTTTTTTATTTTATGTTAACTGGCAGATGGAAAATCAGAAGTTTTCTTTTTGTATCTTTATATAATGTCTGGGAACTTTATAATAAAGTCCAGAGATTGTATACTCATGCATGGCAGGTATGTCCAACCTGTTGATAGCGATCTACAGGTCGATCGCAGTTGCCTTTTAGGTCGATCGTTCGATGAAATGAAAAATGGGGGGAGGGGAAGCTCAACAACTCTTGGCAATGACAATGGGTAGATCACTACCAGGTTTTTTTAATACTGGGAGTAGATTGCAGTCTCTTGGGAGTTGGACGTGCCTGATGTATGGGATAGCTGCATATCCCTGCATTGCAGAGGGTTGGACTAGATGATCCTCAGGGTCCCTTCCAACTCTACAATTCTATGATTCTATGGTTGATGGAAGACCCTGTGTGAAAGACAGGGAAATGTCAAGTCTCCCAGGCTGAAAGGCTGGGAGGATAAAGGAAAAATCCCAAGTGAGATTTGGGAGGAACTACTGTTCCTCTTTGAGTGGAAAGGGTCAATAATTGCTTTAAAGAGAGGCCTCCGTATTTTACTTATACAATTTGTATTTCTTGTAGTTCCTTTTTTTTTTTACTGTATTACGAAAAAATTTTAAATAAAAATCTCATTCAGGAGGGAGTGAGAGAAAGAAGCTACAGAGCACAATGAGCAATATCCAGCTAAGTTGTACTTAGAGTAGACCCAATGAATTTATCCACCTATTTTAATTGGTCTGTTCTGAGTATGACTAACATTGGATATTACCCATAAAATATACTAATCGTAACCATACAAATGTAGCCAGAGTGACTGAGAGTTTCAATTAATTTGAATAGAAAGATGCGTCAGGAAAAGAAGACCCTTTTACATTTGAGTCCGCATTTATTCTCTAATGCCATACTGTACTACCTTTCTGACTGTTAAGGTATTTTCTGGAAGGACTTGCATACAACACTTTTCAAAGATGTGCTTGTTGGAGTCATAAACAATAATGTCTGGCTTCTTGAATCATTACAGCAAGCTGTTGGATAACATGCTGCATTATAAATGCACTGTATACAGTAAATATTGTGATTAAGCAACTAATTAAATAACAGCCCGTTTCATGAGCTGCTGCCCCAAGGATTGGCAAAGACTTTTGCATATGGAAATGGTGAGCTCTCCCAAGCCTACCTTGGATTTACTCAGAAATTATATACTCAGTATATAATTTATTCTGGAAAAAGCAGGGAATAAATATTTTCCAAAGCCAATCTGGGGGCTTGAGAAAATGCCTCACTGCCCCTGACAGTCCCCTGCCTTACTTAGTCAGCTAGTAGAGAATTGGGGGGCTTGAAAGGCCCAGCTCTCCTTTGAGGCAAGCTTTAACAAGTCCTCAGAATTGTTATCCATAGCCAAGGTTGAAGACGTTACCAGCACTTCTAAGTATCACAATGCATTGTACACCACTGTTGTCTCATTCACCAGAACAGAGACAAGATAAGCTTCTGCTCAACTGTCTCAACTTTGATATGACTGTTGCATATATCCTATGAATTAGTACTATGAATTTATTGTATTTAGGGTTACAGTGGATTTCTTCAGTCTTAAGTATATGGTTACTCAGAAAACTGAATTAGGTGGAGTGGAAAGAGAATTGCTCTTCATATATGTTGTTCCATATTACAACATACTGTATATGAAAAGCAATTCTCTTTCCACTCCACATAATTCAGCTTTGGCCAAATAAAGTATGTTGTTTCCATTTTCTAGCTCATCCTCTAACAAAAATACAGCAGTAATTCTTCCATTATCTCCCTCTAAAAAGTTCCTCAAAAATGTGTTGTGGATCTGTTGTAATAGGCATGTAAAATTAAAAAAAAGAAATGAAATACACATACTGTATTATGTAAGTTCATTGTTGCATTCATTGTTACAAATCCAACCTAGAGTTTACCAGAACATGGATCACTATGGTTACAGGTAGGTAGCCGTGTTGGTCTGGATCGAAGTAAAATAAAAAAATTCCTTCAGTAGCACCTTAAAGACCAACTGAGTTTTTATTTTGGTATGAGCTTTCGTGTGCATGCACACTTCTTCAGATACAGTGAAATGGAAGTTTCCAGGCACTTATGTAGAGAAGGGGTGGGGAGGGGTGGGGATGGGGAGGGGGGATCACTCAGAAGGGTGGTGGAAATGGGTGATTGACTGTATTATGGAGGGACCTGGTTTGAACAGAGATATCGGGTTCTTATCTCATTATACATGATAAGCGATCTTCAGCCATCTCAACCCTTGCTTTTTCATGCAAAACCATTTGCAGTCGTTTGCGGTCATCAACAGCTATCAGTCAGTCAATCACCCATTTCCACCACCCTTCTGAGTGATCCCCCCTCCCCATCCCCACCCCTCCCCACCCCTTCTCTACATAAGTGCCTGGAAACTTCCATTTCACTGTATCTGAAGAAGTGTGCATGCACACGAAAGCTCATACCAAAATAAAAACTCAGTTGGTCTTTAAGGTGCTACTGAAGGAATTTTTTTATTTTACATGGATCACTATAGCCAGGCTATCCCAGTTGGAAAAGGCTGCAGCTGAAGAGCTGCCTAAATTTGCAAAAATGTCCACTTTGGATCTTTAGTGACAAAGTGGGATCAAAAAGCACCCCCAAGATGCATACCTATTCCTTCAGAAGGACTGCAATCCAATCCAGCACACCTAATTCCAAGACTTGGTACCTACCCACAGTGCCTACATCTCCTCAGGTTTCAACTTCAATTTACAGGCCAGTTACCAAGTCCAGGTAACAGTTCACCACTTCCTCACCTGATGCAAGGAGAAAAAGAGCTATGTTTCATCAATATGCTGATGACACCTCACTCTAAATCCCCAGTTGAACCTACCACATGGCAGCTTATAGATGCTTCAGAGAATGAAGGAAAAGATGGAATCTTAAAGGAATCTACAGCTGAAATGTCATGGAATCTAGCAGAATTCCCCCAATGCTGTTTTCTGAAACCAGTCAGTCATGCAGGCAGAAGTGGAATCACCATATCACCATGGCTCCCAATCCAGAGAGTCTGTCAAGCAAGCTCCCATTATCGGTATGGTATCTATGCATTATACACAATATTAAAACTGTTAATAAATCCATGAATTTAAGTTTGTACAAGCAGATTATGAAAAATAATCTGAACCCATTTTACATATTTAGGAATGAAAGTTACAAACAGAATGAGTAATAAATATTGCTCCCTCAGCAAATACATTAATGTTATTATAGCCTTGCAATTAAACATGCCTGAGGTGAGCAAGAATTGCCTCTAGGCTGTTAAGAAAAGCCTCACAGCCTAGAAAGAGCACATAAATGCAGTGCAGTACTGCTCCCCACCTAAGGGAATACAGAATTACCATAGATGCTTCCTGAATTTCCTTGTCATCTGACAGTGTGCAGCCTGACTGAAAACAACCATAATGGAGGAACACAGCAGGGTGCAATTGCCTCTACCAATACAGTCCCCCCTTCTGCTGCCACTGTAATATGCCTCTATTGGGGAGGAGGGCACTGACCAAGATGAGGAAATGCAAAACATGCCAGTTGCCTCTTCCCAGGGTTATAGCTTTAATTTCAAAAGGTAGGGAAGAAGCTGCAAGAGCAGCCACTTTAGCACTGCTTCATTTCCTTAATATAACTACTTATAACATACCTTTCAATTCTTTCTAATTTCCCTTCTCATTGTCTATATTTTCCTTCTCCAAGATCTATGTTTCTAATTGCAAAATCTTCTGCCAAGCTCATCCACTGATGTTCTTCCGATTGTTCCACCGACACAAGCACTGCAACTTGTATAAAACTATCCCTGCTCTCCTCCCACTGTGTGCTGTTCTGGAGGTTCTGCTGACCCACACAAGCCAAATTCAGCAGGGCAGGGGGAATAAGAGGGCTTCTGCCAAGAGGGCTGGTTAGGTGAATCCCACCCTCAGTTCTCCACCCCTGTGCTACAGGAAATAATGGTTGTACAAAAATATACATGACCTGTTTGTTTAGGCATTGCAGTTGTAATGATTTCAACTTTAGTGACATACATACCCACCCACCCACCCGATCTAGAAATTTAACAAATATTGAAGCAGAAGGAGGGGATCTGTTTTTTCTCCAGAGTGCAGGGAGAAAATTTTGAGAGAAATTGAAATATACACTATATTTACAGCCTCAAATGTATAAATGCTTAAGACTGCAATCCTATGTGAACTTACCTAGGAATAAAGTAATTTATGAACGTACATGTATAGGATTTTGCTGTTGGTATTATACGAACAAAATTGTGAATGTGGCCAATATTAAAGATTGAGGGCTCCAAATTGTTGCAGCCTATGTTATCTAAACACGTGTATCTTAGCGTTTGCCATCTGAGATGTTAGTAAAAAATAAAGTTTGAATGTAAATACCACACTATTTTTGCAAATGAAAGAAACAATTATTTGGGCAGAATCAGTCTTAAAGAAGGGCCTATATAGTCCTTTCATAAAGATGGCAGAGCCCTCTAGGTGCAAAATGCATCTTAGATTTAAGGGGGTGGGGAATCTGTGGCCCTTCAGAAGTGGCTGGGCTCCAACTCCCATTAGCCCATGATCAATGAGAAGGGGTTTTTAATGACTTAAACATTTGCTGTCTCTGGGCTTTTGACTGAATGTACAATGTTGCAAACTGAAGATGGGGGCAGGGATGGCACATAATCCTTAACTCCAACATCTGCAGGCGCACTGCTGCCCTTTAAACATTCATGGAATAGGTGTGAAAGTCTGTAGAGAGATTCTAAACATGTTCGGTTTAGCATACTTAGAAAGCCCCCCCCCCCCCACACACACACACTACCAGGAATTCTGATAAAACAGGGAGCCCAATCACAAGGAAGTCTCTAAACACATTCAGAAAATTCTCTAAACCTTTGATCTAAAGGGCAACCTATATATCTAGAGAAAACACAGGCATGGCTCACATACACACTTCTGCCTCTCATTTACAACATTACATGTTTATGCAAAGACCTGAATACCACTATTATATGTCTGTCATTTTTCATGTTGGGAGCTACACAGTCTTGATTCTATGCATGCTATTTGAAAGAAATTTCCACCAAGTTGAATGGTACATAAGTCAGTTACGAGTTCACTGAACTTCAATCTGAAAGACTTATGATTAAAATATGTAAAGTTCTATGAATGTATACACCAGGGGTCAGCAAACCTTTTCAGCAGGGGGCTGGTGCACTGTCCCTCAGACCTTGTGGGGGGCCGGACTATATTTTTTTAAAAAATATGAACGAATTCCTATGCCCCACAAATAACCCAAAGATGCATTTTAAATAAAAGGACACATTCAACTCATGTAAAAATATGCTGATTCCCGGACTGTCCACGGGCCGGATTTAGAAGGCGATTGGGCCGCATCCGGCCCCCGAGCCTTAGTTTGGGGACCCCCTGGTATACACAGATGTGCTTGTACAAAGATTAAATTGAAACATTATTATGTAATAGATCAATACAAAAAGTTATAGTTTGTACATAATCACCAGCAATCACATTCTCTATGGGATGTGGCATCTCTAAGGTACAGCTTCCATATGAAAAATTTTGGGCTTACTATTTGCAGATATGGGGGCCTGGGCAGGGACCAGAAACAAACCTTTACAGATTACCAGAAATAGGCTGCCTCTGAACAGAATATGAAGGGGTCAGAGCTAATAACACCAATCTAAAATTAAATAGCTATGTTTATGTACCATGTCATATATGATGTTGTGTGAGGGGCAAATTAAGGTGCAGCTGAGTCAAAAGGGGGCTTGCCATGTCTTACAAAGCCACATGCGTTGTGCTCCAAAGCACTTGACAATCAGATGATTGTCAGATTACACCAGCCAGATCCAATTACACACCCCTGTCCTAGAGTAAAACAGAGTAGAAATTTTGTGTGAAGCAACACATGCATTATTAAAATAATAAAATAAACTGTGGGCAGACTTTAAATATGCATTAATAATTTGTGTGTTGTTAATTGTTTAGGACTGGTGAAGACCAGAGTCTAGCCACAATCAAGACTCAGGGTCCAAGGCTGCTGAGTCTTTAGCTACCAGTAGGAGCCAGACAAAGAAGAAAACCAAGTTCAGGGGTCTGATCCTGCTGCTGGAGATCAGGCGACCACTGCACCCAAGGCTGACAGACAGAAGCTCCCAGAAAAAACCCCGGACCACCAGGTCCCGTAGGACCAAGGCCCATCATGGGAGTTTTCCCAAGACTCAAGAAGCAAAGGCCTCCCGCAGTACCTAACCAGTCCAGCAGCGCAGAGAAATTATAGAAGGGAAGAGTACCCCTCTTCAGGCAGGAGAGTTGACCCTTTAAGAATCTGAAGTCTCCACAGTGAGGGAGGGTAGACTGGAAGCAGAGGCTTTAAAAGTCTGTTTGATCTGAAACCTCTGTCACAGTAAGTTACTCAACTCAGAACTATCCTTGGTCCTGCAACTCTTTACCTGTCTTCGTGCCATGAGACTAGCATCAGACTAGGACACAGCATTGACCCCCCAAAAAATGTTCCATGCTCAGTGACGGAAATCCATATTAGAATCTTAGGGTGATACATGAAGAAGCTCATAGGAAGCAAAAATATTGAAGATTGTTGTTGTTGTTGTTGTTATTGTTGTTGTTGTTGTTGTTGTTGTTGTTATTATTATTATTATTAAATTTCTATACCACCCTTCATCTGAGGTTCACTGGGCAGTTTACAATATAAAAACACAAAACAGAGTAACAAACAAAAACAAAACCTCCCCCACAGAGATATGTAACAAAGGCACCAAGTGAGCTTGCCTGGGGAGAGTATTCCACAAATGGGGATCCACCAAAGAAAACCTCTGCTATTAAATTTCTATGTCATCCTTCATCTGAAGTTCACAGGGCAGTTTACAATAAACACAAAAAATACGTCATATAATCATGAACACAAAACCCCCAACATTGTTTAAAAGGCCATTGTTTAATTAGCCAAAGGCATGGGAGAAGAGGAAAGTTTTTGCATAGCACCTAAAGGTACGTAATGAAGGCACCAAGCAAGCCTCCCGTGGGAGAGCAATTCCACAAGCAGGGAGCCATCCCAGAAAGGGCTCATTCTCGGGTTGCTGCTCTATTGCACAAACGTTCATATTTAAGGTGCCTCCTTTAGAGATTCCAGAGTTATTCAGCAAACATTTCTCATACCACATAATCCCTTTCTCATACCACGTAAGCCCAGATAGGAGTTCATTCTAGAATGGGATAATTTCAAGAATTATTTGAAAAGCAGCTGTAACTTAAGCACAGTAGTAGCCTTTGAATGATTTCTGTAAATAGTACATATGAAGGAAAATGATATCGAAATAGAAAAGAGAATTTTTACAAATCAATAATGATAAACTAAAGCAAGATGCTTAATATAAAGGAAAATATGGAGAGGATGGGAAGTCATAGGTTCGTGTATAAAACATATAGTTGAAATTGTATGTATCTTTTGAGAACATTGTAATCTTTATTGGACTGATCAAAATGAAGATGACTACGTGTTGTATATATATGGAAAATGAATAATAAAGCATTTAAAAAGGTAAAAAATAAATTTAAAAAATCCCTTTTAACTACAAAAACCACACTGTGTCTCGGTTCAAAGACAACACTGAATCACAGTTTACTATGGTTTAATGCTCATGAGCACTTTGCTCCTCCCCACTTTGCTGGGTTTTTTATTTAAAAAAATCCTAAGGGTATATTTTTAAAATCCTGCAAACCTGTTATGTTTACCTAAGCCTGCTGATACTTCTCATTTGTGCATAGGCAGTGCTATTTTGGCTATGTACTGGTAAGGAGAAGAATTTGGGGCTCACTATCAGTATGTGGCGCTGTGGTTAAACCACTGAGCCTAGGGCTTGCTGATCAGAAGGTCGGTGGTTCGAATCCCTGTGACGGGGTGAGCTCCCATTGCTTGGTCCCAGCTCCTGCCAACCTAGCAGTTCGAAAGCACGTCAAAATGCAAGTAGATAAATAGGAACCGCTACAGCGGGAAGGTAAACGGCGTTTCCATGTGCTGCTCTGGTTTGCCAGAAGCGGCTTTGTCATGATGGCCACATGACCTGGAAGCTATACGCCGGCTCCCTCGGCCAATAATGCGAGATGAGCGCGCAATCCCAGAGTCGGTCACGACTGGACCTAATGGTCAGGGGTCCCTTTAGCTTTACCTATCAGTATATATAATAAGTGTAAGCCCTCAACTTACATGCATTTAACTTGTGGGCATTCAGCGTTATGTGCTTGGCCAATAAATAAACAAATAAATTGATTATTTTTTTCCAGGAAAAAAAGATTTTGCACCAGAGGCAGAGTTTAGGGTAGCACGATCTGTTCTGCCACACTCTGCACAAAGCCAAGGAGGTGCCAGAGAGCTTCACAACTAGTATATTTAGCAGAATGGAAGGCTAGAGGTGGAGTTGCTGAATTTTGGACTCACACAGGGCACTGCGGAAATTTGAAAAACCTAAGTTGGCCCTGATTGCACCCAATGTGGTTTGATTATAGACAACAACCAATCAACACGCATCCAAAAGACACGTGATCACGCACATGTGCATGATGGCAAACATGAACATGACTTGAAAAAGTCATGAAAAGGGCGGAACAGGATATGACACACTTATACACACTTGTGGGCCAGGAACAGAACTCCCACACAAAATGGTCATCGACTGTATGTGCAATTTTTGCTTTAGGAGTGGATCCCCAGAATGTTACCCCCACATAAATTGTGGGATTACTGAATACGAAACCTGTATATGTTTCAGGTTAGGCAAGGCCCAGCTCTAACATTTATACAACTTCTGTATAGCTACTTACTTTAAAAGATTAAAAAAAACTTTACAAAATTTGCTATTAATTTAATTTATGCTCAAGCATTCTTCATGCAGGTGGACTTAAAACTGCATAAACTTTCACTTTTTTAAAGTAATAAGCTAAGTGGTTTTCCAAAGCATTTCCAAGCTGGTAAGAACTCTCATCCCCTAATGCTTTTTTCTACCTCCTCCATCTTTCTCCACTTGGAAAGCCAAAGTGGTTGAGAAAGAACCACAATGATCATCCCTGTACATGCTTCTGTCTCTCTACCTGGACACACACTTTCCCCCCCTCTCTGAGACTTTTCAAGAAAGACAGAACAAATGCCCACATTTGAGTTTTTGTTATTGAAAGAGAGACTATAAATTGCAAATAAAATAGCTTGAAAAGACAAGATAGGATAGAGATGGAGAGGTGAAGAGAAATGTCTTCCCCCATGTGGCTTTAGCCTGCTACTTATCGGGGATGGTGCCAAAGAATAGTGGCTAACTCAAAACAACTCACAAATACAGTGAAATATTTCTAGGCCAGTGAGACTGGTTTATTGAGAACAGTTCAAAAATACATGAATCAATGCAGGAAGTGCAGTCTTACAGATGTATTCTCCTGCAGATCCAGAAAAAGAAGAGGAAGGAGGAAAACAGGCTTCCTGAAGTTCATACTTTGCTGAGCATCAAATAGAGAAATATGAACACAAAATCTTACAACCTTAATATCTATTTTAATGTCCCAGGTAGGAGAATCAGCACATACATACATGCCCTGGCCCTTCAATAAATGACAGCAATTAGCCAAACATATGAGGGTTAGATCTGATACCTTATGTTCTGATTTGGATAGGTTCCAGTTTGGGTATTATGGACCATAGTAAGATTATGAAATAATCCACACATTTAGAACTTAGATACTGGAGCCATTTCTGCTTATTTAGGGAGTTTCTTGTATATTACTGGATCTCAGATAGTTCTGTTGTGTTGTTCCCACTCTGAAAAGATCAATTTTGCTTCATAAGATGGCTCCTCTGCACCACTGTCAAGTGATGCCTAGTCCTAACTACTACTAGCAGACTGAAAACAATGTAACAAACCCCTCTTGTTACTTCCTGGATGAAACATAATCAGGAATACACAGAAACAGAATAATGTATGGAAATTATTTTCCTCATATACCTTTGCGTCTCAGTCTAACCCTTCCAGCAAATGGCAATGAAGGGAAGTCAGACATGAGCATGAAACAGGAGGGTGACCGCCGCTTCTCACTCCTTAGAATTTTCCTCTCAATTCCATCTATTTCACACAATGTGTACAAACTGTGGCTAATCTTGTCAGCAGGTACGTGAGGGTGGGGGTTTGTTCCCATTCTCTTACTAAATAGCCTGTTGGGTTAGATTAGTTGCAACCATTGATTTACAAGATCCAAGAGAAGTGTTCACAAGGGAACGATGAGCACCACTATAGTCCTTTACAGTAGTTAACTGCCACTCCTCCTACAACCAAAGAGAAAAGGTCTTTTAAAAATAAAGCACTGGTTTCCCTCACTGACTGTGGTAACCACAACTGTAAGAACTGCTGAGGAAGTTTCATCCACAGGTTCTTAAAAACAACTAAATGCTTCACATCATAATTTACCACACACACCGCGCCAATGAAGGCCTTCAGGAATCCATAACGCTGGCCACAGAGAACTCAATAAATTATCCTTAAGGAGTCTATCCCTTCTATGAGAAATACCTTTAATCTATATTAGTGCAGCAATCAGAATCCTATCTGATAAGAAAATATGTTTATTGTATCAAACATAATTGCACTAAAATTTAAGGCCTGTAATCCCACCTTCAGCTTTCAATAGTTTGCCAAGCAAATTAAAACTGTAGTCATTCAAAACTTTAGCTTTCTAAGGTGCTTGCGCAACACATTCATCAGAGTGCTCCCAAATAGTTCAGATCTAATTATAGTAGCAAGTTATAAAACTGTATATATAAAATATAAAATTATTATTATATATATATTATATTGTGTGTGTATAATCAAGTAGAGATTAAAAGGCTGAATTATTATAATCATTCAGTATACTTCATATTAGAGAAAAATGGAAAATATGAATGTGAACAAGAGATCTAAAAATTGTGATTCTCTTAAAAAAATATACTCAAATGAAATAAAAGGTGTAATTCTGAAAATGCAATAGCAGCCTGTCTAAAAAGGATGTAGCTATCTTATGGCCATATGCTATATGCTGAAACATAAGGTGGCTTAAAAGAACTAGCCAACTCCAAAAATTATACTTTAATAGACAATGACAAAAAATGACCTAGAATGATGTATATATTTTTCCTTCATTTTTCCATCAACAGACTTTAAGAAAAAAATATTGCTATTGATGTCCAAAAAGAAAAAGACATTTTTGGATGTGTGGATATATTAATTGGGGTGTGTCAAATTAATTTAGGGAGCTTATTTAAGTATGCACACCCCTAGTTTTTTATTCTCTTATTTAGGCATGATGGCACCATATTTCTGTGAAACCCTGGAATCATTGATTGAAAGCATGTGATTGTTTTCAACTGTTTTTAGAATGTTTTTATTGTTATTGATATGTTTGCCACACTGGGAGGAAGGGGGGGATATAAATGAAATGAAATAAAATAAAATAAAAGATAATTAGTGAAAATGATAATATAATGAAACACTCCCTATAGTTCGATATAAATTTTATGGGTGTAGATGCGCAATAGATGCTGCAGGAGGATGGCCAATAGCCATTTTGGAATATTGCTTCCTCAGACCTGTGTCAACCTGCATATGTCTATCCAATTTTGTTCATTCCAGACTATGTATTCTATCCAAGCAGAAAATGCCAACAGTACTGTACTGTAATGGCATTCCTACAGAAATCTCTTACAGGTACAGGACTATCATTGGTATCTCAGTGATCGTTCCAATCCATAGTGTTTGTAGGAAAGTTTCCATTATTGTAGCTAAATTAGGCCTCAATCCAAGTAGGCACAGAATGAGCTCCACATGAGCAGTCACATTTCTAAGGCTGCAGTCCTATGCATTACCTAGGAGTTTAGTCCCTCTGAAACCAGTAGGACTTAATTATGAGAAAACAAGCTTGAGAAAACAAGCTTGAGAAAACAAGCATAGGGTTGCAGGACATTTTACAGAATTCCCTGTGTGACCACACATTCAACAAAAGACTTGCAGGATATTCAGAAGTGACTTCTGAGTTGCATGGGGAAAGTGAGAAATCAAATTTCTGTAAGACACTGTCTAGCGCTTATGTCACAATGAGAAGCTGATTCTGGCCTGCAAGAGATATTTCCTTTTCTTATTGTTAAACCATCAATTCAATTTACATGGAACTTGAAACGGCTTGCTTTTTTAGAAATGCAACAAATAAATAAATTACAAAATATCACTGTCTAAATACCTCAGATTACATTACCAAAATATGACTAAGCGAAATCTATTTTAAAAAAATCTTGAGGTTTTTTAACCATCCTATATCACCAAAAAGAACAAAAAAATTCCACAAGAAATCAATTTCATTTATTTCCAAATAGAAGCAGTTAAAACCTAACAATAAGGTACACATTCTCTGATAATCCTAGTCACACATTTGTTTGCAAAACTAGACTATTATATTGAATAAGTGCAAAAATAAACAGAATGAAGCTTAGTGTATCCATTGCATAACCAATACTGTATGTCCATTACATTCTATAAAAAAAACCATTGACCAACTTATTGGTTATGGCCTAATTTTATCAATACACTAAATAAAAACAGAGTCAATTACCATCATACTAACTTCAGTCAATATGACTTCTGTTATATACACACCCAATGTACCAATGAATTGTTGCCTTAAAAAAGAGAAAAAAGAAAATAAACAGAAGACTAAAATGCATGAAACTGTAGTAGAGACCTTAAAATAAAATACAATTCACTCCATGAAATGTCTTTGAAACAAAGTTGTTCCAACAGTAAACAAGGATTCCAATGAAACATTAGGGTAACAAACCATAATCATTATACAAAGTACTGGCAAAAATGACTGAGGATGGATTCAAAGTGCACTGAATATACCTGATGGCAAATTCTATCTAACCACAGCCATAGGCATACCTCTCATTGCATAACAGTAAAACCTTACTTAAGAGCTTCCTTGGCAATATATTATCACTGACATTAGCATACTGTATAAACCTCTGGATATAAGTGAGAAAGAAGTTGCCCTCTGCTGCAAGGAGAAAACACAAACCTACAGACATGGCCGTAGATAGATTTAGGCTTCTGTCTTAACATACACTGAACCTTTACACATACTTTATAAGGAAATATAAATGCAATGTATTCCATCACACAGTTATTCAACATACTGTACTGAATTTAGTTGGCACACTAGTCAGCAGTATAAATAGATTTTATACTAGAATTTCTTATATTGAATTGTGCATGGGGGGGAGGGGTGACCCAGGATAATATTGTGCATACCACTCTTCTTTAACATGCCCTTTAAGCCTGAAAGGTTCAAGCACCACACTATCACAAATTTCATTAGAATAAGGTCTACAACAAAACAAGTGCTATAGCATAAATAGAAACCTACCCTGTTTCCCCTTTTTTAATACGTAGTCATAAAGTAAGCCATGGCAGGGTTTTTAAGTATTTGAGAAATATAAGACATACCCCGAAAATAAGCCATACTTCCGCGCCGCGGAAACCAACCTCCACAGGCACCTCCACTCACAGAGTCACTCCATGCAGCCAGCACTGCAGGAGCGCGATCAGCTATGATGAGGCGCTCCAAGAGCTCCGCTTAACAGCTGATCGCGCTCCCGCCTTGCTGGCTGCATCCCCGCGCTCTGCCTTCTCGTCCACCGCCATCCCTGCCACTTCCGTGCTTGCCGCCACTGCTGGGCTCACTGCTTCTTCCTTGCCTGGCCCGGCCAAGGAGCTTGGAGCGCCCTGCAGCGGCGGGCGGAGCGCATGAGCCAGCGGCCTCTGCCTGGCCCGGCCAAAGATGCCTGCCACCCCGCCACCCGGAACTGGGGGCTGCTGCAGCGCCGAGCACTCAAGACAGCCCAGCAGCGCCCTGAGCCAGCGCCCTGAACCGTAAAAACCGTACCGGTAATAAAAAATATAAGACATCCCACCGAAAGTAAGCCACCCTGTGTTTTTTGAGGGGGGAAAAGTTATAAGACGGTGTCTTAAAAAGGGGGAAACACGGTAAGCAAGTGCACAGAGGAACTAGAAGATCCAAAAACCAGAGCGCAATACCAGAAGCTTGCTTGTCATATACACCCACCAATGCCTAACTGTAAGCCAGGAAGTAAGAGTCATCATATTGCCCTGCCCCCATATTAAGAACAGAAGCACATGCACCAGCCTTATCCAAAACAAGGTACCAGGGAAATGTTGGCAACACTTTTTTCCTATCACCTCCATGCTTCAAATGAAGAACTGCTTGTAAACATTAAATCAGACCCTGAGGATTTGCTTACATTAGTATTTCACTTTGTATGAGAAGTACAAAATGCATATTCCTGTGCTGTTTTCTCCCCCGGACAAAGTAGAAAATGCATTCTGCATGGGGAAATTAAGAGCACAATCATACATATATCATAGTTTAAATATCCCTCTCTGCACTTTAGATCAAGAAGTATATAATTTTCATATCCAACAAAAACAGTGGAACTTCTTACAACAGGCCTAGAAAAGTGCTCCGAAGAGACTGTCACTGTTGTCACTAGGTACCATATACTTAAGTATACTTGCATGTTCTAAAACAGTACTGATTAGCAAACTTGAAGCACCACTATGGTTACATAAAAAAAACTAACAGCGGGGGGAAGGGGAGTAAAAGAGACTCAGAATAATGACCACATTATGAACTTGCTCCTATCATAAACCACAAGCGTACCTGAGCGAGTAGCTATGACAAAAAACTTAAAGATGGCAAGCCATAGGACAGATATCTCAGGATTATCATGGACCCAGGAAGTAACCCAACAGGAAAGTTGTTTAGGTTCCCCCACAACTCAGTGATACTTTGCTCAATAGCCGCATATTTAGAACCCAGTTATTTTCTGACATAAAAGTCACTCTCTCCACATAGGCAGTTTTCCCCCTGAAATTGTTCAGCACCTCATAGGCCTGGCTTTGTGCATCTGAAAAGGCCCACAGCCCTCACCAGAACTACTGATGAATGATGTAAATGAACCCAGGCTGAAACCTCAAAATGACTGAAGTGTTCAACTGGCTGCTTAGATCTTGCCTTTTAAAAAGCTATTATAACTCAGAGGAAGCAATTCGTTCCCAGATGGTTTTCCCTTGTTGATTATTACATGAGGGTTGTGGTTATCATCTAAGAATGAAGAGGTCTGCACCATGAGCGTTATCTACTACACATTATCAGTTAAGGCATAAGTTGTTCCACCATCCATGGTCTTGACACAAACTATTGGTGAACTTACTGGTTTTTTGCTATGTCAGCCATGAGCTTTATATTTATACACATGCTTGACTATGACCGACTTTCAATGAAACTCTTCACTGTAATCTTTGCCTGGTGACAGCCCATTCTGGAAAGTAAGCCCCCAAGCACATAAGGCCTGGGACATCACTCTTTCAACAGAACCCATCTGTTTTAAATCCATCTGCCCTAGTTTGCAATTTCTGCATACTTTTAATTTAGGCTACAATACTGTCCCCACTTACCATGGAGTAAGCCCCAACCAACTCAATGGGACTTGTTTTGGAGTAAGCATGCATAGGATTAACCTTAATATTTTTTCATGTTCAGAAACGTCAATCCAAACCATACAATGACAAGATAGCATTATACTATCCATTTTCATTTATACTCTAGCAATATTACCCAATTATTGGGTTCTGCTCAATAGGAAAAAGAAACCTCAGTTCTAACCCTTAAAATACACAAGTACCAAACTCTGTTTTAATGATGTCACAAGAACCTAAGCCTCAAGTTATATACAAAAGATAAATACGCATTTGAACTAAATATATACAAGAAAAATAAAAACACATTACAGCTATATTGTGTGATATTAAAAAGCCAAAAGTACTCGGGCTGTTCATCTTTGCAGATTGCGGCCTAACATTTTAAGCAGCAGAAACTCATCCATTTATTTAAACATATGTGTCTCATCCTAAAACAGTTTTCAGTAAGATTTCAAATTCTGATAGTCTCTAACATACCAGAAACTATATACGCACAGCATATTTTTTTATTAAAATAACTACTTAAACATTAAATACTTTGGAGAACCTGTCTATTTTAACATTGCAACGAAAGCCAAAAGGACAGAGGAAAGCATCATTACATAAAACAATACAGACATACCCACATAAAAAAAATCATTCACAACGTAGTAAGCTCACCAGTTACACCAAAAGGGAAAAAATGTAAGCAAGCATTAAGGTCTAAAGTAGACTATTAAATCCAAATGGGAATGCCAGTTTTAAAATAAGGAAATAATTTCATTTATATTCAGTCCAAAACGTTAAGATGTCAAAATATAGACTCTAGCTCTGAAAATGCAGTATCAAATGAATCAGCATTATACCCTTTCATGCAGCATAAAAATGGTTAAACTGTCCTGAAACATAGGTCATATCTAGGCGCTAGACAGCTGCATGTTCCACAGGTTGATGCCGTTTATCCATGCCGTTTATCCATGCTGTAAAAGTGCAATATTCTACTTTAGAAAACCGGAGGCAGGAGCTCTCAATACATTAGTGGGATTTGCAGCTCCAAAAAGCCACAATCTTCAACTGATATACATATTCATCCCTACTATTTATTTCCCCGTTTACCTCCTCCCACCCTGTTCATTCCCCTCCCTATCCGGCCATCTTGGGCAGTCAGGAGCAGCCATTAGTTAACTAAATGACAGGACCAAGAACTTTTTTAAATATAGGAACAAGATTTCTCTTCACACGCTCAGGTGAGCAGCAACAGCCTCTCCCCCATGGCCTGACAAAACAGCATGATGAGGCGAAAAGCCTGGGAGAGAAGACTCACTGAAGGAAGATGCACTTTGGGAGGAAGATGGCTCGAGAGTAAACAAATCACTTGGCGACTGACTCCCCAAAGTGACACACCATGGAAGAAAAGGGATCCCGCTTCTTCTACTTTCGTACTTATATGAATTAAGTTAGGTCACTTCGGTCCTGTCCAGCTTTATGAGTAAATACATAAAAAACCAGGAGGAAAAAAGGAGGTCCAAGGTGGCCAATGGCAGATAAGTAACGCCCGATCTCCCGATTATTCGCGAGGTTGCTCCCAGCTGGAGGGATTCAGGCCAGATGCGCAGGCACTCTCTGTCCTACTTTTTGGACAAAGCCCAGAAAGTGACCGAGGGCAGCTTTCCACGCCACGCGCCCCTCTCTTCCCCCTCCGCGCACAGGGGACCATCGGTGGTAGCAGAGGGAGGCACCACCGGGCACCACATGCGCGCCAAGAGAGCCATTCTCGTCCGAAAGCCAAGGAAAGAGGTGGTGGCCACGCAGGGCAGGCTCAACCCAAGTCTCCTGGCGAGTCCCATGGGCGCGCTGCTGCTGCGGCGGTTTAATTCCTCCAGCTCTCCTCCACACACACACACACAAAAACAACACACACCCAAGCCCACACAACACACGCGAGGGGAGGGTGGCTCCCTCGTCGGTTGCCTCCTCCCCACCCCCACCCCCCTACCGAAGCCCAATCCCCCCTTACCTTTAACAGCAAGGCCTTCGTTCTGGCGCCATCTTCATGAAGCCTCTGAAATCCGAAGAGTCGGCTGCAGAAGGGGGGAGAAGTGAGAGAGACAGACTGAGAAAAACAGCCGCGTCCGCCGAGAGGCTGCCCCCCTCGTCCGCCCCACACGGACGCCTTCATCCGCTCCCTCGCGCTTGCCGCCCGCGCTCCGACCCGAGCACCACAACCGCCGCCGCTCTTTTTTATATTCCCCACTCTCTCTCCCACACACACACGCGCGCTCACATACATACACACACACAAACACCCCGGACGAGCGAGAACACCGGACGAGCCGGAGCGCGGAGGCTGCCGTTGGGGGTACCTGTCGAGGCCGGCGAGGACTTCTCTTTCCTCCGCTGTCAAGCTGGCGAAGTCCTCCTCGCTCTGGCCGCTCGCTTTCCCCGCCGCCATTTTCTTTTCCTCATCACCGAAAGAAGCAGTAGAGGCGGCGGCGGCGGCGGCGGCGGCGAGCGACACTCCACACGATTTCATGGAAACGCAGCGCAATTAACTCGCGATCGCAAGGCCCCCCCTCCCCGCGCGCCCACCCCAACGCCCCCCCAGTGCCGGGCGGGGCGGGGTGCCCGACACACACACGCCACCAACACAACTTTTATTACAACAACAACAGCCGGCAGGGAGGGGGAGGGAGAGGCGGGGGGAGCCCCGCTGCTCGGAGGAGGAGGGAGGGAGAGAGGGAGGGAGGGAAGGAGCCCCAGCGCTGGAGACGCGGGGGGGAGGCAGGAGGGGGAGGAGAATAAGGAGGAGGAGGAGGCTGCTGCTGTTGCTGCTGCTGCTGGCGGCGGTGACGGCGGCGGCGGAGCAGTGTTTACATCGCTGCTGAGCCGCCAGCCCCGGCGGCGAGGAGTGAGTGGAGTCGGAGTGACAGGGGCCCGCGCGCGCCCGCGCGGGGTGTATTTGTTGCCTGTACAAACTTCCCCAGCAGCTGCACAAAGTTGTTGTAATTGTGTCACACAGCGAACCCCACGCCGCCACCGTGACCCCCCCTCCCCACCCCGCTTGCCTGTGCCCACGCAGCCAATCGCCGCTCCCAGCCGCGCCCACGTGACCTTTGTTGACTTACGTCAGTCATAGCGCTCCTCTACCGCTACGCTCGAGCTTGGTAGCCGCGCTGCTTTCACGTAGGGGCTACGCGGCGGAGTTGGGAAGCTGTACTTCGGGTACCCCGATTACAGCCGGATCGCGGAATCCTCCATGTGTGGCCGGGACGGTGGGGGTGGCGTTAGAAACTTCCTCTACTTTTCTAAAAAGTAGAAAAGGAGCTGAATCTTCCTCACACCCTGTGAGCACACCATCTACATTTTCGTGACAGGTATTCAACGGATAGAGACAGCAGAGGTTTCTGCGGGTGCAGTTCTTCATGTCATCTAGAGTCTGGCAGGGCTTTGAAAGCCTTATGACCTCTCGCGCGGAAGAAGGGCAGGGATTGAGAAACCAAGTTACTAAGGATTTAAAAACGTTGGCATTTACTCTGTTGTTGATTTTAGGTAGTTATGTAGGCAGAAATTCAACGGATGTGGCCTTTCCCTGTTCAGTGAGATGTAAAAAGCTGCACTGCTGAATTTTTACCGGTTTTGCCGACTTTAAAAGATCAAAATTGTTCTTGGACAGACGAACAACACAGGATCTGAAAAACGAGAATACATTTCTAATCATGAGACTCGTAGATTAATTATTCCGTATCTACCCGTTTCAGTTCTGTCAGGGCACGAGAGTCAAACGTGTATTTTTGTATGTTAAAAAGACTTACACACCAGCCCTCTTCATTTATGTGGCCAAATACACACTTTCCTTTTCTGTTCAGTTTTTTAAGCGGCCCACTTATTTATTTACCGACATTTATAGACGGCTTTATAGACGGGTTACATAACTGGTTACAAACTCGTTTCCGTCGGCCTAACAAATCATACTGTTTGGATAAGAAGTGAAATGTGCTTTAAACTCTCCCAGTTGCATAGCACAACTTGGGAGCAAGACGGAGGAGCACTGAATTTCCAAAACTTTTATTTTTTAAAAATGCAATTCAACACTGAATGGGGGCGCAGGCCCATCTAATGAGCAGAAACCATTGTGGGGGAACTGCCACTCACGAAAACTTTAAAACCTGCAACGAAATGGAGCCGTGTAACCCAGTCCTATTTTATCTGAGGTTGGTTTCCGCGCAGTCCCTGGGTGTAGGACTCTTTCCCCGCTAGTGGAGGAGTCTTACAGAAAGTCAATCGAAAACCGGAAGCTTAAGTCGCTTTCCCCCCTATCTCTTCGGCTTCCGCCCTCATCACTGGCCATACGCCATTGGTTGAGAGGGCGGGATTTATGTACACCATGGGGTGTTATTCAACCATCAGTGAGTCAATCAAGCGACTTTGTCAGTTACCGAAGTAGCAGCAAGTTCGTATGCGGCCTTTAAATTAGGTGCGGGGAGGCCACAGCGGCGGCGGCCAGCAGTTGCTCGAGGGGGAATAGGTTTGGAATTGCGTGCGCATAAATGGCTGCTGCGCTTAAACAGGCAGCTGGTCTGGAGACGCTGCTTGGGAGCCTGTGCGTGTGAAAACACGCGTGGCCGTTACTGCCCCTGTCACCGATGCTGTCGCCGGCCGCCTCCTGCGCAGAAGGGTGCGAGGAGGGGGCTCTCTTCTCGGCCAACGGCTGCGACCCCCGCCCTGCTTTCCTCCCGCCTTCCCTTGGGCCGGGTCTGGGGCGTGGTTCTTCTGGCACCAACGAATAATAATGGCTTCCCTTGCGCGATGCGTGTGCGCGCGAGGAGAGAGGAGTGGGCCGGGGCTTGGAGCCGAGCCCGCCGGGACGCCTCTGAGGGGGCGGTTCGCGAAGCGGCGGCGGGGCGTCCCCTGCTAAGCCTGCGCGCGGCCGCTTTCGGCTCAATGGCTCCGCTTCCTCTGCTGCGGCAGCGGCTCTTCCCCCGAGTCCGTCAGCGAGGGCGGACCGTTAAATTGCCGCCTCGGAGGAGCGACTCGCCTGCCGGGAGCTCGACTTGGCCGCGTGAGAGGCGAGGGGGCGACTTCCAGAAAGCCAGCCTGGGCTCGCGGCTCCGTTGGCAGGCGCCTTCCCCTTTCCTAGGAAGCAGGGTCAGGGAGCAGCAAGCCCTGCATTAGGCCCTCCCACTCCACCTCCCCCCCCCCTCAAAAAAGCGACTCCCGAGTTAATGTGTTTCCTCAACCCGAAGCAGAAAGCTGCCTTGCCGTGTGCGTGGAAGCCTCTGACTCCAGGGAGAACGTGTGACAGAGACCGCTTCGGGAGGGCTTCCTCCATTTTCCTTGCTGATTACCTTTCCTGAGAATAGACACGTGTTAGGGTGGAGAGCGGCGAGCCCTGGCTGTGAAAAACAGGGCAGCGCAAATATAAACGTTTCCTGGCGCTTACGGAAAAAACAAAAAACGCCATACTCAAACACACACACCCTAACTAACGCACTTTCACGAGTCTTCAGCTTCCCTCAGTACACCCGGAAGGAAGAAAATGCAAAGTTGAAATGTTTTGCTTTGCTTCCCCCAAGGGCCGTTCTGGGAGACTTCTCGTATTAATAATTTTGTATTTATCTTAAATCGTCTTTTGAAACAGTGTGTGTGTCAATAGTTTTACATAATGGAAACATAGGCTTTTGCAAAACTGCCCAATTTCCTAAAATATCAAACACAGTCTAATACACAAAAAATTAAAAAAATTCCTTCCAGTAGCACCTTAGAGACCAACTAAGTTTGTCATAGGTATGAGCTTTCTTATGCATGCACACTTCTTCAGATACACTGTTTCAAGAAGTGTGCATGCACACGAAAGCTCATACCTATGACAAACTTAGTTGGTCTCTAAGGTGCTACTGGAAGGAATTTTTTTATTTTTTGTTTCGAGTACGTCAGACCAACACGGCTACCTACCTGTAAGTAGTCTAATATACACTTACCTGAAAGTCAGCCCTGTTTACCTCAACAGGGCTTTCTTCTGAGTAGACGTAACTAGAATTTCCCTATTACTGTACACTATAATAGCTGTGTGCTACATTCTTGCGGAATGAAAATGGTCCTTGTGAGACCGAGCTGGGGAAATAATAACTTTGTCTCCAAGTACTTTCAGATACAGTTACTAGTGTAATACCTTGTTTTTGTGATGTTCAGGTAAGAAAGAATTTCATCCAATGAATTTTTATGAGCTGGTGTAGAGTTCTTGAAATTGACTTAAAGTAGACTAAAGGCAAATACTGTAGTATTTACCCTAGTTCATTATTTTCCACCTGCACGTAGTACTGCCACACCTCATAATAGTATTATGAAGACTTGCATGTTGAAAAAGTATTATGTTTCAATACTGTGTAGGTTCGTTTATGAAATCCTTTGAAAATACTTGGTCATTTTTTCTTCTCATATTTGCATATTGTATTTTTCCTGTGTTTTGACTCTGTATTTCTGCTGAGCCATACCACAGCCATTGTGTTATGCTGTACCACATTAATTTATAACGCCTATAATTAATTTTGGAATGTAAGGACTTCATTCACCAACTTTCTGGAAATGTGAACTTTGGAAGAGCTGTAAGCACCACCTTCTCTGCTTGTTTCTCTTCTCCCTTGGTTCACTCTTCCTCTCCCCCCCCCCCAAAACACACACAGAGCACATGCACACACACACACACACACACACACACACACACACACACACACAGCTTTTCCAAGGGTCTGGGTAAAAACTGCATCCAGTAAAACTGAAATGAATCTTCTTGAATTTGCATAATTTTACATGGCACCCTGCCATCATATTGTTTTAGGATTGTGGGGTTGATCAAGATATCATCCTTGGACAGTGGTTTTATATATGAAACACTATAGTAGCAGGAACTGCTGACATGGTGAAACCAGTCTCTGTTAAGGGCTGGCCCTAACAGACTATTAGTGTATCTGTGCATGACTATGGAGTTTGCAAAGTACCGGTGCCATGGACACGATAAGCTAGAGTGGCATAGTATTGTCACATCTTTTCCTGCAGTCTATGACATTTAGTCAAGCCAGAGCTGTGATCTCTCAAAGACTGAGTAACATTGCTAGACAAGAGGACATTGCCCTTGTGAAACCTGGGATGTTTTTGGGGGGGATCAGATATTTCAGATTACACCAGCCCCTTATCTTGCAGAAATCCACTATGTGGAATACCGTAGATTCCTCATAGCTGCTAGGTTAAATATCCTGGAATCCGTGGTATTGATGGGAAGGTACAGGGGAGTTCCATATGCCCAGAGATCTTGTCATTGTCCCTGGGAGTGGTTGAGTCAACTGAACATATTCTTTTGATCTGCCCATTGTATGCAGATCTTAGATCTTAGACAAAAACCTATAGCTCCACTCCTTTGCCAACTTAGGCCTCTAGCCAGAGAAAGACAGGTTTTGTTTTTGCTGAACAAGTCTACTGGAGCAACAGCCTCCTTGGTGGCCATATTTCTTTTTCTGGCCCTTACGCCTTGTAAGGTTAAAATTGACAGCATTGACATGGGTCTAAATGTATAGCCTATTTCTCATTGCCAGTTTAAGTTTTAAGTTCCTTTAGATGTTTGATGTTTTAATTTTTGTATGGATAAATGTTTATTTCTGACTGACGGTCGAATAAAGTCTGATTGATTGAGTGGCATAGTGGTTAGAGCAGGCATCCCCAAACTGCGGCCCTCCAGATGTTTTGGCCTACAACTCCCATGATCCCTAGCTAACAGGACCAGTGGTCGGGGAAGATGGGAATTGTAGTCCAAAACATCTGGAGGGCCAAAGTTTGGGGATGCCTGGGTTAGAGTGTTGGAATAGGACAGGCTTCCTCAAACTCGGCCCTCCAGATGTTTTGAGACTACAATTCCCATCATCCCTGACCACTGGTCCTGCTAGCTAGGGATCGTGGGAGTTGCAAGCCAAAAACATCTGGAGGGCCAAGTTTGAGGAAGCCTGGACTAGGACCTCAGAGACCAGTGTTAAAATCCTCACATGGCTAGTTACTAGGTGACCTTCAGCCAGTCATTGTCTAACATACCTCACAAGATTGTTTTGGAGATTGAATGAGGAGGGGGGAGAACCATGTACATCAAATTGAACTCCTTGGAGAAAAAGTAGCAGATGAATGCAATAAATAATAAATTAACTAGTGATGCTTCTAGAAGGGAACATGCTTCCCCATGTGTGCAGTGACAGAGCTGCATGCTCCAGCACCAGGGATGGAGAACAGGTGGGGGCGTGGCTGGCACGCATCCCGGGGGCGTGGCATGACGTGCCGCCTGCAGGGGCCTGGCACCTGCCATGGGGGTGCATACGCGCATCCCTATGGTGTGCGCCGGGGGGGCGTCATGGCACCCCACCTCGGATGGTACCCGGAGCGGACCACTCCCCTGACCCGTTCCTCCACCAGTGCATGTCTGGAGATGTTGACTGGTGGGTGTAAGAGAACAACAGAACAGAATTCAGTCCGGTCTCTATGGAGCTGGGGGACACAAACTTAACTTGCTCTCTGTGCTGAATCCAGGACTATAGGAGAAATGCTAGAAACAATGGGGGAACAAAGCCGTTGGGCTGTTAATGTTGTGAGTCCTTTCTTTGTTCTTAAATTAAGCATACATACATAAAACCATGTATCACAGTAACCTCTGTCTCCAGTGATCACCAGAAGTATTTGCTAGCACGTTCAGAGTCTCACTGCTCGGAGATTGGGGTGCCCACAACAGTATTAAAGCTTACATTGGTATATTGCACAGGGTGGGGGACAAATCTATTGGAAAGCAACAAAACCACCAACAAATCACAGGACCCATCTTTCCTGTCTCCCCCACCACTCTGTTTTCCTCCCCCCAGTCTCCCAGATTATTATTATTTTCTCTCCTACCCTCTCTTATCAGTCCATTGCTGTGCAGCTAATGTGACCTTGAAAAGCAGAGCTGAAAGAGGATATGGAAAACAGCACCCACTCTTCTCTCTTGGTGTTTTCACTCTATGTACTTTTCAAAGGGGAAAATTGTAATCACCCTCACCATCTTATGTCAAAGGAAGCAGTGGGGTGGGGGGCTCCGAATCTTTGTAGATGCCAAAGGATGTTCTGGTCAAATTAATGGATAATTAAAGGGCTTTTGTAGCATGAAGTACTTTCCATGAACTTTGGCCTATCAGCTGCACCGCTTCTTGGAAAGAGATGACCTTGCCACAGTTACTAATACTCTGGCTGCATCTAGGTTAAATTTACGTATATACGGGGCTTCCATTAAACTTCCTTGTAAACTTCAGCTGTTTCAGAACACAGCAGGTTGTCAAACTGATTATACTGAAAGATTTGCATTGGCTGCCACTTTGTGTCTGGCTGCTGGATTGAAGCTATAAGCTCAAAAACTCTTGGGATGCAGTATATACCCTGTTTCTCTGAAAATAAGATGTAGCCATAAAATAAGCCATAGCAGGGTTTTTAAGCATTCAAGGAATATAAGCCATACCCTGAAAATAAGATACTGTATAGTGATAGGCGCAGCAGCAATGCCGGCCGCAGGAGGAGGGGGGGGGGAATAAGACATCCCCTGAAAATAAGCCATAGTGTGGGGGTTTTTTAAAGGAAAAATAAATATAAGACGGTGTCTTATTTTTGGAAAAACACGGTAGTGTGTGTTGCTTCCAATATATGTACTGAAAGATCACCTTTGACACCAGGGAGGTGCTTTCACTTAAAGCAATTTTGTTTAGACAATCCTTTCCAGACGCATAGATGTTGACAAGTTTTAATATTTTAATTCTAATTATATTTAAATGTTTTAATTGTGTTAACTGATTCTTGTTATTATATATTTATATCCTGTATTTTTCCCTGTCAGGGAGTCAAGGTGGTTTACAGATAAAATATGAACCGCTAAAACATGGGGGGGGGGGCAATAATTAAAAAACATTTTTCCATTGAATATTTTAATATTGTAAAATTTATAGGTTTTACTACAATTAAGTGATATAAATATTTTGCTAAATAAATAAATTAAAAATAAAATTTTGAGGTCTGCTCACTATCTGACCAACTGGGATATACTTTCAAAATCAGTTTCATCAGATGGAAAGCCAGAAATGAAGGCTGAAGGTTTTGGAGAACATATTATTGGAGATGATGAGCTCTAAATAAGTACAGTTTCACTGTCATATATAATTTCCAGTTGGTGAAATAGGAGAACTGATTTCACTAAGTCTTCATAAATGAAAGTACTGTATATTCACAACTGATGAGTGGGCATCCAGTATACAGTCATCAATAAACTTTCTGTAGTAAACACAGTGCATACTAAGGGAAAGCATAAATCATCCCTTTATATTTATCATCCCTGGCCAATCAGCAACTTGATAGGTGCTAGAATTTTTGAATAGCATATTGGACTAGTGGACCTTGTTCTGATTCAGGAAAGCACAGCTTCCAGTTACCTTCACCACCATTTATTTGTTTGTTTCGTTAGTTACTCAACACAGGACAGTCTCTAAGTAATGTTCAGACAACTTTTAAAATATACAGAATTGTTAATAACTATAAAGATGTAAACATTCTAATCAATACATAAAACACCAGCTTCCCAAGAAGTGGGGCAGCAACCCAGAGCAGTGCTCATATAAAACTCTTTAGGAAGGAGGTCATTTAATACAGGAAAGCTATGCCTCATTAAGAGATGCTGTAGTATACAGCATACCTTCTAGTTTTGTCAATTTGTATAAGGGGGATTAGACAAGACTGAAGTTACCACACACCTGAGATATGTCTTTAAGGCTGCAATTCACCCATGCATAAGTTCTATTGCGCTCAGTGGGGAATACTTTTGAGTAAACATGTATAGGATTGTACTGTAAATCTTCTGTACTACTTTAAGAATTTCTTAATGGAAAAAAATGTTATAAATATATGTTAAATAGTTACTGATGCAGCCTTATGCATGTTTACTTGAATGTATCCTGTTTTTTTACATATAGAAATTAAATGCTTCATGTTTTCTGCTTTAAGCAACCTTGTGAGCCCAATTTAGATTTAAAGACAGGTTAGAAATTTTACAATAAATAAGTTTTTGTTTTCTATCATTCTTTACAAATCTAGGATATTAAGATAAAACCCTACTAATTTGTAATTCCTTTAAAATGTCCCCAAAGCTGACAAAAAGAAAAGAAATTTCAGAAGAAAATCTACATAAGGGATTGTTCAACAATTGTGGATTAGCCACTAATAATGTTTCACAGGGTGCCTTTCTTATACATAGGGTACATGAATGGCTAAGCTAAGGGGTGTTCATTGTTATTTTAAGAGTCATGATAGGGAAGGAGGTCGCTTTAGTGTACAAGGGGTTATAGGTTAATCCCAATAGCTTGTATTATTCCAGGACAGTTGGAGATCTTCAAATATCATAAGCTCAGATGGAACACTTCTTGGTGATTCATTCTGACCAACACTCGATTCTGCACAATTTAAAGCGCAATTTTCAAAGACAGCCTACTGTACTATAATTTCTGTCATAAATTTCTTCGAACAACTTGGTTTCCTCATATTACTTTAATATGGAGATCAAAATTCATATGGGGGTAGGTATTGGGAACAAACATGTCAACATCTGATAAGGGAAAGAATTATCTTTGTAGCATACATAAGTCATTAATTAATGCACGGGGTTTCCCACAAAATGTGCACTAAAGATGGAACTGCACATTCTGCCTCTCCACAGTACAACATCCGGAGAGGGCAAACTGCAGGATAAAAATCACCAGTAAAAGGCACATGCTTGACCCTCTCCACATCACCTTCCCCTCTGCAGCTCTGCTACCACTAACTAGGATTTCTATAAGAAGTTAACCAGACTGCACAAGTTTTTCTCCAGGTGCACTTAGCAACCAGAATGAAGAGTGAGACTTGAAAATATCACCACCTGCAGTAGTTAACAGTAATAACCAGCATATTTCAAGGCTTTCTGTATTTTTGCTTTATCGTGCAAATGTCCAATACTAATTTGATCATCTCTTTAGTTTTCCAGATCTTACCTCATCATTCCCTAGATGTGAGTCCATTGTTCACCATTTCAAAGTCGCTAAGATTTTGCTCTTTTGAAAAGATTCCAGAATCAGATTTTGTGCCCAATACTAACTGAATTACCATATACCCACAAAACATTGAAAAATTACATGAAAAATTACATGAAAAAACATGTAATTTTTCATTATCTGAATAGCATAAATGTTTGTCACTCAAAACTCTCTTTAGGCATATTCACCATGCATAATCTCAGGTTATTACAATGCCAACAATCAACCTGGCCATCTTTATTTCTCTGTAAAATAGTAAAATTCCCTTACCTAATCAGAGTTTCTTGAGACTAATATTAGGAAATGCTGCTGGGCATAGTAAAAAACAAACAAACCCAAAACCAGTTCTACACATTCTCTGTTGCTATCTTGCCAGTGACTTTTCCCAGATAATTTCCTAACTTGGTTTTTAGATCTATTAAGAGACAGTGTGTTTTTGTCACACTCATATTGACTTAATTCATAATAGTTTATTCAAAACGTTCTTGTACTAATCTTAAAAGTCTCACTCCTTTTGTTCATCCTGGATGGAAAATACTGTATTGGAACCACAGATTATCATGATTACCTATCCTAATTTAATTCCTGCTGACTTTTAGAATGTTTTAAATTTCCTCCTAGGAGTTTGCTATCTGAATTATTTCTGCTATTATGAAAAAATGCCATCTTGTTTGTAATCCTATGCACACTTAACTAGTGGGAAACAATCTCGTTACTTATGAGTAAACAAGATGGCACAGTATTACTCGGCTCTCCAGTGCCTTGATGTGAAATGACAATGAAAGGTTGACATCACTAAAATCTTTTTTTGATCACAGACAGAATTTCTATTTCTGTATTATCTTCTGCCATTCATTTAGAGTCATCAGAATCCTGTCTGTTCTTAAATAATTTTGATGCGATGCAGAATAAAACATAAACTTGTTTGAATATCTTAAAGGTGCAATAAATAATTGTAAAACCATTATTAATTACAAACTATCCACTTCTCTTTGAAAATGCCTAGGTGAAAAGTTACTGTCTTCTCCTTCATTGATCTGCTGAAAAATAGCATTCACCACTCCTTGGGATCGTCTCATGTTATTTCATCATCTACTAACATTATTGTTTCATTTATCTATTGCAAACTCACATAAAAATGTATCTGTGTGGTGTGTGGAACCTCAGTTTAAAAACCATATCATGAGCAATACATTCAACCTTTACAAAAATTGATTGCACATTATTGAGTGAAGCAAAGCCATGTACACAGGCAAAGTTACCCTAAATGCGCAAAGGGAGGTTGCAAAGCAAATACGTTAATAAGTAGGAGCCCACCCTTCTTTTATTTAAATCGCCACCGCTCCCAGTGTGCTTTACAGAGGAGAGATGGCAAGAAGGATTCTCTTAACACATGCTACTCTCAGAATGTGTAGTTGTGTCCTGAGCTGAATTCACAAAGCTTTATGCTGTCAGAAGTTCAGAACGTTGATCCAGCCAGCCAGCGATGCCTATTCTGACTGGCAGCAGCTCTCCAAGGAAAGGGGCTTTCCTTTTATTATACCACATGAGAACTTTTAAACAGGAGGTGCCAGCAGCTAACCTCACTGTCACAAGCAGTTTGCCTCTGCATAGCAGTTGTTGGGAATCACAGTTGGGCAGGGTGCTGCTGCGCTCAGGTCCGTCTTGCAAGGCTTCCAATAGCCATCTTGTTTACACTGTGAGAACGGGATGTTGGTCTAGAGGGGCCTTTAGTTTGATCCAGTAGAGTTTGTCTCACGTTCTTACGGCATGCATGCAAATCATGTGCTTTACCACTGAGATCTGCTACTCTATCCTTACACAAAGGTTCATTCTACTATTATTTAGAATTGGGGAACTGTGGAAAGGAACAAATAGTTACTGCATACTGAAGTTTTATATGTGGCTTTCTGTATTTATGGCATGCTGATATGTGTGTCAGATTTCAAAATAATCAGATAAGTTCGAACCCTTTCCCCTCTAGCCAGGAAACAGCAGAAAAACATTGGACAGTTGTTTTTTGCATGATTTGTAGTATTCTGTGCTGTCGGTTGCATCAGAAACAGAAGTTTGTGCTATGTTTGTCCTCTGCTTCTGCTCCAGCCAAAATTAGGAAGCATCTCAGCATGGATTTACTAATCTTTAGAGTCATGGCCATTGTTTAAAACTGATTTCCATTTTTTATTTTATCAAATTGATTTGTAGTTCAAAATGTAGTTCTGGCATGGAAATCCATTTTTAAAAATGGTGACTGCGTTTTTCTCCTCAGTTAAATCCTTCCCTGTGTTCTGTGCTTTAACACTGTTCAGACTAGAAATTAGGAGGAAACAGTTATTCCCCACACTGCTAAAAACTTTATAGCACACTATTAATAACAAAATGCTCCCCCCCCAAGCCCCCTTTGTGATTACCGGTATTCTCCCCAACCCCTGCTCAGATCTTATAGTTTTACTGTATGTAGATTGCAAGCTACACTTTGTTCTCTGCTTCCTATGCTAAAGGACCAGACTTACCCCAATGTAATGACTTGTATTTGATTATCATAGTTTATATTATTTATTAGATTATCATTCAAATGCAAAGAAATGTTTTCAGATTTTGAACAAATAGCTGAAAGCATTGAAATATCTATGCATCAATTGACCAGAACTTACAAGAGTATCTTCCTCCATACTTTTCTCTTTTTTATATAATTTTTTTTATTGGTTTTACAAGATTTTATACATTTTAACTTTAACCATTTCAAACATTGAAATAAAAGGTTCTGAACCTTCGGACTTCCTCCCCTCCCTCCATGGGTTCCATATTCAAAGTAAGGTTTTCTGCATCTTTTCCCTTTATCCATCTATAGTTACCATACTTAATTGCACATTACAAGTGTCATTGCATCCCAGCCAATGATTTTAACTCTTTACAGTGGTCTTTTAAATAAATCAAGAATTTACCGCAGTCTTTTAAAAATACTTGATCTTCCTGGTTTCTGATCTTCCCCGTCAGTTTTGCCATCTCTGCATACTATATCAGTTTAGTCTGCCATTCTTCTCTTGTTGGTACTTCTTCCTTCCATCTCTGGGCTAGCAGCATTCTCGCTGCTGTCGTTGCATACATAAAAAGTCTTTTATCCTCTTTTTGGTATCTCTTCACTTTCTTCCTCCATACTTTTCAATAAGTCAGGAAATGCTGAACTTTCTCAATATTCAAGAAAATGGGACAGGCCCTGCTCACTTGTGTGCATAAATGGCCTTGATGTACACATTAAATTAAGATGGGTAGCTTATAATAAAACAGGATAAGCAGCACTGAATCAATGGTGGACTTTCATCCCACTAGTTTCATTAGGCCTGGCAGAGATTCTAATTTGGCCTACAAAGCTGTTTTCCCCAAGTCACAACCACCTGACATCATATAAATTTAAACTTCTTAAATGCCTATTTCTTTTTTTTAATAAAAAAAACCAACCTCAAGGCATCTTAAAACAGACTATTGAGGCTGTATCTTTTGTCATCACTCTCTGAACCTGGAGAGTATATACCTTGAGGGTGTTTACCACCTTAGATGTTGGTTATTTGTTACTGGGCAAATTCTGCTTGCTTGATTGGAGGTTGAAAAAAAGCTGTTCCGCAGTTTGGGGTGTAGCTTTCAAATCAAGTCTGGCAGGCAAAAAGTCTTGGCATTCCAAAAAAAATAAGGAAGTGGAGAGCACAAAATATATAAAGGCTGATTACATGTTTAATATTATGTACTTTTTCTGTTACAGATATTGGTTCAAATAAATCTTAGGTTATATATTAATCCTCTTTCAGTAACAGCATGAACTTGAATACAATAACATTTGGATGAAAAGCATTACCTAGCTGTGTAAAAATTTGGGTTGAATAAAATCTTGCTTTGCTGCTTCCCGCCTCAAATCCTTCTGCCTAACTCTGGACTACATAACGCATTGTTAAATGTCACTGCACCAGAAACTAGAGATGGTGGCTGTTGCTGCAACAGCAATACAAGTTTCAGTGTTAGCATATTACACATTTAGACATCTCATTAGCATAACAACCTTTGTACCCAATCACTCATATAGCAAGTTCATAGGACCAGTCCACTACTTCAGAAAAAAGTGCTGTCTAAAATTAAATTATTGCTTTCAAATAACACAAACATATATTCAGTTGTCCATGAGTTCAATCACTTTTTAAATAAATGAGATGAAAATGCTGCATAGTGAAAATGAAACATAATTGTTTATCTGTCAAGATGTTCCGTTGTATCCAACATTGGTCATACTCATAGTAGATCCATTGGCATTGGTACACATGACTAGCTTAGGTTCATTAATTTCAATGAGTCTACTATGGGTAGAACTAAATTGGACATAACCAGTGCTTTGCTTTTCTAAAAAAAATGTTTAGGAGTACTCTCATTTTGACCCAAGAAAACCACACTTTTATAGTTCAAATCAGGAAAAATAAATACACTAAATGGACAAAAGTACAAAGATTCACAAAATGTTTAGGGGTATGCGTACCCCCAGAAAAAGAACACTGGATATAACCCATGGCTCATGACTACATCATTAGTCTAATTTTCGCTATTTTTGTTTTTGTTTCCCCTCATCCACTTTCTGTAGCATCTTGCCTGATAAAGAAATCTAGAGAATGCAAATGCTTTTGTGACATTTTGGATGGAAGCTATTGCCCAACTATGACTGATCAGCTATTCTTCTCCTATTTTCTCAGAATAAGCAAGTTTGTTCCAGGTTCCAAATCCAGATTGCCAGTTCATGCACCTCCATGTACACATTTAAGAGAAATGTTTTGACATATAGGCTGTCATCATCTGTGAATAACAGTTATGGCACTCAGAGGAATGAACACATCTATATTAACTTCCCCTAAAAGCACTGTACTTAGTCCTAGGAAAGAGTATTTCTGGAACAGCAGACTCCACTAAGTATCACCTGCTACAACTTGAGGGTACAAATGGCAATTGCTCATAATTGTACAAAATCATACATAAAACTATGAGAAAGGAAAGTGCATGCATTTGATGATGGGGCTTGATTATGCCCCATCCCATCCATTTCCCTAAAATACTACCCTTTTAGGAAACAACTCTTCCTAGGGAGCCAATGTGTGGGAACCTCTGGTGGTTGGGGGACAGGTTTTAATGAATCCTGCCATGCATTGAAAGAGCTTGTGAGCAGGCCTTGCAGGCTTCCATTCACCTCCACACAGTCACTCACAAGTTGGCAATCCTTGAGGAGAGACTGATGGCACTACTCAGGATCCCGCCTCATCTGTAGTAGCTCTACACATGTACATCAATATGCACATAGGGTCCCTCGTCATGGTTACTCAACACATGCATGATGATAGGCATGGATGCAGCACGATAACAAGGCTAACCTATGTGCCTCTGCAGCTCTCTCCCCTCCCTGCCACCGCCATGCTTGTTTTCATTGCATGCGCTGGTTCATGATTTGACCTCACCAAAGGAAAGGGCTCCTTAAAAATATCAGACATTTTTGCCAGCTGCTTTTCATCACTATGCTCATCATCCCCACTGTAGAGTCTCTGAATGTTTCTGCACATCCATGGTTCCAATGAGAATCAACTTCCTAGAAGATGTTATTGTCCCATTCAGTCATCCAGCCACCCATTGGAGCTTTACAGCAGAAGGACCTGTATCAGTAGACATAGCTCGGGGGGGGGGGTCACTGGGCTCCAGTCCTGTTTGCTACAGCTGCTCCACCGCTTCTAATAATTCCTTGCATCGGAGATAATGAAAACATATCATTTATTGTAATATTGTACTTATTTTGATGATTCTGGAGTACCCCTTATATGTACTGTAGGCCTTATAATAGCAGGTATATTGAATGAATACATTCGTTCTACTTTGCTGGCCATATATTGTGTCTTTGTATGTTGGCCTGATCTCCTGTTGTTGGCTTTTTTCTATTTGTGTATGTTCCTATACAGTGGGTTCCTTATTTTTTGTGCTCTCCAATCCATTAAGGTCATCTTGAATCCCAATTCTGTCTGAACTGAAGTTTCCTCAAAAACAGGAAGAGATGTTGAAGTGGGAGCCCTGGTGATGCAGACTTGGAAAACTGGAACTTGAGAAGAGAATAGCTATGAGAGATCATGATAAAAGGAAGATATCCCATATGGGGATTGTGTGTGCATGCTTTTCACAGTTCTAAGAGTTATGCTGCAGTGTTCAGAAAAGGATTTTCAACAGTGCTGCAATGTTAAGTGTGAAGGTAATGAACCACATGCTGATGTAGGTAGAATTATGCCATCGCTGGGCTGCCGCTGCTGTGTCCCGCAACTCTCAATGTTGCTAACATTTCTGTAGGACACACAGGCAGCAGATGCTTTAATCTCCAGACACCTTATCTTAGGTGGTGGTTGTCTGTGTTGGTTAATTTGGTAAAAGTGAAAATAGATAAGGTATAATAAAAAGGAGAATTCCCCGGATGCCTAAGATTCAGGTTTGAGGCAAGTACTCTTTATTGAGAGAGCCCCAGCAGAGATTTAAAATCACAAAACGTGCAGCCAAATGAAGCGTGGAAATACAGGCCTTAAAAATATCCCCATCTAAGTTGCTTCCAAAGTTTCCCACTTCCCTTAGCATAGAAAGAGACCGCACGTTTGGTAACTTAAAATGCTTTCTTGCAAACTCTTCAAAGGTCAGATTAATGTGTGTTTCTGTTTTTTTTTTTGTAAATTTTTTTTATTAAAGGTTTTCTCAGTTTACAAAGACATAGGCAATGTCTCTCATAGCTTTTTTACAGATCAGTTTCAATTGTTGAGACATTGGGGAGGAAAGGGGGGAGAGCGGTGGATGAGGGGAGGGGTTGGGGGTTGGGGTGGGGTAACAGTGTTTCTAGATTACTTAAAGTGGGGGGGGTGTCAGCATTGGTTGTGCAGGTTCTTTGTTGTGCCTTTGTTTTCCTTTGATGGTGAGAGTTTTTGGGGTTGGCTTAGGATATAGTTTTCTTTTGTGGTTGGCTGTGGTGGTCTGTTTTATGTGAGTAGGGCGGGCGGGTGTTCTGGGTCAGGTTAGCCATATTGATTTGTATGTTGCTGGTGGGTTTCTGTCGTTGTCTTGTTGGGCTGTGTATGTGATAAAGGGGAACCATACTGGGGTGAAGCCGTCTTCTTCTATTTGGCCCCGTGTCAATTTCAACTTATTGGTTAATTTTTCTAATAGGGCTGTTTCCCATACCGTCTGGTACCACTGATCCATGTTTACTCCTGCCAGGTCTTTCCAGTGTCTGGTTATGGTGTTTCTGGTAGCTGAGAGTAAGTGGGGATTAATGTGTTTTTCCATACACCAACAAGAAAAGACAGGCTGTACAACTTAAGTTCCAAAATGGTACATGTTTCAAAATTATTTGTATAGAAACACAAAGATGGCTTGCTTAAGCCATGCAGTCTAAACCTGGAGCATCTAGCTCAGACCTCCTTCCTAGTAGGATTCCCAGGGTGGAAAATGTGAGAACAAAGTGCTTGGTAACCCTTCCTCCCTAGGTGAGGGTGTGTGACTTAGCTAAGCCTGGCAAAAAGTTTACTCTGCGGTCTTATCTCCTGCATGCATTAATTAAAGTTAAGCATGTTGGATATATGAGACTGGATACCCTTTGACCTTCTGGTTTTGTTTTTAGCTTCCCCATCCCTTAAAATGCCTGGCCCATTTCCCATATCCTGGATATAATTCAAAAAAGTTGGTTGCACATTCATGGGAGTCTTTGCCATTGGCTATGACGAGACTTGCTTTCTAACAATATGAGAGTCATGGTAAGCAACACTGAAAATATTATTATACTACAAATGTACCAAAATGTATTCAAAACTTATTATCACATTTTTTTAAAAAAAAAATGTAAAAAAAAAACACCACCCCAGTAAGTTCTTCGGTGTTTAGCTCTAGCCAGCTTTCCCAGAGGCCCCTGTTCGTATTGCTTGCATTGAGCTTTTCTCTATTTTATTTATTATTTATTTATAGGCTACCTTTATCTTCTAAGGAGTTCAAGGCAGTGTCCCGGGTTCTCCTCATCCCCATTTCAGCCTCACAACAATCCTGTGAGGTAGGTTGGGCTAAGATAGTGTGACCCAGTGGGCTGCATGACTGAGTGAGGATTTGTACACTGGTCTCCCAGGTCATAGTCCAGAACTCTAACCATTACACCACACTGGCTCTTTTACATTACTCAATTGGTGTGGCAGCCAGCACAATGCTATTCCTTCCTATGTCATCATCAGAGAAGTCCTAGATGGTACGATGGACCCCAATTCTCCCAACACCAGCTTCCCTCCAGTTTCTGGGGGGTCCGATGTTGGCATGCAGAGGAGGAGCTATTGATGGTCCAGAGCTACATTTACCCAAACATGATAAAGAGCAGCATTGCAACAGCTTCCATTTCACCCGGGGGGGACCCATTGGCCATCCCCCACCCCATGGCCCCCATATGACATGAGAGATAGGTATGGGGGGGCAGAGACTTAAACTCCTTCCAGTTCATGGTTTAAACAACAGGATCCCCACCACCACCACCACCTATAATTAACCAGAAAGCATACATCATAACTTCTGTTTCAAAGGCTGAAATTCTGGCTCCCTTGAAGTCCAATGGCAAAACTACAAATGGCTTTCAAGCAGCTGGAGTTTTGCTTTTTACTGTCTCCAATATCCTCAAACTTGTTAGTGTAGGGCTTTGTGAAAAAACAACTCATTAACAAGATTTGGAAAGCAGCAGGGTATGGGAAGTTTCTGTTTTATTATTAGAAAACACTTCATTTTGTCTAGATTCATTCATGATAACCCATAACAGTCATACACATTTGTTAACTTTATCTTCTGAACTTGCTTTCTTGGGTTTCCAAAACTCTTTCCAGCCAAATGAGACCTAGGAGAGCCAGATGCATATATCTTGTTTAATTACTGTGCCGATGAGGCTGTTCTGTTATCTCTGGTTACAGGATGAAAAACAGAGACAAATGTTCTGATTGAAGCCTCCTCCTTTAGCTGGATCATCATCCTGTTTCCCCCTTTCAAAATAAACCTTGGGGCAGTTACTTAGAATAAATGTTTTCTTGAAAAGCTTGCTATTCTTAGTACTTTTCAATAGTTTGTGTTTTTAATCTTGATACCTCAATAGTGTTTTTGTTGATTTTTCATAGCGGGAACTGATGTATTTTATAGCTGTTGCCTTTCCAGCTATTATCTCCTAAAGTACTACTGTGATCATGACACACACCCCCCCCCGAAAAATCATAAAAACAAATTTGGAATTATACAATTGCTTTGATGATGAACTCACAAAATTAGCAGCTGATGGAGTAGCGAGATATGATATAACTGCACTTCAAGAAACAACTGTCAGTTTTCAAACATACATTTAAACATGCATGTTTCAGTTGCTAAACTGAATCTAATCAATATTGCCACTGGTGGGTTTATTACAATGTTTCTTTTGTGGAGTATAACTGGAGACACACATCACTCACTTGCAAAAAGATACATGCTCGCCCCCGCCCCCCGCCCCCCGGCCAAGTCAGCTTATTGAACAATGGGCAGAACGACTCCTTTAAATTGCAGGGTAGTTTGATTAATATTAGTTCTCCTGCATCCTGCCCAGTAATAGATTTTGAATGTTCATAACAGAAAATGCATTCAAAGCTTATACAGTAGACATAGCTTCAAATCCAGGGACTTTCCTTGTTCTATTTTGCAAGCAGTTGGCAACTCACTGGATTCTTAGTTTGGGGAGCAGTACCCAAGAAGCTGTGGATGCATCAGTCTCTGCATTTCATGGATATACAGTACTGAGACATTAGGAGAATGTGTGAATCTGAATGCAAAACAAAAAGGGAAACCCCAAGAATCTAAATATTTTATGGGATGGGGAAATATGGGCTGCAGTGAGGAGACCTTGGGAATAACCAGAGACAATAGACCACATCCATTTACAATGTAATGCGGTGGAGGAAAACATCTACAGCTAGTTTAATATAACGCAGGAGCAGAATGTACTTTTCTCGAACAACTCCTTTGTAGAAAGAACAGGGGTCTGCAGCCAAAGTCTTGGCTGGTTAGTTCAAAGCAAACATCAACATTCCTCACCTCCTAGCCACATGCAGATCTCCTCTCTCTGCCCAGGGTCTCCTCCAGTTCCCCTTCTCTCAAAATCTTCCCCTTGCTCCCTGCTCATCCTTTTGCACCACTCCTCACCCTGCCTTAGCCTTTCCTATCCACTTTCTTTGACCTTTGCTTCTTCTGCTGGTTACATCCTAAAGGGTAAAGATAAAGGGGGCCCCTGACCATCAGGTCCAGTCGTGTCCGACTCTGGGGTTGCGGCGCTCATCTCGCTCTATAGGCCGAGGGAGCCGGTGTTTGTCAACAGACAGCTTCCGGGTCATGTGGCCAGCATGACAAAGCTGCTTCTGGCAAACCAGAGCAGCGCATGGAAACGCCGTTTACCTTCCCGTCGGAGCGGTCCCTATTTATCTACTTGCACTTTGATGTGCTTTCGTACTGCTAGGTTGGCAGGAGCTGGGACCGAGCAACGGGAGCTCACCCCGTTGCAGGGATTCGAACCGCCAACCTTCTGATCAGCAAGCCATAGACTCTGTGGTTTAACCCACAGCGCCACCTGTCTATCCAATTGTGATGCCCCTCATTAAGATCTGACAAGCTCCATATATTAAAGACACGGACATTCATGGAATGTCCCCCTTTAGCGCTGAATCATTGCAGCACAGTAATCATACTCTGGGGATAAGAGAGGGAAACTGTTACAGTGGGAAGAAATGGATGCAGTGAAGAGGGATTGCCATACGTCCAGAATTTCCTGGGCATATACAGAACACTGTATTGACAGCATTGTCTGGACATATGGCAGCGCCATCATTGGCAATTGGCTACAGCTCCAAAACGGGACTTTGGGCAAAACTTTAAAAAAAGGTCAACAATTTTCACTGTTTGAAATATGGTAACGCTAGGTGACCTACTAGCTAGGGGGCAAGTAAGTCACAAGTCAAGTGTGAAAGGAGATGGTGGCTCAAGTACTTTGCAATACTAAGCCTTATTTTCTCTAAAAGTAGGCATCAAATGTTTCTAGCAACCAACGTGACAGAACAATATGCTGCTTGACAACTTAATTGTTAACAGTGGGCTGTGAGGTACAAAATTGAAGTTGTCCTTTAAAATATAGGCTAAATATATAGAAAGCTGTGCTAAATATTTTATATTTATATGTGGGACACAGTATTATTAGTCATTGTTCTTTGTTTCTTTTCTGGGAGACCAGAGACCAAGCCAGGCAGGATGGTGGAAACTCTTTAAACTTCAGCAACATAGCAGCCAGGGAAGGAGGAGATTTGGACTAAAATGGTGTGGCTTTGGGTGTGTGTGCATTTAACCCTTTCTCTGCTGCTGCTTTTCATCCCTAGTCTTCACTCATCTGCTCTCAGTTCCAACCTCCTGATGCTGCATTTCAGTGCCAGGCTAGAAACTACCTTTAACATCCTAGAATAATAAAACTGTCTTTGACCGGCACTGAAAATAAAACAGTGTTGATGTCAGGAGAGTCTCTCTGAGGAGAGCATTCCAGAAATGGGGCATCACCACCAAGAAGGCTTTATCTCTGGTTGCTGTTTATTATATTTTATCTATGTATTTTTAATAGCTGCCGCTGCCACCAACTGCCATCAAAACCTTGCTGAAGGGAAGTAAATAAATCTTTCAAATAAATAAATAGTCTCCAGCTGCGCACACACAACATACATTTGAAGCACCCCAAAGAATCCCGGTAACTGTAGTTCACCCCTTACAACACTTTAAACAAACTACAGTTCCCACAATTCTTTATGGGGGGTGCTTAAAATGTATGGTGTCCACCCAACCTGAGCACAATGTGAGGTTTTCCCAAATGGTGGCTCCTGACATAGGGCACGCAATGATTTATTTCCAAAAGTTAAACGGTCATGTACTGTAGATACATTAAAGAACTAACATTTCTAGATTTTGCCTACATGTTGGGAATCTTTAAAAGTTTTTCTTTGTTCTTTAAGAAAAATTCCACATAATGTACCAATCAAGCATTCAGTACACACCTTTTTGAGTGCCTGGCTAAAACCCCTGAATGCACCTGCCTGAATGGATTAAATCATTCTGCAATTCTGTTCCTATTATTCTTTTTCCACCTCACTTTGCTGCCTCCTTTAATTTTTTTCCCTCCACCTATGGAGCAGGAAGGAGTTTTCCTCCTTTTAATTTCACCACTTTTTAAAGGATTTGTCATGTTTCTGTTTCTGGCTGGATAATTCTGGATGTCAGTTTAGAATCTGGCCTGGAGGATTCCCCTACTCCAGGTTGTTCTGAAGGGGGCTCTGGTTTTAACTCGGCTCCAACTAGCAGAGATAAAATGCATGTGATCCTACACTCTTTCATAAGGAAAGCTTTCTATGCAAAGTGCATAATTTAAACATGTCAAATTGAAAAACCACCGGCTGTTCTAGTGAAGTTTTGTCCACTCTTCCTTTGAAGACTATATTTTAGAGCAGGCACCCCCAAACTTCAGCCCTCCAGATGTTTTGGACTATAATACCCATCATCCCTGACCACTGGTCCTGTTAGCTAGGGATCATGGGAGTTGTAGGTCAAAACATCTGGAGGGCCGCAGTTTGGGGATGCCTGTTTTAGAGCTTTTAACAATACGGAATAGGCGTGGGGTGGACAAATGCTATTTTTTTATAGGTAGCACTGCCATCAGAAGCTTTGGAAAGAAGAAGAAGAAGAAGAAGAAGAGGAGGAGGAGGAGGAGGAGTTTGGATTCGATATCCCGCTTTATCACTACTAAGAGTCTCAAAGCAGCTAACATTCTCCTTTCCCTTCCTCCCCCACAACAAACACTCTGTGAGGTGAGTGGGGCTGAGAGACTTCAGAGAAGTGTGACTAGCCCAAGGTCACCCAGCAGCTGCATGTGGAGGAGCAGGGAATCTAACCGGTTCACCAGATAACGACTCCACCGCTCTTAACCACTACACCACACCACAAGAGAGACACAGTTGTGGCTTATGTGATAGGGTACAGTTGCCCCCCCGCCACCAGCATCAGGTTGTGCCAGGGCAGTGACAAGGTCAGGGCTGTGCAGGTGCACTCACAGAATGTTTGATATACTGCATCAGTGTCCTGACCTTGCAGACATCTTGCCCCATCCAGGTAAGCTGCAACAGTGCCATACTGGAGAGAGAAGAAACTGGGATATGAGTTCTGAAAGAGAAATTATTATATACCCTTGGAATCTTGCTGATTTTTAGGGAAAGTGCTTTTGCATTCACACGAGAGAGAAACATTTCTTCTGGAAGCATCCTCTCATGCCTCATGGGGGTGGCTTTAAAAGACTTGCAAGCTGGGGTGCGTGTCATTATTTTGGCCCTGAGCAACAATCAGGACTCTGGCACAGAGGAAGAGGAACCAACTGGACCAGGAAGATTACTGGCACAAGCCATGGAGGCTCTGAGCCAACATCAGAGTGAACTACTTTTAACAGGTAGGCGTGACCACCCTCATATTAATCTCCTGGCATCATACACAGTCAGCTGACTCAACTTCAAAGCAAAACTTGGGAGCACTCTTTGAGTACACTCGCAATTCTTCCTTTGCAGCCCGCACTTGCATTAAAGTCAGGGCTGTAAAGGAAGAATCTTATAATCTGTGACTGCAAAGAAAGGAAGGAAGACTGACACTCTACCAGGTAGTATCAAAGGAAAGCGGGTGGCGCTGTGGTCTAATCAGAAGGTCGGCAGTTTGAATCCCTGTGACGGGGTGAGCTCCCATTGTTCAGTCCCAGCTCCTGTCCACCTAGCAGTTCGAAAGCATGTCAAAGTGCAAGTAGATAGATAGGTACCATTGCGGTGGGAAGGTAAATGGCGTTTCCATGCGCTCTGCCTTCCGTCATGGTTTTCCATTGCGCCAGAAGCACTTTAGTCATGCTGGCCACATGACCCGGAAAGCTATCTGTGGGAAAACGTCAGCTCCGTTGGGCTGAAAGCGAGATGAGCACCACATCCCATAGTCACTTTTGACTGGACTTAATCATCCAGGGGTCCTTTACCTTTACCTAGTATAAAAGCCAATGCAGCAAACAATACTAATTTCTTAAAGGTCCAGGAGTCATTATCTATTATTATTATTATTATTATTATTTTGAAAGTAACACAAAATGCATGTTACCACTTGAATTTCCAAGAAGAATGTAAGACACTATTTGTATGTTACAATAGTAGGGTGGTAGTCAATTGAAAAAGTAACTATCTGGGCATCTTTCCATGTAAAAAAGCAACTTCTTTGAACATTTCCCCGGGTAATCCATTTTCAGCTAAGCCAATCAAGATGTGATAACATGGTTGTAACAGAGAAGAGGAACTTAAACATCAAAATTTTACTAAAATTGCACTTTACAGCGTGCCCAAAGCAGTTTGCATACAGCTTTTCACCAAACCTTGCAATATAGGCCAGTGCCACTATACCACTGTTACAGCTGTAGTGGCTTGCCTCAACTTTTCATTGAGTTGAGATCTCATTTGAACTAGGCGTTTCCCAACTTGTAGCTCAAGCTTCTAACTGCTACCTCCAAGTTGCATGGAAAATCACTTCATACAAACATCTTTGGTAGAAGATGCTCACCATGGGACGACTTTTCTATTGTATGATAACCTGGTTGGTGACATGCTCCAGCCACTTGGCAAGATTATGGCTTGCTCTGCCTGTTGTGGGGGAGCCCTGCCAAATTCAGGGTGAGTCAAGAGCTAGTAATTATATTGTGTTTTCTTTTCAACCTATTACTTGCCCTCAGCTTCTTGAGCTCTTTAAGATTAAAGTATGTAAGCATTAAGTGCATGGTTTAAAAAAATAACAGAAGCCCCTGACGTTCGTATAATTGAGCAAGTCTGGAAAAAGATTGGGAGAAGCACTAAACCTGTTTCTCAAAGTCCTGTGCTGGTTCAGGTTCTTGACTTAACTGGAGCATGGGCTGACAGAGAATTAAACTGTCTGATTATGAGCCAATTCCCAATAGAATGTGTATATCCACAGGCTGACTATTGGAAGGCTTCCCACAGAAGCAAATCACACACACATGCAAAATGTAATTGGAAGAAGTCGTCCATGCAGCTTGCTCAAAGCCAATTGCATGAGCAGAAGTTGGATAAAAATACCAGATCCAGTTTATGGCATAATCTTTGAAAAGGTGGGCTGGATAACCCATTCAAATGAATCCCCCCCCTGGTGGTCTATTGGGAGCATTCCAAGAAGACATCAGTGTTGTTACATGCCACCCCAATCTCCAAGTGGTGTGAGACTCCAAGGGTTTCAGGTGCTTACTCAGGGTCCATCTTTCCTTTTGGAAATGAGGCACAGCACATGGTGTTTTTATGATATATGGTTTATTTATACATATATACAACCTGAGCCTACAATGGAGGAGTTCAAAGCATTAACACCCTGGGAGGGCCTTGCTTCCTCCATAGCTGCAGCCTTGGATTCAAATAGAAATCAAACAGCTCTCTCTCTCTCTCTCTCTTCCCAGTGTGCTACTTTTCCCAGTTCTAGCTCACCACTCACCTTTCCCTTCTCACCTTTGTTCTTCTAACTACCAGTGAATTAAGAGAAGGCCATCTGGGACAGTACCACTTCCTTTGTTCCCTTAATGGCCCATTACCTAGGATATCAACTCATCAGGAAGCTAGCCTGTGTTATACTGTACCGGTATTTTTACACTTGCTGGATCAATGCATTATTAGAAGGATCACAACATGCAGCCTACTTCCCCCCCCCCCCACTTCATAACATTACAACTTACAATAGAAATAATTGAGAATGATGCGTATTGCAGACTAAAGTGCTCCTCCAGATGACTTATTTATTGAACATTCATCCTGATCTGCTTACACAGAGGTCAAATTATATCCCGTCTTAGTTGAGCATTTGTTCTGATTTGTTTATGGAATGGGTATACCGCAATGAACATTCATTCTGCATTCATCCTGGATTGCTTGGTTGGAGGGTGTTCATATGTCTTCCTGTTCATCCCACCCTTTTCCAGTGCAATTTCTTATCACTTTCCAAACCACAAAGGGTCCAGTTTAAAACAAAATGGATTTGTTGTCTCCTCTTAGAATAGCTCGTCTCCAACTTGGATTGTAATCCAAGTCTGGACTGTGCATTATGGGCACCCTAATTTCTGCATTACCGGTACTTCCTCTGATTTTGCTACTTGGGTCCTTTTTACTAAATCAGGTTTCCGTAAGCTTGGATCTGACAAGATTCTGTAACACATATAGCTCATGACATATTCATATTCATGAGGCTGGCAGATTTCAATTGCCTTTTCAAAGGTGAGCTTTGGGCTTCTTAGTAGGCTTTTCTAGAGTACAACTACTCTGATACCAAGTACAATTTGGTGTCTTATCATAAGAACTATCAGCTCCCCAGAATTGCACCCTAAATGCAGAAGAGATCAGTTACGAATTCATCTATAGGCTCTCCCCTCACTTTCTCTCTCATTTTCTTAAAAGCTTAATTGCTTTTTAGGACTCAGTAATCTTTCACCAGCATATCATAATTTGGAGAGGGTGGCGGAGCTGATGTTAGTGTTTAAATTAACTGGACATGTTTGAACAAATTTTTAACTTGACTACTAGCTGTTACTCAGCCTCTGTACTTAGATTATCAGTTAGGACTCTCTTGGAATATCCCTACTTGAAGGCTTAAAATAATAAAAGTATTCTCTAACAAAGGCCACCCTAACCTTCTTTCTTTCTTTTCCAATGACATCAGGAAGATGACACCCACTTTCCTCAAATATGCCAGGAAACAGACCACTAATCAACATCCGCAGATGAGCTATTAGATTGATGAACAAGGGGAAAGCCTCAAAATTACACAGAACTCAGAAGGCTAATAATGCAATTAAAACTGTTCACTGCTGCAAAGTCTGGATATGATTGGTGATGACAAAGCAATAACCTATTAGTGATTTTGAGTATAACCTATTATTAGAGGGAAGCAAAATTACAAATGAAAAGACTAATAATCATCCAAATGATTAATTGCCACCTGCCATTGCCACCTGAATAGCATCCCCAGGGAGCTTAAGAATGTAAAAATGTAAGTACTATCCTCGATCAGATGACTGGTCCACCTGTCTCCAAAAGTAACCAGCCAGATGCTTCTAGAAGTCCCTGTTTTCTAGAAGTCCACAAAGAAGGCATGGGGATGGTAGCTCTTCCCTGTTTTCTTCCACAGCAACTGACATTTGGAACCATAGCTCTAGCCCTGGAGAATAGTGTGCAGTACATCCATCATGACCAGTAGCCATTGACAGCCCTTAGTTGGTGCCACCTATCATTTGTTCTGGCTCCAACTATCGGTAGCCTCCCTGTCTTCTGCTCTACAAATGCCAATGGGCATTGGCCACCCATGGAACATGCAGAAGGCTCAATGCCAGATTTCAGGAGAGAACCTTCTGAAGCGACTGTCTTCAGAACATAGGAGCATAGAAAGCTGGGTCAGATTATTGGTCCATGTAGCTCTGTATTATCTGCAGTGGGTTTCAGGCTGAAGTCCTTTGCCTCCCTACTTGGAGATGCCAGGGGTTAAGCCTGGGACCTTCTGATGTTCTAGCACTGAGCTACTGCTCTTCCTGAACTACCAACTTTGAATCTTATTCAAATCCAATGCAGAACCTAGCTAGTAGTGCCGCACTAATTTGTTATGTGACAGAGTAACAAGTGCTAGATTTGGGCAGTATAATTACTGAACTTTTAAAAATAAAATAGAAAATTAACATTTATTATCCACCTCCCTAAGGAAGATACTCAGAATTAAATCTGTGCTTTAGATAATTTAGTGTTTAATGATATTAAATATTATGCAAGTGTATTAAAGCAATATTACCCCATAGAAGCTTGCTAAAAATACACCTTTGATCTGCTGTCTATCTTCCCCAGCTGGAGCAGACCTTAATCTCTGCAAGAAAACTGACATCTAAGAACAGATCCAATTCCACTAATCCAAGGAATGCATCAGTATCATAGCCTTCTAGATAGGAAATGTTATTCTGGGATCTGCATATGACAAGGAGAAAGAAATGGGGCTTTGGGGAACAGCCCTGTATAACCTCAAGGCTGACAACACTGGCAGCGCATCTGCTTTCACATCCTGAGAGCAGCCTGAAATCACAAAAATGTTTTCCTTTGTTGTGAACAAGTAAGTCATTTCTTAAAGACAGCTTGGTGCTTATCCTCTTCGTAGCTTCTTGGGACAAAACCCTTCTGCTATCTAGAAGACCTGCTCCTAAAGCAAAGTATGTACAGGCCCTGTGTATTGCCTTCTGTAGACAACGCTGTTGAAAAGATGTGGCATTTAGGACCACAGGACTGCAACAGCCGTCAGAACAGGTATGCCAGTTTCCTTTGATCCCACATGTAACAGAACAGAGCCGGCCCTCCCATGACACGGGGAGGGTGTAGCACTCGCTTCAGGTGGCAGAAGTGCCAGAGGCAGTGCTCTGCTTGCCCACCCCACTTCCACTGCCAAGAGGGGGGTGTTCTGGCATGTGGCGTTGCCACGCATCTTCCCCAGCCCTGGGCAGAGAAGCCTAGCAAGAGGCACGGCTTGGAGGAGCTCCCTGGCTCCTGCCAGGATTAGCGATAGCTGGGGTGTCCCTGCTTGTCAGTTGCCACTTGGCTCCCCCCACCCTGGGGCGGGAGGAGGAAGCTGATTGGCAACACTTGGAGGAGCGGCCCAGCTCCCACCGAGACTGGTGAGAACCAGGGTGCCACAGCAGCAGAAGTGGGATTTGGTGGGTGGGACCAGGAGGGGACAATTCTTCATTTGCCTCAGGTGGTGAAACAGGATGAGCCACTCCTGTAACAGAGCCATATACGTAAGAGACCAAAAGCAGAATTGTAGACAGATTCAGGATGAACAGTCTGGAGGCCCTCAGATCACGTGTCATTAGAGCCCTCCCTAGAACTGATAGAATCTGAGGGTCCTTCCAGATCTGGACAATTTAGCAGCACCCAGGCATTGTTTTAAGCTGGAACAGGAACAGCAACTTTGCTTCCAGACTTCTGATGCTATGTTTGGGGACATTGCGTAGCTATTCCAGTGAATTTTTAAAAAGTATTGTCTTCTGAGAGATGGGGGAGCAGAAGTCGATCAGAGAAAACCTGAGAGGGCAAAGTTCTCAGCATACAGGAAGCGAAATAATCTGATATTGCACATCATTTTATATTAATGTCCGTCTGTTACAGTTTTTTGAAGTTGTTTTGGGGGAGCAAATGCATGAATACCTTGCCTTAAGCATTTTATAAATATTTCATAATCCAAAATTTCAATTTTCCTGATTTTTTTGGGGGGGGGCGGCGGCAAAAAAGCTTTAGAAAAAAAATGGGAAGGGGAGTGGTTTTTTGTATTAAAGGGGGATTTCTTTGCAGGCCTTCACATCTCTAGCTACAGCCAGCACACCCAATAGTCAGGAGCAATGGGTGCTTTTGTCCAGTAACAACTGAAGGGCCACAGGTCCCCCATGCCTGTTCAAGGCCATATGCCATACATGAGATTTATGTTCCAAGCAGCTACCTCTAAATTTCCACTCAGCTTTATGCATAAAACTTCTTTTTTTCTGTCAGCAAACCAGACCTCAACAGTTCCCATGGTGACTTTCAGGGATGCAGCATTTAAAAGGAAATATCTCCACCACCACAAAAATTGTTCTGGGCACAGAGTTTTCTCTGGTGACCTCTCTCCATTGTGGTTACAGCAGGCTGCTCCGTTCCTTAAATCATCAGCAGTTCCACTCTTCATTGCAGCGATTTTGCCTTCTCCTTTCTTAAAAAGCACTTAGTTCGGTGTGAGTGAACCCACAAACTAAATAATAAATGGGGAATAATAAAGCAGATGCAAGGTGATGAGCAAAGATAAAATAAGTTTTCTTTTAAAATTTAACAGAAAGTGCAGCAGACTCAGAATAGAGCATGATTCACAAAGCATTACAAAATACATTATTAAAACAGAGGGGGAAATCACTCCAAACATGCTGGGAAAATAACTTATTAACCAAACACAATCAGAACTATTTCAGACCTGTAGCTTTTGTAGACCACCCTGAATACACCATCCCCCTATCTGCTTTGATATTGTGCAGAACTAAATGTCTTGTTCTTTATTTGCACAGGAACCCTGAAGGTAGGTAATTTAGACTCCATTTTATCTTAACAATCCAACCTTTATTGAGTTTTGGATTTCTCCACAATTAACCCTAATGAGTCACAAGACCCAAAGAACTTGGTTTGAGAAATGTAATAGCAGTTACATAGTCCTCCATAGTTAAACAGTGCTGAAAATGTATGTTCGTGTGTCAGCAGTGGTACTTTATAGAATCATAAAAACAAAGAATGTAGAGTTGGAACTTGGAAGTGACATACATGACAGATGGCTATCCAACCTCTGCTTAGAAACCTCCAAGGAATGAGAGTTCACCACCTTCCGAGGGAGACCGTTCCACTGTCAAACAGCTCTTAGCATCAGAAAGTTCTTCCTGATGTTTAGTAAGAATCTCCTTTCTTGTAACTTGAAGCCATTGGTTCAGGTCCTGCCCTCCAGAGCAGGAGAAAACAAGCCTGCTCCATCTTCCATGTGACAGTTACCTTTGTACGCTGATACCTCTGTGCACCTTTGTATGGGGTCACCTGCCGCTGCCACATGTATCTTCCTTCTCTGCAAAGCGGCAGGATTCATTCTGTACACCAGTGTTTCCCAACCTTGAGCCTCCAGCTGTTTTTGGACTACAATTCCCATCATTCCTGACCACTGGTCTTGCTAGCTAGGGATGATGGGAGTTGTAGTCCAAAAACAGCTGGAGGCCCAAGGTTGGGAAACACTGCTGTACACTGTACCTTCCATAGACACCTCGGTCCATAGCTGCCAAGTTATCCCTTTTTTAAAGGGATTTTCCATTATGCTGAATAGGCTTCCTCGCGAGAAAAGGGAAAACTTGGCAGCTATGCCTCGGTCTGTTCTGAGATCTGCAACTGCAGTTCTCGCTCCTCTGCGAGAATCGGTGTCCGAAGTGAGGGCATGGAATCAAGACACAGCACGGCTTCTGACAACCCTGCTTTTTTTGTGTCACATTCCTCCACAGGTTTGTCTCCTACATTGGGCAATCTCCCTCCTCCCTAGGGACACCCTGCCTGCATCTCTGTTCCAGGGCGGTCCATTCTGGTCTAGTGAGAATTTCTCCATCTTAGCCTGGTAGCTCCAAGTGTGGATAAGTGAGCCCCAAGTTGCTGTACCTTCTCTTCCAGCAAGGCAACCACCTTGCATTTGCTGCAGGTGTAGTTTTGCAATTTCTCAGGCAGGAAGACAAACATGGCACACAGGGCTGTCTTAAGCATATCTGGTGCCGTGGTGCAAAGCTCCCTCCAACGCCCGCCCCCCGTTTCCCAGAGTTTTTTTTAGGGAGGATGGCGCTGCTGGTGGGGCTGGAGGAGGCGGGCAGCGGCTGGAGGGCGGCTCCTCCGGCGGGGAAGAGGTGGAGGCTGGACGTGGCACCTCCCGGCTCAGCTGGCCGCTTCGTGCCGCGGTGGCCATGGCAGACGGAGGCTCTGGGTGCGGCGCTGCTTCAGCGCGGCATGGCAGAGGCAGGCGAGGGCGGTGAGCTGATGCCAGGCGGCGTCGCGTCCAGCCTCCGCCTCTTCCCTGGCGCCCTCCAGAACTTGGCGCCCCGCGCCACTAGCCTCTATGGATAAGATGCCCCTGATGGCACAGGAGTTGCAGGTCACTGCAGCAGCTCCTTGTCTTACTTTAAGCTCTCCACTGGAGCCCAACCTGTAGAAAGTGAGGCCATTTCTCTCCAAGTCTTATCATTGCTAAGCTGGTAAAGCTTGTTTTCCTGGCAGTTGTTAACACCAATTAATTTATAGCCACCGGGCAATCTGCTCTGGCAGAGTGGGACAGAGTGTGGGTCTTGTTCCCAGAAAATCCCTTCAGCATCCCTTCAGTTAGGTAGCACATATTTAGGGAATGCAGTCTGGCACCTTAGATGTTACATTAAATTTCTGCATATTCATTCATTTCTTGGTGAGCTGAAGAAAGGGCTCTCTTTCACAAGACCTCTCAAGACAAAAAGCCTTTTAAAACATTGCTTTCTCCATTCTTTTTCATCTAAATGCAATATTTTATTTAGAAATATATTTTAGGAAGATATATTCAGAGCCAGTGTGATGGTGTCAGTGAACAGGGATAGCCTGGTACTGCAAAGACCCAGATTTAATCCCATGCTCAGCCATAAAGCAACCTTAGTGACCCTGGGCCAGGGACTCTCTTGGTTTAACCAGCACTGCCCAGAGTTCCTTGCAGGAAGGGTGACATGAAGTTGGAAGAAGTAAATAAATATTGAGCCAAATTTAAAATGTTTACAAAATCATTGAAGATGAGAGAAAACAAAAGATTCAATAAGGAGAGCTATGGGAACGCAGGAAGCTTTTTTATATTAAGTCCAACAGTTGATCCATTTAGGACAATACTGACTATGCTGGATTGAAGTGGTTCTCTAGGGGTCTCACTCAGAGTCAGCCCTACCTGGAAATATGGGGGGTTGAAACTGGGATTTTCTGTTTGCAAAGCAAATGTTTTACTGCTGAGCTGTGGCCCTTCTGCTATCTAGAGGGCTATTTAAATAACACAAAATCTTTAAACATTTAGGCAGGAAAACAATGTTGTTATAAGTAAGTATGCCCAAACAAATAAAGAAGAATTTAAGAAGGGAGAATCAATATCCGTAAAGAATCACAAGCTGTAAACAGTAATGTGTGTTTGAGAGAGAAAAGCATAATTTGTAGACAAATAAAAAGAAAATAATTCAAATACTCCAATGACAAAAGTTTACACAGCCACACTCTATCATGAATATCTAATTATCACACAACCTTTGTGGATTTACGTTATTATAGAGCTCCTGTTGTTGGCATCTGTTTGTCTTGAGAGACAGTGGAGTGTGCCTCTGGGGGCGAAGTCAAACCGCTGCATTGGCAACACCAAAGGGACCTTCCCAGGGTGCAAGTCTGGGCAGTGTGTATGGGGGTCCTGGGCTACCCAGACAACAAGACTCTTGGTCTCACTTATGTAGTCCAAAGGAACACAGAGCAATACATTTGACACCAGCTTGGGTCCAGGAGTTGCCAGAAAGAGACGTACAAGGCTCTATCCAAGTGTTTTAGGGATTCCATTCCAGATTTGTGTAGGGTTTACTCCTTAGCCTTTTCTTCTCCCAAATATATCCTTAAGGGCAGTGGAGGTTTGGTTTCAGACTTTTCCTTCTAGATGGGCTACCTCCCCAGGTCAATGAGCCCCATCTGCCTCTCACGTCCTTCTGCAGCATATGCAAAAACCGCCTTCTTGACCATTGGACCCACTATTGGTCTCATCCACTCAATCCACCAGAGCCTGTCTTCACGTGCAGGGGTGTCTCTAACTTGCCGAGGGTTTGAGACCAATCAGCTGCCTTCACCTGGTTTAGCCGGCCAGTCGAAGCCATTCCTAGGATGTGGCTGCTGTCACATACAGGCAGCTTCTAGGAGCTACAGGGTGAGAGCTGAGAACAGGGTGATGACCAAAGGTGGACAAACTACCTCAGAAGGAGCATGACGTGTTTCCCACCAGAGGTACTACCTCTCCCTAATACCCCATACACCCCTCATTGGTGCTCTAGAAGCCCACATTTTGGACACAGTAATTCGGGGGTGCCACTAGATTCAAGGTTACCTGTGGATTGTTGCAGGTCTGTCATCTGCTCAGAATCCATGAAGTACAAAGGGTGCAGGAAAGCTGCTTGGACAATCTATTTTTCCTTTGCAGAGGCTCTTGTAATGACCCTCCGGATCAGCATGGACTGTGTTGCAGGTGGAGAAAGGAACCTCTCCAAATCAGGCAGCGGTAGAAGTGTTCCTCCACCAAATTTTGAGTAATTTCCCTATACCACCACTACTGTTGTTCCAATGGTGATATAGCCATAGCCCAAGCTGCTCAGGAGTCCACATCCTATCCTTCAGAGAAACTTTCCAGTGGCACAGAGTACTGCGGGGGGGGGGGGGGAGGATGGGTGTGTGACTGACCTTCAGCTCATGCAACCATTTAATAACTTTTAATGCTAATGTAAAAAGTTACCTTGAAAAGCATGAGAGCTTTTCAAAATGAGATAAATGGCCTTGCAGAGAGAATTTGACATGTGTTTGCCTTTTGGTTCCAAAAGTTTGCATTTTCAACTAGTTTAAGAACCTTTCCTTTCCTTGTTCACTTGGCACGCAGCCTGTTACTTTTCTGTTGCTCCCTTACCAAGGGTCATTGTGCGTTGGCGATGGTTTCACCTGCAGCTGACCTAAATTAATCTCATTTGCTTATAATAAATAATGAATTCACCTTAAGCTTTGTGTAGCTGAAAGTCAGAACCCGTGCGCTAAAGTGGCTCAAAGTGCACAGCCACAAGCTACTGCAGATTCCATTATGCATTCCCCATGGCGGAAGTAGTTGCGTACCAAACACTTTCCCTTCTGGTTTGCCTGGTATGGTATCATGGCTGTTTGTTGCTCAGCTGTACAACAGAGCTGTACATACATTGGTTTTAATAAGGTTGTGGGGCATGATGGTGGGAACATATGGAAGCTCATGGGAGAAATAGACTTGAGTTTATCACAACCACCTTGGGCAAAGGACTGTAGAGAGTTGAGGACTGGGGTGTCTGAAGGCTGAGTGGCCTGATTCTGCTGTTGGCCCAGCTCCCTTTTATGCTCTTTAAAGGGCTGTTGCCCAATTCTGCAGTCCTTGGCTCTTAATGTGTGGGGAAATAGGAAGGCACTGGGAATGTGTCTTTCAAGCCAGTTTCTCTCTTTTGCTCCCACACCCCTGCCACTGCTTAAACATCTAGTCTGATAAACAATTCTGAATATCAGGAAAGCTTGCTTGCTATTTTTTGGGGACATTTTGGTTGGTCCAATAAAGGTATGAGCCTATCCTGGCATTTAGAAGCAATACTAAAAAGGGACAGTGTTTCTGTTCTTTATTGTACAATCTCTTGGCTCTTTTGTAGAGGAGTGACTCATGATTTACTAATGTTTGGATTGGCACAGAAAATGTTTTGGGAGCATTTGTATAGCATAGAACACGGTTCCAAGCAGAAGTAACTGCATCAATTTTCCCATGGGAATTGCTTTCTTAAGGTTGCATGTTGCATCTCACTGAAATGCCATCAGAGGAATATCCTATGTGAAAGGCAATGTATTGAACAACTTGTCACCGTTTCCTCTTTGCCCCAGAATTATATTAAGTCGGGGCACTGTGGGAAATTTAAAGGATCCAGCCACTTGATGCTTCTTGCAGTCATGGCTAGGGGGGGAAAAACATTTAAGGAGGCCAAAGATAGGCCTTGAGAGCTGGTTCAAGGATTTCAGGTGCTTGTGCTACCCCAACAATGCCTAAGTTCAGCATTACTATTTCCCTCAGGAATTAAAACGGGGGACAGGCATGTTTAGATTTTTAGGATGGTGAGGGCTATGGGGCAAGACCTTTGGTGAAAGTGGACTTGGGCTATGTGGCACTGTAATAAAAAACTTCTTCTTCTTCTTCTTCTTCTTCTTCTTCTTCTTCTTCTTCTTCTTCTTCTTCTTCTTCTTCTTCTTCTTCTTCTTCTTCTTCTTCAGCGATTACTCGTAGCTAAGATTGTCTTCCATAAACACGATTTTAACAATGGGTGTGTAAGTGACTGTGGAGGCCAATTCTGGATCTGCACGTCCTTCCACAGTGGGGACACTGGTTTCCAGGCGGAAGTTGATCACGGTGTGGATTTGCCAAGCGTGCCTTCCTCTTAGCACGTTTCTCCCATGCGTCCTGAGATCGAGTTTCTTCAAAGCCCATGACACCTTTGGTAAAGGCTGTTCTCCAACTGGAGCGCTGGCAAGCCACTGTTTCCCAGTTGTCAGTGTTTATACTACATTTTTAAAGATTTGCCTTGAGACAGTCTTTAAACCTCTTTTGTTGACCACCAGCATTATACTTTCCATTTTTAAGTTCGGAATAGAGTAGTTGCTTTGGAAGACGATCATCAGGCATCCGCACATGACCAGTCCAACGAAGTTGATGTTGAAGAATCATTGCTTCAACACTTCAACACTTCTTCTTATTCAATCATTGATTCTTCAATAAAGAACATAACATGTTTACAACCATTGTTTCAAGTGATGTTAATTATCATTAAGCATCAGGCAGGAATATTATAAAATGAAGAACTTAATACAACCATGACTGTTTAATTATTTCTAAGTCAAAGTTAGCCACACTTACATCCTTCCTACTGTAATTTTGAAGATCTCTGTTAATGAACTTCTCAAATGCTGTGCTCTCACTTTTGGTTGCTTCTTGTGCTTTCGCTAGTTCTGCCCCTTTAGTTGATTTACTTATCCATTCATTCACATGATCAGCAAAAAGACAATTTAATTCAGGGATGAGAAAGAATGCTGAATTGTACAGTAGTTGTAATCAGAAGAAGACTGAGCTTACCGGTAATAATTCCTACTTCACTCCCAAGAAACACCAAAACCAGGCAGAAATTGACTCCTCCAAACAATCAGAAAACAACAACACTGCATCTGAAAAGTTGATTCCTGGTGTGTGCATTCAGAGAATCCAGTGTATGTGCGTACATAGGGAATTTCCTACCCAGCAGCCTGTGAAGTAAAAAATGGGCTCTAGTGATCATGTGCTCCTTGCCAAAAGCCTCCCACATTGGCGCCCTGGCGAGGCTCATTTCCCTGGTGAAGCTCATCTAGTGCCTACAAGCGGCGTAGTGAGCCGCCGTGACACCAGGGGCAGCAAATTGCCATGCACCTTGGGGGGGGGGGCATCACCAAGCGGGCTTTTTACCTGGAGTTTGGTGCTGGAGGCGTGCGGATTTGGAGGCGCGGTGATACCCCGCCACGTAACGGTGCATGCGCAGCATCGCGCTGCGCATGCGTGTTACGTGGCGGGGTATCACTGCCCCCTCCCGGTGACTCCAATGCCGTGCGTGTCCAGCGCCAAGCTCCAGGTAGAAAGCCCGCTCAGTGCGGTGTGTCTGCCACACCAAGGGGGCTTTTTACCTGGAGTTTGGACGCATGCACAGCATTGTTACGTGGCGGGGTATTGCTGCCCCCCAGCGACTCCAAAGCCGTGCACCTCCCACTCCAAACTCCCAAAGCCCGCTTGGAGCGGCGGGTGTGTGTGTGTGTGGCACTTGGCACCCCCACCCCCGTGACTCCCAAGCTGAGCCTCCAGTGGAACCCGGGGCAGACTGCCCGCATCGCGCCCCCCCCCCATTGTGACGCCCCTGGTGCCTACTCTGGTGTCTTTTTATTGTTCAATCCTTTTAAACTATATTTATATACCGCCTGTTTCTTCCAAGGACCTCAAAATGGTATATCTAGTTCTCCTCCCCATTTCAGCCTCACAACAGTCTTGTGCAGTAGGTTAGACCAGTGTTTTTTTCGGGGGAGGGGGATGCATAGGTATGCATACCCCTAAACATTTTGTGCATCTAAGTTTGGCCTCATTGAGGGGCACTATGTGAGTAGGAAAATGAGAGTACACCTAAACATTTTCTTAAAGAAAAAAAAGCACTGGGTTAGAAGGGATGGTGAATGGCCCGAAAACTTGATCTTGCTGCTTCTGATTGGTTTTCACTTGTATTTTGCGGTTTACATCACCATGTAAACCCGTAAACCAGTCTGTGGCAACAACTGCGCAGCTCTTCGCTTTCAGTGTCCAAGGAACCCGGATGGTCAGGATCTCCTGGCAAGCCCTCTTCCTCGGCACTCTCTATCCGTTTCGCTTGAGGGAGAAGGGAACTCAAAACCACAACTCCCATAATTCCGCGCGAGTAGCTTCTGAGGCGACGCGACTCCATGACAGCCGAGGGCCCCGAGAGGAGACTTACAAAAACGCTTTTACTGGTTTTCTCCTCGGGTCGCGCATGCGCTGCTGCCAGAGCCCTCGGATTGTTTGTTCCCTGAGTGCGCGCGCGGGGGGTGGGGGGGTGGAATGTTGTAGGGCGGCGAGTGGGCGGAGCAGTTGCGGCTGCCTCTCTCTCGTTCTCTCCCCCCCGCCCCGCCCGTCCTCCCCAGTTGCTAATATGGCGTCTCGGAGAGCTCGCTCCGCCTCAGGTCAGTTGACAGCCCGGCTTCCTCCAGGGCCGCCTGGCGCAGTTTCCATGGCGCTCGAACCTCCCAGGGCGGAGATGGCCTGCCTTGCGCATAGAGACGGAGCCGGTTGATGGAGGAGCTGGTCAGTCGTCTCGACTTGGGAGCCCAACTCGCCCGACGCTTCCTGGGCTTCTCTCTCTCTCTCTCTCTCAGTCCTGCCCTTCCCTTTCGCCCACCCCCAATCCGTGGGGCTTGGGCGGCTCCAGAACAGGCGGGGCTTGCGCAGACCCCTTGCCCAAGGGGGCGGAGGGTGGTGGTGGAGGGCATAAATGTAGAGGGGCGAGGGTCAGGGCGCTTAGGGGCCTCCTCCAGCCAGGACATTTTCTCGCAGTGCCAGACTAATCAGGCTTGCTCGGAAGTAAGGCTCTCTGTTCTCACTTATTTAGTAAGTGTGCTTAGGGTTGGCCATAATAAGAGTCCTGCTGGGTCAGATTAAGAAAACTGCACCTAGTTTAGGATCAGTGGCTACCCAGATGCCCATAGGGAGCTCACAGTGGGTTGGACTGGATGACCCTTGGGGTCCCTTCCACCTCAACAATTGAATGATTCTAACAAGCAGAGCTTCAAAGCAGTGGCCATTTCCTGCTGGTAGTTTCCCAGCCGCTAGCATTCAGATGCATGCTGCTGACCCTGGAGGCTCTGTGGCTTAGAGTAAGGAGTATTAGCTTTAACTTAAAGGGATCCCTGGCCATTAGGTCCAGTTGTGACCTGGGGTTGCGGCGCTCATCTCACATTATTGGCCGAGGGAGCCGGCATACAGCTTCCAGGTCATGTGGCCAGCATGACTAAGCCGCTTCTGGCAAACCAGAGCAGCGCACGGAAACGCCGTTTACCTTCCCGCTGGAGCGGTACCTATTTATCTACTTGCACTTTGCTGTGCTTTCGAACTGTTAGGTTGGCAGGAGCTGGGACCGAGCAACAGGTGCTCACCCCGTCGCGGGGATTCGAACCGCCGACCTTCTGATCGGCAAGCCCTAGGCTCTGTGGTTTAACCCACAGCGCCACAGCTTTAACTTACGGTATAATAAATACATTAGTTAGTTTAAATGGTATAATAAATACATTAGTTAGTTTAAAGGGTGCTGCGAGACTGATTGTTTTGACTCAGATTTTGACTCTGATTGAGATTTAACAATGGATTGCTATCTTGTGATCCAGGATAGTGTAACAATGCAGTGTATTTGCTAGAGAAATTAAGAGGGAGAGGGTTTGGTTTCTCTGAGGAAGCAATGTTCTTTTGTCACCCTATACACTCTGTCCCCTAGTCTAGTTCTCAGATTACTGCTTTTAGGTGCATGACTATTCTTTCCCCTTATGAGTCCCCAAAAAATTTAAAGCGTGGCTGTGATAGACAGGCAATAAAATGCATATACTGTATATCATGCAGTTGTGCCTGTCTGAGAGAAGAGATTGGCTGGCAAACTGGGTTTTTTTGCTCTACCATGAGTGAAATGACTCTTAGGGTAAGGCTGTGGCTGTGCAGTGGCTAAGGTGTCACATATAGAGAGAAGATGGCTACACGTGCAACAGTTATCACTTGGCATATTTTATATAGGTACTAATATGAAGTCAGAATAGTAAAGAATTTAAAAGGATAGATTCCTCTGCTCGCACCATTTGTTCTTGTGGGTGACATGTGGATTTTCTAATCTGTGTTAATGCATGGTTGTAGTTATTCTAGATTAAGTAATATTGCATGCCAGCTGTTCTGGGTATGTGTTAACGGCTGTCTTTTATTTTATGCTTCATCTCGTCCATCCTTGATGTAGCTGCCTGTACTTCCAGCTCCATACAACATTTACCTGCATTTATTTAGTCTTTTTCCTGCATGGTAGGGAAATCCAACTTGGTGCCCTCCAGAGACATGGTTGGACTCTAGCTCCCTCCAGCCCCAACCAACATGATGAGAGAATGATGAGAGCTGTAGTCCCAACAACACTTTGAAGGCACCATGTTACTGATGGCAAGAAAGTTGATTTGCTTTGCTGGTCTTGCCCACGTGGGCAGGGAGGGAATCCACACCTAGTGCGTGTGTGAGTTAGTAGAGCAAATGTCCTCCATGGCTCAAAATGAGAAATGGGCGCTCAGCCACTTGCCATGTGTGATGCCACTCCACTCTCCTTCATTCAGAGGTTAAAAGTTGCTCCCTTTGGTTGCCTTACAGCTCTTTGGCCTTTCATTGCTTTAATTTTGCATAACTGAGGTTAGTGTTATTTACACTTCGAATGACTTGCGGAGAATTCTTTTATTTATAATTTTAAATATTTTAGGTAGGTGTTGAGGAAATGTCAGCTGTAAATGACACTGGAAAGCATAGATAATTTAGGGCTCACACTAAACCCATGACATTATAAATTATGGGGATTTTGAGCTCAGACAGAATGGCATTGGTGTCCTTCACCTAATGACCCTAAAAACTTACATCCTTGGGGATCACGTTTGACAGATTTACTGCACAGGAAATGAAGGCTAGTGTTCATTTTCATCCTCTTTGGATTTTCTTTGCTGTGAAATCTCTTTTGAGTATTATCCCATTATGTTGAAGTACAAAATGCAGACTTAATGCTCCACCAATCCATGACATGATTTCCTGATCTTAAAAATTGTGATAGTCTTGGCTTTCCTTTTTCATTTTTTTAAAGGAACAACTACTGAAAGTACGTGAAAATCTGGCTAAAGTAGGTGTGTGTGTCTATGTGTAATATATGTGTAATACATACAATTCTCATACATATATACACACACACATATATATACACATGCATACTGTGTGTGTGTGTATATATATATATATATATATATATATATATAATATACTGGTATATATATATATATGATGCTTATGTGTCTATGTGCCTTTGGTTTCCCTTTCTTTCTTGCAAGGAACTTCTTCTGAGTACTTTGGTTGGTTTTGCCATCTCTGCATTTTGGTAACACTGCAGGGATGTGTCTATTTTTGTATGCATGTGTGTTTAATGTGTAAAGAGGTAAACCTGCAGGTCAAGGCCTTGGAATGGCCATGGAGACTAATGGTAGGACGTGTTCAATGATTGCATGTCACTGAAACACATATATCACACTGCAGAGAATGAAGGGTTCTATCTGAAATATTTACAGTATTGTGGCCTTAGTTGACGTGCTAGTATTCTGCTTTGTGGATTCCTGAGAGAATGTTCTCAGATTAGTGCCACATAAGCAAACATTTTATATCCACAACATATATATGCATATGCCATACTGCTTTAACTGAATGGGACCCGTTATCTAATAAGCTTAGAAATCTAGAAGGTTTTTTTTTGCCTTTCCATAGTACTCTCAAATTGTACATAAGAATGTACAGTATAGCCTTTTTATCTTTATCAGTGTTCATATAATTAAGAAAATGTAGTAGGTGAGATAGTGTGAGGAGGCATCTACTTGTGCAACAGGGTTTTCCTTCCTCTCCTGCCCCCTGCAGCCCCACAGGCACCCCCAAAATCTGCTGCAGAGGGTGGGGGACCCTCTAGAACAGATTTGGGGAGCTTGCAAGGGGCTGGAGGAGGGAGAAGGAAAAGAGAAACCAGGAGTCCTGTGGTGCAAGCAAGTGGACATCATTGGAACAGGGCTTTATTATGACTGCTCCTGTTCTGTGAAACAGCATGCAGCCACTCTCTCCACTTTCCAGAATCAATTGAATACATTTTTGTTTTGTTTTGTTTTGTCAAGCTTTCCCAGCTATATGAATGGGTCTCTGCCATAGGTGTCCAATTCATATTGTTTTTAAACTTACCTCATATTTTTTTGTTTTAAAAAGCTGTTTTTCTTATAATTTGTATACTGCCACGGGATTTATGTGGAAGGAGATTAATATAAATAATTAGAGTAATATCTCCCAGTTGTTTTTATACGACTTGCTCTTCCCGAACAGCTGGATTATTAGTGTGTTCAGTTAAATCACTTTCATCAGGCATATGTTTGTGAATTAGCATTGCTGAGAGCTGCAACGCATTTACTCTTTTTTTTTTAATGTAGAGGGAAACTAACTATCAATTTCTCTTTTAAAGAGCATGACAGTGATGAGGATTCATACGAAGTACTGGATTTAACAGAATATGCAAGGCGCCATCATTGGTGGAACCGAGTGTTTGGCAGGAATTCTGGACCTATTGTAGAAAAGTATTCTGTAGCTACTCAGATTGTAATGGGTGGCGTATCAGGCTGGTGAGAACTAACTGCTTTTAAATACTGTAGTGTGTTTTTAATAGATAGAGCAATTTTCTTCTGAAAGTGTTTTTAAACTGATTTAAATTTTACATTTCTGAGATCACACTTAACTAGTAAAAGAGGTTTCAAACATTCTTATAAGCAGTTTTCAAAATATCTAGGAGAAGATATTGCTATCATTTTTTTAAAAAGACAGGGCAGGAATGGCACAATTGATTATGAGACTGTATTGGAATAGTTGGCTTCTTTAACTGTGACTAAAGATAATGGGGTGGTATTCAATGTCAGTTGAATTGGACTAGGCACACTGAAATCAATGGATTGAAGTTACTTTAGACCAGGCTTCCTCAAACTCAGCCCTCCAGATGTTTTTGGCCTACAACTCCCATGATCCCTAGCTAGCAGGACCAGTGGTCAGGGATGATGGGAATTGTAGTCTCAAAACATCTGGAGGGCTGAGGTTGAGGAAGCCTGCTTTAGACCATTGATTTCAATGGACCTACTCTGAGTGTGACATCATACTTTTATATTTACACCTTGCAACCTACAAATGCTTACAAATGAGGTATTATAGTTCAGTATTTATTTAATTAACTTTGGTTTCATTAAAAGATTTGGAAATAAAAGTGGGTTGGTAAAGTGAAACCACCCTCCTGTGGCACCGTAATGTTGCTGTTCAGAGCTAGATTTTAAGGATTGTTCAAAGACTAGGTAGAAAAAATAATCTTCACAAGTATCACAGCATTAAGGGACCTAAAAAGAAAGTATTCAAAATAGTGGTGTAAATTATATTATGACAATGCAGTTTATATCCATCAGCATCTTTATTACAGTTTAGTTTGATCAACAGGATCCACCTATACCGTAGAAGTTAACAAACAAGTAACTGATGGCATGCAGTAATGTCATGTGGTCTTATTTATTCAGGAAAGTAGCCTCATATTTTGTAAATACCACTAAATCATATCTCTTGTGCTGTTAGTCTCATGTTGCTCTGTCTGGGTTGCCAATGAGAATAATGAGAGTTCCTGCATATTTCTTATCCCATGAGATTCTACCCTTGCCAACAGTATTCAGTTAGGGGGTTTCAAAATGCACAATCTTGAGAATGAGAATTCTGGAACACAGTAACCAATTATCAGATTATCCTCATTGCCTATTCTCCTGTGCACATTTACCGGTACTTGAAAGTAAATATGTTGTGAGCCCAGTAAGTATGCACAGTTTGACAACTCAGACTGTAATCCAATAACACTTTCCTAGGAATAAACCCTATTGAACTTGGAGGTTCTTAGTTCTGAGTAGACATGTATAAGATTGCACTGTTAATTTGTCTTTTCATTTTTTCTCTCTCTCGTTCCTCCAAGGTGTGCAGGATTTTTATTCCAGAAGGTTGGAAAACTTGCAGCGACTGCAGTAGGCGGCGGTTTTCTTTTGCTACAAGTATGCAGATTTTAATTATTTAGAAAGTGCTATGATTTGAATACTGTATAGGCAAGTTAACTGCTCAGCAAACAGAAAGGGAAGTGGAGGCTGTAACAACAGCTGAATGGTTTTGCATAAAGTGGTCCTTGAAGGGTATTTCCCAGATCCCCTCTTGCTGGTGCAGCTCTGCTAAAATCCATGTGAGAAGAACCACAAATTGCCCATAATAAAACGTTAAAGTTTTGGTTGAAGAAGTGTTGGTCGGTCTATCTATCTCATCTACACACGCACACTTTAAAAATTAAAGTATCTAAAAGTCTCTTATTTAAGTATGAGACATTAAAGCGGGTATTTTGTGAAATATAACATAGCAATCATAAGTGGGAAGTGCTATATAACATAGCAATCATAAGTGGGAAGGCATTTTTTGGGGGGGGTGTTCCTCTCACTGATAGTTTTAACCCCTACCCCTGTTGAAGCCAGTGTTGGGCATGAGGAATAACTGTGATGGCTTCAGGCTGGCTCAGTTAAGGAGATTGACAAGGAAGAGAGAGGGCTTTGGATCCAGCATTCCAGGACAATATGATATGCCCCAGAATGCTGCTGAATGAGTCCCACTGCTGGCGGTACGTCTGTGCCTGCTGAGCTCTGTGAGGGTGTACCAAGGGCCTCCAGTGTGGTACAGCTTTTCCTTGCAAATGGAGCCACACTTCCACCCCATCCTAAATGCCCCCCTCCCCGCTGCAAGCTGGCCTTCAGCAAGGATTAGGATTCCCGTATGTAAATGTACCATTTAAGTCATTATGACTATAAGCCAAAAATAGATTCTGTAAACAAACTGATAGGTTTTAAGTGGCATGCCCATAAATACTATTTTAGCCTTTAAATATTTATTGCAGTCTCTCTGCTGATTTATCTTAAAATTAAAAGTTTAAAGATATATATACAGTCTAGGGGGATTATGTGGAAGGTGACCTAATTTTAGCAGATAATAGTTTCCTAAATAAGTACATTTCCTTACATGCATTCAGATTTTTTTATGCTCTAGCTCCTCAGATGTCTGTCTTTTACTTTTCCTAGATTGCTAGTCATAGTGGCTACGTACAGGTTGACTGGAAAAGGGTTGAAAAAGATGTAAACAAAGCAAAGAAGCAACTCAAAAAGCGAGCAAACAAGGCAGCTCCTGAAATCCACACATTGATTGAGGAGGTAAATCTTGTCTTACTTGCTTTTGAATATTGATTCTGCTGTGGCCTTGATGCAATGTTGGGTTTCCAAGTGTTCCACATCTTAACAACCTATGGTATGTTAGATGACCCTTGCCTCCAGGAAAGGGGGTGCTGAGTAAAGCTTTGGGCTGCACACTTTAAGTGCTGTGCCCCAGATGGCCTTTGCTTTACCCTGGACTTCAGCAAGAAGGGAGGGAATGCAGTCCCCACCCCCCATGAGATGAGTCCTTCACTTGGGTATATTGCCTGGAGGCCTTTTGACTGGTTCTATACGGAGGCATATTTTATTTATTCAGTCTATCTGACTATCTTCCATTGACCTTAAAGAGTCAGATGTCTGTATCCATGAAACAATTATATTTCCTTAGAAATAGGTTTTTATTTGAGAACAAATGCCACCTTAAAAAACTAACAAATGTACTTCGGCATAAACTCTGGTGCATCAAATGCACAAAACTGTATGCCACAATACATTTGTTAGCCTTTTAAAGGTGCCCAAGGACTGTAGATTTTCTTGCAACAGGCTACCCCTCTGGAATTTTTATTTAGGGGTTCGTTATTTAAAGTATTTATGATAAAACATTTGAAAGCATTTGAAATGTCACAGGTGGTTGCAGATGCCTTCTACACAAGCATTATGGCCTTATAATTCAAGACAAAGGTAGACAGTTCCTTTTTAAAACAATGAACAATCTTTCCACAACTAACAAAGCTCTACCTAGAGCTATATTCCACCTGTACTCTGTAACTCTGATGGTTATCCGAGTGCAAAAAGTATTTGTTTATTTTTAAAATGTTTTTTTTGTTTTTGCTGTAATGCCATTTCCACAGCCTATAGTGAACTCTCTTTCCTTTTCAGACAACAGAATTCCTTAAACAGAACATAGTTGTATCTGGCGGGTTTGTCGGAGGCTTCTTGTTGGGCCTTGCATCTTAAGGACATTTCTCTTCCTGCTGGCTTAACCATGATAATGAAGAAGGGTAGCAACGCACAGTTCTTGAGTGAGGCAGTCTGAGTCGCTCTCTAGTCACTCCAGAGCAAGATGGATGGATTTGCCAGACAAATCTTGAGTATTTTGCATTTTAGGCTTTTGCCTCCTTAAGCTTGCTGAAACAGGTTTGCTGAAAAATCTATAGTGTGTTGCATAGCATTCCTTGAAGGAGCAAGAACTGGCTAACTTTCGTCATAATTTTTATTATTGTATCTCCATGCAGAATTCAGCATATTTAATAAGCTATCTTTTGGCTCCACATCTTTTTTCCAATTTTAGGGATATATTTTTATTATTATTTAAGACAATCCCGTGCTGTGTTTAATCATGCCTTTGACTAAATGTGTATATTGTGCTTCAAGCGCAGAACTAGCCATCGTCTGTAGAAACCACTGCAATAAAAATAATCTATACATCAGTAATATCTTTTTGCAAAGATGAAATAACAAGCAATTGTGAACCTATTAAAGAGTGAAGATCAATCAATGCCTGATCTTTGCTTTCGTGTGTTTTCATATGTTGTATCAACTTGATGTGGTTCCATCATCAATCACACAAGCAGAATGTGGGCAATAGCAAATGTAAAAATCAGAGGAACAGAGGATCGTTTATAAGCAAATTGCAGGAATGACCCATTTCCAGGAAACATTTTAGTGGTAGCAGCTTTTAGGAGCGCTCCAGGAACAGCTTCAAGATGCAAACAAGTGTCCAGTGGAGAAATATATGTGAAAAGATCCATACGTGCAGCCAGGCTGTACAGTTTACTTTCTCTCTCGGGTGCAGTACAATGAGGGACCATTCTTAGAAAGGTGACTTGGTCAGGACAAGTGGTGTTGGAAACTGCTGCCAGTATACTGGGCAGACAAGGAGCAAGTGTTCAGAATACAAAAGGACATATGCATGTGTATAATGGACTTGCGAGCAAAGATGCAGTAAATGGATCAGTGACCAAGGATGCAGCTAAAACTGATTTGTGCATGTAAGAGTTGGCTTCTCCCCTTCATCTCTGTGGGCATTTAGCTTCAGCAGGGTGACCCAAGAGTTCCAAATCACACATAGCTGTTACCTATGGGAAGCTGTAGTTCCAGTATCCAAGAGGACATGAAATGGTTGAGAGTGCAAACTTGCAACAAACCAAGAATCTTCTGCCAAAGGACTTGTACAGAGCAAGCTACAGGCCAAATTAATATTTTTTAAGTCTACTTTCCAGCTCACAGTGATATTAAAGGCTACTGCCCCATTCTCTATTCTAGTGCTGCCGCTGAGTTACACAGTGTTGTGAAGTTAAAAAGAAAAACAATCTGATGCCTTTGCTTAAAAGTTTTCCAGTCTCATATGCCGCTTTCGCTGGCACTCTTTGCTTTTTGGTTCTTTGGAGTTTACTGGTCCTCTCTTGCATTCACTTCTGTCTTGCAATACATTAGCAAATACTTTAGAATAATATGACGTTGTTTTCCCAGTCTCTGTTACTGTCCCTCAGGACTCCATTCTTGGCCACCTTTTCTCTCTATGGTTTCTCTAGTCTACAGACTTGATTAATTTATTTTGGCCTGCAGTATCATTGTGATGCTGATGAGAATTCAGCTCTTTCTCCTCTTCCTCTGCTCATTCCAACTGTCTTACAGTTATTTCTATTTGGATATCGGATAATGATTTTAAAATACCATCGTCCCCCCCACCAAACCAATGGTTGGAACTCATGATAGGAACCTGGATAGCTCAATTGGTTAGAGCACGGTGCTGATAAGGCCAAGGTTGCAGGTTTCGTCCCCATATGGAACAGCCGCATATTCCTGCATTGCACGGGGCTGGACTAGTTCAAGCATCCCCAACCTTCAGCCCTCAAGATGTTTTGGACTACAATTCTCATCATCACTGACCACTGGTCCTGTTAACTAGGGATCATGGGAGTTGTAGGCCAAAACATCTGGAGGGCCGCAGGTTGGGGATGCCAGGACTAGTTGGTCCTCAAGGTCCCTTCCAACTCTACAATTCTATGATTCTCTGTCCCGCCAGTTGCTGGATTTACTATCAGCTGCAACCAACATTAGCAATGGATGATAGGTGTTGTAGTCCAACAACATCTGAAAGGCAACAGACGTTCCTCTGCTCTAAACACTTACTTTGTTATCCTTTCTCCCTCATAAGATAACATCCCTCTTCAGTTTCTCAGCAGGTTAAGACTTTAGGGGTGATAGCCCTTTCATTCTTGCATCACATTACTCCTCTGGTTAATATCGGCTTGCAGGCATCCCATAGGCATCTGGTTTGCCACTGTGAGAACAGAGTGCTAGAATAGATCAACCTTCGGCTTCATCCAGCAGGGCTCATTTCTTAAGAACTTGGAATGTTAGTTCAGCTCTCAAATTTTAAAAATTACAAAACATGTAAAGGTAATATTTTATGATGGACCTACACCACAAAAAGATAGTTGATTAATAAATGCTTGTTTTTTTCTAGTTACTGAAAACCTATGGAGGTGTACACCACCACCCCTGGAATTGATTCTTCTAAAATATCAATTGCAATCAAATGAAATATTTCAAAATACGAGCTATGAAATCCCAGGAACCTGAAGCTGCAGGAACAGGAGACAGAACTTTAAGGATTTTGCTTCATAACTGCAATATCCCAGAAATTGGGATATGGTTTCTCAGAGAAGAAGTTGAATTTGGAAATCCTTATAAAGAGCAAATAGGCAGTTAGTACTACTGCTAGTTAATGAAGCACGAGGATTAGGTTGATCAGTATTCTCCAATGAGCTTCAAATGGAGAGAATTCTGTAATCTTTTAATTAACATTCATTTATTGCCCTGAGGAACTCAGTTCAACAGTGATGAGTCTATGGCTGCAGACCACCTGCTGAGCATTATTGTGCAGGGATTTGAACTTGTTCGAACCCAATACTTAGCTACTGCACCATCCAGGCCAACTGATGGTGAAACACATGTAAACACACACACACACACACACACACACACACACACACACACACCTGAATTCCACATTCTTTCATCTTCTGGAGTAGTAGCTGCCTTGACTTGTATGCACCAAAGCAGAGAAATGGATTCCTGATGGGCTACTCCACCTTCGCCATCTGTCCATACTAATGTTCCCAACTGAAGGTATGAAAGGCTGCTGTACAATCCTGCATTTTAGCTGTAAATCTTTCAGTAGATAGCTGTTCTCTTGGTGGTTGTGACAATCTCTGTTAAAGTGGAAGGATCCATCGGTTGTGCCATGTTCCAAGATTTTTTAGGGTTGGAGGGGAAAGAACTTCCATCTTCCTATGATATTTTGCATCTTTTGGAAATTGGTCTTCATCTCTTAGAAATTACATGTTAACATTGCCATTTTAAAAAGTTTAGATTTAGCAAGTAAGACATTTCCATTTCCTGACAAACTTGCCTGTATTTTTTCAATGAGGAAAGGTGCTGACATTCTAAGGCGTTTCTTCCATTGAGCAAAGATTTTGAGAAAGAAGCATTCAAAGAAATAAGACAAAACCATCATGTTTCTGAATCAGTGAAGCAAATCTGGCCTCTGAGCACAGCTGCTTTTTGTTTTTTCTAATCTTGGGTCATTCAGATTACCACATTTACCACTTGATCCACATGTGAAGGAAGTGCTTGGATTTAAGTTGATTTAGCCCAATTGAAGCCGATGGGATTAAACTGACAGAGTGCCAAGCACTAGTTTAATTGGGCTGTGGACTGTGTAGAAATCACTCATTCTGACTGCAGATAGAAAATCTATTGTATTAATAGGCGCAGTTTACTTGAAGAACCCTTATGTTGTTCAGCAGCAAGACGGATATGCCCTTGCAAGTTCAATCAAGGATTCTTATTACGTCAAAATGTGTAGACCCTGAGTTCATTGGGTATGATTCATGGCTTATAAGTGACACTGATAAATGAAGTGCAAAATTAATGTCTGACATGCTTTCTTGGGAAACACAATGTTCTTCCAGAGTGGGATGAGGCTGGTAATGAAATAAATCTTTTACAGGACCAATTGTTGAGCTTCACTGTTTCTATTCATTTTGCGGCTTACAACTCCTGCAGAAACAGCAATGCAAATAATGGCGGTTTTACAGCGACAGTGCTCTCTATACCCCCAACTTGTGTCTTGCATAAAATCGTGAAATCAAGGAACAGTGTAAAAAAATGTCAGAGGTACAAAGTTGCAGTCTTCCCGGACAACATTAATGACTCCACCAGCATGATATTTACTAAAGTACTTTACAACTGAAATAATTTTCTCCCCGGATGCGTAAGAAGAAAGGGCAACTCCTCCTGAATAAGAACAGGGCTACATCTAGGCCTGCATCTTAATAGTCAGTTAAATGTGTCCAGCAAGTCCCCAAACAGGGCTCAAAGATAACGGCCCTCCCCTGAGGTTTCCCCTCCAGCAATGGGCAGCAACGGGGTGGGGGGAGCCCCCCTCCAGTTGAACCATAATCCCCATATCCTCAGCTTTCATCAAACCATTCTACTTTTCAGCAGTTCAGATTTATGATACGGAGCCAGTCCTATGGTACAGATGCAAATTGCTGCAGCCCACTTTTTGCACACTTGCAGATAGGGCTGCTTCCTCCAACTATTGCTCCAACTATCTGAGAATTATATGGGCTATTGAGGCCCATGGGTCCTTGCCAGTGTCCAGTTTATACATTGTTGACAAATGATGGGAAGGATTGCTAATTCCACGTTGGGCGCAGATGTGTGGTGGAATGTGGGGTATACAAGCCCATCTGTATGGATTCCATGACTTGATTCTATTTCACGATCGCAATGCTCTGATTAACTTGGATGTTAGTTAATGTTGCCCTCCATGTTGCTTTCATGCATAATTCAGCTTTCTAATTTTGATGCCCGCCTAACCTCCACCCTCCCCCCCCCGGCTCTTTTATTGAAGCAGGAGAGAAACAAATCTTTAATTAAAATTGCGATTGGAAGAGCTGCCGAGCTTGGCAGAGGCAAAAGCCCCTCGATTTCAGGTTGATGGTATCACATTAAAAACAAAGCAGGTCATGCGTGCCACAGCTGAAGCCACAGCTAGTCTTCGGCAAAAACTGCTGTGAGTCATGTTTGTACTGACAGTGAGCAGTGTAATGTATTAATTGAATCTCTCACCAATTTAACTTTCAATTGACAAGCTAGTCTGCTTGAATAAAATTATGTAATAGGAAGGGGAGGGCAAAAAACGGCTGACATTAACACTTCACTGATAATCTACCACACACACATACACGAGAAAAATCTTGCCCATTTTGGCTAATAATAAACCTGCATCATGGCTGTTGACAGGAGTGAGATCCTGTCAGCTCAGAGATCTGCAATGGCTGCTGATTTGTTATCAGGCCAAGTTCAAGATGTTACTGTTAGGATAGAAAGCCCTTAACGGCTTGGGCTGATTACCTGAAGTTTACCAGCTTACCCCATTCCTGCAGCTCCTACACACTGGAACTCACTACCCAGGTGCTTTCACTGTATTCTTTTCGACGCCAACTAAAAACATTTTTACATGTCTTTTAACCTGTAATGGTAGCTCATAATGTATCTTTCTTAACTGTTGATTTTATTCATATTTTGATTATTTTTTTGAAAATCTGTTTTTAACTTGGATTTTTATTGACAATTTGTATCTTACATTACTTGCAAACTGCTTAGAGGTTTTATTTACAATTAAGCAGTGTATAGTTGTTGTTGTGTTGTTAAATGCAACAAATCAACCAAATAGTCACAGAAGGCTGAGAACTTGAGCCACGAAGAAGAAGAAGAAGAAGAAGAAGAAGAAGAAGAAGAAGAAGAAGAAGAAGAAGAAGAAGAAGAAGAAGAAGAAGAAGAGGAGGAGGAGGAGGAGGAGGAGGAGGAAGAGGAGTTTGGATTTGATATCCCACTTTATCACTACCCGATGGAGTCTCAAAGTGGCTAACATTCTCCTTTTCCTTCCTCCCCCACAACAAACACTCTGTGAGGTGAGTGGGACTGAGAGACTTCAGAGAAGTGTGACTAGCCCAAGGTCACCCAGCAGCTGCATGTGGAGGAGCGGGGAATCGAACCTGGTTCACCAGATTACGAGTCTACCACTCTTAACCACTACACCACACTGGCTCGAGACTTTGAAGCGGAGGACATGGATGGAGCAGATCCAATGGTCCTCTCCCTTAACATTAGAAATGGAGATCTATGCACCACGGCTCTCGGTGTGGGCTCCACACTTTGCAGAACTTCACGAGCTAGACAGGGGACCAAGTAGGGAATGTGGATGCCAGCTTTTGCCCTTTTGTAGTTTTTCTGCACATCTGCGAAGTCTCAATTATGAAATCATGTAGAAACAGATCAAAGCCCTGGTGGGCATAGGGGTGGCGATTAGTCGGCTCCCTACTCTACCTCCAGCTTAGAACTTGGACACAGGATGTCTGTGTGCACATACAGAGTCAAAACTGTTATGTACAGCAATCACCAGCAGGGCTTGGACTAGATAAACTTCAAGGACCCTATTAGTCTAATGCTTGCGTGTGTGTGGAAAATCGCCACATATTTTAATACAGTGACCCTGGCCGAAGTGAATCAGCTCTTTACTGACCCTTGCCCCACCCCCAGCTTGTAGCCAGGTAAGCCCGCCCACCCTCAATGCACGTAAGGAAAAAAATTAATGTTGATTTTTTTCCCATTTACAATACTGTCATATTTATTTTATAGTACAGTACAGTACATTGATTATTGCCTTCATTTTATGGATCTATGGTCTTGTTAGTAAAATCCGTGTTAAATTGCTGTTTTAGGGGGTGTTTTTCATTGCCTATAACGGATCAATTCACTTTTCCATTACTTTCTATGGAAATGTGTGCCTCTACTTATGTACGTTTCTAGTTATGACCTGACCTCCGGAACAGATTATTATTTTTTTTTTTTTAACATAATTTTTATTGATTTTTACAAATTACAAAAGATGGTACATACATAAACACCTTTTCCACCTTCTTCCCACCCCCCTCCATGGGTCCTCCCCTGCCACAGAAGTATCCCACGCAGGTGATCAGTCAGAAGTGGTCCATTTTATGATTGGGTTTCTGTCCTCCTCCCCCTCCCCTGCCCCCCAAGCCCCCCCCTGCCACCAGGGAGCTCCAGTGAACCAGGGCAGTACGCAGGAGTTCATCCATCCAACCATCTATTGTCATACCAGAAAAAAAGAAAATACAAAAAGAGAAAAAGAGAAAAAAGAGAAGAGGAAAAAAAAAGACAAAAAGGAAAAAAGACAAAAAAAAAATTCATCATAATTGTTAAATTCATAATTGTTAAACCATATTTTGTGGGCTTCCCCACCCTCCCACCCTTCCCCGGTTTTCCTCCCTTATTTATCATCTTCAACAGTTTCATAGTTCATATTTTATAACATACACCTTTATATCTTGTACCACTTTTAAACTATTATCATTTTCGCCTATTGTCCAATCACTGAGAAATCAAACTCCCATTTTTTCTTCCCGTGCCTAATTTTTACCCCTCTATAGGCCTCCATATTTTCACCTTTTTCCAGAATCAATTCACTTTTTAAACCTATAACTATTCCCAAACTAACCTTACACCCCCCGAGTGCCGGCTCCACCCCACCAATCCAGCAAGTTCCATAGTCAGCAGTCCAGTTATAGTCCTATTAACCCATCCTTACAATCACCACTTCACTTTCCCTTCACCCCACCCCATGTTTGCAGTCTTTTGCCATCCAGGCCTCCATATCAGACCCCTGAGCTTCTTCTCTTCTCTGCTTAATTTTTCCTTCTTCCCTGTGGTCATTCTGGAGTTCCAGTAAGTCCAGTCGTGCCCCCCTCGAAGGGGAGGCACTCCATCCAACTTTTTGTAGAGTAAAATCATCATTTTTTTCGTGATGGGCTTCATTTTGTGTTAAATCATCACAGTCGTCATCATTGTCATTCTCACATTCATCTTCTTCAGTTTCAAAAGCTTCATCTTCTAGGAAATCATATTCTGTCATCACAATCTGGAATTGTTGCTGTAACACTAGCCGTTGTGTCTCCTCTTGACATAGTTCTATTCTTGCTTCCCACATTAAGGTCAAAACAGTCCGCTGAAACTCAGGCGGGTACCTTTTTGTTGACATAGTTCAGTCCTGTCAAGGTCAAAACTTGTCACATGGGGTGGAATATGATCGCAGTCTATTTTCTCGACTCCATTTTAACAAGCTGGCTGCATTCTTAAAAATAAAGTTCGAACTCACATTTCAAAAGCATATAAACCAAAAAAGAATTTCCGAAAAGTCCAGAGATAAAGATAGAAATAAAATTTAACTATAAATCCTGGTCAGCTCACTGGGTTTTCTGGGCTGCCGGCTCCCGAGAAAAAGAAAGGTCTTTCTTAGTCTTAACTTCATTCTGCAGGGCAATCACAACAGTCTCTCTCCCCTTTTACCCTGCATTTAGGGGAGATTCTCTTTGATGCCTTTGAGGAATCCTTTTAAGTTAAAATCTTCTGTTTACGGCTTCGGGTTTCTGTTTACTGTCTCTTATGTTACCGTGGGGGGGGGTGGCTTCCTCTTTTCCCCTCTCTCCCAGGTCCAAATTGTTGCCTTAATTTACATTCCAAAGAATCCAAATTACTCACAGTCTATTCATTTGCTGAATGTTCTTTGAAGAATTGGCCACCTCCACTTCCCAGACTCGCAGCTTCGCACTCTCAGAGCAGCAATGTCAGCCTGTCCGCCGCGGTTCACCTCCTCGCTCTCGGGGGCTTAAACAAAGCCGATCCGGGGAGGAGAGAGCCCGCTTTTGGCGCCGCCAGGCAAAATCTGTCCCCAAAAAGCACGATTTGGGGCTTTTAAGGAGGTTTCGTTTCGCTGGAACGATTCCCTCCACCTCTGAAGCGCCGAGGTCCGCTCCGCTGTGCGGACCCCCGTCTGAGCAAGATGGCGTGGTCAACCGGAAGCCTCCGGAACAGATTATGGTTGTAAGTAGAGGTTCCACTGTATAGCCAAAATGGTGCCCTATAGATGTTGTGAACTACAACTCCCATCACCCCTGACCTTTGTCGATGCGAGTTGAGCCTGATGGGAATTGTGGTCTGCAGCTTCTTGGGGTCACCATGCTGGCTACCCCTATCTTTGAGGGATATCATCTTCCAGAGCCCCCTGGAAACAAACGACTCCAAAGCCCTCTTAATACATCACACTCCTGTTGGGCACTCACATGTTAAAAGGAGGAATGGGGTGGCTACTACCCTTTCTCTCACTATCCATGCATCAAATGCAGCTGCTTTTGTGTACAGAATCCTTTGAGCACATCCACACTTGGCAGGCTTTGAGTTGACAGTTGACTCACTTTTTCCTGTGCTTTCTGTGCAGACAAGCAGCAAATGCAGAGAAGGAAGGAAGAATACATGACAAGATGTGGCAGAAAGAAACTTATCGGGCTGCAGTAATTTACCCGTGTGCCTGTAAACAACTGAGGCGGTCGCCCCCTGCTTTTAATCCAGCCTTGTGTGCAACTGTCAGATGTCAGAAAATTGAAATTTGCAGAGAATGTGAGATGGTATTGAATGCATGATTATATCAACAATCTGGAAATCTTAACAGAATTTCAACTCTGATACTAGTTGCATTCTTTTTAATTTTCCTAAAATTCTTGCATCTTTAACACAGGAGCGCAACTTGAGATGTGGTGGTGGTGGCACATTATATAACAAAATTATTCCATCCAAGTTACAGCAAAGCAGCTGCATGCTAAATTGATTTAGGCTTGAGGATGTCACTGATCCTGGTTTTTTTAGTCACATAAAAATTATTCGGCTGTAAAAGACCCTTCAGCTTTTGACATTTACAGCATCTATCTGTATGTCCAGTATATTTCTTATAAATTTCCTTAGGTCATAATGACTTGCAGCCCAATTCTATGCTTGTCTGCTCAAAAGTAGCTCCTGTATTGTTCAATAGTGTTTACTCCTGGGTATACGTGTATGTTGAGGAGTGAACCCTTAGAACCCTTTAATGGCATCCAAGTGCAATCCATGGTTATCCCATAATTTTATATAGCACATGTTAAAGCTATTAATTCTCCCAGCGCAAATACCATGCCATTTAGCTCAAAGCGACGAGCCAAATATTTGTGCAACCATTTGTAAGTAATATATGCACAACACGTAACATATTGACTCTCTTTTATTTAACAAGGGCAATTTTAAAAGGAACAATGTCAATCCCGCTAAGGTTTTAATGTACATTAACTTGTTTCATTTAACTGGAATTAGCCCTAAGGATTCTATGCTGTTTATACGGATATCAGAAGAGCTAGACCAAATAACATAATTTTTTTTATCAACCTCCAGTCTTGTGACTGTGTACAGGAAATAGTCAAGTGTTTTCACACCCACAAGAAGTGTGACTTGGCTCTGCTGTAAAACTGAACTGTGAGGAGTGAGGTGTGGCTTCTTGCGCTGAGAACTCCACCCCAGAAACCTCTGGGCAGCATTTCAGTGGCCTGAACAAGGCAGCCCAAATCAACAGCGGAATTATATCACCAGGACAAATTGCCATTGCTAAAACATACCCCGAAGGGCACAAGGAAGTCACGTCAAGGATGATAACTTTAAACTTAACCCTTTGGGCATGGCACAAAGAAAGTTGTACTGCCTTCTAGCTAGTGTCAAGCAAATCTGCAAAGTAAACAGGTGTGTCTGTGGAAGAAAAGGTTGCTAAAGCTGGTGGCCAGTCTCACCAGAGGCTATGTGGCAGTTAGCAGTCCTTGGGTGTTTCAGACAAAGGAAGAATGCAACACAAGTCTTCAAATATTGGGGTGGGGGGAGTGGAACTTGCCCATTAATACATTGACGTGGCTTGATGTACCAGGTTCTTGTCCCTAGTCTTTAGTCTTCCTGTTCTCTTACAGTGCTGTCCTATACTAAGTCTCACTGAGTTCATTTTGGCTTTCTCCCAGGTAGGTGGCTATAGGATAAAAACGATCCCCTCCATTTCTTGTACCTGTATCTGCGACTGTCAGCAGGTTCTCTGCAACTCCCTGCGTTTCTCGTTTTCTTCATTTAAACACTGGGAACAAACAATAAAGTCATTAATAAAGATCATAAAGAACTTCTGTTTTAAGAAGATACCCCCACCCCACCGCCATGACGATGTTTAACTGGGACCAAAAGATCAATGCTGAACCCATACACATCCCTAAGCAACATGGCAGAATGTCTGGCAGTGGTAAAATGTGCGGCTCCAAAGCAGATTTAAATCAAGCAGTCTGAGTGGAAGGCTGAAACGGGAAAGCACAAAGCCCACTTAGTAGCCCCCCTCCTCACCTTGCAATCAGCATGGTCTGGAAAGGCCTTTGGAGTTTGTCTGCCCAGTTTTTTAAAGCGTATGGCCACTTTTTACATTTCAGCCACCAGGTGGAGATGCTTTTCATTCATTCTCTGTGCCACCTGGCAGGCCCTTCAGATCAATAATGCACAGGAAGTTATATTATTAAAAGCAGTTGAAAGCTGTGCTTTCGTTTCAGCATTGCATTTTTTAAATATTTTGCTTTTAAGTTGTATGCTGAAAGTTTTGTGCATGCATATTGTGCTAAATGTCAGGACATTTACTTTTGAGTGAGATGTGGGATGGTATGAAAGTTCACTATCAGCCCTGCTGCAGTGGTCCGAATGGAATAGTCTTGGGGATAAGGAAAATAGCCAGTGGGGGGAAGAGTTGGAGGCTGCAAGCATGGAAGTTGTCTTGTTTTACTGGGTGCTCTCTCTGTACCCATTTTTAAAACCTCCACATCATGAGCTTCCTACATGGAATGATTGAGGCTTCTTTTACTATGCAGCTCCAAATTGCCATAAGGAAAGACATACGGAGGAATTGTGAGTGCCACTCAACCTGCACAGTGTAAGCTCTATTAGCAATACAGTGGTACCTCGGGTTACGAACTGAATTGTTCCAGAGGTCTGTTCTTAACCTGAGGCGCGCTTTTGCTAATGGGGCTTCCCGCTGCCGCTGTGCCACTAGCGCACGAATTCCGTTCTCATCCTGGGGCAAAGTTTGTAACCTGAGGTACAACTTCTGGGTTAGCAGAGTTTGTAACCTGCAGTGTTTGCAACCCGAGGTACCACTGTAATGCTCACTACAGTGGTACCTCGGTTTATGAACACAATTGGTTCCGGAAGTGTGTTCATAAACTGAAGCGTTCATAAACAGAAGCGAACTTTCCCATTGAAAGTAATGGAAAGTGGATTAATTCGTTCCAGACGGGTCCGCGGAGTACTCAACCTGAAGCGTACTTAACCCGAAGCATGGGTGTAATTGGTTCCGGAAGTCTGTTCATAAACTGAAGCGTTCATAAACTGAAGCGAACTTTCCCATTGAAAGTAATGGAAAGTGAATTAATCCGTTCTAGATGGGTCCGCGGCGTTCGTAACCCGAAAATTCATAAACCGAGGTGTTCATAAACTGAGGTTCCACTGTACATAGAGCCATCTAAAGTTGTCTTTTTAATATAATGTGGCAGCTATAATGTGTAAACCAAAACAAAGACTCTCCAAAGATGCCTAAACGATTGCCTCAGAAGCTACATGAAGCATGTTGGAGTACCTGCATACCCCCCAACATTTATCCAATGAAAATAGGGATGGATGTCCTATTCCTTAACAATGACAACAACAACAATTTTATTATTTATGCCCCAACAAGCTTGCTCCAGCCACTCTGGGTGGCTTCCAACACATATGAAAACAGTAAAACATTTAAAAACTTCCCTATACAGGGCTGCCTTCAGATGTCTTCTAAAAGTTGTATAGTCACTTAGTTTTGTGTTTTGTTTTGTTTTTTGCTTGGGGGTCACATAGCTGCATACCCTCCAACATTTCTCCAACGAAAATAGAGATGTCCTAGGGAAAATTGGGACATTCTGGGATCAAACCAGAAACTGGGGCGGCTTCTGTAAATCCGGGACTGTCCCTGGAAAATAGGGACATTTTGAGGGTCTGCCACTGATGGTTAGTAACCTCTTTAGCCCCTTTTATCTGAGGTAACAAAAAATGGACACAGGAGACAATGAACAATGTCACACCCTCCCCAACCTCAGAGCGGTGAGGGACTCCGTTTTGGCCTCCCGCAGTTTGGTCAAACTCATGTTCGTAGCTTCGAGAACACTGTCCAACCATCTTGTCCTCTGACGTCCCCTTCTCCTAGTGCCCTCAATCTTTCCCAACATCAGGGTCTTTTCCAACTCCAGGTGCAAGGGATCAATGTGACATCGAGAGCTCTCTACCTGGTCTGCATAACTCTTTCCAGGCTCACACACCTTGCTTTGCATCTCAGGGCATTTTGCCTTTCTAGAACTTGCCCCCGTACTCTGATTATGTGTCTTGCTTGTCTGCATGGAGGAGAGAGAGGGATGTGATAGCTTGTGTAAAAACTAGCCTACAAAGGTGCAATTTACACGAGTTGCCTCGGACTGCACCCATCTGGCCCTTTGAAGGTTACGCAGAGGGGAATGTGGCCCTCAGGTTGAAAGGGTTCCCAAGCCCAGATTTAGAATCATAGAATAGTAGAGTTGGAAGGGACCCTGAGGGTTTTCTAGTCCAACTTCTGCAATGCAAGAATCTTTTTGCCCAACTCATGATCCAGAGATTAAGGGTCTCCTGCTCTACCGAGTGAGCTATACTTTTTACCAGATGTTGTTGTTGTTTAGTCGTTTAGTCGTGTCCGACTCTTCGTGACCCCATGGACCATAGCACACCAGGCACTCCTGTCTTGCACTGCCTCCCGCAGTTTGGTCAAACTCATGTTCGTAGCTTCGAGAACACTGTCCAACCATCTTGTCCTCTGACGTCCCCTTCTCCTAGTGCCCTCAATGTTTCCCAACATCAGGGTCTTTTCCAAGGATTCTTCTCTTCTCATGAGGTGGCCAAAGTATTGGAGCCTCAGCTTCACGATCTGTCCTTCCAGGGAGCACTCAGGGCTGATTTCCTTCAGAATGGATAGGTTTGATCTTCTTGCAGTCCATGGGACTCTCAAGAGTCTCCTCCAGCACCATAATTCAAAAGCATCAATTCTTCGGCGATCAGCCTTCTTTATGGTCCAGCTCTCACTTCCATACATCACTACTGGGAAAACCATAGCTTTAACTATACGGACCTTTGTCTGCAAGGTGATGTCTCTGCTTTTTAAGATGCTGTCTAGGTTTGTCATTGCTTTTCTCCCAAGAAGCAGGTGTCTTTTAATTTTGTGACTGCTGTCACCATCTGCAGTGATCATGGAACCCAAGAAAGTAAAATCTCTCACTGCCTCCATTTCTTCCCCTTCTATTTGCCAGGAGGTGATGGGACCAGTGGCCATGATCTTGGTTTTTTTTTTATGTTGAGCTTCAGATCATATTTTGCGCTCTTTTCTTTCACCCTCATTAAAAGGTTCTTTAATTCCTCCTCACTTTCTGCCATCAAGGTTGTGTCATCTGCATATCTGAGGTTGTTGATGGTTTTATTTACGCATATAGACTACCTGAGCATTGGACTGAGGGGCTCACACCATTAATACCCCAACAGATCTGGCTTCCCCATTGTTTTCCGGGGATGCCCCAAGCCACAGCTTTCCAGTAGATAGCAAGACATGGCTCTCTGTCTCCAGCTCCCTGCCTTCAGCATCCAGCTCTCAGTCCACATGCACACACAACCTTGGCTGTTGTTTGCCTACATAGCAACTACGTGAAGGGGTGGGGGAAAGGCACAGCCATTTGCTCAACGTCTCGTGGGCCGCAGATCATAGCTGCCAAGTATCCCGTATCCGCCGGGAAAACCCCTTTTTTTCTCACCGTTTCCGGCGGTCTCCCGTTTGGCAGAGAATCCCGGCATTGTCCCTTACATTCGATTCTTCCTGGCGGCCATTTTTCTGGTGCCGCTTTGCCCTTCTATGGGCACCAGAAAATGGTGGCGCCGGCGCCGGAAGTCGCTTCCGCGCATGACCGGAAGTTGCGTGACGCGACTTCCGGTGGCGCTTCGCCCTTCTATGGGCATCAGAAAATGGCGGCGCCGGCGCCGGCAGTCGCTTTTACGTGTTTCGGGTCATGCGCGGAAGCGACTTCCGGCACTGGCGCCGCCATTTTCTGGTGCCCATAGAAGGGCGAAGCGCCACCGGAAGTTGCGTCACGCAACTTCCAGTCGTGCGCGCGCTGCCGATCCCAGATCTTTACGATCCGGACTTGGCAGCTATGCCGCAGATTCTTCACCCCTGCTTCCCTATGCATGTAGGCAAATGCACTTTGCCCTTCAAATGAAGGTGTATTCACCTAATTGCTTGATGTTATTTTTAGAAAATGTGCTTACAAAAAACCAAATAAACATTCAGAAGGGAGGGGAAGAAAGGAAAGAAATAAAATAATGAAGAATTAAGGATCAAAGCTTTTGTTTTTTATCTAGCCCCATTGAGTTGAGTGATAAAAGGGCCTTTTGACTCTTTCTCTCTCTCTCGCCCATCTCCCTCCTACTTCAAAACACAATGTATATCCACAATATGAATATCTTACATTGCATTAGTGCATTATGCTGAAAGTAGACTATCATATTCCAGGCATAAAAGATAATTTCTCAGAGCAGCTTTGATCAACAGATCCTCAAAGAGGCCTGCAAGGGCAGCTGAAATGCTTTTTATTAAGAAAAATAAGGCTGTTTCTCGCCTATTTTTCTTAATTGAAATAGATGCTGAATGTGGGACAGAACAGTATAGTGCCCCAATTAGAGAATACTAGCACATCTTTGAAGAACCCTTGATCAATATTAGATTTTAAGTCAAATTAGCAAAAGGAGACTTAATTTTACAATTTGAGGGGATACCTCCCACCTTCTCAGAAAGATTAAAAGAGGAGGAGAAAGGGAAAAGATTTTTTTTAGTCATTTCCAGGGGAAACTGGGAGTAATGCCTGAGGGATTTTCAAAGCAGAAAGCAGAAAGTTAAGACCTCTTTCTGAGTGGAATTGGCAACTGGGCTTTCTTTCAGTACTATACAAATAAGTATTATGTGACTGTCAAAGTAAGCAAAATATAATTCAGGACCAGATTCTAGGCAAGTTGATTGTCTGGGCAACATCTATTTTTTGTTATAACACACATGATTGACGAGTGGTCACTTATGCATCATCAAAAAAGGGGAAATGCAGCACCAAAAAAGAGAGGGGAGGAGGACACATATTTGCATATGCTAATCCAGGGGTCAGCAAACTTTTTCAGCAAGGGGCTGGTCCACTGTCTCTCAGACCTTGTGGGGGGCTGGACTATAATTTGAAGGGGGGGGGGATGAGCAAATTCCTATGCCCCACAAATAACCCAGAGATGCATTTTAAATAAAAGCACACATTCTACTCATGTAAAAACATGCTGATTCCCAGACCGTCTGTGGGCCGGATTTAGAAGGCGATTGGGCCAGATCCGGCCCCCAGGCCTTAGTTTGCCGACCCATGTGCTAATCTATATGTAATAATAATAATAATAATAATAATAATAATAATAATAATAATAATAATAGTATTTATACCCTGCCCATCTGCAAGGCAGTAAATGTTATCATTTAAATATGAGAAATACAATAAATTTCATCACATTGGGGAAGACTGTGACCAGTGTGCTGTCCTCGTGCTAATTTTCAGTGGGCAGCTTCAAGGTCTCTGGTCCCCTTCTAGTTCAGCTTCTTTATCTTTAAACTGAACTTGGAAGGGACAGCGCTTGAAACAGAGGAGCTGAAGAAAATAAAGTACAGCTCTTCAAATGCAGAACCTTTGGACCTCCAGATGCTGCTGAACTAAACTTCCATCATTGCTGGCTATTAGCTATGCTTCCTCAGGTGAAAAAGAGTTATAGTTCAGTAATATCTGGAGGCCAGAGGTTTCCCATACCTGAAACATGACAATCCTCTGTAGTACACACGACTACCCCCCACACATCTGAACAGAAAACAAAGTCACCAAGTATCTGTCACTGCTTCGTAGTCAGGGGTTGTCAACTTGAATAAAATATTGGGGGGCCCACCATTTGAACGGCAATGCCCATCAACTGGGGGGGGGCTCATATGATTTATGGGAGGGGCTGGATCCTATGACACCAGGGTTGATTCGGCTGATAGAGGAAGATTTTGTTCCTCATTTTACCAGCTGCCATTTGATGTGATGTTTTACCTTACTTGTTGAACTTTACCGATACAAAATTAAATCAACTCTTGTGTAGGATACATTCTTTCGTATCCTTGCTAAGCTTGTACATACTGCTTACAAAGCAATCCATTTAAATTTAACAATTGGGGGGGGATATTCACATCTTTTTCAATAACAATCATTTGTGAACTGGAATTTGCTTTCATTCTGTTATCACCTGTCTATGAAGAATCAAGCCCCCAAGGCAATAGACTATACAGGCGGTGGTGTGAAAAGAGACTTATTTGAGTTGGATTGCATCTGAAAGGAAATGATTACTGAACTCTGGTTTGGAAATGACGCTGATATCTGAGGGCAGTTTTTTTCACCTAGACATTGTGCGAAGATGCTGAACAAGGAATAATGGCTTCACCGGCTGCAAAGGCTGGACATGAAACAAGTCCAATTGTGCTGAAAAGGTAGCGAGTGAGGAGGGAGTGCGAAAAAATAAAGCTAGTAGCTCAGTATGAACTAAAGTTGTTCCCCGCTTCATTGTCACTGAACAGGAATTCGTATCCTTCTAGCTGCTTTTCACGAGGCTCAGCTAGTGCAACAGTGCCTTTTTTCTGACAATGTAATACAGTCAGATTCTTAGACATTGGTTTAGTCTGGTGAAATACCAATGCAAGTAAAGTGGTTGTTATTGCAAAAAAATAAATAAAAAATCACTTCACACATGCACACATCTGATTTCAAATCAATGATTTCAAAATCAAGTGATGAAACAGGCTTCCCAGATAGAGACATAAAGGGTCCATTTTTTTTAATATGTTGAGGGGGTGAATCTGATAATGCTTGATGTGTATTACGCATGTATGTCAATCATCTGCTAGTCTTTTCAGTCTTTGCATTCATTGTATAAAACTGAGGCCTGGATTTTGTCTATTACTTCCTCTTCACTAGGGTGAGCAACAAACATATTTCTAATATTGCCAGAAGAACTGATAAAGAAAAAATGATTGTTCTGATATGGTTTATGATTCATGCTGACGAGCTGGGGACATCTTCTTCTTTGACAATCACCGTAGCTGAGTAAGATTGTCTTCTATGAACACGGTCATAACCGTGAGTCCATAAGTGACTGTGGAGGCCAATTCTGGATCCACACATCCTTCCACAGTGGGGACATAAGTTTCTGGGCAGGAGTTGATCATGGTGAGGGTTTGCAAAATGTGTCTTCCTCTTAGCACATTTCTCTCTTTCGTCCTGAGTTCGAGTGTCTTCAAAGTCCATGACACCTTTGGTAAAGGCTGTTCTCCGACTGGAATGCTCGCAGGCCAGTGTTTCCCAGTTGTTGGTGTTGGGGACATAAAAAAGTAGCAGAAGGCATGCCTTCCATTCCAGGCCATTTTGTTGGCTTGTTTGCTACAAAGGTGTTTTTTTTAAAAAAAAATCAACAAAAATGGCAACCAATAAAAATGAGCACAAACTATGGTTAGCACTTGGTCAACTGGTGGTAAAGTTAGATCCTGTACAGCTGATCCATCCTAGGAACAAAACTTCTGAGCAGTCCTGAATTACCGAATAGGCAGATTAAGCACAAGCTGAGTAAAGCAGGGGCACAAAAAGAAATAATTTTTTTTAAAAAAGGTATTTAATAAAAAGCACTGAAGGAGTCATCATGGGGAAAATCAGAATTTTGATAAACTTCCTTACACTCCGCTCCAGCTCTTCTGCCATTTTTCTTTTCTGTCTTTATTTCTCCCCACCTGAAGCAGAAGGCACCCTACTAATGTAGATTGAAATAATGTGAGAAAATCAGAGTCTGTCATTTGTTGCACATGGCATACATGAACCTACATTTCAGCATACATGCATGTCTTGTGTCATTTTGAAAAATAAAAATTTATTTTTCAATTTAGCATTGTTTTTATTTTGAATTACATATATTTTCAGTGCTTAGGGGCCTCAAAAGGTCTTGATCCAGCCCCGCTGCTGACTCATAATTCACATCGCAATGTCCTAGCATTATGTTCTGTCATGACCTACTTTTCTGGTAAAAAGCAAGCCTGAAGAGGCAGGGGGTTGGGAGTTGAGGAGGGAGAGGAGAAGTCCTTTACATAGCCTGAGATCCTTTGGGATTCTGCACTCCCTTTCCGTATATCAATACAGAGAGAAAAGAACCATATGGGCCCAAGCAAACAACATGTTTTTGCAAAATGTTAATTGTTGCAATGATGGCTTCTACAATCTCACTTGCAATTTACTTAATAAGATGCTGACAAAAGTATATGTTATTTCTGTTTCCTGACAGATGAAAGCACACATTTTTCAAGTTGTTAGGAGGAAACTGATTTTTGTAAAAGCAAAAGGGTTTTTTTAAAAGTAATTTGACAATTTGCAATTATTAAGTGATGGATGTTATTGCAAAAAAGAGAAGTATGTATGCAAACTTCATCTATAGTCTAGGTTGCTTCAGAACTGTGGGTATTTGAGAAAGTACTTTTTTTAAAAAATGTTCAAATTCTGACAGAATTACTGTCTATTCTAGACATTAAATTCACTCCTTTAGGCATGTTATAGTCTCTACAAAACTAGTTTTGTAGCACAAACAAGAAAGAGGCTTGTGACATCTTCCAGGGATCAGAAACCTGCGGCCTTCCAGATCTTGCTCGACTGCAACTTTCATCACCATTGGCTATGGCAGCTGAGGCTGATGTGAGTTCTAGTCCAACATCTGGAGGGCTTAGGTACCTCACCCTTGTTATTGCCAAACAAATTTCATTAGGGCATAAGGTTTTGTGGATTAGAGTCCACTTCCTTCAGATGAGGTGCTGGTTGGGTTAAAGCTTACATGACGTAAAGTTTACACAGTAAAAGCAGCACAGCCACCATTTACAGCAGCAGCATTAATTGCTGACAATGCAGACGTGTTAGGATTCCTAAATTAATTAACACCTGTAGCGAGGTGTGTATGTGTGTGTGTGTTGTTGTAGTTGTTTTAGGAAAACCCCAACCGCTGTTACCATGATTCACTTCAGAGGTGACAGAACTTGTGGCACAGAAGACAAATGTGTCTTGATCATAGTTATCAACTAGTGAAGGTCTAACTTTGGGGGTTCTAAGGTTATGTCAAAACAGCTCAGGGCATATCGCAGCTTGGATGATGACGAGAGATCAAGTGATGCATAAGAACCTAAGAGCAGCCTGCTGGATCAGGCCTAAAGCCCATCTAGAGCAGTATCCTGTTCTTACAGTGGCCAATCAGATGCATCTGGGAGCCTGCAGGCAGGACAAGGACACGGCAGCCCTCTCCTCCCTTGTGCTCCCCAGCCACTAGTATTCAGGGCTATACTGCCTCTTACAATGGAGGAAAAGTATCAACATAGAGAACCTTTTATTCTGCACATATGTCTAATTCTCTTCTGAAAACATCCAGGTGCGTGACTATTATTGAATTTTCTGGAAGCAAGTCCCATAGTTTAATGACACATTATGTGTCTTTATCCTGGCTTTCGACAGTTGAGATGTATTTAATTTTTTAAAAAAATTATTTTGATGATTGTAAGTTGTTTTACAAGGCAGAGGGCCTTTTCAGTAGTGGCGCCTGCCTTGTGGAACGCCTTCCCATCAGATGTCAAGGAAATAAACAATGATCTGACTTTTAGAAGATATCTGAAGGCAGCCCTGTATTGGGAAGTTTTTAGTGTTTGATGTTTTATCATGTTTTTAATATTTTGTTGGGAGCTCAGCTGCCCAGAGTGGCTGGGGAAACCCAGCCAGATGGGCAGGGTAGAAATAATAAATTAATTCTTATTAATTGGTTTTTAACTGTTTTTCAATACTATAACCCACCCTGGGACCTTAAGAGTGAAGGGTGGGGGATAAATAAATGACGAATAACAACAATAACCACCTCATTTGTACAAAGGAAACCCTGGCCACTTGGCCTGGACTGCATTGTGCTCTGACTGCCTGAGTCTCTGAGGTAGCTTTGGCAATACGTATTTAACGCGCGGAAGAGAGAGACTTGTTTCGAAGCATAGCTGCCAAGTTATCCCTTTTTTACAGGGATTTTCCCTTATGCTGAATAGGCTTCCTCGCGAGAAAAGTGAAAACTTGGCAGCTATGTTTCGAAGTCGCGGGTGGGACCTAAGCTTCCCAACTAGTGGAAGCTGTTGCTGCGAGGAGCGGAGCAAAGCAGCCGTCGTCCTCTATGGCTGCGAGGTGATGGGGGCAAAGGCTCCCCCGCGTGACGAGCTTGCAGCAAGCGGCGTGCGACTGCAGGGGGCGGCAGAGAGCAAGGGCGGAGCGAGCGGCGGCGCCCTTCCCGGCCGCCCTCTGTGACGTCAAAGGGGGGTCTCCAGGCAACCGGACTCCAAACAGCGCGCCGGCGCTTGCTCCGGCCTTGGGCAGCGCGGAGGGCGACCGGCCGGGCTCGGGCAGCAACACCAGCCCGAGGCGGCGGGCGGGACCGGGGCAGCCATGGCGCTACCGCTCCTGCCCGGGAACTCCTTCAACAAGAATGTAAGTGGGGGTCGGCACTCGGCGGCTCCCCAAGTTCATGTCTCCTGCGCCGCCCCCCGAAACGCTCATTGCCTTCCTCCTCGTGGGCGCCGCGCCTCCACGTGCTCGCGCTGATCTCCTCCCGAAATCCGTCTCAGGAGGACCCGCCACGGATGAAACCCGAGACATGATAACGACACCCACCCCCGCCCCCGCTGCACTTCATGGCAGAGCCGCTTTTCTTGTACTGTATTTCCTTTCTCGCATCATGAAGCTGGACCGGGAATGCCCCCCTCCCCTAAGCTCAAGTTTGGGGGCTTGTCATTTCAGCAGATAGGGTGGGGCTGGGTGGGGGCAGCACCAGGAGGTGAAAAGGATTGTGTGGTGGGGAGGAAGAGATATGAATCACTTACTTATCCCCTTCTCCTTTCACCCTCCCTGTGTGATTTGTGACATCACTTTTACATACGACCTCTACTTTCATACAGTATCTTTTATATGAGGAAATGGCTTATGTTGAGATAGATCTCCGTAGTTCATCTCCTGCTGTCTGTATTTGCTGGCTGCCTGTGGCTGTGCAGAGAGGTCTTTCCTTATCTCTTATACTTTATAACAGCTTTGGCTGCATAGGCAACACGCACTTTCAGCACTTGTTCACATCAAAGGAATGGTCATTTAAGGGCGCTGGAAATTGTGCCTTAGTGAGGGATAAACTGCAGCTCCTGATATTCTTTGGTGGGGAGTCATCTGCTTTAAATGCATGGCGGGTTTGCAGCCTTTTGCAAGCTCAGTCTTCAATATACCCCAAGCATCACCGGCCACTCTCACACTTCTGTATTCAACACAAAGGTACAGTACATGTATCAAAGGAACACTTCAGCAGGGGAAGCAGGTCCATTAGAGTGAATGAGGCACTGCCCCACCAACCTCAGCCTCCCTCCCTTTGTCTTCCTTTTTACTCAAAGCCAATCCAGGGGGTAGCACTGGCTCTCATGTTCCTCCTCCTTAGTACCAGTGTTTCCTCTGTAGAACTAACCAGGGAAAATGATGGGGGCAAAGCTATAATTTGTTGACTCTGTCACTGGCTCTGGCTCCACTCACTTTTTGTCTCCCGGCCTTCTGCCCTATCAGTCCCAATGGGTACCCGTTACTATTGGATAAATGTAAGGATTTTTGTGTCTCGAAAGCAGCATCGTTTGCATGGTCATAGAATCATAGAATTGTAGAGTTGGAAGGTATCCAGAGGGTCATCTAGTCCAACCCCCTGCAATGCTGGAATCTCAACTAAAACACCAATGACAGATGGCCATCCAACTTCTGCTTAAAAATCTCCAAAGAAGGAGAGTCCATCACATTCCAAGGCCATCTGTTCCACTGTCAAACAGCTCTTACTATCAGAAAGTTCTTTCTGATGTTTAGTCAGAATCTCTTTTCTTGTAACTTTAAGCCATTGGTTTGGGTCTTACCGCCTGAAGCAGGAGAAAACAAGCTTGCTTCATCTTCCATGTGACAGTCCTTTAGATATTTGAAGATGGCTATCATATCTATCACATTCTACCAGCTTCTCCACAATCATGGGGACTGTGTCAAAAGCCTTATCAAGATACAGTATATCCACAGCATTGCCCTGATCCACCAAGCTTGTAACCCTATAAAAAAAGAAAGAAATGAGATTCATCTGGCATGACTTGTTTTTTTGAAGCCCAATCTGGGTCTTAATAATGACAAAATCCTGTTGATTTCAGGGATCGCTGAAGTCAAAATCTTAGATATATTTAGGTGTGTTCCAAGAACATATTTATGAATGGATTTGTACTATTATTGGAAGAAGCATAAATCTGCAGGGACAATTTATCTGCAGGGATAATTTGTTAAATGACAGGTTCAGGAGTGAATCTTGCAGAATATGGGCTCAGCCACAATAAAATTATTTCAAGGGTTATCCAGTACAGTAGGGGCTGGATTAAAACCAGGCTTCTGCTTTGTTCTTTATTGAAGTGTATTCTATCACTCTGTTCTTGAAGTTCTTTGGAAGAAGTTTTAAAGGAAATGTTGCTTTTCTAGACTTTTTGTGAATACTGTAGTTTGTCTTGGTTATTAAAAATACTTGGTTTGCTCAGCAGAATGCAGAATGCATTGTAAGGAACTGTTAAGTGTTTACTTGTGTTTCCACAGGCACCTTGGTGATGGATTGTGCGCTAGGCAGCCACTTAACATTATTCCCTGCTGAATAGAAACTTCTTACGTCTTCTGTTTAGGCCAGGTTTGGGGCACTTTTAGATCCTGCCCCTTTGTACAGTAGCAACAAACACATCTGAGTATCGGATGCCTAAGCCAGACAAAACAGGACGATTGTCTTTGTGTTTTGTTAGTGAGTGCCCAGACTCAGAGACATCTGGCTAGCTTCTTTCTGTTGGAAGCAAAAGAGGAGGCTAAGCCTTAAAATGACCCTGAAAAATGATTCTTTATCAAATAATAATGTTTCTTCCCCCTGAGGAAGATTACCATTTACCAAAATGTGTCAGAGCATTTTATTGTTTCCCAAGGGGTATTATTATTTGATAGAGATTTATTTTCCAGGACCATTTTGAAGCTTTGCCTCTTCTTTTGTTGCCTCATGTCACTACTCCTTTAGTATCTGTTAGAAACAGAATGGTCTTGGGTCAGATCCCACAAAGCAATTCTTACATTTTCATAATAAACCAAAATTACTAGCAGTCTGTTAGACCAAAAGCTGATTTTGGCCAGTTTCATTGAGCATGAGAGCACTTATTCTTTTACAGTTCATTTTACAGCAGCCATTGACCTTGGTGGCCGCTTAGTGGCTGTTGGCCAGGCTGGCTGAGGCTGAGGGAAGATGGAGTCCAACAATGTGTGGAAGAAAGACGTATCTTTCCCCAAGGAGCAATGATGCTGTATGACAACTCCATAGGTTTCTAATCAGAAGAGCACTAGCTTCATTTTCATAAGACACAACTCTACACCACTTCAACAACAAAGTGGTGGTAGATCTCATTTTAAGATTGCTACTTTCCTCAGTGAGTGTATTGCTTTTGTGAGTAGCGGGCATGCTGGTATGATAACATGATCAACTTGTGTCTCTGGATGTGCCAGTCTTTGTGCTGATTGTTGCTAATCCAGATGTAACAGCCAGGATCAGCACTGTTTAAAAATTCTGCCCCATGACGTTGCAACCATGATCTACACATTAAATCATTTTTGTTATTGGATGCTGCAGCTTGGTGTATGATGGCCATGTGTAAATGAAACAGCTTGTGCACACCCACTATCAGGATGGGGGGGTGATATGATGGGGGTGAGATTCTCATCCTCCTCACCTGCTGTCACCAGTCACTACTATCCATCTGTTACTACTTTCAAAAACAGAAGGCATAAGCTGCCCTTTCCTTCCTGATACTATCAGTTCCTTGCTTAGTTCTAGCCATTGGGGTAAGGTCAAGTGCCTGCTTAAGTCCCATTGTTTAAATGTGGCCCAGAGCTTTGTCAGGCTGGGCTGCCTGTATGCAGTACTAGCCTTCTTATGGGAAAGCATTGTGATGGATGTGATAGCTTTCAGAAATCATGAAGCATTATGCTGTCACAAACTTGAACCGAAAATTGGTTACTGAATCTGAGGAAAATTCCCATGTTCCAGAAGGAGGTGCATCGGCATTGTGACATCAAAACCAACATGCTTTATTTTGAGTGTTGTCTGTGCTGGCACTACAGCAAGACCAAGCTGAAAATAAAGCATGTTGGTTTTGATGGCACAAAACGCAAGCATCTCCTTATGGAGCATGGACACACGGCTCCTGCTCTTCTGCAATGCTCTTCTTTTCCTTTGTTTGTTATTCTGTCAGTATGTCTCCAAAAATATAAGCACACAGCTCTTTTTGATTTAACCCAGGCATAGGCAAACTCGGCCCTCCAGATGTTTTGGGACTACAACTCCCACCATCCCTAGCTAACAGGACCAGTGGTCAGGGATGATGGGAGTTGTAGTCCCAAAACATCTGGAGGGCTGAGTTTGCCTATACTGTACCTGATTTAACCCATCTCCACCCTGAGCTGCCCAACAAGCCTAACCTGCTGATGCATGTTCTGAAAAAAATAGCATTGATCATACTTCTCTGTAGTATTTAAGGTAAGGTAACAGCAAAATTTGGGGAGGCCCTTTGTCAATTTTAATAGTTCAGCTAAAGTCTGAAGGGAAAGTCTTAAGACTCCCTGCTGGAAACAGTGGTGGCGGTGGTGAAACTGACAAATAACTACTGTATGTTGTACTTTGAGGCTACATCCATCCATCATTTTATTTGTATGCTGCCATTCCATAGTTCAAACCATGCTCAAGGTGGCTTACAACATGAAAAAGATTACATAATTACGAACATAACCAAAGTAGTCAAACAATAAACAAAACATCAGAAAATACACAATCAAATTGAACAATTTCCACACAAATCATAAGAAGATTTAAAATAAATATACGGAAAGTTAAGATCAATAACAGGAACAACAACCCCCAAGGACTCGGCCTAAACAATATCCGTGTCCAAGAGTCTGTTCAGCAGCCTCAGCTTTTGCAGCTGGAGTTAGTCAGGGCCCTGCTCTCCTAGGCTAGGTGGAAAAGACTGCAAGGCAAGAAGCAGGTCTTCCAGGGCTCACAGCCAAAATGGCTAGCCAGATTCAGCTCTGGTACAAATCCCCCATTTGCAGTCATAAATAAGATGCCACTACTTTTTCCAGTTGTGATTTAGTTTTTGATGTCATGCAATTGTGCCCTACCCCATACACCCGATAATATGGAAGACTTTAATAATAGAGCTGAGTGCTTGTGTTTTGCTATCTTTGCTTTACTCAGAGGTATAGATTCCACGGCACTCCTGTTATTTCAGACCTACAAGCACAACAACACTCAGTGGTTCCATTCAATTCATTTCCACAGTTTTTCCTAAAGAGGGAAATCCCATTCATTTCATGGCATTCCATCTCAGTGCCACAGAAATCAGTGGAATTGTTTCGGCAGATATGCCCAGAAAAACTACTTCCAAGATGGACTCATTCTGTGTGTCACATCTGAGTCAAGAAAATGACCAAAAATTTAGATTGAAATTAAAATAGATTTAAAGCCATTTAATGATTATTTTATCATGATTAACATTGCTTCATGGATTCTGAATTGTGTAATTCAGAATCCATAGGCTTTTATTCTTGTAACTGCAATCTAAAAATGCCCTTTTGTGTTTTCTGAAAATATTATTTATTTCCTCTTGGTTGCAGCTAGGGAAAGACAAGTTCCATAAATCTCAACACTGGAGTTACTGCAATAAGGTTTCTATGTTGGTGGGAGAAGACAAACCTGGAATAGGAGGCGAACCTTTGCCTGGACAAAAGCTGAAACCAAAGTACAGTGTGTTTCCTAGAGGGGTTGGATGTGATGCGCCTTCGTGGGTAGCATTTGATAAACAGGTACAGTGAGACAGATTTGTTGGCTCACATTATTTGTATGTTTCCAGTGGCTTGTGTGTTCCTTCATCCCAGCATCCTTAGGTGAAATCTGAAATATGCATAGCACTTGGAAGGGTGATGTTCTGTACTATTGACATCTGACAGTTTCATGCTCTTGGATTGCACACACAAGGGACATTTTAGGGAACAGGGGACCTTTATTTCAAATTATTTATTTGATAAGATTTATATACTGCTTAATTGACTAAAACCTCTAAGCAGTTTACTCTCTTGAGCCAGGGATTCTATAGAATCATAGAACTGTAGAGTTGGAAGGGACCCTGAGGGTCATTTAGTCCAACCTCCTGCAATGCAGGAATCATTTGCCCAACGTGCAGCTTTGAACCCACAACCCTGAGATTAAGAGTCTCATGCTCTACTGGCTGAGCTATCCCAGCAAAGAGATGGGCTGCAGGTAGAGGGGTCTGGATTGCAATTTACCTGCCAGATCTTGTGCTGCAGGCTTCTAGCATCTTTGAACCACCAGAATGCCATTCCTGAAATTCATTTCGTCTCTGATACTGTGGCTTATTTTCAGAATTCAGAGGTTGCTTTTCATCTCATAATTGTCACCTTCAGAGAGAGGCATCTGTCTACGTAGAAAAACAATTCCAGAGAGTATTTGCCATATTATTGGCTGCTGTTTTATGTCATTCCCTGGGCACTTGCCTAATTCCAAAGAGCCCTGTACACCTCACCCTGCCTTGCAATATTTTACACAATAATTTATTCCAAGGAAAACAGAAAAATGAATGAATTCCATTTTTTCCAAAAGTTCTTTTTGTTCCATTTAATTCACTTCAGCCCTGAATTTACCCCTCCAGTTTGTAAAGAAATCAGAAGTTGAAGAGAATTAAGCATTTGCAATTTCAGATAAACTGATTATGTAAACACGGTGGCATAAATTTGCTGTAACACTGACCCTATGCTTTGTGAATGTGAAGCGCAGCAGCTGCTGGGCCACCCCATCTTGTGTACTAATATTAAGACACCACTAGTCTTGGAAACAGTCTGTAATGAATAACTGCACTGGGGTAGTGGAGCAGTCAAGAGCCTCAACTATGAACCTCACTTTAGTGTGAATGAATTTAGTGGATTTAGGCAAGCCACAGCCTCTCAGCCTCAGCCCATCTCCAGAATGAGGGCCATAATAGCGATATCCATTCCTATAGTATTTTTGAGGGGATTACTTAACAACAACTACTAAGACATCATATTCATGGTTTGAAGGAGGATTGGGAATGAGCTCTATGCTCATCTTCTCCCTGTGGTTTGTGCAAGTGCCCCAGTCCAGGATTGCTAACCAGGATCCAACTGGTTTGCAATGCTGGCTTTGAGGGCTCACTTAGACAACCATGATTTACTGTTACATCCAAGCCAGGGACACCACCACCACCACCACCACCACCATTTATTATGCTTCCCCAGCCACTCTGGGCGGCTTCCAACAAAATATTAAAATACAGTAATCCATCAAACATTAAAAGCTTCCCTAAACAGGGCTGCCTTCAGATGTCTTCTAAAAGTCTGGTAGTTGTTTTTCTCTTTGACATTTGGTGGGAGGGCGTTCCACAGGGCGGGTGCCACCACCGAAAAGGCCCTCTGCCTGGTTCCCTATAACTTGGCCCTCGGCTCTGGACCTCAGTGTCCGGGTAGAACGATGCGGGTGGAGACGCTCCTTCAGGTATACTGGACTGAAGGAAGGCTTCTGTGCTTCTGTTAAGCTATGCATACAAGGGGAGAAGGGAATGGGGAAAGGGAGATCACATGAGGAAAGTGCAAGACCTTGGGTTGAGTGCATGAACATGAGCGCATGAAGACTTATTTCTTATCCTCCAAATAATAGAGATGAAAGGCTTTGAACACTGAAAAAAATGTAATATGAGTGATGAATGTATTAGTATTATTTATTTATTGAATTTATATACTACCCTATACCTGGAGGTATGTAAATTGTTACATTTATTAAATATTGTTATTAATAACGTGTTTTCAAAAAACAAAAAAGGTTAAGTACTATAGGCATTGTGCTGTTATTCTTATGCCATCTAAAGGTACTTTCACTTCTAGGCTTGGTATTTCAGCATTATAAATTTGTGGTTTATGAAGTGGTTATGCATTGAAAGATTTGTATCTCTTTGTCCCTCTTTTGTAGACTTCCTGAAAATTTAAAATGAAGCTGAAGGAGAAGCATGTGCTCATATTTCATTTTAATAATACATAAAATGGTGTGTTTAGTTTTTCCATTGTGTAATGCTTGCTACAAGGCTATAATGCTTGCAGCGTGATCTACAAGGCAGTTCAGCCAACGTGCTTTGGATTTAAATCATATCCTATCCTGTGAAAACCAGTGAGGCACAATCAGCATAAATCCAAATACAATTACTTAACTGGGCTTGGGATTAGGATGTTAAATAGTTAAGTTGCATATGGGACAATTCATGCTTGAAAATGTTCCTCGTAAAATTTGTTCATCAAATTATACTGTCCAAGCAAGCCAAACATAATGCATTTTCCAGAGTGCCCCACAGGACTTGGCTAATTTCCATTCTCTCTCCCCGCCACCCAACATCTCTTCTTGATATACAACTTCTGTTAATTTTATTTAAAGAGAGAGAATAAACATTAACACAGAGACACTCCAAACACCAGGCAGCTGGTGATATTTTGTCACAAAAGTTATATGCGTACATGAAATAGGAATATTGCAGAAGTTCAGAGATCGGAATCGGAAGGTATAATCCGCAACATTCAGTTCTTTGCTAATTTGAAAATTCTTCTTGCCGAGGCTTATGGTTGTTCCCTTTTGATATTTGTAATGTTAGCCATATAATCAGTGTTTAATTATCTATGCACAGTCTATCTAATTAGGAGATTAAATCTGCTCATTAAGTGCAAATTCAGACGAGGCTTTACTCTGCATTAATAGCTTCTCTCACCCCCACAGCTGCTGTCACTCTATCTTGCTAGCAAGGCATACTTTGGCATTTTTTGCAGTAAGCCATGCTACAGGATTTCATCTTTCCTGCAACATGGATATGTTTACTCAGAAGTAAATACCTCTGTGTTTAAAGGGATTTACTCGCCAATAGGTGTCCATGGTTGGGGTCCCCTGTCTTAGGAGTATTTTAATAGATTTTCCAATGCACATTTTCAAAGCTGGAAAATAATCAGAGCTACACATCTCTGCAGTATCAGAGGAATCAGGCCTCACTGTGAAATTAACATCCCATAAACCTCCTGGGGAATTGCCAGAGTTCATACAGCACTATACTTCTATATCTCTGTCTTTTAGAAAGTTACTTTCCTACATTTATTTTTCAAAGCACAAATAGGAAGATGTAATGTTGATCACCATCCTTGGAGAGAATCACCCACTCTTCTGTACCCTGATGCTCTCCTTTATGGTCTGGATTCAGGAGTATGGCCCTGCCACACGTTGCTGTGGCTCAGTCTGTTAAATGGAGCCTCAGAGTCCCCCTTCAGACCCCCCTCACCTTCAGAGTCCTCCTGTTTTACGCATGTTATGTTTACACAGACGCATCCCTGTGACTTGCCCCACCCTGTTCCGACCCATTACCTATCCCGCCCCCTCCTCCCCCCACCCCCGGCTCATCCTTGTGATTGGGCCCACCCTGTCCCAACCCATGACCTATCCTGCCCCCTCCCCCCCACTCCCCAGCTCATCCCTGTGATTGGGCCCACCCTGTCCCAACCCATGACCTATCCTGCCCCCTCCCCCCCACTCCCCAGCTCATCCCTGTGATTGGGCCCACCCTGTCCTGACCCATGACCTAGCCCGCCCCCTCCCCCCGGGAAGCCCCCACCTCCACTCACTATTTTGTAATTTCTGTACAACTTTCACATACTTGCCAATCTTTTTCACAATATGTGTTAGCTTGCAACTGTTGTAATCCCATTGTAAGCTCCATTGAGTTCACTGGGACTTATGCCAGGTAATGTAAGAATGTGGCATTGAGGCTAGGGATAGGAGAATCTGTGGCTCACCAGATGCTGTTGGATTCCCAGCTGCCTCAGCCGGCCTCTGAACAGTTGCGGGTTCCCCATCCCTTGTTTCGACTATTTTCTCAAGTGATATTCTCAGGTCGTTGGTGCCATGTGTGAATGCTGTCAACGAGAAAAGCTGGGATACAGTACTTGATTGTACTTACAGGGATGTTGCAGAAATTGTCCAGATTTGCATTCATACACAAATGTGGGGCTTCTACCCTGTAACAACCCACCTCCCCAATCTCATATGCTCAATCATGGTGAATTAATGAGTGGTTTTTGGCTCAACGAAACATACACACACACAACATAATTAGTGCATGTTATGTTGATATTGTTGTTTCCAAATAACATCACTGACTATGACAACAAATCACCCATACTCAGCCAACTCTTTAATTATGCAAAGTTAACAAAAGAAACTGGTTTGTAACCCTCCTCTTTTTGAGTGGTAAATATAAGGCCTGATTAAATGTGATTTCTTATGTAATGAAAGCGTGATGAAGATGTGTAAATGTAAGTATGATGAGCAGTACAAAAACATAGCATAATTCGTTGCGGGGGGAGGGGGATAAGGACCAGCAAAGCCCTGCTTTCACATGCAGCATGGGAAAATAGAAGGGAAAAAATGAGTCTACACATTGGATGATGAGGTAGGGATTAGCACATCGCTACACCCTAATCAATGCAAGTTTTACAAATGTATTGGACTTCTCTAAGTAGAAAGCAATTCAAATCACATGTGCGACAGGATGACTCATACTGCAGTCCTATACGCAGAATTTAATTGGACTCACTTCTGATTAGACATATATAGGATTGCACTATCGTGGAAAGTTCAGATGTTGAAATCCAAATCTCTGTGCTTACATTTGCTCAATGCACTGCTTTGTTTAATTTACAGCTTTACATTACTTGTTTACAACCAGTGCTTGTTGATTTTAATTTGTGTTTTTGTATAGGTATTGTCTTTTGATGCTTATTTTGATGAAGAAGTTCCTGACAAAAATCAAGAGCTGTACAGAATAAGACATTGTAAAATATATTTTTATCTGGAAGATGACACAATTCAGGTGGTTGAGCCCCAAGTGATGAACAGTGGAATTCCACAAGGTATTTTTTTAGTTACAAACGCTCTCCTTGAAGCATCCCTCTTCATAAACTGTAATATTTGCCTGTCTGATACAGTTTGTTCTTTACATAGTATTATTATTGCTTACAAGCAGGAAACAGCTAAATGTTAAGAAGGTCAAGTTTAGGTTCAGCTACAACACAAGTTCCAGGGACTCAGGTTGAGGCCAGCTGTGAATCAGTAACCAGTTTGGTGTCTCCTAAACTTATTTGAATGAGATAGCATGGGCCACACATTTCATTTGCTTTTTGGGGGATCTTACCCAATCAGAACTGAGGCTCTTGATTGAAACTTTGCCAAAACCAGTGAGAGATTTATTTTTGTGTGTCTTTCCCAGTGGAGATATAAGGCTGCAATGTAGCACTATGGTTCTGTCAGTGTAAGGATTTTCCATGAGTGATAGAACCTTCTCTTCCCTCTCTGCACCCTCTACATTTGTTCCTGGGGTTTTCCCAACCCACCACAAAAGATTTTGGGGATGGTGCAGTGGGAGGAGGGGCGAATTTTTGTCACACTAATGGGAATCCTTGTACTGGCTTCCACTAGCGTAGGGGTTTAGATGAATACGGCCCCTTGTGGTGTGGTTTGGCCTCAACTCTAGGTGAGAGAGGTATGTCACCTTCAGCCTCTCTTTGTTTTTGTAGGAAACATTTGGGCAAAAAATAAAATATAAGCATATGAAGTAAGCTAGTTCAAACTGCAAAGTCAGCGTGGGACAGAAATGTATGTAACCTTGATCAAGAAGACTAAACCACCGGGCAGAATAAAAGCTTCAAGTACTAGTTCAAAACAACCGAGGATGCAGTTGTTTTGGGGAGAATGATCACATTGAAAGATAAATTCAAATCTCTGTTTGACACAATGCATTAACATAGTGGTAATAAGAAAGCTTCTGTGTTCAGGGATTTGACTGAATGGAGAAATTTTTGCATACGTATACTGTTTATTCTTGTTAACTGAACACTGGCCGGCTGATGTTTTCTGATATGGAAGGGTTATGTTTGTCCCTTAGGGTTAACGTTAGTTTCTGTTGTAGTCCAGATCCCACAATCCAGAGCACAGCTCAGAAGGGGCTGGCCAAGTTCTCCAAGGTCAGCCAGTGGAACAGGAGAAAGACGCTGCCTGCTGGCGGACTTCCCCAAGGCCAGCTGGACGGGAAAGGAAAGTGCAGTCAGGCACATAAGGCCTCAGTCACATCCTCCAGCTTCAATGAATCACTGATTGTCTCAAGGCATCGGATGTTCCCAAATGCTTTAGAAACTTGGCACTGTGTATACTCATGGTCTGGTTATCCTAGCTGGAAGAGGACGATAGGGCATAAAGGCTGTTGGGTGAACAGGAAACATGTTCTCAAAGACATTGTTGTTCCACTCTTTAGGAACTACTACTTCTCAGTGAATTTAGGTAGGGAATATAGCCTTCACTGACCTTGAGCTAGATGTTCTCTGCAAAATGTTCCGTGGTTTATTGTCAGGATGTATCTAAAGCCACAGATTGAAAACTGTGTTTGTGGTGTAGTGGGTTAAGAGTTTAGGGTTGTAACTTTTGGCCTAATTTGGCACTGAGAGCACTGAAAATTGCTGGAGGAGATACAGATGTAATGAAATAATTAATGGAAGAATTGTGAAAAGATGCAGACTTAATCTGTATAACAAGCATTAAAAGTAAGGTTTTCCCTAATGCTCAGATTTTGCTTATGGATGAAATTGTTTATGGAGCCCAGAGTTTTGTTCATCTGCTGCATATTATACACCAGGTTTTCCCCTGTTTGACCTGCTGTCAGTACTGTATAGTTATCAGTCACGTCTCTATTTAGATCATGTTTCTGGGTCAAAACATTGCCCTTTTCCATCTTTGCCTATTAGCACCAGTATATTTCTTTCCAGATTCAAGTGTATGCAATTTAATAGAGAAGAAATGCATGAGTATTTTATTATGTTTTAAAGGTTTATCCTTGTAAGATCCACCATTGATAATTGGTTCTGTTAAGGCTGTGATTTTATATTTTTCTATTTAATATTTTGTACATTGTTTGTTGGACAGCCTACCATAATAAGTACTTTGCTTTGATTTACTAACTGGTTCATCCATCCGTGTATATATAGTGGCAGCTGTAGAACTGCAGTCCTTTATTCATCCAGTTATTGTGGAGAGTCTAGGCAATGCCATCACTGTTAATTTCTGAATTCTTTTCTCATTCTTTTCTGATTTTTGTTGATTTTTCTGATGATTGCTACTTTAGCCCATCCTGTGGAAGAGCACTGTTGAGGTACCTTGTGGGAGGAGTGGCTTGTTGATTGCACAGTTGGTAATGCTCCAGCGCTTCTGCTTGCAGTACTGCTACCTGTTCTGTAACAGTCTTCCCCTGTTACCTTTTAATAAAGAGTTTTGCCAGTTAATGTGATCCTGTGCCGCCATGGTATCTTTGGGCACTGCTGAATACAGTGGGACTTACTTACGCACACACATGCATAGGAATGGGCTGTAAAAGCGGCTGGAAGGAGCGTTAGTCAGACACAACAGGAAAGGAGAGATCCATCCAGTGCCAAGGGAGACAACCCCACATGTGTACTATTGCTTATTTGAGAACGGAGGTACAATGGGATGGTAAGAAGACAGTATTGCTTACTAGACAGTTATTTTATAATCCATGGGACTTAGTTCCAAGTAAACATAGGGAAAGCTAGCCAGAACACCAGTGATTTTAATTGGTGTTTAGCTAAATTTGGAGGAAGAACATCTGCTTCAGAAATTTATAGGTTACACAAAGTACAGTGTACCTTCTTAAAAAAAATGTTCATCCAAAGGAAAAGTATTGATTTGTAGTCTTGCAGCAAGGACATCGCAAAGCAATTGGGTCTGAGTTGTGTTGAGTCCCCTGCTCTTCTCTGGAGCCAGGAGAGCCAGAATGATCCCCTTTGCTTATCCTGGCTCCTTTGTTGCAAAGCAATTCTTGGAAAAATGTGATGCAGATTGTAGAAGTGTAGAACAGCATTCTGCTACTAAATGTTAAAAATAGTTTAAAAGAATACAGTACTCAGAAAGTGCTTCCTTCATCTATTCCTTTTTAGCAGAAGGCATTTTCTCCTTCCTTTGCTATGTGGCTGGCCACTTCAGGTTTTAATACCACTTGAATTCCACTTCCAGATGATTGCATACTCACAACACCCCAACAGTGTTAAATGGAGTAGTAGGGATGGAACCATAGTGTACCCAGTCATAAGACAAGAATTATGATATCATGAACTTGATAGTTGAAAGACGCAGTCTGCAATCAGATCTATGCATTTCTCTGAGAAACAGCAGACAGATTTTAATCATGTTGATTGAGACACAGTAGAAAGATAGCATTTTGTACTAGATTCAGTTTTCTTGTTTTTATATTTTATGATCTCGCGGTACTAAGTATGTCAGTTGTAAAGATCTTGGGAAACCTTTGAATTTCAGGTGTGAATTCAGATGTGAATTCTATTGATATGGTGATATTCAGAACATAATTCATTGGTCTTGGGCAATAGTTTCTGATTTATGCAAGGTAAAATGTAAAATGTTAATTGGTTTCCCCCTGGTTCAGAGTAGGGAGTAAAGTTTGCAATAAATCTCACAGTCTCAGATGCAGAGCAAAGATACAGTCTGCAAGCTGTGAGTGGGAGGGGAGAGGGTTGCCCCCTCCCCAAAGTTCCTCCTGTTTTAATTGTGTATATAATGTATACTATTTAAATATGTTTTCCTTATGGAGTTCTTTCGAAATAGAGGGCAAAACTTTTCAGGAGTTCACAACTGAAAAGTGGTGTCTGATATTGCTGAGGCGTGTTTGGCAGGGCTATATTACCGGTACGCGTTTTTCTGCTTTGAAATGCAGAGTTGCCTTGAACAACTAGCTCAGGCTGAGTTTTATTTTGGTGTGTGATAGGCAGAAGCAGAAGAGGGGGCTTGCTTTCCCCACAGGCTCACAATCTGGAAGTTTGCTTGTTTTAGTCTGTGTCTGCATCTAGGGAGGAGATCTGTAAGGCCTTCAACAAGGCACCAACCTCACTCTAATGGGACTGATGATGACTGGCTAGAATTGGGCCAGATTCAACTACCAGATGTTTCTGGACTGGCTAGTTCCAGGTAACAGCTCAAATGGTTTCAGTTTCAGACCATGTCATCATCCACACTCTGCTCAGCAAGCAGCGGGTGCTACTCCCACTCCCAGAGGGGAGAGGTGTTGCCCTGAGGGGTATTGCAGTCTGATTAGTTGGTGATGTTGTCGGTGATTGACAATGCTTATTTAAAGCCTGTACAGTACCAAGTAGATCTTGGGGTACCCAACGGGGGGGGGGGGAGCTTGTACAAGGTGTGTTTTCTGGGCTTAAGTTGGATGCTTAGTGTTTCCCATTTCCTGAGATGAATTTCAGGAGGAGCCGACTTGTGTTTTGCATAACTAGTTGGTCAGTGGTTTTTGCTGCCCTATGTGGTGGTGTTTATAGTCTAGTGGCAGTGAGTTCCACAGATGCTGTGCAGATGGTAGCTGGTTTGCTACAACAGCAGTCTAGTAATGCTGGTTAGCCTGAAGTCAACTTCCTGCAGAGTTAAAGGCAGGAGTGTTTCATATCCCTCTGGAGCAGTACAGTATAGGATGCAAGTGCGCAAGCTGTGCAGTCAAGTTTGAGTACAGTGCCCATAGCTGTTAAATCTCCAGGAACATAGGGAGTGATGTTTGTTATTTACAGAAGGGGATCTTGCTCTGTGCCAGTAGAGTGGACTCGGTATTCTGGGAGGAGAATTTCCAGAAGGGGAGCAAATTTCTTCATGATCATTCTTCTCACGCTAGTGAAGAAGCCAAGAGGTGTTCATCTCTTTTTCCCAAAAGGCAGAGTCCCTTTTCCCCAAAACATGAAGGGAGGAGGGAAGTCAGAGAGAAAGAGATGGAAAGATGGTGTTCTGTGTATCACAAGTTTCCATGTTTGCCTCACTAGGAAGAGAAGCTAGCAATTCTAACGTAACAGTTAGGAAAAGTAGCTGTGAAAAGGTTGTGCAGGTGTTTTCCTTGTTCTTTGACCATGGGCTGTGAACAGGTGTCTTTGGAGGTGGCTCTGAGGTTCTTTGGAGCCAGGTAGTTGTTCCACGTTGTCAGTGTCAGGAAGTTTGACCTGCAACTGTGTGTGCAGCCAGTGGTGTCAAGACCGAGGTGGATAGCTCAGAGCCACTGGATTTTGAGCTGTATCATTCTGGTATTGGAAGTTTCTCAATAGAGTAGACCAGATTAAGTTACTTTGTTAGGGTCTTGCGTAGGGTTTGTAAGTACTCGTATTGTAGTAGCCTGGAGGGGGCTGGAACATGTTTTTGTTATTTGTAGTGGTCATCCTCAAGACCAGAGGAGCTGAAGTGTTTCGTATATAGTGACTGGTCCAACTTGCCTGACTGGGAGTCAGTGTCTAGTATGGTGTTTCAGTTTGGCGATTCCTTGGTGTGGTGGAAGTCCAGGAAGCAAACTGATTGCTGCTGGTGTGTAACCAAATCTTAGTTTTTCAGAGACATGCTCAATTGGTTAAAATGCTGGGGTTTTGCAGTGCTTGATGTGTAAGTACTCCTTGCATGGTCATGGTCCCTACTGTTTCTGTAAAAATGAGAGCGGGTGTTGATATTCTCTCTCTGTGTGTGAGAATCATTTGTTCCAGAAACAGAGAAGGACAAAGGAGAAGTTTCAAGAAGCAGTAGAAGACTGAGATTGTTTTGTCTATGCAAGGACATTTTCTGTGGGAACTGTTCTTTGGACAGGTGCAGTGTGACAGGAACTGCTGATAACAATGATTCTGTGTAACTTGTTGTGAGTCTTGTGCCGCCTTGCGGTGAGAAAAGCAGAGATAGAGTCTTGGACTCTTGTTGGACTCTAAGCATGCCTTGACCACGGCAGTGGTGAATGTCTGTATCAACACACCTTTATGCCTGTCAGGTAAACCTTCTACACTTGACTGAATCTTTATGTCGCCCCTGAGTGTTCATTGCCTACTGTGTGTGCCTTCAACCCCAAAGACGCTTCCAAGGAAGGAGCTGCGTTGAGATGTAACTCTGCTGAGTATGGATACTGGCACACACAGGCAGTGAAAGTGATGCCAGACCCAATCCTTCTAAATCATCCAACAGAGCTTGATGAACTGATCCAACAATCACTAAGTCTAGCATCCCCAAACCCTTTTTCCAAGCACATGTAAAAGAAACAAAGAAGTGTGGAATTCACCAATAAATGCTATCAAATGTCTTGTATAGTGTCTGCCCCATGACAAACTGTTCTAAGGCATAGTCATTTAATGTCTCTAGAATATTTACCACTTTGTCCTGACTGGAACACACATGTACCCAATCTATGTGAGGGTAATTGAAGCCACCCATTACTGCAGCATTTTCCTCTTTTGGATGCCTCCCTTATTTCATTGTCCAGCTCAATATCACTCCGAGCATTTTGGTCAAGGGATGATAGCACACCACCAGGACTAAATTAATCTTGGGGCCCTGCATCACCAACCACAGTGATTTTATGGAGCAGTCTTCCCTTTTGGGGATTTCTAGCTTGTTGGATTCTATATTGTCTTTTGATGTACAGAACAACACTTACCGCCTGTATGCCCTCTTAGAATCATAGAATCATAGAGTTGGAAGAGACCACAAGGGCCATCCAGTCCAACCCCCTGCCAAGCAGGAAACTCTTCCTGTAGAGTTTGTATCCAGAGACAAGATGTCCCACCATTCTCTTCATTCCACCACCATATAAAAACTGTATTCTAAGACCAAGCATTCCAGTTCATCCATCTTGGCTTGGAGGCTTCTAGCATTAGCATATATACACTTACATATAGTATACTCTCCAAATGTCTTCGGTGCTTGCGTTTTCGGCTATTGAGCTTTGGCCTCTCCGAATTGCTAACACATGCCCTGTAATCTGAATGCCTAGCTCTACCCCTCTGCCATTTAAACTATCATAAAGTTTTCCACCTTCATCTTCATTCTAAACCACACCCTCCTCAGCTCCTGTTGGCTTTTCCCCTGCAAGCAGTTTAAAAGTTTCTCTGCAGCCTTTGTGCATATTTTCTCATTATTCTGAAACCTTTGTCTCATTGGCAAAAACCATGAAAGCTTTGTTTTGATATTTTTTATCAATTTTAAGTGTTGGAGGTTTATTAAAAAACAACAACCTTAATGGATAGTTCTCCCTAACAAGCAAGAGGGCCTTTTCAGTTAAGCTCCCCATCTGTAGAATGCTCTTCCCAGCGAGGTCCACCCAGCACCTTGGCTGACATATTTTTGGTGCCAGATTTTTTTAAAAATCACATTTTCCTCTGTGGTTTTTGATGGACTGTGATGATGACGTTGTAGTCAGTATGCTGTGAAAGCTTCCAGCGGCTTTTACAGAGTGGGATTGCTTTGTATATTTTTTTCTGAATTGTCATGTGTCAACAGTACAGTAATGTATTTATGTTTGTGGTTTTTAAATATGCTGTATGTTGTTGGAGACCAAATAAATAAATAAATAAATAAATAAATGCTCCCAAATACTCTTTAAAAATTATAACTTTCATAATCATTACGATGACTTATTCTCCATGTTGACTCCCTTCTCCACCCCTGCCCTGAATCTCCTCCCCTGCAATGTTAATATTTCAGACATAGGGCCATTTTTTCAGGGGTTGCAGTTATTCAAACATCAAGCTGTTCAAGTTGCATGTGGACGGTTGCATTTTATCTATGTGTGGTTTTAGTTATTGGATTTATATCACACCTTTTTACTCTTAAAAGGCAGCTTACAATACTATCTGAAAAAATCAGTTTAAATGCAGTTTAAAACCAAACTATACCTTTACAAGCTAAACTAAAAACATAGCACAGCATCGCAGTACATCAGCTACAGAGAATGTCAAAGGAATACTCTGCACAAAGAAAAACAGCATGTTAATAATGAACCTAGGCTAAATCCTCTCATATGCTAATTTTGTATGTTTTTTTCTTTTTTTAAGATGGAGAAGTTTTCAAATATGTGATTCTATACTTACTGTTTGAATTTTCTGGTGTAGCCTGAAAGAGATTCAGCAATTGATTCTGTCAAACTGCTCCTGTGATTTTGGCAGTTAGGATTAATTTCTTTTATTTGGCTGTGACTGCTGTTAGCTTTTGGTTCACAGTTCATTTCTTAGGAATGCACTGATGGATTTAAGTAAAAGTATATATTTATATTGCAGTATGTTGGAACACAAGTATTAAGAGAATGTTGTTTTTTCTTATCTTTTAAAAGTGCTATAACTTAATGATTTTTTAAAAAACGGTTTTGTTTTCTCATTTTAAAATTATTATTATTATTATTATTTTGGGGTCTCAATTTTTTCATATCAGTAACAGTATTTTCTGTATCAAGTAACTTTAGTGTAATGTTAGAGGTTGGAATATATGATATTAACTGCATTTCCTCTTCAATACAGGAACAATTCTTCGGCGCCATCGGGTTCCACTTCCGCCTCCTAATGAAGATCAGTTCTATACTATAGATAATTTCAACATCGATACAGATCTAATCTTTTATGGTCGAAGATATAGGATTATAGACTGTGATCAGTTCACCAAAAACTTTTTGAGGAAAATGGGAGTCAGATTGAACCCTTCAGTAAACTGTCCAGATGATCCCTATACCAAAGAACGTCAGAAGGTTAGCTGTAGCAGTGCTGGTTAAGTACATGCTTGGTTGCATTGTCCAAATAATCAGAATGTTTCTTTATAGCATGCATATGATAAAACCCTTTCTCGTACAGGCGACAGGATGCTGTCAGTGGCTCCCAGCTGGTTGCCCAGGAAAGTATAAAGACAATGAAAAGTTTCTTACCATCCTTTTTTATTTCAATCTTTACAGAGAGAGGCTATAGAACCCAGTTTCTTGGATAATGTCGTTGTCCTGAGTGAATCTCTACCCCCCCCGTCTCTCCCACTTCCTCATCCATCATTCTCATCGTCTCCTCTACGAGTCCTGCTACATGCCCTCTGTCTTTGAGCTCTTTGCTTTCCTACTTTTAAGGCTTGCCAGGTACTGGGAGATGGAGGATCTGGAATGCTTTCTAATGGCAACATGTCAGCTGGGTGTTGTTCTGGCTCTCCCGTGATTTCCCAGCTTCCCCCCTCATCTGCCTCTGTGTACGTACCTGGGGAAAAACTCCATTGAACACAATGAGGCTTCCTTCTGAGTTGAACTTCACAATCTTGTACATGTTATGGGAAATTGTTTTTCTTTGAATTTATTTATTTAAAATGTATATACGATATTCCCTGCTATGAACTTGTCATCCAAAATGGTGTTTAATGAACAGTAAACCCAAAGTTCCCTGAAAAAGCAATATGATTTGTTACTGTAATCAATTTATTCCTCTGGTCAAAGGCCACACACAAACAGAACCTATTCCCCATCTTTTTGAGACCTTTCAACTGATGATCAAAAAGGTTTTTGCAGTTTATTATTTAAGCTCCCCAGAGCCTTGCAGAACTGGTTATGTATACAGATCAGTGCTATTTGAGCTGAAAATCTTGATTAATTCAATAATAAATGTGACTAGTTGACATATAGGTACCCCATCTCATGTTTGCATAAATACCATTTGCAGAAAAGAAGGAGAGCAGACACAGGGATGTGCTCTCTTTCTGGTAGAGATGAATTCTAAAAAGATATAATCTTGAATGTTTACTGATGTCTAATGCCTGCTTGTCTATAATACCATTATATGGCAAGGGTAGCCTTGTCAGATAATCATTTAGATGATACCGTAGTAACCCATATGGTTGAACTGATGGAGATTTAATGTGGGCTCATAAGATCTGGATTCATTGGCCTTAAGTGCTGGAGAAATAATGGGCTGTTGGCAAGATGGTGGGGCAAAGAGACGAGAGCTCTGGGTAGGCAAAGAGGCTAAGGGGAGGGGGACACTGAATAAGGAGGGGACACAGGAGGTAGGGAACTGAAAGACAGTCCAGTGGCAGAGTGGGTAAAGGGATGAGGACCTAGTAGGCGACCCTTGGCCTTAGAAGCAGAAGCCTAAGGGAAAAATGGATGGAGGCAAGAGGGGGTTGCAGTAATGGGGGCCCCAAGGAAATGAGGTTGCTGAAATATCCCATCTTGTTCCCAGGGATAGGAATTGTTGTGTTCTGTTCACATGAAATAGAGTAGGGATTGATGAATAAGAAATCTAGGGAGGTGAGTGAGAATAAAGGTACAAGTCAAGTAGCTGAAGGAGGAATGGGCTGATAAGCACAATATGAAAAAAGGAGAGAAGAGGAAAGGAAAAGTCCCATGTCATGGCTGAAAACCACTCATTTCACAAACACGCTAGTTTATCTCGCAGGGTACCAGTGAGGAATCAGAGGGCCTGTGAAACTGAAGGAAAGGATACCTAAGTTTCTTGAACCTGAGGGAAAACTAGGGAAAGACGTTGGAAAATAAAGCACTGAATTGGAGTATGGGACTAAAGATGGAGCCTGAAGGGGAAATAAAAATGAATTTAGCAAGCAGAGACCAAAGGAAGAACAGTGATGATGAAAAGGGTGAAGAGGGACATAGGAAATGGGTGTCAAGGGAAGAGTAGTAAGAGATAATGGAGTGGAGGAAAGAGGAGATTGGAAGAGGAGAAAGTTCAGAATACAGAGCTGAAGTAATGGGAAGTGAGATATTGTTGAGAGGAGGAGGGAAAGAGATTCTTTGGAAACAGCTAGACAACACATGGTTGGGGAAATTGAACAATTTATGAAGAGGTACATATAGAAGCAGAGAGCTAAGGAAATAATTGTAGGGAGGTGGGTTGTAGAGACGTGGGCAAGAAGCAGCTGGAATTTTTCCTACTGTTTCTGCAACTCCCTTTTGACCAAAGGTTGAGTAGCTTTGATGTCAGAGAATATTCTCATATATTCTTATCCCTGAGTGGGCAGATTAAGTCATGAAATGTTGAAAATCAGGGTAGCATCCATCAGGAAAAGCAGATAGTCATTTAGTGTTGCGGGGAAAGCATACCTAGGTTCTAGGATGCAAAAACCAGACAGGCAGTGTAAAGTTGTTATGAATGTGTCACAGGAAGATGTGAGCTAGATTTTACTTACTGATGCAAAATTAGCTTCTGAGTCTTCAGGTCTCTAAAATAAAAAAATTGCAAAAAAGCCCCCAGTATATGAAACTTTTGCTTTGTCCATCTATATATCCCTTGTACAATTCCAATTCAATTGTTTTCCTGCTGATCCCACTGAATGTTTTGGTAGACATTTTGCTTTGCTGAATGAGAGTGTAATGTATTCATAGCAAGTATGTTTTAAAGCCTGGGAGAGAAACATAGTGATAAATAAATACTCCAGAGAGAGATTAAGTAGAATAAATCTCCTGATCTGTCATATATTGGCCAACCTTAACCTGCCTTCTACATTTTACTGATCACCTTCAAGGTCATTTGTCAGAAATCTAGCTGTAGTCTAAAACATTAGCATGACCATGCAAAATTATTATAGTTCCAATTTGTAATATATTTTGGGATGACAACTGTGGCGAATTTGAAACTGTTATGTTATGTTTTTGTTTCGCAACCGACCTATCGAAGGGTTAACCCAGACTCCTGGTTAACTGACAGCAACATTCCATGGGAGGCGTGGCCTGCATGGGGTTTAAATGGAAAGGGGAACCGTTATGTCAGTTGGCGGTTGAGGGTTTTTCGTGTGGGAGCTTGGGTGGTCGTGAAGAAGGTAGACTTATAATAGATGAAGTAGTTGATAGGTATTCTGTTATTTGATTACCAAGAACGTTACCTGTGAAAAAATCCCTGTTAGTGCTTTTAATAATTGAGAGGTCAAAGTTATAAGACGAAAGGAAGGGACCTTTCGTCGCAATAACAATCTAACTTTTGAATGGCAAACTTTTGAATGGCAAATTTTATTGTGATCCTAGTTTAAGCATATTGATACTAGTAACATTTATATGCATTTAATGCCACTTTCTATGGTATTGTTTGTCCTGTCTTATGCCAGCATTACAGTTCTTTTGCAGGATGACAGGAGGCAAAAGAAATCAGAAACTGTAGAAAAGGGTGGTGATCCTTTGTCCTTTGCGAAGTGCAAATTTTGATAAATAAATAAAAATCCATTGCACTGCCAATTGATGACAATAAGTCACAGGACATAATTTTATATTGCCTTAATTGGATTACAGTGCAATCTCCTGTATGTCTGTTTACTTCTGAGTAAGACATGTAGGTAGTTATTAGTAGACATGTATGGAATTGCGTTGTTAATCTTCCTCCCTTACCCGTTCCTCTGTCTCTAAAAGGAATTGTGATGGAACTGTTTTTAGTTGAACTGCATATAACAACTGTTGGGGAAGCTATATTTCTATTTATATTGCCATTGTTATTTATTTACCATACTTGGTGTTTTAGCTGGCATGTAAAATAACTGACTGGGAATGTATATTTTAAGCCCGGCTAAATCGGGCAAATCTGACTGTGATCTATTCTCCAGGAGGACTGCTGCGTCAGTTCATGGCAGATTTAGAGAATTGTTCATCTCTCTGTTGTTATAATAATGCACTGTAGAATATAACTCCTTCAACAGTATATTTCACTGATAAGTGAGTGGAGCCTGTAGTATCTTTTAGCTCTGTGTGTTGGCATCTACACTCCACTTTTCTTGAAAACTAAACTTAAAGCTGTTATCAATAAAACAGGCAAGTTACAAAGAGCAATCCCCCTGAAAGACAACATAAAATTAGCCACAGAAGAAAGACATGAAAAGTATAGTAGTAGTCAACACTAATTTGGTGTCATGTTTAGAGTGTTAGATTAGGATCTGGGAGGCTCAGATTCAAATCCCCATTTCACCATGATGCTCACTGGGCGAACTTGTCCCAGTGATAATCTCTCAGCCTAAACTACTTCACAGAGTTGTTGGGAGGATGAAATGAGGTGGGGGTGAAAACCATGCATGCCATCTTGAAGGGAAAAGTGGAGGTGTACATGTAACAATGAACAACGAAATAAATAAACACAAGCAATCTATAAACCCCATATAATGGGAAACTTGCTCTATGTGTCCCCACCAAATGAAGTGAGGGAAAGGGCCTTCTCAATGGTGGCACCCTAGACCTTCTTTATGGGTTGTTTTGTTTTGTTTTGTTGCACCAAGTGAACACCTACCATATTGTTACTTTTTATGTCTTCATCTCTTTGTACCTTGCGAAATATCTGTTTAACAACAGCAATATCTATTTGTTATGGTCATCTATAACACAAGGTATATTATGATTCATTGTCTGTCTGTGAAATTCAAAGTCCCTGCACTCTGTATACTCATTCCCTTTAGCAGCAGCACGTACTTTCAGGCCCTGTGAGAAACTTTCCTCAGGGTACTGACATCTTCTAGGTTATTACTTGCATCATGCTTTTATTCCATCTTAATTTGTCCCACTTTTGCTTCACGACAACTTTGTGCAATGGGTTAGACAGAGAGATAGTGACTTGTCCAAGGCCACCCACTAAGTTTCATGGCTGAGCAAAAAGATTTCAGTTCAGCTCCTCCTGGCCAAAGTCCAGAGCTCTTATTTACTACACTGCTTTGGCTATTAGCCTGCTATATCCACGGCTCTCCTACCACATATGTCCTTCCCAGCTAAACTAAATTCTCCCTTTCTCACAGCTGTTGCATTAGTTTTTAATGTTTTATGATGATTACTTTTCGAGTTTGCAACAACAAGGCAGATTAACCAGTGGCTGGGACCCGTGTGTTGATAGGGAGGCAAAAAGATCTCCTTTTCCATCCCTTCTTATCTTGGATCCCTGCTTCCTCCTCGACTCCTTTCCCAGTCTTCCTCTTTGCCCCTTCTGCCTTTTGCTTCTGTGATGTCACAATATCAGCAGTAAGTGTTCTGAAGAAATTAGAAGGTGGAGGTAGTTCTCTTTGCTCTGTGCTTCCTTCATTCTTCCTTTCCTCTGTCCCCAATTCACCCAGGTTTATTTCATTGTAATTTGAAGGTAAAAGTTCAGCCTTCTGAAAGTACACAAGCTTATTCTGATGCTACTAGTACAATGCCTAGGGCAGGGGTAGGCAATGTGGTAAGCTTCAGGTGTTTTGGATTACAACTCACATCCCTGGTGTTGACCATGCTGGCTGAGGCTGATGGGAGTTGTAGTCCACAACTTCTGGAGGGCACCACATGGACTTCCTATAGGCTGTTTTGTCTCATCACTAGGATGTTCCAGCTCTGGACATGAACAATTTCTTCTTCACATATTTTCTTTCCCAGTCCCTCCACCCATCACTCCTGACTCTCCTTTTCCTTATCTCTGCCATCTCCATTTCATGCCCTCCCTGATCTAACAAGTCAAGTTGCCGGTAATAATTTTAAAGAATACTAACAGGTCCCCTTTGATAACAGAAACAACCCCCAGTTGATTAATAAGGACTGCACAGTTTAGTTTATTGTTTAGTATTGTTTTATATGGGGAGGACAAACTTCAGGAAGAAAAAAAGGCATACCTTTTACCCCTTCCACAGGTGATTACATAGATAAAAATAAAATGTCGCCTGATGGTAAGGTAGTCATAGAAGTATTGCTATTTACTGAGGGTTTTCAGTTTTATAAGTTGGTGTTAAAAGTTATAATCCTTGAAATCCAAGCACCTCACTTTAGGGAAACTATTTTAATGGTGAAAGTGCTATTCATATGCTTGTTTACATTGAGCATATATCCCACCTGCTCTAACCCAATTGACATATACCCCAGCATTGTGAAAATCCTGAATGACTCATCACAAGGGGCAACAGAGAGTGGGTGTTCCTGCCTCTAACCCTTGTGGCTCCTGTAAGGAATACATTTTTAAAAGCTGCTGAAATGTTTAGAAATGATGCTTATCATGAAAACCAGATGTTTCTGTACATAAGAAAAGCTTTCACTTCTTCTCTCCTGACCTGCAGTTGATAGATAGTATGAAACCTTTACGTCCATATGAGCGCTTTGATACGCTTAAACAATTTCTGGAGCACGACGGACACGTTTTACGTTTTTACGGCGTTTGGGATGACACTGAAAGCATGTTTGGGGATGTCCGAGAAGTGGTGCTACATTATTTTTTGTCTGATGACACCATTGAAATAAAAGAAGTGATACCACTGAATTCAGGTCGGGATGCCGTGCCTTTATTCCTCAATAGGAAGAAGCTACCCAAGGTAAATTTGGTATATATGAAAACTATGGGTGGTAGTCATTATTCTTTTATTTCCTAAGATGACTGGGATGTATTAGATGCCAACTACCCACCAGTGGTCCATGTTCTATTCATTTCCATGGGAGAAGAACATGATTCAGTGGTGCTGAATCAGGCCAAAGGTCCATTGAGTCCAGCACCCTGCTATCCATAGTGACTAATAAGCTGCCCTGAGTAAAATTCAAGGCCACTTTTGCAGGGAGGCTAAGAGTTCCTAAAAGTTCTGCTTTAGGAAGGGCCATAGCTCAGTGGTAGAGCATTTACTTTACATGCAGAAAGTCCTAGGTTCAATCCCCAGCATCTCTGAGTAGGCCTGGTAGGCAGAGCAACTGCTAGTCACTGTTTATAGTACTGAGGTGAGTGGACCAATGATTTGACTCAGTATAAGGTAGTATAAGTATACAAGTATACATATTTAAGGTTGTATAAGTACGCGGGTGGTGCTGTGGTCTAAACCACTGAGCCTAGGGCTTGCCGATCGGAAGGTCGGCAGTTCGAATCCCCGTGACGGGGTGAGCTCCCATTGTTTGTTCCCAGCTCCTGCCCACCTAGCAGTTCGAAAGCATGTCGAAGTGCAAGTAGATAAATAGGTACCGCTCCGGCAGGAAGGTAAACGGCATTTTTGTGCGCTGCCCTGGTTCTGCTGGCCACATGACCTGGAAGCTGTCTGTGGACAAATGCCTGCTCCCTCGCCCTATAGAGCAAGATGAGCATGCAACCCCAGAGTCGTCTGCAACGACCTAATGGTCGGGGTACCTTTACCTTTAAGGTAGTTTCTAATCTGTTCCCAGAGGTAGACTTAGGGGAGCAAGACTGGTTTGGTTGCACTGGGTGCAGAGCCCTGGGGGCACTGCAGGAGGAGCCTCTACTATGATGTAGAATGGGATGCAAGCGGACACACTGAATTTTGGCTTTGCACAAAACTCTTAGTGGCTTAATTCATAATTCAGAAATATCCTTTATGACCTGTTAGTTCTGTTGCCTGCATAGCAACAGCCGCAGATTTCACCCATCTCTTCCTTGGCCTCTGATGTCTGTAGTAACACCAGAGTGGATTCAGAAGTATATCATTAAATTCAGCATGACCAGGGCATGGTCTGAAGGCACTTGAGGCTCACACCTTGCTGATTTTAAGCAGGTTTAGCTCTATTCAGTACCTGGATGGATAAGGTAAAGGTTAGGACCCCTGGGCTATGGGGTTGCAGCGCGCATCTTGCTTTTCAGGCCAAGGGAGCTGGTGTTAGTCCGCAGACAGCTTCCTGGGTCATGTGGCCAGCATGACTAAACCGCTTCTGGCGCAATGGAAACCAAAGCACACGGAAACGCCATTTACCTTCCCACTGCAGTGGTACCTATTTATCTACTTGTTCTGGCATGCTTTTGAACTGCTAGGTTGGCAGGAGCTGGGACAGAGCAACGGGAGCTCACCCCATCACAGGGATTTGAACCGCAAACCTTCTGATTGGCAAGCCCAAGAGGCTCAGTGGTTTAGAAAGGGAAACCACATTATGCCACCTTAGGTTGTAAGAGAAAGCAGAAATGTAAGAAAATAAATAAGATAATATAAATATAAGAAATTTTCTATATTATCTTATGTATAATGTATAATATGAATATATAAAAATAAAAATATATAGAAATATAAGAAATACATAGAAATATAAGGAAATAAATAAGATAATAGTGATATGGAATAAGAGTGCAGATAATAATAATAATAATAATAATAATAATAATAATAATACCACCACCACTCTGGGCAGCTTCCAACAAAATATTAAAATACAATGGTCTGTTAAACATTAAAAGCTTCCTTAAACTTAGCTCAGTGGTATATGCATTGCAGGCAGAAGTTTTCAAGTTACTTTATTGCATCTCCAGCTGAAAGTATCAGTGGCAGGTGATGCAAAAGACCTCTGCTTGAGTAGGCAATGCCACACCAGGTGGAAAGGTAGCATTAGGTGGCCTCTTTGTATTTTGTAGAACCTCAGATACCAGGTAATGCAGGATATTCTCTTATGTTGCCCTGATAGTTACAGATATTAACAGCCTATTCCTCTCCCCCTCCGGCCCCCAGTATGGTCCAATAGGACTGTACCAGCCTGGTACAATCACAGATCGGACAGTCCTGAACGTGTTTGGAGGATTAGTAGGAAATAAAGGCCGTTACATTCTGGACAATCGTAAGGTAAGCCAGTTTCTGTAATTATACTTTACAGAATGCAACTTCATTTGCTTCTGATCTCCATGTATGTGCTATGTGAAGCAAGCAAGATTCCTTTTTTTAAAAAATGCACACCACAAAACCCAATGTTTCTGTTTCTGTATCATAGCATTTGTTGGAATGAAGGTGGTGGTAGTGGTGAAATAAAACATTTTGTTACACTCACCTCTTTTATGTCATGCCAAGTTTCCACTTCCAAAAAAGTTTTCATTTGAGATTCATATAGATTTTTGTATTTTTCCTTCCCATTGCTAGACAGGAGCAGTGCACCAGGAATTTTATAAAGACTGTGACCTGAGCATAGGGTCAGTAATCAATGTTTGGGGAAGAAAGATAGTTCTCTGCGATTGTGATGAATTTACCAAAGAATATTATAGGACAAAGTATGGAGTCCGTAAGTAACAGTACTGATACTTTAATATACTAATTTTGAACTGTGGATTTAACGTACGGTGTCTATTTGGGGGGGTCTTCTTTTTTTGAGTAGTTTTGTATTCCTAGGACAGGTTTAGGTTTGAAATCTATGTAAACAATATACATTAGTACCTCAGGTTAAGTACTTAATTGGTTCCAGAAGTCCGTACTTAACCTGAAGCGAACTTTCCCATTGAAACAAAATGTAGATATGTTCTTCAGTAGCACCTTAAAGACCAACTAAGTTTATATTTTGGTATGAGCTTTCGTGTGCATGCACACTTCTTCAGATACACTAGAAACAGAAGTGTCAGACCCTATATATATACAGAGGGTGGTGGGGGTGGGTGGGAATGGGTGATGGGCTGATGGGAGTGGTCAGGTGGAATGTAACGTAGGGCCTGGCTGTATACGATGGATTGTTTGGTACAGCCAGGCCCTACGTTACAACCGTATCTGTTCCAACTCTACAGACAGAGAATCTCACCTAAGAGATCTACAGCAACTAAAATATCCACCTGACCACTCCCATCAGCCCATCACCCATTCCCATTAATTGGTTCTGGAAGTCCATACTTAACCTGAAGCGTACTTAACCTGAAGCGAACTTTCCCATTGAAAGTAATGGAAAGTGGATTCATCCGTTCCAGACGGGTCTGCGGAGTACTTAACTTGAAAGTACTCAACCTAAAGCGTGTACTTAACCCGAGGTATGACTGTAGTAAGAAACAAAGAGGTAGATTAAGCCCAGTGAAGGAATAATGGAATTCCTGCAATTTTGGCTGCCTTAGTCACTTCAGCAAATGTAACAGCTTCACTTGTACAATGCAGATATGGGCCCACCATTTAAATGGATGGAGAAGGCCTTACTAGTCTTACTACTAATGATACCAACTGCTAGATTAGAACAGAAGGATGCTATCCAGAACCATTAAAAGCAGTGGGTGGTTTTCAACAACATTTTACTCAGAGTAGACATATGGAAATGAATGGACCTAACTTGGTCATGTCCATTCATTTCAGCGGGTCTACTTTGTGTAAAACTTAGTTGAATTCCACTCAGTGGTATTACATTTCTTTCATTGGAATCCTTGTATTGAGGCACTGTATTGTCTAATAGCATACACAGAGAGAAATCGGACCAACAAAGCTTTTTAAAACATGCTGAGGAGAAAATATTAATTATGTTGAACTGACTGTGTGTTTTAGGGATCATTGCCACCTCATACATTATTTCCTGTGGTGACCAAGTTTTTAACAGCTCACATGAGGGCTCTGTTTGTTTGAGCAGAGTAACAGGCGGAAAGAAGAGAGCTTGAAAGATGGACTTTCTTGGTCTCACAAGCACCGGCCAGAGTTTCTTGCTCTGAAGATCAGTTGTACATATATGACCTCTTTTTCATCCCCCCCCCCCTGGCAATTCCCTAACCTGATTGCTACTCTCAACCATCTCTTTACACCAGGCATTTGTGACTGATCTGAGCAAGCTTACATATTTATGACTTCTGTTCTGAATGAAGCCTTTTTATGGGCAGGCAGCAGTTCTTGTGCCGGGCGGGACAATCTGTGCCCTTCACACTTGCTGTCGGCCGCACCAAACACATAGGGGCTGCCCTGATCAATAGCTTTGAAACAACATAAAACTTAGTTTTAATGCTATGTGTACATTCCTGCCCTGGGCGGGCCTTTTGGCGAAGGGTAGATCATAAATATATGCAACAAGAAATAAATAACTCATTGGGGACAGGAGGAAGAGCAGAATCTGCGCTGTGCTCACCTCTGGACAGATTATGTCAGGGTATAAAAGATATTATGTAAATAGCTGATTACATTATCAGCCCACCACGGGGCTATGGGAAGGGGCCATAGCTTAGTTGTAGAGCACCTGGTATGCATGCGGAAGGTTCCAGGTTTAACCTCTGTCATCTCTAGTTAAAAGGTCAGTTAGAAGGCGATGGGAAAGTCCTTTGCCAGTCAAAGAAGACAATACTATGCTAGATTGCAAATAGCGTAAGGCAGCTTCCTAGGCACCCTCATGATTAGAGGGTTCTAGTGAATTCCAGGTGACAGGGAAAACCTCTCAAACACAACTGAACTCTAGGCAGATGTTATTACATTTCCCCACAAAATCCGGGGCTGCGTGGATTCCCCTCGAGGCATAATTTCCCAACAACTCTATTTTTAATGCACTATAAATTGGAGTAATCTTTTAAAGCCAATGTTTATATATTTGCGTGTGATGGATATATTGGAAGTTTTGCTTTGTTTTTTTTGGCAAAATGCCATGCATTATCTCTCTGACAAGAAATTACTTGAGTTCAAAAATGAAAATTTCTCCACTCACCAAAAGACGACAGATGTGTTCAGCACAGAGATATATATTAACTAATCTTTTTAAAGCTGTTCTCTGTCACATTCTTTTAAAAACATCACTGCTTAGAGAAAATAACAAGTTGATTGTACTATTGTGAAATCCTAATTATCACAGATTGCACTAAATCTACTGGCATTTCTGTTGTCATTTGCTGTTATATTTTCATTACTTTAGAAAATGTCAGGATAACTTTATAGTTTGAGTAAAATAATATTTATTTCTCTACTGACTTCACCCCTAATCAGTTTCTGAATATATTGCTGATTGGAACTACAGTTCTAAACATAATTCCTTGAATGTAAGTCTCATTTAAATCAATTGAACTTACTTCCAAGTAAAAACACTTAAATCTGCATATAATGCAGTTTTTCTTATGCAGTATAAATTACTTTTCCCTAGATTGCTCCTATCTATGTGTGGTAAATTATTTACATAAATAAACCCAGCAATTATTTCAGGATCAGATTGACATAAATTTCAACATTGATTACTTAGGTGAGGAAGCAGATGGAATACTGGACCACATCAGTCTTGTCATCTGGGCAGCCCCAGACCTCCATACATACTGCACAGGCTTGTGCCCCAGAGAGATAACTTCAGTGCAGCAAAAACTATGTGGGAGGCAACAGTTATGAGTTACTGGTCTCTGCAGCTGCAGTGGGTGCTTTGCTACTCCAGCGGTTTGACTTCGCCCCTGGAGGTGCACTGCATTGTCTTTTGAGACAGATGGATGCCAACAAGTGTAAATAAGTACCTCATGATATCTGCTCTGAATCTTCCAACACTAAATTTCCACTGCCCACGAGTTCTAATATTATGAGTGAGGGAGAAAATCTGTCTCTGTAACCACACCGTGCATGATTTTATGCATCTCTATATTAGGAGAAATATTCACTAAAATGCATATGAAGTTTGGGGAATTTAAAAAAAGCATAAACTGATGTGGAAGTGTGGGCAAACTGCACATAAGACAGAGAAATGAAAATAGCAGATTCATCCTGTTAAAGTTCAACCCTTTTAATCATCATTGAATGCAGTTGGAGATTTAAGCATCACCCTAAATAATTCAGATAGGTGGTACTAAAAGATTGTTGACTTTTGCTAGGGTTTATACCTCCTTGTCTCTAACATTGCCTCGGTGTTTCTACCTGGCATCCTTCAGCTGAAGGCAATCTACAGCTGCTTTTGGGGAAGGCTTTTGTCACTACCCACCACCTGAGCAACCCAAGTGGCAAAATGTTCCTGGGGGAGGGAAGCAGCTTCTCTTATTCAGGGCCCATTGAACAATATATTCCTGTTGATCTCAGACTGAAGCCAGTGTAGTCTGTGAACTGCCCGGTAGGAGGAAAGCAAGCAGTTCCCCAGCCCATCCGCTTTTTGGCCTCTTTTGGGACGCCATTTCAACATGCAAGTTCTCCTTAGTGCATCTGCTAGCATTGCACTAGATGGCACTGTTGGTATGCAAGAGAGATTGTAATCAGAGTCTTATTTGTTATGCAAGCCCTGAAACCCAGATGCACCAGGCTGCCCATACATTGGAAGACGCTACATTTCTTTCTTCTCAAAGGACACATGCCCACCATTACTTTCTAATTCTGCACACACATCCTTCTCAGATCTGGTTGTTTGTTTGTTTTTCAACCGCCATGTGTGGATGTCTGTCCATGATTATTATTTTTAAACAGCAAAAATGTACTGATATAAACCAAGTGAACTCAATGGAAATGAATTGGCTTAACCCCCAAATAGTTTTATTTAACCCGGCTGTCACTATGTAAAAGGTTGGGTGCTCCCATGCAAGTTGCACATTGTTGACTATGGTAATGATGTCGACGAGTAAATTATGTTTATGAGATGAGTGCAGATAAATTCACCGGGATTAAGGCAGCATTTAAGAAAAGAACAGAGAGTGGAAAAGACAGGTTTGAAAAGGCTGAGCCCATTGCAAAGATAAGAAGGACTTTTGTTTGTTGGCAGTCTCCCAAGGTTCACGGAAACATTTTGGCTTTTCCCATCCATAGAGAGAAGTTGACAGAAAGCAGAGAAAAATATCAATCACAGTATGCTCCCAGAGGAAACAACTTGAAAAATATTTTCAAAATTGGGCTTTCCTGTTTAGGAGAAACATTTGCTTTTCTAAAATGCACACATTATTCTTCAGTAATATATCTGCCAAAAGGGGAGAACAATTTTGTTTCCTTAGATTGAGACCTCATATCTTGAAATGCAGAGCCATTCTTAACATATTCAGGAACTGAACTTTAAATTGTCAGTTGCCAATTTTGTGTTACAGAGGACTTTACTCCAATCCCGTACAAGGCGCCACCTCCTCCGAAAGTAGAAAGAAAGTTTCCACCGTATCATGGATTTGGCTCTGAAGAGGACTCTCTTTGCTCCTGCTCGGGCTTGCTTCCCAAACCACCCCAAAAAGACTTCAAGAAATTCATGGAAAAAGACAGGTATCTGAGCAAAAGCAATATTTGGAACCTACCCCTCCCCTCGATTCCTGAAATGGAAAGTGAGAGGGGGAGGGAAATTACCATTAAACGTTTTATGTAAACCGATTTTACAAATGGGCTTTGTAATATTCATAATTCTAATGTGCCAAGCAGACAATAGATTTTCAGAATTTAGAGTCTGAGTTCCTGCCATACCGGTACATGTCTGTTTTCATTAATCTCAAAGGCTTAGCTCTGAAAGAGACAACAAGAACTACAATAGTGACACACTGGTGTCCAGTATGTAATGGGGGAGGGATGCTATCCTCTCCTTCCTTTGTTTTCCCATTTACTTTTCCTGTTTCCACTGTCTAATCACATGTTGTGCTGCCTAGTGATGCTTTATCAGTTTTGTAAGGGATTCTGGGTTTTGTTAAACTTTTTTTGGAATCAGTGCTTCTGTGTTACTATGGTTTGCTTGGGAATTTTTATTAGTAGAATGGTGGAGAGAGAGCCCAGGCATGTCTGCATACCCCCTTTTTGGTGGCACGGCGGCTTTGCGCCTCCCCTCCTATTGATGATGCAGGTCTGAGCGTCGGGGTCTGATCCCTGTCGGAGCACGAGCTTCGGCTCCCACTGCCGGCTTGAAATCCTGTTCTGCATCAGTCTGCCGAATTGGCCAGTGGTGCAGAGGGCTGGGGTCTCGGGGGGCAGGCTCTCGGGAACAATCAGGCTTCCCTCAGGCCCACTCCCGAGGGATTTAAAATAGCTCACACCAGCCCAGCTCTTCTTTCTGGGATCACAATTGCCGGGCTTTGTTAGCTCAAGCTCAGCGCAAGACCTCTGGGGGATTTTCAGCCTTGGTTGGAGGGGGGCTTGTACCCTCACCTTCCCCTCCAGAAATAGGGTATCCCGTTAAAGGGATCCATGATGGAGTTGCTTCTGACCATTTGCCCAGACTGGGGGCTTGGCCTCAGCACTCTTAGAGGCAGGGATCCCCCTATTTGATGTAAGTCATAGGAATCCCTGCTGCCGGGTTGAACCTGATGTCATTTCCAATAGGCAGCCCAGAAACAAATGCTTATCCAATGCCTATGCAAAACTACTTCATCTGAAAGTTGTGGCCTGATTTGATCCCATTCAACTGTATGGTCTCCTTGACTGGTAGCTCACCTAAGCGGAGGAGGGGGGTAGTGTGCGACCTGGGCCTGCAAGTAAGCATTCTGTACAGTCGTGTCCTGCCAAGTAACTCCAGATCCATAAAATCATGTGTTTTTTGTCTGGTGTGTTATAGAATACATTGTTATTGGAGTGCCATTTACAATTTATTGCTTTAGTTTGTAAAATTGTATGCTGCTTTTTTAATCGGATACCTCACAGAGTAAACAATTTTTAGAATGTAAACAGCTTCTGATTTTTTACTACTACTTAAGCTTAGGTTGGTTATTCCGCCCCACCCCCAAACAAAAATGTGTTTGGAAACACAAAAACCAAACTCGTTAAAGGCAAAACCTGGGCATGGGTAATGACAATCTTCTCAGTGGCTCAAACTGATGTAAAAGTTGACCGAAGACTGTTAACTTTTTATTCGTTTTACTGAACAAATGGCAGGACTTCTCCATGTAAAGGAAAAGGAGACAAATCTTGAATTTGTGCCTCTTCTGCTATTACAGGCAAGGCCTCGAAAGTAATATACTGCGATTTCTTGCACAATTTATTACTACTGATCCCATTGACAAAGACCGGAAGTTCATTGTTTCTTATTATCTGAGTGATGACACCATCCAAGTGTTTGAGCCTCCCCAGCGAAATACAGGTGAGAGAGGCAGATTAAGTTCCAGGTATTTCTAGTAAAACGGGCAAAGGGCCTTATTTATTTATTTATTTATTTTAAAGGATCATAACCTTCGTCAATTGGGTGGAAATAAATGCAAGAAATAACTTTGTGAGAAAGACACTGTTCATCTTCCAGGATTGAACTTTGCTTCTGTGCAAAGAGTTGCTCCAGGCTTGCATTTCCCAAGGTGCTGTGGGGCTGTGCCATTGATAGTGTAAAGGTGTCTTTACTTCCCATGCTTTCATTTGTGGGGGTGGGGGTTGGGGTGGGACGGGACACCTGAAGTACCCTTTGCTCAAATGCCTGGGAAAAGGCTTCATTTTTAGTGTCAGTAAGCAAAATCGGCTTGCTCACAGAAACATCAGCCTCCATGTTTTTCATGAACTACAGTTCAGAGAGTGCCTGCAGAACAGTGACTCGTGCAGGGACACACAAGGCACACTCATTTGAGGGCAGGCAAACCTGTTGCATTAGAAATGGTGGCACCATCCCAGGATTACCTACCCCTAGCAAAGCTGGATTGGAAAAACTTGGTGCCAGCGTAACAATGGATCATGCAGAGATGCAGTGGCTGGCCAAACTCCTCTGAGGGTGAAGACTTGAATGTGCAGGAATCTTTAAACATTTGCTTATTTCTAAAATACCAAATTGTTGTAGCGTGTTTGTATGCCCCGGACACATAGGTTGCTATTCAGTCTCGTCTACAAGTCCACAAAAGTCCCTGCCCTGCAGAATAATGTTTTGCTAGTCTGTTGGGGGCTAGCAGAGGAAGAAAGGAGGGCGTTTCTATGATGGGGAGAGATCCTATGGCAAACTAAGGCCCGGGGGCCAGAACTGGCTCAATCGCCTTCTAAATCCGTCCCATGGATGGTCTGGGAATCTCTGTGTTTTTACATGAGTAGAATGTGTCCTTTTATTTAAAATGCATCTCTGGGTTATTTGTGGGGCCTGCCTGGTGTATTTACATGAGTTGAATGTGTGCTTTTATTTAAAATGCATTTCTGGGTTATTTGAGGGGCATAGGAATTCGTTCATTTTTTCCCTCCAAAATATAGTCCGGCCCCCCACAAGGTCTGAGGGACAGTGGACCAGCCCCCTGCTGAAAACATTTGCTGATCCCTGTCCTATGGCTACCAGGCAAATCCTTAAATACAAGGCTATGTAAAATCACGACCTCAGAGGCTGCATGTCCTCTGGCTGGTTAGTATCTGGGTGGTATGGTAGCTGCCTCCTCCAATATGGTCAGCCCCCCCCATTTGTTCTGATTCAGGTGTTAATCACCAATAAAAGCTATTGCTGTCTCTGGTCATAAACTGCATAACTGGATTGAGATGTCTAAACGGAAATCCACCATTTTCCATGGTAGCAAAAGAGTGCTTGATTTTGTATGGGCATTTAACATGCAGTACGATGTATTGGGGGTAGGGGCGGGGAGGGAAAAGCAAATTTAGGTGCACTTTCCTGATGCTTCAGTAATGTATTGGAGGTCTGAGAATTTAATGCAGTTTAGCTTTTAAAAGGAGATTACGCAATGCAGCTGCAATTCCCAGACCTAAATGGATCGCAGGTGGTAGAGTCTGTTAGATTTGGATGATGGTTCATTGTTGGTGGGTGGGGCAGGGGTAATGGAAGGGGATTATACCCTTTTCTCTCCCAGTGTTTGTGATAATTATCTGGTGCATTTTGTTGCCCCTGTTGCCCCAGAGGCAGTTGTGCATATCTTTCGGGATGGGGGTACTGCCAGCGGGTTGGGAGACTTGCCAATAGGTTGGGTAGTTTGCTGGTGTGTGAAGGCTAGGGTGAAGGCTCCATTGGCAATGAAAATGGCAATCCTAAGGGATGTGTGAGCTGGCTTCTGGATTTTTTAAGACTTCTCTGTGCTTGGCTGACCAGATCCTTCTAGGAAGGCCTGAAAGTGGGACCTGAACACAACACTTCTCTCCCCAACTTGTGATTCCCAGCAGTTGGTGTTCAGATACATTTACTGCCATCGGATAGCCTGGGGATTGGAAGCCAGTGCCCCTCCAGATGTCATTGGACTCCAACTCCCATCAGCCCCAGGCAGCATGGCCATTGGTTGGGGATGATGGGAGTTCAAGACCAACATATGGAAGGCCACAAATTCCCCATCTGTGATACAGCTGGTAAGACTAGTAGCCATTCTTTCTTCAGCTAGCGGTGATAGGAATTGGGACAGACTTGTTTATCATCACCCTCAAAATTCATACAAGAAGGTTGGGTCTGGTGTACTCCATCATTCTGGGGAATTGCAACAAGAGGAAGTGGCAGGGACTCTTTCCTAGGTGCTGTTTGTGCTCGGGTAAACAAGATGGTACACTTTGTGTTGTGCTGTATTTCTGAAAACAAAATACTGCGCCTTCTCCAACCTCCCAGATCCTTACACTAAAGGGAGAGAGAGAGAAAGAAAGAAAGTAAGAGAGAGAGAGAGAGAAGTTTGGGCTGTGCTGTCTTTGTCAGTACCTTCTGAATAATTGGTTTTATTTTTCCACATATTTTTTCATTGCAAAAATTATTTTATAGTTCCTAGAAAGTAAATGTCTTTAAGTGAAGAAACCCAGAACCAATAATGGCATTAAAAGCTTTTGTTGACTAGATAATGCAGCTGTCTGCTCAAACCGATGGTCTTATATGTATCAGTAACTAGATGGGAGGAAGCTGTTGTGACCTGGCTTCTATTCTTGACTCTTAAATTTTCATGCTTTTACAGGCTTAAGTCAGATCCTGAATTTTACCTTAATGGATTTTTCACCTTTTCAATTTTATTGTGAAAGAAAGGTTTCTGAACCAAACTCAGGTTGAACAAAGCATTACAGGTTCTGCATTTACTTATAATTTGGACTCTAAATGGCATTTCATTGTATTGCCCATCCGTTTTTACGACACTTATATCACCAAATAATACATACCGTATGAAACATTTTATGATGCCTAATGCATGCTTTGGGGCTTTTGGTTGGGAATGCAGATATAAGCAGGAAATGAACCACAGGCATACCAGAGTTCATGTACTGCTTGTTCAGCCCAAAGTATTATATGTCCATGGGAATGATCTAAGGGTACATGCTACAGCAGCCACTTAGTTGAAGCTAAGAGGGTCTCTGGTTGGGTTGGTGCCTGGATAGTGGACTCCCTGAGAGCATAAAGACTTCCATTCCACAATGGAAAATGGCAGAATATAAAAGTACTAAGTAAATCTGGGGTTGACCAGGTGGTACCTGCACATGTTATTCAGCTGAGCTTTCATCAGCCCAGCCTGCATCGCCCAAAGGTCAGGGATAACTAACTTTTCTCATTGATTTCAATGACTTGGATTCTAGGATAAACTAACTCAGGGAAGTTTATGCATGGAAAGTTTTCCATCTCCTTTCAGCCACAGGAGCCCCTTGAAAAACCTCTCCTGAGGGCCGGAGATCCACTCCTGAACAATGTGTGATGGTGTGTGGGAGACTGATGGGAATCACCCTAGGCTTGGATGATAAGATAACTTAAGGAAATTGATGGAAGGAAAGTTTCCCATTCCCCTACTTCCAGGAATTCCTTAAGTTAACATAACGTGGAATCCAACCCATTGGAATCAGTGGGTCACATTCATCTTCCTCCCTGGCAGGCTCCTGCACTGCATCCCACACCATTCCCAACCCACAGGAGAAACTTAGCTGTTGTGGGTGGGAGGAAGGATGAGGAACTCTGTTGTCAGACACTGAAATGGCCATATCAAGGAATCTGCATTTAAAGGTGGAAATAAATATTGTGGTATGGCCAGTTGGCTGCTGGGAAATTTGAGGGTGCAGTTTCTTTGGTTTCTTTCTGAAATATACAACTTGTTATTTATTGTTCTCTTGTTACAGGGATAGTTGGTGGGAAATTCCTGGAAAGAGGTCGTATTAAGAAGCCTGGGCAAGAGCAATATAAGGCTGAGCTGTCTGAGTACTACACAGCAAAGGATCTGTATGTCGGAGCTAAAGTGTGTTTCCATGGACACGTCTTTCTTTTGGTGGATGCTGATGAGTATGCTTTCAACTACATGGAGAAACATGCAAATGAGGCAAGCTGTGCTTTCCAATCCTTATTTGGCCTTTAAAGCATATGGAGTTTTATTATCTTGCTTAAATAATGGTGGCTCTGAAAACCACTGTTTATTCACCCCCAAGATCAACACAGAGCCACCGTTGTCTCATTTGAAAACGACCCGGTGAGAAAAACGGGTCCATGTTCTCAACCTGTTCTCTGCGAGATACATACCAAATAATGTCTTTGGTAAATGTCATGGAGTGCACTTTGTGCCTGATGATTCAGGCTCGCAGATTGACTTTCATAATGTCCTAATCCCGCCTTTGTTCCTGGAAGAATAAATCAGCAAAAGCAAAAAAAAAGAGAACTGCTGATACAGTCTGCACTGTACCAGTTAATTTTCCCGTGCAAAAGATAAAGGAGTTGAAGCTAACCAAACAAAATCCATAAGAACATCTGATAGTTGTTATGGTTCCTTCTCCGCAAAGGAGTTGTGCAAGAGCCCTTGGGAGAAAGAACAACCAAATAGGGATAAAATTAGGATCCTGAAAAAGATAGTACAGCGCTAGGGGCACTATTTTTTAAAAGTCGTATGTTATGGGTAACTACGTAACATATTCCAATGAAATAACCATGTTTCAATAAAGTTGCATTAGGGTCACTTCCAGACAACCTGCTATTGAACGTTCATCCTGATGTGCTTGAGCAAAGTTTACAGGGAGATTAGATGCCAACCACTATTTATTGAATATTTGTTCTGATTTGTTGTGCAAGATCCCCAAATGGTGAATGCTGTTCCATTTTCGGCGCTGAAGTAAGATTCTGCAACAAATCCAATTGGCTTCTGTATGTGGAGGGGATGCCACATCTTATGCAGCACAATGCCTTTGACTGGCACTGATTTTCTCAGCTTGAACTTGGCATCACTTTGCAAACTTTTAATAAAAGCTACTTTGGGATTCATTGCTGGTGTTTTAAAAATAATGCAAATATAATGCAACTAATGCATGTGTTTGTCATAAAGGATATGAATAACTCGCTACTGTAGTTTTCAAGCTGCTGTGCATAAGTACTTTGTATGTATTAAATATATGTTCCGTTATTCTCACCTGGACCCTTTCTTTACAGTATCCTGTGGCCAATATCTGCGTAGTTTTGGACAAACTGAAGGCGATAGGAGAACCTCGATCAAGAGAGATTAAGCAGATTTTTGCAGCTGCTGATCCTCAACACACCACCACTATTGATTATGATGAATTTAGGTAAGACTCTGAAAGCCTTGACAAAAGGCAGTTTAAGTTTACGGTATCTTCTGTGAGGTTCCTATCATCAATAATAGAGAGAGAAAATCTACTAGGATGTTGGATATTGGCTTTCTCTATTACACAGAGCACAAACAGGTCCTTAGCAGTGGTACCTGTGGATTACCTATGGAGTCTTGTTCTGACCTGAATTTGTATCTTTTGGTAGGATGGACATATTGTGTGGAATTTTGGCAGTCTCGTTGCTATAAATGATAGGTGCAACGAATAGACACAGGCTGCTTACACACCCTACACTTAAAGTACATTTTCACCCCACCTCCTGCACATTTAATAAACTACAGTTCCCAGTAGTCTATGGGGAGGGCTGATGTGCTTTAAATGTAAGGTGTGTATACTGCCTCAGACGTGTGAATCTGCCTTACACTGAGTCACACTTTTGGACCATCCAGTTCATCAGCGTTTCCCACTCTGATTTAGAGCTGCTCTCTAAAGATTCAGACAGAAGGTTTTCCAGCTGCCTGAGATCCATTTTTAAAAAAGAGGTGTGAGGTAACAAGCCTAGGTCCACATACCTGACTTTGGTTGCTGGCATGCGCACCTCACTCTGTTCCTAAGGCTCTTGTTGGAATTTACACAAAAGCCTCACTGACGAGTGCAAAACTGAAACACATGACAAACCCACTTTATTGTTTCTACATTCTATTTCTGATTTCCAGTCCTGTTCATTCATTATATGACAATTTCTGTCATTTGAATCCTTAAGGCTGCAGTCTATGCACACTTACATAAATGCCACCGAACGCATTTAATTGTCACTAAACATGCATACATGTTTGCGTTTTTCTTGATACGTGCAACAGTTACAGATCTGTGCAGAAACATTGTCAAAGTAAACACGAAACCTCCCCGTGGAAACACAAACAAATGTTTTCTTCATTTCTTTTCACTTTCTCCTTGTCTTTTAATTAAAGGTATTTTCCTGCAAATCTGTGATTTGCAGGACACTGGCCTGAAACAGTGGAAATGTTTAAACTAGGACCCTCAAACTCCACTTCTAGGTCATCTTCATCCGGGCAGAAAATATGCAAAAATTATACTCTGCTCTGAAGCTTCCAGTTACTGTGCTCCCCCCCCCCTTATCTTATTTTGCATCTAGCCTGGAAGCGGATGATTTGTTTGTTATTTCCTTGAAAGCTAAAGTGCAATCCCAAATTTTGTTCTCGTAACGCCGGTTGATGATTTGGCATTATGTTTTAATGGCCTGGTTTGATCCATTTTCTACAAACATATTTTATAACTGGGCACTGTGTTGTAAGCACAGATGGGTTTTTTAAAATCATATCCAGGGACTCAATTTAGATGTTTAAAGTAATGTGCATGATTGTTGTGTCTTTGTATTGAAATGAAAATCAAACGGCAAAGTACCATGCACATATTGAGGTTCTATATTTCTGAGAATTTCTTCTATCAGGAAAAGTCTTACAGATTCTGAGCAAGCATCCATACATCTCTTTGAACAACATGATAGCTTTAAGAAAATCTTGCTGCCTTGACACAGATTGAGTTTACTTTTTGTTCTTAATGCAAAGCCACTTCAGAACACACTGGACAGCAAAAGAAAAATAACAAAAAATAATAATATTGTTACCAAATCAGTAGATTGTGCATCACCTAAATATAACGGCTTTTGAAGAAGGTTTTTTTTTTGGGAGGGGGGGTTTGGAAAATTAATATATTTGTTTCCATGTTATATGAATTAATCATTATTTCTACATGCTGCTATTCAAAAAAGTGTTTATGCTGGATGAGTAGATAAAACAGCTGCAAAAAGCACAATTATTAGCACAGTTACATTTTGGAGTTGGGGTATTGTTTAGGGAATTTTTTTTGCTAGAGGGGTTGTTGCTGTTATTGATATTAATTGTTTAGATCTTTATTTTTAGATCTTACGATTTATGTGGAAATTGTTCAATTTGGTTGTGTACTTTTCGATGTGTTTCATTTATTGCTTATGACTACCTTTGATATTTTTGTAATTATGTCTTTTTCATGTCGTAAGTCGCCTTGAGCATGGTTTTAACTATGGAAAGGCAGCATACAAATAAAATGATGTATGCCTGTATTTTTCCATTTCATTTTTAAATTTCCATTCCATTTCATTGTGTTGAAGCTCAACAAAAATATGATTTAATGTAGATGCTAGTTAAAAATTAGTGGTATGTTTTGTGCCAACACAGTTTTGTATTAACGCACGGCCACTTCAGAAAATGCTGTATATATTTGTTGCTCTTTTCAGGTGCACTTCATGCAAGCAATTATAATATACTATTTTTTTCTTCCTCAGAAATTTGCTGTTGAATATCTCAGATAGAAATTTATCAGAACATGAAATTATGACCCTTGGGCGATACTATAGCTTGAGAGATAAGAATGAAATAGATACCACCTATCTTCTAGCAGTGGCCCAGGAACAACTTAAGAAATATAGCTTTGAGAATTTTGGTCAACTCTTGGCAGTGCTTGCGTACAACGACCGGAGCAAGTAAGGAATGACTGTGTACATAGCTAAGTACTTAAAGGGTGCAAGACGGTAACAGGGAAGTTATATTTACAGAAGGTCTATGTTGTGAGTAGGATACAACTTCTGAACATTCAAAACAGTTCTTATTCAGCTTCTACATTTCTGATGCTAATGGCTTGTAGGCAGCTAGATGCAGATGTTTCCATGAAATAGCTGATTTTTCTATCAATGAAGCCCCTCCTGGAAATGTGGTGGCCTCACCTAGTGAGGAAGGTCATCTATGTTCGTGTTGATTTTTCCATTGAAATGAGTGAGAATCACACTCTGATCCTAATCACATTTACTTGGAAGTAAGTTCAGTACTTCCTCTGCTTTGGATCGTAGCCTTAAAGTCCTTTGCTTTGCCTATGGTGGTTTGGGAGTGTCCTTCTGCTTTAAGTGATCGGAGAGCTTTGCTTCTTCCCTTACATTGAACATAGGCAAACTGTGATGTCTGTTTCAAAGTCCTTTGCAGCATTTTGAAAAGGCCCAGTGTATCTTCTTTGCCTCCCTTCTTTGTCTGGCAGGGCTTGTCCTTTTTGCTGCTCTGAGAATCCAGTGTCGGTGTTATGGTCTGAATCTGATTACCTACAGGGAAACAATTTTTTAAATCCCATTGACTTAATTATTTTGGTCTGCAATTTGTTAATTCAAAGCTCCAGGTTTGGAAGAGAATATATCAATCTGTCTCTCACTGGCCTTCAGCACATTTTAGCATCCTGGAGGCAAAGTGCTTCAGCAAGCGGGATTTCTGGGGGGTGAGGTAGGTGTCATTTGGGTGGACAGACAAGCCTGGTGCCTAGTGGTGGTTTCTTCTTTTACATTTCTCTCATTTGCCAAGCAGCTGATCAGAAGAGCCAGAGAGCTGCAATCCTTCTCTTGAGGGTGCATGAGGGGGAGGGCCCTGGCAGAAGCACTGAGATGGACAGGTTAGCTCAGGCATCCCCAAACTTCGGCCCTCCAGATTTTTTGGACTACAATTCCCATCTTCCCCAACCACTGGTCCTGTTAGCTAGGGATCATGGGAGTTTGGGATTAGGCCAAAACATCTGGAGGGCCGCAGTTTGGGGATGCCTGGGTTAGCTGGTGGCTCAGGAAAAAGGAACAGGAAGTCAGACTAATGGCCCATCTAGCTTTTTATTGTCTATACAGGCTGGCAATGGCTTTTGGGGAGTTTGAACAGGATCTGGAGGCATTGGGGAGTGTCCTGGGGCCTTCTGCAGCCAAAGCAGATGTCCTACTTCTGAGCTGCAGCCCTTGACCCTAATATGTAGGCACGAGTATTAGCCTTCCCTGATACTCAAAGCTCCACACAATGGAGCAGCTTGAAGGCAAGGAACAGTCACTGGACTGCATTTTAAGGAGCTTTGCTTTCCAAAAGCTTTTCCACCATCTTTTTCAGGTTACTATTTTTTAAATGCAGATATTGACACCTCTTAAACCAGGCATTTTCCATTTTTCCATTTCCATTTAAAAAAATTGAATTCCATGAGAAACATTTCTGTTTGTGCAGATGCGGACTGCTGGCCAGCGACAAGTGCAGGACTATATGCAAGTCCTTCAGGCTACCGGTAGCAGACGATCTTTTGCGAGCAATATTGACTGCGTAAGTCTCAATCTAAGATTATATGAATTTATGTAAATGGTGTGTTGAGTCAGGAATGCTGGAAACCAGGAACAGTTAGTTTTTAAGCAAGTTGAGGATGGTTTGAAGGAGGCATAGCCTCCCGGAGCATACCTTTCTTTTGTCTGACTGCTGCGGCTGGATTTGCTGATATCCAGAAGTAGAACAAGGGGTGCCTCAACAATCGTGCAGGGTTCCCAAAAGCAGCTTTCGTTGGGTCCAACAAGTGAAATGTGCTGTTCCCTCTTAAAATTCCAACTATACTGCAAAAGGGAGCCTGCTGCAAGGAGCAGTCAGTCCAGATCTTTACCTTTTCTACCTCTCTCCTGAAGTCCAGCTTTGACAGGTGGGCAGGGCCACCCACCAGCCAATCACCTGACATCATGGTGACATCAGGTGACAGCTAGCTGGGTGGCCCTGCCCATCTGTCAAGAGTTGGCTTGTGAAGTCAACTTCACCAGCCTGTTTCCTGCTGGGGACAAACACTGGTGAAGCAGCACCCAACAGGATTGAACTCTCTGTTCACCAGCTGATGAATAGTGACTTCAGTCTTGCTCTCTGCTAGGCTCTTAGCCAGATTTAACCCACCACCCACTCATCTGAGGGGGAGTAGGGTGCAATTCTGTGTGGGCTGTGCTTGCCAGTTCTCTCATCAGCTGCTGAGTGGGCGGGGTGTTAAATCCTGATGCTTTGGCTGCACGCACCAGTAATATGTTATTGAACCCCAGTCCCCCATCAGCTGATGTCACCCACCCATCAGAGTCATGTCAGCTGATTAACAGATGGGTGTGGTTTGGGGAAAATGGCGTTGTGGGCCAAATTGGCCCTGCTGGTGGGCCAATAGGTTCCTCACCCCTATGTCAAAGGGTTGAATGAGACAGCTGAGGAGGAGGCATGCCTGGTGCAACTTCAAAGCATTCCTACATGACTAGGGATTGAGGAGAAGCTCACTCAGGCTGAAGCAAAAAGCCTTCTCTCTCCATCTGAGGCTGTTGGGGAATACAGAGGGAATTGCCTCTTGTTGCAAACTTTTGAAACAGTTGGGAAAACCTGGAAAACCTGTTTATCTGAGGTGAAAATGAGATGAGTGTACTCACATCAAACAGCAGTCCCTACCTTCAAATTGTCACCAGAATCTTTAGCCTGACTTGTATAAAATGACAAGCTGTCAGTAGTTTCCCAAGTCGTGCTTCTCCCCGTTGATGGCTTCACATATTCACGAGAGTTTCATTTTTGCCTTCATTGCAAACAACCTTTCTGTGCATCCCTTCTTAACTTTTTATTAACAAGGTGGATCACATGAGCTGTGTGTGTGTACATTGCACTCTTGATTCAATGTCTTAGAGATGCCAAAACAGCCTGGGTTATTGTTTAGGAACTGTGCTGTTTCAATAATGGCGGTTTAAATATATATATAATACACAGATTGCAAATGCGGTCTGAATCTGACAACGTTCAATGAAAAGAAGGGCCTTTGTTACTGATGTGTGCGGCTGCACAGATTGAAAACGACACGGCACAGATGTCAGAGTTCCGCTGGGCATCTATTCTACTGAGCAACCTGCTTGCAAAATGAGAGTGTAGGGTTATTGCTTTAACGTGTAACTTTAGGAACATTACAAGGTTTATAGCTCCCATATTTGCATTGAGGTGGGGGAGAATGAACCTGCAGTTTTACTGTGTTTTGGCATGGGTTTCTCAAGATGTGCTGTGAAACTCACAAGGGAAGCCTCTGTGTAAGGAAGGGTCAAAGCAGTACACTGGTGGAGAAGCATGCCGTCTTTTGGCCCAAGGCCACCCAAGTTGTCATCCCTTGAGATGCCCAGATTTCCCTCCTCCCAACTAACCCATCTTGAGCTCTCAGGAGCTATGAGGCTTCTTGCTCAGGTCACTTCCTCCTTACCAAACAACCCCTCCCCCTACCTCCTGTTTTGCTAAGGGCTTTGATATTGAATTAAAAGACAATATGGTATAATGCCAGACTTGCCTTGTATTGCATTGTTAAAAGTGAAACCTCTCAGAACGTGAAATGATTCCTCACCTTTTAAAGCTCTTTGTGGCCCGTCATAGGACAGCAGTAGGTAACCCTTTGTCTTATCCCTCTTTTCTGAAATGCCTAATAAAAATAAGGCACAGTTATTAAAAAATCTGGTGCCTCCATAAAACAAGAGCTTTTCAGGGAGTTCCCTGCGGTAGGCAGATGGATGACTTTTGCAATTTGCTGCACATTCATCATTTCTGACACCTGCTCATGAGCATTAGTCAAAGGGAGTAAAATAATTCATTTTTAGAACTCCCACTAACCTGAACTGCCAAAAGTTGTTCTGGGACAGCTAGAATCCAGGAGTGAAATGAAGAATTCTCTCCTACTTCTGGAAAGCAGTAATTAAATAGATGCAACCAGAAAAGAGAGTTATGTTCTATCACTTGTGATAAATGCAGTAAGTATTAAAGATGGGGCCTTTTTATCTATAAACCATGGAAGAATAATATGAAACTATTTGTGATGTGTACCCTGATCCTAAATGTATTTAATGAAGTGAACTAAATTGCACCAGTTATCTGAAAGTGAAGCCCATCCTAACTTTCTCTGAACAGTGTGTTTAGAATCAGTGTATTAATCTGAAAATAAACTACAGGGTTTCATATCGCAAAATATGAAATGGGCCAAAGGAATGCATTACTTATCTAAAATACAGATATTAATTGAATTTGCTGTGGTTATTTGATAGCAACGAAGGCTAAGGGCTTGAATAGTTTCCCATGTTGCTGTGCCACACTTGTTAGAATATTCTTTGAAAACTTGATCCAACAAATTTGAAAACTGGAGCATGTCCCCAGCTATTTCTTGAGTTATACAGTACTAGTTTTACAGGGTTAGAAAAAAGCATGCACTGTTTTTTTTCCACAAGCACATTAACACACAACTCAGGCTTTGATAGGAACAGTGAAAAAGGAGGTAGATAACTTGTGTTCAACCTCATCTTCAAGGGGCTGCATTTCCTGTGAAAGATTAGGAACACAGCCAGGAGGTACAGTTTGAGGTAGCTTTGACACTAGAGGCCCAACTGGTCCCTGTGGCCCATGGCTGCTTTTGTTCTCCCCTCCTCATTTCACTTATTTCAAATATTTTTATGCTGTCTCTTAGGCACAACCCCATTCTGCACAGAGCGAGCCTGGCCACAGTTACCTATGCTCTAATAACCTTCTCTCTAGACCAGACATCCCCAAACCTCAGCCCTCCAGATGTTTTGAACTACAATTCCCATCTTCCCTGTTAGCTAGGGATCATGGGAGTTGTAGGCCAAAACACCTGGAGGACCGCAGTTTGGGGATGCCTGGTCTAGACTATTGAAGTGTGTTGTGGGGAGTTTCCTTTGAAGAGTGCTCAGAAACTTAGGTTCAGAACCCAGCAGCTAGATTGCTACTTTTCTGGGAGCAAATCCCATTGAACGTAGTTAGACATACTTCTGAGTAGACATGTATAGATCATATTGCAAATCAGTTACGAGGAAAGGAAGTGTGGGTGGAGAAGAAGAAACTTGATGGGCATGCAAAAGCACGTGAAGTTAACAGAAGGGGTAATCTGGAGTTCTGTTTGGAAAGGCATGCATGGAGCAACAATTTAATGTAGTTAAGAGAAACATAGGGTCAAAAATACTGCCTTCTGTTTTTGTTTTTTAATAAATAAATAAATAAATAAATATAATAATCATAATCATAATTTATTATTTGTACTCCGCCCATCCGGCTGGGTTTCCCCAGCCGCCCTGGGCGGCTTCCAACAAGATTAAAATACATTAAAAAGTCACACATTAAAAACTTCCCTAAACAGGGCTGCCTTCAGATGTTTTCTAAATGACAGGTAGTTGTTCATCTCTTTGACCTCTGGTGGGAGGGCATACCCTCCGGTGGAAAATAATAAACAATTGGGTATATATGTATCCAAAAATTGCCTTCTCTTCAAAAACCTATGACACAAATTAAGCAAATCTGCATATGGCTGCTTTGCGTAATAGATTCTGCTTCTGAGATCCAGGTAGCCAGGTTAACTTGGACTGACTGATTAATTTTGGGGTGATGATTAGGAAATGGAAGGCGAGAAGGGTCTGGAAAATGGAGACAGGTGGACTGTGGGACAGAGGCTGGAGAAAGGTAGCAATTTGAGAAGAACAAGGTTTTTTCAGGCCATTGGGCCATTACTTCTGCTTAACCACCAGAAATCCCTTTCTGAGTTCTGAAGTTTTTCATTAGACACTGTGCATGCATTGCAAGCGTTTCTTCCTTAGAACCGTGTAGCTCTTCCATTTTTCCTTGGTCTTTTCCAAGCCAGCCAAAAGAATCATACTGTGAGCAGAGAATGGCAAAAACCTATTAATAAAATTGCAGGAGGTTAGCATAGTGTAGCCATCTAGTGTTTTCCCAAAAGATACTTTTGTGATGAAAGCTTGTAGTAGTAACTGTAAAAAAACCGCACACAAAATATATTACAAGGGCCATAGAGCTTAGTGAAAGAATACACTTTATTCTTAGTCTGAAGTGTAAATCAGGTTTAATGCCTGTTGACTTTTATTGGGTGTGTTTGCTATTTAAACATAAGGGATTGGGAATAATTATTATCCAGGATTTTGGATATAATCTCTAAAATTCTGGCTATTTAGTGGTTCAATATTTTTATGTGATAAGTGATTACTTGTCCCAAACCAGAAGAAAAAATAATAATGTAAAACATATTTGTGGCAATTGTCCAAATTCCCCATCAGCAAGCAAACACAGGGACATAATTACCATCCCTAAACCAGTTGCATACTGCAGATAAACAAAGGTTTTTATAATTTTCACATAGGACGGTCAGACCTCATGGAATTCAGCTTCTAAATTCAGAAATGAGCCCCATAGGAATCAGCCTATAAGAAATATTCCCTTATGATAGATAAACCATGGGAGCTACAGGGACCACGACCTCCCTGCCATTAAATTGTGCTAGCTGATAGTAGCATCAAGGCATGAATTGCCTGGGGAAGAAAAAGCAAACATAAGCAGGCCAGCACAACATTAAGAGAATACTCCTGCCACATCCCTCCTCACTGAGTACCCTCCCAGACAGAGGAGAAGGGAACATGAACACCAGTTCAAACCAGGTGTTCATCCTTCTTTCATAGGATAATTCTAGATATAATTCAGTGTCTACTCCAAGCATATGAAATCAAAATAAATGAACAGTTTAATTTTCCTTTATTCTACATCATTTGTTAATTCTTATAACAGCAGGTTGCTCAAACTAGACTCACCTAAACATTTTCATTTGGCACTCCCACTTCTTTTGGAATTTTCATTTGGTACTCCCACAGTGGTAAGGTTCCGCCTCCTTCCATATGAACCTACCCGGACCCTGAGATCATCTTCTGAGGCCCTCCTTCGTGTGCCTCCTCCTCGAGAGGTCTGGAGGGTGGCAACACAGGAACGGGCCTCCTCTGCAGTGGCTCCCCATCTGTGGAATGCTCTCCCCAGGGAAGGTTGCATGGCGTCTTCATTATACACATTTAGGCGTCAGGCAAAAACGTTCCTTTTTAGCCAGGCCTTTGGTTGACCTGATCAACATCCCATACCCTTTTAAAATGTGGCTCTTTTGGGGGGTATTATTGGGTTATTGGTTTTATTTTAATTTTATATACTGTGATCCTTTTATGTGAACCAGCTTGAGACCTCTGGGCATAGGGCGGTATATAAATTCTAATAATAATAATAATAATAATAATAATAATAATAATAATAATAATAATTGGAATAATAATAAATATATTTCATGCATTGCATTTGAGGTAAAAAGCAGAAATAGTTAACTATTGTAATAAATCACCATAAAATAATTTTTAAACAATGTTTTATATAAAAATATTATATATTGGAGGGATAAGGGCCCACCTCAAACTCCATGACAAACTTATATGCAAGTCGCGAGATCACAATATAATCTGTAACACTGCCTTCATGCTTTGTAAAGTGGGCATATTCCCCAGGGCTATCTCCCTCTGTCATACTGTTAAAAATTAGCAAGTCTATCCGCCTACAACTTGGGCTAAACAAAGCCCTGAATAAGGGAGGTACTCCGGCTAAGTAGATATCTGGTTCCAGAATCTGATTGTAATGGGTGTACAAATTTACATCGTTGGCTCCCATACGTGCATTAAAATCTCCTGCAATGCTAAATACTGTAGGATATTGGGATTCCAGGGATTCTATATAATTCTCTAGTTCTGTGCATTTAGTATTCACAGTAGGTTTTGTTTTTACAAGGTGGTATGTAGACGTTAGTCAGCATTAAACATATTTTCAAAACTATAACCAAGACAGCAGTTGCAAACAGGTTCCATGGAATCATGGCTGTTGCAGTTGCATTCAACTGAGCGGAGATGAAACATGCTAGACCCCCACTGGCCCTACCACCTTTCGTCAAGGGAATGGCTGTTAATGAGTGACAAAGGGTATGTTTCCCCCCTCTGCACACACACACATCATGAATTCATGTCCATTTAGTTCTTATGGGTTTAAAAAGATCATTTCTAGGTAAAGGATGAAAAGTCATTGCTGTGTTAAGCAAAGTAATAGCCAGTCACTTACTGAATATGTGCATTCCCAATCTGATTTTAGGTGTGAAGATTGCAAAGAGCAAGTAAATTATAAGAAACTAGTCGATGGGCTCAACTGGAGAGATCATCCAATTCCAGTTTTCCAAACCGTCTTGATACCTTTACAGGTAAGCCAAAAGTATTTCAGACTAATGGACCTGCACAAACAAGAACCTCCTACTGTAGCTTTCAAAGGAGTCAAAAAAAATATTGCAGTCAAATAATTAAAAATGTACTTAGTAATGAATGAGAACTAAACATCCAAAACATTTTGTAGATTCTGAAACTTCACTATGCTTATATTCATATTCTGACTGTTGAGGTTGAAATTCTTCTAATGAGGCATAAGCCACATGTTAGGTGCCTTGGTACATCAAATTTCCAACCTATTTCCTGCTGTTGCATGGCATCTGGATTGAAAGTAAAAAATCTATGGCCAGTTTGCCTCAAAGTATTTTTGGTGTACTACCCCCCCCCCCCATTTTTAATTGTTTAAATCGCTGAAGATAATTTTGATGAGTACATTTTAATGAAAAGGAGTCCTGAGGGAAACTAAAGGAAGGAATGGAATTTGAATCCCCCTGTTGGATTTTTGAACTTTATCCATTATATCTTCATCTCACTTGTGATTTAGGATTGAGTATTTCTGGAGTGCTTGATGATTATATCTGACACACAGAAACCTCATGCTGCGCTCTCATTGACTAACTGAATCCAGAGAGTTTTATTTAATCTGTCTACCAGTTTCTAAGCTAACAGGTCCCAGGAAATAAATCTTCTCCTCGCGGGTCCCATGGCTTCATAGATGCCGTTTACTGCCCTAATACCTTCTCCAAGAATGCTGTACTGAAGATCACTATTCCCCAGCTAGCTTAATCTCTAGCAAAAACTAAACAATTTATGTCCCAAAATTCCAAAGCCTGGTTTAAAGATGAGGTCTTCTCCCATCCCTGACAGCCATCAAACTGTCAACTGGGTCATATTATATTGTTAGTGGAGTATATGAATGTATTCTGTTTTTATAGCACTGATTCTCAAATGGAAAGAGAGATAGTGCAGGGAGCTTCTGGAGCAACAGAGACCTCATCCTTAAGACGGGCCCGGGTCATGCCTCTCGAGCATTATACGCTGCCTGGGAAAGGGGAGTTTTCTGTGAGGCACTGGGAAATTATGCACATCCAGGTCTGGTTTAAAGATGAGGCTTCTGCCACTGCTGAGCTCAGCTGTTTTTCGCACCAGCACCCTTTTATCATGGTAAGTTTTAGGAAAGCATGGAGGGAAGAAGCACTGGGGAGAGCTTCTTTGGCTTTGGTCTTTCTGAGTTTTCTCGGAAACCTCATGGAAAGCTCAAGCTTTTCCTGCAGGTTCTCTAAGAAAGTATGGAAACCCAAGTTGATTACAAGGTGGGCTGAGGAGAGCAAGCTCCTCACTAGTTGCACGTAACCAGTGGATTCTTGTGGTGGTGTATTTTGATGGTTGGGCATGGGAATCAATATTCAGTCCCACCTTCAGAGTAGCCTCTAAGATTTTGCTAGTCTCCTGTTGTGACTTTCCTCAAATTAAGGCTAATTAGAGCGATTTTGCATTCCCCAGGTGAGTGTTACTGCTGCTGAGGTTTTTCCTTGTCTCCACCTCTAGTTTAAGGCCATTTGTCATGTTCTAGAAACATTAACATATTCTTGTTAATGTTGATCTAATAACATAGTTCCGTTTGTTGAACGAGTTGTGGACGGAAATGAGGGCAGCGCTGCTTCATTGTGTTTTGTGCCATTTCTGGTTGCTTTCCATGTCAGCCCTAAATGTGTCTTGACCACTTATTCCATTATTTTTAGTGTGAAGATGAATGGAGAGGGGAACCACCGGCCCTTCCAGTGAAGAAGATTCAATACTTACCTCTCATGGTGGATCTCTTTGGTAATGAAGAATGTTAGCACCTCTTGCAGATAAATGTTGCGACTTCCTTTCTCTGGAGACTTACTGTACATGCTTTTTTAAATAAAAGAATCACAGTTGTAGATTTTTGGGGCAATGTAAGTTTGATTTTTTTACTTTATTGTAGAAATATAATTTAGATACTTTTGTAATCCTTTCAAACTTCAATAGACTGTACTGTACATGCACTTTCACAATTAAAATCATTTAAATTTACCTTCACTCTCAGTTGTTATATGTGCAACGAGCACTGGGTAACTCAGGAGTTTCCAAGTGTTTTTGTGAAGTTTCTAGCTAAGGACCATGTCCCCCAGCACCACATGCACACAGCCAGACTTTGCTGTCCTTCTGTTTTCTTACAAGTTGCTTGAGGATAGTGGCCATGCTGATCCAGACCCTGACATGACTCCTGACCCTTTAAAAGCTGTATAGAATAAACAATTTGACCAGCCTCCCATCACTGCATATCTTCACTCAGAAAAGATGTGCCTGGCAAAACTCTTGCCTTTTATGCAACTTGGAAAAGATACGGACACTTTTGCAGCATGATGGCATTATGGTCAAAGTATATCTGCCTTAAGTAGGATGGCTTTCATAATAAAACCATGATACATTGCTTTGAGCTTGAACACAGGCCTAGTCCTCTCTCAGATGGCAAACTTGTGCCTTGCAGTATCATCTCAGATCTGCAAGTAGCGGCTTACAGATCTGAGTGTTCCTTAGTATCATTTTTAAAAATGCAATCACCCCCTCTGCACATTAAAAGCAACAAGCTAAGAAAAAGATTAGGCTGGAACCCATCTCCCCGATATAGTGTTATGTGCACAGTGTGTGTGTCTGTGAGTTGCATGGAGTATTCAGTCATGTGAACCCCAATTCTGAAGTGGTATAGTTCAGAGTTGAGCTATACCACCTCAGTGAGAATTGGGCCACAGTACTGTAGAGGTGAACTTTTGTCCATAGCTCCACCCCATTTTACTCTCATTTGTGGTTGCAAGGGCTGTGAATTGCCCCATTATGATCTACTTTTAGCAAATGCCAGATGAAGTGAAAGCACACTTCTTGGTTCTGCAACTTCAGATATTGGTAAGGGCTTGTGTGCTTGAGTTCTTCCCTGTGAAAAGTTCTTGCGAACAGACTTCTTTCAAAGTGGATCTAGCATAATGCTCTCTCAGTATTAATATCTGTATGGTAATAAAAAAAATCTAAAACATAATTTCAAAGGCATTTGAAACTGTATCTAACTTGGAGATGTGGTAACACTGTGGCAGATAAGATACACATTTATGGTATTATCCAAAAACAAAGAAATGCCGGGGGGGGGATGATAGAAAGTAGAAAGGATATTGCAGATTATAAGTTTTCTTTTGACCTACTGGCCAACTTCTTGTCTGGTTTATTGGGGGTGGAAAACTGCAATTTGGTCATTTTTCATATATACTTTGTGCAGCCAGGAAAGGGTCGTGATAGCTCCTAACTGGAAAAGCACTTCTGTTCAAAACATTTATGAATATACAACTGGAATTTGGAATGTGGGCAAATTTTTGAAGACCGCTAATTACAAGTGAATTAAAGAAAAGTTTCCATTATTCAAGAAATTCAGAGAATTTTGCTTTTTTATTCATTATTGGAAGCATAAAATTGACAATGTACCTTTATACTTTGCTTTCTTTACCCTGCATTAAGAATCATCTGGTACTGTTTGTGTTTCTTTTTGCCTTGCTTTGTATCCCTTGCATTTGAGTTCTTGTATCTGCTCTCTTCAAAGTTTTATTGATTGCGACTGTTTTGCCAACATGGAATTTTGCTTGGAAATAAAGTTACAAGTCCAGGCAACTAAAAGGAAGAGCACAAATAGCAATAAAACAATATCACAAAAACTCACGGATTACAGTCCTTGGTTTATCATCTGCAAACTTGTGGAACAATTAGAGTAAAACAGCCTAAGGAGAAGCTCACAAATGTTTGTGTGCATTTGGTCGAGCAGGTTTCAAATTCAGAAACACTATATTCATCTCTAGTTGATTGCACTGTGATCAGAAGCATGAAGGGCTTCAAACCAGGGGATAAACACAAACCATTATACCATTGTTTTGTAGGGATGGGACTTGCTTTCTTTTTCTTTTCTTTTCATTGTAGATGTATTGTTTTTCAATATGCCACCTTGAGCGCATTGTATTCAGAGTGGAAAGGTGATAAAATAACATCACAATAAATAAACCAGTGATGCAGGTTAAAGAGAGAATTTGGCTGACCCAGGGTGAGCTTTATGGTACTAGCCAATGTGATGCTTTCCATATGTTGCTGAGCTACAACTACCATAATCCCTGATGGTTGGCAATGCTTGCTAGGGCTGATGGGAGTTGGGACTCCAACCACATCTGCAGTTACTACATCACACTGACTCTCACACTAGATTGCCCTCATGAACTATCATCACATCTTGTGTATGAGATGTTTCAAACTTGGCCATTGACCAGTTTCAAAGCTCACTGGAATCAATTTAAATGACACCAATTTCTCCAGAGGGCTTTGAATTTGGGCCGGACTATCTGCTCCTGTTACAGAAAACATTCACTCCTGCTTTCTGCAATGCACTGAAGTACTAGCTTAAATGCCATGTAAGCCTCTGTTGATAAAGATAAGAGTTTGCATAGGGTCCAGGTTGATTTTTGTGAAGGTACTATAGAAGCATAATATAAAGCGGAGGGGGGTAGTTGTGTAAGGAAGTATATATGTGCACGTGCAACATATTGTACATTACTGCTCTAGTTTATTCACAGCATAAACAAGCAATTTGCAATTAAAGTCCCCTTATGGGATTTATGCTGGTAAATGGTGATAAACTATAGCTATGCCACTATAAATAACCTGAACGGTAGAGGAAGCATATAATTTACAGATAATATCCCCATTAGTAAATTTTATGGACCAATAAACAGCTCCCACAAGTTAATAAATGCCAAAGCCATAAACACCACCGCTATTAATGCGGCAAGATTTCTGTCCCTCCTCCTTTTGTTGGTGGTCCCAATATACCAGGAGAAATGTTATCTTGGGAAAAACATTTATGCTGGCTGTATAAATAACAATGAATTCTTCAGACCCATCTGGAGCTCCCCCATCATCTCCATGACCCAGGTGGTCTGGTTGTTGTGATGTGTACATTCTGCTTTTCATTGCAGGCTCTACGCACACACACACACACACACACACACACACACACACACACACACACACAGTATATATCTGATAGATATATTGGCAGAGAGAAAGCACACCACAAATTCCTCTACCCTTGACAATAAACAGTTTGAATTGCATAGCAGCCTTTAAACAATGAAAATTCCGATGAATTTGTAGGTCCCCTTTAACTTCTCTATCACCAGCCTTTCCCCACTTTCACAGAACAGTGAATGGTGTGGCTGAAGTATGGCCATGAAAGACAACCTGAGAGTTAATAAGGCAAATTCTTTATAGGAAGAATGAATTTCCTTTTTGTTCGGAACAGAGAGGATGGTTAACAGGTCCAGCTGAAAAGAAAAACAAGCCTTCTCTGATATTTAAAAACAAGGATTGAAATTGTGAAGCATCTTCCATAACATGTCACAGCTTCATTCTGTCAAGCAGTCAGTCAGCTAGGAATGTAATTGTGCCATCAAACTCTTTGCAAAAATACATTCATAATGTTGCTTGACCCAAAACGACTGAGAGCTTTACAAATCACATAACTTCATTTGCCCCCCCCCCGCCCCAGTTTGATCTGCGCCATTTCTTTCAATCTTATTCTCCTACAAACAACGCACAATGCTTAACACCACTGTTTCTGTTAGGCTTTGCCATTTTGGCTGAGCTTGTTTCCATGAAATAAGCCTTCTCTTAAGCTGCTTTTGAGATTCATGTTTTTGACCTCTGGGGCCTTCATGGCCTTTAGAGTATTCTTATCTTTACCATGGGGATTGCTCTTTTAGCAGCCAAAGGATTAACTACCTCAGAAGCAAGCCACCCAGAAATAGCCTCTTTTCATTCTCCCTGCCCCTGGCATGATTTAATGTACAAGTTTTTTTAAAAAATAATAATTCAATTTCTCTTCAAACTCCTTGGGTTTTATGTTCTGAGAAGAACAGCTGCATCATCCAAATAACTTGTTCCCAGGCCATCATACAAATACATGCGAACACTTCACATTCAGTAACACTGGCTGATGTTCTCAGGCCTGCTCAGCAAGGTCAGATGCAAACCACTTGAAAGGTCTCAAAGGTCCCACTCGGCATGCATTGAGATGAATTCATTGACTTGGCAGGGGGGTAGCCAGTTAGCAGCTCACACAAACCACATACAGCCACAAAGGGATTTTATCTGGTTCCAAATTTCATTGCCTATATGGTGAAAGGCCAATCAGGATTCCAATCAAAAGTGAATCCTACAACCTAGCGGTACTATTAAACAGGACAGATTGGGTCTATTTGTGAGGGTTGGGGTTGGGGGTGGCTCTCAGCAACCTATGCCCTCATCCTCCAAGTCCTAACCCACCAGTACCTCCTTCACCTCCTGTGAGTGAGCAACTGAATGACCATGGCAAGAAGCAGACTCACTCTGCTTGCCTTCCCTCTCCGTCTGGGTGATATGGCAGTGTGGCACAGAAGATGGGTTTACCCATTCAAGGAGGGTCATGCCAGCTTAAGAGAGGCATTTTTCACGGCCCGTGTTGGCTGTTGCTGCTTCTCAACCTGCTGGTGGTTGTTGCTGGTTCTGCTTGGTCTTCCACTCTTGACACCAGGCCTGCTGTTAAGATTCTGCACAATGAGAGATTGCTGAAGGACCATCCACCCAGCAGTGACTGTGGATGAGGAATGGCTTATGTTTCCTAATCTGATGATCTGAAGAATAATTGGAGGAAAGTGCAGGCTAGGAATGGTGGAGAAATCCAATTTATTTCACACGTAAAGCTGGCTCTATCATACTTGCACTTTTCGAAACAATATGAGACCCGAAGCACAGCTGGCCTTTAGAATTCTCACCTCTCTGAATTTTGCAATGCCGTTCTCCAACCAAATGATGTTTCCAAAGATGCATAGACTAGGGGAAAGTGTACACTGCATGGATATATTAGTGAAAATAACATATGAAAATGCTCTATATTTGGAGAAATTGCAAAAACGTATGGTGCATTAATCAAAATGACAAACAAATATGTTTATTAGGAGATATTTCATTAGAACAATTTTTGAAAACAAAATTCTCAAATTGCTGCAGAAATGTGGAGAACAGAATTGAAGACTGGGAAAAATGAGAAATGGATAGAACCGAAATTGACAACCTGCACAATGAGAAAAACATGCATACACGGAATGCGTCAAATCCACTCTAAACTGTAGTGTGGACACATGTATATTGTCATTAACACACCAACCCTTCTGTTCTCAGAAGGAGCCCTTCTGCAGGTATTGCCCATGACTTTTGATTCCTCTGAAAAATTCAGGATAAGAGGGATGCTGTGAGTTAATATTAAAGGTAAAGGTAAAGGGACCCCTGACCATTAAGTCTAGTTGCAAACGACTCTGGGGTTGCGGCGCTCATCTCACTTTACTGGCCGAGGGAGTCGGCGTTTGTCCACAGACAGCTTCCGGGTCATATGGAACCAGAGCAGTACACGGAAATGGCATTTACCTCCCCCCCCCCGGAGCGGTACCTATTTATCTACTTGCACTCTGATGTGCTTTCGAACTGCTAGGTGGGCAGGAGCTGGGACCGAGCAACGGGAGCTCACCCCGTCATGGGGATTCGAACCGCCAACCTTCTGATCAGCAAGCCCTAGGCTCGGGTTTAGACCACAGCGCCACCCGCACCTGAGTTAATATTAGGATACTGCTAATAGGTTCTGAACAGCTTGGCAGACCTCAGCAGGGGGCGGGGGGCAATGTTCCCATTTTATGAAAGTCAGATGTATCTCCAATCCTACACCTGCCAAAGGAAGTCTAAATTATTTTGGAAGGGCTGTGGGGTTATAGCAGAAATCCTGAGCTATGTCAAATTGTCTAAGAGTGCTAGAAGAACATGAGGAAGGAAACGCCTGCAGCAACTCCAAAGCAAATTAATATAGCTAGAATCAGCACCGCAATATTTATGACCTGAAAACAGATAAGCAGCAGGATCTGACTTTATGCATGCCAACTTACCTTAACGGCCGTGACACAGAACAGTGGCAGCAGCAGGCATGCTCCTGCTTTGCATCAACACTGTGGTCTGTACCACCCGACAAACAGGTCAAAATATAGTTAGTGTCTCAGGAGGGTTAGAGACCAAACACAAGTCTAAAATCACAGTGGGAGAGCTGGACTCTGCCGGTAAACTCCAAATTAGATTTTATTGCATGTGGATAGTGATGACGTAATGTTGATCTGAATAGTATATTAGTATAAAGGCAGCCTTTTATCTGGCTGCCCAGAACTTGTCTACAACAACATCAGGGAAAAGTGGGATAGAGCGATATTACCTTTTTGCAAACTTTGTTTTGAAGCTGAACTCATTGGCACTGCCTTATTAAAAAATAGTGTCAGTATGGCCATGCTCGGAAGGAGGTTGGTGTGGGAGTTTGCCTCATGCAAACGGAATCTTTGCTGCTTGAGAAAATGTTGGCATTGGCTGAAACAACCTCCAGTGAATTCATTGGGCACTGGAAGATGTTTCTCCAGGTGATAGAGGAGGAGCTCAAAGAGAATTCCAATGAAAACAAGAGGAATATAAAGCCCATATTTCAGTTTATGTTCCCAGCAGTGCAAACGGATAGCTCTAGTTCACACAGCACCTTCTCTGCATCAGAAGGGTCGGCAGCCCAATGAATTAATATTCTGGTGACCTTTACAGCTGAGCAGTTTGCTGTTTTGCTAACAATTTTTGGGTGGGGGTGGGGTGGGGGCTGGAGCCATTGACACACGGTTAATCCTCAACCCCAGAGAAAATGGGCCTGAAAAGAGCGCTAAGGCTGCCTAGCCTTTTACTACTGACCTTGAAGAGGGCATCTCATTCACCCCCCCTTTTTAACCAGAATTAATGACTGAGCTACACACTCAAAACTGGTGGGGGACGAGGGAAACAAAACTCAGAGAAATACGCACATACTTTCCCCACAACTCCACAAATACTTGGGAATGGCAATGGAATTTGCGAATAATTGCTTGGCTGACACATGGCTTTTGAAAAGCCCCTAGAAGCCAATAAGATTCACTGCTCATTTCAAAGGTATTGGAAGCCCACATCGAACTGTTCTCTGACATCCATAATTCCCTATACTGCATTCTAGTACTTGGCTTACCATTGGGGAAGCAACCCCCCCTTTACTTTTTGTGATTGCTCCCATAACAACTATATTTTGAGAGATATTAGGGGTGCATGACCATGATATGGCTGAAAATGGGAGGTGGATTTCTTTAAGGACCCCCTCCTTCCCCTTATTTCCACATACCCTATTGTCTTCTCATCCTTGTAGAACAGCACCTTGTAGCACAGTCTGTTATGTAAACACACCTGAGGACAGGCATCTTTTATCTGCGAAATTTCTATTTAATCTTTGGTGTACAAAACACTTTATGGCTCTCTTTTTGTTTAACCACAAGGGCATGGTTCATATTCTCACAGTCATTCAGCTGGTAGCTGCTGGCTAGGGTGGGGGGCATAGCTGCCAAGTTTTCCCTTTTCTCGCAAGGAAGCCTATTCAGCATAAGGGAAAATCCCTTAAAAAAAGGGGATAACTTGGCAGCTATGGTGGGGGGAAATAAGGCAATCTGGCTAATTTCTAGCCCAAGCAGCCCTTTGATTAGGTGGCAATGAGAATCTAGCAGCATGTGTAGAATTTACTGCAAATTAAACGTTTGGCACATTACTGAAATTAAAGATGTGTGCAGCGGCCTGCAAAAGCTAAATTGTGAACTTGGTAGAAAACCAATGTTACAGCTTTGCCACTGGCTGTTTGGATGTCAGTCTTCATGGCTTCCAGGGTCTGGAAAATACTTCTGAAGATATAGTGATTTTCCAAGGCCATTATGTGAATTTAATGGCCAGGGAGGGATTTGGTCTTAAGTTATACTAACCCATCACTGTCACCATCACCACCATAATAGGGTTGCTCCTCTCTTTTTTAAAGGCAAAGGTAGTAGTTTCAAAAGAGATGAAACACTTATTAAAAACAACAACTCCTAGCAAATTATATGAAGTTCACCTTGTTCACTGGTGGTTTGCCACTGTTTCCCCAACTTGCTGTGCTGCTTGTGCCACCATTTTGTAGCAAGTGACATAGACACTCCCAGATAATTAGGGATCATGTAGTAGATGGGATGATGGCATGATGATACGCACATATCATCACCCAGCCAATCACCCATTCCCACCACCCTTCTGAGTAATACCCCCACCCCCACCCTCTGACTATACATAAGGGTCTGGTGACTTCTGTTTCAGTGTATCTGAAGAAGTGTGCATGCACACGAAAGCTCATACCAATGGCAAACTTAGTTGGTCTCTAAGGTGCTACTGGAAGGATTTTTATTTTATTTTTTGTTTCGACTACATCAGACTAACACGGCTACCTACCTGTAACTGGCATGATGATACACAGCCAATCTGAGTTGGCTGCAGGCTGAAGTTGCTTTTTTTTTCCATGATGCCCCTCCCATTACCCAAAGAAGGGTAATCTTCTCTCCCATAAAAGAAGGAAACCACCTCCCTTTGTTGCAGCCCCAAATTTTTAATCCTTTTTGTAGCATTTAAACCACTCCAGCGTTTTTATTTCTTCCTCACAGCAGATTCAATTCAGCCAAATTTAAAAGCATAAGTTTCAACAGCAATACTTACCTGGCGGGGGAGAGACCATGATCACAAAGTTTCAACAGCAATTTAAAATGCTTTCATTGCTTCATTATTTCTTAAATCACTTTCCCACCATGCCCTTCCTTCAACATGGAACACAGTTTTCCTGTGTCCTGCCCCCTTTCTTTAAGCAATGCATGAACTCTTTGGGGGCAATGTGCAAGCAACCATCTGTGTAAGAAACGGGAGTGTGGGCAACCAGGTCTACTGGGGAGGACATGGAAGTTGTGGAAGAACTTGTGACTGGACAGAGTTGTCAACCTTTTAGCCCCCCTTTCCCTCAAATACCTTTAGAAACAGTTTAATCAGATGATAATTAGCAGGCATCTCCATTCTGTGAAAAGTTTTACCCTTGCTGAGGTTTGAGTGCAGGCAGCTCTTAAAGGCACCAGGAGGCACCGGAGGGGTTGCTATTTTTTCTGGCCAGCTGGCAACCCTATGAGGATCGCACAATATATAGGCCCCACATGGCTGGTTAACGGACAGCCTAATTTCTCTCATGCTGAAGCTTAAACTGTTTACAAAGAATGTTTGATAATGATTTTGATTTTCCTAAGGATCAGCTTGATTGTTAAAATGCTGCACTCAGGGAAGTCCTAGCAAACGGAAAGGGGTTTGTGTTGGCAAAGTCTTTTGGGGGCTGGCATGGAAGCAGCTCCTTCTGAGCCGTTCTTTTCAGGTTTACAAAGTTTCCAGTGGAGCCAAACTTCCTTCACAGCCTGGAGGGGAAATATTTCAGGGGGACGGGGTGGGAGAAACCTCACAGTACCAGTGTGTAAAACATAATTCTAAATAAAACTCTCCATAGCATGTACTTTCTCAAGTTTTTTGTTTTTTTAAAAAATCATGTTTATATTGGGAAATATGCACTTTCCCCTTCTGGGCAAATTAAAACCAGCTGAAATTGCTTTATTCAAACCTCCCCACCCCCCCACCCCAATACGTTTTCTTTACTCAGAGATAAAAGATTGAGCTCCCACTGAGAACTTTCCTCAAAGAAAGTAGTGCATGACAGAGAGGTAGTTATAATGCAGATCATGTTTTCTTGCGCCCTTAACTTGAATTCTTGCAATTTATGGCATTTCTCAGCTATTTGCTTGCATTTCAGGAGAGAATGGTCTCGCTCTGCTGGAATCTGGGTTCTATTAGAAGAACAAACAAGCCTCCTCAATGGCCAAGAGGGATTGCCTAATATCCATGCAGCCCCTGTCTAAGCATGTTTACTCAGAGGTAAGTCCCACAGATTTCAGTGAGACTTGCTCTTAGGGAAGTGTGCCTCAAACTGCAGGCAACACCTCATTAAAAAACCCCTTTCAACAGCCTCAACTGTGAGAGAGTGCTGAGCTCTTTGTAGGGTTGCTTGTGCAAGTGGGGTTTTACGGCACTGTGCACCTTGCAGAAAGCTCCCTGTTCCTTGTGGCATATGTACATTACAAGGCTACCCAGGAGGGTGGCCAGATGCAGAGAGGGCAGGGCTTCTGCACATTTAATAGGCCACAGAAGAGGGAATTTCAGCAGGTGAATCTTGCAGCAATTCCCTCTGCTACATAGCTATGGTATTAAAAGTTCAGGAGCCCTGTCCTCTTTTGCACCTAGCCACCTTAAACTTCAGAGTCAGGAATGAGGGTGAAATTCAACAAGGAAAACCGAGAACAGCAAGTATGGCTAAAGTAACTTACACTTTTCATTATGGATTGTTGCATTCCACCCCAATCTCTGAGTGGTGCGAGATTCCAGGGGCTCCAGGCATTTACTTGGGGTCTGTGGAAATGAGGTACAGCGGAGTCTGTGGTGTCATTATGATATTTGGTTTATTTACACATATATACAACCCGAGTCCATGATGAAGGGGTTCACAGCATTAACACCTCCCAAAGGGGGCCTGGACTGCCATCTTTTAGACCACTCGTGATCATATTTCAGGAGCGCTGTTACCTATGGCCCCTACAAGGATTAGTCCAGATATGTGCGGTTGCCATTTTTCACTTCCTTTGATGGGGGCTCTTGCCAGCTCACTTGTGGGCCCACTTGGACCAATGATCACATGATAGGCATTTTGTCTGAACCAAAACTACTGGGCAGGAAACACCACAATCCAGGGACAGAGATGGGATGTTTTATTTTTATTTTTTTGGCACAGGATAGCCCACTGCTGCATAAACACAGGACTTGGCAGCCACTTTAAGAGCAAACAACCAGAAACTCAGTCAGCACAGGTTCCATGAACCAAAACCGGGCAAATTTCAGCTGGACAAAGCAGTTGTGTAAATGAGTTCTCTATGTTGGCAGGCTAGCTGCTTTTCATTTGTTAGACTTTCAAAATCATACAGTGTGTAACTTTAGCTTAATATGAAAGGAAAACTTGGGTTTCTGGGTCCTGTGGCATCACAACTCAAGTGTTTTGTTTTGCTTTGTTTTGTTTTCAAGATATCATCCAAGCTCCCCAAACCACCAACCTATATACCTGCTATTTTTCCCCCGGAAATCTTGCTTCTCATTTTAATTGTGGCTTCAACTGTACACACACTTCCCTTGGAGTAAGCACCATGGAATGCAGTGTGACTTATGTCTGAGTAAGCAACAGAACATAAGAAAAAAAAATCTTCCGCACCAGGCCAATGTTCCCATCTAGTCCAGCATCCTGTTTTCACAGTGGCCACCAGATTCCTGCTGCAGTTTCCAACAACTGGTATTCAGAAGCATACTGCCTCCAGCCCTGAAAGGAGAACATAGCCATCATAAGACCCTGAAAGCCCAATTGTCTAATCTTGTGGAAATGAAACTATCTGCTTTGTCAAGAAGTACTTCCAAGATTTTTATTCATTCAATGTTCCCAAGTTCTAGTGTTATGAAAGAGGAAGGAAATATTTTCTGTATCTTTTTTCCATACTATACATAACGTTGCCTCTAACTCACATTTTCTCTTAACTAGGAAGTCCCAAATGTTGTAACCTTCCCTCATAGGAGAGTCGCTTCAACCCCTTGATCACCCTGGTGGTCCCTTTCTGAACCCTTGTCTAGATAGAATATCCTTTTTAAGGTGAGGCAACCAGGTGAGTGCACAGTAAGTGTGGCCGCGCCATAGATTTGTATAATGGCATTATGACATCAGCAGTTTTATTTTCAATCGTTTTCCTTATGATCCCTAGAATTTGCCTTTTCCACAGCTGCTACACACTGCATTGACATCTTCCTTGAGCAATACACTGTGACCCCAAAGTCTTGTTCCTGGCCAGTCAATGCACAGACCCCATGAAAGTACATGTGAAATTACCATTTTTCTGCCCTGACTTTACACTTGCTTACATTTAATTGCATTTGCCATTTTACTGTCCATTCACTCTCTTGGGAGAGGTCTTTCCGGAGCTCTCCGCTATCCCTTTTTGTTTTAACAATTTGGTATTGTCAGGATGCATGGGATAGCAGTGTAAGAGACAAACACTGTATTCGCCCATTGCTTTGGATTTCCTAGGCATGTCTGCTTTTACTTTGCCCCTTAGCCACTTATTCTAATGTTTATTTATGAAATTTCATTCTCAAAGCTTCATTTTGTGCTGAACCCCCTTCCCAAATTCCCAGCACACTTTAATAAATTAACACAAACTATGTGATGCATCTGGTGTCCCCCATGCAGATTTATTTCTACAGCAACACACACACACACACACACACACACACACACACACACACACACACTGCCCTGTTAATAAATGGTTCAAGGTAGATGGCTCCTTAGAGAAAAAATCCATGATGAATAGTTCACAGTTGGTACCCCCCACAGCCCTGCATCCCCTTCAAGTCCCTGAGGAGGCTGAAGCGAGAAAGAAGAGAGAAAGTCTTTGAAGGAAGCAGCTGTCTGGTCTGGACTATCTTCCATGGAGTGAGAGATGACTTTTATTTTTAGAGCCTTATTACAGTAATGAGAAATGGAGGAGCAATTAGCTTGTGATGAATAGGAAGCACTAAAAAGGAACCAACTTAATCTACATATTCATGTGGGGTGGCAAGTAGGAAAAGGCAGTGGAGGGGGCAAGTGGAATGATTTAGTCAAATTGATTTTTTCCCCTCTTTATAAATGCTGGTGACTTCTAAGTCTTCCAAGTGTAGTCTCTCTCACATTTCATACGTTCATAGGTAGAATTACAGTGCAATAGTCTGGTGCATTGCTACTCTGGGGTGATGTAGTGGTTAGGGGGTCAGACAAAGACCCGGAAGACTAGGGTCCAAATCCCCTCAGCCATGAAGCAGACAGGGTGACCTTGAGCATGTCATCTACTCTCAGCTTAACCTACACCATAGGGTTGTTATGTGTTCGTAGCCAAGGATGGCTTCAAGATCATTGGAAACCTTTAGTGGCAGGGGAAGACATTATCAGTCTTACCTTGGCTACCAATCACTGATCTGAATCTGTGGAACTGTTGCTTCTGCTATTGAGATACCAAGTGTGGCGATGGAGGGAAAACAGCTTCCAATGACCTTTAAGGTCACCTAGTAAATAAAAGAATCAAGGAGTGGTCTTCCAACTCTGACCCATTTGCCTGAGTTAAGGATGCCATCTTTTTTTTTATTGCTCCCCCCTTGTACTTTTATTATCAACCTGATATACAAAAATAAGCAGAGGAAGCTTTCTTCATTTCTCAATCTCCATTACAGGAGAAGTTTCACTCGCAAGTTGTTTTCTTCTTCTTCAGAACCAGCCATCCTTGTGCACTTACAATGGCTGCCTGACATGGAAAGATCTAGCAAGAGGGATCTCACTGCTAGCATGGAGCAAAGTTTCTGCATGCTAAACAGTAGAGCTGAGGATGCTTTTTGATCAAAGCACAGTAGGTTTTCAGAAGCTGCCGAATGGCTAAAAGTCAAACACGTCTATTTAGAAGGCAGCATTTACGCAGGTAGCACAATCTACAAGGCACGGCATGTTTTCCTAACTGCTCTTTACAAGCAGGATGCAGGATAACGTGACTCATCCTTATACTACTTCCCAACAGTGTTTGTGATCTCACTAGAACAGGTGCGAAGGCTGCCTCCTTTCCAGGAACCAAATATATTGCTGTTTGGTTTTGATAAACCTCCAAAGAAGTTCAGAAAAGACAAATGTCCCTTCCCACAGACTCTATTATCCAGGTTAGATGGATCATGGTATAAAGACAGACAATAAAGGGTAATGCAATGTTTACTTTTGCACTCACCTACTGCTCTTAGCCATCAGCACTTCTGCAATACATCATTTTGATAAGTGTTGCTAGGCTGAATCCTAAACAGCAAATATATCCCTTTGACTAGAGTAATAACAGAAAGGGAAATACTGTTAGTCTATCCTTCGCAAACATTGACTCAGCAGTTGTTCTTCCTTGAGAGGCATCACAGTCCTAAAAGTCCAGGGGGGGAAATCTCTAGATTTTTTCCTGAGGCAGGTGATGGGTCAGTAGGAGGGCCAGTAGGAAACCTGAAGGGCACTTGGAGGAAGCAATAAGGACTGTCTCCACTGCCTCAGAGTTTTTGAAGAGACAGGCATAATCTTTGTGGTGACAGCTGGAAACCCAACTCAAATTGGTATTAATGCCAATGTAGAGCCCTCAAGATGTTTGTGGACTCCAACTCTCATCGACCGCAGCCAATGTGGTAAGGTCAAGGATGATGGGAGCTGCATTCCAACAATTTCCAGAGGGCACCACATTGGCTATCCTTGTACTAATGCAGGCATCCCCAAACTTCGGCCCTCCAGATGTTTTGGACTACAATCCCCATCATCCCTGACCACTGGTCCTGTTAGCTAGGGATCATGGGAGTTGTAGGCCAAAATATCTGGAGGGCCACAGTTTGGGGATGCCTGTACTAATGCATGGGGGAAAGCTGGGGAAACCCAGCCAGATGGGCGGGGTACAAATAATAAATTATTATGGTATAGGCAAAGTGTAGTGGAGCTTCCAGCCTGCCCCTATCTTTGGGTGGGATTCAATAACATACCAGCAGATTAAGGTTCTGCAATGAAAGCTGATTTAGAGTTCATGAGCAGCAAACCCATTTCCACAAAAGATTAATTTTTTCTTGTGGTCAGTAAAGTGAGTGGGAAATGCTCAGGAAAGTGTGGGGTGACACTTGCTGTGATGCAAGGTTGCATGGCCTTCCTGGGGAAAAAAAATCAGAGTGAATACTCAATAAGCAGGCCATCTGGACACACCCTAAGCTCCAATGAAGGCAATGGGAACAATAGCCTGGTCTAAAGTACAAAGTTCCATTGCTGTAGATCAATTCTATTTGATGAAGTGTGTTCAAAATCTAGTGGCTGAATTATAGGTATCTTGGCTTAAATCATTTGTGGTCTGAATGGGTGATGAGGTGGCAAAGATCATGCAGAGAAAGATTGAGACTTTGGATCAATAGGATCACCATTCTTCTAAAATGAGATCCCATGTAGGCGAGGGCAAATGGAAATATTGGGGCATTTTAACGGTTACAATTCAATGTTCAACAAAATGGGACATACAGGATCAAGCCATACAAAGGCTGAAGTGTTATTAAAAATCCATGCCACTTAAAAATCACAATTTATTTTCCAGCTGTGCAACCAACTCCTGGGCGTGTTTTTGCCCAGACGTAGGCCCCATTGATTTTAGTGGGGCTTACTCCCAGAAGAGAAGGGAAGCCCTAGACACACAGTGGCTTATTACCATTCTCACTCATGGTTTACTCTAAATCCTAAATTTCATTAGTTTAATCTGCTCTTCAAGGTTAGTGCCATGTATCAAAATCAACCTGTCTTACATCTGCTTCACAGATCATCAGTGGCATACTTCTCAGATTGTTATATGTTATAATTATTTGGTTTTCCCCCTCCCATCTCCCAAACAATGTCAAGATTTATTCACTGTGAAAAGTCCAACAGTGACCTTGGCTCTCACTTGTAATTCTGATGCTCACAGGCCCATAAATCATGGTGCCTGGTGCAATTTATAGATGCGAACATCTGCTTATCATACAATATTTAGGTTGCAGGTGTATTCTGCTAGTAAAATAAACACACCAATTCACAATTGCGCAGGCTGTAGAACATTAGACAGATGCTAAGGAGAGCTCATATGTAAGAAAAACATTTCATATGTAAAAATGAATGGACACCACCCATATTGCTTATGCAAAATGGGAATGATGAAAGGGGATAACTGAGTTATGTCTTGGATTTTGTAACTTTAAAGAAGCATCAGGTCTGAAAACAGAATTTATCTCCTCTTCACACACACCCCATCACAGATCAAACAAAATTGTTTTTTGCTCTGCAGAGGGTGGGGGAAGAACTGCTCCTTGCTAGCCCCACCTAGAGTCTGCAGGTGATGACTAGCCACCAATCAATCACAAACTGTCAGTTATATTTGTATCCAGTCTATCCTGCAGAGACCTTTCCTGAACTTGGGAATTTCTGTATGCAAGGTAGATGCTTTAGGCCTCTCCTGAATGCTGAAAGCACCATCTTCACCCAGGGGCATTTTCTGGAAGAAAGTATGGACAAACAGGCAGTCTCTGTTTAGCTGGCATGTCACTGTTTATTTTGCAACCCTGACTACTATTAAAATTCCCAATCTACAAGTACATATGGGCATATCTGTCCATTTCAGTTTCTCAATTTCCCAGTCTTAAGTTCTTCATATTTCCACATCAGTTTGCAATTTGTTTTTTTTTTAAAAAAATCCTCGTGAAAATTCACGAGCATTTTAGTGAGAACTTCTTCTCGTTTACATATCATTCTACACATTTTTGGCCTAATATACACATTTTTTTGCAAAGCAATTTCCCTTAATGTGATGCCTTTTCGTATGCTGTTTTCACTGATATGTGCATCTTTATGCACACTTAGCATTTTTGTAGATGTTGTTTGACTTGAAGTGCATTGCAATGCAGAGAAGAGCACATTTGAATGGTAGCTCCCTTTCAGTTTGCGTATTGTTTTGGATAATGTGAGTTACACAGCTTCCCCCTTTAAATGTGAACTGAATTCAATTTCTCCCACAACCATGTCTGTGAGAAGCTGCCCACAACCTGAATTCATTATAGAGTGGGTTTCTAAGAGCAGCCACCCTGTTGGCTTATTTTCTAAAGTTATTAACTAGTCAGAAAGAAAAGAGAGAGAAAGAGCTTGCAAATGAAGCTTTTCACAGCATTATCACCTGTAAATTTCTATTGGATTTTCTACAGAAAAGTTAAAAACCAGATTAAATGTAAAAGAAGAAGTATGGGCTGACATATTATGTTGATGTCGCGTGGATACCACACAAAATTTGGGAGCAGCAACAATTCCCTAATAAACATCTGTCTGGAAGCACCCCAGGGTCACAGAGTGACTGAAAACAACTATCGTGCAAGCAAAGGGAACAGTGAAAAGCAAAGAAAACACAGAAACTTAATATTATCCTGATGCTTCAACATAAATTATTTTGATGTGTCAAGACTGTTTACTGAGAAAAAAGCCAGTAATTGAAAGTGCGTGTGTGTGTGTGTACACACACGCGCACACACATTTTTAATGTTTTTTTTCTGTTTGGCTCATAAAACATTTAGGTTTTATGAGGAAAACTGTGTAACTAGATACTGAGGTGATCCATTACTAGGGTTGCTTATTGGAGTTATATGCTTTTGTGCTGACAAGAAATAATTTGGTGGTAGCTATGGCCTGAATCAGAGCTGTGGTTCAGTGTCATCTGTTAGAGGACACAATGGGAAGGGAGGAAACTGGGCAATGGGAAAAAGGGGGAAATGAAAAGAAGCATCTTGTGTGGGAGAGATTCCTGGCTGACCGTCAAATAGAGCCAGAGCAAACTTTCTGCATGGCTTGGTGATAGTGTGGAAATAAGGACAGATTGATGGGCTGTGGGTTGCTTTTGAGGGCTATATATTTTCTGCTTGGGAAGCATCGAGAAAGGCCTGAGCAATAACAAGTAATAATATGGATTATTATTCCAGATGGGGATGGGATAATATGAAAGCACAGGTGATAGTCTTCCAAGATCAGCATGATGCTGCAGTGTTTGACTTCAATGTACAGTGCTCAGAAAATAGTTCATGGGGCTAGCTGGAGATATTCCAAGAAAGCAGTTTTGTGAAAAATCCGAGAAGAGAGAGAATTACTCAAAGAGAAAGTGAAGCGAGGGTACCATCATTTTAACTACTGCTGGACCGGGTTGGAGAATCTATCATCACCATATGTGTGATTGTGGCTATGTAACCGTTGGGAAGAAGGTGAGGCTGGTGAATACACTGCCACTATGCCCGCTGCTGAAGAAAGTGTGATTACATGGGCCACAATGATCTGAGCGTGAGAAGCCCAGAGGTACAGTATGTTCACAGGTTGGATTTCATGCCTGGGACAGATCTGGCCAAATTACAGACTCACAAAGTTGTGGGCTGAGAGGGTCCTTGAGAAGTCATTCAGACCAACCCGCCATCTCATTATAATAATTTAATAATAATAATTTATTATTTATACCCCGCCCATCTGGCCGGGTTCCCCCAGCCACTCTGGGCGGCTTCCAAAAAAACAGAAATTCTAAAATACAGAAATCCATCAAACATTAAAAGCCTCCCTAAACAGGGCTGCCTTGAGATGCCTGGCTGCCTTGAGATGCCTTACAGAGTTACGGAGCCTCTTCCTTTTTCAGAAACATGACTGAGCATATCATTATGCATAGAAAACATGAAACGAAATTCCCTGCATATAAAAAAAATACACATTTTAGAGTCTTCTCTGTGGCAATTATGGTGGCAAATGAATATGCCCCCCTACTCCCGCCTCTGCATTTGTGAAGCTATTCTAAGTGGAACAAATCCTGCTCCAAGTAGTCCCTTCCTAAGTGATTAGAAGAAACCACTAGCTGGCCACTGTGTCATCTGCCAAGCATTATGGATAAAATCACTTGCATTGGTTCCATACTGGATGCCACTTGAGATATAGGCAACGATTGTTTCATGTGCATCTGAAAGAGACGTGATTGTGCACGTATGCAGAGGAACCAGGAAGTGACCAAAAACATTTTTAAAAAGGGTAGAACAGGGTGGAATGGGGGCGGGCATGCTTATATGGGCTCCACTGCATAGCTGCCAAGTTTTCCCTTTTCTCACGAGGATGCCTATTCAGCATAAGGGAATTTCCCTTAAAAAAAGGGATAACTTGGCAGCTATGCTCCACTGACAAGCATGGGGACTGGAAATGAAACCCCCGAGCAAAGTGGGCGTTGGCCATACAGTACGAATTCTGAGTGTTATCAGTCAGTCGGATTTAATGGCCATTACAATAGAAATCACAAACAACAAGAAGCCAATCCAAGAGTAAGTTAAAGATAGGCACTACCTTGCTGTTATTCTATGGATGAATTTCAGTTGCTGGAGCCTGAGGCATCAATGTATGGAATTTACTGTCACAAGATACACAGATGGCCACTAGATTATATGGATTTAAAAACAGGTAGACGAATTGATGGAGATCTATAAGCAACTGTTAGCCATTATGCTTAAGCCGTTGCTGGAGGAACAATATATATGCCATTGAACGCCAGTTGCCAGGGGGTATAGGGGCATCCTGGCCTTCATGGCCTGATTATTATGGGCTTCCCAGAAGCATCTTGATAGACTCCGTAACAGGTTGCCTGACTAGATGGATTTTTTATTTGACCCAGTAGGGCTTTTCTCATATGCTTACGTCTGCAAACCTGGGGGTAAGCCTCGTTGTAGTCAGTGGGTCTTATTTCTGAGGAGACATGCCTAGGCTTGCACTGTATGTTCTTAGCAAGCAGAAGGCCACCCTCATTTAGACAGGTGAGGAAGGGAAAGAGGAGTTTAGCCTAACATCTACTAAATACACATAAAGAGCTTCAGCAAACAGATCTCTCCACCCTCCAGACTAGTCTGTCCTCAGCTGTGATTTAGTATGAGACATAAGCATCCTCCTCTATTTTAACCATAAAGATGTAAACTTAGAGTCTGTCCAGTTTGCCAGGAATTGGGAATTTGATGAATGGACATTTGGCTGAACACAGTAAATTCCCAGCTAATTGAAAGCAGAGAACAAAAGTTCTGTACCCACCTTAGAAAAATATTGCTTTCTTAATAAATAATTGAAAATGGCAAACTCTTGACATATGAACTAAAAAAACCTTTTGTATAAATTTAGAAGTAATTCCTGTCATACACATTACCATGTGGTAAGCAGTTGTGCTACAGGAAGGCTAGAAATCATAAATCATTGTGGATCACATTTGTAGACACCACAAAATACAGATAGAGTACAAGGGACCATGATATTATGATGGTGTTTTGCTACTTTTTCCCTTTCTATTTGATGAGCCTTTGAAATGAGATCACTGAAGGAAAAGGAAATTAATTGGTAATTCTCATCTGGTGCTCATAGCAGATAGCAATTGCAAATGGATACCAAGAGAAACCCTTTGGTTTTACCTGGGGCATTTATACCACACCTGTAATGTTCTCATGAAAGCCTGACTTGTGGAAAAAAACATTCTGCCTAATAATGGTGGCCATGACTCAGAAACACTCAGTGGCAGAGACAGAGATAGGTCAATGGGGAAAAAAATACACTTTGAACTTTGTACATCTTTGTCATTTCACCAGATGCAGGTCATGTATAAAGACTATCATGGTCCAACAGTCAGTGCTAACCAGCAGTAACTCAGAATGCAATCTTATTCATTCATTTTTTTTGTAATACAGTTTTTCCTGATATACACATTTTTGCAGGTAATACGTTATTTTTCAGCAATAAATGCATTTGAATGCCACTTCCCTCTAACATACCCATTTCTGTACACTTTTGGGGTTGGCGAACTGCACAATAAGAGTTCAAAGAAGTGTGACTTCCAAAGGCTAGCTATTGTCTCAGTTTGAATATTGTTTTAGAAAGTGGAAATGAGGTACATTAAGATTAAAATTTGAACCAAACCAATTTTCTTGCCCATCCCTACTTACGAATAACCATGTATAGGATTTTATTGTATGTGTCCATGAAGATTCAAGAGCGCCTGTACAGTAGAATGAAGTATATATACTGAGCACCTGAAATTTTGTTTTCTTCTAAAATGAAACCAATCACTAAGTGCTTGTTTCTTCGCTTGATTACTGCATTCTAGCCATTCTTGGCTGACAACCTGTGCACAGCCTGCCTTCTCTTAAACTGGACTGTTTGATGAAGCATGAGGTGGGCCTCCAGTAAACCAGATTGTCCAATAAAAGCAGGTTCAAAGTGGCTTGTAAATCTTGAAGATAACTCTGCAATTTATAGAGAATCTAAGGATATCAATTATTGCATATTTGTCATTCCAAAGCCTCCCCCCCCCCAATCTGCATCTAGAGAGATCATTCTCTCGGCCGAGCTGGAAAGTGAGAGATTTAAATAGGGAGGAACGTCAGAAACACTTTCTCATTTCAATCCTTTAGCCCTCTAACACGAACACCATCAATCAAACAAGAGCCTTGTTTTGATTTTGTTTCATTTTTTGGCTTAGATCCTAAGTATGCTTTTAAAGAAGTAAGCCCCATGGAAATGTATTAGATAAACCACTGAGCCTCTTGGGCTTGCCAATCAGAAGGTCGGTGGTTCGAATCCCCGCAACGGGGTGAGCTCCCATTGCTCGGTCCCAGCTCCTGCCAACCTAGCAGTTTGAAAGCACATCAAAGTGCAAGTAGATAAATACAATAGGCACTGCTCCAATGGGAAGGTAAATGGCGTTTCCGTGCGCTGCTCTGGTTTTGGTGTTCCATTGTGCCAGAAGCGGCTTAGTCATGCTGGCCACATGACCCGGAAAAACTGTCTGCGGACAAACGCCAGCTCCCTTGGCTGGTAAAGCAAGATGAGTGCCACAATTCCAGAGTCATCTGCAACTGGACTTAACTGTCAGGGGTCCTTTACCTTTACCTTTTTAAAAGGTATTTAGTCTTGAACTTCCAGATGGAGGAAGGTATCAAATTGCACAGCAGGAAGGACCTGTTACTTTTGAGCTGGATATGCAATCCTATGCATATCTACTCAGAAGTATGTCACATCGAGTTCAATGAGACTACTTCCAGGTAGGTATTACGTACTGGAATGCAACTTCAAGCCTACTTTCTTGGAAATATATATAAATCACTAAACAACCATCGCTACTGTTAACTGGACTGTATCAGACATGTAATTTCTGTTTTGAATTTCTCTGGATCTAGAATCCTACAAGATCTTTTCATTAAAAGATATTTTTTATTATTAAAAAATTCCTTATAAATGAATGAATCACATTTAATCCTCAATGACATGCTTGATCCAGTAAGTTTGCAATAGTGGTCAGAGCAATAAGGCTATAACCCCTTGCCGCCGCCACCCCCCGACTTTTTGGTACCTGAGGCGAAATGCCTCTTACTGCCCCCACAACTGAGTGGGCACGAGGCTCTGCAAGAGCTGGGATCTTAAGGAGACACCCTTTGCCTTCCCACCTGGTGGTGAGGCTGGGTGGTAGAACACTCTGCTGCTCTGGCAGCGTTAAAACCTCCCTTACTCTGATTGCCACCCCCTGCCACTTGAGGCTGCTCCTCATCCTGCATAATTGGTAGGCCAGCTCTGCCCCATGCTCACACTTACCTGGGAGTAAGTCTCATTGAACTCACTTGTGAGCAGACCTTGCACTGAGTTCAGGATTGAGCTGTAAAAGAAGCAACGTCATGAAGACAGATTTGCCACCATTCATTTCATTCATGTGGCCTTTATCTCAACATCATTCACACGTGGATCCCATGGATCATATAACCTTGCTGACGGTTGGTAATGGACTTGGGAACCTTATTCGTGAAAGCTCTGAACAATGCCAGCTCATTTATTCTTTTCCTCCCTGTGGATGGAGGACACCCTAAATTAATCACAGAGATTTGGAGGGTAAAGGGAGCAAACTCCTAAGGTGGTTTGGCCTAAGCTGTTTAGCTATAATTGAATGCACTGGATGCATTTCAGGAACAGAAGGAATACAATCCTTCGGAAATTTAAAACATGTCAGTCAAGAGACCAATTTTGCACCCACACAGTCTTGATTGCACGGGTAGCGTCTTTAAAGTGTGTATAGGATGCGGTGCTCCAGTTACTTTTAGGAATGTGTCTGCATCCTGCATGTAGCAAACAAAAAGGCTACCTTTGTTTATATCTGGGTTTTCTGTGCTTGCATATGCATGCCTTCCTTTAATCCTCTCCATATGCCAATGCTACAACAGCCAGCTTCTTCCACTTGTTGGGTTTTGATGACCTCTGCTTCTCAAAAGGCCACAGTGTCTTGCTCTGCCTGTCTATATTCCCATCTTTCTCTAGAAACACACACACTATTGCATTTCTGAGGATGTGTTCAAACATGGATGCTCACCACTCTGTGACTGGAATGTCAGCTGATGACTTCTCTTTGTGAATAAGTCAATGCCCATCAAATATATTGGATGGAGATTTCATATAAAACACAATTGCTTTCAATGGATGCTGTTAATAAACTCATCTGCAGATAACAGAATGATGAATCACTGAGCAATGTAAGTTTGGGTGTCATATATGTATTTCTCCCTTTCACATTTCCTTATTTTTACTTCTCTTTCATCAGTTTCCCCTTCATCTACCTTTCCTTCAGGTTCTAAGTCAGGCATCCCCAAACTTCGGCCCTCCAGATGTTTTGGACTACAATTCCCATCTTCCCCGACCACTGGTCCTTTTAGCTAGGGATCATGGGAGTTGTAGGCCAAAACATCTGGAGGGCCGCAGTTTGGGGATGCCTGTTCTAAGTCCATTGCTTATACCACACTCTTCCACCAGCTATCTTTTCTCCTTCGTTTCCTTACTCCCTGTTAGCTTTATGGAGGCCTAAACCTGACCTGAAAAAATGCTAATGCCCCTCAAACCTGTGTGATGCTTTGATCCAAGCCAAACTGATAGCAGTTTGGCTTGGATCTACGTGTTTCTCATATTATAAGACACGTCTTATTTTTATTTTTTCCTCAAAAAAACACACTATGGCTTATTTTCAAGGGATGTCTTATTTTTTTCCTCCTCCTCCTGCCGCGGCCGGCATTGTTGCTGCGCCTATCACTATGTCTTATGTTCGGAGTATGGCTTATATTCCTTGAATGCTTAAAAATCGTGCTATGGCTTATTTTATGGGTATGTTTTAAAATATGAGAAACAGGGTATATATATTCCCCCCCCACACTTTTCTTAGTTTAAATGCCATAATACACTCCTCAAATGAATGTGGGAAAATACATTTACCTCAATTGCCTACCTCAGATGCTGATCCGTAGAACTTGGTAAATATGCCTGGGTACAATCCCATAACATAGTACATGCATGTAACTCTGCTTTACATATTATTTACCCACTTAGACTCCAGCAGAGCAGAGCAATTGAGCTCTCTCTCTCTCTCTCTCTCTCTGTGTGTGTAATACAAGACAAGCATTCCTGTCAATGCTCCTTCCTTCCTTCCTTCCTTCCTTCCTTCCTTCCTTCCTTCCTTCCTTCCTTCCTTCCTTCCTTCCTTCCTTCCTTCCTTCCTTCCTTCCTTCCTTCCTTCCTTCCTTCCTTCCAATACTGAACAATTATCATGCTTTATGGGGTTGGTGCACACACACAGGTCCTTTAAATCAATCAGATATTCAGAGCCTTCAAAAAAAAGTGATGAGTGACTGGCAACATAGAGGAAGAGAGGATACAGACCACTTTTTTCTCTATGGCAGGGGTGCCCAAACTTTTTTCAAAGAGGGCCAGATTTGATGAAGTGGACATGCATGAGGGCCAACCAAGGTTGTTGTGCTTTTTTAAGGATTTGATGGGGTTTTTTTGGGGGGGGGGTTGGGGATTTAAGTTGTTGAGCTTTTTCTGAAGATTTTACCCCAGGAAATAAACTGGCACAGGGGCTGAATTAAACTGAATGGCGGGCCAGATTAGGCCCCTGAAGCGGACTTTGGATATGCCTGCTCTATGGGCTCTTCCCGGCACTCTTTTTATTATGTATTTATTATATGTGCTTATGATGGTATCAGGGCAATTATATGCTTCAGGGTCACATATGTTTTGTTTCCAGTCAGTGTGTCTCCTGTAACTTCCTGATGAAATCCTGTAACTTTTAATAAAACAAATGTTTTAGTTTAATTTTTTTGTCCCACTTTTGTTGCCCTGTTGTGTGAGGCTGCTCCTCCAGTTGACATTAGTGCAAGAACACTGAGGAAGCATCACAGAAGAACTAGCAAGGCAGAATGGTGTGTGGATGGCCCAGTATAAACCCACCACTTTTGCACTACCATTGCATTATTGAAATGTTACAGAATATACCAGCAAAAACAAAATGCCAGTAGGGAGGTCCCTGTGAAGAAAACAAGATGTCCATTTGCCTTTATTACAAATATACAGTATGTATGAATTTCCTTTAGAGGCTCTGTGTCTAGGATAGCCTTAGAGCAGGCATCCCCAAACTGCGGCCCTCCAGATGTTTTGGCCTACAACTCCCATGATCCCTAGCTAACAGGACCAGTGGTCAGGGATGCTGGGAATTGTAGTCCAAAACATCTGGAGGGCCGAAGTTTGGGGATGCCTGCCTTAGAGAAATAGTACTTTTTGATTTTTTTTAAAAAAATATAACCATGACACTTGCTAATAGTGAGATCAAATCAACACCACCACGCGAGGTGAAGAGGTTAACATGTCAAAAAGCCATTCCCAAATGTTGACTACTTTATGGTAAAATGGGGGAGGGGGGAATACAAAAATGTGCCTCTGTTCACAGAGATGATACAATGTCAGGAAGGCTGGCAAGCAGTTGTAAATGGGACTTCCTGTGTGGTTATAAATCAATGTAAAAACCTGATACCAGACCATTTAAAACTGATTTTTTTGGGGGGGGGGGGTCTTTCATGTAATGATACCAAGAGCATGAGAGAGAGGTTCAGAAGCCCTTTAAATGATATGTGAGTGAAACTGATCTATACACCATGCTCCTTCCCAGGGGAAGGAAGTTGGGCAGCAGCAAGAGAAGGCGCCCGCATGAGCTTCTGCTTGCATGGTGACAGACTGAAATGGTGCAGAGCTTGCTCTGTTTGTAGGAGTGGTTTCAAACTGTGCTCTGTGGAGCCCTGGGTTTCCTTGGTAGCTTACCAGGGGTCTCTCAAAGGAGTGATGGTGGTAGGCAAACTTCCCTCAAAAACAGTTTGACCTTTGCTAGGGATATATCCCTCTAGAATGTTCAGTGCTGGAGATTGCGATCTGAGCCTTCACCCTTAAGGGACAATACAAAGGATGGCAGCCAGGCTCAATGGACATATTTGAACAGAACATGCATCTTGATCCTCTCATAACCTGCAGGTTTGTGGCAAGCACTCAGGAGCTTTTAATATGGAAAGGGTTCGCTGAAGATAGATCGCTTTTGAAGAAGAGCCCTCTGGTTATAAAGCAATTCCATGTGTTTTTACAAGTCCCTTGTCACCAAGAAATATCATCCATGCATACAACAAACTTGCCACAGTCATGAAGCAGGAAATAAACAGAACAGTTATCTCAAGAAAGTGAGCCAAGCCATGCATGATACGTTTTACACGAACAAGGAATTAAACATGTTGAAGGCCTTCCAGAAGACATTTTATTTTATTTTATTTTTGAGATTGGGAACACCCAGTAGGCTCATGCAACAAAAATCTACAAGCACAATCCCCTTCTCTCTTCCTGCATAGCAGGTGCTGGGGACAAATGGCAGGGAATTACTGTTGCCCTCATGTCCCGCTTGTAACCTTTGCAGAGTTATTTGGTTGTCAGTGGCTGATCTTGGAAACAAAATGCAGAACTAGAGTGAGGCAAGTGATTTGCCCAAGGCCACAGGCTCTGCTAAATGCCACGCCAGAGCTTTGATTAGACATTCTTCAATACAAAACACCCAGAGAGGAAAAACCAGCAAGATTATGAGACAAGTACACTTACCCAAGAAACTGAATACAGCCAGAGGGGAAACTGAACCCCACAAACATTACTCCTTTGATGGGCACACATTTCTTTCTGCCCACTGGTGGGCGGACAAACCTATCAGGAAAATAGCCTAGGCAGTGGATTAAACAGTTGTTCCACAGCACTGTTACCACAATGCAAATACCCTCCAGCTTTTAAGTTTTTTTTATTAAAAAAAGTCAGGAGATATAGTGATTTAAAATCCCCTGCCTAGTAGCAAATTTATTCTCTAGAGCAGCCTTCTCCCACCTGTTGCCCTCTATATGTTTTAGACTCTTCTTCTTTAGCGATCACTCGTAGCCGAGTAAGATTGTCTTCCATAAACATGGTTTTAACAATGGGTCCGTAAGTGACTGTGGAGGCCAATTCTGGATCCACACATCCTTCCACAGTGGGGACATTGGTTTCTGGGCGGGAGTTGATCATGGTGTGGATTTGCCAAGCGTGCCTTCCTCTTAGCACGTTTCTCCCTTGTGTCCTGAGATCGAGTGTCTTCAAAGCCCATGACACCTTTGGTAAAGGCTGTTCTCCAACTGGAGCGCTCGCAGGCCAGTGTTTCCCAGTTGTTGGTGTTTCCCATGGACTGCAAGAAGATCAAACCTGTCCATTCTTAAGGAAATCAGCCCTGAGTGCTCATTGGAAGGACAGATCGTGAAGCTGAGGCTCCAATACTTTGGCCTCCTCATGAGAAGAGAAGAATCCTTGGAAAAGACCCTGATGTTGGGAAAGATTGAGGGCACTAGGAGAAGGGGACGACAGAGGACGAGATGGTTGGACAGTGTTCTCGAAGCTATGAACATGAGTTTGAACAAACTGCGGGAGGCAGTGCAAGACAGGAGTGCCTGGCGTGCTATGGTCCATGGGGTCACGAAGAGTCGGACACGACTAAACGACTAAACAACAACAACAACTACATTTTTTATAGATTTGCCTTGAGACAGTCTTTAAGCCTCTTTTGTTGACCACCAGCATTACGCTTTCCATTTTTAGGTTCGGAATAGAGTAGTTGCTTTGGAAGACGATCATCAGGCATCCGCACAACATGACCAGTCCAACGGAGTTGATGTTGAAGAATCATTGCTTCAAAACTGGTGATCTTTGTTTCATCCAGTACACAGATATTAGTTCGCCTGTCTTCCCAAGTGATGTGTAAAATTTTTTGGAGACACCGTTGATGGAATATTTCGAGCAGTTGGAGATGGCGTTTATAAGTGGTCCATGTTTCACAAGCATATAGTAAGGTTGGTAGTACAATAGCTTTGTAAACAAGCAGTATTGCCAATGGTAAGGGTGATGAGGACATAAGAAGAGCTTGCTGGCTCAGACCAAGGCCCCATCTAGTCCAGCATCCTGTTCTCACAGTGGCCAAGCAGATGCCAATGGGACTCTCACAAGCTGGACCTTAGCACAAGAGCATCCTCCCCTTTGGCAATGCCCAGCAAGGGACATTCAGAGGCATGTTCCCCCTGATAGCGGAGCCAGAACAAAATGCCTCTCCAGCACTAGGGTAGGGAAAGCTGCCTCCCCCTCCCCACCCCATGCAGCTAGGAAGGCTATGTATACTTCTTAGATATCTTAGGCTCCTCCAGGACATTTCAGTAATAATAAAACCTATGAAGTTTTCACTGATATCTATAGATTGATAACTTTTGCCTTTTAGCATCAAAACCACCCCTGTTTCCTCCTACAGCTTTTCAGTATTTATTTCTGAGCTCCCTTGTTGTTTTAAAAATATACTGGAGATTTGTATCAAAAGCTTTTATTTTTGCCTGACTTATTTTTAATATTTTTATTTTTAGTATGCAATGTCCTGTCCTGCGCAGAGGCCATTGTTAGCAACAGGGTGGAATGCAGAGAGTATTTTCCAATTGTCTTTGTTTACATGCTTCCTCTTGTCCTAATCAGTTTGCCACTTTAGCACTTTGATGACAATCTCAAAAATTATATTGAATTTCAAGATGAGCTTTGTACTCACATTCCACTTCAACAGTTTACACATCAATAATACTCAAATCATTGCTTGCTATTTGTGTTTTCAGCAAGTCGCTAAACTGTTTGTTCAGTATCAGTTCCCCTAGTTTTCTGTATTTGTTTCATTAACTCGCTTACCTCCTGCCAAAGAAACATATGCTTCAAATTATAGCAGGCAATAAACATGGGGAATCTTGGCTGTACAACCATTGGCTGTATTATATCACCTATAGATAAATTATGTATGAAACTAATATTCCTGGTAAAGATAGTACCTGCTACTCTAAGTCACTAGGGCCCAACTCATAGATTACTAAAAAGGTATAGAATAATAATAATAATAATAATTTATTATTTATACCCTGCCCATCTGGCCGGGTTCCCCCAGCCACTCTGGGCGGCTTCCAACAAAATATTAAAATACAGAAATCCATCAAACATTAAAAGCTTCCCTAAACAGGGCTGCCTTAAGATGCCTTCTAAAGGTCTGGTAATTGTTATTCTCTTTGACCTCTGGTGGGAGGGCATTCCACAGGGTGGGCGCCACTACCGAAAAGGCCCTCTGCCTGGTTCCCTGTAACTTGGCTTCTCGTAGCGAGGGAACCGCCAGAAGGCCCTTGGCACTGGATCTCAGTGTCCGGGCAGAACGATGGGGGAGGAGACGCTCCTTCAGGTATACTGGACCGAGGCCGTTTAGGGCTTTAAAGGTCAGCACCAACAGGAGTTGTCTTCCTCTTGCCTGATTCCATACCACCCCACTAACATTTGTGAAGGGAAAATCACATGGGTCAATGTGGAGAAATTGTGTTTGTGTGTGATAGTGAGATAGTGGTGGCATTTCTCTTTTGAGAATGCAGATGTTTTGGCACAAAAGGGAATACTACAAGAATGAAAAATAGCACAAGAGTACAGACAAATTGGCATGAAAAACTGAACACAATGAGAATATAATATTTTATGTGAATACATAACAGTGATGTGTGAGTCATAAATCTGTTTTCTGAACTTCTGGCAGATTTTTGGAAGGGCTGCCAGGTATCAAAATTCCGTGGTGAGGGGGCTGAAAATACATTTGAACTGAATTTTTCATTTTCATTTTGGAAATCCAGAGATGAAATCTGTGCCCGTCCAATGGCGGCACACAAAGAAATTACATCCAAATGTGCTGAAGAAATAACTTTTCTTTTAAAAGGCCAATTCCTTTTGAATCAAAAAGTTATTCCTTTGGGAATCTTTCAAAGAAGAGCAGATTTGCTTTCTTTCATATTGTCTCTCAGATAAATGTGTTAAAAATGTGTCAGTCATTGTAAGGATTCTTTTCAATGTCATTTCTTTGGGTACTGCCAGCGGGTCCATTTGGCAGGCCAGGCCTGTTGTACAGAATTATTGGGCCAGATGCAATAGATGTTTGCATAGTTGCATGAGGAGACCTTTTAACCACCCCCCGAAATAAATTCAGACAAGACTCAGGTAGCGCTGACCCTGGGCACCAACCATAAGTCAGCCTTGGGTGAACACCTGGGACAGTGGAAAGCAGGAGCCCTGCTAGTCCTCCACCCAGAAGGTCCCCTGGACTCAGGCTCAGAGCACAACCCCTCACAGGGAAGACCAACCAGTGAGTCCACGGATTCCTTTAGCGGAATACCCATCGCATAGGGATGGTGAGACTCTTCTGCCACCCCTATCAACTGAACCAGAGCCTATCCACAACCTTACAAGTTGTGACGATTTGCTATGTGGCAGGCGAAACCCAAATGGCACCAGCCAATCAGCCAAGTGGGGGAAATTCCTGCTGTGCCCCTGTCCCAATGACAGACTACATACGACGGCATAGCAAGGTAAAGCGCAAGCCCTAAATATAGGGAGAGGTGGGCAGGTGTTCCAATGCACTGGCCCCAAAGAGGAAGCTCAGGGAAATGTGCATGGGCTTAATTAGAGGTCCCTCGATGTACTTTTGCTGGCATCCCATTGGCCTGATTTCTCCCTGCATCGAGGGATCTCCAATAGGGTGTTGTGGCTATCCAAACGTTCCCACCCACAACACAGGGTCTGGTTGCCAGGTCCCACCGCAACACATGCCCTCTAGTTAGGGAGGACCCGGTTTCTCCACAGGCATGGGGTGGTGCATTAAAACACCCAAGCCTAAAATTGGGGAAAGTGAGTCTCAATCAGTCCTTGATTCTGTGATCTGGCAGACAAATCTGGTTTTTTATTATTCAATTGGATCAAAGGCCTGAAGTAAAATTGTGGCAATAACTCTCATTCTACAAAGCGCATAAGCTTAGGCAGTAGTAAGGCAGGGTGGGGGACCTTTTAAGTCTAGCAGGCCAGATCCTTAGATCCCCCAGCCCTCGTGGGCCACTTTGACAGGTAGGTGGGGCCACACACTTGTCAGTCTCCTGACATTGCCATAACTTCAAGAGACCCATTTTTCCTTTGCCGCACAGGTTGGACTCAAGCCATGTTGCCAAGGAAGATTCCAACTGAATCAAGGAAGGCTTGGGGTCACTGCTAATCAGCTGATCAGAGCTGACTTCAAGCCCCACTTTTGCCAGGAATTGGTTCCACCTGGAAGCTTCGACCTGAGGCTCAAGAGAGGAACCTGTTCCAGTGGGGCTTGAATTTGGCACCAAATTTAAAAGGCACCGTATATAAGCCCAGCTTGCCAAGGAACAATCAAGAGTTTAAGACTCCTGGTTCCTTTGCAGCTGAACCTTTATCTGCCCCACACCTGATGTAATATGTGATGTCAGATGTGGGGGGTGGCTGGGCCAAATTAGGCTTGTGGGCCACTTCAGGAAGGCAATATGAGTAGGTCAGCTATTTCCTGAAGAATCTCAGAGTGCTATTGTTTTGTTTTTAAAGTGAGTTGAATCAAAAAGTGCTGAACAATAGAATTAGGCAAAGCAATACAGAAATGATCTCTAGCTAATTCACTTGCATTTTGGCTCTTGGTCCCACTTATGAAAGATCCATACTTGAATGGTCCAAGATCTGGCATGAGTGCCAAGGGTGTAAGCCAGTCTACCCAGTCCACAAATCTCCATTGGACACAGGTGTTGTGGATGTATCTTCTCCAGCCAGCAGGAGGACACCACAAGCAAGAAGGAAGCAGAGAATTAGTAGCACACGAATCCTGGAGCTGAGAAGTATGCGAGTAGCTGCTTGGCAGTGCCTGCCACTACAAGGGTAGTTATCTTAGTCATCCCTAAGTGACAGTTTTCCCACAAACTTTTTTGGCATATGTGATGCTGACAGGGACTTGGAGCTAAAGTCATGGCTCAATGCCTCTTGGGAGGTGCTGAGCACTTTTAGCTTTTATTGATGCAACTGAGCTGGAACCACAAAAAGACAAAAAAGTGGGATCAAAAAGAAAATATTATCTTTTTAAAAGTAGCAATATGGCATTGTTTTAAAAAGGAATGGAGTGGGTTTTGTGTATGTGTGTTTTGTTAAGTTCAAAGATGCTCCAATTTATAACTTCTTAGAGATTTATTCTGTTCTTTCCATAAATCCTCTATCTGATTTATGTTTAAGGGATGCGTTGTACTTTGAAAAGTTCCTTTTTTTCTTTGAAGAGCCTTGTAAAAATTGCACAAGAGACCGAAACAAACCACACTCACTTGAGCCAGAGCAACTCCTCCTTAATTCATTGTTTTAGGTTTCTGCTATGTCACACAGTAATTAAAGTCCCGAGTTTACAATGACAGCATAAATTGGAAGACAGAATAAACAGCATCTCCTCAATATTAGGAAGTAGAAAGCATGAATTTGGTCTGCTCCAGAGCAATTAATGGAATACAGGAGGATCCAAAGAATTTCTGGTGAAAAGAAGCAGAAGCAGAAGCAGAAAGAGGAGAATGTCTGAAAATAGCCAACTCTTTTAAATACTCCCTCATCTCCTTCGCTTCTGACCAATAGTTATTGGAACCATAAACAGGTATTTCACACCAATAGGACTGTCTGGAGTGCTGACAGCTCTGGAGGGTAAGGAACAGTCAGAACTACAAATCAAGGATTGCCAACGAAGGACAGACTGGGGTCACAGCCAAGCTGGGGTACCTGGATAGGAGCAGGAATTTAGCAGGCTCCCAAACAAAAGCAAAGCAGGAGCCAGACAGTTGGGGGAACTCTCACAAAAGTTCAAAAGCAGGAGCAAGGATGGGTCAAGGTGAGAGCAGAAACCAGCCTGGCATCTGAGTAGCAAACAAACATAGCAGCTGTCATGTTGCTGAAATATTTTTTTTCTTTTGCTTTCTATGTGCCGTTTTATATAGCCCCTGGGCAACCAATGGGGAACCACAGAGGGCTGATCAGTCATGGAGTGAGGGTGTTGCATGCAGTTGCTAAGGCTGTTCGGCATTAGGAGAACAAAACAGGCAGTGGGGAAGATCTGGGGGGCAGCATGACATGGTTGCAAAGTCTGATCAAGCTTGGCTTTGTTTCATATTAAAACACTCATGGACACAAAACACAACAGAAGGTGACATCCTCCATGCTGGTTCATGCTTTGCTCTAGTATTGCTTAACAGCTGGGATAGCCCACTTTGTAGTACATGAGACTCTTAATCTCAGGGTTGTGGGTTCAAGCCCCAGGTTGGGTGAAAGATTTATTGAATTGTAGAAGTCCAATTCTGTGATTTTACTATTCTCCCCTGACTTTTTATTTATTTATCTCTTCATTCATTTATTAAATATTCTATTGAATTTTAATAGGTAAAATGCTATACTTCCATTTACAGAGTATATAGAACATACACAGTTTGCTTGACAACACTGCTGTGACTTATAGTGCAGTCCTATATATATCTACCCCAAAACAAGCCCTACTGACTTCAGTGGGGTTTACTCACAGGTAATTGTGTAAAGTTACCTTCCCACATGGTTGCATCTCCTTCAGCTGCGCCATTGCAAGGTCCTGGGTACAGATGTGAAGGCCTGAGGTGGAGGAATCAGTTTTTTTGGGGTGTGTGTGTGTGTGTGTGTGTGTGTGTGTGTGTGTTTTGCAGGGCAGGAACCCAGAAAAAATGGTTCATCCTACCTACTTCCTAGGTCTTTTCTGGGCCTTCACACATCTCCTGTTCTGGAAAAAAAGGCTATGGAAACCCTTTTATTTGAAATTGATTACTCCCCCCCCCGAATTACTCACACCTCTGTATAGAGGAATAAACCCAAGAAATCAGCTCTGGGTAAACTACAGCTCCCAGAATTATTTGAGGGAAGTCTAGGACTTACTTCTGTATAGACCTGCATAGGATTTTCTATTAAAGACTTTAAAAGGTGTTTCCCAAAAAGGCCAGAAAAGAAGATACAATTTTAATGTTTTATTTATACATTTATTTATATGTCCTGAGCCCCAGAAGGACTCGGAATAGACAATGGCCTTCTATAAATAACAATGTTGTGTATAGTTCAAGAGTCTAAGTGTGTGTGTGTGTTTAGATGGGAGGGATAAAAAAGGATGGGTACCTCCTGATAAGGTACCAAAATGGATTCCACTTGTTGCTTTTAATGAGACCTCCTCACTTACACTGGCAAAATTGTCCTTGCAGCCATTTGTGAGGACTGGGCAGTAGTCAGCAAGCGGGAGCCAGAGCTGAGGACCAGGATCCAGGAGTTGTGCCAGCGATCTGAGCCAAGAGGGTCAAGTCAGAAGTAAGAACTAGGGAACAAGCCAAGAGCCCAAACAAGTCCAGAGCCAGGAAAGACTATCATTGCTCAGGCAAAGTTCCAACCTGAATAGGAAGGCTTTATAGCCACTCCTATTGTGCAGAACCAGCCTGGATGCCAGAACATGGAAACTCTTCTCTGCCTGGGGAGATGCTCCTCTCTCTAGTGTTGGGGGCTGGCCACATAGGGCAACTATGCACATAGTCATAGCCTCCCTCTTTTAGTCCCTGCAACTTCTGAAACAGTTCTGGGCACAGAGAAGGGACTGCAGATTGTCCAGTGTTTAGCCATTTCATATCATTTTTCTGCTGCAGCTATCTACAAAATTATATTTGCTCCCGCAAATGTTGAATGACAGACTGTGTATCTGAAGAAGTGTGCATGCACACGAAAGCTCATACCAATGACAAACTTAGTTGGTCTCCAAGGTGCTACTGGAAGAAATTTTTATTTATTTTGTTTCGACTACGCCAGACAAACACGGCTACCTACCTGTAACTAGACTTATTCCAGGTAGACTTCTTTCACGCTGTAGGGCAGGAATAGGCAAACTCAGCCCTCCAGATGTTTTGGGACTACAACTCCCATCATCCCTAGCTAACAGGACCAGTGATCAGGGATGATGGGAGCTGTAGTCCCCAAACATCTGGAGGGACGAGTTTGTCAGTGCCTGCTGTAGGGTAAGGGCCCTCCAAACAGGTGTTTTATTGCAGCTGTATTCAGCAACATGTTATTGACACAATAATAGTGTGTTTGTTGTGGCTTTGTTCTGCTTCATTGGTAGTTCTGTGGTGCTTCTGCAATGCTACCACAATTATTGCAGTCCAGAGAGGGCTGTCGTGCAACAAAAGGGAAACAAAAACACCAGTACAAAAGTTAAGGGGTTTCAGCAGGGAGTTACAGAATGGGCACGGATTGGAAATGGAGCAGCTTAACCACCCCCCAAAATTTCCACGCACAAATATTATTGGAAGCAGGATTGTGTAGAGCTGCCCCTTAGCACCATGAGCAGAAAGCATCATATATGCAGTAAAAAGAACATTTCCAGCAGTCCTTTGTCTAAGGAGATTCTGGCTGCATTCAGAGGAGCTATTGACAAATAAGTGGCTTAAAATGGGTGTGACCTTTTTGTAATCTGCTAAATCATATTTGCTTAGACAAGCCTACCCAGATATGTAGAAAGCTGATAACTGTTTTTAGCTTATTGTTGATTTTAATTTTTTTTTGAATGTTTTAAATTGTTGTTTTATTCTTTTGGTAAACTGCTTTGAGTTTTTGGTTTTTGGTATTACAACCCAGCAGAATATAAATTTTATGAAATAAAAATAAAACCATGTCTTCTCAGAAGTATGCCCAGTTGTATTTGGTGGAGCTCACTTCCCAGCAATAAGGGTTGGGACAACAGATCATGCTTCTTACTTTATTCATATACATTGCAGTTTGCCAGAGCACACTTTGGATCAAATGAAAATGGTTCTAGACAGAGATTCTGGATGGCTTCCTCCCACTTTTTGCCACTTGTCAATGCTAGAGTTGGAAGGGGGAACCCCAAATTGGTCACAAAGAGATCAGTGAAAAGCTGCAGAGAAAGAACAAACTAAATGTTTCATGAGGGGCAGGGTGGGAAAGATGGCTCAAACTCAAATTTAAGCCCCTCTAAAACCAAAGTGGCCCACTTGCTTTCCATCCAGCCAAATCTGACTGTACAGATCAAGCCAAAGAATGTTTCCTTTGTTGTGTTCATGATGCTTACTCATCTACCAGCCATTCCCCTTTTAGAGGAGTCTATTTTTACAGCATAATTTCCATCTGTCTTTTGATCTTTTACCACATAAGAGGCTCAGATATTAACAACACCCAGGCTGCCCAAACCTAAAGAGACTGTGACGGCATGGACCAAGGAGGACGTCTGCCTTTTTGCAGGTCCAGCCGCCTGATCGGATAGGCACTTGTGAATGGCAAGATCTGCTCTTCAGCCCTGGGTACAAGCCTTTATTTTTAACCAGCCTGGCGGCTCTGTTACCATTTGTGCGCACTGACGTTAATCCTCCAAACGCTACAGAAATATATGGTGGAACTGATAAGGTCTGTGGCACTAGAGCAAATTGTAGAACTCCCGTAAGCCCAGTGGGAGATGATTTTACAGTTCCCGCATAATTTCATAAGTATAAAGGGAAGTGAGCTTAGTATCTGTTGTATGGTACTTCCCTCCCTCCCACCCCCCGGCTGTTTAGTTCCATCTTGCTCATCACTAGAAGTGGATTGTTAACATTATGCTCCTTAAGCCAAAAAAAGTTTTAAAGATTGGACACAGAGGGCGGAAAGGTGATGAGTTCACTCTGTCTTTCTGATCATTAATATGTGAGTCCCGGAGAGAGCTTGCTTGAAGCAGACTTCCAAGGGAGCGAGGAGAAAGATGCAAATGTATGCACGTTCATTCAGTTTAATGACAAGGCAATACAATGTGCCCTGTCTGATCAACTGCAATAAGTCAGTACCTCTTTCTCTCTCTCTCTCTCACACACAGGATTCAAGTCATAAATCTAGCATAAATAACTTACTCTCCAGACAAAACCTCACCCACATGACTGTGGAAGAAGTTACACTTGGTAGATATTTTCCTGAAAAGTATTTCTCTCTCCTCCCCCACCCCTCCATTTGAAATGGCAAACAATTAGCAGAGGTGCAAATGAGCTTGCCTCTGACCAAGTGATCTCTGGCAAATTTAGGTGGGACAGAATTACCAGTAAGTTTGGACCTGAACCTCCATAGCCTTGTATGCCATCACAGCAAACATCCTGAAATTTCAGTGTATTTGCATCCAGTTTTCCAGTTCTCCAATGAGAGAAGTCTGTTCAGAAGAAGGAAGCTTGACTGGTGGTGTTTAGTGATTTCTCAGATAACAAGAGCTTCACATTTCTGTGGAATTCCCATTTGCTTGTGAGCTGCCGCTGCCGCTCGCCTGATTGATATATGACTGCAATGGCACTTTTCCATTTGACATTCTCTCTCTCTCTCTCTCTCTCTCTCTCTCTCTCTCTCTCTCTCTCTCTCTCTCTCTCTCTCTCTCTCTCTCTCTCTCTCTCTCTCTCTCTCTCTCTCTCTCTCTCTCTCTCTCTCTCTCTCTCTCTCTCCTGCTTAAACAACAGCCCTAACTTTTGTGTGTTGCAAATATAAAAGGCAAGCCATGTGACAGGGGGACAGAAGAACAAAAGCATTTGGAAGTAACAAGACCTCTTTTTCGCTCTGAGTTGCAGGAGTCCAAAGGAAGGTGAAAGCGACGCGTTTTGCAAAGGTAAGCAGGCAGGGAACGGAGAGATTGGATCAGAACGCCAAATATCGCCTTGTGCTTAACGAGAATGATTTGTCTTTTGACAGCCCCGCGCTCTTTAAATATCCTGCTTCATTGTTCACGAAGAACTCAAATTTCATTAGCGATTGCCTAAAGATTCGATGCATACTATATCTTATTTATTTATTTATTGCCAGCGTGCCTTTAATTATGTGTCTCCTGAGGATGCCAGGGGGGGGGGAGAGAGAGATAATGAGTCCTTCTGGGGATAAAATAACTGCAGCGTTAAATGCATCTCATCTCCGCGCTGGACTCGGTTTGCACTGACCCTCGTTTGTATGAGGCTGGACTGGAAAGGGGACAGGCAGCTGAGTTGTGCGAGCCCAAAACGCTGCCTTGTGAGTTGTGCGAGACCAAAACGCTGCCTTGTGAGTTGTGCGAGCCCAAAACGCTGCCTTGTGAGTTGTGCGAGCCCAAAACGCTGCCTTTGTCCCATTACAATGGGACTCCATGAACGCAGGCGAAGCTCCTGGTTTAAAACGGAGATGTGTTTACTTTTATGACAACTAATGTATGCTGATCCTCTGCCAGTCATCTGCCGGAGGGCTTGGAATACTTCGAAACAATAGGCAATATTTATTTCTAGGGTTGGGTGTCATCCTTTGCGAGGTTTTAGGTTTTGTTTAGGATCCCCCCCCTTTTTCCCCTTTCCCCTTTTGTATTTATCCAAACTTCTGGGAAGTTTTGCCACGGGGTGCACAGCACTGGTTATGGATTAGGATGGATTTAATATGTGCATTTGATTGGTTAGGAACGGCGAGGGAATCCACAGTGTTTGTCTTGGCTGCAGAACAGAGGAGATATATTGAGCAGTCGGCTTACGCCGTCAGCACAACCAATAATGCAGGGGGGATGTCTGTTCGGCAGATCAAACCGAGGATGCTCAGGCAGGGCAAAGCTCTCAGAAATAATTTGCCAGCCTTCCCATACCTCCTGTTGAAAGAAGTTTCTGGCGCTGCCCTGGAATCACTGGGTGATAGCTCACTAAACCATATTGCAAGTAGATTCATTGAAACCAGTGAGTCTACTCTGAGCAAGACTAATGTGACACCCCCCCTTTTTTGGAGGGGAAGGTTTCAAATGTTCTATTTTAGAGCAGCATAATTCTGAAAGATAATAATATGGGTTTTTTAAAAACCAAAGATGTAATGGCAATTTTGATGATGATGATATTATACAAATGTATAGGTGGCTTCACATCATAAAGCCTTAGAAGCAGTGCACACAGTAATAATAATAATAATAATAATAATAATAATAATAATAATAATAATAATAAGACAGCTGTAAAAGCAATAAGAGCATTTCAGCAAATTCCAGAACAACAAAACTATCCATACAACCTCTAAAAGCAACAAAAATATTTCACCAGATGTAAAATTGATCGTACATAAATGACTGGCCTACACCTCAAAGAAAGCCTTCCTAAACAATAAGGTCTTCAGTAGGTGCCTAAACATCATCATGCTAGGTGCTTGTCTGTTTTTTGGCTAGTCGGTAATTCCAGAGAGTTGGAGCTGCAACACTAAGAACCTGGTATCTTACATAGGCAAAGTGCGCTTCTGGATATGTTACTCTCAGCAGTGTCCCATCTGCTGGGCAGCAAGGAAACAAGGCAGTCCTTTAGATATCTTAGTCCTAAGTTGTTTAGGGTTTCAAAAGCTAAAAGCATGTTAAATGTAACAGCAACATCTACATCAAGGAAACTTAGTGGACAAATTCCTGAAGAAAACAGCATCACCAGACAGTGAGTTGAATGAATATTTAAAGCAGCACGCATGATTGTAGCATAAATTTCATGTGGGCATGAAAGTGTTTTCTAAAGGCTGCATTTGAGGGGAGTGCCCCCAGCTAGTCTAAGGGAAAAAAGTGAATGAACCTCTCTGGGCTCATCCCCCACTCTCTCTGAAGAAATAGGAAGAATAATAGTAGAATAAGTTTACTGAAAGTGATACAAGAATATTTTAAAAATAACATTTCCCCTATATGAAGTGTGATGTTTGTGTGAGCCACAGCAAGGCAAACAGACATAACAGAAAAGTATATGCGAAAATAACTTAGATAATATGTTTTAAATTTGTGGCTAAGGGCCATCTTCATTAGCCCTGGCCCTATAATGGAAGCAACCAACCCAATTGCATAGAAATACTATGTCATGCAATAATAAAAGATTGCCGTGGAGTTGGGTAATTTCATTTTTTACTGGCTCTCCCCCTTTGTTTGTTGGTTTTGTTCCAGAAAGCTAGTGAGTACCACCCATCGATCCAGAAGGGTGATGTGATTAAGATGGGTGAACATAGCAGAAGCATTTGGATTTAAGTGAAAGCATGTTCTACAGTTAAAACTCATGCAGCCTGAACCTCCCCTTTTGCATGGACATTGAATGGCAGAAGCTTGCTGTCATCACTGCTATGATTATACACTCAAAGGAGGCAAATGGCATCAGATTTGTGGATTCCAAAACAGTATAATGTCATTCAAGAGGCTGGAGAGCAGAAAGACAAAGTCCTAATGCAGTAGAGAGATCCCTTGCCTTAGGAAGTTGCCTTACATCAAACTATCTGGCTCAGTATTGTCTACGATGGCTGAGAGCTCCTCTCCAGGATTTCACCCAGGGATCTTTCCCAGTCCTGCCTGGAGAAGTTAGGGATTGAACCTGGGACTGTTTGCATGTAAAGCATGTGCTGTGCCACTGAGCTATAGCCCTTGCGCTGAAGAATCTATTTCATTTATTGATTAAATTTGTATCCTGCCCTCCCTCCCAAATGACTCAAGGATGTTTATTATATTTTCATCTTAGCTCTGTTTGGGTAGCTGAGGAATGATCCTGCAATAATTTCCCTCGGTTATGCTTACTGTCTGAAATGGGCTCCTCCACCATTTAAACGTTGGCAGTACCATAGATGCCTCGTGTTGGCTATGAAATTAACGACTTATGCTACATAAGCTATGTGAAATTTTAAGAGGATTATTTTAGATGGGAAGGCTAGGGAAGAAACTCCTGTTACACTTCCCTTGTTAAGAGCCATTCACAGTGAATCGCTTCTAAAGAAGCACACCTGTAAAACTATCACATGCAAGACTGAGGGTATATTTGTGGTTCAACAGGCTTAAAAGCAGGCCGGTGTGGGTTCTGTGTGATCCTTGCAGGCAGGCATAGGATTTAGTGCCATGGGTGTGCAGAACTGAGCCTTCAGAGGATCTCTGTTTTCTAAAACTAGCTTTTGGTTCTTATTGCTTTTTTATCATTGCAAAGATAAACCTGCAGGCATGTGGGCAACACAAAGTGAACTTTTAGAAAGCAGAGTTGAGCTGAACAGGATTCCAATGTTTCAGGGTGGCACGTTCAGTTCTCCCAAAGGGTTTTGCATAGCAGTAGCAGAACAAATTCCATAAAATAAGCACACTCTTTTAGTTAACACAGTTTGTTTAGGTTGCAGAATTCATGTGCCATAACCACCACATTGGAGTGCTAATGCAAAAGCTATCCAAGTTGACTGTCACTAATAGATGGCAATTTGCACATTGTCAGGGTGGGAAGACAGCTCTATGGCGTTAGAAACACAAGCTCTGATGTGCTCAAGTCAGATCTGGCAAGCTGTTGGCTGTCCGGTCTGCTTCTACCATTATCAGCAAAGACACTGTTACATCAGTGGAAGGAAGGAACTGTCTCTTCTCAGATCTCCTCATGCAGCTGTTTGCTGGGTTGAGATTCCTCAGAACTTAGTGAGATTCAGGAAAGAGATTTCTCCTTTATTGTGCATGCATGGTTATTTGTGCTCATGATGGTATCAGGATTTGTGATCAAGACTCTTTGCAGAACAAATTGGAGTAGCCATGTTTTGTTTCCAATAGGCACATGCTTTATAGAAGGACTGGATCAAACGTTGTTGTACCTTAAGGAGAACTGAGCTACCACTGCAGTGGATCACCTGTGGAGAGGGAAAGCACACTCTTAACTTATGGAATCCAGCGCAGAGAGATGTGATGATGGTTGCTACCTTAGATGGCCTTTTCAAAGGTTTAGACAAGCTCAAGGGGCATTTATTTGTCATGGTGGCTAAATGAGCAGCATAGCTTTGAAGATCAATTGCTGGGCACAAATGTGGGGAGGGCTGCTGCCTACCTCACCTGCTTCAGAGTTTCCCAACAGCATCTGGAAACATGATGCTGGTTTAGGAAGTCTCTAAGTCTGATCCTGCAGGGATGCTGTTCTTCATCCTTCTAAGAACAACACATGTATTTATTTGCACCCCACCTTTTCTCCAAGTTGCTCAAGGGGGGCCCCACCAGTTTTATCCAGACAACAATACATTGACGTAGGGTAGGCTCAGAGAAAATGACTGGTCCCAGATCAACCAGTGAGTTTCATGGCTGGGCAGGGATTTGAACCTTGGTCTCCCATGTCCTAGTCCAACACTGCAGCACAATTCACCGCAGTAGGAGTTCTGTGTCACCTTTCAGTGTGACAGCCTCGCAAAGGCAGCTTATTGACACAGTTAAAATATAAAGTATACATAAAATCAATTCAGTAAGGCTGTAGTCCCATGCTCACATTCTATTGAACTCAGTAGGACTTACTTCTGAGTAGACATGTAGAGGATGCAGTAAGATGAGAATTAAAGCAGCCATCTAAGTTCCCCTCCAGATGTGCATTTGGGATTATTTGTGCTCTTAAAAGTATCAGGGTGGTCACACGTGCTCCTGAATTTAAGTTGGTTTGCATCCACAAAGTCCATGAGATGGGTACATGGCCCATAGCTTCCAGGAAATATCCTCAAACTTTTCATACCAGAAATGTTCCTTGGCAATGTGCCACACTGAAGTCGCTTCTTTGTGACACGAGCCTGTCCCACATACTTCCAGCTGGGTGCCGCTTTTGTCGTACTGAGGGTATGTTAAGCAAGCAATCGATACCTGAATATGAAAAATTGTAAAAAGTGAAAGTATAGCGCTGTCTTGGCGAATAACTCCTGCTTAAATAAAGTGGGGGGAAATAAAGTGTGGGACCATCGTGTTGCGAGGGCCGGGGGAAGCTTTGCAGCTGGCAAGCCTGTTAATTTTCTTTTGGTCAGAGATGGGTATTTGCATGAAAGCTGATGTAGGATCCATGTGCAAAGAGAGCTAGGGGAGGGATGGGGGGGCAGGGAAAGAGAAACAATGGTGTAGGTGTGGCTGTGTTGGTGGTGGTCTCTCTTGCCTTATCCTTTCCCTTTCCCTGCAGGGGCTGAGTCAGCCCAGCTGCAGGGCACAAGGAAGGAGGACAGGAGAAGGGGGAGAAGGGACTAGATTTCTTGCCGCAAAGGAAGGAGAGAGAAGAACTGTGGCACTGCTGCTGCCGCAGCTGGAAAACCCAGAGGAAAGATCAGGGTGGCATGGAAGCATGGCATCACAGGGCAGCTTCCAATGTTGGGGCGGGGGGGAAGAGAGGGAGAGGACAAATGGCAGGATTGGAGGAGTCAAAGGAGGCAGTGCAAAATCAAACATGCAGAAGCCTCGAAGAGCTTTTCTGTAGTGGAGGGGCAGGGAGCAGACTTATATAGTAATGGTAATAACAATTTTATTATTTATACCCCAGCCACTCTGGGCAGCTCCCAACAGAATATTAAAAACATGATAAAACATCAAACGTTAAAAACTTCCCTAAACAGGGTTGCCTTCAGATGTCTTCTAAAAGTCAGATAGTTGTTTCTTTCCTTGACATCTGAAGGGAGGGTGTTCCACAGGGAGGGCACCACTACCGAGAAGGCCCTCCCCTGTACAAATCTACAAAATCCACGTGCAAAGTGCAAAATGCTTGCTGCTGCATCCACCTGCAGTACATACAGTACCCATCTGAAGGTGCCCTAGAGCAGGCTACAGTCTAGCACAGGAAGCACAGTAAAATTATTTCAAAACCAAGACATCAGTGATGCAAACAAGAAAACGTTAAGAACTGGCAGGGCACTTTAAACTCAAAAGCAGTGTGAAATCAAAGGGGTTACAAGGCCCATTTAAAAGCTGAAAAGGAGGGGGGGTGTCAAATGTGCATCCTTTTCAAGGGAGTTTGACAAGTATGGAGCCACCACTAGAATGGCCCTGACTCTGTGGGATCCATATTACTGAGCAGAATATGCGTAAGCCGATTGTACTTGTTCAAACCCCTTCAGGCAGGGATTACTATGAAGCCGGTGGAGCATAGCTAATAGAGTCAAAGAGTCTGACCTTTATGTAAAAGCTGCTTTGAGAACCATTCAAGTCACAGGCAGGCTGTAAATCAAATAAATAAATAAATAAATAAATAAATAAATAAATAAATAAATGCCTCTTTAGACTTTAGACTCTTTAAAATCTACTTTTTGTCCTGAAGCACAAAAGGCAAGGTAATATCCTTTAAAAATGTTTCAAACTTTTCTTGTTTGGTCTCCTTTTGTATTAATGCGAATCATTTGGCACTTGCTGTCTTTTAAAATCCTGCTAAGTTTTCGATTTAAGGGAAAACAAATTCTTGTGGCAGTGAGTTCCACACGATAATTTGCACAGAAAAAGTGAGTCATCATATTGGTGCCTATTTTCAGTTGACTGCCTCTCCACACCACTGACTATTCCTTTGTTCTTGTAATCTGAGAAAGGGGGACTGCAAAAGCTTTGATCTGGCATGCCTCTGTAATTCACTACTTTGTGTGCCACTCTGGGTGGTTGCTGGGAGGAGCAAATACTGTACATGCTCACTTCAGTAATGAAACATAGATGTAATTGTATGAGCTCGTTTGCCTGATTCCCTGCTGATTCTGATGTGGAATCCACCCGGGACCCCACAATTCTGGAGGGCCCACAATTATGCTCCCACACTGGGAGAGAGAGAAAGAAAAGGAGGGAGGGAGGGCGATGCTGTCGCCTGGTCTGACTTATGATCAGCTGTTACTTCCTTTTTATATGTGTCAGTGTGGAACATATTAAAATTTCTCAGTGACGGTATGCATGGAATCCCTCTGATGCCGCACCTCTAACTTAGCAGAACAATAAAAGCAAGGTTGTAGTAAGCCTTTGAGCAGCTGGTTGTCTATATATTCTCTCTTTTTTCACATAATCTAATTCAGAATAGAATCCGGGTAGCACTGGCACTACCACTTCCAAGCTCCACCGGCTCTCGTTCTGTTTGCTGGAATTTTGTGGTGCAGCTCGCCCAATCGCAGTGCTTTATATAAATGGCAGACAATGTATTCTTTCTCACCATCAAATGCTGAAGCCAGCTCATATCAATGGGACTCTGAGCCACCAGGAATTCCACTGGATCAATATTATTTTAGAGATTTAGAGACAGGGAGATGGATAGATGCATAGATAGATATAGATGATAGATGATAGATGATAGATAGATAGATAGATGATAGAGATAGATGATAGATGGATGATAGATAGATAGATAGATGATAGATAATAGAGATAGATGATAGATAGATAGATAGATAGATGATAGATAAGAACTGAATCATTGTTAGGGGAGTCTGCCAATAAGGATCTCATGCTTATTAATACAGCAGAGCTATAATCCATGTTGGCATGGCCTTGCAGGCAAGCTGAGGACTGAATTAATGTTCAGAGTCTGGTTTGGTGAAGGAAGGTCAGTCATACCAGGATAGTGACCCACATATCACTGCCACAACACTCAGGCTGGGGCTGGATGGGAGCTTCAGAGCATGCCACCCACCTTGTTAAAAGAAAGAAGTTGATATCTGAGGACCTTTCATCCTTTTTCATCCAGTCCTTCCTTCAAGGAAATGACAAGTTTGACTGAATGAATCCAAAGGAAAGGATTTAATTCCTGACAAGGGTACACTGCAATGGAATTATATGGGGTTTTTGTTTTTTGGGGGGGACGACGGCACTGTTCTCTTTCATTATTAGTATTTTCATCCTTTGTGGAAATTTCCCAGTGATTTCCTCAAGAGAAAAAGCAACGGGTGACTGAAAAACACTTGCATATCTACATATCACATACAGTCCTGTCTTCTATTAGGAGCTATTCAACCATCCCTAAGGAGCAGGAGTGCGTGGCTGGGAGGGTCATCACTGCTATTCATCTGGCCTTTGGTTGGTCATGTTGGTGCTGCTTAAAGCAAGGTGGAGAAACGAAGTGGTGGCAGTGCAAATGCACTGGAAGATCCAATCTGGTGGGAGCACCAGTGGATTTCTGCCATAGGACTTTGCTGCTGCCTTCTCCCTTCCACTCTACCGGCAGTGCTGCAACCAACCAAAGATCAGGGGTGCATCACTGCCCCACCATGCTTTCTGCTACTGCTAAATGGCAATCAGGTTTTTGAGCTCTCCAGGCTTTTTCTTCAGGCTTAAGCAAAACAGGGAAAGTGGGAGAGAGCTAGACATTATGCAGAAACCTAGAGGTCTGCAGAAAGTGACAGTCTTAAGACGGAGTGCAGGACACATTAGGCAGGCTTAATTTGATTAGACTCTGCTAGAGAGTCCTGAAATCTGGAAACAGATTTTGGGTTGCACCAAAGTCTGCTGGGAGAAAGAAACAATAATGAATGTTCCCCATATTTTTTTTTAAAAAAGATTATAACATACAGCAGTTACTCAGATCCATTTCCAGCACCTGGATCCCTTGTGAGGCAGAGAACAGAAGAAAAGAGAAGTTTGGCAGTTTTTATTTTAAGCAACGTTGGAGGTTGTTTTTGGGTGGCACACTAAGAGTCAATAGAAGTTAAACTGGGAGACCCTCCATATGGGTGTTCCAATGTGGATGTCTTCTACAACATGCTGTTGACACAATAATAGTGCATTAGTTGTGAATTTATTCTAATTCGTTAGCCGTCCAGTGATATTTCCCTATTAGTACCACATTAATGTTGTCCGGAGGGGCTATAGTGCACCAAAAGCTGATCAACAACAAAAACTCTGAGCATTTGTGGTATGAAAAGTTAACGGTAGTTTAGCAGGAAGTTACAGGGTATACACAGACCGGAAATGAAACAGTATGCCTGCCCCCCCCCCATTGTAGCCACTAATACGGTAGTTTTGAAAAGTGGATTGTGTATGATTCTTCTGATAGCATTATATTAGCACAAATAATAATGAATTATTTGTAGGAACCAAAATGCAGATGGCATATCCCATCTTCACATGGTAGAATATAATTTTCCTTCAGTTTTAAAAGTCTTCCATTGATTTAGTATTCTTCAAACAACAAAAATTGTAGGTGGTCATTTTGGTCTCAGGGAGAAGAAAATGCAAAATCCACAGTGAGATTTTATCAGAACTCAAACTCTAGAATTCTACCTTCCAGCTTGTAGAAGAGTTCTGGAGAACTTGAAAGCTTGCTGTTTACCTTGCGACATGTTTGTTGGTCTCTGCATTGGTTTCTAGACCTTTCTGAATGAACCAGCATGACTACCTACAACTTTGTTTTTTTGTCTTCTGTGTCCATTCACTAATCCTATGCCAAACAAGAGTACCCATCGCACATCACCATTCTAAGACTGCACTAGTGAAGCTTGTGAAGCTGTTGCCAGGCCAACAGGGAACAGAGGTTGGTGTGGGGGGTGGGGGGAAGAGAAGAAATGTTAAATGTGCCTTTTTCTTTGGAGATGGGAAGAAGGCAGTCCCTTCCACTTTGACTTGCAAGCCAGAGCACAACTCTTGCCCCAAATATCACTCCAACGGACACCAGCTTTTATAATTGAACTTTGTGGTCTTTCTCCTATATTATCACTGTTAGGCGCAATTGCACGATTAGAGGTCTTGTTACTACTATGGTACCTCTGTTGTAAACAGTTACAATTAATTCCCACCCCCCACCCCCACCCCCGGTGCGAAGTTATTATCCTGCAAAGCCCACAATCAAGTTACTATCCCTATATTGCTGAACTAAAAAAGCTTTCAGACAGGAAAAAAAATGTACAGAAACATATCTGGACAAGTAAGCTTCTGACAGTGCTGTCTTATGCATTTTTAAACATAAGTATGTCCCAATGAATTCAGTAAGACTTACTCCCAGGAAAGCATGTAAAAGATTGCAGCCTGAATTGCTTTTCATTTACTTTCCGCTGTGTTTGGGAGGGTGACATGCTTATCATATGATTATGATTAATTTAAAAACGATAGTTAATTTTTGGATAAAATTTCGTCAGTGTTACCCAAAGTTCAAAAGTAACCAGTAAGGCAGTGAGCTAGTTGTCTGGTGACTGATGGTGCTAACGTACAGAATAATAACTGACATCTTTAGGAATAGTGAGTGTATACCTGAAATTTTATTGGTTGGTAACTTCATGGAAATTCTAGGCTGGACGTTTTCATATTGGTTCCCTGTCCAGTTGCAGAGCTGAGAGGGACATTGTAGAACCAGCATAGACCGTGCAGTCTGTAGAGTCTCCATCCCACTATTGGCAACATGGTCTCTGGGTGTGAAAAGATGCTTTCTTTTCTAGCGGCATTGCAGTGTCCAACTGACAGCAGAGGCATGAGCCATATGGATGTTCTCCAAGGAGAGTAGAATCTCTGGGGGAAGGTCCCAACCAACAAGGTATCCCCCTCTCCCCATTTCTTTGCTGATAATCACAAAGGGCTCTCTCAATTCCTCCCCAGTGGAGAAGTAAACAACAGGCGTTTCAGATGTAAACCTTTCTTTTACACCCAAAAAAATCTATAAAACTACAAAAGATTGCATAGAGCAAATGGGTTTTAGAAAATCTTTTGAATTTAAGACCTTTTTCAGCTGCTCACTCAGAGGAAAAGAGGCTAAAGTGATAGCAAATTACATAGTAGAACTGGCTTCCAGAAAATGACAGTGAAATCTTACTCTCCGACATCATCCTCAGAATGACAGGGTTGTGCTGGAGAACTGGCTGTACACAGGTGGATTCTGTCTTTGTATTAGAAGTACTCGACAGTTAAGAGGGGGCGTCATCGAGGACATAAGGGCCAGAAGTTAACAGGCCCACCCTTAACTTTTCGACAATCTGACTACGGTGCCTCCTTGCTCTCATCCAGAATGCTGTTTATATAACACTGGATTAGCGTGTGTGAATGACAGGCCAAAGCTTCAACAGAAGTAGATCACGTTAGTTCTGCTGCAGCCAGCATTACTCTTGTCACTTACGTCAGGCAGGATCTAGCCCCGAATGTTTAAATTTGGTATCCATACAAAATCGTGCTGGGTGGGGTGCAATTATTTCAGTTTGTTTGGAATTGTCTTCTATGTGGCTTCAGTTCTCTATTTTCACCTCTTTCCCTCTGAGTAGATCACAGCTGCTTTATGACTTCATCCGGCATTTTTAAGTTGGACAACAATGCAGTTGCGAGGGTTTCAAATGCACTCGCATCACTGTCTGCCTGCCCAGTCATCAGCCGTGCACAAATGCTTAAATAAGGAAGCATGAAGGAGGAGGAGGGAAACAATCCCACTGCCGGAATATTTATTTACCGACAAAGGACAAGACCTACTGGGCACTTCTTCTCTCCATGCCACATGGAAACAAAGGAGAGATGAGCCAAAGCACAGTTTTTCTCCTGCTAAGTCCCTTTCACACTACTGTGCCAGAACACACTGGTTCTGTTTAAAGAAGCATTAGGGTGGAGCAATGTTGAATGTTGCATTAAATGAGGGCTTGATAGATTGCATGGAAAAATGCAAGAGGAAATCGTTTTGGAGCTCGAGAGGGCATAGCACTTAGCATATATCCAATATCAATATAATGGCATGAACATTAGTAGAAGAGAAAATACTCAGTGCCAATCCCTGATGTTCTTTATATAGCAGTTTTTCAACCACCACCACCCGCCCTAATTTCCATCTGATGTTCTCTTTCAGGCATACATACAGAATGGTGACTAGCGCAGCCAAACCTTGCATGTGTTTCATATGAAAACTTTTCTCTACTTTTTTGGATATTTGGTAACAATGACCTAACCTCTTTTATGTGCTGATTAAGTTTCATTTTGCATGGAGGACTGCAAGAAAAATCATGGCTTCACAAAGAGGCGGTTAGAAAAATAGTTCCACGTGGTGGCAGCCTGCATCGGAATTGCCCCGAAGAGAACGTAGGTCAGAGCTTGGTCAGAAAGCACATTATGCTTTGCGCACTGGAGGCTCCAGATCGGATTCCTATAAGACAGAAAGTGGGGAAGCTTTTCCAGCCTGGGGCCAAATTTCCTCTTGGTCAATCTTCTGTGGGCCAAATGGCAATAGCAAGCGGGCAAGAGGCAGAAGTGCGTGGAGATGTGAGTCTTACCTTTGGACAGCAGGCTATATTCCACCCATGCAAAAGTTAAAGGGTTCTGACTTTTGCCACATACAGTACTTCTTTTTCCTGTATCCAGGCCAACAAGAGACCTTGTCACAATTCATTGACATACTGTCTCCCTACCAGGCAAAGACAGTGAGCACCACTAAGCGCCAGCAACATGTGTCTGGAAGCTGGGAAAGCAAGGCTGCCCCATCTATGCTTCCACATGGGCTTCGTGTTCCTAGATCCCCTTGTTTACACCCATACACAGACACACACATCCTAAACCCACAGTTACCAGGAAGGAACATGGCTCTCAGACATGTTCCTTTGTCTGCCTAATTTCCCCTGTAACTATTAGCACTAGGCCTCAGCTGCTGTTTTTATTTACTCATTCTGCTGATGGTTTTATTATTGCATTATATTGCACTGCAAGTTGTGCTGAAGGGGGGGGGTGTTTTGAAAGGTGAGGTATAAATCAAACCAGGAAATAGCATTGATATAGCACTATAGTGTGTTCAAACCACTTCAGATACATTACCTTGTTGAACTCCTTACAATCACCCCGTTGTTGTAGATCTCCTCCCTCGCCACTGATATTGTGTGTGTGTGTGTGAGAGAGAGAGTGTAGAGGCTAAGGGAGAGTATTTTGCTTAGGCCTACCTAGTGGTTTCATGGCAAAAGGAAGCAGAGTGCTTAGAGTGGCTCATGAAGGTCCAGAGGTCAATTTGCTTGTGGTTCTCCAGCAGGCACCATTCCATGCACGCAGGTCACACGCACCGGGATTAGCGGGAAGGGACTTGCTCCGAGCAGAGAGTCTGCCTCATGCAGGGCTGCCATTTGCTTGCACAGCTAGCAGCTCCTTGAATTTTATGCCTATTATTAGATCTAAACCTGGCATCAGGTTGGCAGGCTTCACAGCAAGAGCAACAAATCAATCAAGCAAACAAGCAGAAACTCTTCCAAATAAAACTCCTGCTCTGGAGATGGGAGGGCTGCGCTGGAAGCAAAATAGGAAGTTGCTTTGCCCCCAGGGCACCTCGCCCACTACGGACCGTAACACATTTAACTATTAAGTGTGTTTTACTCATTCGACTTATATTCTGAAGTGAGTAGTCAGTTTTGCCCCCCCCCAGCCCACCCTATGGAGCCAAGCCCAAGCAAATGCTTGACAGTGTTTCTGTAGAATAAAGTGGACACGTGTCCTGCATGACAGAGGACAATTCTCTATTTGAAGGGCTGCCAGTCCTTTGTTTGAAGGGCCACCCATCCTAAGCCCACGTTAAAGTTAAACAGGAAGGTAGAGAAGAGACCTCAAAGTTGCCTATTAGATAGATAGGAAACTGAGAAGGTACAAAAGTCACCTGCTCACCATCTTCTTCACCAGGCATCCCCAAACTCCGGCCCTCCAGATGTTTTGGACTACAATTCCCATCATCCCTGACCACTGGTCCTCTTAGCTAGGGATCATGGGAGTTGTAGGCCAAAACATCTGGAGGGCTGCAGTATGGGGATGCCTGTTCTTCACTATGGTGGGATGTATTGTGTGTTTCTATTTAAATTAATGTGATCATTTCTAAATGATCACCTACTAATCAAAATCAGTGCACGCACATTTCATGCACATCTGTGCCCCCGTTTTTAAAGTGCTGTGCGAGTGGCCCTCCTACAGTAGTAGGACACTGAGCTTTCTATCTTCCTCTGGTGCTACAATATGGCAGCCTGCATATGCAGAGAACTATTGAGCGGTTTCCATAGGATTGTGGTATAGCCCTCACCTGCAACTGTCACAAGGTACACCCTAAAAAGTCTGGCAGTTCATGCTAAGCATAAGCCCTCCAGTACCTTACCTAGAAGAACCCACCAGCTTGTTCTTCCCCACATTCCCAGCTGACCTGGGAAGCAGAGGTAGAGCTTTGGCTTGGGTGAGCAGCCAGATGCCTGGCATAAAAACCACCCAGCTGTGTTGGCAATATACCCAGCAGCATAGCAGCATGTCTAGTGAAGTGGCAGCTTAGCAGAGGGGGTGGGGAAGGTTATGGCAGGCCTCCATGGGAGCTGTTCCTCACTCTGTTCTTGCGGGGCCCGCAATTGCAACTTCCACTTTCCCACCACATTTCTTGTAAATGTATGTAATCATCTTTATTGCAGTTTCTGTAATTTTGGCCTCTTTTTCATAGCAGCTAATTTGGAGCTAGTACTTCAAGGACCACCACAGAGTTGAAAGGAGGCTCTGTAGGATTCTCTGCTCAACCCTGCAGCCTCCTCCATCAGCCCATGCAGTCGCTGGCTTTTCTAAGTGCCACCACGCAAGTCATTCCTGCCCAGTTAAGTTCACCACCAAGAAAGGCTTGTTCTCCACTAGTGTTGGGTAGGGGTGAGAGATGGGAGTAATTTGATTCTGTTCACCTCTAAAGGTGAAGCTTTCTAATCTGACACTTCCAGAACAAAAAGAACTGAGCTGTCCTTAAAATTTTTGCGTTTACTGTATCTGAATTTTGCAATGCCACTCTTCAGCCAAGTACAGTGGTACCTCGGGTTTCAAACACCTCGGGTTACAAACACTTCAGGTTACAAACTTTGCCCCAGGCTGAGAATGGAAATTGCATGCCAGCGGCGTGGCGGCAGTGAGAAAGCCATTAGCAAAAGCACGCCTCAGGTTAAGAATGGTTTCGGGTTAGGGGTTCCATCTGGTCCTTATCACAGTAGACTTGGCCTTCCATGTTATATCCTGTGACGTTACTGCCACGATGTCTGACTGAATAAATTCAAACAGATAATTAGTCCAGACCTCTACTGTCCATTTTTCTCTATCTTTCCAACCTAAAGCTATTGTTGCCTTTCCTGCTAGTATCATTGCTTTGAAGGTATGCTGGTCACCTTTCTCTATGGCCGTGTTTCCTAGTATACCCATTGTCATAAGATTGAAGTCTATAGGTAGCTTCACTTTAAAAACTTCATTAATAACCTTAAGGATTTTATTCCAAAATCCCCCTACCTCTGGGCATTCCCAATACATATGGGAGAACCATCCCTTGGCTTGTTCAATGGATAACAACTACTGGACCAGAAGACATTCAGTGGAAATTAAAGACATTGTGCCCGTGGCTGAGGACAACTGTTTGAACCCTTCCAATGGATTATGGGTGAGGGAGGGGGTGGGAAGGGAAAGAAAAAATGGTACGGGAAATTAAACATTGGAAGGAGAGAATATAATGTATGTAAAAATTCTCGTACTTCAATAAAAATCTTTTTTAAAAAAAGAATGGTTTCGGGTTAAGAACGGACCTCCAGAACAAATTAAGTTTGTAACCCGTGGTACCACTGTAATGTAATGCCTAGAGGAGGATAAAATGTACATATAAACGCATATATTGGTGAGAATAGCATGCAAAAATAAATTATGTTAGCAGAGATTGTTCTATAAGAAACTGTTTGTTAGACAAAGGCGCATGTGTTAGGAGAAATTCTTGCAAAGACGATGAATTTTCACAAGGCCTTTTTTTTTTTTTGCAAACTGATTTGGAAATGTGAAGAAACAGGAAAGAGAGAGAGAGAGAAACTGAAATCAAAATTGACAGATTTTTCCCTGATAGTAGAGAGGAGCCTCTGGGTGGGTGTGCTGCCACATGGCTCAGCAGTCCATTGGATAGAGCAGATGAACATTAGCACAAGTAGGTTTTAGGAAAGACATGGAGAAACCTGTTCTCAAGCTAAACTCAACATGGCCTATTGCCATATAGTTTGCCCCATGCAGGCAGGTTTTTCCATTCACAGAGTGTTTGTGTAAGCGAACCAGATTGAGAATATGGTGGGGAGGGATAGGGGATTTGACCCTTGGCAACAGCCCTAATCAAAGTGGCCGGGAGGCCAGGAGGCCACTTGGGAGGCTGGATCTAACCTGCAAAGTGTCGGCTAATTACCCCGGGGTTATGTCCTTTAGATTGCTTGCCAACAAGAGGCATGTCACTGTTCAAATTGCCTACCTGGAGCAAGGAAAGATGAGGAAACAGCTATTCTGTGTCCTTCAGTAGGAATTCAGTGGCCAGCCCAGTCCTACCATTGGGCAGGATGAGGAAGCCCCCACATGCAGCTGTTTTGGGGTTATGAAAGAGCAGCAAATGGCTTTTTAATTCATGATTTCTGTGTTCTGAATTTATGATTCTTTCATTTTTGGTTACTGTACTCCACATTTATGATTCTTTAAATTTACGGTTATTGTATTTTTAATTTAGGGTTATTTAATTTAATTTATGGGTTTTGTACTTAACGGTTGTTATTTCATTTCATTTCTGCTTATTGTATTTTGACAGCTAAGGAAGGGGAGAGGGAGAGGGGCTTGCGAGGTTTTCTGTGCCAGATGCCAAAATAACTTGGCTGCATTTGGCCTTTATGCACCTAGACATGTGGGAAGCAGCAAAATGTCTTTGGCCAGACCTGCTCACTGATGAAAATGATTTCTTCTTCTCATCTTGGTTGGTTGGACCTGACTGACATATCTTATATGCCTCTTGAAAATGAATTTGGTAGGTTTATTGGTGGGGCTGAAGTTGCAAGAACTGCAGCTGTTGCTATTTTATCAGGTGCCTCATCTATATATCTCACCTCCTCTGTCTCTGTGTACCAGTTGCTGGGAATTGCAGGTGGGCAGAGGGCTCTGGCACTTATGTCCTGCTTGTATGCTTCCCACAGACATTGGGTTAGCTGGACTAGATGAGCTATTGGCCTGATCTAGCAGTGGTCTTCTAATGTTCTTACGTAAATGTTATAAAACATATATAAAAACATCTCTTGGTGAATAAAGAGAAAGTACAACAGGACATCTATTCTTTCAGTGTCAAGAGTTTCAGTTTTTCCAAGCACCAGTTATCTCAAGCAGGAATATCAGGAGGTTTTAAAGAATATATGTTTCTAGCCCTCATCATTTGATGAAATGCCACCACTGATACTTTATGTCAGGGGTGGGAAACCTGGGGGCCATTTTTCCCCCTATACTGCTTTATATTTTTAATAAAAATCTCAAAGCGGTTTACAGCATATTAAATCAATAAAACAAAAGCCGGGCGATGTTCCTTCAACCTCATGAGTCTCTTCAGTAGGGTTGGGTGTGTCTGGGCTTCGCCCCCTAGGTCAGGTGGAAAATGCCTTGCAGGGAGCGGCCTCCATGCCTCTTTGCATTTCTCTATCTGATCCTCACACGATACCCCCCCCCCATTGAACCTGCTTGGTACACTCCTTGAGAGCTTCTGCCTAGCTGGAATGTGTTTTTGAACTGTGATAATGCCTCTTACATGCCTGGGTAGAGGATGGAGGGTTGGATAGATGTGTGTCTGTGTGAAACCTCTGGCATCCATATTGCTGGCATGTAGCCTACTGTGCAAAAATCAGAGTCACATCCTTTGCCAATAAATTTGGCCCTCAGGCTGATAAAGGTCCCCAACCTTTGGTGTGCTATGTGATTCGATCCTAGTGTGACTTAAAGCAAATGCATGTGGCTTTGGGGATTATTTGCTGGAGCTTCTTGAGTTTTATTTATTTTGGCTTAATGCAAGTAAATAAACATTTCCATACAGGTGAACTAATTTGATATAGTCAAGTAGTGGCTCCCATCTCTTTTCTGAAGATGGAAAAACCTGACTCTTATAATGGGCCCTCTCTATGGTCATAGAATCTCCTAATAGTAAAATCTCATTCAGCTTCGTTTTAGATCAGGATTTGTGAAACATGGGTGCCCTCCTACATATGAAGGCAAGCACATTTTCCCTAGCTCCAGACACTCACCCTCAAACATATGCCGTGTGTATGCTCACACACCCTTTGTGGATATGTAGCTAAGATCTCTTTGCTAGCAGCAAGACTGCACAATTATTTTTGCATATGTTCCATACACCTCAGCCCATTTCGGTGGACACAGCTGTGTGTGGGACTGCAGAACACAAAAAAGCAAGTCTATCGTTGGGGCAATCACTGATTAGAATGGCTGAACAGATCACTGGAGAGCGGGATGAGCCCAGTGAATTAATTTTCGTTTCTGCTTTGAGCCAACATTTCCATCTTTAATGTAACTCTCTTTAATCCTCTGGAACACACCTTTCAATTTTTCATGCGAATCCTCAGGTGCCTTGCTAAATAATTGACATTGAACAGAACCTACTGGAGACTTCATTGCATAAAAACATTTTCTGCAATATTAAATGTCCTTATTATTAAAACATTGATAGGAGAGGCTTTCAGCCTTGCAAGGCTTTGACCTCTTCTTCCACCACACCTACAATGGGATGATGTTCGCGCAGTAAGTTTTTCTTGGCTGACACCAGTCTTTTGAGCTTTATTATTATTTATGCCTAGTTCACTCTAGAGGCCATTTTGTTGTTTTTTTCAGGCTCTTAATTTATTTATTTTCTATCCCAGCAGCCATGCAGGAGATGTTCTGATGGATTATACCCTCTACAAATGCCAAACTCAAAACCAGCAATGACAAGCCGGAGACTTCGCACAGAGCTTTCGTTTTCCTCGAAAGGGACTGGGCCTCAGTCTTTAGAGTGCTTCTGATGCTCTACCTCCCTCTACTGTATTTCTTGAGAAGTTCTTCTCCAATGATGGGAAATCATGTATTAGCCGCTTCCATTTCCATGCTGTCCCTTCTGGCAATAATGGGAGACACAGACAGTAAAACAGACAGTACTTTCATGATCGATTCAGACCCAGACCGTTGCATGAGGCATCATTATGTGGATTCCATCAGCCACCCTTTGTACAAGTGCAGTTCAAAGGTAAGCGCTATCTTAAACTTCTCAACCTTTCTTACATGCAAGCACCATTAAAAAAAACCCAACAACATAAAGGAGGACAATGTGTTGTGTACACGTATTCGAATAGGGTTGCCAGACTCAATAGAGGACAGGACTTCTGTGCCTTTAATTGCCCTGCTCTCTTTTGAGTCTGGAAACCTTAAAGAGAAACCAGCAGACCCTTTGCTTGGAAATTAAACAAAGTGTCTGCTGGTTTCTCTTTAAGGTTTCCAGACTCAAAAGAGAGCAGGGCAATTAAAGGCACAGAAGTCCTGTCCTCTATTGAGTCTGGCAACCCTATATTTGAAGCACACAGAAGCCAATTTTTTTCACAGTGAGGTTTTTCACATGCTGATTCGCAATTGTACACAGCCATGTGTGATGACATCATCTAAAGTGGCAGCTATTCATGTTGTCTGTGCAATGGTGTTATCTACTCCCCTCCCCTCAAACAGTCAAACAGTGTGTATATAACTCTCTCTCTCTCTCTCTCTCTCTCTCTCTCTGTGTGTGTGTGTGTGAGAGAGAGAGAGAGAGAGAGAGAGAGAGAGAGAGAGAGAGAGAGTAGTTTGAAAGGGAGGGGTTGGAAACTGGTGTGTTGAAATATTATGTTTATTTTTTATTATGCATTAATTCTATATGCCGCCCTTCATCCAAAGATCTCAGGATGGCTCACAAGATACAAATACAGGATAAAAGCACAAAATAAATAGTTCAACCTCAGGGCCAGGTCTACCATTAGGCAGAGTGAGGCCCCCCCAACTCAAGCAGCTGGTTTTGGAAGTCATGAAATAGTAGCAAATTTATTATTGTTACTTTTTTTTTTACTGCCAAGGAGGAATAAAGGCATTTGTAGGATGTTCTGCCTCTGGTGCTAAAGTAACATGGCTGACTTTGCGTTCTGTGAATTTTGACTTGTGGGTGGAGTGGAAGGCCCCATTTGCTGCTCCACTTCAGGTGGCAAAATGTCTTGAGCTGCCCTGGTAAACCTGCCTTTATATACCTAAACTTTTTTAAAAAAAATCATATTAAATCCCAGGACTGCATATGCAGTATTTCTCAAACTTGAGTCTCCAGCTATTGTTGGAGTGCAACTCCCACCATCCCTAGCTAGGAGCTTACTGGGCATAGGACTGTAGCCTCAGTGAACTTCTCCAGCCATGACTGGTTGCATTTGAATTAAGGGAAATATGACATCTAATCCTTTGCTAAACAAATGAATTAATAAAGCTGATACCTCCAAACAGCACAGACTGAAAATCAGATGGACATCCAGAAAAATGATGGTGTGATTCACCCTTTCTCAACCTATTGCCCTTCAGGTGCTCCTGTCATACCTAGCCAGCATGGCCCATGGTCAAGAACAGGCATCCCCAAAATGCGGCCCTCCAGATGTTTTGGCCTACAACTCCCATGATCCCTAGCTAACAGGACCAGTGGTCGGGGAAGATGGGAACTGTAGTCCAAAACATCTGGAGGGCCGAAGTTTGGGAATGCCTGGTCAAGAATGACGGGAGATGGGTCAAACATCATCTTGAGTGCCATTGCTTTCCCATCCCTAGTGTAACTGATCACTTCTTCTGAAGGAGAAGCAGAGGAAATGTTGTCAGTACAAATATGTGTTTGGTGAAGTTCCAAGGAGATTCTTAAGAAGTCCAACTTTTTTTAAAAAAAACACCAAACAAACATAAAGGGCTGGTTCTAGGACAGATCATAGAGATTTTCACTTTTGGAGTGAAATATTGAAATGATGCCTCCCACAAGGGGCTGAGCTGTCATTTTTTACTTCCCATCCTTTGCACTCCAGACCTATGTGCCCAGGGCTGTCTCAAGCAGGTCGGGTGCCCTGGCGCTGAGGCGCGGAGATCGCTCCGGCACCCTCGCCCTCACAGCGCGCAGCACGGCTTCCACGCGGCTTTGCCGTGCAGCGCCCCCCCGCCAGCCCGGCGCCCTGGAGCCGGGCCTGTATGTGCCATATCTCAAAGTCTCCTCAGTTTCAAAAGCAATTTGCCACGAGGCCTGAGTGGGGCTGCTGTTCAGTGTTTGAAAGTAGTCGTGCCGTTCTTTGGAGGCAGGAAAATCATCACATTTTCTGGAAACTTGTCTGAAGTAACTGCCCCATGACGATGCTGTTAGGATCTCCTACTCATGAGTAGGACCCTGGCAGAGACACATGCCCGACTGGCATATTCCCTCCCTCCTGGTCAATCGTTCGGGAGCTTCAAAAGCTTTCTTCAGCCTGAACATCAAAGCGACTGATGCCAAGAAACATCAGCACACTTACGGATCCACAGAGTTTGTGCAGTTGCGTAACAGAACTCAGCATTTTGGCTAATCTACTTTTATTTACATATAAACACACATGGAGCACTGTAACATGGCTCCCTCTCTCTCTAGCATCAGACAGCAAAGAGAGTGAACAAAGGACAATAATCCCACTTCACAGCACACAGTAATACAAACATCCTGTCTTTGTCACTCCCCACTCTGTGGAGTCAAAACATACACCGTCATGTGATAGACAAGAATCCCATGACTGCAGACACGGGCAATGAATCTTCAGCATATACCAGTTCTGTCTGATTCATGTGTATAATTTTTGATACACCTGCTTGAAGAAGTTTATGAATTGGCCAACTGCAAATCTAGTCAGCTCAACTTCCCTTGAGTGTGGTGGCAATTTTTCCAACCACTCCAGTCACAGAAATTGTTACTGACATATTTTTGATCTGTCGGTTCATATATATTAAGTTTCTCCACATGAGCACATTTCTCGAGAAGGCATGGACTGCCTGCAGGGACACAAAATAGATTGTGTGAATTGACACTCAGCCTTTATGGCTGTAGAGTTGCATTAGAAAATGTGACAGCAAGAAATGCTCGGAAAGGTACATTTATAAATTGAAAAAATACCATTTAAAAATACTAACATGTTCACCAGCTGCAATCAGAAATCTACTAGAGTGGCAAGCAAGCAAATAATAAATATGTACAGTGGTACCTCGGGTTACAGAGGCTTCAGGTTACAGACGCTTCAGGTTACAAACACTTCGGGTTACAGACTCTGCTAACCCAGAAATAGTACCTCGGGTTAAGAACTTTGCTTCAGGATGAGAACAGAAATCGTGCGGCGGCAGCGGGAGGCCCCATTAGCTAAAGTGGTACCTCAGTTTTAGGTTAAGAATGGACCTCCAGAACGAATTAAGTTCTTAACCCGAGGTACCACTGAGTGGAACCTCGGTTTATGAACACCTCGGTTTACGAATTTTTGGTTTACGAACGCAGTGGACCCACCTGGAACGGATTAATTCACTTTCCATTACTTTCAATGGGAAAGTTCGCTTCAGTTTATGAACGCTTCAGTTTATGAACAGACTTCTGGAACCAATTACACCCATGCTTCGGGTTAAGTACGCTTCAGGTTGAGTACTCCGCGGACCCGTCTGGAACGGATTAATCCACTTTCCATTACTTTCAATGGGAAAGTTCGCTTCAGTTTATGAACGCTTCAGTTTAAGTACTCCGCGGACCATCTAGAACAGATTAATCCACTTTCCATTACTTTCAATGGGAAAGTTCGCTTCAGTTTATGAACACTTCAGTTTATGAACAGACTTCTGGAACCAATTGTGATCATAAACCGAGGTACCACTGTATGAAAATGTCCCTAGAAAATGGTCAATGTGTTTCAGTAGGGCACAAGAATACAATTTCCCTCTAACAAGATTCATATTATTCTTATTATTACAGGAAAACTGCAATATTGTACACTTGAGGAAAGTTTTTTTACCAAAATGTATCAGGCATTTTCTAAAAACATTTTACTATTCAATACATTTCAAAATTTCAATACAATTTGAATCCTTGGCGCCTTTTTGCCTCCTCCTTTTTGCTAATATTAGTATATATTGCTAATATTGGTATATATTTCATATATTCAAGACAATACTCCCCCCCCCCCAAAATAAAAATCAGTATATTTTTTGTGGTTACCTTGTCGACCTCATCAGAATGAAGTGCTCTTGAGAAATAATCTCATGTGGATTGAAAGTAGGGCAGTGGGGTGGAATGGCCCTTCTGTAATAGGAGATGGGTCATAGCTCAGTAGTAGAACATCAGCTTTGCATACAGAAGGTCCCGAGTTCAATCCCCGATAGCTTCAAGTCAGGGTTGGAGAAGACCCTGGTCTGAAACCCTGCAGAGTCACTGCCAGTCATTGTAGACACTGCTGAACTAGGTGAACCAGTGTCTGATTCAGTATAACACAGCTTCTTATATTCTTAATTACATTCAGTTGGTAGCAAAATTGAGGTAAAAACACACCACCTGCCTTTCTTAAGGGATATGAAATTCATTTGTGTCCACACACGTCCTCCTTCCATGACAGTTTCAGATCCAGTTTGATCCAAATGCAGTAGATGTGGTTTACATATGGTTCCAAGTGATTTTTGGCCGACCTTCCCTTTTTCATTTAGAAACACGAGAAAATGCCAAAAAATGTGTTTTTGCTTGAAATATTGTGCTTGAAGAAACTTGCTGTGGCTTAATAGCAGCTGTTGAGTTTTCTGCTGCGTTCTGCTCCATGGAAGTGGGGAAGAGAGGCAGCGCCATCGATTGCAGCTCCAACACCTGCTGCTCTTGCTGACCATTTGCCCTTCTTTTCTCAGCAAAAACCAGCTCAAAAATCCATACGGAGATTTGTCCCCATTACTGCCTGTTAAAAATGAACTTGCCTTCTCTGTTCAGCCTTTTTTTTTAAAAAAAAAAGCAAACGACTGATACCAGCCTTATATTATACTATATATAGGATAATGTAGACTAAACATATTAAAATACTGTAGCTAAAGATGCATAAAAGAAAACTGCAAAGCATAATATAAATCCTTCATAGAAGATTATGTCAACTGCAAACTGAAAACAACAATTCAGCTGGAGAAGGCCTGAGTAGAAAGAGCGGTAGAAAGAACAGTGCTTAAAGCATGGGTAGGCAAACTAAGGCCCGGGGGCCGGATCTGACCCAATCGCCTTCTAAATCCAGCCCGCGGACGGTCTACGAATCAGCATGTTCTTAAAATGCATCTCTGGGTTATTTGTGGGGCATCTGAATTTGTTCATCCCCCCCCCCCAAAAAAAAATATATAGTCCGGCACCCCACAAGGTCTGAGGGACAGTGCACCAGCCCCCTGCTGGAAAAGGTTACTGACCCCTGATCTAAAGCAAAGCCTGTGCAACTGCAATGAAGGCCCTCTGGTGGTACCCACATACTGAATATGTGACACCTCCAACAAGGGCTCAGAAGCTGAGCCCAGTGGCCAGAGGGGAATATAGGGCAAGTGGTCTCTAAAAGCATGACATACAATAAGTAAGGGATTTCCAGAAGGATAGCAGTGTTAGACTAATGCAGAGAAATCATTAGAGAGCCAGTGTGGTGTAGTGGTTAAGAGTGGTAGACTTGTAATCTGGGGAACCGGGTTCGCATTCCCGCTCCTCCACATGCAGCTGCTGGGTGACCTTGGGCCAGTCACACTTCTCTGAAGTCTCTCAGCCCCACTCACCTCACAGAGTGTTTGTTGTGGGGGAGGAAGGGAAAGGAGATTGTGAACCGCTTTGAGACTCCTTCAGGTAGTGATAAAGTGGGATATCAAATTCAAACTCTTCTTCTTGTTGTTGTTTCACCTTAAGACTGAGAAGTTTATTATGACATAAGCCAGGCACCCCCAAACTCGGCCCTCCAGATGTTTTGCGACTACAATTCCCATCATACCTGACCACTGCTCCTATTAGCTAGGGATGGTGGGAGTTGTAGTCCCAAAACATCTGGAGGGCCGAGTTTGGGGATGCCTGGCATAAGCTTTGCTTGACAAAAGTCTACTTGCATTGGGTGCCTCTGTGTGCCACAAGACTCCTTTATATTATTATTAAATCTGGAAGATATAATCTGTGTCTGGGGATATATGGTCCATAAAAACAAGAGAGGGGAATGAATGCCAATCAGTATTTAATTCTATAACAGTAGCAAGCCTAGAGAAAATTCTCCATGCTATTCATGGTCAGTGGGTAGAGTGAGGCATTTCATTACCCATGAACAGAGTGGGGAATTTTGGGAGAGAATCCCAGAGGGAAGAAGAAATTCTGTAACAGCATCTTGGGGCAGAGCTCACCATTAAGAAGCAATAGCATGGCTTCTTAATTTTTTTTTGCTAAGAATGTTTTAATTAGACTGCTGTCATATCTATAATAGGGACCCAGGTGGCGCTGTGGGTTAAACCACGGAGTCTAGGGCTTGCTGATCAGAAGGTCGGCGGTTCGAATCCCTGCAACGGGGTGAGCTCCCATTGCTCGGTCCCAGCTCCTGCGCACCTAGCAGTTCGAAAGCACATCAAAGTGCAAGTAGATAAATAGGGATCGCTCCGGCGGGAAGGTAAACGGCGTTTACGTGCGCTGCTCTGGTTCACCAGAAGCAGCTTTGTCAGGCTGGCCACATGACCCGGAAGCTGTCTGCGGACAAACGCTGGCTCCCTCGGCCTATAGAGTGAGATGAGCGCCGCAACCCCAGAGTCGGACACGACTGGACCTGATGGTCAGGGGCCCCTTTACCTTTACCATGTCTATAATATTATTGCACACATACATGCCTCTGCTTCAGAAGCACTACAGTACTTCTGCTTCCTTTTCTGCTTAAGTGTGTTAGAGGAATAGATAGGAAACAACTGGACTAGGAAAAGAACTCATGTGAAACAAGGGGACCAAATTGGCCATTTCCAGGTGGCCACAGGTGCTAGATCACACGACTGGGTTTGCAGCACTTCATATCTTACCCTTCCTGATCCATAATCAAAGCATTCTATTTTATTTTATTTTTTAAAAAAACCCCAAATATGCTGAAACAATGTATACAAAATGTAGCTGATGTGATAGGCCCAGAGTATATAGACTCATAATTAAATTATTAACACAATGCAATGAGGCCTAAATGGTCTGTGAAGTGGGCTGCTTAACAGGAACCAGGTAGTTATGAACGATACCATTTCTGCCAGCATCACAAATCTGCACTGCTCCGGGGCTACGTTCCTTGATTCCTTTGTCTCCTTCCTTTGCAGATGGTGCTGCTAGCTCGTTGCGAGGGACGTTGCACTCAGACATCACGCTCCGAACCGATGGTGTCCTTCAGTACAGTCCTGAAACAGCCCTTCCGCTCCACGTGCCATTGCTGCCAGCCACAGACTTCCAAGCTGAAAGCCATGCGGTTGCGCTGCTCGGGCGGCATGAGACTCACGGCCACCTACCGTTACATCCTCTCGTGCCAATGTGAGGAGTGCAACTCCTAGGCGCAAACCTTCTGCAGCAGATAGAGTGGGAGAGACACATGGTCTGCAGCAGAATTCTCAGAAGAAGCAGCAGCCAAGGGTCACCTTTTTGCCAACTTGCTATTAGAGGTCTCACACAACCAAGGCCAGTTAAGCATGGATTTAATTTTCAGAGCTGCAGAAAGCAAATCACGATGTTGCTTGGGAATGTGCCAAATCATGAACAGACATCAGAATGTATATCTATACTGGAGGGGAAAAAACCCCTCTTGTGGTGGTGGAGGACTGGTTTTTAGAAACCTATTTTTCTTGGGAAAATACTTTGGGTAGTTTTTCTGGTTCAGTATTTCTTTAAATCCTGAATAAGGGCCTGTGAGAAATTATGACTCTTCGTTTTGAGCGCCCTGCCAGTAAAAGTAAAAAGAACAAAAGACATTATAGAATATGCACATTGGATGCTATTATGTGGGAAATGTTTTATTTTAGAAGAAGAGAAAGACTGTATGCAGAAGCCTATTGTATCTTTTAAATATGCCCATTAGTTTATATTGGCCTTGGAAATGGACTGTATTGATGGTAAAAGTTATATTTTATCTGGTCTGGCAGCCAAGTGCTGGACAATTTATTGTGGTTTAGGTGCAGTTACAAAATAAATAACAGAAAATTTATTGAACAAGAAGTGCAGCTCCTCCAGTGTTGGGAAGCGGTGTTTACGGTCAGGGACTGAAGCTTTGAAAATAGTTGTTTTCAATTGGGCCTCTTTGCTACTATGTATTTTAACTTCTGTGCAGGGTCCAGAGCTTCCAAAATAGTAATAGCTAGTCTTGTTTTCCTTCACAATAGGCACAAGTTTAAATGAAGGATTCTCTTATTGGTGAAGACATGGTTTTTCATTACTTGGGAAGTAATGATTGATTACTTACATGGGTGAATTGGTGTCACCCATGTCATGCCCCTTGATACAACTTTGAGCACCATACTTTGTAGTGGGGACTGTATACAATTTTCTGCCTCCCCACCCCCTGAGAAACCCTAACCATTGTGGCATTTGTAATCAACAGCTTCCCTTCATTAAATACAAAGCAATGACACCAGAGTCTTACTTTAAGTCATGCATTTTTACATTTTCCAATGGATATAAATTTATGTTTCCAAGATGAAGTTACAGTAGCATAGGATAGGATTATACACAGAAATACATCAGAGTCTGAATTAGTCCAAGGGTTTATGAATTACTTCTTGTTGAAATTTTAGAAGCAGGCAAAGCTATTGCAGTTGCAGCTTTCTATGCCTAGCTTTCAGTGGTTAATATAAGTCCTGTCTTGGATGGCAATGTATTCTTCAGAACAATCAACCAGTTTTAGAAACTCTTTTCCTCCACAGAAACCCAAATAGATCTACCATATGAAGAAATAATGTTTGCCCTGAATTCTTTGACTTCCAACCCAATCCCCCAATCACTTGTATTAAAGATCTAAGAGCTGCAGCCATGCTAATTTAGCTGGAGCAATTTTACTGCACAGCTCTAAATATGAGAAAAGAGTAAAGTTGGGGGCCAGAAGTGAGCAGGCAAGCAGCCCATCTGTTCTATGTCATCTAATCTGTCTGGAATAATTGCCATATATAGCAACCAGGATTTTGACAATTACATCACAGAGATTCCATTAAACGCACTGAAGGAGTCCCCAGTGTCTCTTGGGGAATGGTTGCCTGGCTAATGAAAACAACAAATGAAATGGCCCGTGGAGTTTGTAGCCAAGCAGCTTTATGACCTACATGCCCATAATTGTGATCATCCAGGGAACGCCACAGCTCTTTGTTATTGGCTTTCCATCAATAAGCTAAAGAAAATGGAGATTAGTGGCAGGTGTGAGCTGTTTTGTGCAGCTAAATTCATAGACAGGATATCATTCATGACAGAAACGTGAAGAACATGAGGTCATGATAGATAGATATACATTGCTTCATCTTGACTGATATTTCTTTCACCCCTCTGAAATTATTATGAACTCATGAGCGAAGCACTTAGGAGTCTCTCTCTCTCTCTCTCTCTCTCTCTCTCTCTCTCTCTCTCTCTCTCTCTCTCTCACACACACACACACACACACACACACACACACACACACACAGCGGCAACTTTATATTTCATTTGCTTATAATGGAAGCCTACACAAGTCTACTCAAATGTAAGTCCAATTGAGTTCAAAGAGACGTACTCCTAGCTAACTGTGCACAGGATTGCAGCACTACTATTTTAGTTATATTATGGTTACAGCTATCAGATTTTCATGTCTATGGCAGGATTGCCATATTGCAGACCAAAGACCCATCTAGTCCAGTATCCTGTGTTCATAGTGGTCAACCAGATGTCTATGGCAGTCTATAAGCAAGAATACAAGTGCAACAGCACTCAGGAGAGCTTAGCTGGCAGAGCATGAGACTCTTAGGGTCGAGGGTTCGAGCCCAACAATGGGCAAAAAAGATTCCTGCATTGCAGGGGTGGCTCTTGTGATCCCTTCCAACTTTACAATTCTGTGATTCTATTATTCTCCCCACTTGTGATTCCCAGCATCTGGTATTCAGCAGCGCACTGCTTCTGGCAGTATGGAACATAGCCACTGAGAGACTTAACCATGAATTTGTCTAATTCTCTTTTAAAGCTAACCATGTTGACACCCATCCCCCTATGTCTTGTAGGAGAGACTTCCATAGTTTCACGATGCACTGTGTAAAGAAGTACTTTCCTTTGTATATCTTCAATCTTCCAACATTCACCTTCATTGGATGCCCCCTGGGTTCTAGCATTCTGCCTTTCTACCCACTTTCTCCATACCACGTTTAATCTTCTATACCTCGAGCGTGTTGACGGGTGTCAGAGAACTCTGATGGAAATGGAAATTGGAGCCAATGTTTGCTTGTTCATTCCATGTCCGGAACACTGATCAGTATTCACTGCTATTGTTGCTTTCTGTCCACAAGTGATACGTAACTGATTACATTTCCCTTCCTCATATGCATTGTTTCCTTTGCACTAGAATTAATGGGGTGGAATGATGTAACTTACATAATTAATTGCGTAGGTTATGCAAGTTATGTTAGTTCACCACAGCAGTGAGACAAATAATGTAGTTTTTGGTGGAAGATAAACCGTAGTGTTGCATGTGGCGGATACAGGGTGGAATAGAAAATGATGCCCTCTGACATCCCTAGCCATGCCCCTTCTTACTTACCATTTTTTCTAAACTAAAAAGCGTTGTAATCTTTCCTCATGGTGGAGTTGCTCCATCCCTTTAATCATTTTGATTGGCCTTTTCTGAACTTTCCCCCAGCTTTAGATAGCATTTTGTGAGGTTAGGTGACCAGAACTGCTGAGTCAGAAAGGGTAAAGAGATAATCTAGTCAGGTTCACCTGACAGGGATAAGGGTCTTGTTCCATGCAGTAAGGGAAATGGTTGCTGACCCCAAATATGCAGACTCAGTAACGTGAAACCTTATGACATCTGCATTTCCTCAAGGAATTAAATCTAGAGGCCTTCAGTTACCAGCATAATGCTTTCTCATAGATTATTATTTTACACCCCCCCCACCCACCAGAACCATTCTTTTCAGTTTCAACAATGTCTAATACAAGCTGTCCCATATTTGATGCATGTATATATTACACCAAGACTTCCATTGAGTTTCTGGATCATTAGTAGCCTAGAATTGTAGTGGGTGTTCTTAAAACTGTTCCAGTAGCTGAATAATATTAACCAAGGAAATGAAATTTCTTGCTATTAAAACACTGTAGCAATATTATATATCTCAGCTAACTGCTGTGCTCACCATCTCCATCCGTTCTCCACCCACCGATGACATTTTGAGGCACTAATCATCTTTCCAAGCTAGGAAGCAAAACAAAGAAACCTGAATAATGATGCACAATAGAAAAGCATGTGGCCGTTCCATTCTCTCTCCCCAGCCCTGCCTGCATAAAAAGAGAAGGAGAATTTAAAGAAACATTTTCACTCCAGAACCAACTTAGGAAAGTATTTATAGTATGACAAAATAACTTGGGACTGTGTGTATTTTCACATTCCCTTTGGCTACCACAATTACCAGAGTTATTATCACCACAGTAGGACACACAAAAGATATTTGTGTATTATTAATACTCCTTCATAGATTCCTTCCTTTTCTGCTACAAAATAATCATGATCATATTCTTGTTACAGCACCAAAGTCTTTCCCTCCCGCATCCAATGAATTGTAACGCCATTAACCCAATTGTTTAAACATTAACTGATGCTCAAATTGTAAAATAATAATAATAATAATAATAATAATAATAATAATAATAATACATCCTAGTAGGCTATTAAGCTTTATACAGTGTAAACAGGTAAATTTAGATTCTAATCCACCCCACCCCACATTATGCTGCCAGAGTCCTGGCACAGGGTATGTGGGTGGGTGGAAGGGCCACTGGCAGTATCTCCACCAGTGAAGCCCAGTGGAAAGTCCCCAAATGGGACATGCTGATGATGGAGCAGGGCTGAGCTGGCCTGGGATCCACTGGCCAGCATCAGGCTTGACCTGCCTGCACCCTAAGCTTCTGCTGCCTCCATTGGTGGCTGGGCTGAAGATGCAGAAATGGTTCCATTGAGAACAGCAGAAGGAGCCCTCTTGGTAGTTCAGTTGCCCTCAAAAGTTGTGGTGATTTTGCCCAGCAGAGGGCTTTCTCTACTGCAGTCCCAAGGTTGTAGAACTCCCTCCCCACAAAAGTGCATCTGGAAATTTCACTTTGCTGTTTCAAAAGAATGCTGAATACACAACTCTTTACCCTGGCGTTCGACACCTGGTGTGTAGATTTTTAGAGTCTATCCTGTTATTGTAAGGTTTTTTTAAAAAAATTATATGTGGGACATGTAGCAAAAGGCTATTCAGGTTGATGGAATAAAGCTGTGATAGTATGGTGACACTAAACATTTAAAAGACCAAAGGGATGGCTGCCTTTGGGAGGGGCTCCAAGATGGCGACGGCATAGCAAGCAGGCTTCGGCGCTCCGCAGATAACAGGACTGTAATTAGCGTCAATTGCTACCCAGGAAAGTAAATTTTCCTTTTCCCCCTTTTCTACTTTTAAATAGGGTTGCCAGACTCAATAGTGGACAGGACTCCTGTGCCTTTAATTGCCCTGCTCTCTTTTGAGTCTGGAAACCTTAAAGAGAAATCAGCAGACCCTTTGCTTGGAAATTAAACAATTAAACATCGTGGGACCTTATGATGTGAAAGGAATTAAACATCATGGGACCATAGGATGAAAGTAATAATGCTACTTTCTAGTCACAGTCAATCGTTATGAACTCAGAACAATTAAGAGCTGCTGCATTAGCTCAGTTGGTACAGCAAGATAGTTTGAACCCAACGTTGGGCAAAAACATTCCTGCATTGCAGGGGGTTGGACTAGATGACCCTTGTGGTCCCTTCCAACTCTATGATTCTGTTTGTCTATGTGGCACATTCTTTATTCAATGCAATAAATCCCTGTTCTTAAGGAGACTTACTGCCCTAACCATGTACATTTGGTTGGACATTGTGAAGGCTAGGCTACATCTGGATACTGCCGTGTGATATTATTTAATATTCCACAGTTCTACCAATTTGGGGACAAGAGAACTGGTCCCTGTGCAGAACACATCCTGATGATATTGTATAAACACTATCTGGGCAAGCCCCCCAAATACAGTTTTCTAAACTAATCTTGCCGCATGATCTGAATATATACCAAACCCCTTTCCCATGGTCCTGTTCTGCATGGGGTCTGGAAAACAAATCATTTGATAGCATGAGAAAACTGGCTGTGTGGAACCACCATTAGCCTCCCCCTTCTTCCTTTTGGCTCATGTAGCTTGACAACAACAGTCTCTTCCGCATGCACACCTCTCATCAAACGCCATGCTGTTCCATGTGGATGGTATTAGCTTTCCGTCCAGCAAAAGGACGGTTAAATTTCAGTAAGATAAACTAACAATTTCGTGAGAGTTGGGAGTGTTCTGAAGGCCAACTGGTCAGAGATGGGAACTCTGAGCACAGCATATAATATAACCAAGTTCCTCACTGGTATTGTTTATTTGTAAGAAGTGCAGTAAAATGTTTTATATCATGATCTGTCAGGAGGAGGTTGTGATGTCCCAGAACACAATGCTCATTTAAACGTCTAGTAAACTTTGAAGGCTAGGGCATGGGTCCAGCGAAGCAGTGATTTGTATGAATAAATTTCAGCACAAAAGTTCCTTTGTCGGTGGGACTGCTTGCTGCTTAAAGTTCTCCCCTCCATGCTTAACTGCTTTGCCAAATCAGCTGTCATAGAAAGAAAACAACTAAAGCAGGCTTCTCCAATCTGGTGCCCTCCACTTCTTGCTGGACTACAACTTCTGTAAGGAGAAATGTGATTATATCTTTAAGGACACCTCCCATATCTCATTCAGGAGTTGAGGCCCAGGCAGGACATTCACAGCCAGTATGGCCAATGGATAGGGATAATGACAATTGTAGTTCAATACATCTGGAGAGTACTAAACTAGGAAAGGCTGAATGAAAACATCATTTTACATGTGAATACAGGGTACCCAGATGGTAACGCAATGTGGGTTGTTGGGTTAGTGGTGGATGTTTCCCAGTGCATCAGTCTCTACTCAACATCTGGCTAATTCAACTTATTTTCAGGGAACATAAGGACAGAAAGTGTTGCCTTCAGTTGATCCCATTAACTTAAACAAAGGCTTTGGACCAGCACTTAGGCTAAAATTTGGCACTACCGCCTCTCGAGCTCCATTCAACAGAATTATTTTAACACCCCCTGCCGCATAGTGCCCAGTGTGACCACATCGGTTGTGCTATAACTGCCTCTGCGTAAGTTGTCACCAACGAACATGGAACATACTTAACACTTCCTTTGAATAATCTTCTAGGACCCATTCATGAATTAGAGATTCCGTGCCTACCTGTGTTTATCACTATGTGGGGCTACAAGCCATTTGGGGAATGAAACCTAAATTGCACAAAACAAGCATTGGCTGAATTGCCAACTGGCAACATTGCACAATTCCAGATAGGTGTTTGGAGGCATGGCAAATCCTGCCAATATTTTTATGCCAGGCACTGAAATGTGCTATAGTTAAAGGTAGCATTTTTGTGACTAGTCAAGAGAGATGTTTTAAAAGGCAAAGTTCTGGCTGTAATTGCGAATGTTCCAATGTCCTTCTATTTGCACCTGGGCCCCTTTTTAATACTGCCTTCACACTTATGAATGAAGCAACATCTGATAAAGAATGAGGGAAACATCTGCTTGGAGGGAACAAATAATGATGTATCGTTTTCTGTAAAATAAAATGTACTCCAGTGTGTGATTGTTTGCCATTAAAGCTGGCGGGAGATTTGCAACTGAGCACAGCAAGAACAGGATAGAGTCCTAATGACAGGAGGAAAGCTTTCCTTGGCAGAGGATTTTTGGAAATACAATGGAGATGCAAAGAGAATAGCTAAAAAGGCATCATAGATTCAGAGTCACAGCAGGAGACTGGAACAACGGTGCACAGAAAGACATTTTATAAGGTAGTTTTGATTTCCTTTGATGACTCAGTAGATCTTTGAAAAATTGACAACTCACCTATAATGATCACACTTCTAACCTGAGCTGGCTGCAGAGGGTGGTAAGTTCAGGTATTTGTCAGTGACCCAAGAAGAGCCAAGATCTCATGGCCCCACCAAGGTTGTCAGTCTTGGTGAGAATATTGATCATGAAGCATCCAAGATCAGTGGTAAGTCTTGGGTTGCATCACTACCTTTTCCGGGTTCAGCGGAGCATTGCCCAAAGACTCCCCAAATCTCATAGCTAGCCCTGTTGGACACTGTATGAATAACACTTCAAAAACCTTTGCAGGCAGCGGATGGGCTCAGAGCCGGAGCAAAATGTTTTGCTACTCTGAGTAGCGAATGATCGGGGTGGGGTGGGGGGAATATAACCCAGGATCCTGTGCAATGATGTAGATAATTTGGGGACAGGAGACTAGGATTGCACATTCTTTTCACTGGCATGACTAAAATGCCAGTGACTGCTTGATGTTATTCCTTTTGGGGTGGAGCTACTTGAACGTCACCTCAAATTATGGCTAGGCTCTATAAGGGCACAGAAGCCCAGTCACTACTTCCTCCAGTGTATGAAGCTCATCATCACCTTGCCTCCTTCTCATGAAGGAAGGCTAAATGTGCCTATGTGAAGAAACAGGGCTGGCAAATGCAGACAAGTAGGGGCAAGGGTGGTGTGCAGATTAGTTGGCCTCTGAAGAAAAGGCAATGAGGAAATTGAGTACAATATATTCTCCAGTAATTGCGGGCTAGCTACTTTATTATTATTATTATTATTTGGACTTTCCCCGCAATTTGCATTTTCTAGAAATACAAATTTTCTAAACATGGCATTTTATAAACATATCATTTCAGAAAGCAAGATATTTGCCACTTCCCTCTAACAAAAATAAGTCTCCACAGGGTCAGTTGATTAAAATTATATATATATATATATATATATATATATATATATATATATATATACCACAATGTGAAATCGCAAGTGAAAAACAAAGCACAATTCCTAAACTACGGGCTTTAAGGATTAACACAGCCAGCCTCAACAGACATTTGATGAGGTGTTTGAAAATGAATACAAAGATTTAATATATCCCTGACTCCAGTGAGCATAGGTACTCCTTCTAAATCCTCTAACTTTCCTTAACGTATACAGTAGCAACTATATGCTGCATATGCAGCATAGTAACAAGGGAGAGAGAAATGAGTTAACCCTTCTGGCTAGACTAGATACAATTGTGGAATGTCCGCTCCATCCCTTTCTCCATACTGGGTGGAGACAGAGTTGCAGTGGTGGAAGATGGCAAAGGGAGATTAGTGAAAGAAGAAGGTAGAGATCTTCCTTTCACCAACATATGACTTCTGGCCTTGAGGGAAAGGCACAAGAAGCCAAATACAAAATAGTTAAAGATGCAAGTCATGGTAGGGTTGAAATTGGAGATTTGGTGGAGCACTGGGATGATCCATGGGAATTTGCAGACCAGGTCTGAGAGTTGAGAAGCCAAACCAAAGGGAGCTCCAATGAGGAAGAGCAGGAGGAACTGTCATATTAGGAGGAAGGGGGGAGGGAAGATGGCAGACAGGGAAGCAAGAGGAGAAAAAACACAGGCAGACATTCATTGGTCATATTTAGCCACCACAATAAACCATAGCTTTGTATTATGAGAACAAGCTGCAGGCAGCCTTGGGCTCCCCTGACAGTTTCGCTTTACCACAGCTTCTTAGGCCATCCCAAGCAACCTGTGGTTAATCTTAAATATGGCTTGTTTGAAACAAGCCAACTTTAGCTGGATGTAACATCCAAACTGGGCCATTGGGGCTGTCGCAAGAGATTCTGCTACCTGAGGCAGCTAGAGGCTCTTGCTAGAGCCCAACTCCTTCTCTCCCCCCCACAGCAGCTACTGGCCACACAATTTCCCCAGCTCCCATTGGTTTCTCTCCACCCCACCACAACATTACTGGCAGCACCAGTGGTGGTCCCTGTGTCTCCCTTCCTGCCTTACTCTGAGGAAGGGCTGAGGCATTCCAGGCCAGGGAGTGCCTGTAGTGTTGCTGATGCAACTAGAAATGCTGTTTAAACTTTGAGAATTCAAAGTGACGTTAAACTTCGTCTCTGGCCACTGTAGCAAACCATGGTGGCAGTCCAGGTGCCCTCTTGGCCACTCACCCAGAATGCCTTGCTCTGATAACTCCTTTGGCCTCTTCAGAGTGAGCAGAGTGGCTAGAAAGGCGGAAGCCTTGCTGGATGGGTAGCTGGTCATAGGTAGTGGCAGCAGGAGGGCTGGCAGGCAGGCAATGAGGCAGTCAAGAAAGGGACCAATTCATTGCCCCCTGCCGCTTCAGGTTGCCTCCTTAAAGTGACAGGCAGCCCTGTAGTGCGTATCATTGTGCTTCTGCACACTTGCAGCTCCAACTGGATTGTACATGTCTGCAAACAGCTATCCACAGTTATATATTTTTAATGCTGTTTGTGTTAATTTTACATTATCCAAATAGAAATGGCAAAGCTTCAAAGCAAAATAATTTTTTAAAAAAACAAAACCTGGCCCCAGGAGATTTCACATGATTTCTTTTCAGGCACAGCTAAAAACAACTAATGCATTACTAGGGTCTCTAAACCAATGAGAGACAGAGAATTAGAAGAACAGATAGTCTTAAAAAATTACCATAAGAAGTTCTGATTCCCAGAAGACATGGAGACAGTCAAAGGGCAGAGTATGGTAAGACATTTTAAGAGATGCGGAGCTCTCTGGCTCAAGGTTATTCATGCTCCAGAAACCTCCCAGTTTGATTACTGCAATGTGTTATGCTTAGGGCTACATTTGAAGATCATTTGGAAGCTCCAAATAGTACAGAATGCAGAAGGGCCAGAGTTTTGACAGGCGCTGCTTGTTTGGTTCATATTATTTGCTCTAGTATTGAAAGAGCTTCAGTGGTATGCTGGTGCTTAAAGCGCTAAATGGCTTAAGATCCCATTAACTGAAGAAGCACCTAATCGTCTATCACCCTAAAGGTAAAGGGACCCCTGACCATTAGGTCCAGTTGCGGACAACTCTGGGGTAGCGGCGCTCACTCTACTTGCAGTTAAAGATCATAAGGTGGGGTTTTTCTCTGCGGGTTTCCCCAGCAGAGGTGAGGCTGGCAACCATAAAAAAGAGCCTCTTTGGCTATGGCACCTTCATTCTGGGATGCCCCCCTCAAGGACACTTGCCTGGTGCCAATACTGTTACCCTTTACAAGCTTGGCGCAAACAAAAAAGCAAAACAAAAAACTTTTTTCATGCACCCAGGAATAGAGAAACTTGCTGAAGATTTTTCTTTTTTTAAAGCCAGGCATTAATTTGAAGTTTTTACGGTGTTCTTGTTATGTTTTTAATTCACTGCAGACCATTTAGGAATTGAGAAATGAAGGGCTGCATATAGATATTTAACAATAGGTAAATAAACAGATGCATTTAATGGTGAACTGAACTAATTTGTACTTCCTGAAACTATATATGAACTGAAAAGCAGCTTTCCTTCAAAATTCACAATTGTCCCAATTTTGCAATGCAGTTCTCCAGTCAAGAAATGTGTGCAAAAATGCACGTTAGTGAAAATAACATATGAAAATGCTTTTTATTTTGAGAAATTGCTTTGCAAAAATGTGTTAGGATAAAATCACACTGGTATGCTGCTGAATTTTCATGAGGACCCCCCCCCATAAAAAATATCACAAAGAGATATGGAAATATGGAGAACTTAAGTTTGACAAAATGAGAAACTGAGTAGCTGGAAAATAAACAAATTTGCCCATCCCTAGTGTGACTTTACATCTCTGCATTGTACACAACCTCCCCACATCGTCTCACGCCACTTGCTAACTGGGGCAAGGAAATGCATTGAACAGGTTGATTACATGTTATATTGCAGTCGATGTTAAAAGAAAGAGGGAGCAAAGATACTGAGAGCAGCAACAGCTCCTTACCTCTTATAATCTCTAGTTCTGCCCAGAGAGTTAATGGAACAAGGCCATGATCAACTGGTCAGAACAGAAACAGCTCTGGAGAGTCCTGTTTACTTGGCAACCTTGACAGAAAATTGTATAATCAGTTGTGGAGCCTAAGCGAAACCACACTTCCAAAACAGAATCCCTTGGAACACAGAGTTCTCACTCTGACTCCTTCAAGGCATAAATTTATCTGCAGCACCTCTCTGCCAATGCCTCTTTTACACTATCCTCCTCTCCTCTCCCAAGTTTTGCCGGATTTCATTTAGTCAACCACAAGAGAAGTAGCAAATGAAAAGAGGCCTCCCTAGGTGGTGCTCACGACAAGACCTCTTGGCACTGATGCCCTCTTTTGAGGCTCAGGGCCATTCCTCTTGTTATGTTTCATAGGTCCATAGAGGAAAGGCATACAAAACATCACTGTGCATTGGATATTATGCTGAAGGCCAACCCAAGACATTTGCGAGCAACAAATGGCACCTCTCCACGCCATCGCCAAAGCCAAAGTACGCACAGTCACTCATGTTATTTTGGCACTCGAGCTGGAAAACCCCCACAAGTGCCTCTTACCCTCCCTGGCAGTAAAAATAGAATAAAATACATCAGTGATAAATGAAATAACAACTTGCTCCCCTTTATATGACACCCAAAATTAATTGCCTGAGGCAGCTCATTCTTCCTAACGGTAGGGCTGGTCCCAGTTGTGCTTAACTGGAGATACAGGAAGCACCTTAAAGATGAAAAAGCAGCAGCATGGCCACTCGTGCCGGTGGGCAAGGGCAGCCTGCTCATTAGGTTGCAGGAAGGGGCAAATTGGCAAAGACTCCTTTAAAAGCAGCATTGGTTCTAATGGCTGGTGAGAGCTAAGGTTGAAACCAAACTTGCATTGGAGTTACCCAAGCATTAGACTTAGCAGCACTTCCTGTTAACAGGCTATATGGATACAGCGAGCTGTAAGCTTTTTGTGAGGTTGATTTTAAATGACCCAGTAAATAGCTTTCAAGCTGGCCCTTAAATCAGGGATAGGGAACCTGGGGCTTCCAGGTATTGCTGGGCTGCAACTTCTAACTGCCCAGGCAAGTATGGCCCCTGGATAGGGATGATAGGAGTGGCAGTCCAACAACATCTGGAGGGCCAAATGTTCCCCATCCCTGGCTTATGCTCATTAATGGCTGGGGTCTCCGTTGATCAAGTTTGCAGATGACACCAAATTGGAAGGGGTGGCTAATACCCCAGAGGACAGGATCACACTTCAAAATGACCTCAACAGATTAGAGAACTGGGCCAATGCAAACAAGATGAATTTTAACAGGTAGAAATGTAAAGTACTACACTTGGGCAAAAAAAATGAAAGGCACAAATACAGGATGGGAGACACCTGGCTTGAGAGCAGTACATGTGAAAAGGATCTAGGAGTCCTGGTAGACCACAAACTTGACATGAGTCAACAGTGTGATGCAGCAGCTAAAAAAGCCAATGCAATTCTGGGCTGCATCAATAGGAGTATAGCATCTAGATCAAGGGAAGTAATAGTACCACTGTATTCTGCTCTGGTCAGACCTCACCTGGAGTACTGTGTCCAGTTTGGGCACCACAGTTCAAGAAGGATACTGACAAGCTGGAACGTGTCCAGAGGAGGGCAACCAAAATGGTCAAAGGCCTGGAAACGATGCCAGCTTAGGGAGCTGGGCATGTTTAGCCTGGAGAAGAGAAGGTTAAGGGGTGATATGATAACCATGTTCAAATATATTAAAGGATGCCATATAGAGGAGGGAGAAAGGTTGTTTTCTGCTGCTCCAGAAAAGCGGACACGGAGCAATGGATTCAAACTACAGTACAAGAAAGAAGATTCCACCTAAACATTAGGAAGAACTTCCTGACAGTAAGAGCTGTTTGACAGTGGAATTTGCTGCCAAGGAGTGTGGTGGAGTCTCCTTCTTTGGAGGTCTTTAAGCAGAGTCTTGACAGCCATCTGTCAGGAATGCTTTGATGGTGTTTCCTGCTTGGCAGGGGGTTGGACTGGATGGCCCTTGTGGTCTCTTCCAACTCTTATGATTCTATGGTTCTGTGACCTGGTTCAAAGCAACATATGCAGAGCAACTGGAGGGATGCGGCACCCCCTAGGCTCAGCGCCCAGTGTGGCAGAACCGGTTATTCTGTCCTATCTCTGCCTCTGCCTCTTAGAGCTATTCTAGGAACTCCAGCAATTCTCTGGTAAGATGGAAGGAAGGGAGGGGTTTGTATGACAGGTGGGGAGGGGGAAATTGCATAGAGATATGCGGCATCTGCTGCTGTTGGGGTTCAGGTTGACAGTAATGCAATAGGATGTAGTGTAACAATGTGGACATTGTTCTAACCACATCTATGGCTGATGATGCCCAGGTTGGCAAAAAAAATAAGCCATAGATGTGGTTGGAGCTGTATTCAGATTTTGGTGCATGATTTTTTTTTGAAAACTTTAGACCTATTCCATATGTTTCCCATTCCTTCCTCACCTATTCTGTTGGGCATCTTGTTTCCTGCTATATGTATAATCTCAAAAGTTTAAATTTCCATACAGTTAAATCTCATACTTCTGAAACATCTTCCTTTATCTGCTAGTTTTCTTAGACTTCTTTTCTATCTATTGCTCTCTTTCAAGGCTTGTTAAAAGTTTTATTTAATTAACCAGCAGGTGTCATGATTGACTAACATGGACCATTTCTTTCAGAGCTATAGGATCTTCATCTCCAGTGATCGGTGCTTTGCTAGAGAGTCAAACCATGATTACAAAACCACACTGACCTTTATTCAAAACAACAACAACAACAACAACAACAACAACAACAACCAAGCAACCTAAATGGGCAAGACTAAAACATTGTGGGTTTTTTTTAAAAAAAAGAAATTAGCTTGAACAAGCAACATCATAAATATATAATCTCATGAAACAGGTACACTGTGAGTATGTAATGAATTGCTGCCTTTCAAACAGAGCAGCTATTATAGCACAGGAGATTAATCAGCTTTTGAGTGAGTTTAAGTACACTTCTGTGAGTCATAAATTCTACAAAAGCAAAATGGCTTTTCCAAAATCTGTTGTTGCTTGGCCTTGCATATTGTTCCTTGTATGATTGCAGGAGCTGCAAAAGGAGGGTTGAAAGACTGTGCCCATTTTAATTAAGTGCTTTCTTATTTCTTCTAACCAAGTTTTGTATGGGTAAAAATTACTTGGGCATATTGATTGATTAAATACAGAGAGAAGGAGTATCTTCAATAAGACTGGGTGGCTTACATAAAAAGTTATAAAACAAAAAAATAATTAAGCGACAGTCAATAAAAGGACAAAAAAGAGCAGCATAAAATATTATCAAGTTACAAAGGCTATGGAACTATAAGACTCCGTACCTGACACTGAAAAGTTGTCAACCTAAGTACTAGCTGAGTCTGAAAAGGCTTCCCTTCCAGATCCCACCTGCTTCACCTTGGGTGGTGGATGCACCGAGAGGAGGATATCCAAAGGTAACACAGGGACAGGGGAGGACTTTGGTAATCTTTGGTAAGATGGCATCCTGATTGAGGCAAAAATTTGGTGCCCCCAAATGGATCTTCTCAGTTATTGATCTACTCAGTTTTGTGCCCCCTTGGCTTGGTGCCCTGTTCAGGGGAACCACTCACACTGCCCTAAATCCAGCGCTGATAGGAAGCTGCCTTATGCTGAATCAAATCATTAGTCCACTTAGATCAGTATGGTGTATATTGACTTTCTGGCAGTGGTCTTTCCGAGCCCTATCTGGAGATGCTGGGGGGATGAAGCTGGGACCCTTCTGCATGCAAAACAGATGTTCTTCCACTAAGCTACAGCCCTTGTCCACTGATGATAGGGGCACTCAGGGTGGGAGAAGACATTCCCTCAAGTCACCAAGAACTCAAGGATTAACAAGTTAGCACCATCCCTTTGAACTATGCCTAGAAGCAGACCAGTGGAGTCAGTGGAGTTCTTTAAGAACCAGTGAAATGTGTTCTCGGTGGCCAGTCCCAATTAGGAGCCTAGCAGCTGCATTTGAAACTAACTCAAGTTTTCAGGCAATCTTCAGAAGCAATTCCATGTACAATATTTGTACTATGAATATAAGAAATTATTAGACTCAGTCTCAGAATGCATTTAGTATGCTATTTTCATACCATTATGATAGTCTTGTATCATGTGTTGCATTATATATAAATATCAATACTTGCCATATATTTAAGAATAAACTAATGATTTAGAAATAAATGCAATAATTATGGCAGGGGGAACTCTGGAGTTGCTACGCTACAGATGCAGTATCTTTTCCACACAATACACGCAAATTTTATGGGGTCCAAGTGCATGGTAGATAATAAGGAAATAAAATGGATTAAAAATGAAAACAACAAACAAAACTGAAAGGCTGGTGAGTAAATCTATCTGACACCCAAGCCAATTGGTGCATGAAGAAAAATGATATTGTTCATGCAGAAAGCACAGAATCAGGATGGAAGATTCTGCTTTCTTTTTGTACCGAGGTTCTCATGACTAGTCAAAGAAAGAGACCTTTTTGTCAATGGACTTGTATTTTACTGGAAGGAAACTGGGCATATCACACAAATGCATGAAAATATTCCTGCTACTTGCTGTCACCACAGCAGGTTCCAATCTACTTGCAGTGTATTTCACTTTCAGCATTTACTTTCAACGTATTTTACTTTCAGCGGATCTGAAGAAGTGTGCATGCACATGAAAGCTTATACCAAGAGCAAACTTAGTTGGTCTCTAAGGTGCTACTGGACAATTTTTATTTTATTTTATATATATTGTATTTCCCAGTAATTGCAAATGGGAATACAAACAATCCACCTTTAGGTGGTGCTAATGCATTGCTGAATATTGAAAGGAGACACCCTTTTGTTCCTGCTTGCTGCTACAATAATGTCCCCCGGACCCCCATTCTCTGTACAAAAAGGCTATTAGGACCCTTGCGTACTCATCCCGGCATTCTCGTTTATCACCCTTAATGATAAACAATGTTTGCTGAGATAGCACAATTGCCTAGAATATCATTTCAAGGATGCACCTTGAAGCATTTGGAACAAATGGAGCGTTTGAAACAGCAAACAATTTAAATGATTAACACAGAAGAATGGAAACAAGAGTAATAAATAAAGGCACGAATGCTCTATCACTGCTGCAGGTAACAAATAGCTACTGTTCCTAGTTCCTTCTTCGTATATGTTAACAGTTGAATATTTTTATTTGGCTACAATCATCCCCATAGATATAATTGCATCTGTCTATGGCACACATCTACCGTGGATTAATCTTGCTCAAGATTCCTAGCCTTCCAAAGCACTGGGAGGATGAGGATGCTGGTTTGATACAAGAATGGTGTAGCCGTGGGTGGAAAAACTGCACAAGACAAGAAGCTACCTAAGCTATGTTGCTGGTTTTAAGGACCGGTGGTACAGTATAGCTTCATTCAAGTGGTGAAGACACCAAGGGCCTCTCTGAACTTGCGTTTTTTTTGTGTGTGAGTGTATTCTACAACATGCCCATGATGCAGTAATAGTGCTTTAGTGGTGGAATTAAACTTGGATCGTCTACATATCGTTCCACTTTATTTGTTGTTCTGTGTGTGCTTTCAGAATGCTACTGCATTGTTGCCACTAGGAGGGCACTCTTTTGCTGTAATCCAATAAAAGCAGGAACCCCCCCCCCCAGAAGGAGTGACATGAAAAGTTAGAGGATTTCAGCAGCAAGCAATGGGATATGCCACTGGTGGAGGAAGGTGGGTGCGGTGCGTGTCAGCTGTGTGGGTGGGTGACATTGCCGCCCCGCCCCCCGCTTGCTGAGTGGGCAGCGCCCCTGTACGCTCACTGCGCGGGTGGCGGGCCACTAGGGAAGCTCGGCACGCAGGCAGTGCCCCCCCGTTTGCTTCACAGGTGGCAGGCAGCTAGGGAAGCTCACCGCACAGGCAGCTAGCAGTGCCCCCCCCCATGCCCATCACACGGGTGGTGGGCGGCTAGCCCCGCCCCCAGGCCGCTCCGGGTCCCAGGTAGCTCCACTTTTGGGATATGCCCAGCTGCACATACAGAAGCAGTATGTCCACCCTGAAACATTTTCAGGCGTAAGCAGCATTGAAAGTGGGGTCATAAACCTTCTAGAACTCTGTATCTAATGCTACCTCAGAAATTTATATTCCCTTGGACTCTTGAGATATTTTTCGCTGGGTTATTTAAAAGATGTTATTATGGACAGTGATCCTGAGCTAGAAATTAATTTGATCCCCACAGCAAAAATAGTAATGCCAAATACAAAAACACCCTCACCTCCTTCTAGTTTTGAATGAATTGAAAATATTTGGTCTATGGTTGCAATGATTAAATTAACCTGCTGTAGGAGAATCAACCTCATATATTTATGGGGAAATGGGTTCTCTTGCTGTACCAGAATAACAAACGCAGTGAATATATACAGCCATATATACAGTTACAATTTGGATTTTCCCCCCCTGGGATTAATGTAAACTTTGAAAATAAAATAGTATATTTAAAAAAAGAAAAGAAAGCAGGGTCACATATAACTACCCCAATACCATCATGACCACAAATCATCCTGGATGAATAATAATAATAATAATAATAATAATAATAATATACAAATGAAATTCTACACATGGGCACACTATGGATTGATCTGTTAGGATACCGCTTCTGAATAAGATATAGCAAAATGGTGTCTCAAATAATGAATGTGCATAGCTCTGGCAATGAAAAGCAATGGTTAATGCATAGCCCTAAGATCAAATTATGGAGAAAGCTAGAGAGTTCCAGAAAAACATCTACTTCTGCTTCAATGGCTACACAAAAGCATTTGACTGTGTCGACCACAGCAAACTATGGCAAGTTCTTAAAGAAAAGGGAGTGCCAGATCACCTCATCTGTCTCCTGAGAAATCTCTATGTGGGACAAGTAGCTACACTTAGAACTGAATATGGAACAACAAAATTGGGAAAGGAGTACAACAAGGCTGTATATTGTCTCCCTGCTTATTTAACTTATATGCAGAATTCATCACGCGAAAGGCTGGACTGGATGAATCCCAAGCCAGAATTAAGATTGCCGGAAGAAATATCAACAACCTCAGATATGCTGATGACACAACCTTGATGGCAGAAAGTGAGGAGGAATTAAAGAACCTTTTAATGAGGGTGAAAGAGGAGAGCGCAAAATATGGTCTGAAGCTCAACATCAAAGAAACCAAAATCATGGCCACTGGTCCCATCACCTCCTGGCAAAGAAATGGAGGCAGTGAGAGATTTTACTTTCTTGGGTTCCATGATCACTGCAGATGGTGACAGCAGTCACGAAATTAAAAGACGCCTGCTTCTTGGGAGAAAAGCAATGACAAACCTAGACAGCATCTTAAAAAGCAGAGACATCACCTTGCCTACAAAGGTCCGTATAGTTAAAGCTATGGTTTTCCTAGTAGTGATGTATGGAAGTGAGAGCTGGACCAAGACTGGCTCTAAGGCAAGGCTGGGTGGCACAGGCTGCCAGGCCGCCCGGGGGGGGGGGTGCGGCTGCACCTGCCAGGCAGCCATGTTGGGAAATGGGGGGGGGCCTCGGAGTGATCTTCGCACCACGGTGCCAGGGCGCCCGATATGCTTAAGACGGCCCTGAACTGGACCATAAAGAAGGCTGATCGCTGAAGAATTGATGCTTTTGAATTATGGTGCTGGAGGAGACTCTTGGGAGTCCCATGGACTGCAAGAAGATCAAACCTATCCATTCTGAAGGAAATCAGCCCTGAGTGCTCACTAGAAGGACATATCCTGAAGCTGAGGCTCCAATACTTTGGCCACCTCATGAGAAGAGAAGACTCCCTGGAAAAGACTCTGATGTTGGGAAAGATTGATGGCACAAGGAGGAGGGGACGACAGAGGACGAGATGGTTGGACAGTGTTATCGAAGCTACGAACATGAGTCTGACCAAACTGCGGGAGGCAGTGGAAGACAGGAGTGCCTGGTGTGCTCTGGTCCATGGGGTCATAAAGAGTCGGACACGACTAAACGACTAAACAACAACAACAAGATCAAATATGAGTTATTGTAAATGTGTGAATATGTATATGAGTGTGCCTTAAACACACACACACACACACAGATATGAGTAGTCCTGATCTGGGCTGAACCACAGTGCAGGTGATGGGGATTCAGTTATCACCGCTATCCCAATGCTGGTGTCCTTCTGAAAATCTACTCTAAAGCTCCTATTTGTCCCAGAGGAAATCTGCTATGGCTGCTAATACGGTAGCAGCATCTCTCATGGGCCAAATAGCTTCAGGGTGTGGTGACGGTGTGTGATTTTCACAATGATCACCGTTTAGGAGAAGGACTAAAAACCCGTACTGCATGACTAATCCAGATCAGGACCTTAGGTGGCTGCTTTAAAAAACAATCACCACATAATATACAAATGCCAAAATACATTTAACATAAATTGTAGCCTGACCCTTAGAATAGTTAGGTGACGTTGAATGAATCCAGACACTGTGTAACCACGCTTAAAAGAAAACATTTGCCATTCCTCTTCTTGGGCTTCACTCTCTGTGTTTCTTTTTAAGGAACATTTACTAGTTCCTGCAAGACCTTCACAAAATATGACATGTTCACATTCAGCCCACCTTCCCGACCATAGTCTGGAAGCTCCACAGTTACCTTTATTTACTTACAGAATATTACTTCTCGTGGCCAATTAGTTCTTGACATTTTAGAAGACAAGAAGTAATTACTATTATAATGAGCTCGGGGTATTTGAAATCACCAGGCAATATTCCAAATGACATTTTCTCCATCTTGGTTTGCAGCTGAAATAACCCTAAAGGCATACTTCTGAGCAAAATATATAATGCATTGGAGTGGTGTGGGGAAGCCCTTCGGAGACATAAAAAAGGAGAAAGTTCATAAAGAAAGAAAGGTACTCCAAAAATGTAGAGGTCTCTTGTCCTGTAAAATTACTCAAAAGATACCCTTTAACTTTGGTGTGAATGAGAAATCTGCAGGTTCCTGGAGTAGAGATGGCAGTCGCTATGCTCCTGCCCTGGTTTCTCTGCAGCTACATTATGGTCCAGCTCACCATTACATCCAAACCCAGGTGTATGGTTTGTTTTGCTCCAGAGAAACGATGAGATGTAACCAAGGTTTGTTCTGTGGCTTAGTGCAGTTGCAGCAGGACTAGAAGAGGAGCAAAGCAGCTAAGATCTACTTTCCAGGAGCCTGCATGCTTGCTCATTCATTTTGAGCCATGGATTGGCTTAACATGATGGGTGAGCTGGGCCAGAGACTTGGATCCCAAGATCTGGAGATCTGAGGACACTCGCAGAAGGAAAGCATCCACCTCTTCTTTCTCCCAGAAGCCCCTCCATGCCCCCATTGTTCAGGGGACTGCTTAGCTGTAAGGGATTGTCCGAACATTATCCCTGCTATCTCCAATCATAGCAAATGATGTAGAAACAGAATTTTATGGAATGTAAAAATCTGGCTTGCTATGATCTCTGTGAATTATTCTAGCAACTGCTATATGCAGGCTCATTTAGTATAATGGATATAGCCAAATTGTACACAAATGTCTAGATAGCCAGGCATTTTTAAAAAAGATAACCCTATGCTGTACGATTTAACATGCAGTAGTTGCTCAGAAAGATTAATAGCAAATGGCAGGCCTGTTGCCTGTGCCAAAATCAACACAAGCAGCTATTCGACAGTAGATGGCTGATGAATCCACTCTCTTCCTTTCAATCTTAGGAAGCATCATAATCATGCCAGACTGGGGACAGATGGATCAGCCTATTTCCAGTATGTGTCAGTTTTGCAGAAGTAATCATATGTCCGATCCATCCCATTTTCTGCTATTCTTTCCCAAAAAAGAGATCGCAGCAACAATTGCATTTAAATTGTACACATTTCCCCCTAAAATATGCAGTTTTGTATGTTTATCTCTCTAAAGCATGCACTTCCCTCTTATTAAGGAGCTGGAGTGAGCTTTGAGCTTAGAATGGCATCACCAAATTTGGAGTGAAATTCACAGAATAAGTGGGTTCCAATAAGGAACCGTGCCTTAGCTCAGTTCAGAAATGGAATGGAATTTTCCTCCATCTCTATGTCAGACAAGCTAGGTTCACAACTACAAGTAGATGTCATCACAAAATAAAAGAAAAATTATTTTACAGTGTGAAATGTCAACTCCTGAGCCTTATTGACCATGTAAATTGAATACATGGGAAACTGTAGGCTAGCCATCCCCAATCTGGTGCCCTCCATCCAGAAGATTTGAACTACAGATCCCATCAGCTCCAACCAGCACAGCTGCCCTGACTTGGCTGATGGAAATTGGAACTTAAATTTTCCAGAGCATGCCAGATTGAGGAAGAAAGGCTGCTGTAGGCTGTGCAGATGTACAGTTTTGTTTATTGATTCATAAAATCCACGGTGGGTTATAATAATATTGAACCTATGTTAACGAAGTGTTGATTAAATAGAAATTGTTCTGACCAATAACAAACCTGTCTGAAACTTTATGATTACTTTAATGTATATAAAAAAATTCAGACCTTGGTCTACCATCTTGAGAACTGGTTATCCCTGCTCTGGATCCTGTGACACAGCTAGGCATCGAAGCTCAGCTGGAAGAAGCTATAGAGTCGTCCATCACTGGAAACTTGGGAGGGGGAATGGATCTGATTGCTTTCAAGCAATGGATCAAGGCCATTCACTTAATTACTTCATTTATATATGCAAATTTCTGAACTGCTCAATATTCCAGGGCAGTGTTATTTTATTAATTAACTGTTCTTCAGCAGATTATTCCAACCCAGTGTACATAAGTGAGGATAAAACTTTTCATACAATATACGGATACTACTTACTTAAAGCATTTAGAAGAAAAAACTAGCTCTTAGAATACATGAGAACATCCGTGAGGAGTAGTGAGGAATAGGACAAAAGTAGAAAGTGGGAATTCTCACTGAGAATTAGCTGAGAAACCCTTAACTCTTCAGCTCTTAATCTAGTCTATCAATGTCTTGGATTAAACAGAGTATTTTGTGGTTTTGAATGTTTAGGAAACACAGAATATCACATAGGGGAAGCATAATTGAAGGAATTGTGTGAAGAGCAGCAAATTGTTCAGCACAGCCACCTGTCTGAGCATGGCTTACCAATGTCTGAAGTTAACAGGATTGTGTGGCACTTGGATTTGTGTACAGTACAGTACTTGCTAAGGGGGGAAGGGAAGTTGGAGTGCACTGTTAAACTGCCATTTTAGCAGGCTGAGGAGTGTAAACTACTGCTCTTAAAACAGCTGCTTAGACTGCAGTCAATTCTTAAAGGGGCGAATCTAAACAGTTCAATCTCTGGCATCTCCAGTTAAAAAGGGTCTGGGTATCAGGTGATCAGAGTGGACTGTAGCTCAAAGACAGAGAACATGCTTTGCATCCAAAAGGCATCTCTGCGTAGGCTTAGGAAAGACTCCTGTCTGAAATCCTAGACCACCACAGTTGGGGCTTGTCCACACCTCTGTTTGCCCTGCTGCTATCCCACCGGGAAAACCTGCAGTTTGCCACTGAATTGGACCAAATAGCACTTGGGTTTCCTGCAGATTGCCATTTGTTCCAATACATATTCTGAACTAGATGGACCATTGTCTGACTTAGTATAAAGCAACTCCTTATGGGCCAATGGTCTGATTTGATATAAGGCAGTTCCTGCATTCATACCTTCCTCAAAATTGTCTTGCCACAGTAGTAGGCAATCCTGGGCTGGATGAGCAAATACTCTCTGAGATGCTCTAAGGCAACTTCTCCCTGCTCTCTCTTTCTTCTCCAAGAGGACCAGAGTAAGCAGCACACTGCTCATAACGTGGTCTGCTTGACTCCAGCAAATCTTGCAAGATATGGAAACCCCATAAAGATACATATAGATATCCTCAAGCATGAGGTTATCCTCAAGCATGGTCTAAAATCTCATCTCATCTCCTCATAATAATGAGCATGTGGCACTGACCGGCTATCTGCAGAGTGCCCTGTCCTGATATCTGCCCCATTGCTTTGCTTGGGTCCTGCTAAGCATGCTCCTGCTTGGGTTGACAGCAGCAGTGGACTCCCCCTTCTGCCAGGCAGCAGACATAGGTGGCTCTGGCAAAAGAGAATCTGTATCTTGACAATGTAATGTGAGCCACAGCCCTGGGGATGGATGCTGCGGATTAGATTGTTGCTAAGCACCCAAGCCAGCCTGACAGCAAGGCTGGTCTGCAGCCTGTTAATACCCTACAGATCTAGAAGTGATTGCTAGTTGAAAAACAGTCTTGTTTGAGCAGGTTTCTTTCAAGCAGGTGGAATGAATGGAAAAGAGAGGAGAAGGGTGCTTTGTTCTTTCGAACCAGATGCAAATATCACTGAAGCAGGCTTCTGGTGGCACTGAAGTAAGGTCATTTTCCTAGCCAGATCACTACCTGATCAAAGTCTTATTCAGACACTCTTCCAAACTATATAGAAATAGTACACATAGTCACAATTCGTGGTCACAGTGAGGGTTCTAAGTGCATTCAGTTGAACATATGAAGAATCCCCCCCTTTGGATCTTTCCCTTAAAGTGGGGAGGTTGTGCATGGAACCTAAAGGGACTGACTTTTGGGGAATGTGACCATCCTAGTCCTTCCACATGCTATTTTCATGATGTTTTAAAAATACCTGACTAGGACTGGCATCTCCCCTCTGCAAACTCAGTTTGACCATTGTGCCTTGGAAGCTTATGGATCAGGGGCAGCATGTCCCATTTCCCCATTTGGTGGAGTAAGCCATGGAAGTAAATAAGTTGGGGTAGGTGGGTGATAATAGTTTTCCGCAGGTCTTAAAGTCTGGATAAAACCCTGTGGAGGCCCCAAGGCAGTCGAAATCTCCAGGGAGCCCTCGCAAATTATCTCCTAACACATTTTTTATTTTACCAACAATTTTAATTAACCAATTTTATTACACAAAAGAAACAGTATTTATTTTGATCCATTGTTGCGGGGCCCCTAAAATGAATAGAGCCCATAGGCCTACTCTGCTTATTTGGTAATCTTTTTCTTTTTTTCCTTCTTACTACCAAGTGTTTGACTGTAACATTATGTATAGATGATATGATAAAGCAAAAAAGTAAATAAACATTAAAAAAGCTTAAACATAAAAAAACTATGAGTGCCCATGGAATTTAGTGGGACTTACTTCTGAGTGTGGTTATTGTGACATCAACCCCCACTAGAAAGTGTGACAGCTGGGACCCCTCCTATACCAAGGTGAGACACTTTTCAGTTGAGATAGGTGCTAGGCCAGGGGTCCCCAGACTTACCGCGCGGCGGGCCGGTGCCCGCCGCGCCGACCGCACAGTGGGCCGGAGGGCAGGGGAGTGCGCGCGCAGCGGGCCGGAGGGTGGGGGAGTGCGCGCCCGTGCGCATGCGCACACGCACACGGGCGGGAAAAAATCGCTGAAAATCGCTTGTGCGCATGCGTATGGGCCTCCCCCGACCCGGAAGTGCACCAGAAATGACCTCTTCCGGGTCGGGAGAGGCCCATACGCATGCGCACAAAGGATTTTCGGCGATTGTTTTGCCGATTTTTTAGATCGTCGCTGCGCCGCGCGCCGTGAGAGCGGGCGGCGGCAGCGGGCAGCGGGGGTCGTCGCGGACCGGATTGGAAGGCCGATTGGGCCGCATCCGGCCCGGGGGCCGTAGTTTGGGAACCCCTGTGCTAGGCGCTTAAACAGCTGCTGTGCTTTCCCCTCCACACATTTGCAAGGGAGAGAAGGATGGGAAGAAAACCAGAACTACTTGTCCCTGCTCTTGTGTGTTATACAGTTGCCTCCTGGTCCCACACATATGACCTTATTGCCCCTGCCTACACGACCTCCTTGGCCTCAGGGGCTACCTGTCCCCACTGAAAGGTGGCACCTGTTTAATGGCACTGGCTCTTGCTCAGGGGCAAGAAGCTGCTGTCTCTTTCTTGGCCAGAGAGAGTCGACCAAGGGTGAGCTCCATGGAGAGCCTCTGCTCCATCATCCTCCTTGACAGGGGGAAAGCATGGGGCGGGGCTCCCCTCCAAGCCGAACGAAAGGGGCGGTGCCCAGCTAGCGCTGTTGCTCTTGCTGCTGCCGCCGGCTGGCAATTGTTCCAGGAGCCTCGGCGGCCGCCAGAAAACACAACCAGCAAACCAGCCGACGGGCAGAGAGAAGGCGGCCACCATGAGCAGCCAGAAGTGCGATGTGGTCGTGATCGGGGCAGGCATCTCAGGTCAGTGGCGGGGCGAGCGCGAAAGCATCTCCGGGGCGGAGGGAGAGGGGGCGTGCGCCTCGCTCGGGTCGTGCCAGGGTTGTCCCCAATCCAGTCGCTGGGTTATACTGGGTTAAACTGGCTGGGGAACACTAATATCCCTCGCAGAGACTGGCGAAGCTGCCGGGTGCCGCGTCGCCGCCAGAACGCAGGCGACTTTTGCTCTTTTCTCCGAGTGGTTTGATAACGCGCTCTTGCGCAGCAACCGCCCGGGCAGCCTGTTCCACATCAAACGAGGGGCGCCGGCTGCTCCTTGGAGTCGCCCCCCGTCCCCCGACTGCTCTTTCTCACCAGGGACGATCTGTCTGGCTCCCTCAACAAGGATGGCTGCAGGCTGGGGATATCCTATCCTCGCGGTGGCGCCTTATTTTGGCAGAAGCGCTCCCAAGGCCGTGCCCATAAGTTCCTGTTCTGTTTTGTGGTACCCAGATGCGTGTCATCTTAGATCCAAAGGGGTCATCCTCATTGGCAAGGAAGGCTGACCGTCTTGCTCCAGACCCTGTTGTGGAAGCAGCAAATAAGTGCCTAGGAATGCTTGCCCTGGGCTCCTTTGGGAGCCTTTAATTAATTAAAGATGATAATTAATTGCATGGTTAGAGTGGAGATCTGGCTAGAAGGGAGACTTTTTGAGGCAGATCCCTGTTGTGCCTTTATTTATTAGCTCTGCTGGAGCTAGTGGATCCATTCTGGTTGCCACCAATAGTAACATGACCCAAATAAATTGCCACTCTTCGTATCCACAGCAGCATCAGTAGTACCGTAGTAACATCGATGGTGATGATGAGATCAAAATAGGCAAGCAGAAGGAGCAGTGAGAAAACTGCCTCCATGCTACTTCCATAATTCTGTTTTCCTCTTCTCTTAAAGGGAAGCACTAGAGTAAGGAAGAAAAGGCTGATTAAAGGGAAAGGATGGAGAGATGCCTTTAAGGAGAGAATGAGGCTTAAAACTTATCCACTGTTAAGGGGTAGGGTAAAAAATTGATTGCTGTCTGCTCTTACCTTTACAGAATATTTTTTGGGGGCTGAGGTGTTCCTTCTTAAAAACTGTAGATTAGGGTGGGGCAGCAATCTGAAGTGAAGGTCTTTTTCTAGGTCAGTCACAGTGCAATCATCTACATGCCTACTCAGAAGTTAATCCCACTAAGTTAAATTGAATTTATTCCCAGCTAAGGGTTCCACCTGGAAGTAGGTCCCATCAAACTCAGTGGTGCTCATGTCTCAATGTAGACTTGCACAGTACTGCACTGGTAGTGTCACAGTCTTATTACATATCCAATCTTATTTCCATCTGTTACAGTAGAGGATGTCTGTTTTTTAAAAAGCAAAAAATTGGGTAGGTTTCCCCCCCCCCCCAAGCATTTTGAATTTTGAATATTTTGAGAGCTTTTGCTTTTGGATCATACACTACTAACCTACCTGCTAGAAATGGTGGCAGTTTGCTGATTTGTATCTGTGCTGGGCTTATATTATTTCAGATTAGGGTTTGTTACTTTGTAGTCTGCATGATGATGTGCTATAAAACTCCAAGGAACCTGCTTACCTAACATCATGCATTTACTGTTCTCTAAACTCATTTTCTGGCAGTTTCTGTGGCTCTAACAGGTCCATGACAGGTCAAAACTCAACAGGTGCAACTTTCCCCAGGTGAGATATGCAGTGGTGGAGAGGACAGGCCTTGCAAATTTCTGCCATGCAGCTGATAAAAGACGTAGACCATTTGTCATAAAAATGGGTACCATATATGCAACCATAAGGGCAAATTTATAGCTTTGTATTTTTTTGTTGGGCTTAGCGATTTCTGACTTCAAAAGTCTAGTCTGGAAAACTAGAACTGGCCTTTCTTTCTCCATATAGTTTATTGGCAATTTGAGCTAAATGCTGTCTACGTACGTAGGCAAAGAGTTGGCTTCTCTTTCTGCTTCTAATATCATAAATCACCAAGTCAGAACTTTTAGATAAAAGGTTGGCACTTCTGTGGCAAAATCTCCTCAGAAACTTTGTCTACCATTACTGCTCTTTCAAATCTCCTGTATTTCACTTTTGGCATAAATCTTGACTATCAAAGCAACAGGTTACCACCTATAACACCCAACACTTTTCTGAAAGCACAAACCCTTTTATTATATTGACTGAGAGAAGGCTAGATGTTTGATATGGGTCGTGAGGGTTAATGAGCAACATCTGACAAAAATGTCTTTGAAGTTAAGATTTGCAATTTCAGATTTACATGCTCCTATATTGTTCAAGCAAATGCTAAGAGAACAAAAGGATCATTTTTGAAGGTAAATGAAGAAGTATAGTATGCACTTTTCAGTTCAGTCAGCAGCTCTGCTTAGTAGTATCAGGTGCAGGTCAGACACTTCAACCCTTGTCCCACTTTAATTCCTCCTACCCCACTCTAGTCAAAGGACACGGGTGGCACTGTGGGTTAAACCACAGAGACTAGGGCTTGCCAATCAGAAGGTTGCTGGTTCGAATCTCTGTGACGGGGTGAGCTTCCGTTGCTCGGTCCCAGCTCCTGCCAACCTAGCAGTTCGAAAGCACGTTAAAGTGCAAGTAGATAAATAGGTACCGCTCCAGCGGGAAGGTAAATGGCGTTTCCGTGTGCTGTTCTGGTTTGCCAGAAGCGGCTTAGTCATGCTGGCCACATGACCTGGAAGCTGTATGCCGGCTCCCTCGGCCAGTAAAGTGACATGAGCACCGCAACCCCAGAGTTGTCCACGACTGGACCAAATGCTCAGGGGGCTCTTTACCTTTACCCCACTCTAGTAGACTTTGGCTGCATTGCACACCATTAATTCAAAGCACATTTAAAGTACATGCTTACCCCCAATGTATCCTTAGAACTGTAATTTACCCCTCACAGAGCAACAATTCCCAGCACCCTTAACAAAAAACTGTTCCCAAGATAATTATTGGGGGGGGGGTTAATGTGCTTTAATGCTTGCTGCTGTATGCAGCCTTTATGCTCTGAAGACCTGCCTGAGGCAGTAGCGGGCAGGATGTTTGGAGGTGATTGGAATGGCTGAAAAGAGTTAAATGTATATAGGAGGCTTAAAAACCTTTGGGTTTGATTTAAGGGTATTGGGGCAACTTTTCTTTTCTCACTGTTTCCATAGAACGGCCATTTAGACCAGCCCCCTGCAATGCATAAATCTTTTTCTCATGACCCTGAGATTAAGAGTCTCATCCTCTACTGACTGAGCTATGGGAAGGGATGAGGAATAGAGGAAACATGGATGCATGAGCTGTTGAAATGGTTTAGTTGGGCGACTGCACCACAATCTTACTTCAATTCAAATTGTATTTGTGGTTGTCGAACCAGCTGCCATGCATCCAAACAGCAAGAACAAGCTAGCCATGTGCTCATATCCTGATATGCCTTTAAGGGAAGGATGTTTACTCACTGAACCGAGGCAAAAAGAAGAGGTCCAGCAAGCTTTCAGCAGATGGTAATCATTCACATCATTTTTGGTGAAGAGTTACTGCTGGACTGTTGTGAAAGAGATTGAAAAGTGTGGGTTTTCCTCATAGATTAGGTACATTCTTCTCCTTTGGCGATCACTCATAGCTCATTATCACTTCCATAAACACGGTTTTAACAATGAGTCCATAGGTGACTGTGGAGGCCAATTCTGGATCTGCACGTCCTTCCACAGTGGGGACATTGGTTCCTGGGTGGGAGTTGATCACGGTGTGGATTTGCCAAGCGTGCCTTCCTCTTAGCACGTTTTCCCCTTTCATTCTGAGTTCAAGTGTCTTCAAAGCCCATGACACCTTTGGTAAAAGCTGTTCTCCAACTGGAGTGCTCACAGGCCAATGTTTCCCAGTTTTTGGTGTAATTATTTTAGATTTGCCTTGAAAGAGTCTTTAAACCTCTTTTTTAAAATGTTTTTTATTTATTTCAATCTTTAAAACCATACAAATAAGACATAGATATTCATTTACAAGAAAATGGAAAAGAAAAAATAACAACAACAAATCATTATTGTATACAAAGGTTTTTCACCTCTAAAAAGAAAAAGAAAGAAAAAAGGCAAAAAGAAAAAGAAGAAAAAAGTAAAGCACGAAAAATAAAAGCTTCGCAAAATTAGGTACATATTTACTTCCCAGTATGTTTTGACTTTGGCTATTCCACAATTAATGTGAGAAAAAAAATTCTAAACAAATTGTCCCTTTGGCTCAGGACATACAGTAATGCAATAAGCAGAATGTTGGGGCTTTGAAAGGAGATCTAAGCTTGGGGAAATTATAACAGGGCAGTTGCATTCTTATCACCCCATTGGGCCATAAATATAAATTTGTCAGCATTTTTAATGGCTAATGTTCAAAGGCTGACATTGCATTTTGAAGACAAAACTCCAGGTAACATTAAACTTGCTCAATACAGCAAATAGAGCCTTGCACAATGTTGAAAATGGCTTTGTGCGCTATTGAAACACCCTCACACTATTATCACTTTGTGCTGTTAGGTGAGGTAGCCAGGCTACATTTTTTGAAGGAGCACCACTCCAAGAAACATCACCCAACAGTGTGGAGTCAGTAAAAAAAGAGAAGACCAGGAGCCAATTACAGTCTCAAAAATAAAAATAAAAAATCCTACTCAGCTCCTGGAAAACAGATGACTAGCCTGTAGGCCCATGCTGCAAAATGGAGGGAGGGAAGAATAAAGAAGAGGGAAGAGTGTGGGGTGGAGTAAGAGGCCTAAATAGCCTGTTACCACGTCTCTCCCCATTGGGCAAAATTGCCCTCGGACCCTAGGGAGATACCATCTCTCTTCTTTTTCCAGGGGAGGAGGATTGTGGCAAATGCATCCCTACCATAAATGGCGTGAACGGCATTGTTATTTCGTATGGGCGCATAGTTTGCCCTATCATCTCCGGTAACTTGTTCTTTTAGATTTGAACCTCACAGGCCTTCCTTTCTAGCACAGCATTAAGCCCATTCTTGTCTATCACCTGCAGTCCCTCTTTATACATGATATCAAGTTTCAGATAAGGCTCTGAATCCAATCTACAGAGTTTGCAGCCTCTGAAGCAGCTGATTAAACAATTTGTGCAACATGCTGTAATTGCCTAAATAGCTCATAATGCTACAATATCAATTTGGTTTCAGCGTTGGGTAGCTGCCAAGTACGACAACTTGCACAATCTCTTTTTGATACTGCTATGAAGGTCAAATTACCTGAAGCAATAGAATACATTCAGGTTTAATATGGCATCACATTTCTTATTGTTTTGGAAGAAAAATCTGTGTTCTCAAAATGGTGCATTGTCTCTGGGCATCTCACCCTCTGAGGGACAACTAACTAGATATTGTAACCCTGAGCAGTGAAGCTAGAAAGTGGCTTAAGTTTTCTCTTGACCTGTGTGGCCTTTACCACCAAATACCATGTTCCCTAGACCTATGCAAATGTTTGGACTGTTTACACTGTCATACAGTGGTTCCGCTCCTTCCTCCTGGGCCATGTCCAGAAAGTGGTATTGGGGGGATGAGTGTTCAGACCCCTGAGCACTTGTGGGGTGCCTCAGGGTTCTGTCCTCTCCCCCAAGCTTTTTAATAGCTATATGAAGCTGCTGGGAGAGATCCATAGCTGCCAAGTTATCCCTTTTTTTAAGGGATTTTCCCTTATGCTGAATAGGCTTCCTCGCGAGAAAAGGGAAAACTTGGCAGCTATGGAGAGACCATCAGGGGGTTTGGGCTGGGTGTTGGTCCGCATGCAGATGATACCCAGCTCTATCTCTCTTTTAAATCGGAACCAGTAAAGGCGGTGAAGGTCCTGTGTGAGTGCCTAGAAGCAGTTGGAGGATGGATGGCGGCTAACAGATTGAGGTTAAATCCTGACAAGACAAAAGTACTGTTTTATGGGTACAGGGGGTGGGTGAGTATGGGGAACACCCTGGTCCTGAATGGGGCAACCATGCCCCTGAAGGACCAGGTGCACAGCCTGGGAGTCATTTTGGACTCACAGCTGTACCATGGAGGCGCAGGTCAATTCTGTGTCCAGGGCAGCTGTCTATCAGCTCCATCTTGTACGCAAACTGAGACCCTACCTGCCCACAGACTGTCTTCCCAAAGTGGTGCATGCTCTGGTTATCTCCCGCTTGGACTCCCGCAATGTGCTCTACGTGGGGCTACCTTTGAAGGTGACCCGGAAACTGCAAGTAATCCAGAATGCAGCAGCTGGACTGGTGACTGGGAGTGGCCACCAAGACCCTACCAGTCCTGAAAGACCTATATTGGCTCCCAGTACGTTTCCAAGCCCAATTCAAAGTGCTGGTGCTGACCTTTAAAGCTCTAAATGGCCTCAGCTCAGTATACCTGAAGGAGCGTCTCCACGACACTTCAGCCCGGACACTGAGGTCCAGCACCGAGGGCGATGTCCGTACGGAGTGCGCATGTGCGGCATCCTGTATGGATGGCACCCGAGAGTGGCAGCCTGTACAGCCGCTGCGTGCCCTCAACTGCTCTACAGCTGGGGGGAGGCAGGGGCCATCTTGTCACCCCCTCCCCAGAGTGGCACCGCAGCAGACCGCCCCCTCCGCCCCCCACTTTGTATGCCCCTGGCGGTTCCCCCACTGCAAGAAGTGAGGTTACAGGGAACCAGGCAGAGTGGTAGTGGTGCCCACCCTGTGGAGCGCCCTCCCATCAAGGAAATAAACAACCATCTGACTTTTAGACGACATCTGATGGCAGCCCTGTTTAGGGAAGTTTTTAATGTTTGAAGGTTTATCCTGTTTTTAATGTTCTGTTGAAAGCCGCTCAGAGTGGCTGGGGAAACCCAGCCAGATGGGCGGGGTGGAAATAATAAATAATAAATAATTATAATTATTTATTATTGAAAATAGGCTCTGCCTCCAACATACACCATGTTCAGTTGAATGTCTGCATGGACTCTACATACTTAATACCGAATGTGCCATAGACATTGACCAGGACAATCTACATAGAACACTCTTTTCCAGAGTTCCCAACTACTGCATGAGTTTAGTAAAACAGAGACAATTTAGAACCCCAAAACAATCTGTCAAAGTTAGAGAAATGAAATGAAGAATCAAAGACATGTGAAACTGTTAACTTGAGCAATTTCAGTGCTACCTTATTAACAGAATTTTGCTGACTGACAGTGAGTAAGAACAGAGATCAAAGTACCTGATGCCAAGTTCAATATCTCAGCTGAAACCCAGTAATCAGATTGTTTATATTGTGCTGACTGTTTTAATGATCCCAATGCTATTAAATCCAAGTTTCAGGCAAAGTAATGCAATAAGCAGAATGCTGGGGCTTTGAAAGGAGATCTAAGCTTGGGGAAATTGCTTTCTAGCTGAGAACAAAAGAGGCTTGCCCTCTCTAGTTCCCTCATTGTGCATCACATAATTTTTGGTTTGTCTCTGTATATTCTAGTGAACTGCAAAGTTTATTGTGCTTATGCTTTCAATAAAGTGCTTGACTTGCAAGTTAGCCTGTAAATAACAAGTATAAAGGGGTCCAATTTGATCATGGACTAAACTGATCGGAACTCCAAGAAAAAACAGCTGCACGGGGCTGGTCTATCCACTTGCCAGAAGAGGCATTTGTCAAGTATGATGATGCTACAGGGTGCCTTATAAGTAAGTAACACAGGGTGTCATCCTACTAAATCATACTCTGAATAGACCTATTGAAATTAATGGACGAAACTAACTTAGGTTCATTAATTAAAGCAGGTCAGTACTATATGAAGTAGATACATTGGGCTGTATTTTACTATGTTTTACTCATAGTAGGACTCATTGAAGTAACTGACTTTAGTTCAGGCATCCCCAAACTTCGGCCCTCCAGATGTTTTGGACTACAATTCCCATCATCCCTGACCACTGGTCCAGTTAGCTAGGGTTCATGGGAGTTGTAGGCCAAAACATCTGGAGGGCCGCAGTTTGGGGATGCCTGCTTTAGTTGCTCTTATCCATTAATTTCAATGGGACTACTCTGACTATGACCTATTCTGAATAGTTGCAAAAATATCTGTGACCAGCCTTACCAGACAGGTACCAGTAATTGTAGCTGAACACAAGCTGGTTTCCCAGTGTATATCTAAAGTGGGTTGTTGTTGTTTAGTCGTTTAGTCGTGTCCGACTCTTCGTGACCCCATGGACCATAGCACGCCAGGCACTCCTGTCTTGCACTGCCTCCCGCAGTTTGGTCAAACTCATGTTGGTAGCTTCGAGAACACTGTCCAACCATCTCGTCCTCTGTCGTCCCCTTCTCCTTGTGCCCTCAATCTTTCCCAACACCAGGGTCTTTTCCAGGGAGTCTTCTCTTCTCATGAGGTGGCCGAAGTATTGGAGCCTCAGCTTCACGATCTGTCCTTCCAGTGAGCACTCTAAAGTGGGTACATTACCTAATTGGACATAAACTCAATGGCTCCACAGTCAACTGTTATTTGATTATCAGTTATTGTGCTTTCTGTGGTTTGACTATGTAAAGCTTTTCGCCATTGTGGTGAGAGTGTAGCTTCCCAGTTCACCTTAATTTTTAGAGGTGTTTTTAATGTCTCACTTCAGCAGCAGATATTCTGTTAAGTATGATTTGGTTGTGAAATTACTCCAGAGTTCCAAATTAGGCCTGAAGTGGCTGTTCTCTAGAGAGAGAAAACAATCTGGAGGAAAGTCTTCTGCGTGAAACTGTCTTTAAATGTTTCGAGACATTTAAGTGTTGTATACCGTCTGACTGCGCTTTTTAAGAAAACACTTCTATTTTTATCTGTGGGCAAAACTGGCTTGAATGTTCAGAACAAGCTGGGGGGGGGAGAGACACACACAAATGAACTGCGCTTCCTCCCACACTTGTTTAGCATCTCCTTGGCTGTCTCTGTGTGCTTCCCTTTCCTTGGAGAAGTGAATGCATTATACATGTAGGGACAGAAAGCAGACAGATTTCCTTACAGAGGTATATGCCTGGGAGCCATTTCTGACATTCTCAAGAAGCGTGGGAAGAGGAAGGACCACTGGTTTGTATTCCCGCCACCCCACCCCACCCCAGGCTGCTTTGGAAAGTATGAAGAAGCTCTATGACCTTGACCTTGGATGGTTTAGAAAGATGAAATTCCAGACAGGCTCTTAATCCAAAGGGGGTGGGGAGGGGAGAGGAAATGCTTGTTCTTGGCCCCCAAATCAAGCATCTTAATTTTTTGCAAATGGTTTTTAGTCTAATTCATTAATGTCCCAGTCTTTGGGGCTCATGCTTGAAAAGCTGCTTCTAAAAGTGCCATTCAGTATGCCTTTTGATGCCTTCCTTGACCTCATTTCACCACCTGTTTGGGGTTGGTGAAGGAGTTTGCAGCCACCAATAGGTCACAGGTGCTAAGAATAAGGCCCTGTGGCATAACAGAAGAAGCTGGTTTTGGATGAGCCATGGAGCTCATATAGCCATGGAGGCAAATGGGCAAGCAAAAGGCACAAAGAGGAAGCTTCCAATCAAAGGGATGGATGGAAAAGATGATTGTTGAGTTAAAATTGTAGAAAATATTGGCCATGGGAATGAATGGATATTGTCAGATCACATGTATATATACTTCAGTAACCAAACCTTTTCTCGAGTTCTCTTCATATACAGTGATAGCACTTACAGTTCATATTTTATAACTGCACAAAGTTCATCTTTAAAGGTGAGCCTAACTGAGGAAACCAGTGTAACGTTCATCTTATTTTATCTTTCTGATGTTTTGGGTAGAGAAATGATTGAATCTAAAATTCTGATTGATGAAAGATGAACCACCAGGAACCCAACAGGCCAAAATCGTTAATAATTATGATTGCTGACATTTCAGTCAGACAGTAATTTGAATACAGATTATTCTGTGATAGGGAAGCAGTCTTTGCAGATTAAATTTCCATTGTAAAAGCCCTTAGAAGCCAGTCTTTAAGGGGATGCAATTTTATAGCAGGTTGCCATAGTTACTTATGAAGGCTTACTGCATTTCCCTTGCTTCACCTCTGTCTAAATGTTGCAGTGCCCTTTGTGCAAATAAGATCAATCTTTGTCAATTCTTAGTTGTTTTTTATTAATTTTGCTACCACTGCAACTCTTGGAAAATTTTGAGTTACAGCTGCTGATTTGCCACAGGGCACACAATGGCTAAATTAAGACATCATGCCAAGCCATGGTTTACTATGCAACTTATGGATCTATAGGGTAATGCAATGAAGAAAGTAACGTTTTGTAGCATTGTAACTGGAACTAACAAAAATAAAAGCAGTTAAGAGAGTATGCAGTGAGATACTGCATAGAACTTAAGCACAGAATATTTTTATGTGATTGCTTCATGGTTCTTCATAAAATTGCATGTTTAACTTCAATTTGTGGAACTGAAGCTGAGAGAGGAATTTTCAATATATTACTAAATATCAACCATAAAACAAGAAAAATATGCCAGACAGCATGTGCCCTAATATTGTGTGTGTGTGAAATTATAATTCGGGTTAGGTATGGGAGATGCCTATAGTTTCCTGCCATGTAATATGTTAGAATGATTATTCTCCTTCAAATGGATAAGAAAGGTGGCATAGCTAGGAAGTGCTCTCATTTGTTACACTGGGTCATTGGAGTCCAAAGACCTCCCCAAGTACTTTCTCTGAATTATGTACAATAAGGGCATAAGAAGAGCCTGCTAGATCAGTCCAGCATTCTGATCTCAAAAAGAAATAGTGGAAGAGAATTTTAAATTGTTTAAAAAGAAGCATATAGCATTTTATTAGAGTGGGAAACCAAAGATGAAGAGGTTAAATCAGTCATGATTAAATGGGCTCAGGATGTGTAACTGGGTGGTTTAAACCCAATGAAATCCATTTTCAAGGTTGACTCTTATTTCATGTAGCTGTGAGTACATTGCATGGTGGAGATAGCATAATACATCCTTCTGTTTGCTCTTTAGGTCTATCAGCAGCCAAGTTGCTGTTTGACTCGGGATTGAGTGTTGTAGTCCTGGAAGCCCGTGACAGGGTTGGAGGCAGAACATTCACGGTCAGAGTAAGTATTCCGGTCTTATCTCTTTTATTCATTCATTTATAGTTTTATTTGCATGCCAGTTTTCCACACACAAAATGATACTCAGATGGCTCACAACAAAGAAAACAAGAATGCATTTCAAAATTAAACATAGCAAACTATTTCATAGTAACATAATAAAACAACAACACAATAGCAAATATTGCAACTCCAAAAAACATTTCAGTACTGTGTAGCAACATTACATTAACAGTGTTACACCTCCTGGCAATAGCAAAAATAACAAGAGAGTCTAACACTGTCTCCTTGGTCCTAGAAAACCCAGCCCCATGATGTTGTTCACTAGGGTGATGACTTTTTGACAACCTCATTTCCCTGTATCATAATTTGATGAGCTTTCATTAAAGATTAGATAAAATCTTACTTTCAAAGAGATTTGATAAAAAAACCTCATGCACAAAATGATGTTAAAATTTTTATTTATCATTTTTTTGGACCATTTTTTGAAGTCACTGTAAGCAGATATAAAATTGAACCCAAGCTTTAGAGTCACATATATACAACATTATATAGGATCATCAAACACACAAGGAAGCTTTTTTTAGCTGCAGTAACAGTATAGACGCTGCTAGAGGACGATGTTTTGCTACCTCTCCTGTAGGTTCTTTTCCCAGCATGCCCGGCAGGGTCTGCAGCATAGCTGCCAAGTTTTCCCTTTTCTCGCGAGGAAGCCTATTCAGCATAAGGGAAAATCCCTTAAAAAAAGGGATAACTTGGCAGCTATGGGTCTGCAGGCTGAGTTTTGAGGTCCCAAAAGGGACTTTTACCTTGTGCAGGTGTGACATTTGTATACCCTATGTTGCTAAGAACACTCCCCATTGTGGAATGTGGTGTTGTGTCCAAATTTGATACGAAATATATATAAAATTGTTAATACAATTTTATGAAATGGTAAAACGGCATACAAAAAAAGTAAAAACGGTTTGTGCGTAACCTTTTTAAATATTTCAATGGCATATACCTCATTTTAGTCATTAATAGGCAAAAGTTCATCCATTTGTGCTACAGGAAATAATTTTTGAGGGGAAAAAAATGAAAAAGTCCTCACACTTCCCCTTTTGCAGCAGCTTCTTACCAGGCTTCCAGTGGCAGGAGGTGGGGTAGCTGAAAACTCCTCTCCCATGGTGTTATTTATTACATTTGTATCACAATTTTCTTCCCATCATGGAAGGTGTGGTAGATAGGGTTCCATGGCAGTCTCCCACCAAAATGCTAGCCAGGCTTCAGGGCCGTCTTAAGCACCTTTGGCGCCCTGATGCCGTGGTGCGACGGATCCCTCCGCTGCCCCCCGCCGCCCCGTTTTCCAGCGCGACGGGCGGGTGGGCGGGCTCAGCGTACAGTGTGGTCGCCAAGGGCGCTGCTGCACGACGGGCGGGCAGGCTTGCTGCGCAGCGGAGCGGCCGGCCGGCGGGCAGGTGCGGCTGCGTGGCGCACCCCCTGGCGGGCCGGCGCCATGGTGCCCTGCACCACCCAGCCTAGCCGTAGAGCCGACTCTGCCAGGCTTGTACCCAGTTTGCATCAACAGGTTTCTGTACCCCAAGCCTTCAGCCCATGCACTGCACTCTCTGCAGAAATTGTATATATATAAAAATGACAAACTCTTCTTCAATCAAGAGGCCAAAATGTCAAGTAACCTTGTTGTATTCTGATAGCTGCCTTAGCCGTCTCCACCTTCCTCCCCACCATGCTAAGCTAAAGTCATGTTTTGTCCTGCTGAGGGTTGCCACTTTGTTTCTAGGCCCAATTCAAGGCTCCTTTATTAGTGTGTAAATCCTGAAATGGCTTGAGTTCCAGATGAAAAAGCACATCTCCATTCCTATAAACACTCTTGAGTGACATGATGGTAGAGGGGGTTCTCTTGGTAGTTCCACCACCCTCTGAAGGGTTAAGAATAGTGGCCTTGGAGAGGATTTTGTCTGTTGCAGCTCCTAAGTTGCGTGGCCCCGCAGTTCCCCTCAGAAATAGACACACAGACCCGAATATGTTGGGTTAATGAGATAGATTAGGCCACAACTTTATTGGGTATAGATGTGAGCAGTTTGGCTTAGGCATTTGGGTAAAGCCAGACTATATCCTGACTCCTGCCCGTCTGCAGGAAGTCTCAAAAAGGTCAACCTCCTAGGGGGAGCCCTATGATATACACATCAATGAAGAGGGTCACCGATGGGGTCGTGGCATAGCCCTAGCCCATTCCCAGGCTTCGGAAAGGTTCCACACACCCTGGATCCCTTTAACGGGATACCCTTAATGAGAAGGGACAGCTCCTAAATTGTCAGATTTCCTGTCCCCACATGGGAGTGTCTAGCATCTTCACTGCAGAGCCTTCATCCTATGATGCACCTCTTTTCCCTGCCATGGAAGAATTTTGTTTTGTGGGACCCATCTCCTTTGATGGATCTGTATCGTTTTGCTCTGACTGGAATGGTTTTGCACGTGTTAAAAGTTGTATATTAATTCTATTGCTTTGACCCACCCTGGGACCTTATGGTGATGGGTAAGTAGCAAAACTTATAAATACAGTACTCTGAATAGTTTTTTTTTTAAAAAAAATATTTTCATCCCATGGCACAGAATTGAGGGCAAAAATGAAGAATCACAAGTTTTGTTTGATAGCCATTTGCCAAGAACGTTTCCTTTGTTCCCTTCTCTGCCAGAATAAGCATGTCAAATATGTGGACCTAGGAGGGGCATACGTGGGGCCAACACAAAACCGTGTCTTGAGACTATCTAAGGAGCTAGGACTAGAGACCTATAAAGTGAATGAAGTAGAACATCTCATTCACCATGTCAAGGTATGACCAGAACTTTTTTCTGAATGTGTATGTTTTTGGAATTAGGATGGTGGCTCATAACATCTTTATTGGAATGCTTCTGTTACCAAGTTCTCAGATTCATCTGAATATTCAGGGGTGCCATAAATTTTGAAGGAAAATAGGAATTAAGTGTTCTTCCGCACTATTCCATAATCCCTAAATAGGATAAAGATCAATGTTTAACCCTAACTGGGGCTATGTATAATTTTTCTTTCTGCAAGGAGTAGGGAGTTTGACTGGATCAAGTGATAATCAAATGATTATACAAGTGATCTAATCTGATTGTGGAATCAAAATAATTTGATGGATTATTGCAGTATTAAATAATATGATTAACTGTAGTGATACCCTGTTGAAATTTGATCAGGTATATATAACCAAGATGCAGAATTAAGCAATGAGGTGGCTGTTATTTCCTGGGTTTTGAAATGTTTAATGCCTTCTAAAGAGATATGCAAAATTCCCTGTTAGATGCAGAGTTTCAGGCAGTTCAAACATGCTGGCATCATCTAGTTGGGATATTTGCAGTTAAGGGAAGCAATATTTATCTTATTATTTTAAGTGTCCTTTCTCTTCAGTGCTAGGAAAGTGTAGTTTCCCCAGTAGTAGCTCTGCTGTATCTGAGTGAGTCTTGGAAGAAAATCTAATTGGTCTTTTCTTAGATGAGTGCCCAGTGGCAGACCTGGTTATACTGGGAGATTTTAATGCCTGGATAGCTTTCTAATTATGCCTCAAAGGCCATCCCAGCATATAATGCTAAATGATTTAGCATGGGCCAGCCTGATTACTATATTACAAATTCAGTTTCAGTTTCTTGAATGGGAAAAGGTTAATGATGGCCGCCTGGGCCATTTTACCTGCATGTCAGACAAGGGCGGAAATATTAATCAACATGTTATTACATTATACAGTATTGTATTTGGCAGTCTCTCACTAACTTTTACAGTAGCAATAAGGGCAGATAATGATCATCCCTGAATGGAAATGGTTTATAAACCCTCTGGCTTCCCGGATATTGCAAATGCTGCCCAAGGTAGAGTAGACAGAAGGACCAACATTTGAACTGGTCGTTCACTTTTGCATTGGGTGTTTAGGCCTGTGTTTGAGCAGAAAGCTTGCTGTAAGTAAGGAATATTGAATCTAGATCTTGTGCATCAAAGAAGCAACAGAAGCCTGCAAATATGGTGGGCAAGTTCAAAATGTGAAGTTCAGCCTCCAGCCATCCATCCCCCCCCCCAAATAGCTCTTTCATTCCTGTTCCTGTTTCTTACTCTACACATTTCTCTTATTCTCATTGTGTCTAGGTCTGGTGTCCCTTGGCTCCCCTTCCTTTTAGTCTGGCCCACAAAACTACTTCTCTTCCTGGGACCTGTGGGCCAATATTTAATCCCAGGCAGGCAGACAACTTTCCATTGGAATATTTGTGAACATTTGAGCCAATTGGTATCTGAGGCTTCGCTGCCTTGAGCACAATCCAGTATAGATTAGGTTATAGCAGTTCTTTCCTTTAGGTGGAATGGCAGAAGCTAAATATCACTCAAAGTAACAAACGAAACAGTGTCTACCAAAAGGTCAATATATGTTGATAGGAGCAAAGAGTTATTAGGGAGAACTATGATCAGTCTATGTTTCCAAGCAAAAACCACTACAGTATAACCTACATAATGGTATATTACAGGTAAAATGTTTGTTTAAGTAAATGTTCTATGCATACCCCAGTGCATTTAAGTACATTTACCATTTAAGCTCCATCATTACCACATCAGCAGGCCAGGAATTACTGGCTTGGTAATATTGCTTGTAGGCCCACTGACATGTAGCGAGTGAATGATGGGATATGTGTGGGATGTTAAGCATTCTACATTGGGCTGGCTTCGTGTGTTTTGGCCCTTAAGTGATGTTTTATTGGTGTACTAATCAATAAATATGAGACAAATTATTGAAAAGTGTTGTTTGCTAACTGACACCAAGGCATTGTAATCAATGGAGGTGTGGGCTTAATTTCTAGTTCTGATATGATAGCGTCGTTCACCATATTACACTTCTTTTACATCTGTATAACTGGAATAATAATTACCTAGTTTATTAAAAAAAACAACTTAAGGGTTTTGCAGGATTTTGCATACCTGCAAAATGTTTTTTTCTAAAAAAAATATGTTTAGGGGTACTCTCATTTTGACTCAAGAAAACCACCATTTTATAGTTCAAACCGGGGGAAATAAATACAGTAAATGGTAAAAAAAAGTACAAAGATTCACAAAATGTTTAGGGGTATGTGTACACCTGCGTACCCACAGAGAAAAGTACTGCCTATCTGATGATCCAATATGGGAATGATGTCATACTTTCAGATTAAAACATTAGTGGATGCTTTTGCAAGAAATGTAAAGGATTCACCTCAACATTATCTTTGAAAGTTTTAATGAGGGTCATGTAAAACTAGTGCATTTTTCCGGGGGTATTCAAGGTTATGCAGCCGGCACCTTTTTCCCCATATGTTAAAAGTGTGGCACTTACTGTAATAACTTCATGGTGGGTACCAGCACTATTTTTCTTATTTAAAAAGCACTGTACAAAATCTTTCTGTTTCTTTTCTGATGGTGAATACTTCAGAGTGGATTAAGTTCGCTAACTGAGGTGCTTCTTTAATTCAAGGAGTATGAACTACTTCTAATACCAATTAACAAAATAATTTCAGACCAGTATGTTAGAAAATTATTATTATACTATGGAATAAGCGACTGAGTGGTGGCAAAGAGGAAGGTCCACTGTGATTTTTCTTAAGAGATTATTCTCTCTCCCCCTCTCATTCACACACTCAACCACACACTCAACACATAACACAACACAACACAACACAACACATTTTTTTATTCAGAGAAGGCTTCTTCAGATAATTAAATCTACATAGTGGTGTGCGTGTGACAAGACATTTGTGTCACTCAACTAATGAAGCCATGGTCCCTATCCAGTGGGAGGAGCTTGTGATGGTGTTATTCACGCAACCACATTCTGCTCTGCCCTCACAGGAATCCTAGTGGGGAGAAATAATCATATGATCCAAGCAACAAAGCATTGGAGGGAAGATACCTGGTTCCAATGCAACAAATAAGTTACAGCTTGGGTATGGTGTGTCTGTGTTCTTGCTTAGTCCATTGTAGTCTGGAGAAGATGGGCTACTCTGGTAGCAGTATTTAGATTTGGGAAATGTATTCGCAGAGGGTTGAACTATGATGATTCTATGCTGGAGATTTGGCCATTTGATGCCTCCTATGCTCCACCTATGTAGTTGTAAGTAAATTCGTACATCACAAAATGGCGTAAGTCGCTAGTGGGCTTCTCCAAAGGAAACCAAATGCAGGCAATTACTTGCTTCTCAGATAAGTGGGGTTAGGAAAGCAATATAATTTTACGTACACTTTCATTAATATGAATAGGGCATGTGGTAATCTGGGGACTTTTGAAATCAAAATATGTTTTTTGCCTTCTGCACCCAGGGCCGGCTCTAGGTAGAGTCCCGGAGGCGCGGGGCACCAGGGCGCTGGGCCAGTAGGCAGGGCACTGCGTGGCAAAGCCGCGCGGAAGCCATGCTGCGCCCTGCGAGGGTGGGGGCGCCAGAGCGATCTCCGCCCCTCAGCGCCAGGGCGCCCGACCTGCTCGAGACTGCCCTGTCTGCACCCTTCCACCTACCTTACCATTGGGGGGGGGGAATTAACACCTCAATCAGTTCAAAATGTATACTTCAACAGGTGATAAATATCTTATCTGAAAACATGTATATTTTTCTTAATTAAGAGGGTAGGTTATTATTTTCTCTAAGTCTCCTCTTCCCTTCCTCTTTTGGTTCCTATAAAATATTAACCAAAGCCACAAATCTGTCTCTATGTAAAGTGCATAGTCTACCTTCTTCCTTGGCTCTAACCATTGAATTACAACTTTGCAAGGCTCTCTCAAGCCTTGTCCATTTTCATTCCTGCTCTGGAACTGTTTATTAAAATGTTGTTTGCCGTCTTCTTGTTCATGAATAAAATATGCAAAGCAGCTGGAGCATTCAGACTTAATTAGCCCCAAAGTACGTGATTGCTGTATTGGAACACATTCAATTTTGTGGCATCTCTTTTATGGCTGGAGATACATGTGTAAGAGTTAAATACTGTGATTTATTCTCATCCTTGACATGCTCCACAAAATAAATGGCCATTTCCATGTGCAGAGATCGGAGTAGAACAGCTTAAATGGATTTTAAATGACTGGGTAAAATTGCTTTCGTTTTTCATTTTCAAACCTTTCTTTGGAGACCTAATTAAAGCATAAATATTAGAGTCAAGATGACTTGAGATGTTGTTATCCTTCTCAGGTTTTCCCCAGCCACTGGAACATGGGCTAAGGCCTTTTCTAAAAGCTGAAAATAAGAGCATATAAAAAGACTTATGCAGGATCTGACCAGAGCCCCATCTTGTCCCCACAGTGGCCAAACAGATATCAGAAAGAGCTTCTCCAATTGATACTCAGGTATTCAGAGGCACACTGATATGAGAGGTAGTACATAGCCATAATTACTACCAGCCATTACTGGATTGAGTCTCAGCTTATTCACTTTTCCATCCACCGAGCCTTCCCTGGCTCTGTTCAGAACCTCTACAGTATGGTATTTCCAATTCCCAATCCAGCCATAAATGTAAAGGTACCTCTGACTGTTAGGTCCAGTCGTGGATGACTCTGAGGTTGCATGCTCATCTTGCTCTATAGGCCGAGGGAGCCAGCGTTTGTCCGCAGACAGCTTCCAGGTCATGTGGCCAGCATGACTAAGCCGCTTCTGGCGAACCAGAGCTGCCCACGCAAACGCTGTTTACCTTCCTGCTGGAGAGGTACCTATTTATCTACTTGCACTTGACATGCTTTTGAACTGCTAGGTGGGCAGGAGCTGGTACCAAACAACGGGAGCTCACCCCCGTCGCGGGGGTTCAAACTGCTGACCTTCCGATCAGCAAGCCCTAGACTCTGTGGTTTAGACCACGGCACCACCCACACCCAGCCATACATAATGAAATATTTTTTTTAAGATGATCAACCTCATCAGCCCCTCCCCATTTCTTTCTGGGAATAGATCACTCACAGGGGCATCTAAGGTGGTTTTCATTCCACAAACAGTGCTAAACGGATAAAATTCTTGTAAGATGTTCCAAGAACTTGGTATTTTTTCCAGTAAAGTAGAACATATTATTTCAGGTCATCCAATTTGTCTTTTCCAATACAGTGTACTTTTTCAAGCAGGCCAGGTTTGCCATTCCTTGTCTCCATGGTTTTGCTTTTACTACTTTTCTTTGAATTCAATTTCTAAAGACTTTAAGCTAATAAAAAAATGTATCTGCTTTTAATGTGCTGTATGTACAGTTGATATTTCTAGCCTCTCAGGGGCTTTTCTTAAAGAAATAGCTGCAAAGGCAATGAATTATAACAACTGCACACTTTACATATGCTAGCTACCTTTCACCAAAGATTATTGTTAAAGACACTAAATAAAATAGGACATAACACTGATCCACAAAATCTCTCCTATCAAATGATTCCTGTTGTGATCAATCTATTAACATTCTAAATCATATTATCTTGCTTGTTTAGCAGTTCATTTCAATTAATTTGCCAGTTTAACTGGACACTTAATCAAATACTTATTAAAATTTGATATTACACACACACACACACACACACACACACACACACACACACAAGCAGCATAATCTACAATCCAATTAAGACAAATGCGGGTGGCAGTTTGGCTGTTTAGATGGAAACAAGGAGGCCAACCTAGCCTAAATTTTTTTTCACTGATTTATAGTACAGATTTTTAGCTAATGTGTCCATTTCTAATGCTATGTCCTTTATATGTATGCCCTGAATATTTTAAACTAATAAATGGGGCTATCAGCAAAGCTCACTGATGTGTGTTAAGAGTTCCTGAATTATTCTGCTTCAGATTTAGAATCCAAACCGGAGAAGAATTCCTGGCTCATCTCCTGCCCAAAGGTCTCAATCCATCCTGCATTCACCAGCAGCAGTGCCAGCAGTTGGAAGTCAAAGAGACAGACCTCCCTCCTTCACCTTTGCCACAGGCAGTGTGTTGCTGATCTATATGTTAAAGGGAGGTTAGAGGGATATGTAAATAAGTTGGTATGGAGCATAGGAAGCTGCCTTCTACCAAGTCTATCTAGTTAAGTATTGTTGACAACAACTCTGAGATTTCAGAGGTCCCTCCCGGCCCTACCTGGAGATTGAGCCTGGGACCTTCTGCATGCAAAACAGATGCTGTACCATGGAGCTATGACCCTTCCCCAAAGGTCTTTAAGGTATAAGGTACGGATTGGCCCGGAGTTTTCCATCTTAGGAAACTGCTTGGTTAGTGTGATAAAAGCCTGAGCTGTGCCTATCATTGCCATTTAAAAAGCTCATCCAACGATGGTCTGCAGGAGGTTCAAGAAGAGGAGTTGAGGAATAATGATGGACTTTCCCCTCCTCTTCCAGGGTCAGCTGCAAGTTCCAAAAAAGGTGGATAAGGTGCTCCTGCCCTGGTTGGCTGCCTACATGTATGATTCAAAGAAGAGTTATTTGCATCAACTTGGGTAGAATGTGGTGTTTTTTTAATGGCAGTCTCAAGGACTTGTTTTGTATATTCATTTGAAAGATCTGTTCTCTAAAACGGATCTTCTGTATTGAATTGCATCCTGTTTTCAATCAAAACAGAGGAAAATAAGCAAATGGATTTGAGTTTTTTCTTTTCTTACTTCTTCTGTTTTGCAGGGCAAATCTTATCCGTTCAAAGGCCCTTTCCCTCCAATGTGGAATCCCATTGCCTATTTGGATTACAACAATTTGTGGAGGACAATGGATGAAATGGGGAAGGAGGTAAACTCCAGTTTATTGTCCAGACTGGTGACTTCTATCAGAAGCCTTTCATTTGAGCTTCAGTGCCCATAAGCCCTGCTCCAGAACACACTCTTTTCTCTCTCTCACCCCTTCACACTACAAATTTGCCTTTGACCCCCCAAAATTGCCTTTGACAGGGAAGCAGACATGCAAATCTAATTTCAAGATAAAGAAATAATCAAGATAACCACTTTGAGGGGTTTTTTGTAATAAAAACAATCATGTGGTATATAAATTTATACAATAAAAATTAACAAACCATAAATACTGCAATCCTATGCAAACTAATTTGTTTGAACTATGCAGGACTAAATAAATATACAGGCTATAAATAGCATAAGAATTAATTCAAAAAATGTGCAGATAAAAGCCAATCCATTTCATAGTTCTAAATGGTTTAAAACAAAAAAACAAAAATGCAGAATGAGTCGTCACATTTAGCAATAAATGAATGGGCTCCTATCTCCTCTCCTCCTCCAGTGTCCTCTTCCATTTCACCTAACCACAGCTTGATATTAGGTCTGAACTAGGAAGTGCAGTTAGTTTCTTTTAATTATGGTTTATCTGAACAAGCAAGGCCCATAAGACATGGCTGGATGTTGGCTTGTTAGGATAAATCAAAGTTCAAACTAAGCAGCATTTATCTCACTTTGGATATATTGGCAGGCCATGTTCAATTGAAATTGGAGTCAATGCTTCTTATCTCTTCCTCGCAGCTGCACCAGAGGTGACTGCCAGTGCCCATTATGCACATGATGCTCGGTTCAGTATTCTATCCATAGCATTGTATCCATACCCTCTCAATGAGCTATTTCAAACTTATTCCCAAGTAAGGGTATATAACATTGCAGACTTAATAGGTTATTGTGTGGGAAACCAAATAAAAAGAGTACAGGGCGTAATTAATTTAAAATATGCTATATAGTATTTTTAAATTCTCAATGAAAATCTGTCTAGACCATTGAACACCGCAGTTTGATAGGCAGAATACATTCCCAAAGCACAAAGGCTTTATTTTCTTTTACTAAACTGGGAAGCAGAGGGCTTTGCAGAAGGTAAAAACTCTTTGGTGTCATGGATAAATGAAACTCTTTTGTTTATTTTTCTAGAGAATCCTGTTAGGATTCTTCTTCTAAAGTCTTAAGTAGTCTAGAAGTGAACTAGTATGGCGCTCGTGTGGAGAAAGCAATGGAGCCAGTGAAGAGAGTGAATGATTTCTAAATAGGAGATCTGTGGCTTGCTTCTTGAATCGTGACTCTCTTTCTCTCTTAGATTCCCAATGAAGCGCCATGGAAGGCGCCCCATGCAGAGGAATGGGACAAAATGACTATGCGAGAATTGATAGACAAAGTGTGCTGGACAAAGTAAGATGCAGTTTTATACATTCCATATTGATAAGCTCAGTAGCAACAGTACCTAGAGCAAACACTTCCATCCCAAGTTGAGAAAGTAACGCTATCTATTTGCTACAGTAATATTAATCTTTATCATAGTGAATGATGAATTGTGTTCACAGTTGGGAGATACAGTGAAATAATGTGCATGTGGAAATGTGCCTATATCGTTCTGACAGTGTGATCATACACATGCCTACTCATGTAAGCTCTGTGGAGTTTAGCAACAGTAAAAAAAAAGATAAACAAAACAGACTAGCAGTGGAAAACTCCAAACCCCCAAACAGCAATTCAGAGGACTTCAAATGCTCCTAGAAATAAAACTGTTATCTGCCACCATAAAACTAGCAACAGGGGAAATAGATCGGGGTTAAGCAACCCATGGTTTACAAAGTATGATTTTGTACCAACTCCAAGCAGCCTTGGCCAGCATGGACAATGGCCAAACAACATCTGGAAAGCCACAGCCCTTTAAAAAAATAAATAAATCTGGGAGCTGATTCATCTATTTTCTCTTAGCAACTCTGGTCAATTTGTTAGTCCCATTTTCCACCAGAGGTCATTTCTAAGAACTCTTCTGTGACAGCACCACACAAGCAACATTCCATCAGTGGTGGGGAGCCTATAAGCCATGGGCTAAGGTGGTCTGCCCATGTCTCCCTATCTGGCTCAGTAGGTGTTCCCAGTTCTTCATGAATGTTTTAAATTACCTGGTGTCATATGATACCTGGTAATTGACAGATGGGTGGCCCTGCCAGCCTGTCGAAGTGGCTTGTGGAAGGTTGGATCTTGCTCTCCCACTGGATCCAGTTCACTGCCCCTGCTTTAGTGTTAGGCTTTTCTTGTTTTTCTGTTTCTGCATTTGTGTTTCTAGCACTTAACGCTTTTGTTTTTGCAGTGAGCATTCCTAAGTCAATGTTCAGCTGGCAGGGTTGTGAGACCTCCTGCTCTTCCAGGGGAATGTGGTTTAGATAAAATGAATTAAAACCAATGGTTTCTATGCAAACTGAGTCCTATCTCATATTAAGCCCCAGGAAAGACCTTTGGGTGAACCTCAATTCTCTCTCTCTCTTATTAGAAACCTATTGATGTGCATGTTTCATGTACTTCTATGCATTTGATCTGCCTTGTGATCAAGATTTATGTTTTTTGAAATGGCTTCCCTTCTATAGGATGCAATGGAGCTGAAGGGTAATCTCCATTTTTCTTCCATTCTGTTGACAAATTGAACAAATTTGCCTTTATATGACATTGCATGCCGGAATGAGATGCATGACATATACTATTAGGTGCCTAGTTAGGTCCAGCAAGCGCTAATGCAGCCAGAAAGCTATGTGTGTTTGATAATTCCCTATAAACTTTACATATTTCAAATGATGAATCACACAAGGGCCATACTACACACACATTAAATAGAAGAAGTCATCCATTTCCCTGTATGTATAGTTAATTCTAAAGGCATGGAAGTAAAACCTTCCAGAGACATGAAGCGCATGCATGCAGTCTTTACCATGGCATGTGTGCACTGATGTTCTAAAAGAGTGCTGTGCTAATTTTCTCTCTCACTTTTTAAACATTCTCTATCAAGTGTTAAGAAATTGCATTCAAAAATAATCAAAACCGAGAGAAGATTTTGGTGAAATTTTCATGGATAGGGTACAGGTTTTTTTGTTGTGCTTACCTTGCTTTCAAGGTGGCCAATGGGTGGGCTTGAGTGTCCTTTCTTTTATTCTGCAAATCATCTCACCAGTAGTCTGCACTCTGCAGCCTGCCCAGGTACCCATGCTTCAATTAAAGCCCAGGGGAACACATCATAAGATAGCTCATTCCATGGGGCTTTTCGGATGAGGAATCAGGGGCAGCCAGGGAGGCTGCACCAAGGTGAATAAATGTTTTCTGGAAAGATGCGCACACACTACTCTCTTAAACTATAAGGCAAGCTCAAAATCCTACACCCACAGAAATGCTGAAGTGCCCTGAGAATGAGGCAGGAAAAAAGGACTCTTTTCACAGGGAAATAAACCTCTGGAGAAGTATTTTGGCACAGCACTGGTTCTGGATTGATTGGAACATAAGAGCAAGAAGTCAAAGGAACATGGGAAGCTGTTTATATCACTGGTCCAACCAGCTCAGCATTGTCTACCCCAGGGATAGCCAATCCAGTCAAAGGTGTTGCTGAATTGCAACTCCCATCGTCCCTGATCATTCGGATCATCATTGTTGTGGCTGTTGGGAGTTACAGTCTAACAGCATCTGGAGGACACAACGTTGGCTACTCCTGGTCTATGTTGATTTGCAGCAGCTCTCTAGGGTTGCTCACATGAGTCTTTTCTAGCCTTACCTGGATATTCCCAGGATTGTAGACATGCCACAGATTGAAAGCATGTGTTGTACCACTAACCTACTTAGGATTGAAGACTGCTGTTATTTAGGACAAAATCCACAGAGCTGCATGTGATGCATGGTGTGCTCAGAGGTGCTTCTGATCACCCACTTCTGAAATATTGAACAACTATTTGGACGTGGGGGAGATTTGGGAGGCTCTTCCAACATTGTGCCAGAAACAGTAGATTGAAAGAAACCAGGACTGTGCACTACTTATGTGCCCTGTATTGGTCTGATGTCAGATTCCATGGAGAAGGAGGCAAGGCAGATAAAAACTGGACCATGGACAGCTCCAAGTGAGCAGCTTGCTCCAGTAAAGGTTGGGAGCAGACTGGGGTCTTTTATGCCTCTGTTTCCGGACTGCTTCCTCCAGGTTCCTCTCCCTTGAGTGAGCTTTACTGATTTAAAGACCCAACCCTCTGGCCTCTGCACAGTCACTTCTCACCTGTTCCATAGCCTCCCTTCCTGGTGCATTGCTTGTGCTGCTGGACTGGTGACATGCACTGGGAGGCAGCTGGTGCTCCAGGGTCAGGGGAAGGTGCCCATGAGAGTCTTATAGGAAAGTTCCTCTGGGGGCTCCTGTCCCACCATCTCAGGTGCAATGGTCTCCCTATCTTCAGCAATCAGCTCTGAGCCCTCCACTGACTCCCCATCTGGTGCCCTTGTAGCCTCTGACTCTGCGTCCAGATCACTGATGGTTACAGTGGTTATAACATTAAGGGGGATTTTTGTGTCCTGTCCCCATCCTTTGCCAAGATGGTAGTACAGTACTGAAGCATTCCTTGTTTCCTCTTAATTTCTTAAAATACTAAAAATAATCAAAAAACAAACAAGGGGAATTTTTCGCCTCTAGTCTATTGCTTCCAGTTATGGTTCTCTCATAACAAAATATTAGTCTATATGCCAGGCAAATATTTAATTCACTCCTTTGCTTTTCGAATATCATGGAAAGAACTCTCGGCCTTTTTGGGTCACTTATTTATTGCCTTGTTTGTTTGAGGCACCTCAAGAAGGTGATGAACAGCAACAGATTTATATGTGAAAACATGTAATAAATATTGCATGCAATTGCAGTGTTGCTATTTCAGTGGTTGATCATTTAGAAATAATACTCTGCTCTCAAAATCATGCACAAAAAAAGATCAAAATGTCAGGCTTCCCTGGAGGCCAACACTTTCCTTAAGCACAGTGTGCTCTTTCAGGTAGGAACAAATGGGACGTGTTGGTTTCTGGAAAGAACTAATCAGAAAAAAAATAGCATTGCCTGAATAATATTTTCTCATTGGTTTTCACTTATTTGATGTTTTCTTGGCTCCCTTGGTTTATAAAAGAATTAAAATTCTAAAGCTGTGGGGTTTTTTTAAATAAAAAAGTAATCATTTCAATACATGAATTATTTGATAGTCTCAAGTGGAACAGTAAATGAAAAGTTCAAAGGACCATTCAACAGGGCATTTATAGCTATGATAGAAATCTTTAGCTGCAGTCCACTGGGGTGTGAGTGTGTGTGTGTGTGTGTGTGTGTGCGCACACACACACACACACACACACACACACTGTAAGTATACATGTACATGTACACACACATCCATTCAGTAGCTGTTGAATGTAGGACTGCCAAAGTGGAGCATTGCCCCTCCCCATGTTAAAGTGATTAATACCCAAGCCTGGTGAAGTTATTTTGGCACCTGAGGCAGGAAAAACACCTCTTTCCCTCCCTATAAATTAACTAACCATTTGCTGTCCTCTCATGGTGTGCCCTGGAGATAGTGGCATATCTTGTTTTTCTTTAAATACTCAGCAGGCATGCGTGTAGCTCGGTTCTTACTGGGAAGGCATCTCAGAAGAGGACAGACTAATCTCACCCTCTCACCATGATTGGAACTGAGATCCCACCCCCACCCCGTTACATGAAAAGGGAGAATGGAGATATTAGCCACCCCTCCCTGTGCATGCAGTAAGAGCTGTCCAGCAAGAATCCTGCATCTCCACACCTGTAATGAAGGCAGGGCAGGGGGAGAGCCCAGACTCAACATTATTCCTCTCTCTCTTTTTTGGATTTGTGTGCAGTGCTGCCAGGCGGTTTGCTACTCTGTTTGTCAATGTTGATGTTACCTCTGAGCCCCATGAGGTCTCCGCTCTGTGGTTCCTGTGGTACGTTAAACAGTGTGGTGGGACATCCAGGATATTTTCAACAACCAATGGAGGCCAGGTATAGTGAACTAGAACCCCCCCTCCCCCGGTTATTTGTGTTCAACCATTATGGCAATAATTTCAGACTTGATTGAGTGAGGGTTGAATGTCTCCAGAGGGCAGGATCTGCCCTCCATGTTCTCCACGCACTGGCCACACCATCTCTGACAGTCATATTTTTATTTGGATGGTCCGAAGGGGGCTGAATGTGCTTAGTAGCCTCTTCTAGCTTGAAAGCCCCGATAACAGGATTCTTAGCTGCACAGAGGCTTCCAAACATGGCTAGAAGCCACCTTTGGACCTTCATGCTCAACATGTGAAGGTGCTGGGTGCCAAAAGAAAAAAATATTAATATGAAGGGGATTCTATTGTGGTTCATCTGTTCCCTCTGGGTATCATTTTAAGCCACCAATTTGGTTTGCTGAACTATGTTGTGTGTTTTTTCTCTCTTCCAGGAGAGGAAATTCATTGGAGGTTCTGGCCAAATTTGTGAGAAGATCATGGAGTATCTAGGAGAGCTGGTTAAACTAGAGAAGCCTGTTACCTCCATTGATCAGACTGATGGAAGTGTCATTGTGGAGACACTGGATCATGAAACATACGAGGTGATTTATAAGCTTACAGTTCTAATATATACAAGGATTCTCTTTTCGTCATATAAGGAGAAGAGGATATAAAGGACATTTGTTAGTTGGGCGAAAAATCCCAACAAACAAAAATGTTCTAATGACTGTGTTCAGTTGACTGTGTTAAATATCCACAGTTTGCTGTTTCAAACATGAATAAATTATGCCTTTGACCTGTACATGTTCTCCCCCTCTCCTTCCTCTGTTTGTAAGAGAAGAGATGATAAACTTTCCTTCCTCATTCCTTCCCCATAGTTTCCCCACAAAGCAGATCTCAACCACAGGTCAAATTATGGTTTGGGATTGTGGTTTAGAAGCAAATAGAGTTTGCACAAACCATGGTTTGCCAGGTTTGGACAACAAAATTGTGAGCAAGTTGCTGCAAACCAGGAATTAAAGATTTAATCTCCTTTCATACCCTGAGGAAGCGTAGAAGATTGTGTGTAAGCCATGGCTTGATTGCCATATCTCAATGCAATAATTGATTTGGTACAGGCAACTCATGCAGGGGTTACATTCTGGGGATAGTGCATAAAACCAAAATCGTGAATTGTCAAAACACACTGGGTTCAATAGCAAGCAGGAATCCCAAAGTATTTCTCCCAGATGACTGCCCCCTTTTTACCCCCTTTCTGTCCCCTTAAAATTTTTTTAAAGAAAAATTACTCATGTGTAAAGCTTAAATGCATGTTGGTTGCAAGTTCCTTAATGGGTTTATGCCAGGCATCTCCAAACTTCAGCTCTCCAGATGTTTTGGACTACAATTCCCATCATCCCTGACCACTGGTCCTGTTAGCTATGGATCATGGGAGTTGTAGGCCAAAACATCTGGAGGGCCGCAGTTTGGGGATGCCTGGTTTATGCTATTGTGCTTTCTTACTTTCAATCATTTCTCTTGACTGTTGTGACTGTACTCCTTCCTTGTGGCTGCTGTCCTATATGTTTTCCCAGGAGACGCCTGGGTATCTATAACTACCCTTGTGTTCTTTGTGTTGCAAAGAGCCTTTTCAACCATTTATTCAGCCATTTGGAAAAGTTAAGGAGTCCATTTCTGTCATCATTGAAAAAATTGCTTGTGACTTAAAATTTCTGTGACCTGTAACTTGATGTGAAATTTGTATCCTCTTTTGTGAGTCAAATTTTCATTGAAATGTAACCAGAAGTCTCCTATAATAACACAAGCAGTTTCAAATATCCTGTGAAGATAGAGTTGATTTTTCTTTGCATTTCTTTTCAAGGCCCGGTATGTTATTAGTGCCATCCCTCCAGCACTTTTTATGAAGATTCACTTTAACCCACCGTTGCCTTCAATGAGGAATCAGTTGATCAGCCGGGTTCCTATGGGATCAGTCATCAAATGCATAGTATACTACAAGGAAGCATTCTGGAGGAAAAAAGGTATTTCATGCTGATTGAAGGGAAGGGGCACATGCAGAATTGCCCTAAAGTATACATTTTCTCACATGCCGTCTTCTTCAGCATCATCTTAGAGAGACAGACACATAGATGGAGAGCTAGACAGGCACAATCTTGCTGCCTGTGGTTCCTTCACTGAAGGTTTTTGATCCATCAGACAGATCCTGCTCATGGTGGGGAGGGAGGTGATATTATTATTATTAATTATTATTATTATTATTATTATTATTCCCCTCCCTCCCATGCTGTTCCAAAGGGCCCTCCCCCAATCTTCTGGGGACTTCAGGGGAAGTGAGGGAGTGGAGAAAGTTGTCTTCCACCACCATTCCCTTCTAGCAGTATGGGTGAAGTCTGGATCCAACCCACATCTTGAAATTGATGCATAAAGTGTGTGTGTTAGGGTAATGACTTTTTCATTTCCCCCCCTCAAAAATATGAAGGGGTTTTTACTTTTTTCGTATGCCGTTTTACCATTTCATAGAATTGTATTAACAATTCTATATATATTTCGTATCAAATTTGGACACAACACCACATTCCACAATGGGGAGTGTTCTTAGCAACATAGGGTATACAAATGTCACACCTGCGCAAGGTAAAAGCCCCTTTTTGGGACCTCAAAACTCAGCCTGCAGACCCTGCCGGGCATGCTGGAAAAAGAACCTACAGGAGAGGTAGCAAAACATCGTCCTCTAGCGGCGTTTATACAGTTACTGCAGCTTTAAAAAGCTTCCTTGTGTGTTTGATGACCCTATATAATGTTGTATATATGCGACTCTAAAGCTTGGGTTCAATTTTATATCTACTTACAGTGACTTCAAAAATGGTCAAAAAAACTGATAAATAATTTTTTAAAAAAATCATTTTATGCGTGAGGTTTTTTTAATCAAATCTCTTTGAAAGTAAGATTTTATCTAATCTTTAATGAAAGCTCATCAAATTATGATACAGGGAAATGAGGTTGTAAAAAAGTCATCACCCTAGTGTGTGTGTTCTTGAATCCCAAAGTGACTAACAATTCTAATAATTAAAAGCAAACAATTAAAGCTAACAATTAAAGCAAATGGTAACATTAAGATGGTGGAACAGCCACGAAGAGACAACACATATTAAAACCAAAGGCAGCAAAATAACCCTTACTAAGACAGCATTTTAAAATGAGTCTAAAAGGCCTGAGCAAATAGTGCTGAAAAGATACTGGACCCTCCCTGGGGAAGGTGCTTTGAAGATGGGGTTATGTCTTTTATCTTTATGATTAATGTGGTGTCCAAGTTCTTATGCAAAGAGTTGTCGATATTCTCTGTGCCTGAAGAATTACCATGGTAACCCAGAATTTGGCAGCCACCCAAAGACTATCCATTTCTTTCTTTCTTTTTTCAAAGCCTGCTGTTACCTCACACAGTTGCAGAGTACAATATAGGAATCTCAGAAACTTCTAGAAATCCAAACATAAGGGTGGTGCATGGCTGTACAGGACACTCTTAGGGCTCAACTCTTGGCATCTCCCGGAAGGCCAATTTGGTATAGTCGTTAGAACGCTGGACCATTAAGCCAAGAAGCTGACTGGGTACCCTCCAACCAGTTGCTGTCTCTCAGCCTGGTCTATGTCACAGGGTTGTTGTGAAGATGAAATGGACCGGGCAGAACCACACATGCCACCTTGAGCTCATTGGAGGAAAGTGTAATAAGTGTAAGAATAACTAAAATCCAAAAAAGCCACATATCCACAGTTAAGTGATCTTGGGGACATTAGTCTAGGCGGGAATAATTCTTCCTGGGACATACTAGAAGGGCTTTCTAAAGGCCCTTTCACTATGTAGTTTCACTTTAAGTAGCTGTGTATTCTGACTTTTAAATTGCTGCATATACACTGCATTAAATTTAATGTTCCTGTGGTGCCCCTGTTGTCAAAAGATGTTGTTAAGATATATTATTTAGAGCCATGAGAGTGACATATTGTTAGAACTACCTAGGGATTCAATTTTCACCCCCATTTCAGATTATTGTGGCACCATGATAATTGAAGATGAGGATGCAGCTATTGGTTTGACACTAGATGACACTAAACCCGATGGAAGTTTTCCAGCAATAATTGGGTAAGGAATACTGAAAAGCCGCCTTCTGAGTCTTTTAAGAGAGGAAGAGAATCAGAAATGAAATTTGAAGAGAGTATAATTTGTGTCTTGACTTAAGCATGTACCATACTTGCTTGACTTGGGCAGCTGTACCATACAGTTGGAACATCATTCTTTATGGAAATGCAACTGTAATATAGGGCATTGGCTTTATATGTCCTGTAGGGGTATAAAAAGCTGTCTGTGAAGAAGAATTCTTGTCTCAGTCTACGATGTTTGAGTTTGCACCTATTTAGTTTATAACCTGCATACCTTTTCATCTGTTATGTAGAAGTACGGAAAGAGAGAGAATGGGTCCCTCATTCTTTCACGCATTTTTTGATAACAGGCAAGTGTGGAGTTTCTTGTTTCCTGTGTATAAGCTGTGCCAACCAGGTGTCAAGTGCCCTTGGGCACTTCCATGAGAAAAATCCATACTTCCCCTTTACCACAATGTCATGGAAGGAGAGACAAAGTGAGATGGCTGGTGTTTCTGTGTTGTCACATCGCGTGGAAAGATGCTACCTGACAAGAGTCTTCATAAGTCTTGAAAAGTGACTTTATGACATGATTGAAAACCACCGGCATCAGATGGTCTTAATCTAAACTATAATTATTATTGATTCTATTATGATGATAGAAGTAAGAGTCTGTTCTACATTATTGTATTTTAGTTTTATCCTTGCTCGGAAATGCAGAAAATTGACTCACCTCACCGCGGAGGAAAGGTATGAACAATAAACCTCTGGATTTTGTTTCTGGCAGCCCAAGATTTTCCTTTCTTTCCATTCCCAAATGGACTTCCCTGATTTTGTATGTGAGCTGGAACTGGTCTGTGACCGAAATAATAAATTCATTCATTCATATGGTGGTAGAATCAGTGGAGGCTGACCCACTAGGGCAGTGTTTCTCAACCTTTTTTGGGCCACGGCACACTTGTTCCGTGAAAAAAATCACGAGGCACACCACCATTAAAAAAGTTAAAAAATTTAACTCTGTGCCGCCCTATATTATAATTATGACTCTAAGAAACACCTGCCAAATATTGCTTTCCGGCGGGTCAGTGCTGTGTATTGGCGGCCGCCAGGCTCGTTTGCACTGAGCTTTGGGAAAGAGGAGGAGAAATATTGCTTTCTGGCGGGTCAGTGTAGTTTATTGGCGGCCGCCAGGCACGTGACAATGCAAATCGCCCTTCTCGTCGCCGCACGTCGCGGCACACCAGCCAGCGTCTCGCGGCACACTAGTGTGCCGCGGAACAGCGGTTGAGAAACGCTGCACTAGGGCAAGTGGAGCACTGTTCCACCAGCCTCAACCAACCCTCGCCTCCCTTCTTTCTTACTTACAGCCAGACCAGGTGGTTGCACTGCCAGTCAAGTTTCTCCTCCTTAGTTCCAGTGTTGCCCCATGTAAAGCTCAGCAGCAAAGACCTTTATGCACTAACAGGTCTATGCAGCTATTTAAACTTACTTGACAAGCCATTCATTTTACTGATTTTTTTGAAGGGGTATTTTTTTGTGTTTTGTTGTGCTTGTATCTTTTACATGAGCTGGCAGCATACAAATATTCTTTTTAAATAAACAAATAAATGATTCAGCTGCAAATATATTTCATATAGGTTCTGACTCCCAGGACAAAATGGAGTCAAGGAAGTAATGATGTTTTCGATGGTTTTGATGGTCTCCAAATGAGTGTTGTTTGGTATTTGCTAAGTTTAAAGTATTTCATTCGGTGCGTAGAAATTGATATATGAAATGCACAGTTATAACATCTATGACTACACAGTGTGAGAGGGTGGGCCCGGAGTCAGCCTTGTTCTTTGCAACAGATGATGAGCACTATGCATCCATGGCTGGGTGGGTGGAGCTCCTCCTGCAGCAGCCTTTGTGTATGTGGGAGCATGTCCAGAAGACCCACTAATGATGCATCGAAGCTTATTTTCATGCATGTTCCACACTCTGCCTTTGTGCAATTTCAGTATGTGCCCAATCAGTTTATGGGAGTCATATGTGAAACTGGCTCATAGCAAGCACAGGGGATACGGTACAACTCTTGTGAAGCAGATCTTCTGCCTTTCTTTTTTTTTTAAGTGAGAATCCCACTGATCAGCCATTGGGTGAGGAAAGGAAAGGAAAGGAAAGGGGGTCATGTCCATTTGCTTGTATCCTCCTATGATTCACTGGCGCTCCGAGGCTGGCCAAGGCAGAAAATCCTATAAGCACCACTTTACCCTCCCTCATATTAAAAATGCAACAATAATGTTTGCTACTTGTTTGTGACACTCCAGTAAGCTGCCCCAGGTTGCTGTCTCACTCAGAAAGCCAGCAGCCTAGCAATAGGGCTAGCCTTGTTGCCGCTGATGTTGTATGCAGACTGTGTATGTGGGGGGGGGGGTCCTCTAGCAGGCTCAGACCCATGATGTTTATGAGGGCCTTTAGAATGTATAGCACCAATCCCTCTAAATGTTAATCTTCAAAAAAGGTAATAACATCTAGATTCAGAGCAAACTATAGTTTGTTTCAGAAACGTAAGCTGTATTTTCTTGTATTTCTGCTATAGGAAAAGAAGGATCTGTGAGCTCTATGCAAAGGTGTTGGGATCACAGGAAGCCTTGCATGTAAGAGGATAATATATATTGTGTGTGTTTTATTAATAATTAGAACTGGTGATACAGATAGCAGGGCTTCAAGCATTCTCCTCCTTTAGCAGATGAATTCTAGTAATTTATTTGTATGACAATACTCTGGCACCGAATCTTCCTCTGGGGCCCCAGGACAGCGCTTGGACATCTTTTGGAAGATTTATAAGACTACTGTAGTCATCTCGGATTAGTTTTCTGAGGCCATGGTCCGTGAAGCTGGACACACAATCCATGACCTCAGAAAACCAGTAGGTTGACTTTGAGTGTTGGTATTTGGGAATATTTCACATGGTGTGGATCTTAGTCAACCATGTGAGGGTTTCCAAAGATGTATTTTGCATTTCAATTCTTTCAGAGATGGACTGAGAAGAGCAAGCACTTGCTATATTGTTTGTACCTTATTATTATGCATTTCTAAGAAACCTTTAACAAAGTGGGGGGGGGCAGAGAGGGATTAAAGTTTATGTGTGTTACCCATTCTCTTTTTACTTTTAAAGTAGTTTTACCTACACCAGGCACCCCCAAACTGCGGCCCTCCAGATGTTTTGGCCTACAACTCCCATGATCCCTAGCTAACAGCATTAGTGGTCAGGGATGATGGGAATTGTAGTCCAAAACATCTGGAGGGCTGAAGTTTGGGGATGCCTAACCTACACTTTTAAATGTGCTACCTGACCTGTATTTTAAAATTGGAGTGGCTTTATCTGTAAATAGATGAGTAAATTTTAAAGTGACATGAGAAATCACTGGGTACTCTTCACAGATCTCTGAAATAAGTTTTCTATTGTTTTGTTTTTTGTTTTTTTAAGCTTCCTCTGTTACTTTTAACCCTGTTAATTCTGCCTTTCTAGCCAGTGCACTATGAAGAGAAGAACTGGTGTGAAGAACAGTATTCTGGGGGGTGCTATACAGCCTATTTCCCACCAGGGATAATGACTCAGTTTGGAAGGTATGTTAACAATAAGCAAGGATGTTTCATTACAGAAACAAACCTGAGGAGATGATAACATCTGAAACACAATTCCCTGGCTTGTGATTACGCAATGACTGGCAGGAGGGTTGCCTTTGTTTCACTAATACAGTTAATCAAAACTGTAAACAGATTCATGTTTTGGTGTGCAGCCTTAATTAAAGGGGAATTCAACATCTCAATGTTGGTGAGAGTTTGCAGGTGTTCAGTAAAAGTAACTTTCTCACTCAAAATAAAAAAAAATACCTTCAGTAGCACCTTAAAGACCAACTAAGTTTTTATTCTGGTATGAGCTTTCGTGTGCATGCACACTTCTTCTTATACACTTGAAACAGAAGAGTCAGACCCTTATGTATATACAGAGGGTGGGTGGGTGGGTGGGAATGGGTGATGGGCTGATGGGCTGATGGGAGTGGTAAACCACCCTCTGTATATACATAAGGGTCTGACTCTTCTGTTTCAAGTGTATTTGAAGAAGTGTGCATGCACACGAAAGCTCATACCAAAATATAAACTTAGTTGGTCTTTAAGGTGCTACTGAAGGTATTTTTTTATTTTGCTTCTACCCAGACCAACACGGCTACCTACCTGTTTCTCACTCAAGATAAAGCATTTATTATTTGGAAATATCTTAAGTATACCGTGTTTCTCATATTATAAGACACATCTTATATTTATTTTTTCCTCAAAAAAACACACTATGGCTTATTTTCAAGGGATGTCTTATTTTTTTCCTCCTCCTCCTGCCGCGGCCGGCATTGCTGCTGCGCCTATCACTATGTCTTATTTTCGGGGTATGGCTTATATTCCTTGAATGCTTAAAAATCCTGCTATGGCTTATTTTATGGGTATGTCTTAAAATATGAGAAACAGGGTATTATCTGAAGCAACGGTTTTATGTTGCTACTTATATCAGTGCCATCAGCCCTGAGTATCCTTGCACACTGTATATAACAGCTCTGATTAACATTCAGTTATAACTCTTGAGTTTATAATATGTTTTAATAAATCAAAGTAGTAAGCTAACAAATTACGTAATTAATGTTGGAACTCAGTGCCTTTGCCCAACAAGGGTGCTCTGTATGTGAACTCAGATTTCTGTGCCTTGAAAACTTTCTGTATCACAAGACTGCTACTCAATTGTAGTCACCTTTCCTCTCCTCAGAAAGGATTTCATGAAGTTGGAAAAGAAGGCCAGAAGCAATCTGAATCTGCCATAGGTTGCAAGCAGCAATGCTGATGTGGTAGAATGATATTAGGAATGCTCTTGTCTGACTTCCGATGAGAGAAATGGGTCCCTCATGCTTTCCATATTCTGCGCCTCTTTTAAAGGGTAATTCGTGAGCCAGTTGGGAGAATCTTCTTTGCAGGCACCGAGACGGCTTCAGAATGGAGCGGCTACATGGAAGGTGCAGTGCAGGCTGGAGAGAGAGCAGTCAGAGAGGTGAGTCCTGAGTAACAAGGCCTTGCGAGGCTGCAATCCTATACTCACTGATCTAGGAGTAAGCCCCATTGGACTAAATGGGCCTTTTTTTTCTTTCATAGGGGCATATAGGATTGCACTGCTGATATGTTTGAATAAAGGGCAATTGTATTTGTTGGTTAAAACATTTGTATTCCATGATTTGGCCAAGCAATTTACGAGACACCCATTAAAAGCAAATAATCAACAAAAACAAGCAAGCCAACAAAATGGGAAAATCAGAACATAAAATCACAGAAGGAAGGGTAGCGGTGGTCAAATGAATCCCAAAATGTGACAAAAGAAAGGAAAATGGACTGGAATTCTAATAAAGTGGAGCCTCCCTTGAAAGAGGGTTGCAAAACATGGGTGCCACAACTTAACAGGCCCTGTCTCACCAGCTGAATCTCTGATGGCTGAGGACTGCTGAGCACATACTCTGTAACTGTGCTTAAAATAATGCAATACATTTTAAAATTGGAAAGAGAGCTTGAAATTGGACATTGGGGATTAGGGCAGGCCTTCAGTATTATGGACTATTCCCAGGAAATAGACCACTTTAAAGACAGTTCAAAGTTTACTTGGTTTGCAGGTGCAGGATTTATTCCCATGGCTGCATCTGTGCGGGCAACATTTTGCCTAGCCTGTTTTGATATGCCCTTAAATCTTGGACCTTTCTGATAAATTTGCATTACGTGTGAATTTGTGCACCTCCCCCTCATTTCAGAAAGATCTGAAACCTTGGCGTGCATTTAGGGTATAATTTTTGGGAAACCTTTACCAAGGTATTTGGAAATAAAAGGAAGCCATTTAAATGTTATCTTCATTTTTAGATATTGCACTCGATGGGGAAGATTTCAGAAGCAGAAATTTGGAAGTCAGAACCAGAATCACTTGTAAGTTTGCAGTTCTTCCTTTAAGGTGAAATAGGGCTGTATTATTATTGATTTTATCAACCATTTCGTGGCATGCTTTATACAGGATCTGTGCATGCTTTTTACAGGATCTTTATACAGTGAAACCTGTGCATGTTTTGTCACAGGCAAGTCCTGCATAATTCCATGGCTCTTAGTTATACCCAAATACCGTAGATGTGACTAAGATTGCCACCTAAGCAGAACATTATAGTTGCCTTAAACTAATACTGAATGTCCTTTTCATCCAGGATGTCCCAGCCCTGCCAATCACTACCACCTTTTGGGAAAGGAACTTGCCTTCTGTCCCTGGACTCCTCAAGTTGTTTGGCTTCTGTGCTCTCTTAACATCAGCGACTGCAGTTGGGCTCTGCACATTTAAAAGGGGACTTCTGGTGAAAAACTGAAAATCGATCTGTGAATCTAACAAGAACTGGCAGATTTGTGTGCATTTGCACGATCATTTTACTCTTGCCAGGTAGTGATTAATGCAATTCTCAATTATCCCATGTATTTCTCCTATGAAACTTTATCTTGCAAAAGGGTCCAACGTGTATTTCTGAGGCCAGTACAAAGTGGGCTGCTGTTGTTATTTTATTTTATTTTAGGGTTGTTGTTTTTAAGTGGTCTGGTGGAGCCCAGTGCATTGCCACAACCTTTCCCCTTTTTTACAAAACCAACTACTATGTTGATCTCACCACAGTGGCAAAGCAAAAATCATTGCACAGTGGGAGAAAAGTAGTTGATCGAACATTTCCATTGCCTCCAAATGTTTTGGGAGAATGATAATTAAGTGAAGAGATTATATGAGTGAATAAATTCCAGGATCAACATTCTACACAAATTTAGGGGTACTTTTTGTTTTCTGTTCTTAGGGTTTGTTTGTTTTTTTGCAAAGAAAGGTTGCCAAAAAACTGGAAGGGGTCTCTTTTTTTGAAGGATTCCACTCCATGGCACATTTTCTAGAACACATAGGCAACCTACTATTCAACCATGTGTTAACTCGGAGAATGCAAGAGCAGTTACACCTGAGTGAACCCAACAAATGAAAACACACATTTTTAAGGCTTGAGTTATTTGTTTGCAAATATTTTATTTACATGGCCAAGCCTTAATCTGGTCATTAAAAATACCAGGACCAGATTAAAGCATGCGAGGGGGTTGGGGGGCATTGATGCTGTTGGGACTCCTGGTTAGACACCCTCCCCCCTGCCACTTCCTGCCTTTGACTCGTGGCATTATGAAGAACTAGGAATGGAGGAAAAGTGTAAATCACTACACACTCATATTTGGACTTTGCGAAACAGTATGTGATCCGAAGCACAATTTCTTGCATTTTTGTGGTGCAGTTGTCCAACCAAGCAATGCTCACAATAATGCATATATTAGGAGGAAGGTATTAGTAGAAATAACATTTAAAATGCAGATGGGGAAATAGGTTTGTTGAAAAGTGTACATTAGCCAAAGTTGCATAAAGCTTTTTGTGTTTATTAGGAGAAATTCGCTCTAGCATGCCGATGAATTTTCGTGAGTATTTCTTAAAACATGGCAAATTGCTGCAAAATGTTGAGAACTGAATTTAAGACGGGGGAAATGTGAAACTTGAGAGGACCAAAATTGACACATCCTTCCACCCAAAGAAGGAACCTATCAACTCAGGCTAAATACAGGTGCAAATCCCAGATAGGGGTCATTCCCAGTGTTGCTTTTCCTTTCTCATGTCTTTGGCAGTATAAATCAGGGAATGAATTACCAAAGATGATAATCTACAAGGAACAGCCATATACTGAATCAGAAAATTGGTCCATCTAGCCCAGTAATATCTACCAACAGGTTCTGGTTCTTAAGCAGATCTTTAAGCTGGATGTGTAACCTGGGAGCTTCTACAGCCAAAGCCTGCTCTCAGCCAATGGCCTCTCAGAACTGCATTGTGATGGAACTCGTTGACACTGTTTTGTGAATTTTGAAAGATTCCTGTCTGTCATCTTAATCTTACCACTGCAGTGTTATGAAGTCTTGTGTACCCTGAGCATTTAGAAATGTCTGGCATTGTGAGTAGCTAGCAACTGTAACGGAGGAAAGAAAATTAGTGTGCCGCATTTCACACAGGGAGGGACCAACATGAACTTTGGCGGAAGAGAGGAAATAATATTGAAATGGACAAAGAACTGTGCATGGTACAAGAGTGCAGCTCCCTAGATATTCCCTTTTAGATTTTTGGTTTATAAAAACATGCAGGCATCCAAACATTTCTAAGCTTTTCTATAGGAGTACTGGACACTGTTCTGGTTCACTAGAAGCGGCTTTGTCATGCTGGCCACATGACCCGGAAGCTGTACACCGGCTCCCTCGCGCAATAATGCGAGATGAGCGCCGCAACCCCAGAGTCGGTCATGACTGGACCTAATGGTCAGGGGTCCCTTTACCTTTTACTGGACACTTGACTACTACTTCTTATTGTTTAAATGAAAACTTGATTTTCAGGATCCCAGCTTCAGCAATAGATACTGGATTTTGAATTTGCACAACCATACCATATGGAAAGGTATCTTAAAACATAACATGGAGTCCATGTCTACCTCTGAGGCTCTGGGAAAGGCCCTTTCAAGCACCTTGTCATACTTGCATCATCTTGAAGAGCCATTATTTTAAAGGTGTATACAAATGATACTAGCTTTCTTTTGCACTTCCTGGATTTGCAGTAGGAACTAACACTTAATGTTGTCCAAAATCTTCCTATCGATATTAACATCCTCATCAGCTTAAAATGGTTTATTATTTCTACGTGTGAAAATGCTTCTGCTTTGGTTTCTAATGAGATGGCTCACAGGAAGTACACCGTGGGAAGGGTCTTGAAGCCCATTTTTCACCTACAAAATGGGACTGCAACATCTTGCTGCTCAAGTAGCTCCAATGAAATCAAGATGGCTAGCTAGAATGACATTTCGGAATGTCAAATTTCAATCTTTTGGGAAGTCTGTTGCTTGCCTCTGGCAAGAATTAAGCTGTTTCTCTGTGCTCTGGCTATGCAGTGTGCCACTGTGAACTGAAGGCATCAATTTAACTTGAGAGAGCATCTCTTAGGAATTTGAAAGACAGGAACAAGCTGACATGACAGACATGGTGTTTCTTTTTGGGTGTTATGGCAGAGTCATGTACTTACCAAAAGATTTCCAAGTCTTGGAGTTGTTTTGCATTTTTTTTCTAAACTAGGATTATCTTTTACTAATGACATTGTGACTCCCTGGGAGTTACATATGTATATTTATACAAACTACCAAGTTACATCCCTTGACCAAAATGGTATGCCAAGGTTTATTAGCTTTTGGCTTGATGAATTTACCATCCTCTTCCTTTGGGTGGTATTATGTTTTTTGTTTTTATTCTTTGGTCAGACTTACTGTAGGTTTGTTAACAATATCCCAGGGTTGCTATTATGAAAATATTTCCTCTATTTTCATAATGGATCACTTTTCCACAGTTTATTTGTGGGTACAGAGGAAATCTTAGGGCAGTAGCCAGAACCTGAGGGGGCTCCCAAGGCACAGCAAGTACCTTGTTGCACACTGTGGCCTCCACCCCACCCCCTTTTCTTTTCCAGCTGACAGTATTGGAGGCTGTTTCCATGTTCTCCTAAGCTTCAGAATAAGTTTTCAGGCAATTGAGGGGCAGGTTTTTAAGTAGTAAATGTTGGTTTTTGGTAATGAGACGTCAACCTGCCTATGTGTGGCCTCTCTCTCTCCCAGCCTTGTGGCTCCTGGTAATGTATTACACATAAAATATGATGTGATGTGACATTTTAGCACGGTGAGTCTTCCTGTCAATAATGTGAGGCCGGGGGTCAAAGAAATGACCAACCTGAGGTCACTTTATATCAGGTATGGGGCACCTTTGACCCTCCAGATGTTGCTAAACTATGAATGCCATCAGTCCCAGCAAGCACCAGCAATAGTCAGGGATGATGGGAGTTGCAGTTCTGCAGCATCTGGAGAGCCAAAGACTCCCTGCACCTTGCTTTATACACTGGTTTTGTTAGAAATTACGAAGAATGGAGAGGAAAGAGGTATGAGACCACAGAAGCTCTGGGTTTCTTCCTATGTATAACTTGGGTGTCAGTGATGGCCATTCAGGTAGTATGAGAGGCTCTGTAGCGCCTGTAATATTTAGTTAATGGAGAGGAGGGGAAGATGAACATCCAGCTGTTCGTGGTTTGTTCTGCTTTAGTATCCCATCAGCGTCATGAGAAAGGGCAAGAGACTCGACTTAATAAAGAAGCATGTCCCTATTCTGTTGTGAGTAAGCATGCAGCCCTAGGAATATTTGGCAGAACTGAGGGAGGCAGGGAGCACAGGCAGCACATTTTATGCAAAATGTGATTTCCTTTACTGCACCCCTTTCCCCTGTTCTAACTAAGCTATGATGTAGCAGTCACAGAAATTCACCCACCAGGCATGAAAAAGTGGGTTGTGGATTCATTTTCAAAAAAGCACTCAAACACTCCCAACAAATCCGCAGCTCTTCCATTTACCGGCAATCATTATTTTCCACAAATGTTTTGTTTCCCCGCTTTCTTCAGTTCCTCATTTCTTGAGATAAATGAGAATGTGGAGCTTATGGGAATGCAGCTGCTTTTCAGAAACAGAAATCGGTTGCACATTAAAGTCTTACCTTTGGTCTGGAAGTTGGCCTATGAGATCTGGAGGATAGATGATCATGCATTTAGGCAAGAGGTTGAACTCGCTGAACTTTTGTTCTTTCAGCAACATTTCTTGGAAGCATATCCCACATATTTCAATAAAACTTTCTTCTGCATCAATCCATGAATGGAAACAGGTTTCTGGGCATGAATTTACACTAACAGTATAAAAGGTTGCTGTGGGAAAACCCCAAGCCAACACATGGTGCAGGTACCACTAAGCTCCAACACCATGCAAAGAATTTAAAGTGCCTGCCATCTCCGATCACCTCTTTAGTTGAGGGAAAAGAAAAGCAAGAACTGGGGTCAATACAGGGATGATGTTTTCTTCAACCTTCTTATCCACCAAGTGATTAATCTTTCAGAGCTGATAAATGCTGATCATACCTAAGATAGTGTGGGGAAAGGAGAAGAGGAAGGTTTTACAAGATAAATACTGGGCACTCAGCATGTTGCCCCCCCCCCAAGGCTAGGACCAACATCTTTAACAGCAGAGTGTTTTATTCTCATGAATTTATAAACTTCTCTGAGAGCTCAGAACCAAAATCAGGGTCAGATGGGAGAAGGAAGATGCAAACGGTTAAGCTGTCCCTTCATAAATTGCTTGTGTTAGACTTTATAAAATGGCAACATCTTAATCTTTTGAGGTGTGTTTCATTAACTTACAATGGACTATTTTGCATCATACTTTAACTAGCAGCCTTGTTTGTGGACACAAATGTGTATGATGTCATACAACATTACAGGAAAAGAACACAGAGGTTGCCTTGCTTGGATCCTCGGATGAAATGTCCATCTAAGGTTGTACTCTATCAATGTGTAGTGCAAGCCTGCACATGTCTGCTTAGAAGTAAGTGCCACTGAGTTTGGAGGGATTTACTCCCAAGTAAGTGGATATAGGACTGCAGCCCCCATTGGTTAGCTAGGTGCCTCTGTGGAGCTTACAAGAAGGGCATGGCAGAGATTTCCCTTCACACTAGGAATTTAATTACTTCCTCTGAAAGGCATTATAGGACTGTAAGGCACATAACACAGCATGGAGTTGGATGACATTTTTAAGTAAGTGCTTGTTCTGTGCAGTGCCAGTTGACTTTCTGCGATACGTGATTGGAAATCTGACACATTTTTTAAACTGCACTTCACTGATTCAGTAAAGACAGCATGTATGCTGCTATGGCTACAGTATTTTTAATGAATGTCTGGGTCGGTGTTTTATTTGACTAGGGTGCTTATTGTAAGTTATCCCTAGTGCCATAGTTTTGATGGGCCTTGTTGAGCCACATCACCAAAGTGTGTGTGTGTGTGTGTGTGTGTGTGTGTGTGTGTGTACATGCCCAATTCTGGAATGGGCAGCAGGCTACAATGCCAGCATCTTTTGAGGGAGCCAGAAAATCCATTCATCACTTTGTTTATTGAGGTGTGTGTGTGTGTGTGTGTTGTGGATAACGAATTCAACTATTTTGGCATAGAGGCATGCCCCACTGTCAATTGCAGTTCTTAACTGTCAAATTGTGGGAAAGTGACACTTAGGACATAGTGAACTAAGGACTCTGTGCGCCATCGATATCGATGAAGACTGTTGAATAAGAGAGCACAGCAACATTTCACTGTATCTTTTCTGTAAATGACTATGGTGCTGCCCTACAGGTTAAAGCTAAGGTTGCAAAAATCGGAGGGGAAGGAATGTAGAGAGTCCAGGAGACAATGAAGAGAAAAAGGTGTTGCTAAGTGTGCACTAATTGCCTCTTATATCAATGCATTTGAAAGCCATTGTATCTGTTCATATACTGCAGAGCTGTAACTATTGTATTGCTGTTTTAAATGTCAAAGGGGTCAGAAAAATCAACTGTTGCACTTGGCAGTGAGAACTGATGCATAGTTCATTAAAGGGCCCCTCTCTGCACTGAGTCAGATGAGTATTCTGGCAATACCCTGTTAAAGGCTTTAGAAACATTGTCATCTTTGCTGCAAGATGTCCTCTTCCAAGATAACACCTGAATTCTAATTATCAGTGGAAACCCAGCAGATTATTAAGTGCTGGAGAGAAGACCAAACTGCGGCCCTCCAGATGTTTTGGCCTACAACTCCCATGATCCCTAGCTAACAGGACCAGTGGTCAGGGATGATGGGAATTGTAGTGCAAAACATCTGGAGGGCCGAACTTTGGGGATGTCTGCTCTAGCTGATTTCATCTTTTGGAAAGCACCATTCCCCCAAGAGGTTCAGTTTATGGAACTGAAACTAGCATAACATTAGCCTAGAATATTACTGTGCTATAAGAACTGTGTCCAAAGGCAGGCTTCTAAAGTTTAAGCCTATTTTGAAGAGTGGAGAAATAAAATATTTGCTTCACAGAAAAGGAGAAAGTGTGTGCTTGAAAACTAGAAGAGCTAATCCGCAGGAGACCTGGGCAAATTTGAACAGTACAATTAAAAGTTAACAGTCCTCCCTAAGTAAATGTACCCATTGATTAAGCATAATATTCCTTCCAGCGTCTTCTTCCCTGAAACCTTATTAACAGCTGAGCTTCTGTTCCAGTGGAAATAGAAGTGAATATCTTCAAAGCAGGTTTTTAAAAGGGGGGGTTTAAATTAAATTATACTGACCTAACCTGCAGCTGAACTTTCTTCCCCTTTGATCACATACTAGTACTAGTCGTCGTATCTGTTGTGTACAAGTGTAACATCACAGTATCGGGATATGGATTCAGTCAGTCATGGTTTGTTTGTGCCTTATATGATTGTGGCGTTTTCTTAAGTGCCTCTGTGGTGGCTATTTTGTCTTGAACCCCTTATTATGTTCCTTTTCCTGTTCTAGATATTTTTATCTGGCAGCTGTGAACCTTTTTAAAAGTTCAACTCAAACGAATAAACATTGCCACACTGAATGTCTTTGAGGGCTTTTTGATTTTTTTTGGCAGTCCCTGCGTTCCATTGGTGCATTGATTTGGTCAAGGTGTGAACACAGGGTGATACCCAATGCATTTACATCCATGGATATCAATGGGTTTACTGTATGAGGTGGATATCACTCATATTTGGTAGCTGCTTACGGCAGGGGTGGCTAACACTTTTCTGTCTCATGCAAGTACACAGGCATGTCCACAGAGAAGCATGGAGCCCCACCTCTTCAGCTGATCTGCATGGATCAGCCAAGGAGAGGAGTATCATCTTCTCCCCATTCATCAAATTATCCATCAGTTGATGAGGGAAAGGACCATTTGCCTCCCCTTCAGAGAGCTGGGCTGGATATATTTATATATTTAATCATCACCACAAAAATCAGGGGTGTCCTAGATAGGACAGAAAAACCTGCAACCAATCTGACCCTTCCCTCCCAGATTAATGTGTGGACTGGGACTAAGTTGTCCCCTGGCTCTTCTACAGAATGTTCTGATGCAGTTCTCTGCTCAAAAGAGAGAGACTATAAAAAAAGGTTTAGAAACATGTATGTGCAAAAATATGTGTTTAAAAGCGTGGATTTAAAACACGGTTGACTGTAGAAAAGGGGCAAGGCAGATTTATGCATCAACAAATGTGGAAGAGGCATGAACGGGAACAGATTGATTTGCCTACCCCTTTTCAGTGTGTTGACAGAGTAAACACTCAGCCATGCCTACCAAGAAGCTGACTCTGGGAACATGAACTATGAACAGATGCCACCAGCCCGTCCGTAAATATGCAAAACAAATAGGCCAAGCCTGCATCAGAGTCTTAGTCTTGGTCTCTATGAGAGACTGAAACAAGCCTTCTTGGTGGCTTTCCAGTCCCTTTGGATGACAGCTCTCACCCCTCCCCACCCAAGTCAGCACAGTTATTGGGTAACCAAGAATTTTGCAAAAGGTTGACTGCTTGCTCTTGCAATGCAAAGTGGAGAAGAGGTGGGTGGTGATGGGTGAGAATATTTGACCCTTCCCTCGCCTGTTGCTGAGGCAAGTCCCTTCCTGCAAAACTATAATTCCCCCAGTTCATGCATATTTAGTTCGTGAAGTTGCCTTTTTCTAAATGAAAGATCCCTGGATATCATAGCTTTTCCTCCTTAGAGAAGATGCTATACCTGCCTGATTGTTTTAGATGCTTGTAGCAGATGCATCCCTGCTACATAATGGGATGGAGAGGTGGCAGCAAGGTCAGCATGGTGCAGACCATTGCAGTGTTCCAGGCAGTGTGTTTGCACCATGCTGAACTTGCCCCTGCCTCTCCCTTCCCCATAAAAGGCAAGGATGTGACAAACCAGAGGTCAGATGAGCAGCATTCCCCGCCCCCGCCAACCATGCTGTCTACTACTGATGGTTGCCAACATTTTTGCAACTTTTCTAGTTCTTTGATATCCTAATGTGTGTGAGGAGCCCTGCAATGTCACTGTAGAGTATTTTTAAAGCCAAAATTTACTATGCAACACAATGGTCTGCAACCAATTATATATCTAGTAACCAGTATGCTTCACAACGGCCTTGGAATTGTAATGTTCATAGCCTGGTTTCAGCAAACACAGAACCAGTCAACAGAATTAATGAAAGAAATCCTTGGCTATTTATACCCCTATTCGCAGAGATAAACAATATGAAATTGAGCTGTTCCAGCTCATACTGCTGGCTTTTCAAACAACAGATCCATAGTGTCACATCTTCTCTGACTCAGGGCACTTGTTCACACACAGCAGTTCTATGGCAACAGTACTTGGATTCAGCCCAGTGTTCTGAGAAGAATGGTTTTGTCCTTGCAGCTAAGGCTCAGCATGTTCTTCACTGTATCTACTTTACAGAAAGATGTAAGTTTACTTCTGTAAGTTTGAGCTGGTAGTCAGGAACATCAAAAAGTAGAAAGAAATTGGATGTATAAATTTATTCCGCAGCAAAAGAAAGATGTTGCTTCCAGCAGGAGCATCATGTCAGCAAGCAGCAGGACACTGCCAATTTTAATGAAAGTCTTTTAGTCGAAATCCCATTTGCAGCTCCCACAGTAGTGAGAAGTGCTTTTCTCTGTGTGAAGTTTTGGAACACAGCACAAGGCAATGTGAAGTGATTGAAGATAGCAGCTGCGGAACAATACAACCACTTTGCAAGCCAATAAAAGGTTCCCTCCTAAATGCCCCAAACCAGCAAGGCTCTATCCACTTGCAGAAGAAGTGGGCTGCACAATGCAAAAGGCATTGGATCCACAACACACAACAGGAACTTCAACCTAAGGAACTTCTTTCTGCACCAAAGAGAGCGGGATTTCTAAATGGATACTAATGTTGGGGATACAAAGTCATGTCTTCTCTCCAATGATTCTTGGGAGCCGGAGCCAGCCCACCCATGAGTCGAGGTGAAGCACCCACCTCAGGCAGGAGTGCACGAGGCAGTGCTCCACCCACCCCACCACTTCCACTGTGGAGAGGGAGACTCTCATAGATGTTCATCTTCCCTGCCCCTGGTGGAGAAGCCGGCTAAGCAGCATTGTTTTGAGGAATGCCCTGGCTCCTGCCGAGTTCAGAGAGAGCCGGGGCATTCCTGAGTGCCACAACATTCCTGAGTGCCACATTGCCACTTGGCTGTCCCTCCTCAAACACCTGCCCCCAAGAAAGAATCTGAGCACCCGACTTCCCCAGAGTTGTGCACATATTATGCTTGCTTCAATTCAGAGAGCCACAAACACAGCCAAAGTCTGTGTGCACCCATTGCTGCACTTGTGAGAGCTTCCTCCTTCTGTCCAAACACCTCCCTCCCCCTCCCCCTGCGCCAAGGTCATTAGCATCTAGAGCTGTCACTACGTCCTCCTTTGCAGAGCTCTCAAATGTTCCCTAAAAGCAGTGCGTATGTGCATTTGCGGGGAGGGTGCAATTTGCAGCAGACAAATTGCCCTTCAACAGACATAAAAATGACACAGCTTGGATGATCTGGGGTGTTTTAAATGGATACTTTAATGGCGATTCAAGGAATGTTCAAAGGCACATTTCACTAAATCACACAGATAAGAGGCACAAATCATAGCTACCATTTTACAAAGGTAGTTAACGATGAGAGCACCAACAGACTTGGATACCCTTATCACCAAATTGTCAGTTATCTACATACCTGTATAACATTACCTGAAGTAAATTGTCTTTTCCAGGAACCATTGGTCACATTATAATTGGACATTAACAACATACAAAAAAGCTGCTGGATCAGGGTAGGGGCCCATCTAGCTCAGCAACATTCTCACAGCGGCTAATCAGATGCCTGTAGGAAACCTCAAAGAGGACCTGAACACAAGGTAACTCTCCCTTCCTGTGATTTCCAGAAACTAGTATTCAGAAGCATCATGGTGGAGGCAGAGTATAGCCATCGTGGCTAGTAGCCACTGATTACCCGCAGAGTACTGTGTAAGGCTGGGGAGAACAGGGTTCAAATGCCTGTCCAGCCACCATGCTCACTAGATGACCATGAGTCAGTTTCTGGGGGGTAGTCAACCAAGTTTTACTCAGAACAGACCAATTGAAAGTAATGGATCTAACTCAGTCATGCCCGTGAATTTCAATGGGTCTACTCTGAGAAACTTAGTTTAATTCCACTCATTGTCTGTCAACTTAAACCAGGGGTCAGCAAACTTTTTCAGCAGGGGGCCGGTCCACTGTCCCTCAGACCTTGTGGGGGACAGGACTATATTTTGGGGGAAAATATGAACCAATTCCTATGCCCCACAAATAACCCAGAGATGCATTTTAAATAAAAGGACACATTCTACTCATGTAAAAACATGCTGACTCCTGGACTGTCTGCGGGCCGGATTTAGAAGGCAATTGGGCCACATCCAGCCCCTGGGCCTTAGTTTGGGGACCCCTGACTTAAACTATTCCACAGAGTTATGAGAAATAAGGACGCTTAGCAGAATACAACCCATTTTCATTTAGCTGATTTATTTTTATTTGTTTGTGTCAGAAGGGAAACATTTTGTCTAGCTTTCTACACAAATGTGACTCTACTTCCCTACATAGCTGCCAAGTTTTCCCTTTTCTCGCGAGGAAGCCTATTCAGCATAAGGGAAAATCCCTTTAAAAAGGGGATAACTTGGCAGCTATGCTTCCCTAGTTTCTATTTTTAATTAAGGGCTTTGTAAGTTACTCCTATTTCAAAAATGGCAAAGCAACATCTTATGTGTTCAGAGCATAGTGAGGGATTCTACACTTTTTTTCTGTAAAGTAGTACATGTAATATAGTTACACACATTTCGTATCATAACCCCATTTTTATTTATAGAGCCTTGGGAACCCTAAATTATCTCTTTTGCTAACTTTATTACCTTGCTTTTGCACTTAATGCTAGTTATTTCTCTTTAGTCAAATCCATGCCGAACCTTGTATCTTGTAATAACTGAAACTACATTTACAGTTACAAAATTTACAAAATTACAGTTTTGTCATTTTAAATGGCAGTAGACTAAGTACAACAGGCACTTGACAGCATAAACATCTAGTTTAATGAGCCACTAGAGTAAGCCTTTAACATTGATTTGTTCACTGTGAGACTAAAAAAAATTAATTTTTCCAAAAGCATTGTGAAATGTGCAAAGTATCTGTTCTGGCTTGTTCTCAAAAGGCATAAGGGATAAAAGGCCACTGACTTTAATCAATAAAAGTAAGTGAGGAATCATAGAATTCTGGAGTTGGAAGGGACCACGAGGGTCATCTAGTCCAACCCCCATCAATGCAGGGTTCTTTTGCCCAACATGGGGCTTGAACTAGAAAATAGAACCTTTGCTTCACTACTACTTGATTTTTAAATGGACACTAAAACTATTTTTGATGTGTTGATTCAGGTGCCCCAAAATGCTTCTCTCCAAGAACAACATTTGTTCATTAAAAATATTTATAGGCAATCTTTATGGGTAAAACTCACCCACTCAAGGCCACTTATACAGCAACAGATAAAAATACAGTTCCCACGATAAAAATACAATACCCAGCATGAAGGGCAAAATTGAAAGAGTTTATTCAGAAGCTTTCTCGGAAGATAAGTCCCTTTTTATAGGCAAGAAGTCCAGCTGCAGCCAGTGAGGTGAAGAAAGCAGAACATCCGAGGAAGCTCAAGAGGCCTGGGACAGATGGCAAGTTCCTCTCCAAAAACGTGGTAGTGATTGGGAAAGCCGGGACATCCTAGGTAGAATGTGCAGTCATTTTTAGAGAACAGCAATTTCAACAACAAAGAAAGCAACTGTACGATGCAGTTAAACAGGGCCCCAGAAAATAACTCTTGCTAGATGAAAGCTAGAAGAACCCCTATCTGGTATCTCAGCAAATGAGTGAGACTACAAGACTATCAGGAACTAGAAGGAGGTGGAGACAGGTACTATGGGATAGAGATGGGCAGTTTGAGGAGCAGAACGAGAGACTTGCAAAGCACGTGTCAGGGGGACTCCTTACAGGGACCCTCCCCCAGTCATCCTGGCCAGCACTTCGTCCAGTGACAGCACTAGCAGCGGGTCAGGAGGAGGGAATGAGGAATGGAGCAGGGTGGAGAGAGGGCTCTCGGATGCGTCAGAGCCTAGGCACCGACCCAGCTGGCCAGAGAGGGAAGGGCAGCGCAGCGAGGTGCCAGAGCCTCTGCAACACTCCAGCCAGAGGACGGAAGAAGGAATGCAGCCCTTTCCGGCACCCGAATTGAGGCGCGCGCCCACACACAGGGCTAGGGGGAGGCGCTTTGGGGTGCCCAGGCTTTTATGCTGGCCGAAGAGCCGGAAGCAGCCATTGCTGGGTTATGAATCGGACTAGGCAGTCATGTTTTCTGATACCTCTGCACTGTAAATAATATGCACAATAAAACTCTGAAAGACAGAGCGGACTGGAGCGTCTTTACTCGAGAGTAGCCGCAACAAAACAGCACAGGAGTAACTTTTCCCCCAGGACTTAACTAACTAGAAACTATTTATGTGCTATTTTCCCAGTGGGAGACTGCAGGGCTGTTTGGGCTTCTATTGATGAAATGTGCCCGCCTTGAATGCACACACTAGAAACTAGGCCAAGATTTCCATTTTAAGTTCATGGCTATTTTTCTATTAGGTATCCTCATAATAATATGGTAATAAATTATAGTGATGCAGTTATATAATCTAGACCAGGGGTGGCCAACTCCCAAGAGACTGCGATCTACTCACAGAGTTAAAAACTGGCAGTGATCTACCCCCTTTTGGGGGGTTCAGGTCAAAAGTTGTTGAGCTTTTTTTAGGGAGGAGGAAGGCCCATGGGGGGGGGGTTCTGGCCAAATTTGTTGAGTTTTTTCAAGGAGGGGGTAAAATTTCGAGCTTTTCTTAGGGGAGCCACAGTTGTTCAGCTTCTTTGGGGGGAGCCAATGACCTACCAGTGATCTACTGCAGATGTCTAATGATCTACCAGTAGATCACGATCTACCTGTTGGACATGCCTGATCTAGACAATGAAATGTTGAGTTCGGCCGTACAAAAAGAGCATGAGAGATCATACTTGCCTTTGATTCTGGTTCTGTCACCCAAATTTCATTTTTTGAAATCCTTCCCATACTGCACAGTATCTGGAAGACAGAAAATGATATCCCACTAACAGTAATTCTTTTCATCACCATGTAAGTCATGAAGGGAGAAATGAGATAAAGACAACTGAGGGCCAACTCTTGCATTGTACATGGTGTTCAGACACTGTTTCCACATACTAGAATCGCACACTGCAAGAGCGATGTCGAAGATCAGAGACAGATCATACACTTAACTTCCCTGCTAGCTCTCTTGGCTTCCCAGAAGGTACACCACTGATGTGGTAAGCACCACATTGTCTGACCATCCCAAATGATCCCAATTTCAAACATTACCAGTATGTTGGTGGTGCAAAACCAGACCATGTGGAAAAATAAACACACCACAAGGGCCACTAATAATTCAGTAGGGCAATGAGGTGAGATATGAATTGGTTCCATGTTTACTTCCCACAAATACTGCAAGCTAGGAAGATTCATAGATCCAAGTCCTCAATATCTAGCCTATACAGAAAATACCGCTGTTTACAAAAGAGGTCCAGATGTCACAAGGAAGTTAACTGACACCCACCTAATACCTTTATCGTTTGAGTCTTCTGAAGTGGTTTACTTGATAGCTGAATGGTGCACATTTGACTACTAAGAGCTATTGTTTAAATTAAAGCAGCTGCTCCACCCATTCAAGTTTATTCTGGCTTAATTAGCATTCTGTTTGAAAAAATCCTATTGTACATAAAAACTTTGATTCAGGCATTTCAAGGATACATTAAGCAACAATAGCTGGGATTCATTAGCTGCTGATTGTTATAAAAGAATGTTAGTGTCTTTGGTCCTTCTGATTTGCTGAGAATTCTTTCTTTAGCACAGTAAAATTGAGATCTGAATACCAAGCAGACCCAAAATCTCATTGGTACAGCTATTTAGGTCTTTAATGAAGATGCCCATTGAATTCTGGCGCTCTTTACCTCTCTGGCAGCTCTCTCTCCAGCTTGCACTGCACCTTCCATGTAGCCACTCCACTGAGTAGCTGTTTCTGTGCCAGCAAAGTAGACCTTACCTACTGGCTGACGAATGACCCTGTAAAACAAACATCACAACACCTAAGTCCCACTTGGTAGGCACTGAGAGCAAAGAGCTTTAGGCTACTGAACAGTAGCTGGCAGTATAGCATCAAATACTCATGATGTTCGACTTTTGCTATTGTTACAGGTCTGGTATAAATACATGTAAACACGTGTAAATAAATCATATTTCAAAGATATTGCAGACTCAACTGTGTCTCATTTTCTCCAAAGGAACAGAGACCCTGGTTGAGTGCCAAGACCCTCTTTGAAATCTCATGCACTGCTTGGCAGAGATTGGGGTGGCCATTAACACTGTGAAAGTTGTTTCAGGGAAGGTGCTAATGTTTGGAAAACTCACAGAACCTTCCACTTCACTGTTCATTTTTTCCTCCCATTCATGATTACCCCATTACCCTAATTGGCTATTGTTTCAGATGGAAAGGAAAAACATCTCTGCTTCCCAACTGTGCCACCCTTGACTGTTCTGTTGACAGCATCATTGTCAATTTGTGTTGTGCAGTAAGACTCTGCCCTCCCTCCAATTATCACCTCTAATTATGTAGTACTTATCGTTGCAGGATGTGGACTTGGTTGCACATTCAAATGTGCATCTCTGTCCACATTGTAGCCCAAATATTCTGCTAATTGTGATTGGAGCCGGAGGAGAGAACATTGGGTCCAGTTGCCCATGGTGACATGCCATCTAACCTAACACAGTAAAAAATTACCAAGGGAATGAGTGGGTGATGTGTACTGCAAGAATCAAAAACGCTGTATGAAATGCAGCCTTCCCATTTTGACTCAGCACTAGCAATCCCCAGTTCCAGAGGTTTAAATATATCCAACATCTTTTAAGAGGAATCAAACAAAAGGGAACTGGAAATATGTGGGCCATTTTGGGGGTGGGAATCTCCAAACTGCATCCCCCTGCCCCCCACAACTGTCTTCTCCTTCACAGCTCCCAAGCAACATATTTGCTAGCAATCTGTAGTTAAGCCCCATGACTGTAATTGAATTGTTTCTCTTCAATGATGCCTAAATAGGGAGCATGTTATCTACAACCTTAAAACAGATTATTATGCTTTTACAGAATGCTTTACAGCATATTACAGTATTATTTTGCCTACTGGCAAAAGCTTCAGTTTTCTGGCATTTTTCTCACTAGGAGAGTGTATTAGTATGCCTAGGTGTAGCGGGCTTCATATCTAGAAGGTTTTATAGTTCAACAAATTTCAGCTAGCAACAATGAAACAAGAGTACATTATTAGCTAGTTTTACCTTCCATATTGGCACATAATGCCTGGTGGCAAATAGGCTGAATAGCAGCCACCAGAATATTGTTCGGCACCCCAGTTCTTTTCTTCATAATGCACTGGCTGCAGGAATAAATCAAACAAAGTTAGTTAGTTTTTTAAGGCATTGATGCATGGCAGAATTAATATTGAAAATGCTGGATATTTTTCCAGGTTTCCCTTACTGGATTACAGGGAGGTGTGTTAATTTACAAACAAAATACTATTCATATAAATCAAAGAAGGAGGTTATGCTACTACACAGTGCTGACTCAATACTTTGGACTGAGCTGGGTTTCACTGTTACTAGCTATGAACAAGGCTGTGATTTTTCAAGCATTTCTCTAACACAAAGCCTGATTCATATCTCCGAAGAGCAGAGTGCTTTATAAGATTGGTAGGTAAGAGAAATGATTATTCTTGCAGTATGTCTATGAAGAAATGGTAATAATGGAGCAGAACTTTAATTTCCAGAACTTGCATTGTTTTCACATGTTGCAATCCCGTGGTATGGACTCATAGGTTATGCTTTTCAACCCCAGGGGTGGGGTCCTTGATAGAAGTGACTCCTCCCCTGCAATTTCCCCCCCTCCAGGAAAAAGTGAGAGTCTTCATGCAAATGGGGAAAAGTCTGCATTAATTTGCTCCTATCAGTATTGAACATAATCTACTTTTTCTAAACTTTATTGATTTGGCTTATTTTTATTTATTTAAATGATTTATATACTGCTTAACTATAATCATTTCTAAGATGTGTACAAGAAATGCAGTACAGAAAATATAAAAATGTGCTACAACTATAAAACCAGACTTCAGTTCAAATGTCTTTTGGAACAAGCAAAAAAAGTATTCAACAGGTATTGGAAGTTCAACGGGGGAGGGGGGCCTGCCTGACCTCAGCTGAAAGCGAATTTCATAAGATTCGAACCCAATATGCTAAAGGCACAGCATATTGGTGGATATGAGCTATTTTCATCCAAGCCATGGGCAATCGTTAATAATGACTCCTCTGAAGATTTCAGCGATGGAGCAGAGACAAGGGATTAGGCAATACTTTGTAAACAGAGTGTTTTAACAGTACAAAAGAATATGGCAGCTGCCTTCTGAAACAATGTTCTAAGGGTAACGGATAACATGTTTTAAGAAAGCATAATTCCACCTCTCAGGGTTGCCTTTGGATAGTCTATAAGATAGGCAAACAAACTCTGATCATCTTTAGATGTATAGCGATTGGTATGATTGCCATTGAGATTATGGTTGCTTCCACATAGATCCAAAGTAAAAGTAAGTTTTACCAACTAAGGTTTGCTCATAGGTAGTCCTATTGAAATTAATAAACTTAATTTAGCTTTGTTCCTATGTAAATATCGATGGAGCAACTCTGATTAAAAGGTAGTTGACTATCACTACATGGTTCTTTGGTTCTTCCTGCATCAGATCCCCAAATAACGTTCCTCAAAGATACCTGCCTCTTTCTGCCTCTGAGATTCTAAGTAATTAAAGACCATCAAGCTTCTTTTGCTAATCACCCATTTGATGCAAGATAGGCCCATACACATTAATCAAAACCATTAACAAGATTGCTGTCGTATTAGATAAATTACATTTCCCTATAACAGAAGCACTGCTTTCAAGTTAGATTTGTATTTTGCTTTACAAGGAAAAATAAACAAAAGAACACTCCATTAATCAATTACATGCTGTAAAATATATATTTCTAGATAAAAATAAAAGAATGCTTTCACAAAAAAGGGGAGTTTTCCTTATTTTTGTCTTGCATTCTAATATAAAAGGATCTTCATTCATTTTCAAAAAGATTGTTATCACATACCCTATTCCACCCATAGTGATTGTGCTAATTTACTTAACACACCTGTATCTCCTAATTTGTGGCATGCAATTCTGAATTTTTCCCTTATTGATTCTGAGGGGTCTGCTCTGAATATGACTGGATATCACCTGATATTTACATTTTAGGATTTCATTCAGATGGCAAGAGATAAAATAGTTGTCATCTATTACCTTTTCACCTAAGAACCAAATAATAATATGAACACAGACCCCAAATGTTCATATAGCTAAACCATAAAGTTGTAATAATTAATACTCCACCAATTTTAGATGCTCTTCTTCCTTACATGTAAAGCTTCTTCTGATCCAAAGACTTTTGCATAGAGTTCACAGATTTTTCTCTTCCTACATAAAGAAGGAAAAGATACAGACAAAATGTGAAAGGACCCAAGTCTATGATCATTAGGTTTTTGAAACTAATAAGATAGCAAAGAAAGATTTCAAACAACTATCAAAGCCACTGAACAAATCAAATCTTCCAGTGAGTGTATTTACTCAAAAGACTACATTTTTCGTACTAAACTGAAGTTCATACACAAAGATGGCAGACTTTCGCCTCTTCCAGAGAGTTGGAGCAATGGAGCATGCTTTTTAGTTGGTGCTCAGCTTGTTAGGTGACCTTGTCCAAGCTACTATCTCATAACAACCATGAAGTTAAGTTTGACTGTATATATCTTAAAAATCTGACTTCTGAATCTTAAAATTACAATGATCTTAGCAAGAATTAATTTTTGTTAGAGAATACAAACAGACTTTTAAATCAGAGATATGTTTAGGAGTTGCTTATTCTTACCTCTCCTCTTTGCTAAGATCTGCTAGTCTAAATGCCTTTCGTGTAAGGATAAAGCTAAACAGGGAGGAAAGTACATGTCAATATTGCACACAAAGGTACCAATTGGAAAAAAACACCACATGCCACCAAAGTGTAAAAAAAGAAGAAGAACAGCAATACGTAAGAGCTACATGTAACTAGTCTTATACTTCAGAAATTGGTAACTTCAATACTGGATTCCTGCAATGTCATGTAGATTCCCTTGTGGTATGTGGGGATTTGTGGGCACAGCAACAAGTGCTAAAAGATAATGTTTGCATGTGTGTGAAACAAAGGACAGCTCAGGACATGTATGATGGAACTAACAGCAAGGCATAAATACATCTTTCTATAGGGTTCTCTAATGTTACCTAGCATACATTCCACAACTTCACACCAGCTGGTCTTCCACAAGTCTTTCTGTCCTTATTTTTTGCATCTAATATATAAAAGCAGGCTTCATTACCCCATAATAGCAGGTACAGAGTCATCAGGTTTAGTGTCATCTAAGGTGATTGAAATTGGAGCCTCTTCGTCCAAAATCATTGCACAGCCACAAAAATCTGAAAGGAAAAATAGAATGTCCACCAGAAATACTCAAGTGTGGAGTACTATTTCCAGGCACAAATGCACATTTATTTTAACATTAAATATCTTGTTAGGCATTGCACATTTAGAACTCTTGTGCTGCATAATACTTCCTGTTCAAACTTCCAAGGAATGCACTTTCTAATCTTAACTTCTTTACAATAAACATTTTTGCTCATTGCAATACTCAAAAACTCTTTGATATGCCTCCCTGTCTCCCATTGTCATATACAATGATATTTCAATTAAACACAGTTACTGAGATAATACACTGCATATCTATGTTGTGATTAATATGAGTTAGAGAGGGAAGGTGCATCAACACTAGTGATTGTACATATTGACAGGATTACATAACTTGTGTACCCATCAGACAAAACTTAGATGCTTGATAACTCCACCCTTATCACAGTTTTACTTTGAATGTTGTTAGCTTTTTTGAGCTCTCCAGAGGCAGATTTAGGGCAGCATAACTGGTTCTGCTATAGCATAGCTGCCAAGTTATCCCTTTTTAAAAGGGATTTTCTCTTATGCTGAATAGGCTTCCTCGCGAGAAAAGGGAAAACTTGGCAGCTATGCTGCTATAGGGATGCAGGTGAAGCTGTGGTCTAAACCACAAAGCCTAGGGCTTGCCAATCAGAAGGTCGGTGGTTCGAATCCCTGCGGCGGGGTGAGCTCCCATTGCTCGGTCCCAGCTCCTGCCAACCTAGCAGTTCAAAAGCATGTCAAAGTGCAAGTAGATAAATAGGTACTGCTCTGGCGGGAAGGTAAATGGCATTTCCGTGTGCTGCTCTGGTTTCACCAGAAGCAGCTTAGTCATACTGGCTACATGACCCAGAAGCTGTATGCTGGCTCCCTTGGCCAGTAAAGTGAGATGAGCGCCACAACTCCAGAGTTGTCCGTGACTGGACCTAATGGTCAGGGATTCCTTTACCTTTACCTAACTCAGGCATTCCCAAACTTCGGCCCTCCAGATGTTTTGGACTACAATCCCCATCATCCCTGATCACTGGTCCTGTTAGCTAGGGATCATGGGAGTTGTAGGCCAAAACATCTGGAGGGCCGCAGTTTGGGGATGCCTGACCTAACTGGTTCTGCTACACTAGATGGATAGCCTAGGGGGCGCCACATGGTGCAACAAGATTTTGACCTTGCACAGTGTGCTACTCAAATTGGAAAGGCCAAAGTCCTCTCTGTTTTAGTAAGCAGAAAGTGGGATATAAATGAATCAATTCTTAATTGTGCCAGACTGAGGCACACATACCTGACTTCTTCCAAAAGGCTTCTTTGTAGTACATCATGCATTTGATAACAAAGCCCATGGGGATGCGCTGGATTAATTGGTTTCTTTTTGTTGGTAGTTCTGGCTTGAAATGGATCTTTGTGGTTAAGGCTGGTGGGATGGCACTAATCACATACTTGCTCTGTAAAATGTAAACAGGTAAACATAAGACACATATCCCAAAAGAGCAACCATGGCAGTTAAAGGCTAACGTTGCTTTGTTAAATGTTGAAAGAGTAACATTTATCGGGGGCTAAGCTTTTCATACAGATCTGTATGAGGCAATGTTACACACTTTTGAGAGATGTTCGCTCAGTACTTCAATCATTCTGACATTTACATTTGTACAGGATAAAAGCTGTGAGCACTGTAGTGGCAGTCCAGTGACATAACTATAAAAGGAAGGAAGCAAGTGACAGCAAGGACAGGAAAATGTCAGAGGCTGATGAAGCTCTCATAAATAGATCAATAAAATAGATTTCAAAGATTTCCTCAGTACTGAGAGAAGCAGAGTAACACACAAGGGTGGGGCTGATTACATTGGCTTAAAAGCTATAGCGGACATGCCCCCTATTAAATGCATACTATGTTTTATTCTTATTGGATTACCTTATATGTCTCATGGTTCAGTGTCTCCACAATGACACTATCACCTGAATGATCAATGTGGATTACAGGCCTCTCCAGTTTCACAGTGCCTTTGAGTAACGCCATTATCTTCTCTGTTATCTGTCCAGAACCCCCGACAAACTTCCTCTCCTGGGAACACCAGCACCACCAGAGAAATAAGATAACAATGTTGTTTTTTTAAAAATGGCGTAGTCCATCTTTAGTTAAGCTTGAGAGAAAAAGACATTGAAAGCTGGATTTCTCAAGTAATCAAGATCAGCAAACATCTTCAACATGTGTTTGACTTGATTGACTACTGGCGTCAGCCCTGAACCAGAAGCATATCTGGACAAAAGCATATTAGTTTTCTTCTATGGGATATGGTATCTCTAATACATTTAGTATAATTATGAAAGAGGTGATCATAGACAATCTTTTGCTATCATTTCTAGGTCAGGAGAATTCACAATTGATATGAGCACAGGGAAAGCATAAAGCTTCCAACTTATGAAATATTGCTTTCACTGGGGACAGTGTTCCTGACAAAGTGTTCCTTGAAATAGTGTCTCTTTATTACTTTCATGTTCTCAGAAATAATAAAAACTATTTTATAAATTCTGCTCTAATTGAGGGACCTTCCCAAAGACCCTTGTGATTACGTCAGGCAATTAGTAGTACTGTGCTTTGGGCGCATGTTTATTAAACTAGAGACTCTGGGCAAGGGGTGGTGGTGATGAGATACAGAATTCTTAAGAACACAGTAACTGGCTAGTAACCATAGAAACTAAACTGGATCATTATCACAGTAGCACAGTAAAGCCTCCATAGTATGGGGTGTATGAATGTGGGAGAGGAAATAATATTAATCTAATTTCAACAGGAGTCTAAATGTTCAAAATAGCATGATTTTCTGTTTGTTTATTCCAGGACTGTAAAAACACATTGAGTTCTTGTCAAATGTTCTTTCTCCATCAGTTAGAGAAGATGCAGCAGCACATTCCTCTCACAAGGAAGAATCCATGTATGATTTCACATACCTGCCCTCCATTGGTTACAGAAAATATCCTGGTTGTTCCTCCACACAGCTTCACATACCACAGGAACCAGAGAGCAGAGACCATGTGTGACTCCGAAGTGACGTTGATATCAACAAAGAGCGTAGCAAAATCCCTAGTGGTTCTTTATACAATGAAGAGGTAGAGACAACAAAGATTGAGAGCTATTGATATTAATTTGCTATTATCAACAGTACTTTTCTCTACAAATTTTTTATCTATTATTATTAGGAAAACAAACAAAGATTCTATTTAATTTGCCTTCTTGGTAGTTCTGTCACCCTCGGAAGCTTGAGGGGTGGCAATGTGAGATAAGAGTAGCCCGTAAACTGCGGAATTCCAACCAAACAGAGGTGTGCCTCCAGCAGTATCATTATTTGGCTTTTATCACGCATTGAAGATGCACTTATTTATCCAGGGCTTTGATAACGGAATGGTATTATTGTGGCCTACCTGAAAATTGTAAATTAATGTAATGATTTTCAAATATTATTATTGAGTGTTGGTTTTCTTTTGTTTTAAACTCTATTGTTTCTGCCATTATAACCTGCCCTGGGACCTTATGGTGAAGGTTAGGTAAGAAATCTAATAAATAATAGAAGAGAGTGAAGTGTTTTCTTAATCTGATGAGGAAAGATCATTTGAATGAGTGGCAGCTCCTCCTTTGCTCATTAATTTTGTAGTGCTATTGATTTGTTCAGAATTTATTGCTTTTATTACATTCCTAGATGTTATCCCTTCCACTAAAAATAAATTGTCCAAAATCTCTGTTAATTGCAAAGACGTTAAAACTGCAGATAGCATATTAATATTGGTCTAGACCAGAATTGACTAGCTGATGATCTGAGGCAGCTCCCAACTAGGCTGTTAGTCTACAATAGCAATATGAATGTACAAATCCTATGGATTCAACGTACTGTAGCCTTATTTAATCAATGGTTGCAGTCAATGATTAATATTTGCTTTGGGGAAAACCTATATTTCATATTTAGTGGTGATGTTTGCCTCTGCCCTCCAAGGAAGCCTCATTAAGCTCATCATTTATGTAGTTGAAAAGGTTTTCAGCATCTCTTTTGAACCCTCAGTACTGGTGTGTGTGGTGGGGCATGGCATGGCTGGGGCGTCATGGCTCCTTGTCTGGACAGGGGTGGGCTGGGGTGGGGCCAGGAGCATGCAGCAGCAGCAGCACTGTCACAAATCCAGCAGCTCTCCCAGTGCAACCATGTAGTCTCAACCTCACCATGGCCCTGCCAAGATAAGCAGCAATGATGTCAATAGCAGGAGGGTGGCTTTGCCTCACCACACACAGTGCAGATACCCGTCATTGTGTGGAGTCTTCCCTTGAAGTCCACCAAAGTTCTCCCTATTCCTCTCTCTCAATGCCTACATACATTGAGATGTGGGAAAACAAGTGGAACTACCCATTAAACTGTGGGGAATGGTAATTGGTACTATAATACCATATCCCAAAGCCCCTCCTTTCACCTTCAGAATCAGGAACGTGTTTTCTATACATCTTCCAGTATTCATGTTTATTATTCATTGATGCAATGAATGCACTTTTAAAAACCAGGTTTTATGGAAGTGATGGGGAAAGCACTGAAATGTGTGAGATGGACCAATGTTTACCGGGAAGAAGTGTGAACACCCTGAAAACAAATCAGAATGACTGCTCATTGTTGTATAACTGTCCACCAAAGAAATCAGAATGAATGCTCAGCAAAGACTAGGAATTGTCTAACCTGTGCATAAGTTTTGCACGAGCAAATCAGGATGGATGCTTAAGGTCACCTGGGAGTGCCCAAAGTGTTTGCATTCATAACATATGGATCTTCCAGCACATAAAATCCGGCAAGCATGTTCTGCACTTTAAGTACTGGTATATTCTACATTTTTTTTACTTTCTGCTCCTGAATGTATTTCTCTAGCAACAGTGCATATGTGTGATTGGTTATTTTATGACTTGAGGAGAGAGGCAACATGAATAAGGGTTTGATGTACCTCGGGTTACAAACGCTTCAGGTAACAAACGCTTCAGGTTACAGACTCCGCTAACCCATAATACCTCTGGTTAAGAACTTTGTTTCAGGATGAGAACAGAAATCATGCTCCGGCGGCGCAGTGGCAGCAGGAGGCCCAGGGCCGGCCCTACAGCCAGGCTGGGTGGCGCAGGGCGCCATGTTGCCCGCCCGCCCGCCCACCCACCACTCCGCCGTGCAGCAGCGCCCTTGACAGCAGCACTGAGCCCGCCCGCCCGCCCACCGCGCAGCAGCGCCCTCGCCAGCCGTATTGTGTCCTGTGCCCACCCACCCGTCGCACTGGGAAACGGGGCGGGGGCGCCAGAAGGGATCCGTCGCACCACGGCGCCAGGGCACCAGAGGTGCTTAAGATGGCCCTGAGGAGGCCCCATTAGCTAAAGTGGTGCTTCAGGTTAAGAACGGACCTCCAGAACAAATTAAGTTCTTAACCAGAGGTACCACTGTATGTAGCCTGAATATGGCATGCAGCAAGCAAAGAAGCAAGTAACACATTAAGGTAAAATTTCAAAATGAATCAAATCACCTACTTGGTCCAGCAGTGTTTGTCAATGAATTCTTTCATTGTCATTTTGTCCCATTCTGCAGCATGTGGTGCATCCCAGGGAGCATCAGCTGGAATCTGAAGACCAGGGGTGGGAGGTGGGGAAATAAGTCACTCTCCTTACTCACCAGACTACATACATCACAGTCAAAACTGACCTTCCATGCATGTACCGAAGGAGCATTCAGGCAATAGTTTCACTCCACAGCCCCAAATTCTCTCTCTCTCTCTCTCTCTCTCTCTCTCTCCTCTCTCTCTCTCTCTCTCTCTCTCTCTCTCTCTCTCTCCCCGCACACACATATACTGTATATACTTGAGTATAAGCTGACTTTTTCAGCACAAAAAATGTGCTGAAAAAGCTGCCTCGGCTAATACTCGAGTGAGGCAGGCGGTGGTGGAGAAAGGCACAGGGCAGGGGGTTCGGAGAAGCGCTGTGACTCTCCGAACCCCCATCCTATGCCTGCTCTGTGCAGATGTACAGGTGCAAAGTCTCCTTCTCTCAGCTGATCCATACAGATCAACTGGGCAGAGACCTTTATTGCCCCATCTCTGCCCCTCAGATGATCCACCTAATGACTGAGGAAGGGGCAAATTTGGATCCCTCTCAAGGCACTGGGCTCTGCCCACTCCAACACTACGTCTGTTTTATTTTCCCGTTCTTTGCTACTGTTGCCAAAAAATCTCAGGTGGAGGGAAAGAAGAAAAATTGGCTTGGACAAAGTATACACCACTAACTCTGCTTCTGGGCAAAATAGAGTGAAGCTAGGCTGGGTCACATCCAACAGAGCCAGCAAAACTTGCACACAAGAGATTTCCACTATCTGTATTTCATTATTAGGATAGTGCCGGAAAGGCAGGTCTGTGCCTCTGGCACAATTCATTTTCCTGAAGTAAAACACACTTGGTTGTTAATCATGCCAGATAATACAAACCCATTTGGCCAATACATTTCACAATTGAAGATTTCAATGTCTACACAATGACTATACAGTATAAAGAACTCTTTTTGATTCTTGATGGATTCTTACTGAATGCTGATCTACTTGCACTTGGAGGGGCTCCAAGATGGCAATGGCATGGCAAGCAGGCTTCGGAGCTCTGCAGATAACAGGACTGTAATTAGCATCAATTGCTACCCAGGGAAGTAAATTTCCTTTTTCTCCTTTTCTACTTTTAAACTTACCAACCTACTGAGATTCTATCAGCACCTTCTTATTTATACTATGAGAAACACCTGGGGCAACCTATAATGACAAGGTTCCCTGGCCAGAACCCCTCTGACATGATTTTATATCTCCTCGCAGACATAGATAAGTATGTGACCTGGCGTGTAGCACTCTTTGCAACTGCCACTTATATAGCCAAGATAGCCACAAACTGTAAAGGAGATGGAATTTATTTGACCCTACCTACATCAAGCTATATTCTATCTTCATCACCAAACTCTGAATATAATTGTACAATGTATTAATTAACATTAATTAACATTATTTTTAATATATCAGTGGCCATGTGGTGATTTTAGCCTATAAATTTTATTGTTTAAAGCTTTAACCTGTATATTAAGGTATTTCTATAGCTCTGTTAGAGTAGGGAATGCTTTGATTATATAAATATTTTAAGTTCTTTGTATTAATCTAGCATATTTCCTTTTAATTGTTGGATGATTCTGGGTACATTGCGGCAGCCTTTGGCTATGTGCAATAAAAATGACTGACTGACTACTGAATGCTATCTTCATGTAGCCTTAATGATTTTCCATATCAGCTTTTAGAAATATTGCAGATATTGATACATAGTATCCCTTCATTGCTTCTAACATACCTCTTTTCCCAGTTCATCCATTGTCCTCCAAAAATTGTTAAAATCAAGATATACGATAGGATTCCACACTGGAGGAAACGCGCCACGAAATGGATAGGACTTTCCCTGAAACAAATAAATATATGGAACAATGGATTTGTTTCCTGGCATGGATCTGAGGTCTCCATAGCAGCTATATCAGTTACAACCCACCAACAAAACTGGAAATGAATCCATAAACACAAAGTATAGAAAAGATGGATTTTTCTGAAGACATCAGCCAATAAGCAAAGCTAGTTAAGGTAGCTTTCATACACAGAAGATTCCAAAATGTAATGTCCATTTCCGGGGTGTGGGGTGTGGAATTAATCTTTCTATATGTTGTTATACCACAGTCAAAATCAAAGGAAATGTATTCCTTTTAGTGAGAATATAATATAATGTTCAAATATAAGCCAGACCGATCCCAAAACAAACCCTTTACACTACATACAGATTAATCAATAAATATTTAACTGGATACAAATATTGCTGCATCATATGTCATTTATGTGATTTCATGAATGTTCTTACTTTAGGACTATAGGGATCAGGACCACAAGAGTATGAAAGGGTTAAGGTCTGCAATTTCCTTTTGCTGACTGCATGAATGCTCTCGTGTCTTGTGAGAAGAACATAATTTTTGCTGCTGAATACTGCCAATTGATTTAATTTTGTGTCCCCAAGTTGTGATGTGGGCTTGTGTGTCCAGAATGTCAGCAAAATGCATAGCAAAAGCTGGGTTGAGGCCATGGCAAGAAAAAGCTTTGTCCTGATTTGCATGCATGTTTGAGTAAACCCTTTTACATTCATGCCATGTAGCTCATCAGATTGAAACTGCTCTTGAAAGGACTCTGAAAAGCAACATTTAAAAGTGTGCTCTATATAATTCATCTGCACAGATTAGCAGGACGTTTCAAATATTCAAAAAGCAACAGCTAACAGCCCCATTTATCCACTCCAACAAACTGAAATCAAAGAACACATGATAAAAGCAATAAACAAAGCTCAAGTTCATTGTCCAACTGCCTCAGAAATAAAAGTTAATGATTACTATGGGATGAGTATTCTGACCTCTAGGTACTGTATTGCAGAAACAAAATCTCCTGCAGAGTTTTTTCTTCTTCTCTTCCTTCAGCTGCTCTCACAGTTCTGCTTTTGCAAACTGTCCTCAATTTGATCTTTAGGACAGAAACCCAAAATTGAACACTTCCTCTCCTAAGCAAATAGAATTGCTTTCTTATACAGTGGTACCTTGGGTTACAGACGCTTCAGGTTACAGACTCCGCTAACCTAGAAATAGTACCTTAGGTTAAAAACTTTGCTTCAGGATGAGAATAGAAATCGCACGCTGGCGGCGCGGGGGCAGTGGGAGGCCCCATTAGCTAAAGTGGTGCTTCAGGTTAAGAACAGTTTCAGGTTAAGAACGGACCTCCGGAACTAATTAAGTTCTTAACCTGAGACCTACAGAGACCTGCCCCACCCATCCTGCTAATTGCTAAACTTCAGTAGAGAAAGAGGCTAGCATGCACAAATTAGGGCTTTTCCTATTAATTCCATGTCCCCTGTTTCCCTGGATGCCATAAAAACCACTGTGGTGAGGCAGAGTCACAAAGTTACCCTCCTACAGCAGGGTCACTAGATCGCTGGTTTCAGGAGGATGGGTCTGATTAGGTACATAGGGACCTGCCTTATATCAAGTCTGACTATTGCTCTATTTAGCTCAGTAGTGTCCTCACAGGTTAGTAGCATCTCTCTAGGATTACAGGCAGGGGGAATTCTCAGCCCTACCTGCAGATTCTGAGGATTAAACCTGGAACCTTCTGCATGCAAGGCAGATGCTGCAGCACTGAGCTATGGCCCTTCTGGATCTCCACTCCCCTATTGCATTGGATGTGAAATGCAGTGCTTGAATAGGAACCAAAACTACTGCTGTAACTAAATAAACATAGTGTGAGGAAACCAAATAAGAAAACTGCAGAAGACTTTTGGGATATAGATACACCGCACTTAATCCTGTGTTGCTGCTCAGAGTGACAGGGAGATAAATGTGAGTGGCAGTGCTCTAATGCAAGTTTTTATCCAAAGTAACTCAGCAGATTTTAAGCTATAAATCCAATTGGATTTACAGAAACATGAGAAAACTTGTCCAGTTATCACTGCCAAGTAGGAAACGTTCTCAACCCTTTCTAGCTCATAATCACAAGATACACACCTTCTGGGAAAGGAGGAGCATGGTCATTCACATATAACTCAAGAGGGAGGGGGAAAACGTCATCAATCAAGAAAGCAATTTCTCTTCAACAGTTAGAAATAAACATTTTGCTGTAGGCTATCTTCTAAGTGCTCTGTATTCAGATTTAAAACTCAACAGTGAACTTGTGCTTAAACCAGTGGCTAGAATTATGGTCTGAAGGTTGGGAAGGGAACAGCATGTAACGTAACCAGGGTGGCATGACAGAAGTTATTTTTTTATTGCATACAATTTTGGCTATCACACTCTATTGCTTTTTTATTTTTAAATGCCATTTGAGCTTCAAAATGTTTTTGTCTACAGTGTATTGGGGGACGGGGGGGAGATCACGCCTTGTAACTATGGAAACTCATGCATGTTTATTCAGATGTAAGTCCCACTGTGTCCTGTTGAACACACTCACAGCAAAGGATGCATAGACTTGCAAGTGCAGGGTTTTGTTCGGTTCTTCTATATCCAGTTATTGATTTTCAATAATACAATGTGTATATAAACAAACAAGAATTAAACTGACACACTCTTTCTCCATGTTTGGAGGAGTGAGAGCCTGGATATCTGCTGCTATTAGCAATTGTCATTTAATTATTCAATTTTTTTAAAAAAAATATTGTGTTGTTTTATGGAATGAAGAGACAGTTCCTCCACAGAAAGAATTTCCACTGATAAGCATTCTCTTTAATTTCTGAAACCAAGATGGGACATTTTTGTTTTGTTGGAAACACAAGAACTCACAGCACTAAAATCTGTGGTTGTCCAAAGAAGCTGGATGTTGGAGGATTCAGAACAGACAAAAGGAAGTATTTCTTTACACAGAGCAAAGTTTAACTATGTAATTTGCTACAGCAGGAGGCAGTAATGGTCAACAACTTAGATGGCTTTAAAAGAGGATTAAACCAGGCATAGGCAAACTCAGCCCTCCAGATGTTTTGGGACTACAACTACCATCATCCCTAGCTAACAGGACCAGTGGTCAGGGATGATGGGAGTTGTAGTCCCAAATGTCTGGAGGGCCGAGTTTGCCTATGCCTGGATTCAACAAATGCATGGAGGTTTTATAGAGGTAAAGGCTACCAGTGGCTGCTAGTCAGGACGGCTATGCTCTGCCTCCATGGTTGGAAGTATTCTGCTTCTGGATGCCTGTTGTTGGAAGGCACAATAGGGGAAAGTGCTCTTGCACTTGGATCCTACTTGCAGGCTTCCCATTGCCATCTGGTTGGCTACTGTGAGAACAGGATACTGGACTAGATGGGCACTGGCAGGACACAGCAAGTTTGTCTTATGTTCCAATGAGTGTTTTGGAGTTTGGGGGGGGGTTTGTTGGAGGGCAATAAAAATTTTGTTCTGCAAATCTTCAGGTTCCTGAATCTATTAAGTCATGATCAATTGCCTTCACTCAGCAGTGCTTTATGGATCATCCATATGCACTAGGTAGTTTATTATTAGAAAAAGAATGTATAAGAAACATTTCCACTCAGCTGTCAATAAACAAACAGAAAAGAGATGTTACAATGCATCAAATGTTTTCCTGTGCACAATGCTGCCAAAAGGAGATGCAGAAAATGTAATTCTTACATTTGTATGCAGGATAACTCTCTCGTTTACATTTACTTTGTATGTTTTTATGCCAAGTTCTTTAGCCAATCGCAGAATTCGGTTCTGGGTAGGTCCCACGTAGGCTCCGCCAACATCTACATAGTTTACTTGCTTGTTCTGTCAAAAGAGGAAAAAAATGCAGGAATAACAGAACCTACTGGATGTTCCACACTGGAAGAGCCAGGAAGTGCTTACGTTTCATAGCAGCAAACAAAGCTCCACCTCAGAATTAGGCCTAATTCACACAAGCAAACTTAGAACCACAGTTATGTGTTCTACATAACTTTGTGATTAAGCAGAACCTTTTGCAGAATTGTCATATTGTCATATGCTATATTTACATAAAATATGGTTATTGGCTACTTGTTTCTTACCCTAATTGTGAAAGTCCGTCCTCCAACTCTGTCACGAGCCTCTAAAACCACAACATTAACTCCAGATTCAGACAACAACTTAGCTGCCGACAGACCTAAAACAAAGACAAAACAGTATTTTATTTTATTTCCTCTACCATTAAAAAGTACTGGGTTGTCTCCAACAAAGTTGCTGCTTTCATGCAAGGACCTCCTCTCCTCTCTGTCCTCTCAAGCCCCTTGCATCTTCTCTAGAGGGTTAGGGAAACCCCAGTAGAGATTTGGGGAGTGGGGTGCATGGAGGGAGGGGGGAGTAGGAGGGGAGGGGAAGTTTATTGAATAAGTGCAAACAGAACAACCCTGTGAGATGGAGACAGTAATGACCTTTAAACACATCTTAGAATCTTTTATGTTTACCCAAACTTTCCTGGACTCTGTTAACTTTTTAATTTTTATTTTCCATTTCATACACTACTCAGTTTGATTTGTGATATACAGTAGCATTCCGTTTGTATATCGTTTTAATCTGGTTTTTAGGAATTTTATGACATGTTGAATGTTAATGTTTTTATTGAAACTCAGATAGATATAGATAGAGATATAGAGATATAGTCTAGATATATAGATATATAGATACACACACACATGTCTGCTCAGAAGTAAGTCCCATTGAATTTACTTAAACTTAGTCCTAAGTAAGTGTAGTCAATGATGTTTGTTACAGAGCAGGTATTCTAGGATTGTGCTGCAAGATGCCCAAAGGGAAGCAATATGGATTGTGCTGCAGGATGTCCCTGGAAAATGGGAAACAACCTGACAGAATGATGTACCCTCAATTTCATTTCCAGAAAACGTGGAACAAGAAAAGGCTGCCACCTATGAACCCAGGAGGGTACATAATCCTGCAGGGTTATTTCCCAATTCCCAGATCATTTGTGGTTTGGGAACACCTGCTGCTGAGCTCCCAGCTTGCCTTTTGGGGTTTAGATTAAGAAAACAAAAAAACACACAAAAAGACTGCCATCCCCTGGCCACCTTGTAAGACACACACACACACACACACACACACACACACACACACTGCAGTTGTGGGGCATGAACTGAAGGTGGTTGACCTAATAATGCAGGCCAAAATTATTGAATAGTTCATTTGATCAGGAGGTGAGAAACAAATCAAATGAACTTTCGGGGTAATCTCAAAGTGAAATAAATTATTTTGCCAGCAGTTAAATTTAAATTCTAACAATTATTTCTAAATTTGTACCTACACATAAAAATTGGCAAATGCACATTTAATGCACATTTCTGCCCTATTTTGCCCCCCTCCCTTTTATGGAGCATATTCTCCCTTTTGGCAATGTGCAAATGGACATCCTCAAAGTGAGTTTAATTTTTTTTTTATGTATAACTGCATGAGGATGGAGCTAAGTAACACAAAGAACCCCTCAAAATACAAAAACCTTCTTAAATACAAAAATGACTGGCTATGCAAAGTGTTAACTAGCCATATATTGGCTAGGAATATATTATGAGTGAGGAGGAAGTACACAAAATGTCTCAGCGCTCCCAACAATCTGAGGAAGGAAATAGGTGTACTCCCAGTCTTATAAATATGGTAATCCAGCAATTGGCTCTCTGTACTATCAGCTAGTACAGAGGCAGGAAGGAAAAGCACTTTGGAGCCCCATATATCTAGTCTCAAGGCTTAGGATCACAAGCCTGAAAAGGACCTCAGCCTGCACACAGTGCAGTCTTACAACAACCCAGAGTTCTAAACAGGAAAACGGAGCAAGCAATTTTGGAATTTTATCCTTATGCCATTTATTTTTCTCTGCTCCAGAATCTCACTAGTTCTTGGAGACTCCAGGCTTTAAGGCACTACTTTGCCTTTTCTATGAAGAACAAAGACTCCAACAATGATGGGGAGGGGAGCAAGCTACACAGGAGAAACAGGTGCATGTAACGTTTCTTTAAAATAAAAAAGCAGCTTCAGGAGTGGATGATCAGGAAGAGAGGAGGATAGGGCTTTATCCTTTCCCTGCCAGCTGTTTTTCTGTTTCCAAATTCATTTGCCTGCCACAGTGTTTCTCTTTTGCAGAGTTCCAAGTATTCCAATGCAGCTGGACACAGCAGGTGACTATATCCTCTGTGCTGACTACGTGACAGCTCACAACCATGTGGAGTCTGGCTACAGAGAGAGGGGGATTTTACTATCACCCCTCCCAGTAGTGGCCAGTGGGGCTGTGCAGCTGGGGATGCATTGCTCTCCTGGCTTCCCAATGCTGCACATTGCTGTAGTGTAGACTACCAAGACGGGGAGGGAAGGGAAGGCCAGCAGGAAGCTCAGCAGGGAGCTCAGTGTGGCACAGTGGCAGGAACATTGGATTTGCTTCCCCACTGCACTGCACTGAATACAACTCCTTCTTCTTTTAAGCACAGATAGTTCCAAGTCTGCAACTGTGTTGGAATTTTAGATGCTTTAATTGTGTGTTTGCCACCCTGGGTAACTTCAGGAGGAATGACGGGATCTTTCTTTCTTTCTTTCTTTCTTTCTTTCTTTCTTTCTTTCTTTCTTTCTTTCTTTCTTTCTTTCACTGGTGAACAGAACTCAGCTGTATCCCTCATGTCTTCCGAATGTAGTCCTAGTTTCAAAAACCTTCATGCCATTACAATTTATTATAGACCTCGGCATTTTCTGAAGAAATTAAGCCATTCCACCCAACGCAACAAAACATGACTATCACAAATTTGACTTATTTGCAAGCTCCTAGCAGAGTAGAGTCTGCTTATCATTTGGTCAGGGTAAATAAGTCATAGCCACTTGAACAGTTTGCCCAGGTGTTTCCATAGCAACGCAACTCAAGCTTGGAGGTGCTACAAAAGGGGGGGGCTGCATCCCAGTTTGATTCTACAGTGCATTCAAAGACACTAAACTCCAACTGCCACATTCAGCACCAGAACTGACCTACTTTTAGAAAAAAAAAACCTGAATCTCATTGCATCCAAACACAGATTAACAGTGATATACAGTGGTACCTCGGGTTCCAGATGCTTCAGGTTCCAGACGCTTCAGGTTACAGACTCCACTAACCCAGAAATAGTACCACGGGTTAAGAACTTTGCTTCAGGATGAGAACAGAAATCGCACGGCGGTACAGCAGCAGCGAGAGGCCCCATTAGTTAAAGTGGTACCTCAGGTTATGAACAGTTTCAGGTTAAGAACGGATCTCTGGAACCAATTAAGGTCTTAACCAGAGGTACCACTGTATACAATTTGTGCTATGATCCAGTATGATAAAAGGGGAAATAAACCAACATCAGGCTAAAGATTACAAGTCAATTCTTCACAGCTCCCCCCAGGTTTTGCTAAGATTGTAGCTAAAAGTCAAAACAAAACATCAGCAAAATCCTACAAGAGCTGCTTGTTCTCATCACCAACAAATCCTAAGTGTGTGAAGAATTGTGGGCGCTAAGTAGAAACTATCCATTTGGCTGCAGTCCACAATATGCTCTGTAGCAACCCCATTCACATTAAATTGACTTCTCTCGTGTAAACAAGCTGTAGACTGAGGGCTTTATCTTAGCATTACTTTAAAAAAAAACATGCGTAAACTGTTAGTTAACTGTATTCCATTTGCAAGGCTCCCTACTGGAACCAACTCAACAGATACAAACATGTGAAACTTGGACTGTTGTTCCAATACACAATAACTATTTAATATGTGCAGGTTTCTCTCAGCTAGAAACTGTTCTAAATGTATTTATTTATGTCAAAGCCTGTAGAGATGTAGCAAGGTGCAAGTTGACAGGAAGGAATTCAAAACACTTATTCATATATGATGTACATGGGACACTAACCCAAAGGAGTGTATAACATACATTAAAACATCATGTAGCACTCCTCTCCACCAGCTTTGAGGGGGGGATTAACCCACCAAGGCCTCTGATGACCGCTGGGGCTCCCCCTGTGCAGGTGGGCAAGAGGCTCAGAGCCGTGGGGAGCCAAGCTGCACCAGGTCGGGCCTTAGGGGCTGGGGTGCTGGCAATGCCTCCATCTCCTCTTGGTCAGCTTAGGGATGCCTGAGCATGCCCTGATCCTGGGGCTGTGGAGAGAGAAGGAGGGGTAGGGTGCCTGGCTCCTCCATGTGTCGGGGCTGTTGGAGCCACTGCATGCACACATGCTCCCTTCCAACTGCCAAGCCGCCTCCGCCTCCCTGTAATCAAGCAGCATATAAATTTTGTTAATTAAATAAAATCAATGGTTACTTCTAAGAACGGAGGAAGGTGGTTTATATGATTTTCCTGTGCAGTTCTTTACTAATTAAGCAAGATTTTTTAAAAAAACTGCTAAAGCAATGAACAGCTGAAGAAATGAGTCACGAATATGAGTTTTATGCTAGAATGATAACACAAGCATCCTCCATGAGATTATGGTTATCGTGGTGCATTTTTTAAAAAGTTATCGGCCCATTAGAGCAGTTGCCTTGCTGGTTAATGCTGAACAGTAAGCGCAGAAAATCCCTTTATGGTCTTGTCTTTGCGTTTTATTTGTGCATTTATTTCCCAACATTTCTCCTTTCTTATTCACTGTCCACATCAGTTAGTGGTAAATAAGGCTAATTATCAATGTATCTTTATTACATTAGAGCTCCACCATAATGATGCACTTTTGCCATGATTTACTTTCACTGCTTCCTCGATGGGGAATCTAATTATTCCTACACACAACTGAGAAATGAAATCTGGCAATAGCCCATCTTAACTTCAGCTCTCATTAGTCAAACAGGAATCTCTGTGCCAAGTAAAATGTGGAGCTGCCAATATGGGCCAGATAATACTTCGAAAATCCCCCCAGGGATAAACTTTCCTGTCCATTCTTCCCTTTTCCAATATGCAGTTGTGTTTTAATGGTCTTTTGTTAGAGCAGCTTACTTAAATGCATGGACTAGACTTGTTTTTCCAATGCATCTTTAGGTAGCCACCAAAAGTCAAAATCCCTTTCTTTTAATTCCCAGTGATAAACCAGTCATGAGGATGTACAGACACTGTGGACAGGCCAAAGACCATAGGCAGAATGTTTACCACACAGAAGTAATTGCATAGTAAATAAAGTTGTTGGTATTCTATCAAGTTGACTTCAATATTGTGGGAAATTGCAGTCAAACATAGCAATGCATGAGAGCTAGCTAGTGTATAAGGGGTGTGTTCTGTTCCTAAACTAGGTCACTTTCCCTTACCTCCATGAGGAAGTGAAGCTTCTTCCCCTTCCTTCCTTCCTTCCTTCCTTCCTTCCTTCCTTCCTTCCTTCCTTCCTTCCTTCCTTCCTTCCTTCCTTCCTCCTTCTCTCTCTCTCTTTTTCTTTCTTTCCCTCCACCGCCCTCCCATGTATCAAAGAAGGACATGGCTTAGAGAAAGTGTTTGGAACTATAGTCTGTATTTTCTACCCAAGAGTATTTTTCCTGCCTGCAAAGCATATATGATATTTGCAGGTGCTGTCATTGCAGAATTCACAAAGCACACCTATATTTTCTGTTTTTCATATATTTGAAAACTAGCTAAAATTATGATTTAGCTAGATGAGCAATTCTATGAAATGGAATAGGATTCAGTTTTTTTCATCTCAACTACCTGGTCTTGTTTGATAGATAAACATGGTAGGAAGCACTTTCATTTCCCACTGCTACCAGCAAATTTGAGAAGCCACTCTTCTTGACAACATGTTTTTGATGTTTCAAGCAACAAACCACTTACTAGTATATTCAGAGTCCACTCTACTAAATGAGATGATTCTAATTATGAACATAGCTCAGAGTTTCTATGTCTTAAATTTACTTAGAGATATACCTGACTGCAGGGTTCTTTTTGATGTTGCTTACATACTTCCATTATAACCCCTAGAACAAATACAAGATCACAGAATCCTGACCATGATTAAAGCAGCCCACAAATGCATTCAGGTACTTCTTCACCAATGTTATTCAGGGAAGTGGCCTGTATTAACTTCCTCTGTACTTTGATCTGCTATATCACATTGGCTCAAGCTAATGCTGCAGGATCAGAACTAGGAACAATTATTGAAACATTTCCCATTTTATTTGAACTGTGGAAATAATCAATACCACAAACTTGAGTTGGGAATCATCCAATATCCCATCAAAGATCAACACAAGTTCCCAGTTAATGCATTTTATTAAGATCTGTGGTTAGTGGCCAACGTTATGAGGTCAGAAGTACCCTGTTCAGATTTCACCTCAGTCATGATTCATGAATTGGTCTTAGGCAAGACACACATCTTCACCCTTAGTTCACCTCACCCACCGTAATATAGAGTTACTAACAATAGCCAACTTTGCTGTAAGGGTTACCAGTAGCAGGGATATGAGTGGTCAAAACACTCCATTTTCATAAAGCACAGTATAAATGTATGTATTTTAATTAATAAATAGGCAGCACCTATTTCCTGGTGCTTATCCCTGGTAAAATTTTAAGTTTTATTTATATAGTTTTATGGCGATTCCTTGTGTTGTTGTTGTTGTTGCTGCTGCTGCTTTTTTAAAAAAAGAAGCATAGGTTTTACACATTTTGTGATTTTTAAACTTTTTTGGGTTCTCTCACCAAAGGGTACTTGCCCCAAACTTGGATCTTGTCATCCAGGGAATTCTCCTTTCTATATGCATTTATTTTTCCTTGCACCAACACAAACTAGCACAGAAAATACATGAATAAAATGTACAACAGGCAGATAACAACGCTCAGAAATATGTAATGCTTGGAGAGAAGGGGGGGTTGTACTCTTACTATTATTAATTAAGCACCTCAACTGGTTCTCTTAAGTGGATATGTATGGGGATGCTGGAGGGAGTGGGTGAGATTGCTGTGCACTTCATGTAAAGCTTTTCTTGGTCCTGGCCCCTAACAAATCAGGAACTCCCTTCTGATGGATGGATGAATGCTCAAAAGTGAATTGAAATACCCATCTCCAAGTTCATGGGGAGGGTCATGTGAAATGTGCTTAGGGACTGAGATGTTAGATTGCAAGTCTTCATGGCTGGGGCCATCTTTTGTGCTGTGTGTCTCAAGACCTTCATCAGTTCACTGAACTTATAATTGCTGCCATAAAAATACAGCATAGAGTAATAATGAAATTAAGTGCCATAAATGACAAAGAAGGCTGAATTCTTATCCCAAGGCCAAACTACAGGCTAGGCTGAAAGATCCATGATTAGCTGATTCCCAAGCCTTTTTTTTTAAGTCAGCCATGGAAGAGAGGAGGTACTAATCTGATTGGGGATACAGAGAAAGGGCTTGAAGTGTTTAACCCTTGCCCCTGAACTGTCCTTCCAATCTATATCACATACACATGGAGTTTGCTCTGTCTTGAATAAAAATTCAGGTATGAAAATAAGGGACTTATATTTCTTCCCCATCCCCACTCGTGCCCCCAGCATGGAGCAATATTTAAACTGGAAAAGGGTTAAATGCCCCCATCTCCCGCACCACTTCCTGATCAAATTAGCATTCCCTGCTCCCCCAGCTGCATTTCACAAAACAACAACAGATCTCCCTTTATAACATGGAACTTGGACCTCACCCTGCTTCAAAATAGGTGACTTCTAATTCTAATAAAGCATTGCTCTGCTGCTGTAAGGTAACAACATCAACAGCGTGTGATATTGTACTTTTTACTTGCATTTCCTGCCTTATTCTATCCAGACAGAGTGGGTGTGACATAGCTGATGTAGGTGTGGAAGGTCCACTTCACTTTAGCAGGTTTATTGGGGGTGGGTGGGAATGGCAAGCACCATGGGGGGGGAGCCATTAATCAAATAATAAGCAAAGTGCTTATACTCTCTTTAGAAGAGGCAGGTTCATGGAGGATAAGGCTACTAGCCACAATGGCTATGTTCTATCTCCACTACCTCTGAATACAAGTTGCTGGGAATAACAGGTGGGGAGGGTACTGTTGCACTCAGGTCCTACTTGTGGGCTTCCCATGGCCATCTGGCTTTCCACTTTGAGAACAGGATGATGGACTTACTGATCTAACAGGATAGTGTGAGACTATCCGCGAGATTTGCATGCTTAATTTCTCAGATGAAGTGGACTGGGACTCCAGCTTGTTCAAAGTTATTCTCTGTAAACCCTACAGCCTTAAAAACCTGTTGTTTTGGGGCTGGCTGTAGCTATTCATTGGGACTATGTGGAAAGCACTCTGTACCTCCTTAGGGTGCTTAGAGGCACCATCCTTATTCTTACTCCACATGAGATCTGGGCCCTGAAAACAAATTCAGCAGGCATGTTCTAGTTACAAATGAGCACCACGCCCACTATTATTTAATAAGAGACCGCTCACTGTCCTTTAATTTAGAATAATAATGCTGCTCTCAGTCTGAAGGGCTCTGTCTGATTTTTGGTAGCTTCCTGAAATAGAGGCTTGGAGAGGTCAATCAAAGGGTTTCCACATGCTCTCACTGTGGCAGGCATCCAAGAAAGCAATATGATACAGCCAACTGCCACTGAAAAACAGGAACAAGGCTGGCACTATGTGTGTTTGCTCCCTTGGCTAACACATCCTTTCTTTTCTGATCTGAAGCACTGGAAGAAAAAAAAGAACAAATAAAAGTCTGACAGTGAATTAGCTAAATAAAGGAAGCTTTGCACCCCTATGCTATGAGGACTTCCTCAGAAGCAGCCCCTCCCCCCAAAAATCAAGAGGTACTTACTTCTTAGGCAAGTGTGTGCAAGAGTGTAGCCTAATTGTGCATTGTGCAATCCTATGTATGCCAAGCCTGAAATAAGTTGTACCAAATTCAGTAGGGTGTACTTCCTGGTATTTGTACATGGCATTCCTTATTCTGTTTATATACTGTACTGCTTTCCTATGGATGTGTTTTGTCATCTTAATTTTACAATTCCATGCTGTAGAAAAGGCTCCTTCTCCTATGTGTATGTACATTATTTGCTTTGAAAAACACCCATGCTGCCATTCTGTTAAAGTGTTCAGGGTGCTGAACAGTCTGCTCAAATAAACAATAAAAACATAAAACACCACATAGGGTTTGAATTGCACGGGCGTTCACTTTGGGATAACATTCATTTTTAAACATCCTTGAAAATATAATACAAGAGCTGGGTTATATTTATGCAAGTGCAGAATTGTTAAACAGGACAGAACTCTTAGCGCCTGCAGGGAGCATGTGTCTTTGTTATAAGGCAAGTAAGTGGGTTATAGTTTTTCCAGTGTTATATTTCTAGCATATAAGTGATTCGAAGAAGAAGAAGAAGAAGAAGAAGAAGAAGAAGAAGAAGAAGAAGAAGAAGAAGAAGAAGAAGAAGAACGCCGCCATGTGTTTCAAGTGGCCAAGGGAATTAATTTTTATGTAACAAACAGTAGCTGGGGAGCACATATTGTGCAATAGGGGTAAGCACTGTGCTTTCAAGCAACCTGTTAACTGAGCATCCATCCAGACTTGTTTGCACAGGAATTAGATGATACCAGCTATTTAAAGAGCATTGATTCTGATTTGTTCAATGGCTGTGTCAAAACAAGTGCTACCTCACACTTTCCAGTGGATTTTCCTGTCAGTTTCCTTAATGCACCGAGTCTAGTCTTTGTATGTGTGTGTGTGTGTGTGTGTGTGTGTGTGTGTGTTGCACAATACCTGCCAATCAACTATAACTGTACTGCCGAACTCAGTGGGACGTACTTCTGAGAGTAGGCACATATAGGACTGCACACAATAAAAATGCCAACCCCCTTGGCTGAGATGCAGGTATTCCATATCAGAATGCAAGTGTCTTGCCTCAGGTAGGAAAAGAAACAGAAGAGGAACTAAAGATGTGCCAGCTTTCCTGGGAGCAATGCTGCAAGTCAACTGTTTTGGTCATTTGTGTGTGTGTGTGTTTTAAAGGGGCAACTCAATGTATTGCTTTCATTATCCCTCGACGGAGCCTTTTAAACGCACACACACTGGATCACAGCATCTCATCGTGAGAAAGTCTTCCCTAGCACCTGCTCAGGTCCTGTCCTATCCTCTTTGGCGAAACCCTTCCTCTCACTGCTGATATGATCAGTCTGGTGGGTGGAAAGCGCGCTGGGCGGGGATGGGCAGAACAAGCTCCTGATCGCGGGACAAGAAACAAACAAAGGGGAAACACTGCGAAAACGAAACCCCCTTGTACTCTCTCGGCCCGCAAGAACTTCCACCTCGCGGTTGGTCCGCCTCCTGGCAGTCGCCAAACTGCCTGACAAAACTCGTTTGGATCCTCCGGATCCCGAGCCCAAAGGAAGCGGCGCGCGGCGTGACCAGCCTTCTGACTCACTCAGAGCAGAACCCGGCTCCGTCCGCAGCAGCCAACGCCGAGCCCCGGGGGTCCCTGGACAGACTTCACAGGGGGCGGGGCGAGCGTCCCTGTCCGCCGGTGGCCAGGCGCCTCCGGAGCCTCCGCCACGAAGTTCCTCTCACGAGTTCGGCCGACGACCTTTCCCCGAACCCGCCGCACCCCGGACGCCCAGCCGCCCAAACGGTCTCCCGTGACTGACAGCGCGACCCTTTCCCCGCCCTCCTCCTCGACTTCGCCTCCCTCACAAGGGTCACCCGGGCGGGCAAAGAGCGGGAAAGCTCACCGACCTGAGATGCCCGCGCCGACCACCACCACGTCGCAGTCGAGGCTCATGGCGGCTGCTGCTGCTGCGCCCTTCACAGCTCCTGGCGCCGCCAGCCTCCTCCTCGCGTGCCTCTCGTCCTGTCAGCGCCGCGCCGGGCTTCTCCACTCGGGCAAAGCGGCCGCGGCGGCAGCCCTGGGAACTTCCCAGCTGGGTCTCCCTCTATGACGCCCCGCCCCCTCGCCGGCGCGCCAATCAGGGCAGAAGGTTGGTGCCCGGGCCAAGGGGAGGGGGGATGAGGGCGGGGCGCTGCTCTTGGCCAGATAGCGGGACTCTCAGGCCCTTCTCGGGAAAGGAAGAGGGCGAAGTCCCCAAACTGGCGGGATCAGACGGTCGGGAGGCGGCCCAGGCTCTTCCCACTCATGTACACTAGTAGCCAAAATTGTGGGAACCTTTTGGAGAAAGTGTATTTCCGAGGTCTGGTGGCTCATAACATCACCTTTTTTGGGAGTAATAAAGCACTGGTAAATGCCCTCCTTATTTATGTTGTAATAAATAATCCTTCATAAAAGTTATTGCATTACATTCTTCATTAAATTATCTTTCCATTGATATATAATTTTATGGTATTACTAAAAACAAAAAAAAAAGTGGTGTTATGAGTCATCGTAGCCAAAACAAGATGACACCTGATTGGCTCTCTTAACACTCCTATTTCTGGTTATTTGGCTATATCTTTTGATAGAATACAGACAATTGAACACACCTTGTGGCATTACATTCTTTATTAAATTATCTTTCCACTGATATATAATTTTATGGAGTAATACTATAAAATTATATATCAATGGTATATAATTGGTATGCAGGTAGGCAGGTCGAGGAGCACCCACACCGACTATTCTTATTATCATTGGATCATAGGGTTGGAAGGTACCATGAGGGTCATCTAGTCCAACCCCCTGCAATGCAAGAATCTTTCACCCAAAATGGGGCTCAAACCCACGACCCTGAGATTCAGAGTCTCTTCCTGACATCTGTTGGCTGTCAGAATATCAGTCCTTTGAATAGGATCAGCTTTTCAGAGGCTCATCTATCTTTCTTTAAAGCATGATCTCCTTATCTTTTGAAGGCCATCATTTGCAACATCAATGAGATATTGATAACTGCTTTCCTTTGCAAAATTTATTATGATGTGATTATTTACTTTTAAGTATGTTCAAAGTTCTTTTGCATCGTGAGAAGTAAGGCCAAGCTCAAACTGCTAGTAAATGCCACAAATAGATAAGGAACTTGATGAGAACTGACAGAATCAGCTTTATTCTACCTATCATAAAAAGCGACACTGTATTTCCCCCCTTTTATGGGTTCAAATGCTCATTCAAAATTGGCAAAGTAACTGTGGTGAAGCAAAGCAAGAATATACCCTCTGTGCAATCAGGAGACAGGTGTAAAATGAATGCCTGAGTTCACATAATATATTGACAGTTGTTAAATACATAATCAGAGAACCAAAGAACCATAGAGTTGGAACAACCGTAAATGCCAACATCATTTCAGAGCAAGTTGATCATGGAAAGGTGTTGAGAGCCCAAGAGTATGAGGACAATAGTATGTCAATGAACCCGCCCACTTCCTCAATAATGCTACCTATGTAGCTATGTTTGCAACCTTTACCCTTGTATTTATGTATACCGGTTTATACTTTAACTGTATCAGTTAATAATAGTTGCAAACTCTGCAACAGTGTTAGAAGGGGAACTCTGTACTGTCAGTGGCATCACTGTGATGTTGTCACTGAGATTTTCTCAATTTTGGATGTTTTAGAAGGACTTGTTTCAACATTTTTTGCTTGTTTTGCGTCCTCCAAATGCTGCCTGTGCAACTTACGTAGACATAATTTATATTTGTGGTGGGTTGGGTTTTTCTGTATAACAATATATATTTTGATTGTATCACTTCATAGTAGCTGCAAAATGAGCAACATTGTTATATGTGAATGTTATGGCAGCTGCATGGCAAGCAGAATTTGAAAATTTCTATGACCAGCCTTGGTTGTTAATTATTATCTGACGAGGTTCTCAAAAAAAGGAAGGTTGCCTCCAACCTTAGCTTAGAAAACCACATGCTAAAAATAAACAAGGCTTGCACTCCGGCCAAAGTTATATGGCCAAAGTTCTGTCAGTGCAAGGATTTTCCTTAGTCAAGAGAAACTTCTCCCCCTCTCCTCTCTCTCTGTGCCCTCTAAACATGCTTTGGGTTTCCCCAACCCTCCAGAGCAGATTTGGGAATAGTGTGGGGTACATGGGGAGAGGGGATTACCATTGTGCTAGTGGGAATCCTTGTACAGTACTGGCTTCTGCTAATGCAACGGTAAGCTGGATATGAACCCAAGATACAGAAGAAGCCAACTTGCATTCATACAACCGCCCTCGTCTCAGCTGCTGATGTATACTGGGTCATTCACAACTGCAGGCTCTGGGATCACACTTTAAACTGAACAAGGGCTAGCAGTGTTCGAATGGGTCTGCCCCCTAACTCACCCCTGAGACTCCTCAAAGAGCTCTCCCCTCCATGGGCGCAGTGGCACAGGAACATAGGAACACTGGTGGCTGGTGGTCTTTGGATTGTGTGGGGCTGTTTGCTAGTCAAAGAAGTCATCTGAATTGCAGACAAGGTATTTTGCTGGCCCTGCCTGGAGGTGTCAGGGAACTATGGCCCTTCCAAATAGATGCTTTGGTACAGTTTCCCCCTTATAATGAGTCTCAGCTGCTTGCTCCCATGTACAAGCCAAGACACAGGAAGAGGGCAAAAACAGATGAAGTGCTGGAGAACTCTGGAGAATTTGTGTGTGTTGGAGTTGATGCTGGGGAGGAAGAGAGGCCAGTTCAGGAGCTGTAACACAGCTGCACACTCAGGGTTTGATGGCCCCTATGGGTGCTACTATGGGTTCAAAATTGGGAAAGGAGTACTATGGGTTCAAAATTGGGAAAGGAGTACGACAAGGTTGTATATGCAGATGACACAACCTTGATGGCAGAAAGTGAGAAGGAATTAAAAAACCTTTAAATGAGGGTGAAAGAGGAGAGCGCAAAATATGGTCTGAAGCTCAACATCAAAAAAACCAAGATCATGGCCACTGGTCCCATCACCTCCTGGCAAATAGAAGGGGAAGAAATTGAGGCAGTGAGAGATTAGACTTTCTTGGACTCCTCGATCACTGCAGATGGTGACAGCAGTCACAAAATTAAAAGACGCCTGCTTCTTGGGAGAAAAGCAATGACAAACCTAGACAGCATCTTAAAAAGCAGAGACATCACCTTGCCGACAAAGGTCCATATAGTTAAAGCTATGGTTTTTCCAGTAGTGATGTATGGAAGTGAGAGCTGGACCATAAAGAAGGCTGATTGCCGAAGAATTGATGCTTTTGAATTATGGTGCTAGAGGAGACTTGAGAGTCCCTTGGACTGCAAGAAGATCAATCCTATCAATTCTGAAGGAAATCAGCCCTGAGTGCTCACTGGAAGGACAGATCGTGAAGCTGAGGCTCCAATACTTTGGCCACCTCATGAGAAGAGAAGACTCCCTGGAAAAGACCCTGATGCTGGGAAAGATTGAGGGCACTAGGAGAAGGGGACAACAGAGGACGAGATGGTTGGACAGTGGTCTCGAAGCTAGGAACATGAGTTTGACCAAACTGCGGGAGGCAGTGGAAGACAGGAGTGCCTGGCGTGCTATGGTCCATAGGGTCACGAAGAGTCGGACACGACTAAACGACTAAACAACAACAACAATGGGTGCTACTCTTGCCCCAAATGGAATCATGGAGGGCTTCCACCACGTGTCTTGCTTCAGCAGCATGCGGCACATGGGGATAATATTTTGCTGCAGTGTAGGAAAGTGTGCTAGCTTATGCAAATGTGATGGCAGTGTGGTGTAGTGGTCAGAGTATTAGACTAGGATCTGGGCCAAATGCCTGCTAAGCCCTGAAGCTCACTGGGTGACTTTGGGCCAGCAGCTCTTGCCTTTCAGCCTCACCTACCTTAAATGGTGGTTGTGAAGATAAAATGGGTTGGGCATCATGTATGCCATCCTGAGATCCTTGGAGGGAAGGAGGAATAAAATGCAACTAAAGATAGCCAAAATTAACACGTGTATTATACTTTTTAAAAATCAACACATGTGCGCTATATACCGTATATATATATATATATAGAGAGAGAGAGAGAGAGAGAGAGAGAGAGAGAGAGAGAGAGAGAGAGAGACCAACAGTCAACACCAGAGCTAGGAATGCCATCTGAATAATCCTGGTACTATAGTATAGGACTTTGGGGTCCCATTCCTCCCTCCCCCCAATACCAGACTTGAATGTGATTTTTATTCTGAGAATCTTTTGTACAGTGTTCTGAAATCCTCTTTTTAAAGCATTTTTAAAAAATCTATAGAACAGAAGGATAACTGGAGTTCTGATTCTCTGCCAATAATATTGAAACTAGCAGAGTGGAGATTGAAGTCATGAGCTTTCCAGATGGCTGGCTGCCCTTCTTGACTGGGGGAAGCTTGTTTTGACATCAGAGTGCAGAGAACCTGGATAAAGGATGTGGAGAAGAGACTTCATAGTAAAACCAAAGACCTTATCAATCACAGTATCACAGATTTCTTTTTTACATATGGAAAGCCATAATTGGTACAACAGTTAAAAAGCATGGCATTATTTTTGAGATGCACCTGAGGCAGAGTCTAAAATAGGTCATATCTTCTGTTTTCTTTCTTTTTCATCCCTGACTTTCAGAAATGCAAGGCTTTACCATGGACACCCAACAGAACACTGATATTGGATGTTAAAACTTTCTTATCATGACTAGATATGCACTTTCTGATTAAGATTTTTAAAGTTGGGTTTTGCTAAGTTTTCGTACTTGTATTTTTATGCCACCTTTTTCTCCAAGGACCTCATAGTTCTGTTCCTCCTAATTTAATCTTCACAACAACCCTGTGAGGTTAGGCTGAGAGCCAGTAACTGTCCCAAGGTCACCCAGTGAGCTTCATAGCTGAGTGGGGATTTGAACCCTGGTCTCCCAGCTATGCAGACATAATACAGTCTCAAAGCACAGAAGTGCTTTATTTACCCACATAAGTACTTTATTTAAAGTGCTCTTCCACCCTGGAGAAGTAGCAAGACAGTCCCTGACATCAGGTTTACAGTCTAAGAGACATGACACATAAAGAAAAAGGGAAGGGGGCAGAAGAGGAAAAAGGCAAGTATGAGCACCAGTTTTTAAATTTACAGTCTATCCTTTTTGCTCCTTGGCTGGAAGTTAACATACATAGTGTGAAAGGTACAGAGCAAAGCAAGGAGGGGAATTGGTTAAGGTGGATGAGTTGCCAGGGGGGGGGGGTTGAAACTAATGGAAAGCTATTGGAAGCCCACTGTTTTTGCAAGGGACTTTGAGGATGAAATCACCTTTCTCCCTGTGGATTTGAGGGCTGGCCCTGATAGTGTCTGATATGCCATCCTATCTGATTCTGAGTTTGATTTAAGTTACTGGTGCCTGGGGTTGTGGACATTTACAGCTGCGTAGCCTCCTATATGCTCTCTTGACTGGGTAGATCTAGGGTGTGGTGAAAGCACATTATGGGTTGGTGCCTGTTGTGTGAGGAGGTAGGTGTGGCCATTCCAGAGGGGAGGGGACCACCCTGAAAACAGAGATTTGTGCCAACTTCCACCCAGTCACCAATACACCGGGGGGGGGGGAGATAATTGAGAGGGTGGGGGTTCAGATGCAGATGCTCTAAGTTGGCCCTTGTTTCCTGGATGGACAAACTTTTAAAGAATAAAACCAGAGAGTGCAACCTTGTTGCTTCTCCTGGACCTCTCAGCCGCTTCGGATGCTGTTGAGCATGGCATCCTCCTGGACTACCTCTCTGTGTTAGGAGCACAGTTTTACGTTGGTGTGAAGCCTATGTATTCCATGTAGTGGATTCCTTTAGTTACTGGACAAGATGATGAGAGCATTAATGCGGTGTGAAATAAGATTAGTCAGAATCCCCACCCACCCCTTTGCCCCAGTTCAGAACTTGCAGGTTAACCAATAAATAAGGTACTGTCCCAACAAAGGAAGAATGGCAAGTAAAGTTAATGGGCTATGCAGAAATGGTGAAACTCACAGGAAGATTAAGAAATCAAGAAGAAAGAACTTTCAACAAAGAATGGGGGATTATTGTGGATATGTGGATTATTATTATTTAAATGTAAACAATTAAATACATTAGCAGGATTAATTTAAAATCTAGCAGTTAAAAGGTGGCTTTGGAAGGAGTATAAAGAGTAATAAACAAAAGGAGTTAAGGAAGAGGTGCAGCTATGCAAATGCTCATACAGTATAGGGAACCAAGGAAGGGGAGGAGGGAAGTCTAAACAACTATGTATGCAATCATATTTGATTATTATTATTATTGTTAATTTGAAAAACTGAAAAATAGAATCATGAAAAATAAAATTAAGGTTTATTAACATACACAGCAAGCATAGAATTGCAGTCAAAGAAAAAAGGAGCAAAATGTTGGAAGGTAAATGATAGCCCAGGGGACTGAGATAGCTCTCTGGTAGAAGAAATATGGCAAGGCAAGTCTGAGCCAATACACAATCAGTGTCAAAGGTGAAGCAAAGAACACTCCTCATATATGATGACTGGAAGGTCAGCAAATACAACGTTGCCTCTTAGGAACAGGAGGCTGGCTGGATTTACAGAGGATTCTGTGTTTCATATATCTTAATACATTCCATTTCTAACGCTCCATGGCAGGTGCATGCCCCAATGAATAACAGAACCCGTGCTGACATCAATGTATGCTTGAAATATTGTCCTGCATTCCTGAGATCTGAGAGGTCTTAAAATCATAGCATTGTGTAGTTGGAAGGGATCCTGAGGATCATCTAGTCCAACCCCCTGAAATGCTGGAATATGGTCCTCCATCCAGTTTGAAAACATACTGGACCCAGCTCAGCCTTGCAAAAGTGGTAGCAGTTTTGTTGTTGCACCACTAGGAGGACAAATTTGTGCTGATTGGATATGATCCGACCAAAGTTAAACATTTGTCAGGATACCCGTACACATGTTTGCTCAAGTCCCCTTGAGTTCAGATGATACTTTTGAGGAAACATGCATAGAATCAGGCCACAACGATGTGCTTAACTCTCTCATTTAAATCAATAGGATTTCAAGGTGCTAGCCCTCTGTACCTGTACCAAGCAGTATTAAACCCCGAGAGCTTGTCCCAAGAGGGCTGAATGCTCCCAAAGCATTCTTCCACTCCCAGAGCCCCTGGGTGGAATTGTCACAAATTGTGCCAGTTCCTGCCAGTTCTGGGATTGAAAAGAAGCTGTCAGGGGCGTAGCCAGGATGAAAATCAGGGGGGGGCAAGGGGCGGGGAGCAAGGGGCGGGGCCAAGGGGCGGGGGCGGGGCCACATCGGAGCAGCCCGAAATCGGGCTGCTCCGACTCCCTCCTCCCCCTCCGCGATAGGAAGGGACGAGGGGGAGCCAGGATCAGCCCGAAATCGGGCTGCTCCGACTCCCTCCTCCCCCTCCACGATCGGAAGGGACGAGGGGGAGCCAGGATCAGCCCGAAATAGGGCTGCTCCGACTCCCTCCTCCCCCTCCGCGATAGGAAGGGACGAGGGGGAGCCAGGATCAGCCCGAAATCGGGCTGCTCCGACTCCCTCCTCCCCCTCCACGATCGGAAGGGACGAGGGGGAGCCAGGATCAGCCCGAAATCGGGCTGCTCCGACTCCCTCCTCCCCCTCCGCGATAGGAAGGGGCGAGGGGGAGCCAGGATCAGCCCGAAATCGGGCTGCTCCGACTCCCTCCTCCCCCTCCGCGATCGGAAGGGACGAGGGGGAGCCAGGATCAGCCCGAAATCGGGCTGCTCCGATCCCCTCCTCCCCCTCTGCAATCGCTGGGGCAGGTGGAGGGAAAGCCCCAGAGCCGCGCAAAGCGGTTGCCTGGCTTTCCCTCCGCCCGCCCCACAGCCAGCCGGCTAGAAGGGACGTCTCCCTTCTCCCTTGCTGGCTGTGGGGCGGAGGGAGGGAAAGCCAGCCAAACGCTTTGCGCGGCTCTGGTGCTTTCCCGCCGCCCGCCCCACAGCCAGCCAGGGAGAAGGGAGACGGCACCGGGCGGGCAGTGGGGCAGGCTGGCCAGTGGCCCTGCTTCTAGGGGGGGCAATTGCCCCCTCCTGCCCCCCCTGCCTACGCCCATGGAAGCTGTGCTGAGGCTTATGAAAACCCACCACTGCCTTCTCCTTGGTAAATTACATTGCTCTGGGGTGGGCCTCTCTCTTTCACAGTTGCACAAGTTTGACCAGTTCTCTCAAAAGGAACATTCTGGAGTGCTGCATATATGCTAATTGCATCTAATGAACTGTGGAATGAACAAAAAGGGTTGAAGACCAGGAACTCTAGTTCAGTGAGCACTATTAATTCATTAGTGGACAGCACTGATTACTTGATGCTTGAGTAGGCATGAAATTTCTCTAATAACCCTTACTTCATATTTATGCCTTTGATTGTAATATAAAATAAAAAGAAAAGGGGGGGGATGTACCCTGAGATAGCAGGGCCTCTCATCTAATTAGCTTAACTTTCAAGAACCCTTGTAATAAATTGATGCCAAGATCAATGAGATCTCTAGGACTAGATAATAGCCTTTTGCTTTAATATGCCTTCATTAAGTCTGCCTCCTTGAAATGCAATAAAGCACCAAAGAATGCATGCTGAGCCTGGTGTGTGATGCAAAACACCATATATTTTAGTCTCATAACTTTGTCCTTCAGTTTATTTCCTTAAAACATTTTAGGAAAATTAAACAAAAGAGAGAGAAAAGGAACTAATATTAACAAGAAAAAGTGTGCCATCTGGGCAGGTAGTGCATTTATAGTTGTACTTACCCTGGCTATTACTCAGATTTCAAGTTTTAAAACAATCTGTTATAAATGTGACCACACACTGCACAGGTTTATAGTTGCTTCCAAATATTTTAAACACTTTCACATTTCTACCTCTTTTAAATAGCATTCATTTTGCACTGATTTCTGTTAACAATAGACACAGTTGAGACATTTCCAAGTCCCATTGATTACCCTGGAATATATTTAAGCGCATTGCTTAAACTCCCCATTGAATAATGAGATTTAAAAGCACTGAACATTGGCTAGATCCTACCCAATATTCTGTGCACTTTTAGAACAAGGGCTTTTCAGGTTGGTCAAAGCAAGCTTCCCTTACTGTTCAAGCTTCATCCTCAAAATGCCGCTAAAAGAAAACAACAGAAGGCAGCATAGCGTGTATAAAAGTCTTTCAAAATGGAATTCAAAGTTGTGAAATGTGCAGTGTAGGGACATGTCTCCCTGACTGTCCATTTTTGTTGTTTAGTCATTTAGTCGTGTCCGACTCTTCGTGACCCCATGGACCATAGCAAAGTAAGTAAAGTAAAATCTCTCACTGCCTCCATTTCTTCCCCTTCTATTTGCCAGGAGGTGATGGGACCAGTGGCCATGATCTTGGTTTTTTTGATGTTGAGCTTCAGACCATTTCTTTCACCCTCATTAAAAGGTTTTTTTTAATTCCTCTTCACTTTCTGCCATCAAGGTTGTGTCATCTGCATATCTGAAGTTGTTGATATTTCTTCCAGCAATCTTACTTCCAGTTTGGGATTCATCCAGCCCAGCCTTTCGCATGATGAATTCTGCATATAAGTTAAATAAGCAGGGAGACAATATACAGCCTTGTCGTACTCCTTTCCCAATTTTGACTGTCCATTACAATGGGTCAAAATCTACCCAAGTATATTTTTCTTCTTGATTAAGGAAAGGCTGTTGTTAACAGGCAGACACAGCCTTCTGGCAAGGATGCACCTTTCCTAGAAATTAATGCCTATGCTCCTAACTGAGGTTTGATTACATGCTTGGTACCATTCTATCAGGCTACAGAGTGCAGGGAGAAAAGAGAAGCAGTAATTGCCTCTATTGATGCCAGATACCATTAGTCCTCCTTCAACTGTCATCCAGTTGCAGCCATTTCATCAGGCTGCCATCATGGTTCTGTCCTAGCTGGAGATGACAAGAACTGTAATTTTAAGAACTGGGCCCTGATTTTGCCCCCCCTTCCTCCCATCTCTTTTTTCTTCTGTGTTATGTTTTTTAGAATGCAGGCCTGAGGTCAGGGATTGTCTTACTAGGAAGCTTTTGTTTTGTTTTGTTTTGTTTTTGGTTAACTCATTAAATAAATAATAAACATGTTCAGACAATTGTATGCTAATATGTATTTAGTTCATAAAATAACGTGTTCACTACTTGATTGAAAAACAAACAACAAACCTCAAAGTACTTAACAAAAAAACACAACCAAAATAATAACATTAACAATAAGAATGAACAACCATAATTTTAAGACCTTCAAAAAGTTAAAATAACAACAAACTAAAAACAGATTAAAACTCACATCAACTTTCTAAATTTTTGGGCAGGCTTCTCTAAACAAAAAATGATAGCATTCTTACAAATGCAGAACAGGCATTATGTGGTACCTGTAACAGGGCCAGTTCCACAGATTGAAGCAGTCAAATGTGGTAAGGTGATTTGGTAGGCAAAGTGGCCCCAAGTTGTAAAGGGCTCTATATACTGTAAGTACAGTAACACCTTGAACTGGCCCGGTAGCATACAAGCAACCAATGCAGATCCCTGAGCACAGGTGTAATATCCTGACAAAGTGTGTTCTCCTTCATGGAGAGCACATGTTGTGGTGGGGGCAAACAAGACATCCCTCTGTTGCTGGGTGGGTTAGTTTGGATGGCCACGAATCTTATTGGGCACCTCTTGGTTGTTGGGGAGAATTTGATGTTGCAATTTATGATTGACGGCCAAGGAGCTTTTTATTCCCTGTGTGCAGCGTTGAGCTGCCTCTTTTCGCTGCACGCATCGGATCACCTGCCCAACCCGCCCCCCCTATATTTAGGGCTGTTCGTGTTGACCTTGCTATGCCTGTCATGGGGTCGTCTGCTTTGGGGCAGGGGCCTGGTAGGAATTTTTCCATTTGGCTGATTGGCCATTTGGTTTTTTGCCTATTGCGTAGCAAAATAATCACAACTTGTAAGGTTGCAGTTAGGCATTGGTTAAATTTGGTTGGTGGAGGGGGTATGGTTGGCTGTGCCCCTCCAATGCTGTTGCTGCAAGGGTATTCCGTTAAAGGAATCCAGGGGCTCGCCATGCTCTTGTCCGAACCCCTATCAAAGAGCTAGGGTCACGCAAGAGCCCCTGGGAGCATTTGGGGAGAGGTGAAGGCCTGGCACCCAGCTCTATTCTCTCCCCAAAATGTTTTCCCTTATTGACTTTTGCAGGCTTGTGGATATCAGTTCTGTTCCTGCTTCTAGGTGGGAACAGATAATCGCGAACCAATGCCTAAGCAACCACTCACATTCTGTAATCAGTAAAGTTGTGGCCAAAAAATTATGCCAAAAACCTTAAACAAAAATTCTGTATGAAGATTGTACTGATTTGGTGTAAATTTGGCATATAGGATTACCGGTATGTCAGTGCCTGAATTTTGAGAATTGGTAAAATAGGAATATTTTATTAGCACCACTAAAATCAGGGTTAAACACTCACCAGCAGAGCTGGGAGTTCACACTGACAGAACAAGGATTTCTGTTGAAGCTGAAATGACAAGCTCTGTTATTAAGGTCATTGTAGACAGGGCAAATGTCAGGGAGCTGAGCTCTCTCTCTCACTCTCTCACTCTCTCTCTCTCTCTCTCTCTCACACACACACACACACACACAAAAGGTGCTATGCATGTCGGTTCAGTTCTTGGTAAACCCAGGCAGAGCTGAAAAGGAGACTCCTCTGTGCCACCCTGGAGAACGTTTGCCAGTACATGTTGACAATGCCGAGCTAAATAGAGGAATAATCTGAGGCAACTTTCTACAGTATATGGGAATTGAATGCAGGATCAATATTGCAGAGGCTGAAACAGAGTCATTTAAGAACTACTCTCTAGGGATAGCAGGAATGTAAGAAAATGCTTGTAAAGCACATAAAAAGGTACCGTAGGAGCAGCATGTTGTAGTTTAATCCAGTCAGAAGTGTGTGGGGGGACTTTGAAAAGCAATTCTATTATGCCTCTAGTATTTGGTCATTAAAGAGTAAAATATTCTCTCCAGTTATTATGGATTGGAGCGAAGACTCCACCCTTAAGCTTGTGATTACTTTCATTTTCCTAAATAGTTGTGTGCTAACCTGTTCATCAGTTAACAGCCTCTTGTTCTGGGCCTGTAAAGTGTGCAACCTTGCTGTATATTAAATGAATAAAACACTACAATTTAACAATGCTGGTATTTACCACATGAAGTGTTTTACAAAACACAATATGCACGAGCCATTTCACCCACAGGCTGCTTCTGTGCTTAAATACCAGAGCCATTTCACCATTTATAAAGCTGAGGCTGCAGGGTGAAGCGAGATGAGGTTATGGATTAGGCTTATTTATTTATCTTTACATTCCTATCTTGGGCTTCCACAATTATGCTTAAGGCAGTGTGCAGCATGGAGCTAATAAAAAAAACATAGTGGCATTAATAACACAGATTAAACCAAGAAACCTATGCACATTAATCAGGGAATCCTAGACAAGCAACAAAACACCCAAGTGCATGGGAAACACTGGAAATTGCAGTCCCAGACATCTGGAGGGCACCAGGTTGGCAAAAGCTGGTCCAAAAACTACCTTACAGAACTGCCTATTGGTATAAGAGCAAAACCAGAAAACCCAATTGGGACTCTTCCTGGAAAGTCGGAAGGATTTGATGGTTAGCAGCATCAAAGGTTTCTGGGAAGTCTGGAAATATATCAAGGGGATCATATCCTTCCTCTGTCTTTCTGCAGATTCTCCACCAGGGCCAATTACCGGTAATTGTTTCTCTTCCACAACCAAAAATGGATATGAATTGAGTTCATCCATTACATTCATGAATATTTGAAAATGTTAAGCACCAACATCATACCCACAAGTGTCATCACGGACTTGACAGAAGCCGCCTTGGTTTCTGATCCACATCCTGAATGTCTTATTTTGGCTCCTGTGCTCTGGCCATGCCAGGACCAAAAGATGGGTTTTTGGGGTTCTGCGCTGTGGTGCAAGTCAGTTGGCTCACACCAGAGCATGGGACCAAAAAAAAAAACCAGAAGGAAAACCCTGTGCATCACCACTTTTCTTCCTCCTATTGTGTGGGGCCATCTCCTGACACTGCACAGACTGGTGCAAACTTCCAGTAGGCCATGCTTGTCCCCGCAGCATCTCCTGACTCTCCCCCTAGGCTGCAGAGGAGGAGGGGGGCAGTGGACAAAGGTAGGGGGCGAGTGGGCAGGCAAGGAAGGGCTTGGCAACAGGAAGGGGGCAAGTGATGGGGGCAGCGGGATGGGGGGTTGCCCTGAATTGCCCTCCCAAGATGTTGGGGGCTATGCAACATGTTTTACTATGTTATCCCAAAAAGGTTGACTGTAGTAAGCCTGTATGGCTGCAGCTCACATTACACCATGCCATATAGCTAATGATATCATTGGTGAGTTTGATTTTACTGCCTCTGCTCCTGGTGGGGTTGTTTTCGCCAACCCATGGGAACTCCTCTGCTTTTGTCTGTGGAATGGATGCTCTGTCACTGACCTCCAGCCCTTCCTCATCTGTACCTTTGGCTGTGCTGAGGTCAGCAGTGTTGAGCAGGATTCTGACTTACAGAAAATCTGCAATTAAGACTGCCATCAAATTACCTGGAATTCCATCTTACAAGTGTAAAAGGAGCCACCACCAAAGCACGATAAGCCATCCGGCACTGTAAACTGTCTTTTTCTTTGTTTAAACATACAGTTTACAGCAGAAGCCATTAGTGAGTCATTCTTATTTGTGTTGCCTGGATAATGACCAAATAGATCGTTAAAAGTTGATGTCAAGCTCGGGTCCTTATCACCTCCCTTTAGCTATTAATGCATAATGATCAAAAGAGGAAAATGAGATTTCATTACAGTTGGTGGTTAGTTGCCAGCTATTTAGAGTCAAACAATTGCGGCTATTAATACCTAACTGCATATTCCTATTACAAGTAGGCCTACTGTAAAAACAAGCTTATTTGTTACAGAATCACTTTGCTATTAAAATTTCTCATGTTAATGATCTTGTATGAGAATTGCTCGTGGCATAGTGTGCTGGTGTCCAGGGCACTTTAAAAAGCCATTTTATTGATTGCGGGTGGGGGTGGGGGTGGGAAGAAGGTGCAGGACTGCATATGTATGAGCAGCACAGGAAAGCATTTGTAAAAGTAACTGCTAACAAATTTCTCATTCCTATATCTTCCTTTCTTTCAGAGGTAGCCTCTTGTTCAAGGGCTCTTACTCCCCAAGCGTAAACAAGTCTGCAGAGATTTTTGTTTGAGTTTATTATACTATTATAATCTTGTTTGCAATGGGTGGCACTTCCGCAATCATTTTTTTGTTGATATAGTAGGTAGCAAAGTAGCGAATTGTTGTGAATTGTTGCCAGCCTTTTACAGATGAAAAATGTTGAATGGCAAGGTCTCCTAGCGAGGGGAAGGTTGTACAGTGGTACCTCGGGTTGCAAACACCCCGGGTCACAAACGCTTTGGGTTACAAACTCCGCTAACCCAGAAGTAGTACCTCGGGTTATGAACTTCGCCACACTATGAGAACAGAAATCACGCAGCAGCGGGAGGGCCCATTAGCTAAAGTGGTACCTCAGGTCAAGAACAGTTTCAGGTTAAGAACGGACCTCCGGAAAGAGTTAAGTTTGTAACCAGAAGTACCACTGTACTTTGCATGCAGTAGGTCCCAGGTCTAGTGTGAACAATACACAGCTAGATGGAATAATGATCTGCATCTATGACCCTGTCATGGACATGTCTACAATTGCCTGGCAAGTGTTCAGTTTGTATAGTTCAAAATACAGGTAAGTTCTGCCCCCCCCATAAACAATCACATGACACGGCACACACACACCATTTGAATGGCAATGCCCATCAACTTTGGGCTGCTTCCCTCAAAATTTTTATAGGGGAGGCCAAAGTGTCCTCAGCCCCTAGGAGTTGGCTCCATGGGCCTAGCACAGAACATGACCATGCCAAATAAATACTAAAATTACCCTCAGATCGTAAAATAAATGAAACAACATTACAGTGGTACCTTGGTTCTCAAACTTAATCCATTCCGGGAGTCCGTTCGACTCCCGAAACTGTTAAAAAACCAAGGCGCAACTTCCGATTGGTTGCAGGAGCTTCCTGCACTCAAGCGGAAGCTGCGTCAGACATTTGGCTTCCAAAAAACATTTGAAAACCGGAACACTTAGCGGCATTTGGGAGCCGATTTGTTTGGGAGCCAAGCCACTCAAGTACCAAGGTACCACTGTATACCGAAGAAAGCTAATATGTATCTGTTTTTACTAGTGCATCTGAGAGAGCACCACATTAAGTAGCTTGAGATATGAAAGAAATTCACCAACACAATGAATGCACAATAATATATACATTTTTAATTTTAAAAATAAACTTTTAAAGGAAACACAGCAATGTGAATCAGCATCTAGGTGTATGTGTGTGTGTGTGTGTGTGTGTTGCATGCCTTGAGGAATGAATGTGCTCTGACCTAATTTTACTTACTTTAATTCAGCAGGAGGGTGAAATTAGGGGTTAAAGGCTATATCTTTGTCTTTTTTCAGATTTGTAATGTGCTTTGTACAAAAGTCTGAAAATGCATTTAGAGATTAGTATTCAACTAACTGGCTCCATCAGAGCAAGGGTTTTCAATTGTGCAATGGAACTTCCCCCTTCACGCCACCCCACACCCTCCCCAAATCTGCTTTAAAGGGTTGGGGGAAGCCCCAGAAGAGATTTAGAGGGGGTGGGTAAGTTCCATTGTGAGTGGACATCCTTGCTCTGATGGAATGAATTACGTGGAACATGACTAATGAAACCATAAGGTAAATATACATTTCCACAAATTGTTTTCAGGGGGCACAGATTCCATATGTTTATGGGTAATCTGGGGAGGGTATTAAAAAAGAGAGATGTATTATAGTGACTGAACATTAGAATAACCCAAAGGATCTATAATTGCATAAAAATAAATAGATGGATTAGATTAGTGCTCATTCTGGAAGATCCCCTTTCTTAGGAAGGCTTGAGATATTTATTGGTGGATTAGATGATTGTTGGTTTTCCATGTGTATGTTTGTATCAAACAGCAGATGTTTACAGCTGGAAATGCCTGCTGGTAACTGTTCACTTAGGAAATTCCACCAGGGGGCAATAAAGGTTTAGGAAACATTGATTTTGCACAATACAAGTTCAAGGAGGATAAGGGGTGGGAAAGTGAAGCAGGATTTTTGACAAGCTATATTGGAGGCCTGCAGAGTTACTAAAATCAATTGGAATAGCAATGGGTCAAAATGAAAGTGGTTTTTGCTTTTTGTTTTTAATTTCTCCTGTTCCAGAATTGAGCATGCCGGCAAGTCACCATATATCCAATCATTTACAGTGCCAGATAGCAAACAACTCCGTTCCTCTTGTTTCTGAGAATGGTTAGGATGCTAATCATATGCATAGCTACTAGAAGCATGAGTCATGCTTCTGCATTTGCACATACTGTGAATGCCTGAAGCAGGGACTCCCTATCTCCCCCATAGGGAGGTGTGGGTATTCACTGTGTAGGCATAGCACATTCAATTCCGCACATGGGAGATGGCAAGGCTTCATTTCATATGTTAATGATATGCACGAATACAGAAAGTGCAGGTGAGTATTTTGCATATTATTAATTCCGGAATCTGCTAGTTTCGACAGACTTCTAAAGGCCTTTGTAGTTTAAAAATACTCCGCTTTCTGAATTAAAGGTCTGTTGAGTAAACTTTGCAATGAACCTTGGGAAAGTCTGTAGGATTGGAACAAAATCATTTCAAAATACTGTATCATTTTCTGCCTTGTCATGAATGCTATTTCAGAATTCAAAGAGCATTTCTTGAAGCCATTCCATAGTCAAAACTGGCACCCATGTTCGCTGATCAGAAGATCTACCACTGCAGTTAAGTCCAAAACAATGTTGGGTCAAGCCCCTCTGAATGACTTTTACCAATCCAATTCACCAAGCTACGTTATCCTGAAAGCGCCATGCAAATTGCTCACAACATGCTGCCGAGTACTCCAAAAGCCCAACCACCACTTCTGGCACAAACAGTCCTTTTTGTCTTGTGACTCAGGCAATCTAAAGGTAAAGGGGCCCCTGACCATCAGGTCCAGTCGTGTCCGACTCTGGTGTTGCGGCGCTCATCTCGCTCTATAGGCCGAGGGAGCCGGCGTTTGTCCATAGACAGCTTCCAGGTCATGTGGCCAGCATGACAAAGCTGCTTCTGGCGAACCAGAGCAGCGCACAGAAATGCCGTTTACCTTCCCGCCGGAGCGGTCCCTATTTATCTACTTGCACTTTGGTGTGCTTTTGAACTGCTAGGTGGGCAGGAGTTGGGACCGAGCAACGGGAGCTCACCCCGTTGCAGGGATTCGAACCGCCGACCTTCTGATCGGCAAGCCCTAGGCTCTGTGGTTTCACCCACAGCGCCACCTGGGTCCCTAAAGGTAAAGGTCCCTAAAGGTAAAGGTAAAGGGGCCCCTGACCATCAAGTCCAGAGCACCAATAGAGCCCAATAGAGCACCAGGAAAGTGACATGGGAGATACCATTTCTCAAATGGAGAAAAATCTCAGATAAGTCTATGATGAATAAAATTTCAGCAAAGAAACCATTATTATTAGTAGTAGTATTTTGATGGTCTTACACCCCATACAATTGACTCAAATATCTAAAACAGTTTCCCCAAACTATTGGTGAGTAGCGTAAATGACCATATTTCCACCTTTGGATGAGAATGTCTTGGATGAGAGTCTTCTTTCGGGAATCTGTGCTCACTGAAATCAATCAAACAGCAGCAGATGACTTGTTGCCGGTAGGTATATGGAGCAATGAAAACAAAGATGGGAAAAGTAAAATTTTACTCAGATTTTTTTATGGCTGCAAGAATATTAATCTTTAGCTATTGGAAATATTTGGAGAGCTTTTCTATAGAGGTGTGGTATGAAGGGGTATGGTTTTGTTGCATTTTCAGAGACACTGACTAAAAAAAAAGAAAGACACATTTTACACCATTTGATCTGACTTCATTGATTATACAGTATAGCAAGATCAGAATATCCCAATGGAATACCAGTTCATATGGAACCAATAATGTCAGCGACTTTTCTTCTGAATCTGGATGCCTCTGATAAGCACAATGAGTTGTGATGAGTTAGACATTTCTGTGAAATAGCAGGCAGATAACAAACACATTTTAAGTTTAATTAATATTTGTAGATATGATTAATATGTATGAAATGTGGTTCTGGGGGAGATGGCTAGTTGTGTGTGTGTGTGTGTGTATTTGCTTAATTCAACAAATAAGAGAGGAAGAAGAAGAGTTTGGATTTGATATCCTGCTTTATCACTACCCTAAGGAGTCTCAAAGCGGCTAACATTCTCCTTTCCCTTCCTCCCCCACAACAAACACTCTGTGAGGTGAGTGGGGCTGAGAGACTTCAAAGAAGTGTGACTAGCCCAAGGTCACCCAGCAGCTGCATGTGGAGGAGCGGAGACGCGAACCTGGCTCACCAGATTACGAGTCTACTGCTCTTAACCACTACACCACACTGGCTCTTGGTTTTTTTTTGGGGGGGGAGAGGGAACCTGGAGGGCACCAGGTTGGGGAATCCTGCTTTAAAGGGTAGGAGCAAAGGCTCTAGCATTTTCAGTTCATGGACCATTTGTGGGGGTGGGAAGTCCAACAGGGCTCCTGCCATGACCCTCTCCAACAGCATCCCTAGAAAGCAGATATTATTGTATCTTATATTAATTTGCCATCTCTGTGCTGCCATTTGATATTAGATATCCCAGTGCCACTTAAAGTAACCATTCTAATTACTGCAGTTGGCCTTCAGAAGGACAATGAACCTGGGCTACAGAGATTTTAAGGGCTGACACCATATTTTGTTTTTTAATTGGATTAGTGTTGTTTTGTTTTAAAGAAAGCATTGACTGGACTGCTGGAATTGCAAACCATTTGGGAAATAGCTGAGCTCACGTGAGACACGCTGCCTTTCCCCTTTGTAAGTCTAGATCAAAGAATGGCATGAGCTTGCTAGACATTATATTTTATGTGGCTAATATCAGGCATAGTGTGTTCTGAAAATGCATTTGACAGGCCTCGTTGATTACATGCCTCTTGAAGGACTTAAGAGTTATAGGACTCACTGGGAATTTCAGTGTTTGGCCAATGGCCATATATTTATTCTAGCACAGCTCAGGTAAAAGTCAATAGAATTCTTCTCATCTTTTTAAAGCCCTTAATAGGAAGGGATCAGGGACTGAGGTATAAACTACTAGCCTTGCGTTACCATGACTAGACAGTCATCAGCATTAGCGCAATTTAAGACAAGCAGTGACTGCATCTGGCCATTAGCATACTCCTTCCAGCAAAACTGGGTCCCCAACAGGAAGGGACAGATTTGTCCATTTCATTCTTTCTCAGTTTCTCTCTCTCTCTTTTAAAATATTAAGTGCAGTTGACCCCATTCCAGTTTGCAATTTTTCGCTCCAAAGGGGGAAAAAATGTGTGATTTTTTGTGCTCATTTTGCCTAATGTCCTCAATTTTGTATGCCATTATCCTTAATATGCACTATACTAGACCTACTCAGAGGAGACCAATTGAAATTAATTTCAATTATATTCTGAGTATAACTTAGTTGTATATAACCTGTTAGTTACATTTTTAAGGCACAGTAGAGTTGTAATAAATAATAATAATAATAATAATAATAATAATAATAATAATATATTATTATTATTATTATTATTATTATTATTATTATTATTATTATTATTATTTATACCCCGCCCATCTGGCTGGGTTTCCCAGTTAGAAATGCTGGTGCCTATTGCTGTCAATGGGCTTCAGTGTGTCTGATTAAATCAATGGGCTTAAGCATATCTATCTCTGATCAGGTCTGCTTTAGGCCCTGGGTCACAGACTTGATTTCTCAAAGCCATTTCACACATGGCATCCTACATCCTCATGTTGCAAAAATTATGTATGCCAGTGCATGCTTACAAGCAGAAAAAATGCAATGAATTAGACTAATAGGAGACTGAGCGATAAACCATATAACCTGGAACTTATGTGCAATTTGCACATAAAATCTTACTAAACATTCAGTGCAGCATTAGCCCACAATGAGTCCTTAAATAACCTTTTCTTTTTATTTCCAAGCTGCTTATCACAGCCATTAAGGAAGAGAAATGGTGGCTGCACCAAAACATCGCCAAGCCAAAATGTCAGCAATAAACAATAATGAAATTACATATATAGGCCAATGCTCAAGGGGTTAATTGTTAATCTAAACATTAATCCTAGCTATACTAATTCTTCCATGCAATGAAAGCGATAATATTCACCATCTATTTTCAGTTCTGGTTTCTGCCAAGTCAAGTCATTAAAACAGGGTATGCTGGAGATCACATTAATTCCTGCACACTTGTTATAAATTTCTGTCTTATTGACAATATCTAGTATACTTACAAAAGCCCAAACAGGAATACTTTGAAACCCAAATGGCAAAAGGGTCATTATAAAACAGAAACGTTGGCTGCTGACAGCATGTGTATGAAGTCAGGCCACTTGAGGGGAGAGTTATATGCTGTCTCACAGCTGCTAGCTCCCCTTCTTCAAGCACCATGAATGGATGAAGAGATATGTCCAGAACTTCCATGTTCTTGTCTGCCCTGACTGCTCCTCAGTGTATAGTTGAGCAGTGAAATTCTTTCCCACAAATGGAGGGATGGCCACCAACTTGGATGACTTTAAAAGAGGATTAGACTAATTCACGGAGGCTAAGGCTAGTAGCTACTGGCCGCAATGGCTGCATCCTACCTCTGCTGTTGGACGTGTTATGTCCCTGAATGTCAGTTGCTGTGAATCAAAAATGGGGAGAGCGTTGTTGCAATGAGGCCCTGCTTTTGGGCTTCCCAGAGGCTTCTGGTTGGCCACTGGGAAACAGGGTGCTGGACTAGATGGGCATCTGGCCTGATCCAGCAGGCTCTTCTTAGGTCCTCCTTGGTCCCTCACCCCAAGCCAGAAACAGGAGGAACAAGAGGAGCCTGGCAAACAAGAGAGGAGCTGTTAGCCCTTTTACTCACATGACCTACCGTGTTTCCCCTTTTTAAAGACACTGTCTTATAACTTTTTTTCTTCAAAAAAACACAGGGTGGCTTCCTTTCGGTGGGATGTCTTTTTTTTTATTATTACCGGTACGGTTTTTACGGCTCAGGGTGCTGTTGGCCTCTCTTGAGCTCGGTGCTGCAGCAGCCACCAGTTCCGGGTGGCAGGGCGGCAGGCGTCCTTGGCGGGCCAGGTGGAGGCTGCTGGCTCAGGTGCTCCGCCCGCCGCTGCAGGGCGCTCCAAGCTCCTTGGCTGGGCCAGGCAAGGAAGAAGCAGTGAGCCCAGCGGTGGCAGCAAGCACGGAAGCGGCAGGGATGGCGGTGGACGAGAAGGCAGAGCGCGGGGATGCAGCCAGCAAGGCGGGAGCGCGATCAGCTGTTAAGCGGTGCTCTTGGAGCGCCGCTTCACAGCTGATCGCGCTCCTGCAGTGCCGGCCGCATGGAGTGACTCTGTGAGTGGAGGTGCCTGTGGGGGTTGGTTTCCGCGGCGCGGAAGTATGGCTTATTTTCGGGGTATGTCTTATATTTCTCAAATGCTTAAAAAACCCTGCCATGGCTTACTTTATGACTACGTATTAAAAAATGGGAAACAGGTAGTTTTCTGTTATTCCTGTCTATAAAAATTGCTGGGGAGATTAGGGGCACTTCCAGACTGTCACTATTTTCAGGTGGGATTCAGACACATACTGGCACATTTGAGTTGTGCAATGAAAGTTGATTTGCACAACAAACCCTCCACCCCCGGTTCAGACTTTTTGTGATAAGGAAAAGTACTGGAAAGTGTAGGGGCACAGCAACTGCAAATCACATTGCTCGGCATGTTTTTGTATAAGCTCCTCATAAACAAATCAGTGTGAATGCTCCAAAAACAACTGGCACCATCTAACCTCAATGCAAACAAATCAAGATGAATGCTCAGAAAACGGAAGTGTTTTAAGACAGGAAATATTGCTCCAGAAACGGCTGGAGCCAGAGAATGGGATCTTCCAATCGACAAGCTGTTCTGTCAATTAGAAGCAAGGCAGCTTAAGATACTCCCCACACTCCGATGTTGCACCAGGCTCCATTGGGGCTTCATTCATCCGGTCACCTCATTGATCCCTAACATGGTACAAGCTAAGACTGGCCCCAATTGCTCTCTCTTAATCTCTTGCTTGCCCAAGCCCTGACTGGCCACTGGCCAGGCTGCCTATTACTATACAGTATTATTATTTCTATGTGGGTTATAGGTAGACCAGTTTTCAAAAAGTCTGTCTACAGAATGAAGAACCAGGCAGATAGCACCAAGCTTTTTAAAGAACAGCAACCTTTATTTCAACTACAACGCAGCCTAGAACATGGTTGACTAAGACCATCAGTGAGTGTATGAGAATGAGAGTGAGAGGAAAAAAGTGATTTAGGAGTAACAGCAGTGCACCCCCTAAAGATATATTCACTTATGTCGTATCTATAGTCCAGCATCTTCACTCCTAAGTCCACTCCCCCACCACAAATCACCTATGGATTTCCTAACCACAATGAAAAAACTCACAAGGAACCGAAATCTAATCCTGTTCTTATAGGCATGGTTCTTATCTGGCACGTTCCAAGAGGAATCAAATCATGTATACTTTAGTAACAGACAGAAGTGCTCACCTTCAATAATATTTTAAAGCAGACTCTGTACTAATTTGCAGTATAAGGCTTATCAGTACTTAGAATGGCCTACTTAGGTCAGCTTCTCAAAGGACTGCATGGAACCATTCTGAATAGGGAAGATTTTAAAAAATCACACCAGTCACCTTCTCAATGCTTCACCTGGTTCTATGCTAATATGTGATTTGTATAAAAATTCAAAGAAATGCAAGGTTTGCTGGACTGGCTACTACAGAGAAAAGCAGAAGACTGGCTACATTACAATGCATGAGGGATCAGATTTTTGTAGAAAGATTATTTGCTCTGTGAAATAATGAATTGCCTTAATTTGACATTAATAGCTTTGATCTGATTTGCTTTGTGACTAACCAGTGTGTCTGCCAAGCTGGAGTGCAGATGGGAAAGACATCTTACTCTTTTTTTAAAAAAATGTCCTTCTACTACATTACTTGCTCTCTCTCCCCCCCCCCTTCCAGTGGAAAATGATTGCCCTGTATTTCTAGAATGTCAGAACTCTTAGACAACACAATGGGTGACTTTTATTTCATTTTAGGGGTAACATTTGGTTTGCATATTTAGGATGAAATTTTGGTGTGTGGGTGTTAGTATTTAGTCTCTGTCAGTCTTGAAGGACTGAATATACATTATCTCAGTGCTTCTTTTATAAGGTAGGCAAGTATTATTATTCACATATGGTGTGTGAATGAAAGATAACAGCATACCAAAATATACCAAATATACCTAAATATACCAAAAAGATAACAGCATACCTAAATATACCAAAACTGAGACGAGATTTGAATCATGGCATTTTAGGTCATATCAAAGCTATTCACCAACATTTTATATTGCCTGCTGTCGAAAGCTACCTGCTTCTTGTGGCAAAGCTTCATTATCATAAGGTAAAGGTAAAGGGACCCCTGACCATTAGGTCCAGTCGTGACCGACTCTGGGGTTGCGCGCTCATCTCGCATTATTGGCCGAGGGAACCGGCGTACAGCTTCCGGGTCATGTGGAGAACCAGAGCAGCACATGGAAACGCCGTTTACCTTCCCGCTGTAGCGGTTCCTATTTATCTACTTGCACTTTGACGTGCTTTCGAACTGCTAGGTTGGCAGGAGCTGGGACCGAGCAACAGGAGCTCACCCCGTCACAGGGATTCGAACCGCCGACCTTCTGATCAGCAAGCCCTAGGCTCAGTGGTTTAACCATACCCAAACATTAATTCATCATTTGCAACAACTTGCAGCAGCATTTACAAAATAATGATGAAATGTGACAAGAGGAGATCCTACAGGGAAGGAAATGTCCAAGACGAGCTTTGGTGAAGGGCAAGTCTCTCAAAGAAGTTTTTGAGAGGCTGATATTGGCTGAGGATCCTCGGGGAGCAGGAAGCAGGCAATACATGGGTTGCAAACATGCTAGTAACAAAGAGAGCTCCTGAGATTTGTATGTCTGGTAAAACTGGTACTTAAAAGGAGTTGGGGCTTGTAGGCTGCTGGGGACTACATAAGTAGGTGTATGGCAAGTTCCTTATCATGTGTGTTGTAGTACCGTACCAGCCCTGTAAGCATCTGAACCAATGATCTGGTGAACCTTCTTTGAGCATGCTGCACTCTGAAGGGAACCCCCCCCCCCGTGTGCTCTGCTTTATTCTTCCTATCTTCCTATCTTCAAAAATGGTTTCTATGCCATTTCTTGTGCCTCTCTCATTATCTACAGTGTTTGTCCATGTGCATGTTGGGTCAGTAAGATAATTGTGACAAAGCTCTGCCACCACCACCATATGTACATTCATGTACATGTTTGCAACATGCCTAAATACATCATTTGGTCGTATGTGCAGTTGCGGGACTGTGCTTTTTGCAAATCCCCAGGGAGCACATGCAAGCCTAAGGGTGTTCATTGCACATGTGTTAAAATGCCTGATCAGTGCTGGTATATCTCACAGTTGTTCATTTAAATTCTTCTCATTATGCTGCCCAGTTTTTTTATCAATCTCCTTACCCTGAGCAGTTTCAGCATTTATATTCATGACAGCTGACCTTGTATTATTTCCCAACTGTGTTTTTTTTAAAAAAATATTATTTGATCCTGAGCACCATATTAACTCCCTCATCCAACTCTGCAGTGTCACCAAAAAGCCCTCAGTCTTTCTCAGATCTTTCATTCTTTCTGATCAACACTTGATCTCCAACAGTTCTGACACCCCTTTGCTAATCTCTCATGCAGTTCTCAAATGCTTACCCATTCAATGTATAAACTAGACTTCTGGAAAAAAATATTTTTCACACAGTCCATCATATTTATATAGCTTTAAAAAAATATTTTGGGATTGACAGATCAGTCTAAATTTGGTCTATACTATTTCTAAAAATGTTCCATTCAAACTCCCTTCTATGATTCTATTCCATCCCATTTGCATGTTAATGTGCAGATTTTATCATCTATCTATCTATCTATCTATCTATCTATCTATCTATCTATCATCTATCTATCTATCTTTCTCTCTATCTATCTATCTATCTCTGCATGCTATTCTCAAAAAAGAAATAAATTTATAATCTGATGAAGTGACCTGATAGCTGCCTTTAAAATTCATTTATTCATTCATTCATTTTATAACATTTATACCCTGCCTTTCCCCCAGGAGCTTAATGTGCATACACAGTTCTTCCCTTCCCCAGTGTGGTGTAGTGGTTAAGAGCGGTAGACTTGTAATCTGGGGAACCGGGTTCGTGTCTCCGCTCCTCCACATGCAGCTGCTGGGTGACCTTGGGCTAGTCACACTTCTCTGAAGTCTCTCAGCCCCACTCACCTCACAGAGGGTTTGTTGTGGGGGAGGAAGGGAAAGGAGATTGTGAGCCACTTTGAGACTCCTTCGGGTAGTGATAAAGCGGGATATCAAATCCAAACTCTTCTTCTTCTTCTTCTTCTTCTTCTTCTTCTTCTTCTTCTTCTTCTTCTTCTTCTTCTTCTTCTTCTTCCTCATTATTTTATCCTCACAACCAAACCTGTGAGGTAGGTTAGACTGAGAAACTGTGACTGGCCCAAAGTCACCTCACAAGGATTCGAACTATGGTCTCCCAAGGTCCTAGTCCAACATACTAAATGCTGCACTACACTGTCTCATAGCTGCTTGGAGTGGCTAGGGAACACAAGTTGCAAAGGAGTCACGAGTAAATTAGGGCCGTTAATTTCAGTAGGTCTACTCTGAGTAAAGCCTAGTTGACTACCTGGGGCTGCTATGACACAACATGCAACGAACTGAAAAGCATTCTTTACTAGTGGAGCCTGAGAGCAAGATATAGGGAAATGGTTTTGTAGCAGCAAAACCACTGCTAAAGTAAGATATGAATTGACATTTTCATATCTGCTCTTGTAGAATTTTAATCAAGATGTTGTGTTTCATGTATGGTCAATCAGTTCAGATCCCAAACTAGGTTAGCCCTGAAGATGATGCACAGGTTTCCCTAAGTGCTGAGCCAGTTGCTGTAGCAAAGTGCTGAGCCAGGTGCCTGACAAATCAGAATTGCTAGGGCACAGCAGTTATTGGAATTCCCTCACATGCAAAGATGCAAACAGAGGTGTGCTTGAAAATTACGTGCAAGCAGGATTAGGCTGATCTTCTGTTAAATCAATTCTCCTATCACACTGCTCATTATATTCTGTTATGCGATTTCAAATGTCCGGGAAGACAGATTGACTGTCCTAGGCAGTGGGCTGCCCAGTGCAGAGTTTGTTGATGCAATGAAGCTTTTGATTTTGATTGCAGAATGCTTTTGTCTGAAATATCACCTGTCAGATTGCCCTAATTATGGAGAGACATTTGCTAGCGTCAAAGTCAATATGCTACGGAAGCTATCTCTGCGAAGTGAGTTCTGACAAGAACAGTTGAGCTAAGTCATGACTTATATTAACTAATACTATGAAAACCAATGTCGGTTTACAAATTACATTTTTGTTACTATTCTGTCATATATTGATTAGGGTTACAATGTTTCGTTGATTATATGTTTAGTTAATTATAGAATCATCCTAGCCATCACTATTCAGAAGGACGTTCTACTAAATTCAGTGGAGATTGCTCCCAGTTAAGTGGGGATGGGATTGCAGCTTCAATCTATTAAAAAGCTGTCCCTGATATAACCAGACTGTTTTGTTAAAGTTCTTAATGCAATATTTTACAAATGCTTCTGTATGGAAGGGGATGCCTCTTCTAGGCAATGCAATTGTAACATGTGTTTCAGCCCTTTTCAGCTCGCCCCTCAGCTGTTGTTTTTATGTGCAAATTTATGTTAATTTTATCAATAACGAATCTATTTGTCAGCTAAAATTTCTAGCGTGGTAATCTTAATATTGATTAAATAGAGATACAGCATGTATTATTCCAAATATTCAGAAATATAATGCTACCTACCTGTTCTCAATGAGACTAGATTGAGAATAAATTTTAACTTGGAGCCATTTCATGTCCATCCAGAGATATAGGGAAAATTTATTTGCTGACCCTAGAAGTCAGAAGTAATCAATCAAAGCCGTTGATAGTCAGATGGACTCAATACATTTTGCTCTTTAATCTGGAAACTAAGCAAGGGAAGGCTTGTTTTATCTACATTCATCATCTTCTCTTGTCAATTTTGGTGGGATGGCCTACTATCATAAGTGAACTAATAGCTCTTCTTTATTAACATCATTAAGTCAATGTTGTCTTGTAAACTATCCTTTTATCTCAGTATGTAATCTTGCCTGCCCTGGAGAGTTTTTTCCTTTTCTTTTTAGAAAGAAGTTGCTTCCCAGAAGCATGCACTTCTGCATTGTGCTTGAAGACACACTGAAAGAATTGGTTTTGGGTGCAGCACTAATGTACAACGTGTGTGAGAGAGTGAGTGCGTGCGTGCATGGGAAATGCTTCTCTTAAGCTATGGGTGAAATCCAATTTTGCTACCCTGCTCACATTATGAGTTTTTGAAGAAGCGTAAAAGGATGGGAGGCAATTTTCTGCAATTGTTCTCTTCCCATTACAGCCCACTGTGCTCCCACACAAGCTGGTCAGGAAGGTTGGGGAGGAACCTACAGAATAAGTTATAAGGGGACAGTTGGGAGGAGGGATTGAGAAGATTCCTTTCCTTCCTATTACATTAGTGCAAGGATGAGGAACCTCAGGCCTGGAGGTCAAATGTGGGCCCCTAGGGCCATCTAAATGGTTGTCAGTACTCCTCCCAGGCCAGACACCATCCTGAGGTTCACCCCTCACTGACTTTGCTGTGCACCCTTCTTTAGTGTTTTTGCTTGGCTGGAATGCGCCTTGGAATTCTGATAAGAATAGTAGCGGTAGGAGAAAAGAGAGCTTACTTTCCCACCACCATTGTATCTCTAAGTAGCTGTTTGGCAGAGCTTTTCCAAGGGGTGAATGGGCTTTTGACATCTGGCCAAGAGAGTGTTGCTAAGTGTAGCTCCAGTTCATTTCCAGATATAATTCAAGGTGCTCATGTTAGCATTTAAAGCCCTAAATGCATAACCTCCAACATTTATCTGATGAAAATAGGGACATCCTATTTTTGTGAAGAAGGCGCAGTAGAGACTGTATTTTTTTGAGAATTTTAAGGAAAAACCATCTTCCACAAAAGCTGCTGCTTGCCTTCTATCACTGTGCCATACAGAGCATGCTCACGTACAGTTTATGTGTGTGGTACGGAAGCTGTACTTCTCAGGACAGAGCAGGGCTGTGTAGAATTATTAAAACAGCAGAGAGCATTATTGGCTGCTCACTCTTCACCTTAGAACAAATCTACACCACCAGGTGCCATAGAAAAGCACTAGACATATCAAGCGATCCAACGCACCCTGGTCACCATTTCTTTCAGCTCCTGCCATCAGGACGGAGATATAAAACTATGCAGGCAAGAACAAGCCGTCTCAGGAACAGTTTCTTCTCTAGAGCGATTTTGGCCTTAAATGGAAAGCCTGGACTTTGAAGTCATCTTATTTTACTTGCTATTTGTATTATATTTACTGTTTTTGATTAGGTTTTGTAATTTTGGATTATACGGAATGCTTTATCTGAGTGGATGTAGCAACCGAGTAATTTCGTTGTTCCCGCAAGGGGACAATGACAATAAAGATATCTTATCTTATAATAATTTTATTAACAATAATTTTACTATGTATACCCCACCCATCTGACTGGGTTGCCCCAGCCACTCTGGGTGGCTTCCAACATATATAAAACATTAAAAAAAATCCCCATACAGAACTGCCTTCAGATGGCTCGGGGGTCAGATAATGCCATACTCACCAACATTTCTCCAATGAAAATAGGGGTGCCCTAAGAAAAAGTGGGACGTTTCAGAATCAAATCAGAAACCAGGATGGCTTCTGTAAATCTGGGACTGTACCTGGCATATAGTGGCACTTGGAGGGTCTGTAAATGACCTAGGCCTCAAATATCTGGAAAGGGTCTTCCTTCCCGACTGACCCTCTCAGGTGCTAAGATCAACAGAGATTTGGAGGGTAGTGACCTGATACCTGTCTGTGGTAGTGCCTAAATTGTGGGATTTCCTCCCCACAGAGGTGCATCTGGCATCTTCATTCTACAGCTTTTGTGAATCCTAAAGACACAATTCTACCCTGCCTTTGACACTTGATATTTATGCTTTCAGAACCCACCCTATTCCTGTGACTTTAATTTGTTTCGACTGTTCTTAATTTCTGAATTTTAAATGGCTGCAGCCTGCCCTGGGGCTCCAATTAAGAGTGGGTAATCATAGTCATAATACTTTCGGTTTGTCTGGATCAGTGTTTCCCAACCTTTTGCCTCCAGATGTTTTGGGACTACAACTCCCATCATCCCTAGCTAGCAAGACCAGTGGTCAGGAATGATGGGAATTGTAGTCCGAAAACAGCTGGAGGCACAAGGTTGGGAAACACTGGTCTGGATGGAGGACCATCCAGTGTGTATTGAAATTACCCTACCATGGAAAAGTAAAATTCACTTCATTCCTCACCTCTGGTCCCTCCCTCCACCAGCATCTGATGCCTCCAAAGTTGCCTGGAAGGAAATGTGTCCCTCGGCTGGCAAAAATGTTCCCCTCCTGTATTAGTGGACTCCTCAGCTGCACCAAAAGCCATTCCATGAGTGGGATCGCAGCACTAGTTTTCACCCTATAGCATTATGTCTTGTTTAACATTCCCTTCTCTCTGTGTCTCTTTGTCAAACAGCTGAGAACAATTTTTGCTTTACTGAAAGCCAAAACCCACAGTCCTATTTAACTAATCTTACGGTGAGAACGCAAAGAACGTCTATCCCGGGAACCGTGCGCCTCGATCCACACTGCCACAGGGGGTCTCAAGGCAAAATGAATATTTTTCTGTTTGCTGGCTTGTTTGTACCTAAGAGGATGACAAGCTGAATATACTTGCTGGATTTGATTCCTGCCTCTGTGAGTCTGCAATTTGTGAGGCTGCTGCTGCCTATTCATGGTACATTTTGAAAGGAAGAGCTGCTACAAAGGGGAGAGATTGTTCTGCTTAAATGGAAACACTGCAAAGCAAATAAATAAATGAGGGCTCAATCCTAGACCCAGTGCTTTTTTCTGGGGGGACGCAGGGGTAAGCATACCCCTAAACATTTTGTGAATCTAAGTTTGGCCCCATTGAGGGGCAGTTTTTTTTAATATGAGTAGGAAAATGAGAGTACCCCCATAAACATTTTTTTTAATATACAAAAGCACTGCCTAGACCCATTTACAGCCTCATTGAAATCAACGGGACTTACTTGTGGCAAGATATGCATAGAATTGCGCTGTCAAAAATAGCATGTTGTGCCAATAATTTCAAGTTCGATAGATTTTTTAAAAATATATGTGTAATCATTTCTGATGTAGCAGCATATATATATTTTTTCGCTACAGCATGCTATTCTTGCTCACAGAAAGAGGTGCAGCTGTACATTAGAAGGTACAAAAGACTTTCGAAGTTACTTAGGGGTGTGACAACCTGATCCAAAACCGCAACACATTTCCTTGGAAATAAGCCTCATTGATTTTAATGAAATTTAGTTCCATTGAAAACACAGCCTAACTCCTATTTATTAGGCTCATAAAAATGAAATGATGAATTTATGCAATCATTTTAACAAGGAACATATGAAGCTGAGTTTTATCAAAGGAGAGCACTGGTTCATCGAGCCAGGTGTTATCTACTGTGACTGACAGTAGCTCTAGTCTCCAAGGTTTCGGACAGAGACACCTGCTGTGAAAGATCCCGAAAATTAAAGATAGTAAATCTGGGACCTTCTTTATGCAAAAATTCCATTTCTCCCCCATATTGGAGACACTAATTTGCCTGTGTCATGTCTTTTTCATCTACTTCACACAGTTGGGTGTTTGCATGACTGGAGTGGTGTTTTGTTTGAATTTGGCTAATTGGCATTTGGAGTATATTGAACAGAAGCTTTATACAGGTACCATGGACACTCAGAAATGTACCATGTACATGTGCCATGTACACTTGGAGAGTGCACCAGACAGGGAATTTACGTTTCTGAGCACAATTCAAAGTGTTGGTGCTGACCTTTAAAGCCCTAAACAGCCTCAGTCCAGTATACCTGAAGGAGCGTCTCCACCCCCATCGTTCTGCCCGGACACTAAGGTCCAGCGCCGAGGGCCTTCTGGTGGTTCCCTCGCTGCGAGAAGCCAAGTTACAGGGAACCAGGCAGAGGGCCTTCTCGGTAGTGGCACCCGCCCTGTGGAACGCCCTCCCACCAGATGTCAAAGAGAAAAACAACTACCAGACTTTTAGAAGACTGTTTAGGGAAGCTTTTAATGTTTAACAGACCATTGTATTTTAATATTTTGTTGGAAGCCGCCCAGAGTGGCCGGGGAAGCCCAGCCAGATGGGTAGGGTATTAATAATAATAATAATAATTATATTATTATTATATATGGGGTGTGTGTGTGTGTGTGTGTGTGTGTGTGTATAGCCATGTACATGTGCCATGTACACTTAGAGAGTGCACCAGACAGGGAATTTACACATGCTCCATGTGTACGCATAAAGCTCTTCCATACCAGAGGAAACACTGGCTTGCTCCATTATCTGTGCATTTAGAGTACATTGGAGGGGGGATTATGATGACTCCAATGTATGTACCTGGAGCTTCTTGATGCAAGGTTAAACCCTCTTGTGAAGGACCTCTGTGTGTGCATTGACGATGGGCATCTCCTTCTGAAGCCCTCCAAATCGCCAGTGCAGGGACAGACATGGCCCATGTGGCTGCAGCAGTCTGTGGGGTGGCACATGTAGGTCAGTGTAACTCACTTGGCTTCCCAATGACAAACATCAGTTGGTTAGTGCAGGCTTCCTCAAACTCGGCCCTCCAGCTGTTTTTGGCCTACAACTCCCATGATCCCTAGCTAGCAGGACCAGTGGTCAGGGATGATGGGAATTGTAGTCTCAAATCATCTGGAGAGCCGAGTTTGAGGAAGCCTGGGTTAGAGCATGGTGCTGATAATACCAAGCCTGCAGGTTCAATCCCCATATGGGACAGCTGCATATTCCTGCATTGCAGGGGGTTGGACCAGATGATCCCAAGAGTCCCTTCTAACTCTATGGTTCTATAAATCTATGATCATTTCTGGTTACTGAGAAAGGGAGAGGCAAGGGGACCTTGCTGCAGTGTGGGCACACATTGGTGTATCATATTGGCACCACACTGAGCTCCTTGTGCATCTCCCCCTCTCAGTGATTCTCAGCATTGGGAAGCCTGGTGAGCACCCCCCCCCCCGGCTGACCACCACTGCCACTCTTTCAATGCAGACCCCTTCCTTATATCAAACTATGCCATAAAGCTGCATTCTCTAAATGCTGGAACAGATTGCAGCCATGAGATCTCCTCTTCATGACTGATATGCAACAAAAAGCCTTGAGAACAGCTTCATTTTTTTAATAGCAGTGCTATTCTAGAGCAGCAGACCCTTTCCTGACTTTTCAGATTGGAGATTATACCAGTCATTTTCTTTGCCAAAACAAAGCTCCTAGCAACCATGCCAAGGAGGAAGGCTAATTTTAAACCAGTACCGGTAAATGGGTAGCTTTTTAAAAAGCTACCCATCTCTGGAGCCGCCATGTTGGAAAATGGCCATTCCTGCCCAAACAAGGCCAAATTAGGACTGGCCCCATTCCCTGTTTTGCTCAGCACGACAAACATAGCACTTGATCCAAATTTCATGCTTCTGCTTCAAATTGAGCAGGATTCTGGCACTGGAGTGAGCCATCTCATCACTGTGATTTTATGATGGGAAGAATGAGCATGGCTTCTCCTAGAGTGACTATTAATTTCACAGTTGCTTCCAAGGGAGTAAAATGAAACACTGCAGGAGACAAAACTAGAAGGACTTGGCGAATGCTACAGGTGACGATTACAGACCTGCTGCTCACCACATCCAGGAAAGACAATAACCCTAACCATTCTTTAGCCCTCTATGTTGAGGGCTAACACTTGGAGTGGGAGCGGGACTGTGCCACCTGACCTTCACCCAGCATCAGGTGACCCACCTGCCACACCTGCCCAGCTCCACCCCTCTAACTTCCAGAGGTTTGGGAAAGGTCTGAAGGGGTGAGCATCTTGCTTTGCCATGAGTTGAGGAGCCCTGTACAATTAGAGCTTCCAGTAGTGTGGAGGAACCAACACGAGTTAAAGACTTCTCTCCCTTCAGACCTCTACCAAAAGGAGAAAGGTCATAGGGGTAGAATTAGGCCAGGGGTTCCCAACAAAATTTTCTCGAGGACCCCTCATCGAGCCGCTATTGTGACAAGGACCCCCATTAATTCCTAATCCTAAAATTAAAAAGTGAGCGCGCGCCAGGGAGGAGGGAGGGGAATGGAGAAGACAGGGTACCTGCGCAGTAGCGCACAAATGAAGCCGACGCGCGCAAAGCATCTTGGGGAGGTGAGCGTTTAGAATGCGCGCGCTGCCTCTTTGCAAAACAGTAGTGTTTGTAAAACGCCACCTAACGGCATACAGCAGAACTACTGCCTCTATCTAATTCTAGTTTTGCGCTAGACTCTGCTCATGCAGGAAGCGGCCAAAACAAAAAAATCTGTTATCATATGAAATATATTTAATATATTTAATATATATATATATATTATTCTAATAGCATCTTGCGGACCCCTCTGGCCATAGCTGCCAAGTTATCCCTTTTTTAAAGGGATTTTCCCTTATGCTGAATAGGCTTCCTCGCGAGAAAAGGGAAAACTTGGCAGCTATGCCTCTGGCATAGCTCGCGGACCCCTGGGGGTCCGCGGACCACCTGTTGGGAACCACTGAATTAGGCAAATATAACTTTGGTGGGTGGGGCTAGCACTCAGCTTAATTTACATGTTAGCCCTTCATGGCTGAATACACTCTTCATTCATCATCTCAGCAGCTGGTTCTCTCAACCTGATTGGTTCATTCCTGTCTGCTGCTTGAGGTCCAGATCACGAGACCATGATTTGGTAGAATCATTTTGTGAAGAGTGATAAATAGCATTTGGAGGATTAGAAAGAGAGAGCACAGAGGGCGGAAACACTAATTAAAAATGAGGAAAGTTATGCCTGGGAGCTTACGTGAGTTTTCCAGCTCCATTTCCAGCTCCATTTTTATCTCCAGAATTTCAATTCGCAAAAAAAAATGTGGTGTCGCACAATATTTAGATGTAGCGAAGCATTAGTCATCATAGAAAATAATGCTTTTGGACAATATGTATTGTTTAACTGTGTCATATGTCTTCCCTGCTTAACTCCTCTATTTTTACTAATAACATTGGAAAGCCTATCTGCTATATTAGGCAGTTGCCTGCCAGAAAGGAAGAAGAAGAAACCCTAGCAGCACCAGAATGTTAAGATACTGCATGGCAAAGAAGAAGAATATGGCCCCAAAGACTACATATAACATATGATTAAAAACAAAACTTCAGCTTTTAATATTGCAGTGGATTGTACCGTTGCTGGCAGAGCATTAGGCATGAATGCACTATGTTTTCTGCATTATAAGTGTTTATTTATATACAACTGATTTGCCAATAAGTAAATTTGTTTCTTGGGAAATGCAATTCAGGTGTGAAAAAAATAGTATCTTCTGGCAGCTCAAGGGCAGAGCATCACTTTAACTGGAGAAGGTCAGTCAGATTTGCTTATACAGTATAGCTTAAGATGCCTTGATTACACTAGCAGGCAGCACTTTCCACTCACTTCTGAGAAGAAATACTGATTCAACCAGTGGTTCCCTGTGCCTTTAATTACATTTCTCTTGATCTCTCTGTAATCATTTGATTTTTCTTCTTTTCTTTTGTCATCAACACCAAACATATATGAGCATTAGCTTGATGAAGCTTGATGGATGTTGTTCCCGAAGTCAGCTGACTGGCTTTTTAAGTTGGAATAAAATAACCCTTTTAATATGGGCTGCAGGTAGCTTGCTCTTCAATCAAACAATCATAATAGAGGCACAAACATTTTGCAGTGGAAACTAGGGAAAAGATCAAGATCCAAAGCTTTGTGCTTTGGAAAAGATCAAGATTCAGTCAGAAGCACTTGGGAGGCTGTTTCTTTTGGCTCAGGGTTCGAATTTGGATCCCGGTTAGGGGAAAATGAAGCTTCATGGCTCCCTTCCTCCCTATTATGGATTTTTTAAAATAAAAAAACCAGTTAAAACTTTCCCCCTCTTGGCAGAACTGGATGGAATTTGCAGGCACATTAACCCCTTCTGTGTGGGTAAAGGTAAAGGGACCCCTGACCATTAGGTCCAGTCAGGACCAACTCTGGAGTTACGGTGCTCATCTCGCTTTATTGGCTTTATTGGCTTTATTGGCTGAGGGAGCTGGCGTACAGCTTCCAGGTCATGTGGCCAGCATGACAAAGCCACTTCTGGCAGACCAGAGCAGCACACGGAAATGCTGTTTACCTTCCCGCTGTAGTGGTACCTATTTATCTACTTGCACTTTGACGTGCTTTCGAACTGCTAGGTTGGCAGGAGCTGGGACCGAGCAATGGGATCTCACCCTGTCGTGGGGATTCGAACCACCGACCTTCTGATCGGCAAGCCCTAGGCTCTGTGGTTTAACCCACAGCGCCACCCGCGTCCCTCTGAGTGGATAAGAAATGCCAAATTGGTCCAATACTTTTTGTGATGGACACCATTAACACCTCCACCACCAATAAAAGTGAAGAATTAGAGGGAATTTTCAGGCATGACAGTCTTGAATGAATGAATGAATCCTGCCAACTTTCAGGAGGATAGCTGCAGTGTTTTTTTTTCCTTCCAAGACAGCATTTACTAATTGGGAGTTCGTTTATTCTCTCATATTGTTTTATGGGTGATCTGTATGAAAATAGCAGAGATGGGAGAGATCTTCCAAGGTAAGAAACCTGTCGATTCACAGACAAATGGATCCAGGATGTTTTGTGCCAGGTACTTTTAAATGGATTTGGGGTGGGGGAGAACTGAAAGAGATTGCATTCCCCTCTCTTCTTTTCTGGGCAACAATATGAATATGTCATGCTTTATAGAAGTGCCCCTAGGAAAGTAACCTACAGAACTTCAGAAGGAGGAGGGCAGGACCTAGGGAGTAATGATGAATTAAACTGCTTCAGGCTGGTGTCAATTGCCACAAAAAGTCACAGAAAGTAAGTGCAAAGGTGATTTGCCAGGGTGGGATATGTGGTCATGTGGCACAAAGGCAGAAGGACTTGAATATCAAGCATTTTCCAAGCAAGTACCACTAGCAGAACTATTCCCTCTGAACTCCATCTGTTTTCCTCATATGACAAACTTTGAAACCAAGTTTTCACTTTTAGAACGCACACATATTTTTAACATCCTAATATCCACAGTTCCTCAGAAATCCCCACTCCAGTCTGAGGTGCTTCAAAGAAATCCCACTTTGGCTCTGACAGGTCCCGAATCTGTTTGAAGATGCCTGCTTTGGCTATTGATTTTGCAGCATTTTTTGCCCCTAGCGGAAAAACACACTCGGGAGGGAGGCTCATCATACTTCCAGCTTAGTTGTACAGTGTGTCAGGAACTGCTGACTCACCATATAGCAAATGTTTGAGCTGTATGTAGATGGTAGTTTCTCAGTGAGGTACCCCAACACTTTTGACTGACACTGCTCATCCAGCCAGGCCACTGGATCCCCTTGGACAGAAAGGAGTGTAAAAGGGCTTCCTGTTCCAATTGAGCCTCACAAAATCTTCCTGGCTTCTGGCATTCCTCTATCCATTGGCTGTCCTTCTGACCGACTTGTTCCTTGATCCTGCCACCTGATTTGCCATGTGGTTCAAATTTACTCCTTGGTCCTTCCCACTGGCAGCTCACGCATGTTCCACATTCCTAGAAATTTAAATGTGTCAAGGCAACCCCAAGCTACATATTTGGGAATAAATGAATTATCACCCAAACACGTGCCTCTAGTACTCACTCTTCACATGTCACGACTTAAAAATTAGCCTTTGTTTCTTTAATTCAAAAAGGAACTAAGCCAGCATGAGTCAGCGGCCTACAATGAATCAGCAAATCCTGCATGACTCATGCATCCTAACTCAAATATGCTTGTGTATATATAGGATGATCTGTTTGGGTGTTTGTGGTGGTTGGGTGGTTGAGTGAGTGAAAGAAAGAAAGAAAGAAAGAAAGCTGGTAGTGTTGATGTGTGTACAGTTGGTCGGTTGTTTTGCAGATAAAGACTTTTAAGAATAAAAGCAGAAAATACTCTGCAAGGACACTCTTCTCGTGGACTCTTTTATGCCGACAAGGGTCCGAGGACCAGGCTGAGGAGACAAAGGAAGTCAGAACCTATGCTTTTTTCCCAAACATTGACATCACAAGCACCTTGTACCCAACAAAATGCCCTGGAATATCTTGCTGTGCTGGGACTGGGGTGTGCAAAACAGGCTTCATTTTTCCCCTGCTGTGTAAAGAGAGAATTTGGAGGGTTCTTTAAAGAAATAAGCAAATAAGCTGCAAGCAATGTGTTTAGAGTCGGAGAGTAGAATTGCCATTACTGTTTCTGACAGTTCAGGATATTGTGTTATCTCTTTTTCAAGGTTTACACCAGAGGCAAGTGTGCATTATAATTCAGAATTATTATGCAGTACATGTTGGATCCTCATATGTTTGTGAGGAACATACTGCAGTAAGACCAGGAATACCAACCAGAGCATTTGGGAGGCTGGAGGAACAGGGCTTGCCATTGTTGCCTCCTCCAGCATGTCCGTTTTGCTACTGCCTGACTCCTCTGGAGGAGAGATGAACCAGCCAGTATGGACCATCTGGCCTGGTAAGAAGATTCCCACCCCATCTGAACTGTATTTGACCCAGGCTGTTGTGGCCACTTGGCGTACAGCAAAGTCAGAGCACTTGTATTTAGTTTTGGGCAGGGGTGGTGGTGGTCTGTTAACTTAAGTTTCCCTCTCTACTTATATTGAGTTTATTCTGCTTTGTTGAAATATTATTTTGTCTTATTTGAATTTATTGATAGGTTTTGTGACAAACATCACATAGGGTTAGTGTACCCAAATGTTTTGTACATTGATAATAAGATGATGTTGTGAGCTTCTTTGTGCACAGTAGAAAACTGGCATTTAAATGAGCTAAATTTAATTAGCTACTTTGGAAATGAGAGGTGTCAACCGAATTGCACTTCACATTTTTGTGAAGCATGTCTGTAAAGATGCAATTAAAAATCATACCACATCTAGCATTGCACATTGCAATTGCTACAAGAGGCAGAAAAATCATTAAGTGGTCCGCCAAGACTTTCAGCAGTTTTCAGATGGTCCATCAGAAAGCAAATGTTTGGGAACCAATGGAATAAATGAATTTGTTTCCATGGGATATATATATATATATATATATATATATATATATATATATATATATATATATATATATATGGTGCTTTGTTCCACCCCAGTTACCCTCCTTACATTTTTCATCCTTGGAAGGCTCTCTGTGGCCAGGCACCTGCATACACATATCACACAGCCCTTGTTTATCCTTCTATATAATAAAAGGTTACAAAATCAATAAAAATAAATGGGATCTGCACAAACTCATGCTAGTACTCTTGTTCTGCTCTCAATCATTTCCTTGGTGCCTGGGCAGGAGAATTTCCAGGTGTTTGTACTCATAATTCCCATAATTTTGGATATTAGAAACAGTGGAACTATTCTGAATCTACAAAAGTTCCATGGGAGTTTGCCAGTGCCATAGGCAAGACTCGATTTTTAAACGGATTCTTCTTTTTCTTTTGCGTTTAAGGTAGATATCATTGGCTGTAACTAGAATTTGGATACAGAAGAGGTTTTTACTGTTGAGTCAACACAGAATGGAAAGCCTAATGAAGCTTGAACACATTATTACAGGGATTTTCAACTTCTCTTTCATTCATTTAAAGTAAATATTATTGTAGCATGTATTGAAGGCTTGCTGTTTGTTATTAACGTTTAACGTTCCAAGCCTGAGATCTGAATACTGCCTATCCATACATATATAGTTGTATTTTATTTTCATTTCATTTTCAGTTTTTTAAAAAAAGAATGCAAGTATAATGTGCTTGAAATAGATGCTTGTTTTATTGCCTATGCCGTGCAACCCTAAGTAAGTTTATGCAGAAGCAAGCAAGCAAGAATATTACTGGCATGGGGTATCTGAATCTCTTTTGCAGCTTTATCGGTCCACACAAATGTAAAGGAAGCACAATTCAAAGTTCATAGCAGATGGTGCATTGCTCTTGTTAGGTTTCACCTAATGCCTACAAGCTACAGTCAGTATTGCTAGAAGGATTGTGCTAGCTAGATGTGCTTACTCTTTTCCCCTTTGGTGGGAATGACCAGCAGTTTTCCAGCATGGTTTCTGATTCCTGCCAGGAATGACTCCACATTAGACCACAGACTGCACCTAAAAGACTGCGACTGAGGAAGGAGCAGAAGGTGAGCTGAGCTTGGGAGACACTCTGTAGGTTTTGTGGCTTTGTCTTTTGGGGCTGTGTGTTAGTAAGTTTGTGTGCTTATTTGTTTTCTTACTTGTTTGTGTGCTTGTGCTGGTTTTCTAGGGCTGCTGCCTCTTGGATTTGGGTGACTGTCCAGGCTTGTGTGGGTGTTTGTTTCTGGCTGTGACCTTGTTTGTTTCTGGCTGTGACCTTTCACCTAGAAGTGTGAGTCAGGAGGGTCAGGTGATTAGCTGTGGGCGGAGCTAGTCAGAGCCTGGAGTGCAGCGGCGCGCGCAGTTTGACCCATCTTTTTGATCTAGGGCAGCAAGTCTCACACGTTTGTTAGGGGGGACCTAGGCCTCTTCCTCTTTCCCCCTTGACTTCAAGGTTTTCAAGATGGAGGTGGAGGGAACAACCGTTGTCACCTGCAATTCCTGTGCAATGCTTGTTTTCTTGCCAAAGGATGTGGGTAGCTACACCTGCAACAATTGCAAGTTGGTTGCCCTACTAGAAAACAAGGTTGCCCTTCTGGAAGAGAAGGTGCAGCAGCTTCAGGGGCGTGTATCTACGCTCCAGAGAATTAAAGAGCTGGAGCTTTTCTTGGATGCAGCAGAGCACACTGTCTGCACCAAGGAGGAGACAGGGGATCTCCCTGAGGAGGAGGTCAGTTCCCCAACACAGCAGCCAGATGTATGGAGGAACGTGACTCATAGAAGTAGAAGGCCCAGGGATCGCTCTGAGTGCTTAGAATTACACAACCGTTTTGAAGTGCTCATGGAAGACGAGGAACAGACTCCACCTGAGGATCTCTCCCTCATCACAGTTGATGAGGAATATGAAGACGAGCAGCAAAGTCAGTCCTCCGGGAATATGCAGGTAACCTTGGAAGGGACAGCACATGGAAGAATCCCAACCAAGCCTATGAAGAGGCGTGTAGTGGTGATAGGGGATTCCCTACTGAGGGGTACAGAAGCAGTGATCTGTGGGCCTGACAAGATGTCTCGAGAGGTGTGCTGTCTACCTGGGGCCAAGATCAAAGATGTAACAGAACGGCTGCAAGGAATCATAAAACCCACCGACAAATACCCCTTCCTTTTGGTGCATGTGGGAACCAATGACACTGCAAGCCATAGCTTACAGAAGATCAAAAATGATTATGAGGCTCTGGGCAGGAAGTTGAAGCAATTAGATGCACAAATTGTCATCTCTTCTGTCCTCCCAGTTCAACGACATGGCCCAGGGAGAGAGGGAAAAATAGGGGAAGTGAACAACTGGCTTCGCAAATGGTGCAAACAGGAACGGTTTGGATTCCTAGATCACGGTCTGCAGTTTCTTGAAGATGGACTTCTGGCAAGTGATGGACTGCACCTCACAAAAGTTGGGAGGAATGTTTTTGCCACAAAACTCAAAAACCTCATCAGGAGGGCTTTAAACTGACTTATGTGGGGGAGGGAGACAGTGGTCCTGAAGGTAGGAGTCTATCAAATGCTGAAGATGATCATCCAAATGTCAAGGACCAAATGGAGCAAGCAGCATGCAGACCTAGTGGTGGGACGAAAATATCCTTAAATAAGAGACATGGGGGAATGATCAACGGTCTTCAATGTCTGTATACTAATGCACAGAGCATGGGAAATAAACAAGATGAACTTGAGCTCTTGGTACAGCAAACTAAATATGACATAATAGGCATCACTGAAACCTGGTGGGATGAGTCTCATGACTGGAATGTAGTAATAGAGGGATACAATCTATTTAAGAGAAATAGACCAAACAGGAAAGGAGGAGGAGTAGCTTTATATGTTAGGGATATGTATACCTGTGAAGAGATCCAGGATTTAAAACTTCAAAGCCAAATTGAGAGTATCTGGGTCAAAATTAAGGGAGAGAAAAACAACAGTGATCTCATTGTGGGAGTTTACTATAGATCCCCAAGCCAAACTGAGGACACAGATGATGCCTTCCTGGAAGAGATGGCCAAGCATTCCAAAGGAAGTGAGATAGTAGTAATGGGGGATTTCAACTATCCTGATATTTGTTGGATGTCAAACTCAGCCAAGAGCATAAGGTCGAACAGATTCCTCACTGGCCTTGCAGACAACTTCATTGTCCAGAAAGTGGGAGAAGCAACAAGAGGATCAGCCATTTTAGATCTGGTCCTAACCAATAGTGATGACTTGGTTAGTGGGGTAGAAGTGGCAGGATCATTAGGTGGGAGTGACCATGCTCTTCTGGAGTTTATTATCCAGCGGAAAGGAGCAACCAAGCATACTAAGGTCCAAATTCTAGACTTTAAGAAAGCCGACTTCAGAAAACTTAGGGAAACGCTGGGTGAAATCCCATGGACAGTAATACTAAAAGGGAAGGGAGTTCATGATGGTTGGGAGTTTGTTAAAAGGGAGATATTAAAAGCACAACTTCAGGCAATACCAATGAGACGGAAACATGGAAGGTGCCTAAAGAAGCCAGGCTGGCTATCTAAAGAACTTTTGACTGAGTTAAGATTTAAAAGGGATATGTACAAAAAATGGAAAAGGGGGGAAATCTCCAGAGAGGAATTCAAACATATAGCCAGCACGTGTAGAGACAAAGTCAGAAAAGCTAAAGCACAGAATGAACTCAGGCTCGCCAGAGAGGTTAAAAGCAACAAAAAGGGCTTTTATGGGTATGTCCGTAGCAAAAGGAAAAACAAGGAAACAGTGGGGTCACTCAGAGGAGAAGATGGTGAAATGCAAACAGGGGACAGAGAAAGGGCAGAACTCCTCAATGCCTTCTTTGCCTCAGTCTTCTCCAAGAAAGAAAACAACGCCCGACCTGAAGAATATGAAGCAGATAATTCAGCAGGGGAAACACAGCCCAGAATAAGTAAGGAGGTAGTACAAGAATACTTGGCTAGTTTAGATGTATTCAAGTCTCCAGGGCCAGATGAACTACATCCAAGAGTATTAAAAGAACTGGCAGAGGTGATTTCAGAACCACTGGCAATAATCTTTGAAAATTCCTGGAGAACAGGCGAAGTTCCAGCAGACTGGAGGAGGGCAAATGTTGTCCCTATTTTCAAAAAGGGGGAAAGAGAGGACCCAAACAATTACCACCCAGTCAGCTTGACATCAATACCAGGAAAGATTCTAGAGCAGATCATTAAGCAAACAGTCTGTGAGCACCTAGAAAGAAACTCTGTGATCACTAAAAGTCAGCATGGGTTCCTGAAAAATAAGTCATGTCAGACTAATCTGATCTCATTTTTTGACAGAATTACAAGCCTGGTAGATGAAGGGAATGCTGTGGATGTAGCCTATCTTGATTTCAGCAAGGCCTTTGACAAGGTGCCCCATGATATTCTTGTAAAGAAGCTGGTAAAATGTGGGCTAGACAATGCTACCATTCAGTGGATTTGTAACTGGCTTACTGACTGAACCCAAAGGGTGCTCATCAATGGCTCCTCCTCATCCTGGAGAGTAGTGACTAGTGGGGTGCCACAGGGTTCTGTCTTGGGCCCAGTCTTGTTCAACATCTTTATCAATGACTTGGATGATGGGCTTGAGGGCATCCTGAGCAAGTTTGCAGATGACACCAAATTGGGAGGGGTGGCTAACACCCCAGAGGACAGGATCACACTTCAGAATGACCTTAACAGATTAGACAACTGGGCCAAAGCAAACAAGATGAATTTTAACAAGGAGAAATGTAAAGTACTACACTTGGGCAAAAAAAATGAAAGGCACAAATACAGGATGGGAGACACCTGGCTTGAGAGCAGTACATGTGAAAAGGATCTAGGAGTCTTGGTAGACCACAAACTTGACATGAGTCAGCAGTGTGATGCAGCAGCTAAAAAAGCCAATGCAATTCTGGGCTGCATCAATAGGAGTATAACATCTAGATCAAGGGAAGTAATAGTACCACTGTATTCTGCTCTGGTCAGACCTCACCTGGAGTACTGTGTCCAGTTCTGGGCACCACAGTTCAAGAAGGATACTGATAAGCTGGAACGTGTCCAGAAGAGGGCAACCCAAATGGTCAAAGGCCTGGAAACGATGCCTTATGAGGAACGGCTTAGGGAGCTGGGTATGTTTAGCCTGGAGAAGAGAAGGTTAAGGGGTGATATGATGTTGTTGTTTAGTCGTTTAGTCGTGTCCGACTCTTCGTGACCCCATGGACCATAGCACGCCAGGCACTCCTGTCTTGGGGTGATATGATAACCATGTTCAAATATATAAAAGGATGTCATATAGAGGAGGGAGAAAGGTTGTTTTCTGCTGCTCCAGAGAAGCGGACACGGAGCAACGGATTCAAACTACAAGAAAGAAAATTCCACCTAAACATTAGGAAGAACTTCCTGACAGTAAGAGCTGTTCGGCAGTGGAATTTGCTGCCAAGGAGTGTGGTGGAGTCTCCTTCTTTGGAGGTCTTTAAGCAGAGGCTTGACAGCCATCTGTCAGGAATGCTTTGATGGTGTTTCCTGCTTGGCAGGGGGTTGGACTGGATGGCCCTTGTGGTCTCTTCCAACTCTATGATTCTATGATTCTAAAAGCTATGCTTCCTCATCATTTTGAACCTAAAGACCATGGAATCCCAATTTTAAAATAAGATTTCATGGCAGCATGGTTTCTGTTTCTCTCCTGTGTGGAAGCCCTTCAGGCTTCTGATCACACCCCAAACTAAAATAAATCTCCATTTCAAATGTCTGTTCACCAGAATTTGGTGTGGCCAAGGAGTTGAGCCACACCTCCTTATGTATTTCAGATGAGGGCCTCCTGGCCAACCTGGCTGCAGCAGCTGCTGGGAGAGATTAGACAGGACTATAAATACCAAGAGAGCTCCAGCTAACATAGCGCCAAGGGAACAGATAATTAGGCAGCTGGGGGCTATCAAATGTATTCTGCAGAATGTAACATGCATGACTATCTGCCTGCAGGACAGACAATGTTCACAGCATTAACACTCCAAAAGATCTTGCTCCCCCTTTAGGTTTCGTAGGGGGTGGGCAAAGCCATAGCTTGAGATTCAGCACACAGAGTAAGTCAAGCCTCTGTCTAGCTTCCTGGCCCAGTCAAAGACAGAACTGGCCCCTAGTCTCTTGTTCTCTTACACTCACTGATGACATCACCTCCAACCTGTCCCCTTTACTGGAAGGAGGAGGTAGCAGTGAGGTCTGTGCAGTGCAAATGCACTGGCAGGAGCACCAGATTGAATCTGCCAGTGCATTTGCACCTTGCTGACCTTGCCACCACCTCTCTCCCCCTCCTCCTCCTCTCTGTCCCAATATGCAGCAGTCACACCGACAGCTGAAGGTCAGTTGAGCACCCCTACCCTCCTACCTGCTTCTGAACATTGTTAAATGACAGCATTTGCTGCTGCCACATTAATGATAGATTTAAAAGGGATGTTGGTGGATTCATGGAAGATAAGGCTACCAATGGCTACTTGCCTGTTGGGGTCAACCCCGAATATCAATTGCTGGGAATCACCAGTGGGGAGAGTGCTGTTGCATAAAGGTTCTGCTTACAGGCTTCCATGGGCATCTGGTTGGCCACTGTGACACTAGACTAGATGGCCCTTTGGTCTGATTCATCAGGGCTCCTGTTATGATTGCATGGAAATTTATGCAAGAGCATCTGGTGAAGCTGAGACCTGCATGATGTTGATAGTCCATGCCAATGCATGGCCATCTGTGGGTAGGGCTAGCAACATGCCTGAATCTGGGGGTGGAACCAGCAATGGAGACTCACTCCCAGTTACCATTTGCTGTCCCTTTCACACAATATGCACATGAAAGGAACATTAGCTAATAATGCATACATTACATCAGGCTTTGGGGAGAGGAACCAGGGCTGAGGTTACAGAGAGTCTGACAAACAAAAGATGGGCTACACCCAGAGCACCAAAAAAAGCTTAGTGAGGCCCCAGTAATGAAACAGGGTTTTGTTTTTTTGTTTTGTAAAGTAAAAGATAGACACAGAGCATTAGGTTGTACTGACAGGGAGCTGTAAAAATTATCTCAGAAATATACCCACATTTTATTTATTTTAACATAAATTAACCAACCACATCAGGGACGAGTGATAATATGAGCATTAAATTGTTCAACAATGCTAACATTAATGAGGATGAACCTGCCATTGTGCTTCTTGCCTTCTGTGCTGTTTTACCTACAGTTTTAATGCTGCTGCTGCTCTGCCAGGGAGTGTTTGGGAGGACTGCTCCCCCTGAAGCCCACTTCCACCTGGGGCTTGGGGCGGGTCCCCCACTCCTCCACAGCTTTTGAGGCTCCTGGGAGGCCTGGAACATCACTGCTGCTGTGAGTACTGGAAGGACTGCTCCCCCTGAAGCCCACTTCCACCTTGGGCTTGGGGCGGGTCCCCCACTCCACCACAGCTTTTAAGGCTCCTGGGAGGCCTGGAACATTGCTGCTGCTGCTGCTCTGCCAGGGAGTGTTTGGGAGGACTGCTCCCCCTGAAGCCCACTTCCACCTGGGGCTTGGGGCGGGTCCCCCACTCCTCCACAGCTTTTGAGGCTCCTGGGAGGCCTGGAACATCACTGCTGCTGTGAGTACTGGAAGGACTGCTCCCCCTGAAGCCCACTTCCACCTTGGGCTTGGGGCGGGTCCCCCACTCCACCACAGCTTTTAAGGCTCCTGGGAGGCCTGGAACATTGCTGCTGCTGCTGCTCTGCCAGGGAGTGTTTGGGAGGACTGCTCCCCCTGAAGCCCACTTCCACCTGGGGCTTGGGGCGGGTCCCCCACTCCTCCACAGCTTTTGAGGCTCCTGGGAGGCCTGGAACATTACTGCTGCTGTGAGTACTGGAAGGACTGCTCCCCCTGAAGCCCACTTCCACCTTGGGCTTGGGGCGGGTCCCCCACTCCACCACAGCTTTTAAGGCTCCTGGGAGGCCTGGAACATTGCTGCTGCTGCTGCTCTGCCAGGGAGTGTTTGGGAGGACTGCTCCCCCTGAAGCCCACTTCCACCTGGGGCTTGGGGCGGGTCCCCCACTCCTCCACAGCTTTTGAGGCTCCTGGGAGGCCTGGAACATCACTGCTGCTGTGAGTACTGGAAGGACTGCTCCCCCTGAAGCCCACTTCCACCTTGGGCTTGGGGCGGGTCCCCCACTCCACCACAGCTTTTAAGGCTCCTGGGAGGCCTGGAACATTGCTGCTGCTGCTGCTCTGCCAGGGAGTGTTTGGGAGGACTGCTCCCCCTGAAGCCCACTTCCACCTGGGGCTTGGGGCGGGTCCCCCACTCCACCACAGCTTTTAAGGCTCCTGGGAGGCCTGGAACATTGCTGCTGCTGCTGCTCTGCCAGGGAGTGTTTGGGAGGACTGCTCCCCCTGAAGCCCACTTCCACCTGGGGCTTGGGGCGGGTCCCCCACTCCTCCACAGCTTTTGAGGCTCCTGGGAGGCCTGGAACATTACTGCTGCTGTGAGTACTGGAAGGACGGCTCCCCCTGAAGCCCACTTCCACCTTGGGCTTGGGGCGGGTCCCCCACTCCACCACAGCTTTTAAGGCTCCTGGGAGGCCTGGAACATTGCTGCTGCTGCTGCTCTGCCAGGGAGTGGTTGGGAGGACTGCTCCCCCTGAAGCACACTTCCACCTGGGGCTTGTAATTCTGATGTGTTTGTAACTTTTATTGTTTTTGGTTTTTGTTGTTTATCGTTTAGTTTGTTAGTTTGTTTTCTGTATTGGTTTTAAATTCGATTTTAAGGGGAGGGGTTAATTTTAGTTTGTAATTTTCTGTCTTTGTTTGTATTGTTTTATTGTATTAGTTTGTTTTCTGTATTGGTTTTAAATTTGATTTTAAGGGGAGGGGTCAATTTTAGTTTGTAATTTTCGGTCTTTGTGTTGTTTTACTGTATTTTTTGATTTACATAGGTTTTAGGGAGGGCTTTTTAGTTGGGTGTGGGAATCTGTTAAATTTTAGTGTATTTGTAATTTTTATTGTTTTTGGTTTTATTGTGTTTTTTGTGTTTTTCTTTTGTTCTGTTCTTGCTGTTTTTTACAGAGGTTTTATTTTGTTTTTAAGGGGAGGGGTCAGGGCTGCCCGGGAGGGGGTCCCAGCAAGCAAAATGGCTGGGGCAGATTCCACAGGGGGTGATGCACTGGGACAACCGATCTCAGTGGTCACGGGTAGGAGGAGGAGTTACGCTAAGACCAGACCATGTCATTACCGAGGAGGCAGACTTAGTCGTTGTCTGAGGACTATCCCTGCCTCCGGGTCTGGTCCTGACCGGACGGATATTGGAATCAGCAAGGGATACCCACATGACCTGAAGGTGCTGCTGTGCAATGCCAGGTCGATGATGAATAAGACCACTGCCATTCACGACCTGATTGTGGATGGAGGATTTGACCTGGCATGTGTGACAGAGACCTGGTTGGATGAAGCCGATGGGCCCGTTCTTGGCGCTGCTTGCCCACCAGGTTTCTCTTATGCACAGCAACCCAGGCCATCTGGGCGGGGAGGGGGGGTTGCAGTGATTTTTAGGAAGTCATTAGTTTGCACCAGGCGTCCTATTGGTAAGACTGAGTTTTCTGAGTGCATGTTCTGGAAGTTGGGCAATAGGGGCAGTACAGGATTCCTTTTGGTGTACCGACCTCCCCGCTGCACCAAGGATTCCCTGCCCGAGCTGCTTCAGGTCGTGTCGGATGTGCTCCTGGAGACACCTAGCTTGGTTGTCTTAGGGGATTTTAACATCCATGCCGATACGACCTTACAAGGTGCCGCTCGGGACTTCGTGGAAAGCATGGCCACCATGGGGCTGTCCCTGAATAAGTCTGGCCCAACTCATAGCCGCGGACATGCCTTGGACTTGGTGTTTACCTCTATGGATGTTGGTGATCTGACATTAAGTAAAAGCGAAACAAAAGAAGTGCCATGGTCAGATCACTTTCTGGTGCAACTGGACTTCTCCACAACCCTTCCCCTCTGCAGGGAGGTGGGACCGATTCGGATGGTCCGCCCCCACTACTTAATGGATCCAATTGGCTTCCAGAGAGTGGTAGGGGATGTTTTATCCCATGTCGATGGCCTTTCAGCTGATTCCCTGGTGGCCCGCTGGAATGCGGAGTTAACCAGCGCTATTGACTGTCTGGCTCCGAAGCGCCCTCTCAGATTGCATGGAGCCCGGACAGCCCCGTGGTTTTCCCCGGCGCTGAGGGCGATGAAACAGTCATTGAGACGGCTAGAGCGCCGGTGGCGGAAAACTCATTTTGAATCAGACCGGACACGGGCTAGAGCTCAACTTCGAGCCTACCAAGTGGCAATGGCGACGGCGAAGAGGACCTTCTTCACCGTCTCCATCGCATCTGCAGAAAACAGCAGCAGGAGACTCTTCCAGGTGGTTCGCAATTTAGCGGAACCACCTGCTCCATCCGGGCCCAGTACGGGCCACATGATCTCCTGCAATGATTTTGCAAAGTTTTTTGCAGATAAAGTCGCTCAGATTCGGGAAGAGGTAGACTCCACCGTGGGAGCAGGGCCGGGGCAGGGGAGTGCTAGAGTCCTGTCTAGTCAAGTTTTGTGGGATCAATTTCAATCTGTTACCTCCGAGGATGTGGACAGGCTGCTTCGACGAGTGAAACCAACCACCTGTCTCCTTGATCCTTGCCCATCCTGGCTTATAAAAGCTAGCCGGGAAGGGCTGGGCGATGGGCTTCGCGGGTTGGTAAATGCTTCTCTCCGTGAGGGAGCCTCCCAGACCCGCTGAAAGAGGCGGTTATTAAACCGCTTCTTAAAAAACCATCTTTAGATCCGGCCAATATGGCCAACTATCGCCCAGTCTCAAATCTTCCATTCTTGGGCAAGGTGATTGAGCGAGTGGTTGCTGAACAACTTCAGGCACGCCTGGAAGAAGCGGACCATTTGGATCCCTTCCAGTCAGGATTCAGGCCTCATCATGGGACTGAAACTGCCTTGGTCGCACTGGTCGATGATCTCCGGCGGGCTAGGGACAAAGGTAAGAGCTGTTTCCTTGTTCTGCTGGATCTCTCAGCGGCTTTTGACACCATCGACCATAACATCCTTCTGGACCGTCTAGAGGGCTTGGGAGCTGGGGGCACTGTCATGCAGTGGTTCCGCTCCTTCCTCCTGGGCCGTGTTCAGAAAGTGGTGGTGGGGGATGAGTGTTCAGACCCCTGGGCTCTCACTTGTGGGGTGCCTCAGGGTTCTGTCCTCTCCCCCATGCTTTTTAACATCTATATGCAGCCGCTGGGAGAGATCATCAGGGGGTTTGGGCTGGGTGTCCATCAGTATGCTGATGATACCCAGCTCTACCTCTCTTTTAAATCAGAACCAGTGAAGGCGGTGAAGGTCCTGTGTGAGTGCTTGGAGGCGGTTGGAGGATGGATGGCGGCTAACAGATTGAGATTGAATCCTGACAAGACAGAAGTACTGTTTGTGGGGGACAGGAGGCGGGCGGGTGTGGAGGACTCCCTGGTCCTGAATGGGGTAACTGTGCCCCTGAAAGACCAGGTGCGCAGCCTGGGAGTCATCTTAGACTCACAGCTGTCCATGGAGGCACAGGTCAACTCCGTGTCCAGGGCAGCTGTTTATCAGCTCCATCTGGTACGCAGGCTGAGTCCCTACCTGCCCACTGACTGTCTCTCCAGAGTGGTGCATGCTCTAGTTATCTCTCGCTTGGACTACTGCAATGCGCTCTACGTGGGGCTACCTTTGAAGGTGACCCGGAAACTACAACTAATCCAGAATGCGGCAGCTAGACTGGTGACTGGGAGCGGCCGCCGAGACCACATAACACCGGTCCTGAAAGACCTACATTGGCTCCCAGTACGTTTCCGAGCACAATTCAAAGTGTTGGTGTTGACCTTTAAAGCCCTAAACGGCCTCGGTCCGGTATACCTGAAGGAGCGTCTCCACCTCCATCGTTCTGCCCGGACACTGAGGTCCAGCTCCGAGGGCCTTCTGGCGGTTCCCACACTACGAGAAGCCAAGTTACAGGGAACCAGGCAGAGGGCCTTCTCGGTAGTGGCACCCACCCTGTGGAATGCCCTCCCACTAGAGGTCAAAGAGAACAACAATTACCAGACCTTTAGAAGGCATCTCAAGGCAGCCCTGTTTAGGGAAGCTTTTAATGTTTAATGGATTTCTGTATTTTAATGTTTGATGGATTTCTGTATTTTAGAATTTCTGTTTTGTTGGAAGCCGCCCAGAGTGGCTGGGGGAACCCGGCCAGATGGGCGGGGTATAAATAATAAATTATTATTATTATTATTATAATGTAATGAGTTTTTGCAATAAAGGAGAAAAAAACAAGTATGGACCAAGTGCATCTCAGACATAAAAACAGAAGTTGCACAGAGATTATGAAGCGGATGCTTCAACCTCCAGCAAGTGTCGTCTGTCTTGTAATTATATAAGCAGGAGTTAATGAGGCCTATTAATGTAAAACCAAAAATCAACATTCTTTGGTCAGGTTGTGTTAAATCTGCAATATTTTATGTAGAAATCATAGCCTTGGATTTTATGCATAATTAATTTTTTAAATGTTCCCATTACTTGGTCCCACTGCTTGCTAGCAAGTTATTGAGCTAGAAGACACACACACACACACACACACACACACACACACACACACACTGTGCAAGTAACTTGTAATTTGTGGGAATGCTTTTTCCAAATGCTATGTTTTTTAAATAAAGAAGTTCTTGTATCTTTATCCTCTTATAAGGAGGTTAAGCCAGCGTAGCACTTGCATTTATTTTAATGGTGAATAAATATGTTGCAGACAACAAAAGATACACGTGTAATGTATCCCTTTACTAAAAAGTCCTGCAACAAATAGGCTTCGGAAAACAATGGAGATGAAACAGTGAGAATGATAGTATCAATGGCTCAATTTGAAACATTTATTACTCCGAAGTAATGGAGTAAACCTAGAGTTTAGCAGCCTTATATCTCTAGGAAGTATATTTCAAATTGTATCTTTAAATGTATATTGTTTTATGATGATACTGCGTTTTTAGTATGCTGTCTCAAAGGATAAGTGTGAAGCATAGCCACAGCTTAAGTGTCAGGTCTGGGAAGTGAATGAGAACCACCAGCAAACTCTCCATCCCAAATTAGTCGACACTCTGCCCCTGGATTTCCAGACTAAACCTGGGCATGTTCACTTAGAAGAAGTCTGAGTAGACCATGTAGTGGAACTTCTGCATCCTGAGTGTGCATGGGACTGCAGCCTTGGCAAGGTCTGCTGTGATGGGCTTTTGAGAATTCCTAAGTGGCACAAAATAGCAACTTCACAGAGACTTGTCCCCCTACTGCTTTAGGTAGTAGATCCAAAATTAACCACTTACCTTTTAAATTGGGGACAGCTTAACATTACCAGAATTCGGACTGGACTAAACTCAATGGGAGAGGAGGGGGAAAAATTGTGCCCATTCTGGAACAGTTCAAGGAGAATATTTGCATTAAGAATCACTTACTGTCACTTTATAATCATCCTATAAGGGAAGGGAGAAGATTTTCTGGGCAATTTTGATATGTAGGTAAAAATAAATATAAATGCATAATTAATAAGGCACAATGCATAATTAATCATCTTTAATACTCTCTTGTTAGAAGAACAGCTGAGCTTCTGTGACTGGAGTCCATGTTGTCCTGAGCTAATTCTTTACATTTCTGAACTGGGAAATTAACTTCCCCCAAGTGCTGATGTTTGCTCTTTTGGGCTCTAATCAGACTCCTTTGGAAAGAGTAATAAACAATATGAAAATATCTGTTTCCCTTTTTAAATTTCAGCGTTCCAGGTTAAGAAGGCTACAAGTTAAAACAGCCTCCCAAAATAATAAAGTTGCTGATGTGGAAATATTTTCCCATTAGGGACATTTCAGTATATAGGACATCTCAGTAGCTCTGCATTTCTTTATTCATGGAATTAAATTTTATACAACTGTGAAATATAGCTAAAGGACCTAGATTTCTGCACGGATGAAGTAGAAAATCCAAAAGATTGTTGTGATGAAAAATGATGTCTGCATATATAGGTTCAGTTTCCTTCTGGGAAGAAAGTACTGGAGAATGATGGTGTCTCTTATAACAAATTGTTTATTTACAAATGTGCATGTGAAACAGAGGGGACACAGAGATCATTTTAGTTCCTAACACAGTAGCAACTTCCCAAGTGCGCCTTCTTGTTAGTTACAAAAATCCAGCCATTTCTGTTGCTCACTGTCTAAACACAACCTACTTTCTCCCTTCTCCTCTGCCCTCTTCCAAGACAAACAAAAACAAAAACAAAACAGGAGGTGAGTGAGCTTAATGCTAAAACAGCATTGTTGGTAGCCAAGCCACTAAAGGCAGGCTGCCTTCCAGAGTTCATTGTATTGCGAATCCCATCATCTCTGACCATTGACCAGTAGCAGGTGGCGAGGAAGTTGGTTTGGTGCAGATGTAGTGATGGGAGCACTGGGTTGGCTTTGTTGTTGTGCCTGCATTAGCTCCCCTCCCCCTCCCTCCTCTCCTCAGTAACCAGCACCAATCCCAGGATTGGCAAACTTGGATAAGCAACACAGTCCCACCTTACCCCATGCTTCTGATTGGTTGTATCAGCTGGGGCTGATAGGAGATTGGAGACTGACCATATTTGGAGGGTCACAGGTTGCCGACCTCTACACTAAGGGATCTTTCTCACTAAGGTTATATTTGCAGTGTGGGTGGCTGATGCCATGCAGCTTAAATCTGTGCTGTGAAGTCCTGGGCCATGAAGTAGGGACCTACATTTGACTCTGTTCTTCACACCAGCATTGTCCTGGTTTCCAGCAGGCTGTAACATTGGGCTCCTTTCACATGCCTGGGGCTTCCCTCACTGCCCTTGTGGTCCAGTACGGATGGAGACATGTTAGAATGTCTCACACATCACAAATGGTGCCTGAGAAGGGACCCTCTGTAGGGTGGCAGATACCTTCTTCCTCTTACACAGATAACAACCAAATATTTCTACCCTATTAGAAGTTCAAGTGCCTCTGCTAGCTGAACAGGCTGATCATCTCTGAAGCTGTGCCCCAGTGGAAGAAAGCAATCATTTGGAGGAGCTAGGCATTGGCAATGCCACTCATAAGCTGTCCCCCTGGATGGAAGCCTTGCCAATTGTCAGAGGGCCTGATATGGCTACTCTAGAGTAACGACTCCAGCATGGTCTTTTAAGGCTTTTATTAAGTGCTGATTATTTACAGTGTTCAGAGCGGTAAAAATGCATCCTTAAGGTGAGGTGTCAGAACCTCCGAATGGCGATTGGCGCGTTTTCTTCCAGCACCAAAGCTTTGGCAGACCCAACCTCTTCCCCCTACGTTTGCGTCGCAATTCGGGAGTTGGGGGGATTGGCCTCCCCCCTGTGCGTCCAACTTCCTGTCCCACCTGAGGCATGGGCTCCACAACCTTGCCTGAGCCTCGGACACCACTTCCTGACTCTCCGCTGGAGGCAGAGCTCTCCTTACTCTCTCCAGCGCTTGGGGATGGGCTAGAACTTAAGATGGGAGGGACTTCCCGGTATCCCTTGTCCCTCACATCCACCCCCCTCCCAGGCTCCTCTCCCCCCCTCCCTAGGGGCTCTCTGCCTGCTGGGGACGAGTGAAACCCCAAGAAGTCTGTGGCATCCGAGCCTGTGGGTGTAAAAATTTCCCCCCAATCCTGCGATCTTTCCCCTTCCCCCTGAGAAGACGGGAATCCCAAGAAGTCAGTGGCGTCAGAGCTGGTGGGAGTAAAAATGTTCTGCCAGTCCTCTCCTGTCTCTGACGTAGTCAACCTCGGTGAAACCCACACCTCTTCTTCCGTATCCTCAAATTCCGCTTCCCATCTCCATGGAGAGCTGCTGCCTGCAATCCCTTCCTCCCGCCCCTCCCCCTCTCCCTCCCTTTCCATGTGCCAGGGCTTGGGCCTGTGGGGGAACAGGGCGTGGAACTCTTCCACTAAAAATTCCTCGGGTACTTCCGTGGCCGGTATCCACTCATTGTGGGACGGCGGAGTGTCCTCCCATGCTATCAGGTACTCCAGCCCTCTCACCCCTCTCCTTGAGTCTAAAATCTCAGTTGCCTCATTGAGCTGTCGGGCGTCTCCCGTCTCCCCCCCTCCCTCTGGAGGCTGATCGCTGTCCCTGAACCTGGTACTTTCTCTGTATGGCGACAGCAGCGATCTATGAAACACTGGGTGCACTCTCATGTCCTCAGGCAGTGCTAGCCTGAAGGCTACCGGGTTGACCTGTTGCGTGACCGTGAAGGGGCCCAGCCTCCTGGGTGCTAACTTCTTGCATCGCCCCCTGGTGGGAAGACCTTCCGAGGACAACCAAACCTTGTCCCCCACCCTGATGACCTCTCCCGGTCGCCTGTGGCGATCTGCCTCCTTCTTGTACGCTTCCTTGGCCCTCTCCAAGTGTTCTCTGAGCTGCTGGTGCACCGTCTCCAGGTCCTCTGCCCAATCCTCTGCCTGTGGGCCCTCTTCCTCCTCCTCCCCCTCCCTCTCCGGGAAAGATCTGAGATCGCGCCCGTAGTTGGCCTTAAAGGGCGACACCCCTGTGGAGACGTGCACCGCATTGTTGTAGGCAAATTCTGCCAGTGGCAGGCGATCCACCCAGTCCGTCTGCCTCTGGCTGACGTAACATCTCAGGTACTGCTGCAGAATGGCGTTGACCCGCTCCGCCTGTCCATTGGTCTGCGGGTGCCGAGCCGTAGACAAACTGACCTCCACCTGCAGGAGGTTCATTAGCCACCTCCAGAACCTGGAAACAAATTGGCGGCCACGATCCGAAATAACTCTTAAAGGCAATCCATGCAGTCTGAATACGTGGTCCACAAACAGTTTGGCCGTCTCTTCTGCCGAGACCGCCCTGGCACACGGTATAAAGTGGCACATTTTGGACATGAGGTCCACCACCACCAACACTGCGGTCTTGCCCCTGGACGACGGCAGGTCTGTGATGAAGTCCATGGACACTACTTCCCACGGCCTGTGCGGTGTGGCTAATGGCTCCAGCAAACCTGCTGGTGGCGCTCTGACCACCTTTGCTCTCTGGCAGGTGTCACATCCCCTTACATAATCCCGAACATCCTCCCGCACCCCTGGCCACCAGAAGTGTCTCATGACTAGGTGAGTGGTTTTGTCCCTTCCGAAATGACCCGCCGTTGGGTTGTCGTGCATCTGCTTGAGGACCTTACCTCTCAGCTGTTTGGTGGGCAGGTACAGGGTTCCCCTGTAAAAAAGCAAACCCCTCCTTTCCTCAAAGTCTTTGGCCTGCTCCCTCCCCCCTCGCAAGTCTCTGAAGATGCGGGAGGCAAACTCATCTGCTGCCGTCAGTGCTGTGAGTTCTGCCTCGCTCACCACTGCTGCTCCGCAGGACCATGCTGATGGGGGGGAAATGTGCCTGGGCGCTGGTGGCAACTCCTGCTCCATGTACTCTGGTTTGCGGGAGAGGGCATCCGCCCTGACATTCTGCTCCCCCGGGATGTAGTGGATGGAGAAGTTGAAGTTCGAGAAGAACTCTGCCCACCGTATCTGTCGCTGGTTGAGCACCCTGGCCGTTCTCCAGAACTCCAGGTTCTTGTGGTCTGTGCACACCTGGATGGGGTGCTTGGCGCCCACCAGGAAGTGTCGCCAGTGCTGGAAAGCAGCGTGGATCGCAAGAAGTTCCCTATCAAACACCGTGTAGTTGCGTTCAGGCTGTGTCAGCTTCCTGGAGAAGAAGGCACAAGGTCTCCACTCTCTGTTGGCGTCCAGTTGCAACAGGATCGCTCCCAACGCCCGGTCTGAAGCATCTGTCTCCACGCGTAGGGGCGCGTCCTGCACCACATGGAACAGGTTCTGGTCGGACGCGAACACCCTCTTGAGGCTTTCGAACGCTGCTTGCGCCTCTGGCGTCCACCTGAACTTCTGCTTGCCTCTCAGGCAGTCCGTGATGGGAGCCGTAACCCGCGAGAAGTTCTTGATGAATTTCCTGTAGAAGTTGGCGAATCCTAGGAGGCGTTGGGCATCTTTGCGCGTCCTGGGGCTGTGCCAGTCCAGGATGGCCTGCACCTTGTCCTTGTCCATCGCCAGTCCCTTGTCTGACAGTTTGTAGCCCAGGAAGTCCACTTCCCTGGTGTGAAACTTGCACTTCTCCAGCTTCACATACAGGTGGTTCTCCTTCAGGCGTTGCAACACCTCCCTGACATCCTTCACATGTTGCACTGGGTCAGCGGAATAGATAAGGATGTCATCCAGGAAGACCAAGCAGTTCTTGAAGAGAAGGGACCCCAGGACGTGGTGCATGAAGGCCTGGAAGCATGCTGAGCCCCCTTGCAACCCGAAGGGCATCACCAGATATTCAAAAGAGCCCAGAGGCGTGAACATCGTGGTTTTCCACTCATCGCCTTCCCGAATCCTGATCAAGTTGTACGCCCCCCTCAGGTCTAGCTTGGTGAAAATCTTGCCCCTGCGTGCTGCTGTCAGGAGATCGTCCACTCTGGGCATGGGGAAAGCCACTGGCTCTGTCACTGAATTGAGCCGTCTGAAATCCACCACAAGACGGCGCTGTTGCGTGTCTTTCTTGTCCACCCAGAAGACCGGGCTGCCCCCTGCTGCCTTGCTTTCTCTGATGAACCCCCTCTTGAGGTTCTTGTCTATAAACGCACGCAGATCCTCCAGTTCCTGATCTGACATGGCGTACAGCTTGGCTGGGGGTATCGTTGCCCCTGGCACCAGGTTGATCTGGCAGTCGAAAGACCTGTGTGGGGGTAGGTGGTCGGACTCCGCTTCGCTGAAGACCTCCTGCAGGTCCCAGTACTGCTTGGGTATCGCCTCCCCCCCTTTGACATGCATGGTGGCCACCGTGGCTATTGGAGGCCCCTCCCCTGGTTGGTGCTGCATGCAATGTTCCAGACAAAAGTCCGACCCAAACGTGATGCATCTCTGGTGCCAACTTATGGAGGGGTCGTGGCGCGCCAGCCAGCTCATTCCCAAAACGATGGGGGGGTCTGAGATGGTCGTGACGTTGAAAGCCAGTGTCTCTGAGTGCCTTCCCACCGTCATTCTCATGGGGGGGTTTGATGAGTGATGGCCCCTCCCAGCAACTCTCTGCCGTCAATGGTGGCTACGTGCAGGGGAAAATCCAGCTGCAGAAGCTGGATCTGGTGCTCTTCTGCAAAGTTTCTCGAGAAGAAGTTGGCTGAGGCACCACTGTCAATTAAGGCGAGGACCGTCAGGGGATAGCCATTTGGGAGCGTTAGCGTGACTTCTAGAACCACTCCTGCTCTGGGAGGGGTGGGCTGGCTCTGCTCCTCTCTGTGCGGGTGGGCGGGCTGGGGCTGTTGTCTGCTGACTGTGCCTGGCTGCTGCCCCTTGTCTCCTGCAGCCAGGCTGTCTCGTTTCCCTGCTGTGGTGCTACGTCAGTGGGGGAGGGCACAACCGTTCCCGCCTTTCCTTGCCACTCTCTGCGATGAGGGCAGTCTCTGACGCGATGCCGGGGGGAGTTGCAGAGAAAGCAATTCCCGCCTCTTCCCTCCTTGCGTCTTGGCGCCGCCGGGGTTTGAAAAGCCCCCGCGCGCGCTCCACCGATCTCCATCGGTTCAGGCTCTGGGCTTGGTCTGGGCGGGTCTGGGGGCGGGCCCTGGGGTGGGGTTTGGTGATGTGGTCTGTCCTGGGAGCGTGGGAACCAAGGTTTTGCTGCGCGCGTCGCTTGTTTGTCATTCCATCTGGATTCCTGTCTCACCCCCACCGCTAGCGCCGCTTTGCTTAACTCATCCATAGTTCGCGGTTTAGGACCTCTTGCCAGCTCATCCTTAACGTCTGCGTGCAAACCCAGGTAGAAGGCTGATTTCACTGGCTCACTTTGCAGATCCCACCCCAGTTTGTGCACCAGCATGGTGAATCTCGCCCAGTAGTCCCTAACTGTCGATTTTCCTTGTGTTAAGTTATGAAGCTCCTCTTTAGTGGCCTCCATTTCACTGTCACTAGCGTACATTATTTTTAAAGCTTCTAGAAATAGTTTTGCGTTCTTCATGCAAGGATTTTTTTGCGCGATGAGCGGTCTTACCCATTCTCGGGCGGCCCCCGTCAAATGCTCTATGATAAAGGAGACTCTGTGCGCGTCATCTGGGAATTCTGCTGCATGCAATTCCAGCGCATAATTTATTTCTGTCTCGAATCCTAGGTACTCCCTAGGGTCGCCGCTAAACTTGGTGACTAGGCTCTGTCCCCTTCTCACTTGGACTAGCTGCGGCTGGGGCGCCCCCCCACCTCTAGCGGCTTTCTCCTCTTCCAACTTTTTCTGCAGGTCCAATACCATCACCCTTAGCTGTTTCTCAGTCTCCTCTTTTGTCCTCACCTGGTCCACCAGCTTGTTCAGCTCCTCCTGCGCCCCTCGCGCTTCCTCCTGAGCGGCATGCAATTGCTGCTGTGCCTGCGCTGTGAGGTTCCGTAGCTCCTGCTTCGCTGCTTCGGCCTCCAGCCTCCAATGCTCAGCCTCTTGAGCGCTCATCGCTGCACTCCAAAGTAGCCAAAAAAAGATTCGGAGGTTGCTGTCAGAGGGCCTGATATGGCTACTCTAGAGTAACGACTCCAGCATGGTCTTTTAAGGCTTTTATTAAGTGCTGATTATTTACAGTGTTCAGAGCGGTAAAAATGCATCCTTAAGGTGAGGTGTCAGAACCTCCGAATGGCGATTGGCGCGTTTTCTTCCAGCACCAAAGCTTTGGCAGACCCAACCTCTTCCCCCTACGTTTGCGTCGCAATTCGGGAGTTGGGGGGATTGGCCTCCCCCCCGTGCGTCCAACTTCCTGTCCCACCTGAGGCATGGGCTCCACAACCTTGCCTGAGCCTCGGACACCACTTCCTGACTCTCCGCTGGAGGCAGAGCTCTCCTTACTCTCTCCAGCGCTTGGGGATGGGCTGGAACTTAAGATGGGAGGGACTTCCCGGTATCCCTTGTCCCTCACACCAATGATGCAAAAAATGGCCCCACTCTAAGTGGCATATAGCACAGGACTTTGGACCAAGCCATTAGTCAAATCAGATCACACAAAGAGCAACCTTCCATCCAGTTCCCATTACTGAAGATCCCTATGTTATAACATTTATATTAAGACCAAACTGTGGTGCTTCAGAATTTTGATCAGGTCAAGTTTAGATATGGGGATAAGAAGAAGTATAATCCCTAATCAGCCATGTGTTGAATATTCAAATATGCAAAGTGCCAACTGTTCTGCTGAGAATTAACATTCTGGGGGACTGGGCAAGCTACATGCTTGAGGAATCCTTGATGAAATGATTATAATGAAGGCACAAAGACTGATAGGGAACCACAACATTAAAGCCTGCCTCAGAAAAACCCCTGCCAAGATAGGTTTGCTCAACAAAGAGGGAGTGACTTGCCAAAGGTTACTCAATTAGTTTCACAGCTAAGGCTCAAATTGCACATTATTAGTATTAGTATTTTGTTACCTGCCTTTCACCCAGCATTAAAAACATCATCATCATCATCATCATCATCATCATCATCATCATCATCAAAAACAACCTACATTGTGGCAAACCAGTTGGGTTTACTCTAGATCTGCCCTAGTCATGTATAAAGTGTGGCTTAGGAGCCCTGGTTTTAAGAGGAAAAGGAGATGCAGAATTCAAGGGAACCATAGCTCAAGGGAAAGAACATAGTTCAGTTGTAAAGTATACACTTTGCATGTATCAAGTTAGCTCAGTAGGTTACAGTGTGGCACTGATAACACCAAAGTCACGGGTTCGATCCCCATATGGGCCACCTGCATATTCCTAATTCGCAGGGGGCTAGACTAGATGATTCTTGATGTCCGTTCCAACTCTGCAATTCTATGAACAGGTCCCAGCTTCAATCCCTGGCATCTCCAGGTAGGGTTGGAAAGGAATCCTACCTGGAAACCTACAGAGCCACTGTCAGTCAGTGTAAACAATACTAAGCTTGATGGACCAATGGTCTAACTAACAGCTTCCTCTGTCCTGAGCTCTCACGGGCTCCCCCAACTTACCTCCTTACAGGCTTGCCACCACCACTCACCTTTATCACAGACAAGCTCACATCTAGTATTGGAGCCTGACAGACAGATATGAGTTTGGCTGATATACTTTGAGGAGGTAAGTTATGGGAAGAGAGAGAGGGTCTAGTGCTCCTCACTTGTATGTTCTTTTAACTTCTAAAAACATGGCTCCTCCTCACCCTCACTTTATATGTGATTGGAGTTGTCCCAGATTTAACCAGATGGGCCTGAGCCTCTCATGTCTGGCTTGAGCCTGAACTGTCTTTCCTTAAGTCTAAGCTTTAGTTTTACCTGTTCAAACTACACTGGTATTGTGGCATAATGCACCTTTCCTGTGTGATCTACTGCTATTGAAAGATTACGCTTTGTTCAATTGTTATTATTACCAAGTTTCTGTTTGTGTCATTTAACTCAGCACATCCAGGGGCGTAGCAAGGGAGGGGCGATAGGGGCGGTGCACCCCGGGCTCCACTCTGGGGGGGCAGCACCCCCTCTCCACCTCCACCGACGATGGCCGCCGCTTCCACGGCACGACCGCCATCGTGGTGAGGCCCCGCTACGCAGTGGAGCTGCCAACAAACTTCCCCGGTGTTGTATGGGGATGCAGCCGCTGCAGCCACAAGGGGAGGATCCCAGGCGGAAGCATTCCCACACGGCACCGAGGCTTGCTGGCGGCTCTGCTGCGTGGAACTGTGTTTTAATCCAGTGTTTCTCAACCTTTTTTGGGCCACGGCACACTTGTTCCGTGAAAAAAATCACGAGGCACACCACCATTAAAAAAGTTTAAAAAATTAACTCTGTGCCGCCCTATATTATAATTATGACTGTAAGAAACACTTGCCAAATATTGCTTTCCGGCGGGTTAGCGTTGTGAATTGGCGGCGGCCAGGCTCGTTTGCACTGAGCTTTGGGAAAGAGGAGGAGAAATATTGCTTTCCGGCGGGTCAGTGCTGTGTATTGGCGGCTGCCAGGCTCGTTTGCACTGAGCTTTGGGAAAGAGGAGGAGAAATATTGCTTTCCGGCGGGTCAGTGTTGGATATTGGCGGCCGCCAGGCACGTGACAATGTAAATCGCCCTTCTCATCGCCGCACGTCGCGGCACACCAGCCAGCGTCTCGCGGCACACTAGTGTGCCGCGGAACAGTGGTTGAGAAACACTGTTTTAATCTCTCCTGGGGACTGCTTTGGCTAAAGAGTGAGCCGAGCGCCCCCCCCCCAATAATTTCAAAATTCAGGCAGTCAGCCATTTTTCTTTGTAGTTCCCCACACATGTGGGACTTCATGATTAATTGGTATTCCCCAGTTATTTCCCAACAGTAACAACCTAGTTAGCATCATGCCAGCCAATTTGCATTCCTGTTCTAGGCACATGTTCGCTTTGCACAGTGGACTCCCTCAATTTCCCTGTCAGCAAAGCAAACTGTTGCTTTCCTACAATGTAGTCTGGGATTGCATCCCAACTTGCAATTGTGGTGGAGAACATAAGCTTCTCCTGGGTGACCCGATAAGGCACTCAGACCGTGTGAGAGAGATTAGACTAAGGGGGCTTATTCAAATAACCAATTACTTTACAACGTCTAATTCCCATAAAATAAAGGAGTGATTTGCTGCTCAGAAAGAGACATATACTACTGAGGAGCTAGGATTACCACCTCCCACAGAAGGGAGGGGGCATGTTAATCAACTGAGATGCATGCAAATTTTAAATTGCCCATTATTTAGCATTGAGAATGAACTTTAAAAAAAAGAAAAAAAGCCAAATGCATCCCAACTGATTCCTAGCCAACCTTTCTCAAAAACCTCCAAAGAAGAATTTTCCACAACCTCCTTTGGCAGCTTCTTCCATTTCTGGACTGCTTTTGTAGCTAGGGAGGTTTGCTTAGTGTTTGCCCAATTCTACTTTCCTGGAGTTTAAAATCATTGCTCCTACCCTCAGATAGAGTGAAGAATCGACTCTCTTCTTTCTAATCTAAGTAAACCAATAAAATAGTTGTGTATCTCCCTTTAACCTCCTTTGCCTTCCCCTCAAAGTTAAACATATTCAGTTACTCTCACTTCCCTCGTATGTCTTTCCTTTATAGATGTGAGAGTTCTGGGAAAACTGTCCCCCCAATTTATGCTACAATCTTTGTGATTGTTAAAACAGATACAGCAAAAATAATAATGAATTTGAGTCATGCGACTCATATTGGGTCTACTAGACCCATTTTTTAAAAAAGCAATGTGGACCATAGCTGTCACGTTCTCCCCCCCTTTTAAGGGAAATTCCCTTATGCTGAATAGGCTTCCTTGCGAGAAAAGGGAAAACTTGACAGCATTGTGGACTAAAGTCACTTCTGGATAGGGTTGCCAGACTCAACAGAGGACAGGACTTCTGTGCCTTTAATTGCCCTGCTCTCCTTTGAGTCTCGAAACCTTAAAGAGAAACCAGCAGACCCTTTGCTTGGAAATTAAACAAAGGGTCTGCTGGTTTCTCTTTAAGGTTTCCAGACTCAAAAGAGAGCAGGGCAATTAAAGGCACAGGTGTCCTGTCCTCTATTGAATCTGGCAGCCCTACTTCTGGACCCCCTCCAGGATCAAGGGCCCTGAAGCTTAAGCTTCATTAGTTTCATAGTAGATCCGCCCCTTGGGTTCAGTATGTGCTATAGCAGAGGCAGCCCTCCAGTTGTTGTTGGATTCTTGTATTCTAGCTCCTATCATTACCGCAGACTGCTGGTCATGTTGGCTGCAGAGATGGGAGTCCAAGAACAACTGGGGAGCACAACGTTGGCCACCCCCTGTGCTATGGAGTTATTGGGCAAAGTCTACTTTATACTATTTCATGGCTTCTGTGCTACTGTATTTTTTTATTTAAAAAAAATGTGCTGGGGAGATGGAAAGTCCCTGCGGTTTCTTGGCAAATAAATTGCTGGCTTCGTATGTTGATCCAGTGCGCATGGATTGTTTGCCACATAGAGAATGCCTCCAAAGGAAGTAATTCAACCTGACTTATACCTGGGGGTGGAGGGGGACTATGTGTGCGCTTCTCTTAGATGGTACACTGACAATGGTTTCGCCAGGTGAATCGGAAGGTAAACTTTCTAAGCTGTTAGCAGCAGCTTTCACTGCATCTCAGAGCGAAACAGTTGTTGAGAGCATTACAAACTGTGACAGTTGCTTAGGTTGGGCGACCTGCAGTTTTTCAGGAATTAAACACAGTGGGCCAATGTGTGCCCCATGGCTGAACATATGCACAGTGCTTGTTAGAGATACGGAAGCGACCCGTATATCCGAGGGCACGGAGTAAGTTGTCTATTGTCTACGTTGCATAATCTGTCTGTGATGCCTTGCAGTGCTCTCACCTATTTCTTCTTTCCTTTTATATTAACACCCCCCTCCCCCAAGTCTTTTAGGGTCCTCCCCTCTTTTACATGGCAAGAGTTTAGCAGTCACATTGCCCGTTTTTCATCTATTTACATTGTGTTTGTGTTTGTCCCTTATTTGCTCACAGACTACTGCCCTAAAAACGAACAAATGCGGAGACAAAGTGTTAGGTAACTACCCCTTTTGGCAATGCGAGCAAATTCATCTCTCCCTGTGATATGAGGAGCATTCGTTCCCCAGTAATAGGAATTAGGGGTGTTTCCCCCCCTCCCTTTCTTTCTTCATTGCTGCAGTATAGAAGCATCCTTCTAGCCTGCCTTTGAACCAGAAAGCAATCCTTAATGTATAAGTTTAAATCCCTTCAAGGTTGATATCATACTTCTTCTAAAACAACCAATTAAGCTTTAATTTCACTATCATTTTCAGATACACAGCCATCACTGTCTCCAGCAGTGTTGATAAGGACCACAGTGACAAAGACACACACTCAACCAGTAATTTAACTGAGAGAAAACAGGTGAAGGATATATATATATGAGAAAACTGAACCACAGCTGCTGTTTGCTGCTGTGACAACTATTGATTAAAACAAGAGTGAATATTTCCTCAACCTTCTGCTTTTCTCTTTAATTCGGAAAAGGGGGGGGAAGTATAAATATTTTTGATCAATGAGGCGAAGGGTGGGACAAATGGAGCGGAGGCGGCAGGTGCAGGCAACCACAGTAATGGCATTTCCCAGGATTGCTTTGCCGATTATCTTAGTGCTGACCTGTGAGCGCACTCTTCCCCAGGGAGAGCCACTCGTCAGTCTCCATATTAACTCATCACCGAGCTCCTCCATAGCCAAGGCTCTGCAATCAAGCTCCTAGCACATGGGGTTAAGCCGAGCGTCTGGTGTGTGTGGTGGTGTCTTGGCGCAGATTGCTATCAGCGGGAAACTAAGCTGCAGATTACTTATTTCATTTTGCAGATGATAATAGGAAAGGGGGGAGGGCGGTGGTCCAGGAGGCTATGATGAAAGAGTCTGTCAATTAGGTCCTGATTCTGCCCAGGGTGTAAATGGAACCAGTCATCTCCATTTCCACAGCCATGTGTATGCTTATCCAAGTATCTGTTTGGAAACAGCTCCCTCTAATTCAAGTAATCATCAAACAAGAGCGAACTAGTGCCCTATTGATAAAAGTGTTCTGCTCTTGGATAAGCCCATTCCCTGAAAAAAGTATAACAGGACAGCTTAAAAAGAAAAGAAAAACCTCTTACGTTCCTTCTGCTGCAAAGCTTTTTTCAGAAGCCAGTGTAGGACGGGCTACTGCACAGGACTTGGAAATAATACACAGGGGATAGAGCAGAGCATTGGGGCATATATGCATGTGTGCAGGCACACTCAGGTAGAAACCTTTAATGTGATAAGGGAAATTGCTATGAGATCTGTATTTCTTTGATTGTATTTTATTGAGGTTTCCTTTCTTTTTCCTACTTTGCAACTTCATCAAAAAATGAATTTCTCTCTCACACATATAATAGTTCCAATACAACCACAAAAACAAAAACAACAACAACAGAGGTGTTCTATATGCACAAGAGTTCCCTATTTTTTATTGGGAAATGCTGAAGAGCATGCTAACTGTTACCATACTTCAATTCTGCCACATCTTAGGCACATTAAAGGGTAATATTAATGTTTACCTTCATAACTAACTCTAGATGCAAAAAAGTGTAGAGAGATTCATTTTGCTATAAGTATATTATTAATTTCCCCAGCCACTCTGGGTGGCTTCCAATAGAATATTAAAAATATGATAAAACATCAAACATTAAAAACTTCCCTAAACAGGAATGCCTTCAGATGTCTTCTGAAAGTCAGATAGTTGTTTATTTCCTTGACATCTGATGGGAGGGCATTCCACAGGGTGGGTGTCACTACCGAGAAGGCCCTCTGCCTGTTTCCCTGTAACTTGGCTTCTCGCAGGGAGGGAACCGCCAGTAGGCCCTCGGTGCTGGACCTCAAGGTCTAGGCTGAATGATGGGGGTGGAGACGCTCCTTCATGTATACTGGGCCGAGGCCGTTTAGGGCCTTAAAGGTCAGCACCAACACTTTGAATTGTGCTTGGAAATGTATTGGGAGCCAATGTAGGTCTTTCAGAACTGGTTTTATATGGTCTAGGTGGCCACTCCCAGTCACCAGTCTAGCTGCCAGATTCTGGGTTACATGAATAACTTATGGTGGAGATACTAATTTGTTTTTTGTGGACCAGTCTGTGTCAGATATCTCCCTCCCAGTAACCTTGTGGGGAAATAGTTATGAAAGTGATGAAGAGTGAAGAAAATTTAGGACAGTAGCATTCTGAACCTGAACTGGAAAAAAGTATGGTGTTGAACCCAAATAAGACCTGGGAAATCAGGGTTCAAGGCCCGACTCAGTCATGAAGCTGTTTGGGTGACCTTGGGCCAGTCACATTACCTTAGCCTAACCTACCTTGCAGAGCTGTCGTGAGGATAAAATGAGGAGGAGGAAAGTCCTGTATGCCACCTTGAACTCCTTGGAAGAAATGTGCAATGTAACAATATATATTTAGATTATTTGGAGTAAAGCATAAAAAGCCTTTCCCAACTTGATACACAATCCTAAACATAAATTCCAATGTATTTCATAAGCTTGACCAGAGAAACAAATAAGATGGAGAGACAATCACTATGCTCAGATCTGATTTAAAGCTACCGGTAGGATTGCTTCTCAATGTGTACCTTTCTAAATCAAAGGAAAGGATCAGTAAAAATAACATGCTCATTCTTCTCCCAGTGCACTCAGTAAATAGTGCAAATATGCCTATGGAAAACTGGAAGAAAATTTTGCTTTATCCTGACTCCTTGTCACAGGGAATTGCTTAATAAGTTGTGGCTGGAAAAATCCTAGGGAAGGTTTTCAGGAGATGAGCACTGATTGTTCAGGAGCCTGAAGCTATTGCTGACCTGTCTCTATTTCAGCGAAACAGGATTATTATGTAAGAAGAAATACCGGAGGCAATCCAAAGTTGAATTTTAATTTCTTTCCCCTGCATGAGAGAAATTAAAAGTTAACATGCAGAAGATTAGTTTAACACACCTTATCTGAGTAGGACTCTTTAATTCCCTCTCCACAAATATCTCAGTGCAGATATTTATGTATATGCCAAGCAGGAGCTTAGGTTAAAATTGGTCCAATGATCAAAGCAGAAATTAAGATCAGAAAAGGAGAGATGCAAGAACAAAAGAAGAAAATTGCTATTGACCCAACAGCGTTATGGTCTTTTCTTTTATGCGGTTTCCTGCAAAAACTAGTCAATAGGAACAAATGCTGGGGGAGGGCTTTTGGGAGAATAGAAGAGACCTAGACATACCGGTATGCAGGGGTACCTCGGTTTTCAAACAGATTAGTTCATGAACAACTTGGAATTCGAACGCCACGAACCTGGAAGTAGGTGTTCCAGTTTGTGAACTTTTTTGAGAATCCAAACGTGCTCCATTCTGAGTGTTGCACTTCCGTTTTGAGTGTCACACTTCCGTTGCCTGCTCGCTTGCCTCCCGGCCCGGCCTTCCCTCACTCAGCGCTGGGGCCGCAGGCAACACCTGCAACCTAAGAATGGGGTGGTTGGTGCTGCTACAGCGGCGGTGGCAAAGGGACCCAGCGCCAGGGGGCAGGGACATCCGCTGCCTGTTCACTTGTTGCCTGGCCTTCCCTCACTCAGCCCTGCCACAGGCAACACCCAGAATTGGAGGAGAGGGTGGCTGATGCTGCAGCAGTGGCGGAAGAGGGACCCAGTGCCGGGGTGGTGGCGGCAGTGACATGAGGGAAGGCAGGGCTGGGTGGCAAGCGAGCAGGCAAGGGATGTTGCCAACCCCCCAACCCCCCGCACTGGGTCCCCACACTGCCGCTGCAGCAACCACCCCCGTACTCTAAACAGAGCTTAGAAATCTAAGTATGTAGGCACTACAGTATATATGCAATTGAGGTTCATACCTTCTGCAGGAAAGGAATCCTGAATACATGGAGGTGCAGAATGCAGACAGGAGGCATAATCTCCTTCTCTACTCCATTCATTCAGTGAACATGTGAAAATGTAAACATATAAAATACAGCTGAAGACATCTTTTCCACATAAGTCACACAAAGGTTTCAGAAATGGACCTGGGTAGGCAATTTTGGTCTGAAGGCTTATGAAGAGTGGAGGCAAGTCTATTACAAGGTGTTACCAAACACCAGCTAGACTAAAATGTGTTACAAAAAAGTTTAAGAACTATCTTGGAGGAAGAGATGTGGAGGTGCAGGATACCTACTTCAATCTTTAATGCAAATGTCCGTTAGTGTAGTACTTCTGGGACCTGGTGGTTTCATGTACTGGAAATACCAATTAATGTCCATTACATGTCAATTAATGTAGTATTTCTGGGAGATACTGGTAGCATGTACTGGAAGCATTGCAGGTGCAGAGATCCCTAGATATCTCCTGCTTCTTTTTTTAAATACAGTGGCTTAAAATGGGGTTGTATGCCTTAGATAAAGAATTAATTTTCTTGGCATTGGTTGCTGCATCAATGAAAGATGTAAGGCTGTGGAATAAAAACATTACCAGGGGTTCTTCTGCAGTATTCCTGCTATGGAAGAAAAGCACCCATTAGATACAGTTTTCCCAGAACAAAGCAAATTCAGTAATTTCATCCTATAAAATCTGAACCTATCCTTAGCTTGGCACCCTTCTACAGCTTCCATCTAAATATGAATTTGTAAAAACACATGATAGAGTTATAGCCTAAGAAGTTACAGATTCTTCCCCTTCTGGAATTTGCTACCAAGAAGTGTGGTGGAGTCTCCTTCTTTGGAGGTCTTGACAGCCTTATGTCAAGAATGCTTTGATGGTGTTTCCTGCTTGGCAGGGGGGTGGACTGGATGGCCCTTGTGGTCTCTTCCAACTCTATGATTCTATGATTCTATGTTTTTCATATGGAAGACTTTGCCTCAATGTAATAATATATTTTGTAGAACTGTATCGTAAAATGTCAAAGCATTGGAGGAATTTTAAGCTGACTTTAATGAGTTATACATTCTTTTCTTTATTTTAAGTTTTTATTGCTTGTGTTTGTTGATTTGTCAGGAATTTTGAAAATTATAAATAGAAAGAAAAAAAAGCTGTCTGAACCATGTTTCTGGACATTTAACTGCAGAACCCCCTCCCCCCCAAAAAAACATCGTTAGCTCCTCTTTTCTCATAAATGTCCATTGTGTAAACTAAGAATCTTGGTACACACTGAACCACAACATCATTGGGCAGGTGTGGCTACCCACCTAGGACCTGTTTTCAAATGGACACACTGTGCAGTAATGCAGTGTCAATCTGCAATAAGCCTCTATTTAGGGGAATGAAACCAGTTTCTCAAGAAGTGTTTTTCCGGGTCAAAAAGTGTATAATAGATCTAGATTGTGTGAGAAGTACGTAGAAAAAGCAAGTACTCTTTTTATTAAATAAAATATGTGTGCGCATAGCCAATGCCCCAGTCTTTTGTATCAGCTAGGATCTTGTCTTTTATCTAGCCATTGTGTCAATTTTCACTTTTTATTGTTAATGTCCAATGTGTTGAAATCGTGTGGCTTTAATAACATAATATTCCTGAATTATTTTGTTGTATTGCCCCATCTCCCACCCTCCCCATTCCATCCCTTTACCTGATGACGCCAAATTTCCTCTGCTCTACATTTTTCTGCCTCAGCTTTCTTCCTAGGTTTTCCCCACCTCTATATCTGATGGTTTCATATTTAACAACTGGTGCTCCTGTAACCATGGCAACAACAAAAGTGACATGATATTAATGAGAGGATTCAACATCACAGTAAGGATTCCAGTCTTTTTATTATTATTATTTAAAAAAAACCCATGATAATCAGTAAATTATTATTTTATATATCTGTAGCTCTCTCTGTTATTCTTTTAATTAAAAATGGAGGTGAGTGCATGGAACAGGGTTTGTGGGAGGGAGTGGGGAAGGCGCCATTCATAGATTTCTGCATGCACAATGAAAATGCCTCACTCCCTGCCCCCACCAGACTCCAGACAGTGTCAATTTATGTCAGGGAGAAAACTTGCTGATACTACTAAAGTCCTCATCTGCATCTCTGTCCCTGCCAGATTCAGCACACAGATGCCTGCATAGTTACTAATGATTGGCTTGTAGTTAAAATAGAGTGGAAGGATGAAGCTTAGAAGTGACAGATCCCAGGGCTTATGCCAGACACAGCATTTTGAGGATTTCCAAGCAAGGCGCAAAGTCTCTCTGTGACCTCCTTCTACCATCCTACCTCACAATGGTGACCCAAACCATTCTTTCTGTTCTTTCTGTGTGTAAGGTTCCTCTGTTAAAGTGGAAAGGTCAGCAGGCACCTTTCATTCCACTCCTCAAATAAGCTAATAGGGTTACAGTGGTACCTCTACTTACGAATAACTCTACTTACAAATGTTTCGACTTACGAATGGAGCTCCGTCCGCCATCTTGAATGCAGTTTAGATAGGATTTTTTCTACTTACGAATTTTTAGATAGGGTTGCTTCTACTTATGAATTTTTTCTCCCAATGCATTCCTATGGGATTCGACTTACAATTTTTTTCGACTTACAAATGTGCATTCAGAACGCATTAAATTCATAAGTAGAGGTACCACTGTGTGTGTGTGTGTGTGTATGTGTGTATATATATATATATATATATATATATATATATATATATATATATATATATATATATATCAGAAGCAGTGGGCTTGGTGTTGGCTTTTGGTTGGAAGCAAACCTGGCCTCTTTTAAATTAGACAGCTAAGGCTTATAGGAGAAAGCTTATAGGACTGGTTGCTTGATGGGCTGAGATAAAGGCTTGGAAAACATAAAAAGGGTGTAGATTCCTTCCTATACACACACCAAAGCCATGCATTTCCTACAGTCATTATTGATGTGAACAATCCCCCTTTTTTATTCACTGAGTCAATTCCACTTAACTGTTTGTAAATGAAGCTATCTCCTGGTAAAATGGGCAGAAAGCAATTTCCATCAGCCTGCACAATATGCAGCCCACCGGCCTAAACACAACCCAGCAGCAGACATGTATTGTGGCCAACCAGGGGCCAGATGAGGGACCTGATTTCAAAAATTTCAAGCAGACTGCCAAACAAGGAGCTTCATCAGTCCCCTGATGGGCCTCTGTATGTGGTTGTTGGGCTGCATTCAGCACCGTGAGTCACAAGTTGTGCAGGCCTGATCTACACTTTACCCCCAACATTCAACTCCCGCCAAAACAAGATTCCATTTTCTGTTCCATGTGAAAGATACAACTGACACCCTTCCACCCAGATATGTGGACCCCATATCTTTTGTTCTCCATTTAGCCTTTGTGGAAATAGTGGGACAGGAGAACTGAAGAAAATTTCACATCTGGCAAACAATGCACCCGTTTGGTTTCAGAGAGTACATGGGTAGACAAGTCTAAAAAGCCCAGGGCACAAATTTTCGCAGCCCTCTAGTAGCTATGGTGGCTCATCTTGCAGAAGTAATGTATTTAGTGTTATCTCTGGAAGTGTATACTCAATTCTGACCAGACTAAGCTTCCTGATGTATATTGGGACTCCTCATGCTATCCTGAGGAAAATATCTAGGTGATTAGGAAATACAAGCTGCTCTGCTCAGGAAAAGGGACCATCAACAGCTCCCACTGGGCCCTCCCAGTCTGAGAACATAGCTCTCCCACCTTCCTCAGACTAAGAATATGATGACCAATAACTTTTCTGTCCTACCTGCAGAAAAGAAGCTAGTGCCTATGGAATTGGATTAAGCCCCAGTCAGCAGAGTCCCCTGGGAACTGACCAGGGTCCTGATGTGCTTAACAGGACCTGCTGTGACTTTGCTTTGACTTATTTGGAATTTGCCTGATCTGACTCTGCCTGGACCTTGTTCGCCCTGACGTGACTTACATAGAAGATACTTTGTTTATTGCTTCCACTTCCCCTGTAAACCCAAAGGACATGACAACCAGAACCGCACTTTTTAAACCACATGTTTACAATCCAAGAACTGTTTCACAAGCTATTTATCCCACTCTTGCAGTATCATATACAATTTGGGTTTCACTTTCAATAGACCTTTTTTCATTTTTAGGGCATGCAAATATATCTTCTAAATATATAAATATATACAAAGAAGATCAAAGCTGAACTTCATTGGATCCAAAGTTATTGCCCCAAGTTTTAATTCTCAGAAGAATAGACTACCCACTTCTTCTGCACTGTATGCAGTGATTGAAGTGGCTTTTTAAGAAAAGGGAAATGTTGATCTCATTACTAGACAAGATCTGAAAGGTAAGAAATCTCAAGTCTATCAGCATGAAGTCTTTCAAATGTGGCTGCACATTGGATTTGCATATGGGCATTATGTTATAACAGTTTTATTTTCAATCCTTTTTCTAATCATCCAGATCATGGAATTTACTATCTACCATGCTTCCAAGAGTTGCCACATATTCTGACCCCATTTATTTGTGATATTGAGGTTTTGCTTGATTGTTTTTGCTTTGATGTTCAGCACTTTACACCTGCTTACATTCAACTTCATTTGCCATTTGGTTGCCTATTCACCCAAGTTAGATAGATAGATCTTTTTTGGGAGGGGAGTCTCCACATTCTCCATGGGTTTTACCATTCACTAATACCTGTATGCCTGTTGTTTCTGTCCATGGAGTTTCCTTTGCAGGAATACTGGAGTGGCTTGCCAGTTCCTGCTCCAGGTGCTGGGGGATACTCTTGAGAGACCCATGGACTGCAAAAAGATCAAACTGATGCATTCTTAAGGAAATCTGCCCTGAGTGCTCACTGGAAAGACAGATCCTGAAGCTTAGGCTCCAATACTTTGGCCACCTCATGAGAAGAGAAGACTCCCTGGAAAAGACCCTGATGTTGGGAAAGATTGAGGGCACTAGGAGAAGGGGACGAAGGAGGACGAGATGGTTGGACAGTGTTCTCGAAGCTACTAACATGAGTTTGACCAAGCTGCGGGAGGCAGTGCAAGACAGGAGTGCCTGGCATGCTCTGGTCCATGGGGTAACGAGTAAACTTTTATTCTGTTTATGAAGAAGACTCTGTGTGATTAATTTGCCGCTGCATGACAGGATCATGTAATCACCTTAATGAATCAATTGTACTAAATCTGGTTTTTTAAAAGTACAATTCAAGGTGCTGGCTATTACCTACAAAGCCCTAACTAGCTTGGCAACCAAGCTACTTCAAGGACTATCTCCTCTTCTGTGAATCTGCCCCTCCTTTACAATCAGCTCTCATGCCTGTTGCTTTTTAAACAAGCTTTGGATTCTTCTGCTTCTTAATGTATTGATTGTGATTGCTGTTCTTTGTGTTCTGGGGTGCTGCTGCTGCTGCTATTTTTAGCTTGACAATTTGTTTCCCACACCCCTTAGGTACAATGGTACAATGGTAAAGCGATGACTGATCAGACTAGGGTAATTTAGGAATACTCTGTACATAACATACAGGTACACAGATCAATATGAAAATAATTCTGATAGCTTGCAATTATGCACATTTTTCTCACTAAATGGTGTTGGGTGGAGGCTCAAGGTCATCAAAGAGCGAGTGAGATGGGCTTACCAAGGAAGTGCCAAAGCTTTGACACAGCTCCAGAGAAGGCTGTTTTCTGAGTCCCAAACAGAATTCTGGTGTTGGTGCATGTGTGAAAGAGAGAACTCCCAAAAGATATTAATGAGCTCATTAACTTATATGGGAGAAGATGGACTCTGTTTGCAAGGAATCCTGGTTATGAGATGAGTTTTAACCTGCATTGTGCTTTATTTCATTTCCCTGACTTTTTTGTACTTGATAATTTTCATTTTACATGCTCTTTCACATGACATTAATCTAGGAATCTAGTGGGTGTTTAGTGCTTATTTCTGTGTTGTTTCCAGAAATAAAAAAATCCCTTTATAAGGCTGTTAACCTTGAAAATTGAAAATTGGGGCAGAATCCTGACATTAATTATTTTGCACCATTTTCATGGGTGAATCACAAGGGAACAGAAGCACACATATACATAAAGGGTGGTGACATGTCCAATGGCATCTACTGCTGTGTCACACACCACCCACTGGGGTGAATGAAATTTACCATGACATGGTGGTATATTGATCAAAAAGCCACATTTCCATAACACAACAGGTAATGCAGCATAAAAGGAACATTAGAAATTGGAACAGAAGCACTAGCATTACAACAGGAAAACAAACACAAGAATCCCCACATCTGAATGCACCCTTCCTTTTTCAAAATTTGCAAAAGAAGAACAAGAATTGACTGAGTGCTGCACATGCAAGACATCACCCCAAAAGCTGATTTATTGCATTTAAATTAAACTTTGTGAAGGAATATGCAAAATCGTGGCATTGCTTTTATTTGTTTGCATATTCAATGACTACATTGCACAGGCATGCAAATCTGTTTTTACCTATAAATTCAATTTGTCTTCAAGACTGAGGGCATTGTAATACTAAGGTGTATTTTTTAAGATTAGAAACATTTTAAGTTTCTGATGTATAAAGAGCCAGAGGGTGTGCAGAATGCTTCACAATAGGTTCATGTACAACACAAAGAATTTAATCCCTGCCATAAGGCACGGACAGAGATGTGTCCCCCACCAACATGAAATGCATATTTCTTCTAAAACATTTCAAGACTCTGCTCTGATGAATGGAAGTATGGACAAACAGATGGTGCTTTGTGTGGCTATTTGCATTTCCTCTCTTAAACTGCAGCTGTTTCTTCCTCATTATATCCTATTCGACTTTTTTTAAAAAATGTGGGCAAGGAGAGTTGCTCTTGGATTGGGGGCTCTATGAAGCAGGAGGTAAGAACTGTAAACAGACCTCCCTTCTCATCCAAGCACAGAGCAGAGAATTGGGACCAAAAGACTGGCATGAAAGATACCCTTGTTCTTTTTCTAGATGTCAAGTAGGACTGGAATCCAATGGGATTTGTAAGACTAATAGTACAATCCTGTACATGCCTTCTCAGAAGAAAGCCCTGTACAGTTCAATTAGATTGTCTCCCAGGGAAGTGTGTAGAGGATTGCAACCTGACAGATTCCCTCAAATATATTTCGAGAGCCATTTTGAACATGAGGAGGAGGAGGGAAAATAGGAAGTGCAGTTGAGCAGTGTGCTTGTACTTTCTGCTCCTTCAGAAAGTGAGAATGCTCAATGAAGTCTCTTGTGAACACTTTAAAATTTTGCATCTGTTTGTCCCTAGTGTGCAAAAGTCCCTTCATTTCCCTTTGTCCGAGTTGTGTTTTGATATTGCAACAACAGGTGTTGAGTTCTGTGAAAATGGGATGCCCTTACAACATAAAATACAAAGGTATCATTAGCTATAGTCATGATTGCCAGCCCCAGTCATCTTCCAACAAATAAGAGGGAAGTACTATGTTTACCTTGAATATAAATACTTATACTCACCTTGACTATTTATACTTCTAGAAATTGGAAATATATGAACAGTTGAGAAGCACAGAATAGCCGGGGACATCTGCTGTCATATCTTCTTTGTCCTTCCTCTGTACTCACCAATCCATACAAAAACCATTATACATATAATGTCAGAACAGCTGGAGTTCAAGGCTCCACCCAGCCCTTTTTTCTCATCACTTTCTTTCAATTGTTTGTGGAATTGCTTTTCTACCCAATTCTAGAGCATTCCTTGTGAACAACATTGGCAAGACTCAAGCTGTTGCTTATGAAGGAAAAGGGATTGCATGCCCAGGTGCATGAAGCATGCAGCCCGGGAGGGGGAGGGGCAATTAGAAAACATCAGTGTTGGGTTGAAATAGGCCACAACGTTATTGATTACAGATGTAGGTAGGTCTGAGCAAAGGCACTGGGTATGTATCTGGTATCAAATGGCTGAGAAGGAACTGTTAAGAGGGAGGCAGTGCAAAACAAATATCCTCAGTAGCCAGTCAGCACCCACTCAGACTGGGAGAATTGCTTAGCCAGCCCCTTGACCACCACCTGGTAATCTGACCCAAATTGGAACCTGGAATTATGAAATTCTCCTGCACAGATATATACTACCACCAGAATGGGGAAAAATTCCAGGGATGTTAAATCATGGATAATCCCCTCCTCCTTCCAGGGTCTTGGCCATAGCTGCCAAGTTTTCCCTTTTCTCGTGAGGAAGCCTATTCAGCATAAGGGAAAATCCCTTAAAAAAAGGGATAACTTGGCAGCTATGGTCTTGGCCATGGTCTGGCACACCACTTCCCCTTAAAGTAAACCCTCAAACCACAGCTTCCTGGTGAGTCCAAGTGTACCTGAATGTCTTGGTGCATGACCAGCCTGTCCTGCACAAAATAAATCCATTGTATGCCTTCAGGAAGGACTTCCACACCCCCAAGTCCTCCTTCATCGCTTTGGTAATATGCAGTTGTGGGTGTGGCGTGAGTGCCTCTGCGGCAGGCAAAGTTAAGTTGGCCCAGGAGGGATTGTATCTGCCTCAAGGCCATCTACTTTTGCAGCAGAAGCTTTGCAATCAGTTCCCTAAGAGCTGCAGGCTATGCAAGAGGTCCCAGGTCCAGGCTGACTTTATTAAGGACTGGTGAACCTGGTTGATGCCAGTCTGTGACCCTGCCCCCCTGTCTCCTGATTGGCCTTTTGGAATAGGCTTTTTGTGCAAAAACTGTGTGGCCTCCAGAAAAGGTCCCAGCATCCCCCAGAAGCCATGCAGGAAGGAAGTGGCCCCAGGGCTGAGCCACAACTGCATTGATCCCCAGGTAAGCAGTTATTGTCCACATGGCTCATAGTAATAGATCTATCACTGTCACCCCATTAATCTTTCAGTAGAAAACCATTGCCTCTTTGCTTCCCATAGAATGCTGTAGATTTTGGTCATCCTCTCATGGTGCTTACACAAATCTGTATTACCGTAAGCCAGTAAATCTCCATTATTGGAATTTTAAACCCTTTTTGATGTGCTTCACTCAAGCATTCATTAGTAATTGCCTGCATATCTTCCTATTGTTCAGTGGCATTTTAGGCTATTCCATTCTGAGTATTAAAAGGAGAATTTAGCTGATTATCACTATGAAACAGTTCCCAATGTGAAATACAGTATATATATGGTGAATTCGCACTTTTAAAAGAAGACTTCAGTTTTGCAGCAGTCCAAAGAAGGTAAAATGGATGAACAGTGAAACTAGATCTTTCCAAGAGAGTAACCTTTCTTCTAAGTCAATAAATAGATTTTTGAAATCCTTCTCTGACAGTTCTGGGACTGCAGTCTGATATTAATGCCAATGCTTGATGTAAAAGTGTAGTGGGGCAGAATTGCAGTCACAGCAATGCAAATGTTTAATTTCAATGAAGTAATTAGACTGACTCAGATAGAACTACTTTGGAGTCACTGAATTGTAAATTGGCTCAATTTTTTGCCCCTTGTCCGGACAGGCACCTCAGTCTCCTTTGAACATTTATGAATGGCCTCCTGTTAAAGAAGAAGAAGAACTGAAATGCTCAATATATTTCAAATGAATAATAGAACTAATAAGTAAATAAAACTTATCCATTTAAAACACATATTTTTAAAAGAACAACAGCAGAGCCCCTGCCTTTGCAAAGTGTCAGTGAAAAAAGGGAGATTTTGTGCCATTTCCTTAATGGCAAGTAATCAGTATATTGTGAAGCCACAACAGTCAGAAACCTTCACAGAGACAGCCTTTGCATCTGGTGAATGTGAGTGAAATGGTAGGTTGCTCACCTACTTATCTTCCTTTTCCATTGCAAGGCCTTTGTGTGAGATCCTACAGTTCCTAGGTACACAACTTTAGAAGTTTCTGCAACACGCAGTGAGGATTCGTGAGTGTTATACCACATTAATTTAAGTGTTAGATGCAGATTTTGCTGAGTGGTTTTATTGTACTGAACCTTAATTGAATCTTGTATATCATAGCTGCCAAGTTATCCCTTATTTTAAGGGATTTTCCCTTATGCTGAATAGGCTTCCTCGCGAGAAAAGGGAAAACTTGGCAGCTATGCTCGTATATATGCCAATAAAGGTTTGAGAATTGAATTGAAAGTGCCTCTGCGTATCAGGTATGAGAAACTCCAGCTAAAAACAGAAGATGCTTTATACTGAGTCAAACCAAACCATTGGTCCACCTAGCTCAGTGTTGTTTACTCTGCACTGACCCATAGGTCAGTGCAGTAGGTGTTTTTCCTAGCCCTTCCTAGAAATATAGGAGATTTAACCTGGGACATTTTTGCATACAAAGAATGTACAGTGGTACCTCGGTTTAAGAACAGTCCGCTTTAAGAACAATTTGGTTTACAAACTCCGCAAAACTGGAAATAGTGTCTTGGTTTGAGAACTTTACCTTGGTCTAAGAACGGAATCTGAACGATGGAAGGGCACCGGTGACGGAAGGCCTCATTAGGGAAAGCGCACCTCGGTTTAAGAACAGTTTTGCTTTAAGAATGGACTTTCAGAACTGATTAAGTTTGTAAACCAAGGTACCACTGTACTCTGGTACTGAGCTACAACCTTTCTGGTGTATTCATACAGGTATGCACAGACACACAGACACTTAAAAATAAGCTCAGATAACTGCTGAAGGAAAGAATTAAAAAAATATGACATCACGTGCGCACACACAAATATTGGAGACATTGAAATAACTTCCACACAGGAACTGAAAGCCTGGGGTGTTTTGTTTTTCCACAATTTGTTCAGGATTTCAATATAGTGTTACAGCAAATCCCAGCAATGTCAGCTACACAGATTTGGGGCCATACAATAGTATGTCTAAGTTCTTGCATGCTCTGTGTACAGGTATGTGTGTGTGTTTGGGGTGCAATTAGAGGTGCAGAATGGGCCTGTGGATTGTATGCAATATGCACAGAACCGAAAGAAAGAAAGAAAAAAGAAATTAATGACCTTCTGCATTTTTAAATTAAGGCAACCCTAGGGGTTGTTTTAAATAAAGTGGGATTTTAAGGTATACGAGGCAAATTCCCTAGAACGCTGCTAGCAAGTTGATTCACTGAGAATTGTACAGCTAAATCAGGAGCTCTCCTCACAGTTCAGTGGAGCGCAGCTGTTCCCTAGGGATGCTAGTATCAAAGGCAGCTCTATGGATGGAGCCAGGCTGCAAAAATAGCACTGATCAGGATGAGAGAAAAAATGTGGTGGGGGTGGGGGTGTTGCTACTTCTGTTTGATTCTGCTCCAGGTATTTGGGGGGGGACCTTCCTCTACCAGACTCACATTCTTTCCCTTTTATTCTTGTTCAAGGAGTACGTCAGGGGAGAAACTAGCACTCCGTGTAAACAAAGCAGTGCTATTTTTCCTCCTTCCTCTCCAACCACACGTGAAACCCTCTTAACAATACTATTTCTTTCTGGAAGGGGTGCCTTTGGTCCCCGAGCCTGTCAGGACCTGAATGGCTCTCTGCACCACAGCTCAAATCCTCTAGTAAGTCAGAGCCACAGTTGACATGGAATGACTCCGAGGCGTATTGTACTGAGACTAAGAACCATCATGAAAAGATCTCCTGGAGGTTTCAGTAGCTTTTGACAAGAGTGCTGTTGCAGATGATCTGACCAGATCTATTCTTAGACTAGCTGGAAAACTGTGAAGGAAAAGAAATGGGGAAACTGGACGAGGACTCATACTTGCAGCCTGAAATACAATTTAAATTCCTGAAGGCATATGTAACATTGGTAGGATGGATGCATGTGTGTGTTTGTGTGTACGGCAGGCGTGGGGAACCTTTTTCAGCATAAGGGGGGCAATTCCTCATAGAAGACCTTTCAGGTACATGTGCCAGTAGTGGCTAGGGTGAGGGGCAAAACTGACCAGAGCAATGGATATGATGTCCCTTTCTACAGTAGGTTAGTGCCAGCCTGCAAATGTCAGAGGTTTCTACACACACAATCTCTCCATCCTACATCTGGCAAGCAAAAATGCATTATCACAACAAAATAAAATAAAAAAAGCTCATACCTATGACAAACTTAGTTGGTCTCTAAGGTGCTACTGGAAGGATTTTTTTATTTTGCTTTGACTGCGTCAGACCAACATGGCTACCTACCTGTAACTTGCATTATCACAGTTCAAGGACACAGCCACGCACCCCACAACCTCGGTTTTGGGATATGGTTGGTTCAGACATTAAATCAAACCATCGTTTTGCATTATATCTGAACCAAGCTCTTGGTGGATACATGGAACTAGTTGCACAATTACGACCCATACAAGCAGTATTTCCAGTATTTGGAAGAAGATGAAGAATGAGGAGGGTCCTTCTGTGGAATTTGGTTGTGATGTGAGAGAGAGTGGTTGCACCCAAATTGTAGAACTGGCTTCCTCAGGAATGCCTGGCTTCAGCTGCCTACTTAAGACATTTGATTGGTTTATCTTTATATAAACAAGTGCGGGCTTCAAAGCAGCTGGTTTTAGATGATCCTTATGTGCTGTGTAATTTGTTTTCATGATATATTGTTCTTTTGATGTAAATCATCTTGAACATTGCTTTTCCTGTGGAAAGGCAGGATTACTTTAATTTGTTAAAGTAATTACATCTTTAGCACCTTGCAAGCCAACTCTCTTTTTAGAGTTGCAACTAAATAGCTCTCTCTCTTTGCAAACTTGTATGTGGTTGTCTGCATGCATGCAGCTTTCAAAACATAAGAAAACAGTTCCACTTTCCTGTTTCTCAGTACAGTGGTACCTCTGGTTACGAACTTAATTCGTTCCGGAGGTCCGTTCTTAAGCTGAAACTGTTCTTATCCTGAGGCATGCTTTCGTCAATGGGGCCTCCTGCTGTGCACACACCTTGGGCGCGCAATTTTCATTTGCATCCTGGGGCAAAGTTTACAACCAGGAGTAGCTACTTCCGGTTAGCAGAGCTTGTAATCTGAAGCATTCCTAACCAGAGGTACCACTGTAATGACAATAGAAATAAATAAAGAGTTTGGGGAATATTATTTGAGGGTGGTGAGTAGAGAATTTGAATGGAATGAGATTTAGTTTGGATTATCACTCAGAGATATGCCTGATTAAAAGAAAAACACTACCAAAGCTATACAGGCAAAAAGAGTCTATCACATTTCTGTGGAAAGTATCCTTAGATCCTGGCTTGTGTCCAGCTCATGGATCTGTGGTGGCTTTTGATGTGTGCGTCCAGTAGTACTAAATGTTTTCTTGCGGGGGGGGGGGGAGTAATGCAACATGAAACCATTAATTGACGTTGCCCACTGTCCAAATAAAGTATTTCAGTATGGATTTGATTCGAGCCCAAGCCAATGTTTTATTTATCTTATTTGGATCACTTTGCTCATCCCTCATCAGAAATGAAAAAAGTGAATTGATTGCTTCTGCCTACACTGCTTCATTGATCTCCTCTGTCCCAACTGCTGAATTGATTCCTCTGTCCCCTCCCCGCAGCCACCTGGCTATGTGCCTCCTTTGCTTTTGTCATTGGGAGCTTTAGATAGGGCAGGATAGCTTTGGTCCTCCTCTCTGCAAAAATGTCAGTTGTGATTAATTTTGCTGACATAAAAAAATGTTCCTGAGCCTAGGGATTACCACTGTGCAACATTAATCACATATGTAAATGTTTGCATGCGAGGGGTTTAATTTTGGGGATTACTCAGATGAAAGATGTAATATAACTAATTTACAAGACCCTTTATTTACTGAGCTCACACAGACAGCTTGACAGCACTTAGGGCTGGGCTTTGAAAAGTGTAGTGGATGTGCTGCCATTTTGAAAGTACCCCCAAATCATTTGAGTCTCATTCCAGAGAAGTGCTGTCAGTTGCTATCATTTTCAAATCAAATAATCCTGCTGCAGAACATGGTCATTTTTGATAATATAGATAGGCCCTCCACACATTGTCTTGGCCTTAAGCTGAGATTCTAACCCTTTGATGAATATCATGTTTGAAAACAGTTCCGCTGGGGTTTTTTCCTAAATGTTCAAAGCCCACACTTTGTGTTAGCATTCGGATGAAGGATGGTATGCAAACTTAAAATGGTATACATTTTTAGAGGTAGACAGGCATGTGTCCAGGAAAGTGCCCTTAAAGTACATCAAGTAATATGATCAGTAAATAAATAACGCCAAATGCATTTTGTAGTTAAGCCTGGCTTTCATACTGATACAGTGGAACCTTGGTTCTCGAACAGCTTAGTTGACGAACAAATCGGCTCCCGAACACTGAAAACCTGGAAGTAAATGTTCCGGTTTTTGAACGTTTTTCAGAAGCCGAATGTCCAATGAGGCTGTTTTCCAATCTGAAGCCGTGCCTTGGTTTTTGAACATTTCGGAAGTTGAAATGTTTGATTACCTTTGAGAACCAAGGCACCACTGTATGCCCCAAACTGAGAATTATTTTAAGAATATGGGTGTGCCCCACATAAGTATGATGTTCAAATAGGGGAGAAGTAGCAATGCCACTACCATTCCTGCCTTCATTGCAGCCAGGGGCTATTTACCAACAGCCCTAGACAAATATGAGATAGGGCACAACTCTTGTGGAACTTTGTGATAGCGGGCAGGTTCATATTTCTAGGAAACCATAACCAGTGCCATGTTTCTAGAAAAAGAGGTGCCAGAACTCACCATGAATGCCTCCCTTGTTCTCCTATAATGGCAATGGCACCCACCTAAGAGGTGCCAAAACTGAGTTCCAGCTGAAAAAAAGCCCTAACCACAACCATATTTTGAAACTTCTCTGTGTGCATTTCATGAACATGCAGATGGAGGGTGGCAATAGGCTTGTGCATCCAAAGCCCAACCAAATAACCAGAGAAGGGCCACATACAGAAGCACAGCATCTGCTTTGTATGCAGAAGGTCTCAGCTTTCATCCCCAGCATCTCCTGGGAGAGACCCCTTCCCGAAACCCCAGAGAGCCATTGCCAGCCTGTGTAGATAATACTTAGCTTGGTTTGACTCAGCGTAGGGCAGCTTCCAATGTCCTTCCTATTTAAAACACATGAATGGCTTGTCTTATTAGGACTACTGTGGAGTTTCACATGTCTGTCAGGAGCTCTCTCCTCTTAACTTTATTATTATTTTTTTCAGCTTGAAATGTGGGAGTTTATTCAAAAGCACAATAACCATACGAGCCAACATTTCCTTGGCCTAGGAAATCCTAGGTAACTTTGCAGAGACAATACACAAAGAATCATCATTTAAGCAAATTGCTGGGACCAGGAATGCCAATTTGATTAAAACTGACAGCAGGGGGGTGGGCAGGTAAGCTCCGCCCTGCATAATTGATCACAAGCTGTGGCATAGGCACACCATTTGAATGGCAATGCCCATTAACTTTGTGACGGGGCTCAGCCCCTAGGAGTTGGCTTGTATGGATGGGATGAGGTACACTTTAACAAAACAGGCCTTTTGCAGCTGACTGTATTTATTCTCAGGCTTGCCAAATGGAATTCTTATTGATATTCTTTATTTTACATGGAAGGGATCTCATGATAGCGATATACAGTTAAGGAAGCTATTTATTGCTTGTGTTTTCTTTGCTGTATTTGGCATGCTTCATATCTGTAGTGTTTACAAGCATATGCACATACTTCTAATTAAGATCTGTTGTTTACGCTGAAGTGTGTTTTTCTATAGCTCCTGCTTATCTTTCATTTCTAGCTTCACTTTGATGAGGAACACACACAAACACCAGTATAATTTCAAGGAGTTTAAAATGCCAAGCTCTCTCTCTCTCTCTCTCTCTCTCTCTCTCTCTCTCTCTCTCTCTCTCTCTCTCTCTCTCTCTCTCTCTCATATCACACACCGTGAGGTTGCAATAAGGTCATAGAGTCCTTGGTGGTAAAATAGACTGTACCACTTCAGATTGCAGGTGGAGGGATGGCATATTGGAATAAATAAATAAACCCTCCCTGGGAATAAAGACCATTATAGCAAAGTGACTATAGCCTCTCTCCCTGGTGTGCTAGTTTGTTGCTTTTTAGTATTTACTTGTTAGAAGTTTGGTTTTTTTATTATTATTTTTTAAAAAACCATGATATAGTACACTGAAAAATGACAGGTCCGTCTCTATGCGGAAGACTAAATGAAAACAAATCTGACATCAGAAATGTCAATATCATGAAAAAAGTGAGGGGATCCATTTCCACATCCCAGAACACTCTGTAAGGTGACCATTCAGGAACCAAGGAACTTCAAAGGAAGAACACAGTGTGAAACTGCTCAATTGCTATTAATCAAGAAGTTCACATGTGGGTTAAATTGAGACGAAGGAAGCTTTTTTTTTTATCACACTACATGTTTTAATTAGCTAACCATACATATCTATGACTTTCTTATGATTCCCTGCGCCATTACAAGTGTTGGTACAGTCATCTCAGCAAATTATCACCAATCTGTTACTGTGAAAGGTATGCCTATTTAACATATGTTCAAACTCTTAATTATCCCTGACATTAATTTTTGCCAATCCACTTTCACCTTATCCATTTCTCACTTATATACCTACCAACTAAGATTTTGCTTTGTGAAGTTGATGAATTGGGTTGGAGTCCATAAAAACTTATGGCAATAATACTTGCTGGTCTTTGTGACTTTTACTGAAACACATTGCAAAGCAGTTTACAAATAAAACAAAATAATACTTTAAAATTATTCATAAAATACAGTTAAACAAGGGTATTTAAAACAAAATAAAAAATTCATTCCAGCAGCACCTTAAAGACCAATTTTGGTATGAGCTTTCATGTGCATGCACACTTCGTATCTGAAGAATCTTCGTATCTCAATATTTCTAGTACCTATTCCGGTGTATAAGACGATTGGGCATATAAGACGACCCCCAGCTTTTCTAGTTAAAATATAGTTTGGGATATACTCGCTGTATAAGAAATAGGACCCGGCGTATAAGATGACCCCCAACTTTTGAGAAGATTTTCCTGGGTTAAATAGTAGTCTTATACGCAGGAATATACAGTAGTCCTACATTTTAACACATTAAGCATTTACAGTTTAGAAACTGAAGCATTAGTCCTGTCCCCCAAAAAGATAAGCTTGTAGGCAATAAGTATATCATGTAAATTATTATTATTATTATTAGTAGTAGTAGTGGTGGTAGTATTTCATATCCCACTCTTTTCCCTTGTGGGACTCAAGGTGGCACTTTTTTACTATGGGGTCTAAAATCAATTGATGAAAAAGAAGAACAGAACATCAATGGCTGGCTAATTAAATAATCATTCACGAAACCTTTCTGTTTTTGTTTAGATACATAGAGAGACACATACTGGAAGCTATGAATTTTTACTTTAGGTGAGGGTTGTGGCAAGAAAAGAAAGCATGATAAAACAGGGCAGGCAACAGCCACAAACTTGATTCACCGCATTTACTGAACTCAAGAGATCTATTCTTATCCTTATGCAATATGTGTTGCTTCTGTCTAGATGAAATAACAACCACCAAGCTACGGAGCTGACTCAGTTCACAAATAACCACAAGGCATATTTCTTTTCCCATGCTTATTTTGTCCATTTTAAATTAGCTTTCGCACAGAGAGGTTTTCAGTAAACCCTATATAATGCACACGCAAACCTCCAACAACCTGAGAAAATTTATTTTGCCATATGTACTGACTCCTATCATGATTTACTGTAGTTAGTGGTCTGTTTCTCAATAATTTGCTGCTTTGTTTAGGGACAGAACGAAATTTCAGATTGTCTGGGTGTGCTCAAAATTCACTTAAAACAGAACGCTGTATTAGATGAGCCATGGGTCTGATTCAGCAGGCTCTTATAATGTTCTGTGGCCTGGATAGCTCAGTTGGTTAGAGCGTGGTGCTGATAATGCCAAGGTTGCAGGTTCAATCCCTGTACGGGACAGCTGCATATCCCTGGATCACAGGGGGTTGGACTAGATGATCCTCAGGGTCCCTTCCAACTCTACAATTCTATGGTGCTATGATTCTACAAGACGTTGCTGAACTACAGTTCCTATCATCCCTGACCACTGGCTATGCTAGCAGGGCTAATGGGAGTTGAAGTCTTACAACATTTGAAGGGCCACAGAACATAAGAAGAGTCTCCTGGATCAGAACCAATTGCCCACCCAGTGCAGCATCGTGTTCTCACAGTGGCCAACCGGATGCCTATGGGAAACCAACAAGCAGGACTAGCACACTAGAGCACTCCCCCCCCTTTTGTCGTTCCCCATCCCTGACCCCAAAAGCCACAAGGCCCTTTGGATAACCTGACATTAAAAAAAAATAGGGACTCTAAGGACTTGTTCACACTTTTCTGGTTGCCCTGCCACTTTCTGCAGAACGTGCTCTTTGGTGCTCAATTCAATCCAACGTCAATCCACAGAAAGCCTGGCTGACATTTACTCCGATACAACAACAAAGAATGGATTTTCCCGGGGGAAAGCAGCAGGACAAGTGGAGCCCTTAGATCAGCTCCTCTTTTGCCTCTTAACAGGGTTGTGCGTGTGCTTTTTAAAAAAATGGATTTCTGCATGCATAATCTTTTACACCTCTTTCGTGTTTTTATAACTTATAGTGGCAATGCAGCCATGCTTCATCATCTACATGCACCTGAGACTGGGGAGCGAGTGGCGCTGTGGTCTAAACCACTGAGCCTCTTGGGCTTGCTGATCGGAAGGTCGGTGATCCAAACCCCAGCGGCGGGGTGAGCTCCTGTTGATCTGTCCAGGCTCTTGCCAACCTAGCGGTTCGAAAGCATGCCAGTGCAAGTAGAGAAACAGGTACCGCTCTGGCAGGAAGGTAAACGGCATTTCCAGTCACTCTGGTTTCCATCACGGTGTTCTGTTGCGCCAGAAGCAGTTTAGTCCTGCTGGCCACATGACCCAGAAAGCTGTCTGTGGACAAACGCCCGCTCCCTCGGCCTGAAAGCGAGATGAGCGCCACAACCCCATAGTCGCCTTTGACTGGACTTAACCATCCAGGGGTCCTTTACCTTTTGCACCTGAGACTGCCTCAGCATATGGAAATGAGAGCCTTTGTGGTGATGTCAGGTACCAAATGAAGGGACCAAATTAACAAAAAAGAGGAGCTGAAAGATGGAGTGCAAAGAGACCTCAGATGGTCATGCAGAGAGAAAAAAGAGAGTACTGTAGGCGAGGAGAGAAAAAAGAAAAGAAATGTGCATACTGCACTGAGTGAGAATACTGAAAAAGAAGCAGGCGACCGAGAGGTGAGGGTGCAGATCTTTGATGGTGGGAAGAGAGAGAATGTGCAGGGAGAGGTGAATGATTGCAATGGGTTGAGAAGGAAAAGAAGGGAGAATTAACAAAGAGGTTTAGAGATAACTGGCAAATAGAAGGTATGCTATGGACTGAAGGGGGTTAACAAAAATGTCTGTAAAAAGAAACTATGGGAATAAATTTATTAGAGTTCTTGTACTCTTTGCAGAGGGCATCTAATGAGTTGAACAAAATTAATTTAATGAAATTTATAATTGCTGGAGACATAATTCTCCTGCATAATTTCTTTCTTTCTTTTTTGCATATGCAGTGGAATCATCCCATTGCATAAATGTCCTGAGATAAAATATATTAAGGAAATACATAGAACTGTGATAGGAGATAACATACAAAGCATGGGAGATAGAATGCAAAACTGTTGGTAAGAACTGGCAGCTATTGTTGAGTATTGGAAAACAGATAGATGGTGCTAATATCAATGTTAATTTGGTGCTGGTGTTATAGCTTCTTTATGCATGTGTTACACAGTGATACATGATACAGAATCCCTTCACTGGCAATAAATTTAATAAAATAATAATAAATAATGAAAATTCACACACACAATATTTCGACGTCTCTTGGTGTATTTTTGCTTCTGTGTCATGTACGCTTTCTATTCATTTCACTTATGTACATTCTTTTGAGAAATATATCGCTTTATTGTCGTATTTAAAATGTGGCCAATGTAGTAGCAGCCGTTGTGTTCAATGTGACATTTGTATTTTTATATATTACATATTGATTTTTGTTGAAATGTGTTAACTGCCTAGAGACTTATTGAACTATAAGGTGGGGTACAAATTAAATAAAGAAAAGGACACAAAGCAAAAAATGAAAATGAGGCATTGCAAGGGATTGTGGGTAATCAGCAATGGGAAGGAATTTTAGATCACCCCCATGACCATAACTTGCAGAAGGCAAGCCTAGGCCTTCTTACATTCAAATAACAAAAGCACACACTTTCCAATAACTCACCTGCTTCTGACGCTTGGTTCCATAAAAGTGACCATCATAGCTGCCAAGTTTCCCCTTTTCTCGCGAGGAAGCCTATTCAGCATAAGGGAAAATCCCTTTAAAAAAGAGATAACTTGGCAGCTATGGTGACCATTGGAGGCCAACAGCTGTCTAACAGTGGAACAGACTGCCTTGGAAGGTGATGGCCTCTCTTTCATTAGATGTTATTGGGCGGAGGCTGGGTGGCCACCAACCAGGGAATTTATGCATTGGCAGAGGGTTATGATTTGGGTCATGTACCTTCCAGCTCTATAGTGCTATGATTATCCAGCAAAAGTTTTTTCTCTGTTTGTTGACCTTTCAGCTGTTGCTGAACTACAACTCCTAGCAGCCCATCAAGCATAGTCAGCTATGGCCAAAGCTTCCCAGTGCCTTTAAAAAAATGCCACCTTCCTGATTCTTCAAGCCAGTTTACGTATCAAATTAAGAATACTTCAAGTCTAATGAAATTAAACAGCCTCCCCCTGAGAACAAGGCACAGAACAATTCAAATAGCCAATTCTATTTGGTTGACGAGGAAATAGGGAGCATTTTTGATCCCGCCCTCTGACGACAAGAAGCACTTCCCAGCTTTTCCCTTCCCATTTTTAAGCCTTTGTGAGAAACTCCCAACATGTTTTCAGGTGTTTCAGAAGCAAATTATTAATAAACCTGAGGAGGTTACTTAAAAGGCAACTGGTGGGATTCTTAGGATGAGAAATTCTCCATGCCTGTTCAATGAAGCCATGGATATCTAGAATATATTGTATATTGAACATTGCTGGTAAGGAAGGGATTTCCAAATTCAATTTAACCTTCCAAACAGTTTAAATAATTATAACTTAAAGTTACCAAGTTGAAAATTATATACTGTACATATAGTTCTGGGCACAGATGAAAAGTTACAGTTACCAAAACTTTGTGTTACACACAATATTGAGTTTTCTATTACCTTATTTTTCTCTGATTCTTTGCCATTCACTAGTTTCTCCAGACAAAGAGAAGCTATTATCTACTCACATTTTGGCAACTAGAGCAATCCCGCCTTACATGAGAGTTTAAAAGGAGCAGCCTTTCAAACTATGCATTAATAGAGAATTCCTTGTGGTTAAGATGGAAAATAAACACTTTAGTTTTTCATGCTCCTTCATTTCAAAGATAACAGGCTTGGCCAGTGTGACTGCTCTCATTGACACCAATATTGCTTTTCCCTGTGTGTAGAATTATAATGAGGTTTGTTTGTTTTTTTTAAAGGTTTTTCTTTTTCTTATGAACTGAAGTATGAATTGGATACGTCCTTGCACAACTGAACTCAGTCACTTTGATTCAGCAGCCTGTTGTGGAGGTTTTCTTTATTGTAAAAATGTCTATCCTACTGAATCTTCCTAAAAGCAAGACGGCTAACAAATCAGAAGCAGAATACGATGAAAGCAAACCACTATTCTCAAATTAAACCCAGCCACGCAGTTGAGACATTAGCATAAAACTAAAACAAACTGAACAATTTCAAAACAATCATGGAAGAAACACAGAACTATGCTGGTGAAGAAACTTATTAGCCGAAGGCCCCTTTAAAAAGCCTCGTTTCCACCAACCACCCAGAGCAGTATAATGATGGGGTCTGAACAGTGATGCTTTGTAGACATTGGAACTGGTAGGGTGGAAGGCTAGGAGACCAACAGTAGGCAGAGCCAGAACAAATGACAGACAGAGCATCCTAGTCCTAGTTTTGTCCCCATCCTCTGCTGAGATCTTCAAGCACAATACCAAGACTAAGGAGGAGGAAACTTGCTTCCTTAAGCAAGGCATTCTACAGGGTGGCTGCCACAGCAGAGAAAGCCCTAATTCTAGCTGACTCCAAGCTCACATCACAAGGTCAAGGGATCTGGAGCAGAGATTCAGATGGTGATCAAAGCATGTGAGGAGGAACATGTTGAAGAAGGTGGTCTTGAAGGCATCCAGGTTCCAAGCTGGTGAGGGCTTTAAAGGTTAACACCAACACCTTGAATTGAGTCTGAAACCTGTTCAGATCTTGAAAAATGTGTGAGGGAATCAAATTGCCTGGTACCTGTTTGCCACCTGGCTGCAGAATTTTGCACTGGTTGGTGTTTTGGAAAGGATGCAATAGACAGAAGTGGTTTGCCTGGCAGGGTGGAGCCACAATGCAAGCTTCCTGGCAGTAGAGTTGCTGCCACCTACTGGGAGGGATAAAAAATAAAAAAATCCTTCCAGTAGCACCTTAGAGATCAACTACGTTTGTCATTGGTATGAGCTTTCGTGTGCATGCACATGAAAGCTCATACCAATGACAAACTTAGTTGGTCTCTAAGGTGCTACTGGAAGGAATTTTGTTTGTTTGTTTCGACTACGTCAGTCCAACATGGTTACCTACCTGTAACTAGCACTATGGGAGGGAAAAAGGAAGGGATGAGGTGGTAGGGAGTTCAGGGTGCATTAGCGGAAGCACCAGGTGCGATTTACCAGTGCAACTACACAGCCCTGACTTCCTTGCCACCTTGCTCCTTCCCGCCCCCCTCCTGGTAAGCAGCAGCAATAACACTTTCAGGAAGTTAGCATTGCAGTTATGCATGGAGATTCCCAACCTTGAAAGATTCCCCTTTCATTTGGGCAGATGATGGGTGGGACATACAGCAAAATCAAACCTGGCTGTTGAAAGGAAAATTCAGGGGCTTTCAAATCACACGAAACTTCAGATAGCTGAGTGCAGAATTAGTTCAGCGTACTTAGTCAAAAGTAGAATTAGATTCTTTTGGGCCAAAGAAATAAATGAAATATGAGCTTGTACTGGAGTGTTGATTAAGATAGAATTGTAGGTATTATCTGCAAAGTTTTATTAACCTTGCAGTGCTTTTGAGCATTTGTTCTCAATGCTTTCTGAAATCTCAGTTCTTGAGAAAATCCATTCCTGCTGGGACTGCAAGTGCCATTTCTCAGTTTCAAACCCTTTTTGAGTTGGGAGGTTCACCTTACCTCTGGGAAAGCACTGCAAAAACATTTCTGCAAATACTGCTTTAAAAACGTTGTTTGCCTCTCCCATGAGTCGGACTCCCACTCACTATTCCATCAAATAATCTTAATGGCCAAAATACTGACTGGAACAATAAACTATAAAAGGAAAATGTTTCTTCTTTATTTATTTTTTTGCTTTTAATGATAGTATGTTCCCTATTTGCTTTCCCCAGTCAGACACCTCAAAACTTCAGGGTCTAAAATCAGGCAATAAAATGTGCTTGTGGAAATATTTAGCTTTATCTTCTGAAATATTGCTACACGATACAGGCCAGTGTGTACAACAAACCCCAATGAGTGCTTCTATCGGGAGGGGGAAACAACTTTAGGGTGGGATTATATAGCTTGGTGAAGTGGTGAGTGAAAGGGTAAACAAGACTCTAGAATCCCCTAGGAAGGACCCAAATTGGGAGGAGCCGCAGTGAGAAAACTATGGTTTGAATAAGTGCAAAGCTCTTGCACCCCCTCCAAAAGATAACTTTCTCAAGAGAAGTGGTCGTTTGGGCTTTCTTTGCATTCACTTTATATTTCTATCCCAAGCCACTGCTTGTGAGTACAGATATACATTCCTCCCCAACTCTGAGATCTCAAATAGCCATTTTTGCCAATGCATTTCTTCACAATACCTCATAGTGTATTTTTAATACTGTAGATGATTGATGTATAAGTATTGGCTGCCCATACTATTGTTGCACACCACCCTGATCTCTGAGCGGTGAGAGATTCCAGGAGTTCCAGGTGTGTTTATTCAGGGTTCGTGTTTCCTTTCGAAAATGAGCCATAGCAGAGACTGTGGTGTCTTATGATATATGGTTTACTTACACATATATACAACCTGAGGGGTTCACAGCATAATTAATCCAAGAGGGTCTTGTTTCTCCCATAGCTACAGCCTGGATACAAACATAGATATCAGCCATCGTGCTCTGACCCTCTCTCCAGCTTTCCGCCTTTTACAAACTGCAACCTTTTTTTCTCCAGGTCGCATTTCAGACAATTCCACTCTGAGACTCTACTTCAAACTCTGATTTGTCTTCAAAACGAATGCCTGGCACAGAGCCCCCCCACCCCAGCATTCCTAGTTTGCATTTATTTATTTATTATTAAATTTATATACCACCCTATATCTTCAGGTCTCAGGGCGGTTTACAGGATAAAATCACAAAATAAAAACACAAAATACATAATCAAAATAAAAACAAGAACAACCCAGTAACACCCCCCCCAACACATTTTAAAAGTTAACCAAAGGCCTGGTTAAAGAGGAATGCTTTTGCTTGGTACCTAAAGGTGTATAATGAAGGTGCCAGGCAAACCTCACCTTCCTTTGCCCACTCCAAAAAAACCCTCCAGGAACCAGACATCTGTCCCCAGATGTACAACAAACAGCGCCTCTACAGAAAAGTAACAGAAAAGTTACATCTGAAGGAAGCCCTCTTTAGGGAAGTTTTTAATGTTTGATGTTTTACTATATTTTTTATATTTTGTTGGAAGCCACCCAGAGCGGCTGGGGAAACCCAGCCAGATGGGCGAGATATAAACAATAAATTATTATTATTATTATTATTATTATTATTATTATTATTATTACTGATTACTGAAGGTATTAGAACACACATAATCAAAAACAGATCATAAAACACAGTTATACTTTTAACACAACACCAAACAATAGCATCTTATTCCTTTCAAGCGAGTCCCCATCCTTCTTCTGTCTTTTGTGCTCAAACAGCACAAGATAACTAAAGCAAAAAACAACAAAACCCACAGTTATCAGAACACTTCCTAAAAATCATTAAACTGTCCCCATCACCACAAAAATGCAAAAAGCAGAAATCAACACCATTTAAAAAAAACCTTTGCCAAAACTTTCAAGAATGATCCCTGCATCAAGTAAGTAAACATTTCCTCAAAGCACAACCATACACCCTGAATGTTGCCTGCATAGCTTTTTCTCCGGCTTTATTCCCAACCCTACCCCTGCCTGGCTCTCACTTTCAGCGAATATTGAGCCACAATCAGAAATGCAATTTCCATTCCTCCATTTACATTTGTGCATGTATGCACCGTTATTTAAATATAATAAACAAACCAGCAGAGATTGTTGAAACTACTGAACCCTACACACGGCAGTGAGTTGAACTTCATCTCCATGGAGGTTCCTTCCAGTTCTGTAACTCTGCCTATTTTTAAAATTCATTAACCATGAAAGTACTTTCAAGGGGTAAGGTCTTTCCTCCTTAATAAATAGGAGTTTGTGCTATCATTTTTCCCCGATTTTGAAACTGTTCGGCAACAAAACAAAGCATTAAACTCACCATACAGCACAAGCCCCAGTGCCACAATCTTCAGCAGGGAAAATACAACTTTCATACAACAGCTGTATCTGCTTTAATGAGAAATCTACATAGAGAAAATAGGCAATCAGATTTCTGCAAAGTATGAAAATTTCCATTAAATTGTCTCTTCCATTTATATAGCACAGCTGCAAGTTTTCTCTATAGTCTTTCCCCCTCCCAGTGCTTCAGCTTAGTTGACATTTGGGCACAGAGCATTACTTCAAAACCATTGATTTAACATTCAGTAGATTCCATTAAAGGGGGGGGGCTCATTTGATTTCCAGGAATCTAGGGAGGGGGAAATGGATGAAATCATAAGCAACAAAAAATATAAAACTGGCCATTCTAAGTAGACATACTTCTACAAAGCAAAAAAATGCCTGGAGAAATCTGCCATTGGTTTCCACGTGAATTTCTCCTAATTTTGTCAAAATATTAATCTTCAAAGGTCTTTGATGTTGTGGGCCATTTTTCTTTACTGAGCTCCACAGTTTTGGTTTATAATGAGGAAGGGGTTCCGTTGCTTTCATCAGAACAAGTCACTGCTGGTAGATGGAATTTCCTGAGTTACTGTAAAATAAATAGTAAATGTCAGACAATCATCCGATGGGAGTTGCGAAAGCTTTGAATGTGTGGCGTTGTTCTTTTCGTACGTTAATTATCACATCTTCATACATTATAAGATTCTCTTTCCAATCCACTGGGGAAATTACATCCCTTGATCTTGGCAACTATGGGCCATGCAAGCCAAGCAGCTTCTGCTCCTGTTCTATCAGCCTGAAGGTAGTTGCATGGTGTGACAAATTGAAGCACTTTTAAAATGTTTATTCCTACCCGGCTGGCAAAGAGTTAACCCACCTCCAGCCTGACTGACAGAGAATTCTGATGGGGGCGGGACTGTGCCCAGTTTAAAAGGAGGGAGTGTCGGTTTGGTCAGTTAGGAGGGAGAGGGAGGAGGGTGTGGTGGCTTGTATGAAGAAAGTGAAGAGGCTAGGAAAACTTAAAGTTAAATGTTTGACTGAGTTTTTTTCTTGTACAACTGGAACAAGGCAAATAAATAAATGACACGTTAAAGAAACACTTATGCTTTTAACACAATAAAACTTCATCTCTGTTTTGCCAAAAAGGTCCGTCTTTATTTTTCCAGCGAGGTACCAGGACTCACAGCCGTGGTGGCTCAAGAGAGGGCAAAACTCACCTCAGGCAGGGAGGTGGCAGTTTGTGCCCTGGAGTTACACGGAGGAGGCTTAGAAGGGTAAGCTGAGGTGCCAAGAAGTTGCCAGAGTGAAAAGGGCAAACTTTTACAGTGGGGAATCAAACTGAGGGAGACCCTTTACTGTAGGCAAGAGGTTATTCCATCGGACAGCCTAGAGTTTCTTAAGGTACCAGGTCACGCAAGCTGGAAGGCTCTCCTTACTAAGAAACCCACTAGTAAAAGGGGTTTATTTTTGAGGCGGCAGGAGAAGAGGGTGGGTGTTTTCCCCTCTGGATTCCTGTGTCGCAGTGATAGTAAGAGAGAGTGGGACCGGTCGTCACACATGGCAATACACGCCATGGTCGACCTTTCCCACCCTTGGCTTCCTAGATATTATTGAACTTTCACTAGCTCCAGCCAGCACGACCAATGGTGAGCAGGTAGGGGAATTATTGTCCAACAACACTTAGGTACCCAAGTTTGGGGGAAGCTCACCTAGGTAATCAGGAGCTGCTGTGTGGTTGGGCAGTGCTGGCAAGTCCGCCTCTACCTGCATGTGGGCGGGGCCTGGCAGTGGTGAGGTCAGGGCTGCATACTGGTGGATCCAACCATCATCACTTTTCATCCTCACTTTTAATTTGTATACCGCCTTTCTATCTTACGATACTGAAGGCGGTTTACAAGCTGAAGAGACAAAGAATGTACACCTTATAACAATCTAATGCAATACAAAAATGTGATAATAAAACATAGCTTTAAAACAGGCAATCTACATCAAATAAAGTAACATTTAACAATCATTAGAACAGTATAGAATAATAATATCAGCATATAAACATTAAACAGAAACCCACTCTTAACAATTACAGCAAATAATTTCGGAACTACAATCGATAAAACAACGGCAAGCCACAGTGCATAAAATAAAAACCAGGCACTCCTGTCTGTACACACCACTGAAGTACCTCATTTTTCAATGTATAAGATTTTTGCTAATTTTAGTAAAAAAAAGGTGGGGTCATCTTATACACGGACAGTAGTCTTACACAGAGACTTTTGGCTTGGGCGGGCTGCAGTGCACGTTTGGTGGGGCACTCGGGGGCTGTGGTTTGCCCGCTCAGACAAAAATAGCTTAACAACTTTGAGGGCAATTGGCCAATAAAAAGCTCAATAACTTGCTGACACCACACACACACACACACACACACACACACACACACACACCGCCCCCCTTCACTCCTTTTCCTTCAGGTCACCCTCCCCAGAATTGTGTGGTGGTGTTGCTGCGTTTGCCGAGCCTCCCTGCCTTGGAGAGCCCTGCCTCTCCTCTCACACACAATGTGCTCGCTCTGGACTGGTTCAGGGACCACAGGCCCCACTGGGTGAGGTGGGCATGAGAGGCTCCTCTCGCCCTCGCTTTGTTAGAACCTTTTGGGGGAGGAGGGAGCAGGCTGGAGCGGGCCTCCTGCCCATCGCCTGGAGGCTTTCTCTTCCACATGCCTCCTTAAATGCTACAGATATCCATCTGCTTGTATGTTACAATGCCATGTGTGGTTTGGGCAACCCTAATTTAAAATATTGATTGGTTAATTTTGGGTTCAAAAAAAAACAAAGCTTGTTTTAGGCATGGGGGTTTCTTATACATTGGAAAATACGGTAAGCTGCAGTGCTGCCAGGGTCAAGAGGCTGGCTTCGTGGCACCACACTAGAGCCAGGGCATCCCATGGGACTGGGCCTCAGTGGTGGCAGCCTCTCCTCCTCCTTGCCTGCTCTCCAGCAGCCGCTACAAGCTGCCCAAGGGAGAAGGCCAGTAGCAGCAGCCATGGAGAGGCAACAGGACACTCCCTTGCAGACACTGCTCAGGACAAGCGCCAGCTCATTATCCTTCTTGAGCTCGACAATGGCAGCATTGGCAGGGGAAATAGGGACATTCTGGGATCAAATAAGAAGCTGGGGTGGCTTTTGTAATTCCGGGATTGTCCCTGGAAACATGGGACAATGCTCCTGTCATTTTTATACAAAAACAAAAAAGTTCACAATTTAATGTTAGGAGTTACAATCTGTCACAACCTGTTACAATCCCCATATAATCTAAATTGTATCTATCACAAAACACCCACAATGTTGCATCTCATCAGCTACACCACTGAACTCTGTGGTTTCTATTGATGATAAAGGCCTAGTAACTCCCTAGCCCCTTTCAGCTATTCAAAGAAGGGGTACTCCAAACATGGAGAAGGTATGGAGATGAACCTGTCCCCATAATTGAGACCTCTGTCATCTGTTGGCTTTCAGGCTTCACCAATCTGTCCCTACAAGTATTGCTTGTGTTCACATAATATGAGTTTTGGTGGAGGGAGGGGAGTGTGCCACCAGAATAAAAATATATTACAGTTTGCATAATTTATTTGATTGACAGAATTCATCAGGGCAGGTATTCAGACCTCCTGACCCTAAGCTTTACCTTATATTCCTTATGAATCTACAAAGTCATGGTGCATGGAAACATCACGGTCAGCAGGAAATGAATGGTTTAGTCAATCAGAAAACTAAGTAGCTTGGAAGTAACCATGTAGACCTTTGTTATATGCAATTTGAAATTCACATGAAGGAGATGAGAATATGTACCAAATAGGTGAGAATGGACATTTTCCATGCAGTTTACATTCTTGTGGGATTCAGAAGGGTCTTGGGTCATTTGTCTGTTCTTGTACAAAAGGTAATACCCCCATTTATTTCATTCTATGAGCTAGATAGACTATATCCTGAAAAGTACTAGCTGCAGAGGTTGTATTTCTTCTCTGTAGCTGGTATTTCTTCCACTAAAAGAGCCATTATTGTGAGCTAACTACGAGAGAGAGAGAGAAAGAAAGAAAGATGGAGTTTCCTTTTCTATTCTCGTCAGCTTAGAATGGTTTGTATTAAAACATTTTGAGACATCAGCAAATGCTCCTTTGCTTCTGAGGCATGGGAGTCAATCAGCATTCATGGCATGGGCAGGAACAAATGCTGCGGTCTCTATGCTGTGAGGTCTGTAGGAACAAAATAATCTTGTAACCTCTCACCCTTTCACTGCTTTATCATTACAGAGTTGCTTTGCTGGTGGGATGGCGATTTACTGGTTGAAGGGAAATGGCCCATATGACAAGGCAGTAAGCAGTCTAACTCCATCGAAGGTCACGGTAATCTTCTTACTATCACCTTCATTCTGAACGGGGTTAAAGTGTGGTTGCCGAATGCCAAGACAGGGCGAACCTTGGCACAAAGAGTGAGAAAGTGAGGGATATTTGAGTTAAGCAATGGCCCAAAACCAAAGCAGCAAATTTCAAAGTTGCCTTGTTGCACATACGTATGTGACTACCACGACATCTGATTTAAAAATGGTTTTGTTTGCAGTTTCATTTAACCAAGTGATATGGTTGCACCAAACAGAAATGCACCTGGAAATTCGTTTGATTTCTTTATACTAGTGCTTCCAGTAGCAGTTAGTGGGGTGGCTAGATTGCATTGCTCACCTGGGTTCCCAATGTCACGTGGTGCAGGTGGTTACTGTCAGGGGAAGAGGGGAAGCAATTTGATGCTCCCGCTGCTGTGCCTGCCATGAACGAAGCTCACCTCACTCCTTTACCCTCTCAGTAACCAGCAGCAATGCACAGCGTTATGAAGCCAGGTGAACACGGTCACCTCACCTGCTCCACCCCTCTGAGTGCTACTGAGTGCTTCGCGTCTGAGCGATTAAATATGGGCACAATCCTCTCTCATGCAAGGACACAGTGCTTGTGTGTGGAAATATCCCCACGAGGAACAAAAGGAGTCCTCTTTTCCTTACCTCTCACTTTAGTGAGAAACCTGGGTGCATATGGAACCAGCACTTTGAGGTGTTGCAGGGAATATAGCAGGATCCATGCATGCCTGGCTGTACCGCCCTATTCAGTGCCCCGCCTCCCCCAGTCTAGTGGACCACCCCTATCATTCAGCCCGAACATTGAGGTCCAGCTCCAAGGGCCTTCTGGTGGTTCTCTCACTGCAAGAAGTGAAGTTACAGCGAACCAGGCAAGAGGGCCTTCTCGGGAGTGGTGACCGTCCTGTGGAACGCCCTCTCATCAGATGTCAAGGAAATAAACAACTATCTGACTTTTAGAAGACGTCTGAAGGCAGCCCTGTTTAGGGAAGTTTTTAATGTTTGATGTTTTATCGTGTTTTCAATATTCTGTTGGGAGCCACCCTGAGTGGCTGGGGAAACCCAGCCAGATGGGTGGGGTATTATTATTATTATTATTATTATTATTATTATTATTATTATTATTATTTATTTTATAGACAATGTTGGGGATGGGGAAGAGATTCAATCAGTTTGCACCTTCAGGCAAACCCACCCAATACTTTATGAATTGAGCCAAATCATAGCTCTCCGAAATTTGCACTTCTCCAAATCTTGTGATGTAGTTCTTCAACCAAAATGGTTCACACAAAAAGCATGTATCAGTGGAAACAGCGTACAAAACTTCATTATATTATGGGAAATTTTCTTGCAGAAGTGCATACACTAGGTCAAATTACAGTGGTACCTCAGGTTAAGAACTTAATTCGTTCTGGAGGTCCGTTCTTAACCCGAAACTGTTCTTAACCTGAGGTACCACTTTAGCTGATGGGGCCTCCCGCTGCCACCGCGCTGCGGCGGTGTGATTTCTGTTCTCGTCCTGAAGCAAAGTTCTTAACCCGAGGTACTATTTCTGGGTTAGCGGAGTCTGTAACCTGAAGCATCTGTAACCTGAGGTACCACTGTATGTACAAAAATGCAAATAGTAGAAGTCTGCAGAAAAATGCATAGTGCAGATTTTTAAAGGAGCATTCACTAATTGAGGCAGAAAGCGGAACCTAAGATCAGAAAAGTGAGAAATGAAGAGAAACTGAAATGGGCAGGCTCGCCCATCCCTAGTCAAGGTAATCAAGAGCAGACTCTGCGGTCATTTCCAGCATATAGTGAAGGAGGCCCAGTTGGCAGTATGGGAGGTGTGTACAGATCTTCCATTCCCTGCAGTGTTCTTAATTTGTCTATATGCATGTACTGAGGGCCAGGAAAGACAGAAAATGCTATCGAGCCCCTATGAGGACTCAATGGCACAGGGAAGGATTGCACGCTAATTGTGATAGCAGGCTAAAGCTAGATTCTTTTCCAAACACTCCCACTGCAAACCGTCCCTCCTAATAACACGTTATCACAAGCGCCACAAAGCTGGTCTTACAATGCTCCTGGAAACTAATGAGATCCTTGATGAGAAGCGGATTGTGCTTAAGTGTTAACTTTAAATATTCATTAGGGAAAGTGGTGTGCTGACAAATCCAATATTGTTCAGCTCCTCGCCCTTCTTGTGGCATAGTGGCATTAAGTGACATAGGACACCACCGCTGTGGAAGGCGGCTCTCTCGTCGCCCGTGCGCTTCCCACAGCAGCTGAGAAAAATTAACCTTCCATTCTTGCCATTACCACTCAAGCTGTGAATATTTAATAAGGACAAATCCCCTTTCCTTCTTTGTGTTTATTAAACCAATTACTTACTTTTAGTCATTGTTAATGGCTGAGCTGTAATGTGTGCCTAACGAACTTGGAAACAAGCAACAGGCCTGCAACAGAAGGCTGTGAATCACAGGCTACTTGTGGCAATACAGTTAAAAATCAAGCTGGCTGGCTTAGCCCCATTAAAATCAATAGGACTGAGCCAGCTTGAGAGTAGATATGGCAGCGTAGTTAGCATTGTATTTTTTTTAAGTACTATGCACATCTCCATTTATTATTGCACACATCAATACATTTTAATAATGAATCATTTGGTGTTGTGAAGGGAAAACACTAGGCAAGTAGAAGACAACTTGTTTCAGGGATTAGATGCATAGGCTAAGTATCTGATCCGTTGCATTCAATACTAGTATAAATAAACACAAAGAAGGAAGAGTTTGCCTTTTTTCTCAGGCTAGAGAGTTCAGTTTCTGTAGAACAACAAGCCCCACCCCACCTTGTTTAGCAGTAGTGGAGGAGGGAGTTTGCGTCCACTCATTTGAAGCACAAGGAAGCATCTACACCAGGGTTTCTCAAATTTAGGTCTTCAGTTGGACTACAACTTCCATCATCCCCAGCTAGCAGGACCAGTGATGGAAACTGTAGTCCAAAAACAGCTGTATACCCAAGTCTCAGAAACCATTATCTATACCAGGTTTCCCCAACCTCGGCCCTCCAGATGTTTTGAGACTACACTTCCCATCACCCCTGACCACTGGTCCTGCTAGCTAGGGATCATGGGAGTTGTAGGCCAAAAACACCTGGAGGGCCGAGGTTGAGGAAGCCTGATCTACACCATCTACAGAGCCATGTGCAACTCAGCCAGCCTAAGGGAGACATGACTGGATCCCTTTATGGTGACCACACCTCTCCTAAACAGCTGTTCCCATCCACAGTGGCAAACATCTGGCAGTGGAGGAGAATTTGTCACCAGCAGGGCTGAGTAGGAATGTTTTTGTTCCCAGCAGCTTCTTTTCTTCTTCTGACCTCCACCGTCAATGCATTGTCCGGGTTCAAATCTTCTGGCTTATTTCAGCCTTATCTACATGGGTCAAAAAGAATAGCCCCCAGCCTTCCTTGTTTGGTGAGGCAGCCACTTTTCTAGCTAGGTCATTTGGGGACAGGGAGGTGCACAGCACCAGCCAATCCCTCGCCGCACTCACTGGTGGAGAGGATCATGTAAGGGCCAGGCCAGGGGAAGGGAAATAGTAGAATCATAGAACTGTAGAGTTGGAAGAGACCCTAAGGGTCTTCTAGTCCAACCCCCGGCAATGCAGGCATTTCAAGTAAAGCATCCATGACAGGTGACCATCCAAGGAAGGAGAGTCCAGCACCTTCTCCATGCAGAGAGTGTGTTAAATTACATCAGGGGTCACCAACCTGGCGCCCATGACTGCTTTCACTGGTGCTTCCAGGCAGGTGACTCAGACTCTTGAGTTTTCATTCCTTTTTTAAGAAGCCACGTCTTCTAGTCCTCCTGGGGGGGGGGAATTGAGGCAAAGTGTGCAGGCCTACCTTCTAAGTGATTTCAGTGAAATGAGAGTGGCTGTGGTGTGGCATGGCATGGCTATCTTGTATATTTTTCCTGTTAGACAGTAACAGCATCAGTGTGTGGGGTGTGTGTGTGTGCAAAATCAATATATACAGTGGTACCTCGTCCCGGAGGTCCGTTCTTAATCTGAAACTGTTCTTAACTAGAGGCGTGCTTTCGCTAATGGCAACACACGATTTCCGTTCTCATCCTGGGACCAAGTTCTCAACTCGAGGTAAATCTTCCAGGTTAGCGGAGTTTGTAACCTGAAGCTGTTGTAACCTGAAGCGTTTGTAACTCGAGGTACCACTGTACTATGTCACCTCCACAATTGAGATCAGCAGGACATAGCTAACTTCCTATGGTAAGCATAAGGCTGTTGGGAGCAACAGTAAGAAGACTGCCTTAAGCAATGGGTGGTAAACTCAAGCACCATCTTCCTCACCCTCCAACAAGAGGAGGCAGAGTACTGTCTACTTCAGGCCTTCCAGGTGATGTTGGACTCCAACTCCCACCAGCCCCAGCCAGCATGGCCAATGCTCACAGATAATGGGACTTGTTGTCCAGCAACATCTGGAAGGCCACAGGTTCCCCACTGCTGGTCTACTTTATAAAATGCTGGTGCTGCGCCTTTAACTCTGCACTTAGTTCTAGATACCTTTAGAATCTGACTGATGCTACTCAGAGAGAAGAAAGGGGCACTTTTGTCTATTACTATCCCACAAGCTCCAGAGCTACACAAGAACTTGCATTCGAGCCACATTCGCACCACATATTTAAAGCATGATGATTTAAAGCATTTTAAACAGTCATGGCTTCCCCCAAAAGAATTATGGGAGCTATAGTTTGTTAAGAATGCTGATAGTTGTCTGGGGGACAATATTCCATTCGCAGAGCTACAATTCCCAGAATTTCCATGAAGAGGGAATGATTGTTAAACCACTGTGGAAATTGTAGTTCTAGTTAAGTTGTAAAAAATGTTTAAGATTATGATATATGAAACTGCTAAAGATGAGTTGAAATGAAAATCAGATAGGGGGGACATGGGGAAGTCCACACAACAATGGTTAGAGAAATAGATGGAAAGAGAAGAGTTTATTTGTATTGTTTTTGTTTTGTTTGTTGTGTCGTTTTTTTGATGTATTGTATTATTTTTTGTCTATGTAATTGTTGATATAAAATGAATAAAAATCTTTTGGGGGGGAAATGTAGTTCTGTGCAGGGAACAGGTTCTTCTTACAGCTCTCTGTCCCCTTAATGAACTAAAAAACCTAGGATTCTTTGGGGGAGTCTATGACTGTTTATCATAGTCTGTGGTACCAGTGTGTATGGTTTGAATGTGACATAAGCTTCGGGATTGAACTGTATGAACTACACGCAGGAAGTGAGAGCCAGGAAGTGGAAGAATACTACTAGTTTCCTTGTTCCTCTCATAAGGACATTGTGGGGAACAACAAGGAGGTGATGCTTCTATGACAGGACTCTGAGAAGAGCTGTTTCAAATTCTGTTAATGTCCAAGCGGTGTTTTTAACATGCCTGTCACTCACATCCACTCACATGCCTCAATTCTTGAACATATCCTTGTTAGTGAGAACAGATGGTTTCAGTTTCAGCAGACAAACCTCTCAAGTTTGTCAGAATTGCTGTTCAGATTCCAATATAATTTGCTTAAATTGGAGCCTAAGCCACTGTGCCCTTGTGATGTCATTCCATCTTCCACCTTTCTTTAACGCCGCCTGACAGAACGAAAGAAAGAACAGCTTACCCCTGCAGATGCTGCCAATCACTGAACATTAGTTGGCCATTTGCAGTAGGTAGTTAATTAATTCCTATGCTTTCTAATTATATTCAGTGTAACAGAAGGGAAACTTGGTTCTGAAAACGAAGCTTGCTTGCACACACTCTTGGGTTTGAAAGATCTCGAGTGTGCCGTGCATTAAAAATTCGCATTCACATTCTGCTCAGAACCTGTTCCAGCAAGGTCAGGTGTAGCCCCGTTACTGTTTGTATGACAGTTGAATTATACTTTAAAATAAACATTAACACAAAGAAGAATTGAAAGGGGAGGAATCTCAGCTTCCAGACTCCAGGTTCTTAATTAAAATCAGAATGTTTGTGAAATGACAAGTGGAAGGGGGGTGTTGAGAGGAACTGCTAGAAAATAATTACAGTATTATATGCGATTTCTCATTAAAGCTTCAGCAATGTTTTGAATGAAAGCCACACCAGACAATCTGTTTAGGGAGACATAACACTGTTTAGCATTAATCCCAATGAAAAACTGCTTTCAAGGAGTGGCTCTTAGCTGTCCTGCTCAGCAGTAAAAAGGGTGGATATACCAAATAACTAATAGCCAAGTCTGTAGAAATCTATTTTTGACCTCTGGGAGAAAATCTCTCTCCTTTCAAAGAGTGTTTCCACAGTCCAGGATGATGATGCTTCTTCATTGAACCTGGAAACCATTGGCAAATGACAGATTATTACTAATCTCACTAATGACTAACAGGTTGTTAAGAATACAAATATTCACACAGAGTCTGCATCTCCCCACCACCCCTTAAAAACAAAGGCTTAGGGAAACAATAGTCAACATACATAACACAGATGACTGATTTCCACCTGCAGATGGTATTACCAATGTATTTGTAATGCTGTGTCTTTTTTTAAAAAAAGAAAAGCTTTCTGCCCTAAAGGTTTCCTCAGGCCCAGCGTAGTGGAAAAGATAGCCTTGCTCGTACACTACAAGATCAAAGAGGTGATCTGCTGTAAGCAATCAATCCAAATTGAGTACAACTTTCAGGCTGATAGTTGAGGATTGGAGAAGAGCAGTGGCGGAGCTTCATGCTCTGGCACCAGGGGCGGAGAACAGGCGGGGTGGGGCTGGGGCACGTTCTGGGGGTGTGGCACACCACCCATGGGGACGTGGCACGCCACCCACAGTGGCGGGGCACCCAACATGGGCAGGGGGCAGCTGTGATGGCACTCTCGGGATCACGCCCGCAGCGGAGTGCCCCTATCAGAAGTACTGTTTGTGGGAGACAGGAGGCGGGCAGGTGTGGGGGACTCCCTGGTCCTGAATGGGGTAACTGTGCCCCGAAGGACCAGGTGCGCAGCCTGGGAGTCATTTTGGAGCTGTCCATGGAGGCGCTGTCCATGGAGGCGCAGGTCAATTCTGTATCCAGGGCAGCTGTTTATCAGCTCCATCTGGTACGCAGGCTGAGTTCCTACCTGCCCACGGACTGTCTCGCCAGAGTGGTGCATGCTGTAGTTATCTCTCGCTTGGACTACTGCAATGCGCTCTATGTGGGGCTACCTTTGAAGGTGACCCGGAAACTACAATTAATCCAGAATGCAGCAGCTAGACTGGTGACTGGGAGCAGCTGCCGAGACCACATAACACCAGTCTTGAAAGACCTGCATTAGCTCCCAGTACGTTTCCGAGCACAATTCAAAGTGTTGGTGCTGACCTTTAAAGCCCTAAACGGCCTCGGTCCAGTATACCTGAAGGAGCATCTCCACCTCCATCGCTCTGCCCGGACACTGAGGTCCAGTACTGAGGGCCTTCTGGCTGTTCCCTCACTGCAAGAAGTGAGGTTACAAGGAACCAGGTGGCATGATGGGACTGCAGGAAAGAGTAGGGATAATCACCAAGAATCACCTCCCTCTACTGATGGAAGCCTCCACTGAGGAGTCAAAGAGCTTTTAATTGCCAGAGGGATTTAAATATAATATACAAGTTTCAGTTTTTACTAGTGTTGTGTCCAAAAAGTAAGGAAATACATACCTATTTGGGGGAAATTCAGAAATTATTTTGGAATTGCGAATGTTATGGTGTAATTTATTACACTATTAGCTATTTTCAAAAATCAGTAGTACAAATGTTGTGATAACTAGATAGTGTTACAATACTATTTTTTTTTAAATGCCAGTGTGATTTTAGGCTGTATTAATAGAACTAGTTTCCAAGGGCTGCTCCAGATATCTTTTTTTAATTGCATGTCCATATTGCTATTGGGGTAGTCACATGCAATTCCACTTTCAATATTGGTAGCACCTGCAAAATTTTGGGGACCAGCATACTGCTTCGTTTCCAACCATTTTAACTTACGAATGTATGAAAAGCCCTGCTGGATCAGGCCAAAGACCCATTTAGTCCTGCATCCTGGTCCCACAGTATCCAACCAAATGCTTACCAAAAGCTTTCAAACAGGGCTTGAGTACAATAGTGCTCTCTGGCTTCTGCTCTTAGCAGCTGTATTCAGAAGCACATTGGCCTTTGAGGTTGTAGCCATCATGGCTAGGAGCCATTGGTAGCCTTATCTGCCATGAAGATTAATGTGGTGAATACAAACACAGTGTAGTTGCTAGACGTAGAAATATGATGCATAACCTGAATGCATAATCTGTAGTTAGAGCCGTGAGCTCTGGGTCCAGATCTCACTTCTTCCATGAAGCTCACTGGGTGACCTTGAGCTACTTCATGGATCTGTAGTGATGGTGGGACAAAGCCTCGTTTACTACCTGGAGCTCTAGTAGAAGGGTAAGGTAAAAATGTAATGAATTAATAAAAAGTTGAGTTGGAGCATAAAATACAAATAGGAAACAACTGATGAAACATTAAGCATGAACATATGCCACACAGGAAATTTATGCCAACAGGAATACCATCCACAACCCTTGTTCGCATTTGAGAAACACATCCAAGGTTTGTTCATAGATTTTAATTTTGTAGTCTCTCACTGTAATTACAGTCTAATTTCTCTCTCTTGCTCTCTTTATATATAGCATCCCTAAGGTTAGAGATTGTGACTCCAGGGAGAGTGAAATGTTCTGGGAATTGGCGAAGCAGTAAATAATTGACTCATCTCGAACTTTGTTTAGGTCTGCACTAGATCTCTGGCCGCAAACATGATAAGCATATTGTACAGAAGATGAGTTTTTATTTAAAAGGCTCTCAATTTTCTTCCTCCAGCTACTGCCTCAGTGGTAGGTAGACATAAAAAGTGGAGATTTTTCTCTTTAATGATGGAGAGAATTATTGTCTTCTGCATTTTTATGGATCTGTTGTTGACTCAAAAATCAACAGAGGAGAGGATAAAACTATTTACAAAATATCATTGCTTTGGGACGGTATGCATTTTGAAGTTTTTCCTGTGGTGAGAATGATTGTAATTTATACATACTTTGAAAAGAATTGCAATTTGCTTTTATCATAGGTTTCAAGCAGCTTCTCATTTCCCCTGCCTTGTGTCAAAAACCAGAATGGCTAACCATCAAATAAGAAAAATATCAAGTATATTTTCAAGCTTCTATCTATACTACTTCCATAATACAACTTGACGACGACAACGTACATATTAAAAAATCGTATTAATAAAGCATAAAATACACATCAAGAATTAAAGGGGGGATAATCAACTATCAGAAAACTCAATTCAAGTAGGAGAATCCTAAAAATCTGTGCTAAGATTGATATTAAGATCCACAGGCCATTTGGGTCAATGACTTCCATAAATACTGGGCAGGAGCAGCCGGTGGAGCAGAGTATTGAGTAGAGCAGTGCTGCTTACCTGGCTCCCCAATGCAGAGGTCACTACCATTAACTGAAGGGGGTGGCAAGTCGATGGGGAGGGTGGTGTGGGCACCACATTGGTTCCATCACTGTACCTACACCACACTAACTGCTCCCCCCCCCTCCGTTACTGGTAGCTATCTCCGCACTGGGAAACTAAGTAAGCAACACCATGCTATTCCACCTCAGTCTGTTCCACCACCTACTGATGCTGAGACCACCCAAAAGGCCTTGCTGTACACCAGCTAGAGTGGTGACTGGGAGCAGCCGCCGAGACCACATAACACCGGTTCTGGAAGACCTACATTGGCTCCCAGTACGTTCCGAGTGTTGATGCTGACTTTTAAATCCCTAATTGGTCTCGGTCCAGTATACCTGAAGGAGCGTCTCCACCCCCATCATTCTGCCTGGACACTGAGGTCCAGTGCTGAGGGCCTTCTGGCTGCTCCCTCACTGCAAGAAGTGAGGTTACAGGGAACCAGGCCTTCTCAGTAGTGGCACCTGCCCTGTGGAACGCCCTCCAATTAGATGTCAAGGAAATAAACAACTGTCTGACTTTTAGAAGACATCTGAAGGCAGCCCTGTTTAGGGAAGTTTTTAATGTTTGATGTTTTATCGCTTTTTAATTTTATTATTAATATTCTGCTGGGAGCTGCACTGAGTGGCACAGAGCCAAATGGGCGGGGTATAAATAAGAAATTATTATTATTATTATTATTATTATTATTATTATTATTATCTCTCACACATGGGCCTCCCTCCCTCCCTGATCTTTTTTCTTTTCCTGTTTTTATTTATTTTCATGATACAGAAGATAAATTCTGAGAAAACAATTGTTACAACAGTAAACAAAAAGTAATTTGTCCTGATAAAATTACAGACTTTTATCAAGCCATGTGCTGAAGTTTCATTTGATTACTCTAAGAGATCCCATGAGTGCTGGGTGGATTCCTGCCACGGTCTGAACAATTTACATATTCAATAAACATTTGCCATATGTTATAAAAGGAATATGGATTGTGTTTCCCCTTTGCCTCCCTCACCTGACATGTTAATTTCTCAGCCAATGCTATTGACCATACTCTGTTATACCCATTCCAGCATTCAGCTTGGAGTAAATAGTTTCCTTCCCTTAAGAGAAAACTGTCACAAATATCACATCACATTTTACTGAGTATAGGTTGTTAGGTCCACAAATTTTGCATTCCTCTCCTGTTACTTCCATGACTAATAACCAAGTTCATTTTGATGTAAAGCTTTTTTGCAGCCATGTGAGAGATTCACTGCATCTACAAGTATAATTTATAAATTTTCACTTAAATCTAAAAGGAGTGTTGACATCCTGATAATCGGATTCCTTACAAATGGAGTTCTTCTCATGTTTCCTTTGCATCCTTTAAATATGCAGGTGTGGCAGTGGATGTGCTGAACCAGCAATGGACTGGATGAGAACCAACAAACCGAAGCTCAATGCAGGTTAAGACTGAAGCACTTTTAGTGGGTGGTTCCCTAGACCAGATGCATTGCAGGTTGCTTGCACTCACTTCTGAATCCTCAAAGAGTAGGCAGATTTCATTAGGTATACCTTCATTTATGGTGTCTTTGCAAAGCAACCTCATGATTTAGAAATGCACAAATTGAAGTCATGAATGCAGAATTAAGCTCAAATTTACCCTGGCCTGAACCCTGAGTCTCAGTTTTAGCAACTACTGTAGTCAAAATCAGACCAGAATCTTCACAGCCAAACTCACACACACTGCAGATATGTCTCTGGTTTATTGTGACACAAGAGAATCGTTTAGTGAGGCTCTAGCCCAGGAGAGCTTATGCCACACTGAATGTGCTAGTGTCTAAGGGACTGCACATAAGATTGGTCGCAATAGCTCTTTTCTTAAGATAAGGGTCAATTAAAGAACCTGAATCACAGCTAGTTTATCAAGGACCAATCCCAAGACTATTAACCTGACCATTACTTTGGTATATTTTGTTGGGTTGCAGTTATGAGTCATCTGTGTCCTGGGGGGAACAGAGAGCACAAAAAGTGCTGATTGTGGAATTACAGGGTCTCTTTTACCTCCAGGGTATCATCCCTGCTGGAAAAGACATTTGTTTTATTGGCCATCTCCACCTCTCACCTTCATGCCTGCTGAGGCATAAACACAGGGTATCTCGCCTGATTTACTGTATTGCCAGTCAGGGTCAGGTATAATTTACAGGTCATGTTGTTGGTTTGTATCAGTTGATCATTAAATGCTTGATAAGGACAAAGACAAGCCAAACACCACCTGCAAAAACAAGGCAATCTATATCTCCTTGATGCCGCAGAAATCCAGCTGTTCAGAAATTTGCAAAATACAGTTAGGGGACCTGCACAAGATTGCAAGGAGTGAATTAAAAAGCAGGGAAACTCCTCTAGTGCAATAGTGAAAGACTGAGAAGTTCTGGGCTGAATGAGTAACTTCCTGCTCACTTAACTCTGAACCAGGCAGAGGGCCTTCTCGGTAGTGACACCCACCTTCCCATCAGATGTCAAGGAAATAAACAACTATCCGACATCTGAAGGCAGCCCTGTTTAGAGAAGTTTTTAATGTTTGGAGTTTTATTCTGTTTTTAATGTTCTGTTGAAAGCCGCCCAGTGTGGCTGGGGAAACCCAGCCAGATGGGCGGGGTAGAAATAATAAATTATTATTATATATGAACCCCAGCAATCCAGCGCTGTAGCGAAATTGCCTTATCACACAGATTACTGGTGTTGGCAACTGGATAAGCTGGACACTGGTCCTCTGGAAGATTTGATGGTGAAACTGGGGTACAGCAATGCATGCAACATGATCCAGCGCCGAGGGCCTTCTGGTGGTTCCCTCACTGCGAGAAGCAAAGCTACAGGGAACCAGGTAGAGGGCCTTCTCGGTAGTGGCGCCCGCCCTGTGGAACGCCCTCCCATCGGAGGTCAAGGAGATAAACAACTACCTGACATTTAGAAAACACCTAAAAGCAGCCCTGTTTAGGGAATCTTTTAATCTGTGATATTTTAATGTATTTTGGTATGTTGGAAGCCGCCCAGAGTGGTGGGGGAAACCCAGCCAGATGGGTAGGGTATAAATAAATAAATAAATAAATAAATAAATAAATAAATAATAAGTTTGATTCAGTAGTGGAGGGTGGGGCATGTTGTGGTGGCAGCCCTTACTGCACCTCCCAGTTGTGGAGTGGCTGCTGCTTACTGGGAGCCAGAGTGGGAGGCTGTTCTTTTCTTAATACTTAGCTGTTAGAGGCTCTTACCACCTTGCATCTGAAAGAGCCCTTGAGGATCAGGACCAAAGAAAGTGCTATTCCTTTTACCATAACAAATCCATCCCCAGGACTCTTTAAACTTCAAAGGTAAAAAAACTTCTATCATTCACTAATGGGGAATGTTAAGGCTGGCAGATGCACGCTTCGTTGCATGTATCCTTCAATCGGAATCCAGGATATTATAAACTGTTAGGGGCTTAAGCAGCCAATTTCACTCCTGGTTTCCTTTCCCCACTTATACTCAATTGCGCTTAACATGCCAAGGCTCTTGGAGGTCAGTGATTATCCTTGTCGGGGTCTTTCACTGCCCACCTATGGATGGGTACCTAGGGAACTCTTCACCCCTGTGGGAACAGGATGCTGGACTAGACCCAGCAGGGCTTTTTTTTATGTTCTTAGGGACCTGCTTGCTAAAACAGAATGCAGCACAAGGAATCCCCTAATCACTTTTTCTGGACTTCATTCCACAGAAGTCACTGATACTGACACACAAGCAAGTTTTAGGATTCTTCCCCACCCTCCTCACCACAGCATACATTCTGGGAGAGTTGCAATTTTTTAAAAAAAGCAGTGATACATGGTTTGATTGGTTGTATCAAGACGTTCAGTCACAGCTCAGCTGCACTCAGTGGTCTGCAACCCTGACACTGCCAGGACCTTCATTGCATAAATTTGCTCACACCGTGAGCTTTGGTTTTTCTTTAATAATAACGAGCTAGAACACTTTGCTAACATCCTCTACTTAAGCAGTGGGGGGAAGCCAAGTTTAGGGCTTTAATTTCAGCACTCATTACCTCTCTTTTTAAAGGCATAATTGCAATTTTAATGGATCCATGCAGGAACCCAAACAGCTGTGTGTTTCAGCGATTCAGAGTCAACGAAGCGCTCAACCTGGGAAGCCTCTTTTTATCTGCTGAAGGCAACGCTGGCCTTGGCCCCAGAACTGGGATTCTTCTTCCTGTGCCAAAACAAAATTGAGGTGGAGAGGCAAGGCTATAAACCCTATAGACACTTACCTGGGATTAAATTCCACTGAACTCAACAGGATTTGTTTCCGGGTAGACCTGCCTAGGGTTGCATTGTGAAAGTAACCTGTGCAGGAAGGAGATGGAATGATGAAGAGAAGAGAAGAGTTTGGATTTGATATCCCGCTTTATCACTACCCGAAGGAGTCTCAAAGCGGCTAACAATCTCCTTTCCCCTCCTCCCCCACAACAGACACCCTGTGAGGTGTGTGGGGCTGAGAGACTTCAGAGAAGTGTGACTAGCCCAAGGTCACACAGCAGCTGCATGTGGAGGAGCGGCGACGCGAACCCGGTTCCACAGATTAGGAGTCTACCGCTCTTAACCACTACACCACACTGGCTCTCTTAAGAAGTACCAAACCAGAGAAGAGTGGCAGACCAAGGTGATGGAATATGCAGAAATGGCAAAACTGACAGGAAAGATCAGAAATCAGGAAGACCAAGTATTTTAAAAAGACTGGAATAACTTTCTAACATATTTGAGAGATCACTGTAAACAGTTGAAGTCTTTGGCAGGAATACAATGACACTTGTAATGTAACATGGATTTGGGATACTATGATATAGATTACAGTAAAAGATGCAAGAATACAATTTAGAATTGGAACCCATGGAGGGAAGGAAGGAGGTCTCAAGGTTCGAAAGAACCCTCTTTTTTAATGTGTGAAAATGTTACGTTTATGGTGTATAACTTTTATGTAAAACTAATAAAAAATTACTGTATTTTAAAAGAGAGAAAGAATTAAGGAGGGAAATATCTCACAGCATCCAGCAGATGGGGTGAAGTCACAAACATTTCCCCTTGGCAATCATTTCAGGGTTCGAGTCAATCGTCTTTCGATGCCTCTGTTTGATTTGACAGAGGAGAAAATTGTTGTGGGCTCTTTGACAGAAGTTTTTGGGAAGTATTTCTGCATACCTTAATCCATAGCTGCCAAGTTATCCCTTTTTTACAGGGATTTTCCCTTATGCTGAATAGGCTTCCTCGCGAGAAAAGCGAAAACTTGGCAGCTATGCCTTAATCTAGTATATTTTCTTCTATTTTACAACCAGACTCAGCCTGTTGCTTGAGCAGTGTGCCCTAAAACCAAATCCTGATCAGTCCCATGGTCATAGTGGATGGTTATTTGCACTCCTGTGGGTGGTTATTTACAGGGCTCCTTAAAAGGTGAGTTCAGGGCCAGATTAAGACCTTTAGAGACCCTAAGCACCATAGGAGCCAACTCCTTGGAGCTGAGCTCCTGCCACAGCTTCTAAAGGGCTGCATGTTCCCAACCCCTTTTACACAGCCCCCTTTTACCCCTTTTACACAACTCGAGTGCTTTCCAGAGAATAACATTTGCTGTGTTGTTATTAAAACCAGAGTATAAGATTTACTAAATACGAGGGTGGTGTTTTGTTTTTGAGACTATAATCAGTAAATAATGAACTGTAAATTATTTCTGGGATAATTGTTCATTTTTTTCATGCTGCTTGGCATGAAAATATAAATGTCACAAGTTACCAAATCATCTGCCTAATGAGAACTTTGGGTAATGGATTAGGGAAGTGTATGAAATCCAGACTGAAACGTGCAGACTTGCTCTATTCCCATTTGACTCATTTTAAGGTTGTTTATGTTGAGCTTCATTACTAGCTGTCATATTATGAGCAGCCTAATTTTAACATCAAGGATCACACTTATAGAAATAATAGACGCAGTAAAAAGGGGGGGGGGGTTGGTGGCTGTGTAGTGCCTATAAAGCATATAGACAAATTAGCACCACAAATTCCTCCAATAAACGTTTGGGCTAAGAGCCAAAAGAGATTATGCTTAGACAATTAGGGGACAATTTAGTCAAAGTTAAGCACTTTTAAGTCAATGGGAAAGAAGTAAGCCCATTTTTAACTTTTTCTCTTAAAATCAATGAGTGTAAAGTGTTCTTAACTTTGGCTGGATTGTGTGTTTACCCAGTACAACCTCAGGAACCTAGGAACGAATACCCTATAAATGTCCATAAAAATGGCAAAAGAAGTTTCTTTCCAAAATAGGTTTTATTTTGGAAAGAAACCACTTTTGCCATTTTTATGGACGTTTATTGTTTGTTTACAGATAGTTGCCTTGGTGATATTATCTTGTGTCGATTGCAGTAGCCATTGTATCACCACCCTGCTCATTGTTTTATTGCACAAATATCCTGGCAGGTGGGTTGAGCAGAAGGGTCTCCTAGTAAACACTTGCTAAGGGAAGAAGGCATGAGGGCTCTCCTAGAGTCCTCCCACCTCCTTCCCAAAGCCTAGTAGGCTTTATGCTAAAGATCAGGGGTGGCCAACTCAGAAGAGACTGCGATCTACTCACAGAGTTAAAAACTGGCAGTGATCTACCCCCCCTTTTTAGGGAGGAGGAAATCCCCGTTTTTTAGGGGTTCAGGTCAAAGGGTTTGAGATTTTTTAGGAAGGAGGAAGGCCCATTTTAGGGGTTCAGGTCAGAGTTGTTGAGCTTTTCTGAGGTGGGAGGAAAGCCCTCTTTTGGGGAGGTGAAGGGCTAAAATGTTGAGCATTTTTTAGGGGAGCCAAAGTTCTCAGTTTTGGGAAGGAGGTGGGGCACTTGCTTCCTTCCCAAAGCTCCAAGGGGAATTTGGCTTAGCTCAGGGTGCCATAGTCTGCCCCTGTGATTTTGCTTTAAGCCTTCTGGCATGGGCCTTAGGGTGCAGTTGTAATTCTGGCTGCTGCTGAAAGTTATTATCCGGATCACTGTCTATTATTTGCTATTATTTGCATCGACAGATATCGCTAAGCATTCAAATTATATCACTGGATGAATTTTATTTTGATACTATATGGACTGTACTCGTTGAATATCACTTCGCTGCAACTTATAAAGATGTACATAAAGATGTACATAAAGATATACATTTATGCCCTCATTTTTCACCGGTCCACGTGTTGCCACTGTTGTCATTAGTCTGGAGTTCGCAACACAGGTGTTATGTTAGTTGATTTAGTGCTTAACAGAGTCTAGCAGAGCTATGGGGCCACCAGGGCAGTTAGGGCAGAAGATGGGGTACAACTTGGAGTTGCCACAGCAACTGAACCCAGATTGGGATTGGTGTTGTCATCTGACAATAGTAGGGCTAGCTGGGGATGCAACAGAAGAGAAATTAGTTTGGTCTGCATTTTGAAGCAAACCAATGTGATTCACTAATCTCAGACTAATATGACAATTGGAGCATAGCTCTTAATTGGATTACATACTCCTCTGAATTTTGTGATGGGGTTTTGGTTTTTTTAAAAAATGTGCACAAAATTCACATTTCAAAGGAAAGAACATACAAACATATATATTTGAGGGGGAAAGAATTGGAAGGCATACAAAAATGAATGCTTTAGGGGAAGAATGTGCAGTTTAAATGTGATCTTTTCCCCTTAAATGCATTTTTTAAAAAAAAAATACAAAAAGAGAGTGACGGAATGGACCTATGACTGAGCATTTGTGAAACTTAGATGGAACAGAACTGTCCCTAGCTGGGGGTAGTGTGTAATATGTATTTGAGAATGGTTTGTGTGCGTGCCAAAGTGGAAAGAAGGTTATATATGGAGAATGGTTAGTGGGCTTACAAACAAAAAATCACTGGCAAATTGTGTATTTATGAGACTGAGATTAAGAGACTCATTCTCTACAGACTGAGCTGTCCCAGCCTTCTGATAATGAATAGGTTACTTGTAGCTGAAGCCACAAATCATATGGAGGGTTCCAAATTGCAAAACCAGTGGTTTTGTTTGTTTGTTTGTTTCTTCTGACCTTCCAGGCCAATGGCCCATCTAGTTCAGCATCCTGTTCTCACAGTGATTAACTTGATGCTTGGGGGAAGCCCATAAGCAATACATGAGTGCAACAGCACTCTTCCCTGGAGGTAGACCATAGCCATTGTGGCTGTTGGCCATTGATAGACTGGTGTCCGCAAAATGTCCCATGCACCCTAAATTAAGAAATTTGCAATGACATCATATCATCAGGGGGAAAGCAATTAGCAAATTTGTATTTCAGATTGATAGACACAAGGAATACAAAACCTATGAATAATGATGGTCCGTTCTATATTTATGCTCAGGAGGCACATTCAACGGTGTTTACTTCCAGCATAGACTTGAATCTTTACTGAGAAGTAAGGTGGGCCTGTTGAAATGAAGGCAGGACTTTTGCACCTTTCATGGTTGCATAGAATAAGAAATATCAGGTATTTTCTAAAACCATAGGTAAGCAGGGTCATTTTTTAAAAAGGCGAGGGCATTTAAACTCTTCTGGCATCCCTCTAATTTGAACACTCAATTCCCACACCCACATATTGCTATTTACCAAATGCTACAATTCGTTGTCTTCATTATTCCATCTGTCTAATATTTCCATATATTTTCCTGTTCCTCTCAAAACTGAGTGGCATCCTTTAGTATTCAACAGTTCAGGAAGATGACATCTCAGGCTCTTAGCAAACAATGGAAAAAATGGGACAAAACATTGCAGAAGAACAAAGGTAGCCAGCTGTTTACAAATAGAACAAGGTGAGAGAGTCGCGCAGAAAATGTCTTGCAATGCAAGCACAGAGGGAGAGAGAGAACAAAAGGACTGAGAAATAGATGAGAGAGGAAAAAACAAGCAGAAGCTGAGGAACTTCCATCTTTAGAATATTTGGAAAACAAAATCTATTTCATTTTCTGAAGACTCTTAGGCAGAGTAATCTTAATGAAGGGCCAGGAAGGAATGACGTGGTGGATCTACTGCCACACCCACAAACCAAAACTTGCAACATTTTTTTCCTGCTAGACTCAAAGGTCAGACCCGTTGGAAGATCTGTATTGGCTCCTCAGGTTGTAGACACTAAAACACCTTGTTTCTGGGCTTACCACTTGCCAGTGGCATAATGTGGGTTGCCAGTGCCCGGGGCTGTGTGGAGGAGGCGGGAGGAGGAAATGGATGGAGTACAGCCAGTGGCAGTTTTCTGCCCACTAGGGCAGAGCAGAAGCTTTTTCTGCCATGGAGATTCCTCACCCACACTTACCAGTGGCACTCCTTTACACAAGCAGTATTTGAAGACAGATGAATACGCAGTTTTCTACCCTCCAAGCCATCAATATGGATTGTGCTCCTAAGTACTTCCATTGGATTGATAAATGCTGATGTGATTCTTGGCTTATAAAACTTAATGGCATTATCTAAGGCAGCCTTGGCCAACCTAGTGCCCTCCATGTATTTTGAACTTCAGCTCCCGTTGGCTCTGTGGAATTCCACCAACTCCTTTAGAGGTATGGATGGCCCCTACACTGTTGGGGTTCTCATGCATAGTTAAGGTGCCTTTTGTTCATCCAGGTTGGTCATTGATCATTGTGTAAATCATGATAAACTGCTGCTGTTTTCCTTATATTGTTCACTTTAATAATTTTATAACGTGTTTATCATTGTTACAGTAATTGTGTTCTGTTTTACATATTTTTTTATAACCCCCTGGGATCCATTTTTGATGAGGGGCTGTTGAATGAATGAATGAATGTGCCTGCCTCAGGTTGTCTTTCATTCCCCATCATTGCTGCTGGACAAACTGTGGTGCTGCTGGGGAAGTAACCAGGCTTATAAGAAGAGCAGACTGAAGGCAACATGCTGCTTAAGATAGCAACTAATTTGAAAATAAGAGGCAACAGACTAAAACTGTGCACCCACCCATCTCGCCCTAAACAATTCTGTGCCCCCGAGAGCTTGTAATTTGGAACAGAGAAGGAGAGAACTGGGAGAGCAGTTATATGGAGCAGCACCAGCCATTAATCAGATTGTGAAGAGAAGCTGACGTGGTGAAATATGACCTAATGTAAATTGTCCCAGTGAACCCACAAACAGCCCACTTTACTCAGGAAACAGATCCCAGCCAACAGATCTCTGAAAGCTAATAAGGAGACTTTATAAGCTCTATAAATAAAGAGGTTTATCCATTTGCTTTTGTTTGGAGACTAGATAGGATGTGGATACCCACATGGAGTCATGGGAAGCAGCTGAGGGAATAGTGCCCTATAAAATTAACTTTTAGCTCTTATGCCATGATACAATATGTGATAGGTTGTGAGAGCTGTCCTTTTTTAATGGCTCATTCATGAAAAAGCAAAGATGGAAGCATTGCAGCTAATGGCATGATTTAGGCTACTTTGACTTAATCCCTTTCACCAGGGGAATTTCACCACTTGGGACTGCTGCAGAGGATGTCTTCTTTGGGATCACCACCACCCCACAATGGCCTTTTTTCCCACTTCAACCATCCAATAAGGTTGATTTGACACACAAACACATTGTTCCTGATGTGCATCTTCACTCACCCACTTTCCCCTGCTGAAGGTGCTTCACCTCAGGTTCCAAAATGTCTTGGGGCATCCCTGGCCACTGTCTCTTCAGGATTCAGCTTCAATTTATTTCCTTCTCCATCAAAATGGGAAACTCTATAGACAAGAGTTAGCCTGGCACATTGAACATAGAAAATTGCAGTTTTGAACATCCATCTAAGTTAAATGATATCTAAGATGTGATACCTTTATGCTTTTTTGGTCAGTGAATATACCTACCAGGAAGCAATGCTGTGATTGCAGTCTCTGAATGTAAGGTGAAAGGCAATAAATCTACTCTCCCTCCCCCCACTGCCCTGGTCCTTAGAGAGCAGTCTTATTGAAACAGATGCATCTGTATGTATCAGTTGCTTAGCAATGCTCTGGCAATGTATAGCAGCTGTGAATCATCAGACCATTAACCCAGATTTCCATGTGCTTGGCATAGCTGGAGAACCACAGAGCATTTGTTGTGATGTGTATGAAGAATTCATGGTGTAATAAACACGCACATGGCGGTTACATGAGACAGAGTGCAAGCAGTGAATGTGGTCTTTTCTATACAACAGACCTTTCCATGATGGAAAATGATGCCCAGATAGGGTTGCCAGACTCAATAGAGGACCGGACTTCTGTGCCTTTAATTGCCCTGCTCTCTTTTGAGTCTGGAAACCTTAAAGAGAAACCAGCAGACCCTTTGTTTAATTTCCAAGCAAAGGGTCTGCTGGTTTCTCTTTAAGGTTTCCAGACTCAAAATAGAGCAGGGCAATTAAAGGCACAGAAGTCCGGTCCTCTATTGAGTCTGGCAACCCTATGCCCAGATCTCTCCTCTGCATTCAGGGTGTGGGAAGCTGTGGCCCTTCAGATGTTGCTGGACTACAGTTCCTATCATTTCTAACTATTGGCCATGCTGATGGGACTTGGAGTTCAACAAAATCTGGAAGGACTCAGGTTCCTCAACCCTGATCTATAGGGTTGTTATTTTTACACAAAACCAAACCACAAACCAACCTCTGCAGCCCACATCTGAGCAGTGGAAGAACCTATGAAGTGAGACTTTTTGTCTCCTGTCACTTCCTCTCCCAGAATTACTCTCTTCTCCCTGCACTGTTTGATCATCCATGGAGGGTAGGGCAGGACTCTTGTGTAGTTATGTATAGCTGTAGTTTCCCTCTTCTTAAAGGTGCAGGAGCCCTGCCCTCTTTTCCACTTGGGCCATCCATATAACTACCATCTATTTCAATGGGGTTCAGTGGATTTTTGCTCTACTTTTGCTCTGCAGAGCTTGGAGACTTTCCCCCAAAACAATCACCCCTCCAACCTTTGTAAAAGAAACTTATATCTGTAATATCAGGAAAAATTATAACCAACCCCTGGTGTTGAAAAAAAATTTCAGTATCTAATTGTAATAAAACATATTGAAGTTGTTTTCCTCTTTTCAGGATAATATTGTATGTCATGCTAATGTTAAGATCCAATTACTAAGAGCTAAGCTCTCTCTCTCTCTGTGTGTGTGTGTGTGTGTGTGTGTGTGTGTGTGAGAGAGAGAGAGAGAGAGAGAGAGAGAGAGAAATGATCCTAACAATAAATTTTCCTTAATCCTGAGTTCTAGCCTATTGATCGAATACTGTTCTCAGTAGAATGCCCTCGTACATTTTATAGCCATTTAAGCCATTACTTTTATATTTAGCACCATATTTTGTGCTGAGGAAAGGTAATAAATGTCTGCACAGTGATCTGGTAAGGCAACAAAGGAAAGAAAGGAAAGGTGGATACTGAGAAAACATTCTCATGAGCTAGTTTCCACAGTAGCTGTGGAAGAGCGGAATTGTTTGGAATAGTATGAACAAAGAACCAGATATCCATCATGCCTTTGCAGCCCATAAGAACATTGTATACAATTGTTCTAAAGCCCCAAAGCTCAGTAAAACATGAAGTGAGGGAAGAAGTCATTTTGGAAACAACCCTTTATATATTTAAACTGTACATATTATATACTGCTTAATTATTCACATTTCTAAGCAATGTTCATAAAAACAATCCACCGGAAATGGGACAATGAAAAACAAAATCATAAAACCAAACACTACTTAAGATGCCTGCTAGAACATGAAAGTCTTAGTCATGTGCTGAAAATTCAGCAGGGAGGGTGCCTGTCTAATCTCGGATGAAAGGGAGTTCTGCATGCCTGGGCCCACTGCACTTCATGCATGTCTTCTAGTGCATCTGAGCCATAGGGAATGACTAACAGAAATTCCCCACAACACCTCAGTGATTGGGCTGGGATATAAGGGGTCAGGCAGTCCTTAAGATATCCTGGACCCATGTTGCTAAGGGTCTTATAAATTAATGCATGAACTTTGAACCTGGCCTGGTATTGTATGGGTATTCAGTGCAAGCTATCAAGCACCGGGGGTTATGTGCTGGTGGTGGTCTGTTCTCGTCAGCCATCCAGCCATGAAGCATTTTGCAGCAGCTGGAGCTTACAGACCAGGCAGGAGGGTGGGCCTACATGTGCATTTCAATAATCAAGGGTTGAGCCTACCAATGCATGAATCAGCACAGCCAGGCTATCCCTGCCCAAGAATGGCTGTAGTTGTCACACTAGCTGTAGCTGGTAAAAGATACTCCCAGGCATTGAGGCTACCTGAGCCTCAAGTGACAAAGGTAGATCCAGGAGCACTCCCTAAATATGCACCTGTTGTTTCAGAGGGAGAAGGAGCCCCATCCAGGGCAGGCAGATGGCCACAATCCTGGACAACGGAACCATGCACCCACAAGGCCTGCATTACCCAAGGCTCCTAGCTTAGTTTATTAGTCCTCATCTATTACATAACGCAGGTAGCGCTGTGGGTTAAACCACAGATCCTAGAGCTTGCCGATCAGAAGGTCGGCGGTTTGAATCCCTGCGACGGGGTGAGCTCCCGTTGCTCGGTCCCAGCTCCTGCCAACCTAGCAGTTTGAAAGCACAGCAAAGTGAAAGTAGATAAATAGGTACTGCTCCAAGCGGGAAGGTAAACAGCGTTTCCGTGTGCTGCTCTGGTTCACCAGAAATGGCTTTGTCATGCTGGCCACATGACCTGGAAGCTGTACACCAGCTCCCTCAGCCAATAACGCGAGATGAGCACCGCAACCCCAGACCTAATGGTCAGGGATCCCTTTACCTTTATTACATAACTGTATCCAGACAACATTCTAAACCTTGCTCAGCCTCCCTTGACTCAAATGTTATGGAAAAATAGAGCTGGGTATCATCTGCATATTGATGACATTTGGCGCCATGACTCCTAATGACTGCTTCCAACAGGGTGTTAAACAACACAGGCAACAGGTTTGTGCCTTGCGGCACACCACAGCACAAGGACTGTGAGGCCAAGACACAATCTCCCATATATTTACTCCCTCCAGAATTTCCTCTCCCGTTATCTATGCATTTGCATTTGGATGGGTAGGACTGCAGTGTGTTGGGTAGGGGGGCTGCAGGATTCAAAACATCGTCATCATCCCTCAAAATATATATCAAGGTGCCTGAAGGTTTGGGTCATCCAATATCATATTTGTCAATGCCCAGCTTCAGCTACTTATGAACTTAATGAAAATGGAAAGTGCTATTTTGGTTACTGAATATTCTGTAGTTAATTACACAATTGTAATTAATCATCATAATATAAATATTCAGATGTTTGCTAAAATAATCCCACCTTCAAAAAAACCCTATCTAAAAGTCATGGAAAAAACTATTAACCTTTATTTGAGAATAAGCTAACCATTGGCTTGGATTTAAGACTCAAGATGGTACTGTATGCTTGTGACCCTTAAGGTAACCTGGCCCCAAACTTCTCAAATTTGCATAACCCTGATACTTCTAAGAACCTGGGTGGTGGCATGTGTACTATGGTAGGTGTTGCTTTGACTGTGTTCTGAAGCAAAGGTATGTTTGCCATATGGACATGACTCACGAGCTATGCTCAGCTGTCTAATCATGATCAATGGGGATACCCATCACCAAGGATGGGTGATGACTCAAGCAAGGGGATATCAGTGGTTCCCGATTCCCTGGGCTGCCAATATGTCAAGATAGGGCAGAAAAAAAGCAAAAGTCAGCATCTCAGAGAGAGGTCAAAGTGCGAGTTCAGAACCATGGATAGTTCTCCAATTTCTCAGCAAGGTCCTGGAGCAACTGGCCATGTTTTCTAGTAGGGTTAGGTAGACACTGATCATCTGAGTTCTGCTTTATGACCATTTTGCTGCAGCTGTTGGAAGTGCAGTTTCTAGCTGTGAAGATATTTCCTCAGGACTCTCTTGATCCTAGAGGAAGTCTGTGGACCAGCCATTAGAGTATGGCCTCAGAGATGCCTCTTCGGGGCTCTGGAGAGGGTCTGATAACCATGAATCCACCCAGGATTAATCAAGAAGTGGATCTATCTCTTCCTCAAAGCTGCATTTGCTAGAGGTCTCTCTCTCCAAAGTTTGGGGCTGTGGCACTTTTGTTCTAAGAGAAAAGTGGGGAGAGATTTCCAGGAAAGGAACCATGGTTACTGGAAAGATAGGCCATATGCTGACAAAAATGTCAAAGGGTGGTCTTGACCTTAATAGCTGTGAATCATATGAAGAACAAAAATATATTATTTCTTGAATGTATATGTTTCCTATGATCACTGGTCCTTTTTATTTGCTTGTAAAACCAAAAAGCTTGAAATTTGGACCATGTTAGTAAAATTATAATAATGGAAGCCAATTTAGTTGCACTCAGGTCAGTTTCAGTGACTTGAACAATTCAATTTAATGCAATTGGAGAGCAGAGTCATCCTCATTGAAAAACCTATCAATGATAGGACAGGTCAGTTGGGGACACCACACAGAGCTGGGGAGTTCATGCTGACTATTACATGTCATCAAGGGGTACTGTGTGGTTAAATCACCATGGGACCTGATTAACAACTCAACTCAGATGGCTCGTACTGTTGCAGAGTTGCCCCAAACTGGGTTGAACCATGTCAAAGTAAATGCATGGTGAAGGTAATCACCCAGCAGCTTCACTATGGCCTAGTTTAGGCATACCCTGGCTCCCTTGTGAGCACTTGAGAAGCTCAGGAACATTCATATGGAGGCACATTTGTGACCATTCTCACTATTAGTTCTCACAAATTGTGCCAACAATGCTGGCTGTGAGCCCAGCATTAGTGTCCTGGAGCTCATGAGGTGCTTTCATGGGTCCTTGGATTTGCCTGAACTAGGCCTAGACAAGAACTCTGCACTTACCATCAACCCACAGACTTATAGATTGACCCTAAGTGTTCTGTTCTGTGATGCGGGATTTTAATTTGCCTGTACGTGTTACATTGTGGACATTGATTGGTGGGCTGGTGAAGTTTTCTTTTAGTTTCTTTGGACTAAGACTGCAATTTGGCAATTTATGCAGCACTTTTTCAGTCTCTCCTGGGTGATTTTTCACATGCACTGGGAAGATTTTATATGAAGCTGTCTGCTTACAGCTCCCTGTGCTTTGCTTTTTCTCGTTCTCTAGTATACACCTCCCCTCTTTGTCTTGCCAAAGGCCTCAACAGGAGACAGCAATCAGATTTTGCTGCCCTGTTCAGTAATAACTTATATATTTGCTTTGTGGAGTAAGAAAAAAAGAGGAAAATTGTTATTTGAGGACTGACTCTCTCTCTCTCTCCTCCCCCACCCCCACCCCATGTTATGATAACAAGAAAGAACAGAATGACACCAATCCCATCCCTGTTTACATTCAAGTTAGTCACTAACTTGCTTTTTCTGCCCAGACGTGCCATTTCCCTATTTCTAGATTAAGGGTAGTCAACATGGTGCCCCTCCATTTCCCATCAGTCCCAGTTAGCATGGAATTGCAGTCCAGCAACTACTGGAGAGCAGCCCATTGGCTACACATATTCTAGATGTGAGGGAGGAAAGAGAGGTTGAAGGCTGCTCAACCAGCATGCCATGCACCCTCTCCTCCATCTCCTATACTAGCCTACTGACTTCAGGTGTGGTGGAAAGTACTTCTTCACATAGTGCATAGTTAAACTATGGAAGTTTTAAAAAACAACAACACTGGACAAAATCTGGAGAATAATGCGGTCAAAGGCTACTAGCCACAGTGGCTATATTCTACCTCCATTGTTGGAGGCAGAAAGTTTTGAACATCAGTTGCTTGGAATCGCAAGTAGGAGAGTGCTATGGCAATCAGAATTTTTGGTCTGATCCAGCAAGGCTCTTATTATGTTCTTATGATAAAGAGATGTGCCTTCAGCTTATGACAAGAGCAATATCATGAAGGTAGTCTGTGAATTCTGCTCCCCCCTCCCAAATCCTGCACTAACTGCAGCAGTGTTCCTAGATCTCCTGCACTGCATCTAATTTAGTCCAGATATCAGGAGTGATAATCTGGCAGCTCAATTTTTTTCAGTACGAAAGCTCTCCCTCTTCACATTCCCTGCACTTCACAACAGATAGCATTTTGCTAACACTAAATAAATATCATGGGTTTGTGGCAGAGGGTTTGTGCTGCACTGCAGAGATAGACTCAGTGCCTACTCTGCTATTTTATACCAGAGAAATGTCTTTCTTTTTGTTTGGCTCAGGGCCAAGAGGTTGCCATGGGAAATATAGAGTGGAAGTTTGACTATTGTTTAGACTTCTCTAATCACACCAAAGTCTAGACAAGCTCTGCTACGCTGGAAACACTACTGAAACAATAACCACCAGCTCCTAAAAACTCTTCAGAGAAGAGAAATTTTATAACACATCGCCCCCTAAGGCATATTCCTGTGCACCAGAATAAGTACCTCCCAATTTAATTTAAAAGTTACTTCTCTGTTCCAAAATGTGGAAAATACTGAAGCTTTGACCTCCAAATTCGGGTATCTGAAGAGCTTTCCAGATTATTATTTTTTTTAAAAACAAAACCGGATATATATTCTCAAAACTAGACTGGCACCTGCCTCCAACTGTTGTTTAAACCTCATTTTAATGTTGTGTTTTAATTATAACCAATAATAATAATAATAATAATAATAATAATAATAATAATACATTTTTTCCTGTGCTGCTCTGCCTTTTACATCTCTGTGACAGGCAAGAATTCAACATGTAAACCATTTTCTATCACCACAAAAAGTTCCTCAGTTCAATTCCTCCCCCCCCCCCTGGGCATGTCTCTGTTAGGGACTTTGGCAGGAAAGTGGGGGTCCTAGTTAGTCTCCATCCAATTTAGTCACAAGATATCCCAAATCTCTAGATAAAAGCACAAAGGTCAGCAAGATGCAGTTACTGTTGCAGTTTTCCTTCTGTACAACTAAAGTGATTGTAAGTAAATTCTCAATTGATTGTCATCTGCACAGAAAGTGTAAAAGAGGGGCGGACAGATTTCCTGATTCATTACTTCCCCTGTGGATCAGCAACTCTCAGCATCCTGCACCACCCTGTCCTCCAATTATTTATAGCAAATTCCTACAATTAATTCCAGGACTGACATAGGTGTAATTTGCACTCGCTGCAGCATTCCAGTCCAACCATTTGGGTAACTATAGATCTGTGAAACCTACGGTATAGATTCCTGGACACTTTGAAAAACTTTAAGCAGATGTCACAACTGCTATTTTCCATGCCCACCACCAGAACCCAGTAAAATTTAGGAAGAGGAGAAAGAGGGAGGAGGGAATAGTTGTAGAAATACTCACTGACACCCAAAGCTAAATCTTTCTCAGGTGTGGAGAATTCTTGGGGAAAGCCCAGACTTTATTGAAAATTGTAGAAACAGACTTGAAAATGTGCAGCCCATTCTATATTGAGGCAGGCAGGCTTTAATCCATCTCTCCTTCATCACAGGGCTCCTCCGGGCAACCTATTTATTGAGCACTCATACTGATTTGCTTGCACAAAGCTTACCTAGAGGTTAGATTATATTCATGTCTGGTTTTCTGACAATGAGCATTCATCCTGATTTGCTTGTGGGGTGTTTATATGTCTTCCCAGTAGTCATTCATTAAGAACAGAATGTTGGACTTGGATTGGCATTTGATTTGATCTAGCATTGCCCTTCTTATGTAAAGCCTGTGATTACTTGCCGGGTGAAAGGAGGAAATATTGGACTGGAAAACGGCAGGGGAAACAATCTGTATGTGAACAGTGAGATTTGCAAACTCCATAATTCCATTCTGGAAATGGATCCAGTGCTGCTCTATGACCAGGAAAATTTATGGTGCTAGTCTATGCACATCTACTCAAAAGTCATTGATCAGCAGTGGGGGAGAGGATTCAAAGAACAGAAATTGGAAACAGGTTAGCATGTTCCCATTCAGTGCTCCGAAATACCTTCATTTAGCAGATATGGCAGCTTTTAATTTTCCATGAGATAAGAGGAACAAATTAAATTACAAGGATGCTGTGCAAAGGGGGAGAAACTCAGACGATATGTGGAAGCCTTAAATAACTCAGCAGTATCAGATTCCAGAAGCATGAAAAGTGCCTCTAATTTAGAGCATTTCCTTTGCATCCCAGTTTATACATTGGCAAAATGTACACTAGTAGAATCTTTACTAGAGAGTATGAAGGACACAGTTGCTCCCGAGGCAAAGTGAGGCAGCCACAACAGGTGGTAAATGCTAAAGGGCGGGAGTGCACAGAATTGCGTGTGCCGCATAGTGGCCTCCCCTGCAGCTTCTAAGCTAATGTGCTGCCCTCAGGTGTAGTGGAGCTTGTGAGATTTGTAATGATAGAATTGAAGGGGGGGGGAAACAGACATAGTCCCTTGGTAATAAGAAGTTGGTGGTTAGAGGACTATCCCTAAGGTCACATAATACAGGCAGTTCCAAGAACCTAGAAGTTCTGAAGAATGAAGTTGTTTCAAGTCATTTTTAATTCCTTTGGTTTGTCTTTGGACCCAGAAAAACATGGTGTCAGAAGAACGGACTAAAGACTGTACTGAATAAGCCAGGAAACATTTTCTGATGTAGATATAAGTGATAAGAAGCAGTGGAAGCCACACATTTATTTTATTTTATTTTATTTCCAAGTCACATCTGTTTCTTTGGCCAAGCTCAGCTGAAGGCTGAGCTGCAGAAGTAGCTGCAACCTTCCCTGGCTTGGCTTTCATAAATTGTTATGGAATGTCACGGCATTATAAGTATAAAGGCTGACTTATTGTAGGTAGCATATTGTAACCATCCATCAAGCAAGAACTGTAATGACTGTCAGTTCTGTAGCTTAGCTGCTGGACAAAAAAAAATGAAATATGAGGGTGCATGTGGTTATTCAGACACTTATATATGGTCTTGTATGGTGAGTGAATTTCAAACAGTGCTGGTAAATTCCTTAAACATCCATGGCGCATAGAAATCAACAAACTTCATATAAGACTACAGGTATTGGTGCTGTGAATATTCAATCATGCCATCAAATTTAATGACACGCAGCCGTTCAAGGCACAAAACTCTGTGAACATTGTTAGAAGACTGCTAGGCTTGGGCCCACCATCTGTTGTTGATGCTACATGCCACACTTCAACCAGTGTGATCAGCAGCGTATGCACAGCTCTAGCAGAACACCAGAGTTTTCCTGCTTTCCAGTAGTCAGCCTTTTCCAGTGTTCCTGGTTCCTACTCAGTTCAGTTCAAGGTATAAAGCATTTATTGTTTCATGGCACATGACAAGCATAAACATACTGGCTACATAAACTTTAAGAACTAATCTATAATACAGTTATTCTGGTCTTCAAAATAAAACTAGTAAAAATACAGTGCAGAGAGATCCACTAACACTTTACCATGCTAGCTCACCATACTACACTTTACCATACAGTTTATAAAAGGTAAAGGGACCCCTGACCATTAGGTCCAGTCGTGACCGACTCTGGGGTTGTGGCACTCATCTCGTGTTATTGGCCGAGGGAGCTGGCATACAGCTTCCAGGTCATGTGGCCAGCATGACAAAGCCGCTTCTGGCAAACCAGAGCAGCACACGGAAACGCCGTTTACCTTCCCACTGTACTGGTACCTATTTATCTACTTGCACTTTGACGTGCTTTCGAACTGCTAGGTTGGCAGGAGCTGGGACCGAGCAATAGGAGCTCACCCCGTTGCAGGGATTCAAACCGCTGACCTTCTGATCGGCAAGCTCTAGGCTCTGTGGTTTAAGCTACAGCGCCACCTGCGTCCCTACAGTTTATACCATGGAGCAAATACCTTATTATCGGTGAATACTTCACATTCTTGCTTGTTGCTACTGAATTCAGTCTTGACTTTATACCCCCTACTGCACGTACACACATTTCTTAGACAAAGGGAGGGTGGGTGAGTCATACTTTAGGCCTTTAGGCCTGGACTGTTTCCAACCACCCCATGCAGCTGGGTCTTTCTCGAAACATAATGCAGACATGGGAGACAGGCTGCTCAAGACATGGCCCAAGCACTTTGTTCAATGTCACCCATACTTCTAAATTGCACTAACAGACATGCCTGGCCTTGAGCAGACAAACCACCCCCAATGATGCCTGCCCATTGGTTACTGAAGATTGACTACACCTCCATGACTTAAGTACAAACTGTTGCTCCAGACAATGCACACAATATTTTCAAAGACATGGAAGGCATATATGCCTATGAATATCAGCTACTGGGAAACACTGGGGGGGGGGGGAGTACTGTTGCACTCAGGTCCTGCATGCAGACTTCCCAGAAGCACCTGATTGGCCACTGTGAGAACAGGATGCTGGGCTAGACAGGCCTTTAGCCTGATCCAGCAAGGGTCTTCTTATGTCAATGGACATTAGTACACATTCCATGCATGGCCCACTGTTATCACCTGGTTACCAAGGCAGTCCTATCAAAATGAGGCTGTAAGGTGGAACATATCCTTAAAAGTGCACATGCTATTTGTGATCACTGTCAGCATTTGGAGAAAGAGATGCAAAGTACAATACTGCAGTGATCTGCTTAATTCAGGATGCTGCTACCCACTGGCACATCAAGTTGCCATAGTGATGCAAAAAGTAAGCCATCTTGGTCTGGTTGCCAGGAACACTTGTTATACAGTGCTACCTCGGGTTAAGAACTTAATTCGTTCCGGAGGTCCGTTCTTAACCTGTAACTGTTCTTAACCTGAAGCACCACTTTAGCTAATGGGGCCTCCCGCTGCCGCCGCGCCGCCAGAGCACGATTTCTGTTCTCATCCTGAAGCAAAGTTCTTAACCCAAGGTACTATTTCTGGGTTAGCGGAGTCTGTAACCTGAAGCGTTTGTAACCTGAAGCGTTTGTGACCCGAGGTATCACTATGGCACTCTCCACAGTCCAGAAGCCACCTAACATAGTCCCTAAATGCTGGGCTATTTTAGTACCTGGACTAAGTCCACAAGTCCCTTTCCATCAGTGCAATGGTAGGAAATTTACCTTTTGCCAATTGCTCAGCTTCAGCAGGCATGCCCGTCAAAGGACCTTTCACATGGAAGCACCCTGACAGTATCTTACGCTTATTCTGGATGGCTGCCTGATTGGAAACCTCATCTGCTAATCCCAAGCCTGCCAAGGGGCACTGCCACTCTCACTACTGGGGTCCCTTAACACCCGTCTCTCTCATGTCAGACAAAGTATAACAATTTTATTACAAAACTAGGGGAAAAAGAAATATTGCAAGGGTCTGAATTGTTAACTGGCACATTATCTTTTATTTGCTTTCTCCTTTCCAGCTGTATGCTGACATCTTGCACTGATTCTAAGGAATGCTGACAGAGGAAGCTTGACTCTTCCTTTGAAGCTGTTTGGAAGAGAGACATATGAAATTCCCCTACAGGCAAGCAGAACTCAGTCTGATCACTAGGCATAGTAAGTTTTGCTTTGTAACAGGAAGCATAAATCAGCAATTCATTATTAGCCTCCTAAACTATTCTTCCACACTCTCTTCTAGATTAATAAGCTTTAATAAGGTGCATGATAAACGCACAGAGTATGACAAAATACTCCTGTGTGTTTTGCAATAAGATGTCATGTTGGCACAGCTGGAGGAGGCTGGAGGGTACAGGATAATTTATTTCTATTCTCTGCAAGTTCTTATGTCAATCTCACTTCTTAGACCAGTGGAGCTTGGCCATGGGTGAAATGTTCGGCCCAGCTAGGGCAGGGGGGTAGGAGCAAAGTTTTGCCTTCTATTTTTTCCCCTGGCACTCCTTTTCTCTCTGGTTCATGGAACATGAGTGGTAGGCGGCAGTCCTGAATTATTCTCTTTTCCCATGGCTGCGAAGGAAAGGGGGGAAATTGCTTCGAGCACATTCAGCACAAGCCTGGCTAGGAAAAAAGTCCTTCAAATGTGGAAGCACATGGAGGCAGTATCAGGAGGAAAAGAGGTTAATGAAGCGTGCCAGAAGTTATCCTTGCATGCTGCATTGTTGTAAAACTTATCAAATGCCAAAAAATAGCAAGTGTCTAAAATTAAGGCGCACATTGAACTTGAGCCTTAGGTCAAATGGCCCTCCCCCCCCCGACTGGCCCTTTTTGTTTGTCTGTATGCATGGGCATGTAAACACACATCTGAGGAATTAGCAATACTCATCTTTGGCTCTCTAGTGGAGACCATTGTGCACACACAGCCAAGATTGACTTATGAATACCTTGTTTATTTGTGGCAATATAGCACTGACCAAAAGGGAACAAATATGAGTGAACTTGCTCTAGCAGTAACCCCACCATTCTTGGAATTGTAATAAAAGGTAAAGGGACCCCTGACCATTAGGTCCAGTCGTGACCGACTCTGGGGTTGCGCGCTCATCTCGCATTATTGGCCGAGGGAGCCGGCATATAGCTTCCAGGTCATGTGGCCAGCATGACAAAGCCGCTTCTGGCAAACCAGAGCAGCACATGGAAACGCCATTTACCTTCCCACTGTAGCGGTTCCTATTTATCTACTTGCATTTTGACGTGCTTTCGAACTGCTGGGTTGGCAGGAGCTGGGACCAAGCAACGGGAGCTCACCCCGTCACAGGGATTCGAACTGCCGACCTTCTGATCAGCAAGCCCTAGGCTTGCAATTGTAATAAGTGGATATAAAAGAACAAAGGGTCTACCTCAGCATGGGATGTGTATATGTGTGTGGCACAGAGTTCACACTGCCTGTTTTTATCTCCTTTGGATTTATAGATAGAGATTATTTTGCACATTCATCATCTCTAGTGAATGAACCGGTACCGTAGCAAGATGGCTTGCAGTGCATTTATTAGCTAGTCATATGCACTCAATTACTGTGTGTACAGAACCACACTACACTTACAGGCAATGAATAAAGAAACATAAACAGATGGGACTTTTATCTTGGGCAGGATGTAGAAGACATGCTTCATTATTTTGGTGTGTGATGTAATTAAAAGATTTACTGGCAACAAGCCACTGTGATTATACCGGTATGTATCCATGCAAGATATTATTCAGATGTGCTAAGATCTAATATTTGTACTTCCCAAGTATTTTATAAAACTAGAAACTCACTCAACAAAGGTCTGTATAGTTAAAGCTATGGTTTTCCCAGTATGTATGGAAGTGAGAGCTGGACCATGAAGAAGGTTGATCGCCGAAGAATTGATGCTTTTGAATTATGGTGCTGGAGGAGACTCTTGAGAGTCCCATGGACTGCAAGAAGATCAACCTATCCATTCTTAAGGAAATCAGCCCTGAGTGCTCACTGGAAGAACAGATCCTGAAGCTGAGGCTCCAATACTTTGGCCACCTCATGAGAAGAGAAGATTCCCTGGAAAAGACCCTGATGTTGGGAAGGATGGAGGGCACAAGGAGGAGGAGACGACAGAGGACGAGATGGTTGGACAGTGTTCTCGAAGCTACGAACATGAGTTTGACCAAACTGCAGGAGGCAGTGGAAGACAGGAGTGCCTGGCGTGCTATGGTCCATGGGGTCACAAAGAGTCGGACACGACTAAACGACTAAACAACAGAAACTCACTACAGCATGCTATTGGAGTTCTCTCCCTTTTCCTCTTCCCTTGTAGTTTTATTAAAGATCTACCAGTTTTCTTGTCCCTCTCACAAGAAGTTAGATGTGTGTCATCAGATGCTCCACTAATGAAGGTGAGAGGAAGGTTGGAAAATCAGTCATACATGCAAGACACTCTGCAGGATTCCTGTGTCTTTCCAGCAACTGCAAACAGTAAGTGGAATAAGGTGTTGCAATGTCTGTTTGATGCTCCCCGAGCAGACCTTTAGTGCTATAATCACAAATGCTTTGATCTGAAGAATGTGACACAGCAAGACTTTCCTCAGAAATCAGTTGCCATTTGCTTTGGAGTACATGAACCTAGAATTAAGTGCCAACCAGTGGTGCCTTTGTTATAAGGAGAACCAAAAAAAAGGTAACTTCACCTTGATGAACTGTTCTGGAAACCTGCAGCCTTGAGCACTTGCACACCTATGAAATAAAACATTCATTTAAAAAACCTGGGAAATGTTGCCATGTGTCTAACAAAACTATAATGATATAGTCAATATTCTCAGTGAAGAGAATCCAAGCTACATTCTAGAAATGCTGTAATCCTGACCTCAGTTCCATTAAGTCCCAATTTACTTCAGTAAAGCTTATTGTGGCTTTGTGGCTTTATTTTATTTATTGTGTTTTTGATGACTGGATTCTGTTTTGTTTTTGAACATCTTTGTTGGAAGTCTCTTGGCAAAGTGAAATGTGGGTTATAAACTTTATTAAAAATAAGTGTGTGAGTTAAATAAGGGGCTAATACTGTGCCTACCATGGGTGTTTACTGTGCATGAACATCTAATATGTATTTTATTGGCATATCAGTTGCAGCATCTGTGCTGCACATAGTTAGGAGTCTCTGGGGAGTTTCAAAAGCAGTTAGCAATGTGGCAGGAGAGCCAGTCTTCAAAGAAAAGTCGTAAGTCACACAAGATGCATGCAGGGCCCTTGTGTGTGTGCAAATGAGCTCTCTGAACCGTGGCCTCTATCTCCCAAATGTTACTGGTGAAGCCTGGAAATAATTGATAGGGAACGGATGCCTTTAGAGTAGATAGAGCACAGAGCACTATGGATTATTGGACTGACCTAGCAGGAATTTTCTTTTTATAAGAAAAGATGTCAGACACAGCATTTTTATGTTTATTTTTTAAAGAAGTATCTGGACCTCTGAAGTTGCCACAGCGCCATATCTTTGTTTGGTGCCTGTGTACCTCAGATATGGGAGGACAGGAAGGAGCAGACAAAGACAGGCAAATGACAGGCATTCCCTAATTTCAAAAACTCAAGAAATCCTGCAGGGCACATGCAGCACTCTCAAAGACCCCAATTCAACTTGTGGATAGTCTGGTTTAAGTCACATTGAATTAGCTTCATGTCTAAAGGACATTTTTTCCTATTTCACTGCTGCTCAGGTTTTAACTAAATTGAAGACCGCATAGCTAATTGCTTGCATAGTCTGCCACCAGTGTTGTGGCTTGTTTACCACCTCACAAGATGACAATGGGAGGAGGGAAGCCAGAGTATCCTCTAAGTATCTGCTGAGTAAGACTTCACTCATATTCTCTTCTTCCCTGTATGTGTGGCAAGATATCGCAGTCAGTATGGACAGCAATTTCACCAGACAAAGAAGAAACTCCATGATATCCAAGATGAAATAATACTCTCTGTGTAAAGCTGAGGTGAAGTAGAAGGCTTCTCCTCAGCAGGAAATGATGCTTCCACTTACTTATATGACTAGGTATAATCTCACATGAATTGGGTACTGCAGGACTACAAGCCCCAAGATCAACTGGAAATGGATACACAGAACCTTTCCTGGTCTGGTCTCCTACCCTCCTCTAAAATTAAGCACCAGTAGCTGGACTGTTCGTTAAAAGAAATAAGAAAAAGGTGGATGAACTGTTCTGGAATCATATAGTCCATTGGCATGCCTATGAAAGGAAACATATCATTGGGAAATGTGGAACAAACCACCACCAAGATATTCAATCTTCTCCATGAAGAAAATCTGTTTTAATCCTGATCTTGATTCCATTTGCATAAGTCCCAAACTGTAAAGAGTTTAACTGTTTGAATTGGTCCCAGAAGCAGATTGGCTGTTCCAAAAATGGAGTCACACACTATCAAGAGGAGCCTCTATTAACAACCTAATGGAGGCACGCAGGACCAAATGAAGTTTCTGGTTCCCATTAGTGCATTGCAGTAATGTAGCTGGGCCAGTGTTACTATGGCCAGAGCTGCAATATTCAGAAACGTGTAGCTGGTGCAACAGCCTCAGCTGAGCGAAGAAGGCACAAATGCCCGCCACCATCGCCAAGACAACCAATGTTAAGGCCAGGTTCAGGACCTCCAAATAATTAGCCTTTATTTTCAAGAGGAGCACAACTCTCCCTAGCACAGTGTGAATCTCTGTCTCCAAGCCAGCAGTTTTAGTGATCAGGAATACCTCTGGGTTAAGCTTCAATTTGTTTGACTTCATCCATTCCATTAGTCCCCACAGACACCAGTTCAGAACTTCAGCAGCCTCTCTGGATTCTTATAGGAAGGAGATACAGAGCAGACTGCCATCTACATATAGATGAAGTTGCATCAAAGTCTCCCTAGATGTCATATGGAGCTGGGCCAGGCCATGGATTGCTTAGTGGTCATGTGATTTCCTCCATGGCTCAAGCACTTTTAAGGCATTAAATTGTAGCTTAGATATATAATATCTAGGTAGACAATACAAATATAACTGCACTACTTAGATTCTTAAAGAGAAAAGTGGATTTGTTTAGAGGATTTGGCTTCATTAATGAAACAGACTGATAAAGCCATTTCAGGAGCTTAACACATTGTGGTCTTTTTCAATTCTAAATCCTCATTGGACAGAGATGTTTTGGAGAATATTGGCATTAGCTTGCATTAGTCTCTTCAGGACAAAACTCTACCATTTCATGCATAACAAGTAGCCTTTAATCGTTAATGTCTCTCCCGCATATGATGTAACATAGGAAAGGGGAACTCAGTAAAGAAAGATGTCATCTTGATTTTGTTTTTCCACTTCCAAAGACAAAGGGATCTGCCTCCAGCAGTGCTCTCCCTTCAGACACTCAATAGCAGACAGAAATAGGTTTAGCATAATTGATTTAGCATTGTAGGGGGACACCGCATCATGTGATGACAAGTAGCTTGTGCCAGCTTCAAAGGTCATTGCTACGTAAGTGTGCCCTATGGTGTATTATCTGTAAACATGGCTCTTGATTTAGTGTAATTGATTTAAAACTGGATAGTTTGCCAAATTGATTTGCAAGATGAATCACTGCTGAGATGAAAGTTCTGTGTAGTCGCAAAATATCCACAAATATAAGCCAACTCTCAGCAGTATCCAATGGTAGTCCCACTCAAAATAGATCCATTGAAATTAATGATTAGCCTCGTCATTTTCAGTGGGTTGTATGTAATATAGTGCAATGGTGAACAATCATTCCCTCTCTTCCCTCCACGAGCCTCCTAATTCTAGGTTTTTCCCCAACCCTCCAGAGCAGATTTGGGCACGGGGCATGGAGAGATGGAAAATCCCATGGTGCTGTCATAACTATTCAGTTGAATTGCCCACACTGAGTATAACATAGCTGAATATAACCCTCTGTGTCTGCTGTCCTTCTTTTACCATCCTGAAATAGTGATGTTTCCCATCAACTACAATGTGAGGATTGAAAACAACCAAGGGACACAATGGAGCCCTTTTCTAGTTATGCTTCGAATGTTTTGCAGATACCATGAAGGAAGAACAGTTTTTGGTCGAAAAGTTCCATGCTACACTTTAAATGACTTTGTTCCACTTTACTCTGTATCGAAATAGTTCTTGATAATGGTGTCCCCCCCCCCCAAAAATTGACAGGTTCTTGAAAATACTTTTGTTTCTTGTTATTCTCCAGTACTCTTTCAAAGCTGGCTTTTCTCTAACCATTTTGCAATATTTCCTTATCTTTTGTAGATATGTCATTATTTGTAAAAAGTGAAAGAACAGAGAGTTGATCTGTAACCTTTCTGTCACTTGTTCAAACATCCTTATCTCAGCACAGTCTTGATAACATGGCATCCCATATTTCTTTTCATATCTGAAAAATCACTCACTGGCCATCTAAGTTACAGCTTTCATCAACTATAGATTCATTATGTGATATCTCTAGAATCAGTGTTTGTTTACACTCACCCCATATCGTTGAGCAAATGTTTATAATATAGTTTTCCCCGTTATAATTCACTTTCCTAACTTTTTAAAGTAATCCCTATATAACTCAATATTAGTTTTAACTGATAGCGCCTCTACAGGTCTCAAATACCTAAAAAGATAAAGGGACCCCTGACCATTAGGTCCAGTCGTGACCAACTCTGGGGTTGCAGCGCTCATCTCGCGTTATTGGCCGAGGGACCCGGCGTACAGCTTCCAGGTCATGTGGCCAGCATGACAAAGCCGCATTTCTATTTCATTGTGAGGGTGTCAAACTATGACAGGAGACTCAGATGGGGGGGGGAGGGACTGAGCTGCCACGCACCCAGGCTGAAAGCAGAGCCCAGAGAAAAGACCCACACCAAGGTTGGCCTTAGTGCAGGCCAATGCTCAAATGTACCAACTAGATGGACTGGGTGATACAATCCGTCAGCAGGCAGGTTGATTGAGGCTGGACCAAACCATAGTCTAGCTGCAGTCAATTAAGTTGTGGCATTTCCAACCCACTTTTGAACTCTAGTGTGTTATTGCCCCTGAGCAGCATGCCAGGATTACATGTAGGCCACTATAGTATTCTTGCCTCAGAATGTCTCCCCATCTGGTATCCCTGGTCCACCTTCTTTCCACAGTCTTTGCCCTTCCTTCCCATACAAAATCATCACTTATTACTTTTTGCCATTCTCTTAATATTTGTTTAGAACATGGTACCAGTAGCTTCTGAAACATAAATGCTGTTTTGGGCAAAATATTGCATTTTAATTGCATTTATTCATCCTGGCATGGCTAGTCTCAGAAACTGAGGTATGAAAGCTAGGAGCTAAAGCTAGGAGCTAAATGGCACCTTAAACCCAGGTTATGGGCATAACAACGGAATGTCTGGGTGCGCTTTTTTTATAACAAGAATACAAAGCTGAAAATGAATGAACTGCAGCCAAAATCTTATGTTCATTTTTCACATGGTCTAGTCCTCATTTGCAAAAAAAAAAAAAAGCTCAGAAACTGCTCGCACTAATGAAATTCCCAGTCACAAGACACACCTAGAACAATGGGAGTTTCAAATGCTGGTCCTCAGATCCTTCCAGCTTTTAAGATTTGTTTCCTGCATTTGTTTTTGGAGCGATATATAATTACCTTTATGTAGATCATTTAGATTTCTCTCTATGTCGATGCCTAGACATTCGATCTTTCGATGCCACTTAATTCCTTGAATCCTCTTTGTCCTCAAGACGTAATAACAAGTTGGCTGCTAGCCTTATTAATTTTAATCCCAACCACTTCTTCATAGTATTGTAATATTTTCACTAATTTATTTGCACAGGGAAGCCCTTTTCTTGTTCTGCTTCGAAAGGTTCACACACACTGGCAGTGTTGTTTTACTTCTCATTTTAAGGTACTGCGCTAATAGCATTGCTGGGGGATTTGGGGTGGGGCGGGGGTGGGAAATTGGATAATGAGAAAGTTGAATTAATATCTGAAATTCCCATCTGTGTATATGTGTGATGCTCACTACCATTCATACATTAAAGCATGCAGGCCAATTTGGAGAACACATATATGTGAAGTCATCCTAAGATCACAATTTCTATTAACGTCTTCCCTCTAGAGTGTTCTGCTTTTAAGAACGATCAGCAATAGACGAGCCTGTAAGCGAGGCTTCAGCAGAGTGGGGTAGTGAAACGGGATAGGCGGCCCCTGGTTAGCAGCATAGTTTACATACATTGTTCTTGTTCTGCGTTGTTACATAAGACATTAAATGTCTGCATTGAAACCAGCACACTGCTATCACAGGCCAATGCAACTTCGTGGCCAGACAAGTCAACACACAATCTTCTCTCCCTTGGCGAGGTCAGGCCTTTGTAGCAAACTCTCCCCCAGACATTACATTTGAGTAAATGTCATGCTTTGTCAAATCGCACAATACTACCACAATATGCAGTTGGAGCACACTCTGGCTGTTTCTATGAGATACATTTTGCTGCAAACCTGGACACAAACATGTACAGCAGTGCACTGTTAGTGGCTTACTGGCCCTTCCTCCCCACACATCATAGGAAAATTAATGTAATAAGCCACTCGAGTCTGTTTCAAGGTAACATTTTTGGCAGCATTGTCCCATCCCCTTGTGACCTTCCTCAGCATTCAGTATGCACACAAATAGATGCATCAGTCAGATTATGCATCTTCCCTGCACTTTTTTCCGTTTTTAGTTTGAAGGCAGAATCGAATGCTGCAGCCCAATGCACATAGGCCATAGCGGAATGAGTGGTAATGATCTTCGCGACATTCTGAATGGACAAGTGAGCAAGGATTATAATCAGAAAGGCGAGGGTTATAGTAGCCAAGCTACAAGGTAATTAGTCTGTAGTCATTATGCACTCTTTTCTGATCTGATATGAACACTGCGATGCTTCAGTGGATCCATCCCATCATTGGGCATAAGGAAATCAGAGCTACACCATCTTATCTCTTACTAGATGGGGGCTGGGATCACTTTTCCAGAATTTCCCAGAAAAGCGTGTGAAATATGAAAAGCTAGTTTGCACCAAGTTCAAATACTATGCAAAAGGAAGTGTACTGCACAAATAGGTTTCTCCATGCATTCAAAGGGTGTCACTCTATTTACTCCAAGCTCTTACACACTACTCCAAATCATTCCCTCTCTCACACACACATGCACAATGGCTTGAGCAGGGGTAGGATGAAGGATAGGGAAAGACCCAGGGTATGTGGTGCTCTGCACATGATAGTTTGGATCCTGGTCTACATAACCCATGGAAATCCATGGGGTCAGCAGACATTTGTGACAAAATGTGTGTGTGTGTGTGTGTGCGCGCGCGCGCTCAGGTATTAACCGGCATTCACACAGCATCAGCCTGTGTGCAGATTTGTTGGCCAGTGATCACAACCAAAATAAGGGAGAAGAATGCTGGGGGCATTTCCCAGAGCAAATGTCGATGAATTCCCAATTAATCCTCAACTCCTTCCTTGGACAGTTGGACAGGCAAGGCGAAAGGAAACTGCAACTAGTTAACTACAGCCTTTTCCATATGTTATGCTGCTACTGTTCAGAACATTCAGTTAACTGTGCAGCGGGTAGTAGCAGCCTTCATTCTGATGAATGAGAATCCTCTGAATACTTGAACAGCCCTGTGTCCTTAACCATGAAAAAGAGGCCATCAGTTATTACGCATGCCTAAAGGGACTTAGTCTAGCAGGTGTCAGACAGGGTTTGGCTGGAATACAGGGCTTTGGATAGCTCCAAGCAGACACTTTTCTCTGACAACAGCTGGAGCTCAGGGGAGACCTGTATGAGGGTGTGCAGGGACCCTGGGATCCACCCTGTGGCCCCAAATTGGGAAGATTTGTCCTGTGCTGCCCTGGGGGCTACCCACCCTGCCCCAGATCCACCCCTTTTTTTTAAAAAACAACAACAACAACAACAAACACAACCCTATTTTAACATGATGTTTCAAATAGGGTTTTAAAGAGATTGGCATGCACCAACACCTGCATAGGGTTGGATCCTCCTATTTACCAGCTGTTAAGCAAGATCAGGCATGCCCAAACTGCGGCCCTCCAGGTGTTTTGGAACTACAACTCCCATCATCCCTAGCTAACAGGACCAGTGGTCAGGGATGATGGGAATTGTAGTCCCAAAACATCTGGAGGGCGAGTTTGGGGATGCCTGAGCAAGATGATCCAATTCCGCACAGTGTAGGTTGCTTGAAAATCTTGCATCAGACTATATTGCTTTTCTTTTTTTCTTTTAATGGAAATACTGCACCCGTATTTTGTTATCATTTCATACTGTTTCTCATACTACAAAGGTAAGTTCATAATAGTTGTCATCACAGCCAAGTGATCATGGGCCAGCTCATGAACCATTCCTAGGATTTATATTCAACTCATCCTGATGTTTTTGTTTTCTCAGTGTAAACTGAAAATGCACATTAGCTCTATTCGGGCATTCAGTGGAGGGAGCTCCCAGTCCATATTCTGTCATTGCAGAAGCCAAAACTCCTACTCCTAACAGTCCGCTGATGGGCAAAATGGGATGAAATGTAACTTGGAGCACACAAGCAGCTCCATTCTTCTTTGGTACATTACCTTAGTTCTTTCTCTATTCCTTGTAAACATGGCAGTATAGAATTTCACTTGCGCAGCTCTGTCCACTCAAAACAGGCTTTAGCTGCTTGGAAAGGCATTAGGTGAACAAATGGGTAATCAAGAAAAGCAGCTCTTTTTGTTGTTCTATTACTTTTATACTCCATCCTTCTTTGTAATAGGAACAAGGTGGTGTCTTAACCCTGTTCTTTACAGTATCTTGTTATTTAAAGATCACATGATGGATCAATGGAAACTCTTCGAAGAGACAAATGTGTCATCCAGGAAACCTGTTTTTATCCTGGAGACGGTTCAGAATGTGTAGGTAGTGGGTGCCATAATCTCTCATTTTGGTGCACACAAATAAATAAGGAAGACCACTCAAAGGAAATGCTGTTACAACTAGAGCACAAAATTGCTTAGTGCTCTACAGAAGCAGGTCAAAGAGGGAGGGGGTGTTAGCTCTCTGTGACTGCAAGCAGAGCTATGAGAATCTGGGTCTACTTTTGACTCTGACCCTCTCGAACTATGTGGCCCCATTAATATCACAAGCATGGGAATTAATCAAGAGAGACGTTCACCTTTGGCTCATGGAGATTTCACATCCAGCCGTAAGGCAGTTTCATCCCACAGGGAGCAGAACAACAGCAGCAACTTCTCTGCATTTCCCTAATGAGCTCCCAAATTAGAGAGAACCTCTTGGCATGATAAGATGCCAATTGCCAAGAAAAGAAATACTACTGAATCATGTCACAGCAAGCGGGCACAGAGTGTCCAAGTGGTTTTTTTTCCCTGCCTGAGGAATCCAAATAGCATTCCCTATCCCCAACCCAACCTGCAATGCTACGGCCAACACTTTAAAAAGTCTCAATGCATAATTCAGACATCAGTTACTGCCATCATGTCTTCCCCATCTGAAACAGGTCATCTCCTTCTGCTGCACAGTAGGGACTGGTCTCTGAGGAATGTGAGTATTATTATTTTTAATGTCATTATAAAAAGAGAACTGAGATGGGTCAGGATTTGACTGGAGTCAGTACTCAGCTTTAGAAACTTGAGCATTGGGTGTAATATGATAGTGTTCGATATAGCTTATTTAATTTGAGCAAAGTTGGTGATGTCACGTTATTTTAAAAAACTGTAATGATTGAGATGTATTTTTTCCGATTAAAAGTATATATAAAAAATGAAACGCAGAACAGGAGGATAGGCAATGTGCTCTTCTAAACATAACCACAGCCAGCCCTTTCACAAATGAAATTAATGAATTCAGCTTTCAGATCAGAGCTTCTCAGCAATTTATAGTCTCAGCACTCACGCACCGGGACGTGGGTGGCACTGTGGTCTTTAGAGCCTAGGGCTTGCTGATCAGAAGGTTGGTGGTTCAAATCCCCACGACGGGGTGAGCTCCCGTTGCTCAGTCCTAGCTCCTGCCAACCTAGCAGTTCGAAAGCACATCAAAGTGCAAGTAGATAAATAGGTACTGCTCTGGCAGGAAGGTAAATGGCATTTCCGTGAGCTGCTCTGGTTCGCCAGAAGCGGCTTAGTCATGCTGGCCACATGACCCGGAAGCTGTCTGCAGACAAATGCTGGCTCCCTCAGCCAGTAAAGCGAGATGAGCGCCGCAACCCCAGAGTCGTCCGCAACTGGACCACGACTGGGTCAGGGGTCCCTTTACCTTTACCTTTACTCAAGCACCAGCATGGAATAATTTTGTGATAATATTTAAATCAAGACAACAACAACAACAACAACAACAACAACAACAACAATTTATATAACATGCACTCAGTGATTATTATAATAACTCTAAAAGGCCAGTACTTCTTATCTATGCATTTTAGCACCAGAGGGCTGAGGTTACAAGAAGTCATTGTAGCGTATGGCTGTTAACCAGAAGGTTGGTGGTTGGAGTCCAATTGGGGATGGCTGTGGGCAGGATTCCTGCATTGCAGGGGGTGGACACGATCCACCCCCTCAGGGTATCTCCCAACTCTACAATTCTATGGTTCTATGACTATCTTAAGGCTACCAAAGAATCCATGAGGAAAGGGCAGATTTGAGCTAGGGACATCCTAGTTCGTAACACAGCCTCTCAGTCACTGCCCTACCTTAGCTCTATTATATTAAAGCATCGGGGGAACTTTGGGCCCTCCAGATGTTGCTGAGCTACAACTTTCATCAGCCCCAGCAAGCATGGCCAATGACCAGGGATGATGAGAGTTGTAGTTCAGCAACATCTGCAGGGCCAGGGTTACCCACAGCTGTATTAAATGCTGTAGTAAAGAATCTGAGGGGCAAATGGCAAACCTGCTTGCCAGGGAGACACAGAGAAAGGACATGGAAATGCCTATTATCATATCACAGCCTCTATATTAAAATGGATATTGGATCAGCCTTCTAGTACAGGAACACTGATCCTTATCAATCAATATCTTGTCTCCAACAAGAGCCTAACTCAACCAGTTGCTAGGGAACTGGAGTATCCAATGATAATTCCCTCTCATGCTTCCTGTGAGCTTCTGGCAGATTTTAACCCAGGGGACTCTCACCACATACACTCACCACTGCTTTATATGATTTTTAAAGTCCTATTTTGAATTCGTTCATACTCCATTACTGTATCCACACCCATCGGCTAAATGAGGTGTGTGGTCTCTGGTTCTTTTTATTGTGTGACAGTGTAAACAGCTGTTTCCTACCTGGCGCTTTCAAACCCATTCATGTTTTTTTATGTACTTCTAGCCCAAACTCAATTAGCCTTCTCCTTTGTAATAGCGTGCAGTGTGAAAGCTGCCAGGCCTTGGCAGGCATATGTGGCAACTGCCAGCTTGTCAGATACTTTGGATATGTTTCTTCCTGCTATTTCTCGACAGGTTTTTGCTGTGTAAGCAGGGCCCTTGTAACTAGCTGTGCACTTCAGAGGTCTGAGAGCGAGGAGCCTGACGGGAGTCGGCACAATTTTGCTGAAACTTCATGAAGGGGAGCGGGCCATATCCTCATCAACCACAAATTGCCAGCTTGCAGCTGATGCAGACTGACATAATCTCCAATGGAAATGGGAGGAAGTAACACGAGAATGTGGAGGGATCGGTGCAGACAGACAGAGAGACGGACTTCAGAACACCATGGAGATATGATCAAGACTACATAAAGTACAGAAGTTAAGAATGTTCTGTTCAGCATAAAAACTATTTGGCTTGGCCACAAGCAGCCAATTCCACAAACATTCGAACTGGTGCGCTCTCATTCTGGGATGACTTATACAGCCTGACTATACATTTGCTTTTCATTTATTGCACACAATCCCCATGGTTTCCTCTCTGCTGCTCTTCTAGTGGGGAGAGTTGTTTTTCTAAGAACAATAGTAGTAGAGGGAAATGTTTGCACACTCAATGTTGTGGTATGTGGGAAGGGGTGTCAGACAACCCCCCCCACCTCACCCACACACCTCACATTGAAAAAAACATAAGGTTAATGCAATTGAAATATCAGTTTATTTGTCCCAAGTGATGTTCCACATCCAATCTTCAAGGTGAGGGTTAACCTTAGTACTTACATGTTCAGGATAGTCTTCAGAGCATTTTCTCCCCTCCCAAGTATGGTACAATGTGCATAATAGGCAGTTTGGGGTTAGGGTATATCTCAAGATTGGGACCTACAATGTCAAACATTAGTAGATGATAGCATGTATGCACGTACAGCATTAGAGCACAAGCAAAATACTGAAAAACCTTATCTTTGTGCAAAAGAAGCACACATAATCCATATTGATTTTATCTTCCCGAAAGCGACTGATAAATACCTAACAGGATTTTTCCTACATTTCCATTCGACAAATTGCCAACTCTGTTTCTATAGCAACTCTTTTGTTTGTCACTTGCAAGCAACACTGGAAATAGCCTATTTTTTAAGGAGGGGGGGAATCTAAAAAGACTTTGATATAAATAGTTATAATAATCCTACAATGAATATAAACCCCACTACAAACTCAAATAAGGAGGAACTCATTTGCCAGATAAAGAACGCTGAATAGAGGATTGCTACTGAATTATATATATATATATATATATATATATATATATATATATATATATATAGGTGTTTTATGTGTAGATTTCATTTTCCTCACTGGCATTTTCCTCACTGGCATTACAGAGCATTCTAGCTCTGTATGGCAAGCACTGCTGTGAGCACATACGCACATTGTATAGCTATGGCTCCCCAGTTGTACATGGAGACCATTTGTGGAGTTTCTGGGTCAAAAAGGCAAGAATTAGCTGCCCATGGCATATTCCTGAGCACCATCCCGTTTGTTTACTTGCACTAGATGTCTTATGGGGTGGAGGTAGGATCACAGAATGAGAGAGATTGCTTCGACCCAAACATGCATAAGAACACAATAGCTGCATTGTCCATTTTTATTTTTATCATCTTTATGAATTTGCTGCTAGCTATTTGCCCTGACTTACCTGAGGAAGCTTTTCCTCCACCTTTTTTGGCAGACAGGACTTGTTTGTTTGGCAGGTATTTTTTTAAACAAAATCTAACTTAATTCGTTACCAAATCTAGAGTGGTGAGTGGTAGTTAACAGGGCACATTAATTTTAATTTTAATTCTTTAAATAAACTTTTATTTCCGTCAGTAGTTGAAGAAAAGAAACCTTTGAAGGCAATGCCAAAATTTGCACAGGCCTGACTGGGCAAGGCAGAATCATCCTCAAATCACACACCAGAGTTCAGTGGCACCTCTATCTTATTTTCTCAAGGGGAAGAAAGTCACCAGAAACACTGAATTGTAGTTGGGCTAAGAGTTAGAAGACTGTGCCACTGTAAGATTCATACAAGCCTCCAAGATTCGCGGAAAATGCAACCCACGCTACACTTTCCATGAAACAATTCCACAGGGCAGGCAAGTAGAAACTGCTTTTGCTGACTGCTCTTTTCCACCATGGGTGGCACTGAATTGGCTGAAAACTGAAGTGCAGGCATCATTCAGGTACCCCTCTTTTTTACCACCTTATCTCCAGGATGTCTCTGGGTCCCATGTGCTTTGTTCGGGAGGCTGCTTTGTCCTGCTTCATCTTTTGTTTTAGGGGAGGGGCAGTTGCCTATCATTTTGTCTGTGCTTTTATTTATTTATTTATTTGATGTATATCCGACCCTTCTTCCCAAAGGAACCCAGGGATTATTTTGCAAATGGCAGCAGAGGTCAGAATCACCAACATTTCCATCTGCGAAATTTTTTTTTGTATTTTGTAGTGCTAATGGCCAAGGGACCCAGGTGGCTTTGTGGGTTAAACCACTGAGCCTAGGGCTTGCTGATCAGAAGGTCAGCGGTTCGAATCCCTGTGGCGGGGTGAGCTCCCGTTGCTCGGTCCCAGCTCCTGCCAACCTAGCAGTTCGAAAGCACGTCAAAATGCAAGTAGATAAATAGGAACTGCTACAGCGGGAAGGTAAACGGTGTTTCCATGTGCTGCTCTGGTTCGCCAGAAGTGGCTTTGTCATGCTGGCCACATGACCTGGAAACTATACACCGGCTCCCTCGGCCAATAATGCAAGATGAGCGCGCAACCCCAGAGTCGGTCACGACTGGACCTAATGGTCAGGGGTCCCTTTTCCTTTACCTAGTGCTAATGGCAGCTTCTTAGATTTCCAAATGAGCCCACAAGCCCCAAAAGGTTGAGCGCGCACACACCACATGCATATGCAGAAATGTTTTTCTTTCCTTTAAGAGGGCTAAAAGAATACGATAAATTCAGAAAAACTAAATACCGTGATGCTTTTTAGTAAACGACTTTAATGTATACAAAAACAATATTTTCAAGACTTTTCAATTTAGTTTTTTAAAAAAGACAAACCAAGTGGCCCCCTAGTAGAAGCGTTGTTTTGAAAGCTTGCATGCCTCTTTCTGCTTACTTTCCTCTGTGTCATCGGGATCTTTCACTGAGACATATAAATGTATAAGCTGCCATTCTGTTAAAGATCTGCTGCGTCAGGAATGTTTTCTGCAGGCTGCAAAACCAGTTAGCAATTCAATCTTGCCAGAAAGGGCTTCATTTGTATTCCAAATATGGGTAAAACTAATGTTAATGTGGAAGGGGTGTGGGTGGCGCTGTGGGTTAAACCACAGAACTTAGGACTTGCCAATCAGAAGATCGGTGGTTCGAATCCCTGTGACAGGGTGAGCTCCCATTGCTCGGTCCCAGCTCCTGCCAACCTAGCAGTTCGAAAGCACATCAAAGTGCAAGTAGATAAATAGGTACCACTACAGCGGGAAGGTAAACGGCGTTTCCATGTGCTGCTCTGGTTCGCCAGAATGGGCTTTGTCATGCTGGCCACATGACCTGGAAGCTGTACACCGGCTCCCTCGGCCAATAACACGAGATGAGCGCCGCAACCCCAGAGTCGGTCACAACTGGACCTAATGGTCAGGAGTCCCTTTACCCTTTACCTTTAATGTTAATGTGGGCATTTGTTTGGAGCAGAGGTACTTGGTATTGCATTAAGACATAGTCTAAATATATTCTGTAATATTTCTCAAGTTTCCCTTCAATTCAGAAACAGTTTTCTATTCCCATGTGTACTATAGAAAAGAAAATAGTGGAGAGTGTTTTATTATAGGTGGATATTGCAGTTTCTAAAACTTCTATATTGGGCCCAGTGTTAATATGATATTTAAATTTCGTAAATTATAAACAATGGCCACAATTTTTCTTCAAGTATAACAAAGCAATGAAAAACTCCAGATCTGCTAGCTGGAGGTGATTTAGAAGGAGTGGAAGTTCCTCTGTGCCAGTGGAGGGCTTTGCTAGCAGTAGGGCAAGTCCATTGGATTGGCCCCATGACATTCACAGGGAACTCTGAAGGGAGAGCATTGCTGCTGGTGCTTTTATGGGGCAGGTAAAAGCAGGGATGGGGATGAGGGAGAAATTTATTTTGATCCCATTATAATGTGAACCTACCTAATTTTCACTTCCCGAAAAAAAGAAAACCAAAGCACAGCTGCTATCCTCTGAAATTTGCACTACTCTGAATTTTGCAGTGCAGTTTTCCAACCAAAAATGTGCACAAGAAAGTGTATATTAGGGTATTTGGAGAGAAAGAAAAATGTATCTGTGTAGATGCATGTGTAAAAAATCTGCTTCCTATCTAGGTTTCCCTGAGACCCTGTGATACAAAGCAAATCTAGGGGGGAGGATGTAACCCTAGGGCTAGAAGGAATACTTTGATTAGAAAAAGTCCTAGGTTCAATCCCTGACATGGCTAGAGATCTGGAGAAGATTTCTGGAGAGCCACTCAAAACCTGCCAGTGCACTGTAGATAATACTGAGCTAGATAGATCAATGGTCTGACTCGGTAGCCTGGTTCACACCAGGGCCGTCTCAAGCACGTCGGGCGCCCTGGCACTGTGGTGTGGAGATCGCTCCGGCGCCCCTGCTCCGCTCCGTTTCTTGCCGCGGCTGGTGGGCGGTCCAGCGCCCTAGCAACCCACGCCACCCAGACTACCCCTAGAGCCGGCCCTGGTTCACACATCGCTTGAAAACATAATTCAAACTAAGCTATGGTTTAAGGTGAACAATCAACATACTGGTGGATGCTGTTCAAATGTTTCCACAGTGTTCCTCCCTCTTCCTTCCTTCACCAAACAGACCAAAGGCTGACCTGCTGTTACATGTTGCCAGCAATCATGGCTTGTTTCTTTCTCAACAAACTAGTTTGTTTTCTCCTCTATGCATAGCTGCCAAGTTCTCCCTTTTTTAAAGGGAAATTCCCTTATGCTGAATAGGCTTCCTCGCGAGAAAAGGGAAAACTTGGCAGCTATGCCTCTATGCAGGAGAAGAGGAGCAATTCACGAACTTTTAAACAGCAGGCACCAATACACTGCCCATTCTAAACCATAGTTAAATTAATTTTAGCTATGGTTCAGTGTCATTCACAAAATGGACCAGTTCCTATGTTCCTCTGGCCAAAGTAAGATGCAGAGACCAGAAACTTTGACCGGGACAAGATGTTTATAATCATTACTGCTGCAGGATTGCAGTTTGGGCCTTTGCAACGAATAGTACGATTCATACTTAGCAAGAGTGCAATTTAGGACTTCAGTTTAGGGAAATTATTTCACTCCGTTTCTTTAACTAAAGGCCTGAATTGCACATTTTAGATTGTTAAAAATAGTACAGGAGGCTAAGTAACTATCTTCCATTTGAGCAGAGATCAAATCCACATCTGGAAAATATTAGCATGTACTGAGGTTTTAAAAGCGTGGGTGGTAGAATGTGCTCATTTACTTCACATGTTTCAACGATGATGCTCACATTCATTTCAAGACCAATGCATAGCTGTCAACCCTCCCCTTTTTTTGCGAGAAACTCCCTTATTCCAAGCCACAGCTGTCAACCTTCCCTTTTTTTTTTTTGGCTGGAAATTCCCTTATTCCAGCGCTTTTCCCGCTGCTATCCTGGATTGTTATATATACCGTAGACCAGGGCTCAGCAACCTTTTCCAGCTGTGGGCCGGCCCACCATCCCTCAGACCATGTGGTGGGCTGGACTATATTTGGGGGGGGGGGGATGAACAAATTCCTATGCCCCACAAACAACCCAAATATGCATTTTAAATAAAAGGACACATTCTACTCATGTAAAAAACATGTCGATTCCTGGACCGTCCGACGGCCGGATTGGGAAGGTGAGTGGGCCGCATCCGGCCCATGGACCTTAGGTTGCCTACCCCTGCCGTAGACTGTCCCTGGGACAGGCGGGGCTGCTGATCCCTTATTTTCAAATCCGAAAGTTGACCGCTATGGACCAATGCTGGTTTCTGTTTTATTTTTTCTCCCTCATAGTTGCTGTTTTCTACTAGAAATATATTTAAATTGGCCAACTATCAACTCCATAGCCCAAGTTTAGGTGTCATAAGAGCACAGAAGCAGAATTTGTGCAGGACAAAGTAAAAAAGGGATTCCCAGCCCTGTGTAGGTTCTGTACTTTCAACAAGTAAGAAGTCAAACGCCAGCAGGGGAAACTTCTCAGATATATGTAGATGCAAGGTTTTTCCAACTGACCTGCTCTTGTGAGTTTAACAAGAAACCAGCACGATTGTGAACTTTTGCAGTGCATAGATGAAATAAGCAATAATGCTAGCTAATGTCAGTAGTTCAAACTGCTATTAAATGCAGGGGCATATGAAAATGCTGGGAAGCTTAACAGATGCAACGATTTCCTTCTGTTATGCAGCACAGGAGCTTGGTTTGGAGTGGGGGAGCAGAGAGGAGAAAGAGAAGATAGGGATCCTCCTAGCCTATAAAAAGAGGAAAGAGAAGAGCTGTCCTGGCAGAAGCAAGAAATACCACAAACCAGGGAGATAGGACAGAAAGTCCAAAACCAAAAAGCCACAGGTGCTATCAGTTATGTATTAGGTAGTGAAATATCCTAGGTGTTTCAAGCTGTGCCTATTTATCAGGGACTGAAAATCCAATGCCAGCTTCCCTATTTCAGCCTTTGAGTGAAGCAAGGAAATTAATTCCAACCTCAGAGCACATATACTTCCTTTCTTTCCCCTTGCTGTGAGGAAATAACTTACAAAATGCATAAATGGCACATCAAATATGAAGCATGCCTGCCTGCGTGTATTTTTAGTAGCATCTGTCGCTTGCATGTATTTTAAAGAGGAACGGCAAGAAAATGCTCTCTGTTTACCATGCTGCTTCAATCTTGAGGGCAAGCACGTCCAACGCACACTTCAAGCACACTACATTCTCCAAAGGATCCTGGAAACTGTAGTTTTGTGAAGGGTGCTGTGAATTGTATCTCTGTGCATGGGAAACTACAGTTCCCATGGTTCTTAGGGGGACATCGTGTGCTTTAAATGTGCATCGGGTGTGCTGTAAATGTGTGGTATGCATTTACATTTTTTTAAAGCAGAGACGAGGAACCTGAGGCCATCCAGATGTTGTTGGATTACAGCTCCCACCAGCTGCAGTCAACAGGATCAATGGTCAGGGCTGGTGGGAGCAGTAGTTCAGCAGCATCTGGAGGGATGGAACAGGCCACAAGCTGAGGAGCACGTAGGGTGGCCAGATGCACTTTTAAAAGTTTTGTCCCTCCACTTTCTCTGGAAAAACTCACTGTTTACTGCTGAATAGGAACAAATGACAATCCACATGAGACTTGATTGACAATTGTTCCGATTCTGCAGTAAAGAGTAGGTTTTCCCTGGGAAAGCAGCAGCACCAAAAAAAAAAACCCCTCTGACAAATAACAGTACGAAGGACCCCTAAGATGTGTATAAGAGGGAGGTTCAGTAGCTCTAGCTTGTTGCATAAGCAATGCCTGCTGAAATTTCATTTATTTCTTTAAAGTTCTTACACACATCATGCAGACCTCAAAGCAGTTTCCATAAAAACTATACCTCAATAATAACAAGATCAACGAAATACCGACAAAGTATCATGAAATACAAAACACACATAATTGTTCTTAACAATTTCATTCTATTAAAAATAGAGCCAGCCTCCAACGGCTTTTCAAAACAAGCAGGTCTTCACCCAGCAGCTGACATGAATGCTGGGTGTACATTAATTGCACATCCAATTCCCTCTTTCCCATAATTATTGAAGGTGCAGGAGGAGCCCTCTTTTGCACCTGGTCGCCCTAGGAGGGACTTAGAAGACATGTGAAAAAGCCAGGAAGATGTAGAACTGCCCTTTAGTTGCTCAGCTGTTCAGTTTGCCACATGACACCTGCTGAGCGACAGCAGAGGATCAGGACCCAATAAGTGCACCAGCTGTGCTTCCATGAGGCTGCCTATGCTTCCATTCATTTTGAATCTTGCAAGATTTGAAATATATATACACACACACCAATAAGGCATAAGGCGTCTCCTCTTCGATATTCTGGAAGGTATGCTTTGGTGCAAACTCAACTCTTTCATTTTCAACTTCCATAGTTAATTAATCTTTGTCCAAAGGGCATGTTCTTGTTTCTCAGAAGTATGCCTTCCTATTGCTAATGTTCTGCCGAAGTGACCTGAAGTCGGTTAACAATTATCACTCTATAGTTTTCTAGCCAATTATCTCCAAAGGTTTTAGAATGGATTATTTATTATACTCCATTCGTGCCATGATAAAAAACAAGCTTGCAAAATTAATTTATATTCCTTGGGGGGAATTATAAATCTATACTTTAGCACAATGAAAGGGCAGCAATTATTTGTTTATTTATTTATCTCTCTCTTCTTCCTTAATCTTCATATAACATTTTCTGTGTCAAATGTAATAAAACAATGATTTAAAATGCAACTTTTTTTAAAAAAAGGGGTCAATAAATACTCAAGAAGATATGTGTTCATAATATATAATGTACTGTGGATGTGTTACATATATTTCAAATGTTTCCTATAGGGTGGTCAAATACAAAAGAAGGCAGGGCAAAGCCATCATCTCAACATCAGCATCACTGAAGCTGACATGGATGAGGAATGGCTCTTGAGCATCCCAGCAGAGGCAATTCTGTGCTCCCATATAACCCCACCTTCCTCACCACTGCTGCCTGGTGCCAGAAGTTGCAGTGACCATGGTGTTGGGAGGTCAACTTCACCTAACCATATTGGTCACTACTGCGAGTAGAGGAGGGCATTCCACCTACTGAAATTCGCCTTCTACACTATAAAATGTGCAAAAGCCCTGTTCTATTTTGTATCTCCCCATCTATATTAACACAAGACACAATCTAGCTGCAACTAACAGCCCAATCCATGTTTACTCGAAAGGAAGTCCCCTGAGTTTAATTCACTTTCGGTTCAATTTCCATTAGACTACAGCTTTCGTCACCTTGAAGTCAATAGCATTCAAGAGACTACTTTGAGTTTCAATGGGATGTGCATTAGAATGTGCATTAGAATTCTTTATTTGTGCATTATGATCATAGAAACAAAACAAGACAAAGGGACTTTATGCCCAATCACTTTTCTAGATGTTTCTTCATATGTCTTAACTGTTAAAACCATGAGGATGAATAGAAGATGTAAGGTAAAGTTGTTGCTTTTTACAGTGCTCAAACTATGAGTGGGAAAGGTAGCTGAACCCCAAATGAAAATCACACATCACACACCTTTAATTCTTCCAATTCTAGCCACTCTTTAACCTTGTGAAAGAATAGCTAAGGACACTGCCACAAAAGGTAAAGGAGCAATACCAATGCTGGGTGGGGCCCATTGGGATTGGTAGGGCAGAAGGCGGGGGGTGGGATCAACAGTAAGGAGAGCCAGGGCCAATAGCAGGCAGAGTCAACTAATTCTTGCTTGGTTCCCAAAGTTTCCCCAGCTGAGTTCTGCAAGGGTAACACCAAGATAGAGGAGGAGGAGGCTCATTTGCACTACTGCCCCCTAGAAGGCACGGAGGAGAAGGGGGTCTGGTCAGTGCTCGGAATGAACTAGTTCAGTTGAACAAAGTTCACTGAATTCATTCAAACATCTCTGAACTCCGCCTGACAGTAGTTCCCATCATTGCTAGGTGAACTGAACCTGAATTAGGTTTGTTTTGGGATAGAACTTTGAACTAGTTCTACTCAGTTCATGTGTTTCTTACGCTTTACAGTGGTACCTCGGTTTATGAACACAATAAACTGAAGCGAACTTTCCCATTGAAAGTAATGGAAAGTGGATTAATCCGTTCCAGATGGGTCCATGGAGTACTTAAACTGAAGCGTTCATAAACTGAAGCATGGGTGTAATTGGTTCCAGAAGTCTGTTCATAAACTGAAGCGAACTTTCCCATTGAAAGTAATGGAAAGTGAATTAATCCGTTCCAGATGGGTCCGCGGCGTTCATAAACCGAAAATTCATAAACCGAGGAGTTCATAAACCGAGGTTCCACTGTAGTTCATTTTATTTTATTTTTTACACATGAGACTCTATGGGCCTCTATGATCTATTGATGGCGGGAACAGACAAATTAAATGTTGGTGTTTTATTAGTCTTCTTGAGTATATTTTATCCTTCAGCAAAGCAGCTTGTAGCACTGTGAATGCGGAAAAGAAATTTCCAATGATCATTTGGATGAACTGGAACTGAACTCAACTAGTTTGTTTTGTAAAAAGGAGGAATGAGAATTGGAATCCATTTCTTTTGGGAAATACTGGGCTTGAACTAGTTCCTTTCTAAAATGAACTTTCAAAGCTCTGTGCTGGTTGAAAGCAGGCTCAAGTTGGAGGGCAGCGCCCCACTCGTTCCAATGGACCATCCTCCCTGAGCCGTGCCCCCTCTTCCGCCCCACCTTCCAGTAATTCAAATGCTGACATTTTGATACAAAAATATATATCAAAATATTAGCTTTTCCACACAGTGCTGCATTCAGTTACAAATGAAAATATGAAATGCAGTTCTCAATAGTCTTTTGGAATTTGAGTCTACATTATATATGAAGCTACATTGAGGACAAGTTTTCATGATTTCATCTCCCGAGACTGGTTGCTACCTACTCTTATAAAAGGGATAACCAATTCATTGCAAGAATAGACTTTTAGAACAGGAGCTGCCTTGGCGCAGGGTGCTTAGTAACCCAAACACAAAAAAGGCTAATAGCAGCTTAACAGGCAGTGAACGGTGTGGGAGAGACAAAAGAGAAATATAAACTGAGCTAAGGCAAACTACTTGAATAGCAAACCTTCCTGCAGCACTGATATTTCCATTTCCCAAGACTCCTAATTTATCTAGCTCCTTCTATTTTATTCACTTTCATGCTTGTTACATGTGCCTGTCACCAAATCTGCTGAGTTTTGTTTGGCTGCCTTTGCAGCGAGGCTTTTGACATCGGGAATTCAAGATGTAGAACATATCAGTGACCACAGTCCTGCATAATTAGCGAGGACTAATAATTTTCCAGTACAGCATCACACACACAAAATGACTTCTTTGCTGCTTTAAAAAATTGAATAGGCGTGAATCAAAACATGACCAAAAAGGCCAGCACCTTTCAAATTTTCAACACTCTCTGATCTCGAGTTCAGAAGGTAGGCTGGTAGCAATTTTGTTTGAACATTTCTGCAAGTAACCAGGTTCCAAACTGCAAATTAACATTGTGGGAAAAGGTGCCCCATGTTGATGCTGTCTTCAAAATAGAAATCTGTAATTCTATGCAATCTTTTCCCTTTTAGCAGCCAACATATCTAAATTATTACTTCCTTATTTCTAACAGACGAAAGGTTCTGAAATAAATTCTGGACAAGCATCATTTATCCCTTTCTAGGAGGTTGTTCAGGAGCAAAGCTAGAATAACTAATTGGGTCTGATCTTCCTAGCAATAATTTGGCTGCAGATTTTTGACCTTTGCTCTTTTCACCAGCAGTCAGTCTCAGCAGAAGTAGCCCTAAAGTGCAATCCTATACATGCTTACTAAAAAAAGGGGGGGGATTCAGTGGTGCTTACTCCCATAAGCATGATTTCTAAGAACACTCTCCCAGGAGAGTGACATTGAATGACCATTTATTAAGTAGAAATTTTTCACAATCGGCCAATCAATCTGTGTAGTTATGCACAGATTGTGTAGACATGCAAACAAACCTTTAATAGTTGTGTAAAAGAGGGAATTGTAGTGCTAATAAAGATGCAGAAGAGCTCTATTCACTTTTGCATCTGGCCACTCTATGTATTCTGTCAATCACCACAGTGGGAAGAGTTTTACTATAGGCTTGCTGCCAGTCAGAAATCTCTGGAAAAGAAACATCGCAAAAATCTCACCAAGAAAGCAGATGCTACGGATGACCAGTAATTCTGCCTGGCTGTCTGCAGACCACAGTAAGATTCTGCTTTAGAAACTGTCATCTGTAGCCACCCATTAAAATGCATCTACCCGTGTTTCCCCTTTTTTAAGACACCGTCTTATAACTTTTTCCCCTCAAAAAACCACACGGTGTCTTATTTTCAGGGGATGTCTTATTTTTTTATTTACGGAACTACAAGACTTGGGTTTTATGAAGCAAGAACTGTCTATAGATAGATCCGCTCTGGGCGCCGGCACTGGAGCCCTATCAGTTGCAAAAGCTGGCACAGATTGCAACGTAAAAGAGGAGATACTCAAGCCGTTGCATTGGGACGCCTTGCTGAAAAAAAAGCGAGAGGACGGATTCCTTTTCCAAATAGAATATCTCCCCGTTCGCGACGCTTTTAAAGCCTTCCCTTTGTCCCCTCTCTGAACATTAATTAACTCCCCCCTCCCCGCTTCCTCGTGCTCCTCCCCTCTAAAGTGGCTGCCTGCCTGCAATGACGATGAGGTGGGAAACCTCTTTGCCAAGTTACAACAGTTAAGAGAGGGAGGCAGGCAGACGGGCAGGTTGCCCTCCTCGCCACCCCTCCAGGTTCCCTGCGCTCCACCGGCAGCTCCTTCTAAGCAGTGGGGGCGGGAAGTGATCCTGCCGAGGGATCTGACTCCGGAGACTCTGCAGGGGGTGGGGTGGGGCTGCTTCATCGTGCCCCTCGTCCCGTGCTTGAGCTGCGCGCCAGGTTTTGGCTTGCTTTTTTGTTGCGCACAGAAGGCGGACGGGGCCAGCAGGGCTCCCGCCGCCGCCCGTCATGCCGGCGGTGCGGAAGGGCCAGCGGGCCTCTGGCCGCCGCTCTGCCTCAGGCCACAACGTTCCGGCGGCGCGGCTCCCGCCGCCGTCAGTCACCCCGCCGCCGCTCTGCCTCCCACTGCCACTCTGCCTCGGGCCATGCGGCCCACAATATTACGGCAGCAGGGCTCCCGCCGCCGCCAGTCGACCCGGCGGTGCACCTTCCTTGATTGGGCGGCCTGCCGGGTCGGCGCCAATCAGCGCCGCGCTGAGCACTGGATTGAGGAAGCAGCAGCGTCGCACGGAACACCACCTCCTCAATCCAGCAGGCCGCCTTCTCGATCGGGTCTGCAGAGTCAGCATCCAGCAGCGCCGCGCTGGATAGAGGAGGTGGTGTTCCGTGCGGCGCTGCTGGGCGCCGACCCTGCAGGCCACTTCCTCGATCCGGTGCTCAGCGCGACGCTGATCAGTGCTGACCCGGCAGGCTGCCAGCAGGCCACAGTTTAAAAGGCAGTAGGATAGAAGAACCTCCTCGATCCGGCGCGGCACTGCTGGGCGCCGACCCTGCAGGTAGACCTATGGCTTATTTTCGGGGTATGTCTTATATTTTACAAAGTTTTAAAATCCTGCCCTGGCTTATTTTATGACTACGGCTTAAAAAGGGGGAAACACGGTATAAAGTACAGTGAGCAGGTGCAGAGTGTCAGCAAAACATGAAGTTTATTATGAAGCTAGTCGTTTTAATGACTGCTCTGTATTGCTTCCAAACGCTTCTTTTCCTGTTGCTATGCACTAGCCTGATGTTTTGTGATAGGAAAGGATGTGAATACTTTTCATAAAGAAATAAGCCGCTCCTTAATCACTGACCTTAGTTCCCTCACAGCTCATTCTTAAACTTGCACTGTCACAAATCCTTTCAGTAGTGAGGCTGAGGATATCTCTGGGTATACTTTGCCTCCCCCCCCCAATTCCATGTTATGCAGAGTCATAATGACCACCCATCTTCCTTGCATTTGAGTAAAAGCTTTTTTCCTATGGAGATCCTGGAATTTATTAACTGCATTTATCAGATCACCAAGGCCCTTGTACTTGCCCGCAGGAAATGCTGCAGACTCCACTTGGAGATCAAAGCTATGGCCATGCCCCCGGTTTGATTTTTTTTAAAAGATTAATCTTACACAGAGATACATCCAATCAAGGGACTGCAGCTGTGTCTTGAAAGTGATAATTGAAGTTGTGAGCCTTTGATTTCCTTGGAAGGCTTCCCGTTTCACACTCGTCTGACCCACACCCTCACCCTTCTCAAAACAGGCTCACAAAACCCATATATAGCCTCTACCTGCAGCTTTACTTCCAGTCCTTAGAGTGAGATTAAACCGTTGCAAACCTTAAAGGCTTTGTCAGTCTCATCTTTCCTTATTGATGGAAGGAATTGGGAGCTAACCAGGGTAGGGGGTAGGGTAAACGTGGTATTAACTTTCTTTTTTAAAAAATCCACTGCAATTTGTTCCATTGTGTTCAATCATATGCAACTTGCCAATCAAATAGCATTGCACTGGCTAACTGCCCCTTCCACCCATGATCATCTCTCAAGAAAGAAGACAGGACACCTGAGGCTAAACTGGTTCCAAATGTATTGCTCTAATTTCCTTTGGACCACATCAGCAAGGACAAGAGGGGGGACTTGTCATCTGGGCAGCCCAGAATCTCCATACACACTTGTCAGAGGCGAGCCAACAGTAAGTTACACTGTGCAAGTCGGAGTTTTTTATTAGCAAAAACACGACTGACACAGGGGTGCCAGGCCTAATGAAGATGCTGCTAATACTTACATCACATTTGTTTACTTACAAAATTTTGTGTCCATAGCTATGGTCAAACACTGAGAGACCGAATTCTGAATTCAGTCCCACCGGCTGTAATGTTTTGAATAAAAATATTAATCTTGCTTCTTGTTGCTTCAAAACTCTTTTGATGTCTTGTTTACTGTATTTTCTGGGAATGTATCGCCATAATCCAAAGAACAGTAAATCGGCGTCACTTTTCTCATTTTAAGGTAGTGTTGTGTTAAAGGTGCCCCCATGACCTTATTGCAAATTCTAGACCTGTGCTCGCGTAATTTTAAGGGACGGGTCGTGTTTCCTATGTATCATATGGACAACGTATACAGTAGACAACATTTTTAGAATTACAAGTAATTATTGAATTGATTGTAAACGCAAAACGCATATGTGCACTCTTGATTTCCTTGACTTGTAAACTATAGGGGCACATGCTGCAATTGACAAATGAGGACAGCAAATCATATCCAGTAGGTCTTGCCCCATGAAGCAGAAACTGAAGGTCCCCGCCTCCTCACAGCTACCTAAGTCCCCCTCCCCTCCAGGGCTTTCCCCAAGCAATCAGAGACTGCATGTGCACCTCCCCAATCTCTCCCCTGATCTTTTCAAGCATCTTCTGGTTCTAAGAGACTGGGGACAGGGGAGGAGAGCTTGTCACAGCAGGAGGGGGGAGACACCCTTGACTCTTCACCAGATTGACTGATCTCTTCCTCTGCCTCCTCCCATTCGCCTGCTTCAGCTTCTGCCTCTGATTCTAGACATATCTCTGCCAGAGACTCTCCCAGCTCACTAAGACCTGCCACCTCTTCAGCTTCTGACACCTCCTCCTCCCAGTCTTCTCCCTCTGACTACTCATTGTTGTCCCACCACCATTCCCTGGCCTCTGAGCCTTCTTCCCTTGGGGGTTCCCCAGCTGGTTTCTCTCACCATTACTCTGCATCCCAGCAGCCTGTGACTACACTGCCCTGGCTTGTGTTCTGGGGAAGTCACTATCAAGGAACCACCAGGGTGGGTCCAATAATATAGGCTCTACCAGGTCACTTTTCTCTGACCGCTGTACAGCAACTTGTTATACAACAGCACCATGTAGCAGGAGAAAAATGCAAAATCAGGTGGCTACTCAAATACAGCTTGAGGGGCAAACAGGACAACAAAAGGAAAACAGCTGAAGACATTCTCCTGCAAATCTCTTCCCACAAGACAAAAGCAGTTGTGTGAATGAGGTGTCCCCATAACCCAGGCGTTTTCATCGAAAGCAGCACAGCACCCTAATCACTGACCTTTTCGGTGTGGAAATCTCTTTGCCCTTCACTTTCTTTTTGCCAAGGGGTGTGTGACGAACAGATTCTGGGTTCAGCCTCCTGGTAACCCAGCAACCAATCAGAGCTGGTTAGAACATCAGTCAACCAGGAGGGACTAGTGAATCCAAATTTTGGAACTTAACAATTAAATGGCTAGATAGGGATTGTTTGTCACCTGGGAAGAGGTGGACCTGGGAACAAGGGTTAGCTAGCTACCCGGTTTGATTCCCTGAGGGTAAAGTAAAAATCCTAGATTGGGCTGTGATTGTGTTGGTGGTGTAGTGATACTAATAGCCATTTTAGGTAGAAGTAGTCTATTCTGAGACTAGATTTAAATAAGAGTGCTGAATAAGGTTTTAAACTTCTCTGTAAAATGTAATAAATAAAGAAATAACAGTGCTTGTGGGAGGTTTTTTTTTGTTTTGTTTTCTTATGTATTTTGTGTTCTCGTGTTGTATTTTTATGTTGTGAATTGCCCTGTGATCTTTGGATGAAAGGAGGTAAAATACAGACAGACAGACAGACAGACAGACAGACAGACAGACATACTGTCTGCCTGAAACTAATAATTATATCTCACATGAGTAACGGCCAAGCTTAAAATCCTCACTGAGCATGAATAAATAAAAAGTGCAGCTTTGTTCTGGAACAGCTTCCTCATTAGTTTGAACCTCTGGTTGGTGGGGTTTAAGAGGACACAGAACATTCTCTCACACCTGGCTGAGATTTGATAAAGAAACAGTACTCCAAACAGTTAAAACAGGCTTCTCTAGTGTTGTTACTAGGGAGAAGTGAATATTTTAAACATCCTGAAAGTTGGCCATGCTACCCAGCTCACACCTTTAGTGAGGGGGTCTGTCATAGGGGATCTTTTGACTCTACCTGCCCTCGCAGTTCTCAGCATCCATAATAATTCAGGAGTGACATGGTGCCCTGTTGGTGTTGTTGTGTCAGTAAAGTGCTTTGTTTCCGGGAAAGCAAATGCCTTAGCAGAATCACTGCCACAAGGCCAACGTCTTCTCAGTGTTTCCCTTTACAACATAATGTTTATATCAGATGCTTTGACAGGGCTTTACTCTAATGAGACTGCTGGGGATGCTCCACAAAGTGAGCGCTCCTAATAAGGGAAGAACAGATATAGAAGAGCACCAAATAAAAAATATAAAAAAATTCACCAAGCCCCGCTCTTTTTCCTGGCCTACGTTGCTTTTGGTATCATGTCCAATATTTCTTCCTCTTGCTGGAATTGCTCTTGCAGTTGAGCACAGAATGAAAACTGATCTGGTTTAATATATCCTCTGCTCTCCAAGGTGCAAAGGGCTAGTTTCACTCCCTGCATCAGAAAAGAACACACTTGGTTCCCTCGCTGCTCCGGGATAGGCCTGTAATCATAAAGATAGTGAAAACAAATTGTTTCACCCCGAAGTGCCAGGCAAGGGGTTGTTAGCGTGGTTGATGTTTCAGGAGATGATGTTATGAAAGCACAGCTGAGGAAATATCTTTTAGAGCTGCTGGTGCCTAGCAAGATTGGGGGGGGGCACCCACCTATTGCTGCAACTGTATTGGCATATATACTGCACTGTTCTGTGAAAGAGGATTGCAAAAACTGTGTTTTCCTAACCCTTGAAGGAGCTTCAATCCTCTGCCAGATTATTATTTTTTTGTAAAAATAAAATAAAAAAATACAAAGCTGCTCTATGTTATCTCCCTTCGCAATTCAAAGGAAGGAAGGCATCCATATGCTGACCTGTGATTAACAAGGCCTGGTAACCTATGTCTAAGGGCTCACTACCCCAATCTGCATGGTTTTTTTTTCCAAATGTTCATTTGCTATGTTCTATTTCTGCAAGACTCTGCCCAATGGTGAGAGTGTGAAAAGGGACTGGCCAGGAGGCTGCTGGCCTTTCTGTTTTCTGTGCCATCTCTTCTGGGATCTGAACAAAAACAAAACACCGGGCCCTTTATCCTTCCAGATTCTGCCCTGGGATGCAAATGATAACTGGAGGAAACCGCTTGACAAAGTGAAGAGACACAAGGCCAGTTCTACTCATCTTTGACATTATTTACAGTGGAAAGATCTTGCAAATGTTCTTGGTGGGAAATGAGCCGTTGATAATGCTCTTGAAAATTCAGAGAAGGAAGAGTGGTGTAAATTATTACAAAAATTTGCCATTCCAGGGATCACATTCTACCCTAGATCATGATGGCTGTACACTATTCCCTTCTACGGTAAATACCATCAAGATCTGAGCTGTTGCCTTGAAACTGTTACAGGGCTCAAGAGAGAATGCAAGCACACTGCATGTCCTGGCACTTCTTAAAATTATTATTAAGCTTAAACTTATTAAGAAATTCCTGCGGTCAGCAACTGGGAAGGATAAGCTGAACCATGCTATCATGCTCTCAGTGGAGAATGTACCTGCAAAGCAAATAAATTATGATGATGTAATTTATGACTTTGCAACTAGGAAGGCAAGAAAGAAATGCTTCGCATATCCCTGTAATCCCCCTTGCATGCACCTAAACAAAGAAAGTCTTTCAAGCTTTGATTTGATTTAAAAAACAAATTCCAAACTTTGTGGCTTAAGTTTAATAAATGCTTCCCTTGCTGTTAACTTGTCTCGGAGATAAATTCTGCCAATCTTGGCATGGAAAAGTCCTCCTGTTTTCAGGGCAAGGAAGAGCTGCACGAGGAATGTCTTATTTCTTGTATGCAAAATAAAAAAATTCCTTCAGTAGCACCTTAAAGACCAACTAAGTTTTTATTTTGGTATGAGCTTTCGTGTGCATGCACACTTCTTCAGATACAGTGAAATGGAAGTTTCCAGGCACTTATGTAGAGAAGGGGTGGGGAGGGGTGGGGAGGGGGAGGGGGGATCACTCAGAAGGGTGGTGGAAATGGGTGATTGACTGACTGATAGCTGTTGATGACTGCAAACGACTGCAAATGGTTTTGCATGAAAAAGCAAGGGTTGAGATGGCTGAAGATCGCTTATCATGTATAATGAGATAAGAACCCGATATCTCTGTTCAAACCAGGTCCCTCCATGGTTTTGAGCTTGGTGATAAGTTGCAATTCAGCAACTTCTCTTTCCAGTCTATTTCTGAAATTCTTTTGTAGTAAGACAGCTACTTTGAGATCTTGTATAGAATGTCCTGGGAGATTGAAGTGTTCTCCTACTGGTTTTTCTGTCTTCTGGTTCCTGATGTCAGATTTATGTCCATTTATCCTTTGGCGTAGGGTTTGGCCTGTTTGTCCAATATAGAGAGCTGAAGGGCACTGTTGGCATTTGATGGCATACACAATGTTAGAGGATGAGCAATTAAATAGTCCTGAGATGGTATGTTGGATGTTGTTGGGGCCAGTAATGGTGTTGTCTGGGTGTATGTGGCAGCAAAGTTGGCATCTGGGTTTATTGCAGGCTCTGGTACCAGTGTCCATGTTAAGTCTGGTGGTTGTATTATTGTGGGTGAGGAGTTGTTTAAGATTGGGTGGCTGTCTGTAGGCAATGAAAGGTCTTCCTCCCAGAGCTTGAGAAAGGGAGCGGTCATTGTCCAGGAGAGGCTGTAGATCTCTGATGATGCGTTGTACTGTTTTAGCTTGGGAGCTGTATGTGATGACTAGTGGTGTTCTGTTATTTTCTTTTTTGGGTCTGTCTTGCAGCAGGTTCTCTCTAGGTATCTGTCTGGCTCTGTTGATCTGTTGTTTAACTTCATCAGGTGGATATTTTAGTTCTAAAAAGGTTTGCACATGCAAGAATTCTCATATCTGGAACCTTGGCTTTGGATACAAATTCATAGGTTCTGGTAGGTATCCCTGAGTGCTTCACATGCTCCAGGTTCCAGTGTGATCCAATATAGCTACTTTTTGGAAAGTTGCACTCAGTTTTATCTCCACTGAGGTTTCAAAAATATGTGATTAGCAATTAAGGTAAAACCGCTTCTATTCTGGGTTCCATTTGCAAAGTTTAATCAAAAGAAACCTGGAGATGGAATCCTTAATGGGTGCCGTTTTACCTTAATTTAAGTCATAAACTATTACCTGTGCCTGGGAGCTATCTAAGTGAATGTAGCTCTGGCTTTAAACCCCACCCAAATAATAGCCATTATTATACAAATATACTATGAAAATATATTCAAATTATATGCACACAAAGGAATATTTTATGTCATTTTGTTTTATCACATTTGCTATACCATTGTTAATCCAAAAAATCACAGAATGTTTAAAATAAAATGTTTAAAATAACTTTTTTAAAAAAACCAGAAGCTTTTCTTTTAGGGATGTTAGCACAGAGTTAACTATAGACCAAAAAAACCTGTTTACAGTATGTATGCTACAAGTGCAGCCAGGATGGTTGATGCTCAGAGATGGAAAGAACATTCTGCCCCAACGTAAGGAGGAGTGGCAGATTAAATTAATGGACTATGACGAAATGGCTAAATTTACTGGAACAAAATCTCTTCCGCGCTAGCAGGAGGAGATGTTGTGGGCCCACGAGGCCTTCACGTGGGGGGGGGTGGTTGCCATCCCCCCCCCAGCCCATTGGTCGGCTCCCTGCCGTGGCACGCCCTTGCCGCATCCAATTAGGAGGTTCCAAGGGGGCGTGGCTCGCTGATTTAAGTGAGCGCGCGGCAGGGAATCGGACTCGCTTCTTTCAAACCAAGCAGTTAAATCTAATGTTAAAGAAAAATTAGGGAGTGAATAATAATTGGAATAAGTGGGAAATGCAGTGTTAAGAATTTAAAAATATAAGAAACCACAAAAGGGGTGAGGGGAGGTGTGTGTGTGTGTGTGTGTGTGTGTGTGTGTGTGTGTGTGTAGGGGAATTTTTTGATGTGTGTGTTTGTAAAAATTTGAAAACTGAATAAGAAAATTTATTTTTTTTAAAAAATTCACAGTGGTTTACACAATTTTTTAAAAAAAAAATTCAACTAGGGCAGCTATATGAACTACTTCACAGTGGTCAATCCTCTGTTGGACTGTTGTTCAGTCCAAGGCTGGTTTAAAGATGAAGAGTTCTAAACAGGAGAGTGGCAGGGGCCTTGAAGTGGACAACGCACCCTGGTCACCATCTTCCCCACTATGATGATATTAAGTGGCATTATTCTGCAAATATACCATTAAAAAGTAGCATATGCAAACTGTGTGCAAAACTGTATCTACCTTTGTCCTCTCCTTTGGCAATGCACAAGTAGTCACCCTGTAGCCGGCAAAATAAAGCAGGGAATACTATAGCACAATAGAAACTGAAACTAAACAGGCCAGAGATAATTAAACAGGTTCAGTATCTGATACATTAAATGCATTAAAGACACATGGTGAGCCTCTTTAGACAGGCCATTCCTCCAGATGGCAATGGTCCCATTGCTGTTCCATCTAGCTCAAAGTGAGGGTCCCCAACTGGTTCTATCCAGGCACTGACCAGACCTAGAACTACTTCTCTGCCGTAAGATTGCTACACCATGTTTCCTTCAGGCCACACCAGAGGAATGTAGGTTAAACTACGCTGTATATTTACATTTGTGCTGTTCCGTACTGACTTCTAATGGCCTGCTGAGTACATCTGCAGTGGCTTCTTATAAATGGCTCTAGGCCTCTGTTCTCTGAGGAGGTTAGTGACTCAGGAACTTAATTTAAACATCTGTAAACGGAAAGTAAAATGTTTTTTAAAGACTTCTGAAGTTCCCAATGAGCAAGATCAAAAGACCTACTCTTTATACAGCTACTGGAGGTATATGAAGTCTTAAACTGATGGTCCAGGACTTTTCTCCCCTGCTTATTTTTCAGCCTCTATTGAAAAGGAAAATGGAAAGAGAACACACACAGCCACTTGTATAAATGTTTGAACAGCCCTCATCCGTTACTATTACAGAAAATATGGGCTAGAATCCAATTACATGGAAGCCGAAATCCACGCAAAAACAACCTCAGTGGGTTTGTTTTCAGAGAGAACAGCATCCTTTAAAGAAGAGCAAATCACTGTGTTTAGCTATATTCCAGCACAATCTTCTCTTGCTTCTCTCCCCCCACCCCACCCCCTCCCAGTTTCCTGGCAGACTGTCCAAGTGAAGAATGCCAATGAAGGCACGGAGCCTGCCAATTCACAGTCCCCACCACATCCTCTCCCTCCCTCAGCTTAAGTCACTTGTCAGCATTAGTTCCATAAGGAGGTGCTAGGGAACCTTTCTTCCCCTGCTTTGTTTTTTAACCAGTCAGTCGATCTCGGTTATTGTGGAATAGTGTGGTCTTTATACCACAAGGTGCAAAATGCCATGGATTTGGCCTGCACACTTGAATTGTGTCTATTATATGTGAGGCCAGCACTGAAATGCCAAGAAATTCTGAGCCAAATCCTTTGGACATGTACTACTCAATGCAATTGTTTCTACAATCTCATCAAAACAGACTCCTTCCAAATGTTTTGTTCTAAATGGCCTCGTCCCTGTATACCTGAAGGAGCATCGCCACCTCTGTCATTCAGCCCGGACACTGAGATCTAGCTCCAAGAGCCTTCTGGTCATTCCCTCAGTGAGAAAAGTGAAGTTACAGGGAACCAGGCAGAGGGCCTTCTTGGTAGTGGTGCCTGCCCTGTGGAACACCCTCCCATCAGATGCCAAGGAGATAAACAGCTGTATGACATTCAGAAGACACCTGAAGGCAGCCCTGTATAGGGACGTTTTTAATGTTTGATGTTTTACTGTGCTATATCCTGTTAGAAGCTGCCCAGAGTGGCTGGGCCAACCCACTCAGATGGGCAGTTTTCTATTATTATTATGCAAATTAAACAAAGCCTGTATCTTCTTGTTAGATATCAGCTTTACTTTGTTCTGTTATTGTTACCACTGTTGAATCTTCCTATCTATGCTGTAACAGTAAACTTAAATCTGAGTTAAGTTCTGAGGACACGATAGCAATGGAAACAAAAGGGGGGAAATTGGTTGAGCTTTCCCGGTTTTGATAAAATGACATACTGAGAAAGGAAAAGGTATCTACTTGCGTAGTAGCCTAAGTCATTTAATTATATGAAACATGTTACAAGAAGAAACAGAGGACATGACAAAATTGTTCAAAAATGTGGACCACACAGTTGGTGGAGGGAAACAGGGGAAACTCAAATGATATGCACATGTCCAGGCTGCCTGAAAGGGTATTCTCACACTTATTCAGAAGACAGCAAAACTTTCAAGAAGAGATATCTATTGATCTTTGACAGAATAGTTGGTGACATGGTGAGGCAAGTTTACAGAGAAGGGGATGATAAGGGAGCTTCAGATTCAAGTTGCAAAACTGATAGGCAGGAAACGGCTGAGCATATCAGCACTTCTAACAGGCAATTTGAGAAGAGTTGTCAGATGAAATCTTTTACCCCTAGAGCAGTTTGCTGTTGTGAAGAATATGATTCTTTATGGATCTTGTTGAGGAAATGTTGACCTCATCTTTCAATCAACTCTCACAATATCACTACTTCTTAGGGTGGGTGGGTGGGTTGTAAACTACGTTTTAAACCAACTGGATGTAGAGTGAGACACCAGACCAATGAAGAACTTCCTTTGCCAGTGGAACTTTCAATATTTGTAATGAGAAGAAAGGGAAATTGTGGAGACATTATATAACCTGGCCAGTCAATGTCATTATACACATGTTTGAAAGCTCAGTTTTTCTCGTGGTCAGGTGGGGTGGTAAAAGCTTTCTGGGAAATGATATTTAATGAGTTGGGGGGGGGGGTGTTTAAGATAACTTTTGTTTAAAAACCAGAGGCTTTTTTGGTTAGGCATTATAGGTGCAGAACTACTAAAAGAAAATAAAAGACTGTTTATGTATGCAACGACAGAGGATGCTTCTTGCCCAGAGATGGAAAGAAGGAGAAATACCGGTATTGACCAAAGAAGAATGGCAGACCAAGCTGATGGAATATGCAGAAATGGCAAGACTGATGAGAAAGAGCAGAAATCAGGAAGACCAAGTATTTTTAAAAGACTGGAATAACTGTAAACAGTTGAAATCTTTGACAGGAATACAATGACATTTGTAATGTAACATGGATTCAGGATACTATGATTATATAACAGATACAATAAAAGATGCAGGAATAAAATTTAGAATTGAAACCCATGGAGGGAAGGAAGGAGGTCTCAAGGTTTGAAAGAACCTTTTTCTTTTCTTTTTCATGTGTGAAAATGTTATGTTTATGGTGTTTAACTTTTATGTAAAACTAATAAAAATTTACCCCAAAAAATGAAAGTTCTGTTGTTGTTGTTGTTGTTGTTGTTGTTTATTGTTATTAATTAATTAAATTTGTATACCAGAGAACTGAACTCAAGATGGACAAAATGAGAAACTCAGAGAAACTGAAATTTACAGATACATATCAGTTAATTGCGGGTTTAAATTACCAGCAAGCTCTTGCATATTACACGAACCATCCATATGAAGTGGGATTGAGAGTCGTAAGAACTGGTCAAATCCATGTAATCCTGATAGCAGGGTCACTGCAGTTAAAGGCATCACTTCTTTGGAGCGAGCTGGTAAAAAAAAAAAACCCACTGAACATCTTCTTTTCAGAGTAAATTCTCATCAAGAGCAGTTCCTTATTTGAAGGGGGTGTTTCTGTCTGTTCAGTATGCCAGCCAAGAAGAACAGCAATCAAAATTCTACCCTAAAGTACCTGAAGACAGATGTTAAACTGTTCAGGGTGTTTTTCATGGAGAGTGAATCGTGAGATGGATATTGAAAAAATGTTCAAACATGAAAATCTGACCTTTCTTCCAACATTCTTCATCAATAGTGCTGTACGTGTGAGCAACAAATCAGAGTTAATACCACTTTTAGAGGTAGCATGTGACCAGAATCAGCATAACTTCTCGGGTTCATGTGATGCCACAGTGTGATGAAGCAGCCCTTGCTAATATTTTGAGATCTGTCAGTGATATCCAGGGGCTATTATTTTGACACTTGTCAGCCCTATGAAGCCAAAGACATTACTGAAATGTCTCCTCGGCTAATTGACCATAAGGCAAAGGGCTGCAGGATACATGCTTTGCATGCAGAAGGTGCCAAGTCCCATCACTGGCCTCTCCAAGTGGGCTTGAGAAAGACCCTTGGAGAGTTGCTGTCAGACAAGAAGACTGAACTGCATGGACAAGTGATCTGATTCAGTATAAGGTAGCTAGCTATGGCTTCCTTATCCAGTGGCCCTCAAACCATGAAAAAAAATCCAGAAATATCAGATGCATGCTGCAAGTTTTTGAAATATGTTTCTGTAAAGGTGTGTGCAACAGTACCTGTGGCTACACAAAATCAAGACTATTTTATACTGTTCTGTGAGCAAACTGCAAAGGTGACTGTTGAATATGATTGGTGCATCTATTTTCTTCTTCTTTTGTAAAACAGACCTTCTTTCATGATAAACATTTCAGTTCTATTGATTTGAAGTCTTAAATGTATTTTTTTAAATATCCTATAATTACTGGACTTTATGCAGGAAATTCCAATTCATGTGTGTTGCTATTATTTATTTATAAATTTGGTTCTTAAAAAGGGACCCTATATTGGTTTCAATAAGGGACACGGGTGGCGCAGTAGTCTAAACCACAGAGCCTAGGGCTTGCCGATCAGAAGGTTGGTGAGCTCCCATTGCTCGGTCCCTGCTCCTGCCAAACTAGCAGTTCAAAAGCATGTCAAAGTGCAAGTAGATAAATAGGTACCGCTACAGCGGGAAGGTAAACGGCGTTTCTGTGCACTGCTCTGGATTTGCCAGAAGCGGCTTAGTCATGCTGGTCACATGACCTGAAAGCTGTACGCTGGCTCCCTCGGCCAATAGAGTGAGATGAGCACCGCAACCCCAGAGTCGTCCGCGACTGGACCTAACGGCCAGGGGTACCTTTACCTTTACCTTAGTGGTTTACAATAAGATACTTTATTTAAAAAGAGTCCCATCAATCACAGCCAACCAGTAGGAGTGAAAGAGAGAGTGGGGGGGCTTTTGATGCCTATTTCTTCTAAAACAAAAATTACCGTATATACTTGTATTTTTAATTTTTTAAAATATCCTTATTTTATTTGGTTGTTCTAACTTGCCTGGTTTGCATGTAACACTATGCCAAACCATGGTTTAGCATGCATAAACAATCATGCTAATGCACAGTTAGAAAATCAAAGCTGCTTCACTTCTCTGCTCCTGTCAGGGACACACTACCAGAAGCCAAGCCATGGTTTGGCTTAATGTTATATTGAAACCTGTATTTGTGACTTGTCTCACTCCAAACAAACCACAAGCTGCAACCAAGGTTTGTTCTTGGATTTACCATTCATGGTTTGTTTGAGGGAGACAAACCATGAGCCCAGTTTTGGATATAATGCTAAACCAAACCATGGCAGCTCCTGGTAGTCAGGAAGCAGTAGGACCAGTGGAAGAGCCAAATGTTGCAATTTTCTAACTGTGTAGCAGGTTGCTGGCTCCATCACACTAAACCATGGTTTGGCTTTGGCTTAGTATTACATGCAAACAAGGCCCCTATAATTTGCACACAGAAATGTAGTATGTATTCCATTAATATACTTAGGTGATATAAATAAATTTACTGTTGCACTCAGAGGATATTTAATGTTGAGAAACTCCTTCTTTCACCTCAAAAGCTATAGAAATGACACCATACATATTATCATGCATAATATGGGAAGGTTTAATACAAAGTGGGGGGACCCAGAATCACTGTTCAATCACCATCATGAAGGAATCTGAATTTTCCAAGATGGTTCAACACCTGAATAGGATATGTAACTGGTTAACAACATTTGCAGTTTTCTTATGAATAATTTGAGTTAGCACCCAAACTACTTCCTTTACATTTCAAACAGAAAGCTCATACAGTATTTGCATGAGGTTCTAGGGGGTCTTATTTTATTTTTATTTTTTTTTGTATTGGCCTGCTAAGGTTTTTGCATTTATGATGAAAAAACCACAGATGCTAATTTTTCTGGGCATCTTTATTTTAGCACAAAGGTTGAATTGGCACAGGAAAAGGAGCCATCTATCAGCAGCCAGATGCAGATGCTAGTCTTATGGTCTCATTCCAGCTTTCATTTCCTCAAGAAAATCTCCACAATATATAAGGCTTTTAAAGTCAAGGCTCTTTTGTCTCTTATAACTATTGATTGTTTGAACGCTAGGGAATAGGGGATTCAATTAACTGCCCAAAGCCTTATAATTCAAGACATAACAGCATCTCCTGTATATAAACCTCCCTTTTCAAAACACATGCAAAATTGCAAGAAGGAGGAGGAGGAGGAGGAGGAGGAGGAGGAGGAGGAGGAGGAGGAGGAGGAGGAGGAGGAGGAGGTTGGCAGCCAGTGTCACTAGACTAGACAACCACCTCCAGGTGTGAGTGCCTGGAGTCAGTTGGAGGATGGATGGCGGTTAATGGATTGAGGTTGAATCCTTACAAGACAGAAGTACTGTTCTTGGGGGACAGGGGGCAGGCTGGTGTGGAGGACTCCCTGATCCTGAATGTCACACACACACCCCAGCACATCTTCTAGCTTATCAATATCCTTCTTAAACTCTGGTGCCCAGAGCAGTTTTGAACAAGGGGTTGAAGACCTAAAACAGCTATGGTGACTTTTTCTGGTTCCCAATTCAATATGACCCGGTGTAAGGCATGTATTATGAGCAGTATTCTGAAGAATGGGACAGCTCCCTATGTGGCCACATTCAATTGGGAGTCACATTCACTTAGGCCCATAGAACATTGCCAGGGATCAGGCATAGGAGCTGGAGTCCAACAGCATATGGAGAACCAAGGGCTCCTCATCTTTAGAAGAGAAAGAAAGAAAGAAAGAAAGAAAGAAAGAAAGAAAGAAAGAAAGAAAGAAAGAAAGAAAATAGCACGAAAACAACTAATACCCGTGTTTTTCCAAAAATAAGACACCGTCTTATATTTATTTTTCCTCAAAAAAAAACACTATGGCTTATTTTCAGGGGGTGTCTTATTTTTTCCTCCTCCTCCTGCCGCGGCCGGCATTGCTGCTGCGCCTATCACTATGTCTTATTTTCGGGGTATGGCTTATATTCCTTGAATGCTTAAAAATCCTGCTATGGCTTATTTTATGGGTATGTCTTAAAATATGAGAAACAGGGTACACTGTGCCATAAAATAATGTTTAAGGAATTTCCCCCTCTTCATTGCTTTTTTCTTCCTGTTAAAATCTTATCTTGCCAAACAATATCTCTACTTCAACTTGCAAATTAGAATTTACACACTGGGAAGATAATTGAGATTTAAGCAAGAAACAAAAAATATCTGGTCACGGAAGCAGTACGAAATGTATCACCATTTCCACTGTGATATATTGCAGTCTTATGGCACATGAATGTCTTCTGAACATTTTGCCATATGTTCTCTTCAACACTGATTTTTAGGATCCTGATTAAACATTACGTTTCCCCCCCTGAAGTTGGCTGTAAATGCATGGGTTCACAACCTCTATTTTGACAAATAGTTTACAGAAAACAGGAGACTGAATTCTCTGGGGAGCCTGCCAAGCTGGACTTTCATACTAAAGCAATGTTTTCCTCCCATTCACTCCTCCCACTGCCTTTTCCAGGCACATAAATGATCATTAACTAAGAACGGTGAATTTTAGCAGAAGACAATATTACATCTTTTCCAGCTGCTATACATGTAAAAGGTCCATATAATTGTGTTACTCTTAATTGGTAGTACGTGCACCTAGCTGTCCTGATTTTTTTCTACATATGGTAGGGGAAATGAGTCCTTGCCAGTCTGCCTAGCTATCCTCAACAAATGGGAGGAGCTTCATCATTTGCCTTGGTAAGTGTGTTGGGAGTAAAGCAATAATTTACCTGAACCGGGGGGGGGGGGCAATAGACAAAAAGGCAACCTAAAATTCCCTCCCTGGTTTAAGTAACTATTGGTTGATATGTAGATTGCTTTTTCTTGGGCTTTACTTTCTTCCTCCTTCTTGTTCAATTATGGTCCAAGAAAAAGCAATCTACATATCAACCAATGGTTACAAATTAAAGCAGAAGTGGCAATAATAATCCAATCCAACATACCTCCCCCCCCCAACCCCAAAGATTTGGGCAAAGAGGTGTGCCTTAAGCTGATGGCAAAAGAACTGAAGTTTCACTGAAGGAATTTTTTTTATTTTACTTCGATCCAGACCAACACGGCTACCTACCTGTAACCTGAAGTTTCATAGTGAGATGAGGGGGCCTTCCTGCCGGTCCCCACTTTATGGATCTCATTTGGGTTGGGGACCATTAGCAGAGCTGCTTCTGCAGATCTTAACACAAGCATTGGTCAGTGTGGAGGTGTTCTAATATTTATCACCTTAGGGCATTGAATATCAGCATAAGCACCTTAAATCTGATCCAGAAGATGGCAGGCAACCAGTGCAGTCACATCCAAAGCACCCACTAGCACCCTGCCTGCTGAATTTTGCACTGACTGCAACTTCCAATTATTTTCAAGGGCAGCACCATATAGAGTACATGGCAGTAAGTTCAGTTTGGAAGTTCCCCAGATTACGGAAAACCTTGGCCAAGCTATCTCCGTTTATAAACAGCCATAGTTGGCACGCCAGCCAAAGCTGGCAATAGGCACTCCCAGTCAGTGTGGTCACCTAGGCCTCAAGTGACAAAGGAGTTCGGTCTCCTCTAGAGCAGAATAACCTACCAGCTCCCAGACCTGTCCCACTGACAGAATTCTAGTCTTGTCTGGATTCACTTTCCGATTCATTGGCCCACAACTAGTCCCTCACTGCCAAATTTCAATTTGATTCATGGATTTACCTCAGAAATATTATGTTTGGGGCTGGCAAAATAGAATTGGCAGTGAAACTCCTCTTGTGTGTTTCACAGATGATTACTGTCATAGGTATGAGAGCAACTACAAAACAGCAGTCTGTTGTTTTGCCTTTTATCTTTGATTATACTTTGATCTGCAAACAGGTTCGATGCTTACCTCTAAGAGCTTCCTTAATATTCACTCGGCAGCATATTAAAATTCAGTTTTCTGGTTCTCTTTGCTCCTTTCATCTCTCCTACTTTAGGTGAATTACAGTTGTTGGGGGTTGGAACCACATTTATGTGAGCAACATGCACAATATTTTCTTTGCTTGCACAATTTTAAATTTTTGCCCATTCTGTTTGCTTTCATTTTCCATTTTGTAGGTATGTAGCCTCCTTTTAATATTTACTTGTTTTTTCCCCATTTGAAAAAGCACTTTATAATATTTCTGAAAAAAATGACTAAAAATGACTTAAGATGCCATCTGTATACAGATTCAGTGTCTATTCTTATATTCCTGTTCAGTATTGGAACCAATTGCCTTGTAACATTTTGGAGCCGCAGAATGACTCCTGTTGAAATGATCTGCAGGTATCTTAAAATGCTCCATGTCAATGGATAATACATGCACCTTGATTGGAAACCATCCAAAGTCAAGCAAAGGATGAGCAATGTGCACAATGGTCCAGTCACACAAATGAATCCACCGAAAATCAATCCAAAATAGGGTGGCCACATATGCATGGCCAAAAGTGAGGAAAGGTATCAGCAGAAAAGAAGACAAAAGGAGGTGGATATTTGCATGAAATTGAATATGCTAATGTATATGCAAATTTAGAAATAATTACTATAATCTAAATAAAAATGAAAAGCCATAATGGGGAAGACTGTGTCTAGGTGACCTGTATGCCTGCTCAGCCTGTTAGCCTGCTCAGATGTTAACTGTTGGTTGGAAACATCAAGGTCTTCCTCTCTTTAAACCAAACTTGGACTAGACAGCAATTCAAACAGAGGACTGTCCTCTGTAAAGGATCCAAAACTCTTGTGACTGCAAAATGTCAGAATGGAAATGGCTCTTCATGTACTGTTCTAACAAAACAAAAGTAGGAATCCACTTGCCAGTAGAGCATGTTATACCATTTGTTGTTGCAATTGGGGGGTGGGGAGTCAATTGATTACAAAACTCTGAATGCCCAATGTCAGCTAGGAGAAGGCTTACTTGACCCTCAGGCCTCCAGAACAAAGAAAAGCATTCATTTTATATCATATTCCGTCTTTCCTCATTCTTCCCACCCCACAGTGTGCTCCATCACTAAAACAGAGAATGAAGAGGCAGGCAGGGCAGGTACAATACTGCCACACAAGTACTTCTGAGTGAAACCCACGAGACCTAAGAATATTAGCTCTAGCATTCTCAAATCTGGTGATCAAACTAGAACCCCTATTCAATACATATTGAATAAGTAAAGGCTTTTTAAAAAAGAGTTATTTCTTTCCCATGTTGTTTAGATTTAAACCTCATATTCATGGGCACGGAATTAATCTAAAAATCCTCTAGGAAGTGAAAAATGTTGCGACGTTCTCATGAGAATACCAATACCGGTAAATACAAAGTAATACAATTTGGACTAATAATTGCAGCTACATAGATAAAGTGATAGCATCTGAATTAGCTGTAAATCATCTAAAAAGGTATCTAGCAGTCATAAACTTACATGGTGGGGATCTTTTCTGTATTATTTCCATGCAAAAGGCAAGGCATATTTTAGAGCCCCAAAATAAAACAGCAAACGCTAGAGCACTGTGATAAAAATGTATGTCAAAGTCATACATAAAGTACTGGGCACAATCCAACCCAAATTAAAAAGATTTAAGTACCATTAATTCCAGTGGGAGAGTTAAACATACACTTAAATCTCTCCCATTGAAAATAGGAGTTAAACATGCCTATTTGTGGCTGGATCCAGACAGCCTTTTAGGAAGCGTTAGAACAGCCTTTGTCAACCTGATGCTGTCCAGATGTTTTGGAATATGACCTCCAACAGCATCAGCCCTGGTGAAGCCTGCAATATAACATAGCAAGTGAAGATCCGCAGAAAAGGGCTTGAGTAAACACTGTGGAGGTGTGGATGGGAAGTGAATCTATGAAACAAAGAGCTGTTATGTAATTATCTAAGCTGATCTGAGAAAATTTGGAAACCTAATTAAAAAATTTAGGGGGGGAGAGTACCTCAGTACAGAATCCACAGAATCCACAGAATGCACACTGCCTAGTAGCGGAGGGCGGGGTTGAGGCCAAAAATTGATGCCTCCTGCAGCCCATTTCCATTGGGTTTTTTGGATAATAATATAAAATTCTTGAGTCTGGAATCTGGATGACAATATGGATTCCATGAGTGGTATTCATGAGTCACATGGGAAGAGGGATACCAAGCCATTGTTGCAAAATACAGGAATGTGGAGTAATCCAGCTGAACTGAAGGGGAACAAGGTTTAAGACACACTGAAGGAAGTTCTTTTGTATTTTAACCTGTATTTTAACTAATTGTTTTTCTTTCTTTGTGTCTTGTAATTTTACTGGTGTCAGCCGCCCTGAGCCCGGTTTTGACTGGGGAGGGCGGGGTATAAATAAAAAAATATTATTATTATTATTTTTCACAGAAATGAAGTCCATTGCCGGAGGTACCGTAAGATCTGTTATTTTATTTACAAACATAGGAAGCTGAGTCGGATCTTTGATACATCTAGCACAATAATGACCCAGCAGTAGCTCTCTAGGATTTTATCAAAGGGTGCTTCCTGGCCCTGCTTGGAGATCCTGCAGATTGAATCTGGGACCATGTGTGTGCAAAGCAGATCTATCCCACCGAGCTGTGTGTCCTTGCCCACTCTTCAACTCAAAGAAAACTTCCACAACAGCTAGCAATTAAAAACCAGCAATTTAAAACAACCATCTCATTAAAACAAACAAATAAAAAACCAACATTATTGAGCATTAAGCCCATGGCAGTAATATAAAACATTCTCATTTGCATCAGAGGCTTTGAAAAACATTTGACGCTTTCAGGGGAGTGGGGTACTTAAAGTCTATTGGTAGCTGCTTGCTATGATACCCAGAATGCAATGTCTACAAACAGAAAGGCATACTCTCATTATTAGTTCCTGTAGAAGAGAACCAACAGGGGACTCAGCCAGTGCCCACCTCTCTTATTAGCTGGAGTTGGTACACACACAATTGATTATTTTCGGGCAGTTTATATTGCATGCCATAATGAAATTAATTTGATAGCAAGCTATAGCACCTGAAGCACTCAGTCCTTGTCAGCAGAGACAGTTGACACAGCAATTCATCAAGTGTTAAGTAAATCAAATGATGGACATACACTGTCACTATTGTGCCAATGTCTCAACTTGGGGGAGCTGCTTGTAATTCCCTGTTCTGACAGCAGCCTAAGTAGCACAGGGAGCCAGCGCCTAGTCTGCAGGGATCCCAGCAGAATGCCATCTGGTTGAGCTATTTGATTGGTGAATGGATTATTACTCTCCAAGTATTATACAACCAGAAGAAGAGCAATCTACATTCCCACTGTGTCATATTTGCAGAGCATTTTGCAAAATAAAATTGCTCACCTCCAGTCTGACCGTAGTCCTCTTAGTCCAAGCCAAGGATGTCTCTGTCAAAATCTTGTTGTGACTGTAGGGATCATTTTCAGCTTGCTTCATCCTTGTGTAACTCAGATGGCTAATGTGCATAAAGGTTTTATCCAAGTAAAGGGACTGAGCCTGCATTTTCTAAATGTTTATATTAAGATTTGAAGGGTTTTTTCTGAAAACTCCAAAAGTGTGTGAAAAAGTTTAATCTGACTGCCTCTGAATACAGAAGGATATCCTCAGCCTCTCTTGCATGAGTGGAAAGATGTTTCCCAGTTAACAATAAGAGTTCACTCCATTTTTAAAGCATTGGCGTCAGGTGGGAGGTTACTGAAGTGGGCAGAATTGTGGCCAAGCTTTCTCAATCCAGAAAGTCATAGCTGGTGCACAGTCAGAAATGGAAGTAGACACTCTTTGTCACCAAAGCCACTGGAACTAGAAGCAACCTGCAGACTAGTGGAGGAGTGGCCTCTCCACCCAGCCCAGTTGCCATTCACAAGAACTGTTCCTCAACAGCACCTTCATCTTGCCACGATTCAGTTTCAATCTATTGGCCTTCATCCAGGCCATTACTCTCTCCAGTCATTGGTTCCGCACCGACACAGCTACATCTGACTCTTATGAGATGGAGACATGGAGCTGTGTATCCCGCCATCTCCCCCTCAGCTGTAGGGCGGCTGAGTGGGAGGAGGCAGGCAGACTCCTCGGAGGCCCCGCAGAGCATCCTGCCCCAGCTCGCCCTGCCCTGCGGGCAGCTGGCCCCACCCCCTACGGGTGGCTGGCCTTGCCCCTGGGCGCAGGGCACGCGCTCTGCCCTAGGTGCCCAATCGGCTTGCTCCACCTCTGTGTGTATCATCAGCATTCTGGTGACCTGCAGCCCCAACCCCCTGATGAGATGACTGCACCCAACAGCTTCATATAGATCAGGTATCCCCAAACTGCGGCCCTCCAGATGTTTTGGCCTACAACTCCCATGATCCCTAGCTAACAGGACCAGTGGTAGGGATGCCATGGTCAATTAAAAAAAACCCACAAGAGATCAAGGAGAACCATCAGGGTCACACTTCTTTGTCCCAGCCTTGATGGAAGTCATTTACCAGAGTGGACAAAGCTGCCCCAATACTGCAGCCAGTCCTGAAACTGGATTGAAATGAGTCCAGATCATCAGGTTCATCCAAGTACATCTAAAGCTGTACAGCTACAACACTCCCAAACATCTTGCCCAGAAATGAAAATTGGGTGGTAGTTGTTTCAAACCTGAAGTTTGGTTTTTTGGGGGGGCTATTAAGAAGGGTGAGCAGAACTGCCTCTTTCAAAGTGGCTGGAACTGCCCCCTCTGACAAGGAGGCTTTCACCACTCCTTATTGGATAGGTCATATTAGCCATGTGGGGCAAGGTGTAAGTGAGCTGGTAAAGGTAAAGGGACCCCTGACCATTAGGTCCAGTCGTGACCGACTCTGGGGTTGCGCCTCTCATCTCGCGTTATTGGCCGAGGGACCCGGCGTACAGCTTCCAGGTCATGTGGCCAGCATGACAAAGCCGCTTCTGGTGAACCAGAGCAGCGCACAGAAATGCCCTTTGCCTTCCCGCCGGAGCAGTACCTATTTATCTACTTGCACTTTGACGTGCTTTCGAAATGCTAGGTTGGCAGGAGCTGGGACCGAGCCACAGGAGCTCACCCCGTCGCGGGGAGTCGAACCACCTACCTTCTGATCGGCAAGCCCTAGGCTCTGTGGTTTAACCCACAGCGCCACCCACGTCCCACCCGTGAGCTGGTAGTTCGAAGTAAAATTATTTTTATCACTTTCTGCAATATATCGTTCCAGTAAAGGTGTGTCTATTGCTTCAGCACATATCTAATTAAATCCAGAGGGGCTTCCTCTTTCCAATTACTGAGACTATGATAGATATAATAATAACAGCTGCAAGTATGTTAAGCGCTGGGAAGGTTACGTCTGAAAAAATTATGAGGCTCATTAGGAAGCAATAGAGAAATTACTTGTGTGACCCACAGAGAGTCCTTTGATGTTGACTGAAAACATCCTAAGGCTGGGATCACATCATGATTTCGGTAGAGAAAAGGCAACAATTTTACCCTCTGCGCTGCCATGTCACTAGCCATGATACAGGAGCAGGCTTGACACTTATAGAACATAATACGGAAGGCCGCAGGGGAGCAGGGAAAAGCGATTCTCTTTGTGTGTTACTCATGTGAAGGGCCATTATGCAAGTAATAGGGGACTGTGCTCCTGACCCTGGTATCCTGCATGCTGCCTGACCCTCTTTCAAAGCACCCACATCTTAGTGTCGCCATATGCAAAGATAAAGCCTACAAGCGACTGTTCAGGATGCATGTTTGGTCTGGGGAAACCACTTTCAAGGAGAAGACAAGCAGTGGCTGGCAGTAGGGTGCAGCTGCAGAAGAACAAGATCCTACTAAGGCCTGAAAATGCAAGTGGAGATGCAAACTGTGCCACTGTGGTAGCAAGGGATTTAAGGGATGGTGCTCTGGCCAGTGGCGTAGCTAGCTGCCTGGCTGCCCGGGGCGGCAAATGCGAAGGCACCCCACCAGGGGCGGGGTGTCCGTCGTGCGCATGCGTCGCACGTCATGACACATGCGCCATGACGCACAACTCACACATTGCGGTGCGCGGCACATGCGCACACAGGAGGCATGCGACGCAGTGATGCGGCAAACCCCGTGAGCAAGCCGCATGGCAGCAGTGGCTGTCGGAGGTGGTCAGCCCCGTCCAGCCTGCTACCCCCCACCCAGCCTGCTGCCCGGGGCAGCACGCCCCCCTCCCATTACTATGCCACTGGCTCTGGCTTCAAGCAACACAGGACACCCAATGGCTTCAGATTAAGAGTGGGCTGAAAGTTCCCCTGTGAAAACCTTTGCTTGAATTTTATGGACAGTTTAGAATTGAAATTGGCCTATCTCTTTCACCACCAGTAGTTGCTTTTGCTGGTCACTACTTGTTTCATGGCAATGGAAGCCATGACTCAGCTGGACAGCCACTGACTAGCTGTTGTGCATTCTATTATTGGTTAAAATTGATAGTTAGCCTAGCTATGTCACTTTGGAACTTTCTGGCAACTGAGAATTGCTGGATGCCAAGATCCAAGTTTGGGGCAAGTACTCTTGGATGAGAGAGCCCCCAGGAGAGATTTAAAAATCACAAAATATGCAGCAAACATGGAAATATAGGCTGTTAGACCTTTAAAATATACCCTTGTAAGTTCCAAAACTTCTCTCTTTCCCGAACATTGGAAAAGACCATACATTTGGCAAGTTAAAAATTGGTTTACTTACAAACCCTTCAAAGGTCAGGTTCATGTGCTTTGTTCATATGTCAGTCAAAGTGGTGGAAATTCCTCAATTTTTGGTAAAGGAACACAAGAATGGCTTGTAAGAGTCATGTGGCTAAGCTGGAGTGAGTCGTTTAACCCAATAATGTGTGAAATTGGACTTAAGCTTGTTGGGGGTTTTTGAGGCTGATTATATCCCACAGTTATAAGTTAAGAGAGACCATGAAGGACAAGAGTGAGAGGGAAATGAGGTTCTAATGCAGAGGGATGCAGTATACTGGCTAAAACTGATAAGTTATTTACAACTAATGGATAGCTGGATCAACTACTATATGTGTGCACTCCTTGTATAAACCAATTATTCATCCTATAGGCTCATCTGGTGTGAGGTATATTTAGCCACCTGCAGCATTGTGCAGTGCGCACCTGTCCTCTGTAATGTTTAGATGCTACACTGTAACTTCATGTTCCAGTATTTCATACATGGAAAATGTTCAATCACCATTCCATAATACAGTGGCACTGAGTAAGAGAAATCTCCTGTTAGGTAACCCAGCCAGAATAATTTACTGGCTTGTACCTTTTGAGCACAACATTTTAAGGCAAAGTTAACCACAATTTATTACAGGCTATAAATTAATTTGGGGCAAAGTACTTTTACAGGTATGGGATGCGGGTGGCGCTGTGGTCTAAACCACAGAGCCTAGGGCTTGCCGATCGGAAGGTCACCAGTTCAAATCCCCGTGATGGGGCGAGCTCCCATTGTTCGGTCCCTGCTCCTACCAACCTAGCAGTTTGAAAGCACATCAAGTACAAGTAGATAAATAGGTACCGCTCTGGCAGGAAGGTAAACGACGTTTCCGTGCGCTGCTCTGGTTGGCCAGATGCGGCTTAGTCATGCTGCCCACATGACCTGGAAGCTGTACGCCAGCTCCCTCGGACAGTAAAGCGAGATGAGCACCGCAACCCCAGAGTTGTCCACGACTGGACCTAACGGTCAGGGTTCCCTTTACCTTTACCCTTTACTTTTACAACTATGAATTGGGGGGGGGGGTAGACAGTATCAAAACATTCAGCTGCTTGTCTTACTGCAGCTTTCTGACATAAATTTACCTTTTCAAATCCACTGGAGGAAGGACAGGAAAGAACAAATGAAGCCATCTTGCAATTGCTCTTTTAAGCAATGCCTAAGTATGCACTTCTTCAAAATTACTTACAGCTCTTAATTCCCACCTATTCGATTGCCCCTTAACTGAAATTATAACCATTCTTGTGAAAGGCATTTAACAAAATGAAGCCTCTGTGTTTTATCGGCATTTAAAATCTGTTGATGCTTCAGAATAATAGACAGCTCTTCAACTGCTGTAGTTAAACCATTCATTACTGAGATACCCAGACCTCCCCTTTAATACAGTCTAACAAAAGGTATTTCAGAGCTGTGGGTGGGTGGGACGTGTTTATCTCCCAGAACAAAAGTCACAAGACAGCGGTGTATATTTTAAACTGTAAACAGAATGTCATTCTTTCGTTGGAAACAGTCCTTTACGGCAGGGGTTACTCTTCTTTGTGTATGTACAGAACACACCTTCTTAAAAGGAAATTTAATTGTTCTTCATTCATAATTAGACTTGGATTTGTGTTGAAAAGCTGATAATGCCATAGTTGGGTTCAGGCTTATTTGGCATGCCATCCAGTGAGAAATTTGTCCACTGCAACTGGTGGTACCCGGAATGTAATTTCTTCAGTCTGTCAATTGTTCATCTTATTATTACAATTGTTCATCTTAATAATTACATCTTATTATCTACCCAATCGGTAACAAGGAGTTAACCTGAACAAGCAACAGGGAAATATTAGAAGAGCCATACCAAGTCAGTTCAAGACTCCATCTACCTTCGTGTCTTTCTGTTGGCAATAACTTAAGGAAGATTTCATGAATGGTGGTGTACTCTGAAATACCTTTTATTAAAAACTAGTCACAGACAATGCTTGTGCTACTTGTTTCTTTCGTTCTCATACAGCAGTTTCCTTTGCAATCCTGGTGACTTGGGAACAAGTATAGGAAACTTCCCAACTACTCTGTCTACTCTGTTGGGCAACAGTTCTCCAGGGTCTCAAGTGGAGGTCACCTGCTACCTAATGATTTTAACTTGAGATGTCAGAAATTGAACCTGGGGCCATATGCAGTCAAGGCACTTGCTCCTCCACTGAATTGTGATCCTGCCCCTTACGGCATTCTGCAAGCCAGATAATAATCCACAAAGAGATTGCGCGCACGTATGCTCCATGTGCATGATGAATCAGTCGGGTGAACAAATTTCACAAACTGGCCTTGACATGTGATGTTCTGCATGGGAAACATGCAGCTCACACACGAAGCTCAGCTCAGTTTGGCTTGGGACACATTCACCCACTGTCTCATACACGTGGCTTTGATGGTCCTCTCTTGTTCATAGAATCTTAGAGTTGGAAGAGACCACAAGGGCCATTCAGTCCAACCCCCTGCCAAGCAGGAAACACCATCAAAGCATTCTTGACATATGGCTGTCAAGCCTCCGTTTAAAGACCTCCAAAGAAGGCGACTCCACCACACTCCTTGGCAGCAAATTCCACTGCCGAACAGCTCTTACTGTCAGGAAGTTCTTCCTAATGTTTAGGCGGAATATTCTTTCTTGTAGCTTGAATCCATTGCTCCGTGTCCACTTCTCTGGAGCAGCAGGAAACAACCTTTCACCCTCCTCTATATGACATCCTTTTATATATTTGAACATGGCTATCATATCACCCCTTAACCTTCTCTTCTCCAGGCTAAACATACCCAGCTCCCTAAGCCGTTATTCATAAGGCATTGTTTCCAAGCCTTTGACCATTTTGGTTGCCCTCCTCTGGACACGTTCCAGCTTGCCAGTATCCTTCTTGAACTGTGGTGCCCAGAACTGGACACAGTACTCCAGGTGAGGTCTGACCAGAGCAGAATACAGTGGTACTATTACTTCCCTTGATCTAGACACTATACTCCTATTGATGCACCCTAGAATTGCATTTGCTTTTTTAGCTACTGCATCACACTGTTGACTCATGTTAAGTTTGTGGTCTACCATGACTCCTAGATTCTTTTCACATGTACTGCTCTCAAGCCAGGTGTCACCCATCCTCCGACTTTCGTTCTTGATTAATGAAAACATTCTTGGCAAATGCTTTTGCTCTGGTTCATCTTGCGCAGGTCCAAGAATTTCATCTCTAGCAGCACAATACGAATGCCTGCGGCTGTCCCTCTTAATCATGGCCCCAGTTCCGAAAACCAACAAAATAGAACCAGAGTCCTATTCCATTATTCCTAGCTGGAGTATTCCAGCGACCGGCCTGCTTTGAACACTCTAATTTTTTCAAAGTAAATGCTTCAGACTCCCGGGACACTCAGTTAAGAGCATCGAGGGAGCACCGAGAGGCAGGGGCTGGGACAGGCGGTAGCTTGCCTCGCGGCAGACTGCCAGCTCGATCCCAAGATCCAACTACGAGCTGCAACTTTCAGATATGCTATTAAGATACTCTCTAGTTGTTGAACGCATTCTTGGTCTCGGAAGGTTGTGAACTATCAGAGAGCAAGACGTGGGGGACCTGTGACCCTTCAAGTGTTGTCGGACTCCAGCTTCCATCAGACCCAGCCAGCATGGACCATGATGCTGAGAGTTGTAGTCCAAGAATATCTGGAGGGCCACAGGTTCACCATCCCTAACTTTAGGTCAATTCTTATGGCTGCTTTAGCTGGTTAGGCAGTGGATGACTGAATCCATGGTGAGCCCAAAATTAACCATCAAACCGCCAGGTGGTTTTTCATTACACTTCCTGATTAGTATTGTGGTCATTTACAACTGCACATGCAGACGGCGCAACAGTTTTTTGTTTTTTGTTTAAGCACCAGCTTCTGCTGAAAATCGTGATCCACAATCTAAGCCCACTGTGAGGTTTTCAGATTCAGACACTTACTTCAGCACAGACTCAATATACAATAAGAGCTGTTTGCAACATGCAGCATGTTGAAAGGAACACGTGAACCGACCCTTAATTTCTGCATGTATTTGGCTCCCGATCTCTAAAACTGGAATGGCAACAACTTTGGAATTCAACTTTCTGATCGATAAAACTTTGCAAAAGGTTTTGCATTCCCCCCTCCCAAATGTTAATTTATAGAAAAATAATCACAGTTTAAATCTGTAAATAACTTCTTGAAGTATAATAATTTTTAAAGAATCTAGGAAAAGCTTTGGAAGCAGCTGCTGGTGAAACACAGTGTGAGCATTTTCCAAAGTGGAATGTATCAGCTGCTACAAAAACAAAACAGGCAGCGACATAAATGCTTCTAGACACTTTGCTTGCACTTGAAAGTGTCAAATACAATGTGTGTGTATTTGTACCTGACCAGTAACTTGGTCTCATATATGTTCAAAATATTTCAAGGAGATTGATCTGTTCAACTCCCATTAATGTTAGGGCTGATTGGAATCACACAGCTAAACTCAGACAAGAACAGTTGGTGAAAAATTAAGGGTACTTAATGGAAATTCTGACAGGTTCCAAAATACAGCAAAACAAATTCAGGTCTGGAAGACATTAGCTAATGTGGGAAGTAAAGAAAAGCATTGCCTACAATTTGTTGGAAGAACATTTTTATTCCTAAACCTGCTTCTGCCTGCTAGTTGCTAAATATCCCACTCTTTCAAGAAGCCTTTTTAAAAACAAACACATACTGGCTTTTTTGACAAGAGGCATAAGAAACATGTTACCATGGCAACTGCAAAGCATCTGTGGTAAGTTAACCCAGAGATTTTGGGTTATAATGTGCCTGCAACCCTGTTAATGAGTCCCATAAAAACCATTCCCAGTTGATGATATGTAAGGTCATATGGAAAATTTGAATTAAATCTAAACCCACCTAGAGGACAGATGTTTGAAGCGTATTCCTATATTACTCTGCACTATTGCTTCTAAACCATAGTTTTCAATCGAGGAAATTGATGGGCTTCATACATTTTAATTAGCTAAGGCCTACAACAGCCCTGTGGGGTAGATGTTGTTATATTTGATTCTGAGGAAACTGGAAACCAGAGAAATCCTTTGGCTAGCTCAAAGTGACACAGTAGGCTTATTCATTCATTCATTCATTCATTTTTATTTATATGCTACTTTTCCACACACACAAAAATCATGCTCTAAGAGGCTTACAACAAAGAAACAGAGATGAGTTTCAAACAAACACTACAAAAACAATTTCATAGCATAGCAAAACAAAATGATAGCAAATACAAGCCCTGTCCCATGCCCAATAAGCATGGGATGCCTTTGCCCGGTGCAGCAAAATACTGGGTAAGGTTTTGCCCAGTATCTTTTCTGTGTGATGGGCTCATGGGAAAAAGCTGTCCCATGAGCCCTTGCTGCAGAGGGGAATGGAAAGCCTATATAAGGCTGCTTCCCCTGGAGCTCACAGCCATTTTGCTTTGAGACCTTCCCACCTGCCCACTCTCAGGGTTAGAGCCTTCACTGTGCAATTTGGGCTCACTGGTTGATAGGGTCGGAAATACATTTTTTTCCAAAGTTCAACAAGGACCAACTCCCATCTTACAGGTTTGGAGCGATGCAAACCCAGCAGATCCATCAACCTGGGGCTTGTGGAATGATGAACTGATCCTGGGACCCAATGCCATGCCAACCCTTGCCCTGCCTGCTGCTGTCAATAAAGATTTGGCCTGATTTTATCCCATCACTGTTGTACAGTCTGGTTATTTTGCTGCTCTCGTGGGTCACATAATGTGCCTGCCTGGGCAAAAAACCACATTCCAAAACCATAAATAAAACAACATGATGCGTCCAGTAGCAAAAATAACAAGGAAGCTTCATAGTTTCCCCTTAGTCCTGGAAACACCCCTTCCAAGATGTTGCTCACATTCAGTCTCCCACAGAAGCTTCCTATAAGGCTTCCGAGGGCAATGGATGGAGTAGCTGCCATGATGCTGCTTATGAAAGGAGCATCATGGAAGAAATCTTATATTTCTTAGCGTGGTGGCTTACCTCCAAAAATTGCTTCATTAGTGACATTGAAGGACAATTTATACCACTGTCATGGGAGGTTGACCTTTGCTGGCACCTTGTATTATTTTTTCTGGTTTGCACTCTGAGAACGTGACCACAGTGTCCCATATATTTAGGTCTAACACACATTTGCACCCTAAGACAACTTGTAATATAATGAAGCTAATGAAGTTAGCTGCATTGTGAAACATGTTGTCCCTTCTAGCCACCAAAACGGTACTGCGCAGCCCCATCCAAGGCTTGCGGCATAGCTAGGGAAAGCAACAGGCTACTGTAATGTGTCTGGGGCTGCCTTTAAAGAATACTTCAGAAATGTCAGGTGGTCTAGATTGCAGCCAGCCAAGTAGGTGGACAGTTGGATCATCTAACACAGGCATCCCCAAACTGCGGCCCTCCAGATGTTTTGGCCTACAACTCCCATGATCCCTAGCTAACAGGACCAGTGGTCGGGGAAGATGGGAATTGTAGTCCAAAACATCTGGAGGGCCAAAGTTTGGGGGTGCCTGATCTAACACCATTACTGTTCTAGCTGCATTTGAGACTGGGGCTTTCCTAAGCCCAGTTTAAAGTATTGATTATGACCTTCAAAAGATTCAGGTCCAAGTTATTTGAAGGACTGGCAGAATTCCAAACAAAGATGTTCTCTTCCAAGCCCACATTCCCAACATGTTCACACTCCTGCCTCCGTGATGTCTATGCTGGCTTGTTCATGTCCACAGAATGGAAGACGGCAGGATCTCCAAGGACATGCTTCCTCCACCAGCCCCATTGGCAGACCAACTCTGCATTACAAAGATGTCTGCAAATGTGACCTGAAGGCTGGCGACATCAACTCTGCTGTGTGGGAATCCCTTGCAGACAACCACAGTGACCAGAGATGGGCAGTCAAGTCATGAATCCATAGCAGTGACCAGAGAAGAAATGACCACTGGGAGCAGCCCAGAGAGAAGTAACCTACCCTGTGAGGTAGGTTAGGCTGAGAGGCAGTGACTGGTCCAAGGCCACCCGATGAGTTTCATGACCAAATAGAGATTTGAACTTTGATTTCCCACACCCTGGTCTGACAATACACCATGTAAAAATATTATTTAGCAATTTTTTTAAAAAAATTACATACTTTGTAATGGAATTTCCCATACGATGTGAATAAAAAAGGAGCTCACTAAGAGACTAGAAAGATTAAGATATTTGAATAAAACTGCTAACTAGGCAAAGCAAGAAACAGGCTTAACCTTCAAAAAGCTAGTGGATTCTTGGAGGTGAATGAATACTGCATTTCCCAAACGAAAGTAGATGAACAAGTAATCAAATAAGTGAAGTGCATCTAATTAGAATTGTATGCTGAGGCATAAGGATGTAATGTAACAGTAAGCCAATAGCAAAGGTTAGCCTTATTTGTTCTAAAGGCACTGTTGTTTTGCCTAAAAGTATCCAGCATGAGCTATTGCAGCAATAAGAGCAACCGTCTGCTGAAGTGTATGGTGCTCTCAGCACAAACAGCAAAGGGAAGGCAAAGCAAAATAGATTGATGAAAATACAGGGCATCGTTATGATGACACTGAACATGATAAAAAGTAATGATCCCATGCCTCTGCTGAAAGACTGAGATTCAGTAATAGAGGCAGTTTTATCAAAAATAAAAGGGAAAGGCCTCAGGATGCAGCTTCATGATGAGTTCCAGAGAACTCGAAAACTTGCACCCTATTTTGTGGCATTTTGGTTGGTCCTAATAAACTAACTGTATATTATGGATGGTTTCTTATGACATACACAACTTCTTTAGTTTTTATGTATGTTTGCATGTTGTTCTTGAAAAAGATTCTTTAGCATCCTGTAAAGGTGTATGAGCCAATTTAGCTCAGAGTAAAGAAAATCCTTTTGAAATTAGTGAGACACTTCTGAGAAAACATACATCATATTTCTCAAGAGGTGCAAGATAGTGTAACAGGGTTTGCTTTCCTCTTCTGAGGCTACCTGGTGCCTTGGTGAAATTTTTAAAACAAATATTCAAGCAGACTCTATTGGAAGCAAGTATGGTAGGTACTCCTACAGTGGGCAGCACAACTATTAAGTCGGCATTTGTTTCCCAGAGAGAGAGAGATCCTGCAAAATTTCTATGCCACCTTTTTTTCTAAGGAACTCAAGATATCATAAATGATTCTTCCCTTCCCTATTTTTCTGCCGTATCACCACAACCCTGTAAAACTGGTTAGGCTGAGAGATGATAATTGTCACCCAGCAAGTTTTATGTCTGAACGAGAATTTGAACCTGAGTCTTCGGCTCTCCGCAGTCCTAGGCTAATGTTCTAATCACTGTCTCTTTAGATGGTGGTAAAAGGTTAAAGGTTATGAATGGCTATAGTAACTTGTAAGGGATTTCATATCAATTAAGCTTCATTTACTTCAGAGCACAGGCTTCTTTCTCTGAAGTGAACATAGTAAACTACACACTTAAAACACCTAGCTTGCCAGTAGTGCATGTGAAAAGGATCTAGGACTCTTAGTAGACCACAAGCTTAACATGAGTCAACGCTGTGATGCAGCAGCAGCAAAGAAAGAAAGAAAGAAAGAAAGAAAGAAAGAAAGAAAGAAAGAAAGAAAGAAAGAAAGAAAGAAAGAAAGGCTGCATCAACAGAAGTATAGTGTTCAGATAAAGGAAATCATAGTACCACTCTGTTCTGCCTTGGACAGGCCACACCTGGAGTACCGTGCTCAGTTCTGGGCACCATAATTTCAGAAGGGTATTGACTGAACATGTGCAGAGGACGGCAACCAAGATGATCGAGCTTAACCAGCTGGTGTAACTTGAAGATAGGATTGCAAAGTGAAATTAATACAATTCGTCAGTTTAGATTCATTGGGAAGTGACCCTACTATCCATAAACCAATGTACTGACTTAAGTATTTTAAATGCTATAAATGTTCTTGTGCTGTGAAAAATCATTATGTATGACTGTACTAAATCCTTCCCTTAAAACAGAATTGTCCACCCATACTTCAAATTATGAAACTTCTGGCAGAACACTGTTGCATAGCTGCCAAGTTTTCCCTTTTCTCGCAAGGAAGCCTATTCAGCATAAGGGAAAATCCCTTTAAAAAAGGGATAACGGCAGCTATGCACTGTTGTGCTTGAGTGATGCTGGGAAAGATTTAACCAACGAGTATGTGAGTTGAGATCATTTATCACAAAGAGAATCAGAGCAGGATCCATCATACTGTAATGCATGCATTATCAACTAAATATCTGGCACATGGCCTCCATAAGAGAAACATGTACGACCAGCTCATGGAGAGTAGACATGTGACCTGGTGGGAGGCAGAGAGGGCTATAGGGGAGCTCAACAGTTTGGTTGCACTGGGTGCAGAGCCTTGGGGGAGCCACAGGGTAGAATGAGAGGTGGAGGGGTGCTGAACTTTGGCATTGCACAGGGCACTGCTGAAATTTGAGAACCCAAGGTCTGTCACTGCTGGAGGAGTTAGCTTGTGCAAGTTCTCAGGCCTCATCAAGAATAAAGCTTAATTTACCATTAACTTTGTTCATACAGTGGAACTTCAGCTCCCGAACACCTTGGGAGCTGAACGTTCCAGCTCCTGAACAATTGAAAACCAGGAGTGATTGTTCCAGTTTTCAAACATTATTTGGAAGCCAAATGTCTGGTGCGGCTTCTGATTGGCTGCAGGAGCTTCCTGCAGCCAATCAGAAGCCACACTTTGGTTCCTGAACCATTTTGGGAGTCGGACGGACTCCCAGAACGGATTAAGTTTGGGAACCAAGGATCCACAGTGTGTTGACAAACAGCAGGAGAAAAGTGTGATATGATCACTTTGTGCAGACAAGGTGCTGAAGATTAAGCACCTTGATTGAGATCAAGTTTCTAAACATAAACTTTGCTAAATGTTTAGGTGCAGACCTCATATGCAAACTTGTCTGGTAAGAGCATATAGCAAATCCTCTATCCTCATAGTCAGTCCTGAGTTGCATTTTAGCCTAATATACATTATCATAGTAAAATAAAAATGAAGTTTTCTTCCTAAGCCTTCACCCAAGTTTGTTTGATTAGCCAAGGGAAACATATTTCTCGAGATTGTGCAGCAGGCTTTTATCAGGATCTCAGTCTCTTATAATACAAACATATAATGCAACACCTTTGTGAAATCATATCAAAAATCAAGCATGGGTAGTTGGAATCCTAGCAAGGATATGCATCACAATGTTAAATTTTTAAAGAGTTAGGTAATAGATACTAAATAAATGATGAACAGGAAGACTCTCAGAACCATCCTCATAATGTATCTGGAAAGTAATCAATTTTTTTTTAAGGGCTTAATGCATTGCATGCCCTGCGCAAGGTGGAACTTGGTCATGCATTTCAAATTAAGATTTCTCTAAGGTTGGGCTTCAGACATACTATGTTTTCATTCATCCTGTACTGCTGCACCATTTGGCAGTCTGCCACCAGGAGCCAGTCACTCTGAAACAACATAGAATGCAGTACTTATTCCTGAGTAACCTTTATCTCTTGGTATTAACAAGGCAAGGCGGCCCTCTGTGCATTTCTTCCTCCCATCCCCCACATCTATCTTCATAAAAAAAACCTTATCACAGTCCTGCTTGTCAGCAATACATCAAAAGTGTCACCACAAGATTGATCTGAACCAAAAAGATGAGCTCTCCTGATGCACCACTTCAAAACGGTCACATGGAATCAAAGGGCGGCATGCTGTGTTAATAGCTTGAAAAGTTTCTGCTTTGTAAGAAGGGATGGTTAGGAGCAGCTCTGAAGACTTCCCGCCACAAACTAATAGGCAGCCAGGCAGCCAAAGAAAGTGAGCTCATTAGTGCTTGCAGAACTGCTGAGAGAAGTTATAGCAGCAAACCATTCCAGATTTAAGATTATCCACTCTGGGATAATCACAAAGACAAAGCCCTGCTCCTTCAGAGACAGGACTAGACAAACTGCCTTGTTTATTCTGGGGTTGGTTTTGTTTTGTTTTGTTTTGTTTTGTTTTGTTTTGTTTTGTTTTGTTTTGTTTTGTTTTGTTTTGTTTTGTTTTGTTTTGTTTTGTCAGGCCCAGTTTTTTCCCTAGAAGCTAGGACTGTGTCACACAGTTCTTTTTTTTTTAAGATAAATTTTTATTCATTTTTTCATAAGATTTTAACAATCATTCATATTACAAATAATTCAACCTATGTGACTTCCTTCCAACCCATAAGTGGTAACTTCTATCAATCCTACTTCGTATTTTCTATTTACAACCAACTCATCACACTGTAGAGGTTATGTTACTACCCCTAACGCTCTCATGCCCAAATAATTTCCTTTAGCATATTCTATAAATTTACTCCATTCAGCTTGGAACTTCGCATCGTCCGAATCACGTACTCTGTGTGTTAATTTGGCTAATTCCATAAAATCTAGAACCTTCTATTGCCACTCAACTATGGATGGTATATCATTTGTTTTCCATTTCTGGGCAATAAGAATCCTGGCAGCCACCGTGGCGTACATAAAAAATCTTATATCTGATTTTGGGATTTCCTTATCGACTAAACCCAGCAGAAAAGCCTCAGGCTTCTTCGGAAAGGTAAGTTTCAAGATTTTTTTAAGTTTGTTATAAACCAGATCCCAAAATTGTTTTATCCTATACCACATGTGAAAAAATTCCCCCACCGATGTTCTGCATTTCCAGCACCATTTGTTCTGATTCCTGTACATCTTAGATAGTTTTGCTGGCGTTAAATACCAGCGATAAACAAGTTTCATTACATTCTCCTTTAGTACAGTACAGGCTGTAAAATTTATATTTTGTTTCCACAATTTTGACCACATATCGGATGGGATGTTGTGCCCGAAATCTCTGGCCCATTTGATCATAGAGTCCTTGACAGCCTCATCCATAGTATGCCAGTCCAAAAGTAGATTGTACATTTTAGATAGCAGTTTGTAGTTGTTACCTAATAGCTCGATTTGGAATCTAGATTTCTTATCTTCAAAACCAAATTCTTTTTTGTCCTTATTAAATAGATCATTTATTTGGTAATATTGCAGCCATCCTGCTAATTTATCCTTGATTTGATCATACGTTTTTAATTTATGACCTTCATTTGTTCTGATAATGATGTCTTCGTAAGTGAGGCCTTTCTTATCCATATTGATCTTCCGGATAGCCGATACATTTAGAGGGGACACCCACAGGGGCATTTTCTTTTCCAGTAGGGCCTTATTACGATCCCATACTTCAAGTATTGAGCGTCTAAATATATGGCTGGTAAAGCCCTTGTGGGCTTTCGCCTTATTATGACAGAGGTATGCATGCCACCCAAAACGATTTGTGTAGCCTTCAAGGTCCAGTAGATCTGAATTCTCCAACAAAATCCAGTCCCTTAACCATACAAGGCATGCTGCCTCATAATAGAGTTTCAAGTCAGGCAAGGCGAATCCTCCTCTCTTTTTTATCAACTAAGATTTTTAGCTTGATCCTGGGTTTTTTCCCTAACCATACTAACTTTGATAGTACTCTTTGCCAATCTTTAAATTGGGAAACTCCTTTTACTATAGGAATATTCTGAAAGAGAAATAGTAATCTTGGTAGGATATTCATTTTGATGACCGCGATTCTACCCCAGAAGGATAGCTTCAGATTTTTCCAATTATCTAAATCTTTCTTAATATTTTTCCAGGCCGAATCATAATTATCTTGAAACAAATTTACATTTTTTGACGTTAACCAGATTCCTAGATATTTTATTTTTTTAGCACACAGTATTCCTATTTGTTTTTCTATCTCTTCACTCTTCTCTCTTCTTATATTTTTCAAAATCATTTTAGTCTTTGTCTTATTAATTTTGAAGCCCGCCACCTGACCAAATTCTTCCATAATCTTTAGAGCTTCTGGTAAGCTAATTTCGGGTTGTTCCACCGTCAAAGCCAGGTCGTCGGCAAACGCCTTAACTTTGTATTCCTTGTTCCCGAGTTTGATTCCCCTTATTTCCGAAGTGTTTCTCAAACGATTATTCAGAACCTCGATTACAGTTATGAATAGCAATGGTGATATGGGGCAGCCTTGCCTGGTCCCTTTTGAAATGTTGAATTTGTCTGATAGGTTATTATTTATAATTAGCCTCGCTGATTGATCCGAATAAATTGCCCTGATGCCTCTCATAAACATATCTCCTGTCCCCATTTCTTTTAGATTGTTCAACATGAAATGCCAGGAGACGTTGTCAAACGCCTTCTCCGCGTCGACGAACAGAAGCGCTGCTTGTTTCTCATTTCTTACCTCTAAATATTCAATTATATTTATGATATTTCTGATGTTTTCCTTCATTTGGCGGCCCGGTAAAAAGCCCGCCTGGTCTCTATGTATTATCGTATTTAATACCTGTTTTAATCTATCAGCCAAGATATCTGCGAATAATTTATAATCACTGTTTAATAAAGAAATGGGCCTATAATTTTTAACATTTGGGGAATCTGCATCTTTTTTTGGAATCAACGTGATGAAGGCTTCCTTCCAGGTGTTTGGTATCGTCCCCGTATTGAGAATATTATTCATCACTTCACGCAATATTGGTGCAATTTGGGTAAGGACTGTGTCACACAGTTCTGGAAGCCCAGGCCCTACAAAATGTCCTGCAGAACCTTCCCCGTGCCTCTTGGCAGTCTGTGGTTACCGCCCATGACACTCAGCTGACTGTGAGACAAGGGCAAGCACATGGAAGGACTTTTCCCACTCTTCCTTCCCAAGCACACCTTGATCAACTCAGCTTTCCCTTGGCTACACAACACCTACACAACACCTCTATATGCTACTCTACATGTAAAGATGCAAATTTAGAGATCATTGTTATTATGTAAATATAATTTCATCTTGTTAGCTATTTGTGATAAAATAGATGCCATACACAAGACTTGAAGATAAATCTTTACTTGTCAGGTCGGCAACACTTGAACAACAAGTATTACTCATATATATATTAATGAATACAATGTGTTTCTCTCCCTCAAGTCCAAGAGAGGATTTAATCCTTTTGTTTTCAAAACTCCTTCATAGCAGTGTATAAGTTATTAATCCATAGCTTGCCTGTCCTCATAAACTCCTCCAGACAGCGTCTGCTTGAAGTCACTATACTTCCACATTCTTACCGTAGTCAAAGAATCAACTAACAGAATAACCAACCAACTGCCAACTATCACTTCCTTTCCCCAATGCCATTTATTCTCACCATAGCAGAGAAAACCATGACCAATGTGCCTGTTCAGCCCGCTATTCTGGTGTCAGAGCTGTCTGAAGCATATCCAGCGCTATGGTGCAACGCTCCCTCCGGCGCCCCCCCCCCCACATTTCCCAGAGTATTTTAGGGAGGATGGCACTGCTGGTGGGGCTGGAGGAGGCGGGCAGCGGCTGGAGGACAGCTCCTCCGGTGGGGAAGAGGCAGGCGGTTCCTCCGGCGGGGAAGAGGCTCAGCTGCCCACTTCATGCTGCGGTGACCATGGCAGACGGAGGCTCTGGACACGACGCTGTTTCAGCATGGCATGGTGGAGGCGGCCGAGGGCGGCGAGCTGATGCCGGGAGGCGCTGCATCCAGCCTCCGCCTCTCCCTGGCACCCTACAGAACTTGGCGCCCTGGCGCCCCGCGCCACTAGCCTCTATGGGTAAGACGCCCCTGCCTGGTGCTAACTGCTCTCTCCCTTCTCAGGATTCTTCATCTTTAAACAGGACTTGGATTGGCCAGCCTTTCAAACATAGGGTTCCTTCAGAGGATTGTCCTCTGTAGAATAGGACATGAGGCCACCCCAATATGTGGTAGTGGGTGGGAAGAAGGGATAGAGGAATTAAAAATGTAGGAGAGGCATGGGGAAGTCACCTCTCTGGATATGAACTGATGCGGACTCTGCGTTCATCATCCAAGGCCCTTCTTCGTGCCCCCTCCGCAAAAGGTAAGGAGGGTGGCAACACGAGAATGGGCCTTTTCTGTGGTGGCTCCCCATTTGTGGAATGCTCACATAGGGAGTGCCATCATTATATCTCTTTAGGTGCCAGGCAAAAACATCTGTGGCCTTTTGGAAGTGGGTGGGATATTTTTAATGTAGTTCTCTTTCCTCTTGGTTTTAATGTATCTATGTGGGGTTCATTGGTTGGTTGTTTGCTTGGTTGGTTGGTTGTAAGTTGCTTTGGGTTGCCCTGGACAAGGTAAAGTGACTAACAAAATTAATAAATAAAATAAATATGGATGCAGGGCCCAATATTTCTCATAGGACCTGCCACAAAGTTTCATTTATGACATAACATTCAAAGAATGCTTTTAACTTCCTAAACTAACAGGCCCTAAAGAATGCTCCTTAAAAGGCAAATACATATAGTCATAGTCATCATCAGATTCTCTTTGTCAGCTGCTATTTGAAGCTGCCGGCTGTGAGGTCTATTGCAAAATTCCCATTCTTGGCTTTCAAAAGGATTTTCTCAGCATCTTTTAGACCCTGAGAGCTTATGCATTCTCTCACAGTAACTAATGTCAGTCCTATTACCTACCTACTTTGTGGAAAGGAGTGCATTTGTTTCAATCTTTTTGGAGAGTGTACATTGTAGTACTTGTGTGGATACGAGAATGTGTACAGCAGTGTGTGTGTGTGTGTGTGTGTGTGTGAGAGAGAGAGAGAGAGAGAGAGAGAGAGAGAGAGAGAGAGAGAAAGTCACAAAGTCAGCCATATGCTATATATTATATGCACGCACATAACAGATACCCAGTGGCAGACTGGGTCTAAAAATATTGGTTGTCAGGATACAAAAGGGGCCACCCACAACTATAAGGCTATCATGTAATTTTTATAAGAAATAAATGCAACTAGAGATGAAGAAGTTTCTTTATCACAATCATCTATTGTTTATAAAATAATAAATTCACTTTAGCTATTACTTTCTAGATTTTTCTCCTCTGCTCTATTTATTGATTAATTAATTGAATCCTCTCAGCTAGGCCAATCTAAGCATAATCTAAGAGTCCCTGGAACAGACTCTGTCTTCGGCTCTGTTCCAGAAAGCAGCCCATCAGATATGCAATCTGTATTCAGAAACATGCTGTCCAATGAGAGCTTCCCTTCACTGGCTCTGTTTTTCATTATTACAAGATGTGATCACATGTAATATTAAAACCTGCAAACAGCAAATGTAAATATTTGATTCAATCTCAATGATTTGTACCTTTTAATGTACATTTCTACTTCTGCTGGAAATAACTAGATTGTAAGCAAATAACGCTATAAGCAACTGCAATCTTCTTCCAAGGTATCTTTAGGCAGATAAAAATGTGAACCTGTGCATAACAAATTATCTCTTATTTAAAGAATTCTATTCAAACTGTGACCACAATAGTCTCTTCCTTTTTTCCTTACCAACTGCCTATACTCTTCCAAAGATAACAGAGTTGGCATACTGCTAGCATGGACTATCCTCATGCTGTGTTAGATTTATTTCACTCTGTGCTGCGTTTCAGTATTGTGTGTGTATTACAGCAATGTTAGTCATTGCTTTGGGATAATTCACACAGTGATCTACGACATCAATCACTTGCGATCTGCAGTCCATTGGCAGTAGGAGTACAATATGGGCATGTCTTTAAGCCAGCAGCCTATATTCAAAACTTGACAGTGCCAAACTACCGAAGGCTATTCACAAAGGCAAGACTGAATGTATTCCCCTCTGCAGTGCTGGAGGGCAGGATGAGAGGAGTACCCTACCAGGAAAGACTGTGCTCGTGCACCCATGATGTAGATTCTATAAAACACATTGTGCTGCACTGTGGGATGTTTGAGCAAGCTAGGGCTGAAGTGATTTCACCCCTGCTAGCCTTGCTCCCAGGAAAATCAGAGGATTTCTATATCAGGTTCCTATTGGAAGACCGGTCAAATGCCAGAACACTAGCAGTGGCAAAGTTTTTATCGGTGGTCACAAGAACTAATGTTTCCTATTCCGAATTTGAGTAAGATGTCTGAGTGGTTTGAGGGCGGGGTGTCCCAGCTGTGTATCGCTTGGTAACGAATTGATGGGTCTATGGACCGTAATAAAGATTGTTGTTGTTGTTAGTCATTGCTAAATAGACTTGCTGCTGAATTGTAGCAGGGGGTAGGGAGGGAACGGGTCAAATACTGCAGTTTTCCCACTTGTGAACATTTTTTTCTAGGATCAGGATCAACACAACAATTGTTCCTCTATCCAACAACTCCTGACAATGTCACAAGTACATAATACGGTATGACTAAAACATAATGTCATGAGATATCAGAGGAATTCACCCTGGAATCAGAAAGGAAGTTGTTACCATGCTCACAACCTTCTTTTCTAGTCAGGCCATGAGAAAGTATGGAATACAACCAGTGCCCTCCCCTCAACAACAAAAAATTATACCAAGTCTCAGTTCCTTCTTTTGGTCAGGAAGGTTTTCCATTCACTTAGGCTTGCATTGCAGAGTAGTTACCAAGTTCCTTCCTAATCCATAACATCACAAACCGATGCCTGCAACTTGAAAGGATGCATTTAATAAATAAATAAAAAGTATCACTACCAGTATGGCAGGTAATAATCAGAATCATACCATGAAATAAGGACATGATCTGTCCTTGCATAATCTGAATACTGAATCACAATATTGTTCAAACATAAGCAGGATGCAGTTGATTCTACCATTAGTTGTCTCTCCAGCAACTGGACCTTCTTTCTCTACCAGTCTTGAGTCCAGATTTACTGGCAAGTAGGGGTAGCACTGTGGGTTAAACCACAGAGCTTAGGGCTTGCAGATCAGAAGGTTGGTGGTTCGAATCCCCGCAACGGGGTGAGCTCCCTTTGCTCGGTCCCAGCTCCTGCCAACCCAGCAGTTCGAAAGCACGTCAAAGTGCAAGTAGATAAATAGGTACCGCTACAGTGGGAAGGTAAACAGTGTTCCCGTGTGCTGCTCTGGTTCACCAGAAGCGGCTTTGTCATGCTGGCCGCATGACCTGGAAGCTGTATGCCGGCTCCCTCGGCCAATAACGCGAGATGAGCGCCGCAACCCCAGAGTCGGTCACAACTGGACCTAATGGTCAGGGGTCCCTTTACCTTTACTTTAGAAACCAACAGAAGCAACTGTTCTGCCAGGCTAGCCACAACCAGCCTTACACAACACAACACAAATCCAGGACACCATCTTCTGGGTCCAACGTCTCACATGAGAGATTGTGGACCTGGAATAACACTTTTTGATGGGTGAGATCTTGGCCCCAAATCATGAAAGAGCAAGGCACCCAAAATGGCTGCTGTACTCTCACAGGGAAAAAACGGGATTTCCTGTTGGGTATGGGTATGGCCTTACTACTGTGAGGCAGAGCCAACAAAGATGGCTCATTTGGAAATTGAGAGGTGATGAGAAAGGGGGGGGGTCCTTGTGCAGGAAAGGGAGGGGCTATGAAAGAGAAAAGCAAGATAGGTTCCAGGTTCTAAATTCAATGGATCCAGGCCTGAAAATTTCTTCTCAGACAATAAGACTTTTGCTATGTTGAACCTGCCACCACCATACAGGCATGGAATATAACAAAGTTAAACTGACAGCACAGATCCCCAACAAAGTACTGCTCTTTATGCGAATGGTTCAAAGACAAGATAGTGACAGACCAGATAGAACCTTATCTAATCACTAAGTATGTGGAACAGCCCCACCTATTGGTTGGCGGTGTTTCTTACATGCTCATTACAGTATGTTGTCAGAAGAAAGGAAGAAACTGGAGATTAGTGTAAGGTTACCAGATTTTTTTTCAATGAATCCAGGGACACTTAAATAAATCTTGCATGCAAGCAAGAGGGGGCGGGGATCCCTCAGCTGGGGAGGGAGGTTCTCCATTGCCTAACTGAGAGATCCCTGCCCCCTCCTGCTTGCACACAAGCTCTGATAGGCAGCATGAAGCCTCCCTTCACAGCTGAGAGATCCCCCACTCCGCTCCTGCTTGCATGCAAGTAGGAGTTGGGAGGCTGCTCTGATAAGCAGCATGAAGCCTCCCTTCACAGCTCAGTTGCTGGGGTCAGGGAAGGTGGAAGCAGCCCGGAAACTGCATCTTAGAGCCCCTGCACCACCATCATATGGGGGCTTCTGAGCAGCTCCTGAAGTCAGCCAGAGCCAACTGCTCCGGGCTGCTGAAACTGCCACTGCTGCGTTTCCCGGGGACATTAGATGAGACCCGGGGACATTCCGGGGATGGAATTTGTCCGGGGACTTATTCGCAAATCCCGGGAATGTCCCCGGGAAATGGGGACAGCTGGTAACCCTAGATTAGCATTGAATATAAACCTTCCCAGAATAATTTATTAGCAGACAAGCAGGAGTGGCTGGTTGGGAACTTTCATGCAGAGCTGCCAGACCCCAGAGGTAAGGCAAGATCTTGTGCAATTTTGGCAAGATCTCAACCAAGATTGGTGCTGATGCCAGGACCATGTCTCTGCCAACAGTAGAGATAGGCCGGGGGGGGGGGGGGAGTGCTGGTGGCAGATGTAACAGAGCAGGGTAAGGTGACACTTCCCATTTCGATTCAAGCAGCAAATTGGGGGGGGGCATCACCCCTGGTGAAACTGATGTGCTATGCAGCACATTGTCCTACCTCATGCTCAAAGACAGGAGATACAGCCTTGACTCTTTTCTAAGAGCAACATGCAGACTTCTATAATTATCAATCTAGCATTGGCATTTAACAGCATTATCATGTGTATAAATCATCCTGTGTTTCCAACAGGGAAAGCCGTAAGCAGATTGTCACTTTGCCAGACTACAATTCTGATTTTATTATATTTAGAACTCTTCTATCAACATTCCACCCCACTGTGCCTGCAAATGAAAAAATTATTTTACTCATCTCTTCCAGCATATATCTGAGACAGATAACATACTTAAGAAGTTACTGTGCATTCCTCTCATCTGATCTATACTCTGCGGAGGGAGAAATACTCCTAAAAATGTATAGAATCTATACACACTTGTGTGTAAACAGCATAAACTCAAAGAGACAGAGCCTTCCTCCAATAATAATAATAATAATAATAATATCTGAGGATCAAAGGGCAGTTAATAATATATAAACCCACAAAACTAATTAACAAACAAAAACAATATCCCCACAATTCAAAAGACCATCGATTTAATTAGACAACAGCCTGAGAGAAGAGAAATGCCTGGTGCCTAAAGATATATAATGATGGCGCCAGGCAAGCCTTCCTGGGGAGAGCATTCCACCTCGATTTGATGTACATTATAGGGTGATTCTTAACCTTGGTTAACCATGCCAGATAATCAACCAGCAGACAGGTTGGTCAATTCAGGATACATACCCAATGTCTCTATCAAAACCTGCTGACATCTGTAATGAATAAAATTGTGGCCTGTTTAAATCCCGAGTGGTTGTCCTGTGTTCACTGCAACTTCACCATGCCTCAACCCTACCGGCCGTGACCTCATTTCACCTGCTATGAAGTGAAAAAGAAGGAAAGGTGACGGTGCCTCTGTCATTGGTGATACGGAGGACATATCTCTCTTGTAAAAGGAATGGTGCTTTTAATGACAAAGTAAGGCTCTGTATGGAATAAACTCAAATTTTGTATTTCTTTGGTTTTGGAATCCTAAGGAACCAGTCGCCAAACAAAGGAGACAGGTTCCTTCTGCCTACAGACTCTACAGAAACACTCGGCATAAATTTGAGCAAGGCTTCTGGAATGCTGTAGATCTGCTCAGTCACACAGCAGCTCACAAAAAGAGAGGGGAAACACAATTGCTTCCAGCAAAGGCTGAGTGCCTATTATCCATCAGTTAATGCCTGAGCTGTTTGGGTGACCATCTGTTCAACCACAGCTACGCTGACTAATTTCTAGGGAAGACATCCCGTTGTCCTTATCTATCACTCAGTACCTTTTCCCTTTGTCAGACCAAACATTAACTAAAAATACCTATGTGGAAATACTAGTGAGAATTCTCCTTCAGTGTATTGTTAAATTTATGGAGTAAACCATTGGGGGGGGGGGGGGACAGTCTAGAAAGTAATAGGAGGTCTACAGAATGAGTAGGCAAACTAAGGCCCAGGGGCTGGATCCGGCCCAATCGCCTTCTAACTCTGGCCTACGGACGGTCCAGGAATCAGTGTGTTTTTATATGAGTAGAATGTGTGCTTTTATTTAAAATACACCTTTGGGTTATTTGTGGGGCATAGGAATTCGGTCATATATATTTTTCAAAATATAGTCTGGTCCCCCACACGGTCTGAGGGAAAGTGGACCGGCCCCCTGCTGAAAAAGTTTGCTGACCGTCTACAATGTCTGTGATGCAACATGAAATTAGGCTTCGGTTTGCATGTGCCCCTAGCAGTGGCGTAGCATGTGTTGCCAGCACCCAGGGCAAGGTAAGTATTATACCCCCTAACCCATGGACCGTGTGTTGTGTTTGCCCCACAAAAGGGGTTAAGAGGAGCAGCCAGGGGAGGCCTCTCCACCACCCAAGAAGCAGCCCCACAGGAAGAGCTGCTCTGCCTAATAGGCCTCACAGCTGCCCTCAGGCACAGAAATGCCTCCCTGCACGCTTTCCTGCATCTCTCACCTTTGCTACAGTGTTGTTTAAATGGGGACTGTGTGGAGGGGAGGGTAGGAGGGAGGGAAATGGAGTACAAATGCACTTTCAACTGCCTAACGGGGTCCACATCACCCAGAGTTTTGCAGCCGCAGAGGTAAGAAAAGGAGACTCATTCTGTCACTTCCCGGTTCACATGGAGAACCCAGCAATGTAGCCCAGCAATGGAAGCATGCAGCTGCATTGAAGCAGTACCAGGTATTGAAATTTTGCACCCCTAAGAATTTCGCACCCGGGACAACTGCCCCTCTGCCCCTCCCTATGTTACATCACTAGACCCCGGACCACAGGTGATCCACCACTACCAAACAGCATGTTCAGGATGGTTATAACATGACCATCCAAATGAAAATGCAGTCCATCTGCATTACACTGCTTCCAACAGAATGTTCACTCTGGTATCCAAGGAAATGTGCATCTCCATCCACAGCAGGGTGTGCATTATGAGGCACATCCAAGTGCTTATTCCATCAAAAGTAATGCAATGCAGGGAGACAGCTTCCATTCTCCAATGCACATTTGAATGAACATCTGACTTAGACAAGAGGTTCCTAATCCAGCAAGTGAAATGCAGGTGGTAAGCTGCTTCCATAAGTGGATCTCCTTAGTAAATCAAGGGTGGGGCTGAAAAGGGAGAGTAAATGCAAAGGGGAAATCCATCCTCTTTTGTATCAATCCACAAAGATGTTCCAGAGGTCTACACTTAAAGACTCCTATTATTATTATTATTATTATTATTATTATTATTATTATTATTTATATAAATGTTGTGTTGTGTGTGAGAGAGAGAGATTTATATGCCGGCAATCTGACTGGGTTTCCCCAGCCATTCTGGGCAGCTCCCAACAAAATATTAAAACCACAATAAAACATCTACCATTAAAAAAAACAAAAACATTAAAAATAAGGACAGATTACAGAAATTTGGTAGAACAAAGGAGGCTAATGAATCAGATGCAAGGGCTCCCTAAAGAGAATTAGTGTTAGAACAAAATCCAGTTGAGTTGGTTTATGCTGAAATTAAAAGTACACACCAACATTTGCTGAGCAAGGCAGGCCTGAAGCTGACAACCAGCTACATCTCCTTTTTGCACACAGATAAATGTGTTGTGTGCGCCCCAGATGTTACTAGCAATGATAAATAAATTATTTACTTTAAAAGAGAGGTCACATATGAAGCCAAATGGATCTGTGCACTGAAACGGGGGGGGGGAGAGGTCCTGGCACTCAATAATGTCCTGGCAGTGTGCAGGAGGGAAAAGAGGCCAAATGACATCATTCGCTTGCTCTCTCTTTTCTGGCAGAGGACACTAATTGGGCAGAAAGAGAGGAAAGCTGGAGGCAGGAAGTGAATGGAAATGGAAATGCTTGTGACCATTTAAGTATCTTACCATTGTAAAAGTTTGAAAATCCATGGCAATTGAGCAGGAGGTAAAGAATGAGGAGGCTGGGATTTCGGTTTTAGGCTTTGTGTGATCTTGATATCTTATGGTCAGAGTTTTCCCATAGAATGATAGGTGATAAGGATTTGCAAGGATACCTATCTCTCAAATTTATGTCTGCGGTCAAGAAGCAAAGTTACAGGGCCTTCTCAGTAGTGGTGCCCTCCCTTCAGATGTCAAGGGAATAAACAACAATCTGACCTTTAGAAGATATCTGAAGGCAGCCCTGTTTTTTCTGCTGGAGGCCTCCCAGAGTGGCTGGAGAAACCCAACCAGATGGGTGGCGTATAAACGATAGATAGATAGATAGATAGATAGATAGATAGATAGATAGATAGATATAGATTATTTAATTATTATAATTATTTTATTTTATTTTATTTGTTGTTGTTGTTGTTGTTGTTGTTACAACTCTGGGTAGCTAGTATTTATATCAGAAGGTTTAACATCCAGTTATTTACAGGAACCATGGGTGTCCAAAACCTGGGAATCTCCTCTCTTTTATTTAAAACCAAATTGAATGTGCTGGAGTTTTTAAAGTGGTGGCACAGGAGAACAACACTCACCTTTGCTGCATTTTAACCCATGATCTAGATATGCAGAAGAGATTCCATTCTGACTATTTGTCAATTTTTGACAGCCAAGAACAAAAATTAACATTTCTGGAACAGATGAACAGCCTAAGTGAGAAGGCTTTGCTGGGGGACTGGGAAGATATAGTTCTTAAAAACCTGTGGCATGATTACAGCTGTGGAAATTACAAGTTATATGGCTCAGAAAAAGCAGCAAAGAAGCCCACAAGATTTGCAGGCCATTATTTATTTCCAATAAAAGGGAGATAAGTGCTGTTAGGGATGAATAATCCAACTATAGCCACTCTCATTGAGGAAAGGCTAAAACCTGTGAAAATTGTTGTGACATTCCCACTAAAATAATTGGATCGATACATTTATGGATGAGGAACCAAGGTTGTATTAATCTGTGATATCTCCTAACGATTGCTTTCAGGATTTTGTCTGCAAACATACCGTAGGTGCCAACTCCTAGGGGCAGAGGTGTTTTTGGCCCGCTCAATATTTGTTGGCAATGTTGGGGGGGGGGAGGAAGCCGGACGTGGAGCCGAGCATGGCGCAGCATCAGTGGCTGGCTCTTCCTGAACATGAGAGAGGAGCTGCCACCGACCATTGAAGCCACATGACACTGAGCTCTGCACTCAACCACCTCCACCCACCCACCCACCCACACACACACACACACACACACAATGCTGGGGCCCCTCAATCCTGGGCGCAGACGCCGCCTCTGTTTGCAACAGGGAAACAGGAAAAAAACAAGCAGCTATAAATACAGTGGTACCTCGGTTTTCAAACGTAATCCATTCCAGAAGACTGTTCGAGTTCCGAAACGTTCCAAAACCGAAAACTCAGTATGGAAGCCTCAAAATGGAAAACTCAATACAGAAAACTCAATATGGAAGCCGTGTTTCTGGTTTTACTTCTGAGGCACATTCAAAAACCGAAATGTTTATCAACAGAGACATTCAAAAACCGAGGTACCACTGTACTGAAAAGGATGGGTAGGTCCCACTTGTGATCTCCACCTTCTGCATCTACTCATGTGATTTCAGCTTCCTTGTAAACCACATCCACAGCAGGCTCCCAGAGAACAATGGAACAGTTGCAACAGACCTGGTGAACTGAAATAGGGGAACAAACACAAGCACTGCCTGTGCCTATAAACTGAATCACTTCCAGTTTGATTTGCTTGCTTTTCCCAATCTCTGGCCCGTACTGTTAACAAACGAACATGGCTGTAAAGGAAGCTGGCATGAGGATGAGTCTGATCATATGTAAGTATAGTTTAGATACAGCTATGATACAGATTAGTCATTTGTTACCACCTTTAAATCAGCCGATCCACAATCCCCAGGTGATAAACTGGAGATAACCTGGAGATAAACTATAATAAACTATAATTTGGATAGCTAACAGGACACCTGAGTCAGTTCCCAAACATCTGACCCAGAGATTGCAAGGCCACCGGGTGTGCAGAGAGCATCTGCAGCTGGTACTCAGTTTCCCAGCCAGCCAATGCAACTGAACAAATAGTGAAAGTCATGTGACAACATGACAATTGATAAATTAAAACAGGAGTTTTGATTTATATAGAAGTAAATATTGGACAGAAGAAGCTGGGAGATAAGAGGGAAGATGATGGCAATCATCACAGAGTGATGGCAATCATTAGCAAGAGGAAGAGTCAAGCTAACATTTGCTGAACATGTTGAGGTTACAGAATAAGGCAGCTGAATTAATATGAAAATCTGGATAACGTTACTGTAAAAGAACATCCAAGTCTTCTCAGGATGTGGCAGGCATAAGACAGAGTTTGTTTGAATGCAAGAATAATTCCAATCCTACATACACCCACTTAGGTGTAATTCGCTTAATTGTGGGACTTTAATTTCTGTGTAAACATGCATAGGGTTGTATTACAAAAGTCCGAGCTACAAGGATATACCGTACGTTTGAGTTTTCTGGGATGATGCTAGCACATTTGCAAAGCTAAGTAGGGTCCAGCATGGTTTCAAATTGGATGGTGAACTGAGTGTTGAGATTCCTGTACTGCAGAGAGTTGAACTAGAGCAGGTTGACCAACTGCATTCTTTCTGTGGCACCCCTATGGGGCTCAGGAGCCCAGTTATGTCACCCCTTGCCTGCAGAGCTGGCAGCCTCTCACCCTTTTTCAAACACCCTCCCTTGGGGAGTGTTCCCTCAGTTTCCTCTCCCCTCTCCTTGGGATTCCTCTGGGCAGTCATTGCTGCCCTCCCTGGTCTCTGAGCTGCCCCCCCCTGCCCGAAAGAGAGGTGCCTCCTCACACTGCCCCACAGGGGCCTGGGAAAAGGATGCCCCCAGCTTTAGTGGCTCCCCTTCAGCACCGGGCATGCAGTTCCCAGGCAGACCTTGCACAGAGCAAGCACAAGAAAAGGCTAGTGCAGTGCCTGCCTGCCTGCCTCCCACTTGTCTGTCCATTCTCAACAGCAAGGGTTGGCGGACTGGTTGGCTGGGCTCCTTCACCCACTTGCTTGCTAGGCCACCTCAGCTCTTGGCAACCAGCACCCACTGGCCAGCCCCAGAGGCACCATTCTGTAGGTTAAGTCCATCTAGGTTGGTTCATCTAGCCCAGTGTTACCTACACTGGCTGGCAGCAGGCTCCCTGGTTTCAGGCAGCAGTCTTCCCTCGCCCTATCTGGAGGTGCCAGAGATTAAATCAGGGCCATTCTGTATGCAAGGCAGATGCTCTTTCAAAAAAATAAAGAATGATGATTCCATTGGAGATTCCATAGGAGGACAATAGCTTCACCTTTTCCTTTCAGAGCTATTTAAAGCAAAGGCTTAAAAGAAAGCGAAGAATTATCCCAGGTATAGATGCCAAATTTCACATCAGACAAAAGCAGAATAAGGAAGCAGAGTTGAAAGTCTTTCTTCTTCGAACATGAACCAAGAAAATGAAAAGGATCTTACACCTCAACCACTTAACTCATCTCATAGCTTTATGAATAGAAGGCAGTATATAGGCAACCCCTGATTTGCTTGGGGGTTTCATTCTCGGCCCCTGCACATGTTGGTGGAGTGTGCATAATTCCACCCTGCCCCATTAGGTGCCCTGTTCTGCCTTCTTCCAGGTCCAAAACGACCCGCACGTCAATTGTATGCATGCAAAATGATCACTGCCTGTACGGTGTAACAAAATGGTAGCTAGTTAAACTTGCAGGAAAATTCCACATTTTTAGCACACACACAAAAAAAAAACCCAGCATGGAAGAGAACTACTGTTGTCTTTCTAAAAGCATCTTTATTATATTGCTGCATTGCTGCAGCTTTGAAAGGAGAACAGCAGCCCTGCAATGGTCTTTTTTGCTGCATAAATGAAAAGAGGCAGGTAGCAGTAACCGAGTGCCATGGCTCACACTGTGCCGTTTCAAAATGCAACTCACCAGAGTCATAAACTCTGGAGAACGAGCAGCTCTCGGAGCTCACAGGCTTTGCTGTTCATCCCCTAGTGGGTTTCCCCTTCATCACAAGCTTGACTAGGCCCATTATGATAGCAATGTAGGGAAAGCCTCAAAGACTAATGTGCAAAATTGCACTGCTTAAGCTCTCCGGAAATTCAAACTTTTCCATGTGTGGGAGCCAACAAGACTGCTGAGCTGTAAGGAAATAGTCAGCCACTGATCCCTGCATTATGATCTCATTGAAACGCTGAGTGGAAAAAGGTTGAGTGAATATGATCTCAAAAACAGACTAGTGACTGACAGAAATGAAGAGTGTGGGAAAATCAAGCTGTCTCCTACCTGTATCAGTCTTTAGAAGAACTGTGCAGGCTGCTAGCAGCATTTCCCCAGCCCTCCTGTAAAGATTCTCTATCTACACACATATACCGTAGTAGCATTAGCAACTTGGGATCTCACTTTGCTACCTCCCAGAAAGGGGCTTGCATATTGACTTTTCTTTTCAATCCAGATGGGAAGTTCTTCAAGTGCCCCCTACCCACTGGAAGAAGGTACCTCTCCCACCTGTAGTGGGAAAGGACACATAAAGACTTTATGCTTAGATATATTTTTGGCATCAGCAGTCAATGGGCCAATTTCCACTTTCTAGCCACTCACATTTGCATATTTAAGGCATATTTTTAACCAAGGGAGTAACTTTGATCCATGCCAAGATAGCCTTGATGATTAATTTGTTATAGTTTTAAAATAATGGGCTCGATCAAGCCAATACTAAGCGCTTTGAAGTTCTATTGGTTTCAATAGAAAAGTTATTGATGTGCTTAAAGGTCTCCCTTTAAGAACAAGCTTCACATTATATGCAAATATGTACAACAAAGCCCAGTGCTTTTTCAAAAGCAAAGTAGCAGTGGGAGAGGTGATTTTAATGAAAGGAGGGGGTGCTGAACCATTTCCTCACTGGATATCAACTTAACACATGGGGGGAAGGGGACAGCTTTATCCCCTGAAGCACTAGATATGTGTTTACCTTCTCAAACACAATGCTTAAACCAAAGCAGTGAGTCCTCTAGCAAAGGTCAACACTATTCAAATCCTTACCTGGTTAGCAGACAAGGGAGGCTCTCAGGACCAGTTGCTTTCCAGCTTTATTCGAAAGTAAATATAGACAGTGGCAAGCCATGTTTAAAAATCCTCCCATAACATGCAGTTTTTTCCAGAATGAGGAATGTTGTGGTGCAGAGAACAACTGTCTAATCAAAAGGTTGAGGGGATTGTTTGCATTTTAGGCAGAGATGGGTTCTTCATACTTGTATCAGGAAAGAGAGGTATAAATTAAGGAAAGGTTCCCCTTCTTGGTTTTGTGTCAGAACAAAAGCTGAATATCACTGTGCATATTGAGGCAAACTGTGTACATGGTTGCTTTTGGTAGTGATTATGGGCAACAAGAACCTCTTTGCAGAGATGGGGAATTCTAGATGGAGAATTGGGGTGGGCTGGAGTTTGGATATCTTTCAATGGCAACTTGAAAAGCAGCCCTTGGAGTGAATGAATGCTCTGCAGAAAAGACAGCAGAGATCACTGGCTAAGGGTTCCCAATTTCCATGTCTATTTGCCATGTCTACCCTGTTTCTCATATTTTAAGGCATCCCCATAAAATAAGCCATAGCAGGATTTTTAAGCATTCAAGGAATATAAGCCATACCCCGAAAATAAGACATAGTGATAGGAGCAGCAGCAATGCCGGCCGCGGCAGGAGGAGGAGGAAAAAAATAAGACATCCCTTGAAAATAAGCCATAGTGTGTTTTTTTGAGGAAAAAATAAATATAAGACGTGTCTTATAATATGAGAAACACGGTATCTATTTACATTCATTTGGAAATAGTAATTTCCTCCCAGCAACTGCTATCTCCCAAGTTTAAAAGCACATTGTATCCAAAAGGAGATGGGGAAAATCACTAATGGGTTTTAGTGAAATTGCAGTTTAATGGAGAGCAATTTCACATCTGGATAGCCACGCTATGTTTGGATCCGGCCGGTGTCAGAAACAATTAGATGTTCATCGCACACTGACTAGAAGAATCAAAAACTTGTTTTAGGAGTTAGTTAACATTCCCCCCCCCCCCAAAAAAATCTATCCAATGTTGTGTACAGTTGTATAGGAGAATTGTACAACCTTAGTTTATAGTGTTTTAAAAAATACTCAGAGGTAGGCCTAGAGTCAGAAGTTTGTGGCAAGAGACCCATAAAGAATTACTGGGAAAGTTTGTTAATACAAAACACTCCAAGTTTAAAAATCTGGCTTTAAAAATATTTGTTTCTAGCCATCTCTGTCGCCTCACCTCAGAAAGGATATTGTAGAGCTGGAAATGCTACCCAAATTATCAAGGAAATGGACCATCTCCCCTCTGAGAAATAGTGCTCTTTAGTATAGAGAAAAGGTGAGTAAGAAATGAGAGAGGTGTATAAAATGATGTGTGGAGCAGAAAAAGTGAACAGAGAAAAGTTTTTTCTCCCTCCTCTCTTACAATACTGGAACTCCTGACCATCCAATGAAGCTGAATGTTGGGAGATTCAGGACAGACAAAATAAAGTACTTAAACTGTGCAACTTGTTCCCACAGGAGGCAGTGATGGCCACTGACTTGGAAAGCTTTAAAAGAGGTTTAGACAAATTCATGGAGGATTAGGGTAGCCGTGATGTCTTATGTTCTGCCTCCATGGTCTGAGACAATATGCTTTCAAATACCACTTGCTGGAAAACACAGGAGGAGACGGTGTTCTTGGGCTCAAATCCTACTCATGGGTTTCCCACAGTCATCTAGTTGACTACTCTGAGAGCAGGATGCTGGGCCAAATGGTTCATTGGCCTGACCCAACAGGCTCTTTTTATGACCTTAGTACCACCAGACTAAAGGGACATGGGTGGCACTGTGATCTAAACCACTGAGCCTCTTGGACTTGCCGATCGGAAGGTCAGTGGTTTGAATCTGTGCGATGGAGTGAGCTCCTATTCCTCTGTCCCATCTTCTGCCAACCTAGCAGTTCGAAAGCATGCCAGTGCAAGTAGATAAATAGGTACCACTGTGGCGGGAAGGTAAACAGCGTTTCCGTGCGCTCTGGCTTCCATCATGGTGTTTCATTGTGCTAGAAGCAGTTTAGTCATGCTGGCCACATGACCTTGAAAACTGTCTGTGGACAAACACCGGCTCCCTCAGCCTGAAAGCAAGATGAGCACCACAACCCCATAGTCGCCTTTGACTAGACTTAACCCAGGCATCCTCAAACTGCAACCCTCCAGATGTTTTGGCCTACAACTCCCATGGCCTACAACTCCCATGATCCCTAGCTAACTGGACAGGGATGATGGGAATTGTAGTCCAAAACATCTGGAGAGCCGAAGTTTGGGGATGCCTGACTTAACCGTCCAGGGGTCCTTTACCTTTACCACCAGACTGGAGAGCTGTTTAGCAAGGCCATCTAAAACCTGTTGGCTGAGGGGTGACCCAGAAGAGGTAACAGGCAATTTTTATCTGTAGCAAGATTGACCACCCTCCAGCACCATATCTCCTGCCATTAACCACTGAAATATAGGCACTCCAAACATTCCTCCACCTCATGACATCCCAGGTACTTTCCTCCCTACCCCAGAGAGTCAATCGGAGCAGCTTCACCTACGGGTAACAAGCAGTTTGCCCTGTGACCACAATGGTCCATGAAGTGTGGACACTTTGTAGGACCAGCATATAATTACATGTAGTTCATGTTGTTGTTGTTTAGTCGTGTCCGACTCTTCGTGACCCCATGGACCATAGCACGCCAGGCTATGTTCATATTTAAGTACAAATGTAAAATCTCAGTCCAGGGACATTATAAAAAATACCTTGCCCAGGCTTGCTACTAATAATTGACAAGTTTATATACAATACTGACACACTTAAAAAGAAAAGCACCAGGGATATTAGATCCAATGTAACCCCCCCCCCTTAACCCACCTGTATCATTTAAGGTGAGGCACAGTTTGGTTTTCATGCATTGCTGGAATCACTAAGAGCCCAAATAGCAGCAGTATAAAACATGAAACGAGCGCCCTTCAATTTCCTTTGCTCATGCAGAACTTCAAGAATCAAATTAAGATTGGTGCTTGAAACTCCTTGGAAGCCAATATTTAAAACCAAAATTTTATTCTGGAATTCGAGTCAGGTATCTATCTGTGAAAAGCAGTTCCACCTGATCCCCCAAAGCACATGCTGCATTTCTCAGATCCTATCAGAGGACACAGATATGTTTGATGTTATTAAAATGACTTTATTTATATGCATCTCAATTATGATCTGAGTGGTATGCTTATGGTAGTATTATTACAACCTAGAATTTTCCGGATTTGGGGGGGGGGGGGTTTACAACTTCTGCAAGTATAATTTATTGAGACATAAATAGCAATATTAAAACCATCAACCATAAAATGTCAATACTCGATGCTACTGTGTAATTTAAGTCCTGTGCACATCTAAATTCAGATGCAGTATTTTCTGAGCACACATATATTAAATCTGCACACTGCAGTTCACCAAGAAGGCAACATTTTAGGAGCAGCAGGCTAGCACACAGTCAAACGCTCACGGATGGAAAAAGGGTGTTTCAGAAAGACCAAGAAATTGGCAGGACATCCTTAAAATGTTAACATATATGGATTTTACTTCTCCCCACTCTGTGAAAATAGTCCCTGTTGGCATTAGTCATCATCCCCCCTAGAAACAAACCCTCCATTATAAAGTTTCTTCCCCAAAAGATTAATTAAACTTTTAAATTTATATCCATTGCAGATGGAGGGAACACAACCAACTCCAAAGCTTTTTCTGAACTCTGTTTCGCAGTATTGAGTGAGCTGTTAGAGACAGATTTTAAAAGTCTCTCTTGGGAGGGAGGATTAATAAAAAGGAATGCTACATCATGGGCAACATTGCTGATGAAAATTGTAACTGATGAAGTAAAGGATATGAGCATTTGCTCTCTAATATGTGGACAAAGTGTGAGAGAGAGGTTGTTGGGTTCCTTTGGGAGGGTGCATGGGATAGAACTCTTTATTATTATTATTATTATTATTATTATTATTATTATTATTATTAAATCTGGGAGGCGATGCAGCCTATTAGAGATGCTGTCTGAGAACTTGAGATACCACAGTGTCAAACTTCATCACATAGAAATCTCAACAGCTCATAGCATTCACATAAAATATGAGGCAAGGATTACAGCATCAAGAGCTCTTCTCCAATTTAGAATCATAGCTGGTTTCCAGGGGGCCCTTCAACAAAGTGTTTTCTGTGAAGGCCTGCTTACAGCGGGCCCCTCTGGTGAGCTTACCTGGTGGTGCACAACAGCAGCAGCACTCCAGTGGAGCTGCCATTTTGATTTCCCACAGTGCCCTAATGTGACACCACACGGGGGGCATCTTGAATAATCAAAATGGTGTCTCCTCCAGGCCTAACCACTCAATACTCAGATTAGAGCACCAGTTAAAGGGGGTTCGCATACCAGGGGTGTCCAAACATTTTTCAAAGAGGGCCAGATTTGATGAAGTGAACATCTGTGAGGGCTGGCCAAAGCGCCAATCAAAGTTGTTGACCTTTTTTAAAGGATTTTTAGGATTGAAGCTGTTGAGCTTTTTTAAGGATTGAAGTAGTTGAGCTTTTTATTGGATTATTCAATCCAATAAAATCCTATTTTTTTAGGATTTTACCCCAGGAAATAAACTGCCACAAGGGCTGGATTAAACCGACTGGCAGGCCAGATTAGGCCCCCAAAACGGACTTTGGACATGCCTGGCAGAGACATTAGCAGCAGCTGCCCAACAATACCATGTGTTGACACCAGGCCTTCTTAGAATACAGAACATGTTTCTGCACATGCCCAGAGTGCTTTTTAACTAAAACCTATTTTTAGTTCACCAGTTAGCACCTGTACAGAACTAGAAGTAAATTATTCCACGACTCCAGGGACTGGTGAAAAAGTACAAACTTTGGACTGGGGGGAATCTGGAAGCTCTGACACTTGTCTGACCAAGCTCTGGGAAGCTTCCTTGCCCAGGTAGCCTTTGCCAGCAATTCCCCTAGCCTATCTTTTCATGACCTCTTAAGTTTATAGCAAGAAAGCAAATGACAAAAAAGAAGCCTTCCTTCAGTGTTCAATGAAAGTCACAGCAGCCACCTGGTGTGCCAAAATTTCAAAGACATTTGCCTCAGCTAAACAACTGTCTGTTAAGAGAGAGCCTCTGCCTGTATATTTGGAGGACAGCTTGGCACAGAAACTTAGCAGCTCATCAGCCATGTTGATATTGCTCCCTGCATCTGATCCTTCTGATCTCTAGCTCCACTCCTTGTGATATCCATCAGCTGCCCAGGGCATAGAGACTGTTGTAAAGTGGAAGCAGTGAAATGACAGGTGTTCGCAATGGAAATGAGAAAATCAGTATCCCAGTCAACTCTGGCACTCAGTGCACAGAATTTTAATTTGCCTAAAATATTTTTTTAAAAAAACCAACCTCTAAACACTGAGGATCCAGTAAAGAACTAGGTAGAGAGGGATACACAAATCAAGAAGCTGGTACAGAAACTGCTTCAGCACTCTGCCAGGAACTGAAGGGCACTATAGCTCACTGCAGGCTGCCTATGTTGCCTGAGGTTTGGTCTACTTCTGAGGGGTAGCTTACTTACAAGTATGCCTTTACTCCTGAGGTGTTCTTGTTCCTCTGGTGGGCATTTTACCATTTGGAAGCCAACTGAGCTAGCAATCTTTAGGCATCTGTGAGCCCTAGAGCTTGGTGGTCATTTGGCATCCACCTCTAATTCTGTGAAGGAGCTTTCCATGCCTTGAAGCAGAGGTTGGGTTGTCCCCTGAGGACCTCAGATCCTCTTATCTCCCTCACAGTTCCCAACATGGGCTACTGCTCCATGATCTGTGGCCCAGGACTGTGACCTTCTAAAGAGAAGCAAACCCAAGTAATCATTGCATCCCCGGAGAATCTCACTACTTACCACATTATGAGCTGTTTGTCTCGACCAGGCCTTACCCTCATTTTGTCTTTTGCACAGAGTTCATGTATCTACAAGATTACCTGCTCTATATTATGATAGCTTAAGAGCAGCTCAACGCTCCTGATTTGAATTAAATTGCAGCCAAGTCCCCTAATTAATGGCTGGGAATAGCCACCTATTACACACATCCTTTGAGAAATGTTTAAGTCTTAGGGGCTTACAAGGCTTTGTTATCAAATTAATATGGATCCAGATGGCAGATTCCTACCCAGCTGGTTCCACAGTTCACCATGGCCTACAAGGTTTGTGTGTGAAAAAAATGTTTAAAGAACAACAACTATGGAAGCTAATTATGCCAGGATTTCATTTTGCATTATATCAAGACAATGAGCACTCACGGCTTTTTGTAATGTAATATCCATGGGAAGATATAAGGATGAGAAATAACTCAAGGCTATGAATGCTGATTTTAAGTCCTAACAATTCCATGGAACCGTGTGTGTGTGTGTGTGCGCGCGCGCGCGCGCACAGACTAATGTGTGTGTGTGTATAGATTGTATTGCATGCACAGATTTGACACTCTGGGTAATGGTGGAAATCCCAACTAAGTGCAGTGGTACTATATGCTCCAACTTTTGTTGAAATGCCTGTGAGACTCACAGGCCTTGTATGACCAGATGTCTGTACACAGTAAGACATCATTACTAAAGACGGCTGCTACCAGCACTCCAGGGCACCAGTCATAAAGTTACACAATCCAATTTGCAGCCCAAATCACTCAGGCAGGTGCTTGCCCCACCCCCTTTAACCACCACACCCTGATCAAAAGGCTTCATGTGTTTTGACCTTTGCATTGTAACCTCCTTTCACACGGCAGTGCTTTTACTGTATTGCATGAAGTGCTTGCTACATTTTAGACAGCATCAGTGAGCACCAAAATCACTCTGAGACCAGGAAGTGGTTCTCATGCACAGGGAATGCAGAATGCAGAATCAGTGTGGCTGCCTGTCAGGAAAGTTCATGAATGCAGGTGCTGCTGAGATGAAGCCAAGGACTGGTGAGGAAATCCAGTCAGGGAAAGCAGGCATGCATTATGTGAGCTCAAACATAGGCAACAAGAATGGTGCTTATTGAGTTACTCACATTGTACACACACCATTATAGAGCAGGCATGTCCAAAGTCCGGCCCGGGGGCCACTTATGGCCCCCAGGCTGGTTTCAAGTGGCCCACCAGGCAATTTTGAAAAAGCAATCTATTGCGGCCCCCGAGTGCCTGCCCACCAAAGTGAATCACTTGACACCTGACATCCTGTGCAGTATGTACAATACCTAGAAATATAATAGAAGAGAACAAGTTACTACTTGTTTCTGAAGGTGTGTCCTTGGCCTCTGAAGTCCTAAATGGACTGTCTCTTCCCACACAAAACGTGCCCATCAGATTGCTGGAGGCCTCCCTCTGGGTGACCCTAACAGCACAAGATCTTTTGTGTGGTGGCACCTAAATTATGAAACTCCCTTCTTAGTCAGGCGGCAGGCCAAGTCTATCCTGTTCTCTCAGGCTTTGAGTGGCATCTGCTGGGATATTCTGCACATCATACTGTATGTGTTTGTAATGCTTTTTATTGCTGTTTTAAGAATTTTACTTGCTGGTTTCCTGTTTTGTTTTGTTTTTAATTTGCTGTTTTAATTTATTTTTTGTTTTTATTGTTAGCAATGTTGTAGCAAGTAAGAAAGGATACACACACACACACACACACACACACACACACACACACACACCGTATATTCCGGCGTATAAGACTGGGCGTTTAAGATGGCGCCCAACTTTTCCAGTTAAAATATAGAGTTTGGGATATACTCGCCATATAAGAAATACAACCTGGCATATAAGCCGACCCCTGACTTTTGAGAAGATTTTCCTGGGTTTAAAAGTAGTCTTATACGCAGGAATATACAGTGTGTGTGTGTGTGTGTGTGTGTGTGTGTGTGTATTCTTATGGACGGAGGGTGGATCGAATGGAGGGTGGATCAAGGAGCTGCAGCTAATCCTAGCCTTGTTCTTTGCTCCTATCATCATCATCATCATCATCATCGGTATGAAAATACAGAAAATATGGTTGAAATACAAGTCACACCGACAACAGTTTCCCACCCAGTTTTTTTGTTACCTTGCTAAACGCCAGAGATCTTCTGTTAAGCTGGAGCCCCCACCTCCTACACAAAGCACAGATGGAGAAGAGCACTCATACCAGTCCTTGATAAGCTCCTTTAGAAAGGGGTTTAGTGACAACCTTGCTCTTTGGTCATCTGCAATGAGCTCTGAAGGATCTTACTAAGGTAGTTTAAGAAGCAACTTGCATTACACAGTCTGGTCTTGAGAACACTAAAAAGTTTGTTTGAAATTAAATTGTAGCATTTCGAGTGGAGAGTACTTTGTTACAGTTCTGTACACATCACATAGTTGTTAATTTGCTTTTTAAATAAAAAAAATAAAAAGGAAACCCTTCTAAGCATTCAGTTTCTAGATGGATATACACTACTAACTGCTAGCTGAGTTGCTATGGAAACATGGCTTTTTTCCAGCTTTCCCTTGAACAGCTTTCAGAGCAATGCTACATCGTGTCAGTGATTTAACTGACTAACATAGCTGTCCTAAACTTCTAATTCACTTATTGCCTCATGCAGAAGCTGGAAAGACTAATGTCTTCCATTTGGTGCAAGCTGTTGATGGACTTTGGTTTAATAATTTAATCCTTTATTTCCTCTTCAGAGAGAACCAGTGAGGCCCGGTGGGTGAAGTGCTGAGCATGGGCTTGGTGGATAAGCACCCACATCCAGCCGTTTGCTGCTCCAACGCATCCATAGAGTTCTCTGCTCACAAGGGCAATCCATTCATTTCAATGGAAGGCTCAGCTCCAGCAACACACTGATTTTCCTTTGCGGAACTCAACCCCCCCTCCCCCCCATACACATGAAAATGGAATGGGACAGATTGCAGGCATGGGACTTCCCTGTGCATTACGGTAATGGGTTAAAAACCCAATCTCACTTATTGATTTAAAGCCAATTTATTCAGTGGTTTGGCGTGGTGACCTGCTCTTCTCAATGTTCAAAACACATGTGTCCAGATAATGACTCATCCAAAAGGGTGCTGAGCAGATAGCTCAGTTGGCAGAGCATAAGCCCCTTAATCCCAGGGTCGTAGGCTTGAGCCCCATGTTGGGTGAAAGATTCCTGCATTGCAGGGGGTTGGACTAGATGACCCTCATTGTCCCTTCTAACTCTACAATTCCATGATTCTGTACAACCTGATGAGTCATGTTCTCCATACAGATCCATGAGACCATGTCAGATCTGGAAATTCTGTTTTAAAAGTCAAGTAGGATATTATTTATTTACAGTATTTGATTTCTATACTGCCCAATACCCAAGGGTCTCAGGGTGGTTCACATAAAGGATCACATACATAAAAACAAAATACAAACAATAACCTAATAAAAAACTAAAAAGAGCCAGCATTTTTAAAAGGGTTTCTCACTATTACTATTATTAGCATTTTAAACAACTATATTGATATAGTAATTTCTATCACAGGGGTGGGCATACTTCAGATTTGTTACGTCTGGTTTGCTTTTTACTAGAAACTGAAGATCTACCAGCTGGAACCATATTTTCTCCTGCTCTAGAGGGTAGATCCTGAACCAATGGCTTCAAGTTGCAAGAAAGGAGATTCCAATTTTGCACCAGAAATAACTTTCTGACAGTAAGAGCTGTTCAACAGTAGAATGGACTCCATCAGAAGGTGGTGGACTCTCCTTCCTTGGAGGTTTTTAAGCAGAGGTTGGATGGCCATCTGTCATGGATGCTTTAGTTGAGATTCCTGCATCACAAGGTGTTGAACTAAGTGATCCTTGGGGTCCCTTCCAACTCTACAATTCTATGATTCTGTGTCAACTGACTACATCAAAGAACCCACACAGGGGAGATACCATTTAAATGCAAAGAGAACTTTAGCTGGAGCAGAAACCATGCTCAACACAGGTGGCTTGCTCAATGCAAGGAGTTGTTGTGGTCCATGGGGTGGCTTTGGGTCATGGTTCCAAGAGGTAATTGCCTCTCAGCAAAACACTCTCCCTGCCCCCAGAGCAATACACTTAGAGTCAAAATAGTCTGTTTTTGGCAGGGTACACAGGAAAGGAGGAGGAGTTTGAAGAGAGGTGGAGTTTAATGAGAGACTGGAGGAGGCGGAATGACTTCTGCTGCTCTCTTATCTTCTACTGGTTGACTTTAATTGGACTTTTTCCCTTCTGCAGCAGAGACAAGAAAAAGGTGACAACAGAGTGTATGTAGATGTTATGTAGATGAGCGCCACAACCCCAGAGTCGTCCACGACTGGACCTAATGGCCAGGGGTCCCTTTACCTTTACCTTTACCTTTACCACAGCTTATTAGCTTCCCCCCCCCTCTTAGCTAGTTGGCTTCAACACTAACATAATTAATCCATAAGTTACAAAGTGAATGATCCCTGTGGTTGCAATTTTTAACACTGCCCACCCCTGGGAGTAAAATTATTATTTTGAGGCTGATTATGGGTAGTATAAAATGTGTGTGTTAATCATTTTAAATAATAACAATAAAAATGCACACAGTACATTAAGGCTGCAGTCCTATACCCACAGACCTGGGAGTAAGCCCCACTGAACTCAGCTGGACTTATTTCTGAGTCGACAGGTATGCGATTGCACTGTTTTGACTGCAATCCTAAGCACACTTAATTGCTGGAAGCAAGCCCTGCTGAGGAGAGGATTAGAATGCACAAGTGCTGTGTGGCTAATTAATAATAATAGCACCAGGAAATGTCACAGAACTTAAGGACTTTTAAAATATACATATCTGTAGAAGAGTTGACAGCATAATTAATAACATGAAATCTGTCTGAACTCAGTTCATTTAATTCACATCTCTGGATCAGCATGAGAAGCTGTTGAAGCTGGCAGCCCCCAGACTGAGAGACTTTAGATAAAGTCTGTGAAAGACATAAAAATAGGTTTGAGTATCAAAAAGAAGTATAGAGGGAGAAAGGCGGGCAGGCAAGAGATTGTTAGCTTGTTTTTAAGGCAGCTTTTAAGCACCACACACTATGACTATGAGGGTGGGTCATATAGGACAGGCATGTCCAACAGGTAGATTGTGATCTACCGGTAGATCACTGGATGTCTGCAGTAGATCACTGGTAGATCATTGGCTCCTCTCTAAGAAGCTGAACAACTGTGGCTCCCCTAAAAAAAGCTTGACATTTTATCTCCTCCCTGAAAAAACTCAACAACTTTGACACAACCCCCCAAAAAATGGGTCTTCCTCTTTCCTAAAAAAAAGCCCAACAACTTTGACCTGAACCCCCCAAAAGGGGGTAGATCACTGCCAGTTTTTAACTCTGTGAGTAGATCGAAGGTCTGAGGCCATCTTTGCCTACTTCCAAATAACCATTTTTCAACAAAGGACCAGGCCAGACTAGCTACTGTCACAACATGCCAATCTTCTCAGTGCCATCCTTAGAGAAAGAAGGCAAACTATCTGTAATAAAGCACTTGGCATGCTGAAAAACAATTGTGAAAGCAGTGATTTGCTGGAGCTTTACACGTGAAAGAGAAGAATCTTGGCATTGATCTTGCAGATCCAAGAAGAGTTGCGAGATGAAAAAAATCATATGCAGTTTGTTTTATCACATCTGTCATGTTTTAAAATTATCTTATGGGTACACATTTTAAAATGAAAATATCCCCAAGTCATAATGGAACTGGAGTACTGTAGAGTTTGGTTCTTCTGAAATAAGCATCATATTTGGTGATACTGTCTGTCATAGTGTGAAATTGCTTACCTTAAAATCTTAGAACTGTAGGGTTGGAATTGTAGGGTCATGAGTTCAACCCCCTGCAATGCAGGAATCAAAGCTAAATAATCCCTTATAAGGATATCTATCTTATTTCAAAGTGATAATGTTGTTACTAGTATTTATAGTCAATAGATAATTAGATATACCCATACATTTCCCCAACTTCCTGCAATGTTTTGTTCTCAGTGTGAATAAAAGCGCTCATCAACTCTGCACCCCTATGGCTAGGCATCAGATGCGTAAAGTGAGTGCTTTAGCCCACCAAAATCCAGAGACATAATAATCCAGTAAGTAATGCATCTTAGAATATGTTGGAGCTTCTGGACCAGACCCAAGGACAGCAACACATAGAGTGCATTGCAGTAATCCAGACTCAAGAATATCAATGGATGAACTACAGTGGCTCAGTTATTCCAATCCAGATAAGGCTGTGGCCAGTGTACAAGATGAAGCTGATAAAAGGCAGTCCCAGCCCAAGAGGCCACAAGCAGTCTAATGACAAAGATTTATCTAGGAGTGACCTCAAGATGTGTACTGTATATTCCTGCATTTAAGACTACTTTTAAAGCCAGGAAAATAAAAGTCGGGGGTCGTCTTATACGCCAGGTCATATTTCTTATGCGGCGAGTATATCCCAAACTCTACATTTTAACTGGAAAAGTTGGGGGTCGTCTTATGCGCCCAGTCGTCTTATACGCCGGAATATATGGTATTTGCTTCTTTAAAGGGGCTGGAACCCTTTGGAACAAGCAACTGGACTATTTTTCTGGATGGAGGAACCACATACCCACAAAACTTCTGTCTTCCCAGGATTTAAATTTCATTTATCTACCCTCACCCAGTTCACCACTGCATTCAGGCAGTGGTCCAGCTCTTGCACAGCCACTCCTGATTTAGATGCTATTCAGAAAAAGAACTGTGTGTTATCAGGATGCTAGCACAACTGTAGCAATGGGTTTCATATTGCACAACCATTATTCTCACCTTAATGCTAGTGCAACAGTCCTTGCACGGGCAGTCAGAGAAAACTGGGTCTTTTTAACTCATCAAATGCAAATGTTTGCCCAAAATAACTTTTTCACTGGTGCAGCAGCATTCCTTAAGCTAGGCAGATTGCTTGGAGCCCTGTGCAATAGCAAGATATGCTTATTATATATTTAAATCTCTTTCGATTCTAAGTTGCACATTTGAATCTTTGAGTTGCAAGAAATGGTATAAATTGTACACTTTGTGAAACTGTGAAGAGATCCAGGTGCACGGCATATTGCGTGCAGCATGTGAGCTACGGAGCAGCCGGGCATCTGATCTGTGCTAACAGGAGGGTGAAAATAAATGAGTGGGCTGTGTCTAACAACACATAATGAGGAACAAAGCATTTTCCTTTACAAAACTGTAGATAAATAGGTCAGACCGGGGTTCTTATAAGTGAGCTGAAGAGCACTATATAGGTCAACAGCTAATTCTGGAAGGATTTGACAGTTTAAAGCTGTGTCATTGGGAAATATTTACATGTGATAGGACAGCCTTTGCCAACCTGCTTACCCTGTAGAAGTTTTGGGCTTCAAGTCCCATCAGCCCAAAACATATAGAGGGCAGCAAATTGGTGACAGGATAGTATAATAGGATTATCAAGTCTCTTGTAAAACTGTAGCATAGGTGATTATACTTGATGTTTTTATTGATGGGGAATAAACAGGAGTGTTGTCAGGTTCTTAAAGTACTAGGGGCACATGTCCATGAAACAAATTTGCATTAAATGTGCATGTGCTGATAATGTGCCCAGATACCTCTGGGAAGTTAAGTTCATGTTTGCCTGGGGTCTCACCAGCACTGCAACTTATAAGCACTATAAGTTTGGAAAAGGGAGCAAGAGGCAGGAGATCTGGGGACCAATACAACAGACCTAGCATTACCTCCTAACAATGCCCCCGGGAATGAGCCAGACATTACTCAATGGTGTCATTAGATTTTGCGACACAGTGGCAGCAAGGCTGATGGCATCATGTCAGATGCCGACAGTAGAGAATCAAGTCCATCCCTTCATTTTTTCCATTTATGAATTTGAGGGCAGTTGTGCAAACAACATCAAGCAGAATAATGATGGTACAGTAGTACCTCAGGTTACAGACGCTTCAGGTTACAAACGCTTCAGGTTACAGACTCCGCTAACCCAGAAATAGTAGCTTGGGTTAAGAACTTTGCTTCAGGATGAGAACAGAAATTGTGCGGCGTCAGCGCAACAGCAACGGGAGGGCCCATTAGCTAAAGTGGTACCTCAGGTAAGAACAGTTTTGGGTTAAGAACGGACCTCCAGAACGAATTAAGTTCTTAACCTGAGGTACCACTGTATAATCCAGCAGGATTTCAGTCTGAAGTACTGTGTGCAAGCATATTCCTAGTTGTTAACTCAGGAAGACTAATTATGCACATAGTGTGAGAAAGAGAGTCTAAGTGCTCTCTCTCTCTCTCTCTCTCACACACACACACACACACACACACACACTTCAAATAAGGATACTTCCAAAATTCATATTCATTAATTTAGTCATTGAAAATGCCACAAAACAGTGTGGAAGCTTTTTGAGTTCTCCAAAACTCTCCATCAAGCTAGAAGGTTAAAAAAAAACATGGTGTGTGGGGGGGGGGAGAGTAACAGACAGAGACTGGTGGTCAAGTGATCCATATCTGCACCTGTTGCTTTCATATTATCATGGAGGAGCCAAATGATATTCACAAATTTATCTGGGCAAAGATCACCAGTGTTGAAGCAATGATTCTTCAACATCAACTTCGTTGGACTGGTCATGTTGTGCAGATGCCTGATGATCGTCTTCCAAAGCAACTACTCTATTCTGAACTTAAAAATGGAAAGCGTAATGCTGGTGGTCAACAAAAGAGGTTTAAAGACTGTCTCAAGGCAAATTTTTAAAAATGTAGTATAAACACCAACAATTGGGGAACACTTGCCTGCGAGTGCTCCAGTTGGAGAACAGCCTTTACCAAAGGTGTCATGGGCTTTGAAGACACTCGATCTCAGGACACAAGGGAGAAACGTGCTAAGAGGAAGGCACGCTTGGCAAACCCTCACCATGATAAACTCCTGCCCAGAAACCAATGTCCCCACTGTGGAAAGACGTGTGGATCCAGAATTGGCCTCCACAGTCACTTACGGACTCATTGTTAAAACCGTGTTTATGGAAGTCAATCTTACTCGGCTACAAGTGATCGCCGAAGAAGAAGAAGAAGAAGAAGAAGAAGAAGAAGAAGAAGAAGAAGAAGAAGAAGAAGATCTGCACCTGTTCAGAATCTTAAGGTGAAGTGTGGGAGCAGGTAGCAGACCAGAGAGAGAGAGAGAGAGAGAGAGAGAGAGAGAGAGAGAGAGAGAGAGAGTACATGTACCAAAAGTTGCTCCCTGTGCATATATCCCTAACTGGATCAGGACATCTAACTTGCAAGTCCTTTTCTACCTCTGCTCACTTATCCTCGTCCATTCTGGTAGATGCAACAACATCCATTTTTCATTCTTCATTTTTTCATTCATTTTAGTTTCTTTCTTAGCGAGGAAAACAATGGTGTCATCCTTCGAACTAAGTGAACTTCTGTATTCCTTTAATGATTATATTCCATTCATATATTGTTTCCCATGGTTACCCTTTCAAACTGATCTGTGTATCTCAGTTTATTTTGCTTACATTATCTGTGATTACTTTTGTTTATATTTCATCCATGACAATCTTATGCCATATAATCTGAATAGCCTTTCTCCAATTCACTAAAGCTTTTAAAAACTATTATTCTTGTGCACTTTTCCATCCACTAAATACACAATACGCATTACAAAGTAATTTAATATTAGCCATGTTTAAGCAAGCTTGAACTTGGAAACATTACAGTTTCTAAAATTAATGTAACCAATGAGCTTACTGGCTACAATGGCACATCCTGTTTATGCTGAAAAACTTTTAACTGAATGAGAAAGATCTGGAACAGCTGCTCTGCAAAGCTATGCAAGGTCATAATTCTTTCAACAAGCCTCAGTTTGAGGGAAGTCTTCAAGAGAAGCCTAGCCCAGGGAGGGTATAAGGCAGGCTTCCTCAACCTCGGCCCTCCAGATGTTTTGGCCTACAACTCCCATGATCCCTAGCTAACAGGACCAGTGGTCAGGGATGATGGGAATTGTAGTCCAAAACATCTGGAGGGCCGAGGTTTGGGGATGCCTAGTATAAGGACTGCTATTAATGGACAAACAGAGCTCAGTCAAAGGTGGGCTTTCTTTCTGAAGTCAATTTTTTCATCATAGCATAATCCAACATGCTTTTATTTTCATGCAGATACATTAATTGTAGAATATGCTATTTATCACTGACATTTTGGATTTGTGACAGGTTGGACTATTACTACTACTACTACTACTACTATTGCCATTTCTATACCCCTTAATATATAAAAAATAACTCTAAGTAGTGTGCAGAGAACTAAAGCAACAACAGTCAAATTCAACAACAAATTTTACAATAATACAGTTATATTAGCAAAACTGTCTATATCTATATGAATTCTGTTTTTCCCCTTCTGACACACTTCCCTTCTCAGCTTCCTGGCAATCACTCAGGACTAAGAAAGGACATTATTATTTTTTGCCAACATATGTTAAGATGGATCATTGAAGGACAGTCTTTTAAAACATCCTATTTTGCAGTTTGATTGATATACTGTAGATACATTGAAAAAGGTTTTGGGGGTGTATCACAACCCTAAGCATATTTAGCCAGTTACCAGTGATGTCTATTGAGTTCAATGGGGCTTTTTCCTAATTTCATGGGCTGCAGCATTAACCATTTTTTGGTGAAACTCCTCAAAGAAGGACAAAGATGCTGCATTTGGTAATAACAACTTTATAGTCCAACTATTCTTGGTCATTTCTGAAGAACCATCTTGCCCTGAGGTAGAGGAGAGAGAAAGCGAGAACAAATAACTTGACCGAAAGAGAGTAGTCTGAGAAGACAAATTGAGATGAGATCATATATTGTCTGTTAGCCTGTGACTAACATGGACGGCAATTACTTCAAACAAAGGTGCTGCGTTGGGGGGGGGGGGGTTCAGTGATATATTTCACAGGAACTTTCCTCATGGGGTGAAGTTTTAATTGGTAATTTTTCTGAATAAATTATCTGTTTTATTATATGTGATTTATATATTGAGAAGATATTGATTTTTTTTTGATGCAGGCTTCTTTGAGCTGAAAAAGAACACTATACAAAATGCTCTCTTGATGAATGGACGAACAATGTCTAGCCAGGGCAGAACTATTTATTTAAAAAACAAAACAAACCTGTGCATTATTATCACTTTAATGCTGTTTGCACTAGGTTGCCTCAAACTACTTGCCAAGAGTGACAGACTGAATTTAACACTGAATTTATCAGTGGCAATATGCAAACCATTTTACTGTAAGATCTGGGGCTTTTTTAGTAGTTTTGGAAGTACAATGTTAACATGATCACATCTAATATGTGTGCCATCCACTAGCATGCATGAATTACTGAAAACTCTCTTCCAAATGCTTTTTGTAGTTGGGAATAAATTTATTCCAGTCTTTACAAAACAAACCTTGAATACTTTTTCCTCTCAGTAGTCGACAGAAATAGCACAAAACATCACTGAGTAAATTACATTTTCATTGAAATCAAAATAAGATTGTGATGGGATGAGGGGGGAGATAGTTGCTATGAAATCTATCTTGTTAACTTCCCTTTGATTGCTGCCACCATTCTAAGGCCACGTCTTCAAATTTCCCATGAAAGGCCAATGTTTTTAAGGGAGCTGTTATTCCATACCCATAATGTGCCTTAAAGCAATTCCTAAACTAAATGGAGATGAGGAAAACATAGGCAGGGCAATTTGGCAATGACCTCATATTTACTAGCAAGCACGGGGATAGTTTCTCAATAACTATTAGCTCCAGGCTCTCATTTTCGTAGTTTCTTCTTGTTCAGTTCAATGAACAAGATTCTTCTTATTGCCTTTTATCAATCCTGATTGCAACAGAAGTTTCATTTAACATTTCTTAGGAACTTCATTAATTTGTGAATATCAATTAAGATTTTAAGTATATTAAACTTTTTTAAAGTTGTGGTGTGTTTTTTTAAAGAAAGACCAGATTTAGATATCTGATCTATGGCATAGCTGCCAAGTTATCCCTTTTTAAAAGGGATTTTCCCTTATGCTGAATAGGCTTCCTCACGAGAAAAGGGAAAACTTGGCAGCTATGATCTATGGCTACATTAAAAGTCCACATTGCTGTTTACTAGCTTACCAGCTTCTGTGATTAATTTTTCAAATATTCTATTCCAACACGTCCTTTTATTTTTTTTCAAGAATCAAGCAAGCTTTTTGTTTGTGGCAGTTCTGCCTCCAAAATGTCGTGAAATGAGCTGATACGATATGGTTCTTATTCCCCAACCCCTCTTCCCTCCTGCATTACAAAGACACATACACAGAAATGTGTGTTTTACATAAGAGTTTCCTTCGGGAAAAAATAGCTTTAAATCTCTTACTGTGTCATATTTGTCAGCCTGCCCTTAGATATTTCAAGACTCTGAAGCTTCCTTATCTCTCAATTCTCTAGTACCAACTCCAGGGCTTTCCCTATTGGCTGATTCTTTCTTTTGAGGTTTAAATGTAATCCCATGGAGGGGTGGAAACTCTACAATATAGAAACTAATGATATCAATGAAGGCAAACTTTCAGAGAAAAGAGCTGGGGAAATGTGCCATTAAACTTCCCTGCATGGAATCTTTAAAAAATACCTGGGGGGGGGAGAGAGAATTGAAAGAAGTGTAGGTGACTACTTCATTAAAAATAGCTTTTAAAAATGCAAGTAGATCTTTAGTGTTTAATCCTATCAATTTGAATAGGATTTAATCTTACTTTCTCTGGATTGACTACATGGTGGCCAATATCCAGGGTTTCATGAGCAGAACTCTTGCATGCTAACATGAGACTGGTGGAGCAATCCTAGTCTACATGTTTACTCAAAGCAAGTCCCACTGAGTTCAATGTAAGTGGTTAGAGAACTACAGCATGAACATTGTATAACAGTTAGATGCAGCTTGGACCATCAGCAAAGAACACCTAAATTTAAATCCTCACTGTTGTGTATTGGCCCTCCTGGCTTGCCATACCAGGCACTGCCTGAGTCGGCTGTGTGTTACAAGCATGTCCCCCCCCCCCAACCATAAACTCTTTGTATTAAAGTTGTGTTTATTGTGCCTCTTCTTCAGGATACTTTTCATACACTCAGCCATGGAGCTGGCTGAGTAACTTGGATCAGTCCCTACTTATTACACTACCTAAAGTGTTGGCCCCACTAAGGCTGCAAACTGGTAAATAGGTAAATTCAGTAGTTTATTTGGGACAGCAAATTAATTGTGATTTTTACTGTCAGGGAGAAGAAGCAGACGTTTTCTGCTTCAGGTGCCAAAATAATTTGAGCATTCGAGGGGAACTATACACCTTGATTGGGCCTGTTTGTGAGCTTCCGAGAACCACCTGGTTGGACACTGTGAGAACAGGATGCTGGACTAGAGGAGCCAGCAGGCTCTTCTTATGTTGATTTGGGAGGGCGCCACCTGCTGTTCTACCTCCAGCAGCAAAATGTCTTCAACCAGTCTTGTATACCTTCCTAAGCACCTGCATCTTAAAAAGCAGAGACATCACCTTGCCTATAAAGGTCCATATAGTTAAAGCTATGGTTTTCCCAGTAGTGATGTATGGAAGTGAGAGCTGGACCATAAAGAAGGCTGATCGCCGAAGAATTGATGCTTTTGAATTATGGTGCTGGAGGAGACACAAATCACAACCAGACCTAGAATAAAGGCATCTTGTCTTGGAAGAAAAAATGTGTAAGGAATACCCATGACTATTGTAGAACACTGACCTATACAGGATTTCATGGCACCAGACATGAAAACCTCAGCTGGTTGTAGCTCACCAAGAAGGCATAGCAAGCACTGAGTTTGCTGGATGTTTGTAACAGTACCCAATGGAATGAAGATGCAGTGACAGGGAACATTGAATGTGTTTCTGCCTGGCTTGCAGCTGTTACAGGCACAAAACCTCCATTAGGGAAGGGGGGAAAGATGGCAAGCCAATGTGCCATGCAATGCTCTGCAGTGCAGCTGAAGAGCTGGTTATTTTGCTTTTGTTTCTCAACAGCCTTGACATGCCTAAGAATTCTGACCTTTTCTCCTATCAGCACGAAGACAAGTAATTAGGCTGTTTAGAACTAAAGCATTCCAAATATCTGAATTCAGCAGGGGGAAAGGCTTCTTCTTTCTTAATGTGAGGAGCTGAGAAAGAACAAACTGGTAAACAGTTGCCTCTCTAAATGTGATTTCATTATTTGCAGGTTTCATTTCCCGCCTCTCAATTATGCTTACTGCATCATTGAAAAATCAATGTGAAACAGGGTCATATGCCTCAGGCAATAATTCTGTGGTAATGCCTGCCTTAATCACAGTCTTGCCCTTTAACATTTGACCTTTTCAAAATTAATTCTGCTCGCAACCATACAGAGAAAGTTTTACCTAACACCATCCATTCCAATGGAGGCTTCCTCCTTTAAATTTGAATGTAAATATTTCAGGATGCAGTCTTGCTGACACTTACTTGGGGACTAAGCTGCACTGAATTCAATTATGCTTTCTTTTGAGCAGATATTATAGAATTGCACTGTCAGTCAAATAATAATAATAAAATAACGCTGTCAGATTTTGATTTGCAAATTCGCTTTTTATTATTTATTCATCAGACAGATGTGATTCCCATGCTCCCAAACTATTGCTAAAGTTTGTTTTCAGTAGGAAAGGGGAAACAAAGTTCAATCTTTCATCTACACAAGGATGCCAATTATGCTAAAAACATTATACAAATACACTGAATACTATTACCAAATATTCCTACAGCAAATCATACAATGTTTAAATATCATCTGTTCAACACAGAATGAAGCAGTATATTCAACCTCTGTAATGGCAGCTAATGTTAAAAATGCATTTGAAAATTTGTTGTCCCATTTATTCCACCCCTGTATCTGCTCGTTTTTGGTTTTTTTTTTACTTCTGCATCTTGTTGTTGTTTAGTCCTTTAGTCATGTCCAACTCTTTGTGACCCCATGGACCAGAGCATGCCAGACACTCCTGTCTTCCACTGCCTCCCGCAGCTTGGTCGGTCAGACTCATGTCCGTAGCTTCGAGAACACTGTCCAACTATCTCGTCCTCTGTCGTCCCCTTCTCCTTGTGCCCTCCATCTTTCCCAACATCAGGGTCTTTCCCAGGGAATCTTCTCTTCTCATGAGGTGGCCAAAGTATTGGAGCCTCGGCTTCAGGATCTGTCCTTCCAGTGAGCACTCGGGGCAGATTTCCTTATAAGAATGGATAGGTTTGATCTTCTTGCAGTCCATGGGACTATTTCTACAAAATAGTGGCCATCTCCTTTCTGGCTAAAGCAATTTTGCATGAGAACTTGCGCAATAAAATGTAATATTTCCAGAGGGCAAATATATAGAGAGAGATAAAATAGGTTCTGAATATTGTGGCATTTGTTTCATACAGAGTGCGTTAAGGAAGCTGTTTTGTCATTCAGCTGCAATGAAAGAGGAGCACGCAGCCCAGTTGCTAACATGGTGCTACAGCACACAGAAATGTAAAGGTTTAGCTTCAATCACAGTATTTTAGAGCATATCACTAATGGTAACAGCTAGGAGAAAGATTAACCTAAACCCATCCATTGCCAGCATAAATGTGTTGATTCATATTATTACTCTCCACCCCGCCTACTCTGATGATTTCCCTATATGCATACCAACTTCTCAGATCCACTGTTAGGCAATTACTCACCTAAGCCTCACGGATGATAAAGCTGTAGGGAGAAATATAACCTCAGTCATATGCACTTCATCCCATCCCATCCATAGCAAAGCCAATGCATCTTGCTCTTTATTTGCTTGTTTGTCAAATCTTGTTACTGATCAGAAGTGACATTCTATATAATGTCAGACAAGAACCTGCACAAAGCAGTATTTTTGTATTTACCAAAAGGCTCAGCATCAAGTTTGGCACTGCTCCTTTACAGATTCAAATAGTTGGAAACTCCTTTTTGTCATGAGATTCCTTACACTAAACCTCCCTCTGCCCCACCAGACGGAGCAATTTCTTTGGCCGCACCTGCCTTGCAGGTTTTAGGGCTGACCCTACAATTATGCAGAATGGCAAAAGGTAAAGGACCCCTGGACAGTTAAGTCTAGTCAAAGGTGACTATGAGGTGTGGCATTCATCTCACTTCAGGCTGAGAGAGCCGGCGTTTGTCCACAGACAGCTTTCTGGCTCATGTGGTCAGCTTCTGGTGCAACAGAACGCTGTGACGGAAGCCAGAGTGCATGGAAATGCCATTTACTTTCCCGCCTCAGTGGTACCTATTTATCTACTTGCATTGGTGTGCTTTCGAACTGCTAGGTTGGCAGGAGCTGGGACAGAGTAACAGGAAATCACTTTGTCGTGCAGATTCGAACCGCCAACCTTCCAAACAGTAAACCCAAAAGGGTCAGTGGTTTAGACCACAGCATCACCTGCAACCCATACCACTGCTCTCTCAGTGCAGCCTTCTCCAGCCAGCGCCACATGGAGTTCTGCCTAATTTCTACCTCCTTGATTCCAGAGCACCTTGCCGCAAACCTCTGTATAAAAGGACAACTTTTTCTGTGTGACATCAGGCCATTGTTGTCCTGGCAACCTCCCCTCAGTTACCAGTAGGGTCTTTGCCTTGTAGATGTATTTTGCAATGTGTTAGTGTCAGGGCGGAGCCATCATCTCCTCTGCTCCTCTGGCAGAAAAACAAGCTCAGCCATTTCTGATTTAAACCCAAAAATCTAGAGGGGGAAATCCAAGAAAATGTATTTCTTAGCAAGGAGATTATTGGACTGAGTCTTTGCAATCTCACATAGTACAATCAAGAAAGTTGTTGTTGTTAATTATGATGATGATGCATATTTGGGATAGCAATTGTGTCTTCTTCTTGTACATTATTTTAGTACTGAATGAACTTTTTTTTGGGGGGGGTGTTTGCAGAGTTTTGTAAACCATAATTGAGAGAGGGCCAAGAAGCTCTTCTGGGTTCAGGGACTTGCATCTTTCACAGTCATTTTACTGTGTACACATACGTTCCTGTGTGTACCATAACAAACATGTACCTATTCCGGCGTATAAGACGACTGGGCGTATAAGACGACCCCCAACTTTCCCAGTTAAAATATAACTCGCCATATAAGAAATACAACCCAGCATATAAGACGTCCCCTGACTTTTGAGAAGATTTTCTTGGGTTAAAAGGTAGTCTTATACACAGGAATATACTATTTCTTTAGAATAGTGAGTGTTGTATGTGGCATATTTTATAGTTCAAAATAAATCAAGACCTCCCCCCCCCAAAAAAAAGAAATGTTTGTTCTTCTTTATTTCACTGATATAAAATAATTGCTATCATCAATTTATTTATTTGCTTTCTGGGAGGAAACTGTAAATTTTCCATCTAGTCCTTTTGCAGGTAAAGCGTTTAGAGGAGAAAGTGCAAACTGAATCTCTTTATCCTTTACTTAAATTTACCCACAAGGGTTATGAAATAATTAGGCTCCACACATTTATAAACTTACCTGCCTCCTTTTTTTCAAATGCTTTACTTGCCAAATCAAAACTGCCCAATCAAAACTGGGGTCTTGATATCAGGGGCGTAGCAAGGGGGGACGATGGGAGCGGGCGGCCCCAGGTGCCACCCTGGGGGGGGGGTGACACTCGGTGCGCCTCTCCCTGGCCTGCCCTTTGCCTCCGCCCGCATGCACCGAGCAGGTGAGCAACCAAGCTGCGGAGCGAGGCTTTTTACTGGGTGGCAGGGCAACGATGCCTCCCAAGCAGTCCAGTAAAAAACCTCGCTCCATGGCCTGCCAGCAGTGCTGCTCCAGCACCATATGGACGGTGCCCCACCGGCACCCTGTGATGCAGCACGCATGCACAGCGTTGCTATGTAGCGACGCGTGCGTCGTACATAGCGACGCTGCACATATGTGCTGCATCGCGGGTTGCCGCTCCAGGTGCCGGAGCGGCTTCCTCCGCCACTGCTTGATATTTCATTCTCAGTCTTCCCTTTTTTGTTGTTTAACTTCTAGAGATGGAGAATTATTGTGTGTCAGTTAAAATCAAATCGCTCTTACGTCTTCCTTTTCTTAGTGAACTGCACAGCATAAGCCAATCAAATGCGCTTACAAACACCTTTACAAAACGTGCCTTTTATTTTTTACATTGCCTTTGAGAACCAATTCGAAACAACCTCTGTTGCCGTATGAGCAGTGATTTGTTACCCATGCTGAGTCATGAGCAATCATTCTACCTAATTCAGTCTTAGTTCTTTGTTGGAAGTAGAACCAAGATGCCCATGGTAGTATAGAATCAGTGGCACATGTCCTCCTGTCCTGTTCCCTTTATAAATACCTGAGGAACGAGATCATCACCCTACTCCTTCTAACCATCCCAGGGCGCTCAACCATGGCCACAATGCATTTCCTTCTATCAGACCTAAATGACCACACAACAGCTAGGTTGCTAGCTACATTGCTGGGGCAATTAGAATAAGGGCCACCAACTGATTGATAATTCAGGATTCTAATTTGTGCTTTTATCAAATCCTCTTCTGTATACATTGTATCATTTGATTGTTGCTATGGCCTTTGGCTAATGCGAATAAGGTTTATTATTATTAAGATCCCCATTGCAGCTGCAAACACAGGTATCTTAAGTTCAGCTGCTTTTTCCAACAGAAAAGCAACTTCAGGAGGGAATGGTTTTTAACAAAGAAGCAGCAGGAATTGGGGGCAAAGGTTGCTTAATGACATCTCTGCCTCCTGTCCATTTTCTTCCCCTAGATTCCAGCTGTGCTAGAATAAACATGGAGTGTGAACAGTAGGAAGGAGCTTGGTGGGATGGAGGTGTTGTTCAGGGGAAATGGCCGCGAGGGGAAGGCTTTCCTCCTCCCACCGCTCCTCCTCCTGAAGCAATGTTAACCTAGTAAAAGCAGCTCTTGGGGTTTAAATACTCATCTCTGTGTGTAATACTGGCCTTCCTGGCTTTTCTCACTCCTACTACAACAATCGCAGTATTGGCTAGTTATTTATAACTGTAATATTTGTAAGCCCAAGAGGGCATTTAAAATGCTTCCCTCTATCCAGAACCTATAATTAGTCCCTCAGATTGTTCGTTGTGTTTATCCTCTTCTCTAGCTGTGGCCTTGAGACTCCATTTCCCATTTTTAAGCATCTTCTTGTACACCTTGTTCTGTCCCACAGTGAATAATTAATCTCACCAGCAGGCTTCTGCCTATTTGTGTCTCTAACCCTCGTTGAAGTAAATCTGAGATACAGTGACATTTCAGTCTTCAAAAGTTTTGCCTTTGAAATTAAGCTAATATTCTCTGCAGTAGAAAATTGCATATTATTATTCTGTACAGTATAGCCATCTACCCTCAGCTACTCCATCTTACTCACTGTATACAACATTGTATTTGAATTCCTCAAAATATTTGGAACAACAAAGCTGGAATACAGAGAAGTCTGCTCACAGAAGACAACCTGGGAAGCAACATACGGTTTATGGTGAGCTGTGTGTAGTTTCCAAAGCATGTTAATGAGGCATGATAATGATTTTGAAGATGCTAATTAATAACGTTCAGCATTTGAATTTAGGAATATCAAAGGGTAATAATCCAGACAGTGGAGCCAGACATTGTATCTCCTGGTGAGTCTCAATGTTTCTCCCAACTTTATTTAGTCACACAGTCTGATGCTGTGACAGAAAAGCCCTTTCTTGATCCATAGTTTTTGTCGTTGAAACTACAAGTCATCTATAAAACCAAACTGCCTCCATCAAGACAGGCTGCTTGAATCATGTGCCCTGAGTGTAGCTCTTAGGAATTGTGTATTTCAAAGAAATTGCCAAAATGTCCTCTGCTCTGGGAAGTGCTTGCCTAAGGTGCTTGTCAAATGCAAAATGACCATCTTTTGTCCAAACATTTACCAGCCCCATACCTTAATAGCCCATCTATCCCTTTAAAGTGACAAGCTCTAGACTCTTTAATCTTGTATAAGGAGTCAGGTTGGGGGAGCATTTTAGCATATTAAATGAAGGCTCATTGAAAAGGAAATACTCAAGTCACTTGATCATAGAGGTGGACTTTGCCTGGAGCTAAATTTGGCAGTTTGAATAGATTTGGCTGCTCACAGAAGTTGATTGGGTCAGTGTCCCAAAGACCTCTTTCTCTAATATTTCTTTGGGGGGAGGGGGAGGAAGTATCAGCCCATGAAAAACATCTCCCTTTGACTATTTTACTTGGGGGGGGATGTTATCCATCATGGTACGGTACTGACCCAGATGGGAGTAATTTGCTTCCTAATTTAAGGAGCAATCCTATGAGTGGAATTCAATGTTAATCCTACTAAGACTAGACTCATGGACAGGGCCAACTTGTGTTCATTAATTTCAGTAGGTCTACTCTGAGTTGTCTTGGTTGAGTACAACCCTAGGGGTTAATTTCAATTACTGTCTTGCTAGTGGAAGCTCATGCAAGGACTTCTGCTGGCACAGTAGGGCTTTCCACCCCTCTCTACCACTCACTGTGCACCTGCACCAAAGCTGTCAACCTTCCCTTTTTTTTGCTGGAAATTCCCTTATTCCAGAGCCATTTCCTGCTGCTATACTGGATTGTTAGATATACCATAGACTGCCCCCGGGACAGGTGAGGCTGCTGATCCCTTATTTTCAAATCCGAAAGTTGACATCTATGCCCTGCACTGCCAAAAATAATGGGTCAGGAGAACAGCACACAGGGGGGAGAACAGGGGGGATGGTTATGCCTGAGAAGCTGAAATACTTGTCCTGGTGGAATGATTGTTATAGTGCTATGATGAATTCCTCTCAGTGGCCCCTGTGAGGGATCCCTACCAGAGATCTACAGTGAGGATCTCCTTATCTGCTAGAGCAGGGCTGTCCAACAGGTCGATCGTGATCTACTAGTCAATTGCTGGATGCCCCTGGTTGATTGCGGGGTCCCACTCCCGAAAAAGCTCAATAACTTTGGCTCCCCCCAAAAAAGCTCAACAAATCTTGTCAATCCTATGGGTAGATCAGTGACATTTTTTTATAGTGGTTGTAGATCGCAGTCTCTTGGGAGTTGGACAACCCTGTGCTAGAGGAAAGGTTGGTCCATGTGCAGAGAGGGAAGTGCAACAGAGAACTCTGATGGGGTGGCTGGGGCAACCCAGTCAGATGGGCAGCATTTAAATATTATCATTATCATCATCATCATCATCATCATCATCATCATTAGTTTGTGAGCAATAAGGGCAGAAAGGGGCATTGTGGGGAGGGGTGTCATGGGCAAATCAGGGAAGGCTTGGATCCAGTATATATTTCCTTGATAGATACATGGAATGTAAGGTGCCCACTTATTCACCTCCAAAAATTTTTGAAATGCATCACAAAAAAGACTACAAAAGAGGTCACAGATTGACATTAAAATGCATGTGTGAATTTATATACTGTATATCTATAGACTGTACATTGTTCAAGACTCAAGGTTAAAGTAGGGTCGTCCAACCTGGCCTCAGATCAGCCATTTCCTCAATTTCCTTGGCATGTGAATGTAACTTTTTGATGCAGAGCCAGGGGCACAATTGCATGCATACGAGTCACCCAATTAAGCATGATTTTAGGAGGAAAAGTAAGCTTGTGAAGCCTGCTATTCCAGAAAGAAGTACAGATGAATGAGAAACATAAATCTTAGTGTTGGGATACCAGGTGACAAGAGTAAAAATGAAATGTTGTGTGCGGCAAGATTACTACTCTGGATATAACTTTAAGGTGAATACAAATATACTTTTACAAAGCAAGACTCAGCTTGGGTGGCTTTAAGGGGGAATTAGACAAATTCCTGGAGGATAAGGCTATAAATTGCTACTAGCCGCAATGGTTACTAGCCCCAGTCAGAGGCAGTAATGCTTCTGAATACCAGTTGCTAGAAACCAGAGGGAGGAAGAGGGCTCTTGTGCTTGAACCCTGCTTGTGGGTTTCCCATAAGCATCTGGTTGGCCACTGTGAGAACAGGATGCTAGACTGGCCTGATCCTGCAGGGCTCTTCTTAAGTTCTTCTTTCAAGAAGGAACAAAATCTGCCTTCCAGTTCCTCAGCAACATCTATTCTTGAGAAGTGTACTTAATATATTCTACGGCTTGCCACTCGAATATACGCCATATCAAATTTAGATTTTGTGTCATTCGATGCATTACGTACTGCTCTAACCTGCCAAGATGCCTCCAAAGCTTAGCCTCAGTACAGCTGAATTCAAATTGAAGCAGCGATTATGCTAAAGCACCTTACGCTGTTGGCAGAAAACTGACCTCGGTCTCCACAGGCAGCACTGAGCTGAAGCCCAGCCTATTGTAATAGGCTTGGAGTGACTTTTATTGACTGCTACCTAAAAGCTGTAGGGACCCAGGTGGCTCTGTGGGTTAAACCACTGAGCCTAGGGCTTGCTGATCAGAAGGTCGGCGGTTCGAATCCCTGTGACGGGGTGAGCTCCCGTTGCTTGGTCCCAGCTCCTGCCAACCTAGCAGTTCGAAAGCACATCAAAATGCAAGTAGATAAATAGGAACCGCTATAGCGGGAAGGTAAACGGCGTTTCCGTGTGCTGCTCTGGTTCGTCAGAAGTGGCTTTGTCATGCTGGCCACATGATCTGGAAACTATACGCCGGCTCCCTCGGCCAATAATGCGAGATGAGCGCGCAACCCCAGAGTCGGTCACGACTGGACCTAATGGTCAGGGGTCCCTTTACCTTTACCTAAAAGCTGTACACGTGAGTTTGTGTATTTCACAACAGAATTCAGATATTTTAGGCTGCAGGCTGCAGTTTAGCAAGGAGGTTCAGTTCCTGGAAGGGGTGATGTCACTGCAAAATCTTTCTTCTAATTCCGGCAACTTTTTTCCATGGCTCTGCTTTATATACAAGTGCTGAAATTGGGAACAGAAGAAGTTTCCACGTGGATGTCTCCCTGGGGGGTTCATTTGAAATCACAGAACCAGAACAGTTTATGCTAATTGTATTTATGAAGAGCACTTGAAAAATTAGATTCTGTAAGCAGACTCCCTTCATTCAGGGGAACATGGATTCTATTTAAACCTCATTCTGAATGCCATCACAAACTCTCCAAGTGTCCCTATTTTCCAGGGACAGTCCTGGATTGACAGAAGCCATGCAGGTTTCTGATTCCATCCCAGAATGTACTGCTTTTCCTTAGGACGTCCCTATTTTCATTGGAGAAATGTCAGAGGATATGGAGTTATGTCACTCCCGAGCCAAGGAGATAAGTAACTATACAACCTTTAGAAGACATCTGAAGGCAGTCCTGTATAGGGAAGCTTTTTAATGTTTAAATTTTTATTATACTTTTATATATGATGGAAGCTGCTGAGAGTGGCTGGGGTAACCCAGGCAGATGGGCAAAGGCAGAGCTAGCTACTCCAGCACCTGGGGGCGGAGCCAGCTGCCTGTAGGGGTGGGGCTAGCCAACTTCCATGGGGGCTGGGCTAGCCGGCTTCTGTGGAGCGGGGCTAGCTGCCTGCGGCGAGCGTCCTGGAGGGTGGCGCAGCGATGTCAAACCCCTCCCCCCAAGATGACACCCAGGGCAGGCTGCACTCACCGCACCCCCCTTCCTCCACCAGTGCAGATGAGCAGAGTATGAATAAATTATTATTATTATTATTATTATTATTATTATCATCATCATCATCATCATCATCCATCATCGTTGTCATCATCATGGAACAGGGCGTCCCTATTCTCATCAGAGAAATGTTGGAAGGTATGCAATCCCTTGATGGCAAATGTCTATAGGCAATTCTGATTTAGATATTCACAAGCAGCATCAGGATGTAAGAGAACTCCCATACACAGTAACTCCACAATGATATACTATCAGATAATAAGGATTCTCACCTGGCAACCTATCTGCAAGCTATTATCATTCCCTTGCAGGGTAGAAGCCTTCTGCTGCTCCCATGGTTTTCTCAAGCAATAACCCACTTAACCAGCTATTACTTATAAAAATATCTTCCTGAACAATGAAGAATGCATACAAGGACAACTGCTACAAGAAATAGATCTCTGATTTGTATCCTGAAGTAACATGGCTTGTCATTTTCAGAACCAGGAAAGACTAAGACTGTAAAGCTTTGCACTGTTGCTTGAGAGACAGTTCCATTGAACAGAGACTTCTAAGGAAATGTGTTTAGGATTCCACTCCACAGTTCCCTGCTCAGCAACACTGACATTGGTTAATCCTCCCACCTAAAAATGAGTGAAATTGCTCCTTTCAATATTATGACCTTTTCCCCATAAGTGTTTTCTAAAAAGAGCTTATTGGAGGAAAATAATATATAAGGATTTCTGCACTTGCAGAGCTTTTAAGGTGGATGACAACATTCTGCATCCACTGGGACTGTTTACCTTCAGATGCCCGGAATCTCTGTAACAGAAGTGGAACATAAGAACTGGAGAGCCATCACTTCTCCAGTGAACAAGCATGACAAGAATAAAAATATGGAGAGTGTTTGTTTAAGCAAGGAGAAAACTGACAGTTAAAATTCAGTCTGAAGAACTTCTTCTTACCCCATTGTCACATAATCCTATGCGTAAAGCCAAAACTTCAGTTGTAACATGTGATTCCACATGATTATGCTCCCCAGTCTTATTCTTGGACTATTTCAGAATAGTCCAGTTCTCTCATAGTCTATGAATCAGAATTTCTGGAAGCAAAGAAAGGGTTCTTCTCCCAGGCATCACAAAGTCACACAGCTAAATTAACTTGCTTACGAAGGCTTAAAACTTTTAATCAGGAGCTCTGCAACTAAGCCAGGATTTACTGACTGTGCAACTTTTTCTGAATGCTGTATGGAAAAGTGCATGAACCTGACCTTTGGAGAGTTTGTAAGTAAACCATTTTAAACTTGCCAAACGTATGGTCTTTTTCTATGCTAGGGGAAGAGGAAAGTTTTGGAACTCACAAAAGATTTTAAATCTCTCCTGAGGTTATCTTACCAAAGATTACTTGCCCCAGACTTGGATCTTGGCATCCAGGGAATTCTCCTTTTATTCCTGTTTTTCATTGAACCAACCTTTTTAAGTTCTAGGGGTTAGAAGAGGCAGCCAGGAAAGAAACACACCCACTTAGTGGTGTCAATGAAGACCAACAGAGAAGGAGTAGGTGATGGTTTAGGTGGGTGGCTTCCCTCCCTCTCACAATTCAGGTTACAGTCTGCACCATCATACAAGTCAATGTGCATTAGACTGGTCTGTCAGTTTTCTTTTCCTTAGTATGACTTGAATTTCCTTTTTTTTAAAATCTGATTTTTTTATTGAAAGTTTTCAACATAGAATACAATAAAAACAAAACTAATCTAAATAAAAATGGAGGAGAAAAGGGGAAAGAGAGGAGAAGAGAAAAGGAGAAAACAAAGAGAAAAATAGGAGGAGAGAAAGGGGGGGATACAGAGCCCCCTCTCAGTGATAGATCTTAACCTTTGTTTTGCACAGAAGGGAGTGGACCTTCCCAGTACTCACCTTGGAACTTCAATTTTCTCTCTCAGCTCCCACCCCGGGAGTTCTTCTCTTCCCTTCCTCTCACCCAGGGTCCTTCATTAATCGTCTGTCACCTAAAAATGACTTGAAATTTCATGAATCACAGGATTGGAAACCCAGTCCTCACTATGGAAATTAATATCATTTTGATGTCATTCTCTTTTAGCTTTTATCTGATCCTTGCATTTAATAATTTGATGTCCTACTTATTTTGGCTTTGGCGCTTGAGATGCACACACTCTGGGCATACTTAACTGAGCACTGCTAAGTTAGAATTTCCACTTGCATTGCCCTGAGCCAATGCATAATATAAATAATAGCCATATCTTGACAAATGTCCAAAACAAATGTGCCCCACACTTCTTAGCTTGTTTTTATATCTGTAAAAAAACAAAACAAATCCAGTGCCATGGGTTTAATTTTATGAATAGTTTAATCAGAATGATACAATGTTCATCTCTAGATGGCATTCTCTGTGCTGAAGCTATTTGCTGCCAGGAATTTACCACAAAATGTTAGTGGGTTGTTGTTGTTTTTCGTTTTTTCCTTTCGTGTCCCCCCCCCTCGTCATCATCATTCAGTGTAAGCAATGGAGCGATGAAGCTATTTTTTCCGCACACACAAAAACCCACCTCTTCCCCCGACCCAACGCAATGAATTAACCATCTGGAACAAGTACACAAACAAATGCAAAAACCAAATAATGGCCCTACCTCATTATGACTTGGCAGAGAAGTAGTAACTTGTAGCTGAAATGGGAAACAAATATTTGCCAGTACTCTGAATATTCAACTGCAGACTGTGTGCAGAGATACCTAGCAGATCTTCCTTGGTTTTTACTTTCCCCTCGCTGCTTCTTTTTTCTTTCACTGAATAAACTCTTGGTCTGCTTTACATTAATATTGAGAAATGTGCTTGTCAAAGTTGAGCAGGAGGGGTACCTATCTAGCTCCCACACCCTTTGGTAACAGGACTGAAGAGTGGGCCTGGGTTGTGCTATCTCTTCTGCTTATCCCCTTACCTCCCTTGCTTTTGGGGGGAGGCAGCAACAGAGAGCTTGTCAGTGAGCAAAGATGTCACAAGGTAAAGAGAAGACTTTCCTCTGAACTCTTCAGCTCCCTCAGCAATTTGAGAGAGGCAGTTCACAAAGGGCAATCCTTGCTGAAGTCACTTGCACCTCCCCAAAATGACTTTTTGGATGGGCAGGGCACCCTCATGAAACTTTTTTTCATTTCATTTCCCTTTTAATTTGTATACCACCTTTCTACGTATATTACTATACACAAGGTGAAGGTTTACAGGCTGAAGAAGCAAAAGAGATCACACATACTGTATTATAACAATCTGATCCAATACAGCTACACTATGATTTGTCAGACTCAAATGTTATTGTGTGCATATAATTTATATAATTCATAATTTGATTTATGTATAATTTGCTTTATGCACAAACAGAATTTCTCCATGATATACCAAAAAAAGTTCACACTGCTCTCATATATATATATATATATATATATATATATATATATATATATATGTTTAATTGACCCAGTTCTACAATTCTCATCAGCTATAACCCTTCTGTTATACTATTTTAATCTTTAAGGGGTCATTAAGATGACTCAGCTGTGGTAGCCAGATGTCATTAGGCACGTCATAACTCTAGCCTATTAAGTTTCCTATATTATAACTTCCCTATTAATAGAAGTTTCAGGAGGAAGTATTTGCAGTGTTAAACAAGGGCTTGTATAGCTGAAACTCTGACCACTCAACCTTCCAAAGGGAAACAGTGTGGAAATCTTTACTGAGCTGTGGCTGTTGCTGTTGTTGATATTATTATTATTATTATTATTATTATTATTATTATTATTATTTTAGTCCTTATTCTGATTTATGGTTGGTTGTGTGCTTTTTGGTGTTCTATTTCTTGTTTATGGCCACTTTTGTTATGGTTGCAATTATGCCATTTTTTCATGCTGTAAGCCGTTGTGAGGATGATTCAAACTATGGAAAGATGACATACCAATAAAATGATGAATGATGGAATTTTTGTTCTACAAGTGAAAATGTTCTTTGTGGGACATATTTTTCAGGAGGGAAAAATTAATGCTGTCCTTTTCCATTCTATATGTTCTTATGTTTGAATTGCATCTATATAAAAAAAGAAAATGTAGCACAATTAGTTTCTTCAGAAATGAGTTAATGTGTCTGTAAGGGATCAGGGATTTAGTTCCCAGGTTTGTTAGTCAATCGCTGCTAGACTGCACATGGGCACAACATTTTTTAAAACCATGGAAGTCTTCAGATATGTTTATTATAAAACCTTGTCCTTCCAAAGCTGCTTAGCCACATGGAACTTTAGTGGTTACACACTGTAAACATAGTGATTTACTGTAATAGCTCACACATTTTTAAGAGCCACGTCTTGTCTCCCTTTATATATCCTGGAAAAAGCAGCTAATAGAATCCAGGATGGATGAGCTTAAAAACTGCAGAACATGCTCATTTCTTTTTTTCTTTTTTTTGTAAATTTTTTATTAAAGGTTTTCTCAGTTTACAAAGACTTGGGCAATGTCTCTCATAGCTTTTTTACAGATCAGTTTCAATTGTTGAGACATTGGGGAGGAAAAGGGGGAGAGCGGTAGATAAGGGGAGGGGGTGGGGGTGGTGTGACAATGTTTCTAGTTTACTTAAAGTGTGTGGGGGGGGGTTGTCAGCATCGGTTGTGCAGGTTCTTTGTTGTGCATTTGTTTTCCGTTGATGGTGAGAGTTGGTGGGGTTGGCCTAGGATATAGTTTTCTTTTGTGATTGGCTGTGGTGGTCTGTTTTATGTGAGTAGGGTGGGCGGGTGTTCTGGGTCAGGTTAGCCATATTGATTTGTATGCTGTTGGTGGATTTCTGTCGTTGTCTTGTTGGGCTATGTATGTGATAAAGGGGAGCCATACTGGGGTGAAGCCGTCTTCTTCTATTTGACCCCGTGTCAATTTCAACTTATTGGTTAATTTTTCTAGTAGGGCTGTTTCCCATACCGTCTGGTACCACTGATCCATGTTTACTCCTGCCAGGTCTTTCCAGTGTCTGGTTATGGTGTTTCTGGTAGCTGAGAGTAAGTGGGTTATGAGTTCTTTGTGATGTAGGTGGGCATTATTGTCCTGGAAGATGTTTAGCAGGGCCAGTTCTGGGGTAGGTTCCAATGTTTGTTGGGTTATTTTGCCTATTTCTCTTACGGTTGTTCTCCAGAATTGTTGGGCTTTGGGGCATTCCCACCACATGTGGAAATATGTGCCTGTTGAGGTGCATCCTCTCCAGCATTTTGATGAGGTTCCTGGGCGTATTAGTGCTAGTTTTCGTGGTGTTAGGTACCACCTGTAGATGGTTTTCAGAGTGAGTTCTTTCCTTTTTGCTGATATGGATTTAAAGGGGGGTTTGGACCACATTCTGGTCCATTGAGTGGGGTTGATCTCATAGCCTATGTCTTCTTCCCATTGTTTTTTTATTGTGTCTGGGGAGTTTGTGGTATTTTGGAGCAGTATTTTATATATTGCAGATACCATCCCTTTGCCGAGACCCTTTGTCGTTAGGAGGTTTTCAAAAGGTGTCAGGGGTCTTGTTGCTGCTAATTTTATTGCTGGCTTGTTTAAGAGGGCATGTAATTGGTGTTGTGCTAACCAGGGTATTTGGGTGTCTTCTAGTTTATCCTGTATTTCTTGTGTTGTCAGAGGTATGTTATTTTTATAGAAGTCTGTTAGGCGATATAGGCCTTTGGTTTGCCAGGTTTTTGTTTGGATGTTTTGTGCTGCATGGTGGAATAATGGATGGTAGACCAGGGGGAGTAGTGGGGATGTGGTTGGGGATAGTTTGTCCGTTTCTGTTTTCCATGCTTTGAACATGGTTTGTGTGTACCTATTAAGTGTTGTGGGGATCTTTCTTAGTTTGTTTGGGAGGAATGGGTATGCTGTGGTGCTGATATTTTCAATTGTGTCTCTCTCTAAGTGTATCCATTGTTTTGTCTCATCTTCCAGTATGTACGGGATTATATGTCGTATTTGATTGGCCCTATAATATGTTTCTATGTTAGGGATTCCCCATCCTCCTTGTGAGGTGGGGAGGTGCAGGTATTTGGTGCTTATTCTTGGTTTTTTATGTGAGAAGATGAAGGAGTGCAGTTTCCCCTGCCATCTGCGGAGTTGAATTGGGGGGATCCAGATTGGGAGGGTTTGGAATAAGTAGGTTAATTTTGGGAGAGTGATCATTTTGATCATTGCCATTTTATCTGAGAGGGTGAAGTTCATGTTGTCCCATCTCTTCAGGTCTTTGTTTATTTGTCGCCACAAGGGTTTATAGTTGTGTAGGTATAGTTTGTTGAGATTTTTGGTTATTTGTACCCCTAGGTATCTGAACTTGGTGTGACAGAGTTTTATTTTGGTGATATTAGTGAGTTCCTTCTGGGTGTGGGGAGGAGTGTTGAAGCACATGGCTTCTGATTTTGCAAAGTTTACTCGCAGGCCTGACACCGTTGCAAATGTGTTGAGTTCTCTGGTTAGGGAGATTGCTGTATTTAAGGGGTCTGATGTTGTGACCATTAGGTCATCTGCAAAGAGCCCTATTTTATATGTTCTGCCTTTAATTTCCACTCCCCTGATGTCTGTGGCTGCACGGATTCGGATTGCCAGCGGTTCTAGGGCCAGTATAAATAGGAAGGGGGATAGCGGGCATCCTTGTTTTGTGCCCCTTTGGATTTTTATGCTATTCGAGTCTATGTTGTTGATTCTGCATTTTGCTGAGGCTTGGGAGTATATTTGTTTGAGGATTTGTAGAAAGTTTGGGCCAAATTTCATGCTAGTTAATACTGCTAACAGGTATTTCCATTCTAGGCAATCAAAGGCCTTGAGGATGTCTAGAGACATAATTGTCAGTGGGGTTTTGGTTGCCTTGCTGTGTTCGATTAGGTTCAGCAGTTTTCTGATGGGGTCTGTGATATTGCGACCAGGGACGAATCCGGTCTGATCTGGGGCTACTAAGTTGCATAAGAAGTTTTTTAAGCGGTTGGCCAGGATTGATGTGAATATCTTGTAGTCTTGGTTTATTAATGAGATTGGGCGATATGATTCAACTTTGAAATTGTCCTTCTGTGGTTTTGGGATGGAGACTATTTTGGAGTGTGTCCAGGTTTTGGGGATGGGTCCCCCTTTCATGATGTCATTAAATAGGCGGGTCATGTGTGGCATTAGGGGTTCTTTGAATTTCTTATAGAATTCTGCTGTGAAGCCGTCTGGACCTGGGGCCTTGTGTGGTTTCAGGTTTTTGAGGACCATGTCTATTTCCTCTGGGGTGATGGGCCTGTCCATGTATTCCTGTTCTTCATCTGTTAAGGTAGGCATGGTCAGTCCTGCTATGAATTCTTTTATTTCCTTCTCAGGTGGGTTGTGGGAGGTGTATAAATTAGAGTAAAATTCTGCAAATTCTGAAGTTATTTCTTTGGGGGAGAATGTTGTGTTGCCATCTTTTTTGGTGATGCAGTGTATTCTTGCTTTGAGTGTTCTTTTCCTACATCTATTCGCTAATAGTCTGGAGTTCTTCCCTCCATATTCATAGAAGCGTTGTTTAGAATATAGAATGTTGATCATTGTTTTATTAATTTCTAGGGAATCTATTTCTCTTCTCTTTTGTTCTATAAGTTTAAGAAGTTTTTTGGATCCTGTTTGTTTGTATCGTGATGTGAGGGTTGTAATGTCTTGTTCCAGTTTACTAATCTTTGTGGAGGTTTGTTTTTTAAGGAGTGTTTTCTCTTTTATGCAGGCTCCTCTGGTGACTGCTTTCATTGCGTCCCATAGGAGGGGGGTTGTTATGTTGTCTACGTCATTTTCTTTGAAGTAATTTTGGAGGGTTTTTGTGAGATTTTCTCTAATTTGTTTGCTTGTGGTTAGGATGGGGCTAAAGGACCACGATGGGGCACTATGTGTTCTCTCTCCTATTTTAATGGTGACTTCTACTGGGGCATGGTCTGTGATTTTAATGTTGCCTATGTTTGATGATTCAACCCGAGGGATTAGATCCTGTGTGAGCAGAATGCTGTCCAATCTGGACGTTGTGCCATGTCGTCCAGATTGGAATGTGTGGGTAGTGTCTCCCGGGTTTTGTTCGCTCCAAATGTCGTAGAGACCCCTGTCTTTTAGCAGTTTTATTAACTTGTAAGAGTCCCTAGTTATTGGGGGGTTTCCACAAAGGAAGGTTGCCCATGGGATTGTAGGTTGGATGTTTTTTAGGGATATGCCTTTCATATTTAGATTGAGGTCGCCTCCTAGGATGGCTTCCCCTTCCATGAAGGAGAGGAGTTTGTTCAGTGTCTTCTGGAAGAATTCTAGTTGTTTTGAATTTGGGGCATATATAGAGCCGATTGTCAGTTTAATTTTGCCATCTAGTGTTCCTTTGATGAAAATGAATCTGCCCCTTTTGTCCTTCAGGACTGTTGTGGCTTTGAAGTTTAGGTCTTTATTAAGTATTACAGCTACTCCGCGAGCCTTTCCTGAGCCTTGTGCCACCCATTGTTGAGTGAAGCGGGGGTCGCTCAGAAGTTTGTTCCCTTTGGGGGGGTTATGTACTTCTTGTAGGAAGGTGATGTGTGGTTTCATGGTGTTTATGTATGAGGTAATGCGTTTTCTTTTAATGGGGTTTCCCAACCCCCTCACATTTAGTGTAATCGCTTTTAAGCTAGCCATCACGTCTATCTGTTGTGTAAGGCGATTCCTTGCCAACCCGTCCAGGTTGTCCTGTGTCTCTCACTATGTGTTGTTTACTGAACCATTGGGGGTTCGCTGACCTAGGGTGTGGTGGGTAGGGGGCTAGTGGGGTTAGAGTTAGATTTGGGTTAGATAGTAGGGAGTAAGGTGTATAGAGTTTCCTATGTGTAGTCTTATGGGTGTTCATTTGGGGTATTTTGGGCCATCCGGCCCTTGGCCGATTGGCCCTGAGTCTCAACTGATGTGGAGGGCCATGTTCAAAGACAGGCCTTCCCCCTTGTCGTTTACGATGGGGGATGATCAGCGAGACAATGTAAAGTGTCCTTGCGACATGGATGTCGGGTATAAGGTTTGGGAACAATGTTGCCAGTATTAATAGCAACATCGTTTTTGTGTTAGGGTGTAGGTGTGAGTGTTGGTGCGCTCTCTGGTGCCACCATTGTGCTAATTAGGTATTATCTTTTAGCCTGATCGTAGGTTGGGTAGTGTGGGTTGCATTTGTTATTTTTCCTTAAAGTGGATTCGGGGTGTGTGTGTGTTGAGGGTGTGTGTTGTGAGTTGTTGGATTATGGGGGATGTGGTTGAGGTTGTTTGGACTGGTGTTGAAGTGGCGGTTTCTGTGGGGATGTGGGGCGGGAGGGGGGAAATGTTGCTGGTGTTAGTTTTGTTCATAGCCTAGGGGGGGAGGGGGGGAGGGAAGGGGAGTCACCAGTCCTTCAGCTTGCGATGTTTCCCGGCTGCTTCATTTTGCTGTGGTTGTTGTTGCAGTAAGGTCGTTCCTCTGTGCTGTGTTGGTTTCGTCGATCTTGGTCAGGCTTCTTGTGTCGTATGGTCGGCCAGATGGTTTCGTGTGTGATGGTGTTGTCTGGTTGTATTGGCGTGCTTTGTGTTTCTCTTGATTCTTTGCCTTTTTCTTCTTGTTGTTCTGGACTTTCGTCCAGCCATTCGCTGTTGTTTCGTTGTCTTGGTCCTGGCTGTCGCTTGGTGGGTCCTCTTGAAGCCATTCCGGTGGGGTGCTGAGTCCGAGGTCCTTCAGTAGTTGCCTGGCTTCCGTTTTGTTGGTAGCTGTGTATTGTTTTGCGTTTTTTGTTGCAATGAGGCGGAAGGGGAAGCCCCATCTGTAGTTGATCCCTGTTTCTTGGAGACTTCGGGTGCATGGGCGTAAGGTTTTCCTCCGGTTTAGGGTATCTTGGGACAGATCTTGTAATGCCAGTATGTGGTTGTTTTTGTATTGAAGGTTGGTCGAATTTCTAAGGTAGTTCCAAATTTCTTCTTTCTTTTTGTAGCGTGCGAAGCACACGATGATGTCCCTTGGAGGGTCGCCGGGTTTTGGCATGGGTCTTAGAGCTCTGTGCGCCCGCTCCAGGTCATCTATCTCGATTTTCAGGTTTGGCACTGTGTCTTTTAACCAGCTTACTATTAGGTTCGCTGGGCTTTTCTCTTCCGCTTTTTCCGGAAAGTTGCGGAAGCGGATGTTGCAACGTCTGTTCCGATCTTCAAGGTCCGCTTGTTTGATTCTCAGTTCTTCGTTTTCTGTTTCCAATTCGTTCAGTTTCTTTCTTATATGTGTGTTTTCCTCCTGGTGTTGCTCTATTGTCCTTTTTTGTGTTTGGTTTTCATTCTCCAGAGCTACCAGTTTGGATGTTAGTTCGTTGATTTGTGCCTGTAGGGGGGCCACTGTGTCCTCCAGTTGTTTTGTGAACTGTTGTGTTAATTCTTTTGTTATTCTCTCTATCAGTCTTGTTTCCAGGTCCCTCTGATCTTTTTTGGTCATCGGGTGGTCGTCTTCTTGAAGAGGCGTTGCGTTCTCAGCGCTGTGTGCCATTATCCTGGTTGGTGTTGTTGTGATTTCCCTGGGGTTTTTGGTTTGGGATCTGTTTGGTGTCTTCTTGGAGTAGAATGTGTTGTGGTTGGAAGTCGTGGTGTTAGGTTGTTGGATTGATCAGGCGTTGATTGGTGGCTATTCAGAGCGTTTGCATTAGGCGGTCATTTATGTGCCGTCTGGGTTGTGTTTTGCAGACTTCTCTGGAGTTCTCGAGTTCTCCTCAGTGGCGCACCCTCGTGCGTTCAGGGTGTGTGTGTTGGGGTCCAGTTGGGGGTGGGAGGTGGGGTTGAGGATCCACAGCAGGTAGTAAAAGGATTTAAGTTTTGCAGGGTTGCTTTCAGGTAGATTTAAGCAGAACTGTATAGTGTCAGAGGGTGGGAAAGAGGGGGGAGAGGGGGTTTAGGAGGAGGGGGAAAAGGGGGGGAGGAGGGAAGGATAGGAGACTGGAAAGTAAATGGGAGTTGGAGGGAAGGAGGGGAGTGGGGGGAAGAGGGGGGGAAGGAAGGAGTGAAAGGGAGAGAGAGAGAGGGAGGGAGGAAGGAAGGAAAGTAGCAGCAGTGATGATATATTGTATTGGTGGTCTTAAGTTTGGTGTGGGGTAAAGGTTTGCTGGGGGGGTTGTTGATGAAAGTGGGAGGTATAGGTATGTAGTTTTAGGGGTTAGGGGGGGAGGGAGCAGGGAATTGACAAGCTTAAAGTGAGGTATAAATTGGGGGTTGAGGCTGAGGCTGGGGTGGAAAACAGTGTATTTGGAACACTGAGGGATGTGGGTATTAGCAGTAAATTAAAGTAGGGGTGACTGCAGCGGCAGTGGTCCTCTTTGTAACAGAGAGGTGCTGGGATTAGGTACGGGGTGGATTTAAGAGATAAAATAAAATAAAGTGGTCAAACGAGCATGGGGGGCGGGAAATGGGGTGGGTAGGGTAGTGAGAGGGAGATGCGTAAAAAAAGGGGGGGTTGGGTATTAGTAACTAGGGGGGGTTCTGTATGTTAAGGGTGGGAGTGGGGTGTTATTGGTGGTGTAAAGATGCTGGTGGGGGGGGAGAAGAGTAAAGGGGGCTTGCAAAGTAAGATGGAGATAGAGATATAGGTGATTGATAATTGTGTATATATATACACACGCTCACACTCACACTCACACTCACCCGAAATAGGGCCAAAAATGAGGTATAAAAAGCAAAATTATGTGGAGGAGGTGGCTGTAATGGCAGCGCTCCCCTTAAAAGGGGAAATATTCAAAAAGAAAAAAGAAGAAAGAAAAAAAAGGGGGAGGAAAAGAGGAAACAAAAAGGAAGGGGGGAAATTGGGGTGGGAAGGCCTTTCTTGTTTTTATTTTGTTTTCCGAATTAGAAGGACTGGAGAGTGGGGGGGGGCTAATAATAACAATAGATATTGAAAAGTGAGAGTAATATAAAAATTGAAGGGATAAAAAAGATAAAAATAGGGGAAGCAATACAAAACAAAAACAAAGTCAAAAATAAACAGAGGTCTCCTTAGGTGGTCCCAAGCAGCGTCAGGAGTCCTCCCTCGTGTTGCCTCTCTCTGGGTCTCGCCCGTTCAGAGCAGCAAGTAGTATATGTATGTATGTGAAGAAGAAGAAGAAGAAAAGGGGGGGGGAACTAATAATAATAAAAAAGGAAAAATAGAAAAATTATATATGAAAAAATAGAAAAAATAAAATAATAGCAATCATGATAAGAAATTAAGAGGAAAATTGTTTAAAAAATTGCAAAGGCGATGTCTTTTCCAACGGGCCTCGTTGGTGGGGTTGAGAGGCGGGCTTGGGCCTGGTTTTTGTCCACGGCCTTTGTCCTCCTACCTCGCCTCTTCACTCTCGTTAATGGCGGTGGTGGTCCTGAGGCAGGGCTGTTGGGCCAGGTCGCGACGGTGGGGACGGTGGGGTTCTTTCTCCCTCAGCGGGTTCCTTCTCTTTTCTCCCTCTTCTCTCCTCGTCGCGGTGGGGGAGAGAACGGCTGCAGCCGCGGCCGCGGTAGCGCACCTGGGGGCCCGGCTCTCCCTCTCGACACGTTCTCTCTCTCCTCCCTATGTCCCAGGGGGGAGAGAGTGGTGGCGGCAACAGCAGCGCGCTCGGGGGCTCTCCCCCGTCACCGGAGCGTCGGCGCTCCGAGGCGCAGGCTTTTGCGTGCTCAGGGGCTCTCCTCCGCCAGAGCGTCGGCGCTCCGCAGTGCAGCCCTCCTTAAGCCCCAGGGCCACGGAGCTTCGGAGCTTCGCGGAGCTCTGCTCCGCTGATGGTCGGGTGTCTCTGGCGCCGGGGAGGGGTGTCGGCGGCTCTCCGGGTGGTCCTTTGGGACCACTGGGCTCCCGCGCTGCAGCGGCTGCGGTCCCGGTGGCCTTCCGTTGTCCGGGGGCTGCTTTGGCGGCGTTGGCACGCTGGTCGTCTTTAGGAGCTTCGCGCCAGCGTGTCCGCCGCCATTTTACCTCGCCGGAAGTCCCCGTCTATTCGAACATGCTCATTTCTAATGTGTAGCAGCCCTAAAAAGAGAATTCCCTAAATCAAAAATTTCTGCTAAGAGTTAGTCGCCAGCTAAGTATGCTTCCAGCATTATAAATAAGCATGTGTGTTTGTCAGAAGGTAGATTCTGGAACAATTTTTTTTTTACTTTATTTGCAGAAAAGAGTGAGTGTATATAAAATTTATATTCCATCAGTTGGCTTCTCATCAACAGAATGCAGTTTATCATCTAGACTACAGTTCAAATCTCTGAATTGGCAAAGCCTGATTGGCTTCATTGCACAAGACCTCCCAAACAACTAGAATTGCACAATCTGGACTTGCCAGCATGCAGCTGAATCCCACCCCAAAACAGTGACAGCCCAGAAGCACCCTAAATATATACAGTCTTCCTAGAAGTTCAGTTAGTGGGAAGCAATGGGCATTTCTACCTTGTCTTTCTTTTAAAAGAATCTCAGGTGCAACCAGCATCTTGGAACTACATATTTAAGGCTTATGAAGGGTCATCTCTATGCCTTTTCTTAAATAGAGCAGCAATAATGTCAATTTACTTTTCTTTAGGAAAAGGCTCAAAGTTATCAGTAGCTGTGTGAAACACAATCAATTGTATACCTGCCCACAGGCTTACAATCTAAAGCCTTCCCAAATAAAATAAGTGGGAATTGTTAGGCTGCTTAGTTCCAGGGACAGGGCCATTTCTATAATGCCTCCATCATTTTAGCATTTTCCTCTCAGTGAGATATGTATGTCCCCGCTCTCCTTTTTAGAAGAGCACCAAAGACTAATTCTGGCCAGTTTTTCAATTATTCTAGATCCGTGTTATTCTGCTAATACAGTTTTTAGCAGCAGCTGCTATTATATTTTTAGGTGTGTTCTATATTATGATTGTCATATTACATCTTTAATTTGTTGTTGGCTGCCTGATGGGGGGGATAACAAGTACCATATTTTTCCGTGTATAAGACTAGGGTTTTTTCCTTTAAAATAATGTCCCAAATTTGGGAGCGTCTTATACACGGATAGATCTCCCCCTATTTTCTTAAATCCGAGTCCCCAAAAATAGATGGGAAAATATGAAATGGGAGTGCCTGATCACCTCATCTGTCTCCTGAGAAATCTCTATGTGGGACAAGAAGCTACAGTTAGAACTGGATATGGAACAACTGAGTGGTTCAAAATTGGGAAAGGAGTACGACAAGGTTGTATATTGTCTCCCTGCTTATTTAACTTGTATGCAGAATTCATCATGCGAAAGGCTGGACTAGATGAATCCCAAGCCGGAATTAAGATTGCCGGAAGAAATATCAACAACCTCAGATATGCAGATGACACAACCTTGATGGCAGAAAGCGAGGAGGAATTAAAGAACCTTTTAATGAGGGTGAAAGAGGAGAGCGCAAAATATGGTCTGAAGCTCAACATCAAAAAAACCAAGATCATGGCCACTTGTCCCATCACCTCCTGGCAAATAGAAGGGGAAGAAATGGAGGCAGTGAGAGATTTTACCTTCTTGGGCTCCTTGATCACTGCAGATGGTGACAGCAGTCACGAAATTAAAAGACGCCTGCTTCTTGGGAGGAAAGCAATGACAAACCTAGACAGCATCTTAAAAAGCAGAGACATCACCTTGCCGACAAAGGTCCGTATAGTTAAAGCTATGGTTTTCCCAGTAGTGATGTATGGAAGTGAGAGCTGGACCATAAAGAAGGCTGATCGCCGAAGAATTGATGCTTTTGAATTATGGTGCTGGAGGAGACTGTTGAGAGTCCCATGGACTGCAAGAAGATCAAACCTATCCATTCTTAAGGAAATCAGCCCTGAGTGCTCCCTGGAAGGACAGATCGTGAAGCTGAGGCTCCAATACTTTGGCCACCTCATGAGAAGAGAAGAATCCTTGGAAAAGACCCTGATGTTAGGAAAGATTGAGGGCACTAGGAGAAGGGGACGTCAGAGGACAAGATGGTTGGACAGTGTTCTCGAAGCTATGAACATGAGTTTGACCAAACTGCGGGAGGCAGTGGAAGACAGGAGTGCCTGGCGTGCTATGGTCCATGGGGTCACGAAGAGTCGGACACGACTAAACGACTAAACAACAACAAGATAGATAGATAGATAGATAGATAGATAGATAGATAGATAGAAGCAAAGACACAGCACAAAAGGAAAAGAGGGAAGGGTGGAAGCAAGCTCAGGCATGAGTTCTTAAAGTTAAACGACCAGCTCTAAGGAGTAGTCTTTTCTTCTGCAAAAATCTGGAGTGGAGTCCCTATGATGGTTGAATGGTGCCCTGTAAGTCCCCTTCTGGAAACTCCTGCAGACAAGCTGGTGCCAAACATATTGCTCTGTTGTCCATTGGATCACATCAGTGTGGCCAAGAGTGGGGTCTTGTTGTTTGGGGAGCCCAGGATCTCCACACACACTGCCCAGGCTTCACCCCCAGAGGCGCACTCCATTGTCTCTCATGATGGATGGATCAACAACTGGCACCTCATTTTTTGCTGCCCATGACAGCCATTTTATGTTGCCACCTACAACACTTTTATCAAGATATGAGAACTGGCACTTCATTTTTAACACACAAAAAAAAGCACTGGGCAAAAGATAAATGAAGTGAAGCCGTGATTTAATTCAGAAAATAATAAACTTCCTTTGACTATGCTAATGCTGTGTTGTTGCTCTGTAATCTCATATTGGGGGGGGGGGGGGGGAGTTAGGACTACAACCTGCTATCCAGCCACATCAGAGGAAATCAACATAATTTGGTTAACAAGTCACACTTATGTGTGAATGAATAGCAGCTTAGTGCAAAGCTGGCAGTTCAATTATAAAATATGTCAAGGCCTTGCAGAAGTGATTACAGCCACAATGTTAAATAAAGTTACCAGAAGCATGACTGACTAACTGGCAATTCTAAATCTATTTTTAAGTGTTGTACAGCATTTTACTGGGAATGTGTAGCATATATAAATTTAAGAGCTTTCCTCAATTTCAAAAAAAGAAAAAAGCTTTGGATTCCAAGAGATCTCACCTCAGTTGTCTGAAATGAAGTCGCATGAACATATAATTTAATGTCAAGTAATGAGCCTGTACCTAAGAACTAATTCAAACAGAACCCACATGAAGGCCACTGGGGGAAAAGTTTACGATTGGCACCCTGATCAATAAGGTCTGTAGTGTGTGATACATGTTTAAGATACAGGTTCAAGAGAACCAGTGATTTGATTATTAATTTTCCATACCCAGAGCTTTTTTTCTTTTCTTTTCTTTTTAGAAAAATTGGTGCTGGAACTAACCAGGAACACCTCCCTTTTGTCGTCTTATAATGGCAATGGCATCCACCTGAGAGGTGCCAGAACTGAGTTCCAGTTGAAAAAATATATATACTGTACAGTACTCAATATATTAAATATATCTCTAAGTGCTGTACAAAAAAATTGAAGCAGCAACAGACAACTTAAACAAAATATTACCAGAATATATAGTTACACCCAGGGTCCAAACTAACTCTCTGCTCACCCTCAAAAGTCTCTCAATGAGAAGAGTTCCTGGAAATAGCAGATAATCATCTAGTCTAGTCTCTCACTCTAGACTTGCTTTTTATGGGCAGAACCAAGGTGGATAGTGTTTTCTCAGGCTGCCCACAGCCGTGTCCCGTTCAGCTGCATTCTCCACACCCAAGTTCAGGTAGAACAAGTTTGTTGAGTTTCCCAGGGGGTCCTAAGGATGCAATCACAGCTCTTTCTTCACCCTCTGTCCTCTCCGCCACCTCCTCCAGTTGCATTGCGAAAACAGATCTAGTGTAAGCAAAGCTAGGAAGTTAGTTCTCGGTCCAGGACCTTATTACAGTCGTACCTTGGATCCCTAATGCCTTGTGAGTCAAATGTTTTTGCTCCCGAATGCCACAAACCCAGAAGTGAGTGTTCCGGTTTGTGAACGTTCTTTGGAACCCGAACGTCCGACGGGGCTTCCGCAGCTTTCAATTGGCTGCAGGCGCTTCCTGCAGCCAATCGGAAGCCGCGCCTTGCTTTCCGAACATTTTGGAAGTCGAACAGACTTCCGGAACGGATTCCGTTCAACTTCCAAGGTACCACTGAACTGCTGCTGCTATTCAGGAAATTCTTGAGCTTGCCCATACATTTTGTTATAACACTGACTTAGGTTATACCAAAAGACTGAGAGATTGAACCAAAATGTGAGATATTCGACATGTGAAGCATTCCATTGTCCTTCTTTTTGACTGGTGCTTTACATGGTTACAATGAATGATAATACTGTAATATATTTCATGGAAGAAGAATAAAATAGTTCTGAACTAACTGAAGGAATTAGCTGCAGAAATAATCTAAGCAACATGTGTCCTGATCTTATTCACATTTAGTCAGCAGTAGAGTCTGACTATATTCAATGGGGCTTACCCTAAAGAAAATGTGCATGTTGTTGAAGCTTTAATTTATAAGGCTGTAAACCTGGAGGGTAATTCATTCTCCTTGTGTGATATTCCCTGGCATTTTGGTTGTGCATTGTGTCTTTTTAACTTTACAAAACAGTAAAACAGTTTAATGAGAGAATAGAGCTCTTAAATTAAATCCCAGACACCTACAGTAATACCTTAAACTGTAACCTACAAGGAACTCAAAATCACATTATAGAACAGGGATCAGGAAAAAAAGACTCTCAGATGATTGCAGTTAATACATTAAGCCATCTGTTCACTGTTGTGAAGATGTAAACAAGGACACTTTGTGTTTCTAACAATATTTGCAAGTTGATTTTTTTTGTTTCTGCTATAACTTCAGTGACCTAAGAAGCACCTTGGAGGGATGTATTGTGTACAACTGCATATTCAAAGCACTCTTTTTCAGCAAGATACTTCGAGTAACACACCACTAAAAACAGCTGTTGGGAAACCAGAGCTTCCACTGTGGAAAGTGGGAAGCTGACCCCACAAATTCCAGTATTTCTAGCATGTTTAGTTTCATAATGGTATAGAGAGGAAAGAATATATTTTGTGATAAACTAGCCATAACAGGATTCCTCATAATAGCCACAGAGGGTATGTCCTAAAATTGTAGTGTGCCCCTCCCTTCATCTTCTGATGAAGTTAACTGTTCTATAACCAGCTTTGTGCTTGTAAAACAAACATGAAAAAAACCCCAACCTTCATCTGAATCTGTTCTTGCAAGCTGATGGGAAGGAAAGCAAGTGCCACTAATGGATGGCGGCATTTTACTATTATACCACACATTTTACAGCACATCTGCACTAAATGTGCTGTAAAACAAATTTCCTTACACAGCTAAGCAAATATGAATTAAGAAACATTGCTCTCTTTTTATCATACGCAGGTGTGGATTTACACTTCAGTTCTCATGGGGGGGAAACCAAGCATTTTCTTGTTGCTTTTATAATCCTTGATTATGAACAGCAAAGTATCGAAAGCCCTCTGCAGGTGTTCAGCTCGTGTGTAAAACTGACACACCAGGCTCTGCCTAACTAACTCATGGAAAGACGAAGATCTGAAGGAATCTCCTGTACTCAAGGAAGCTCCCTATGTGTGCAGGATTCCAAATCACACAGGGAGTCTCTGCAGAAGGCTCTTGCTTTAGACCTTCATCCTCTATGGTGGGCAAATGAGTTAGGCATGCTCACCCCTATTCTCACTGCTCCTGTAAGTACTTTTAAGAGCATCATGGCCCATCTAGTCCAGACCCCTGTTCTCAGTGGCCTCTCGGATGCCTCTGGGACTTGAGCATGGCACTACTTTGCCCACCTGCAATTCCCAGCAACTGGTATAATTTAACCTGAATGCAAAACACCATCAGAGGACTAAAAATGCCCAGCAAAGTATCTGAGCAAGACTGTTTCTTAACCTCTGACCAGCTGTTTGATTTTCAAGCTTTTGGGTTTCATGCTGTATGTTTTGTAGCTCTCTCTTCTTAATGACTATCTTCTGATATCCTGTGTGTCACCTTTTTGAGTACAGTGGTACCTCAGTTTTCGAACGTCTCAGAAGTTGAACGTTTCGGTTTTCTAACGCCGAAAACCCAGAAGTAAATGCTTCCGTTTTCGAATGTGCCTCGGAAGTCAAATGGCTTCCGCTGAGTGTTTCTCAATTTTCTCAATTTCAGACTGCCCTTTGCGCTTCGGTTTTTGAACATTTCAGAAGTCGAATGGTCTTCTGAAATGGATTATGTTCGAAAACAGAGGTACCACAGTACATGTTTTAAATAAGGCCATGGCAGAAGCCTAAGAGTACTATCTTCTTTTTGTTTTATCCTGCATTTGCTTCTAAGTTTGTAACTTTTCCAACATTTCCCCCTAATGTTAAACAGCAGCACACTCATCCTAGGTAGATTTCTCTTGTAGTTCATGGAATAAGCACTTGCTGGAAAGTCCAGTATAAGGTGTTGGTTCCTCAGACATAAAGATGAAACTAAACATTATAGACAAGCAAATGTCACTATTCTAGGAATATGAAAAACTCAGTAAGACAGAAGAGGGGGTTTGGGGAGGGGGGGCAACAACAACACAACTCCTTTTCAACAGTGACAATAATCACATAAGCTTACGCTGCTAGGCAGATTTTGCCCCACCTCATTGACAAGAAAATATTGCAGAGACTAGGAAGATGCAATAGAAACTAATCCAGTAGGATCTGCAATTAGGTATATTAAACTGCAAAAAGTTAACCTGGATTGGCCTCTGTGAGCCAATGGGGGGGGGCGGAATTGTTTGAGAATTGCAAAAGATAAGCAGCACCTGTGAAGAGAAAGAACAGATTGGTTCTAATAAGCCAGTAAACATAACAGTAGTAATTTGCCAATAATGAACCATATCCCTAGTGCATATTACCACTGTAAGTATGCACAACATTACAGATCACAGATATGGAGAACAAAAATGGTATAGCTTAAAAAAACCACCATAAAGCCAAGTACAGATGAAAGATCTGAGCAACTAGATTTTGCAAGCTACATGGCAGAGGTGCTGCTACTAATTCAATTTATGTAATGAGAAACCATCAGATTGTTTTTAGGGCTTTAAAGCTTTAAGTGGACCATATGGCCTTCTGTCCTTAAATGTTCTTGTGCTGTGTATAATCTGAAACATAAACTCTTCTGAGTATTGGCCCCGGGGTGCGGGATGGATACTTCTGCAAACATTAGAAAAAGGGAAAATGTCAAAAGGCCAGTATAAAGTTTTTACAGAACTGACATTATGGTTTGCCATATCATTCAAAACACAGAATTAGACCATAAAGGTATAAGTCTCAATTAGGATAAAAGCTCCAGTCCATTTGATTTGTGATATTAAGATTACACTCAATATATACTTCTTTGAAACTAATATTGATTTGTCACTTTCAAGTGTTATTCCTCTATTTCAAATATCCATTCAAGTAAACTGAGTACCAAAATATTGTTCTGTAAATAAATATCTACAGTAAATAGCTGAATATGAATGCTAATCCTAATTGACCTGCAGAAATGTAGCTTGCTGGCTTATTTGCCAACCATCTGACTGGGTTGCCCCAGCTACTCTGGGCAGCTCCCAACAGAAAATAAACAAGCTATCTAATATAGACTGCACGTTAAAACCAATAAAAAAATAAAAAAATAGTAATAAAAAGAAACACAATTTACAACTACACATTCGTTAAAATAAGAATGAAATAGGAATGAAAATAACCCCCCGCTCCATTGAAACATTGAACCAACCACGCAGCCAGCCCATTTTGCAGTTCTCTCCGTTCGGCTGGAGTGCCAGGCAAGCTCCAACTCTGCCTTTACAGTACTGGCTTCCTCCACCACCACCAAGAGCCGCTGCTGTTGAGATGGCAGCAGTGCTGGCAGAGCCTAGGCTGAGACAGGTGCCTTTGTGAAGCCCTTCTAACCGCGACGATTGTATGTTGGGGATGCCAATTCCTCTCTGCAGACTCCTATATTACGGTATATACAGTGGTCCCTCAACTTACGAACTTAATCCATTCCAAATGCACATTTGTAGGTCGAAAAGTTTGTAAGTCGAAAAGCAGTTTCCCATAGGAAAAAAAATATTTGGAAAAATTCGTAAGTAGAGGAAATCGCATTTAAAACCGCCAACGGTTTCCGTTCGGATGTAGAAAAATTTGTAAGCGTGCAGCCATTTGTCCCGTTCGTAAGTCGAAAACATCGGATGTCGAGTAATTCGTAAGTCGAGGGACCACTGTAGTCTTTTTCTTCTTCTTCTTCTTCTTCTTCTTCTTCTTCTTCTTCTTCTTCTTCTTCTTCTTCTTCTTCTATACCACCCTTCATCTGAAGAGCACATGGTGGTTTACAATATAAAGGTAAAGGGACCCCTGACCATTAAGTCCAGTCGCGGACAACTCTGGAGTTGCGGCGCTCATCTCACTTTACTGGTCGAGGAAGCCAGCGTTTGTCCGGAGACAGCCTCCGAGTCGTGTGGCCAGCATGACAAAGCTGCTTCTGGCAAACCAGAGCAGTGCACGGAACACCGTTTACCTTCCCGCCGGAGCGGTCCCTATTTATCTACTTGCACTTTGATGTGCTTTCGAACTGCTAGGTTGACAGGAGCTGGGACCGAGCAACGGGAGCTCACCCCGTCACGGGAATTCGAACCACCGACCTTCCCACAGCGCCACCCGTGTCCCGGTTTACAATATAGTAGCACAAAAATACATAGCATAACAACAAACAACAACAACCCCACCACACACAGTTGAAAAGGCCTTAGGTTGTGACTATTTCACATTGTTACTCCTTTGTGCATTTGCCTGCAAGTTGCTGCTCTGCGATACAATCTGTATGTTTCTGTATTTTCCTGCATTTATCTTAGAGGAGAACAAGTGATTTCCTAAAGAAACTGAGTGGAGATAAATTCTACTACTTCAAGGAGGGGAGGGGACCCTTTTATTTCAAGATAATGAGAAGATAACAGTTGACTTATCAACTGTGGCGTATTTAGTTTTGTCCTTGAGTTTCTCAGTAGATAAAAACAACTTTCTTTTCGGAAAAACTTTTGAATCTGTTAAGAGTTACCTAACTTAGACTCCTGAGCTTTGAATAACTTGTGTGACTGCAAACCTGATGAAGAAATGTTTGTTATTCTGTCATTTTTCATTCCTGGTTTCAAATAGTATAAAAGTATCGTATTATTTTAGCACCTCTGTTGGCAACGCTCTTTCAATGCTACAGCTGTAGAAATCTAAAACTATGAAGAGTGAAAAGCATATTTGATTAACCCCCCACCACTGGGGGGTTAATCTGCTGATTTTGCTTTTAGGTAAGGTGAAAACATCCCACTCCAGCCCTCAAATCCATACAGATTTGCTCAAGAGAAATAGTATTCCTGCTGAACAGGGTGAGATGTTTTTTTCTCCCTTTCAATTCTTTTTAATGCAGATATCAGAATCTGAGGGCAAAAAAGCTAATTTGAAATGGAACTGGATCTGGAATAACCACTAAAGAAATGCCTTTTATACCAGGAGAATTGAAGGATCATTAAAAGGGGCCGGGTGATGCAGCTTCCTCACGAAAAACAAAATTTCACATTCCATGCATGTTAACCCCTCCAAAAAGTCCAAAACTGCTTATAAATTACCCAAAACCATAAGGGATCTCACAGATAGGAATTGTCTGCTTTACTCTTTCTGCTTCTGTATTTGGCAAAACATTAGTTTCCATAACAATTATATTTCTAAAGTTAGTTGTTTTCCATTATAGCCCTTTGCTACCTAACTGGAAGGCAGCTTTTCATTCTAGGCTCACATTTCAAGCACCCACACAATGAACTGAAGTGGATGGTACCGGGAATGGTAGCTCTGTGGGGGCTAAGCTGCAACTCCCAGGATTCTGAAAGGAAGTATGTGTGCTTTTCATGTATATCATGTGCACAGCCATACACCATAGGCATAGCCAGGATTTATGTCAGGGGAGCAGAGCAGAGCTATCTGCAATGCAATTGGTCAGTTATTTTTATTTTTACTTGATTGGGGGGCAGCTGCCCCCCTGCCTGTCGTCGTCGTCCCCAGCCATGCCCATGGCACAGACTTTCTGTTCAAAGCCTCATCCTGTGGTTTTGTTAGATTTGACTTGTGTGTGTTCATACACCTTTTCATCTCTCCCTGGCACTCCATTGTCATTTTTTCTCTCCCTCTTTCTTTCTTTTTTTCTTTCTCTCTCTCTCTCACACACACCATTTTCTACCCCCTCCCCGTTCTCTCTCTCCTAACTCCTGTGACATCTCACTTTCTCCCCAATGGTTTCTCTATTTTCCTTTTTAATGTTTTTTTAATGTTTGAGGCTGTATTGTTTTTAATATTCGGTTGGAAGCCGCCCAGAGTGGCTGGGGAAACCCAGCTAGATGGGTGGGGTATAAATAATAAATTATTATTATTATTATTATTATTATTATTATTATTATTATTATTATTATTATTCCCCTGTTCCCCCAGAACACTACCATTTATTGCCTACCTACTCATTTTCTGTTTGCTTTCAGGGGTGCTAATCTAAGCCTTGAAAAGCACAGAGCTGAAGAGAGGATGCGAGACAGTGTGCCATTCTTCCAAATTCCTTCTTCAGCTCTATGCACTTTTGGAGGGGCAGTATGGGAGGGAGGCCCAGAGACTATGTGGGCACCAGGAAAAATCCCCAAGGACATCTCTAAGCCCGCATGCACTACAATGACAACCGCAGGATTGCAATCTGTGTGCAAGGTGCAGAGCAGGCCTTGCATTCTCTATACTTCTCATTGCATACATAAGAGGAAGATGAATTCTGGAGTATGCAAGTTTTAAAAAATAATAATGGCAGTGTCATCACATGTATGGCATTGTAAAAAGAAAAGTGGATTTTAAAATTCTAAAGCCCAGTCTCATTTTTGTAGGGACCCTCTCCTGACAGCTTCACTCCAGCTGAGAGGGCCGGATACTGTGCTTTCTCGCCCAGAAGTGGAAGGAAGAGAAAGTCCCATGCAAAGAAGAGTGGATAACCAAGATGATAGACTACGCTGAAATGGCAAAGGTGACCGTGAAGATCAGACATCAAGGTGATAAAAAAAATTAGTCAAGAGTGAAAAAAGTTTATAGAATATCTTACAGACCCCTGTAGATACTTAAAAACGTTAGCAGGATTGGTATAACACTTATAATGTAATATGAGTTACGGTAAGGTTAAAAAAAAGGAGATAAAATGGATTAGAAAAATGTAATGAGATGCAAAAAAGGGGGGGGGAATTGGAAACCAGGGGAGGGGGAAGTCCGAGAGATCTAATTAGAAATTGAAAATGATGTGAGTTTATAATAATATTTTTTTTAAAAAAATGAAAATAAAATATACCATATTTTTCCGTGCATAAGACGAGGTGTGTTTTTTTAATTTATTAAAAGATGTTAAAAATTGGGGGTCGTCTTATACACAAATAGTGCAGAGGGTGGATGGGTGATTGGTGGCACCCACGAGCAGTAGATTGTCAGTGGTGAATGGGTAGGTGATTGGCTGCTGCGGCAAGGCCTGCTGGTGATTGGCTGCTGCGGCAATTGGTGGGGTGATTGGCTGCTTTGACTATTGTTGGTGTGATTGGCTGCTGGTGGTGGCGAGCGGGCAGGCGATTGGTGGCTTCGTTGAGGAGTGCATTTAGCATCAGAGGTCAGGCAGGTGAGTGATTGTTCTCCCCCCCCCCCAAAAAAAAAGCTCAACAGCTCTGGGCATCCACCCCCCCCCAAAAGCTCACCAACTCTGACCAACCCACCCACCCTCATTTTCTTAATTTGGAGTCCCCAAAAATAGGTGTTGTCATATACACGGGGATGTGTTATACACGGAAAAATACGGTATATATATATTTAAAAGTTGCTCTGCAGTTGCTATCTGTGAATTGGCTGCCAGCCATGGCTCTTTTTCCAGGATGCTACCGGTAAAGGCACCACAGGCTAGAGAGGGTTTCCTTCCATTCACTTAAGGAATTCTCAGTTTGGTTGACAAACATGTCCCAGGCACACGACAAATGAGAGGAAAGCTGTTGTACCACCTCATCTGTTCCTTTGTTGTGTTTTAGGCAGTGTGCTGTGCATCATTTCATCTCGGCTCTCTTTCTTCCCAGCCTGAATGTCAACATTAGATAATCGGCAGGTTGTCAGAGACAGCCGTCTGCTCTAGTTTAGCCCCCTGAGCCTAGAGAGTCTGTATGCCAAATTTTTAATCATTTTTCTTTTTCGTTTGCTAGCCTTATCCAAAATCTAGCTATGGGCATTGGTTGAACTGGCCATATGCTGAGCATATCAATAGAGAAGACTGCTGATGGCTCATAAAATAATTATTTGAATGGCGCCGCATATATATATATATATATATATATATATATATATATATATATATGAGTCATGTGGTGTGTTGTCTTTATTTTTATAGTCCCTGAAGAAGGCGTTTAAACTCATCAGATGAAATGTGTTAGGCTATTTTGAAAATAAAAACATTTTATCTTGAAACATGTTCTCCTTTTGTTTTTTGTTTCAATGCCGCCATCAGTGCCTTTCAGCCCCTTCACATCAGGAAATCTATATAAGGTAGATTTGGCTGAGAGACTGATACCTGCCCAAGACTACGACAGAGCAGGTATTTGAACCTAAGCACAACACATTGGCCAGTGCACCACACTGGATGTCCATAGAACCATAGAGTTGGAAGAGACCACAAGGGCCATCCAGTCCAACCCCCTGCCAAGCAGGAAACACCATCAAAGCATTCTTGACATATGCCTGTCAAGGCTCTGCTTAAAGACCTCCAAAGAAGGAGACTCCACCACACTCCTTGGTAGCAAATTCCACTGCCAAACAGCTCTTACTGTCAGGAAGTTCTTCCTAATGTTTAGGTGGAATCTTCTTTCTTGTAGTTTGAAACCATTGCTCCGTGTCCGCTTCTCTGGAGCAGCAGAAAACAACCTTTCTCCCTCCTCTATATGACATCCTTTTATATATTTGAACATGGCTATCATGTGGTGCCCAGAACTGGACACAGTACTCCAGGTGAGGTCTGACCAGAGCAGAATACAGTGGTACTATTACTTCCCTTGATCTAGATGCTTTACTCCTATTGATGCAGCCCAGGATTGCATTGGCTTTTTAGCTGCTGCATCACACTGTTGACTCATGTCAAGTTTGTGGTCTACCAAGACTCCTAGATCCTTTTCACATGTACTGTTCTCAAGCCAGGTGTCTCCCATCCTGTCTTTGTGCCTTTCATTTTTTATTTTATTTTTGCCCAAGTGTAGTACTTTACATTTCTCCTTGTTAAAATTCATCTTGTTTGCTTTGGCCCAGTTGTCTAATCTGTTAAGGTCATTTTGAAGTGTGATCCTGTCCTCTGGGGTATTAGCCACCCCTCCCAATTTGGTGTCATCTGCAAACTTGCTCAGGATGCCCTCAAGCCCATCATCCAAGTCATTGATAAAGATGTGGAATAAGACTGGGCCCAAGACAGAACCCTGTGGCACCCCACTAGTTGCTACTCTCCAGGATGAGGAGGAGCCATTGATGAGCACCCTTTGGGTTCGGTCAGTCAGCCAGTTACAAATCCACTGAATGGTAGCATTGTCTAGCCCGCATTTTACCAGCTTCTTTACAAGAATATCATGGGGCACCTTGATAAAGGCCTTGCTGAAATCAAGATAGGCTACATCCACAGCGTTCCCTTCATCTACCAGGCTTGTAATTCTGTCAAAAAATGAGATCAGATTAGTCTGACATACCGGTAACTTATTTTTCAGAAACCCATGCTGACTTTTAGTGATCACAGCGTTCCTTTCTAGGTGCTCACAGACCGTTTGCTTAATGATCTGCTCTAGAATCTTTCCTGGTATTGATGTCAGGCTGACTGGGCGGTAATTGTTTGGGTCCTCTCTTTTCCCCTTTTTGAAAATAGGGACAACATTTGCCCACCTCCAGTCTGCTGGAACTTCACCTGTTCTCCAGGAATTTTCAAAGATTATATGTTGGTGGCATTTGGAGCCCATTTTCTTCTTACAGAAAATAAATGTGATACAGCATTGGGCTGTTTTTTGTGATATCCCAGCTATCTGTAAATTAAAACTGATGTGAAGCATGAGGGCATACTGGCTTAGCATTCTAAGACACGATAAATGTACCCACAGTCTATCTCACACCCCTTTTCTCTTCAGCCACAATACATTTGCTGACTGCCAGCCATCTGATAAGGCTAGACTAAATGGATGTAATTAAGAAATATCTTTCTTCGGATAGATCGTTCTTCCTTCCCTGCTACATTTGTACTGAGTGCTTAACAACTCCCTGGAAGCTTCAAAGCTAACTTGCCTATTAGATGGTCTTACTGCAAGCTCTTTACTGGACAAGGATCCCAAAGCAGAGTCTCACCTCTAAAAGTCATTTTGGGGGAAAGGAGACATTTCCCCCCTTTCAGGGGAAGTCATAAATCCCTTATACTAGGGAGAGATGCTGTCTGAAAAGGTTTGATATCATGGGCCGTCCCCTGAGTCCGCTAGATGTTATCACAGGAGACCGTTGCCACATGCCAGGCACTCCTGTCTTGCACTGCCTCCCGCAGTTTGGTCAGACTCATGTTCATAGCTTCGAGAACACTGTCCAACTATCTCATGCTCTGTTGTCCCCTCCTCCTAGTGCCCTCAATCTTTCCCAACATCAGGGTATTTCCAGGGAGTCTTCTCTTCTCATGAGGTGGCCAAAGTATTGGAGCCTCAGCTTCACGATCTGCCCTTCCAGTGAGCACTCAGGGCTGATTTCCTTCAGAATGGATAGGTTTGATCACCTTGCAGTCCATGGGACTCTCAAGAGTCTCCTCCAGCACCATAATTCAAAAGCATCAATTCTTCGGCGATCAGCTTTCTTTATGGTCCAGCTCTCACTTCCATACATCACTACTGGGGAAATCATAGCTTTAACTATACGGACCTATGTTGGCAAAGTGATGTCTCTGGTACAGTGACAATAAAGTATTTCTATTTCTATGTGGCAACACACATGAAGATATCGCTTGGAACTCTATTTCAGTCAGGAAGGGAAACGGAGAATGCCCTCCTAAGGGGCAAAAGCCATTCTGAACTGCCCCCTAAGACGCTTGAGTCCTACTGAAGTGAGTGATTTTTCCATGGTTACAGAAACAGACCAGTTAAAACATGGTGTAATACAATATGGACGGACAAATTAATAGGGATTGTTAACCGATTGTGATTCATGTTCATGTGAGTCACTAGGACTCTATTAACAGCATGAAAGGTTTCATAGAGAAGGTATTCTCTTGATTCTTGGTACTTTGGTAGTGCAGAGGTTTCATAGTTTGTCAATAAATTGACTTAGATGTAAATTGTTTCAAGTTCATGCCCTCGTCAGAGTCTCATTTTAAAGACCTTGCTTGTGTGAAGGCCTTTGAAGGTTTGGTGCTGTGCTATAACTAGATTTGAGGAACAGAAATATAACTCCCTAATAAGCCCCATCAGTGTTGGCAGCATCATTAAAAGAGTCAAATCCTTTCTCAAAGAAACAGCCTTTGTTCCAAAGATGCTCCAAAGGAGGTAGAATGTGTATTGTGTAGTCTGGATAATATTCATCACATCACAATATTCACATGTTTAAGCAGCTCATAGAGATCAATGAGATTTCTACTGATAAATGGTAAATCTGCACTGGGAACCAAACATTTGCACTCCTGTTGATTATAAGCATGGGACAGTTTTATTTGAATTGTCATAATGCAAAGCAGTCACACCTTTGCTTATAGTTTGGTTCTGTGGGTTGAACCACAGAGCCTAGGGCTTTGCCAATCAGAAGGTCGGCGGTTCAAATCCCCATGACGGGGTGAGCTCCCATTGCTCGGTCCCAGCTCCTGCCAACCTAGCAATTCGAAAGCACGTGAAAGTGCAAGTAGATAGATAGGTATCGCTAGAGCGGGAAGGTAAATGGCGTTTCCGTGTGCTGCTCTGGTTTCGCCAGAAGCGGCTTTGTCATGCTGGCCACATGACCTGGAAGCTGCACGCCGGCTCCCTCGGCCAATAACACAAGATGAGCACCGCAACCCCAGAGTCGGTCACGACTGGACCTAATGGTCAGGGGTCCCTTGACATTTACTTTATCAGCCACTGGCCACAGCAGTGCCAGGTATTCTAAAGGTATCCCAATATAGCCAGATTTCAGTTACTATAATACATTTTTTTAAAAACAATTATTAAAATACTTTCATATTTCAATCTGATTTGGGGAGTGAGTAGGGCTAATCCACCCCTTGCCACTATAGCAAATAAGGTGGCAGCTTAAGTCGTACCTGGTGACATATAACTAACCAAGAAGGCTAGAGCTCCTTTTGTCCTCTTGGATTTGTTTTTAGCTGTTTGCAGTGCAACCAGTAAGACCCATTGAGTTGAAGGTGATGGACGGAGCAATCCTAAGGACTGGATGGGATATCCTAAGTGCTGCCATTCACACCAGCCAAGGGGGATGGAGGAGGTTGTTTTGTCCTGTTTTGCTGTGCCAACTCCAGCCTGAGGATCAAAAACCACTGGTGCCCCCCCCCAAAAAAAACCCTTCATCTCAAGCATAGTGAGGAACCTTCCTGCCCAGTGTACACATCAGAGGCCTCTACCAGAGGTTGGTGGAGCCTGGCAGAAGGTCACATCTGCCCTGCCCTATCCCACTCCAGTGATCCAAAGAAAAGGGGGGAGCTTGAGTATTGGTGTTTTAAATCATGGGTAGGCAGATCCACCCAATCGCCTTCTAAATCAGGTCCACGGCCTCTCCAGGAATCAGCATGTTTTTACATGAGTAGAATGTGTCCTTTTATTTAAAATGCATCTTTGGGTTATTTGTGGGGCATAGGAATTCGTTCTTTTTTCCCCTTCAAAATATAGTCCAGCCCTCCACAAGGTCTGGGGGACAGTGGACCAGCCCCCTGCTGAAAAAGTTTGCTGACCCCTGTAATTTAAATGAATTTTCATGCACTCAGCTATTTATAAGATCCATTCAGGACATGTAAGCCTACTGAAATGCATAATAAATGTTCGTGGAAACCTTTCCTGATACATGTGATAAGCTAAAAAAAAAGCACTTTATGTTTTCTAGACTTTTTTAATATAAGGGTATAATTTTATATGAATGTATTAAAGTAATTTGGTTATTTTTGCATTTTTGTATGCAAAGACTGACAGTTCCTTTCCTTCCTTCCTTCCTTTCTTTCTTTCTTTCTCTCTCTCTCTCTCTTTCTCTCTTTCTCTCTTTCTCTCTTTCTCTCTCTCTCTCCCACCCTCTGCATCTATTCCCTTCTCCCCTCCTTATGATTCCAAATCAAATTCATTGCAACAGAAAGGAGAGAGAAAGGGTGGGGTTCTTATCTCCTCATCCAAATTTTAAAATAAATAAATAAAACACAGCAGGCCAGATGGGAAATGTTAAAAGGCAATTTACAAAGGAGAGGAAAGAATTAATGTGCTTGGCACTGTATGGAAGTGAAACTCCCGGGGTCCTAGCACAGCTGACAGTGTTTGGCTTCCAAATCCAAGGACCAAAATCATGAGCCCTGTGATTGGCATGTTTCTTGGAAGGCACTTCAACACTGAGACACAGTCTAGCCAGGCGCTTATGAATGAGAACGCTTTCCCACAAAAGATGATGAGAGGCAGCTCATTTAGATGACTCACATTCACACAAAATTACTTAGAAAATTGAACAAGTCACATTAAACTATTGTTTGCACAGCTAAGATTTCTCTAACATCCTTTCTTATCTGCTAGCCTATGTGCACTGCAGTTATCTATACTCCGGGAGACAGACTGGGCGAGAATAAGCAAACAGTCATTAATAAAATAGCTTAGAGCCACTTTAGATTCAAGACACGCTGGCATTATGAAGTACTGGTGTGCAACTACAGGACATGCCTTTTTGGCACAGAATTGGAATAGAAGTTTATTTGCCATGCAGACGGGCAATAACAACAAACTCTTAATCGGTCCTCTTATCTCACAATCCATGGATCCTGTGCCCTGCCATCCATTCACAGCTCTGACAACTTCACTGATCAACTTGCCCATATTTACACATTGGTATGGTAAACACATTGCATTGTCTAAGTATTCAAGTGCTCTATAGAGCAGGACTGTGGATTCTATAACATCCTTCCTCACATATTTCCTTCTACTGTTTCCAAGCTGAACTTTTCCAAAGCCAACCCTTTACATAATATGGGAAACAGTTATATACCGGTATCTACACCATAGAGGAAGCTGTCCTTCCAGGCTTAGCTAGGTCACTTCCTCTCATCTTGGGAAGAAGCATTACTAAACTATTTGTTCTCTCATCTTCCACCATTTGAACCCTACTGGTAAGGAAGTCTAAGCTGGATGCTCCAAGCTTAGACCTCATGGATTAAGCAAGCCATCTTTATGTTTCTATACAAATAATTTAGAAGCATTTACCATTTTGGAACCTAAGTTATACTGCCTGTCTTTTCTTGCTGCTGTATGGAAAAGCATGTGAATCCGGCCTTTGAAGAGTTTGTAAGTACTGTAAACCAAACATGTAGTCTCTCTCTATGCTAAGGGAAGTGGAGAACTTAGAAGCGACTTAGAAGGGGATATTTTAAAAGTCTAACAGCCTGTATTTCCAAACTTTGCTGCATATTTTGTGATTTTAAATCTTTGCTGGGGCTCTCTCACCAAAGATCTAGGCATCAAATGAATTCTCCTTTTTATTATACCATATTTCACCATGACAAGGTGATGATCCAGCATAGTGTGTGCATGCTCAGAGGATGACCTCCAAACCATCCTAAATATATTTGCGGAAGCTTACGAAAAAGCTTGCCCTATCACTCAACATCCAAAAAACCAAAGTGCTGCACCAACAAGTACAAAATAACCCCTCTGCAGCACCGCAAATCCAACTCAGTGGTGTAATGTTGGAAAATGCCAATCACTTCTCATACCTAGGCAGTTATCTTTCCACAAGGGCCAACATTGATGCTGAAATCTAGCATCGACTGAGCTCTGTGAGTGCGGCTTTCTCCCGATTGAAGTGCAGAGTGTTTGAGGACCGGGACATTCGCAGGGAAACCAAAATGCTTGTTTACAAAGCTATTGTACTTCCAACCTTACTATATGCTTGTGAAACATGGACCACTTATAATAATAATGTCTAATGTGCACATACACACCTATTCTGCAGGCAGCTTAGTGCTTGTCACTCTGGTTTCTGCTGCTCAGCCCCTCCTCTTCATTACCTCAGCCTAGAGCAGTAACCAAGATTGTGACTTGGAAGAGAAGACACAAGACGTCTGGGTAACCCTGTGACCTTGAAATTCCAGCTATAAAGGACCCAAATACTTAGCTACTGATCAAGCACTCTGGACCTCTAGAACCCCCTAAGTCACTCACACACAACACAAACTAGAACTATCACATTCTCTATCAAAAGTTCCATGGTCACTCATGCACTCATGCTAGAGTTTCCACTGAATCCATCTGGAAATCATCAAACATCACGCTCCAGGACAGGACACTCTCCTTTTAAAGATCTCCTCTCTTCAAAGAAGGGACAGACCTTAAGAGAGGTAGCAGGACCATTAGAGAGAAAGGCCCTGGAACTCGGGGAAGGTTGTCTCCTGCCTGGGAACTATATTAAGTGCTGCAGATGAGGATTTCATTATCTGTTTCATGGCTATTCTTCATGGCTAGTCTCATGCTGAACACTATGCCAGTGGCTGACCCACTAAGTACTGGATGCCTCCCTCACTGCTACCCCTTAGTGAAGATTCTACATCAGGCATCCCCAAACTGCGGCCCTCCAGATGTTTTGGCCTACAACTCCCATGATCCCTAGCTAACAGGACCAGTGGTCAGGGATGATGGGAATTGTAGTCCAAAACATCTGGAGGGCCGAAGTTTGGGGATGCCTGTTCTACATGCTCTCAAGTGCTCCACATGCATTCAGCTGCCACTAATACCGATATTGTTCTTGTATTCCAGACTGCTGCAGTCCCCTGCATATTCTAAAGGTACCCACTTTCATGGCCCAGATACCAAGTCATTTCCCACATTCCATGCAACACAAGCCCTGCTCAGGCATTTGTTAGCTCTGGGTACCAAATGTGTGAATCTGCTCCCAAGGATATGCTGTTAGCATAAAACACTTGTTTTATGTTTAACGGTGTTCCGTTGTGCCAGAAGCGGTTTAGTCATGCTGGCCACATGACCCAGAAAAGTATCTGTGGACAAACGCCAGCTCCCTCAGCCTGAAAGTGAGGGGAGCGCCGCAACCCCAGAGCATAGCTGCCAAGTCTCCCGTATTCCCCAGGAAAACCCCGTTTTTCCAGCTGTTCCCAGCTGAAAAAACAGTTTTTTTGTTTTTTCCCGGTTTATTTTGGCGCGGCGGCCATTTTGGAACTGGGTGGAGCATGCTCAGAAGCGACTTTTGATGTTGCTCTGCCCAGTTCCAAAATGGCGGCAGCGCTACTTCCGGTCTGCTACTTCCGGTCCGATCCCTTATTTCTCCAACAGGAACTTGGCAGGTCTGCCCCAGAGTCGCCTTTGACTGGACTTAACTGCCCAGGGGTCCTTTACTTTTACCTTTAAAACACCTGCTGATCACACCCCGGGGCAATGTGTGATTGGCACCAGTCTGACATATACAGCAATCCCTCATAGGGATGTGAACTCTGGTCAACCAGACTTTGCACCCCTATGGAAGGATTGTATGTACAGTACATGCAACCATATATGCATAGAGCCCTTAATGCTGATGGTGTGTTGGCTGGAAGCAAGGTTGGTGCACATGTTGGCAACTGGGGGTGGGTCTAGTCATGCATATTCTCAGTGGCCCTCTCACATATTCTGTACCCAGGTGAATAACATGCATGAACAAGGCTAGAGTGGGGCCTGGGACTGGGTTCAGCTGGCAAGCAGCAACATGGCCTTTGCACTTTCCTGTGAACTCAGTCCAATTAGGATGTGGGCAGTGCCACCCTCAGCTTGTATAGTAGACAGTATTTTTAGACTTTCAGACTGGATTGTCAACTGTCCAGAAAAAAACCTCACCTGCTTATCTTGTCTTGAAACTCTACCTTGATCTGCAGAAGTCAGCAGGTAAAGCTTTCCATAGCACAGAGATCAACATGATCCCTTGCTAAAGTTTCCACAATAAGTGGCAGTTAAAACAGCACAGTTATGGAGGCTGGCTGAAAATCTGGCAGAAGGGAGCACAAGTGTATTATCTCCCACCTACATGAGGTCATCAGAGATTCAGAGACACACGAGGAAGGAGAAGACTTTTCAGTGGCTGAGTAGAAGCATGTGACCAAATGTACACATTCCCCCAGATCAGCACTGGGTACTTGTCCATTGCTGATTGAACCCATTGACCCTTAGTAGGTCTATAGATAGTGTGCATGCAATACCCCCTAGCTCTTTAATTTCAGGGACAGTTGGGGAAGAAGTTGGGGTTGTTTTGACACCCTACTCATTTGCAGATGGTGACAGCAGTCACGAAATTAAAAGACGCCTGCTTCTTGGGAGAAAAGCAATGACAAACCTAGACAGCATCTTAAAAAGCAGAGACATCACCTTGCCGACAAAGGTCCGTATAGTTAAAGCTATGGTTTTCCCAGTAGTGATGTATGGAAGTGAGAGCTGGACCATAAAGAAGGCTGATCGCCGAAGAATTGCTGCTTTTGAATTGTGGTGCTGGAGGAGACTCTTGAGAGTCCCATGGACTGCAAGAAGATCAAACCTATCCATTCTTAAGGAAATCAGCCCTGAGTGCTCCCTGGAAGGACAGATCGTGAAGCTGAGGCTCCAATACTTTGGCCACCTCATGAGAAGAGAAGAATCCTTGGAAAAGACCCTGATGTTGGGAAAGATTGAGGGCACTAGGAGAAGGGGACGTCAGAGGACAAGATGGTTGGACAGTGTTCTCGAAGCTACGAACATGAGTTTAACCAAACTGCGGGAGGCAGTGGAAGACAGGAGTGCCTGGAGTGCTATGGTCCATGGGGTCACGAAGAGTCGGACACGACTAAACGACTAAACAACAACAACAACACTCATTTGCTACCTGGACAAGAGCTCTACTCCAGCATTTTCTCAGTTGCCCACCGCATGGCTTAACCAATCTCAGAAACAATGCATATATGCCTAGATTCGTGTTGCCTAGGGAAGTCTGAAGTATAAGCTTAGAAATTAAAGGGAAGTTGTTTTTACATATTAGCATATTATTACTCAGACTCCAGGACCTCTGTATTTTGAAGCCAAAAAGGATTTTATTTTTGAATACATTCTTGTGGAAACCATTGCTGATCGTGCAACTTTTAGTTATATACTTCACAAGAGAAAATGTCAAGAGATGGCCTTGTGTCCTTCTGGAGAGAAATATATACCAGTGCTTCAATTTTCTGAAATTTTTTGCTTCTGTGCATGGCTGCTATTATTGCATCTAAACATTTTGCCTAAGCAGAAGAAAATCTAGGGCACCTTTCACAAGATCAGTTTTCTTTCACAGGAGAGCACGAGGGAGCACTGGAGACGTATGGTGACTTTATAAAACTTTAATTAATTTACAAATGTGTGCATCAAGCAGGTATTATGGGGTGAACAGCAAGCATATGCAACTTTAGTCTCACAGCCACATCTGATTATGCTCCATTCTCCAGACATAACTGGCTGAGAGCAAACGAGTCTTTGAGCGTCTATTTTGCAAGCAAAACAATTGCTTGTGGGTGCCTTTCAGCAAATTCAAGGTCAATTGTATTCATAAGCAGTAGAAAGACACTGATAGATTTACCCATTCAGGCTGCACTCCTGTTTCCACAGTTTTCAAAGTAAACCCCACTGAACTCATTATGACTTCTGAGTAAGAATGAAAGGATCTGTCCATTTTGGTTCTCTCAGTTTCTCATTTTTTCTAATCTTAAATTCAGTTTTCCAAATCTTACAGCAATTAGCAATTTTTTTTAAAAAGAACTCATGAAAATTCACCAGCATTTTAGTGTGAATTTTTCCTACTCGACACATTTTTATGTGCTGTTTTCACTAACGGACACGTTTTTGCAGTTTCCCTATTTTTATGTGTTATTTTCACCAAAGCCTTCCTTTTTATGCACAGTCGTCGCTAATACTGTACTGTATATGAATTTTGGTTCGTGAACTACAAAATTTGGATAAGTGTGACTTTTTCAACCGATAGCTGTGTTTTGATTCACATCTTGTTTTGGAAAATATGAATGATATAGTTTCTACTTCAGATGAGGGTATCCCTACTTAGAAGTAGGGATAATTTCTTCATTATCCCTACTTCTAAGTAGGCTCGTATAGGATTTTCCCATTAATAAACCTGTCTTGCTGATACCCCTGAAGGAAAGACACCCAAATGAAAGCTCTACAAATCACACACCTACACTGCCTTTTAATGAAGGCAAGGTTTGGGATGAGCAGACTTCCCCTATTCTGTCCTTTTATTGCTCTCTGCTGTCATCCTTCCTCCAGCATTCTGATTTAAGTCAGGGAATGCCGAAAATTAATTCCAGAACTGGAGCACAGGCCATTTATGGCAGTTTTCAGTCCCTTCTTTTCCTCTTTACCTCTCTATGGGATGGGGGGGGGGGGTGTAGAGAATCTATAAATGAAATTGAATCCGATTGCATCAAGATTTTTTGGCTGCAGCTTTTTTTTCCGGTTCACACAAGTTCACACATACATGTCAGTCTGGCACCACACAAAAAAGAATCCTGTCATAGTCATTTGTAGATGGCTTGCAGACAAGTGAGGCAGCATATGCAGACCAATCTTGTGCTTCCGATAATCCACCACTCTGAAGGGTGCTCTGATATCCCGTACTTGAGCTTGGCGGTCAGAAAATAGCAAGTCTTTGTGAACTGAGTCCCAAACCTGCCAAAGTCCAGTGGTGTCCACTGCCAGGCAGTCTTTCCTGATAGCAGCACTCCCCTTCTTTTCTGAAATTTACCCATGCAATGAAGGGGAACTAGCAGCAAAGAAGACTGGTATGCAGGGACAGGTTAATGTAATACCTGAATGCTCTACAGGAGAGTCCATTGCTGCCAGGGAGCTTGGGAAGCTCTGTCCCCAATGCCATTCAGCTTACTCAAGGTCCATGGTAGCAATGGACACACCACAGCAGCATCTAGGCCTTAAAGATAAGGTGCTCCCTGTTCCTTCCACACCAGCCTTCCTTGCCACTGGGTGCCCCACCTCCTCGCAGTAAGTTCTAGAACACAAAGGGAGGGCTGAGGGTGTTCTGGGAAATTTGCATTTGCCACATACTTCATCCTCAATCTTCCATTTTCTTTTTTATTTCCTGGAAGGGGGGAACTAGCAGCCACAAGCAGCAAGGGCAAATCTGGGGACCTGTATGTTTTGCATTATGAGGCAAATAGCAGCTGGGTGGGTGGGTTCAAATTTAATCAGGAAATTATTGGCAAAGGGGAAGGATTAATCACACCTAAAGGTAAAGGTAACCCTGACCATTAGGTCCAGTCGCGGACGACTCAGGCATTGCGGCACTCATCTCGCTCTATAGGCCAAGGGAGCCGGCATTTGTCCGCAGACAGCTTCTGGGTCATGTGGCAGCGCATGGAAACGCCATTTACCTTCCCACCAGAGAGGTACCTATTTATCTACTTGCACTTTGACATGCTTTCGAACTGCTAGGTGGGCAGGAGCTAGGACCGAGCAATGGGAGCTCACCCCATTGCGGGGATTCGAACTGCCGACCTTCCGATCGGCAAGACCTAGGCTCAGGGGTTTAGACCACAGCGCCACCCGCGTCCCTAATCCCTAATTGCACCTAATCTACCTCAAAACAATGGAGAAAAAAATAGGTTGAGTTGGGGGTTTATTATTACCATCTCTCTAATTCTGGCAGTGTAAAGGTTTTAATGTCAGGCAGTGATAATGAAATAACAACCGGTTTCATACACAACATCTTACTTTCCCCGGTTACTACTATATCAAATCTTCTCTGGTGTATTTGATTAAAACACCTTTTTGAAGGTCGACTTTGAAGATTTGAAGAGATTTCCCTTCGTTGCCTCTTTCAAAGGTTAATTACCTTCATTGTTACATGTGGGCCTTTCTTCCATTTTTAATGTGCTTGGTATTAGATTCAATTAGGGCTGAACTGAACGTTCTCCAGCAAACATTTTTTGGTATGAAAAGGGGCTTTCAGGGGCTCTGCAGTGTTTCCTGAAAGAATGTCCAAAGTTACCCTTTTCACCTCAATTTGCTGCTCTTCCCAGCCTCCATCAGCTGCAGCTACAGCACCTTCAAGACTGAGGGATACCTTTCAATCATGCTAGCCAGTGCGAGAGACAGTGTGGTGAAGAGTGGGGGAATAGGACCTGGGGGACCAGAATGCAAAGACCACTTGGCCATAAAGGCTCACTGGATGACCTGGGGGGGCAGAGGCCAGGCACCCACAGAAAAAACTGTGTGGGTTCCCAGGCCCCAGGGGCCCCCTGGAGATGGCGCCAGTGCACCTGTGCTTCCCATTTTTACCCACCTGACACTGTTACAGGACCTAATGATGTAAAAAAATTACAATGTTGAAAAACTAGTGGGGCGACATTTCAACCTCAGTGATATGACTTCTAGATTGAAGCAACACAATGGATTGGGTGGCCTTTTGAAGGTTTTGGTGGCCCTTCATGAACTTCACAGAGGAACAGAACTGCAAGCAGAGCCTCCCTTGCAGATCTTGAGACCTGGGCTGGTATATGTGGGAGGAGGCACACCTTCAGATAGCGGAGGCCTAAACTTAACAAAGTCATCAAATTCTGTTTAAGAAGCTTTTTCACTGCGAAGGGAAGTTTCACTTCCATTTATTTTATTCATTCTGGGGACTTCTTTGGTGTCTCTGTTTCCCTTGATATATATTTTAAGACCATGGCTGCCAAATCTTTGCTCCTCCTTTCAGCTGATTTGCCATTTCCATATATACAGAGGGCAAATAAAACTTCTTACTCTTATTTTGTACTTGCCTACTCAGAGGTCTGCTGGTGAGGCACATCTTTAGTCTCATAAGCATCTCATAGACGGTGTTGCCCAGTATGCAGCGCCGTCTCAACCATGTCGGGCGCCCTGGTGCCGTGGTGCGGAGATCGCTCCAGCGCCCCCGCTCCGCCCCGTTTCTTGTCGTGGTTGGTGGGCGGGCGCAGGGCGCAGCACGGCTTCCGCGCGGCTCCGCTGCGCGACAGCCCCCTGCCGGACCGGCGCCCTGGCACCCCGCGCCACCCAGCCTACCCCTAAAGCCGACCCTGCCAGTATGTCCAGGATGCAGCCTTACATTCATCTATGTTTAAGCATGTGATCCCCTGTTGCAAAGGTAATCTACTACTGTGATCAGCAATTATTTTTGAAATCCTCTTTCAGATTCTTGAACGAGGATATTAAGTCTTGGGTCTGGAACAGAAAGAACATCATTTTATTATAATTTAATTTTGTCATATACTGGTTGATATTGTACAATCTTTAATTCGTGTCTCATTGGCAATGCATTTTTCAGGCTGTCCTAGGTCAACTGACTACAGTGGAACCTCGGTTTACGCCTACCTCCGCTTATGAAAACCTCCGTTTGTGAACGCTGTGGACCCGGAAGTGTTTACATCTGGGTTCCGCGGCGTCGGATGTGCAGACGCGATCTGCGCAGCATGCGCGTGCGCAGAAGCACTCTATCGACACTTCACGCATGCGCAGAACTCTGCCTTTGGTGAGCGAATGCCTCGGCGAGCGAACACCTCCGCGGAATGGATTGCGTTCGCAAACCGAGGTACCACTGTACATAATATCAGCTGAGTTGCTTTCATCAGTAACCAGATTTGTAATCACAGCAAAGATTGAATTAATTTTGTTTGATGAGACCCATTTTCCACAGAGGAAGGTTGACTTGTTATTAATGGCAGTATATGCTTTAAATGCTTCCTGACTGAATCCATCATTAGCTTTTCCACCATCCCCCCCCCAAAAAAAATCAATATCAGACTAAACCTTTTATAATTACTTGGGTCGTCCAGTCTATCCCTTTCCTACGTGGCACAAGAAATGACCTCTGCCTTTACTGCAAATTTCCCAGCTATTAGATAGCCTATTTGCATTATTCATATGTACGTGAGTTCGTGTGGCCCAATAAAGTTTTAATAGCCACGTACTGTTTTCAAAGTATGTTTGCCAGTATCCCTTTTGGCAGGCCACGCGTTCCTCTCACATCTTCTGGAAATCCATCTGTTATGCTTCTTATCCACAAGATCTTGATTTTGCTCACAGTCTGTACAGGAAGGATGTTTCATGCGCCTGAAATATAAACAAACAGAGACCTAAAATTACAAAAGTACTCTCATTGTGCCCAAAACGAATGCTGGAAGGACAAAATATTCATATTTCAATGCTCTTAGCCAAAGGCTATCCTGCTTTTAGCCTGCATGAGTTAAGTGGGACAGCTATCCATAAAAGGGAAAGCACCCTATACAAGCTCAATACCTCTTTGTCATTAACCCCATTTTTAAAAACAAACATTCTGGGGCATTTCCCCCTTAGTACCAACCCAAATAGGATCTCCACATTAAACTGCTGCCTGTATCAATGGCATATCACTTTTTCCAAAAAGCACAATGCTTTTGCCACAAGAAAATATATTATTCGTATAAAATTTCATCTTTTTTTAACCATCTTTTATATGACCTGACCTCTATTCAAGGGCTTTCATATATGACAGAGGTTCAGCTAACAGATACATAATTGTACATGCTTAGTTGCTCCATCCATTCCTACTAATTAATACAGCAATAAATACTTCTATTTTACTGAGTTTCCAAAATTTGGTTAATTCATGTTATTACTGAAGTAGTAAGCTCAAACATGATGCCCTTTTACCAGTCAGCTTCCTTTCAGGCAAAGAGAATTCAAAAATGTTGATACAAAGACTGGATATATACAAAAAGGTCATATATGCTAATTTTTGAATGGACCACTTTGATTACAGATCAGTTTCATATATCAAATCATCGCTTAGCTGAATGCCATTTCTTTCCTCTTTGTGTTCATCGCAACGAAGAGGTTTCAGAATACATTTGAATAAATGGAAATGGTATTGTTGCTCTCTCAAGCTTATGAAAAGCCGCAGTTGAAGATAGGCTGGTAGCATGAAGTGTACAGAGAAATGCCATCTTTTGGTTTTTATTAATTATACCTTTGGAAAGCAATGTTTTCCACGGCCCAACAATGTAGTAAGTCAAACTGTTCATTGTGGCATTTAAAGGATGTTGACACTTACCTTTAAAAACAGTGCACCAATTGTGCGTATTTAATTGATGCAAGTGCATAATGTTTAATTAACAGGGCTTTTAATTGGCTATGAAACTTTCAAAGAGAGCATTCTTGTGTAGGACAACAAAGCACCAGAACACATGTAATGTTTGTTTATGTAAATGTGTACCCTGCCTTGCCACCCATCTTTCCTCAGAGCATAGTGCGCTTTCAGCAGCAGAAACATCCCCCCCTCCCCCGCTTGAATTATTTGTGCAAAGTTCAAAGGGATCTGGCTTCATGAAATGCACTGTTCAGGTTGTGCCGAAAGGCTGGGGACTAGAAGGAGCTTGACTGAGAGTAATATTTTAATAATAATAATAATAATAATAATAATAATAATAATAATAATTAATTTACCCTGTTTCTCATATTTTAAGGCATACCCATAAAATAAGCAATAGCAGGATTTTTAAGCATTCAAGGAATATAAGCCATACCCCGAAAATAAGACATAGTGATAGGCACAGTAGCAATGCCGGCCACGGCAGGAGGAGGAGGAAAAAATAAGACATCCCTTGACAATAAGCCATAGTGTGTTTTTTTTTTGAGGAAAAAATAAACATAAGATGTGTCTTATAATATGAGAAACACGGTATACCCCGTCCATCTGGCTGGGTTTCCCCAGTCACTCTGGGCGGCTTCCAACAGAAAAATGAAATAAAATAATCTATTAAACATTAAAAGCCTCCCTAAACAGGGCTGCCTTCAGATGTCTTCTAAAAATCTGGTAGCTGTTTTTCTCTTTGACACCTGATGGGAGGGCATTCCACAGGGTGGGCGCCACCACCGAGAAGGCCCTCTGCCTGGTTCCCTGCAACTTGGCTTCTCGCAATGAGGGAACCGTCAGAAGGCCCTCAGTACCGGACCTCAGTGTCTGGGCAGAATGATGGGGGTGGAGATGCTCCTTCAGTAAGGTTGCACTATCCGGGAAAGAATGAACAGAAGCATGATCATTTCAGCATGAGTGGCCCACCAAGACGAGCCTTGAGCATAGTTCATAACCACAGCCACACCATCAGAATATAAGCATGCATACTTGCACATTGAACTGCAGCTCTTGGCCAAGATCCCAAGAGCATATGCAATGAGGCTTCTTCACTTTTCCTTTTCTAATTTTTATTAAAAAGTTTCAAAACAAATACAGGCAGCCCCCTGGTTATGCATGTTCAATATATGTACGACTGTACATACATGCATCGTGCTGAACCCAGAAGTGACCCGGAAATGTCATGGCATTCAGCGGAGACAATACTGAGCTCACTGGATCGTGTGGGGATGTGCACAGAAGGGTAATTATAGCAAAGTGTGGCTCTTTGGATCCTGGCCGTAGTCTATTTGAATTACAGGAATTGATTAGGCATCATACAGTACATTATTCCTCTTATTTGGGAACCTGGGGCTGCCATTATAGTTCTGCTTATGTCTTCTCAACACTCACTTAGGACGTGACCATTGCATGGCAGGAGCTGTCCAATCGAATAGTCCCTAATGATCAATTTTCAGGTGTGGGAGTCAGGGTGGTGGGGTGGAGCTGTCCTCCAGACACTAGTGCTGCTGCAACTGACAGGGTTGGGGCAGGGCAGCGGTAGGGATGGGTGGGACAGAAACACCAGATGAGCCAATCCAGTGCTCCTAGTGGTGCATCTGCGCAGGGCCAACCTCAGTGCCATCCAGTTCCAGAACCTGCTGACGCTCAGTTGATGGGACCATGAGCAAACACCTCTCCTTTTTTGGATAATTTGGTTATCAAAATGCTTTGATAATCAATTATTATAACACTTTGATTATTTGAAGCAAAGCATTGTGAGCCATAAAAGGTTCATTCTTTCCACCCCTTTTTTCAACTGACATGATTTTGGTCCAGTAAAATGGTATCCCTTTTTGGTATCCAATGCTGAAATCCTATACGCACTTATCTAGAAGTAAGGCACACTCAACTCAGTGGGTCTTATTTTTGAGTAGGCATGCATAAATTTGTACTTTTAGTATTGGCAACAATCCCTTCCAACCAACTAACATCAAGAGTGGCTTCAGCTTAAATGAAACTCCCTTGCCGAATATTCCCTTGGCCTCTTGCAATACATTTGTTCAAACACAGACCTATCCTTTAAAGTCTGAATCCCTTTAAAACACAAAATGCTGATAGTAATTATTGATCTGCTGAAGTGAAGATTGCAAGCCCATTTCCCTAGCTCCAGGCAATTGATTTCCATGGAAATTCAACTGACAATTTTAAATTTAACATTTTCCGAAAGGGGAAAAAATATGGTAATTCTCCATTGAGAGAGCAAGTAGGGTGTTTGTGGAGGGGAAAAACTGAACTACAATAAAACATCATGAAAACTTTGATGTATTTTTGCATTGCTTGTGTAGTCTGCAGTATAGGAAAATAAAGTATACCCCATCTGTTTTTATTCAACATTGTGGCACTTTCACCACTGCAACTAAAACATTTTGATTTTTTTGCAGAACCTTCCTATAGCATTAAAGTTACCCAAATTGCAATAGTTGGCTTTTGAAATTCTGCTCAATAAAGATAAATGTCCAACTACATTATTTTAAAGAGGGGGCAGGGAATCTGTATTATGGAAGAATAGCTTTTTACTTGTCAGGTAACATTTTTCTGCCCTCCACACACACAAAAAGTCAAACGTGTTTAAATGTCCAACTCATGATAAAGGGTGAAGCCAATTAAACAGGACTTGTAACGGCTGCCTGACTGTTTCTTGCACTGGCTCTTCCCCATGAATCATTTCCTACTACATTAGACAATAAAACAGGGGATAAAAGCACAATTTGATCTTTCAAGTACAAGGCAGAAGATTAAAAAGATTTTTTTGTGTGAATGTTTCTGTTATAATCGCTTCTGAAAAGTTACATCTGTACCAAAAGAACTTCCAAAAACTCTGTATGCCATGTTTCTTATTGTAAGGAATAAACCATTCAAGTAGCAGGTTTTTTTAAAAAAAAAGAAGAAGAAGAAGAAGTCTGTGCCATGTTATCAAAGAACCACAATTCTGGTAAGAGTAAGAATCTGCTAAGAACAGGTTGACAGATACACAGGAAGGCAGGGCTCATTTATGTTTCTATAGGTGCAAGGGAATTTTAAGGGCCTTTCTTCAGTGAGGTTGCCCAAATCCCCTCAGGTACTAATTATTGAACACCTGGAAGTTCTGCCGTCCTTTGCATATAGTTACTTTACTCTGCTGCAGGTAAGGGTGCTTCTAAAACTTTCACATAATTTCTCCCCAGATGTTGACGTTCCTAATTCCCTGGTCTTGGTGTCCTAATGGAATCCTCTATCATTCCATTTAAATAATAATAACATTCTGAATTTGGTACAGAACCTTGAAGACTGAATGAGGGACACCTGAGTGAAATTGGTCTCTATGTTCTTAATGCTAGAAATATGCTCTGTTAAGTTTTCGCTTATAAAAAAAAACAAGGTCATTTGTATATAGAAATCTATGTGTGGAAAAGACCTGAGCATTTTCTTCTCCAACTGAATCATCAGAAGGAGGATGTGATACTTGAAGTGCTATAGGTAGTTTTTAGCAAATGTTGATGAAGCATTCCCCTCCCCCTGAATTTTCAAGCTTACCTTTCAAAATGTATGCTGCATGAGCAGTCTGCTCCCAATCCAACTCAAGTCGGTGGGAGAGTTCTTACTGACTCAAGTCTTAGAGCTAGCCAAAGGCAAGACTCATGTCTTTGAAAAAGCTGAGCCCTCATGGAGGAGGTTACAGGTTTGACAGATCAAAACCTTGCTTCGTTAGAAAGGATTTGCTTGTTCACTTAGCACATCAAAGTCTGCAGGACGGAGGGTTTTTTCCCAGGCATTTTTGTTTGTTTTATTTCTATCCCTTACTTCTTCATGTTCATAATCCCATGGCAGGTTCAAAACTAAAATATGACTATAATAAAACATCAGTTTTAATAAAAACTAAAATACAACAACAGTGCAATCCTAAGCATACATATACTGTGAAGAAAGTCCCATTGAATTCAGTGAGGCTTACTCCTAGGTAAGTGGAGCTTGGAGTGGCCTGTCAATCAATGAAAATCAAAAACTCACTTTAGGGCAAAAGTGAGGAACCTGAGTGTAACAGGCTGTTACAAGACAGGATGAATCTTCAGCCACATCAGTCCATCTAGCTCAGGCATCCCCAAACTGCGGCCCTCCGGATGTTTTGGCCTACAACTCCCATGATTCCTAGCTAACAGGACCAGTGGTCGGGGGAAATGGGAATTGTAGTCCAAAACATCTGGAGGGCCGAAGTTTGGGGTGCCTGATGTAGCTGCTAGGATGTTTTTGAGCCCTTTTGCCCAGAGTCCCTCCCTTGGGACCAGCTCTAGGGCGGAAAGTAAAGAGAGAAGCTTTGGTTTAAGGAACCCAAAGCCTAGTGGACACAGAACATGGCAAAATCTTGTGAGATATCTATTTTTCAATTATAGAGTTTTATTAATTTCCATTATATAACCACAATTACAAAAAAAGAAAAAGAAAAAAAGGAAAACATACAAATACAAAATCCCATTTTACCCCCCTCCAGGGGGGTGTTTAAGTTTGCCAAAGCACAGTCTGTGATTTCAGTGGCTGACATTCCTTCAGGGTTATCAGTAAAGTATTTTATAAAAGGATGCCATAATTCAACCAAATCGTCTACAATACATCATACCTTGTGAAATATCTTTATAAAACAAAGGTATGGGAGAAGCCAGGTCGGGTGGAGCCACTATGCTAGCTTCTTGGCAGATGAACTGCTGATATTTACCAAGTGGAGGAAGGGTGAGGTAGTAGGAAGGTCAGTGCAGTGCAAATGCATGTGCAGAAGCACCAGGTGAACTCTGCTGGTGCATTTGCACCATGCTAACCTTGCCTCTCCTGGTAAGCAGCAATGATCAGAAAGCTAGGATAGCAGCTCCATCCCATCTGGCAACACATGGGAAAGGTTTTAGTGAGATATCCCTTTGTAAACCAATGAAACCACCTGCCCATTTTTAAAAAATAAAATAAAATAATCCCATGTCTCACCTAACTGATACCTAGGCTTGATAGCACAGATTATGGTTCAAACGCCCTTTGCATTTAGACAAGACAAGAGCGTTGTCTGCACTTAATATGGGGTGAGGAAAGGTTTTGCATTGTATTTTTGTGGAGAAAAATCGCACTAACAGCTCTGACTGATCACACTTGCACTTGGTCTACTGAGTAGTTTTATTATATACTGGTATCCATTAGCAAAATCTATCGACATAAAAAGGCCCTTGGTATAAAATATTTCCTTGCTCAGAATATATATTAGCAGCTCACTTAAAAAAGCATGAAAGTCAAAGGCAAAGCTATGTCATTAAAACATATTTTGGTACCTCTATGTCCTTGTATACTTCTCAGGCTCTGTAATATCAAGCTGTGCTAGACTATCCCTGAAATGTCCAAGCTTAGTGAAATGCAGACATCTGAAAGCAAAAAAATTCACTGAGAATAAGAGACTTGTTATAAAACATTCAGCCGAGCTTTCAGATTCAGAGCACATGTTGAGACACCTGTTGCTCCTCTTAGCTGGAGCTCTGAACAGCACTTTAGTTAACAGCGCTATAAGATAGACTACAAAGCAATCTCATGTGGACCAAATGACTACAGTGATTCATTATTCTAGGATTTAAATGGATACAATGGCAAGACACAAAAACACACACCTCCATTTAAGAAACTACTGAGTTTCAGGGAGCATTTTTAACCAAGCTTATTCCCTATAACTAATACTAGGGAGGGTGTTGAAGAGAACAGGACCAGGAACCAGCCGCTTTTCCGTTTGAGCTTATAACTTTATTCTAACAAGACTCCCACACCAGGCCTGCCAAAAAGAAACATTCCCCCTCGCATAGGGCAAGATTTACCACACACGTAGGCACACATAACCGGCCACAAGTCAAAATTGACTTTGCCACCATTTTCTCTGTATGTATATCCCAGCCTATATATCTTCTCATTTTTTTAAAAAAAGGCGCATTTCAAGGGGCAAAATATTGTTGCTTGTTTTGACACTTTCCTCATTTTGAAGCAAATAAACGGCAAGGCAGGAAAAAGACGAAGGAATAAAAGAGGCATCCCCAGACTTCAGCCCTCCAGATGTTTTGGACTACAATTCCCATCTTCCCCAGCCACTGGTCCTGTTAGCTAGGGATCATGGGAGTTGTAGGCCAAAACATCTGGAGGGCCGCAGTTTGGGGGTGCCTGGAATAAAACAAGGACTTAATTTAGTCTTTTATCACTCTGGAGAGAATAATTTCCTGACACGGTTACATAGACAATTCTAAATTATTCGCCTGTTTGGGGTGAAAAATGAGTGAAAAACAGCTTGCCATTTCTCGCTTTTACAAATTGAGTTAGAATACACACTGGATAGCACGCCAGGAATGCAAGCTAGTCATCTGGCAATCCTATTTCCTCCTTGTTGCGCAGCACTCTGTGCAGAAGTAGCTAAATCTCACACATGGGCAGAAATCAGCAATGACAAAGAGTTGTTCAGACTCACTAATGTACGTCAAGTTTACGAGTGTCTCTGAAAGAATTTGCTGAGGCCAATGGATAAACACTTGCATCTTTGACAACCGTATATATTTGATGGAATTTAACATCATGCTAATACGATCATTCTGCCGGCGCAAGCAGGTGTTGGGATGCATGGGAGAGGAGAGAGTAGTAGCCCCGTTGTGCTAGCACTGGCTTCTGCTAATGCACCAGGTTAGTTGAATCCAGCTATTGCCCTGATTGCTACATGTTTCAATTAATAGGGTAACAAGTATGTGCATACTCACCTGAGTGCAGACACCTGAGCCAGGACTTAGACCTGCCCAGGACATAGCTGCCAAGTTTTCCCTTTTCTCGCGAGGAAGCCTATTCAGCATAAGGGAAAATCCCTTTTAAAAATGGATAACTTGGCAGCTATGGCCCAGGACTGCAAATCTTTCACTGTCCCGGGACAATGAAAAAGTAGGGGGGGGGGGTCTAATGCAACAAGGGCAGTATTGAAATTTAATAAATAAATAAATAAATAGTCCAAACCATTGGGAGCACACCAGATTGGCGAGGGCTGCCTTAAATGAACTGCATACCAATAGCAGGTGGGTGACTTATTTATGGTACTTTAGTCTGAGCAAGGGTGGTCCAATTTGGACTTTGAATAGGAGCTTCTGACATCTTATGAAAGTGTGCTATGTGGGGAAAGTAATGAATGAATTAAGGCATGAGAAATGGAAACTGATATCATACTCACTGAGTCTTCCATTATTGCATAAAGCTTATTATAATGTATTGTTGGGGGGGGGGGCAACACTGCTATTAAAAAATGATTACATGCATAATAAGTATACCAGAAATCACAACAGTATTGTTAATCAGTTTACCTGGAACTTCTGCATATATTCATGTGCAGATCCATACACACCTGCACATTAGTTTTAGCAATGAATTTTGCTGGATTAGAACAAATGTACTGGATCAGGTTTTGCTCCTGGCTACTGCTCCTTTTGTTCCAAATGCGGGGCTAACCCTTTAGCTAGATATCACCTTTCTGTAGGTTTGGCTAATTAAAATGCTAACAATGATTCCCCTATCCACCCCCAATAAATCCAGGGTAAAGGAAGATTTATTCAGATTAGGACCGTGATCTGATGCACATTTACCAAGGAGTAAGTAACACAGTGGGACATAATTCTGTGTTAATATGTGGAAGATTACACTAAACTGGTGAAGCTAAAGGTGCGTTTTTAAAATTTCATTTAAAATATTTATATACTGGCTCTCATTAAAATAATACCAATGCAGTGTACATTAAAACAACTATTCATATATATTAAAAAAACAAAAACAAAATGTAGATACCTGTCTGGACATACAGAATGCTTATATTAATCTATATGTTTAAATTAGAATGGATGAATTCTTTTAGATAATGCCAGCTGGGGATTCCCAGCCATCCACCCATATTTCTTTTTGTTATATATATTTAAACCACAGAGCCTAGGGCTTGCCGCTCAGAAGGTCATCGGTTGAAATCCCCACGACGGGGTGAGCTCCCGTTGCTCGGTCCTAGCTCCTGCCAATCTAGCAGTTCGAAAGCACGTCAAAGTGCAAGTGGATAAATAGGTACCGCTACAGCGGGAAGGTAAACGGCGTTTCCATGTGCTGCTCTGGTTTGCCAGAAGCGGCTTAGTCATGCTGGCCACATGACCTGGAAGCTGTACACCGGCTCCCTCGGCCAATAACGCGAGATGAGTGCCACAACCCCAGAGTCGGTCATGACTGGACCTAATGGTCAGGGGTCCCTTTACCTTTACCTTCACCATTTCAGCTGAGCACCTATTTACTAATAGTATAGTTACAGGTTTGTAGGTTTCATAATTTAATTAAATCTTAGAGGGAAATATCTAGTTTCAGTATTGCCATTTGCATAATCTAGGGCTGGATCTTTTGGAGACTGTACACAGAACTGTCAATTTATAACTCATCATCCCGTTAATATAGTTATCAGTAAAGTATTAACTGGCTGTTGGGCTTCTCCCTCTTTTACTCAGTATTTTTTGCCCTCTCGCATTCACAGTCTCTTGTGTTTTCACATTCTGTTATTGCGTATTTTTAAAGCAAGCATTGACTGTGTGCTGGTTTGCTACAACAATTATCATCTTTGATCACCAGTTACAGAGAATGGAATATGCCTTAGCATATCCCACCTGAACTCTGTAAATTAGTGCTGACACTGTAAAGTCGGAATCCTGCACATCAGCAGACCTCATTTCTCTCATAATCTCTTGAAGCCCTACTTCGTTTATTACTTGCTCAGAAATCCAGCTCAAGTTGCTATTTGCTTCTTTGCAAAAGATTGCTGATCTAATATCAAGGGTAATATTATCCACCCAAGGTGTTTGCTAATTGGCTTACTTAACCAAAAAAAAAAGTTGTGAGGCTGATTTTTCACTAGATCTCCCTCTCAACACTTACACTGTTTCTGCTTTACTGCAATATAGCCTTGAAGTTTAAACTAGATTGTTGCAATTCATAATATAACAACCCCAAAACCCACAGAAAATAAAATCTAACAGTCTTTGCCATCCTGCTTTTTTGCATCTGCTGAATATTTTAATTGGAGGACTTTAATACTACTCCAGCACTTTTTTTAAAAAAAAGTATTTTCTTTTCAAAGGGTTCAGGACAGACTACAAAATATCCTTAGTTTGATCTATCCTCTAAAGGACAAAATAGACCAGAGTCCAACTTTTTGAAATCCCAACATCAAAGCAATATTGGGGGTATCCATTTTTTTTCTTAGAGTGGCATTGCTGGGGGAAGAGTGTTTAACCATTTCCCCAAGCAGTTTTCCTGGTTTTTATACTCCCCACACCACCTCAGTACATGAATATGCTATCTGCCCCACCAGGGAAATTACAACTAGCTGAGAGTTGTTAAGAGACCTCTATTCCCCTCCCAGAGCTATAATTCCCAGAGTTCCCTGTGAAGACGGATTGATTAAGAAACCGCTCTGAGGATTGTAGCTCTGGGAGGGGAACAGAGGTCTCCTAACAACTCTTAGCAGTGCACCCTTAACAAACTACAGCTCCCAGGCTTCTTTGGGGGAAGCCATGACAGTTTAAACTGGTACCATAATGTTTTAAATGTATCGTGCAAATGTAGCCCGTGCCTTACCATGCAAACAAACACAGAACGTTTTAGAACAAGATAAAGCAGATGAAACTCCTGGTGTGCTTTACAAATGAATGATTTTGACTCATTTGAAAGACAATCACAGAGGTCTCTGGGGTACAAAGGTTAAAAAGACTAATGCATGAGAAGTTGTGGGGCGAACCCCAACCCCTACCTCTAAGCAGTGCTGGCTTAACCATTTCTGGCTGGCATTCTTGCAGTGTTGACAAACACATGAACATGTAGGTGAATCCAGTTATTATTATTCATGTTGTTATTATCTGTAGAGTATTTCTTTTGGTACTATATGTTTTGGGAAGGGCAGTGCGGCCAATGAGTCTTCAGGAAAAGTGCATGTACAGTGGTACCTCTGGTTAAGAACTTAATTCGTTCCGGAGGTCCATTCTTAACCTGAAACTGTTCTCAACCTGAAGCACCACTTTAGCTAATGGGGCCTCCCGCTGCCGCCCCGCTGCCAGAGCACGATTTCTGTTCTCATCCTGAAGCAAAGTTCTTAACCCGAGGTACTATTTCTGGGTTAGCGGAGTTTGTAACCTGAAGTGTTTGTAACCTGAATAATATAATAATAAGAATAATTTATTATTTATACCCTGCCCATCTGGATGTAACCCGAGGTACCACTGTACTGCGAGGGGGTAGATTTCTTCTCTAGTGCTGCTGTTGCCCCAGCCTGGATTTTGGGAAAGATACTGTGTAATTATTTTAGCAGCAGCAGCATCTGTAACCAGTGGAGGCACAGCCCCGCCAAACTCAGGCTGCTCTTAACCAGACCCCAGCTGCCTTCTCACTTACAACCAGTCGGAGGGTGGCTCAACTTCTCATTGGTTCTGGCTTTACCTACTTTTAGCTTCCCTGCCTTCCACTCCACCAACTCCAATGGACCCTGGCCACCATAGTCTATAACAATGGCACAGTATGTGGGCAAGGGTCCTCTTCTTTCTCAGATTATCTAGGTCAGCCTTCTCCAACCTGGTGCCCTCCAGATGCTGTTGGACAGCAAGCACACTGATGGAGCTAATCTGATGCTCCAGTTGGTGTGTTTGCACTGCACCAACCTTCCCACCACCTAGCCATTCCCCCTCTCCCTCTCCCTCTCAGTAAGCAACAGTGACCCACCTGCTAGGAAGCTAATGTAGTGGTTTTGCTCCACCTGGCAAGCTGCTTCTGAAGAGATATGTTACCTTCTGGGAGATGGGTGGTGTACAATTCTAACCTGAGCATACTTCTCATTGCAGAATTTACACAAAAGTAGACTTGCAACACAGTCCTTCTAGGGAATTGTCACCTGCACAGTAGTAAGCAATGTCTGCAAATTTCAGCCCCTTACTATTGACAGCTTCTCCTTTATACACAAAAAGCTATTGGGACAAAAAAAAATCCTTTAAAAATCCCAGCTGATACTTGTGTTTGGGGTATATTTTGTCCCTGCCAATGTAACATGAGGGTGCATGCAAACTAACAAAAACTATTCAGTGGAAGCCAATTTTATTCCCTATACAAAGAATTTTTTGAGACAAAAAATATCCAGATAACTTCCCAGTTTATTCCTATGGCTGAAATATATTTTTGTCCCTGCCACTGGGAAACATTGAGATAAAAAATGCATGTGGTTTTTCAAACAAAAACTGATTCAGGTTTCAATGTCCTTCCAACACCACACACATCGGTCGCTTATTTTGGAATATATTAGAACCACAAGATACTGTATACAGTAATTGAATTCTGATTGTGGTGAGAAAAATGTCCCCCAAATATCTGTGTGTGTTTTTTGTTGCTTGGAAAGATTTAACCACATTCATTGGTAACATTTTGTAAAAACCAACGCTACACAGAAATTGCAGTCTTCTGGAAAATAAACCCTTATTTTTAGATGAGAGGAAAATCCTGAGCATTTTTCAGCTAACCAAGAAAAATCAGTCAGAACCCTGTTGTACAGGAACACTGAGTGGTCCTGTACCCATGTTTTGCAAATATAGATCTACTTCATAACTCAACATCTTCATTGCATCAGCCCAATTCACGTGCCAAATGTAAAGATTCAAGAAGCCACCTTTTTTTCTCTCTCTCTTTCTTTTTGATTGACTGAAAGTGGGGGAATTCCCTTTCCTAGAACTTTAGAAGTATAGCGTTTTCCCATTTCTTGAGTGTTTCATGGTGCTTCTTGTAAACAGGTTTACCCAAGACTTCTTCAGAAGCCATTCTCATTTCTGCAGATTCATGCTGAGTCACTTGCCTCTCCTGAGCAAAGCGGAGTTCCATGAATGCGCAAACTTGTCAACATGCAAACAAAGCTCTCTTCACCATGCTTGAGCACTCTGGCACCATCAAGTACCCTAGAGCAGCTAAGCCTAACTTTGCGTAATTAACCTAGATTTCACTGCCTGCATGTACACACCGTGCCATTTGGCCTATACTTATTTTGACAAAACAGCCTCTGATCAAATTAGACTTGCATGCACCATTGCTCTTTGTCACATTTCATTTCTTGTGGCTTTGTTTTGTTTGCCTCACATAATCCCTTGGATGTCCCCATGCTGCTGTGTGCAGTGCAGATCCACAAAAAGGGATAATTAAAGGACAACAACAACAGTGAAGAATAAATGGCAGACTAGGACACTTAGAGCTTGTCCACATTCGAGCATCATTTAGCTGTTAATCATTTTTCTCCATCTGAATTGGACTGGGCAAGTCCACACCTGAAAGTAATTGAATCTGTAGTCCTCCATCTTTCCTGTTCACAAAGTAGATGTGTCTCCCTTGCATTTGTGTCCATCTTTGTTGATTCTGTTACTTTGATTGTAAACTCTCAGCACATACTTTTTCGAACACTGGATGAAGAAGATTTGCTCCTGGGGAGCCAGCAATGTGTGTTAACCTTCATCTTGAAATGCCTGCTTTCTACGTTCTCTATACTGTACAGACTGAAGATAAATCTGTATAATGCAACCTCTTGTTTCTGAAATCTTCTTTAGACCTGAAGACACACTACATGGACCAAAGAAAGTACTTGATAAGGATGTTTGGGATCTAGATTACTGGCACAATATATTTTGATGAACTCCTATATTCCAGTGTAACTCAACAGTGCCACTTAGAGCGTCTGGGAGTAGGGCGCTCTTTGGGGAAGTCCACAACATACCAATAAACTTCTGAGGTAATCCTTTTTACACCTGAACTGGTTGGCTCTTTTGTAAAAGGAAAAGGAAAAGGAAGAAACACTCCTTCAGGTATACAGGGCCGAGGCCATTTAGTGCTTTAAAAGTCAGCAACATACACTTTGAATTGTTTAGGGAAGCTTTTAATGTTTAATAGATTATTGGATTTTAATGTCTGTTGGAAGCCACCCAGAGTGGCTGGGGAAACCCAGACAGGTGGGCGGGGTATAAATTATTATTATCATTATCATTATTATTATTATTATTATTATTATTATTGAATTGTGCTCGGAAACGTACTGGGAGCAAATGTAGTTCTTTTAGGTGTTATATGGTGCCAGCAGACACTGCCCATCACCAGTCACCAAAGACACACACTCATCTGTGAGGAACTCTGCATATTATCTGAAACCCAAGGCTCTTCTCAAGCAGATAATATGCAACTGGCTTTGTTAGAGTTCCCTTTCTATTCAGTTTGCAAGTTTTCCTGTGTGCCTTTCCCTTTCTCTCCCCCGCTCCCAATACAATTCTTTATACTTTGACATTTGGCCTCCCTGGTTTTAAAAATTCAATCCTCACAAGAATCTTTTCCACCTACTAGACCCCTTGTGTTCTAAGGATATTTCACAAGATTTTGTTAGATTCTGTGCCCTCTGGCTTTGGGAGAAGTAAATCCAAAAAGGGTTTTCTTTCTTAGATCTGGGATGTAAGGAAGGTTCCTGGGCAATAGAGCCCAGAAACTCCCCAAGCATCCTGTAACTCTCTCTTTTTGGGGGGGGTACTCTTTTACAAAAGGTGGGCCTGCCGATATTTTTTGCCTGATATATATATCTGTATATTCCTAGCCTCAGAAATCAAGTGAAAGGTCAAAGTGCTGTATAGGGAGCATTCTGATTAAAACTCCTTTCTCTGTTGCCTTCCTACTGCTTAGACATGCCAGTGCTGTCCTTAGGGCCGACAGCAGCTCAGACTGGGGTTCTCTTATTCATTCTTATCTTCTAAAGTACAGATATAAAATCCCTTTGCAGACAAGCACAAACAGGCTATAGCAGAGGAACAATGGGCTCGTTTCTTAAGCGCCATCCCATCCCTTTTATTAAAAACAGATATGATAAAATTAGGAACTCCAGATAGTACAAAAGGGATCCCAAATGCATTTTAAGTCACAGCCTGCTATCAACAAAATATGTTTGGCTCATTCACCAAAGACTTTTATCTTCTGCAATTTAATAATTGTTTGATTCATGTAGCAGCCTCGGATGGCAAAAGATAGTGGCTAATCCACTCACACACCAAATCCCATCTTTGGGTTGAGACAAAATTGAGCTTCAGCAGTTCTTAGTCTACTGGAATTAATACTAGCAGAAATGTTATGTAAGTAGGACAGTTTAGCGAAAATAGCACAGCCCAGGGAGGAAAAGACTTACAAGAGTGAAAGATTTCTATTTAAGATTCTTATTAAAATCAGGTAAGTGTTTAATTGAGAGTGCTGATAATAAACTTGAAATGTTTATGATGGCATCTTGGCCCTCCTGCTGTTCCAGTGTGTGTGCCAATCATATATGCCAGCCAACTGACAGAGAGGGCTGGTCTAGCAACAGCCTGCACAGACCAATAAACACAGACCATATGGGCTCTTTGGCTGCATTTACACAGCAATTTATTCCATTTCCCCAACGTTCCCCTAACTGTTAATTTCCACATTTTATCTGAGCTTTCACACGATGTAAAACCCATTTCCAAAAGAAACTAATGGAATATAGTACATGTTTAACCCTCATTTCCATGATATTTGATTCCATTAAAAAATCCATTTGCCCCCTTAACCCTGAAAATTGTGAGAGTAAAGTGACAAAATTTGGGGTGGTATACAGTTCCTTCCTGCTGTTTCCATGGGGGAATCTTGGGAAACAAAAGAATACCTGTGCAGAAATGATGAGGGCAAAACAACGTTGTCCAATGATGTTGACTGTTGTGTCACAGCAAACCATGAAATCTAGCACGACATGCTGGTATGAGTATCAGTCAAAAAGTCGCCATTCCATAACACAACAAGTACAGCAGTATGAAAAGAACATTAGTGAACAGGACAGAAGCAGTAGCATTATAATCTGGAAAACGAATGCAATATTCCCCACATCTGAAGGCAGCGGTCTTTGTAATACAACACTGCCTTTTATTAAAAAAAGAAAGAAAGAAATACTGTGCATCTAAAGTGTTGGGGGGGATCCTGTGTGTACTGTATATTAGAAAAGTTAATATTGTTACAAATTTTTATCTTACTTAAATAGTTATTTCCATTGATTGATGTCCTGTCTATGCGCATGAACACACACAGACATTCAACTGCTTGTGCATATTTTCCATTTCGGGTAACATTCCAATAAGCCTTCAATTGGAAACCAAGCCTTATGACAACAGTTGAAGGAGTTGGTATGTTTAGCCTGGAAAAGTGGAGACATAGAGGAGATATAATAGCCATCTTCTAATATCTAAAGGGCTGTCACACAGAGGATGGAGCAGTTTGTTTTCTCCTGGTCCAGAGGATAGGACCCAAACCAATGGATTAATGTTCCAAGAAAGGAGATTCTCAAAAACATCAGGAAGAACTTTCTGGTGGTAATGGGCAGTTGATAAATGTCTAATATTTAGAAAATATTTAAAAAGATTCTCCCACTGCCTTTTCAGTGCACTTGTGGTATGTGGTTCTCAATTACTTATATCTATGTTGTCATATCTCACCATCTTGCATCTGCACACTTCCACATTTTTATTTTTGAAGTACAGGGACATTTTTAATTCAGTGTGCCTCGTATCAATTGATTCTTCTAAGTATACATGTGCAGGATTGCACTGTGAATATGTTTAACCCTGAATTTTCCACTTTAATGACTGAAAGCGAATTAGGTCTGCAATACAACTCATAAAATTTGGACTGAAAATGGTATAGCAAAAAAGAAGAGTGATTTGGGAAGCAATTCATTATCAGGATCAAGATCCTTCCTATCAACAAAATCTGGCTTATTTTGAAAAGTTGCTCTTCATCATCAAATTTGAAGATAAATTAATATAATTAATTACCTCCCATCCACTCAGATATTAATTTGTTCCCTGATTCTATTATCTACTTCATTTCTTATGTCTATTGATAATACTTTTTAAAAAAAGAAAGAGAGAAATTCTTATGCCTAAGCTAAAAGACTAGAATGAGTTTAATAATGATATCGTTGCACAATCTGCATGCAATTTTGCTTCATCCTCATGTTGGACCTCTCCTAACAGCCCTGCCAATATTTTGGCTTAGCTTTTTGTAACAAACTACCCCATGCACAACTGAACTTTCCATGATATGTTATTTATATTTAGGGGAATAAACATAATAGACCAAAGTCTCAAGTCTCAAGTCTCAAGCTAATAATGTGAACTGAGCAACTTTAGTCACCCCAGAATCACACAGAACCTGGCCTTTTCATTGTTTGATGCCATCATTAAGACAAGCCACATTTTCCAGTTTTTACTTCTATACAGAAAAAAATAATAACAATGCAGAAGATGGCTCATGTTGTTGTCACACCCAAACAATGATGTGCAAATGCTCAAAACAGCTACTACCCCAAGGGCTAAATATTCTCAGAACAGCTGAGAGCACAGTCATCTTGTCAGCTTCACTCCACCTGTTCTGATATTTGCTTTTAATTCTTTGTGTCTTCCAGTGCAAAGTGTGTTCTTTGCTTTTCTGGTCCTCCCTTGCCCCCACTTGAGTGATGGATTTTCAATGCTAATTTCTATAGTGGTATTATCATGAATGCCAGAAGTAGAAGCAGTCTACATCAGATATACACTTTGCAAAATAAAAATAAAAAATAAATCCCAAGGCCACTGGAAATGTCAAACACGCTATCCAACGTTATTTTTCGAGAAAAAGAGGTGTCAAAATTCACCATGAACACCTCCCTTGTTCAGAGGTGGAGCTAGCTGCTCTGGCACCCGGAGCGACACACATGCTCTGCACCCGGGGGGGGCTAGCCGCCTGCGGAGGCACCGCCCACAGTGAGCAGCCCAGGGGGTGCTGCCTGCAGCGAACGGTGAGCGTCCGGGGGAGGCGGTGATGTCACCCCCCCAGGGATGACACCTGGGGCGGGCTGCCCCCACCACACACCCCTTCCTCCACCACCGCCCTTGTTCTCTTAGAATAGCATTGGCACCCACCAGAGAGGTGTTGGGACTGAATTCTGGCAAATTCCGGCTGAAAAAAGCCTTGCAATTAGCTATTGGTAACTCAAATACTTATATGTAACCTCTTGGAAGAACCAAATCTTAAGAAGGAAATGTAGCAAAAGCCTTATTCTGCTAATGAATACTGCTCTTCATGATAAAAGAAAGAGACATTAAACAAAAAGACAACAATTCAGTGCATACTTAAACAGCCTTGAACCTCCTGGAATCAATGGGCTTAGAAAGCATAATAAATTCTGCTGGATCATTATCAATGTCAGATAGCTCATCCCAACATAGAAAATGCATTGAAGAGTTTCATAAAATGACAATGGATATACAACACATTTGGAGCACTAACACAGCAAAGAAAACATAAAAGTAATTTCTATTCAATACTGTTGGGGAAAGCCATAGTGTCATAAAATTAAAGGAACCTCATAGGTCAGCTAGTTCAACCCCCTGTTAATACAGAAAATTCACTTCTACAGCATTTCGAATGCATGGACATCCATCCTGTGGGAGTTTTGACCCACTATGGCTGCCGCCTTGACACTTACAGAGAAGTACATTTCCATAGAAATAAATAGGAATTCATAGTAAATTTGTCGAGACTATTGTACAAGTCTTCAATCTTCTTGCTCAGGAGTAAGCCTATTGCATTCAGTGATATGGGCTTCTGAGTGAGCATGCTTAGGAGGACCAAACTGTAAGCACCTTAACTTTTACATAAGATCTATTGTACTCAGGGCCGTCTCAAGCAGGTCGGATGCCCTGGCGCCGTGGTGCGGAGATCGCTCTGGTGCCCCCGCCCTCATGGGCGGGCGCAGCGTGCAGCACAGCTTCCACGCGGCTTTGCCGCGAGGTGCCCCTCTGCCGGCCCGGCGCCCTTGGCGCCCTGCGCCACCCAGCCTACCCCTAAAGCCGGCCCTGATTGTACTTAATCATGCTTACGTCTAGGTATATGTACGGTATTTAAAGCTGAAATTCAACATAACTCCTTTCAGAAACATGAAGCAGAAACAGCTATGTTATATAATGATATCACACTTACATTTTTGCCTTGCTTCTTACTTTCAGAGTTTCATGTCTCAGCATTAATAGTAAATTTAAGGGGGTTGCAGTTGAAGGAAGAATGTATTACGTAAGTCTTTTTTGCATTAAGCCTTTTGTTACACATTAAGGGCACAAATTAAAAGGGACGTGGGTAGCGCTGTGGGTTAAACCACAGAGCCTAGGGCTTGCCGATCAGAAGGTCGGCGGTTCGAATCCCCGTGACAGGGTGAGCTCCCGTTGCTCGGTCCCAGCTCTGCCAACCTAGCAGTTCAAAAGCACGAAGTGCAAGTAGATAAATAGGTACCGCTCAGGCGGGAAGGTAAACGGCATTTCCGTGTGCTGCTCTGGTTCGCCAGAAGCGGCTTTGTCATGCTGGCCACATGACCTGGAAGCTGTACGCCGGCTCCCTCGGCCAATAATGCGAGATGAGTGCCACAACCCCAGAGTCGGTCACGACTGGACCTAATGGTCAGGGGTCCCTTTACCTTTACCTTTTAAGGGCGTGTGAGTGAACTAACACTGTTAATGGTCGTGTGAGTGAATTAACACTGACTGGGTGTGTTAAGTATCTCTTTTGTTTTTGGATTGGTAGATCTGCACTCAGGGTTATCTAACGAAAAATGTATTGAATTTTCAAAATACGGAGCAGATCATCTGAGAATGTCCTTTGGCCAGAATACAAGATTCAATGCAAAGGCGTTAAGCCTTTAGCAAACAAGGGAATTACCATCATGGGAGAATCCTAGGGAACCCAACAAACTGAAGTGATCCAATGTCTGCACTAATTCATGAAGCTGGGGTGGGGAGAAATTGTAAGCAGTTTCCTGGCCAGGAATTGATCAGGTCAGATTTGCTTAGCTTCATCAACTTTGTTTCATCATAAGTCTTATGATGGGACAATACAATCAAGGGCTACTAGTCACAAGGGCTGTGTTCAACCTTCGCTATGAGAGCAAGTATGCCTCTGAATACCAAATTGTTTGGAATCACAATTGGGAGAGTGCAAAGTCCTGTTCAATTCATGGACTTCCCACAGGCATCAAGTGGCCACCGTGAGAACAGAATGTTTGACAAGACGGGCCTTTGGCATAATCCAGCAGAACTCTTCTTATATTCTTATTGCACTTGATGAAATGTTCCTTATCCTCCTCCCAGGAAAGAGTTAAAAGCAACATTCCACTACTGCTATTCCTAATTGCAAGTTTGTTCACTTCTCTCTCTTTTTAAAGGAAGGTTTTAATCCTCAGCATACTTGCCATAGCTGAAGTCAAAAGGCATTTATGTCTGAGTAAACACATATATAATCAGGCACACATCTACACAACAAATTACAACTCACATATACATGTAAAGGACATGGAATAATTATCATGTAAATTGGCTGTGTAAACCCACCCCCAAATAACCATGGCATTTAAAGAATCCTTTAAAAAATGGACAAGTTTTCAAAAATATTTAGCAATCTTTCTTTTGTCTAAATGAAATGTTGGCTGTAGGCTCCAATCTTGCTTTGTGCTGATCCACATGAATATGGAGTTTTACACTCTCAATTATTTTATTAAGGGCAGGCTTTTCTTTTCTTCTAAAGAGTGAATAAATAAATATATTGTGCATCTGTTTGACAATTGTTTTCTAAATTTGTTTCCTTCCTTTTTCTCAGTGTATTAGTCATTTTTGACAAGCTCATACTTTCTTTACACATAACGAATGTAACAGTGCCAAGTTCTAATCTTAGATATGCTAACAAAATTGAAAATCTCTTCATATATAGAAGGTCCGTCTGCTGCGTTCCCATAGCATTCCAACAATGAGCGTCCATTTAAGAAGCACTCTGCTGGATAAGACCAAGCAGCTAAATAATATAAATAAATAATATAGATACATTTCTAATAATGTTATTTAAATAAATAAATATTCAATAAACCTCTATTACAGGCTTCCTCAACCTCGGCCCTCCAGATGTTTTGAGACTACAATTCCCATCATCCCTGACCACTGGTCCTGCTAGCTAGGGATCATGAGAGAGTTGTAGGCCAAAAAACATCTGGAGGGCTGAGGTTGAGGAAGCCTGCTCTATTATGTCTTTCCTTAGCTGTCATTTCTAAACAAAAAAGCTGTCCTGTTTGAGTCCGGTGCCGGATTTCAGGCGGTTAAGGCAGGCCAGGAGTTGCAGAACCATGGATAGCTCTGAGTGAGCAACAGAGGTTGAAAGCAAACTAATATCACACCCAGATCATACATTTAATGCACATTTGAGGTGCATGGTTCCCCTGTCCCTAGGAATCCCAGAAAGTGCCGTTTACCTCTCACAGACATACAATTCCCACACCTTAGCACAGGGCCGGATTTAGATTTGATGAGGCCCTAAGCTACTGAAGGTCCAGCTGTCCTTTGTCAACAACAAATTGTCTCTTTTTGTGTGTGTGGTATTGTAATTCATGGACCTAATAGGAGCCTAAAGGTAAAGGTAAAGGGACCCCTGACCATTAGGTCCAGTCGTGACCGACTCTGGGGTTGCGCGCTCATCTTGCATTATTGGCCGAGGGAGCTGGCGTACAGCTTCCAGGTCATGTGGCCAGCATGACAAAGCCACTTCTGGCGAACCAAAGCAGCACATGTTTACCTTCCCGCTGTAGCGGTTCCTATTTATCTACTTGCATTTTGACGTGCTTTCGAACTGCTAGGTTGGCAGGAGCCTACACAACACAAAACACTGCTGCTGTATGCAGATTTTATTTTATTTGTTTTTGATCTTATATTTTGGAAATGTACACCCAGTTGTTGTTTTCTTTTTTAAAAAAATAGGGGGTCTCAAGAGAGTGGGGCCCTAAGCTATAGGCTGTTTAGCTTATACGTAAATCTGACACTGCCTTAGCAAACTAAAGCACCCAGAATTATTTGGGAGAAGAGCTTCTGAAGGAAGCAGAACTACCGAGAGGGACCCCTTTGCTGATCTTAATAATGACAAGCTAGAGAGTCTTTAGGGAAGGAGGAGGTCTTTCAGACCCTTGCGGTCTGAGTTGTTTAGGGCTTTAAATACTAATGTGAACACCTCGAATTGGTAACTAATACAGCTGTTTTAAAAGCGGGGTTATGCCAGATCTAAATGGAACCCCAACTGCTGCATTTTGGACCAACTGAAGTTTCTGGACAGTCCTACATAGAGCACATTGTAGCAATCCAATCTGGAAGTTACCAGAGCATGGAGGTCAGTGGCAAAGTCATTTCTGTCTAATACAGGACATAGCTGGCAGACCAGCTAGAGCTGGAAAAGGGCACTACTAGCCATCGAGGTCACCTGGGCCTCCAGTGACAGAGGTTGAATCCAGGAGCTCCCCAAAGCTGCACTGCTGCTCCTTTCAAAGGAGTGCAACTCAGCCCAGAATAGGCTGTCTCTCCAGCTCCTAGACTTGAGAACTCAAGACCTCTGTTGTCACATAATATATTTTATGTTCCCTCTATTAACAAAGTAACTTTCCATCTGTAACGGGTGCTTAAAGATAAATATTGCATATTGTTTTCCAGTTCCCCCAACATTAGTTTTTCATTGAAAAATAATTTTTAAAAAACTTTTGTGCATGGCTTCTAAAGTTTTAGAATCTCTTCTGTCTGAATTGCTGCTGGACTCAGGGGTCATGACAAAAGCCTTTATCTTGGAGAAGGTACTCGAAACCTTTGATCATCTTGATTGCCCTCTTCTGCACTTTTGTCTGTACAGTTCTGATTGTCCCAGCTCAAAATATATTGTAGAGCTAGAAAACGTGCATACAAGAACAGCCAAAACATAGCCGTCAACTTCCGGATTGGAAAATAAGGGATCAGCAGCGGCGCGGCACCAGAAGTTACTTCTGCGACTTCCGGTGCCGGCTCTGCCCGATTTCCAGTGCCCAGACATGGGCAGAGCGGCACCGGAAATCGGTTTTGCGCATGTCCAGACAAAAACGGGAGAGGTTGACAGTTACCCTGGGACTCTTTCATTTGGGGAAGGAGCTGAAAACCTGCAAATGCTTCCATTGCAGGAAAAGGGGGAGCAATTTATGCCGATTCTCCCTTCCCCTGCAACCCCAGAACCACTTCCCACCTTTTTTTCTAGCTGCAGTATCCCATGCACAGCATTCCACTCATGACAACTATGAATCCAGACTTATACAGAGACTTTACAATTCAGCCATTCTTAATAATCCCTAGCATCTAATTTGCCTCTTTTTTTAACAGTTGCCACACACTGAGTTTACATTTTCACTGAACTATCGTCTATGTCTCAAGGTCTCTTTCCTGAATTCAAAAATTAGTTGTTTATTATTATTATTATTATTATTATTATTATTATTATTATTAAATTTTCTTCATACATCTTCAGATTTACAATGCATGCTCAGATAAACCAAAGTTCTCTATTTACAAATCCAAAAAAATCAACAAACCAACCAAAAACAACAAAAACAATAACAATAACCAAATAGCATTTATCATCCCTCCCTCCCAATCCCCCCTACTGACTCCCCCTCACCCTTGTATGGTCTCATTCTTATTTTTTCTATTTCAAGGTTTTCAGTTGTGTCTGAATCATATAGCTCATATATCTCTTTTATCTTTTTATCTTGTTTCTCTTCCTTTCCCATGTATTTTTAACATTTCATCTACAGCAAAATTATCTAATTTAGAGCAGTACTTTCCCATATATTCCTTCAAACTTTCCCACTCTTTCACCAAGTCCTGGTTTGAGCGGCCTCTGATATTTGATGTCAATTTCGCCAATTCTAAGAATTCCAATGGTTTATATCTCCACTCCGTTAGTGTGGGGATTTTTTTCCCTTTCCAAATTTTCACAATAAGTAATCTGGCTGCTGCCGTAGCATATAAGAACATATTTTTCTTAGTTTTGGGGATGTCCCCAGATAATAGTTCCAGTAGGAATGCTTGTGTTTTTTTCTTAAAATACTTACCTGGCAGGGGAGATACCATGATCACAAAAATTAGTTCTTTGGGCTGCAGTCTTAACTCCACTAACCTGGAACTAAGCACCATTGGATCCAACAGGACTTTACTTCTAAGTAGGAATTGTTTGGATTGCACTGGAAGACTACATGCAAATTTGAAAATGGAGAATCTGAATGATCTTACTATGAAATCCTATATAATTAGCAGGTTCCTGTTCATTACAGAAAACTATTGACAGCAATTGCTTTTCCTGTTTCTTGTAAAATAGGAAGCCCACTGTAATATGGGAGAACTCTAGGTGAAAGCACAGATTTGTGCGGCTGCAAGAAACTGTTTGCCCTTCAAAGAAACATTGGTATTATAACAATAGCTGCAACGAGACTCTGTATATCGCCATATCCTTTTGCTCACATATGAAATTCAATTTCCATTATAATTTTTTTGCTAATAAAAGTTTCACACTCACCACTATAGAAAACTACATTATTATTATTCTATCTTTCCCCCTTTTATTGATGTTTCCTGCTGCGCTGTTTCAAAAAAAGATAGAAAGCATTTTTTAGATACCATTGTAGATTTTGTTTTAATCTGGAGCTTGTTCTGGCCAGTATATGAGGAAAAGAATGAATTTGTTTCCCCCTTTCTTCCCTTCAGCTGCTGTGTTCTGCCTTCTCCCCTTTCATTTGCAATTATATGTGTAACAATAAAAATCGGAAAGAAAAAAGAAAAAAGAAAAGGAGGCTCACAATCATTTATCCTTGGGATATTAATACAAAAGGGTGCAGTCACCACTAGTGTGGGGAAAAATTATTTTAAAGTGCCTCATGTGGGCCTGTCCTAGTTACATTATAAAGCAGACTGGGCGGGGGGGGGAGGGAGAGCAAAATGAGGTGCAAGGCGTGGGGTACTGAACTCTCCTATCATCCATCCATGGTTTTCCTCCCTGCAAAATTGACTGTAATCTAACTTTTCCTTCAAGCATGCTTTGACACCAGGTATGTCGAAAGCACCCAGAATGGGGGTGGGGGTGGGGAGAGACCCTGTGGCTATCCATATGCTGTTGGACTCTAACTTCCATCAACCCCAGCCAACCTAGCCAATGGACAGGGACGATAGGAGGTGGAGTCCTGCAACATCTGGGTGGGAGGTGCAAGTTCGCCATTCCTGACCTGGGTGGAAGAACTGTAGGGAGATAAGTAGTGGGCACGTGAGAGTTTAATATCACTCACCCACATACTGCTTCTTTAAAACAAACCCTTCATCTTATAACTGTAGCACGTCTTGCTGTTGCTAGACACTGGAGGACATTAAACATGAACCTATATGAAGTTTGGTATGCTTATGTCTGGGAATTAATTTTGATGGAAAAGTTAACAGAAAGGTTACATGAAAGAAAACAACGTGAGAAACTACATAACTTTGACAAAACATGGTCCTCCTTTATTACATATGCTTCAAAGAAAAAGCATGCATTTAAACCACCTAAGACACATGGCAACATGTGGAATTATATTTTTTAAACCAGCAACTGTAGAAATATTTTTAATTGATTATATTACTAATGTAATTACCTGGATGTAGTTGGGGCTGTTTGGGGAGGGTAGGGGGGGACTGTATTTGTTTGCTTGTATTTGATGATATGTTGTTCTTATACTCAACAAATAAAATATTCAAAAAAAAAACCTTCACTGTGGAGCTATGGATAGCTCAGTTGGTAGAGCATGAGACTCTTAATCTCAGGGTCGTGGGTTCAAGCCCCACGTTGGGTAAAAGATTCCTACATTGCAAGAGGTTGGACCAGCTCTGTGGTTCTATGACTATGGCTCCCTTTCCGATCCACCCACTTGCATTACAGGTAGTTGGAAAATGATAATAATTTAAGAATATAAGGGTTGTATTCAACGTAGTGCTGAGTCAGGGTCCCCTCAGCACAAAGATTGTCACTAGTGGATTGGATTGGGACCTTCCTCCTCTCCTTCCTCTGTGCACCCCTAAAGCTGTGCTAGGTATTCTCCAACCCTTCAGAGCAGATTTGAGAATGGTGCAGAACATGCATGGGGAGGGGAGCGAAGGGGAGGAGGAAAGTCCCATTGCACATGCAGAAGTCATACTGCTGGCTTGATTATTTAGTCATCATGCATAGACTGAGCCTCAGACTGTTCAAATGAGGCCTTGAAGGCTACTTGCTAGTGAGCACCAATGGTTTCAATAGTGTTCTGTCTCTGACAGTGTTATGACCTGGGTGTTCATAACCCTAGATGTTCATAACACACCCACCCATGTTTCTCCGTAATTGGATTTGCTAGCTGAGCTGTGATTCTAGAACAAAGCTAGAAATGTGGGCATGGCTACTGTAGCTATACATGTGTTCTAGTTTCCTATATGCTCTGGCATCCATATAAATCTTAATGTGTCTGCACATGTGCGACAGTTGTGCATCTCTTTGAGATCATTGCATGAACACCTGCTGAGATCAAGGCCCACCTGTAAGCAACTCTCAGTGAAATCCTAGGCATGTTTATTCAAAGACCCACTTTGTTCAATGGAGCCTACTCCAAGGTAAGTATGCATAAGGCTACAACCTAAATTAGGATCTAGGGCATTCAAATAGCTTGTGGTGACACAAAATGTCATCCTGGATATTATTATGATGTATTACTGCATTTCTTCAAATGGAGAAAAGAAGAATTACCCACAATCCAGGAGTGGCAAATAAAGTTCATAGAATTTATGAACCTAGAGAGAATGACTGCAGCAATTAGAAACATTTCAATACAAAAATCCAAAATAGAATCGGGGTTGGTGGAAGAGTATTTTAAGAAAACGGATATAAGAACTGAATTGATGGTCTGTTTAAATTAGGTAGTCATGGGGGGTAATTAGAAGGAGGAGGCGAAAATAAAATATAAAATGTATTAGAGTTGTATTATAATTGGAAAAAAGTGACGCAAGTTAAAGAGAATTGGAAAGATAAGTGATGTGTTGTGATTTGGAAGTCAAGTTCTTTTTAATAACATATGATTTGGTTGTATATAATTTATGATTTATTTTTTCTGTATTGAATTTTAATAAATCAAATAAAGATTTTTTTAAAACTAAAAAAAAGTAAAAAAATATTATGATGTATTACTGTGTTTTAATTTGTTGGAAGCCACCCAGAGTGGTTAGGGTAACCCAGTCAGATGGGTGGCATATTGATGATGATGATGATGATGATGAAAAATGTTCTCCTATGGCCAAATTTCCACAGTATAGTTAAAAGCACAAAGGACAGCAGAAATGGGACAAGTTTAGGGGAAATTGGACATATTAACTATTGTAAAAGAAATGCCATATGTCCAAAAAGACCATTTAGTTTAATGATTCAAAGAAGTAAATATAAGTTAATAACCACTCAATACTTCCATTGGCTAGGTAACTGTAAGAACTTATGGTTGTCCTTTATCATTGTTCTGCTTGTAATTGACTTTATATCTCATTATTATAAAAGAACAAATGTGTTTATTTCTGTCCATATACTTATGCAAAATTAAAAATTGAAAAACAGAATTGTTTGTGTGAATCAGTTATTAAGAGCCATCAATACATCATGAACTTGCACCCTTTGCAGTGAATAGAATCCCAACAGACGACGGTGTCCTTTCGAGAACCTACAAAGCCCCATGTGAAGATGAGTAGAGACAGCCTGCTGCTTATATCAAAGAGCTTAAAGAAAGGAGCAAAGCTTCTATGAAGCACAAGCTCGCCTCTCTGTGTTTACACTGGGAACCAGAACACCTGTGATGGCAGGACTACTGGGCCCGAGCAAAAATCAATAATGTTCCTGTTTAATGTCCGTTTGTTCCATCCACAAACAAAATTGCAGGCAAAGGTCCCGGCAAGTCATACATCATAACTGTAAGGGACATGCCAACAAGCCAGATGCTGGTCCTGACAGAAGCTGCAAGGTTTGGCAGCAGGCCTCTATTATCTCTGCCCAAAAGGATAAAACAGATTAGTGGTGATTTACAGGGCTGGTATTAATAAAATGCCATCTCTTGTTCTCGCTTCACACAAAAACACACCCAAACACATGCACAAACAGACACATGGAGACATTCATTTGTTTCAGTAGTTCAACACAACCAAGAGTTATCGGTGCAGTAATGCAAACGGACGTTTTAATCCCACAAATGGTTCCCCCCCAAAAACAGGTTCAGAACTGACAAGTCCCAGAAATGGTAGCTTAGGATCATGGCTCAGATAGATAGAAAACAAGGCCTATATGAAGGTAGACAGCCCAGCACTGAAGGTACATAAGAAGAGGGGCAGCTGAAATCCAAAGTCTGGGACAGATGAATAATTGAACCATTTCCTGACTCTTTTTCATAGGAGTTGTACTGCTTCACCCAACTATAATTAAAATCCTGGTGTCAGGGAATCACTTAAATTACCTGTGATATGGAATCAAAGGTGAGTGGGCAGATGGGCAGAAAGAGTTGAGTATTAAAGTAGCAGACCATGTAGTGGTTAAAAATTCCACTGTTTTCACTCATTGAACTTGATAGAGGGATTTGCCTATTGTAATATACAGTTACTGACTCACACTTGTGTGCATGAAAGGGTTAATCTGAGCCCTGAGCTCAAGTTGCCAGTGTGGGTACTTATTAGGCTCTCAGCAGACTTAGTACCCACCCCTTTCTTCTCTCTCTTCATGCTTCCTGAAACAAGCAAGAAGACATGAGGCTATGGCTCCCAATGGCAAGAAAAACTAAGTGAACTAAATCTTTCCAAAAGGGCAATTTTATAGCCTGCATCTTTACTAACCCCAAGGCTGGATGATCCTTTTTGTAACGAAACCAAGTTCTTTTTCTTTTTAAGTCATTTGGAACCATTTTTCTACCAGTGGATGGAGACTTGCTTGCTGTAACTTCTGAAACTCTGTGAGTAAAATATTTTGTTGTGATTTGTTCTAGCCAAAGTATTTTTGTGGGGAACATTTATTTAAAGGCGAATGAGGGCAGATATAAATCTAACCAAGTTGTAATGTGCTTGGGGCGATCATTGTGCTTAACTTGGCTACAAGAGAGCAAGAATCTTTCTTTCAAATCTATCTCTCCAACATTGCCTTCAGGTAAGAGAAAGACCTTAATCTGTTCAAGGAACTTTATTGTGAAGCCAGCATTTAACATGTAGTGTAAATTGCTGATTCATTTGGGAGCAAATCAACATAATGTACCAGCATTAAGGATTTATCTCTAATAAGGCTTAGGCAATGGCTATATTATGCAGATATACTCTTGCACAACAATCTTCTTCACACACTACAAACTTGTGTTATCTGACAATTTAATTAGACTCATCTCTTTGCCTAGGAAACACCCTGTCTTCTTTTATTAGATATCTCAGTAGCTTTTGACACTCCTACAGCACTACGGCATGTTAGAAAGACAGTCTGCCTTTATTGGTCCTGACTTTCAGGATATGCATTACAACTTCGCAACCTGACATATTCACTCTACACCTTGCCACACTTTGCTCATACCTAACAAGAAACATGTTCTTGGTTGCATTTTGAAGAACAGATTGTTGTGCAGGCATGCATAGCAGGAGGCCCCTGCTTACAAAAGGCCCAATATTTTGATAGCAAGGTATTGCAAGATCCCTAATACAAATATGAGAGGAGAAACCAGAATGGCCAAATCCCTCCCATGCAACTTGTCAGAATGAATTAACTTTGAATGCAGATGCCTTCATTTTTTAAAATATACCTTTGCCATCTGTTTGCTTGTGAAAGGTTACAGCTCTTTTTATACATACAGTGGTACCTCAGCTTAAGTACACAATTGGTTCTGGAAGTCTGTACTTAAACTGAAGTGTACTTAACCTGAAGCAAACTTTCCCATTGAAAGTAATGGAAAGTGGATTAATCCATTCCAGGCAGGTCCACGGGGTACTCAACATGAAGCATACTTAACCCAAAGTATGATTGTAATTGGTTCTGGAAGTCCGTACTTAACCTGAAGTGTACTTAACCTGAAGTGAACTTTCCCATTGAAAGTAATGGAAAGTGGATTAATCCGTTCCAGACGGGTCCGTGGAATACTTAAACCATACCTGCCAAGTTGCTGTCAGAGAAATAAGGGACCGGCTGGAAATAGCAGACCGGAAGTAGCGCTGCCGCCATTTTGGAACTGGGCGGAGCATGATCAGAAGTGACTTTTGATGCTGCTTTGCCCAGTTCCAAAATGGCCACCGCGCCAGAAGTCGCACTGCAGCCATTTTGGAACTGGGCAGAGCAGCATCAAAAGTCGCTTCTGAGCATGCTCCGCCCAGTTCCAAAATGGCCGCCGTGCCAGAATAAACCGGGGGAAAACAAAAAAATCCGTTTTTTTCAGCTAGGAACAGCTGGAAAAACGGGGGTTTCCCGGGGAAAACGGGAGACTTGGCAGCTATGACTTAAACTGAAAGTACTCAAACCGAAGTGTACTTAAACTGAGGTATGACTGTATATAAAAATCCATAGTAACATCTGCTAATGTTTAATTTTGACCAAAGCAAGTAACTTGTGCAACATTTCAGAACATTTTTCTTTTCAAACAGAATTTCAGCAAATTTCATACCCCTCAATCTCAGCCCCTCGCGAGGCTTCTGTCGGGCCAAGCCCACAACCCCACCTCCGTGTTAGCGGAAGTGGTTATTTCATACAGGTGGGGAGGCACTGTCACAACAGCAAGTAACATGAACCTGGGGAAAGACTTTGAGTGTTCTTAAAATTGAGGGGTATGGCTCACACCACCCCACAAAGAAAAAAATGGGGTTACTTTACTTCAATAATTCCAAACATCCTTTCAAACACCTGGATTCTGTACCGAAATGGGTTGGTCATCCTGATTGCACTGGGAGAGACATGGGGAGCACAACCCGGGTCAATACCACTGACTGCAATAAGTGATTTGCTTTTTTGAAAACGACATACCAGTAATTCACTCTCAAAAATCAGAAGCATTCTCTGAAGGACAGAAAAGTTTTGGGTGGGAAATAGGCTGTAATGCATGGGAGCAAGATTCCTTAGAAGGAATAAATTAGGAACAAAAATTTCTCCAGTTTCAAAGCATGTGCAGTCTATCACTTACTTTTCTAAGTTTCATGCTTATTTAGAAAACCTAAATATAAACATGTATATAGTGGGATACCCATTCTGACTCATTTCTTGGTCACTGATTATTGCACAACCTGCAACTTTTATAATTAGTGACAGCTGGACCCACTGGAGCCTAATAAAAGTCAATTAACAGAAAGTAGCTGAAAGTTTGCTTTTTAATTTCCTCTGGGCCAAGAAGGAAGAGAAAACATTTTTTTCCTTAGGTAAGGATTGCATATGTTAACTCCAAAAAAAAAGCAATCTATATGAAACCCTGAGATGTGCTTTTATTAAGAAAGATCTTATGGAGCTCATCAAACTCCAGTTCTTATAGATCAGAAACTGAGCACTTACTTTTTATTGGGGATATTTTTTTCTCGCTTTAGGTAAGGAGTGGAGAAATGGATGTGGCCAAAGGCCTAGAGTCAGTAGTGAATCCTCGATACCCACCTGTCAATCACCCAATGTCAAGTCATTGGAAGTTCAAGCTGGGGCTGCAAAGGAAGTATAACAGGACTAGCCCTGTGGAAAGGTTCTATTAATGATTGTGCCCTGGTTCCTGTGCTGTGATCCTGTAGCAAACACTATTGAGGATGTTAGTGTTTTATTATTTATTTTACAATATTTCTAGACCACTGTTCATGAAACATATCAGAACAGTTTAGAAAATTAAAATGGCAATTATTTAAAGCCAAAGAAAAACAACACAGCACAGCTGATATAAAGCAAGGGATGTAGTATCAGGTTCCGTTTTCAAAGGCAAAATGAAAGAACAAGGATAGCCAATGGGATGGCCAATTTCTGTAATATTAGGGACTGTTCAGTTAACTACACAGTGGTCCGGGGATCAGAGCTGAATTTTGCCAGAAGAACAGACAAAATCTTTCACCAGTGTTTGGTAGTAGGATCAAGAGTCTCACAATAATTGAGCTCAGGAATAGCTACAGTATTGCATAGAAAACCCATTTATGGATGTAAGCCCTAGGTTAGGCCCAGACTTAGTTATGCTTGGAGTAAACACATTGAAATGAATGGAACAAGTTAATCACAACTGATTTAAGCCCTACTAATTTGTATGGATCTACTCTAAGCATAAGCAAGTCTTGGACTGAATCCATTAAAATGTGCAATGTTTCTCACATATAACCTGCGTGTAAGCCATTTTCTTATAGAAATAATATTAATAATTTTACTTATGACTAAGCAATCTCATCTTGACTAAAATTTGATAAGCTGGTTGGCAGCCAGAAAACATGGCTTTGGAGGACACTTTGGTCCATGGGACATCCTTACTTTATAAAAACAACAACAACAACAATAAGGGAAGCCTCAAGAAATTATGAGAAATCCAAATAACTGAGGTATAACAACAATATATCACTGTACCTTAATTGTTCTGGCTTTTCATATATGGGCACTCTCACTGGTTTCATGTGCCTATAGGATAACATTTTCTCCCTCAAATGTAGAAGAATATTTATTTCTATTCCCTGTACCATTTTTTTTTATGATGACGATGTTGATTTGGAAGAAATTTACTGTCATCTAAATAAGTTAGAACTGACAGTTTTTGGCCTTGCCTTCTAACTCTCAGAAATAGTTACCTTGAAAAGTAGTCAAGGAAAATAGCACTAAAGACTGCTGAGATAAAGGTTGAAGGGCAGACGTCAGCTTTGTGGACAAAGCCATCTCTGAGGGCCAAAACGGATGTTCACTTAAATGTGTGGAATAGGACTAAGTGCCTGATTTTCCTTTAATTAGTTACAGGTGTGGGAGGACGGATTCTAACTAGAGAATGATCCTACTTGAAGTCAATGGGATGTCATTCCGAGCATATATGCATAGGATTAGACTGTAATCCTACCAGGGAAGAGAACAGGAGAGCTCTTGTTCCTATATGTGCATAGCTGCCAAGTTTTCCCTTTTCTCGCGAGGAAGCCTATTCAGCATAAGGGAAAATCCCTTTAAAAAAGGGATAACTTGGCAGCTATGTATATGTGCATTAGAACTGCATGCATTCAGTAGAACCACTGGCTAGTTTTCCTTACATTGGGGGGGGGGGAGATGGTGTTCCAGGTGTGAGATGACAATATAAAGCTCTCGGTGGCTAGGAGCCATGATGGCTACCAGTACTGTTGGAGGCAGTATGTCTCTGAATATCAGCGATTCAGAATCCTAAGTGAGCAGAGTGCTCTTGCACTCAGATCCTGAGCTTACGAGAGGCATCTGGTTGGCCACTGTGAGAACAAGTTGCCGGACTAAATGAGCTTTCGTAACAATTTGTTGCAAACTTTCAGTTTCTTTAGCAAGGAATCTTATAATGGGGGTAGATTGTGTGCGGTAGTGCTGCCTTGTTTCAAAACTTCGTAATAGTACAATGCAACTTACTTTCAGAGCACATTTTTTTAACATCCTAATGTGGTCACCTTAGCAGCATGACATCAGCACAGTATATTACTATTCGTTCTGGAAGCAAATGTGGAATTAACTTCTTGAGCTAGCAGAGGTCAGGTTAATAGCAGAGATACACACTTGATGCTAAAGGTGAAAGCAAACTGCTGGCTTTTTCATAGTAGTGCCAGCTTTATAATACTGCCTGCAGATGCAGAAATGTTCTCTCTATACCCAGCCCTGGAAAAAGTATGTTTCCTTCCAGCAAGGTTTAATTGATGGGACAGAACAACATTTTCTTAGACAGAGAATCACATCTGTGAAGCATTCCATACCACCATAGATCAGGAAAATTGTGGTATATGGGAGATGAGGAGGTGCACATGATTCAGAAATGTGGGTGATTGTTGATTTAGACCTGGCATCTGATCAGGATATAGTTCATACCTTTCTTTTAAAAAAAATTACATTGGAAAAAAGAGAGGAATGAAATACTGAACTTCATTTGCCAATGGAGTCTTGGTCTCACAGAATGAAGATAGACAAATAGATGTAGAAACATATCTTTGTAGCTTGCCATTTTTCTTTTCTGCAATATATGGAGTGAGCTTTTATCTTCTGACTGTATTTCTTGCTGTCTTGCCTATTTGTTTTTTTGTACAAAAAAATATATACAAAAGATCTAAATAAAGAAACTGAACGTGATGGTTGTGTTATAAAGAGAATACGGGCATAGTAAGGACGCTGTGTACTAGGAGCTAAATCCTGTACTAACTTACAGCTCAAGGTCTACTTTTTAACTCTGTAGAGCCCTATTTCAAATTCTTACTCCCTGGAATTTGAGCCACTGTGCTTGATCTCATTGGTTGCATTAATTAGCCAGGCATGTAAATTTAGAACAGTCCAGAAAGCAGCTCAGTCCGTGAGCTAGAAGGGGCCACATTGACAGAGTGTCAAGCCAGTGCATGAGTTAAGCTGGCAAGTGAGTCCAGCAGGGCGGGCTGTTCTCGCCCTCAGAAAAATAACTCAATGAACTACAAAAATAGATATGCAGTCAGAAAGCCAGGAGGGGTAGGAAGACTATTCAGTGTATTGCACAGTATGTCACATGTATCTATCTGCAGGATGGAAGTGGATGGGCACCAGGCCCTCAGAGAATGTTTTTGTTCCCTTAAGACCAAAGTGTCTAATCTGGAGAATATGAAAGAGGTAGAGAGGTTGGTGGGTGAGGCCTTTGGAGATGTCATAGCTATGTCCTGATTCCAGGAGGACAGCTCCCCTACTGTCTTGGTGAAGGAGGGCTTCAGGGAAGGAGGCTGTAATTCTGATGAAGAATGAAACAATCTCTTAAAAGATTGGGATGCAAGATTCAGGACTGTAGCACTTCTTCACACAGTGCATTGCTAAACAATAGAATTCAATTTACAAGAAGTAGTGATGGCTACCAAATGGGCTACCTTTAAAATAGGAGCCCCTCTAGGGTCTTTTCAGGCCCTACTCTTTTTTTGTTGTTGATATCTCAATACATATAAAATGTTTACATAATATTACATATACATTATACTTGTAAATTCACATTTTTCATTTCATTATGTATCAACATTGTCATTTCTTACTTACTTCTTGTCTTACCCTATGTCTTTCCTCCCCCGTGCATGACTTCCTAATTTTTATTTTATAACTTTATTATTGTGATTCTATTCTTGTATCTTAATAATTAAACATACATTCTTGTATATCTATTTAAATTCACTTTGTGATATCAGTCTATATACATATCAATAAATTTTTGTTGGAGCATCTTTTAATCATGTATTCGTACACACTTCCATTTCTGTTTGAGATTTTGCTTAGATTGCATTCTAATTGTTGCTGTCATTTTTGCTAATTCAATCATTTTTAAAAAAAAATAGGTTGCCAATCTGCCACTGATGCGACTTCTTCTGATTTCCAATTTTTAGCAACCAATAACCTAGCGGCGGCTATTGCATATAGAAAAAAAAAATTCATGTCTTTGGGAATGTCATTTGTTACAATTCCTAAAAGGAATGCTTCCGGACTTTTACCAATTGTTATTCTGAATATTATTTTCAATTCCTCATGTATATTCCCCCCCCCCAAAAAAAATTAATTTTATCACATTCCCACCAGACATGATACAAAGATCCCTCTTCAGACCCTACTTTTAGGGTGCATTTGGGGACGCATTTCTTAATCTTTTACCAAATATTTGCATGGTGGTAGTGCTCCTATTGCAACACACCTTGGATCAGACTGGTCCCAAACCACCAGCTGAAGATCAGTGAATCAGACAAATTCCTGACCACTAAAGCTATCAATGGCTCCTTGCCACAGTTCTACCTCCACTGTCAGAGCAGTATGTCTGTTTCTGAATGCCAGTTGCTGGTAATGACAAGGATTCTACTTTGCTCAGGTTCTTCTGGCAGGCTTCCCGTGGACATCTGATTGGCCACCATAAAAACCCAACCCCCCAGTCCAGTTCTGGTGTGTGGTAGATGCAAACGGTGCATTGGCTGTGAATCCAGGCGGGGGGGGGCTGCTCCCTTCTTACAGGCCTTTCCCACCTTACTGACTCCAGCTACAAAATCTGAGGTGGCTGAACAGATGCTTGAGTTGTTAGCAACATGCTGATGACACACAACTCTACTTCTCCTTTACATCTGCAGGTGTGGCAGTGGATGTGCAGGACCACCATCTTGCCTTGGCAATGGATTGGGCAATAAACTGAAGCTCAATAGAGATAAGATGCAGTAACTGTTAGTAGGTGGACGTCCTCTAGACCGGATGGATAGAAGGTAGCCTGCTCTTGATGGGGTTACACTGCCTCTGAAGGAGCAAGTACAGTGCTTGTCTGACTCCTTTGCTGTCACTGAAGCTCAGGTGGCCTCGGTGGCATGGAGGGGCTTCCATCAGCTTTGGCTGGTGGTCCAATTGTGCCCTTATCCGCACAGGGATAGCATAACTTCTGCCATCTATGTTCTGGTAATCTCTAGGTTAGATTCCTGGAATGTGTTATACATTGGGTTACCTCTGAGGATGGTCTGGTCTGGAGCCTTCAGCTGGTGCAGAATTCACCATCCAGGTTGCTCACCAGGGCAAGATGGCTTGAACATATTACACCAATCTTGGCCCAACTGCACTGACTGCCGATTAGTTTCTGGACCCAATTCAAATTGCTGTTTTGACACATGAAACCTTAAATGGCTAAGGACCACGATACCTCTCTCCATACAAATCCCATGATCATCATCTGAGGCCCTCCTTTGTGTGCCACCTTCACCAGTACCACAGAATACAGAATGGGACTTTTCTGCAGTGTCTCCCTGTTTGTGGAATGCTCTCCCCAGAGAGACTTCCCTGGCCCCTTCACTATATATCTTTGGGCATTGGGCAAAACACTTTTCTACAACCAGGCCTTTGACAGATTAACATTCTATGCCCTTTTCAATGTGTTTATGGGAAGGGGTTTATTGGTTTGTTTTTGTTTTACTAGATAGGGTTCTCATTTTGTATTTTTATCTAGTGAATCACCCTGTGATCTTTGGGTAAAGGGAAGTATACAGGTTTAATTGCTTAGTGCTTTTGGATACTTAATGCCAATTTTCAAGAACTCTAAAGTAAGCAGAGCATTTTATCCCCCTAGCAGAGAAGGAACAGATGTTGTGGAGTCTGACAGGCCATTTCTAATGTCTTGGTGGTCTGTATCTAGCCGCCAATAGCCTGCAGACTAGCCACCCCATGTATATACTCTGCTTTTCTCAACTCAAACCCTCTGTGTTCAAAAGGCTGCTGTGTGGAGTTACAATTCCTTGCACCCACTACCAGAAATGCTGTACACCAGGCATCCCCAAACTTCAGCCCTCCAGATGTTTTGGACTACAATTCCCATCATCCCTGACCACTGGTCCTGTTAGCTAGGGATCATGGGAGTTGTAGGCCAAAACATCTGGAGGGCCGCAGTTTGGGGATGCCTGCTGTACACAGCTGCACTTGCTGGATTCAGTCTTACTTTAAAATGTCGAATTTTCAGAGCTAGGGTCCATGAATATCAGTGGCCCCTTTCCTCTCTACCCTCAATGGATGATGGACATTGTCCCAGCAACACAGCAACCGTCTGTTCTGCAGGTGCCTGCATGAAGATGGTAATCTCCAATAGCCCAGTGCAGTGTTTGAAGACCTGTGGATCGAGACCAGAAAGTCGGAGGGGGAAGCTGCAGCAAACTTTCATACCACCTTTGACAGAAACAAGGTGGCAGGTGTCACGTTAGATAAACTCTGAGCTGCAGAAGCATACCATGATGCTGCTTCATTAAAAAATATGAGCAAATTGAAGCCTGTAGGGTTATGCGGCTAACCTTGATTTATTTTTATAAGGCTGTCTAGAAATTTCAGTGCATGTCTGCAGCACAATGAAAATCAAAGATAAGGTCTATTTTTTTATATCAGCTTGACAAAAATTTAGTTATACAGAAATATATGAGGTTTGAGTTCGGGAAACTAGAATGATGTGAAGGAACAAATTGTGTTCTGTGGTACTTGTACGGCAGTTTATTTTTTAAAAAACAACAACAACACAGTGAACCAATATGCTTTTCAGTGCTGTATAGCATGAGCATTAGACTTGATGTGCCTCTAACAGCCTGCTGTTCTTGACATACAAATTACATCAGTGTTCTTTACAGGTGCATTAAGCTTGTGGCTTGCTGGCGTGCGCACACACTGTGAAACGTATGTACAGGCAGTATTTGCAAAATAATGTTTTTTTATAACAATGTTTTTAAATGTTGGGGATAATGAAGGTCCTTTATAAACAACTCCCTCGCTGAAGAAAAACCTAGCAGAGCATAATAAGTAAACATCAGTGTCCATGGGGGGATAGGCTTTGAGTGTGCTTTAAATATCTGGTATGTACAGAGCCTAACTTAAAAACTGTTATCATGCCCATATGACAGTTATGACAGTTTTACAAAAGATTGATAGTCACTCCACCAATGGTGCTATGTGGCGACTGGCTCACATTTATGTCTCCTCAAAACAACATTTAGCTGTTCTTCGCCCCCATCTTTTTCACAGATGTAATATCAAAAAGAAAGTCTGGGGAAGCAGTACAGTGGTACCTCGGTTTACAAACACAATTGGTTCCGGAAGTCTGTACTTAACCTGAAGCGTACTTAACCTGAAGTGAACTTTCCCATTGAAAGTAATGGAAAGGGGATTAATCCGTTCCAGACGGGTCCGTGGAGTACTTAAACTGAAAATACTCAAACCGAGGCGTACTTAAACCGAGGTATGACTGTAATCCCAGTTTGTCATCACATCACTGTGAGCACAAATAGGAGGTCAGAGCATTGAAATTAGAACCTAGAAGAATGAATGAAAAGTTGCCCATAGCCATTTCTATGCAATATTATTGAACTCTTGGCTATTGGGGGCGGGGAGCTAAATCTCCTGAGAATCAGATGCTGAGATACTAAATCTTAAAACAACGGAGAACAACTTTAGAGCAGAATGTCTTGTAGTACTAAGCATAAATCAGCTGTGATATGAAATCCATAGAGCATAGGGTCAGTATGTAAGCCTCATTGTGTATTGATTGTTGCAAGCCAGTACTGGCCTACGTTTCATTTGTATTTTATGTACTTTAATATAGGCACTAGGCATAATAAAGAACTGCAACAGAAAGTGTGTGTGTGTGTGTGTGTGTACACAGGTGTGATCTATTCTTTTTCTTCATAACAGCCTTTTAAATAGCATTTTAAATATGACGCTTAGCCCAGTGTCTAAAGAAGTTATGCATTGTAGGAGAAGGAGCTCACATATGTAGTTTTCTTGTTGTTGCTGAAAAGTTGAACTACTGTTTCAAATTGAAAAGCATATGTTCAGCCTCTTCAGGGTGACAGAGCTGCAGCAGCAAGGGGGGGCAGCAAAGAAATCCGCAGCTGTATCTAGCATCCCTCCCCCAGTGCAGGCCCATAGATTTTAAAACATAGATGATTATCACCTTTGAATTGTGAGAGACCTCAGATGACCTGTGACAGATGGCCCAGTCGACACCTCATATTTAGCCAATTAACAGAGATCTGGAGCCTCCAAAAATATCCAGAGGAAAGCCATTTTGTGCCCAGTGACCAGTGAAGCATGTTTGATGAACAATTAACTGTGCTCTATCAAGGATATGTTTTGAGAGACAGTTTTATCTTGGCGCTTGTGTTGAAATAACCAACTCTGCTTGGTCTGTTTGCTCTAGTTGCTGATGAGATACAGTAACCAAGTAACCTCAAGGTCTTCATGCAGGCTGAAAGGAGAAGGGATTTAAGCTCTGTGAGTGAGAGATGAGAGAGAGAGAGAGAGATGTCAGGTGCTCTGCTTGCCTGCCTTAATAGTAAGATGGGGACTAAGAGAAAGGAAATGTGTCCATTCATTACATTTGTACAGACCATGTACTTTTATCCAACTTTACATACCAGACTCTGGACTTTTATCAATCTTTATTTACCTTTGACTTTTCTGCTCCATCCAGTTTTATTAATATACAGTAATACCTCGGGTTACGAACGCGATCCGTTCCGGATCGCAGTTCGTAACCCAAATAGTTCGTAAACCGAACGCGACGCGCAGCGCCATTTTGCGCATGCGCAAAGCACGTTTTTCTGTGATTTTCGCGCTTTATGCATGCGCAGGCTGCGCGCCGCTTCTTTACACGCACATGCGGCGAAAACACTTCTGGGGTTGCGCAGTTCGTAACCCGAACTGTTCGCAAACCGAGGTGTTTGTAACCCGAGGTACGACTGTACAAGAGAATATTTATTTATAATGGAAAGGCTCAAAATCGGAAGAAGCGCTCCTGTTTTGTTTTTTCGGTTCTGCTATGCTTCTCAAAGAGCCATCTGTGACGTTAACCTATGAAAGTGCTGGAGGCGAAATAGTTAAACGGGTTACCCAATAAGAACCCAGGGGGGTGGAGTCAGAGGGACTATAAAACCAGCTCGGGGGGGGGGGGAGTTAGTTCAGTTGGTTCAGAGTTCAGTTGGGATTGGAGTGGGAATTGAATTGTGGGGGAGTCTGTGGGTAGGTTGAGTTAGTGTAGCGGAATATAAGGTGAGTCAGTAACAGTTAGTTGCTAGGAAGTTCAGTAGATCACTGAAGGGTGGAACTGGATCCAGGAAGGAGGTTGGTTTAGGGCAGGCATCCCCAAACTTCGGCCCTCCAGATGTTTTGGACTACAGTTCCCATCTTCCCCAACCACTGGTCCTGTTAGCTAGGGATACCAAAACATCTGGAGGGCCGGAGTTTGGGGATGCCTGGTTTAGGGAATGTTAGCAGGTATAGGCCAGTATAGGCACCAAGTGTTTATAATTGACTGAAGACCACACGCTTGTTAAACTGCAATAAATAAAGAGAAGTTTTATGTTCCAATTTAACTCTGACTGGACTCAGCATTTTACCAGGTAGAGCCTGGTTGGTGGCACAGGGATCAATAGACCGTGAAACGTCCGGGGACCCTGTGTGATCGCCATACCACCCTAGCTGGGTAGAACCTTTATACTGTAGCTTTCAGAAAATCTGGCACACTCTTGCTTTATTGGGGGCATAAATGTTCTTCACACACATAGGAGGTCAAACCTCTGGCAACATTCTTTCCAATTTGTTTGCATCCTTCTTTTGAAATATGGTAACAAAAATGGGAAGTTAAATGTCTAAATTAGCTGGTATGATTAGTATTAGAATCGGCTGGCATTTGTTTGGAACAGAGAATGGGATCCCCAGGCTGAGGGGTCAAATGCAGCCCTCCAGTAGAGGTGCATTTAGGGGTGCATTTAGGCCAGTTCAGTTGCGCCAGGTGCAGAACCTTGGGAGCCCTGCAGGGGGTGCTGCAACTAAGATGTAGAATGGAAGACAAGTTGCAGGGGTGCTGAATTTTGGCATCACCCAGGGTGCCGCTGAAATTTGAGACCCCAAAGTTCCTCCACTGCTGCTGGGCTTCTCTGTCTGGCCTTTGGAGCTGTCTCCATCCCACATCTCCTCCCCAGCACACCCTCTCCCCACACACCTCCCCAACCTTGCTTCCTGCCTTCCTTGAGCATCGTTGCCTGACTGGAATGTGCCCTTGTATTCTGATAATGCCAGCCTGAAGGAAGATAGAGGTGTGAGGAAGTGTGCAGAAATGAGCCTACCGCACACAAATAAAAGATGTGCATTCCTTGCTCCTCCTCCTTTTTTGCCTCTGGCCTCACTCACCACTGCCAGATGCCCCCTGGAAATTTGCCCTTGGCCTGGAAAAGGTTCGCCACCCCTGGTTTAGTGCCAAGTACTGTTTCACACAATGCAGCAAGAAATGCCATTTAAAAAGTGGTTTGCCTGATGGAGCAAAGTTGTTTAGCAGATGGAGACCATGCGAATCCATGAATGAACTTGGGCCAGTCAGAAATTCTCAGCCTAGCCTATCTCACAAGGACAACACGAGGTCAGCTGCCTTGTTTGGAGAAAGAGGAGGAGACACACGTAATCATTAAATAATTTTTCTTTTTTCTTTTTTCTTTTTTTTTTTTTTAAAAAAAATAGGCTTTATTTCGATTGTACAAACACAAAATATAACATAAAATTTAACAAAAGATCATATTCAAACATCAACAAAAGATAACAAAAAAGGTGAAAGAAAAGACGGGAGAAAAAAAGAGGGGGTGGGGAGAACTGTATATATGTAGCCTTATAAATACACACATATATATAGTAAAAAGGTAAGCTTATAGACACTAATTTGAAATACAATTCCATTTCAAAGAACTTAAAACTTAGCATACCAGATAGTATACCTGATAATGCTAAATGATATAACATAACATAACTAATAACACAAATGAAATAACATAATATAGCAAAATCAGCACCCATAAAATGTATCAAATAAAATGTCATATAAGCTTAGGATTTGGATTACAAATCCTGAGATAAAAGATAGACAGGAAAAACGGAGAATGAAAATTATAAATTGAAAATTGAAGATTACCATAAAAAGAAAAAGAAAAAACTTCCCACTGTTCATACATCGCTTTATTTACATATTTACCAAATTCTTGCTTCTTTTAGATTATCTTTGAATTCCTACTGCTAATTTTAACCTTTTTATTAATTTTCCCCTGTTTCTTAACTTCAATTTAAGCATATCACCAGATGTACATTAAAATTTTCTTTTCTTAAATAATCTTCTACCTGTTTCCATTCCTTAATACATTTCTGTTTGGGGATGTTCCTAATTGCTGTGGTCATTTTATCTAGGTTCATGAATTCGACCAATTTCTCCTGCCACTCATATATTGTCGGCATTTTTTCACCCTTCCAGTTTTTAGCTATCAATAGTCTGGCCGCTGCACTAGCATATGATAATATATTTCTTTTTCCTTCAGGAATATTTTCTGGGATCATATTCAATAAAAATATTTCTGGATTTTTGGGGAACGTCATTTTCAACATTTTTTTCAATTTTTCATATACTCCGTTCCAAAATTCTTGGATCTTGCCACATTGCCACCAGCAATGGTAATAATTTCCAATTTTCTCTTTACATTTCCAACATTTGTTGGAATCATTTTTGTATATTTTGGCAATTTTGGCCGGCGTAAGATGCCATCTATAAATCATTTTAAGAATATTCTCTTTAATTCCTGAGCACGCCGTAAATTTCATTCCTTCTTTCCAGAGTCTTTCCCATTTATTACTAAATATAGGTCTCCCTAGATCTTGGGCCCAACGTATCATCGTGGTTTTTACCAATTCATCCTTTAATTCCCACTCGAGAAGGTAAGCATAAAATTTTGACATTGGCTTCTCGCCATTTTCCAGTAGTATCTCCTGGAATTTAGATTTATTTTCGGAAAAACCAATTTTCAGATGTTTAGTAAAAAGACTTTGGATCTGGCCATAATGAAGCCAGCTCATGCATTCTTGTTTAAGCTCATGATATGATTTCAATCTTAATCGTTCTCCCTCTCTTTCTAGGATATCCGAATACGTCGGCCATTTATTCTGCCTGAGTTTTCTGAATAATGCAGTTGCTTCCATAGGGGAGGCCCACCAAGGCGTTTTCTGCTCCAAGATGTTTTTATATTCGTACCAAATTTTTAATAAAGATCCTTTGAACACATGGTTCTTAAATTCTTTGTATCCGCCTTTTTTTTCCTCTAATAGATACTTGTGCCATCCCTGAGTGTTATTAAACCCTTCTATGTCTAATATCTCTTTATTCTCCAATTCTACCCATTCTTTTAGCCACACCAAGCCTGCTGACGCATGATACAATTTTAAGTCTGGGACCCCCCATCCTCCCCTCTCCCTTGTGTCAGTCAGCAATCTGTATTGTATCCTTGGCCTTTTTCTACCCCATATAAATTTGCTCAACCCCTTCCTCCATTTTTCGAATATTTCCTTTTTTTCCACAATTGGGAGCATTTGAAATAAAAATGATAATTTAGGTAATATTATCATTTTGATCGCCGCTATCCTTGCAGAAAACGTCATTTGTAGGTTACCCCATCTTTCTAGCTCTCTCTCTATTTCCTTCCATTTTTTGCCATAATTATTTTCGAATAGGTTTATATTTTTGGCTGTAATTTCGATTCCCAAATACTTCACTTTATTTACGATTTCCCATCCTGATTTTTCTCTCAATTCTTTTATCCCTTTTTCTCTTATATTTTTTGTAATAATTTTCGTTTTATTCATATTTATTTTAAAACCCGAGACTTTCCCATAATCATTTAAGACTTTTTTCAAATGCCCTATTGTCTCTAGAGGATCCTCCAAAATTATAATGACGTCATCTGCAAAGGCTCGCGTTTTATACCTGCTTCTTCCCACTTTAATTCCTTTGATCTTTTCACTTTCTTTTATTTCCTTCAATAAACTTTCAATTGTTAGAATAAAAAGGAGGGGGGAGAGTGGACATCCCTGCCGGGTGCCCCTTGATATTTCAATTTCTTGGGAAAGCTCTCCATTTATTATCAAAATTCCTTTTTGTTTTTCATAAATTGAGTTTATACTCCTAAGAAAATTCCCTTCTATTCCTATTTCTTTAATTACTTCTTTCATATATTCCCAATTGACATTGTCGAATGCCTTCTCCGCATCAAGGAATATCAAGGCGGCTTCCCGACCAGGGTTCCAGTCAAGGTATTCGATCAAATTAATCAGAATTCTGACATTATTATTCATCCTTCTTTTGGGGAGAAATCCTTGTTGTTCTTTTTCTATAATTCTATTTAGCACCTCCTTTAGTCTTTTTGCCATGATTGCTGCGAATATCTTGTAATCGACGTTTAATAGGGATATGGGCCTATAATTCTCGACTGAGTCTATTTTGTCTCCTTTCGGTATGAGGGTTATAAAGGCCTCTTTCCAAGACTGGGGCATTTTCCCTTCTTCCATTATTTTATTGACTACTTTCACGTAAATCTCTCCTATTTCTTCCTTGAGGATTTTGTAGTGTCTACTCGAGAGCCCGTCCGTACCAGGGGACTTCCCTACTTTTAGATTCCCAATTATTTCGTGTACCTCTTGCAAGGAAACCGGTTTGTTTAACCTTTCTTTCTCATCCTCACTTATCTTTTTTAACTTGTGTTTTCTAATATATTCTCTTATCATTTTCTCATTAATATGGTCTCCTTTATACAAATTCCCATAATATTTCATGAAGCATTTATGAATATTTTCTCTCTTAACCCAATTTTTCCCATCCATTTTAATATTTGTGATTATTCTTTCATTCTGTTTCTTTTTTAATTGCCAGGCCAATAATTTCCCCACTTTCCCTCCCATTTCAAAATTTTTTTGTTTGGCCCACTTAATTTTTTTCTCCATTTCTTGTCCCGTTAGTATTGATAACTCTGTTTGCAGGATTTTAATTTCAGATGCCACTTTGGCATCTTTGGGTTTTTTTACTAATTCTTTTTCTTTTTCCTCAAGTTCTTTTTGGATCTTATTTAAATTCTTTTCCCTTTGTCTTCTTATTTTACTCTTTTGTTGTATATATATCCCTCTAATAAAGGCTTTACTGGCGTCCCAGATTGTTTCCACCCCTTGTTCCCCTAATAAATTAATTTGAAAAAATTCTTTAACCAAATTCTTTATTTTGCCTACAAACTCATCATCACTTAAAATGGTTTCGTCTAACCTCCATCTCCTTTTACTCCTATACTCTTCCTTTAAATTTAGCATTATTGGGTTATGGTCCGACAATGATTTCGTCATAATTTCACATTTGTCTAATTTAATCATTAACCTGTTTGTGATCCAAATATTATCAATCCTTGCTGATGACCTTTGTACATTTGAGTAAAATGTGTACTTTCTTTCCTCCGGATTTTCTAACCTCCAGCAATCTTGTAAATTATAGCTCTCTAATAATCTAAAGAAAATTTCCGGTAATTTGCCTTTATATTTCTTTCCTCCACTTGACCTATCTAATTCCGGTTTTGTTACTCCATTGAAATCTCCTGCTAGTATTACTTCTTCATCCTCAATACAATTTCCCATTAGCTTCCATAAATTTTTAAAGAATTCAGTCTTTCCTCCATTTGGTACGTACACATTTACCACCACAATTTCCCCTTCTGGTACATATAATTTAACCGCGATTGCTCTCCCCTCTTCGTCTTGAAAGAGTTTTTCTGCTCTAATCTTAGAATCTACATATATAACTACTCCTCTCTTCTTTTTATTATTCAAGGAGACAAATTCGTTTCCCAGTCTTTTGTTCGTCAACAATCTTTCATGTTTTTTTGATATATGTGTCTCCTGGAGACAAATTACCTTCCATTTACCTTTTTTCAAGATATGTTCAACTTTATTTCTTTTAACTTTATTATTTAGGCCATTAATGTTCCAGGAGATTACCTTGAGGGTCATTTCTTTATTAATATACTTTCTATCAACCACAGCAAAAATTCAACTTTTATTCAAAATTTTAATTCCCCGTTGAAACCCAAGAATTTTTACTATAAACAGGTGTGAGTAACTATGTGGTTATATAAGCAAAAAAGGTACCAAATCTAAAATGAAAAAGGAAAGAAAAGGCAAAAGAAGATTATCTGCTAAGTCGCTATATTCTTACTCCTCTCCTTCCACCACCTGTCCCTCCTCTACACTGTTCTCCTCTCTTTCTCCTACTAACTCTCTCCAATTGTTCTTACTGAATCTTTCCGCTTCCTCTGGTGTTTTTATTGTTTTCTTTTTCCCTTTGAAGCTGAAGGTGAGTCCTTCTGGGTACTCCCAAACGTACCAAATATTTTTCTTCCTCAGAATATCAGTCAGGACTTTGTATCTTTGTCTCTTCAGTCGTATTCTTTTAGGCAGTTCTTTGTAAATGTCCACAATCTTTCCCTCTATTATTAGTTCATTCTGTTTTTTCGTTTGAAGGATCTTGTCCTTAAGGAGTATTGAATTTAGATACATCATGCAGTCTCCCACCGCTTTGCCATTTTTCTTCTTATCGACTCTGATTCTATAAATTTTATCTATATCCAGCCACAAGGCGTCTTCTTCCACTTCCAGCCATCGGGCTATTTCTCTAACAATTCTCTCATCCACCCTTTCGTTAGCGATCTCCGGCACTCCCCTCAGGCGGAGGGTCAAGGCATTTTGTTTAAGTTCGAGCATTGCCATCTGGTCCGCTATTTCTTCTTGCAGTTTCCTTAACTCAACTCTCTCTTCCTCCTCCTTTTTTTGCATTCTTTGTATTTCTCTGTTTTCATTTGCTATTCTTTTTATAGATTCTTCTTGCTTATTCAATTTCACCGTCGTTTCTTTAACTGTCTTGTCCAATTCTTTGTGTTTACTGCTCAGTTCTTTTATTTGGCCAGACATGGAGTCCAGTTTTTCACTCAACGATCTGTTCATTTCGGTGATGAGATCTTTAATTTCTGCTAATGGGTCGTTTTCTGATGTTAATGATAATCTTTTTGAATTGCCTGCTGGATTTGCTGCCATTGCTGATGTTATTTTCCTTGTTGTCATATGCCCAGGCATTTCTTACTCCTTCTGGTGTAGCTTTTCTCAATATATTATTGCTTATTCGATCTTTCCCTGAGGTTTCTATTTTGTTTTGGGAGTTCCCTTTCCAGGTTGATTATAGGTTCATCTGTTGGCTCCCCTTTATATTATTTCCGCTTGTAATATCCCCACAGTCCAGTAGGTGGCAGCCTTCTTCACCCCCAGTATCTATGACTCTTCTCTTTCTGCTTCTTGTTGATCACTCAGCTTCCGTAGTGAAGGAGGAAGTGTTGCAACGATGACTTTGTAAGTCTTAATCCTCCATTTTCTCCCTCTCATCCACTCCAAATATTGAGGTAGGGAACATATCTCAAACAGTCTTTAATCCTTATTTCGCGAATATAGTTGACGTATTTAGCGCTACAAAAGTTGTTCCGCAGCTGCTCCCCTTTGCCTCCACTTAACGTGCCGGCTTAGGGGGTTTCTCACAGCTTCTCGCAGCGCAAATATAGTTCTTTAGAGGCGTTACGCTTCCCTTTATAGTTGGCGCATTCTTTAGATTTGTAAATTAAGATATAATAATGAAAGGAACTATAAAAACAGGGCTTACTCTGCAAGTCTTTTCCGCGATGTATGCAGCAGCCCCGTGACCTCCTTCCCGGTTTGCGTCGCGTTTTCTCTCTTTGTTTCCCTTTTTATCGCCAAACCGTTTCCTTAAACTAAATTCTTTCTGGTCCGGGGATCTTGGGTGCTCTCTGGGCGGGTTTCGGGGCGCTCTGCCGTTCAGCTGCTTGGATTTAGCGCCAGCTTCTCTCCTCCGCTTTCACTCCCCTGACATGGGGGGGGGAGTGTTAGCCCGGAGTTCTGCTTTTTCGGCGCTGCTTTTTCTTCTTTATCCAGCCAAACCCCGTGCTTGGCTGTTTTAGGGGGGTAGTTTTAGCGCCACTGGCCCCCACGCACTCGCTTTCACGGCCTGTAGGAGTTCTTTTTTCACGGAGCTCCTCTTTGCCGACCCGATCTCCAGGGCACCCTGACCGCATTAAATAATTTTTCAACCATATCATGTTGAAGGTCCATGTTCAAACTGTGGTTCCTGTGTAATCTCTTGCTCCTGCTTGCAATGCTACTGCATATTCTTTAGATTAAAAAAACCCCTATTCTGTATAATAATTTATATAGGTCTCTTTAAAGGTTTGTGTTGCTGCTGCTCACACTCTGGTTCATAAAGGTGCTCATCTATTTTGAGAGCATCGTGTCTAGGAAGATGACAAATGTCTCAAGGGACTACATGCAAGTATTACTACCTCTGCTTCCCTTGGTTTGGTTTTCATTTTACAGGAACGGTCAGCTGAATGTGATAGATGCATATCTTGCCACTAGCATGAATGATTACAGCAGCAATAAAATGTCTGGAGTGACCACAGACAGCACTGTAAATCATTGCATCTGGGAAACAGATGCTTTTGATCGAGGCGATACATCGCCATTCAGGAAGCTGCTTTTAAAAATACAAAAATTCCTCCATTCATCTTCTGGCTTTCACTAAGGTGACGTACATAGAATTTTGCAGCTGCAACCAAAATGTGCACCTTAACTGAAATCAGTTGGAAGTCAAACATAGGTTCACTACACTGAATCATGTTCATTATAATTATCCCAAACTGATGTAAGTCACTATTTATGTTTGGCTTTCTACTGCAGGAGGTCTTCTGAAGTTGCTGTTTTTGCTGCCTGGTTCTATGCTTGTATCATTTGTATCTGCTTCCCTTGTTTTTAAGTCTGCTGTTGAAATTATATCTATATATTAGAAGTGCTGTTGTGTTTTAGATTATGTCTAATTATGGTTTACAAGCTTATGTTTTAATATACCGTGAGACATCCTGATGAATGGCTGGTAAAGGTTTAGGGCTCCCAGGACCAGCCGCATTATTCTGGCACATGGGCAGAAAATCCCACAATTCCATCTCCCACTCCCTGTGAATAAAAATAAAATAAGAATCAATTAAATAACTAACAGTTTGCTGTCCTGTCATGATACACTGCCTCTCTTTGCCTAATAGTAGGACTGGGCCTGTTTCAAACCGGCTACTCAGCTAGGGATCTGCATGCATCAAACTGTAAGGCAAATGAAAACCACATTCATGTGTGACTGGGCATTGCAGCAGGCATGTTGCCCTATGGCTATGGAGGTGATGGGAAGGATATTTTATCCCTGGTACCTGGATGGATGAAGAAATTCTGTTGAGAGATGTTTCCCTTCCTTCCAGCAAGACACCAGGAAAGGGGAGATCACCCTGGCCTCAGATATTGAGCAGAGGATCAAAAGCCACTCTTAAACACAAAAGAAGAAGAAGAGGTATTCAGCAATAGACTGTTTTCATGGAGGTGAGGGAGAAATAATCTGGTGTCAGTCAGTCACCAACCAGATGATGAACAACAGCTCCCTTCCACCCAGCAAGAGCATCTGCAAGAGGAAGGCCAGTATTTTTCTTCTTCTTTAATGTAAATATTTGAAATATTTGTGTAAGCTGCTCAGAGCCTGTGAATTGGAGTGAGATATCAATCAGACAAGTACATTTGTCACTCTTTCTTTAAAAACAGGGAACAAAATTGTTACTTTGAATGAATATCTAACTGGCAAAATTAAACAGTAGTATTAGTATTAGTAGATTTTTAGAAGACATCTGAAGGCAGCCCTGTTTAGGGAGGCTTTTAATGTTTAATAGATTATTTTATTTCATTTTTCTGTTGGAAGCCGCCCAGAGTGGCTGGGGAAACCCAGCCAGATGGGCGGGGTATAAATAATAAATTATTATAATATTATTATTATAGTAAATCTAAATCGCAAGGATCTGAAGGTGTCTGCCTAAAAGTTTGTGAAGAAGCTACGGTACATATGTATTTAAATGAGCTTCTATACAAGATGTCTAGTAGGTTTGTATTATAGTATCAGTATGAATCAGCCTGCGGGAGAGCTAATTGTATGAAAATAACATTAATAGAAATGGCTAAACAGGTAGGTGAATATCCCACACTGAAGAATAAAATAATGCTTGGAGTGAACTGAAATACTAAATAGGACAATGTTAAGAACATAAGAGCCTGCTGGATCAGGCCGGTGGCCCATCTAGAACATCATCCTGTTCTCCCAGTGGCCAACAAGATGATGATGGAAATCCCACAAGCAGGACCTGAGCCCAAGAGCCCTCTCCCCTCCTGTGGTTTCCAGGCTTCACAGAATCATTGTGAGTAATATTAGGCCCCCAAAGTACCTAATTTAGTACTGGTAACATGCTACTGTCTCCCTGGTCAAAATGCTCAAGGAAATCTTGAAATGAAGAACAAAATCAAGGAAGCATCCCAAGAAGGAATTGTTGTAATAATGGATGACTTCAACTAACCTCACATAGGTCAGTCATGGCAAAAGTTAAAATCTAGATACCTTAAGTGACTGTGTCCTGGACCAGTTGGTCACGGAAGTGTCCAGAGGGGCAGCAACCCTGGTTTTTTATCTTGGGTTATGGCCAGGAGCTGGTGTGAGATGTATTGTTGAAGCAATTGGGAGTAGCGGTCATAGGACTTTTAAATTAAATGTATGTGCAAATGGTCAATTGTCAAGAAAATCCAACAGTTACAGAAACACAAATGTTGGAAAAAGAAATTCAAACAGACAATAAAGGATACAAGATAATAATTTGAGAAGCACATTGCTAAAAACATAAAGACCCACAACAAAGAATTATTTAATTTCTTAATAGCAAGAGAACAGCTAGAGAGGCGGCTGGAGCTTTGGATAACAAGGGAGTCAAAGTTGTACTAAAGGAGCATTAGTAGATCCCAGAGAAGTTGAATGAATTCTGTGCATCTGCTTTCATGGAATATATAGCCAGATCCCTGTGTTTGAAGTAATGTTTACAGGAGGGGAGACTGAGAAACTGAAGCAAACAGTGGTGACGAGAAATAAAGTTCTTTGCCTAATAAATGCAATTATGCTTTATGACTTCCTGGTGGCAAGTGGAGCTGCAGACCATGATCATTCTCTGACAGACAACCCAGAGAGAAAGATGTTTATTTTCTTGTAGGAAAGTTATTTTGAACCCAGGGAAGACAAAGGTTAAAAATAAAAAGAGACACTATAATCTATTTGTGTGCTTGAGTTCGCGCACACTGCAAAATGTACTGTTAATTGTTGCAGAGTTTTCTTCTACCTTTTTGGGCAGTTTGCCCTAGTGAGGTGTGTGGACTATGCTTTTGCAAACAGTAGCATTGACAGATTGCCAGAAGCTGATATCCTCCTCAGTGAGGACCTACGAAAAGGCCTAAGTAGTCATACCAAAGGAAAGAGGGCAGATTCAAACTGTATACTGTATGGCTGCTTCTGAAAATATGAATCACAGAATCTTATCTTTGGAGTGGGTCTTAAGGGCATCTTGTCCAACCCCCGAGGCGATGCAGGAAATCCAGAGACAGGGTATCCCCAACAGATGGCTGTCCAGCTTCTATTTGTGGAATCTAGGAAGGGAGAATCCACCACCTCTCTAAGCAATTGGTTCCATTCACTGAATCATAGAATTGTAGAATTCAAAGGGATCCTGAGGGTCCTCCAGTCCAACCCCCTGCAATACAGGAATATCAACTAAAGCACCCAAGACAAATGCAGTTTACTTCAGCCATCAATTCTAAATCATTTGTATGTCCAACTGCAGATTGCTTTTCACCATTTTCAAAAAGCGCATGTGCCCTTCCAGAAGTAGCTGTTTCCCAGACCAATGCAGTATATAGAAATGAGAATGTCTCCTTTGAAAAGCCTACAAAAGTTAGGCAAGGAACACAATTAGAGCTGCTGGTTGCATTCAACTACAACGTTCCTATCAAGTAGGCTATATTGTCTAAGTGCTCTTAGTTCATGTAATGTACAACTGAAATCTACCCTCTTGCAATTATGTCCTTTGAGGAAACAGAAAGTCTTCTGTCCTCTTCTTTGTGACAACACTTCACTGATACTTGAAAAATCCTATCATGTCCCCCCACGTTCTTCCCCGGGCTAAAGACACACAGTAGCTCTCATCGCTATACTTGTTTATCAATGAAGAGTACTTGTTTTCCATAACTCTGACCAAATTTGTTTCCCTCCTCTTAACCTTTTCGAATTTGTCTACAACCTTAAAGTGCAATGTCCAGAACTGAACACAGCACTCTAGATGAGGCATGAGTTAGTGCAGAATAAAGTGGAACTGTTACTTTCAGGGAAACAAATATTCTGTTAATGCAGCTAAAATTGCATTAACCCTTTTTTGCAGTCACATCACACAGCTGACTCACATTTTGCTTGTGGCAGACTACAATCCTGGGAATATGTTCATATGTACTGCTGCCAAACCAGATATCCCCATACAAGTGCATTCGGATCCCGCCCCCTCCTGTCAATGTCATTTTAAATTTTGTTTGTCTTTTGAGCTGTTAGGTATCCCTTCCAGTTTTGCTTCTTCTGGAATTTGATAAGGATTATCCTCTAGCCCTCCATCTATGTTATTGATATGAAATCTTGAAGAGATTTCCATGACAGAGCCCAGTAGCACCCCATTTGAAAACTTTCCTCTAGTCCATATGGAGTCATTTTCCTACCAGGTCACAATTAACCTACTTGTGGACTAAAATATAGTAGGGAAATTTGTCAAATGCTTTGCTAAGATCAAGATAAATTACATCCTCAGCATTCCCACAATCCACTAAGATTGTAACCCAGTCAAAGAAAGAGATCAGATTGGTCTGACAAGATTTATTCTAGACAATTCCATGTTGGCTTCTACTGATCACTTCAATGTTATCAAGATGCTAACAAACAGACTCCTGTATATTCTGTTCCACTATCATCCATGGTGTTGAAGACATATTGTTTGGTCCTTTTTGTGGGGGCCTCCTTCCTCCCCTACTCATTTAAGATAGCTCAGCATTTCCTGACAAAATCCTCATTAGTCTTGAGCTGCGATCCTTATCCCCTCACCAGTGATACTGCAATATAGTACCCTTTTTCACACAGTGGATTTTTGGACCTTTGGATAACAATGGAGTCAAATTTGTGCTAAGGGAGCATAAAGAGATGCCAGAGCAGCTGAATGAATGGTTTGCATCTGCCTTCACAATGCCCATCAGTAAACGGCCTCTTGTTCTGGGCCTACAAAGTAAGTAACCTTGCCGTGTATTGAATAACAACATAATAGTTGGGATCAGCATCTCTTTTCAGATGGCTGCTTTCCTCTCACATAGTTACAAGCTTCACCCATCATTCAATCAGATTATGCTTAGTTTTACTTCAGAAACTCAGCAGACCATAGAATTATGCAGAATAAAAATGTGCAAAACTCATTCCCAAGCTACCCTAGACCCATTGCTCATGTTTTGACCCCCACAAAGGACTTTCTGATACTGGATGCTGTTTGTATCATCACTCATGCCATGAAATGAATTAGTAACTTTCAATTGCATTGATTGTAGCCATTATTTAATATTCCCATGGGATTGTAGGGAGGGGTATACCTGAATTCTGGGTGCAACATTCAGGCAGCAAGTCTGGAGATGACCCCATTTTCCAGCCTCCAGACTCTATCTCAGTGTATCACATTAAAGAGAAAAAAGGTTACGATGTCATGTTGACTTTTCTGGTACAACTACCTCTCTATTTCAGGCAAACACCCACCCACCAAAATAAGACAGGACAGGCAGAGACAGTGCTGACTCAGAGAAACAAGATTTCATAGACCAGTTTTGCATGGGTTTATGGACATCTGATGAGAAACCTTCTTCCTCCTATTGCCTAATTTTAAATGTCCAGAGCAGCCAATACTCTGCACCAGAGTAGAATGAAGAATTTTAACAACCACAGATTTTATTTCTCATAAAAATATAGAACGTTTCCAATATGTTTTACTTTAGAACAATTTGCAGTGTGGTGTTAAGAGGATTGACCACTGTAGTAAAGGGTCAGCTCAGTCAGTAGAGTATGTGACTCTTAATCTCAGGGACATGGGTTTCAATCCCACTCTGGACAAAAGCTTCCTGAACTGTGGGGGTTGGACTAGATGACCCTTGTGGTCCCTTCCAAACTCTACAAAGAACCCTATGATTCTTTGAATTCAGATAGTTCCATTAGATTTTCTGCAATGCATTTCAGAAACACATGCAGCACTGAGACTTGCTTTCAAACTCCCTAGAGATTCGAAAGGTTTGATGTGCCTGGTAGTGACCTGTATGGTGGAAGTGGAATAAAATTATTCTCTGAATTGTTGAAATTTTGAAAGGAGAGAAAACAGAGAATGAGAAATTCCTTTAAAGCAAATAATATAGAACCTAAAAATTTGTTTTCCCAACAATATGGTTGATTTCCTGGCCATGAAACAGTTGCTTCAGGCAACAGATTCCAGACAGGTGCCATTTTCCTACCTGCAGTCTCCATCTCTTTTTTATTAAAAAAAATATTTTTTATTAAAGATTTCTTGAATTACAAAGGTGTGTGCAGTGTCTCTCATATTTTAACATGTATCATTTTTGCAAATCAGTTTCATTTGTTAAGACACTAAGAAGAAAGAGGGACAATGAGGTAGATAGGGGATGGGAGGGTGGATGGGAGTGAGAGTAGGTGACGATGTTTCTTTTTTGCTTGGCCAACCCAAATCTCTCTCGCCATCAAAAGAACACAAGCGAATAAAGGAGTACCAACACAAACAAAGCTGACATCAAGCCCTACATATATTAAGCAAAACAGTCTCCATCTCTTTTTATCACTTAACAAATCAATAGCCGGGGAGGATGTCGTCTTGAATTTTGCATCAGGTGTGACTACCTATCTCCAAGGCCAGCATTGAGAAATACTGATTCTGAGCCACTGCCAGGAAGCCTTGACTGGTTCATCTTTCCCAGCAGCATATTTTCGTCTTTTCAAAGTGATGGATTGCCACTGAGTAAGAAATGCAGAATGTAGGCCACAGTGTGAGGAAGCAAAGGTTCTTTCTCACAAAGTGTTTAGGCAAAAAAATCTCTGTGTGCGCCTGTGCTAAGTATTTATCAAAACGTCCTGAACCAAGGAGTCAGGCTGAAATAGACAAAACCTCATGCTAAACAATTGAATTGGAAATAGATAGAATAGATAGAATCACATGCTTCAAAACATGTATCTGTTACCACTTCACAAACCGATGTGGACCTACATGCATTGGGCAAACCAATCGAGATTGCCCAAAGTATACAAGGTCGCATTGGGATTGGGCTCTTTCATATAATATCTGGGTCCACATTATGGTTGCCAGAAGTCTCCAGGTTTGCCTGCCCCCTTCAGGTGGCAAGCTTAACTCTCCAGATGGGCAAGTGTGCTGTTGTTGTTGTTTGCAAACTGAATCAAATATGCACAGGACTACACTTCAAGAATCAATCTTATGTTTGTTTATTTGGGAGCAAGTCCAGCTGAATTCAATGGGATTCACAATAACAGGATTGAGCTTTATTCAAATTACAGTAATAAACAAGGTGTAAATATGTATGCACATTGTTTTGTCCAGCCCAGCCTCAGTGTTGATGAAATATATTCTAGTTTGTGCTGGTCAAAAGGATGACCTTAACACCTGCATATACCGGTATGTTATATAGACACTAATCATTCTGTGTGCTAGAGGAAACAACTGGAAGCAGATAGCAGATATATTTTCTAGTATATAATAAAAAATAAAGAGATGAGTCTGCTTTAGTACTTGTTATAAAGAAAAATGTGTAATGCTGAATTTGACGTTTCAGAATTTCTAAAAGGAACCATATCATCAGCTCTCCCTGGAGTGATTGCATACATGATGCAGCAATAAATCTATGTTTACCACTGAGTGTATATATCAAACAGAGAACCACAGCCAATCTGAGATGAGAGTGGAATACGATAAATAGGTTCAAACACTGGTTTCTTGCATTCAAACACTGGTTGTTATGTATATACTAAAATAATAATAATAATAATAATAATAATAATAATAATAATAGGTACATTCCTGCATAGATAGTGAGTAGAGAGGCCCCCAAAGGCTTTTCTATTCTTGAGACACACAATAAACAAACAAAAACAATACTTCCGAGTGCAGGCATGTGTTCACACTGAAGACAGTGGCAAAGCTTAGATTCCATTGATTTAAATTTGGATTCTGATTCTTTTTCCATCTGACACAGTGCATGGGAACTTTTTCAACCCAACAATCATGTTCCAAGGGCTACATGCCAGTGGGGTTAGATACAAAAGCAAATGGAGCAATGAAGGCACAAGCACTCAAGCAGAATGCAGAGCAGGGCCCATGTTAGAGTTGCTGCAATAGAACCCCTGATCTGGACCTTGTGTAGATTGGAAAATAATTTGCTCTCCACTACAAAAAGGAGTTTCTTAAAACAGATCCAAATAAACATTACAAGATACAAAGGAACGCATTGCTCTTAAACAAGCAAGCAATTAGGTCCTGTCTCCTTTTTAGTCCTTAATACAGTTCAATAAACTTTTCTCTCTCTGATCCTGGAGAGAGATCCTAAGCAATTTGCACCATCCTGCAACTTAGCCACTACTGCTACTGCTGCTGGCTCCATCGCTAACAAAGATCCTTGCTTCTCATTTCATCGCCTGCTGTGAGAGATCTGCAGCTCAGGTTTCCAAGATGAGCCATTGATTAGTCTAAAGACTGAAACAGAAACATGCAACCTTTTATGCCACATTTGACAGAGTGAAACATCCCATGCCTAATGCAAACTTTTATTTGCAAAATGTTTACCAACACGATGCATACAAATGTTACATTTTATGCATATTAAACTGATATATACCTGTAATAATAATAATACTTTATTACGGTCAAAGACCAGCTCGCATAACACAATAGGGACAGCATTCATAAAGATAAAATATACAATTAGAATAGATTGCAGCAGTAGCTCATGAGTTAAAATTGAAATATATACATACATCCGTACAACTGAGATTTGGGCTACCATAAAAATTGATACTAAGGCACCCCTCCCCAAGAGGGGACTTCAGCTTTTCCCTAGTAAGCTATTTTATTCTAAAGGATTATCTGTGCCTACAAATCTGGGCACAGAATCTGGCTACCAGCCAGGTTGTCTTGTGATCTTTGCCTAAGAGGAGAGAATTACGGTAAGTTTAGACTTGTCTGGAAGATCGGCGAGCCTCTTCAGCAAAGGGTCGATGGTTTCTCTACGAATCTCAGCATAAAAAGGACATCTAAAAATTACAAATGTTACATTTTATGCATATTAATCTGATATATACCTGAAGGAGCGTCTCCACCCCCACCATTCAGCCTGGACACTGAGGTCCAGCTCCGAGGGCCTTCTGGCAGTTCCCTCCCTGCATGAAGCGAGGTTACAGGGAACCAGACAGAGGGCCTTCTCAGTAGTGGCGTCCGCCCTGTGGAACGCCCTCCCATCAGATGTCAAGGAAATAAACAACTATCTGACTTTTAGAAGACAACCCTGTTTAGGGAAGTTTTTAATGTTTGATGTTTTGTCGTGTTTGTAATATTCTGTTGGGAGCTGCCCAGAGTGACTGGGGTATAAATAAGTTGTTGTTGTTGTTGTTGTTGTTGTTGTTGTTGAACAGGCTGCTGAGAGGTTTAGTCTGGGATGGAGGTGTGGCCGTGGGAGGGGCTCATTGGCCAGATAGAGAGTTTTGGAGGACTGCACTTGGCCCCCTCAGCCATGACGTTCCTGACCCCAGATCTATAGAATATTCTACAGCAGGAGGTTAACTTTAAGAAAACAGTGATCTGTATGCAGTAGCCTAACATGTGGAAATCTCTTATATCTCACTTGTTTTTTTGCTCCCATTTAATGGAAAGGATTCTGTACCAAGTGAAGCATTTTGTCTTAAGCTTGCATCTTAAGCAGCCTAGAAGCACCTCTGATGGGTGTATTCAAAGCAAGCATTATAAATAAAGGAGTGCAAATATATTATGTGCTGTACCAGGAATATGTTTTCCACACTCTAAAATGTCGCAAGCATCTTTTGGGTGGTAGCCCATTTATATAAATGCGACAGAAACTCTGTAGCAATCATAGTAAAGGTGTGACATTCTGCAACACTTGCAAGTCTGAGCTGAAGTCCTGGTTTAACGCTTGCAATACTGCAGTGGGGGACTGCATTGACCGGGGCCGGTTTCTAACACTGCTGTTTCACACAATCAAAGGTTCACATATGCCAGTGATGGCCAAAAACAGCTAGAGGGCCAAGTTTGGTCATCTCTGACATATGCGAAAGGTGCATGTAGTTAACAGCGACCATATAAATGTGCATTTTGACTTTGAAAGCATGCAGAGAGTGGGAAGCTGGTTGTATGGGGAATAAAATATGCTTTGATGCTTGAAACTGTTCATTGTGACTGACCCTAAGGACTGGCAGTCATAAACCTTTAGAATGTAAATTTTACATAGTACTTATTTAGTGTTCAAAGTATTTCATACAACCGAGCCTGAGACAGCAGTCTGACTAAGCCTTCCTAACTGAGTTCCTGATTGAGGGAGGATTTGAACCAGCTCAAAACTCAGATTTGGGACCACCAGATAGTAAGTTCCCCCATGTTTGATTTTGAAGTGCACTGATCCAAAAATAGTGGAAGCAATACTGCAAAGAAGAGATGCCACAGGGTGGGTGGTTGCAAGGTTTGCTTTTGCAACAGTCTTTTGCAGTCTACTAGAGACAGATATTTGCACATTTAAGACAACAGATGTTCCATAATCCCCCTGAATACTTCCTCCTGCATTTGTTGTCCAAAATGCAGTCGTAAGAATTAGCATTCTTCTTCTACTTAACAAGCCATTGCACATTTTAAAAACCTTTTTTCCAGATCACCTGATTCTAACCAAAGTAAGAGAGAAAACTATTAACATAGCTTATCTGTTTCCTTTGCTGAACCTGTGAATAGCTGCTATAACCACTTCATGGGCACCCACAAGATAAAAACACTTGGTGCCAGGTTAGTCTAGTACATAGTATTTGACTCGAAGCCAGGAGGTCTGAGTTCAAATTCCCACTCAGATGGGCATATTTTGGTCACTTACTATGTATTGGTAACCGACATACTATACAGGGTTTTTTTTGGGGGGGGGGGGAGACTTGCATTATTTCATGTTATATGGATATTCGTGGTACCTACTCTGTTTTGTCTGTTTTCTGCTGAGGCGAGGCAGTCTATAGCAAATCCCCACTGCATTATCAGTTTTTTTCTTTCCTTTAATTTTTACTCAGAAACTTGAAGTGCATGTTTGATCTTCTTGTACATAAAGATATTCATAATTGCACTGTCAGGTTTAACACTCTATTTGTAAGAATGGAAAGCATTTCATTCTTAGGGAAGCAAGATAACTGAGGGTTAAATTTTAAAATCATGACACTTGATCAGAGCAGGTGGAACTTGGGAGTGACAGTGTATAATGTAGGTGGGCAGACAGGTTCCTCCCTCACTGTGAAGCTGTGGGAAAAGCAGCTGGGTCCCCTGCAAAACCTGCTTTTATTAGGTTTCTATAACTCCCTTAATCAGAAACTAATGGAAAGCATTTGCTGGTGGTTTACTAAGAACTTAGAGTGGAAGGTCTCATCAGGAACAAGACAAGTGACAGGAGCTAAGACTACATGGCTCGAAAAAGGTCAGTATTTTCCTGGCATACCCTCAGGCGAAACACTTGTTTCATTCCAGTCTGCATTTTTTGTGGGTAGTGACTGTTGAAACCATTTTTAACCAGTTCATTTGTACTGCAGAAGTGTTCTGTCTCATTTAGAAGATAGTGAAGATCTAACAACTCCCGTTTTATGAAACACAAAGACCTCCGTGGTGATAGGTTGTGTTTTTCCCCCTAGAAATATAGGTGCCAGTTGTGACGGATTGGCCTGGTGGGCAAAAGAACTCCAGGGTGCAGAGAGTTAAACCCCAACCTCCTGGATAAATGACGCATTCCATTCCTGAGGGGCGGGACTGCCAGGAGTTTAAAAGGAATGGGAGTCAGTTAATTCGGTGGAGAGGGTTGTGGGAGCGAGGGAGAGTGTGGGTAGGCGTAGGAGATCTTAAAGTGTTCTGAGGAGTTTAATTGAATTATATTATCTAGCCATTGTTAATTGAAACTAAGAATATGATCTAAGAGCCTGTACACATGAAACCATTACGCTTTTAAAAGTCATCTAGTCTAAATAAAGCTTTCTTAAATGTTAGTGGATGTGCTTAATTATTCCAGCTGGGTATCTAAACTCACAGAAGTGGTGGCTCAATAGAGGACAAAACTTACCTCGGGAATTGAGGCAACGGTTTGTGTCTTAGAGATACACTGAGGAGGCTTAGGAGGATAACCTGGGATGCTACAAAGTTGCCAGAGTGGAAAGGGCAAACTTTTGCAGTGGGGAATCAAACTGAGTGAGACCCTTTACTGTAGGCAGGAGGTTATTCTGTCAAACAGCCTAGAGTTTCTCATGATACCAGGCCACGTAAGCTGGAAGACTCTCTTTACTAAGAAACCCAAGTAACAGGGGTTTATTTTAAGGCAGCAGGAGAAGTGGGGGGGGGGTGGTTTCACCCCTGGATTCCTGTGTCACATTTTTAGTAATAGAGAGGGAGGACATTTTGTCACATATTAAGAAGGATCCCTGAAAGTTTAGTGACGCCGCCGGGACTGGGTTTGTCGCATATTAGTTGGTGGCAAAGTCCCTGGTTTCGTTACACCAGTACTCACCATTAGGGACACGGGTGGCGCCTAGGGCTTGCCAATCAGGAGGTCAGCGGTTCGAATCCCCGTGACGGGGTGAGCTCTTATTGGTCGGTCCCTGCTCCTGCCAACCTAGCAGTTTGAAAGGACACCATTGCAAGTAGATAAACAGGTACCACTCTGGCGGGAAGGTAAACGGCATTTTCGTGCGCTGCTCTGTTTTGCCAGAAGCAGCTTAGTCATGCTGGCCACATGACCCGGAAGCTGTCTGCGGACAAATGCCGGCTCCCTCGGCCAGTAAAGCAAGATGAGCGCCGTAACCAGAAAGTTATTTGCGACTGGACCTAATGGTCAGGGGTCCCTTTTTTACCTTTACCTTTTACTCACCATTAAGTTGTGACAGTAAGTGCCACACTTTTTAACAGCAACAAAAAGAGGTGCCGATACTGCGTGCCCTTGAGTACCCCCTGGAGAAAAAACACTGGATGTGTTATATCCATGATTCCTTTTTTTTTTTTTTTTAAATATTTTTATTAATTTTCCAATTAAAACCAATTATATCACATTCAATATTTCAAATTATACACATATATATATCAATCAGACCGAATGTTATGCCAAATCATCTAAAGAATTTTTTATTTGGGTTCCCATGCTTCAAGAAATTGGGAATTCCTCGCAACTGTCCACTGCCGTCTTTTTTCTAAAGTTCAAATCGTCCTTCAAGTTCATAATAATCCAGATCTTCCCCTTACAGTCACATAGATGTTTTCCACTTTCACGATTGTTTCCCAGCTGCTGATATAAATATCAAACAAAGTCTCACAGATGTTCTTTCTCCTGTGTGAGTTAATCAGTCCAGCCTCCCCATAAATCTTCTTAATGGAGCTCCTGTTGCGTTGAAGCAATTCGAAGTAGCGCCATCTTAAAAAGCTCAAATCACTTTCGCTTTCCTCTCATGGCCATGAAAATTTACGATCATTATAGAATTTACAGCTTTTCCAGGCAGGAGACCCAAACATCAAACCATAGACTCTTGGTAAATTAATGGATCTCCTTGCCCTATAGCTGAACTTAGCTTCAGGTCGCTGCTCCAATTTAAAGTGCGTCACAGCTCATAAATCCTCCAAACGCATTCAGAACTCCTTCCGTCCGACTAGGGGGGGGCTTTTCTCATCGGCAACTCCACATCTTTAAAAAAATATGCTCAGTAACAACAGTTATAAGGTTCAACTCACACAGTCTTTTGCTTCTCTTTCACTCCAAACAAGCCAGGACATCGCGTCCGGGAAGGTACGAGGCAACAATATGAAGAAAAAAAATAAAATAAAAACTCACTCCCCTTATCGCTCCGTCCCCATCAATCCTTCTTCCAGATGCAGTACAATCTTTGACTCCTCTCACTCGGCAGCATAAATTTCTCAGCAGTAAACAGCGCTTCTTTCCCTCCTTCTGAAGTATGTCCATAGATTTAAGCCTAATTATCTTCTTTAACCATGGAAATCCCCGCCATGCAGATTAGCGTCCGGGAGTCCTGGCCCTTGTAAGTGCTCAGCCCAAGCTCCCCCCACTCCAAAAACAGTCGGAGTGGGTCTGGGGGCATCGCGGGCCAGCGGCCCCTCTCCGTAACCCCCGGAGAGGGTAGGGGGTTGCCATTTACTCCCCTAGCAACCGCCAAATTCCTTACAAAGGTCAGAGAGATGGAAAACAGGTCCGCCATTCCTGCAGGCGGAAACCGGAACCTTGTTATATCCATGATTCCAGGCAATAAAAGAATGGACAGTGCTAATTTGTCTCTGAACAGCTATTTATTAACTATACCTATATTTTCTTTCAGACGGAAGAAATAATATCTAGAACAGGCCAAGAGTCAAGCCATCTAGTTTAATATTCTGTTTCCATTAGTAGCTGGCCAGATAAGACTGTAATAATTATTAATGACTGGCAATATTATTACATCTACAGATTATATAGATAAAATTTATCTAGGGCATTGGGGAATGTTATGAAGTCCACATGATACAGTACCTTAGCTTGCCAGAAATAAGTGTCTTTTTTCAAAGTAGTGTGGCTGTATCTTAGGGAATGTTCCTTATGTTGAAAGAAATGAGAGTTGTGAAAAGATGCCAAGTATCAGAGGCCTTGACTACAAGGGCTTTTTCCTGGGGTAGGTGTAGCTCAGGTTCATAGTGTGGTACAATATTCAAGTGGCAGTCCATTGCCATTATTTTGCTGCCACCATGTGTGTGTGGTGCAGGAGGGAGAATAGAGGGAGAGGGAGACTGTTGACAATTATCTTGCTTTTTGAAATATCTTGCAAACCCGTTTCAAAGCAAAAAAAAGATTAATTTTAGGGTGTATAAATATATGTATGCATACAAACCTCCAAGAGGACACAATGATCTTGGAAAGTAGTGCTAGAAAGGAAACTTCTAGGGAGTGAGGCACATTCCAGACTTGTCTTTATATGAGTGGCTGTGGATGACATTCCTGGCTGTGAGAAGGGAAATTGACTTTGATCTTGTGAAATAGTCTTGAAATAGAAATCTCATATCGAGTCTATCACTTAAAGTGAGGTTGGTAGTAAATCTTGCATCTGGAACTCAGCCTTAAATGAGGCTGCCAAGACCATGTACATTAATCAGAGACTGCAAATCCTTACCCCATACCAGCAGCATACTTCATGCAGCACTAAGCTAACTTTGGAGTGGGGCCACCATTGAGTCTGGGGTGACATCAACAATTGCCCCATGGCTATCTCACTGAGACTGTCTCTAGATTTCGCAGGCTCTGCAACAAGCTCATTCTAATTTGGCTGCAGATGTCAGACTTCATTGGGTATGTGACATCATCATTATGCCAAATGAGACAGAAGCCAATGCTTCTGGATCACTCTCTGGTGTCTTGTGTGTAAAAAGGGCAAGATGTCAGTCAGGAACAGGATGCTGCTGCTAGGAAGCGAGGTAAAAAAATGTCCCTGTTCACAGTCCTTCCACTCACACGGAGGAATATTTAATTGTAGCCTGCAAACAGAGGGGCACAGTTGGGAATTGTTCTCAACTCAGTCCTACTCTGAAGCGGCTACTGGCATGCTTTCAGGCATAAATCAAGAAAGTACCAAATGGCATAGTCCCTAAAAGCTAAAAGACAGCTTTTTCTGCCATGGATTTGGAGAACTATGGGAAACCTTCTCTGGAACATGATCCTATGTGTCTTAAAGGGACAGAAGGAAATGTTTGTTCTCAATTATAGCGCCGATGTTATTGTTATTTGAAACACTTTGAGCTTTAGCCAAATGAGGCTCCTGGAGTGGGTTATGAAGGATTGCCCTTAGGCTTAGAATCTAAGACATGACACAAAAGAAAAAGCAACAGGGAGGGATGAGGAAAAAGTAAACTCAGGCACAGGTTCTTATAACCATCAGTTGGAATGAAAAAAGTTCAAGGTGCAAAGTTGCTAGTCACATAAGAGAGAGCCCTGCTTCCCTTCTCTCTCTCTATTAGATGTTGATGGAACAACTGCTATCTGGAGAGTTTTTTTCAAATATATTTATTAAAATTTTCAACTTAAAACTACAAATCATCATATCATATCATAATACAATGAAAAAATTCATCAAAAAACATTTTTTAAAAGAAAAAAATAGAAAAACACAAAAACCAATCTCACTTTAATAACTTTGTCATAACTTCAACTTCCCCGTTCCTCCCTTCCCGAGTCTATTTATACCCCACCTTGGCAAATTTCACAATTAAACAAAGCTATCTGGAGAGTTAATACGGGGAGGACCCTGATGAAGCTCCCTTCATATCAAAGCTGATAATAAGCTTCCCTTCTCTCTCTCTCCTCCAGAGCCAGCAGTTATGGCTGGGGATGTTGCTATTTGTTGTTGATAGTTTTAAGGGGGGTGTTGTTTTATTGATCCATTTTGTAAGTATTTCTCCCAGGGATACTAGCTTTACATGCATGGAGACTTTGAGTGGTGCATTCAAATGTGCTTTTGTGTCCCCTGCATCATGATGTGATATAATCCAATCAAAACTATATCATGGTCCCCCCTCCCCCGGAATATTCAAATACACTCAAGGAATGCATATGAGTAAAAACTTGAAAGTATACCAACGCTTTTAGTTTTGTGGGACTTTTTGCAACATACTCCAAGCTAAGTATTTCCTAACAGGAAAAAGATTCAGATAATTCATATCAAGTTGCCCAGATTTCGAGAATGGTAATTGCTACCTGGAACATTATTTCTCCCTATGTGACCCCAATATGTCCTCTATCCAAGAGGATATTTCCTATTTTATGACAGCATTAAGGTGGATTCTTTAAGAATGACACATTTTATGAAGTTTATAAAGTACTCTAACAAGGCCTGCCTTTAGAATCACAATTTCTACTAAAATTTTGATTGTATCCCCACCCCCAGTATAGCTAACAGCAGCTTTGGGTGCAAATTAGATTGGGAAAACAGCACAGGGCAAAGGATCAATCATGCATTGGGGACTGTCTCTGGTTTAGGCTGGAGTCCACCAGAGAGGCTTTTAAGTTTTTTTTTTAAAAAATAGTGGAAGGTCGGATCACAGGTCTACCATTTTAATGGTACCACTGTCCATTTTAATTGAAATGAGAAACAATGTGCAATTACTCCACTCATCAATGGGCTCCACAGCAAAGTTATGCACACTACTGCGTGCAAATAAATCATCACAGGTCCACCACATTAAGACACGGCAATATGCTGTCATTTCGTTTTAAGATTTGTATCTTAACTTTTGCCTGACGCCTTAAGTGCAGCAATTCCATTATAAAACCTTAATATTAAAATATAAAACAAATGGTCTCCACAAGGAAAGATAGGAGAGAAGGAGTTGGGGTCAAAAATGTATAATTCTAAAATACTGCAAGGTGGGGAAGGCAAGGTCAGTTCAGCTGATTTCGGAGCAACTGTATGACCTGGTCTTTGTGTGCCTGCCTTGGCACTACTGCACTAGGTCTGACATATTTAAACCACAATTTTGTCACTCCATTTGCTTTCTACCTAGAGCAAACGTCACTCACCACTTAACAAGCCACCCATTTTGCCCACACCTGTTAGGGCATGTGTGAATAAGACACCCAGATTTGGTCTAGGTGCATCCTCTCTACCACACCCCTTAAGATAACTGGTGCTGTTCTCAAATTCTGCAGATTACATTTTGGGGAGTAGAGCTCCTCGGGTATGGCAATTATCTGTTGCAATCAGAGTTCTCAGGACTGGAGCAAACGTGTATCTGGGAGTGGGTGGGTGTCAAGATATTATGTAGATATGAACGAAGCAAACCTGAAATTCTTGGCTGATTGAGTCTACTGTATGATCTGTTGTCACCACTGATCACACAAACATAGGAAGCTGCATTCTGTCAGGCAAAACTAGCTGTCTCTCTATCTCCAGAAGCCTTCAACCATCCTGGCTATTTATAGGTCCAAGAGGCTCTCAAAGCAATTTACAAGAGGTTCACATTCAAAAAAGATTTGCACATATAATCAGATATAACATGACACCAGGCTTATTAAGGCAGCCTTTCTTGGTCTTCTCTGCTGTTGCCAAACCCAAGTCTTCCTTTGAGAGTTGTTCCCAGGTAGTAGTTTCTACTAAGGCAAGGGAGTGAGGCTGAGCAGCTGATGAAGTCGGGTCTTCCCCCTTCCATACACTTGTATTGTGGCAGTACTACTGTTGCCACCCAGCTTAGTCAGGCTGCAACCCCATAGCAGGTCCTGACTTAATAGCCAGTCTACTACTGACTTCAGGTCAGGTGCATATTCCATTATCTGCTACCTGATCCTTTTCACTGGATGTGCCAGGGATTGAACTTGGGATCGTCTACATGCAAAGCAGGATCCCTCCCATTTATGATGGAAGTCTATCTTGTTAATGACTGCTGCATTCCTCATCCACTGCATTACCAATAGATATCAACATTGCACTGGCTCAAATCATTCTACTGAAAATGAAAATTGTCCTTTTTAAGCAACATCCTAGGTTTGATCTTACAACCGCTAAAATTGAGCTTAGCCTGCATGCAGCCACCCACTTATCTTTACTGCTTGTTAAACTAACCAAGTTAATACATAAAATGCAGTCTCTTAGCATTGACCTAAAGGCTGCATACTACAAAATCTGTTAGTCTAGCTCTAAATCAGATTACAGTACTACAAATATCTTATTTCATACTTTATAGTGATCTTTACTACACACTTTGGGAATTGGTTGGAGGCAGCAACAGCTCTTAACACAACTTCAATTTTTATTAAACCATCCTATCTTCTACTGTTGAAAACAGATTCCAAGTAACAACTTACACTGTTTTTAAAGAGTTTGAGGTTCAAACTTTGCCAAGATTTGCAAAAGAAAGTTTCCACTTGTAAGTCAGTAATGATTGAAAAAAACCTTTACCTTTATGCTCTGGGTATATGAATCCTCCAAAAGAGTGAATGGTTGGTAGAATGGCAAACACAATTCAATGTAAGAGAGTATAAAGTGATGTCTATGCACAAACCCCATTTCACATATACTCTCATGGGATCAAAACTGGTGGTGACTGACCAGGAAAAAGACCCTGCAGTCATAGTGAAGATGTTGACCAAGGATGCAGCAATAGAGAACAAGGCAGATTCTATGCAAGGGACCATTAGGAAAGGAATTGAAAATACGACAGCCAATATCATAATGCCATTATGCAAATATACTGTACATTATGTACATTATGCAAATATACTGTGTACACTTGGAGTAATGTTTACAATTCTGGTTGCCTCATCTCAAAAATGATATTGTGCAGCCGTGGAGAAAAAATCTAAAAAGCATGATCAAAATGATTAAAGAAATAAAGCAACTCCCCTATGAGGAAAGGTTTTTTAGTAAAGAGGAGAATTTGTAGGATAGAAGTGTATAAAGTTATGTATGATGTGGGAGAAGTGGGTAGAGAAATGTTTTTCTCCCTTATAACACTAGAACTAGAATACCACTTGCTGGGCGTCCAAAGTGGAGAGACTGCTGTTGTGCTCTGCTCATGTAATTCCCAGAGACATCTTGTTGGCTACTTTGAGAAGAGATTGTTGGAATTAAATGGGTCACTGGCCTGATCCTGCAGGTTTTTTTTAGGTTCTTCATTTAGGGACCAGCAATGACAGGGCTTAATGGAGTGTAGCATAGTCATTGCCACAACCCATCTGGTTGTGCCAGCATGACAAAGTGAGGGGACAGGAAAACTGCCTCTTTGTTATGCTAGCTCCTAGGCTGCTACACCAAAAGGGTCTGGATCAGGCCTGTTGTTGTCACATGATGGCAGCAGCACTGGCGCAGCTCCCTACCATGCTCTGTTTTGGAAATTTTGGGTGCCACCTGGGCTTCAATCCCCCTGATTATTGGGGAGGTGTCTAGAGGCACTCCTTGTTAGCAGGTCCAGGAGCAACTGTTTGGATTGCTTTATCCAGGCGCAGCAGCACAAGCTCATACCAAAATAAAAACTTAGTTGGTCTTTAAGGTGCTACTGAAGGAATTTTTTTATTTTGTTTCGACTAAGACCAACACGGCTACCTACCTGTAAATGGAATTTTCAGTTAAGATGGTACAGCAGGATACAATGTAGATGCAACTGCAAGTCACCTTCCCATATGCAAATATAACAAAGGGAGATCTCAGCTTGAAGAGCAGGCTGCATGTCTGCAAGACATTCCATTTAAGCTCTTTTTCTTACAGCAAAAGTGTCATACACAGAAACAATTGCACTACGTATATAATTGCTGTGTCCATTTGCTTGCAGTTATTAATATACAACTGCAGTTTGAACCTATCCTGCGCAGAAAAGCATATCTGAACCATGCATTTTGTGTACCCTTTCACTTCACAACAGTTTTATATAAATATCACAATCTCTCATTTTGCTTCCATGCTCTAGGGATATCAGATTCAGGAGTAGCACCCATAAAAGCTGCATTGATTCATCTAGCCCAGCATTACCCAACCACTCCCACTTGCAGAAGCTTTCACAGGCTGAAGCTGTAGATTCCAGGAACTCCTGCATGTAAAACACATACTCTTCCATTAAACTTCAGGCATTCTAAACTTAAGTGGGAGAGTAAAAGGAGAACTTTGTTTTGTGGTCACAGAGAAAGTATTTCACTCAACAGTGGAGTGGCAGAGCCAGGAAAGGATCCACCACTCATTTCACAGCAAGGATGATCTCTACTGCAGCATTATTTATCAGAGTCTATATACCAAATAAATACTGTAAGTGAGCTTTTCTCATAGATAAATTCACCATATAAGATAAAGTATTACAAAACAGTGAGCACACTTTTGAGTAAACAAAAAAAAGCTAGTTTGGCATTGAAGCCGTATTGTCCACATAAGTAAAAAATACATTTTTGTTCTGTAGTTTACAAGGGGTGTGACTACAAGCTCAGAGTTATGAGTATTGTCATGAAGTACGCCTATCTCATGTTGCAGCCTAACAAGTATGCTTTAAACCCACCTTTTAAAAATAACTACATTCCTACTTAAGTCAAACATCCAACACGAGCATTTGGGGGAGTGGGGGGGGGTAAAGAACCCAAACTTGTATTTTAATAAAATAGCATCCAGAAACAAAAACATCCCGCACGCTCTTCGCCCTCTTGATTAACAAGGAAAATGCAAATGATTAATTAAATAGCCAACAATCTGCTGCCTTTCAACGACATCCAAAATCAGCTCTCCAAGGCGGCTTCCTCGCTCTCCTTGTGCGGATCCGAAGAAAACCTGTCCGGCTGCCCCGGTCAGGTACCTTAGCGCCAAAGAGGCACGCCCGGCTACATTACCTGTCCTTTCTCAGCCCCGTCTAACTTCTTGCACAAGCCAAACTGACGACTTGTTCCCATAAAAACTAGTCACGGGGGACAGAAACAACGCTGAGGAGGAACGCAGCTATTTCTCCGCAAACACTACACGCTGCTGCGCCGCGCCGCGCCGCGGAGCCGCTCTCACTTCTTCGCGCGAGCTCCTACCGGTACAAGCCTCACTACACTCAACAAGGACAGGCTCCAAAGCTACTACAATGAATGCCCGCCTGCCCAGAAGAGCGCTACGGCGCCCCGCCTCATTTTCCCCTTCGCCTTCCCTATGACGTTAACACACCCGCGTCTGCGCAGAGCGCTCCCTTTGCGCCCCTGCCCTGAAGGGAAGGGTGTTGTGGGCGTGGCTCTGCGCGCGGTTCTGGCAAAGGACTTGTCAAATGGGGGAAGAGGGGGGAGGGAGGGGGGACGAGAGAACGGGCGGGCGAGCGGGGTGGGGAGGAGGCAAAGAAGAAGAAGACTGCGCGCGCGCCCTTCGAAGAAGGGTGCGCGCGCGCTGGCTCTGGGCGGTTGCGTGACTGATTAGAAAGGTGGCGGCGGCGGCGGCGCGCCCGCCCTCCATTAAACAGCTTAGCGCGGCAGTTGCTTGGCGCGTGGTCGGAGCCGCGCCTGCCTCTCCCTCGCTCCCTCCCTGTGTGTGCGCGCGCGCGTTCTGTCTCTCTCTCTCTCTCTCTCTCCTCGGCCCCTTCGCGTGTGAGTGTGCACCAGTGGGGGAGGGGAGGCGAATGAGGCGGCTCTGCCTTCCGCCGGTTCATCTCCGTATCCATCCCCTCCGTGGTCCCTGCTCCACCCCGCCAGCCACCGCCTGCCGGCATTAGCCTCCAGGGCCGCAGCGGTGGGGGAGCAAAGGGAAAAGGGTCGCGGCGGACGGGGTGGGGAAAGGTGAGGACCTGGCGGCGGCGGCAGCAGCAACGAGAGAGACGGAGAGAGACACGCGGGGAGGCTGAGGCCCACAGGAGGACGGAACAAGGAGCGGCGGCTGAAGGGATTCCCGGCGTGGCCGTTGGAGCCTCCGGGGCGGATTTGGATCTGTGCGGCGTTAGGCGGCTGGGATTTAACGCGGTGGTGGCGGCGGCGCGTCGTGCGGGGAGCGCGGAGGGGATCGTGCCCGCGCCCCCTTCCCGCCTTTGCCGCCCGTGTGGCGAATTGCCCCCATCTGGACCATGGCCGACGACGACGTGCTGTTCGAGGATGTGTATGAGCTCTGCGAGGTGATCGGCAAGTAAGTGGCGGCGGCGGGAGAGGCAAATGGCCGGGGGGGGGATGAGAGGGAGGGCGAGAGAAAGAGACCGAGGCGACCGTGACCGAAGCAGCAAAGCCTCCTCCCCGACGGGAGGTGGTGGTGGGGAGAGAGATGCTCTGCTCCGTTCCCACCTGAGCAGCAGCTGCTGCTGCTGCTGCTGCTGCTGCGGCCGCCGTGTCTGTCTGAAGCAGGGAAGGGGGAGAGAGGGACCGGGTCCATGGCGTTGGGGCTGAGTGACACGACAAGTGAATCCGCCGTGGCGCCCACGCGCTTTCACATGGTGGGGGAAGTGACTTGATGATGGGGGGGCTGTTTCTTCTTCTTCTCCCTCCCCCCCCCTCGCCACCTTCGGGCACTCTGATTAAACCGGCTGTTTGCTCCTGCAGCTAACCTGGTTTTCTGCTTGCCCAGGTGTTGGCAGAGGTCTATGTGACCAGGAAGGTAGGCAAGGAAGGGATGGGGCGGGGGAATGTTTTTCCTCCACATCTTTCTGCTCTTGGGTGGTGTGCCTGGTATATTTGCACGCCAGGTGCCTTCCTGTGCTCTGCTGCATAATAGCCCAGCTCGTTAGCGACGATGTAAGTGACACTCAGGTAATGCTCAGTTTCTCTGTAAATATCCCCCCCCCCCCAATAATAATGATGAAGAGTGCAAAAGGAGATTTTTGGCTTTCTGGGGCTTATGCAACTGCTTTTAATTCGATGTTCGAGAGCTTGCATAAAACGCATAAAACTGAAGTTGCAGCGGTTGCTAAACTGCCACTGCCTGTCTGTTTTGGAGTGACCAGTTTGGTAGGTTGTTTGAAAATGGCAGCTCAAGTCTTCTTAGTTTGTAACTTGTGCAATTCTGTGCTAGTGGGAAATAAAATTAAGTATGATATTAAAAGGAAACAAAACCACACTTTATTTATCTCCATAGTTTTAGGTTAGTAGTGATACTGTGCTTTTTGTGAGCTTTCTACTTATTTTTATAGTTCTTGGTGATAAAACAAAAGTAGAATAAGATGCACCATTTTGAATGAACAGGTAACTTTGCATATTGGAGTTAACTGAAGATGCTTTAGCACTTAGGTGGCTTTCCTATTACAGATTTTGAAAGGATAACTACATGGTGAGGAAAACGCCTTTGGAAATGATTTACCTGGGAGTAAGGTATGCTTCTGAGTACAGGATTGCACTGTTTTCTTTCATTCTAATTTTGCTATAATAGTTGTCAGTTGTCTACTGTAAGACAATGCAGAAATTATATTTTTAGAATTTATTTTGTAATGTTTCTCTCAAAAATTTCTTTTATGGAGCTAAAATTGGTGTCTGCTTGCTCAAAATATTTGGTCTTGTAACACCTTTTGCCAAATACTTTATTGAATGTGTGTGTGTGTGTGTGTGTGTGTGTGTGTTACAAGTGTCTCCCAACTCTTAATTATTAATTTGTCTATGGGAATTCCAGTTTTTGAGAGATAATTTGGTCAGAACCCTAGAAGCATCAGTTAGAAATTCATGTGTTTGCTCCATAGTTCTCAGATTCATTCATTTATTTTACTTTGCTGCTCCAGTATACCATGTGATAGGGTTTTGTTTTGTTGCTTTTGCAATAAATGTGCTACCAATCATGTATTTCCAAAAGGTTATCCTCCTCCACTGGGAAGCTGCTGTCAATTAACACTATTTTGTACTGGAGGAAATGCAGAATTCCCTCTAGGTGACACTAAGACTGAGATCCTGCTCCCTGTCCTGCCACTGATAAATTACGGTATATCAGAAGGTGTTAGTGTTGGGAAAGGGCTTTTTCAGTTGTGGTCTCACACCTTTGGAACTTACTGGTATGATAACTTAATTTGGCCCTCTATTAGGTTTTAAATATTCCTTAAACCTCTTTTTATTCTACCAAACCTTTTCTTGGTTTTTAATGCTCGTTCTCTTTGTTCTAATTAGGTGCTGTTTTATGGGTTTTTATTTTAATGTCCTTGTTTCCAAATCATTTTCTGAAGGCTTTTGGCCCAAAAGACAGATTGAGGTGGGTAGGTGTAACTTAATAAATAATGACAAATGGTGTAGCTTTGAGCATAAGTGATGAATGAAGAAGTCCTAGATTCAATCTTAGGTAAAGTTTATTAGGTGTTGTGAGACCATAGGCCTTGGGATTGGATTCACAGGAGGAAGAAGAAATGGGGGGGGGGAATTGAATTGGGGAAGCCTTAGTAAGAAAGGGACCTCCCCTTTCCACGCTGTCTTTAACCATTATGCAAGAGGAAGCTGGGATGTCGGCTGTCCCCTCTGACCTTCCTAAATAGCGGGGGGTGGGCTTTGATCAGCCAGGAGGGAGGATGCTGAGATGGCTCAGTTGGTAGAGCATGAGACTCTTAATATCAGGGTCGTGAGTTTGAGCTCCACATTGGGGGGAAATTGCTGCATTGGAAGGGGTTGGACTAGATGACCCTTATGGTTCCTTCCAACTCTGATTCCAGTGTTAGAAACTCAGATATATAAGATAGGCACCAAGGCTACAGTCACCAAAACGGGATGTCTAGTTGCCATTTGGGGGTAAAACTGCTCTAAAGTCCTATTTTTCAAATGATGGACTGACTGTGATTGATTCTCAGTTAAACATCTGGCTAGTTCAGATGACAACCTTGAACTAGATTAAGTACTTTTAGAACTTAAAGAAGAAAAGTCACTCAATTCAGGGGCAGTTCACAGATCTACTGGCCTATTCCTACCTCTTTTTGTTAGCAGTGACTGCTCCTGCTCAGGCTGCAAAAAACAACAATGCATTTTGGTTCCAGAAATTCATTCTGATTGTACAGATAAAATATAGCTGATGAAATTCTACTGGATGGGGTATTGGTGTGTGAAAACAGTCCAGATCCAATGATCCCCAGGCATGCACCTCCAAATGATGAAGGTGCCAGGTGCCATCCTGGTTCCTAAGCATCTTCACTTGGTTGCAAGTGGTTGAAAGCCAGGTGCAAAATGAACCTGGTGCATGGATAATTTCAAACACTGTCTGATTCTATTATTCTAAGGCTGAAAAGAGGCAGCAGCAACTGAACAGAAGCATGAACATAAGGGTGTTGTCTTGTGACGGTGTTGCCTTCACTGACAAAAATTGACCCATCTGCCCTGACAGCATGTGTTTGTAATCTCAGCATTCCCACAAGATGAGTAACTTGTGACTAAACTCAAACATACCTTATCTTTAAAAGTTTGGCAGGTAGGGCAGGGAAACTTGTTGGGATACTTCCTTCTCTTACTTTTCTATGCTCCTGAAATCCTGAATCATGACTTCTGAGCACTATGTCTGCTGCCAAGGCTGTACAGTTACTTGCCTGAATAAGGATACTGTATCTTTCCTACTTACAAATTGAAGCCTTTGTCTGTGTGTTTTGAGCAGGGACCAGAGACGGATTAGGGGAGCACAAAGACTCAGAGTGCTGCAACTATTATATAGAATGGAAGTCAGGGGTGCTGAATTCTGGAGTGCTGCTGAAATTAGAGACTCCAAGGGGCCATGACATTACTTGGCTTTAGACAAGCCGGTATCAGTCAGACACAGCCCCTTTCTGTTTTGTTTTGTTTTGTTTTATATTCTGGCCTATCTTCCAAGGTAGTCCATATTGCTGTATTCAGTATTATTAAGACTGTGTACATAAAAGGCTTTGCCTACTTGGTGGGGGGAAGGAAGCTGTTTGCACACTATTGCTGTGTGGAATATGAATATGTGAGTACCATAAACTGCAAGACAGACTGTAGACAGTCCTGGAAAATTGTCTGACCTGGCAAAATGCAACTTTTTACATTCCTAACTCCAACAGGAGTGCTGCTTTAATGATTCTTTTAAAGTGGCAAATATCTACAAAGCTAATTCTCAGTAGTGATGCCTAGGCATCTTGTGAGCTTTTAAAGTAATTGCTCTCTTTAGAGGCTGTGCATTGGAATACACATCTAGCAGGTTTCTTAAGACAGGTATAAGCAATTGTGAAGAGGCTGTGGCACTCTGATTCCTTCTGAGATATTCCCAACCTCTTCCTCTCCTAGCTTTCAGTGGAAGTCTGTATGATAATTCTTTTACTTAAAGCACATCATTCTTATAATTTGCTCAATAAGACGCAAATCTTCTTTGCTACCAATGAATGAGATAATTGACAAGCACACATTGATATTCAAATTTTCTTATAATTCTTTAATCAGTTAATTGTTAATTGTACTTACATTTGAGTCTTTGTTGTTTTTCCATTGGTTTATGATGGCCTTCGCTGTACGATCTTTAGGTTCCCTATTCTCCCAAACTTTGACTGTAGGGGTGGAAGAACAATGGCACAGCAATTTTCTCTCTCACTGCTCAATTTGTTACATACTGTAGAGCAGGTATGGTGAACCTGTGGTCCTCAAGATGTTGCTGGACTCAAAAATTCCCATCCTCTCTTACCATTGACCCTGCTGGCTGGGTCTGAACTATCTTTTTTTTTTTGCATTGTTAAGGGTCTTGTGGGAATATGACCCAAAAGCTAAAATTATTTGAAGGTATAGATTGGCTGATTTTGAGGTCTTTATTTTGAAATCAAATCAATTCTAAGATCATAAATGTGTTTCATGGAAATGAATTTGATGGGCAGTCCAAATCCCTGGTTGGCAGTGGCAGGGCTAAATAGACCAGTGTAGCCACTGCTGCATCCATAGCCCTGCTACATGCACTAGTCAGGTGGGGGGAAGGGTGGGGAGAGACAAAAATGTCTATTTGCTGTGTGAGCTCCCAGGGCCATCTTAAGTATATTTGGCCCTGCACTACCCAGCCTGGCCGTAGGGCCGGCCCTGTGAGCTCCCAGGCTAGCAAAGCCTGAAAGGTCTCTGTTGGGCTTGATGTCAAAGAGTTCTGTCCCAAAGTGTCTCATTTTGAAGGTTACCATTGACTACTGCTGGCAAGGGGATACTGCAGGTGGGAGCTTCTGCCTGCCTTTTGTTTGGGTATTGGGGTGCTCCTTATTAGCAGGGTTGGGCAGAAAGGCACCTCCAGCTCAACCACACACTCCCTCCAGCATGGCAGATCAAAGGTTTGGATTAGTTCATCAGGATTGCAGCTGTGCATATTTGGACCCTTAGTAAAATTACGGTACTTTTAAGTTTTATTAGTTCTAGTGGAGTTTACTTTCAGGTGTGTAGATGTAGCCATTATTGTTTGTATCGAATGATCATATATAGCAGTAATAATAATAGCTGCTGTTGGTGGTTGTGGTTGTGTGAACGTATAAATATATGCTGGCTGGTGTGTGAAAATATATGTTATTTTCTAATGGGGGAAATAAACAGTGATGAATTCCAGATCTTTACATTCCCAGACATACTAATTAGACATAGTCTTATTCTTAAATTCTTTCAATAGGGTCAGAAAGATCATTGTTGTAATTAACTTTCTGCATAAGCAGTATCTATTTAGAATCTAGTAGACATACCTTGGTTTTCTCTCTTATTTAAATTTATGATCTGCCAAAATTTATTTTGTATAAGCTGTTTCTCTACCCACGCAGTTGTGCATGTGTAAAGTTTTGATATACTGATTTAACTTCTAAATAGCTTGGTCTCTAACTTTAAAATATTCATGCAATTTAAAGTGTAAATATCTCACAAAGATAAGGATGATCTGATATTTACTGTGGAAGGAACATGATTTTCAAAGAACCTGTTTTTTGAGTGCTTGAACAATGGTGCTTTCATCTAAGTGATAGGCACCCCCCCCCCCAGTTCACATCATTCTGAATGGATAGGATTAAACTCTTGCTTTAGCATGTCAGCAAAAACTTATTACAATCTGGATTTAGACACACACTAATAGTATAATATGATATGATATAATATAATAATATTCAACTATACTCAGACTCCGAATAAAGACCTGATAAATATAATGTTAACACTTTAGGAAGTTTTATTTCACATATTTAGTTTAATTAAAGGGAAAAGTGAATTTTTCAGGAGACGAACTGGAAAGCGCATGTGTCATTTTTGTGTGAACATACCTAATAAAAATAATAAAAATAATAATTATTCCCCACCCATCTGGCTGGGTTTCCACTAAATGGATAAAAGTGTGCAATCTCAGTTAAAACAATTGTTAATTTGAATAATCATAATCATAATAGTTCTTGTACCCTGCCTGTCTGATTGTATTGTCCCAGGTGCTCTGGGGGACTTCCCACAAAATTTAACAGAACACAACAAAACATCAAACATTAAAAGCTTCCTGAAACTAGGCTGCCTTCAGGTGTATATTAAAAGTCACATGATTGTTTATCTCTTTGACATCTGATAGGAGGGCATTCCATGGGTCAGGTGCAGCTACCAAGAAGGCCCTCTTCCTGGTTCCCTGTAATTTTACTTCTCACAATGAGGGAACTTCCAGAAGCCCTTGGAGCTGGACCTCAGTGTCCAGGTTGAACAATAGGGTACAGCCCTTCAGGTATACAGGGCTGAAGCCATTTAGTGCTTTGAAGGCCAACATTTTACATCCTTATACTTAAAACATCAGAATTAACTGTGTTGTTGGCTAAACAATTGCTTGGTTGTAAAGATCCACAGTGAAACTGGGCAGAATCTCAGGCTGGGATCCACTTGTGTTATCCGTACAGTATACTGAAACTGAAAGCTTGTTTGCCTTGCATCGCCTCCAGCCTCCTCTTGGTAACAATCTAACTAAGAGGATCACACAGCTGCTGGTTAAGAGAATCTCATATAGCTGGACTTTCAGGCTGACACAGAATTACAGTTAGTGGGTTGTGTTTCACATTGACTAACCAAGTACATAAAGCCTGTAAAGCCTTGGTTAGATTTGGGATATGTTTAAATTTTAATGTCTCCAAGATAAAGTAATAATTTATTTTTTATATTGTTCAGGTTGGGATGTTTGCATATTATGTAATAGATGTAATTGGTCACCCCCTCTAACTTAGTACCAATAGGATTGTCACCAAAATGGAATCATTGAGAAGGAGGGAGGAATTCCAAGGTTTGCAGAAGCATAGGAAAACTTTATCAACCCTCCTAAACAGCAGGGAACCAAACAGCTCTCTGAGGGCTGAGCTGTGTGGGTGAGGGAACAGAAAACCCCACAGAGGAAGGAATGGAATGGAGCATCTTGAATTGAGGGTGTGGCTGACTGGCCGGAATATCAAAGATGCGCACTCCAGTACTTTGCTACATGTTTCATTCATATTGTCATCTCTATATGAAGTTTTTCAAGGATGACAAACTATTACAAATTTATAGTTTGAACTAGTGCTTATAATGAATTTGCATAATCATGTGTATGAAGGACTTTATTGGTATACCCAGCTTTGTGATTTTTTTTAAAAAAGTATAAATGTAGAGCTTGAGCAGTATCCCAACTTTGCCTGCATGGGCAAGTTAGAGGTCCTGGAGTTTTTGGAAAGCTAGATGAACCAGCACTTGGAATGGGGATTGGGAACCAGTGAAAAACTAACAGTTTTAAAGTTATGTATTCTTGTCTTGTCAGAGCCAGTTACTATTCTGGCAGTGGCATTTTGAACCACTTAAATTCTTGAGCATGATTTAAAGGGCAGTCTCATGTTGGGTTTGTTACAATAGTCCTACTGGGAAGTTACTAAAGTTTGCATTATTTTGGCAAGGGCTTTCCTTCCTGGAATAACAAAGTTGCATTGTTGTGTCCAGAAAGAGACAGGCAGACTCTAGAGACTGAAGCTGCTGTTGGAACACAGGCAGTGACCATTTTATACAGGGTTCTGTAAAATCCAGGACACCCCTAAAGTTGTTGAGTTTTTGTTTTGTTTTTGTTTTTTTACAAAAATGCCACAAAAAGATGTCACTTACGCCTTTGAAATCCCAGTACAGTGATACCTCAGGTTACGGACTTAATTCATTCTGGAGGTCCGTTCTTAACCCGAAACTGTTCTTAACCTGAGGGACACTTTCACTAATGGGGCCTCACACTGCCACCACGCCACTGGTGCACGATTTCCGTTCTCATCCTGAGGCGAAGTTCGTACCCAAGGTACTTCTGGGTTAGTGGAGTTTGTAACCCGAAGCATTTGTAACCCGAGGTGCTTGTAACCGGAGGTACCACTGTAATGTCTGGGAAAATCTGGATGTATGGCAGCCCTGAGCATGTATAAGTGTGCCCCACACCATAATGCCCCTTTTCTGCCTCTTCTGGGTCCCAAAGCCATTGCGCATCCATTGGGCGTGCTTAAAGTGGTCGTCACCTGTACCTATGGATATTTTACTATAGGGGCTCAATTGAAAGTGAGCATAGCTAGCTCACTACAGAAAATATTTGTCACTCTTTAAGTGTTTATACCATAGCTGCCAAGTTATCCCTTTTTTAAAGGGATTTTCCCTTATGCTGAATAGGCTTCCTTGCGAGAAAAGGGAAAACTTGGCAGCTATGGTTTATACTCGCTAGCTACCATTCTTTGTTGTATTCACTACAAGTGGATTACACATCCACTCTGGTTGTATTTTCAGCTCTTTCGAATGGCCCTCATCTACATCTCTTTTCTGCATACTTAATGTTACACTCCTGTCTTTTACACTCCTGCTCAGCCTTCCAGCAGTGTGATTTACTGGATAGAGCATTGGACTTGGACTGTGGAGATCCAGTTCAGTTCCCCACTCAGAAATGAAACTCTTTGGGCCAGTCATCACAGAAGATATGCCACATATGCTCAAAAAACACAACCAGCCCCATTGAAGCAGGGGCCAGCACCAGATGTTCTTTCCTGCAAAGCAGCTAAGGACACAAGAAGAACCCTGCTGGATCAGGCTAAAGAGCTATGTAGTCAGATTCTGTTCTCACAACAGTACAGATACCTGTGGGAAGCTTGCAAGCACAAACCAATGACAATAGAATTCTCCCCACTGGTGATTCCTGGCAACTAGTATTTGGAGGCATACTGCCTCTGTCAGGGGAGTTAGAACATAGCTTTCATGGCTAGTAAAGTGGATTTTTAGGGGTTGGGGGCTTGATAAGTCTCTCACTCAATTTAACACACATATGCAAATATATATAGTTCATGCTTTCTTGAAGCTTACAGCTGGCCACTTGAAAATACAGTGCTGCATTAGATAGAGAATTGGTCTTACCCAGCATCTTATGTTCTTAAACTCTTTGAAAACATCTTAGTAAAATTGAGGACCCCCTTGGCCCATATATATCGGATTGATTACTGAGGTCACCTGGAGGAGTCCTAATAGTTGTTCTGTTGTGTTTTAGAAGACCGACTGGCTTCAATTAGAAGCCAGGCGCTTAGTGTTGATAGTCACGCACTCTTCCAACAGAGACTTGGCAGGCATCCTCACTGTTAATTTTCAGATGCCTCTTGGAGGCCTTTTTATGTGACAGGCCTATTCAGTTGTTTAATTTTTTTCAAGATAGTTATTTGTATGATTATTATTGTATTTTATGTTTATTATACTTGCATACTTTGTTGCACACAGCTTAGATATGCGAGGGGTGGTCTGTAAATAATTTTATGAATAAATCTTATACATTGATCTGGCATTTTAATATGAGAGTGCTCAACTTCTGAAACACTTTGCAATCTCTAGGAATTTGAATGGAATTTCCTGGTTACATAATTTCTTAATGCAATGATGTTTTTTTTTTTAAGTACCTATGTTATTCCATAAGAATTGTTCAGAAATTGACAGACTGGCAATAGGTTTATTAGGACAAACCAAAAAGTCACAAAATAGTAAGTTTTTTTAGTACCCTAGAACTATTAATCAGGCTGGAACTTAAGTGAAGGGAGGGAGAGAGAGGAAGGAAAAGAGCTGGCTTGATGTTAAAGCCACAAAGTCTGCATTTAGTCACTGTCTTAAGATGGAGTGTAGGAGTAGATAACAGACTTAATTGGATTAGGATCAACCATGTGCTATGTAGATTTCAGGGTGCACCTAGGATTGCTGGAGCAAAGAAGCAAAGAATGTCTAATATCTCATTTTTAAAATTACATGAAACCAAGGTTCCTTAAAACTAAAATAAAGGATACCAGAAAGCAAATTATACCAGATTTCTGCTTAGTTGATGGAAATTAGGTGCTCAGAACATTCATCATTTTAAAATCCTTTTATGTCTACACTCAGCATATGTTTGACTTTTCCAATCTTAACTACATAGAGGATGCTGGAGATGAAAATAATTTCTAAAGGACATGATCTGCTAACTTTTTCCACAGAAGCTTGTTTTGAAAACTTGGCTACCACTGCAGTAAGCAAGGGAGGGCATGGAGAGGACTTATTTTGTGGAGTGAAAAGTAGTAATGGATTGATTTCAATTGAAAGCAGATTCCTAGACTCAGACCTCATTTGTACTATACAGTGGTACCTCTGGTTAAGAACTTAATTCATTCTGGAGGTCCATTCTTAACCTGAAAATGTTCTTAACCTGAGGTACCACTTTAGCTAATGGGACCTCCCGCTGCCGCCATGCCACCGCCATGTGATTTCTGTTCTCATCCTGAAGCAAAGTTCTTAACCCGAGATACTCTTTCTGGGTTACCGGCGTCTGTAACCTGAAGCATCTGTAACCCGAGGTACCACTGTACATTTAAAGCAGCATTATTCGGCTTAAAACCGTTGTGGGTTCTTCTCCAAAGAATCCTGGGAACTGTAAAACTGCAATTCCCAGGATTCATTGGGGTAAACTATGATAGAGTTTTCAGCGGTTGGCTTAGAGTGGGCAAGCCAATCCATTCCTGTTACCAGATTTTAAAAGAGTTTTGAATGAATTATTGGAATGGTGCTAGCAGTGATTCAACTTCTTGGTAGCATTACCTTGTATCTTGCAGCCAAATCGTGCTATAATCTCCTTCTCAAGCTGTTGTAGAATACTTTCTTCTACAGAGGTAACCTCTTGATGTTGCCTAAAAACCAAGTCTTCCCTGTGGCTTTAAATTTTGCTCCAACAACAAATGTCAGGATAATATATTGCTGAATCCCAATAATACTTGAAAAATGACTACTGCAATGGTTTTCTATGTGACATAGCCCTAGGAGACAGTTACAAAGCTAGATTTATTACAGAATTTTATAACCTGGCTTCCTGGAGGACAGACACATATTATACCAATGTTTTGTAGCATCTGCATTAGCTTTGGATATAGCACAGTAGGCACAACTGAAGGGCTTTGTATCAAATGGTGATTTTACATTAATGGAAAGTACTTCTGTTCACACACCTAATTTTAACTGATCCGCTCAACCATCTATTGAAGCTCTCTTTGCTGTATCCCACATTGCTTTGGTGGATACAGGAAAATCAGTAAAAAAAACAGGTGCCCCACTTTACATGAGCATAAGTGCTTTTCCATCAGTGATCTGGGTTTTCTGGAAAAGTATGAATTGGAAAAAATTCCTATGGAAATTAAGCTAATTCTGATGAAAAAAATGTGGTGTTCTAGAGCAGTCTTTCTTGACCTTCTGCCCCTAGATGTTGTTGGACTACAACTCCTGTCATTCCTAGCCAGCATGGCCAATGGTCAGGGATGATAGGAATTGTAGTTCAAGAATATCTGGGGACCCAAGGTTGAGAAAGGCTGTTCTAGAGAGTTATCTAATTTGTCATTTTTATATAGTAAATAAAGCTAAAGACTTTGATATTGCTAAGTTCGCCCAATGTTGTAGTTTTAATTGGCTTCCATTCATTGTTGTTGTTGTTGTTTAGTCATTTAGTCATGTCCGACTCTTCGTGACCCCATGGACCAGAGCATGCCAGGCACTCCTGTCTTGCACTGCCTCCCGCAGTTTGGTCAGACTCATGTTGGTAGCTTCGAGAACACTGTCCAACCATCTCGTCCTCTGTTGTCTCCTTCTCCTTGTGCCCTCCATCTTTCCCAACATCAGGGTCTTTTCCAGAGAGTCTTCTCTTCTCATGAGGTGGCCAAAGTATTGGAGCCTCAGCTTCAGGATCTGTCCTTCCAGTGAGCATTCAGGGCTGATTTCCTTAAGAATGGATCTTCTTGCAGTCCATGGAACTCTCAAGAGTCTCCTCCAGCATCATAATTCAAAAGCATCAATTCTTCCATTAATAGTTGTTAATAAACTTACAAAAATATTTCCACAGAAAAAGAAAGCTTTCATTTGGCTTTATTTTCTGCCCATCTCACTTTTCCTCACTAATGCAAAGCAAACTTTGAAAACAATCCAATGTGCTCATTTTAAACTATGGTTAGGCTAGTGGTTCTCAAACAGTGTGGCACACCACATTGGTGTGGCAGGAGATGATGGCAAGTATGGCAGGAAGATTCAAGAACAATCAGAGAGGCATTTTAACATTTCAGTATAGTATAGTATAAAAAATGGGTTGGGATGGGGATATACAACCAAAAACAGCATCCATGCCTCTCTTTGAGAGCATTGGCTATTATTCTACAGTTCTCTGTGACATTTTGTGTGAACAGGGATTTTCAACTCTGACAAATAGGAATAATCAGAAAAGAGAAAGGCTTCTTTGTGTTTATGAGGAGATGAGTTAGTTTGTCTCAAATTAGACCGAATATAAATGAGATTACTTGGCATAAGCAAATTCACACCTCTCATTGAGTTTGTATATATACTTAAGGTACATATGTAAGAGGCTTGTTTATAATTACATTTTGGGAATTATTCATGTTCTTATGTAGCTAGGAGTTGTTCCTTTTTGTTTTCCAATGTATTTCTTGTTACTAAAAAAATTGGTGTGGCATGAAAAAAGATTATTCTGCAAGTGTGACCCACAGAACAAAGTTTAAGAACTTTTTCTTGTATGTTCTGTTGCTGCTTAACAGGTTTGCTCAGCCTCAGAAGTAGTTCTGTATCTTTTAAAAGAAATGTAATATATTTTTATTTGGATCTGTTATGAGCTGGGGATTATTATTTTAAGATAATTTATTAGGCCTAAAAATTAAAAGTTTTTTTCTGTTGACTTGTTATCTGGCTTTTAAATAAATTTACATATTCTGTAACCAAGCATATAAAGTAATGCCCTTTTATTTTACATGACTCTCTTAGATGTGAATCCTATTTTCAGCATTCTGCAGTGGCACATTCAGAAACTGATCTTCTATATCAAGAGTATTGAAGCTCTGTCACCTATTTCTGTTTGGCCGCCTGTTGAACTTCCAAGCCAGGACTTGGCTTCTCTCTTTTTTGGCATTCCACACTATCTTTATTGCAAGTGTCCTGGCAAAATTCATTTGTCCAGAGCCAGCTAATTGGTGAGATACATTTTCCAGATATCTGCAGAATGATGATCAAGTTCATCGTTACTTTTAGATATTCCCCTCACCCAGGCTCTTAGTTGCGTTCTCCTGAGATGAGATTGAGTAAGCTGCTGAAGATCCTACCACTATGTATAATGTAGTATCCTGGTTCTTTAAAAAGGAAAGGCTGGGCATAGGAGGGCATTGTTGTAATCTTTGGATGAAGGGTGGTATAGACATTTAATAAGAATAATAAGAATAAATTTATAATGGGCTCACTCTCTTCACTTGGTCAAGAAAACTTAGCTTCAATTGTGTGTGTGTGTGTGTGTGTGTGTGTGTGTGTGTGTGTGATTGTGAGAGTATACACAGCCACTGAATAGTAGTACTCAATATTGTATGTTAATGTGCAGTATAAGCTACTGTAATTATTAATGATGTGTGTGTGGAGTAGTTAATAGTGTGCTCTGATAGGTGAAGTATTGGCCTTAGACTTAAGAGACCAGGATTCACATCCCTACAGATATGAAGCTTGCTTCTGCAGATTCTCAATCTGTGGTTTAAGGTGCCTCACAGGATTGTTGTTAGGATAAATTGGATTAACCCCATATGTTATGCCCTGAGCTCTCTGGGGGGAGGGTGAACTATGAATATAAAAAGTAAATTGCCACCTTTAAATGTCCACACACATTTTAGTTATTTTCTGTTTTACATGTTTTCTGGATAGTTATAAAGTTCCCAGGTTTTTATTTTGTAATAAAGGCAAGCAGTTGATTTTATCACATCAGCAATCCAGAGCTCTTAATCAGGCATTACTCAAACATTAAGAATACATAAGAGCTACAGCCTCAGCCTTGATCCAACTGGCCATACAATGTTATGCAACTTTTCATTTATATCCATTTCAGTTCACCTGATGTGCTTTACAACCTAAAATAATGTTTTATAGGCAAAATACGAAAGAGAGAAGGGGGAAGGCAAATACTGATATTGATTGTGTACAATGCTACATAAAGGTCAAAGGTGGAATGGCCCAGTGCAGGAGATGATTCTGGAAGAGGAGCAGCCAAATAGCTGTCAGTCCCAGCCAGGCTAGTAGGTGAGGTCTTGTTCTCCCACAGAAATTGCTGGTTGAAATTACTGCTGATGGACAGCCTTTTTAGAATCACCAACTTTATTCTGCAGTCCTCTGCCTAAACTGACTGATTATGATTATATCCCATATTTTCTAAAAGTCAATATAGTTTTAATGTTATCTGCCCCCCCTTTTTTTTGTAAAAATGTACATTGACTGAGCTGCTCATTCAATACATAGTTTTCACTGTGAAATTGTTAATCTGCTTCCTCTAGGACAGAACTTTCCAAACTGTGTGTTGCAACACATTAGTATGTTGGCTTCAGTGTGGAGGTATGTCACGTCATGCTGGACCAACCAGCCAATTTCCAGTTTTTTTACCTGAGGAAAATTACTATTTCCCCTCCGCTGAAGCAACTGAAGCCTCTCTGGTGCAGAGCGGCACACCCCTTTCCTTCCCAGCCTGATTGTCTCTACCAGCTGCACCACAGTGCACTCTGCCCTTGCTGTGCCTCCTTCGGGTGTTGCCGGGTGGGTTCTGGTGTGTAAGAGGGAGGGGAGAGCAGCAAGGGCATACAGGCGGCGGAGAGCCCATTTAGCACCAGCCTTGCCCTGCACACCTTTCGATAGGCAGCAAACAGGCAGGTGATCTGTGCTGCCAGCTCCAGCGGCCTTTATTCCTGCAAACATCTACGGGTTGATTTAAAGATCTGACAGTTTTGAACCTTTTTAACACTTTCCTCCCTTGAAATCGGCCCTTTTGCAAATGACTTGCTCCCTGGCTGAACTTGATGGTTGCAAAGAAATGAGATTCCATATCTGCATCCTCCCTTGAAGTCCAGCCCCCACCCCCTCTACTCTCTGAAAAGCAGCAACAAATCCTCTCCTTTTTGGGAATTATTTACTCACCTTTCCTCCAAATTTACCAACCCCCCTCCCAACAATACTACTACTGTACTAGGAAATCCCAAAGCCATTTTTTAAAAATTTCTCCCCAGAATAGCTAGAACAGAATAGTAAGGTGTTAGTATTTACATCCCCAAAAAAAAACTCCCCCCAAAAAACCTGGGCCTCTCTAGGCAATAGGGCAGTTTCTAGGTTTAACCCTTGGAGCACCTCACGAGAGAGAGAGAGAGAGAGAGAGAGAGAGAGAGAGAGAGAGAGAGAGAGAGAGAGAGAGAGGGGAGACAACTTATTTCCAGGTTTGCAGCAAGAAAAGCAAAACACACAACTCTGTGCTTTATTCTTCCAGCACAAAAGCAGGCACGGCTGCAATCCCAGTAGCAAGGCTGCTGGGGCGGCAGCGTGGGGACATGGCAGCCGCTTGATCCCAGGCTAGGATCGAGGGGCACGTACGGTAGTTACCATATGCCTTTCTCGTGGTGCCCTCCCCAGATCCAAACCTTGCAAGGCAGCTCAGGGAGGATGGTATGGGGATGCAGCAACCGCCCTGAAACCTCTGGGTGTAGGACGGTATTTAAATTCAATAAATAATAATTATAATAAAATTATGTGTCTTTCAATCAGGGTGCATGGCTGTCACGTCCCCACACCATCCTCCCCAAGTGGCCTTACAAGGCCTGGATCCAGGGATGGTGGTGTGAGGAGGCTGCAACAGCAATGTGGCAGGGGGCTGAGTGCACACACCCTCACTCTGGACAGCTTGCAGACGTGCCCTGCCAGTGGAGATTGCCTCTGGTTGCAAAATGATGCATGTCTAAAAAGTGTGTCACCCAACATGAAAAGTTTGGAAAGCACTGCTCTAGGAGGTACTACAGTCATACTCATGTTGCGTCCGCTCCAGGTTATGTGTTTCCATGTTGCGTCCTGCAGCAACCCGGAAGTACTGGAACAGGTTACTTCCAGGTTTCACCGCATGCACAGAAATGCTAAATTGTGCCGTGTGTGTGTGCGCAGACGCAGCACTTTGGCTTGCGTCAGTTCTGTGTTACGGACGGGCCTCTGGAATGGATCCCGTCCATAACACAAGATTCCACTGTAATGGTTTAGGTAGTCTGTGATTGGAATCATTATATTGTACAAGGTAGTTTCAAAAGCAATAGCTGTGCTATCCTATGCAGGAAAAGCATGCTTAGTGTTCAAAATATAGTATACCAAGTTCTGGGAGTATGAGATGCCATTGAAATGGTACCAAAATCGTTGACAATTTTCATATCCTTGGCTATACCCTTATGATTCCTGACTGCAGAAGACCAAGGAGCCTTTTTATAAGATAATGTAAAGTAATTTTCTTTAGTTGTTTCATGTGTTACTTCCTTAATTTTATGATTCTATGATGGTCTTAACTTTTAAATGGGTAGTGTAATGCACTCTGTGGGGCTGCCTATCAGGTAAGCCATAGGTCAGCAACGTCTGGCCCGTGGGCCAGATGCGGCCCACGAAGGCCGTTTATCCAGCCCATGGGCCGCCCGTGATCCGAGCCGCCCGCTCAGCAAGTCCCCCGCGCGCTGCACTAAACCGGCACAGCGCGGCGCAGGGACTCGCCGAGCGGCGCCAGAAATGGCACCTGCTCAGACGCTGGAAATCGCGTCTACACAGCCACAGAAGTTATTTCCGACGCTGCAGACATGCACAGAAGCCATTTCCGGCGTTCCTGACATGGGCAGTGTGGCAACTGAAATGGCTTCTGCGCATGTCCGGCGCACAGATGATAGTCCGTGAGAATTCTCTGGCCCATGTTGCCGATGCCTGAGGTAAGCATTCCTACATGATATGTGAAAGAAGTTATGTAGCAATGCTTTTTTTGGAGGCATCTCAGTATCAAGTGTAATATGTAGTTTCACTCTATGGTTCCCTATGCCTTTTCCCTCTTTATTCTCTTTCTACAGCTTAATGAATCTTACAGTATGAATGGACAGATTCCAGGCTTGTAGAATCACCTCACTGTGGGTGAAGAACTGGTGGCTTTGTTTAGAGCATGTTGTGTTGTCTTCCTTTTTTGCTCCCCATCTCTGCAAAGTATCAGGAGGTATAACATTCAAAACCACAATTGTATTATAGAAAACTACTGCCACTGTTTACTGTTGTATTTAGCCACTGTTTAATGTTGCATTTAGTGCTGAGTGTTTAATATTTACATTATCATTAGAATATGTATTTAAATTGTACTTTGGCCTGATGTTTGACAAATGTATATGCATCCTACCCCCTGCCAGTAATGATGATGATGATGATGATGATGATGATGATGATGATATTACAGCATTGGAGGGAGGCAGCAATGTGACATCAGCTCCAGGTTTTGAAGTTGTAAATATTGGCAAACACAGTAGCTACATTTAGGAAATGCTGCTTATAGCATATAATGTAGACAGACTTCTTTGTCCCAAGTGTCTCCAGTAATAGAGTGGCAGAGCAAGCATAAGAAAAACTGAAATCTAGCCAGTAAATAAGCAATTCAGTGTCTGAAGTGTTTTTATCTCAGTATTTTGATACAGTAGATCGCTCCATTGTGACTCTGACAATTCCAGAAATTGTCCAATTTCCAGTCTGTTGGAATGTCAGGTGAGCCAGAGTTAACAGTTCTTAATCACACACACAGCTGCTTTAGGATAATTTTGAGGTTGTTCTGGAATCTAACTGGATTTTTGTAAAGCTCTCCTGCAAAGATTTGTACAGGAAACTCAAGGAGTCTTCAACTTTTCTAACACTCAAAATTGAAATCTGTTATTTTTCTACTCTGGTAAGTGATTGCTACAAGCACCTGTTGAATAGTGCCTATGGCATTTCTAGGTTTAACTGGTGCAACTTCTTTTCTGCAGTACTCTATGATATTGTGAACTTTATTTGTTGCCTCTTAAAAAAATAGACAAGGTATCCTTCTAGCTCATTCCACTAACCTTTACAAGGAAGAAAAGGCAAGCCCCTCCTAACACTTCCTGAATTTCTTTTGTTTTAGTTTTGAAATTAATTTACATCTATGCATCAGAATATAACTCTTTCCTAATTGCTTAGGAAGGAGACTCAGCAAATGATTATTCACTTAAGGAAAGACATAACAATATCAGTGCTTTATACCAACTCCTGTTTTAGTTGCTGTGCTTGACCTAATGCTTTAAACAGCTTGGATAACAAGATAGCTATGAAAGTGCCTCATCCTGTTTCGTCAATAACTTTCAATGGTTTATATCCTGCATTTCAACATAAAGATATCCATGGTAGTCAATACCATAGTCTGAAGGTTGTCTCAGATTTGCCAGCAGCTTCCAAGCAAGTGCCTTAGGTATGTGGAGGAGCTCTGACTAGCTTACAGCTTATACTGATTTGCCATTTGTGAGTATTTATACTGATTTATACTGATTTGCCATTTGTGTGAGTGTGGCCTGTCCCCAAGGCCATTGATAGTCTTCTGAGGCAGCTGCCAGCAAGTATTAATTAGCCATCAAATTCACTGAGAACTCTTAACGCCATTCTGTGAACTGCATTTGGAGCAAGTAAAAGCACACAGATCTCCTTGGTGGTTGTGCCACAATTTATAAAGCAACTTCCTTTGTATATGTTGGCTTGGAGGGCAGGGACACAGTGGTGCTATTGACTTAAGAATTCCAGTCCTTTTCCAGGTATTTTGTCTAGTAGACTATCAGTTTTGAGTATATGCATCTGGTATTGGGATATTGAGATAGGAGAGGTATTCTGGTCACCCTGCTGCCCACTACCTAACAGAATTCTTACCCAAGCTAGCAGAGGAAGTCTGGGTGGATTGGGTGTTCCCTCTCCAACCAGTGCAGATTGACTTGAACACTCATACCAAAGCCCACTTAGCAGTGGGTGCTCTGGCTTTTATCTGGCATGATTACCTTGGGTGTACAGTATTGTTTATATTTATTTATATAAAATGTAGCCCATCTTTCCACCTGCCAAAAGGATTCCAAGGTGACTAACAATAAGACAAAATTTATACACCACAAACAAGCATTTTATTTTCTAAAATTCCTTCAGTAGCACCTTAAAGACCAACTAAGTTTTTATTTTGGTATGAGCTTTCGTGTGCATGCACACTTCAGAGAGAGAGAGAGAGGACTTCATGGGTGATGATGATGTAACATGGGTGGGAAGCCTTAGCTCGCCATATGTTTTGTTTTGTTTTCATTTCATTTCATTTTTATTTGAAAACAAAAAGCTTACAGCCACAATCAATCAACATGTTTCCAATTACATATATCATTTGGCTTTTATATCACATTCTTAAAGGTTCTTAATAATTCTTCAGATACCACCTTCTACTTCTACATACTCGGACCTCGGCTTTCATTGCAGGTGCTCTGGCTATTCAAACTGCTGTTCTTCAAAGGTTTGATATTTTGCACCAGGTAGGATGACAATGATTTATAGCAGGATTCCCCAACTTGGGTCTCCAGCTGTTTTTGGACCACAATTCCCATCATTCACCCATTGGTCTTGCTAGCTAGGGATGATGGGAGTTGTAGTCCAACAAGTTTGGTAACCCAAGTTTGGGAAACCCTGATCTATAGGTAGGGAACGTTTACCATACCTAGAAGTATGGTTAGACTGGCAAAATGCTGTGTTTCTCCCATTGCTATATGGTTGTGCACTTCTATAGTTGAAAGACCGTTCTTTAATAGAAGTATTCAGAGCTGAGGGACAGTGCAACCAGCAGCTGACATGCAATGTGTATTCAGAGAGCATCTGAGAATCATTGAAGCATCAGAAGTTGGTTGCACAGTTCAGGTTGAGTTCTTTTAAAGAGGAGTAGCAGTTGTTAATTAAATTTAATAAAAATGATAACTCTTTGGTTACATCTTAAAGACATACATACACTTTGACAAGGGAGAAAAACATGTACTGTATTATTTTTAATGAGATGTTTGATAAAGAAGGACAACAAAAATTCTCAACTCAGAATGCTGAACTACTCAGTGGCTGGTTGCAATAGCTACAGAGAAAAGAAAATCTATGAGAAGGCATTTATCATTATTGATTCTGAGATCAAAAGTCCTTCAATTTAAGAAGACCTAACTACAAATTCATTCATGCAGTGAAAACTATGAAAGCTGTAAGCTAATGCATTTGCCATAAGTCCTCTCCACAAATGCAATAAACAGATTCAACAGTCTCACATATTGTGTCCATTTACAACTTCCAGTCTTCCACTGGAAAAAGTAAGCAGTATTTCTAAAATCTCTTCCTAGTTGCAGATTTGTGCCTCAATGTTTTTCATGACATTCAATGTTTTCTTATTTCTTATTAATTTTGTATACCGCCTTTTATTCGTAGATCTCGGGAGGTTCACAACATAAAAATACAAGAAAAGCACACTAAATACACACTAAAAACAAGAACAAAAAACCCACCCACAATACCACCCTCCCCGCCCCCACTCTCTCCCACAAACACATTTTAAAGGGTATAGGAATGTTTTCGCCTGGCGCCTAAAGGTGCATAATGAAGGCACCAGTCAAACCTCCCAGAGAGAATTCCACAAATGGGGAGCCACTGCAGAAAAGGCCTGCTTATGTCGCCGCCCTCCAGACCTCTTGTGGAGGAGGCATATGACGGAGGGTCTCAGATGATGATGGAAGGATTTGGGTAGATTCATATGGAGAGAGGCGGTCCTTGAGGTACTGCGGTCCTGAACCATTTAAGGCTTTATAGGAAAATCAGCACTGTGAATTGGGCCTGGAAATTAACTGGCTGTCAGTGCAGTTGGGCCAGGATCGGTGTAATATGCTCAAAACGTCTTGTTCCAGTGTGCAACCTGACCACTGAATTCTGCACCAGGTGAAGTTTCCAAACCATCTTCAGAGGTAGCAAAGCATCCAGAAGTACCCCCAACCTTCATACCTGCTGCTTCAGAGGGAGTGTAACCCCATCAAGAGCAGGCAACTTCCCATCCATCCTGTCTAGGGCACCATCCGCTGACAGTGCTTCAGTCTTATCTGAATTGAGCTTCCGTTTGTTGGTTCTCATCCAGTACACTACCGAGGCAAGTCCAGCTGACTCCAGCACATCCACTGCCACACCTGCAGATGTAAAGGAAAAGTAGAGCTATGTGTCATCAGCATATTGCGGATATCAGGACAGTACCTGTCTGTTTCCCCTATGTTTCTCCTTTAGTTGCAGGTTATTATTATTGTATTTCCTTTACTATTTTTTGTTAAGAGCTTCCCAGAGTGGCTAGGGCAAACCAGTCAGATGGGCAGCATATAAATATTTTATTATTATTATTATTCATTAAAGAAAATGGTGTCGCCATATTGGTTTGTGGTTTCTCCTATTCTTTTTACAGTTTAGATTGTAATTTCAGTTTAATGTTGCTTGAAGTCTGGTACACCACTGTAATAGTGCAAGTGTGTGGAGCAGAGTGATGACTCATAGTGCTGGTATTGACCTATGAAGCCTTACATGGCTCAGGACCTTAAGGATCGCCTCTCTCAGACTTAGACCCTGTGCTTGTCATCTGAGGCTCTCCTCTGTGTCCCCTTTCCTAGAGTGTTTGGAAGTTGGCAACAAGAGAGCGGGCCTTTTCTGTGGTGGCTTCCTAATTGTAGCATGCTTGCCTCAGCGAAGCCCACCTGGTGGTTTTGGTTTTGTTTGGTTTTTTGGCGGCGGGTGGGGTGGGGTGGGGAGAATTGGGGTTGGGTGAAGTGCAGCAACAAATATTGATGTGCCTAATGCTAATCCCACTCCCCAAAACTTTACAGTGTTAAAGGAACCATTTGCAACTTACCAGTAAACTAGGAATTGCCGAAGGGTTTGGGGGGTCCTGGGCAGGAGAGTCATTTGTGGTCCATTAAAGTTATAAAAGCAAGTCAGGCATAACATTTCACTTAATTTTATACATGAAGCTTCAGTGAAAGTATGGATAAGTTTACAAAATACATTTTTTGTTGTCAATTTTTATTACAAATGGAGTGGATAATACATTCTATCAACATTATATGGTAAATACATACAGTAGATATAAGACATAAACAAAAAGAAGCAAGCCCTTACCGCCATATGTAATGCTCTTACATAAACAAAAATAAGGTGGAGGGGAGGACCTAAAAAGCATATGGTATGATTTTATGGTAAGAGGAACATATGATGAATTGGTGATAGCCTGTTCACTGATAAATAATGGTACAGTGATTAAGTGATTTAAGAGTCAATGTTCTGTTACCCTGTTTAATTAAATGAACTTTTTTGATACTTATTTGAAGCAAAATCCTCAATCAAATCACTGTTATTCAAACCTCTGCTAGTTTTATGTTCAATTGAAATCAGTACAAATCCTGCTGGGTGTTCTTGTGACATAGAAGAGCACATATCATTTATTATTATTATTTATCAATTTGAACTTTGAAATTATCCATTTGATGGGTAGGTTGACAAAAGTATGGGTTATCCTACTGATTCTGCATAAAAACGTACAAGATTGGTGAGATAAGATAAGGCAAGCTTTCATGTTTCACAACAACCTTCATCAAACAAGTATTCTGAACAAAGAGTCAATGCTTTGACTAGTAATTGTAAAAATAGTATTCAGATTTCTTTAAAATAGACAATGCTCACCCTAAAGCTTTGTTTCATTGTGATGTAATCTATGAAAGTTACAGACTAGGGAAATTTTTGGAGAAAAAATGTTTGCTTATCGGTTGAAATAGATTTCTGAGAGATAATGCATGAGCTCTTATTAAGACAATGGAATTGCAAAGCTGTAAAAAATCTTTACTGGCATCCTTACTTGTATATGTATGTAGTTTAGGATCTTTTGTAAGGCGTAAAATTCCATCTGCTGACTCTCTCTGCTGCTTGCTTTGTTCAGTGAACACTGACTTTGGTTGTTAACAGTACTTATCAAGAATAGTTTCTCCTAGTTTTCTTCACTATAATTTCTTAGCAGTAGGTTGTCTGACTTCAGATCACATTCTTTGCCAATATACTGCTATATGAATCCTGTCACTATCATAGAATTCTGTAGGAAAGTCATTACTGATGACAATTCCTGCTTGGAATGAAAGAAAATTGAGTAGCCCTCGTTTGCAGGTTTGCATAAATTTGTAGAAACCATTTTCCAATAATGGCTGTTAACCAGCTTTCTGCAACACCTCTTTCATGAACCATGACCGCTATATAAGTGCATAAAATGCATATCAAACTGTAAGTATTGGGATGTTTCAATAAGAGTAAACATAATAATAGACTCCTAGAACTGTAGAGTTGGAAGGGACCACGAGGATCATCTAGTTCAGGCATCCCCAAACTTCGGCCCTCCAGATGTTTTGGACTACGATTCCCATCTTCCCCGACCACTGGTCCTGTTAGGGACCCTGCTAGGGATCATGGGAGTTGTAGGCCAAAACATCTGGAGGGCCGCAGTTTGGGGATGCCTGATCTAGTTCAACCGCCTGCAGTGCAGGAATCTTTTGCCCAATGTGGGGCTCAAACTCATGACACTGAGATTAAGAGTCTCATGTTCTACCAACTGACAATGCTGTTGTAATATAAATAGAAAAGAATAAGGAGCCGTGAATGTGCACTTCAAAACGAGCTTTGGGCCACCACAAATGAGCTCCAGGTCTAGCAGTCCAGGAGAGTGTCCTCTAGTGTCCTCTATGAGATTACACTGAAACATACCTGGCCCAGTGTTTTGTTTTGGCGTGGGATGCTCTAATTCCTTATTCTGATCTACAGAGATACAGAACAATTAAATCAAGAACGAATAGATTAAAAAACAGTTTCTATCCAAGAGCTATAACCATCTTAAATCCTGTAACCAAATAATATGATATTGGGGAGTTGTGATGGGTGTGTACATTTGTGTGTGTGGCTGTAATCGTGTTTTTGTTTTGTTTTTATGGGATGGCATTCAGTTTCGTTGTACTAGGTACAATGACAATAAAGTATCTATCTACATTGTAGCTGTCATTGGCATGGAGAAGCCATGCTTGATGGTGTCCGATGCCCAAATAGCTTCCCTAGATGGATGCCAACCATGTTATCTACTCATTTTTTTTTCATTCCAGACTATGACTTCTATGTCATCTAAACAGAAATTGCTGTCAGTAATTACTCTCCTCCAGAAGTCTATTAGAAGGACAGGAATATATAATGTGCCTAGAGTGATGTCACAGTTCTCTGAATGATGTCCAGTTGTAGTAGTCCATTCATAACAACAGCTACTTCACTAGCAGGAGTTTCATTCTTAGTGTACCACAATAGCTGAATCTAGTGGTTGGACTTCAGTGGAGGTTGCAGATGTCAAGATCAGTGTGGGCTCTGTAGAAAAAATTAACCATGACCATTTGTACATGGGAAAGGTGTCCACGTCATGGGTTACCTGGCTGTTGATGCCTTTCCAGAAGCAGAAACGAGTCACATGCTCACGGGCTCTTTTGACCATGTGTCACAAAAACCATGATGACTTCTTCACCAGGCTAATTACTCAGGACAAAACATGGGTCCATCATTATGACTCAGAATAAATCCTAGTCTAAACAATGGAACCACTCTGTCTCACCACCTCCAATATAGGCACGTGTTCAACTGTCAATGGGCAAGGTCATGCTCACAGTCTTTTGGGACCATCGCAGAGTAGCGATGATGGATTTCCTGGCAAAGGGTACCCCAATTACCGGGACATACTACACTTCACTGCTGCAGAAATTGCGGGAGGCCACCCAAATCGAGAGGCGTGGTATGCTGACCAAAGGTGTCTGCCTTCTGCAGGATAATGCCCCAGTTCATAACATGCATGTTGCTCAGACAGAAGCATGGTCCTGTGGCTATGAAATCCTTCCTCACCCCCCTTATTCTCCCAACCTCGCACCATCGACTTCTAACTCTTTCCAACCATGAATTTATTTTTGAAGGGCAAGCTTTTTCCAGACGATAAACTGCTGATTTCTGAGGTTAGGTTGTGGCTTCTGATGTAACCTGACGACTTCTACAGATGAGGTCTTCACAGCTACATAAAGCGATGGGAGATGTGTTTGACTCTTGCTGGTAGCTATGTAGAGAAGGACTAATAACTGTGCCCAGTTTCGTTTGTCTCAGTCCACGGGAAGTACATCAGGGGAAATCTTTAATGAACACCCCTCGTAGTTACACCTTTATCCTGCTTGTCATTCAGAATTCAAGGTTGGGAACATTGGGTTTCTGTATGGTTTCTCATCAAGGCATTGAGCAGATTCGGACTTTAGCAAAGTGGTTGCAACACGTGTGACTGGGTCAGTAGTGTATGTGCATGAATATAATATGCTTTTCTTTTTGCCTAGTTTATCCATTGAATCTTATTTTGTGGGCATTGTTTGAGTTTAATTCCTGTTGCAGCTACTACATTATTCAAACATGGTATTAGTCTTGGGTTATTGTAGGAGAGAAGAGATTCGCTTATTATTGCATTAGGAAATTGAGATCATTGATTGGCTTGTTTGCCTTTAGCATGCATATCATAAAGACTGCAACTTCTCTGGAGCTTACTAGTGGGTAAGCAATATGCATAGTTGACTGGATGATATATTTGATAATTTTGCTGGTAGTGCTGATAGTCACTTTGGCTTAATAACAAGCACTGAGAGAACTGTAGAGGAGTCTTGACTCCTGTTAATTTGTTAAACCTATTATGATTATTCAGGCTGAGAACGGGGGGGGGGGGACTTCAGTTTTTATTAATAACTTGTTGACAGGGTTTGATTTGTCTGTATCTCTGGCCTTATAACATAAGTCTAGAATCTGCTTTATCTGCATTTTAAAAAAACCACATGAGCACAATCCAACCCATTCCAGCCTGCAGCACCTGCAAGAAGGGGTCCACATAAGTTTGAATCAAGCTCTTTTCTCCCTCTGCCCCTTTCTCACCAATTCTCCCTTATATGGATAAACATCTCTCATATCTGGATCTACCCTGTTTCTCATATTTTAAGACATACCCATAAAATAAGCTATAGCAGGATTTTTAAGCATTCAAGGAATATAAGCCATACCCCGAAAATAAGACATAGTGATAGGTGCAGCAGCAATGCCGGCCGCGGCAGGAGGAGGAGGAAAAATATAAGACATCCCTTGAAAATAAGCCATAGTGTGTTTTTTTGAGGAAAAAAATAAATATAAGACGTGTCTTATAATATGAGAAACACGGTACTCTTCAAGTGAAGCCTTACTTGCATAATAGGTGATGATGACTAGCAGTATTGCTCCATTTGTTTATGCTTGCACACAGCAAGAACTGATGAGAGGGAGGAAAAGATTCTATTGAGGATCCTTTCCCACAAGTACAGTGGTGAGAACTTTATGCACAGGAGGAATTGAGTTGTGTTCCATGTCTCTAGACGCTTTAGGAAATCTTGTAAAATGTGTGAACAGATGTCAATTCCAGCAGGGCTTTCTGTAGTCTAAATAGGGCATTGCACAATTCTTCCTACTGTGCCATGTAGAGAAGAGCTGAGTTCCTTGATTCAGCTGGTCATTTGAATCTAGCTTTTTAGTTGTTTATTATTCACATTTCTACAGGCCAAATTTTATCCACTTTCATAGTATACATCTGTAGTGCAGCATTATTTATTTAACTTTTATTGGCAAAAAGGTACAGTTGAGTGATAGCATAATAAAGAGCTGGAAACTGTTCGTATTCTTAGACCACAGCAAACATTTGTAGGAACCATTAAACTGTTTGATTGCTTTAGTAATTGTTAGGCAAAGTGGGGGAATACCACTGAAGATTGAAAGACTTGAATGGTTGTGATAAAGAACAGCAAGCAGCATTGTGTATGCTGTGGGAGAAGAAAGTTGAATATCTCTTCAACTGCGACCAGGTAGGATCTGTGGGTGGGATGATGCATCTTTTTATTTTATTTTATTGCTTTGTTTTTATTTATTTTTTATTTATTTATTTGCTTTACTAGGTTTACATAACAAAAGCATAAGTTCATTCCATGTATCTTTACAATTTGCCTTTTTCCTTTCCCCCCAGTCCTCCCCCCTCCCTTCCCACCCTCTCCCCTGATCGGGACTTCCTTCTTCATATCTTTAACCATGTACACAGTCTGTTCATTCGTGCTTGTATATTTCTACCCAATTCCTATAACATGCGGGTGGGATGATGCATCTGAGCCTCATGAATACAAAATGCACTAATGTTTGTATGTCCTGTGCTCACGCTTATTCTGTTAGGTGGGTAACCTTTTGAGGTCTACAAAGTTTCCCATTGTGCACTTTTTTCTGCACTTGCTTAGAGATCAAAAGATGGTGTCTTGTTCTATTCTAGCTCTTGCTGCTCTCTGCAGGACAGAGTAGCAACTCCATGGTCCAGTGCCACATCAGGCCCAAGCCCCTAGTTAATCAGTGCCTTCCAAAGGTGGTACTGCTTCCCCTCCTCAATTTGCTTGGCACCATTGCTAGGTCAGAGGTGCTTAAGAAAGAGCACTCATTCTTGTTTCCTGAACAACCCCTAGTGCTGTGCAAGAGGAAGAAAGGATGCCTTTAGAAGGTATTCTCTGTAGCACTCAACAGATGTGCATGCTTAGAAGAAACACTGTGCTTACTCTTCACAGATCATTCTGTGGAGAACAAAATACTGTTCCTCCCATCTCACCCCCACCACAGAGCTCTGATGAGAGTGAGTGGAAACCCTGTCTTTTATTCTTCAGAGGTGGTTCTGTGAAGAGCAAAATACAGCATTTCCCCCAGCTGTGAACGGTGTTGTGTGCCTGTGTTCATGCTTCTGCCTGCATACCTGCATATGTGTGTATACATGTATGTATGAAACTGCCAGATGTGTGGATTTGTGTGTGTCGAGTCCATGTACACTAGGACTGGGCAATATCTGGGTTTTTTGTGATATATCACCAACTAACAATCACAGTATAGTGATATATTACAATGTCTGAAATAAGGAGGGGTGGCTGGGCTGTGGAGGGAGGGGAAGGGAGCAGGAGGAGCTACCAGGAGGAAGGAGGCACCCTGCTTATTCGGTCTCAGGCAGGCAGGTGAGCACCTTCTTAGGCTCTCTCTGTTGAGGCCATCACTCTTATTAAAAGAGCCTCACACAGTCCTTCCCAAGTCTTATATTTTCTGTGTGTGATCATTGCCTGACATGGCAGCTGGCTGGAGGGAAGGAGGAGCAACCAGGAGGAAGGGAGGAAGAAGGAGCCTGTTTGTTCCTATGAAGGCAGGCAGACAGGTGAGCACCTTCTTGGGCTCCCTCTGCTGCAATGGGTGAGCACCATGATATATTCCTACCTCAAAAAATTCGAAACTGTTATCACGATCTGAATCTTAAGCTGGTTTCAATGTATTGAAATACCACCCAGCCCTAATGTGCACAGGTGTGTGGTCCTCAGAGTAGTCCTTCCTTAAAGCTACTATCATGGATGTCCATCTGAAAAATTATTTAAAGTTGATCACAAGAGCAGTGTTTTCTTCTGGAAATGGTGTTATATGCATTAACTACTTCTAAATGTCAGTGATATCAAAATGTAGCTATTTTAGAACTGTTCCATCTTTAATAAACCCTAAAGTGTTCATTAAATTGCTTAATAAGCTTTATCTGACAATTGTTGTTTCCAGCTATATATAGCTCTAAAGCCAATCCTTTGGCAGTAGAATGTTTAACTAGCTTTGGGCTATAGAATGCTTAACAGGCTTTAAGGCTGATTTTATTTTTGCAAGAGCTTTAAGGCCACATACAGTGAATTTGCATTTCTCTTCCAATGAAACCATAAGAATTTTAGAAACCATAACAAAATTTTGCATATAGTTTAGAGCCCATGTTGCCTAAATCTAGAAACTAAATATATATCACAGTGTGTGTGTGTGTGTGTGTGTGTGTGTGTGTGTGTGTATATATATATATATATATATATATATATATATATATATATATATACAGACACACACACACACACACACACACACACACACACACGGTATATATATATATATATATATATATATATATATATATATATATATATATATATATACACACACACAGTGTGATATATATATCACAGTTCTGATATATATATATATATATATATATATATATATATATATATATATAGGTAAAGGGACCCCTGACCATTAGGTCCAGTCGTGACCGACTCTGGGGTTGCACGCTCATCTCACATTATTGGCTGAGGGAGCCGGCGTATAGCTTCCAGGTCATGTGGCCAGCATGACTAAGCCGCTTCTGGCAAACCAGAGCAGCACATGGAAATGCCGTTTACCTTCCCGCTGTAGCGGTTCCTATTTATCTACTTGCATTTTGGCGTGCTTTCGAACTGCTAGGTTGGCAGGAGCTGGGACCAAGCAACGGGAGCTCACCCCATTGCAGGGATTCGAACCGCCGACCTTCTGATCAGCAAGCCCTAGGCCAGGCATGTCAAACCTGCGGCCCTCCAGATGTTTTGGACTACAATTCCCATCTTCCCCAACCACTGGTCCTGCTAGCTAGGGATCATGGGAGTTGTAGGCCAAAACATCTGGAGGGTCGCAGGTTTGACATGCCTGCCCTAGGCTCAGTGGTTTAACCACAGCGCCATCTGGGTCCCATATATATATATATATATATATATATATATATATATATATATATATATACATACACACACACACACACACACACACACACACACACACACACAGTATATGTATATGTATGTGTGTGTGTGTATGTGTGTATATATATATATATATGATTCTGTAAATGAACTTTGAAGTTATACAGGATCACTTTATGGACTATCTTCCTTCACAGAAGTGAGACTTTTGTGGGAAGAAAGTACAGAATAAATGCACAAGTGTACCTTCATATGAGATGAGCAGTTACCTGGTATGTACAAGACGGCAAGCCAAGCATACTGAGACTACACAAGCATGTGGGATTTCTGAGACAGCCCCAGTCCCTTTTAGTGCTGTGCCATGCTTAGCATGTCATTCGAACTGGGACACACAGTTCAGTTCTCTCCTCACCAACCATAAGCTGCAGCCAAGGTTTGTTCTTGAGTGATTTAGCTAATGAAGTAGGGACAAAGTCCTTTGCTTCAACTATCCCAATATTCATTGGTTGTAATACTTCCAGGGGTCTCTTTTATTCAGATATATCTATACTGAAAGTTTTATATGTTGTTATTGTGACAGGTTAACATTAGCTAGATTTAAAGCATTTTTTTTTCTTTTGGCATCACCCAAAAAAAGCACAGAGCAGAATAAGAAAGTATGTTTTTATTATTTTACATTAAAAATCTGCATGAGATTAAATTGTAAACAGATGATCAGCCAAGTGATGTGAGTCCTTTGGCTTAATATTTTAAGATTTTGTTTGTAAGTAATACAATAACTCCTCTGAAGATTAATATAATAGAATAAAATTATATACACAAGTTCAGGTGATACTTCTGTGTTTCAAGTTAAAATACTTGCCGGGGGGAAGGAAAATACAAATATATTGCAATACAATAGTGTACTTGAAAATTGAGACATTTAAGTGAATGAAAGTTGGTGTGCACATTCAGAATAACATTTTGTGTTTCAGTTCTAAAGCCCAATTTAAGCCCCCAATTTGTTTTTGGGAGGGCAGGAGAGATATAAAATGCAATGTAATATCTGACTCCTATACCTGTTTTTAAAGTGAGGATAAGCAGCTTAGTAGACAGAGATATTAGAATGAAAGTTGACTCTATTTATTTATTTATTTATTTATTTGTTTGTTTGTTTGTTTGTTGGATTAGTATATTGCCCTTCATCCAACAATCACAACATAAAAATACAAAAATAAAGTACATAATACTTTATATGTGCTTCCAAGCAGGTATATGCCTGCTTCTGTATATGCCTACTCTTCATGGGCCACTTTTGGTATGTCTCATTTGGGGATAGCTCTACAGGTATAATTGAAAAGACTATTTGATTCTTACCTTGTAAAAGGGATTTCTGATGCCTGAAGTGATGTCTCACATAGCAGTCATATGTAACTGGTGCCCATGGCATTTCCTCAAAATATGCCCACTTGTCCAAAAAGGTTGGGTATAGAGTCATACCCAAAATATTTTTATTGTGTTCTATGCTGGTGTGAATTCCAGAAATGTAAGCTTTGGCAAAACTGACTAAAACCAATGTAATAACCATAAGTGGTAACTCTACTTACGAATAACTCTACTTACAAATGTTTCTACTTATGAACGGAGCTCCGCCCGCCATCTTGGATGTGGTTTAGATAGGATTTTTTCTACTTACGAAATTTTAGATAGGGTTGCTTCGACTTGCGAATTTTTTCTCCCAATGCATTCCTATGGGATTCGACTTACAATTTTTTTTTACTTACGAATGTGCATTCGGAATGCATTAAATTCATAAGTAGAGGTACCACTGTATTTTGAATGATGGATTTTTCCTGTATGGGTATCACTGTAAACCAGGGTTCCCCAAACTAAGGCCCGGGGGCCGGATGCGACCCAATCGCCTTCTAAATCCGGCCCGCAGACGGTCTGGGAATCAGCACGTTTTTACATGAGTAGAATGTGTCCTTTTATTTAAAATGCATCTCTGGGTTATTTGTGGGGCCTGCCTGGTGTTTTTACACGAGTAGAATGTGTCCTTTTATTTAAAATGCATCTCTGGGTTATTTGTGGGGCATAGGAATTTGTTCATTTTTTCCCCCCAAAATATAGTCCGGACCCCCACAAGATCTGAGGGACAGTGGAAAAGTTTGCTGACCCGTGCTGTAAACCTCTCAAAATTTCATGTTAGTAGTAGTTAATCAGATCAAAAAGGAAAACAAAGCTATGTGTGAACTATTTTGGAGCTTACACTCAATTAACTATGGGTTATCTTCTTTTTTAGGGGTCCATTCAGTGTTGTGCGACGATGTATCAACAGAGAGACGGGGCAACAGTTTGCTGTGAAGATTGTCGATGTAGCAAAGTTCACCTCAAGTCCAGGATTAAGTACAGAAGGTGAAAATCAGTGGTTATCCTTCCTTCCTTCCTTCCTTCCTTCCTTCCTTCCTTCCTTCCTTCCTTCCTTCCTTCCCTCCCTCCCTCCCTCCCTCCCTCCCTTTCCTTTCTTTTTGGTTGTACAGTATTTCACAACACACACACACACACACACACACACACACACACACGTAGCTCAGTTGGTTTTCATGTGGTGCTATTAAGGCCAAGGTTGTAGGTTTGATCCCTGTATGGGACAGCTGTATATTCCTGCATTGCAGAGGATTGGACTACTAGATGATTCTCAGGGTCCCTTCAATTCTACAATTCTATGATTCTATATCTCTAGTCTCCTCTTGCTATTTCTGTGGTCCAGGGGCTCAATGTAAACTTCAACAGTGTGCAGCAGCAATAACAAAGGCAAATGCTAGAAATAATTAGAAAGGAGACTGAAAATAAAACAGCTGACATTTAATGTCTTTATATCTACAGTGAAGCCACATTTGAAATCCTGTGTATAGTTCTGGTCAACCCATCTCAGTCAGGATATTGTTGACCTGGAAAAGATAAAGAAAAGTGCAGCAAGAATTAGGTAGTTGGAGCACCTTGTAAGGGAAGAGTGAAGTGTTTCCAGAAAAGGATGAAGTTTATAAAATTATTTATTGCACATAGAAAGAGAATCCAGCATTTTTTCTTGTTTTCCCATAATATTAGAGTATTGGGTCACCCATTGAATGATTAGCAATAGATTCTGGACAGATTAAAGTACTACTACAAAAATCACATAATTAATTTATGGTATTTGCTACCACAAGATGTAGTGATGGCTGCTGGTTTACATTTACAGTATTGTGGATACATCTGTCTGTGGTGACTAGTCACGATGGTTGTATGGAGCATGAGATGCACAATTTGCCATGAATGCCAATAGCTGGAGATCAAGAGCAAAGGAGTACAGTACTGTTGTCTTTATGCCCTGCTTGTAGGCTTTCTGGAAGCATCTGTTTGGCCACTAAGTAAAACGGGACGCTTGACTGAATGAAACTTTGGTCTGATTCAGAAGGGTTCTTCTTGAGTTCTTAAAAAAAAAGTTTGCATATTTTACCCAGTTATACAAGTGTATTTATAATCTACATATACTTTTGTATACTGAAGTTTTATTCTTCTGGAGTCTATAAAGCAGAAGCAATATTCAGGATAAAATAATAATCTTTATATTATATATTTCCTATTGCTCATATAGATCTATGGTGTCGGTTTTTATTATGAGACAGTATGCAAATATGTAAATATATTTGTTAAAATCCTGCCGTGTTAAACAGGCAAAGAAGAGGGAATCCAGCTCTGTTCCAGTGGTGTAAAACCTCCAGACCATAGTCTTAATTAGACCCACCAAGCCTCCTCATTGGCCTGCCTTCCTCATACCTGCTGTCTGGAGAGGGGGACAGGGTCTTTCTGGGATGTGTTTCCCCCTCTCCTGTTGTTGCTCTACTTCCTGTGTAGGGTTTGCTTGCTGTGGATGTGGGATCTGTCTATCAACCCCAGCAAACAATAGGAAAAGCATATGTGGCATGGCAAAGCAGTCACTGCCTTTGGCAGTTGCATGACAGAGGAAAGTAAAGAAAGTATGCTAAGCCTCATTGCTTAGTGTCTATGCTAGAGGCAACATCATATGTAGTCTGACAGACTACCACAGATCTTGCCAGGACATAGGACCCCTGCTTGGTTCACAGCCCCACAAGGAACATCTAGTAGTGTGCTGGTCATGGTCAGTGTTGAAGAAGATGAGGGTGAGTCTTCCTCATGGTTTGCATGAGATGGGCAGTTCCTTGGCCCCAATGATTGTACCTGCTGGAGAGGAATCTGCTGAGAAAAAGAATGGAAGGAAGAATGAGTGGTGCCACCTTAGTGTTCAGCTGTTGCTCATGCTTCAGTCACCACCACCACCACCTCATGGGGAGAGGGGTAGATTTCATTGACTGTGAATCACTTCCCCTCTGGGAGTTTCAGGACTTTGTATATGTTGTGACAGCTTGTTTTGCTCCATGTGGCTGTGATCCTACAGGGCAAGCTTGCTCATGAGTTAGGCCAGCAATGCTGATGGTTGGAGCAGAATACCTGGCTTTTGTCAACAGTGCTTAGTTAGCTCCACATGGGACTGCGTGCTTGTACTGTGTAGAAGATACTGCTTCTCACTGTTGTGCTGGGGGTGGAGGGAGAGTATGCTGTAGAAATACAGTTCAGACAACTGCTTGGCAGGGGGTTGGACTGGATGGCCCTTGTGGTCTCTTCCAACTCTATGATTCTATTATTCTATGATTCTAAGATAAGGCTATGCATATGTCAAAGGTGTTGGAGAGCAAACATGGAAGACTGCCACATCAGTTACATACTTAGTTGGTCTCTAAGGTGCTACTGGAAGGATTTTTTTATTTTGTTTTGACTAGGGCAGACCAACACGGCTACATAAATTACAGTTTGCAACAGATATTTGCCCTTCCCCTTTCTTGTCTATGTGGAGTGCTCTGTTCTGACACCCACCAGTTTGTGGAGTGAAGTGGTGGCTCTTGTTGGGTATTTGGGTCTAGAGTCCCAAGGCAAGGTACTGGTTAGAGATCTAGTAAGTTTTAGCAAATTGCTTACATTCCTATCTGTGTTTTGAAGAAAGGTTGTTTTATGCAAAGTGCTCCCTTTTCTTACAAATAGTTCCTGTCACCCTTGTGAGATCTATGTGTACATGACATGGATCCAGAGGGATGTAGCCCTATGTCACATGCCCTACTGTCATCTTTCTGTGTCGCATTCACATATACTGGTGGTGAGCTGTGAAAAGGTACTGAGATACACCATTCCTGTGCACATTAATGGCAACATGAGTTGCCACTGTGGAAGTGGCGATATTTGTAAGTTTCTCCTTCAATTGATTTTAATTGGAGAGAAATTGTTTGTACAAGGTCGAGCAGTGTGAAGTTGTGCCATTGGGTGCGTGCCTTCATGCCTTATCTGTTCCCAAAGGGTAGCCAACATGATGCCCTCCAAATATTTTGGACTTCAGCTCTCATGAGCTCCAGTCAGCATGGTCAATGGTAGAGAATGGTGGGCATTGTAGTTCAAAACATCTGGAGGACACCATGCTGGCTACCCTTTCCTTTTGGCTAACATTATTAGCTGTCTTCAAATATTTGATGAGCTGTTGTGCAGAAAATGGAGTGCACTTGTTTTCCATTGCTCAAGAGTGCAGGACTAGAATCAAATTGCAGGCAAATAATTTTCAGCAAAACAATAGGAAAACTTCCTTAACAGTACAAGTTGCTCAGCTATTGAGCAGATTGCCTCAGGAAGTGGTGGGCTCTCAATTGCTTGAGGTATTTAAGCATAGGCTAGATTGCCACCTAACAGGGATGTTGTAGTTGCAGCCTGCATTATAGTTCCTTCACTAAGCAGGATTTCAGACTTGATTACATCCAACACCCCTTCCAACTCAGTGATTCCTAGTGCATGTGTTCAGAGCAGGCAGAGCTATAGAGCTCCTTCCTCTGCCTTTTAATTATGTTGCTTTCCATCCACACCCATTTCCTGCCTTATTTGAATTACTTATGAGGATGCATCTCTCAAGGTCAAGTATCACATTTTGGCACCTTTTTCTGAGACCGCTTCCCAGTCTTCTGATTTTATGGAGATAGCAGGAATCACAAAACAGGAGAACGTAAAAACTGCCCATGTAATCAGTGATTAATTTTGGTCAGTGATAAGAGGAGAGGTGGTCATCTTCTTAAATTATTCTAGCTTTAAGTCACGGTTGGGGAGCACTTCTTTTGAACTAGGGCATTGCTAATTTTGACAGACAGAAGACTTCACTTCAAAACTACATGTGCCCACATACATAACTTTATTTTGTTTATCTGTCTGCTCCAACACATACAGCTATGTTCATGCACAGCCATTGTTCTTTAATCACATACCAGGCATTCATATCCATGTTCATTCACATGCCCCCCCCCCTTTCTACTAAGGAAGCAACAGTGGACAGTAACAAAGATGCTTCTGCTTCTCCACTAGAAACACAGAAGCAATAGTGGAAGCAAAGAAGATGAGAGAAGCTCCTAAACTGGACAATGGTTTATGAAATATTACTAGCAACAAGCGTTCTTAATTTATGTATTACATTTATATCCCACAGAAGTCAAGGCAGCACACAGCATTCCCCCTCTCTCCATTTTATCATCACAATAACTTTGTGAGGTAGGTCAGGCTGAGAGTTAGTGACTAGCTCAAGGTCACTCAGTGGAAATTGGAACCCTGGTCTCTCAAGTCTTAGTCCAGCTCTCTGACTACGGTACATCATACTGCCTCGGAATGAAGAATGTTTTTAGAGACTTAAATATAAATAGCCTACCGTTTTTAATCATCAAGTACTACATTTGATTTTATGCCTATTATGAGAATACAGATGAACAAATATTAAATAATGTCCTTTAGCAAGAGGAATCTTAGAGGCTGGCCATAATAATGTTTTCTCAGAAGTTCTCCTAATTCTACTAGAACTTAATTCAAAGTAAATGTGCACAGAATCAATCTCATTCAGATTCACAATGCTGTTGCTGTTAATGATTGTGGTATAAATCATATCCCCCATCACATTTTGAAAAATAAAAAGGCCTAATAGGTTTTTGCTTTTTGCTTTTAAAATATAATTACCTACGAAATTGATGCTTCATGGGGGAAAATGAGTATTATTTCATTGATCCTTCTCAATGGTGAAGCAGTCACTTTCCATATATGCATAACACATAAACGAGAGGAGGGAAATTATCAAAGTGTCCATGTAATGCAGGTATCTTGTAATGGAACAAAAATTGTATTAAATGCCTTGTAATGAATTCTGACAACTAGCAAATCTAGTATATGCAAAATTCTATTGAAGCAAATATTAGTATTCATGGTATTTGGTTCTGTGTCATCAGTCTTGGTAGTGTTGTAATTTATCACTTCAAATACAGTCCATTGACACTTTCTCAGTGTTCCAGGAAGTAGCAGAATCTACTGGGTATTATATGTATATGTGATGACAGAATCAGTTAGAGTATTAGTATTGTTTGTGTAATATAAAAGTATACTGATACTATTTGGGGTTTAAAAAATTAAGCTTTCAGATACTGTAGTATAAAAAAAAATGATTCACATATACAAATATCTCAGTGCACCCACAACCACCTTTTCAACATCTTTGCTAGCCTAGGCAGCTGAGTAGACAGGGGATTGTCAGTAGACTGGTCTTGAGCATCTGTGACCACTTGTGACAAATCCCCTCAAATGTCTTACCCATAGGTTTTAGAGGAGAAAATCACTTTGAAAGCATGTTTCAGTTACTGTGACAATTTCAACCATCACACCAATACAGTACTCTTTTCTCCCCACATCTCTTGCCGTTATTGCAACTCTGATAAGTACCCACTGTGCATGCCATGCTGATAAATCCAAAGAATGCCTAGCAACCAACTGGTCTTTATAATGTTATCAACACGACCATTTAAAGAACCATGTTCCTTTTACCAATGACATTTGGAAGGAGGTAAAACAGTCCAGAAAGAATTGTAATAGAAAGAATTGCAACAGAATTGAGGTAAAACAGTCCAGAAAGAATTGTAATAGAAAGAATTGATTGCTAATCAATTTGTGGAGACAGAGTGAGAAGGAAACGGGAAAAGATACATGTTCAGGTGTTGACAAAGTGCAGTGATTGCCATATGTGAACAAAAGGGGATGGGGAAGTGGTTAGGAAGAATTAATGTCGATGTGCACAGGGGGAACTGTGACTATTGCCTGGACACAAAGTGAGTGGAAGTGAGTGGAAGTTGTAGAACTTGAGGAAGCATGGTTCATTTATTCCAGGACATTTCCGTGTAGTATAGCATAGTACAGTATCGAAATAATTATTTTGGGATATACTGTACAACCAGAAACAGTATCCATGTCTCTCTTCAAGAGCTTTGGCTTTTCTTCTACAGTTCTCCACGCCATACTGTTGTGAACAGGGATTTTCAACTCTGACAAATATGAAAGAGCAGAAAAGAGAATGGTTTCTTAATGTTGATGAGAGTTTGTCTGTCTCAAATTAGACCTGATATAAATGAGATTACTTGGCAAAAGCAAGCCCACACTTCTCATTAAGTTTGTATACATACTTAAGGCACATATATTAGAGGCTTGCTTATATTTGGGGAATGATTCATTTTCTCGTGTAGCTGCATTGCTTTATACTTTCTGGATGCCCCATGATCATATTATAAAGTAGTTGTGTTTTATGTTATAAATCAAGTACTTCTAGGAGTTGTTTCTTTTTGTTTTCCAATGTATTTCTTACTAATAAAACATCAGTGTGGTGTGAGCAAATTTTTATTTTGAAAGTGTGGCCCAGAAAAAAAGTTTAAGAACCACTGGTGTTAAATATTGATTTCAAATTCAGGAAATGCTCAACTATATTATTTTACAATTACAATAAGATTGTAGTACTAATTTTTATAGAGGTGGTAACAGTAAGTAATATATGCTGGTCAAGTGATAAAAGCAACCATAGTGGCAGTAAAGTAAGATAAAATACTGAGCATGTTGGCAATAAGGTTTTTATGAATACATTACACTGTAGCAATGGTGGCAGTAACTCATTGAAGGTGTGAACGATAAACGCAAATATAAATTAACTTCAAGACCTTGTCTAGGAATAGGAACTAGAGATGATATTCAGGGAATGGCTAAATATGTACATGAAAGGAGTGAGAAATTTGCACTTAATTAAATGTCTGCATAGGATAATGGTTTGTTTGGCTGATTTCTCAAATCTAAGCTTTGTGGGTGTGTTTTTGGAAAAAAAACCAACCTGGACCAATTTTGTATGACAAACCCCTTTTCTGTCACACATCTAGGATGTTGAAGGAAACAGAAAAGCTTGCATAGTCATACCTTACAGTCTTAGGGTAAAGGTAAAGGTAAAGGACCCCTGACAGTTAAGTCCAGTCGCAGATGACTCTGGGGTTGCAGTGCTCATCTCGCTTTACAGGCCGGGGAGAGCCGGCGTTTGTCCGCAGACAGTTTTTTGGGGTCATGTGGCCAGCATGACCAAGCTGCTTCTGGCGCAACGGAACACCATAACCAGAGCAGTGCACAGAAACGCCGTTTACCTTCCCGTCACCTATTTATCTACTTGCACTTCTTGGCGTGCTTTCGGACTGCTACAGTAGGATGGCAGGAGCAGGGACCGAGCAATGGGAGCTCACCCCGACGCAGGGATTCAAACCGCCAACCTTCTGATCGGCAAGCCCAAGAGGCTCAGTGGTTTACAGTAGTTATAAACAGTACTGGGCTTGATCCATGCACATGGAGGGATTATCATAGAACATGTTTCTTTAGCTAAGTGTATGGGTGATTCGTATGTGCATTATGAGCAATGAAAGACCTCTGTAAACCTTCTAGAGAGGGAGGCTGGATAGGAATGTGGGAAACAAAGACAGACTTCCTGTGTGTGCATCATCAGTGTGTGCGAAAACATGGTCCCAATTAAGTCCCATGGAGATCCCTCCATGTGCAGGCGCTGTCCTTTTGGTGAACTAGATTATGCTCACTCTGGAGCTGGTCTATAACTGTAATAAACAAATGAATGAATGAGTATGCCCACTCTGAAGAATCAGGCATAGTGATGCTTGTCACCTAAAAATGGTTCATAAAGTAGAAACATATCATTAATTGGTGCAGTTGAATATTAAGTATTAAGTGAATTAGAAGTTTCGTTTAATTTAAGAGCTCTGTGAAAAGTTGCTGTAAAACGCTGAAAGATTCTGTGTCAAATACAACCTCTTGATTTAATCTGAATTATGATCTCTGTACAGTATAGATAATGGTTAAACTGCAAGTGTCACACCTGCAAAGTGAAATTAATAGTCAGTTAGCTGAGTGAAAATTGTATGCCCAGTAGAGCTTTTTTCACTCTTTGGTTTTTCGTTTGGTGTTGTTGTTTTTAATGAAGCCCAAGCCCCATGCCATGCTTTTGGTTTTGAAAGTGTCCTTTGGTGAATGAAGAAAGGGAAAAACAGGAGCACCTGTTTAAGGAATGAATCTAAAGTTCCCTCTGGGTACATGGAACTATTAGTCTTTCTATCTTTTAGCTTTAATCCATGAATGCAGTATCTTTATACACAAGCATTTTTTTTAAAGTACGTCCCCAGTTTACGACTTAAATGCTCCAGAGTTTTAAAAACTTTAAAGCCTAATTCAGTGGTCTCTGGGAGGACGCTTGAACTAGAATCTGAACTTAAAACTGCTTTACCATATTGTGCCTAAGAGCATTAATGTTTCGTAGAAATTAACAACTACTACCTCGCTTGGTCAGATAGCTTTGCGCTAAAGAAATTGCACCTGGTATTTTCCTATACGTTTGTAGTTGTAGGGTGGTCTTTAGAGTCAGCTGTAATGAGGAACTCAAGCAGGTAGGGGGGAGACTGATTATCATACTCTTGATGCACAAAATCATCTCCTCTCCTTTTAAAAATATGTCCACTCAGTCAGATGAATTGGATTGCTATGTTATGAAAAGTAATATTTTATTTCCAAATCTGGACGTTTATTCTTCCCCCTTCCCTCAGATAAGTGAATATCTGTGAAACTTCAGCAGTGAAATTTTAAATATCCTTGGGCACAATCCAATTGAGCAGATTTTTAGTTTGATTCTATTTGAGTCAGAATTAAACATGCTGTACTTTTGTCTGAATAGTACCTCTTATTTTTATTGTTCTCTTGTGGTTGTGTTCCTTTACAAAATAGCTCTTTTCCACTGTATTTTGAAGTAACCTATGTCTTGGAGTTGAAATTTCTAGCTATTTTATTGTCCATCTTTGCTTCTGAAAGGCTTTGATTAGCTCTGAGTAAAAATGCACTGCTCAGTAATTTGGCCTTTTGTTATTAGTAGGGTGTGGTGAGTCAGACGTTATATTTGTAGAATTCTCTATGCAAAAGGGTGTCTAATTATGTAAAGACCTATGCTCCTGTTTCCCCCACTCATATGCCTTACTTGTTAAATTCTAGCAATTGCCTAAAAAGAAACTACAGTATCTTTTAAGGCCAACAAATCATACAATCATTGTCCTCAAGCACACTTCTCTGTGTGTGCATGCTATGGCATGTCAGCCTTTAAATGCTTTGAATTGCCTATCTATCCTGTGCAAATCATGCCAGCTGATTCTGACAGCATCTTAATCCTATAAAATAATCTTCAGTTTATCAGAAAATAGTGTGGTGTTCAAAATAGCAAGACACTTCTCCTCTTCCCTCATGCTCACCCCCAAATATGCTCAGGGGGGTTTGGGGAATCCCCAGAACAGATGTAGGGGGCACAGAAAGAGGGAGGGGAGGAGATGATTCTGTCAGTGGAAGGATTTCCCTTTGCACAGCAGAACAATATTTTAAGCCCTATATTGAATACAGCACATACAAACTAGACCACATTAAAGAACCTTTTCTGCTCCATGGACTAGATCTGAGTGGTCCAGCCTCTCAGACCAAGTGAAAATGCAAGACTACTTCAGTACAGAACCTGTGGGCCACACACCAAATTAAATTTCATTATCGTAAATTAAAGTGTTCACAATATAGTTCATATTATTTAATATACCCAATTAATACATTTAATGTACTTATTTATTAAACAAAATTTAATGCACAAATTATTTTAGAAGGCTATGCACTGCCTCCCCGCCCTCTCCTCCTCACAGGACCACTGGTGCCACCACAGAACATACGAGCATTATGGGAAGGCTGGGAGGAAGGAGCAGAAGGAGAACCAACCACTGCCACTGCTGTTAACTTCACTCATACACACACACCCCACCCCACAAGGATGTTATGGGACAGTGCAGCCAGCAACCCACCCTCTTCCCTCATCCACCCATCTGTGGCCCTCCAGATGCTGCTGACCTCAACCTCCCATCATCCACAATAAGCACAGCCAATAGATAGGGATGGCAGGCCAACAATATTTGGAGGACCATAGATTCCCCATCCTGGTCGTAAAGGTTACTTATTGAACTTATGTGCAGTTACTCAAGAGTAAGTCCTATTTATTCCAATGGGTCTTACTTCAGAAGAAGAAGAAGAAGAAGAAGAAGAAGAAGAAGAAGAAGAAGAAGAAGAAGAAGAAGAAGAAGAAGAAGAATTTGATATCCTGCTTTATCACTACCCGAAAGAGTCTCAAAGCGGCTAACATTCTCCTTTCCCTTCCTCCCCCACAACAAACACTCTGTGAGGTGGGTGGGGCTGAGAGACTTCAAAGAAGTGTGACTGGCCCAAGGTCACCCAGCAGCTGCATGTGGAGGAGCGGAGACACGAACCCGGTTCCCCAGATTATGAGTCTACCGCTCTTAACCACTAGAGAAATGCGCCATCCCCTGGTTCTCTAAGGTGGGGGTGGCAGCAGAGGCATTTGGTTGTTTGGAAAGACAGGGACTCACTCACACCTCACAGCTTCTTCTCTTCTGAATGGCTTCCAAGGACTGTAAAAAAAAGGACTATTGGGCTGGACCACTCTGGACTAGATCATCATCAGATCTTAGTCTCATGGGCCAAATTTGACAAGTAGGCAGGGTTGCCTCCCTGTCAACCACTTGACTTCACAATGACATTAGGTAATTGGATGCTTTGAAGTCCCGAAGTAGGGACTTTAAAGCACTATGCAGGACTTGCAAAGAGAGCTGTATGGTACTTTAAACCACCTGAAGTTTGGACTTTACTGCCAGTCAGTTGATGTGCTATAGAATGGAAGCTTGCTTTCTGCTGTTAGGCATGATGTTAGGTGCCAGATGTACGGTACATTTAGGATTTCAGTGAGGCGGTGAACAGCACACTCTGGCTCCTGCTGTTGGGACTTACTCTGATTTGTAGTGTGCCAACAGGGTTTTCTGGGCCCAATATGTTGGAATGGGCCCTCCCCAAATAAAGATGGTAGACAACTGGGGTCTCACCAGCAGTGCAGTTTGCAATGTGTCCAGGTGCTCTGTAGCAAAGGGGGGGGGGAGGAAAAAATATTAAAAGGGGGGGCAGGAATGGATACTTGTGCCACCTTAACAATGGCCTGCTGCTAAATGTCCCTGTGATGGAGAGGAGAATTAATTGTCTGTCATTAAATACTTCAATATGTGTAGCTTTGTGCTTTATTCAAGGCAAGAGGAATGTCTTTTTTACTTACCACAGTGTTCTTTATGCATGCTGAGAAATCAGCTGTGTGAAAATATTTCCCATTGTGTCTGCTTGTTAACTGAAACTAGTTATTTTCCTCTCAGAATATACAGAACAGTGATTTAAAAATCCCTGATCCTGCTTTTCCAGAAGATGGAGATCAGTTCATTCAGTGGTTCTTAATGTAGGACATGCAATAAAATAAAAAATGTTGTCTTTATCATGCTCCTTTAGAACAGAGATAAGTTAATTTCAGAAATGTTTGGCTCTTGGAAACATTTTTTCCTACAATTAGCTATTGTTTGGATTTCAGGTTGATGGGATTTAAAAAATCCGATTCTTCTTAGAATTATCTCCTGTGAAATAATGTTTACTACCAAGGCACAGTTACATGGAATGTACTTCTGCTATATAGAAAATGATTTGAAATCAAGCTTGCAAAATGTAATTCATACAGTATGAAAGGCTTTTTTTGTTTTGTTTTTTGTTTCCTTTAATCTTCCTTGATTTGACTTAGAATTGCTAATGAAGTCTGATTCCTGTGCTTGGTGACAGGTCTGGTTTGCTGAAATCATAGTCAAGGTGTAATTCAAAGGACAAGTAGCAGGTTTTAACCTAGTAAATCACCTTTAGGCCAACATAGGGACAACTGCAAGCTGTTGGATGGCTAAGCAGATATGGAGAATTTTCAGGCAGTAGCTCAGTCTTTCCTGTACCACTCATTGTACCACTCATTGCTGTGCCAGTCAAACTTCACAAAGTATTACATGATTTTGGTGCTACCAAAAAAATATTGTGTTGTGTGGACACATGTCTTTGTCTAGCACAAGCTTTTCGGAGGAAGCAAGCAGATTGACTGCAGCTTTGGAAGGCTTGTCTATAAAACAGGCACCTTGGAGGGGTAATTCTTCATTTGCCAGTAGCAGTCATCTATGGACCCATGTCCTGTTGCCCTCAGCAACCGGGGATGCCTAGTATAGTACTGCCTTGCTTGTAACACCATCCTGTTCCCAAATTGACCTCCTGGAGCTGAAACTGAGAGCCCACACTTCTATGTTACAAAACCTGCTTCTGCATCCAGGCATCTTGGCAATTGAAGAATTGTAATGCAATAACTAGTGGTCTGGGCTCACTGCCCCCCTTTTTGTGACTCAGACACTTAGACTTATGGTCCAGGTTGCAGGGTCATATATATTCAATATAGGTAGCCTTCCCCATTATGCGAGGGAAACTAGTAGGTCTGAGGATTGTAGGGAGCACCGGATCCCATACTATGATAGAAAGATAGTGCACATGAATGGCTAGTTGGGTACACATGAAAATGCATACAGGAACTGACAGTTTACTTAGCCTCAACATGCATTTGATGAACTTACCACTTAACGGGAAGTGTCTGATGCATATATTTTCAAAATGTCAGTTCTGCAGGAACATTGGAGGCAGAGGTTGTTGGAAGTGACTGCTAGATAGGTTTAGCCATTGGAGCAGGGTGACAGTGTGTACTAGGTTTGTGATTGTGGCTGTCCATTTGTAATTTGAAAAGAACTACACTCTGCAACCTACTTGACGGTGTCCTATTCATATGCCTGTTGCTTTCTAAGGACGTGCACTCTGCCAGGCCTGGAACTGATTGGTTAGGATCCTCATGATGAGATTCAGGTGTTTACATAACCTTTGAAGATCTTTTCACACATATGTTAAATGTCCTTGCATTGCTTGGACATTGGCAATGCTAATTGACATGCTGTTCATGAAGATAGAGAGACTTGGCAGACAGCATCTGGTCTCCCAGGCCCAAGGTTCCCCACCCCTGCATTATGGTCTTCAGGGTGTGCAAGTACTTTGAATGGTCTTAGTCTGAGGAGTCCAATGATTGACTTGGATGTGGAAATATATTACATACAAGTTTAAAGACCAACCAACCACAAAGCACTGTGTAAGCCAGTAAACCAGTCTCTGATCATGGCATGGTTTGTTTCTCCAGCTTGTAAGCACTACAAGTGCTGAAGCAAGTTGGTGTTTATAGTAGAATTAGGCTCACAACTTCTCTAGGAAGTGCATGTAGACTGTTGCATAATTTTATAACTGCACATGAGTTTGAAAACACTCGGCTTTCTTTCATTTATATTTGCAGGGTTCTTTACTGTGTCTGATTAATCATCTTGATTTTGTACCTATATATACACAGTATATGTATATAAGATTGCATTAATACTGCAGCTAAAAGGAGAGAGTTCAACATGTCAAACCTATTTAAACTCTTAAAAATGATTCAGAAATTAATCCAGTACCTTGGTGTTAAGTATTCAAATGGTTGTGCATCATTTGTGTGTGTTCTGTTATCAGTACAAATTATACTGTTGACTGTCTCTCAACAGATCTGAAAAGAGAAGCCAGTATCTGTCACATGTTGAAGCACCCTCATATTGTTGAACTTTTGGAAACCTACAGTTCCGATGGAATGCTATATATGGTTTTTGAATTGTAAGTTTTACATTTATATATTACATACACACTCTTCATATGTTTTGCTCACATGGCCAAGCATGCACTTAAAACTAAGCAAAATGGGCTAACATGTTAGATTAGGTGGGTAGTTAACCTTCTTTCATAATTTTTAAATTGGATTTAAATAGTTGCAAACAGTTCCTTCCAAGCTTCATGTGCTATATATAATAAAAAGTATCATGAAAAAATGAAACTTCATTAATATACTGAACTATAATTGTAATACACACATTCTAACAAAGCAAAACCTTAATGTTTACTACATAAGAAAGGTCCAGCCAAATTAGAGCATGTCTTGTGGATGTTAACACAAGAAAACTAAGCACATGATAAACTCCTTTCTAAATTAGTAGGACATAAACATGCTTGTCTTAGTTGGATCTTTCTGAGGGGATGGGATCGCAAATGTTTGCTTGCTTTATTAAATTTGTATACCTCCCTGTACCCCCATAGATCTCTGGATGTTTCACAACGTAAAATTATAATGTGTTGTGTTGCTTATATGCACATGCTTTTATGTATCCTTTAATGCTTGTAGAAGAATCACCTGAGAGAACCTTAGAAGCTATGCATGATGAAATCTTGAAGCATCTAGTTCTCCTATAGCCAGCATGCTTGGAAATGGTTATCACTCACATAGTATTTGGATTCCAGACAATATATTTATTTAGGGTTATATATTAGGTAAAGGGGCCCCTGACCATCAGGTCCAGTCGTGTCCGACTGGGGTTGTGGCACTCATCTCGCTCTATAGGCCGAGGGAGCCGGCATTTGTCCGCAGACAGCTTCCGGGTCATGTGGCCAGCATGACAGGGTTATATATTAATATATAATTATTTATTTAAAAGACTCATGCAGATAGTAGTATTTCTTTACTTTAATGCAGATTGGGCATTGCACAGTTACTTTCCTTAACATTTTTTTAAATTTAATGGATTGTCATCATATACCAGGCAATGATTTACTGTGTAATGTTAAATGCTATTAAAGCATGAATTTTTTAATCCAGTTATTATAATTACAGTTCCACTAGCAGTTGCTTACTTTTTCTTACCCTGATCAGACATCTATGAGGAAGGAGAACGAAAAGGGAAATATTAAAATCCTATTACGGTGTCTGGTCCTTAGACACATTGTAAAAGTGCATTTTCTTATTTTTGTGAAGCACTTTAAGAATTCTCATGTGGCTGGTTAAACTAAATGACACATCATTTAGTTAGGAGTTTGTCTCCATCTACTGGCAATAATTTTTTTACATCACCATGTTCCAAACAGATACTGTGGTGTAAATGTTTTGTTTGGTATGTAAAGTAGTAGCATGCAGTGTTTGAGATTTCAAGATAAAACTGTCTTTTTTAAAAGTAAATTGTCATTCCAGATACAATTACCACAACAGCAAATTTTCTAATAAATAAATAAATCATATTATGAATTTCCACATTTGGCAGAAAAAGAGTGTAGGAAATGAGATGTTACCTAACCACCTTTTGCTTACAACTGCTTCTTCACCCTACCTCTTCCCTTCTTGGTTACAGACTTTGTTGCATAAACAGGTTTGGAATCCCAGCTGGTAAGGGAGAGTTGCAGTGGGAAAGTGACAAGTTGGAAATGGGTTAAGCACCCCTCTTCCTCTCTCCTTCCTTTCTGCTTCTATAGATTGTCTCTTCCTGACACTGCTTTGTTGCGATTCTTTACATATTTTAATTAACTTTGTTTCCGGCTGTACCCATAAGCATCTTGTAATACTGATAGCTGTTCGTGTTTGAGACCATTCTTCACAACTCTTATTACGTTTTGAGCTGCGCTGAACTTGCAATAAGAAAGATGGTTAAGACTTCAAATATTGTTAGTCATTTAAAATAAAAATTTCGTGTCTTACATTTTGGTTAGTGTAATGTGTGACATTTTTAGAATACTTTTGAAAGTGTAAAATTGGAGCATTATCATTATTACATTTCTACTTCCTGTTCTACAATCACATTTTTCTTACTTTTTTAACCTGCAGTATGGATGGTGCAGACCTCTGCTTTGAAATTGTAAAGAGAGCAGATGCTGGCTTTGTGTACAGTGAAGCAGTAGCCAGGTATGTATTCTTATTTTAATTAAATCGTTGAGGAGAATGGAGGGGGGCATAAATGACTAATATTAGATGCTTAAATATCCAACATGTGTGTGTGTGTGTGTGTGTGTGTGTGTGTACACACACAAATACTGCACGTATAGTGTATGTTTTTATAAGCAACTTCATGCATGTTAAAGTATGAAAGTGGACTAAAATGCATTTGGATTAAACATCCAAAGGGTGGTTGGCATGATTTCGAACTTCCAATGGGATTAATTTACATTTTTGCTAGTCGGTGTGGAACAAAATGTTTTTGTACCAGTGCTGTCTCAGCAATTTATACTGCTCAGCTATCTCATGCTGCTGCTGGCAATATGTTGTCAATCATACTTCTTTTTAAATTAAAAATAGTAAAAGAATAAAAGGCCCTGGTCCAGCCAAAATTCAGCAAATGTAAATTAAGAACATAAGAACCCTGCTAGATTAGGCCAGTGGTCTGCCTGCTTCAGCATCCTGTTTCCAATAGTGACTGGTCAGATGTTTTTAGGAAGTTGGCATAGTCCTGCCTGTCCTGTGACAACTGGTATTTAGAGGAACACTGCATTAAACTAAAGAGTGGGTGGAATGGTGCCACAGAACTTCCCCCTTGACAGCAGTGTTGCTGCTGCTTCCCAAGACTGGGCAGGGTCAGGGTGGTGTATAAGTCAGGGCTATACAGTTCACTGGTAAGAGCACCAGATTGGCTGTGCTGGTGTGCCCATGCAGACCCAGCCCCACATCTGAACCATCCTGGTAATCAGCAGGGACACTGGTGACTGGTGTCACCATGTCAGCTGCTCTCATAAGCTAATGTTGAAAGATCCCCATGAATTTGCTCTCCCCTCTTAAAGTCATGTAAACCAATACCCAAAAAACATAATGGCTGCATTTGCATTAGCATTATGACAAGGTGCAACAGCTAGCCTCGTGAGCTTGTGCACTCTCTTGTCGTCCTCCTCCAGGAAGGAGTTCAGAAGCTTTTGTTTTCATGGTGTTCAAACCCAATTACAGTTAAATTTAACTATGGTTAGTGAAAGGAAGCCAGCTCCAAAGCATACTTTATGAACCACAGTTTGGGATTGGGGTGTTATCTTAAATTCTGGTTAATTTTAAATGGAAGTAGAAGCCCCTGGCACCATCACAACAAGGAGCAGCATAAACCTTAGTCTCATGGCAGCTCATCTTTGTAACACTAAACCATGGCAAAGCATTACATGTGAGGCAGATAATTCTATGACTGTATTGAATGAAGAAGTTGTATTGCTTAACTCTTCTGGTTGAGCCAGCTGAATGAAATCCCACTAACTTCGTATTCCAAATTTCTAAACTACCTCTGTGTGTGCATGTGCTTTAGAAAGCAACACAAACGTCTGAGGAGTTTTTTCTCTCACTCTTTTTACACATTTGTAGGTCATAGGTAGAATCTTTTCATCTTCAGTGGCTATATTTCCCAGAATTATTTACCCTTTATAAAGTTTAATTATCTAGCATTTCAAGAGTTGAGGATGTCTGACATTGGGAATATTTTCAAGCCAAAAAGTATATGAGTAAGGATTAATAGATGATAGATCATAAAGTGTTGCAGAGAGCTTTCAAGGGCACAGAGTTTATGGTGATAGAAGGGAGAGGCAGGGAAAGGGTAGTTTAATATACTCAAGGATGAAATCTAGTGTGTCTGAAAAATGGTTTGGGTGCATTTGATAGTATAGCAAAGGATGGCAATGAGTTTAATGGGGGGAGGTGAATAAAATGAATGGACAAAATGGGGTGCAATGATCTTAGGAGAAATAGAGTTTTCTTGTGATTGTAGATTTTGTGGAAGATTCTTAGAACAGGTTTGAGGAGAATATAATTGCTGTTTTTGATTGGTGCTTTTCTGTTCTACCTGCCTAGTGAAGCAAGGCAAACCAAAAGCATGGACGTGATTTTTCAGGTTGGTCAGAGTAGGAGTTTTCTTAAGGAGCTTGTTGCTTTAAAATTGGCATTATGGTGTAAGCTTGATGTGTAGGTAACTAAGGAATACTTAAGTGTAAGAAAATTTTAGTTATTTTTTAATATAGCTCCAATACAACCCATATACAGTGGTGCCTCGCTAGACGAATTTAATTCGTCCCACGAGTCTCTTCGTATAGCGAAAAATTGGTTTTGCGAAGCGGCTCCCATAGGAACGCATTGAAGTGCGGTTTCCCATAGGGTGCCTCGCAAGACCTATGGGACGGGAAAAAATCGTCTTGCGAAGCATGCCATAGGAAACTTCGTCTTGCGAGTCTCCATTGAAATCGCAAAACGCTTTCGTTTTGCAAGTTTTTCGTCTTGTGAGGCATTCGTCTAGCAAGGTACCACTGTATTAATACTGTATATTCCCTTTGAGGGCAAAGCCCTCTCAAGGTGGCTTACAATTAAAGTATAATATGCTACAAATCTAACATTTAAACGGTCAATAGAAGCCAGCAAATAAGACAGTGAACTTCCAGTCCAAATACTAAAATGCAAAATAAAGCATTCAACAAGATTGTAAACAGGAGAATAAAAGCAACTCAAGAAAAATCCAACAAAAGCAAGTTGGTTTTTTGTGCTTTCCCAAGTACCTGAAGGAATGGTGTTTGCTGAAGTGTAGTTGGTAATGCATTCCAGAGACATGGGACCACTACAGATAAGGTCCTGTCCATGTTGGAGGCAGGCACGTGCAATGAGCCCCCATTGTCAGTCTTAAAGTGTGTGCAGGGTGATATGAATGTGAGTTCGTCCCTGAAAATGGGGAAATGCACCCCACCAAAGTTTGCTTTGAAGAGTTATTCCACCTTGTATTGCTTACCTGCATGTAAATTATTTCAGGAATCTAGCAATATCTGTTTTATGAGGCAGTGTAAAGCAAACATGGACATTGCACTGAAATTGCTTGGTTCCACCAGCTGCTGCAACACTACCATGTGACTGTTCTGGACATACAACCCATATAGTCAGATGGGATCCACATTCATCAGTTGAAGCTGTTAATGGTCCTACTGCTTTGTTTTTCTGTGAGGATTCAAAGTTTAAGTGAGTCAATTCCAGAGGTTGGCAACCTCCAGCCCATATGGGCCGGATCTGGCCCACGGAGGCCATTTATCCAGCCCATGAGCAACCCAGTCAGCGAGCCGCCCGCTCGGCAAGTCCCCCGCGCACTGCGCTAAACCGGCGCAGCGCAGGGACTCGCTGAGTGGTGCCGGAAATGGCAGCTGCACATGCACAGATGCCAGAAACTGTTTCTGCGCATGCTCAGACCCCAAAAATCATTTTTGTGCAAGCACGATTTTCGGCTTCCGGGCATGCGCATGTGCATGTCCGGCCCACGGATGATTGTCCATGGGAATGATCCAGCCCACAGCCGGAAAACGTTGCTGACACCTGGTCAATTTAGATGTAGCAACAAAATGAAGGATCAGGTTTCCCTCAAGCTGATCCCTCAAATAGAGGAAAGTTCTTCCACAAGATGTGCTTTTTGGCTCTTTTGGAGTCCTGTAGGCAGGCTGAGACACTTGATAGTTCAGTTGCTGTCTTATGTTCCATAATTGCCGCTGTGTTCTGTTGATTTTTATATTGTGTGGTGTTTTGTTTATTGGCTTTAACTGGATTGCTTTTAATTTGTTTTTATTTCGCTATAAACAGTCTTTAAACCCTTGTTGGGTGAAAGGTGTACAAGTTTAGTAAATAATAAGCAAACTGAAAACTAGCGTGTATACATGGAATAAATTTTGGGTCTTTTTATTCACTATTACGTTTTCAGCTCTGTTTTGAATAAAAGGTAGCCGTTTCATAAAACATAGTTTTTCAGAAGTACATGTTAATCTGCAAATCTTTAAAAATCCAGGTTTTTCACAGCATTCTGTATGTAGTAACAATTATTTTGGCATTAGTTTAGTATAGAGTAGAAGAGTGCCATCCACTGGGCAAAGTAAATTGCAGCATGGGGAAAATAACAGGGATGAATTTAAATACCATTGTTGCTTCAGAATGAACATGTGGGATTGTATAGGTGAGTACTAGTCCCTAAGGGAAATGTTATTAAACATTTATATGCCACCTTTCATGTATACAGCCTCCTAAAGTAGTTACAAAAAATGAACATGTTACACTATCAATTCAAATTTATACAGTCTAATATAATAAGACTTCAACAGATTAGCATTTAAAAACCAGCTAAATCCAACAGTCAAAACTAGGAGAGTTGGAAGATTAAGATTATGATAATTATCAACAGCATAGTATCATCACTGTGTATGATGCTTTGCAAAATAACATAATACAGTTCTCTGCCTCAAGGAGACTACAGTTTACTTAAGAAACAATTTTGGGGTGATTGGTGGAGCACTCATTGGACATTTTACTATTGGAGCAGACAAAAGGCAAATTCAATGTTAGGAATTCCTAAAAGATAAACATTTTGTTTCTTCATTTAAAACATTTCTATTCCATCCTTCAGTTCAAGATTTCCAGTGAAATGAACTCACATTTGAACACTGTAATTTTGACTCCTCTGTGTCCAAAACTGCTTTACATAGTTTGGAAAAGGCAACTAAGAGGGGGCAAAATAAAGAGTTATTAAATTGTGGGTAATCTGGTAAGAATAAACAAATATTATTCCTCCCTTAAAACCCTAGGATTAATCATTCATATATATATATATATATATATATATATATATATATATATATCCACATACATATGTTACTTTCATGACAGAGAAAAGTTTTCTCACGTGGTGCATAATTAACAGGGAATTGATTTCCATAAGACGTAGTGATGACCACTAGTTGAGTTGATTTTAATAAAGAACTGGACAGTGTTATGGAGAGGAAGTATATTAGCTTTGATAGTTAAAAATAAGGTGTGAGCCTGGAAGCAGGTGTCTCGCTAAACCACAGCTTAGTGTGAAGTCCAAATGCAGCTAATATTTGCATGTTGCATACATCATATGCTAGTGCTTGATCCAATCTAGCAATAGTAGATACTGCATGCACAAAGGGCTGCTATGGAGGGAAACTAGGAAATGAACCACTGGATTTGGATATTTTGTGCACTAATCCACAAGTTCAGGAGGGCAGCAGAAGTCTATAAATCATCTCTGTGGTTGATTGCAGGATGACACCCAGCAAGACACCCCTTTTTTCTCCATCTCCTTGTCAATTGATCATCATTTGGCTGACAGGGGGAGGTTGTCTGCTCTTTCTAGGGACTAAATGTGAAATCCTAGGTTTACTCAAATGTAACACTTACTGTATCCAACAGAGCTTATTCCTAGCAAAGTGTATACAGTGGTACCTCTGGTTATGAATGCTTCAGGTTACGTGCTCCACTAACCCGGAAGTAGCTGCTCCTGGTTGTGAACTTTGCCCCAGGATGTGAACGGAAATTGCACACTGGAGGCCCCATTAGTGAAAGCGCGCCTCAGGATAAGATCGGTTTCAGCTTAAGAATGGACCTCCGGAACGAATTAATTTCGTAACCAAAGGTACCACTGTATAAGATTGCAGCCTTGGGCCTTAAAATGGTCTCAAAAACAACCTGAGCACAATTCCTATGCTATATTTGTAAAGCTATAATAATTTTATTTATATTTTGATTTTGCAGTCATTACATGAGACAGATACTGGAAGCACTACGCTATTGTCATGATAATAACATAATTCACAGAGATGTGAAGGTAAGTCATATTAACATCACAAAAATATTTACCCTTTACTGTGTTAACAGTAAAGTGTGGCATTTATATTATCTGCCTTTTTCTTTGTTGCCATGTAGTTTAACCCATTCTTGGAAGGTAAGGCAAAGCGCCTGTTACGGTAGCAACTGGGACTTCCAGAATCTTTGGTACAACTACCAAAATACTGAAAATTGTAACATTAGCAAATCGTTTATGCATTCACAGACACACACACACACACATCCCACACTTTTTGGCCTTGAATTTATGATCCTTTAAAATACGTTGCTGCTGTATTTATCTCCACAGCCACATTCTTTAAAATAGAAGCTAGAACATAAGTTCCACAGGCTATGTATTAAATTCATTTGTTTCCATAGCATCTGTTATTTATTGTTCCAGTTGAATGCAGGTTCAATGCACAGGAGAGTCCAGTTGGGCTCTGTAGACCCTTAATGATATGTATTATTAATGTTTCATAAAAACATAGTGCTTGATCCAGTTGAGTAACTTGAATGGCACAAAGAAGGAGGGCTTAGTGAAAATGTGGAAGGTATGCATAGGTCTCCCAGGCTCTGTAATGCTCCCGTGCACCTACAAATGTGAGTATTGGTGTGGTACCGGTAGGGAATGATGAAAACAGAGCTCTATTAGTGGGGTAAGATTCAATGGGCTTGTTTGCAAGTAATACTAAAACCATGCTTTAATACCACACGTATGAGCTAGAACGAACCCATGCAAAGCCTCCAGTTCTCACACTCCTCCTCATCTCCTCCAACTTGACTGAGACCAGTGGCAGAGGAAGGAGGGTGCGGGGGGTGTGGTCCGCCCCGAGTGTCATCACTGAAGGGGGTGACAAAATGAGGGGTTTTTTATTTTAAAAAAATGGGGCTCATGAAACTTTTTAGGAGTAACATGGTGGCTTAGGCACCTGCAGGTTCTGCACTGCCTAAAACGGCAGTGTGGGACTTGCGCCTGCCTATGTGTGGGTGCTGTGCCCACATTTGAGTGGATTGGTCCCTAAATATTATTCATTATTTGTTTTATCTTTCTAATGTGAAGCTTTTTCTTTTTCTTTACTATAGTTAATAAATCTTAACAACAAACCTTCAGCTATTGTGAATACCAGTATATCTTCTGGAAATTATAGATTTCTGCTTGCTTGTGTTCCCTAATGCCATAAGCTAGGTGTCACTGTTTGATTCCTTTGAATACATTTGATCTTCAGCTGTGTTAAAACATAGAGTAAGGTCTTATCAAAGAATCCCAGTCTTGTTTCACCGTTATAAGGAATTAAACACAGACTCTGGAGAGTCAGCTTTAATTGGGACATATTGAAAATGTGATGAATCCATGTCTGTAGTGTCCTTTCAATTCCTGGAGTTGCTGCACTAAAACAGAAAACTCTACAAGCTGTTGCATTACATAACTTTTATTTATGTATTTATAACATTTATATAATGCATTTTGTCAATGTGCATATATTCAGTTTTTGAACAGTATTACTGTTCAAAAATTAAGCTATCAACTAGAAAATTTTAAAGAATCATGAAAGGTTCAGATGATAATGGATTATATTTTATTTGTTAAATTTTTATCCCACCCCTCCTCTTAAAAGGCCCAGGATGGCAAACAACAAGTGAGAAAACAATAAAATATCTTGAAAACAATTGCAATACCATTATACTGTATAATAATGTAATGTAATACATAATAATAATAATAATGTACAGAAGCTTTTATGATGCTTAGGAATTCGATTTGGTCACTATTAACTGATATTTGTTAGCTTAGCTTCAGTTAGTGTCATGTAGATTTTCCTTAAGATTTTACTTTGGTAACCACTTATATGATTTTGTAATAGCTAGACTTTTAAATGTCTGGGTAGGATTTTGGAGATGGGAAAATTAAGCAATGATTCTTATCTGCATGTACTGTATTCTGCAGTCTTCTTTAGAATAAATGTTATTTTCTCTTTCCATAATTTCTACAATACTAAGTACAACAAACTTTTTTTTAATGTGTTGAGGAAGGTGCAGAAGTCACAGGGTGCTTCTAACCACTAAACAAAAATAGTTGCTGTAAGTTAACAACATGTGAGTCAAGATAGCTTGGTTAAATCAGTGGCCAGAATTCAAAGAACTCTTCAACTAATTCCTTGCATTGAAGAGAGTTTTGAGCTTGCTTTTCTTGAACTGCGTTGGAGAATATCTGATGAAAATATTCTATATTTAGCAGTGTTTTGCTACACATCAAATAAAAATGAAAATATTGTATGGTCTGCTTGTAAATGGTTTCTGTAATCTGTAAAAAACAATTGCTTTGGTGTTTTCCACAGTAAGATTTAATTGTAAATTATATTTTCTCCCCCCCCCCAGTATTTGTATATGTGTTTGCAAATTGAATAGCAGCATTAGTATTGATATACTGAACAGAAATTGAGAGTAAAGGTCTGTTCTGTTGTTATATTTAGTAGAGTGAGAGTTTCTATGTCTGCATTTTGATAGAGCACTTTTAATTAATTGCAATGATACATTGGGCATTATATGTGGCTTTACCAGAGAGATAGGTAAAGGTGCCCCTGACCATCAGGTCCAGTCGTGTCCAATTCTGGGGTTGCGGCACTCATCTCGCTCTATAGGCCGAGGGAGCCGGCGTTTGTCCGCAGACAGCTTCCGGGTCATGTGGCCAGCATGACAAAGCTGCTTCTGGCGAACCAGAGCAGCACACAGAAACACCGTTTACCTTCCCGCTGGAGCGGTCCCTATTTATCTACTTGCACTTTGATGTGCTTTCGAACTGCTAGGTGGGCAGGAGCTGGGACCGAGCAGCAGGAGCTCACCCCGTCGCAGGGATTCGAACCGCCGACCTTCTGATCAGCAAGCCCTAGACTCTGTGGTTTAACCCACAGCGCCACCTAAGCACTAATTTTAAACCTTTTAGAGGCAATGTAGTAAGTAAAATAGTAGGTATTTCTTTAGCTTTGGTTCTTACTCAAAGCCAAATAAATACATAACATTGGCAAAGGCATGGTATAGGATGGGAACACTTACTTCCTGCATGTATGTTGTTATTTAGAACTGGAACTTTGAGGCTTATAGGCCCAAAGACTAAACAGTGTCTCTGATTGCTACAGATAAAGCAACTTCTGAATTATGGCAGGCTAGGGCTAAGCAAACCTATTCTGCTTAACTTCTGCAACATGAAACATCTTCTACCCCCCTTCCTAGATAACAGCTTTGTCTCAGGTTCGCTTAGTCCTTTTTGACTGAAAGACTGTGGCTGCCCAGTGCTGTACCTCCATGGTGACATGGCCAGGGTTCTTCATTGTATAATTTTGCCAGCAATGGATCCAGTTACGGGCTAAGACCCCAACACAAGTTGTGATGTTGGAGCCACCATTTCACCTATTTATGGCCATCTTCTAGACATACTGTATAGAAGCCTGATAGAAAGTGAACTTTGCCATGCATGTTACAAGCAGACCGATAAAAACATTACTGTATCCATAATACATGCAACAATCGTTTAAATTGTTGTGGCTCAGGAAATTTGGGTTGCTAATTTAGACTGTGGCTTACAAAAACAAATGCAGAAGCAAGCAGTCAGTTGCTGATAGTGTTATTCAGTTGCGATCAGAGGAACCAGATACAGTATCTGACCCTTTTCTATTCAGGAACACCACAGTGGGATTTTAACCACTTGCAGGGGCTTAGAATGCCCAAACCCACTCACAAGGCACTACAATTTTTCTCATTTTATTTTAATATTATCAAAACACAGAGATGTGTTTTAGGGTTCTACTATATGCGAGGTACGTATAATGTAGGAATAACCAGCTAGAAGACAAATATTAAGTGTGGGATGTCTGCATATTTCATTAGAGAATATTTCTTCTTTAAGGTAATCAAAATGCAAAGACTGACAGTGCTGGAGTTTCAGCAAATGTAGCCCTTTCATTCTTGCATGGCAACCTGCACATGCCACTGCCCCTTTTAAACATGGCTGTGAAAGGATCCTCTGCCATCTCCTGCTTGGCACCCACACTTGGCAATACAGAGTGCTTTCCAATCATTTCTAATTCAGTAGTGTCAGCAACGGGTTAGTAGCCATAATCAGGAAAGTGCAATATACAATTTTTACCTGCTCTATTTCAATTTCATTGTTAAGGATTCATGGTTAACAATTCATTCTACATTTTCTGACTTTTGTAACCCTTGGTTACATGTGCTGTGTAATTCTAAGCATATTTACTCCGCTAGATTCTTATTATTATTTTCTTCCTGCTTTATAAGGTATTTTTTATTTTATATGTGTTTTATGTTAAAATGAAAAGAAACGAGTGAACACACTAAACTTGTTTTGTAATATTTGAGATACTTGTCTGCATGTACTGTATACAGTATAGTTTGGAATCCATTGACACAAATAGTTTTAATTAATGTAAGTCTGCAGTACAGTTGTAAAATGTTATTGAGAATTAATGCTAGCAAACATCATTACATACACAAGAGTCTTGTGCGGAGATTACTTTCTGCTTCTAATATACTTTACACACACACCTTTTCAAAAGTCTACTGCATCTACAGCTATTACTACTTTTTCATCTCAGAAACCTTACTCTTAAATTCAAAAGTCTTAGCTATTACAAAATTATATATGTGATTACCAAAGCAAATTCTTAAGGAAGTTCTGCATGAGAGTAACTAAAACTAAGACCATGCAAAAATGTTATCTCTGTTGACAGGATTTGTTAACTTTAAGCTACAATCCTATTCACTCACTGAACTCAAATGGAAGTTACTTCTGAGCAGAAATATATGTTAATTGTTAATCTTATTAAGATGCATTCTGGAATGGTGACTTGGGATTTCTGAATTATCTTGAAAAGAATGTCCTTGTTTTGTCTCTGAAGTACTCTCATTCACACTTGAATCCACATGAAGTCGCTTACAAATCAGTTGAAGTACAGTTTTCCGGACACTTCTGGACATGAAGAAATACATAACTGGATCTAAGCAGCTGTTAAATGATGAGAAGACTAATGTGATCTCATTATATTTGTGAATGATCTGTTTCCAGTAACAAGAAGTTTTTTGTAGTTGTGAAGTGATATAAATAAATCTGAATATATGATAAGGAACAAAGCATAATGTGAAAATGATAAGTACTATGAAAGATTTCCTTGCAATGGCAACATATGTTCTAGTATTAGGAAAACTTGTTCTCTTCTTGGAAATTTTCAGAAGATTGTTTGCAATTTTAACATACGACAGAATCAGTAGGATGGAAACAATCCAAAATATTATAACAAGAATATAATTAACACCTGCTTCCATTTTTGCGTTTTGCTTTTCTCTGTAATGGAAACATTTTGATGAATATTTATCTTCATTCCTGGTAGACTGAACAACCATCAGTATAAATCCCGTTATTGCAACTGTCCACAGCGTACAACACAAATATACGCTTTGTCTTGCTGTTAACACTCTAGGGCGTGGTATAGATTTGTTAATTTTTACATAACGGTCCCAACTAATAAGCCCTAGTAGTACAATGCTGATGTACATGTTCATATAAAATAAGTTTCCTACAATCTTGCAAAAAATCAAGCCCAACAGCCACTTGTTCTGGGCTATGTGATAGAATATTCGGAAAGGGAGACAAAATATCAGTAAGAGATCTGCGATGGCAACATTAAGCAAATAAACATGGATAGAGTTCTTCTTGCAAGGAATGCCCAGAAAAACATACAGGGCAGTAATATTGCCAACCAATCCAATTACAAAAATGACCGAATATGAAAATAGTAGAGTTAAAGACAGTGATTTCTCTTCCGTATCACAGTAAGTAACAGGCATTTCTGTGGAGTTTTTTCCAGTTTCATTTTCAGCAAGTGAAAAATTCATTATTCTTCTCTGGGGTTTTACTGTGTGGGAGTTAAAATTCTTAGTAAATCTTCACTTACACTTTTCTGATATTGCCTGGAATAAAATGGAAGACAGTGCAACGAGTACAATGAACTTGATTAACTTTTCAAACAAACTCAGAAACTTATCTGTCATAAGCCTTGTTTTAGTCATGCATCAGCAAAATAGGGTCTTCTCCCAGAAACTATTTATGAACAAGTTTGCAATTATAACTGCTTTATTTATGAAAACATTTTGCTCCTTTTATTTCTCCTCTTTTTTAAAAGTAAGGGAAGAATGAAAAGTAGGCTTTCTATAAAATCTGATATCAATCCAGTATCCCCAGTGCTTAGATGATTGCATTGATAACAAGTGGTGATAAACAAATAGTAGGTAAAGTCTCCTTTGGCACATTAAAAACAAACTTGTTTCAAAAACGATCAAAAATACAAAATGTGTCTTGATATTAGCTAGGTAGTATCTTAGGAATGTAAGAAACAGATCTTGTTTACATACCAAATATAACTATTTGGAATTCCCCACTGTCTGTGGTGGCTGAGGCTGATGGGAGCCCAACAGTATCTGGAGAGCCATGGGTGCCACACCTGGGTTAGGGAAAGACATGTTAGAAATGGAACAAAGATCTTGTTTGATCTGTGGCTATGAGAATTTCCCCATGGCATTAGCTTGATTGAGAGTCTCTGCAAAAATATTTACATTTTGATACCTAAACCCATAATAAAGTGACATTCTAAAACCATGCCAAAGCAGGTTGACTTTGTCACCATAAAAACAGATTCAGATTATTTAAGGGTAGATTCAAAATGGAAAATCAAATTCTACTTTGTGTTTGTAGTTTAGAGTATGATTTCATTGTTGAAAATGAAAATATGAACCTTGAAAGATTTAGATTTATGATTTTACTAGTGTTTTAATATCACATTTTATATACCGTATTTAGACTCAAGAGTGTGTTCGTTTGCATGCTCTCTCTCTCTCTCTCTCTCTCTCTCTGCAATCAGCACTAAGCTCAGAGGGGCTTACTCCTCAATAGCCATGAATAAGTTGTGCTGTATTCACACTCTGCAGCAAATCCTAAACTACTTGTTGTTCCAATGATATGCTACTACTTTAATAAAGTTGCTTGTGGCAGTCTTAACATTTCTCTGCCTTTTTAAAAGGAAAGATGAAGATGTGAAAGAAAAGTAGAATATGTTCTTGAGAAAAGTGCTTTCTCATCTGTCAAGAAAGTTGCACTAGAAATTTAGAACTGTTTTTCTGCACTTAACATATGAGCAAAATAGAACTATAATAAAAGGAAATACTCACTTTTTGGTTAGTGGCGGAGTTTTTTCTACTGAATTCTCCTTTCAGCCCTTGCGTTTAAGGAAGTAAGGGAGGAAAGGAAGTCTGTCTTATTAGAAAGTTGTGACTAGGGTGGTTTTAAACTGGTAAGAATCAGCTTCATCAGCTATTTTAGTCTTTCGTGCTTTCCTCCAGATAACTGTTGGAGGATTGGGGGATGGTGATGAGCTTTTATGTGTAATAGTAATCTCTGATGCATGAAGATGCACCGTGGGAATGGCAGGTACAGTATATATAAACACACATTGGGATATGGTGGAGGACAAAATATGAGTACTAAATACAGGGGAATGCAGAAACACATACAAATAAGAGAGCTGCCATAGCTGAAAACAAAAGCACATTTAAAAAGAAATCCCAGTTAGCTCTAACCATGATTTTAGCTTGCTGGTGAGGCAAAGCTTAATCAGAGTTAAGGCAGCAGAAGGGGATACTTTACAGAGTGGTTGGGTAGTGTGTTTTCCTGGACCTACTTCCAATGTTTTAATCATGATTAAGAGTATGTCTGATAAATGATTACTTTTTTATGATTACTGAAAGACAATTACTTTTTCGGTGAAAGAAATATTGCCTACAATCCTTTTCCAGGCACTAAGTAATGCTGTCAAATTTTATACTTCAATCTTCCATTTAAGCTATTCTTCTTATTGTCGTTGTTGTTGTTATAATGTCTAAATAAAATGTAAAATCAATAATGGTATGTCCACCTCAGAATACAGCTTCCCTCCCCTAAATATTTTTCGTGCTTATGCAAAACTTGTAGTTCTCCAAAGCCTGCTGATACCTCCTCTTTGTACATGATCGTGCTATTTTGGCAACCTAAGGACAGGCAGCTAAGATAAATGAGATCACTGGGTGTGGTGAATTTTGCCACTGATGGGTTAGATATGATTGACAGATGAGTATTGTCACAGGAGTGGGTGGACAAAATATGCACTGGTTTTGTTAGCATTTGCTAGGTGTAAAGCAGTAAGGGGTGCTACTGAATCAAACATATTCAAAATGAGAACTTGTTGTGAAAAGGTAATTTAACAGTAAGGAATTAGACATATTAGAAGAGCTTTTCATTTATTTATTTTAAAGAAGGTACAGAAGAGTTCATGCAAATAGAATTTTGCAAGAGTTCTCCAGCTCAAAACAAGTGTGCTGCTTGTTTTAGTAACTTCTGTTTTTGCACCAGATAATAGGTACAGTGCCTCTTTGATGTGTAATAGGAAGGAGTCCCAAAGAATAGGTGCCACCACACTAAAGGCCTGATTCCTACATTGTTTGGAACAAACCTTCTGATGACATGGAATCTTCAACAAGTCCCAGTAAGCAGTTGAACCAATGCCTTTTGCAGTAGCTGCAGGTAGCCAGAAGTGTGGTATGCAAGTTGACACAGGAATTTCTATTTTTTCTCCTAAAGTTTAGTTAAAGACTCTCCACAAAAATAGGCAATGGTCGAATTGCATTTTATGGTATTGAAATTTAGATTTGCTCTGATGAACTAACAAGAAATTTTCATTAGGAATAAAATCAGATAAGTTTAGGGAAATAATGCTTCTGTTGGTTGAGTGTGTTATGTTGGTCACAAAAACACATAAGCCCTCCACCACAAACAAATGAAAATTTATGTTTTACCTTTATTCTCTTTTTTTTGAGGTTCTTGGCATTAAGAAAATGGGATAAGATGTTACCTGAAATATGTTCATATGGAGCATTTCTTGTGACCAGTGTGCCCCTACATTGCATAAATGTGCTGTCCCATTTGTCATCTAAACCTATTTTTATAAATGCACCATACCATCAGTGTAGGGAAACCTTACAAAGCAACCAATCCCTTGTTGTGAACGGTTGCTACAATGAAGTAGCCGGATACCTCTGGAAGACATAGGTTAGGCTGACAATTTACACAGAATCTTCCTTATCCTCCTGAACATTTTCTTCATTGGTTGAGCTTATGCTACACAGAAAACTAAACCAGACTAGTGGCAGAATAATCCGGTTAAGTTGAATAACAAACTCAGTGAAACTCTTGTGAGGGATTAGAACAGGAGTGGGAAACCTTTTTGACTCAATGGACCAGATCGTTATCATTCCTTGGCCCCATAGGCCATCTTTAACAGGTGGGCGAGAAACCACCTGATACTGGACAGTTGGCAGGTGGGTTGTCAAAGTTCCTTGTGCAACATGTCCCAAGCACCCAGCAACCACCTGGTTGTCAGGCACTTGCAAACCGCAGAATGATGGGATTTGCCAGCAAAGTGACAAGCTGCTGTCTACAAAGACCAGCTTTGCAATTGAGTTCCCTACAGGGAATTCAGGCAGGCAGCCAATCCAGTAGGGTTGAACTTACTGCCCATCAGCTAACTTCAGTCCTGCTTTCTGCAGGGTTAGGCTGCAGGATTGAGTTCGCCAGAGGGTGCTCAGTTGTGTAGCCAGTTCAAATGTATGTCTCCCTGCCCTAAACATGACATCACATATGACATCAGGAGGAGGCTTGCCATCCCTGGATTGAAATCTTAACAGGTTTTGGGTGCTTCTCTCCTTGGTGGTAGAACAGAAATTTACAAGAATAACAAAATTACTTTCTCAACAAATTCCCGCCTTCAGCTGCCCCATATCACCTGCCAAAACAATGGTTCTATTCAGCTGATACATCCATTAATGTCAATTGACACTCTTTCTAGCTTTAATACCATTACCAAATATGTGTTGTCTTTTTGTGAACATTGAAAGCCGAGCTAACTCTGTTGAAGACCTACACCAGAGAATACTTAGCCATTTATGTGGTTCTTGTGATTGTTGTAAAGACATAAGCCTATTTTCTGTTGTCATAATGTTTTGTTTATACCAAATTTTGTTTTGTTTTGTTTAAATTAAATATCAGAGGGGTTTTTGTCTTTTCAGCCACACTGTGTGCTACTTGCCTCAAAGGAAAATTCGGCACCCGTGAAACTTGGTGGTTTTGGTGTTGCTATTCAATTAGGGGAATCGGGACTTGTTGCTGGAGGTAAGAAATGCAAGTGTTTCGAAAGAGGTGCTATGGAGCTCAAAATGGCGAATTAACATTTCAGGCACTAACTACCTAAAAACACTTTCACTTCTCATAGCTGTATGTGAGGGAGGGATTTTTGTGACAGTCAAAATGAAAGATGATCCATAGTGAGAAAGTTCCCTTCCTGAGAATTGTTTATAATTATTCATCACCTTCCCACCTCCTCCAGTGTCTTTTGACTGTCTTAACACCTTTTAAATAAATAATCCTTGAGCTACTTATTATCCTTGCCATGAATCATCTATAATTGGGAGGGGGGGGCAGAAAAAAACCTTCTAGGCCTGCATTTGAGGCCCCTCCTTAAAAGTTGCCAGTTTGCTATTTTGCTTCAATTAAAGCCAGGACACCTGTTTTCATGTCATGTAACATTCAGTGGAGACAAAGCAAGGAGGAGGAGAGATGAAAGGGGTGCATTTACCGGGCCCCAGACCACTGAGATCAGCCAAGGTTCTGGTATCATGGGCTGTTATTGCACTGGTAGAACTGTTACAGGCCACCATGTCTTTTTCCAGGTAGAAGCTGCTCAGATCATAGCTCCATCTTTGAAAACTAAAGTCATTTTTGTATTTTCCTTCAGGACGGGTAGGAACACCTCATTTTATGGCCCCAGAAGTAGTAAAAAGAGAGCCATATGGAAAGCCTGTAGATGTGTGGGGATGTGGAGTGATCCTTTTTATTCTGCTCAGTGGTTGTTTGCCTTTTTATGGAACAAAGGAAAGATTATTTGAAGGCATTATCAAAGGAAAATACAAGGTACGTTATATTCATTTTTCTCAAGGAAAAAGAAGTCTGGATTTTGTAAAATGTATTTTGATGCATTAAAATATGTGGACAAACTCCAGGCTTTTTTTGATAAGAATTAATCAGATCAGCAGTCTCCTGAAAAGTTGTATTCGGAGCACTGTGGAAGTACAGAACTAGAGGGGCAGTTCCCCTCTCCCACCTCCAAGTTCAGGAAGGCGGCTGGGACTTGTCATGGTCATTCACTATGAAAGGACCTGTCACACTTATCATGGATACTTGCCACGAAAAGCACAGCAAGTGAGTTTGCAGACCCCTGACCTGTACAATCTTCATCCCTAGTCATTTGTTGTTGCATTTGCACATCAGATTGGAAGTGTACACTTCAAACACCTAAAAAATGTTTTAAAAAATTTCCCTGATCCTGCAGGTAAGCACTGAAGTCTACAATAGCGCTTCCCTACCCATGGCATTGGAAGTGTTGTTGTTAGCCAGGTTAATGTGCCATAATTTTTAAAGAGCTCAAATAAATCCTCTTAATGTGTTCACTTTTTTAAAAGGGTATTGCAAGTATTGAGTCTTCTTACTTTCTGATTTTATTAATTGGTTTGTATTTTTGGAGTTGCAATCATGTGTCATTTGGTAACAATCACAATAGCATAAATTAAAGCATATTAAAAACATTCTGTGGGTAAGCGGTCCTGTGTTTCCTTACTACTCAGTTCTTCTTTTGTAGAAAACATGGAGGAGCTAGAAACCACATAGTTTCCAAAACACAGTGGTTTAACAATAAAGTCTAGTTTCAAGTTCACAGTTTCATTCAAAACTGACATTTGAAAACTCCTATTTCCTGTTTTCAAAGCCAAATATTAGGTTTTAGCTTATAGTTCATCAGCTAGGGAGTCTGCTTTTAAAAAAAAACCCAACAAACTTACTTTCTATAAAGTGGTTCTGAACCATTTTTTAATATAATAAAAGCTGCACAAAGAGGTGGGTGTTTTCCATCTGTGGCTTGCTGAAATTTTGTTTACTTTGGAGGGAATTAAACAATCTTTAGTTAATTGTCCTTAGTTTGCAGGAATATTGAGTATGTATGGTATATTTCAGTGGTGGTGTATCTGTACACTTCAAACATGCACACACAGAAATCAGAAACCTGAACTTAGGTAACAGATTCCATTGAAAGAAAAGCTGAATTATGTAATATGTACATATTATTTGAATTGAACACATACATTATTATTATTATTATTATTATTATTATTATTATTAGAAACTAGCTAAATATTGCATGCAAATATGAGTAATGAAACCCTGATTGCTCTTTTCTGGGAGGACATTTCACCTTTTCCCTGCCCCTCACTTTTGCATACCAAATCCTGTTACTGCTGCCACTTTTCACTGCATGAAGTTTCAAATGCATAAAAACATACTGTTGGAGTTCATGAAAGAGAGAAAGTGACATGGGTGGGTGGGTGATTTGTTAAGTATCTTATACCCTAAATCACCACCACCCGAACTGTCTTTTATTACTGGTTTTTTAAATGCCCTTGATAGAGTTTCTTTATATGCATTGTACATAGTGTTAAGTTAGGCCCTTGCTGCTGAGGTCTAAGTTTGGCTACTCAGCAATAAATAGAGAAGTATTTTGCAATTGCACTGCTTCAAAGTGTTCCGTATTTTTAAATATCGGAGAATTCAATTGACTTGATCTGGTAGATTACTTGGTGAACTGTTTCAGTTCTTACAAAAGTAGTTGTGCACTAATCTGCACAAATGTTTTAACTTGGATTGACGTTTCCAGCTTTTTAACAATCTACAGCATGTTTCTGGAACTCTTGTTGTAAAGACCCTGTCATGTGCCTTAGCTTAACTTACTCTTTTTGACCTAGATGAATCCAAGGCAATGGAGCCATATCTCTGAAAGTGCCAAAGATTTGGTACGACGTATGCTTATGCTGGACCCAGCTGAAAGAATTACTGTTTACGAGGCACTCAACCATCCTTGGCTGAAGGTAAGCAGTATAAATGGTGTGAAAGAACAGCTGATCTCCAAATCTGTCAATGTTTATAAACCTTTGTAAGACTGTTGCTAACTTGTATGTACTGATACCAAGCCCTCAGATGGCATAATAATAATATAATTAAACAAAACATCATAAAAATATTTGAGCACATTTAATATTTGAAGCCAAAAGAATAGAAAAAAATTAAATGTCAATGTTCTAAACACTGTAGAAAAACACACAAAATAAAAAGGGTTTACTTCCTGCCTAAAAACCGTCAGGGATGCGACTAAGATTTTCTGAGGTAAACCTGTAATTGTGGTCTTGCCACAGAGAAGGTTTGTCTCAAACTGTCGAAAGGCACACAGAGATGGATTCTAGGAGGGTATTTTGTAATGTTCCAATTTTTGTCAAAAATCTACAATACCGTCCTTAATTAATCTCTTCTGTTTTCTGTAATTTCACATTCTTGTTCCTAACTTTATGGCAGCAATGAAGAACCATTTTATTTCAGGGGGCATTTAGGGTTCTCTGAGTTGCTGCTCTGAGCTTGTGTTTTTCTGTTTTTGGCTCCTTGTTGTTGTTTTTTTGTTTGTTTCATTTTGTCTAATGGTTGTTATGAAATATTTTTCTAAATGATTATGAGCTATCTCAAGACACTTTGTGTGAGATAAATATCTTTTTGAAAAAGAGAGAGAGAGAGATTCCTGGGAACTGCCCTGACTCAGATTAAAATTTACAAACATACTTTTTTCAGGGGGTTTTTTTGTTTGTTTTGAACATGTGTTTAATAATAGAGTTAATAACTCTAACTGAATACAGTTCTAAATGATATACATTGTTTCCAATATTTTATTTGTAGGAACGTGATCGCTATGCATACAAGATTCACCTTCCAGAAACTGTGGAACAGCTGAGGAAATTCAATGCAAGAAGGAAGTTAAAGGTAAAGAAAACAAGCAAACTACTTATATTAAAATATACCGAAATAGCATTCAGGGTGATCGCCAATGTTAATTATACCCACGCCAGACATACATTACTCTGAATATGACTTAGTTGAAAATCACTCTCAGAATAGTATTCTAGTTGTTGGCCTTAATGATATTGGGGTGGGGGGGATGATTGTTTGGGGGGGGGAATCTTCATGAAAAGATGTGGATAGCCACATAATTTGAATTATTTAAACTGGAATAAAAGAATCATCAACAATAAAATGCATATTGTTATAGAACAGTTCCCAAGCGTCTTCTCTTCTCTTCTCTTGTCTGTCTGCCCAAGTACATGCAATATTTGCAAGCTGACGTCACCACCTTGCATTTCAGCAGAGTGAAGCAGTAATAGGCCATTTTTGCAGTCTCTGGGTGGGCAGCAGTTGCAGCCTGATGAAGCAGGCCCTCAATGTCACAGAACCAAAGACCTCTCCATTGTGTGGCCAGCTGCAAAGGAGGGTGGGATAACCCACCATCTCCTAGTTTTCGAATCAGCCAATCAGAGTACCAGAGGGCCCAGCTATATACCGTAGGCCAATTGTGCCCGAGTTCAGGGCTACAGTCAGCTGAAGAACATATAACTACTTGGAATTGTGCTACAGAGAATAAAGTTTAATGGTTACTCTGGTATTGCACAATCCTTTGTTTCAGTCATAAACACTTTACATAGGTAAAGAACTTTAAACCAGTTTCTGATTCAACTGATTCATCCCAGAATGGCTATTAAAATATCCACAGAGTTGGCTCTGCAAAGGTGTGTTGGATTCATAGGTGACCATTTGAATACAGGTTACAAGCAAGCAACTATTTTTGCTAGTGCTAAATTTAGAATCCCCTTTGGCCTTAAAATGATGGCTTTAGGATCTATAGTATTGGGGGGAACATTACTGATAGTGCACTTTATGACGTTAGCTTTTTGTTTATTCAGGGTGCAGTACTAGCAGCAGTATCAAGCCACAAATTCAATTCTTTCTACGGTGATCCCCCTGAAGAACTGCCAGACTTCTCTGAAGACCCTACCTCCTCAGGTATTTCCATTTAAAAGAACATTACTCTAGTGACTTTTGGTCAGACATATTCTAATTGTGGGTGGTATCGAACAGAGCACTTCTGCTAAAACCAGAATTTCCACTTGCACTAGAGATATTTTCATTGGGTGTCAGACCACCACATGGGTGACTATCGCCACCTGGCATTCAATGCAGGAAATGTTCAGAGTCAAGCAGGATAGATGTAATAAGATCCCAAGGAGCTGAACTACTCAGTACTACAGCTTTAAAAAATACATGTTTGGAGAATGTTAGAAACAGCAGAAGAGATTCCTGCTTTGTCTTCCTTTATCTCTAAACCAGCTCAGACTAGGAAGTAGGAACATAGAAAGCAGCCATAATTTATGTCAGAACATTGGGACATCTGACTCAGTATTACCTATACTGACCAGGAATGGCTTTCCAGGGTTTCAGACAGGAATCTTTATCAGCTGTACATGGATATTCCAGGGCAGTGGTTTTCAACCAGTGTGCCATGGCACCCTGGGGTGTCTTGAATGATGGTCAGGGGTGCCGCGGGCAACACTGACCTCTGTCCCTTTCCTTCCTTCCCTCCCTTCCTCTGATGCCCTCTCACGTCTCTGCCTCCCAAAGGCCTGAACAGCTGTTTGTTGCAGCAGCCCTGGCTACATGCTCCCCATGTGAATGGTGCCTCTGGTGCTGGTCAGGGGGTGCTTCCCAGGCCTGTGGGACACTGTGAGGAGGTACCTCTCTTTGGGGCATGGGGGGCAGCTCAGAGACCAGGGGCTGCAGCTGCGGCTGCCCAGAGGATTCTCAAGGAGAGGGAAGAAAAGAAGAGACACTCCACAAGGGAGGGTGTTTGAAAAAGGGTGAGAGGCTGCCAGCTCTGCAGGCAAGAGGTGACATAACTGGGCTCTTGAGCCCCACAGGGGTGCCGCAGAAAGAATGTGGTTGCTCAAGGGAGCCATGGACCCAAAAAGTTTGAAAACCTTTGTTCCAGGGGTTAAACCTGGGGTTGGTTGTACATGAAGTATATACTCTGCCACTGAGCTATGCTTCCCAATTCATATTGGGAGCAAGAAATCTATCTCTGTTCCAAGTCCTCTAGCAAGTGCTCCAGCTGCCTATTAGTTCAGTTAACTCAATTAAAAGTGCTTTTGATAATGTATAAAGCTCTGAAGAACTTGGGATTTGGGTATCTTAGAGAATTCTTCTGCCAGCACCAACCTGTTGAGGCTTTGAGAACAGTGCCTGTGGTCCTGCTTTTTGTGCCTCGTGTAAATGTTATTCACAGTGTGGGAACATAGGATAGGGTCTTCTCAGTGCTGGCACCCCGATTATGAAACACTTTCCCCCTGTTAGCACAGACAGCTACCAAGTCCTTTACACCTACTAGCTGACTTACAATAATAATAATTTATTATTTATACCCCGCCCACATGGCTGGGTTTCACCAGCCACTCTTTGGGGTGAGTAGTTGTGGCAAGGAAAAATAGAGGCCTCCTAGTAACCCAATCAGAATCAAATAACAAAAACAATTAGGAAGAGTAAAGGAACCTTTAAGGTGATGAAAAAATAATCCTGAAATTGATGTAACAAATGCATCTCCAAATTGTTCAGAATATTCTTTCCTATTCAGTATCTTGTAAGTGGTTCCCAGTTTTTATGAATTTTCTTTTTCTCAAAGAATATTTATAATATGAACATAATTAATTCAGTTAACTTATTTTACTGCATGCCATATCTTGATAAGTTGTTCTGTTACCAATAGGAGTACTTACTGATTGCCCATCCACAAACACTATTACAGTAATATATTGACATATTTCCCACTAGCTGTTATCTCTGATCTCTAAAATGCACTATCGTACACTGAAAGTCAGTCACAACTTTGCATAATATACATTTTCACTTCAAGATTTTAGCATTATGCACTATATTTTTCAAGCGGCATCTATTAAAGCTTCAGGAAGGCTTTATTTCTACTGGTTCCTCAATCTTGATAGAAGCAGTAGCCCACTTACATAACTGCCCTGTCATCTTTCCTGTCCTAAAACTTGCATGGTTCCTCTTATTTTCTGTACAACATCAGCATGATTTCTCTTCCTCATTTGAAGATAACAGTATGTATTAAAGCAAAGGTTAATAGTTAGTTTATTTTGTCTCCCCATGCATCCTTGTGTCTTGAATATGTCAGGTGGAAGAGTTATGAAACTGGAGAAGCCTCCTTCTCACGCTAGGTTGCAGGAATGTGTTGATGCTGTATAGCTCTACTAAGCTATATTGCTATGTATAGTGCCACCACACTATATTATTTTGTTTTTGTTTTTCCAGGGCCAGGAAGGAGAGGCTTGAATGTTTTTTTGACACTTACTTAACTGTACTCACTGGAGAATCCTTCAGAGGGATTTGTACCTTATTTCTTGAAATAAAATAATTCAATTTTTTTAAAACGAATGTGGCATGAGATACAAGCTTATTAGTAAGGAACTTAAGAAACTTCAGTTGAGCTTTTATATTTAAATTTAACTGACGCAGTGCTGTATGGCATGATGCGGGTGGCGCTGTGGGTTAAACCACAGGGCCTAGGGCTTGCTGATCAGAAGGTTGGCGGTTCGAATCCCCGTGACAGGGTGAGCTCCCGTTGCTTGGTCCCTGCTCCTGACAACCTAGCAGATCGAAAGCATGTCAAAGTGCAAGTAGATAAATAGGTACCACTCCAGCGGGAAGGTAAACGGCGTTTCCGTGCACTGCTCTAGTTCACCAGAACCAGCTTAGTCATGCTGGCCACATGACCCACAAGCTGTACGTTGGCTCCCTCGGCCAGTAAAGTGAGATGAGTGCCGCAACCCCAGAGTCGTCCGCGACTCGACCTACTGTTCAGGGGTACCTTTACCTTTAGTGCTGTATGATTCTAAATCTGAGGGGAAAGGTGAAGAAGCATGATCTCTTAAGCTGTGAGCAATGTGCACTAAACCCTAATTCTCAGCCTTGATCTTTTAACATTTATTTTGGGAATATAGTCTACTTCACAAGTGTGTTGTAAGGATTAGCAGTGGTTTGAGCATTCAAAAGCACTATACAAATGTTGGTGTTTCCTGCAATAATATTAATTCTTCAATATCATTCTTATTGTTATAAAATTATGGAAATCAGCAGAAATGCAGGTTGTTTACTGGCAGAACTTTCAGAATACAAATTTCAAATGGGATTCTTCTTTCCAAGGTAATACCAGTTGAATTTTCTGGGATGTGACAGTTCTGGTAAGGAAGAGTATAGTGTGCAGGGCAGTGCTTTTTTCTGGGGGGATGCAGGGGTACGCATACCCCTAATCATTTTGTGAATCTTTGTACAATTGTCCATGTACTGTATCTATTTTTCCCAGTCTGAACTATAAAATGGTGATTTTCTTGAGTCAAAATGAGACTACCCCTAAACATTTTTTTAGAGAAAAGAAAGCACTGTTGTAGTGTATAAAGCAGTCTTCCCAACTCCCAGCAGCCCTAGTCAGCATGTGTAGTGGTTTGGGATACTGGGAGCTAAAAATAAGCATTTTTAGATTTCCTGTATTTAATACTTTGCTTGTAATAATAAGAAATAATGTAAGAAATGTTTTGGGTTTAGTGCTTGATATACTAAATTACCAAAATTATTTTAACATTCTATAATTACAATCCTGCCTAAGCACTACAACAAAAGTTTAGGATGTCATTCTGCTTGTTCTTAGATTAACAGAATGCCATAGGAAAAATTTATCTTGGTTTTAAAAGACGTCAGTTTTATAAGATGGTAAGGAAGCAATACTATTTAAATAAACATTCACATCTTTATTTACAAAGAACATTTAAAACAATATAAGAAATGATATAGTAGACTTTTAAGAAACAGCAGTATGTAAAGAGGGAAACAAACCAGAAGTGGAAGTTGAAGGAAGCTCAGGAGGGGGAGGGAAGAAGTGATGTAACATAAATGTTATTGATATGAGATGTATGTAATGATAGAAAAAGAAAAGTGAATAAAAATTTAATAATAAAAAGGAAGCAATACTCAAGATAAATGATGTAACAAAAAGAGAAATGGTCACACCAATCCTGAGGTAGGACACACTGTGAAGTAACTTTAGATCATTTATTCTGGATATTACATTTACTTACTGGTACTTACTTACTTACTTACTTACTTACTTACTTAGTATACCACCCTTTATCTGAAGATTACCAATAACCCCCCTTCTGTTAACACTTCTAAAAGGCTACAGAATCTTAATCAGCTAAAGCCCTGGTTACAGAGAAACATTTTTGCATGGCTCCTAAAAATATGTAATGAAGGCACTCGGCGAGCCTCCTTTGAGAGAGCATTCCACAAACAGAAATACACTGCAGAAAAGGCCCATTCTCATGTTTCTATCCTCTGGATCTCTGATGGAGGAGGCAAACAAAAAAGAGCCTCAGATGATGATTGCAGGGTCTGGGTTGGTTCATATGGGGAGAGGCAGTCCTTGAGGTATTGCGGTCCTGAGCCTTTTAAGAGTTTATAGATCCAAACCAGCACTTTGCTTGCAGATAGCCAGAGTCCACTTCTGCAATGTATTCTGTCTCCCGCCCTGATAATTATAGACTTCTTCAAATTATCCCAGGGCAGGTTACAAAAATATAACAAACACATTACAATGTACAATAAAATAAAAAAATTCAGAAAACAATGAAATACCCTTCCCTTTACAAAAGTACATCTCCCTTAAAGCCCACAGAGTGTGAGCAAACTGGCTAGACAATTCAAGTAGACCAGATCCCATAACCTAACCAACATCTGAGCTTGAACAAAAAAAGAACAGAATTATTTAAACCAGTATAAGAAAAATAAAACTGTATTGAAAGGAAAGTGGGGGGGGGTTGGTTGGTCACTATTCTTTTTCACAAAAAACCCATATGATTGTCTTAACATAACTCTCATCACTCAGGAGTTTGAGTTTTATTTTTGATATGATGAATTGAGTTTGTCACTGAAGGTTTAAGTGCTTTGATTGCCACTAGATGGCAGAGAGAATGAACTTTCTAGGACCATTTCCTTACCAGGCAAATGTTAATGTTTACTTGTATACTTTACTGCATAAAATGATGCAGTATGCAATCTTTGAAGCAGCGGAGGGGAGACCCAACAGGTCTAATTAGGTCTACCAGGCTTCAGTCAGACTGGATCCAATTTCCCACTCCTGCTTTAAAGCACAATACTTTCTTAATGAGCTAAAATATGTATGTCCATATATATAACATTCTTCAGTAGTGTTGTGGCCCGAATGAAAAGAAGCAGATGAATGAAAATGTGGCATTGTGGTTGACATTATTACAACAAATCTAGATGCCAATTTTGACCTTGTATCTACTCTATAGGATCTAATAATGTCAGCCAAAACATTGCAGAGTCATCTGCCAGCAATGTCTTTCTGTATTCTATGCAGGATGAACAGGTCAAACACAAAAAGTGGACACAAATTTGACATCAGAAATTGTAATACTAGAGAATATTTTGACATACCAAGACACTTAAGACAGTCATCCTCAAACAAAGGAACTTCGGTGTTAGACTCCATCTTGAAACTGCTGGACTGCATGTTGTCAGGAAATTCAATTTGATCAGCTGTGATTGTCACTGTAACATTAATTTTCATGTAATTATTACTGCTCTTTGTGCAATTTGGTTCCCTCTGTCCTCACTCCTCTCCATCCATGCTACCCCAAAAAGTGTCTCCCAACTTGGAATTAGACTATACATCTTTTAAAGTAGATTCAGTTTCCAAAACTTTATGCCAACATTTTTCAATCTATGGCCCAGGGATCCCTGGTGAGCCTCAGCCCTGAAGCCCAGGTGCAGTATAAACTTTTGACCAGGCTGATGCTAGCAGCAGTTCCCTGCATGCACTGTATGTTGACATGTGTTTCAGCAGGAGTTTGTTAGGGAGCAAGGCTGTAGTATGCAAAATTTGAGAGAATGGAGGGAAAGGAAAGAATGAGAAGGAAAGGGAAGATGTGGGTGACAGGTAGACCGTGTATCATGTGAATGTGAGGGAAGGAAAGGGGGTAGGATGTACTAGTGGAGAGGATAAGTGTCTGGGCCCACTGCTGTGTGTTCTGGCCTCTTCTGCCCCTGTAAGAAGTTATCAACACTCCTCCACAAGGGAGATGGAGCTGGTTCTCATGGGGACCTATGTACTGTTACTACTTCTTCACAGACACTGAGAGCAGATATGAGTGCCCTGAAACAGTAAGTAGTGCTCTGATCTGCTATGAAGTTTCCCAAGTGCCGGGCATAGCCCAACATGCAGGAAAATGGATGCACACCTTCCTGTTCCCAGAGTGACCAGTTGTCAGTAGTGGCTAGAACAGTGTTTCTCAAACTTAGGTCCCAACTGTCGTTGCACCACAGCTCTCATCATCCCTGACCACTGGTCCTGCTAGCTAGGGATGATGGGAATTGTAATCCAACAGTAAATGGGGACCCAAGTTTGAGAAACACTTAACAGCTACCTCAACACATTAGTGGAGCTTCACAGTGGTGATTGTGTAGCTCATGCGGTTGCTGTTTGAACCTATCATCTTCAAAGGTGGTATTTTTAGTAGGATTCATCCTGACCAAAAGAGTGTGCTGTGAGCCTTTCTTTTAGACTTCTTGTGCTACATTTGGCACTGCACAGAGACAGAGTCATGCTGAAATCTGACATCTCATGTTGACCCAAACAAAGTCCATTCCATCTTAATGAGCATATAGTTCTTCTGGAAGTTTTCCAAAACCTGGGATTAGATAGGACAAAGCAGTGCATACTTTGGATGTTTGCTAGGCTTTGTCCTTTTAGTTGTCCAGGACCAGATCTCTGGGAGAATCTGCTACCGTCAATTTGCTGTGGGTACACAAAACTGAGTGAACTAGTCTCAATTCAACATTTCATTCACTGAGTGTCCATCTTCACCTCTATGGACTGGCAAAGCTTGCTGCTCTGAAACAGGTCCAGTTTTATTCCCATGGGCTATTGTAACATCCACTGGGTTCTTTCAGGGAGTTGCACTACTAGATATTTGGCCCCCTGCAACTTTGCAGTCCTTCTTCATCACTTCCAGCTGGATGTGAGATCCTGGACAGATGCCTTCTTTGTCTGTACTCAGCTTTTTGCTTTCTTAGCACCTGTCCCACCTCCAGTAAGCTTGCTACTCTACCAATATGTATGATGGCACAGAGACTTGTACCTGTTGTTCTTTGAGTGGTCATATGCAGGCACGCAGCCTGTCCCCTGCTGCAGGCATTCCTATTTTTCTACATGGCTCATTTATATATGTGTTGTGACCATTGGAAATTTGAACTGCGTGGGAAGGTGGGTGCATTGAGGATGGAGTGCCTGCCAAATTCTATTTTAGGTTGAGAATGTTCCCATATGAGACTCTGTGCAAAATCCATATGTGTACAGTATCTGCACAGATGACTACTCAGAGAACTGGCATTATAGGTAAACGGCCTGTTCTTTGCATCACTCTTGTTTTATTCTTCGGCCTAATGTTGAATACATCTATTCACCATAATGTTTACATAATGTATTTGTTTTCCTGTCTGAGCAGTTTTAAGATCATTTTTATAATAATTTTCCTAGCTACTCCAGCTGCAAAAAAGTCCAAAGTTTTCTCACAATTGAATCACAGGTTAATGTTTTGAAATTATGATCAAACTGCCTGATAGATTAAATTTACTAAAGATGTGTAAAGCTATGATACTATATAATTATGCACACTGATTTTGCATATATATCATGTACACTTGTACTTCCTTACTCCTGTATGGGATAACTGATAGCAAAAATATTGTACTTGTTTTAATTTCAAAAATTATACAACTGCCAGAAAGTCAGGTGTTTAGCATAGGGAAAATGTATGACAAGGTCTGCTTCCCCACTTTTTATTGCTTATTTTAATCAACATATTAAAATATAACCTATAATAAATAAAAAGTGTTTGTGTGTTCATCTTTTTGTGTGTGGCTAAGCTAGTGTGCCAGGTTGCAGCTTTCATAATTGCTTATTTTGAAATCTTTATGCTATTGTTGTTTGTCCAAATGCTGCCTTTCCTGCTAGGACTTCTAGCTGCAGAAAGTAGGTATCCCTTTGTTTTCCTCTAAAGCTTTGCATTCTGCTACTGTGTTTGGCTTGCATGTTTAAATCTGCTATTTTCTCCTTTACAATATCCCAGTTTTATATTGCCTGTGCTTAAAAGAAACATAAAAGCATGCTGTAATTGTATACACTATTTGTTAGTTAAGTATAATAAAAAATGTTTCCTCTGGATTTTTTTTTTAAAGCTGTTCTTGATATAGTATTAAGAGTAAGAACACAATTATTCTCCAAGCACGGGTGGGTGCAAAACCTGCATATGGCAGGATTCCCCAACTAATCAATGCAGCCCTGTTTCTCTTCCTCAGTTCAAAGCACAAAGTAGCGCACAAAGGCGTTAAGGCAGACATAGGCAAACTCAGCCCTCCAGATGTTTTGAGACTACAACTCCCATCATCCCTGACCACTGGTCCTGTTAGCTAGGGATGGTGGGAGTTGTAGTCCCAAAACATCTGGAGAGCCAAGTTTGCCTATGCCTGCCTTAAGGGAAGTGGGAGGTCTGTGTGCCCCACCCTCTCTCCTCATGTAATTTTAAGTTACTGAAAATCAATATATTGAGTAACTTATAATACACAGAGGAGAGGACTAGATCTGGGGGAATGTGCGAAGTTTGTTTGTTTGTTAAAACCAGTGTTTCCCAAACTTGGGTCTCCAGCTGTTTTGGACTACAGTTCCCATCATCCCTGACCACTGGTCCTGCTAGCTAGGGATGATGGGAGTTGTAGTCCAAAAACAACTGGAAACCCAAGTCTGGGAAACACTGGTTTAAAAAAAAAACATTTCTACTGTGTGTAGTCCAGTTTCCAAGATAATTTAGTTGAGGCACTTGAAATTTTCCCTAATACTAGTAGCCACATTACATTGATATTTAACTAATCACTACTTGTCTATTACAGCATGATAATGTTCATGGAATCTCCCTCTCCCTGTATATCCAAATATATGAGCATTCATATTTACAATTGAAGATTACTGGTTGTCTAAATATTTTCAGAATTTTGGTGTTTGCTTTTGTTTGGTTTATAGGTTTCTTTTCAAAAGTTTGGGGAAACATACACGAAACCACCAACAAAATATATCTGTACTTATCAATATGCAAACTTAACATCTCAAATACCAACTTAATCCTGACAACAAGTCAGGTAGATCACTGCCAGTTTTTAACTCTGTGAGTAGATTGCAGACTCTTTGGAGTTGGCCACCCCTGGTATAGGCTATTCTGGAGACTTAACAAACGATTACCACAATGTGATTTATTTATTTTTGTCGCCAGCTGTATGCATTCTGCACGTCTACAGGTTTACCATGCAACCATGGAATCTGATATCTGCTGCAGAATTTGGTATCCTGGGTATCTCAGTTTCTAACTCATGGTCCTAGAATGGGATATCAGAATTAAAATCACTACTCTTCTGGAAAGTTCTATTTGGTTGTTCTAATTTGAACATTTCACTGTTCAAGTATATGGCACTGACAACTGTGGTCTAGTATCTGACTAAAAATAGTAGCTCAGGTATTAAAAAGTATATGGCACTGACAACTGTGGTCTAGTATCTGACTAAAAATAGTAGCTCAGGTATTAAAAAGTATATGGCACTGACAACTGTGGTCTAGTATCTGACTAAAAATAGTAGCTCAGGTATTAAAAAGGGGTAATTAACTATAAGGGACCCAGGTGGTGCTGTGGGTTAAACCACTGAGCCTAGGGCTTGCTGATCAGAAGGTCGGCGGTTCGAATCCCTGTGACGGGGTGAGCTCCCGTTGCTTGGTCCCAGCTCCTGCCAACCTAGCAGTTCGAAAGCACGTCAAAATGCAAGTACTGTAGATAAATAGGAACCGCTACAGCGGGAAGGTAAACGGCGTTTCCATGTGCTGCTCTGGTTCGCCAGAAGCGGCTTTGTCATGCTGGCCACATGACCAGATGAGCGCGCAACCCCAGAGTCGGTCACGACTGGACCTAATGGTCAGGGGTCCCTTTACCTTTACCTAATTAACTATAAAATGTATATCAGTTTCCATTATTCAAGATTGCACAAAATCAGTAAGCAAGGGGTATGAGGTAGATATTTCCATGTTTATGCATATGGAAATACATTGAATTTCCCACCCTCCCGCCCACATAAAATATATACTAAAGACAAATCATTGTAGCATGTTGGAGTACTTCTGGTATGGTACTTGTGAATGAAATGGTGTTTGATAAACACAGTATTTCATGTAATATGGAAACAAGACAGCTTCGGTCAGCAAAAGGTAGTAGCTAGCATTTAAAGACCTACCGTTCTTTAGCTCTTGAGTACCATGCCTCATTTTATGCTCTGCAAAATTGACCTTTTTCCTCTTATGTTCTTGTCCACCATTATTTTCACAAACTGCTTTTCACAGACCATTTGGTGGTGGTGGGATTTAACATTTTAGATTGGGGGGTGGGGGTGGGTCGCTGCGCCAGAAGGGCCAATGTTTACTTTAATTTTTGCCTTTGCTCACCTAGTACATTCCAGACATGTCGGGCTACAGCTAGCATCAGCCCAGCTAGCACTGCACTTATCTTTGCATATTAACCAAACTTCATAATTTATAACAAATTCTGTTCAGTTTCAGAACAAGCCAATTTCAAACTGTGCTTTCTGAAGCTGATTGTTAAACTAACCATAGACTGTTACAAACCACAGTCACAGACAATGGCAAGATGAGATATGGGGAAACTGAAGCAGAACACTGCCAAATTTGTCCTTCTGACCTCAGGGGAAGAGGGGAGGGGAGCTTGGATGCCTTCCAACTTGGACACACCATGCTACACCGTGGATTACACATGATGTATGAACTCAACCAGTGAAAAATGTTGAGTGCCCTTGCATTTCTCATTTAAAACCAATACAGACCTAAGCATATTTGGATTGCAGTGGAACCAACTTTAGATGCTTTGTGCTGACAAACACATGGTTGGATTGGGGAAGCCATTTTTATATGCTATATGAAAGTTGTTTTGTGTTAATGTATTTTTTATTTATAGAACATCAATATATGAAAATTCTGTTCATTATGTTCAAATAACAGTTCCTCAGCAAAAGTTACATCTTTCTGTCTTGTTTCATTCATAGTGAAATATTCTCGTTCCACTTGAGCCCTCAGTCTTTTCTCTAAGTAGTTTCTTCTCTGTGTCCTTGGCTATAGGAGCAGTCTCACAAGTGCTGGACAGCCTTGAGGAAATCCATGCGCTTACAGATTGCAGTGAAAAAGATTTAGATTTTCTACATAGTGTTTTCCAGGATCAGCATCTTCATACGTTACTAGATGTAAGTATTTTCCTAGGCAGAAATATTTGGTTATTGAAATATTTTGAGCAAATCAATGTTTCTTAGTTGTGGGGAATATAAAAATTGCTATAGATCTTGAAACAGTTTGGAGGAGGTGAGTGCTTAAGGTACCCTGCCTCAAATTGCCTTAAAACATTTCATGTCAAAATCATGATCAGTGCCTGGTATATTTTAGCTGGTTCTATAAATGGTCATAACAGCCAGAACTTTGAATTGTGCATACACCTTAATTGGAAGCCAGTATCACTCCTTGAAAGCTGACGTTCTTTCCTACTTGCTACCATCCAGTGTCTCGGACACTGAGGATTCCCTTCTCTGTCTAGGAAGTAGGCTCTTCCAGAGAGAAAGGCTTCACCAGGGATTGAGCTCAGTGGCACCTCTCACTGAATGCAGCTAAAAACATGGCCACTGGATTCATGATCCATTATAGTTTTCAAACACATTTCATAGAAAACTCCATAAAATGTCTATAACGATAATCCAGTCTGGAAGTTGTCAAATGATGAATCACAATTATGGTTCCTGTTTTAGAATGTAAATCTGTACAACAGTTGCTTCTGAAAAGCAAACTGAAAATTGCATTGACTTCAGTAGGACTTTCCTGCAAGTTCTCTGTGGAGCATCAGTGCTTATATCTTCTTAATTTATATACGTACCTTACAGGTGGTCGTGAAAATATAGCACAAGTTTATTAGTTTTGATTCATGAAACTTGTAACCCCCACGTAAGGGATTTCCATTTTACTTTTCTTATGAAAGTGATATTCTCCCCAATTTCCCACAGCACAACTGCTGCAGGGGTGGGGGCAGCAACAAAATCCTCAATTCACTAAAAGTTCACTGCTGCCTACCTTGGTGGGCACAAATTAAATCTATCTTATGGAATCATGCAGTTTAGTCATCTATCAGGGACAACTTACATGGGTGATTCTGAATAGAGATGGCATTTGAATAGAATCACCCAACTTACATGGGTGATTCTGAATAGAGATGACAAGTTACAGTGGTACCTCGACTTACAAATTTAATCCGAACGGACCTTCGTAAGTCAAAAAATTGTATCTAAAAATTCGTAAGTCAAAAAAATCCTATCTAAACCACATCCAAAATGGCTGACGGAACTCCATTCGTAACTCGAAACATTTGTAAGTCGAGTTATTCGTAAGTCGAGGTACCACTGTAAATTTCTGCATAGTGATAGAACAGTATCAGTTTTTTTATATCTGAGTCTAGTTTGTGCTGCCACCTTTGTCTGTCCTGAGCTCTATAACTATAGTTGAAAATATATGAATAATCAACTTATGAAGTTAGTGTTACTTTTTATTTCATACACAGATTTTTAAGGTAAGGGATATTTGTACAACCTTTTCTGTGCTTGTAAAAAAATAAATCTTGAGTTTTAATGTTTATTTGGAAACAAATCTCACAGAGTTCAGTGCAACTTAACTGTTTCATAAGTGTATGTTGGCTTGCAGTCTAGCTAGCAGGACCAGTGGTCGGGAGCGATGGGAGACAGCTCTAGCCACTACCATTGAGAGCAGGTCAGAGCACTCTGGAAATAGGAAGGTGTGCACCTGTGTTTTCTGCATGTTGGGTTATCCCTAGCACTTGGGAAACTTCATAGGAGATCAGAGCACTACTTACTGTTTCAGGCCATTCATATCTGCTCTCAGTGGCAGCCAGTAGAGGAAAGGCACTTTATACAGCACAACTGTGTCCACAGTAAATTGTGTTGGGGAATGTTGGCCATCAAAAATGGTTTGTGGCCATTCCTATTCTTTAGCATAGCCATAAGATATAGCCATTTTTGGATGTTGTGTGGTTATGTTTGTTTTGGAAACAATTTAGAGATGTTTTAGCAAAAGGTAGACTATGTAGTTGTCTTTGTCCATGGAGTTTTCTTGGCAGGGATACTGGAGTGGCTTGCCAGTTCCTTCTCGAGGTGGGGAGTCTGACCAAACTGCGGGAGGCAGTGGAAGACAGGAGTGCCTGGCGTGCTCTGGTCCATGGGGTCACGAAGAGTCGGACATGACTAAACAACAACAGACTATGTAGTTATGATGTTTGTGTTTTTCCTTTTAGCTTTATGACAAAATTAACACAAAATCTTCACCGCAAATCAGGAATCCGCCAAGTGATGCTGTACAGAGAGCCAAAGAGGTAAGCATTTTAAACGCGTTTGAACTGGTTGAATACAGACTTCTATGTCCTAAATCAGTGTATTAAGAGTACTCCAAATGAATTAACTGTCAAAATGTTACCCATGGTGCTGTGGCATGCTCCATGCACAATGTTCAGTTTGCCTGAGTAACTACAGTGGTGTTAGAGTCTACAAAGATACCTAATATGATTATCCTAACAAAACTTGAAGAAGTCAGTGATATCCTGCTGATCCCAACTGTGGCAATAACACAATTGGTGTTCCCCCTACAGAATGATGTTGCTATCTAGTACCAACAAGGAGCACATGTGTACCTCTCCCCCTCTTATTTTCTCTTCTCTCTCTCATTCACACGCCCCACACAAACTAACCAACCAACATACCTCTCCCTCTTTCTTTTACTCTCATAAAGGCATAGACCACACAGATCTACCTACCTTTTCCTCTTTCTCACACATGCACACTACATACCAACCTATCTAGCTCTCCCCTCTTTCACACATACACCTAGACTACACTGATCTACCTGACCCCATTTTCTCTCACTCTTACATACACACAACGCACAACTATCTAAATACTTTCCCACTCCTTTCTATCACCTAGCCCCACCTCTTCCACCAACCTCCCTCCCCTTTTCTATCTCTCTCGTACACCTGCTCCCACTTTTCTATCGTTCTCTCTTCCTTCCTTCCTTTCCTTCTCTCTCTCTCTCTTACACACACACACACACACACACACACACACACACACACCAATGATGGATACACCATACTGAGTGATACATCCACACCCAACAGTCATCAAAATCCACTTATAATTAGGAATTATCTAATCCACTCTCCCAATTAGGAAAGTCCCTTCATGGGTAAAGCAAACACATTGCTCTTCCTGCCACTTCTGCACAAGACAGTGTGTCCTGACACTGGCGTATTAGCATCTGTCCCAGGACACTGTGGGCCTTCTTAAGGAGCTTTTTCTGCTAAAGTGTGGGATACACATATGCAGATCTGAGACTATTTATGAATCTCATGTCAAAAGAAAAGTAAGATATTTTAATTAAATAATTCACTTTTTTTAGACCTTCTATAGTAGAGTTAAAATTCATATAATAGGGCTTATGGCTGATCGGAGGGGGGGGATTAATGTGTTTAAAAGTTCAATTCATTTAATTAGCATGCTGTTTTGGTTCGCAGGTATTGGAAGAAATTTCATGTTACCCTGAAAACAGTGATGCAAAAGAACTGAAACGTATTTTAACACAACCTCATTTCATGGTAAGCAAATGTTTGTTTGTTTTAAAAATGCAAAACATTTTTAGATTGTTTTATAACAATAAAATGTTGCAGTGGCCATTCTTAACATTTGTCGTTAAAACCTCTGCATCCGGGGGGGGGGGGGGAATACCATCTGAAGCCTGTGAGCATTAAAACAAAAATCTAACTAAGCGCACAGAAGTATGCTCAATCAACCATTTGGATTAACTCTTACTAACATTTTAGTTGACAGTGATCATGCTTGCCTATGGCGTTTGTCATCTTCTAGTCATAGTGACAACAGAAAAGTCCAGAAACAATTATTTTACCTAAGGCTGCAATTTTGCATTGGGAATACCACTGAATTCAGTGGTACTTATGAGCAGAAACATGTATAGGATTGAGATGTTAGTTAACTAAGGTAAAATAATTTTAAATGCAAATCTGTTGAGAGCAATCAACTATCATAGCATACAATTTGTGATAACAAATTAGCAACATATTATTATTTAAATGTATTTATTTAACTTATTTCTGTCCTGCCTGTCTGATATCTAACTTAGCCATCTATTGGCTAAGAGGAAGCCTGTAACTCAAAGCCTTGACACTGTGATCAGCCATAGCTGGACTTTGGCATGGCCAAGTTAAGACAGGAAATATGGAGCTAATTTATTATGTTCTGGAATAAGCTAAGTAGGTCTGCAGTGAGCAATGTGACAAAATCTACCCACTCCGCCCCCCAAAAAAGGACCTTGGAAAGGAGGCCATTGGCCATTCTTTCTCTGCATGTGGATGAGTATTGCTGCTATCGCTTGGAACTCCTCTTTTAATTAAAATAATTGCAGTTTCCTCAAAAACATCAATCAATCAATCAATCTACCCACTCTTTAGTTTTTGTTTTCACTGAATTAAGGGTGCTATTAAGAGCAAACATTATCTCACCATTCCCATAGTGTACAATACTTTTGTTTCCAACAAACCACAATATTTTTTTAAAGGAAAGTTAAGAGGTGTGCATGTGTGTCAATGAAGTATGCACACATCACACAATAATGTAAATACAGTGGTACCTTGGTTTATGAACAGCTTAGTTTATGAACAACTTGGGTTAAGAATGCTGCAAACCCGGAAGTAGGTGTTGTGGTTTGTGAACTTTGCCTTGGAAGCAGAACATGTTCCGTTTCCTGTTGAGTGTAAATTGAGTCCCCTGCTGCTATGGGAAAGCACGCCTTGGTTTAAGAACGCTTTGGTTTAAGAACGGACTTCCGGAACGGATTAAGTTCGTAAAGCAAGGTACCACTGTAACTTGGGTTTTGAAATATGACAAAAAGGTACAGTATGATTCAGAGGCACCATCATTATGTATGTAGAATATGTTCAATCCTCATACATGTAGAGTAAGCACAAGAAATTGTGGAACACCATAACTGTTATTTTCTTACAGGCCTTGCTTCAAACTCATGATGTTGTGGCACATGAAGTTTACAGTGATGAAGCATTACGAGTTACACCACCTCCCACCTCTCCATATTTAAATGGAGATTCTCCAGAGAGCGCCAATGGAGACATGGACATGGAGAATGTAACAAGAGTGCGATTGGTTCAGTTCCAGAAAAACACAGATGAGCCAATGGTAAACAGACAGCTGCTCTCATATAAAGATATCTGATTTGCATCCATTCATTACCAGATGGTAGATTGTGACTAATGAATGGATCATATAAAACTTAGTTATAAACCATTTTTAATTTCTGTCTTTAGAATGGCATTTGATAGCTAATCATTAAAAATGTTTTATTGGGGATTCTTAATAAGTTGTAGCATTACATATTGGATTTTCCTAACTTTAGAAACAGACTTCGATTTGTAGTTAACTGTGTAGCTGCTGCAGCTGCTTAGCCCAACTATATCATACTGTATTCTCATTCCAATTCAGTTTTCCAAGTGTTGTTGCTTATGTAGCCAAAAAGGCAACAGCCATACAATAGAGTTTCATGAGAAGAATCCCCCAAAGTAGACCAGTGAGGACTCCGTGCCCATGGAATGCTAGCTGTTTGTGGGGGACGGGACTGAAAACTGGATGGGAGTGGGGATCAGATGGAATGGCTATAAAATAAAGCAGAAACACATATGTATGAAGGTACCTGACCATTCATGCTCTTGCTAGCTTAGGTGCCTGCTTGTTCACTCATTCTTTGCAGTCTCCTACCTAAAAAGGAAAACTTTTGAAGGTTCCCTTGCAACAGACACACACCATTCTGTTGTGCATCTTAATAGCTAACACAGATGGCTGCGCACCAGTCCATGTATCACTGAAACAATATCCACACGCAAGAGGAAGAATCCAAGTTGGTAGAACTCTTAAGAACGTCTGCAGAAATACAGAAAAAGAAAGACTAGACGGAGAAGCCCATGTGGGCAGGAATAACTGCAGAAGGAACTGATGAACACTGAGCATGCTCATCTGTCATGGAATTCTGGCTAATATAGGCAAGGGGAAATGGAACTGAATTGCTGGCAATCTATGCAACATTGTTATGCTGAAAAGAAAGTAAAATCCTTAAATTGCAATGGAAGAAATGATAATTCTATCATGTTGCTATTCCAACAACAACTTGGCTTTTTGCAGAAGAATAAAGTCATAGATACTCTCAGAAAGGTTACCTCAGTTTATATATCTGATTTCTAGCTTAAGAAAGTATCCTCCAAGTGAACTTCAAATATCTGATAGAGGATATTCGCTCAAGAGAAGAATTACGACCTTTCTTGGTTTACCTGCAGTAGTTTTCCTGTGATAAGCCTTGATTTAGAATGTTAGCTGACAAACAGCAACAGATATAACAGAATATTTTCTTGGAAAGTTTGCATGATAAACCTTCTAAAGAACAACTATTTGCTAATGTTGTATATGGAAACCTTTGGCTTCCATGAATCCATTAATAGAATTGGCCATTTTTTCAGCTGGTTCAGATATTTAAAAACTAACACATAACAGCCCAAGTGACCCAGAGGATTCTGTCTGGAAACAATGTTTGAGCTGGCATATCCCTGGTTTCCCAGCACATCAGCTCTGTGACTTCCCGGTAATTTCTGTGAGTGCAGTATCTGAAAGGAAAATACTACAATGTTTATGCAATTTGCACAAACAAAGTAGAAAGTGGTAGGTTTATTATTATGTTATGAGTTGCTTACTATAAAAAGTCACTAAGTAAGTTGTAAAAGGTTCAGTGCAAAGAAGGCATAACATAAAACCAAAAACAGTACATTTCAATAAAACTCTTTCAGTGACCCTATTCATTCATTCATTCTCCCTCTCCTTGAAGCAGCCCAGGGCTGCAAACACATCCAAACTTTGGTTCCGTTTTGTTTTTTAGCATTCTAAAACAAAAACAGTTACAGTTAAAAAAACACCTTCTAAATACAATTTCAGTTTAAAATATTCTAAAAACAATTATAATTAAAAACAGAATTTTATTCAGTGATCTAAGGGTTGCCATAAACAGTCTTTGCAACTTCAAACATGCTGGGTCAGACATTATTTCTACTACACACCTGTGAAGAATACTCATGTATGAACAAATTTAGTTTCTGAAATACTTGTTCGCTCTTTTCTGAATTGATTGTTTCTTTTTACTAGGGAATCACTTTAAAAATGAATGAGCTGAACCACTGCATTGTAGCAAGAATAATGCATGGAGGAATGATTCACAGACAAGGTAATGTTGGCACGAGAGCAAATTAACACAACTTTTGCAAAGTACCTGGTGCTAGGAATTGTTCAGTGGCTATAGTCCCATACCTCTCTGCTTCAGCAAGTCCTGTTGCTATACCTGAAGCATAGAAATGCTTCAAGAAACAACATATAATGCAAAGTTTGATTTCATACTATAGTTTGTGAACCAGAGCCATGAGTAAGGCTTCATTATGAGCTAACTGGACTGCAGCCAAGGACCCACCTCCAATAGCTTGTGCATGGTGGGCTTCCTACAACATTTTATGGGTAGGGCCTTCTTGGTAGTGGTGCCTGCCCTGTGGAACACCCTCCCATCAGATGTCAAGGAAATAAGCAACTATCTTATTTTTTTAAGACATCTGAAGTTTTAGGGAAGTTTTAATGTTTAATGTTGTATTGTGTTTTTAATATTCAGTTGGAAGCCGCCCAGAGTGGCTGGGGAAACCCAGCCAGATGGGTGGGGTATTAATAATATTATTATTATTATTATTATTATTATTATTATTATTATTATTATTATGTTTCTGCTGTGTGTTATGTTCTCTCTCTTCTGCCATCCTTGCATTTACTGCTTAGTATAGATCTGATTTTAAATTGTATTGAGTTTTAATGATCGTATCGTTTTATGATTGTTAGAAGCCACTTTAAGGTCTTTGAGCAAAAAGCAATCTATACATTTAATAAAGAAATAAATTTAAAGGGACCCCTGAACATTAGGTGCAGTCGCGGACAACTCTGGGGTTGCGGCGCTCATCTCGCTTTACTGGCCGAGGGAGCTGGCGTACAGCTTCCAGATCTTGTGGCCAGCATGACTAAGCCGCTTCTGGAAAACCAGAGCAGCGCACGGAAACGCCGTTTACCTTCCCGCTGTAGCGGTTCCTATTTATCTACTTGCATTTTGACGTGCTTTCGAACTGCTAGGTTGGCAGGAGCAGGGACTGAGCAACGGGAGTTCACCTCGTCGCGGGGATTCATGAAAGTAGAATATTTTTTATGTTAATACCGTATATTTCGGTGTATAAGACGACTGGGTGTATACGACGACCCCCAACTTTTCCAGTTAAAATATAGAGTTTGGGATATACTCGCTGTATAAGAAATACGACCCGGCGTATAAGACGACCCCCGACTTTTGAGAATATTTTACTGGGTTAAAAAGTAGTCTGATACGCAGGAATATACAGTGTTGATGTAGTTTAATATTATTCCATGTATGACTCCTTTTACTGCCAATCCTTTTCTCTTTGGGATTTGATGCTTCTGTTACACAATGCCATATTGCTTTCCTGCTTCTATAGGTACGCTTCATGTGGGTGATGAAATTCGGGAAATAAATGGAATCAGTGTAGCAAATCAAACAGTGGAACAGCTGCAAAAAATGCTTGTAAGTATGCAAATGATTATGCATCTGATTTATCTAACTTCAATGGAGGAATAAAAAGTCAAATTTGCTTCTTAAAATAATGGAGTCCAGCGCTGTGAGCTTTGCTTCCCCATCACCTATCACTATTAATTGACAGTGTTTGGGGGCTGTTTTTTCGAGAGATAATTCTTTGCAAGCTTAACCTCAGGCCTCAAAGCATTTGTGGTCTTTCCCCCTCTCTTCTTCTGATTTGCTTACCAACTAAAGTGGGACAAGATATTTACTGTCCCTGAGGGCTTATCTACAGTTATCTTTTCCCCTGCTCTTTCCAGGCGCAGGTCCACATTTTAATGCTCCGTATCCAAACATGGGAGGGGGTGTGTGTCCCAAGCTTCCTGCACAAAATCCTGCTCTTTAAAGCTGAATTGAAGCAAACATTAATTGAGGTTTCCCATGGATTGCTGTTTGCTCCAGTTGAGCTTTAAAGAATGAATTTTCATGGGGAAAGCTCCAAAGCAAAAAAAGGGGGGTGCTCGGACACAGAGCTTTATATCGCAGCTGTGCCTTGAAATAGCAAAGGAAAGGTAAGCGTGAATAAGCCCTAAGTGTTTCAGTTGGGATGGCTTGTACCACACACACACACACACACACACACACACACACACACAAACACACACACAGCACTTGATTTAGGGATACTCATAATGACAAAATTAGAACATTTGTTTTTTTAAAAAAAAAATCATCGTTTTTCCTCTTCCATTGAAAAGTAATGCTCCCGAAAATTAGACTGACCATTCTGATCCTGTCCTTTTACGTTTGTACAAATAACTTGTGTGTGTGTTAGGGTAAGGAGCAGAAGTTGAAAATGTTCAGTGACACCAATCTTTTTTTCATGAAACAGTAATGAAAAATATTGTGTCTTCAGTGATCACTGTTATAGAAGTTGATCAGACACTTGTTCAGTCTTTTGTTGTGTAAGTTTACACATTCTATTCAGGGCTGGAGATGCATTTTATATAAAACACTTAACTCAATCTACATAGTAATACTAAGCACAGGAAGGAAGTTATTTTTCAAAGCATTCTATTAAGCAGCTTTCATCTGTAAGATTTGATTATCCTTGTTGTTATCTTCTGCTTGTATGCCCGCATTTGTTGTTCATAAAATAATCCCATTCTTTGAATTTAGCCTCGTTGTTGTTTTTAAAGAAATAATGGATTATGACAAGCCTTTGCATGCTATGTAAATAAATAATAATTATAAAATCTGCAACAAGCTGCAGGTTTCACCTTATAATAATGGTTAATTTAGGTTAGAGTTTTTAATGTCAGTATTCAATGCCACTCTCTATTTTTCAATCTTCAATATAACAAATTTTATGCTATATCAAAATTATTTTCTTTGATTTTAACATGTGAATTGAAAAATAGTTGCATGTCTTTGTTTGCTAAAGTAAGCCAGGAAATGACAAAGAGAAATGGTTGAAATCACCAAGAGAGAAGCAGCTTGCAGGTTCAAAATGTTTGTGATTTCTTGCTGATTCCTGAAGACCTCTAATGAGTACAAGTGAACATTACAGGTGCATCTGGTTTGAAATACAGCCACATGATTGCCATATTTTCTATTTTATTTCTGAATGTGAATTTCTGAAAGAACTGCTGAAGCCCTAAGGTGTTTTATTTTCTTGAAATATTAGATGGTTTTGAGTGTTCTGTTGTGCTTTTTGTAAAATAAATACTTAAATAAATAAATTTATTTCACTTTCTCCAGAGGGAAATGCGAGGTAGTATCACCTTCAAGATTGTGCCAAGTTATCGCACCCAGTCTTCTTCATGTGAGGTAATGAATTTAATGAATTACTCTTTCTTCTCAATCCTGTAACCTAACTGCCTGCTGATGGCTGAATGTTATTGCTTTCTGGGAAATTGTTTCTGCCTGTGCTGTTAGATCACGCACACCAATTTTACAACAAAGATAACGGAACAGAGGAGTAGCGCTACCTACCTACTGTGTCGTCCTTCTCTCATATTCATTACATCAGCTCATTAAATGCTCCCTAACAGCCTATAATATGAAAAAGGACTTGTACTATTTCCTGCTTTATTTGAGGCATAATTGGGACGTTCGGTGGTAAAAAGCAGGCTTAAGTAAGTTTTTAGTGCAGTGAATAAGATGGTATGTTCAGGAGGACTGTAAAGGCAAAACAAATTCAGAATGCGTGGTCTGTTTCTCAAGGAGTTAAAATGTTTAAACTGATATGGCAAATCACTGACAGAGAGAGAAGGATGATACTAAAAGGAAACACACGCTGTAGCGGCAAGATTTTTTTTAATGTGAGAATTAAAGACAAGCTTCTAAATAGAAAAGGGGAAACATTTTATATTTAGATGTTCTAGTAGAAACAAACTGATTGAGCCAACAGCCCAGTTTATTGCATCTAGTGAAAATAATAAACATCAGAGAGGATAAATAAATTAGCAAAAAAAAAAATCAGTAAATTGTAAGTCCTTAGCAGGATCATGATTATCAATTAATGGGGGAAATACCTGTTTGTTTATTATAAAAAGGATAACCATGTGACCAAAAGGCAAGATACTCAATGAAGAGATAAAAGTGATATAGATAAATAGGAAAAGAATGTTGAAAATGAATTAGTCATTAGGATATCATTTATGATATCCTTTAATCTACCAATTTAGCCAGAGGAAAGCAAAAGCACCAGATGGCTGAAGAATCACTGATATCGGGGGGGAAATGGCGAAATAATTATTTTTATTTAATACATTAGGACAAATTTCTGTCTCTAGTACCTAGTGAGAAGTACAATCATGAAACTTCTCACTTATGATAGAAATTAAATAGATGTTTGGCGTTGTCAGGAGTAAGCAATGCTGTACCATTTTTTTTTCATGGGATAACTTATTTCATTAGACAAGTAAATGTTCTAACATACATAGGGTAGATTTACAAAGTTTGTTCCTGTTGAAAATGCTGGCTTTTGGGGTTAGAGTTATCTACCTGGCAGGTGAAATGCCTTGTAAGAGTGAGAAAAATCAAGAGAAGAAAGGAGAAGATTTCAGTTATGAGAAAAGCCAGCCCTTTTCAAAATCACAGATAATTATTTCATGATTTTAATACAGTACTTTATATCCCGAGCCCAAAGTTCCATATAGTCACTGTTAGTTGTAAGAAGTAGAAATTCACAGTGGCTTAGCTTGGATTCTTTTTGCAATTCATAATTGTAATGAGGCATGAATAGAATGAAATTTGGGGGGTCATCTAGCCAAAGAAAATGATGTATGTTCAAAAATATTTAAAGAAAATTGTAAGAATATAACACAGTTTGCAATACTTCCAGAAAGTGGGAAGTGGTTAATGGATTTTAAACTGTACATTTTAAAAAGGATTTAAAAGTTTAGGAATATCCTGATATCAGGCAAACTAACAAGGAGATAAATTAGTGGCACATTGTGAGCCAAACAGCTTTCAGAAAATACTTAAATATAATTCTGTTTAAATTATTGTTGGGTTACCTCTTTGATTTTTATTCTAGTTTCATAATCTTTAATTCTGCAATGACTAAGTGTAAAACTATTTAAAACACTTTTTTCCAGGAAGTACATGTAACTTTTTAAACCAAAGAGCCTTCTACTCTCTTGTCTCCCATGCAAAATGTTTCTAATTGCTTGTTTGGGGTTTTGTACCTGTATAAAATATGCTTTGATAGATTTGTTTTGATTAAATTCATTTTAAGGAAGGATGTTTTTCCTACTTAGCAAACAAACTGGGAGAAATACTATGTAAGTGATGTCATACTTTAAAATACTGCATGCTCAATGTATCAGTTGATGTGGATTTTGGTAGCATATTATAGATTGCCGATATACAGATACACAAAAATATTATCTTCCATTCTAAAATGGCAATTATTTAATTTTGAAGTAAATTGTATTTATATCAGTAGTTGCCAGAAGCGCATATAAGCCATTATGCAACATCCATGTAGATTACTTGTTTGTGTCAATAGCACAACATTCCACACTCATATAAAAGGTAAGGAGAGGCCCACCTTGTATTGGAGGCTAGCCATGCTACTGTTTGTCCATTTTAAAACATTGACAAGTTGTACACTCCTATGCAGGAGTCATGCAGTTTATTTAGTGCACAGTCTCCAAACCTTTTGTTTTAGAAGGATAAGTAATACTTACAAAATGGCCTGGAGATTAAAAAAACAACAACCCTGTGTTGGCATCACAAGTCACATTACAAACCGTACTGAATAGGTGCCTATGACACTTTCATACCACAGTCCTCACAACAATCAAAGAAGCAGTGAATATGCTAGCGGGGAACCCACATTTTCCCAGACATAAATCCTACTCAGTGATACAAAGCACGACAATGTTGAGGGGGTGTTGCCCTTCAAAACACCTATACCAAGATTGCTTTAATCCAGGAGGCGGTGAAATAGCTTCAACCTCTAATACTAACCCTCAGCATAAGATGATTTTTAAAGGATAGTTTGTGTACAGTAGAATCTTATTTATCTAAATGCATTCTCCAAACGATTAAGCACATATCTGTAGTCAAGCACTGAAAACAAGTTATTATTTTTCTAGAACTCTCAGGATGTACTTTAGACTTTGATAATCACTTTGAATTTTAAGGGGGGGGTTAGATGCTGCCTTGGTCAAAGCTCTCCTCCTCTTAGAAAATAAAATAAAAAGAGAACATAGCTTTACATTAAAATAATACAATTGGAACTTTTTGATCCACAGAAGTAAAACTTGATCTGTTATTGTGTTTCTTCTCATTTTACTTTTTACTTGCTGTTCTTTTTAGTAGTCTATCCTCAATTTTTATTTAAAAAAAACCTCAACTTCTAGCATCTAGAAAAAGCTCAGTTTTCAAAATTTGAAAACACAAGTTCTTGAAATGTATGTTTGAGCTCTTTGGAGAAGCTTTGCATTTTTTAAAAAAAGCACCAGGAAATTTTTGAAACCCTGAAATATAGGCTTTGGGTAGGAACCAAAGGTAACATCAGTTGGTGGAAAGCTTCTTCCATGCATGGAAGGGCTGTTTCTGACTTATCAGAAAAGCATTGTGTGAGAAAATAATCCCCAGATCCAGATGAGTTTCTCCATTTGTACAAGTTTTTTTGTAGGACTTTCCACAAGCTTATTATGATCTACTAGAATTTTTATGCTGCAGCTGGTATTTTAGTTATGTCCAGTTTCTTATACTGTAATGCAGTCTCTGACACATTGTGCCTCTAGCTCTTGAGCAAAACTCAACATGGAACAGAACTAACACATATCCTCCTCCTAGTTGCTGTAAGATAGGCTAATAGTTAGAATTCAAATGTGATGTTGAAATTTCATCCCCAAAAATGTGTTGCTTTGAGTATATTTTTTAGAATGGTTCGGACCTAATGGCAAACCATGGGTTGGCATTATGTGAACATAGTGATTCACTACTTCCTTCTGGTTTGAGGTCAACCTTAATTTGCCATTGCATCTGAATTAACAAACTATGGTCTCAGCATGCCCTACAAACCAGTATTATATAACATCCCTTAACTTTGAGACTCCTCGTCCATTAAGTGCACATTTAAGGAATGCATAGACTGTTTGACTAAAACATAATACATCAGAGTATATTGCCCAGAGCTGGTGACCAACATGACACCCCCCTTAATGCTGAAAGGTAGAACACACCTTTTAGTTTGTGAGGCATTGCTTGAGAGGCTTGTTCCTAAAAGGTCCATGTGTTCCCCTTTCTGCAAGTAGCAAAAGTTATTATCTGAAAATGAGGCAATATATACAGAGGAAGGAAATTTAGCTGGAGAATAGCAATGTGAGTTTCACCTTCATATGAAAACCTGGCATGAAGTGAAAATTCAATGGATAAATGGAAATTTGATTTCATTATTTATAGCTGAACATTGGGAATTGTGTAGAAGTCAAATCCATGTTTCCTCCATTGGGTTCTGCAAGTTGGTTTGTAATTTTAGGTGTTCAGAATATAGTAGTAGCTATGTTAGGAACACCTTGCTTTTTAAACTGTGTTCAAATTTTGAGTTGGCCTTTGGTAAGAAAACAGATACAAAGGCATAAAGCATAACAAATCAAAGGAACATTATAAACAAATTGTATGGTTGGCTACAGGAGAATATACAGCCTTTAGTAAAATAGCAAAATCTGTTACTGAACTAGTGTTGTTTTTTAAAAAAGAAGGTAAAACCAAAGGAGTCATGAAGACTTCATTACTGGCTGTTTGCACTTAACATTTATTGTAAAACATTAATGTGTAAACACATTAAAGGTAAAGGTAAAGGGACCCCTGACCATTAGGTCCAGTCATGACCAACTCTGGGGTTGCGCGCTCATCTCGCATTATTGGCCGAGGGAGCCGACGTATAGCTTCCAGGTCATGTGGCCAGCATGACAAAGCCACTTCTGGCGAACCAGAGCAGCACACGGAAACACTGTTTACCTTCTCGCTGTGTGTGTGTGTGTGTGTTTAGTCGTTTAGTCGTGTCCGACTCTTCGTGACCCCATGGACCATAGCACACCAGGCACTCCTGTCTTGCACTGCCTCCCGCAGTTTGGTCAAACTCATGTTCGTAGCTTCGAGAACACTGTCCAACCATCTTGTCCTCTGTCGTCCCCTTCTCCTAGTGCCTTCAATCTTTCCCAACATCAGGGTCTTTTCCAAGGATTCTTCTCTTCTCATGAGGTGGCCAAAGTATTGGAGCCTCAGCTTCACGATCTGTCCTTCCTGTAGCGGTTCCTATTTATCTACTTGCATTGTGTAAACACATTATTGAGGTATAAATGCATTCCTGATTGCTACTGCAAATCTGTTGCCCCCTAATCTGAGGGTAGTTCATTTCTATGAAAGGAAATCTCCCACACACTTTTGTTTGCTAGAGGGCTAAGAACTATTATGGAGGACACTTCACATTTTGCACAACTCTGCTCCTAATTGCTCAAGCATCTCCTCCACTGCAGAGTCCAAAATGGGAGTAAACATGTTTTAAATTCCCCAGGCAGAAAAACTGTTTTAGGGGTGAGCACACCCAAAAGTGCAAGTAAATAAATAGGTACCACTCCGACAGGAAGCTAAGCGGTGTTTCTGTGCGCTGCTCTGGTTTCACCAGCAGTAGCTTAGTCATGCTGGCCACGTGACCCGGAAAAACTGTCTGTGGACAAACATCTGCTGCCTCGGCCAGAGTAGTTCGTGACTGGACTTAACTGTCAAGGGTCCTTTACCTTTAGGGAGGGAAGAGCTAGTAGTTCAAGGGCAGGCGCTTGAAATTGTCTCCCTTCTCTCCCTCTCTTTCTCCTTGGTGATAAATGGTATTGTATTGTGATGGGAGAAAGGATAATCCAGCTGGGGTAACAGTAGGCACCCGATATTGCGATATATAGCAGCACATCATTCAAAATTAGTGTTGGCATTCCAGCCCCAAACTTGAGCTCTTCAGCACAGTATAGCACAGAAGGTTAAGGTTTCAGGGACATGGAAATAAATAACAGTACACTCTTTTTTTTCCATGTCAACTTCCACAGCAAGTCCAAAATAGTGCCGCAGGGCTCCTGTTTCAGGCTGCCTGGAATTCTGAGCTGGAGGATTAGTTTTAGAACCTGAAGGAACAAAGCAGTATTTTGTTGAAGATCCTCGCTTGTCTGATAATGCAAGCTGAGAGTGAGATATGAAAAAAGTATCGTCAATGAGGGAAATTATATGTGCAAATCCCGCTATCGGCCCACTCCCTATGCAAAATTCACCTATCCACAAGTAAAGAATTGTGCCCAAAACTCACTATAAACACCACAGATTCACATATCCAAACATCCAGAGTTTGCCCACTTCCTTATTTCCTTGCTTGCTTCTGCTTTGCTGGTTGGTAGCAGCTATGTTTAGGCAGAAACCATGAAGGGATTGAGGGTGCAAGATCAGATGAATCAGTGAGTAGGAGGGATCAGAGAAATCAGTTTTCCCTTTGTCTCTCTTTTGCTGATTGGCTGCAGACATTTCAGGAAGAAAAAATTGAAAAGGGTGGGGGAGAAATTGGGAAAATCCCAAATTAGAAGTATTTCTATCAGAAATAATGGAAATCATGAACTCATTATGTGAACACTCGCCTGACGAATGATTTTCACAGAAAGTATTGTGCTTGGTAAGCAGGACCTGCAAGTATATGTATTTTAAAAAGGCTATTAAAATCAAAGTAGCACTGTTGAAATTAATGACCCAAAGTAATCATGTTCATTAACTTCAGTGGGTCTACTCTGAGCAGGACTAGCATTGGATACAACTTTATTTTGAAAATCATAGAGTCCGAACGTTTTTCCTAAAAGGATGATCTTACAATATTTCCTAGAAGGCAAATGATTGATTAGGCAGACTTCCCTAGGCAAAGAATACTAAATATGGGACCTACAACAATAAAGACTGCTGCATCTCCTCATTGATAGCACTTCTTGACTGAAGCTACTCCTTCTCATATCAATAGATGGGTGAGCTCTTTTGAGGAAAATATGCAGCTGCCCCTGTTGTGTGTATTAGTATGCATTAGTATTCTCAGATAGATACCAATGCAGGCACAACTTTGTAAGTTGAAATGTATGAGGACGCCATTCATGTCATCTGTTGTTTTGTAACACAAGAAGCTATTGACCCGTTGCAATCTAATATGGTGTTAGACATATTTTACTTATTGTTGGGGAAATTATTAAATCCAACTGAATATTCTCATCCTAAAATATAGAGTCCTGTATTTTTGCCTCAGTCCTTTTTTTCTATAACGTAAGTGATTTGTTTACTGCAGAAATATTCAAAAGAAGATGAGCTTTCTTTTATGACAACTTTGTCATGTATTATATGCCACATCAGAAGTGTAAAGATACGTCTTCTAAAGAGTGGTTGGGGAAACTCAGCCCGATTGGTGGCATATTATTATTATTATTATTATTATTATTATTATTATTATTATTATTAACAATATCATACTATTCCATTTGTTTTTAAGCAAGCTATGTTTCTTCATGTTGCCCTCCAGATGAACTACAGACTATGAAAAGCCCAACAGAATTTACAGATTATTATAGGAGGAAAGCCTCCCCATATACACCAGAAAGATAATAGCAAGTTTTCTATTCAATTATGTCCCAAGATTTCAAAATACTATGAAAGATGCCATTCCAAGTTACACACACACACACATGTATGTATGTACATATATATGTATATTTAGTATTTCCCACTTACATTTCAAGTTATAAAAACTAGACATTAATTTAGATTGTGAATTTAAAAAGTATGAAAACACTCGAGACTCCTGGTTTCCACATCATGCTAAGCCAATCCCTGGTTTAGCATGAACTTCAGAAGAGGAGAGGGTAATAATTTTGCTCCTGCCCTGTCGTTTTGCTGAGATAAGCCGTAGCTTGATTCAGTGTGTCATCTGAATCTGGATGCATGGTTTCACTCTCCCAGACAAACCTCAAACTGTAAACCATAGGAAAAAAACCTTGGATAAAACTGAACATTAGTCTAGAGAGAGCTAAACTGCAACTAGGTTTAAACAACACACAGAGCCAAACTATGGCTTAGTACAATATAGCATCAGGACCACCTGGGGAGAAGCAAAGCGGCCACTTGGTTCTCTTCCAGAGTTTGCACAAAGCTGTGGTTTGGCTTTGTGTGATGTGGAAAGCAAACTGGAAAATAAAAGGCAAAATAATTGGTCACGAGCCTGTGGATATAACTGTTGACATGAATATATCTATGTTCTGCAGTAGTGTTGTGTGATAATGAACCTTGTGTCTTATTTCAGAGAGATTCCCCCTCTACATCCAGACAGTCCCCAGCTAATGGCCATAGCAGCATTAACAATTCTGTTTCGGTAAGACTTCTAGACAGAGAGTATTCAGATCTTGTTGGTGCTCATCTACCATTCCTGTTATGATTACATGTTCAGTAGAAAATTGTCTTCTGCTGATAAAATCAAGAATACTTAGAAGTCTAGTTCCCCATTTGCTCTCATTCAAGGGTTTACGCAACAACATAATCTTCTCATTAGAATCCCTTTAATGAGTTACATTCAACTGTAATGTAGAATTTCACTCATCCCTGAAATATGCTTATCATTACCCTCATCCTGACTTGCTCAAAACTAAGCAAAAAGGCTAATTTCTATTTTCAACTTTTGAAGTGGTCTTTTGAAGCAAAACATTTGCACAGCAGGTATTTGGAGGGTTTTGGTTTTTTTAAGACCTGGACATTTTTTTATTTTTAAAGCTCTGTAGATTGCAGTATTGGTTTCCGCTATCTCAGTTAAGGAATTGGTGTGTCCTCTGCTGTTGTGGTATGTGCACATATTTTTGTGAAATATGAGCCTTGCCTGGATATGAAAAGCAAAAGGAACTGGCTTTAAACTGCATTTATAAGCCCAAGCTATTAACATCACATCTTTAACACAAAGTACTTTCTTTTTAGTCATATGTTCAGGAAAAAAAGGTACTGTTAAACGTAATGGCAGACACCGCTATTTTTTATCATTTGTTTTTCTCTGAACATATATGGTAAAACACTAGAAAGCACCTGTAGACAGATCCTTCCTTCAGAAATACTTGGATAATTGTGCTGTTAACACATGTACTATAAGTTGAGAAATGGTATCTGTTTCTGCGAACTTTCAGTTAACATCAATATAGACGGTTCTATATGTTGTTTAAAATACTGCAGTTGTAATTAGCTACAGGAATAAATTGGTTTAAGTATAAACACTAAAATTTATATGAATTAGAAATCTATTTAGACATAACAGCTGGATACACAGTAGCTTTCAAATTGTAAAAACAATTTATTTATATAATTGTCCCATTAGGAATATAATTAGAACGTTAAGGCTCCTCCTTTGCTTACAGGTGCTTTTGTGTTGAAGATGATGAATTCTTATTGAAAGCACATTTTCTGTCTGCTTAATTTTTACCTGCTTTCTTCAGCTTGCTGCTAAACAGCCTGGGTTTGACATTTTTTCCTAATAAATGATTATTTCTGAAAATAAATTTGTTGTTAATACTTGCAAATTAACTATTTGCTTTGATACTGTTGACTGCTTTCAAAGTAAAATGAAGTTTTCTTTTCCTGGGTTGGCTTTGTTCTGCAGGACTTGCCATCAACAACACAACCAAAAGGACGACAGGTGAATAGCTATTCTACATGGAAGCTTTCCTAATTTAGCTCCTTTAGTTTGTAGCAATTGCTCCTTACCATCTCAAATGTGGTATTCCATGGTGTGCTCACTTTAAAAACTTTTCCCATTTTGTGTTTCACTTACCTAGCTGATTCACCGTAGTTTCCTGTGACCTGAAATCTAGTTGTAATTTTTTATTACAACTTTTATTATTATAATTTCTAATAGTAGCTAGATTCAGGACCATGTGATGTGTTGATGCCATCATTCTTCTAATGTTTTGTTTTCATTGCATCTTCATGGTTGTCGTTTGCTGCCCGGAAACTAATATTTAGGCATTTACTATACATAACAGTTTTTCATGCGTGGTAGGAGTTGTGCATTCTTGAGTATTTTGGTCTTAATAAATACTGAATTTTCTTAAGTTTCATTATGCTGAGGAGGGGGTGATTAAGGGACAGTTCTTACAAGCTGGAAATTTTTATTTATGATTATTACTCAGGTATCCTGATAATATTTGGTAATACCTTTAGAATTTATTTACTTTTATTTATTTATTTATTTATTTATTTATTTATTTGCTTGCTTGCTTGCTTGCTTGCTTGCTTGCAGATTTATAAACTACTTCACAACAAAAAGTAACTGAAGTGGTATACAATAAAATAATATAAAGTATTACAAGCACCATGAACAAAGGACAATAAAACCAGTTCTGTAGTTACAGTTATTGTTGCACAAAATGGCTGGGTCACATTTCATGAAAAGCCTTTTCAAACAAAACTCCCTTTAGTTAAATATAAAAACAGCTAGGTGTTTGTCTGATTTCAAATGGTAACTGATTCCAAAGGGCAGCTGCAACACTTAAAGCCTAGTTTCTACTGCATACCAATCACACCTCTGGGGCATGCGATACTCTTAGCCAGGATATATGGGGTGAGGCAAGTTGTTTAGGACATTACATGTTAAAAGCAAAACCTTGAACCGATCCCAATAGCATATTGGCAGCCAGTGCAGTACTGTGGCAAAGGTTTATGTGGTGTAAACAGGGTGTCCCGGGCAGCAACCTAGCATCTATATTCTGCAACATCTGCAGATTCCAGACTAAGCTCAAGGGCAGCCCCACATAGAGCACCCTGTAGTATTCCAGTCTTCTGGGTACCAGGACCATACCCACAGTGGCCAAGCTATCTCAGTCCAGGAATAGACATAGGATTTGAACTCTGTTTATGTGCCCTCATGCAGCCCACTCACAGCATTCAAACACCAATCTAGAGCCTGATTCAGATATTGCAAAGAAGCAATTGTGTGTCATCATATTTTTTTGTCTCAGTGTGCTTCACTTTACAATTGCTTACCCTCAGCTTCATTTTCCATTTTAATGCTCATTCACCCAGTTTGAATAGATATCTGTTTAGAGCACCTTACTGTTCTTACCGCCCTGAATGAACTTGGCCACTTTGCTAATCACCTGTAACACTACATCATGACTAAGTTAAAACAAGCACTGGTCCCAGTATTGGGGGACCTCACATCCTGTCATTGTGAGAACTGTCTCCCCCCCCCAACTCTCTTCTTCCTGCTTGACTTGACTTACTGATCCCTTAAAAGATCATGACTGACTGCTAAAAGTACTCAGATTCCGTTAATGAGAAATTCCATCAAAAAGTTTTTTGAAAGTCCAAGTTTGCAATATAGCCTCTCAAATAACTATTGCAGGACGCAGGTGGCGCTGTGGGTTAAACCACAGAGCCTAGGGCTTGCCGATCAGAAGGTCGGTGGTTCGAATCCCCGCGACAGGGTGAGCTCCCGTTGCCCGGTCCCTGCTCCTGCCAACCTAGCAGTTCAAAAGCACGTCAAAGTGCAAGTAGATAAATAGGTACTGCTTCAAGCGGGAAGGTAAACGCCGTTTCTGTGTGCTGCTCTGGTTCGCCAGAAGCGGCTAAGTCATGCTGGCCACATGACCCAGAAGCTGTACGTCGGCTCGCTCAGCCAATAATGCGAGATGAGCACCGCAACCCCAGAGTTGGTCACGACTGGACCTAATAGTCAGGGGTCCCTTTACCTTTACCCTTGCAGAAGCAATATTGGTCCTTTCCAAGTACAGAGGCTGATCTTGGAGATGTTAACAGATCTTTGTTAGATCAGCTATTTCATGTTTGAGTTCTTTAAAGGTAAAGGTACCCCTGACCGTTAGGTCCAGTCACAGACAACTCTGAGGTTGCTGCGCTCATCTTCCTCTATAGGCCGAGGGAGCTAGCATTTGTCTGCAGACAGCTTCCAGGTCATGTGGCCAGCATGACTAAGCTGCTTCTGGTGAACCAGAGCAGTGCATGGAAATGCTGTTTACCTTCCCGCCAGAGCGGTACCTATTTATCTACTTGCACTTTGACGTGCTTTCGAACTGCTAGGTTGGCAGGAGCTGGGACCGAGCAACGGGAGCTCACCCCATCACAGGGATTCGAACTGCCGACCTTCTGATTGGCAAGCATTAGGCTCAGTGGTTTAGACCACAGCACCACCCGAACTCCTAAAATGGATATCACCTGGATCCTGTGATTTGTCTGTTTCTAATTTGTCAATAAGACCCAGAATTTCATCTCTTGTCATCATGGTTTGGCACAGTTCCTCAAATTCCCTTTCTGAGACAGTTAGTTCAGCTACAGGGATCTGTTCTACATCTTCCGCAGTGAAATCAGATGGAAAGAATTCATTCAGCTTCTTCACAATTTCCTTTTCTTCCTGATAATGCATCTTTAACTTTCCTGTCTTCCAAAGGTCCAACTGCCTGTCTAGCAGGTGTCCTACTTCTGTATTTTTTTCCTTAAATGGTTGCTCTTAATGTTTTTAGTGATAATGCTTCTCAAAAAATTTCTTTGCATCCTGTATTTTCTGCTTGCAATTCATTCCATAACATCACTTGAGCAACAAATTATTTCAAACTAACTCATCAATTTCAAAAACAGTAGCATCTTTATAAAAAATAATAATTTCCAAGACTTGGGAAAATACAACCAAGAATTCCAGATTTTAAATTAGTATATATTTAATACGATACATGTTGAATCTAAGGGCTAGATATTTTCCTCCTCTCAGTAAACCCCTGGCCATCTGACAGCAAAATTAGGCATTCCTTCTATGACTCTGTCCTTCTCGTCTACAGCTATCATGACTTCCAAAGGCTGGAGGTGTATGAGGGAGAACTGAGAATTAAGACAGGACTTGAGATGATGTTGAAGAAGTTATTGGGGAGCCCAGACAAGGAATCGTTGAAACAGGGCTTTATAGAAATGAAAGATTTAGAGCAAAGGAAGCTGCCTATAGATATGCCCCTAGTAATATAGCTTGTGTTCAGCACATAGTAAAGATGCACTATGTACATTAATATTCTTCATCTTCTGAATTAAAGTTTTTCTTAGTTAAGGTAATGTCCATTAAGTTATACATATTTCTATTTCATATTTTGAGTAACTAGTAACAATCTTTTAATGCAAACAGACAAAGAGGTGAAGTAGAATTTCAAAGTTTCAATGGAATGTTAAAGTACTCCAGTTAAAGGCTTCATCAAAATCATCACCACAGTTCTTTCCAGCTTTTTCTGTTTTGTTTTCAGCCATCATTCTTATGTCTAATACTGGTATCTTCCTAAGCCTGGATGCAAACAGCATGTGATAGTTAGATTATAGAGTAACATTTCACCTATCAGTTCTAACCATATTAACATCACATTGTCTTCACAAACTCCTGTTTTATAGATATATGTAAGAGCACAATTTGAATATGACCCAGCAAAGGATGACCTCATTCCCTGCAAAGAAGCTGGTATCAGATTTAGAGTTGGTGATATTATTCAGATAATTAGCAAAGATGATCACAATTGGTGGCAGGGTAAACTGGAGAATTCAAAAAATGGAACTGCAGGCCTCATTCCTTCTCCTGAGCTTCAGGAATGGTATGTTTGGAATTTTATAAAATTAATATGTCTGTATTTTAAAATAAATTGGTGTGTCAAAATGTGCCTACTATTTGAAACATTTGTTCCCTTTTTCTGGCAAAAAAAAGGTGTTGGATTTAGTCAATTAGATTGGTCATTCAGTCTAGCGCTCAAAACACACATACACTGTTATAGCAAGAACATGCGCATATACCCTGAGACTACTCATGGGAGAGGTAAGTAGTGATAGCACTGCAGTGATAAGATCAGTCCCTGTGGAACTTATTCAGGCAGTCTCTTTGTGACAAAGAAACGAACAATTGGTCTTACCTGAAGTGTAGTTTTGGGAGTGGAGCATCGTTTCCAACGGAATGGGTGTTCACCATGTCTCACAACAAGGTGAACACCCATTCCATTGGATATGATGCCCCATGAACTAAAATATGCCTTCCATAATCATCTCTATCAACAATTCAGTGAAGAGGCAGATGAGTGCTGCCACGACGTTTTCTCATTGATATTTTGAACAAATGCTGTGGACAGTCCATGAGAAATTTATGGTTAAACATGTCAAAATCCTCTGAGAACCAAAACAACAACCAGAACAAAAGCCGCCAACAACAACAACAGAAAAGCAAAAAGCCTCTGAGAAATCTAGGAAATAATAGATGATGGTGTTGCATTTGCCCTTCCTTGGGTAGATTGACTGCCAGGTCTAATAAACCAAACTGAAATTGTTTGGGGAAAGATGTGTGATTCAGCAACCATTCTCCCCCCCCCCCACCTTTAAAATAATAGGGAGATTAGACACTAGATAATGGCTATATAAATTATCTGCTTATACACTAGCCTTCAGAGAGCTTTCATCACTGCTGTCTTCTGAGGCAGCAGCAGCTTTCTCTAATTAAAAAATGTACTGGTAATCCCATTCAGCAATCTGCTCTTCCTCTTAGTGTAAATGGTTGCTAACATTTTTACATGCACCATGTTGGCATCGGACAAATGTGATAAGAGGATACTTTCAGTGCCTCTGTTTGGATACTTTCATATAGTTGCAGTGTCCAAATCAGATTGGAGGCAATGTTGTTTTTCTGCAAAATGCCTTGCAAAGCAAGTCCATAACAAACTGTAGTTAGTTCACATAAATGACCAACCGGAGAAGGCAAGAAACCCTTGCCTATGCAGAAGAGCTCCACCAGACGGCATGGCATTTGTTTCACTTCCATGGCATGACCTTCAAATGATATCTGCGTTGTGTTTAGTTTGATTCGGCCTGAATCTTACACTGCTTGCACTCAGTTGCCTTCCCTGCTGCTTTAAGGTCCTTGGCAATTCAGTTACCAAGGAGTAGCACCTTACAAAAGTGTGAGAAGAGAATGCCTAGCTGCCACAACGTCATAGCCACATTCAACTTTTGATTTCATATATCAACCATTCTGTCACCAGAGTGACCTTTAGTGCCAATGGATAAATCCTCCAAATAATTCTGTAAGCCAAAGGATCCATCAGCTTCTGGAAAAGTACTGCAGAGAGCATGAACTGAGACTACTCAGGCCTACATAAGGTTGTGGTCAATTCATGACAAAATGTATTACGATAATACCCTCATACCCTTGCTACCTAAATCTAGGACGCTACAGAACACTAAATCTGGAGTGTACCTGTGTGTGTGTTTCTAATTAATTAAACTTACACCCTAGTCTTCCTCTGAGGAGCTCAGAGCAACTTATATATGGTTCTTCGTCAGCACCCCACCAAGGCAGCTTCCAAGATCAAACTTGCTTGACTTCAGTAGCAGAAATGCTTCATATAATCTTAGGCCATTATCTGGGTTTGTAACACATCAGCAAATGATTGTCATAGCAGCCATGAAGTTCCTGCTAAAGGCTTGATAATAGCAAGCCTGAAGACCAGGTCTGTAATTAGGAAGTCTCGAAGATAAAATCTCAGTCTCAGCCTTACCCTATATGTGAATATAGTCTGTCCTGGTTATCTACTAAAAGGAAGGCTAGCACTGTAGAGATCAGAGATCTACTCTGTACCCAAATTGTGGCTGATGTTGCACTAAATGACCAGGTGGAACAAACTGGACCACTCTGGATTAAGCAGCAGTCCATCCAGCTTTTGGCAATGCGAATGAAATCAAGGCCTTCCTTCGTGTTTAGACTATGAAGGTCATGTAATTTAAGTTTGGTTTACAGATCACCCCGCTATTGGAGGATTGTATTCATGAGAGTTGTCCCAGGAGCTCCCTCCTGCCATCAATCACGACAGTCAGTAGCCATGGCAGGATGAGAGGCTTTGAGAACTGGAGCACCTTCTGCCATGCTATGCCCTGTGCTGTGACAGACAAAAAGAGCCACAGCTGTCAAAGTGCTGCTTTGCCCCTGCCTTAGCTCCTCTCAGCAGCTGCAGCTATCTTTAAATAACTCATTTGACTCCATGGTGGCTGCTGGTGTGCTAAACAAGGAATTGGTGCTTTGAAAGGGTCATCAAAACTTCCAGTGCGAAAGCTGGAAAATGAATTTTAATCTGTCCTGCAAAAAATTAAAAAAATATTGGGTGGGGGGAATTATGTTAAAGATAAATATTAACATTGCTTCATTTAAAAAGTAATCTTTGGTAACAAGCTGATAGTTTTTTCCTCTTCACCTACAAGGCGAGTGGCTTGTATTGCTATGGAGAAGACTAAACAAGAGCAGCAGGCAAGCTGTACTTGGTTTGGAAAGAAAAAGAAGCAATACAAAGACAAATACTTAGCAAAGCACAATGCAGGTGAGAAAAACATAATGCACATAAAGCCTTATTTAACATTGCTGCATTGTTCATTATCAAGTAAAATTTTAATTTCACCAATGTCTCTCAGTGGAAACATTTACCTTAAAAAATCCAGATATCGAAGCGTAAGAAAGCATAAGCACTAAACAGATACAGTACTGGTCAATAAACAATATATGGGAAAAGCAATGGTTAGCATAAGTTGAATATGGAAAATGTGCCAATGCATCTGGGGCAAGATCTGCATCTTGAAGACAGTGTTAGGAAATCTGAGATGTTGTACAAGAATGTTTTTGCAGCTGTACAGAATTTGCATATGCAGTATGCAGTTGAACTTCCAAGAAAATACAGTGCTCTTAAGAAAGACAACAGTTTTAACGAGTTTAACATTATGCATATCTCTTGAGAGTTAGTGTAGTTTATTACATTTGACACTTCTCACATCTGAGGAAGTCTCAAAGTGAATTATCAAAAAGACAGAGACTGGGTACATCATGGATTTCATTACCATGGAACTGAAAATTATGCATATTTTAATCTACTGTATGTTTGCATTTGGGTGGTTTATATTTTAAGTTTTTGTGTTAAGACATTTCGGTCTAATGTGACTGAGGGCGCTGTATTTGTGATGACGATGTGTTGTGGTACTCTGACACTCAGACAATTAAGCCTTATAGGGCACTTCCAAATTCTGGAACTTGCTTAAATATACAATTTGTTGTCTATTTTCATTCCTTTGCTATAGTTGAAGGAAGGGATTTTTATTTTTAAGGAGTTTGGGAAAGGGCTATAGAAGAAAGGGTGGGGAATTTGGGGGAACGTAGGTACAGTTGCTGTTGTTGGGGCAGGGGAGGAGAAGAGCAATGAAAATGGGGAGTTTCAATATCTTGAATGTGACAGTTCCAAGTTCTCACCAAATTTGGAAATATTTCACCAGAACTGTGCACACCTTTTGATATCCCCCCCGCCCCTGGACTCTACATTAGGGGGCTATTCTCTAAAATATATTATATGATTGCAACAATGAAAATTCCTGTAAATCCTTCCCCCTTGCTTTTCATGCTAACATAAACACCTCCCACTTTGTCCTTCGGTGTCCGATGCACAGTTGGAAATAGTATCTAAGCATTAGATACAATGTATTGTGAGTGGGCATCCATTGGTGTTACAGAACGGATTTTTTTATTATAGTCGAGCTGCACGTAGCTACACTGACAAATAGAAAAGGACAGTGCAAACATTCATAAGGTTTGCTTGTATATTAAAGGCAAAAGTTCCTTTCATTTTTATTAGCATAATTATTTCTGTTCTATGTGTTTTGCTCCAAGCTCCTAAAATTAGGACTATGCCTGTTCGTTTGTTCGTTTTAAAAATATTAAGTTTTTTACAAAAAAAGTTGAAGATTAATATAAATAGTCAAAGTGTGAAAATATAGTCTGCATACATATTCCAGTGTGTGGTAATAAGCTCCTGTGTATAACATCAAATCTTCATATGAGACCACAAGCAGTTCCCCCATGGCCTGCAAACTCGTGTCACCTGAATGATAGATTGAAATCTACTGTGAATGTTTTTCTGAAGTGGATTTTCCCACACACCACTCTGTACTATTCTGCTGTGTTAGTTACCAATATAAAGCACAATAATGTACTTCAAAATGGACCATTACCTAGATGAATCTGCCTCATGAAAAAACTGTTACAATACAATCAGAGGCAGGGAATTCAGTGAGACTTCCTTCTAAATGTTCTTAGGATTAGTGCATTTTAATTTGGACCATCTAATGCAGAAATCACCATGTTCCAAAGCATGCTATAATGCTCATTAAAATGTAGAATTTGTCATAGTATGGGCAGGCAATTTGGAAATTGCTTCATATTGCCGGTGGGGTGCATTTCCTTGCATAGAGTCTTATGAAAAACTCAAATGTGTTCAAGGTAACAAGAATAAAATTCAAACAGTAAATGTTTCCAACTGGAAAGGCACAATCTATCCAAGGTAAATGGTGTTAAGTCCCATTGATTTCAGCAGAGAGATTTAAGCATGTGCTTAACTCGCCCACTGAAATCAATGGGATTTAACAGTACTTCATTTGAACTACATCATGGCCCCAGTTCTCCTAATATTCTAGGTTTGGTGGGGATTGGTCCATTCATAATTTATGTAATCTAGGAGAAGTCTAGTATTTGTTATGATGATGATGAATCACAATAAATTGTAGGTGTATTTTAAATTGTACATGTATTTTAAATCTGAGGCAATAACGAGTAAATGCATTGGCAAAAATGGAATCACATAACTTGGATACCTGATTTGTGTGTCATTATCTTCTTGCCTGTTTCTTGTGCTTTGGGTGAATGAGTGGTCCTGTCCCTACTACAGTCTCTTATCAAAGAGAATTTAAAACTGCTGGTTGGCGGCAGAAACTTTCTGGGTGTCAGTTGGAAGACACCAATCCCCCAAAATAAATCCAGAGTTCTTTGTGCTTCACTGCTACCATAGAGATTATCAGGACCCCTCAATCTGTGTGTTTTTAATATATTTGGGTTTTTTTTAAAAAATGCTATGGAATCTGTAGTGTATAGACCAGTTGCTAAAACTACCTCTGCAACCCTTCCTCCCTTAATTCTTTCACGCCCCATTGTTCCACCTTTTCCTTTCAATTACTCAACCTTTGCACATGCGCAACATCTCATTCTCAATACTGATGGGGAGGCATGCTGCTGCCTTGTTAGTAATGTGTTTTTTAATTTTTTAAAAAATACAACTTATAAATGGTGTCCTCCAAACAAACCAGATGGCTAGACGCATACTTCACAAGGAAAGGAAAGCTCTTTAAAATCAGAACTGCATCAGTTCCGAAAATCAAACTGGTTATTTTTCTCCTCCCTTTGAGTTGTATCCAATGGTGCACTTCCACAATTGGAAGGAATCATTCCTTTTGCAGAAGCATCTTTGATATAGTGGAGACCTCCACTGGCAGAAGAGGAGAGGGAATTATCCTTATAACTCTGTGAAGCGGATTTAGGCATTCAGGGGGAAAATGACATTCTGTCCTGCAAAAAAAGGGGGGAAAGAGTCCTCAAGATCAAACTCTTCCCTGAATGGAAGGACACCATGAAATTCAACCCTGTATTGATAGTGGATAGTGGATAGGCAGTATTTCCTATCTTCTGTCATATTTCTGCTATTTCTGAATTCCTTTTCATCCTAGTTATTTTAGAAATTCTAGCCATGGGGCTCATTCTTGCCCATCAATATCTACAGCTAATTTGAAGTACAGGTTATTCCATCTACATTTTATTTTAAAATTATAAAGTAAGAGTGGAATCTAGTGCTCTGTGAGTGGACTTCCAATTATGCACAGAAGCATTGGATACAACCCTGAATTTATAAAGGCCAAGTGCCGTGGGTTTCTTTTCTCTCTAAACACCAGACCATAGGCATATTCAATTATTCTTCTGGTCATGCCAATGACAGCAACTTACAGGACAGAGCCAAGTTTTTATAAAACATGCTTATCATTTAACGTGATTTATTTGCCTTGTGTTTAGACTAATGCATGGTGAAGTTTATTTTGTGCCTATACTTTTATTTTACTAATATATTATGAGCCATATTTCAATGACCCCTGTACATTTTTCATGCTGTCTTAATCCCAATGGCCTCTGTGCATGTAAGTAACCTGTCAAGTGACAATGCCTCTTTATTTGCTTCTTACAGTTTCCTTTCAATAACTCCTTTTCTTTATTAGCTAGAAGTGTAGAACTGTTTAAAAGTTCAGTCTGTAAATGTGTCCATGTACTCCTGAATTTGTGTTTACAAATCATTTCTTCATTTCTGTTGGAAACCCTGAAATTATTAGTGGTCATGATTATTTACCAGAATGTTTTATTCTGTTTGTTTTGTAGTTAAGGAACTGTGTTCTGTTTTCACTAAGGGTGGTTCTACTCTTAGCAAATATAGCAAGGGCCTGATAAATTATTTTGGGGAGCTGGAGTGAAGTTTTTCAGAAGGGAAAAAAATTAGGGCTAGTTACCGACTTAGGTGGGATATTGTAGAACAAGCTCTTTGATTTTAATTACCTGAGGATATAACTGAGACACTTTCTTGGTACATGGCAATATAAGTTCTTGAGACACGTTTAGGGATAGCTCTGAAGAAATGTTAAAGATGTAAATATTAATATCCTATGAAAAAAATACCTAAAAATTGCCTGGAAATGTTTTTGAAACTAAAATGTTTCGCTTGCTGAAGTAGATCTTGGCTTTTAATTATTCAAGTGTTTATGCCCCACCTTTTGATCTCAAGGGACACCTCCGTCACCGTAGCAGCTATATGGTGTGTGGGGTTTATTTTAAAAACAAACAAACTGAAAGCTTCCTAACATTCTTGACATAATATTGCTGTACCTGGAGATAAGCATCAAATAGATTTGGTCCAAACGTAGCCTTCCACAAATGAAAGGGGACCTTTAGCTGGCCAAAATGGGCTGAGTTCCAGTGGAGACTTCCCTTGGAAGAAGGGGAGGAGCTAATTGTCACTCATTTGCCCACTCCCTCTGCAACCCTCCTAGCCCGAGGCTCCCCTGGTCCTCCAGAGCAGCTTGTTGGGAGGAAGGCAGAGGAGGCTGCCTGGAGAATGGGAAAACTGACAAATGACAAAAATAACTTCCTCTAGCAAGAGAGTACTATGGACAGAGTTACACCTGCAGTTAGTCTGGATGCAGCCACTGACCGTCCTGTCCTGAAAAGTCTTTCCAGCTTTTCAGGGACATATGACTGAAAAAATGTTTGGATGTCCTGGTTCTGAATCTAAATTTAAAACTGTACTCTAATAAATTGATTAAAGTTAAGCCATGCTTACTGTTAGACCTCCCTTTTTTTTCCTTCCAAAATCATAGTAGTATAGACAATGTTTAATAGAATGGCTTCTTCACTATTAACATCATCATAATTTAAATATTCAAATATACCTTTATAATTGGCCGAAATCCTTCAACTGACAATTGTTTTCTACAGAAATTATTAAAACACCAGAAACCTGTCATTATTGGCCACAAGTAAGGACAGGGTTGATAATATGATTTGCTGTATCACAGCAATCAACAGTGGTTTGAGGTAGCATTGCAGTAAACATAAGGAAAATTGAGAACCTTTACTAGAGTCATATTTTATTAAATGCTTGAATTATGGTGGTGGTTTTATAGTGTGCCGTGAAGCCATCCTCTGTCATCAGATCTTTACTCACCATCTGAAATTTAGAGAGCATGTTAATATAAAATTAGCACTTCTGTGTGAAGAGAACTCTACTTACAATTAATCTGATAAATGTATATGGAAGAGTAAGTAAAACAATAAAACCAAACAATTTAATGCATTTCCATAGTTTTGATAAAATCTAAATCTTTATTGTCTGTGTAAGTAGATGTTCTCATATTTGTATTCATCTGTCTACAAACTTTATTACTCACTTTCAGGAATCCCAGAATTTTCCAGAAGCACTAATTTTTTGTAACGTGCATAGTGCATGATCTCAAATTCTTAAGCATGCAATTTGAAATATGATCTTAATATTGAAGCAAAATTTGTTTGTTTAATAAATTGAAAGAAGGAAATAGTTGGTTAAAATACTGGCTTAGCTTATAAATTTGGCATTTGTGGAAAATTAGGTAGATTCACTATGCTTTTTCACCTTATTTCTGGCTTTTGTTTTCTGTTTCAGTGTTTGATCAATTAGATCTTGTCACGTACGAAGAAGTAGTAAAATTGCCAGCATTCAAAAGGAAAACACTAGTCTTACTAGGTAATTTTGAGTATAATTTTTGTTCTATAATTGAAATTTAAACAACATAATTTTGAATCTCTGTGATAATATTACATTTCCTTTCCTGTAGGAGCACATGGTGTTGGGAGACGACATATAAAAAATACACTAATCACAAAACATCCAGACAGATTTGCATACCCTATTCCACGTAAGTAACTGTTTTACGAGGCAGATAGCTGCATATTAACTACTTATTATGATGTACCTAATTTATTACTTCCCAACAATTGTACAATTTTCCTGACCCAAAAACCCTTGGCTGTGTGTTTTTTGAACACATTTCAATACAGACATTTCAACTTTTCCTTTCCCTGCACCCTAACCCCAATCTCAGAGTAGCAACCTGAGCCATGTACACCAATGATCTAAACTAGTGGAAGGCAGCTTCTGCTGTCTATCCCAATATTTTCTACTCTGCCAGCTGCTCTCCAGGATCTCAGGAAGAAATATTTCACATCATCTACTACCGGAGATTGCCGACAACTATCTTCTGTGTGCAAAATTATTTTATTTATTCATTGCCCTTCTGCCCAAGCACCCAGGGTGGTTTACAGTTTAAAAGGTCTACAACAAATGATACAAGATGTAAAGTTGGCTTGGGGGGCAAGGAGACTGCTTGACCTAATGTTCTCTGTGCCTCACCCTCTTCTTCCTCCTCAAAAGGGTTTTGTGTCTGGGCCCTGGGCAGTCCACCTAGAGCAAGCCCTCTTTTTCCTCTTCATAGGACAGGTGGTGTCTGTTGGCTCTGTAAGTGAGGGGGGACACCCCAGCTAGAGTGGGCCCTGACAACAAGCAATGGGCATTGCAGAATTATAATGGGGGTTATAGCATTATGTAGTTTCAATGGAAACTTCTTTCATATACTGTACCCCTTCCAGCTGATTGTGGAAGAGGAATATCTCAACAGCACCAGAGAACCCTAGTGCAGAAGCAAAATACTTATCCTCATAAATTCACACCGTTTTGTGATCTGTTGTGGCAAATTTAGTCATTTTTTCCGATTACATTCCACCTCCAGCCCTAGCACCACTCCCTGGCTGTCCGCTTCTCACAGTACAAATGTGAAACTTTCACCCAGCCACATTTACAATAGATATACCTATGGATAACTACAACATTAACTCACCTATACATTTTCTGAGGTTGAGATATTATGAACTGGGGATAGTAAAAATATGGGGCTGCTATGCTTGTAATAAAATCATTTTAAAAAATTATTCTAAAGAATTGCTTTCAGAAAGGTTTTCTTCAGTGTTTTGCAATTTTAAAAAACATCATTTTTGTTTTCCATAGCTTGAGAAGCCAATGTAAAAATACTGAAATAATTAGTGGTAGTTTTTGCAAATACAAATATATGAAGGTGAAAAATAATGTTGTTGTTTAGTCATTTAGTCTTGTCCAACTCTTCATGACCCCATGGACCAGAGCACTCCTGTCTTCCACTGCCTTCTGCAGTTTGGTCAAACTCATGTTAGTAGCTTCGCGGAAATAATAGTCCACCATATTTACTTATGAATGTCTTTGGCATCAGAATATATGGACGGTCTATAATCCTGTGGAGCAGATTTTGAGGGCATGCAAGGAGCTGCTGCAAAGGGGTTGAGGGGAAGTTAAAGTCCCCTTTCATGAGCAGACGTCTGCTCCACTTGCTCATGGACAGCATTGGCAGCCATTCTGTATTATAGATTGGGTGTGAAACATGACGAGTGAACAAACAGCTAGTTACAGTGTTCTTGTAATTACAGATACAACCAGACCACCAAAGAAAGATGAAGAGAATGGAAAGAATTATTACTTCGTATCACATGACCAAATGATGCAGGACATTTCAAACAACGAATATTTGGAATATGGTAGCCATGAAGATGCAATGTACGGGACAAAACTGGAAACAATACGGAAGATCCACGAACAGGGATTAATTGCAATACTTGACGTAGAACCTCAGGTAGATATAGAAGTGACTACCGTAACTCATTGTATTACAGATTTCTAACATGATTTTATTTTTTTTGCTAAATTAACACATTTGATATGTTAATGAGCTTTTCTTCATATATGAACTTGATTTTTAAATTGTTGGTATATATGAAAAGTACATGACATTTCCCCACATAAAATGAAATAGAGCTATGTATCCTTTTTATGAACATTTTTGTCTCTTGCAAAAAGAAATATGAAATAAAAAGTCCATCTGCAGTGTGTTTTACATCCCAGGTGGGCCACAACAGTGTGTGACAATATTTTCCAAGGGTGCCCCCAATTATTTAGTTAATCAGACCAGTTTAGGATGTGGGTTGACACATAGCCAAACCATATTGTCTGTGAAATCATTGCCTTTGCAATATGATCCCTGATCAGCTGGGATCATTCAGGGAAGAGAACCTGGGGAATATAAAATGCCACTGAATCAGCAGTAGAGGGATAAACAGGCTCTGAACAGTGGGAAAAGGTGCAGCTAAGGGGCTTGTGGGGGAACATTTCCTCTCTAAATATTAAAATTTGGCAGGGCTCTTGAAAAGACTTCATACATAGCCCAAAGTGTTTCTTGCCATTTTTCAAGCACCAGTAAGAAGAGTTGCAGAGGGAAACAGTACTGTATTTTAAACTGTGGATTGTATAAATTGCAATACTGTACAGTAATATCAGCTTGAGTACTGGTTTGCAAAGTCTTCAATATCAAATATGTACAACTGTTGCGACCTGGTAGTCAGCAGGAGTTACACATACCTGCTATTCCTGGTTACCTAGTAGCAAATGAAAGCCCCTTCACCTAGTTCTCTGCGCATCACAGAGAAATCAAAGGTGGTAAAGATCTCTTCCCCTCTTGCTTTCGCTCTCCTAAGTTCTCTGGCCTGCTTCCAAGTGTCACCAATGCCTGATACGAACAGAAAGTCAGAGGACAGGTGGGAGTCAGTGGGAACCACAAATAGTGTCTGCCTGCCAAGCCCAGATAAAATTGGGGGCCCTTGTATTATATTTAATTTATTTTTTACATTCAGTAGTACCCTTGACAGAAATGAGTTCTAACAATGCATAGACATTTCGGGCATTGCAAGGTTGGAAACACTTATCAACTTACAATTTGGCTTCTAAAAGGATCTAGAATCATGTTTTGTCTTCACATGTATTACAATGTATGCCATGCTCCTCCTCCTAAAATATTCTTTCCTTAGGCCCTGAAGGTCCTGAGGACTGCAGAGTTTGCTCCTTTTGTTGTTTTTATCGCTGCACCTACAATTACCCCAGGCATTAACGAGGTAAGTCTTTTGCAATGTAATCCCATTAAGAATAGGTACAAGCAGAAACTCCATCCCTATTTGACAGAATTTAATAAGATAGATAATAGTGATGTATGAAATCTTGAACCATTAGATGATGAAGAAATATTATATTCATTATTGTTTGTACTGTACTGTAACGGAAGTTTAAGACTATGCCCATTCATTCATTTTCCTTTCAAATCATCGTTTGCATAAATATCCCTTTTTCTTTACCTGCTTTATCATACCTTGTTTTAAAACCTACCTTTAAAGCACATATTTCTAAGGACATGTCTGTACCACTCATTTCTGCACAATCTTCCACTGAAAATGCATGAGAGGATGGTGGAAGTCTGCCTCTCTGTTTTGTGTCACTGATTGTCCCTAATTGGAAGTTCACATCATGTTTCTTTGCACACAGATAGAGAGAATGACCTTTTTAAAGATATAGATTGAGTTTGGACAATGTCTTGTGATGTTAAGACATTATCAGAGCTTCTTTTCCTTTTAATCTTTAAAACAACTTTTAGCATACTTACATTTATTGGGAAAGTAGAAATTTGTTTTTTTTACTTTGTCCAAGCCCAGCTGCTTAAAACTTCCATATAGATCTATTTATTCATTTCATTTTGTATCAAGTGTCAATAGTTGGTGTCTAGGTGTAATTGAATATATTTTAATAATTGCGTTTTATAAAAAGCAAAATGCTGAACTCGTGATTCCAAGATGGAGCAAGCACCTGTTCACTGACAAAAGGAGACGGAAATTGAAATGAAAATAAGTGTAAGATGTGGTGACGTCACAGACATATCCTCCTACATGACTGCCCTTGTTTTATTTATTTTTCTTGAATTATCATTTTTTCTTTTCTTCTCATTTTCTTGCACTTGTACTAATTTTATCTAGCTGCCAAAATGGTGCAGAAAGTTGCCTGTAAGTACCAGCTTAGGAAACAATAATATATAATCCGTATTATTTTAAGTTGCACAGTAGAAAGGTACCAGACATAGACAGGAACAAGAATTGCATTTCGGTAATGATGTCACAGACCAGTGAATGCACAGGTTACAGTCCATGCAGGAGTCTCAGTAACAATGTATGAAGGAAATATTTCATTTTACCAAATTTTTACCTCTATTCAGTGCTTATTTTCTAGAAAAAAGGGGTGACAGTTCTTACCATGATTCTCTTCCTCCCTTTTTTCTCTCTCTCTCTCTCTCTCACACACTCTCTCCTGTCCCCCCTCCATTAATTAAAGGCCCACTGTGTGCCCCTCTCACTTCTCCAACCTCTCCCTCAACCTTGTCCCTTCTGCTCTTCTTCACACCTACCCAATGTCCCACCCTCCCCTTCTCCTTCCTTCCCCTCCTCCCAGCCACCAGCTGCACCATCCGCATTCGCCTCTACGGCTTGCCCCAGCCACAGAATGGAGGACGGTGGAGCCTTGTCCCGTTCTCTCTCTCCCTCCTGCCCCGCAGACATGCAAAAGAGCAAGCAGAGACAAAAGGGAAGTGGCACTCACTCGCTCGGACGCTTGCAGCACTGCAAGGCAGCGGCATAGGAGCATGTCCAGGGGGAGAGTGTGCATTGCAGGGCAGTCGAGGGGGAATGGTGCAACCTGTTGACTGAGAGCAGCAACTACAGCCCCAAACAAGGGCCTCCTTTTCCTCACTGCCGCTGCCTCAGCCTCCTGCTTTTCGCAATCCCCCTTTTAGCCATGCTTGCTTGCTTGCTTGCTCTCCCCACCCTCCATATACCTTATCGCAAGATTTGGTGAGAGGGGGGTCAGTACTGCATACTGTTGAGTACTGCCAGAAAAAAGCACTGCCTCTGTTGATAGGGAAATGTTATATCCCTGAAGCCCAAAATGCAGCTTCCATGGTAGATACATAGACTAATGAGGAACAACTGCGCTTTCTTTGCCTTACACTAGGCATCCCCAACCTTCGGCCCTCCAGATGTTTGGGACTACAATTCCCACCATCCCTGACCACTGGTCCTGTTAGCTAAGGATCATGGGAGTTGTAGGCCAAAACATCTGGAGGGCTGCAGGTTGGGGGTGCCTGCCTTACACCATGATCATTTTAAGGCCCATTGTATCACCAGGGTGTGGCTATAACATGCCAGGCTTTTGAATCCATTGGCTCTGAATCTTAGTACTTTTCTGCTTCACCTCCCTTTCCTGATACGTGCCTGTTTAGGAGGAGTGTGGTACAACTGGAAATAACAAGTGCTCAGAGTAAAGCTTCTCAGAATGTGTGTCAATCTGTGAATGTTTCCCATGGTGGCAGTTTCATATAGGCCAAAGTAATGAAGATGGGGCAATATATCTGTGGATTAGTTGACACCACAGGTCTCATGTTGCTAATGCACAATACCCAAACTAGAAGCTCTTTGTGTGCATAGGCTGCTCCTATTGGGGGTGGGGCTGGGTTGTCCCTGTGAAGGCAACAGCAGCATTTATAGGTTTAGAGCACATGTGGGATACATACGGCTCTCCGGTGGTTGGTCATGCTGGCTGGGGTTGATGGGAGTTGAAAATCCAACATCTGAAAGACCACAGGTTCCCCACACTTATAAAGGGTTTGCAAAAGTGTGCACATCAGAAAAACTAAATATGATCCTGTAATGTTTTCCCAACTCCCCTGTTCTCTAATACACTTTAGTAGTTCATATGTACCAGAGAGCATACAATGTATTCCTTTTAGTCAACACCATCTACCAATTTTTTTGTGAGTAAAGGCAACTTCCTGTATGTGTGTATTAAGCACACGTTTCACAAGGGCCGTCCCATTCATTTAAATAAGGGGGTGACTAACATGGGGCCCTCCAGACATTTCAGGACTACAGCTCCCATCATCCCTGACCCTTGGGCCATGCTAGCTGTGACTGTTGGGAGTTGGAATCCAGTAACATCTGCAAGGCCACAGGTTAGCCCCACCCCTGCCCCAATTTAGAAAGAGACAACAGGATCATGCTCACGTTCCTTTATGCGTCCAGATCTGCTTCTTTCACTGAAATGAATTAGATTGCTCACATGCCTTAAATCAATGCTTGACAGAAGACAAGCAGGTTGTATGTGGTGTGTTGTCCTTAATGACATAGCCCTCCATACCCCTTGGTCCTTGTTTATGCTGATCCTTTTTTCTCATTTTCATTCCTTGTCCATTTAAGTCTCCCTGAAAGTAGTTAAGTGTATGGTTGTGTTGTGAGAAACCTAAGAATATGGCAAACTGTATAACAAATTAAGTGGAATTTGGCAGTTATTAAGGTACTGAATTACTGACAAATTCTTAGGTAAGAATTTCATTTGGTAGTCTCTTCTGTATAAGTTACACATGCAAGATATAATGGCAAGAAAATAATACATGTGTTTCACCTCCCCCTTTCCCCAATCACTGTGCAGGATGAATCTCTTCAGCGTTTGCAAAAGGAATCTGAAATCTTACAGAGAACATATGCACACTACTTTGATCTTACAATTATCAACAATGAAATTGATGAAACAATCAGGCATCTGGAGGAAGCCATTGAGCTTGTTTGTACAGCCTCACAATGGGTTCCCGTCTCCTGGGTGTATTAATCTTATCACCGGAAGAATTTTATCATTACTGGGAACCACCTCATACATGGAAGAACCTCTTTGTTATTGACCTTGTGTCAACAGGTCTTGGCCCCTAGAGACTACCTAGATGTAGTGTGACCTAAATTTATAATTATCGTCATGTCCTTATAGATAGGAGGAGAAAATGCTAATTTAAAGAGACAGTATCTTTTTTAATCAGTTCTCCTAAACTTTATTAAAATGTATCTTTAAATATATGTATTATTCAATCCTTTGGAATGTTATATTTTTGGAAATCATAGCTTTTAATTTCAAAGGCCCCTAAAACTGCACAAAATAGATGCTGCTTTCTATAATCTATTTTAATAATAATATGATCTGTTACTTAACTTGGGGTTGGAACACTACATTCTTTTTAGAGTCTGATTTTGTGAATTGGAATACCTTGCTTTCCTTTATTTATTTGAAATTATTAGCCCAATCATAACAAGATCAATTCTTAAATTCTAATGGCCTTCCTTTGCTTTTTTTATTTTTAGAATAGTATTTTGAAGTACTTTCATGTAATATCCGAATAATGTGATACTGTCTCTTTGAAGAACTCTGTAAAACTTATAGAGATTTGAAGTTGGGTCTTGACTCTTAATGCATGTGGACAGTCGCAAGCGTTCATGCTGTTGGTGTATCTGTGTTGAAAAAAAACTGTAATCTACAGCAAAGTACATTCCGTTCATGGGGGGAAGTACCCAAGGGAATAAAATTAAGTACTATGACTAAGTTGTAAAACCTATGCACATCCCTTGCATTTTGGGCAACTTTATAAACAAAAATCCTAATTTTTATTAATAATCATGTAGTGAAATGTGTTTGTAATTTTGTCTCAATTTAATTTGTTGTAAAGGTGGGAGGGGGAAAAAATTACTGGTTTCACCATTTCAGATCTGTGTTGTCTGAGAGTATTAACGTTTTAATTACGTTTAAGCAAAGAAATGCTGATTTTTAATATGTATGTAATTGTTTTGAAAATGCACACATTTTACGAGAAAATATACTGTGCAATGAAGAAACCAGTTTAGGCATTGCGATGAACTAACAATTCCAAAAGACTCATCTGCCGCAGCCCTGTAAATTCCTTTCAACGGTAAATGACTCTACATTCTGACCAATTTTTTATTTTAAATATACTTCCTTTTATGTGTTCAACAATTAAATGCCTTGGGTCATTCATTTCATCACAGGATTCTTCAGGTGCTTCGAAAGCCAGTCAACTCCTTTGTAGATGTTTAGGGTGGGGAAGGATTCTCGCCATCTTTGTGTTGATTGGCATACATGGTTTGACTGCAAGACTTGAAGACTTGTGGCTCACTTAGCAAATAAGGGTTGCTTCATACAGTCACATTTTTAGCATGTGCGCATATTATACATGCTAAAAACAATACTGTATACCGAAAAAAATATGCGTAATAAAACAAACATGTGGCGCACAGGTACAAATCTCCGGGAGCTTCCAATTGGCCACGTCCTCCTGCAGTGCATACTGAATGGGGAAGCGTTTGTCCTTGACAATGTGTGAAGCACTCCTAAATTTTATATGCAGAGCCTTAATAAGCAAATATTTTCCATGTATTCATCTCAGGGTTGTTGCTATTTTCTGATTTATCTGACCTTCCTTCAGCAAAGGGTAACATCTGTTCCCTGTCCTAGAAGAGGGAGACTGAGCATTTCCCATCCCAGTTTGATGTCTTTGTGAACTTAAATCACCATTGATCGCCAGTATTGATGTACCTTGGACTGATTGTTTTACATTTTTATTATTTAATATGGATTTTTTGCTTTTGTTATTAAATTCCAGTATGTTTTTGAAAAGTGTTATCCTCAACGTTAAAATGCAAAAAAAAAAAAAATTATTTACTCATAGATAGCTTCACCTCCTTGAGAACCATTCAGAATTCAATGTATGTTAACAATATAAAAGACTAAAGATTTTTAAAGGGCCTAAGAAGAGTTAATCCACTTTGAGAAGACTGCAAGTGAGAGCAAAGAGAGCCATTTCCTTTGGCATATAAGTCTTTGCACTTGGGTATTTATGTACAGAGGGTGATACCCAACATTTGTCCTCCTCAGAGTATACCCATTGGAATCAATGAGTTGAATCCAGCTCTGCACACAGAGTTCCACTTGTGCAACAGGACTTCTCCTACCTCACCTTTCCTCACGTGTCCCAAAGAACTACTCTGCAAATCTTTTATAGCAGATTTTGAGGGTACGCAGATTTTGAGAAGAAGTCCCATTGCACCACCCAATAAACTTAAATACATTGATCTCAGTGGACAACCATAATTTAGCTGGATAGCACCCATTGCCTTTGTCCCATTGCATAGCTTCAGAAATTCGGATTGCAAGCTAGTTTTGAATTTCTGAACCTGGCACAATGTATGTTTAATGAGAAAAAGAGATCCCTTTTTCTATCCCCTCCCCCGGGCTTTGATTATTCAACTACAATGTTACCTTTGGGTTACAAACACTTCAGATTACAGACTCCGCTAACCCGGAAGTAGTACCTCGGGTTAAGAACTTTACCTCAGGATAAGAACAGAAATCGTGCGGTGGCAGCGGGAGGCCCCTTTAGCTAAAGTGGTACCTCAGGTTAAGAACGGACCTCTGGAACTAATTAAGTTCTTAACCAGAGGTACCACTGTATAAACATAACCATTTAATTTGCATTTGTTATTAGACTACATAGTTTTCCTGACTTTATGACATCATGCCTTGCATCACAGGGCTGACAAAAAACTGAAGCAATATACAGCTGTTTCTTTACCATCAACGTTATTCTTAAGGAATTGAGTGTACTATTATAATCCAGTGCTGTGGAAATGGAATCACTGAGCTGATTCAATAAGCTTTTAATCTCCCAGCATTCTAACATCTGCATTAGTGACTTATTCTCTCTGGGTTTTTTCTGTTCTTGTGTGTTAAACTTTTTATTCTTTAGCTAAATATTCAGCAGCAAATTATGGGGATTTAGTAGCCAGTGCCACTATGAAAAACATTTGTGCTAGTAGCATATTTATTAGCAGTATCTGTGTACAGTTGTGATGCAAGTTCATCTTCTATGACAACAGCAAAACTCTAGTTTATTTTAATGCAGCTAAGTAGCATCCATGGTTTGTAGTTGAGATTCCTGCATTGCAGGGGGTTGGATTGGATGGCCTTCAGGGTCCCTCCCGACTCTGCAATTATATGATTCTGTGATCACCAGGATTGCACCCTTGGTGGGTGGCTCCTGCACTGCCGACACCCATTAACAATGCCGCCACCTGCCACACCATCCAAAATGGTAAAGTATGGAATGGTTCGGTCCCCCATCTTGATTCAAAATAGCAGCCAACCTTTTCCAAACAAAGACCAAAATCTGCACCTCCATCTTAAGAACCGCCATGTCAAATTGGAATAGCAGAATCATCAGAGACATCCCCACTGACCCAGTTTGTTGCACCAAATTGAGCAACCATCTCTTGTGACATCTCCAGATAGGCAGAGTTTAGAATGGTTCAGTCTGCTATTTGGATTCAAAACATTGTCCAATGGTATCCAAGCAGACCAAAACCTGCCCTTCAAATTGGGCAACAGTATTTTCAGAGGTGTCAAAATTGGTACAGTTTGGAACCATCACACCAAACTGGGTGACGTAACACCATACTGAGCAACAGCGCCTTCAGAGGCATCGAAACACAGAACTCTGCATCCAAAAGAGAGTTACTACCGGTAGGAAGAAGGATTGGCTGCTATACCACTGTGAGCATTGTAGCTCTGTGGGGGTAATAAGGATCTTCTAATAACTCATCACCTTAACAAACTACAGTTCCCAGGATTCTTCACGTGGAAGTCATGACTGCTTAAAGAGGTATGATGCCACTTTAAATATATTGTGCAGGTGGTGTCTCAAGAGTGAAAACCAGGAGTGTGTTTTTCTGTGAACTTGAGCAGGTGCTTGGAAGCATCCTGCTCCTCAATTTGAAGAATATGCTGTTCTTCCCACCCCAGCCACTAATTTGCACCTGGCTCCATTTGGTAAATTTCAGAGTTCTAGGTTTTTTGCTTGTTTGTTTCTAAAGGTAGAAAATGCAAGCCTGAAATCTGCCCACCCTGATTTACTGGATGTGCCTATGCTGCCATGTTTTTGAGAAACAAAAGACACCACAGGACAACCCTCATGGTACTGAACAGTAGCCTCCCATGACTACTCTGGAGGTCAGAATGGAACCACTAAAGCATGGTGCCCCCATACTACCCCTTCTTAAAAATAATATTAGGGAACAATGAAGGAGCCTCTCTGTTTGCATCTATCCAAAAGGCATTATAAATAGAGACTTTGTTTTCTGTTGGAATACGAAACCTTACCGTTGTTAATATTTAAATGAAATTGAAATGGGCCTCTTGAGGAAAAAAGAGAGCATCTGTCCAGAGAATTAGCACTTCTATGAAGAAATTAGCATGGTGAGTTACTGCTTTGTTTTGTAATATTCTGATATCATCTACTAGCTTTCATTTTAATTGGTATTCTGAAATGGGGGTAAATCAACACATAGATGTTACTTTGGGGGAATCCGGGGAGTGGGGGGGGGAAATATGCCAGATACTAAAGTTAATTAGGCCAGTTATCTTTGAATGTCATGTTTATTCAGCAATGTCAACCCCTCCTTCTCATCCTATGGAAATGCCTTCATGTTGTTGTTGTTTTCACTGAGAAATATGCCAGAATGCTTTATGTGAATAGTGCTCTGTTTATGAAAGGATTAGCAGAATATGAAATGGAAAGATCATTGTTTTCAAGGAGTGCATGTAGCCACGGCATACCATGGGGATCTATAATTAAATCTTCCAGGGTTTTGTTGTTGCTGCTGTTGTTTTTAAATTGAATAGCAGTCACAAGGAGGATGTTTGGATCAGGACTTTGGTATCAGGGTAGGAGATAACCTTCTCCCCCAGTGCCTTCTGATTTAAATACTGTAGTTTCTCCAGCAGCTATTTGCCCTGCATTGTAGATCCGCCAAGTGTCATGGAGCTATTTTTTACTGTGATGCAATTAGCATCTGCAGTGGCAAATTTCAGTAGGAGAACAGTATACAGTGAAAAAGTTAACCCCCCCTAGTGCTGCAGTGGTGGTCCAAATTGGCCCTTTCCTCCTTAGCTGCTGTTCAGATTTATAAATAGTGGGAGAGAAGTGGTAGGAAAGGCTTAAATGATTAGGAAAGGTGTTGGAAATGAAATTGCTAGCATCATAATGCTTTGTTATTCTATTGGTGTGGCTGTATTTGGAATACTATGAATGGCTGCTCCATTTCAAAAAGGATATCATACCTTTGGAAAAGGTACCCCAAAGTGCTTCTCAAATTATTATGTGTTTGGAGCACCCAGCATATGAGGAAAGCTTTTCAGGGTTTTGTTTTGTTTTTAGTTCAGAAAAAAGACACCTATGGAGTTGCCTAGGGTTGTTTCTTTGTGTTTGTTTGTTTGTTTGTTTACAATAATGAATGGAACTGAAAGGAGTGTAGATAGAAATTTAGAGTTCAGAGTCACCCAATTAAATTGATGAGCAATATTTTCAGAGCTAACTACTCTTTTGCACAAATTGTTCAAACTTGTGAAGAAGAAAATATACTGAGGATAGCTCATGATAAGAATGAGTGGTAACTTCTTGCTTTCAAAATTATTTGTTGCCTTGCATTCTCAGTAAAGTGCCTACAGTGAAGTTTTGGTAACATTAACAGAGATTTGTAAGAGAGTCTTCATGTATACTATGAAACAAAATTCCTCCACATAATCACTCCTGAATCATACTCTTAAAGCATTTTTCTGTCGGCTTATATCCTGCCCTTCAAGTAACATTGTTCAGGATGTATTACACAACTTTCAAAATTACAACAGGGGAAAAATAAAACAGCAGGTAAGGTGGCATAAGACCAGCTTAGATTCAGAGGTTTTCACAGTTGTGGGTCTGAAGAAATAAAAAAGGTTTTCACCTGGCATCAAAAATATCACAGGAAGGCACTAGATGAGTCTCCCTGTAGTGAAAATTCCATCCTTGAGGTGCCACCATTGAAAAGGCTTCCTCTCCGCAGCTATGACCCACCATACCTCATTAACGGGGGACCAAACCAGGAGAACATTCTCCAGTGAATAGTGTACAGGAGCCTTGCCCGAACTTTAGCATCCTGGTGTTGTTGGACTAGAACCCCAGCAGAGGAGGGGGTCAGGAGGAAGGAGAGCCTGATGGTGAATAGATAGACATTTTCTCCCCAGGCCTTTTAGTTTACCCTTAATTTTAGGACCCATAGTACAGTACTGTGAACCCATCACTAGAACTGGAAAAATGGATAGCACTTTGTATAGCATCCTATTATTTTTAATCCCCTGTATCCGTTAAATACAAAGAAACAGCCTAAGGCTATATGGAAGGGAGACAGAAGGAAAATCCTATTCAGGCATTCAAAGAGCACATGTAGGAATAGAATGTACAGGGGCCACGAGGCCATGTGCACCAGCCCTGCCATCAAAATCTGTGCCATCAAAGTTCCTCAAGTTCTGTATCGGAGTGTGGTGGCAGTTCTGGAATGAATGGAGATGAGCAGATACTTAATCTAGACAAGATAGTGAGCTCTAATGACCCCAGACACTGTTTTCAGCCAGTTCTGGGTGGGGTCGCATTCTGTCATATGCAATATGGGCACAGTTTAAGACTCCTGGATCCAGATCCGAGCCTGGATACTTTTTAAGAATTTTATTTGTTTGCCACCTGCTCTCTCTTTCCTAGAAACTGCTGTCCTGGCCTAGCCTCAGTCATCCATGTTTTTTCTCACCTGAGGCTGAGAGTTCTGATTGTAGCTGCCTGTTCAGAGCATATTACACCTGTTCTCTGTTGTATCCACTGTTTACCAGTTCAGTCCAATAGGCTTGCTTTGACCTTAAAGCCCTAAAAGGCCTGGGATCAGAATGCCACATAAAAATCACAGCTACCCATTGACCTGCCTCTGTTTTTCTCCAGGTCCGACTGGAGATACAGTAGAGGGGATACTTGGGAGAGGGCCTTCCTAGTCATGGCATTCATGATTTGGAATGGCCTCCTAAGATGTATGGCTGCTCCCTTTGTTGCCTGCAACCATATGGGAAGATTTCCCCACATTTAAAGAAGTACAGTATAATAAGGTAAATGGGGGAAAGTGAAATCAATATAATATGAAATAAAGGAATGTTGGCATGATATGATATAGCTTGCACATGTTTAAACCAGTTACATGTTCTTGTAGACATGACATTCAAGCAATTGCTTAGGGAATGGGCTCTGCATTAAGCTCCCTTATCCTGTGTGTGTGTGTGTGTGTGTGTGTGTGTGTGTGTGTGTGTGTTTTCAATACCCATAACACCAGTGGAGAAACATAATTGGTTGAAGAGCACAATGTTAATCTTCATTCACTCACGAAATCTCTCAGGCTGAACTAAATGACCCTTGGGGGCCCTTCGAACTCTACAATTCTATGATTCTCCTTGTCCCAAGCACCAACCTCTTCATCTTTATCATTTACTGCTCAGAACATGATCAAATTCAATTCACAATAAAACTTTCAGCTTGGCATGTTCTGCTAAGGGCTTTCCGTGTTCACTCCAGCTCCAAAATGCCAGGACAGCTCATTTGCCCTAACCCCATGGCTGATGCTTGACGCAAATTCACATATTGATGTTAGAATGCAGTTCAATTGTTACCTACGAACTCCAAATCTTCAATCTTTCCTGTGCCAGGAAATTCAGTAAATTCTTAAAAGCCTCTCTTCTCTTCCACTGACTCTCGAACCTGCACTAAGCAGGGAGTTCACCTAGGTGACAATCGAGCACATTTCCAACTCCTTAGCATTCTATGTGAATGGGATTTGTTGCCAGTTGGGTAATTGCTGTGCAAAATAAGACCTTCAGTTGTATAGACTCCCTATGTGTATTCCAGTGAACAAACAAAACAGATAGCTCAGTTATCTCAGAGCATAAGGCTCTTAATCTCAGAGCATGGGCATGGGCGTAGCCAGGGGGGCAGCTCCCCCCCACACATGTCAGGTAAAACAATAGAAATAACTAACTGACCAATCACGTTGTCCTTGCCCCCCCACAAAAGTCCTGGCTATGCCCATGTCTCAGGATCATAGGTTTGAGCCCCACATTTTGCAAAAGATTCCTGCATTGTTGGGGGTTGGGCTAGATCAGGCATCCCCAAACTTCGGCCCTCCAGATGTTTTGGACTACAATTCCCATCTTCCCCGACCACTGGTCCTGTTAGCTAAGGATCACAGGAGTTGTAGGCCAAAACATCTGGAGGACCGCAGTTTGGGGGTGCCTGGGCTAGATGACCCTCGTGGTCCCTTCCTACTCCGTTCATCTCCATGGCAGTGGTGAAGCTGAAATAACCACAGGAGTCCAAATCAATATTGTCAAATAACCTGTCTGTTCAGTATCATGGCCTTTAACAGCACCAATTTCCCTGAAATGAAAAGGGTTTTTTTGTAATTGAGTTTCTATAGTTGATAGTCCTAAATGTTTGCTGCTAACTCTTAAGTCACAAATAATTTGTGCGTTTCTATTAGTTTTGAGAAAGCCTGTCTGTTGGGCTTTTGCTTAAAATGCACTGTTAACTTTTTTTTTTTACTACAATTGCCATAATAGAGTTTTCATGTTAAAGGACAACAGCAATAAAAGCAGTTCCTAAATATACATTATAAAAAGAACCAGCTGTACAGAAATGAAAACCAACCAATATTCCGGATCCTACTAGCAGTTTTATCAAATGTCTGCAAACTTCAAGCCGCATGATGAACAATGTTTTCCCTGGACTCGAAATCCTCAACTTAATCTACAGCATTTGGCTGATACAGGAGGGGACAGGGACGAGACCTTTTATAATACACAGTTGAATTTAGCATTTAAGAAGATTATTGCATTTATAAATAGCCTGAAAATCCAAAGTCATTGAATGTAGTGCACAGAAGAGATCATACAAGTAGTTATCATGCCATCTGGCCCCTTTTTTTGCAGTAGGAAAATTGTCCTATAAAACTGCATTAACTAGAATGTCTGGGTTTGGGTGTATTTAACACTCCACCCAAAAACGCTTGCTGCTACTGTTGCTGTGATTGCATTTTTCTTTGCATAGCTGAACAATAATAGGGCCACGCAGTTAGGAATTTAGCAGCATAAAATCCTATTTTGTAAGGCAGTCAAACTATGGACTGGAGAAAGAGTGAGGATTCTACCACTTTCAACAGCAGCTGGGCTTGGGAAAGCTGGACAATACATTTCCACCAGTCCATGCAGTAACAAGTTGTTCATTATTTCTTACTATGGCTGCTACTCTGAAAGGCTCAGCAGAAACAATGTGTAACTCTGTGTAAACCATATAAAATTTGTCAGAAAAGGGTCTTTATTAGTTGAAGCATCCGTCATTAATAACACTGCCTGCTGTTTTAAATCAAGAGTGGGAAATGGCTTTTGTGGCTGGATTGTGTGTTTGACATGCCTAGTTAATGATTTTTATTTATTTATTTATTTAATCCTGTTTAAAAACCACCTGTTTGCCGATTCTCCCCTATACAGTAATACTAACTGCAGATGTAAGAACATGAATGGTATTTTAAAACAGGATCTTTTTGTAGGGAAATTTTAGTCAGACATTTTGTTCTTTCAGTTCTTTTATAATTTAGATTTGAATATGTGTGCTTTGAAAACCATAAGCCACTTATTACAAGCTCCATGCACTTGTGGGTAAATGTTTTTCCTTATTGTATCACCAGATTGGGGAAAGTGCTCTTTTAGAGTTCCCATTAAATTAAAAATAATAATCTTACACTAGACAACACTTTTTTAAAAAAATCCAAAACTAAAGACAGGTTACATAATTATCTAGTTCACAGTAGCCTATGGGAGTGTTGAATTTTTCAGCTTTCAAATTCCAAGAATGAGAGAGAGCTGACCATAAAGAATGAGGTGAGAGCTGGACCATAAAGAAGGCTGATCGCCAAAGAATTGATGCTTCTGAATTATGGTGCAAGAAGATCAAACCTATCCATTCTGAAGGAAGTCAGCCCCGAGTGCTCACTGGAAGGACAGATCCTGAAGCTGAGGCTCCAATACTTTGGCCACCTCATGAGAAGAGAAGACTCCCTGGAAAAGACCCTGGTGCTGGGAAAGATGGAGGGCACAAGGAGAAGGGGACGACAGAGGACGAGATGGTTGGACAGTGTTCTCGAAGCTACGAACATGAGTTTGACCAAACTGCGGGAGGCAGTGGAAGACAGGAGTGCCTGGCGTGCTCTGGTCCATGGGGTCACGAAGAGTCGGACACGACTAAACAACAAAAGTTGTAACATGACTTGGGAATTCAAAAGATATTTTGGTTAAATATAATTTAGTTTTGTTTGGTAAGTAAAATGTATGTAAAAATGCATTGGAAATAATTAAAAATGATTGTCAAGTACTTGCAGTTGTTGTTGTTGTTGTTGTTGTTGTTGTTGTTGTTGTTGTTGTTGTTGTTGTTGTTGTTGTTATTTCTGCTCTCTGCACTCCTTCTATCACTGCTGTGGATGCAGAAGCTCACTGTCTATCCCCAGGCACTGCAATCGTCTGCAAGGGATTCCCACATAGTAGGGACATTAAGTGCATGTGTTTGCTAAGCACTTTTAAGTAGAAGAGGTATTGATATGCAATGTTTTAAAGATGTTTTATTGTTTTATCACTTGTTTGCCATCCTGAATTCCTCTGGGAGAAAGGGCAGGATACTGTCCTAAACAAGTTTGGGGACAGGGCTAGTGTTTAATTAGGGATTTTGAACCCTTAAGTCAAGAAGAGGGGAAGGGAAAGAGACCTTGCGTCTTCTCTCCCCGCCTCATCCCCCAAATCAAGACCTGAGGTGTTTCCCTTCCTTCAAGATCATCTCAGCACCACAGCTGTCAAGCACAGTGATTCATTGGGGGGGGGGTGAGTACGCTGGCGAGGATCATAGCAGGTCTCTTGTAATTTGGCAGCCCTGCAAAAAGAACTTGATCTTGTCTCTCAAAGCCATGAAACACACACACTCGACGCAACGCCATCTATTTCATCAATGAACATAGTTTGGTTTGTTGGCTGTTTCGTTTTCTTGGATGAGAGCTCCACTCGTCAATTTCCGTCTCTCCTTCCCCCACCCCACACAAACATGAGAAACAGAGTGTGTCCTGAACTCCTGGCCTACCTGGCAGCGAGTCAAGTTCAAAGGCCAGGGATCAAACCACACCAAGTCCAAAGGTCAGGAAAAAGTCTGAAATCAGGATACAGCCCAGAGTCAAAGCTGAAGCAAAGTACTGTTGAAGTCCAGAAACATTCAGGCCAAGGTCCACCAACATCATGGGCAGTTGAGCAGACCAAGCACTTCCTCTCTGCTTCCCTTTGGTACTTTGTCTGCTGATTGCAGCACCTGGGCTTGATGAGGCAGGTGACCCTCACCTGTTCCAAGCCCACTCCAGCTGAGGAATCACACACACATTCCCAGAGCTAGCGAGCCCCACCTGGCCAACTAGGGAGCTGGGCTGTAGGCCCTTGCTTGCCTCAACCTCCTACAACGCCTCTCCCACTGCTCTCTACACTTCAGAGCCTGCCGTGTTTGTGGGGACAGCGCCCCCTCTGCCTCTGGGTCTTGCTGCTCTGGTTCCTGTGCATTGCCCTCCCCATCCCCTTGCCATCGCGTGAGTACTTCCTTCTCTATCCCCTGCTTGCCCCAGTGTGTTCTAGTCCCAGCCCTTGCCGGGATCGTCTTCCTCCTCCCTGTCGTGTTTGAGAGATACCAGCTTTGGTAGCACATGTTTGATGGGGCAAAAAGAATAGATACAGGTAACTTTCAGGGAGACCCAATGGCTCTTGCACCAACGTAAGTGATACTGAGTTGGGCTTTACATCAGTGCAAGGCCCATTGGATTGTTCTGTTAGAGGCTGCATAGTAGATAAGAACTGCTGACTCCTATGGAGAAACAGTCATTGCTACAGAGTGTAGAGTCATAGAATTATAGTTGGAAGGGACCATAAGGGTCATCTAGTCCAACCCCCTGCAATGCAGGAATTTATTTTGCCCAACGTGTAGACATGGAGTTGCAAACAATGCAAGTCCTTGTAAACAAGCAGAAAAGCATGCTTTCAGCTCATTTACGTTTGTTTGGCTTTTTTAAGTGATGGGGAATTGTGCAGTTGGAAAATCTGCTTTTAAGAAACCCTGAATAATAATATTTTCCAAGTGGAAACCTTACACATTTTACTGATTTGGTTTCTTCATGAATGCTAATTAATATCCATGCCTATAAAGGCATGTATGAGTACAGCCATTTTCTAAGGAGGGGGGCATTTATAATTAATTTTGTATCTATCTGTAGTCTTTCTCCTTGCAGTATAGCTTATAGCACTGCAAAGACTTCCATATTTATTCAGTGCCTGTAGCACAACAAACCATTTAAAAGCAATTTTTAAAAAAGAATTCAATGCTTGTTTGTTTTTTAAAATGCCCTTTTGTGTGCTGTTTGAGACATAATTGAAGGGTTAAGAGACTCCAGGTGATGTGGGTGCATAAATGGCACTTGCAGGATTTGCTCAGTCAGTAGAGCATGAGACTCTTAATCTCAGGGCTGTGGGTTCGAGCTCCACATTGAGCAAAGGATTCCTGCATTGCAGGGGGTTGGAATAGATGAGCCTTGTGGTTCCTTCCAACTCTACAATTCTGTGATTCTACAGTTCTGTCATAGTTCAGGAGTACAGTCGTACCTCAGTTTACAAACACAATTGGTTCCAGAAGTCTTAACCTGAAGCGTACTTAACCTGAAGCGTACTTAACCTGAAGCGTACTTAACCTGAAGTGAAATTTCCCATTGAAAGTAATGGAAAGTGGATTAATCCGTTGCAGACGGGTTCGTGGAGTACTTAAACTGAAAATACTCAAACCGAGGCGTACTTAAACCGAGGTATGACTGTACCGCATCGCTGCTTGTGTTGTTTTGTTGTTGTTGTTAATTGAATTTATATACTGCCCTGTATTTGGAGGTCACAATAAAATCAAAATATAAAACCACAAAATATATAATAAAAATAAAAATCCAACGCAATAACACACACACACACACACGCAAAAAAACCCCACATTTTAAAAGGGCATAGGATGTCAATCAAATCAACCAAAGGCCTAGTTTAAAAGGAACATTTTTGCCTAAAGGTGTATAATAAAGGTAACCAGGCGAACTTCCCTGGGGAGAGCATTCCACAGACAGGGAGCCACTGCAGAGAAGGCCCATTCTTGTGTTGCCACCCTCCGGACCTCTTGAGGAGAAGGCACACGAAGAAGGGCCTCAGAAGATGATCTCAGGGTCCAAATGTTCAAATGGAAAGAGGCAGTCCTTGAGGTATTGCGGTCCTGAGCTGTTCTTCACAGAGGAGAGGGAGGGGTGATGGAGGGAGGGGCAAATGGCTTACTGACCTGAGTAGCCACTGCCCAAGGCATAGCAGCTGTCCCTGCCCATTTTAAATTTATTTACATTATATATACTACATACCCTGTTTTGTCCGAGTCCCTTCTATTTGGTTGGGAGGTGGAGAGGACTGCTGGCTTGCTCAGCACCTGTGAAGAGTCAGGGGCTTGCCCCCCCTTCCCTCCCCCTCCCTTGAGTTCACCCACAGCCCAGTGGACAAATTCTGAAGGAGAGTTGAAATGACTGGATGTAATGAGACAAAAGCAATTTTAAAAATAAATATCATGACAAGTAACACTACTTAGAGGGAAAATCAGGATGGGAGATGATTATTGAAGGAATTAATTGAAGTGAAAATGTAATTTTGGGAGAGATCACTATGAGAAATTAAATATTTTTATTCAGGTCATGGTTGTTGCATCAGAACATAACAACACCCCTGGTGGGAAGGCCATGTATTCAGACATTTTGCTTCCAAAAGCAGTCAGCCAATTGTCTCTGGGAGCTCAAAAACTAGGCATCTCTTATTTTTTATCTCTAATATACCTATGTGTTTTGGAAGTATCTTGCGTCTGAACATAGAGATTATGTTTAGCTATCACAGGTAAAAGCTGTCAATATGTCAATTCAGGGATATATTTTTTAACCCATCTAAACTAGTGGTGGTCAGCGCACCTCACGGCTGTGAGTTCTGTATGTTCACTATGCGTTGTTTGAAGAAGAATGTTAGAAGCGTTTCTTTATAAAGCTGCCAGAATTTTATTTCCCTTCTGTTTCTGGGAAATGTGGCTATCATGAGGGGAGAACAGTTCAGACCATGGCACTCCAGCTATTGTTGAGTCAAATGAGAGAGGTCAGCCTTGGAAGCAGAAATGATTTTGGCAGTGTCAACATTTGTGGCCTTACAGAAGCAGGTCTTCTGTAAAAATGGGTGTGACAGCAGCTGTGGGAGCAAAGGAGCAGCTTGCCTTAAACTGCATTTGTGGCTCCATCTTGGTAAAAGTCAATTGTCCCCATCTAATCCAGCATTCTTGTTTCCCACAGAAGCTAGCCAGCTTATAGTTAGGACACGAGTGTGGTGTTCTTCCTGTGGTGGTTTTTTTTTTTTTTTTACTTCCTAGCATCTGATATAGTAGTACAGTGGAACCTCGGTTTATGAACACGTCAGTTTACGAATTTTCGGTTTACGAACGCCGCAGACCCATCTGGAACGGATTAATTCACTATCCATTACTTTCAATGGGGAAGTTCACTTCAGTTTATGAACAGACTTCCGGAACCAATTACACCCATGCTTCGGGTTAAGTACGCTTCAGGTTGAGTACTCCGCGGACCCGTCTGGAACGGATTAATCCACTTTCCATTACTTTCAATGGGAAAGTTCACTTCAGTTTATGAACGCTTCAGTTTAAGTACTCCGCAGACCGTCTGGAACGGATTAATCCACTTTCCATTACTTTCAATGGGAAAGTTCGCTTCAGTTTATGAACGCTTCAGTTTATGAACAGACTTCCGGAACCAATTGTGTTCATAAACCGAGGTACCACTGTAGTTCCTTTTAGCTATCATAGCTGTTAAGAGGAGCTTCCACTGCTGTCCCCTGAAGATAATGGAATGGGACAGTGGCATTTGTTAGGCCTCTCTCTCAGCACTGCCAGACTCACAGGCATGGCGAGTACAGTGTGAAATGCTCTCCCCACAGTAAGCAGAGGAATCGGGTCGAGCAGAGGAAGTAAAAAGTCATGGATATATATTTGTGAAGCGTGTTTATAAAAAACATGGCAGAAAAGGGGAAAAACCCATCCCCAATATCTGGATTATTATGCTTTAGTCTTGCTAAATTGGTTCCCATCAGGTGGAAGAGATTCATACAGAGAAACTGATCCCTATCTCTTTCTGATCCTTTTAATAGCTGCAGAACGCCATCACCCTTTTTTGTTCCATGACGATAGCATCCTATATGTAAGAACCACCAGAATGTCTCCTCAAATCCCTTAGTAAAGCTGCAAGTCTATTATCTAAATTCTTCAGTACATATCACCATACATATTGTTTTCTGTCTTCCTCATTGAGCTATGTCTGATTACAAAATATGAACAGCAATCATGTTCCTGCCAACTTTCTTTCAATACAGCGTGAATTTGGATTAATTTTACTGCAGCTGAGGGACTTTAGAGCCACTCTTATGGGAGACTAATGACAGGAATCACACTCACTAAGTGTGACAGATTATAAAATTATAAAGCGCTTTATAAAGGAGTTCTGCCTCTGTGAACCTAAACCTATTTTGAAAGATGGGCCCAAAGTAGATCACTAGGTCTAAATATGCACTAAACCAGAGTCCTTTTGTACCTGACCTATGTCTGAAGGTGGTAGCTTAACATCCTATCCTGTACAAAACACTATACAGAGGGCATAGAACTTACAGTAGTTCTAAATAATATCCAGAGATTTAGGTAACATACTAATCTGATATTGCATTCCCCCAGTCCTAAAGATGCCTCATTAGTCAATCCATCTAACAAAGTTGTGTTGACAAAAGCTTCTGTGGTGTTTCCTACTTCTTCCGAAAGGCCCTTCTGGAGTAGGAATTTAGAGATAAGGCTGTTGAATTTGTTCTCTGTGGTAGACTGTGGTTCTGCGGTTGCGAAAGGATTGTAAGTTGTGGCATTTAGCTCCTCTGGGTCAAGACAAAAACCGTTGGGCGTTCTCTCAAAAGAAACATCAGTTAAGTCAAGACCAGCCACAGAGGATGGGGAGGCACACGGAATATCTCTGACAAGTCTGTAGTTCTCCATCCATTCCTTCAGCCACTCAATCCTGCAATCGCATTCCCAGGGGTTCCGGAAAAGGTAGAGTCTTCCTAGGAAGTAGACAGGTTGGAAGACTGAAAAAGGCAAGGTGGTTAGGTTGTTACTGTTCAAGTGCAAAGACACCAAGCCTATGAGGTTTTCAAAAGCCCCTTCCTCAATGTGGCTAATCCTGTTCCTGTCCAAATACAAAACTTCCAGCTCTAACTGGTCCTGGAACCATGTATTAGAGACATTTCGAAGTAAATTGCCACCAAGATTAAGCATGTTGAGACGTCTCAGGCCGTCAAAACAGTTATCAGGGAGGTCGCTGAGGACATTGTCATTTAAATAAAGATACTCCAATTTCTGACAGTACTGAAAAGCTCTGTCATGAATCACGCTTATTCTGTTATCTTGCAGATTGAGATATTTCAGTTGGGTCAGACCCAAGAGAGAATTATAAGCCACAGCTTCGATCTTGTTTTTCTCCAGATAAACATGGGTCAAATTCTCCATCCCTCGTATCGCTCCTGGAATCCTTTTGAAGTTGTTCTGAAAGCAAAAGAGTTCCTGAAGGGCTGGAAGCTCTATAAAAATCCTGTCTGGGATGTTGTAAAGGTTGCAGTCCGCTAAGTCCAGTCTGGCGAGCCTCTTGAGTGAAATGAAAGTCCTTGTGTGCAAATACTGAATGTATTCGTTGTGGGCCATTTTTAGTTCCGTCAAGCTGGCTAGCCCTTTGAATGCACCAGGAGTGATGAAGGATATGTTGTTGTGGCTTAATGAGAGAGATCTGAGCGATGGGAGGGTACCAAAGGCCCTCTCAGCAAGGAATTTGATGCTATTTTTATCCAGGTTAATAGAGTAGGCCTCACAGGGAAACTCTTTTGGGATCTGTGTGAAACCAGCACGGTCGCAAAGGATGGCACAACTCCTCTCTTGAGTGCACACACAGCTGGTGGGACAGGCGCGGACACAGGCCCACACACAGTGAACAGCAGGGATGCAAAGAAGGACTGGCAAGTAAGTGTAGCAGCAAGGGAAGGGGGGGAGAAAGAGAGAAATCAGATATTAGTGGACACTCACAGTATCAAAACACAGCATTTATATAATGAATGGATCTTCCCTACTAGTAGTAGTAATATTAAATAAATAAATACCCATCCGGCTGGGTTTCCCCAGCTACTGTGGGCGGCTTCCAACAAAAGATTTAAAATACATTAAAACAACAGTCATTTAAAACTTCCCTAATACAGGGCTGCCTTTAGATGTCTTCGGAAAGTCAGGTAGTTGTTTATTTCCTTGACATCTGATGGGAGGGCATTCCACAAGGCGGGCGCCACTACCGAGAAGGCCCTCTCTTCATGGTTCTCTGTAGCTTTGCTTCTTGCAGTGAGGGTACAGCCAGAAGGCCCTCAGCGCTGGACCTCAGCGTCCGGGCTGAACGATGGGGGTGGAGACACTCCTTCAGGTATACTGGGTCGAGGCCGTTTAGGGCTTTAAAGGTCAGCACCAACACTTTGAATTGAGCCTGGAAACATACTGGGGGCCAGTGTAGGTCTTTCAAGTAAACTGAGTGACTAGTTGCTGATACTGAAACACCAGCTGTGAAAGGGTCCTATTAAGTTTCAAGAAGCTGAATTACTTTCACAGAATCTCAATAAGCTCTTCAAATTATGTGGCATGAAAAAGCTTCGCTATCGCATTCAATAGGTTCTTCTTTGGGATCCTTTCGATGGAGAGACTTGCCCCAATTTACATAATGAAGGCATTTCCCCATCCTCTTCCCATCAGTAAGTGAACTGGATTTAAGGGATGCAGCTGCAACTAAGCCTAGGACTCTCGATTGGGAAAAGGGGAAACTGAAATTATTGGTTGTGAATGGGGAGGCTGCTCAAGTGCACACTGCAAGCAGGCTAGCCAACCGATAAGATAGTCATCATGGCAGGTGATGAGAGTTGAAAGGCATTGATGTCACTGCAATATTACAGGGTCCTTGTGTCAGCTTATCTGCTCACAGGGCCCCACATTTTCAAACATAGGGCAAACAATCTCTTAAACACAAGTTAACGGAGTATAAGCAGTAAAAGCTAGCAGGTATCACTCTTCGCAACCAAACACAAACATGTGGTATTAGGCCAAAAATGTACTCAGCTTTTAAAGCAAGCTACAAAAGAGCAAAGTCTAATTAAAACTAGTTCACAGTTTTGTCTTCTGCCTTCAGTGGGACAAGCCCTGCAGGTAACATCCTTTGCTCCCCTTAATTTGTGGGATCAGTGCCGTTGGTTACACATCAAAGGCTGGATTTCATTTAACTTCATCCAATTTCTTTTAGTAGTGTTGACCACTTTTAAGCAGCCATGAGAAGAGATTTGCTTGAAATATTCCTTTGGTTCAGTGCCCAAGTTTGAAGAAAGTCCTGTCCTCTCTAGTTCTACTAAAAGGGAAGGAGGTCTTTCTACTGGTTTTTGTCCCCTTTAGAAATAAATTTAAAAATTGTCCAGTAACACCTTAGAGACCAACTAAGTTTGTTCTGGCTATAAGCTTTCGTGTGCATGCTTATACCCAGAACAAACTTAGTTGGTCTCGAAGGTGCTACTGGACAATTTTTTGATTTTATTTATTTCGACTGCGTCAGACCAACATGGCTACCTACCTGAATCTTGTCCCCTTTAGGTTACTATAAGAGGCTTCATGAGGAACTCTCTGGAGATCTCTGTAAAGCCAGCACAGTGACATAAGAAGGAGCAACTCCTCCTCTTGCATGCTAAACTATTTCGTATCGTTTAAAATTCAGAACTATTAAAAACCACTTCGCTTAAACTTTCATCATCCTTACCTTCCTGCTTTCAGTGTTCCTCTATGGAACATTCCAGATTTGATATTTAAACACCAGCTACTGCATGCGATCAAGTGGATTGACACATGCAATCACAACCAGCTACAGGAGGCTGTGAGTTTGAGCAGAAGAATTTCATTCCAAGCTCCTTCAGTTATTTTTCTGTTCAAAATTGCCCCCTGCCTCTGAAGTGAAACGTATCTTGCCCTGTATTTTCTCTCTCTAAGGTGGAGAAAGTGCGGGGGGGGGGGGTGTTGAACAAAAAAGCAATTGGGATTGAAAAGGTTTAGCAGTTCCCAGTCCCCAAAACGTTCTTCTGCTCAAATCTGCGGGCTCCTTAGGCCTCCATGACATAATTTAAGCATTGGTGAACAATATTTCTGGAGGGGAAGGGGAGGAGTACATTTTTAAAATCCTTTGTGCTTTATATACCTTGGACATGGATGTACCGAACATCACAGATCTATTTTGCAAAGTGCCTCAAGTGCACAGACAAGCTCAGGCCTGTTTGACATTTGAAAAGCTACTCCCGGACATTCATTTCATCCTGCATACTGTATGAAGATAGGCCAGGACAGAGGTGGGCTGAATTTGTCTTATAGAATGTAAGTAGTTTCTTTTCCTAGAGGACCAATGTGCTTTAAAGTGTGCATGATTAGGATCTCTCAGATATGCTTAAAAACAGATAAAAATATATACAGCACCTAGCACATTGTTCTTGGGTTGTATCCAACATAGTGCTATGGCAGGGCACCATCAGTGCAAAGTTTACCACTAGCCTAATAGGACTTCCCCCTCTCATGCCCCTGCTAAATCTGTTCAAAGGTTCCCCTCAATACTCCAGATTTGGGGAGGGTGCAAGGGAGAAGAGGAGAAAAGTCCTGTTGCGCTAGCGGTAATCTTTGCACTGAGGGGATGAGTTAGAATACCACTCCACTTTTATTATTAATCCCAGAAACCATCAAGGACTTGGACGAGGTGTCAGTGGTGTGCCTCGTTCACTCAGGCAGATCCTAACAAAGCATCTTGCACTCAGGACCACTTTTTAATGACCATCTGGAGAGGTGGAAATGTGTCCACATTGACCGTCCTGATTTGTCGTTTGAGAATCATTTCGTGTCTAGGATTCTAGGTGCTGCTTTAAACTCGCAAATGGACTACCCACCCACCCCAATGTAATTAATAAATGTGTGCTTGTAGCCTTTCTAAAAGTCCTCTCTGTGAAGCTTGGATGCTACACACGCTTACTGAATAGTGAGCGGACAACACCTAATGATATCGATCTGTTTGCACAATGGAAATCAGCTTGTGCAACAAGACTTCTGGTTCCCCTTCTCCCCAATGTGCCCCCCAATATCTGCTTGAGAGAGACTGCCAACCCTCCAAAGCAGATTTTGGGGGACACACAGGGAAGGAGAAACATAGACCCACTCGTGCTATGTTGGAACTCATTGCTCTGCACACTTTTGCCTCTGCCCCCCCCCAACATGGCACCCTAAAATGTTTCCCCATCCTTGCTCCAGATGTTGTTGGGACTCCAACTCCCATCAGTCCCCACCAGCATGGCCAGTGATCAGCAAATGATGGGAGTTGTAGTCCAACAACATTTAGAGGGCTATAGGCTCCCCATCCTTGCTATAAGTCCTGCCTTGAAAGTTGGAATAGGAATAATCGGTCAAGTACTTGGGGTGGAGGGGAGGACATTTTAAAGGAATAAAAAACAACAACAACAACCATCATTTATGTTAATAAATGGTATGAAACACTCCTTTCTCCTACACAGATGTATCTTTGGTACTTAGGAACATAAAGGATGGTAACATTAAGGCTTACAGCTGCATTAAAATAAAGCCTGCTGCATAACTCTTTCTGTTCATTTCCTCTAAACTAAAAGTTATCAACGCTAGTCTGTGTATTGTGTGTAGAAAAGGGACCCCTGACCATTAGGTCCATTCGTGACCGACTCTGGGGTTGCGGGGCTCATCTCGCTTTACTGGCCGGCGTTACAGCTTCTGGGTCATGTGGCCAGCATGACAAAGCCGCTTCTGGCGAACCAGAGCAGCACACGGAAACGCCATTTACCTTCCTGCCAAAGCGGTCCCTATTTATCTACTTGCACTTTGATGTGCTTTTGAACTGCTAGGTTGGCAGGAGCTGAGACCGAGCAAGAGGAGCTCACCCCGTTGCAGGGATTCGGACCACTATGAACCACCAACCTTCTGATCGGCAAGCCCTAGGGCTTTGTGGTTTAACCCACAGCACCACCCGCGTCCTGTATTGTGTGTAGGTCAGCTTTAATGACCAAATTGCAATAGTCCACCATCAAAAATCACCTATCTGCACAGCTCTAGTCTACTGTTTATTTAGGCATTATTAACACAAAACTGTGTCACCCAGAATTAAGTATGCATTACCCAAAGGGCTTACTTAGCCACATAACACCGGTCCTAAGAGACCTACATTGGCTCCCAGTACATTTTCGAGCACAATTCAAAGTGTTGGTGCTGACCTTTAAAGCCCTAAATGGCCTCGGTCCTGTATACCTGAAGGAGCGTCTCCACCCCCATTGTTTAGCCCGGACACTGAAATCCAGCGCCAAGGGCCTTCTGGCGGTTCCCTCACTGCGAGAAGCTACAGGGAACCAGGCAGAGGGCCTTTTTGGTAGTGGCGCCCACCCTGTGGACGCCCTCCCATCGGAGGTCAAGGAGATAAACAACTACCTGACATTTAGAAAACACCTAAAGGCAGCCCTATTTAGGGAAGTTTTTAAGCTGTGATATTTTAATGTATTTCAGTATTTGTTGGAAGCCACCCAGTGTGGTGGGGGAAACCCAGCCAGATGGGCGGGGTATAAATAATAATTAATAATAATAATAATAATAATAATCCATCCTTCTCTCGCATGGAATAGCTAAGTCAAAAGAGCACTAAACTGAGGTAAATAATCTCCCCCCCCCCACTGTAAACTGGATCCCCACTTTATTCTAATTTGCCTCAGTATAGCAGGGAATGGGCAATGTTTTTCTTTTTGATAAATTGTCCCTAATCAAAGTCACAAATTAAGCCACACAAAATGCTGAAAAGTTCTTCAAATCCCAAATTTCAATTGACATTCATAGCAAGTATCCATTTTAGGTATCCAAAGAAAGGAATAAGCTTAAAGGACAGCCGCCATACTGTCTTTACACAGAAAGACAGTTAATACATCATTAAGTAGAGTCCACAGAGGGATACAATTTCCTCATAGATCATGCTCCATATTTCTCCTCAAAGAAACACAAAAACTAATAAATATAATAGATTAAACGAAAGGGGAATTGCTGGTGTCCAGGTTTGACTGAAGTAAAAGGGCAGCATAGCAGAAAAGTGACACAGATGTTGTAATCAGCAAATGATCCAGTCCTGTACCTTTATGCTGAAAAATCTGACTCCTGAAACTGATAAATTTCCTGCAGTGGATGCTTAACATAAATTAACTCTTTCAAAATAAACTACACGCTACTAGTTTTAGAAATTGCTGTAAAATTTAGTGGAATGAAAAGTCTACTTACCATTTAAAATGATGACAAACATTACCCTGATTAGTCGCTTGTGGCATCTCAGGTCCTCCAAAATCTAAAAGCAGACCAAAAATAGGGAACTATGCCATACAGTTCTGATTTGCAATCGTCCTTTGCCTTTTTCTTTTTTTTTAAGTATTGCTTATAATTGTCATCTTCTGTCTGAAAGCACAACTGATCTCCCTTCTGCTGGTTTCTTCCACAAACCTTCCCAACCAGCACCCCAATCCTTTGCATCTTTATTTTCAAAGTGAATTTGATTCCCACTAAATTCAATGGGACTTTCTCCCAAATAATTGTGCATTGGATTGCAATCCTACTTGCCCAGTCTTATAATACATCACACTGAAATATGGACTGGAAATAATGAAAATGTATGGCTGTATGCAGGACTACCAATGCAACCACCCACAGATACTTTCCTTCACCAACACCTACAGAATCAAGGTGAAGTAGAAAAGGGACTGGTTATTTGCCTCCCTTACCTGACAGGGGGATGTCTGTGTTGTCCTTTTTTCTTCTGCAGCTTGCGGTTAGCTCTGTTGCAGCATCTCTGAAAGGCTGGCATTTTCTCCACTCTCAAAAGCTATCATTTAATGGCAGGAAAATCCTCTGTATCAGGGGAGGATTAGCAGAGACGGATGAATTTGTCTTGTTCCATAAAGCTCCTGGATTGTTGACAAATCCATCAGCTTTTATTCCCCTCACACCCCTCAAAAATCAGACAGGAGCTGGCCCTCAGCCATCCCCAGCATTACAAGGAAAACAATCCTCGCCCAGTGCTAGTTACATAAGGAGAGGCAGGGTGAGCTTCATATAATTATGTTTGAGGGCAAGCTTGTGATTTTAGCATACGCAGTGACTGAGGAAAGCACACACCTGACTTCTATCAAGGGAAAGTCTCAAAACTCGGCTGCCTGCCATAATCTGAACCACAACACATAGCAGTGGAACTGGGTCTACCCAGGGCCGGCTCTAGGGGAAGGCTGGGTGGTGTGGGGTGCCAGGGGGGCGCCGTGCAGCAGAGCCGTGCAGCGCGCGCCCACCAGCCGCAGCAAGAAACGGGGGGGGGAGCGCCGGAGCGATCTCCGCACCACGGCGCCCAACATGCTTAAAACGGCCCTGGGTCTACCATTGGGCTGAATGAGGCTGCCACCTCAGAAAGCAGATTCTGGGACAGAAATGTGGCTCTCCCCCCCCCCCATGGTCTTTGAACAATGTCCCCACAGGTGCAGTGGGACAGTGTGGTGCCAGATGCTGTTCTCTTGGCATGCACTAGTTGCATGCACTAGTTGCAATTGGCATGCACTAGTTGCACAACCAACCTGCTGTATAGTGCAGACAGTGGCTATCAGTCGTGCAAGAGGACTTTATTTGCTCTCCCTGCCCCAGCATGCCTTCCAGATTGGGAGAGGGTGGCGCAAAAGGCAAAGTTCTGTTGTCGAAACATCCACTTGCATGTTTGTGCTTTTCGGTGCATCTGCACCCAGTATTTGTGGGATAATCAGGCTTAAGCCTAATTAATGCATGAAGGAGTTAAGACCATGGAATAAGCTGTCCTGCCAGGTTTAGCTAGCTCACTTCCCCTCACATTAGGAAGGTGATCAAACCTTTGTTCTTCCATTCCATCATGCAAACTCTACCTCTAGCTTAGACCACGTGACTTAAGCAAGCCATCCTTGTGTTTCTTTACTTTAGGAACTTTCACGACTTTGGAACCCCAATCTTACTGCTCGTCTTTTCGGACTGCTCTATGGAAAAGCACACGAATTTGAAGAGTTTGTAAGTAAACCATCTTTAACTTACCAAACATGTGGTCTCTTTCTATGCTAAGAGAAGTGGAGAACTATGGAAGCAAAGTTGGGAGGGGTTATTTTAAAGGTCTACTGCTCCATGTATTTCCACTTTGCTGTACACTCGTACCTCGGAAGTCAAGCAGAATCCATTCTGGAAGTCTGTTTTACTTCCGAAACATTTGACTTCCAATGTGCAGCTTCCGATTGGCTGCAGAAAGCTCCTGCAGCCAATCAGAAGCCCCGTCAAGACGTTCGGCTTCAAAAGAACGTTCGAAAACTGAGTGTGTCACTTATGGGTTTCAATCGTTCGGGAAGCGGACCGTTCGACTGCCAAGATGTTCGGGAGCCAAGGTACGACTACATTTAAATCTCTGCTAGGGTTCTTTCACCAGAGTACTTGCCCCAAACCTAGATCTCAGGCATCTAGGGAACTATCATTTTATTATACCCAATATATTTTTCTTTTAACCAGAAAAAGAAACCCACTATTCCCCTCCCCCACTTGATGCACCAGCAACACAAGGCACAGCCTCTACCCACTTCCAGCTGGCATATCCATAGTACAATACAAGTGCAAAATGTAACTATGTTGCAGTGGATTCACATCCCCCAAGAGGAATGTTCCTGTTCTGGAGCCTTGCAGTACTTATTTCAGGGGAGCAGGGGGCAGTGAGGTGTCAAGAAAGGGATGGATATACTGTAGTCAAAAATATATGGAGGGCACCAGGTTGACAAGTGTACTAGAGAGCCGCCAGCCCTCCCCCCAAACATTTAAGTTACTGAGGGGTTGGGATAAGAGTTCTTACCATAAAAACCCAGCTTAATTCAGGTAATTTTTAACTCAATGCATCATTTGTATGAGACAAATACTACTTTAATGGCTTACTGGCAGACTTGTCTTCCCAGGCTTTTATCACAGGTCTTAATTTTGTTCCTTCTTCCATCGTTGTATCGTGCAATTACATTGTAAACTGCTCTGCCAAGAACAGTATATCAAACTTCCAAGTTAAGATTGTGAAGATCACATTTCAATTAGAGCTTTTTAAAGCTTGACACCCTATAATCTCCAACCATTCTCAATTTGTCTGAGCTGATGTTTTTAAAATGACTTTTGGAAGGTTGTGCTTTCGGTATTGGAATTTACCCTCAATCTTCAGTCACTTACTCCAGCAGCAATTTCAGGGGTTAAGTACCAGGTGTGGACACTTTATTTTGGCTTTTTATTCCACCTTTAAGTACTGTAGTTTAATGAAGACAAGAGTGCCTAGCATGTCCATGGGGTCACGAAGTTGGGCACGACTAAACAAAAAAGTAGTTTAATGCTAATTGAGTTGCGTGAATGCTAAAGTTTCAGATGCTTTGTTTAAACAGAGATCTGTTCCACATTTATTAAGTAGCATCACCCTATTCTATCAAGGTACTACTCTCTCCTTGTTGGAGGAGCCATTATTTTAAAGATAGAAAAATTATATTTTAATGATTTAATCATAAAGCTTTAAGTGCCACTGAATCGAAAAGGGCACTTGAGCTGATTGAAACCACATTCCTTTTCACACCATTCAATTACTATATGGAAATATAGCATATAATTCTGGAAATATATTGGTGTGTATTCTGACTAGGAAAGAGTTTAGGTGTCAAACCTCTGCATGCAAGAGCATTCTGCAAGGGGCTAAATCCATATACCACTGGTCAGTTGTTTGGGAGGAAAACCCACCACTTGAATAACATCCCCACATTTAAGAAAACAGGCCACTACTGGTAGCTCTGTGGGACAAAGCAGAACAGCTATAATAATTATAATAATAATTTATTATTTATACCCCGCCCATCTGGCCAGGTTCCCCCAGCCACTACAAGGGGCTGTTCCATACAATGACCTTTCCTAGCTATTAAATGTGTGGACTGCTTCTATTAGAAACTTTCATCTGTGGCTTTTAACCTGGGATGTCTCACTGCAATCAGTAATGATTAAAAATGAAAAAGGAGAAGCACATTTTGTCACCAAGAAAAAGACCAAACATCATAAAGTGCATTTCAACTTTTTATTTTATTAAAATTGAGAGCAATGCACAGCACATGCAGTGCTAGCATCTAAACTAATACAATAAGCAATTACTAAACCTACAGTGACTTGAAGTTCAAATCTTTACATTCAGCAAGTTTAAATCCGTTCATTGCATATGATTAAACCCATTCTTTGCATATGATTGAATCCTTATCTGAACTGAATAATATTGCTGGCTGTAAAACTTGCTAAAACGCTATTGCTGAATGTAGAAGTCACTGATTATGCCAATACAACAAAGATAACCACATGTTTTGAGGATTGCAATGTGCCAGACATTCACTGAAAAAAAAACCACACAACTAAACAAAAACTCACGCAACAAACATCTGAGAATCTGGACACTTCACGTCAGTGTTTTGAAGTGTTTCATTAATATCTTAAGACAAGCGTATCAAAACCTTGGCATGTTTAATTTTAAAGTTGCCAATTTTTGTTTTACTATCAGAAAGTTATGGCTACATTGCCAATGCCGGGTCTGCTTAATTTGACTTAAGAGTTTAATATGACTTAAACATTAAAAGCTCACACTACCCCGAAATATATAATTTCACGCATACGGTGACATTCAACATTCAAGTGCCAGTGTTTTTGTACTGTCTTTTGGTCAAGTTTCTTTAAACTTTCAAAGAATCACTTTTAGGCTTACAAAAATAAATATTTGTCAAAAATGTTCAATAAATATTACACAAAACTAGCAGCAAAAAGTATCTAGAAATCTGTCGTGTGCAAAGTTTTCTTCCCAACCATTATTCCCATGGTCCCAGTTTTAGAATCTAGTTCTTCCTCCTTAGACAAGCTGCGTTCAGTCTCCCAAGAGACAAAATAAGATTGGAAGTTAAGGACACGCACACAAGACATATAAAATTCTCTGAATGTGCAATAAAAGAAGTATTTTGTAAAAAGTTATGGGCAAAATGTACAAGGGCCTAAATCTAGACTAATTGAAATAGCACCATAACAAATGACCTCAAATACTGTCAAGTGCACCTACTTAAAGTTTAGAACAAGGCACAATACACTTGAAAAGATCTATTGCACTTTAGGAGATTTTGCTGTTGTCCTATGCCACTTAGACTAAGAGTTGGTAACAGCTCTGGCCGCAGAAGATAGCTCAGAGAAACTAAGTGGCAGAGGCATTTTACTGTTGGAAATACTTATCTTTGGCCAGATTCAGCATAACAGACTAAATACAATGGAAACCTATGCAACTAAAACTGACTAAAACTGCACTTGATAGCAGAATTGAAACCTTGTGCAGTTATGTACATTCCAACCTTTGTGATCTCAGAATTTGTTACTCTTCTGGAGCCATTTTACAAGTCTACAGTAAGCCAGTTAACACTTCAACGCAGCTTGAACAGAGTAATGTGAATCTGCATTAAAATAAAGCCTGCTGCATAATTCTTCCTGTTCATTCCCCCTTGACCAAAAAACATCAACACTAGCATGCGTTAAGACCAAAAAAATCAGTCAGGCCCTTAAAAGGTGGACCCATCACTGTTGTGGTCAGCCATTCTACCATTTCAATTTTAATATGGCAGGCAATTTTGAAAAGTCTAAGTAGATGAATTCTCCTAAAAACTATTTCAAGTTCAGACCTTTAAACATTCCCTGTAATGTTCCGCCTCCATTTGGCTAGCTCACATTTAATAAACACTGGAATTGCTGTGTTTACTTGCATTAACTTTAAAACAGTGCTTGTATGCATGTATCCATACATCATCATCATCATGACTGGAATGGCTTATTAAAGACTATCAGGTTCTAAGTACCTATCCAGGATAGAGTGAGCAAATCAACTTTAACTTAGTACAGTTTTGCCACATTAGAAACTAATTCCATTGATATGCTTCAAGATGTTTTATTTTTTCAAATCTGAGTATCAAAGCCCTAATGCAGGCCACCGCACAAGTTTTTTTTTGTAGTATAAAGTGGATGAATCAATGATTCCTGTAAGTTGTATCACACCTGCGTGCCAAGGTTTGATTTTTTTTAAAGCCCAAGTAGAGTAATTTTGTCAAGACAATTGATAATCTTGGGCATTACTGAGCCAACAGGACATCAAAATAAAAAGTTGTCTAAAGTTAAAGGCACAGTACATTAACAAATGATCCTCAGTCACAAAATTATAAATACAGTCTGGGAGTAGGGGGGTGGAGGAGTTAATCTCAACTACAATGGAGTCTTTAAACCTTCAAAGTAGGGCTTCTGTTCCTTTCCTTCTTCTTGTGACCTTGAGCTCCCTTAAAAAAAATTCAGTGGAGAATCACAGCTGGTAATGTACTGCGAGTTCTTGAAGCTACACAAGGTATAGTCTGGCTAAGTTACATGTGGTTTCCATATTAGCTTGTTTGGTAAGAATCTGCAGCAAGCAGATCAGTTGCCCCACCAATCTACCCCCTGAGAGTTATAGTTTCCTCCATATCCATCACTGTTATAGAAGCCGCCATAGCCGCTACTTCCACCTATTAAGACAAAAAGGCATGAAGAGTTTATGACCAAGTGAATTTACCTATACAATCTTATTTTTTACAGTTTAGCAGAAGCCCAGAGTTTAGATTTCCCCACCACCTTCCCTCATTCCAACAGCCCAGGGCACACTACAATACGAAACTCACCTCCAAATCCTCTGCTGCCTCCGTGGCCACCGCCACCGCCACCACTGCCACCGCTGCGCCCACTACTTGTGCGGCTGCTGCCAAAGCTACTGCTGCTGCTGCTGGTGCCTCCGCTACTTGTTCGATAATCTCGGGCACCAAATCCTCCACTGAAACGGCTAGAGGAAATAACAGCGACAAGTCACAATTAGAAGACCATGGTTCCGCAAGTATGTTTTTTAATACATTTCCTAATTAAAAGTACCCTTCATGTTGCTACACCAGGAAATTCAGTTAATAGAGCATCTTTGCTAGTTCTTCAAAAATTGCCAGTCCCTTGGCTAAAATGATGTACTATACTAATTTTTAGTGTTATGCATGTCATTTTCAATAATAGGGGGCAAGCAAAACAATGCTGGCCCCAATCCATTTCAGAGCCAGCATCTGAAGAAATGCCCCTGGCAGCCCCTGCCTTCAGAGGCTGGGAGAGAAGCAGCCAGATAAAGGGCCTTCACAATTGGGGCTCCCAATCAGTAGAGCGCTCATCCAGTACAGAATTGCATATTACCAGGTAAAAAAGAGTCTCATAAAAAGACCCAAGCAAACAGATCTGTTAAATCTACCTTTGCTGCTTCAAAGTAATATTTTACATATGTTCAAGTTACAAACCACCCTGAGCTCTAAAAATTGAAGGACAATAATTTTTCACCTAAGATCTCTGTTGCCGGTTAATAAAAAATTAACTATTTTGATGGTGCTTAATTATTAATTATGGAATCTTAAGATTTGTGTTACACCAGGCACCTTCTGCTGAGTAGGTCTATTATATGGTCCATACTCCACTAAAATATCATTTCCCCAGAGCCACTGACAGCAGTAGTTTCAATTTTTTATCTGCTCTATGAGTCCTTTTTAAAAAGCAACCTCTCCCAGGCTAGTAATTACTATTCTTCTCATCCTGAAGACATAGGAAGAGCAATATCTTTCTTCCACTGAAGGGCCAAAGGGAGGAATACAAAAGTAAAATATTATACTGCTATATGGAAGTCAGGTATTTTGCTTTGACGTTGGGTATCATTCCAACTCATCTACATGACAGGTAACTGCTTGGGGATTAAGTCAACTTACCCTTTTGATCGCCCACGACTGCTTCCACCTTTGTGTATCTGCTCATATGCCATATTTTCTAGCCAAGACGGTACTTCCTGTTTAGCTTCAACAAGTAGATCTAGCAAGTCTTTTGTGATATTTATGTTCCTCTCATTGAAGAATGATGTGGCAAGACCTAAAGAAAGAGATACATCCTATTAAGGCAAGGTAAGGAAGCTGTATGTTCAAAATACCTAGAGCACAGGTAGGACATATTCCTGAGTGCTCTTCAAATGACACAAGCTTTTAGTTACAGCTGTAGCTGAACTGTAAACAGCATTCAAGAAATTTTGCACACAGGCATACAATGATGTCTACCCTTTCCCACGTCAAGGTAAAGCAGTACCAGAAGCCATCTGCTTTGTGCTTTGCAGGAATGGGAATATTTCATGTGAATCTTTCACAACATGCCTATGTTAACCAGCGATCTTTTGCTCAAAACCAGTTCTAATCTACTCAGTCTGTGTTACCAACTTTTTCATACTCAAAGCATGCTGGAGTTTAGTGACATTAAAAGTCAACAGAGGATGCAAACACTAATGCTTATACCACTGTGGAAGTTTTATCAAGATGTAGATGAAGAGTGCCTTACCAAGATTCCCGACACGGCCTGTACGGCCAATGCGATGCACGTATTCTTCTATGTCACTTGGCAAATCAAAGTTTATGACGTGTTTTACATTTGAGATATCCAATCCTCTTGCTGCTACCTAATGAAGATAAAGAGTCAGCCATCAGCTCCCTGTAAGCTGAAACTGCAGTGTAAAGAGCCAATACAAAGACACAAGCATTTTCTTAACAAAGTCTATACTTACTGCAGTAGCAACCAAGATGGGACTTCTGCCTGAACGGAACTGGTGCAATGCCTCTTCCCTGTCTCGCTGAGAGCGATCACCATGGATGCTTGTGCAAGCATAGCCTTCGTGGTAGAGGAAATCCTCCAGAGAATCAGCCCCCTTTTTAGTCTCCACAAACACCAGAGTCAAGGAATCTTTTCCTATGTAAGTGAAGCATCTCATTAGCAAAACAATGCCAAATCTATTGTTATAGCACCACCAAGTGGTACAAACTAGTATTATGACTGCAACCATAAAAAACAACAACTTTACTAGTTAAGCTAGCCGCATGCAGATTAAAAGAAAAATATTAAAATATAGGAGAAAACAAGGGAGGAAAAGTCTGAAGCTTTTCCTCCACCTAACATAGATTCTCATTACCTGAGCCATTAGAGTTGTGTTGGATTTCTCCCAAACAGTCTTTACCTGTGGCATTTAGGAGGTCAAGCAGAAATGACCGTTTGTCTGACTCTTCCACCCACACTACTTTCTGTGTGATGTTCTCGGATGTAGAGCCAACTCTGCCAACAGCCAGAAAGATATATTCCTCCAAGAAGTCACGAGCAAGCATCTTCAAAAGAGAGAACTCTACTCAGTATGGGAGACGCCTAAATAATGAATCCACCCCTACTAGACTTACCTATAGCTACAAGCTTCCATGGATGCATACAAACTAGGCTTCTCATCATATTTTAAAACTAGAAACAAAGTATTGGGGGGGGGGTACTTAAAACAGAACTCTTCTTGTTCTCTACCTCTGGTTAGCTACCTACAACAGCAGCTGCTTGCTGGTTTGAGTGTCACCACTTCTACAGTATGGTGACTTTCACTGGAAATGGGACATTTAAGTACTTTGCAAAACAGAATACCTGAATTTCCTTTGGAAAAGTAGCACTGAACATCATAGTCTGACGGACACCTTTGGGTGGCATAGTGTCTTGTTCAACAATACGGCGGATTTGAGGTTCAAACCCCATGTCAAGCATACGATCAGCTTCATCCAGTACCAAGTATCTGGAAGGTATTATAAGACCACGTTAGGATTTCCAAGACTCCATGTTAATATGCTGCTGTGAAAATGCTAAAATTATTAAAATATTATTTTCACATACTTGCAAAAGTCCAGTCCAATCTTTCCTCTCTCCATCATATCTACAAGACGACCTGGAGTTGCTACAAGCAAATGGCAACCACGTTCCAAGTCACGTATCTGTTGACCAATATCGGCCCCACCATACACAACGCAGGGACGGACTTTGGAGCGATATGCAAACTATGGAAACACAACTTAGTTTTAGAATCCAAGACTTGAGATATCAAGTTTCTAGGAGCACATACCACAGGGCTGGCTAATCTACAGGCCTCATGTGCCCTTGGCCCTGGGATTTTTGCAGATCCCCCCCCCAATTTTTTTTGTTCTTTTAAGATTTTTTTTGGGGGGGGATCAGTGACTACTGCTGTGATTCTGTGATACATGAAAGCTTTTTAACCACCCACCCAATTTTCTTCTTTCAAAAGTTAGCAATTTGTTGTCCCTTCAACTCTTGTATTGGTCAATACAGCCACCATAGGTCAATGTGGCTGTATTAGGCACCCCCTAATTAATACTTACTTTTCTGGCTTCTTCATATATCTGAACTGCCAGCTCTCTTGTGGGAGCCAAAACTAGTGAGATGGGGTATTGCTTACGGCGTCCATACCTTCCGTTTTCCTGGAAGATTAAGTCCTCATTACCAGCTGGAAAATAAGCTGCTAGTAACAGTTATTTCTCAACACAATCTGCTACCCAAGTGTTTACACCATTACTCTGCTCTTTCCATAAAGATTTTTAAAGGTTGTGGTCTGAATCCTGCAGTGTTCATGACTGCACCCATGCAGGAGAACCACAAGTAACTATTAGCATCACAGCCATTCTAGCAAAGTGACTGTCATCGGAATCAAGATGCTGGCTACAACTAGTCTGGGTAATTTTGTGGAAACTCCATCCTGATGTGTAAACTTATTTGATGGCAGTGTCTTAAAATAAATTCACCTTCTGTTATGGTGATTTCCCCCTGAAAGAGAGAAGACTGACTGGGAGTCCTTCTGTATCCATTACTGTCATGGCAGGTACAAGTGGCCTTAGTGGACCAGTGCCTCCAACAGGTTAGACTGATGGCCAGCCACTAGCATGCCTGGAGAGGGAAGGCCCAGTTTCTTAGTCTACGATCTGGCAACCTCTGGGATAGATTACTGCAATGTGTTATGTGGGGCTGCCTTTGAAGACAGTCTGGAAACTGCAACTAGTGCAGAATTCAGCAACCAGATTGCTGCCTGAGACTACGTCTGAACATACACCACTAGCAACCACACTACAGGTTGCCTACAGGTTTTTGGGTGGGCTCCAAAGTGCTGGTTTTCATCTAAAGCCGTACGCACATCTTATTGTCCTTTTTTGTGTGCTTCCTGTGAAGATGAGGAGGGTGGAAACACAAAAAAGGCCTTTTCAGTGGTGGCCCCCTATGTGTGGAATGTTGGGGAGATGTGCCTGGCGAAATTATCAACTTTTAGGCAGTAGGCCAACATTTCTTCATTTACTCCAGCATTTGATACTTATATGCTATAATGGTACCCCAGCCTGCTTTAATATTTATCTTTTAGTGGGGTGCAAAAAAAAAATCCAGGATGATTAATTTTAGTAAATTATGTTGTTTTATATAGTAAGCAATGAATAAATGCAATAATGGGTATATCTGTACTCAAGCTCTTCATTTTTCAGCAATGTAACAGAGATGGCAATACACACAGTGCTAAAGTGAAGTACTGTACTGTATTGTTTGTTTAAACCAGATATAATGTACTTGCCTTCATAGCTCTAAGGGCATCACCTGGGCCATCTGTATATATCTGACTCAATATGGGCAGAAGAAATGCAGCAGTTTTTCCAGACCCTAAAAGAAAAAACATTTAATCTTGAGAGCAATGCAAAAACATTTTCATTCCATAAATCCCACCCAAATGTTATGCTCCATCCATCCTGTACTCATCCTTGCTCATAAATACAAAGAAAACAAAGGAGCTTGTGGTGGACTTTAGGAGACAGAAGAACGAGGTCCAGCCACTTTTGATTGACAGAATTTGTGTGGAGAGGGTAACAACGTTTAGATTTATAGGCATTGAGTTACAGGAGGATCTGTCCTGGAGTGTTAATACAAGGGGGCTTGTGAATAAGGCACAGCAGAGACTGCATTTTTTGAGAATTTTAAGGAAAAACCATCTTCCACAAAAGCTGCTGCTTGCCTTCTATCACTGTGCCATACAGAGCGTGCTCACGTACGGTTTATGTGTGTGGTATGGAAGCTGTACTTCTCAGGATAGAGCAGGGCTGTGTAGAATTATTAAAGCAGCAGAGAGCATTATTGGCTGCTCACTCTTCACCTTAGAACAAATCTACACCACCAGGTGCCATAGAAAAGCACTAGATATATCAAGAGATCCAACGCACCCTGGTCACCATTTCTTTCAGCTCCTGCCATCGGGACGGAGATATAGAACAATGCAGGCAAGAACCAGCCGTCTCAGGAACAGTTTCTTCTCTAGAGCGATTTTGGCCTTAAATGGAAAGCCTGGACTTTGAAGTCATCTTATTTTATTTGTTATTTGTATTATATTTACTGTTTTTAATTAGGTTTTGTAATTTTGGATTATGCGGAATGCTTTATCTGAGTGGATGTAGCAACCGAGTAATTTCGTTGTTCCCACAAGGGGACAATGACAATAAAGATATCTTATCTTATTTCAAGTTAATCTGAAATTTAGCGTGGTATTTTAAATCCTAAATATATGTCTTACCAAATTAGCTGTGTCCATGTTGTGCTTAGAGTCAACTGCCAGTAAGGGAATGGCCTATCCCCAAGAACCCTCACTTAGAACACTGCAGTAACACATAGCTAACACAAACTTGCCTGTCTGGGCACAAGCCATCAAGTCTCTCTTGTCTTTGATGATAGGGATAGCATATTTCTGCACTGGAGTAGGCCGAGTGTAGCGGGTGAGTTCAATGTTCCCCATAATGATTTCTCCCATGTCAACATCGCTGAACTGCAACAGAGTTCAAGTTATTAAACAACCTGGTAAAAGCACAAAGTTTGCTTTACACTCATAAGAGGGGAAGGCAGAGGATGGGCAGAAAATTGCCCCTCGTTTTCCAGCATCTTGCTATAAGGCTGGATACCAACAAGTCTTGCAGTGGGCTCTTATGTAGGATGGCATGTCCCCTTCCTTTCTTGGCATCACCTTTTGTTTATGCTGAATACAGAGGCAGCAAAGCATCTTTCTCAAAGCCTAACGTAAAAATATAGTGTGCTGCATGCAATTCCATGTTGCGTATAGCAATCACATAGATTATTAAAGACAAAGACTTTTAAGTGTTCTTCCCATCTCAAGGCAGCCCTGTTTAGGGAAGCTTTTAATGTTTGTTGGATTTCTGTATTTTAATATTTTGTTTTGTTGGAAGCCGCCCAGAGTGGCTGGGGGAATCCAGCCAGATGGGCGGGGTATAAATTATTATTATTTTGAAGGACCATCAGATCTACACTAATTTAAATGTATAGAAGTAGTCCCTTAGTATTCTAGCATAAGCAGCGAACTAGTTACAGCATTACACAAAGGAAATACTTACACTCTCAATGTGTGGAGGACAGTTGTTGCCCGTTGCTTCAACTGGAATGTCATCATACTTCTCAAAATTAATGCCAGTATTCCCACCAGCAAACAGCTCCCTAGAAGATAAACATTCAATGTACAATCACATAGCACTGAACACCTGACTTACAGACCACCAGATCCCACTGCTAGTACTTACTGCTCCACACGTTCGCTTGGGGCAAGTGGTTTAGACCAGTCATCTTCATCACTTTTATCAGACCAACGACTGTTTCCACCACGTTCAAATCTGCCAAAGGCACTTCTATCACCACCACGACTGCTAATGCCATCAAATTCACCGCCTCTTCCACCACGGTCATCAAACCTAAATCACATGAAATTACACTAAAACCCATTTTCATGACAGTTTCTGTGATGTACTAAACACACTAATGAAGCTGCCTGGCTGCTAGGCAGCTTAAAAGCATTTCATGATATAATTAAACAATAAATCAGTATAACCCCACAGCTATCCATTTTCCAAGATTTGACATCCCCTTGAGAAGGATATATTACCCCAAATATTTCAACTGTCTCACATATATCAGGCATGTGGACAGGATATCAATGAAATTTGAAGTGGCACACCTGCCAGGTAAAGGCATTTAATTGTTCAGATGGCATTTTAACCCATGTTGGGAATTGGACTATCACTTAATTCCTCTACTGCTCTCACAACACAATTCTGCCTCATCCCCTGAACGCCCCAGCCTCCTGGCCCTTCAACAAACAAGGAGAAAGCTTACTGAAAGAGCTCCTTCTAAGCCCAGATGTATGCCATAACTGCACAGTGGCTCTGAATTTTCATTCCCCTGTCTTTCTGCTGGGGCATATGTGCTAATGCTAAGAAGACACAAGGACTTCTATTATGTGGATATAAATTTTAGAAGTCCTACAGCAAAAAGGTGGTGGAAATGAGAGGGTAGCCCTATACACATGAAATTAACATGCTGCAGCCAATGCAAGCCTAAGAGCTACAAAGCACACGTCTTAACCTCAGTCAGTTCTCCCCTATTTCTACGGATTACTGAATGTTTTATGGTGGTGGCATTCACATTTTTAATGGGAAGAGAGCTAAATTTTTACCTTCTTGAACCATTACCACGCTCAGCAAAAAAGCTTGATTTTCCTGATCCACGGTCACTCCTTGCACCAAAGCTGCTGTATGCAGCATCCCTGTCTCTGCCAGCATTCCACCCACCATCAAATCCTAGGAATAATAAAATCACCAATGAAATCACTGATTGTGTGGATTAAAGATACAAAATCCCTCAAACCATCACCATGAAAATGTATAGTATTTTACAATTTTACAATTACAATATTTTAAAATTTTACAATTTTACAATTAGCAGCCTGTCTTAAGAGACATTCCCATATTTTATTGCATATTGTGAATCAAGGAGACACTGAAATTGGGTGTTTTTGCTGCCAATATTGCAATATGGCAGAGATTAAAAAGCGGGTCCAGAATGATCATGTAGTAAATTATATTCAAGAGGCAGCAGCCGATGATTCTCTCGAGCTGCAGCAAACCCCAGAAGCAAAGCCTAGAAATGTCCATTAGGACCCTGCATACTGTTGCGCCCATGGCATTGTAGTAGAGTATGGCCATTAGGCAACCTTTCGTGAACCACTTCCAAAAATTATGTCATTATCTTATTCTAGTTACAATTAGGTTGTCTCAAGAAAAAAAATTGCAACCTGGGCTGAAAATGAGACCGTCCCGGAGTCCATCAATGTGTCCACTGAAGCAAAGATGATGAAATAGAAGCAGTGAAAAGACCTGGAGACTGATGATATTTCCTGACAGGAAAATCTGGAGTAGGTGGTAACTGGTATAATGAGGCCACTCAGTGAGAAGCTTCACTGTTCTTGAGACATTCGTTATGACTGTAGGATTTGGATAACTATACAACTCCAGAATTCTATGGTACTATCCTATAGCTGTAACTAGAAGTAAGGCTCCGGGATCAAAATCCAAATAACCAACAAGAATGAATACTACTTTTGTAGCTTTCCAGCTGACAGCAAAACAGCTCTGCAAATGGTACTTGATAAACAAAGCCTCAAACTTCCCTAAGAAGTCTCAACCTATGCTACTATACTCTTAATCTAAGCGCTCTAGAAAGCTGTCTTTATTGCCAAAAGCAGCAGTGGACACTCAAAAGTTTTGTTGGATGAAAGGTGCCAGGTCTCCCTCGCCCACCTCTGTCATCACGTCCAGATCCTCCTCTGGATCCAAACACACGATCACGATCGTAGCCATTCACCCGGCTGTCACGATCATATCCATTCATATAGCCATTACCTCCACGAGAGTCCCAGCTGGGGGAATCTTTGGCAGAGAATAAAAGGTTACAAAATTAAAGGGTAAAATGCGCTAGCAAGTTTTTGCAAGCTCCACAGCATCAGTGCGACTTTGCTGCCAGAAATTTACATGAAAGCCTCCTTTCTGGGGAAAACAGAGTGGTGTTGGGTCTAATTTCTTGATTAGAGATGCAAGCCTTCACCTGACCAGGGTGTTGCATTGTGAGCTGCTTTACAAAGCTGCAAACCAGGTTTTATAGAAAGTTGTGTATTTAGTTGAGCCAAGAGATTTTTTTTTAAAAAAACCTAATGCAGTGATTTGTATGTGTATTAGTTTTGTGCATCAATACTTGCTGCCATGCTGAAAACAGAAGCATGTCCTAAAGAAAGCTTGTCAAACTGACTGAAGCAAGATTCAAAATCCTGTGCTGAGCTTGGCAAATATACATTTTATTATTCATTCAACTATGAATGGAATGGTGACAGACCAGTCCACTATTAGTGTTGTATGTATTATTTTGATTACAAATCCAGCTTCCTAGTAACAGCAAAAAAGAAAAAAATAGGATTGCAGTATAAAGTTCATGAAATGTTTGAGTCTAAGCCAGTTTAGTGATGCAGATGCAAATGAACCTTGGTGAGCCTTGAGCTCACACACTTTCCTTGACATGGCAACAAGGAGTTCTGAAGGCTTCAACTTATATTTGTGCTTGACCATAACTTGTTATGCCTGGGGTGGCCACTGTGGTGCTTTGGAGAACTTCTGTGGCAGAGCTCATGAGGTATCAAGGGTTATCCCTGCCCCCAAAAGCTAGTTGAAAGAGGACATTGGAATGCTCTTTTCCACTTCCCATTTCAGCTCTGTATGCTCTTGAAGACTCAGATCGTTACCTCTGCAGCTGAGCAGAAAGAAAATCATCTGAGATAGGAAGGAAAGAGAACCGATCTCAGAGGCCGGGATAAAAGGAGATTGGAGAGTATGCACATGAGTTCACACACCTTCGTTCCAGTAAACATGGATCCTTAGTTCCAGTAAACATGGCAGAAGTCTCCCCCCCAACCAAATAACAGAACCCATCTGTCTCCATTGACAGAACAGAATTTCTTTTTTTAAAATCACAGGTCCAGTTCTTTTCATGATACAAAACAGTTCTCCTAAGGCACAGGTCCTTTTGGAACGCATGTTTAACAAGTGACCCCCTCAAAACCATTAAATAAATTAAGGTCACCTCTGTGTACACAGTTGTGTTCCATTATTTTGTTTGACATCCTATGTAAAAATGAACATCCATTAGAATTTGTGCCGTTGATATGTTTGTGATACTGGCAAGCACCAGAACTGCATTTTTTTACTGTGCAGTCTCGCACTTCAATCTTTATTCTCATGGTCATTTTGGGGTATTTATTTATACTGGATCCAATGTTTACTCAAGTCACCTTGTAAAACCAAAAAACGTGTGTGCTTTCTCTGTCTGCAGGGGGAAATGGAAAGAGATGAAAAAGAAGCAACCAGAGGTGGCAGCGCCCGCAGAACTTTCATAGTTCCAAATGTGCCCATTAGCCCAAAAAAGATTGGTATCAATGCTAGATGTTCAAACTGATGAATATTAACTACAGATCCGTTTGCAACAAGCCAAGCTGAAACCTAGAATTAACATTAACAGGCTTGTCAATTTGGACATAACAACCTGCACTTAACAGAAGTCTTAACTCCTGTTGATGGCTGCACACAAAAGGAAGCACGAGAAGGAAGTGTATGTATGAGTCCAAGGCTTGCTTGCATCACACTAACTGATTTAGCATGATATCCAAACTATCCCACTGCTACCTCATGGGGTTGCATTGATTCTTCAATTCCTAGCAATGTTCCATTATCCTGCTCCCTCTCTAGTTGCAAGCTTTTTAGGAGCTGCTGGAGTGAAGCTTGCTGGCAGTACTCCTACCAGTGAACACTTTCACTTTCGAATAGGGAATCCCCCCCCCCCCGCCAGCACAATAGATTAGGGAGTTGGACAACAACCTAACATTTATCCAGTACTTTCTGAAATTATCAATTTACATGTATTTCAGTTGTTTTAAAAGTTCTAGAAAAATTGTTTACTACTGCTAAAACAAAAAGATTTTACATCTCTAGATTGGATGAATCAAGATTCTGCTCCATGGACTTGTTATTCTTTATTCCAAAAACCTGAAGTTTGTGACTGATTTCAAAAATGCCAAGTTCTACTAAATTACCTAGAACAAGCTATTCTAAGTACTTCAAATACTTATCCAACCTATAAGCAACCAAAATGCAAAAGAACTGAAAAAAGCAACAAGAGATATGTTGGAAGAAAGGTTTTCAAAGATGTAGTGCCGTGTTTCTCCTAAAATAAGACACGTTTTATATTTATTTTTCTGCCAAAAAAACACACCACAGCTTATTTTCAGGGGATGTCTTTTTTTTTTTTAAGCTACTACCCTGGGAGGCTCGGCCCGCCGCTGCCGCAGCCGGCGTCGCATGTTCCCCTGGAATTGCTGCAGCCGAGGCTCCGGCCAACGCAGCTCCTCCATGCCAAGGGGCTCCCGCGGGGCCTACGCTCCCCGCCGCCGAGGTAGCGCGGCCCGGCCTAGGCCTCACCTTGTCCTCCCAGGTGGAGTCGCTCCGCAGCGGTTTGCCCCACAGCGAGCCCTTCAAGGCGCCGCCACCGCCACCGCCGTTGGCCACCAGGTGCTGCTGCGGATGCGACGTCGGCTCCTCCTTCCGCCGGCCGCCGCTCATTGTCCTCTTCTGCCGCCACCGCCTCCCTCCCTCCCCGCCGGGCCGCCGCTGGGTCGGGGCTCGGCGTGGCGCGCGCGGCTCCCGCTCAAGCCCCGACCCAGCGGCGGCCCGGCGGGGAGGGAGGGAGGCGGCGGCGGCGGAAGAGGACAATGAGCGGCGGAAGGAGGAGCCGACGTCGCATCCGCAGCAGCACCTGGTGGCCAACGGCGGTGGCGGCGGCGCCTTGAAGGGCTCGCTGTGGGGCAAAGTGCTGCGGAGCGACTCAGCGGGACCCGGGAGAGATAGCAGCGCGTCGCACGCCAAGTCCCGACCCAGTTGGGGCTCGACGAGGCGCGCACTGCAGAAGCCCCACGCAGACCTGCTCCCACCACTACCGGTAACAATACCCCCAACACGTCTTATTTTGGGGGGATGTCTTATATTTCTTTGCCTTTAGAAAATCGTGCCATGGCTTATTTTAGAGGCACGTCTTATTTTAGGAGAAACACGGTACATTAGGCTAATGTGTAAACTTATAGAACCTGCTTGGAGAATGGAAAGTTTGTCCAAGCGCTTAGGGGAGAAGTTCATAGATTTTTTTAATTGGGAAATTCTGTAAATAGGATTAAGCACAAAACCCCTCCATTAGTTCAGGAAAATAATTAGTATTTAAGTTCAGAGTATATTGTGTGATTCCTTCCATATTTAAAAAGATTTTATTAGGTGTCTAAAGTTCTATATCCAAATAGCATGGTTATCTATTAATGGCTACTAGTCACAGTAGCTAATTACTACCTCCAAGTACTGTATCAAGAGGAAAGAAGTCTCTGAAACACTAGAATTATTGCGCTAAGCTTCTGCTTGTTGGCTTCGCATAGGCATTAGGTTGGCCAGTGTGAGAGCAGGATGCTGGACTAGATAGGCCTTTGCTCCGATCCAGAAGCCCTCTTCTTATATATTCATATTCACACTAGACAGCACTGCACACTATTCAGCTTCAACATGTAACTAAATAAACTGTGAGGCATGGTAAACTTGCTAGAAAATTAGCACTAACAAGGCTTGGGTAACTTTCAAGTGTCTTGCGGGCCACTAGTTTTATGCCATGTTTAATAAATCAGAAGATCCAAAAAAGCACTTGCCAGACCCAAGTATTAGGATTGCTATGGATTTAAATTTTATAAAGTGCAGAATTGGAAACCTTTCCTTGCCTTTTTCTATCCAGTCTATCCATTCGAGGCGACAAAACCTTGATCAAGTACAAAGTGCAACTGAAGTTGTAGTTTCCCTTAATGTGTAGTTTTCCTTAAACACAGTAAGCTAGTACTGTAGAGTAAGCCCGCAACTTATGCAGAATTTACGTTCCAGGGATTGCATCTAAAGACAAATTCAATACACATTGGGTTCAATAGCAGGTGGGATTGCCAAAGAAATTTCTTCTTGAACCCCACTCCCTTTTTATTTTTTGCCACACATGTAAAGCTGAACACATACTAGCTATCTGTGTGTAAGTTGTGGGTTTACTGTGTTCAAATTAATCCTAACAAAAAGTTGCAGGCAAAGGAAACATGCCTGACAATGAGTGTAAAGGAACAAATGCTCACACTGTTAGTTGACTGCAAGTTATGACTATGCAATATGCTTAGAGGCATGCTCTCAAATGACAAATTTTTAAGACCACTCCATCTTGACACCAACTTACAGCTTCTTGGTGGCATCGAATTGGAATAGTAGTTTGCCGCATAGTTATAGGCATTACCTGCTGCAAAAGAGCCATAAAACTCCCAGCATTATAATTCACTCCAGTTCAAAGGCATAAAAATCTCAACATAATGGTAGAGTAGACTTTCTTCAACCTGTAAAATATATTTTACTCAAGCAACATAAAAATATTCGTGTGAAGAGGTAAAATTTCCAGGCTTCCACATTCACATTCACCAGCTCACCTTTGGCGATCAGGGGGAAGAGGAACAAGAGCACTCTTTTGCCTCCTGGTGGCCATGATGGGGGAACCCCGTCCTGCTGCCAAAGCACATGTACAGAGGACTTAAGAATGGCAGGAGCCAGCCTCTCACCAGGCCAAGACACCCTGAGAAGCCAAGATAAACTCTCAACAGCTCCAAACAGTCCAACACAAGGAGTCTTTTCCCTCAAGAAAAGGGCAATGCATCTGATTCAACAGGTATTGTGCTATGTCACACTCAAGAATTTATACAGCTGTTTTTAAGGGTTGCGTCCTAGTCCTACTCATAGTAGATCCACTGAAATAAACAAACATGGCTAACTTAGGTCCATTAATTTCTATGGATCTACTGAGAGGAACTCAGAATGAACCACCTGTATGAGAGTGAATAAGCCTTTCCCTGGGAAAGCATCATCCTATCCTCTTGTGTTGGGTAGTCCTTGGAAGCAGCAGGAATCACTCTTCAATGTTTCTAAGCATGTCCTTCCAGATGGGCACCTGTATCAGTCTTTTGCAAAAATAAAGGAACTCGTGACATACTTGACCAATTGTGATAAGAGCTTCTGTGGATTTATGATACAACAACTCTATTGGTCTTTACAGTATCCATAACCCACACGAAGAGAGAAGGGGTGAGTTAGGACAACTACAAATGGCTGGATATCAATGCCAGTCAATATTTGTTAGCCTCAATACAAATGAGTTTTCTTGCAAAGAGCTGTTAGTTTTTAATAGAAATTAGAACCTGTGAATTTGAACAAGCTTCATCTTATGCCCCTTGATCTGCCACTATTCACAAATTCTATCAGTTGAGCAACAAAGTGGGCAGAGTCAAGTTGCCCTGACAATAAGCACCCTATTCCTAAACTTTCCTATCTAGTAGTTCTAATACTTGCAAAAGTAATATCTGAACATTGTTTCCCAGCTCCCAAATTCAGTAGCACTTCCAGACCGGTTTGCTGAACTGTGCAGAGTTCATCTTTCAATAAAGGACACTGTATTCAATCTGTAGATATTTAAAGTACGGTAGGCTTGGAAACCTGCAGCCCAGAAGATGCTGGACTCCAACTCCTAACTCCTGCAGCAAAGCATGGCCATAGGTTCTCCATACCTATTTTAAAAGACTCCTGGCAGCAAAGGGGGGGGGAGACCTCTATTAACTTCGAGAGCTACTTACCAATGAACCAATTTATAGTCAACACTCCCCAGCGAGCTCATAAAAATATTAAAGTTCACAGTAAGTTAGTTTATGGCTTTTACCCATGAAGCAGATTTAAGCTAAAACACTGAAAGATGACAACTGCAAGTAAAAAGTATTCTAGAAAACTCTTGGTGCCCCCCCCCGCCAGTCCACAAGCAAGGTAATTTTTGCAGAGGCATCTGAGGCAAGACAAGGTGTCACAGGTTGGGAGAGGGATGAGACCTGATGGTCTCCAGCACTTCAATCATATTTGAATTAAGCCACATGGAGTAAAACACTAACTTACTCCCAGGTAAATGAAAATTAGATTGCAGCCCAAGTTTAGTTGTTGATCAGACACTATTAATGCAGCATATTCCCCTATAGCATTGGTGGGTTGAATTTTTAGAGTACCATGATGCAATTTATCAGGAGATTAAGAGCTTAATCAACTAACAGCTTAAAGCTCAAGAATCCTTGGACAAAGCTCTGTGTTCAAACTTCCCCATAAACAGGCTTGATGGTTACAGGCTACACATAGGGTTTTTCAGGGCACGGTATAGCCACCAACTTATTAGAATGGATTGTACCAAACTATGAAAACAAAAATGTGTCAATGAGCTGACCGTAAGGCTTCCATTAGTAGAATGCGGAGGATTTTCACCAGTACTCCATGAGCTCTACATCCCACCACATCCTCCCTAGATCTCCAGAGTGTAGGGAAACTTCCACAGCAGATTTAGGGGGCATACAGGAACTGCTGAAAATTGCTTCCAGATGATGGTACGGGTATACAGTCACCATTTATTTTACATTTTCATGTGTGTGGGCCACTTCCCTACAAATTATTAACACAAACTCTGATAATGGGGTAGATATTTCAATACAGGAATCACTACTTGACTTCATGATTATCATAACTTTCAAAATGAGCAAACCATTCTCTTATTCTGCTTGGATGCAAGCACAACATTTATTTTACAACAGATTGCACTGTTACTTAAGTAGCTTTATTACTCAAGCCAAATATACAGCTCATCAATCAGCAGCTTACTGCCAGACTTGCCTAGCTAGACTACACTGAGCCCAAATCTTCTCTGAACCCACTGTAGAATGAGGGAATCTAATTTTTGCCATAGACTTAATAAGGTGTTACTTTTAAATATGCACTCTTAATACCTCTCCCTACCTCCAAAAGCCTAGGTACTCATTTGTCCAACCACTTGTACCAAATCTCCTTGAATCTGAGCACCCAACATTTTGGGGTTCTTGCAGTTCAATTCAGTGAGCCTATTTTTTTTAACCCTGATGCTCCATATATTCAAGTACCAACAAACATACCCTGCTTTGAAGCTTCTCTATTCCGTAAGTGAGGTGGAATGTACCGGCCTTCTGAAAGTTGGGGAAAAAAGTTTCAAATTAAAATTCTGTACAGCAAAGTCTGTTGCTCTTATTACCAAGATTATTAACACCTTATTTTGTTTATTGATTAAACTCATGTCATTTTTTGCTATAGCAACTCTAAACTTACAGTATTTTAAGCAGAAAACCAAACCAACATACACATTAAGAAGTGTTTAAAGTACTTCATGCTTAAGCATATAGTCTAAACATACAGCACCTCTTCCCAAGTATTTTCATTGTTAGAAATATGCAAACAACCAAAGGGTGGCAACACGAGAACGAGCCTTTTGGATGGTGGTTCCCCATTTGTGGAATGCTCTCCCCTAGGGAGACCTAAAGATATGTAATAAAGGTGCCAAATGAACACTTTTCTCTTCAAGCAGGCATTTGGCTAATTAACATTCTATGGCTTTCCAAATGTGTTTGTGGGAAGTGGGTTATTAGCTTGTTTTGTTTTCTAACGCACAGTACTTTGTATTCTCAGACAGTATACAAATTTAATAAATAATTGTAACAACAATAACTGGAATGTGCTGCTGCCTCACTATAGGAAATACATACATACCCAGTTTTAGCAGATGAAACAATTTATGGACGTTTGAGTAACACAATCACTAAATGCCTTTTGCTGATACCAAGCTCACACTATTGTGCACCAAAAGTGGTCTGCAGATTAGGTCTGCAGTTAATTGACTGATTAAGCAGGTACCCAATTTAAGGTTCTTAACATTCATTTTAAAGGAAAGTTTCTAGCATGGTAATACTTAATGTATAACAGATTTATGTATAAAAGATTTACGTAGAACAGATTTACGTAAAATACCAATGGGATTTAGTAGTCTACAATTACAGTACTTGCAGGATGCCATAGATCTGCTCTCTCAAACATCAAAATCTGCAATTTTTTCTACTTTTGTAACTGGAGCAATATACCACCAAATATTCTTTTACTAGCTGCAATAAAATACTTTAATTCTGAATTATATACTTACTGCTTGCTCCACCTCCTCCACTCTGATCGTCTGAGGAATTCAAGTCTAGACCAGCAAACTTTTTTAAAAAGGGAGAGAATAGTCATTCAACCTGATTAATTGAAAATACTTAAAGCACTGTAGTAAAAAAAATTCTTGTCTTATCCCACATTGTAAGTTAGCAGGCTCTCCCCCTTAAATACCAGAATAGCTTTGATATTTTAATGTCAATTTAAACCGTACCTCCTTAAAACTTACTTTGGTTTTACTTAAAGCATGTGACATTATGGACAAACCCCTCAATTTTAGTGCTGTCTTCCAATACGCTTAATATTTGCATTCAAAAATCGGCCACAACCCAAATTCCCCTTTCCTCAAAAATAACTACTTGTGCCAAATGCTTTAAAAAATAGTAACAGAACTTAAGCTTGCACTGTACACCTTAGTTTTATTGAAGATGTCAAGAAAAAAGGGCCTAGGCCTTAAGATTGTACAAGCAGTATATACAGCCAAGGTAAAAAATACCGCTGCTGAATATTTTCGTGTATTATTTTGTTTGCGGGGGGGGTTAAAAAAATAAAATCCTTTTATATCTAAGAATCCCCTTTTTCAACTTAAGATGGACGCACATCACAATCTCGCGCGGCCTTCAGACAGAGCCATTAGCAGTTGTACAAGGCAGGCTCGCTCGCCTTCGGGGAAAGCGCTCCCTTCTCCCCGCCCCACAAGCGCCGCCCGCCCTCGCCGGCGTTTACGGCCGGAGCGACACAAGCGGCGGGGAAGAATCCGGCGGCGGCGGCGCTTCGCTTTCACTGGCGGCCGCTAATCCGGCCGCGTCACGTGGCTCCTTCCTCTTTCCCCTTCCCCGGCCGGCTTCATGACCTACTTCGGGAGCCGGCTCTAGTGCAACGCCACCCGGCAACTATCCCGCCCCGAAACGGGCAGAGAGAAGGTGCAACTTCATTTTAAATAGGCTTCCGAGAACCCAAGACGAGCGGAAGACGCGGCCTTATGCCTGCCCTTCCTCCCCCCACCTCGTGGGCCTCGAGGACAAAGGAGCAGGGGGCGCGCGCGCGCGCGCTCGAGGTAGAGGGAGGGAGAGCGGGAGGAGCAGCAGCACCAGAGCCATTGTGGCTCCCACTCCCCTCCTCCTCCTCCTCCTCCCCCTTCCCCAGACAGAGGGAGCCGCGCACGCGCCTCCACCGCCAAGCTGCCTCTCTTCTCCCCCCCCCACCCTCGCTTCGTCACACGCACAATGGCCGCCGTTGTCCCCCACCCGCTGCAATTTCCGGCCGCCGCCGCTAGGGGGCCCGGCAGATGTAAGCAGTCGCCAGCGACGCACAAAGCCCCCACAGCAGGCCTCAAAGGGCCCGGCGGCGCTTCACCCGAGCTACCCTCCGCTCTCCGCTCCCTTTACTCATTCGCAGGGGCACCGCTCGCCTCGCTCCGCGCCCTTTCCTAACAGAGGCTCGGGGCTTCACGGAGGCGCCAATGGGGCGAACCCCACAAAAGGAACTGCGTCACAGTTAAATACGCCACCAGGAGAGCGGCATGAGGAGGATGCGGGTGGGCGATAATAAAAGGAGTATCGGGGCGAACTAGGATCGATTCAATGAGTCCGGAGGACCCCAGAAAGCAGACCGATGAGCGCCGGGGAGCGGGGGGGGGAATACGCCTCGACCCTCCAGGCCCACCCGCCATCCCACCCCCGTTTACCTGCTGATCTAGACCGAGGGCATTTTCCACTGCCACATGACTCATAACGAGAGATCGTGTCGGGAGGTCCCGCTCCGCGTAGAGAAATTCGGATTCACTAGACGTAGAACTAGCCTCTGTCGCTATCGCCGCTACTTCGCCTCGGAATCGCGTCTCTAACTGAAACCCCCCCAGTTCGGCCCGGGCCCTTATATATTCCTCCGCCCCCTCGCAGCCGCCGTGCTGACTTCAGCGCGCAAACCACGCCCCTTCTTCCTCCTCTCGATCCCCTCCCCCCACCTCTGCTTGCAGCAAAAGGTATCGCGGGGAGAATTCTCCGCTCCGCATAAAGAGGTGGGGGGAGGGCGAAGAAATCCCAAGGCTACCGCGAGAACTAGGGAGGCTGCGGACTCCTCCCGATTCAGGAGGATATAGGTGTTATCGCGAGGTCTCCTCACACAATGTTTACAGCGCTGGTCGCGCGAGATCTCTCCCCCTCCCTCCTGGTTTGCCTTCCCCTCCCTCCCGTTTCGTAAAGACTGGTGAGTCACCCCCCACTCCTCGTTTCCTTTGAGATCTCGCGAGATTTCTGTCCAAATGAAATAAGGCTCTGGGAACAGAGGGTCTCCCTAGGTCACGTGGGCATTTCCGCCATCTTAGGCTGTATGCGGCTGCTGAAGTGGCGCAGCCTTCGGGTGGGGGTAGAGGTGTAGTGTGAGGGGCCCAAATTGGAGAGCCGAGGGGGCTAGGCCGCCACGTATGTCCCGAGGATTGCGAGAAGCAGCACGAGAGTTGGCGGTAACGTCAGAGTGGCGCTGCGCGACTCGCTTCTGCCTTGTGTGACCTAGCAGGGGTCGCCTGGCAACCAGCAGCGCGGCCAGTAGCCCCTCCCGACGCCCTGTAACCCCTGAACAATAAGGGGGCGATGGTCTCCTGGCGGAGTTCTTGCGCCTTTCCCCCTTTCCCACCCCCTTCCCTCTGGCGCCTAATGCTGTTGCTTCGCTTGGTCACAAAAAAACCCTCTGCAGAGAAAGGATGAATAGCGATGACCTTGTCTAGGCCTCTCGCATCATTTGCCTACGGAAAATGCCTTCCATTGCAAGGAGGAGTTTGGCCTCTGCCGTCTTAAGTGTGGGAGGCTTCAGACCCCAGAGGTCAAGGTCAAGAGCTGAGAGGCCTCCCAGTATTTTTAGCTCTTCAAGAGGCTTCTCAAGAATGCCTGTCGCCTTGGATGCATTTTTACAAACTAGCATAGCTCATAGTAGCCCCCCCCCCGCCAAACTTCAGTGGCTAATCACCTGAGGAAAAGCAATTTGAAATTGTTTGCTTGCTTCAGTAGATCTTTGAATACTCAAAAAGTTTGTTTCTCCCTGTGCATGCATGCTAACCACATTTGCACTGACACAGTATGATCTTACGCACATTTATTTTAGTAAGTCCCATCAAAATAAAATAGTGCTGTAAGTGCCCTTGTTCCAATGCAAATGTGTGTATTTATTTGAGTTGTGTATTAGGACCAATTTATTCCTTCAAGAGACAAAAAGTATCCCATCTCCCAATGCTTGTAAATTCACTTCGCAATATATATTTACCACTCGAGTTGCAAAGCCCCTTTTTTGCTGAGGAAACTACAAAATAATTATATTTCTCAACACTAAAAAAAACTGGGTTTACCAGTATATGCATCATATGTGCATCAGGGCCACTTATGTGAACTTTTCAGCACCTAGCACTAAGGGTGGAATTCTATATACACTTTACTGGAAGTTAAAGAAACAATTGTGGTTTCTTTAGGGCTTACTTCTGAATCTACATGCATACAATTAACATTTGATGGTCATGGAGAAGGACAAGAAGTTCTGCCCTAGGAGCACTGAAAACTATTTGGAGATTCTCTGGCTTCTGAGAGTTCATTAAGAACTGCAGTATACTTTCAAGCCCATCTGGAAACTTGCTTTTTTAAAAAAGAGAGAAAGCTGAAATGCTCAGGATGCTGCCTTCTCTGTTCAGTATCATGCCCAGCGTCCTTCCACAGTCCTGTAGGATACACACAGCCTTTCTTAAAGTCCATGTTCCTAGGGTCACTCACAAGCATGAAAAATGTAACATTGCCAGGATTCTGCCATTTAGCTAAGCAGCCTGGACCTGGAGCTAGTCCTCTGCCTGTGGATGACATTCAGTGATGTGTATCTACTTGCACAACAGGAATCAGGTTCCCCCCCCCTCAAACCTTAGCCTCCTGCATGTCCCCAAAGCAGATTGGGGTGACATGCTGAGGGGGGGGGGGAGTGCCTTCCTGCACGAGCACTTAATGCCATGTTAGCTCTTACATAGCATGACCTATGACAGAACATCTATCCCAGCCACTGCCTGTTCTTCTTCCTGCACTGGTACCGGTAGCTACTGTGTCATCCCACAGCTCCCTGCTGTGTCCGTAGCTCACCGGAAGTCTCAGGTGGAAACAGCATTTTATTGGGCACTTTTGTGGTTTAAAGGTGCAGAATAGGGCACACAGTTGCTTGAGGGTATATCCATACTCCTTTTCTATGATCCTCGCAGCAGCCCAAAAATGAACATGCTGAAAGAACATATGTGCTGGAAATGAGTGAAGAGTTATACTGGGACATAGTATACCGTAAAGGACAAAAATACCATAAACATGAAGAAAAGAAGCAGGCATGAGACTAAACTTGGGGTTTGTCCACATTTGAGCATTGTTTAGTTGTTATTCCACTTTTTCCCAATAAAATTGGACTGGAGTAGTCCACATCCTCATGTATATGATGGTGTATGTTCTTTGTGTTTGTCCCTGCCTTCTAATTTGTTGAGACTATTATACCAATTAAGTACTGACAAGGTATTCAGACAATTAGCTGCATATGTACCTTAAAAAAGAAGAAGCTAATAATGCCCACTTACAACACAAAGAGCTCATAACCCACCTACTATCAGCAGCCAGAAGCATCATAGCCAGACACTGGAGAGACCTGTCAGGAGTAAGCATAGACCAATGGTATCAAATAGTATGGGAAACAGCCTTATTAGAAAAACTAACCAACAAACTGAAACTGATACGGGGACAAATAGAAGAGGACGCCTTCATCCCAGTATGCACATCACAGCCCAACAAGATGACGACAACAAGAATCCCCCAACAGCACAGGAATCAATCTGGCTAACCTGATTCAAAAATACACACACCCGCTCATACACAAAAACAATTCTCACTACAGCCAACGAAAGACAACCAGCCACACCCTAAACCACACCCAGCCTCTCTCACAACCAGCAGCCCCCCTGCCCCCGCCCATGCTCATGGACCTGAAGGTGTATGACTTCAGCTTTTCGAAATGAGGGACTTTTTGGTTGGGAGAGTAGAGGTGTGCAAACATATTTTGTCTCCTTTATTATTCCTTGCATTGAATAAGGAACGGTGTGTGAGAGAAATAACATTCCAAATCAGCCCACACAAAAGGCACACGAATGGGGAATGGGTCAAATCAAAGACAGGCCACAACAGATACATAGCTGCCAAGTTATCCCTTTTTTAAAGGGATTTTCCCTTATGCTGAATAGGCTTTCTCGCGAGAAAAGGGAAAACTTGGCAGCTATGAACAGATAAAATAGCATTGAAAACAGGGATCGCTTCCACCGCTTCCAGGTATCTTGAAGCTGCTGGAGTACAACTCCCATCATCCCTGAACACTGGACAGGATCTTTATGGGAATCTCTCAACACCTGCCAATAATAACTGATGGCCATCTATGTTGGCTAATATATTGCTATGGTAAAGACCTTGGGTTGTTTTGCAGTCAGTTTACCTTACTATAGGGATCGTGCTGCACAACAGAAGACCCTCAAGGCCAAACCTGAACCTTTTCTGAGAACTAGTTACAGGTAGGTAGCCGTGTTGGTCTGATGTAGTCGAAACAAACAAACAAAATCCTTCCAGTAGCACCTTAGAGACCAACTAATTTTGTCATTGGTATGAGCTTTCATGTGCATGCACACGAAAGCTCATACCAATGACAAACGTAGTTGATCTCTAAGGTGCTACTGGAGGGGGGGGGTTCTTTTATTTTCTGAGAAGTTGTCCCTCCTTCCCATCTGCTCCTCACAACCCAGAGGCAAGAGAAACATGTGGGAAAGCTGCTGACTGTGAAAACATATTTCTCACAGCCCATGCGGTCAGATGTGGAAGGGGGCTTAGCCCGCCATCCTCCAGCCCCTCCTCAATCCAGCCGTCTCATATGACTATGTGCTGGTGGTGAGAGCACATACAGTACATGCAAGCAGCTGCAGTCATATTCCTTAGCTCTTCACTCCCTCCAGAGTTTGCAGGGGCGAAATTTGGTCATATGGCACGGACCAAATTTGATTCCCTCCCCCCCCCCAAAAAATACTTATTTTCACAATAATTCCTTATTTTTTTGTTATTATTTTGTGCCCCCTCGGCTTGGCACTCACACCACCCTGAATCTGGCCGTGGTTTCCCTCTGCATGATCATGAAATGCCATGATTGCTTGCTTGTGATTCGAGTAGCCTGACTGTGTGAATCAATCCTCAGATTCAACTTCCTGGTTTGCTTGTTCTCCCAGCTACACAGATACCTAGAAAACTGCTAGGACAAAGTGTTCTAGATGAAGTGGAGTGACCTGTTATTCTGAAACAATTATATATTTCCAAGAGAGTTTCATTCAGTAGCTGCCGCATGGAATGTTGCTGAGCACTAGGAGACTTCAGACTGATGTAGGATGGCGCTTGGGATGCAAGGTTAAAAAGGAATGCTCTGATAATTTGGCCAAAAATAGGGTGGAGCAGGCTGCTACAAGTATGATCATTCCCTCCTCTCATATGATACGATGCTAAATGTATCTTTGCGTTTAACCTGCAGGGTTGTTGCTTTTAAAATGAAAATATCAACCAACTGGGGCATGTGATAATGATCAGGGTCATTGCAGGCATGGAAGGGGAAATTAATTATGTCCTCTGCTGCTGTGAAAGCTGCTCTTTGAAATGCAGGGACGGGTCAGCAAACTTTTTCAGCAGGGAGCCGGTCCACTGTCCCTCAGACCTTGTGGGGGGCCGGACTATATTTTTGGGGGGGGAAATGAACGAATTCCTACGCCCCACAAATAACCCAGAGATGCATTTTAAATAAAAGCACACATTCTACTCATGTAAAAACACCAGGCAGGTTCCACAAATAACCCAGAGATGCGCTATATGTAAAAAGGGCATGTAGGTAGATGTCCACTTTTCTCCTAAACCGCTTGACCGATTGCGTGCAAATTTCGAACACAACGTCCAAAGCGAATATGAGAGTGACCATAAGACAGATGTCACACCTGGGCCACGTAAAAACCCCAAACCCTGTGTTCCAGAACTCATAAGTCACCCTCAAGTGCATGCTGGGAGCACAGGAGAGGTTGCAAAACAGCACCCTCTAGCAACGGATACACTGGTACTGCACCTAGGAAAGCTTCCCTCTCCACAGCATCTCAGCTTGGCTTTCCAGACTGGGCCAAGTGGAGGTGGGGGCTCGCCTGGGTGGGGGGAGGAGGGGGCTGCATACCTCATGGGTCGGGAAAGGGTGGGGACAACCACAGGGATGAGCTGGGGGTGGGGGGAGGGGATGGGATAGCTCATGGGTCAGGACAGGGTGGAGGGAGTCACAGGGATGACCCTGTGTAAACAGAACACGCGTAAAACATTTCAACAAAATGAAGGGAGACTCTGAAGGTGAGGGGAGTCTGAAGGGGGACTCTGAGGGTCCATTTAACAGACCGAGCCACAGCAACGTGCGGCTGGGCCAGCTAGTTTTAAATAAAAGCACACATTCTACTCATGTAAAAACACGCTGATTCCCGGACCATCCGTAGGGCAGGCTAGATTTAGAAGGCAATTGGCCCCGGATCCGGCCCCCGGGCCTTACTTTGCCGACCCATGTGCAGCGACATAGGAAGCTGCTTTACAGCTACCTGGAGTCATCCCACTGGTCCATTCAGCTTAGTATTGTACACACTGTCTGGCAGCAGCTCTCCAGGGTTTTAAGAAAGGAGACTTTCCTACTAAGGGCTGCCATGCATCCGGATTTTCCCAGACATTACCAGGATTTCAAAGGCGGAATAGAAATTCCAGGGGGAATTTCCAAGAGGCGGCACTTTGTCCTGGACCTTGGGCAATTCAATAAAAAAGCGCTCTTTTTTTCTTTTCTTTTTTGTATTTTTGGGGTCTTCCTGAAAAAACCTCAGCAACTTTCAGGCAACCCTATTCCTACTCCTACCTAGAGATGAAACCAAGAACCTTCTGCATACAAAGTAAGTGCTCTCTCACTGAGCTACGGCCCTTTGGGAAAGTGAGACACCCCTGAACAACACATAAATGTGATAATGCATTGTGTGCCATTTTCTTCTACCTTAGCCTATCCTGCACATCACTCCTCCTTCTAGATAAAGAGAAATTGCCAGAGGAGGGAACATGTCTGAACATTCCAGGGAAGTGATGGAGGATGTCCAAGTAGCCACAGGGCTTCATTTCCCAACCCACTCAAGGTGCTGAAGCCCTCAGTGTCCCGATTGGAAGATGAATAAAGCCCTCTGCCTGCCCTTGGAACCTCCACTTGGAACCTTGAGAGGCAGTGAGGGGATCTGCGGAATCTGTGTGATGACAGCAAGCTTGATCCAGGCCCAAATGCAGCACCAGGAGCCAGCAGCTCATACAGCAACTAGCCAGCCTCCCACCTCTGCCCCAGACTTGCTGCTCTGTAAAGCCCTGTCCAGCTGGCAAGCAGTGTTTGGTTCCCCTACGTCTAGAGCAGGCATCCACAAACTTCGGCCCTTCAGATGTTTTGGACTACAGTTCCCATCATCCCTGACCACTGGTCCTGTTAGCTAGGGATCAAGGGAGTTGTAGGCTAAAACATCTGGAGGGCCGCAGTTTGGGGATGCCTGGTCTAGAGGAACAAACTGTATATAGACCGGCATGATACTTACTTTTTAGTATGTGAATTATGAGCTCTGCTTCACTCCACTGGAGAGCCAGTGGTTAAGAGCGGTAGACTTGTAATCTGGGGAACCGGGTTCGCGTCTCCGCTCCTCCACGTGCAGCTGCTGGGTGACCTTGGGCTAGTCACACTTCTCTGAAGTCTCTCAGCCCCACCCACCTCACAGGGTGGCTGTTGTTGGGGGGGGAGGGAAAGGAGATTGTTAGCCGCTTTTCAGACTCCTTCGGGTAGTGATAAAGGGGGATATCAAATCCAAACTCTTCTTCTTCCATGTGAGTGGTTCCATAATTCTGTGCTCTAAACCTCAGATCAATTTCCCAGAAGCGCTATACTGCAAATGGAATAAATGTGCAATTTTTTTGAAACGTGCATAAGATAGTTAATTTGCACTTAAAAGCAATGGTAACCAGAATCGAAAGTTTTTTAAAAAATACGGTAAATCAAAATCAAAATAAAGGAGGTTAATCCAGACTTCTAGGAATGGGAAGAGCTGCAATCCTTTGTGTGACTTGTATTAGCCTGCAGATTTAGTAGAATGAGGGATCTTGCACCCAAGTTTATATGCCAGGAAGGAATTCTGATGGGAAGGAAGAGAATTGAACAAGAAAGTGTAGTGTAGAGCTGGTGACCGAGACAAGAATTTCTTGGATACTGTTAAAGACACCATCCAGAAGGAACCAGAAAAGCCAGGCTATACAAGTGGGTTCTTGTTGATTCAGTCTCCCACAGTCTGCAGACTGAGCATATAGCACAGCTTCCAGTTGAGGTATCAACGCCATCTTTAAGTTGTACTGGCATGGTTCTTTTGTATTATAGTCACCAGGTGTTTTGAAGGAAATTTGTTGTTTATGGCAGCAAAATGCCTTCTTATTGCGGAAAATGGCCTCACTCACTACATAACACCTCTTGGCTTGCCAGCAGCCTTAATATCTTGTGCCTACGCACAGAACCTTGAACTTTAATTACATCTGCTTTGATGCCCTCTCTTGGTTTTATGCATGACTTGAACATTTACTGCTGTTTGGCCTACATTCTAAAATCTCCATTATTGAAATTCACCTTCTTTAAGCAAGCTAATTTTCGCCTGAGAAACCCGGCGGATATTTTTGTGCAGCTGTGTTGGCTTTATGCAGAAGGCAGAACACCACCAAACAGCTTGTACCATGATCACTCTGCTTTCCAAGCACTATTTGGGAGGATGGAGGGTGGGGGTGGCACCTATAGTTTAATGTTCTTTTTAAAAACCAAGGTTTTTTTCAGCCGGAACTCACCGGAACTCAGTTCCAGCACCAACCAGGTAGGTGCCATTGCCATTCTAAGATTCGAAGAGAATGAGGGGGGCGTGTTCATGGTGAGTTCTGGCACCTCTTTTTCCTAGAAATATAACACTATTTTTAACAACAGTATGATATTTTTGTCCAGTTATGACTTATGCGGGAATAGAGATTGAGATTAAATCACTTGGACCAGCCAGAGCACAGCACTATTGCTTGAAAGCTTTTCCCCAATATAGTGCTAGAGGAGGTGCTATCACCAGTAGTTTAATGGTATAGCATCTGCTTTGCATGCAGAAGCCCGGAGAGCATTTGCCAGCTAGTGACAACAATGAGCTAAATAGATCAGTGGTCTGACTCAGCATAAGGCAGCTTCCTATGTTGCCCCCAAATGTGTTTTTATTTTTTTCACTTGTTTTTTCTGTCACCTTGAGCACCTTGGAGTGGGAGGGCAGGATACAAATTTAATAAAGGAATAAACTGTTGGGTCAGCTGCTTGCTGCAAGAGCCTGGGATATGCTTTACTTCAGCTGTGTTTGTAAGAGTTTAGAATGGAATTGGTTTGCTCAGAAAAAAAGGAGGCAAGCTGGAAGCATCTGGGGAAAAAGAATCTGAAGAGTTACACTGATTGCTTCATGATACAGTAAATGTCCTGTCTTCAAAAGCCAAGTTTACCTTAGCTCAGGGAATGTGATCCAATCAGACCAACATTACAAAAGAGTGCCCCCTCCCAATGTGGGTGGTCCTATTAACATAGCTGCCAAGTCTCCCATTTTTCGCGGGAAACCCCCATATTTTAAACCGTTTCCCGCTGGCAGCCCGGATTGGAAAAAAATCCCGTAAGTCCCCCGGATTTCAGTACCTGCCAGGGAGGCTCCTTCTGCGCATGTCTGGACATGCGCAGAACCAATTTTGGGTGCTCTGCCCATGTCTGGGCACGGAAATTGGGCAGCGCCGGCACCGGAAGTCACTTCTGAGCATGTCTGGACATTCGTAGAAGCGACTTCTGGTGCCGCTCTGCCCATGTCTGGGCACCAGAAATCGGGCATCGCCGACACCGGAAGTTGCTTCTACGCATGTCTGCAGGAGACTTCCAGTGCCGGCGCTGCTGGTCACTGATTTTTCTAACCGGGAGTTAGAAGGTATGCCTATTAACCAAGAGTCTAAATTCATCAACACTGGCCAAAGGAATGCATACACATTTGGGCTCCATAAAAGAAAGGAAGAAGAGTACGGTATCTTGACAGGGCAGGAATCCACCAAACCCTGCCAAGTAGTATCCTGGCTAGGCTAGTCCATAGGAAAAGGCACGGCTGCACATATTCAGTCCGAAACAGGTTTTGAAGCTTTTGTTTAAAGAGGTATCTAAACTCTGGGCTTCAAAGCCCATGTTGTTCTGTTGCAGCAGTTCCATCCCAACTATGGTCCGTCCCATTAGCAGCTGTGGAACTGTAGTGCTGGCACTGGGTGGAGAATGCCTCAGGTTCTTTGTGGCTTGTGGCTGAGGTTTCTTGTTGGGGTGGCTGAGGTTTCTGTGCAATACATACAATCGCCTGTGTGAGGTAATTAATTTTAAAAAAAAAGGCTGGATCCAGCAAGAGTCATAAAATTACACAGCAGTGTCATAAAATTACAGAATTGTACAGCACAGTGAAGCATGAGGAGCACAGGCTGCCAGACACGTTAAATATCCCATTTAGTCTGCTCACAGTGCTTCCCTTCTTTATTCCTCTTGCAATGAACAGACCATAGCATTCGTAAGTTTAAATGCTTTACTTAAAAGCTCCAGCAAAAAGCAGCAGCAAGAAGAACATAGGTAGAAATATTGGGTTTACAAAATACGGAAAAATACTTCTGAACACATGGTCTGAACTTGAAGCAGTCGAGCCCAGACATATTGCCTGGTTGGCTTCACATGGTGGAAGAGAATGAAGAAAGGTTCACTTCCTCCTTCACTAGATATGAGCGGCATGACTTAACTGAGTCTAGCAGTACAGTTCAGTGATCTTAACCCCTTCATTCATTAACTAGCCGTAAGCTTGCTAGTGGTATTTGACTGCAATTTCCCAGAGTTTCGGGGCTGTGGGGTATCCTGGGGCCAGGATACACAGGAGGCAACTATTTTAGGTGCATCCAACTGATGCACAATCACCGATGTGCAGGTCCTTTTTGACCCAAAAGAAGGCGGGATGGGGGGGGTAGGGGCAGGAGCGGAACAGGCAGGAACCTCTCCTTGGCAAATGCATGTTCCTCTCACAGTCATCAGTTATGCATGAGATTCTGATGAGTGCATACCCTCCAATATTTCTCTGATGAAAATAGGGACACCCAGTGCTATTTCTATAGAAAAAGAGGTGCTGGAACTCACCTCAGGAATCAGAAGGTTTGTTTATGATTAATATAGTATTGTAAATCCTCCAATATTCCTTAAAGAGCCTAGAAATTTCAACAGGATCCCTTGGGGGGGGGTGTCGATATCTGCACATATCAAATGAATCAGGACGGCAACACAGCATGAAAGGCCAGTCTTTCCTTCCAAAATGACCATCAAGATCTCATCATGGATGCAGATGTGTACCTGCATCAAAAGTGCCGTGTGTCTAGCTCTTTGTGTACAAATTCCAGAAGGGTAGCAGAAACAACAACAAAAAGTCCAATGGCACATTAAAGATTAACAAAGAACTTGAAGGTGCCACAAGATCCTTTGTTGTATTTGCATACTGTGCCCTTTCTCACACAACCGTCTTTACAGGGTGTATTCAGATCATTTTCCTGCCATGTGTGCGTGGAGTTTTGTTTTGCTTTTTAAGGTGTTTAGGTGTTGCAAACTCCCTCTTCCTCTTAGCAGCTTAAGTTTCGGTCTCTGGTGAAGTCACTGATAATCCCAATAGTTCTCCAAGCCACATAGCAAAAACAAAGCAGCAGACACCAGATTAATGTCGCATAAGAAGAAGGGGGGAGGTGGACATTCCACTGGGAAAACTCACAAGACTCCTGCATCTAACATACAGGTATTAGTTCTTCTTTTTCATCTCCCAATAAAAGTGTCGTTAAAGGAAGTAATCTTTATGAAAGGAGAGAAGCCATTCACGTTCCTTGGTCTTTAAACTGCCAGTGCACTGCAGCCCTCCCTTAAACCTCCAGGGAAGGTGCTATGAAACCAATGCTGTCATTAAAAGTGTTTGGGAGGTCCAGAAGGAAATAAAGAAGGGAAAAACGAGGCAACTTAAAAACAAACCAATAGGTTGAATTGGGTAAATGCTATATTTGGAACATTTGCTGAGATTTCCATAAGGTTGCCATGGAATACACATGCACGAAAAATGCATCTTAACAGGACAGAACTATTTGGCAAATGCATGCATTGCTCTTACAGCTTCTCTTGCAGTTTTAGTTTATAAATTTTAAAATATGCCACCCCAATGAGATCATTTTTAGCCACTTTGTCTTCTCCAGTACCTACTTCAAAAATGGCTTTTTGGCTACCACCCAATGATGTCTCTGCTTTCCTTTCACCCAGCTGAATCTTCTTACATTTCTTTTTTAAAAGGGGGAAATGTATACATCTGAATATTTTGCATACTTTCCCATGCATTTAGAAAATGATGGTATAGCACTATTTTAACCAAAATGAAAAAATTCCAACACTTCCTTTCCCTCCCACAAACAATTTTAGTTTATGTTTGCTTGATGTAGAATTATGATCCTAAATTAGAATGGTCCATGCATTGCAAAAACCTTCAATGAAGAGTTGTAGCCAATGCAAGTCCTACTCAGAGTAGACCCACTGAAATTTATAGCCATGAGTTAGTCATGCTCATTGATTTCAATAGGTTTACTCTGTGTAGGACCCTGTTACATTACAGCAAGCATCCCCAAACTTTGGCCCTACAAATGTTTTGGACTATAATTCCCATCATCCCTGACCACTGGTCCTCTTAGCTAGGGATCATGGGAGTTGTAGGCCAAAACATCTGGAGGGCCGCAGTTTAGGGATGCCTGCATTACAGGATATCCTTGTGCAGGCTTCCAGTAGCGGGATCTGTTAGTTGAATCTGTCTCACACTTTATGCATTTTGACATTGATTGACATGACTATTGACCTGGCATGTTTCTGTTAGAGAAAAAATAAAAACAAACAGAAATTATTGTATAACTTTTGCATACAAAGGACCTGGGTAGCTGCCTTATGCTGAGTCAAAACATTGATCCATCAAGTTCAGCATAGTCTTAAATTACTTGCAGAAGCTCTTCTGACATCAAGCCCAAATATCCTTACTCTCTCAGGCATTTGGAGAGAACCAGTGAGACCACTTTTAAAAAATTGCAATGTTTTAGACTGTTCTGTGCTTCTTTAAAATATACTTTTAATTGTTGGTTTAACTGATTTTTTGCAACTGCTGTTAATGTTATGATATTCTGGAAACTACCCAAGGATTACCCAAGGATTGCTGTGATTATTTATTTATTTATTTATTTATTTAGATATGTATACACCACACTTTCCTTAAACCTGCAAACAATATACATTATTGCAGGATCAATAAAACGCCAGTAAGAAAATATCAATAAAAAGATCTACACATCTAGATAATAGAATGCATGGTACCAAGGATCTTTATGCAAAGACCTCTCATTTCTCACTGGAAGCTGAAATGGAGGGGTTACTGGGGCCCTTTTTTTTGTTTGGAAAGTTCCTCCTTGTTCAAGGAAGCCACTGACAGGACAGGCAGGGGGCAAGAAGTGAAATCTGTTGAAATGGCTTGTGGCAGAGTTGGCCCAGCCATAGGGCAGGATGAGACCACGGCTTCAGGCAGCAGAAGCCCCCGTGGGTGCCCCACCATTGTCACTGGTTTTGGTCCAGTAGCAGATGCAGCAGCAGCCGGAGTAGGTAGATGGTGGCAGCAGCGGCAGGGCAAAGCAGCCCCTTCCGTTTTGCCAACAAGCTGCCCTGGTATGTGATATTGTTCCTTTCTTGGCAAATCTTCATAAAGGGACTCCTGACAGCCACTGAACATACTGAATAGAACATTCCTGGAAGGGACACGAGGCATACGATTGACCTCTGTATTGTTGCTGCATGTTGTTCTCCTCTGAATTGCCTTCAATCAATTGCAGAGATGTGAAGAACTGCAAGCTCTCAGGAGAGATCAAATGCCATTGGATAAGTTGCAAGGGATTTGCCGACACCTTGACGCCAGGTGATAAATTTGTATTGTTGTAAAATTATGTAGGTCTCTGGGCACCTTAAACAAAGGGGATCTTGACCCAGGTAGAGTCCGCAGATCCTGGTAAACTAGCGCAATTGCCGCTGCTTACCGCTACGAAAATAAACAGAGCCCCAGCCAGAGCTGTCAGAGCAAGGCAAAATTTATTAACCCACTCGAAAATAAAGAAATAAAAGGCCGTTGCAACAGCGGTTCAACCCCACGCAGCACATTTAGTGGAGAAGAACCCCGAACAAAAGAAGCTTTGGATTTTTATAGGAACAGTTTCTCCATGTTACACAGTTAGCGTGAAAAAGGCGGGAAGTGGGCGGAAAGGAAGCAATCAGGCATGTACAAAGGCTTAACAGTCCGTGATGGGTAGCGACAAAAGGTGACAATCTTTGGTGGTAGCTGACTGATGCATGAATAATTTTTCCTATTGTTTCAGGATGAGCCAACGGAGATGCGGAGAACATCGGTGATAAAAAAATCTAAATAAAGTTGTTTTTCTCCCTTAATTTTGTGTATCTGTGTCATCTGTCCGCGGCCAGCTAGGTGGCAGTGTGGTATTACATATGATGAGGCGGGAGGGACAGTCATCCTAATTCAGCAGAATATGTGAGAACTAATACACCGGAGTTCATAAACATATATAGAAATCAACTTGTGATAATGCGCTGATCGGGGTATACAATATTGATGATAAGTAGCAAGAAGTTACAGTTTCATGTGCATTCTAAAGAGGGTTTACATACAATTGTAGCGGGTGAAAAGTGGAAGGAACGATTACGTTCTGACAGCGATCGTGCAATGACAGCTACAGCGGAACACTTTGACATTCAGTAACAAAATATAACGGGATCTCAGGCCAAACAGTGTATCGAAGGAAACATTTGTTAGAGACAGTATAAAGAAAATTCCTCCTTTATTTTGGTACTGTTTACTGCAACAAGATCGGCTGGGCTTCCTTGGAATCGATAATCTCCTTTCCTGGGAGGGGGGGGACGGAGACGCTTGGTCAGCAGCGGCAAGGAGTTTGTGTAATCAGACGAGATAGCTGTCATTTCCAAACATCCTGGCTTGGCTTTGTTATGTGTACCTTCCTATGGGCTTAGGGCGGAGGTTGTGGTGATCGGATCATGTTGATTGGGATGGTGGGGCATACCGGGGCATGTCTGGTTGAAACAATAGAAGGATTCCCCATCCCGGTCTCAAGTCAGCTTTCCCTTTTGACCTGATTTGGTACTCTGTGAAACATGGCTTTGGTGTGGCCAAGAAATGCGTGTCCCCTCTCTGTTCATTACTGAACCCTTATTTCATTTCCCCTCTCTGCGGCCTAATTTTTAATTAATTAAAAATTAATGCCGCACACTGGGGTTTGAATAGTCTCCGTTCCCTAGATGGAACATGGGGATATCTTCAGGGTACTCAGGGAACTGTTGCAGGGCGGCTTGCAGGCGCACAGAGGAGCCTAACGATCGGCTAGCAGCTGTCACTGGGGAACAGCTCTGCAGGAAGCAACAGGAGAGAAATAGGAGGAGTGCCAGGGATATGGAGATATAGATAGTCCCCTTCACTACCTCCTTTAGCCAATTAATGTTTGGGAGCCACGACCAAGGGTCCCAATCCCCCATCCCCTCATGTTGGATGTTCCTTAGGTCGTGAACGAGAGAATCCATTGTCTGGAGATGCGCGGTGACGTTAAGGGTCTGGTCAGAAATGTAGGAACAGCACTCTGCCCCGATGAGCTTACATGTGCCGCCCTGGGAGGCCAAGAGGAGGTCAAGAGCAAGGCGGTTCTGTAAGGTCATGGAGCGGACCTGGGTCAACTCCGTCAGGACTGACATGGTGGAGGCTTCAGATTCGTTTATAAAACGGAGCAAAATGTCCGTCAATCGTAAAATGTCCAAGTGGTTAGAGTAGGCTCCGTATGCAGGAATGAGTGCACGGAGCCATGTCTCTCCACTAGCATTGGGCTTCCGGGAAGTCACTGGGGAGCGTCTGTTCCTTCTACGGCCATGGGGTAAATTCCGGGTTACTCGAAGCCCCGGGTGCACATGACCCAGGTAGCAGGATCCTTGCATGTGTATGCTGACCCAAGTGAAAGCTCGTGTGGAACAGACCCAGAACAACCCACCCAAGGGTTCCCCAATACGGCCGGTCTGAAAGGTTTCCACAAGGGCCGCACTAGGGGTTTCGGTTATAAAGGGGTAAAGCACTGCGGTTAGGGCAGATTTCATATTTAGGTAAGGGCGGGAATGGGTACGGTTCTGAATCCATGTCCTGTTTCCCTCAGGGTCACTAATGACAGTCACTAAGCAGGAACTGGATCCTATGTGGTCCTTGGTTCCCGAAAATTTTCTACATAGTGGCCCGGTGATTTCCCCGCTTAAGTAGATATATTGAGAGGTAGGCTTTATAAAGGTCAGGTTGCGGGTGAAGAGGTATTGGGATCTGTACTGATCTAGTGTGAGGGGTGTAGCAACAAAAGGTACTCCTTGCTCAATATGTGCTGGGGTATGAGCGCATATCCAGCAGTCGGTGAGGTTAGTTGCATGGGCTACCTTCTGTACTAATTGGATATAGGAATTGCCTTGCCAAGCGGATCTTAGGGAGTTGCGTTGGGAATCAGGGAACTCAGATAAGTTGATAGATCTGGGGGCCGTGCCGACTGGGTGGAGGGGGTCATGGCGTTGAAGGAGATACAAGTCGGAAGCTATCCCTCCACATCTCTGGGGCCCCTTGAAGTCCCACTCTAGATCAGCGCTACCCCCAACCGGGTGTAACCATCCTTCCACATACTTGTTCCCATCCCATGCTGAAAAGGTCCCCAGATCCCATAGACAGCAGAACTTTCGTACACAAATACCTTGAACTGTGGTGGTAGTGACAGGATGGGTGCAGGTGAGTCCATAAGTCCAGAAATCATTAATAGCGGAGTCCGTATACCCTTCCCAGAGTCCATGTCCTATCTCAGTGGGGTCATAAGTCCTGACTGTCATTCCCCATTGAGTTTTGTGATAAGTTCCATTGTGGCAAGTTAATCGGTTCCACAGGTTGTCAATGGTGTAGAATGCACGTCCGATGATGGAATACGAGGCAGACCGGATGAGCAGTTCCCAGACTTGAGTGTCCCGTAAGCGGGGGCGGAAAGCATGTCGGAGCCAAGTCATGGTTCCGGGCAGGCAGAAGTCGAGGTTTCCCAAGTTGCTCCGAGATGAGGGATCGGTGGAATCAACCGCTCGTCGGTCCAGGAAGAAGAAATCCGTCGGGTTCCCTCCACAGTCGAATGGTGGTTTCGCGGCTACCAGGAGGGCGGAAAAACTGCATGCCAGGAGCAGGAGGCGGTCCATCTTTTAGGGGTGAGTCGCCAATCTGTGTGGGAGAGAAAGAAGAACATGACAGACACGATACACCTAGGGAGGAAGGGAATTGGGGCTTGGGCTTGACGGCATGCAAGGGGGGGTGAGGGGAGAAGAGGGTTGTGATAAGGGTAGGTAAAACAAAAACAGGGAACTCAGGCGTCAGTTTCGGTGGTCTTCTCCTTCCGGAATTGCAGTCGAATAGGAGGGTGGTCAGGATCGTCTGGTCGTGGTTCAAGCAGAATCTGTGACATCCACCTCTCCGGGGTCTCACAGCCAGAGTCGTCTCCTTGAGGTGACGGCGTAGTTGGTCGAGCTGCGGTGTCGCCAGGAAGGTCGACGTCAGGGTGAGCGTTCGATGCAGAGTCGTCTGGGGGAGTGATGTCCTCGGATGGCGGTCGTGTAGGTCTCTCAGCGTCGTCTGGTTGAGGCTCCTCTTCCTCCGGTGGTTGTGCTGATTTGCAGAAGGTGTGGTGGATCCATGCAGAGCGTTCGGCCACCTTGACAGCAGTCGGGGTTGTGAGGAGGATCTGAAATGGTCCTTCCCATTGCGGTTGTAGGGCAATACGTCTGTAGGTTTTGATGCGTACCCAGTCTCCCGGTTTAAACGAGTGGGCATCAACATCAAGGGGTACATTTTGACAGTTTGCAGCATATTGGTGGAGCCTTTTGAGTTGCCGCTGCAACTGTCTTACATAGGCAATTAGTTCATTTTCCCCAGCTTCCAGTTCAGAAATTGGGAGTTGGGTAGTATGGGTTGGGGAAGGTCTTCCAAATAAAAGTTCATAAGGGGAGAGTTTTAAAAGTCCTCGTGGCTGACTTCGGATATTATGCAGGACTAACGGGAGGGCATTAACCCATTTGAGGCCTGTGGCTCTGCATACCTTACCAAGTTGGGTCTTGATCAACCCATTCATTCGTTCAGTTTGTCCGGACGAAGGGGGGTGGTATGGGGTATGGAGCTGCCATTTTATCCCGAAAGCCTTGGAAATGGCTTGGACTATTTCAGCCGCAAAATGGGTGCCACGGTCTGAGTCTAAACGGCGTGGAACTCCGTACCGAGGTATAATTTCTTGCATGAGGATCCTGGCTACAGTTTGTGCGTTTGCGTGTTTGCACGGAAACGCTTCTGGCCACCCCGAGAGGCGGTCTGTTATCACTAGCAACTGTTTATATCCTAAGCAGCTAGGAAGTTCGGCAAAGTCCAGTTGAAGGCTTTCGAAGGGAATGTACGCCCATGGTCTAGAGCCTGGGGGTTTGCGAGGTTCGGTTTTGGGGTTAAAACCTGCACATATGGGGCAGTTTTTAGTCACTGATTTGGCAAATTGGTGGACACCCGGGGCATACCAGTGTCTAAGAATGCTGTCACTAAGTCGGTTTGTTCCCCAATGCGTGAAATTATGTAGTACCCGGAGGTGGCGTGGTACCCAAGCCTTTGGCATTGCCAGGCGGCCATCTGGCATAATCCATAAATTGTCCTTAAGTTGGGCCCCTAGTTCCTGCCATGAGGTTATTTCTTCTATGCTCGCAGTGCGATACATTCGAGTGAAGTCCACGTCGGCTGGAACTACAATGGCCTGAAATTCATTCCTATACATTTCCCCTCTCATGGCCGCTGCCTCCTGGGCAGCGGCATCCGCAATACGGTTTCCCGTTGACACAAAGTCTGTCCCGGTTGTATGTGCCTTACAGTGTATAACTGATATGGCCTTCGGGAAATGTATGGAGTCCATTAACCTTTTTACGAGGGGGGCATGAGAGATCTGTGTTCCTGCAGCTGTTAGGAAACCTCTTTGTTTCCAAAGAGTTCCCGTAGCATGTACTAGCCCAAAACAATATTTGGAGTCAGTGTAGATATTAATGCTCTTGCCTTCGCCTAATTCACAGGCTCTGATTAGGGCGATAAGCTCTGCTGCCTGCGCACTGTAGCGTGGGTTAATAGGCGCAGCCTCAAGGATGGATTCATGTGTGACTACAGCATAGCCGGTTTGTCTGTGTCCTGCCACCACCTTGGAGCTTCCATCAGTAAAAATCGAGAGGTCTGGTTTTTCTAAGGGGAGATGATCTAAGTCTTCCCGGGGGTTTTCTGCCAGTCGGACAGCTAAGGTGCAATCGTGATGGGGGGTGCCATCATCGGGCAGAGGTAGAAGGGTGGCGGGATTTAAGGTGTTGACTCTTTTAATGCGTACATTCGAGGGAGTGAGTAGAGCGGCTTCATACTGGTTTAGACGTTCGTTACTGAAATGTTGACAGTTCCTTAAGTTTAGTAAGGTGGCTACTGCATGCGGCACATTTAAAATTAGCTCTTGGTTTTGAACTATCTCTAGGGCTCTGTCCACTAATTCCGCAGCCGCGGCAATCGCCCTGAGACAACCTACAGTCCCCTTCGCCACTGGGTCTAATTGTATGCTGTAGTACGCGACAGGACGTTCCTGACCTCTGAAGGTTTGCGTCAGAACTCCGGATGCTACCCCCTTCTGTTCATGTACAAATAATGAGAAGGGGAGACGGTAGTCTGGCAACCCTAAGGCTGGAGCCGACCTCAGTTCTCTTTTTATGGTTTCAAAATTTTGTAAGCTGTCCTTGGACCACTGAAGAGGTTCTGGTTCATCTTTATTAGTCATTTTTACAAGGGGTTTGGTTAATTCTCCATATCCTGGGATCCAGCACCTGCAGAATCCGCTCATTCCTAGAAACCCTCGGAGCTGTTTCTTGGTCTTTGGCAGGGGAACCTTAGCTATAGCATCTACTCTCTCAGTTGTCAAAGCTCTTGTTCCGTGGCCAATTATGTGACCCAAGTATTTTACTTCAGTTTGGCAATATTGTAGTTTTTTTGGTGAGACCTTGTGGCCCTTGTCGGCAAGGGCGGTTAGCAGATGGACGGTGTCCAGGTGGCAATTAGTGTCGGAGGTGGAGCAAATTATCAAATCATCTACATACTGTAAAAGGGAGGAGCCTCCAGGAAAGGAGAGGTCTTGTAGGTCCCTATGCAATGCACAGGCAAAAATTGTTGGGCTCTCTACATATCCCTGTGGGAGTCTAGTCCAAGTCAGCTGTCCCTTTTCCCACGTGAAGGCGAACAAAAATTGGCTTTTCTCATGCACTCTTATGGAAAAGAAGGCAGAGCATAAATCAATGACACTGAAATATGTACTATCTGGTGGGATTCCGGTCAAAATGGTATTAGGGTTGGCGGTGATGGCGTGGCGGGGTATCACAAAGTTGTTGATAATTCTGAGGTCTTGGACAAGCCTGTATTTAACTGGGGCACCCGGGGGTGATGGTTTGTGTACCGGCAGGAGTGGACTATTGCATGGGCTGACGCAGGGAACAAGGATGCCTTGATCCATGAAATCCTGTATCATTGGTCTCAATCCTTCTATTGCCTCCTGCGGCAAGGGGTACTGTTTGATGGAGGGGTATGGGACATCGGTGCGGAATTTAATAACAACGGGATCTGCCGATTTTAAGAGTCCCACAGAGGTATTTGTAGTTCCCCACAGGTGAACTGGTACCTTGTCAATCAGAGGGGTTGGTATTTCTAAATCAGTCGGGATTTCTTCTTTTAAAATGCCTTGAAAGGAGACTGCCGCCTCTTCTGGCATGTGGAGGTAGATACCCTCAGCGCTGCAAGTTATAGTTGCCTGTAATTTACATAGTAGGTCTCGCCCTAGTAGGTTGACAGGGCTCGAGGTCAGTAGAAATGAGTGCTCGGCAGCCAGGGGCCCTATCGTTACTTTCGCTGGCTCTGAAAGAGCGCATGTCCTGGGGATCCCGTCTATGCCCATAATACGTTGCTTTTGTTGACTGGACCTCAGATGGCTGTCGTTTAAAGTTGAGAAAGTTGCCCCTGTATCTAGTAAACACTGATACTCATGGCCATCTATGGTGATTGTGCATATGGGGTCATGGGCTGATAATGCAATTGTCGGGCATACCAGGGCAAGGTTCGAAGGATCCCCGTTTAATTGTCATTGGTTAGTCTCTGAATTAAGAGTGGGGTGCATTTGCTCCTGGTTAAATTCCAGCGGTAGTTGGAATGGGCGCTGATTTTGGAAAGGGTTTGGCGCTATCGGGTTAGGGTTTTGTGCTGCCGTGGATCCCATCCCTAGAGCTGGTTTTGGTGCCACGGTATTTAAGAGTAGTGGACAATTTCGCTTGAAATGCCCTATTTGATTGCAGAAAAAGCATAGAGAGGTGGCCTCTCGATGCTGGACATTGTTAGCCCTTTGGTAAGGAGAGGCTTGACGATTTGCATGTGCGTTCATCCCCCTAGGTTGTGTGGGAGCCTTTGAATTTCTGAAGGGGTAACTCGGCTGGGGGTTATATGCGGTACTGGCTGCACTCAAAGCCAAGGCGAGGACTCTAGCATCGTCCTCCTTTTCCTTCCTTGCCTCCTTTTTCTTTTTCTCATCCCTTCCATCATAAATGGTTTTCGCAAGCCCGAGGATCTCACTCATGGGTTTCCCTTCATAGGCTACTTGGAGGGAGAGGAATTTTCTGATGTCCGGACAAGCTTGGTCTTTAAAGAAGCTTTTTACCACTACTTGGTTGTCTGGGGTATCAGGATCGATTCCCCCCCATGTCCGAAAGGCGGTTATTAGCCTGGTATAGAAGGCGGTGGGAGTTTCATCAGGTTCTTGGGTTACCTCCCTGATCTTAGTCCAATTTGTAGATTTTTTTCCCGCGAGCCTTATCCCATGTAAGATGGCTTTTCGAAACGCCTTCAGATACCAAATCCCAGGCGTGGTGTTATAGTCCCATTCTGGTTCGGTTCTAAGTTGGGCTGCAGTTAGAGGCTCGATCCCTGCGGGTTTATTGAGTTGGACATCAGGTAATTTTAGGGCTTCTGTTGCTTTCTCTAAGATCTCCTCCCGTTCGGGCTCATTAAAAAGACCATTCAGGAGCATGTGTACGTCTGCCCAGGAGGGATTATGAGTAGAAAAAATAATGGCAATTTTACGATAGCACATGTCAGGATTGTCTTTTAAGGTCGACATCTGCTGAGCCCAATTCAGTAGGTCCGAGGTTAAAAAGGGAACATGGGAATAGACGAAGTTTGTCCCATCTGAAACTGGGACTGACCTTAAGGGATATTGTCCCTGGGTTTTCTCAGTAGCCTCTAGGTCCCTTTCTATGGGGTCTCTTTCCTTTGTGGACGATCCCTTTAATTCCGATAGAACTGTCACTAGTTGCTCCATTAAATTGTTTTCTGGGTCACGACTACGAGTTCTGCTAGCGACAGGACTTAGCTGGGGGGGTACTTCAACAGGAATTCGGGCTTCGAGGTCGCCCTGAGGTGCTGGACTTAGACTAGGCATGGCAGGAGTTGCAGATCCGCCTTCCACTGCACTCCGGGAGTTTTGGACCTCATCCTCCCGTTGTCTGTTTGCGTTAGGAGAGGGTGCCGGGGCTTCGGCAGGGCTACAGAGCTGGTCTACCGGCTCTTCTATGATTGTTTCCTGGTACGGTGGGGGTCTTGGGCTCCTTTCCTTTATCACTGGCATTTGTGGGGCTGTTGGACCTTCAGTTCCTTTAAGAAGGATTTTTGCCCTTTCAAATAAGTTGAGATATCGAATTTGCAAGGGATATTGGTCTTCTAGGGTTATTCTTAGTGCAGAGATTCGCTGGGCATTAAAGGAACCTCTCGGTATCCACTTCTCTCCCTCTGGATGGTCCGTGGTGACGCGGATCCAGTTTTTTTGACAGAGTCTCTTTAGCCGATTTTTGTCAAGTTTTTCCACCCCAGGTAATTCATGCCAATGTTCGAATATGAATTGTAATGGGCTTTCATCCTCAGAGTCCCCACTTTGGCGAAGCTTCCATTGAGCTTTGCCACGGCTGGGAGTCTGGGACAGGAATTCCTTTGAATTATGCGCACCCATGTTTATTCTGGCTCTTTATACTGCAGTTCTGGGTCCCCGACCCTTTCTCCTGGACACACTTAACCTTCCGAGTCTATGACCCACCCCCACGTTCTAGTGGTGTTTCTGCCTGCCGTTCGCGTGCACTAACTACTAGGCGGCTGGTGCAGCTAAAACCCTATTGGAACCCTCCCACTGGTCATCAATTGCCTGAGGGTTCCACAGCAACTTCCCTGCCTCTTACACACTAAACTCAGATCCTACTGAACGCTTGCCTATGCAATGCCAGGTCGGAACTGAGGAATAAAAGGTTGGAAAAGAACAGGTGCACTTGCGTTCCCTGGTCATGGGTCATACCCAACAATGGGTCGCCATGGCAGGGGGGCGTCTTCACCCGTAGATTAAGAGCAGAGGAATAGGAAACAGAGCTGGGATAGCCAGATTCCCAGATTGGTAGAAAAGGCGACAGTTTGCTCAGACTTCTGCTCAGTTTGGCAGAAGGGAGCTGGGACAGTCTTTCTAAGCACTGCGTTTAACGTAAAGACTGTTGCCCTGCACCTCAGTTCTACTTTATACCCGTGCCTTGGCAGCCTTGCTGCAACTGAGGTCCAAAGAGGAGAGTAGAAAAGGATAGTTCAAGCGGAGAAATAGATTTTTAGTTGCTGTGGTTCTTAGCTCACCCAAGGTGTCCCCTTTTAATACTCACAACGATTCTTCCCTGAAGCTCCGGATTCTTAACACTTAAAGTCCTGGTATAAAAAGAGAAAGGGAGAAAAAAAAAACCCACACAACCTTCCCCGAAACGTTGCTCCGCTCTGGCCGGTCTCGCCGGACTCCCAATCACTCCCCAGAGCTCCGGCCCCTGAGGTCTGGATGCCCCCTGCAAATGGCAGGAGCGCGCAGGGCTTCCTTTTCCCCAGAAAGGTCGGGGCTCAAGGAAAAACTGGGTCCCCGAAGTGGTCGCCAAATCTGTTGTAAAATTATGTAGGTCTCTGGGCACCTTAAACAAAGGGGATCTTGACCCAGGTAGAGTCCGCAGATCCTGGTAAACTAGCGCAATTGCCGCTGCTTACCGCTACGAAAATAAACAGAGCCCCAGCCAGAGCTGTCAGAGCAAGGCAAAATTTATTAACCCACTCGAAAATAAAGAAATAAAAGGCCGTTGCAACAGCGGTTCAACCCCACGCAGCACATTTAGTGGAGAAGAACCCCGAACAAAAGAAGCTTTGGATTTTTATAGGAACAGTTTCTCCATGTTACACAGTTAGCGTGAAAAAGGCGGGAAGCGGGCGGAAAGGAAGCAATCAGGCATGTACAAAGGCTTAACAGTCCGTGATGGGTAGCGACAAAAGGTGACAATCTTTGGTGGTAGCTGACTGATGCATGAATAATTTTTCCTATTGTTTCAGGATGAGCCAACGGAGATGCGGAGAACATCGGTGATAAAAAAATCTAAATAAAGTTGTTTTTCTCCCTTAATTTTGTGTATCTGTGTCATCTGTCCGCGGCCAGCTAGGTGGCAGTGTGGTATTACATATGATGAGGCGGGAGGGACAGTCATCCTAATTCAGCAGAATATGTGAGAACTAATACACCGGAGTTCATAAACATATATAGAAATCAACTTGTGATAATGCGCTGATCGGGGTATACAATATTGATGATAAGTAGCAAGAAGTTACAGTTTCATGTGCATTCTAAAGAGGGTTTACATACAATTGTAGCGGGTGAAAAGTGGAAGGAACGATTACGTTCTGACAGCGATCGTGCAATGACAGCTACAGCGGAACACTTTGACATTCAGTAACAAAATATAACGGGATCTCAGGCCAAACAGTGTATCGAAGGAAACATTTGTTAGAGACAGTATAAAGAAAATTCCTCCTTTATTTTGGTACTGTTTACTGCAACAAGATCGGCTGGGCTTCCTTGGAATCGATAATCTCCTTTCCTGGGAGGGGGGGGACGGAGACGCTTGGTCAGCAGCGGCAAGGAGTTTGTGTAATCAGACGAGATAGCTGTCATTTCCAAACATCCTGGCTTGGCTTTGTTATGTGTACCTTCCTATGGGCTTAGGGCGGAGGTTGTGGTGATCGGATCATGTTGATTGGGATGGTGGGGCATACCGGGGCATGTCTGGTTGAAACAATAGAAGGATTCCCCATCCCGGTCTCAAGTCAGCTTTCCCTTTTGACCTGATTTGGTACTCTGTGAAACATGGCTTTGGTGTGGCCAAGAAATGCGTGTCCCCTCTCTGTTCATTACTGAACCCTTATTTCAGTATGTTACTAGAACTGCAAGCTCCTTGGCCCTAGCTTCGCAGGTTCTCCCTCCCTCCTGTTCTCATGATGGCAATTCAGCCATGGCATGTGTAATATTAACAGGGCTGCTGCTGCTGCCATGGTAGACCTATCAGAACCACAAATCTGTTCTGAACATGGTCAGAGCTCATTTCCAAGGCCACACCTACACAGCAGCAGAGCCAGGCCCTCGTGTTTCTTTCCCTGAGCTTCCTTGCTGCTCTCTTATCTCATTCCATTTCACTGGACATACTGTGAGTCTATTGTTTGTAAATAAAAAATAAAAAATGTTGTTGCTGTTGTTGTTACTACAATTATACCATTTTTGTTTGATGGCTGAGAGATTGAGAATTCAAGTTATTTTTAAAAAATCTGTCAATTCTACAACAGCTAACCCTCATTAACAACTGATAGAAGTCACAGGGTAATTATGCTGAGAGGAAAGGAGAGAGATGCCAGGATGTATATTTCTTTTTGAACAGTAATGGATGGTGTGAGCCTGGAAACCTGGTAATACAGGTGCATAGTAGGAAGCTGGTTTAAAGGTTGTTGTTCTGAAACAAGAATGTCGTATAAAAATACCGTATTGGCCTGAATATAAGCCTCAATATTTTTTTTCAAATTCCGACTGTGAAAACTTAAAGTGCGGCTTATATTCGTGACCTTACAAAAATTGGCCTGGAGCGGGCTTGTCCCCGGATGTTGCCTGGTTTCGGCTGGGCCGGCTCCCAAGATGGCGGCGCGGCAAGGGGGTCCCTGAGAGGGAGCCAGAAGGTGGCGAGGAGGAGGAAGGGAGGGAGGAGCGTGGATGAGAGAGCGAGAAGGTCTGCTAGGAGGAGGAACAGGAGATGCAGTTGGTCTGCTTGGACTGGCGCTAGCCCACCAAGGGGCCTGGCTTTAGCTCACCGAGGGGTGTGTGAGTCCCGACAGCCGCTGCCTCTCTCCACCCATCCCGTGGGGGGGAGCCATGGTGGTGCTTATATTTGGGTGTGGCTTATATTTGGGCCAATACGGTACCACCTGAGAAGGGATGTGTGCTCGTAGTTGTAGCTTGATTGGACCTGGGGACATTTATTGTGTACTTGTACAAACTGCCGTTGGGCAGATGGATTGCAGAACTCGATTGTGGCGATTGTAAGATGTAGCTACAAATGACGGTGACCAAATCACAAACTCCATCATTGGGTGTGATATAGCCCACCAAAAATCTGCCAAAAATCCTGTGTTTTTTTGTGAAACCTAGGCTGGAGCTATTCTAGGTAACTGGAACACGCAAGACACCGAGGCAGGATCGAGACACATCAAAGAAGCATTTCATAAACGCGTTCTAAACTTTATATGAGAAATCAGGTTGGCAAAAAATGGAACTCCACAGCGCCACCTGGTGTCACAGTGTTAGAAAGCATAAGCAACACATATAAAGCGCTTTTTCTTTGCCAATGTAGCTGAGTCCTGACCCCCCCCCCCTTAGCAATACAATGATAATTATTTGTTGCTGTAAAATCAACTTTCATCTTTTTTCCCCTTGGTGTTTTGGTTTTAAAAAAAAGTTATTCCATGTATCACATAGCTGACTAAGGGTTTAGGCTGAAGTTATTAAATACAAACAAAGTCCATGTTGGGGAGGCAAGCACACTCTGTACATGCTCATGCTATTCATTTATTTCTGAGGTTCATGATTCTTAATTGTGCCTCCTCCTATACAACTTAAAATAGTACTTAGTCTGTGTCACATTTTGATTGGGCACAATATTGGCAGCACATTTTCCTTCTCAGTAAGCCAACTGGCAACAGCCTTGTCTTATACCTTTTTTTAAAAAAGCCCACCAGAATAGCGTTCATTGTATGATATTGAGTACACAACTCTGGTACACTTTTAATCAAAGAGGTAGCCAGCTAGCCATGGCTTACACCAGAAATAAAACAACAGTCCAGCAGCAGTTTAAAGCTGGCAAGTGTAACAATATGCTTTTGTGGGTTACTAAGAATAATGCATCTAATGAAGTGGAGTCTAGCCCAAGACAGTTCATGCCACTGTATTTTTAAGGGGCTAGTGCTGTTTGTTTTGTTATAATGCTCAAACAGCACTATGATCTGCTTGCCATGTCAGGACACTACATAATACAGTCGTACCTAGTTTTTTGGCCAGGATCCATTCCGGAGCCCCGGCCGCTAGCCGAAAAGGACGCAGGGCAAAGCGCTGCATCTGCGCACGCGCGTGGAGTGGTTTGCGCTTCTGCACATTCGCGAAGCGCGATTTAGCACTTCTGCGCATGCAGAAAACTCGGAAGTAACCGATTCCGGTACTTCTGGGTTTGCTGCGGACGTTCGCTGGAATAGACGCTAGACAAGGCAGACGTTCGCAGAGGTACCCATTAAAAACCTCCACTCCTGCAAATGGAGGTCTAAGAACAAGGCACACACACACACACCCCGACACACGGGTAAGCATGGAAGGGAAGACCATGCCTCAAAGTATGGCACCTGTGCTTACTCCAACTCTGCCAAGGAAAGAAAGACGTGGAAAGCACTCGAGGCCACAGAGTATCTCCCACCAGAATAGGGACAAAATGTGAATTGGCTTAACATCACTACCTTATCTGCGAGGCCATAGGAGTAAATCTGTACTGTGTGAAAACAGAGGCCCTAGTGGCCACAATAACCCCACTGCAAACAAACTTCTACTACATCCCAAGGAAAGCAACGAGGCGCACAATAGCAAGCCTCGTCTTTGGGCATTGCCGCTGCTGGCCAAAGTCACGACTCTCATGCATGCAGGATATGAACCAGGGCATATGGAACAGAACAAACCGAAACTGCAGAGCAACTCCCTAATGTAGACAGATGAGTAACGTTGCAAAAGGCTACCTTGTGTTCCACAACTGGTGCAACTGGAATGGAGACCCTGGGAGCCTTTATTTGGGAGATGAAGGACGAAGATGAGATATGTGGAATGCAAGAATCCCCAGGTGATATGACACGCTTCCCCATATTCACTCACATAACAGCGCCACCTGCCCGCAATGAGCATCTAGTCATCACTGTTCTCGTCTTTCTCTTGTCGCTCCACAAGTATCCAGGCAGCTGTTCTCTACCTTTCCCCCTGCCAAGGACTCAAGGCAGCTTAAAGATAAAAATTGTGGCCCTGCAAAAACAAATTAGACATGAGCTTGCAGCATTTCCAAATCTGGGAGAGTTGTTTACAGCTATTAACCGAATGAAAAACAAAAAAGTCAGCGGACCTGAAGGGATACCTACCAAAGTCTTCAAAGTGGGCGGAATTGAACTTACTACACTCAAGCTCATCGAAAAATATGGGAGATAGAAGAGATCCCAGCAGACTTTAGGGATGCCAAAATTATCAATCTTTTTTTTTTTTTAAAAAAAAGGTGATAGAACATATTGCGGAAATTATTGAGGCATCTCTTTATTAGCTGCAGCCGGCAAAATTATTGAAGGATCTTAGCAAACCTTCTCCTAACTATACCTGAGGACACCTTTCCTGAATCCCAAAATGGTTTTTGACCTTCTAGGGGGGACAGTGGGCATGATTTTCACTGCTCGACAGCATCAAGAAAAATGCAGAGCAAACCCAGTGGCACCTCAGTTTACAGACGCTTCAGGTTACAGACTCTGCTAACCCAGAAATAGTACCTCGGGTTAAGAACTTTGCTTCAGGATGAGAACAGAAATCGCATGGCGGCGGCGCAGCGGCAGCAGGAGGCCCCATTAGCTAAAGTGGTGCTTCAGGTTAAGAACAGATTCAGCTTAAGAACAGAACTCCAGAACGAATTACGGTAAGTTCTTAACCCGAGGTACCACTGTATATGGTGTTTATTGACCTAAGGTCTTCAACACTGTGAATCATAATGGAATGTCCTCTCCTTGAAAAGGTCCTCAAGGAATGTCCTCTCCTTGAAAAAAAAACACAAAAGACTGCAGAGGGGTGGTGGAACCAAAAGGGCCGTCAACACCCAAGAGGGTCTATAGAGCTGGAAGAATCTTTCAGATATTTGGGGCCTATGTTGTTTAGGGTTTATAACAACTTACATGTTAAAGTTGCATGCCTTGGCAGACTTGCCAAAACAAAAATGTCTGTTGCAGGTGCTGAAAACAACATGGTGATGGCACTTGCCTAATATTAATTGGCAGGGCGTTTCAGAGAGTAGGTGCAGAATGGTCATTATGTGGCACTTATAGAAGTGCCAGCTCCACAGATCGAAGCCGTCAAGTGGGCGTAGATGGGGTAAGGCGATCCTTCAAGCAAACTGGTCCCAAGCTGTTGAAGGCTTTATATACTAATAATAACACCTTGAATTTGACCTAGTAACAAACCAGCAGCCAGTACAGATCTCTGAGCAGAGGTGTAAAATGCTGACAGGGTCTCACTCCTGTTACCAATCGTGCAGCATTCTGCACTAACTGCAGTTTCCAGACCAAGCGCAAGGGAAGTCTTACATAGAGTTCATTGACGAAATCCAATCTTTAACGGTGCCTGGACTACTACTGTGGTCAAGTCCAGGAATGGCTGTAGCTGTTGTACCAGCCAAACTGATAAAAAGAGACCTTTCTAGTTCTTACATTCAGACATTACTGAAATATTTATTGTCACTGCAGATTTGCTTCAAGTATCTGTCATATCATGAGGAACCATCAACCTGCCTGTATAAGGCCCACTGTTAGTATCAAGTCCATAACTCGAAGTGGCACCACTTTCTCACTTTTTCCAAAGCCTCTGGTTAATGGATTAAGGGCATTTTAGAATAATTGGCTTTCCTGGCGGTTGGTATTTTTATTCTTCTCTCCCTTCAGTCCCACAGCTCCAATGCATACACCAATGTGGCTTCATCTGTAGCCGCAGAGTGATGGACTCTGTGCAAGCTCTCTATGTGGTATTATTGTCAACTGTGCCTCCAGTGACAAAAGCTGGTTCCCAAAGCGTCTGCAGACTGTATGCTTGCTCCTTCAAGGGGAGTGCAACTGTCTCCAGGGCAGGCAACTGGCCAATTTCTCAGAAACGGGTGTTACATATGTAAAAGACAATTAGAAACTGGAGGTGTGCAGTGGCTGTGTACACACTCCCATTTACTCTGCATCCTATGTGCTCCTGTCACATTCGAAGCACCGACCTTCTGATCGGCAAGCCCTAGGCTCTGTGGTTTAACCCACAGCGCCACCCGTGTCCCGTTATTATGTATTATTATGTATTATGTTATTATGTATGTATTGCCTAAACACCAGCTTCTGGGCTGGGGGGGGGGCTATTTCATTATTTATCTGCACACTGTTGTTGTATGCTGAAATAATTTAATAAAAAAGAAAGAACACTCTAAAAAGGTAATATTTGAAGCATTTTGGATATTGCCTGTCCTAGGGATCAACAGACAGTATTTCTCCAAAATTGGAAACTAACAAGGGATGTTGCAGACCTTGGGTCTGAGTTGAAAGGTGTCAGCGGAGCGGCTTCATAGGTTAAAAATTGGGGGTTTTACCAATGTTTCAGGGGATCTGTACACACACACAAAATATTTTTTTCCAATGCAGTAAATAAAAATTGTATGCACATTTTGTGTTTAGTGTTTGTGTATATATGTGCTTGTGTATGTTTTTCAAGGGGGGGGGGTCCACAGCTTTCATCAAGTTCTCAGAAGAGCCCATGACCCAAACATGGTTAAGAGCCACTGGTTTAAAAGCACAAGACAGCCAGCATTACCTAACCTCAGCAAGCAAGGATATTTTAGTTCGCCTGAATGAAAGCCTCCCAATTCTCTAATGGCCTAACCCCGACTCGTTTTTCAGGATGGCTCCGATGCCTTCCAACAGCCTCCTGCCAAGCAGGAAGTCAGCAAATGTAAAGCTTTTCTCGCCCATTGTATCTGCGCTGACAGCTTCACCTGCCGAATTGCTGCATGTCGTGACGCAGCTTTTAAATGCCAACACAGCACCGGCGGGCGGGGGGAGAGAGAGAGAGAGAGAGAGAAGGAAAAAAAGCCCTGAAAGGAAGGCGTTACATAACCTGATGTGGCCGCGCCAAGGGAGCAGCAGTGCAGTTGCAATCAAGCAGGCGCTTTATCCGCTGCAGGGAAGGCGCAGATTCTAAAGGGAGGGCGACAAATTTCAGGGGCAATCTTAATAAGCCAACTTGCTACGGAAGGAGCCCAGTGGAATTTTTTTTTTTTAAAAAAAGACATTTTCAAGTCAATTACAAAAGAGCAAGAACCGCCTATGAATAAAAACATACCAGAAAGTGGGGTGGGGGCATTAAGTCCCATTTAACTTATTGCGATTTTCTTCTGGGTAAATATACAAGGGGGATGATTCGCCCACAGCCCGCGATTTCCAGGGCATGGGCAGCAGCGGCAGCAGCAGAGGATCTCCAACGCCTTGCCCATGAACTCTCGTCATGGGGGGCGGAAAGGAGAAGCGAGGCGGCAAGAGCGCCAGGCGCTTCGCTACCATTTTGCGCATCCTTGCGATTTTTTATGGCAGGCGAGACGGAGAAGCCGCGTCCTGCACTGAACCGAGCGGGGAGGCTCGGAGCGCGTCACGTGCCCCAAATCCTTTCCCGCGGAGTTCAAATATCCGGATGCCGGAACTACATTACCCGTCAGGCCGCTGAGGCCTCTAGCCTGCCGCTCGCCGTCCAGGCCGGAAGGACTTGGTGGCGCCGTGACCTCCGGAGCTTCCTTCTTTCCGAGCCAGCCCCGGCTGAGGTAAGACACGAAACAGGCCTCGGGAGTGTATCCGTGTCCATCGGGGCCGCGGCGGCACCCCGCCGGCCATCTATGACCGGCATCGGCCTCCGCTTCCCCTGGCCGGTTTCGCGGGCGGGGAACATTTCGCGCTTCTTTTCGTGCGGCTCCCATGAACGATTCGCTTCCCGCTGCCGGGCGAGCCTGGATTTTCCTTTGACTGCCGAGGCCACGAGCAGCGGAGGATGGGCTCCGACGGGAGACGGAGCTCGAGGGGAACAGGCGGAGGGAGATATTTCTGTGCTCGTGATTTTGTGTTGTAAAAAATGTCTGTAACGGCAGCCATTCTCCGAGTCCAGGGCGATCCCTCAGAATAAACACTGTGAGAGGATTCTTAAGATACATGAAACTCCTGCTGTCACAAATATTTATCTTCTACTCCGTTTTAGTCAAAGAAAGGCCTGTTGCATTTTTTAAATAAGCTAACTTTCAGATTGCAAGTCTTTTAAGCTTTAGGTCCATATACGAAGAATAACTTCTTGGTGCAGAAAGCAGTATGAGTTCCAAACATTTTCATTGAAAAACTTTCAAAATAATATGTGGTGTGTGTGTGTGTGTGTTTAACCTATACTGTGCTGTGTGAGACCATGACTAGAGGAGAAAGTAAGTTCTCATGCAAAAAAGCTGCACTCTCAAACTTTGGCATATGAGAGGGCTTTGAGAAACCATAAATAGTGCATCAGATTGATAGAAACACTGTGTGTGAGATCCAGAAATCTAGTTAAAATACATGTGATGTAGAAAACAAGCACACTAGATACTGAAAGTGTTTTAAACTGAAAGGTGGGTGGGATAGAGACCCATACTAAAGAATCTTTCTACACTAGAGACAGCTGCATTTTCTAAATAAGCATGCTAATAACTATTTATTTTCAGGTTCACAATGGGCCGTGTAATCAGAGGTCAGAGAAAAGGTGCGGGGTCAGTGTTCAGAGCCCATGTGAAGCACAGGAAAGGCGCAGCAAAGCTGAGAGCTGTAGACTTTGCTGAAAGGCATGGCTATATCAAAGGCATTGTAAAGGCAAGTACCAAGTTGTGGGGATGTTCTATTTCAGTAGGTTTTGGAATATTCTTGTAAAAATCGGTTTTTTTCTTAATAAGAGTAGTTATTAGCAGTTTATACAGTCAGGAGAACTAGTACAGGCAGTATTTTGTTATACATTTGTGAAATTCTAAAGTACAAAATTTCTGAAATGATTTGATGTTTTTAAGATTGATACAGTATGCATTAATGGTATTTAATAGGATGCATGTTTATATTTGTATTTTATCATTTTGATGAATTTGGTAGAATGTTGAATGTGGGTTATGTAAATATTAACATCTAAATGAAACCACTGTCAGCAGTATGCAGACACTGTCTTGTTTCCATTTAATAATTCCATGGAGGCTACTGAAGTCAGTGTCCGGCTAGGGGGAGTGAGGGCAAGCAAGTTGAGGTTGAGACCCAGACAAGACTTGAGCTACTGACTGTGGGTAAGGAAATGAACTGCATCATAACATGGTTTATAACTTCTCTTGGATGGGGAATTCTGCAGTGGCCCCCATATCTCCAAAACTCAGTCAGTAACCTGTGCTCTAACAGGCTCCAACATTGCAGGTCTTAAGGAAAGTCCTAAAGTCACGACTGAAATTGTTGCTATTTTCTTAATGGTTTTGTTCTGCTGATGGTTGATAACAACAGAAAAACAAGAGATGGTAGGGAAGAAGGTAAGTGCATACCAATAAGGTAGTTCTGAAAAATATTTAAGCTTGCTTAAGAGCAAGACACAACTATAGGCTTCCATTTAAAAGGCAATGGCAGAGTTGAAAAGCACTGAGGCTAAGGAACAAAGTTTTTGATGATTTAGGGGAGGATTGCCCTTATTCCAACTTTTTTTAACCTCAGCCATTCCCAAATGGAAAATACATGGAATTGAGGCAGCTCATAAGTTATGTAGATATGTAATATTACCTGGTATGGCCAAACAGTTACCTCAAATGCCTGGCCTTTTGATCTGGAAAGTGCATGTAATTCACTGAATATATTGGCAGTGTTGCTAACTATGTAAAATTATAAAATTCTTAAACTGCATTTATATTTCAATAGGATATAATTCACGATCCTGGTCGAGGAGCTCCTCTTGCCAAGGTTGTTTTCCGTGATCCGTACAGGTTTAAGAAACGAACAGAATTGTTCATTGCAGCCGAGGGCATTCATACTGGACAGTTTGTTTACTGTGGCAAGAAAGGTGAGTAAAGACAATAAACAGTTGAAAATGTAGATTTCAAGAGAGATGGCACATTAGAGGGATACTACAGCTCTAAAAAATGTTTTTCATTTGTACAAATCTTTTAGCTCAGCTCAACATTGGCAATGTTCTGCCCGTTGGTACTATGCCAGAAGGCACTATTGTCTGCTGTCTTGAAGAGAAGCCAGGTGATCGTGGTAAACTGGCCCGTGCTTCTGGGAACTATGCCACAGTTATCTCCCACAATCCTGAAACTAAAAAAACCAGAGTGAAGCTGCCTTCTGGGTCCAAGAAGGTGATCTCCTCTGCAAACAGAGCAGTTGTTGGTAAGTGTTGCCTCAAATATATGCTAGGTTTTATGCCTCATAAGCTGAAGTGTTTGTAGTTTTAGGACACTGCAGTACTTGCAGAATCCGGATTGTAGAGGTGTTCTGGTGATTCTAACTAATAACACTTCGAAAAAGGTCTTATTTTTCTGCAAAACTCAACCGAATTGGCTATTTACTACAGCAGCAATCCATGATACCACCATTTTACTAACTTTCTTATACTAATTTAAGGCCTGTAGTGAAAGAGAAGAACATGACCGTGACTGTTTGGAGCTTAAGATTTTCCAACTGTCTAGTCAAGCAAATTCATTTGGGAGTCTTTGATGTTATTTATTGAATAATTGTGACTTTGAGTTGGAAGCTGGGTGTCTTAAGAGAGAATTTTTTTTAGCATATATTATTTTGCATTGCGTCTGACCTCTTTAGTCTCTGTTGACAGCAGAAGGGCATTGTTGATAGATGGTTGGCATATTGCATTGCAAGAATGAGAAGGTGATTAAGCCCCTGACATTGTTGCATTCTTATTGGTGTCTTGGTATTTGTCACTAGCTGCTTGTAAGCAGTTAAGAAATTAGAATCCAGTCTTTAAAAATGACATTGCACAAAATGTGTCCTGTGTCATTATTTAATACTGTGTTGCTACAGCAGTGGTCACCAACCTTTTTTTTTTTTTTTGCCCTGGGCACATTTGGAATTTTAAAAAAAGTTTTCCAAATATACAATAATGAAGAAATATACAGAAAAAGGAAAGTATATAACTAATAACAATCATAGCAGCATAAATATAATAAAGCTACAGGTAATCACATAATATTCCACGTTTAGCTTTTGTTTGTGGATTACACAAAATTGGAATTTTGAGAGTGCCATGGACATTACTCCCTCTGCTCGCTTTTTTCCTGCCCACCCAAAAAGCAAACATAGACATACTTTCACTTTTCTGGGTGGTCTGGATAAAAACTATTCAGCAGAATTAAAACAGATCCTCTTGAATCTGCATTATTTTACATGATTCCCCCCCTTCAAAGCATTGTCAAAATTTAGCTTAAATAGGTAAACTTCACAGAACCATTGCTTGCCAGCACCAAGAAATCATTGACCCATGGCATGAAACATGATTTTTACATTGTACAACAACAGAATCACAGAATGCATCTGTGATCTGGTTATGTGTGGATAGATAATGGTTTTGATGGAATCCCTATAAACATTGGGTTTCTGTGTTTTTGATCCATGTTTCTGCACCATGGTGACACTAGAAAGTATCATTCAATGGAGACTGATGCGGTATGTGATCGCATGGTGGTAAGAGAACCTGTGGGAAAAACTTTTAATTTCAAGATATTTACATTCACTCAAGTTTCTCAATTCATTGTCTTCTGAATTCACTTGTCAGTCTTATTTTCCTTTCCCCAGGCTAGATTGCTTCACTTTCCCTACGTACCCTCACAAGTCACTCTGCTTTCTGATCAGGAGCCAACCTGAGCCTTAGAATACACATAGTGCTGAAAGAGTGAATGGGAAAGGTCCTCCCACTTCCTTCTTTAGCCTTGATGTGGGAGGTGGTGACTGCAAACTGTTCTAAGATCTATGGGCATAGGGCAGTATACAAATAATAATCCCCACCCCTGTCACCTTATGACGGAGTCTAAGAGACTTGTGGGCAGCCTCAAGGGCACACATTAGCATCCTCAGTGCTGCAGTCTCATTTAGAAGTCTGATCACAGAACTAAATATGGAAGGTTCAAATATTTTTACCAAACTGAACTGTGAGACAATATGAAAGCATTTCCAAGAAGCAAAGCAAATTGAAAGTTTCAAATAAAATGATTTGGTAAACATTGTCTACTTGCTACTATTAGTGCTGAGCACTTGGGAAGGCCTACAAAGAGCAAAACAAAACATGTTTAATGGGAACAGTTAAAGCACTAATACTGTTTTTGGAAAATAATAACAGGGAAAACCTCTTGCAAAAAATCTTTCAGGTATCGTTGCTGGTGGTGGCCGTATTGACAAACCTATCTTGAAAGCTGGACGGGCTTACCACAAATACAAGGCAAAGAGAAACTGCTGGCCACGAGTCCGTGGTGTAGCTATGAATGTAAGTCTTTCTTGCACCTGCTTCCTCTGGTTACTTAACCTACCTTGATACACTGATGGTAGTTCACAATTTTAAGATATAATCTATTTTAGTGACATTAGACAAGAGGAAAATGGAATGGAGAGGGAGAAGGAATGTAATCAGACCTGGCTAGTGACTCCTTCATAGTATGGGGAATACAGTTCCACAAGGATAGTAACCAACAGGTAGCTGGTTCCAACTGAGGGATGGGATTGGACTGGTTCTTCCTGCAGATGAAGCCAGATAGAATGGCTGCTAATGGAGATAGTGCTAATATGACTTAAGTTTCCATCCAAGTTTTCTTTAAAACCAGTACATTAATGAAGCAAGCTAAGTTTTAAGGCTTGGAATTCAATATATAATATATCTGTAGTGGCGCTGTCCCCATAACAAATGTAAGAAAAAGATCAGCGCTCCATTCAAAGCTAAAGCAAGCCAAGTTGTTAAATCCACAGCAGAATATAACCCTTCCACTTTGTAGCATTTCCTGAAGGTCATCAAATGAAGCCTTTGATCTAAGTGAACTATGCAGGTGGAGATTAGTGATAAACTTTGTTGCTGGTCCCCCCCCCCCCATTTTTTGTGTTGGAAATAATTTCCTGCCTTATTTACTCTGGTTACTGCTTTTCTTTCATAGCCTGTTGAACATCCCTTTGGTGGTGGTAATCATCAGCACATTGGTAAGCCTTCAACCATCCGGAGAGATGCTCCAGCTGGTCGCAAGGTTGGTCTCATTGCGGCCCGTCGTACTGGCAGACTGCGTGGAACAAAGACTGTGCAGGAGAAGGAGAACTAAATATTCAGTTCAATATATTCATAAAGAAATAAATGCCACCTTTTGTTCAAAACTGGTACAATGTGTGTGACGCATTTTCTTTTTAGTTTTAAGAGTTTGTCTAAACATTTTATACATGTGTAAATGGTCCTGAAATTTTAATCACCTTACAAAGGAACTGTTTCAGATGGTGTATGAAGTTGCCCAGATAGCTCAAGTATCTGGTAGACCAGTTTGAGAAGAGGAAGCAGGACTTTGGGCCTTTGTTCTGATCCAGCAGGTCTTTTGTGCTCTTTCATCAAACTTCAGGGAGGCAAGTTCTCACACTTTGTTCTTAGTACACAATGCAACATTCTTACACTTTGCTATATAGCAAAGATATGTCAAATGGGAGTAGAAAGAGTGTGATATGCTTAGATTAATGGCAAAATAGAATCCTTTAAACAGTTCCATAATGCTGAACAAAATGTTAGGTATGTTTAAGGCACTTATAATGTTCTGCTTGTGTAATAGGACCTTGCTATCCCACTTGCTCTCTGGCACACTATAAATTTCTCCAGAGGGTTGGGGGTACACATGAGTGGAAGAAGTCCTGTTGCACAAGCAGGAAAGTTTGCAGTGTTGAATACAAAAGCCCAGTTTTGTCTTAAAGAAGCCTATTTAATAAGGACCAAAACTATGCACCCAAGGGTCTTTTGGCCTTGTTTTTGCCGAGTCTCCATCATTTGGCAACTTGGGAGGAGGGCGTATCTTCAAAAGCAGTTTGACATGGTCAGCTGTTCAAGGAAAGAGGGATAGACCAAGCAACCGATATCCTACTAATGGAGTGATGTTTTGATAGTACATCAGTTTCCCTAGAATGTCATTTTGGGCTGTTTGGAACATGGCTCAAAGGACTGCATCCAGAGTTAAGGCAACATATTTTCCAGCTTGCCCTCCTTTTTTCTTGTGACAGCTCTCACAGGAGCAGCACCACATGAGAAAGATTGCTACAGCAGGTGGAAGTAGAAGTTCCTGCTTTCCATTGAATGAAAAGACTTGAAGTGAACTACTGTTCTGTAGTCTGCCCCATACCATGTAAATAGCATAAAGATTTATCGGTGCCCTAAGTACATTGTGCAAATATAGAGAAAACAAGATTCAATGTTTAGTAGCTATAATGGTTTTCAGAGGCTCATTCCAAGACCATGGATAGAAAAGCAACACAGAGCATACATTTTCTAGACACTTGACAGACTTCTTGCTTTGCATGATGTAAGGTTATCACGAGCATGCTATATTTTGCTGATAAATGAGGTGGAGGGAAGGCTGCTTTCACAAAAGGAAGTTGAAGCATGTAAGAAATATACACAAGTGCTGCTAACTGGAAAACAGAAATTGGAGTATTTTTTAAGCTGGGCTAATGACATGTAGTCTTAATGATGTCACAGGCAGCAGTGTTTTCTCATTTCCTTTTCAAGAACTATATAGCTGAACAAACCTTTAGAATACACATACTGTAGTAGAGAATACATTATCTGAAAATTATCTGAAGATCTTTAATTTACATTGAGGTATACAGATGAAGGGACATGGGCGGCGCTGTGGTCTAAACCAGGGGTCAGTAAACTTTTTCAGCAGGGAGCCGGTCCACTGTCCCTCAGACCTTGTGGGGGGCCGGACTATATTTTGAAAAAAAATATGAATGAATTCCTATGCCCCACAAATAACCCAGAGATGCATTTTAAATAAAAGGACACATTCTACTCATATAAAAACACCAGGCAGGCCCCACAAATAACCCAGAGATGCATTTTAAATAAAAGGACACATTCTACTCATGTAAAAACATGCTGATTCCCGGACCGTCCGCAGGCTGGATTTAGAAGGCGATTGGGCCGCATCCGGCCCCCAGGCCTTGGTTTGGGGTTCGAAACCCCGCGATGGGGTGAGCTTCCGTTGCTTGGTCCCAGCTCCTGCCCACCTAGACACGTCTTATATTTATTTTTCCTCCCAAAAAACACACCACGGCTTATTTTCAGGGGATGTCTTTAAACACACACAACCACCATTTGCATTGTGTTCCCTTTTTTGGAGCGAGGCGAAACGGGGTGTGTCTGTGCACCTCGCGGGGGTAGCCTCCTCCTGCTGCTGCATCTGGGTAAGGAAAAGGGGACTTCTCCCTCACGCATGCACACGCACAAGAGCACCAGAGCACCCCCCATTTTAAGCCAGGTCTCCCTGCTCGCCACCCCACCCCTCTGCGGACTAGGAAACTTCAGCAGGCGGCGGCGGTGCAGTGCGAGGAGCCCAGCGGGGCAGCAGCTCGGCTTTGCCAAACTTGCGATGACAATCAAAGCAGGCTTCACTGCAGTCAGGAAAGCGCGCTCGGCGTCCAGAACTTTCTCCCCCGCCCCACTTCCCCCTCCTCCTCTGGGCTACCTTTTCGAGGTTGAGCCTCCTCTCTCTGCTGCCCCCCACCCAGAGCCGCCTCAGCGCCCCGGGGCTGCTTCAGGCCGAGCGCCAGGGAGCGCTTGCCGCAGCCTTGCATGTCCGACGACACGGCCGTGCGGGGGAGAGCGGTCCACCCGCACCACCTCCGCCCCGAAGTCGGCCAGGATGAGGCCGCAGAGAGGCGCCGGCGCCAGGCCCGCCATTTCCAGCACCCTCACTCCGCGCAGCGCCATGGCCGAGAGAATAGAAAGCAGGCAGGCTCTCCCTCAGCTCAGACGCAGCCGAGTCGGATTTGGCGCCTCCTCCTCGCCCTCCCGGTGCACGGTTCCGAAAGTTAATAAGGCCTGGTCAGGGCTCGGCAGGCGCGCGCTACAGAAGCGCCATGCAGACCTGCTCCCACCACTACCACAACAATACCCCAGTACGTCTTATTTTGGGGGTATATCTTATATTTTATTGCCTCCAGAAAATCGTGCCATGGCTTATTTTATAGGCACGTCTTATTTTAGGAGAAACACGGTAGCAGTTCAAAAGCACATCAAAGAGCAAGTAGATAAATAGGTGCCACTCTGGAAGGTAAACAGCGTTCCTGAGTGCTGCTCTGGTTCGCCAGATGTGGCTTAAGTCATGCTGGCCACATGACCCAGAAGCTGTCTGTGGACAAATGCCGGCTCCCTTGGCCTATATAGCAAGATGAGCGCCGCAACCCCAGAGTCGTCCGCCACTGGACCTAACAGTCAGGGATACCTTTACCTATACAGTTTAAAGCACACTTGGAAGTAAACCACAATAAATTGAAACCAAATTTCCAGCATTCCTGTAGATAGGTGAAAAGCATAAAGCTCAACTGCACTAAAGTAAAAAAAAAAAATCCTTCCAGCAGCACCTGAAAGACCAAGTTTTTTATTTTGGTATGAGCTTTCATGTGCATGCACACTTCTTCAGATACAGTACACTGAAATAGAAGTCCGCAGACACTTATATGTAGAGAAAGGGTGGGGAGGGGTATCACTCAGAAGGGTGATGGAAATGGGTGATTGACTGACTGATAACTGTTGTCGACTAAAGTAGCTAAACATAAGTACATAATAAATATGACTTTCCCCTTAAGCATAAGACTAATCTTGCAAGTTAGTACTAGAGTTTCAGAAAGTGCTGAACTAGATATGTCTTGCAAACCAATACTCATAGCTGCCAAGTTTTCCCTTTTCTCACGAGGAAGCCTATTCAGCATAAGGGAATTTCCCTTAAAAAAAAGGAATAACTTGGCAGCTATGCCAATACTTCTTATAAACATGACAGTTACTGAGATTTTCTAAGTTTTCATATTCCCCGTAGATCTATGTTGAATTTAAAATTATGAATTTCTGAAAACTTTAAATTTAGTTCAAATGCAAAATAGTAGTTTGCATTCAAACTAAGATTCAGAAATGGAAAACTAGCTCTTTAAAGTAATTTGTTCAAAATAGCCCTGAAACTAGCAGTATTTTATGCAAGATGAAACACTTGTTCATAGGTAAAATAAAGGGAAATGGTGATGTAAAGTGTAATTTGAATATACTTACAGGGGGCGGGTGATGGTGAGGCAGAGAAATACTAAAAGCTATTAAGTATTTCAGAACAGGTTTAGACATTGAAATAGCTGCTCCACCACCACAATCTACAGTTTTTTTAAGTTTGCAACATGCAAGAAAGTCAGTATTAGTCTAGCAAAAGGCCTGTCACACTTACCGTAACTAAATTTCCCCTCTATTGTCCTTCCCCCCAATGCTTGCTTCCGGTAATGGCGACTCTCAATTGTAATTAATGCTTAGAAATACTCAAAATACAATTGAAAGCAACATGGCCAAAACAAATGCAATCTTAGAAATGAAAAATATGTCATTTACAATAATATATTGAAAAATACAATTCTTACAGAGGTGGCTACAGAATTGTGGGTTAAGTTTAGCTCATTTGTCTCTAGACAGAGAAGAATACTTCCCTTAGTCCTATTAGGACTGAGAAATTTGTTCCAGCTAACAGGAAACTCATGGTGAATCGGCCATGTAAGTTTTGACATTAGTCACTCTCAGAATAAGACTCATGGAAATCAACAGACTTAAGTGCACTGATTTCAACAAGTGATTTACAGAGCATGATTTACAAAGAAATCCAAGCCCCTGATCTGCTATGGTGGAAGACGTTTGGGTGATGCAAAGGTATCCCTCTGTCCAGCCCCGCAGGCAAGGAACCCCATGCACCACCCTGCAGCCTCTCCCCTGTTGGAAGTCAGCAGGAAGCCTGAAAAGGGGTGTTGTGATGAAAAACCAGCACTGGATCTACTGGATGGCATTGGCTCATTTTAGGCCTTTGTTGCACTGGGAATTAGTGCAGTGAAGGGGCATTTTCCATCCATTCTGGCTGGAACAAGTTCTGGGGCAGTGCTGCTCCATCAAGCCCTACCATTGCTGGCCAGAGCATATGGTTGTGTACTAAGCTGGATATAAGCTGGATGTGAGCCTATGAAGGGCCAGTGTGTTAAGTGGCAGCAATCTTAACAGATGAAACAAGGATTACCAAAATTGTTAAACTGGGGAAGTATATGATAACTTTTCCTCTTCCCAACTAGACTCTACTACTGCCTTGATCACTAATCTATATATATAAAAATGTAAAAATCGTGAAAGTGCGTGTTTCACTTTTCTCCGTAACCGCTTGACCGATCGTCCTGAAATTTTGACACAACGATCCAGGCCACTCCCCGAGCATTGTTGGAAAAGAAAATCCCTCAAATCTCGCACCTGGGCAGATATATACTGTACCTGGTTTTCCACCAAGTCAAACAGCGCCCTCAAGTGGTGTTATTCCCTCAGCTCCTCCTCCTACACCCCTCCCTTCCTGTGAAATCTACACCACACCCACAAACCAAATAATGACATCATCAACCGAGCAACTGAAACCACCAAGGCGGCCATTATCAGACCCCTAGGCCCCTGCCAGGCACCCAGCAACACACTTGGGGGCACGGCAAGGGGTTTTTACTTTAAAATTTAGCACTACTACCCCCCCCCAAAAAAATCCCCCAGCAAATAACCACAAGACAAAAATAAATACCATCCTTCAAAACGTCATGAGATACGCCAGTCACGGAGGGGGGGGGGCAAACAGAATAGATCGTGGATCAGGACACGTGGGAGCAGTCACAGGGATTAGCCACAACGCGCCACACCCACAAACCCCACCTCCGCCACGAGATCCTGTAAAACAGGAGGACTCTGAGGCTCAGGGGGATCTGAAGGGGGTCTATTACCCTCCATTTGACAAACAACGCACAGCAACGCGTGCAGGGCCAGCTAGTGTCAACATAATACAGGAATCAGCATTTGGTTCTGAAAGGCACTGCCAGCCTACACTCACCAGCCTAAGAGGTAAAGTATCTCTGGAGGAAATGCCATTTGTGGCAACAGAACTGGCTAGCAGCCACTTAATTGGGCAGGAATGGAAACTTAACCGCTTACTCCTGTGTGAAACGGATCTCGCAGGGGAATTAAATGCTGAGCAAGGACCTAAAATGTAAGATAGCAAGAGCCCTGCTGCATGAGACCAAAGGCCTATCTAGTGCAGGTTCCCATTTCTCTGTGGGATGCCTTTGGGATGCCAACAATTAGGTCATGAGGGCAACAGCACTCTCCTGCTCTTACCAGCATCCAATATTCAAAGGAATACCAGCTCTGTGTGCTCACACCACCATTAAAGCACATTCTAAGCTCATGGTTTCTCAAAGGGTTTGGAGCACTGTAGTTTACCCCACAGTTACAATTTCCAGCAACCCTTAACAAACTACAGTGCCCAGAATTCTTTAAGAGGGGAAAGATACTTTAAAAAATATAGTGCGGACAGAACCCCAGGTCCTTGAAGTAACATATATGTCATTATTAGGAGCTATGGGTGGACATTACCCATCTTGAATCAGGTTCCAAAATTATGAGGGAGAAAAACTTTGCTATGTACTTCCTTCACACTAAGCATAATTTTATACAACTCTTATCATCCCTGCTTACGTGCCTTTGAAAATGTTTAGTTCAAAAAATACTTAGTTTTTAAGTCACCCAAACAAGCTTCAGTGCTGAAAACTAGAAGCTGATTTGTGAGATTCATACACTGAATAAAGAAAAAATTAATAGGTAGATTATGTACCGAGAAAGAAAGCATGTCCAAGAACAAAATAAAAGTACATAATGAGCTGGCAAGTATAGGCAGATGAATCAAATGTGGAGTAACACACACAGAACCTTTAGCACTGAAGGGAACTTGTTTTGAGGAATTGCGGTGCAACAGGAATTAAGCTGAAAAACTAGGAAGCTTACACCAAGGAACAACCAATGCAATGGGAGACACCTCAACAGAAAAACAGAATTTTTAAACAGCTGTTCAAAGTAGTAAGCAGCAAAATATAGGTATGCCAGCCAATTTGATCCAATAATTAGGTAAAGGGACCCCTGACCATTAGGCCCAGTCGTGACCGACTGGGGTTGCAGCGCTCATCTAGCGTTATTGGCCGAGGGAGCCGGCGTACAGCTTCCAGGTCATGTGACCAGCATGACAAAGCCGCTTCTGGCGAACCAGAGCAGTACACGGAAAGACTGTTTACCTTTCCGCTGTAGCGGTGCCTATTTATCTACTTGCACTTTGACGTGTTTCGAACGTCAAAGAGGAGATAAACCTTTGGCTGGCTTATCACATATCCTGCTTAATAAACTCCATAATTACCTCTAAAAAAAATGCTTGATACAACTAACAAACAATAGAAATCCCACACATTAAAACATGATGCTCTACATGTGAACTAGTCAGTTCTGGCGCTTGAGCAAATATACTTGTTTCAGTCACGGGGATCACTGCTGGCTGTATAACTGCTTACCCACTGCACAGACAGGAGTAACCCCAGGCATTTCTGCTGTCTATCTGTAACTGATTGATGTGCCAATAGTTTTGTTCACACCAATGTGGAGCAAACATGTGAAGTTGATAGAAAAACTGCTAATTGGAAGGTTAACACTTTGAATTAAGACAGAATAGTGCATTGCTGATGGTCAGTATCATATATTGACAAGACGCATAGGAACACCACATTCCAAAAATAATAATTTCTCTGAAGGATAATAGCTAACTTTTGTATATAACTTTCAAGCATTCGAAGTGCTTCAAACATAATCTAGCTGTAATCCTTAAAACACTGAGCCAAATCAGTTTTATTAGCCAACCCATTACAAAATTGGGGGGACCTGAGGTTGAGAGTAGTTTGCCTAAGGGAACCTGGAGATTTAGGAGAGCACAACTGGTTTGGCTGCACTGGGGGTGGAGCTTTAGGGGCGCCACAGGGGACTCCATAACTATGATTTAGAACGGAGTGCAAGAGGCAGTTGCGTGCGCTGAATTTTGGCATCACACATGGCACTGCTGAAATTCTGAGACCCCAAAGTCTGCCTAGTGAGTATATAGCAGAGGTGAATTTGCAACCAGGAGTGTCCTGATTTATACGTAGTTAAAATCTCTTACGCCTCTGCACTATTCTAGCACTATCTTTTAACTCACCCTGTGATTTACCTGAGTGTTTCTGCTTCTGCAGTGTTTGCTGTTAAGCATGCAGGAATTCACTATGGTTTTTAAAGCCACAGCAGTACAGAATTTTTTTGACAACTAGATTTTGATAATCTGAGCAAAATCATGCAATTCATTAAGTCAAACCGTCTTCATAGGCCAGCACAGACAATATGCCGCAAAAAGCTTCAGGTAATCTACTAAATCTGCTGTAATGAGGTTCTTTCAGTTAACACAGATAAAGTAAAGCCCAGTTGCAGTTCTACAATACAGCAAGTAAATCCTTTGGAATTTAATATTTCATTGGACATCTGATAGCAAGCTACTCCCAATGAGAAGATAGGAGAGGGAACAATGTTTGCACAAGCATCTAGTCACAAAGAATTATTTTCCTTCCTGCTCATGCTGCACGCAGTTCCCAAAATTGAAGAGAAAATTCTAGACACAATCAAGCTCCTCTTGCATGCTTAGTGTAAAATAAATTGAATGTGCATATGGGCTTCATCCCATTTTAACTATCAATAGTTTAACACAATAAAATGCTTCCCTGTCCATTTAGGGCTTTCAACGAATAAAGCAACAAGAGTCTCCTACTAGCCACTAGGAAAATGGTAGAGACAAAAGAAGAGTTCACGCACATTTATAATGTGTGATTAACACATGGCAGCCTCTTTCCACATGCGTGAATGGGCTTCCTTGAAAAGCACTGGGCTGGATCCTAAGAACTGCTCATGGAAGGAAAACAACAAAAGGGGATTTTCCTGCTCCCTCCTCACCCCCTACTCTCTTCCAACACCCTTTTCTGAGGGTCCTCCTTGAGTGGGTGGGCTATGGCACAGTGGGATGGGGAGACTGTCCCAACTCAGGCAGCAGAACCTCGTGCTAGTGGATCTTTGCTGAAGATGCTTCAAAATCTTGGGCAATTCTCCCCTTCCCGCCTAACTCCCAAGGTCATACCCACCCAGGTTTTTCAACCCTCAAGGAAAGGTGATTTGGAGATGTAGGAGGGAGAGCAGGGTGGTTCTTTTCTGCCCATTTCGGTTCCTAAGATCTACTAATCTACTGTAAATGAGGTGACGCATCTACTGTCATGATGATGAGCCACTACTATGCCATTCACAATATTCTGTTATCTTCCATAATCTCCATTCAAGAAGGGTGCTTGTTAATTGGTTTTCCCCTATAACTTTCTCTAGCATCCTACATTTCCCTTTTTGGAAAGATTTTAAAAAAATACATACTACCATAGCTTGCTTTAACAGAGAAAGAAAAACAAAGAAAAACAAATGTAAATGTTTAGACATATAACATTTGCTAGTGTTACCAACATGTTTATGAATAATACAGAACTTTTTTGGGGGGGGGGATTCTCTTGGTTCACTTGAACAACTTATGAAAATTATCTCAGGAAAGCTGCACTAAGATGCATGGGAGGTATGAAGGAAACACTTAGGAAACATCCTTCTAGAAAAAATGGAAACCACAACAAATTAATATTTTGCATTCAGTTCAAAATGGAATTGCACTTTGCAATAATACCACTGTGGTGATGAACATTCGCTTCTACACAAACATGTAGCTAAAGGGACAACAGCATACTTCCTCTACTCTCATCTCTTTTTAAACACATCTTTACCTTCCTTTGTAATTTAGTAATGATATGAATTAATGACACCCAGAGTTTAATACACTGCCTGGAAAAGGTTTGCAGGTTACAACTTAATTCCAATTGGGAAGCAAATTTAATCATTACATTTGTGTTTCTAAAGCTAATTCTTTAAAATTAATGGTCCTTTTAAAAAGACATAACATGGCTTAAGAATCATGAGGTTTAAAATTCCATTTTGGATTCTTTTTATTTCTCTTTTGCTTTTTGAATCTTCAGTGGACACTGCAGACATACTTTTGTTTCCACAACCACTAAAATCTATTAGTTTTTAAATGAAAACTGAGGCTCCCATTACTTTCAGCATTCAAAAGCTCCCCCAAAGTGACAATATGTAATGAAGACCCAGTAAGTTGGTAGCCATGCATACCTCCTTAACTAGGGCGATTTAGCAGCGCTAACACAAAAACAGAACGTTAAAGTTTACTCACTGAAGACAGTGGCAAAAATTCATTTGCACAAAGTACTGCTCCTGGTAAGGTAAAGGAAGCTATTTACACAAACACATTCTGATACAAACACACTAAAAACTTTTCCTACAGGTGATCAGTTTCTATATATTTAATGTCAAATGATTAAGAAAAAATGTAGGATTACTGTTGGATGGATTGCTTTTATGGAAGACAGGGATTTCCCATTAGCTGTTACAAACAAAAATTAGGATTCAATCATTAGCAGAAGAGTAAAATTACCATAAACCTTTAGGCACTTTGTGGACTTGTTTTAATGTGTGCCATTCATATTGAGGTATTACATTACAGCTTTAAAGTGACTGCTGCCAAAACTCTGACAGAAGCATGCATTAATTATTATTCAGAACATTTTCACTTAAAATGAATAAATGAGACGTTTTGCCAAGAAGGAAGAAAATGATTTTTCAGGTTTCTGCTACACATTAATTTTAAAGAGGCAATAGTCTCAGGAGTCTCTCTTCCAGGGGGAAAAGCTAACCCACATTACCTCCTAAGTAGTTGAAATTTATCTCCAGGAGGGTTTTGTCATAGCCTTGTGAAAGTAAGTTTAAAAAAGAAAGAAAAAGTAAAAGTATTTTCACAATCACTTGACACTAATCATTTTTCCAAGGCCAAAGTAACAAGTTTCATGTTCCTGTATAGAAAGATAGTCTTTGAAAAAACATTTTTAACAATAATTACTGGTCTAAGGAAATATGAACTGTTGCAGCTCTAATACAAAACAGGCTAATATTTTGATTTAAGTCAACACTAAACATACCCACGTACATGGGGAATGTTTTACTTAAACGTTGTCAACCAATCAATTTAACTGCTGTTAGAAACATAACAATTAACATGAATACTAGAGAAAATCTGGAAGGGTAAAGTGATCGCTGCTACATAGAATATTTAAAAATGGTTTAAGACTATCTCATTACACTAAATGCAAAAGAACGCACTTGTGAGTTCCTCACTTTGTTCAACTATAAATCCTCAGTCTGATAAGTAGCATTTTTGTATTAACTCAATTGTATAAAATACCTTCAAGCTTGTGCTCATTAAATATATATGTATATATAAAACATACAAAAAGTACAAGATAGTCACATTAAGAAACTATTACAGTTTTCCTTTTTTATTCTTGTCAAGGGTCAAATTTCTGTTCACCAATTCTCAATGCGACTTTAGTTCCAGAATTCGGTATAGTGCACAGAATTCAACTACCTGTGCAGTCTGTTTAAAAAAAAAACCACACACACACCACAGGACAAAAATGGTCTTCTTAAATCAAATTCTATTTGTGAATTCAGCAAAATAATTTCTATAAAATAAAACAGCAAATATTTAAATAGTATAGGGTGGGCTGTATCTGTTTTGCAGGGGTATTTGGTTTTTCGACAGATTCCAAAATAATTACACACATTCAAGTTACCAATTTTAATTTAAATACAGTATTTACTGATGTCTTCCTTGAAGTCCTTAAACAAATGTTTACTCTGGAATAGAGATACCTCAGTTTTGTATTTGACTAACCAGTAGTTTTGTTGTTTTTTTAATAATCAAACTCTGCTTCTAAGGTTTAGATTTCTCTTATCATGGACAAAGAGCCAAGTTTCAATTCTTGTTTTCAAGTAGAATTGTGAACGAGCAGAAAACCAGCAAGTTAACTTGGTGCAGTGGCACTCACAAGTATTGTGTGATTTTGTTGACTTCCACTTCACTGCAATGCAGTAGAAAGGAAAGTGTTAGAAGTTTATCAAATAAGCTCTACCAAAGAAACAAAACAAGCACACCAAATACAGTCTATTATGCTCCAGGCATCCTGGCATAGCAAAAATTTGCATATTTGTTTTAAATCTTTTAATTTCCTATTACTGAAAACTAAGTGTTCTTTTATCCCACCCAGAGACAAAACTGTCAAACATCAGGTGTGAGGAACATATGTGCAACTGAAAACCACCTGTTTGTCACATTGCCCAACCCTCCCCTCCCTGTTTTTATATTCTAGGTGGCAGAAGAATAGGCTCTGAACAACACAGTTGTCACTCTGGGACAACTGTCATTTTTCTTTCCTCACTGGCTACACTAACCTGGTGTGAAGCCATGCTAAATGTTACAGCTTAACTATAGCTTCAAAGTGATTAACCTAATACCAGAATGAAAAAGGCAATGAAAAAAGACCTAGAAACAATGTTACATCACCAATTTTCCACATCAACCAAATAATTAAAAGGTTACCAGTCATTACGTTGCTCATAGTAAAATTGACTCCAGTGGCAAAGAATTAACATGAAACTATTTTTCTGGTTGACATGGAGAGGCTTACTTTTTTGGGGAAAGAAGTTGATCCAACTGCCATTAGGCAGGCAACACTGGTTGTAGAGCGCAGCGGATATATCAAGAAATTAATTGTTGTAGATCTGTGAGTCTCATCAAGACAAAAAATGTTTCTTGCTTAAGAATTAACAGTCAAACATTAATATACTATATACACCTTTGCCATTTACACATTAGCATCAGGCCATTTATTACAAAACACTATACACTTTCCACTGCAGGCAGGTTATATATTGACAGCAAATTTCTGCAGATAAGACAGTGAATAGACTCTTCACTCCATGTTGATTAGGAATAGTTTTTCTAAATATTAGCCAGACACAGAGAAAAGTTGGACTGTAAGGCCTGGGTGCACAGTCTTGATGGGGCAAGTTTAATTATGTGCATTTCCACTATTCTTTCGTCTGAGGCGGTGAAACCTCTTCACTGCCTTCATAATTTTCTTGTGCTCGTTGGCCAGTTCTCTGAGGGTTGTTCATATGATGTGCTGCTGGGCCTGTATATGGTTGTCCATGCACATGGTTATTCTGGAAGAGACAAAACACATGTTAAGAATAACTTCTATATTTCCCCAAAAAAGCAGCACATGGAACTGGGTAAGCAATAATTTATATTTTTAAATTACAACTAGAGAGCTACGCACACTTACCGCCAACTAAAAATAGAACAGATAAATTTGCACTGAAATTGAAAGGTTACAGTTAATTAATTCCAACTTCATGCAAAAGCTGAAGCTTTATGTGAAGGTCCTCAAAACAAATCTTCAAAAATGGAATGGTGGGGAGGAAAGTTTTAATTAGTACACAGAAGCAGGAAGTGGTAATTGTGAATGGCCTTTCTTCCAGAGGGACAGCATATTTCTTGTGTCAAATTTAATAAAATGACTTGAGGTGATCATCATCAAATATGTTTGTTTTAACTGTTAACACACCTAAACTAGCAGATGTAAAACATTTGTATACCTTTGTGTAATGTGAAGTTGGGTCAACTATGAACCTAAAATTGGACTTAAAATATAGCCATTGTGAATGTTAGGAGGTGAAAAAAGCCAGCTCTTGTGAAAAAGTGAAGACACCACACACTAACAAATAAGGGAGCTGGTGGTTAAATGTGTTTCAACTTTGAGGAGATTGGGCTATATCACTTACCAACTGCTCTGCTGAACACATCGATAAAGAAAGCAAGATGAAGGAAAATGAGCAGGAAAGGAAATTAAGAGATTAAGGATATAGAATTAATTATTTAGGAAAGGAAAGGGAACAAATACTGGTTATGTATGACTTACAAAGGTAATGCAAGATAATTACAATTTTAGCTTTCTGGAGTTAGCACTACATTTACAAAAGCACTTAACTTTTAAGAGATGTACATACATGCAACTTATGGTCACATGGTGTTATACATGAACTATAGCAGAGCAGAATCAGACTTCAACGCTGGTTCAGAAACTTCTATTAGCAGATCGCTGTGTGCAAAACTTAAGTGAAATTTTTAGGCATTTTACAATGCATAGGCTGTTTTCTAAAGTGGACTTCAAAGCATCAATGGACATGTCATATCAGGGGAATTTAGTTTTTCTCTGGATGCACCTGTGAGCAAATTCATGTTGGCTTGCTGGCTGTGTCCATGACATAAATCACAGCAAAAAAGTTAGGTAACTGTTCCCATATGATGGTTGTGTGTGGGGGCATTCACAAGATACTTTTTTAAAAAAGCTGTCTGCACATTACACTTTGCAGGAAGAGGCCCTCTGCCTGAATCACATATCCTTGTCCTAAAAGGAATAAAACTGGCAATATATATTTTTAAAAGCTGAAGCAAAAAGTTCATAGGATACCAAAATGAACTGACATGTTTTAAAGATAATTCTCTGCTTACCTGTTGATACTGGGAACCAGGTGAATGGGGATACAATGGAGCATCTTCTGGTGGAGAGGACTCATGCTCATCAGGGGCATCTGGGTCATCTGGTTCCTAAAAATGAAAATTGCCCATTGAACAAAAAATAAAACTACTTTTCAAATTTAAATTCCTTGCCCTTATTTTCTTCTGGCAATTGATTGGACCCAGAGAAATTCCTGCAGAATATGTGGGTGGAAGCTGACTATCCTGCCGTTTCCATCACATCGCAGCTCACAAGAACAAGAAAGAAATTCTTCTGCCAACTCCTTCTGCAGGCACCTCTCTAAATCTTATACTATGTAATAGCTATCAGAAGTAGATGCTGCTATATTAAGAATTACAAGTTTGGAGGCTGTGGCCTGAGTGCTCAATCTCCCTTGTCTCTCACAGTGATAACTGGGGGTTCTTGCTACAGTGGAGGACTTAACTCCTGCCTACTTATGAGTTCCGAAGTCTCACTAAGCTAGAAACAACTCATAAATCTTATAGGTCCAGCTAGCATTTCAACTATGTAACTAACATATATTTCTATCAGCAATTTTATGAAACAAGTTATTTGTCTTCCAAAGAATGCCAAAGCAACAATAGTTGTAAATTCACTCCTTACCTCCTCTGGGCATAGCTCACAAGCTTTTGCAAGAGTCATTCTTGCACTGTGTGATCTCTCCAGGAAGTAGCCATTTGATGTTTCATTACTCTGGACCGGAGGAGACCAATTGTTATATGTATACTGTGGATTGCCAGTATATGGCCTACGTTCAAGCTCATCTCCAAGCCACTCTACTGCCCAGGTCCACTTTCTCTTCAAATCTCCATTACTCTGAAAAGATGAAGAAGAAAAAAGCCATTCAATATTTTAAAATTGCTTCTAAATACACCTCAGTCCAATGCAGCTTTTTAACGGGGTGTATAGTTTCCCATTCATTACTCTTGTTTTTTGTAAAACAAAAAACCAAAGCAAGCAAAATACTCCAGTAAGGTCCCTACAGTTCTATTTTGTCATGGATGCTTTAGTTGAGATTCTCCATTACAGGGAGTTTGACTAGATAATCCCTTCCAATTCTATTCTAATTTTATTTCTATGAGGGAATAGACATTTGCTCTTGGTGGTTCCCCCCCCCCCAAAAAAAATTATTTGGATAAAATATATAAGACGATGGCTTTATCTTAGTGACTCTGCAGAAAGAGTTTTGTTATAACTAAACTTGGCTCAGTCCTGTCCCTCTTTCTTCGTAGCATTAGAAAAATAGAGAAAGTATTTTTTACTTAATTTAATTAAAGTGAAATAAACGGTTTACATTGCTCAGGTATTGAGATAAAAGTAATTACCTGTAAAATCTGGTAGGCTACTGGACAGTTGCTGAAAAGAGCTACCATACACTTTATACACTGGTAAGCTCTTTTTTGATAATGATTCTTAGAGCGTTGAATGGTATCAAATAGCCCATCCCGGTCATCTGGAATTCCTTTAAGTGCATTGTGAATCCTAAGAGAATCCCAAACACACCAAAAAGTCTGAATTTCACACAGACTATAAACATGCATGTAAATGTCAGCATCATAAAGGGGTAGCATTATAATGTTGCACAAGCTTAGACCCAGCAGATCCAGATAATCAGTGTCTGTACTTGCAAAACTGTGGGTGTAAGACACAATCTTAGGAGAGGCATGCCCCCTCTACTCGTAATAAGATGGAATGCCTCTCTTCTAGGATCTTGCCATATCATTACAGAGGACCAGTAGTTGTGAAACTCTGTCAGAGATATTTTTTATTTCTTCACACCCTCTTCTAAAAGGGTGACATCTAAAGATGCAGAATGTGTTCATTTTCTCACTTGACAATCACCATTATGGCCTGTACCAGATTTGTTTTAGGGCTCATGCAAAGGGACCTCAGGTCCCCATTTCTGCCTAAGCTTTCCTGAACCCAGCTGCTGTTTCTCTACCATAAACTCCCTCCACTCACCTGCAGAAATAGAATTAAAAATCCTTTGAGGTATAGCCTGAATGATTTTTATAGCAGATTGATTCACGCAAAATAGAACAGTCAACCAATTTAATAAGGCTCAGTGTTTATATAGCAGTTTTCCCAAGTACTCAAAACAGTTCCCCCACATCTCAGTAGTCCTTCTTGTCTTCTCCCTCGTAAAGTATGCTGTCATGAACAATGTCAACCCAGAAACCTATGTCCCCACTGTGGAAGGATGTGTGGATCCAGAATTGGCTCCCACAGTCACTTACGGACTCACTGTTAAGACTGTGTTCATGGAAGACAATCTTACTCGGCTACGAGTGATCGCCAAAGAAGTAGCAGCAGCAGCAGAAAGTACACCAGTATTATCACCCCCATGTAACAGATAGGAAGCAGAGAAGAGAATAATACTTTATCCAGAACCACCTAGTGCATTCTCAGAGAAGATAGCTGAACCAAGGAATTAACAGCTTAACAGTTTTAACAACTAAACTCATCTGTATAATTTAATTCAAAGTAACTATTGCACAAAAACCTTGCTAGCTAATTTATCATATAGATAGCTAGATAGATAGATGATAGATAGATAGATAGTGCATGACCATTTGGCAGTCCCCATATGCATATGGCTTAAGGTACTTAATTGCTTCCAGCAGGCAACTAAAACCTGCTGTTTCCATGAAGCAATCAAAAAGACTTTCACACAGAAGCATCACATTATTAATGCAAAAAATGCAAAACCCAAGAGCACAAGAAACCCAAGTGCTAACCTGTGAGTCTGCCAAGAGTCCTCAATTAGCAAGATTTGCAGAAGGAGATCCAAGTACGGTCGAAGTTCATATGTGTATGAATATGCAACCTTTAAAAAGTGGAATTTGAGGAAAATATTAACATGCAATTAATGATCATTTAAGTGTGCAGTACAGGAGAATTCATGCTATGAATAACTGGATGGGTACAGTATTATATTATGAATGAGCTTTCATTTCAACGCCGCAAGCCAAGGAAATATTTCTGTTAAATTAGGCTTTATCATTGAAAGAGCATCCATTTTCTCTGGTGGTGACTTTTTAAAAAAGTAACCACTACTTGTTGCAACTCTAAAGACTAACAGGATAAAAATCAAGGGACAATAATCTCTGCACATCAACCTCTTGAATAAAACACACCTTTCCTGAGATTTTAATCATTTTTTACCTGCCAAAGTAGTTCACTAAGGACTGTAGATGAAAACTGAGGATTCTCCCAACAGCAGAAGCGAAGTAGTTTGATGGTCTCTTCTGAGTTACTGCAGTCTTCAATTATTTTTTTCACATAACTAGTTCGCACAAACAGGATGTCTGCCACGTTCTGCTGAAGTGCCATTATAGGCTGTGATAAATTAGTATCACCATAAGGGTTGCTAAGTGGAGGATTACCTAAAAAGAAATATTGTTACATTATTTTTTATTTGAACTATAGAAACCAACAAGGTACTATTTAACGTCATCTTTTTAATAGCTTCACAGAACATGTATATGGTACATTAAATACATATGTGAAATGTCTCTTGTTCGATTATCAAAATCGCTATTCTGTAAGTATTCACCTAGGCAGAGTCTGACAGATACAGATTAAACTTCTGATGTGACAGTTATGATCACTGTAAAGCATTGCGGCTGGTTTTGCAAAACATGGGGTATGGTAGTATTCCTTAGTGAAAAATCAAAGCCTGTGCAATTAAACAAGGCTTTTCTAAGACTTCCCTTGGAATAGGCTTAACTTGCACTACCAAAATATGGAATAGTTGTGTCACATATAGACACATTTAAGAGAATCAACCTTTGCACATATAGTTCCAGTAATACAGAAAATCCTCAACTTACATGGAAGGTTACATTCCAGGGATCACGCCTAATCTAAAAATCAAGTATCGTCAAAACACATTGGGTACAATGGCAGGTGGGATTGCCAAAGTCTTTTCTCCTGGATGCCTGTCTCCTTTCTAATTTCTTTTCTTTAAACAATGCCAAGCGTGGAAAGCTGAACGAGCACAACTTAAACGTGTGTAAATTGTGGGCTTACTGTATTTTAATGATCTGAAACTTTTCCAAATCTTTAAGTAAACACAGGCCAGCATAACAGACAAAAGATTAGTGAGATGCTATGATGAATAATAAACTGCCACACACAATAAATCACAAATATTTTCTGTTTAAATGCTACAGAGTTAACAGTACCATTGATAGAAGACTGCATACGTGACGACACATTGCAACAGCGGATTAACTGGGACACCACAGTATACAGTTTGCCTAGTTCAGCATACTGGTATTTGATTGGAGGACCTGGGCCTTCATCCAGTGCCACAAGCATAAATGTGGCAGGTACATTTAGTTTTAAAAGCTGTGTTTTTTCTGCTACACCTAAAGGGAAGTTGGAAAAAGAGGAAGAATAATGAAAACATACTTAGCTACATTTAAGATACTGAACTGAATCATATAAACAAAAAATATTCAGATAACTGTTCACATTGGGAAATCCATAAATGAGCATTTACTGTGAATACAATACTCCATGCCTTCAACAATCCAGCCAGAATCACTCAAAACCTTTCTGATTCAACAAAATTAAGAACGTATCAATTGTCTGCTGAGGAATAGCTCTGGAAAAACCCAACCAACACTCTTTTCCCTTGCAGCTGTAGGATCACGGAAAAATTGGTAGTGGTGGGTAAACTGTCTTCCAGAGAAGACTGTCCTGCATTAAGGGATCCCCAGAGCACAGGCTGAAAACCTCAGATTTAAGCTGTTAATAACAATTTGTGCCCATCATTAAGCATTCAATGGGCATGAGTCAAGACTATTAAGTGCACTGACAGAACAACATGGACAAAGCCTTTAGGGTGAAAAACAGCACATTACCTAAGTTGGCATACATCACAAACAAGTTGAAATATTGCTGCAAATGGCGCCCGTGCTCAGACACTTCCCTTCGAAGAAGATTCAGTACTGCTCTCAGCAAGTGGTCGCTCAAACTTAAATTGTCATAGGCCTATAAAACAACACAAAGATTGATATTATTGTTGTTATTGTTGTATTATTATTATTATTATTATTATTATTATTATTATTATTATTATTATTAGACCAGTTGAACGTAAATTCTCGAACCAGAATGAAATGCAACTTTTATTGTTTAAGTATCAGAACTAATGATATCAAATTCAATTCCTGAACTATTCACTGTATCAAATTTCTGTGGTTAAAATGTTTTATCCTATACTGAATAATAGAGGAATGTATCACACATTACTTAGCTGATTAAGCTGGGAGAGGCAGGAGTGCTAAATATGAGACCAATTCAAACAGTAACCTTCAGGAAGGTACTAAAGAACATAGCAGAAAGACCAAATAAATAAATAATTCTGAAACCAGGGATGGGAAATTGTTTTGAGTCCAAGGGCTGCAACTCCCTCACCACCAAACTTCCAAGGGCCTGGCTTCTCTCACCCTGTACTTTGCTGCAGGGTACAGCTGGGTTCTCTTACAGTTCCCAATGGAACGGCTGCTTCTCGAGCGCTTGGGTGTCAAAAGATAGCTGAGAACTGGTGATTGCCACTGAGTACTCTTGGAGTGACGGTTTACTTGGGAATTACAATAAAAGCCACATGTAGTGCCTCAAAGCAAGGAGCAATTAAATTTTGCAGAAGTGGTGGAGGAAGCCAGGAGAAGCAGTGAGCAATTTTGTTTCCTTGCCCAAACAGCAACACTTCTGTGACCACAGAAGTTGGGGGTTTACAGGTAACATAAAAAGCCTTTGTGGACCAACAGTTTCCCACCCTGTGCTAAATGGAGATTATTTAAGTTACCCTTGTATAAAAATTCTATTATATCAATTTATATTTAGACTATATAGAATTTAACAGCTCTCTACTATTGTAGTCTGATTGTAGAAAAGGCATACCTGACTAGAAGGTCCAGGTGAAGCGAAAGGTGAAGGACATGGTCCATCTTGCAATGAAAAATGTGCAATAAATACTATAAGTTTTGCAAATGCTCCCCTCACTTCAGCACTAGGGCATTCCAAAAGGTATTCAGAGAAGCGATTTGAAACATTGAAAAGGACATTGTGCGCAAACCAAAAACGTACGTTCTTGCTATGACGAAGGAGAATGCACAAAGCATCATACCTGGGGGAAAATAAATTAATGGCATCACATACCCAGAAAGCAGACTTGTGTATAAAGGTGCGCATTTCAACTCCAGCACTGCATGTTAGTAGTAGGAGTTTTGTTGACCATGATTAATATGAACCAGGATTCCTTATTAACCCAAGTTTTAACCAAATTAAAAACAACTAGAAACAGTGGTTTTGAGGCTCAGTTTCAATGCATTGTTATTTCACATTTTGAATTATTAAATTGTACCATATAATCAGTACAAAAAAACCTTATGACAGTAAAATTCTTCTTAAAGGCAAATATACCAGTCACTGGCAGGACCACGGACTATTTTCTTTGTGTGAAATCCTGTGGTAAAGAGAAACCTAGCAGCAAGCTGAACACCAATCATGGTTATTTCTTCTGCTTCAGGCAACAGATGATCCTGTCCTGAAGAAAAACAGAACACAAAATGTTAAGACATTTGTTTGAAAGTGATACAACAGATTATTCTGAATTGTTTGTCAACCTGACTCTCGATATAAATTTTAAATTATTAGAAAATTATTGTGTTTTATGTAAACCTCTCAGAGATTTCTTTTTATATTAAGTGGTATATAAATTTTATATTTTAAAAAACCAGGAAATATATTTAAGAGAATTCAGTACTCAAACTTAAGTTGTCCGCCAGCATTGCTAAACATTTTTTCTAGTGATCTATAAAATGGTTGGACTTACAGACCACATTGCATTTATCAGCCAAATGCATTTTAAAGCAAATATAGAAGTAAATAATGCCTAATACCAAGGAAACAACAACCCTGTCTTTTCTATCGCTCTTACATATTAGAAAATGCCTGAGGAACAATAGTCTCTTACCCAAATTTGTAATGTTTAAAATGATACACAGAAAAATACAGTATGTTAAAAGCTATGTACTTTCACTACCTCTTGTCAATATTGATTATAAAAATCCAAACACTAACCTGGAGGAGGATTTAGATAGACACTGTTGCAAGTCAGTAATTTCTTTATGAACTGGAAATATTCTAGGCTGTACTGCATTCGGTTATGCATGAACTGGACATTTTGCTTCCGTACACTTCGCTCAATGGCAGATGGCATTTTAATTTGATGGGGTTTAGTGGTCATTGTAAGTTCTGAAATATATTTTATTAGTTCATTGTCTCTGTCTACTGTGTCCATACGTTCATAAAAGAGAATGTAAGCATTCCACCACCTCTTCTGACGTCTGTAAGACATGCGCTTCATCATATGGTCAAATACTTCTCCCATGTACTCTCCACCAAAACACTGATTTTTCATTTCTTCATCATCATCCATTTTGCATTCTGTTACATCACCATCATCAAATTTATACCACCTGTTTTTCTCACCATCTCCACCATTTCTCTGAATTATGTACGAGTAGTAATGTCCACCACTGGCTTGACCACTGTGCACCAATACACCAACAAGTCTGTATTTAGTACTTCCAGAATGCTCATTTTCAGACTGTTCATTCTGTATCAGCTGATTTTCAGGATTTACATCATCCCCTTCTAGTTTAGCTACTCCTGCCACTGTATAAGGTTCCATGTCCAACTCTCGCGGAAATTCAAAATAATCATTGAACTTGATTGCACATTCCCTTTCCCAGTCATAGTCAAATCGTTTTAGTTGGATGGCAAGAACTGGGGGCAACTTTTTAATTAGCAAGCGTTTAACTGTATCAACCTAAGGAATAAAAGATTCACATGTTAATGCATTCTATCTGTGTAAATTGTCAATGCCAACTACAAATGCAAGTGAAAAATACTGCCGCAATTCTTTGTCAAAGTGCTATAATATACCAAATAACTATCAATACATTATGCATTGCACATCACAGACAAATTTGATATAATACTGAAAAGACTGGTTTGCAGCTTTAACAGTCGTCCAGAGAAATCCTTCCTGAATTGTGGTTATGAAGTATGTAACTGTAACTCTCAGTTCTCCTACACAATGAAGCCATCTAAAACATTTTAGGCATGGCCAAACTTGGCCCTCCAGCTGTTTTGGGACTACAATTCCCATCATCCCTAGCTAACGGGACCAGTGGTCAGGGATGATGGGAGTTGCCACGTTCATATGAATTTTCAAAGTTTTTTTTTATAAAAAGAGAAAAAGAAAAATGCTGTATTTTAGTTACCTTCTTGTTGCATTTTTCACAATGATATGCATTTGCACCTTCCAGTAAGTCTCCCTTGACGTACTGTTCCAAGGAGTCAAGCAGGTTTTGGTGATTTCTTATATCTACATTCAGCGTTGTAAAAGATTCTTCACATTCGTACCTATAATTGTTGGCAGATTAGGTTAAGTTAGGCTGACAGAGTAATAGTATGAATTCAATAAAATATTTTCATCCTGAAGCAATGTTTTGAAAACAGTACCAAAAACGTGTATTTTAATTGTACAAAATGTTCAATAAATCTGTTCCATAGATGTTATGAATATGCTTATCACATTTTTTCTCAACTTTTTCTCAAAAATTTGTCTCGGCACAATTTTTTCAGTCCTGAAAAAGTGCAATAGACACTAGTGCATGATGACCAGCACCAAGACCTTCCTATCAGTACCCACAACTGTGATGTGTGAACAAGCCAAGCAGCAAGTCAGTCCCTGAACCTAGACTTAAAACTTTCGTAGGGAGTAAATCTTAATCTGAAAAAGTAAAATATCATAAAGTCTAGTATTTTGCATACATTTAAGGAACATTTATGGTGCTTCACTATTATTTAACATTTACACAGCATCAGCTTTCAAAAAAGCATTTTGAAATTTCACTCTAGATATAGTAACGTATTTATTTTGATCATATTACAAATTCATTCTCTAGTTGCCTTTTGCAACCAAAGCAGCACAATCCATGTACAATAGGGAGATATTACAGGCTCTAAAAATGACTTTAGGACAAAACTCTTTAGGGGCAGGTAGGGGAACCCCTAATTAATAAAGTCTAAGATCACAAACTATGAGCATCTTGGGGTGTGTGTGGAATGAAGTATCCTGGAAAAAGGCATGTCTGGCTGGCAGCAGAAGAGGAGCGCTCCATAATGCATCATTTTGTTGCAAGTCCATCTTGTCAAACCAAATGACAAATTACAACCGTTAAGTGTGGGGCAACAAAAGCATGTTGCCTTGAGTGTCAGCAGCTATTGCCAGAGTTGCCTAGGCTAGGCTAGCCATAGAATTGCCTGCGGATGTCAGCATGAATCAGGCTATTCTCAGATATGTAACTGATATAAGACACATCTGGTGATTGCAGTCTTAATTATATCAGAAAATGTGTGTCTTGCTATCATAGAGCTGACTCTGAAAAACATTTGGAAACTTTGGTTGATAACTTTCCTCATCATGAATACACCAACATGGCTCAGAACGTTGCATTAGCTGTATTTAGAGTAACTTGCTAATATGAACCACTCCTAAATGGTCTGTACTTTTCCATAAATGGGAGACTTGTAGCATATTTTTAGTGGATGCCCATTATTACTTTGATTTTATGAAAATGAGAAAGAAGAAACACTTACCTATGTGGGCAGCCTTGACAGATCTTCTGATCAGCAAAGGAGCCTCCCAAAACTTTACTTAACATTGCTGGGTGACCCAAGGCTTTTAAAGCTTCATCTAGGCTATCCACCAAGGAGTTAAAAAATTCTAAAGCATCATGCTGTTCACGTAGATTTACAGGCTCACCCCAGAGTCTAGGATGGAAAAGATTCTCTCATAATAAAAGCACACAGATTTTCTAACAGCAAAATCGAGTAGCATGAAAAAAATAAAGTAGTTTACATCACTATTATATAAATTTATCTTCATATAAGCTGAGTATTACAATTACCTAGCAATCCCCATAAGTGCTGCACAGCTCATAAAATACATGACCTAGTACTCTGGCTTACTCAGGGTGGCACTCAGCATACACAGATAGCAGACTGGGTGTGCCCATTTGGGGAGCCACAAATTGAACTCTGATGGACAAATCACTTTGCACTGCCTTCCCCTTATTGAGGTGAGGAAGGGCAGATGTGAAATGTATTCTCAAAACTGGATGAACTCTGAAACTGGGGGGAAATGACCCAGCTCTAATTCACATATAAAGGTAAAGATAAAGGGACCCCTGACCATTAGGTCCAGTTGTGACCGACTCTGGGATTGCGCGCTCATCTCGCATTATTGGCCGAGGGAGCCAGCGTATAGCTTCCAGGTCATGTGGCCAGCATGACAAAGCCACTTCTGGCGAACCAGAGCAGCACACGAAAATGCCGTTTACCTTCCCGCTGTAGCGGTTTCTATTTATCTACTTGCATTTTGACGTGCTTTCGAACTGCTAGATTGGCAGGAGCTGGGACCGAGCAACGGGAGCTCACCCCGTCACAGGGTTTCGAACCGCTGACCTTCTGATCGGCAAGCCCTAGGCTCAGTGGTTTAACCCACAGTGCCACCTGGGTCCCCAATTCACATATAAAAAGGCTAAATGTTCAGCATAGTAGAGATATGACCTTAAGGCCCTGGAACCATTACTGTTTACCTGGGCCTCAAACCAGTCACCTCCTCCTCCAGTAGACCACTCTCATGAGTGGGGCTTGCTCATATAGAAATATATATGCCTAAGCTCCATTTCACACTGATGACTTTCGCCTATTGTAGAGGAGTGTAAATGAGCCCAATGCTTGCTCCTGCCATATTTACACTCTACACAGGAAGCTGCCTTATAATGAGTCAGACCACTGGTCCATCTAACATACTTGTCTACACTGACTGGCAGCAGCTCTTCAGGGTTTCATGCTAAGGTCTCTCCCAGCTGGACCTGGAGATGCCAGGGATTGAACCTGGGGCCTGCATACAAAGCAGATGCTCTTACCCCTCAACTATGGCCCTTCCACTCAGCCCATGTCTGAAATAGCCCAATATTTTCATCTATACAGTGATTTTGGGGTTTCCTTATCTTGCTTTCTGCATGATTAAAAATATACATATCACACACTGTCATATTAAAATCCAGTGCATTTCATTAAACATATACTGTTTCTATCATAAGATTTCACATAAACATAGTTCAACATAAGTTAATTTCCTATTTACCTGAATTGCTTCCAAAACCCTCTGGGTACATAGTACTGTAACCTAGAAGCTGCTAAGTGACCAAAGATGACCTGGAGATGTCTTAATACGCCTATGTTGTATTCTTTTCTGTCTTCTGTTTTACTTAAGCTTGGTTTATCTTCATACTGATGTGGATAGCCAAATACTTCATCCCGTGGGTCAACATTGCTCTTTTAACATTAAAAAAGTAATGTAATATAAATGGTAAGCATGAAAAAATATATAGAAATTAATAAGCCTTATGAACAGAACCTAGTAATGTCTGCTAGAGAAATAATAGTAGTAGCTCAGATTAAATGCAAGTACATATGAAACCCTATGAAGGTTCTCATTTCAACTAAAGCAGTTCAGTTCCAAAGTCCAGGTGGGCAACCTAAAGATTCCAATACGTAAGCAACAGGATTGTTCAGCTTGCGATTTTTACAGATATGGAAATAGACCTCTTTTCCAATTACTTTTTTCTGTAAGTACAAAACACCATGATAGTGTCATGCATAGGAAGCTCCTCCTACCCTTGTGAGAGGCTTTTCAAAGGACTAGAAAGCCACCTTGCACCCACTTGCTTCCACCTGTGTATGTGGACATCTATACTCAAGTACAAAAGCAAGACTCATGGGAAGCAGCCCTCATGGTTTATTCATTTTTTACTCTTTTTTCAGAGTAAATACAATCAAGATGATTTATTGTCATTATGCTTTTATCCCATTACTCATTATAATGGACCCTTATTACTAAATCTCATATACTGAAAAGGGGGAAATGTTACTTTAATTAATAACAACCACCCAAGAGTTATTGTTATTACTTATTGACAACAATAGGACTAACAAAAAGTTTCTGCCGTAATCAATATGCTACCGTGTTTCTCATATTATAAGACATGTCTTATATTAATTTTTTCCTAAAAAACACACGACATGGCTTATTTTCGAGGGATGTCTTATTTTTTAATAAAGTGCACGCGGGCGCTGTTTGCCGGGCTTGTCAAGCCCAGCAAACAGCGCCCGCCGATCTTCGGTGACAGGCGGGGGTGGGCGGAGAGCGGAGAACGATCTCCGCTTCCACCCCCCCGCCTGTCACACAGCACAGGGCCGAAGATCGGCGGGCGCTGTTTGCCGGGCTTGTCAAGCCCAGCAAACAGCGCCCGCCGATCTTCGGTGACAGGCGGGGGTGGGGGGAGAGCGGAGCACGATCTCCGCTTCCCCCCCACCCCTGCCCGTCATACAGCACAGGGCCGAAGATCGGCGGGCGCTGTTTGCCGGGCTTGTCAAGCCCAGCAAGGAGCACCCGCCGATCTTTGGTGACAGGCGGGGGTGGGGGGAGAGCGGAGAACGATCTCCGCTTCCCCCCCCACCCCCGCCTGTCACACAGGACAGGTCCGAAGATCGGCGGGCGCTGTTTGCCGGGCTTGTCAAGCCCAGCAAACAGCGCCCGCCGATCTTCGGTGACAGGCGGGGGTGGGGGGAGAGCGGAGCACGATCTCCGCTTCCCCCCCCACCCCCGCCCGTCATACAGCACAGGGCCGAAGATCGGCGGGCGCTGTTTGCCGGGCTTGTCAAGCCCAGCAAGGAGCGCCCGCCGATCGTTGGTGACAGGCGGGGGTGGGGGGAGAGCGGATAACGATCTCCGCTTCCCCCCCACCCCCGCCTGTCACACAGCACAGGGCCGAAGATCGGCGGGCGCTGTTTGCCGGGCTTGTCAAGCCCAGCAAGGAGCGCCCGCCGATCTTCGGTGACAGGCGGGGGTGGGGGGAGAGCGGAGCACGATCTCCGCTTCCCCCCCACCCCCGACCGTCACACAGCACAGGGCCGAAGATCGGCGGGCGCTGTTTGCCGGGCTTGTCAAGCCCGGCAAACAGCGCCCACCGATCTTCGGTGACAGGCGGGGGTGGGGAGAGAGCGGAGCACGATCTCCGCTTCCCCCCCACCCCCGCCCGTCACACAGCACAGGGCCGAAGATCGGCAGGCGCTGTTTGCCGGGCTTGTCAAGCCCAGCAAACAGCGCCCGCCGATCTTCGGTGACAGGCGGGGGTGGGGGGAGAGCGGAGAACGATCTCCGCTTCCCCCCCACCCCCGCCCGTCACACAGAACAGGTCCGAAGATCGTCGGGCGCTGTTTGCCGGGCTTGTCAAGCCCAGCAAACAGCGCCCGCCGATCTTCGGTGACAGGCGGGGGTGGGGGGAGAGCGGAGCACGATCTCCGCTTCCCCCCCACCCCCGCCCGTCACACAGCACAGGGCCGAAGATCGGCGGGCGCTGTTTGCCGTGCTTGTCAAGCCCAGCAAGGAGCGACCGCCGATCTTCGGTGACAGGCGGGGGTGGGGGGAGAGCGGAGCACGATCTCCGCTTCCCCCCCACCCCCGCCCGTCACACAGCACAGGGCCGAAGATCAGCGGGCGCTGTTTGCCGGGCTTGTCAAGCCCAGCAAGGAGCGCCCGCCGATCTTCGGTGACAGGCGGGGGTGGGGGGCGAGCGGAGAACGATCTCCGCTTCCCCCCACCCCTGCCTGTCACACAGCACAGGTCCGAAGATCGGCAGGCGCTGTTTCCCGGGCTTGTCAAGCCCAGCAAGGAGCGCCCGCCGATCTTCGGCTCTGTCCCCCGATGCGCTACGGCTCGGGGAAGCAGGCAGGGAGCTCCTGCTGGGTCCCGCGCCTTCGCCTCTCGCTCGGTCGGGGCTTTGCGATAGTGCTTATTTTCGGGGTATGTCTTATTTTTCACCAACCCTTTGAAATCCTGTCATGGCTTATTTTTTGGGGATGCCTTAAAATATGAGAAACACAGTAGTATTTAAGGTGTGGTAAGACTGTTTTTCCTTAAGAAAACTAGAACACCAATTCTTCAAAAATTGCTACATCTTATTGAAATTACGCTTTCTACAGCTGTCAATGTAAAAGAAAATTGCAGATTAATTCATTGTTTAATTAAACAATAAACAGCAGCATGGGACTACCAACTTTTGATTGCTTATATATAGCAATATCAATTGTTTTGATAGGGGGCATTCTATTGTGTTGCACCAGTTTGGAATTGTTTTCCGGTTTTGACATATAGTATCACTTTATGGTCTCCCCCCAACCCCAGTGGCCGTAAATTCCTTTTTATTTCTCTTTAAGTCATCTATCAATTCTGAGTATGTGTAAAGCTGAATATCTCCCATTATAGCTAGATATACAGTATAGAGCTATGGGAGGAGGGAAAGTCTTACACTACATTAAAATTTGTCAAGAACAATGTAGTGTTACCTCGTTGTCTTGCTTCTCATCTCCTGACATATCATCATCTACGTCACTTCCTGTGCCTTCAATTGCAAGGATTCCATTCCTGATGGCAGGAATCATGTACAGCTGCTGAATGACAGAATTCATGTAGCAAGTGGCACCTGCATTTTTTAGCCCTACAAATCCCTTTGGTGGTCGTGGTCCAACAGGTGGAAGATACTCCCATTCTGTTAGTGCTTCACAAGCTAGGAGAGATCAATTGTATTAGAAAATTAGCTCAGCTTCTGAATAAAACTATACACTTCTGAACAGCCATTAGCTTAATACTCTAGTACTGAATTAGTTCATTTCAAAGCCTGTTCCAGTGATCAATGAGACTTACTAAGTATATATTCTTATTCCAGTCCTTGGCACACAAAAACTCAGATTTGATATTTGCATTTAATCAAAATGAAGCCCGCAATAAAAAGCAGCTTAAAATTGAGTACCCCTTAAATCAGGGTTGGTCAACATGGTGCCCACCAAGTGTTTTGAACACTACACTGCCTACTGCCTATTTAGAGATCACTAGCATTCTTGAAAGCCTCAGGTGTCAGTAACATCCTTTATTGAAATGGAAAATCCTATGTCTATACAGGAACTGCTTCAATATGCAAAGCATGCATCCCAACCATAGATACTATTCTATATGCATTTCATCTTAGGAATTATAATTAATATATCTGGCAATTACTTCAAGGAAAAGACAAATGATTATATCCAATGTCAATTAGAATACACAATGACATTAATGGACTTGTTACTCGTCACTGATTTCAAATGGGTCTAAATCATTGGATATCAAACAAAATACCATTTTGGAAAAGCAAAAAGTATATGCAATTATTTGATTTCCAATACTGTCTAAAGCATGACAAGTATTTAAAACAATATAAGCTTCATATTAAACAGAGCATAAAATCAATGAAAAGTACTTACTAGTTATTGCGGTGCCTATATAATACATTTCAGTCAAAGTATCTACTATTTGTTTGAGATTTCGGACACAGCCCACTGCAAGTGCTACTAGCAACTCAAATCCAGCATTAATGGTAGCTGGTGAACTACAGACTGGTATGGCCTGCTCAGCGGGCAATTCTCCATTCCTCATGTACTGTAAGTAAACATTTGAGGCTGGAAAGATGAAATCATCTATTAACTCCTGAAAAACAAAAAAGGGAAAGGGAAAAAAAATCAAGTTATCTGTAATTTTATTGCCATTTATATACTGATTTTAATTCAAAACAGCAAACAAATAAAAAATTAAAATACACAATGAGAAATACATTAAAAAATTACATTAAAAAATTACAAACACATCTCATATCTTCAAACAACAGCAAGATAATACAATCCAATAGATTATTCCACAACTCAGAGATTCAAAATCCAGTAAGAAAGCCTGAGTGAAGAGTTTATCCAGAGGAAGGGAATTCCAGAAGGGCATCACAGATGAGAAGGCCCTTGCCTGGGTATCATTCAGCAGCAGGACTCAGAAAAGGGCCCCCTCCAAAGATCTCAATGGCCTGTCTAACACATACAGAAAAATGTGTTCTATCATACAGGCAATACCTGAACCAGAATTACCTTCCACCACAAAATGTCTCATGACTTTAAACATTTGGGGATTAACTGCTAGAAGGAACAGAAGCCTGAACAAGGATTCCAAGGCAAAAAGGAAACCTAGCACCATTTTCCTGAATCTAAGATACAGCCCACTTGCCCTCAATAATTTACACCCAATCCTAGCCCTTCCGATCCTTTAGCCATGCTCCAGCATGATCAAAATTCATAGGAAATGTTTAAAAAAAAAACCCACAATGGGTAGCACACTGAATTGAGCTAGTCTATTACTGTAATGTTAAATCATGCAACTCTGCCTGGGACAAAGGGACAAGTCATCAATGAAGTCCTTCCTCACATTAAACTGAGAAGTTCTGAATTCCAGCTTTATCTCACAGTATAATCTATCATTCACTTTTGCCTTTGATTTATTAAAAAGTGGGTTTCTCACAAGATTATCAGCAGCAATTTTATGATGGACTAAATTCGTACATTTCTATAAAAACCATTTCCTGCTCTCCTAAAAATTAAAGTAAAATGAAATTATTCAAATTTAATTAAATCTATGTTTACAAGTTCCTCCTTAAAATGCTAATTCATTATGATTTTAGCTTTTTCCATATAGCAATTACTTACTTTAATGAGATTAGCACCTCCTTTTTCACATCCAATATGGTACTTTTTTTCAGGAGTTTGAAATGCCAATAATTCCTTTGTTACTCCAAGGTGACCTTCTAAGATAGTCTCTTCTACACCTGTTTCTCCTGTTCTTTTCACTTCATCCTAACAAAAGAAAAGAAAAGAAACAAACAAAACATTGTGTCACATGAGTTCTGGGAACTCACTTTGCTCCCACCTTTCTGTCTTATAAACAGGGCAGCAAAAACATAAATGTTAACAGATAAAACGATCAGTAAAATGAATAAAACTAACAACAAAACTTACCCTAATCCTTTTAAGCCAGTCTATTTCATTATTAAGCAGAACTTCAGCATTGGGCATATTAATATTACTATTGTATGCATAATTAAGAAGATGTCTTAATAGAGTAAAGTAGTCCCCTGAATGCTTAGCACGTTCTCGTGCAGTACTCTGTAAGAGAAAGAGGTCATGAGTAAATTAAAAAAGGTCATTTACATTACCAGCAACACAAAATGTTTCTTAAAGCAAAAGTAAAGGTAAAGGTAAAGGGACCCCTGACCATTAGGTCCAGTCGTGACCGACTCTGGGGTTGCGCGCTCATCTCGCATTATTGGCCGAGGGAGCCAGCGTATAGCTTCCAGGTCATGTGGCCAGTATGACAAAGCCGCTTCTGGCAAACCAGAGCAGCACATGGAAACGCCGTTTACCTTCCCGCTGTAGCGGTTCCTATTTATCTACTTGCATTTTGACGTGCTTTCGAACTGCTAGGTTGGCAGGAGCAGGGACCAAGCAATGGGAGCTCACCCCGTCACAGGGATTCGAACCGCCGACCTTCTGATCAGCAAGCCCTAGGCTCAGTGGTTTAACCACAGCGCCACCTGTGGCAGCCTCTTTATCCCTTGTTCTCTCTTGACATGTAAGGGAGAGGTGGGTCTTTCAAGCAAAGACAACATGGAGACTTCTCCAGCACACTGCCTTTACTTAACATTGGGCAGGAGACTTGCAAAAACCTTTGCAGATCTCTGTCCCCCTCACCTTTCCCTTTTAAATACCTTATATTGTATGGATCTAGCTTCCATCTCTACTCTTTGCTCATTACCTGATGTGGAGATTAAATCCTAATGTCTAGGCTGTGTGATCCTCTTTTCTGCTGGGGCCAGGATTGCACAACCAATGCAATAATGAATCCTGCCCTTTCACCCATCTGCTGACATTGCTAGTGATGACAGCTGATGAGTGGGTGGCCATGGTTTGCGGGGGGAAACCTGGTGGGTCAAATGGACCCCCTGGAAGACCAAGATTAGCCTTTCATGAAGGTCCACCAACCCCCAAGAGGGACTTTTGGGGGCACAGAGGGGAAAAGCAACCTTCCTTCTACATCAATTGGCTGCAACTCAAAGGGCTCGAATTCAAACCACCTTGAATGTTTTCATGTGTATACCGATTTGTGGACCTGGTTTCAAAGCTAGGAACAGCTCCAGTTGATTGTAGAATTAATCCTGACACTGGTATCAGTGATAAAATGCTTGAGGCTCATAACACTGAATGTGGGGCTCAGAAGGAAAAGAAAATGCAATACATAATAGTATCTTAATTTCTGTATTTCAAATATTATCTGTTAACTGCACTGAGCTATTGGAAAGTATTTATAAAAATCTATTGCAGGAAATTCTTACAGACATTAGTATAAGTAACAATGTGAAAGTTTTAGATGCCTTACCCCTAAAACAGTGAACAACAGAGTTATAAAGAAAAGAAGAGGTCTCTGTCCCATACAACATCTGGTAGCCATTAGGAAAAACTGTTCCTGTGCCATCTGACGAACAGTTCTGGGAAAAAATTAACCAGGAAAAAAAATCAAATTAATACAGATACTTTGTGAACAAGACAAATCTTAATTGAGATCCCTGCATGTTCATCAGAAGGAGTGTCATTGCCTTCCTCAGTTCCTAGGATTCAGGAAAGAGGAATTTAATTTGAAATGTACATTATAAAGGTGCTGTCAGACTCCATTTAAAGAGACCACTGGAGATACAGGTCTTCCAAGTAGCAGCGGGCATGCACAACTTGCAGGTGTAGATGGGTGACAAGGGAAGCTGTGTTTTGTGAAGGCACTTGAACAAAAAGGACCAAATGCAATGGCACTTAAAAGTTATTTAGTTGATAGAAAACCAAAACGAGAGCCTGAACATCAGATCCATAAAGGACAGGAGATCGCCTGTCCTTTCTGATGAATGTTAAATGTGGAATCTGTGATAGCCCACAAATTGGTTCTGATAGTTTAGAATCAAGGATGTCCATCACATCTGTAATGTTTTAGGGAATGACAAATATAGATAATCAAAGAATGACTTGATAATCATTCTTTAAGAGACATAGCCAGTTGTGGGCACACTTCATCAGAAATGTTGAGAGCTTATGACATCATGATTGTTGCTGCACTCCTCTGGCTTCTAGCTGAAAATCTGGATCCATTAGGTGGGATTGACCTAACCAGTCCTATCAGGGAAAGCTCTGTGCAAACACATTTGCTTGTACAGAAGGGCTTTTGCCTCTTCTGCCCCCACCACCCTGTGCCTCTCCTGGGATTGGCTCAGAAAATGAAAATAAAAAAACATCACCATACCACAGTTATAGTGATAGCCATTATAATCTAGATATATACAAATGAAATCACAGACCAACAAGTGTACTTTGAATTGGGCATCTACAGTCACCTGCTGCCACCTGGAGTCAGCAACTGTGAGATGAAAAAAACACTTACTTGCTGTGACAGTGCAACAACAAGTCAATGATAAATGTCTGCCAAGCTTTTTCTTTGCTAAGTGCATCCAGCGCTGTTGGAATCAAGGCAAAACAAAGAGTCATCACTTCAAGTGCTTCACAGCAAACTTGTTCATCTTCTGCATCTGGTTCATTGCCTGCATTTGTCTGTAAAATTAATCAGAAATAAGTAGCATAAAACAGGAATGGAAGAGGAACTAATGATTTTCTTAACTGTTCCCTTCAGATACAAACCAATACTGAGAACAGACATGCTACATACTACAACCTACAGCCTGAGTAAGGCCTACAACTGAAACAGGGATTAATAATTATAATAATGTGGTCTGATATCTTATTTATAGTCACACATACAAGCATGAGTGCTGACACAATGCTGAAATTATGTGAAAGGGGAAAGGCATTAGTGAAAAGGCAGGGGAAATATAGTGATAAATAAAAAATATTTTTAAAATTTATATCCCGCCCATCTGACTGAGTTTCCCCAGCCACTCTGGGCAGCTTACAACATATAAAAACGTAACAAAACATCAAACATGAAAAAAAAACCCTATAAAAGCAACAAACAAACCAATAAATCAATAGAAACCAAGAAGAAGAAGAATACCCAAATTAAAATACCCGCCAACCCCAACTAAACATTTTACCAACACCAATCCGGGGGAAAACAAAACAGAGGAACCAAAATTAGAACTGTTTAAATCATTTTAGCCAGTTGCCCCAACCCAAGAATTCTCCATCCACATGAGACTGTAAAAACACACTGAGACTGCTACAAAGTTATGCTTCAATGAGGTAACACTGAAGTGCCTTCTTAAAAGCTATAAAGGCATTCTCTCAACAAAAGTGCCAGCAAAGTATCAACAATTTAACTGGGAAATCTATTAGATGAAAATTATTTAAAATCATATAAAAATGCTTCAAATTTCTAAACAGGCCACTTGAAGCCTGAATTTCCTAGGATAGCCCTTATCAAGATCAGTTTGAGAGAAAAGGTTGCTTATGATTTCTTACCTTCTCATAAATTTTACTAATATCCTCATTTGAACTGAATACCAGCTGTACTGATCCACATCCTGAAGCCCAAACTATTTTCTGCACTGCTCTAATAACACAAATATCAGGGATATATTTTGAAGCCTAAAAATAGAAAGATAGCATCAAATATAACTGTTCCAAATGTTTTTACTTCAGACAGGGAGAAAGAAGCATAGAGAGCAAGAGTAAAAAAAGAAGAAGAAACAATTAATACATTTCCCACAAATCTGAATCCACGACAGTCTGTATTCTTGCACTGGAGGCTGAAGCTCATACCAAGTCCATCTGGCCCTGTACTGTCAACTCTGGAAGTGGTTCTCCAGGGTCTCTAGCCAAAGTCTCTCTCATCACCTACTACCATATATTTTTAAAATGGAACAAGCCAGGGATTGAGCTGGGAATTTCTGAATGCAAAGTATGTGCTCCTCTCGAAAGGGACAGTATCCTGGCACAGAGATACGAATCAGCAACTACAGAACCAGGAAGCGTTAAGGCAGGGTCTCCAAACTAAGGCCCAGGGGCCGGATGCGGCCCAATCGCCTTCTAAATCTGGCACGTGAACGGTCCAGGAATCAGCATGTTTTTACATGAGTAGAATGTGTCCTTTTATTTAAAATGCATCTCTGGGTTATTTGTGGGGCATAGGAATTCGTTCCTTTTTCCCTTCAAAATATAGTCCGGCCCCCCACAAGGTCTGAGGGACAGTGGACCGGCCCCCTGCTGAAAAGGTTTGCTGACCCCTGCATTAAGGTGTGACCATATGCCACCAAAGGAAGCTCCTTTTGTCAGGATGCACACAAGGGACAGGCTTCTATTAAGGATATATAAGCAACTGCTGAGGAAAGTACAGATTCTCCTCTCTCACTCCCCAAGTCACTGACTTAAGCCTAAATCAGGAACTGAGGGAATAGTGAAAATTATACTAACCTCATCAGATATTTGCTGTGCAAGGCGTATTGCTACATTTCTTAGCATGCACTCTGAGGTTGGGTTGGGAATGTTCTGTAGAGCAGTTTGCAACACCACTGCTTGATCGTGAGTTGCTTGGTTGATCTGGAACATTTACAGATTAAGCAATACTAGTCAATATCAGACTTTAAATTTTTACTGGTTATCCAATCACAATAAAGCATTTACGATTTTGCTTTAAGAACAAAGTTAACATTACCTGTGACACTGGACTTGTGCCCTCTACAACTGGCTGACAAGCTTCCGCCACAGCTCTCACATGGCCATAGCCAATTGCAGTTAGCAGTAGTTTTGCTATTTTTAGAGCATTTAGGTAGGCACCCCTTCTTGTTTCCATATCTGCATTTGGCAGGAAGTTATTTCTGGTCAGCATACTCAGCACAAGAGGTAAGCCACCACTTTTTAAGAAGTTGTACTGGAAGTCAGTGGCATCTTCTCCCAGAGGTAAATTGGCAGGCATTAACAAGGCATAAACTACCTGCAAGGGGGAAAAGTGGGAGAAAGAAAACAAGAAAAATCATTCAGCAAACTTTTAAACTAAGTATACTGAAATGCAAGATGAGAGCATGGTTTTTGCCTATTTGTTTCCTTTACATTTTGTGGTGAAGCTCCTTTTCCCCATGAGCAACGTTCCCCACAATCTAGTCCTATGGGAAGTGCTTGCAGTACTCTGTAATTTGGCTGTGATCCCTGAATTCAGTGTAAAAATAATACTAGAAGAAAATTTTCAAATATCAAAATATTAAAAATGAGATATTACAAACCTCTGTAAGATATAGCACTTGTGATGCAGAAGGGCCGAAGAAAAGAGAATCAAGGGATGGACTAAGGCTGCTGTCTCCGAGTTTTGCATGGTCTAAACAAATAGCTCTTAGTTTTTCTACAGTAGTGTTATCTGGAATAAAAGCACAATTTAAAAATGTTTCTTCTCACAGAGAATACAATATAGATTTCTGAAGCACTTTTGGAAAATGTAATACACTGAAACTGCAAAGGAATAGATCACTGAAGAACATGGAGATTTTTTGTCTTTTTTTCTTTGAAAATCACATTTTGCTTCAGTCCCAAGACAAATTGCTGCAAACTGGAGAGATGGCATGCACTAGAAATTTTCCATGACCACCTCTTTCAGTATGTGTCTTCAAAGAACCCCAAAAACAGTTTGAGGAAAAACAGCTTGATACTCGCTTTTGAACTTTCTGGAGTGGAAATGGCACAGTGCGGGTGCACTATTGCTCTGACTACTGCTTTTAAACACTCACACAGATGAATCTCCACACTGATTTTGAACTTGGATGATAGTTTAACATGCTGTTTGATTGTTTTGTACAGGTAGCTTCTAAGATGCTCTACATTTCAATTTCTATAAATAGAAAATACACTGAAAATAAATTTTACCTGGTGGCATCAATTTCATAAGGATCCGTGCACCATCTCTAAGAGGTGGCATATTTAGGCTACTGCCTAGGTCTGCAACTTGCCAAAGAAACGAGATATATCTAGGATGCAGTGACATGATCTAAAATAAAAGTAAAATCTGTCATGAGATACCAGCTCCTAATATCAGATAATAAATTTCAGTCTATAATTTTGTGTGTGTGTGTGTGTTCTTTACTTACAACTCCAGGCAAGCAACTTTCAACTTCTGGGTTTGGACCATCACTATAGTGGTTGCCATGGTTGCCTGGAGAACCAGTTGAGGAATCAGATGAGCTATCAGGGCTTGAAGGCATATTGGAACTTATCTGTGTAAGCTTGGCTGTAATTAGCTGGGGGGTGGGGAGTAACAGAAAGTGATAAAATGGAAAGATTGTACAAAATTGTTAAAACAGTAATCTTTCTAATAGCAAACTTGACTGAATACTATAGCTACTCACAAAACATGCCATTATTTCAAATTATATTTATGCATTCATAGAGAACTTTCAAAAATATCAGTATATGATTATTTACAGTACTTACTGTTTTATCTTTGAGATTTAATTGTCCAATTAATTTTCTATCATCTGCTGGATCTACTAGCTCGCCTCCAATAAATAATTCTACTTTTGTATGTGCACTGTTGGCTTTAATGCGATTGAGAATGCAACGTCTAACTGAACCAATCGTGTCATTTGTATGGGACCAAACATCCAAGTCTTCCACTTGCCGACCTTGATTTGGAAAACGAACTACCAGAGAGATGTGTTTACCACGAAAAGCTCTGAGAAAAAAGATAAAGATAATACTAATTATAACAATGAAAAATCTTTAAAAGTGTTTACTACTGTCAGGGAGGCAATACCTTTATTTTAGGCCAGCCAAAATGTCACATTAGAACAATACCTAATAATTGTTCCAATAGGGATATTTTGCTGACATAGTTCACTTTAAAATGTAACGGTAAAGGTACCCCTGATCGTTAGGTCCAGTCGCGGACGACTCTGGGGATGCGGTGCTCATCTCGCTCTATAGATCGAGAAGGCGTTTGTGCATAGACAGCTTCTGGGTCATGTGGCCAGCATGACTAAGCCGCTTCTGGCGAACTAGAGCAGCGCATGGAAACGCTATTTACCTTGCCGCCAAAGTGGTACCATTTATCGACTTGCACTTGATGTGCTTTCGTACTGCTAGGTTGGCAGGAGCTGGGACCTAGCAACGGGAGCTCACCCCGTCGCGGGGATTGGAACCACCAACCTTCTGATCGGCAAGCCCTAGGCTCTGTGGTTTAGACCACAGCGCCACCCGCGTCCCTAAAGTTCACTTGTTAAGTTTTATTTTATTTTCAAAGGATTACAACACTCCAATAAAACTGGCAATCAGAAATTTTTGCTTACTTTTTAGTAATTCTTCTACTTGTTTGCTAGACTAAAGGGGAGTAAATCTGAAAAGGTTATCTATAGCATATAATCTATATAATGGCCTGCATACAAGAAATGAATGGATTATCTTTTGCCTTTATGTATGTGGCAAAGAAATCAGAAATATAAGGTTTATAATTCAACAAATATACTGTACCAATATACTAATATATTGTACACAGGCTATGTTATTTAAAAGTTTTTACACAATATGAGATGCACAGCAGAATCCTAACCACAATTACTCGGAAAATTAATTAATATTGCATCCTAATTCACCTAAGTTTTGAAATTTCCACAAACCTTGACATTGGTAGAATTGTTCGCTCTTCGTGGTAATCACTGTCACATTCATTTATATATTCCCTTAAAACAGTCAACACTCGCACCATTCTTATCGCTTCTTGCCTTGCACAATTAATACTGTCTTTATCGCCATCCAAAACACACAAAGTATCATAGGATGCTTTCAAACGATCAAAGCAGGACTGAATGAAGTCTTCATGGATTACTACCTACAGAAATGTCAAGAGATAGCTATATCTCAACAAAACAATAAAGAAGGCCACAAGAGAGACAAACTGTAATTTCATCTGCAATTTGCACGGATGACACTTATGAGCAGAAGATTCCAGCAACACTAGTACTTCTAACAGGCTTCAGTTTGTCAACAGAATTTTTGGAATGATGAAAATACATGGCAATTAACAACTTAAAAGCCATTAGTTAGTACGAATTCCTATTTGAATGAAGAGTCAGCTAAAGAAGAAATGTGTGTTCTCAAAGATTTACTTTTGTAAAATGGTCCTCAACCAAAGCATACGAAGGAAGGAGACTTTCATCAATGAAAATGGTAAAATGCTACTTATTTTTTTTATTTAAAAAAAACACCCAGTTCTTTTCATAATTTTACCTGATTTACTTGCAATCTCGGACCAAGATTGGTATAGATTTCCTTTAGTAGATCTATTGCTCGACTGGCAATGTCATCACTTCCTTGAATTACAACCTAAGGAAGAAATATAAAGCATATACCACTTTAACTTAAGCATTATGGCCTATGAGAATAAAATCTCTAAGTGCAATCGTGACAAAAATATGTATATAAAATCTACCGCAAATGGTCTATGGCCTATTATAGGCTTTGATACAACACACAGTAACATTATTTCATTTATGAATTATTTTCCATGAGACATCCCAAAGTGATTTACAATTTTTTCAAAAGTCATTAGATTCATCTATGACAACATCATACACACATGAAATAAATTTTCCCATCCTAGCCCATGAGATGAAATTAAAGCAATACATCAGAAATAACATCCAAAGAACGTAATAAGCCCTATCCCAGACAACCATTTATATAGAAAGCAATATACAGTTTATGCTAATCAAAAAGTTTTATAATGTGAAGGGAGTCTGATGTTTTCAGTTTTAGCCATATACGTAACAAAGCTGAACCTATCAGTTGCAAAATGATTTTATGCTTCAAACCTTGTGCCAATTTTATTTTATTAGTCTATTTTCCCCCAAATGCTATTTGCCATACATTATTGTACCAGTCTGTCAAAAGAAATGCACTCTGAGTTCTTCCAGTATCTCATTACAAGCCTGGCCAATAGTAAAAAATAGCTTATTAGGGGTTTTAACTGTAAATTAGTGTTGCCTCCCATTAAAAGATTGGGCAGTGCCAGCTCTGATCATTTAGAGGCTTACTTGACCAGCAATTGTGATTTACAACAGAACATATATAAAAACAAAACAACTGTATATATACAAACAAAATTAAATGACAACTATAAATAACAAACTTAAAACAGTAGCAAGCACCTACATAAAATCAATTCAAATACAAAATAGATACCAACTGAAATAAAGATTTCAGAAGGTTTGTAGAAAAAAAGGAATGTATTTGGAAGGTGCTGAAATGATAATAGAGAATGTGCCTGTCTGATACGCAATGTGAAGGTTTTCAAAGTGTATGTGGCCCAATTTTTACACTGTGTAGAACAAACCTCCTGGCAGGATGCTCTCTCCTGCAGAATGGGTATGTAGGAGATGAGGTGATCTTTTAGATACCCTGGTCCATAGTGTATATGAGCTTTGTACACCAATACCAGCACCTGGAACCTAGTCTGAAAGCTTACTGGCAGCCTGTGCAATTCTTTCAGCAGTGGTGTCATATGATGATATTCCACCACAGTGAACAGTCTAGCAGCCACATAGCTGTGGTTACTGGGCCAGTCTCAAGGGCAGCCCCAAATAGAATACATTGCAGTAATCCAATCTGGAGGTTACCAACACATGGAAAACAGTGGTTGGGCTGCAATGATCTAGAAACAGGTGCAGCTATCTTTCCAACTGAAGCTGGTGTACTGCACTCCTAGCTTCCGAGGTCACCTAGGCTTCTAGTGACAGAGGGTCCAGGAGCATCCCCACACTAAGAACCTGCTCCTTCAGGAGGATACAACCCATCCAAAGCAGGCAATTGACCAATTATCCAGACTAGGAAACTGCTCATTCACAGCACCTCTGTTTCGCCAGGATTCAGAGACATTAGCTCACCCCCAAGCGCAGGCACCAATCCGGGGCTTGTAAGGCTTCTTCCAATTCCAATTTTACAGAGAAATTGAGCTGGGTATCATCAATGTTTTCTGGACACCTCCTCTGGAACTATATTAACAGTGATACCAAGTTCTGCACAAATATGAGCAACCGTACCCTGCAAGTGCCTTGCAGCATTGTCAAAGCACATCTCCAAGAACTGTACTTAGGACTAGATTTCAAAAGCCCATTCACCCCTCAGGATGGCTACTTGAGGATGCAATAGCGGCACAGAAGCAAGCTTTCTTAGCTTCCATCACCAGCACACAGTAGGTACTATTATGTGGTTTCACCTGTTGTCAGTCATCTTTCATTTACAAAACTCACTATATTCCCTGGAGTTCCCTTGAAAACCAGGGCACCATTGGGATCCATAGCACCAAAGGACACATAGAACTGTTTGTGTCAATGGCACTTTCCATTGTGAGACCAGGGTCTTGGAAGGAGCACTAGATAATGCCATATGGAAAATCCCCCAAGTCCATGTGTTTCCAGGGGCAAATCTGCTGATTAAGTACTCCACTCCTGCAGGCTGAAGTCAAATGGTTGCTCCATAACAGGGTAATGCGAACATACCCCTGCCCCCCTCCAACATCAATCCATCTACCAGTCATCCTTTTGTAAATAAAAGATCAAGGCTATGTCCTGTTATTTGTCAGGTCAATTATGTACTGAGGCAGCCCCTTGGTTGCCATGGCAGCCATAATGTCCCAAGTCAGCATGGATTTTGAAATCACCAAGTCTGGAAATTTTCCAACCCTACATCCAACACTTCTGCCAGTTTAGGTAGTGAGACAGCTGGACTAATTGAACAGAGGAAGAAAATAAGAGCAAACTACATAATTGGCAGCTTTCCTGACACTGATTGCCCTTTTACAATGTGACAGCAATGAACTGCCAAAGCCACAGTTGCAACCTGATACTCCACATATGACCTCAGGAAGCATTGGGTAGCTGCATGGACATAGCAGACATCTGCAGCAGCATTAGAAAAATTAAATATCTGTGGCAATCTCATATTCAACATCAAATGAGTTTTTCACCGAGACATGTGCTGATTTTGCACTTTGTTCAAATCACAGCATATCAAAATAGGCAATGCATAGCTGAAGTACACAGTAGAACTCACATGTAATAACACTTGCAGAACTTTTATTTTATTGGCCTAACCATACAAACCAACTTTTTTGTCAAATTACTATAAACTACATCTTGACTGTTAGATTTACTTTTACACTTACCCTCCAAAGGTAATCTAATCCTATTAACTCCAAGTCATCCATCATATAGGCTCGTCTCTTTGCAACTAGCTTCCCTTCTCGACAGTTCACAGCTTTGAAGAAACGTTCAAAACATTTCATTCCATTTTCTGTTAAGAGTGAAGGGTCCAACTGAAGAACATTGTTTTCAAAGAAGTCTTTATTTATGTCAGGGTCTAAATCCGGTTCATCTCCCATGAGTTTAGAATACCATTTAAAACAGGCTTCACGATCACACAGGTAGACTGCATTTTCAGCTAAACACTTCCATATTTGTTTTGCCTGAGGAGCACAGAGCCATAGTTGACCATCCTTCAGTAAAAATCTAGCATGAAACAGAGAGAAACAAGAAGTCATTAAAATTAGAAATGTTGCTCTAATTCTATGAACTAACATTTGGAACTCAGTAGCTGATGCTGTTTTCAACTGTTCTCAAATGTATTCATACATTCTGGAATATTCCTCAATACAATCACAGAAAAGAGAACAATCTATCTGGATTAAATAATATGCATATTATAAACTTGACATTTCACACAACTACTCTGAAGCTGAGGCTCCAATACTTTGGCCACCTCATGAGAAGAGAAGACTCCCTGGAAAAGACCCTGATGTTGGGAAAGATTGAGGGCACAAGGAGAAGGGGACGACAGAGGATGAGATGGTTGGACAGTGTTCTCGAAGCTATGAACATGAGTTTGACCAAACTGCGGGAGGCAGTGGAAGATAGGAGTGCCTGGCGTGCTATGGTCCATGGGGTCACGAAGAGTCGGACACGACTAAACAACAACAACAACAACTCTGTACACAAATGTCAGTCACATACTGACATGTGTAAGCTGGTAGAAGATGTTAGAATCCCAGGTATAAAAGAAAATTTGAGTTAAGCAAACAGATTGCCTTGGTATCATGCCAAGCAGCCTAGATAATTTGGTACAGTGGTGCCTCGCAAGTCGAAATTAATTCGTTCCGCAAGTCGTTTTGTATTGCAAAAATTTCGTCTTGCGGTTTTCCAATTTAAACAAAGCAAAGCAAAAATAATAATAATGCAAATAAATTCGTCTTGCGAATTTTTCATTTCATGAGGCATTCGTCTTGCGAGGTACCACTGTATTATGTACTTTTTTGGACTAGTTGGCAGGTTCAATTTCATTGAATATCCTTCAGTCCTACAAAAAAATCCCAACTATTGATATCCCATAGATGCATCTGTCTCAGTACTATATGCAGAAAAATGCTTCAATAACTATCCAAAGCAGAATAGAGCAGTAGAGAAAATTGTGTACAAATTGCATAGAGAGAGTTGTGTGAATTTCACACAAAGTGTCTAACTACTGTGCCCAAAGAACAATTATTCTATCCAGTGGTCACACATGAATAAATGTACCTTTCCCCCATTAGTCCCAACTGATACGTTTCACAGCTAGAAGGAACATGAGTAGTATCAGCCATAATCAGAACATTACCATTAATTTTTTTTATTTTGTTTTGACTACGGCAGACCAACACGGCTACCTACCTGTAACTATCCATCATCATAGTTAATAATACGTGTGCTCTGATCTTAGAAGATTATTCTGGGCTTATCTCACCTAATATTAAAGGCTTTTTTCTAATAGCCAAGTGTGGGGTGTGGGTGTGGGTGTCTGTGCGTCTCTCTGTTTGTAAGCAATAATTGCAGGGATGTCAGAGTACACTTAAGTGAGGAACTTTGTCTGTGGAATGGCCACTTGGCTAGGAATATTCATTCTCTATATTTTCAGATCATACGAACATTAGGACTTGCACATGAGTAATCTCTTTCCTTGACCGAGGTACTGCATGCCTCTTTCTAATCCCTTGTATATGGAAAGGTTTCTAGTGTTAACACGTATCATTGCTGTCCTACCATCAGAAAACCTTCAAACATGTTTTGATGAAACAATGGATATGTCTGCATCAGCTGTACTCAGACTAAAAAGGTACCAGTACACTCTCTGCAGCAAAGCAATTAAGCAGTAACTCAACTAGTCAGAATAAAGATTATCAGTGCTTGCATTAGGAGCAATAAAGAGCTGGTATGTGGATAAATGAAAGCAGCCAATGAGTCTTCGTCTGGGACACGGGAATGAGACAAATAAAGGGATTGTGCATTCTAGCTGGTAGACCTGCAACTAAAGAGCATGCAAGAGGGACTTGTTTTTAGCCATGTGCCTTACTGCGACCTTGTCTAGAAATAGATTCAGCCACAAGAAGACAAATATCATTTTGTAGATCAGCTGTTCTCAACAGCAAAAAGGAGCATCCATTTTTTTGCTTTTTGAACAGCACAGATTGCTACTTTTACACCCAATGTAAAGCAAGAATCACTAAAACCAACCGTAGGAAGTTCAGACGTTCTTGGACTTCTTGCACATGACTGTATCTACTCCCTGGTCTTACAGTTTGTGGATCGTATTCCCCATGCTCTGAAATTTTAATACAAGATATTATAATACATTTTTTTATAAATCCAACAGCAAAACCTTTTCAATTTTTCTCTAAAGGACATTCCATTATGTTCAAGAAAGTGCTTAGGATTGCATACATTTTTAAGTTTCTTATCCAGTCTTATCTATTAAAAGGGTATTTAAGATTAGTGACGTCTTTTCTATTTGAAAGGTATATGCAAAGTTTACATTTCAACAACAATTTACTTTTACAAAATTACTTTGGAAAATTATCAGAAGCTCCCCAATATTAGATACCATATTTGGGAGATATAAATTTGTCAATCACAGCACATTTTATAGCTATTGTAAAAATACACGAATATACACAAAATTGGCAGCTTTGTCAATAAAATTATTCTGCTCCTCCCCACCTTCATCAATGAATTATTTGCTTAAATACCGTGTTTCTCATATTATAAGACATGTCTTATATTTATTTTTTCCTCAAAAACACACACTATGGCTTATTTTCAAGGGATGTCTTATTTTTTTCCTCCTCCTCCTGCCGTGGCCAGCATTGCTGCTGCGCCTATCACTATGTCTTATTTTCGGGGTATGGCTTATATTCCTTGAATGCTTAAAAATCCTGCTATGGCTTATTTTATGGGTATGTCTTAAAATATGAGAAACAGGGTATGTACAGTTGGGTCTGGAAAAATACCTAAAGTAGAATCTAGGCTGAAGGTGACTTTCCCACTTCCTTCAGCATATAAGGAGGAAATAAATAGCAATATATCTCATAATGTAGTTCTAGACAAAATTAAATTTAACTCACCTTTAGCATACTGTCTCATGCTTTCCATATACGCTGAAAGATTTTCTGCAACTAAAGTTACTAGAGCATGATTGTGCTGAAGTTGATTGATTAAGTCATGGCGATAAAACACATGGGGGCTTCGCTGAGTTTGACTGCAGTTTAAACAAACATCAAAGTGTTACAAGTCCTAGTACTGAGAGTTCCAAACAATCCATTCCAAATGGCTAGCATATTGCAAAACTATGCACACTCCCTCCCAAAGCTCCTAATCCCCTTAGTTATGGGAGGGGTTCAGGGACTTGAGCAGACCAATTAGTTCTCCCCAGTTTTGTCTCTTTTATTTTCAATGACTGCATTAAAATTCTGTGTCTCAACTTCTCTTAACCATAGCACTGACATACTCATGCAGACTGCCAAGCTTCTGATTGCCCTTTAAGTCTTTATTCCCCTTACCCCAAGACAAGAGCTTCCCACAGAAAACACTGAAAAAAAATCAGTGTTTTAGTATAATTGTGATTGGGCAGCAGTGCCCTCACCCCAAGGTAACAGCATTCAGTGTGAAACAAGTTCCATCTTCAGACTATGGAGTGAGTTACTCCCAATTTTCTGGCTTCTATAGGCTTTAGCTTTACAAATGCCATAAGCCAATTTAACTGAAAGGAATGAGCAATGAGAACCAGGGGGAGATGATCTGATCGTCAGGCAGGAGAGAAAAAATTGAGGAGACTGCACTTGCCTGCCAGAGTTCTCTGCTCTCCTGCCTCCGTCGCGTGATTAGAGAAGTTACCCACCCCATCCATTTGGGTCATCAGCAACCATCTCAAATGGAATTGCATCCATTATGAATTAATATTTCCCACTATATTTCAGCAATACTAATGGATTATGTGAACTGTGTACCCTTTTCTAGCAGAACACATTAAAGAAATGAAAGTTTATATTAAAGTCTCACCTCAAGTTTTGTGGTGCTTCACCAAACAAACTACAAATTTCCCTAATTTGTTTCAATGCAGGAATGACCCATTTATCATTTGTGCGAAGCTCTTCTATAAAACGATCTATCCATTGTATTTTTTGTGTATCTCGATCCTTAAAAAACAAATATTTTTATTTTAGCTTGCAACAATTAAATAATTTCAAAGTGGTTTATCCATTTCAAAGTGGTTTATCCTTGTTTTAAATACTTTGGAACTGAATCATTAGGTTAGAAAACACCCTACAAGAGAAGTTAACCAACAAACTCAAAATAGCACAGATAGAAGCAAAGGAGGGTACCTTCAGCCCAATATGGGTCTCCTTCATCACATACACAGCACAACAGGACAATGACCAACCCTTCCCCACAACATCTAATAACATATGTTTTTATCCCTTTGGTGTCTGCTGTCCTGGTATCCTTTTGAGAGGAGGGCTGGGTACAAATTCAATACATAAATAATATGGACACCATGGCAAGCTCTCGTTAACACTAATCAAAGGGGAGGAAGACAAAGTGAAGCTGAAAGGGAAGGAGAACATATGCCAGCCCATAGCTTGCTCATAATCCTCTAAACTATGGTTAGGAGTATGGTTTTCCTTTATTTTTTGTGAAAATAATACAACAGTCTTAAAGCCACTATAGTATCAAATCCCAGTGTTAACACCAATGGGACTATGGATTATTGGACATACATGAATTAACCTTGTGTTCACAAGTTCCCTTCATCACATGCTCTAATTTCAATAAGTCCCATCACCAGAAACAATTTCTTGCTCCATCTGAATTGCCAAACTATGATTTTCATAACCCATCTAAACCAGGGATCCAATCCTAATCTGAAAGGATTCAACAGCAAGGTCACCATTTCATATTTAACAGCATACTAGTTGCTGTTAAGGAGAGAGAAAGGTAGGAACACACAAGCATAACATCAGCCAACCCAAAGTCAATGACTACCAAACAAAATATATTTACCTGAGAACAACTATAATCTAAGATTTTAATGTGGGCACTGAGAGCCAAGTCCATGATATCAACTGGAACATCATCACTATGTGCTAAATTCCATAGAAGGTTCAGTACTTTGTGAGCCATCACACCATCTTTATCATCTTCTGCAAGACGACGAATTAACTCAAGTAGCTTTTCACGCTGCTTTTTGCTTGCATTTGTCCAACTTGCCTAGAAAATAAAGGGACACCACCAGAATATTTTAATGTGGCACAAAAATTAAAGTTATGTGAATTGAAATACTAAAAGTGTTAAAATTAAGTTATATTGTTAAAATGCAAATTAAGCTGTGGTAGTAATTCTACTGTTCTTTCCAGTAACACCAATTAGGATGTCAGCATGAAGTAGCTTACCAAAAACTGGAAGAACTAAGCTATTTTTAGATAATTTTCAAATACTTCACTTGAATGGATTTGTAATCAGTAATAATGTTAATTGTTCAGTGACTGCATTTCACAGTAATAGGCAATAATAGGAAGCCAGACAGAAAGGCCTCTTCTTCTCCCATTCAAAATAAATCCATGGCCCTGCTTCAGCAGAAGAGCAGAAACCAAGCAAATTTTACTTTGTTACCCAATATTGTTAAGAATTGCCCTACTGAATCAGGCCAAAGTCCCATCAACACCAGCATCAACTTGTAAGTGGCCAAACAGACTATGGGAAGTTCACACACAGTAGATGAGCACAATCTGCACTTTTGAATACCAGTGACAGGTATTCAAAAGCGTACCGTCTCCAACAATGGATGCCATATATACCCTCCACGGCTAGCAGCTATTGATGCCGTCATCCTTCATGAATTTGCCTAATCCTCTTTTAAAATCATCCAAATTGGTGGTAATCTCTACACCTTCTAGGAGTGAATTCTGTTGTTTATGCCTTAAGTGAAATAATATTTCATTTTGCCCATCTAGAATCTTCCAACATTGGCTTCATTGGATAGCCCTGGATTCTACTATTATGAGAGGGTGAAAAGGCATTGGTCATGAGTTTGAAGGGGATATCTGTATCCACATAGAGTATACAGTGGTGTCTCGCTAGACAAATTTAATTCGTTCCGACGGTCAATTCATACTACAAAAAATTCGTTTTGCGAGGCACCGTTTCCCATAGGAATGCATTAAAAGGTAATTAATGCGTTCCTATGGGCTCCGGGGGACTGGCAGCAGTCACAGAGCAGGGATCGGATGAGTCACAGAGCGGGGATCGGACGAGATCAGGATCTTTCCTCCACTTTCCCCCCACCCCGCCCAACACAGAAGCCTGTCCGATCCCCGCTGTGTGACAGGTGGGGTGGGGGGAAAGCGGAGGAAGGAACGGATCCATTCCTCCACTTCTCCCCCCCTTCTTCCCGCACTAGTTCCCCTTTGTGTTCCACTAGTCTCTGCCGGTTGCCCCTCACTGCTCGCGGCAACCGGCAGAGACCAGCGGAACACAAAGGGGAACTAGCTGCAGCGCGAGAAGCAGGCGAAGGAAGATCAGCTGACAGGCAATGACAGCTCATCTTCCTTTGCCTTCTTTCCACTCTACAGCTGGTTCCCCTTTCACTAGAGGAATACCCTATAGGTTTTGTGATCGGACGTTTTTATGGCCACGCTTCGCAAGACGAAGCGGCGGCCATAGAAAACCTCGTCGTCTTGTGAGGCAACCTCCGATCGCAAAACCCATTCGTCTAGCGAAAAATTCATCTAGCAGGGCATTCGTCTAGCGAGGCACCACTGTATCTGCTGCCGTTATAGGACTTCAGCACCACCTGGTGGTTGATGGCAAAACTGCTGCTCAAACAAAGACTTCCTTGTTGCATTCTCCCACGAGCCCTCAATATAAGCCAAAACATCCCGGAGAGGACTGAACAGTAAATAAGGTTTCTTGACCCCCTTCATCCTTTGAAAATTCATCTGCCACCCACTAAAATATGCACACTAAACACTGAGAGGCTGCTTTTCCACATGACGACACATAACATTTGCTCCTCCCAATTCGGTAAAGCTGAAGTACAAAAAACTCAGGACGCTGGAGGAGCTTAGCTTATCCCCAAGTCCAATGATAGTAAAGCACTGAAGGGAAGAAAGCACTGAAGGGAAGGGCTAAGGGCTCAAGTTCCTTTATTACCAGCAACTCCCACTGTTGACCCTGAGGCTGTCACTTGCTCCAATTAATAACAGCAGATAAATATGTATGCTTACCTTGAAACAATCAAATAGGTGGTCAAGTTGTTCAGGAGAGAAATCCCAGGCCAGTTTTGCAAGGAGGTCATGTACATTCTTCACAATGGCTTCATGTTTTCCTGCCTTGATAAGAAAGTGTTAACACCACTTACTGCTATCTCTACACAAGACAGGATTGTCTTTATTTTTATGAGACTTAGAATTTCTATTACAACCATTTCCCCGCATGTTATCCTACAAAGTGGAATTGACCTGCACTAACAGCGACCTTAGAACAATTCTTGTAAAACTAGCACTGTTCTCATCCTGTTCTCATTTTTCTGTGGCAGGTTGGAAAAGATAGCTTATATAATACCTCAGACTTTAAACTGCACTTATCTCTTGCTCTCCTGACTTTTTCAATTCATATTCTTTAAAACCCTTTTGCCTTTTTATTTACAAAATCGATACTCTATATAAAGAGGCTAGATGATCTGTTTACAGATCATCATTACATTTCCCAAAGAAAGCTACAGGCAGTAGTTCATACTCCTTCATATTTTTAATGCACATTTGCTTCTGAACATTTAAGCTAATAAAAATTGTGGGGTTTTTTAAAGTTACACTTTAGAATTGTAACTGACTTAGAGCAACAGCAACACTAGGCTTAAATCTTCCTGTTCCAAAACATTAATAAAACTTAAATAGCCAAGTTTGAAAAAGCAGGCAATTAGCACTATGATCACAATGTCAGCTCAATCTACTAAACCCATTTAACTTAATAATAACATTTATATAGCCTTCCCAGTGTGCATGGCACTTCACAGAGCAACAAGCTTACCATACACAAAACAGAGAAAGGAAAGGCAGGATAAATCAAAGAATGTGCAATTGTTTCAGTTATATGTGTTTATGCTGTAGGGGATGGAAATGGGTTGATCAAAAGGCAAAAGCTACAATGTTCAACTTCTTAAATCTGATGATTCAAGAAAAAAGAGCACCAATAATTCATCAGGCTTCCTATGCCACATTTAGCTTCCTTCTTTTGGTAGCACAGCATGTGAACTAACCAAAAGTTGGTGTCCACCACAGAAAAACATAACATAATAAACCATGGTATTTGCAGACAGACTGATGAATTATAATTTAACATCTATATCACACAATATAAGCAACTCCAACTCATGCATGATAAGTAGTTCAAAATAAATTGCTCTCACTCGAGGTGACAGTTGTTTAATCCCTACCTGTGCAGCCCAAATGTTGTCAAGGTCTTGCAAGGTGAGGGCCTTTTCTTTGATGACAAAACGAAGAATTTTCTCTAATTTTTCTACATACTGAGGTTGATGTAGACTATCCCTTAACACAATCGATAAGATATTATTCTGTTGAATCCACTCCTAAATTTAAGAAGGTAAAGAAAATTTCAGGTGACAGCAAGCAGTACATTATAAACACGCCCAAAAGATGAAAGAGCCAGACTTATTTTTGTAACAATATGGAACAGGGGGTCCAACTCTGATCACCAGAGTTTATCTGATTCATAAGCAATGTTATCTACTGGCAATTCCACATATTACACTATTCAGGCACAATATACTATAGGCATGTAAGCAGATACCAAAAGTAATGCCAAGAACCAACTATTTGGCAGAAGCACCAAAAGCCATTTCACAGAAGCACCAAAAGGGAGATGTTTGTTACAGCAGGGGTGGCTAACCTATGGCCCTCCAGATGTTGAACTACAATTCCTATCAATCCCTGGTCATTGGCCATGCTGGCTGCAGTTGATGGAAGTTGGGAGTACACCTGGTTACCTATCTGAGTTAAACAACAGGCAAACAGAGCAACTTTCAGAAGTGCTGATAGTACAACTCACAATATCTGTTCATTTTCTCATTTTCCCAGTTATTCCCTTCCATTTCTGCACCTTGTCCTAATCATTCCAGCCGCTATAACATGATGTTGTGGGACTACAATTCTCAACCACTCCTGATCATTGGTCATACTGGCTGGGGCATGATGGGACGTTGGAGTCCAAGAACATCTGGAAGGCCACAAATTCCCTGCTCCCACTCATGTTGCAGTATTAAAATTAAATCTTCCACCATCAACCCCACTAAATTTGAGCATAGAGTAGAAAGTACACAGGGCATGGTGAGAAAAGTCTTAGCTCCACTGAGCTATTTATGACATGGCTTTAAGTTGAAGTCCAACTATATTTGAAGGACCACAGGTTCCCCACTCTTGGTTTAGATACCTTACTGGAAATGGTTTTGTTACACAAAGTCTTTGGTTCTTGAATTTTTACCATATGCTGAGCTTTTTAGTGGGTCGTTTTGAGTTTGGTTTTATCAAATACTGTATATTTTTGTTTTGATTGTTACTTACATTTTAATGTCTTATTGTTTTTAATCTCATAAGCTACTTTGTGTCCATAGACAACAAAACAAGGTAAAATAATAAAATCAAAATCAAAGTTAAGGAAAACATATCCTGGAAAGAAAGGCAGACAAATGCTTTGAATGGATACAATGATATAATTCAAAGAACTTACTGCCATTCTTTCTGCTGTAAGCCATTCCTCCTCTTCGGGATTGCCATGCCGATGAGTGTAATAGGACACACTAGATATCACCTTGTTAACTTCATTTAGTGCATTCATTTTTCCATTAAATGATGAAATTTGCAACAACCTGTGGAGAAATGTTTGTATAAGAGAAGCAGAATCGGATACCAAACACAGAAAGCACTGTACTCATAAAATAAAATGCCTTACCTAAGTATCATTTTTAATCTAAATATTTCTAGGTTTTTTACAGTTTCCTCTTGCCCTGGAACTCTTGAGGCTAAGTTCTTTAGAGATTTGATTATCATTGACAAAGCATCATTTTTGGCTTCATTCTTGGCTTCTTTTTTCAGTTCATCATCAGTTAAGTTTTCTAAAAACTGTGGAACCATTTCTATAATTGGAAGGAAGTATTTCTTCACTGTATGCAGTGTTAGAAACTCATAGCACTGTCCAAATGGTCTGGAGAGAGAAAAAACAGTATAAAAGGCTTAAAGTAGTGTTCAGGGGAATCAGTATTTACTAAAATTTTGTACAAACCAGCCAAAGTATTATCCCTCCCCACATTTTGCCATCCCATTAGCAGATGATGAATGTTGTGGTTTCCAGGTATTTTTGAGGGGCAATATGTGAATTGGATACCCCCCAAACACCAGAGCTCCTCCTGGTGGCCACCATGTTCCCTCTACCCACTGAAGCAATGCTTTATGGCAGGCTTCCTCAAACTTGGCCCTCCAGATGTTTTTGGTCTACAACTCCCATGAGCCCTAGCTAGCAGGACCAGTGGTCAGGGACGATGAGAATTGTAGTCTCAAAACATCTGGAGGGCCACATTTGAGGAAGCCTGCTTCATGACAACAAAGTGTCAAACTGACAGAGGCTACTGTGGGAAAATTAGTGCCCCTCTCCCCACTTGGACTCCCATTCTGCCCCAGAAGCTCCTGCCAAAATGACATCTCATGACATTGTTCCAAGGGCCTTTGTGAGTGTAAATAGTGGACATCAATACATCAATAACTGAAAAAAGATCTTGCTGTATCTCAACACCATTAATTTCATCCCAGATCTTGACCACTTCCATACTATTCAAGATAAATGTTCTCTACAAAGAGCTGAACTGCTAACAAAATGGCTCTGGCTGAGTTTGTATGTATCTCTCTTCCAAGAGCACTGGAGGTAAGGTTCCTTAGGTCCTTATACACAGACGCAACTCCCTACTGTATATGTAATATCCTCTTGCCCCAACTCATTACAATCCAGATGTGCCCAATTTTCTACATAAGAAACAATACAGGGTGCAGAAAGTTCAAATGGAGTGGTGGTCCTCCACCAGGAACAGACGTAGCTCACCAAAGCTTCAGCATTCTATTTCAACAGCAAACTGCTACTGGGGAAACACTGAAACCTCACAACAAACCTTGGCTTTCATCAGTCTCATTGCCGTAATTTCCAATAAATTATAGTTCCTAATTAAGGTCACCTGCCCAAAAGCTGAGCTTGCGAGATCAAAGTGAAGAAGAAAAAATAAGGTCTTCTGAAAGCGTGCAAGTTTTAAAGCTAATCTGTATGGTAATTAAGGTACAGTAGTTTTATAAATCTTTGCTCCTAGACTGCAAACCCTAAATGACAAAATATCTATTTTTTGAACCAATTGGCTCTTTTTGCAATCAAGCTAAACAGAATGTGCCTAGCTTAGCATTTGCAAAGAAGGTAGTATACTGTTTTCATTCTCTTCTTCCCTTTCAAAAAAGCTCAGAGCTGCTAACAATAAATCACACTAGAGGGTATATATACTTCACAAAAGTAACAAAAACTGCAGCACATCCATTCTCATGCACTACTGAAGAAACCAGAAGACTTCTGAATCTATTATTCAGACTTAATGCTCACTTGCTTGCACAAGCTGGGGCATCAGATTTTCATCAATCTTGCCCCACACACACGCAACAGCACTCCCGTGGTAAAGCCAATGATGAGAGAGAAACTAACTCAAGTAATAATATAAAAAAATTCCTTCAGTAGCACCTTAAGGTGCTACTGAAGGAATTTTTTTATTTTGCTTCGACTCAGACCAACACGGCTACCTACCTGTATCAAGTAATAATAGTAATAATAATAATAGTAATAATAATAATAATAATAATAATATTTATACCCCGCCCATCTGGCTGGGTTTCCCCAGCCACTCTGGGCGGCTTCCAACAGAAAAATAAAACACAATAATCTATTAAACATTAAAAGCCTCCCTGAACAGGGCTGCCTTCAGATGTCTTCTAAAAGTCTGGTAGTTGTTTTCCTCTTTGACATCTGTTGGGAGGGCGTTCCACAGGGCAGGCGCCACCACCGAGAAGGCCCTCTGCCTAGTTCCCTGCAACTTGGCTTCTCGCAACGAGGGAACCGCCAGAAGGCCCTTGGTGCTGGACCTCAGTGTCCGGGCAGAATGATGGAGGTGGAGACGCTCCTTCAGGTATACTGGACCGAGGGATCAAGGGATACTGTTATTCAGTTGATACATAGAAAAAGGACTTACTTGATGAGAGCTGCAATAATCTGAACATTCAATGCTGATCCACTCATAAAACGATCGTGTAAGATCTGAAACCCATTTAATGTGCCAAACTTGTTGATGAGATCTACTAGCCAGCCCTGCAAAACAAATTTTCCTGCTTTACATGTCATTCTACCAACACATATTTACATTGCAAAGAACAAGTCCTACTTTTGGTCACAATTAGAAGTAAATATACACCTTTAACCAGGATTATCCTCTCATGTACTGTTAATAATTTCAAAATATTTTGCAAGTTGTGATAACACAAGCAATTCAGTATTAAACTATTATAAAAGACAGGTATTTCTGAACAAGAGAGCTTTTATGCACAGTAATCTGTTACCGGTATCTTCTGCCCCAATTAATACAAGATTTCCTTTTAGGTTAGAAACCAGAAGCGAATACAGATTAATGGGGTGTGGGGGACAGTTTTAGTATATGGAGATCATCATAACAGCCTCAGCCAAAAGCTATATTGACCTCCTTTTGAAGTTCCAGTCATGTGAACTGAGACTTCCCAACACCTTGAGGCTCCAAGGGACTTAGCCTTGAAACAAACATACCAATTTATACACTTCAATGAAGTTAGCAACTTTCACAAATTTTAACATCAACTTTTTTGGCTGTGATTTGATACATTTGCAACTACAGTCGTACCTTGGTTTTCGAACAACTTAGTTGTCGAACATTTTGGCTCGCGAACGCCGCAAACCCAGAAGTGACTGTTCCAGTTTGCAAACTATTTTTGGAAGCCAAATGTCCGAAGGGGCTTCCACGGCTTCTGATTGGCTGCAGGAGTTTCCTACAGCCAATCAGAAGCTGCGCTTTGGTTTTTGAACGTTTTGGAAGACGAACAGACTTCCAGAACGGATTCCGTTCGACTTCCAAGGTACGACTGTACATTAAGGCTAATGATACTTAGTTTACAAATCCTGGTTAAGACAGAAGCATGTTTAGTATTAGCCAATGTACATTTCACAGTAGATTTTAAAAAAACCATGATGAAGTCTGACAGAAAATAGTGAAGAGAATTCATTTTAAGATTAATATTTAAGATTAGCTCTGATTTGTGCCTAAGCACAATGCAGGCTGCAGCACGTGTATATGTGTTTACGGCTTTTATGTCTTGATTAAGAATGCACTAAGAAGCAGGTAGAGAGTACAGTTTCTGCTTCACCTGGTTCTTACTTTTCCAACTTAGCAAAAACCGAAGAGGCAAACCAATACCCCAGAAAACAAATGTCCAGAAATGTCTTAAGTGAGACTGATCACTGTTGGTTCAAAATTTCAAATCAACACACCTTTGGTGACCGTGGGTCTGGAGGACGAGCATAAAGTTCATCTTCAGCCAGCTGAACTCCAGCAGGAACAGTTTCAGAGGGACGTGTACCATTGTAAAGATGGAATTTGCAATGAGGATTTAAGGCCATTGCAAGAAGTTCAAGAAGAGGAAACCAATCTTGGGCCAGCTTCGCCACACAGAGTTCAACTAGACGGTGAGTGTTGTTAATGATACATCTCTATTAAGAAAAAATACTTTATATAGACTTGCTTGATAGTGAAATTCCTTATCAGAGTAAAGGAAATTCTATAAACCTTTCTTGCATGAAATTATTTATTTCAAACCGTACAAATTTAAGCTACAGGAATTATATAGTAAAAGTAAGGCAACAATTTTCACAAGTGTCACAGTTAATTAATCAGTTTTTACCATACTGAAGCTGTTGAAATCACGGATACATGAATGGGTAGCTAAAACAAACTTACATGAATCTCAAATTTCCAGCCACTCACTGCCTCATCTGTAAGGATTTTTGTGAAAGAGATAGTTAACCCATCTCGAAAAAATCGCTGACATGCTTCACTTTTAACATCAAGGCCTGTGTAAAAAGAGATCATCAAAGAATTAAGTTTACTTGGTGTCATACACTAACTACTAAATTACCAACAGTAAAACATTTAGAAAATGCTTCGAAAGAAAGCTGTTTAATACATTTAATACCTATTATACTTTAACAACATTACATAGACTCTATATCCATGCAATAGTTTAACTACTGTTAGTTATTTTTCTATGCATGTTACTAGCCTTCAAGGTTGCAGGAAACACTACACTGCAGACATTAAATGCCCAGAAGCTAGGAAGTCCCTATCAAGAAGTTTGCAATAGCTAAAAGAAGTAGGGTTATCATTTTTATTATCCTTATCATTTATTTCCTCTCAACCTTGCAATCTTGCTTCTGTGCAACTCCCTCTACTAGTCAGCCCCCAATCAACCTGCCTTTCTCCAACTTGCAATGGATCTGAAGGCAAATTAGACCTGAAACTGACTCCCAACATTGATTCTATTAGTTGAGCACTTTCTCCTGTGCTAATTCTTTAGAAATGCATCAAATCTTTCACCTGTAGAAACACAAATGATTTAAACTAAAAACTGTAAAAATCCAATTATCTTCTTATAATCTGTACAATTCCTACAAGATGGGTCACTATCAACATCTTCCCAAATGCAAACAAGACCAAGCCGCTTGCTCAATACTGCCTACTGAGTTTAAATTGTAACCCATGGACTTCCCAAGTCATAGCTCACTCTCAGCCACTATGTACAATAATTCTTCAACTACTAAAATGCTGTTTAGATATACAAATGAAAGTTCTCCACCAAAACAAAACAAAACAAAACATATTTCTAAACTTACCTATTTACTCGTTTCATTGAACACTATGGGTGTTCCCCCATTTGCACAGGGTTTGTGTTCCAGGCCCCCGTGCACATAAACGAAAATCCGCAAGTGCGGAGAATCCTCTAAAAAGCCTCTAAATTCCCGTTTTTTTCCTGCTCTCCAGCTCTCTCTTCCCACAACTCTCTCTTCAATTAGAGTTGAAGTTCTGGGGCCAGCTGGAGGATGCACAGAAAAGCGGCAGCGGCTGCACCACTGCACACATCAGCTGCTAAGCCTAGCAGCCTAAACAAAGCCCTGCTGCCCCGCCCGTCTCTTTGGGGATTCCTCAGGCACCAGGAAGGGTCCCTTGCAAGCCACGAGGACTCTCCAGCTCTCTCCCATTTCCTGGCTTGAATCTATTTATTTCTTTATCTCCCTTTATACACAGTCAAGTAGTTAGTAAAGCTAGCAATTCAACTTACCTTTTTTACTAAGCTCAATAGCAGCTTCTAGAAGAACTTCTAACTCCCCTTTAGGCAATACAGGAACAACCCATCGAGGTCTAAGAAAACATTAGAATTAGAATATAGTATTTCAGATTCAGGTAGGTAGCCGTGTTGGTCTAACGCAGTCGAAATAAATTAAAAAATTGTCAAGTAGCACCTTAGATTGTCAAGCTTTCGTGTGTATCTGAAGAAGTGTGCATGCACACGAAAACTTATATCCAGAACATACTTAGTTGGTCTCTAAGGTGCTACTTGACAGTTTTTTATTTATAATATTTCAATTTGACATGAAATCTAACTTTCCCCCTTCAATGTCCTTCATCTGGAAAAGATGAAATAATTTGAGCCACAAATTAACACACTGCCTGAAAAATCTGCCACTCTCACTTCCTTGCAGTCCTATTGAGCATTAAGCATTTTGGGTTTATATATTTTTTTAATCCTACGGAAAAAATTCTGCTAACTAAACAACTTATAAGCACATCCTGCTTTAATTATGAAATACTGTGTATGGCAGATACACCATATATAAAATACCTGTTAATCATGTCATCCAACTTGGCCAGGTCAGTGTGTGGAAATGCAGGCTCCTCATCTTCAAGCTGTGGTGGAGCATCACCTTGACCCTGTTCATCAGGGGGTGTAGCTGGGGAATTCTCATTTGAAGAATCAGGGGAAGAAGTCTGAATTAGAAAATATATAGTTATGTAAACCACTCAAATACTGAAATTCCTGCATTTTTTAAAAAATTACGGTGTCATCATACAGTTTAATCAAGTTTAAATGTCTCCTAATAATATTCAAATGGTATACCTTCCCCCCCCCCAACCTTTCAAGGGTAAATGTATCTCTTTCTTCTTCGTATTTATGCTGCACAGGACAGTTATTTCACACTTTCATTTTAATCACATTTGTACTACATTTGTGGTTTTAGTTTTCAACATATAACTCTGCAAAATTCCTTTCCCCCATGTACTAAATTTAATAGCTTTTCTAAATCACAACCCCCTCCAAAATCAAAACATAAGCTTTGATATGGTCCTCCTGGTCATAGGTCATAATTCTAACTCAGTAGCTGCCATGTGTGGTGGGATAGACCCAACCTTCTGACACCAGCATCACTGCTACTTCCCTGGATGAGGCTGTGACAAGGCAGGACAGCAGCAAATTTGGGCCTGTGCAGGGAGCACTGGTGAGATCACACTGGTCTACCACACACTACTGCAAATGTAATGAGTTCAACACCTCTATGCAATGTAATGCACGAATAACACAAGCAACATCCACAGCAGCCTGAAACCTATAAAATTCAGTCTCAATCAGGTGCCCTCCGAGTCCTCCTGTAGGGCAAGCACTTTACATTCCAAGCATAATGAAGAAAAAAGCCACTTTCCACCAAGTTCTATGCTCAGGGATAGCAAACACAGTGCCCTCCAGAGGTTTTTGACTACAGCTCCAATCAGCCCAGCTAGCATGGCCAATGGAAGCCCAAAACATCTGGAGAAAAGAATGCTGACTACCCCTGCTCTATTTGCTACTGAGAACACCAGTGAACATCTATTCCAGTTGCCTGCATGTTTCCTTGGCAATATTTACACAATTTTAATGTAAGCAAACTTTTTCTGTATGTTCTATAGTTCTTTACTGAGCTGTAGGCTGCTCTTATAAAAGGAGAAAAAGCACATCAGCCAGCAACACTTTGACAATCTTCTCCTCATTGGAGACAATACATTCACAACATTGTGCAAACACCAATTGCGGAATTCAACATTAAGCTTTTCCAATTGTTCCATCTGTGTAAGCATTTCAGCTTACTAGGCAGAATGATACCTCTCCCCCTTCCCTGTGCTGCTCTGGCACTTCTCCTGACCCTCCCAGAGTTAATTTCAGGGGTGCAGGGAGGCACACGGGTAAGGGGAAGAGGAAGAGGGGAAAGGTCCATTGTGCAAACTGAAGTTCTTGTACTGACAGGGCTCATTAGGAGAACTGCACTACATTTGGTAGCAACGTCTCCTTGATGAACATCCAACAAGTCTTACATATTGTACTGACTGCCAAAATGCTGAGAACAATGAAAGAACAGCAAAAGCAAGTTTGGAGCAACACTATTGTGATACAATGATCAACAGAAAGTGGTGGGGGAAATTACTTCTATTGGAGGATGTGAGTTGGCGCAAGATCTCCAAGACACTGATGTGATTATGTTCATGCAGCAAGAGTACAAGAGCTCTAAACTCACTCCTGTTCTCACTATGCATAGAGGTAGCATGTGTGAGCATGTAACATTATCATCAGAACAAGCCTCAAATAAAGCCAGTTTTGTTCACCATGTGTGCAAAAAATAAAACCTCAAGTGCAGCAAGCAAAACCATTTTTTTTTGCAGCAATTTCTGAGAAATCCCAATCTAATTACTGGATCTTCTCAGAATGGTTTTGAACAACTATATTTTCTGAGCCAGATGAACAGAGTATAGACCCAAACAAGAATTTGTTTAACAAAAGCAGCAATTTAAGCAATAGCCTCTAGTACAGGCATCCCCAAACTGCGGCCCTCCAGATGTTTTGGCCTACAATTCCCATGATCCCTAGCTAACAGGACCAGTGGTCGGGGAAGTTGGAAATTGTAGTCCAAAACATCTGGAAGGCCGAAGTTTGGGGATGCCTGCTCTAGTATATGCAATTAATACATACAAGCTGTCACTCATCTGCTTGCTTTTAGCAACTTAAGAACACATGTAAACACCTATGTGCAAACAGGCATGGAAGAGTTTGTGTATTCTCTCTCATTTACTATGCTTATTTGCTACAAATAGTTGTGTGGGTGGCAAGCAGCTTTTGTGAATTTACAAGGCTACTGTAAACCTCAGCAGTTCACCTGCTGTAAGTGAAGTTAACTGTACAAAACCTAGTGCTTCCAACAGAAGCCATGGAAACCTTGTCTATGTAAATAAAGCTTAATAACTATTACAATTCACTTCAACAATGATTCCCTTATCAATTGTAATTTTATTCTACTATAGAATGTGACATTTCACTCATTTGGCAAGAAAAACATGAGGTTTTTTAATGCAGTGGAATAGGAGTTCGGAGACCTCAGAAGTCTAGCATTACTGTGAGGATGATCCTTGCCTTCTCCACAGCCCGAAGATTGGAAAGAAAGCTTGGGGGTTGTTTTACACTTCAAAGTGCAGTGGCAACCTGGCACACCCCAGTGAAGCCAGGTGCTGACACTTCTTAGTGCATCTCAGAAGGCTACTGTTAAAATAACCAGTCCCAGCCATCTCTTCCCCTCTAAACTGGATCCAGACCTGGGAACAGTAATCATACATGACCTTCTGAGGGACTCAGAAACCTAGCACAAGAGCAGGGAATCCCCACTCTCCTTTCCAAGCTGAAGATGAAATGGGCTTGTTTTTGCAGAAAAGATCACATTAACTCCCTATGTACCTCCAAGCTCAGAGCTATAGAGTGACTGTACCCAACCTCATGCTGTATTACAGAGAGGACTACACAAGATCTGGGCCAAAAGCATACACCTCCTGGGAGAGGGATACAGTTATAGTGTCAAAAATGTTTAATTAACAAAGCCAGCCAAAATATGTGGAATCTTTATTTAGAGAATCTTAATTTTTAAAACAAATATTCAAAGAGACTCTCACCATGCAAGGGGTTTGTAAACAGGAGATGCCCAGACTAACTTTACTGGGATGTATTTAATGTGGAAAGTAGAACTGAAGTGTATTGTTGCAAGATTAAGGTTAATTAGTGTTATCAATTACAACATTTGCTCAAAAAAAATCTAAACTTTGATTACTTATATGAATATCCACCATACCTGATTCTGCTGGAGAGGAGGCTGGGACTGTCCATCAGGAGCCTGGCCCTGGCTGTCGTTCCCTCCTACTGGAGAGCCACGGGTCGTGGCTGTCATACTCGAAACAGGGCAGATTTTTGCAATTTTGTCTGCTTATGTAGTTGTTGAGAGAGAAAAACTTATAGTCCGCTTAATAAAGTTGAAGTACCAGCATATGTCTGTTTTAAAAAGCTCCAACTCAAGAACAAGCCATCTTGCAGAGACCATTGCATAACCTGAAAGAGATACATTCAAACATATAATTTTGTTTTAAACTTTTTGAACATGCAAATACAAACAGGCCCATTTAAAGAACTTCCTGCCCCACACATAAATCCAACTCAGAATCACAAATGGCCCAAGCCAGTGGTTCCCAATTGGGAGTCCGTGCAACCCACTCAGGGGAGTTATGGCACCATTCACATAACAAAAAATACCAGAGAGATAATAAACATTGTAAAATGTAGGGGGTCCATGGCTTGGCTTTTGAAAAAACGGGGTCCTCAGTACTTAGCTAATTAGGAACCACTGGCCTAAGCCATTTAGTATGCCTCTGGAAGCCAAACTATGAAGGTAATAGAATTTAAACAATAAAGCAGTTGCTAAACCACTGAGCCTAGGGCTTGCTGATCAGAAGGTCGGCAGTTCGAATCCCTGTGACGGGGTGAGCTCCCGTTGCTTGGTCCCAGCTCCTGCCAACCTAGCAGTTCGAAAGCACATCAAAAATGCAAGTAGATAAAATAGGAACCGCTATAGCGGGAAGGTAAACGGCGTTTCCATGTGCTGCTCTGGTTTGCCAGAAGTGGCTTTGTCATGCTGGCCACATGACCTGGAAGCTATACGCTGGCTCCCTCGGCCAATAATGCGAGATGAGCGCGCAACCCCAGAGTCGGTCACGACTGGACCTAATGGTCAGGGGTCCCTTTACCTTTAAGGTAATAAAGTAGTTACTGTGACCCAGTTATTTTCTTATACTGCCAGACGTATCTGACCAGTCGCTTATCTGTTCCCTCAGAATAGCAAGTCTTCTTCAGGCATGAAGAAAATGCAATTCCAACAATAGCAGTCTATGCAGCCAAAAGGGCATTCTGCTACAAGAATTTGAAAAAAATTATGCCATGGTCAGTGCTGGACCAGTTGTGGTTATGAGTTCATCCTTAATATACCCTAACCCTTTCTGAAATAAATCTATCTCAAATGATACAGAAAATCACCTACATAAAGACTTATTGTCAGCATTTTGGCAGTAAGGTAATAGTTTGCATTCAATCATGCTTAGAATTCCCTTAATTTATCATAGGTATTCTGACTACAAGTTAGACTGTTAAAAGGGTGCAAAGAGTTGATCTCAGTATCTCTTCAGTGACTGTGCAACTCCTATCTCCCAGAACCTGAGCATTTTCTAGACTAGGAGTGGCTAACCTGCTGCCCTCCAAATATTGGACAACTCCTAAAATTTCTGATTACTGGCCATGCTTGCTGGAGTGGATGAGTTGGACGCCTACAAGAACATCTGAAGGGCCACAAGTTCCTCATTCTTGCTACAGATGTGCTTCAAGACTGCCTTGTTCTGGCATTCTGATTTTTAAGGTGGCATATGGCAATTAGATATAGTATGTAACACATTGGTGAGTAATGGCCATAAAAATCAATCAAATTAGAATACTGAATAGAATATACACATTTCAGATAAGAAGGAATACCATTAATGTGGCATCAAGATGAATTAGGTAAATTAATCTAAAAACTGGCTTTTAAGTACAATTTAAATCAAATAAAAATTGAATTTTCTTTTTTGAAAAGTATTTGTTTATCCACTGGTTGAAGCATCATGTTCACTTGCTTACTGGCAACTCTATTATTTCTGGTAGTCTTTTAATGTCTGGAATTAGTATGCACAATTTGTGAAGCCACATCTTTAAAACAAAAAAAAAAGGTAAAGGACCCCTGACAGTTAAGTTCGGTCGTGAACGTCTCTGGGGTTGCGACGCTTATCTCGCTTTACTGGCCAAGGGAGCCGACGTTTGTCTGCAGACAGTTTTTCCGGGTCATGTGGCCAGCATGACTAAGCTGCTTCTGGCAAAACCAGAGCAGCGCATGGAAACACAATTTACCTTCCCGCACTTTGACATGCTTTTGAACTGCTAGGTTGACAGGAGCTGGGACCGAGGAACAGGAGCTCACCCTGTCGCAGGGATTTGAACTGCCGACCTTTTGATCGGCAAGCCCTAGGCTCTGTGGTTTAGACCACAGCGCCACGCGCAACCATCTAAATAGAGAATAGTTTTATTTAAAGGGTGAAAGGAATTACTTTTAAACATCACAGTCCAGTAGTTTAAGTATGTTATGGGTTAGAACTAAACACACATCTACTCAACTGGCATAAAATATTAATTCAGCTGTCTCATAAGAATATTCCAGTATAAAAAATAATCATGAATTAAGAGTCACCGGTCTAATCACTAAAGCTATATGTAACAAATATTCCAGGCAATCAGCTCCAGCTCAACACCTTGTACCCTTGGGCAGCTGCTACGGTAGGCCTCCATTGAGCAGCTACATTTTGCCATTTCCCACATGTTCTGAGATATAGTGCACCTCAAGAGCATTTTGGGAAATTTTAACATGCCAGTGCTTAGCTACCCATTGCTGCAGTCAAGTACACCCACAGCAGGGAAGACCAACATAGGAAAAGGCCCAGTAAAATTTGAAGCCGGTCAAGCCTACAACCACTTTGGAAATCAGTTAAAGCCATAACTACACACAAATAGAATGAGTAAAAAGTTTCATGGTGTAACTAATAGTGTTAAAACAGTTTGCAGCTTGCCTTCTTGCCTGCTGTGAGCTGCAACTGCTTCCAGGAGAGCAGTGCAGTGATAGAGTGCATCACTGTCTGTTTTTTCCTCCTCCGGTCACCTCCATTTTATTTTAAAATGCATTCTCACTTTTCAGACACATCCACAAGCAGATCCTAGCCACAGTGACATGAAACCTTTCTTTTTTCTTTTTGCTATTTCCCCCCCAGTAAGATATAATGAACTAAAAGAATGAAACAGATTTCTACCTAACATCATCATTACCATCATCATCAATATATAACAGCATAAATCTCCACATGGAACCACCCAACTGGAAAGGATCCTGGTGCCTGCTACATCAAACCACCAGGTAAGACTTAGTACATTGTATACCAGGAAGTACTGTAACATTAAAAGGTGTCAACTGGAGGAATGTTTTTCCCTCCACTTCCTGACAGACAATTGATGTAGCATCTGTGCCCCTCACTGGTGAATTCAAATGAAGGGTGGGAGATCTCTTGGAGAAATGAGGTCTTTGGTCTAAAGCAATTTTAAGAGACAGCAGGGTCTGTGCAGACCTTTGTGACAGGCCTGTTCAAACTAAAATGGTTTGGGGGGACGTCTCAGAAAAGCTTATAATCTTGTAAATCTGCTAGACTGTAAAAAGAGATAATTCCAATGGGTTTCCGCCTTATCACTATGACAACCACTTCCCTTCTTTTATAAAGGAAAGGAAGTGAGCACTGTGGTGGGAAGAACAGGGAACAACAACTTCCCCTACTGCTGCCACTAACGTGTGTTACATGATTTTGAGCACATGCACATTATAACAAGTCGCTTAAAAACACAGAATTATCATTGTGTTATGACTTCACTCTGTTTGCAAGTTTCAACTCAATCATCTTGCATTTAAGATTTAAAAAGAATACTTTTAGAGTGATTCCTGTGTCAGTCTTGGGAAATGGGTTAAACCAGGCACCCCCAAACTTTGGCACTCCAGATGTTTTGGACTACAATTCCCATCATCCCTGACCACTGGTCCTGTTAGCTAGGGATCATGGGAGTTGTAGGCCAAAACATATAGAGGGCCGCAGTTTGGGGATGCCTGGGTTAAACAAAGAAAAGTGATTAAGTTATGCAATCTCTTTTATTTACACAGGCCCAGTTTCGACTACTTCATTCCACTAGTAGAACCCAGTGCAAGGCCTCTTGCTAAAGCAATGTGGCTTCCCCCTTTCTCCGACTCCCAAATCTGCTCTGGAAGAACCCATTTGTGATAACTCTCAGAATAACATGCAGGAAGGAGGGGGTATCAGGCTGGCAGAAATGCTTGCACTCACAGAATGGATCTCCTTAGCCATTCGTTGAATCTTACCCAGTGAGCTTTCAAGGCAATATACAGCTAGTAGCAATAGTGTAGAGCAGGCATCCCCAAACTTCGGCCCTCCAGATGTTTTGGACTACAATTCCCAACTTCCCCGACCACTGGTCGTTAGCTAGGGATCATGGGAGTTGTAGGCCAAAACATCTGGAGGGCCGCAGTTTGGGGATGCCTGGTGTAGAGCAGTGTTTCTCAACCAGTGTGCCTCCAGATGTTTTGGGACTACAACTCCCATCATCCCTAGATAGCAAGACCAGTGGTCATCTGGAGGCACACTGGTGTAGAGCAATGGTGTCCAAACTTGCCCTCCAGCTGTTTTTGGACTACAACTCCCATCATCCCTAGCTAACAGGACCAGTGGTCAGGGATGATGGGAATTGTAGTCCCAAGACAGCTGGAGGGCCAGGTTTGGCCACCACTAGTGTAGAGCAAGCTAATGTCAGCCACACAGCTGATTCCAAAACAATACGTTGTGGATGATTATTGTACATTTTAGTTACCGTACCAGAAATCTCTAAGGCAAATCAACTGCTAACATTTAGTAGATAGCCCACATCTGCTAGCTACTGAAATTATACAACTCTAAACTGCCACAATTCATTTTATAATTTTTATGTGAAAGATGCCCTCATTTGGACCGTGCCTGCATTTGGACATCATGCTAGACTATAATGTACAACAGGGAGGGGAAACTGGGATGGGCGTTGAATGTGGCCAACCAGGAGTCCCTATTGGGTCCACATGCCTCTCCTCAAGACGTACCCCTCACCAGCCCTGCTTCACATTATCTTCAAGTGTTTGTGCCTGCCTGGAATCTGCCCTTGAGCTCGGAGGATGTCTCTTGCTTTCCTAGATGGAGGATAGAGACATGTGTCTGTGGAAGCTTATGACTTTTGTAAAGGACAACTCTGAGGTTGCGGCGCTCATCTCGCTTTACTGGCCGAGGGAGCCGGCATACAGCTTTCGGGTCATGTGGCCAGCATGACTAAGCCGCTTCTGGCGAACCAGAGCAGCGCACGGAAACACAGTTTACCTTCCCACCAGAGCAGTACCTATTTATCTACTTGCACTTTGACGTGCTTTCAAACTGCTAGGTTGGCAGGAGCAGGGACCGAGCAACGGGAACTCACCGCTAACCTTCTGATCAGCAAGCCCTAGGCTCTGTGGTTTAACCCACAGAGCCACCTGCATCCCCATGACTTTTGTATGGCTAGAAAATAGGGTACCATACAAAAATAAACATCACATCCATTGGCCTGTGTAATTCCTTCTCTCTGGCCTGGTCCACTTTTTCCTCTGGTCACAGCCACTTTACCCTAGAAAGTTATGCAAGAGGAAATGTTGCCCTTGGGACTAAAAAGATTCCCCACCCCTGAGTTTAATGATATGAACTAGCTTAAGACTCCACCTAAGCTCAGGCCCTTCCCTCTTCTCATTACACAGTCTGGAATTGGTGTTTGGATACTTTTGCTTCTGGTTAACGGCTTGCTATGTCATCTGGACCTGGATCTGTTGTTATCGTTAACTAGGGTTAACTATGCCTGAAGTTGGTTGGTTTGAAATTAACTGTAGTTAATGCTAATTACAATTTGACAGGCAAGAACATACAACAAACTGCTGTTAACCAAAAGCAGAAGTTAACACTTCCAAAATATTCCTCCTAGACACACATGAGGATGGGTTGGGGAGCATATGAGCCTAAAACAAGATTCATTCCTATCTCACTAAAGCACCGTGTCTTTCAGCTCCAGATCCCATTAGCCCATGCCAGCAGGGTCAATGGTAAGGGATGATGAGAGTTCAAGTCCAGCAATATCTGAAAAGCTACAGATTTCTTATCAATTTTTTATTTATATATTTTTAAAATATTTCTCAATGCAATAATACACCAAAAATAATTCTAGGAAAAATTTGCAAGGAGGTAAAAATATGACTCATGTAACCATTTCACAACAAATGTTAGTAACCAAAATTGACACCAACAAGCAAAATCCTTCATAATTTATGCACTATTTTGACAGCTGTTTTCTTACTAGTCAGAGAATATAGCTCCTGATGGTTAAGAGAACATCTAGCTAGCTCCCCCCAGTGGTACTTACTGATGAAGTAAAAACAATCCAAAAGCTAGAGTGGACTTACAGTTGTCATTACTATTGATAGCCAACTGCTATAGCCAAATAAATACGTTTCATAAATCTTATTCTAGTTATTAGTCAACATAGAAGCCTTAGAGATTACTGTTGCTTATTTGAGCTTCTTTATAATTGTTTGTAGGATTACCAAACTCTGCTGTAGTTCCTTTATATAATTATAGATACAATTTTCGCTGTACAATTCTCTTTCTTCATCTACTAGATGAATTCACATCTCAAGCAATTTTAACTTAGCACACATTGTTTAATTCCCTATTTGCTTATTTTTTAAAGTTAGGGGCTTCAATCCAGAGGTGCACAAGCTCTGGATCCAAGCCCACTGCATTTCTCTCATATACAAATTATTGCTACAACCATGGTCATGCTACAATACATAGGTAGAATTTCCATGTTTTGCTCCAAAATAAATTCTGCATACACAGTGTTTTCCCAAACTGATTGTTCTGAACACTCTTTCAGAAATTATCTTCTGCATGGAACACTACATATGCTCTAAAACTCAAGACAAGCCAAACAGCTGAAATCCAACAACATACCATACATTTGACTGACTTTTCAGAATTCATAAAGTCTTCATAAACTTTTTAAGAGGCTTAGTGCATGCAACACCACCTTCCACCCAAACTAATGAAGTATTTTGAATACCTGATTATTGCCTCATCAAGCTCAGATACAATCCACTTTCCATTAAAATTAATGACAAAAAATCCATTGACAGACATAGCAAGTCTGCAACCACTGATATGAAAAAACAATCTGACTAAATCTGTTTTAAATAAATATACCATTATATAAATATTTCATTAAGTTTGCATAGGGTATTCTGAATATACGTACAGTGGTACCTCAGTTTATGAACACAATTGGTTCCGGAAGTCTGTTCATAAACTGAAGTGTTTATAAACTGAAGCGAACTTTCCCATTGAAAGTAATGGAAAGTGGATTAATCTGTTCCAGATGGTCCGCGGAGTACTTAAACTGAAGCGTTCATAAACTGAAGCAAACTTTCCCATGGAAAGTAATGGAAAGTGAATTAATCCGTTCCAGACGGGTCCGCGGAGCACTCAAACTGAAGCGTACTTAACCCAAAGCATGGGTGTAATTGGTTCCAGAAGTCTGTTCATGAACTGAAGCGTTCATAAACTGAAACGAACTTTCCCATTGAAAGTAATGGAAAGTGAATTAATCCATTCCAGATGGGTCCGCAGAGTTCGTAAACCGAAAATTCGTAAACCGAGGTGTTCATAAACCGAGGTTCCACTGTAGTCAGTTAAAAAGAAGAAGAAGCACATACATATGGAAGATTATTTAAATGTTTTAGGGGAGACTGCCGCGGAAACATCCTAAGTCTTTACTGGACAAAAAAATATAGTGACATGGTTTAGACACAATGTTACTGATGCTTTATAAATACCACTTGGTTTTTCTAGGCAAAGAAACCAGAACATTCCCCAAGCACTCCTGAAATCCTAAAACATCTCACAAACTTCAAATTAATAAGACAGTATTGCCAGTTCAATAATTAAATTCTGGGAAGTGACCTTTCATATCAAAAAGGAGTTTCAAATAAATCCATGTGGTCTTTATACTACTGCTGTCAGTATCAAAAAGAAAGGTTGTATGTAACATTAAAGTAAGTTGAAGTCTACTTGTGTTTCAGGGCTTTCCAACTCCCCATACCCTGCAGAAAGCCTCTCCCAAAGCAAGCTGCTGTTTTCCCATTTCTTTTGCAATGCCACCATACCCAAGGTCAGAGGTTTCCTCAATACTCTGTAGAGGCTTTTTGAGGAGTGTAGGGGGTTGGAGTCAAAATGAGGAGTCGAAAAGCCCCATTGTACAATAAGACAACCCACTGTATTTACTCCTTGACAAATATAGATCAGAAGCGTTGCAGCACTATAATTTATAGGTACTAATCACTAACTCTTTGCATAAAGCAGCAAATAGATTTATGTAAAGTTGTCCAAACTTTCTCATGTATAGAGACAAGAAACAGATGTTCTTTCAGAACATCAGCTCTCCAAAAACATATACAGTGGTACCTCGGTTTATGAACACAATTGGTTCCGGAAGTCTGTTCATAAACTGAAGCGTTCATAAACTGAAGCGAACTTTCCCATTGAAAGTAATGGAAAGTGGATTAATCCGTTCCAGACAGGTCCACAGAGTACTCAGCCTGAAGCATACTTAACCCGAAGCATGGGTGTAATTGGTTCCAGAAGTCTGTTCATAAACTGAAGCGTTCATAAACTGAAGCGAACTTTCCCACTGAAAGTAATGGAAAGTGAATTAATCCGTTCCAGATGGGTCCGCGGCATTCGTAAACCGAAAATTCGTAAACCGAGGTGTTCATAAACCGAGGTTCCACTGTACTCTCAATATGAACATGTCTGGGCTATCAAACAACATATATTCATTCTCTATCAAAACAAAAATTTATGAAAGTACAAATTATGCAGTTTCTGAAAATTCAAACTGTTGTCTGTATCGTTAAAGAGGACACAATGCCAATGAATACAGAAGGCATTCAAAAGGAAAATCTCCAGATGAGCAATGTTAAAACCTAATTTAACTCTTTTAAATATTTAAACTTAATCTAACTCTTTTGCACTCTTTACATTACATGAAAATTTCAATAAAGCTAGCAGAATGTAATGGAATATGTGGTTTTAATTTTCCAAAGCTTAAGGCTGAATTTCAGTCATTTCTAATGGTAACATATTGCAGTACAGTGGTGCCTCGCTTAACGAATGCCCTGCTAACGAAATTTCCGCTTAACGAAAGGTTTTTCTAGTGGAGGTTGCCTCACTAGACAAATGCGTTTTATGAAAAATTCATCTAGCGAATCGCGGTTTCCCATAGGAATGCATTGAAATTCAATTAATGCGTTCCTATGGGCAAAAAAATTTCAAAAAATTTCAATGCATTCCTATGGGATTCGCTAGACGAATTTTTCGTTATAAGAAAAGACATGTGGAACGAATTAAATTTGTCTAGCGAGGCACCACTGTATTTTAGTGTTTGCACTAAAAGTAAATACAATTACTGTAAATATTAATCTTAAATCCTAAAAACTGGTATCACAGCTTCCAAGTTATGGAAATTTCTACAGCAAGAAAACAAAAAGCACAGGTAATTTATTATATTTAAGATTTTTATTGGCCTAACAATTAAAGACTCTAGGGTTATGTCACCAGAAATGTTAAGGATGGCTGAAAGTATTGCTTTTATTTTATTTGTGACCGTATTATCAATGGTTTGACTGAAACTGGACAAAAACTTAGTTTCCAAAGTTAGGACCACATGTAACACCCCTCAAACTCATTATTTTCTCTAGTCTCCACCACTCTTCCAGTTAGCAAATGTGAGAAACCTGCCTACTGCCTTTGAACCAAAAGTACCCATCTCAACATAGAAGATGGTGAGATTCTTCTACTGTACAAATACCCAAGCCACCTGGTTCTCTGGCAAAGATGCCTATCAGCCCACAAATTACTGCCCCAATTTCTTCCTGAATATTGAGAACAAACGTAAGGTCTTCTGAATGTTGTTCTGCTGAATTTCATATATTCTCCAACACTGTACCACAAACATCATTGTGATGGCAATCTTCAATGCAAATAAGCCTAGGTATTATTGTGAACTTTTAGAACTATTTTGGTTGAAAAGTATACAAATATGTAAAAGAAGTTTTTAAAATAAAACTTACAACATAAGCCCTCCTTCACTCAAGGAGAAAAGGAAGCGGATGTTCTTTCTCTAAACTTTGGAGCAGCAGAAGTAGTGTGAATGCTATCCCCAAACAAGATTAGCCTTTATGAACATTGTAGTATGGATTTAGGGGCAATGCTGTTGAACTACCATCTAATTCAGGCACCCCCAAACTTTGGCCCTCCAGATGTTTTGGAATACAATTCCCATCATCCCTGACCACTGGTCCTGTTAGCTAGGGATCATGGGAGTTGTAGGCCAAAACATCTGGAGGGCCGCAGTTTGGGGATGCCTGATCTAATCTCTCCTAGTACTCAATCTGTATCAACTCTCCTGGGATTTATGCCCATTAGTTAGAATCCTGCCTTCTGGGGCACCAGAAAACAAGTACAGTGGAACCTCGGTATATGAACACCTCGGTTTATGAATTTTCGGTTTACGAACTCTGCGGACCCGTCTGGAACGGATTAATTCACTTTCCATTACTTTCAATGGGAAAGTTCGTTTCAGTTTATGAACACTTCAGTTTATGAACAGACTTCTGGAACCAATTACACCCATGCTTCGGATTAAGTACACTTCAGGTTGAGTACTCCGCGGACCCGTCTGGAACGGATTAATTCACTTTCCATTACTTTCAATGGGAAAGTTTGCTTCAGTTTATGAACGCTTCAGTTTAAGTACTCCGCGGACCATCTGGAACAGATTAATCCACTTTCCATTACTTTCAATGGGAAAGTTCGCTTCAGTTTATGAACACTTCAGTTTATGAACAGACTTCCGGAACCAATTGTATTCATAAACCGAGGTACCACTGTACTGTATTCACCCTTTTCTATAGGACAGCCTTCAGAAAGTTAAAGCATACTGTCATTTCCTCTTCTCAATATTCTCTCCTCCAGTCTGAAAATATCCACTTCCTTAAACCTTTCTTATGAGGACTGTTTTCCAAACCACTATCTTTCATTGCTCTCTTTTGAACCCATTTCAATTTGACTAGATCCTTCTTAAATTAGGGCACCCAGGGATGGTCACAATGTGCTAGATGAAGGCTGACTAGTGCAGAATAAAATGGAAACTACTGTAGTATTTCTGTTGACATGGAAACTTTCTGTTGACTATGGTTCTATAAACGCCCCAAACTGCAACAACCTTTCTTGCTGCTGCATCATAATACTGACTAAATTTCAGTCAGAAACCAACTACATTTTCACGTCCAATTGCTAACCCATAAAACACTTTATTGCTATACCTGTGCATCGCGGGGGTGGGGTGGGGGGGAGAGTTGGCCTACATCCATAACTTTTGCAATTGTCTGTGTTGAATTTCATTTTTCTTAGGTTTGCCCCAGTTTTTCATGTTATAAAGGTCATTTTGATCCACACACACATACACACGGTCTTCTGAGGTGTTTACTATTGCTCCAGAGCCCTCAAACACCCCACTCAAAACAAGTTGCTCACAGTTCTCCTTTTGGAAGAAGACTGGAGGCAGCTTCACGTTTTCCTTGTTACCCATTCATCATCCTTACTGAGCTGTTGTTCTATAATTTCTCTCCTCTTCCTTTGAATATACCTTTAAAAATTGTTTTTGTTCGTTTAGCATTCCCCAAAAGCACCAGCTATTTCAAGCTTTAGTTTTCTTGACACCACCCATACAACTTTGGGCCACTTATTTGTACTCACCCTTGCTTACCCTTCCTGCCACTTCTTTGTATATGTCCCTTTTATCTTCAGCTCCTTCCTAACCCTTTCTTCCAGCTACACTAGTTTTTTAACACCCCGTAATTGTTTGCAATTGCACTGTTAGTGACCCCGTCTACAGAAATTCTCACCTGCATTAGTCTGCCTTCCCCACTGGCATATCCAGCCATGGAATCCTACCCAGTGTTAGAAACTCAGATATATAAGCTAGGCACCAAAGGCACCTTAAACCTAGGCTATGCTCGCAGCAACAGAATGTCTATTTGTCAGGGGTTAGACTAGCTGACCCTTGGGATCCCTTCCATTCTATGATCTCAACGACACTACTTGATTGTAGCTTGCTCTTACAACGATTCACTTGTCCCAGTATGCAAGAAGGAGAAACACACCATGGAAAAAGAATTAGCTACTGTATTATACTGTAGCCTAAGGCAGAGGTTTTTAAACTGTGGTCACCAACCTGGCACCCATAAATCTCCAAGTAGTCGCAATTGGACCCGCACTAGTAGTGAAACTCACCTGGGAATTTTCAAACCCTGATCCTACCTAGCATTTTCTTGAACTTATTGAAATTTGTTTTCCTATAATCCAAAGATACCACTTTTGGCTTTAAATGATTTCATGAAATTCTACATTACAAGGTCACTTTTCATTGACCAACTCTTCCCTATTGGTTAAGATCAGGTCAAGTATAGCTGACTCACTCATTACTAGACATTGCCTCAGTTTCTTCTGTACAGGCACTGATTGATTAGCACATGTCCAAAAGATACATGACAGCGTGCAAACGCACAGCACCAAACACGCAAGTGACCAAAAACGTCACAATACAAGTCACTAAAAGGGTGGGACGGGACATGCTTATACACACTTTGCTGGTGCGCATAGGGGCTGGGAACGGAACCCCCACAAGAAATGGTTGTTGACTGTACCTTTAATGTATCACTTCATGCTTACCTTCAGGTTACTGAATTGTGGCACAAGCTCAACTTACAGTATTTACCTCAAATAGGTAAATATTCGGGATAGATAATTAGCCAACATAATAGCAAACTTCCAAAATGGAAGAGCCATATGTCTATTTCATTGCATGCAACAGCTCTCCTGGCAGAACTTATTCCTCTGTGCCCAACACCTATTAAACACACTACTGCTGTTTCAGATGAGCTGTTGGTCCTTCTCTTTCTAGAATCTGATTAGCCCTCAAGCCAAACAACTGCTATCCTCCTCCCTTCCCCATTCTGGTTTACAACCAATGATTCTTAGCCATGGACACTAAGCCTGCTTCTTGTAATGTTTCTGATACACTTTCTTGAACTGCTCTGAACATATATCTGGCACTGTTCATTTCCATCATGAGTCATACAAGAAACCATATACAGTGGTACCTCAACTTACGAAGGCGATCCGTTCCACGGCACTCTTCGTAAGTCGAAACCTTCGGTTGTCGAAGCGTCTATTTTGTGCATGCACGAAGTGCGATTTTGCGCTTCTGTGCAGGCATGGACTGCGCACGCCGCTTCTGCGCAGGCGCAGAACGCGCGCGCGGCGGAAAGACTTCCGGGTTTGCTGACTTCGTAAGTCGGAACCTTCAAAAGTCGAGGCATTCGGATGTCGAGGTTCCACTGTATTGAATGCCATGTACACTTCTAGTAGGTTCATACCCAGTAGCTAAAAATCATAGGGAACAAGATAACCAACCTAGTCCCTATTATAATGAAGCCAAAGTACACATACAGGAATCGCCCCATTTACACATGATCCGACTCACACACTACCATGTATACACAAAGCACCTGGAAATAAATAAACCTGGAAATGGCAGGAGAGAGCTGGAGAAGAGACCCTCCCCTGAGGCGCAATGGGGCTTTGCATAGGATGCTCAGCCTCTCCATCTAACAGCTGGTGTGCGCAGTAGCAGCAGCCACTTTTCTACAAGTCCTCCAGCCTCCAGCCAGCTCCCAAGCTTCAATTCTAGTTGTGGATAATTTTAGATACAGTATTTTTGATATGGATTGAAGAGAGAGCAGCAGAGAGGGCATTTAAAGGGTGTTTAGAGGATGGTCCCCACTTATGCGATTTTCTGTTATGAGCATGGGGGCCTGGAACATAACCCCCATGGAAGTGGGGGTCATACCTGTAACTGAATAATTCACATATTTTTACCCTTGCTTATCCATCTCTGTTCCCTCTTTCCTCCATGTCACTGCAAGCCCCTTGGTAAAAGGATGATTGATTGATTGATTGATTGATTGGGGGGGAACAACTTCCATACTGAAAAATATAAAATGTTATCTTGCAGTTCTACGTTCAATCAATAGTTAACTTGTTTCAGAAACAACACGACCCAGGCAACAAGTAGTATGTGAGCTACTAGTTCTGAGCCAGCGGTGACTTTCCAAGCACAAAATGGAAAGCTGTGCTTGCCAATCAAAGCAGTCTACAACTCTTTTATACTTTACTTTTGGCCTCAGCAGTGCTATTTTCCAAGCAAATCATTTGCAGAGCTGTAGCTATTGCCCAAACCAATGTTTAATGACTTCTGACCCATCAGATATTCCTTTACAAAAGGACAAGTAATTCCAGAGGCCTGTATGGTAACAGTTCACAAACTCTCATGTGGATTAGGATCCAGACATTATTTGCACTAACCGTCAAACTGAGTCTTCTACACTTTGGCAGAGCACTAGGGGAAGGGAGAAGAGTCAGAGCAGAATACTGTTTGATCATCCCACAACCAGTCTGACTTTAGATACAGGCAGACTCCCATTTACATGGCAGCTACATTCCGCACATATCAGTGAAATTGTGTATAACTGAAACCTATTTTAAAAGCCTGCGAACACCCATTCGGGCCTTTTAGTGACATCTTTTTGAAGTTTCCAAGTCACTTCCAGGTTCAGCAGATGAGCGTATAGCCGTATACACTGTCACACAAATATTGAACGGGGGGCTGCCAGTATAACATCTACAGTACCGTGGATAAAACGTATTTAGAATGGCTTTTGAGAATCTAGCTAGCAAAATATTTAAAGTATTTGTTGCAGCAACCAAGTTAAAACCACAAGTGGATAGGATTAGTTTGTTAATATTTCATGAAGTTTTATCAAATATCTAGAACTCAGGACCAGGCAAGAACTGGAACCACAGAAACATGCATTTGTAGGCTTAGAAAGTACATTTAAGTTATAGTAGCGTCATTTTTTATGTTGAGGCAAGAACATCCACACACAAGACATTCTCAATACATTAATTCATCCAAAGAATGGAGCACTTAGTACTTTACTTCATCAATTTACTATCACTCAAGAAGGCAAGCGATGCTACAAGGAATTGTAAAAAGGCCTGCACTGTTACCCATTCAGCCAGAGCAGCAAATGTAACAAGACCTTTTCATCAAGCCCCCACAAAGGGGAAATAAATCTTAGCATTGTTTGCACCAGGTAACTTGCCTGCTATGTCTGCAGGACACAATAGGCTAGAAATCCAAACAAAAGCATGCAATATTGCAAAAGAAAAAATTGAGGAGAAATTTCATCACAACCAAGATTTTAAGGGAAATAGCTGGTATTTAAAATGCACAGTTCCTGCACAGCTTCTTTCCAAGAAATGAATGCATTTTGGATTTTAGATGAACTGTTACAGAATGTATGCACATACGAAAATGTTTAAGTTAAGGAAAAGAAATTAATACATATAAGGTATGTACTGTATACATATAAGGTATCTTTATTGTCATTGTCCCCTTGTGGGAACAACGATATTACTCATTTCTGAATTGGCGTAATTCTTGTTACCAGTGCAGAAAAGTGCCCATTGCACTGGTGCAGTAACTTCTTGTGTAATGACACCACTGTAATTCAGTCATGAAAGGCCCTGCAGAAAGGCTGGCAGAGTGGGGTGATGGCAGAAGATCATGAAAGTAAGGGTAATTAGCACTACCATATAATATGTGCATGGAAACCTTAATTTCCCCCTCTTTCACTGGTATAACACAATCACAACTGTAATTGAAATAAATATTAACACCAACTGCCAAGGCCCATAAATGTAACAGCTATAACATAGCCCAGGCATCCCCAAACTGCGGCCCTCCAGATATTTTGGCCTACAACTCCCATGATCCCTAGCTAACAGGACCAGTGGTCGGGGAAGATGGGAATTGTAGTCCAAAACATCTGGAGGGCCAAAGTTTGGGGATGCCTGACATAGGCACACAAAATAACAATATGATACCATTTACTGACACTCACATAACTACAAATCACAATGTAAAAGTAGATAAAGAACTACAAGCAGACTGCATACTGGACAAAAGACGAATAGAGTAACAAGAAAGCAATCAGTTTGCATCAACACAAATACTTGTGAATCAACAACCCTTTGCAGAAAAGCTATAGAACTGGGTTGTTAGAAAAAGCAGTGTAAGCCACAGGACATAAACGACTTGGCGTGGGGACCCAAGTGTTGGACTATGGTAGCACTATCATTGTAGTTAAATGTTTTAACTTCTACACTTCACAATTTTCAGCATTTCTACAAAATGGTAAGTTACCCTATTTCTAGGGAAACACTTTTTATCCCAATCTCATGACAAAGCAATCCAACCTACTTGACGGGGGAACCATGTTATTTTCTGTTCTCTTGCCCCAAGACCTATCTAATGCACATACTGACATCCTGCTTAAATTGCAGTATTAAATTCATATACTTGAAAGTAAGCTTCATTAAATTTAAGGACTTACTTCCAAATATATTTTGGATCCACGTGTTAATTAGGCAAGCAGAGTCCCATTGACCTCAACTGGACTTGACTGTAAGCATGCAAGCTGAGCATACATTGAAAATAATAAAAGACAAAATATTTGAATAGTTAAACTTGTACCCAAGTTCTCTCTCAGATACGCTTTTCTTAATAAAAAGAAAATTTAAAAATACACTGAAATTTCATAGATACATACTTCCTGCTGAAACATGACAATTTACCAGCTTGACAAACAAGAGTTCTAAAGACATAAAAATACAAATGAGAACAAACCTGCAAGTATTCCCTATAAAAGTTGTATATACTAAGTTTACAATAAAAATACCAAGGTTTTTAACTATTTTTGAAAGTCAATATAAGAGAACAAATATTCAAGACTTGATACCTGATACACAGCCATTTCAATAATAGCTTTTAAAATGTCACTTTAGAAAACCTTTTCACTAAAGTGTTACCAGATGTCTTAAATGACTTTTGTCCTACTTCATCAATAAACGACCTGTTACTCTTCAGAAACTGTTATGAAACCTGCTACCATCCCACAAAAGACTGCATATTCTTTACTATTGTCACAGATAGCTATTTCTTACTCCAGATACTAGCATTTATAATATTGATCTTGTAATAATTCCAGCATTTTGAAACAACTGAGTCATGCTAATATAGGATCCTCTTATTTCCCCAAGGAAATGTATCCGATCTTTCCATTTCACAATGAAGTACTCAAAGCAGATAAAAGTGACATTGTAATATGAATATCATAATAGTTATGATTATGTTCTAACAAGAAAATAATTTAGTTGTTTTCCCATGACTGGTCCTCTAAGATGCTGGCCTTCTTTAAGTGTAATAGGAAAACAGTATTAGAAGGTTACAGGTAGGTAGCCGTGTTGGTCTGGATCGAAGTAAAATAAAAAAATTCCTTCAGTAGCACCTTAAAGACCAACTAAGTTTTTATTTTGGTATGAGCTTTCGTGTGAAGAAGTGTGCATGCACACGAAAGCTCATACCAAAATAAAAACTTAGTTAGTATTAGAAGGGTAAATTCAGAGAGACATTGAACAGGCTGCAAGTGAAGCAAAGACAAAGTGAAGCAAAGACACAGAAGATATTTGTATGTTTCTGCCTTAAAACCTATTTATGAAAAGCATGGGGGGGGGCCAAGTAAGTTTAAAAGATGAAGGAACTTATTGCAATCTTTTAAATATGCTTTTATAGTACAGCCAAAACTTTATTTGGTAGAAACATCAATTGATTTTAAATGGATACATCCAAATAAGTATGTGTAGCACTTTAAGTTGGAAGAAAGTCTCAATTCAAAATCAATGGCATTTGCTTCCAAGTAAAAAGGTTTAGGGTAAGTGTGAGTAATTTTCTCAACCAACACATGAAAAATTATCATGCAACTTATTCTACATTATAGTAATAACATTTTGTTCAAAACAATTCATGAATTTCAGTTATGTCACTTTTAGTTCCAGATGCGATGGAAAATATTTTTTCATATTCTAATAACTAGTTGAACCTAATTTTCAAAATAATGTTCTTAACCACTTTAGAAGAGATTTCAAAGAGCAGAATGAGAAAGCATTTCATAAATAACTTCAGAAATTTTAAAGCTGATTGCTGCGATTAGTAATAGATATACAGTGATTCCTTATGTTTTTAAAGGATTGTGTAATGTTTATGGATTTTGTGTTTTTTATCTATCTCTTTTCTTGTAAACCACCCTGTGCCTTTTGTGCACATCATCCAAATAAAATCTGCATTTTCTAAGTTTTATCCACAATTTCCTGAAGTGGTGTACATATTATTAAAACTCTAAGTCCAGAACTCACTTAAAACCCATTCTTCCAAACATTTCTTCTTAGCTATAAATGATGAAAGCTAAATACAACATAATTAGAAGACATTTGCAAGCATAAGTTGCAGCACAATTCATACAAAAACTTGATGAACTGAAATATTGGGGTCATGTCTTCACACAGTAGATAGTGACAACCACACCCCCACTTTTAAGTCTGTGTTGAAGTCCATTCAAGTATTATTTGTATCAATATCAAATGTTAAATATATGGTGCAAAATTAGGATGCTGAAAGAACAGCACACTACTGCATGTCTTTTAAGACTCCAATCCTAAGCAGTTACCTGGGAGTAGGTGCCACTGAACTCAGTAAGGCTTGCTTCTAAGGAAGCTTGCATAGGACAGTTGTGCGAGTCAAGTTTGAAGTGTCTTGAAAATCCTAACATTTACTAAATTCTTTACTGCATATGTCACCCAATCCTCTGCTTATTCAGAAGTCCCACTGAATTCAATGGGGCTTAAGTCACAATTGTATATAGATTTGTAACTCTCCAGTCCCTTTTCTATGTACATTAAGACACATTTTGTACATAGTCTGAAGATAACTCTACCCCAATAACATTAAAACTAAATTCATGAAGTAAATTTGCTGTGACTGCACACCTCTCCAATAAAATCAATGGGAGCCCCATTGTTAATTATATCAAGATAAAATTGCAGCCTAAAAATGCTTAAGCATCTCACGAAGCCTGTTTTCAAAAAGGCACTATGTCGATTATTCATACAACGTATCTAGGAGATATGTTTCCGAGTTTGGAAAAAAAACGGTCTTTTTAAAAAAGACAAACAAGATAATGTGAATTATAACGCATATTTTGCACAATAACTAAAGTGCAAGGGGTTATAAACCACCAGGACTACACAAAGAACCAGAATATAATCTTCTGGAACCTAACGGAGAAAGGGTGTTGAATTCTGAGGGCTTATCCGGCAATACGACGGCCCTACTGGAAACCAGGAGTGCAGCCATGACACAGCCCACCTGCGCCCATGACAATAATGTTTACAAGGAATGCGAATGCGCTAGGCCTGGCGGTTTGAGACCGGATTTAGAAAGAAAGAGCTTGAGCAGGGCCTTATTTCCTGGCGTAGCCCAGGCCTACACGATTCCAATCACTCCACCTCAGTAATGGCGTTTGGCGTGAAGTGAAACGAGACTCAAAAGGAACTAAACGCCGGGCGAAGCTGTGCCGGGAGCCCCTTCCCTCCGCCGTCCCTCCTCTGCCCCGTTCCCCCGGCTACTTGAGAAAGGGGGTTAGGCGAGAAGCCGGCCAGCTCTGCGGGGCCGTGTTTCCCCCTCCCAGGGACTGCGGATACCGGGCGTGCGCGCCCCATTCTCCCGCAAGGCCCAGGACAGGCCGGGCAGAGAGAATAAGGAGTCGTCAGCCATTTTCCCTTCTCACTCCAAAACACACCGACACACGCACGGGCAGGCATTTCCCAACCCCCCAAAACACGCTGACACGCACGGCGAGGCGCCCCCACTCCGGAGGTTCAGCCCCCTTGTTTCCCCCACAGCGTGGCCCCCCTTCCTCCTAGCCCCCCACCTCGCCGCCGCCGCCGGCCATGGCAGCCCCAGTGCCTTCCCCAGCTCGCTCACCCCCACACAGCGTCCCCTGTTTCCGCTGCTGCTCCTCGCGCTAGTGCCGAGGCCCGCTCCGCTCCCGGGCGCCGCCGCCGCCGCTGGCTCTGCTGGCGATGAGAGGAGGAGGAGGAGGCTGCGGCGGGTGTGGCTGAAGAGTTTCTCATCCCAGGCGGCTGCAGCCGCAGCAACCAGCGGGGCTGTGTCTCATGCCGGGCAGGAGTAGAGTCTCTGCCGTTACTACTGCTCCCAGGGAGCCGCCCGACACGCCGCGAACCGGGCCGAGTCTCCTTTCCTTTCCTTTTTAGTTTTGCGTCACCAGCTGTTCGGTGGGGCCACCGCTTCCCGGCGACGGCCGCAGTGCTGGGCGCCCAGAGGCAAGGCCCGAGCCCGCTGCGCTCTGCCTTGGCCAGGAAGCTCCGGCTTCGCTGGGCCTGCGGGGCTCCGTCGCTCCCAGTCCAGAGGAACCGATATGCGCCCAGTGCCTCGGAGGAGGGCTGGGGAGCAGGAGGAGCGGGGAGGGGGGGACGAGACGGAGCACCTCTCTTCGGCGAGGCAACGGAGGAGAGCCCGGCTGCGGAAGAGGAGGGGACGGAGAGCAGCGGCGACGCGAGGCACAGGCGCGGCGACGGTGTGTCTGTGTCCCGGGCAATATGGCGGCTCTAGCAGGGTTCGGCCAGCAGCGGCGGCGCAGACTCCGACTCAACGCAGCGGCGCCGGCCCCGCCACCCAAACAGCGTCCGCGGCGGAGAGCGTGACCCCCCCTCCCTTTCCTGCGTGTCAGGCAGTCCGTCACTCCCACTTGCCCCCTTCCGTGTCCCCGAGGCTGAGCAGGCACCAGTTTACGCCTTGCCTTGTATGGGCGGAGAGCAGCGGGGACGGGGTCGCTGCTGCTGAGGGGGCGACGTGTGTGTGGAGGGCTTTCTCTCTGGTGTGTGGGGAGGGGCGGAGCGGCGCCCGCGTCGGTGAGGGACGGGCGATGACGGCGGCCGAGCGGGGCCTGGCTTAAGCTGGGCCAGACCGCGCTCACTGAGGCGGGGGCAGCTAGCACGGCAGTTTCATTTCGGTTGGGCTCGGTTTTGGCTCCATTGTGAACCGCGGTGCGAAGAGCGCCGCCGCGGAGAGCCCGGATAATGACGTCACCTTTTCGTGCTTGGAAGGGGGGGAACAGAATTGACCCTCCCCTTCCTCTCCCCTCCCCTTCCCCTCCGTCCCAGGGGCCAGCCAAAGGCTGACGCGTGGGTGGGGCGGCGAGAGAGAGAGAGAGGGAGGCAGAAAGAGAAGAGAAGCTCCGGCCTGGCTGCTGAAGAGAGAGGGAAATGGGATTCAGTTACAGCGGCTGCAAACCTTGGGGAAACTGAGCAAGAGCCTTTTAAAGGCCTCGGGGCGTTGTCGGCTGGAGCGTACTCTCACTGCGCGGGCTGGATAGACAGGCGTTGCGCATCATCATCACACCCAGAGGAAATTATTCTGCACCTCTCCGTCGTCTGGACAAAACCACCGGAAACAGCTCTGAAGAGAGCAGAAGTAGTGCTGGGTGTAAAAGAGCCGAGAGGAGTGCTTTAAATTTCACAGCCTCCTTACGTTCTTAGACCTGGCAAAAATATGTTACATATAGTGGCTCACGTTTCATTGCTAACCTTACTGTTTTGTCTTTACCTCACACCCATTGCACTTTCTGTCCTTTTTATTCTCTAGCTTATGATGTTATTTTGTTATCTTCCTGGACATGAGTTGGAATTAAAAACATCTTGCTAGTTGGAATGCACGTACAGGGATTCCATTCAGTTATTTTATTTAATATTCAATTAAACAGAAGCTGGAATAACTTTTTCAAACTAATACCTAACCCATAGTAAGATGTGAATCAATAACTGCAAGCAAGATGTGTCTGCTAAGAATTGCACTTGTAGTCCATACTCACCTGTGTCTGCTGGAGGGTAGAGTCCCACCAGCAGGAATACCTTATAGTGTTTCCCTATCTGTTCAATATGGTGACCAAGTGTCCTGTTTTTTTCAACTGCTCACTGAACTGTTCTACACATGCACCCTGAGGGCTACTACCCTCATCTCTGTCATTAATTTGCATGCTTTCTTCATAGTTTTTGAAACAATTAGGTAGCTGCTCTCTTTTATACCTCTGGCACCTGGTTGCAGAAAAAAAAGATAGTTTTTGGCATGAACTGAATAGAAACATAAGATTATGGTGCAATACAGCCTAGACACCACTATACCATAAAATCTAAACTACCTCCCCACAGTCCCTTACAACATTTTCATAGTTCTAGATACTTAGTTTTCTACTAGAGAAACTGGATTCTAAATCTACAGGACACCTGCAAATGGAAACATTTACACCATTTGATCAGAGAGAGAGAGAGCTCAAAATCTCGTTTAGATGTCTGCCCTCTCCCCCCACTCAAGGATTTGTTTTGTAACAAAAGACTGGCAGTAGAAGGTTTATGACTTAGAGCAAGACAGGTGAGGGCAATAAGGACTGACTTCTAAGGCAGGCCTGGAGAACCTGTAGCCCTCCAAATGTCATTGGACCCCCAACTTGCATTCCTAACTGTTGGCCATGATAGCTAGGGCTGATGGGAGTTGCAGTGCAACAACATCTGGAAGGCTACAGGTTCCACACTGGCTCTAATGAAGGATTTTGCTATATATAATCATTTTTAATTGGTCACAATACAGCAATAATTCAAGCATATTTAATTTCATTGAAATTAGTGAGGAAAAGCATTCTGAATTGTGTTAGGCCATGGCCTTTGTGATTTTTATAGTATCCTATGTGAAATAGTTTTGTTGCTTTATTTCCCCGCATTCATGAGCTTTAACACCTGGCAAGGGCTGGACTGGTGCAGCGGGTTCTGTTGACCCTGGGCGGCAAAAAAAAAGAACACAATGCCACTGCCAGCAGCCACAGCACCACTAGCTAGGCTGAGGTAATTCTGTTAAAAAATAGTCACAACCCTACACTCCCAGCAGCAAAGCAGAAAGAAAAACAATACCAAAAGAAATTAGATAAAGTAGCAACATTAACAGGCATTCCCACAGCCTCCACAAGTCCACCATCACCCACCAATCACTGATGACCACCATATAGTATCCATGCACGGAAGACACCAAACACAGTAATGCCATGATGATGTGTTGTTACAGAATCCATTCTGCATCTCCTCTAGTGCATGATGAATGAACACACTGACAAGAAGAACTACCGTACTCATTCAGGAGCCTCCATGGCTCATTGTTTGGAGGACAGCTGTTAACACAGCCATAAGCTCCAGTTTTTCACTTACCGGTAGGGGATGAAATCCTGTAAAAAAAGTCAGTAGCAGCCTTCAAGTATCCCATTTGACAGGCGAAAAGGGCAATGGGTGCCATTCTCATAGTGGTGGTAGGATTAGTAATTAATTAATTAATAATAAATAACAGCAAGTGTTCCTATAGTCCAGAAGGACCACACATAGAACCTGTAGGTAACAGGCCTCCTCCTAAAGGGGTCAGACCCCACAGCAGTGAAGATGATTCTGGACTCAATGTATTTGTGTGGGTGTCTATAAATAGGGTTGCCATACAGTATTTCAAAAAGTTAAAATCTGGACACAAAAGTTGGGTTGTCACACGTCTGGATTTTCCCAGACATTTCAGCTGGAGCACATAAACAAGGAAGAATGCACTACAGTAGCAAGCTTACAGAAGACAATATTGTGAGCTTGTTAGTAGCTCTGTGAGAAGGCACAATGCAATCGGAAGCAAGAGGATGATTTGATTCAAACTCATGAGAAATGTAAATGTGATCTCCACCAGGCCAAATGTACCGTGTTTCTCATATTATAAGACATGTCTTATATTTATTTTTTCCCTCAAAAAACACACTATGGCTTATTTTCAAGGGGTGTCTTTTTTTTCCTCCTCCTCCTGCCGCGGCCCACATTGCTGCTGCGCCTATCACTATGTCTTATTTTTGGGGTATGGCTTATATTCCTTGAATGCTTAAAATCCTGCTATGGCTTATTTTATGGGTATGTCTTAAAATATGAGAAACAGGGTATCTTTTGAGTGACTTGCTGGCAATCACATGGAAAAAAGCAGAAGCAATAGGAATAGAACCTGGCTTCCTCTTTCAGAAGAAGAGACTCTTAACTACACAGTCACAAACACAAAAGATGTTCCTTACGGGGTTTCTGTGCATAGCGGTCCTTTTACCAAAGTTCCAACTTGTAGGTTCTTAATTTGATAAGTACAGATACAAAATAATGTAGCCTCACGCTATGCGGTCTTGTCGCATGAACTATGTTCCCTTGCTGGGCCTTCTATACCCTTGATACAAAGTCAGAATCCTATCTTCTTATGTGGCTGAGGGGGGAGATCTCCAGCTGTAGCATACTGCTAGTGCTGCAGCATTGCTACACCGTGTGTAAATAGACTATTCCAGATTAACACTTTCTTTTGCCAGCAAAAGGAGATCTATAAACAATCCTCTCCTTATCCAGTGGGAGTAATTTGTTATGATCCTGGTGTAATGTACTTGAATGGGTTTAAGAGGTTAAATGTCTCACTCCAGGGCAAAACACTTTTCACTAAACACTTTCATGAGAATACTTAACAGGCCTCAACTTCCACCCAGTACACTCAATGAGAATGTTCCAACTACTGTATAGTTAAAAGCACAAATCCAAGGAATGTAGTGGCTCTGTGTTTGAATTGGGTTATTTTTTATTGTTTTGAATCATGGGTAGAGCTTAAGCTCCTGCCTGACACTTCTTACCTGTTTGGTCCAAGCTTCATTTTTCAGTCATACCAAAATACTGTATTTCTCATTTTGACATTTTATATTTTTACTTTATGTAAAGAGCAAAGCCAAACCAAATGTAAATAAAAATTGCAGATGCAAGATAATGGTTGAGGCCTCACATTCAGCTAGCAGCAATTTTTTGTCCCTGAAGAATATGATTTACAATAGGTTCTTTCATGATGATTATACAATGCTGCCTGCTGTCCAGTATGATCCAGAGTAAATACAATGCATCTCATTCTAATCTGAAATGCATTTCCCCCCTGTTACAATAATTGTGCATAAGAGGCACACCATGTGTGCTGGCAGATCCCTAGTACCAAATTGTCATGTAATTTGCAACTCGGTAACTAGTCTAGCTGTGGAATCTAGAAGACCTTGGAACAAATATTTTATATTAGTGTCTGACAAACTCAGAGTCTCCCTAATAATATGATGTGATGTCAGTATGGAATGCTCACCAGATGTTTGCTGCTTCTGACCCAAATTCAGAAAGAACAAATACACACGAGTTGACAAAGATCAAGTAAGGAACTCCTGCAGAGGCTGACATTCTGTGCGCATCCACATTGTTGTTTGATGTGGATAATAAGCTTCCTGCACCTCCACTAATTCTCTGTTGTCCATATGATGTTCTCTTCCAAACCACCATCTTCCCACACTATCCTCTCCCTCAGGATTTTCTCATATGAAGGATACTGCAAAAAAAAAAGAGAGGAAATGAGAATATCCGGACTGAGGAGGGGGAAAGAGTGGGGAGGGAGTTATTTGGTGGAGATCATCAGGTTGATAATAATGGAGAATTAATGAAGGTAAAAGACTGTGCACATTAAATGATAGTATCCATAGTGTGGATAATGCTGAGCAAATTTAAAACACAAAGACACAGGGAAGTTTGTGAATTTACCATCACATGGCACCTTCAACTCATGATTGCCAGACATCAAATTTATGTTTCAGGTGCATCAAACACCTTTTAATCCATCTTGATCCCTCTTGCTGATACTTGGCCTACACTAAATATTGCTGTGGAATTAGCAGTGCCTGCTTGTTTCTCCTGGTGCATTCTTATAATGTTTTCCTCCGTTTATATACTGCAAATAAACAGGTGTCTGCAAAGTCACCCTCAGTCCTCACTCCTCCCAAGGGAAGTGCCAAACCTAAACAAAAATTTCCACTTTTCAATATAAATGAAGTATGAAGAGCTATCAGATGAGCTTGTGTTTTGAACATATTGTTACAAATTTGTGGGTGGGTGCAGACTCCCCATAATCCTAGATGTAGTAAAGAGGTAGAATTTAGCTGATTTTGGGAATATTAAGGGAAGATGCCAGGCCAGGGGAAAATAGAGGCTGAACCTGTTATCCTGTTCAGGAAATCGCACAAGAAGAACTAAGGAGAACTAAGTACAGCACTGGGTTATTAAGAACAATTTGACCATGCAGATACTGTCCTTTCCCTGGCAGAGAACTTGATAGAACAGAAGAAGTGAAGGGGGGAGCTTTTCAGGGTAACGGGGCATTATGTCACTACAGAGGTTTAAAACAGAGGTTTGGGAGCAGAGGTTTCTGGGAAGAAGGAGCAGGAAGTGGGCAGAACTCCATGCGGGGACTGAAGGACAGCAGAAATGCTGGCTGGCTGTAGCAGATTACTACAGAGAGACATGGGGATGGCACTTAGGATGCCTCGGGATGCAATGTTGCACTGCTGAGAAGGACAAGCCCCTCTTGGGATGTAAATCCTATGAATTATTTCTCCAACAAAACCTAGGTTATAAATATGTGTAAAATAAACTGTATTTCTCCAATACACTAATATCTGCTGTACCTCATTTCCCCCAAGGAAACACAAACCCTGATTAAGTTCCACGGCCCCTGGAATCTCTGCTACCACTTGGCGGAGATTGGGGTGGCCTGTAACAATATTTAAAATGAAACAGTGGCTAAACATAAGCAATTCTATAAAAAAAGGCACTTACCCTATTGATTAAATTTTGTAGGGTTGCCACCTTTATCTGTTAGTTTACAATGTACACGTTTTGAAATATACAATAGATGCACCAGGGGCAAACAACAACACAGTGCGAAACCCATAGCAATATGTGTTGAGGTGCAAACCTAGCAAGATGGTTCAAAAATTATTAAAATATGCTTGACAATCCATCCTCAAACTTTCTAAGAAAAAATAAATAAAATAAAAAAGAAACCACACAGTTTCTAGAGCAGGGTTTGGGGGCCTGTGATCAGAAGCATCTACATGAATGTTTACATGGTAGGTAGGCAAACAAACAAAACAAAATGTAGTTGACTTCAGCGAGTAGATATATCACAGCTGGTAGAAGTGGTGATGGAGCAGTGGTGAGGTTGGGGTAGACCTGGCTTCTGAGAAACTTGTATTCCAGCCCACCTTTCCATTGCTGTCTATCTATGGCAGGGGTAGGGCCACATTCAGTGGTGCTCTGCCACTGGGGGCGGAGAGCAGGTGCGCTGCCCCCAGGGACGTGGCACACGTTCTGGGGGTGGGGTGCACAGGGGCAGGACGCATGTTTTGGGGGTGGGGCGCACCGTGCGCAGGGGCGGGATGTGCGTTTGGGGGTGGGGCGCGCCATGCGCAGGGGCGGGGCGCACATTTTGGGAGTGGCCTGCCCCCATCTTCCTATGCCCCTGGCCACATTCCCAAATTAAGAGCCTTCTGGGGGGCCACATGCCAGAGGCACTGGATATACTGGTAGTTCTTACCTTTATAAGTGGGCTACATTCAAGGCACGCAAAAGTAAGGTGTTTTTTTTATACAATGCAGCTTTCCATCCATCAAACAAGCATAATAAGGCCAGTGTTGAAGATGCTGGGACATTTTGCTTTGTAATCCTAGAAATTTCTTCAAAAACTCTCTCACACATACTGGAACATTTGAATCTCCATGCAGTCCCACCAGATATGATGGTAGGTATGTTAGATACCAGCCATACAAAAGCTTTAAAGACAGTTCCTTGGTTTGTGTCAATATTGACTTAAAGAGTCCAGAACCCATCAGCTGGTCCTCTTTGTCTACCTCTTTGTCATTTCAAATTCTCATTGCTTGAGCTTCAAACCTATCAATTCCCAATAACATCTTATAAAAAGAGGATATCATGCCTTTACCTGCTCCACCAGAGTTCAAAATCCATTTATCAAAGCTAGTTACAGTAGGCCCCTTGTTTATGCACACCCACACACCCACCCCACTGAGGAATTAGTAGAGTTGCTGCTTGCTCCAAGAGCCACAACAGTGTATGCACCCTAAACTTCCTTTCAATTACCTTTATAGATATGGGAGGATGAACACCAATAAAAACCAAGTTACAAAATATTCAGCTGTTTGTACACTGTATATATTGCTTATGTTCCGAAACATTGGGGGTTGGCTGTCATTTTTCTCACCCAAAGGCATGTACTGTAACTGTAAGCAGAAGAAGAGGTGAACATAGCATAACAGAACCTTCCTAGTACAAGAAAGAAACTTAGATAGAAATTTTGATGTTATCCTTTAGAACTCCACTCAAGAGCCTACAGAGTGTCTATGCAATCTGATAAATAGAGTTGGTGTGAGAATTAAATGCATGAGAGGAAAGAGTTATGGAAGTGCAGCCAATAAATGTCACAAGAGGGATGTGCTGAAGACTAAATTCCCCTTCCATAGGCAAGCCAAACACACATTTGTATTTGCTTGATGAGTATCTGACTTGAGGGTGAGCAGAAAATAATCTTAGAAGCTACCTACTTTGATGCACACATCATGAGTATTTCCATTTTAATTGCACATCGCACATATTTTAAAATATTAATCCCACTCATGCTTTAAGGCTGTACTATTTTGGGGTAAATTGTTTCCTACTGCTGAGAGGAACGTCCCCCCCCCCCTTTTTCAGTGGAAATCCAGAAATGCACATAGCAATTTAAATAGTTTTGTGGGTTTTGTTTTTGTTCTAATAGCAACATTTGGAAGGCTCCCATCCAAAAAGCAGGCTGTGCTGCAAACCATCTTTATTGAGAAAGAAAGTGCCTCGTAATGTTCCCTCCATTCTTGGAAACAAAGCTTCTTTTTAGATTAAGACTGCAAAAACTGGTCACAGTACATTGCCTCAGGAATCTTGCTGGATGTTTTCCTCAATCACAGATGTTAATGAAGGGATTGTGGGAGTCTCAAGCAAAGGATCCATATAATGATCCTGAAGACTGCTCCTATTCAGTAGCTCCCATTTCGTTTCACTGCTCTGGAGTGACTCATGTTTCTGAATGCTTAGCTCACAGGGAAAATACAGCTGGAGCAAGACAGCTCTCCACAGAGTTACATGCTTGCAGCTCCATGACAGTCCAAAAGATTATTGTACTTGGAACACTGAGAAATACGTAACTTATACAGTGTGGGAAATGATTTTGCTCTGCAGAGCTGGCCACGCTCTACATACTTGGGAGGCCTTGTCTGCATACTTGGGAGGCCCTGGGCAAGTTATTCACTCTCAGGGTGAAATTATATTTGATGAAAACCACTACCACCCTCAGAATGTGGGGAATGGAGCTGGGTCTCTTGAATGGTGAAATGAGCACATACAAAAGGTCTGCCTCACTCACTTCCGACCCATTTGCTCTAGGGCCAATGTTGTCTCCTTCCAGCTCTAATGCCAGAAGTGAATCAGGCACAAGTAAAAGTCTGAAGAGAGGAAAGGCATGGGAGAGCTCAGTGTTCAGCACCCCTCACCACATGCAGTCCTTTTCTGTTTGAAGTAAAACCACACATCTACCTTCAAATCGCATGGCTCTCCCCAAACAATCCTAGGAACTGTAGTTTTCACCTCATGGAGCTCTCTTTCCCAGCACCCTTAATAAACTACAGTTGCCAGGATTCTATTAGAGGGGGAGTCATGTGTTCGAATTGTGCTTTAAATGTATAGGGTGGAGGTGAAGCAATGTAAGAGGAAAACACTTGCCTGTCGCTGTCACATCTGGTTTGGCCCTCAGATGCACAAAATTGTTGCGTGGGCAACTATTCAAAAATCAACTTGCCAGAAATTTCCCACAAATTAAGGGATGATGGCAATTAAAAGCATATATATCATCAATACCTTAGGCATTTAGGGCAGTGCTATTTTTATAGAAAAAGAGGTACTGGAACTCACCATGACCGCCTTCCTCATTCTGTTAGAATGCAAATGGTGCCTAACTGAGAGGTGCTGAAACTGAGTTCTGGTGAGTTCCCGCTGAAAAAAAAGCCCTGATTTAGGGTATGTTTAATGTACTTTATTTTGAGGGACAGATGTAGGCTAGTCGCTCATTTGCCACTCACGTTATTACTATCACATGGTGGTACCCACATCATGTGGTCCCCTACCAGCCAATTCCTGTGCCCTCCATGCACTGGGGCTGCTGTCCTGAAGTGAGGAGCCTGCTCTATGCAAGTAGACTTCCCATGCAATTTAGAAACCTGCACAATCACATTTCTCCATCTCACAAAGAACCTACATGCCTAGAGGAGACTTGAAGCTCCAGCAGGTGGAGGGCAGGAGAATGGACTGGTAGAGGATGCAACAGCAAGGCCAATCAGAGGTGCCATCTTCTGAAACACATTGTGGGGGCCCGACACAACATCTTGACATTGTTCTTCTGTGCCCAATTCTAACAATGGTGCCCCCCTAAAAAAAGCATGGGGGTGACACAGTGCCTCAGCCCCCTGGATCCAGTGCCTATAGTGTGTGTGGTGTGTGGTGTGTGTGTGTGTGTGTGTGTGTGTGTGTGTCAGATTTCTAGGTTATATGCAACTAAACAAATAGTTTGATTAACCCAATGAATGGGTCAATCCATCCCACAACTGTGACATGTTCTCCACTTCCTCAAAGGGTGAACAATTCAAGGGGAGCTTTAGTTTCCTTTGGACGAGAGAACACTCCTATAAGAGGCAGCAATCCCACTTATTCTGCATCAGATTTCCAGTGAGAGCTGTTGCACTCAAAGGTACTTCGTCCCCACAAACTCACAATTCCCTTCTCTTTCTCTCTCTCTCTCCACCCCACCCCTGTTAATTCAACCTGTAAACTGGATCCAACTGTTTCTGTTAAATTAGTGTCGCCTTCCCAAACTTTGATGACTGTTGCATTTTAAGGCTCCACTCTCAAAAAAATATTAATATTCTTTTATTAAATCTTTGGCCCATATTTGGGAACACTTTATGAAAAACCAAAGTGATAGATGCATTAACAGCAAAAGTCAAATTCCTAACAATATACATAAAATTGCTACCCTCAGGTATGAAAGGAAAAAAGGAGAATAGCAAATACATTTGGTATATAATATGTATGCTTTGGGAGGCATTTGGTTACCATAGTAATATGAATTATACAAATATTTCTTAGAGGTAAATTTGCTTTGTGGCAAGATATTATGCACTAGTCATTTAATGGTGAATGTGATGGCTTCTTCTAACCTCAGTTTGTTTGTTTTTCTTTCAGTTCTGAAAGAAGCAGTTCATATCTCAGTGCCACCTTCTATCAAATAAATTATATTTTACCTATTTGCTTTAACACGAATTTCCTTTTTAAACAATAAATAAATTACAATATTTTCCCATTGTGGCTGTATAGATGTTTGATGCAAATGTAAACAAAATAAATTGTCTGAATATCTTTTCATGCATCAGCATGTAAAATAACAATTTTCCCATGCTCTCCTAATTTTAATTTTATGTCTAAAATGTATACATAGACACTTGCAGAAAGAATTGGTCTGTGCTTGAAATGAACACTTTCAATTAAAACATTTATTAATTTTTAAGATCTCTTATTACTTAAAGCGTGTGAATTATGATGTTTTTAAAATAATACGAAACAGTTCTGTATTTACACCAAATGACAGATCATGTAGGGAAGGAAACAGTAGGAGGAAACCTGCAGTATTTACAAAAAAAAAGGAAAAACTTTTACCAGTGCTTTTTTTCTGGGCATACGCAGGGATACGCATACCCCTAAACATTTTGTGAATCTAAGTTTGGCCTCATTGAGGGGCAGTATTCCAATATGAGTAGGAAATTGAAAGTACCCCTAAACATTTGGTTTTTTAAGGCACTGACTTTTACAAAAAATATTACAAATTTTTTTGTAAAAGTGTCCATAGTTGACAAGCTCACTCTGGAGTTCAGAGCAAAAGCAGGACATTTTGCTATTGTGTTGCATCCATTTCAGTACAGAAGCTACAATTCTACAGTATTCATTTTGTTGGGATGAAGGTCTGTAAGTGCTGCAAATGGAGGTGCCTAGAATTCCACAATAGAACTACTGCAGATATCTTTCAGACACTTGAATTATTTGTGCCCACAGGAAAAGAGCGGAAAAGAGTGTTGAGTGTGTGACATGAATGAGTCACAAGAAAATCACTAGCTCTGTGAAACCTGAGCAACTAAAAATGGTTGATAAAACGCTGATCAGGTGGCAAATCACAGTTTATCTCAATTCCTTCATCTGTTGCAGAAAATATATTGCAGCAGAATGTGATTGTTGGCTCCATTTGTTGTGTACTTTCTTCAGAGCCTTGTATGGTTTAGCACCCAAAGGTAGCATTTTCAATAGCTTTCAGCAATTTCTGCAAAAATTACAGTGCCTTTTTTTTATTGGGAAGCATACCCCTAAACATTTTGTGAATCTACGTTTGGCCTCATGGAGGGGCAGTATTTCAATATGAGTAGGAAAATGAGAGTAGCCCTAAACATTCTTTTAGAAAAAAAGCATAAAAGCAGCTTTTAATGTTGCTAAGTTTTGAACCCGACCACATACATGACTGATTACCAGCTTGTGATCATCCTTATGAAAGGAAGGGGCATCTCTACAGATCTGGGTCTCCAACTACAACCATGGTATAATATTGTTATCAAGACAGAGGACCCATTCCCATCACCCCCCCCCCACCCTCTGACTATACATAAGGGTCTGGTGACTTCTGTTTCAGTGTATCTGAAGAAGTGTGCATGCACACGAAAGCTCATACCAATGACAAACTTAGTTGGTCTCTAAGGTGCTACTGGAATGATTTTTTATTTTTATTTTGACTGCGTCAGACCAACACGGCTACCTACCTGTAACTAATACAGGGGACGACCATTTTGCACATGTCATTTGACTCACAACTGTGCACAAGAGCACCATTTTCAGATGAAAAAGAAGAAGAAGAGGAGGAGGAGGAGGAGGAGGAGGAGGAGGAGGAGGAGGAGGAGGAGGAGGAGTTTGGATTTGATATCCCGCTTTATCACTACCCAAAGGAGTCTCAAAGCGGCTAACATTCTCCTTTTCCCTCCTTCCCCACAACAAACACTCTGTGAGGTGGGTGGGGCTGAGAGACTTCAGAGAAGTGTGACTAGCCCAAGGTCACCCAGCAGCTGCATGTGGAAGAGTGGAGACACGAACCCGGTTCCCCAGATTACGAGTCTACCACTATTAACCACTACACCACACTGGCCCATAAGGGGGGTGGGGAAGGGAAGGCTTATGTGTGCTCTCCTGACTTGTGGAATGACTCGGAAAGCAACCTCCACACAAATCAGGCGTTGCCTGTATTTTATATTACAATGCTTTTATAGTGGTACCTCTGGTTAAGAACTTAATTCGTTCCGCAGGTCCGTTCTTAACCTGAAGCACCACTTTAGCTTATGGGGCCTCCTACTGCCACTGCGTCACCGGAGCACAATTTCTGTTCTCATCCTGAAGCAAAGTTCTTAACCCAAGGTACTATTTCTGGGTTAGCGGAGTCTGCAACCTGAAGTGTTTGTAACCCGAGGTACCACTGTAGTTTATGCTTCTCTTTCAGCAATTTTGAATTAGAATCAGTTGTCTCTCGCCAATTGCAAATTGGAGGGGGTGGGGAATAAAAACCTGGTGCCTCACAAAATGCTAGGAACAGAAGTGTCAGTAAAATGTGAATGTAAAGGAACCCAGAGCAGTCTTTAACCTGTAAAGTCAAGGACCTGAATATTCTAGGATATTCATGTTAAGAGAAATCTATTGGATGCAGGGTGGGGAAGCAAAAATTAATTTCAGCATGGCTCTGCAACTTTGCGAGTATATTGCCTTTGAAGGTGTTAAAAGCATTTCAAGTATATTATCTAAGTTATATTTACATCATTTTAAAGTAGCCATTTTTAAAAATAATTGTCTCTAAATTAATGCTGCTTGGGTTATTATCTTTATAGTTTATCCAATGGTTCAAAAAATATACTTGGCAGTGTAGTGCCCAAAAAGGGTAGGAATAAAGATGAAAAAGTTTTGCCTACAACAATCCTGGCATGTAGGCCACTGTTATCACAGACTGCAAACATTGCAGAGATCTCAAAGGCTGCTGAGCGGATAAGAGGAAGTGAACAATGTCTATGGCTGCAAGTGTTATGTCAGTTGCATTCTCTCTGTCACACAATCTCATACACACACACAGACATGTAGCGCCCAAACATGTAGCAATATGCCACGGAAAAACACATGCAATAGCCTATCATATACAACAGCATGGCATGTGCAATTCATATGGAGCAGCACATAAAACAAACATATAGTGTACTTGGCAATGCATGCACCAGGACTTTCCCCACATTAGAAAGTTGCACATTTTATTTTTTAATAGGCAAAGGCTTTATGGGGAATTTGTGTCTTCTATAGGGACCCAGGTGGCGCTGTGGTTAAACCACTGAGCCTAGGGCTTGCTGATCAGAAGGTCGGCGGTTCGAATCCCTGTGACGGGGTGAGCTCCCGTTGCTTGGTCCCAGCTCCTGCCAACCTAGCAGTTCGAAAGCACGTCAAAATGCAAGTAGATAAATAGGAACCGCTACAGCGGGAAGGTAAACGGCGTCTCCATGTGCTGCTCTGGTTTGCCAGAAGTGGCTTTGTCATGCTGGCCACATGACCTGGAAGCTATACGCCGGCTCCCTCGGCCAATAATGCGAGATGAGCGCGCAACCCCAGAGTCGGTCACGACTGGACCTAATGGTCAGGGGTCCCTTTACCTTTATATTTTGTTAAGACTCACCCACCAGCCCCAATCAGCACGGGGGTTTTAGTCTAGGGGTCGGCAAGGCTTACTGGGCATGGGCCGGATCACTCCCGCGGAGCTCTTCTGTGGACTAGGCCGGTGCAGCATGACGCCGGAAATCATGTCTGCACATGTCCTTGGCACCAGAAATCGCTTCTGTGCATGCCCCAATACCAAAAATCACGCCTGCGCAGAAGCAATTTTTGGCATCTGGGCATGTGCAGAAGTGATTTCCGGAGCTCCGGTTTAGCGCAACACGCTGGGACTTGCCAAGAGGGTGGCTTGGTTCGCGGGTGGCTTGTGGGCTGGTTAAACGGCCTCTGTGGGCTGCTTCCGGCACATGGGCCGTAGGTTGGGGGACCCCTGTTCTAGTCCAACAACATCACTGCTTTAATAGCTGCCTGACTGGCAGGCATCAACAGCTGAAGCTCTTTCTATTACAAGATCTCCATATTCACATTTCCTCTCTATAACCCAGTTGAGCCAATGTGAGTCATTTATAAGACTAACACAGCTGAATCTAAAAACCGCCCGGTAATGCTCAGATAAAGGGCAATATAGACATCATCATCATCATTACCATCATCTGCCTTCATTATTCACAGATAAGCCTGCTTATTTGGCAATACAGTATGTTCTACTGAAATCAATGCATCTTAGTACCAAGTAAATGCTATTAGGACTTAGGTGCCAAACAATCTGAATCCAAGTGCATCGGCTTCTCTAGACTAAGGAGGTGAATTTGGTCAGCAGCAGTTAAATCTTATCAGTTTCTTTTCTAACTTGGGCAAGGTCACAAGACAGAGTATTTACAGCACAATCTGCTACTGGATATATCAGAATTACTCTCCTCTCCCTGGTGTTTTCCCCAATGCATACAGAAAGGACTCTGGCATATAGCCTAACCCCCAGACCACCTTTGCAACTCTCAACGTCATAAATAACATACTGTACAATCATTGCACTTACCCAAGATGAACCATTAAATATTTCACCCAATACAGGCACTCCTCCTAGGACATAGACATTACTTCCAAAATACCTACCGGTAGTTTATAACAACTATTATAGTACCTTCTTATGTGGTTAATTAGAAATATGCTCGAGATAGGAAGTTAAATCAAACTTAGAGTGTGTAGGGACTTAATACAATTTAAAGTGAAAATTCAGTAGTATTGTGCAGACTTCCTTATACTGCTATGTAATGTGTAGAACTCTTATTCAGGGAATTTGTCATCTCTGCAAGAGCAACAGATGTAGGAAATGTACATACTTCAGCTTAACCATGGCTTACAAATGGCCATAGCTTTTCAAATAAGATAGAAATTGATTTGAGGGAAAGCACATCTATCAGAGATATTTCTCAAGAAACTGCATTATGTTTATGGATTGTGGCTAATGTCATGTGTACTTGGCTTCAAACACCAGTGGTGAGAGTGCACTGGAGCTGGAATAAATGGTAATGTGTACACAATCAGAGTCAGTGTGTTCTGCTGGAAGCTGAATAATATTTCTGGTCTCTTATCTATCACCTTGTATGCGTCCTTCAAGATTGGGTGTTTTAAACGTTGCCATTTTCTATTGTTGTCCTGTCACTTTGGGACAAAAGCTGGATGCATGGAGTAAGTTTCAAAGTGTCCAGCACCTTGGTGAACTAGATTAAATAAATGGTTGGACAGGTTGACTAGAAAGTTTTCCATGCAGTATTATTTCTCGCTCTGTGGACAGAGGAACTATTTGTTCCATTGTTATTGTATTAAATAGATTACGTATAAATTTAGTTCAATTGCTGTAGTGTATTGTTAGGTGTGAATGTGGTTTCAGCTGAATAAAGGTTGTTTAATTCAGATCTTTGCGAGTTTTATTCCTACTAACCTCTGTAGGACCCAAGCAGGTGGAGGTCATATTAGCACCTGCACGAGATGCTTCTGCAAGCACAAAAACGCCCCGCATCCTTAGGAGTTTCTACATGATAATCATTTTTGTTTATTACAGCTATCACCATTTAGAAGTGGCCCCAAGTTTGGCAATGTGGCCCCTTCCAGAATGAACTAAGAAAAGCAGGATATTATTGTCCTTTTTGGTAAGAGATTTTATTGACTTTCTGTGTAAAAAGGAGATTCTGTTCTGCAGTCTACTCCTCACAAAGCCGAGCTGTTCCTTAATCCAGAAAACGAGGTTTTATAAGTAGTCTCTGATATTAACAATACTGTATGTGTCAATATGTGTGCAGGAAGTATACCCTCACCATGTTTATAGCACAGTAAGTGCGTAATTGTTGCTTAGGATCCAGCTCTTTCTCCTTGAATGAAACATTTTTGATGGGGGGCTATGGCATTATCTCAGTACTCAGACTAGAATATTCTGTTTTTAACTGTTCTGTCTTTCCTCCTCTGCAGGTCTTCATAAGCTTGGTAGCAATTGTTGGTTGGGCCATTAAAAAGTACCATTAATGCTAGGACATGAGTCACTTCTATCAGCCCAGGCAGGTGCTGAAAACTGGTTTTGTCTATAAAGATGGAGACCTGAAGTTTATGCTAGTTTAAAATGGAAGAATAAATCTATTACTGTACTGCCTGTAGTTTACTCCCATATTCTCTGGTCAAAAACCAACTTGCAGTAAGCATGGCTAACTGCTCCTGCCATCACTGCCCCCGTTCCATTATAAGTAGACTGCCTATTGTTATGTTATCATTGAGTCAGAACGTGCACAACTCTTTCTAGAATCTGGTGGAGGGAGCCTTTGAACTGATTGGATAAGAAGTATTATACTGTTTATATAGTACCAGCAGCTGGCAGCAAATGATAATGTTATTCTGAGGGGAACATTTTCTTTTTCAAACTGCCATTTCAAATATAATTGCATCTGAATTTCTCAGTATTTTCAACAGGCACTAATAGGTAACTAATTTACTGCTAATGTAAATAATGCTCTATTGTACACACAACAATCACTTAACAATTGACAAACCAATAGTTCATGACAGCAAACTGAATTTACTAGGAATAATACAGTCACTAATGAGAGTTGAGGCCCAAATGTGTGACATGTTATATTACATTTCTTTGATATTAAAATGTTTAAAAATAATTTTAAATTGCATTGCACAAACTATGTAGGGAGACTCTTTTAGTAATAAATGATTGTTACAATAGAAAGCATAAGGTTAATGGTATGTTGAACTAACACTTAGAATTGCTGGAAATTTTTCAGACTTCTTACATCTACAACTTTATATTATAAAATATAATTTTACAAATGAAGGTGGTATTCAGGTAGAAGTTTCCAAGTAGTAAGTTCCCTTCTTGGCTTAAAACCCTTAGCCACTAATGTATATTAAGGTGGAATATTTTATGTTTATACTATTTTACTTTTTAAAAAGCAACTACAGGAATTAGTACAGGGTTGGGGAACCTGTGGTCCACCAGATATTGTTAGGTTCCTTCATCCCTGATCATTGGTCATGTTGGCTAGGTCTAATGGGAGCTGGAGCCAAGAGTCTCATAGAGACAGCATAGAGAGTGGGGTTGAATGATGAGGAGAAGTGGGAGATCAGAGAGCTGGAGAAGGTCAGCCTGTAAGAAGGTTCTAGTGGGCTGGGGATTGGAATCCAGGACCCCAGGAGGAGTCTGAACTGGGGAAGGGTCCTAGGGCTTAGGAGATAGAGCTCTGGATCCAAGGGAAAGAACAAGTAGATTGTCAGAAGAACAGCCCACCTGTGTCATTGGATACCCCAAACATAGTGTGACCACCTGTTGAGGTGTCTTTCTCTTGTTAGTGAAGAGTTTGTCACCGATCTGAAATAGGGTTGTTGTTTTGTGACATCTGAAAACTGTCAATTAATATGATGATAAATATTTTACTAGTGGTTGGTTTTGTTTAAAACTATATTGCTTTTGCGGCCATTGTAACACATCCTGGGATCCTATAATGAACAACAGATAAATACATATAAGAATAATGCAGATGAAAAAAGTAAAATTTAAAACATGTACTTGGATCCAGTTTTTGAAGGATTATCAGTTCCCTCATGAACCTGCCTGGTTGTTAACTTCAGAAGCCCTTTTCTGGGTACCCCCTGCCACCTGAGCTGAGGTGGCAGGAGAAAGCAGCTACTCAGTGGTATTGTCTCAATGTGGAATGCTTTATGCTGGCCCACTGCCCTGGTACCAAGTTGATGAGGCTTTATAATGAGCTTCCCAAAGCAACTTCCAAACTCCATGGCTGATGAGAGATTTCCAGTTCAGGCTTGCTATTGCACCACACCAACTCACTACAAGCGATTCTAAATCACATTGCACAATAAAAAATACTATGGAAAGTGTTAATAATATATGTTTTTTTTTCTGACAAAGCGTCTTTAACTGTTGCATGATTTGCAGGAGCAACTTCTCTTCCTGTCAGCATGAAGAATTTCAGCCTGTTCTGAAAGTTGTTGAAGGTACAAGAACTGTCAGGAGAAAAAAGGAGGAGCCGCAACCTCTTCTTGAGCCGGGAATTCGCGCAGCACGGCCCGCCTTAGGCCTCTGTGGCTCTGCGGCGCCTCCCTCTCTGGCGACGGCTTCAGACAGACGAAGGCCGGTAACGCCAGGCCACCCCCATTGCTTTCCATAGAGTCTCTATACTATCGAGATTGAAGAGTAAAGTCGTGATTCAAATGCCTGAAGAAGGAAGTTCCGGTTCCTGTTGGCGCTAATGTTTTCTCCCTGGGGTGGAAATGAGAGTTGCCAAAAGAAAATTAAGAGTTTATTCCGTCTCCTAAAACAATAATAATAACAATAGAAGCAAAATCGGGAGCTTATGTTCTTGCTATTCAAGTTTGATTTCGGGTGGGAAATGAAGTTGTAGAAGCCATAGTTTTAAGCATCTACCAGCGTCATTATTTTCATTATTACTCAGAAGTAAGCTCCATAGAATTCTATGAGGCTTCATCCCAATTTAGTGGATACGGAATTGCAGCTAAATGTACAATGCATCTCCATGCAAGTCAAGGCTTCCTCGTGCAGCAGTGCTGGGTGTGCGCTGGGTGATAGATCGGTTTAGTTAATATTTATAACTCACTTTCCTATTAGGATAATAGCGAAAGTCGTCTACATTAAAATAACTCGACATGATGCAACATAAAAATTAAATCGCACGTTTAATTATTTGTTTAAACGGGCGACGATTTTAATCAATTTAACTGAACACTAACTCGAGTGTGTTTTGCATGGGATGGATCCTGGATACCGGTACTATTTCTGAATGGAACGACCTCAGTCCATCTTCAGCCTGCAATAAAGATCTGAGCTTACAGGGCTATTGCTAAGCAACTTTCGGGCACGGCAGGCACCTCCCACTTGGGCTTCGTAGTCATGCTATGTTAGAAAGATAAAATGTATTTCTACGTCGCTTTTCATTGAAATGAATGCTAGTACCGTTGGCTTCTTAACGGACAAACCGCTGCACAAACGCAGCTACATTAAAACTTGGGCTTCCGCCACCGTTTCCTGTGAGCGGTTCTTTATTACTTCCTCCCTGGGAGGCTAAAATCGAGCTCAGAGTGAACCCGGAAACTTGGAACCTTTTGTCAGTCTAATAGTGGGTGACCAGAAAAGCTTCTTGCAGAGATGGGGGGAAGTCTATGATCTCGCGCAGGCTACCGGAAGAGGTTTCTTTCCGGTCCGTCGCTGTCCTCGGATTGCTTCCGGTGCGGTGTCCGCCCCCAGCAATGGTGGCGGCAGCCCCAGCAGCGGCGGCGCTCGGCGGCCGAGGAGGCGCGTTGTGATCGCGACTGCTTCTCGTTGCCCGCGAGGGAGAGCGGAGCCGGGCGAGGAAAGGACGCCGAAGACCCGCTCTCGTAGGCCGGCCGGCTTGTTTCGGTTCCTGCCACGGCAACGATGGCGCCGGTGCAACTGGAAAGCCACCAGCTGGTCCCGGCTGGAGGAGGGCCCACCTCGGCCCCAGCTCCGCAGCCTCCAGGAACGGCGGCGGCGGCGGCCAGCGCCGGCTTCCGACTCAGCACCCTCATCGATTTCCTGTTGCATCGCACTTACGCGGAGCTCACCGTTCTGGCCGACCTGTGAGTGCCCGGGGGGGCCCGGGGGACCCCTTGCCCACCTACCTGCCTTGCCCACCTGCCTCCCCCCGCGAGACGGTTCACTCTCCAGCGAACCCGTGTTAGGCGACCTTGGCTTGTGTAACGCCTCTTACCCATTCGCCCAGGAGGTCCTCCTCCTTTGTGGCTTTTTTCTACGTGATGGAGAAGAAGGGTGGTGGTTTGGGGAAGCCTGATCTTCTGGTTCAGTTAGAATCTTAAGACTTTCTTCACACGCTGTGACTCTTAGGTTACCTGCCTAAGATTCATATGTACACCCCAAAATGTAAAGGGTGAATAGAGTTAAACAATCGTTCAAAAACTTGAGTCATACATACAAGGGCATTTGTTAAAGAGCTGGAATTGATTCCTGGTTGAGTTTTATGTTTGCTGGCAAACCTAATAAGGACATCAAGAAGATAAGGGCTAAGTCTTAAATTAAAACTTGTGTTTGCTTGATTGGAAATACTGAATAAAAAAATTCCTTCCAGTAGCACCTTAGAGACCAACTAAGTTTGTTATTGGTATGCGCTTTCATGTGCATGCACACTAGGGTGTAGGTGACAAGGGTGCTGTGCTCTCAGTTGGATGCTGTATTTTAATTTGAAGGGTAGCCTCCTTTCACTGTAAGTCATCTGGACGGTACAGACCATTTTGGTCCAGTGCAAGCTGTCTGTGTGTAGACTATTGAGGGACAGGTACCGTTGGAAGCATCCTATGTGTCTAGATTGCAGCAAGGCCTTTGCTGTCTTTGTATTAATCAGGTTTTTAAAAAGAAGTTGTATTTATACTTTTCACGAAGTTACTATTGAGACCTCGTTACAATCTCCTGTCACATAGCTGGAACTTCTGTGACATCAAACAGGTGGTTGCTTTATTGTGGCCTTTTAAAATCACTTCCTGTTGTGGCTACGTCTTTGCAACAAGCTATTTATAGAACCATAGAATTGTAGAGTTGGAAGCGACCCCGAGGGTCTTCTAGTCCCCCTGCAATGCTGGAATCTCAAATATTGTAAATGATGGACAAAGCAGCAGACCCTCTGTGTGGTCTCTGGAGTATTTCTGGTACTGGTAAGTAACAGCCCAGGTAATGAATAGAGGGTTGGTTGGATGAGATTTTAAAATAATTGATAAATAGCCTTATTGAAGTTAATAGCTTTAATATATTCACACCAACTACTTATTTAGTCACTTATTTAGTCTCTTTCAGGAATATGCTGAATTAGGTTGTTGGCTGTGAAAGTCAGGATAAACCAATTCCTTTTTTTACATATGCATAAATTAGACCTATAGTCATATCTGCAAACCTTTTCAAAAGTATTTGCATTTTAGTTAAGCTGCATTACTTTAAATGGGGCTAAATGAGTTCAAAATATGATTATTCCACCTTACCTAAATTGTGATTCATAGCACTAGCAATATAGGGCCCTCTACAAAAATATATTTCAATCTACTTTAAGTGGGATATTGTTATCTTTTTTCTGTTAATGCTTTTGTGGAAATATAAGAGACCCTTTAATTTACCTTAAGGTGTGTGGATAAATGCTCCCAGAATTAAAAAAAAAATAGTGGTGTAACTCAGTTTGTTTTAGCATCACAATAACAGAGTGCTGTTAGTAATAGTAAAGACACAATACATGGAGATCTGAAAATGAATGACTGCAAGTTCACACTTTATGATGTCAGGTCACTTGTATTTGCACTGGTGTTTGAAAAACATTTGGGGAAATCATCATCTGTTTTCAGTTATTTGGACACATGGTAGACATTTGTTTATTATCTGTGTGAAGAGGTTTGCAGTCACATACTGTAGATATCTGCCTAAGATTTAAATGTACACCCCAAAATGTAAAATGTGAATGAGTTACAAGATTGTTTAAAAGCTTGAGAATTGTACAAGAGCTATTGTCAGAGAGCTGGAATTAACTCATGCTTCCTGTTTAATGTTTTTGTAGTATTTGTCAAAACATAATAATTTGTTCTTTTTTTTACTACTCCAACTCCCCTTCTCAACAGATTACCAAGAAAAACAGATATGGAAAGGTGAGTAATGACAATTGAGGAGGATTTGTAATGAATTTTAATGAAATTTAGGTATTGAATCACTGGGTCAAATATTTCCTTTCTTTAACTTTACCTGAGTTAAAAAAGAATAATATAGTGTTTCAGTTTTATTAAGTGCCCAGTTTGAAATTCAAAACATGTTGGGATGGTTTACATGTAATTGCAACTATGATTTGATGCTATAAGAATGAGCCTTGTGGTTTTATTTTCCACCCCTGCCCAGCACCCTAGCTGGATGAATTTCCTCTGTAGTACAGATCCAAATTTGCCACTGCGTTCAAATCAGAAAACTATGGTTTGTGCTTTCCTCCAGATCAGGATTACTGTACTGGATTATGAAATGTTGTATGAGACGTCACACTACTGCAGAGGAAAAGTCTATGCCAATAAAGGATTAACATTTGTGTAATGTGGGGTAGTTGTTGTTTTTTTTTAAAAAAATCCTATGTAACATTAGGGTGGTTTGCACTGTAAAGTTGTCTGATGCCATAGGAAGTTATCTAATTTAGCAGCATTATTATTTTTTGTTATTTTTATTTAGTAAACAAAGGTAAAAACTTTGAAACTGCCAAGCTTGCCCAATACTGTATTTGCAATTGGCATCCATTAATTTTTACTGGAATTGTAGAGTTGGAAGGGACCACGAGGGTAATCTTGTCCAACCCCCTTTCTAACTTTTGCCCAATTTGGGGCTCAAACCCATGACCCTGAAATTAAGAATCTCATGCTCTACCGACTGAGCTATCCCAGCTTGTGGGGTGGACATTTTTTCCTTATCACTGAATATCTGGAAGATAATACAATAATAGAACCATTTGCCTGGTAGCAAATTGGGAGTCAGGTTTTCAAATAGAGAACCCATAAGTTTTATCCACTTCAGATAAAGTTATCAATTGATAGGAGATAGACTTGTTTGAATACAGGAGGAATTATGGCCTCATGCAGATTCTGCTTCAGAATAATTTCTGAATACTAAATGTTGGTCATGATGTGAAATCATGGGGTTGCAAACCATGGTTGGTATTAACTGTATATCAATGATATATCTGCACAGAGTATGGTTAGGAAAATTAATCCACCTCTCCAGCCTCTCTTCTTATAAGATAAGAAATAGGTATTGCTGGTGTCCCATTACAGTATACACATCAGCTGAGGGCAGAACTAACTTTGCCAAACTAAACCATAATCTCTTGTACGTCTAACATGTTAACCATAGTTAAGTTTAGGTCAGCATTGGGCCATTCAGCTCTCTGTGCCCATGTTCACTTGTATTCGTTGAGGATTTCTTCTAAAACTGTGAGCTTTGTAATGCATAGATATTTATCACACAGTTAAACCCTGTAGCAGTGTTCTGGCATTTGCCTGAAGGTGTCACTCCAAAATCTCCATGCTGTCACTGCTGATGCTTGTCAGTGATTGTAACTCAGCTCTGAAGAGTTTTTCCTGCTTTTTTTTTTAGTCTGGCTGCTTTAGGGAATGTTTTAATTAACTAGTGTGCTGTCCTTCATTGAAAATGAATGCTTGCAGCAGTGTTCTGGTAAAACTGACTAGCAAGTGAGTCCATAAATCTCCTGCATGTACTATCTTATTTGATAAAATTAGTTAATTGGCCGCCAGGTTTGTTTTTTTTAAAAAGCTTGTCAATCTATAATCAATAAAATTAGATAGATCAAACATTACAAAAGCAGTGTCAACAAAATGGAAGGCAACTGCACACAATTAAACTGCACATTACTTAAAAGACAATAGAAACACTACTAAAATAGTGGTCTGGGAGACATCCTGAGAAACTGGTTCAAGAGCTGTGAGAAAGCCTTGCTGTAAGTCCCATGGCATGAGAATGGGTCAGCAAACTTTTTCAGCAGGGGGGCAGTCCACTGTCCCTCAGACCTTGTGGGGGGCCGCACTATATATATATATTTGGGGGGGAGAACAAATTTCTATCCCCCCCAAATAACCCAGAGATGCATTTTAAATAAAAGCACACATTCTACTCATGTAAAAACACCAGGCAGGTCCCACAAATAACCCAGAGATGCATTTTAAATAAAAGGACACATTCTACTCATGTAAAAACAACCTGATTCCCAGACCGTCTGCGGGTCGAATTTAGAAGGCGATTGGGCCAGATCCAGCCCCTGGGCCTTAATTTGCTGACCCATGGATGAGAAGGAGCAAGAATAGTGATTGTTGCATAGGAAACTGCCCAGAGGGGCAGACAAAGCAAGTGCTTCTCTTGGAGGATCAGGCCACCAATGACTATTAGTCATTATGGCTATATAGTAATCCTGCTTGTGGGCTTCCCCTAGGCCTCTGGTTGGTCGCTGTGAATGGCAGACTGAATCTGATAGGCCGTCTGATAGAGTTTCTTCAACAAAGTTGAGCATATACATACTTGAGACGGTCAAGTTAAGATCATTTTGGAGCTTCCTGCATTTTTATGCTTACATATAGGAACAGATCACCTAACTGCTCCTGTTTGTCAGTAAAGAGAGCATTAGCATTTTGTTACTATGGGGCATAGAAATCTTTCTATCGAGCCTCACACTAAATGCAGCTGTACATGTATTTAAGACAGTTTAGGGTGCCTTGCTAAAGCAGGCTAAAGTGTGGTTGAGGGACGATTGGATGCAGCGTAAGTGCTTCTCTGTCAGAGAAGGAGGCCTATCAGCAGAATAACACGTAGCACTGCTGGAGGCCCCCAGTACAGCTGCAGGGAGCTCCATGAGTCTATCTGTACTACCAGCAGTGAGCAAGGGGGAACAGGGCATGTTGGGGGCAGTAGAATCATAAACGCCCTTGTTCCCCTGAAACCCCCTTCTCCCCTAAATAAAATGGAGCCCTAGCTATGCCAGCATCGGTATAATGAGGTGGAGTGTGCTGCATTGTGAGGTGGGAGCAGGGGAAGGTATAGCCCCCCACCCCCCAAAAAAGGAAAGGAAAGGAAAGGAAGAAAAAAAATGTAGAGCACCAGCATAGAAGTACAATAAATCAAATCAATCACTTAAAACATTGGAAGCAGTAATAACTCAACCATAGAATTCCCTGTCCCCACAAGTGCTCCAACAGTCCTACTACAACTACATTTTTTTGGCCTTAGATATTGAATATTTGCATTCTGGTATCTCAGGGATAGCTAAGCTCCTGTTCAGATGCCTGGCATACTCCTGAAGCAATTTTTCTGTCCCCCAAGACCTCACCAATTTTGGCAGCCAAACAAAACAAGAAAGGAGATAATAAAATAAAGTAAGAGGGGGTTGTGAGCATGTGAAAGTGTGTATAAGAGTGTGAAGGCAGCCCCTAGAGGGTTCACCAAGAGTGAATGCAGACTTTTGGCCAAAAAGAGTTATCTAATGTATCCAATTGCAATGTTAGTCTATTATCTCATTCTGCATCTGGAATAATTATTGGCATATCTGATTCCCCCTTTCATGTGCTGCTTTTTTTCAAAATAATTGAAGTACAGATTTTCTAATGCAATTTGCTTCTTTACAGAAAAATAGAAATAGTGCAGTTTGCAAGTCGCACACGGCAGCTGTTTGTCCGATTGTTAGCTTTGGTAAAGTGGGCAAATAATGCTGGAAAGGTGGAAAAATGTGCGGTAAGTTTGATACTATTCATTAGCTCTCAGCTGAAATTTTCAGAGGGAAGAGATGGCTTCTGTATTTCACCCAGCTGAGAAAAGAAAGAAAATAGGTCATTCATTCATTCGGCCTTTATTGGCATAATTTAGACAATAAAATCATAAAAGCGGGGGAGGAAGCATCCATAAATCATTGATAGAATAGTTACTGACATTCCACATATTCAAATATAGTGGTCATAAATTTCAAAAATATTTCTAGTAAAAAAGTTATGATTTCATTTTCTTTAAGATGCAGTGAATGATTGTCTCTTGGAAAACTTGCCTGCAGCTGGGTGGACTAGAAACACCTGAAAAATAGCCTGTTCATGGTTTTATTCCTGATCTTTGGTATAGCAAAATATTCTGTTTTCAGAATGTAGTTCTGCAGTTAGTTACAAACTAATGCAGAATAACAAATGACAGCTAAACAAAATTCTGTAACATGATGTAGATTTATATTAAATGTCGACATGCCCCATTATTGCGAATTTTTTCAATATGGTGCATGTAATACTAGTGGCATCATATTTGCAGAAATTGTTCCTGTCCAAGATCCTTGTTTAATTTTATGTACCTTTAATGTGTTACTGTAACAATAAAGAGAAATAAGTCATTTAAAGTGAATACATGCTTCTAAGTGAGGATTGGAGCTCTGCCATGATTTCTTAGGCTTTAGGTTAGCAGTTCATATATTGTGCAAAGATTTTGGCCTGGTCAGGCTTTTCTTCCTGACTGACCTCAGCTTCTCTCTATCCTACTGCCTGGTTTCATACTCTGCCCCCACCCCCACTTCTTCTCCCAACACCTTGCCCAGCTGAGCTGTCGCTGGCTCTTAGTAATCAGAAAGCACTTCAGGTAGGTAAACTGGATTTTTGTCTGTAGTTAGTCTGTTTCCTTTGGATGCAGGTCGGGGTGATCTCAATGTTACATTTCCTGTCATTCTGACTGTCTTGAACAGTGGGCTTGTTATCTTTCCCACTGTATGACACTGCTGTATTTACAGTGGTAGCTCGCAAGATGAAAATAATTCGTTCCGTGGGTTGTGCCGTCTTACGAAAATTTTTGTCTTGCGGAAACAAATGGCAGACGGCAAAAAAAGCGGCAAAAAACCCCGCCTTGCGAGATGCGGCCATAGAAAGCTTCATCTTGCGAGGAAACAAAGAATCACTAGACACTTTCGTCTAGCGAGTTTTTCGTTATGCGAGGCATTCGTCTTGCGAGGTACCACTGCATTGGATAAATCAGTCTACAGTGGCACCTCCAGTTGCGCACTGGATCCATTCTGGAGCTCCATTCGGATCCTGAGGAATTCGCAACCTGAGGTGCCGCTTCTGTGCATATGCGCAGCGCGACAGAGCACTTCTGCGCATGCGGGTGTGGCAAAGCTCTAAAAAATATTTCTGGGTTTGCCACGTTCGCATTCTGACTGATACTCACCAGAGGTGTGTGTATCCAGAGGTACCACTGTATAAGGGTGTTCTTTAGGCTGTATAACAAGAGCACCACACACATGCTGATCTATTGGGTATGTGTTCTTTTTTTCTTTTTGGTCTTCTCTTCCCTTGATTTTCTTTTAGGGTACTTCCAGAGCTATAATGTCCAAATTGCCTCTTAAAGGCATGCTCTTGTCCTCCTGGCAGCTTTAGGTCTTTGAAAGGGTCTATAATATGATAATATATTTTTGAAAAGTTTACATTACCTTTTACTATTTATTTATTATACTTGTATATTGCCCTTCATCTGAAGATCACAAGGCAGTTCACATCACAATTTATTTCACAGATCAGCTGCAATGTTTATTCCACCAAAGACTTTGACATTTTGAACAGGAGGCATATAGTTGGCTTTTATGGAGGAGTTTAGATGTGGGTAAATAATTTTAAATGGATTTATGTATAACTTTATATTATATATATATATATATTACAGATGATATCAAGCTTTCTTGATCAACAAGCTATTCTGTTTGTGGACACTGCTGATCGTTTAGCATCACTAGCCAGAGATGCTTTGGTCCATGCTCGCCTGCCCAGCTTTGCTATTCCATATGCTATTGATGTACTGACAACTGGGTCATATCCACGGTTGCCAACATGTATACGGGTAAATAGCTGTATAATGTAAAAACAACAAAAGACTTAGACCTCTGTCACAGTTTGCTTTCAGGGGGAGCTTTTTCCTCACAGCCTTGTTGCATTGGTTAAAGGGCTTCTGTTTGAGATAACTGATGCCAAATACTTCTGATTCGCCTAAGACACCTTAGTTGGCTGAATCATCACCAAATAAGATTCTTTTAATCGCTGGTGTAATTTTAATTTTTAAAAAAAATGTTTTGAGCTTTTTAGAGTCACAATTAAAAAATATGGCCCTTGCTCCACTGGTCACTTGTTTGAAGGCTAAAATTAGCAGGTTTCTTTGGTACACATACATGTATTTAAGACACTTTGTTTGTTTGTTTGTTTGTTTGTTTGGCTGGCTTATCCCTGTAAACAGGGCTTGGTTCCAAGTAAGTAAGCAAGGGCCACCAGCCACCAGTTTTCCATGGTGTGGCTTATTTCATGTCTCCTTTTCTGAGTTTTGATTTGCTGTGTTAACTTACCCATTATGAGAGCCCTACACCCATTATGAGAGCCCCTCTTTTTCTCTATCTAGTCCTTTTCTGTCAGTGGCTCAACACATTTCCACGGTTGTTTGTTTTAACAACAGCAAAGGCCAAACTCAACTTTAAAAAGTAAAAAGTAAAAATATCCCTGAAATTGTGGTAAGTCCTTTGCATGAGCCCAGGCCATTGTGGATCTATAACAGGCACCCCCAAACTGCGGCCCTCCAGATGTTTTGGCCTACAAGTCCCATGATCCTTAGCTAACAGGACCAGTGGTCGGGGAAGATGGGAATTGTAGTCCAAAACACCTGGAGGTCCGAAGTTTGGGGATGGCTGATCTATAACATGGATGATGAAGTTTGTCCTTGCAGTTTATTCATGTTTACAAAATGGTTGCATGAATTCGGGATGTATGTAAAAATGCACATCTGTAACTTTACAGGACAAAATAATTCCTCCTGATCCAATAACAAAAGTTGAGAAACAAACAACGCTCCATCAGTTAAACCAGATTCTTCGCCACCGACTGGTGACAACAGATCTTCCTCCACAGCTGGCAAATCTTACAGTTGGTAAGCCATTACACTGATCCCTTCACTCCTTTTCTTCATAAAACCAGAGAATCTTAGACTTGGAAGGGACCCAAGGATCATCTAGTCCAACCCCCTGCAATGCAGGAATCTCAGCTAAAGCATCCATGACAGATGGATTATTCTCAGCTAATTAAAATGTCTAATAAAGATTTATTGAGAGTAACTTAAAAGGAATGTCTGAAACTCAAAACTACCAGAAAGAGGAGTCATTATTGCTAGAGGAAAGGGAATCTTTTCCATATCCCCCCTTCCTTTTTTTTAAAAAACAAACCCGAATTTCTGGAGTTTTATTTTGCTTATGCTTTGTTTTGCACTATTTATGGTTTCTGTTTCTAGCTAATGGCCGTGTGAAGTTTCGTGTTGAAGGTGAATTTGAGGCTACTTTGACAGTGATGGGAGATGATCCTGATGTCCCATGGCGTCTTCTCAAACTGGAAATTCTGGTTGAAGACAAAGAGACTGGAGGTAATGCCCATAGACATTGTGATAGATCTAATGCTTATGGACTTGGGACCCTCACCTAAGCTGATGCACTCCATTAACCTCTTCTATTAAAGTAAATTGAGCTGTTTTTGACCATGCCATCTTAAATGTTGACGGTGTCTGTTCTTCAGCATGTTACTCTGTATCCCCAGCTGCGTGTTCTCAAGGGAACACTGCATCAGAAGCCGCTCTCCAAGCATTAATACTTTATACTTTCCACTATAGTTTGGGGCTTTTAATAAACCTTTTAAGTAGTGTTACATCATCCTAAAGATTCATAAAAAACACAAAAGATTCATTTTCTTTTCTTTTAATGGAAGATGGTCGAGCTTTAGTTCACAGTATGCAGATCAGCTTCATCCATCAGTTGGTCCAGTCCCGGCTCTTTGCTGATGAGAAACCTCTGCAAGACATGTACAACTGCCTACGTATCCTTTTCAATGACTTTTTGTGAACCCATAAAACTAGCTCCCAATCTGAGATGTGAAATGCAGGGTAAGTATATGTGTAGATGGTAAGGATTGTTTGGGTAGTTGACTCAGTAGTTTGTAGATACACTTACGTGTTGGAAAAACACCCTGGGGGGTGCCTGCAAGCCCCCGGAACTCTGAACGTCCTCTGGTACGCACAGCTCTGGAAAAGGCATCTCCCTTCTCTTCCAGTGCGCTTCTAGCCATGTACATCATAATGATATACGCACACTAAGCTTCTGGCATAACGCAGCAGGAAGCGTGAAACATCGTAGAGCTAATCTACTATTTATTTACACACTATGTACAGACAAAAGTATAATGGCGTCTTTTCTCTCCAGCTCCGAGAGAACAAAACAGAAAAAAACAAAAGCGAAAGTACAGTGTAATAGTACATGCAGCGGAAGAGATAAGACTTGTCTTCTTTTCCCAGACTCGTCCCAGACAGATTTACAACAATCTCATCTGCAGCATCGGAGGAGTACAATTGCTAACATTATGAAGCTGCAGCTGTTCCTTAGGCCCTGATCTGCTACTGCTTGTTAGTCTCTTTCTCCCTATTTTTCCTTGCACAGAAGGATCTGGAAAACCTTCAGTTAGAGCAGGGCCACAAATGAGTTAAAAACACAATGACAGCTGCACATGCTGGTAGGATTCCTATTGCATTTCAAAGTATTCTTTAGTAAGGGATATTTAAAAACCCTCTCCTTGATAAAAATGGCTTTGCATGATTCCCCCCCCCCCAAAAAAGCAGTTTTTATTAAGGAATAGGATTATTTCCCCCTTCATTGGGAAGAATTGTTTGAAATCATACCAATTTGTGCTGCCTGCTTTTGCTGCTTGGTGTCCTTTTCTATGTAGCAGATTCTGTGTTTTTTGGATCTAAACCCAGTCAAAACGCTTTTTCTTCACCTGGGTACTAGAATCCTCCTATCTGCCAATGTTGAGAACATTGATGGTGCCTTTTGACTTGATAGTGGGAAAGGGAAGCAAACATTAGTCCGTTTCTTTCCTTAGTCCTGGGGAACAGGAAAAGTGGGGTGGGAAGGAACAGTGACCACTATCCTTTCACCCTGCTTGAACTTTGAGATTTTGGTTATATTCTGTACTAAATACAAGAGGTTATTATTTTGTGTTCCTGGTAACCTGAGAAGCCTTTGAGCTGGGGTAGGGAGGTTGGCATTGGGTGTCCTCAGTATGGTGTAATGATCACTGTATGCTTATAAACAACATAAAAGGCTAGGCTAGGGAGAAAACTTCAACTTATGGAAACCACATGTGCCAAACACAGTTGGGAAAGCATATATATAACTGTCACATGAATAATATGTTAATACCTTTAAGATATGTTTGGGAGGTAAAATAAGTAAGTAATTTGGAAAAGAAGGCCTAGATTGAATGCGTTTATTCCAAGTATAGCATCTCATCTTAATATGTAAGTCACTTGGTGTGGATGGAACATACATATTACAGAATGATAGCATTTTGTCATTGAACCCAAGACACCATACATATAGTTCCCAAGTAATCACTACCCAGGCACTAACCAGAGCTGCTTAGCTTTAGCATGCTGGTGGCCTACAGACCTAAACCCTGGGATATTCTACAGTAGATCCTGTTAGATTATTTATGTAGAGAGAGAGTGGGAGCTTGGAGGGAGAGAGATTTCACACAAGAAACCATTCCCTGGTGTGACTGTCAAGAATTGCTTTAAAATCTGCTTAACAAGACCAGTGTTGACTTCCCACGTATATGTGTGTGTACAAAGGCCAGCAAGTCTTAGGTTTAGTGTAAGCTGAGAACTATCAAAAGTTGCTCCAATATTTTACTGCATTTACTTAACCTGAATTCTTTAGACTCCTTCTGCTTGTCACTGCAGTTGGAAGTTTTGCATTCACAGACTTTAATGCTGGTTCGAGAGCGCTGGGGTGATCTTGTGCAAGTGGAGCGATACCATGCGGGCAAATGCCTCTCTCTCTCTGTCTGGAAGTAAGTGAAAAAATTCATGAGATCTGTAAAGGTTGGATTGAAATATTAAATCTCCAGTAAAGCTTGGGAGCTTCTATACTATACTAGCATATTTAGATGCCATATTATATTAATTGCCTTTTACTGAAGCATAGGAATTGCTGATTTTTTGGATTTAGAGGGGTTATATTAGTGTCAGACAAATATTGCATAACTGGTTTTTGGAATATAGAAATTGATTATGATCATTTCTGGCCTTTGATAAGGCTATTGATTCAATAATGTTATCTACTTATAACATATGTTACAGCCAAAATAATTGCAGTTAAAATTAACGTCTTGTTTATATTTAGTGGTACCTTAAAACACGTACCTTAAAACATTGGGACACGGGAGACACTGTGGGTTAAACCACTGAGCCTAGGTCGGCGGTTCGAATCCCCGTGATGGGGTGAGCTCCCATAGCTCAGTCCCAGCTTCTGCCAACCTAGCAGTTCGAAAGCACATCAAAGTGCAAGTAGATAAATAGGTACCGCTACAGTGGGAAGGTAAATGGCGTTTCTGTGTGCTGCTCTGGTTCGCCAGAAGCGGCTTTGTCATGCTGGCCATATGACCTGGAAGCTGTACGACAGCTCCCTCAGACAATAACGCGAGTTGAGCGCCGCAACTCCAGAATCAGTCACGATTGGACCTAATGGTCAGGGGTCCCTTTACCTTTACCTTAAAACAACATGTCTAGGCTGTTTTTGCATGCTCACTCAGTCAAGTTTTGCTTTATAGAGAAAGCCATCACAGTATTTCAAGCACTATCCATCTGAAACACATAGTCAAAACAGTAAATATGCCCAGGATGTATTCCAAATTAAATTTTAAAAAATTGCACAAGGATGAAACACATATAAAACATAGCATTAACATAGTCTCAACAAAAGTTAAGAGGCATGGGAAAATAATAAGGTGCCTGGCTTGTTGTGGAAGTCAAAGTTGGCATCAGCTGAGCCTCCCCAAAGAACATTTTCAGGTGCAGAAGAAGAAAGAAGTGGACAATGGTGATTGTCCAGATTAAGATGGCATCTTAAGTTAGGCTTTATATTGGATCCCACATGAAAAACAAAGTTCTCAAGAATTTGAAACAGCAAATTGTAGTGACTCATAGGCTGCTATGGGTGATGGTTGTGTATCTGTGAGAGGAGTTTGATAGTGGTTCTTTAGAGACTTTATACAGGAATAGTGCGCTAAACTTTGCGGCACAACACAATTGTATGGTATTGTTTCATAGTATGAAACTTTAAATATTATTCATGTGTTTCAGTATTCTACAGAGGGAGTCATTTGGCTTCTTTATCAGCTAACACAACATTTCTATATTAAGCCAACAGGTGGTTGGGAGAAAAACAGGGACTGCATCTCTTCATAAGGTCACCATTAAGATAGATGAGAATGATGTGTCGAAACCTTTGCAAATTTCCCATGAACCTCCCCTTCCAGCCTGTGATTCCAAACTAATTGAAAGGGCTATGAAGGTAAATATTGCCAGGTGAAGCTGGCATATAATTTTAATCGATCATTGTTTTTAAAGTTAATCTCTCTCAAGCAGTGTATTGTGTTTGGGTTATATCCCAGTCATTTGATGTCATAATGATATGTGACTGACAGGTGGGTGGGCCATCCCATGGAATCCAAACAGTTCCCCACCCCTGTGCTTAAACCTTCCTTTTACTGTACAATCTTGCCACCACCTCCTAAGTGACTGAAACCCAAAAGGTATGTTGGGTGGGAGGCATATGTTACAAATTAATTGTCTGAACCCAGGAAGGCTAACTTGAGACAACGGCCAGAGCAGGGCCGGCTCTAGGGGTAGGCTGGGTGGTGCCGGAGCGATCTCTGCACCACACATGCTTGAGACGGCTCTGGGCCAGAGTACCTTTCTTCATTAAAAAGAAACACAAGAAAACCGCACCAACCACAAGTTAGATGAGCTTTGGGCCATTGCTGTGAACAGCGAAGACGGTGGACTCTCTGAGGGGATCAGAGAGAGGAGCAGGAGGAGGGGTTTGCAGGCAAATTGCCACTTGGCACATGAATCAACTTTGCACTTTCGCCATCTCGGCCCATTTTTTTTCAAAACCTGATTGCAGTAGTTTGATAAGCCTGTGGGTGGTTAGGTAAATTATAAATAGCTGATCAATTTTGAAGAGCCTTATTACTTTGATCTTCGTCGTGTTGGAAACTGTGGGATGGTGGGCTAGGGCTCCAAATCGCAAAGTTCATTTCCTGTTTGGAGATTCAGAAAAGGACTCTAGTTGTCTGTGATGGAAAGACATTGTCGCTTCACTAACCAGGCTGCAGAGATACAGTACTTCCTTCCTGTGGTCGTGTTGTATAGAAATCAAAACGCTGGATTTAAGAAGAACTTTCTAAAGTCTAACCTTTTTTAAAGTTCTTAAATCCAACATGTTGATTTTAGTGAAACAAGGCCAGTATGGGAAGTTTGTCCAAGCAGCTCAAAGCACATAGTTTTTAACTGTGGACCTTTTTAGAGTACTTATAAAATACAGAATAACTGCTCTAATTTTTCCCCCCTTTTAGATAGACCACCTATCAGTAGAGAAGCTTCTGATAGACAGTGTCCATGCAAGAGCTCATCAGAAACTCCAGGAATTGAAAGCCATTCTTAAGAATTATAATGTCAATGACAATTGTATGTGATGGTATCTGAACTACATTGAATTGGGTGGGGGAGGGAGGGGATGTTGTTCTACATTTTTATGTGCCCTTTTAAAACTTTTTTCAAAACCAGAAATTCCTCTGCCAGCCTGCCTCTGCCTAACCGAACCAAAGTCATTTCATGCACTTTGAACTGAATGCTTCCTTTGGTCCTTCATTGCCTTGAGCATCCCCTAGGAGAGTGACAAAACTTGAGGAAGAAATGAATGGCAAACATTTTCTTATTTCTGCGAGACAAATGTAATGATATGTACAGGCGAAACTCGGAAAATTAGAATATCGTCGAAAAGTGCATTTATTTCAGTAATGCAACTTATTATTTTTTATTTTAATTTTAATTTTTACAAATGCTTTCTTTTGGAAATTCCACAGTAATAAAACAAATAGTTACAATAATACAAAAATAAACATTGCTATTACATTTCATTAATTATGTTCAATTTATAATTGACCCGCCTAATGACAAATAATTACAATTACAACAAATAAAGGTTTGACGTATCTTGCTTTGCATGTCATGCATCTATCTCATATATTGGTTTCACCTTTTAAGTTGCATTACTGAAATAAATGCACTTTTCGACGATATTCTAATTTTCCAAGTTTCACCTTTCCTTTGGATTTGATTTTAGCGCTTTTTAAGCTCTACTTAAATGCTCAGTGAAGATGGGGTTTGGAAATTTTCGTATTTCATTTGACTTGCATTTTAGCTTCTTAAACACAACTTGCCTGTGCCTGATATTGAAAAACTCTTCCTGTCTCTTTGTCTGCCCTGTTCAGAAGGGTTCCTGGCCCTCATGAGAGGCTTTTCAGGGGGCTTGGGTGGGTATAGGTAAGAGGGGGTGAGAAAGCCTTTTTCAACCAACTGTCTTCCATGAATGCATTTTTAGATTGTAGGTCATAGGAGACACTACAGGGGGCGGAGGGGGGCGGATTCCACTTCATACTTGGATATAGCAAACTCTCTCCTCCCCATCCCTCACCCAGGTCCTGAAATCTCAATATCAGAGCTGCAGAATTGTGATTTTGGGGTTGGGGGGAGTGGGTGTATGTTGCCTTATATGGAAAAAAGCAGCTGGCTTTAATACACAGATTGATATCTTTGAAATTTGTTAATTAGTGTACATTCAAGTTAGTGAACAAGGATATTATATATCCAAACAAGCTGCCAAGGAAAAGGGCAAAGTTAGCAAGAATAGCATACCTTTAAACAAATGGTCATTTTTTTGTACTCAACAAAATCTTAATTGAATAAAATAGCTTTTGAATCAAAAGTACTTAATTTATGATGTGGCTGTGAAGGCTTTTAAAGTTCTGTTTTATTACTGTGAAGTCTCCATATTGCTTAATCAAGTAAAACTTTGTACCTTGATTTATGAATTCTTGATTCTTTAATTTTAGCTTTTATAGAAACGGCTCTCCCCACACTTGTCATCCCTATTCTGGAGCCATGTGGTCGATCCGAATGTCTACACATTTTTGTAGACCTTCATTCTGGAATGTTTCAACTAATGCTTTATGGGATTGGTATGTAAATAAAACTTTCAGGCGCTTCCTTCTAATACCTTCCTTAGTAGAATTCAACTCTCTCTTTTTGGCCTTGACGCAAAAAATGAAAATTGAATCTTCTGGTTGGTTGGCTGGCTGGTTGGTAAGGATGCAGGAGTAGAAGGTGGATATAGATTAGCATTGTATTCAGTGAATTAACATGCAGCTTACTTAAAGCGCAGTGCAGTGTGATGTGTAAAGCTGCCCAACAAAGGAAGTAGTTATGGCTAGCAGCTTAACTGAAGCTGAAAAGAGTATGGTGAATTTGTAGAATGTATTTTACAAGTGACCTGATTTCAATGAGCTGAGAAATGCATAAGCCTTTTGCTCCTTCCTTCATTGCCACAGTTTGATAAGCCACGAAGTCCCTAATTAACTGTAGTTTACTGCTTCAGGTGCAAAACAAAACTTACTTGGTTACAAGCTTTGGGACAAGATCCTGGCTTGCTCTGAAACTTTTAATCATGGATTCCTGGTTAGGACAAAATGGGAAACTGTGGTTAACTAGGAATGTCCTGGCTTATAGAGGTCAGCAAAGGGACTATGTGCATTAACGAAAAGGTTATTTTTATCTTGGCTTAGTAAGGTGAGAGAAATTGCATGTTGAACTGTCTTTTGTGGCACTTATTGCAGAGGGTGGTTTGATTTTTAAAGCACCATAAACCTATGAGTGTGCTTTTACTTAGAACTCTAGATTTCATTTTTCTGGATAAATGCACAAAATGCCACATTTGAGTAGTAACTAATCCTGTTTCCCTGCAGACCAGCAAACTCTGGATGACATAGAGAAGTCAGTCAATGATGACATGAAGCGCATCATTACATGGCTCCAGCAGCTCAAGTGAGTAATATGCAACTATTCCTGTTGGTGCAACGCCTATTCTTTGCCTCCAGAACTGTGAAAATAACACTCACTTCCAGAAACTATTTTTGAAAGCTAAACTCCTTCCCCTTCCCTTACTCAGGGTAAGATATTTATGCAGAAAGTTGTTGTCCTTCAAACACTATTCCAGTTTCCCCTCTTTTTATTGTTAATAGCAAAATACTTGCAAACTTGCTGATCTTAAAAGAAACTGGTAAACCATTCAATGTGATTAACACTCTGGTTATAGTCCCCTCGACTCCACTGACTACTGACTTCACTTGCCTTTACTGCGACTTTATCTCTCTTCCCATCTCCCTTCCCCTCAAATCAGTCTGCCATCTTGCTCTGAGTTAGTAAAAAATAATAATAATAATAATAATAATAATAATAATAATAATAATAATAATAATAATATGTTGTTGTTGTTGTTGTTGTTGTTGTTGTTGTTGTTGTTGTTGTTGTTATTGTTGTTATTTGTACCCCACCCATCTGGTTCCCATTAAAAAGTTTGGGAAATGCTCTCTTTAGGATATGGTCAAGGGGGCAAATAAAATCACTTTGTAAGCTGTGTATCACTAAGCTCTTTAAAATTCTTTAGGAGTGCCAACAAATGTGTGGTGAAGGGGTGCTCCAGTAGACATTGTCAAAAGCTTTTTGAAAATCTAAATAAACACAGCCCCTCACAAGAGGCTCCTGAGAGAATTTAGTCAAGAAATAAGAGGACTGGTCCTCTTAAAAGGAAGCAGCAAGTAAGAATAAATGGACAGTTCTTGTGGTAGAGGGGTTTAAGATATGGGGCACTCCAAGGTTCTGTATTGGGACTGTGGCTTTTTAACTTGTTCGTAAGTGTTGGGTGAGGTGGTCAAGATAACATTAACATCACCAAAGTTGGGGGGGGGGCAAATGGGTAAAAAAGGTCAAATATGATTTACTGTGAAGTGATGCACACACTAGAGCAAAAGACTAACTTGTATTTGCTACCACAGAATGTGGCAATGAGCCACCAACGTGGGCTTTGAAAGAGAAATAGGCAAATTCGTAGAGGTTAAGGCTGTCAATAGTTATTAGTCATGATGGGTATATGCTTCCTCCAGGGGTGCCTCTGAATATCGGTCACTGGGGAACAGCAGCAGGAGAGAATAGCATTTCTCAAGTTCTGCTTGTGGCCTTCACAGAGGCATCTGGTTAGCCATTGGTTGGGAAACAGGAAGCTGTGTTAGATAAAACTTTAGATCTGATCCAGTAAGATTCTTACTGACTTATGAACCTAGTTGCCTTTTTGGCAAAGCTGTTAAAATTTAAAATATTGCAGCAATGTGGCTTTGAAAGAGGAAGGCTCTCTAAAAATGTCCTTATTTCCTTCCAGTAACTTTATTTACAGATGCAACAGAGCAAAAGAAAAGTGTTCGTGCTAGAATTCCTTATTTAAAATCTTTAGGTTTGCTTGTGAACATATTAGTTAATTTATTACTGACTGGTGCCCACAGTTGATAAATAACTTAGTTACTATGTGATATTTTATACAGTCATACCTTGGGTTGCGAACGTGATCCATGCGGGAGGCATGTTCGCAACCTGCAGTGCCATGTCTGTGCACATGCGTGATGCGATTTGGCACTTCTGCGCATGCGCGTGGCATCATTTTGTGTTTCTGTGCATGCGCGAGCGCCCAAACCCAGAAGTAACCCGTTCCAGTACTTCCGGGTTCGGCGCGGAGCACAACCTGAAAACACACAAGCCGCAGCGTTCGCAACCCGAGGTATGACTGTACCAAGGAGAAAAGCAATTGGACATTTAAGAGCAAACACAAAAGCAGATTGCAAGCTACTTTTGGTAGGCACTAACTTATCCCTACTATATATTAGGCACCATATAAATTATCCCAAATAAGAATTGTATTTGTGTAACTTGCAAGTCCCCAAATGTGATAGTCCTATATACAAGCAAAATCTCATAAGACTTGCTAATGTTGGGTTTGTGTCGTGAATACACATGTAAAAGCCTCCATTCCTATAGTTATGAGCCAGTAAACATGGGTTTAGAACCATATGTACAGTTACCAGGCAGCTGCAACTGATCTTATTCAAATGTCAAGTGTGTGTGTATAAGGTACATAAGTGTGTCTGCCATCTTCACATCTTCCTTTTGAAGTACACATGTAAAGTATTTTAGATGCGCACCCCAAACAGAATTTGTATAGTAGCCCTGTGAGAACAATTTTTTTTAAAAAAAATGCAAGTCCTATTCTGTTCTGCATGATTGCAAAGAGGTCAAAAGCAGTCTAGAAGGCAAATTAGCAATGTTACACTCTATCTAATGCAGGAGTGCCAATGTTTTTGTATGTTCTTTTTTCAATTAAGGTTTTGGCTTGGACAGCAGCGTTGCAAACAATCAATAAAACATTTGCCTACAGTCAGCAGCGAAACACTACAGCTAGCTAATTACGCTATGCACCCTGTGGGAAATCTCTCCAATCACAAACTCTTCATCAAGCTCACCCGACTTCCACAGTACTACATTGTAAGTGAATGTGGAATCTTCCTATGAACTGGGCCCTTAGAATGAAGGAAGCAAAATGTAATAGGCTAGCTGTGACTACTGCTTTGATTTTTACCACTTTGAATTGCCAGAGCATTGCAAACCAGCAGTTGGGAGTGTTTTCAACACCACCCCTCCCACTTTGCCCCAGTGGCTGCAAATTTTTCTTTTTATTTCCTAGAAGCATTCTGTACCCAGTGGCTGCATGGGTGGAAAGCAACTTGTGTAACTGCTCTTTCTCTTCCCCTCCTCCCCATGTACCCTCTGGAGAAAACCCTCCAGGGAGCCTGAATAGTGGAGGTTGTCATGTGGTGTTGAAGTGGGAGATTGATGGAAATCGGGCAAAAGGATTTTGCCCAGTGGACCTCCTGTTGGAGCAAGCTTCCTGCACTCCGTTTAAGGCGATTCTCTGCTCACTGCAGCCACCCATAACACAGCCCTTGGATTTGGGGAAGAGAAATATAGGCTATGCAGACTGCTTTCCAGTTGTACAATCATTGGGTGCAGTTTATTTCTAACTAGGGGGGAAAGTTTGGGGAGGGGTCATGTTGAGAGGCCACTCGATCCTCCAGAGAGTGTAACTGGAGGCTGCAGAGAGGATGAGGAGAGAGATTGGTGGCTAACCACTTGCACAATTATTGGATTCAATCCAATTTAGTTTAACACTGGCAATGGCAAACTTCTGTATTCTAATTGGGGGACCCTGTTTTTGACAAAATTTCATGTTGAGTCCAGCAATGTAGTAAGGAAGTACAAAAAATTTAAAATGAAACTATATTTTATAAAATGCTTCATGTGAAATAAAAAAGGTGAAAGTGTGGGATCTATTTCTTACAACTAACAAAAATGTTGAGTAAAACTACAGGCATGTATTGGTTAAAATTTGGTAGAGTGACTAGTGAGTAGGCTGCTTTGGGGCTGGATCAGGCATGGATCAAAGAGGTGGGAAGCTAGGCAAATTTAAAAAGTTGTAATTGGTGGCAATACATAGAGGGCTTTTTTTGGTCATACAAGTGCTTGTGTATTCGAAGTAGGTTTTTTCCTGATTGTATTTATTTATGAGCAGCAAATCTCTCAGCTCCCCTCATATCACAATTACAGTAGCTTTTGAAATGTACCTCCATTTCAAAAGCACTTCATTATGAAGTATATGTGGTGGGTAGTTCAGGAAATGCAATTCTTAACTCCTGTTTGATATGCAGAACTAGTTGTGTATAATTTACACAAGTCATTCTTTTACAGTGATGTCTGCTTCAATTCCCCACCCCATCCCCATTTGATTGGAATTTTTTTCTAAAAGTCATTGTTGAGTCATTTACAAACCATTCTACAAACTGTAGTTTGATCTTGGCTGTCTTCATGCAAATACCCAAATTGTGTTAGCTAGAATGTTTAAACATGTGAATTGTGTGCTCATTATGAGAGTTCATGTTTTCCTGTTGCAAACTTATTTAGTGCTTTCTTCAATGACAGAGAGAGTTCTTAAATATGTGAAAATTCTCAAGTTCCCCCCCCCCCATTTTTTAAAAACAATTTAGGTAGTAGAGATGTTTGACGTTCCCAGCAACCCCACACAACTGGAATACAAATACTACTTTCTTTCTGTGAGCTATGCTGAAGGAGATGACAGCCCTGCCACTGCAGTTCTGCTGCAGCAATTTAAACCAAATATTGAAGAGCTGGTTTTGGACACAAAAAGTGGGAAGCAAGCAAAAGGTGGCACAAAGCGCAAGGTATGGCTTTGAGAACAGGGACAGTTTTTTAAATTGGCATTTCCAGAGAAGTACCAGTCTGTTACAGCAAAAAACAGCAGAGTCTAGTGACACGTTAAAGGCTAACAATTTTATGAAGGCAAAATAAATAGCCAGCTTTATTATGGCATAAGCTTTATGCCATTATAAAATTGTTAATCTTTAACGTGCTACATGACCAGTTGTTATTTATTTAGTTTGTTTCCTACATAAAAGGTCTTGAAGTAGAACGCCAAAATACAATGTATTGCAATTTTCAGCAAACCTCTCAATTGAAAAACATCACCACCACACCAGATATGTTAAATCTACAAAAATCATTTACCACATATGTAATCTTTCCCCTGCACAACACCAGCATGAAGACTCAGATTATCCTAGTTGAAGGTAAGCAGATAATTATTGAGGTACATCTTGGCTTCTGGCTGAGTGAATCATGGTCAAGAATAAGCCTGTGCAACTACATTTCTTTGGTTACAATGCAGAAATGGAAGAAATTGGGTTTGAGGAGCATTCCAGTATCCTGCCATTCTAGCCATCATTCTCCATATTTAAATAATGGTACTGAAATTACCTTAAGTATTTAATAATCTAGTCCTCTATGGTTCAGTAACTTGCATATGGTTTTAGAGAAATTTTCACAGTGTTTATGTAAGTAATGCTTGCGTACATCTTTAGAGGCAATTTCTAAAAGTACATTATAGGAGCATGCTGTCTTATGGCCACCTAGGAACCGGAGTATTTAGTTTCCTTACCTGACATGGAAACATTAAATCATGAGGATAGATGCACTGTCATTTACTAGTATGTGTGTTTCCTTGAGTAGGAACTTTTAGGACTGTACAACTGATTCAGAAAATATGAGTCAATCCTTTAGCTTTTAAACGGCAAGATTTCATGGGAATAAAACTATAGTTTTGAAGTGAAAATACGTTTATAGAAGCATGTATATGTCTCAGCAAGCCCTGTCTGAGGAAAAGTAGTTGTCCAGCCTCTGTGGGCCCCTATGATAGAGGGCAGGGCTAACCAGCTGACATGACCATGATGTCGTGTGAAGTATTTTCACACCATCTTAAATTCAAGCTGGTCTGCAAAGTACAAATGTTCCTCTGCCTGCAGAGTTTCAAACTGTGCGGGCAAAGGAAGCATTTCTCTTTCTGCTTTATTTGCCCACATGATTTGAAATCTGACCACTTGACAAAGGAAGCAGAGTTTTCAGCCATTGGCAATCTGCGTTTGGCAGGGGTGGGTTCCACTTGGGAGTGGAACCCATCCTATTGAGGCTTGCATTTGGAGCCAGAAATTTAAAAGACACCGAACACAAGCCCCTCTTGCCAAGCACAATGGAAGGCTCCAGATAGTTCCTTTGCAGCTGCTTCACATTGTCAGAGGCATCCCTGCTGTTGCTTTACATGAAAAAGGCGAGTTCAGTGCTGTGAACCGAATGCCTGTAATTAGAACTTTGAACCCAGCTTTTAACTGCAACTGGCTAAAAGAGGTTTCCTGCTATTCTCTAGTTGTCTGGTGATCCATGTCCTACTGAACCCAAGAAACCAAAGCGGTCTGGAGAAATGTGTGCCTTCAATAAAGTTCTAGCTCACATTGTAGCAATGTGTGATACAAATATGCCATTTATAGGACTTCGTATGGAGGTAAGTAGCTAATAATTTCCATTGTGCGAGAGACGGTCGCGTTGACAAGTCTTTTTAAACATGGACTTTTTTTGTATGGAAAAGAGCCTAGACCTCAGCTCAATAGTAGGGAGGAACAATTAGACTTTATAGCCATTGGAGATGAAAGAGACTCCTGCTTTGACTTTCCTGTTCAGCTATGCTAACTGCTGACTTGGGCACAAAGCCCAGGATTTGTCAGAAGGTGAAGAATTTAGTCATACACCAGAAAGCATTGTGCTCAGCTTGGTAAAACATTTTGCTAACGACCATAAATATCCCTTGGTGTGTTGGGTTTAATTGGTTTTAGGGATGACTTGCATGACGAACCTTGGGACTTGCAAATAAATTATTTGTGTGATAATTTGGTGGACCTGTTACGTAGAAGAGGTTGGGTGCATTATGTCAGGGGCGAGGAACCTGTGGCTGTTCAGATGGTGCCGGTTTACAACTTCCATTGTTACTATTGACCATGCTGGCTAAGACTGGAGGGCCACAGGTTCCCCAACACTGTATTAAGCTGGAAAGGAGGAGGTGTAGCCATTGTTGGGAGTGCAGTTTCTAATAATCTAATGGGTGAAGGGTTTGGAAAGTAGATTGAAGCAGAGAGTTCCCAGCAATAATCCGCAATGTGGTAGGAGCACAGATCCGTCACTTAATGATGCAGAAGATGCTGATACCTTGCCAGGTACAAGGAAGTTCAACTTTCTCCATTCTCTTAAACCCTTGTGAAGGGCTTCTCAGCCTGTCATTGCCTCTGGTACCATATGAATCACTACCTGTGTGATACATAGCTCATACTGTAGATGCTAAGGATCAGGTAGGCAATTTAATACCCTGTATTAGGACTGAACATGTTGGAAGTTTCACTTGGCTGAATGGGCCAGTTGTGGTGGCAGGGGGGGGGGTGCTCTTTAGCCTGGACTTTTCTCTTGCAATGAAAATATAAGAAATGTGATTTGTTTTGTTTCAGTTATCCAATATGGAGATCCCACATCAAGGAGTCCAGGTTGAAGGAGATGGCTTCAGTCATGCTATTCGTTTATTAAAGTAAAGAGATTATGCCACACTTTCATTAATGTGTACAATATTCCATGAGTGATGGAAGGGGAGGAAAGTATTTAATATACAACATGTTGTAGAATTAAAACTGATATTGTATTACATTATACATTTATTCATTTATAGAATGGAAAGTTTTACAACAATAGTTGGAGAGTAAAAAAAAACACACCCACCCATCTTCAGACTGTTTTTGAATGCATACATAGTGCAGAAAAGTGAACAGCTTGACACTAATTTTGGCACAGTAATTTTACTTCCTGCCGCCCCATACTCATCCTTAATTTTTCTTAGCTTCATTTTATGTAGCAGCATCCTTGAGAAGTATCAAAGCCGGACAACAAAATTTCACTACTTCCTCATTGCTTTGAATTATGTGGATTTTCTTTTTTTCTCTTTTTTATTTATTAAAAATTGCATAAATTGCTGAAAGATGATACCTCAGTATGCTGTTACTATTTTACACTTTTCTAGTAACTTCAGAGTTTCCTTGCAGGGACACATTTTATTGTACACGTTGTGTGCTCCAGAAAATATTGAGCAGCTTACGTTGAATTGTTTGGCTGTGAGACTAAAATAAGTACATGGTATTACCTTTATCCTTTTCAACAGAATTCCTCCGTGTAAGGGTACAAGTGAAGAAACCCAGAAGGCTCTAGACCGTTCCCTTCTTGATTGCACTTTTCGATTGCAAGGTAGAAATAACCGCACGTGGGTTGCTGAACTGGTGTTTGCAAATTGCCCACTTATTAATAGCACTTCCTCCAGGGAGCAAGGTTAGTGTTCCAACTTGCACTTTGTTCTGTCTTGACTTCCCTACTTTCTGCTTAAGTTTTCTGTGTGCCAATGTGATTTGACCATATTGGACCATTTCTTTCACATTGTAGGACCTACCCGTCATGTGTACCTGACATATGAAAGTCAATTGTCTGAACCAGTTGGTGGACGAAAAGTAGTAGAGATGTTCCTCAATGACTGGAATAGCATTGCTCGCTTATATGAATGTGTGTTGGAATATTTCAGATCCTTACCAGGTATATAAATACATTCTTCTTTGTTCTTATGTTGCTGTATGAGGTCTGCCGAAACAATTCATATATCTATTTTTGTATCTTTCCCCATCCACTTTCTTTCACCTTATGAAGAAATACCCAGCCATCTAAAAGTTTTCTCAGAGGTCCGAATCTACAATTATCGGAAGCTAATTCTTTGTTATGGAACTACTAAAGGAAGTTCAGTAAGTAATTTTTTGGGAGAAGGGATAAACCAGGATTTATTTTCACTTTGCCTGATTTCTAGCTTGTCTTTATGTACCAACCAGGAATTGTGGTTTAAAATAAATGCTAGTCATTTTCTAAATAAGCCAACTTGAAGCTGGCTTATTTTAACAAACTAGTTTACTGTTAAAGTACCATTTCTGGTTCACAGGGAAGAACAAGATAGGAATAACTGAAAACGAACGTGAATTTGGGTCTGTTACTCTTCCTAGCTGTTCTAAACCATAGTTTAGTGATTACATGCACACCCTCCAGCTGCGTTGTGAAACAGTTGCTTCTTAGATGTTGTTGGATTATTTTCCATTAAAGCTCTTACTTGTTTTTTATAGATCAGCATTCAGTGGAATTCTGCACACCAGAAATTCCACATATCATTAGGAACAGTTGGACCAAACTCAGGTTGCAGTAACTGTCATAATACAATCCTGCATCAGCTCCAAGAGATGTTCAATAAATCACCAAATGTAGTCCAACTTTTACAGGTAACTAACCCTTCTCCCCAACCTGCCCTTGGAAGAGAAATGTTTGATTCAAAATGCAAAAAGCACCAAAGGACAAATTCTATTCCCAGTTCTCAGGAGTATCATTTAGCACAAGAAGCCAATAATGACTTGTGTGTAGGGCTGCAGGGGAGAATAAGCTCATTCATTACATAGTTAACCTGCTGTTAAGAGTTTGCTTTTGAATTAAAAAAAATGAGTGGGAAAGGGTGATATGAACATTTAATACACAATAAATAAGCCACCAGGTTCTTACCCCTGGTAAAAAACAACTTTAAAGTTGCATTTATGTTGATTGTTTCTAAAGGCTAAGTATATTTAGTTGGCTATTGTGAAACTAAACAAGTTTTGTTTTTACTTGCAGGTTTTGTATGATACTCAGGCTCCATTAAATGCTATCAATAAGCTCCCAACTGTGCCAATGCTGGGATTGACACAACGTACCAACACTGCCTACCAATGTTTTTCAATTCTGCCTCAGTCACCCACACACATAAGGCTGGCCTTTCGGAACATGTACTGCATTGACATTTACTGTCAGAGCCGTGGGGTGGTGGCCATTCGCGATGGAGCATACAGCCTTTTTGACAACAGTAAAATTGTGGAAGGCTTTTACCCTGCACCAGGACTAAAGGTAATTTAATCTTTATTTTACAGTGTAATTAAATAAGCCTGAGTTAAATAGCCTGCCCTACATTTTTTGAGGATGTAATGACAGTGTTGGGCGTGAGATTTGGACAGTTACATCCTTCAGGTCACTTTTGGGAGTTTTCACAACTGCTACTCAATACTTTTTAGCTACTGAAAGCCAAATTCAGGTAGCAAGATGGAATAGACTCCTGCCTGAGATCTTGGGAGAGCTGCTGCCATTCCGAGTGCTTGCTGCTGGGCTGAATGGACCATTCTGTGACTTAATATGTCATATCCATCATTTTATGGCGTTTTTAAAAACTTGAGTCTTCTATGAGTTGCGTTTTTTCAAGTGTAGTGCAGCTGATCTTATCGAAGTAACTTTCAGCTTTCTTCTGTCCTGGATGCCATTTTTTAATGGTACAGAAATATATTTAAAAGGAGTACTTTTAGAAGACACCTGAAGGCAGCCCTGTATCGGGAAATTTTTAATGTTTGATGTTTTACTATGTTTTATATATGCTGTAAGCTGCCCAGAATGGCTGGGGAAACCTAGCCAGATGGACAGGGTATAAATAACACAATTATTTGTGATTTATTATCCCTTTCATGGAACAGAATTCAGCTGCTTCTACGGACACTGACTAGCTGAAATAGTTATAAAATCCTTGAATATTGCTGTTAAGATTGATCTAGATGTCTGGTAGATACAACAGGAAGACATGTTGACTCGTAAATCTGATAAATCTGAATACTCTATATCCACAGACATTCCTGAACATGTTTGTTGACAGCAATCAGGATGCACGAAGACGATCTGTCAATGAAGATGATAACCCACCATCTCCTATTGGAGGGGACATGATGGATTCATTGATATCACAGCTTCAGCCGCAGCCGCAGGTTGTACGTGTGCATGCGTAGATTGAACTCCCAGTATAAGGCTAAGCCCCTATGATTATGGTGATCATTTTTGACAAATGTGTATGTCCAAAGAGATAACAACAGCGAGTGAGGTTATATCCTTATTGTACTTGTGTAGCAATAGTTATAGCTCTTCCTGGCCAACCGTAAGTGAAAACTAAACATAATAACATATTTTAAAATGTAGTGGTGATTTATGAAGGCCTGCCTGGGGGGCGGGGGGCGGGGCGGAATGAGGATGGCAACTGACTTCTCCCCAGGCCTTAGACATTGCTAGAGCATATTAATGGAATGCCAGAAGTATTCTGTCAAAAACCCCAGTGAACCACTGGCAGTCAGTGTAGACAGGTACTGAACTGGATGGAGTAATGGTCTGAATTTGTGTAAGAAATGTGCCTAACACATCAACGTGTGTAAGTTAGAGTGGATGTTGATTTCCAGTGCGTAAGCTGCTGGCTAGAAGCAGTAAAGTACAGACCACATAATAGACTTAGAGATATAATAGAAAGGAAAAATGGCTCTTGGAATCAATGGCTTATGTTGGTAGTTTGTGGAAAGATAGTGTAAAGAAGTGAAATTCTACTTTAGAAATTCAGCTTTAATGAAGTCTAATGCCTGAGGACAAAACTTCTAAGTATTATATACAGGTGAAACTCAGAAAATTAGAATATCGTCGAAAACTGCATTTATTTCAGTAATGCAACTTAAAAGGTGAAACCAATGTATGAGATAGATGCATGACATGCAAAGCAAGGTACAGTCATACCTCGGTTTAAGTACGCCTCGGTTTGAGTATTTTCAGTTTAAGTACTTTGCGGACCTGTCTGGAACGGATTAATCCACTTTCCATTACGTTCAATGGGAAAGTTCGCTTCAGGTTAAGTACGCTTCAGGTTAAGTACAGACTTCCGGAACCAATTGTGTTTGTAAACCGAGGTACTACTGTACAGTATGTCAAGCCTTTATTTGTTGTAATTGTATTTATTTGTTGTTAGACGGGTCAATTATAAGTGGAATGTAATTAATGAAATGTAACAGCGATGTTTATTTTTGTAGTATTGTAACTATTTGTTTTATTACTGTGGAATTTCCAAAAGAAAGCATTTGTAAAAGTTAAAAGAAAAATAATAAGTTGCATTACTGAAATAAATGCACTTTCCCAAGTCTCACCTATATTTAAGCATGTAGAATTATTGGGATCTATATTTTACTATATCTAATAGAGGCCTTATTTCAACAGTCTTCAAAACAGACAGGAGCACCAGGGGCTTACCCATTGACATCACCCCCTACATCTTATCACAGTACAGTCACCCCATCACCTTCCATGATGCACACGCAGTCCCCAGGTAAGACGGCTGCCTTTTATGCGTTGCCAGTAGCAGTTCATGGCATTTAGTGTTCCTAAGGTGTTTCATAAATGAAATGTGATGCATCCTGTGTTTTTATAAATGACTGTACCTTCAAATAACCTTGACAACTTACTAAAAAGAGAGTTCTCTTTAAACTCGGAGAGGAATAGTTGGGTAGTACATAATGTTGCTGTTCTGAATGTCCCCTTTAGGAACGCTGCATCCTGCAAACTCTCCGAGTGGCGCATTAAGAGCACCGTCACCAGCATCATTTGGTCCAACTCCTTCTCCTTCATCTCTTGGAATCACAATGGGACAAAATACAAACTATGCTAGCCCACATGGTAAGCCCATGACTTGTACAGCTAGATACTGATAGAAAACTGACACTTCAGATACCGTAAAACAAACAACCCCTTTTCCTGGCTCTGGGAAAGCACACTGCTCCATTTCCTGTTGGGATGCAGGCTCTGAAATGACAGCAACTGTTTCTTCACACACCTGAACTGTTGCTCCTACTTAAACAGGAGCCGCTGCTGCTGACAAATCACTGACTTTATCAGCCCCAACATAGCAGGTAGGAAAAATTGGAGCAAATAGTCTTGATCTCCTTCTAGTGGAATGGTTTCTAAAATCTCTTGCGTCAGCAGGCATTGTCCTGGAGCCTTCTATGGTAAGCAGAGCAAGCGAGCCCCTTATCAATGAATAGACTGAGCAATAAAGCATTCATTTTTTAAGGTTCACTGCCTGGCGTGCTATGGTCCATGGGGTCATGAAGAGTCGGACACGACTAAACGACTAAACAACAACAACTTAAACAATGTACGCAATCAAGGCATGTTTTATGTGTTAGGCTTTAGATAGGCAGGGTCTAGGAAGGCTATGGATCCGGGTGTACAGATAGCAGAGAAAGCTGCCTACAATTTTCTTGCAATTTCCACAGGTCCTATAGATCCTACTTCACCGTACACAATGATGTCTCCAAGCCAGCGTGCAGGGAATTGGCCAGGCTCGCCCCAGGTCTCTGGTCCCTCTCCAGGAGCACGTATGCCTGGAATGTCACCAGCGAACCCTTCTTTACATTCTCCAGTACCAGATGCTTCTCATTCCCCAAGAGCGGGAACAAGTAAGTAATACCAACAAGAGGTTGCAAAGCCAATAAAGGGGATGTTCAAACTTAGTATTTCACTACAAAATGCTGTTGACATGGTTATGGCAACCTAGTTAGTCAAAGGCAGGCAGACAGGCAGGGATAGCTTAATTGGTAGAGCATGAGACACTTAATCTCCGGGGTGTAGGTTTGAGCAAAAAAATTCTGCATTGCAGGGGATTGGACTACCCTCGTGGATTACCCTCGTGGTTCCTTCCAACTGTACAGTTCTGTGATTCTATGACTGAGTTATTTGTTAATACAAAATAAACAAAGTACATTAATCAAACATTATTGTAATTTGAAGATAAGGTGACTATGCAATCACCTTAACTCTGGAATAGTCCCGCTTGGACTACTGCAATGCGCTCTATGTGGGGCTACCTTTGAAGGTGACCCGGAAACTACAACTAACCCAGAATGCGGCAGCTAGACTGGTGACTGGGAGCGGCCGCCGAGACCACATAACACCGGTCCTGAAAGACCTACATTGGCTCCTAGTATGTTTCCGAGTACAATTCAAAGTGTTGGTGCTGACCTTTAAAGCCCTAAACGGCCTCGGTCCAGTATACCTGAAGGAGCGTCTCCTCCCCCATCGTTATGCCCGGACACTGAGGTCCAGTGCCAAGGGCCTTCTGGCGGTTCCCTCGCTACGAGAAGCCAAGTTACAGGGAACCAGGCAGAGGGCCTTCTCGGTAGTGGCACCCACCCTGTGGAATGCCCTCCCACCAGAGGTCAAAGAGAACAACAATTACCAGACCTTTAGAAGGCATCTCAAGGCAGCCCTGTTTAGGGAATAATGTTTGATGGATTTCTGTATTTTAATATTTTGTTGGAAGCCGCCCAGAGTGGCTGGGGGAACCTGGCCAGATGGGTGGGGTATAAATAAAAATTATTATTATTATATTATCATAGTGGTCTGAGTAGTTAACCCTCTCTGTTTGCATGAGGGAAATAGAGGGAATTGGACACAGCCATTAACTGTTTCTTAGTCTTTGGAATTGTTAGGAAAATCCTGGGGCGCTGAGTTTGGGAAGGTGTCATTATGCCAAGTCTTACTGGGAACTGCCTAGCATTTTAAATGTATGTAAATAGCCATGCATCCCTAGACAGGAAGAGTGAGGTGTGCTTTTTCTTATTTCTGCTAGGTTCCCAAGTAATGCCAACAAATATGCCGCCACCTCGTAAACTACCTCATCGCTCTTGGGCTGCATCCATACCCACAATTCTCACTCACAGTGCCTTGAACATTCTTCTGCTGCCCTCTCCCACCCCCGGGCTTATGCCGGGGCTGGCCGGAAGCTATCTCTGCTCTCCACTTGAACGTTTCCTTGGATCAGTTATCATGAGAAGACATCTCCAAAGGATTATCCAGCAGGAGCCGGTACTTAAGGAATCAAAATGTTTAGTTCGTTATGCAATCACTTTAAATTTAGACTTCTCCTAGCTTCTATGCACTAAGTAAATTTCTGTTGTGCAGCCACAAGGCCTTGTGCTAACAGAACTGCTATGTTGGGTTCTGCCCATTGAAATTAATGAACTTATATGAGCCACGGCCATTACTTTTAGTAACTCTACTCTGGATACAGTCTAATAGGTGTTAACCATTCTTCATTTTAAGAGGTGTGAAATGGGATGTGATTTGTGATGTTTTAACCACATTGAGTTGGTATACTGCATTGCTGAAGTCGAGGACAGTGGTTTTTAATTTTTCTGCCCATAGGGAATACTTTCTACAAGTCTGCCAGAGAACTCTTACATGTTCACTGTGGAGTCCTGAGCAGAAAATTCTGGGGTGCACACTCAATTTCTGTAAGTGGTGGTGGGGCTAGCTCCACCCCCATGCAAACTAAGACTGCATCCTTGAATCATTTGGAATGGTGCTCAAGTGGGCTTTCAGATGGCTTTTCCGCCATTATCAGTTTCCTCAGCAGGTAGCTCCTGGATTCCTAGCAATGCAAGTGGGAAACCGCTTATTTAGCACTTCTATTTGGAAAAACATGGTCCAAACTTTGGCTAAGCCATGAACTCGTATTATTTGTGTAGGACCAACCAGTATTTGCTAGGATTAGTGAAATAGGAATTTGTATTGACATATCTCGGGGCTTGTAGGGGAAAGCTAGAGGGAAGAGTTGAATAACAATATAAGGACTGGTTGTTGTTGTTTGGGGAAGGCAGGTGGAGATGTACCTGACAAGCTACATGCAGCCAACCTTAAAATGCTTAGAACTTGGGTTTGTGAAAGTTTTGCTCCTGCTGCTTACGAGTATAGGCAGGAGCTTATTTCTTGCATTCTAATCAACTGTCTTGGCTTTTAAACAGCTACAGCTTATGAACTCCAATGAACCAGGTGTAATAATGTTCAAGACAGATGCCCTGAAATGTAGAGTTGCCCTCAACCCTAAAACTAACCAGACCTTGCAGCTAAAAGTAGCACCTGAAACTGCAGGGCAGTGGAAACAAGAAGAACTGCAGGTTTTGGAGAAATTCTTTGAAACCAGAGTATGTACCCCCATCTTACTTTATTCGTAATTTGATGTTTGAGAAGATGTTTGAAAACCACATTCATAAAGTAAGTTCATAATACATCACACATATGTGATTCATGTCCAGTGAGCTTATCATGCAGAACATACTCATGCCAGTTCAGCACCTCCCTAAAAGCTGCCAGGCTGACATTGATGTTCCATGTGATTTTTCTCCTTTGTATGTTCCTGGTCTGATGCTTGTGCTGATCATAAACTGGGCCACTTCATATTCTTACGGTTTTCACCTAACTTTCCAGCATTTATTGTAGAGAATTCCAATTTGTGAGATTGCCATAATGAGAATTTCGCATCCTTGTGCTGTTATTTTGATTTTAGTAGGGTTTGTGATATGGATTAAGAGCAGGATTGAAGAATCATTGAGCTGCCTAAAGAAATTCTAATAACACATTGCATTCACTGTAGGTTGCAGGACCACCCTTCAAATCCAATACTCTAATAGCCTTTACAAAGCTGTTAGGGGCACCTCCACACATTCTCCGGGACTGTGTACACATTATGAAACTAGAGCTGGTAAGTTGGTTTTAATGTCTTCACAACATTCTGTATTATTTCTTGTAATCCATTCTGGATTGTTCATCTGTCTTTTTCTGTGGCATGTTTTATTGAAACAGTTTCCTGATCAGGCCAGCCAGCTGAAATGGAATGTACAGTTTTGTTTGACAATTCCTCCAAGTGCTCCACCAATTGCTCCTCCAGGAACACCGGCCGTTGTGCTGAAATCCAAAATGTTGTTCTTTGTAAGTAGAGCAACTAAGTCAGTTCCATGTTTGGTGCAGTCTTTTGACAGTGTCCAGTTGTAAGGAGTAGTCTGACTATGACTTCTGTCAGCCACTGTGTAAGTAGCAAATGAGATACCTAATTACAGAATATATTATCCTATTTTCATCCCCTTGAAGTCTAGGAACTGAATTGCTCTGGTTATACAGGAAAGTGAGGGGCAGGTGGGGCTCATCAACCTAGGAATGTAGCCCATCAAGGAGAAGGAAAACTCTATTCCTAAACCTCTGCTGCCTTGTGGGATATCCTCAGAAGGACAGGCTAAGGAGTAAACCCTGCACAAATCCGGATTGGAGTCCATAAGACGGTTGGATGACATCTTGTATGCCTTCCTTCTGGCAACTCCTGCAGCCAAGCTGGTTCCAAACATATTGCTCTGCTTCCCTTTGGACCACATCAGTATGCCAAAAGGAGGGATCTTGTCGTCTGGGCAGCCCAGGACCTACACACACACACACACACACTGCCCAGGCTTGTGCCCCAGGGTACTACTAACACAGTGGTTTGACTTCACCCCCAGAGGCACACTCCATTATCTCTTGAGACAGATGGATGCCAACAACAATATATGAAACCAAAATACAACATTTCAGCATGTTCCATTGCTTCAATTGGGGTTAAGGATGACTAACTTAAATGCTGAAGTTGCTGCTTCTGCTATAAGAGGCCGTGACTAACACGACTCTTTGCAATTAGTCCCTTAGTCAATTTCTTTACAAATAGGGCACTATATTTGATTTGTGCTAGTTTTTATTTTCACATATGCATTTCACATATGCAGTAGAAGGCACCTACTTTTTTCCATAATACGTAGCTTTGAAAGTTTGCATGTGTGGAGATGGTTATGTAGACCCATTTTGATAAGCAGTTTATGTAATTGTCGGTGTGTTTAAAGTGAACACTTAGGATTAAAAAAACCCAGCTGACATTGAAATCGGATGAATGGTGAAGATAATCTTACTTTTTGGAATATCACCATTCCAAATTTCTTTAAAGAAAAATTGGACAGTACGTATTGCTTATTTCTAAATCTCCCAGTTTCCTTTTATCACTAGGGAAATTCAGGCTGCACTAGGTCCTTTGGTGCACTTTGGTTTAATTGTCAGTTTGAAATGGTTCTGATTTAAGTTTGGATAGCTACTCTAATTTGTGTCGGTTGTATTTTGGCTTTCATTTTTCCTCTTGAGCTAAGGAACGGATTCAAACTGGCACAGCAATAAAGACCATGCCTTAACTCATATGATGTTGCCATATCTATATCAAAGGTATATTGTAAGATTGCTGTGATTACTTTTTGCATATTCTATTCTGTTCACAGCTTCAGCTAACACAGAAGACTACAGTTTCACAGGAAGCCATGAGCATAATAGTCCCCATCATTTATGATATGGCTTCAGGTACGACACAACAGGCAGACATCCCCAGACAGCAGAACTCCTCAGTTGCTGCTCCCTTGATGGTTAGCAATATTCTAAAGAGGTTTGCAGAACTGAATTCGCCACGACCAGGTACTGTACATGTCCAGTAGGTCAAAACTTCTGCATGCTTGAATGGACAGAGTCCAACCTTTAAAGTTTTTAAATTTCACTTTACCACCAGTGTTGCTTTGCCTTTTTTTTTTTGTTTCCTGAAAACTGACCTCGTAAGACCTGGCTTCGGATTACTGCATGTTAGTGATAAATTGTTGAATATATACCTCTCTGTGGTGCCAGAAGGGTTGTATTATTGACAAAACATGGACTTTATGACACTGACCAAGGAAGTGTAATGCACTTAATGACTTGGCTCATACTATTGTAGTCACAGCGACACGATTTTAACTTTTGTCATGTGAGCACTGTGTATATATTTCTGTGAAAACTAGTGCTTGTTAAGTCATCTTGCACTGTAGGAATGTCTTCCCATTTCTTGTAATTTTACTGTTACAAGGTTTTACTACCTGTCTTGTTCTCAATTGTACTCCTCTGAGGAAAGCCTGGGGTCCAGGAAGATGGAACTACTTATAAATTATTCCATAAAGTATCACCTTACAGCTCTGGCTTATACTTTCTGTATCTCATGACTAACATCTTGCCTTGACTGTATCTTCTCTCTTATTTATGCTGCCTGCTTTGTTTCTGTGAGAAACTTTTGTATTCAGTTTCACTTTTCCTTTAATAAAAGTGTTAGAAACTTTTGAAAAGTGATTTTTTTAACAGTTTAATTCTTGGGTATGATATTTTTACCCAAGACACTAACTTCTTTAATGGAAGATTTTCTCCCCTCAAAGGATATCTTTCTTGCTTTCTGATTCTTGGTTTAACAATAAAAAATTATTATATTAGTTTAGGGTTGTTTTTCTTTAAAAAAGTGCCAGCATATTCTTAGTGTAGTGTTATAGCATAGGCATGAACACTGATTCTGAGACTGCACTGTGTGGATACGCATACCATTTGACTACACTGAAGCAGCTTATAGGATTGATGTGGTATGTGTGTCTGCCTCTTCAAATGCTTGCCTTTACTTTTGGCAACACTCCATCCTGAACCCCTGATCGTCACTGAGGTAACTGCGATGTTGGGAGGGGTTAGCCTTGTGTTTCTACCTGGGCAGTAAGGTTCAAGGTGAGTTATTCAACATCCATGCTGCGTGTCACTAGCAGTTGGAATACCGTGCATGCCACACCCATAATTCATGCATGCTCCAAAGAGCAACTTTCAGCTGCCTTGGCACTGACGATTGTGGGAGGGAAATGCAGGTATAGCTTCTATACATAACTAAACAAGCGTCATCTTTACCAGTGAGGCATTTTGTCATCAGGCTTTACTACACAGGGCCATGGGGCTTTAATGAAAGGGAGGGAGGGGAGTTAATGGAATTGGCAATTGCAGTTTTGTTCCATTACTCTAAAATATAAAGGCATAAAAATAATAAAATGTATGCCATCGAAACTGAAGTTTAGAGAAGAAAGACTTCATGGCTACTTTTCACTGCTTTGTCATTCTGAAATTGTAAGTGGAAGCACAATGTACATGTAAGTAAGCTATTGTCTATTAGAGCATTCCTATAAAATCAAATCCTCATCAAGATTCCTAATCCTTAGAAGTGTCCACAGCAGCACCAACAAACCAGCTCCAACACCAGCAGTATAGCTTAGCTTGCTGTGATTGTTTATGCCTATCAGGAGATACTGGCTGAGCTGTTACTTTTGAACTGGACGCTTATTTTTGTCTCTGAGTCTTTATTGACAAGGAAGTTTGGTTATCAGTCAGCTTTGCATCCCTCCTTTCCTTCAAGGAGCTAAGGGTAGCACATGTTGGGGGGTGTTGTATGAACTCTGCTGGGCTGAGAAATAGGCACTCACCCAATGCCATATGGGGCAGGGTTTTGAATCCAGGTCTCCTTGGCCCAAGACCAACATTCACCACTCTTGGTTGTTGTTTTTTTTTTTTTTTTTTTTGCTGCATGGAGACTCCTAATGGTCCAGTTGTGGTTGAGTGGGCAAACTGCACCTTATCAACATCTTGATTTGTATTTTCCACCCAAGCTGGCTACACAATTTCCAATAGGTTAGAATAAAGCAAACTTGCTTAGCATTCAAGCTATTTGATTACTGTTGCACCTGGTTGTAATTACCTATTTACAAAAGTTTGAGTTGGGGCGTGCCTTGTGACACAAATTGAAATGCATTTGATTAAGTTTATCACTTGCCATAACCCGACTTGTTTTTTCTCCAGCTAACTTGTGTTTCTTTCCCTTGTTCTAGGTGAATGTACAATCTTTGCAGCGGTTCGTGATTTAATGGCTAACCTTACACTGCCCCCTGGTGGGCGTCCATAGGCTATTTTTAAGCAAAGGGTAAAAATGAGATGAAGAGGCAAAAACATTTCTCTGAAATAAGCCTTCAGTTATATAAAATGGAAGAGACATTTTCGCGTGTCACATTTTAAAAAGAGCTAATACAATGGATTGGCCCACTTTCAGGGATGCACTTTCATCAGACTTTTTGTACAGCACTCTGTATGACGTTTTAAGGAGACATTTCAAAGTCGTAACAGATTTATGTATCCGCTTGCCAGTAAATAGAGTTAATATTCTGTTTTATACTACAAAGATTATGAAAATGCCAAAATTTGTTTATTTAAATGTTTTTTCTTATGTCTTGGTGTAATAGTCTTTTTTTAAAGGCAGGTCTGTCATTTTTTGAATACTGTAAAACTGTGACAAACTTTATATTGAAACTGTATTTTAATATGACTGCTTTGAATCCTTACATTTAAATCTGGGCTTGTTGTAAACATGTCCCCCCAAAAGCAATATTTAATAAACTAGATTTAAAAAAAATGTTTGTGTATTTGCATTAAAAATGTTTAATTTTTTTATGTGAAAAAAATAATGCCAGCTTGCTTGCTTATGGGGCTGTTTCTGGGTAGTCCGTCGCTGCCTTAGAAGCTCAATGTACTCGGTGCACCAAATTTAGAAGTAGGAAATTGCCAGTTCCTTCTCAAGTACAGTAGTTTAATATCTCTAAAACTTGGATTGAACAAGCAGTAAGTGGTATGATTTTGCAGATCTTCATACCTGATTTAAGGCAAGTTCCTGAAGCACCCTGAAACTAGTTCAGTAGGCCTTTTGACTACTAATAAAAGAGCGAGGGCGGCATTCTGTGCTGCACAGCAATTGACTTCGAAACTCCGGGATGTAGCAGAAGCAGTTTTTAATGGAGGGACTTACTTTCATGCATATGGAAAGGGAAAAGGGAAAAGCCCCAACAAAGGGAGTACCCAACAAAAGCAGTAGCTAAGGTTGTTCTCTGAATTCTGACTATTCTTCAAATTAAAAGTGTTGCATGGAAGCCGCTTAAAACAGCCTCTGGGGGAAATCTCCCACCTGGCAACTGTACCTTGTAGAGTAGCTTGCCACATGGAATGGCAACATTACATAGTATTCCCCTGTTCACCACCAGCAGCCACAGAGGCATCTGGTGCTGGCATGGCAAATCCACATGACAATCCCAAGTGGTAAGTTAATGCATATTAAAGATTCCCATGTTGTGCTGCTAGTAAGTGGGGACCATTTGACAGCTTCCATATCAGTAGAATATTGATAATTGAGGACACAAATAAAACACTAGAACATTTAAGGAAACACGACAACTTTTATAAAGCGTGTATATGGAAACTAAAGAAAATCGACCATTGTTTAATATCAGTAATAACTGTATTTGGAAGTTACATTATAGCCATTAATAGGCAAAATACAGGTTAGCTCTGATTTCTTTAACATAATGCCCATCACCACATCTTGTGGCAGTGAATTCCATGAGTTAATTAGTACTTCCTTTTATGCGGCTGGCCAGTCAATTTTGTGGGTAACTCATGGGTTATAGTTCTTCCATTACATTTATCCAAACCAGGAATATTTTATAAACTTATTTTATCTTGCTGCCCTTTTGGGTTTGTCTTTTTTTTCTATTGCCAATAGAAGCCTCCTCAAGAAGTTGGTGGTTTCTGGTATGTAACTGAATACTGCTGGCAAATGGTCTGACAAATACCTAAGAACATATCCTGAGAATATAGATCATATATTGAAAATATATCTATAGGGTGCCATGGACTTTTCTGAGGAATCAAGAACTGTTTTAGGTCAAATTACTACTAAAAAAACAGTAATATCACTGTTTACTTTTCTGCATTTCATTTCCCACTGACCTCGCCTTTTAGATTTCTCTCAAATTTCACACAACTGGTGGCGTAGACTGTACTCCACAAAATCTTATGCCATAATAAATTTCCTAGCCTTTAAGGTGACCCTCTATATCTATCTAATCTATCTATCTATCTATCTATCTATCTATCTATCTATCTATCTATCTAACAATGGACTAAAAAGGCTACCATCTGGAAATTAACGTAAGTGTACACTATTATTTATGAAGCTAACATTGCTGAGAAAAATCTGAGTGCCCTAGGGCAGGGAGGGGTCAATATTTTCCCCAGTTTTAAATAGTCAAAGTGTGGATTAAATGAAATCGATACCTACCTCTTGCACGGTTGCTTAGGAAAGTGTCTGCAAGCGTGAACCTAGAGCTGACAGGATGACCCCGGGATGAGCCTCCCTGCGCTCCGCCGCCTCTAGCCCGGCCCCCTGGAGGCTGGCGCGCAAGGCGGCAGAGTCGGGCATGCCATGGCGCTGGCGGAACTGGCCTCTCGCCTCAACTGCGCCGAGTACAAGAACTGGGTGAAGGCCGGGCACAGCCTGCTGCTCTTGCGGGCCGCCCTGCAGCGCTTTGCCGGGGAGCAAGTGCAGGCCTTCCACCGCCAGCTCGTCGCGCGCTCCTCCGCGCGCCTCAGCCCGTCGGGCCTCCGCTGCAGCAGGCGCTGCACCCCTCGAGGCAAGCAGGTGAGGCTCCGCCTTGGGAAGCGGAGGTCGGAGGAGGGTCCTGCCCCGGTTTGCCTGGTCGCCCCTCTCCCGCCAAAAGCGCGCTCGATGAGCAAACATGCGCGCATCATTCACCCGACCCTTTCCGAAGTGCACGTGGCGCGCCCCTGAGGTCGCTTCAATACCCCCGAGGGTTTTTGCATCCTGATATCTGGAGGGTGGGTGGCCCGGGGGAACTACTTTTGCTCAATCAAAGAGGAGGGAGCGATTTTGAACAGGAAAACAGCTGAAGGGGTTGCGCATCCCTCTTCTCTCGCGCGGAAAGATACGCGCCGCGCTCATGGCAAGTTTCGGCCAGAACAAAGAACTCCGGCTTGTCTCGGATCCAGAGCGCTTTCTGCAAAACTGTTACTTTCGAACAGCGCCCCCTTCTGCTAGGCGAGAGATTCCCTGCTTTATAATAAAGTACAGCATGCTGCGCGTTTTCCTATCCTTTTAATGTATTATAATTTCATTTGTTTACCGGTATATATAAGCTCAGGGGCAGCGCAACACGACCAGTTCTCTCGCTTATTTTAATGTGGTTGCAGAACTTCCGTTATTTCATTGTGAAATACTGAAACATTTTCTGCTGTACTACCGTATACAGTAAAGGTAAAGGGACGCCTGACCATTAGGTCCAGTCGCAGACAACTCTGGGGTTGCGGCGGTCATCTCACTTTATTGGCCGAGGGAGCCGGCGTTTGTCCGCAGACAGCTTCCGAGTCATGTGGCCAGCATGACAAAGCTGCTTCTGGCGAGCCAGAGCAGCACACAGAAACCGTGTTTACCTTCCTGCCTTCGTGCTTTCGAACTGCTAGGTTGGCAACGGGAGCTCATCCGGTTGCGGGGATTCGAACCGCTGACCTTCTGATCGGCAAGCCTAGGCTCTGTGGTTTAGAGTCAGACCACAGCGCCGCCCGCCTACTATACAGTACAGTGAAGCAATAGTTACAGTGATGGCTCCTGGCATTCTTGAGAAATTTTAATATGGTTGTGAAATTAGTTTTGACATGAAGGAAGAAATCCCAAAAAATGGCATTTATTCTTAGATTTTTTTAAAACATTAGGTATGCTAGCAACAAACATGAAGGATGCTGAGCAATTTTATTTTTAGAGTGCCACTATGATGCACCTACAATCATTAATAAAAATGCACAGTTGTTTCATGATGCCAATTTCACTTTTGCTTTGCAGCAGAGGGGAGGTGGGCAGAGGGTTGCTTTTCTGTTTCAGATTACATAATCTCTCATTGGATTTTCTCATTTGGGGTTCAAAATGTGTATTTGATGCCATTAGTAGCATGATGGCAGTCAAGCTTTGGAATGGTACATCAAACTGAATTCCACATCAAACTAGACATCCAGGTTTTAGCTTTTGGCGCACCATATATCTGCGGGCAAAATGTACACCTTCAGTCGCGATCCTAAGCATCATAGCTGATAGTGGAATATTATGTGTAGAACTGCTAATCACAGACCCCAAATGAAATCCTTACAAGGGTTTTGAAGGCTTAAAATGATGCTGCTTTCAGGCAAGATAAGTGAGAAGGACTAGAGAGGTCAGTGTGCAGCAGCTAATACAACATATTGCACTGATCGCATACATAGCCGTGAACTTTGTTCTGCAATCAAGGCTTCAAGGAGAAACAGATTCACTAATGGAAATAGGCCAGGATTTTCAAAACATCCTAATGAAGAGACCCTGCCCTCTCAGGGTACTTGCACAGAATTATTTGAATCAGAACTTCTTACTTTAACTTCTGTGGATAGTTAATTTCATGTTTTGAAAAACTGCTGCTGGTGTGCTTTACTTAGCACCAGATTAAGATAATGACCAGGTACCATTATGAAGGTTGCAAAGAAAATTGCATAGAAGCCAAAGGCATGGAGTCCTGCCAAGAATGAAGCCCAACTGACGCTTTATAAAGATGTAATTGAAGACAGCATGACTCACTGCTTTGAAATATTTCTGGAAATGATTATGCTTGTCACCAGCAAATGATTATTTTAAAGCACTGCAACAAAAGGGAGTCTCTAATCCTGCCTGTTTTATTTATTTTTTATGTTGATTCCTACATACTTTCACTGCTCTTATCCTGTAAATGACATGTGTGGAGTGCTTGTTTTCCTATATCTTTGAGACTTGAGTGGGAAGAGAATTTTGGAGGTGGGTCTTCCACTAAGAGAGACACAAGTCGTCCAGATCTCAAAATATACCTGGTGGGCGGCATTTTCCAATTCTTTTGCAAAGCTGCCAAACTAATTTGGCAGCCATCTCAATGATTTCAAATTGCTCAAGGGTGCCAGGATGTCACCACTCAAATTATTATTTCACAAAATGTTATAGCACAAAAATTATATTTAAAAAATGGGCAGGCAGCACTTCACAGTTAAATAACCGAAGTTCCAAAACTGGACTGTATAATCTTATGCAATGCATCATGATGGCAGTTTGTTTGATAATTTGTGTAAAATTACTCAGTGATGCCAAAATGGCACCATTCGTATTTGAATTATAAAGAAAGCATCAGAAATGCTCTGGATAGGTGGAAGTTTGTGGCTTTTTGCTTTGCTGCTTGACTTAACATGACTGAAAGAATTCAATCTGCACAACTTTTACCGATACAGAATCTCCATAATGGGGAAGGCTCCCCCTTTTTGAATTTTGGGGATTTTTCTGACATGGGTTGAAATTGCAGGAACTACAGTGGTACCTCGGTTTACAACCACAATTGGTTCTGGAAGTCTGTACTTAACCTGAAGCCTACTTAACCTGAAGCGAACTTTCCCATTGAAAGTAATGGAAAGTGGATTAATCCGTTCCAGACGGGTCCGCGGAGTACTCAACCTGAAGCGTACTTAACCTGAAGCATGGGTGTAATTGGTTCCGGAAGTCTGTTCATAAACTGAAGCGTTCATAAACTGAAGCGAACTTTCCCACTGAAAGTAATGGAAAGTGAATTAATCCGTTCCAGGTGGGTCCGTGGCGTTCGTAAACCGAAAGTTTGTAAACCGAGGTGTTCATAAACCGAGGTTCCACTGTATGTGATTTGCCAGAGAGACAGAAAAGAGAGATAATGGTAAGAAGAAAGAAGGGTGGGGGGAAGATACATGTTTTTGGCCAGAAATTGAAAGGGAAACCTTAAGAACACTGTGGTACATGTTATCTGTTCTGACACTCTACATACGGGTACTTTGGCATTATAATGCTGGGCTTCATCTCATAAAGGGAAGCAGAACCCATTAAATTTCTGCATGCCTCACAGCCTTTAAAGACACAGGAGCCAGCACACACACCTTCCCCCAATATTTTTAGCCCGATGTATTTTAATTTTATTTTTTAAATAGATTTAAACTTCCTTTCAGGGTATTTTCCCTTACAAGACAGTTCATAACATGGCAAATAATAGTATACTTATTCCACCATATTAAAATAACTTGCTTTCTACTTGTTTTGAAGGAGAGGACATTATATTTGCAACAGAATGGAATCTTAAGTTACGCTCTGATTTCCTTTAAGAAGTATAGCCGGTGATGCCATTCTACCCAACCCATCTCCACATGTTAAATTTCTGCTTGACATGTGGCATTTAAAAACACAGGAGTCCTGCTTGCAAAGAGCGCTCTGAATTCTGGCGGTGGCATTTTTGTGTGCAGCTTTTGCATTTTGATAAAGCTCACAATCATTTCAAAGCACCGCAACAAAAGAGAGTATTTAACTTTCTATTTGCATTCCCTCCCCAATTAATTCCAGAGTATTTCCAGCTTTTCTTAGCATGCACATGCAGGAATCTCTCAAAGTGTCTTAGGAACTGGAAGCCCGCTAGAGAGACACTACGACTATGTAAACCCATATACTGTAACCTCAACATCTCTGCCTCTTTCCTGCCAACAGTAAGCAGTCTCATCTCTAACTCCTTTTCATCCCTTTTTATTTACCAAATTGGGATTTGTTGACTTTGGGGACTGGACAGTGTTTGATTTCTTGGACAATCCAAATTGAGTCCCATCCCCTCGGATAAAAAAATTGAAATCAATGATTTACATTATAGTACTTTTATTAGTGTTTCTTTTGATTTGTAGTTCCAGCCTGCGTGCTCCTTGTGTAAAGAATGGAAAAAAGAGATTCTGAATCATCACACGCACAAGAATGGGGAGGTCCACTGGGGAAACTGCAGGCCTTGGCTCTGGCCGTCTAATGCATGGGAGTTGGCAAAGGTAATGCCTGGAAGTTCTGTTATGTAAAATGGATATTCTGCTCCAGCTTTTGCAGCATGCATCAGGGTAGGATATACCATAAATCAGGGATAGGGAAGCTGTGGCACTTCAGGTATTGTTGAACTATAAGTTCCCATGGCTGCAGTCAGCATGGCGAGTAGTCAGGGGTGATGGGAGTTGTCCAGAAATATCTACAAGGCCCTGTGTATGATATGGCTACTTTTGAAACTGCTTCAGGAGCAAGAAGAAGCTCCTGCTGCTCTGAATTCTAGGCAACCAATTGCTACCCTCTTTTGTTACTGCCACCTTTTCTCTTCTATGAGTTTATTCAGTTGTTTTTTCCTTTATTTCTGGATTTGAACAGTCCGAGAATTCACCAAAGCAGCATTTGTAAGTTTGTATTCAGTTAGTAAGAACAAACAAACAAACTCATAGTAGCATTTTACCATTTAGAAGTTGCATCTCTCCCTCAACAGAAGTTATGTGATTTTGACAACTGCACAGCAGGCAGATATTCAACACATGAAGCTGTGGGCTGTGGTTGGCAAACAAACCTGTTGAATTTTATGTCCGTATTAGAGTTGCTGGGCCCTGTTAGAGAAAACAGTGTCTCCATTTCCTCCCATTCTCCCGAGGAAAGACAGAAAGCCCATGAAAGGAAAGACAGAAAGCCCATGTGTGGTGATCATATATGTATCTGTTGTGTGGTGATCATATATGTATCTGTTTCACTGTGGCTTCCCACAGTGTAGATGTGTGCTCTGGGAAACTGTGCCTCTTTGTGGCTTCCAAGATGTAGACATGCTGTGAAACAGACGTAAGTACAATCAACGTGTGATGAAAAGCATGTTGATGAGCTTTGCAAGGCAATACATCTCACCCTAAAAGTCTCATCTACAAGTTTGGTGCTTCATTATGGAAAGTGGAACTTGTTTTGGATTCAAGAGGGAGTGGCAGCCTAAGGCTGACCAACAGTAGCTGAGTTCTAAATTGTTCTAAATTGTGCCCTCCTGTATGGTGTGGAACATTATGGAATGACTGTGCAGGAGTCCAGAGAGTGTATCCAATGGGATTGTAAAGAGAAAAAGGACAGCTGCAAGATGCTAATTAAACCACCGTTTTAGTGCTTGACAAAGCTACAATTAAATAAACACAAGTTCTGATATAGCTATCAGTTAGAAATAGTGTGTTACTAATAGCTTCTGAATCAGACATAACTGCATGCGTTCTCTTTCGGTGTGTAGGCTTACATGCCTCGTGGGAAAGCAGACATTTGTGGTCCAGACAAATGTGATGCATCTGCACTCTTAAACCTTTTCAACTTCTGCGATCACTTCAGTAACATCGATCAGAAGAAAGTCAGAGAGGTAATCCAACTACTGATATTGACATCTTTTCTTAGCAGGGATCCCACAAACACCCTCACCAGGGCGCCATCAGTGACTGCCTCTTCCATTTGGGCAAGAAACCTCTCACAGAGCTACAGAGCTACAATTCCCAGACTTCTGTTTCAGTGTATCTGAAGAAGTGTGCATGCACACGAAAGCTCATACCAATGACAAACTTAGTTGGTCTCTAAGGTGCTACTGGAAGGAATTTTTTTTTAAATTTTGTTTTAATTCCCAGAGTTGTACAACAATAAATCCCTCTTCCCAAGAAATCTGGAAACTCTGTGTGAGGGGAGTAGGGGCCTCTTAACAGTTCTCAGCCCCTTAACAAACTACAGTTCCTAAGATTATTTGAGGGAAGCCATAACTGTTTAAAGTGTTATGAGACTGCTTTAAACGTATAGTGAGGTGGAGCTTAAATTGTGCATTCCTATAAGTATAAAATGCAACATAATAAAGTGCTTAAGGCTGGTTATCATGTAGCAGCCTTTGAGGAGGAGACAGTCAAGGAACATAACATTGGCGAGGTGTTCGCCACACGGGGCGTTTCCATTCTAGTAACAACAATATGTGGCTCTGGTGTGAAAACAGATCGCTCAGTCAGCAACCCCTAATGCAGGGCTGTAACCTGAGGTCTTTGCTTACCATTGCCCTTAACTGAGTTCTCAGTCTACTGGTTTTGCTTCATGTTTTTATCTCTAGGTGATTAAGTGCCGCAATGAACTAATGCATTCTTCAGATATGAAAGTCTCTTCTTCTTGGCTGAAAGAATTTGAGAATCATGTTCAGAACTTGCTAACTGAATTTCAACACATTCCAGAGGCTCAGACGGCTCGTACAAGGATAGAAAAGGTAAGAGTTGCCATTCTTTCGACTTGTAGGCTATTCACCATTATTATTATTTTAGCTAGGCACAGTATTGAATATAGAAATGCAACAGTCTGTATCCAGATGGTTTGCGCTCTAAATCAAAGCTTTTGTGCTTGATCAAGGATATCTGAGGCTGTTTCATAATTTGTTGATTCAAGGTTTTGGGGCACATTGATACAATTTAGTTTTACTCTTGAGATTACCATATCAAAAGTTTATTTTTTGAAACAAAACAAAAGTACAGCATTTTATCTGCATGTTATAGATGGAAATGTAAAACTTCTGCAAGGTAGATAGCCTTGCAAGGAGGCAACAGGCATTATGCTATGTGGCATTTTTTTTAAAAAAAAGAATAACTGGTTAAAAGAAATTACTTCTCAGTGTTGAAATTTAGAACAGTGATCTCTTTTTTTCCTGTGAAGCTTCTTTCCTTCAGTTTTAGCAGGTGTGTCTCTGCTCCGAGAAAGAAGCCACCTGCTCAGCCACCTTAGATCTACGTTACCTCTGGGACAGAAATAGAATCATAGTACTGGAAGGGACCCTGAGGGTTCTCTAGTCCTACTCCCTGCAATGCAGGACTCCTGCCCACAGCTGTCCCTGGGTGGCCTTGAACCACCAACCTTTTGGTTGTTAGCCTATGTGGGAGAACACAAAAGCCAGGATACAAATTCTATTTTAGGCCCACTACTGGAATAATAAAAAAAAATCTTTTGTTCAGCCGACTTTTATGCTGTATCACATAATCTGCTTCTGAAACTTCCCAAAGTTTCAAAACAGTTCAATTGTTTTAGAAAAGAATTTAAGTAAAAGGAGATAGTTAAAAAATAAAATTAGTAATCGGCAGGGACATTGCTGCAAAAGAATAGCCAAAGCACCATTTTAAAAATTCTTTTAAAGAAGTTATTACTATGCATACCTATCTGGAAATAAGTCCCATTGAAGTCTACAGGGCTTACTTCTGAGTAGTCATGCATAAGATTCCACTGGGAATTGTTTAAATGTGTTCGTTTGCAGTGAAGGTATAGCCTCCAAATAATGTTTTTAAATCCACAGAATGCCAGTAAGTTTCACAAACTACAGTGGTACCTCAGTTTCGAACGTAATCCATTCCTGAAGACGGTTCGAGTTCTGAAATGTTAGAAATGTCAGGATGTTGCACTCAGCAGAAGCCGTGTGGCATGTTCGATTTCCGAGGCATGTTTGAAAACCGAAGCATTTACTTCCAGGCTTACGGTGTTTGAAAACCAAAACGTTCGTCAATAGAGATGTTCAAAAAACGAGGTACCACTGTGCTTGGCATACCTCAGTATTGTTGAATACTGTTGCTCATCTCTAATGTCACAAACAACATTGACTGGATTCAAAGAAATATGTAACTAGTTCCATCTGTATTTCTCAAACAGCATCCTGTGCTTTTTGGGTCATTGAAGCCCTTAAGTGTCATTATTTTGTCAATAAACCCATAGCTTTTCATGTTCATTTTGTTTTTACTAAAACCCAATAGCTTCTGTCATCTGATTGGGCTGTACATGTACCAGGGGGAGATCAGCTTGATGGATTGGAGGGTGAAATGAATCAAAGCCACATCAGTGAAATAGAAGCAGAACTGATAAAAGAGAGACTCCATGAAATCAGTCTTCTTGTGGAAGAACAAGGAATGATGTCAGAAGAGGTAACCTAATTTGAAAACATAAAAGCAGGATTGCACTCATGCTTAAGAGTTTGATGCTAATAGGTCCATCTGTGTAATAAGAGGGGTGCATTTAGAGGGTACCTCAGAATTGAAATAAACCTTTATTGCTTGCCCAAGGAAAGCTTGTTCCAGGCAGTTGAGCTCCCAGCATCTCCGTTGCATTTGTACCCTAATAGAAAACATTGCTTCGCTGTAAAATTCAACTGGAATGCATTTGCCAGGGTGCTTAAAATCTACCCCTATGGCATGGACTGGTAACACACAATCTTGCCTCACATTAAGTGGTTTTGGGTGAAGTCAGTGCCCAGATGCCATGAGGGATCCCTGTATAAGCTGCCTTGAGTGCTTTGATGGAGGAAAGGAGGGCTATAAAGGTCCTAAAGAAATTACTACTCAATGTTGAAATTTAGAACAGTGATCTCTTTTTTTTCCTGTGAAGCTTCTTTCCTTCAGTTTTAGCAGATGTGTCTCTGCTCCGAGAAAGAAGCCACCTGCTCAGCCACCTTAGATCTACGTTAGAATCATAGTACTGGAAGGGACCCTGAGGGTTCTCTAGTCCTACTCCCTGCAATGCAGGACTCCTGCCCACAGCTGTCCCTGAGTGGGCTTGAACCACCAACCTTTTGGTTGATAGCCAGATGCCCTGACCCATTGTGCCACCTGTAACGGAAATGGGATAAGTCCTTTCACTGAGTAGCCCAATTGTACACAGAGGCTCCCAAGGAAGCTGCCAACTGCCCCCTAGACAGGAGTGATTTCTGAGGGGTCCAGGGCTGGTATTTTGGAGGGCAGACAGAAAAAGCACCCAGCCTACAAGGCTCTTCCAAGGTAGCCTGCTTTCCCCCCCCCTCTCAGACCCCTGATGTAGCCTGTCACAAAAATGGTCCAGGCACCATTTTTGACTCTGGCAGAAATGTATCCAAGATGTCAACAGCCAAATTTTATGAAGTTTATTAAGAATCAAAAAGAAAGGTAGAGGAGAAATGAAAGAGGCAGATTGTTTCTTCAATAAAATAACAAGCTTTAATTTAGATCATCCTGTTATAGCTACTTACAAACAGTGAGGTGAGCCATCCAGGTGTAGAATAGCAGCCTTTCCTCTACTCCCAGATGCAACTCTTCCATATGCAGATTATGGAAGACGGGGGGGGGGGGGGATTAGCAAACTCATTGAGGAGAGCAGGCGGAGCTTCCATTTTATAGTTCCTTGTGTCTGTTTAGTTGTAGGTGATCATAAAAACCATCCTCCCCTAGTATTTCAGTGACAAAAGGAATTACGCATCTGTTTCCAACACAAACAATTCCAGCTTGTGCAAGAACGTAGGGGCCTGAAAGTTGACATTTGGTGTCTCTTTATTTTGTGTTCAATGAATGTAAGCAGCAACATGTAAATTATAGTTATAGCACGTATGTGCCCATCGACTAGGTTTTGAGGCCCTGTGGTAAAGGTCACAAGTACTTTCTGAGCCTGTGAAGGCTTTGAATCTTGCACTGATCACAGAGTTGACATTACGTAACTCCCTCCAAATGCCAACAGAGTTACTTAAGACGCATGATTCATGAGAGAACAACCTGCTCCCCATGATCTTGCTGGTTGAAGTGGCCTCATGCTCCCTCAACAACTACGGTATTAGTTGGTTACTTCAGAATTACCTTGCCCCCTCCCCCTGAGGTATAAAGGCAGAGGAGCCTACTGCCAGAAAAAAAGAGCAGGCAGCAGCAGAATATAGTTAAACCTGCAACATGCTTGGGAGGCAGGTACTGAAAAGCTTTTGAAGCCCACTTCAAAATATATGTATTTGAAGTGTTTCTGTCATGTATTGCCTTGGGAATTTTGTGTGCGTGTGTCTGTGGAAACATAATTAATAAATGCAACAGAATGTTTAGGGAATTAAATGCTTGATATAAGGAAATTTCATCCCCCTCTTAGTTTGTGAACTGCTTAAATCCATTTGCATAGTAATTAAATAAATGGAATCAAGTAAGTTATTCATATATTCACTGGATATATATATATTTTTTAATGGCAAGAACCAGAGACCACTCAGTGTCTGAACTAATGAACTCTTCTGGTATTGCGAGAGACATTGCAGTGTTCACTTTTCCCTTCTTTGTATTGTGTTGGTTGATAGTGATGAATATAGGATGGAATGTAGTCTTATAGCTGAATGGGTTTCTTGTCCTGCCCTTTACCTGCCACTTTAGTACAGTCAGCAAAGGGCTTGCTGCCCACAATTGTGGCACAATTAATTTTTGTCCGATGTTGCATTTTCCTGTGCTTCACTGATATGCCTAATATCGCTCACTTCATTCATTGCTCTGCTGTCGGGTAACTCGTGGCATTTTTCCATATTAGCTTCCTGGTTTCAGCTTTAAAGATTATACACTTCTGGCTTCAGATGAAGTAGCAAGTTCTGCAGGTAAAATAGTAAAAAGGCTTTTTTTAGAAAGAAAAAAGCCCAAATGGAAACATTTGCCTACTGCTTTATAGAAATCTTTTTAAATTAGGAATTGCAGGTCTTGCAAGAAGCATTGGAAAAGAGAGAGAAGCAACCGACAGACCAGAGAACAGGGTTGGTGTAGTAGCAATTTGTGTGCATAGGGTTGGCGGTGATAAGCTGAAATTCAGATCCATCTTCTGCTATGAAGCTCTCTAGGCAGTATCAAACATTTACTTGCCTGAGATGCTTTTGGTGAGGTGGTAATAAGAACAAAATAGGATCCTGACAAAGGCCCATCTACTCCAGCATCCTGTTCTCATTTCACATTTTTTACTCACAAGGTATTCCTCCCCCTCTTAGGATTTAAACAGAATACAAATTGTAAAGGATTTCTTAAACGGCAACCATGATCTTCAAAGAAGTTTGCAGGCTGAAATGCAGAACCTAGAAGACCTTGTGCAAAAATTGTACGGCCAAAAACAATCCATGAAAGAAACCCAGGAAGTGAACAATGAGGAGACAGATGAAGGCAAGTGTATATGTTTAAAATGAAATTTGTGTTTTATCGCTCTAACAAGTTGCATAGCAAAACTCGCTGACACATTGTAAGGTGTTGGGAAAGAATACCACCTTAGGAAGGAATGCCACCTTACAGAAATCAGAATATGCAGCTTTGAGGTTGCTTTTATTTGGATTTCACGAGGCAGACCTTTGGTAAATAAGGGCAGGTGCTATTCTTACCATAAGTATGCAATATGTGTAATGTTGTCTGTGCTTTTGTTTAATTTTTAGATTGTCATTTAGAAAAAAGGAAGCGTACGATATGAAGAATGTGACTCTACTGTGAAGATGCCATGCATTACCAAATGGGAAATGTGCATAATTCCACAGGAATGCTCATTTAAAGAGTGATCCTTTTTCAAGTTATATTGGAATTTGGAGAATAAACCTGAAGGGTCAACAATTATTTCCTTAAAAATTCCAGTTTCCTTTTAACTGTATTATGGTTTGCTTTCAGAGGTTTAGTATTTTGCTGTCTACCCAGGACAGTTTGATTTGTTTCACCTCTGTGCAAATGTTTTGACCGTACTACTTCCTCTTGACAAATGGAACTATCAATTTTGTAATCTCTCTATTTTACATTGCACCAAATGCAATCTTAATGTGCATAGCCCCATTAGGACATGACCCTCCTAACTCTTTTGTTTAACACAAGCCTTTTTCTCATGAAACTAAATAGTGGCTGCATTCATGTGACAGTTCTTTTCCAACTCCATGATGTTTCCCTGTTAATTTATACATTAATGCAAGTCCAAGATTCAAAATTTAAATTCTTCCAAGTTCACCATGAGCAAAATCATGTGAGGATTCTTTGTTTTCATTAAATAAGTTATTACAGTCCAGCAACAATGATCATTTACTGCTGTGTCTTAATGTAGTCTTTCCTAAGTGTGAAGTTTGGGGGGGGAATTAATACATGGAGCTCCAACTTAGGGAGTAGCTGCAGCAAGCCTGACAATTAATGTGTGCCAAATACTCTAAACCTGAAAGAAATTCCTTGTAAGATACGACAAAATCCAGCAAAGGGGCCCTTTTCACAGCAACTGAACCTGGTGAACTTGAATTAAAATTTTGAGTCTTAGACTTGCATTAATCAAATTCCTGGGCAGGGGGTCAGTAGCTTTGCAGGAGCATGAAAACCACTGTGAGGTTTTTCAGAAAAGCATTCAGATAAGCTGAATGCCTCTGGTGTAACTACTAGCTTCTCTCAAGTGTAAAGTAGCTAGCATAGGGTCTTGCTCTGTTCAGAAATTTAGGATTACATTTGAATGGCTGATACAGGACTTCCATGAGTTAGTATGTCAAACAGGAGGGCAGGAGTGAGTACCCTCTCTTAAACTGCCTGCATATAAAGGCAGAAATGGGACGCGGGTGGCGCGGTGGTCTAAACCACGGAGCCTAGGTCGGCGGTTCGAATCCCTGCGATGGGGTGAGCTCCTGTTGCTCAGTCCCAGCTCCTGCCAACCTAGCAGTTCGAAAGCACGAAGTGCAAGTAGATAAATAGGTACCGCTCCGGCGGGAAGGTAAACGGTGTTTCCGTGCGCTGCTCTGGTTTGCCAGAAGCAGCTTAGTCATGCTGGCCACATGACCTGGAAGCTGTCTGCAGGCAAACGCCATCTCCCTCGACCAGTAAAGCGAGATAAGCGCCGCAACCAGAGTCGTTCGCGACTGGACCTAACGGTCAGGAGTACCTTTACCTTTATAAAGGCAGAAGAACAGTAATATGAAGAAAAAGCAGGTGCTTAAGTAATAAGCCATTAGAATAACACAAATCTTGACAAGCACAAACATTTTATTCTATTTAAATTGGGGGGGGAGGACATTGTCTTCTAATGCACACATGATCCTTTTAGGGGAGAGAATGTGCTTCAATACCTGTTTCATTATCTGTTAGAGGGATGCAGTTTAGAAGGCTGATGATGGACTCTCCAAAATTCAGCCAAATCCAAGGTTTGGTCACTTCAACATACATAACAATGAACTGCCACACTGATACAACTGTATAAAATGGCATTATTTGTTAGGATCATGTCCTATTTGATATCTCAGGTAGGACTAGGTACAAAAATGGCCTTCTCTCAGCTGTCTCAGTAAAATCATCTGCGTTTTCAAAAGACTTCTTGCATATATCACAGCTATAAACCACAAAATCCAGTGGTCTACTCAATGCCAGTAAAAAAGAATGGAATAGTTTGATAGTAATGAACTTGTCCAATTTGTTCCAGTGGATAACTTATTCCAATTGTGAGTCAAAAGCCTTATGTTGTCTCATACAATGAATTACAGTACTGGAGCCCAGTTAATAAATACAAGCTCCAGAATCGAACAAAAACTTGAATCAGTTAACAGGATTTAGATATGTCTAACTCTAGGTCGCATTGTGCAGTTTTCATTTTACATTACTAGGCAATTTTAATTTCAGATTTCATTTTAGGACTGATTTGTTGGTTTTAGGATTGAAAAACAGATGCTTGATCTAGCAATAGATCTGTGGATCTGCAACAGGACTGGTCAATCTTTTAACATATCAAGTAGCTTATGCACTTGGTAACCACTATAGCAGGTTTTTAGACCGGAGGAAACAAGTTAGAAAGTAATAGTTTCATACAGAATCTTTGTATATAAAGAATAAGTACTCTAAAGCAGAAAACATTTATGTCTACTGCTAGAGATAGAAAGATTGCACTAAAAGTGGAAGTATTCTTTATATATCATTTTTTTCAATTATACATATAATTTCACCTCTAAAAATGGAATTCAAGCAGCTAATTAATGTAATCTGGGAACACACACCTATCATGTTTAACCTCAATTCAACTGGAAGACACAGGCCACTTAACACATTACACTGTACACGTTGAAGACTCTTTGCAAGATGTGACCAACACACAGTTTTTGTGGCTGAAATTCTTGAAGAAACCATGAGTATTTTTAACAGCAGCTCTGATAGTGAACCTAGCCAGCGCCAAAAATACAACTGCAGAAGAATAATAATTGGGGAAAGGGGTAAAGCCTGGCAATGGAAAAGCATTTATAAGCAAGACCGACAGCACTCAGAAGATGACTTCTCATCCCAAAAGGAAAAGGGCTGTATCTTCTCAGTGCCCAGCTGGCAAGGTGCTTGAGAAAAAACTGGTAGAGGACAAAGTTAAGAAGAAGTTGGAAGAACTTAAAGCCAGCCACCAAAAAAAAGAAGGTCATTTGTAGAGCTCTGCAGCTGGAAAAGGTGAAGCAACTGTTAAAGAATCGAAGGAAGGAAGGAAGAAGAGGCTGAACAACAAAGGAAACAAAACTGGAGGAGGGTGGGGGGGGAAGAGCAGTTGGGGGAAAAGAGCCAGAAGTGTAAAGGTCACCTTCGCAAGGCACTGCAGGCTTGGGAGCAGATGGAAGAAGAGAACGCAGCTTCAGCAAAAGCTTGCTCAGTAAGCTGGAGAAGCATGGAGAAGAAATCTATTAATACAAACAGCCATACACCCATAATATACACTACTTGACACTGGTGTATTTGAGGTTGTGAATGGGTAGGCAAACTAAGGCCCAGGGGCTGGATCCGGCCCAATCGCCTTCTAAATCTGGCCCACGGACGGTCCAGGAATCGACGTGTTTTTACATGAGTAGGATGTGTGCTTTTATTTAAAAAGCATCTCTCGGTTGTGGGGCATAGGAATTCATTCATCCCCCCCCCAAAAAAAAGGTCTGAGGGACAGTGGACTGGCCCCTTGCTGAAAAGGTTTGCTGACCCCTGGTGTAGAACTCTCCACCACGCCCAGGTGGCAAAACATGCTCTCTCTCTCTCTCGACCACCTAAATCAGACATCCCCAAACTGCGGCCCTCCAGATGTTTTGGCCTACAACTCCCATTATCCTTAGCTAACAGGACCAGTGGTCGGGGAAGATGGGAATTGTAGTCCAAAACATCTGGAGGGACAAAGTTTGGGGATGCCTGACCTAGATCTTGTGTATCTGGTGTTTTTGTGCATGACAATTGTTGTCGCTTTCAAAAATATGTTACATTCTTCTTATATTAATTATGTTTTTCTTATTTGTGATAATGAATGGTGTACTCCGTTGGCACTCTAAAAAAAAAAAAAGCACTGCCAGCAGCAGCAGCAGAAGAGCAGCAGCCAGGACAATTTTTGACCACCTTTCTGCTCGGCTTTTGCTTTGCTCTCCCCTTCCTGCTGCCACCCAGGTATTTGTTTCACAATTGATATATGGCTCCCAGGTGTACAATTATAAAAACACTGCTCCTTTTGAAATTTTACAACTAAATTTTATTGCTCTTTGTTGGGGATTTCATCCTGTGTGCCCAATGTAGCAGTTCACCTGGAAGTTGGACAGATTCCGGTTAGGTCCCAGATATTAATTTTGAAGATCCATTCTTGGTTAAAACTGATTTTCTTCCTGGTAGGTCTGACACTCTTAACTGTAATAGTTACATGCCAAACAAAATGGAAATCCTCACTGCAAGAGAAACTGAGAAGCCAAGGGTTCACACCTCCGGCTCTGATAGCCTGTGGATATGAGAAAACCAAATCCACAATTAAGCAACGAATCTTGGATGTTGAGTTGCAATGTCATGTGCATGAAATAACCATTAAAGGTAATGGGAGAGGGTTTACTCCAGTGAGGTATTTATCCAAGCTAGAAAAACTTGCTTGGATTTAGATGATCGTTTACCCTTGCCAGGCTCAATGTCGTACCATCTGCATTACTGCAGGCTGATTTGAAGGTAAACCATATTCAGAGAGAATATGCCCACGTGGTTTGAAGGAAGTTGAAGCTGTTACTCATGTCCTACAATACTGTCATTATTATAGGGGCATGTGTTCTATATTGATCACTCCAATCATGCAGCGAATCCCAAGCAGATCTGATGACCACTACTTCAAATATCTAATAAGAGGAAAGTGGCTAAATTCTGTGCTGCTGCTATAAAATTAAGGAGACAAGCTCTTAATGAATTTAAAACGTAATTCAAATTGGCGGTTAAGGTTTTAACCTAAATATTTCAATTGTTTTATATCTGTATTATTTATCGTGTTCTAGCTTATAGTGTTTAAATTTATTTATATTTACATGTTCTCTATTACTGTATATGTCTGCATTTCTGGTCTGTGACTGTAATAAATCAATTTAAAGTTGCTCTCCTTGAAAGGAGGACCAACCCAGAAGATCCTGGACCCCCTCCCCACTCATTTACAGCCAGTAGGTTGGCCCCCACCAAGGGTGGCCACAAAAATCACACCTTTCCACTCTGTCTTGCTCTGGTGGTTAACTCAGGAGGTTAAGAGGGATAAAAAGCACCAGGCCAATGTGAATGCTTTTTTTTGGGGGGGGTAGGAAGAAGGGTGGCAGTGCGGAGTTTTTATACAGTATTCATCTAGTACTTAGTGAATGGCAGCATTGCTTTATTGTTTGCATACTGCTTACATTTCTACTGTTATGTGTTGAGCTGCTGTATTGTTTTTGTTCCCAATATGAATATGAACAGGCTGTATTTACATATTTGCATTCATTGCAGTTGCACTATACCAACCCTTGTTTTCAACCTCTGACACAATCCATGACATTTAATGACAAGATCCTGCAAATTCTAATGTTTTATGCTATAGTCACATGTATTTTCTTCCTTGTTCATTTCTTCCTGTACATTTTTAAACAAATGTTCAATCTGAACAAAATTCGTAGGGTGGCTTACAAGTGTGTACACACAAAGCAGGAGCTGCAGTATAGAAGTTCCACTGTAAACAGGACTAGATCTCTAAAGACAGCAATTTAAAGTATTTACAGCCACAACATATTTAATTCATAATCTACAACAGAGTCTCAAGGTAACATCCTAAATCACCAGTGCAAAGAATTTAAACAAAGCAACTTACTAGCATACGTTCAGTGCAGTCATTTCACACATTTAGTCACAACAGTACAGAGGAGCATATTTAGAACTCAATGCATATTGCACAGCCACAAAATAGAATCGTTTTCACATAAGTGTCAATAGGCAATTGCTCATGATTTAACAGCAGTGTGCAGCTTCAGCTCTGCAAGCCGACTATGCCCACTGCTAACCTTTTAAATATATCCTAAAGGAAAACAGAAGGGGATACTCCACAGAAATAGATGCACTGTTGAAGAAAACCAAGGGAGTCCATACTGAACCAGGCCAAAGCCCTGGAAAAAACATTACTCCTTTAATGCCTGACTCTAAACCTTAATCCATCCTAATCTTCTGGTTGGTCATCCTATAAATGATGCTGTCGTAGCCTGGATCCATATTCCAGAGGTTGTAGGAGATGACTATCACAGCTATGGCAAGGACTATCATCATCCAGAAGACTATGTTGAAGATCACAGCATAGTTAAAGTTGTATTCATATCCTAAATTATATGGATTTTCATCTTTGGGCTATGAAAAGAGGGAAAAAAGTAGTATTAAAAAATGAGAGAGGAGTGGTAAGCCAACACCATACTGATTACACCTGCCTGAAAGAAATATGGGGAGTATTTTGAATAAATCGTTGAAAGACAAAGCAGTTTCTATTGCATGGAGTCACTTGTAAATAACCAATCGAGCACCTGTGTTTTCACCACCAGCTGCCCATAAATATTACCAGCTTCCATTTTCCTCACTACTAGGAGAGATTGGGACTTCACATTTGTACTGAGGTATCATGAAAGGAAGAAACAAGCCAGATGAACTTCTGCTTTTTAACTGCAGTTTGAAGAAGTCTGTAGGAGGCTTCTGAGAGTCCTTGCCAGCGGACCAGGGACACTTGCCTAGTGTAAAATCCCAACCAAAAAGCCTCTTCCACTTAACAATGGACAACATAACAGCTCTGGAATTTTATACAATACATGGTTCACTAGTATTCTCAGGCTTGTGGCTATCTTTAAAATAGAAAGCATGTGAGTAATTTGGAAATACAATGGTAATATTTCAGAGTCAAAACTGGCCCCAAATTATTTATCCTAATTTTTTTATCTCAAAGTTTAGATCACTGTTTGTCAAACTTGGGTCTCCAGCTGTTGTTGAACAGCAACTCCCATCATCCCTGACTACTGGTCCTGCTAGCTAGGGATGATAGGAGTATAGATGTAATATAACAGGTATAGATGTAGTAGTAATAATAATAATAATAATAATAATAATAATAATAATAATAATAATTTATTTGTATCCCGCCCATCTGGCTGAGTCTCCCCAGCCACTCTGGGCGGCTCCCAATCGAGTATTAAAACAATACAGCATCAAACATTAAAACCTTCCCTAAACAGGGCTGCCTTCAGATGTCTTTTAAAATTAGGATAGCTGCTTATTTCCTTTACATCTGGTGGAAGGACATTCCACAGGGTGGGTGCCACTACCGAGAAGGCCCTCTGTCTAGTTCCCTGTAACCTCACTTCTCGCAATGAGGGAACTGCCAGAAGGCCCTCGGCGCTGGATCTCAGTGTCCGGGCTGAACGGTGGGGGTGGAGATGCTCCTTCAGGTATACAGGAGCGAGGCCATTTAGGGCTTTAAAGGTCAACACCAACACTTTGAATTGTGCTCGGAAGCATACTGGGAGCCAATGTAGGTCTCTTAGGACCGGTGTTATGTGGTCCTGGCGGCCACTCCCAGTCACCAGTCTAGCTGCCGCATTCTAGATTAATTGCAGTTTCTGGGTCACCTTCAAAGGTAGCCCCACGTAGAGCGCATTGCAGTAATCCAAGCGGGAGATAACCAGAGCATGCACCACTCTGGCGAGACAGTCTGCGGGGAGGTAGGGTCTCAGCCTGCATACCAGATGGAGCTGGTAGACAGCCACCCTGGACACAGAATTAACCTGCGCCTCCATGGACAGCTGTGAGTCCAAAATGACTCCCAGGCTGCACACCTGGTCCTTCAGGGGCACAGTTACCCCATTCAGGAACAGGGAGTCCCCAACACACACCCGCCCCCTGTCCCCCCCAAAACAGTACTTCTGTCTTGTCAGGATTCAACCTCAATCCGTTAGCTGCCATCCATCCTCCAACTGCCTCAGAGGCACTCATACAGGACCTTTACCGCCTTCACTGGTTCTGATTTAAAAGAGAGGTAGAGCTGGGTGTCATCTGCATACTGATGAACACCTAGCCCAAGCCCCCTGATGATCTCTCCCAGCGGCTGCATGTAGATGTTAAAGAGCATGGGGGAGAGGACAGAACCCTGAGGCACCCCACAAGTGAGTGCCCAGGGGTCTGAACACTCATCCAGAAACTAATCCAGAATGCGGTAGCTAGACTGGTGACTGGGAGCAGCCGCCGAGACCACATAACACCGGTCCTGAAAGACCTACATTGGCTCCCAGTACGTTTCCGAGCACAATTCAAAGTGTTGGTGTTGACCTTTAAAGCCCTAAACGGCCTCGGTCCGGTATACCTGAAGGAGCGTCTCCACCCCCATCGTTCTGCCCGGACACTGAGGTCCAGCTCCGAGGGCCTTCTGGCGGTTCCCTCACTACGAGAAGCCAAGTTACAGGGAACCAGGCAGAGGGCCTTCTCGGTAGTGGCACCCACCCTGTGGAATGCCCTCCTACTAGAGGTCAAAGAGAACAACAATTACCAGACCTTTAGAAGGCATCTCAAGGCAGCCCTGTTTAGGGAAGCTTTTAATGTGTGATGGATTTCTGTATTTTAATGTTTGATGGATTTCTGTATTTCAGAATTTCTGTTTTGTTGGAAGCCGCCCAGAGTGGCTGGGGGAACCCGGCCAGATGGGCGGGGTATAAATAATAAATTATTTATTATTTATTTATTTATTTATTATTATTATTATTATTATTATTATTATTATTATTATTATTATTATTATTATCCCCCAACACCACTTTCTGGACACGGCCCAGAAGGAAGGAGCGTAACCACTGTATAACATTGCCCCCAGCTCCCAGCCCCTCTAGACGGTCCAGAGGGATGTTATGGTCAATGGTGCCAAAGGCCGCTGAGAGATCCAGCAGGACCAGGAAACAGCTCTCACCTTTGTCCCTAGCTCGCCAGAGATAATCGACCAGCGTGACCAAGGCAGTTCCAGTCCCATAGTGAGGCCTGAATCCCGACTGGAAGGGATCCAAATGGTCCGCATCCTCCAGGCGTGCTCAGAGTTGTTCAGCAACCACCCACTCAATCACCTTGCCCAAGAATGGTAAATTTGAGACTGGACGATAGTTGGCCATATTGGCTGGGTCTAAAGATGTTTTTTTAAGAAGCAGTTTAATAACCACCTCTTTCAGCGGGTCTGGGAAGGCTCCCTCACAGGGGGAAGCTTTCGCCACCCCGCAGAGCCCATCGCCCAACCCTTCCCAGCTTGCTTTTATTGGCCAGGATAGGGAAGGATCAAGGAGACAGGTGGTCGGTTTCACTCGTCCAAGCAGCCTGTCCACATCCTCGGAGGTAACGGATTGAAAATGTAGACAGCCGGCTCATGTTTTTTTTTGCATTCTGAAGGCCACTTCAGAAAAGCAAGTAAGTCATGTCCATTTACAATAGTATAAAACCTACCATGTCCGCAGTTGTGCAGCATTATGTTATAAAAGTGATACGGTAGTCTCTTGGGCAAGTTGCTCATTCTTTATATTAGCTTAAGGTCGAGACATTCTCAAATGTCTTTAAAATGACTACAGTTTTGTTCTTAGAATTATGTACTGTAGAGTCAAGATAACAGAGAACAAGGCATAGTACAGGCAGCTTATAACTGATAGGCTGCATTCTAAGTGATTAGCTTAGGAGCGCCAGTGAAATTTATGAGATTCCCAAGAAACTCTTCAGGATTGAGCTATTGCATTCTTAGTAATAAGTGTTTGTACAACCTGTGGAGCCTGCAGAATGGATCGTGACTTCCTCACAAAGGGCGTGTCAAATGTCTTCACGGTCACTACCTCAACCACTGCATTCCCACCATAGAGGTTGTACATCTCGTCTGCAAACTGGAAACATGTTTTAAGACAGAAGTCACCATCAGAGTTAGATAAACAGCTCATGAGACAGGAGGGGTACCCTTTTAATAGCCACTGAATAGTAAGAAGCATCTACACCTTTTAGGTTGCTTCTAGATTTAACTTAGTGACTTAAAGTAGAATGGCCAACTACCAGAAATTTATCATTAATTATATTAAATTACAAGGACAAAGCTGCTAACCTGAAACTATTTACTGGCAAGTATCCAATAATTAGTACTGGAAATATTCAGGCATTGCCTTTCAAGACTTAAAAAGATACTATACCCAGGCCAATGGATTTATTTTCAATTCACCAACTGGAGGATTGGATAGTAACTTTTGCATGTGGGTACATAAAAGATTCTGGCATCACTTGAATATCTGATTTTGGAACATTTCAGTGGCATTTTTCTGGTAGGCTGAATATGCTTCCAATAAGGAGCATTCCTAAAGGGTTTCTCTGGATTACAGTCCTAGTTCCATTTTCAAAATTGCTCATTTCAAGGTACTCTCTAGTGCAATGTTTTAGCATTATTTCTTGCCAGATTTCTGGAATGGCTCTTGGTTATGGTGTGGCCAGCTACTCAGAAGAGAAAGGGAAAGCTTATAATAACCTGATTTAACACCTGATGCCTACCTTTGCTAATTTGCAAGGAATCCCTTGAACAGATTGCTCCATCAACAGTTAACCTAATTTTCCAGTACCACTTATTTCTCCTCTAGTCACTTCCAAATGCATAAGACCGACCAGGGCTACAGATTTTGATCTGGCCATCAACTGTCTATTCAATCCAAGACACTTTCATTTTAAAAAATCAAAAAAGGGTCAGCAGTGATGTAATGCATAACATTTTATTCAAAGCAGAAGCACTGTGCTAGTTTGCAGATAAAAGCAGGTGTTTCTTGGGCTTATGCTAGCATATTTGGCATTAAATATATAAAATAGGGTCTCTGCTCATGTTACCTTTTGTAAGGAGTCTGCAAGAATCTGAGAGGCATCCTTGAATTGTTGTGAATCTTCCCCATAACGTTTGCCAATTTCTTCCAACCCAGAGAGCTCTAGAGAATATAGATCTGGTGAATGATCTTTGGCCAGATGTTTGTGCCTGGAAAGCTTTTGAAGAAGTGGAGGGCGGGGACATAAAAAAAGAATGCCAAAGTGAAAAGTGGGTATTTTCCATTTCAAATGGTTGCATGTTTATGCCACCCTACTTTATTTATCTTCACAATTTATATATCACTTAATACCATACTTTCCAAGCATGTAATGTAAAGCTAAAAAGATGCAATACATATAAAGTTAGTTAACGCTAACCATAAAAACAGAAAACATGCTTAAAATGCCTGCTGAAATATAAAGATCTTCATGGTGTTTCCTGCTTGGCAGGGGGTTGGACTGGATGGCCCTTGTGGTCTCTTCCAACTCTATGATTCTATGAGGCACTGCATTATTTGATTGGCATGTCACTTTTGCACACACATAAATGATGCTCAAAGCAGCATACAACAGAAAACAGGAATTTATTTCAAAATCAAACAGTGCTAAAACAATTTCATAATAAGAAAATAAAAAACACAATATCATATATAATACTGTATACAGAAAACAACATTTCAGGACTAGAAATATAACTAGTTACAGTAACAAAAGTACACCTAATGGCAGCAGCAAAAATAACAAGGGAGCTTAACAGTTGCAATTTGGTCCTAGAAACACTCTTCCCATGATGTTGCTCACAGCCCCTCCCCTGCATCAACTAAAGGCAAGGGGTGCAGCAGCTGGCAACACCCTTCCCAGTTGAACAGGGAAGGGGCCTGTCTCAGCTATGGAAGGAGTTCCACAGCATTGGGCCAGCATTACTAATGCATTGCTCCGAGTGGATGCAAGACCTGTGTCAAACCATGGGAGGAATAACAACAGTGGCTGTCCTAAAGACCTCTGTGAATGTGGGGGGACGACGACAGAAAGTACCCTGGCCCCAAGTTGTCATATGCCTTGTAAGTTAATACAAGAACTCTTGGACTTTATCAGTAGGAAATGGGCAGCTAGTGTAATCTTTTAAGGACCAGAACTATGTGCTGGCAATAGTGTATCCCTGCAGGCAAGGAACCCTAACCAGGATCTCTCTTCTAGTCTGCTACTTTTTTGGGAAGGACTGCTTCCTCTGCGACTGCATACATTTCTTCTCAGTTTACGAATTCCTCAGCCAGCTGAAAAGTCCATGACTGGAAAAGTTATAGGGTGGTAGCTCCCACTGTGGCTGGGGCAAAACGGAAGATTGCCTATCTTCTGATAACAGATCAACAGCTGCCAACCCCATGGCAGAATTAAGTATTTGTTTAGTTGCTTACCAAGCTTGTGATATCATGCAAAACTTGCAATTCTGACAGGAAGAGCAGGTCAACCTAAGGAAACAATAATCGTAAGTTTCTTTGAACAGGATCTGAATACGTTGCATCTATGCTGAAGAGTTCTAATTCAGAAGTTACACTATTAGCAGGGATGGCAGAAGTCAGGATCACTTGCATATTTCTGCTTACTGATCCTTACTATTTATTATATTTATTTAGGCACTAAATGTACAAGCGTGACAAATTAACCTCAGCCATGCTCAGACAAGGCTCAAAAATCAGTGCGGATATCACAGCCAGGGCTGCAGACTTGTGCATTAGTACTTTGTACCCCACCCCAAATCTGCTCCAAAGGGCTTGGGGGCCCTTCAGAACTATGGGAGGAGATGCAGATGGATGTCAATAGAAAGGGAAGGGGATCATCTTCACCCACCTTCTGTCTTGGAAGCCTCTGCTGGATCAATGAGCCTTCTGTCACTGAAAGGATGTAATTTGATACATCCCTATGCATTAGTGAGTAAGCAGAGGAATTAGCTATCCATTGGTCACCATGCAGCTAGACAGAGTACAGTTGTACCTTGGATCTCAAACGCTTTGGTTCCCAGAGAAATCAACTCCCGAACAAGCATTCCAGTTTTTGAATGATTTTCGGAAGCCAAACGTCCGGCACAGCTTCAGATTGGCTGCAGCTTTGGTTTCCGAATGTTTTGGAAGTTGAACGGACTTCCGGAATGGATTCTGTTCAACTTCCAAGGTACGACTGTACATATATGTGCTTAAAGTTGTATTAAGCAAATCACTGAAACATATGCACCACCACCATCCCCCTGCAAAACCAGGCTGTGTTCCTTAAATTTGAAAGAGTGGCATAATATAAAATGGAAAAAAGTTGTGTCTAATGTCTAGCCATGCCTTACCTCATTGTTTCTGCTCAGTGAGTTGAGCGGAAGGGAAGCTAGGATGGAATTTTCCTGGAACAATCTGTTCCGAAGCTGCCGCAGCGTGACAGAAAGATCCTCAAATACAGAGTTGGCCTTTCCCACCATGTACACTCTCTGAAAGAACGACCAGAGTAAAACCACATTCACCTGAGAAAAGGACGTTTCTTGAACACAACTGTTTTCCCAAAATGAAAAGTTTTTACATAAGGTTATACTTGGAAGCATGAGTAGGGCGTTATTAATTAATTTCAGGGGCTTTCAGAAAGAGACAGGCACTTACCTCTTCGCTAGGAGCTAGCTGTACCACGACAGGGGTTTCTTCAGAAAATAAGGTGTGAATTGCATTCGCAACACCATCCAAGCTAAAAGGAACCGCCTAGGGCAATACAGAAAGGACTAGTAAGCAATGTCTGGCTGTGGCATATGGAAAATTGCAAGAAGGGTTAACTAACCCCAGCGAAAATGTACACAGAACAAGACACTGGAAAAGCAGGGTTTGCTAACAAGGACCCTCTCCCCTCCAAAAATAGCCAGGTCTCTAGGCCTACCAAAATAAGCATTTGAATCTACACATGACAGTACTTACATTCTCAACTGGGTAAGATATGCCGTTTTTAGGCAATGTTAGTTTGTCTATCCCTGTCACTGTGACTAGAACTGTAGCTCGAGGACGCCGGAAGAGATCTCCAACTGCTAGCCCTGGCCAAGAGAGATCCTGTAATAATTCAGATAGTATTTTTTTTTAAAAGGAATGTTTTCGCTTTTTAAAAATACATCAGCAGCAACAACAAAACAAGAAACACTGAGTTAGGGTCACATGAAAAGTTATTCCCAATCAATATGGGGTGTAGGGAAGGAGGTAGTCACTAAGGCATGAAGGGTTTATGCCACTTGGGATATTTATATATGAAAAGCCACATGTGTATTATTAAAATAATGGGTAACTAACCACCATTGCCTAGTTTTGCTATATACGACCAATATAAAGCAAAGCCTACAGAAAGCTAGATTTTGCTCTTGCCCATGATTCCTAAAGTGTGCTGAGAAACAGAAGGGACTGCACAGGCTAGGCCTATTTCACCAATTTTCAAAAGCAATGTACAATGTGGCTGAACAGAGACATAGTGAGTTGCATACTTCCTCAATAGAGAAGCCCATGGAAAGCGCTGCCACATCTGGAATTCGCTCGCCGGGTATTGGCCAACTTCCTTCACGGAAAACAATGGATTCAGGATATCTTAATACACTGAACTCACTGGCAGAAATACCTGAAAAAGGAAGGTAGGGCTGATAAAAATAAACATCCTTAAACAGCATCTCAGCTTTTTTGGAAAGCCTTTGTCTGAGTACACAAGCAGAATGAGGCGGTAGAATGGGCCACACCACTTTAGACTACAGGTGTCAGCTACTATTGTTGAATGCTTCCCCCAGGTAAAATAAAACTGTTTGCAAATGGAAATAACACTCACAGGGACAATATGCCAGCCCATGTCCTTGCCCAGCTGTGCTTATTTTATATCGCACAGGGAATGCTTTTTTGTGTTTGAGAGGAACACCAAAAGCAGGATCCTTCACATGAATTTCATTCTACCATGTCATTCCAATTCCCACGACACAGAGCCTTTGATTACAGTAAATCTTTTTCGAAATGCAGCTAATGTTTTTCAATTTATTTCTCTACTAAACTATTGAATGCTCCTGAAGAAAAGATTGTGATAGTACTAGGAAACAGCCAATATGGCGTACTAAATATGCAGGTGTGGCTATGTACCTAATTATCATAAACAGAAGTCCTGTTCCTCAGGCTATTTCTTACAAAGGTAAGGAATAAGGATATACCTATATGTGGTACCCAGCATAGGGGCTGCAGGGAAGCCTTTGTACAATCACTGAGTGCAACTGATACACACATAGGGGGATTGAGTCAAAGGAAGTGCTGTCCCCACTTTCCATCATAGGATCTCTAATGTCATAGTCTACATCCCTACTCTGCTGATTCCTTTTCTGGAGAGTTACCCTGAGATGAGGGCGTAATGGGTTAGCAGCTCAATCCTTACAATCTATTGCTGCAAATGCCACTGTAGGAGAGGGTGGAAAGCTCAATGGTAGAGCTCATCTTTGAATGCAGATGTTTTCTTGTCCAATCTCCTGCCTGGCATCTCCAGTGAAAATGATCTCAGATCCAGAGTGCTTCTGCCACCCGGGGTAGACAATACTGGGCTGGACGGACCAAGTATAAGGCTGCTTTCTATGATTGTCTGCATCGTGTTAGCCTCCATGTTAGCCAACTACAGGGTTAAGTTGCACTTCTCAGAAACCAAGATTTGGCTGAAAGCTTACAGTTGCTTATCCTAATCCTACGTGTTCCAGAAGCAGAATGAGGTTCCAGAAAAGGAAGCAGAAAAACTTATACCACACAAAAGCCTCCAATAGGTATAACGCTTCAGCTACAATATTTTTCTTCCTTTGTTCTGACCACATTCACCTTGGAGGTAGGTCTAAACCACATTCAACTTTTAGCGAAAATACAGGAGGTATTGACAGTAAACATGTGTCATTTGACAACACTAGCTTCCAACAACAGCACTGTATCTGTAAATATTATCTTCCCATCAGGTCATTTAAATATAGGGCAAAAGAGGAGTTCAATACCTGGGTTGTTTTTTAAAAAAAAAATCCTGCCATGTATAAATCGGAGAAAATATAATCACTCGCAGGGAACTTGTGAGATTCAGAAATACTGTATCTTCACTATGGGCCTAGACATTCCGTTGTTGTGCCCATAACATAGGTTTAAGGTGTCATTTAGCTCCTAGCTTTCATATCTTAGTTTCTAACAATGCTCATGTGCTTTTTACTTGAAAATCATTACATGCACTTTTATTTAAGAAGAAGGTAACACTGTACTTTTAACTCCCTTGTTCAATCTAGCACACAGGATTAACACAGACAACAGCTGATTTACAGTGAAAATTAGAACCTACACATTTGAGAGCTGCAACTATTTCATTTCAGCCATGGCCTGTCAAGAATGGGGGGATATAAATCCTGGAGTTTTCAGACATTTAGACACACATTATCACTTTGCCATGTATGTGCAATAGTTATACTCCTATATATATATATATATATTCCAAATAAATGAAGCTAATTAGCATAAATTTTGTGAGTTGTTCCTTTAAAGCAGTGGTTTTTAACCAGTGTGCTGTGGCACCCTGGGTTGCCTTGAATGATAGTCAGGGGTGCCGTAGGCAACACTGGCCTCTATCTCACTTTCCTTCCCCTCCCTTCCTCGGATAACCTCTTGCGCCTCTGCCTCCCAAAGGCTTGCACAGCTGTTTGTTGCAGCAGCCCTGGCTACAAGCTCCCCAAGAAAATTGTGCCTCTTGGGCTGGCCAGGGGGTGCTTCCCAGGCCCCTGTGGGGCAGTGTGAGGAGATACCTCTCTTTGGAGTGGGGGTTGGGGCAGCTCAGAGACCAGGGGCAGCAGATGCGACTGCCCAGAGGACTTCCAATGAGAGGGGAGAGGAGAGGAGGCTAAGGGAACACTCCACAAGGGAATGTTTGAAAAAGGGTGAGAGGCTGCCAGCTCTGCAGGCAAGGGGTGACATAAGTGGGTTCCTAAGCCCCACAGTGGTGCCACAGAAAGAATGTAGTTGGCCATGGAAACTGTGGACTCAAAAAGGCTGAAAACCTCTGCTTTAAAGCATTACATTCAATCCTATATGTAAGGTTTTGCTCAATTTGATTTTTTTGTGAAGAAGGATTGAGGATAGGAGAAGGTGGTAGCCCAGGGATAGGGAACCTGCGGTCCTTCAGATGTTGAACTTGGCTCCCATCAATTCCTTGGATCCAAAGCTGGACCCATTGCCATTACGCGACAGCACTGGGCCCAATCCAGGCCTGATGGCTGTGCCACCTCCAAAATGGCATAGTAGTCTGCTTGTCCCATGCTTTCTGCCCTGGCTGCTGTGCATGACAGGCCTGTGAATGCAGCTGTAGCCCCACTGCTCTGTAAAGCCCCAGTGTGGGGTGGGGACTTAGGACTGCAGCCCAAGATATTTTCTTATGACAACAAGTGTCAACATTTTGGATGGCTCTTAATACTTTGCCAAAATCTTATATGGGCAGAATCCAGAAACATGGACTTGCTACAATACACTCATATCAGCACCTCGCATTACAAGATAATTACGCCCGAATAGTCAATGGAAAATCATTAATTCAGATTTTCCAGCCCATGAACTTGAGAGAAACTATCTATTTACTAGGAGGAAACAGATAAATGGCCCTGCTTTCTACTACAATCATTAGAATCAATTTTAGTTCAAGCAGCAAGTACTTAAAGCAGCTACTGGCTAGCAACACATTATCAGCTGACCATGGAGTAGGAAGACTTCCCTCACGTGCTTTTCGTCTTGACATTCCTTCCCCAGACAAGGCGGCTAGTCTAAAGTGATGCTGAATTCCAACAAAACCAACAGCAGCTGGAAGTTGTGGAAGAAATAACCAGGCTGATGCTGAAAGTACAGGAATAAACTGACCAAAGATCCTTGGCTTGTCGCAACAAGACAAACAATTGAGTATCAGGTCACAAGATGTCAGCCATGTCTCGAACTAGGCAAGAAACGGGACTTCCTCAAGCTAGCCAAGACTAGAACTAACAGCACAAATGCCTCTGAATATACACAGACTAAAACGCACTACATTAAACAAGCAGAAAGACTAACTGTAGTAACAACGAGAGTGTTTCTCAATTTGATCCTTTTACTGTACATGATTTGGGATGTTTTGTGGTATTTTATGCACTGTGATTTGCTGTTATTTTTATTGATTATAGATTGGTAATTCTTTAGTGTGGTTGATAAGTGTAAAGTGTTTAATTATTATTTGCTGATGGTTAATTTCAGTGTTTACTGCACTCTGATGAATTGTTGAATGTTGCTTGCTTTGTTTAAAATGAGTTGTCTATTTTAAAGTTACTGCAACTTTTTATATAGGATCAGATTGTTACTATTAATGTTTCATGTTTTTATATATGTTGGAAGCAGCTCAGAGTGGCTGGGGCAACCCAGCCAGATGAGCAGGGTATAAACAAAATATTTATTATTATTATTATTATTATTATTATTATTATTATTATTATTATTACATATAAATGGAGCTGCCAAGGGTTTCATTCTGCCCCCTTTCCTTTTTTATACAGAGCATAATGACCTCCGGGCATTTAAAAAATGAAAATCAGCAGACAAACTACCAGTCTGGGTGGAGGAATTGAGTGGGGAAATATATGAAGAATCAGAAACTGGGATGGCTTCTGGAAAAAAGGGACACTTGGGGGGGTCTGGTATACTGGTATACTGGATAAGCTATAGGGAGTAAGATTTTGAATGCACAGGTAATAGGCACAAAACATAAAAAGCAAAGGTCCATAAGAAAATTACCCCTTCTGAATTTTAAGAGTGCTAGACCTGGGAGGCCAGGGTTCAAATCCCCATTCAGCCATGAAAGCTCACTAGGTGACCTTGGGCCAATCATTGCCTCTCAGCCTAAACTACCTCACAGGGTTGTTCTGAGGACAGAAGTGTGGGGAGGGAAATCATCCACACCACCTTGAGCTGCTTGGAGGAATGGTGGGATACAAAGTAATCAATAAAAAATGGTGGAGGAATGGTGGGATACAAATGTAATGAATAAAAAAATAAAGAGAGGCCTGGTGGGCCTCCCACTAGCCAGTAAGGATCCTGCTCCAAAAAAGGCTTGCTTTCCTCTTTCCTCCTCATTTCCCACCTCCATCTTTTGTACAATGTCTACGAGATTGTGAGCCAGTGAGCAGGGACTGTCTCTATCTTTAACAGGACTACAGCAGGAAATGTCGAGCATTTTATAAGCGTTTAATGATAATAATAATATAGTAAAAACCCACGGCTATCCACTACAGTTCCACGAACACGCCCCAGCCCTGATTATCCCTTTGATAGGGAGTCTATCCTGCCACGACGACCCCCAACACGCAGGTGCCCTTATCTCTGTCGCAGAGACCATCCTTCAAAGACCGACCCGGAGGCCCTCTTTCTCCCCCCCCTGCCCCCTGCCCCCCCCTGCAGAGCCGCTCAGAACCTCACCTGCAACAAGGGCTGACACCAGCCAAAGAGCCAACGGGACCCCCATAACTGCTGCGCTCTCCGCCGCGTTCCAGGGAAAAGCAGAAGAGGAAGTCTGAACCAGCCGGTCTCGCAACCCGACTATGTCCCGCCTCCAACTCTAATTGACAAGGTCTCCGACCGCTCAGAAAGGGGGAGGGCGAGGCTCATAGGGAAGAAGGCGTAACCACATTCTGAGTGGCAAGGCCATGCGCCCAATAAGAACATGAGAGCAAAAACCCTCCCACCCACTGCTGTCGAATCCACAGTACTTCAGTGCACTCAACAGAGCGTTAGAGCTTGAGCGACAGCCATGCTAGCCATTCAGAGGATCTCCTGCAGCTCCGTGAAACTTAACGGGGGGAGTTGGGAGAAACCAACCAGTGTGTCCGCGGAACGATGGGCATGCGCACGAGGGTAAGAATACCAATGGCAGGAGGCGGGGTCAGCCCAATAGAGCGACGGGAAGGTTAACCACTTTGGACCCGAAGGATTCGTCCCATCTCGTGACACTGATGCAGGAGGCTTCTCTTGCGGTCTTTCGGTCAGATTGACAAACCCACTGACCAATAGAAGGATCCGCGGAGTTCTAATCCAATTATAGAGTTATAGATCTGGAAAAGGGCGGGGTGTTTTCCTCAATTTGCCATAATTGCATAGTGGGTTGTTTTACTCCCCTGCCTCCACTTCGGCAGGTGGTGCCTAGACCTCGCATCTTTTCCAAATTCCCTCTTTTACAGCACGCGCCCATTCTCTTGATCTGGTTGCGCGACTCTTTGAATTCTGGCCACAGGGCAGGATTCAGAAGCTTTGTTCTGTTATCCCAGCTGGTGGAGGAATTGAACATTAATAGGATTCAATTAGTTTCTTTACAGATGAGCATGGAAAACAAAAATAAATGGCTTTCGTAGTACTTCTTCTGTGGCACATTATAATCTGAGATGCATTAGTGGGATATATGCTCGTAATGTAGCAGCCTGACAACCATCCATGCGGTGTCAAGTAACCGCGGAAGTCCCTGCGCATTTGCTTTGTTTCGCAATTAAGCCTGAGAAAGGCCAGCCCTTCGTTTGGAGGCTTCTGTGCCCAAGTTACGGATGTCCAGAGCAGGAGGCTGTCAGCCTCACTAATGGCCGGGTATCTTCTCCTTGGCTTGTTTGCAGTTTCTGCATGAGGGGGAATACTATACTACCATGCTGTTTGGTGTCCAAATCTGCTTCCTGACAAGTAGCATAACTTCCAAAGCAAACAGATGGATTATTAATTGTACTGTTCAGTACCCTTGAGTTTTTGGGATGCGGGTGGCGCTGTGGGTTAAACTACAGAGCCTAGGGCTTGCTGATCAGAAGGTCGCCGGTTCGAAACCCTGCGACGGGGTGAGCTCCTGTTGTTCGGTCCCTGCTCCTGCCAACTTAGCAGGTCGAAAGCACGTCAAAGTGCAAGTAGATAAATAGGTACCACTACAGCGGTAAGGTAAATGGCATTTCCGTGTGCTCCTCTGGTTTGCCAGAAGCAGTTTTGTTATGCTGGCCACATGACCTGGAAGCTGTACGCTGGCTCCCTCGGCCAATAACGCGAGATGAGCATCGCAACCCCAGAGTCGGTCATGACTGGACCTAATGGTCAGGGGTCCCTTTACCTTTACATTTGAGTTTAAAACTCTGGAGACTCACATTGTTCAGAAGGATTTCCACCGCTTTTATTGTTCATTATGTTTTTATATTCCTGTACACTCCCCTGATATTTTGTGAGAGGGTGGTATATAAGTACTTTTAGAAATGAAAAAGATGTGAGTGTGTTCTATTGATAGGAATATTTTATTTATTTCATTTATGTACCACTTCATCTTTCCACATAAATCTCTAATATGTGTTCAGCTTCTTCAGTGACTTTGCATGAACTCTTGCTGTCTTGAGATTGGCACTAAATACCGGTAACACTAATTATGTGATCAGAGAAACCCCACAGTGACAGTGTATTCAGGCATACAAAGTAGGCCTACATTCTCTGTGCTGGACTTGCTGTGGTTTTTGCCTTCAGCGAAGACTGCAGGAACTAGCTGGCATGAGTTTCACAGACCTTGCATCTGGCCTCCACCCTCTCATGTTAACTGATATTGCTTCTCCATTTTTATTTTTATTTTACAGAACAACCAAAAAACAGTGATTCATGCATTGGTCACATCAAGACTGGGCTATTGCACTGCTGTATCTGTGAAGCTGCTTTTCCAAAACTGTTCAGAAATGTCTATGTACAGAACACAGTTGCCAGATTATAGGCTGAACTTGGCCAGTTGGATGGGCCATGTTACATCAATTTTACAGCAGCAATGTTTGTTTTCCATTGGTTCCCAGGTCTATTGCAAAGTGTTTGTAGTGACCTGCCATAAACAAGCCTGGTTCCCAGATCCTTAAGGACCTATTCTTCTTCTTTATTATCTTACCCACACATTAAGATTTTCCTTGGAGGCTCTCCTCATATACTTGCTTCCTCTTCATCATGCTTGCTGTGGGAAGCCACCCATGTCCTGCTGGTCCTGATTGTGGAGATCAAGCAGGGTCTTCTAAGTTGTGGCACCAACACAACTTGGTTCCTCTTGTCTCTTAGCTGGCTTGGCAAGACACTATCGAGTCCCTGGGCTTTTGAACTATATGATAGCTGTAGTAGGGGTTGTACTTATCTGCTCCTGCTAATTTGTACTCTCTTCTGGTTATATTGAGGTTTTAAATATTTGCCACTGGATTTTATTGATTATTAGATGCCTTGTGGATTTCTCATGGGAAGGTGGTATATATATACATGCTCTGATTAAAAAGAAAAATAATAGTGAAGAACTACAGCTCTGTTCAGGATAAAAGTAAATTTTCAGTCAACTAAAGCAAAGGCAATATAAGACTTAGCTCTAAAGAGCTTATGTTCTGAAAAAGGGAGGATATTACAATATGAAATGCAAGAAAGCATGTTTTTTTTATAGTTTTCTAACATTGGCACAAAGCTTTAAAATGCACAGGCCCAGAGCAATAATGTGCTGGGCAGCATCAAAACATTAAGGAATAATGTTATTAAGGAATAATACCTAATGATATTGTTGTGACGTGGGGTTTGTGATTTCAGCTCTCTTGACAAAACATGCTGGAGACAGTTCTCTAGTAACAGCTCTTTATTAAAGTGAACAAGACTGAAGACTGAGGAGAGGAAAGCTACATTTATAGGGACAGGGGACTAGCTAGGAAGGGATACATTTTGGAGGGAACAATATCAAGCAATCACAGTGCTGCCTTTTGGAGGAAACCAATAAGACAGAGGATCCAAATACAGCAGCTTAAATGAACCAATAGTAGCTGTACCCTCTGGAACCAAAAGGCAGTTACTTTATCCTACTGCAAATACAGACAATAATAATACAGATATAAAATCCTTTGACTCAATACACAACACCCCTCCCCCCCTAGTGAGCACAGCAGACGTAATCCCTCAGGTACTGTGGGGTCCTACAACTTCTACCTGATCTCCTGACAACAGGTGTTGCAGGTTCTGGATTGGGTGTTACCTGTGGTGGAGGGACTGCTATAGGGGTTTCATCAGGAACAGATGGAGTCCCAGACATCTCAGGGTCCCCGACCTGTACCTCGTCATCATGAGGACTAGCAGACCCTGGTTCATTTGCTGAAGCCCCTGGTGACTGTACCTCTGGACCATTTTCACTCTGGTCTTGCAGCTGTGCGTCATTAGCCAGGGATGAATTATCTGACTCCTCCCTGCTGAGCGCCCGGCGCCTCAGCTGATCTATATGTCTTTTCCAAACTTGCCCATTTTCCAAGGTCACATAATAGGACACAGGTCCACTAGCCCGGGTGATCACACCGGCCACCCACCGCGGACCTCGTGAATAGTTCCTCACCCAGACCAGATCTTCAGGGGCGAGATACCTTGTTGTGTCAGTCTCAGCCTGGGGGGTTGCTCTTGAATTACGGTTTGGCATTTTATCTGGGTGGACATAATCCAGCACCGTTACCAGTCTTCTACCTAAGAGCAGCTCGGCTGGCGACTTGCCCGTCGCAGTACACGGCGTCGCATGCTGCAAAAATAACATTCGTGCAATGCGAGCCGACCAGTTACCCTCCATTAAGCGCGCAATGGATTCTTTGGCTGTTCTTACCATGCGCTCAGCCTGCCCATTGGAGGATGGGTGAAAGGGCGCGGATGTGACCCCTCTTATAAAGTTATCAGCCAAGAATGCCCTGAATTCTTGGGATACAAAAGCTGCCCCATTATCTGATACAATGGTCTCAGGTAACCCGTGGGTAGCAAACAGCTGCCTCAACACCTTGATTACGGCAGCTGATGCCATGCTAGGGACCATCGCCACTTCTAACCATTTGGAATATGCATCAACGATAACCAAAAAGACCTTCCCTTGGAATGGCCCAGCAAAATCTATGTGCAGCCGGCTCCAGGGAGTCCTGGACTGCTCCCACCAGTGGACTGGTGCTCTGGCCACTTCTGGCCGCACCTCTTGGCATGCCTTGCATGTTCGTACCCATTGTTCTATGTTCTGGTCCATTCCAGGCCACCACACATAACATCGGGCTAGCGACTTCATCCTGACCATTCCCGGGTGTCCCATGTGAAGCGTCTCAAGAACCCTGTTTCTCAGTGGTGCTGGGATTATCACCCTATCTCCCCATAGGAGACAACCCTTATGCATGGACAATTCGTGCTGCCTTGTCGCATAAGGCCTGAATTTTTCTTCATGCGGACCACCTGGCCACCCCCTCCCCACCCAAGTGAGCACACGGGAGAGAACAGCATCTTTCCTAGTTTTCTCAGCTATATCCGTAGCTGTTACAGGAGCCCCCGGAAGTGTTTCTAGCATCATAATGTGCTCCGCCGGAGCAGGATCCTCATTGCTCCCGCCAGGAAGGGGCAATCGACTCAGCGCATCAGCATGGCACAACTGTTTCCCCGGCACATGGGTCAAGGTGTACTGGAACCCATTCAGGAATATTGACCAACGCAACATTCTGGGGGAGAGAATTTGTGGCGTTTGTTTGTTTGGGTTGAACAACCCTAACAGTGGTTTGTGGTCCGTTTCAATGGAGAAATGGCGACCGTACAAATAATCATAGAACCTTTTGATTCCGGACACAATAGCCAGTGCCTCTTTATCAATTTGAGCATAGTTGCGCTCTGTGGGCGACAACGTACGGGAATAGAAAGAGATGGGCTTTTCCGACCCATCCGGTTCCCTATGACTCAGCACAGCCCCCAGACCGTATTGAGAGGCATCACATGCCAGGACCAGCGGCTTTGACTCATCATAATGAGCAAGGACGCTCCTGCTACTCAGCATTCCTCGCAAGGAGTCAAAAGCCTTCTGCTGCTCCCGCCCCCATCGCCACACATACTTTTTCTGCAATAGTCTATGTAATGGTTCAGCTACCGAAGCTTTCTGGGGTAAGAACGAATGATAAAAGTTAATAAGTCCCAGGAATGACTGCAACTCCGTCTTGTTCTGTGGTCGTGGTGCCTCGATGATGGCCTTAATCTTAGCATCTGTGGGGTGGATGCCTGATGCATCAATTTTAAACCCCAAGAAATCCACAGTTGGCACCCCAAAACTGCATTTTTCTTTTTTCAGTTGCAACCCCACCTCCTTGAACTTGAGCAACACTGCACGGACACGCGCAACCAGTTCCTGTGGGTCTTTTCCAGCAATCAAAACATCATCAAAAAATGGCAAGACCCCCGGCAGACCTCTTAACAGGCGTTCCATGAGCCCTTGAAAAATCCCTGGGGCCACACAAACTCCGAACTGTAATCTGTTAACTCTGAACGCCCCTTTATGTGTGACAATAGTCTGTGCTTCCGCTGATTGTGGGGTTACTGGCAGCTGTTGGTAAGCTTGTGCCAGGTCAATTTTGGCGAACACCTTGCCCCCAGCCAGTTTAGCCAACAGATGTGATACGACTGGAATGGGGTATGAGTTTCCCCTGAGTGCCTTATTGATAGTACATTTGTAATCTGCACATATCCTGACTTCCCCATTTGCTTTAAGGGGTGTGACGATTGGAGTCTCCCACTTAGCAGAGTCCACGGGTGAGAGAACTCCCTGCTTGACCAATTTATCCAGCTCTGCCTCGATCTTGGGTTGCAGTGCAAATGGCACTCGCCTTGGTTTGAGTCGGATTGGAGCCACCCCGGGGTCCAACTCGAAGTCAACTGGGGGCCCTTTATAACAACCCAGTTTTCCATTAAAGAGACCAGCAAATTCCTTGCATAATACCTCACTCATCTCAGGGCAGGTTTGGATTGAATTAAGCCCTGAGATACTCAGTCCCAGGGCAGGGAACCAGTCAGTGCCCAGGAGACTGGGGCGACTGCCCTTCGCAATCACCAGTTTGAGTACAGCCTGTTTGTCCCGGAACTGTACTCTCACGGCACACATTCCCATAACATGGATGCGGCCTGCTGAGTACGACTGCAAGGTTGCCGGAAAGGGCTCCAGAGGGGGCAACTTACCCCTGGGGAAGAATGTCTTCGCGGTCTGGTCCGACACGATGGTGAATGCGGATCCGGAGTCCACCTCCATGTCGCACTGCTGACCCTCAATCTTCACCTTGACGTGTGCCTTGCCTTGCGCTGGAAACTGCACGGCCCTCCCGTTGATCTCCGTTACGTAGTGGCAGTCCTTTAGAAAACGAGTTGCTGTGGGCGGTCTGCGATGCTCCAGTCTAGGTGCTCCTGTCGCTCCCGACGCCGCCGATCTACAGACCCTGGCGATGTGACCCGTCTTTCCGCACGTCCGGCAGATAGCATCCCTGAAACGACAACTCTTCCTTTCATGGTTTCCGCCACAACCTGGGCAACTGCCTCGGCGATCTCTGTGCACTGTGCAGGCCTGACGCACCGACTCGACCCCACGGACTGGGCTCTGGCTCGGAGTAGCCTCTAGCTCGTCCATGGCATGCGCAACTTCTATCTGTGGCTTAGTGGCCTTGCGACTGGCATCAAGCTCCTCTCTTTCATAATTCTCCGTGGCGGTGGCCTCCTTCAAGGCTGAAGCAAGGGTAACCTCTTCTTTAGCCACGATGCGTCTTCTGGCTTTCTTGCTGCTCAGACCACCAATAAACCGATCCAGGAGAGTCTCTTCCAGATTTTGGAAGCCGCAGTGCTGAGCGAGCTTCCGGAGTTCAGCCAGAAATGTGGATACAGACTCCCCAGCATGCTGCTGCCTCTTATGGAACTCCATCCGCCGGGCCATCTTGGTCTCAGTAGGCGCCAAGTGGCTTGTTAGGCAGGCAAGAATATCTTTGAGAGATGTCTCACTCAGCTTCGCTGGAGCAAGTAATGCCTTGGCCAGCTTGAAGGTCTCGGGCCCACAGTAGCTCAGGAATGTGGCCCTTCTTTTGCTGGCATCGGTGATCCCTTGAGTCACTGCAAAGAACTCGAAGCGTTCGACGTAGTCTTCCCAGGTGTGGGGCTCTGATGGCTGGAAGGGCTCCAATACCCTTGGACTCTCCATTGTCCTAGCGGGCAGGGTCGTCTTCTCAGCTGGCCAGTGAGTCTTGTTCTCAGCTGCAATGCGGACTCTGAGGCAGGGTTGTGTTTAACCGCTCCTCAGCATTCCGGATCCCATCCTCGTCGCCAGTTGTTGTGACGTGGGGTTTGTGATTTCAGCTCTCTTGACAAAACATGCTGGAGACAGTTCTCTAGTAACAGCTCTTTATTAAAGTGAACAAGACTGAAGACTGAGGAGAGGAAAGCTACATTTATAGGGACAGGGGACTAGCTAGGAAGGGATACATTTTGGAGGGAACAATATCAGGCAATCACAGTGCTGCCTTTTGGAGGGAACCAATAAGACAGAGGATCCAAATACAGCAGCTTAAATGAACCAATAGTAGCTGTACCCTCTGGAACCAAAAGGCAGTTACTTTATCCTACTGCAAATACAGACAATAATAATACAGATATAAAATCCTTTGACTCAATACACAACAGATATATCTTAGCAAACCACTAAATGAAATGATTGCCATGGAAAGCTTAGAGGACACACCAGGCAGGAATAACTTTTATTGGGTGTTTCCAGGCAGGGACTTCATGTCGCAAATGGATTGTTCAGATCCATTTTTTCTGGGTACATTATGGACACACAAACATCCATACACTCTCTTTTTTAAGTCTTACATTTGTCATAGGTATTCTGCTGTTTCACATCCATATCGGTATGCAACCTTTGGTGCAACATTGCTATGCTGTGTTTTCCAACCCTTATCTTTCATTACTCCTCTCCCACCCTCAACTTTACCTGTTCTGGGCTTGTACACAATGACTTCTGCACCTGTACATGCACATCTTTTTAAGAATTTATTATCATTCATTTTCTAATTGATTTATAGCAGTTATCTTACTGTTAGGTGCTTTCCTTGTGCAAGTGAACTGTGATCTGGGGGGGAAAGTACTGACTGCTTCCTGGGATTCCATTTTTATTTTCCATGAGAGAACTGTCATTAAAACATGCTCAAGCACTTCTGCCTTACACATAGCATAACTGTTATTGTAATGGCTGCTGAGTGGTATCAGTCTTACCGGTAGTAGGACTTACATTTGTAGCCAAATTTAAAAGTCCTGCTTGCCACGGAAAAAGCAGCAATGCACTTGAAGGTTCCTAATTGTTCCTTTGCATTTTTACCTGTCCCACACCTGACATCATGTAGCATCAGGCGTGTGCCAGGTGAGTGTGGGATTGGGAGAGCAGCCTAGCTGCCCATATTAGAACCACCAATGGGTCTAATAGGGCTGCTGGCTGGAGGTTTCCCATGAATGATACACTAATTTTCTCTCTCTTCAAATATACCACAAATTGAATCTCTTCCCATTCTGTGAGGCTCAGTAGATCAGAAAGACCTTTGCAAAAAGATGTTTTTGTCAAGCCTTGAAAAGCCCGGTAGGCAGTCGAAATACTATTCCGCCTGATAACCATTTCTGAGTCCTTCCTACAGAATTGAGCGTATCTCCATACCTATTCTGCTTCTCTTTCCAAGGATGCATGCAAACAACTTAAGCGGAGATGCTGAATGTGACAAACTCTCCTCTTACTTTTGTGAGAAAGTGTTATCTGCAATCCTTCTTCAGTAGCTTGGTAATTGTAAAAATATAGCGGGGTGGCTGCTTCTTCAGGAAGGATAGGCGGCTGCTGAAGGAAAGTGTGATCAACCCTTAAAAAAACGTTTTGAGTTTCAGAGTCACCTCCCCCCCCAAACCCAAGAAATTAATGTATGCCAGAAATTAGTTAATATTTAGGATAGGAAGGGAAAATCCAAGCCACAGAACTATGCCAGACAAGGAGGCTCATGCAAACCAGCCTGGCCAGGCATTGGCAATGCAAAAGAGCTGTCCGTCCCCACAATTCTGAGGACTGGATAAAGTCAAGAGAAGTGGCAGTTTGCTAAGGGGTTGGGAGTGTGAGGTGACAGGAAAATGTGCATTTGCAGAGACTCTGATAAGAAGAAGGAGAACAGACGGCAGAACAGATGCACAGTCCTATACATGTCTACTCTGAAGAAGGAGAAAAGACGCCAGAACCAACATTGGCACAGTCCTATACATGTCTACTCTGAAGTAAGCTCCATTACGTCCAATGGAGCTTACAGGTAAATGGAACTGAAAATTGCTGCATGTTCACTCAAGGTGTTTTCTGCTTTGTTCTTGACATTTCCTTTGTACTGAAATTGTTTAATTGTGTAATTAATGGTACTAGTTTTAGCTATAACGGGAAGCAAGATGAATAATGTAGGTTTTGACTGAAGCTGAAACTGTAGCAGAATGGCCATAATGTTGGTTGTGACAAACACAGGATGGGATGGAAATAGCTGTATCCTTACATCCATACTCCTGTGTAAGTGAGCATAGTATAGGATCCTACATTGTTCAATTACGAATGTTAAATGTGATGCCCAGTTAATGAAGCATTTGGGTTACCATTCTGGCCTCTCACGCTGGAAATTACTTAGCTTTGCATTTCTTTGCTTTTCTCCATTTGGCTTTTTTCTAACCTTATGTTTTAACTCTGCCACTAATGGAGTGTTTAGACCCTGGCACTGCATACCGGTACATTAAGGGTCAAATTCTGTTCTGTTCGGTGTCAAAGACTAAACTCCCATTAACTTTGAAGGTGCAGGATTTGGAGAAGTCGGTGATGTTTTTGCCATAGCTATTTTGCATTCCGTTTCAGCCTTGTCATTATTGATTTCCTGCATGAGAACAGAAATGCTGAATATAGAAAAGGGGCAGCATCATTATTTCCATCTTGGGCAAAAATAGAGCATAGGAAATGAGTGATTTTAAAGCGGGCTGTGCAGGATGCCATGTTACAGTGATATGATTTGCTTTTCTACAGCCACATTAATATGATTTTTTTTTTTACACTTCTCCCTCTGAAACTTCCTTTCCCCTCTCTTAATGCACACCACAGATTCTTGTACACTTTTTTTCTAATGCAATGTTTGACGGTTTCAGAATTGGGTCTCTGATAATATGGCACTGAAATAGATTTTCCCAGTTCTATACTAGATGCTAAAGCCCTTGAAGCTGGCAGCCAAGTTTTGCATGGTCCTCCCGGCTCTCTGTAATCTGTGCATCACCCAGAGGGCTCATTTAAGCCTTCCACACCCAACAACTTTTTAGCTGCACAACCTTCTCTAATGTGGCGCTCTCTAGATGCTTTGGACTACAACTCCCATCAACATTTTGCCAGATCCGTTTTCATTTAGGCAGAAAGAAAGTGTGGCAATGTTTACACAAAAGCTATATGAACCTGGTCCTCTTTAATCACCTCCAAATATATTGCATTGCTTAGCAACTAGAGTGAAGCTAATCAGCATGATATTAAATATTGATATTTTACAAAAAAATAAATGTCATCAGAAATTTTAAGGAGATTCTCCCACGCACTTGGCCTTTACTTAAAGCTGAACTAAGCTGGTTGAGCCGATTCCTGGCCAGTGTATCTTGCAATGATGATGTGCTGGGATAAACCACAGTTCTGCTGCTATCGATGCTGTCAAGCTCTGAGACATGGCATTCAGTGCAACCCTGCCTGTCGCCGTCTCTCCAAGTTGGATTTCAACCACTGACTTTCAACCACTTCCCTGCTGTGACTCTCCTATGCTAACAGCCAACATCGCTTGCCATGTGGATGCTTCTGATCTCATGGAACCTTTCCATTTACTCACCTCCTTTGTGGTCCTTGAGGTGGCTGTTGCTAGCATGGAAACAGTGCACACAATGAGGAGACTAACCCAGCAAGCTTCACCAGCTGGTGCTCTGGAGGCGATGTGATATGGGGATGAAGCAATATGTAGTCTTTTTCCTTGACTTAAGAGTTGCTTCTTCCCTGAACCACCCTAACTTCATCTTGCTTCCACTTTTTACCTTTCTTTTATCATGCCACTGCTACTCATTTGCTAATTCTGGCCTCTTTCTCTTCAACCATCTCTTATATAGCAGGCATGTCCAACAGGTAGATTGTGATCTACCGGTAGATCACTGGACGTCTGTGGTAGATCACCGGTAGATCAGTGGCTCCCCCGCAAAAAAGCTAAAAAAAACTTTGGCTCCCCTAAAAAAAATCTTGACACCTTTGCCCTGCACCCCTAAAATGACCTGAACCACCAAAAATAGGGCTTTCCTTCCTAAAAGAAAAGCTCAATGTCGCTTTCCTCCTTCCTAAAGAAGCTCAACAACTTTTACGTGAACCCCCAAAACAGGGCAGATCACTGACAGTTTTTAACTCTATGAGTAGATTGCAGTCTCTTGGAAGTTGGCCAGCCCTGTTATATAGCTAATGTAGACTGACACAAGCCTTGCCAAGAGGGCTTATCTTGACTTATATGCTGCTGCTGCTGCTGCTGCTGCTGCTGCTGTTGTTTTAAAAAAGTAATAGCAGTATAAAAGTAATAGCACTAACCATACCATCAGTATTCTATTAAACAGTTAATTTTAATTTAATTTAATATAGTTATTGAATTTCTAAACCACCCTTCTTCTTAGTTTGGAGTTAGAGTTGCTGTGATGTGAACTGGAGGGAAAGAGGCAGAGCGTGATGCTCAATGTCTGTTTGGATCCAAGGCTGCACGATGAGAGAAGCAGGACCCTCTTGGAGGGATTATGCTGTGAACCCCTCCATCATAGGCTCAGGTTGTATAAATAAGCCATATATCATAAAGACACCACAGTCTCCATTGTGGCTAATTTTCAAAAGGAAACTTGGACCCTGGGTAAGTGCCTGGAAGCCCCTGCAATTGCGCACCGCTCAGAGATTGGGGTGGCATGTAGCAGTATAATGGCAAACATAGGCAGCACATTTCCTGCAAAAGAATAGCCGCTTGGAGCAAGTGCTGACATGTCAATCTGCCAGCCATGAGTCCAATTAAATATGTGCCTTTGACAAGCTCCTTGTTTTCTGTGCCCCAGAGATGGTGCAATCGGCCATTTTGCAGATGCAGTTTAACTTTTGTTGCTGAGCTACTCTTGAACAAAAACAAAGGTCGGCAGAAATTACCCTGAACAATTATCTTCCTTATCATCATCACACTTGTTAAATAAAGACTAAGGTGTATATATATATATATATATATATATATATATATATATATATGATCAGTCATGCCGCTGAAAACCATGAGTTTACATTTAGCTTTTTGGAACTTTGCACTGTTTCATTTTGGATGGAAATATTGCGCCTGGTATCTGTCTCCAGAGCATCTGGCCATGTAAAATGGGAGCATCTGTGTCGTGCTTAGAAGGATCCTCTACTGGGACAGCAGCTGGCTCTATCAAAAGCGGCGCTGTAGGGAAGCCTGCAGCATTGCTTCAGCCTTGCTCTTCCTAATGAGGATTCCTTTTCCCAGTTACATGGGCAAGATCTGGTGACTGCAGAATCAACAATGTCCCCCAATAGTTAAAATATAAATATAAATGGAATGCACTCCAGCTCGTATTGCAGTTAATGGGAAACAGCAATAGGCTTAAATAAGAATTGTATTAAATCCACAGCGCGCATAGAATCCTGGGTTTTAAATCATACGGTAGTATTTGGAATAGGGACTCAGAGAGTATGAGCTCTCTTTTAGTCGCTGCTTAAATAAAAAATGCTTTTTTTTTATTTAAGGGAGAGAGTGTGTGAGAGAGACGGAAGGACAAGAAAGGGCATTTCATCGGCAAAGATTGCATCACTCTCCCTCTGAAATTATATTACTGCCCAACACATACAGCAATAATTAAAAACCTGCCAGCATTTCCATTATGTATTCTGTTTTGGTGCATTTAATATCTCAGCTGCTTGAAATTTCACTGGGCTGATTCTGGGCAAACAAATTTTCATTCTGGATGCAAATCAAACTCTGAGTCACCTTTTATTCTGAAGCACAGGTCCTGCTTTAAATGTATGGATTAACAAAAAAGAAAAAGAAAAAGAACATCCCTGTGAGGTAGGCAGATGAGTGGCAACCAACCAAGACTGAAAGAGACATCCAAAGTCACTGAGAATTAGAGGATGTCAATTTTTGTTTTTTCTCGGTTTCTCACTTTCCCAGTCTGGTTTATTACATGATTTCCAGTTCTACCCTGAACAGAAATGTGAACCTTAGAATATCCAGTCTAAACACACAGCTCACAGGACCACATTTCCTGGCAATTAATAGTGTAGAAGAATAAGAAAACACAGTTAAAAAGGATAGGAGATAGGAAATCATGGAAAGAGTGGAAGGGAAGTAAAAGTAAAGACATATAGGAATTAAACAACTTGGAAGAATGTAAATACGTTACCATTATTATTATTATATGCTCATGTTTTATATTTAGGTTATCACCTTTATTTTTGTTTTAAGCATGAATGTAACAGAGTACGTATTGATGGCAAGATATAACAGAAAAGCAAATAAAAATATTATTAAAATTATTGGACGCAATGGCTTATAATTTTGTTAGTTGCTTATTAAATAAAGATGTAAAAATGCACGTGATCTTCTTTGGCGATCACTTGTAGAGGAGTAAGATTGTCTTCCATAAACACGGTTTTAACAATGCGTCTGTAAGTGACTGTGGAAGGCAATCCTGGATCCACACATCCTTCCACAGTGGGGACATTGGTTTCCAGGCAGGAGTTGATCACGGTGTGGATTTGCCTAGCATGCCTTCCTCTTAGCACATTTCTCCTTTGCGTCCTGAGTTCGAGTGTCTTCAAAGCCCATGACACCTTTGGCAAAGGCTGTTCTCCAACTGGAGCGCTCACAGGCCAGTGTTTCCCAGTTGTCAGTGCTTATACTACATTTTATTGGATTTGCCTTAACAGTCTTTAAACCTCTTTTGTTGACTACCAGCATTACGCTTTCCATTTTTAAGTTCGGAATAAAGTAGTTGCTTTGGAAGACGATCATCAGGCATCTGCACAACATGACCAGTCCAACGAAGCTGATGTTGAAGAATCATTGCTTCAACACTGGTGATCTTTGCTTCATCCAGTACACTGATATTAGTTCGCCTGTCTTCCCAAGTGATGTGTAAAGTTTTTCGGAGACACCGTTGATGGAATCTTTCAAGGAGTTGGAGATGGCGTTTATAAGTGGTCCATGTTTCACAAGCATATAGTAAGGTTGGTAGTACAATAGCTTTGTAAACAAGCAATTTGGTTTCCCTGCGAATGTCCCGGTCCTCAAACACTCTGCACTTCAATCGGGAGAAAGCCGCACTCGCAGAGCTCAGGTGATGCTGGATTTCGGCAGATATGTAGGCAACAGTCATTATGTTCCCCTTCAACTTTAAAAACATTTCCAGGGCTCTGGGTTATGGGTATGAAATGTAAAAACAATGTAAGGAAAGCCTCTGCATATTATAGCAGGGATGCTCATATCCTAAGCACTTTTTGCACTGGAACAGCACATCTTATGGCTAGAGCAGAGACTGACTTGAAGCCAAGTCCTTCTGTTAAACTGGCTTCCTCTGGTGCTCCCAGCTTGTCCTGCCAACTACACTGTACTTGACAAGATTTATTTCCAGGTTCTATCTATGAATAATGGCTGGCAGCAAATAGTGGGGCATATGGCAAAACACAGCCATTAATAGCAGAAAACAACATTTTCAAGTAATAATTACAAAGCTCTGCCTGAAACAAGCTATCACTTGAGTTAGAAACTGCATCAGAACTGCTGCAGTTTAGGTCAGCCACTAGCTAACACTTTATGCTAGCCAAAAGTTCCTCACAAGAACAGTTTTAGAAAAATGAAGAAATTTCACAAGTTTGTAAACAGTTTTCAGTTAGCAGCATGAGCCAGCGCAATTGAGTGCGATCTCAGGATGCTCCCACAATTTTCCTTTTTAAGTCGTTCACAGCTAATGAGGTTCAGGACAGAGTGGATCGGCAATATATCGTCAGAAGGACTGGCGCCATATCCAAAGTGCAAGAAGCTCACATGAAATTAGCTGCAAAATTGGGATAAAGCAAAATTTACTGTCCTATTGTCACCATCATTCTGTATAATGGGAGTGGCTCAGGGCCCAACTACTGTGGGGTACTGGATTTTTAGAAGTATATTTCGTCAGCATTGGGTGGCTGATAATTATGGGATCAGAGCAGGTGTGGAGGGGGGATTCAACCTGTTGCAGCCCTGAGGGAAATTAGACTTCTAAATCTGGTATTTGCTTTGGGACAAATTCCCCAGTGACACCTGTGTATATTTGGATATGCAAGAGTTGGGTAAATCTGAACACCTGTAATAGCTTACAAAAAAAGTCAAAACACACAGGCCACACAAATCCAGCACAGAGTTACTCATATTTACAGTTTTTCACAGTGCCTCCGAAGTAAGTCCTACTGTGTTCAGTGAATTTTTCTTTCCAGTAAGGGTCCTTGACGCTGCAACTTTAACTCCACTAATTTCAGTGAGTCTAAGTATTCTTAACCAAAAAATGGACTGTGGCCACAGTGCATAAACAACTGTATCAGTGGCTTCTCTGAGTAGTTTTTCTTACCCTGTCGTTTAGACTAACATTGAAAAGCAAAGATGCTCAACAAAATATTTGTTAGGACTTCCATTCCCCTATTCTCAGTTATTTTAGGAATATTAATGACATGTGGTTTGGACTTAAGTTCCTAAGACCTGCATCTAATACTGCAATTAAAATGTCATTTGTAAAGGGGAATTTTACAAATGAAGTTAAAAGCACCTTGAAGATATATTATTATTTGACCTGTTACATAAGAGGATTATATCTCTGGCTGTTGCAGATAGGGACTCTTTGCCAATACAAAAATGATTGTTTTCCAATTAACTTGTCTTGACAGAAGGGGAAAAGGCACATACTGCAGTCCCCTTCTTACCACTGAGACTCCCTGCTTCCTGAGTTAAGCTAAAGGCCCAGTTTTTACACTCCAAGTTCATTATCTTTTTCAATAGCTAAGAAATTGCTAAGTTAGCCCACAGTCAATGTGTGTGACTAAAAAGCAGAGGAGGCAACAATTATAGGGATATCTTCTGAAGGTCATTTTACAAAATTGCTCTTATTTGTGGCTAGAGATACAAAACTATGGGAGATTAAAAACAATTTATTTCAGTGCTAGGGCCTAGTCTTGAAACATGTGAATCAAGGCTGGCCCTATAATGAGACAGAGTGAAGCAGCAGCCTCAGGCAACAAATTTGGTCTTTTTCCTTTGTCTAGAAGCTACGGCAAAAATTGAGAGGATCCCTCAAGTATGAATTTAGTTAATGGTACTTAGAACTTTAGTTTTTAAAGCAGTATTACTTCACAAATAATTATTAAGTAAAAATTGTTGGAAGGTGCCCCCCTCTCCCCTATACAAACCAAAACGTAACATCTTTTGAAATTTGCGCTTATGTGAATTTTGCAGTGCAGTTCGCCAGTGAAGTAATATGTACAAAAAAAAATCATATACTATGGTAAAGTGTGCATATATTAGTGAAGATAATATCGAAATGTAGACAATATACATAATATAGAAAATGAATTATAGTAGGGAAATGTGAAAAAATGTATCTTAGGCAAAATTGCATATAAACATGTGTACAATAGAAGAAATCCATACAGAAATGCTGAATTTCCATGAGATAGTATATATATATATATATATATATATATATATATATATATATATATATGAATGATCTGGGACCCAGGTGGCGCTGTGGGTTAAACCACAGAGCCTAGGGCTTGCTGATCAGAAGGTCAGCGGTTCGAATCCCTGCGACGGGGTGAGATCCCGTTGCTTGGTCCCAGCTCCTGCCAACCTAGCAGTTCGAAAGCACGTCAAAATGCAAGTAGATAAATAGGGACCACTCCGGCGGGAAGGTAAACGGCGTTTCCGTGTGCTGCTCTGGTTCGCCAGAAGTGGCTTTGACATGCTGGCCACATGACCTGGAAGCTATACGCCGGCTCCCTCGGCCAATAATGCGAGATGAGCGCGCAACTCCAGAGTCGGTCACGACTGGACCTAATGGTCAGGGGTCCCTTTACCTTATATATATATATGATGTGTGGGATGGTTTTCCTCTCCATTTCAATTAGTTTGATGAAGTGTAAAGAAAACTCTCACAGAGAACACTCACATCAGCAACTTTTCCAAACAAGAATTCTTAGGGTTCTTTAGGGGGAGAACAACAAAGCAAGCTGATCTAAAATCAGTATACAAGTTTGTAAATATGGATTTTCTTTTTAAAAAAAATTATTTAAAATACTTTATTTAATATTAAACATATTAACTATAAAATCAACATAACTCAACATAAATCAATACAAATCAATGTAACGTAAATATGGATTTTCTGTGTCACTCACACCAAGTCTGTATGGAGTGATCATGTTGCATGGTGGATGATCTGGTTGCTTTCCGTGTGTGTGCGCGTGCATGTGCAGGGCTTTTTTTTATTTTTTAAGGAATAGGATAGGCATCTGGATTGATTTGGACATCATGCAGGTTTAGTGTAAAGAAGCACTGGAGGGGGACAGTGTTCTCCAGCAACCAGATATCACACCGTCAGCATATTCCAATGGGCTTATTAGCAATTTTATTGTATTTAATTTGGAGCAAGGTAATTTAGTGTCAGGCAAAAGAACCATCAGGATGAAAAACTGCATCAGAATTAAAAAACAATAATCAAACTTCCCGTCTCAGTGAGCTCTTGCAGTGTAATGATGACGCGCAATTAAGCAGGAGCCAGTCCTCCTGGCCATCCTACAAGAAAGAGCACTTTATGGAATTGCATCTGTGTGGGAGCCAGTTGGTAGGCTTCTCCTCTGCTTCGAAGCCTAGGGAAATATGTAATGCTTGCCTTGTTTGTTTTCATTGTCAGTCTCTCCCCCTTCCTCCCCCATACACTTTGGTTGGAATAACACTGAAATAGTCCCTGCTCAGGGCTTTTCCGTGCTATAAAACTCTCTTCTTGCTTTCTAGCCACTGCTTTAATTTTCTTCAGCGGTTTGAGAAAGTAATTGGGGTTTAGAAAAGAAGGGGGGGGAGTTTCTTCTACTTTTGTTTTTATTCCAAGCCCAGGAAAAACATCAGAAGGGCAGTGAGCCCGACATGATTGGGATGGTCTGTGCTGGAATAGGACAGCCAGACTGCCACAGTGGGACTCTGAGGGGCTAGCAGGAGCCTTTTCAATCCAAAGAATACTTTGTCCTACCTGCAGCCAGTGCTGTGGCTTAAATTTTCCACCTGGCATAATTTCAAGATATGAAAGTCAGGTTGTTTGTAACTTTGCATAGCACAGACTCAGGATGGGAAGAAACTCGGTTCAGTTCTCATTTAAAGGCAGGTGTATCAAATTTTCGCTTTCCAAAACAAGATGAGAACTGAAACACAACCATCGTTTGGAATTCACAACTATCTGAAAGTTGGGGTGCGCTTGGGATGCCAACCAAACAAAGCTTGCAAAAATGCATGTATTAGTTAAACGTGTGCATCAGAATGAATGTATTCATGAAAATATACAAAAAGCACTATATTAGGATAAATTGCTTGCAAAAAGGTGTGCATCGGTCAAAAGAGCATACAAAAATGTGTTTACTATTCACACTAAAACGTTAAAAGAAATTTCATGCATTTTCATGAGAGTTTAACCCCTCCCCCAAAAAAGAAATTGCTGCAGAAGTGTGGAGAGCTGAATTTAATATTAGAAAAATGAGAAACTTAGAGAGCTAAAATTGGCAGGTGTATCCATCCCTACAATGGGATGGGAAATAAGAAAGATGCTTGAACTCAGGTCAGATCTAGGGAGTTTTCTTTCTGACCAAGACTTGTTGCTAATTCCAGAAATCTGGGGATGGGTTGCAGTTTTGTAGGGATGAGGGAAGTGCACCCCGAACAGTCACAAAGCCAGTCTGGCTGGGTTTCCCTTCTTCTAGAGGCTGAACCCTCTCAAATCAAGCTTGGATGTGGCTTTCTACAATAAATGCAAAAGGCTTTGAGCATTCACAAATGCCTCTCTATAGGGGCAGAGGAAGGGGGTAAGATGGGGGCAGGCAACCCCGGGTGTCAACATGTTTTTCCCGGGAGAGACGCAGTGGCTTGAGCATGTGCAGGCTCCGCGCTGCCCAAAAGGTCTGCCTGCTGCCTCCCCCTCAGCTGTAGGGTGCTTGAGTGGAAGGAGACAGGCAGACTCCTCGGAGACCCCGCAGAGCATCCTGTCCCAACTTACCCCACCCCCCATCCCCGCAGGGCACACACGCCGCCCCAGGACCCCAAACACCTTGCCCCGCCGCTTCCTCTCTGTGCCCCATTCAGGTATCCAAAAAGCATTATCAGAGTTCATGGACACATTTAGGTCAGACAAAAAGACCCCAAAGAGGATGCAGAGCAAGATTGATGTGGCCTGAGATGCATGTGCATAGCTGGGGAGAGTCCTGAGGGCCTGACAGAAAGGCATAAAGGGCCTCAATGGGTCCCCAGACCTGAAGTTTGCCATCCCTGACCAATATGATTGCCACTTCTTCCTTGAAGTCTGTAGTTGCTTTGTCTCTGCCTTGTACTTAAAAATGCACAGAAGCCGCTCATATGGTTCATTTTACCATTGAGATCCTTTGCTGCCTTTTCACTCTTGTGAGTTTATGGTCAGGGTGTGGATCCTACAGCCCTTCAGATGTTGTTGGCCTGCAACTCCCATCATGCCTGACTGCTGGCTGGGAGTTGGAGTCCCCATCCTTGCTCTCTGACAAGCCAATGTGCCTCTTCATGCACCCATTCTAAACACGCTATATAAAGGGTGATTCAAGACATCTTTGCTCAGCCAGGACAAATTACAACTGCTGTTGTTGTTGTTGGGGATTTAGTGATAGATTCATTGATGCACACTCCCAAATTGTGTCATTACTTCCTTGTTGCTGTGTAGATTTCTCAGTTTTCTGCAAATTGAGAAACAATTTGGTGGTGGAAAGGGGAACAACAAAAAGGACACAAACAATATGATTAGTTGGGGAAAAGAAGAAATCACACTTCTGAAGTGTTTTTAGTTTTCTCTCCAGGTACTTTGTATAAATTCTGTCAGTGGTGAACCCAGTGCTATTTTTTCTTTAAAAATGTTTAAGGGTACTCTCATTTTCCTACTCATATTGAAATACTGCCCCTCAATGAGGTCAAACTTAGATTCACAAAATGTTTAGGGGTATGTGTACCCCTGAGTCCCCCCCAGAAAAAAAGCACTGGGTGAACCTATAAGATTTGTCACTAACTTTTTTGCTTAGCCATGGAGTCCATTAGATGTCCTCAGTCAAGTCTTCATCCTAAGCTTCCTCATTGTGGCATGGTAAGAAGAAAAGAGCTAAGAATGTTGAAACCCTTTCAACAGTCTAAAGTGGTATAAACGCTTGGTGGTAATATTCAATTCAGTGGCTTAGCCCAGAATTTGAATTCCGCCCCCCAACTTTTCTAATTTGCAAGGGAACTTTGTCTTGTAAAATTTCATATACGTATGATATAGAACTGAAATATTGCAACAATATTATTTATTTATTATTTATTTCATTTGCTAGCCACTTTATTCAAAAGGAGTGCCAAGGCAACTTACAACTGAAAAACAACAGTGTATTGCAATATAAAAAATTATATAAAATATTAAAACAGAAGAAAACACTAAAATGCACTAATTCCTAAACAATTATTAAAAAAAACCTGCTTCCCCACAACATTCGGATGATGACCATTAAAATTAGCCAACTATAAAACAACCATCAAGCAGAAGCAGGAAAAATACAAAGTTAATAGAAAGTATAAAACCGAAAGTTAATAAAAGCATTTTTCTTTGAACAATCATATTGTAAATGAATATGTATTGTACTCCCGTTTTCACTCACTGATAACATCATTCCCTTAAAAAAAAAATCCCACTCTGAAATATTTCATGCATGGCTATTGCCATAGAATAATTTTCCTTGGAAAATGAAAATAAAAGTCCCTTCTATTTTTGCATTGCATTAACGAAATTGCAGTGGAAAGCTACGTTACTCTGAAAAGCGCAAGTTAACAGACCAAGAAACAGCTTTTTAAAACTAAAAATGATCGGTGTGCACTGAAATAATGTTACCTTGTTATGGCGCAACCACATAGAAATGTGTGGAGTTAATTGGCTTCTTCAGACCTGGTGTATTATACATTCATGTCATCGAGGCATGTCTTTAGGTAGTATGTTATGACTTTAAAGGCTTAATCCATTTGTCAAATGCTTGTACAAAATGTGGTGGTTAAATGCATTTGCGTTCATTGGAACCTTCCTGTTTTTCTCCGTTCTTAACGCAATAATCCCTGGTCTGAGGGCAGATGATGCAGCCAACTCTCCGAATTTAAAGTCCAAAGCATAGCTGCCAAGTCCGGGTCGTAAAGATCCGGGATCGGCAGCGCGCACATGACCGGAAGTTGCGTGACGCAACTTCCGGTGGCACTTTGCCCTTCTATGGGCACCAGAAAATGGCGGCGCCGGCGCCGGAAGTCGCTTCCGCGCATGACCGGAAACACGTAAAAGCGACTTCTGGCGCCGGCGCCGCCATTTTCTGATGCCCATAGAAGGGCAAAGCGCCACCGGAAGTTGCGTCACGCAACTTCTGGTCGTGCGCGGAAGCGACTTCCGGTGCCGGCACCGCCATTTTCTGGTGCCCATAGAAGGGCAAAGCGGCACCAGAAAAATGGCCGGGTAACAATTGCATTCTCCTCCACAGTCATAGCTGCCAAGTATCCCGATTTAAGGGAAAATACCGGGATTTTCCGCCAAACGGGAGACCGCCGGGAAACGGTAAGAAAAAAGGGGTTTTCCTGGCGGATACGGGATACTTGGCAGCTATGGTCCAAAGCCAGCACTCTGAATTGGAATGGACAGCAAGAAAAATAGGCAGCCCATGTAACTATCACAGAACAGGTGCAATATGACCTGAATGCCTACCTTCCACTGGCATCCTCCTGTACCAATGGCCAAATGAGCACATGGCAAAGAATGAATGTTGGGGCTGCTTTGCTATCTGTCAAGCCCTACACAGATCCACCTGACCCACATTGGCCGGCATGCCAAATTTGATCATATGACCTGCATCGTTGGTAGGCAGAATTTAAAAACACCAGCAGGGCATGGTCTCCAAGTCGTACCTTGGTTTATGAACTTAATCCATTCCGGAAGTCTGTTCTTAAACCAAAGCGTTCTTAAACTAAGGCGTGCTTTCCCATAACAGCAGGGGACTCAATTTACAAATGGAACACAATCAACAGGAAGCGAAACATGTTATTATTCGAAGGCAAAGTTCACAAACCAAAACACCTACTTCCAGGTTTGCAGTGTTCTTAATCCAAGTTGTCCATAAACTAAGCTGTTCTTAAACCAAGGTACCACTGTAATGCCTCAGAGGGCAGTACTCTCTCTTTCTGGTGTCTGTGTGGTATAGTGGTTAAGAGTGGTAGACTCGTAATCTGGGGAACCGGGTTCGTGTCTCCGCTCCTCCACATGCAGCTGCTGGGTGACCTTGGGCTAGTCACACTTCTCTGAAGTCTCTCAGCCCCACTCACCTCACAGAATGTTTGTTGTGGGGGAGGAAGGGAAAGGAGAATGTTAGCTGCTTTGAGACTCCTTCGGGTAGTGATAAAGCGGGATATCAAATCCAAACTCTTCTTCTGTGGCAGCTGCTTCCTGGTGAAATAGATACCATGAGCAGCCCCTGCTACTTTGCACACCTCTGTTGCCATATAAAACGAGCCATTCTTCACCCCAGTGCTGTGGGAACCAAAGAACAGGCAGCCAACCAACAGGCAGCTCCCTGCACCACCCTTTAGCCTCTAAGGTGCCCAAAGTACAAGCCAACTGGCTACAGACTAAGCCCACAGCAACTATCTTGAAATGTTCACTCTCTTTTCAGAAACTGTTGTAAACAAACACGCTTGTCCAACATTCCAGGCCCTCCTCCTCCTCTGATCCTTAGGAAGACAGATTCATACAAGGAGCTGTCGTCGCAAGTTAACGGAATGCTGATCTAGTTTAGAGTCCACAGCAGGCTGCTAAACCCAATTACAATTCGCTTTTTGTTGGGCCAAAGTGAATCGGGGCTCTGGGGAGCATTATGGGGGAGAAACATTTCCTTTGTTAATGAATCCAGCCCTTTGTTCCACTGGAATCTAGACGCTGACAACTCGGCTGCTTCCTGAGATACATCTTTGTTCCAAGCCCAGGTGCAGAAGTCAGCCAGCTCTTCAAAAGATAACCCTCCACAAAAAGAGATGCTTTATTTCTTACTGGACCAGTTGTTTCTGACTGACCAGAATAGGATGTCTTGCTGGTATCAAGCATGCTCCTTTGGTGCACGTATATAAAAATATTATGGCACTTATATTTACATTGCATGGCATAATGAGTTGCGAGCAAACCAGATTGGTGTTGGGATTGTAAATCTGTTACAGATTATGAAGGTGAAAATAAATAAATAAATCCCAACAGACTTCATGGCAAAATGATTATTGATATCACCCCCCCACACACACACACTGCATCAGACCCCTGTTACATAAATTTTGAGATTAGAGATCTGACTGTCCCTTGAATTGTACACAGGGTTCTGTGTGGACCTCAGGAGTTTAATACAAGTGACTTTCAGGATGGCTGAGCCTTGACCAGCCTGAGCTGCATTTCAAATTTAATTCTCATGTGTTGTTCTTTCTGTGCATGGCAGCAGGAACAATAAATTTGGACGTGGATTTATTTTTCACCCTGCAGCCTGTCCTGACTAATTCCAGAGCATTCAGGTTGTTCTTTTGTTTTTCCGTTTTTATTTCTGCAGAGAAGAAATGTAGGTACAGCCAGTGTCACACATACAGGTGCATATTGTAGAGTTGGAGGAGGTGCAGAAAAAGGGCAACCAGAATGTTTGGAGAGCTGAAGAAAATCCCCTTTAGGGAAAGATTACAATATTTTGGGAGCATTTTAGTGTTAAAAAAATTCAAGTAAGGGGTGGACATGGTAGCATTTATAATTATCTACAGTGTGGCTAGAGAGCGGCATTTCTCCCACTGCATTGCAAAGGTATCTGCAAAGGTGACGTGAAGGCTGACAATATTAACCCTGCCGTGTGGATTCAATCAGTCAGGTCATGTATCCACAGCAGGGACCAGAGGAGGAATGACTACTGGGAGGAACACAGAGAGAAGGAACATCATGGTGCAGCAAAACTGGATACCTTCCTCTTCCCAAGCTGCAATAAAATATGTCTCTCCCCAGTCAGTATCTGCAGCCACAGCAGTCACTGTAACTCTCCAATGGTTTAACTTTACCCACAAAGGCATACTTTTCCACTGCCTCCCGAGACAGACAGATGCCAGGCAAGTATAATAACAAGAACTCAATGAACAGTGGGAGATTCAGGGCAGACAGAAGGAAGTACAGTGCTTCACACAGCACTTAGTTTAAGTATGGAATTGGCTTCCACAAGATATGCTTACAGTCTGTAACATACAGGGGTGTTGACTTGGGCCCCAGGTTATGGGTGCCCAATGGCGGCTGTGATGTAATGTGATGTCATGAAGTCATATTGCAGCAGAGGCACTTCGGAAGTTATGTCCAAGGCCTCACAAAACCTCCAACGCAACTTCCGGTTTCTACCAGAAGTTGCGTTCTGAGACCTGGCAGGGCCTTGGACGTTGCTTCGGAGACTGTGCAGGGTCTCAGAAGTGATGTCCAAGGCCCTACCAAGCCTCCGAAGACAGCTTCCAGTAAAAACCAGAAGTCATGTCAGAGGTCTTGCGAGGCCTCGAACATCGCTTCTGAGACTGTGCAGGGTCTTGGAAGTCACGTCCAAGGCCTCATGAGATCTCTGATGTGACTTTTGGTTTCTACTAGCAGTTGCGTTTGGAGACCTGGCAGAGCCTCCAACGTTGTCTGGGAGGTTGCATCAAGGCTCTGACGCGACTTCCAGTAGAAACCGGAAGTAGTGTCAGAGGCCTGCGTTGTAGGTGCCCTGGCATCCAGGGCCCCCTAGACATGGCACCTATAGTAACATAGATGACTTTAAAAGAAGATTAGGCAAACTGGTGGAGGATAAGTCTATCCCAACATTGACTATCCCAAGTCATGACAGATGCAGGTTTCCTCCAGAATCAGAGACAGCCTGCCTCTGAATACCAATTGCTGAGGAAAGGGCTATTGTATTGAAATCCTGTTTGGTGTACTGGTTAGAACCTAGGAGAGCAGAGTTCAAATCCCCGCTCAGCCAGAAACCTCTCTAGGTGACCTTGGGCCTGTTGTCTCTCAAATTAACCAACTTCATAGGGTTCTTGTGATGATAAAACAGAGAGGGAGAGAATCATAGAATTCTAGCTTTTTCAAGATGCACATTGGTGGGTTATGAAAACCAGCCCAACTGTTTTGACCAGTGACCATCGTAGGATGCAAACTATGAATATGAGCACCTTTGGCAATGCCCACCTTACTGTACAACTGCCAAGACTCTGAAAAGCTGTCATCTGTGTACTCACAGCCCAAGGCAACCTCCTAGGGAAGAATCCTTCACTGGAATCTCTTTGACTCATAAGTTCCAGAGCCTGAGGCACGTTGGAAGGTGGCAAACTTCGCAAAACTTCCGTGCGGCTCTCGTCCTTGGTGCTCTGCTTAGTGGTGAGGGGTTTTCCCCCACCATCCATGTGTTTAAGAGCTCATTACTCATATGGTGTATTCTGCTTTGACTGATGTGGTTCTGTCTGGCTGCAAATTGATTCATTTCCCCCTGAGCCAACTAGGCCTATGTGGTGGCTGTCTCTGGCCTCTCTAATTAAATTACCTATTAACATGGCAGGCCCAAGACATTTCTATGCTTAAGGTGAAGGACGAGATGGCACCTCTCCCAAAAGCCTGCTAAACTGCCCATTTTACTTTGATGCTAGCAAGAGGATAGTGCCCTCCACTGCACCTGAGGGGAGCAGTCTGACTTAGGGGGTGCAAGCCAGAGCACATGGCGCTCACAGGTCTCTGTCTACTCCCTGTCCCTCATCATCTGGGGGTTCTGGAATAGAATCAATTGACTTCTGCATGACTGAAATTTGTTTGTTTATTCATTTATTACTGCTTAATCCAACTTTTTCCAACCCAAAACCGTGACATGTGCCTTCTGGGATGTGCTCCCGGGTGAGTCACGTGATCCGTGTCTTGCTCTCACCCCCAAAAGCACTTTTCTCAGGCAAGAGCGCAGCCCAAGACCGTGAGATCACGGCACCAAAATGGCCACCAAGACCCCCCATTTTTCCAGGGTACTTGGAAGGTATGCTATCCTACCTTTTTCTCCAAGGAGTTCAAGGTGGCACACATAGCTCTACCACTCCTCATTTCATCCTCACAACCCTGTGAGGTAGGTTAAGCTGAGAGGCAACGACAGGCCCAAGGTCACCCAGTGACCTTCATGGCCAAGAAGGGATTTGAACCCTGGTCTGCAAGGTCTTAGTCTAAAGCCACTACACCACACTGGCTCTACTACTATGCAAAGGTAAGATCCCCATCCTTTATTCCACCCACTCTTTTGTCTCTGGCCTCCACTTATCACTGGTATGTGGCCTCTGGAAGACTCCCCATGGACTTGAAAAGGCTGCCTCCAGCACCTGGTTTAGGGGGGTGGGCCCACCAAGAGGCAGGACACTTGACATGGCAGTGACACAGAGAGCACTGAGATGTCCTGATGGGAGCAGAAGAAGCAACACTTGCTTCTTATGCGAGGCAGCTCTGCACTCTTTTCTGCTCACACGGGGAGGTGGGCTGCAGCCGCATCGCCCTGCTTTTCCTGAACAGAGATCCTATAAAGGCTTCAGTCAGTCCTCAAAATGTGTCACCCATGGCTCAGTCTCTTCATATTGTGCGGCTTGAGGAGGCACTAGAATTTTGAGAACCAGCTTGAAAACTGCTATTATCCTTGGCTCATTGGGTGAGCAAATCCTCAGGGGCTCTGTCAGGACAGTAAACACAACGGTAGCACTGGTTTTTGTAGCAAGTTTCATCCAGCTCACTCAATATGGCCTGTGGAGATGAAACCTCTCTCTCGCTGCATGCCACAGGCTTCAGTAGCATCATCCATTGTCTACGAGTAGAGTGGGTTGTCTTCAACTAAGTCATTTGTCCATTAGCCCCAATGGGCCTACTCTGAGCCTATAGTTGGCTATAGCCCAGTCTGTGCAGATGTGTTCCTTACTTGACTTCAGTAATGAAGTTTACAGAACTGTGAAAACAGAAAATGAGACATTTGTGTTTGAATGGGTTGTATCCACCTAAGTTAGACTAAATTAGCCATGTCCATTTCAAGTGGTCTTATCTGAATAGGACCAGCATTGGATTCAACCCATATATATATTTATATCCTCATTTACCCCCCTCTGTTCTCAGGTAGCAGGCATGGTTTTATTTCTATGTTGACATTTATACAGCTTGAGAGTAACTCTAATTGCTGCTTTTCAACTGTCAAGAATGCAGGTTTGACACCAATGTAACCCTTAGACTTAAAATGAGAGTACTCTGAGGGACCTTGTATGAGAACAGGAATCTCCTGCTGGCTTTCACTCTCCTCCTGAATTTCTTATATCTGCATGCATAGGGGCAAAAGAGTGAAATGTGGGGTGTGTGCCTTGAATTAGCTAATTAATATGTGGTCTGTAGCACAATTTAAAAAACAGGTTGCTTTCAATGGAAAACAATGATTTCAGATGCAGCCACAGCCATAGATGATTCCTGACTCTCATGCTGGCGGGTTGGAGGTCCTGAGGGGGCGCTTTTCATAAGTGGCGCTAAAAACACTTCTGAATCTGGAATACATTGTTTGCAAATATTGCTACTACTAAATAATAGTAATAATAAAAATAAAAAATATATACATTTTATAGCACTTTTGGAGTGTTCAGGGAGCTACTTCACGTATATTACCTTACTGTAATCTTTATAGCAACCCTCTAAAAAGAAGCCAGTGCTTCTATTCCCATATTACTGGGGGAAGGGAGAGATGCGGAGAATCGTGGCTTCCCTAAGGCCACCTAGTTTGCTCATGGCAAAGGCAAGATCTTAACTGGGGGTTCCTCATTTGTAGTTCAGTCTCTTAGCAACCACGCTATGCCGCTGCACAATATTGTTAGCGAATAATAGAAAGCAGATGAATGCCATATTTAAATGCAGTGTACATTGCAGTCAACATAGGTTTGCTTTCACTTTAGAGATGCAGGAAACGCAAACTCTGCTTTTAGTGTCTTTTGCACACACAAAAAGCTCTAAAAGGCGCAACATTGGAACCAATGTTTCATACAGAACACTGGTAATTCATTGGAAACATGCAGCTTGCAATGCCTAACCTATCCATTAGATGTCTCTAGTCTCCTGGAGTTGGAGAAGGAAGGCAGCAACCATGACAGCTGATGGATAAGTGAATAAAAGTGGAATTGGAAAGTGTTCATTCAGCCTTCTCTCTGGACGAAGTTCCAAAACAATTGGGAGGGTTTTTTTTCCTGAATGGGACAAACTGTTCAGAAGCAAACAGTTTTAACATTAGAATGTGTTGTCTTTGAAAAAACGAAACAAATCTTTTCTACATTACATTCACAATCCATTCCACGTTTAGGACTTGGAATTCGCATGATTTGAAATGGCATGAAATCAATGGGACTTGCTAGATCATTGCCCTATATATTGATACACGCCACCCCAATCTCTAAGCTAGGGTTGTCATATTTCAAAAACTAAAAACCAGGGCACCCTGAAAGTTGTTGAGCTTTACTTTTAAGTAAACCACCGAAATTGTTGTTTTTACCAAAACACAAAAAAATAATAATTTTTACAATTGACTTGCCAGGATCCAGGGCGAGGTACCACCTTTCAGAAATTCCCCGGGAAAATCAAGATGTATAGCAGTCCTTTCTAAGCAGTGTGAGATTCCAGGGGTTCCAGGCATTTACCCCAGGTCTCTGTCTCTTTTTGGACAATGAGGCATAGCAGAGACTGTGGCGTCTTTATGATCTATGGTTTCTTTACACACATATGCAACCTGAGCCTACAATGCAGGGGCTTACACAGTATTACGCCCCAAGAGATTCTTGCTTCTTCCATGGCCACAGTCTTGGATGCCAGCAAAAATCAGCCATGGCCCTCTGACAGCAGCTATTTTTCATCCAGCCCACATTATCCCCAAATTGCAATCCTAAAAACAACTGTTCTTCTCCCAGCTCTAAAACTCCACTTCAAGGGCTTTTGTCTTTCTAACAAATTTCTAAATTGACTAAACTAATGAAATTATACATTTCTAACCAATTCTAAATTGAGGGAAGGGCCCCTCTCATTTGACCTCTGGCAAAATGCTCTTTGTCACCTAATGATTCATCTTTAGTGGGCCATTCACCAGGCTAGCTCCTGGCTTGTATTTTAACATGCTAAATCCAGTGTCTGGAACCCATAAATTAGAAAGGAGGGGCACAGGAATTTTGAGGGGGAGTCCAGGCACCCCACGAACTCATTACAGTATTTTGTTTTGTCTGCGGTTTGTCAAAAGATTCTTTTTTTAAAAAAAAAAGATGGCTTAAGTTGTTGAAGAAACTAGTTACCTACTTTGCTTTGAAGTGCTGAGGCAGAAGAGATTCAATCACAGCCTTCTAAGTCACAATGGTGCTTACACTACTGAAGGACTTTTCAGATGTTAAGAACAGGTGGAAATAGCGTGGATATTCTGAGAAAGAAGCTCCTTAGACAACTGTCACTCTCCTAGTCCCTCAACAAATAATCAAGGGCATCTTGTGCCCGAAGTCACATGATGAATCAGCTGCAATACTGGGATGAGACAAAATAATAATAATAATCCTGCAAACTTCATACAACATCATGTCCTGATGGCCAGATATTGGTATTGTTATTCTATGACCCTATTTTCCTGTAGAGCAGGGATAGAGAACCACCAGCCCTAGACCAGGAGAGTGTGAAGAGTAGCAAAGAGTAGCATCTATTATTTGCAGCTGGCTTACTAAAAGTAATTAAGAATGCACGTAAATGTTTCAGTGAATGAAGGTCTCTAAGGCAAAAAGACAAGGCTAGGAAAAACTGTAAAGCACTAATTGCATTAATTGCAATCAATTTGGGAGAGTTTTCTTCCTCCTCTTATGTCAATAAGCATCTGAAAGCCATGTGCCAAGAAACATGCCAGCTTTCAGGGCCAATGCTATGGCTTTTGCTGCTTTTGTTTCATTGAAGTGAATGGACCAAGAGCAGCAGAAATATGCCACTATTGCTCTTTCTTCCCCCATCCTTTAGTATTGTTGTCGGCTAGATTAACTATAACTCAAGGACAGGGAAGCTGAGGCCCTCCAGATGTTGTTGGGTGACACCTCCCATCTTCCTAACCCTATTGCCATGTTGGTTGATGGGAACTGAAGTCCAACACGCAGGTCAACTCAAAAGGTAGGGGTGTGGAACTGGATCCAGCTGTAGGCCAGACCCTTATCTCTACTATCTCTGTGGGCCAAATTTAAGAGCTGGCTGGGGCTGCCCACATGCCAATCACCTGCCATCACAATGATGTCAGGTGGCATGGTCCTTTGAAGTCTTGACAATCAGCTGATTGTCCCTGAGGGTCCCTGCAAAAAAATCTTTGAAGCCCTGGCAACCAGCTAATTCTGTGCTGATCAGTTTCAGAAGCCTGCACAGCCCAACATAATACGTATATATGGCACCTGGTGATTGACAGGTGACTGTGGCTTGACCAAAATGAACTGGAGGACCAAATGGGGAGACCTGGTGGACCTAATTAGGCCCATGGGTTGGCATTTCCTCTCCCCTGCTGTATAGGATTGCAGCTGCATGTACCTCCATGGCCTCTTATATCATATATATATATTTGTAAAATGCCCAGCATCATGATAGATAGTGTGTGTGGAAGGAGGGTTTCTATATTACACTGGTGATGGTGTGTGTGTGTGTGTGTGTGTGTGTGTGTGTGTGTACACACACACACACACACACATACATGCGCGCGCGCACACACACACACACACACAACACTGTGGAATCACTGTCAATGAGGATCTGGCCCCTCACTGCCAGAGCCAAAGAGTAGGTTTGGGTGCAGGCAGCTGCAACAATGTGCTCAAAGTTGATTGCTTGACTTTCCCCCACATTGGGCTGAATGACAATCATTGCTTTATACGGAAGGAAATAAAAGGGTTTACTGAGGGACACAACTGACAAAGAAGTGAAATCTGCTTCCTGCCCTTGGTGAATTCAGCAGTGAAGAAAAAAGGCAGCTGCTCTCTGCACTGTTGTATTCTGAGTTCTGTTACTTGGTCATACTTGTAGGGAGAGTGGAATAACGTGTTTTGAACTAGCTTATAGATAGATATGATCTTAGGGGTGCCGCGTGACCATTCATTGTTAGGCTGATTGCTCGCTAATAATCGGAGGCAAACTGATTATTAAAAATAATAATAATAATAATCAAAGACAATCAGTTGATGTTCTCTGAAGGCAAGTTAATGAGTAGGAATCACTTTCCCTAACCCTTTGGAAGATAACATCCTTCAGCTAGGGGGAGGAGCAGAGAAATAATTGTGGTTTTGCAGACTGAATTGGAAGGCGAGAGAGAGAACTGCGAGGTTAGCTGGCCTGGGAGCAGCAGAGGGTCCTCACTACTGCGCTCTGGGAGTGTGAAGCTAGGTCAGCAGTTTTGGACACTCCTGTGAAAAATCTACCTTTGCTATGCTCTGCTTGTGTGTGTGTGTGTGTGTGTGTATGCGCACGTGCATGCACACATTGGGGGAGGGGGAGAGAACATTTATTAGCAGTATTTCATTCCCAGAGCCATTTATATAATTTGCAGATCTTACCCTAAGTCCGCATAACTCCCCCACCTTAAGAATCTAAGTTCTTTGGGTAGGATTGGTAGGTTGTTATAGGAGATTTTCAGTCAAACCAAACAGCATATATCTATGCTAGTTAGTAAATGAAGGGGTTAAATTGTTGGGGACTACAGAGCTGTAAATTGTTAATGAAGGCAAGGCTAGGTCATACCCCTTCACCTTCAGGGAGGGAAGCAGGGTCCCCATATCTCCTCTTCAAACCATGTAACTGAGCAGATGTCTGAAGCTGGGGCTACAAATTCAGACTGCATGTTTGAAACTGCATTTTTTAACCAAGAATACCTTGCCTGTGTTGTGTCTGCTGTAGCATTGAACAATGCATGAGTGAAACCTCTGTAAGTAAAGCATTTAAGCTTACTTAACGTTGTACTCTATTCCTTCCAAGAGAAGTAGAGGCAGAGGAGCACACTGTAAGCGCTTAAGACCTAATATTTCCCATGCTTTGCAAACACTGCATGTATATCTGTTCAAAACTCTGCTGGGGCTCTTTTGACTAGAGAGTGAACCAAGCCCCATGCTTTTTTGAAATCAGGCAGTCAGCCATTTTTTTTCTTTCGTGGTTTCCTGCACAAGTGGGCCTTCAGGATTAATTGGTATTCAGCAGTTATTTCCCAACAGTAACAACCTGGAGGTTCATGCTGTAGTTTTAAAGTGGAAGCCAAGGCAGCTATAGCTTCTGCTCCTGTCCATTTCCCCCTCTTAGTCCATTTCTCTGTCTGAGTCCTCCCTTGCCTGCTGTAACAAGCAGGAATCCAGGTGTGCTGCACAGCTGACAAAGAAGGGAGGCAGCAGGACTAGATGAGAAATGGATAGGGGAAGACACAGCTCTCACTGCATGGGGAGATTTAAAGGCACATCGTGGATCTTCAGGTTGCAACCTGCCATTCCTACCCATGACTTACTTGCTAACACTGATAAGCAATTCAGGCCAAATGCTTTTTCACACACAGCCAAAAGCATTGCCCCCTCCTCCTAAGTGGTAGTTCAAAGAGTCTCCAGGTCCCATTTTAAACCAATGCCTGTTTACCTCCTATCAGTATATACACCAGTTTAAAGGCCTCTGCCGTAAATGCCCTGTGAACTGAGCTGAGCAATCTTGTCACTAAGAATTCCACCTTTCAGGCAGGCAGGACTTGGGTGCCTTCAACAGCTGTGTGGCCAGCAGAAAACCAATCCATGGTGCTTTCCTCAATAGGTATACTCTCATGCTTGGAAAAACTGCCTTGGGTGAACTTCTCCCAGCAGCCCCAGAGCCCTGCCAAGAAAGAGGTGGTGATCTTGTTCATTTGTTCTGTCCTAAACTGATCTCCCACTCTGGGTCACTGTAGGAAGGCCTGGTCAGCTGGCTAAAACCTTTCTAAAATAGATGTGTACTTGGATTAACACATGAGCTATGCACAATGGAAGGGCTATGCGGAGAAAGATTAATTAATGTTTATCTGACTGCTGCCAAACCTCCCATTTAAAAAAGTTAACTGAAGGGCATGAAGGAAACCCTAAGTGTAGGAAATTTATGGCATGCACTGTGACCTTGTTCTGATCTGAAGTCACTGCCACTTCCCTCTTTGGCTGAAAAAAACACTGCTGTAGCTCTCCCCAGACTATTTACTTACTATCTGGTTTATAAGATGTGTCTTATCTAAGTTGCTCAGTGTATGTGTAGATTTCCAGTAAAATATAGTACTGCCCCTTTCACAAAGGGGCAAAAGGAAAAAAACATTCTCCCTAAAACAAACAACCCCACACAGCCACCCTAAAGCAGGCTTTGCATTGTGACCCGAAAGATAGCAGACTAATGTAACACCCACTAAATTTAGTATAATTATAAATAAGTTAACTGATAAAATTCTCCCAACACATCTTTCGTTTTACCAACTTTGTTCTGTGAAATAAATATTTCTTATATGTTCAGCTTCTGCCAGAGTCTCCAAGTATCAAGGTTTTACCTCTCTCACACACACACACACCCCAAAAATTTTTTACCTCACACAAAAACCATAAGATAACCCATGGTGGTTATACATTTGTACCGTATACAGAAGTGGGATCCGCTTGAGATCCAGTTCAATTGGTGGGAGAGGTGGGAATCTGCTTCAGATCCCAAAGATGGAAAACAAACAAATATGTGTTTATGCCTAGTAAAACTTCATGCAGAAGTAAAGCTATGTCTGTTAGTGTCTGAGAGAAGGGAACTCTGTTGCTGAATCAAATGTTCATACCGTAATACCAGAGTTCCACGGCCATCCACTGAACCTAAATTTCAGAAGATTCGAAACAGAAAAAAAACGAGACCTTTCTTCACACAGTGCATAGAATCTGCATCCACAAAATGTTGCGATGGCCACCAGTTTGGACGACTTTAAAAGAAGTGTAGACATTCAATGGAGGATAAAGTTGTCAATAGCTGCCAGCCAAGACAGCTACCTACTACTCTGGGTATTGAAGACCAGGTGATGCCTCTGGGATTCACAAGTGGGGAGAGTGCTGTTATGCTCAGGTGGGTCCTGATTTTGCTCTTCCCACAAGCATCTGATTGGCCACTGTGAGAATAAGATGCTGGGCTAGATGAGCTTTGGTGTGACCCAACAGGTCTCCTCTTATGTTTTTTATTCAACGGCTGCTGCTCCAAGGCAGTAGGAACAATGAAACTAGAGAGTGCTCTAGCTCTCAGCAGAACCCTAAACCAGAAGAAACCCTAGTGACTTCATATTTCTTCTAGAGTTGCAGCCTGAGTGATAAAGTGGCCATTTCTTGCCCCTATGGGTGGGGATATTCGTCCATCTGATTGATATCAATGTTCACCTCAAAATATTGGTTTTTCCCCCCCTTCTTCATTTCATGCAGAGGTGAGAAACCTATTTTGGGGCTGAAAATCACATCATTTGGGTGGAAAGCTATTGAGAGCTGCAATCCAATAGTGAGCAAAGACCCAAAGTGGGTGAGAATGGCAAGGGCATACCTGGGGGTTGGCTAGGTCAGACCCTGCCAAAGAGCACAGGCCCAGAGTGGGGGGGAGCAAAAATATTACCTCTCTGCTCTGGCTCAGCATGGCTAGCAGCCCACCCATCCACCTGCATGCTTCCCTGGCCCCTCTCCACTGCTCTGGGCAACTACACAAGATGGGGAGGTACAGTGCAGCTCTTTGCCAAGGATGCCCAGATATGCCACTAGAGACTGGGCAAGACACAATCATGTACACTTCGCACACATACACCTGTCACACAGTGAAGACAGACAGGCTTCTCTCTCACACACATAATCTCTCTCCACTCCCCCTCCCCCCTTTTCCCTCCCTCCTCACTCCCTTCTCTTTGTGTCTGGTTGTGGAATGAGCGAGGAGAACTAGCAGACCAAGTGGGGTGTTTGAGCCCCTAATCCTCCCCACTGCCCCCCCCCCCCCGCCCCTGGTCTTTAGCTTTATAAAGTATGTGAGTGTATTCTGAGTCATTCTTGAAAGTATCTCTCCCTCCATTGTTCTCTGTCAAGTGCTGGAAAGGCCAAGAGCTAATTATCAAGATCATGCTCTTGAAAAAGTGTGTTGCAGACAGTGTTTCATAAATTCAGGTACCTGATGAAGTGGGCCCAGGTCCATGAAAGCTTCTGACTGCCATAATAAAAATTGTTCATCTTTTTAAGATGCACGGGATTCTTTGTTATGATATCATCATAAACTTTTGAAAAGCTTAGAGGAGCATTTTAGCTCTGTCCCCTGACCTAAAATCCCCCATCCCCTGGGCCAATAAAACTAGGTCAGCCACTCTTAAATTTGGATTCATTCAAATCACATTCCTCAAGGTATGTTAAAAGCAAAAAAATGCTTGTCAAAAACACCTACAAAAGTGAGACACTTCATGTTATCACGCTTAAGGCAAGAGAGACGGGATTAAAGCCTGTTTTCAGTCTATTCTGTATGTAAGTTAGGATAGGATCACAAAGATCTGCTACTTTTGTCACTCAGGCTAATGCTAACTATGGAGCAAACAAGGTAAGTGTGGATTTCAGAGGGCAAAAGGGCAACTATGGCAGTGTTTTTCAACCTTTTTTGGGCAAAGGCACACTTGTTTCATGAAAAAAAATCACGAGGCACACCACCATTAGAAAATGTTTAAAAAATTTAACTCTGTGCCTATATTGACTATATATAAAGTAATTCTCCCACGGCACACCAGGCAACATCTCGCGGCACACTAGTGTGCCGCGGAACAGTGGTTGAAAAACACTGAACTATGGGACTGAAAATCCAAAGTGCTCTGGGACAATTTAGCAGCTCAGCTCTTGCTGGCTTACTGTAACTGCCTGTCACATTATTTGGAAACTCCCTGGATGGATGGATAAATAAATAAATGAATGAATGAATGCTCTGCTAACACTTTAGAGCAGGGGCAAGTGAACGTTTTCCAGCCTGAGAGCTGAATTCCCTCGGGAACAGCCTTCTGAGGGTCTGCATGCCAGAGGTGGGTGGGGTCCAGGGGTGGCCTATCCCATTTCACCACCTGAGGCGAAACAAGTGTTGCCCTGAGCTTCCATAAAGCACCCACCCCTCTTTTCTCATCAGGATTACTAGATACAAAAGGAAATAGGGCTCCTGCACGTTTAATAAATCTATACACAAAGGAACGTTAGCAGACACATACCATAGCTTTCTTCCTCTGCCAAAAACGCCCACTTCTGCAAAGCATTTGAAGATACCAAAGCCCTTTCTTCCTTTGCACCTTGCCATCCTACCTTGCAAGCAAGTGAAGCTGTCAGAAACCGCTGGAGCCAGGAACTTATAGTCTTCTAAACATTTTTGTTGTTGCTGTTAAAGGAGAAGGCCCCTGTAATATCAGAGGCAGTGCTGTACGCGGGCGGGGGGGGGGGGGGAGTGGCAGAGATTTGCTAGTGCTTGCAATTTTTCCCTTTAAAACTTTTCTGCGCCTGTGAGTAAGCGCTATGAACACAGTGAGACTTGCTCCTGAGTAAGCAGGCAAAGAGTCAGGCAACACTGCAAGTGGGGTGAAGATTAAGGTTACCAGATGTCCCCATTTCCAGGGGACAGTCCCCAGATTTACAAATCAGTCCCCTATCATTTCCACTATCATTCCGACTGAAGTTGAAGTGTCCCCGGAATCATTGAAAAAAATCTGGTAACCTTAGTGAAGATGAGGACACACACACACACACACACACACACACACACCACTTGGCTGGTCTGGCAGGGAAGGTTGCCATCTTTTTAAGGACCTTGCTCCCCTGCCTTAACAGCAGCCTGACACACTTACATTTGGGAGCCAAAGCTTCTCCTGCCAAGGAGATAAGCAACAGAAAAACTTCTGCTGCTAAAATATCTGTGTTGCCAGCTATTATTAAAGGCACAGAAATGGGACCGTTAACAAATACAAAAAGGTGGCTAGTCTAACGAGGGTTGCCTTTTATCTCTTGGGCCTTATCCAGGCTCCATTGCTATGCTAAATGACAAAGAAGCTGGGATGTAATGGTTGCAGGAGTTACCCACTGGTTTGGCAGTTCAGTCCCATAGTTGCCCTTTTGGTCTCTGAAATCCATACTTACCTTGTTTGCCTCCTACTGTTTGGACTGGCAAGAATCAGCATGGAGATGTGCTGCAGGCAGAGTGCTGAATCAGTGCACCCAGCGCCCCAGAAAACCACTGTTTTTAGCACTGGAAGCCGTCATAGTGTGAGTGTTCCTTGCTCAACAGTCTCTGCTCTCTTTTTTCTTTTCGTTTTATAGGTAACATTTGCATCCAGCATTATTGTTGGGCTAAAGATAAATCACTTTTATGTCGGTGCTAAAATGCTCTTTGGAACGTCATACCCTGTTTCTCATATTTTAAGACATACCCATAAAATAAGCCATAGCAGGATTTTTAAGCATTCAAGGAATATAAGCCATACCCCGAAAATAAGACATAGTGATAGGCGCAGCAGCAATGCCGGCTGCGGCAGGAGGAGGAGGAAAAAAATAAGACATCCCTTGAAAATAAGCCATAGTGTGTTTTTTTGAGGAAAAAATAAATATAAGACATGTCTTATAATATGAGAAACACGGTACTTAAACAGGTTTCGTTCTCCTTCATTTGTTTTTTTTTTGCTGCTGCTGTTTGTCCCCTTTGTCCCACCAGAGATGTAACAACTTAGCGGCTTAGCCCAAGCTTAAAATAGCTTTCAAGGACAAGAGCTCTGCGCTGTCCTCTTCTGAGCAGCAAATACCTTTTGCTCCACAGAATGCCTTTTCTATCCCCCCCCCCTTATGTCATAAATTCCATCTTCTAAAGGCAATGAGTATTGCTGTCTATTGCCAAGGTAATTCAGACCTTAATTGGGGCTCAAGGGGGCTTGGTCTTAAAACTTGTTTCAATGTGATACCTAAACGCTATGTCAGGAGTGGGGAACTTCAGACCAGGAGCTGAATCCAGCCCTCCAAGGCTCTCCATCAGCCCATTGGGACTCTCTCTGCAGGCCACACCTCCTTCCTCTCCATACCCCTCACTCAGCCTCACCCTTCACTGGTCCTGCTTCACTTGAGTGTTTATGCCAGGCTTGAATCCATCCTTGAACTCTGCTGGGGTGGAGGATAAAAGAGGGATATGTGAGCATGTGAGGGAATGAGCCTACTGTGCAAAAGTAAATTTTACGTTTGTTGTTCTGCCCACTTTTGACTCTTTCCCAGGTGGCTTCCCAGAAGGGAATGCAGCTTTTCTCTACATTGTGTGAAGAACAGAGTTCCTGTGAGCATCTGCAGAGTACCTGAAATGCTCCCCTGAGTAGCATCCTTGTAGAGCACTCCCATATGTATCAGAGGGTATAAGATTCAGGCTGCCTTGAGGTGCGGCAGCTCTTCTTTTAAAAACGAAACACTATATTTTTGGTTAGAACACGGGAAATCTTTGATGTTTCCTACTGCGAAGATTAAAAGGAATATTGCAGACTGTTTAAACATTAAATCAAAGATTGTCAAACATTGTCACCATGACCCTTCAAGATTTAAGGCTGAAATCTTATGCGCACACTTACTCCGGCTGGAGTAAGTGCCACGGAAATCGGCAGACTTACTTCTGCTGTTTTCGCTTTGTATATTATGAGTCCCCTTCAACACAATGGCATGGATCCTAGATGAGTTAAGGAAGTTTACCATACTGGGATGTTGTTAGATGCCTAGGCCCATAGATACACATTTGTATAAAATTGGTGTGTGTGTGTGTGTGTGTGTGTGTGTGTGTGTGTCTGTCTGTCTGTCTGTCTGTCTGTCTGTCTGTAAATCATTACTAGAATTTAAATTTCACACAAGGTAAGCTGACTGATTTTCCATCTAAATCACTCAAGTAGCATTTTCAGTTTGTTTGCTATCCCCCTACCCCACATGACCCAAGTTGCTCAGTTAATTTACCCTCACAGAAGCAAAGTTTCTTGTCCTTCCTCTTGACTGCAGCCAACTGGACCCGCAGAAAAGCCTCTTTCTTCAGGGCCAGAGACCCTCGTGAACAATCAGAGATTAGTGTTAGATCTAGACACATCAAAGAAGCAATAAACGCATTGTAAACTTCATACTGTACAGGGAAGTTCGGTTGGGGGAAAACAGGACTCCACAGCGCCATCTGGTGTCATAGTAAATATAAAGCATATAAAGTGTTTTATCTTTGCAAATGTAGGCGTGGAGAGGGTTGTGGGAGGTGAGAATTGCACAAAACTGGGACCTTTTCTCACTTCCCTAACAGCACCTTGTGCCCCAGGCCACATTGTTCTGGAGGGCGGCTACCCAGAAAGGGAGTTGCATTTGGGGAAAGAGACAAGAAACTTCCCTTCTGTAAACTTCCCTTAATTTAAACCTATTTTAGGATCCAAGCAAATTTCTTATGTGGAAACCCAGCAACTAGCATAGAAATCTGCCTGCCAAGTAAGCTCAATATTCTGGCAGTGGCTCTTTATCAGTCCTACTTAGAGATGCTGCGGATTGAACCTAGGACTTTCTGCATGCAGAACATCATTTCTACTCCTGATCTACAGCCCTTTAATCCAAATTTAAAAACTTAATCTAATTCTGAAGACTGGACTGTTTTTTTTGGACACTTCCTTGTCATAGGGTGTGATGCTTTGTTTCTCCCAGAGGAAAACAACAGCAGGATGTCTCCTCAGAGAGACAGAACACAGCTTTGATTCCTTGTTCCTGTGAGAGAAAGCAAAATGGCACTGGCCTTTGTGCTCAGTAATCACGGCCTTGGAGTGAAAATGAAGTGCATTCAGCCTTGGAGTGAAAATGAAGAATGCTATAGCTGCCGGGGAAGAGGGCTGGCTCTCATCTACTGCTCAATCTTACCCAAAGGCTGGATTGCTGGATATGGCAGATCAGATCCAAAGCTCATTGTAGCCTCAGATTTACAGGATGCTGCTATTTAATATCCGTCTTTGTTCTCTCTTTTATGTGTGACCTAAAATGCAATTTTGCACCAATATGAAATTTGGTGATACTCCAGAATTGGAAGCTTTTCATTTTGAACATTCACTCTGTTCTCAGTTCTTTTCTATCTTTCCCAAAACTCACATCCTAAGCCATCAAATTCAAATAATATCCTTAGTTAAGAGGGGATTTACAAAAATATAAATTCTAGGGTAGAATGTAAGCAAATTCAATAATTTGCTTGAAGATCATTCCCCCCAAAACCTTTTAATTCCAAGCAGATGCCTTCTTGCCACAGAATAAGCAGAATGTGAGCAAAGATTAGGTGAACATTCCTCAGCTAATGTATTGCTCCTAAGTTTTCTTCAGCCAGGAGGGAGCAATTCAAAGTCCATCCTAGTGCAGCCTTAGCCTCACGCACTGCTCAGGGAAGCATGGGCTCCACATGCATAGGACGGCAAGGATTGTTATACATTCTCAGAGAACCTCTGAATGGGCATTTCATCTGATGAACAACATAAGCAACTATCTATCTATCTATCATCTATCTATCTATCATCTATCATCTATCTATCTATATCATAGGTATATTATTTATGGCAAAGACAGCAATAGTTTCAGTTATGGACACAAAGGAGCGAACTCCTAGGGGTCAAGGTCACTTCACCCCTCCCCAATGAATTATTTGAGGAGGCCAGGCCCCCCCAAGTAGCTGGGCATTGCCATTCAAATGGGGGTGCACGCCATGTCATGTGATCAATTATGTGGGGTGGGGCTAAACTGCCCTTCCCCGTATTTTATTCAAGTTGGCACCCCTGTATGAACATCATGAAACTGAACAGAAAATTTCACATTCCGATTCCTATGCGGAGCATGAACACATATTCTAAGTTTCTTAACAAAGTTTTCCCCGTTCACTGTAAATGTAGGGCAAGACACAGAGTTACCGGGAAGTTACTGAGCTGTTATCCTGTTTCATATGCAGCTATACAAAGTGTCTGTAGCTTGTGGATCGCAGAGGGCTGGAATTGCAGGATTTCTTCCATAATACTTGAATGAATTTCCTACTTCCTTCTCCTTCATTCTCACCTTGGGAAAGGAAACATCTATTTTGGATCTCTCTCCATCCAAGATGCAAGAGCAAGGTTGGTGCATCTCCTCCTTAGTTACCGTATTTAGAAGTACTGTAGGACCTTTCTTATCAAGCATGTGTTCCCTGCAATAAAAGAAGATTTCTTGTTTTCCTAAATTTAGAGCTTCATTGTAATCACAGTGATCAGTGTTAGATTCAACTTTTGCTGATGCATATAAACTACAAATGTCATCAGCCTGGGGGAAAAGCATGTGGTGGGAAGAGTCCAGAGGACCAGAAAGAGAGGAATGGAAGGCTGCATTTGACCCCACAATCCCCATCCTTGCCATAAAGAGGAACAATTGAGGTTATCTGTAAGCACACTTGGGCTTATACGCTCATAAATTATAATGTCAGTAAATCCAAAGACTAAACATGACTATCTGATACAGAAGCATAGATTAACCACAGCCTTGGATTCCAGCAGAAATCAAACATTGCTGTCAAACATTGCTCTGACTCTCCAGCTAGCTGCTTTATTTCTAGGTCACATCACTGCTACTCTGCTCCAAACTCTGCCTTCATCCTTTGAACTAAATGAGCTGGGGGAGAGTCCCCACCCATTTGCCATCTCACACAGAGCCCCTTTCCTTTGTTTCCCTTAATGGCCCATCACCCAGGCGACCACCTCAACGCAGGAAGCAAACCTGGCTTATATTTTAACACTTGCTGGATGCAGGGGTTAGAGGGGTCTTGCCTGCAGCCTACGTAATTCCTCCCCCCTCAAAACTCATAACAGTATTTTCTTGGAAGGAGAGTAGCTGTGTGAAGACAAAGGTGGTTTGTTTCTGTTAACCCTTCCAGCCACTGGGTGCCACTATTAGTTTGCTAGCTTTCTTGAAGTCTTGCAACTTGACCATCACAGAATATGCAAAGAAGTGATTTGTATGAGCAGACCAACACACGTTCACTCAAGTGTAAGTCTCTTTGCTTTCAGTGGGACTCCAAAATCAGAGCGTTCATAGAAATGCAGGTTTGTTTTTCTGACAATAATTTCCATAGGGGTAGTACTGTTAATCTGTATTGGAGGAGGAGGAGGAGGAGGAGGAGGAGGAGGAGGAGGAGGAGGAGGAGGAGAAAGGCCAAGGCTCTTGTGGCCCCTTAAAAACTAAGGCATTTGTTATGTACCCCCAAACTCAGCCCTCCAGATGTTCTGGGACTACAACTCCCATCTTCCCTAGCTAACAGGACCAGAGGTCAGGGATGATGGGAGTTGTAGTCCCAAAACATCTGGAGGGCCGAGTTTGGGGGTGCCTGCTCTTCAACTTCTATGGCCCTTCTCCAAGGGTTTTAAAGGATTCCTTATACATGTATATCTTTGAATTCAAATATGTTGTCATTGTTCTGCTGGAATATGATCATTTGGACAGTGAAATGAAAACACAGGAAAAGACACAGAGATAGCATTTAAAAATGACCCCTGGATGTTCATTTGAAAGCACAAATCATCCCATGAAAAACAGGAAAACCATGTATACAGAATTACACTGGAAATGGTCTCCATGTGCCAGAACGTGGTCATTGTGAAGGAATATATAACTTGAGCCTTGGAATGCAATTCTAGGGATAAAGTTCTGCCTGCTTCCTGCTTTTTTATAATATGCCAGAAAGAGAACCTAAGATCCATTTGTTTCTTTGACAGTATGGAGTGGAACACATTTGTAGGGATGGAATCCTGATGGAACTATGCATAAGTCTGACACTGTCTGCTATCATCCAGAACTGCAAATGGCGTTGTTGCTCTCTGCTTCTATGCTGGTGAACACCATATGTCTTTGGCTCACTATTATATGCCCCTTGTAGAATTCTGAAGCAAAGTGTCTCTGTTTACTGTCAGAAGAGCCATCAGCACCCTCAGCTTCCATTCAGCTTTTCCATCATATTTTTAATGGGACTAAATGCTGTATGTTGTCATGAACCTGGAGATGAACACAGGGATGTCCCTGGTTTAGATAAGCCATCCCAGTTTCTGATTTGATCCCAGAAGGCCCCACTTTTCCTTAGGCTGTCCCTGTTTTCATTGGAGAAATGTTGGAGGGTATCCAATGTTGGAAGGAGTTATCTGACCCCCAAGCAGTCTGAAGGCAATCCTGTATAGGGAAGTGGTTTTGTTTTTTAATGTTTAATGTTTATTATGTTTTTATATATATTGAGAGCTGCCCAGAGTGGCCAGGGCAACCCAGTAAGATGTGTGGGGTATAAGTAGTAAAATCATCATTATGGAATGGGACATCCCTATTTTCATTGGAGAAATGTTCAAGGGTATGTGAACAGTGACACAGACACAGACCTAGAAATTCTGGGCTGCATCAATAGGAGTATAGCATCTAGATCAAGGGAAGTAATAGTACCACTGTATTCCACTCTGGTCAGACCTCACCTGGAATACTGTGTCCACTTCTGGGCACCACAGTTCAAGAAGGATATTGACAAGCTGGAACGTATCCAGAGGAGGGCAACCAAAATGGTCAAAGGCCTGGAAACAATGCCTTATGAAGGATGGCTTAGGGAGCTGGGTATGTTTAGCCTGGAGAAGAGAAGGTTAAGGGGTGATATGATAGCCATGTTCAAATATATAAAAGGATGTCATATAGAAGAGGGTGAAAGGTTGTTTTCTGCTGCTCCAGAGAAGCGGACACGGAGCAATGGATTCAAGCTACAAGAAAGAAGATTCCACCTAAACATTAGGAAGAACTTCCTGACAATAAGAGCTGTTTGACAGTGGAATTTGCTGCCAAGGAGTATGGTGGAGTCTCCTTCTTTGGAGGTCTTTAAGTGGAGGCTTGACAGCCATCTGTCAGGAATGCTTTGATCGTGTTTCCTGCTTGGCAGGGGGTTGGACTGGATGGCCCTTGTGGTCTCTTCCAACTCTATGATTCTATGATTCTATGAGGTGCAGCTGGGAAACAATCGGTTGAAAGTGGAAAACATCTATGTGACTGTAAGGGGAAGATCTGGATTATTATGAATTTGGAGAGACGATTTGAACTTTAGAAAAAAGACGGCAGTGGACGGTTGCGAGGAATCCCCAATTTCTTGAAGCATGGGAACCCCCCAAAAAAATTTTCTAGATGATTTGGCATAACATTCGGTTTGATTGATATATATATGTGTATAATTTGAAATAATGAATGTGATATAATTGGTTTTAATTGGAAAATTAATAAAATATATTTTTTTTTTAAAAAAAATGATTCTATGAGGTGCTGCTTTGTCACCAGACCCAGGGCATGCGTGGACGGATAAGGACAATTGTTCATTTTAAAAGCATGCTAACAGGATGCTGCATAATTTACTGTGGAGATGCAACACACTGTTTATTGATATAAGTGTTATGATAGATGGTATCTACCAGCAAGGTCTATGAAAAACCTGACAGGTGCCAACCCTCATCTAAGGCGCTAGACAGGTAAGGATAATACAGTAAAGAGCTCACACAACGGGGTTGTCGGTAGCGCATCTTCTGCTAAATTTGTACAACAGAACTGAAATGCACTTGGGCAAATGTAATAAAGGAATAAGGGCATTTTCAATATGTGATACTTAAAATTGGTTTGCTTAAATCAGTCTCGGATGCAAATATAAAAGCTACCTAGGGTGGAATGTACCTTTTGGTTCCTCTTCTACGTTAACAACATTTAAAGACATTTGCACAAATAGTGTCGGGGACCAGGACCAGCCTTATCATTAGGTGGAATGATATGACTGCCTCCTGTGGCAGATTTTGAGCATCATTCCAGAGCAGGCAATTGTCACTTATTATATCCCATTAAATTGTTACATTTTTACTTGAAGGGGGAAGGGAGTCATTCGTAGTGTCTGCCTTAAATCTCAAAACTTACTGGGTCAGCACTGAGAGAGGCTATTATATACTGTTACTAATTGTATTTTTTATTGTGATTTGTCTTTTTTTAAAAAAAACCATTTGTTATTTGTCTTCATTTATTTCAACATCCATTCCCCACCTTTCAACAAGAAGGCTCCCCAAAGAGTGACTGACACCTTGGGGGACCTTGTGGTTGAGAGATGGGGGAAACCAACATAGAAATAAACATAGTGAAAATGAGACTTAGCACCCTGTGTGTTTGTTTTTTGCCAACATTGTCTAAGTTTCATCCTCCTAACTGCTTTGCTGGGCTTTTCATATTACAGAGAGGGATCGCTTTGCAAGAAATCACCATTTCATTAAGAAAACATACCTTGGGCTGATAATCCATTCTCAGAAGCTGGACAATCATTTGGTCTCATTAGACCTCTTATAAGCTGAAGCCGTTAGCAATGTATTTCCAGATTACAGCGTTGTAGGCAAGAAAAATTGTACCAGATATCATTTAATACCCCTGGGGAGATGACAGGAAGGAATTAATCTTCCAGTGCTAATTCACCCAGTGCTGTTGGATCAAAAATGACCATCCACGGGGGGTCTTTTATGGTGGAACTTGCCATACTGTTCCTAATGTGGGTAATGGAGGTTTAGGATAAAATCCTAAAGCAGGCAGGGAGGAACCAAAGGCAATTCATCCACTTTACCCAACATACTGCCAGCCTCTTCAGTAGGGCAGAAGTGAGAGTGGAGCTCTTGCATTCCTCCATCCTTTTCTGGTTGGTTTGTAATGTATTTTGTTTTCCTCCCGTTCGGTATAATAACAGTAAGAAATGTGAGAGGATGGCTCCCTGCCTGATCTTATCTTATTTATTTATTTTGTTTATACCCCACCTTTCTTCTAAGGTAGCATGGACCGTTTTCCTCCTCCTCATTTCATCCTCTGTGATGTAGGTTAGGCTGAGAGTGAGAGACTGGCCCAAGGTCACCCAAGTGAGCTCTGTGGCTGGGGGGGGGGCACTGGAATCCTGGTCTCCCAGATCCTAGTACACGCCACTGATTCCCCATCTCTTGAAAACTGTGCCCAGCATGCACAATGAGATTTCTCTTCATTCCCCTAGAACACAAAGCACTCTAGGGCAATAACAGACAATAGGTGTGGGTGTGGGATGTGATACATACCGTAATTAGCAGTCAAGTACAACATTCCTTGTTTTCCTAGAGTGGACATGCCGCCTAGAGTGGACATGTTTGGTCCAGCCAGTTGAAAACTTTCTGTTTCCTCCTGGCTGGTGCCTACTTCCTTTTGCATGTGACTAGAGGTGGGCGCAACCTTACCTGTCCAGGTAACTAAAAGGACAAGGCACACAGCACACACTCTCTCTCTCTCTGACTTCCTCATCATTGGAGCAGCAGCACTTAACTAGAATTGCTCTGTTGGCTTTCAGCCAACAGAGGACCCTGGGATTATCTCCATATGGGATAGTTCCACATGCATATACTTTGTAACGAAGTCTGCCTTCAGGGATCCAACTGTGAACTGATGATGTGAGTAAACTTCTTTTATATACTTTACACAAGATTGTGGCGTGTCTATTCTTTTAAGAGGGATATTAGGGAACTTACCAGGAATCTAATATTGAGAGGCTTAAACAAGCCTGCAACCCTATCTGCTGTGCATTTAAAAGGGGAATGTAAACTCTGCTAAGTTATAGAACTTGCTAGCGCAAGTTAGGAAGGATATTGATAAACAATATATCCTCTCCTGCCTCCCTGAACATTCCCAGAGGGGTAATTTCCCTACCTCTGATAGATTTATCCTCCTCTGAATTCTGCTAAAGCATCCCTGATGGGAACAGATATTCTCCCTGGCTTATAACAGGCACACTCTTTGGCTTTGCAATGCACTCCATTGCACCAAAAGGTGAAGCTACCTCTGCCTGCCCCGACCGACCCCCTTAACATGTGTGAATAATCCCAGATCTACAGTCTTCACACTTCCTGCTCTCTCAATCCTTTCAAATTATTCTGCTTTAGCACCTACTAAATAACATGTCGTTGCCAATGAAACATTGGGAACTATACATACTGTAAGTGAATGTTTTGTCTTTAAAGGGAAGAAGGAAAGGATGCAAAGGGACCCAAGGTTAAACCACAGAAACAAGTGTGGCATTTTATCTTCTATAGTCATTGGTTGAGGACTAATGGAAAGGAAAAATAAAGCCGGGTATTATTGGCCTGGGACAGTATGGAAATACATTGCAACATTATCTCTCCTCATTACTAAACTAAACTAAATATCTAAGGAAAGCCATTAGTTTTTGAAATGTTAACAGTACAGTACAGTTATTCTGGCCTGTTGCCAACAAATTCTCAAAAAACAAAAGCCAGCACTCTGGCCAAGATCTATGGTTCTGGCAATCCCTGAATCCGACTCCCAAAATTATGCTGGTACTAAAGAATGGCAGCACTTTTCATGAATCTGTCACATGTTTTTATTGTCTCCCCCATTTGTACTTTCCTCAAGAAGCATGTTGCTCTCTCATAGTATCTACATTCTTGCTTTCAGTTCCTCTCAATTTCTCATTTCCCCAATCTTCAGGTCTCCACATTTCCACACCAGCGTGCAATTTTAAAAATAAAAGTCATCATGAAAATACATTGGCTTTTAGTGCAAATTTCTCCTATTAAGAACATTTCTGATGCAACTTTCCCTAATATAATGAATTTTTGTATGTTATTTTTACTAATATGTGCCGTTTAATGCATGCTATACCCTACAGTAGTATATGCTCTCCTTTTTTACATATTACTTGGCTTGAGATATACATTCAAAATTCAGAAAAGTGTAATTTTTGAAGGATGGCTTTGTTTCAGTTCATATATTGTCAGGAATGTTCAGCTTTAATTACAAACTGAATCAAATTTCTCCATCAGCTCTAGTCTTAATTAAGACTACAAGCTTTAGGCTGCAAATCTATTTGATCTGAACAGGACTTATTTCTGAGTAGGACTACGATGTGTAGGACTGCATTGTAGCTGTCAGTTTATTTAGTTTTATCTGGTGGTGCAAATTTTAATAAGAATGTTAAGGGCACTCTTTATTTTTTGAGGCTGCATTGAAGTGCTTTGTATTAGGGATTGGGAAAGAAAATATTAACTTTCTAACAATTAGTGTTAGCTTTTGTTTATGAGGCTGTTCGTTATCTACAGTACCTTCAATAATTCAAAATAGGTACTTATTAAGAGGATTTAATAATATGCAAATATATTACAATTTAATTGATTGATCAGTTGCTTAAAAGGCAGATAGATTATTAATCAACTGAAATTATTGAGCCAGTTGACAGCCCTAATTTTAACCCATATGCACCGCACTTCTCTTTTTCATGAAATCACCTTTCTTTCTCCTCTGGCTTTCAATGTAAAATCTGAAGACAGCTTATAGCAGAAGATTGCAGATGGTTGAAGTCACGTGGACAGAATGCAGGGGCAAATCAAAGCATGAGCAAAACACCACTTTCTTCAGAGAACAGCTACACAAAAACAAACATATATAGATGTTTTCATGAGCAGTTGAACATGTGTAAGACAACTTGTTCACAGGTATGAAGACCCCCAATGTCACCTAAAACAACAAGCACTGTTTGGAATCATGAGGATACTTACTTCCTTTTTAGGGGAAAGGCTGTGGCCTGCTTTGCACATAGAAGCTCCTGGGTTCAATCTATGCTGGCCTCCCCAAGTGGGGCTGGGAGTGACTGCTTGATTGAAACCCTGGAGAGCACTGGTCCTGGTCCCCTCTTTTTTGCATATATTTAGGTTTTGATCAGGAGGGACCCAGGTGGCGCTGTGGATTAAACCACAGAGTCTAGGGCTTGCTGATCAGAAGGTCAGCGGTTCGAATCTCTGCAACGGGGTGAGCTCCCGTTGCTCGGTCCCAGCTCCTGCCCACCTAGCAGTTCGAAAGCACATCAAAGTGCAAGTAGATAAATAGGGACCGCTCTGGCGGGAAGGTAAACGGCGTTTCCGTGCACTGCTCTGGTTCGCCAGAAGCAGCTTAGTCATGCTGGCCACATGACCCGGAAGCTGTCTGCAGACAAATGCCAGCTCCCTCGGCCTATAGAGCGAGATGAGCGCCACAACCCCAGAGTCGGACACGACTGGAGCTGATGGTCAGGGGCCCCTTTACCTTTACCTAGGTTTTGAGCTAGCTGTTGATTTTTGCAGTGAAAAACAACAACAACACAGCAATCTCTCTGTGGAAGATGGTTTTGGAGGGAAAGGTTTCAGTTTCTCCAAGGTGGGAATACAGACTGTCCCTCTTACATACATTGTAATACTGGAATATTTATAGTCATTTGTTTATAAACCACATGCCCCCTGCGTGAAATCCTGGAGAGCTGCTGAAAGCCGCTGTAAACACTACTGAGCTAGATGGAGCCAATGGCCTGACTCTGTAGAAGGCAGCTTCCTGTGCTGCTCCTGTGCACTTTCACTCCACAGACACACAGGACCCACACTCTCTGCTCATGGCAAACTCCCTGTACTTGATGCCAGCAACTTGATTCTAAAGATCTGTCACATGGAAGATGGAGCAGGCTTGGTTTGAGTCCTACTCTGGCGGGATTCAAGTTACAAAAGAAGAGATTTCGACTAAGCATCAGGAAGAACTTTCTGACGGTAAAAGCTCTTTGACAATGGAACAGACTCCCTCGGAAGGTGGTGGACTGAATGGCCATCTGTCATAGATGCTTAGTTGAGATTCCTGCATTGCAGGGGGTTGGACTAGATGACCCTTGGTGTCCCTTCGAATTCTACGATTCTACAAACTAAAATACAGCCTCAGTAAAATGACAGTACACAGCCACAACTAAAAGCAGGAGCAAAACCAAAGGAATTATTATCTGAACCATTAAAAGCTGGGGGAAATAAAAACACGTTCACCCAACATCTGAAAGCCATTCAAATTCAACACAAGGCAAGCAAGATACAGGGGAGGGAATTCCACAACTGAGGTCTCACTGCTGAAAAAGCCCAGTCCCTCAAGATGGTTATGGTGGTGTGGCCCAAAAGCCAAATAACATGACAAAGTGGTCTTAAATTGTTTAAGGCTTTAAAAACAGTCTGGTAGGCTGAAATGTTCTTTAAGAACATGATGAATGGTCTCCCCTTGGACACATGCTATTTGGGGCCAAGAAAACTGAATGAAGCAGGGGTCTTCTGTGGATTTTGCCCATGATGCATACATAATTAAAAATAAATTAATGGAGATTGTCTCTGTTGAAATCTCTTAAGCATCTTGGGTGTCCTTAGCCACACAAAATTACTGCCACTGTTTCCCCGGGACATTTGAAAGCTTTTGTAAGGTCTTAGTTCATCCTCAGCTTTCTAAAGCTGGTCTCCCCCTGTCTCTCTGAACGGTCTCATTGAAGCTGGTTCTGAGGATTTTAGTTTTTTTCTCTGAACATTCTAGACTTTGATGTTGGATGAAACCATGAATAAACCTCTTTTGTCTTCTGTGTTCCAACCACAGGAAGTTACAGTTAGAAGTCATTCTATCAAGAAATGCTCTTTTATATCGACACTTCAGGCTTTGATACACTTTATTTTGGGGTTGCAGTCAGGGGTATTGAATTATTAAATCAAAGATTGATTATGCTTCTGTGGAGTATGTCAGTATAATCCACTCTTAATCTGACCAGTATGTTTCCTTTTCTTCAGTATTTCAGCTTCCTGCAACCTCTCTGATGCTTTTCCCCCAGCACCTTGCCAGAGTTCTTGGTTTCATTTCCTCCCATTCCTTGAGTTAAGGGAAGATAAGGGTTACCTTTGCAAGATCAATATTTTGGAAGGAGAACACTGGGCATTTATGGTGTCTTTGTTTTTGAAAACATGTTTCTTTATACATTTACAGGGGCAAGGAGTAGGAAGGGTGTAGCTGGGAAGTCAAGAAAAATCAGCAACCTAAAATTCCCTCGCCAACTGACTCTCTGTACACACGGCCAAACTGGTCCTCAATCTCCTTTCTAGCAGATCAATAAGATCTGCCAGGATAAGAGTTGAGATGAGAGTCTGGATGCAGTGGACCTTGGGCTTTCCCATCTGAGCCAGGACCTCACTGGTATAAGTCCAGAACCTGGGCTGAGCCACCTGCTGGTATAAGTTCCTCACTGTGGCTCAGTCAGCAGAATTCAAGCCAGTGGGATTTATACTGGCAGAAGTCCTGCAAAGGGGGTTTCCAGGGGTGTGGCTGGGGCAGGGCAAGGAGAGGTCTACATCTGTTTCAAACCCTTTTCAACTCAGTCACATGACCTCTCAACCTAGTCAAATTTAGCTGGCAAAAAGGGTGGTGTAAACCAAATTACTCCTGACTGGGATTTGGAATAGGGCTAATTTGAAATGGCATATATTACAGTGGCTTTCTATAGTTAAGATTGCTAGGACTGGACTGATGATGTTACCCACAATCCACAGGTATCATGTCATTTTTTTCTGATGCAGTTTTCCCCAAGCCAGCTGCACTCTGACTTGAGAACCATAGGCTTACTCAATGCATCATGGATCCCTGTTGGGCATAACTGAAACATCTGCCTGTCTTGCTGGGGGTGGTCCGACATGTCAGGATCACAGAGGGACATCCTACATCCCACCTGCTGCCTTGTCCTAATCCTGTTCTCAGAACTAAGGCTGTGTTTAATCAGAAGTAAGTCCCCCGTGATTTTGATGGGACTTATTTCCTGATAAATGGGTTAGGAATGTAATCTTTACCCCCAATTTTTTTTTTGCTTTAAAGCAAGAAGGGGGCGATCTCTGCCCACCCAGAGAATCTGAAAACAGGAAGGGGAAGATCTGTCTCCTCTCACTCACTTTGATTTTTAAAAGTGCCAATACTGGGAGAACTCTCTATAGGCAGGAGCCATGGAGGATAAAGGGAGCAGAGAGCGCTGCAAAAAGGCAGAGAATCAAGCAGCACAAAGACAGTCTGAAGAATTCAAGCCTAGAATGCACAAGCAGCCCCTTCCCTCCCCCTTCCTCCCCCTTGCCAACAACATCTCTGCACAAGAGAGCATCAATTGTGCCACTTGCCATAATAAATGATTGCTGGCTTTTTTATATATATATAAAAAAGGTGACATGAGGGGAAGCTCTGTGTGTGAGAGAGGGAAGGAGAGGGGAAGGGCTATAAATGCTAGGGAGTTTAAACATTGAATCTGTGATGTGTCCATTTAGATGTTTCCTCTCTTACTTAAGAGTAAATCCCGTCGTATCTGGCTGCAGATGATTTCCAGGGGGATGAAAGCTTCACCAATAGGAATTGGGAGTGGAAGGAGAGGTAGCGAAATCAACCAAGCAATTTGCATCTGGTGAAGACATGACGCCCCCCTCATTTGGAGGGACAGCAGGGCCTGGTGTAGAAACACATCAAAGCATAGTGGTGTGTACAACACTGCACAAATTATAATTTAAATGCAGCAGGTGGGGAGGGGGGACCTCACTGTGTTTTAAGCCAGCAATGTGTACCCAGCCTAAGACTAGTTGATTCCATGCAATATGCCTTCCAGATTAGGCAACTCACAAATGTCATTCTTTCCTCAACCACTTCAATTTCTACACGATAAAGAATTCCCTCCTAATTATCTTATCCTTTCCCCAGAATAAAACCTAAATGGACAGGATCCTTCAGTTTGCAGGATCAGCTTTCATGATGAATACCAGACAAGAGACTGCTGTTTATGTACTGGCAAATGTTGTCCATCCCCTTCCTTACAATGGAAAACAATGATCCTAAAATACATATATTCAAACAAAAAATACTATCAGGAATTGTGACGCTCACAAATCTCAATTTGAAGAAAGCACCTCCTGCTCTTGCGGGTCCCGGTCCCACCCCCCTGAATGCTTTGTGGGTTCTCATTACCAGCAAAAAATGGAAGGGGCTGCTTACATTTATTTTTGCTCTCATGACCTAGCCTTATATTTGCTGAAGTCTATAACAGATACCCAACACACTTCCTCTATGCTACCCCCGTTCTTTATGCTACCCCATTAACTGATCCCACAATTTCCAAGCCAAAAGGGCCAGTTTTTCATAACTGTACATTTGTCCAGAAATAAAAAAATTTAACCCGGGAGTGATGATGAGCATGGGTAGAGTAGAGTGTATACACACCAGAGCAGAGAACTTTTTACTTACATTACTCTGCATTGTGCCAGGTGCACTGACAATACCATATACTGTAAAGTAAAATAAGTCACACTATGTAAGAAGAAAGTTTAGCAATGTTGGTACATTAAAAGAGGGCTGGATAACCATTTTCATTTCCTTTTTAGTAGTCGTAATGGTGTTATATATTCTCTGAATTTTAGGCTACAATCTCCAGTGTGCTTTCTTAGAAACATCATGTATTTATTACATTTTCATTCTACCCTTCCTCCAAGGGACACAGAGCAATGTATATGGGATTTTCTTCCATTGCATCCTTATGATTATCCTCTGAGGTAGACAGGATGCTGAAGGACAGTGACTCGTACAAGGCAACTGCAGGGATTCCGTGACCAAGCAAGGACATGACCTGAGATCTCTGGTCCAAATCCATCGCTCCGTTCAGTACATCACACTGACTCTTAATCAAGTGGGGTGTGAAGAGTCATGAAGCAAACATAGAGCTGAATCCACAGTCCTGCGTATGCTTAACTCTTGAAGTGAAACAACTTAACTTTGCCTGGATCATGTTCATAGTTAGGATGGTATACTAATACTGTAATATATACACACAGACACCTTTTATATATATATGTAAGAATTCATATTGAGAGGAATTCACCCTTTAAAGTGAATCTTGGATAAATGTGAAGGAAAAATAATGGGGAGAGACCCATTTGAAAGCCATTGCTTGAGTATACTTGTTCCAAAAGTTTGTTTCCGTGAAAGGTTTTCCCTCTTCCTAACTCAGCTGCATGAAATCATCATACGGTATTTATGCCATCACACTGTTGCCTTGGAAATGTATGTGATATAATATGCAACGTTTTGCCATTGAAGGATTGAATGGGAACAGCAGATGGCTGAGTAGATGGAGGGAAAACATTGTTTAAACAACAGAGATATTTTATACATAGCAAAAGTAGCAAAGGAAATTGTTACAACTCATCAGTGCAAGTCTTTGCTTGTAAAACTTTCCTTAGGCTCATAGAGCAAGGGTGAGCTGCAGAATAACACATCCAAGGTAGACCTTAGCATTAAATATTAGATTTTGCCTGCAAACAATAGAAGTGTGAATTTTCCAGAGGAAAGCATACTGTTCCTTCTAAGTATTATTTAGACAGTCACAACTTGTCCATCTTAGCTGACTCAGCAGACACCTCTGCAAAACAAACAAGCAGAAAGGCTTGTTGTGTAAAATAACATAAATGCAATCCATCTGAAATCTTTGGGAAACAAAAAACATTTTGATACTAGACCACTACCAAATGAAGATAAATTATGAATGTCTGGAGCATCAGACAAAACTTTGGCTTCTGTTATCATTATCTTCTGAACTCCACATTCAACATCAGAAAGTTTCCATGTCTTCTTGAACTAGACTGCACATGTATCCACACATCTCTTTAATATTTAACACAAAACATTAAAAATAGTGAAGGCCTTAAAGGCAGCAAGAAAGGGATCCAGCCAGCAGCGATAAAGGAAATGAAATATCCCTCCTATTACCTAGTGATATGTCTTACATTCAGTGTTGAGTGAGCATGCGGTAGATGTTTGGCTGAGCCCAGGACATACAATAACAGAGATTATTCTTGCACCTTGCCTGGGCAGATCTCTTTTCATGGGATCAGGACTATAGAAAGACTGGTGGAGACAATCTTAATTATAATGGTTTTTAATAGAAACAATGCTGATGGTTTGTTAATCTTGGAGCTCTTCGGTGGCATTGCCAGTTTTCCCCTAACCTTTCAGCCAGAGATCTAGTCAAGCAATCTCATTATAAATAATATTTTAAGTCCTTTCTATCAAATACAGGAGCAGCTGGCCCAGGAACAACCAATATCTACATATTTTTGAAAGGGAGCTTAGACAACAAATGCAGCAAGGGTTCTAAAGCAGTAATTCCCAAACTTTCCCCCAATGGGCCAGTGAAAAATTGCTGACCACTTTTCCTGCCTTTTGTAGCAATTGTAGTTCCATACAATTCAAATTGTAACAGAATAAAATACAACATAAGAAATAAAAGAAGCAATAAAATTACAATTAAAAGGCAATGTGAATATTCAATGCAATGGATGTGCTGAATCCCATCTTCAACCACAAATCCACAGATATGCTGGGGATCATGCTTAACTTTGGCAGGATCATGCCGAGTGTTGTTGAGGATTGGCATTAAAGATACACTAACTGGCAGGCTGTGGCGGAGTGCAGTGCATGGCGAGGTGTGGCCACGTGCAGTGGCAGCAGTGGGTCATGGTGGCAGAGGTGGAGGCCAGGCACCCACAGGGGGAAAAAAGTGTGTGCCTGGGCCCCCAGCCCCCCCTGGAGTTAGTGCCAGTGGCAATGCCCATCAACTTTGGGGGAGCCCACAGCCCAGTCCCCTCACATATTTTATTGGGGGGGGTGAAGGGACCTCACCCCCTAGGAGTTGGCTCCAAGGATACATGGCCTGCTGCTGCCTAAGTGGGCTACTTGGAGGTCGGACTGATCTCTCAGCAAATATGAAGCACCGATTATCTCTCTCCTCCCCCAATGGTGGGTGCCCTTTGGGGGTCTCCTGGGTTCTGCTTCATCTGGAGTGATTCAGAGTGAGGTCCTTCTCCATGGGCCTTTGGTTCCCACTTCAATCATCTGGTGAGGTGGAATTGAATCCTCCCCTTGTTCCCGATGTAGAACATCACTGTCCACTCTGGGGGGGGTCCCTTTTGTAGTTCGCCTCAGGTGTCAAAATGTCTTTTGCCCGCCCTGCTCACAAGCAAGTGTGTATCATAGGAGCCATCTCCTATGGGCAGAGGGGTTTCAAATAAAATATGTTGATGGGCATTGCCATTCAAAAGGTGTGCGTGCACCGCGGCTTGTGATTGATTATGTGGGGCAGAGTTTACCTGCCCTCCCCCAATATTTTATTTAAGTTAGCACCCCTGGCAGCTGTCTACTAATAGGACGATGGCCTTGAGAGACAGATGAGAAGCCTCCCGGACCCGGAGACACTTAACTCCCCCTTTCATTATCGACCCTATGCTTTGGTGGTGGTCTCTATTATTCTCTGCTGCAATTACCCACCGCCTATTTAGAGAAGAACAGAGTGGCACGGCGGACGTTCCGCCCTCCCGCATCTCATCCCATTATAAACCAGTATGTATGGCTGTATGGTAGATCTATGACTGCATTCTTCAGCCGAATGTAGGTTGGGAGAAGCGAGCAAGCGAAGCGAGGGAGAGAATAGAGAGAGAAGGAGAAGCGCGCTCCTCCTATTCGAGGTTCTCGGGAAGCAAGGAAAGCGCGGAGCTAAAGCCTTCCTCTCAAGAGGACGAGCCTTCACTCTGCCTTCCAGTCCTCTGCCTCCCCCTTCCTCCTTCCCCAGTAATAAGCAGACTCTGATCTTTCAGTCTGGCGGCCACGGCAGAAGCAGGCAGGCCGGGGCCGCCCTCGGGATGGCTTGTTTGCGCTCAGAACCCTGCAGCTGCTTTTGCTGGAGCGCCGGGGGCGGGTCACGTGCTCAGCAGCCCCGGAGAAGGAGGTTTCAGCACTCGGCAGCGGCAGCAACTGAGAACAGAGCTCTGAAGCCCCAGAAAATAGGCTACGAGGGCGTCGCTCCCCCCAAGTGGGGATAGCCATGACTTACGTAGAGGCTCGTGGGCAACTATACCGGGTTTAGCAGGATGCAGAGCCTGGGCTGGGTAGCCAAGAGGGGCAGGAAGGGGGAGCTGCCACCCCTAAATCAATAAAAAAAATACATAGCTAACTGAGGTTCTGCCCCGCCCCACAAAAATCCTGTCTACGCCCATGACTACAGCTGCATGCACACTTACCTGGAAGTAAATGGCAAGACACGTATAGGCTTGCGCTGGAACTGGAAGGCATTCCTTCCGACTGCACCGTTGAGTGCATCTATCAGGTCAGACCTGCTTGCTTCAAGCAACAGCAAACCGCACTCATTCTGTGATCAGCTGCACCATATTCCCCTTACAGCCACCCCGGTCCCCGAGAAACTGGAAAGAGAGGGGGAAAGCTTGTCCATTTTTATGACAGCACCATGTACTTCCAAGTTCGCTAATTCAGAACAGCCACCACGCTCTAACTCCGTGTTCACAATTTCAGGCTTTAGGCTTGCAAGAATGTGCCCTTCAGACGCCGCGAAGGAGGTCGCGATTGGCAATACCAATACAGTGGTCAGTAAAGGAGGACTTATTCAGTAAGGCTCTTGCATCCCAAGCTTGAACGTGCCAGAGTTTTCTCAGCTACCACTCGGAAACATGCAAAAAGAGGGATTCTGCTGAGCTTTGTTAGTCTGCAGCACCAGAAACCCAAAGGCTGGTGGGTTTTAAGATGCCCCTCGTAAATCCAAAGCGGCTTCTCTAATTCTCGCTAGTCTGTAAATCCGGAATCCTAAAAATTGTTTCCCAAGAGCATTTGCTGGTACTAGGGTAATCCCCTCTAAAACGCTCTAGTCCGCCAGGAAAACGATTCAAGGCCTGTATGTCAACCACATTCTATTCCTCCATATTGCTTGGGAGCAAACTGTAACTGAAATAAGGGAAACTTTTTAGGTTCTACTCTTGTAACTGCGCTCTGTCTGTCTTACTCAACAGAACATGCTTTTAACGATGTTGCTGAAGAACCGAGAGTTCAGGGTTATCTTCATCTTTCAGTCCCCAACTTCCGCCAGCTGTAGGGTAACTTCAAACCCCAGACGGATTTGTTCTTCCAACAGAGGTATCACTTAGGGCTGGGATTCCATGCACATTTACTTGAAATAAAGTCGCAAGTAAAGATGCATAAAATCGCACCGTTCCCTGACTTTAATCTACACACGATTAATTTAGCATCCTGATCCTTAAATATAATAGGCAGAAGTTATAATGAACTTGCTCCTCTGGTGCACCCAGGAATCCGTTTTTAGGATTTTCTGGAATTTATGAACCGACAGAGAATGGAATGTATTTGAGCAGGTGCAGAGTGCTTTTTTTCTTCGCCACTGATCAATAATTACAGTGATGCGCCTGACATTCTGGCAAAGAGAGCTTTGTGGAAGCAAGTCCCCGTCAGCCCGGAAAATCTGTTTTCAATGAACGTCTGAAGAAACAATATAACCATGCATAAATGCTTTTTTTCCCCGGAAGTAACCGCAACCTGCCAAACATCTGCGATTAGAAACCAGGATAAACACAAACTTGAGCTCCAGCATCTCTATTTACATAAGAGGATGCCAGGAAATTAATGTGTTTACCACTGGAGCGTAAGGTTGCGAACCTAAGCACATTGGAAAAGAGGCTCCACTGAAACTAGCCGAGATTTTCTTTTCAAGGCGAAGCGAAGCTGTGGAAGAGGAAGTGCCAGAGTTTTTTGACCCAGTTCGCAGCTGAGAGACTCGGTTACGGTCTGAGGACGAAGCAGCGAGCCGAACCTGCACAGCAGAAGAATTTACAGCTGGAGGCTTGGGGCGGGGGGGAGCAACGTGAGTGGCAGGAAGAGCGGGGGGGGGGTTCACCGCAGCCTCACTTCCCTTCCACCTCCATGGAAACCCGCCGCGCGATTTGCTTGCTAAAGGGACAGCTCCGTGGAGACGAGCGGGCTGCGCTTGCAAAGCGAGCGCGTAAGCGGGGCTGTCCTCCCTTGACAAGGACAGTTGGCATGTGTGACAGCTGCACAGTGGCGGGGGATTATCTCTCTGGCGCACACACCCGCCTCGGCGTGGCAGGCAGCGGGCGAGCCAAGCGCGGCGCCTCGCGGTGCAGTTCCGGGCGCGTCCGGCAGAGGCCGGCAGAGGGAGCCCGAGCGCCGCCGCTGCCGCCTCGCACAAAGGATCCTTTCCTTGGCTTCTCACCCAACGGCCCCGCCCACAGTCTCGCAGCCAAGCCTGCAGGGCCGCGGCCACTACTGCTCCGAGGCCAGGCTCCTCGGAACCACCCCGCTCTCGGGCGGCCTCCGCAAAGGCCTCAGGAGGTGAGCGCTGCGGCCTCCACTTCAACCCGCTCACCCGGGGCCTCCCCCAGCAGCAGGCTCGGCCTGGGCGGGAGGCAGCGCGGCAGGCAAGCTTTGGGCGCCCGCGAGGCTTTCCCGGCCGGCGCTCTCCCTTCTCTGGGCTTCCGAGCGAGGCCGCCATTTGCATCCCTGGCGGGTGAAGCCGAAGGGAGCTGCCTCCAGGGGGCAGCGGCGGCCGCAGCCAGGCAAACGGAGGGGCGGGGCTTGGCTGCCGACGGGGCTCTCTAGGCGCAGACTCAGTTGCCTGCTCCGGGCCGAGTGGGAGACGCCGGTAGTTTCCGTCGGGCCCCTTAAGAGGAAGAAGCCTTGTGGCGGGAAGCCTTCCTCCTCCCCCTCCCACCTGGAAAGGTCTATCTCTCGCGCTTCCTGCCAGTGGAGGCGTGGTTTTGGCGGGAGCATAGGAGCCAACTCCTAGGGGTCGAGGTCCCTTCTCCGCCCCCGCCCCCAATAAAATATTTGGGGGGCCCGCCACGACGTTGATGAACATTGCCATTCAAACGGTGTACATGCGAGCGTCTTGTGACTGATTATGCCGGACGGGGCTTACCTGTCCCTGTCCCCACTCCCCAATTTTTTATTCAAGTTGGCAGCCCTGGGTGAGAGGGAGGGACGTCCCTATTGTTCGTGGGTCTCGGGATGCGCCGATGTAACAAGGCACCCGGCCGTGTCCCTGCGACAGCCTCTCGCAGCGGTTTAAGCAAAGTGCAGAAATAGATCCAATCTTTCCCGGCAGCCTGTGAGGCCTTAGTTCAAACTCCCAAGTGGCTCGGTCCTCCCTTGGCGATTTCTCCATGCGTGGCTTTTCCTCTCAAGTGAGATGGTCTGGTCTCTGTCCTGCGCGTTAAACAAGAGAGCCGCTCAGTTGGTATGAATTCTCTTGATCTGGTGGAATGGGCACTTGGTGAGTCTCCTGTACTTTCATTGATCTTATGAATGAATGACTCCATTCTCGCCATTAATGCGCTTAGGCATATTTCTGGGAGGGGAACTGCCAGCACGCAAGGTGCGTTATGCAAGGAGGCTTTTCTGAAGAGGCAGCTGAGGCGGGAAAACCCTGGGAGGCGTATGTGGCCTACGTCCTACGATGTGTCCTGGCTGGATAAGTGGAGAAGGCGGATCGCTGCTTGAGGCTCTCCCCTTCCCGGGATTGTTCTGAAGCATCTTGTCTTTCAGTCAGTGCAGATCAGGATACAAGATTGCTTTGTCAAGGAATGCCCTTCACTCCACATATCAGCGGTGAACTGGCAAAAGTTGAGAGTCTTCCCTCTGCAAACCTGATTGGGAATGCCATGTTACTACACAATGCTGCTTTATAAAGAGCAAAAAAGTAGTTAAAAGCTGGAATTGTCAATCCAGCATTTCCGGGCCTTTTTACGAAACGGCTAGGCTGAATTTTTCTCACACTGGTGGTTTCCATTAAAAAGAAAAAAGAAAACTACCATCCGTGGGCCATCCTTTCCTTTGACAAGAATACGTAGGTGTGCAGGCATTGTATACCATTTGCAGACAGACACCCGAGGTGATAGCCTCTGACTAGACAGTATTTAAGTGACAGGCGAGAGTGCCTTGGGCATTCTTAAACGCAGCCACGCATTAACATGCAAGAGCGCCCGGCGAGGTGTTTGCTCACTCTCCAGTGCAGAAATGAATTCAGTCTGCGAATTCCACAGTAGGGCTCTTACTGGTTGTACTCGTGCACAGAATAGCATCTCCACCGTTGTTTCGACATGCTGGCCTTTTTGGTGGTTCAGAAGATTTGGCTGATTTATTCTGTTGGGCTTTCCAGTAGTTATCGTGGAGCTCAGTGACCCAGAAGGAGGATTGTGGAGCTTATAGTTTGCTTTCCAGGAGCTCATCGATTTGATTAAAATTCTGGTAAGGAAACTGGAAATGCCACTGATGGTGGCCTCCATGGAAGTAGGATTGCTTCTAAACAAAATTTAAAAGGATTACTGTTAGGAATTGGAGAAAAACATCAGGAACATTTGTTTAGAATAAAGTGGGTACCACCATTGTTTACCTCCTTCCAGGAAAGCATTGTGGTTGGCGTGGGGGGTGGGATGGTATGAATTCAAAGGAAAAGAATGACTTGGTCCTAGGTTCAAATGCCTTTCCCTTTCAATCACTGTCTCTCACTTTCCCCACCAGTGAAGTACAGTGGTACCTCAGTTTATAAACTTAATCTGTTCTGGAAGTCCGTTCTTAAACCGAAACTGTTCTTAAACTGAAGTGCACTTTCCCTAATGAGGCCTCCCGCCGCCGGTGACCTTCCACCATTCGGATTCCATTCTTAGACCGAGGTAAAGTTTGCAAACCGGGACACTTCTTCCAGTTTTGCGGAGTTTGTAAACTGAATCATTCGTAAACAGGACTGTTCTTAAACAGAGGTACCACTGTATCTCAAAGAGTAGATTTAGGGGCAGCAAACCTTACTTGCTCTATACTTGCTCTAAACTTACTGGTGAAGCAGAACATTTAAAGTACCTAAAATACAGTAACCATGACTCATTCAGGATTAACTAGCAGGTGTCTGCAATAAGTAAACAACAAATACTTGTTTTCGTGTTTTCGTAATTGTTACTTTTGGCGGAATCATAATTATCTAGAATTCTGGGTTATCCCACTTCACCGTGTACTATTTATTTTTTAACCCTTTCAAATAACATTTTGAGTGTTGTTTTTAAAGAGGAACCATATAAGGCTATTCTCTCACACAAACTCATTTGGATAAAATATATTCATAATTAAGAATTAATGCAATCATTTCCCATCTTTTTTTTTTAATTTAAAGATATAAGACTATGTAGTATTCACTTTTCTGCTGCCAAACACTAAGGGAAGTGAATGGGGAGTCCATATAAACTAGTAATCTAGAATTTCAAACTAGCCCTTAGGGATCTTTAGATTTGGCCGAAAACAAAACTTGCTGTTGTTAGCCCTTTCCTGCTCTGTATATCTGAACCACGGTGACATTAAAGATAGGAGCAAGCATCTGTTCAGCCTGTGGAGCTGGTTGCGGAGATGTTTCAGAGTTTACGTAAAAATCTGGCCGAAGGCCCATGGTGCTTTTCAAAAGCCCGTAAGGCTTATTCCATGGGATCCTATCAAAGACAAGGGAACTAGGTAGCTTGCATGCTGGATCTTCATGTGAACAGATATTTGCTAGCTACTATATAGGGCAGGGGTCAACAAACTTTTTCAGCAGGGGGCCAGTCCACTGTCCCTCAGACCTTGTGGGGGACCAGACTATATTTTTTTTGGAGGGGGGAATGAACGAATTCCTATGTCCTACAAAAAACCCAGAGATGCATTTTAAATAAAAGCACACATTCCACTCATGTAAAAACACGCTGATTCCTGGACAGTCTGTGGGCCGGATTTAGAAGGCGATTGGGCTGGATCTTGCCTACCCATGATATAGGGGTATGGCAAACTTTCCAGTTAAGGGCAAAAGGAAAGGCAGCCCTGATCTTAAACCACATTAGGCAAATCTAAAACCCACTGAATTAGTTTTAGGATCTGAGCATACACACTGATTATAAAGAGAATAGAGATGTAAACTGAGTAGCTCAGACTTATAGCCTGCTTTTTCTAAGTAGTAGAAGTACTTTTTTCTAAGTATAGTACTGGAAGTAACTAAGGCTGCAAAGCCTAGCCTTGCTTACGTGGTTGTAAACCCTGCTGAATTCCCTAACTTACTTCTGAGTAGGCATGTTTAAAATTGCACTGCTACAGAGGTTTACTTACTAAACCTTACTTGCAAACTGAGCCATTTTTTTCTGATGAACAACTCTGTGCAACTGGAAAGCTTGCACACTCCTTTACCAATTGTAGTTTAGTGAAATATTTCCCTCAACCTGTTTTTTACATTTATTGATTCATTAGTTACGTTTGTATACCGTTTCTTCCACTGAGCTCAAGGTTCTCTGCATTTCGTCCTCACAACAACCCTGTGAGGTAGGTTAGGCTAAGAAATGGTGAATGGCCCAAGGTCAGCCAGTGAGCTTCATGGCTGATTGGGGATGCAAACCCTGCACTCCCAGGTCCTGGTTTGACACCATTACGCACAAGAAGTCTAACGGCTGTCTATGCTGAACGGTCGGGGTGCTGGACCTAGATTTTCCCATCTGTAAAATGAGGCTAAAAGAAAGAGCGCTGGCGTGGAGATATAGTTGCTCCCGCATGGGATAGCAAACACAGTGGCGGAACATTAATAACGGCGGCCTGGGCTCTCTTTTAACAGCTGCTAACGTCAACGCTGAGCGCGAATCAAGGTGTTGAAAAGAGGCGAAGCGTTTGCCAACAACTCCCTCCCCATAGCTGCCAAGTTTTCCCTTTTCTCGCGAGGAAGCCTATTCAGCATAAGGGAAAATCCCTTTAAAAAAGGGATAACTTGGCAGCTATGTCCCTCCCCTCCCCCCCCCAAAAAAAGAAAGGAAAGGGGAGGGGATGGTTTCTCTTTTTCACGTAGGTTTTTCTCCCCCCCCCCCGCCTTCCACCAGGCAAGGCGGAAAGTAACATCTGCTGTTCATTGCATAACGATCTCTCGGCTTGTCGTTTCAATGCAACCTTATTTGCATGGAGGAAGAAAGGAGGATGTTTTTCGGCTCTTCTGCGAGCCCTCCCCCACCCTGCCTCCGGGCCCTGATTTGCAACCTCCTCCGGCGGGAGAGCTCTCCCTAATTACAAGATCTTTTCCAACAGGGGGCGTGTAAACCCAGCAGCAGTTTGACTTCAATTCTGCCTTGGCGACATTTAATAGATTCTGGCAGCGTTTTCACTTACAGCCCTTCGTTAGGAGGGGGAATCGGGAATAATTACCCGGCAATAAAATATCTCTCCAGCACAAAACCTCGCCGTGCGAGGTCTTCGCCAGGAGGCTATTACTCTTGTCAATATTTTTTAGAGAAATACATTCGTATGTGATTTCCACCACCACCCCCTCCTCCAACTCCAGCACAAACCCAACAATTAGAAGATTGACACCCTCCTCCCCGTTTTCTAAACTCTCGTTGATTTCTGCGGGATGTGCTTCCTTCCCTACGTTTGACAGCGGACGACAAACTCGACGTCGCCTCGAAAAGGGATTTTATGTGGGGTGAGGGGGAAGGGGGGAAATGGTCCTGGATGTTTTGATACCTAGAAAACCGCTTCATACTACAGAGAATCTGAACTCTCGAACAGTGCGATTCTGACGAGCGAGAGGTCGGCTTCCGTGTGGCCTGGAGGCTGGCGTGCAAAGAATGGTGTATATGTTTGTTTGAAACAGGCCTATAAAGCGGAGGTTTTCTCAAAGCGTGAATACAGGTCCCATCAGAATCAAGGATCGCGGGGGTTGAATTACATTAGTAAGTGTGTTGCATATCCGGTGCTCAGGTTGGAGAGAAGCTGCGACCGGGTGGTGTTGGTATAGAAGGAGTTGGTCAAGCTGGCGAGGTGGAAATATATTTGTAGGACTGCAGCCAAAGTAGCTACACCCAGCGCAATTTCTAGGAGGTTAAAGAAAAACTGAAGTGGTAGAGGGACCATTTTCCCGCTGGCATTGGAGTCTGAGAGTTACTGTGTGCCACCTGAACTTTTACGCGTTTACTCGGGAGTAAGAAAGTGTGCCCAGGATTTCGGGACATAAGAATCTGAAGAATTGGTCTGTCTAGTTCCACATCCTGTTCCCAGATTTCTGTGGGAATCTTGGAACAAGTAGGACTTTAGCGGGTAGCGTTGTGAACTATTTGAACTGTTGTTTTAGAAGTTCACACCTTAATCCTAAATATAGGCTACCTAATGGAAAACGAGATTAAATGACGTCAACAACCCTTACTTTCAAATAAAGCTATATACTATAAAAAGTGGGTATTAGTTGACGTCAGTCGTACCCTTCGCTGTGCTCCCGAAGGTCTCCCAGATCTCGATGGCATTTGGTTCCCAGGAAGGTCCGTGTTTAGGAAAGCAGAAATGCTAAGGACCTGGTATTAAGATTGAAGTGGGATAGTAGTGTTCCTAAAGCGGCGTTCAGGAAAGGAAACCTCAGCCGCTGGCTCCACTGAAGCCTGAGTCTACCCAACCGGCAGATCTCTTGTGTTTCACATTCCACACAAGACCCCAACACACACCCTCTGTCAAACGGGTGGACTGAGCATCACCCTCCTCTGAACTATGAATTTCAGTTAAACGCTGGTAGGACAGGACTAAATGTGAGGCTGGAGTCGACAGGGAACTTATTTTCAGTGTCACAAGCCTGTGGAATGTGGGGAGCCATAATGGCAGGTTCTTGCTTTCGGGCATATGCAAAGCGCTCGCCGCCAACAGCATGGCACTACATGAGGAGCCTCCCTATCTCCGCTCCTAAGGTGCCTTCAGTCAGAAAGTGTAACATGTAGGTCGGGCTCGAGGCCTGGCACTCCTTAAGCCCCGTGGGTGGGAAATGGCGTGGATGCTTCTGGGAGGAGAGAGTCTCAACCGTTTTCCCGATCCTCGTGGGCGACGAGAAGCGCCTTCCGCTCGGTTCCTGGGACCAAGAGGTCCCGTCGCCTGTTTCCTCCTCCGCCTCTCCTCCCTCCCCCGAGGCGACATTGCTGGCCTTTCGGTCGCGGGATGCAAAGCCGAGCCCGGCCAGGCTTTCCAGGCGGCGAGCATCCCCGAGTCCGCAGCAGATGAGGGAGAACTCCGTGCGCGGCTTTCGAGGCGGCAAGCTGCCTGCGTTGGGCGTGTGTGAATTGGTCAAGCTTCCAAAAGAGGGAAACCCAGACTCCTTGGTCTGCTGGCCAGTTCGGGGACCGTCTAACTTCGTTAGCCGGTCTCCTCCTCCTTCCTTCTCCCCCGGACTGGGAATCTGATTACCTCACCGCCGCCCCATTGACATGCTGGTAGCGGCTCTACGCCACTGGCAGACCTTGTTCTGTCAGCAGCGGGATCTCGAAGGGCGATATGCAGATTTTGAAGCCTGACACTCTCCCGCTCCGGCTCCCCTCCCTTCTTCTTCCCACCCGCCCGCAAGTCGATCGATCAAACAAATTATATTCAATAAGAGCTGGCAGGAGGCGAAGAGCTGAAGCTGGCAGAGCAGCAGCAGAGGCAGACTGAACGTTTCGGAGAGAGCCTGCCAGACTCGTAAATAAGGGAGGGAGGGAGGGGGCGCGAGAGAAGGGCTTCCCACAGAGGAACGGATTTGATCCTAGGTGGTTTGGACTCCGAAACCTTGCGGAGGGAATGGCGGGGGCATCTCTGGAGTCATAACAAGGAAAGTTGCTTGTCCTCACGCCCGGACCGTGCAGAGGTTCCTCCCGCTCCTTGGCTACTGGTCCCCCACGTACATATCTGGGTGGTTTAGGGGATCGAGGCTTCCAGGCCAGAGCGTGCGATCTCTGTGCAGGGCAAGCTTGAAAGCTCTTCTGGCACGTCTCCTTTTGGGGGGGGGGTTGTACTTATGCCTAATGAGGGCTGTGCGCCCCCCGGACCATTTATCTGCAAAAGTCGACTTAGTCCTGTTGGAGCGAAGAGCCGGCTCGCTCGTCTTCTTGAGCACAGTTTACATACACGCCTGTTTTCCGCTTGCTTCCTCAGCGCCGGATGTCTGGCAGCTTAACGTGTGAACTGACTCTGCATTAGGAAGCATTGCGTTTGGGGTGGTGTACAAGTGGCTTCTGCGACGGCTAATGTATCACAAATCCCCACGAGACGCTGCCGTCGTCCAGTGAGGGGCATAACTCTGTGAAGCAGCGCAAAAGTATCAGGCTTTCCCTTCCCATCGGTTCTTAACATACAGGTATTTGGGAACAAGTAACATTGCAGGTCGTGGACCCAGGTGGCGCTGTGGTTAAATCACTGAACCTAGGGCTTGCTGATCAGAAGGTCGGCAGTTCGAATCCCTGTGACGGGGTGAGCTCCCGTTGCTCGGTCCCAGCTCCTGCCCAACCTAGCAGTTCGAAAGCACGTCAAAATGCAAGTAGATAAATAAGAACCGCTACAGCGGGAAGGTAAACGGCGTTTCCATGTGCTGCTCTGGTTTGCCAGAAGCGGCTTTGTCATGCTGGCCACATGACCTGGAAGCTATACTCCGGCTCCCTTGGCCAATAATGCGAGATGAGCGCGCAACCCCAGAGTCGGTCAGGACTGGACCTAATGGTCAGGGGTCCCTTTACCTTTACCTTACAGCGGGAAGGTAAACGGCGTTTCCATGTGCTGCTCTGGTTTGCCAGAAGTAGCTTTGTCATGCTGGCCACATGACCTGGAAGCTATACACCGGCTCCCTCGGCCAATAATGCGAGATGAGCGCGCAACCCCAGAGTTGGTCACGACTGGGCCTAATGGTCAGGGGTCCCTTTACTTTAACATTTCAGGGGCGGAAATGACCACCCACGTAAATGTGTTTGGAAGTGGGGCAATTTCCCCAAGATCATAATGCTCCCACTTGAGTTAATTGCGGGTTGGACAGATGCCCAAAGATAGCAATCTGTCGAAAGTGGGGTGTAGATGTGTAAGAGAGAGGGAGAGAGGGAGAGAGAGACCCTTTGATATGCTGCTGTATCACTTAGACGCCCGCACTACAGTGTATACTGTGCACGCCCCGTGCGATGAGAGTGACTTCACTGTAGGTGCTTCTGAGACTGGAAGAATGTGAGTCAGAAGAATTGGAAGTTTTAATAGATAACGTAAGGCAGGCAGATATGCTCCTTGAGCTGGAATCTGCCCGGTCCCAGGGAACCGTTCCTTCACGATCCTTCTCCCAGAAAGACGATGGCAAAGGCAGACCCTTCTATGGATCCCTAACTGCTTTGCGTTAAGCCTCCTGGCTTTGCTGCCCGCCTTAGCCCCTCCTCCTCCTCGTCTTTCCTCCTTGGGAACGCCCTTGATTTGCCCCCAAGGGGAGAAGGTAAGAGGCAGACAGCTGCAGTTCTAGACGACCTGTAAGGGATTTAAGCGGGCTTTTGCTGTGCCCTGGGCCCCAGTGCGCAGCTGCAGAGAGGCAAGGAGCGAGGAGGGCAAGGTCACAGTGCTTTTCTGCGCGTGACTGTGTAAGGGAGGGTTCAGTTTGGCCTCTGATTTCCCGTCAATCTCTTTGCCCAGCTTGCCTGGTACTCTACAGCTGACCAGTCATATGCCTGCTCAATTCCTGTCCTACATAATGTAAATCGAAGTGGTCTCACACCACAAGGATTGTTTCAAATGAATTAAATGATGAAAAATTAAAGGATCTCCGGACTGGGAAGAGGTTGAGTGTTTTTCCCTCTGTAAAAAATATTGCTGGTGTCCTCTGCTGTAGGGTAACACTGTTTTCCAAATATTTAAGAGTAAATATAATAGTGTAGCCCTGTGCATGCCTACTACATGCATACATGTATACCCACTTACCTGGGACTATGCCCTGCTGAACTCAATGAGACTTGAGTCATCCTGGAGGAAGCCTACTTCAGTCAGCAACCATTGTAAAATCTGTGGTGTGAAGAAATGCCTTTCTGAGTTCACACTGGGTTTATGCTCTTCCAGTCTGGATCCTATGGATTTTATTTAGTATATTCTTTTTATATATACCATTTTTCAGACAGTATGTTTAAGTCAACATATAAAATATTTCAGAACAAATTTAAGTGACACAATTAAAACAACCTCACACAATCAATAACATAGCTTGCAAAGTTCAAACAAGAACATTCAGTCAAAGGCCAGGTCTTTAATTGGGGAGTTTCTAATTGGGGTCAAACACTCATGGTACATATATTATGGTGTGGAGGGGAGTTCTATAATGGGAGAGGGGGGGCGCTGTACCAAAAATGCCTTTTCTTGAGTCATTGCATATGGAATTCCTGGCAAATGCACCACCAGCAAGTGTCTGTCCCCACCAGATTTGCAGTGCCAGCACGTTTCCGAGCACAATTCAAAGTGTTGGTGTTGATCTTTAAAGCCCTAAACGGCCTCTGCCCAGTATACCTGAAGGAACGTCCCCTCCCCCAGTCATTCTGCCCAGACACTGAAGTCCAGCGCCGAGGGCCTTCTGGCAGTTCCCTCACTGCGAGAAGCAAAGTTACAGGGAACCAGGTAGAGTGCCTTCTCAGTAGTGGCACCCACCCTTTGGAATGCCCTCCCATCAGATGTCAAAGAGATAAATAACTACCTGACATTCAGAAGACATCTGAAGGCAGCCCTGTTCAGGGAAGTTTTTAATATGTGACATGTTAATGTATTTTAAATCTTTTTTGGAAGCCGCCCAGAGTGCCTGGGGAAACCCAGCCGGATGGGCGGGGTACAAATAATAAATTATTATTATTATTATTATTATTATTATTATTATTATTATTATTATTCCTGGGGGGATATTTTGGGTGGGATAGAATTCCCAGAAGAAGGGATTCTCTAGCGTAAATGTCTTCAAACTATTTACCGTTCTTTTCTGCAGTAACCTGTCTCCATTCATTAACAATAATGATGTAATTCTGAGTCCACTAAAATTAACAATGAACGATGGTATCTGAAGAAGTGTGCATGCCCACGAAAGCTTATACCAATAACAAACTTAGTTGGTCTCTAAGGTGCTACTGGACTATTTTTTATATATATTTTGACTGCGTCAGACCAACATGGCTACCTACCTGAATCTCTCAACAATGAAGATTCTGTTGATTGTTTCTATTCTAAGGCTGCAAACCTATGCAGTTTCCTAGGAGTAAGGCTCACTGAACTCAGTGAGACTTATCACTTAGTAGGCTTGGATATGGGACCCAGGTGGCGCTGTGGGTTAAACCACAGAGTCTAGGGCTTGCTGATCAGAAGGTCGGCGGTTCGAATCCCTGCAACGGGGTGAGCTCCCGTTGCTCGGTCCCAGCTCCTGCCCACCTAGCAGTTCGAAAGCACATCAAAGTGCAAGTAGATAAATAGGGACCGCTCCGGCGGGAAGGTAAACGGCATTTCCGTGCACTGCTCTGGTTCGCCAGAAGCAGCTTTGTCATGCTGGCCACATGACCCGGAAGCTGTCTGCGGACAAACGCCGGCTCCCTTGGCCTATAGAGCGAGATGAGCGCCGCAACCCCAGAGTCGGACACGACTGGACCTGATGGTCAGGGGCCCCTTTACCTTTACCTTTAGGCTTGGATATTACTGCACCATGTAGGGTTTTCTCTCCTTAGAGAGAGAAAAGGAAAACCACCATCTTGTAAGCTAAGTGTTAATGAACAACTGTCCATGAAATGGTTAAATATTAACGTTGTTTTATTGAGCAGATCTTTGCTTAACATCTTACTTGCAGATTAAGCCCAACTCCTCAAGGCAGTTCTATAAAATTCATGTGCATATGCATATCTCACTCACATTAATGTGACTTAAGATGGAGGTGTTCAGAGTTGGGGCCATGCTCTATACACTCGCATAGCAAAGTCCTCTTATTTCTGCTTCTTCCTTCTGCTCAGATTTTCACAGGAAAGAAACAAAAGACACAACTTCCAAAACAGAGCTGAATGCCAAATGGCTTTATATCTTGGGCCCATATGTTAAGATCACTTAATGCACGGTTCTTTCCCCTTTAACTCACAAAGGGAGGTGTTAAATACAAGGAGTTGTTAAATGGGTGGTTCCCCCCCCCCACTCTTTCAAAACATGCTAACGGGTGATTTAGGGAGTCTTGATATCCCTTTGTGATGCTGTGTGGTGTGATCCTGGTGTGGGGCCAGAAATGTCCTTACTTACACCAGGAAATCTTTCGGCCAGGGGTGGGAGCCTGTGGTCCTCCAGATGTTGTAGCACTACAACTAACCATCGGCCATACAGTTTGGGACCGGATGGGAGACAGGGCCCAACAACTTCTGGAGGTCCACAGGTTCCCCACCTTGCTTTCCTGTTTCTCAGGCTGACCTCCATATGGCATGCCCCCATGTGTATTAAGGATGCATTGGAAATCAACATGCAAAGCATAGGAGTATGTATAGAAAGATCCATACGTGCCGACAGGCTGTATTTAAAGCATCTCTGCTTGCCTGGTGAGAAGGGATATGGAATGTGATCAATATGCTGCGGTCGAGTGTTTAGCATCGATGCCAAGCGCTGAAAGTCTAATTAATAGGAGGGTCCAGAGCATCATGTGTTTTGCCTTGGGGACGCAGCAGAATGCAGGCAGGACGCAGGGTGGTGGTGGAATTGGCCTATTCTTATAAAGAATTCCTCCTCCCTTCTCGGATTAATCACCGAGCAGCAAGGGCGCTGATTTGCAGGTAGAGGCGAAACGTGCTCGGGGGGGGGGGGGGAACCTCGTGACATCTTCCTCCGAAGGATTTCAGATAATGCACCAGGACCCCGCGAGGAGACGATCTCCCGGGTAGCTCCTAGGATGCGTGGCGTTGTTGTTAACACATGTTTCAATTTGGGCTGGAGACTTGTCAATTACCCGCTGAGCTGCGAGTCAGCCCTCGGGCGGACGTGAAAGAGAGCGGTGTGCTTATTAACCTCCCAGGCCTGGCAAAGGTTCTTTCGCTCTGTTTTCCTCATCTCCCCAACTACTACCCATCCCCTCCGCTTCTTTTCTCGCTTACGCCTTCCCCCACCCCCACACCACAACTTCCTGCAAACCGCGCCGGCCTCGCCTCTCGCCGACCTAGATGGCTGTCCTTTGCCTTCTCTAGCCACACGCTGCCGCAAGGCTGTCCATGGTCGACCACAGCGGAGGAGCCTTCATCCGTCATGTCACAGGACCTTGATTCATTTAACAGCTGGAAGGCCATTTACCCTTAAGGAGCCAGGCTGGACTGTGTTGGCAGAGCCGTCTGCGTTTCGGTGCCAGCCAGTCCCGAAAAGCAGAAGAAGCGCACGCGTGTAACGCCACGCTGTGTTTTATTTCATTCAGTAAAAACAAAAGCCACGCCCCCCCCTCGAGGAAGAGAACACCTTTCGCAGGAGTAAGTTATGTGGGGCTAGCCTTCCAAGTGTGTCTAGAATCGGGGACGGGGAGCAGGGCTACTTTGAGAGTGCATTGCATGCACGATACGTTTATCAATTGCGGTTGTTATTCTTATCGTTGCCACATTTTTTAAACGGTGAAAAATCTCTCGGCCCTTCCTAGTAACGGCACTTTCTTCACCTTCGCTTGAGGGTAGTGCAGGTATGTAATTTTAAAGCATTTGCAGGACTTAAAAGGTCTTCTAGACTAGTTCCTCTCTGTCTCTCCTACTCCCTCCATCACACAGGAATGTATATTACTTCGAAATCTGGTAGGGTGCTGAGAACCCCTCTGCCTTTGGCTGGGTGGGTGGACTGGATCTTACTTGTACCCCACAAAGCCATAGCAAGAGATTATTCTCCACAAGGACGTGAAACCTCACGGGCCTCCATCTCTAGCCGTCAGGGCGAATAATCTGCTGATCTGCAACCATTCAGGGCCACAACGCAGAAAAGCGAATCTCGTGGCCACTGTCTGGATCGCTACAAAACAACGTAGTGCCATTTTAACATCCCACTCATTTTTCACAGAAGGTCCCAAGACAGTCTCATAATAAACTGAAGAAACGGCTTGATACCAGCTGAACCCACTTCCTCGGAAATAAAAGTGTGAAAAGGAATATAGATATGTAAAGCCTGAGATCCTGGAAGCAAATTCCACAGACTTCAGTGCGACCCCTAACATTCCGATTCAAATATGTTTTGCATTTGTCAGTTAGCGGGTTTTAAATCAGGAACACTGTCACGGAAGTGTCACTGGATCGGAGTCACAGCCACCTACATCCCGGGTCCTAACCGCGTTCCTTGTTTCCCCTTTTTGTATTTTAAATTGCACTGTGGCGGGGTTTTAAAAGCGGCCTTGGGCCGGACTGGATTCTGGCTGGCAAAGGCTGCTGCTTTCTCCGACGCTTCCTTATCCATGTTTGCATTCCGAAGAAAACATTTGCTTTTCGGCTCGTAGCCGAAGATCGCGATCCCTCGACCTTTATGGCCGGCCCGCGGCGTTTAGGTGCTGAACTGCGAGCTGCCTGCTCCGCAACTCGACCGAAGCTTCTGCCTCTTCCCCGCTCTTGGCGGGGCCGCCTCGGGCCTGTCTCCTCGCGAGGAAGGACTCCGCCGCCGCCGCCGCCGGCCCTTTCCCCCCTGGGCTCTTAAGACTTGGCGCGGATCCCCTGGGCGGCTCCATCCCTTCTTCACCCGCCCGCCTCGCGCGGCCCTCTCCCTCTTGCTCCTCCTCAGCCGACCACCCCGAGCCTCTCTGACGAGAAACGCGACGTAGGCGGCGGCCTATAAATAATTTCCATTATGTTCAGCTGACAGCGTGAGGCGATTAATTTTAATAGCTGTATATTTGCCTGGCTCTCCTAATGCCCTGTAATGAGATGAGAAGCCACCCAACCCCAGATGGCTCCCTCTCTCTCCACCCAGTCCTTGCGAAGGAAGGAAGGAAGGAAGGAAGGAAGGAAGGAAGGAAGGGTCGAGCGATGAGCCTTCGCCTCCCGCCCTCCACTACCCCCGCGCTTCTCAGGAGTGTGTGTGTGAGAGAGAGAGGGGGGAGGGGGAGGGAGCCGTAGGGGGAGAAGGCGAGGGGCCTCCGGAGGAGCCGAGTGTGTGCTGTGTGTGTGTGTGTTTTTGGTGAGGGAGTTGGGAGTAAACACGCTGCGGCGCCTACTCCTCGGCAGCAGCCAGAGCTAGCGAGTTCCACCGCGCGCTCTCGCTCTTTCTCTCGCTCGCTGGACAAAAGCCGAGCGGGACTGTGGTCGCTTTCCTTCTCAGGGCGGGCGTAAGCGCGGGAGGGAAAGAGAGCGGGGGAGGGGAGGGAAGAGTGCGGGAACGAGCAGGGCCCCCAACCCCCCCTCAGGGGTAAGTAGTAGGTCCCGGCGATGGCTGGCTGTGGTAGGTAAGGAAGAGAGCGAAGGCCGGGGCGGAAGGGGGCAGAATTCATCTCCCTCCCTGGCCTTGAGTCCCAGGCCAGGCTACGTCTGCCATTCGCCTCTCTCTGCCAGGTGGGACTGCACGGAGGAGCAGGCACCTGTCTTTCCCCTCCTCATCCCCCCACCCTTTGTGGGGGGTTGCTTCTTTTTTTCTTTTTTTAATGAAAGAACTGCACACTGCTAATTACCACAGGTAATTGCGTTTCTTTTTGAAGGTCATTTGAAGTCACAGGCTCTGCGTGCGCCAGCGTTTTTTGTTTTGTTTTGTTTTTAATTCCCTTTTATCCTCGCAGAGGACGTGTGCTGGCGCTTTCTCCCATGCATCCACCCACCCCTCTCTCTCTCTGCGCGTTTTAAATGTAAATAGGCGGGGGTGGGGGGGGTGATTTCCGTATAAGCCTATTATCGGAGCAGAAGGGCTACAGTCAGTCAGTCTCCTCTCTCCATCCTTCCCTCCCTCTCACCCTCCTCCTCTCCCCTGGGTTCACAACAAGCTGTAGGGTCGGTGGGGGGGGGGCAAAAATAAGCAGCGCCACTCTTCATTCTCGGAAGCTGAAGCTGCTTTTACAGAAGGCGAAGAGGAGATCGGAATCGTGAAGTGGGAGGCGGAACGGGCAGCTAGAGAGAAGGGGGAGTGCTATTTATCAGGAGGGGGGGGCGGACAGTTTTTTTCTTTTTTTAAAAAAGCCCACCCTGGAAGTTGGCTCTCCGACTCCTCCCGAAGCATTCATAAAGGAGAGCGGAACGCTTGGGAGGAGAAGGAAAGCGGCTGCATCAGACAGCGATTGAACACACGCGCACGCAGGCACGCCAAGGTTAAAACCAAGAAGCGCCGTACTTGTACCAAGCCAACGTACTGCGAGCAGCTAAGCATTTTTCAACAAAGGGGGTGGGGTGGGGATGGAAGCAACGGAGGAAACGGGAGTGAATGGTGCTTCCTTCTCAGCTGTCAGGGTGAATGGGGTCGAGGACATTGCAGGTTCCCCCTCCGCACCCCCCCCTCGTGTGATCCCCATCGAAACACTGCATCTTTCTGGGTGCCTCGGTGGTGGTGGTACAACTGAGAAATCAGATAGATGAGTCTACACCTCACTAGGAAAGATTTGAAACTTCCTTCTTTGAAAATTAACAAGTGTGAAACAAAAAATATCATGTGAGAAGCTCATCCTCTTGACTTTTCTGCACTATTGGCCACCCCACCCCACATCCAGTCTTGTGGATCCAGTACAGTGCATGTAAAATGGCAAAATACACACATGTGATTCACACACACACTCCCCTCCACATACACATGCCATGCTTGCTTCCATCTGTACACACATGAAAACGAGAATGCTTTTAATTTAGTGGAAATACAATGTGCTTAGTAGCGCATAAAGGGGGAGGGGGACACCCTCTTGAAGAAGAGTTTGGCTCCAAATATATTTAGCTTTTTGGGGTGGTTTTTTATGATAGTTGCATGTACAATAGTGGGGGGAAATGGACAGTTGCAGGGCGCTGACATCTATATACCCCACCCCCACTTACTAGAGTGGTGTCAGGAGGGCAAGGAGACACTGAACCAGACCATGCATGAGATTCCAGTGGGGTTTTACCAGCCAAGCAAAAGAATCGGCCAAACTTCCCTTTGCAATCCTGGACCTCTTCAGTCACAGGAGACTTTATGAGCTAGCCTGCTCCGATGCCTTTGAAACATAGCACCCTATTAAAGAGGAACTGGAAACTAGGCCACAGGCTTTTGAAGCCTCCACATGTAATAACATTTGAAACATCACTCTCTTTCTCTCTGGGCAAGTGTGGACAAGACTGATCTAGCCACCTGCCCAAAGCTGGTTAGAAAAAGGAGGGGGGGAGGAATGGTATTTAGTCATCTGATGCTATCATCCAAAACACCCTTATGCTAGCAGATTTCCCCTCCAAGTCAAAAGACTTCTACTGTACTGTACAACATATGTTCAATAGCTCCAAGTTTTCATAAGTCTCTCTCTGTTTCTCCAAACACCATCAAGCCCTTAAAGATGGCTAAAATATCAGTACCATAGGATGACATAGCCTTTCAATTCTATTGGCTGGATCTAGAGATATTTACTCCATTGTGGGGAAGGCAGTCACTTTTCTCACAAAGACATGTCAAGTATATGGAAAAGTAGCAACACAGACTTTATAGCTAGTGCTAGCTCCACTCTTCCTAATAACCCCTCTGCAACAAAGTGGACTTTTTATTTAATTGTTTGTTTACAGCTCTTTTTACCCAAAAAACCTCCCAGAGTAGTTTACCCAAAGCAGAAGTAAGACGGTCCCTGCACAATCTAAAATATACTAACACACTAGGGAAAAGAAGCATGAAGTGTGTGCAGGGGAGCAAGCTTAGTTCTTAAAGTCAGAATTCTTATAATGGCCAGCTCAAATGGAAACTGTTGCAAAACCACCTTGGGAATATGCTAAAAAGATCCATCCAATACCATAAATTAGAGAAATTGCAATATTCCTTAGCTTTCTCCAAGAATATTCTGATTAGGGGTGGAGGGAAGTCTATTTATTTTAGCATAAATTACTGTTTCCTGTCTGAGTTGTTTATGTTGTATTTTGCTTGCAGCAACCTCCCTCCTCCCCTTCAAACAGGCTCCTCTAACTTGTTCAAGGTTTGAAGCCAAAAAAGGTTTCCTTCCTCTAACTGGAAATTAGAACTAGATCTTAAGAGGGGTGGAATAAATTTTTACATTCTAGCATTTCAAAAAAGATTGATAGCATGTGTGCAATAAACTCCAAATGGTGTATTTCAACAGGAGAGTAAAGCACATGCTTAGCTTCCACTGAAATCCTAGTAATTTTAAAAATTCTTCATTTTGCATGCTTTGCACCTCATTTTTGTACAGTTAGCAGTAACTAAAAATGTATATCTAGCTCAAACTGACTGTACTTGATGCAAAAATGACATAATATGTGCCTAACTACTTACGTGGTTATTATGCAACCTTCTGATACCTCAATTGCCAGTGCAGTGGTTAACATGTCAGACTAGGACCTGGGAGAACTGAGTTCAGATCCCCACTTGACCATGAAGCTCACTGGACGATATTGGGCTGGTCACTGCCTCTCAGCCTAACCTACCATAGGGGACAGCGGCATACTCTGGCATTGCAGGAGCTTGGACTAGATGACTCACGGGGTCCCTTCCAATTCTAAAATTCTATGAATATTTGATTATTCTAGAGTTCACATGGGGATTAAAAGAGTGAGGTGGGGAAGAGTCATGTAAGCTACCAGGAGCTTCTTGGAAGAAAAGGTGGGATATCAATGCAATAACTAAATAATCCAGGGTGGGGAGCCTTGCGCCCAGGAGCCGAATGCAGACCCCAAGGCCTCTCTGTTCACTCAGAACTATAGGAGCCAACTTCTAGGGGCTGAGGTCTTTTCAGTCCCCCCTTTTAATTAAATATTTGAGGGGGCTGCCTCCCCCCCCAGTTATTTGGCATTGCCATTAAAATGGTGTGGGTGCACCACATCTTGTGATTGATTATGTGGGGCAGGGCTTACCTGGGCCACCAATATTTTATTCAAGTTGGCACCCCTGCTCATAACTCTCCTTAAGCCATGTCCCTCACTTTACACCCTGCCTTTTGACTTAGCTAGAACGTGACCTTGAACTTTAATGCCTTTTGGTTGTCTGGATGGAGGTTAGAAAGCAGTGGGTGGGTGGGTGTAGAAATTAGCCTACAGTACAGTTGCTTCCAAGTAAACCAGGGGTAGGCAGCCTAAGGCCCGTGGGCCGGATGCGGCCCAATTGCCTTCTCAATCCGGCCCGCGGACAGTCTGGGAATCAGCGTGTTTTTACATAAGTAGAATGTGTCCTTTTATTTAAAATGCATCTCTGGGTTATTTGTGGGGCATAGGAATTCATTCATTCCACACACACCCCAAAAAATATATAGTCCTGCCCACCACATGGTCTGAGGGACGGTGGACCGGCCCACGGCTTTTAAAAACAATTTGAAAAAAGACCATCGACTCTATAGTGTCACAAGTCCCCAAAGTCAACCGCTTCACAAGTCCCAGAAGCTTCAGAAGTGGCTTCAGAAGTGTTTTGTTTAGTGAGAAAGAGTAAATTGTCTAAATTGAGGGCAGCACTAATAAGAACTGGATAAGAAAAGGTGGTGGTGAGGAGCTGGAGCAGCAATTCTAAGCTATGATCTGAAGGCACTTAAGGTCACCACCATGCTGAAGCTAAGCAGGTCTGGGTCTGGTTGTCCCCTGGATTGGAAAGGTTGGGGAGCTCCTTGAAACCACCTGTATCAAACCTGGGTGCCATTAAATTAAGAAGATTCATAAATGCAGTTCTAGACTATGCTTCATAGACTAAAAATATAGTAGTTACTTGAGCATCTGGCCTATATGGGGGCTGAATGTGGGAGCTAGGGTGCTGTTTTCATGAAACAAATGTCCACACAATGCCTGCAGGAAAAACAAAATAAAGGAGATTTCTGTAGAATTTCCTCATCTCTCTCTCTCTCTCTCTCTCTCTCTCTCTCTCTCTCTCTCTCTCTCTCTCTCTCTCTCTCTCTCACAAGCCCTCTGCTCTGGAGTTCTCAAAGTGAGTATTTCCTTTTTCTCTTGCAAATTCCTCCTGAGAAATCCCCTTGTTGGACCCCCTCCTAAGCTAGTTCATTCCAGCTCCTTTTCTGCCAAGGCCAACTAGCCATCTGGGCCCATTCAGGGTGTGGGTTTAAACAATGGCTTTTCATATGCAGGCTATCTTGTTTAACTGGACAATCAGGAGAGTTTATCAGATAAGAAAGACTTTATTATTCAAGCTGCTATAGAGCTCAGGACAATACAGCCCGAGCCAATGTTAAGCGCATTTCAGTCTCATTGATTTCAATGGGAGAGAGCTGTGCACACTTTTCCACTGAAATAATTTGAGCTTTAAATGCCTAACTTTGCCTGGATTCTGCTACCCAGTATATTTTGTAAGTACGTGGGGATGAATGGGAACCCCAGGGGACATCAATGATTGTTACAGTTATATCATTTGTAATGTTCCCTGATCACTTATAGTCAGGGGTGCAGAGGTAAAATTTGAGGTGTGGGTACTTTCCATTACAACCCTCATAACCTTGCTCTGCAGCCACCATGTTCCATCAAAAACTATGCAACAAATATTAAGTTTTGACCAATGCAGACATTACTACTTTGACACCAAACCAGATTTTTTTCTTACTCCACCTCCTCACCTCTTGCATTGCTTAACATCCAGCCTGAAGAAGAGTGATTGATAGCAAAATAGTGAAACATTTTGGTTGGTCACGATACTATAATAATAATAATAATAATAATAATAATAATAATAATAATAATAATAATAATAATAATAATAATTTATTTATATACCCTGCCCATGCTGGCGTGCTCTGGTCCATGGGGTCACGAAGAGTCGGACAGGACTAAACAACTAAACAACAACAACAACAACCCTGCCCATCTGGCTTGAGTTTCCCCAGCCACTTTATGCAGGGACTGTTCCCCCCCCCCTAAAAGTGGCAGTCAACCCTTAGCAATGCATGTTGATGTAACATTTCCTCTGATGGGTTACTCTCTGAAATAAAGCTTATTCATTTGGCATGCAGAAGACTTGGCAAATAGTGGCTTGGGAGACAATAGCATTGTCCTTGCTGTGAAATAAGTGGTGCCATTTCCTTCCTGCCCTTCCCTGCTCCACTACACCACTGCTTATATCTTAAGGGCCAACATTACAAATAAATGCATATCAATATGTGGGTGAGGGCCTTGCTTTTCTACGCATTGCTAATATACCCAAGATTCCACTTGACATTCAGGGCTTATTTTTCATCCTAGTAATAGCCGACAGTTCAAAGCATATCTAAGATAGCCTAGTACAGTGCTGAATCATTTCAGACCCTCCAATTGTCTTATAACCATGGAACCTTTTTGAGCCATAGCCAAAACTATTAGAAGCTCAAAGATGTCAGTAGCTGAAAATGGAAGACAAATTTTGAAAATAGTGGACTCAGAAATCAATACTTTATCAAGAGCCTCACTGTGTCTTGCAAAGTGTATGAGAACCTATGAACTGCACCACAAGTTTTTGTGGATGCTAATTATTTTCTGCATAAATTGACATGGATAGAATTTTGCCTTTCTGGAAATATCCAAAGACGAAATAAGTACTTCCCAATAAAATCATTCCCACATGGAACCATCTCAATTTACTCTCTGCCAGATGACAACTATAAAGAAAAAAACTTGGACATGACATGAAACAGCTAAGTGGGAAATAAATGACACGGAGAGCACAATAGCAAACTATACTGGGGAGGGGAGGGATTTGAAGAATCACAGAAAATTGATGTGCCCAGGAACTTCAAATGATCCAAAGTAAACTGCACAGTGAATGAAAGGAAAGACAGGTTCTAAAAGAGGAATAGATGGGTTCAGGCAGCAATGGATGTCAAAGCAGCAGCAGAGCATGTCTTCATGGTGCCTGGGGCAGGCATGCAAGTGCACATCAGCCCAGCCCCTGCTGCTGACATGACGTCAGCTCCGATCCGCTTTGCGAGGCTGGGATCAAAGGGCACATGGCTGTTGCCTCCTCCTCATGCCACTCTGCCGACGCCCCCTTGAAAAATGTGTCTGGGGCCATTGCCCCAACCGCACCCCGCATGCTATGCCTCTGTATCCAAGTAAAATCAGAAAAGCAAAGGCACAAAGTAAGTTGCAACATGAAACATGGGGTAGTTTAATAAGCATGTTATGAATTAGGGGTAAAAAGGACATGAAATTATAATCCAGGGCAGGGTGGTCAATGGCTTTTTCGGTGGCCCTTGGTAACATTTGATGCCGCCCCAGCCCTTTTGCTGCCTTCCCAAAGCCAGGTAAGTGAGGTGCTGGGCTTTGAGAAGGATGTATGAGAGACCTGACAGTGTCCTAGAGTCCTCCTGCCTCCTTCACAAAGCCTAGTTCCCAGCTTTGGGTAGGTGGTGTGAGGGCTAGGACCCTGTCAGAGCTTCAGAGTTATGCCTGGTGCATCACTCATCTGGCTTTGGGCAGGCAGCATGAGGGCTGAGGGGGCAACCAATTTTAACCTTGCTCCCCACCCCCTGCAGCCTGCTGGTTCCCTGGTGAAGTACTCTTGTGGCCCACTTGGTCTGAGAGGTTGCCCTGGTCTAGGGGCAATGCAGGATGTTGTAGGTAAAGGTAAAGGGGCCCCCGACCATCAGGTCCAGTCGTGTCCGACTCTGGGGTTGCGGTGCTCATCTCGCTCTATAGGCCAAGGGAGCCGGCGTTTGTCCACAGACAGCTTCCGGGTCATGCGGCCAGCATGACAAAGCTGCTTCTGGCGAACCAGAGCAGTGCATGGAAACGCCGTTTACCTTCCCGCCGGAGTGGTCCCTATTTATCTACTTGCACTTTGGTGTGCTTTCGAACTGCTAGGTGGGCAGGAGCTGGGACCGAGCAAGCCCTAGACTCTGTGGTTTAACCCACAGCACCACCTGGGTCCCTAGGATGTTGTAGGACTGATGCTTAAAAATGTGATGGATGTGGGAGCAAATAAAATGAAGCATAAATATCTAAAGGCCACAATTTTGGACACACCTACTCGGTAGTACATGTATTGCCATTAGCAGGAACACAGAGATTACGGTTTGCTGGCAAGGTTTTTTCTTGACCAAGACACTGTAGTAGCGGAGATCCAAAGATAAGAAGTGATTCCTAATGCTCAGTTCTGTGTTGTTGGCTCCAAACACTAGGCCACTTCCTTGCTCATGTGATCCCATTTCAGCAGTGTCTTTTGTACGGTTGTATTGTGTGTTGCTGATGGGAAGCATACTGCATGTGAGCCCTCATGCTGCCTTAGAGACGTGATTCATGGAGGAAAAGAAGCAGAATTGGACAGCATCACAAAGTAAACAGAGGGAAACCAAGCCCAGTGCATGAGACAAAACAGATAAGGGGGGGAGAGAGTGGTATAGAACGGCCAGACATTGTGCCTTTGGTCATTTCTAAACAGGAAGTGCAGCTTCCTAACCAGCTTAGGCATCTGGAAATAGTAGGTGCAATAGAAAGATCCATCTGGTTTTGACTATATTTATTTCTGCCAACTGTTACTTTTATTTCTAATTTATAGTTTGCTTGTGGATTTACTGTGGGAACAAAATACATGGTAGTCTTCGCCAACATGTCTGAGCCCCAGCCACAACTAAGTTAAAGCAAAGTTGTAGGAACTGTGGAACACATTGCATGTGAGCAGGACTGCAGCTGTCAGAACTATGCCAGGTTAAACTCAGTACTTTTGTTCTCAACCCAATGGAAGGATGTCATTGTCTGTTACACTCCAGAATTTGATCATTAATCATGCAAATTCCCTGATCTCTGTGTGTGCCAAGGCCAGAGCCAATACTTGCACTAATGCCTCTGAGTGATTTCTTGAAGAAGCTTGTGAGCACCTTGTGAACTTCCATCTTCAGCATGTTTTCTAATATAATTTTGGTCCTCCTTAAACCAGGAACATCATCAACCATGTTAAGATGCTGATGTATGCACTTTCTCTCAAATCTCTGTCATAAAATGAAGAATGCCAAGGATTATATATATATATATATGGGACACGACCTTTGATCCTGGAGTGGTTTTGGTTAAGTGCATTCTGCACAAGCTTAGAGGTGAAGTCTGCAGAGGCTGGCTGGTGGGAGCTTGTGTGTATGTGCATTACTGTGAACCTTGGTGCTGAAAGCATTCCCAGGTTGAGCCCTGATTCAAAATTAAGTCTAATTTTCACTTAAATTATAGAACAGCCATTATCCAAATAGGTTTGGAGGAAGAACTAGTGCTGTTAATTAGGAATATTGGCTCTCTGATTCCAATCATGTTACATGAAAGTAAGGATAAGTTCACACAAGCATGTTCATTGCTTGATGACAGTAAGGCAAAATGAGGATTTGCCTCTGTGGAACGAACCATCACCATTCAAATACTAGGGACCACCTTCGTATCATGTGAGCCACTCAGAGGATAAAGCTACAGGGTGGCTTATATAAATATGGTAAATTGAACAAAACAACAACAACAACAACAACAACAACAACAACAACAACAACAACAACAAATCGCAATACCTTTCAGCATATACCGGTAGGCTCGATTAACCATGGAGTGATGTACAAACTGGTTTATTTGAACCAGATCCTAGTCTCTTAAAAATGAATACAATTTTGTTTCCCAGGTGTGCCCCAATCCATAGAGGACTTAAACGTTCTTGATTTTTGCCCCCCACCCCATCCAGTGGACATCCCGTCATCATTGGGGAGATGATCCTGGCTCCGAACGCGATGCACGTGGGATTAGCAGCCTGCCCGATCTACAGCCCAATTACTCGGAAGAGCTGGGATTTAAGGCTTTCAGTTAGCTAGGTTACGTGACGCATCGCGTGAAGAGCAGTGCGAAGAGCGCGCTTCCGGGAAGAGGGACAGCGTGAGTTATGCTGCGGTTTTATGCATTTAGTTCCTTCCACTTCTCTCTCTCTTTCTCTCCACCCACCCCAGCCAGATTGAAATATACGAGGGGCTACCCACCACACTAATCTGCTCTTTAGCAAGAGGCAAAGTGGGCGTCGCCTCCTTTGCGCCGTCGCCACCTTTCCCTGCGCTCACTAGTAAGAAGTATTATCCCTGTCGAGGTCCCTTTTATCTCGCATCATAAAATATGTACAGCGATTACCCTAGACATCCTCTGCAAACGGTCCTGGAGTGGGGTTATCTTGGGTCGTGCGGCTTTCAGGCAACAACAGGATCCGAAGGTAACTTAGGACTCCCTGGGAGACGGAAGAATGAGTGGGGGACGGGGACCAATTGTTAGTCTGCAGTTGACTCCCCCTCCCTTATCAAAAGTAAATAAACTGGGGAGGGAAGGAGTCGCAGGAGCGGGGAGAGAAACAACAGGCTGTTTAAGAACGGGATGCATTAACTGGATTGAGAATAAAATAGAAGGATCTGTTTTCAATGTCCCGGACTGGAACAGCCTCTAAATCAAGAATATTGAATCGGAATAACGCGCAAGATAAGGAGCAAATGAGAAAGGGCACCGAGACAAAGCCTGAGCACATTTTCGCAGACAGTTCTGTCGGAAGGGCAAGATAGGGCACTGGCTGTGTGGGTGCGGGGTGGGAGTGGAGATTTAATGCAGCCAAGATCTCATCAGTCCTGCCTTCTTTTCTTCTTCATCCTCTTTTTCCCCACCTCAAGAGGGGAATGGGAGACGTGGCTGCGTAAAACAAGACTCGTAACAGGTCAAATAAATAAACAGATGATAAAGAGTGCCTCTGAGGGTGTGTAGAGTTGTCACCCTCTAAGTCTCTTGTTGCGGATTCCAGGAAGGGGCCAAACTCAGACGCGTGCACCCAGGGATCCTTCACCTCTCCGGCCCTGATCCTGCTGCCTCGCCTGCTCAGGGAGTCAGAAGAGCCAGCCCACGGCCCCCAGCGCAGGGAGGGAGGGGAGCAGGCCGAGCTCTTGCAGAGGAAGGAAGCCGGAGAAGCTCGCCCTAGAGGCGGGCTGGCGGCTGAGACTGGTGGAAGGGAAAGAAGGAAGGAAGGAAGGGGTGGGAGGAGGTGTAGCAACAACAGGGGAGCCGAAGCGAGAGCCGTGTGGCCTTGCCTCGCCTCGCTCTTATCTAGGTCAAGAGGGTGACAGCGCCAAGGAGCGCCGGATCGGGAGCGAGAGACAAGGCGAGCGAGCTCTGCGCTCCTCCTGCCACCGCAGCTAGAGGTACTACGGCGCCCCCGAAGAGGAGGAGGAGGAGGAGCCGGCAGTGGTGGAGGCGGTGGCGGCGGCTTCGCGATGTGCCTCCACCTCCTCCAGAGCCGAGCCAAGTCCAGGTGCGCTGTGGTTTCGCTCCCGCTCCGGCAGCCCGCCTCCTCCCACCCCCGAGGCACACAAGCGCCAAAGAGGAGCAGCCGAGCCTGCCCTCGCCTCCCCTAAGCGGACCCCGTACCCCGATCTCCGCGGAGAAGGAAACGCCGGCTGCGGAGAGCAGCCCGGGCGAAGCCGGCCCGGAGACGCGCAGCGGGTGGCGCTTGGCCGGATTCCCAACCGCTTCTTTACTTCCCCACCATAGCTGCCAAGTTTTCCCTTTTCTCGCGAGGAAGCCTATTCAGCATAAGGGAAAATCCCTTAAAATAAGGGATAACTTGGCAGCTATGCTCCCCACCCCCACCTTTTCTCCGCACCCCCCCACCTCCCTCCAGCCTCGCGGCGCTGCTCTAGCAGACAACAGCCGCGACACTCCCGAGATTTCAGAGAGCGCCGAAGGTGGCAGCCTAGATCCATCCGACCTGGCTTCGCAGGGGGATTAGCCGGCGTTTCTAGAGCGCGTCGCGCAAAAGCACTTGAGGCGCTTGTTAGCGGGTGGAGGGAGCAGTCACCTCGGAGAAGGGAGCTTGAGGAGGCTTTTAGGGCTTGTGGATTTCATAAGTAGCGGCGGGGAAACTGTGGAGGAACCGCTTCGCCCCTTTAGTGTAGCGCCAGCCTCGCTACCTTTTTTTTTTTACCCGGCAAAAAGTGCCGCCGTGTCATTCCTTAGCAAGCGGCTTTAGCACCGGGCAGCCCCAATCCTAGCAGAGATAAAGATGCTGCCGCCGTGTGCGTGCTTACCTGGGAGCAATCCCCATTCTACACAGCGGGACTGAGTTCCGAATAAACCTATCTAGCGGCTGGGGGAGGGTGTCTTTCTTCAGCGAGCGCGAGCGCATCCTGGCTTCTTAGTCAATGTCCTCTTTATTCCTAACGAGGCGGGGCGGGGGAGGTTCGGGACTCTCTCTGGGGAGACCGCAGCAGAAGGCGGGACGGCCGGAGCGTTGGCTGCGGCCCCAGGAGCACATCGCAGCTCGGGATCTCAGCCAAGGCTGAGCCCGGCTGCAACCACCCTGCCGGTGCTTGTCGTTGCTGCTGCTGCTGCAGCCTTCCGCTCCTCCTTCCTTACCTTCCCTTCCCCCCCCCCGCGCCACCCCTCCCCCCCAATCTGTGCAGACGCCTCCGCTTCGAGCCCCCCTCGCATTGCAGGGGATGATGGATCGTGCCTGGCGGGGGTGATTTGGTGTTGATCGCACATTATCACTGGCAGGTTGGACTGGTTGCTGATGGACGGCTTCTACCAGCGGCGCCTGCCCGTGCACACCCAAGGAGGGAGGGAGGGAGGGAGGGAGGGAGGGAGGGAGGGAGCGGCTCGCTCGCTAATCTGCCCTTAGCTTTCTCCTTCCTGCCTGCTTTCCTTCCCTCCCCAGCCAGCCAGCCAGCGCGCGGAGGGCATAGCACTGAGCATCTGTCAGAACATCTCGACAGGTGACACTTGCCTTCCGCCCACCAGCAGCCCCCCCACGCGGGAAGCCCCCTGGCAGCTCCCGCGAAGGCGCCGCCAGAGGCTCCCATCGCGATGCGCCCCACAAGGGGGGAAAGGCTTTAAAAGCGCCGTGGGGCGAAGAGAGGCTTTCATCGCGCTTAATCCGTCCGCTGCCCGCCGCGTGCTCCGCAGCTCCGAAAGGGAACACGCGGGATGTTGACTCAGCTCAAATTGGGGAGTCTTCGTGGGGGAGCGGGGAGGAGAAAGGGCTTCACACGTACATCACACGATCTTGGCCCTGGCCTGAAGCCCGCACGCTGCCCGGCTGCCTGACTCGCCTCCTGCAGCGCTGGGTTTCGTAACGCCGAAGCACGAACGCCTTGGCTAACCTTGGCTTCCCACAGCTGCGGCCCGGGAGCAGGCGCAGTTGAGGGCCTCACCCACGCGGCAGGGCCCTAGCCACTGGAAAGGGAAGCCCGTGCCGCTTTTCCGAGGCCGCCTTTCCCCAAACCGGTTCGTCCAGGTCTCCTGCCTGGAAGGAAGCCTGTCTGTCAGGCCTGCTGGCATCGCTGGAATGGGGCAACACGCTCGCCGACCTACAGCCCACAAACCGCAACCACCTCACGGGTTTTGGAGCCGCCCCACTAAACAATGGGACCAGCTTGGAATACTCCCCCCCCCAACAAAAAAAGGTTGTGGATGATTGAAGCCTGGCACTCAAGGGCTTAGCGCGTTTAAATGACACATTTCTAATTACAAGGGCGTAGCAAAAGAGCAAAAAATAGAAATCCTCTGGCACATAAGCAAACAAACAAAGCAAGCCCCCAAAGGAAGGGAATGTTTACTGCCACCTGAGCTTTTATGGGCAAGGTCCGTCTCTCTCTCTCTCTCTCCCCCCCCCCCCCGTGCCTTGTCCATGCCCCTCACGAGGACGCCGAGAGTCTTGATAGGAAACTCTGGGCAGGCCGTAGCGCCTTGTGCTTCGGCCGGACCTCAAACACCATGCTCAGGCAGCCTACGAAAGCCGTTTACCGTAGTTAAGTGGAGACAGACAAAGAGGGGTTCTTGTGCCAGCGGCCGGTGGCCTTAGGCAATCCCCTCCCCATCGTCCTCAGGCCTTTTTGTGCAGTTTGGGGGTGATCACAACAGTGACCTGTCTTGCAGGGTTGTTGTAAGGGTTGTCACACGGTGGGGGACCTACGGCCCTCCAGACCTTGATGGGACTCCGGCTCACATCAGTCCCAATCAATGGTCAGGGGTGCTGGGAGTTGTAGCTCAGCAGCACCCGAAGGGTGGGGGGTTCCTTGTCCTTGAGGCACGAGAACCGCTCTGAACCCTCTAAGGCGCATGGTATGCGCTAAGTGTGAGCATTTCGGCCACCAGCGGGACTCGCTTCTCCAACTTCGCGCGGAACTCAGAAAGGCTCACTTTCTTGGAGTCTGTTTCTGGTCCGGACCTGGTGCTATTGGAACACAGTCCTATCAAAAATAAGCGGCGCTGAACTTGCAAGTACACATTTCCTGGACTTCAAGTGTGTGTGTGTGTGTGTGTGTGTGTGTGAGAGAGAGAGAGAGAGAGAGAGAGAGAGAGAGAGACATCGACCCTACTGCGCAAGCGCTATTCATTTCCATGGGAGTTCGCCCTGCAAAGCCCCCTGAAATGAATGGCGGCGGCAAGAGTCGTGCCTGGTGGATCGTTCCCTGAGCCATTGAGTAAGGTTAGTGGTCGCTGGAGACGCAGGGAGGGAGGGCTGTCAGAAGCAGCCGGAGCCCACCCGGGCAGATTAACCCTTGGGCTGCTGGGTACCGTCGGCCCATTCACCCGCTGCCTTTCTTCCGCTGCTTTCGAGAGAAGTCCGGCTAGGCTTGAGTTGCGGGCTGATGCAAAGGAAGGGGCTTGAGGAGCTGGGGAGGGGGAAAGATATCTCTTCGAGATCTCTGCTGGCTCTAGAGAGGGATGGCTGGTCCCAGCTTTCTGGGGTTAACTCCTCCCCGCAGGTTCAGCTCGCGGAGGATTGTTTTCTGTTTGGAAATCGGAGAAGCGGGGAGGCTATTGACAGGGAAGCGAGCGCTCGCTTTCCCTCTGGAGAGCTCAACAGCTGCTCTCGGGCGGGCAGCGCCTTGAAATCTATTTAAAGAGAGGGAAAGGGGAGGAGAACAAAGCGGGGATGGATGGAAAGAAGGCGGGAGGGAGGGAGGGAGGGAGGGAGGGCGAGGAGGGAGGGAAGGAGGAAGGGAGGGAGAGAGAGAAGGAGGGAGGGAGGGGAGGAGGACAAGCCGGAGCCTCTGAGGGGGAGAGCGAGAGAGCTAGGAGACAACGGCGGAGCAGCCGCTTTGCAGCCGGCCTCAAGATCTCACATCTGTACACTCTCCGATCGATGGCAAGGAGGGATAATATTTGTCAGCTGCAGACCTCCCCCACCTTTTCCATCTAACCCAAGAAGGAAGGGAGACGGAGGAGGCCGTCTATCTAAGAGGCATTTCCTCTCGGTTCCAATCCAAAAACAAAACAAGAATTAGCCCGTGATAAAAGAGGAGAGAAGAACCCCGCAAGCGAGTAAAATCCGAGCACTGGACTGTAAAATGGTCACCTCCTGCCTGGTCCCATGATGTAGCTAAATGCAAAACCTTGGATTTAATCAGTATTGTCTGCCTTTTTTTAGATCGTCAACACTTGTAAATCCTATTGAGTTCAATGGAGAAGAACGTCCAAGCAAGGGGGGCTAAAGATCATAGTAAGAATTGGGCTTTTACATAGCATATCCTTGACTTGGATCTCTTTCTGTAGGACTTATTTCCAAGTAAGAGTGCTCAGTCTCAACACATCCCAATCCTAAACACAGTATTTGGGAGTTAGTTCTGTGAGAACATTGAGCTTCTCCAAATACACGTTTAAGTGTGAAAGGCAAATCAGAACATGTCTGTTATTTCGACCTAAATGATGTGAGGATCGCAAATCTTAGTATGCACAATACTATATAAATTGATTAACGGTATAATAGACCCCCTGCAAAACAACAACAACAACAACAACAACAACAACAACAACAACAACAACATTCAAAACCCTTTTGGAGAGGAGCCTTAATCTGGGGCTGTCAAATGAGACGTGTAGTCTGATCTTGACAAGGCCTGCAACCTTTCCCTTGCGGCCCAGGGCTTTCCCATTTATTCATTTTTTTCCAAGAGGGCACTAAATGCCTATTTTATGTTCTTACGGAGGAAATCTTTGCCAATGTCGGCTCTTTTGCAGAGGGTTTCTAACTGTGGGTTTGTCCTAGAATCATAGAGTTGGAAGAGACCACAAGGGCCATCCAGTCCAACCCCCTGCCAAGCAGGAAACACCATCAAAGCATGGTCCTGAGTGTGGAGGTCCTGAGTGTGGAGGCTTCACGGTGGTTTCAATAGGGCTAAGAAAAGCGGTGCCCTCCTAATTTAGGACACACACACACACGCACACACACAATGCCCTACCCGCCTCGCTTGATTTCCTTGGACCGAAGCCGAACCGGCTGGATGCTGCGTCCAGAGACACAAACGAGGCGAGGAGATGCGTCTGATTCCAACGGGAATCTAAGTGTGGTTCCCTACTCTACATACGACGGGGCACCAGTAAAAGTCTCTCCAGTTTCCCAGGGATCTCGGCTTCACTGGGCTGTGCGGGTCGGAGCTGTCTTCCTCCTCACCCCCCACCCCACCCTTGGCCTCCCAGCGAACGGTTCGCGCACACATGGTCTGCATTTTGCACAGAGGGAGCAGCGTGTTTCCTTTCGCTGCGCAACGATCTGCCGGAGGAAGGGAAGGAAGGAGGCTGCAGATCAGAAGCGGCCGAGGCCGAACTGCAGCCTCGGGGGCGTGGCGCACATGCAGAGCATCTCGACCGCGAGCAGAGGCCGTGGTCTCCCCTCCTCGAGCGTGGCCTTCCCCGGAGGCGCGGCGCGCCAATGGGCCTCGACGTGGCTGCCCCCCCCCCCGAGTTAATCGGCGCTGGATCCTGTCTTCAAGCGGCCCTTTGTGCGTCGGCTCCTCCGAAGGAGAGGGTGGGAGGAGGCCGGAGGGGAGGCTCTTAGTGCTTCCCCACCGCCTGCGCTGGGGGAGGGGAAAGCTCGCCCCGGGTCTTGTTTGCCAAAAGAGAGATTTCCTGGCGTGGTGGAAGGAGGGGGGGGGTGCGGAGTTCTCCAGGGCCTGTGAATGCCTTCCACAAATCCCGCAGGACCCGGACCCGCAGCAAAGGCTGACATGCCGCTTCCCACAACCTCCAAATAAAAGTCTAACTTATTTGGAATTTACTTTGACATAAAAGAGCCCATACCTGAAGCACTACGATTTGGAAGTCAATCCTACTGAAATGAACCCGACTCTTATTTTCAAGTCATTGCGCCAGAAACTCAGTTTCAGGACAGAATATGAATTTAAGGTGTTTAGGTGCTGCTGTATAAACAGATTTCCTGACAGTGTCCATATATAGTCGTAGGCACCGCCTGTATCTTTCCCCATTTAATCCGGATTTACCCTGTCCAAGAAAAAAGCCTAGTGAGGTCACATCCAGCACATGGCTTTCCCCAAAGGAAACTGATTTATCTCTCACACCATTATACTTCCCAGCACCCTTAAACTACAATTCCCAGGGGTCTTTGTGGGAAAACCAGGGTGCTTTAAATGTCCTTTGAATGTATGACATGGATGAGACTGGAGTTAAAATAACAGGAGAAGTGGCTGGTGTGGGTGGCAGTGGTGCCATGCTTATATACCAAGAGGGTGTAGGGCAGGGCAAAATCAAGGCTGTGACTACACAAGAGATCTGGCACAGCCAACCTGGCACTCCCCCTGGTGCGCTCACATAGTCATGGACTCACTACTGCTCAGCTCTGCTCCATCCCTGTAGGCAGCAGCAACACCCATTCAGGAGGCTGGCAGGACATTGCCATGCCACACTGACCATTCCTGTGGGAATATAGGAAGCTACCAGACCATTGTTCCATGTACTGTCTGCACTGGCTGGCAGTGGCTCTCTAGGGTTCCAGGCAGGAGACGTTCCCAGCCCTACCTGGAAATGCCAAGGATTGAACCTGGGACCTTCGATTTGCAAAGCAAATGCTCCACCACTCTGCTGCCCCCCTTCCCCTCTTGTTAAGGACCTATTTGCTATATCTGATTGGCCTGTTCACAACATCAAGCCCTCATCTGAAATCACCTTTTCCTCCATAGGGCCCCTGGAGCAAGATGCCATTGCTTCACATCAGAAACACATTTTATTTTATTTTTAATGAATTTCTGAGGAAATGAGTGTAGCGATCTAAGCCCACAACAGAGAGTATAAAAGAGAAAAAGATTGATGCAGATCCACCAACAAATTGCATAGAACACTTAATCTGAAAACTAATGAAGGTAGCAAATCTAAGGCCTATGGAAGTCAAGGAGACTTGAGGTCTAGTTCACAAAGTAGCAGGTGAGGTTAGGTGATTACACTCTTCCTATAGTCTGTATTACTGCAGCGGGGGAATCCCCTCACTAAATGGTCATCAGTATCAAAAACTCCTGGACACAGAAAAGTAGACATTAGATAAATGAGTTGTAGCCTAACTATCATCATAAACTAGTTTTATTTCTACAGATTTGGGGTGGGGGAGAGTCATTCAGCCATGAGATCTTTCACATGCAGGCTGAAGTGCTACAGACCAGGAACCTCATATGCTCTTTGTGGGAATTCTTCCTTACAACAGCAATGCTGTTGCCATATTTTGAAGAGCAACCCTGAACCCTACAAGGTTCAGAGGGTAAGACTGTGACTGGAAGCATGTGTGCTGCTCCACCCCCAAACTGCTAATTCAGTCTCCACTCAGAACCTAGTCACAATTCCTTTAGAGCAGTGGTTTTCAACCAGTATGCCATGGCAATCTGGGGTGCCTTGAATGATGGTCAGGCATGCCACGGGCAACACTGGCCTCTGCCTCTCCTCCCTCCCTCTTCTGATGCCCTCTTGCATCTCTTGCATGGCTGTTTGTTGCAGCAGCCCTGGCTGCAAGCTCTGCAGGCAAATTGTGCCTCTAGGGCTGGCCAGGGGGTGCTGGTTGCCAGGAGTTGATGCAGCCTCAGAGTAAGCAAGCAAATGGGTGAGGGAGCCCAGCCAGCCAGCCCATCAGCCCTTGCTGTTGAGAATGGACAGACAAGTCCCAGGCCCCTTTGGGACAGTGTGAGGAGACACCTCTCTTTGGGCAGGGAGGGCAGCTCAGAGACCAGAGGACTCCCAAGGAGAGGGGAGAGGATAGGAGGCTGAGGGAACGCTGCACAAGAGAGGGTGTTTGAAAAAGGTTGAGAGGCTGCCAGCTCTGCAGGCAAGGGGTAATGTAACGGGGCTCCTGAGTCCCACAAGGGTGCCACAGAAAGAACATACAGTAGTTGGTTAAGGGAGCCATGGACTCAAAAAGGTTGAAAACCTCTACTTTAGAGGATCTCTTTAGTGATGTCCATGAAAATAGCAGCATTTGCTTGAAACCACAGCTGGGGTGAAACACTCCAGGCAGGCTTAACTGGAAAGGGCTTAAAACCAGGCATGGGCAAACTTGGCCCTCCAGCTGATTTGGGACTACAATTCCCATAATCCCTGACCACTGGTCCTGTTAGCTAGGGGTGGTGGGAGTTGTACCGTAGTCCCAAAACAGCTGGAGGGCCATGTATGCTCATGCCTGGCTTAAAACAAAAACAAAACTCAGAAGCACATTCCAAATAAACACAGTCAGTGTTGCAACCTGAGCAAGAGAGGAAGAGGAATAAATCGAGTGATTTGGTGAGAAAAGGTTAAAACAAATATTGCAAGAAAGTAGAGAGTTAAAGTTAGGAATGTCAGTTGGCTCAATAATTTGATATGCCTTTTCATCAAGTAATTAATTAAAAGGTAATATATTTTCATAATATGAAAACCTCAGGATAAGTACCTCTTTTGAGATACTGAAATAGATACATAAATAAGTTTTGGTGATGAAGAGGATAAGAATAAAAAGCATTCAGATACTACAAGTGCAAGTGTTTGACGTGTTTGACTTCATATGACGTTAGAAAGTCCCTGATACAGAGCTGGGAGGGCAGGAAGACAGTACACAAGTGGTCTTCCTCCTCCTTTCCCCCTGTGTGTAGATCATATATTCTGAGCACAGGATATCCTGGGTCCACACCCTCCTGTGTGCCTTTATTTGTTCTGGGAGCTGGTGCTGCTATAGTACCGGTAGATGACAGTCCCAGCTTCATTTATGCTGCATCTCCTTAACTAAAGCTTTCAGGGTCTCTTTGCCTGCATTCTCCCAACCCCTCCTTGCATTCCCGACTGGCCTTTTGCTGCAGGCAGGAAGCCTGTTATTTTGTGACTGCTGATTAGGCAGAGAGGCGAGCAGCCTCCCCCCCCCCGCACGCCATCCCTGTCCCCCTCTCTGCTCCTAGAGCTACGCTTCGAAGAAGAAGCCCCCTTGCACCAGCCGTTTTTCCCCTCTTGGCTCTTTAAAATAGAGAGGTTGTTGTATTCTCCCACACAGAAGCGTCACGAACAATGCTTACATTCAGCCCATACAGCTCCCTTCTGTGGGACCCTGGCAAGAGAAGAGCCATTCTTTAGAGTGCATGACAAAGAAACTGCAGCCCAACGGGGCTAAGGGAAGGCTTTGCAGAATCAGAGGCCGAGTTCTTCAAGCCACTGTCTCGGAAATAGGCCTCGCTGTGCAGACAATGGGCTCTGCCGGGGGAAAGAGGGCTCTTGAAATCACTTAAACCAGCCTGTCTGATGGGAATGTGTCTAACAGTGCGAGCGACGCTGACGACCACCGTTACAGCCCTACATGAAGCACATCCCTTTGGAGTGGCTGCGGTGATTGAGCCCTTGAAGCTCCGTGGGCCTTATTCCCAAGGAAGGTCTGGAGTGGCCACGGGAGTGCCTAGTTCAAAATCTGGTTGTCGCCCATGTCATTGTGCAGTTAGTAAATAAGACTTGGGAGAAGTGGCCCCAAGTCACTTGTAGATCGTTAACATCACTTGGTTTAGTGGTTTGTTGATGGCAACGTCAGCCACTTGGGGCTTACCAGGGATCACTCAGGCAGGAAGAAAGGAAGAGCAGAAGTGGGTTGAGACATTTTTCATAGCTGTTAAAGGCACGTACACAGGCCACTTACTTCAGACTAGTTGAATCTGTTGCTATAACACCATTCAGGTTAACTGAACTACGAATTTGGACAGATTCAACTACAACTAATCCAGAATGCGGCAGCTAGACTGGTGACTGGGAGCGGCCACCGAGACCACATAACACCGGTCTTGAAAGATCTACATTGGCTCCCAGTACGTTTCCGAGCACAATTCAAAGTGTTGGTGCTGACCTTTAAAGCCCTAAACGGCCTCGGTCCAGTATACCTGAAGGAGCGTCTCCACCCCCATCGTTCAGCCCGGACACTGAGGTCCAGCACCGAGGGCCTTCTGGTGGTTCCCTCATTGCGAGAAGCCAAGTTACAGGGAACCGGGCAGAGGGCCTTCTCGGTAGTGGCACCCGCCCTGTGGAGCGCCCTCCCATCAGATGTCAAAGAGAAAAACAGCTACCAGATTTTTAGAAGACATCTGGAGGCAGCCCTGTTTAGGGAGGCTTTTAATGTTTAATAAATTATTGTATTTTATTTTTCTGTTGGAAGTCACCAAGAGTGGCTGGGGAAACCCAGCCAGATGGGCGGGGTATAAATAATTTATTATTATTATTATTATTATTATTATTATTATTATTATTATTATTAGAGGATAAGGCTATCCATAGCTACTAGCTATGATGGCTGTGCTCCAGCCTTCCTGTCAGGCAGTAATGCTTTTGAATACCAGTTGCTGGAAACCACAGGAAGAGAGAGTGCTTTTGTGTTCTTGTCTTGTTCCCACAGGCACTAGGAGAACAGGATGCTGAGCTAGATGGACCATTGGCCTGATCCAGCAGGCTCTTATTATGTTATTAAATACTGAACAAACACAATATATGACTGGGTCCTCAACAAATAGCCGCCTTCTTTCAGCAGACTTTATTAACTTTTTACTGAATGTTAACTCACAATTTAAAACTCAAAGGGATATAAATGCAAAAAGAAACAGCTGCGCATCAGTCACATGAGGTGGAGCGTGTTCCTGTTGGTAGTGGGACTGTACATTCCAAAACCATCAGGAAATTTCTCTTTGGGCCAATCTTTTCTAGGTATTTCAGGAAACTTTCCACTGAGCTTTAGGTCTCCTGTACCAAATCAGTTTGCAACCAGCTATTTCATTTGGCTAGCTGGTCTGCTGTCCAGTATGGGCTGGGTGGGAGAAGAGAGCCTTGTATTTCCTAAGCAGCTGGCTTAGTTAGGAGTTTAAGTATCTTCATCTCAAAAGCAAGGAGCCCATCCATGGTCTCAAGTTGGGGAGGTCACCTAAGCCATCTCTGTGCTCCATGTTCTTCGACCAAGGACTCAGGGCCAAGGAACTGAGGGTCCCAGGGCAGGTCAAAGGTCTGGGCCTTTGGCTCTCTCCACTGAGGCAAAGGTCTGAAGACTTAACTCTTGTGCCACTGAATTGCAGCGGCAGTAGTGCATTCCCTGGGGATGGCTTAATAAATAGATCAAATAAATGGAAATGTCTGCAGGCTAGCAAGGAAGCCAAGTTGCCTCTCCTCCACTCCTTGCCAATATACAGTACTTTCTTTTTTAAGACTCTTCACTGGCTTGTGGACTTCTGGCCAAATTTACAAGCCGACTGACTCTTTCTGCACTGCCTGGCCCCTCCAGCAAATGTACTTCATATGTCACTATAAGGGTGTTGTGTTTATAGTTCCAGCTAACCAGTCTGGGACTACCAAGCTTGGTTTCCTGCTTCCGGTCATCAATGATGTTTATAGGCAAACCGCTGGAGGTGGATTACTTACTCCTTATCTCCTTTTAACAACCAGAGGGATTAAAACGGTCATTTCCTTCCCCCACCCTCCGCCCCACGGAAAGCCTACGAGTAAAGTGGAGATTCTCATCTGGGTTTACTAACTACGATTGAGCAACGGGTGTGTGTGAACGCGAGGAAGTGCCGTTGTAGATTAGCGCGAAGCATGTAACTTAATTGGGTTTAAAACCTCACTTGACTACAGTACTACGGTAAGTATTCACCTAAAGCTGGGTGTGCATGCGTGTGTGTGCGGGCAGGGCAGGGCAGGGCAGGGCAGTGCAAGGCAGGATGCACTCTTTGGCCGTCCTGTTTCAGCAAAACAGGGTGTTTAAAAGGTAGCTAATCCGCATGAAGTGGCCTTGAGCATGCGCCCCAAATTGCACGGGCGAGCAGAGCGCACGAAAGATTTCCAGCCGAAGAGGCAGCAGCTGTTAAAATTGTTGGGAGAAAAAGCCTTTCGCCAGGCAGAGGTTGTTCTGTTTTGCTCTCCGCCTAAACAGAACCATGCACCGTTGAAGAAGCAATGCCTTCCTCCCCAGCGAGCGAGCGAGCCAGCCAGCTTTGCATCCCTCCCGCCCCTCCCCCCTTCTTAACCGGCTGGATTTGACCTTGGCGGCCTTGGTTGAGGCTGTTGTTTAGCTGAGGCTGCCGCTCAGGGAATATTTCACAGGGTGAGTCTCTCTCCCCCGCCCCACCACTCCGCCGCCGTTTCCTTTCAGCAACTGGTTTGCTCTATTTGTATTGTTTTTACCTTTCGCAAGGAAAAACATATCCCAGGATCTACTTCCATCCTTGTTGCTGACATACGCTTCCTCTTCTTATCTGAAAGACCACCAAACTGAATCAACCCTATTGTAGCAGGGGAACCGAAGAGGACGGTTTTGTTTGTTTGTTTGTGGACTCGGCTCCGTTTATTTCACCCCCCCCTTCCTCCTGCTGATCCCTGGCCACCTTTTCTCGCAAGGAAACCCCACCGGCCATACGAAAACCGTGCTTTGCATCGACTTAGACATGCAAGCGTGCTCCACCGAGCCGGGTCGTCCATCGGGCTTAAAGACGGAAGGCGACAGCGCTGTGTGGCAGGAAATCATTTGATAGGCCAGGGCAGGGGAAACAGCAACAGCTACGAGGCAGTTAAAAAACAAAACCACGGGAAAAGCCCCGAACAAAATACAACCTCACGTTCTAAATCCAAGAGGCATCAGAAAGAGACCTTTGTGAAACAATAGATTGGGGGAAGGTGTGTGTGTGTGTGTGTCCATGACGTGAGCCCTCTCTGCAATAACAGCAGATCGATCCTTGCTTTTTCACAAATGCACCCACGGACAGCATGTTCGATGGTTTTTATATACACAGGCCTCCGTAAAGCCGAGAATGTAAATAGTTGCCTACACGCTGAAATGTTAATGTAAAAGCAGAGCGCCGTATGTTTGGCAGCCTTTGGCTGCGGAGCCAAGAAAACAGACCGCAAAACTCGGGAGCGCGAGCGGATTTGCAGCAAAAGTTGACTCGCTACCAATCGCGATGCAAATGGGGCGTTTGAGCAAGGAGAGGGGAGGATTTATTTGTTTACACGTCCATACAGGCGCATACATCCGTGCACGCTGGGGCGCCCGACTGCACCGGGAAGACCACGGCGAATGGGTAGATTTCCTGCAGCCCAGTGATCTAAGGTGAATGGCTGCGCACGGGAAGGGGAACGAGGCTCCGGGGGTTCTGGCCCCCGATCCTCACGGGTGGCAGCTGCCGAGTTGCTGCAGAATTCCCCTCTCGCTTCGCCTTGCCTGCTTGGTCTGCGTGGCGCCTGCGCACTGAGCTCCCGAGGAACGCCTGCTCAGGAAGCGTGCCCGGAGCCTTCCCCGCCGCCGGAGCGGCCTCTCCGGCCTCTTGCTCCAGCAAAGGCATAATGCCACATTAATATGAAACGGCTTGCTACACAGAAAGGCGTCGCTAATTAGGAAATTGATGGGAAGGGGGGCAGGGCGACGGGCTTTGTGAGCTGCCTATCGGAAAAGCGGAACAGACCGGCCCCTTGTCCCGACGCTTCCCCAGCCCTGGAAACTTCTCCAGGCATCTTGGAGTAGCGGCTATCCGGATGTGCGGAAGAGAGAGACCAGCTGGCCAGTGTGGGTAGCCACGCTCTGCAGTTTGCCAGCCAGACCCTCGATGAGTGGAAGGATTTCAAGCACTTTAGGGAATGTTGCGCTTAGATGAAATCCGAGGCCTACTACACTCTCCAGTGGCAAACCAGGAGTGGTCTTCTCAGAAGTTGCTGGACTACAACTCCCATTGACTACTGACCATGCTGGCTGGGGTGGATGGGAGTTGGAGTCCATTCCATTAACATCTGGAGGGCCACAGGCCTGGGCCCTGCAGAATCCAGATAGGACTTAAGCCTTAAGACAGGCATGTCAAACCTGCAGCCCTCCAGATGTTTTGAACTACAATTCCCATCTTCCCCAACCACTGGTCCTGCTAGCTAGGGATCATGGGAGTTGTAGGCCAAAACATCTGGAGGGCCGCAGGTTTGACATGCCTGCCTTAAGAGATCGAATGCTCCTGACATTTTAGGGTGAGCGGAGAGTTCCCAGCACACAGCAAAGGAGCATGTAAAGGGAAATGGCTAGGTGAGAACCCAGATCTCTGACTCGGTTATCTATGTGGAGTGGACTCTGCAGGGGAGTATCAATGGTGGCTGATGCCCATGGGTAGGGTGGAAGGCAAGGAGGCCATCCGTAGGTGGAGCCAGAGCCAATAATTCCCAAAAGCATGCATGGATGGGGCCAACTATTTCTTGGCTTGCCCCCATCATCTTTCTGAGATCTACAAGGGTAAAACTGAGATTGAGGAGGAGGAAGCTGACAGCCAGAGTCATCCCCTGGGCTACCGTGTTTCTCCAAAAATAAGACACCGTCTTATATTTATTTTTCCTCAAAAAAACACACGGTGGCTTATTTTCAGGGGATGTCTTTATTATTATTAAGTATGGTACAGTTTAACCTACAAGGTTAAACTGCCTATCACTATGGCTTATTTTTGGGGTATGGCTTATTTTCAGAGAAACATGGTAGTTATACACTAGAAGGCTGGCAGGTAGGAACTGGCTGAGAGCAGACTGAAGTTGGTGGGCACTGCCCCCTTCATCATAACTGGCCAAGCCAGCCTCCACTTAGTAATCTTGTTGCATGATACCTGCTTTGAGCAGGGGTTGAGCTAGATGACCTACTGTTATTTTATGTGAGCCACCCCCCGACCTCAAGAGATGCAGCTCCAACACAGGTTCAGCACCTCAATGAGAACTGGGCCTAAGCCATTCCTCTTTAATAGGGTTCTGAGACCCTCTGCTCACTTTGATGTCATGTAGACACCTTTGCTGAGTTTGCATGTCGCTTCTTAGACCTCTTCAGATTCTTTGAAGCCCTCATTTTCTTTTCTAGAATTGACTCCTCCCTACAACCTCAACTTGAGAAACAAATACCGTATAGAAAAAACATTGGCATTTGAGAGATGATTTATTATGCAGTCCTCAAACTGTTGGACCAACTGTGCTCACACTTTTGCTGACTTAATTGCACTGATTTCTGCAACTGTGGACTGGTCTAAGTAAAAATATATCACATTTATATGTTTGCAGATCTGTCTAAAATGAATGTCTACATTATGAATATATTTTGTTTTAATTATCTAGACCTCCATGTCAATGAGAATACATTTAGACAGACAGTTCACTAACTACTTAGGATGCATGTGGGTTAGAAGGAAACTTTGAAACACTTCAGAACTAAACTTCAGGCAGCAATATGACCTTTCATAGATCCTTTACTCTGTCTTCATCATTATGAAACAATGGTGTTGCCAGTGAGCATCTAAGAACTCCAGTTGTGTATACTGGCAGCTGCCAGAATGCCTTTGGCTAAACTCTTGAGAAGGAAAGAACAAGAACAACAAAAGCAACTGGCTTAAAAATGTTTAGAAAATGATGACCTATCAAAAAAAAAATCTTAAATACAATATCCATCTTTATTAAATGTCCAGTTGTCAGTGGTTCACAGTGTGTCTAGTGAGATCACCTTTCCACAAAGTATATTTAAATTTCTTTTCTGTAAAAGTTATATTTTTATTGATGTATGCAAAAATCAATAAATGTTATTTTTAAAAAAATAAATATGATCCTGCATCTGTTATAATCTGAAAAAGGTACTCTGCAGCTGTCTGCTTTATTGGCATTAGTGTTTTCCATTTTCCAAGTTGTTTTATTCCTGCAGAATGTTTTATTGTGAAACTCAATAGATTCCTACCACATACAAGCCAAGTCCCTAAATGAGTACCAATGAACTTTTGTGGCTGGGCAGACATTTCCATAACTGTAACAACTACAAGGGGGAATTGTAATCTAATTTGAAGCTAACTTGTCCTAAATCTAGCATGGGATATGGGCCTCTACTAATGCTGATCTGGTGCCACTGAACTTCAGAGATGCTGCTCTGCTGATGTGTAAAATAAGGGTTTGCATCCCCTACATCAGGGGTGGAAAGCCCTTTTCTGTTGAAGACCACATTGGCTTGGGGGCAATCTGTTGAAGGCCACTTGCTGGAGGTGGGTGAGGCTGCAGCCAGTGGTGGGCAGGGTCAAAGTCAGAACCAAAGTGGAAGAGGCACCCACCTCTCTCTGTCCCACCCTCTCTTTTCCTTCCATTTCCCCTTCCTGAAATTAGTTGGCACTTGCTACATGTAGGGGGTCCAACTGAAATGGGTAAAATCCATAAACCAGTGTTGTTGAAATTATCAAAGCACAAGGGTTTAACAATGCACTTAATTTGGGAGAAATTAAACAATGCACTTAATTTGGGAGGGAGAAAGGTTGTTTTCTGCTGCTCCAGAGAAGCGGACATGGAGCAATGGATTCAAACTACAAGAAAGAAGATTCCACATAAACATTAGAAAGAACTTCCTGACAGTAAGAACTGTTCGGCAGTGGAATTTGCTACCAAGGAGTGTGGTGGAGTCTCCTTCTTTGGAGGTCTTTAAGCAGAGGCTTGACAGCCATATGTCAAGAATGCTTTGATGGTGTTTCCTGCTCGGCAGGGGGTTGGACTGGATGGCCCTTGTGGTCTCTTCCAACTCTATGATTCTATGATTTCAAAGGTCTTAAAAACAAGCTGAACTTTCTCTGAACTGTGGCTTGTTCAGTGGAAGTAAGTTCCATTCATTTATTTCTAAATGAATGTGTTTATGATGGGACACCACCAGATTGTAAAGAAACTACTTACTTCAAAGCAGTTCTGTAGATTTAAAAATTCAAGAGTACTCTTGATTATGGATTGCAGACACAGCTATGCTTCCCCTGCTGCAATATTCTATTGCAGATGTCCAGAGAGGAGACAGATGCCCAGAAGGATATACATGGACACGGCAAAGATGGGAGAGAAGACAGGTTTTGAATACATGAGTAGTAGAATATTGTCATTTGAATGACAAAAGAAAGTACAGGAAATATGAGACCCTGGTAGCTCAAGAAGGCCTTGTGCAATTGCAAAGGGGGATATGGCTTCAAATAGTCATGCAGGGTATCAAATGAGATGAGGAGCCAAATTCTTTACCCATAATATTGCACAAAAAATGACAAGGTTGCCTGAATTTTAAGCCATACCAGCCAGCCAGCCAACCATAATTACTGCTAGATGTTCCTGTTAGCATCACTGAGAAAAAACAGTAGGCATTACATACCCCCCCCCGGAAGAAAAAACATGACTCTTTATAGAATAGAGATGCATAAGTCTGATTAAAGGAACCAACATCTGGTGTCTATGCCAGCACTAAATTCCATTTTTCAGCCATTTTATTCATCTGTCTATATCACCACAATGGCCATGTGAGGTAGGTTAGGCTATCCAAGAAAGGAAGTGTGCAAAAACAGTGATACTGTGTTAAGTGAACATGGATAGAGTATTTTTTTTTGTATTTTCTTTATTTTTGTATTTTCTCCTAGTGGTGGTGGCAGCTTGGGAAAGGGCATTCTCTGTGGCAGCCCCTAAATTGTGGAACTCCCTTTCCACAGAGGTACATCTGTCACCTTCAACATGCAGCTTTCGGCAAATGCTGAAGATGCAGGGGTTTGTTTGTTTTTTTACCATGGCTTCTGACATTTGATATGTATGTTTTTCAGACCCACCTTCTTTTTGTAAGTTGCTTAAAAAAACATAAGTTGTTTAAGTTATTGTAACTTGTCCTGAGAGCTTTGGGTAAAGGACAGGTAATAAATGGTAATGATATCTAATTATTATTATTATTATTATTATTGTCATCAAGGTTGGCAAAAGAAACTGTTTTCAGCTGGCTGCATTGTTAAATGGCATGTGCTGAGGTGTTGTAATTTTGTTGTTGTAAAACTTACGACATTATAAACATGTTAGTGTTTAGGATACCACAATACTTTTTTGCAGTACCTTATTTCACACATTCAATTTGGGGGAAGGGGTTCCTATTTTTGGAACTGTACCACCTTAATCCAGCCATGCCTACAAAGGACACGGAATGAAACCCTGGAAAGCTGTTGCCAGGGAGTGTAGAACAATTCAGTACGTATAAGGAAGCTTCCTACAAATAACATCTTATTTATTTATTTGGTCAAGTCAGTCTGCTGTCCTTCATCCGAAGATCTCAGGGCAGTTCACAGCATAAAGATACAAGATAAAAACACAAAATACATAATAAAAATAGGAACAAAACAAACCAGCAACTCCCCCATCCAACAAACATGTTTAAAAGAATATAGGATCTTAATCAGCAAAAGGCAAGGTTGAAGAAGAATGTTTTTGCCTGGTGCCTAAAGGTGTATAATGAAGGAAGAAAAAGGCCCATTCTAGTGCTGCTACTCTCTGCACCTCTCATGGAGGAGACACACAAAGAAGGGCCTCAGATGATCATTGCAGGCCGGGTCTGGGTTGGTTCATACGGGGAGAGGTGGTCCTTGAGGTTTTGTGATCCTGAGCTGTCTTAAGGTTTTATGGGTCAGAACCAGCACTTTTAATTGGACCCAGAAGCAAATTGGCAGCCAGTGCAGTCAGGTCAGGATTGGTGTAATATGCTTAAACTGTCTTGCCCTGGTGAGTAACTTGATTAGCTGGCAAATTCTGCACCAGCTGAAGTTTCCGAACCGTCTTCATATAACACATTGCAGTGATCTAACCTAGAGGTTACCAGAGCATATACAATAGCAGTTGGGCTGTCCCTGGCCAGATAGGGGCACAGGTGGGCCACCAGCCAAAGCTGATAGAAGGCACACTCAGAATAATTATACTACACCAGGCATCCCCAAACTCGGCCCTCCAGATGTTTTGGGACTACAACTTGTGGGATGGAACACTGGGGCAGACAAGTCACAACAGTTCATAGAGTGTCCACTAACAGGAACTCACCTGGGGAACACCTGACTAAGTTCATGTTCCCCCAGATATGCAGATGAGATGGATTAGCTGGGACAAAAGCCCCTAGCCAGCAGCCATTCTCTCTCTTAGCCTTTTCTCCTCCGATGGGAACACATCTCCAGAGAATCTACAGTTAGGATGGTTCTCCCTCTTGGCCTGCTGCCAAGAGTGAGACCAGATGGAGCCTCACTTTACTAAGTAGTCTCCACATGTATATACTTGTAACTTTTCTAAGCAAGCCTGCCTTTCTGAGATTATGCTGTTAACTCAGGATGAAACTGTAAGTAAACTCTATTTTATTTTATAAACACTGTGTTGTGTATTTCTTTTAAGAGGGACAAAGGGGACTTTGCCAGGAAGTATAATATTTAAGTATAAAGTATAATATTATTGTACAGGTTTTAGCAAACCTGAACGCACTCGCTTTGCTGCGCACAAAAGGAGAATGTCACTCTGCTGATATTGGAAGCTTGCTAACACAAGCTTGGATAGGATCTATCTAATAATATATCCTAATCCACATCCCTAACATTCCCACACAACTCCCATCATCCCTAGCTAACAGGACCAGTGGTCAGGGGTGATGGGAGTTGTAGTCCCAAAACATTTGGAGGGCTGAGTTTGGGGATGCCTGTACTACACAGCTTTTGTTTATTGTATCTTTCAGACTGTAGGAGAGAGATACAGGTTTGTGGTAGGGGTTGATCCTTGACACCTGGGTCAAAACTCTAGCCTTCAGCCTACACCCATCAAAGCTCTCCAGCCAGCTGAAACACCAAACCATCCAGCACCTCTTTCAGCGCTCTTTTTCTATCTCACATGCCCTTTCTCTGTTTTCTCTCCCTGGTCTTTTCACCATCTATTCCTGTAGCTCCCAGCTCCCTATCACTAAATCCCTTCCCATGTGCCTTTTCATGCTCTACAACATCCTCCCACCTAATCATCCCAGACAATTAGCCCTGCCATCTTTCCTTTCTGATTCCAGGCCACAACCATGTCATATCCCGGCAGTAAATGCTGGCAATTTGCAAGCTCCACAAGGCCACTCTGCTCTTCTTCACTTGACACAGTCCTTGACACTTGGGATGCATAGCGGGAAATGAGGGAGGATGATGGAAGAAGCATTTGCCCAGCCCATGCAGAAGCAGCCTTGGTGAATCAGCTCAGTCCTTTTTATTGACTCATATCAGTTTTGAACAAACTATGTTCTGAGGGAAATTCACAGGATACTATAACATTGGGTGCAGCAATCTCCCACCAAATTTACTTATTTAATAAAATATATTTATTTTCTGTCCCTCACTGAAGTCCTGATGCATATTTCCCCCCACTGATGACAATGCAGCCTCACCAGGAAGAAATAGCATGAATTAAAACTGACCCATAGGCAGCTAATCTCACGGTCGTAGGTTCAAGTCCCACATCGGGCAAAAGATTCCTGCATTGCAGGGGGTTAGACTTGATGATCCTGGTGGTCCCTTCCTACTCCACAATGCTAAGATCTCATGTGTCAACTGGAAGCCAATATGATCCAATAAATGTGCTTAGGATAAGGAAGCAGTCCAACAGATGGTATATTCCAGTGCAGGCAAGTTGCTTGACAATCAAGGCTTCTAAAACCAGTGGACTCCATTGGTGTCTTAGAGAAGCTAACAATCTCATCCACAACTAAGAAAGAACTCCAACAGCCACAATTCTAAACACATGGAAGGCAACAAGATTCACAAGAACAAGAGGTTCAAGCTCTAACTGTGTGATTTACTTTGCAGGTACAATATATGCTAGAATTCGTTTCCTTATTTATTTGACCAAGTATATTTACACTGTCCTTCATTTTTTTAAAAAAATCCCAGGGAGGTTTGCAGTACATAACAATAAAAATAGAACATTAAAAGCCAACACATATAGTAAAAGCAGTAACAACTACAGAAGACGGACAAATCTCAGTAGTACTGGTATCAATGACCAGCAAAGGTCCGAGTGAACAAATAGGTAGGTTTTTAGAAGCAGGACTGGGATTGGCCCTGGGATAAATAGCAGCCTGGGTGTGGAGTGCCTTCAGTGTCCAACCGCCGCCGCCCCCCCCCCCCCGCAGCCATGGTCAGCTTTACAAGGCCACCCAGAGGGTTTATGGGGCCCAGTACTGGTGTGATGTTGGGATCCCTGCTGCTGCCCCCTGCAAGGACCCATGCATCTGTGCACAAATCTGGGAGCCTACAAGCTGCAAATTCTCACCTGCAGATCTTCCTTGCCCTGGGATTAAGCAGAATGACAGGTGTGCTTCATTTTTTTTTATTTATTATTACATGGGAATAAGGGAATAGGGATTAGGTTATACTTCTCCTGCCTAAGTACCTCCTCCAAATTCCAATCCCCTTATGGCAGAGATTTTTTCTGCTTCCTGGGGCTCAGTTTCACATGTCTTCTGGTTGTGGGCTGCTGTTTGCCTTCTCCACTACTCACTCACTGAGGAAGGATTATTCCCTTAAGGCCTGGCCTCACAACACTCCTACAGCTTTCCTGTGGCAACTGCCACAGAAAATTACTCTCTAGTAGCACCTTGCCTTGAAATCTTAGGTGCATTCACTTACCATTGACGGCCAATGTTATGCACAGGACCTGAAGCAGGGGGCCCTGCCCCGTAGCTTTCTGCAAGCATGGGGCAATTGCCCCATCCTCTGAGCAGTCCTGTGGCTTTGTAGTGCTACCAGGTTGTATGGCTTGTGCAGAATTGCAAAACATATCAGTGTAGCAGGCCTACTTCCAGGCTTTTCCCCAACAACGTTTGTGAAAGGGCCCAGACTCAACTTCCTATTTGCTGTTCTGCTTTCAATGCATTCTTGCTCCAGTTCTAGAAGCCAGGGCTGACCCAAGGCATTTTGCCCATGCCCTGATGTCAATGTCACCCACCTCACAGATCTAGGTTCTCACCCAGTCCCCTCCCTGCCCCCACACTGCTGCCACCCCATCAACACAACTGTACCTTCACCTGTGGCTGCCCCCATGACACAGCGGCAGTGGTGACAATGCAGTGGATGTAGGGTCAAGGACAATGATGCCATGTCGGTGCAGGAAGCCCCAGTAGGGCTGGCAGCGATGCAACAGCAGGGGTTGGATCCCCTGCCTGAAATGTCTTCACCTGACTTCATGCATGGCCTGCCGCTGCTAGGATCCCAATGAAGTCTCTGCCATGCAGTATGGTGGCTCTCAAATATTGAATCTCATGGGTTTTTAGGGCAAATTATTCACTTTGTTCAGCACACACAAAGTGGGGGCTGCTATAAGTTCCCTGCTAGCTCTAAACATTCCCTCCTCGGCTACAAGAAGCAGGCCCTCTTTTGGAGTACTATAACAAGCCTTAAAGCAACAATATATCATATACTACAGCCTCCTATGCTGTACTTTCTTCTTCAGTCTTCTTCCTTTTTTGTTATTCAACTTTGAACATTACCATTGCCCCAAAATATAGAACTGTAGCAACCATGTGGCCAAGCCAGCCTTGTTTTACTGTTAATTTTGTTTGTTTTGTAGCCGCTCCTATCTTTTGGTAAGCTTTATTTGTTTTAGAATATCTGTTTTGATATCTGTAAAAATAATGAAGAAATACTATAAACCAAAAAGATATCCAGCTGACCTCTTACAGCTTATGGCTTGATTTTATTGTCACTTATATAGTGCTTATAGCATTTATAGTATTTGAAGTGCTAAGTGCTTGGTAACCTTGCCTCAAAGTAATGCTGTGTTCCACGTCTTTTTGCCTAGCACAAATAACATCAAAGCGGAAATTGAAAAAGAAAAACACTTTAAAGCTAATTGAAGGAAGATCATTTTTGTAGTCAGCACCCAAACAACTTTGAGAAAAAGGCCACTTGCATTTTGCCACCCTGGCTCCAAAAGCTCAAAGGAGTTGGCCCCTGCTTTATTTCAGGGGGCGGGGAAGGTTCCACAAGCTAGGTGCCCTAATAGAAAAGGTGTTTTGGGGAGCCATTGCTCCTCTCCTGAAACACCCACTTAACATGAGGCCCATTAAAAACCTTGAGCCACATTGAGCTGAACTGAAGCACTTAGCATGAGAGTTTAAACATTTTGTTTGAAAATGCTAGAGTCTTCTTGCAGAACTGCCTGCATAGAATCAGGACATTTCCTTTGATTTCAGTGGAACTTCATTCCAATTCTGGATTAGCAGTCTCTGCTGGATTTGCCTTCTCTGGAGCAACATGCAGGGATCGGGGCCTATTTGATTCTCTCTTCGTTGGGACATGGAACAGGACTTAACCAAAAGGAAGCACGGGCGAAATGTTTCCCCGCTCAGGCCAAGAGCCCTTTCGACAAAAATCAAAAGCTCTAACGAGGAAACACGCAGCTAGTTCTATGCTTTATTCCGAAGAAGACCATCTCTTGGTTCCCCCGCCTTCCATATTGCCCGCCCCTGTCTCCCCCTGCAGTTCCTGTGCCCTTTCTGGCTGCCTGCCTCTCTCTCGTGAAACTGACTAAGCTTGGCGCTGCCAGGCTTTGCATGTTCGTCAGTTTCACTTGGTGGCCACCAGCACAGGCGGTGCGGCAGGGAAACACAAAGCGGGGAAGGGAGGAGGGAGGGAGAAAGAGAGAGGCAGGGAGCGAGCGAGAGGAAACAACAGCCGGGGGGGAGGGGGAGGAGGAGGAGAGGAGGAGGAGGAGGAAGAAGAAGAAGATGAAGGGAAGGGAAGGGAGGGGAGGGGAGGGGAGGGGAGGGAGGGGGAATCATCTGGCATCGCTGAGCAAAGGGGAAGGGCTGGCTGCGAGCCGAGAGGTTTATCACCTCGCCCTTGGTTGCGCTGGAAAGGAGGCTGAGAAAAGTTGAGCCTTCCTGCCCGCCCTTCTCCTTCCCCTAAGCCTCGAGACCGGAGCGAAGGCAGCCTCCTCCAGCTAGCCGCACGTCGGCGGCAACTCTCCGCCACGAAACGACTGGCTGATCCCCCCTCTGCTGAGAATAGCGTTTAACCGTTCATGCATCATGTGTGTCAAATAAATGCCTGATTGAGGCCCTCAGCGGAGGAATTAGCCTGCCTTGCGCTGCAAATGCACAAGAGGAAGGAAAGTGCTGAGGCATCCTTGCCTCGCCGTTTAGCCACGTTCACGCCAGGCTTTCTGATTGCTCCGGTGCTGTCGCGGATTTTCTTTGTGCAGACGCATTTTTTCTCTCCCCCCCCACCTCCCCCGCAGAGGAGGGTGGGAGAGGAGAAAGAGAGAGAAAGGGAGGGAGGCAGCTGGGTCACAGGAGCGTCAAACGAGGCTGAGAGACAAGCTCCGACGGAGCGCTCAGTTTAATTAAACCAAACAGCATTCCCGAACGCTGCTCTCGGAGTCGGAACATTCAGCGCTCAACCAGCCCCCAGGTTTTTGTTTGTTTGTTTTACCTCCCCATCCTAACCATTTGGATGAAAGGTCCCGTTGATCTGAATGAGAGCGGTTTCCGACTGCATCTGTTTCGGGTTTGGATGCAATCCTTGGCCAAATGCCCCTGGCTGGACCCTATAGGTTTCAGACTCATGACGCAGGCAATCCCTCGCGTTTTAGGTTACGTCTGGTTCAGGTCACGGAGAAGTCGCTGGGACGCGAAGCAGCTTTAATTCTGGACAGGGTTGTGGGTCTCTAGCCGATGGGCAGAAACCGATAAAAAGGAACAAAATAAAAAAAAATCCTTCCAGCAGCACCTTAGAAACCAACTAAGTTTGTCATTGGTATGAGCTTTCGTGTGCATGCACACTTCTTCAGATACCTTCTTCAGAAGTGTGCATGCACACGAAAGTTCATACCAATGATAAATTTAGTTGGTCTCTAAGGTGCTGCTGGAAGGAATTTTTTTTATTTTGTTTCGACTACAGCAGACCTACCTACCTGTAACGAGAAAAAGGAAGAAAGAGGTGGACGTGGACGCTTCCTTCCCCCACCTCGACCTGAGCGGTTCCCGAGGGGAACCAGCTCGTAGTCTAGCTGGAGATATTTTAGATAAGCCTGAGGACCAGACTCGCTGGGGCTCCTCCTTTGCTTTCTAGGCCACCGCTATCTGATGCAACAGACTTCAGGCCTCCCTCCATCTTTGATGCCCCAATAAAGGTCAATGAGGGTGGAACCATGAGTTGAAAGAGGCGTTTCTGTAGCCCCAAGCCCCAACAACAGGGACACAGGAAATGGCCTTATACCGAGTGAGACCATTGGCCCGCCTACATTGTGTACAGTGTACACACTGTATACCTTTACAGTCGAAGCATATCCTTTCCCTCAAAGGGCACTGAAGTTTTTTAAAGGTTGGTGGGAATCGTAAAGGGGTACATAGCAGTGCCCAGAATTCCTTGAGGAAAAGGATGTATTGGGGTGTGCTGCAAAGGAACAGAGTTTGCGCATCCTCAGGATTGTCATCCACCCTCATTGACAGAGCCGCCCCGCGCCACACACCCCGGATTTCAGGCAGGGGTTGTTGTTGTTTAGTCGTTTAGTCGTGTCCGACTCTTCGTGACCCCATGGACCATAGCACGCCAGGCACTCCTGTCTTGCACTGCCTCCCGCAGTTTGGTCAAACTCATGTTCGTAGTTTCGCGAACACTGTCCAACCATCTTGTCCTCTGTCGTCCCCTTCTCCTAGTGCCCTCAATCTTTCCCAACATCAGGGTCTTTTCCAAGGATTCTTCTCTTCTCATGAGGTGGCCAAAGTATTGGAGCCTCAGCTTCACGATCTGTCCTTCCAGGGAGCACTCAGGGCTGATTTCCTTAAGAATGGATAGGTTTGATCTTCTAGCAGTCCATGGGACTCTCAAGAGTCTCCTCCAGCACCATAATTCAAAAGCGTCAATTCTTCGACGATCAGCCTTCTTTATGGTCCAGCTCTCACTTCCATACATCGCTACTGGGAAAACCATAGCTTTAACTATACGGACCTTTGTCGGCAAAGTGATGTCTCTGCTTTTTAAGATGCTGTCTAGGTTTGTCATTGCTTTTCTCCCAAGAAGCAGGCGTCTTTTAATTTCGTGACTGCTGTCACCATCTGCAGTGATCAAGGAGCCCAAGAAAGTAAAATCTCTCACTGCCTCCATTTCTTCCCCTTCTATTTGCCAAGAGGTGATGGGACCAGTGGCCATGATCTTGGTTTTTTTGATGTTGAGCTTCAGACCATATTTTGCGCTCTCCTCTTTCACCCTCATTAAAAGGTTCTTTAATTCCTCCTCGCTTTCTGCCATCAAGGTTGTGTCATCTGCATATCTGAGGTTGTTGATATTTCTTCCGGCAATCTTAATTCCGGCTTGGGATTCATCTAGTCCAGCCTTTCGCATGATGAATTCTGCATATAAGTTAAATAAGCAGGGAGACAATATACAACCTTGTCGTACTCCTTTCCCAATTTTGAACCAATCAGTTGTTCCATATCCAGTTCTAACTGTAGCTTCTTGTCCCACATAGAGATTTCTCAGGAGACAGATGAGGTGATCAGGCACTCCCATTTCTTTAAGAACTTGCCATAGTTTGCTGTGGTCGACACAGTCAAAGGCTTTTGCATAGTCAATGAAGCAGAAGTAGACGTTTTTCTGGAACTCTCTAGCTTTCTCCATAATCCAGCGCATGTTTGCTATTTGGTCTCTGGTTCCTCTGCCCTTTCGAAATCCAGCTTGCACTTCTGGGAGTTCTCGGTCCACATACTGCCTAAGCCTGCCTTGTAGAATTTTAAGCATAACCTTGCTAGCGTGTGAAATGAGCGCAATTGTGCGGTAGTTAGAGCATTCTTTGGCACTGCCCTTCTTTGGAATTGGGATGTAGACTGATCTTTTCCAATCCTCTGGCCATTGCTGAGTTTTCCAAACTTGCTGGCATATTGGGTGTAGCACCTTAACAGCATCATCTTTTAAAATTTTAAATAGTTCAGCTGGAATATCATCACTTCCACTGGCCTTGTTATTAGCAATGCTTTCTAAGGCCCATTTGACTTCACTCTCCAAGATGTCTGGCTCAAGGTCAGCAACCACACTACCTGGGGTGTATGAGACCTCCATATTCAGGCAGGGGATAGAACCTAAAACCTTCTGCATGCACACGAGATGCTCCACCATTGAATTAGGGGCGGCGCTTCTCCTAACAATAACAATAGCAGTGATTATAACGATACCAGTTCACAGATCTTTGAGATGCCGAACACTAAAATTAATGCAAGCGGATGGAGCCCAAAGCCAGAGCTCCTCACCTAGCGAGGTAATTAAGCAAGAAACCTTCCGGCAATGACTGCGCTGTTATCCTCTTTCATCTCTTACGCGAACCCACACATTTTGAGTGGGAGTAATTTATGTCAGCGGGGCATATTTTCAAGCAATGCGTTTAGAATTGGGGTTTGGGGGTCTTTATACAGATTGATTCCCGCTACACCCCCCCTAAACACACGCTTAGCATCCTTTCCTTGTCCCTGTCCCCTGTGATAAAGGGATGGATTTTCATTTTTGCTTCCCTTCCTATAGTGTTTAGTAGGAGTTGGGACTTGGCGCGTCTCTGCATGGATGAACACAAGGAAGCTCACTCTGGTGTGGACCTCCTTCAATCACACATCTTTGTGATTTGATGGACAAGTGAAAGGCTCAGGAATAGAAGGAAGCGATGGAAATTGGAAGGAAGCAGAGTTTGGCCAAACATTAGTAGAACCGATCAACCAATGGTGTCTGCCTGCCTGCCTGACCCCGGAGGTGGTGGTTTCTCTCCTTTGCTGGAGAGGCTGGAAAGGACAACGCAATCGCAAGATTTCTGTATTGAGCAGTGTGTGTGGAAATGGCTGAGCTCCAGTGTCCCTTAGGGAAGGGCTGCAGCTTAGTGGCTGAGCATCAGTTTTGCATGCAGAAGGTCTCAGGTCCAATCCGTGGCATCTCCAGGCAGAGCAGGAAAAGACTCTTTGTCTGAAACCCTGGAGAGCAGCTACTGTACAGTCCGGAAGTTGACAATACTAAGCTAGATGGACCAATGGTCAGAGCAGGGCAGCTTCCTATGAAAGGGCCTTTCAGAATCTCTCCTCCTCCACTGCCTTTGGCACCCCGGGTTTAACTGGCGCTCGGGTTCCTCTGAATAGTGCCCTGAGCTTCCTTCCCCATCTTTTCTTTCTTTCAATGCCAGAGTACAGTCAGGGAATTTGAGACGAATTAGATCAACCCAACAGAGCTCCCAGGTCAGAGCGGTGGCAGGCTCCCATTTCTTTGCTTAAGTGCCTTCAGGGGCCAAGGCCCTCTCCTCTGTTTTGGTTCGTTACCTGTAAACAGCAGGTGAGCCCCCTCCCTTACGGCTACTCCGGCTTCGAGGAGCAACTCCTGGCCAGCGCACCGAAGGCCTTTCCTTCCCTGGGAGAATTTCCAGTGACAAAATTCACCCGGCTGCAAAATACATCTATTTGATTGTACAAGCATTTTAAGAGGAGAGAGGAGAAAATAAGATAGCGCCAAACTATTTCAAAGTGAACTTAGAAGACAAGATGGAGACATTTGGGGTGCGTGTGCTGGACCAGAAAGAGAGAGCCAGAGGGAGGGGAGGCGGAGGCGGAGGCAGGAAATTGCTTCGGGCTCCTATTTGTGTGTCAAGTTTCAGTCCTCGCTGACATTTCTGGCTGAACGCCACAGTCCTGCAAATGGAAAATCAGGTGGTGCTAAGGGAGGCAAGGAAGGCGAAGTGGAGCGGGGTGTGCGTCTGTGGGGTGGGGGTGGGGGTGCGCGTTCCGTTGGCAAATGGGGCAGACCACCGCCTCTCCCCTCCCCTCCCGCGCGCGTCCCTCGGGCAGAGCGGCCGTGGCGATCGTCACTGTGCAGCGGAGGGGATGAATCAAGCAGGCATCTGAGCGGAGCGCGGGCACCTTCCGCAATCCATTCAGGCACTGAAGCGCGTGAAAGGCTGCTGATCGCTGCCATTGTTACACGCGGCCGATGTGGGAACCGGAGCCTCAGCTCTGGCAAGAGATAAATAGCCTCTGACAGCGCCTCCTCGCCAGGGGATCGCCTCCAATTGCACGCGGCGGATGCTCCCAGGTCGGTGTTGCTCTCTTTAATGCACTCAGCCGTCGCTCGTTCCCTTGGCCCCGTCCCTCCCCGCTTACATTTCCCTCCCTCCCCCACTCCCCTGCCCTCCCTCCCTCTCTCCTCCTCCCTCTCCTCCCCCCGCCCTTCAGTGTTTGGAGTCCGGGATCGCCCTGCTGCTGCATTCGCTTCACCACAGCGAGGTTTTCGGAGCCGCCGCGATTGATGTTGGCCACCTCCGCGTTCAAAGCCTTACTAGTCATGGAGCCCCCGAAAACCCCAAACAGCTCAAATCCACAAACCCCAATAAGCCGAAAGCCTACTTATTCACAGGAAGGCCCCGTCCGCAAATCCGTTCAGCTAATCCACCAGGTTTGGTATATATACCAAACACAAGCCCCTTATAAGTCGACGTCTTTCCTAACAATCCTGAACTACGACCCCTGAAGAGAGTCACTTCACACACCTCATTTCGTCTTAATGGAGCTGTGGATCGGAGCTGTTCATTTCCTCTCTCGAAATCCTTTTCCCGGGGAGCCTCGGGGAGCAGGGTAAGGAAAGACTCGAACAGCGCGACCCATTGTTTATATGGAAGTAAGTCCCATAGAGTTGAATGGGTCTCACTCTCTGGGCGGTGTGCATAGAACTGCAGGCTCCTGATGCCATTTAAAAATTGGCAGGCGATGGTTATAATGATTAGGAGTGACCGCAGCCCTCCGTTCGCTCCCTGCTAGAATTAGGGCTGTCCGAGATCGCAGATCCCTATGGATTGGCAACAGAAATCGATCAACTTCCTGACGGTGCGAGGGGAGGGTGATCAGGGCTTGTAGAAAGGATAAGATGTTTCCCAGAGGCCTTCTGGACACACAAACTTTTTTTTTTTTTGCCTGCGCAGACATCTCGATCCGCCTCCCAGTTGAGCTGGAGCCCAACAAGTCCGCCCACCTTTACAATGAATGGAAGCCCCCCCCCCCCGTTTTTAGACTAAGTAGAGTCTCTTGGAAGGCAGGAAGCTAGCAGAACTCCAGCCGAGCTCCAGGGCAGGCTGAAATAGCTGGGGCTTCCTTCCAAGCAAGCGCGTTCGGGATGACGTGTTGCCTTAAATCGGCTCGGTTGTGGAAAGAGACGGGCCTTCCCACCAACGTCCTGTCCAGCCATCTTGGCTATATATATACTGTAGCACCTTCCTTCCAAAGCCAGGAGACTGAATGCGACTTTGTCGGAGTATTGTGCCCGGCCTCATCTGGAGCAATGCTTTGGGAGTGCGCGCAGAACACACACACCCGCTCCATATTTTGCCTTCCCATGGGTGCAGCCTTTCCTAAGACCTGGGCATTGGCCCACACTGATAGTTTGCTAAGTAGTTTGGCCCACAGGAAGCAACAGCTCCCTCTGCATGCAGTGGCCCTTGGACCTAAAGTGGCAAAAGACCCGCAGTCTCACTTGCGAGGTAAGCCTCTTTGAACTCTGTAAGGCTTACTCCCTAGTACTGGGATTGCAGTGCGCAATGAAACCGCCTTCCTAGGGTGTTTAGTGATCGACCAGGCAGCCCCCTTGAGCCGGAAGTAAAAAGTCCCATTTAAACTGGTGCAAAACCCACTAAATAGGCTCGAACTGGAAGTAAGGCACAGTAGACGCTCTACTGTGGGGGCGGGGGCGGGGCTATGTGTGCGTGCTTATCCATACTGTCGTTTGGGGAGATAGCAAGCTTCCTGTACCTCCTTTAATTCTCCGTTGTCCATATCATGCTCCCCTCCAGACCTGCCTTGCCACACTTTCCCCTCCCTCAATCCGGATTTTATCATACCAAGAATGCTCCGAAAAGAAGGCTATGAGAAAATCCGGACTGAGGTTCGGGAAAGTGTGGGATTAAGGCAGTCATCTGGAGGGGGACATGATATGGACTACGGGAAATTAATGGAGGTACAGGAAGCTTGCTATCCACGTTAAAGGGCATTATGGATGAGCCCTAGGCTTGCATCTGAGTAAACGGCCATAGGGTCAAGGCGGTTGATCGGAAGAGTTCCAAGTAATTCATTACGTGCCAGCGGCTCTGTAGGCCTAGGAGAAGGACTCGCCTTTAGGGCAAGAACTCCGGCTGAACTCGTTTGCGGATGGCACTCCGGCGCCGTCCTGGTCTCGCTTTCTTCCTGGCTGCAGCGCGCTCGCAGGCAGCCGTTTCATGTCTGGCCACAGACGAGTCAAGCGGGAGGCTCCCGGAGAAAATCCTATCCTCAGGCTTTTCCTGTTGAGGGAACTTGCAGGAGCGCAGCAGAGGCGAGTCTTGCAGCGGACCTGAAGCAGAGCGGTGGGAAGGAGGCTCGGAAGAAAACCGGTTCCCCTTCCCAGCCTGTAGTCCCCGACTCCTCGGCACGGGAGGAGGAGGGAGGGATGTACTGACGGGCAGGCCGCCAGCCTCTCCTCCCCCTCCTGCGCATAATCAGGCAGCTAAATGTCACCGTCAGGACTGGCGGTGGGTGCTGGGGCTCTTGCTCGAGGGACTCGTGCTCGGGGGACCACTGTCTCTGACCTGGAATGAGTTCCTTTTTAATACCGCCACCCTTTCCAAATAATAATAATAATAATCCTCACAAGACACGCTAGTTTCGGAAGAAATTTATTTCAAGAGAACGAAGCCATATCTTAATACAGGGTTACTTCGAAGTACTGCACATACAATATGTGAAGCTCCTTGTTCAGTGCCTTCGTTAACCTTTCCTACTCCGCGGTGACCCTCCAGACGCTGCTACAGCTCCCATCATCTCTGACCATGGGTTATGGTGACTACGGCTGAAGCCCAAAAGCAACTGGAGGGTCACCGGTCCACCATCCTTGCTCTCCTTCGGGAGTTTAAGGCTCTGGGGGACCTCAAGCAGAGAGGGATCTTTCCACGCCCCAGAACCAGAGTTCCAGTTAAATGGCAATGTCAGGGATCGAACACGCAAAGAACCTGTAATCCGCCTGAGTCCCATCCAGGAAAGAAGAGGGGTATCAGCAACAACAAGTGTTTAATCGCTTATTATGCCGTCTCCTTGGGCGCAATGAGACTTGCTATTCCTGCTAACTAAGCTTGGGAGATCCTAATACAATATTCACAAATGAGGGGTCTGGCTGCTCAGCGACGAGACGAAAACACTCTGCGCTTGCTCAGAAGCATGGTTTCAAACACAGTATCCTAGGATTGAGTCCTGGCACCGGAAGCACGTTGTGGGACTTCGACGTTGCCAGACCAGGCTCCCTGTGTGGCCCCTGTGCAAGCCCCACTCCCACCCCACCCCCACCCCCCGCCACCCCTCCTTTCCTCAGCATGCTTTGTTCTGTGGCGTCAGTGAGCAGGCTGAGCTACCAGTCTTTATTTTTTAAGCAGGCTAGTAAAAATGTTTATCTTGTTTCAATGTGATCCAATGCTGTCTGGTGGTTTCTTTCACGATTTTTTTTCGTGTAGAGTCCCGGTAAGAGGACTGCCTTCCCGCTCTTGACTGCAACCCAGTCCTACCGGTGTCTTGTGTCTCCCGGTGTTGGGTGTGTGTGGGGGGGGCTGCGGGGAGAGCTTGGCCCAGCAATGGGCGAGCTGCCCTTGGAAAGGAGACGGAGACTCGCAGCCAGAAAGAAAAAGGGAAGGGAAGGGAGAAAGGGAGAGCGCCCGCGCCTTGCTTGTTCCCAGTGAGTCATCCTTTGCAACGGAGCCGCGTTTGCAGGTGCAGCTAAGCTGGGTGCTACCTGCTCAGAGGAGGTAGGAGGCTTTGGCGGGGTGCGGGGAAGCTGTATCCAGCCAGACCTCGAGCTTCTTCCGCTTGCCGCGGAGGGTTTTTTTAGGCCAAGTCCCCACCTTCCACCCCCTGGACTCGAGAAAGCGGTTTTTGGCAAGGCGTCATCCCCGACACTACGTGCTTCGGGCGCTCTGCGCCCCAGAGAATCCAGGCAACATTTTGCCAAGCGCTGCTTTCCAGGCGCGGCTGCTGCGCTTTTAGGGGGGGTCGGTTCCCCCACCCCCAACTTCCCTTCACTGGTGTGTCTCAGCCTCGTCTCGTAAACTGCTAATGATTTATTACCTAGGCTAAGTGCTTAATTTGTGAATATGAAACAGATTAAAAGGCATATTTTAGCAGGCAGACCACGGCAAGGCCAGCAGCTGTTTCGAATTTGGAGGTATTTCCAGCCTCCTGGAGAACGCGAGCCAACCCCCAGCAGGAAGGGGGGCGGCGGCTGTCGCTCCTTCCTGGGATAGGAAAGGCCATCTTTGCCTTCCCCCACTTGGCTGGCTCCATCAGGACATCCCTAAGTTCCCTTAGCACACACGGAGTTCCTTCCGTTGATTTCTGTAGGACTGACGACCCCATCTCATTATGTGTGCTTACTTGGAAACAAGTCTACTGGAATTCATTGGATATATTCTACCAAAGGATAGCTGCTTACCCCTTCAGTTGATACTGTGTCACGGGCTCCCCGCCGCCCACAACAGGCCTATTTTAAGCAGGTTTGTTCCTGCTTCTGTTTTATAGGTTTAACTGAAAGTTTCTTTCAGGTAAGCGTATATTTAGAACTGCAACGTAATGGAGTCTTTTAGGTCCAATGTAAAGATCACCGCAAATTCTGAATAAGAGTCACCTACAGACCACTGATCGAACTAGCCGTCGAATGATTCAAGATTGGCTAGGCCACGGGTGTCAAACACAAGGCCCGGGGGCCAAATCCGGCCCGCCAGACCTCGTCATGTGGCCCGCCGAGCGCCCCAGCCAGCGGGACCCAGCCGACAAAGCGCCGACAAACAGCTGGGGCCTGAGGGGGGGTAGAAAGGCGGCCGGAGCAGCGCTGCGTGGAGCGCCCTGAGCCACAGCAGGAGAAGGAGGAGGCAGCTTGCCAGGTCAGCGCCCAGCAGCGCCGCACGGAGAGTCCTGAGCCTCTGCGACGCAGCAGTGCTCTGTAGCACTTTGAATCCTCCTCCTCCTGCCACGGCTCGGTGCTTGGAAACGGCTGCTGCTGCTGCTGCTGAAGCACAGACAAAGCACCCAGCAGCGCCGCGTGGAGGAGGAGGATTCAAAGTGCTACAGAGCACTGCTGCGTCCCAGAGGCTCAGGACTCTCCGTACGGCGCTGCCGGGCACCGACCCGGCAAGCCGCCTCCTCCTCTTGCCTCACCTCCACCTCCTCCTCCTCCTGCCGCGGCTCAGCCTCATGAATGTGAGCTCAGCAGCGGCTCAGCCTCATGAACGTGCAACTCTGAGGCTTTACGCACGTCTCCTAAAGCGGACACCTGCTGCCTCACGCTGCACGGGAAATGCTTTTTGCCCCTGGGTCCCTTCGCGCTCTTTTCTGGCGCTGAATCAAGGTGGCGACCCCCCCTTCCCTTCCTTCCTTCCTTCCTCTCTCTCGTTCTTATTCTTTCTTTCCCTCTCTACTTCCTTCCTTCTTTCTCCCTTTCCGTCTTCTCTCCCTCTTTCTTTTTCTTTCCTTCTTTATTCCCTTCCTTCTTTCCTACTCTTCTTTCTCTCCCCTCTTTCCTTCCTCTCTCCCTCCTGCTCCCTCTTTTCTTTCTTCCTTCCTTCCTTCCTTCCGTCCTTCCCATCTTTCTTCCTCTCCCTCATTCTTATTCTTTCTTTCCCTCTCTACTTCCTTCCTTCTTTCTCCCTTTCCGTCTTCTCTCCCTCTTTCTTTTTCCTTCCTTCTTTATTCCCTTCCTTCTTTCCTACTCTTCTTTCTCTCCCCTCTTTCTTTCCTTCCTCTCTCCCTCCCACTCCCTCTTTTCATTCTTCCTTCCTTCCTTCCGTCCTTCCCATCTTTCATCCTCTCCCTCATTCTTATTATTTCTTTCCCTCTCTACTTCCTTCCTTCTTTCTCCCTTTCTGTCTTCCTCTTTCTTTTTCTTTCCTTCTTTATTCCCTCCCTTCTTTCCTACTCTTCTTTCTCTCCCCTCTTTTCTTCCTTCCTTCCTCCCCTCCCCTCCCCTCCCTCTCCCTCTCCTCAGAAACATAGGATGCTGCTTTATACTTCTGGCCCTTAAACCCTGGAACCAGGAGAGCAGCTCCAGTGAGTCAACCTCAGCCAGTCCCTTTGGTGAAGGGTGGTGGCTCACTGGCAGAACATCTGTCCTGCATGCAGAAGGACCCCAGCATCTCCAGGTACCAGTAGCTCTGCAAAGGTCCTGCATGAAACCCTAGCGAGCCTCCACCACCCAGTGCAGTTACCAAAAATCATTTTCAATAAATTGTACAATAATTGTACATTTGAATATCTACTTGCCATTATTCTGACTATATTTCTGCTTTCAGAGCTAGTTATTACTTACATTAATACAAAAAAACAGTAATAATTGAATGCAGTGACAATAATTTATGATAATAAAGAGTGGACACATAGTCCTACAGATACAACCGGCCCTTTGAGGGTGACCAAACTGCTGATGCGGCCCCCGATGAATTTGAGTTTGACACCCCTGGGCTAGGCCTAGGGTGTTTTCTGTCCATTCATGCTTCTACGCGAGGAATTATAACCCCAGATTAGAATAGTGAGCAGAAATGTGGTTAACCCGGATTAGTCAATAACCAGTACAAGGTGGTTCCATCTTTGGGCTTTGGCTCCAGGTTTTGATAACAAGAAGCAGGAATAACAGAGCTGGGAGTCAATGAATGAGACTTCCGTGCCACTTGATGATCCGGGGTTTGTCCAGTGAGGTAAAGAAAACCATTTCAAATGGAAAGTCAAGCCCACCATTAGAGAAGTTTTTAAACTGTTAGAAGAAGCTGGCGGCGCAAAAAAAGAGAAAACCTAGCTGACACCTAAACAGTTAATAAAAGCAGGGTTACTTGCCCCCCCCCACTTCCCCTTCCAGGATTAACTCCAAATCAAGCCAGTGCAACCGCGGGCTGGTGGTCCCAGCAAAAGGCACGTGATGCTAAGAGCAACGTAAACATCCAGCGGAGAACAAAGACGAATCATTACAGTCACTTCTGCCGGCAAAACTTAAGCAGCGAGAGAGGAGGAAAGTTCTTGCCAAAAATAGCCAGGAGATAATCAAAATAAATACCTTTGATGTAGCCGTGCTCCGGCTGGCCGCCACTTTGTGCGGAGTTCCCTGCCGCTCCCTCCCCAAACAAGGAGCCCGCACAATTAAGCGCCTTCCTTTGAAAGGAGGCCGGGCGGAGAGGAGATCTCGGCTTTTGTCGCTTCCAGGCGGCGTCGCACATCAAAGGGGTGGCGGCTCGGTCCTTGAAGGTTCCTCCGGCTGCGCAGACTTAGTGGAGCAGAGCCAGCGTGCGAACTGCTTCTCCCGCCCCGCTTGGATACTTTTGTTAAGGGGCAATCTTGACCACATGGAAGCCTCTGGGAATCGGGGGCTGGGAAAGGAGGGAGGGAGAGGCGGACAGAGAAAATTAAATGGTATGGCTAGGAAAGCATGTCGATATATAGGCCTCAGAGATGGAGTATGGGCTGTGGGGGAAAGTGCAGTCTCCAGCCCTCAGCGCTTTTGGTTGTCCTATGCTATGCAAACTTTTGGAGGGGGCCACTGAACTCAGTGGCACTTTCGAGTCATCACGTTGTAATAAGGACCAGTAGCAGGGCTAGCAAAGACCTCTGGCTCAGGTGTCTGCCACCCTAGCAGCGAGTGTCGGTCCGGTTTCATTTGGCTTCAGGCATTGCCTTACGAGTTTTAAGGACTTCTCAGCAAGCTATGGCTTCGATCCACAAAAAGCGTGCTAAAACCTAAAGCCAGTCAATATTTTAGGACTGCCGCCTTCTCTTATAGGAGAACGGAACTCAGGTAAGCAGGGTTTGCCAAACAGAAGTCTAGGACTAGGACTCTTAAGACCACCGTTCTTCGTAAATACGACCTATTGAAACGAGTTAACTTCCCCGTAAGAATGGCTGGGATCCTGCAGGACCCTTTGCGGCAGAGGCGGGGGAACCCTGGGTCTCCAGAGATGTTGCTAAACTACAACTCCCATCAGCTCCAACAAGCATGTCCAGCGGCCAAAGAGGATTGGAGTTGTAGTCCAACAGCAACTGGAGGGCCAAAGGTTCCCCACCATTGCTTTTCAGAAGCAGACGATACAAAGGTGGCCCAACATCTCGTTGTTTAAAACGAGCCCTCCGGAGCTAGTTTGAGAGCAGAGCGCGCGGGTGATCGTCGCCTTGACGTCTTGCCCAAAGAAACGCGGGGGTGGGGGAGGATTCTGCCTGCAGTCTGTATTCTGGGTTGTTGTTATAAGGGTGATGAGGATGACAGCCATTTGTTTGCCTCCCTCCTTTTTGCGTTGGAGAACGAGAGCAGGATTCCGCCCGGAGCCTGAATAACCTTCAGGAATTCCTCTTGGCCCGCTTCCAAGCGACGCCTCTCACTCCCCTCCCCTCCCTGAGCCCAGCCCATCTTGATGAGGGCGTTCGTTGTCTCCCTCTCTTTTCCCTTCAGAATCTGAAGGTGAAAGCTCATGGGAAAGAGGAAGAGGAAGAAAGCGCAGCTCCGGCTAATTATATATCGCTTGCAAAAGTGGCTTCCCTTGGCTGCCTCGCGCGTTTGGCTGCCATAGCCAGCGAGCCCGGCCGCTCCTGCCCCTCCCGCTTTCGTCGCCACCGAAAGGCAGCTCGCTGTCCTGTATTTCAAATGACTAAGCTCAGGGGGACAGGCGAATAAACGCGCAGAGGACAGAGACATAACACCAGGCTTTCCTTTCGCTTATGCAAGCATAGGATCGACCTACAACCTCTAAATGCCCTAGGTGGGACGTGCTTCTCTCGGTAAACGTGCTTAGGATCGGATCACACAAACCTGGACTTAGGCGTGTTGACTCGGAAGTAAGCGCACGTCCCACTAATTTCTATCGCTTTTATAGTAACAGTGCTTGGCATTGACTTCTAGTTCTAGAGTGTTCAGAGAGCTTTCGATGCAACCATAGAACCCAACTCTTAGGGACCGAGGTAAAATATTTGAGCCCCCCCCTCAAGTTGATGAGCATTGCCATTCAAATGGTGTGCGTGCGCGGTGTCTTGTGATGTGGGGCGGGCGCTACCTCCGCCCCCTAATATTTTATTCAAGTTGACACCCCTGGTTGCAGGCTTATGCGGCCGGTCGGTATTCTGAACCGCCCGGCCTAGTAGACAGTGGGCTGATGCTAAAAGACGGTGGGTTTAGTAGCCCAAGGCGATACTTGAACCCGGGTCTCCCCGGTCGGTGCGTCGCCCTCTCAGCCTCTCCATTGCACTAGCGCTTGTTTTCCTTGGCCCAGGGGTCAAGCAGCTTTCCGGCCCGATCCCACCGTGCTCATTGTACTTCCTCCTAGGGAGGCTCAGGCCTCAGCAACCTTGGCTGCAAATGGAAGCAGCGAGGGTTCCGGACTTGGATCGGATTTCACAGCGTGAGTAGGCGCCGGGCGGGGGCGTGAGTGTAGCTTTCGCGCATTTTCCAGCCCAAGTGCCGGCGGGGATCATTAGCTGCGAATGGACAATCGCTGCCTGCCTCCTGGCGCCCTATCAGTCAGCCCCGTGTGCTGCGCGCGAGAGCTGAGGGCTGTTGCCTGCCGGCGGCGCGAGACCTTAGGGGAAAAGAACAGAGACAGCTCGGCTCGCTGTGCACAAAGCGAGGGCGGCGGGTGGGAAGGGGAAAGAGGTGTGGGGAGAACCCTTTCGTTGTATGGAGCAAGAGGGGATGTATGGAGGTGTACTGCGGAAGAGGCAGCTGCTGTCGCCGCCTTTCCATCCTCCTCTCTGTGCAAAGGGAGAGCGGGTTTCTTACAGCCGCCGCGTTTCTTTGGGCATTGCTTACGAGCGCCGAGAAAGAGCCCTGTGTCATCCTCAGCAGAGCAGAACAGACAGTGCTGGCTAAGAGAAAAATGACTCGCGGTGCCCTTGTTGCGCCCAAAGTTATTGCTCTTGTGAGCCACGGACGCGTCTGGTGCCGGAGCGGTATAAATAGCTGGAGTGGGAGAGGGAGAGGATGCGAAGACCAGGTGTGCAATGTCACTGAACAGATTGCAAGCAACGGTTGATCCCTTGTCAGATGTTGCTGCCAATTACCAGGAGAGAGATGACAGAGAGCCGAGCAGCCTTTGGATAAAGGAGCGAAAGGAAAGGAGGAGGAGGAGGAGAAGGGCGGGAGGGGGACACCCACCAACTTTGGGGTGGGGAGGCTTAAGTCGAATACTAGATCAGCGCGGTTGACGATGCGTTTGTGAGCAAAGCTATCGGAAAGCAAGGCTTGCGGGGATGGCTGGTGTTAACACCAAGTCCAAGCAGGCGCAGATGGAAATAAGATTTAATTTAAAATCAGTGGGGCTTATTTCCATATATGCCAGTTTAGTGCCTGCCTCCTGCGAGATGGAAAAAAGTGGCTTCTTGGCTTCAGTGGGGCTTCACTGTGGGATATATATTCCGGTCTCATCCAAGTTCAAACACTAAGCCCAGGTTTTCAGCTAGACTTTATCTTTTATCCCAACTTACTTCCCAAGGCTGGTGTGAGGCTAAAGTGCTGCTCAGAATTTCCTGGAGGAAGAGCCAGAAGCTTGAGGATGCAGTTGCTAGTATGCTCAGTGGGTTTTTATAATAAGAATAATAAGAATAATTTATTATTTATACCCCGCCCATCTGGCTGGGCTTCCCCAGCCACTCTGGGCGGCTTCCAACAGAAAAATAAAACACAATAATCTATTAAACATTAAAAGCCTCCCTGAACAGGGCTGCCTTCAGGTGTCTTCTAAAAGTCTGGTGGTTGTTTTCCTCTTTGACATCTGATGGGAGGGCGTTCCACAGGGCAGGCGCCACCACCGAGAAGGCCCTCTGCCTAGTTCCCTGCAACTTGGCTTCTCGCAACGAGGGAACCGCCAGAAGGCCCTCGGTGCTGGACCTCAGTGTCCAGGCAGAATGATGGAGGTGGAGACGCTCCTTCAGGTATACTGGACCGAGGCCATTTAGGGCTTTAAAGGTCAGCACCAACACTTTGGATTGTGCTCGGAAACGTACTTTTTACTTCTGAGTAAGCATGCATAAGATAAGATGGGACCAGAATATCTTATTTGGAATTTTGGGGGAGTACACCTCATTAAACTAGGTGGGATTTTCTTCTTAGTAAATATACATAGGACCTGGCTGTCAATTGAAGTTTAGCTAGTTTAAATGCTGCACACTGCTGCAAAAAGCAGTGATTTTAAAGCACAGTTCAGGAACACTGTTCCAACATGGCAGCAACATTTTGGCAATACAGTACAAACCAGGTTGTTTAGGAAAGGGACTAGGGTCTCTTCCTTTGGAATTTTTCATGGCCTCCTAAAGAAGAGGAGGGGAGTCCTCTTAATCTTTCTGTTGGTAGTAGAAAGATAAATCATCCAGTAGCACCTTCCAGGTGAGATGGTTTATTTGGAGGCCTGATTTTGTTAGGCTCAGTCCTATCTCCCCAGGTGGTAAACTGAGAAAAGAGTGTGTTCTGGTTACATACATGGACTGCAAAATTAAGGTGTGAATGTGTGCTGCTGCTATACCTTTACTTTGATTATTCTGGCAAGATGCTGAAACTTTCCACAACACTGAAAAGGAGTTACAACTGCAGATTCTGATGTGATAAAATGCATACCCTAGTAGCCTTTCTCAAGGCTTAATTGCAGTTGTATGAATGTAGGTCATATGATATGACACCATATTGTTCAATAGGAACGAACTGTCTCGTTGCAATTATTTGGTTTTAAATTCTGTCACGAGTAATATGAAACCCCTTTCTTGTAGATGTTTGATAATTTGTGCCTATTTCAAATATACAAATTATCACCTGATGTTTTCAGCCATCAAAAGTGATGACCATGTGTCTGTGAATTTCCTTTTTCTTGAAGAGGTGAGAAACCCAAGACAACTCATTGATTAGACAATTGCCAAATCTCTCATGCACACAAGACAAGCTACTTTTTGAAGTGAGAACCACCCCTAATGTTTATTCAGTGCCTAAATAATTTAAGTAAAGTCATACAATTAACTCCACTCTTGAAGTTTCCCATTCACTTTGTCCTTCAGAATCCTTCAGTTTAATAGGAGAACTCAAAGATTTATTGACCATCCACAGCAGGCTCTGGTATTTTTAACTGAGAAGAGAGGGGCTGGGAAAGCCTTTGTTTGGTATTCAGCAAAAATGCACTCCACATAGCATATGCACATTGTGCTTATCCTAAGCTCACAGGGATGGACCAAAAATCCTTGATTGTTCAGGCTGAAGTGAAAGCATTCCTGCTTAGGACCCTTCTCCTTTCTCTAATATGGAATCAGGGTAAATATATATAGGAAAAGTAATATCATTCTCATGCCATGTAATGTTGTAGTATTGCATTGTAAGATGTAGTGTGAAAGAGCATACAAAAGGACATATATTTTAACTACATCCATTTCTAGTGATGGCTTTTGAGTTCTTCGGGGCTCTTTGTCTGGTTTATATGGGGATAAGAGGAGATTCTCAGTTGTATCCAGATTAAGGATGCTCACTAATACGAATATTTAGTGTACGATCCTAATTTATATGCCGATTTGGCAGAAAATGAGCCTTACTTTCAAGGATACTTGCTTTGCATTCACAAAACATTCTCCATATGGAATACAATGTAATAGATTAGCAGAAGGTTAAAAACTATGATAACAATTCGTGAAATCAAATTTTACTTGAGAGTACTTTTCTGCCAGTAGAAAGTAACGCAGCTTGCATGATTCCCTGGCCAGGGCAACTGCCTGTATTTACCACCAATACAGCTACTAATATTATTTACATAAGAAAATGTGAAATTTGTAACTATTGTTCTTCATTACTACACTGTTCATCATACAAAGAAAACTCCTTGGTTTCCTGAGCTGTACCACAGTTGTGGAACACCCTCCATCGCAAAGTACTAGAAAACCAAAGTTTCCGTTCACATGCTCCCTAACCCATGCTGACCATATTAAATCCTCAGTGACCAATGAAACAAATAAACCATACATAAGAGATGTACAAGTGGATCATTCACAACTGCAGGAGCTTTCTGCAGATAACTGGGAAATCAACCATGAAGTCATCATCAAACACCAGCCCCCACCCTGGCATGTCTCTTTTGAAACTGACTGACTTATCTAATGCAATCACTAATACAGAATGGGTGGGTCTGGCATTAGGAGTGTGTGTGTGAGGGGGGAGTCTTAAATCCTGTTGCGTATGTACAAGCCCTTGGGCATACCTAAAGTAGCACTTTGGATCCCAGCCAGAGTGAAAGCATCAAACTCTCTCTAAATCCAAAGATGAATATTACATGGTTAGAATCAGAGGAAGAGTTTCCAGGTTTCAAGGGTACAAGGGCTACTTATTTTGGACTATGTTAGTGGGGAAATCAACAGGCATCTTGTGCAGTGCCAAGGCCCGTCCCTTCAACCATAGCCATACAGTCAGTATAATGACATTTGAACTTGTATCCAGTATGCTGACATGTTTTGCTGGATAGGGGGACATTTCTTATAGATGTGAAAAAGGATGAGGGGAGGCCTGATCCTCAGAGAGTGAAATAAATAGCAGATCTGGCAGCATGTTGAAGTGTTCTTTATCTCTGAAATATAAATGAGCCATATGTGAATTTGGGTGACCTTACACCAAATGCAAACATTCCAGAGGCTGGTGAGAATATCACCATTACTTTCTACTGGTAAAATGTAAGGCAGGGCAACAGGGATGTGGTCCTCACAGATGCTATAGCCCAGGGGTGTCAAACTCAAATTCATCGGGGGCCGCATCAGCAGTGTGGTCACCCTCAAAGGGCCGGTTGTATCTGTAGGACTATGTGTCCACTCTTTATTATCATAAATTATTGTCACTGCATTCAATTATTACTGTTTTTTGTAATAATGTAAGTAATAACTAGCTCTGAAAGCAGAAACATAGTCAGAATAATGGCAAGTAGATATTCAAATGTACAATTATTGTACAATTTATTGAAAAATGATTTTTGGTAACTGCACTGGGTGGTGGAGGCTCGCTAGGGTTTCATGCAGGACCTTTGCAGAGCTACTAGTACCTGGAGATGCTGGGGTCCTTCTGCATGCAGGACAGATGTTCTGCCAGTGAGCCACCACCCTTCACCAAAGGGACTGGCTGAGGTTGACTCACTGGAGCTGCTCTCCTGGTTCCAGGGTTTAAGGGCCAGAAGTACCGTGTTTCTCCTAAAATAAGACACGTCTTATATTTATTTTTCCTCCAAAAAAACCCACCACGGCTTATTTTCAGGGGATGTCTTATTTTTTATTATTGTAAGGTGGGCAAGGCAAGAAAAGAAAGTACCGTACCGGTAGTGTTTTGCAACTGGGCTTCGGGGCTCGGCACGGTGTGCTGCACACTGTGGCTCTTGCCGTCGGGGCTCGGCGCTGTGCACGCTGCAGCTGTTGCCGGCTCCTGCTCGGTTGGGGCTCGGCTCTGTGATTGCTGCGCCTCTTGCCGGCTCCCCTCGGTCGGGGCTCGGCTCCGCGAGCGCTGCACCGCTTGCCGGCTCCTGCTCAGTCGGGACGGGCTGTTGCTGGCTCTCCCTCTGGATCGGGCTCAGGGAGGCGCGCTGTTGAAGGCTCCCGCTGGGTCGGAGCTCGGCTCGGCGAGCGCTGCGCCTTTTGCCGGCTCCCGCTCAGTAGGGGCTCGGCGCCGCGCACTGTTGCCGGCTCCCGCTCAGTCAGGGCTCGGTGCGGCGTGTGCTGCGCCTCTCACCGGGTCCTGCTGGGTCGGGGGTCGGCATAGCGCGCTGTTGCAGGCTCCTGCTGAGTCGGGGCTCGGCGAGCGCTGCACCTCTTGCCAGCTCCGGCTCAGTCGGGGCTTTGTGCGGCGCGCGCTACGCCTCTCGTCGGGTCGGGGATCGGCACGACGCGCTGTTGCCGGCTCTCCCGGGTCCTGCTGGTCGGCCCTCGTGGGGTCCTGCTTGGTCGGGGCTCGGTGCACTGTACTGTCGGGACCTGCGGCTCTCGCGGGGTCCTGCTTGGTCGGGGCTCGGCGCGCTGTACTGTCGGGACCTGCGGCTCTAGCGGGGTCCTGCTGGTCGGCTCTCGGGGGGCCCTGCTGCAGCTCTTGCTGCTCCTGGTTAGTCGGGGCTCCACGTGGGACACGTTGCTGGGCGTTTTGGCGGGGCAGCAACATCTGTTTCCTTTTCCTCTTCCTTGGCGCCATCCAGACCTGCTCCCCCCGGCTTATTTTCAGGGTATGTCTTATATTTATTCTGCTCATGAAAAGCCTGCCATGGCTTATTTTTAAGGCCCGTCTTATTTTAGGAGAAACACGGTATAAAGCAGCATCCTATGTTTCTGAGGAGAGGAAGAGGGAGGGGAGGAAGGAAGGAAGGAAGAAAAGAGGGAGTGGGAGGGAGGGAGAGAGGAAGGAAGGAAGGAAGGAAGGAAGAAAGAAAGAAAGAAAGAAAAGAGGGAGTGGGAGGGAGGGAGGGAGGGAGGGAGGAAAGAGGGGAGAGAAAGAAGAGTAGGAAATAAGGAAGGGAATAAAGAAGGAAAGAAAAAGAAAGAGGGAGAGAAGAGGGAAAGGGAGAAAGAAGGAAGGAAGTAGAGGGAAAGAAAGAATAAGAATGAGGGAGAGGAAGGAAGGAAGGAAGGAAGGAAGGAAGGAAGGAAGGAAGGAAGGAAGGAAGGAAGGAAGAAAAGAGGGAGCAGGAGGGAGAGAGGAAGGAAAGAGGTGAGAGAAAGAAGAGTAGGAAAGAAGGAATAAAGAAGGAAAGAAAAAGAAAGAGGGAGAGAAGACAGAGATAAAGAAGGAGGGAAGGAGAGGGAAAGAAAGAATAAGAACGAGAGAGAGGAAGAAAGAAAGGGAAGGGGGGGTCGCCGCCTTGATTCAGGGCCAGAAAAGAGCGCGAAGGGACCCGACCCCCCCCGACCCCAGCTGTTTGTCGGCGCTTTGCCGGCGCGGCGCTTCAGCAGCAAGGTCCCGCTGCTGGGTCCCGCTGGCTGGGGCGCTCGGCGGGCCACATGACGAGGTCTGGCGGGCCGGATTTGGCCCCCGGGCCTTGTGTTTGACACCCATGCTATAGCCTCTCAGATGCTGCAGCCCCGAGGTTGGGAACCTCCAGCCTGCAGATTAAATAAGACTGCTGCAGCCTTCCCACCAACTCTACATTGTTCCTTCCTTGCCCCTCCCCTGCTGAATCAGAGTTGGGTGGGGGGGGATTGCTTTCTTTTGTAGCCAACCAGCCAGTTCTCCATATCGAAAACAGACAAGTTTACTACATGCTTGTTTGCAAACTGTGGTAAGTTCCCACCTTAACTCACTCAGTGGGTTTAAAAATTTGCAGTGCCATCATGAAGTCATGGCTTCTGAATATCCAAAAGAGTGATACATAAACCCCATTCATGCATTACATGGATGTAGGGTGTGAATCTACTGGAGAAGCAAAATTAAAAAAAATCCTTTAGTAGCACCTTAAAGACTGGAGAAGCAGTAAGGCTGTGCTTCTGGCCCTGCCCACATGTCACATTCCTGGGCTAGCCCTGGCTTCAATGTCCACATGCTGAGTGTGGTGATGCATGTTGAACACATGAGCACGGCTAGGTCAGGCACTCAACAGGTTTTGAATATGCACAAATAATAAGTGGGTAGCAACGATCAGGAAATGGCATTTACCAAATTAAGTTATTTGAAATGAAAAAAACAAAAACAAAAACATATCAATGCTACAGTTATGCAAGCTGCTGTCTCTGTACTGTTTGACAGACCCACTTCCAGCTGTTATGGTCCCATGCAAGAAAGACTAGCCCTTCATTTAATGTTGAAAGCAGGACTGCCATGTCCTGTATCCTATTTGTACATGGTGTAAACCCAGTACTCAATTTACTGAGGGCAGGAATGATGCCCACCAGAGTTTCTGCCCCCTTTATCTTTTATGATGGCCACTTTAATTACAGTTTTTGGAAGGCTTCGGGGACTCTTTTTTTTTGCTGAAACTCAGTGGAACCAGGAAGTGGGCCTTATTTGTTTCATTAAGGTCACCTATGTTTTCCCCCTGCAAGTACCAGGTCAGCCTGCTTATTAGACAGCACTGCACTGGCACTTCTGTTCTGGAGTAAATAATCACCATGAAAAAGGGTCAGAGGCTGATAAATAACACAGAGGCATATAATTATTGGGGACAGAAGTTAACCCTTATCTGTTTATGGGTCTGAGAATTACATCTGGGAAGTATATCAGTGGGAAGGGTGTTAGTTTTCAGAATGCAATATTGAAATATTTTCTAGCCACCATGGGTGGTGGAAACACTTGCACTGTATTTGGGCCACATTGCTCAGAATGCTTCACTTGGAGAAAGAACCCCTTTCTCTGGAGCAAGAATGGGGTTTGTGAGAACCCACTGGCACCTCTGCTAGGATGCAAAATAGTGCTAATTCTTGTAGCCCCAGTTCCTTCCTCTGTTCTCTTGGGAATAGTGTTCGGATTGTTTAGTTTGTCAGGTATGTGTACAGCAGTTGCAGAATCCCCAGCCCAGTTTGACTCCCGCTTCTGAGATGAAGGATAAAGATGGCATCCATCCCCATTCCACATACAGAAGTCAACTAGATTGGCTGTTGGATATTACAGTGCTGGCAGTGTTGCACCTAAGGTAAAGGTAAAGGGACCCCTGACCATTAGGTCCAGTCGTGACCGACTCTGGGGTTGCGCGCTCATCTCGCATTATTGGCCGAGGGAGCCGGCGTATAGCTTCCAGGTCATGTGGCCAGCATGACAAAGCCACTTCTGGAAAACCAGAGCAGCACATGGAAACGCCGTTTACCTTCCCGCTGTAGCGGTTCCTATTTATCTACTTGCATTTTGACGTGCTTTCGAACTGCTAGGTTGGCAGGAGCTGGGACCAAGCAACGGGAGCTCACCCCATCACAGGGATTCGAACCGCCGACCTTCTGGTCAGCAAGCCCTAGGCTCAGTGGTTTAACCACAGCGCCACCTAATTTAGGGTGGCCAGAACAGGCTATATAACATACACAGCTCTGTCCCCCAATAGACTGAAATGCCCCACTTATGAACAGACAGGGGGCTGCCACTGCTGCCCCAACATCTGCCATCTGAAGCAGTTGCCTCATTTTGGTAGGGCTGCCCCTGCTTACACACACATGTTGCTTATCCTCCTGACAATTTCAGTGCGCAACGTAAAGTATTATTTATCACTTTTTTGTTTTCTAAAAATTGTAAAAGCGATAGCTTGGAAATAGTATAGTAGATGGTCACAACCCTGAGTGTTGTTCCATGCATGCTGCTGGAACAGGAGTGAAATTTAAGTGAATTGTTGTTGTTTTCTCTCAGCTGAAGAATTACCAGGGTGTCATGCTGCAGGATTTCACTGCTACTAGCACCAATCTCCTGCATTTAAATGTCATGGCTGATGGATAAATGCTGTGTTTGCCTTTTGTGAACTGCGAATTTCTTTTTAAACATGCCTGAATTTATTTGGTACTTAGTCTGCATGCTAAAGAGGCAATTTGCTTGTCTTCAGAAGTCATATATTGGCCCTGCATTGCTTATTTCATTGGATGTTACAGAATTTATCATATCAATGTTCCTAAAATAGGTTGCTTTTCAACTTTTAATTTTAAGGAACACAAAGACTGGTCCTTGCACCTTAAATTCCCTATGTCCCCCCCCACTCTGGGCTGAAGTGCAAAATGAATCTTTTTTCCTTCCATAGGGCACTGCAACAAGGAAAATGCCTTGTGAAAAATCCATTCTTCACAACAGCAGGGTCCACCACTTCATGAGAAATCCTGCAGAGCTTGATAAACCAGCTTTGCAGCAACTAGTGATGAAGGTTTCAGCCCTACCAAACCAAGTAACCCAGGCAGTGTCTTGTTTGTTCCATGATCTCATTATGCATACATTTATGATTCATCTAGTTTGAATGTGTACATTTGTGGCCTATAATAATAGATGAGCCATAAAAAAGCAGTATTGAATTGATAGCACACCTACATTTCTAGAATGAACATTTTTCTAAAGAAGTATTATAGTGATGAAAACTGTGAAGCCAAACTATTGACATGATAGAGTCTGGGAATTCTGACAATATAAATGTCAAAAATGTTGAGAAAATATTTTTCTGTATATTTAGAAAATCAACAGAGTGAAACTTTGTTTTGCTGCTAAGCCGCCACTGTTCCTGAGCATATGCATCAGATGATGGTTAAAACCTATTATACTGCTAGAGAAGCTCTGTGATCTTGATTACAGGATTTGACCTGGACTTGGGAGAGCCAGGCTTAAACCCTTGCTCAACCATGGATGACATTGGGAGCCAGCTACTATCTCCCTTCCTAACCTAATTTAGAGGATAAAACGGGACTTGGAAGACTATGTACTCAGATGAAAACATAGGTAATAAGTACATACATCTTTCATTTTGCATAACACAGCTCATTTCTGACACCCAGTTAAATTACTGATAATGCTCTGTGATCCAGGAATGGAGATTTGCTTGCAGAACCAGGTTTCTGCATGCACAGCCAGTACAGATGGAGATGTGAATCTGGATGTGTATCTCTGCACATGCCATGGTAGAGACAAATCTCTATGTGCTGAGGAACAAATGGGGTCAGAACAAACAGGCAATTGGAAGTGATAAGATGTATCCACTGTTTATTGTTGTATTGCTGTTTCTTGTTAGTTTCTAGCTCTAAAAAAAAAAAAGAGAAGCCTGTTTGGTCTCTAGATAAACAACCAGGAGAGTTACACGCAACACATAGGGGCCTTGTTAAAATGGCTGAAAGGATCTTTTAATGCAGGTGAGGATCCCTATCCATACCTACTCGTTCTTGCAAGTGACTAGAGCTGGATCTCGGTCATTCACAGATGAGCAGACAGGGAGCAGAAATACAAGGCTATGTTCAGAGCTGTTAATATTTTGAGGTAAGAAATATCTATCATAGAAAGAATTGGGCATGATTTTAGGGGGGAAATACAAATGTATTCAGTTTACACATTATGGTCTGAAATCAGAATCTGCAGACTCTTGACAGGTGGAACTTTTGAGAAGGGGGAATAAACGAGGGAGCAGTTTGTGTTTACCATATACCGTCATATAGAATTGCATGCCAGTGGTGGGGAGATGGCTGCAATCTTCCTTCTTCCCGTTAGAACTCAAAGCCAGAGGAAGTGCCTGCCTATTATAAGAACATGATGTCGCTAGATGACAGAGCAGTGGATTATGACTTCCCAGAGACCCACATTTTTTCTTATATGAAGGGAGTGGGGCCTGGGAACAGATGGCCACACAGGCAGAGAAGCACCACCCTCCAATACTAGATTGTGGCAATTTTCTGCACTTGTTCAAGCTATGGGAGTGGAGATTCTTATTTCTAATTTTGAAGCTACCAGTATTAGCTTCAGTAAAGAGGTCTGCCTAATGGATGCCCAGACAATTGAAAGTCCTGAATATAGATGTCTAGAAAGTCTGATTGCATCATGAGGAATAAATAACACAAAAATCCCATCAGAAGTTGAGCAATGTTATCCTCAAAATGTATAGCCAGTTGGACAAAGAATCTCACAGCCATGGTGGGAGTCATCCAAAATAACTCCATGGATTGGCTGCTAGAGGATGCAATGGAAGCTGCAAAATGAGGCTTATTGCATAGTCCGCACTGTCGTATGGTAGGCATGATTATACGCCCAAACCAGTGTTTGTTGGGTTTCAGAGTGAGACTTGTGCCAGTTGCACTCTAGCTTTTGTCCAACTTGCTTCATAGCCTGAAGCTCTCCAGAGTACCAAGGAGCCACTCTGGCTTGTGTCAACCGCCCATTACATCCTGCTATCCCATAATGAAATCAGAGCTCTAACAGGATCATCAGCTTTATCAGCTAGAAGATCCGTCAAAGCATTTAGGAACCCCTCAGGTTCCATCAGCCTCTGAGGGTGGGCAGTGTGAATGGGTCCACTACCCTTAGAGAGGGAGATTGCTGCTGCTGCTACTACAGTGGTACCTCGGTTTACAAACACAATTGGTTCCAAAAGTCCGTACTTAACCTGAAGCGTACTTAACCTGAAATGAACTTTCCCATTGAAAGTAATGGAAAGTGGATTAATCCGTTCCAGACAGGTCCGTGGAGTACTTAAACTGAAAATACCCAAACTGAGGTGTACTTAAACCGAGGTATGACTGTAGTTCAAACTTCATCAGGAAATGGCCCAAAAATGACAAGAGAGTGCAAGAGAGTCATGTGGAAAGAAAACTTAAACATGACCCCCCCCCTCTGTCAAAACAAGTACTGTAGCATGTACTGCTTTAAATTTTATGAGAGTACAACTCTCATAATTCTGGGCTTTGCTATCTGTGTCGTAAGGTGTGTACATTGTATAATTTCTTACATTAATGTTTTAACTCAGTAGATAACCTCCCAATGATCTCATTAGGCACTGGATCTTAATATCTTATAAGCATGCAAGAACTAAGGCCACCTCTCTTCCTTCCCTCCCTGGCATGGCACCTCTTTAAGCAAGAAAAAATGTGGTGTGTGCAGTAAGCCAATCATAACACAGCTCTAAAGAAAGTATAAGCTGTAGCCAATCAATGGTCTGCCCATTTAGATTCTGCACATTGTTGTGCACCAGGAAGCAGCCAACACACAACACTGGGGATTCATGCTGGTGCAAACATTTCTGCAAAAGTACTTTCCCTGTTTCAGGAAACTGGCACAAGATCAACCCAGCACAGGGTATCCCCAAGGCCAATTTCAGATTGTGTAAATTTGGAGGACAAGGTGCCAGATGGCAATTGACTGGTGGCTAATAGTCTGATTCACAAAGGAATGAGTATTTGGATGCATGCCATTTTAATCTTCCACTGTAAGTGGATGGTGAATCATATCCCCAGCTCACCTCAGATTTTTAAGAGGCAATTTTGTTGCCCCATCTACCACTTGATAGGTCACTGGATTCACAGATCATGCAATAGGTCCCCTGAATCACACTATTGGGACCATCTATTGTCAGTTGCAATAAACAGTTAACTTTTCTATCAGCTGCTCTGTGAGTCTTGCAACATCATGAAAACATTAGTTCTCTAGACATACTGTAGTTTATCAGATCAGATGAGATTTGATCTTTGGAAGTAAACCCCCCCCCCCAAATATCTTCTTCTTCTTCTTTTGCTCTCCACAATCCTTTGTGCAAAAATGTATGTGGGGGAATTTAATATATGAATCCCTGTGGACCCACATGTGTGGGTGAAAAACCAAAGGAAAAAAAAGCTGGGTTCCTGGATTTAAAACATGGGGCTTTGCACACTCTCCTGCAGGCCGAGTGCCCCAGTAGCAAAGTTTAACTCACAAAGTTTAATGCACAAAAGTTAAGTAGCAGTATAGCATTAGGAATATGGGTTGTTAAACCTTTTTATCCTACTCAGCTGCACACAGCACCTGACCTCTTTCCATGCCTCTTGCAATGAGCAGAGCACACATTATTATGTATGTTTAAAAAGCTTTACTTACAGATTCAAAGTCTCAGTCTTGCATGATTCCATGCAGCAGCAACAATAATACAGGCAAAATACAGTTGGGTAAAAAATAACAGAATATAGTTCCAAACATGTGCTGTAAGCTCAGGAGAAAGCTTACACATGTCCTCTTTCACTGGTTACATGATGCAGAGAGAGAGAGAGGAAGTAGAAGTGCTTCACTTCCTTCCTTTCCAGAAGAGGGGGCATGACCTAACTGAGTCTAGCAATACAATTCTGTGGTCCTTTACCCCTTCATGCACCATGCTTGTTAGTTGCATTTGCAGTCTCCCACAAGGTATTCCCACATAGACACAAAAAAGCAGTCACATGGTGTCAAGTGTAATGTTCTAGGTAATGTTCACCTTAACAATGGGAATCAATCCTACAGAGAGTTCAAACAATCTGAAGCTTTTGGGCCAAATAAAGTTCAGGTATTTAAGCTCAGGGACGTGGGTGGGGCTGTGGGTTAAACCACAGAGCCTAGGGCATGCCGATCAGAAGGTCAGCAGTTCGAATCCCTGCGACGGGGTGAGCTCCCGTTGCTCGGTCCCAGCTCCTGCCAACCTAGCAGTTCGAAAGCACGTCAAAGTGCAAGTAGATAAATAGGTACCGCTACAGCGGGAAGGTAAATGGTGTTTCCGTGTGCTGCTCTGGTTCACCAGAAGTGGCTTAGTCATGCTGGCCATATGATGTGGAAGCTGTACGCCGGCTCCCTTGGCCAATAACGCGAGATGAGCGCTGCAACCCCAGAGTCAGTCACGACTGGACCTAATGGTCAGGCATCCCTTTTTACCTTTACCTTTACTCATTGCTAAAGCACACCACTTCTGTTATGACTGGGTAAAAGGGGAAAGTTTTCAATGCATTACAGATGTTTAAGGCAAATTAAATGGGCAAAAAACCCAGCTAGGTCTCAGAGCCTTGTAAATCATTCCTACTGCTTTTGATAAATACTCTTAAATGTTTCCAGTCATACCTCTCACTGTAGGAGATATGCAACAGACAGTAAACTCATGCCAGAGGTGCTAGATTCCCTCTTGTACTGCCTTCTTTGCAGCTACTGACCATGTATGTTGTGTGAACCTGGAATATATATTTTCCAGGTTCACACAACATATATGTGTGACATAGAAACCATTGATATTTATTTGTTAGTCACTCTGGGTAGTTTTGGTTTTTTTAAGTGTAAGGATAATATATATGCCTCATACAGATTTATTCTATACCTACATTATGCAGGATTGGAAAATATAACAACCCACATACAGAGACAACCAATCAACTCATGAAGATGGGAAATGCCTGCAGTACACATACCACGACAGTGGAACCTCAGGTTACATACTGTCCTCCTTACAAACACTTTGGGTAATGAGCTCTGCTAACCCGGACGTAGATGCTTCTTGTTGCGAGTTTTGCCCCGGGATGCAAGCAGAAGTCTCATGTCAGCAGTGTGGCGGCAGCGAGAGGCCCCATTAGCAAAAGCACGCCTCATGTTAAGAACGGTTTTGGGTTAAGAACGGACCTCTGGAACGAATTAAGTTCGTAACCGGGGGTACCACTGTATACACAGGAGATGATGCCACAGCACCCTCACTTTATCAGCCCCCACGACACAGCTAGCAATGAGCTTTCTACTGCCAGTCCCCAGGCATTCCTCCAAGTCGGGGGGCTTCAGAACTCCTGGTGTTATTTGTTACTACAGTGGAGCACAGCATATCCTAAGAGAAGTCACAAAACACAGCACTCACACAGCTCCCTGGGCAAGGGGCTTGAGCGGCACTCACACAGAGAAAGAGACACATGCAACCCTTCTTGGCATAAGGGTTCAAGATCCACCTGTGAAGGGAAAGGTCTTTTTTAAACAAACAGGTGAAAGCAGAGACCAGGACAAGCAACAAGGGTAGATACACACTGACAGCAACAGCCTGCTGTGGTTCACTGTATGGTATACCAGTTGGGAAGCTGGAGATAGGAGTTCAATACTCTCAATCATATTTCCCATGATGAGCATAGCTGCCAAGTTATCCCTTTTTTTAAGGGAAATTCCATTATGCTGAATAGGCTTCCTCGCGAGAAAAGGGAAAACTTGGCAGCTATGATGATGAGGAGGGGAGAATTATGTTATGGGCAAAAAAGAGGGAATACCTGGGACTCAAATTCACGCTGGAAATACCACAGAGCAGCTCCCTGCTTTTTTACTTAACGGGGTTTGTATACCAGTTAATCATCTAAGCCTGAAGTGGAGAGCTTTTGGCCTTCCAGATGTTGCTGAACTACAACTTCCATCAGCCTCAGCAAGCATGGACAATGGTCAGGGTTTATGGGAGCTGTAGTTCAGCCACACCTGGATCCACTAAGATCCCCATACCTGCTCAAATTGGTTTATATAAAATATACGTTAAATATACTGATAAAAACCAAACATTAAGAACAAGCTGACCATAAAAAATATAAATAAGATCAGCAGTGTTAAAAATATCTGTGATAAAATACAATTATGTATTAAAATGCTTGTCAAGTGTACATGTCTGGGTAAAAAGATCTGCACTTGTTCTGCAGATCAAGGCAATCAAATGCCCACATATGGAGTACGATAATCTTACCACTCAGTCACAGCAGCAGAAAGCAATCAGGTGCACTATGGGGTATGAGAAAATAAGAAGAGGCCTGCTGGATCAGGCCAAAGGCCCATCTAGTCTAGCACCCTGTTCTCACAGTGGACAACCAGATTCTTTCCATCAGATTCCCCTATTAAGCATGTATGGCATAAGGCCAGAGAGGTATATTCCCATGTCACATGCCTAATAGTTGAGTTATGGTCTCACTGTATATGGTCTCACTATATACCAATTGTGGTGGCCTGTGATGGGGTGTTGAGTTATACCATATCCTGTGTTCTGTCACTGAGGTGTGAGCAGTGTGGTCATCAATGCAAGGGAAGCTATTTTTACATGCTCCGCTCCTATTGAGATCAATGGAAGAGTGAAGTTTTGTCACCAATGGGGGCATGGCCATGGGTTGAGAATAGGATCTGGTGCAAGTGTGTTCCTTTCTTGTGCATCTCAGCCAAAGACTGCCCCATTTCAGCTATTCTGGTGTTCTATTGGGGAATCTTCACAAATCCGAAAGCCTCTCAGCCAGTATAACACCAGTATACTATTGCACCCCAAATTAATAAAAATAAATAATGAATGTATGAAGATGTCTAGCAAGGTAGTTGTGTTTGTTGCAGCAAAAACATCAAGAGAGACTTGTGGCACCTTAAAGACAAATAGATCATGCCACAATAAGACTAACAATAATAAAAACTAACAGCTTAAGCCACAATAAATCTGTTAATCTTTAACATGTCACAAGATTCTTTGTTGAATGAAAAGGGTCTCTGTATGGACACTTTCTCAATAATAGTGAGATACTATCATTCTTCATCAGCTTGTTTTTAATATTTTCTTTCCTTAGTTTCCCCCAGAAGTGGTGTCATCCCTGGAAGTGTTTCAGTTTTGTCTCCCACCCAGTAAACGACAGATTGCTCTGCCTTCCTCTCCCTGGGAAGTAACAGAAACAGCAAGCATGCTCTCTATCGGCAATTAAATATTTATTTAAATTTGTATCTCACCTAGAAGGCTCAAGCAGAAAATAATTTGTTTGAAAACAAATAAAATGTATAATTGCTGTTGGCATCCATAACTTTTACCAACTTTGATCATACACCTTTTGGAGATAAGATGATTGAACCATAGTTAGTCAACTCTAGGAACCTACAGGCTAGACTATTGTAATGCTGCCTCTGAAACACATCTAGAAAGTTCTGCGGCAGGGGTCCCCAAAATAGGCTGCCGGGGGCCGGATGCGGCCCAATCATCTTCTAAATCCGGCCCACGAATGGTTCGGGAATCAGCATGTTTTTACATAAGTAGAATGTGTCCTTTTATTTAAAATGCATCTCTGGGTTATTTGTGGGGTCTGCCTGGTGTTTTTGCATGAGTAGAATGTGTGCTTTTATTTAAAAAGCATCTCTGCGTTATTTGTGGGGCATAGGAATTCGTTCATATATTTTTTTCAAAATATAGTCCAGCCCACCACAAGGTCTGAGGGACAGTGGACCTGCCCACGGCTGAAAAAGTTTGCTGACCCCTGTTCTACGGTCAACAGCACAGTGCACATGGTATGTTAAAATATATTCACTGTCTCCCAGTTAATTTCCAAGTTCAGTTCAAAGTTCTAATTTTGGCCTTCAAAGTCCTCAGTGGTGTGGGGATGGGGTATAAAAAACTTTTTCTTCTCACATATGAACCTGTCAGCTAACAAAATAATCTGTAGAAATCATTTCCCCAGGTGCCCCCCACCTTCTGAAGTTGAATGAGAGAAAAACAGACATGATTTTTATTGGGTGACACTCAAATTATGGAACTCACATTCAGTGAGCATCAACTCTTACCTTTTAGGCACCAAGTAAAGTCCAGTCCATTATCTGGGGTGTTTAGTGCTATTTTTGATTGCTTAATGGCCCTTTATCTGCTGGTTTTCTGTGTTTGGTTGGTGTAATTGCATTTATTATACTGTACAGTATTAGCATTATTGTACTTTGTTATTATAAGTCACCTTGAGGCCATTTTACACCAACAGGTAGGAATGCTTTGATGGTGTTTCCTGCTTGGCAGGGGGTTGGACTGGATGGCCCTTGTGGTCTCTTCCAACTATGATTCTAGGACAGAAATATTATTCAATTCATGGATCCACCCATACAAAAATACCCATGCCTAGTTAAAAGAAAACTTCAACGGCCAACGATTGTGGCCAACAATTGTCAGTTAAAAACAAAAAGTAACACAGTGCTACCAAGAGGTGGCTTTGAAGCTTTCCAATTGTCATTTAGCCAAAATGCAAGTCTATATAATATGTTTTGTGGTTAAAGTATGACGCACATATAGCATTGTTAGGCAGAACAGAAGATGTGTTAGTCCATTGTTACAAAAACAAAGAGCTCTGTGGCACCTTGAAGGCCTACATAGCATTCTGGCTTGTTTTCATATTCATGAGCCTATATTTCATAAGATCCTTTCCCTGGTGCCTTCCTCCACCCCCATATTATCTTTACCTCTTTCCTTCCAGCTTCCTTGATGCACACACTCCAATTTGGGCTGCTCTTTGAAACAGCCACATTTTTGCCCTAGCTATTTGCTGGGTCCTAGAATAAATATGTGCACTGTGATTTCTAGACAACTTCTGGATAGGCTCCACAGGCATTTCCAAGTTGGCTTGTGGGGGCTTTTGGCACTGTGTCCTATCATCACCTGCTAAATGCAACACAGCAGCCTCCTTTCCTGGCTCTAGTAAAATTATCCCAGCAGGCTGAGGCAAGCAGGACCACAACTCGAAATGGCACCTAGCAACTGCCTCAACACTCCTTGTAAGTCTAAAGACTAGATAGAGAGGTTGGCTGTATGCCTGAGAAGAAAGTTGGAAGTAAATTTTCTCTGACTGCTTCCTACCTTGTCAATCAGAAAAGGAATAAGAGAATATCTGCAAACCAGTTGAATCAGCATTCAATCCATTCTAAGGCTACTGCAGAAACTTGTTAAGATAGCATGCTGGACCTAAGGTGGTTTGGTTCTGTCACATAACTCTTCAACAGATTTAGACAATAGCCCTGCTAAATTTAGTTAAATAATCAATAGCTTTATTGGATTGGATTTCATCTATCAGTGATGCACTTGGAGGGATATATTGTTGGCATCTGTCTTTCTCAAGAGACAATGGACTGCCCTTCCAAGAGTGAAGTCAAACTACTGCATTAGTAGCACCGAAATGACCTCCCCAGAGTGCAAGTTTAGGCAGTGTGTATGTATGAAGGTCCTGGGCTGCCCAGACAACAAGACCCCACTCTCAGTCTCACTTATGTAGTCCAAAGGAAAGCAGAGCAATACATTTGACACCAGCTTGGCTACAGCAGTAGCCAGGAGGAGGCATACAAGCTTGTGGTAGGCTTAGCTGGATGTGTCATGAAAACGTAATTGACATTTCCTTCCGAGTTATCATGTTCAGGGCCAGCACTACCATTAGGAAGAATGGGGCAGCGGCCTCAGGCAGCAGATGCTAGAGGGTGATCAGGGAGTGGAGGGTAGGTGTTGGGGAACAGATGCAAGTGTTGGTGTCGGGGACAGATGTGTGTGCTTTCCTTCAGGTGTGGTGGATGCTATCTATTCCCAGTGTTGAAGTAAGATCTGATTGCCAGTTTGGCTTGCTTCTTTCTTTATGTGGAATGGGGAGGGGTGCCATCTTGGCCTTTCCTCAGGCACTGGCGGAGGAAGGTAGGTGCGGGGGTGTCAGCCATGAGGGCGGGTGACATCATCGGCCATCCCCAACTCCACCCCACGCTCGCTGCGTGGGTGGCAGGCAGCTAGGGATGCTCGCCATGCGGGCAGCTAGCAGCGCCCCCTGCGCTCGCCGTGCAGGTGGCTAGCCCCGCCCCTGTGCCACTCTGTGTGCTAGGGCAGGTAGCTCCGCCCCTGTCCTCAGGCAGCAGCATGCCCTTCTGAGCATGTTTATGAACACATATTTATCTAGAATGATTTTACCTCCTGTTTAGTCTCAGTGACATCAGTGGAAGGAGGCATAAAGGGCGCCATCCAACCATTTTAGGGACTCCTAAAATGTAGGGTTTACTTCTTAGCCTGTTCTTCTGAGGATATCCCACAAGGCAGCAGAGGTTTAGGATCAGAGTTTTCCTTCTCTTACATGAGCTACTTTCTCAGGTTGACGAGCCCCATCTGCCCCTCACTTCCCTCTACAGCATGTGCAAAAACCACCTTCTTGAACTTTGGACCCACTATTGTTCTCCTCCTCTCAATCCACCAGAGCCTGTCTTTCCATGCAGGGAAAGTCCCTAACTTACCAAGGATTTGACACCTATCGGCTACCTTCACCTAGTTTAGCCAGCCAGTCAAAGCCATGTCCCAGGGTGTAGCTGCTGTCACATGCTTACAGCTTCTACTGTAGGAGCCACAGGTGAGAGAGAATGCTGGGTGGGGGCCAAAGGTGGATAAACTATCCCAGAAGCAGCACCACGTGACCCCACCAAAGGTACTACCCCTCCCCTAACACCCAACACATCCCTTGGAGGGGTATATCAACTAGATAACCTCAGCTGAAAACAAAAGCAGACTGTAAACCTCCTGTTCTTTTTGCATATTAGTTGTGACAAAACTGAGGCCTGTAGAAGAGTGGGGAAAATGACACCTTTTGTATAAATCCTTTTTATCATTCAACTTTGGGAGATGTGGGAATGCATGGCATGATAAACTAGTGTGATTCTGGTTTTTATTATTATTTAAAAAAGGTTCAAGGAGCCCTGTACCTCACTTTACATGGCCAAAATACATTTTCCTGCTCCATAATGGAAAGGGATCATTTTGAGAAAGTTTTGATCAAAGGGGACAGCATCACAAATATTTGCATAATTGCAGCATTTCAACGCTTAAGAAGCCAAGACTGCTTAAGAAGCTGGGCATAAATCTAGGACTTCTGCCCATCTTAATATCTAGGGTAAGGATGTATATTTACTGACATGCACCAAGACCTTCTTGGAGGCCAGAGAAGGGGGATTTGGAGATGTGGTAGTTACAAAAATAACCCAGGCCTCCTGTGACAAAAAGAATTAAAAATAGACTCGCTTAGCTAGCGGTTTCCAACTCCGGAGCACTCACAGCCTTATGGTAAAAAGTCTGGTCATTAGGCAGTGAATGGCCTTGCCTGTAAGTAGAGAATTTTCAAGAAGGGAAAGGAAGGACTTTGCTGTCCTTAGGAACATTGCCTTTCCTGAAAAAGCAGCTATTTTTCTTGTTAATGAACTGGATGGAAAGTTAAACTATAAACAGGGTTGCAGGAGAAGAAAAGCCTCTAGGTCAAATATACAAGCTTTTCTGATGTCAGAAGTTGTGGTAGGGAAAAAAACCTGCAAGTTGCTGACTCTGGGGTCTTCTCATTTCAACAATACTACGGTATATTCCAAAGTAACAGATTTTAGGATTAAGGTGGTGATTTAGGGACAACACAACCGGTTATCCTCCAGTAGCTGTCTCATACCACGCTCACATTACACTGAACAATTAAATTCTTGCAAGTTCAGCTGATAGTTTTATGTTGTATCACCTGGTTTGCAACAGTAATGCTATTTTTTGTAGTTCAAATGGTTTGAGATAAAAGGCCATACTGCATGCTTCTTTTGTTTCCTTTGTTTATAAGCCCCACTATGGTTAAATTCAGTGGCAATTCCTTCGGTTTGGTCACAATCTTTCCTTATGGAGTAAAGGACATGATGGGACCACTAATGTTTATTTTATTTAAGGATGCAATCCTAAACACACGTATTAGGGGTTTTCCCTGGGGCTTACTCCTTCCTAGTAAGTGTGCTTCAGATTAAGTAAGAAAAAAAGCAGAATTCCAGCATGCCCTCTATGGGTAAAATTGTGGTGAAACTAGTGTCATTAACTGAAAATGAACTGAATATAGCCAAAATTTAATCCATGATATTTTAGCATGCATGCACACTGTATTTCCCATCACCCCCTCAACCCAATTATGTAGGATAAATGCCATAGAACCAACATGCTTAAGTCTAATTAATGCATGAAAGGGTTAAAACCATAGAGCAAGCTGTCCTGCCAGGCTCAGCTCACCTTTGGAGGGAGTAGGTATTCAAGCCTTTGTTCCCCTCAGTCTACCTAACAAACTCAATGTGTGAGGAAGTCTGAGCTAGTTGTCCAAGCTCATATTGGATGGCTTTCACAAGCACTCTTGAGTTCGTATATCAATCATGTCACCACTTGGGAACTAAGTTTTACTATCTGTGCAACTGTGCATACTGATGTATGGAAAAGCACATGAACCTGACCTTTAGAGAGTTTGTAAGGAAACCATTTTTAACTTACTAAACATCTGGTATTTTCCAATATTGGCAGAAGAGGAGACTATTTCGGAACTCACTTGGAAAGGCATTTTTTAAAGGTCTAACTGCCTATATTTCCATGCTTTGCATTGCTACATATTTTGTGATTTTAAATATCTGCTGGGGTTCTCTCACCAAAGAGTACATTCCCCAAACTTGGATCTTGACATTCAGTGAATGCTTTTATGTACACACACACATTCTTCTGAATCAAAAAGTTGCATATGGAAAGGTACCATGCAGGATTTAGCTAAAAACTAAGTAAAGACCATTTTGGTAAGTAATATGGCTAGCCTAGACAGAGAACATGCCAGAGGTGCTAGTGTACAGGCAAAACTGGTTCCTTTTCTCCCTCTGTATAATCCATTGTAGATTGCACAGTGCTCTTATTATGTGACATGTGCATACACCATGTTTAGCACACCTATGACTTGCACAGCTTCCTCCCAAGATATTGCAAATAATTTAAAACTTCCTATAACTGGCTTATGTGGCATATTCACATATTTGTATGAATCTGTATTATAGATCTTCACTGGGCAGTGTGTGTTCCTTTAAGTTAAAGAAACCACCTATGTGGCCAGTCTCTAAACACAGTCCCATTTTAAAAAGAAAAAGAAAAGGGGGAAATAATGCCCTGTCTAGGCACATTATTTTAATGATGGCAGAATAAACTTTTCAAGACTTGAGGATAAACTGTTAGCTTATTGAGTGTTATGTAGAGTTTAAAACTCTCTCTCTTAACATGACTCTTGCTTAGAAGACCCCATTGCTTTAGCAGTTGTTTGTAGAAGGAAAATTAGAAGGTGATTTCACACAGCCTGCTTTTCCTCTATGGTACAAAGTATTCATAACTATGTGGCAGGATTCCCAATGGAAATGGGTTTTATGAGCAAGACCCAAGATTACTAACATGGCCCTGAGCATAATTGTAGGCTAAAAATAAAAAATATGCAAAGAAATTTGTGAGTTTTATTTCCAACCTGCTCTTTGAAATGATAGGTTTCCTCACCCAAAACATGTGACAGAGAAAAAGACAATGGGAGCCTATGAATGAAAATGAATTACTGGGGGCCATCCAAAAGGGGCAAGTAATCAGTCAGGGTTTCGAAACTCCACCCACTGTCTTTTTAAAGGAAAAGCCATAGTAGCCATTATTGAATAACTACCACTACCTAGCAGTTTCATACTCTGGGAACACTAAAAAAAATCACGGCAGTCACCACCTAATAAGCACCAGGTACAACCCTGCTAGAGGGCTTTTTGAAACTTCCTTTGGGGGGGGGCAGGATTGGAGGATCTCAGAACTCCAAATATGGAAGCCAAGGCAAAACATACCCTCATATCCTAATCTCTGATAGAGAGTTCATTCTCCAGTTTTCATTTTCTGTGATATCCATTTGGGTTTAGCGATAAGCATGGGCAGTGAAGGCCCACTGGCTTTCCACGGGGCATGACATCCAAGGCTCCTGCCTAAGGAGAGAACTGAACACGTTTCATTTATCTCAGCCTTCCCGCTCCTGTTTTTAAGATCAATACCTTATCCTTCTGTTTGAGTGCAGGGCCTAATTACAAGTTTTTGACAAGGCTCTGCAGTCCTTTGAGTGAAAACCACAATAATGCCAGCCTCCATTTTCTATTCCCATCAACCCAACAGACAGATTGGGGGGCTCGAAAAGTGTTCATTTAGCGCGCCAAGTTCTCAGGTCTGCATAAGGCCAGCCAGGCGCTCTTGGTCAGAAGCACGTCCTCCTGCTCATCCCTCACCTTCCTCTAAGCCCACAAAGTGGCGGGGGAGATCCTTGGCTCTCATCTTTTGCTGCCTTTACAGGCTCGTATGGCAGCCTCTGTTGTGTTTGTCTGGCCTTGGATAATCTAGTCTACGCGTGGAGCTGGAGCTCGCGTTCCTATTTACATTCCGCCTGCCCTGGGCCTAAACGAGAGGCCAAGCAGAGCTCTCTCGCTCGCTCCTGTAGCATTTGCGCGGCGGTTTCCCACCGGCTCCCTCCCTCCCCCTTCCGTGCGAGACGTGGGAAGAAGGAGCGAGTGGAGAAGATAAAAGGGAGCTGCGTGCGGAACAAATGTGCTCGAGGGTGGCTTTCGGTGGCGGAGCAGAACCTTGTAAATGAGAGATTTCCGTTCACAAGACTCCGCTTCCACGATTCCTGTCCTGCCCTTGAACTGCCAGGCGAAATCTCTGCGTCGTAACCAGAAAGTAAATCAAATCGAGCCTGCCTGCCTGGCTCCGGGAAAGAGCGGGCGAGCAACGCTTGGCTCGGTTGCTAAGTGCTGAGAAGTGGAAGGTTTCTGCTTCAGCCCCAGCCAAGCCGGTGGTCTGTTTGCCAGGCACTGTTTACTCGGCGCGCCTGCACAAACGCGCTCGCTGTTTACTAGGCAGAGCTGGCCCGGGGGCTCTTATTTTCACCAGCCGGCCCAGAAGCTTGGGAGCTGGAGGCTCCTCGGCACTTGGCAACCATGCAGACTCGGCGAGGGCGCAAAGGAGATCACGCCCTTTTCGCCCCGGATTAATTAATTCAGAATGCTTGCTTCTCCCACCACCCTTCCCCTCCCTTCCTCAAATCGCGCAGGCCGTTTGGAGTCACACACCGCTGCTAAACATATGTTGAAGGGAAAAATGAGCAGGGAAGCCTCCATTTGACGTCCTAATTGAGATAACCAGTCCACTAGAACGGCCCTTGTTGTTTACCACGAAGTAAGGTGTTGGGGTTCCATCCCTCTTGAGAGCCGCACCCTCTGATCTTGAAGCCTTTGTGCCCAGTCCCGGGTGTGCTTTGCATAGGGAGAGGATTTGTGGTTAAAGCAGGACGGAATAAAATCAGCTTTCTCCATTAGCCTGGAGCGAATCTATGGTTTTATTTAAAAGAGCCAAAGGTGGCACCAAAGAGCCCACCCCCACCCTTCCGTGGCGAACGCACTATCGTCACCGGTCAAACAGGCTTTGCAGGGTTTTTTTTTGACAAAGCACAGCTAAAACTTGAAAAACCGGTCTGCATGGCACAACGCTCAGATGGGGTGGGAGAGAAACGAGTGCGCACCCGCGAAGAAAGAAGATTCTATCGCCCTGCTTCCAGACCTCAGAAGGCTAAAAGGAAGAAAACATCTGTCTCCAGCTCATACGCACCAGATCTGAGCCCCAATATTGAAAACACGTGCTGGCGTTTTTAAGCACTGCTTCAAATTCAGTCCTGAAGGGATCTCGGGTACGCGCTCCCCCCGCCATCAGTAAGATTAATTGGTCTTGGGAAGGCGCTTCCAAACTTCTACTTTACAACTCCACTTGGTATTTATTTGACATTGCTCATCTGTTACTGCCTCCCAACGATCCACAAGCCACTTAAGTCCGAGAACTTCGACAGATCGCTGCTGGAGTGCAGAAAGAGCCTATGCCGCATTTATGTGGAAGTGTCGTTCATTTCAATAAAAAAAAAGTATTTCCCCCTAATCCTTACATTCCACTGAAATGAATAAGAGTTACTTCCACACAAAAGGGTTTGCCACCCGAGGCTTCTGGCGTCTTAGGTTTCAGGACTTTCATCTAGCAGAGTGGTGGATCGGGCTTCCCAGTGAATGCGTTTCGGCTGCAAGGGTGCCAGCAAGAACTTGCGATTTAATTAGCCCGTGGTGGAAGTCCTTTAACCGTCCTGGGTTAGGAAGTCAAACCAAACGCCGCTGGAGAAAGAAATCAACACCTTCAGCCATCCACGGGCCCGCGTAGGTAAGTGCTGTGGCCTTGGGGACCCCTGCACCCGCTTTCTAAATAGTCAAAATTGGCTCTCCCGCTCCTCCTCCTCCTCCCCACCGGCCCCACTGTAATCCGATTAGCCCCAGTGCATTTAAAGAGGAAAGTGCCTGCTTGCCTTTAGAAAAGCAGACAAAGGTCTAGAAGGCAAGGCCTCGGGACAGACCGCAGGAGGCTGATGTCTGTTAATATTCAATCCGGAGTGAGATAACAGGTACAAGAAAGACGCTTCTCCGCATTCCCACTATCAAATCATCATGCAAAGCTGAATTAGCTCCTCAAATTTGACTACGATCAAGCAAACATAAGAGAAAACAAAAACAAAGGAGAATACTAAGGACAAACGTAATTTCTCTCGAGACAAGACGGAATTCCGCCGTGCCCCGCTCGCTCCCGCGTCATCCCAAGAGTTTAATGCACAGAATCCCCTTTGCAAACTGCTAGGAATCAGATAACTACTTCAAAATAACAATGGGAAATACGATATTTCCTGGTCCGCCTTTCTTCTTGCCAAACAACGTACTTGAGGACCGCAGCCCCTGAGGCTTCTCGAGATAATTTCTGTTTGGAAGCCAGGATAAAATTACATTTGCATTCTGAGCGGGTGGCGGGATTCGACTAACACGGTTCTCATTACGTGTGTCTGGAGGTGAAAGAGCAACTGCGTTTGCGACCCGGGTGCCTTGCTTGGCGCAAAAATCAATCGTCTCGAAATGAAGAAGCATAGAGCTCCTGAAAGGCTCCTGCCCCATTTCTTCAGCACAAATGGAAGACTTGCTCCACTCACTGATAAATGCTAACATTCTGGCGGACGTCACTCATGCGCCTCTCGAGCGCATCTGATCAGAGGTCAGAATTTTCCTGACCTGGTCAGTCGCAAACAACCAAATCTGGCCCCTTCCACTTTTGTACGCACAATCACAACGATGGATACTCAATTTAACTGGCAATCAGACCATGCAGCAAAAACAATTAAGAAATCAGTTTGCCTTTAGAGACGATGGGCACTTGCCTGGAACAAAACTGCACCACCTGCTTGGATCCAAAACCACACTGCCTAGAAGTACGTAAATCTCAATGAAATCAGTGTATGCAAAAAGCACGCCCCACCCGCCAGTTACTATAGACATTATTGCTACGATTTATCGATTTCTAATTAACTAATATGTGGTTCTGGGTGACAGTCTTTTCCTAATTTTCCATTTTCTATCCCAAAAGGAAAATATTTGCTCTTCTTTCAAACAGACTGCTACGAAGCGCTGGCAGACAAGTCAAAGCTCTGGCAACATTTAAACTACACACACACACACACACACACACACACACCTCTGTAAACCAGCAGATTTACAATCTCATGTATTATGTTTATGCGACAATTTGGAGGGGGTGGGTGGGCAGCAAGTCGGATCTCACCGCTGACTTGTCCACATATTTTGGGCTGGTAAAGAGAGCGCACGCGAGGCCTTTTCGCCTCTCTAAGCAGCATCCCAGTACCACGACGTGCAATTGTCAGCCCCTTAAAATAGGCGACCGCCACGCTGAATTTCATTTGCAGTCTTCACAAAAACAAAACAAATTTTTTTCTTAGCACTTTAGGGCAAATCTGACTGCGTTGCGAGTACACGGAGGCGGGGGATTTCTGGGGTTTGAGCAGCAGGGCGAGGGGGGGGTAGTTTGGAACCGATTCAAAGGGCTGCTCGTTCGTTCTCCCTTTTGTGACCGAATTTCCAGGCAGTTAAACTTCTCCGACGGCTGTGACATCTGTAGTGCGCCGTTGGCGCATCAACTCTTTTCTTTTTCCTTCCAGCAGCCCAACCCCCTTCCATCCATCAGCAAAGGTGATGGGTGGGGAGGAAGTGAACAACAACATCAAACAACCGAAAGGGGGAAGAGAGGAGCACGATGGAGGGAGGGGTGAGTGGGAGGCATAGACGCATAAAAGCTGGCAGACAGGGAGAACCAGAGCAACTTGGGCCCACGGCAGTCTCTAGTCCACAACTCCGCTAACCAGGGATGTACCCCTGGATTCAAGCCCACACCAAGATCCGCGCGGGGGGGGGGAGGTTTCGGCGCGAAGCTAAAATGCTGCCATGACCGGAAGAGAGAGTGTTGGCTTTTGCCTCCCGGGTTCCCAGTTAACGAGAAGCGGTAGGGGTGGACCTGATGAAGAGGGAACTTTATCGACGGTCTGTTCCCAGATCCAATCTGACGCATTATTCCGTGCGCTCGCAGCGGCTTGAAGCCCAAATCCGCAAGGCTTTGATTCCTGCTCGGGTCTCTCTCTCTGTTTGTGTGTGTCTCTGAAACTCAGCCAAAACTCTCTGGCGAGGTTTCCTTCCTGCTCCCGGGGAGTCTCGAGCAGCCCCCACCTCACCCGCTCCGAGCTCTTTGGCCTCCCCGCCCTGGTGGCTGGGGGGGGGGGGCAGAGGAAGAGAGGAAACGGAGGAGGGTGGAGAGCAGAGACGGAGAGAGGGAGGGAGGCCGCGGCGGAACTTTTCCTTTCTCGCTTCTCGGGCTTTGTCCACCGGCTCCCCCTGCTCCCCTCCCCCACGCGGCAAGCTGCTTGACATTAAAAGCGGGGTGGGGGAGGGGGAAGAGAAGGAAAGTTAACAAGCCAAATGGAGCGGGGAACAAGGACACTGAGCAAGGGAGAAAAGGCAGAAGAGAGACCCACTAGTGTCTGGCTGCAAAAATAAAAAAATAAATAAAATGGGGGAAAGCCTTTTAAAACGGCCCGGCGAGGCGGCTGGGAAGGAAGTGGCAGTCGAGAGGGAAGGAGGCTGCTGGAGGGGGAGGGAAGACGAGGCAGCGCCATCTTTTCGTGTCACACAGCAGGACCAGAGACTGACTGCCTCACTCGGCGGCTGTGTCTGCCTCGCTCGCTCTGGAAAGCGCGCCCTTAGGCAGGCCGAGGTGGAAGCTCAGGGCCGCGCAAGGCACACAGCAGGCGGCAGCCGCCACCGTCGCTCCGCCAGCCTCCCGCGCCGGCCTCCCGCTCCCAGCCGTGGCTGGTGCGGAGCTGCGCAGCGAGCCCACTTCTTCAGAGCAGCTCTCTTCGCCCTCGTCTGCTGGGCGAGTGAGCGCGGCGGCGAGAAGAGCGGGAGGCCAGCGCCGGGCCTAGAGGCATCGCTGTCTCCAGACGCCGTGGCGGAGAGCGGCGGCCCCGGCTGGGTTTCCCCTCTCCCACCCCCGCGCCGAGACTGCTGGCTGGCCCCCTTTCGGTTCTCACCGTGGGCGGCGGAGGCCCCCGGCCTCAGGAGAGGAGCGAGGCGGCGCGCCAGGGAGGGCAGCCAAGCGGCAACTTCCCGCTTTGGAGAGGCCTGTCTTCGCGCCCTTTCCCCCCACCCCTGGCTTAGCCTCGCCGTCAGCAAGGGGTGTCCTCGCTCCCCGTGGCGAAGGCCTCGGAAGCCCTGCCAGGCCCGCGCCCGCCCGGGTGGCGTTTCCCAAGTGCTCCTCCTCAGCCCCCCCCCCAGCCAATCAGCCAGCCCTCGGGCGGCCGAGGTGGCTGCTGCGGGCTTTGTTCCTCGCGCCTCTTCCCGCCCCCGGGGCAGGCTTCGCTGTACCGCGAGCTCTGGGGCCTGCGCCAAGGACTCGACGAGAGCCGCCGCGTTCCCCGCAGGAAAACACCACTTCGCTTGTCCCGCCGCCCCGGGACGTGGCCAAACTGCTTCGCGGAGGGTATAGCCACCGCAGCTGGCCTCCCAGCGCTTTCGCTTCGCTCTCTTCCCGCCCCCCGCCAGACAGTCGCTTCAGCTCAGCGCCGTTTAAACCGGGAAAAGGGTCTCTTTCATTGTGTTCGGCAGAATCACCTGCCTGCTTTGCGAGCAGAGCTTGCCGAATGGCGTTTCACACAGCAGCGACCGTGTAGCCGCGGCTCGGCCTCTGCCCTCGCTTTGGCACCGACAAGCTCCCCAGGGCCTCTAGCGCGCTGCAGAGCGCGAGGGATAGGCAGGGAGCCCATTGGCATCCCGAGCAACCGTAGCTCTCCCGGCGGCGCCCGGGAAAACCTAGCAGCCTCGCTCGCTCAATCTGGCCGCGCTGGCGAACGAGCACAAGCAAATACGTCGCTGCTGCCTCTCAGACCTGCTGATGCGGGGGGAGGGGAGGGAGGGAGCGGGAGCAGCGCCTGGCGAAGGGGGATTTGATGGGTGGTTGGCTGCGCTTCGGGAGGGGAGGGAGGTTGGCTGCGCCTGGTAATGAGGGATTTGAGGGAGAGGGAAGGGCGTGTTAGCTTCGCTTGAGAAGGGGAGGGCCCCCTGCTATTAGGGGTGGGAAAGCGGGGGCGGTTGCGCCCGAGGTTTGGCGTTTTTGTGGGGTTTTTTTTTAATTGGAGGGGGTAAGGCGTGCCTTCTGTTTCTAATAAAGGAAGCGACTTTTCTCGAAGGAAGAACGAAGGTGCTGCGGAGGGGGGCTGGTTAGGATGATGGAGGTGTGGGGTGCCTTGCTAGGGAGCGGTGTGTGTTTGTATGGTCTTAGAAATGAATAGATTGATTGGTTATACCTATGGGGAGAGAATAGGGGATGGGAAGAGGATTTGAGTGTGGGTTTTTTTTTTGTTTTTTTTTTCTTGCGGGGAGCGACGGATTTCAAACCTTTGCCCCAGGGAAGCGGGGGATTTGCTACTGGTTGTTTGGCTGCCCCTGGTGAGAAAGGGATTAATAGTTTGCAGATTCGGGCTGGCTGCCTCCCCAAAGGGGAGATTTCAAGGGAGACGTTGGCTGCCCCCCTCCCCCGCCATCGAGGGTGTGCTGTGGGTTTCTAACTCCCTGCACCAGGGAGGAGAGGCTGGCAGGGGCTCGGTATGCCTTGCTGGCCGGCCCCGGTGTGGAAGCAGGGGTAGCCACCGGCGTCGGGAGTGCTTTGCCAGAGGGGAATCGATGGGGCGAGGAGGGCGGGTAGAGAGGTGTAGGGCTGCGCCTCGCCAGTTGGGATTTGAGAGGGGCGGTAGGAGACGCGCCTCCTGTTTCTAATAAAGGAATCGGCTTTTATTGAAGGATAAACGCAGGCAACTAAAGTCGTGTGGGCTGCAGCCGCCGAACTTCGTTAGTTGCTAATCTGGCTGCCAAGATGAAAACCTTTCGCGAACGTTTGAAAGACGGCAGGAGCTTTGACACACGCGGCGGCGGTGGTGGCAGCGGTGGCAGAAACGCACACTGCCCCCCCCGCTCCACAGCCCCTACCGTGCCCTTCCTAGGAGGTGGTGGGTGCTGGTGGTGATGGGGAAACAGGAGGCGTAGCCCCTCCTAACGGTTCCGGTTTGGGGGATTGCCAAATTTTCTTTGACTTAGGGGAACTCTGGGGATGACTAATCGCACGCCAAGCTGGGGTTTACAAGGGTTTTCTTTTTTCGTCACCAGCAGTTGCTGACCCCGCTCGCTCCAAGAAAGGAGCTGCGACAGGCGGCTTCTGAGAAGGCCGAACAGCCAGGAGCCCGAGTCTGGGCCGCGGGGAAATTCCCTCGCCAACCCCGGAGAGAAAGCTGCAGCTCAAGGCCAGAGCCTGGAGATCGGGGGAGGGGGGGTGAGCGGCTCTCTTCCGGCGCGGAGCTGCTCGGGCGAAAGCTGCCAGCCTGTTCGGTCGCCCTTTACACGGGCGCAAAGTCTTGCTCATTGCCCTACAGTACCCTCTCTCCTGCACACCCTCTCTCCTTCGGAAGTTTGTAAGGGCTGCAGCCTAAAGAGGGAGGCTCTGGAATTGCTGCCTCCTCGCAAACTCCTGCTCATTTTAATAGGGTTTATTTTCACCGCCTGCCAGCGGCTTGGCTGTGCCGCAGCAAAAGCCCTCAGGCAGCAGGGCTAACACATGCAGTGCCATCCTACGCCTGTTTACGGGGAAGTCGTTTCCCGGTATACTCCGGGGGGGGGGCTTATTCATCAGCGTGCTTAGGGTTGCAATCCTCGATGCGGGGATACGGTCGAAGAAGAAGATAGCTGAATTGATGTGCGCCCATGCTACGTTGCAATCCCTAATCACACTTACTTAGAAAGAAGCCTCACTGAAGTCTACCGATCAGAGGTGTTTGAAACACCAGTGTTGTACACTCAGGCTGAGATCTCATGTACACTGATGCGGACTTCATCCTCATTTAGTTTCTCAACACAGAGTAGGCATGGCTGGATGTGTCATGAAAACATAATCGACATTTCCTTCCAAGTTACCATGTTCAGGGCCAGCACTACCATTAGGAAGAATGGGGCAGCGGCCTTAGGCAGCAGATGCTAGCTAGAGGGTGGTCAGGGAGTGGGGGGGTAGGTGTTGGGGAATAGATGCAAGTGTTGGTGTCAGGGACAGATGTGTGTGCTTTCCTTCAGGTGTGGTGGATGCTATCTGTTCCCAGTGTTGAAGTAAGATCTGATTGCCAGTTTGGCTTGCTTCTTTCTATATGTGGAATGGAGAGGGGGTGCCATCTTGGCCTTTCCTCAGGCAGCAGAATGCCCTTCTCAGCATGTTTATGAACACATATTTATCTAGAATTATTTTGCCTCCTGTTTAGTCTCATGACATCAGTGGAACCTGTTTTGAAGTACAGTAATGATTTTAGGTTCTGAAAGCCAGAGTTTGACACTTCAGGGCCCCTTCACCCCCACATTGGAGCTAACGACTGTGGGATGCAAAGGGTTAAGTGCAGTCAAGTCACAACAATCCCTAGATAGTCCACTTGGAGGACTGAGGAGGAGGATATGACTAAGCGTAGTTTCCTCTTCCTTCACATGCAAATGAGTTGAGGAAGTGGCAGATAAATCCTGAAGGAAACAGCCATTTTCCCTCTCTTGGACCAGACCTCTTGGACTACACACATCTTAGTGAGTCTCTCCCTCAAGGCCTCCAGCCTAGAGAGAGAGATGAGATGGAGTCTCACTTCTTATAAGTGAACTTCACAATGTATATATTACCTTTTAACTAAGCAAGTCTACCTCTTGAGTGTGCTGTACCTCGAGATGCTTGTAAGTAAACATCTTTTATACTTTTAAGAGCATTGTGTTGTGTCTTTTCTTTTAAGAGGGAAAAAGGGGAAATACCAGGAAAATACACTTTATTTTAGTGGCTTAAATCAAGCCTGCGCAAACGTTCTTCTGCTGTGTATTTTGCAAAAGGGGAATGTTTTACTCTGCTAAAGTTTTGTGCTTGCTAGCGCAAGCGGGGATAGGATATATTAAACAATATCTCCTCATCCACATTCCTGAACATTCCCACATAGGGTTATTGCGGCCCAGAGTTGCGTATTTTGTGTATTTTTGAAGGATTGATTTGGATTGTGATTTTGAACTCTGTAGGATTTTTCCAGTTAGGATTTCCTGGTTGAGCACATGGTCTCTTTGTTCTGCAGTGTGCTTGGGGGATTAACTACCCCTCCCCTCCCTCAGAGTTTACAGCACTGAGAAAGCTCAGAGGTAGTGAAGATATTTTTGAGATTTTGAATTTGATTTTTGAAAGATTTTTGAATTTTGGAAATTTTTGAAGTTTTAAGATGGCAAGCTCCAGTTTTGATAGTGAGGCAAGACCAAGTTTTATGCTGCTGGATGACAATAATTTTGTGCAGTGGAAGCAGCGCGTTTTAGTTTATCTTGCTGCTAGGCGTGTTCTGCAGGCCATTAAGGAAGAAAAGCCTACAGGAACCGATGCAGAAGCTTTAGCTAAGATAGAAGCTTGGAGTATTAAAAATGATGAAGCCAAGCACATAATTTTGAGCAGTTTGAGGAATGAGCATCTATCAATGATAAATTTTGAAGATGATGCATCTAAGATCCTAGAGGACATTGAACGCATTTATGCACAATCTACAGAGAGTTCCTATAGATACTTGTTGGATAAGTTACTCAAGTTGAAGATGAATTCTAGAGAAGAGTTTACAGAGCATTTTAAGAATTTTTCTGAGATTGTTCAAAGAATTGCCCTTACTCCCAGAGCCTTTGATGATGTGACTAAAGTAACGTTTATGCTTGCATCATTGGGACCTACGTTTGCTCCATTTAAAAGTATAATGGATCACACAAAGGATTTAACTTTTAATGAGCTTATCAACCATTTAAGAGAGGAATGCAGAGATAGCCTTGATTCTCAAGAAAGGAATCCAAGGAGGAAGGATAGCAGCTATGCATCCAAGCATTTTGGAAAGTCCAGACAGACATCTAGAGAAATAATTTGTTTTAAATGCAATGGGAAAAACCACATAGCAAGGAACTGCAAGAGTCAAAATGGGGATAAAGTTGAATCCCACCCCTCAAAACCACAAGGTGTTAAGAAGGGGAGTCATGAGCAAACCATGTTGATGCAGGAGAGGAGTTTAGCTGTCCAGGATTGTGAAAATAAGCGCAATAAGTGGATTCTTGACAGTGGAGCGAGTTCTCATTTCTGTTATGAAAAGGAGTATTTTAATGAGATTAATGGGGATGAAACCTCTGAAATTGAGATTGCTGATGGCAACATTGTAAAGGCAATTGGTTCAGGAACTGTGAATTTGAAATTCAACGTAGATCATGAAACAATTAATACTAAGATAACTGAAGTTAAGTTTGCACCAAAGCTTAATTGCAACTTACTCAGCGTGTCCAGTTTGGACAGGAAAGGTTTTAAAATTACATTTGAAAAAGGACAATGTATTGTGACTAAGCATGATGAAGTTTATGTTCAAGGCACACTAAAGGATGGTGTATATGAGCTTAATGTTTCAGAGAACCAGCAGAACCAGTCTGCAAAGGTGGCGCAACCAAGTCAAAAGGACGAAGGAAGTCTGGAACTCTGGCACAAGAGACTTGGACACAGAGACACCAACGTTATTCTGGAACTACAGAAAGGTGATCTTGTGAGAGGTCTGCAGGTAAAGCAAAGCAACACAAATACACCAACATCAAAATGTATAACTTGTGTTAGTGAGAAAGCAACTAAACCTTCTTTCCCACGTTGTGCAGAGAAGAGAAGCACTAAAGTATTGGACATTGTCCATACAGATCTATGTGGACCAATGAATGTGTCTTCTCTAGGAGGTAATAAATATATTTTGATATTTTTGGACGATTTCTCGAGATTCTGCGTAGCCTACTTTATCAAGGAGAAGAGTGAGACAGTGGAATTGTTCAGGGACTATCTTAACATGGTCAAGAACAAGTTCCAGCGAGCCCCTTCCATTTTAATGTCCGATAATGGTGGGGAATTTTGTTCACATGAGATGCAGGCCGTCATGGCTAGAGAAGGCATATCACACGTGACCACAGTTGCCTACACACCCCAACAAAACTCAATTGCAGAGAGGAAATTTAGATCCATTTTGGAAATGACAAGGTGCATGCTAAAGGAAGCTAACTTGTCACACAGGCTGTGGGGTGAAGCGGCTCGTTGCTCAGTCTATCTTCAGAACAGACTGCCCACAAAAGGCGCAGAGCGCACACCATTTGAACTTTGGCATGGAAAAGCCCCAAATTTGTCACATATACGTGTATTTGGAAGTTTGTGCTACTATCATGTGCCCAAGGAGCACAGACACAAACTTGATTCCAGAGCGAAGGCAGGGATCCTAGTTGGGTACGCTTCTGGAGGAAAAGGATATAGAGTCTTGGATCCGCAAACTGGCAAGACAAGTTCGCAGCATGTAATTTACTTCGATGAGCAAGGCAAAGTTGATACAAAGGACACTGCCATTGATTGTTCCAAGGAGCCACAGGATGAGGAATTTGTGATTTTTCCTTTTGAACCAATACAAAGTACTAATCCAACTTCTAGTGTCGTAGCACCCCCTATAGGTGACACCCGAGAAGACGTGGAGGTCCAGGCCCCTGGCAGCACCAGAGACGAAGATGATGACGAGCAGCTGTATGGGGATATGCCACTGCTGGAGGAGGATGAGGAAGCTGATGCGGTCGAAAGACCAGAGGTCAGACGCTCATCCAGAACCAACAGAGGTGTTCCACCATTACGGCTGTCCTACCTTACAAGGTCGGCGTCTCCACAGGAACCTTCCAAATGGGAAGAGATAGAGAGGATGCCACCAGATGAAGCCAGTCTCTGGAGGAAAGCTGCTCAGGAGGAGATAGATGCACTTCATCGGAACAGGACCTGGACACTCACAGAACTACCTCCTGGTAAGGAAGCAATTGGAAGTAAATGGGTGTTCAAGGTTAAAAAGGGTTCAGAAGGGGAGGTGCAACGCTACAAAGCTAGGCTTGTGGCACAAGGTTTTTCCCAGAAGTATGGAGAGGATTACGATCAAGTGTTTGCACCGACAGTTCGATACAGCAGTGTCAGACTACTTTTAAGTATTGCAGCATCTAAGCAAATGTCAGTTTACCATATTGACATTGCGACAGCCTTTCTTCACGGCGAAATTTCTGAGCAGATTTATATGAAGCAGCCCAAAGGTTTCATTAAACCAAATGAGGCACATCTAGTGTGCAAGCTGCAGAAAGGACTTTATGGTTTGAAGCAAGCAGCGAGGGCTTGGAACCAGAAACTCCATGAGATGCTGGTGCAGCTTGGGTACAAGCAAGGGACTGCTGATAAGTGCTTGTACACCAAACAAAGGAATGGACAGTTTTCGTACATTTTAGCCTTTGTTGACGACCTTTTAATTTCTACGTCAAATGAGAAAGACTATAAAGACATAGTCAAACACCTCAACAGGGAAGTAGAGGTCAAGGAACTTGGAAAAGTGAAATACTACTTGGGAATTCAAGTTGAGAGAGAAGAGGATGGATCGTTCTTACTCAGCCAAAGGCAAAAGATAACTGAACTGATTGAAAGCATGCAGATGCAGGACGCACACCCAGTTGCGACACCGATGGCCACAGACTTCTTGAAGAATCAACAAGGTTCGAAGTTGCTGCCAAACAACACGCAATACAGGTCAGCGATTGGCAAACTTTTGTATTTGGTTACCACATGCAGACCTGACCTGGCAAGTGCAGTGGGGATCCTAAGTAGGAAAGTAAGTTGTCCCACTGAGCATGATTGGGCTGGAGTTAAGAGGGTTGTTCGTTATCTAAAGGGAACCATGGACTGTAAATTAAAACTGCCAGCTGTCAGAGACCCTAAACTGCTTGGGTACACTGATGCGGATTGGGCTGGGGACAATAAGGATTATAAATCCACAAGTGGCTATGTTTTTATGTATGGGGACGGAGCTATTGCATGGGGCAGCTATAAACAGAAATGTGTAGCTTTATCGTCCACAGAATCTGAGTACATTGCGGCTTCGGAAGCTTGCAGAGAGATCCCCTGGCTGGATCAGCTCCTGAAGGACTTTGGCGTGCCAAGAACGGGACCTGTCAGCTTGATGGAGGACAATCAGAGCAGTATGAAGCTGACACAAAGTGAAAAGTTCCTTGCACGCACCAAACACATTGGGGTCAGGTACCACTACATACGCCAGGTGATCGAGGATGGACTTGTTGAAATGTGTTACTGCAACACTGACCAGATGACTGCAGATGTCCTAACAAAGCCCCTGCCAAGAGAGAAGTTCCAGGATCTTCGTGGCAAGCTGGGACTCTTGGGTGGTTGATTAAAGTTATTTATGTATGTTTTTGTGTATGTTGTGAATTGCCTGAGAAGGGGTTTGTGGGATGCAAAGGGTTAAGTGCAGTCAAGTCACAACAATCCCTAGATAGTCCACTTGGAGGACTGAGGAGGAGGATATGACTAAGCGTAGTTTCCTCTTCCTTCACATGCAAATGAGTTGAGGAAGTGGCAGATAAATCCTGAAGGAAACAGCCATTTTCCCTCTCTTGGACCAGACCTCTTGGACTACACACATCTTAGTGAGTCTCTCCCTCAAGGCCTCCAGCCTAGAGAGAGAGATGAGATGGAGTCTCACTTCTTATAAGTGAACTTCACAATGTATATATTACCTTTTAACTAAGCAAGTCTACCTCTTGAGTGTGCTGTACCTCGAGATGCTTGTAAGTAAACATCTTTTATACTTTTAAGAGCATTGTGTTGTGTCTTTTCTTTTAAGAGGGAAAAAGGGGAAATACCAGGAAAATACACTTTATTTTAGTGGCTTAAATCAAGCCTGCGCAAACGTTCTTCTGCTGTGTATTTTGCAAAAGGGGAATGTTTTACTCTGCTAAAGTTTTGTGCTTGCTAGCGCAAGCGGGGATAGGATATATTAAACAATATCTCCTCATCCACATTCCTGAACATTCCCACAACGACAAATATTAAATTGACTTTAATGTATTCAGAGACTACTTGGCCTGCATTTTTAATTGTTATAACTGTAATCCTCCAAATTCTGATCTGGAGTAAGCACTTTGTACCTGATTCCTGCTACCTCAACATAAAGGAATACTGTGGAAATCAGCTTAATTATATGGATTTATAAAATCTGCTATTATTCTTGCACATGGGGCAGTGCTTTCAAAATAATATTTTTATCACAGCCCTGTCCTTGAGAGGAAGCTTCGCTGCAGTAAAAATGAGTTGCTAAAAACAACTGGAGTGGTGGTTGTGTGAGGTCTGAAGGCTCATTCCATTCACTCAAGGTGCACCTCACTGCCTTCCTTGAAAAGCATTGTCTTTGAGGGGGTGTCAGGAAACCATTTGGGACATAGGAAGTTGCCTTATGCTGAGTCAGACCATTGGTCCATCTAGCTCAGTACTAACTACACTGACTGGCAATTTCATAGCAGGATCTCCTCCAGCCTTACTTGGAGATCAAGTGATGGATGGAACTAGGGATCTTCTGCATGTAAAACAGATGCTCTACAACTAAGTTATGGCTCTTCCTGTATGCTTGATCTGTGCTGTTGGTTTCACGTTGAAAAGTTTTGGAATTATGACTCCACAGTCAACAGTGATACCCTCACGTGTGACAGTGAGATCAATGTGAATATTGGCTTCCATCCACCTCATTTCACTAGCAAGTTTGCTTGGGCTACATTTTTTAAAGTATGGAGCACTGTGGCCTTTACATCCACTTTTTAAAGCAAGTGACACATACCTGTGCTTTTATCCTGGTTGCCCATTTAAGTAAAATCACTGGAGTTTGAAACAATTGGGCTTTACTTCAAAGTATTGCAGCTAGGTTCAGCTTGGTAAGAGGTCTGCAGACAACCTCCAAGCCTGGCTTTTCATGGTCCTGCTTCCTTAGTCCTTTATCCTTCTGACGAGGGTTTTGTTGTTGTTTAGTCGTGTCCGACTCTTTGTGACCCCATGGACCAGAACACAGCAGGCACTCCTGTCTTCCACTGCCTCCCGCAGTTTGGTCAGACTCATGTTGGTAGCTTTGAGAACACTGTCCAACCATCTTGTCCTCCGCCGTCCCCTTCTCCTTGTGCCCTCAATCTTTCCCAACATCAGGGTCTTTTCCAGAGAGTCTTCTCTTCTCATGAGGTGGCCAAAATATTGGAGCCTCAGCTTCAGGATCTGTCCTTCCAGTGAGCACTCAGGGCTGATTTCCTTAAGAATGGATAAGTTTGATCTTCTTGCAGTCCATGGGACTCTCAAGAGTCTCCTCCAGCACCATAATTCAAAAGCATCAATTCTTTGGCGATCAGCCTTCCTTATGGCCTAGCTCTATGGACGAGGGTTTTAGATAACCACAATTGCAGAGGAATTCTGATTTGCACTTCTGGTGCTTTGTTGGTACTGGGAAGGAAGCAGCCTTTGCCTTCCCTCACAATTCTAGTTCAGATGAGGAGAGCTGAGGGAAAGCAGGACCAGCCAGCCCAATATGTTTTGCTACAGAAAATGTGCCCCCCAACCTCCTCCTCTGCCACTCCTGCTGCCTCCACCTGAGGGGACTGGAGAAGCCCAGTGTGCTGAAGAGGGGGGAAAGAGGCCAGAGAAGGGGCGGGGAGAAGGTGGGTGACAATGCACAGGAAGCAGGAAGCAGTACGTTCCTTGGGGGGCTGAATCTGCCACCCCTCTCAGCTGTTCCCAGCCTGCTGTCTGCAGTAACTGCCTTGCCAAGCCTCCTGGGTTGCGATGGCCCTGAGAGAAGAAGCTACTGGGCCTCAGCATATCTAAGGTCCCTGATGCCTGAGGAAAGGTGTTTCCTTTATAATGGCTTCTGAGACCTCAGTTCTGCTGTAAGCAGTCCCCACATGCTGACACTCCCACAGGACCCTTGCGGACAGAGAATTACCTGCACAGTTTCTTCAAAGTGATCAAGCTTTCTTGATTTACTTTCTGCATTCTGCATTTCTACTTTCCCCTACTTTCTAAACAGCTGTTCTGGAAAGTGGCTATTGTGTCTCTGTGTTTCAGAGATCCAGAGGCTAGATTAACAAACCCTTGTAATTTCATTACTCCCTAATGTGGCCTGGAATAGAGGAAATGGGTACCTTTTGGCTTGGCCAGGATTAATCAGGCAGAAGGAGTTTGACATTTTAGATCATGTTTCTTGTGGTTTTAAGGAGTTTACTTGTAAGCAGATGTTTTTTCCATGGCTAACCAGTGTGCTTGATTCATAACCAAACTCACAACCTAGTTAAGAAGGGTGCAGCTGAGCTTGTGTCCATGTGGCTCTATTGAATTTCCTGTGGGATGCAAAGGGTTAAGTGCAGTCAAGTCACAACAATCCCTAGATAGTCCACTTGGAGGACTGAGGAGGAGGATATGACTAAGCGTAGTTTCCTCTTCCTTCACATGCAAATGAGTTGAGGAAGTGGCAGATAAATCCTGAAGGAAACAGCCATTTTCCCTCTCTTGGACCAGACCTCTTGGACTACACACATCTTAGTGAGTCTCTCCCTCAAGGCCTCCAGCCTAGAGAGAGAGATGAGATGGAGTCTCACTTCTTATAAGTGAACTTCACAATGTATATATTACCTTTTAACTAAGCAAGTCTACCTCTTGAGTGTGCTGTACCTCGAGATGCTTGTAAGTAAACATCTTTTATACTTTTAAGAGCATTGTGTTGTGTCTTTCCTTTTAAGAGGGAAAAAGGGGAAATACCAGGAAAATACACTTTATTTTAGTGGCTTAAATCAAGCCTGCGCAAACGTTCTTCTGCTGTGTATTTTGCAAAAGGGGAATGTTTTACTCTGCTAAAGTTTTGTGCTTGCTAGCGCAAGCGGGGATAGGATATATTAAACAATATCTCCTCATCCACATTCCTGAACATTCCCACATAGGGTTATTGCGGCCCAGAGTTGCGTATTTTGTGTATTTTTGAAGGATTGATTTGGATTGTGATTTTGAACTCTGTAGGATTTTTCCAGTTAGGATTTCCTGGTTGAGCACATGGTCTCTTTGTTCTGCAGTGTGCTTGGGGGATTAACTACCCCTCCCCTCCCTCAGAGTTTACAGCACTGAGAAAGCTCAGAGGTAGTGAAGATATTTTTGAGATTTTGAATTTGATTTTTGAAAGATTTTTGAATTTTGGAAATTTTTGAAGTTTTAAGATGGCAAGCTCCAGTTTTGATAGTGAGGCAAGACCAAGTTTTATGCTGCTGGATGACAATAATTTTGTGCAGTGGAAGCAGCGCGTTTTAGTTTATCTTGCTGCTAGGCGTGTTCTGCAGGCCATTAAGGAAGAAAAGCCTACAGGAACCGATGCAGAAGCTTTAGCTAAGATAGAAGCTTGGAGTATTAAAAATGATGAAGCCAAGCACATAATTTTGAGCAGTTTGAGGAATGAGCATCTATCAATGATAAATTTTGAAGATGATGCATCTAAGATCCTAGAGGACATTGAACGCATTTATGCACAATCTACAGAGAGTTCCTATAGATACTTGTTGGATAAGTTACTCAAGTTGAAGATGAATTCTAGAGAAGAGTTTACAGAGCATTTTAAGAATTTTTCTGAGATTGTTCAAAGAATTGCCCTTACTCCCAGAGCCTTTGATGATGTGACTAAAGTAACGTTTATGCTTGCATCATTGGGACCTACGTTTGCTCCATTTAAAAGTATAATGGATCACACAAAGGATTTAACTTTTAATGAGCTTATCAACCATTTAAGAGAGGAATGCAGAGATAGCCTTGATTCTCAAGAAAGGAATCCAAGGAGGAAGGATAGCAGCTATGCATCCAAGCATTTTGGAAAGTCCAGACAGACATCTAGAGAAATAATTTGTTTTAAATGCAATGGGAAAAACCACATAGCAAGGAACTGCAAGAGTCAAAATGGGGATAAAGTTGAATCCCACCCCTCAAAACCACAAGGTGTTAAGAAGGGGAGTCATGAGCAAACCATGTTGATGCAGGAGAGGAGTTTAGCTGTCCAGGATTGTGAAAATAAGCGCAATAAGTGGATTCTTGACAGTGGAGCGAGTTCTCATTTCTGTTATGAAAAGGAGTATTTTAATGAGATTAATGGGGATGAAACCTCTGAAATTGAGATTGCTGATGGCAACATTGTAAAGGCAATTGGTTCAGGAACTGTGAATTTGAAATTCAACGTAGATCATGAAACAATTAATACTAAGATAACTGAAGTTAAGTTTGCACCAAAGCTTAATTGCAACTTACTCAGCGTGTCCAGTTTGGACAGGAAAGGTTTTAAAATTACATTTGAAAAAGGACAATGTATTGTGACTAAGCATGATGAAGTTTATGTTCAAGGCACACTAAAGGATGGTGTATATGAGCTTAATGTTTCAGAGAACCAGCAGAACCAGTCTGCAAAGGTGGCGCAACCAAGTCAAAAGGACGAAGGAAGTCTGGAACTCTGGCACAAGAGACTTGGACACAGAGACACCAACGTTATTCTGGAACTACAGAAAGGTGATCTTGTGAGAGGTCTGCAGGTAAAGCAAAGCAACACAAATACACCAACATCAAAATGTATAACTTGTGTTAGTGAGAAAGCAACTAAACCTTCTTTCCCACGTTGTGCAGAGAAGAGAAGCACTAAAGTATTGGACATTGTCCATACAGATCTATGTGGACCAATGAATGTGTCTTCTCTAGGAGGTAATAAATATATTTTGATATTTTTGGACGATTTCTCGAGATTCTGCGTAGCCTACTTTATCAAGGAGAAGAGTGAGACAGTGGAATTGTTCAGGGACTATCTTAACATGGTCAAGAACAAGTTCCAGCGAGCCCCTTCCATTTTAATGTCCGATAATGGTGGGGAATTTTGTTCACATGAGATGCAGGCCGTCATGGCTAGAGAAGGCATATCACACGTGACCACAGTTGCCTACACACCCCAACAAAACTCAATTGCAGAGAGGAAATTTAGATCCATTTTGGAAATGACAAGGTGCATGCTAAAGGAAGCTAACTTGTCACACAGGCTGTGGGGTGAAGCGGCTCGTTGCTCAGTCTATCTTCAGAACAGACTGCCCACAAAAGGCGCAGAGCGCACACCATTTGAACTTTGGCATGGAAAAGCCCCAAATTTGTCACATATACGTGTATTTGGAAGTTTGTGCTACTATCATGTGCCCAAGGAGCACAGACACAAACTTGATTCCAGAGCGAAGGCAGGGATCCTAGTTGGGTACGCTTCTGGAGGAAAAGGATATAGAGTCTTGGATCCGCAAACTGGCAAGACAAGTTCGCAGCATGTAATTTACTTCGATGAGCAAGGCAAAGTTGATACAAAGGACACTGCCATTGATTGTTCCAAGGAGCCACAGGATGAGGAATTTGTGATTTTTCCTTTTGAACCAATACAAAGTACTAATCCAACTTCTAGTGTCGTAGCACCCCCTATAGGTGACACCCGAGAAGACGTGGAGGTCCAGGCCCCTGGCAGCACCAGAGACGAAGATGATGACGAGCAGCTGTATGGGGATATGCCACTGCTGGAGGAGGATGAGGAAGCTGATGCGGTCGAAAGACCAGAGGTCAGACGCTCATCCAGAACCAACAGAGGTGTTCCACCATTACGGCTGTCCTACCTTACAAGGTCGGCGTCTCCACAGGAACCTTCCAAATGGGAAGAGATAGAGAGGATGCCACCAGATGAAGCCAGTCTCTGGAGGAAAGCTGCTCAGGAGGAGATAGATGCACTTCATCGGAACAGGACCTGGACACTCACAGAACTACCTCCTGGTAAGGAAGCAATTGGAAGTAAATGGGTGTTCAAGGTTAAAAAGGGTTCAGAAGGGGAGGTGCAACGCTACAAAGCTAGGCTTGTGGCACAAGGTTTTTCCCAGAAGTATGGAGAGGATTACGATCAAGTGTTTGCACCGACAGTTCGATACAGCAGTGTCAGACTACTTTTAAGTATTGCAGCATCTAAGCAAATGTCAGTTTACCATATTGACATTGCGACAGCCTTTCTTCACGGCGAAATTTCTGAGCAGATTTATATGAAGCAGCCCAAAGGTTTCATTAAACCAAATGAGGCACATCTAGTGTGCAAGCTGCAGAAAGGACTTTATGGTTTGAAGCAAGCAGCGAGGGCTTGGAACCAGAAACTCCATGAGATGCTGGTGCAGCTTGGGTACAAGCAAGGGACTGCTGATAAGTGCTTGTACACCAAACAAAGGAATGGACAGTTTTCGTACATTTTAGCCTTTGTTGACGACCTTTTAATTTCTACGTCAAATGAGAAAGACTATAAAGACATAGTCAAACACCTCAACAGGGAAGTAGAGGTCAAGGAACTTGGAAAAGTGAAATACTACTTGGGAATTCAAGTTGAGAGAGAAGAGGATGGATCGTTCTTACTCAGCCAAAGGCAAAAGATAACTGAACTGATTGAAAGCATGCAGATGCAGGACGCACACCCAGTTGCGACACCGATGGCCACAGACTTCTTGAAGAATCAACAAGGTTCGAAGTTGCTGCCAAACAACACGCAATACAGGTCAGCGATTGGCAAACTTTTGTATTTGGTTACCACATGCAGACCTGACCTGGCAAGTGCAGTGGGGATTCTAAGTAGGAAAGTAAGTTGTCCCACTGAGCATGATTGGGCTGGAGTTAAGAGGGTTGTTCGTTATCTAAAGGGAACCATGGACTGTAAATTAAAACTGCCAGCTGTCAGAGACCCTAAACTGCTTGGGTACACTGATGCGGATTGGGCTGGGGACAATAAGGATTATAAATCCACAAGTGGCTATGTTTTTATGTATGGGGACGGAGCTATTGCATGGGGCAGCTATAAACAGAAATGTGTAGCTTTATCGTCCACAGAATCTGAGTACATTGCGGCTTCGGAAGCTTGCAGAGAGATCCCCTGGCTGGATCAGCTCCTGAAGGACTTTGGCGTGCCAAGAACGGGACCTGTCAGCTTGATGGAGGACAATCAGAGCAGTATGAAGCTGACACAAAGTGAAAAGTTCCTTGCACGCACCAAACACATTGGGGTCAGGTACCACTACATACGCCAGGTGATCGAGGATGGACTTGTTGAAATGTGTTACTGCAACACTGACCAGATGACTGCAGATGTCCTAACAAAGCCCCTGCCAAGAGAGAAGTTCCAGGATCTTCGTGGCAAGCTGGGACTCTTGGGTGGTTGATTAAAGTTATTTATGTATGTTTTTGTGTATGTTGTGAATTGCCTGAGAAGGGGTTTGTGGGATGCAAAGGGTTAAGTGCAGTCAAGTCACAACAATCCCTAGATAGTCCACTTGGAGGACTGAGGAGGAGGATATGACTAAGCGTAGTTTCCTCTTCCTTCACATGCAAATGAGTTGAGGAAGTGGCAGATAAATCCTGAAGGAAACAGCCATTTTCCCTCTCTTGGACCAGACCTCTTGGACTACACACATCTTAGTGAGTCTCTCCCTCAAGGCCTCCAGCCTAGAGAGAGAGATGAGATGGAGTCTCACTTCTTATAAGTGAACTTCACAATGTATATATTACCTTTTAACTAAGCAAGTCTACCTCTTGAGTGTGCTGTACCTCGAGATGCTTGTAAGTAAACATCTTTTATACTTTTAAGAGCATTGTGTTGTGTCTTTCCTTTTAAGAGGGAAAAAGGGGAAATACCAGGAAAATACACTTTATTTTAGTGGCTTAAATCAAGCCTGCGCAAACGTTCTTCTGCTGTGTATTTTGCAAAAGGGGAATGTTTTACTCTGCTAAAGTTTTGTGCTTGCTAGCGCAAGCGGGGATAGGATATATTAAACAATATCTCCTCATCCACATTCCTGAACATTCCCACATTTCCATGGGATTCCTTGTTAACCTGTCTGTGTATTGGGCTGTTTTTGTGGGATGCAAAGGGTTAAGTGCAGTCAAGTCACAACAATCCCTAGATAGTCCACTTGGAGGACTGAGGAGGAGGATATGACTAAGCGTAGTTTCCTCTTCCTTCACATGCAAATGAGTTGAGGAAGTGGCAGATAAATCCCGAAGGAAACAGCCATTTTCCCTCTCTTGGACCAGACCTCTTGGACTACACACATCTTAGTGAGTCTCTCCCTCAAGGCCTCCAGCCTAGAGAGAGAGATGAGATGGAGTCTCACTTCTTATAAGTGAACTTCACAATGTATATATTACCTTTTAACTAAGCAAGTCTACCTCTTGAGTGTGCTGTACCTCGAGATGCTTGTAAGTAAACATCTTTTATACTTTTAAGAGCATTGTGTTGTGTCTTTTCTTTTAAGAGGGAAAAAGGGGAAATACCAGGAAAATACACTTTATTTTAGTGGCTTAAATCAAGCCTGCGCAAACGTTCTTCTGCTGTGTATTTTGCAAAAAGGGGAATGTTTTACTCTGCTAAAGTTTTGTGCTTGCTAGCGCAAGCGGGGATAGGATATATTAAACAATATCTCCTCATCCACATTCCTGAACATTCCCACATAGGGTTATTGCGGCCCAGAGTTGCGTATTTTGTGTATTTTTGAAGGATTGATTTGGATTGTGATTTTGAACTCTGTAGGATTTTTCCAGTTAGGATTTCCTGGTTGAGCACATGGTCTCTTTGTTCTGCAGTGTGCTTGGGGGATTAACTACCCCTCCCCTCCCTCAGAGTTTACAGCACTGAGAAAGCTCAGAGGTAGTGAAGATATTTTTGAGATTTTGAATTTGATTTTTGAAAGATTTTTGAATTTTGGAAATTTTTGAAGTTTTAAGATGGCAAGCTCCAGTTTTGATAGTGAGGCAAGACCAAGTTTTATGCTGCTGGATGACAATAATTTTGTGCAGTGGAAGCAGCGCGTTTTAGTTTATCTTGCTGCTAGGCGTGTTTTGCAGGCCATTAAGGAAGAAAAGCCTACAGGAACCGATGCAGAAGCTTTAGCTAAGATAGAAGCTTGGAGTATTAAAAATGATGAAGCCAAGCACATAATTTTGAGCAGTTTGAGGAATGAGCATCTATCAATGATAAATTTTGAAGATGATGCATCTAAGATCCTAGAGGACATTGAACGCATTTATGCACAATCTACAGAGAGTTCCTATAGATACTTGTTGGATAAGTTACTCAAGTTGAAGATGAATTCTAGAGAAGAGTTTACAGAGCATTTTAAGAATTTTTCTGAGATTGTTCAAAGAATTGCCCTTACTCCCAGAGCCTTTGATGATGTGACTAAAGTAACGTTTATGCTTGCATCATTGGGACCTACGTTTGCTCCATTTAAAAGTATAATGGATCACACAAAGGATTTAACTTTTAATGAGCTTATCAACCATTTAAGAGAGGAATGCAGAGATAGCCTTGATTCTCAAGAAAGGAATCCAAGGAGGAAGGATAGCAGCTATGCATCCAAGCATTTTGGAAAGTCCAGACAGACATCTAGAGAAATAATTTGTTTTAAATGCAATGGGAAAAACCACATAGCAAGGAACTGCAAGAGTCAAAATGGGGATAAAGTTGAATCCCACCCCTCAAAACCACAAGGTGTTAAGAAGGGGAGTCATGAGCAAACCATGTTGATGCAGGAGAGGAGTTTAGCTGTCCAGGATTGTGAAAATAAGCGTAATAAGTGGATTCTTGACAGTGGAGCGAGTTCTCATTTCTGTTATGAAAAGGAGTATTTTAATGAGATTAATGGGGATGAAACCTCTGAAATTGAGATTGCTGATGGCAACATTGTAAAGGCAATTGGTTCAGGAACTGTGAATTTGAAATTCAACGTAGATCATGAAACAATTAATACTAAGATAACTGAAGTTAAGTTTGCACCAAAGCTTAATTGCAACTTACTCAGCGTGTCCAGTTTGGACAGGAAAGGTTTTAAAATTACATTTGAAAAAGGACAATGTATTGTGACTAAGCATGATGAAGTTTATGTTCAAGGCACACTAAAGGATGGTGTATATGAGCTTAATGTTTCAGAGAACCAGCAGAACCAGTCTGCAAAGGTGGCGCAACCAAGTCAAAAGGACGAAGGAAGTCTGGATCTCTGGCACAAGAGACTTGGACACAGAGACACCAACGTTATTCTGGAACTACAGAAAGGTGATCTTGTGAGAGGTCTGCAGGTAAAGCAAAGCAACACAAATACACCAACATCAAAATGTATAACTTGTGTTAGTGAGAAAGCAACTAAACCTTCTTTCCCACGTTGTGCAGAGAAGAGAAGCACTAAAGTATTGGACATTGTCCATACAGATCTATGTGGACCAATGAATGTGTCTTCTCTAGGAGGTAATAAATATATTTTGATATTTTTGGACGATTTCTCGAGATTCTGCGTAGCCTACTTTATCAAGGAGAAGAGTGAGACAGTGGAATTGTTCAGGGACTATCTTAACATGGTCAAGAACAAGTTCCAGCGAGCCCCTTCCATTTTAATGTCCGATAATGGTGGGGAATTTTGTTCACATGAGATGCAGGCCGTCATGGCTAGAGAAGGCATATCACACGTGACCACAGTTGCCTACACACCCCAACAAAACTCAATTGCAGAGAGGAAATTTAGATCCATTTTGGAAATGACAAGGTGCATGCTAAAGGAAGCTAACTTGTCACACAGGCTGTGGGGTGAAGCGGCTCGTTGCTCAGTCTATCTTCAGAACAGACTGCCCACAAAAGGCGCAGAGCGCACACCATTTGAACTTTGGCATGGAAAAGCCCCAAATTTGTCACATATACGTGTATTTGGAAGTTTGTGCTACTATCATGTGCCCAAAGAGCACAGACACAAACTTGATTCCAGAGCGAAGGCAGGGATCCTAGTTGGGTACGCTTCTGGAGGAAAAGGATATAGAGTCTTGGATCCGCAAACTGGCAAGACAAGTTCGCAGCATGTAATTTACTTCGATGAGCAAGGCAAAGTTGATACAAAGGACACTGCCATTGATTGTTCCAAGGAGCCACAGGATGAGGAATTTGTGATTTTTCCTTTTGAACCAATACAAAGTACTAATCCAACTTCTAGTGTCGTAGCACCCCCTATAGGTGACACCCGAGAAGACGTGGAGGTCCAGGCCCCTGGCAGCACCAGAGACGAAGATGATGACGAGCAGCTGTATGGGGATATGCCACTGCTGGAGGAGGATGAGGAAGCTGATGCGGTCGAAAGACCAGAGGTCAGACGCTCATCCAGAACCAACAGAGGTGTTCCACCATTACGGCTGTCCTACCTTACAAGGTCGGCGTCTCCACAGGAACCTTCCAAATGGGAAGAGATAGAGAGGATGCCACCAGATGAAGCCAGTCTCTGGAGGAAAGCTGCTCAGGAGGAGATAGATGCACTTCATCGGAACAGGACCTGGACACTCACAGAACTACCTCCTGGTAAGGAAGCAATTGGAAGTAAATGGGTGTTCAAGGTTAAAAAGGGTTCAGAAGGGGAGGTGCAACGCTACAAAGCTAGGCTTGTGGCACAAGGTTTTTCCCAGAAGTATGGAGAGGATTACGATCAAGTGTTTGCACCGACAGTTCGATACAGCAGTGTCAGACTACTTTTAAGTATTGCAGCATCTAAGCAAATGTCAGTTTACCATATTGACATTGCGACAGCTTTTCTTCACGGCGAAATTTCTGAGCAGATTTATATGAAGCAGCCCAAAGGTTTCATTAAACCAAATGAGGCACATCTAGTGTGCAAGCTGCAGAAAGGACTTTATGGTTTGAAGCAAGCAGCGAGGGCTTGGAACCAGAAACTCCATGAGATGCTGGTGCAGCTTGGGTACAAGCAAGGGACTGCTGATAAGTGCTTGTACACCAAACAAAGGAATGGACAGTTTTCGTACATTTTAGCCTTTGTTGACGACCTTTTAATTTCTACGTCAAATGAGAAAGACTATAAAGACATAGTCAAACACCTCAACAGGGAAGTAGAGGTCAAGGAACTTGGAAAAGTGAAATACTACTTGGGAATTCAAGTTGAGAGAGAAGAGGATGGATCGTTCTTACTCAGTCAAAGGCAAAAGATAACTGAACTGATTGAAAGCATGCAGATGCAGGACGCACACCCAGTTGCGACACCGATGGCCACAGACTTCTTGAAGAATCAACAAGGTTCGAAGTTGCTGCCAAACAACACGCAATACAGGTCAGCGATTGGCAAACTTTTGTATTTGGTTACCACATGCAGACCTGACCTGGCAAGTGCAGTGGGGATCCTAAGTAGGAAAGTAAGTTGTCCCACTGAGCATGATTGGGCTGGAGTTAAGAGGGTTGTTCGTTATCTAAAGGGAACCATGGACTGTAAATTAAAACTGCCAGCTGTCAGAGACCCTAAACTGCTTGGGTACACTGATGCGGATTGGGCTGGGGACAATAAGGATTATAAATCCACAAGTGGCTATGTTTTTATGTATGGGGACGGAGCTATTGCATGGGGCAGCTATAAACAGAAATGTGTAGCTTTATCGTCCACAGAATCTGAGTACATTGCGGCTTCGGAAGCTTGCAGAGAGATCCCCTGGCTGGATCAGCTCCTGAAGGACTTTGGCGTGCCAAGAACGGGACCTGTCAGCTTGATGGAGGACAATCAGAGCAGTATGAAGCTGACACAAAGTGAAAAGTTCCTTGCACGCACCAAACACATTGGGGTCAGGTACCACTACATACGCCAGGTGATCGAGGATGGACTTGTTGAAATGTGTTACTGCAACACTGACCAGATGACTGCAGATGTCCTAACAAAGCCCCTGCCAAGAGAGAAGTTCCAGGATCTTCGTGGCAAGCTGGGACTCTTGGGTGGTTGATTAAAGTTATTTATGTATGTTTTTGTGTATGTTGTGAATTGCCTGAGAAGGGGTTTGTGGGATGCAAAGGGTTAAGTGCAGTCAAGTCACAACAATCCCTAGATAGTCCACTTGGAGGACTGAGGAGGAGGATATGACTAAGCGTAGTTTCCTCTTCCTTCACATGCAAATGAGTTGAGGAAGTGGCAGATAAATCCCGAAGGAAACAGCCATTTTCCCTCTCTTGGACCAGACCTCTTGGACTACACACATCTTAGTGAGTCTCTCCCTCAAGGCCTCCAGCCTAGAGAGAGAGATGAGATGGAGTCTCACTTCTTATAAGTGAACTTCACAATGTATATATTACCTTTTAACTAAGCAAGTCTACCTCTTGAGTGTGCTGTACCTCGAGATGCTTGTAAGTAAACATCTTTTATACTTTTAAGAGCATTGTGTTGTGTCTTTTCTTTTAAGAGGGAAAAAGGGGAAATACCAGGAAAATACACTTTATTTTAGTGGCTTAAATCAAGCCTGCGCAAACGTTCTTCTGCTGTGTATTTTGCAAAAAGGGGAATGTTTTACTCTGCTAAAGTTTTGTGCTTGCTAGCGCAAGCGGGGATAGGATATATTAAACAATATCTCCTCATCCACATTCCTGAACATTCCCACAGTTTTTAGACTGGGGAAGGAAGCAAAAACATTTCTCCCCATAACAAAATATATTTTGGTTTTAGTCCCATGTTGATTTTTCTTTAAGTCCTTCCCTTCGCAGGTAGTTCAACTAGATGACTCTGAGGGTCCCTTCTATCATTGTAGGCCAGATTGTAGCCAGTGACTACCTAAACCAGGCATCCCCAAACGGTGGCCCTCCAGATGTTTGGCCTACAACTCCCATGATCCCTAGCTAACAGGACCAGTGGTCGGGGAAGATGGGAATTGTAGTCCAAAACATCTGGAGGGCCGGAGTTTGGAGATGCCTGACCTAAACTGTTTTGTCTGCATCCTTAGACCTGTAAGGTTCTAAAAAGAATGCCCATGTTTTGTATCTAGAAATAATGGCATTCACACATGACACATTCCTTACATTCGAAAGTTCCCAATGACATTTTGCTAATAAGCTCTTACACTGGTGTTGTTGTTTCGCTAACATAAAAACACACACAAAGAAGCCAGGAAGTGTCTTTGTTAGAAGTCTTCAAAATAATCAGTGGTTTTATTTTAACTAGCATACTATTTAAAACACTTTTTTTTAAAAAAGAAAGAAAGAAATGAAGGCGTTATCCACTTCACACAATTTCTCTGGCCCAGCTCTAACAATCCGCATTGTCATTTCCTTCGTGCTCAGGCAGGCCAGAAAATTTGCTGTTGCTGTGAGCTCCTCAGCCTGAACAGAAAATCTAGCTTGGCCACAAGGACTGTTCAGCGCTTCTCTCTCTCTCTCTCTCTCTCTCTCTCTCTCTCTCTCTCTCTCTCTCTCTCTCTCTCTCGTGTTCCGGCCTGCTTGCTGCTGCGGCTGCTGCTTGCTGCCACCGCCGCAGCCCAGATACAACCACCATGGTGGCTCCAGTGAACCAGCTGCACACAAGGGCAGCCCAGGAAAAGCAATGGCTTCCTCCTCCCCTCCTTTTCAAGCAGAAGGTGGCAGAGAATGATTCATCGCCTGCATCCAATAATTAAAACAAAAGCCAGTGTCTGCGGAAAGAAACCCTCTCTGGAAACTAACAGCATTTCCCTTTCCTGGGAGTTGAGAATGCAATTTGGTAGAGAGATCATGATGGCTGGTTTCCAGGCCTAATTTTCACAGTGAGGTGATAAACCTGTGCCTGGCTGTGTCACCTCAGACTGCAGATGGTGGTCGAATGCTCCTTCACAAAACACACACGCATGCACACAAATCCTGCACCCAGAAGACTAGCATGCCATAGAGAAGGATTCTAGCCTATATTTCTACCTAGCGTGCTAGTTTTCTAGGGGCACAGAATATGCTTCCATGGCGGAGCATTTTGTATTTTCCAGAGTGAAATGGCACAGCCCAGAAAGACATTTTACCATCACAGTGAGAACTAGGCTCTAGTCCTGAGGGGGCAAAGACTCTCTCTCTCCACTCTCCACTCCCCACCCCCCCCAGCCAACTGCACATTTATGAAATAAAAAAATTCCTTCAGTAGCACCTTAAAGACCAACTAAGTTTTTATTTTGGTATGAGCTTTCGTGTGCATGCACACTTCTTCAGATGCACATTTATGAGTTTGGCCGTAGTTCCTATATTAGTGCCTCTTCCCAATTTCTAAGGATATTTATGATTGAAGGTGTTTGTACTCCAGCCTGTGCTTAAAGTAGTGCTAACTACAGTCACTCTTGGATAATGCCAAAAATACACTTGGCACAAGTTCAGGGTTACCCCATAAGGGATGTAGCAGACATTGAGAGCAGGGTAAAAGTGATCACTGGCTCAAAATGAATCCTGTCCATTGTGCTGGCAAATGCTCTGACCTTCCTTGAGATCCCTCACATGTCAGTGAAGGTTCAGATACTAAATATGTGCTGCCCTGTGATTCAAATAAATTTCCTATACTTTCCATAGCCCCACTTCATAAAGTTCACACAATAAGGCATTCAGAAAGTAATCATGTTGAAGTTGGAAGCATTGTGAAAATTGAACAAACAAACAAACAAAGCTAATGGATCATGGGCTGGCTTGCACATCTGGAAATAAAATTGTGCACAAATTGAGAGATATGCATAGAATCATAGTTGGAAGGGACCACAGACTCATCTAGTCCAACCCCTGCAATGCAGTAATCTTTTGCCCAACATGGAGCTTGAACCCATGACCCTGAGATTAAGAGTCTTCTGCTCTACAGACTGAGATGTAAATCTCATGGAACTCCCCAGGGCTTATTTTCCAAATCAACATGCACAGAATTGATTGGGCTGATCTGAGTAGGCGTTGCTTCCAAGTAATGACTGTTAGGATGGTTCTGCAGTCTATGCTGGAGGGGAAGCCGAAAGTGATTTCAGCTAGACATTGTGAGTCAGAGGTTACTTGATGTGGAGATAAAGGCTGCAATCCTACTCATTAGGGCTGAAGAACTTCCCATCCTCCAGATCTACCGGTAGTGACACTCCCAACTCCCATCAACCCTAGCCAGCATGGCCAGTGGTCAGGGAGGATGGAAGCTGTAGTCCAACAACATATGGAAGAAGAGGTTCCTCAGTCCTGTGATACACACTTCCCTGAGAGCAAGACCCATCCAGCTTAACAGGACTTCTTAATACTTATGAACCCAAGGAAAGCTAATCTAGTCAACTATTCTCACATTGTGACAATCTAGTCCTGTTCTCACATTGACAGTGGTGATTGTGGGACCTGTGTTTTGGGCTACAGCTCCCATCATCCCTGACCATCGGCTGTGCTGGTTGGGACTGGAGAAGTCCAGTGATAGCTGGAGGGCACAGATCAGCCATCCTTGCTGTTCGGCATCTTGGTCTCTTGCTTTTGTTTTAAGGGGGGTGGGGAGATGTTTTCGTTGTTTGTTTCTGCAGGAACTGAGCCTTTTGCTGAGAGGCAAAGGTCGAGAAGTGTGAGGAGGTGGTGATCCTTTTGCGCTCTCCTTGTTTATCTTCTCCGCCTCCTCCACCCCACCCCACGGCACAGCAGGGCCCTGCGTCGCAGCTGCATCTGACTGCGAGGAGAACTGGACATGGTTGAAGACAGTAGCCCTTTCACAGACTGTCACCAGCGTACCGTGATTGGCTGTCAGAGCAGCGCGAGGATTGTCCTACACTTGCCCCCCTTCCAAGCCGCCCTGCGAGGCATGTCACTGCCTTCCCTTTCCCGGCTGCACCCCAGAAGTGACAGGCAGGCGGAGGCCGAGGTGTGCGCTCTGCTGGGAAGAGCTGCTCTTGGCGAGTCCCCTTGGAAACACTCCCAGGATTTCCAGCCCCAGCATGCAAGACAATCAAAATGGCCGAGGTAGTAAACAGCCACAAGTGGCTGCCGTTCAGCCCTCAATCAACGGTGTGCTGCTGTTGTTATGATGGTGCTGCTGCTGCTGCTGTTGGTGTTTCAAAAGCGGGGTTAAATTGAACCTCCTTCCTACAGGAAGGCCATCTAAGCCTTCCCAGTTAACAGTGGTTCCTGTGTCGCTGCCTCAAGAGATCTAACCTACCGTAAGATCCCCGATAGTTCTTCTGGCACACCAGGCAGGATGGGTTGCATTGCCTGAGGCGGAGAACCAGTTTCTGCAATGCAAGGAAATCTTCCTCGGGTAGATCTGCCCGAAGAAAAATCCCGTGTAGTTGAAAGGCTCTGCTCTTTCAATAAAATATATGCATCGAAGCATCCGATACTGCATCTTTGTGGGAGAGCCACCTTATTGGAGCGAAGGATGAGGATGAGCTGTTTGGAAATGACTCTCTCTCCCTTGCTTTGGGTTCCTGGAACGACCAATTTCTGTCTCCAATAGGGCTAATGGGGCTGTTTCACTCCACTGTTCCCAATGCAGGTTTATGGCCATGTCCGCAGAAACCCCTATATTCCGATTTCAACAACAAAAATACCCAATTGTTAATATGCTTTAAGTCAATTTCTTACAAATGGCAGACGAGGTGCTAAACCGACACCTGAATTGCCCCACTAAGCACTGCAGGTCTGGTACCCAGCTTGACTGAATGCCCTCCCTTTGGAAATAAAAAGCAATCCGATACAGCGCAACCAGATGTCAGGGAGAGCGGTTCTGTGTAGCCTTCTCCTTAACGTGCTACCCTGCAGCGGCTCTACACCAGGCACCCCCAAACTTCGGCCCTCCAGATGTTTTGGACTACAATTCCCATCATCCCTGACCACTGGTTCTGTTAGCTAGGGATCATGGGAGTTGTAGGCCAAAACATCTGGAGGGCCGAAGTTTGGGGGTGCCTGCTATACACAATACGGTACATTTAAAGCACATTTAAAGTGCACGGTTCTCCACAGAGATTCCTGGAAACTGCAGTCTGTCGGGGTAAACTACAGTTCCAAAGACTATGTGGGGGAAGCTATGTACTTTAAATACATGGTATAGAAATCGGTGGGTTTTTTGTTTTGTTTTTTTAGCAGGGTGACGGTGTCTCGAAGCATTCCATCAAACGAGCCCTCAGGTTCTGTCTGAAATCAAGACAAATGATTGCCAGCGACACAATCTGCTGTTTGTGAGAAGTAGGCCTGGGGGAGCTTGGGAAATGTAGGTGAAACAGGAATACTCCCCTCCCACACACTCCGGAACCCTTTGTTCATTGACACCTTCACCCATTATGAGGTTGCTTCTGTCTCCTGCAGACAGAATGGCTGCTTTCTCCCTAGGAAGCAAGAGTGGATTGTGGGACAGCCTCACAACAACCTGCGGAACAGGGTCCGTCCACCACAAGAGCAAAAAGCAAACAACAGACCCGTAGCGCTGGCTTAGGTGGAACAACAGTTGTTCTTCAGCTATCCAAGGTTGGAGCCTTGGTTCGCTCCAGCAGAGTCTATCTGGTTGCGGTGCTGAACCAGAGAGAAGACGTTAACTTGAATGAACGGAGCTGGCTCTTTTTTAGGCCTCATAAAAGAAGAAGAATAAAAAGAATACTGGCAATTGTATACGTATACTTTTAGGGTTGAGTGTGTTTTAAATGTATACTAAGCTAGAGGAGGCAGAACTTTATCTGTGACTCGTCTGCCTTTCCTAGCTGCTTCTTTTTTTAACGTTTCAGGGTTAGAAGTCGAGGCCTTGTGGCTTCTCTCTCAGTTGCCGGTGCGCTGCATCTGTGTCACATGCCTCACAAAATCTGAAACATGTTCTTTCCTGTCTGCCGAGCGCGCACCGGCGCTCTGTGTGCGCCAGGGCCAACGCTGGCCGACGTTTCCTCTCGAACTGCAACCGCTGAGAGTTGAAAACATGGTCGTCGGTCGTTCCCCCACGCCTACTTATGTTTACGCAGAAGTAAGCCCCATTGATTTCAGTGGAACTTGCTCCCCAGTCCGTTTGTTTAGGATTGCAGCCCAAGTGTGTGACTTTCCAGGACGGAACACAATCCCTGTTAGAAACTTGGCGGCGGCAGCCGGAGAGGTTTTTCGCCTGCGAGCACACATTTCGATCACTTTGGGGCCAGCAGAAAGCCACTCATTGCTCCGCCACCCATTGGCCCAGAAAAACAGCACCGACTTCCAGCCCCGGCCCCCCTCTGCTGCCGCGCCAGGTGTGTGTGTGTTTTAAGGGGGGGAGGGGAAAAAAATCTTAATTTCAATGTCTTTTGTATTCCTGATGGTGAAATCAGGCGTGCAAGAGTGGTCAGAGCCTCTGTCTAAGGCCAAGCCAAGGTGGCCTTGTTTTGTTATTCAGATTTCTACACTCCCATTAAAGCAGGCTCCCAGGAAGCGGCGGCAACGGCTTGATTTAACGCACACTCAAGCAGGGCCATTCAGAGCTCGGGAGAGCGCCGGGTTATTTATAGGCTTTTTCCTCGGCGCTCTGCGCCGCCGTAGCCGAGCAGACCGCTAATGAATTTAATCCTGGCGACACCCTTAGGAAGGAGAAAGGGACTGAGTCACGGGCCGAGGTTGATCAGGCCCGGGGCCTCCAGCGCGGCGCGGCTCCGGTGATTGATTACGTGCCTCGCCAAGAGACCGGCCTGCTGCTTCGGGAAGCAGCGCTGCATGGAAAAGGGGCCAGCGGGGAGCCACGTGGAGTTCAGAAAATAAGGGCCGGTGCTGTGTGAATCCATTGTCGTGCCAAACAGCAAGAGCTACGCGGTTCCTCTCGCCTCCCAGCTCCGCAGAGAGGCGCTTCTGGCCCGTCCTCCACAGCAGCGCTGCCTTCAGGAGCTCTTTAAACGCTCGGCTTGCCCGCAGCGGCTGGGTTTTTTTTGGCGTGGATTTCCTTCTCCGATGCTTTCGATACCACACGGTCTCGAGGAGCGCCAGGGTCTGCGGCTCGCTGGTTCCGCTAGCTCTCAAATGCTCCTCTTTCCCCCCACTCCAGCGCAACGCACAACGGCCTGACCTGCGGGTCAGCTCCCCGAGGAGGCGAGAGAGGGAAAGAGGCCTGGCGATTTGCGGCCTCAGTTCCTTCGGCGAAGGCTCCCTCGGCGATTCTGCTTAGCAAAACACAGGCGGAGTGAACGCGGGGCAGGGGGTAGACTTAGCGACCGAGACGAGCCCCCCCCTCACACACACACAATGCCTGGGGAACTCGGGATACGTTGGGTTTGCAACCTCTGGGAATCCTCACCGGGTGGGGGTGGGGAAGACAGGCACTCAAGGAGCGTAAAATAAAATGTGAAAACAAAAACAAACCGTGTGATCGCTAAGAACTTGCTTGGAAAGACCCTGCGCGAGCAAATGTTCCGGGTCCTTTAGACGCGGAACGTCTAGGCTGCTTGGTCCATCATAAACTGGTTAAACAATGGCGTTAATTGAACCAGTCTTACAATCCGAGGACTTCGACTCAGTTGTGTTGCTCGGCAGGCAAGTTCAGTATTTCCATTGTATTTTTTAATTTATTTATAAAGAATTTGTCCTTTCTTTTTCTGAAGGCTCGACCATACACACCAAGAGACTCAGGATGGGTTTTTTGGGCTACAGCCGCCGCACGACCATATTAAAAGGTTCCTCAGAAAATTAAACGGGTATGATTTTAAAACAGTTTTAAATACAGAATCAACCCACTTTGCAAGCAAGCATCTCTACAATTGCTTGTCCAGAAGAAGAAGTGAAAGTAAAAGCAGGACATTTCGACAAGGACTTCCTTCTCCCAGTTTTCCCTTTTTTATTCCTGGATACGGGGAAATGCATATGTATCTAACAGAGGCCTTCCACTCCCACCGCCATTCAGCTGCATGTCTGTACCTCACGTGTGCTCAGTCTAATAACTTTTAATGTCTAGCCCTAAAACGTCTTTATAAAAAATAGCTTTACTATGTAATGGGCCAGGTGTCCTTGCACTCGTTGCCGGAGATTGAAAAAACGTGTAGGATGGTTTTCAGATGCAAAGCTCATAAACTGGGAACAATATGCAACCCCCCCTCCATATCGGATTTTAAACTCCACTTCCAGGCACCTTTGGAGGAAAACGTTCCCGACGCATTTGAAATGCACACACTTCATTGGCAACTTGTTTCTTTACTCTCCCCTCCCCCTTAAGAGTATTTACCCTCCAGCTTGGGAAAGCGATGCCTTTTTGCCATTTCTATCAGCTGGTTTTAAGAAGCTGAAAAGCTTGTGTGCCCAGCGTTTCGAGTTACAAACGGTAGATATCTTTCACTTCTGCTTTGAAAGCGAAGAGGAGGCTTTCCACCCCTCCCTCGGGTTTTTCTCTCTCTTGTATAGATGCAAGCTAAAAATAAAATCCAACAGAATATTAGCTTTCTGGCTAGAAATAGGTATCAAAACAATCAAGCGATTATTCATGAGATAAGAACTTGGGGTTTAGGTTTCCAAATGCTTCTAGCAGGCTCTACTTTTAAGAATCTCCTGCTTTCAATTAAAACGTAAGAAATTCGCATAATAAAAGAAGGAAACAGCATACTGAGTAAGCAACTTTTTTTAATCAAGGCAAATGTTGCTAGGGACCGGGTTTAAACATTTTTTCCTTCTTCCCCACAGATTCCTGGACGTCGCGATGAACAGGCTGGCGCGCTCGTCGGCGTTGAAATAGCTAATCGCTCGGGATGTCGCAGCTCCTAGCATACTTACCTAGGTATATAAACAGCTTATGCAGGCAACATAAGAGTGTTTTAAGGACGCTGGAGCGAAAATTAAGAGCGACGGCTTGGTATAATCACCTCTGTAGTCAGTGACAATAAAATTCCATTCATTTCCAGCCGGCTGGTTTGTGCTCCCCTCCCCCCACGCCCTTCTCTTATAGCTGAAAACCTAGACACGTCTAATCCGAATCAGATAAATCCGGGACCCCAAACTTTCCTGACAAGCATGTTTAGGGTTGCAGCCCTGTCGGATTACCAGTGGAAGCTGCTGCTCTCGCGAGTAGGGATCCGATACCTCTATAGCGCAATCCTGTGGCACGTTTCCTCAGAAGCAAGTTCCACTGTGTTCAGTGAGGCTTACTACAAAGTAAACGTGCAGAGGGAGGACTGCAGTGGGAGCCAGTGACGCCCCCCCCCTCATGCTGTACACACCATCCTGGTTAAAGAAGTGTCCCTGAATGAGCGAGGGCGCGCGCGCGCGCACCCCCAACACACACCACCACCACTTCCCGAAGTCTATAGGGTTAAATCTTGTAGCCGGCGCCTTGCTGTTAATTCCAGCAATCGCTAGGAAAGCCATAAAGAATCACGCGCTGTGCGAGGGAGAACCGAACAAGCGAGGATCAGTCAAGATGGGCGTCCTGAACCCGACATTTACTAGCTGACCTGCCGAGTCAGCGCTACCAAAGTAAGTAGATACGCAAGATAACGACCATCCCGGCGAGCGAGAGATCAAAAGGCCGGCAGAGAAATCTCCAGCCGGTACTAGAATTACAGCGAAGGAGGGGGGAACCCCTCTCGCCCCACCTTCCCAAGCGATTCACGCGCCGTGACATAAAACGTGTTTGGGAGTTTCAGAGGTGGGAACCACGCGGTACCTTGTTTAGACACCAAAGGGAGGGAATCGGTTTTGTGGGCACTCTGGAAAGTAGCTTCTTGAGAACCGAATGGTTCTCCTCACCCAGAAACAACAGGAAGGCTCGAGGGCAAAGGGGCAAGAAAGAAAGCCCCACGTCGGAGTATGAAATCAGCGACTAGTAGTAAAATGAAGGCTGTTGAAGAGCTGTGGGTGCAGAGGGTACACTGGAGGGGAACGGTGGCTTGCGTGCTTCTGGAAAGGAGAGATAAAGGGAAATTGCTCGTTCGGAGGGAGTCTTTAAATACAGGTTGGGAGGAAAGCGGGACACCACACAGTTATCTTAAAAAAGGAAAGAAAAGCGAGGGCTGGGGAGGCATTTCCCCCCCCCCGGGGGGAAGAGTGGTGGCCAGATAAGACGAGAGAGGGAGGGAGAGAGAGAGAGAACATGAAGACGTTCCACTTTGGGCAGGCTGTGCGCGACAATGGAACGCGCGCGGGTGGGGGGAAGGGGAGGGAGGGGGAGGGGAACAAAGAAACAGCCCATTGGGGGTTCTCAGGGAAATGCAAAGAGAAGCAGATGAACGTGGGGGGAAGGAGGAAGAGCGTGGTTTCCCACACCTGAGGGAAATATATATCTATATATATATATATATAGTTAGGTGCGTGAGGGGAGGGGGAATTAATAGGCAGCGCCGTCATCCTTCCGCCTCATACAAGGTTATGAGGATGCCGTTTACGAGGTGGAGGGCTTCTCCTTCTCTCTCACCCCCTGTTTGAAAAGACTCTTAATAAAGGGCTGAGGAAAAGGGGTCGTGAACAACACACACGCGACACGCGGGAAGGTGCTCTTGCGAGAAGCGGGGGGGAAGCGGGGGGGAAACAGATATTGAGGTGGAGGAGAGCCCGCGCTCGCTCCGCTTGGCGGGGAGGTCGCGGAAGGGGGAGAGCGAAGCTTTCTGCCGCGGGCGAAAAAAGGAGAGGAAGCCGGGCGGGCTGGCTGGCTGGCTGGCTGGCTGGCTGGGGTCTGGCTGCGCCTGCTGCTGCCGTTGCCGCTGCTGCCGGGGCTTTGACAGCTTGGCGAAGCCGAGGGAGACGAGCTTTATGGTAATTGCGGCTCTCTCTCCACTGGCCTTCTGGGTAGCGAGCCGAGCCGAGCAGGGAGTCTGGCGAGGGGGCGGGAAGAGACTTCCCCCCTTTTTTTCCACCTCGCCTGGTCAAAAAGGAGAGCGGAGTCTCCTCAGGGCGCCCTCAGGCAGGACAGGGCAGGGCAAGGCAAGCAGAGCGAGGAGGAGAGAGAGGGGAGGGGGAAGCAGCCAGGAAACGCCGCGGAGTGGAGGGGGAATCAATTAAGAAGAGAAAGCGAAAAGCCTTGGAGAGAGGGGGAAAGGGGAAGAAAAGAGGCAGCTCCGGGAGAGCGCGGGGGAAAGAGAAGCCTCGCTGCTGCTTGGAAGAGCGTAGTGGAGGTGGCTGTGTTGCTGCCGCCGCCGCTGCCTCTACTGGCGGCGGCTCCCTGAGTGCTGAGGCCGCCGGGGGGAGGGGAGGGGAAAGAGGAGAGGGCGGGGAAGGGAAGGAGGAGGCGGTGGTGGAGGAGGAGGCGAAGGGGGGCAGCGTGCAGCAGACGGAGCCTGCTCTCCCAGCGGCAAGGTGAGGAAGAGCGGCTTTCCCGGTGGATTAAATCCCCAGAGCCAGCCCAGCCACACACACGCACACGCCGCCGCCGCCGCCACCAGGACGCGGGGCTCTTGCCAGGGAAGAAAGAGCATGTAGGCGCCGTCGCCAGGAGCCGTCGAGCCCAGCGCGGAGCAGCCACAGCAGCAACATGGCGCTGCCAGAGCCAAGCCGTCGGGCAGCCGGAGGGAGTCTGCTGCTGCCGGGGTGCTGAGCCCAAGCGAAAACCAAGCGGGGTGACCGTAGGTCTCGCTCCCCCCCCCATCCAACCCGTGCAGCCCCACCTGCCCTGCCGAGATCCGCCGGTGGCCGGATCGTCCGACGTGGGGGCAGCCCGGGTCTTCCCCCCCCTTGAGCTCGGACGTTGGGAAACTTTTCTCGGCCACCCAGACTGAGAGTGGCTCGCTTTGGAGAGGACGCGCTACAAGCGACGCTGGAGCGACTCCGCGGCGGCATCTCCGGAGCCGAGGCTAAGGTCAGCGCTCTCCCCTTTGAACTCTCTCACTCGTCTCTTTCTCTCTCTCTGCGGAAACGCCGCGACGGCCAAGTACCGAAAAGGGCGACGATCGCATGCGGTACGCTTGAGTCTTGGGAGACTTCTCCCGTGTGGGGGGGAGGGGGGACCTCGACGAGGAGATCTTTTTCCTCAACACCCCCCGCCCCCAGACCTGGCTGGGGTGCGCCTGTGTGTGTGTGTGTAGGAGAGAGAGAGCGCGCGTTGGTCCCAGCCTGCCTCTCCTCGGTTGGGATCGTTGCCAGAATGTCTCTCAACCTGAAACGATCCGGGCTCGGAGGAGGAGGGCGGCGTGGAGGCGAGGGAGATGTTCGCGAGCACAGCGGTCACCGCCTGAATGCGCCTTGCCCAGGGAGAGGCTGGACGCGGAGGCGTCGGGTGGGGGGAGTGCTCCGAGGGGCGGGTGTGTTGCGCGGGTTTGTTGAAGTTTGCAGGGTTGTGAAGAGAGGCGCGAGGTGGGGGTGGGGGTAGCGAGCGAGCGACGAGGAAAGGGGAAGCTGCCGGTCGCGCTCTGTCTGCTCCAGCAGGAAGGAGGTGGCGGGCGGAGGGGGATAGAGAGAAGAGGCTTCCCGGCGTCTCGCTCCTCTTTTATCTTTCGGATTTGGAAAGGGCTTATAAAAGCCCCACCTCTGGCAGCCGCCACTTCTGGGCTCCCAGGGGGAAAGGGGAGAGTGGGTGGAGGGGAAAGGAGCGTTTTTGGAGAGCTGCTTGGCTCGCCTTTTGGCCCACCGGCAGCGAAGTTCAAAGATGAGTACCGGGAAGAGACAGCCAACGTGATTGAGGTAAAAAGAGGCTCTCTTTTTCGGTGCGTGTGTGCGGCGGCGTATTTGTTGCTTTTCTAAACGCTCTTGGAAAGAGACTGCGGAGGCTGTGGGAGGTTTTATTCCCTGTTGTTTTCGAGGCCACTTTTTTGAGGGGCTGTCGGAGTCGGTTGGGCGGGTTGGGGGGGGGGAGGTAGAATAAACGGGAAGGTTCGGGGCCGGGGGCGGCGGAGAGGCGATGTTATAGAGCTGGTGGTTCCAGTTCAAAGACTTTGTGTTGCTAGTCTGGGGTGGGGGTGGGAAGAGGTCCAGCGCCGCCGTTAGGAATTTCGGGTGTCCTTTGTACCTTTCCTTTCTGGCTCCGGGAGGTTGAGAACTTGCCTCCCAGGAGCGGATGGCGGAGGAACAGGCAAGAAGGCTGTTGGCTGGAAAACCCTAGCCAACTCCGGGGTTGCTTGCGCTCGGCATCTGAGGCACGTAGCTTGTTTGTTGCGAAGCCAGTCCGGGGGCGATCTCTCGCTTTGCGAAGCGTTCGCCTTTCGTTTCTGCCTCGCCGGCTGCGTCTCAGATTCAGAAAAGCGAGGTATGTGGGTGGAAGGAAGGGGGGAGGCGAGAGAGTGGAGGGAAGCGTAGATCGGAAAACCCCAAAACCCCTTGAATCAGAAGCTGCGAAGGAAATACGTTCTGGTGTTTTAATGGCAATCGCCTCGGAGCTTGTTTCCGTATTTAATTCTCCCGAGCAACTCCCTCCTCTGCTCTCCATCTGCTCGGTGGAAGCCCCGCAGCTTCGCGTTCGCCTCCCTTGGCAAAAGGGCGGTCTGCGCTCGTTCTGGTCGCGCGGGCTGGATCTGTCAAGCTTTTGTAAACTTTTCCATGAGGCCTAGGCCAAAGGGCTCCTTAGACGGGCCCCACGAAGACTATCTGCCAGCAGAGATAAGGAGAGCGAGACTTCTCCCCTCCCGCATTGTAAGCGGAGTGAAGCGAAGCGCCCTTGCAAGATCGCCCTGGGACCTTGGAGACAGAGCCCCGAGGCCAAACTAAGTTGTCCCCGGGGAGTGGGGGTGGTGTCTGCATTCAGCATTGTCGAAGTGGATCGGCTCCCACTCCCCTACCCCCAACTACATTTACATGCTGTTAATCTTGGGAGTCCCGCTCCTGGAGGCGGCTGCTTCTAGCTTTGCTCGCTCTCTCTTACACACACACAGACAGTTCCGTCTAGGCAATGTTGGCGCTGGCAGACATGCCTGCGGGATGCGGTGCCCTCGCGATAGGGCCTGGTGGTTATACAAGCTCCCGTCCCTTGCCTTGTGCTCCCTTAATTGAGGACAGTAGGACTTCTCTGGAGTAAAGCAGGCCAGGAGGACTGGATTCAGTTAAGGTTTTGTCTTTTTGTTTGTTTCCTCTTTATCGGCCTTGTGGGGATGTTATGTAGGTGTTTTAAGTGGCAGCTGGTGGGTTTTGTCTTTTTTCCGAACAAGACAACCTTAATGGCTTTTCGGCGGACCGTAAAAAGCAGGACTTGGAATTTCCTCCCCGCCCTCCATCCCGCAAGGTTTGCCACAGTAGAAGAGATCTTTGAATTGGTGACTGGGAGTTAATTAGGAAGTATCCTCTGGATCAATGAGTCGCACATCCCATTAGCTATTTCCCAGCTCTTTGCAGAATCGGCCTTTCCGTCTACTAAGCCGGAAACTGCTTCATTTTCGAGCTGGGGTCAGATAGAGTCAAGGAGTTTTTGGACAAGCAAAGAGCGGAATCTGGGAACCAGCCCTTCCGACGCAATAATTAAGTTCTCCACTCTCTGGAAGGCCTGGAATCTCGCCTCTCCCCCTCTTTCCCCACACTTTCTCCGAGGGGAGCCCAGGCCCTTCGCCCAGGGCAACTGCGGGACACTAAACGTGCCGCGCGCATTTAGCGTGCGCTAAACAGGGACAGACCCGTTTGTCAGCTATGAGGTGGTGGGCTGTTTCAGGGGTCTCTGCATACCCACCAGCTGTTGGTACTGCGGATGATGGTTCTTTATTACCCGTTTTCATCTCGAAGGTGAGGTGCGGTGCTGGAGGAGGAGGAGAGAAAAGGAAAGGCGGCTTTTCTCTCTCTCTCTCTCTCTCTCTCTCTCTCTCTCTCTCTCTCTCTCTCTCTCTCTCTCTCTCTCTCTTCCCCCCCCATCGGTATTGTTTCGCTCGCCTGTGATAGATCGGTCTAGACAGCCGTCCAAGCTCCCTGCGAGTGGAAGAACCGGAGCCTGAAAGGGAAAGTGGGGGAGTCGCAAAGGAAAAGGTCACCGCGAGATTCGGTGCGTGTAGATGTGTGTGTGTTAACCCTTCAGGAGTCAGAAACAGAGGTAGATTTTTCTGCGTGAAGGGCTGAGGCTGGCAGTTGCAGAGAGCTTCTGTCTCTAAGGGGAGGGGAAGTTGGGAGAGACCGAGGCGCGATCCCTCGGGCTGCTCTCGATGCTCCGTGAAGATCAGTTTCCCACCATCAGGAACCTCCTTTTCTAGCCGAGTGCCAGATTCTTCCGTTCCCAGAAGTTTCCTCGTTTGGGAACTCCGCTGAGCGCGCTTAACCCCGTGTCCTGTTGGGGCAGAGCCAGCCAAGCACAGAGAAGCACAAGGCGAGCCAGGCATGGTGGAGGAGGAGGAAGAAGGGGTGGGGGTCGAGCTGGAGCAGGAGATCCACTCAGCGCTCTCTTCTCCATTCTGGGGAGGGGGGGGGAGGAGGGAGAGATAGCTCACAAGGACAAAGCCAGAGCCGAGAATTCGGAGCCACTCCGACCAAAAACCTCCAGGCGAACAACCTTAGGAGCAGAATCCAGCTTTCCCTTTCTTAAAAATGGGGAGTGGGTTGTGTGGGTGGCTTGTTTTTTTTGAGTGCCCAATAGGGACTGACTTTGTTCCATACGACGGGGCTTGGCGAGCCTCACCTGTGTTTGCTCAATATACTGTATAAGCGGCGAGAGCCGGGGCAAAACTTACCTGCGGCTGCCTTGAGACACAGACTTGGCAGAAGCAATCAGAGTGCAAACTGGGGCTCTGGCTCTCTGTGCGCGCTTCTATTTGGGGTCTCCCTTCTGTGAGAAGGGCGGGTGGGTGGGAGGGGAAGAGCAAAACCCTTCTCTGCGGAATATAAGCGCGCCTGCCTTCGGAACCCCCCCGCCGCCGCCCTTCCCACAGACATCGGCGGCCCCCGAATGAGGTTTGCTGGCCCTTTATCACCCGGGAGGAAACCTGCTCTACGTTGGATTTGCCCGCGACGCGGCTCAGTTCTTTCCCTCTTTGTCTGGAGCCCTGGCTCGCAGCGCTCCAGCCCTCGTTGGAAAGCTTCCCGACGAGGAGTCCGCGCAGAGCCAAGCAGGCAGCTCGACAGTTCTTTGCACGTCACATCTAAATACATCGGTAATTAGATGGAAGCACCGCCGGAAATGATAGATTGGCTGCATAGCTAATAGGGACGAGGACAAATAAAGCCTACAGCATCTCTCCCCCCCCCTCCCCTCTTCTCGCTTGCTCCCTCCCTCCCTCCCTCGGATAAGTGGGCCCCTGGAAATCAAGCCCACGATCTGGAGCGAGAACTGAAATTACACGTCGTCCGTTTTAGGGCTGTAATCAACCACGCAGATGAGAGTCTCGGTTGCTCCCCTGCTGCCTGCAAGCAGTTCTTCTTGAACGTGTTTGCTGCATGATTGTGGGAGGAGGGAACTCGGAGTCTTTTTAAACCCCTCTGGGTGTCTGCTAGCTAAATATATACACCTAGGAGAGCGAGCAAGCGAGGGATGGGAAGGAGCGGGTGTGGGGGGGAGGGGTGAGAATCCGATCATCTAATCAAGCCTCAGTCCCTGCGGCTGCATTTCCCACACCCTTGCGCTTAAGCCGGTTAAGCTCCCTTTGCGACGTTAATGGGTCTCGCTGCACAGACGTAATTTAAGCGCCTCCTGGATCGCAGGCAGAGGAAGCCTTTCCAGGGAGTCGTAAACGGTGGAGCAGCTAGCGCCTGGATTCTAAAGATAGTAGATGGAAGCAAGCCCCGTCCATTTCAGGGCCTCGGGTTGTGCCTGTGGAAGTTTTCGCTCCTGGAAATCTGATGGCTTCCTCACTTCTGTTTAGGATCTAAGGGCTAACCTGCTGTGGGCAGTCCAACGTGGTGCTGCTTCAAAGTACTTGCTTTGGGAGCATCTCGCTCCCCCTTTCCCAGCCTAGCCTTTTCCCTCTAATGGGATTTCCCGCCCCCCCCCGCGCCTTTATTTCAGTGTTTTCCACAGCGCTTAGCATGCCCTTGGCTCTAAATAACTGTAGCAGCTGCAGAAATACTGAAGGAGCAGCGAGCAATCTCTGGCTTTACTGTAGGTGTTTAGGGGCTCAGGGCATGGGGCATGTGAGTCCCGTCACATCTCTCTTCTCCTCCCCACCTTCATCCCGCCAGTTTGCACTTCTAATTTAAAAGTCGCTGTTGCAATCGCCACAGCGTTCTGTAAACAGGAGGGTTGAAAAGGGAGCTCTCTACAGACACTATGGTGCAGGGCGTATTTTTTTGGATGGCTTGCCTAACTGCTGGAAAAAAGAGAGCAAGGCCCCTTTTCAAGGCCAGTCAATGCCTGTTTTCTGTTGTGGCCAGTCAAAAGACCCCCGGTTTCGAAACACATTTGGTTTAGCGGCTGGAGTGTCCCGTGGAAAATTCATCTCTCCAGTTTAGTCTTGACGGGGCACTCTCCACCTCTCTATACAGTTATCTGTGTGATGAGGAGAAGGTGATATCAGCATAGTAGTTTAGCTATTCGCTCCTTGGAGGGAGGATGAGGAACCCAAAAGACCTTATATCGCAAGACCTCGTTCCTAAAGTGCCCTGTGCATTTTATCAGAGGCAACCTGCGCAGCCAGTTTAAACCATCAGGAGTGCTTCAAGCACACCCTCAGTATTCCCTAATAACACCTCTGTACTGTAGTATTGTGTTTGGCTTGCCCAAGGTCACCTAGGCTGCCTACACAACAAACATTTAAGGCACGCACCTCCAAGAATCCTGGGAACTGTGGTTTGTTAAAACTGCTGAGAATTGTAGCGCTGTGAGGGTAAACTACAGTTTCCAGGTTACTTGGGGTGGGTGCTTCATATGTGCTTTTAAGGCATGCTACGTGTAGTAGTGAGTTCCTACTAGGTGAGCTGAGATTTGAGCAGAAGATTTCCAAACTGACACTCCTTTCTACACAACACCAGCTCTCTACGGGAAGTTATGTCTCTGGTAAAGGCTTTAATAGCCAGCTGGGGCAAATGCATTTAGTTATAGCTGAGTTGGGGACTAGGCTGGAGACAACCCCCCCCCCATCTTAAAATAAGCCCTCTGTGATATTTTTTTTAATGGCCTGGCTTTTGCTGTGGGTTGGAAGGTGTTAACTGAATGTAGAAATGAATAGAAGCATTTTAGAAGCCCCTCTATCTCTATCTATCTATCTATCTATCTATCTATCTATCTATCTATCTATCTATCTATCTATCTATCTATCTATCCATCCTGTACAGCAGGCTTGTCCCGGCTTCTGTTCAGCGGCTGCTTGCTTGCTTGGTTTACATACCAGGCGTCGCGGCTCAACGCACCATCTCGCGTTTAGCCCTCCATTTCCAGGGAGGCCTCACAAACAGCCATGCAACACGATCGGCACCGCAGCCTCCGGTGCTTTCGCCTGCTGGGCTTGCTTGTTAAAAATAAATGCTAGTGGTAGCGAGGGTGGGAGAGAGAAGGTGGGGAGGCGGTGGGTGGGTGCGTATGTTCCTCCTCTTCCTTCCTCTCCGCGCAATGTTGCACTAGCCAGTTAAATAGATCAAGCAGATTCTTTCCAGAGAGCCAGACTAACGTCGTTCTCGTGTGTGTGTGTACTACATCCGAAGGAGGTGGGGTGGGAGGGAGGAAGAACGCTAGAGCCCTCCCTGACTCGAGCGTGGAGCGGAGGCCTCGTTTGCAGACAGGGGGAGTTCCTATTTCCGCGAGCAGCGCTGGCTGCGTTTAATCCTTGTGTGTCCTTTCCCCCAAGCCGGGCTGATAAACGAGAATTACACTGAAGCGACCTCCCTTTTCCTAGGCCCTGTTCAACTGTCGGGCCCTGAATCACAAGCAAGCAGCCAGGGCGTGCTTTCCTGGCAAAAGTTAACGAATGTTTCACAAGGGCTCCTCTGGCGTGCGCGGTGTCTCTTCCTTAATGGATGAGCTGACTTTCAGGCAGAAAGCAAGGAGGCCACCAAGTCGAAGGAGCGAGCAGCATCCCCCCATCCACACCGCGTAGAAAATTAGCTTGCCCTCTTGAAGCGTCTTCGTTTTCCTTATTTGCTAGGGAACCAAAGTACTCTGCAGCTTAGGCTTCCTGAAAACGCACACGGCAAAACTAAAATTCCTCATCACTGAGAAACCTATGCAGCGGCTCTTGCCTCGTGGTTACCTGTCAAAGATTAGAAAGCCAGGGCAGAAAAGCGGTGATAGCTGCGGCAGCAGCTCATTTCCTGGCCCTTCCGCTTGCATTTAAATTATGCACACACACCTGGCCCATTTCATCCGCTGCGGTGCTGTGAGGAGGGCAGGTAGGAGGAAGCCCGCGTGGAAGACTATCCTTTGGCTGCATGAAATATAATTTCGTGATCTGCAAGACACTTTCCAGTATAATCTCATTATGCACCACAGGCTCCCGGTGTTATTTTGTAGGAGGCGGACAATGATCAATTTACATTGACCTGGGGCTGGGCAAGCTTTTAGATGGTAATTGCCATATTGATTTGCATGAGAGGGAGAGAAGGGGGTGGGGAAGGGGAAGACTGGCTAAAATTAAACACCGGAAGCTAAATTAAACTAAATTTAATGTCTAGGTACAAACGCAAAAGACCTGCTAAACTCCTGGGTTCTTAGCTAGGCGTCTATTTTTAGAACTGTGAAACTTGGAGGAAGAGGTAGGTGGCTTTGGTTGCTTTGAACGTTATTCGGCTCTGCTCCAGAGAGCGAGAGTGGGAATCCTGAGCGATCCCACCGTGGAAACCCGCGCGAGTCCTTTAGAAGAGTTCCGATCCTTGATGGAATTTCGGCAGTGTCCTCTCATACGCTATTAAGTAAAAAGAATATATTGGATCGCAAGTGGGTCTTGTCTTCCAGAAGGCAAGGACAAGGTTTTAATTTGATCATAAGGCAATTAGAGGAGAAAAATACAGAATCCGGCGGCAGTCGCTTCCCTGGAAACTGACTGTGTGGAGAGTTGAGTGTAGTCAGCGAAGCGTTAGGAAAGGGGGTGGGTGACTGTTCCGCTCTGCGGCTCATCTCCTTAGAGGAAAGCATTCCGTGCACTTTGTATCGCCTTAATTTAGTAGCAGCAGGAGAGTCGGGCGGGGGAGGGGAGGGGAGGGGAGGCACCCCACTTCCTCCCAAAGTGCCCTGCCGCCGCTCTCTGGAACACGCGTGCAAAAAAAGCCACGAAACAGCGTTGATCATTTATATTGGGGCCCTTCTCTTGGCAAATGTTCTCTGTGCAGTTGGATCCTAAGCAAGCTTGTTCATTGGTGTGTGTGTAGTCAAATAAGTAGGGATAGGATTGTGGCTTTGACCTGCTTTACTTAGTGTATAAGGCAACAGTCCCGTGCACATTTTCCTGGGAGTAAGCTTTAATTAAGGCAATGGGACTAGCTTCTCACTACAGTTGCCTTGCAATTTAAGCACATTTAACTTGTGCACATCCAGATTAGCAAAAAAATTTGGGGTGGGTGGGGTGGGTGGGAATTAAAAGGGGGTGGAAAGAGTGCCTGTGTCCTGAAAGAAAGAAAAGACTTTGGCAATCCCATCCACCATTGCACCCTATATGTTTTGACTATATGCAATTTTAGCTTTAGGCGGGATCCTTGAGCGTAATGCCTGCCTACCGTAAATTGAGACAAAATCAGAACACCAGACCAACACGGCTACCTACCTATAACTAAAATCAGAACAAAAAGCCTGGTCACTCCTCTAACACCTAAATCATAAACAAATTAGTTGGAAGGAAGGCCCAGTAAAATAACTGGGGCTTCCATCCAAGTCTGAAGGGCTGGTGTAAACCTCAGTGCCTTCATTTGTGTGCTGTTGTTGTTTAACTTAATAACATTCTTCTATTAGTCAGTCAAGGGGGCTACAGCAGCGTGGAAAGATCCTGTTTTCCTCAGAAGCTAGGCCCACTTTGCTCAAAGCCTTCTCCTTGAGAAAGTGTGCAAAGGACTGCAATATCATATTTCTAAAAATGCACAAACTGGGATACTTGTCAGACTTCAGGAACAGAATACTCTGCTGCTTTTTGTTTGTTTAAGAAGGGAGAGCATGCCTACTTAATGTTTCTATCAAAGGATACAGCTCTAGCAATCAGGAATAAAATCAGTTTCCCACATCTGAACAAAATTGCAGTTGTGGCTGCCAGGATGGGAGCCTCTTGAAAAGTGAAGGAAAGTGAATTGGTAGAGTTCAGGCTATATTTACTTTGTGCTTGTTTTGGTGGGGGGGGGGGAGAAGTAAGCGGATGTTGGCTATTTTTGCACTGCAAGGTTGTGCTTTCCATCAAGGAAGTGAATTGTAGGCTTAGATGAAGACAATCTTGCTTAGGCTTTTCAGAAGACTTCAGTGGTGTTATTAAATGCAGGAGGGGGTGCAGGCTTAGAGACGCAAACTTGCTTGCTTGGAAGTAGGTCATATCCGCCATCCTATGCACACTTCCTTAGAAGTAGTTTCCATTAAAATCCTTGGGGCTTTCTTCAGAGTAAATATTCAGGATGGATTGAAACTATCCAAGCATTAAACAAACAAACAAAAACAGGATAGCTTATAATAATTCCCTGCATAAATTCAACCAGGGATATCTAAGCCACATTAAACCCACATTTATAGAAAGTGAGATTTGGAGCCCAGATTATTGACAGGGATTGACAGATTCCTGGGGGCTTGTAATGGCCCTATTTGATGCGGCACTATATTTGGGCCTGTGCTGGTTTCATTTCTGATGTCTGTATATATAGATCAGAACATGCACAGCCTATAATAAGACCTTAAGAAGTGCAGTGCTGGACCAGACTAGGGGTGGGGGGAGATGCATTTAGTCCGGCATTCTCTTTCAACAGTAGCCAGACTGATGCCTCTGGGAAATCTACAAGCAGGGCAGGAAGGCAACACAGCTGTCCCCAGACTCTGCTATTTATGTAATAATAATAATAATTAATAATAATATTTTAATATATGTGACCTGCTCATCATTGACAAACAAATCCAGTGCGAGATACAATTAATAATATATAAAAATTGCAGTATTCCATAAGACAAAAAGGGGAGCAGATAATAAATCAACACAACAAGCAGCACTGCACAAATGATAGCATAGAAGGAGTCTTACTGGCACTAATACCCACAAATGCCTGGGTGAAAAAGTAGGTCTCCAGCTGGCAGCAGAAAATATTCTGGTACATTGGCCTTTGAAAGTGGGGGTTCCATTTAGCTATCATGTGAAGGAGGTGTGATATCCTCTATATGCATTTGTTTAACCCATTAAAAGCTATCCTATTTAGTGGCATCACCACATCCTGTGACAGTGAGTTCCATAAATTTACTTTTGTACAGTATTTACTTTTGTCAGGTCTGAATTGACTTCTGATTCATTTCATTGGGCAATCTTAAACTCTAGTATTTTGAGAAGTGGAGAAACTTATATATATATAAAAACAACATACACCCTCTTCAAACTATTTGCAACTTTAAAAGTCTCTGTCCTGGTAAGGAATTTGTCCCCCTTTTGTGTGTGTACCTTTTCCAATTCTATAGTTTCCTTATTTAGATGGGGCAATAGAATTTCATGCGGTGCTCCAAAGGTTGGCCACACCACAAATATCCATAAAGGCTATAAGCCTTTATAGCCTGAAAGGCTTATACTTCTAGCCCTGTTTGTTCTGCACGCTTGCATGTAAATAATGATGTAGAGACTGGTGTGTCACCTCACCCTATTCACAGCCCTTCACAAACTTGAAGGCAAACGTCTGAAGCAGGGAGTCTCATCTATCTACTCATAGAGGCTTTATACACAGCTTAGAACACTGCCATTTCTAAGTCATGCAGGGAGCCTTCTTGCATGGAGGAGGGTTCCCTGCTTTAGACTTTTCCCCTCAAATCCATGGAGGGCTGCTAAAAGGATAAAGGGGATGTACTGGAGGGGGCAAAGACCTGCAAGCCTGTCTCTATTCCTCCTTGCATGATTGTCCACATATGACTGCAGCGAATACCCAGAGTGGCAAGTTGACTTTGCCTCTTTCAATACTTCTGCACACTGTTGGGTCCCATCCCCCTGCATTGATTTGTCTGCCATGATCCCTGGATCTTTCCTGGTTGGTCACTGCTAGGTCAGCTCCCATCATACGAAGTTAGGATTTTGTGCCCCAGAGTGCATCACTTTGCACTTAGAATCCTGTTGGCCATTTTGTTGGCCCATTGCCCATCTTGGAGTTCTTCATAGTCTACTTGGGATTTTATCATTCTGAAGGATTTGGATGTTATCCATAAACTTGGCTACCTCGTTACTTGTCCTGGATTTCAGATTGTCTATGGGGGTGGGGTGGGGCAGATCTCAAGTCCGATCCTACCCCACTGGTTATTTCTCTCAATTGTAGGGAATTGTTCCTTTATTTGTACCCTCTGCTACACATACTTTACTCAGTTACCAATCCTTAAGAAGACTTGTCTGGATGGTAATAATAATAATAATAATAATAATAATAATAATAATAATAATAATACCCCTACCATCTGGCTGGGTTTCCCCAGCCACTCTGGGTGGCTTACAACATATCTAAAAACATAATAAAAACATCAATCCTAAAAAACTTCCCTAAACAGGGCTACCTTCAGATGTATTCGAAAAGTCAGATAGTTGTTTATTTCATTGACATCTGAAGGGAAGGTGTTCTATAGGGAGAACACCACTAACCAAGGGCCCAATTACCGAGAAGGCCCTCTACCTGGTTCCCTGTAACTTTGCTTCTTGCAGTGTGGGAACCAGCAGAAGACCCTCAGAGGAGGACTTCAATGTCCGGGCTGAGCGATGGGGGTAGAGATGCTCCTCCAGGTATACTGGGCCAAGGCCATTTAGGGCTTTAAAGGTCTGCACCAACACTTTGAATTGTGCTCGGAAATGTACTCGGAAATGTACTGCGAGCCAGTAAAGATCCCTTAGGTGTTATATGGTCCCGGTGTCCACTCCCAGTCACCATTCTAGCTGCCACATTCTGGATTAGGTGTAGTTTCTGGGTCACCACGTAGAGTGCATTGCAGTAGTCAAAGCAGGAGATAACTAAAGCATGCACCATTCTGGTGAGACAGTCTGAAGGCAGGTAGGGTCTCAGCCTGCGTACCAGATGGAGTTGGTAAACAGCTGCCCTGGACACAGAATTGACCTGTGCCTCCACGGACAGCTGTGAGTACAAAATGACTCCCAGGCTGTGCACCTGTTCTTTTAGGGGCACAGTTACCCTGTTCAGGACCAGGGAGTCCCCTACACCAGTGGTCCTCAACCTTGGGCCTCCAGATGTTTTTGGCCTACAACTCCCATGATCCCTAGCTAGCAGGACCAATGGTCAGGGATCATGGGAATTGTAGTCTCAAAACATCTGGAGGCCCAAGGTTGAGGACCACTGCCCTACACCCACCCGCCCCCTGTGCCCCAAGAACAGTACTTCTGTCTTGTCAGGATTCAGCCTCAATCTGTTAGCCAACATCCACCCGCAAACAGCCTCCAGGCACTCACACAAGACCTTCACTGCCCTCACTGGTTCTGATTTGAAGGAGAGGTAGAAGAAAAGCTGGAGGTAGAGCAGTATCATCTGCATACTGGTGGACACCCAGCCCAAAGCCTTATAAAGCCGTATATTATTTTAATAAATGTTAGTTGCTATATGCACTTAGAATTTTGCTTCTCAATTGCTGTGCTGTATTCTTTTACCCAGCACATTTGTTTTGCCATGACTTGTGTGTTTTTAATTCCCACCACCTTATTAGGACAAGACTTTCATTTTGGAATAGGGAAACCTTCTTACCTTTTTATACCTTTGTTTACACTGCTCTTTAACCATGCTGGCATCTTCCATAATGTGAACTTTAACCTGTAGATCAGGATTCAGTTATCAGGGTGTGCACTGTGGCAACAGAGCTTAACGCATGTACTTCTAGGTGCACTAAGTTCAAAGCAATCAATCAATCAAGTGATTCTGGATTTACTGTGGCTTGGGCAACACGGTGATGGCTGCAATCTGATGAATACTATACTTACTTTGGAGTAAGTGTCAGTGAACTCATTGAGGCTCACTTATGAATACATATGCAGTTTCAGGTTACCCATTTGCACATTATAATTGGCATAGGCAAATTCTTATCAGGAGGATGGCTGGCTTCCTTGAAGGAAACCCCAAACCCAAAATAAGATGTGTGGTTGCAACCCGTGAGCTATGTTTGCTCAGTAGTTCTATGCCACCTCTGCAAGGCCTTTCCTGACATGGTGATAGATTGTAGAGTGTGCATAATTTTGAGTGCCTACAGCATTTTCAAAAGGAGCAAGGTTGCTGGGGGAGGCCAAAAGAAAGCAATTAGCGAATTCCAGGTTCACTAAATAAGTGCAACATAAAAGAGAAGGGGAGCACTTGGGAGTGGTGGAAAAGGAGTATTTGGCAATAATCCCATTCACTTTGAGAGTAAGTATTTTGCTTACTTTCTAGTAGACATGCATAAGGACTCTACTCTGGTTTAACAAAAAATAACCACAGGGTTTGGTGGTGCTTTCAGCCTGATATGTTTGTTGTGGTATCCGCTATCTTGGGTAGGCCAGGGGGAGAGTTCTTTTGCCCCCTGTGCTCTGAACAAGCTGAGATGTTACTTGTTAGTGAGTTGTTAGTTTCAGGAACACTTTACAAGCAAAAGCCAAGCAGGGTAGTAAAAAACAAAAAGAGAGAGGAGTGGCTGAAACGTTCCCCTCCCCCCAGTTAAGGAACCTCAGAGCAGGAAGTGACTGGTGCGCCTTCCTCCCCTTTGAGTCTCGGTTCCTGTCATCTCCCTCTCCTCCTGGCTGCTTCTTGGCCGGGCTGGTTGTGTAAACCACGCTCGCAGTTGGTCTTGCACAAGAAGCTGCAGTTGCCTATCAATAATCCTTCCTGATCATTTATTGGAGAGGAGGAGGAGATGGGGTGGCCCGGATGGACAGCGGCCTCTCTGAGAGCATTGCTTCTAGCCACAAGGTTGCTGTTTGGGCGCGTTCCACCTGACCCATGCCTGGGCTCCCATTCTAGATAGAGCTTAAACTATTACGCAGATCAGGTTGCATTGTTTTAGTGGAACTAACCGGATCCGTGAAACCAAGTGGTTCGGCTAATCTGGTCTGGAGGAATGGGTCGAAACGGAGCGAACCCTAGTGGCTTCGTATATCTGACCAAAGTGCCCGATCCTACAAACAGTTGAGCGCGCGTAAATCCTGCAGGGGATCCTCGGGCTGTGATGCAGCCATCCTAATAATGGCCAGGAAGCCGGTACCACCGGCTGAGCATCCTTGCTTACTGCTGAGTAACGATGTTCTGGGTGCGGAAGCAAACATCCAAAGGTCCGCTCTCAGGCACGTTTCCTTGGAGGTAAGCCCCACTAAGTTCAGTGGGACTTCTTCTCAAAGAAGCCTACCTAAGAGGGCTGCTGCCTTAAGCGCCGGGGATTCCTTGTACGTGTAATCAAGAGCATAAAGAATACGGGTGGCAGGAGGAGATGGCTTGCGAGCTTGGAACAACGGCTTCGCCCCACTGGATGCGACGCGAGGCTGCCCTGCGTGGATGTTTCGAGGCTGTTTTGCTTTTGGCAAGAACGGAGAGTCCCCGACCTGATTTCCCCGCCCTCCCGCCTCATCTCCTTTTCAATCAGGAATATTGGATCTCGTCTCTATATACAAATTGCTGGTATGAAAGGGAAGGCGGATGGGGGCGTGGGGGGAGCCCAGCCCGTGTAGATGGAGGCAGGCATAAACTTGTGAGATCAGGTTTCCTGCTGAGTTCCCGAAGGAGAAGTCAGCATTTGATTGAAGCTACACTTGGTTCTTGGTTCCCAGGGGGACAACAGCCCTGAAATACGAGAGCGCTCTCGCTCCCTCCTCCCCCTCCCCCTCCCGTCTTCCTCTCTAAAAGCCTTTGTGCTGAAAGAGCCTCAGTAGGCACGAAGCGCTGCTCTCTCGCAAGAATGTGTTGCAGCCTTTGCTGACATTATTTTGTTAGCAATGGTTTTCTCTTTCTCCCTCCTCTCTCCAACCCCCCCCCACTTTGTACAGCGGCAAGCAAATAAATTGCCAGCTCGGCTGAGGCACCAGTTGTAACTGACCACAACAGGGCTACAAATGTGCGGATGCTTGGAATCGCTCGCCCGGGAGAATTTGGCTCGGAAGTTGGGTGCTGCGGAGGCAGCGGCTCGTCTCTCGGAGACACCGGAGCAGCGCTAGGGAAACCTTAGTAGCCAGAGCTGGAGTCTGCGCCTCCCGCTGTCTCGAGCACAGGCAGAGCCCCAGATCCAAAGACCCTCGCAGGCCGATCCTATGCCTTCTTCCTCGGAAGTTAGTTCCCTCGAGCTTACTGGTTTGCCTTGGTTGGAGTGGGATGTCGCCTGGGGTTTCGGCTTGCAGTGGATCAAGTTCCCTGCTTTTCTGTGGCAGCGAAGGCGGCACAAACAATCCTTTGCCGCTGCGGCAGCCCAATCCAATGCGTGGTTACTTGGAAGTAAGTTAAATGGGACTTATTTCCAGAGAAGTCTTGCGGTCTACGTTTGCGACCCCATGTGCAGTTAACGTGGGAGAAAGGCCCATTTAAGGACTCTTGTGAGTTTTGCTTTAGGCGGGTAATCTTGCATAGGGTTAGGCTGTTACGGTTTCTAAGGTGAAGCAAGACGCTTTTAGGCTGCCATCTCTGACACACTTTAGCAGTAAGCACCAATGGTTTAATAAAATTTAGTAGTTGGCAAGTAAGGAAATGCACCGCCAATTTCCTCCTTTCCCGACCGCTTTAGTTTCCCTGCGCCTCTTTCGCATCCTAGTTTTTCAACTGTATTTTCGAGAGTTTTTTAAAAAAATATTTTTATAAATACAGTAGTAATAAAAAAGGGAGGAAATAGAAAACAAAAATAAACGGTCTTTCTTAAGAGGTTGCTTATGACACAGGCCTGTTTGTCAGTTGCCGGGGGGTCTACGGAGGTACAACCACGAGATTTACTCCCTTTGCAGAGTTAACTGCATTTGCACACTGGAGCCAGCCAGCCTTCTTGACTCGAGCAGGGCCGGCTGCCATGTAAATGTGTTTAGGGTCAAGAGTTAATTTTCGCGGCTGTTGGTGCCTCCCAAAGCTGCACTCTTGGAGACCGCAGCTGAGACTCGGCCTGCACAGCTCCAGCCACCTGGTCTCCCCGTCATAATCGAGATGAATTGCGCTGAACCTAAAGGCGAGCTACTTGAGAGGAGGAAAGCCGCAGGCTGGACCGGGGTCTCTTTCCCAAGTAAAAGGCTGTGTGTTTGTTACCCGGTGAGGGTCGCCTGGGCTTTGAACAAGTAGTTGGTGGCAAATTGCCTGCTGGCCCAGAGAGACCAAAGCAGCTTCCTTCCCAGCTATTTGCCCAAAAGATCAGGACACCTAAGCAGCTGTTCCCCGGGCTCCTGAGGACTTTGGCACACAAGAGCTGTATTTTAAGCAGCAGGATTTTTTATTTTTAAGGATAGGCAAATACAGTAGTTCAATGTAGTTCAATGACTACATATAGGGTGCCTAGGAGAACATGTGTGTGTGTGTGTGTGAGAGAGAGGGGGGCACTCGCTGGCATCATCGTCGGGCAGGGACTACAGCTCCCATAATCCCTAGCCGCTGGATGCAATGACTAGGGGTTGATGGGAATTGTAGTACAATAAAATATGGCAGGCCTCACTGAGGCTGCTCCTGTCATGCGGCATAAGATCTTCCATTTCCCTTATATTGCTCGGGGCCTGGCCAAAACCATAGCGGAGTATCAGCAGCAGCGTCAAAGATGTCCGGGAGCAATATCCAGTGGGTCTGGGTCGCTCTGACAGGGGGGATATAATATGCACTTGCCTTGAGAGTAAACCCTAACTGAACACAGGGATTTAGGACCGAGTTAACATGGATATTGTCGAGCGGTTAGTGGGCGTGGGAATAAGAGCTGAGCGAGGCCCCCTTTCATTTGAACTGGGACAAGCCAGAAGGTGGTACCTAGGCAAGGTCATGGGGTGCCACGATCTGCGCCTACGCTAATGTGGATGCCCTGCTTCCTACCTTCATATGGAAGAGCTACATGTTCCTGCATTGGGGGGTGGACTAGATGATCCTCAGGATCCCTTCCAACTCTACACTTCTATGGTTCTACCCCTTGCTTCGCCCCCACAATCACCGACCCAGTAACCCCCATCTCTTCTACCGGGTGGAAGTTTCCCAGCATCAGAACAACCCCCAGGGGGCCCTTTCTGGCAGCTCGTTCGTTTTCCAGCCAGCTACGACCCGAGTATTTGGGCCTCAGCTGGTGCGGGGAACAGAAAACCGGCCTGCAAGTGCTCGCTTCAGGTAGCGGGTGCCGGGTGCGGCAGCAGGCTCTGGGAAAAAAGAGGATTTCAACCACCCTCCCTCCGCGTCCCTCTCGCTTGAGTGACACGACGTCTCTTCGTGTCACTCAATGCAAATAATCGGGTCCACGTCACTTTCCGGGGCCTGTAGTGTCTGGGGAGCTGATGAGAAGGGGTGGGGGTGGGGAGCCGACGGGGTGCGTCTCTTAAGGACCACGAGGGAAAGAAACTGTTAAAAGCAGCACAGCAAGAAAGCAACAGTCTCTGCTCTGCGCCCCCACCTCTTACTACCGACGCCCGCGCTTGCAAATGCAGCCAGCTGAGGAATTTCTCCTGCGGAACGAGAGGCATTAAAGCTTCTAAGAGCCACAATGAGCGAGACCCGGGCAAAGGCACGGGCGGGGGGCGGGGGCGCTAAGCTACTGCAGCTGGACTCGAGGCGAGCAGAAGAGGGAATCCAGCTCTGACCTGGCCCTTCGGGGAGAGGGCGACTTGGGGAGGAAATGAGAGAGAGAGAGAGAGAGAGAGAGAGAGAGAGAGAGAGAGAGAGAGAGAGAGAGGAGAGAGGCAGGCGTCAAAAGAGTAAAAAGAGGACGGGGGTGGCGCGCGGGGAGGCGGAGGAAAGCTGACTTTTTAAAAGACCCCCTTTATTGCCCAAGGAGAGTTCGCGAGAGTGAGGGACCGGCTGATACAAATAGTTCCCTGGCCTGTGGGGAGGCAGGGGGTGGGGAGGGGAGGGGAGAGGAGAGGGGGGCTCCTTGTTTCGAGTAAACCAGCTGCAGGAGTGATGCTAGAGCAAGGAAGGGCAGACACAATGCTGCTGTTGTTGGTTTGATCTCTAACTGTGGATTGTTAGTCTGGATTTAACTATGTGGTGTGGGGAGGGAGAAAGGCGGAGGGGGGGCCCCCCGAAGGCTGTTTACAGCTAGTGCAAATAATGTGACAGCTGTTGGAGCGCGAGCAGCCAGCGCCTCTTCGGCTTTTACACAAAGCTCTCTCTATGACGAGGGAGAGAGAACTAAAGGGGGGGGCGGCGGTGTGGCGACAGGGGACAACGGTTTCGCCCCGGGCCCTAGTAAAAAAAAGTAGCAAGCATGCCCGAGGAAAAAAAATAACAAATATAAAACACAATAAATCCATCCCAGCATCATCTTCCTCATCGATTTCCTCGGATGGGGTTTTGAGGCCCGCCTCTCTTTCCCCTCCCCCTTTGAATAGCTTGCGGCGCAGTCCCCAACCAAGCCTGTTTGGAAATTCAAGTCTTGCGGGGTGCAATGGCCCTTACTCCTTTGTAAGTGTGCCCGACGGAGGATGTTAGAGTTCCTTGTAAGCAGCTTAGCTGAGGGTTGGTTCATGCGCACACACTTCTGCCTGTCTCATGCCTCAGCTGAAATGTGTGAGCCTGCGCCTTTGAAAAGCATCCATCGTGGAACCCCAAGGAAGTGCTGTGTGTCCTCTTCCTGCATTGCAGGGGGTTGGACTACATGACCCTTGTGGGGTTCCTTCCAATTCTAAAATTCTATGATTCTAATTGTGATGGCTGTCAACACTTGATACTGAGGTCATGTAGTTGAAAACACGCACCTTTGAATTCACGCTTTTGAAAGGTTTATTCATCTAAAAACAAACAACTGGCCTGCTCTTAGGTCAGACTAGATGTTTGGTTCCCAAATCCTACCCCGACCATGGACCTCTTGAAAATTGTTGATGGTCTTTACAGACCATTTAATGGTATTTCTGCCTTTTTTAGCCATTGTATTGTGCTGTGCTAGAAGCTGTATGATGTTTAATTGCCTTTTAATTGCTTCTTTTATTTCTTATACTGTATTTTTTATATTACAACTCACATTCCATAGCTCATATTGTAATACAATAAATTACAACACAAGAAATAAAAGAAGCAATAAAATATAATTAAAAATCAATATGAATATTTAATATGGGCATGCTGCAGCTCACCTGAATGAAACCTGCAGACCACACTTTGGGCACCCCTGGGCTAGATAATCATGCATGGAGTACACAGTGTCCTGGAACAGCTACCTGAAGCCAGGGAGGAACACTGTTCTTTAGGTAGTAAGGATTGCAGTCTCTTCCTGGTGTGGATGGCATCAGCACATAGGAAGCTACCTTATACTGAATATGACCATTGGGTAAAATCTAGATCTGCACCGGCTACAGAGATTTGCAGCTGCTCTCTTTCAGACAAGGATCTCCCAGTCCTACCTGGACTATGCAATGCATAGATCTCATCACTAAACTATGGCCCTTCCCCAATCACATCCTTGGGAGTTGCTGGGATCCAAGTACCTGGCAGGGCCCATGGCTGATGCCTGCCCCTTGCATCCCACCCCACCCCCCAGCCTTGCATTCAAAGCAGTGCCAGGGAGCTGGATCTAGCTATTCTTTTAGGATAATAATTCCTACTTAGCATTGTTACAGGCAATTGTGGAAAATTAATACAGAGGCTAGACACAGTGCTTGTCCTTGGAGCCTTGCCCACCACAGCAAGATAAACCCACATGGGCCCACTGAGAGAAGAGGGGGCCTCCCAAAGGACACATTCCACTTGCATCTAAAATTGCAAAAAATCTGAAGATGTATAATATTGCAGGTGTTTTCAGAACCACGGCTTCAGTTACTTTTGCACACACAATTTCCAGTCTACAAATGGCTTAGTTCAGGATTCTCTCCTTGAAGCCCATTGGGCTATTCTCCAGGCTAATGGTCCTGAGGATACAGTTGATCCCTGTTTGTTTCACTATATTTAAAAATGGCACATAATCATTCATATTTGTGGGAATGTTAAGAAAGGTAGGAGGAGAGTATATATTGTTTGAATATTATCCCTCCTAACTCACGCTAGTGAGTAAACAGCAGAGCACATTCCCTTTGCAACTTATTGGAAGCAGGTTGATGATTCGTTATAGTCCTTCAATTAAGCCAGTGTTTTTCAACCTTTTTTGGGCAAAGGCACACAAAGTAATTCTCCCACGGCACCATAGCTGCCAAGTTTTCCCTTTTCTCGCGAGGAAGCCTATTCAGCATAATGGAAAATCCCTTTAAAAAAGGGATAACTTGGCAGCTATGCACGGCACACCAGGCAACATCTCGCGGCACACTAGTGTGCCGCGGAACAGTGGTTGAAAAACACTGAATTAAGCATTCCAGCCTGGCTTGCCCAGTCTGGATTGTTCCTGGTGCGTTTCCCCTTTATTTCCCTCTTAAAATAAGAATAACACAACAGAGTCTTCTTTAAAAGTAAGAATAAAGTTTTACTCACATTCAGTTCACAGCAGTAATCTGAAGGCAGGTTTTATTTTGTGGTTACAGTGAAAAGAAGTCTGAGCTACATCTCAGACTTTCTGCTTGTGGGCTCCATCCTATGTGAAGGTTGATCCATGTGCTGGTTTTCTTATCACATGACTCTCTCGCACTCTCTTGTCATTTTTGGGCCATTACCTGATGAAGTTTAAACTACAGTCATACCTCGGTTTAAGTATGCCTCGGTTTGAGTATTTTCGGTTTAAGTACTCCGCGGACCATCTGGAACAGATTAATCCACTTTCCATTACTTTCAATGGGAAAGTTCGCTTCAGTTTATGAACAGACTTCCAGAACCAATTGTGTTCATAAACCGAGGTACCACTGTATTGCAGTCTAGGTGTCTCAGACTGAATTCAGAGAGGGACATACTAGCAGGACTGCCAATTCTCAGGAATTGTAGTAGCCAAACTCTCTGATCCAAAGGCCTCATTTTTCATCCCAGGTGCACTATGTATGCTAACTGTAGTCCGTAGCCAGCTTGCAGGTGCAAAGAAAAATGACTCTCACCAGATTCTGGCTCCAGATGTCAATGCAGCTAGATTTCTGCCCTGGGGAGTCCTATCTGAATTTAAGCACTGAAGCTGTTTTTGTCCCACCCTGGGTAGGAACCAACCTATTCCAGTATCTCATTCTGTTGGCATGCCTGGGACCTTCTTCTCCTTTAGCAGCAGATACCAAGGCACAATTAGCAATGTCAATGCAATTTATATATGCAGGCACTGAAATGGAAATTCCTGGTTCAAATTAAACCCTTTTCATAATTCAGGACTATAGGGGTAGCGCGGTCATACCCCAGTTATGTATCCCTCTGATGCCTTCAGTTTTATATTTTTATATTTTTATGTATCCCTCTGATGCCTTCAGTTTTATATGTTTATCTTTGTATTGAGAAATGTTTTTTGTTTCTGACTATCGGTCGAATAAAGTATATTGATTGATTGATTGATTCAGGACTAAAACCAAGTACCGTATAAACGCCACAATTTTAGGCAAACAAGGATCTCACATTTGATCTTTCCAAATGGGTTTATTAAGGGGAGAATTAAATTGTGGGAGGCAAGTGGGAAGTAAATTTTCACATTCTTTCAGGATTAAAGAGTGTTTCACCTCGCACAAGACCAGCTCTAGTATGCAGTCACACCCCTTGCTAAATGAGTATGGCTTTGTTTGAAACCAGAAAAATACCAAGGAACGCTCATCCAAGATGGCTGAGGTCTAGGGCTGTGATCCTAAACTTACAAATGAAATCCATGAATTTACTGTGTTCTCATCACTCTGAAATAATCAAACTGGTGTTTAAAAAGTGATAGAAGAGTTCGAGATAGGCATACCTTTTGCACATAGTGGGAGAAAATGGCTTTTTACTGGAGACTGAGTCTGCTTATTTCAATGTGACCAACATTTTGCATAACAGTAAACAGAACGAAACCCTGAGGGATAGCTCAGTCGTAGAGCATGAGAACCTTAATCTCAGGGTTGTGGGTTCAAGTCCCAGGTTGGGCAAAGGATTCCTGCCTTTCAGGGTGTTGGACTACTAGATGATCCTTGTGGTCCCTTCCTCCAATTCTATGAAATTTAGCAGTGTGCAGTTCTAACCATGTCTACTCTGCAGTAAATCCTATTGAATTTAATGGGGCTTACTTGAAGGTAAATGTAGTTAGGGACAGTAGCCTGGACTATTTCTTTACTTGCATCACATTGACATGGTTCCTAGACTTTGCTTTGGCTCAGCATGAAACCTGTTATCCAGAGTGGCTCTTTGATCACACATGCGCAAGAAACACTCTGCTTTGCCACAGCCTTCCTGTCCCCCTAGCAGAGTGAGTTGGCTTCACTCCTCTTCATAAACTTTTCAGAGTAGGTGGGAATCATTCTGCTACAGAAATTTGAGGCTTCCTTATGTAGGTAATGGAACGAGCACTTCTTTGTATATCAACTATATCAATATAGCCAATTAGTAGCTTATGCAACTTTCCCACCTTGGAAAGTGCATCAGGGCCTTATTGCTAACGACCCAGAATGGCTATAGACATGATGGCAAAGTGGGCTTTTAATGCTTTGGTGTAATATGTGAAGAAGACACCAATTTCTCCTTGCATGGAATGCATGAAAAAACCCCCCATATGTATCCTGTGCATTTCACTCGTGCAATTTCCTGTTTCACACATTGCTCTGGAAGTACAAAAGTGGGTCTGAATTCCCACACATCATAAAGTGAAGCTAAAGCAGCTTTCAATGTGTTTTTTCCATCTCACTTGTGCCATTTGGGTGCATCTGCGAAAGACCTATAAGGATACATGCAGACAACATGAAATATAATTCTGAGTATTCTCTTGCACTATTGATACACTATGGTTGCAAAAACGCTTAAAGTGTGATAAAGAGAGAAAAAGAGTCGTGTTTAAAATGAACAGGCATTGTAGCCTGTTTAGGTCTTATATTTGAATTAAATATGGGGGGGGGAGAAAAGAAAACTTTTAACATATTGTGTGAAAATGTCCTAGTGTTTTCAAATTGACTGCAAGTATACAGGAAAGTAGATTTACACTTGGCAGTTAAATCTTTCAATGCTTTTTGAGGAACCTGTGATCCCAGTACGATTCACATTAAAGGAAGTTCAATTGATTTCAATGGGATCTGTTTAATAAACTGGCTTAGTACCGAGATTATTAGTCTCGCTAAAGTGAGGGGTCAGCCTGTCTGAAATGGGTGCCCCCTCCATCCTTAACAGTTTGGAAATATGTCATCTTGATTTCAATGGAAAGCCATTAGTGATACTGCTCTAACCCTGCTTGGAAGCAGATGAGCTCCATTCAGCACTGTGGGACTTGCTTCGGAATTAACAGGCATGCAGCGGAGAGGCAAGTCACATAAAACTTGGGAGTAACGATTATTATATATATATATTTTTAATTGTGGACCCGATCGTCTTAAATCCGAGTACTTCTGGTTTGTGAATAGAATTTATGTTTTGGGCAATGCCGGCTTGTTTCAGGGCAACTGGCATATGTACATCGAATTTCATTCCTCGTCACTCTCATGCGGCATATCTGTCACTCTCCAGTTTCTGTGCACGAGGCACTCTGGGTGGAAGATACCCCCAGCAGTCATTCATTAAGCGCCAGAGCAATAAATCGAGCTCTAACGTGACGTCTGCCATTTTCTGCAGGAATGTTGCTTGCGAAACTACTTTTGCCTTGGAGCAAAGGCGGAAAGATAAACACGGCTGCCTTGCCAAAACACAGGCAAATCTTTTTTCTGCTTCCACAAATTTCTAAAAGTCACCTAGCATCTTTCTCTCTCTCCCCCCCCCCATTAGACTGCTCCCTCTGAGCGGGGCGCGCGAGTGGTGGTGCTGTCGTTGGTGGTTTATTTTGGTCTTTTGGGGGGGGGGAGAGCTAATGCAAATGAGAGGAAAATAATTTTCTTTCAGCGATATGCAATGTATTAGTCACTTGTTATCGTGCTTGGAGGCAGACCTCATTTGCGCGTCTGCCAACTCGCTCACATCTGCTCAGAGCTGTTCCGGGCATTTTAACCTTGGCGGTGTCGTGTCGTAGTCCCACGGATCAAGAGCCAGTAATTAAGGCTCGAAGCAGCAGCAAAAATTCATAGCCGCCCATCTGCAGCGCAGTTGCTTCCGCGCTCAGCCCCCCTCGTCTCCCTCCCGTTTCGGAGCCGACTTCAAGATGGCAAGGCAGGCTGCGCCGGGGTCCTTAAGTCTTCCGAGGAAGGCCGAGGGGGCGCGCAGCTTCGCAGCCATAGGAGGAATCACAGCTGCTGCGTGAAACTTTGTCCGCGAGGCCCTGCTCTGTGCTCTCTCTCAGCCGGTTCTTGCCCTGCGCATTGCTGGAATATTAAAACCGGAAGAATTGTCTAGATCGCTGCCTGCTGTTTGAGGACATGTACGATGCTTTTAGTAAAGGAGGAATAGATTCTGGTGAAGATGCCTCTGGGAGACTGGAGGGTTTTCCCTTAAGGTGCTAGGCGATGTACAGTTAGAATTGAGGAAAGCTTCCTATCTCCACCTTGCATGCAGAAAGTCCCTGCTTCAATCCCTGGCGTCTCCAGGTAGGCCTCCCTGAAACCCTGGAGAACTGCTGCCCGTCAGTGTAGACAATATGAGCAAGATAGGCCCACGGTCTGGTTCATGATAAGCCAGCCTCCTTTGTTCCGCCTGCAATCCTGTGCTCATTTACTTTACGACGGAACCTACCCCGGGTTTACTTCCGAGTAAATATGTCCAGGAATGCACTTTAGAAGGGCTGAAAAAGTTGAAGGAGCGGAAAGCACTTGGGATGGAACAGTTAGTTAGAAATGCTAATGCAGGGAAATCTGGATTGGAGAACATGATTCATGGAAGAAACCCTCCTGCAACTGATAGGCAGGTTTAAGGACTGGGCCTAGATTTCACATTTAAGGCGGCAATCCTTTGCGCGCTCACCTGGGAGTAAGCCCCATTCAGCTCAACGAGGTTTACTTCTGAGTAGATATTAAAAGGGTCGCAGGGCAATTGTGAAGTCATCCCGGATCAAGGGGCTTGCAGATGGTTGCCACTCAGCTTCTTTTCTGACATTTAAGTTTGCTGCGCTCATCTTTATTTTAAAAGGCACGTTTGATGTACATTTTCCAGAAAGCGCTGGCACCAAAACCCCTTCCTTGTAGGTGTTGTACAGACGAAGTGTGATGGTGCTGGTGGTTAGGATTTTCGCTTCTTCCTCGCTTGAAGATGGCTAAGGGCGCAAGCCAACGGGAAGGTCTCCTGCGCAAGCCCGGCTGACAGAGCTGCGCCGGCAACGCTGTTCTTTAGCAATTAATTTCAACCGGGGCTTGTGAGCGCTGGATTGCGCTTTAAGCTGCTTTGCTATGGCGTCATTTCATTGAAAGAGAGCGAGGTTGCTCCTGAGTTAAGTTCGCGGGGGACGAGCTCGCCACCTCGGTGTGGGGACTTCGACTGAGCGAGCGCTTAGGCGACGAGGATTGCAACCCCCCGCCCTGTTAAAAGGCTCTCCATTCGCAAGCGCTTAACTCGCGGACCAATCTGCTGGCGGGCGAAGTGGAGGAGAAGGAGGCGGCGGTGGAGGCGAAGGGGCCGACGACGCAGGCTAAAGCAGGCAGACGGTCCTGCGGGGGGAGCGGGAGGATTTAAGGCTACTTAAGCTCGCCCGAGCGCTCGACAGCGAACCAACCAAGCTGCATCTCTCGCTGCCGGCGCGCCGGCCATTTGCTGAATAATGAGAAGCTGCTCCTTCCCCTCCCGAGGGACTTGCCTTCACACAGGCTCCTCTCGGAGGTGGCTGCTATCTCTCTCTTTCTCTCTCTCTCTCCCCCCCCCCCCGTGTGTGTCTGCCGAGAGGGAGAGCAGGGAGTGGGAGGCGCTGCGCTCCCAATCAATCAGACCCTCGATGCTGTTGCTCCGTAAATGAGGAAACCACAGGCACTGTCAGCCACAATTAAGCAAAATCAACTCGCCCGTGATCAATATCTGCTCGTTTCCCCGGTGAATACGGGGACCGACGCCGACCTCCTTTGGGCTCTCGCAGCGCGGCCGCCGGGCCGAAAAAGCCACGAAGGGCAGCGCAGACCCAAGTGGAGCAGGCAATGGGAAAGAGAAAGGGCGAGGAGCGCATTCATCACGAAGGGTGTGGGGAGAAACTCGGCTGTGGGTGTGCGCCTCCCCGTGCACGCGCGCTGCTGTAGACCGTGGGTCTTAAAAAGCAAGAGGGTGTGGACCAAGCGGGTTTACTATTTCATCCTGGTCTTCACAACAACCGGCCTTTGGTCTGGGCTGGTTTGTTTATGTGTATTAGTCACGCACATAGGTCGATACTTGTGTTGGTTTTCCTTCTTTAACTTTCCTATTAACAAACACGGTTTTGTTTTTTGTTTTTTAAAAATATTTCTTTCAGCCTACTCCCTTCCTATCCTGGATTCTCCAAGAAGTCACTGGATTCTTAGCACACCCTTGTGAGACCAAAACTGGGCTGGGAGGAACCTATTCCTTCTGTCCCTTGCAAGCCAGCCCACTTGCCTGCTGTCCGGCGTCCGAGGGGTTAATGGGCCGCAGGCGCCGACGGGGCCTTGCCTGCGTTTTCCCCCGCTCTCGCTTGGCTGATACCGAGGGAGGCGGTGTCCGCTTAGGTGCCTGAAAGAACCATTGAGTGCCAAGCGGGCAGGCTCCTTTCCTCTGGCGCGTTGCCGCTGCCGCCCCTCCTCCGCCTCTGTCACCGCCTGCTTGTTGTCTCTCCAAGCAGCAGCAGCGGAAACCGACCGTGTGTGTGTGTGTGTGTGCGTGCGCGCGCCTAAAATGGCGCGGCCGGTCGGGGATCTCAAATACGAAACGGGCTGGAATGACTCATTCGGTCTGGCTGAAAGAGCGAATGAGAGTTGCAGGAGACTGCAGCGCGAGGAGGTGCCTGCGCTCCATACAGGCCAGGCGAGCGCCCTTCGCCACGGTGCTGCCAAGCCTATAATCCTATCCGATGGGTGGAGGAGGGGACCCCACGGGACGGGGTATGGTCCCCACATTGGCGCCCGAGGCGAAGGTGCTTTTCGCCGTGTACGTAGTGCGGGAACGGGGCCTTTCTCGGATCAAACGGGGGGTGGGGGGAAGACGCGAGGTCGCGAGAGAAATACTTCTCTCTCCTTCATTCTGTTTCGTTGCCTTCGTTTCTGCTTCCTGCAATGCCCGTGTGCCTGGACTATTAAGGCGCACGACGACCCCCCAATACCCCTCCGCGTGGCCGGTCCACTTCCCCCACCTCCGCATTCATTTCGGTGGAACAAACGGGCCCCACATCTTCCCCGGGTCTCGTACTAGGAGAAGCGGGGGCGCTATTTCTCCGCCGCACAGAAAACGTTTGCAAGAGTGCGTGTGTGAGAGAGACAGAGACGGCGGGCAGGGTTATTTGAAGGCTCGCCAGCCATTTTACGTTTCCCTTATTGACGGCCTTCCGTCCTCCTCCTCTCCCCGCCCCTCCCCCTCCCCGTCCCTGTCCATCACTTATTCACAAGTTTTCCTGGCGAATGGCGGTAAAGAGTCGAAGTCACTGCGCTTTGCTTCGCGGTTGATGTGCAAAGGAGGCTGCTGCGGTCCGAAGCCTTGTGCACGGCGGTGGAGGAAACGACGGGCTGATGGCAGGTTTTTGGATGCGTTGCCGGTCTGTGCACCGCCCCCTTTGAACCCCGATCTTCCAGGGGAACGAAAGGAAAGGCTGTCTGAAGCCACTCTCTCCCTGGCAAACGGCAGGAAAGTCATTCCCTTTCCTTCGGCTACACAGCAGTTGGCTGGGATTGTAGAGTCGTCGCTTCCCCTCTTCCGCCTGCTCTCGACATCTCACCCCTCACTTTTGCAATGCACACGGCTCCTTTCCCCGAGGCTTGGAGCTCCTATTCCCTACAAAGCCAAGGGAAAACAGGAGATAGGGAAAGATCGTGTTCTCTCCCTCCCTCCCCTCCCCTCCCCGTCGAGTCCGGAATCCCCCATTCCGGATGCCGTTGCCTGTGCCCAATCGATCGCGGCCTCCCCGTAATGCCTACACAGCGCTTTGTTTACATGAGAAGAAAGTCCGGATCGCGAAGGTAGACGTGACGGCGCAGAAAGCCTCCCGAGGAACGTGCGCAGACGGAAGAAAGAGGAAGTTTAAAAGCCCCTGAAATTGCCACCCAACCGGTTTTTCTCTTTTTCCGCGCGCTGCCTGGGCAAACTTGGGCATCGTTCTGCGCGCCTCCGATACGCACGTCAGAAAATCGGGTTGGAGACGTCGCAGGCGCATTGTGCTTAGCTTTGTGGCCAGACGAAATGCCACACGTCCCGGCAAAAGGCCAGCCGCCTCCCTCCCTGCCGTGGATACTTAGTTTGCTGTTTCCTACTTCGCTTAACGTACTTCAAGCTCCCTCGTAGCTCCCCGCCACCTCCGCGCAACGGCGTGTTCAAATTTATGCCACCGTATTTTGCACCACTCAGTGCATGTTCATTCATAAATTCTTCTGTGTTCAAGGGGGTTTACTCCGAGGCAAGTGTGCACAAGACTGCAGCCTTGTTTAAAATAACAAACTGCACTAATATCTTAAGGTTACAGTTCTAATACCGTGGGGCAAGGCCCGTTTAACACAGCGGGGCTTGGTTCAGACATAAGATAAGGGCTGGGCCAATTCGAAATTGTACATGGAAGAAAAGGTGGTTTGGCTTAAACGGAAGCCAGAACGGTGTAGTCGTGCTTAGTGCAGACCAAGATGCTCCCTGAGTGACCTTGACTGGCTCTGCCCTTTCCCTTGATCCTACCTCGCGCGATTGATGTGAGGCTAAAATTGGGGAACGTTTACCACCTTGGAAGAGATATATAAATGCAATAAATACATTTCCAGTAATGTACAACCAGAAAGCGTGTAGTTGCCCCCCGAGTTCAGGCTTGAGTGCATGTGCAGGCTCATGAATAAGCTAAGTGTACGTCGCATCATTATTGAAATATAGGAGAAAAGGCTGCCTCCCCATCAGATGCTCTGCAGCTTGTTTAGGGGAGACCTGAAACGGGCAGGGAGCTAGAGATGGGCAAACTATGTATGGCCTTGTTTTGATTACCGAGGAGGGCCTTCTCTGATTAACGCGAAAGCCCCGCTGGGTTAGCGCCATTCCCCCCTGACATTCGCCATCCACGTCCGCTTGCTCTACGGCTCCGACCCGCCTGCCGTGCAGCTGACGGCGGGCCTGTGGTTTATGCAGTGGAAAGTGGCCAGCTGCCAAAAGGAGCAGGAGGTGGAAAGAGGAAAGGCGCCAACAGGGAACTCGTGTGCGCTCGCGGCATTCGCTCTCCTTCCTGGCTTGCTAGAGCCCGGCTGGGGCTTACTCTCCGGTTATTTTTCCTCCTTGCACCCTTTTTCGTGCCCTGGTTGGCAAGAAAGGCGCCTTCGCCACCTTGAATGGCGGGAAAGAGAGGCCGCCAACGCTCTCGGCATGGTTTCTCCGAACCCTCCTTCCCGGGGAGGCGAAGCGCAAAGCGCTGCGGCTGCTTCTCCTGACCGCTGGCACCAGGTTTGTTGAGTTTGCGAAGGCAGGAGCGTGCGAGCAAAAGTTTGCTCCTGCGCCGCCCGCCTCCAGTGGCTGCCAAGAGTCTGTTGCCGTTGCGAGGGCGATGCAAGCGGTTCCCTTTTTGAAGGGAGAGAGAACGAGAACAGGGGGAGGGCAGAGGAGGATTCAACAGCCAAGCAGGGCGCTACGTGAATGCATTTGCCTCCCACCCAATGATGCGGAGTTGCGGCAGCTGCCAGTGGTGCCCGGAGAACTGGGTGTTCAGCCAGACACGCCGAGCGCCGGGGCCGCTTTTTTCTTTTCCTTTCGAGTCTGCTCTGTAACATGACCGCAGCAGTTTGATTTGGGGGGGGGGGAGAGAGAGAGAGAGAGAGAGAGAAGGAGGCTGCTCTCGGCAGCGGACACCAAGCAGGTTTTGCAGCGAAATCCCGCCGTGCAGCTCCCCCCTTTTCCTCCCAGGCGAGCTTGACGGATTTGTCAGCCGGACACCTCCGGGGAGGAAATTCCGCGTGGCCTCTTTGGCGCTCCGAGCCTGCCTGCTGCTGCTGCTGCCTTAGGTCACATTCTAGCGCAGCCAGCGAGCTCGCCTCGCTCGGCAGGAGGCGCGGCGCGGCGCGATCCCCACCCGGGGGAGGAGGTTTTGCTTTCAGTCGCGGGCTGGTACGGACGGAAGCTGCAGCTATGGCAGCTTCTAGCAACTCTGGCCGAGGTGCTGGGCATGTGCGAGCAGCAGATAAACGAGGTGGGGGGGGCTCTCCAAAGTAGCATGCGGGAGGGGTAGGCACCGAGGAGAGCTTTTTAATCAAGTTTTTTTTTGGGGGGGATTGTGAGATATGTGCAGTTCTGTTATTTTCTGTTGTCTCCTACCTTACGTTCCCCCTCCCCCTTCTATGTACCGTATAAAGCAAAAGGCTTACATAACGGGGAGATTCCCGAAGGTAGAAGGCTTGCGGGGACTCGGAAAAGCAAAGTGCCAAGTCCTGAATCGCTCCACGGAGGCGGAGAAACAGGGAGGTGGTTTGTTTAATTTTCAGGACGAATTAGATAAAACTGCGGTCTTCAAAGAATTGGAAGAAATTCCGAGGGTCATTTAGTCCAACTCTCTATTGTAGTCGGAATCTCAACTAAAGCATACACACTAATTCAACGTACTGATTTTTTTTGGGGGGTGGGTGGGATGGGGTGGGAAATAATCGCAATAAACACGAACAAACTTGTAACAGCCACGGCCTACCCGCCCTCGTTATGCCCAAATCCCACTTCTTTGACAATGTCTCTCAGCGTGACTTTCTCAGACGTTTGTGCATTTTAATTTACACCATATATGTCGCCTTTTATTAGCAGGGTCAAGGCAGGCGATTAATACCTAGAGCTAACACCCAGTCTTGAACAGCCCCGATTCTGCGCACACTTTCTGGGGACTAGGCCTCGCTAAAGACAAGCGGGACTTGGGTCTGTCTTTATTTCGGTGCAGGGGAGGGCACTCCTTTTCAGCCTAAGGGTCCCACCTCAAGGAACCTTCCGGGGCCGGCGGTGGGCGAGGCCAGAGGCTTGTAGCCTACATTCTAACCGCACAAGAGTCAAAAGGATTCTGTGTTCTGCAGTATTTCTCTTTAAAGTGCATCAAGGCAAGCGAAGAGGCATTATCTTCGGTCAAGGACACATTCAAACCAGACAAAAGCGCTCCGAAGGGTTTGTGGGGGCAGGGGCAGTGCAGTGGGGTGCGGCCTAAGGAGAGTGGGCTTCCACTCCCCCACCCTTGTTTTAGTGGACTTCTTGGGATTTACCTTCAGGTAAGAGGGTAAAGGAAGGTTTGGGTAGTTACAGGGTAAACCACTGCATGTCTACTCTAGTCCCAATGCCTTAACTGGGGATTACTCCCGGGTAAACGAGTAGTGGGTAGGATTGCAGCTTTGAGCATATTTCTTTGATTTCACTGGGACTTGCGGGTAAAGCCTGCTCTGGTCCCTAGATCCAAATGCTCGGGCTTAACTGAGCTGTGGATCCATTGCTCAGCAAGCGGAGTGGTTGCTTATAACCTTACAGGCTCACAGCCACAAAGCAGAGAGGGTTGCTGCTTTGCCAGCAACGTCTCCTCCTGGAGCCCGAAGGGTTAAAAGTCTGTTGCTTGTTGCAATGAAATTATGGCTGGCAGTGGCGCCGCTGTTTGTTCAACAGACCTCCACTTTTAAACAGTTCACAAAAAGTTCATCAGGGCGGCGGTGATTATAAACAACGTATGTATGCGCTGGGAAGCGCGACCCTGAAAACGGGCAGAAACGAGCAAACATCTCGCCTCGCCCACCTCCCGGGAAAGGGATCGCGCGCGCTCGGTTGTACTTTTTGCACAGAACCGGCTCAGGCGCTGCACGCTCCCGGCTGCTGCAACTCTTCTCCGGGCCTCCGGAAAGGCCTTTCTCTCCCAGCCCGCGGATCCCAACCTCCCTTTCGCCTCGTGTCGCTGGGATGCAGCGGCGACGCTCCAAAGGGGAATTTGGCAACTTCTTCTGTTGCAAAAGCTCCGCGGCAGACCTTAAGCAATCCCAGCCTCGCTCTGGGCCCCTTCTGTGCAAACACCTTCGCCCGGAGCGAGTTTCGCGGCGTGGACTCGCAAAGAGAGATGGTTGTCTTGCAGCAGAAGGCAACATAGTTTTCTTTTTCTCCTTGTTTCGTTGGTTTTGTTTTTAAATATGCACTGTAGCGCTTTGGGAGCTATCATATCTGGGCCGATTACTTGGCAATTTGCCTTTGACCCTCCCCCCTCTTCCCAGTTTAGGAAACCTTTGCATTCAGGGCGCAGCTTCGCTTGCATATCTGCCTTTGGAAGCAAACGGCTCCCCCTCCCCACACAGCGCCCCAAGTATCTGGGGTCGACTCAGATCGCGCTCTTGGGGTCGACTTTTGCAGATCTTAAGAGCACCAGCCGATGGCAACCAACAATACATTTCCCCGCGAGGAAATCCAGAGCCTTGGCTCATTTCCAACCTATAAAAAGCAAGATTAGGCTCCCGGGCATTGCTTTTCAGAAAAGGGGTGGGGGAAAGGGGAGAGGGAGCGGCGTCCCCTCCCTCCGTGCAGACAGCCCTATCTCTTTGGACTTTGTGTCCCCTCCATTCCTTACAGATGAGGCAGCGCTCTGGGCGGCTACTAACCGTATGTAAAACTCTCAATCACTCTCCAGGCTGCGGCTGCTCCATTTGAAAACATTACGAGCCGTGCATCTGGAAAACACTAAATCTGGTCAGCAAAACCCGTCTTTCCCCTGGAACTACTCCTTTTGAATGATAGGGCGGTATCTCGTAGTAGCCTTTACTGGGGCGCGTGGGGGGATTGGGGGGTGCGAGGAGAGGGGAAGGGGGCAGCTCCCCTTCCTTGACAACAATTGGGGTCAGCTCTTGCAAGCTAGCTGATGCGGAGGGAGGCAGGGAGGGGACGGTGCCATTTCAGTAAAATATGCTCGGTGCGTGGGGATCTGCACAAAAGGCTTCTTCAAGGAGCTGGGAGGGGGAACAAGAAGGGCTCATGAAATGCTTGAGAGAACACAGGACTTTCATTGGAGGTCCTCCTCTGATCGTGGTTGGAGCATTTGTGCGCAAACGCAACCTAGGTTTTGCCTCCGCTCCGGTTTTAAGGGTTAATTGTCTGTTTTGGAGCACGGCTTTTAAACTGCGAGGCGTGCGTGCCTGGCGCTCTCCACTGGCCTGTGCGTGGATAGGTCCGACCAGACCCGGGGCTTCTCCACCGTTTACTCTTGGGTAATCCCACTGGGTTTGGCTGAAGCCACAGGGGTTGAAGGGCTGCAGCAGTAGAGCTCGATCCTAATCACATACTTATATTGGAAAGTGAGTCAGTGGTGCTGTATCCCCAAGTTATTAACCGTGTGTAGGATGGCCCCTTATTAGGAATACTGTACACAGGTTAAGGTCTCCATCCGTTCCGCGCGATCTTAAACGCGTGTAGCTTAGAAATGGGTCCCGATTTGTGCAGGGCGACTTCCTTGGTGGTACCTACGTTAAGGATTGCGCCCTAGTAGGTCTCAGCGTTTTAAAAAACGAAAAAGCCCGGGAAGCCTCCCTTCTCTGCAGAAAAGCAATTTAGCGCAGCGCGTCCCGCGTTCGCCGTTCTTCCCCTTGGCGAGGCATTTTGTGCCTGCGCGCACTTTCCCCTCCCCTCCCTCCTCCCCTCCCTCCTTTTTTGGTGAGAGGAAGAGCTGAAGGGGTATCCTGTGCATTAAAGGCTCCCCCTACTTATTAACCCAGCATTTAACAGCGGGATGCAGGCTGAAGCTCAGTCAAAAGAAACGACTGAACCTCCAAAGAGCAATTAAAATCCGGCACTGGAATAAATCACGCGCCGCGATAATCGTGTTAATAAAACGCAGCTTGTCCTGACACTTCACTCATGCAGCAAACTAGAATTTAATGCGGGCGGAGATGGCGCGTTCGGGAGGGAAGAAAGGCAGGCGAGGCCCTTCTGTTGCTGGACGCGAAAATCCGGTTGCCTTTCACCTGCCTTCCCTGCTGCACGCAGCGCCGATCCTTTCGGACTGCTAATGCTTCTCCAGTGAGCCCGCTAATGATTTCTTTCCCTGGAGTGAGCAGGCGTCATTGAATTACTGAAAGCACTCAAAGCAGCAGCAGCAACGGCAGCGGCGGCGCAGCAACAGCAGCTCCAATGGTGGAAGCCACCAGGGTTGGGTTACTTAATCAAATCAAGGGCTGGGGAGCTCACCAACCTACTTAGTGTTTTTTTCTCCCCTTAACCCTTTTCTGGGCTGGGAGAGGAACTTATAGGAAAATGGTTGCCCTATTAAAAATAGGAGCTCTTGTTTGTCTCTGGCATTCTACTTCAGCTTGTTTTCAGAGATAGAAACCCTAGAAACTTCATTTGAAGTGGAAATTGACATTTCACACCTTGCTTTTTTGCTTTTTTAAAAAGTGAATGTTAGGATATCACTCTGTGCCTTCAGTCTGGCCTTGTTCCCACTCCCAGGCTGTGTTTTCATATTTGGATTTCCTCCTTACTAAAGTTATCACTTCAAACACAACCCAGTTATTGTGTGCGCTGGGTAAGATCCTGCCGATGTTGAGCCCTGCTTTGTGAACAAATGTAGACCTGCGGGACTTTGTCCTGCTTACGGTAATTTTGGTTGGATCTTTCCCATTATTTGGATTTAAAGTTTCACTGAAAGTTATTTCAACACAATGGGGACAATCAGGCTAAAAAGTACATTTAGTGACAACTGGGTACCATTGATTTCAGAGGGGTGTCACAATTGCCGCTGGATCACACACATTGGTTGTGCTACATGTGAAAAAGAAAATCCACTGGTGTCTGTATCAATGCAAATGATATATTGCTGTTTACGAAGGGTTAAACACACACAGACAGAATTATGCCGCCAAAGTCGAGTACTCTTACATCCTGTAAAAGTTATGCAGGTGCCCATCACTCCCAGTGAATGAATTTATGTATTTATTTATTGCATTGATTTCCTACCTTTCCCCCCAAGGAGCTCAAGGTAGTATATACATGGTTCTCTCATTTAATCTACACAACAACCCTGTGAGGTAGGTTAGGGTGAGATAAGAAAGTGAGTGGCCCAAGGTCACTCAGTGAGCTTCATGGCCATGTGGGGATTTGAACCTAAGATTCCCAGTCAGACAATCTCACCACCACAATGCACTAGACTAGGGGTCCCCAAACTAAGGCCCGGGGGCCAGATCGCCTTCTAAACCCAGCCCTCGGATGGTCCAGGAATCAGCATGTTTTTACATGAGTAGAATGTGTTCTTTTATTTAAAATGCATCTCTGAGTTATTTGTGGGGCCTGCCTGGTGTTTTTACATGAGTAGAATGTGTGCTTTTCTTTAAAATGCATCTCTGGGTTATTTGTGGGGCATAGGATTTCATTCATCCCCCCCCCCAATATAGTCTGGCCCCCCACGAGGTCTGAGGGACAGTGGACTGGCCCCCTGCTGAAAAAGTTTGCTGACCCCTGCACTAGACTCTCTGTGAAATCAATAGGATGCAAAAGCATTTACTTTTGGATGGATTTTTGCTGGTCCTGTTTCCTTACTAAGTTTTATGGGTATATTGTTGCATGTGTTTTTTTGTTTTGTTTTTTGCAAAAGTCTCTTATTTTTTGTATGTCACCTTAAGCAATTTTAATCAGTAGTGTGGTAACTAAACACTATAATGTCCCAATTGGTTTTCATTTGTCTGTGTCACCAATGCACCATGTTAGCTGTTCTTGAGTAAGGAATTCAATGAATTCCCGAGATGTAATTCGCTTGAGTATCAAGCAAATATCTCTGGCTTCATTACAAGTAAGGTGTGCTTTGCTGATGGGTGTGAAATTGTTTTTATTTCTAATTAAACTCAATGGGAGTAACACTGTCCCGCACAACTTAGATTTATAGCGTATCTGACCAGTGCATTCCCTCAACTTCCTCCTTTTTGTTACATGTGTTTTAACTCTGGCTGCTCACGACCTTGTACCAAGCCTATATTCCTTGCTAATTATCTAGAGGGAGACCGGTGATTCCACTATGATGTCTGCCCTTCCTCCTCCTCGGTCAATCTTCTCAACTTCTTTTTTTTTCTTTCCCCCCAATTAGATTATACACACGTGTGAAGAAAAGCCTCTGTTTTAAGGTGAAGTCATGCTTTCTGCAACTCCACTGTATGGCAACGTTCATAACTGGATGAGCAATGAGAGAGTCCGTATGTGTGGGATTAACGAAGAGAGGTAAATATTTTAAGTTTCAGGAAAGTTAAGCCACGGTGTTTCTGAGAAGGGGGTTTCAGCGTTAACTTGCCTTAGCGTATAGCTGGTGTTTTTTTAATAGCTTGCATGGAGATAACTCATGGAGAGCTCTTTTATGAGACAAGAGTTGGAGAGGAGAGATGTGATGGGCACAGGCTTTCCCTTCGTGTACTGTTTTAACAATCAGTGTTGCTCCGGAAACCAGAAGGGGGCTTATAGAAGATTAGCTCCCAAAGTCACCTCTTCCTCACATATATTACATCCCAATCTTCAGTGTATTTACTGGAAAGCAAGCGCCTGTGATTTTTAAATGAAACTCATTTCATGGCAAGTGTGCTTAAGGTTGTCCCTGTAAGTTTATTATTTTAAATTTGTGAAAAAGACAAGAACAATATGGATTCAGGGTTTTTTTATTTTATTTTAATTGGTCCACATTATGTGGCCTGCAACTTAAGCTAATTTTGCCCAGCAATTATATATTTCTATAACTTTCCACAAACAAGCACAAAGGTCAGAGTTTGGCCCCAGTTCAGAAATCATTCGTCATTCCTCATTGAAATGAATGGGGCAAGTTAGTCATGATTAATCGAAGCCACATTCACTGCAATGAGACTGAAGCAGGGCTAACTTTCTCTGGGTTGGGGCCTTGTAAAAGCACACCAAATACAGTTTTTTAAAGAGACTTTGCAAAATAGTGGACAATATTATAATTTTTTACTTCTAATTATTAAAATGAAGCAAGCACACTGCTTGTGTTTGCAAGTACTTTTGGTCAGAGTTGCGCCCTATAGAAAATAAAATCAGGACAGCAGGACTCGGACTCGGGTCATTTAATAACTTTCTCTGATTGTTTGAAAACAGCATGCGAAAGTTATGAGTTCCGAGACACTGAGGGGGAATGCCATGGCAGTGTATATTGTTATCAAATGTCAAAGGAAGGAGATGCAAATGAGCAATATTCTATTGTTCTGTTTCTAACCAATTGCATCCTGCGGCTATTCCAATAGGTGTGGGTTGTAACAATAATAGCTGGAAACAGGGCAAAAATGTGGGTGTTGCTTTTACTTTAAAAATTGAGAGTGCCACCACTTTAAATATCCTTCTGGGTAATGATGAAACTTCCCTTCTGCTGTATGCCAGCAGTTGTGTCCCTGGGATTTGAAAGTTGGCACCGAGGTGCATTCTTTTATCTGTGTTTTCTGTGATAACAAGTCCCTGAGCTGCTATGCTGCTAACACACAGATGTATGGTTCCTTCTTCAGCACTGAGCAGCTGACATTTGTATGATATTAGAACTGTGTGGGTTTTTCCTAGATGTGTATGTGTATTGTGTGTGTGTGTGTGTGTGTGTGTGTGTGTGTGTGTGTGTGTGTGTATCTGTATCTGTGTATAAACGAGACCATAAATATAAATATGGGATACTATACAGGGTTTGTTTCTAAACAAATAGAGAGTATTTGCAACCATGTATTGCTTTAGCAAAGCTCCTTAACTGGAAATAAAGTCCAAAAACATTTTTTTCCTGAGCTCTATAGAGGAAAAAAAAGCCCAATTAGAGGGCAAATACGTTTTCTTTTGCATTGATGTATTGATAAAGGTAATTTAATAGAAACACTGCAGTCAGATCAAAATGTTGATCCATTAACTTTGTGTCTGTAAGTCACTTTTTAAAAATATCTCTTGAAAATAGGAAAATCCCAGTTAATGATGGAGATGCTTCGAAAAGCAGGTTGGAATTGAGGGAAGAAACTCACCTGAACCACAGTGTGGTAAGAAACTGATAGTTCCGTTTGATGACAAAAGGGTTTTCACTGGATTTTTGTACTATGGCTTCAGTTTCAATTAACTATTTGGGACTAATGAAAGTTGCTACTAACCAGAGGTGGCATTCAAAGATCGGGTTACGGTTGCACCCTTTTGCATATATTTCTAGTATCTGGGTCTTAAGCATTTTTTGCTTCTTCATATGCTTAATAGCACATCATGAACACTCTCAGTCATGATTGCTCTAAATAACATCTCTTGGCATATTTCAATTAGCCTTCTGAAAATTTCAGTGACTGACAACTGGTAGCCTTGGGTGGACAGAATGGGGTGTGTGAGCCTTTGCTATAGTTTCAATGTCTAAAGATGAACCACCTGAAGATGACACAGGCTCCTTGAAAGAATGGTGGGATATAAATATAATAAAATTGGAAGAACTAGAACGAGTACAATCTGCAGTTTGGAGCTGGCTGGGTGCTTAGGAATTATATTTGAGAGAAAGTGCCCCAGGGCCAATGCTTTTCTTCTAGAAAAAAAGGTGCCGGTGCTGCGTACCCCTGAGTACCCCCAGGAAAAAGCACTGCCCAGGGTTGTTGCTTTTTCTTTGGGCTTAGAAGGACTGTGGAGCCTGGGCCTTTGACTGTTTTCACTGTAGTGTGCTTTGCTTCTTAGAATTGGGTAGCCTATTTTCTCTCATCTTGTGTAGGAGCAAACATTTGGAACGGAGGAGAGATCAGTGTTGTCGTCTTCTTCTTCTTCTTCTTCTTCTTCTTCTTCTTCTTCTTCTTCTTCTTCTTCTTCTTCTTCTTCTTCTTCTTCTTCTTCTTCTTCTTCTTCTTCTTCTTCCTTATACTCCACCCTATACCAAGAGGTCTCATGTAATACAACTACATGACGTGGTCATGCTTACTTCTTTCCCTCCAGCTCCTCTTTGTTCATATGAGGATGCTGGGAAAGGCAGCAGTTTAGCTCCTCTGCTGGCCTGTGAAAGTTATTAACAGTACAGTACAATGCTATATGTGTCTACTTGGAAGACAGCTCCATTGGGTTCAATGGGACTTTCTCCCAGGTAAGTATATATAGGATTCCAGCCTAAATATCACTTATTTTGGTTATCAATAAGCAGAGGAATGGAAGTAAAAAAGAAAGAAAGACTGTGTCATTGAATCAATGCAATCATTTGATTCAAATGATTTTTGGAATATGAATAACTTTGCATCTGAGGGACCCCCCCCCATCCTCTGTAAGCATACCTTATGAAATGTCCCTAGTTGGAAGTGAGTACACACGGTTCTGGAAATCAAATATTTTTAATGGGTCAGTTGGTTGAGTAGCAAAGATTTTAGGATATTATCCTAAAATCTATGTAGATGTTTTGCTAAGTATGAAAGGATCTAGAGGGCTATTAAAGGATCTAGAGGCCTATTACTTAAAAACAATCAAACTTGGCAGGTCTCAGTCAGACTCCACAGACCGAAGTATGAAGCAGGCTAAAATTTTAAAATTTGATTTACTTTATTCCTCTGCATTTATTAGTTTAATCAGCCACATTAGTTTTTCACAATGAAAACAATGTATTTGCTTCATTTTGTTTCATAGAACTTTTTTTTAAAGTACCTGTAGCCTTGAATAGTACTTGACTAAATGCCAAAGTCACCTCTCTCTTATTTCACCAAGGTGGATGCCACGGCAGTGCATCGCATTGACAGCCTTGCAGCTCTGAGCATGGACCGGTCTGGACTTATGCGGGAAGGGCTTAGAGTCCCCAGCAGTATTGTCTATTCCAGTTTATGTGGACTTGGCTCAGACAAGCCCCGGGACGCTACAAGTGCTATTGCTGGCCTTGGATTTGCTCCTGAAAGAAATCCAGAGATGCAGTTCAAGTCTAATCCCACTGAAGCAATTGAAAATGCAGCTGGAAAACCCCCAAATGGCTTCAGTGCTATGTACAAAACGCCACCTGGAATACAAAAAAGTTCGCTTCCAACTGGGGAGACCTTAGGTTTGGACAGAAGCTCAAGCGACAAACCAAGTCCTCTCAATGTCAATGGTGCTAGTTACCTAAGGCTACCCTGGGTTAATCCTTACATGGAGGGTGCTATTTATCCTTTTCTCGAATCACCAAATAAGTATCCGTTGAACATGTATAAGGCCTTGCTACCTCAGCAGTCCAATTACAGCTTGCCACAGCATCTGACCTACTCGCCCGTATGTACAAATGGTGAACGTTTTTTATACTTGCCACCTTCTCATTACGTTTCTCCCCACATTCCGTCATCATTAGCTTCGCCAATGAGGATCTCTGCTGCAACCGCAGCTCCAACTATTCCCCCTCTAGGACACTGTCCAGAGAAGAGTTTGCCTTGGAAGATGGGAGTCGGTCCCGGAACTCCTGTGGACTCTCATGCCTATCCACATATCCAGAACAGCAAGCCTCCCAGAGTCCCATCTGCAAAGCCAGCGGCTAGTAATATGCCAACAGACCCCACTGTTCTCTTGTCTCATTCACCGAGACCGTCACCTAGAGTTCACCTCCCAACACAGGTTGGGGACGCTTACTCGGAGTTTCAGAAACACTTTTCCAGAATTTCGACGTCTCCTTCTTCAGTTACACTCCCAAAGCCATACGTGAATGTAAGCAATGAGTTTCCTCCTTCAAGAGTCTCTGGGGGGAAAGCTCCTAAAACACACGACGCAGGCGAAAACTCTCAGCAGCCTACAGTCCATACAAGGAAAACAGGTCACGACAGGAAGGACAGCAGATCCCCTCCATTGTTAGAAAAACAACAAACTGTTACCAAAGATATTATAGACAAACCATTGGATTTGTCATCAAAAGTTGTTGACATGGAGACAACCAAATCTGATCATGTTAAGAAAATGGCTCCAACTGTGCTGGTTCATAGCAGGGCCGGAAGTGGGTTGGTTTTACCTGGAGGTGATCTTCCAAAAGAAACCATTTCTCCTGGAAGTGGTTGCCCTGTCTATAGACCTGAAATAATCAGCACAGCGCCTTCCTCCTGGGTTGTTCCTGGTCCAGGTCCCAATGAAGATAACGGGGGTAAAAACATGCAGTTGAAAAACAAAGCATTGGACTGGGCGACGCCACAACAGCGGAGTTCTTCTTGCCCGAGGATGGGGGTCACAGAAGCAGTTGTCAGTAATATTTCAGGGTCTGTATCAAGCGGAGGTCGCCCAGCATCTGCTTCTCCTGCTCCAAATGCCAATGTTGATTGCCCTAAGACGACTAGCTCAGTAGAGACCACTGCATCTGTCATACAGCACATAGGACAACCTTTAGCAGCAGCCTCTTCAAAGCATAGTAATAAGGCAGCTAAATGCAATAATCCAGAACCTATCTTCAAAGCAAATGAGAACACCCTTGCACCAACTTCCATATTTTTCCCTCCCAATGATGCATTCCGATCTCCACCATTGCCCTATCCGAGAAGCTATCTCCCATATCCAGTTCCAGAAGGGTTAGCTATAGGCCCTTTGTCTCTACATGGGAAAGGACCTGTATATCCCCACCCTGTTCTGTTACCCAATGGGAGTCTTTTCCCTGGACACCTAGCTCCCAAACCTACCATTCCATACAGCCTGCCAGCCAGCAGAGGTGAGTTCATGACCTACCAGGATGCTCTGGGTATGGGTATGGTACACCCAATGCTGTTACCCCATACAGCTTTGGAGCTGAAAGATGAGAAATCGGAAAGGAGGTCTAGATCGCATGAACGGCTCCGTTATGAAGACCCTGCCTTGAGAAACCGATTGCCCGAGATGCTGGAAACCAGCACAAAACTACATTTTGAAGTACCTGCAGACAGAAACTTGAAATTGCACCCGAGTTCAAGTCATGGTAAAAATTCTGCCAAAAGTGAGAAGCACCCGTTTGCAGAACCGAGAGAAGAGCAAGATGTGAAAGGTGAAACGAACCTGACGAAACCTAGCTTTCCAGTTGAAAGCAGTAATCAAGCAAACGACCCCACAAAGCACAAGGTAGAACAAGGCTTCCCCCACAGAGATTTCATTGTAATGAGAGAAGACTGTGGGAGAAGCAATTTCCATGAAGTTTATAACTTCAAGCAAGCCCAGAGCCCACACCCATCGATGTTCAACTTGAGGAAAGAGGACCTTTCCTTAAGCCAGAACAGGGAGAGGTTAACGGTTCCCACTTCCTCTGTGTTCTTGGAGGCTGCTCACGGAAACGATGGCCTAGCTATGTCCTTTTGCAAAATGCCAGATGATGCTAAACAGCTTTGTATGGGAAACACGCAGTCAAGTATGGAAGTCAGTCAGGCATACGCCAAAGAGGGAACTGAGGGCATGGAACCTAATGATGGCAAATTCCTGAAACCTAAGCCATCTAACCTGGCAAAGAGAATCGCAAACTCTGCTGGTTACGTAGGTGATCGATTCAAGTGTGTTACAACGGAACTGTATGCAGATTCTAGCCAACTTAGTCGAGAACAGCGGGCTCTGCAGGTGAGTTCTGAAGCTTAACTACCAAAGCAGTTAAAAAAAACACAGTTCACAGTTGAGAATGAAATATGTACAACTCTATTGAGTCTATCTTGAACTTAACTAGCAGTGGTAATCTTGTGTATAGTCGGGTTCTGCTATGAAGCCAGGGGTATTGAAGCGTAGAATAGATAAGAATTATATGTAATTAATTGGTGTAACAAATAATTTAATCTCATAAGCATAACATAGTTGTGAAAGGAAGCTGAAGAATGCATGACATGTTTGTTTTTAAAGGTAGTTTGCTATAGCTTGCCTGTATTTGGCTAGCACTATTAAATACCAAAGGAAAGGCAGAAGTTCTGATTTGATTCTGACATTTGATTAAAAAGAAGTAGAACTTCTTTACCAAGCAGAAATGTAGCTTAAAGGAATAGAAGCTGTAGTGATTTTGACGTTGAATGATGGCAAGTATTGTAGGTTATTTTTAGATTTGTGAAAGAATGAGTTAAGCCAAATTGTTTTGCGTTGTTAAAAAAGAAAGAATTAGTTGATGCTTATAAAAATGGATGAAATTATCTAAAATTTAAATGATCCATTGAGTGCCCATTTTAATTACATAGATGGAAGGATTACAAGAGGACAGTATTTTATGTCTACCTGCTGCTTACTGTGAGGTCAGTTCTTCAAATTTTTATTACTAGAATCTTGCATAAACCTTTGAGTTAAAATTTCATTTCCAAGTACACAAAGGGAAGTTGTGGGCCATGGTCGTCTTTATTCATTGCACAGTTTATGTTTTGTTTCTTTGTTATACCTCTCAAAAGACAATGCTTTTTAATACACATATATAAATATATATATATATAAATAATGTTATTTACTTTTATATATGGAAGAACTGTATATTATTTGTGCATAGATACTACATGCCTTGCATATTGAACACATGGCATTTTAAAACTTTATATAGAATTGTGTGCATCTCAAAACTTTGGGTTTGAGCAGATATTTTCTGTTAGAAATACTTTTCATAGAAGGTAAGGTAAATGAAGTAGTTCTTATTGTGAGGTGTCTGTTCCCCCCCATATCAATTCTCTTTCTAGCGTGCAATGATGCGCTTCTCAGAGTTGGAGATGAAAGAGAGAGAAGGCCACGTAGCAACCAAAGACCCGGAGGTCTGCAGATTCAACCAAGCAGACTGGGAAAACTTGAAAGGAAATAATGAAAAGAAACCCAAGTCTGTCACTTTGGAAGATGCCATTTCTGGGCAAAATGACAATGACAGATGTAAGCAAAGTTTTATATGCCTTTTTGAAATTTCTGTGTGCCTCCTGTAGTCGTTTGGAGCAAAACATGGCGATGCGATTATGTTGATGTTAAAGCATTCAGATACCAAAAGCTGCTGCACAGTCATAGCAATACCTGCTGGGTGATATACAACATTAGTCATAGAGTAGACCATTTGATATCAGTAGACTCAATGTCAATGGGTCTTCTCTGAATATGACTAATGTTGCATATCGCCCACTAAGTTTCCCTTGACAAGAAGTGAAAACAAGTTTCTTTCACATAAACATTTCTCAACTGCAGCTTGTTGTTTGTGTAGCTTAAAAGTTGTGTTGGTCTTAGTGTGTGTTCTCTGTTGTCTTAAGCAGAGAGAAAGGAAGACAGGTAATGGGAGGGTTGAGCTAAGTCATATAATCAGAAAGCCTTCCATTTAATTCTTTGAAGAGTGTGAACGTGAACGTTGTATGTGTGTTGTTGCTTTTTGTGTGTGCAGAAAGCCACACAATCTGTATTGTGTATTTACAGCAGGGCGTAGTAAAAGCCTGCCCTCTCCCTCCATATCGGCAAACTGTTCTTCTGTGAACTCTGCACAAATTTTCCATTCGTAGACTTGTCGACTTCCATCAGACTAGTAAAAAATAAAACTATGTCATGGATCAACAGAGCAGCACCGTGGTTCTGAACTCCTGCCAGCACTACTGCTTGCTGCTTACCAGGATGATGTGGGAGCTGGGCAGTGGTGATGTCAACGCAGCCTGGCCATAGCGGTGGAGCCAATGTAGTCCTACCTAAGCTGCTGCTGAGTGGTGGGCTCTTCAGCTGTGCCCCACCAGCTGCCCATTACCTTTTAAAATTGGGGGTGGTTTGTTCTTGATTTTGGCTGTATTCTTCCCACCATTAGAATGGAAGAAGTGCCTGCCGATTTCTAGTGATTTCAGCAGCAGTAAGTGTGCAATGAACAAAACGATTGGAGGGTTTGTAGCCTCAGTGTATCCAAACCTTTTTAGATGTGATAACCTATTACTTCTCCCTTCCCACAAACTTGCTAATAGAGTATAATGGGTGTTCTTTAGAGTGTGTGTAACTTTGTGGGGGCTGGTCTGCCATGGCTGGTAAACTGAGTCAATAAGAGATGTTAATTGCAAGTTGCTAAGTTGTGATCTCGTAATGGGTTGGCCACAAATTCATCTATATATAAAGTTCAGATCTACAGGCAACGATTTGCACGCTTCCAATTGACGTGTGACCGTGCATGCGTGCATCACGGTGACCTGAAAGTGCCTGGGAAAAGGGGGCAGGGTTGGGGGGGGGCATAACAGGCTTATGTGCACTTCAGCAATGTGTCTGGGAGTAGGCAGGAACGTAACCCTTGTGTCAACCAGTTGTTGCCTGTATTTGATAAACACTGTTAATCCAGCATAGAACAAGGCTGGGGAGCACTTGGCTAGGCTAAGACTCTTGAAGAGTCTTCTCTTCTCAGCTATGCTCAGCAAGAGTTCAGGTAGTTGAAGAATGCATCCGAGGCTTTCTTCTGAACCTGGAGACCTTGCGCTCCATTCTGCTTGCTCCTCCTCCTTTTTGTGGCTTCCTTCAGTTTCAATAACTGCTTGTGTTTCAGCACACTCCCCATGAGCCCTGAAAACTCAAAAGTGCTGTTCAGTTAAAAGGAAAGCAGTTACAGTCTGTGTCTATTCCCCCAGCTGATACAGTGGATGGAGGGGCAATTCATACACATCCTCATCAAGCAATAAGGGTGAAGGGAAGAGCTGTCTTTTTCAAAGGCAGCTGGAGCCCAAGAAACTAATGGTGTGAAGAAGGAAGGACAAATCAGGGTTTGAATAAATGAAGGAAGGAGACAAAAAGGTCTCTCAGCATGGAGGTTGATTGGGTGCATATCCTGCTACAGGGAGGCAAACATACGTTTTGTGAAGGGAGCACCATGTTGATGTGATCCTGCGGGTGCGGATTTGAGGACGAATTCTACTGGAATGGGCTTTCTAGGAACATGATTCAGGTTATTTACTCCACTGCAACTGTTCTATGCATGCAACTGTCAAGCTTTATGCAAGATTGACCGTAACTTAACTTGACAGTGGCATTTTTTTCTTCCAAGCTTACATTTACTCCCTGCCTCATTCTTCAAGGCTCCATTGTTTGAAAGGCACTGAAATCTTTGGGATGTTGTTGTTACTAAAATTATTTATTATTGTTGACAACACCAACAACATCTCAAAGATTTCAGTTGTTGCTGTTACTATTATTATTTGTTATTGGGTGCTGTTTTTTTTTTTAAAGGAGCGGCCAAAACAAAAGCAGAGTGGAATTCAAACCCAATGAACACCAGGCAGTATAAACAGTTTTTACAGCCTGCCTAAAACTAGGGAGCGAGTGCCACAAATAGGATGCGCCAATCTAGCCTCTCTTGAGGATGGAACGTACAACAGGGTCCCTGAAAATGAAAATGGGCATTGCTTGTTTTCTGTTATTTTCATTTGCTTTTGCAAAAGGTGAGAGGGGTGGAGTATCTGCACTTTTAGGTTTGCTGTGAACTAACAAGCCATTTTATCTTTTTGCTAAATGAGAGTTCTTTAAAATTTGCAGTATTTAGAACACCTGTGTGCAAGAAGCAAATAGTTGATAAAATGGATTATGTCTTGGAGCCAGATTACATATTGCCGTTGCCAGGGAATTGGCATCCTGTGGCAAGGTTTTCATTTCCTGCGGCTGTTAGATTCAGCTGTACTCACTGCATCAATCAGGGCCATCAGGAGAATTTTCCTGCTTCTGCTCCACGTAATTGGTGGCTATTGAAGGGGGAGGGGCAGGACAACTCACTACCTGATTATCCTGATGCACATAGTAAGTACTATCAAATGTTATCTCTGCAGGGAGGCAAAGGTGCCATAGGGTTGCTGATCCCCACAGTGACTGTAATATATAGCTCGGTTCTTAACTCCCATGTAATGTGATTAACTTCAAGTTACTTTGACGTGGCAGTTTGTGATTTTTGTGTATGTGTGGACTGATAAGATGTTTACAAAATAAAAGTTTAGTGCTCATCACAGGGCTTAGCTTTGCAAAAAAGTTTCAACACACAAAGGCTGGAATCTTGTCAATTCTGTTCTGCTTAGGGAATAGACATACAGTGGTACCTCAGAAGTTGAACGGAATCCGTTCCAGAAGTCCGTTTGACTTCCAACATGTTTGGAAACCAAAGCATGGCTTCCAATTGGCTGCAGGAAGCTTTTGGTACTTTGGGGCATTTTGAACCTAAGTACCCGACATTCATCATGCCAATTGCCATAAGTACCTGATGTCGTCAGAAAGTTTTCAGGTTCAGCTTTTCCCATGGGAGAGTTGCTTTTAGTCAGTTGATCAGTGTCTTACATCTAATGTTACCAAATTTATAGTCAGTCTTGAGAGCCTTAAATCTGGATAACATTTTGATCTTTAGTAGCATAGCTGGGAGCTTAACAAAACATTGCAGTGTGGAGTATTCCTATTCAGGATTCCAGCCAGCCATGTCTCTCCCAAAGGTCTCCATTCTGCCTCTTCCCCAGTTTTCTGTCCCTTGCCAGAAACTAGGATTAGGTAGTGCTAGAGGCCAGCCACTCGGGTTGCTGCAACAGACCTGAAATGGTGAGAGGGAAAGTCTAGGCTAGGAAGAGATTGCATGTCTGCAGGTAACTCTCTGTACTTCCCTTCCTTACAGCAAGAGTAGCTGAGCTACTGTGAATTTATATGAGTGGGAGAAAAAAAAACAAATTTTCTTCTTAGTCCTTGTGTGCATGTGGTGTGCATGTGGAACTGCCACACTCAGGCAGAGTCTCATTCAAGTAAGCAAAATGCTGGGAAGGTAGAAGCATCTGCCTGCCCAAGTGCAGCCTAGAGCATGCCTAATATAGTGAAAGAGAGGCTGTAACACAATGCAGAAGCTTGAGTCAAGTTTCTGCAATGCCCAACTCCTAGGTCTGGTTGTTAAGTTTAAATGGTCCGAATAAAAGCAGTGGCTCTCATAGGCCCAAAGGATTGGTCAAAGTATTTCTGTTTTCTAGATTCATCCTTAATAATCAGTTAATTATTGTGCATTTTCATAAGTGCTTTCTGAATGTTTTTTTTCTGGTGCAGTGGTGCAAAACAAATTACAGCAATGTTCATTGTGCTGCCTGCAGATGGATTGGTGCAAATTTATTTCATTTTAAATAATATTTATCCATGCATCGACATGTACTGAAGTGGACTTAGAACTGAGGCACAGACAGAAAGTTTCCTAAGACCAATGATTAATCTGACCTCCAGGGTGTTTCCACTGCATTCGAAAATGTGCAGCGATTCTCTGCCGATGAGTTGCAGAATATATTTTTTTGGGGGTAGGAGGGGCAAATGGTGCCAGGTACATCCTACCTGAAAATGCAAAAACCAAAATGAGAGGCAAGCGTCTATTCTTTTCCAGGGAGTTTAAAAATCAGGAGAAATGGCGAGAGCCATAGCAAAAACTGCTTTGTTGCCAAGGAGACTTGTAAACGTTGCTATGGAGAACTTCTTTGCCACAAATGGGATAAATTATGGGATGTGTTCAGCAGAGGAATGATTTAAGCAGCCTGGTACATGGATCCATTTGAAATGGGCATGGTGGCTTAAAATAGTGCTAAAAGGAAGTGTCATTCATTCTTTGAGAAATACTATAATTTTTAGGCATCCTGACCCTTTTTAAGGATTTAGCTGCTGCAGCATGACCACTGTTCTGCACCAAAGAAACCTAAAGTGGGACAACTAGTGGGACAATGAATCTTCCCCGCAGGCCATGTAGCAAAAGCAGTGAGATCCATAACCCTTTTCCTATTTGTTTTGGAAAGCAGTGTGCTGAAGTATAGGACGATTCCTAAACTACCTGTCTGCTGCAAGAAATAAATTAACCAATTAAAAAGCTCTTGCAAGCACCAAGTACTCATTTGCAGAGGAAGCTCTGGCTGGGTCTCTGCATGATTCATTGCTGTGGACTTACATCCTTCCAATCAGCCTCTGCTGATTGGCAGGTGATCCTCTTCCATCTCTGCTTCAGATGTCATTGGATCTTTCAATCATTCCTCATGCAGAAATTCAGCAGCATTACCCAAGCTCAAGAGGAGGCTACCAATTGCATCTTTGCAAGAGTTGCTGCTCTAAGCTGACCCTTCTGGTCAAGAAGCACCCCTGGCTTCATGAATCAAAGACCTTCAACCTCTAAAAAAGTAAACATTTTCAGGTGTAAGGGTGATGTATGTCAAGTTTAATTCAGGAGATAAGTGTTGTTCGGTGACCAGAATATAAGGAAACATTGGATTAGACAATTTTAAAATGCAGTTGTTGTTTAAAATGAATTTATGAACAGTGGGTATAATGTACGACAAGCAGGAGAGAAATGCTTACATCTGTCAGGCTGTTAGGAATTATATTGAGAATGAATCCATAGCATGTTGGAGGTATCTGGGTTCCTCAAACCAAACTTCTTTATTTTTAACCCAAGAATTTAGGAGATTTGAGTGAGTGGGTGGGGACTAAATTATGATCTCTACATTAGACTGATATTTTCCATTCATTCTACAATAAGTTCTACCTGTCTAGGAATATTTTTTCAGGGCTATCTTTCTCTTTCTGCTGCTTTATAAGGTTCATGAGGAAGAGACATACACAAAAGTTGTTCATTCTTTTGGGAGGAACAGACAAATTCAGTGCTTCTCCGTCGCTCTGACAGATACTTTTCATCTGTCTCATTTTGGGAAGGTCAAGAAGACCATTTGGGGAGGATTGCTCAGAATGAAGACTGTTAAGCACAATGAAAACGCAAAGTGACAAACATTTGAGTTGCATGTTTGCCAGTGAACAAAAAGCCAAATCCATGATTCGTTGTGGAGGAAGAAATAAACAAGGGTGGAAACATCCTGCATGTGGCAGAAGTATAGGATAGCTGATAGTCTTTTTTTGGAGTTTGTATTCCTTCGTGTAGGGCTTGGAATAGGGATGTATTATTCTGTCAATTTCGATTACTTATTTTTCCAATCTTAAATTCTGTTTGGCCAATTTCTGTTGTCATTCATGTGCTGTTGTTTTTAATTCACAAGAAATAAGTTACCCTACTATACATATTTTTTGCAAGCACTTTCCCCTAAGTTAATACATTTTTAATATTATCTTCACTAACATAAGCATTTTTGTCTGTGCTTTTCTCAATACACATTTTTGTATGCATATTTTGGTTGGAGAAAATTCAGAAAAGCATGAAATTTGATGAGCAGTTGTGCTTTAGTTTTCAAATGGATTCAGGAAGTGAAAATTAGTTTCAAACCAAACAAATTTCTCCCCTATCCCTAGACTTGGGTAATATATTTATTATACCTATTCGATAGATAAGACGTGACTTTCAGTGCATACTCTGAAGTAAACCCAATTGAGTTCAATGGGGCTTACTTCTAGGTAAGTGTCATAGGATTGCAGTGTGGTCCCGTTTACTTAGGCAAAGTTAAAAATTATTTGTTGCTCCAAGTATGATAAGTGTATTCTGGGCAACAAACAGTCCTTGAAGTAGACTATTTTCATTCTTGCTGTGGAATGCAAGGCCGCATTTTAGTTTTTGTGTTATCGTGGTTGGACTGAAGCTGGAAGATGCATGCAATTTGTGGTGGTAGATTTGGAATCCAAGAAAGACCTGAAAAATGGCCTGATCCTGAGGGGTTGTAAGAAAAGCTTGCCTATAACACACACATGCAGCAGATGGTTACTTGACTTCACCATCTCTGTAAGGTCAGGGTCTCCTTTTTGCTGTGATTTTTAGATGTAGGGAATTCCCAGATTGTTAAAGGAGGGAAATGACCTTGTTTCAGGCTGATATTCCTATGTGCTTTCTTATCTGTAAGTAGAACTGTCTTTGATTTAAAGCTTCCCCCCCTCCCCAAACAAATTCTCAGTAGGTAACAAACTGGTACGGAATGCTAATAAAAAAGTTTAGTGAAGTCTTCTACCAGGCACTTGTGATAGAACAGAAACTTTCCCCCTATATTTGACTTCTTAACTGTTGAACTTATCAGTCAGTTGGGGGTTTTTTTTGCGGGGGGGGGGGCACTAGCCCTGTTTCAAGTTCATTTAGAGACTGGTTTGTTGACCAAATCCCTGTGTATATTCCCACCACCGCCCCCGCTCCCTCTGGGCCCTTCTGTTACTGCTTATTTTGCACTGTAAGTGTAGCACACATGTGGGCATAATGTGTGTGTGTGTTTTTTTTTAAATCCACCGTTGATGGAATGGGGGTTAGGGGTTGGTCCAAACACCTGAACTTCTTTTAGAAACTGGACTGAGGATTTGGGTTAGAGATGTGAATCATCCTAAGTGAGAAGGTGGTGGCATCAGAGGAAATGGTAGAGAACCTGTTCAGCAGATTTTTGTTATGGTTCAGCTCAAAAACAGGTTAACAGCCTGGAGTGTAATCCATTTTAGGTCCACTGGAGCTCTTGTTATTCAAGGCCCATTGGAACTAATGATGGTTATATGGGAACTGTGCTTGATGGTTGTATGCCTTTAAATTCGTTTAAACGCTTTGTTTAAATGGTTGGTCTATTGGTTTAAGCCTGGTTTGCAAAATTCTTATATACCGGTAGCTATAAATTAATACTCCAGAGCATGGGTAGGAAAATTAAGGCCTGGGGGCCAGATCTGGCCCAATCGCCTTCTAAATCCGGCCCACGGACGGTCCGGGAATCAGCGTGTTTTTACATGAGTAGAATATGTGCTTTTATTTAAAATGCATCTCTGGGTTATTTGTGGGGCATAGGAATTTGTTCATTTTTCTCTCCAAAATATAGTCTGGTCCCCCACAAGGTCTGAGGGAGAGTAGACCGGCCCCCTGCTGAAAAAGTTTGCTGACCCCTTCTCCAGAGTCATATTTAAGGTTTACTTATAATCTTCAAAACATGACCTTTTCTCTGGGCTAGCAACATCCCAATCCTCTAAATATTTGCAAGAAGCTTGCTAGTATTCACTAATGAAGCTTTCTACAAAATTAGAGTGAATGCTTTCTTCCAGCAAGCCAGTAAATGGAGCATTGAATAATGTGTAAATGAAAAACCACCAGTCAAGCCTTTACATCAGAGGAAAAATAAGTTGTAGTATTTTCCTTCTTGCCAAGTTTGCAAATCCAAACGTTTTGTAAGATTTGATCCAGTGTTGTGTGCCTTGCTCATCATTTTTTAATGAAAACAAATTTTTATACCTCATTTTCTTCATTATCTGTAAGAGATCATATATCATCTTAAGATATACACCCCCTTTAAAAAAAACAACTCACACTAAGAACCACCTAGAACTGTGATAAGGGAAACGCCTATTTAGATTGCTGGTCATCATGAGTTCATCAAAGCTAATGTTTGGAGCATGATGTTGTTCTCTTCACCCTATGATCTCAATACATTTTGAACCCTTCCTATAAACCCGTCACAGGCAAAACTTGTCTCAATGTAACTAAAAATATTATGATAGGAGGGTAACCTAGTCCTATTAATCTGCTGTCAGTTTTATCTGCACGTAAATCTAACTCATAATAATAGCAACAACAGTAAATATTATGTAGATTCTTGTGCTTTGACATCACCAAGTTTCAATGTAAACGAACTGCTCCTGTAAATTGGCTGAGTTCAACCCTCACTGTTTTATAATCTTCCTTTGCTGGGTTTCAAAACTCATTTCAGTCTGCTTTTTGAAGTAGCAGGTGTCAAGCAAAGTTTTAAGAAGGGGGCTGATGGAAGGAGAAGATAAGGCATGCAGCAAAATGGAAGAGGAGGAAGTTAAGCGGGTGATAAGATTGATGGGATAAATTAGAGGAGGAATGTGCGGGAGGGAGGGAACAAAGCAGACCAGAGGCAGATACATGAGAAGAGGGCTCGGGCTGCATCCTTTAAAAAATCCTTATCTACAGAGAAAGATAATGTAGGAAGGGCAAAGAAACAGGATTGCACAGGGCAGCACAAAAAAAAAGTGTTTAAATTTTAAAAATTTCAGGTTCAAGGCGTGGGGTCCTTATGCATTGTTGATATACAACATTGATTTATTTAGGTCTGGTTCAGAAATGTTTGTCTGTTGGTTGAAGACTGTGGTTTTTGTTATATTGTATATATCCTTGACTAAGGTTAAGCAAAACCTTGAGGATACAAAATGTCAGCCAGGTTTTTAAGGCCTGATGCACAAAAGGAAGAAAGTTGTATACTTTTTGAAGACGGGTGGCATTGTAATATGTTAACTGCACTACTAAATTCCCGAATACGTGGATACTGGTGGTGTCATATAGGTCAGAGAGGGCCACCTTCAGCGTCAGCCTAATTTCAGGTAGGTTGCAGGGGTGGGAAGCAGAAAGAGTGAGCAAATTGGATTGGCCCTTCTCACTTTTCACTCTGGCCCTCAGTATGTGGCCCCTGATTAATTACTCTCTAGGGAACATGGCCCTCAACAGAAAAGGGTTCCCCATCCCTGCAATAAGTGTTTCCAGCAGTTCAGGTTATGGTGTATCATCACACTTTGTAGTCTTTCATTCCCTGGGTTTGGAAATTTGACTTGGATCTGCTAGAATTAATTCATGACAACTGGTTATTTTGCATCATGAGAAAAACAATATTTTGCACCATACCTTCCTTTTCCTAGTGAAATACCAGCAATATTAGTGCATGTCTAGTTTTCCTATTGGTCCTTGATGTAATAATATTCATCCTTACCACAATCCATAGTTGTGTCTACACTTTTTCATCTGCTTCGTAAATTCTCTTTACAAACACGCACTTGGTGCTACAATTGCTCTGAAGAGACGGAAGCAATTGTGTGAGATGCTCGTTGAGTTAGTGATGTGGTAACCCTTTTTGTTTGTTTTTGTTTTAAATGAAGGTGATTTTCATAATACGGAGAGCACCCAGGACCACGGTTTTGAAGCTCCTGAGGAGAAAGTTCCTCCAGCAGACAGTTGTTTGGAGAGACTTGCTGTATTTGAAAAGGCCAGCGAACAGTCTGCAGAAGATGCCAGCCAGGCCCTGTGCTCCCACCAGGACAGGAAGCGTAAACATTCTGGTGGTGAGAAAATGCAGAACGATGGAAGCCTTAAAGAAAACTTTGTAGAGGAACAGGAAGATGAATTTGCATCAAAAGCAAAAAAGAGGAAGAACTCCAAAGGTAACCCGGCCAAGTTGGTAACTCTTTAAGGCATGGCTTGTGAAGTGAACACTCTTTGGATTAACCTATGTCCATTTATGACCTGTGTTGTGCCAATCCCAAAGCCTCACCTGAATTATGTTTGGGTACCTACAAGGTACAAGAATAGTCATTGGACAACGTAATCTTTGGCCAATGCAAATTGCTGTAGTGCATGCAAACCCCTCCTGAGCTAATCTTTTAAAAATGCATAGTGTGGTGGTGAAGCTGAAACAATCTGCCCCACAAGTGAACTATAGCTTCTGTTTCAAGTTGAGGGCCTTTTGATTAATTTTTAGTTATTTTTCCATTAGATGACTGGCCTGAGAGGGAAATGACAAACAATTCCTCTAACCACTTAGAAGAGCCCAATTGTAATGAGGTGACCAACCTGAAGGTGTGCATTGAATTAACAGGGCTCCATCCCAAAAAGCAGCGTCACCTGCAGCATCTTAGGGAACTGTGGGAGCAGCAGGTGTCACCAGAGAGATCCCCACCCGGCAAGTTGGGCCGGCAAAGCAGGAAAGATTTAGCTGAGGCTGTTCAGCCAGAGGCCACTGCAAAGGTCAAAGACTGCACAGAAGAAAGGCACACCAAGAAAAGGTCAGAGGTCAAAAGCAATAGAAGTTGGTCTGAAGAGTCCCTCAAAACAAGTGACAATGAACAAGGTATGCAGAGATTACTAGGGAAATCTAGCATTACTTAGTGACGCATGCTGCCACCAGTGCTAAGACGCTGTCAGTAGTTTTTTGGGTAGAAGTTTTATATTATATTATATATAATATAAAATTTTACTATGATCATATAAAGGACTTAAAGTGCCATTATTAAACCACTTATGCTTGTTTTGCCAAATCTGTAGTGTGTGGTGCTAATTGTGTTTTAATGCCACATCCTAGATGTGTGTGCTGTCTGTGTCGTGTGATTCCCTCCCCGCTTCAAATTGGGGGGGGGGTACCAAAAACCTAAAATATTTTTGTCTGTAGGTATTTTTGGGTCATTTTTTGCTTTTTGACATTCTTAACAATTTTTGACTTCATAACAGTCCCCTCCCCCCTTCATCTTTACCAGTCAGGAATGATTTTGACTTCATAACAATTTTTGACACGTATGAATGAGTGTAGATTAAGGTTGAGTGTATATGAAGGAAGATAGTATGAAGAGTACTGTGTCTTTTAACCACTTGTGGGAATTCACTGCTCCATTAGGTTTGAACTTCTGAGTTAATTTTTTCCTGCTCTGGAAAGCTGGAGGAAAGAAAGAGGCTTCCTTGTGTTCCACTCTCTTTATGCCAGGAGAGGCGCACAGGTGTCTGTTCCCAAAACTTTTCCGCTTTGTGGTTAAATGCAGACTAGCTGAGTTCTTCTACCTAGCCTGCCTTTCCACTTCTTTCTTCTCTTTCCTAATTAGTTGTCATCAGTTTTGTATATACTGCATCTTCTACACATAGATTGTACTGAAAACCAGTTCAGAGAAAATAAAATGACAATTTAAATTTAACGACAAGCACTGTAGCTGTCATACACGATAAAAATCTATAGAAACCTACTATAACATTGAAATATAAGATTTCATCTCCAACTGGGAGCAGGTCTTTGGGAAAGAGCTTCTGGGGGTCAAAATATATGTTATGTTAAATTCTTGTTTAACCCTTTCTTCCTGCACTGCTGTTCTGACTAATATCGCTCCTCAGAGCTGCTATAGGTACCAACAGCAGGTTCCCTGTAAGAGCAAATAGCAGCTGGAGAAGGGAGGGCTTTTAATCAGGACTGTGGTGCAGGGAGAAGGGGTCAATGCCCTTCTTGTGTGCTGGGCTCCAGATTGCAGCTGCTGTGTTTTAAAATCAAAGCAAAGCCTGAAACATATTAAATCAAATTATGCATTTAATGTAACACATAGTTTGGCCTCTACCATTTCAGACCGTGATGGGCAGAATTTTGTTTTTGTATGGGAAAACGTTCTGTTATTGATAGCAGGGATCTGAATCGTTGAATGTTCTCCCATACAAAAAGACTCCCTGCGCCCAGAAAGCAGTCATATGGAAAATGAGCCTTCTTTGCAACATGCTAGTTTTCCAGGTATAAGTATTTTTTAAAGTTTTTTAAAGACAAGAGAAAGAATCCTTCGTTAGATAGACAGATCAGACTCATGAGTCAAGCCCTTGGTTTCTATTCCATTCATACATTGCTTGATCTTACAGAAACAGAATTTAAGAAACCTTGATCTGATGCACTGTGAATTCAGATACTGTTCTTACTCTAAAACCACAGATAGTCATTCATTTTTATTCATTTCATTTGTTCTGTTGTTCCCTTTTGGGTTCTTTAGAAGTTTAGTTCTGATTCCTTTTACCGGAAAATTGTCATGTAAACAAACTTATCATGAACCTCTTTGCTTTCTTTAAATTTCCTTCATGTCTTAGGGAATCATTTTCTCTCTTCAGGCATGGTCAGTAGAATGTTACAAAAGTGGAATGAACATTGAAGCTATGAGAAATGCATTGTTGGCATTTTACAGAAAAGGTCACTTAGGGTCAATATATCCTGTTTCTGATTGGATTGAGTACATGACATCCTTGCAAAAGGCAACTCTTGAAAGTTAGGTCCTTGCAATGCAGCAAACAGGACAGACAGCTGCTTAATGGTTAAGAGCCATACAGCACTGAGAAATTGCTGTTTGGATCTATGAATCCGTTTTCAGAATGCTGCAAGAAACAGACCCAATGCTTTCCTCATTTTTGTTGCACAAAGGGAGACCTTTTCAAAGGCAGAAATGGGAACTGGGCACTCAACCAGCATTTCTGATTTTGAAAACAGTTTCAGTGTCCTTTGAATTTTTCACTCCACTCCACTCTACGAAAAGCAAAAATGGGTTTCCTGAGGTGGAAAGGTTTCAGCAGTTCTATACCTGAAAGAGCAGTATATTCCCACTTTGCTAGCATGCCATTACAGGTAAGGAAGCCACTTCTCGCATCTGCATCCATATAAACAAGTACACTGAGAAGGAGGCCTAATTCATATCTACTTTGCTACTATGCTTAGATGGTGCAGTGCTAGACTGTGTGGTTGTTTACTGTGCTTAGATCTTGGAACAGCAAACTTTGTTTTAGCAGATGTACCCGCCCATTACAACTATGTTTTATTACTTCTAGTCCAAATGTGGAATTGCTTAATGCAAATGTAAAAGTTTTAAAATAATATGCCATGTGCTAGGTGTGTGTGTGTGTTCTCTTTCCTTTCAACACACCATGCAATGTACAATGCCTTTCCCTCCCCATTTAGGTATCCCTCCATTCCCAGCATCGCCGCATATGAAGACCCTTTCATCTACCAATATAAACAGCAAAAGGCAAGCCCAGCCAAGCTGTACTCCAGTTTCAAGGTTGGCTGCCAAGCAGCAGAAAATTAAAGAAAACTGGAAGACAGATGTGCTGTGCACAGACGAGGAAGAAGATTTCCAAGCCGCATCCTTGCTGCAGAAACATGGCGACTGTGAGAAGCCACCGGGGAAACGTCAGTGTAAAACAAAACATTTGGCACTGCAGGAGAGGAGAAGGAGGTCATCCCTGACAGGAGATGATGTCACAGATCTCGAAAGTGCAGAGGAGAAGGTATCTTTTATTCCAACCCAGTTGTCCCACCAATAATTCAGGTTTGGCTAATACCAGCCACTTTGAACGCTTAGCTTGTTGTCTTATGTAGTGGCACTTCCAAGCCCTTTCTGTTTACATTAAAACACACTGCATTGTTCTGCAGCGCTCAATCCACTTTACTCTAGGACACAAATCTGTGAGGGCCCCTCCGGTTTTTTCAGGATTTTGATCTTAAACTTTTAGATGGTATAAATCTAGAAGCCGGCACTACTACACTTTTAAAAAGAGAGAGAGAAAGGAAAATGGATATTCAATGAATTATTAAGGATGGGTGGGTGGGGTGTGGAATCCAGTAATGATTTTGACAGGTCATAGTTAATGAGGAGAATCTGGAAGCGACCGGAGGCTCCTTCAGACTGTGACTCTTCGCCAGTCAAAGCACATGAGCAGGCATTGTACAATCGCCTGCAGCAGCAGAGTCCCTCATTATTGCCTGTCTCTTCAGCCCTCACAGCTGCAGATTGCAAGTGCCCCTCAGGAGACTCCCCCAAGTCGTCCCATGCCGCCTGAAGCCCGAAGGCTTATTGTCAATAAGAACGCTGGAGAAACTCTTCTGCAAAGGGCAGCCCGACTGGGATACGAGGCAAGCATTGTTTCTGAAGTTCACTACTCTGAATTACAATGTGGAAGAGATGCTTGGTGTCACACATAATTCTAGCTGTGCATGTGGCTGGGAGTCTCTCTTTGTGTTCCTTCTCAACATGTCGAAATATCTCTAGGCTCTCTGTTCTGTTTCTTTATTCAAGCGTGCAATTAGTATATTTTGTGAGCAGGGCTAGGAAAGAAACAATATATAAACCCCTGTAAGTTAATAACCTTGAGCCTGAATAGGTGCCTGCCATTTTCAATAAGAAGTCAGTTCTTGATGGGCTTTCCAGGATGGGGATCGTAAGTAGTGGGGGTGGGGTGGGGATAGATACCCTGATACACAGCCAAAGTTAACATACCTGTATATGCTACATTTCGGGAAGGTTAATTACTGGCACAGCTTTGGCAGTATGAGAGTGTGGACATGCTTCATTTCAGGACTGCTTTTGAACTTCGCAATTTTAATGTTATGAATATATATTTTGTGATGCATTCCCATATTTGAAAAACAAACTGGCATTTAGAGCTGGTAAATCACTGGGACTTATAGACGTCAGGTGAAAATAGTCATATGTACAAATAGTTTGGACAGCTCTATAGGTGCCTATGTCCTTAGGTTTATTTTCCTTTCTACTGTCTGAGCTGGGGTTAGGTGGCACCACTACCAATCTGACTTGGATGGTTGTTTTCAGAGGGTGGCACTTGGGGAGTATTGTTTGGCCCTGTAGAGTGTCCTGCGTAGGGTTCCAAAGGGTTTAGTTTTACCCACCCACCCCATACTGTTTAACATGTTTATGAAACTGCTGAGTGAGGTCATTCAGAGTTTTGGAGTATGTTGTAAGCAGTATGCTGATGACACACACCTCTACTTTTCCCTTATGTGTGCAAATGTGGCCATGGATGTGCTGGATCAATGTCTTGCCCCTGTCATTGGCTGGATGAGAGCCAATAAACTGAAGCTCAATCCAGACATGACTGTTAGTGGGTGGTTCACTTGAACAGATGAGTGGAATGTGCCCCGCTCTGGATGCGGTTATACACCCTAAGAAGGAGCAGGTATGAATTACAGGTAGTTCTGGATCCATTACAGATGCTTGAGGCTCAATCAACTTTGGCTGGTAGCCCAGCTGCACCCCTATCTGGACAGGGCCCACCTAGCTAGGGTTGGCTACACTCTGGTTACCTCTAGGTTAGTTTACTGCCATGTGTTAAACCTGGGGCTGCCCTTGAAGACTGTTCTAAAACTGCAGCTGGCGTGAAATTCAGCAGCCGGGTTGTTCACTAGGGGAAGATGGCCCAAGCACATAACACCAATCTTGGCCTGACTGCACTGCAGCAATGAGTTTCCAGGCTCAAATCAAAGTGCTGGTTTTGACCAACAAAGTGTTATGTGGCTCAGCACCCCAATTCCTCAAGGGCCTCTTCTCCCCACATGAAGCAACCCAGACCCTACTCTGTGTGACCTGCTGTGGGAGGTGTGGAGGGTGGCAACAGGAGAAGGAGCCTTTTCTGTGGTGGCCCCTCTCCCCTGTTTATGGAGTGCTTTCTCCAGGGAGGCACACCAGTGCCTGTTTCTTAGGTACCAGGCAAAACCATTCTGATTCAACTAGGCCTTGGGATCTTAATTTTAGCAGGGTGTGGTGGATCTGGAGCTGTTTTTATGTATGTTAGTTGTGTCTGCTGAGTGTCTGTCGGTGGAGTGTGTATGAACAGAATAGAAAGGGAATGGTTGGCTGACTAGGAGCAGTCCCATGCTGCAGCATTTTGTTGCAGGACCCACTTGTCTCTGTAGGATCTATAGGTGTTAGTAGTGGAGACAGTTCTGAACCTCTGTTCTTCAGCCATATTGGACATTGAGCACGAACAGCAATAGTTCAGCGCCACCTTATTTATATATGTAACAACATTTTACATGAGACGCCCTTGGAAACATTCTGCTTTTATAGCTACCACATGCCACTGGGAATCTTGCCTCTGACTTTGACGAGGTGTCCCATAGCTTAATTAATTCAAACTGTATTCCACGAGGCTTCAAGGAAAACAAATAAGGACAGTGCTGAAGGCCCTTTCCAGAGCAAACAGCGGCAAATACCAGATTAAAACTTCCCCTGAAACAGCTGTGCTGAATGCACAGTTTGATGGGAAAGGGAGAGGCATACCTAGGTGGTAGCGGGTTTCTGTACTCTCTGTGTCTTGACTTACAGGTATCAGTTACATGCCTCCTTTTCCTTTATCATGTCTGCTCGGGGCCAAACGAGATGTGATTGTTTCAGCTCAGTTTCGTGTATTGAAACATTCTGTGGGAGGAGGATTTTAGTAGCATAGAATCATAGAGTTGGAAGAGACCACAAGGGCCATCCAGTCCAACCCCCTGCCAAGCAGGAAACACCATCAAAGCATTCTTGACATATGCCTGTCAAGCCTCTGCTTAAAGACCTCCAAAGAAGGAGACTCCACCACACTCCTTGGTAGCAAATTCCACTGTCGAACAGCAATGCGAGTGTACTAGGTTGGGTGCCAACTCCACTGTGCACCTATTGCTAACCTCTTCACGGACCTTCTCCCCAGAAGCTTTTTGCTTGGTTGTGTTTCATAGCTTGGCTGTGGAGATATGGGTGCCTGTGGGGCTGGGGGGGGGGCAAGGGATGTGCCGTAATGCCCAGATCACCAACTTTCATGAAGGAAAAAAGGAAAAAGAAAGTTTTTCGCACTTGTAGAACCCAAGCTATGAAGCAAAATGTGCAGCCCAATAGTGGAAACTCCAGAGAAGAAACACCTTAGCTTGCTTTTCATTTTTCCACCTTTTATTCTGGTCTTCCCTGGTGGAGAAGGGGTTGCTGCCCTATAGAAAACAATGTGTTTATCCAGGATTCGAGTGTAGCTGTGATTGGGGAATAGTGTATCAACTCAAAAGCAGCAGTAAAGCCAGGAGTTCATTGTCTTTTGAACTTGGGCAAACTCTTACTTAAATTAAAACAATTTCAAAAGCAGTTGGCCTAATACCAAGCAGATAAAAGTCCTTCCTTGTTATACTCAAGTTGCAGGATATGGCTGTAGCTGAGAGCAATAAGCTACACCAGCTGTGCAAAGTGCAACAACCCAGTGTTGTTTCACCCATTTTGGAGGGATTTTGTGTAGTGCATGTCAGCCCTCAAAGGTTGTCCAGTTCTATCCTGGTGTGTACGGTTTACTTTTTTAGAGAGAGATACAGCTGGCAGGGAGGGTTGTGAAATTGATTGTAGCAGGAGTGCCATTCTTTAAGGGCTGGAGGTATGTGAAAGGAGCAGGGAAAGAATTGCAGCTTTCAGCATTGAGTGGAAAGCTGTTGCCTAGAAAGTCGGATGTATAAATTGAAAAACAACCAAGAAATAGACCTGGAGCCCAAGTTTCCCAGAGGCCATATCTACCCAGTTCTCTTTGCCACTATTCAGTCATCTGATCTAGTTTGATGCTAGCTATGTTTTATTTATTTCTTAGGAGTAATAAATTAACACTCTCCCCCCCCCATCACCTTGCAGAAAGAAGTTTATGGCAGATAAGCCATAGGTGGTGGAAAGTCTGTACTCGACACCTGCACAATGCTTTAAAGTCAGGCATGCACACTCTTTTCTCTCTCTGTGATTTGGACAGTTTACATGTTTACAACATGCACAACTGTTGTCCGGACTAGACTGGCCCTGCACTAATGTGCAGCTGGCAACCTTTCAAATGACCTCTCTGATGTGACAGGCATAATCAGCTGAAATGCGGTAGTCCATAAGCCAGCCAGAATAGCGCCGCAAATCCACAATACAACAAAGTTTTGAGATTTGCTGACAAACTTGTTTTCTTCATCTCTTAAATATAACTTGACAGGGAATATATTATCTTGAGGGATATTAAAATAACTTGTGTTTTTTGTGATGGTTTTTGTATGAGCTTTCTGTCTCACCCAAGTGTGTGCTCTCAACATTTTCCCTCTGTTATTGTACAGGAGCATGCTAGAAAAGTCTGAATTTGCGAGGGAGGTGTGTGTGTGCATTGTGGATAGGGTTGTAGACAAGGAAATCCGAGGTTCCCTTCATGGTTTCCCCAGAGGAATGGGGTTTTGATGGTAGAATGCATTGCAGGCCTCTGACTAGGAAAGTCTGTTGGCTGCCATGATACTTTGGCTGTGAGGGATATTTGCTCATAGGCTTTGCATTTCCAAAGGCCCTTCTTATCTGACTGCTTTATAGAAGGACTCCCCCTGGAACATTCCTCTTCTCTTCCCCCTCCCCAGTTTTAAAAGGAAACGGCTTCCCAGATGAATTGTGCCCCTCCCTCCTGTTTTCTTTAAGTGATAACCTCTGGTGTTAAAAGATATCTCCATAGCAACAAACAGTTTCTTTTCTCCACCCTTCCTGCCTTTCTCCAGGAAGTGGTTCTGCATTGTTTGGAAAACAAGGCCTGTGATGTAAATCACTATGACAGGGCTGGCTGTTGCGCTGTAAAGAGACTTTAGGCACATTATTCTTTCAGTGCTTTCCTTTGCTGGCTTGGATGAGGCACAGAATGCTCTGTGGATCCATACTCATGGAGCATGGATCTAGAGAGGCAGCCTGCCACACGTACTAAAGCAGCACATGAGACATGCACACACCCCTCTCACACTCTCACACGCAGACACACGCATTAAATAGATTCCCGTTTCTACTAGGCTAGAATGCATCACTTTCTAGCTGTCACGGAACCACTGAAAATAATTCTGTGCTTTGGTCAGTGGAAACTGAGATGACTATGCATCTTATAAATAACAACACACAGTTGCATGAAAATGGCATATGGGCTAGAACTGGCCAGTAGGTGTCATGGTGAATGCAGTTTTAAACTCTCTATATCGGGGGGGGGGGGGGTTTGCAACCTTTTTGGGCTCAGGGGCACATTTGGGAAATGTTAGAACCTGCCATGTGATGGCACAATACACATGTTGCAGAAGAAAAGCTGGTGGCACACCAAAACCCGACAAAGCACCCACATACTTCCTAAAACAAATAAAACGCAAAAAGCTGGCCTTCCCCCTCCCCCAAGCAAAATGCCCACAATCCAAAAAAACAAAACCAGGCAAGGCAATCTGCATCCAAGCAAAAGAAAAATCAGTCCTCTCTCTCTCTCTCTCTCTCTCTGTAAGATTGTCTTCCATAAACACGGTTTTAACAATGAGTCTGTACCACAAACACACAGAGCCAAAAGCAGGTAACCCCAACATAGAAACACAAAAATCAGGTGAAACAGACACCAAGAAACAAAAAACAGGCTGGCAAAGTGCCACCATTTGGGACCCAGAGGCTTTCCTAGTGGAAAGGGAGGTAAAAGAGCCCAGGGTAGGATGGCTTTCCATTCAATCTGGCATCACCAATGGTAATGAAGAAGCCTTTTTTTTAAAATAGAAAAAATTAGGAGCGTCGGGGGCTATGGTGGTCACCAAGTGGGCATCATGCTGCCTGTGGGCATCACAATGGGGAATTGGGGAATTAATGGACATAGCCAAGAGGGGCAGGGGAGCAGCTGCCCCCCAAACCAGGTAAATAAATAGAAATACTTAACTAGCATCACAGAAAATTCTGTTCTGTCTGCCCCCCCAAACATAAAGCCTGCCCCTCTAAAATATATCCTGGCTACACCCATGTCTATAATCATCAATCTTAATTGTTCTACGCAAGCTTCTGCCATGTGTTTTTTCCCAGGATTCCCAATTTCAGATCCAAACTAGTCATGTGCTATCAGCCACATGTTGTGGAATTCGACAGAGAAGGCTGAGATTTCTATGAATTGAATAAATCATGTTTAAAGAGTTAATGAGGCATTTAATTAATTAACCATAAAACTCTACATTGTTACATCTCGTGGTTAATGACACTGCATGAAATCCACTGGGAACTTCTCTGGTTCTGTGGCAATAGGCTGAGTGTCTGCAGAATGGGTGCCATCCTTCAGGGACCTTCGCGCAAATTGAATGAATGGGAGTTGAGCAAAGGCATGTGCTGGGGGTTTATGGGGTGGCGTTGGGGGAACGACAACTAGCCCTGACCATTTCTGATGTACGTATCACTTAAATATAGACAAACGATTATTGCCTGGTGATTTAACATTGAACAATTAGTCCCGAGTTTTCTGTGCTAATGTTTTTTGTTTGAAAGCCAAAACTCTGGATGGTCCACAGCTCAGTGGCACAATGCATAGATTGGGCACAGAAAGAGGCCCAGGGTGCATCTGGATAAGGTCTTGCAATCTCAAATGGATCATTTAGACACTGCAAATGGTTCATTTGCAACCTTAATGAATTTTCCACAGAAGGGATAAATCCAGCTTAAATGGAGAAAAATAAGGGCTGAGCAATTAGATGCCAATGACATTGTGTGGCCGCTGTGAAATGCTTGCATGCCTGAGCTCCATTGGTCCCACAACACTGTCAGTCCCTGGGATTTCCAGGCAATGGATTTGGGGTTGCAAGGCTGAGAAAGAGCTAGTTGTCGAGCCTAACTCTGTTGCAGAGTCTCTGCCAGCCGGAGTAGATGATGCAAGCTAGTTGGACCAATGGCCTGATTCATTACAAGGCAGTTTCATATGTTTTTTTAAAAAAACCCTTTTTTTAGTTCAGTTTAAAATTAAACAAATGGCAGTTGTTTGTACTAACAAACTGCCCACTCACAGATGATTTGGTACTGTTTCTGCAAGCCAGAAATGGAAGGAAATGTATGAAACAACTTTTCTTAGATTTCTTTTTTAAAAAATGAATTATGTTGCTCATGTCGATGCTGTTAGTCCCATTCTGCTGTCTGGACCAGCAGAGGAAAGCCTGGGTATCAGACTGCCAGATTCCATCAAGGCTGGCATTTGGGGGTGGGGTGGGCAGGGAACACTATCTGGGAGAGCCTTTTAAGTCTTCCCCATTTTGACAAGACAGACCTTGTTCATAGTATGTGGCTGAAGCACTTAATCCTAAAAGTCATATGACTGGACTTCTTTCTTTAGCTTGGACAGCCAGTTCATTAGTTTCCTGCGATCCACTTTAACCTGGTTAGCAAAGGCCTGCTAAACGAACAGCTTCATGCTGTATCCTAGCTACCAACTCCTTAGGTCAGGTATGTGAAGAGTGCAGATTACTGTGGGCTTTCCTGCAGATTTGGAACTGCAAGGATAAGTCTGTGGGAAATGGGCTTCCTGCATTTCACAAAGTGGACTGTAGTCTGCAAAAGCTTATGCCGTAATAAAATAGGCATCACAATGCTCTTTATTCTCATTTCTTCTCTCTGCCTTTACTTGAGAACAAAGTGGTTAACTGAATTTGTGAAGGGTCCTGCTAAATTGACAGCATTTGCATCATGTTCCTTTCACAGCACTTTGTCACCTACTGAGGGCAAATAGAACAGGATCTGCTATCCCAGGCCTTTGTTCCAGGTGATTGAACAATCACACTCTCATTTTTGCAAAGCCGCTTTGGTCCCCCCCTTACAATCATGCGGTATACGCGTTTTATGAAATAAAAGAACTAATGAAATGTTTCCGTGACTGTCAAGAGCTTGGGAAATTTGCCTGTGAGCTTGATTGTGTTATCACTACAGCCAAAGCACTACCTTGGGTTCCATGGTGCAAGAAAGGAAATATATAAATCCTGGGGTTGGGCTAGATGACCCTTGGGGTCCCTCCCAACCCTACAATCCTATGAAATGTAAGGAGTGTGTATGTGAGACACATGCACACACTCCCAATCAATTATCTTGGTGGTTCTTGTTTCCATAAAGGCATCTCCTTACCTTACCTTACCTTACCTTACCTTACCTTACCTTACCTGTGGCAGGCTGTTTCCTCATGGCAAATTTCCATCTTGCACTGCAATGTGCACAGACCACACCCTGTGGGGAGAGCCAGTGTGGTGTAGTGGTTAAGAGCGGTAGACTCGTAATCTGGTGAACCGGGCTCGAGTCTTTGCTCCTCCACATGTAGCTGCTGGGTGACCTTGGACCAGTCACATGTCCTTGAAGTCTCTCAGCTCTACTCACCTCACAGAGTGTTTGTTGTGGGGGAGGAAGGGAAAGGAGAATGTTAGCCACTTTGAGACTCCTTTGGGTAGTGATAAAGCGGGATATCAAATCCAAACTCCTCCTCCTCCTCCTCCTCCTCCTCCTCCTCCTCCTCCTCCTCCTCCTCCTCCTCCTCCTCCTCCTCCTCCTCCTCTTCTTCTTCTTCTTCTTCTTCTTCTTCTTCTTCTTCTTCTTCTTCTTCTTCTTCTTCTTCTTCTTCTTCTTCTTCTTCTTCTTCTTCTTCTTCGTAGTCCAGCATCATGATGTTGTGTTTTTTTTGTCCACGCCAGTGGCTGCAATTGACATGGAGCAGAGGCAGGGAAACTCACAACATGATGGCTCCGTGTCTTCATAGTGCTTGTACACATTGTGGCACTGGGGTGGAACCTATGACCCCAGGAAGCAGCTCTAACATTATTTGGAAGGAATTAAGATTTCAGTAGTTAATATAAAAGAGGTTTAGTTGAACAAAAGCATAAGCTGACCTGTTTTCTTCAGGATCTGAAAGAAGAGGAAGGCTTATGATTACACTTTCAGTGGCTAACAATGTCCCATTCTGCCATAGAGGAAATATTCAGGGTTACAATGGCAGCTGTAAAATGTTGGCATCGCCAAGGCATCTTTCTGTTAGTTTGGAAAGTTACTTGTTGTATGTGAACACCCTACATCACAATCTTAAGTATGTTATTTGCATATTCATTCTGCTCCTGAGACTTGCTTATACTGTAATATAAATAAATGGGTTGAGATGCGGAGCTGTTTAGGTTCTCCGAATCTTCCTTTGGGGGCTAGTGGCTTGTTTTGTTTTTCTAAGTTTTGACTTCTTCAACGGAGAGAGGAGCTATGTGATTTCTTCCCTTCTTCCTTTTGTTACTCCTTAATAGCCCAATGAGAAGGGTATTCCCAGCATGTTAAAGTAAAGATATGCATGTCTCCACAGCAACAAACAACTTGGTCTGTTTTCTCTTGCTTCTCTTTTCCAGGAAGTGGTTCTGTATTGTTTGGAAAACAAAGTCTGTGATGTAAATCATCGTGACAATGCTGGTTATTGTGCCCTGCATGAGGCCTGTGCCAGAGGCTGGCTGAGCATTGTGCGACATCTCCTAGAATATGGAGCCGATGTGAACTGCAGCGCTCAGGATGGAACTAGGTTAGCAACTCTTCAGTTACTAAGAGTAAACGGCCACTGCTTTTGTCCCGCATTAATACACAGCTGGGTTGATGTCACCAATGGCTTTGAAATTATGTTCAAAAGAAATGTCTCTTTTCTCCAACAGTTGAGGCTCTCAACCTTCCAGAACTTGCTAATTGCATTCTACTGCATAAAATTTAGTTTCTCAAAAAATGCTGTGTCTTCCTTTTGCAAATTTAGGCTGCATATCTATCCACATTTAAATCCCACTGGAATCAATATAGCCTGGTTTTGTGGGAGGTCCAGGTGGCTAGCCACTCACAATTCTTGTTCTGATATTTGAGAAACTATACTGGACAATAGGGGGGACGCGGGTGGCGCTGTGGGTTAAACCACAGGGCCTAGGGCTTGCCAATCAGAAGGTCGGCAGTTCGAATCCCTGCGGGGTGAGCTCCCGTTGTTTGGTCCCAGCTCCTGTCAACCTAGCAGTTTGAAAGCATGTCAAAGTGCAAGTAGATAAATAGGTACCGCTCTGGCGGGAAGGTAAACGGCGTTTCCATGCGCTGCTCTGGTTTGCCAGAAGCGGCTTTGTCATGCTGGCCACATGACCCGGAAGCTGTACGCCGGCTCCCTCGGCCAATAGCGCGAGATGAGCGCCGCAACCCCAGAGTGGGTCACGACTGGACCTAATGGTCAGGGGTCCCTTTACCTTTACTTTACTGGACAATAACATTCTGTAAGGATTTCTGATATATTCCTCCCCTCACCCTACCTTGTACGCTTTAATTTTCTGTGTTAATTATCTTTGTTATGTGCCTAACTCTTTTTCTGTTAGGAAACCATTTGTGGCTATAATTGTTATAGGAATAGGATCTCTTGAAGTTTTATTGAACAGTTGAAAAGTGCCAGAAAAAGTCCCCTTATAATTTTGTGTACAACATTGCTTAATTTTACTCATTCTTAGTGATATGCAGGCAAATCACCTTCTTCAACCTTCTTCCTACCCATGCCCTCTAATGGTGATATCTTTTTCTAATTATTAAGTCCTTCCTCTTTTTCTTTTTGATTCACTAAACATTTCTGTGCATAATGTTGATTTTTTTTAAAAAAATTACTGTACTAAGATACAAGATGGAGAGCACCTTTTGGAGTTCTTCCATTTGAATGTTTTATCACTTACCACCAAACCTGACAGCCCGAGGACATTAAATTAGCATGTCTGTGAGCCAAGAGCTCTTAAGTTATTGGTCTTTGCCTATCAACTTGCAAAAGTCAAAAGATTTCAAGAAAACACACACAAAAGATTTAGTCTTCGTTAAGGGGCCTATTACTCTTGAGCACTCTGTCATTATCACCTTATCAGGTCTATAGAAACATTCTGGGTGTTTGTCCCTTCTCCCCATCTAACTAAATAAGAATCTCTGGGCAGCCCCCCCCCCCCCGGTGTTTTTTTTAATTGAGCGGGTCAACCCACTCAGACCTCCTTAGCACCATAAAAAGAAGGTGATTATATCTCCTTGAAAACTGGAGATTCCACAGCCACTTCTTTTCTATAATGTGCCAAGCTGCAGGACCATCATTCAGCAGTAGACACACCTGTTTTGCATGCAGAAAGTCTCAGGTTCAACCCCCAGGTAGGACTGGGAGTGTCCTCCTGTCTCAAACCCCAGAGAGCTTCTGCCCGTCGTCATACAGAACTAGATAGGCCAATGGCCTGACTCTGGTTAAGGCAGCAGGTTCTTATGCGTCTACGTTTTACATTAGTACTGTTTTCTTAACACCAACTTCCTGGGCATTTCTTACATGGCTAAAGGTTGGCATACCCTTTCACCTACCAAGCACCAGAATCTCTCATTGCTTAGTGCTAGGGTGCCCTCTACCTGCCCTCCCGCGATGTAGTGGCAGGAACCCCTGGATTAAGTACACACCCACCACCCTCCTTGCATGGGCCTTCCATTTCCATCCTTTGCTGCTGCATGATGTGCTATGAAGTGGAGCTTGGCAGATGAATGCATGAACCATCCTATGGCAAAGTGAATATGGCATCTGCAGAGTGCTAGCATTGCACAGAACGAGGTTGTGCAAACTCTGTAATTTGATGTTAACAAGGAAAGGAGATGCAAATTATGTGGGCATGTTTGGATTGGGTATCCCAGCAACCACAGAATTTAAAACTGGGGGAGAGGGTACTTTGAGATCTCAGCACAGCTCTGTAGAATCCATGCAGTGGGACCACTTGGTGCAAACCACATTGCAAGGTTTTGTACGTCCACCAGCTGTGGGATAGAAATCCTGTGTCCATGTGCTGTTTTCAGTGGTGAGAGTTTATCTTCCATGATTCACATTCCACCCCCACAACAGCTACTCTCCTAGAACTATAGTATTCTGGGAGCTGCCATCTCCTGAGAATGAGCCTAGCAAGCATACTATGGTCTCCAGGCTGGCACTTCTCCTCATATTTGTGACTTAAGTGTGTAGCAGTGATGTCTTGCACAGAAAGGCATCAGTATTAGCCTTCAAACAGCTGCTAGTAGTCGGTTTACCTTGACCTATTAAGTCCTCTTTGTCTTGGGCCCAGCAGGCCGATCAAACACTTCTCTCTCTCTCAAGATTTGCCAGAGGCCCTACCCTACTGAAAAGCTAATATCATTTCAAGGGGGAATGTCTGTGAAGGAGCAGATCAAGGCTGTCTTCTTTCTTTAGAGACAGGTCTTCCAAGTATGGCTTTTGTTGCACTTCGATTGTTTTTAGATAGTACAAATTCACTCATTCAACAGAGATTATGTATATAAAATGCAATCAGATTCGCTCGTTCAGCAGAGATTATGTATATAAAATACAATCAGAATCTATCAGGTCCTTGACTGTTCTGAATTTTAAAGAAACAGGAAACTCCTCGCAACAATTTTTCACTGCCCCAAGGATCTGCTGAAGCAGAAACACCCTCCCATGCTCCTAGTGAGACATGCCTGGTTGTCTGGATAAGCCCCAAAATGGTTCGTGTGTTGGACAGTGTGTGTAGGATTGCATCCCAAAATCACCCACATATAGGAGCTGGGAGAAAATCCAGTAGGGTTTTCCACCCTGTTCCATCTGACGTGCAACTTGATCTGTCCTCTGTAAGTGTCCTTGAGAGTTTTGAGAGTTCTCATCGGATGTCTTTCCATTTATCTGTAATCTTGAACCTTTCATGCACTTTATTATCAGACGGGGAAGTGGAAGGACCCCCAGCTTCTCCTTCCCTACTTTCACAATCCATTCCCCTTCTGTGTGGTTTTAAAATTTGCTGCCGAGATGCATTTGTTTTTATGAAATTCCTAATTCACTTCACGGTAACAAATGCATGTGCTTGGAATGAGCTACCGTCTCACTCAGATTCACATTGATGTGGCTACACATGCTGAGAAGCCCCGACTCATCACGCCAGACTACTTATGCCTTTCATTCCCCCCCCCCAACCTGGTGCCCTCCAGATGTTTTGAATTAAAACTCATTAGCCCCAGCCAAGAGTTGTAGTCCAAAACACATTTGTGGCTGGCAGGACAGGGCTGTGTTGCTTCCAAACACTGCACTTCACTGCCAGTTACTGAGAAGAGGAGCAGCAAGGTGTGTGTGTGTGTGTGTGTGTGTGTGTGTGTGTGTGTGTGATATGTGGGTTGCAGCATTAGGAGCATCTGAACCCACACTAATCTCCCCTGCTGCCTTGTCCCTCCCTCTTGCAGCTGCAACTGCCAAACACATCTGGAGGGAAGCAGGTTTGGCTGTATTTGACCCACTGGCTTGTCCTTCTCCCTTTTCCCATTTTCTCAGTGAAATAGCCTAGGGAGCCTAATTTATTCTTGTTATCAATTCATATACAGCAGGGGTGGCCAACTCCCAAGAGACTGCGATCTACTCACAGAGTTAAAAACTGGCAGTGATCTACTCCCCTTTTTGGGGGTTCAGGTCAAAGTTGTTGAGCTTTTTTTAGGGAGGAGGAAGGCCCCTTTTGGGGTGGTTGGATCAAAGTTGTTGAGTTTTCTCAGGGAGGAGGTAAAATATTGAGCTTCTTTAAGGGGAGCCACAGTTGTTCAGCTTCTTTGCGGGGAGCCAATGATCTACCAGTGATCTACCGCACACGTCCAGTGATCTACCAGTAGATCACGATCTACCTGTTGGACATGCCTGATATACAGTATTTTTATACTGTTTAATAGTAAATCAGTTTCTAAGCAGTTTACAACATAATAAATACAGTATGTATATATAACAAACAACGAGCCTGGAAAAACTAGTATTATACAATACAAAATGACAATACAGTGCCATATAAAACAAAATCTACCCAATCTACAGCAATTTTTTTGGGGAAAATCTTGAGTCAGGGGCCGCTTCCCTCTTCAGCCTCCCTCTTGCCTGTTAAAGGTTAGGAAGATGAATGTGATTCTTTTAATGAGCAGTTCTCAAGCAGCTTCTGGGGGGCAGGAGTCACCTTAAAAGTTGGCCATCATAGAAGTGCCTTCATGAAGGCAGAAGCCATGAAGGCAGATCCTATTGCATTAAGTGCCCTAACCTTCCATGTTAATATCTCTGCACAGGTATCATGATGGCAGATAGATTTAGCCCATTTTCCTTTAAGAGAGGAACATTGCAAAATGCCTACATGTTCTTTTCTCACTGTAGGTCTGCTGGCTCATGTGCACGGAGATATTTAAAAAACATAGCTGAATCAAGAGGTCACTTATGTCATGTGAAATATCTTGTCCAGTAAATGGACCAGAGCAATTAAACTAGTGGTGTGTGTGGGGGGCTGTATGGGAAGGGCTTAGATTGAGAAACTGGTTTTGGATGCCAGGGGCATGGGAAGTTGTAATTAATGGTATGGCACCTGAGCATATGCAGAGTGCCTTTCCCTTAGCACCCAGTGACTTCCCTTTCCCACTATATACAGTATATATGGATTCTGGATCCAAAGGTTCAACTTCCCCACAGCTTAAACTATGGTGAACTGCATCCCACTCGCACAACCATTGCTTAATTTCTGTCTCTATATGAATATTTAACTTCTCTGCAACCTGATATTGAAGCTGCCCTGTCCTGTTTGATGCTCCAAAAGACCACTGTGCTTCTTTGGTGCTTGGTAGCTGCTGTAGATTAAATGAACCAAAAGATGGTGTTGTGCATGAAATCTCAACCATTAAGAAACGTAAAATGAGTTTACCTAGCTATGTGATCCAATATTAACTAGTCTTATATTTACTTTAGGGTGGCTTTATTATTACTTGCTGGATATATAAAATGTTTACTAGTATAATCTCTCCCTTGCCCCCCCCCTGCTCCTGTTGTCTCTTTCCATTACTTTTAAGTTTGCTCCCCCTTCAGTTTTTCGTAGCATCTTTCCTGTCCTCTGGCTCTCATGCACTAAGATGGAGCCTGTCATTGGGGTCAGGAAACCCAGACAACTTGGTTAGCCACTGGTTGGTGTGTGTGTGTGTGTTGAGAGATTGGGTTATGAGGCCTGAAGAGCAGCTGCTTCCTGTGCTGGCTGCCTGCAACAGCTGAGATAGGAAGCAGTTCTTGCAGGTCGTGAGGCTGGTGGGAGGATGAATGAAGCTACTGCTTAGGAAAGGCAGCTGCTGTTGAGAGTGATGTGATCTCTATAGGCAGGGAGCTGGGGAGCGACTGCAGTAGAACCGACACTGTGTGCCGCAGCCGTAATGGGAACTCAGGCCAAGTCTTCCCCCAGAGGAATTGACATGAACAGAGCAGGGTCTTTCAGTATCTCCCCCTCTCTTAAGCCTGAGCAGGTGTGCATGCCTTGTGGTCTTGAGGTAGTCCTGATTTCTGTCCCAGAAAAAAATAATCTGCTCTCTCGTTTAAAACTGGGAGCGAGCACTCACTAGATTAAAGTTGCACAGATTTGCTGGATAAATTTTGCCCTTTCTAGAAGTGGATTTCTAAAGTGTTCCCCCCAGTTCATAGGGGCATCCAGTTTTTGCTATCCTCAGCCCTATTTTGCTGGTCACCAATCTAAATGGTTGCAGGCATCTCTCTGTCTCTGAGTGGCATGATGCCCATATGTACTTCTGGGGGAATTTGTGCAAAATACGTGTGTTGCTGCTTCATTGCACTGGAGTAGATGCTTTGTCAGGCCATTAAGGTTGTCTGCTTAGCTGCCTGTGCTGCTGCATTTGCCTCCTATACAGCAAATGTGTGGAAGGCATTTGTGGAAGTATATTTAGTGCACAGCAGCCCTGAACAATTTGCCATTCCCAAACAAATGCAGCCCCCCAGCTCTGCATGCTGCCTGCCAATTTCTTCACAGTCCCCTGTTTTTAGTATCCAAGGCAAACAGCGAAAGCATGAATTTTATTGTCTCCCTAGTTGGTGGCTTTCAAAACCTGTGCTGCTCTGCTTATAGCAAATCTGTATATAGCTCATAACCTCCTATTTTCTGTGCATTTGAAGCTTAAGACCCCAGCCCTAAATAAAAGTGTGTGTGAGAGAGAAAATCTTAGGAATTATTGTGCATTCAGAGGTGGCACATTATGTTCTCAAATAGCTCAGCTGGTAGAACATGAGACTTAGTTTCAGGGTCGTGGGTTCGAGCCCCATGTTGGGCAAAAGATTCCTGCATTGCAAGGGGTTGGACTAGATGACCCTTGTGGTCCCTTCCAACTCTTATGATTCTAAGGATTCAGGAATGTTGCTCTCCTAAGCTAGCTCCAGGTTTTTATGTGTAAGAAGAAGGCTGGCAGTAGAGTCTTCCAGTCCTATTTTGTTATCAGACATATGGGGAAAACTAAGAAAACCATTTTTTGAGTGCTGAAAGTGTTTCCCCTTGCAATTGTATCTCATCACAGCCAGCTTCATTTCCAAGTCTAACACTGATGATGGCCAGGCCATATACACACACACATACACAAATTCACCCTGTGTACACACACACACACACCAGACCACCATACATAGCCCTGTGCAACAATTTTACTAAGTGACCTCAAGGCACCAAACATGGAAGCTGTATAGAATTTGGTGGTATGATAAAGATAATGGTGTTTTTGCTTCAAATGGAAACAAAACGTGTCTCGGTACAGTATGTGAATTTGAAACGAAGATTTCCTTTTCCCCTCCCTGCCCCCAGGCCTGTCCATGATGCTGTGGAAAATGATCACCTGGAAATTGTCCGATTACTACTTTCGTATGGTGCTGATCCAACGCTTGCAACGTACTCTGGTCGAACGATTGTGAAAATGACACACAGTGAACGAATGGAAACGTTTCTAACAGGTGTGCAACATTATTACTTTGTTTCTTTGTTTATGGAAGTAATCGGTCAGACTGCTGGCCAGGGCAAGACAGTTGAAGCCTATAAAACCAATTTGGGTATGACTGCAGTGGCTACCAATTAGTTTCTGGGTTCAGTAAAAACAGTGCTTGTTTTTACTCAGGATCCCAGTACCCAAATGGTTGCTTCTCTGTGGAGGAACTTACCTGGGTCTGTGTTTGTCATCTGAGGCCCAGGTGTGTTTCTCCCTCTGAGGGAGGTGTGGAGGGTGGCAGTATGGGAATCGGCCTTTTCATTGGTGGCTCCCTGCTTGTGGAATGCTGTCCTAAGGGAGGCCTGCCTGATGCTGTCAATATCCATTTTTCGAAGCTAGGCAAAAACATTTCTATTTGCTCAAGCTTTTGCCTCTTAATATGGAGGGTGGTGTGCTCTCTACGTTTTTATTTCTACTTTGTTTTAATGTTTGCTTTGCGATGTGAGTCTCTTTGGGTCATTTTTTTGTGCGGAAAAACACAACTAATAAATGCAACAGGTAAATAAATAATTTTTCTACCAAAGTCAATGACTCATTTTAGAGAACGGCAATACAAACTCAGGCTGTAAAGTTTAGTCCGTTAATTGGCTAGTTTAGAACAGAAATACAGGTCTTTAGAACTTCAGAAGCACTGTTATGAAAACATAACCACTATGTTATATAATAATATGCCACTAGGATTTAGGCTGCAACCATCAATACATTTATCAGAGAGCAAGACCCAGGGTTGTGCTGTTAGCTGCATTAAAAGATGCAATATCAACAGCTTGGTCTTGCTCGTAGGTCAAAGGGTCTTTCCCACCCATCTGGCAAAAGTGGTGAGGGTAAAATTACGATCCTTTGGGGCTCTGGTGGGATGAAATGCAAAATTCAGGGGAGTTTACAGCAAGAAGGCAGAGATTTACTATGGTCCATATGCTTTCCCTTCCTGCCTGTCAAAGCTTCATGCAGCTTGGGAGTATTTGAACCATGTTCTACAAAGCAGCCCAGCTCACTGTAATAGGCTTTGTTTCCTTTCCTTTTTTTTAAAAAAAGATAAAAAATAAAATCCTGCCTATTTCAAAATGTTACTTCCAAGGGTTAATGTGACTTTTGAGGCAGTTAAGAATAAAAACAAAACAAAACAAAACAATAAAACCTAATCAAAACCAGCAATAGTAAATAAATAACAAGCAGTATAAAATCAAAGAAAAGCAGTCCTGGAGCAATAACAAGCAGAAGGAATTGATATGCTGAAAGGTCAAATCAGATGCTGTTCAAAAGCCTGAAGGAACATGACTTGATATTGCCTGGTACCGAAAAGTTAATAAGGAAGATGTTAAGCACATGTGCTGGGGAGGGACTTGCAAAGCTTGGGCACAGCCCTGAAAAGGTGCCCTCTCTGGTAGCTACTCCTCTAACCTCAGAATAATGTAGGGAGGTCTGGGAAAGTGTATCTGAGGTTGGGCGAGTTCATACGGAGCACATGTAATCTATAGCAAGATTAATCTAAGGTCATTGTAGCCTCTATGTTCAGAGTCTCTTTCAGCAGTGTGCCAAATGAGAATGCCGAGGACAGGAATGGAAAAGGACAGTAGAGATAAGTAGGTGGAAACAGGAGAAGGATTTTAGAAAGGAAGTAAGATGAGAGATAGTGTCTCGTTCGAGCATCTGTAGTGGTCTGATCAATAAAGCAGGTTACATTGTATTCGAGAGCTTTGCAAAAGCAAAACTTCTTGGAGTATGAATATTGTGACGCTCTATGACAAGACTATCTGCAAAACTTGCCGACATTTTGTTTTGACTAAATTTGTTGTTGTTGTTGCTGCCCCTAGAGTACTTAACTGACCTGCAAGGTCGAAGTGTCGATGACCCTGGCTTGTCCTGGGACTTCTATGGCAGCTCTGTGTGCGGTGAGCAAACATTCCTTTTTTGTATTATGCATGGTTTTTTTTGTGTGTGTGTGTGTGGGTGTATAGGAGGTGCAGGTGGAAAGCCAAGCAAGATGCACATTTTACTGTGTTTTTCACACTGGTTCTCATTTCTTTCTTTCTTTTCCTTTTAAATAGAGCCAAATGGGGAAACAGGTTTTGACATCCTATCTAATCCACCTGGCTCAAGTGATGAGGATGAAGATGGTCTTAGTGACATCTTTGAGTTTGAATTTTCAGATGTACCTCTGTTGCCATGCTATAACATCCAAGTGTCTCTTTCTCAGGGGTAAGGAAATTGAGATGGTATAAATATTTGAGGTAGTTGTGAAGTCTTGTGATTTTGATGTAGCCTCTCCAAATGGGCTTTGGCTTGCATGTTTGATTTATATTCAGCTTCTAAATAGGTACAATCCCCCCCAATTGCACTGAAATTGTTTGTGCATCTCTCTCAATGATTTTGTGTGTCTGTATCTGCATGGATTGTGTGCTGATTAATAATAATAATTAACAAACAAATAAATAAATAATGATTTGATTTGATTTGATTTATTGTTACGGTTCTTGACCAGCACACATAAATATGCAATACATAAAAACAATAAAAGAAGACAAGAATATCTAAAAATAGACAATAATTATAAGTTTTAACAATTGGTTAATTATTATTATTATTATATAAATTATTTGTACCCTGCCCATCTGGCTGGGTTTCCCCAGCCACTCTGGGCGGCTTCCAACAAAAAATAAAATTCATTAAAATGTCACACATTAAAAACTTCCCTAAACAGGGCTGCCTTCAGATCTACATACAGAACAAAATCCAGTCCTGTATTTCAAACTGTTATTAAATGTTCCCATTCCTGTCAACTGGTTACTTAAGAGTTCTGTTCACGTGAAGAAGAGCTCTTCTCATCAATACAACAAAAAACCCGGAATGTGACCAGTTACGCAGTTATTACTGACATAATTGTAATGACTGAAGCCTTTGTGCCATCTTACTGATAATTTGAACTTCTTTCTTTACTTTGTTCTCTAGACCACGGAATTGGTTGCTGCTTTCTGATGCAGCAAAGAGGCTGAAAATGTCGCCCAGGATATTTCGTTGCAATTTCCCAAGCGTGGAAGTTGTCAGCATCATGGAGGCGGAATTTTTCAAACAGGTATCTTTGAGTCAGCTGTTCTCTTGCCAAAAGGATCTAGAAGCTTTCGACCCGGAAGGCAAGGAAATGCTGGACTTGGTGGAATATACAAGCGAGCTACGGACTTTGCTGGGAGTTTCACTCGAGTGGTTGCATCCAGATGAGGATATGGATCATTGGTGAACTTCCAGGCCGCTTTAATGTACAGTTCTCTGTAAAGTTATGTCTTTATGTATATGTGTTAATGCCACCGTTTCTGTAAATAAAGGACACTGTTAAATAAGATACCTTTCCTTTATATACATATTATAAATATATAAATAAATTCCAGATGGGTGGACTTTTGGAAGATTTCTTTTTCTTTTGAGATGTCATTCAGTTTTTACAAATTGTTATATAATATTCCTTTAAATGCACACAAACTTTGGTATAAATTTCTTTTTACTTGGGACTTTTTTAAAAATAAAGGAAGTGGTTTTGCTTCACACAAAGCTTTGGTTTCACAGGAGCTGCCTGTGACAGGCAGTGTGATCAAAGTCATATGGTTGTCTTGGGAGACTGTGTTGGGTAAGGCACTTCATAAATTTTTCATTTTTGTTTACAAAGTTGCCTGCTTTGGCCAGGTAAACCCTATTGAATATAATTCAATGGACTGTAATATAAATTTAAAACATATCCATGCGCATCTGCTAGTTGTGTGAACTTTTATATCTTAATTTAAAAGATGTGAAATTTAGTTTTCACAAGGCAAACTGGATTGTTTATATATATATGTATGTATGTATGTATGTATGTTTAAACATTTGATGCTCTTTATTTAAAAGAAGACTTTGAACTATTTTTTCTGTATCTTGTAAAATACTGAAAACTAACATATGTTGAGGTTAAAACTGTACAGAAGCTAAATCTTTTCTGAATTGTGTGTTTATGTTTGAGATCCGTGTTTTAACTTTGTAAGTAAATTCTTCTGCCTTTGTATTTATATTTTACAAAAAAAACCTTAAAGGCAATAAAACTGTTGAAAACTATATTGATGTAACTTTGTTTTATGCATGATCCTCAAGTGAACTAGGGGCCCTATCCAACCCCAGCTACAGTAGCACCCGTGCCTTCATAGGAGTAGAATTGCACCATAAATTTCCCATATCCCCCAGTCCCCATGTGGTGCTCCTTATGGTACAGGTTTGTCTTCCAAAAACACCTTGTCACCAGACTCTTATTTTGAAGAGAGCAGAACTGGGCAATGATGCAGTTTCAAAACTGCTGGTGGTCACGGTACAGTGAGAGAAGGAGAGATACCTTCTACCCTCTGTTGTCAGAAGGCAGCAGCGGAAACAGGAAGTGCTGCTCCCAGTACCATGCTGCCAGCGCTGGAGTCAGATGTAGGACAACAGTAAAGGAAGCAGATCTCTGTTGTCAGTGAAGCTTTTTAACTATTCAAGGAAACGAACATACACTCAGCCTAGTGGCCTCAGCAACATTTACCAGCAGGCCTTGCCCCTATGGAGCAGTTGCCAGGACTGACGGTCCTCGCCTTCCACACCTCTCTAAGCCTCCTCCTCTCCTGGATGTTCCCCAAACAGCCTCAAAACTGTGTCTGTGCACCTTTGGCTTCCGTTCAGCTCTTCACATCGCACTGGGAGCTCTTGGAGACCAAGGAGGAGGGGAGCTTTTTGCAGCAGGAGCCCCTGAGCTGCAGCCCTTCTCCTACTAGTTGCATGCAGAGTTGCCTTCTGCAGGTTCAGGTTGCCTTCTGCTGGTACAGGTTATCTAGGGTGTACACATGTGCTTCTCTGTTTTAATAATGTACTAATTCAGGATAAACTTAACCTAACGAGAAACCTTACCTGGATTATTGGGTAATTCCATTTAAGCAGGGCTTAAGTTAAGAAAACCACGCCATTGGCTGTAGACTAGTCCCAGTGACTTCGCTGTATTTATTTCAGATTACTGTACGGCTTGGTTGCTGCGGTGTTAGAGCAGAGGTAGCCAATGTGGTACCCTCCAGAACATAGAATTGTAGCGTAGGAGCCAACCCCTAGGGGCTTTGGAGGTTGCCCGCCCCCACAAAATATTTGAGGGGGCCAGCCCCCCCAACTTGATGGGCATTGCTATTCAAATGGTGTGCATGCACTGTGTCATGTGATTATGTGAGGTGGGGCTTACTTAGGCCTCTCCCAATATTTTATTCAAGTTGGCACCCCTGAATTGTAGAGTTGGAAGGAACCCCAAGGGTCATTTAGTCCCGACACCCTGCAGTGTAGGAATAAATGTTGTGAACTACAACCCCCATAAGCCCCAGCTGGGCTGGTCAATGGTAGGTTCAATGTGGTCAGTGTGTGAGCTCACACCATTGGGAGGGCACCACATTGGCTATCTGACGTAGAGTATTATTTTTCTACAACTTTGTATGCAATTGCAGAAGCAGCAGTTCGAATCTGTTCTGCGGGGTGAGCTCCCGTTGCTCTGTCCCAGCTCCTGCCAACTTAGGAATTTGAAAGCACACCAGTGAAACTAGATAAATAGGTACTGCTGCAGTGGGAAGGTAAATGGTGATTCTGTGCACTCTGGCTTCCATCACGGTATCTCGTTGCGCCAGAAGCGGTATAGTCATGCTGGCCACATGACCCAGAAAGCTGTCTGTGGAGTAATACCGACTCCCTCGGCCTGAAGCGAAATGAGCACCGCACCCCAAAGTTGCCTTTGACTGGACTTAACTGTCCAGTCCTTTACCCTTTACCTTTTTTAACCAACACAATTGTAGGAGCGTTGTAGAGGATTAGCTACGCAGGTTGTCAAGCAGCAGTAATGAGAAAGAAAGAAATTGCAGAATGCCCAGGTATTTTCTATGGCAAGAACCACCACCCACAATCACTGCATTAGGTATGAACCACAGTTCTGCCACTAAATAGATTTTCCTTTTGTTGTCACATTAATTTGCAACTCATTAATTGTGACAGAACTGAGGTGCTGTGCTGATGCAAATTTGCATATTCATGAGTAACTTATTAAACAAACAAGATCTCCCTGGCCTTAGGAAGTGCCCAAAGTAATGCTTCACAGTACATCACACAGCCTTGGATGGTTCATTCTCTCTTTATTATGTTAATAGATTCATCTGGCTTAAAGAAAAAAAGTAAATAACCTGTGATTTAAAAATTCGGAATCATTTAAACAATCCAGTTGACATGATTGACCATAGCTTCCCAAAATGCGTACACATTCCTAGTCATCCTCGGAATTAATTTGAAGGGTGGGATATAAATGCCTACATTAAATAATTAAGTGAATGAATGAATGAATGAATAAATAAATAAATAATGCCCATAGTAAAATAGTTATGTGTGCGTTCTTCATGCATGGCATACATGCATTGCTCATCTTATTTCCTATATGCAACTGATCTCCACATAGAAAAACTATAGGATATCCATACAGAAGAAAGGATAATTATGTGAGGTGGTCCTTCGGGGAATAAGCATGTCTGCTTCTCTTTTTCTTTAAAGGCACACAGAAAAATGGTCTTTCATTAAGGTTTGTACTGATCTTATACAAATCAGGGAAACGAAGAAGAGAGAAAGGCGGAAGGGAAGTACAATAGCAGCACATGGAGACAGAGAATAAACATCTCTTGCCATGTGCACAGGAAGGTGCTGAGGTGTCCCTTGATTCTAGCTCAGGGGTCAGCAACCTTTTTCAGCCATGGGACAGTCCACCGTTCCTCAGAGCATGTGGTGGGCCGGACTATATTTTTGGGGAAAATGAACAAATTCCTATGCCCCACAAATAACCCAGAGATGCATTTTAAATAAAAACACACATTCTACTCATGTAAAAACATCAGGCAGGCACCACAAATAACCCAGAGATGCATTTGAAATCAAAGGACACATTCTACTCATGTAAAAACTCACTGATTCCTGGACGGTCCGTGAGCTGGATTGAGGCGGCGATTGGGCCGCATCCGGCTCCCAGGCCTTAGGTTGCCTACTCCTGTTCTAGCTGATGCTTTTCTTGGCAAAAGCATTGAGCATACCACTAACACAGAGGACCGCCAGAGGGGAAACATGAGACTTCCAGGACTGCAAGATGACCATTTTGGCCACCAAAACAGCTCTTTGAATCTGATGCTCTGAACAGAAATATATCCCAGGTTTACAAAGAGAAGCCTCACCAAAGAACATAGTAAAATTGTACTACCATATAGTAAAATTGTACTACCATATAGTAAAATTGTACTACCGTGTTTCTCATATTATAAGACACGTCTTATATTTATTTTTTCCTCAAAAAAACACACTATGGCTTATTTTCAAGGGGTGTCTTATTTTTTTCCTCCTCCTCCTGCTGCGGCCGGCATTGCTCCTGCGCCTATCACTATGTCTTATTTTCGGGGTATGGCTTATATTCCTTGAATGCTTAAAAATCCTGCTATGGCTTATTTTATGGGTATGTCTTAAAATATGAGAAACAGGGTACTTTAGGACCAAAACTGTACTACTTTAGGAAGGCCCCCCAAACAAGTGAACCAAATGGCCATTATTAATCTTCACAGCAACTCTAATAATCTTTATTGCTCAGCTGGTTTAATTTAATAGTCCCCAATGTATCTGGAATGCCATTTTGGGGTGGATAAACTTTGAAATTCAAATCTAGGGTCGTTAATTTTATAGATTCAGTGGGGAAATGTTCTTCAGTCTTCTGAACTGGAGTAGTTAATTGCAAAGTCCAGTGGTTGTGTAGATAGTAAGTTGCACATAGTTTGTTTTCTAATAAATTGTACATTAATATTGTAGGATCTGAGAGCTTTTCAAGAGAGGAGAGAGAAAAAGAGGGCAGTTTTCTGAAGCCCCACAAATTTCAGGGGCGTATTTATCAGCCCACCAGACCCTGACAGAAAATTGAATTTAGGTTGCAAGAGTTCAGATTTAAAATTGTCCCCATGTCTGATTAATTGAGATAAAGTTATATGGTCACAAAGTCTTTCCAATAGTTACATCTGCTGCTTTTTTAATTGTGGGACTCAAGTATCTAGTCCATAAGTATATAAGGATTAAAACCCTAATGAACTGCACATTCAGTCTTAGGACCTGGAGTTTGACACTAAGGGTCAGGCTAGATACAATGCAGGAGATCCAATATCAGAAGTCTGAGCCAGTGTGGTGTAGTGGTTAAGAGCAGTAGACTCGTAATCTGGTGAACCGGGTTCGTGTCTCCGCTCCTCCACATGCAGCTGCTGGGTGACCTTGGGCTAGTCACACATCTTTGAAGTCTCTCAGCCCCACTCACCTCACAGAGTGTTTGTTGTGGGGGAGGAAGGGAAAGGAGAATGTTAGCTGCTTTGAGACTCCTTCGGGTAGTGATAAAGCAGGATATCAAATCCAAACTCCTCCTCCTCCTCCTCCTCTTCTTCTTCATCATCATCTTCCTGGGGCCCCGAAATTGGACCAAGTGCCCGGTGCTGAGCAGGGAGAGGTTTATCCTTTCCCACACCAATTTGAAAAACCTCAAAGCTAATTATTAGCCACAGAGGGGAGAAAAGGATTCCCTCTTCTATGGCAAAGCTTCAAGGGAGCTTTGATTTATTTTATTTTAAAAGTCAGTCAGAACTGAGAAAATGCTGCAGCAGGGAAAGCACCGCGGCCCTGATTGAAATATCTCTGGTCCCCCCACCTCAATCCCTGGCTGGAGCTGTTTTTAAAAGTTGGGACGCTAGGTTATCCAAGCATGGATCTCCCCCAACATGCCAGCTAAGGCCCACAGTTATTCAAGAGGACCCAGGCCCAAGTCATAATCTGTTTGGCGTCTCTCCAAATTATCTTGTAGCTATTTCTCTTTGAACCTGGACCCAAGCAGGAACAGGGCTGCTAAGCATTCTTTTCATCCTTCCCAGCCCACAGAAGGCACCTTGCAAAACTCCTCTCACTGATCCTTTCCTTTTTGGCCGGGCTGTCAAATGATACAGGATCACCTCTTCGAAGAGAGTTTCCAAACGACCTCACCTCATAAAGGCCTTTCGTTTTTATCAGCGCCTATTTTTAGACTCCCCCTGACAAACGTGCGTGCTCTTTTCTATTTTTGATTGCCGGAGCCTGCAGCCTTTGAAGTAGCCGTGTGTGGATCAGCACTCCTAGGCTGCTGACGGCAGCTGAACAAGCGCAGCTACCAAAACTGAGAGCTGTGGGCTCAGGGTGATAAAGAGAGCTTCAGGATGGGTTCTGCAACATCTGGCCGTGAGCCGGCAGGGCAAGGGCAAGTGAGGAGGGGAGTCAGAGCAAGGAGTTGAAACAAAGGCAGGAATAAAATGCTGCTCTTTCCTAGGGAACTCTGTTGCAAGCTGTCAGAGCATACAAACAACAATACTGCTGTGTGGATACGGTAGCTCAGTTGGTTAGAGCGTGGTGCTGATAGTGCCAAGGTTGCAGGTTCGATCTCCATGTGGAACAGCTGCATATCCCTGCATTGCAGGGGGGTTTGACTAGATGATCCTCAGGGTCCCTTCCAACTCTACAATTCTGTGATTCGATGTGGCTTTTGAATGTTCAAAAATGATTCACTTACACGAAATATGCAAAATAACTTATCAAGTTTTGGAAGTCACCCCAGAACTGTCCCTACTAAACATCTTCCAAGACAATAATGCCCACTCACATCACAAAGAGCTCATAACCCACCTACTCTCAGCAGCCAGAAGCATCATAGCCAGACACTGGAGAGACCTGTCAGGAGCAAGCATAGACCAATGGTATCAAATAGTATGGGAAACAGCCTTATTAGAAAAACTAACCAACAAACTGAAACTGACACGGGGACAAACAGAAGATGCCTTCACCCCGTTATGGCTCCCTTTCATCACATACACAGCCCAACAAGACAACAACAAGAATCTGCCAACAGCATTCAAATCAATATGGCTAACCTGACTCATCACCCCCCCCACCCCCACCACATGAAAACAATTTTCACTACAGCCAATCAAAGACAACCAACCACACCCTAGACCACCCCAACCTCTCTCACCACCAAAGAAATACAAGCAAATAGTAAACAGAACCCACGCAAGTGACGCTGACACAAACCCCCACACATGCACTACGGTAAGTAGAATAGAAGCATTGCTACCCGACCCCACCCCACTCACAATGCCCCCCCCCTCCACCTCTTTCTCCCTTTTCTTCCTAATGTAACACTAACGTCTCACAACAAATGAAACTGATCTGTAGAAAATGTAACTTGAAGACATTGCACATACTTTTGTAAACCAAGAAATCTTTAATAATAAAAAAAATATTTTAAAAATGATTCACTTACATTATCTCAATCTTGCTTGCCACAGCCCAGTAAGGAGGCCAGCCCACGATTACCGTCTTCCGAAGCAACTACAGTACTCTATTCCGAACTTAAACATGGAAAGCGTAACACTGGTGGTCAACAAAAGAGGTTTAAAGACTGTCTCAAGGCAAATCTAAAAATATGTAGTATAAACACTGACAACTGGGAAACACTGGCCTGCGAGCGCTCCAGTTGGAGAACAGCCTTTGCCAAAGGTGTCATGGGCTTTGAAGACACTCGATCTCAGGACGCAAGGGAGAAACGTGCTAAGAGGAAGGCACGCTTGGAAAATCCACACCGTGATCAACTCCCGCCCGGAAACCAGTGTCCCCACTGTGGAAGGACATGTGGATCCAGAATTGGCCTCCACAGTCACTTACAGAATCATTGTTAAAACCATGTTTATGGAAGACAATCTTACTCGGCTACAAGTGATCACCAAAGAAGAAGAAGACCGTCTCCATTAGCTGATGGGAGTGGGACTGAAGAATAGCCACTCGCTGAAGTGGTGGAGTCTCCTTCTTTGGAGGTCTTTAAGCAGAGGCTTGACAGGCATATGTCAAGAATGCTTTGATGGTGTTTCCTGCTTGGCAGGGGGTTGGACTGGATGGCCCTTGTGGTCTCTTCCAACTCTATGATTCTATGATTTTATTCTATGAAGGCTAGTCTGCTGAGGGAATAGCCGAGATGAGATTCAAAGCACTATTATGCCACTGTTGTGCTTCCCCCTAGCCTAGCACATTCGCAGAATAGTCTCACCCACTCCACATCCTTTCCACAGACCATCCCAATGAATCCCATGGAACACTAGCCAGTGACTACACTGACTACAGTTTGAAAACTTCTGGTGTATACAAGATGGAGATGGACTGTTTGGACAGTATCCTATGAGAATTTTTAAAAAGCCTGTTTTTGCTCCTTCCTCCTAAGAGCCAAAAGAGAAGCACATCACCATTGTTTTGAAAGAGAGAGTTATATCACGGTTTCAGAAACAGCTGGACACCTCCCTCTCTTCATGTCCAATTACACATATATTGTACTGGGCTGAAAATGGGGAAAGAGATTTACCCAGCAGCTAATTTGTTTGCAGTTTTCAGGCAGATAGTTTTATTTTATTTATTTTTTTAAAAAACTCATTTAATCACTTTTCTTGCTCGCTTCAAAATCCTATCTCCTCTCTGTATGGGAGCTATTGAAAGGATATTGAAAGGAGACTGGACACCTACCAAAGGATTTGCATGGACAAATTCACAGCTGAAAAAACACAGTTTTGGAATTTATACCAACAGCCCTAGTTTAAATCTAGAAACAATGGTAACTCAGGCCAGCCACACAAAATTGTTTATCTGCCGCTATGGTTTGTCAAGAAAAATAAACAAATTACGCTGGAATGAAATAAAAATATATCCATCTGGGCCTTGGGCTGTTAAAATATTTGTGCTTCTGTGCTAATTTACAGCCTCTGTTGCAGTTGCAGCAGGGATTAAAATCATTGGCAAGATTAGGAGGAGACTAGAAAACTTTATTACCAAGATAGGGCTGTGTATGCAAAGGTCCTGGAAGGTACCCCCCCTTTTTTTTTTATAGAAAAGAGCTATAAACCCAGCAACATGGAGAACTTGGTTGGATTATAACGCTGTAAAGCTGGTCTTGCAGCAAAAATAAAAAATAAAATTAAGTATAATATTGAAAATGTTAGTACAGAGAGTACAATTACTATTATTTATTTATTGAATTTATATACCTCCACACACCCACAGGTTTCAGGGCAGTTCACAGAATAAAATCACTTCCAGCTTCTCCTGCTAAATATTACTAAGTGGAGCAGTTGGGTAAATCTTCGGTGAGCCCATTGTGATGCTGGGCCATGTTCCCTAGATCTGGACCCAACCAAATCCCATAAAGTTTTCTAAATATACATTTTGCCTCTCAGTCTGTGGTTTATTGAAACAGCACTGGGGCCAGAGCTATGTAAAAGAATCACTTCAAGACCAGCTGATACAATTGAAGGCAAAGGTGTTATCTATAGTGTTACTTTATAGACCTAGGCCTGTCTGCACTATGTACATTTAAAGCAGCATAATACAATTTTAAGCAGTCATGGCTTCCTGCAAATAATCCTGGGTACTGTATTTTGTTAAAGGTCTTAAAAGGAGTTGTTAGGAAGCCCCCACAATTTTCAGAGTGGTTCAACAATCAATTCCGGTTGCTTGGGAATTGCAGTTCTCTGAGGGAATAGGGGTCTCCAAACCACTCTCAGCATCCTTAACAGACTACAGTACCCAGGATTCTTTGGGGGAAGCCTTGAAAAAAGAAGTGGTATGATACTGTTTAAATTTATAATACAGATGGGCATTAGAAAACAACAATATGAGAGGGCACAAACTGTGTAGGAAATATGGGATTGAGTATGCCCCCTCCACTCCTGATCTTTGCATGCTGTGAGCAAAGAGTTGTAGGGAAAGTCTACATCAGGCACCCCCAAACTGCGGCCCTCCAGATGTTTTGGCCTACAACTCCCACGATCCCTAGCTAACAGGACCAGTGGTAGGGGAAGATGGGAATTGTAGTCCAAAACATCTGGAGGGCCAAAGTTTGGGGATGCCTGGTCTACATGCATTCACCTCAAATTACCTGGAATTCTCCCTGTGACCTGGAATTCTTTGCAATCCTGACCATGTGGCAGATGTTAAGTGAGTCAGCAGACAGTACTTAGAATACCCCTATAGACATTCACACTCAATGCACAATGATTGGGAGTGTAGGCCACCCCTCCACACAACCCCACACACTGCACACAATTTGTGCCTCACATGTTCTTTCATATTCCCGAATGCAGGGATTTAGTCATGTGGAAATCATGTCAATAGATCTCCTAATTAATATTGCTCCCCTCCAATTTTTGAGTAGTTGAAACGAAGTCTCTCAAGCCATTTGGACGAAAGAAGTTTCACTGGCGATTTGTGACCAGTTCTCATACTAAACTTCTTGTCACTGTCACAAACGTCCCAAAGTGATATAGAGTGTTTCATGTGAAGAAACCTGTAAGAGATTCTTTTCAATGCACACCGTAGACCTCTCCAATGCCCAGGGCCTCTGTAAAATAAAAATTTATTTGACAGGTTTATTTCTTTATCAGGTATTTGTTTAACCCCACAATACCAGGAGGGCTAACTTCCAGGAACTGAGCTAGAAGCCTAGATTCCTCTACCTGCTAATACTACAGACCGGAAGTTGTTGACCTCAGGGTTTTAGGCTTATTTATGCCTTCCCGTTAGAAATACCTGCAGAGTTGCAGCATCCTAAGCAACTTTTCATGCACAGTTGGAGTAGGAAACCCTTTTTCCTCCCAAGGGCCACATTCAATTCTAGGCAACCTTCCAGGGGCTACATGCCAGGGGTGGGCGGGGTCAGAGGCAAATGTGGGCAAAGGAAAAGATGGAGATTCTCGTTTGTACAAACACACACACACACACACACACCCCTCCTCCAACCACGTAAAAACACTCTGAGTCAGAAATGGGGCCACTGACTGGCCTGGGAATAGTTCCAAGAGCCAGATAACAAGGCTTGGAGGGTCACCTTTTCCACCCGTGCCATAGTGGAACTGGAACTGGAAGTTGACTAGAGAGACTTGGTTCAAAATTTTCACCCGGTCATAAAGCTGGTGGCCTTGGGGATCTCTCTCTCAGCCTAATCTACCCCACAGGGTTGTTGGGAGAATTAAAAAGAAAAGCCCCACATATGCAGGCAGCATGCCTAGATGATTATATCATTGGACAATACATTTTATCAAATGTTATCAAGCAAATTGGGTTCAACCCAGAGCTTTCTTTTTCTTTTGCATGGAATGACTTATGGAGCTAAACAACTATGTTTCGTTATTTATTTATCAAGGTTCCTTTTGAATTCATTTACCCACCTACTTTCCCACTCATTCCAAGGGGCTCTGAACAGCATAGGGTTAAAGAAACTGCTTCCAATCGGATGCCCGGGTCCAGTGGGGACAGGGAACACAAACGCCTTAGTTAAACAGCATTTCTTATTCCACATGCCTTGAGGTTTGCAGTGCTGCTGGCTCATCAAATGCAAATTAATATTTAAATCATAAATCACTGTAATTAAAATTAGATGTATTTACAAACTAGGAATGGGCACTTAATGATTTGGTGTACGATAATAGTAACAGCAGTGTGATAAAACTCAAGCATGGTAACCATATTCCACTGAAAGAGAGGTTGGCTCCTTTATTGTTATTAATCATTTCTGTGTCACTTTATTTCAGCCCAAGGTGCTTTATCATTCTAATCTCGTTTATCCCCTTAACAACCTGTGAGGAAGGTGTGACTAAGACAGCCTGGATAACCCAAGGTCAACCAGTTAGTACTGGGAGTGAGGAGGCACCTGAATTCCATTCCCCTTGGCCAAATGCAATACTCTTGTCCTCTTACCACTTGGGATCACTTGCTACATTTGTTTTATTTACCTTTAAAAGAGAAATGTATTTCACTTAAGTAGGTCAATAACATTTTTGCAAACAATATTTGTCCATCCTAAAGTTGACTGTGGACTTATGAATCCCTTTTATCTTAAGGATATCTTGTGCAGAATTTGGAAAGCCATTTAATCCATGGCCATCGCCACAACCCGAACCCTATAAAAAACAATAACATTTCCACTCATGTTAAGAGAGCAGGACTGCAGTCCACAAAGCGGTGATGGAAAATCTGTGGCCCTCTGGATGTTGTTGGACTACAACTCCCATCTTCCATACTATTGGGCATGGTGGTTGTGGCAGATGGGAGCGGGAATCCAACAACTTCTGGAGAGCCAAACGTCCCCCCACCCCTGCCAGCTTAAAATTGCGAATGCTTAAAAAAACCCAATAATTAACTGTCATTCCTTCTTGATTTTCACAAAGGTATTGAATACTGGCTCATAATGTTCCACAGCTTAAATCAGAAACCGGTATGCTATAGGCAACAACTTAAAGAATCTCACTACACCAGTCAAATAAAAAAATTCCTTCAGTAGCACCTTAAAGACCAACTAAGTTTTTATTTTGGTATGAGCTTTCGTGTGCATGCACACTTCATCAGATACACTGGAAACGGAAGTGTCAGACCCTCATATATATACAGAGGGTGGTGGGGGTGGGTGGGAATGGGTGATGGGCTGATGGGAGTGGTAAACCTGTGGATGGCTGTTAACGGCTGCTGATGGCTGCAATTAGTCCTGGGGGGGGGGAAACAAGGGCTGAGGCGCTAAAGGAAGCTTGATCATGCATAATGAGATTACCACTCCCATCAGCCCATCACCCATTCCCACCCACCCCCACCACCCTCTGTATATATATAAGGGTCTGACACTTCCGTTTCCAGTGTATCCGAAGAAGTGTGCATGCACACGGAAGCTCATACCAAAATAAAAAACTTAGTTGGTCTTTAAGGTGCTACTGAAGGAATTTTTTTATTTTGCTTTGACTCAGACCAACACGGCTACCTACCTGTAACTACACCAGTCAGAAACTGTTTCCTGCCATTATCATCTTCCCCTAAACTTCCTGCTGCCAAAGCGACATGCTTCACCTTGCTGCATGGTAGGGACTGACTAAGGCTGAAGACATTCCCAGAGCCACTGATGAATGGATGGATACTGAGTGTGATTTTCAGGCTCTACAGTTTGAACAGGAGGCTGGCAGATGCATGCTATTTCTAGGAAATTCTTCTGGCACAGTGGCCCACTGCCAAGAACATGCTCTGGCATGATATCTGTCCCCATGTATTAACATACCCCTTTAAAAAGGCTGGGGCTTGGGGCAGTGCCACCACATTTCCTGCAAAGAGGCCCCCAATGGCCCTGAGATGCATCTATGAAATGCTGATGAATATCATCTCAATAAGCCTTCTGAATGATCATATCATGGCACATCCTTGCCAGAGAGTAAACTGAAACACATTTTCTGACCTAAGGGATCCTAATTAGAATCGTAGAGTTGGAAGGGACCACAAGGGTCCAAGCTCCTGCAATGCAGGAATCTTTTGCCCAACGTGGGACCCACGACCCTGAGATTAAGAGTCTCATGCTCTACCAACTGAGCCGTCCACAGGGCTTGTGTAGGAGAGATCTCTGGAGACACGCAGGCCATAATTCTGTCGGTTGCATTTCTTAGTGCAGAAAGTCTTGATCTGATGTGTAGAGAACTACTTAATTCAAAAGGGTTCTGGAAGCTTCTCTGTGTGAAACAAGCAGAAGGTTCATGATGTTTGGGTTATATACCTTCAGAGAAGCTGAGTACAGTGGTACCTCTGCTTAAGAACTTAATTCGTTCCGGAGGTCCGTTCTTAACCTGAAACTGTTCTTAACCTGAAGCACCACTTTAGCTAATGGGGCCTCCTGCAGCCACCGCGCCGCCGGAGCACAATTTCTGTTCTCATCCTGAAGCAAAGTTCTTAACCTGAGGTACTATTTTTGGGTTAGCAGAGTTTGTAACTTGAAGTGTTTGTAACCTGAAGCGTTTGTAACCCGAGGTACCACTGTATAGCTGGTTTAAACTGGTTCTGTTATCTCTTCTGTCAAGGTCATGTTGACTATAAAAGTAAGGTCAGAAGGAGCCGGGTTTCACTTTCTCTATTTCTTTTCCTTCTGGTGTGGTGTTCTGTACATAATATGCTTAGTGTTAAGGTTTACCAGGCATTCACCAAACTTCGGCCCTCCAGATGTTTTGGACTACAATTCCCATCTTCCCCGACCACTGGTCCTGTTAGCTAGGGATCATGGGAGTTGTAGGCCAAAACATCTGGAGGGCCAAAGTTTGGGGGTGCCTGGTTTAGACTTATTACATGTTATTGTAAGTTTAAGTTAAGTCTCCTGCAACTGGATTTCTTATGGACAGTGCCAATCCTGAATGATTGGATTTGTGACCATTATGCTAATTTGCCTTCAGTATCAGTAAAGCTCTGCTGGATGAAATACAATTGTCTCTGATCTTTTTTGGGGGTGGGTGGGTGGGGAATCCTGCAATGTGTTTAAGTTTTTACACTGCTAACTATACATTGGAATTACTCTGGATCAATACTGAGTAGAATTTCACGACAAATTCCACATAGAGCTAGACCCACTGAAACTTAATGGTTTGGACCCAACGGTTGCATTCTACTCAAGTGGGTTCCAATCATAGAAGGGACCCTTCTGCCCATTGAGGAACCCTTTTAGTTCACAGAAGTATTTTTCCATGCATGGAAACTTCTTCTGTGAGAAGAATGGATCCAGCTCAATGGAATGAATGGGCTAACTCAGTACTGAATTGTGGCCATGGTGTCCAGTCTTTGTATTCTTTTGTTGAATTACCTTGGGCAGATCCACACCTTACAGTTAAAGTACATCCAATGTACATTTAAAGAATCCTGGGAACTGCAGTTTGTTAAGGGGTAGCTCTATGAGGGTGAAACTGCAGTTCCAAGGATTCTTTATGGGGAAGTAATGTGCTGTAAATGTGCCTTGGAACTAAAGGGGAAAAGCCCTCTTTTTTGAGGATCAGCTCAAAGTTGGTGAGCTTCCCTTGCAAAGGAAAAAATCCTGTTTTATGGGGTTCAACTCACAGTTCTGCAGCTTCTTTAGGAAATGAAAGGGAGCCGTTTCTACAGTTTCCAGACAGATAATCTAATCAGCCAGTCACATGTCTCTGGGGAAACAAACAGCCTCTGTCTGCAGAACATTCAACAATGGAGGCCTGGGAAAGGGGGCCGGGCCAGAAAGGGAGCCAGCGATCGACCACACATTCACTCCATAAGACACACAGACATTTTCCCTTACTTTTTAGGAGGGAAAAGGTGTGTCTTATGGAGTGAAAAATACGGTACTTGTAAATGTGCCTTGGAAGTACTTACTGTAAATGTATGGTGTGGATTTGGCCCAAGTTAAACAGGCATTAGAAGGTGCAGAACCAGATTCTTAACAACATCAAGCTATTCCACCAAATGCTGAAACACAGCTGCAGACTCAAGTGTCCCAATTTAATCAGGATGTCCCAAATTTACAGAATTTGCCCCAGCTTCTGATCCCAATCTGGGATGCCCCAATTTTCCCAGAGGCGGCTCCAGCATTGTGGTGTCTCCTGGTGCTGCAGGGCATAGGGCAACCTTCTCAAGGCCACTCTAGGCTGCTGAGCAGGAGGCCAAAGACAGCAAAGGGAAGAGAGGAGAAGGAAGGAGAGGGCGGTCGGGTGGGGTCAGCGGCAGGGAGGGGGCGAGCAACAGAGATGGGCCATGGGGGGGTTCCCCAATTTTTCCCTACAAAATGTTGCAGGGTGTGCAGCTGCCCAACCAAATCTGAAGTTGCTGCTATTCTTCCCTTGATCTCCACTTTTAGTTTCTTCCCACCATGCAGACAAGTGAGACTCAAGGTATGTTCCTGATGGCTGTACAGAAAAAAGTTAACAATGCTCAGTTAAGCTTAATATGATGACCAGTAGACCAGAATCGAAGCATTACAGATTCAGTTACGGTTTCTACATAAGACAACAAAGTAGAGGTAAGACAGAAAATAAACTGACATCAGCACCCCATAACAACCCCAACAGGGGCAATTTCCAGGGTGATATGATCAGTTGCTTCATGCAATGCATGTGATTCGAACACTAAAGCTCTATATAAAGGCATAACAATACAGTATTACTAGTAATAGCAATAATGATGGAGCAACAGTTATCACACAACAATGAGCAAATTAACACCAGAGGCACAGTTTCGTGACCTTTGCTGACCTCTTCTTTAAGCCTGCACAAAGATCTAAGGTGGTTCCTCTTGTGGGAGTCTTTTAGGGAACATACAACAGTTGAATTGGGGAAGTGAAGAGACTGTAAGTGTGGTTGTGCAACAGTAGCCAGAGAGACAGAGAGGTGTCAGAAAACTCAGAGCATTTGGCAGTAATTCAACAAAGATTAAAAACAAAGCAAAAAAACGGAAGAAGAATAAGAGGGTGGTCCAGTGAGGGAGTATAGGTATTCCTCTGACTTTAGTTAAATGTTTGCTGAAAATGTCTGGGTGCTTGAGAAGCTGTGCTAGAAGCTGGCGGAGTTAAACAAAACAAAAATTTAACACAGCGCCCTTGGTTTATTTTGTTGTAGGACGTTGTATAAATCTTTATATATATATATGTAAAATATTTGGGATACCTTCCTTAGCATAAAAATATGAGTCTGTGTCAAGAGACATCCACAGCTATTTTCTGCACCAGTTGCAGGCCACATGTCTGCTGAAATGACTTCTTTTTTTGATATGGGATTCAAAAGCCATAAAATGTTTGACTTTGGGGCATAAAAAATCTATTTGTTTCAGATGGTGTTTAGGTGTAGAAGAGGCTTAGCAGGTCTCTGGTTTAGTGCCGGGTAGCAGCTGCATAAAATCTGAAAAATAGTTAGAATGACAAGCATTTTACCATCTGGACTGGGTTGTTGTGGGGCAAAGGGAGCTCAGATGAACAGTGATTTAACCTCTCCCCCTTTCATTCTTTGATCAGCATTAACCACAAAATGTCAAAACAGTGATATAGTGAGTCTGAAGGTGATTCAGCCCAACCATCTGAAAGGAGTATACACTACTGGAGTGCCTTTCCGTTGTGGGCTGAACTAGCCTCACCCTGTGCACCTGCTCACCATGATGGCTGCTACAAGCCCAGTCCCAGCCAGCATAGTTGCTTTGATACCATACATAGAGAGACAGTGTGGTGTAGTGCTTGGACCGTCAGACTAGGACCTGGGAAATCAGGGTTCAAATCCCCACTGGGCCATGAAGCTCATTGGGTCACCTTGGGCCAGTCACTGCTTCTCACCCTATCCCACCTCAGAGAGCTGTTGTGGGGATTTAATGAGGAGGGGGAGAACCCTGTACACCACCCTGAGCTCCTTGGAGAAACAGGTGAGGTATAAAGGCAGTAAATCAATCAATCAAATATTTGCATTAGTGAAATATGTGAGGGATAGGAGTTGGCAGGACGGGGACCAGAAAAAGATGTGGGGGCTATGGGAGCTGGGAGGGCAAGAGGCGTAAACTCAGGGGGTTGGTTGGAGAGGGTTGGTGGCGCTGATGTGGCTCACGCAGCACCTATTGATAAAGGGTACACACACGAGCACACAAACACAAGCACACATTCCTAAGAGATTCAGCCCACCTAATAGAACACAGCCTAGTCTGGCTCATTCTGATCGCAGAGTGCTGCAAAGAGAGCAAAGGGAAATGAAATACCTGTAAAACGAGATGTAGGAATAGTAAAACCAATCCAGATGGCTCAAGCAAATGTGTTATGCCACATGCTGAAGGAAGGAAGGAAGGAGGGAGGGAGGGAGGGAGGGAGGGAGGGAGGGAGGGAGGGAGGAAGGAAGGAAGGAAGGAAGGAAGGAAGGAAGGAAGGAAGGAAGGTGAGAAACACACAGACTCGCAGGCCACAGTGGCCAATGTGATCCGCTGAAGAAACTTTCCTCTCCATTTCAGATAAGGAGTTCAGTGAGTGACAAGAACCTTGGCATGCAAGCCTGATCTCTCTAGCTGACAAGTCACTTTGTATCCGCTTCACCTCTAATACTTTCCCCGCAAATAGATATCACGTTAGTGTGGCATGATCTATTTTTATCATGCTGGTTCTATGCCGAACCATTTCCCCTTTGTGGTCTATGCATTTTTAAAAGTTTAAAATGTTAAATCATTAATCATACCTTGGTAATGATAGCACACGAAGACACCACTGTACATTTGTCTGTAGAATATCAACATTATAAAGTGAATAAAAAGTATCCGGATTTTGTTACCTTTTAAAGGGCTCCAACTTTCGCTTTTTAGGTAAAAGATTGTCCATTTTCAAGTATATGTACCTGGCGCTGTTGATGCAGGTAATCTCAGGTGCAGTATTGGAACCCCCAAGACTTATTATCGCAGGAAATGCCAGCATTCATGGAAATGCCCCACTAGTCTGGTGTTGTTCAGTATTTCAAGGCTCCCATGACAGCCATGACATATATGGCAGGTCATACCCTTGACTGATTTGTGTGTTTGTTTGTTTGCTTTTTGTATGGGGCAGGATGAGAATTATCTGGTTGTCCGGACTATTGGTTTGATTCCCTTGATGCAGCTTTCACTGATGAGCCAGTGGTGAGAAACCAGTTAGAACTGTCGACTCCCAGAAACTGATAGAATCAAATAATTTCTTAATGGTGCTAAGAGCAGAGGCGGGTTTAGGGTGGGGAGCCTTGCTGCAGGGGGTGCTACAACAATGTTGTAGAATGGAGTGCAAGAGGCTGGGGGAGGTGGTCCGAATTCTAGTGTTGCACAAAGTGCCGCTGAAATTTGCGAGCCCAAAGTCCGCCACGGCTAAGAGAATTTCCTACCACCATGATTGATTCTTCTGTCAATGATCTCGTTAGTCTCTGGAGGGCACAGAAGACTTGGACATCCAACACCATATCTCATGTCTCTCTGGTTTACTATGGAGCTAGAAGTGTTGTACAAGAGGGACAAGGGTTAGAGTGGTATTAAACAAATGACAGTGGAGGACCAAACACAGACTAGAACGTCTTTGCAAGGAAATGGCAGCCAACACTTTCCTCCAACTATCCCATTTGCTCAGTGTCATGCAGCAGAGCTATTCTAAGCAGTGAGAAACCTATTTTAGAGCTGGGCCTCAACAGGAGATGATGGAATTCCCAGAAGCTAGCTTCAACCCATTTTCAAAACACTTTACAGATAAAATTGCTGACTTGGACTTAAGTTGTCTACAACTTCCTTTTTATCATGGCTCAGCTAGCATTTTAAAGCATTAATAATGCTTAGTTTGGGTACAGGAATGCTCTAGTAAGGTACTCAGAAAGCAACTAAGATAAGCTTATTTCTCAGAAGATAAACGTTTTTATTGGAAGAGTATAACAAACAGAAATTAAATGGTTAATTATGTGACTTCCCAGAAAAAGAGAAAGAGGCAGCTGCACAGTGTTGCTTTTGAGTTCAGAGGTGGTAGAGGGAGTTGGGGAGATTACAGCAGAACTTAAGAAAAGAGACTGGGGGAAAAACACATTTTTGGACCCTTCTGAATTGGCGAATTACTACCAAATAGCTAATATTCAATTCTTAGGCAATACGCTTAAGCATATATTGGTGGCACAGCTCCAGTCAGCTTTTATGCCCAGTTTTGGAACAGAAACTGCCCTGGCTGCCCTAGTCAATAACTTGTGCTATGAGATGGAAAGGGAGTATGTGGCCATGTTGATTCTCCTAGATCTCTCAGTGGCATCAACCATGGTATCCTTCTGGACCATGTGATGAGGATGGGATTTAGGTTACTATGTTGACATGGCTCTAGTGCTTCTGTGACCATAGATCCCAGAAAGCGGTGTTGAAGGACTACAACTCTGCCTTTGGGTCAATGGGGTACCACAGATGTCTCTCCAGACAGCTTTTGACTGAAATAATCAGGCAGTTTGGCATGAAGAGTCATTGGTATGCAGATAACACCCAGCAATATTTCTCATTTTCAGCTGAATTTAGGGAGGTAGTGGAAGCCTGAATAGTTGTGAGATGGTGTTGAGGGACTAGATAGGGAGCATCAAACAGATAACATGGAAGTACTGATCTTTGTGGGAGTTTCTGATTCCAGAATGTGGCATCAAACTGAATGGGGCGGCATTCTTCCTGAATAACCAGTTTTACAGTCTGCAGGTTCTCCTTAATATGGCACTGCTTCTAGTATGGGGGTGGGGATGCTTAGGTTCTCCCGATGCTGTTGGGACTACAACTCCCATCATCCCTAACCATTGGGCCATGCATACCTGGGGCTGATGGGAGTTAGAGCCTAACAACTTCTGGAGGTCTACAGATTCTCCACTCTAGAAAGTCAGATGGCAGCAGTGACTAGGAATGTCTTTTACCAGCTTAAACTGGTGTGAAAACTGGTAGGTTCTCCAGGGTAGAATATCTCTTTAATATTCAACTACTGCCACCACACTGAGGTCTCCCTGGCTTTGAAGCCCAAAGCTATTCAGATCTATGGGAATTTCTGAATATAGGGAAATAACACTTTTCAAGCCTGTTGGTGCTGTCAGCCATACTCAGCCTTGCTATTCTCATTTATTGCCTGTTACAAATCTATAGCACAAATACAAGCTGGTTAGCTGCATGGGTGAGACCAATCCTAAAATAGCACCAAGCCAGTCAACTTTATTAAATGGTTCAACATAAAGCAAGCGAGAGAAATAAGCTTTTACAGCTACCAGTATATTCTAATTAGCTCTTACATTTGATGATATACATACTAAAACCTGTTTCAATAACTTACATATAAAGAGCATAGCATTATTCTACATGCCAATGGAGCAGGTTCCATTCTGGAAGGTAACAGGCAGAGTTTACCCAGGCAAAAGCATGTCCCAAACTGTCCATTTTTATGTTGCGTTCCAGGGGTAATGACAGGGTAGAAAGCATATGAGCAACCAGCCAGCTCTCTCTCTCTCTCTCTGGTCTGGGTTTCCTTGGGTTTCATGCATACACAGGATAGTGGTACTTAACACATTGTTTCCCCTGTGGACAGGGCCGTCTTTAGCAGATGCAGCGCCGGGGTGCAAATATCCACCCAGCGCCCCCAAATTACCACGGATAGTGTTTGGCGTGGACGTAGCTGCGTACTACCAGCCATTCGGGGGGGGGCACAACTCTCCCCCGCAGTGATCCCCGCAGAGGCTTGGGAGTGAAGTTGTGTCCCTCCCAATCCTCCTCGGGAGGAGAACGCAGCTTCCCTCCCAAGCCTCCTTGGGAGGAGAGCGATCCCCACAGAGGCTTGGGAGGGAAGCTGTGGGCCCGCCAGCTTTATAGTTGGTGGGGCGCAGCTAGCGGACGTGCAGGGAAAGGGGAGGCCACCGGCAAATCTGCGCAGCTCCCCCACTTGCTGGGGCGCCCCTGAAAGGCTGGCGCACCACTAAGCCCTATGGGAAAGACGGCTCTGCCTGTGGAAGTAACTTTCAAAGGTGTAAACTTCAGGAGATGTTTGTTATCCTGCCAGACAGGATCATCCCAAGGAAAGCACTATCTAAAGGATTTATATAAAGCTCAGGCCACATGACTCGGACGCCTTGTTGTTATGGAAGGACAGATATAGTGAAAAGAGGGTTCATGCTTTGAATTCCATTGCAGCTGGCATGCCAGCTGCATCCTGCTTGGAGAGGTCAGATCTGTTCGCACTTATCCATGTCTTAGTTAGCTTCCTGGCTTGAGTTTTGCAATGCACTCTTTCTGTCGCTACCCAGAAACTTCAACTGGTACAAAATACTTGTACTGGTTATCTATTAGTTTTCAGGCTCAGTTCAGGATGGTGGCTTTTACCTATAAAGTCCTGGTCAGCTTCGGGCCTATGTACTTGAAGAGCTGTCTCTCCCTGTCCGTATCCGTCCCCTTGAGTGCCCAATTAACACCTGAAGTCCTCCTGTTACCAGGGCAGGTTGCAACAATTTAAAATTAAGAATAAAAAACAGTTAAACCACATTTATAAAGAAAGGTAGACTATATCACCACGACGACCACCACACCATCTTTATCTCATTTCCTCAACACAACTTTGTGGGTTTTTTTTACATTGCTACATGCTCTCACATTTTGTCTCAGCATCCCTTTGTTTGCATTTTTGTTTGCTTTTGGTATCTAGTGGTGGGCACAGCCAGAGACAAAAGGAGGTGAAGCAGCAAATGTAATATTTATATTTGTACAGTTCTTCTTCTTTGGTGATCACTCGTAGCCGAGTAAGATTGTCTTCCATAAACACGGTTTTAACAATGGGTCCGTAAGTGACTGTGGAGGCCGATTCTGGATCCACACGTCCTTCCACAGTGGGACATTGGTTTCTAGGCGGGAGTTGATCACGGTGTGGATTTTCCAAGCGTGCCTTCCTCTTAGCATGTTTCTCCCTTGCATCCCGAGTTCGAGTGTCTTCAAAGCCCATGACACCTTTGGTAAAGGCTGTTCTCCAACTGGAGCGCTCACAGGCCAGTGTTTTCCAGTTGTCAGTGTTTATACTACATTTTTTTAGATTTGCCTTGAGACAGTCTTTAAACCTCTTTTGTTGACCACCAGCATTATGCTTTCCATTTTAAAGTTCGGAATAGAGTACAGTAGTTGCTTTGGAAGACGATCATCAGGCATTCACACAACATGACCAGTCCAATGAAGTTGATGTTTGTACAGTAGGCTAGCTTCAACACACATTTTCATCCCATATATTTAAAGCACCCCGACCACGAATCCTGGGAACTGTGATTTGTTAAGGGTGCTGGGGATTGTAGTTCTCTGAGGGACAAACTACAGCACCCAGATTTTTTGGTTTTTTTTAAAATGTATGTTGTGTATGCAACTTCTGCCATCTGTCCTAGCAAACAAAGGCATCATCGATGTTCAATGACACATTTTAGTCAGAAAAAAAACACTCAAGGTAAATGTGATGCATCGCAAACGAGAAGTGTGGCTTAGGCATACCTGCCAAGTCTCCCACAGAAAAATACAGGATCATCAGCAGCAGCGGCACCGGAAGTTGTCTGGCAGCCATCTTGGGGGTGGCCGCATGGCGGCGGCCATCTTAGCGGGGCCATGCGGCCACCTCCAAGATGGCTGCCATGTGGCCACCCCTAAGATGGCCACCGGGCATGTGTAGATGCTATTTCCGGCACCAGCGGCGACCATTTTCTGGTGCCCATAGATGGACAAACCGGCACCAGAAAAATGGCTGCCGGCAGGAGCAGATTTAAGGGAGATTTACGGGAGAGCAGCTCAAACGGGAGACCGCCGTAAAATGGTAAGGAAAAATGGGGATTTCCCGGGGAATACGGGGTACTTGGCAGCTATGGGCTTAGGACGGTGTGTGGCCTGGGAAAAGATTTCAGAGCCAGATAGAATAGCCTTGTAGGCCCAATTTGTCCCCTAGATCCGAGATTCTCTACCTCTGATTTAGTGCATTCAACTCTCGCCCCGGTAGCAATACATATATAGTTTTGCATGATGCATAGGTACACTACCAGCAACATACTTTAAAGGAAAAAGCACAACTACACTTTGGAAATAGTTTTTAATCTCCTATTTGTGTGCCTGCCAGAGAGAGCAACTAGACTGGCAGACATGAGGGGCAGAGCCTTTTCAGGTGTAGCCCCACAACTGTGGAATGTATCCTGATTCCAATATGTATAATCAATTCAGGCCTTCAAACACACTCTAAACACCCATTTATTTCAAGCTGTTTCCTCTTAAGAGAGATATTGGGAGTTGCTATTTTAAATGGTTTTTGTTTGTTTTTTACATTAGCTGGAAATTTTCCACTCTTTGAAATTTAAATTTGCCAGTATATAATTGAATCCCATTTGAAAACATTGACAGACTGGGAGTGCCATCGGACAGTGGATTTAGTATTTGAAGCAAAAGTATATATGTGAAAACTGTTTGCTAATAGAATCAGGTGTGTCAGACAAACTTTCCCAGGTTACAGATTTTCTTGACATCTTAGTCGAGGAAGCCACTTATGCAAATATAGGCACTAGTAACTCTTAGATAGATATTTCTGCCAATGTTAACTCTTCAATGGCTTCCTACAAAAAGTAAATTGAGCCTGGGCTCCTTCTAAAATCTTAGATACCCCCCCCCCTTTGAAAATATTGAATCAGGCTTGAATTTTTCTGAGTCACTCCAGGTGAAAAATGAAGGCCTAGAGGAGATTGGGGGAGGGGAAGGGAGAGGAGGAGGCAGATCCTCAAAAGAACTGACACCAAATGGAGAGACCTTAAATGAAAGGCTACATTTGCACAGAGCAGCAGCGTAAAAGCGGGAATTTCAGTAGGCACAGCTTTTCTGAGGCTTGCATTATAGTTCGAAAATATTGGCCAGCTGAACATTCCACTTGTTTCAAGCATGGGAGTCCTGTGCCCCCGCGAAGGGTAATATTTAAAATATTTATAGCTCAATCTTCATTGGAGCACAAGTGTTTGTGAGCAAGCACTGGCCTAACTGAGCTTATCTTGAACTAAGTTAGAACTGAAAAGGAAAGAAAATAAAGAAAAAAGAAAAGAAAAGCAGCTACAACTCAGCATATTGCTGCCTTTAGTTCATTTTAAAACAACTGAATGTGGAGTGTGACTAGGTAATTTTTTTGGGGGGTGGGGTGGGGTTTAAGAATGATGTTACTGTGAAAACTTCTAACTTCCATAAAACAAAGATCCTCTAATTGTTTTTGCCTTGTTAATTATGAGTGTCTTCTTTATTACCATATTTAAAATTTTGATCAGGCATTCCCTTTCAGAAATTCACAACTTGATCTCACGAGACCTGCTGTGAATTCAAATGCTTTTGCTTGTTGTGGGTATAGTTTTTCATCTTGACGTTGTTCACAGTGACAAAATTTCTTCTCCAGATACTCCTTCTCTCTGTTTCCTCGCTTGGTTTCAAATTAGATTTTTTTGCTTTAGCTCTCACTCCATCCTCCGACATAACATTTTGCATACAACTTTGTATTATTCATGCCCAGTTCAGAAGATAACAACAACAACCACCACCCTCATGAAATCAGGCAGGGGTCCGGAAACAGGTATAAAAGAAGCATTGCTGGCTAAGGCACACTCAGGGCCAAAGGAGAGAGGACAGGGGCCGGCAAGGGAGCCATCGCCATTTCTGCCCTCTTTGAATACAAAGCAGGGGTGGGTTTATTTGTTACAAACGAAGAAGTGCTCAGGGGAGTGTACAGCAGCAGGTTCCCTTCCCTCAATTTAATTCATGCTGCTCCTTTGCTTTAAGCATTTTTATCCTAGCCCAGCTGGAATAGCAGAAATTTCTGAAAGCTTCATAAGTGAAAGGAGGATGAATTCATGCAGCTGCCTTATCAAGCTCTACCGACTGAGGTTGCTCCCACCCCAGCCTGCAAAGATGCAAACACAGACCCAGGGGCCCAGAGGAGCCGATTTGGGCCCCAGGTTATGGGTGCCCGGTGTGCATGACATCATGTTGCGACATGACATCATGACTTTGCACGCGCCCCCCTGGCCTCAGAACTTGACTTCCGATGCCACCGGAAGTCAGGTTCCTGGGCCTTGGAAAGCATCTCTGAGGTCTCTTGAGGCCTTGCGAGACCTTGGAAGTTGGGGGGGGGCTTGTGATGTGGGTGGTGAGCACCCACAACATTTTTTTTGTGGATGCTTGGGCACCCAGAGCCCCCTATAGTTGTCGCCCCTGCAGGAGGCAGTGCCAGCTTTCTGCACAAGCTGAGTAAGCTACAATTCAGGGCCTCCGATTACGAGGGGCCTCAAAGTACGAGAAAATAAATAAATAAATTTCAAAATTTACACAAATGGTTAAAAAATACTGTAAAGGGGAAACAGACTCTAAAACAGATGTTATCATTCTGATATGGCAAAAATACACCCAGTGGCTGCACAATTATCTGTCATGTTGTTTATAAATCTGTGCAGAGATAACTATAATATAGTTTTCATTTATGCCAAGTGAGAATTCATAGGTTATTTAAATTTGAAAAAATATTTCATATGCAAATAGGTGTAATGCAAGATATATAACAAGATGTTAACTTGTTAGATTCTTAAGTTCTTAGTTGCGTCCTTGCCTAGCTATCAGCATACATGCAAATATAAAAAGTTCATTATTTCCATTTTCCTTTGTACACCACTTTCCATTAAATCTGACATAGTTCAGAGCCTCAGCACATCTCACCCCAGTCCTGCTTGGAGGAAAGGGAGGAAGAAAGCATGGGGAGAAGCTACCTGGTTGGCCCCTGCTACTCGCTTGCTTGCTTCTTCCACTGACACCCCACTCCCAGCACACAGACAGCCCTTGCTGAGTGTGCCTTCCTCTGCAGGGCCCTTCCTTGTTGTCCTCCCACCCACCTGCTAGCTAGCCAGCTCCACAAGTGCCAGAAAACCCAGCAGCGAAAAATATTGGGCCAGCATGCCCAGCAGCAATGCAGCCATTTTAAGTCTGCAAAACTGCCAGGGAATTTAGGACAAGCTTCTCCCTTCTCCACCCCCCCCCCACCCCCAAGCGTAAGTTATTTGCACTATCCCACCATCACCCTATTTCCACTTTTAACGTCCAGGCTGTGCTTGCTGCACTTCACGTCTGCTCACTTCTACAAAAAGATAAAGTATGTGTGAGTGACTACATCACAAAGAAGCCAAATTAATTTGGCGCATTGCCAGGGTACCCTAGCGCTATACTGTACATAATATTTCAGGTATGAAAAGCTACAGGATTTCATCAGGAAGCTATGCAGCGATTGCCAATGATGCCATGTGGCTGCCCTTAAAGTTTTGAGTGCGCCAATTCTCTCAGATGAGGGAGCGTGTATGATTCTCCTGATTTTGTCAAGAGCACAAATCATCCTGAATGAACATGAAAAGACCCGCCAGGAGGTGCCCTTCAGAGCAAGCAAGGATTTGAGCCTAGGTCTCCCTGGTCAAAGTCCTTTACACCAAATAATCTCTCAGGCTATAAGCCAAATATTATTTTGTTTTCCATATAAGATACAAACTTACACAAATAGCTCATTCATTGTTAGGTACACTTCACTTAATGCTTTCCTGTGTGAAATGCTGGTGGCAGAGTATATTCCAGTGTAGAATATTGATATTCTTGCCAAGAGATGGCAATTTTCTCTGTGCTTTTTTTAAATTCCATTGTTGTTGTTGTTTAGTCGTTTAGTTGTGTCTGACTCTTCGTGACCCCATGATACCTGCTTTTCAAAATCCGTCAGTCATTTACACCTTCAGCACCCCCCTACAACCCCCTTGCCCCTTAGCATCCCCCCGTAATCCCACTGCCCCCAGACGGTGGTAACACCCACTTATGGAAACCACTGGTTTATAGGTTTGCATCTTATGAAGCATTGCAGTACACTATGGGGTCTTTGAAAGCACAGAAAAACCCATGTCAAAGATACTTACGTTAAACATTTGAGGCATTAATAAGAAACAGAATATATTTCAAATGTTCTTTCAAAACCCCTTTATTTTATTTTAAGGGGGAAACATTGAAAAATACGATGTTTTATTTTCCTCCACTTGCTATAAATTAATGACACAGTCTAATTTTGAAGAAAACTCACCAGATGTTGTTTCTCGAGAGCGGATGTCCAGTGATGTTTAGCATTTCCCCCCCACTGTTCCATGCGCTGCAGTCCAGCCATTCTGCATGGCAGTAATCAAAACGTGTTCCCTCTCAGCAAATCCAATTCATGTCTTCCCCCTTCCCCTCCCCCCACCAGTAAGAGCAGGCTTTTGGGCCATCGATCTGTACAAGACAGAGTGGTCTTTGGGTACTGCTTATTTCCAAGGGGGCTATAAAAGGCAGATGGTCTCATTAGAAACAATTTATGCATATCTATTTCTAAGAGAAGAACGCTGCCAGAGTAGGCTGAGCTGTTTTCACCATGCAGGAGGAAAATATCAGCGCTTGCAAATGTTTCCCGTTTGCAAAATAACAACCCACCTGAACCAGCTAAGCAACCAATTCCTCAAGTTGCTGAAGGTTGTTAGATGCCACTGTTATCACGCTGCTAGTCTGCTAGTCTCCGGGGCAAACAGCAGCCACATTCCTCAAAGTGCCATTACATTTTGCAGGGAAGCCTCCTTCTCAGTGCCACAGTCCCCCCTGTGCTAAGGCCATTGTTTCCACTATTATTTCCACTCTCCAGGTCAAATGGGCTCATTAATTAGAAAGATGAGCCTAGCAGATCCAATTGCTCACCAGCAATTTCCCCCACTCTCAGGTGTCATTTCCCACCTTCAGCTAAGCCTAGATATCCCCTGGTGCTGTGAAGAATGGGGGTTTCTCTTCCTCCTTAAATCACGTAACTGGCTGCCAGGTATCTATGCTGTCACCGTGGGGAGGAAGGAGAAACATTTTTCACTCCTGCCATTTGCTTCTCTCTCTTCTTGACATGGTCCTCTACCTTCAGAATTGCCTTCCCGCGTTTGCCCTCTCCTACCCATCATGTCCTTCTGCTGACAGCTCCAAGCAGAGTTCTCTTTCCCTGTCACTGCAACACCGTAAGTCCAGCTCATCATGCCTGTCTGGTTTCTGCTGCTGCTGCAGCAGCTTGGGGTCAGAAATGCCCAGGGAGGTGGGTCTTCTTTGAGTGACAACAACCAAGAAACCTTTCTTGTTCTCCTGCATGGCTGTGCTTAAAGAAGAGCATGCTCTCCAAAGCTGATAGATGATAAGTCTTGTTTTGTTTGTTTTCAAGTGGCTGAGGGAGCCTTCACAGGTGACACAGAAGCCGCTTTTAAAATGTAAGGTGCCTCCGTGATGATGTAAAAAGGCTGGTGTTCACAATCAACTCCCTACTATTAGACCCCTCCTTCCTTCTTACGTGTGTGTTTCAGATTGGAAGACACCACACCCTAAAGCATAGAGCCAGATGTTTCATTTTAGCAGGTGTGAGGAACCTTTGCCCCTCCAGATGTTGCTGAACTGCAACTCCCACCTCCCCTGGCTATTGGCCATGCTTGCTGGGGCTGATGGGAGTTGTAGTTCAGCAACATCTTGATATATAGAAATAGGGTTGGTGTGCCAGCCTAAGACTCTGTGGGTTCACAGGTGGCAGAAACAGTACATCACGGTTATTGTTTTCAATATTCATAGCCAAGTTATCAGGCCAGCTTATAACAGATTTAAAATAACATTGCGTTAAAATTATTTAAAATATGCTTTCCCCAACAACCATTAGCAGAAAAGTTCTACAAAAGGAAAGACTGATCATCAGCTGAACTGAATGTTTGCTGGCAGATTGGTTGTTCAGAGTTTCCTCGCCCTCATCACTGTCTCTGAACTCATTATTTGCTATTATCTGCAAGAATCTGAGGCTCCACTATACATTGAAAGCAGTGTCATACCACTTTAAACAGTCACAACTTCCTCCAAATAATCCTAGAATTTCTGCCCTCACCCTTCCCCTCAGGTGGGTGGGGTTTGCGACATCGCTCGAGGCTTACCTGGAACGGGTGCCACCCACCTGCTTGGGTTGGCCTATGACCCGCCACCTGGCCAGGGGGAGGTGGAGTTAGGCCAAAGAAAGTAGTCTGAGCCTTGTGGTCAAGCCTCTTTGTTCTTTCTTCCTGTAGTTTGTTAAGGATGCTGAGAGCTGTTAGGAGACCCCTGACCCCTTCACAGAGCTATGAGTCTCAGAACTATTTAACAATAAACTCTTCTTCCCAGGGAACTCTGGGAATGGTAGTTCTGTGAGCAGAACAGGGCTTTCCTAACAATGCTCAGCACCCTTAACAGACTACAATTCCCAGGATTCTTTGGAGGAACTTGTGACTACCCAAAGTGGCATGCTGCTGCTTTACATGCTTAGTGCAGGTGGGCCAGTGTGTTAGAAGTTCTCCTCATTCTCACAGCTCATATTGCTAAGAGAAGTTTCGCAAGCAGCACATCCTCTCCAGTTATATTTGCGTGGACAAAGAAGGGGCAAACTAGATTCTCAGGGGCCATGTGGAGAGGAAAGGTTAATAAACATGCATCTACACAGACATATATGCAAGACTGCACCCTTCACTAGTCTGTATTCAGCCTGGAACAACTTCAACCTTTGGAGACTTCGGATGCTTCCAGGTGATCTGTTTATTGAACATTCATCCTGATTTGTTTGCAGGGAGATTAGATGATGTTGGGCACACTGGCGGAGGAACGGGGGTGCGGAGGGAGCGCACTGCCCCCGTCACAACTATTCCTGTAGGGTGCCATCACTGCAGCCCCCCCGACACGCATCGCACCCTCCTGCATGTGCAGGGCACCACGTGCCCACAGGCGGCGCATCATGCCCCCGGAATGCGCATCATGCCCCCAGGGCACCAGCCACTGGTTGGGTATTGACTTAGCATTCATTCTGATTTGTTTGTAGGCAGGTGAGGTCAAAGGCAGATCTAGGGGAGCATGGCTGGTTCGGTTGCACCGAACACAAAGCTTCTGGGGTGCTGTAGCAGGGGCCGCAGCAATGGCATCAAACAGAAGGCGAGAGGCATGTGGGGGGGACCCCTGGAATTTGGCGTCACAAAAGGCACTGCTGAAATTTGAGATGCCAAAGTCCATCACTGGTTAGGTGACTTTCCTTATGGTAAAAAGTCTGATATTTTGGGGAAGCTGCTTTGCTGCGCAGGACCTCCCACTCAACTATAATCGCGCAGGCTGAACTTGCCAGTACAGTACAGTACAGTATTTTCAAGTGGGATTAAATCCCACTTGAAAATAGTGACAGTCTGGAAGTGTCATTTTTGTTTTCTCCCGATAAACATCTGAGTCCAGAAGGGCTGTACTGTAGCTCAGTAGCAGAGCATGAGCCCATTCCATCCCTGGCTTCTTCAGGTAGTGCTTGCGGGGGGTGAGTACCCTCTCTGAAAATCTGCTTCTCAGTGGCCTGCTTCTGGTCAGTGTATTCAGAAGTTATATGAACCTTTGGTCTGTTTTGGGATAATTGGTGAGTCTTTACAGATTTGAGTTAGGAGACCATTCCACAATTGTGGGGCCACAGCTGAAAAGGCTCTGCCCTGCATGCCTTCTAATCTAATTGATCTCTCTGGCACACAAGTAGAAGCTCTGAGGCTGGATTCAAAGAGTGCTCAGGTTTATACCTTATATTCCCTTTAAAGTGTGTGTGTGTGTGTGTGTGTGTGTGTGTGTGTGTGTAATTTGTTTTATTGAAAGATTTTCATGGATAACAAACGTACTTACAGGTCAGTTACATTCGGTGTGAGACGCTGCTTTTTTTTTTGAAAGGCAAGGTTGTTGAGCTTTTTCCAGGGGAGTGTGTGTGTGTGAAGGAGATCTACCAGGAACACCCCGCGATCTACCAGTAGATCGCGATCTACCTGTTGGATATGCCTGGCATAGTGTATGTGTAAAGTTTTTTTGTGCCAGCATCATGAGGAGGCTCTGTTTCTGTTGGCAGTGCAAGAGGTTGGAGAGCAGTTTTAAAGAATATTGATGGCAGCAGCATACCCTTTGCATGATGGAAAACGGATTTTGCATATATGGTTACGGTGGCTAGACATTCAGAGCTGGGGAATCTCAGGTCCAGGAGCCCAATGTGGCCCCCCAGTCCCCTTTGTCTTGCCCTTGGATTGATGATAAGGCAGCCTCCAATGCAAGCTACCAGTAAACCGAAGCAAAGCAAGGTAATTTAAACCACAGCTGCAGCAGGGGAAACAGTCCCTGGGATCTCAGTTTGGGATATTATTACCTCGCTGGCAACTGAGACGTTTCTGTTCCTTGCTGCTTCCAGCTCATCTGTGCTTCCTTCTCTCGCCCTTTCCTCGCGCAGACTGTGCCAAGCATCCGATGAGGAAGTGGCTTGGCCCCTTTTCTCGAACGCCCTTTCTGTACAAATCCACGCAGCGCCTGGAGGAAGCTGTTGCAACTGGCTGGAACACAGGCAGAATGTTCCAAGTCATTTATCTGCAAAGGGGCTAGAGAGAACGAGCTCATAAACTATTTAATGTATTCTGCCAGAGTCCTAAGTTCCAGCCAGCCGCCGCCAAGACAAGCAGCATGGCTGGGAATCTGTCTTTGCCATGGATTTCTGCCAGCTAAGGAGGGCAAAGGATGGGCAAAGCAGGTTTGCAGAAGGGAATTAGCCCTCACTTGCCACCCAATGGCATTACATACAATCCTCGAGTTTAAGAGGACTGGTGCTGTCATTCTACTTGTCTCTGTTGCTTTTGCTCATTCCTCAACCTTCTTATTTGTCTGCTGAAGGGCAAATTGCTCCATTTCTAATGTCCATTTTTCATGCTGCTCCAAAGAACACCATGAAGTTTCACTGAAAACATCATACAGGTTCAATGGTTCTGGGCCCTGCATTAACAATTAGATAATCTACACAAAAACATACCAAACTGCCTTGTAGTTAATCCTTCTGAAATTGCAGTCTGCATTTTCAGGTATATGACTTTTGGACTCAGGGAATTCTACATTTCCTGAATAGGCTCTTGAAAAACGAATAAATTTAATAATGGTGGGGGTGAGAATAAATTCCAAAACATTAATCAGTCATATGTGATGCAGCTGTGCTACAGTCTGCAGTGCAGCTCCCAAGCTGTTGCGCACCTTCCAACATTTATCCAATGAAAATTAGGACATCCTAAGGAAAAGTGGGGCATTCTGGGATCAAATCAGAAACCGGGGCGGCTTCTCTAAATTGGGGATGTCCCTGGAAAATAGGGACACTTGGAGGGTCTGCTGCACGTACACACATAGGTCTTTAGATTGCATATGGCAATTAATAGTCTTGCAGCTTGGCCTACCTCACAGGGTTGTTGTGGAGATAAAATGGGATAATGTCAGTTTTGACCCACAAAGTTCCTTGGATTAAAGTTGGGTAGATGAATGTGATGAAAAAACTTAAGTTTACATTCAAGTGAATGAAGAAATTAAACATTTTAGGCATTGTCCATTAGTTGTCTATTTAGTTCCCATCTTCATTCCATATTTGAAATTATCCAGCTGAATGCTGCCTTTCAAGAAACCCCAGAACTAAGCAAAATAAAAAGCTTACTAGTTATCACAGCCTCCATTTTAGTACCGTCAGTAAAATTCATGGGTAATTTAAACCAACCAGAAATGTTTACATTTGTGTAAGGTGCTGTGGAAAATACAAAGGAACAAGTTTTTTTTAAAAAAAATGCTGTTGAATGTGAAAACCCACCTCCGGCTAAATTAAAAGCAGCATTCCTTTTGCAAGACAAGGCACCATCAGAGGTGAAAACAGGTAGAGAAACCAGCACCTGTCATGTGTGCTGATCTTTACAACTCGTGAGTTCAACGCTAATGAGTTATGGGCAGGCCCACGAAAACATAATGTGTAAATTAGGAATTTAATGATGTGTAAGATTAAAAGCTGTGTGGGGCTGCATGTATTTAAGGCTGCCATCTTGTGTTCAGATAGGAATTACTTGATCACACCACATCCTTTTCTCTCAGCTTAAAATAATTCGATTATGTCCAATAGACAAGGCAACCAGAGTTCTGCCAGCTGACAAGACTTGTGGCTTTCTCTCCAGATCTGTGAGGAAGATTTATTAGGGATTCACCCCAGTGTAAAAGAGCAAACTGACCTTGGTAAGCCCCCCCCCAACCACACACAAATAAGGTAAGTGCAACTCTAGGACTGATTCGAAACATGATTCGCCATCTCTCTGCAACCCCCTCCCTTTAACTGTGGCTGCAATCATATTAATAGAGCTGAACTTTGCGAAACACTTCTGTTAGCAGCCTTTAGGAAGAAGCACCTTCCCTCCTTAGTAAGAAATTTCCAAGTATCTCAGTTCCCACATGTTGTCAGTTCTCCAAAGCACATCTGCGAAACAGGAGGAGGATTCTCAGCCCAGCTGGTTTCGACTAGGAAACACAGCAAGGACCTTCCAGTGCTATGGTTCCACGTCCACCTCAAAGATACCTGAGTTCATCCCCCAGTTTACTACCACTATTTTATGTAGCAGAGCTACAGCAAATGGAAGGCCTTCAATCTATTGAGCCGCTGTTTTGTGTCTGTAACTTACAAAGCACCACTTCTCTGCCACGTCCTCCATACTCTACAAAGAGACAGACCCACCGATAAGAAACCACCAGAAGGAAACAGCTCTGAAGACTGTTGTTGTTTAGTCGTTTAGTCGTGTCCGACTCTTCATGACCCCATGGACCATAGCACGATGGGCACTCCTGTCTTGCACTGCCTCCCGCAGTTTGGTCAAACTCATGTTCGTAGCTTTGAGAACACTGTCCAACCATCTCGTCCTCTGTCGTCCCCTTCTGGATTTTTCTTATTTGGGCAAGCAGGCAATGGGGATGGGTGAGCTTAGTTTGTCATGCGCACTTTTAACCTATAGTTTAACATCTGTTTTAAAATATGCTCTTGGCCCTGAGCATTCAGAATGTGTGGCACAGTGGTCAGAGTGGCAGACTAGGACCTGGGAGATCAGGGTTCAAATCCCTACCTGGCCATGAAGCTCATTGGGTGTCCTTGGACCACCCAAGGTAAAAGAAAGAAAAAAATATTTTCAAATAGTTTTGTTTTTTAAAAAGGGAAGGGACCTCTTTGCATGACGAGGGGGGTGCCTGGGAGCACCTTGGCACCCATGGGCACCATGTTGGGGGCCACAGGGTTAGACCAGCTGCGGAGAAAGGATTACAGAGCTGGTAAAGACAGCTGTCACCCAGGTAATTTTAGACTCCACACTTAATAGTCTTATTGGGTGGGTGGATGTGTTCCTCCTTAGCTGGTAACATATATGACTTCTTATTTCAAAATGTGTTATGTCTGCCCCACTAGCTCGACAGACCCTCCAAGTGTCCCTATTTTCCAGGGATATCCATGATTTAGAGAAGCTGTATGGGTTGCTGATTTTATCCCAGAATGTCCCGCTTTTTCTTAGGCTGTCCCTATTTTCATTGGGGAACTGTTGGAAGGTATGGAGTTAACCAACCCCCGAGCCATCTGGAGGCAATCCTGTCTAGCACAGCTTTCCAAACTGTGTGTCGCGACACGTTAGTGTGTTGGCTGCAGTGTGTAGCATGAACATTTCCCATGCTCCTCCCAGGGTTGGAAAGGGGTTAACCTCTAGTTTGCTAGTAAAACTGAACTACTGTGTCGCAAAATGATGCATGTCTAAAAAGTATGTCACCAACATGAAAAGTGTGGAAAGCTCTGCTGTATAGGGAAGTTGTTTTTTTATGTTTGATGTTATGTTGGAAGCCGCCCAGAGTGGCTGGGGCAACCCAGTAAGATGTGTGGGGTATAAATAGTAAAATTATATTTCTGGAATGTGACATCCCTATTTTCATTGGAGAAATGGTGGAAGGTATGGTTTGAGGATCCTTCTGTTCATTCTGCTGAGTGAGGCCCAAACATTTGCCCCAAAGTCCTGCCCTGGTGACACCACTGGGGGATGGACATGCTTGATGGGACATAGGTAAAGGTAAAGGGACCCCTGACCATTAGGTCCAGTTGTGACCGACTCTGGGGTTGCGGCGCTCATCCCGCGTTATTGGCCGAGGGAGCCGGCGTACAGCTTCCAGGTCATGTGGCCAGCATGACAAAGCCGCTTCTGGCAAACCAGAGCAGCACACGGAAATGCCGTTTACCTTCCCGCTGTAGTGGTACCTATTTATCTACTTGCACTTTTGATGTCCTTTCGAACTGCTAGGTTGGCAGGAGCTGGGACTAACCGCTGACCATGTCAAGCCCTAGGCTTGGTTTAACCCACAGCACCACCCGCGTCCCCTCATGGGTTCACAGACCACCTGCTCACGACTACGGTGAGATGCATTAAGTGGTGACTGGTGCTCATTGGGACTGGCAGGGCAGAGGGCAGGCTGGCCAACACTAAGGGGAAGCTGAGCCAACTGATTCTACATTTGTCCCATCCTCCTCTTCCCTGCTGAGTTGCACAAGGGCAAGAAGAAGTCTGAGGAGGAGGAAGCTGGCAGGCAGTGCCATCTCCTGGACTGGTTGTTGTAAGAGAGCAGGCAGGCAGGCAGGCAGGCAGGCAGGCAGGCAGGCAGGCACGCACGCACACACACACACACACGCACACACACACACACACACACACACAGGTGGTGCAGTTCTCCATTCACCTTAATGGGCCAGCCTCCACTGGATGTAAAGGTAAAGGCAAAGGGACCCCTGACTACCATATTAGGTCCAGTCGTGACCGACTCTGGGGTTGTGCGCTCATCTCGCATTATTGGCGGAGGGAGCCAGCGTATAGCTTCCAGGTCATGTGGCCAGCATGACAAAGCTGCTTCTGGCAAACCAGAGCAGCACATGGAAACGCCGTTTACCTTCCCGCTATAGCGGTTCCTATTTATCTACTTGCATTTTGATGTGCTTTCGAACTGCTAGGTTGGCAGGAGCTGGGACCAACCGCTGACCATGTCAAGCCCTAGGCTTGGTTTAACCCACAGCACCACCCGCGTCCCCTCATGGGACATACCTGGGCTTTATTTTATTACCTTAGTCAAGAAGGAATATGCGTTCATGATACAAAGGAAAAGAATTATAGTGACTGGTCTCTCTCTCTTGCCCCCACCCCCCAGCCTTCAGCTTATGCTTGTAAATATTCCAGGACGAAGCTGATCTCGCTAGTCTATGCAATGAATTCTGATAGCTTTCTTTGAACAACTAGTCTTGATGTTGTTGCGTTTCCGATTTTAGTGCAGCTTGCTGTTTCTGGAGAAATGTGGCTCTCTCCCTCCTCCCAACTGGTATTGGCGCTGCTGGTTGGACTTCTATGTGATTGCAGCTGTAGGAGGAGAGTGGCAGTCGCTGCCGGGTGGTGCCAGTGGCATTCCTTGTGATTAGTAGCACACTCCCCTCTCCATCCAGGCTCATCCGGGCTTTGAAACAGAAAAAGGGCCTCAAGGGTTTTCAAACATTTTAAGATTTATTTTTCTGACTTTGCAGTATCAAGCCGATAGGAGTGCTCAGGTTAGCCGTCCATCACAATTCATTGCAATTGCACCCAGAAGAACAAAACCACGACCCTGGTGAATAGCGGCAGGTGCTGCCCCATTCATTGCTGAAGGATCATCTCCACCCCCATTCTTCTGCCCAGACACTGAGGTCCAGCTCCAAGGGCCTTCTGGCGGTTCCCTCACTGCGAAAAGTGCCTTTGTGGATCACTCCTGTCCTTCCCTTCCCTCACCTGTGGACTGCGAGAAGAGTAGCTGTGGCCTATCAGCCTTTTCACTCTGCTCATGCACAGCTAAGGCTAGAATTTTTGTTGCCGGTGGAAAATGGAGGAGGCTCCCCCTGTCTCTTGCTCTCGCTGTCCCTGTCAACAACCTATTGCCCACATGACAGTCTTTCATCTGTTTTCCATTCTTCATGAAGCACCTTAACAGCACTGCAAGTCTGAAAGTGTGTTGTGCGGCTTTGATTGTCTTTCTGAGAGTGAATGGGCTGAAAGCTCATCATGATAAGAGCTTAGGGATAAATCCTAATGGTACATTTGATTTTTCAGCAGCTGGGTAGGGTAGACTATGTAAACCTCCAGCAAATCTTCTTGGCCCATCATCAAACACCTTTCAGTAATGCGGACAGGTGGGGTGGCCAAAGTATTACTAAGAGATCTTGGACAGCACAGTTTGTACCATCAAAAAAACCTTATCAGCTTTATTTTCTTTCCACTATGCCTTATTATTTCTGCTGTTCGGGGATTTCTCCAGTATTCCAGTTTAGTACTGAAGCACCAAAGTGGGAATGTAGAAAGTCCTTGTGTGTAGCCATGCCATAACTCAGGGTTAGCCTGTCAGATGTTGTTGGTCTACAACTTCTGATCACTGGCCAGACTGGCTGGAGCTGATGGGAGTTAAAGTTCAACAACATTTGAAGGGCACCCATGTTGGTCGTCCTTGCTTTAGCTGGGTATTTTAGTATCTGGGTACAAATTAAGTGTTTTTTTTTTTAAAAAAAACCCAATTGTAATGGTGTTTACTGATGAGAAAGCCCCAGTCCTGAACAAATGTAACTGAAGAGGGAAAAGGAATCCTTGCTGTGTGGCGGTGGGAGTCAGTTTGCTTTTTTAATTTTTCCTTTTTCCTTAATTGCAGCCATGCCCCCTGTCCTTTACAGGTCAATGGAGTGTATATTGACTAAGCCACCCCTTGCCTAGTCAATTTCACTCCTTCATGGAAAGAAAAAGAGCATATTATTGAATGATGGGAAATGGCTGATAAAGGTTGGCAGCTGAACAAGTGCTTTTGCGATAAGAAAGAATGTACTCATTTAGATACTAAAATGCACCTCTTTTTAAAAGCTTCATCCCTATACCTCTATAGAGACTGGGGAATGTGCTGCCTGTATTGAGCTTGATCTCTCAGACACCCATGACAATCACACCAAAACCCACACAACATGTATATTGCCGCAGCGCTAGCTGGGCATCTGGAGGAAAGTACTGTTTTGGCTTTTGCACGACAGTATGAAAATAAACCAAAGCGATTTGCCAAGAAATCATGGTGGGACACAAAATGAATCTTTGCTTCATGAACCTTGGTAGTGCTTTATTAGGATCTACAAGATGCCGCCCAGATCATTTTTTGGAAGTCATGTTTCTTGTTCAGGATAACAGAATTGGAAATGGGGGTGGTGGGTGTCTCAATTAGCTCATAAACCTGTGCCTGGGTCATGCCCTTCAAACTCAAACAGCACATTGCATGCAGCTGGATGGGTGTGCAATCTGAGTGAATGAGGAGCGGGGATAGAATGGTTGAATCAGGCCCACCCTCCCCACCACTCCTCCGCCATACTTGATTATAGCCTCCAAGACTGCTTTTCATCCAAAAACAATACTCCATATCAGAAAGAAATGCACAATTGCATGGGATGTGAAGGGTGTAGCTGGGCATTCAGGAAGCTGGTGGATAGTTTCATGACTAGATTCTCCTCTGAACAAAACATTGTCTGCATGTAGAGTTCTAGCCTGTTTCCTTCTCCCTGTCATGCTAGTTTTCTAGCTTCAGGTCTTCCCAGTATTATTGATTATATGGAGGAATATTCAGCCATGAGAGCCATACCTGTTGTTCATAGTGGTATAAACCAGACACACATCTGTCTTCTCAGTGGGAAGTAAGATTGGCTTATAGTTCCCTGGATTCTTTGCAGGAAGTCACATGCTTTACAATGTGTAGTGCATATGCAGCCTTAGTCAAAAGCTTTAACTGAGTAATCTTAAACTAATTTTAATGCACAAAGGAGATTCATTTGCCTTCAGTTCTCCCTCTACACATCCATTTGGATTACTCTATACAGTAACTGGAAGGACAGATCCTGAAGCTGAGGCTCCAATTCTTTGGCCACCTCATGAGAAGAGAAAATTCCCTGGAAAAGACCCTGATGTTGGGAAAGATTGAGGGCACAAGTAGAAGGGGACGACGGAGGACGAGGTGGTTGGATAGTGTTCTCGAAGCTACCAACATGAGTTTGACCAAACTGCGGGAGGCGTGCTCTGGTCCATGGGGTCACGAAGAGTCGGACACGACTAAACAACAACAAACATAACTGTTTTTAAAAATGCTGTGGTATGTACTCCTAGATCTTGGAGGCAGGACACAATATGAATCAATAATACTAGTCTTCTACACTTCTGCCCTTGAAGCAAAAAGTAAAAATTACCTCTTTTCATTCTCCCCCCCCCATGGGAGTTCAATTTTTATAATGACACCACACAAGAACGAGAGGCAGGGAAATGGGGAAATGACACTGTTCTGAAATATGCTGCCTAAAGCAACTGCTTCAAGTTCATTCCTGGTAAGGCCAGGCATGTGAATCAAAATAAATAAAACACAATCAGAAAAAACAATGATCATAATGAACTTCACGTGGTTCTCAATTTTCTTTTGTGTTTTAACAGGCTGACTAAATTTATATGAGAGGTTTTTCATCCAGAGGCTGAGAAATTCTCCTTCCCTATAACTATCTATCATCTTTTCACAGTTGTTTCATAAGCTTCTTTAACAGGGAAAGATGCGATTATATGAAGCTATTGATAACATTCCTCTCTGCTACAATTAACAGAGGAAACCTGTAGAGAATTGGGGTGGTAAGGTTAATAAATTTAATTACGCTCTCAGATGAGAGCCAAAACCCATTTTGTGCTGAGGTTTGGCAACAGGAACAACCAAACATTAGATTAGCTGTTTAGAAAAGTCTACCAAACAATCTTGCAAATTCTGCCCCATAGTGATATTGTGCAAAAGCTCAAAAAGGGATTAAACAATGATACAGGATGGGATGGTGACCGTTGCTGACAACACAGGCCTTTTCACATGATATTGAAAAGCACCTTCCTTCAAACCTCTCTTCTACTGTTTTTGGACGTGGTATGAATGTTGCAAGTGTTGTAATAGATAGCCAATGAGAGCCATTTTAAAATCTACTGTACATTCTAGTCAAGTTACAGATGCAGAAAATAAGTGAACTCCTGTCAGGAGACTGGAATTGTGCTCTCGAGCTATACGTCCAGCTGCTTTGGACAACTTAATAAAGGCAAAGTCTTTTAATTAGGCTAATTGCTCTTTGAAGTAGAGCATGCAAGCTTTTGATTTACACAGATCTCTTCATCAGGCAGAATGGAAAAGAAGCTTTTTGATTTTCAGCTGTAAACATTAAAAAAAAAATCATACATGTGAATATACTTAAGTCACCATGTCACGTAGGTAGTGGGCTGAATCCCAATGCATTTAGCATGTCAAACAAGCATTTCATAAGACACATTAATCAGCAGCATGGTTACAGGCCATTCTGCTCCTCGTGCTATGATGCTTGGAAGGTTTCCGGGGTGTTAAATTTCCCTGAAGCTGGGAATACTGTATGGCCATTACACCATTCCCTTTTCACGAGAAGCTGGAACCATGGCCATATTCAGAGTTCAGGGAGCAGGATGGACATACTCCCAGTTAATTAAATTCTATGAGGATACAGACAGAGTTCTGCACTATGCAGCAGTGAGTATTGTTGTTTATCTGTCTCTTGTCTACTGCAGAAATGACCATTGTTTCCACCAGCTTGATCTTTTCCCCCAGTGTTGCCCTAAGCACCTCACTAATGTGTTTTAAAAGTCAAAAAAATACCTCCCCTTCTGAATGCATTCAGCAGACAGGGCGATCTGGGTTGAGCACAACTTATACAAGTGTTGTGCACAAAAGCCATTCTTCAAACCAGCCCAGCTTGCAGTGCATCATTCTCATATATGGATATTAATTTATGTGCTCACTTGTATACAAAAGCTCCACTGTCTCTATAAGTTATAGACGCAATCATCCAAGGAGGCATCAGAAACACCTAAAGTCAATTCTGGTGTCATAATTTCCTACTCTAACCTGAGATGCCAAATCATGGCTCTTTTCGATGAGAAGCAGGTGTATGAAAAGACTCCCCCACCTTTTCGGAATGGCAGGTTTTATTCCTCCATAAAATAAATTTATGTTAGGAAATAATAGGTGGCTAGGCCAGTGCTATAATATAGGGATCCAGGCTTGGGTGCCAAGCATAGTTTACTGCAGGGGATTTTTTTTCTTCTTCAGAGGAAGGAAGAGCCTTACACCCCCATCCGAAAAAAGCGCCATAGAAATATGTCTTCAGTAATTTCAACCGAACTTACCTCTATGAACTGTACTTGGGGTCGGGGTGCCAGTTGCCTCTTGGTGAGTAAAAACTGAAATACAAGGGGAGGAAATTCAACCAGTAGTGTTTTCAAATTGGAGTTGAAATACTTTCCTCGGTGGAGATGCTACCAGTGAAATTTTAATTAAATCGGGAGAGTTATAACAAGAAAAGCATGGAATTATTACCCCAGGCATACCTGTCAAGTGTGCTTTAAAGGAAAGGACACCTTATATTTGTTTATTTTTCTAAGCTGTCTTTTATTCTTTGGTTAATTTGATGTGGCTCTGACTGTTCATATACCATATTTTTCCGTGTATAAGATGATGGGTTTTTTTTTGTTTAAAATAATGTAAAAAATTGGTGGTTGTCTTATACATGGAGAGTGCATAGGGTGGATGGGCGATTGGTTTCAGCTGCGAGCAGACAATTGTCAGTGGCAATTTGGCGTGTGATTGGTGGCTGTGGCAAGGGCTGCTGTTGTTTGGCTGCTGCAAGAGTGTTTGATTGGCGGCTGCTTGCTGCGACCGGGTGGATGATTGGTGGCTTCTGCGATGCGTGGTATTGGCAGCGGCGATCAGGCAGATGAGCGATTCCCCCCCCTCCCCAAAAGCTCCACAACTCTGGTCAACCCCCCCCAAAAAAGTTTAACAACTCTGGTCAATCTCCCCCCCATATTTTGTGTCCCCCAAAAGGGGGGTTGTCTTATACACGGGGGCATGTTATACACGGAAAAATATGGTATGTTCTAGTCCTCTCAGTGCTTGACTTTTGCCACACATTTTTGCTGTGTGGTTTCCACTTTAGTGTTCCTGATCCCCACAGTCCAGAGCTGCTCCGCTGTGTTTCAGACCCCCACAAGCTTGTAAAATATACAGAGACAGGCTGGGCTGTGTAGCACTAGCTCCTTGCACTCAGTATGTGAGGTGCTCCAGCAAAGAAGGCAGTTGCCTTTACCTAGGGAACCAGCCCCACTCTCAAGTCTGTTCTCCAGTGCCAAAAACAGTCTGCTTTATTCAGTGTTCAGTGATGCTTTGCTTGCATACAGTTCCATGCCTAAGTCTTTTCACTGCCACAGGTGAAAAGGCTAAACTGCTGGCCTACCTTAGCTAGTTACATTTCCCTTGGCCCCTGTACTGCATTGGCTTCCTCTTCCACTGATAACTTGAAGGGGCTAGAGATCAGTAGAAGAGCACATGTGGTGGGTACAAAAGGTCCTTGGTTCAATCTTCAGCATCTCCAGATGGGAAAAGTCCTTGTCTGAAACCCTGGAGATCTGCTGCCAGCCAGCACTGTCAAAACACTGATCTAGATGGAGCAGTTGTCTGATTTTGTATAAGACATGTTCATATCTCCAAGAAGGTGCAAAATACGCCACCCTAGAACAGCTGTAAGGTTCCTTTCCCCTAGAGATGCTGTTGTACCCTAGGAAATGTGCATGGGACCATCTTAGAACTGATCTCCCTTGCACCCACAATAATTGCAGGGGGTTGGACTAGATGATCCTCTGGGTCCCTTCCAACTCTACAATTTTATGGTTGTATAAAAGTCCTGCAGCAGCATATTTGGATACAGTATACTAAAAATTTGTCAGCCCTAAACTGTTTGACAGATTTGCCAAGATTTTGCAATGTGTTCAAGCCATCTAGGGTAGCCTCCTCTGAGCACCTTAACAGGCTACTGCATTTAAGAAGTTTTTTAGGACTCCTGCTGGGAAGACAGTTCTGTGGTTGGTTGTAAGTGTAGTCCTGGAAATATTGTGTGTTGACAGTAGCAGGAATTATTATTGTTGTTTATTGTAATAAGAATTATTAATGAGGAAGGAATCAAGCCTGCGTTGGTTTCTGGGGCAAGTTCAGTTGGTAAGTCAAGAGTGCAGAAGTGACTTAGAAGAGCCATTCCTGATGTGCGAGAAGTTACAGGTATAAATTCTCTAAGCAGGGCTGGAAAATATTTCAAATGTTGAGGAGCTAGCCAAGTCCTGCAGAGTTCTGAGAAAAATATTGTCGTACTTAATCATCAGGCTCCTGAGATGATTCCAGTTGTGTTCTTGTGTTCATCACAGGAGTGACTTGAGGGATTTTTTGTCACAACTCATGACTCTAAGATGGAATTTTGAGGCTGCTCCAATTTCCTTTGAACTGTCAATTCCTTTGAGACGATAGCATTGCTGCTGTAGCAGTTCCCCAAGAACTGGCCAAACCTTTTTTGTTGCTGCTTATATTCTTATATTATGTTGATGTGGTTTCCACCAAGAACATTACTCCCATGAGACTTGTCAGTGTCCGATGCCAACATAATCAGCTCCCCACTGCCCCCCCATCCCCAAAGTATTTGACTGGTGTGTTTGAAATTGTTCAATCCCATGGAGCAGGTCTTTCGGGTGCTTACAAATCTTCCTAGTTTGTGTTTTCAAGAGCAACCTCAACACCAGTGGTGGCCATAGCTGCCAAGTCTCCCGTATTCCCCGGGAAACCCCCGTTTTTCCGGCTGCCCCCAGCCGAAAAAACAGATTTTTTTTTGTTTCCCCCCGGTTTATTCTGGTGCGGTGGCCATTTTGGAACTGGGCGGAGCATGCTCAGAAGCGACTTTTGATGCTGCTTTGCCCAGTTCCAAAATGGCTGCAGCGCGACTTCTGGTGCGGCGGCCATTTTGGAACAGGGCAGAGCAGCATCAAAAGTCGCTTCTGAGCATGCTCCGCCCAGTTCCAAAATGGCGACAGCGCTACTTCCGGTCTGCTACTTCCAGTCTAGTCCCTTATTTCTCAGGCCGGAACTTGGCAGGTATGGCGGTGGCTGGTCCATTAGGACAAATGGGTGAATGCGCCACTAGCCTCAATCTGCCAGCAGTCAGCCACCTGCCTGCCTGCCCTCCTCCTCAGTGTTGCCTCTCATAGAATTCAGAGGGGGTGGGAACTAGCATTTGTTGGCTCTGCCACTCGTTGGGTCTGCCTCTGGCTCCTGCTGGCTTCTCTCCTTTCCACCCTACCAGTCTCAAAAAGCATCAGCCATTGTCGCTCAAGGGCAGTGTAACATAAAATCAGTTCCCATAGACTAGCTTGAAAATATTTAAAACCACAAAGGTTTTTTGAGTTATACAAAATTTGAAAGATTGCATTTCTTTGCATACAACCCAATACAATAACATTACTTTACCTATTGTGGTGTCTCCAGAAGGATGATAGACAACCTTTCAGGAAGCAACACAAACCAGGAAATATTTCTGAGAGGGCACCACTGCAGACCGATATGAGGCAAGCCCTAGTGGGTGCCCCCCCCCCCCCGCGCCAAGTGTGGGAGAGAGCTTTGCAATACAATGTGGAGCAGTGCCGGGGAAGAGTTAACTGGGAAATGTGGAGATGAAATTTCTGTGCAAGGATGATATACTAGACCTATGCATTTTATAGCACTGGATAAGTAATTTAATGTCTCAGCCAATATCAAACACTTCATTTGCAAATCTTGGTATGCCAGGCTCCCTAGTGGTTCAGGCAATAAAATGGGATAGTTAAAGGGCAAGTCCTTGCATTAACTCTTCCTTCTAAATTTGAGGGGCCCTGCCATTATGTAAATATTTACTATAATTAACTGGTGAAGTACTCCTGTTGGCCTAGTTTGTAGCTCTGATCAGAACTTGCTAGTTTCCATAAGCTGAAATAGGTTTAATTAACACATCTTCTATCAAGGGTCAGGTAGGGGTTAGGAGATGGGAGTCATTTGTTGTGAAGGAACCAACACCACCTCCCATTTAACACAGACAAATCATTTTTAGTGTACCAATTCATGACACATTTTATCATGATTATAATGCATGATGCGAATCTGAAATCCAGTTCTTGCTCAGTCCCCCTCTAGAAACAAGGACAATGCTTTCTACTGAGCTACCAATCCCTAAACTAAACATGTCCACTGACTCTCACTGAATAGCATGGGGGAAATACCTGAATCTCAGACGCAGTTGCCCAGTCTTAAAAATAGGAATCACAACAAATAAAGAGTAGATTGTGACAAAGCAAAAGCGATAAGGAGTGCAAAACATGTTGCTTGTTAAAAAATTACCATGATTCACTCTGTCAGGAGCCAAAATAAGACCAGGGTTAGTAGTATAATGGTGTTATAAGAATTTTAAGATCATATGAATTTTATCATAATAATTGTATGTCACAACACAATGGTTGGTTGATTTTTGTTTGTGTGCATTGTTGTGGACAGTGCCAACCAGCTCTGGAACCACCCTTGTAGTGTAGCCCAGTAGCGACAGATGTCCTATGCTATTTTTCTGTCTGCTTGCTACTACCTGCATAAACGTCATCCAAGGCAAGGAACATGCTATTTCCACTATCTTGCAGTGGTATATTCAGGGGAAGGGAAATGGTGGAATTCATGGTTGGTAACTTCAGCAATCCCAGGTACTTCAGCCACCAGTAGCTTAGCCCAAATGGTCCAAGCAACATAAACAGTGGGGTGGGTGGGTGGGGACAACCAACCCTTGAGTGTGCCCAGAAACCAGTCGAGTCCAGAAATACAATTAATCAGTTTATTCAAAAGGATGTTAGAAAACAGGGGGGGGGACAGAAAGTATGCACAATCAAAATGAAAATAAAACACTGAAACAGAACATTGGTCCATGTGATCCAGGCCTGGCCCATTGATAAGGAAGGGTGAGGCACCCGCCTCGAGCGACAGAAGTCCAAGAGGTGGTACCTGTGACCTGCCTCACTAGTGGAAAAGTGGTGCTGGAAGCACTTCTGGTTTCCACCAAGATCTCACAAAAATCTTGCCAGATCTCACTGGACATCAGGCCCGGCTCTAGGGGTAGTCTCGGTGGCGCGGGGCGCCAGGAGGAAACCATGCTGCACACTGTGCCCACCCACCAGGGCGGGGGCGCCGGAGCAATCTCCGTGCCACGGCACCAGGGCACCCGACCGGCTTGAGACGGCCCTGCTGGACATTGGCATCCCTGCTGCTGTTTCATGGGTGCAATACAAGTAGCCCTAAACGGCCTTGGCCCAGTATACCTGACGGAGCGTCTCCTCCCCCATCGTTCTGTCCAGACACTGAGGTCCAGCACCGAGGGCCTTCTGGAGGTTCCCTCACTGCGAGAAGCAAAGCTATAGGGAACCAGGCAGAGGGCCTTCTCGGTAGTGGCACCCACCCTGTGGAACGCCCTCCCATCAGACGTCACAGAGATATTATTATTATTAAGAGAGGCACAGCGCTGCTGGTGGTGGCATGTCCCTGTTTCACCTCAGGTCCCTGCCCTGATCTGATCCTACACCACTGGGCAAAAGTAATGTAGCAAAACTTACTCTCCTTGGTCACCTCTGGTGATGATAGCTTTTAGGGGAGGAAGTCTAGATGGACAGCAAAATACAGGGACCGTATCAATATTTATGGTCTTTTGTAGCCAAGTGGCTCAGAGCGGCAGGTTGCTAAGCCCAGGAAATTGCAAGATGGTCACACACTACAGACTTCTTTGCCTGCACATGATGAACTTAGACACTGGGCAGCCTTAAAGTGACAGGCTGGGGATGCCATGTACATTCATCGTTTTCATGCCATTTTATGCTTCCTCTGAAACTACTGTGCAAGGAGGGTTTTTTTTTGGGGGGGGGGGGTTGGAGCTGAAGCTGAATCTATGCCCAGAGGAGAGAATGGCTGAAAAGAGCAAATGCTGTAAGGCAGCTTAGCGGCACATTGGCAAGGCAAAGCACGCTGCAAACAGGAAAGACCCGTTCCTGTGAAGTGGACTCAGGATCCTGGGCAGGGAGCCAAGTGAGGTGATGTGCTGCTAAGTCTGCTGGCTAGAGGGAAGCAACTTGCCCTGCACTAACAGCACTTGTGTGTGACCTTTCTGTGAAGCAGAAACAGCAGCAGCTCTTCAAAGGCGCACTCCCGGCACCCACCCAGGTAGAAACAAATGCATTTCCCTCTCCTCCCTGCTTGCAACACAAAAGGATCAGCTGGAGAGCAAAGGAGGCTTTGCAGTGTTCTGTTGATGCCAAAACTGAAAACATCAATCAGCTGGGGGTTTTTTTAAAGACCACATTTTTCCTGCATCACCACACTCCAGGCAATTGTTATTACTTCCTCTTTATTGTGTTTGGCATGGAAATGTTGCTTTCCTCCGTGCACAATTTGGGATTCTAAACCGATATTGGATTTGTGTTAATGTCTGCTTTACTGTGCCAGTGCCACCCTGATGTATCTGGTACCCTCAGAGTCTTCTAAAGCCTGAAACGGCCTCGGCCCAGTATACCTGAAGGAGTGTTTCCACCCCCATCGTTCAGCCTGGACACTGAGGTCCAGCGCAGAGGGCCTTATGACGGTTGCCTCCCTGCGAGAAGCCAAGTTACAGGGAACCAGGCAGAGGGCCTTCTCCGTAGTGGAACCTGCCCCGTGGAATTCCCTCCCATCAGATGTCAAGGAAATAAACAACTATCTGACTTTTAGAAGACATCCAAAGGCAGCCCTGTTTAGGAAAGTTTTTAATGTTTGATGTTTTATCATGTTTTTAATATTCTGTTGGGAGCCACCCAGAGTGGCTGGGGAAACCCAGCCAGATGAGCGGGGTATGTATGTATGTATGTATGTATGTATGTATGTATGTATGTATAAATAATGGTTGTTGCATGCAATCTCTATCGTCATATAGATAAGGGAGTCAGACAGCGTGGGTGTAGATTTTGGAGACCTAGATCCAAATCAACATGGCTTGCCAGTATCCTTGGTTTCCTTAATCCTAACCATGCTTCCTTAGGGACCCAGGTGGCGCTGTGGGTTAAACCACTGAGCCTAGGGCTTGCTGATCAGAAGGTCAGCGGTTCGAATCCCTGCGACGGGGTGAGCTCCCGTTGCTTGGTCCCAGCTTCTGCCAACCTAGCAGTTCGAAAGCACGTCAAAATGCAAGTAGATAAATAGGAACCGCTACAGCGGGAAGGTAAACGGCGTTTCCGTGTGCTGCTCTGGTTCGCCACAAGCGGCTTTGTCATGCTGGCCACATGACCTGGAAGCTATACGCCGGCTCCCTCGGCCAATAATGCGAGATGAGCGCGCAACCCCAGAGTCGGTCACGACTGGACCTAATGGTCAGGGGTCCCTTTACCTTTACCTTTAACCATGCTTCCTAAGGAAGCCCCATTTATTTCAATTGAACTCAGTCCTTGAGAGATTTCACATGTAACACTTAAAAGTGCTTTTGGGCCTCTCACCCACTGTTGGTGCTCAGAGGTGAAAGACAGAAATGCAGTTTAAAATGCAGTTTTGCATTGAGTGTGTGATGTATATTCACCTTCCTGTGTCAACAACTGCATTTCAACCTCCTGTATTTTCTTTTGTAAATAGATGCATTCTGTCTGAAGCACAATTTTACTTCTCCATCCATGTTTTTCTCCATAGAGTTGTATATACATTTGGAATGGCTTTTTACATTTTACACTTTCCTCCCAGTGCAGAAGTGCATTTTTGACCACTATTACTAGACATGGCTCCCTTACCCGATTCCTCCATTCTCTTTGGAATCTGCTATACAGTCATTTATTTTTACTTTTCCACTCTCTCTGGTAAATTTCACTAGTATGAAAAGACTAAGGCTGCATACAAAGTAACCTGTCTGTGGTACAAAAATGTAGTTTCTCTCAATCCAAGTTACCAATTCACTATTGTCCTCAATATGCTGGTTTCCAGCCTAGATTGATTCTACAGCCTGCTCTCCATAACAGCTGATGAGCATTTGAAACCCCTCTCCTTGCTTAGGTTAGCCATACCTCTTCCTCCCTGCACATGCCCCTGGGGTGAATGAAAAAGGAAACAGTAATTGAGATCTTGGTACATGTGCTCCCCTAAAATGTCATTGGGCAGGTTTGGATAAACCCACTATTGCTGTGGCTGCCCACATCTGGATGCATCTGGCCACACTGTAGGTTAATGCAGAATCAATCTGCAATGAGATTTTGTTTTCAGACACTAGTTAATCAAGAAACACTTTTCAGGAGAAAAATATATATGCAACGATCTAGATTGTGGGTGGACTACATAAGAAAAAACAAACAAACAAACAAACAAGTACACAGTCCTCATTGATTCCAAAGCTATATGTTGTGTGTACACAGTCTAAGAATAACGTTCTCCTCTTCTAGAAGCTGATGCACGTAGTGATATTCAAAAAAAGCATCGGTGAAACTGATAAGGCTTGTCAGTTCCTCCAGAGACAAAAGAATGAAGAAAACTGGCATTAGCGAAACTGACAAGCAGCCGTGAACAATATCAGACTACTGCCAACCATGCTTGAAAATGTACCCTGCCCTGGTGTGCAAAGGGTTGTGGCCCTTTTCTACTGCCCAGTGTGCTGTGAAGATAAATGGGACAAAAATTCCAGAGCACTTTGTTTACTGAAAAGTATAATTGAAAGCATAGATAAGAAGAAAGGGAGAGTTCCAAAAAGGTTTCTTTTTCTTCTCTTGTCTCCCCTTGCCCTTTTTTATTTTTTAAAGAGCGCTTTATTAAGCTACCCACTGCACCATCTCCATCTAGAGCATCTTTAGTAGTCCCAGCATGAAGCTACAGAACAGGGACGCTGAATTTTCCGTCTAAAGAATTCCGGTTGGTATGACCCCTGCATGTCTGATGATTCTGCCGCAGAGGGAGCTGCAGTTTTATGACATTAAATATTAACAGTGGGATATTAATAATGAAGGCTGACAGCTCCTTTCCCAGTGCCTGTGGTTGTCTCTCTCTTCCAGTCTGCAAGTCCAGCAGGACTGGTGCTTTTTCCCTGCCTAAGCAGTGTGGTCAAGGCCCTCTGATCTTTAAGGTCAGGGGAGGTATGAAAAACAACACAGTGGTGTCATCAGCGTGAATGGGATTCCTCTCTGTCTGAAGAGCCCCTGCGATGCGCGGTCTGTCTCTCTCTCCCTCTTTAGCCTTATTGCAGAATGGATTGGGGAAAAGCAATTTATTGCGAAAGGAACAGAAAGGCAGAGATAATGTACGATGCTAATAAAAAAAAAGGCATGGCAACAGAGAAAATGCAGGCCTCCCCCCACCTTGAAAGAAAGAAGAATAAAAGGTTCTCATATTCTGTGCAACCATGCAAACCCAGGCAACTGGAAGGGGGAAAAAAACAGCTTCCAATTTGGGTTTCCCACAAAATCCCCAAAGCTTCCCACCCATAGATGCTTTGCTTTCTGTTCATCAGTTGCTGCATTGCATGGGTCACAAATGTTAGCGGAGACACAGCTCCTGTCTGCAGCTCTATCACTCTTGTTCGTTGGATAATTTACTGGGGACAGTAATGCACAAGGCAGATTGCCCTCGCCTTTCTCCTACCCTCAGCGTCGCTGCAGCTGAGTATCATGTCTGTGGCTCAGATCAGGTGGCCTGAGGTTAAAGGAACACAAGTCTTGTCTTGAACTCATGACCACGAGCCCCGTTCTGCAGCCTGTGAAAAGCTGTTGTAAAGTGATCTCGGAGCAATAAAACAGCAACATTATTAGAATGTAGCAAGCGTGCTCAAATAGTGTTGAATATACCACAGTAGCCAATAAACACAAGGTCATTTTGTTAAAATCAATACTGTAGCCCTTATAATTTTCTCCTGCGTTAGCCCCACCGCCCTTTCCTTCTGTTGTCGTCCTAATTGGTAAAAATTTAGATTGTAAGCTCTTTGGGGAAGGTTCCTATTTGTTGTGGGTTTTGCTGATGTCAGTCTGTAGCATGCCAGCTATAGGGTGCTATCTAAGCAATGTTGTTTTTGCTTTTTGCTATCTGTTAACACAGAGGTCGCCAACTTTTTTGGCCCCATTTGCAAACTGGAAAAACTGCCGTGCCCACTCCACCTTTTTCTGCGAGATACAGTAGAATATGCCTGTTGTCTTTGTCCATAGAGTTTTCTTGGCAGGGATACTGGAGTGGCTTGCCAATTCCTTCTCCAGGTGGATCACGTTTGGTCAAAACATAACTTCTCTAAGTTATTTAAGCCCCTTCGCCACGACAAGGCAGTGATCCATGTGAAGCTGAGGCTCCAATACTTTGGCCACCTCATGAGAAGAATCCTTGGAAAAGACTTTGATGTTGGGAAAGATGGAGGGCACTAGGAGAAGGGGACGACAGAGGACGAGATGGTTGGACAGTGTTCTCGAAGCTACGAACATGAGTTTGACCAAACTGCGGGAGGCAGTGGAAGACAGGAGTGCCTGGCGTGCTATGGTCCATGGGGTCACGAAGAGTCGGACACGACTAAACGACTAAACAACAACAACACAGTAGAATACTTCTTCCAAGTCTCCTTTCTAGTTTCATGGAGGGGACCCCAGAGGTGCCAGGGAGAGCCTCTGAGGGCACATGCATGCCCATGGGGGACATGTTGGGGATGACACCTGTATTAACACCTGCTTTTTCTTTATGCTCAAACTCACCTCTCAGCTGCTTTGTTCCTTATGGAGGAAGCATGTGGTCCCTCTATCTTCCCCATTTAGTGGGAAAGCAGCGGAGGGGTTGGTGTAGGAGTGAACAAATGGCAGTAAGGGACTATATTAAACTACACACCCACACCCACACACCCTCTGTTCTTGATTTCGGCTTCCTGAGCTGCATTTTTTTTAAAAAAAACCACTACTAAAAAACTTTAAAAAATGCCCCAAAGCAGCAACCCCTGGAAAGAAGAATCATGGCTCTGTCCATCATTATGTCAGCATAGGACTTTTTGTGGTCTGCTTACCAAAGTTTGTACCAAGGAGGGCTCTTTTTTAGGGGTGACTCTATTGCCTACCGATCACCAAAAGTATTAGCTGGCCTGATTTTTTGCACCACCCCTAGAGGCATTAGGGAAAGAGTGGGATCTGGTGCAGCAGTCCACGCCCCCCCCAGCTTGTTCTGGGCAGGGGGTGGGTAGGTTGGGTTGTTCCTTAAGTCTCTTTGCCCTAAGAGGGGGGTACTTGGCTTGGAAAGGGAGTGTGTGTGTGTGTGTGTGTGTGTATGTTTCTTGCCTCTATTGCTGGATGCCAGGAACAGGAAAGGTTCATATAATCAAGAGAAAGAAGATGTGATTCTAGATTCAATAGGGACATTTGAAGCCGAACAAAAGGAGGGTGCCAGAAGAAAGAGAAAGCAGATGAGGAGAACAAAAAGAGAGAAGAAAGGTGATCTAAGTGATGAGCATGATAGATCCAGCATGCAGAGGAGTTCAAAGGAGAAGACATTTAAGAAAAGAAGCAGGAAGACCAAGAAATAACAGGATGTTACAATAGAGCCGGTGAGGGATTATGAGGGAGTTAACAAGAACTTTAGCAATGCCAGAAGAAAGAAGAGTGTTGCATTGTACTTAAAATAGAGGGATTAAACATACGTATGTAAGTTAGATGTTTCTCAAAAGATTCCCCTCCTGTCTCTTTATCTGTATTGTATAGAAAGTTCTTGAGGGCTGTGTGTGAAATAGGCAAATTGAACGGTAGAATCTTAGTGTTGTGAAGGCACCCCCCAGGATCATCTAGAACTTTGGCAGAAGTTTTTGGCACCACAAAAGATAGTTATCTTTGTTGTGAGGAGAGCTAGAAGAAATTTTAATTTTAAAAAAGCTTGGGATTGGTCCCCCCCCATTTCTTATGAAAGAACCCTATACATTTTGACCACTCGTTTTCTGTCCAGTGGGGAAGATACAGACATTTACCATCTTGTAGAAATATGTTTTATTCTGCTTTTAAATCTTTGCTAAGTGTGGTAGTGGTGGTGGTGTGAAAAATGCAATGCCAATCCTTCTTTTCAAGCGCCTCTTCATCTGTCGCCTTCCCCAGAGGATGGATGTTTCACTGGAAGGTTTCTGTAATTCCTTCAAGAATGCCTCTCCTATGACTTGACATATCTAGGCAGGTTGTTTGCTGCTGCAGCAGCAGGAAACCTATGCACAGCTATGACAAACAAAACTACAGCTAAGAATGTTGTATGGGAGGACTGAGAAAAAGCAGCCAACACTTTTAATTTTTGCTAAGGCCATGAAAATCATCCCCCCCATTCTGCCCAAACAGACACTAATAGTAAGAATACATTACATATATAACAAAGTAGTCTTCATAGTAAACTGGTATGTCAATCATCTCCTTGGTTTTAGGACAGAATAAGAAGCTCATTGAGGAATCTCGAGTTTGCACAGCTTTAAACGATAACTCTTAGGGCTGCAGCCAGTGTGTGACATGGTTTAAAAAGCAGGTCCTAAGCACAAAATTAAATATATTTCCGCACCATTGGTGAGGAGGTACTCTTGGCTCAAGCCAGGTCTCTCAGAGAGTTGTTCCTGGAAAAGATCAGGTGCAGTATTAGTGTTGGCAGCCAACAAAAAGTTGTTCCTGGATATAGTCTGGGATAATATTATGACACAACAGCACATTTTCCACCCTTTTCTTGGAGTTAGCTTAGATGTCCATAAAATGCACATCACTGGGTTTTGGAATTTCTTGAGAGAGAATCAATTTCTGAGTCGGGAGAAATCACTGAAAATACCCTAATAAAATCTCATCATGCTTACTTGACATATGCTGGAAACTCTTATAAACGTGTCTTCAGATGACTATTTTCGGAAGGGAAGACAAATTCAAATGCTCCCAAAGCAATTAAAAACAGACATACAGTCCCACCCCTAAACACATTACCTTGGAAGCACCGTACATCTCATTGCTTTCAACGGAACTTACTAAGCACCACAGGTAAAATTGATAAGGTTTATTTTTAATTATAATTTTTTATTCTCTCCTACGCTGAAGATTATAGGCTAGTCACTCACTCAGATATATCACATCAGATGGCTCAGCGTGTCTGATGAGAGCTGTTCAGTAGTAGAATGAATCCACTGGTGTGTCTGCACAGTATCGCCCTATTCTCTTCACTTTCATCTTAGAAGCAATGGCAGGGAAAAGGAAGCCAAATTGTGTGAAGCTCTGTATGCATGTTTCTGGCCTGTGGATTTTCGAAAGGCCCAGGTACCAATCTCTGGGCCATGCACTGTTCTAATCCACATGCTTCACAATTCTTGCAGTGCTTGGAAGATCAGTGGATAAGGCGGATCAAAAGTGACAGAAGCAAGTGACTGGCACACTCTCACTGGCAATGAAACCGATCTGTTGCCCAGGCCCCCACAAAAAAAAAAAAAACAACCCCAAGCAAGCCCTGACCTGCCAAGTAGTGTTTTAAGCAGTGGCTTCCAAAGGAGCAGTGTAGCAGAGGGGCCTCTCCTTCACTGGAGGTAATCAGTGCTCAGTGGCCATCTGCCAGGATGCTGCAGTTGCAACGTTCCTGTATTGAACAGCGGGTCAGGCTAGATGTCCTCCAGGGTCATTTTTAACAACACTAAAATTCTACTCCCAATAATCTAGTCAGGGCAGCGGAGGTGCAGGGGAGTGCAGCTACTGAGCTCTTGTCAGAACAGGAACAAGTGACACACAATACATAACTTGAGACTGCCTTGTCCCTTATAAAGCAGGTCACTGAGGCCTTTGGAAGAGGTCCTTTAAGAAACTGTGCACAGGTTTTCAGATACATGAACCCTAATGAATGGAGTACTATGCTATATAATGCTTGGGATGTGTTCATGTTTATTTACATGGTTTATCCTCACAACAACCCTGTTCAGCTGAGAGCAACAATAGCTGGTCCAAGGTCATGCAGCGAGCTTCATGTTGGGAGTGGGGACTTGAACCATGGCCTCCCAGCTCCTAGTCCAGTAAGTACCTACACTATACATGAGTGCGTACAGCAGATCAGCACAGGTGCCTGCATTTTTTACTCTCCTGTGGGGGTGATCGTGATGAGTTCTTGGAACTTCATTTACCATCACACTATTGCATAACAACAGTGGAGTGGCATCATTTTGACTTTTCTGCTCTCCAGTGCAAAAAAAGCTCAAGGTCTGGCCCAAGCACAGACACTCATAGAATTGTAGGCTTGGGAAGCACCCCAAGGATCATCTAGGCCATCCCAATGCACTCTCCCACTCCTCCGTGGCTGGTATGCAGACTACCAAGGAGAGAGATTGGTCTCTTGGATTTGTGGGGGTAAAGCTCGAGGTGGCAAACTGGGATACCATTTAAGGGCCGGAAATGGCAACATGTTGTTTTAATTTTGAGCCAAAGAGAGCGGGTCGTCGGGAATTTCTGCCTCGACCAGCCTCTGGATGGTGGGCTCTTCTCCGCATCTGACACCCCACAAGGAGCAGCTCACGTGGCCCACGTCCTCGAGGGGGCGGGTGGGGAGGAGCTTTGGACGCACCTCCAAATGCAGTCGGATAAGCGGCTGCCTATCGAAGCGCACAAAACAAAGCGCACCAATTAAAAATGGAAAGGGCTTCTCCCCACCCCCCACCCCAAACCACTTTGCGCGGTGTGTGCGCGCCTTCTCAGAAACGCGTAGAGTTTTGCGGAGTTTCCCTTCCCCCATGGCAACAGACCAACTTTGATCCCTCCAATGATTGAGGTGGTGAAATATGTAAGGTCTCCGCGTAAATCCCCTCGAAGTTACAGCCACGAGGTTGCGTAGCTGCAGAGAGAGAGAGGGGCAGAGACGAGGGAGGCAGGGCGCAAGCGTGGCCGAGATCGAGCAAGCCGAGAAAGGCTGCCGTCGCCTACCTCGGTCTCGCGGCTTCCCTGCTGCGCCTGTGCTCCCGGGCTTGGCTCACGTCCTAGCGGATTGGCACCGGGGCGCGGAAGCAGCCAAACTGTGGCGGCGGTGGCAGAGCGGACTAGACGGGGTCGCTCCAAATTGTCGGGTTCCGCTACCGAGGAGCAGCGAGGTGGAGAGGGAGGAGAAAACAAAAGGCAGCCCCACCAGAGGCTTCTCTGAGCAGACGCCGAGACTCGCTCGCAGGCGAGAGACGAGCAAATCAGATTATGTTGATTGGCGACGGTGCGCGTTAATGGGCCGCCTTTTCCCTTTGTTCCTCGTCACAGAAGGAAAGCTAATCAGCCCTCCTACCGCCTCGGAAGGAATAACAAAAGTTGGCAGGAAGAAAGTTCTATATACATATTTAGATACAGTATATGAGTATGGGTGTGTGTGTGTGTGTGTCTGTCCGTCCGTGTCCGTCCCCCCTCCCTCCGTTTCTTCTGGCTCCAGCAACCTAATTGGTTGATTGCGAAGCCTCTTCTGTTTCAATTACTTTTGATTGATTCCCAGGTCCGTGTCAGCCGCTCAGCGCGCCCAACATCGCAGGAACAAATCTGTAGCAGCTGAAGATGAAAATAGCTTCCCCTGCCGCTTAGGATGGAAATTCAGGCCTCGCCGCTGGCTTTTCCGACGAGCAAGCGGGGCCTGGGGTCAGCCAGAGCTGTTGATCGTGGCCCAGGGGCCGGCCCACCTCGCAGCCCAGTCGCTGGTTGCAAAAAAAAGGAGCGTAATCCGCTTTGCTTTTTGGCTTCCTTCCGCTCTGCCCCTTCCAATAGCGCCAGTGGCCAAATTGGCCTTCAGGGCAGCTTTCAGCAGCCCAGAGGACTGTGGGTAATGCACTTTAGCTATTGTGTATGTGGCAGCAGTCTGGAAAGCTAGTTTTGGCATCTTAAATACTCGTATGCGTTCCCCTGAGTTGCTCTTTCGTCGAGGGCAAATGGGCAGGGCTAGTTTTGTTTGGCAGAGAGATTCAGAAAGAGGAAGAGAGAAATCTGAAGTAGATGTGGCACTATTTGTGTGAATGCACATTTTTATATGTAAATTGAGGAGAAACCTGTGCAGGGGATGGGGAGGGGAAGTTTAACTCTTCCCCCTGCTGCAGAAAATATTTCAGAAACTTGATGTGGGGAAGAGAAAGGTTTCTCTAGTTGGACCTGTAGTGTGTATAAGTATGAGAATCCCAAGCAGTTTAATTGTTGTAATATCTGTTTACAAATACACAGGTTGAACAGCCAAGCACTTACACAGGCAGTCCTGGATCCCAATATTTATTATTATTTACTTTATTTTGTTACAAGAAAAAACATGATGTATTGGGGGGTGGCCTTGAGCTACAGGGTGACAATTTCAAAAGTCTATACTGTACAGTATAAGGGCTTGCACACCATTGTTCTGGGTTCCTCCTCCCTCCTGCGTTTTTTTTTGGGGGGGTGAGCACCCTGTTGCAACAGTTTAATAAAGATCATGCTTACTACGGTAGCTGCTTCTCAATATTCCCTGGTTGGCCTCTGTTGTTTTCTCCTACCGATAGAGAACCTACATAAGGACTTTATACGGGCCATAAGGGAAAAGGAGCAGTTTTTTTCTTATAACAATTTGTAAAAACATTTCTATACTTTTGTGTCACTAAAAATATATCAAAGCAGTTTACAGCAATGAAAACAAAGCCATACAACAAAAACCATTAAAAAGCTAAAAACAGATTAAAAAGCTTCTTGCGTTAGTCAGAAACTGTGCCAACCACACACAACTTCAACTAACATTTTTAAAATCATTCATCCATATAGCAGGCTATGCATTATAATACATATTTTTGAACAGTACTTTCTTCCGGAGCTACTCAAGGGTACATAGTAGCAGCACCTCCACCGCATATGTTAAAAGTAATATAGCACTTACTGTAACAACTCCATGGTAGTACCAGCACCTTCCCCCCCTAAAAAACACTGTTTTGTTCTCTTTAAAAAAGCGCTGAGTGTGGCTTCCCTGCATCAGCCTAGGAATTTCATAACAGAGGTATTCAAACCAGGATTTGCCTGATTGACAGCCTAGTGTCTTAGTCACTACACTATGTCAGTTCTCCAGTCTGATACGTACAACATGTGATCGTATTGGAGCCTGAAGCCATGCCTACCTCCAAACTGAAAGCAGGATGCCATATAGCAGGGTTTTGCTAGGGATGTACTTATAAGATTTGGGGGCACAGAGCCATGGTACAACTTTGCATAAATTTGGCATAGGCTAATTTATAGATGCAAATTTAAGGCTGAATTTTCAAGTTGTGGGGAGGGATCTATGGTTGATAGAGCTTATTCTGAACAATGGGGTATCAACAGGATTTTTTATTTATTTTTTAGCTGAGTGCACTTATGTGGACCTTGTGTATATTAAAAGCTTAAAACAACTGGGTCTGGGCAAATAAAGATGAAATGTGTTGGGGTCTTACAGGAGCTGTGCTTTATAGTGCATCTGCTATACTTGTAAGCAAAGTTTAAAAAAGTAATAAGGTTTTACAGAGGAGAGGAAGGGGCAGGGAAGCAGGCTCACTCGAAGGGCCGAAGGCCACGGTCTGAACAACACCCCTGACATCCCTATTGCCACAGAGAAAGCAGGAACCAGTTATCGATAATCTATTGCACTAGTAAGCAGTCACTAGACTTCCTCTTGTGTTGAGACTGGTTGTATTCCTTTGACTAGTCATGGATGCAGGAATGCAGGCTGCAAGGCAGAGCTTATTACTCCACCGCAGGATGCTTCCTGGATTGAGTGTGAAATTGACACCCTTTTCCTCCTGCCTTATTTGTTCCATCTGTCTTGTTCCTTTTCATGGGCTTAGCCTCTGACGTATTTGGGGAGCCATATCCTGTTCTTCCTTAGCTTGACGCTCTGGTGACTAAATCTAGCTTGATTTCCCTGCCCCCACCTGCAGCAAGTCTGGGTCCTGACACCTCCTCATCTGGCACGAATATTTGACTCTTGATTTCAGTCTTGCCCTGTCTGGGCCTCATGTTGCCTCAGGCTCACTTCAGCAACTTGCCCTGGACTGTACTCTGCATGACAAGCAGTTTCCCCATTTCCCTACAGTTCGGCCTCTGCAGATTGGCTTGAGCTGTGCAAAGTGTTCCCTGTGCTGTGGTGTTTGCCCTGCTAATGGGTCTAGAGTCTAAATGTGCCTGGAATGCCTGGTTTCTCATTCAGGTAATGCCTTCTGTTAGAGACACCACCTTAAATAGTGTAGATCAGGGGTTCCCAACAAAATTTTCTCGAGGACCCCTCATCGAGCCGCTATTGTGACAAGGACCCCCATTAATTCCTAATCCTAAAATTAAAAAGTGAGAGCCAAATTAAGAGTCTTTTTAGTTACATGGAGGTTTGTAGCCAGAGGTTGAACGGTGGCTCTCCTGACACAGATGCATTGCAGGCAGGGGGTTGGGCTAGATGACCTCAGAGCCCTTTCAGTGATAGGCTGCTGACGACATGGGCCATGGGCCCGATCCAGCAGCTGGGATCTTCAATTTTGGCTGTTTAAGATAGTTTCTTAAATCCATTCGGGGGCTCCCCTTCTTGCCCGCCTCTCTCTCTGTGCCTCCCTAACCCCCGCCTCTCTCTCTCTCTCTCTCTCTCTCTCTCTCTCTCTCTCTCTCTCTCTCTCTCTCTCTCTCTCTCTCTCTCTCCGCCCTCTCTTTGCAGGCTCCCGTCCCCGCGTCGGCCTGCGGATGGCGCTCTTTTCGCAGTGCCTGGAGCCCACGGGCTTCCTGCAGTCGCTGCACTCCCTGGCACGGCGTCGCAGCTGCGGGGCTCGGCGACGCCGGAGGAGTCCGCCTTCGTCCACCGCGAGCTGGCGCTGCTGGAGCGCAACCTGGCCGCCGGGCCGGGGTTGTCGCTGGACGGCGCGGGTGAGCTGCACGCGTGCGAGGACTGCGTGTCGGCCGCCTTCCAGCAGCTGGCTCTGGCGGTGCGCGAGACCGAGCTCTTCGTGGCCGCGTGCGCGCGAGAGAAGCTGGAGCGGCGCCTGCTGGGCTGCGGGGTGGCGGCGCAACGGCCCTTGCTGGCGCGCACCGTCGAGGAGCACCGGCCGCGGAGGCCTGAGATGGCGGGCGTGTGCCAGAAGCTGAATGCGCTGCTGGGCGCAGGGCTGCTGTGCCTGCTGTGCCAGGCGGGCCTCACCCAGCGCGACCCGGCGCTGCTGCTGGCCGTCTGGGAAGAGCGCATGGGCGCCGTGCACCGGCACATGAAGGAGGCGCTGGCCGCCTGCGCCCGCTACTTCCCCGAGCAAGCACGGGACGACGTCGGGCGGGCGCTGGCCGAGCTGCCCGCGGCGGCGCCCCCCGGGCCAGCCGAGCTGGCCTCCAGCGTCCTGCGCAAGCTGGAGCAGAACTACGACTGGCTGCGCTGGGCGGTGATGGCCTGTCAGGAGGGCGGAGACGGGGCGGGCGGCGAGGAGGTGCCGTCGCGGTCGCGGGGGAAGGGTTCGCTAGCACGTTAGTCGAGTTTAGGAGCTCCACGCCGCCATCTTGCCTCGCCGGAAGTCCCAGTCTTGCGGACCCCTCTCGCATAGCTCGCGGACCCCTGGGGGTCCGCGGACCACCAGTTGGGAAACACTGGTGTAGATAAACCTTTTCTTGCTAGGACAGTCAGATTAGAGCAAGGGAGTGTTCCTTTTCATGACTCGAGCAGGAAGAAAGCACAAAGAGGCTTCTCCAAGGTGCTCCTGCCTCTTTTCTTTGGCCTTTACCCCCTCTGGCCAGGTGCCCTTTGTCCTGGCTGGCCAGGTGGCAGGACATAGGCCAACTCGCCTAGGTGGGTGTCACCAGCCAGGTAAGCCCTGCGCGGTGTCGCAAACCTCGCCCACCTGAGGGGAGGGGTGAGGGCGGATATTATTTAAAAAATTACAATAGGCACTGGAGAAAGTGTAGGAACTTAAAAAGTTTCTTCCTACTCCACTGGGCCTTCAGAAAGCCCTGGTTAAAGGTAAGTTTCAGGGACAGCACAGAAATTCCCCAGCAGAAGTTCTCACCTTGCAGTCTGTAGAAAGGATGTGAAACAGTGAAGTATATCTGTACATAGTCCTTCACTTGATTCCCTGTCCCAGCACCCCATGACAGAAATTGAGGCTACCACTGGATTATCAAACAGGGTAACAAAGCCCTATCTTAGGGTCTGTAACATGCTGAGGCAATCTACAGAAACATTGCACGGTCGTTCCATTATAGTACAGTTTATAAAGACCATCCTAACTTCTGTGTGCACACCTATTTATTTAATTTCACCCCCTCCCCCAAGCCTCCATTGTCTCTTGAGATAGACGGATGCCAACAAATGTCAGAAATAAATAAATATATGCCGGTTTTCAGGGCAAAATGTTCTTCAAGCTGGCTTGTATAAAAACCGCAACATGGTATATCAATAAAACAACAACATAAAAATAAAACCATATGACATTAAAACAGCAGCAAGTTGAAAACAATACAGAATAGCACATCATTATTATTATTATTTTAAAACCAACAGCTCGAATAAAAATAATAAAAATCTTTGAGGGTCTATTTAAATGCCAGTGTCTCTCTAGGGATGGAATTCCAGCAGCTCAGGACTGCTGCTACAAAGCACCCTCATCTCTTGTGTGTTCTGTAATAATACAGTGGTACCTCGGGTTAAGAACTTAATACGTTCCGGAGGTCTGTTCTTAACCTGAAACTGTTCTTAATCTGAAGCACCACTTTAGCTAATGGGGCCTCCTGCTGCCGCCGCGCCGCCAGAGCACGATTTCTGTTCTCATCCTGAAGCAAAGTTCTTAACCTGAGGTACTATTTCTGGGTTAGCGGAGTTTGTAACCTGAAGCGTTTGTAACCCGAGGTACCACTGTATATATAACATATATTCTTATCACAGTCTTTTATGATTTTGCCATATTGGTCATTTGGACTGCATTTCACATGCATTGGATCTGTTAACTATAGCAAAAAGAAGATAATCAATGAGGACTGCAGTAGTTTACATTTAAATGATGTGCGGGAGGTGGGGAGAAGCAAAAATGTCCATCTCTCATTGCATCGGGGAAGTGTAATGATGTAATTCTATTTTGGGGCTCCCACCTTCATAAAGCTTTACAAATAAGTGCCTTCTAATGAAATTGCATCTTCCAATCAGGACTGTTTCCCCCCTCCTTAGATGCATAGTTCCCCCTACTGTTTTCACAAGACCGCGTTAATAGACAATCCTTTTGTAAACCTTGAAAATGGTGCCAAGTGAGCTTCATGTCAGGAAATCAGCAAGATTATTAGTGGCTCACAAAAGACATGCAAGGTTTAAGAGCCAGAAATCTATTTCCCCTCTGCTGTGAATAGCAAAGGGGCTGTATATATGGTACCCTTAAAACTTATAATGCTGATTTCTGGTCTACTCAGTGGGCAACAGCAAAAAATGGGGTCCTTTGAAAACAATACAGTAGTGTGAGCAAGGCAAAATACCAAGGTTTGAAGGCACTGTTTTTTCTCCCAAGCAGGCAACACCTGCATATGCCAACTTTAAAAATAAAAATACAGGAATATTTATAGAGAAGGTGAGGAAAGCACAGCTGAATGTTTTGTTAGACTGGCCAGGTGCCTTCCTGCATGGTTTCGTAAAATGGGCACCTGTTTTTTTTTTTGGGGGGGTTGTTGTTGGAGGAGGGATTGGAAGGTTCTATCCAACTCTATCTAGCAATTACTCTGAAAACAGTTTCCAGCAAGGTTGCCGTACTGGGTGCTTATTGTGGGATCGGTGTTCCTCATGCAGACCCAAGTTTTTTATTTTTGTTTTTTTACAGCATCCATGCAATGCCATTGATATCAAAAGTCAGTCTGCATATATAGGGTCTTTTTGTGGGTGGAGGGGGATATGATAAGTTTATTATTATTATTATTATTATTATTATTATTATTATTATTAAAAAGCAACCTTCTGCCTACGACCCATTGGCAAATTAAGCCCTGCCTGGAAGCTCCTTTTGCTTGTGTTGCAGCAAAAATTACAAGCATTCTTGTGGCGTCTGTGAGAGGAGTAAATTGGGCCACCTGTACCCTGGAGGGTGGGTGAGAGTGCTTCTCCAAACAGCGTCCAAGATAGGGATGATGCAAGTTTGTTTCTGTTGAGGGCTGAGTTCCCTTTGGGTTAATCTGTCAGGTGGGCAGTGTTTTCAGCATTGCTAGGGGAGTATTCCGTGTGTGTGTGTGTGTGTGTGTGTGTGTGTGAGAGAGAGAGAGAGAGAGAGAGAGAGAGAGAGAGAGAGAGAGAGAGAAGAGAGAGAAGGCCTGTTTAGGGAAGCTTTTAATGTTTGATGGATTTCTGTATTTTAATGTTTGATGGATTTCTGTATTTTAAATTTCTGTTTTGTTGGAAGCCGCCCAGAGTGGCTGGGGGAACCCGGCCAGATGGGCGGGGTATAAATAATAAAATATTATTATTATTATTATTATTATTATTTATTATTATTATTATTAGCACCTCCACATCTTTGGATGGGACACATAGAGAAAGGCCTCTGATGAAGACTGCAGGATCCAGGCTGGTTTTGTATGGGACCTTTTGGTGCCAGCAAATAATCTGGCTGCTGAATTCTGGATTAGCTGTGTTTTCTGAACTGTCTTCAAAGGTAGTCCAATATATAACACATTACCTAGAGGCTCATAGCTGCCAAGTTATCCCTTTTTTAAAGGGATTTTCCCTTATGCTGAATAGGCTTCCTCGCGAGAAAAGGGAAAACTTGGCAGCTATGTAGAGGCTACGAGCACCACACACCATAGTCGCCTTTGACTGGACTTAGCTGTCCAGGGGTCCTTTACCATACCATACCATACCATAGTCTATACAGCCTGTGAGTATTAGATCAGTGTTTTTCAACCTTTTTTGGGCAAAGGCACACTTATTTCATGAAACAAATCACGAGGCACACCACCATTAGAAAATGTTAAAAAATTTAACTCTGTGCCTATATTGACTATATATAAAGTAATTCTCCCACGGCACACCAGGCAACATCTCGTGGCACACTAGTGTGCCGCGGAACAGTGGTTGAAAAACACTGTATTAGATGTTGAAACCAAGCCTGAATCTGGAGATAGGCCTCTGTGATTTAACACGCCAGAGGAACTGTGGTGAAGTTGGCATGTGTAGAGTGTTACACTAGATCTGGCTGGAGATTTGCAGTATTCGAAGCCAAATCATGACAATACACGAGCTTCCCATAAACAACTAGGCCTTATGAGTGAACTTGGTAGCTCTTTCATTCCTCGCTTTGCTTAAGAGCATGTTGGTTTCTCAAGCTCCCCAAAGCTGAAATGAAGCCAATGCCAGCCTCTGACCACCCATTTGTTATTTTCACCCTCTGTAGAAACAGCTTTCTGTTTTCTAGAGAACACAAGCAGCTTCTGTCATTTACACATTGCTGGAAATGCCGGAAGGTTTAGAGTTCGGCTCCTGCTGCTGGCTAACTAATGGGTTAGGTGGTGTTGCACCTAATATGACAGGCATTCCACCCCAACCCCCTCTTTTTAGACATTATTTTTCTAATTTAAAATCTTGGTAAAGAATGACACACATGTGCGCACGCGCGCGCGCACACACACACACACAAATGTATGATCTTTAGGCTGCAAAGTCTTCCAATAAAAAATTACTAAATGCCAAAATTAGAATTGCCTGCAACCTTACTTGTGCCACTTTAATGCATATACTTTATGATACCATCTTTAATTACAAGACCACTTGTCGTTTCTTCCCCCAAAGGATCTCCATTTGATTTAATGCATGGGGAAGATGCAGGCATTAGGTTTTCCACAAACTTGTAAAACTAGTAGCATTTATTGGGCTCTGATTACTTAGCACAGGCTTTCCAGCCTGGTGCCCTCTGCAGAGCCGTAGCTAGGGTGTGGGGGCGGATAGCCGGGTTCCCCCCTCCCCAGGTAAAACCTCCAGAGGGGTGCCATTGAGGCTCCCAGCCTCTGTGTGTGTGTGTGTGTACACAAATGTGCATGGGGTGGTGCCAAACTGCGTCGTAGATATAAAGCCTAGTTTCTCCCCTGCCCTCTGGATGTTTTGGACCACAACTCCAAGTTGCTATGAGAGTTGATGGTCAGTAGCTCAGAGCTATCAAAATGCTACATTTTCCACACAGATGCCATGAAACGCTGATGAGAGTTGCCATGCCTCCGCCAGGGGTTACCAGGCTTGTCTGCTGGAAGTGATGAGACTATTTACAAGACATGGTGATGATGATAATCCAGTTGGGAAAGGAGGGAGGCCTGGAGGCCGTTTTGGGATAGGTGAGACCGAACAAGCTGAAACACGACCCAGGCAAGATGGATGCTGTGAGTGGGAGAATTGCTGTCTCTGGCTAGAGGTGTTCAACCTGTCTTAGAAAAGGCTGCGTTTCCCCTGAAGGAACAGAATTTGCAGATTGTGTGGCTGCTTGTGGACTCATCACTGTCTGGAGAAGCTCAGCTGATGGTGGAGGACAGGAATTCATTTTTCCAGCTTAAGCTCATATTCCAACTGCAACCCCATCTAGGTAGAGCAGGTCTCATCTTAGTTATTCATGCATTTGAACTATGCTCAGTGTGGAGATGGCTTTGAAGATGGTTTGGAAACTCCCAACTGGTTTCAAAATAGACCACCTGTTTACTGGTTGGTGGTTCGAGAACATTACACCAATCTTATACCATAGAATATAGAATTGTAAGGTTGGAAGGGACCCCAAGAGTCATCTAGTCCACCTCCCTGCAATGCTAATGAATCCCTGATAGATGACCATCCAACTCCTGTTTAAAAATCCTCCAATGAAGGAGTCCACCGGCTTCCAAGATAGTCCTCTCCACTGTTGAGCAGCAGTTACCACCAGAAAGTTCTTCCTAATGTTTAATCAGAATCTCCTTTCTTGTAGTTTTGGTTCAGGTCCTATCCTCTGGAGCAGCAGAAAAGGAGCTTGCTCCATCTTCCATACGACGGCCATTCAGATATTGCATATCATGTATTACCAGTTGTTATGGTTGCCAGTGCATTTCCATGTCCAATACAAAGTAAAGTGCTGGTGATGGCCTTTGAAGTCCTGAGTGACTTACATGCCCCTTATGGCATGTGACACAGTGGTGCTGCTGCTGGGCTCCTAGCCTAGCTCCACCCACTCCTGCACAGCTGTGTTCCTGTATCAAATATGTGAAATCTTGGGGGGGGGGTGGATGAATGCCAGCAACCATCCAAGATACAGGAGCACCGTCTTCTCTTGTAAGGCAAGGTGAGCATTTGCTGAAGCAAACGCCAGGCAGGGTGTGAGGTATGACTTGAAACGGCATGCCGGAGCCTGTGGAAAAAGTACAGTCTGTGAGTCTGGGACAAAAGCTGCAGACAGGAGCTTAAAGGCATAGAACATTAACATATAGAATAAGAGGACAAGAAGAACATACCTCGTTTAGAGAAGACTGGGAAACGTTTATTGAATATACGGAGGGAAATTGTGTACACTTGAAAAAGAACTGGCAGCATTAAGATAAATTCAACAGTGTAAATAAGTTTCGATGGATGCAATAATGGAATACTGAATGGTTTAGTTTTTGTAAAATATGCAGGGATTTATGATATGCAAAATGAACCATGGAAAGAGAAGTAGGGAAGTCATTGATATTTTAATAATGTTTAAATGAGTATTTTAAATTGTAAAACATATATATATATATATGCTTGGAACAGCCTGAGACTTTGGTACACTTGCCCCATTTGCAGTAAGGATACTTACTGCTGCTCCCTTCTTAACTGTATTTAAGCCAGGCCAGGCAGGAAGACTTAATAATGAGTTTCTCTTATTTTGCTTTGTATTTATGTACTTGAACCTTGGTTGTTGTTCTGTGTGCTGTGTCCATGGGCGTAGGCAGGGGGGGGGCAGGAGGGGGCAGCTGCCCCCCCTAGAAGCAAAAAATTATTGTATTTTACAGACCATAACCAGCACTTTCCCCCTCCAAAAACTGAAGTGGAAAGGGCTTTGCTTTAGCGAGAGCAGCTCTCCACTTGCTGGGGGGCGGGGGCGGGAACACAGCTGTAACAAAAACACATCAAATAAATAAAGCAAAGTGGCTACCGGTACTTAAGCAGTTAAGACAATGGAGCAGAAAATCCCTTCAGGCAAGGTTTGATAGCTGACCAATTCACCCTATTGTTCTTCAGTGGTAGTTGTTAATGAGCATTCAGGGATCACATTAAGAGTTCTATTGGCGATTTAATGAGGGTGCATTGACTAAGGTGGCTCTGCAAGGCTAAAAGGAAATGAATAAGAAAGGGGGGGGGCTGTAGCTTTTGATAGACACAGTGATGTTTATAAAAAGCAGAGGTGTTCCAGTCTGCCCCTCCTCCTGCATCTGTATACTGTAAATCAGGGGTGGCCACCTCCCAAGAGACTCTGATCTACTCACAGAGTTAAAAACTGGGAGTGATCTACCCCCTTTTGGGGGGTTCAGGTCAAAGCTGTTGAGTTTTTTTAAGGAAGGGAAGCCCTGTTTTTTTTTTAGTTTAGGTCAAACTTGTTGAGCTTCTTTTAGGAGGAAGGGAGGCCCATTTTTGTTTAGGGCTTCAGGTCATAGTTCAGCTTTTTTTAGGGAGGAGGAAAATTTTGGGTGAGCTTTTTTTAGGAGTGCCAGTGATCTAGCAGTGATCTACCACAGACATCCAGTGATCTGGATGTACCAGTATCTTCCTCTTGCTGCAGAGTTCCAGCATCACAGCGTCACGTCACCCAGAGGCACCCACAAATGCGAGTTATCCCTCTCTCTATTTCTTCCTTCCTTCCCTCCCTCTTCCGTCCTTAATACTGTGGGGGGGGGCAGATAAGCCCCACATAGAAAGCCCATCAACATGGGGGGGGATGACTCTTTTAAATACAGTATTTACCAGTAATTGGGGGGGGGGGCGGCACCTAGGCCTCTAGGAGTTGGCTGCTATGCCTAGGACAATTCAAGAAAGCAGATTGATGCATATGCTATGGTAATATATCAATAGAATCATGGAATTGTAGTCGGAAGGGACCACAAGGGTCATCTAGTCCAATCCCCTGCAATGCAGGATCTTTTTCCCAAGGTGGGGCTTGAACCCACAACATGGTTGAAATATTATGCTGATATGCAGCAACGTCTCGGAGCTGTCGTGACTGCGGCCGTGCCTTCCCTCGCCCTCGTCCGCCCTGCCACCCCCTCTCGCCTGCCCGACCCTCCCGTCCTCTTACTGCAGAGTTCCAGCATCACAGCATCACCCAGAGGCACCCACAAATATGAGTTATCCCTCTCTCTATTTCTTCCTTCCTTCCCTCTTCCATCCTTAATAAAATACGGGGGGGGGGGCAGAAAAGCCCCACATAGAAAGCCCATCAACATGGGGGGGTGACTCTTTAAAATACAGTACAGTCGTACCTTGGGTTGCGAACACCTCGGGTTACGAACAACCCGGGTTACGAACTTCGCAAACCCGGAAGTATTTTTGCCTCACGCGCGTGCGCAGAAGTGTCGCGCGCCTTTGCGCATGCGCAAAGCGCAAAAATAGCGAAAACAGCGCTTTGCGCATGCGCAAAGCGGCAGTTCGAGCCCTTTTCGGGTTACGAACTTTTCGGGTTACAAACTGCGACCCGAAACGGATCGCGTTCGTAACCCGAGGTACCACTGTATTTACCAGTAATTGGGGGGGGGGGAGATGCACCTAGGCCTCTAGGAGTTGGCTGCTATGCCTAGGAGTAGGACAATTCAAGAAAGCAGAATGATGCATATGCTATGGCTATATATCAATAGAATCATAGAATTGTAGTCGGAAGGGACCACAAGGGTCATCTAGTCCAACCCCCTGCAATGCAGGAATTTTTTCCTAAGGTGGGGCTTGAACCCACAACATGGTTGAAATATTATGCTGATATGCAGCAACGCCTTGGAGCCATCGTGTCTGCGGCCGTGCCTCGCCTCGCCCTCGCCCACCCTGTCACCCCCTCTCGCCTGCCCGACCCTCCCGTCCTCTCCAGCCAAGCAGGGTAGCCGCCGATGCTGCCAGCCCCAGAAGCACAAGGTGGCTGCTGCCGCCGCCGCCACCACAATGTCATCAGGCCAGCTGGCCCTGTAGCCCCGTCCATGTTCCCACTTTGGGGCCCCGCCCCTGAACGACCATGGCTTGCCCCCCCCCTAGTTTTGATCCTGGCTACGCCCCTGGCTGTGTCCCATTGATGTCGTGGGGGGGGCACTCACTCTTCTTCTGATAGGAATGCTCTGTGGGCAGAGGGACAAAAATGGGGGTTTGAGGAAGGTCAGTTGTGGGGGAGCGAGATCTGTCCCTATTTTCGTATCAGGAATGTTGGAAGGTATGCTTTTGGATGCATAACAGAGCCCTGTGTTAGTCTGTAAAAACTACCTTGTGCTACCAAAAGGTAAAATCTACATGTGTTGCCCCTCCCACTTTTGCCTCTTGTCCCGCCCACCACTGGCATGTGGCCCTCAGAAATTGCCCAGAAGGGAATGTGGCCCTTAGGTTGAAAAAGGCTCTCCGGTCCTACACTGAATGATACCTTGGGAAAGAGATGAAGGGCTGATGCTGCTTTCAGGGGCAGCTAGGGATTTGCTGTACTGTCTACTTTGGCCACAAGAAATCTCTTATTCCAAGTGCATTTTATCTTTTCTCTCCTCTGAGCCCGTTTAGTATTTGACTGCCATTGTGTGGGCTGAACTCTTTGGGAGGAAGCATGGCTGTTGGCATCTCTGCCAGTTCTCTGAAGCAGATATGCCAGTCCGTCTGATTACGGCTCTTGAGTTTTTTTCTGGAATGACGAAAGACCACAGCTACCTCTGATTAAGGTGGACACACAGAATCTACTCAGAGAAATTGGTTTCTATCCCTTTCTGCTTCCACCTCCCTCCCTTTTGATTTGATTTATATATTTTAAAATCCCATAGGTATCTCTCCTCAGAGTCACAGTGTTCACAGCAGAGGGGAAACCCCGACAAGTTGAAGCAAATGTTCTGTAAGAAAAGAACTCTGCTAGATCAGATGAAAAGTCTGTCGAGTCCAGTCTCCTGTTTCTACCAGTGGACAGCCAAATGCCCTTAGAAAACTCTTAAGCATGGCATGAAGGAAAACAACCCTTTGTCCCAGCAGCATCAGGTTTTCAAGGCTACAATTTAGAGATTACCTGACTCTAAATATACAGCAGTTTCATCTGTACGTCAAGGCTAATAGTTGTTGATCAATCAGTCATCCATGAATTGGCTTAATTGCCTCCTAGAAGGGTTGTCTTGAACCATTTTGAAAGAAGCTGACTTCTGTAGCCAGAATACTGTGGTTCAGATCCAGATTGATGAATGTCTGATTGATGTGTGATTGCTCATGTGTGCATGGTGCCAAACCCGGAAGTGACCCAAAAACATCACTAAACTGTCTCAGTAAAAGGATGGAATTGGGATGGGCCGGATTGGAACACTTTATGCAGGCCCCGGCAACTTGCACTGGGGTCCGGAACATAACCCCCATGCAAAACGAGGATTGTTCAGAAGTACTGTATGCGGTCATTTTACAAAATAATCTGCTTGTGATTTATTCTGATTCAAATGCAAATGAACGTTTAACCATTTTAGAGAGTAGCAGTGTATTTTTGAAAGGCCATTCCCCCTCCAGCTTCGGCTACATGTTATTATTCTGTTCTTCAAAGTTCAAAGAGCCAAGGAAAGTACTTAAATGGAAAAGAATTAAAGTTTGCTTTGAAAGTTGTATTTGTTTTAATAAGTTCTTCTCTCTGTGCGTGGGGGAGCAGGTGTTCCCACGCATGCGCCAAGAAGCTTTTCAGAATCTTTGAGCTAAGTAGGCCAGAGGCAGGCGCATCGCCAGCCAGAAAGGGACCTTCTGGATTTGAAGCCGGTTTGATGATTTATAGCACTAATCAGGCTCAACTGCCACTTCTTGTGGTTTCCTTCCAACTTGTCTTTGATCATTTCTGCTTGAGCTGCATGGGCTGCTGTTGCAGCTGCTGAAACTCAGTTGTGAAACCCAACTGTTCTACTCTTTTTCTATCACATTATTGTTGACAATGTGCGTGTTGGTGCTGGTAGCTGGAGGCCCCCTAAGTTAGGAGCCTTTGGAGCTGTACACTCCCGGACCTTTTTGTTTGTTGTTGTTGGCAAAAATCACACCCAATTCTAGCCAGGCAGCCATTGGTGTCTTTCCCACATATCAAGATGACTGCATAGATTGGCCACCAGTGGTTTCATTTTTTGCAGCAATTGTACTCATAGGAGTTCTAAATGACACAACAAATGAGGCTGAGCTGATACATTTTCTACCACAAGGTGTCTTTCAAGCAGTTACCTTGTCATAGAAATCTATGTGGCACCTTTCCTGTCATGAACAGAATCCCAATGTGTCCCGCTTCCTGAAAGTTACCTTATGTTGGAAAGAGGATTGATTGCATCTCTTCATTTAAAATAAATAAATAAAATTGTAGCAGCAACAAAAACAATAAATGCTTTTCATTGTTTATTTAGGATACCAACCAGCCATCAAAACCTGTCAATAGAGACACACCAGCAGAAATAATTAGTTTTTTCTTTCTTTACATTGCTTGCTGTGTGTTTCTTATCACTGGGCTACAATAATGGAATGATTCAGATGCTATGCTACATTATCATAACAATGCAGACATAAGTGATGCTCCAAACCTGTGGTGATTTGTGGGAAGAGTTCTAGGTTCCGTTCATCAGATTGAAGTATCATGACATTTGCAGTCTGCACAATTACACTGCACTCTTGACTAAAGACAGAATATCCTACTTCTCAATTGCTTTGTCTTTAAATGTCCATTCTCCCAGCTGGCCTTGTATCCTCCCCCATGCACAGTGAATGCTTGCAGCAGCCAACCAACTTAGCTGAAACAGCAATTTTATTAAAATTGTGTGACCGCCACCATGGAGGTTTTGTTTGCTAGGGCTCCAATAAACTAAGTGCATTAACCATGTGCTTGAAAGAATTTCACTAAATTAGTGACTGAGTAGAGGGAGGAGAGATGGAGAGGTCAAGGTCTGGCACGCCAGTTGTTCCACATTCTTGGGGCAGGAGGAGTCACTGCTTTTCATTTCAAAACTCAGCTCTGTGAAGGGGGGGGATGTTGAGATAGATGCAGTAAAATAATAGCGGCAACAGTTCTGCACCCTTAACCCACTCATAGACCAAATGCATCTCTACGCTTTAATTCCTTTTTATAAACAATAATAAACATGAAAGCATGGGGCTATCTAGTGCTTTTTTTAAAAAACTACCACCACCACTGGGACCCACTCTTCCCAAAACACCCACCACATCTTTTATACCAGCTGATTGCAGGAGGCAAGAGAATGAATGACGGATGGTGGAGTCGGAACAGACTTCTGTTACTTCTGAGATCTTTCCTTTGCTATTCGGAGTGTGAGAATGGCAAGAGGTGGGTTTGCAATGTCTGCATTCAAAAGGGATTTTTTGAAACAATTGTCCCTTGATATACAAAAGGTGAATGAGGTTCTCACAGAAGCCTCCTTTAAATCCTTGAGAGTCAGAGTGGGGATGTTTAAAAGTTGTTTTCCATGGAAACTAAGCCAGCATTGTGGTGATCTGAAGAGTTCACAACAAAAGATGTGTGTGTTTGTGTTCCTTGATATCCATCCAATTGATAGATGAACTATATGAATCTAAAACTAACAACAACCCACATTTTTAATGTTTTCCAGTAGGAAGACCATCTGAAATTCTGCTCCATGGAACAACACTTTACTTATATAAGTGACAAAAGGAAGACCCGTGATGAGGCTTTCATAGGCCTCGTGTGGGTCAGGCACAGGATACAATTTGCTTCTTCTACCCAGTCCCATGCATCATACCCAGGATCCCAGCCACTAGAAAAGGAACTTGCTGAAAAGCTTGGCTGTTGTGGAAAAACAGACTTGCCCAAGTGAGGTCCCCTCATCCAATTGCTTACTGTAATCTCCCTCCCATTAAAAGGCTAGAGAAAACTACACCTGAGCCTGAGGCTGCAGTGTGACACAGTCAACCAGAGTGGGGAGCACACAGTCATAGGCCAATAGCCTCATTCAGAACTTTCCAATCTGGCCACGCACTGGGTTGGCTTACATTTTGCTCCATCTCTGTCCACTTCCATTCTGCCATGATCAGGATGCAGAGCCTCAGCTAGGATGGTCCTTTGAAAGGCACCCTCTATATTTGAAGGGCTGATTGGTTTAAATATAAAAAAGAACTACCAACAGGAAGAGTTGGGGCTTTGAAATTGCTGGTGAAAAGCACCTGGGCAGCAGACTGAGCAGGTTCACAGACCACCTGCTCACGACTATGGTGAGATGCATTAAGTGGTGACTGGTGCTCATTGGGACTGGCAGGGCAGAGGGCAGGCTGGCCAACACTAAGGGGAAGCTGAGCCAACGGTTTCTACTTTTGTCCCATCCTCCTCTTCCCTGCTGAGTTGCACAAGGGCAAGAAGAAGTCTAAGGAGGAGGAAGCTGGCAGGCAGTGCCATCTCCTGGACTGGTTGTTGTAAGAGAGCAGGCAGGCAGGCAGACACACACACACACACACACAGAGAGAGAGACAGGTGGGGCAGTTCTCCATTCACCTTAACGGGCCAGCCTCCACTGGATGTAGCCCTATTTAAGTTATAGTCTCTGCCCCAAATGCTGCATCTATACATAGAAATTGCCAGGTTCAAATTTTATGCAAATCTGTGCCCTCTTGTTCTCTCTCTTTCACTCTTCTCTCTCTTTTGCAGATGCATTTATTGTTTTTTAGGTCAGTCCTATGGGTGGTGATCTTTGTCCGTGGAGTTTTCTTGGCAGGGATACTGGAGTGGCTTGCCAGTTCCTTCTCCAGGTGGATCACGTTTAGTCAAAACTCTCCACTATGACCTGTCCATCCTGGGTGGCCCTGCATGGCATAGCTCATAGCTTCTCTGAGTTATTCAAGCCCCTTCGCCACGACAAGGCATTGATCCATGAAGGGACCATAAAGAAGGCTGATCGCCGAAGAATTGATGCTTTTGAATTGTGGTGCTGGAGGAGACTCTTGAGAGTCCCATGGACTGCAAGAAGATCAAACCTATCCATTCTTAAGGAAATCAGCCCTGAGTGCTCCCTGGAAGGACAGATCGTGAAGCTGAGGCTCCAATACTTTGGCCACCTCATGAGAAGAGAAGAATCCTTGGAAAAGACCCTGATGTTGGGAAAGATTGAGGGCACTAGGAGAAGGGGACGACAGAGGACAAGATGGTTGGACAGTGTTCTCGAAGCTACGAACATGAGTTTGACCAAACTGCGGGAGGCAGTGCAAGACAGGAGTGCCTGGCGTGCTATGGTCCATGGGGTCACGAAGAGTCGGACACGACTAAACGACTAAACAACAACAAATGGGTAGTGATGGTGGTGAACTCACTGACCCCCTTCTCAGTGATGGAGATGGTGGAGATGAGTAAGAAACGAATAACATGCGGTTCCCCATCATGGTAAGAGAGACAGCTGAAAAACTCACAGATTGCATATTGAACTCTGAAAGAACAAGAGAGGAATGCATCTTTTATCTACTAACAGCTGCATTAACAATAATTGTTTGATCTTCATGCTGAATTCTGGTAGTCCTCTGTACCTCTCAGTTTGGAAGGGAAGAGGCACTACTCAAAACAAGATAGTGGTTTCTGCATTCTCCAAAAGCTTCACAGACATGCAGAAATATATTAATTTGCAAACTGATTTTTCAAATACCCACCAAGTGGAGCTGATGACCAGGGCAGTCTCGAGCAGGTCGCGCGCCCTGGCGCTGAGGGGCGGAGATCGCTCCGGCGCCCCCACCCTCGCAGGACGCAGCATGGCTTCGCCTGTCCAATATGGAAGACATTTGGAACATGGCCTCATCAGAAGGTCTGAAGACATGAGCCAATCAGTTTGGGAAGAGATGTTCTTCAGGTACTTTGAGTTCTGAACCATGCAGGGAATGCTTGAGGAGGCTCTGTCTGACCTGCAAATCAAGTTACAGTATTGATTTTTGGGGAGTGGATTATTGGGTTGTGTTTGTTTTTATTATGTATTTTGTGTTTCTATATTGTGATTTTATGTTGTAACCACCCTGAGACGTGCGGTTATAGGGAAATATACAAATTTAATCAATAAATCACCATAATAAATAAAATTAGGCTCACCAGGCCTCCCAATTTGGCCCATCAGGCTATTTTATTCAGACCATGCCCAGCTGTCACTTGCCTGGTGTCAGCAGAGCGACAGATAAAGCCATGGCTGCAAGGGAACAATCAGGAGTTTGCACTTGGCACTGTTTAAATTTGGCACGGAATGCAAGCTGGTTTTGGCCAGAGGTCCTATTGATGTCACTTGGGCAGGTTGACCACACCTGGGCCAAAATGGTGTTTTCCAACCAGGAAAGCTTTCAAGGGAAGCACCTTGACCTGAGCCTGGAAGCAAACAGGCAAACTGCAGTTCTTACAGTAATAACAACCAATACCAAATTCTGCAACACTTTAAATGCCTCAAGTTCTCTCATTCCTGAGGAAATATATCTTCCCAAGAACAGTAGGATGTAGAAGATTTCTATTTTACACACAGATGTGAAAGCGAGCCTCTTTGGGGTGACGTGCCAAAGACCTCTATGTACTAATCGATAGCAGAGGTGAAATTTGGTTCAGGTCTCCTGGATCCAATTCAGGATTCCACCACCAGAGCATGCTGCCAGGAAGCTGTGGCTTCTGCTCATAGATGGACAGCACAAGATTCAGAAGACCTTCTAGTACAGGCATGTCAAACCTGCGGCCCTCCAGATGTTTTGGCCTACAAATCCCACGATCCCTAGCTAGCAGGACCAGTGGTTGGGGAAGATGGGAATTGTAGTCCAAAACATCTGGAGGGCCGCAGGTTTGACATGCCTGTCCTAGTAGGAGAGGGAAGGCGAGTTTTCCGAAGCTGCCTGCTTGATCAATCTGACAGAATCTGTGCTAGTGCCAAAATAATGATTCCCCTCGCTTTCCACGGCCGTTACTTTTTTGCTTGGTGCTGTGTGCATTCAACAGTGTTATTGTTGCTCTCGAGACGTCCCGTTCCCACTGCCTTTTTGTCACAAAAGAATATTTAGTTTATTGATGATCCCTGCCTGTAAATCAACAGCCAAAACCTCTCTTTGACTCTAAACGAAGGTCAATAAAAGCCAGCAGGTAATGAGCGCTCATGCCCTCAAAAGGGAAGCGAACAGCAGTTCTCTGTGAGCCAATGGAGAGCTGGCAAAGTCTCATAGACAACAAACTCGACCCTGGAGTCTGTAGTATAATCCCTTTGATCAGCAAGACTGGGGTTACTGTAGGGTCAATGCTGACATAAAACCAACCAATCAACCAAGACCACCTAGGTATTTAAATTAATCTTTCTCTCCCCCCCCACCCCCATGAAGGGGGAATACAATTTTCTTCAAGGATTTCTTTCCCCTTGAACAGCACTCCATGTGCTGTCTGTTTTCCTTCTCTTACATCAGTGCTATTGAGAAGGGTATTGTGATGGCAGGTATTCCGTTTCCCCACTGCGACCGCCACTGCTATTATGCAGACAAGAAAAGACGTCATATATATACACAACTGCACATTTATTTATTTTTTAAAAAAACTTCTTAACCTACCTAACTTTCCAGTGGTCAAAATACGTTGCTGTGGCCTAGCTTTCTAAAGGCTTTCTTTTAAATCTTACATGTGATTAAATAATATACAAACACTCCCCGCCCCCAATTTCTTCTTGCAGACAGCTAGCAGCAGAATCAATTTGCTATGGTTATGCTTCCCTTCAATTGTTTAGAATTTCCAGGATTTAATCTTTCATCCATGTGTATATCCTCTATTTACCTTTCAATGAGATAATGCATTATGCATTGGGCTTTATAGAAACGAACCATGAAGCGCCTTTTCTTTCCCTCTCCCCCCCCCCCACACCCTGAAGAACGCAAACTCACACTTTTCTTTCTCGCTAGAATTATTAGCCCCCATTATTATGGCAGCTGCCAAGATTGGTGAAGGTGAACTAGCTTAAGCTCGGCGGTTGATACAAGTGCATTCAGACCAGGTTTTAATGCCACACCTCCAGGTCCCGTAGCAGCTGTACACCACTGTGTCACTGGCAGTATAATTCCCCCTATGGGCAGGGACGGGGAAAGTTTTTCAGCCTAACAGCTGCATTCCCTCGCAAGCCACCTTCTGAGGGACCATGTGCCAGTGGTGGAGGGGGTCAGAGGCCCAAGTGGGCAGGCTTACAGGTTGGTGCAATAGCCACACAAAAGCCACAGGTTTCTACACCCTATATCTGCAATCTACACCCTATATCTGCTGCTGCAAAGAAAAGCTAATGTTTTTCTAGGCTGCATCAACAGAAGTGTCCAGATCAAGCGAAGTAACAGTACTACTGTATTCTGACTTGGGTCAGGCCACACTTGGAATATTGTGTCCAGTTCTGGGCACCACAGTTTAAGAAGGATGTTGGCAAGCTGGAATGTGTGCAAAGTACCAAGATGTTCATTGGTCTGGATAGTTCTCATACTCTGTCATACAGTTAGAATTGTTACCTCTTCCACTGCAAAGATAATTTGTAGTATTTCACCTTTACTTCCTTCTAGCCTGTCAGGGGGACTCCTTACAGGGACCCTCCCCCAGCAGCGGGTCAGGAGGAGGGAATGAGGAATGGAGCAGGGTGGAGAGAGGGCTCTCAGACACATCAGAGCCAAGGCACCGACCCAGCTGGCCAGAGCGCAGCGAGGTGCCGGAGCCTCTGCAATGCTCCAGCCAGAGGACGGGAGAAGGAACGCAGCCCTTTCCGGCACCCAAATTGAGGCTCGCGCCCACACGCAGGGCTAGGGAGAGGCACTTTGGGGTGCCCAGGCTTTTATGCTGGCTGAAGAGCCGGAAGCAGCCATTGCTGGGTTCTGAATCGGACTAGGCAGTCATGTTTTCTGATACCTCTGCACTGTAAATAATATGCACAATAAAACTCTGAAAGACAGAGCGGACTGGAGCGCAGGACCGGCCCTACGGCCAGGCTGGGTGGCGCAGGGCACCACGGCGCCGGCCAGCGGAGGGCGCCACGAGCTGTGCCCGCCTGCTGGCCGGCCGGCCGGCCCGCCGCGCAGCTGCGCTCGTGGCAACTGCGCTGTGCCTGCCCGCCGCGCAGCAGCGCCTGTGGCAGCCGCGCTGCGCCCACCCGCCCACCGCGCTGGGAAATGGGGCGGGAGGGCGCCGGAGGGATCCGGCGCACCACGGCACCAGGGGTGCTTAAGACGGCCCTGCTGGAGCGTCTTTACTCAAGAGTAGCCACAACAATCCCCTGACATAGCCTAACTGCAAACTCTTCTAAATAGATTATAGTTAAATGGGCAGTTCTATGCAGAGGGAAACTGTAGAAAACTTCCTGTATAATTTACTATTTGCTAGGCATGCTTCACTATTTAAAATAATGATTATTAAAGTAACTTATAATTTCCCTTACAGTGAGGCATTAAATCCTAAATTGTATTTTTGTAAAAATTCGCAGGAGTGAGCAATTTTAAAGCTATCTTTAGCCTTTATTACACATCCCCTTACTTGAAAATACTTTAGTGGAATCCAAGTTAGAAGGCTGTCATTATACTTATGTGTGCTAAACAGTCATAATGCTCTTACAAATCAGTGCGCGTTAACTTAAAAAAATAATATTCAAGTTTCTTGACTTGAGATCTGTATTGAACGAGACATTTACTAGTGTTTAAGGATCTAGAGGAGGTTTACCACTGGATTAACATGACAAAAATGCTGAGGGAGGATGGCAAAAGCTAATAAATAAATACCACCTGATGCCTATGACAGTGAGGAGGCATTGCGGGTTGTAAAATTTGACAGGATCAATGTGAACTATAAAAGGCCATATGTGTTTCTGGATATGGTTACCTGCAGGTTGGATTCCACTTTGTGCTATAGCTACAGAATTTGTCAGTTACAAAAAACGAAAATAAAGAAAGAAAGAAAAGGAGGAGGAAGCAAGAGAGAGAAAAAAGAGGAGCAATTTTTAAGAGGAGCATGCAACTCTTAGGCTGAGAGTTTTTCAAGAATTGATTGAGAAAAGACAGAACCATGCCTACCTAATGCCACCTGAAGGTGAATTCAGATAATCCAGGCTTTCCTCTGACTAGCAGAGGCCTTGTGCAACTGTTGCCTGCCATAGATGCCCAGTGCTTAATAATCTCTGCCTTTGAGCAACTCAGTGGTGGGGGGCAGTTCATTCACACATAGGCTGAAAATGACACCCTGCAATGGGAAAAAGGCTTCTTTAAATATCCCCGAATACTTTCATTTCTCTGTAACCTGTTTCTTTCTGCTGCTTTAAGAAAGGCAACGCTGGAAGATGTGTGGGTGAGTGAATCCTAGAAGATGAGAGAGTGAGTGAAAACAAGCCGCGTCTGCTCTGAGAGTTCTCTTCCGAGGTGCATGTAGCAGCTGACAGAGCCAAGAGCTGCTACAGGCACTCAGAAGCTTCTGAGTACATTAGGGCTCTTCACAGGCTGCTGTGCCTATGACAACAGACACCTGTAAACTTTGCCTTGACGTAAGAAGGTTTCAGCTCCTGAACAAGTTCCATTTTTACAGGACCTGTTAAGGTCATAGCAGGGGAAGGTGGTGATTGTGTCTTTTGGAGCAGAGCATAACTATGTATATTCAAGGCAACACTCCAAATTGCAGTGATTCTAGGGCCAAAATTGTTTTGCACCAATATAGTGTGATGTGAATGTTGGAGAAATACGAAGGACACATAATTACAAAGACTTCTTTGAGGGAAGATACCTTGATCCTGTGCAAAGGATGAGCAGCAACTACATAGAGAAAGGGAAAACCCAGTTATTTTTGTGGTCCAGGTATTTCCCCAGAATAGCCAGGTAGGATTGCATGTAGGGAACCTATAAATATTATGAGGGGCATGTACCACCTGTGATCACTGCTTTGCTTATGGGGATCATTTTTGGTCCTTGCTGAAAGCAAATAACCTGCTGGTTTTCATGACTGCTAAGCAGTGATATACTTAGTGATATTGTAGGAATACTTACAAATATCAAAGATCACCAAGGGCAGGGTAAAGTTCAGAGTGAATTCAACCAGGGGCTTGAGATGCTAGGAAAGTGTTTACCATACAAACAAGGTTTGTATTTGTGGCTTTTTAAAGTAGAAAAGAGACCACTTTTGTGAAAATCTGATTTGAATACCACCAGTTTACGTTATTTAAAGAACATAGGACCTGCATACTAGAATTAATAGCAGGATGCAGAGTACACATTGACATGGTATTTGAGGAAGCTATATAATGCAGAAGAAAAGGGCAGCATGGAATTTGGGATCTGGCATGCAAGTGAATGTTCCTAAGAGCTCCAGCATCACAGTGGACTGTGAAAGCCTTTCGGCCATTCCAAAGTGTGTGTGTGCACCTTGGAATGGAGGCCTCTGTCACAAGACAGAGTTGGAGCACCCTCTGATGCTGGGGCTTTATAGAGTCTACTGGACAGGGATTGGTTGGCCTTTGGGACCAGCAGACCAAGTGCTCAAGGAGGTGATACTGCAGCCTAGATGGTGTCCTAAAACACAGAGCCCAGGTTTCCAGTGGCAAGATGGTGGTATATGGCCAGTAGTGCCTCACTCCCTGCTCTATACTATGCCACCTGCAAATGCAACCTGCATTTGATCAGAATATTTGTTGCATCAAAAAGTTTTTTTGAGTCAAGGCTGTAGCCATGCTTACAGGAGAAACCTGTGCATAGCAGGAGCAGGAGAATATCAGCTCTCATGGCTGCAGGGAAACAACCTGAAGCAAGCACACTATAAGCAGTGTATGCATGCTGCAGGTCTGTATGGCTTCCAGTGCTCAAAAGGATCCTCCCCTTTGTTCTTTCCCTCCCAGCCCATAGCAAAACTGAAGCTGACTAGAAAAACTGAGTTTTGCTCTGCAGATAATAGTGTGGTTTATTTCACCTTCTGTCAAGACTAAGATGGTACAGTAAAAATGGTTTGTGTGTGTGAAAGTGTTTCTACTGAAGCTTTCCAAAACATTGTGAGGAGATAATGTTGGGAAGTGGGTGAGCATGCCACTAAGCCTCTTGGGCTTGCCGATCGGAAGGTCAGCAGTTTGAATCCCCACGGCGGAGTGAGCTCCCGTTGCTCTGACCCAGCTCCTGCCAACCTAGCAGTTCAAAAGCGCACCAGTGCAAGTAGATAAAGAGGTACCACTGCGGTGGAAAGGTAAATAGCATTTCCGTGCACTCTGGCTTCTGTCACAGTGTCCTGTTGCACCAGAAGCAGTTTAGTCATGCTGGCCACATGACCTGGAAAGCTGTCTGTGGACAAACGCTGGCACTCTTGGCCTGAAAGCGAGATGAGCGCTACAAACCCTTAATCACCTTTGACTGGATGACTTAACTATCCAGGAGTTCTTTACCTTTTTTTAAAAAAAATATTTACTGTTTGTTATCCTGAAAACAGAAACATGATGGCAGGCACAGTTTCTTATGGATGGCCAAACTATCCCTGCTAGCAAGTTGAGAGAACATCACTGGCGTTCTTTCTTATTTCAGCCTGCATGCACTTTGAACGGAGCTGCTCAGGGAGAATACACCCCCCCCCCAGACACACAGGAGTAACATTACCTCCAGTGATAATGAGATGCATGGGTCATTAAGTATCTTGCAGGAATTATTACCAGCAATTATATAATACCAAAGTTAATTAAGCTCAGTTGGTAGTGTCTATAGAGCTGTGCCCTTACCGCTGGGGGCTACCCACTTGGCCACAGAGACCTGCTGATGGGCCCTGATAATTCTGGCTACCTGTGAATAACCCTACTGGGTGTATGGTCAGGTAAGGCATTTACCCCACTGGTGAAAGATGCCTTCCCTCCCGTGTTATAACTTGCCAGCATTTTTTGATAATGTGTGGCCTCATTCAGAAGTTCTCTGGTGATTTCGTATCAGTTTATTCAGCAGAATGCTTTAAGAAAATGAAAATAAGCTCTCATTCCGATTCTGGGTCAGTGGGCAGGAGCAATTCAAATTCAGCACCTTGCTCCGAGCGACGTGGCACACGAGGGAGCGCTTCTTACTCTGCTCCTTCCTATCACGCTGCGAGTTTGCAGGGGCTTATGGTATTACTGCAAAGCGCGCTGAACATGCACAGCATGAAGAAGCAGGATGAAGGGTACATTCAGATGCGCTGCACTCCAATCAGATAAACTTGCTGGATTCAAGGGGCTTGGGATGCCAACTGATTGCAAATGGGAATTAATAAAATCCACACTTGGTTAGCACATGCTGTGCCCACCAGGAGAAAGGCCTGTGGATTCTTAACACTGTGAAATGGTTAGGTATGTTTATTAATTCAGGCACAAACCCGCCAATTAACCACGGGCAGGGGCCTAGAAACTACCTCTGATATGTTTATGTTTTTCATCAGTCTGTCCCTTCTCCAGCAAAGTTTCAAATGGAATAATGATTCTGCTTTCCCTCAAGTCAGCATAAAAGCTGGTATTTACATATGCAGCAGTGTGGTCTCTGGCTTAGACTATATTAGACTGATTATTGTGACTATAAAGCAGTTTTTCAACCCAGGATGAAACAGAATGTCAGCTTTAGTATGCGGTGTTGTTGGGCTTGTATCAATAATCCTTGGCAAATGTAAATATCCCTTCATTTTTAAATAGTTTCATTTTATATTGTTACAGAGGAGGATTACTGAGAAAGTCAGATAGCTACAGAACCCTTGTACCTAAGAAGAATTCCAAAACTGTGGCTGTGTCTGAGACATTTGCTGTTTTAATTAAGTAACAGAATAAATAAATAATGCTATACTAATTAATATTCAATTGTGAATCAGGGTGTATATATGAGCAGCAATAGATACAAAAATGTGGAACTGGAACACGTTAATAAAGACCTTGTGCCAATTTTCCATAATGATTTGTTTTCAGTATGAAAATTCATCCTCTCAAAAATACATTCATGTGTGTGTGTTTGTGAAGGTCTCATGCCCCTATTGAAAAACAATTGTTATCTCCCAAGGACAATGGGATTGTGGCTAATGTTACAGGATATCCATGGTTGCATAAAAGAGAATTTAAGGCCTATTGTTTGACTGGTATCAATCACAGCATGCAAAGACCTGATGAACATAATCTATTGAATGGTTAATAAATCTTATTTGTTACTATGAGAAACCTTCAATAAAAAGTGAGTAACAAAATATCGACTTTTTGTGTTGAAAAGTTTGGCATTGGTTTAAACTTTACATAGTTGGCACTTTTAAGAAAACAACAATAACCACACCTACAATTTCCACAGTGCTCGTTGTTTTCATGACTGGAAATGACCTTGGTGTATAATGTAATGCAGTAATACGCAACCAGTTGATTCTACAATTGACTCCTCATGATAATATACAATGTAACCATGTGTGGTGAAGCAAAGTCATGTGAATCAAGGCAATCTGAAAATATGTAGGGACTGTATGTTTATTACACAGTTTTAAGTTTGCTCCACGTTGTTTCATTGCCAGATAGATGGCATACACCAGTTTCATGGAATCAGGGAAACATAAGAGTTGGAAAATATACTGGAGATCATTGACTCCAACTCCATGCAATGCAGGAGGCAACTACAGCATGTCTGACAGACGGCTGCCCACTCTCTACTAATACCTCTGGCAAATGAAAGCCCACCATCTCCCAAGGCATTTGGATCCCTTGTTATACTCTTGCCATTAATAAGTTTCTTCTGATGTTTAGACCTAATCTGTTTTCGGGCAATGCTCACCAATTGCTTCTAGTCCTAAGCAATAGAAGATAAGCCTGTCCTATCTTCTGCATGACTTCTCTTCAGATTTTTGAGGACGGACTGCTGTCTTGCATGCCCACCTGTCCCTCACCCTGCCACCACCAGGCTAAATACTAAACTCTTACATAGAATCATAGAGTTGGAAACAAGTCTAGGTGACCATTTTGAAAGGGAGCTGGGGAAAATTAAAAAATTGGGTTTTCACACCTGGCAAAAATGGGGTTTTCACACCTGGCATAAACAAACAGGAAAATTGGCAAATAGTTTAATTGGAACAATCATTCATACTAAAATGGTCAATATTTGAAACTCCCAAACAGGCCAGTTTAGATCTCACACCTCATTTCTGGGGTTAGCAAAGATATATCAGTTTTCCATTATGGGTATTTTAAAAGCACTCTTTGTGATTTCATTAGCCTATTATCAGAAAGCTACCACCAAAAAAGGCAGAATTGACAACAAGTGTCTGATAAACACACATCAAAAACCAATCATGGGCCTAGTGTCTTATAGCCTAGCTTAATCCAGGCGAGATAGAGATGTCCTTGGTTAGAAAGAGACAAGCTCTGGAATAGTGAGTAAGCTTCTTTTTGTGTTCAGAATTTGGGGATACTTCTGGATTCTGTATAGCATCTCCAGTGGCGGAGAGCAGGTGGGGGCGGGGCTGGCGTGCGCCCCCCGCATGGGCGTGGTGCACATTCTGGGGGCATGGCATGCCACCCGCATGGGTGTGGCATGCGTTCTGAGGGCGTGGTGTGCTACCAGCAGGGCCGTGGCACGCGTTCTGGGGGCGGGGGACAGTCGTGATGGCACCCTACTGGGATTGCGCTGCCCGGGGCGGTGCGCTCCCATCGCCCCCCCTCTTCCTATGCCCATTGAGCATCTCTACTTGTGTTGGAGTTCCAAGAATGATTACTGTCCCTATACCACAGTAGGACAGTAAAGCTGCTTACAGGTTAAACAATATTGCTTATGCCTGATTCTTTTGGGTTTCAGATGGATCAACAATCATTGCTAACCAGGTCAAGAGAAACTGTATGCTTCACAATTGGCTCACAGAGACAAATGGAATGCGGACCAGTGGCCTGTATGTATTCTGCAGGTCCTTTGTTAGCAGTGTGTCAGGTCTATGTGACTCAACTGGCTTCACCTTCCCACCAGAGCAGAAATAGCTAAGGAGCATTCGGAGAGTAGAAACAGTGAGTAATTTATCCCAGGAGACATGCAGCTTTTTGCAGCTCAAGGAAGAAGCAGAAAGAGTGGTGATTCAAAAGGCTATTGTGGTGCCAATGGCTTCCTAAAACAAATCTTAGAGTCATATAGTTGACATACTGGTTCCCACTGAGGACCCGACTGAAAGCTGCAAACAAACATACTTGTGGCTTAAAGGCAGGATATCCAATAGAATACATTATTTTGGCCTTCTCCAAGGAGTTCAGTCTAGCTGTGTCTTTGGGAAGAAGAACACAGGGCAGGCAGGCAGGCTTTTTCTAACTTGGTGTGGGTCCACAGTCCCAATAAGCAGGAGAATCCCTGATGCACACAATGTCGTCGTCTCCCCCCCCCCCTTACCACACATCTGCCATGATGCCATTAGGGCAGAAGTCCAGCAGAATGAGCATGAGGACTTCCAAGCTGCAGCAAAACTCACTCGCCACATTTTTGAAGTAAGTGAAGGAATATACAATTACAATCTAATGAGTCCCCTCGACCCTCCCATAAGAACATTAAGTCCAGAGTCTAAAATTATCTGACTACATCACTATGCATTTTTTGGGGGGTGAGGTGGGGAATGTTAGTGTGCATCTAACTCTGCACAGATTCAGCCACTGCTATTCCTGTAATGACGCTTTCTTGGTTACGGATGCGGAAATGCAACTGCAGAAATGACTGCTGGCTCGCTCCATGTACTGTCTGGTTCGTCTTTCTTGTCATATCTAAATTAATTGTGCTCATACTTCTATCCTCCCTCTGCCCTGCTCTGCGCCGTGTGGTTTGGTCTTGTGGCTGAGAGAATTAGGCCTTGGTAATTGTGCAACCCTCCCTGCACGCCTCAGAACTTTCCGCTTTTTGTGAGAGTTTTCTAACTTATAAATAAATAAACCATAGACCGCCATCCCTCCTCTTAACAATTTGGCAATGAGACCGAAGGCTTATTCATCTTATGAAACAGTTCTGTGTACTGTGAGTAATGCTTTTTAAAGCCGATTCATGTGGCAGCGCTCTCTCCCTCTCTCTCTGTGTGGCAGCTGCTTCTACTTCTCCAGTGTGCGGAGGGTCCCTCCTGCTTGTGACGAATGGAAATCTAACTCATTTGTCAGAAGCTGAAGGTGTTGGCTGTGCATGCTGCCGCCATCCCATGGCAATGTAGATGGTGTGCAAGATTGTGAGGTTCTGCTTGTGGTGAATGAGCCAGACAGTGCACTTGGTGTACGACAGAGGAGTAACCACAGCTGGGCCAGGCTGAAGACAAAAGTTGCCATCTGCAATGCATGGGGTTTTCCTCCTGTCTCCTGGCAACCATTCTTTCCAGACATCTCCCTGTCTCTGTACCTGGCTACTGGACCCAGATTCAGTACTTTAGTCCATAAACTGACACACATACACACACTTTTCTCTTTTGCCTCCCTCAGGAACCCCCCCCCCCGTTTCTGTGCCACCGGTTTGCTTCTTACTGCAGTCAGCCCCTCACAAATACACACCTGCTTTGAAAACACTGGACCTCTGCTGTTGCTGCAAACCTCATGGTCAAGCCTGTCACTGTAAAGGGCAGTGATTGGCTGCTGTGGACTGGCTGGATGAAGCTGCTGGTTGAAGACTTGTGTTTGGGATCCAGCACCAGTCGTAATATTAAGAAGATTTGCCTCATAAAACAAACAACGGCAACAACCCTATGTTGGCAAGCCCAGTTTGTTAATCATGCAGCACAAGCCCTGCCTAAAACCGCACGTTTTGGCAGTGCTAGCAGAGAAGGAGCACTTAGAGGATTCTCTACATCTTTATAGCATGCAATAAGCTAAGCACAGAGGCACAACAGCCATTTCTGGGCAAATGTTCCTTAAGCAATAACCTAATTCTCACCCCAAATATGGAAAGTTTCTGCTACAGACAATTTAGTTTGAACTGGCCTCAGATAATGCATGGGCAGGGCACCCTGATCCCTCAAGGTTAAGCACTAATGGGAGCTTTACTCCAAATTCAAATAGCAATTTTGGGCGAGGGTTTTTTTTGTCAGGATCACGGCAGTGGGAAAGGTTTCCCCACTGGGACTATTTTCATTTTTAAAAAAATGCCTATTAAATTAAATAACACATTTAACATCAAATCTAGTATGGTCCAAAGCCAAAGCTAATAGCTATGGTTGCGCCCCTTTGAGATAAAATTCTTCTGGTGTCTCTGCATTTGTGGAAAATACCTAAAAGAATGCCCCCCCCCCAAAGTCATTCAAAATAGCCAAAGCACACAGATACAGGAATCAGTAAGTGCATGAACTTTAAGAATGTGAGGAAATGTTATGATTTGCCCTTTCACAAACATACATGCACAGAATGAATACGGTAAGTACTTTTTGAAGGTTTCACCTGTAAACTGGGAAGAAGGGGGAATGCATTTCTGACCTGTATTAATGGGAGGGTGGGAGCAAAGAAAGAGAGAGATGGTTTGCCAGCACTGGAGGGTCCTCCAATCGGGTGAATGGAGTGCTCCCCACCCACCTCAGTCTGCCCTCAGCCAGGGCCCATCTGCCTGCTTTCTGACTTACAACTGGGACTACTTGTCAGCTGTCTCCTCCTTCAGTCTGGGTGTTGCCCTTGTAAAGGTAAAGGTAAAGGTACCCCTGACCATTAGGTCCAGTCGCAGACAACTCTGGGGTTGCGGCACTCATCTCGCTTTACTGGCCGAGGGACCCGGTGTACAGCTTCCAGGTCATGTGGCCAGCATGACTAAGCTGCTTCTGGCGAAACCAGAGCAGCGCACGGAAACGCTGTTTACCTTCCTGCCGGAGCGGTACCTATTTATCTACTTGCACTTTGATGTGCTTTCGAACTGCTAGGTTGGCAGGAGCAGGGACTGAGCAACAGGAGCTCACGCCATCACGGGGATTTGAACCGCTGACCTTCCAATCGGCAAGCCCTAGGCTCTCAGCAAAGAGGAGCACAAGTTAAAAACTGGAAGGAATTGGCTCTGCATGTTTAGCTCTGGCTCCACCTGCTGTTGGACCCCCTGCCTTCCATCCTATGAGAAGCAGCCACCACGGGCTGGCACAGAGAAAGAGTGCCCCCCCGCCCCCACCATGCAATTAAATCAGTCCTACACCACTTTAGCAGCCATTCATTCATTCATTCATTCACTCACTCACTCACTCATAATTCTGATTGTATGCCACTCTTCCACAAAAAGAATCACTTTCAAAGTTGCTTACAGTAAAGAAAACAGGAAAACATCTCAAAAACAATTCCTTAGTCACATAATAAAACTACAAAGTAATAGCAAATAAAGACATGCAAAAAAACATCATTTCACAATATTGCGGCCTGTAGCTTGTTAAGGGTGCTGAGAGATGTTAGGAGGTCTCCTAACAGAGCTATAGTTCCCAGCACCCTTAACAAACAGCAGATCTTAGGATATTTTTTTTGGCCATTTCCTTTTATGTTGTATCATTTATTTATTTTTATTTAAGAGATTTCTTACCCACACTTCAGCAGAAAATTCCAGGGTGGGTTACAACTATATCATAATATAATATTAAAAACCAATAAAACAATGTAAAACAAGCCCAATAATGTACATCAAACGATACAGGTGGCACCACAAAGCAATCACACAAATCTTATTTTGGATAGTGAATGCAAGGACAGGGGCAGTCTCCTTTGTTATTATCTTATGCAAGCTGCTCTGGGAGCTTTCCTGGGTAAACACACACACACACACACACACACACACACACACACACTGGTTATAATGCCACCTTTTGACATTGCTGTAGTCCTACAGATCTGCCAACTATATATCATGATTAAACGTTGAGAATTCTTAGGACAAATATTATTGCATTTGATCTATTTCTAATCTAACGTAATGTATTGTCGAGCCTGAAATGCAACCCTGTTTGTGGCTTTTCCCGAGCAAATACTCTGATGTCTTTCCTCCCTCCCCCTGCTTGCTAACCATAAAAACGTCACTTGCTGGGAACGATCACTCTTCTTAAATGTATCACAATCACGACTAACGGATGCACACTTATTGCACTGAATAAATAACAATGATTTACAATTAGCAGCGGGTCGGAAATCTCACACCCACGCTTCGTGCAGATGGTCACAATTGTTATCTTTTTATTTTGAATCCCAATGCCACGTGCGTTTGGAAGTAAGCAAACAGATACTAAAAGAAAGCAGCACGTTCAATGCACCTTGTAATTATTTCAGTGTACATTCAGCTTAAAGCCATAAATAAAATGGCATGCTTCTTTTGCCTGGCTTCACTGGAACAACACTTTGTTTCTCTAAAGCTTGTGGTTTATAATGGATTTAGAAGTAAATTGATAGCTTTGTGGTCTTTTCTGCCACCACTACAGGAAAATGTGACACGTGATATGCCAAAAAAATTCTTCTCCAGAAAATCATTCACTGGCGTACAGACAGAAGACTATGGTTGAATGTCTGCTGGACAAGCTGTCATGCAATAGTTTGATTTGGGGTTTGAGGCTGAAGTTGGAATAAGCCGCAAAGGCTTAGATTCATGTTGGTTTTCAATTGAGCCAAAGTCACGTCAGCTCCATTTCCAAAAATTTATAATATCAATCATAAGATTGCCAGGAAATTATGTTGAAGGTTGAAGGTTCAATTCTTGGCATCTCTGGTTAAATGCACAGGTGATGTTAGATCCTGGAAAACTGCTGCCAGTCAGAGTCTGGTCAATGCTGGACATATAGTCTGACTCTGAGCTAGCAAAAAGCACCTTCCTGTATTCCAGAACAAGGTGATGTGAATTGGATCTAAGACATAGAGATATAGGAGCTGTGCAGTCCAATCCTATGTGTGTTTGCTCAGAAGTAAGTCCCATTAAGTTAAGTGGGATTCAGTCTCAGATAAGGGTGCATAGGATTGCAGCCTAAGAATAAAAAATGTTATAGGATCACAGGATTCTTATGAGATTTCCATGTACAGTGGTACCTCTACTTACAAATAACTCTACTTACGAATTTTTCTACTTACAAATGGAGCTCCGTCCACCATCTTGGATGCGGTTTAGATAGGATTTTTTCTACTTACGAATTTTTAGATAGGGTTGCTTCAACTTACGAATTTTTTCTCCCAATGCATTCCTATGGGATTTGACTTACAATTTTTTTCGACTTACAAATGTGTGTTCGAAATGCATTAAATTCGTAAGTAGAGGTACCACTGTAGTTGCATAAGAACCAGGAAAGGTTTAAAGCTTTTGTGCCTTAAATCCTAAATTGGTTCACACTCTCTTTCTTTCAAGATTATTGGAAAGGCACCTTTATATTTCTTTTACTTCTAATTATTTTTTATAATGTATTTTATTGTATACAATGTGAAACATATGGATTGCAAATGGGAACACTATTAAATACAATATAAGAAATAAAAGAAGCAACAAAAATACAATTAAACATCATACAGCAGCTAGCACAGTGCATTAGAATTTCTAGAACAGGCAGAAAACTCATTACGTGGTCCTCCAAGAGTGCTGAGCAACCATGGGAAGAAAAGTTTGGGAACCACTGGTTTAGCATTATGTCTGAACTAGCCTATGTCTTCTCTTTGGACTTCTCCTTCTCCCTAGTCACAGAATGATTTTGAACACTGCATTTTAAACTTAGAATATTTTAAATGAAGACAGTGGCTTGTAATCAGTATTGTTAATTAAGATTCTCTTCTTCCTGAACAGGCAAATTTTAGTCCTTGGTAAATATTGTTGATTATTTCTCTGACAGGACAGAATTGGAATATTGTAATGTCACAAACCATTAAACACCGGAGAATTGATAAGTAACTGGTGCAGCTGCTGCTGTCTCAGCACTCTTGCTTGCATGTAAAGGTGTTCCCGGAAACATAAACCGGCTGCCAAATGTGAAACAGGGTCGCTCTCTCATATGCAATAATAGTGATGATAATTGTAATCATTTTTAATATTTATACTACACTTTTCCTAAATAAGCAATAAAAATATCTTACATACATTTCCCCTTTAATGGTTTTGCTGAGTAGTCCAGAATGAAAATGTCTATCCAATTCCCACACTCTAGTCCAGTCAGACACACAAAGCAGACGAATCTTTGTGCTAGTGAATGACCTGTTAGAAGCGTCTGCATTATATTAGACATATACAGAGTAGTTAACAGATGGCAAAAAGGCACTGTATGGTAGTTATCATTAAAAAAAAACACACACACCACATGGACAGAATGGGAGCCTAAAATGTGCAGCAGTACAGAAAAGGTTTTTTTTCTGCACCCTTTTCTGTACAATGCCTTATTTCTCAGTCAATATGGTCCTCATTGGATTCCACAAACCTGGCTGGCCACTGTGCTGGGTTTCCAGATGCTGGAGTAAATGGGCCTTTGGTCTGATTCAGCAGTCTGGCTCTTTTTAAAAATCCCCTTACTAGCTGCCCCCAGGGGCGTAGGAAGGGGGTGCAGGGGGTGCGGTCCACCCCAGGTGTCATCCCTGAGGGGGTGACAAAATGGCACACCACGGGGGGTGGCACTTACCATGGGGCCTGGCCTGCAGCGCACCTGATCCACACGTGAAAGCATGGGGCTTGCGTCCACCAGGCGGACTCAGTGGGCGGATCGTCCCGCTGCCCCTGTGGGCAGATCACCCTGCTCCCGCCGCTCCAGGTGCCGGAGCAACTAGCTATGCCCCTGGCTGCCCCCCATCTTATACCCTGAGCTGTCATCCCAGCTAACTCCCTCCCCACTTCAAAATAAGAAGCACCTGCCCACCTGAATCCACAGCTGGTCTAGTTTCCTGAGGGCACTTCTTGGCTCCTTCTCCTCTTCTGGCTGATAAAGCCCCATAACTGCCTGAGCCTATAAGAGATGAGGAAGGGGGAGAAGGTGAGACAGAAGCCTGTAATGTGAATGTTGTGAGAAGGGTGTGTGTGTGTGTGTGAGAGAGAGAGAGAGAGAGAGAGAGAGAGAGAGAGAGAGAGAGAGAGAGAGAGAGAAGTGGGGAGAAGTGTCTGGAGAAGAAAGGGGATCATTGCAGAATAGCTGGAACAGAAATGTGGGCAGCCTAATAGACAATTGCAGCTACAGCCCTCTCATTTCATGCATCCCCTCTGCAGTTAAGTGAATTGTATGACATAATAACAGCTAGGGAAGGAGCAGGCAAAAAGGCAGCCAATATGATCAAGGGCTTGGACAGAAAGTAGATAGAAGGGGAGCTTTTTTCATCTAATACTAAAACTTTGGGTCATCCATGGAGACTTCTTCCCATAATGTTTAATTGGTTTATGAAACTCACAGGCATAAGATGTGACAAGGACTATTAGCACCTAAGGATTACATCAATTCCTGCAGGGGGAGAATAATATCGTTCTCAGCAATAACTCCATAAGGCTTTCAGGTTCAGAGGCAGTCTACTGAAGTCACCTGTTAGAGGACAAGCAACAAGAGTGGGATAATCCTTGTGGGCTTCCTGGAAACATCTGGTTAGCCACTGGACTAGATGCGCCTTTGCTCTGATCCAGCAAAAGGGCTCTTTTTATGCACACACAGATACCAAACTATACTCCACAGAGACCCGGACCCTTGTCACCTGAGGACCTTCTCTATGTCCCACATCCCAGAGGGTGGCAACAATAGAACAGGCTTTTTCTGTGGTGGCTCCCAGATTGTGGAATGCTCTCCCCAGAGAGGCTTGCCTGGCACCATCATTACATGTCTTTAGGCGCCAGGCAGGCAAAAACATTCCTCTTTACCCCAGACCTATGGCTATGAAATAATCTACGGCCTGTGAAAGTGTGGGAAAGTGGACTGTTATTATGATGACTATTTTATTATTAGGCTGTCTGTCAGTATGCTTTTTTATTGTGTTTTTTATCATGGATGTTCTGCAATGTGTCTTTAATGTTGTGCACCGGCCTGGCATCTTTTGATAAAATGCAGTATATAAATTGAATAAATAAGCATAAGAATAAATAAGAAGCACTTTTGCCAATAATTTCACTCATTGGTCATGCAATCTAGTGGCCATATTGATATACTAAGATTACCATTATGATCATGTGTACATTGATTATAGCAAAAGGTTTAAACAATGGCACAGACCAGGCATGACGCCTTCACAAAGGAGCACATTTGCACGATCAGTGGTGGAAGAAGAACATGAGGACCTGATTGTGTGTCAAGGGGTTTAGCTTAGTTGTGGATGAATCAGAAGTACCTGTTAGCATAGGCTCTTTCTTTATAAATAAATGCTCTTTATTTATTTATTTGTCATTTGAGAAACAGGACAAATAAAGCACAAGACCCATAAATAGATTATCCCTGCCATCAAAGAACACCTGTAACAGGAACCAGTTACAGTGGCTTAGAGAGCATGGAAATTATACTGGTTCTAACACCAGTAACTTAAGTGATGCATATGCTGGTCCTAATATGGCTACTTGGTTAATTTCACAGTTACTTAAAAGAAGATGAAGAAGAGAATCTTGCTGGGTCCCCACACTCCACCAGATGACTGACTAGTTCAGGCACCCCCAATCGGCCCTCCAGATGTTTTGGACTACAATTCCCATCTTCCCTGACCACTGGTTAGCTAAGGATCATGGGAGTTGTAGGCCAAAACATCAGGAGGGCCGCAGTTTGGGGATGCCTGGACTAGTTGAATGATGTATTATTCAATTGAGATTCCTGCATTGCACGGGGTTGGGCTAGATGATTCTATGAATGAATCTAATTCACTAGAGCAGCTGGGCTGAGCAGTCCTTTAGTGAATTTACACTGACGGGGAGTGCAAGGGGTGGGGGGCAGATGTACCACTGCTTTGCCAGCAGCATGGGTGCCGTATCCTGGGTATTACAAACAGATTTCTTCCAGAAGCTAATAACATAGAAACGAGAGCTGAGTTTCCACTGTCTTCTGCTAGATTTTTGGAAGTGGCATTTATGTTGTCTGAAAGCTCAGCATAATGAACAGATAGGGGTATTTCAGGGAAATGGAATAAACAGCTGTGTGAATGCAGCCAAGGTGAAGCACCCCTAAGCACACTTTTGACAGAAATGTGGGACTGCCAACTGAAGCATTGCCTGCGAAATTGCCACCATGCTACTATGTAATTCTGCTATTGGAGAAATGTGGTCTAGCAGGGATTTGTACCAGCCAGACCACATAAGGACCTGTCTTTGCAAGTGGTTGGAACATGGCTTAATAAGATCTGGTTCCTAATGGAGACGGCTATACTAGTTTTCTATTAACAAACTGAGGACTGTCAAGAGTTTCCTTTGTAGATTTATGGAAACTATTGTTATGAATGCTGGCCGCAACCATATCCTTTGTCAGGCAAATTACTTGTTAATGGCCAGGGATATATGAAAACTCAGGTGCTTGTTTGGAATATGAAAGCCTCAGCTTGAAAAAAAGGGCCTTTCCCATTCCTTACTGGGGGGGGGGGGCTGGTAGGTTTCTGTATGATAGAGGTAACAAGTAACAAGAGAAGTGTTTAGGAGACTGTGAAAAAGAAATTTCAGTTTCAGAGCGAGTGGAAGACTGAAAGCATCCAGCGTGCAGAGCTGCCTCTGTGGAGACACTACTGTGGAGATGGATGTGCTGTTTATAGAATACTACTACTACTACTACTACTACTACTACTACTACTAATTTATTATGTATACCCCGGCCATCTGGCCGGGTTTCCCCAGCCACTCTGGGTGGCTTCCAGAAGGATATTAAAATATAATAATCTATTAACCATTAAAAGCTTCCCTAAACAGGGCTGCCTTCAGGTGTCTTCTAAAAGTCTGGTAGTTGCTTTTCTCTTTGACATCTGATGGGAGGGCGTTCCACAGGGCGGGTGCCACTATCAAGAAGGCGCTCTGCCTGGTTCCCTGTAAGTTGGCTTATCACAGCAAGGGAACTGCCAGAAGGCCCTCGGCACTGGACCTCAGTGTCCACAACGATAGGGGTGGAGACGCTCCTTCAGGTATACCGGACTGCGGCCGTTTAGGTCAGCACCAACACTTTGAATTGTGCTCAGAAATGTACAGGGAGCCAATGTAGGTCTTTCAAGACCGGTGTTATGTGGTCTCGGCAGCTGCTCCCAGTCACCAGTCTAGCTGTCACATTCTGGATTAGTTGTAGTTTCCGGGTCACCTTCAAAGGTAGCCCCACATAGAGCGCATTGCAGTAGTCCAAGCTATTCAGATTATTACATTTCTATCCCACATTTCGCCAAGGAGCACATAGCTGTGTACAGTATATGGTTCTCCTCCTTCACCCTCGCTTTTAACCTCACTACAACCCTGGGAGGTAGGCTAGGCTAAGAGGGTAGTAGGTGGCCCAACACCATCCAGTGAGCTTCATGGCAGTGGGGATTTGAACCCGGGTCCCCACCACCAGTCCTAGTCTGACACTCTTCTGCACCGTAAGTGGTTTCTCTCCATCTATTCTCTACAGGGGAAGTTGTAGCTGCCTTCAGATGTCATTGGACTACAATCCCCATCAGCCCTGATCATTGGCAATGCTAGCTGGGGCTGATGGGAGTTGTAGTCCATCATCTAGAGGGTCACAGGTTCTGCAGCCCTGATGTATACTTGTAAATAAATGAAAGATTAGAAAAATGCTTCAAGTTTCTAGTAATCAAGGCTGCCAAACACTGATAAATGCTGCCCCTGAAACTTTTCACCATTTGGGGAAGTGGGCAGTGTGCATCACTATTTTGTGAGTTGCAGAATCTCCAAAATCCTAAGCCTAACATCTGAGTCTCATTATGTAGAACCGTAGTGGGGTGGGTGGGGTCTAGCCAGGGTTTCTGCCCCGGGTGAAACCTCCAGAGGGGTGGCATTCAGCCTCCCAGGGCTTCAGCCGGAGAGTGAGCTCCGCCCAGTCCTTCCTCTTTCCCCATGAAGGTGAAGAAGGCTTATTTACAATGCGAAGCTGGGAGAGGGAGAGTTGGAAAATCTGGAGAGGCTGTGTGCCTCTCCCATCTGAACCGAAAGACAAGATCCCCGCTGGTTTTGCAACTGTGTAAGAAATAAATTCTAGAGGAAGAGAAACATGGAATTGCAGAGTTGGAAGGGACCCAACCCCTTGAAATATCCTTTTTCCATTTCGTTCCCCCTCTCCTCCAGGTTTCAGAGATCAATTAAAAGTGATGATGAAGAGATCAGATCTCCTCACGGAAACAGGAGCTTTTGTTAGGCTTGAACAATTTAAATGGAAAGTTCACAAGGTGAGCACTTTGGTGTATTGCTTGCTTATAACATGTGTGTTCTCTCTGTGGGGGGTGGGGAGTCTGTTTGGATTAAAGGTTTTCAGTAAGGCTTTTGACAAAGTCCCCCATGATATTCTTGCGAGGAAGTTGGTACAGTGTGGTATGTGAGTATTTTTCCTGCCAAAGACAGTTCCCTGGCAAGCTCTGGTCATTCCAGCTGCATTAGGATTGTAATGGAAGGGCACGTTCTACTTTAGACTCGCAAAAAGCATTTCTTTACCTTACATGGAACCTAAAATGACTACAAAATTATCATTTCCTGAAATGAGTAGTCGAACAAAAATAAAATTGAAAGGAATCTTGTTGAAGCTTACTCAGGAGTAAATTTACATGTCAAAAGTATTTGCACGGAACCAAGAAGATGGGTGGGTGGCAAAAAGCCTCAAAGAGGAAAGGGGAAAAAACATTTTAAAAGGAAACCAGAGGGTCTTGGCTGATCTTATGGAAATGCAATCTTTTAATGATCATGTGACCAAATAAACCCAATTCAAAACCTGACCTAAGATAGACAATTGCTGCACATGGAAGTTCTACTTTTGACAAATAATTTGCTTTTACTGGAAAGGATGCTCATTTTCCCTTTGATCATACAGTCTTAGGATTCCTTTGTATTCAAATGATATATTGCCTACTTTTTATGCCCTTTGCGAATAAATGTGTTGAGGGTGTGTGTGCGCGTCTGTCTGTCTGTCTGTACACAAACACGCATCAGGAGGGGTGTGTGTGTCAAACCGGGTCTTTGACCCGGGTGATAGACAGCCTAGTTTTGGCCCTGCATTATGGGTGTGTGGACGTATGTGCCTGTTATTGTTGGGTGGGGGGTCGGTGTGTGCTACAATAGCTGAGGCTGATGGGACTTGTAGTCCAAAATATCTGCACAGCACCAGATTGAGGAAGGCTGGTACTGTATATATAAATTAGCGGTGAAAGGTTGGGGTTGAAGCAAGACAATGCAGAGCCTTGGAGGTAATGACATTTGTGGTGGAAATGAAGGGAGAGAGGAAGGCAATTGAGAGACCTGAGGAAAAGGCTGACATGGATAATGAAGCGGACATGGTGGATAATCTTGACAGCAGGCTATTGAAAATGATACATAAAAAATTCAGATTCCTGCTTTCTGTATAAACAACCTGATACCATTCAGCCAAAGGAATCAAATTGGACTAACTTTAAAATAGAAGAAGAAAAGATCTGTGTAGCCTTTGACACTGGCTGGTTGTCAGATTTTAATGGCCATTTCAAGAACTCTGAAATACTGCAATTTATTTGACCACTGGGCAGATTGTCAGCCTGCTGTTGTGACTGTGGTTTTTGTATTTTAATAAGGGAACTAACAATGCATAGTAGAGAATGCTTAAGGTAGTCCTTATGCCCCGATACATAATGGCAGAGTAAAGATAAAGGGATGCAAAGCAAGGAAACAGATATTAAATAAACACAAGAAAGACTTCTTTGTGAATCTTTGCTTGTATGTAGTGTTTCCCCCCCATGAATATAGTAATAGCTGGCATTTATCCTGGCCATTCATCTGTCTGGATTCCTTAACAGCATGGTTTAATAACATCTGCCGACAGGGACTCAGATTTAAGATGTCTTTGAATTTCCCAGATACTTGGTGCTGCCCATTGCAGGATAGCCCATTCCACCTTAACTGGCAAGCGCAGAGTCCTGCATGAAACTCTCTTTTTCAGTCTGCTGATCTGCTCTTCCTTCATTCCCTCCAGCTATTCCAGCAAAAAAACAAACAAACTGGGACCAACTTCACATTTGGAAACTCTGCTGGAATTCAGAATCACTGCAATGGGTTAATTTAGTTATCCACTCAGTTCCGCAGCATAAACTGCCTCCCTAGGCTTTGCAGCATACATCGAGGTACAGACTAGAGAAATATTAAATTTAGGACTCACAGCAAAGGTACAGTTCATCAGTTGCCCTCCCCCCCCCAAGTGAAATATGTATTATATCTCACTGCAGTGGTAAACCTTGAAGTCTCAAAATTTGGTGCCCCCCCTCCCCGCCTCTCACCTTCTATTCTACATTATAGCTGGGGATCCTGAAAGCTCTACGCCCAGTGTGACTGAACCGGTGACTCTCCCCTAAATCCGCCTTTCCCACTGCTTTGAGACAGTTCTAAAGAAAGCCAGCGCAGCGTTAATGTTTAGAGGGTTGGACTATGGCAGGCATCCCCAAACTGCGGCCCTCCAGATGTTTTGGCCTACAACTCCCATGATTCCTAGCTAAGAGGACCAGTGGTCAGGGATGATGGGAATTGTAGTCCAAAACATCTGGAGGGCCGAAGTTTGGGGATGTGCCTGGACTATGACTTGGGTTTCAATCCTCACTCAGCCACAAAGCTCATTGGGTTACCTTGAGCCAATCACTGTTTCTCAGCCTAACCTACTTCACAGGGTTGCTGTGATGATAAGCTGTGGAGGGGAGAACCATGTACAGTGGTATCTCGGTTTAAGAACAGTCCTGTTTATGAACGATTCGGTTTACGAACTCGGCAAAACCGGACTTGCGTCCCGGTTTGCGAACTTTACCTCAGTCTAAGAACGGAATCCGAATGTTGGAAGGGCACCAGAGGTGGGAGGCCTCATTAGGGAAAACTCTCCTTGGTTTAAGAACGGTTTTGGTTTAAGAATGGACTTCTGGTATGGATTAACTTCATAAACCAAGGAACCACTGTATACTACTTTGAGCTACTTAGAGGAAAAGGTGGCATATAAATGAAAGCCATAGATACTAAAATGAATAAGTGGTAAATCACAGAATCATAGAATTGATTCTATAGCCAACCCCTTCATTGCAACAACAAAAAATCTTGAAATAAATGAATATGCTTTCAGTTAAAGACTAAAAACTCACATTCCTTTTTCTTCTTCCAGTGATTGCTATTGTACGAGGTTCTGAATATTTCACCCATTTAAGTAGTAGAAGTATCCCAATGTGCTTATTTTTACACATTCAGAAATGCCTCTTGAAAGAGAATTTGGGGTTAATTTGAAGCAAGTTATCCAAAATCAACAGGATATCTTGTAAACACTGGTATCTTGTAAATTGCTTTGGCTGTTTGATCAGTGATCAAAGATGTAATTCAGAAATGTAATAAACAGACAAACAGTGCTCTCCCCGCCTTCACTGGCAGGGATTTCTTTTCGTATTTTACTCCCCAATTTCACTACTTTTATTTGTGCATGGGAATTCAGAATATCAGCCACCTCTTGCTAATGACCATGTCGTTTTGTTCCCGATGCCTTACTGCTGTTTTTCGTACACGATGCTGGGAGGCTTTTGGCTAAAGTGCAGGGTAGAAATGCTAGAAATAAATAAATATGGCAGCCCAGCAGGAATCAGAGCGATGAAAACAATCCTGGGTGGTGCTGTTTGTGTGGGGAGTGAAGCGGCAGATGAACTACTGCTTCCAAGGCTCTGCTGGCTTCTATTGCCCAGAAAAAAAGCAGGCAATGTGCTTTTTTTTGTTTTTGGGGGACCTTATGGAAGAAATTCCGACGCCAGGACCAGTGGCAGGCTTTGGGCTTTAAAATTTCAGCGGCACCCTGCCCCACCTCTCAACTTCCTTTGTTCGTCATGGTTGCGGTGCCCTCTTGGCTTGGTGCCCAGTGCAGGCGAACCGCTTGTGCTCCCCTAAATCTGCCTCTGCTAGGACCCAGTGCTGGGATCTCATGGGGATATAAGGGATGTGAGGAGGAGCAGATCTTGGATCTCGTGAATTCAAGGCTGCCTAAGCCCTGCCCCCCCAAACCCCATATGGAGGTCTAAAGCTGGCCACTGCTGTGGAAACACTGCTGGCAGTAGGTCTATATCCATGGGCAAAGCAGGAGTCTCTAGGTTAGACATGTCCCACCTGCACAACACTTCTCCATCACCGCATCCAACCCCTTCCAGTCAGTGGATCTGGTTAGGATTTCTCTGTAAGTCCAGAACTCCTCATGTGAGCCACTTCCGGTAGTTCACTTCCAGTTTCTTCAGTAGAAGCCTATGTTGAGCCACACTGAAATTAGTATACTCTGGCTCTTTCCCTTGCAGTCTTGTGGGGCATAGCTGCCAAGTCTCCCATTTTTCACGGGAAACCCCCGTATTTAAACCCGTTTCCCACTGTTCTCCCGAATAGAGAAAAATCCCATAAATCCCCTGGATTTCCTACCTGCCAGGGAGGCTCCTTCTGTGCATGTCTGGACATACGCAGAACCGATTTCGGTTGCCGCTCTGTCCATGCCTGGGCACCGGAAATCGGGCAGAGCGGCACCGGAAGTCGCTTCTACGCATGTCCAGACATGCATGTCCATGCATGCTTCTACACATGTCCAGACTTCCGGTGCCGCGCCGCTGCTGATCCCAAATTTTTCTTACCAGGAGTTGGAGGGTATGTTGTGGGGACACATTTTGGTCCACATGTGTATGTGGGCAACCTTGCAAGGTGCAGGCCCATCATGTTGTGCTTGTTCCCTGTGTGCGGCATGCAGGGGCAACCTGAGGCGTTAACGCTGTGCAACTGCTCTTGCTATGAAGACACAAACTGGAGTCCCCCCCCGGCCTTTCTCCCCTTCTGCCTGGCAGTGGGGCTTTGAACTGGCTCCTCCTTTAAGGAGAAGCCGGTGCAAAGCCAAGTGACAGAACACCTCTCCTCTCACCCACTTGGCAGAAGGGAAGGCGTTCCACAGAGCTTTGCCGCCAGTCCCTCTCTGCCCCTACCAGGGATACTGAGTTGGAGCCGGGTGGTGGAATGGGCATGCCAACCCTTGTGGGTGCTGCCTGAGGCAGCCTTCTGACCCACTCTCATGGGCTGGCCGGCTCTGGTGGCACAGCACACAGTCTGGACCAAGTGGCTTCACTTTTTTAGATGGAGCTGATGCATAGCATGGATGCGATCTAACTCTGCCTTAGAGGGGTGTGTCCAACAATTTCCACCCCTGCATTTCTTCCACACATTGCTTCCACTCTGCCAAAAGTGTCAATATGCCTGCAGACCTCCTGACTGGAGCTATCTGCATATGTTAGGCCAGTTATTATTTCCTGTTTCCATGGCTATCCAATGATAATCAAATGTTTACTCAAAAACACGACTTTTGGAATGGGAAGATGAAAGGCATTCCAACTCTTCTGTGGAGTCATAGGCAAGTCACTGTCTCTGTTGCTCTACATTCGGGAAAACAGGTTGGGCTGTTGTGAGGAGGACTTTAATGAGGATTGTAAAGCCCTTTGCATAACAACAGCAACAACAGCAACTTTATTATTTATATGCTGTCAACCTGATTGGGTTGCCCCAGCTACTCTGGGCGGCTTCCTGCAAAATATAAAAACACAATAAAATATCACACATTAAAAACTTCCCTATACAGAGCTGCCTTCAGATGTCTTGTCTTCTAAAAGTCATATAGTTGTTTATCTGATTGACATCTGATGGGAGGGCATTCCACAGGATGAGATGCCATCCAGAAGCAGGTAATTATAAATTAAAGCACATGGCAGCTTTTAAAACTGTGCAGTTGTTTAACAACTTTCATTTGTTTGTTTTAAAGTGATTTTGCCTGGCTTTTTGACCAAAAAGGGCACCCAAAACAGTTCCGATCCTCAGGTGTAGAGTCTAAAAGACATAACAAAAAAAGAAAAAAGAAAAAAGTATTGGGAGGGAAGAGGAAAGCAAATACAGTCACTCATTCTTAGTTACTATCTGAAGAAGTGTGCATGCATACGAAAGCTCATACCAATGACAAACTTAGTTGGTCTCTAAGGTGCTACTAGAAGGATTTTTTTATTTAGTTACAAAATTCTTATATGTGGTCTTTCTGGCAAGGAGGAGGAAAGCATACTCAACTGCTTCATGTAGGGCTGATAAACAGGCACGGCGGTGGTCTCCCTCTTGCTGTGATGTCCTTCCTAGGAGCCAGGAAGAGCAGCCTCCTAGGGGCCCTGATCCCCTAGTAGAGTCTGGCGCTCTTGAGCTTTGCAGCCTCAGGGCAACTGTCATTGCAGCCAGGTGCCATCTATTTAATCATTCCAAAACAAGTGCTTCTGGATCAGTCCAAGAGTTCACATCTGTGACCATCCAGGCACCTCTGGGATGCCCATCCCATGCTGTCTCTTTTTCCAGCATATTGAGCGGTATACTGCCACTGGACAGGGAGGTTCCATTAACCTGTCATGATGAATAGTCATTGACACACCTTTGCATCATCTCCTTTTAAATCTATTTAAGCCAGTGGCCAGCAGCATCACACCTTGTGGCAGTGAGTTCCATAAATAAATTGCACTGGGTGGAGTGATTTCTTTTGTATGTGTGTTTCCCCCAATCAAATATAGCAGAACCTCGGTTGTCGAATGTTTCGGAAGCCAAACCATTCGGTACCCGAACGCTGATAACCCGGAAATGAATGCTTCCGTTTCCGAACAATTTTCAGAAGCTGAACGGCGTTCTTCATTTTGTTCCCCATTGACATTGCAGCCAGCCCGTTGATCCTCGGTTTTTGAACTTGTCTGAAGCCGAACGGTCTTCCGGAATGGATTAAGTTCGAAAACCGAGGTTCTACTGTAACCCTGAGTTCTAATGCTATGAGAGAGAGATTTTAACAAAAATATCTTTTCGGTTTCTCCACACCTTGCCTAATTTTATCAATCTGTCACCTTTCCCCCCTAAACTAAAAATCCCCAAACACTTTGAGCCTTTGATCAGTGATGCTAAGGGGGGAGTCATATGTTACAGGAAGCAGCAAAAGTGGCTCCCCTACTTTTCACACTCCAACTCTAATGGACTTGCAAACAAGTCCATAAACATTACTGACCTATGCATATTTTACTGGCCTTCCTGCTTTCCCCTTGTCTTAATAATGTGTGGCTCCATCAGCATCCTGAAAAAAGAAAGAAAAAAAGGACCCTTTTATAAAAGTTTCATTATCTGATTACATGACAAGTGACATGTGAGTGACCATTTTTCAAGCAATGCTATTTCAAGTAATCTCCACCAGGGAGATGGGATGCATTGCCCCATGGGGGAGATGTGTGAGTTCCCCCATCAGATGTTACAGCAAGAGGACAATATCTCTTGTCCCCCAGTTCCTTGAATGAATAAAACCATCCTCAGCGTGCCTTTTAATTTCTAACGTGTCACTTGTGAACACTGTCAACACAACACAGAAGTGGGAGAAAGTCCCTTCTAGTCCCTGCACGTTTGAGTCAACATGGCTCTTTCATTTAGTTTACAGACACAGGAAATTAAAACACACACACACATATATCACAGTTCTTACTACTACTACTTGTGCAAGAATCATTGCAACAATAAAAGCCACAGGATGGAAGCAACCAGGTGAACAGATGAAATGGCTCTTGAATTAATTTGACACACAAAAGTCTAAGGAAGAACATTCTGGTGTGTTGTCTTCTTGGTTTTCAGTGCTTCCTAAAAACTAAATTCTTCTCCCAGGCCTTTGCTAATCATTAATACCAGGGTGTTGAGGTTATCCTGCTGATGTATTGTTTTTATTGCATTTTAAATGTTTTATTGCGAACTGCCTTGAGATATTTTTTATGGAAGAAGGTATAAAAGCAATAAAGGTGATGATAACAGCAATAACCACAACAATGACTGGGTGGGGCAGATCTTGTGGCTTTTAGTTGTTTCCATTCCCACCTCAACTTCCGTCCAGGGCAGGCATAAGACCTTTTCCGGCCCCAAACAGATGCATTGCACAATCTGAAATAAATCAATGAACGAACCCCAGAATTCTTTGCAATGTAGAAGAAAGCTGGAACATTTTTCAAACAAAATTTTATATGCCGCTTGATTGTAGTAAAACATCTAAGTGGTTTAAAAGAAATACTGGAATCATCAATAAAAACAGTTAAAAGCATTTAAGGATAATTAAAACAAGAGCGAAAAAGATGAAAGCATGTCAACATCTACGTGTCGTGTTCAACCATGAACAGACACGGAAGCATGTTAGAACTGGCAAGTTCTTGCCGTACTCACAGATGCAAAACTAGTTTTTAAAGCAAAGAGGAAGCAACTCTCCAGTGAGGATGGAACCTCAGCCTAAGGGGAGAAGATGATTCTCATTGTGCCCCTTCCCTTCTTTTGCTCTTGCCAGGGAGCCCCACTTCCTCTGCCTTTGATAGGTATGTCTGCAGCCAGCCACAGCCATTTCCTGGCTCCTTTGCCTTTCTTGGGTGAGGAGGTCCTTTCACAGAAGCCAACTAGGGCTTCCCAGGAGGGCACCTTCAGGGTCAAGGGAGCTGGGCAACAGGGGGAGCCAACTGCCCACAGCATGGTATGCCCTGTTTCCCCTACGGCTCACCTTTCTCAGCACCACCCTCTACTCCCCCCCCCACAATCCTGTACCCTGTTCCTTCTCCACAGGCTTGAGCAATGCCGGCATGGCCCCTGAACTCCCACGCCCACCTAAATACAAACTGGCTAGACAAGGTAAACAGGATGTGGTGGTAAATGAAACAAGGCGAAAGTGAGGGACAGGTAGCTAAGCACAGTCAGAGGATTCGGCATGCTTTTGTCGAAAAGGCACCAAACCCATTAATGATAAAGGAAGCCCAGGAAGCTTTGTGCCCTTGGTTCGTGGATAATAAAAGTAAAGCACACCAAGCCCCCTCTGGCCTGGTGTGACAACTGCACAGGCTCCGCTGCATACGCCCGTGGTTAAAAAAACACCCTACGCGCTCACTTGCACACGCTGATGCTGCAGGAAAAGCACCAGCTGCACAGAGGAGTAGATATAAATAAATAAAGGGAGAAAATGAGTGGTAATTAACTTGCAATAAACCAACTTAACCACTTAGGGGCAGCGTTAACGCAGAGTTAACATGCCAAAAAAAAGGAGAAGAAGAAAGGGGGGGACCCACCATGCACTTTACCACCTGACTTAATTGAATATACCCCGTGAATATTCATAGTGTTGCAAATGCGAAGACATTGACATGCTGAATGGTGTAATCTGTCAAATCCTTGGACAGGTGGGAAAAGGCGAGGTCCTCCTTGGCAGCCCCTGTTCGTTTACATAATTGTCACATTTAATGGACGCAGAGTCTGTCTTGCGTCTTTTCCTCCTCCGCCTGTGTCACAGGATAGGCTCCGATCCACAGGCTCTAAACCCTCAGAAAGAGGGAAAGAAAACTTTAGAGGTGAAAATTAAACAATATGAAATGAGAAATTATTCCTTTCTGAAGTACCTGGCCAGTTTTTCAAAAGGTCTCCCTGGCTATATTACTTTGGCTTTAGGCAAAACACGAAACCCTTAATTATTAAAGAACAGCAACAACAAAATGTGTTTCTTCTTTTGAACTAGGCTGCTAGAATTCCTGATGACCCATAGTAACTCAGATGTAGTTTGTCCTTCTACATGCAGCCCATACCATTATACAGCTTCTGGTGCCACAACTTTCTGTTCGGTTCCACCCCTCCCCGACACTATTTTGCGCCTTGCTATGGTTGGTGGATTTTGTGTTTCTAGTAGAAAAAAACTACAAGTAGACACCACAAGCATAAAATGTACCCTTAAAATGCATGCTTTGCACGGTTGCACTCGGATGGATGGTGAAATGCAGCTTTGGTGAGCGGCTTTCTTCGGACAGAAAAATAAAACTGGTGCCAGGAAACCATTGTGAAGAAATGGGGAGAAAATATGTGATAGTGGCAGAAAACGGGCATTTATCTTAATGTGATTTCATAGTCTGGCACATGCCTGTGGGATTTGAGCCTGCAACTAGACTGGCTCTCAGCAGTCTCAGTCTGGCAGAGGGGAAAGAGCCAGGGGAGTCCCATAAAAGCCCAATCACTGAGCTCCTCTGGAGAGGCATTGTAAGTTTTCTGCCCGAGGCCCAGCAAGTCCTATATGCATAGCTGCCAAGTTTTCCCTTTTTTCGCGAGGAAGCCTATTCAGCATAATGGAATTTCCCTTAAAAAAAGGGATAACTTGGCAGCTATGCCTATATGCGGTGGGACACTCCCACAGCAAAGATTTGGCAGGAATCCTCACTTTTGACCTTTAGGCATCTCTTGAAGAGCTTTCATTGCGGACAAGCCTTTGCAGTTGCTTTAAGATTTTCTTGAATAGCCAGTCATTTTTAATGATAGTTGTGTACTGCTTTTCATGGGTTTTGAAATGTTTTTACACTGCTCTACACTGCCCTGATATTTTATGAGAGGGTAGTGTATCAGGTTTTTTTAAAATAAGGAAGTAATTAATTAATTAAGTAAGTAAGTAAGTAAGTAATTAAATAATAGTTTATGCATTGGTAAACAGAATTGGGACTAATACTAATTAATAATACATTATAGATTTATATAGGGCCATCATTGTACATGGTGAAGAGAACAGAGAAGAGTTTAGAAGAGTCTGCCAACATCAGGGGGACTCAGAATCTAAAACAGACATGGAGGGAAACCCACTTTGCTTTTCCCAGAGCTTTGGAGCTTTGGGGAGGTGAAATTTGCACACTAGGGCAACAGTGGGTCAACTCAGTTTAGCTTCATAGCTCCAAAACAACAACATTTGATGCCTTGCCTCTCATTTTTACTTATTTCAGCTTCAGCTACATTTGTGGCACCTTTGTGGGCAACTTTAACGGTACAACTCGAGTCCCGCTGACGAGGGAGTCACCACGGGGCACGAAGGCACCCTGCGTCGTCCTGCATCTCTGCCCGAAAAGCATGCTATTTTATTTTAAATCTAGCGTGTAATATTCTCTGCATCTCACATGTTGCCATTGTGCGTTCCCCTTGCCCTGCCTGTCCCTTGCTGGCAGCTGCCATCGTGAAACAAAAGGCAGCTGCCAGTTTGAATGAATGTCTCTCTCTTTCTCCGAAGCGGATGCTGCACCACTTCACAGACTGGGTGGCAGCGACTGATGTTGGAGAGGTATGCAGCTCCCTGGGAAGCATGAGCTTGTCATGTCTGAGAGATTCAACAGCATGCTAGAGGCTTGCCTGGATGTTGAAGCCCTGGAACCTGGCTCGGCTCTGGGCTGGGAAAGAAGCCGCTGTCACGCTGCCAGCAGGCTGGCTCTGGCTGGCTTCTCCGCGGTGACAGTCCATTTTGTTGCTGCTCTTGGCAAAGCTGATGCTTTATTAAATAGAGCCTTGGCCTCCTGCCCTGAGGCAGAGAGTCAGATGTGTACAAAACTGTGGTTGTCGCTTGGCTGCAGGGCCTTCGAAATGCAGTCTAGAAAATCGGAAAGCAGTGGGTTTGAGAGGATACAGCCCTTGAATGGGATGTAGCTGTTGAAATAAAGCAGTTCCTGTCAAGGGAGAGAAGGGGAAACAAGAGCAACAGCAACAATAACAACAGGAAATGGGCAGGTTTTTCTTTCGCGAGGACCGGGCCTCAATATTTCCATTTTGGATGCCAAAACTCCTCGCAAAAATAAGACATGACTCATTGAGAAAGAAGCGCCAGCGTGTAAAAATAGATCCCAAAGCTCCTAAAGTTAAGAACGGTGACAACTCGTCCATATTAGGAGCACAGCAAGAAAAACAATTTCCTTCCTCAAAGTGAATGCAGCTGAATAAATTAATCTTTGCGCCATCTCTTTAAATGGCATGGTATGTATTTGGAATGGAAAAGAGAAACTACGGTAGCCAGCTGAAGCCAGTGGGAGCTTTCCATAATGGGAGTGGGTTCCGTAGCACGCCTTATGTATTAGGGAATCCTCTTCTGAAAGATAATTACTTAAGGCTTGGCTATGCCATTTTCAAAAAGTTACTTTTAAAAGGAAACTGGAAACAGATGATAAGCACAGTTGCAACTGATAGGCTGAGTCATAAATTATATTAAAATTTGACTTCTTAAACACGTGACTCTTACATTTAACATGTTCAGTGTTGGAGAGTCAGGGACCTAAGACTTGCTTTCAGTTTTTACAGCTACCACCTCTAATCTGCCACAGAAATAATCCAGAGGAATTGACAGCTGCAGTTCCCTCCTGTGAAGACGGTGAGCCTGTTTGGATGGCCCATGCTTGGAGCCTTTTGGAACCGGATGTGTTCCTGAATGCTCTGGGAGAGTTTCCAGTGAAAGAAGCTGGTGATCCTGTTGAAGGCTATGGAATGGCAAGATGAAACGGGTGGTCAACGTGATTGCTCTTGAGCGCCCTCTCTGGTGTTTTGGAGTCCAGGCAACTCCTTGGGACTCTGAGGAGCTCCGGACTATGAAAGAAGCCATACAAAGATTGGAGTGCAAGTGGCTCAAGCCTCAAGTGCTTGGAAGCTGACCGAACACTGGAAAAAGCACATAATCATGCCTACCATGTTGCAGTGCGGACTGTGAAAAAGGCTCCGTTTGCAGCTCACATTGCGTTCTCTAGTATCTGACCTGCAGAGTTATCTCAAACGGGATGGAGGTTACTGACTGCCTCTGTGAGGAAGTGACTTCTGGATCCCTCAATCACCCGCTGTGACCAACTTGTTACACACTTTGAGGATAAAGTTGCTCAGCTTTGGAATGATATTGAATCTCATAAAGTTCTGACTTGCTTGATAAAAACAAGTAGCAGTGAGTGCTAGCAAAGAGATATAGGTTAGGAAGCTGTGAGAGGTGGGGCTTGTTCACGTTTGAACATTATTTAGCTGTTAATCCACTTTCCCCCTAGTCAAATTAGGCTAGAGTAGTCCACACCTCCACATATTTGAATCTGTATGTGAACAGTAACTTTGGTGTTTCCCATAGGCATTCCCCTTTGGTGTTTACCCCGCCTTTTAATTTGTTGAACCTGTCATGTAGATTAATTACTGACAGGGCATGCACACAGATAGTTTGCACACACCTGTTTTAAAAACAAAAATTTCCCCGCCTACATCTGGTGTAGAATTTTTTCATGGGGTTTGCTTATGTAGGATTTCACTGTTAGGCTGTAATCCACACCTACCTGGAAGAGAGTCCCATTAAACTCAGTGGGTTGGACCAGACTAAGGGTTCATCTACACTTCTGCTTGTCCCACTGCTCCCCCTGCCCAGAAAACCAATCTTTTCTGCTGAATTGGAGCAAATGTCAGTCGAGTTTTCTCTGGATTGACATTTGCTCCGATTTAGTGCTTTAGAGCAGGTTTTCTGGGGGGAAGCATTAGGGTGAAGGCAAAACCACTTGGACATGTTCTTTCTAGGCACAGGTCAAGCGGAAATGTGGACAAGTCTTTTTTTTTAGTCACAGATACCACTGAAATCAATGTGAAAAGTTAGTCATCATGAGCAGCGCTTTTTTTCTTCTAGAAAAATGTTTAGGAGTACTCTCATTTTCCTACTCATATTGAAATACTGCCCCTCAATGAGGCCAAAATTAGATTCACAAAATGTTTAGGAGTATGCTTACCCTTGCGTCCCCCCAGGAAAAAACACTGATTATGAGTAACTTGAACCTCATTGACTTCAGTAGGAACTAAAACTGCAACTTACCTATTTTGGATCCAACCCACTGGAGTTCACTTCTGAGTACAGTCGTACCGTGGTTCTCGAACGCCTTGCAACACTGCAAACCTGGAAGTGAGTGTTCTGGTTTGCGAACGTTTTTTGGAAGCCAAATGTCCGATGCGGCTTCTCTAGCTTCCAATTGAGTGCAGGAAGCTCCTGCAGCCAATCGGAAGCCCTGCCTTGGTTTTCAAACATTTTCGGAAGTCAAACAGATTCCATTCGAAAACCAAGGTACTGTATGACTGTATTGGATTGCACTGTTAGTAGCCCAGCCAAGGAGACATTTCCATATAGAGAAGAAAAAGTCATGCCCAAATGTGTACAACTGAATGGTTGGGGGTAGGGAGAAGATAGGCATGGGACTAAAATGCACTTCACACAGAATGCTTCCATGCAGGCAAGCTGAGATGTGGCTACAACTTGACCCTTCTTTGTGGTCGTTGATCAACTTACAAAACCTAGTACAAGCACACCGAAAATTGCATTTTTGTCTTTCATAAAAGCACATCAATAGCAGGAGAGCGGCATGAAAGTAATTTAAGTGGCATAAATAAATAGTGAAGTGGAACCTTTGCTTTAATTGCCAGTTGTGTTTTGCTTTATTTTTTAAACAAAGCCTTAGGCTTTGTGGATGTGAACCTTAGTGAACAATATTCATTTATTTGGAACTCAAGCCTGCCTCATCATAGGGCAGGCAAGGCACAGTGTAAAAATAAATAATCAGACATTTTTTTTTAAAAAAAATGATTTTAAAATAATATACTAAAAACTCATTGCAGGCAAACAACAACAACAACCACCTTCTGATGATAAAAAAAATAGCCGAAATAGAGAGGCCTAGTTTATGTCTGAAGGAAGATTGGGCTTGGACATTTGCAAGCTCCCAAGGGTAAAGATTGCCTCAGAGCTATAGGCTATGGTATGCTGCAATCACCATCAATACCTCTCTAATGTGCTGTTGCACACCAGTAAAATGCTTAACGCTGCATTTTGGGCAGATCTAAGTGATTACAATGAGGAATTGGAAGCATATCACTTTTTAAACATAGCAGAACCCAAACATTGCAGGGATTTATATGTCAACACCTTGAATTGTGACCGAAAGACAATGGACAGTCAGAGCAAATGCCAGAGTGCAGATGTTAAGTGACTTAGTGGGTCATCCCCATTCAAATGTGGGCTTGATTTCAGTAAGAAATAATGTGATTGGAAATACTCATCAACGCAGGATTGTTCTTGATTTGGGGAAGGGGCCAAGGAGGGGAGATAAGAGGGAAGCTTGATGCTATCCCATCCAACAAAGTAGAATTTCCAGCCACTGGTTAAAATGTCACATTCCTCCATTGACGCCACAGGGCATCCGAGGGCCTGTGGCATGCAAATTCCTTTTGGCTCCAGGATTGGGCAGCCAAACAGAGGCCAGTCGGCTTTGTTGGCACCCCGCACCTGACCTTCTAAAAAGCCATTGTCAGAGTGCCAGGATCCTGACAGAGGGCTGACTCAGTAGGAGACAGAGGTTTATGTAACCTCCAGCAATCCATTATTACAAAGGGGCTTTCAGGAACTCCTCTGTGCCAGGCACAGCTAGGCTTATTGATCGAAGAGACAGTGAAAATGCACAGAGAGGCTCTATCCATTAGGGCCGCTGCTCTCCACCAATTAGGGAAAAAAATCATTACTCAGCAGCCATCAGTGGGCTGTGTGCCGTGCTGAAGTGCATGGGTTCAATACATCTTCTCCCACCTCACCACAAACTTAATGACAACTATTAGAGCTGATTGCCCACAGCGAATGCCCAGTGTGTATAAAAGCAAAAAAGATTCATTTGGTAATCTCTGTAATAATGACATAGCGAGACAATTCAAACGAAGGAGGAGGAGGAGAGTTGCTGAATTCCAATATAATATACTCACCAAAGGAGAAACCCAGGATTTCAGCATCTGCCCGCTTGTGCTACCTTCTCAAATATGCTTTTAGTGGATTTTGATTTAGAGATAAAGCCGCTCTTTCATCTACACAAATTAAAACAGGTCTGCTTTGGGAAGATTTCTGAGGGGTAGGTACATTCAAAATCATGCATGCTTTTCTTTTCTTTTACAGCAGCTGTAGCAACTTCCACGTGGTGCAACTGTTGCTTCTTTATGAAATAAAAGCAGGATACCAAGAGGGGAAGGAGATTTTAAAGATGGTTGAGGCATGCCATTAACAGAGCACTCCTATACATGCCTTCTTAGAAGTAAGCCCCACTGATTTCAAAGGGAGTAAGGGATCCTACAGATGACTTGTTTATCCTGCATTCATCTGATCTGCTTGCATAAAGCTTGCATGGTGGATAAACTATATCCAATCTTCATTGGGCATTTGTCCTGTTTGGGGCTGTTATATGTCAAGCATTCATCCTGTATTTATTCTGATTTGCTTGCGGAGTGTTTACATGTCTTCCTGCTAATCATTTGTTCATCCCACACTTTTCAGTGTGTTTCCCTGTCACTTTCCAAACTGCAAATTTGTTTTAAAAAAGCGAATTAGCTGAGCAAGGTGACAGAACACTTTATTCCAGTTTCAGTATGCACTTCACCCCGTCGCACAAATTACTGACAGTCTGGAGGCACCCTATGTGTGTAAGATTGCACCTGCTGTGTTGGGGTTCAGGGAGAAAGCAGTACATAGCCAGGCCTTTAAACAGAACCTGACTTTATTGCAACATAACAGGACTGAGGAAAAAGCTCCACCCAGCAGCTAGAACTGAATGGAAAGAAAACTGGAAGAAAACTACGGAGCTCAATGAAGCCAAAAGGCAATGGCATAACCAGTTTGCATGCACAATAGCATCCTGGGGTGGCTCATCCTGCTTTGCCACCTGAATGTGCTTCCTCCTGCCCTCCTTGCCACACCACCTTTCACCACCACTGGAATGTCCCAGCTCTTGCCTTACTTGGAGAGAGCTTGGTGTTCTGCAAGACGTTGCCACTTGTTTTCCCTGCTTCATGGTGGGGACGATGATCAGCAATGATGATCACCTTCCTGTCACCAAAACTCAGCGATAGAGGGGCGTTCTGGCAGCAGCAGTGGTGGGCTAGGCGGGGCACAGCCTCATTTGCTTCTGCCACCTGAAGCGGGTACTTCACCCTGCCTTATGGGTGGGATGGCTCTGATAGCATCCTAAATGGTATAGCAGTTACCATCTACTATCTACCATCTAACAACCAAGTAAAAAGAAAAAAGCAATTATTGCTGCATGCGGACAGGCTCAGTAGTGAAGGGCAGACCCCTGCCGCAGATTAGAGGTCGAGGTGAGTCACCATACAACATTGGTGCAAGATTTCCATAAAGACCGCATAGTCCACAAACTGCTTGTGACACAGGCAATCCATCCAGGCCAAATGGAATGACAGCTGTACATTCAGATAGAGCTAAATGATGAGCAGAGGACAAGCTGGAGCGGCCTGTCTGTAGTGAATCCACACATCTCTGGGGGGCTATGAGAATCTGATGGAGTGCAGCAACTCCCTGATCAGAAATCTCACTAGAGAACACTTTCTACAGAATGGGCTTTTTACAAAAGGAGCTTTTTTGCTCTGAACACTCATATGCCAGAGTGAGGGTTTAAAGATGTGACAAATCAAACTGTTGGAATGAAGGTTAAGGCAAGATTGGTGAAATGCTCCTTTGATATACATATATTAATCACCATAATAATCATACTTAGCATTGATATAGCAATGGCACTCAAAATTCACAAGTGTATGAAATGCATTAACTTGGTGTACTGACATGCAGGGTTGTGCTCATGGCCTCAAGTTTACTTATTTGTATTCTGACTTTGTATTCTTATTTGTATTCTTACTTATCTCAGCCTGCGTACCAGAGGAAGAAGAAGAAGAGTTTGGATTTGATATCCCGCTTTATCACTACCCTAAGGAGTCTCAAAGCGGCTAACATTCTCCTTTCCCTTCCTCCTCCACAACAAACACTCTGTGAGGTGAGTGGGGCTGAGAGACTTCAGAGAAATGTGACTAGCGCAAGGTCACCCAGCAGCTGCATGTGAAGGAGTGGAGACACAAACCCGGTTCCCTAGATTACGAGTCTACCGCTCTTAACCACTACACCACACTGACACACTGACTCCCAGTTCCCACAAGCATGCAGCCTAAGGGCAAGGACCATGGCAAAGGGCTGCATGGGGCTTCATATGTCATAAAACAGGAAGGAAGATCTGGGGCTTACGACTCTCCTGGTTTCTTAAATGGGATAGACTTTCCAGTTCACGTAGGTTGTATCACTAGATGAATTTATTTATTCATCAATCAATCTGGATACAGTGTCCCTGCCCACCCACAGTGCAGTTTCCGTAACAATTTTTAAAAACATTTTATAAGCCATATAACTTACCTGATTGGCAATTGCAAACTGCAATACATAGTCTGCTAACACCTTTCCTGAGAACTATGTTAAATATTCATTTTTGTATGAAACTATAAATAAGAAAAATCCTAACGTCAGTTTCAGATTCTTATAAGCAAGTTGAGCTGCAGTTTGTATTATGCTCATTAGCTGGTTAAAATTCCTTTGTTTTTTTATTTTACTTAGGCCACCAGCATTTAAGAAGCTGCAAGACACCATTCATTATTGCTTAGGCCTTGCTGTAGAAGTCTAATTAATTTAATGTAATGACTTTGGGAGGGGGAGAAAAAAATATTTTGAGGGTTGGAAAAATAGCAATTTTGGCAAAAAGGAGTTGTAGCTTTTACCTTTTAGATGTTTAATGGTTCAAAGAAGGACAGAATAGAAAATTTAACATGCTTATTATTTCAACGTGTTGCTGCTTCATAAATAAGCATATTTTTTTTAGTTAGGTCCTTGGGAAAAAAACCTGTTTATCTTTTAATTCAACAATCAAAACCAGCCATTATTCCCAATAATTTGTTTGCAAAGGTTTATAAATTATATTGTGCATGTTGTTAATTTTCAAACTCCACAATATGAGACTGACATTCTTATAATCATGTGCTACAAGCTGAAATCCACTTGTATTAAAACAATAATCCAGGGGTAGTAGTTTTGGGGTCTGGCACTCAATGCATAAAAACCCTATTAAGGGAATGGGTTACATTGAAGGGGATGGAGGGCAGTGGCAGAGCACATCCTTGGCATGTTAAAGGTTCCAGGTTTAAGCCCCAGAATCCCCAAACAGAACTGGGAAAAACATCTGTTCAAAATCCTAGAGAGTTGCTGCCAGTCAGTGTAGGCAAAACTGAGCTGGATGGAGCTGACATGCATGGTGTGGAGAAAGTGGATAGAGAGAGACACTGCCCCTTTTCTTCTCTCATAATATTAGAGCCCAGAATCATCCAATGAAGCTGACTAGCGGGGAGATTCAACACAGCCGAAAGGAAGTATTAAATTCACAGAGAAGCATAGTCAAAACTTTAGAATGTGGCGGTGGCCACCCACTTAGGTGGCTTTTGAAAGGTTAATCCAATTCGCTGAGAATAAGGCTATAAATAGCTGCTCGATCTGCTATTTCCTGCCTCCAGCATCAGAGGGAGCATTGCTCTGAATATCAATTGCTGTGCTCGTGGCCTGTTTGTGGACTTCCCATAGGGATCTGGTTTGACACTGTGGGAGCCAGGATGACAGACGAGAGAAGGTCTTTGGTCTGATCCAGAAGGGCTCTTCTTATATTATGTTATATCACATCCCTATTTTCATCAGCGAAATATTGGCATGCCCGTATTTTCACCAGAGAAATGTTGGAGGGTATGTATTACTCATTCCGTGAGACTTCTCTTCTAATTAAGCAGGAATATCATCAGGCTGCAGAACTGTAGGACCTGCTCATTCTGATGGCTCCTTGGCACCATCAGGCACCTTTTTGACACTCTTAGTCCTCCTCATCAAACCTATTCATTCTTAAGGAAATCAGCCCTGAGTGCTCACTGGACGGACAGATCGTGAAGCTGAGGCTCCAATACTTTGGCCACCTCATGAGAAGAGAAGATTCCCTGGAAAAGACCCTGGTGTTGGGAAAGATGGAGGGCACAAGGAGAAGGGGACAACAAAGGACGAGATGGTTGGACAGTGTTCTCGAAGCTACCAACATGAGTCTGACCAAACTGCAGGAGGCAGTGGAAGACAGGAGTGCCTGGTGTGCTCTGGTCCATAGGGTCACAAAGAGTTGGACATGACTAAACAACATCAAAAAAACTAAGATCATGGCCACTGGTCACATCACCTCCTGGCAAATAGAAGGGGAAGAAATGGAGGCAGTGAGAGATTTTACTTTCTTGGGTTCCATGATCACTGCAGATGGTGACAGCAGTCACAAAATTAAAAGACGCTTGCTTCTTGGGAGAAAAGCCATGACAAACATATACAGCATCTTAAAAAGCAGAGATATCACCATGCCGACAAAGGTCCGTATAGTTAAAACTATGGTTTTCCCAGTAGTGATGTATGGAAGTGGGAGCTGGACCATCAAGAAAGCTGATCGCTGAAGAATTGATGCTTTTGAATTATGGTGCTGGACTGCAAGAAGATCAAACCTATCCATTCTTAAGGAAATCAGCCCTGAGTGCTCGCTGGAAGGACAGATCGTGAAGCTGAGGCTCCAATACTTTGGCCACCTCATGAGAAGAGAAGACTCCCTGGAAAAGACCCTGATGTTGGGAAAGATTGAGGGCACTAGGAGAAGGGGACAACAGAGGACGAGATGGCTGGACAGTGTTCAGAACATGAGTCTGACCAAACTGCGGGAGGTAGTGGAAGACAGGAGTGCCTGGCGTGCTCTGGTCACGAAGAGTCGGACAGGACTAAACAACAACAACAACAACCACCAACAAGTCCTCCTCCCAGAGCTCTCTCAGAAGAGGTCCGCCAGGCTTCAAGGGATGCAAAAGGACCAGCAGCCCAAGGAATCAGATGAATAGCACAGCATAATGGAGAACCCTTCATTGTAAACAACAGCAGCTAAGAGTCTTGTGACACTTTGAAGATTAACAAATTATGCCATAATAAATGTATTAGTCTTTAAAGGGCCTCTATAGTCTTGGTTGCTTTTGCTGCAAGAGACTAACACAGCTGCCCCCCCCCCCGAAATGATTACAATGGAAGGACTTGCATTTTAAGATGCTGGAATGTCTGTACCAGGCTTCCCCAAACTTCGGCCCTCCAGATGTTTTTTTTTTATATAATTTTTTTATTTTTAATTAAACACAAACAAAACAAAGTACACACAAAATACACACACAAACAAAAATTTCATAATCTGAATTTCGTTTCTAATCATTGTAATTGACTTCCTCGGTTCCTCCTTACTGCGATTCATAACATATTAATCTATTAGCAATTCCTACTTCATGTTCCTTAACTTTAATTCCATATATACCTTGTCCATTCATAACCTTAACAAATATTGCTATTTTCCTTCTACACAAATCTATTTTCCTAAGCTACAGCTTCCTGTTTCTATCAAAAACCCTTTCTTATTACTCTATTTCTATTTTATTCTTTTTCAAATAGTCTACAATTCCCATCATCCCTGACCACTGGTCCTGTTAGCTAGGGATCATGGGAGTTGTAGGCCAAAACATCTGGAGGGCCGCAGTTTGGGGATGCCTGGTCTGTACTTTCATTCATGGAGATCTTTGGATACAGGAACAAGACTAGAAGGAAAGCTTCATATCAGACTTTTTCTGCTATCACTCATATTTCCAGCCAGGGAGAAAAGGCTCTCTCTCTCTCTCTCTCTCTCTCTCTCTCTGTGTGTGTGTGTGTGTGTTTCATTCACTGTGAACATCTGGGCATTTCTCCTGTTCCCTGCCTCCTGCCAAACCTCAAATAATGCTGAAGTTTGAGGTGCCACAAGTTCAAGCAAGGGGAAAAGGGGGGGGGGGACAAGAGCAGCTGTTCACTTGTCAGCATGCCTATTTATAGCCTCATTATTCAATGTCAGTGATGTCACAAATTCCTTGGCAGGATTTCTCACCCAGTTGAACATGCATTCTGCTGTTTCGCCACATATCGGAAGAAGGAATGCCAAAATAAAACACCAACCAAAGTATTACATGTCCAGAAACAAAACAAAGAAACAAATATTTTTTTTAAAGATGCTGTTATAGTTCTTCAAATTCATGTGGAAACATGGGCATAGCCGGGGGGGGGGCGTTTCCCCTCCAATCAATAAAAATGCATGGCAAACTGAGGTTCTGCCCCCCCCCCATAACAAAAATCCTGGCTACGCCCATGGCTCTGCCTACTGAGCTACAGCCATTCCCATTATGAGTTAACCAACTTAAACACAATGCTCAGCTCTTCTAAAACAAAGCCTTAATAATCCTACAGCTATAATAAATTATTGGGGGGAAAAAAGAAAATCATATTATACATATAAACACACCACCTAGAAATAGTTTCCTCTTCAAGTAAATAACTTTGGACCATCAAGTTAACTTCTTAAGTACCAAGTATCAGGTACTTTCCAAGTGGAAAGTACAAACACTCCATTCCATTTCCCCTGCCCCGGGTTTTCTGTTTCCCGTGACCCCTCCAGTCAGTCAGCTTTCTTTCTGCCTTTAAAAAAAATAAAAATATTGTATGAAAGATTTCTTGGTTTACAAAAGTATTTGCAATGCCTCTTTTTTCAAGTTACGTTTTTCTACAGATCAGTTTCATTTGTTGTGAGACATTAGTGTTACATTAGGAAGAAAAGGGGGAAAGAGGTGGAGGGGGGGGCTTGGTGAGTGGGGTGGGGTCGGGTGGCAATGCTTCTATTCTACTTAGTGTATGTGTGGGGTTTTGTGTCAGCGTCACTTTTGTGGGCTCTCTTTACTATTTGCCACTGAGCACACTCATTTCTCACTGGGCTAATTTGGGGGCTTTCCCTCCTTAGGAAATATTCCCCACTCTATTTATTTGTACTTTGTATATATTGGGTTTCCCCAAGCCGGCTGATACTTTCCTTCTTCTGCATGGGTGCTGCTGTTTTGGCTACATGAACATTGGTGCTCACTCCTGAACATCAGAAACACAAGGAATTGTGGAAACTGGTAACAAGTCTGCCAATAAGCAACTGACCCTTTAAAAACCCACAACAGATAAAGGACACTCCTGAAGCTGAGCTGTGAAGAGTTCGTTCCTTTCTCAACTACTGAATGTTCTGTTTAATGGCTAAAGTTTTTGGGTTTTTTTGCATTCTGCTTTGGTCTTCAGATTAGATTAATGTGGAAGCTTGCATCGTGTCTCCTGTTTTAAGCATGTGTGTTTTTCACCAAAATTATTATCCTGTATATGCAGGTTCTCAGAAACACAGGCAGAACAAATGATGAAAGATCGAGAACGGTCAAAGGAAAGCACATAGTTAAACTATGAAATTCACTCCCACAAGAGGCAGCAATGGCCACCAACTCGGATGGCTTTTAAAGAGGATTAGACAGATTTATGGAGGATAAATCTATCAGTGCTAATAGCAACGTTGGTTATGCTATGCTTCTGAATACCCACTGCTCTGCCCCTGATTGTGGGTTTCCATAGGCATCTGGTTGGCCACTTTGAGAGTAGGATTCTGGACTAAATGGCCCACTGGCCAGACACAGCAGGGCTATTCTTATGTTCATATGTCTATCCCCAAAATTCCTGAATTCCTAGCCCCTTTTCTTTTTACGTACTTAATTAGCTGGCTTTATTTAACAAACCTGGATTTCAGCGGTGATGTTTATCTTAAAGGGCAGTTCAGTCAGCTGGCAGGAACTTGCCAATGTGAGGTCAGTCTGGGATTCCTGGGCCTCAGGCCAATACTGATAAACTTCACTGAACACGCTAATCACCTCAGAACTGAAGTTCTGGCCTTTGAAGTATAGACAGTCGCTCAGATCTCCTTTGCCCAGCTGAATTTGCATATTGCTTATTAAAGGAATAAAACAGTCTGAGAGAAGGCAGTAGAAGATTCACCCAAACAACCCCAAGACCTTTTGCAATGACTTAAAAGTGCAAAGAAAGTGTTTATGTACTAAGCTTGGATCCTAGAACAATAGGCAAGTAGGATCCTAGAATGCAACAACTGATTGGCTTGCAGGAGAAGACCAATCAGGCTCCAGGAGGAAGTTAATCAGCCTATTAGGCTAGTAGGATCTTAGAATGCAACAACTGATTGGCCTGCAGGAAAAGACCAATCAGGCTCCAGGAGGGAAGTAGAATCAGCCAATCAGACGGAATTCATTGTATAAATAATGTATATATCACTGTTTAAGAAGCTTCAATAAAGAACATGAAATCACTACAGGACTCCGAGTATATTTCAGAAAGCATAAGCGCTACAAACTCCTCAGGTGTTACCTTCCCTTTTTTATTTTCTACTTTCTGGATCTGTCTCGTTCTCAAAATCTCACCAGGTTTTCTACTTGGGGTTAGGATATCCTTACATGTCCCAAGGGTAGACTGATATTCTAGTGTCCTGTAAAAAAAACTGTTTTGTATTGTCAGGTCTATGGTTCCAAATGGTATCATTTTGCTTCTTCAGTGTTTTATTTTGCTTTTGTTCCTTTTCTTCTCCTCTATACTAGTTATTTTTGTAAGGTATGCATCCTTCTATTACGTTAATCTTTGATTTCTCTCTGTTTTGTATTTTGTAAGCTGCTTTCAAGGCCTTTCTGTAGAAAGGAGCCTAGAAGAAATAAATAAATGGAGACAGATGGACAGCCAACAGAAGGAACACAGCAAGAAATGAAAATAATTTTATATGAACAGCCAAGGAATGGCTTTGGAAAAAGCAGCTTGCCCACTATGCTTTGCTGAAAGAGAAAGCAAGGTTACCAGAGGGCAAGGTGCCCATAATAAGCTAAAAAGGAAATAGATGATGATGTTTTGATAACACTTTTGAGAGCTTCTGTGGTGTCACCTGGATCCTTTTAGAAACCGCTCCTCTGACTCTATCAGCCAAGGGTGTAATTTGAGATTCAGGGGATTAAGTTTGCCAGCTATTTGGCGACAGACACAAACAAAGTGCTTACTGCTTCAGAAGACATTATCAAAAGCAGTTCAGCTTTACTTACCTTTCTGCCTCTTTGAATTTATAATTAATCACTTGCCATAAAATGAATTGCCGCCTTTGATTTGCTTATTTTTCTTTTCGCTTTCACTACATTTCGATAGCCTGGTGGTTCTGCCACATGCTCCCTGTACCATCCGGATTCTACTTGATAGAGAGAAGTCCTCTAGGCTAGTTGAAGGACTGACAGGAGCACTGTCCCCTGTTTGATGGGCTGTCATTTTGGTCCAAGAAACACATAAAGAACCACAAGAAAGGAGAGGCAGGGCCTTGAAGTCATTATTTCTAAATTTTCATCCATGCACATAAATTAGCATCTGCAAACGTTCAGCAAATCTGTGTCTACTGTTTTGGTGGTGGTGAATTTCCCCCCCCCCTTTCCCCTTTGGTAATGTTTAAATGGACACCTTGACCACCTCACATGTGACAAAAGGGGAATAGGCGTGTTTGTTTTGCATGAAGAAAACAAGCAGCTCACAATAACATACTTCCATGTGGTTATGGTGCATGAGTTGGGTAGACACTGTGGCAGTGGTCTTCTGGCTTGAGCGACAGGGCAGAGGAGGCACTGGGAGTGGGCAATGGGTAGAAGTCTGCATGTGGAAGGTCCTGGGTTCAAGTTGGCCTCTCTGGTGGAAAGGACGAGGGAGCAGGTGATGTGAAAGGGCTTTGCTTGAAACCCTGGAAGCTGCCTACACACCATACATTTAAAACACATCACTTCCCCCAAAGAATAATAGGAACTGTTGTTTACCCTTCTCAGAGGTACAATTCTCAGCATCTTTAATAAATTACAGTCTCCAGGAACCTTTGGGGGAAGTGATGTGCTTTAAATGTGTGGAGTGTATGTAGCCTCAGAATAAACCGTATTGGGACAGGCAGGCCAGTACCTGACCTGGTATAACACAGTACCCTTTTCTCCTTCTCACAGAAGCAACTCCTCCATTGATCTTCGGAGTCGCTTCTATTGTACCACCAAACTGGAGACTCTCATAAGTGAAAGCACCCATGACAAGCCCATTTTATTAATTGCAACTTTACTGCCTACCCTTTAAATGCATCTTACAGTTAACAATTACCCCTGCCTCCCCCAGTAGGGTTAGTACACCTTTGATAGCTGTCTAATAAGTAGAAACTCAGGGGATTGAATTCTGTCTGGTCACAGAGCTGCAGTGACTGCAAAGTGCTGTTAATACTCCCAAAGTCTTGCCACGAGGGCGGGGGGGGGGAGTCAGCTCCCCTTCCTTATCCCTTTGTAAAGGATCTGACCAATGAACATAAAATGACCAGGACTAGAATCAATTATGTGTTCCGTAACTGCAAATATTATTTGCTCATGCACTGTATTGTTTCTTATGAGGAACTGTTTTGGAGCATAGTCTTTTTTTAAAAGACTCTTCAGAGTCAGAGTTTTAAAACCCCTCTGTACAGCTTTAGTCAGCACAGATCTCTCCCCACTGCCTCTCATAGCTTCTTAATAGTCTCTTGTTGCTTGTGACTCACCGTGCCAAGAGTACTTAGTCTGAACTATAGGAAGTGTGCGAAGAAGGCTTTCTCAGGCACAAATGATCCATGAATCACACAAGGATGCTAGGTATCTTCCTCTGGTGAACACAGGAAGGCCTTTCAGCCCCCCCCCCCCCGCCTTTAGACAGTCTCATTTGCAACCTGGAGAATGACAATATAGCTTCCTCTCTCTGAAGCCAAGCTAACCAGGAACTTGAAAGGATGCCGTCAGGGAACCCCACAAATCCTTGTCAGCTCTTCTGCAAAAGGACAGGATATAAACAAAGTGAATGAACGAAATGAATAGACACATGCAAGCCAGATTTAGGGTTTAACTAATGTCTACATTATGAGTTTACGACAGAGCCTATCCCCACTTCACTGTAAGTAGGATATGTATTATGCATTATCTGAGTTATCAGTTTGCCACCTTTATGAGTTTATTGCAGGAGTCTAACAGGCAATTCAGTGTAAGCTACAGACAGGTGATCTGCACTGTGACTTTTCCCAGTGTCTTTATAACAAAATTAAATCAGGTAGCGCAGTAGCTGCTGCACCTATTTGCCTGAACTTTGCCAGGTTTCTTATGCAGGAGGAGCACTTCCTTCATGTCCCCATTCTTCAAACAAAAAACTAGGAGAGGAAACATTTTCTCTCTCTTTTCACATCCCAGCCTGCCTTTTCAGGAGAAACTGTGCCTAGCTTCTTGAAATTTGGGAGGCTTTATCCCCTCAGAAGGAGTGTTTTCATTGAGTATTGGGGGGGGGCAGGTAAGAGGTTTTTTTCATTTTAGACCCTGGACTTCATGGTCGTGAAGGGGGCTCCTTCATACTACTGTGTATATTCCTTCAGTTGTGAAGCATATACTTATTATTTCTCTTCTCCCCCCTCACTGCAATTTCATACTTAACAACATCTACATTCCCAATAGAGTGAAAAACAATGTCCCCCCCCCCTTTGGCAGCCCTGCAGAGAAAGAAGAAATTCTCTGAGCATGTGGATCTTTGCATTTTAAACTAATTTAAATCATAGCGGCGATCTGACTGAAGGAAAAACAAAAGAGCGGACCTTGCTTTTGCTGCCCTGATGCTAGCTAAGCACATTTACTTAAGAACAAGCACCATTTTGATGCAGAAAATGATAAATGATAATGATAATGATAATGATAATGATAATAATAATAATAATAATAATAATAATAGTTTCACAGCACCTCAGTGAGGCAATTAAGTCAAACAACATCCCTATAACATCCCTGCAGTTACTGACATCACTCAGTGAAATCACAGCCAAGCTGGAAGAGGAACATAAGACGAGGCTGCTGGATGAGGCCAATGGTCCTTCTTGTCCAGCATCCTGTTCCCACAGTGCTCCAGTGGGAAACTGTTGAGCAGGACCCAAACCCAAGAGTACTTTCCCTTCCTGTGGTTTCCAGCAACTGGCATTGAGAAGCATTACTGCCTCTGACCATGGAGGCAGAGAGTAGCCAAAACGGCTAGTAGCCATTGATAGCCTCATTCTCCATGAATTTTAGCCTGCATTTCCCACAAACATGGCTCACCATCTCCCCACTGTGCAACAGTATCAGTAATCTAAATTCAGCAAAGCCAATTGCAATTGTAACAGGAAGGAATGGAACCATTCAAATTACCAGAGAAAAAGAGAAAGAAATGTATTAAGTTGAAACACAAAAAACCCTCCTTATTGAATTGTTTTAAGCTTAGTGCGTTGAAGGCGTTCAAAGGGAGCGTTGTGAAATTTGAGCTGCAGAAGTAATTGAAAAAAGAGGATACATTTCAAAGGGTAGCGAGATATCTCTTCAAAATGAAAACACACACACACACACAGAGGAAGAAATGAACTGTGATTGTTCATGCCTGGGTGTGATAAAGGTTTCTCTTGGTCTCCCTGCGTCAAACATCCATAAATAGTCTAGACTGAGCATGGGCAGGACTTCCCGCCAGCACCTGTGCCTTATGAAGTGCCCTTCCCTTTTGTGAGTTCCAATTAGCATGTGGCAACAGTGGTTTGAAGTGGGGGAGAATCAAGAAGGAGGGGGAAGGGGAAGCAATATATACCCTTGAAAAACAGCTCATCTGACCTGTGCAATTTGCTTCCCCACCCCTCTCTCTTTTTACAGCTCATGAATTTTAACAACCAGAGTTATGACGGTGGTTAACTCAATGTGCACTGGAATTCTTGTTTTCTTGATTACATCTGGACTGCTGACGTCTAGAACGTGGTAGATACTGAAGCAGGAACCTTTCTTCTACTTCACTGGGGAAAAGGCCTGTTGCTTCTGACACCCTTCAGGCAATCAGGTTGAGGATGTAGATTTCCAAGCTTTCTAGACATAAACATCCTTAGGCACTAGGTGGCCCTGGGCTCAGTTCCACTTGGATGGTGCCAGGAGATTCCTGATGCCATCCTGTTCTTATTTAAGAGAGATTATAATGTTTTTGTCTAGCCTCTGACATTGCCATCCTATACATGTCTATTCAGAAAGAAGCCCCATTGAATTCACTCAGATTTAGTCTCTGGCAAGTGAATATGGGATAGCAGCCTAAACCTTCCATTACTTCAGGATTTTCTTTCCTCAGAGGGCATTGTGTATGCTTTATGTGCACATAGTATGGTGGATTCAATCAAAGGGCTTATGGAAGGATCATGCAAGTATTGATCCAAATGGAAACTTTCCCTTAAGAAATGGAATCCTTCCCTTGTATCATAGCTGCCAAGTTACCCCTTTTTTTAAGGGATTTTCCCTTATGCTGAATAGGCTTCCTCACGAGAAAAGGGAAAACTTGGCAGCTATGCCCTTGTATTGATCTGAAGGTGGTATTGGGAACACAGCAGTGCCATTTAGTTGCGGGTTTCTCTAGTACTGCAGGTGGCGGTGGAAATGACAACACAAAACTGAGGAAGACAGTTTTAAAATAAACTACAAAGAGGTTGAAAAATAAGCATCATGTATCTTGAATAAATTTTACCTTCTACAAGCAGACTGAGGAGGTGGTTTGAGGAAAAAGGTAGGATTGCAAAAGGAGATTCTGACAAAGCATTAGGAAGAAATTTCTGATTGCAAGAGCCGTTCGACAGAAGAACAGACTCCCTCATTTTGAAGCAGAGGTTGGATGACCACCAGTAATTCTTTAGCTGTGATTCCTGCATTGCTGAGGTTTGTACTAGATGATCCTTGGGGTCCCTTCCAACTCTACGATTCTATGACCCTATGAATCTATGCCAACTGCCACAGGCAGGTCTGCATCTTACAGATCGTCACTTTTTCGAGTGACATGCAAAGTTGCGAAGAAGCGTATTAGTTAAGGTACCTCCAGAGCCTGATTAGAAGCTAGTTTTGCCTTGCTTTCCAGCTGTGTTACCGTGTTGATCAAAAAGATTAATGTCAAGAATGGAAACAAATGTGGGTGTGCATACCATATATTTATTCAGGATTGTAAGTAAACCTTGCATTTCGTAAAACTTTAAGCAAATAGAAGTTCACCTGAAGGGATTGTGTGTTCTGGGCAAAGTCCCATCAGATACTCAAATTGCTAGTTCTTTGGGTAAGTGAGTGTGTTTAGATTTATAGGAGCAGTGTGGGGCTGTACAAATTGATTAGTGTCTCTCTCAGGAAAAGATTGCAGATCTTGTCAAAGCTCAGGACTTTAGCAGGCTGGATTCTCGTGGTCAGAGATGGCGGTGGGGAAAGTGAGGATTATTTCCCCTTCAGTTAATCCAGCATCAGTCAGATCACAGCCAGATTTAAGGCATCTATAAAAAAACACACCAAAGCAGATTTAAGACAAATTGGAAGCAGAAAAATATTTGATGATGAAAACACTTTACAGCAGGAATCCTGCCAGCGTCATGTGGGCAGCCAGAAACACAGCTTTGGGCTGCTGCTCCCAGATGGAAAGTAAATGGCTTCCTCACTTTGCTAGTGTTTACAGCAGTGGAATATATTTGTACCTAAAATAGGAAGGTGCTTCCATCCAAATCTACCCTCTAATTTCTGTACACAAAACACCCACCTCTTATGACTATCAGATCACTTCAAGGTGGGTGGGGAAGTAATCTCACATTGCTAAGCACTGAGCAGGAAGCCAAAGCAGTGCCAGATATAGGGTGGTTTGGACAGTTCCCTCCGACAGGCCACCTAGCCAAGGGCATGCAAAATAATAGTAATACTGAGAAGATTCATTAAAAAGCAACTGTGCTGAGATTAATTATTATGAAAATAAGAAAATAAGAAATATTTAGGGTAAGGGAGAGACCCTGGTCTGAAAACCTGGAGAGATGCTGCTAGCCAGTGTGGACAGTATGAGCCTAGATGAATCACTGGACTGACTTCATACAAGGCAGATTCTTGTGTAACAACAGGCTTCCTCAACCTCGGCCCTCCAGATGTTTTGAGACTACAATTCCCAGCATCCCTGACCACTGGTCCTGCTAGCTAGGGATCATGGGAGTTGTAGGCCAAAATCATCTGGAGGGCCGAGGTTGAGGAAGCCTGCTCAACAACATCTACTTTATAGTTGTGGGAGAGGACGGAAGAGAACCAGCACTCAATTACGTACATGCACAGTCATGATGCACCAGCCACTGCCATGCTCCACCAGAGATTTCACTTTAGAGACAGAACATCTTCCGCAAAGGCAGGTATTCCAAAAATAGTGACTTCCCCTTGTAAACAGAAGCAGTAGGAGCATATCCCTTTTCAGGATGATACTGTAATATGAAATTTGGCCTAAGATTGCAGAAGATGTGGATGCTGTTGAGGAAACTGAGAAATGTCCTCTGGTGAGTTCTACTAATGAGAATGTATCAGGGGCAGCAGCAGCAAGTGGAACAAGGAAGGCAACCAGCGGTAGCCACAGATCCCTTTTCCCATTGGTGCTCTTCTAATACGTGTGTGTGTGTGTGTGTGTGTGTGTGTGTGTTTTACCAAATAGCTTTGAGCCCCAGGTGAGGATTCTTTTATGCTGTTTAACTCCTTTGTACCCTCTGTGCAGGTCTTTTCTTTTGACTTTGAGGTGCTATCCCTTTAAAACTCTTCTCTGCTGGATCACAAATGTTCATTTCTAGGTTGCAACAAAGAGGAGATCAGAAGATTTGTTTTTTTTAAAAAAAAAAAATCAGCAGCAGTCGTCAACAAGAGCACCATGCTAATTATGCTTGCTTTCAGCGGGGTCTTCGATGTCCCAGCAATGTAAATCTTAACTTTTATGGTATAACACACCAGGATGCAATTTACTTTAAAGACAGCAGAAATCCCTTACTGCAGCTTATATCAGAAGACTGATACATTAAAAAATGGCTTATGCACTACGGGCTTAACTCTTTGGGAAAGAGGTTCACATGTGGCCATGCATGGGGGGGGGGGCGGAACGGGGGCGGGAAGCGGCATTCCATGAGCAAGTATTTGGCACCGATATTCCTTCTCTATAGTCTGTGAATGAATACGGTTTTCGTACTACCGGTAGCCCTATTCCAGTGTTTGGTATCAAATGCATGCTGGCCATGCCTTTAGCTGATGTGATTGACATCAGTCTGAAGCGGGACCTACACACATATATGTGCAGGCATAGAACCCTGATTCTCCCCTTTGCATCTTCTAGATAACCCTGTCACAAGTTAGGCTTGTCCACATTTGAGCATTACTTAGCTGACAATCCACTTTCGCCCTATTTGAATTAGACCAGAGTAGTTCACTCCTGTACATGTTTGAATTTGTATACAAGGAGCAACTTTGATGTTTCCTGCTCATACCACTAGGCATCCGCTTTTGCATTTGATCTTGTCTTCTTATTGGTAGATTCAATTATGCCGATTAAGTACCAACAGGGCATGTGAGCCATCCACCTTTCGGTTTGTTAGTTTTTTTTTAAAAAAAGATTTACCCTGCTCAGAAAGTGTGCAAAGCCTCTCAGTCAGGTAAATTCTAAGCATACAATTTTTAATGTGGTTTGCTTGTGCCATTTTCTGGTTTTGTGCCTCTTTTGACCACAAGAGAGACTTGAGGCTCATCCTCCTTGCTCAGTTCTGGCACAGTGCTGGTCTTCCCACTTCCTACAGTGAAGCCTAGGGCTGGACCACATCCCATTTTGCTGTCTGAGGTGGCATAGAAAATGACATTCCCCTCCCAAAGTAGATTGGTTAATGCAATTCCCCATGCTTAGGACTCTCGAGGTGGAAAGTATTTTTTCACTTTTAATTAATTTATCTCATGTATCACTGGATCAACATCCTTTCCACTTAATAATAATAATAATTTATTATTTATACCCCACCCATCTGGCCGGGTTCCCCCAGACACTCTGGGTGGCTTCCAACAAAACATTAAAATACAGAACTCCATCAAACAGGGCTGCCTTGAGATGCCTTCTAAAGGTCTGGTAATTGTTGTTCTCTTTGACCTCTGGTGGGAGGGCATTCCACAGGGCGGGTGCCACTACCAAGAAGGCCCTCTGCCTGGTTCCCTGTAACTTGGCTTCTCGTAGCGAGGGAACCGCCAGAAGGCCCTCGGCGCTGGACCTCAGTGTCTGGGCAGAACGATGGAGGTGGAGACACTCCTTCAGGTATACTGGACTGAGGCCGTCTAGGGCTTTAAAGGTCAGCACCAACACTTTGAATTGTGCTCGGAAACGTACTGGGAGCCAATGTAGGTCTTTCAGGACCGGTGTTATGTGGTCTTGGTGGCCGCTCCCAGTCACTAGTCTAGCTGCTGCATTCTGGGTTAGTTGTAGTTTATGTCTGAAGTGTGAGCTTTGTGCCTTCCTACCACCAGGTTAGGGTCCCTAATTTTGCCTGCCCGTTAGGTAAATAATTCTGTGCAGGGATGAATAAGGAGCCAAAAAATAACAGCAAATTTTGATTTGTTCTACTAAAGTGAATTGTGGGTTGCTCTTGATCTAGTTATTTGATGCTTCTTGTTTAGTTTCACTGGCCTTGGGGGAATTTAACCCAGGCAAAGTTGATCCATATTGATTGAATTAGCACTTGGATTAATGCTTCAGTCTTGTCGAGCTTCCTGATGGCGCTTCTTTGACCGACATATAATAGCCTGACTGTTTATGCCTCCAGTTCAGTTATATTTAAAACAAAAGAAATAGGAAAAAAAGAACCCTACAACCTATTTTAGTCAGAGTTTTCCTCAGCAAATCTATATATTCCACATTTTAATATGACATTTCTTTAATATTTATTTGACAGTGTTATGGTTGAAATCCTATGCACGCTTAATTTGGCAACAATGCTTCCTTCTGAGTAAAGACCCATAAGCTTGGACTGCATATGTCCTAAAATGGTTTCCATAATGTCACAGGAATTGATAAGAAAATCCCTTTGGCTAATAGAACAATGTATGACCTTTTAACCTGGGTGTGTTGGGGGATATTGTTTTTGTTTGTTATTATGATTGGTATTTTGTGTTTTTATATTGCAAACCATCCTGTGATCTTTGGTTGAAGGATGGCATAGAAATTTAATAAATAAATAAATGTATCAGCAAACTGTGTTTATTTTGAGACACTGTTTAAAAACCATGCAATAAAATATAAATATGACTGTATTGGGGTGATTTGTTTTCTTCCACAAAAACCAGCATATCACTTACCCAGAGGTCCACCAAGGGCAAAATATGGAATTTCCAATACTGAAAGACGCTTCTTATTGGCCATAAAAGCAGCACTATGAATCCACGCTGTATTATCTTTAGGGAGCGCCCAAATAACTGGTTTATATCCCAGAATCAATCAGATTTATAAAATGAGTAACCTCTCTCTCTGGAGAAGTCCAGAATATTATGCAGTCTGTTTGATAGTTAAGAATGTTGTGGTGGTGTCCACAAAGGGAATGCAGTTTTCTTCTGAGGCATTTCCTTGTCTTGTTTCCCCCCCCCCCCAACTCCTCTTTTTCGTTGCTTATGCTCATATTTAGAGACTAATAGAAGATAACGCGTGATCGCTTCTCTTGGTGAGACGATATAGTGGACTTTAAAGCTGGTGGCATTAATTAATGCGGAATGTCACTGTGGAACAGCCGCTTTGTTCTTTTCGCCGCAGAAATCCTCACCTGATAAAGTATCAAAAGAGCCGTATCTGGATGTTGTATGTGTGCCTTTCGAAGGCTATGAAAGGTGCTTCACCAGGAGAAGCCTTACGGTAATTGGAGTGATACAAGGTGCACTGACGGCAAGAGTGTCAGGATGTCGCGCTCAATAAAAGTCAGAGCTGATGGCGGGGGGGGGGGAGGGAGGGGGGAAGGAATCAAGGAGCACAAAAGGTGTGACAAATGAAAGATTATCACCTCCCAAATGCAAAGATGCACACAGCGGTCTTTGTGGCTGTGAGGATTCTCTTTCTCCTTTTCCTCTCCCACGTGGCATAGCTCTGATGCATTCTCCAGCTTTGATGGAGCAGAAACCCAGTGCCCTGGCTGTGACACAGATGCTCTCAGGGCCAACAGGCTGCATCTTCCTGTCAGCCTGAAGTGTCTCACACTGGACTCTGTCAGCCCTTCCAGCTACACCCACTCATTAGCAGTTCATGACTTGCCGTTCCTTTCCCCTGAAATCCTGCAATTACTAAGACTGTTTGGCTCAGAACACGGGGAGAGATGCAGCTAAACAACGGCTAGAAGAGATGGGCAAACCGGCTGCTCTTTCGGTGCTGTGTCCACTGCAGCAGAGGAGGAGGAAAAAAAGGGGGGAAGAAAAAGGGAAAGTGGCTGAAAGGCCAATGGGAGCGTGGGAGGATTGAGGAGTACTAGCCCAAAACATTTTGCTGCCTTAAGCAGATCCCAAATCTTCTCCTCTGCTCACAGGTCTTATTGGGGACAACAATTTAAAAAGTTTTGTTGTGCCATTCACACACCGATTTCTGCCTTTGCCTGTCCACCCCTCACAACTGAAGTAATAGGCTACCCATGGTGGCCACCGCATAAGGCCCTTTAGTCCAGGGTCTAAAATTACCTAGCTGCACCACTGTTCACTGAACCTGAAATCCAAATCTGGGGCTCTAGGAAGATGATGCTTGCTCTTGTACATGCAAACCTATGGCTACTCAAATCTCACAGTTCAGATTTCCCATCCATCTAGAAAAAGATCATGCTAATACTAAAGGACTGAAGAAAGGAAGAAAATTTAAATCCCTCCCCTCCCTACCAAATACCTTGATCACCCCTCAAAAACATATCAGTTATCTCAAAGTGATTTTCTGCATAGGTCCATAGATACTCTGGTGAGGGGAAGCCATGTTCCTTTTTTTTTTTGTGGCGTACAAAATAAAGTGTGACCGAATGGTATAAAATTTGCCCATGGCACGGTCACTTTGTCTAGTGCTAAGTTTGTGAGTTTTCTATTAAGGCTAGGTGCCAGATCTGTGCTGTCCATTCCTTCAAACATTTAGCCTTCAAAATCCTCCAATGTTTGGCAATTTGGCAATCTTGCTGCTGCTGCTCTAAGGTAAGGGGCTGAAGGGTTTGTGGATGTTTACTCTGGGCATGCTTGGCATCTCTAGGTATGCCTTGCATCTAAAAATGCAACACTAGGTGTAGGAAATTGCAACCTTTCCCCCAGACCTGATTGCAATGCCTTAGGTTAGTTCATTTGCGCCAGGTGTCTAAGCCAGGAATTTAATTGCGTGTGGAGTGAGCCTATGGCTGCACTGGTGGGTGTTGTGGCATCAGTTAAGATATTAATAATATGACATTTTGTCAAATGAAATAGAATCCATCTACCCTCATTGCATAAATTTCTGAAGGCAGGAAAAGGTCACTTCATACCAAGCAGTTGCAGAGAACACCATATATATGTGCTCTCTTTTATCTCAGCAGATAAAAGGCCTACACACCTTTTAAAAAGCAAAATCTGAATGCTTAGTGAAGGGCTCTAGAATATACCGTAACTAGGATCCCCCCCCCAAAGCAGGCCATTTCAGCACTCCCTTCTTCGCTCAGGACTATGGCCTAAGAATGGCATGAATATAGCCCTGTTTTACTTCTTGGACATCAAATGTATTTAGCAGCACAATTGTTACTTCAGATTTAACCCATCAATCCTGAAAAATTCAGAACAGAGGAAAGAATACATGTGATTGTCACTATTTTCAGCCGGGGCTTGTATTCTGGTGTGATGTCAGAAGCCACAGAGCAAGTCTGGAGGTGTGAGGCAAGGTGAACGGACCATGGATAGCTCCAAGTGAGAAAAAAACAACACTTTTTAAGCCTCTATAGGCTCATCCATACCTCCCTTTATCCCCTGATTTCTTCTGTTTGTCCCGTGATTTTTAGGAGCTTGTTTAGCATCAGTTTGGGAGAGGGGACAGGATCCTGAATATCGGGGTCACACATTAATGAAGCTTTTTCTAGACATAGGTCCAAGAGGTTTTTCTTTCTTCCCACTGCTTTCCCTGGGCAAACCCACTGTTTACTGCTTAATCAGAACAAATGCTAAATGTGCAGAAAACCAGATTGATGTTTCTTCCAATTCAGCAGTAAACAGCAGGTTTTCCCAGGGAAAGTGGCGGGAAGAAAGAAAAACCTCTTGGAGCCATGCCTGAAAATCACAGGACAAACAAAACTGTGGATGGAGCCTATTTTGTTTTATTCAGCAAATAAACATTTTTCCAGACCTCCTCCTCCTGGCTCTACCCCATTGTAGAGAACTTCAGAACTTTAAAAGACCAGCCAGCTGGTCTGAATATGGGTATCCCCCTCTGTTCTGTAGCCTCCCTCTTGATGTGCTCCCTGTGCTGTTGGACCAATGAAATGTTTCCTCAGGGGAAGGAGCCTGGTCCAGGCTCTGGCCCTATAAACCCTGATGGTCTGTGAGGTTCTTCAAGAAGCTGATGGCCCCGTGGTCTCCTTATTTCCAGTGGTCATCTCAGAACCCTTAACTTGATCAGGTCCCATATTGGGTGTGTTTACAGCCTGTTATTCTGTGTCTGGATTGCTGCTGGATTCGTGGTGTCAATGGGATTCAGTCACAATGTCGGCTGTGCAGGGAAAGCTGATTTGGAGCTCTTGTGCAACAAGTCTGCTTCTCCAAAAGGTCAGATGTTTTGTGATGAGGATAGCGCCAGGCGGAATGCAGTGGAAAATGTGGGAACACTTGCTTTGACTCAGTGTCGTTTCGCCACCCTGCAAACAAATCGAAGTGAATGCTCATTAAATAGCCACCACTGTCTAATCACTGCAAACAAACCAGGATGAATGCTCAACATACAGGTCATCTCAAAGCACAAAGGCTGCAATCCATTCCTAGGCACACCTAGGAAATAAGTTCTTTAGAGCTTAGTGAGTTGACCATGCTTAGGGTTAGAATCTATGTGCTGGAGAGGTTAGCCACTCCACATTCTTGCCAATGCTGATTTCTGAATAGCCAAGGATCTGTGCAGTTGTGATCAACCTGCAAGGAGTTTTTAAGAGCTGCAGCTTGCGCTTCTTGCCAAACTGCTCAATGCCATTGCAGCAACTGATCTTGCTTTTCCAACAAAAATAAAATATTTAAATATTAACATGTGTTGGGCATTTCAACATGTGGCTTTTGGCAACAACTCTCTTCCCTACAAAAAAACTGAAAGCATATATTGTTTCAGCCCTTGGCTGAAATTGCACTCCCACCCCAAGGAGGCAGGTTCAGGGTCACAGACTCTGTTAACCTATCATGCAGACAGTGCCTATAATAAAGGGCAAAGACCTCTCTCCACTAGGTACCTAGAAAGAGTCAGTGTCATTTTACTGGCAGTGGGGAACCAATGCAGTGTGTTCAGCAGTAAAAGCAACCCATTTAGCTATATGCAGTTCTTGAGTAGCCACGCCAGACAAGTGGATGGTGAAAGTTGTAAATCAAAATAAATGAATAGATAAAATAAATGGCAGTTCTTCCAGCAGGCAGAATGAGGGCATGTTCCAGCAGCATGGAAAATGGGAGAATCCTACCTTCTCTTATAAAGAAAAAAAATAAAGATCCTCATGTTGTGTATTAAAGTAATAGCACAGCCAAGTAGGTATTGTAATATAGAGTTTATTGTATTGTATTATAGAGTTTATTTGAATGTATAAGTTCCAGCGGGAACGTCTATCATTTGCTGGTTCAGAGTGTAGGATTTGGATCCGCTGCTGGATTGGTTTACACTGGAGGGAATCCTTGCCATTGGTTCCCGCCAAAATGCATCTTTTCCTTGCTAGTTCTCTGTTACTATATACGCCCCAGTTTTCCCCATTCCCAGGGTTCTGGCTCTTACTTGTTCTTTGAAGTAAAGAGATGTTGTACCAGATCCTCGCCTCCTGTTTCTTATTTGCACTGAGCTGAAATCACTGAAGACCCACTACACAACACCTCACATGTAGTATAACGCTGGCTGGGTGTTGCTTCTACTACTGACTGCATCAGGAAGGAACATTACAGAGACTGAAGCTTTGGGTCACTTGGTTTAAATGCTTTCCAGCAATTAATTATATTTTGCAGGAGACAGCCCAGCAAACCTCCTGCAGAAGTTAAATATATTGTGACAGTTTCATGCTCGGTGCAAATTCTATTGCTTTCCGGAAGTCTGTATTATTATTATTATTAGTTAGTTAGTTAGTTAGTTACTTTAACCAATTTATACTCTCCCTTTTCCAACTGCCCAGGACAGTTAACGGACTCACAGCTGCGAAAATACATCCTACGTGAAAGACGAAAAATAAATGAATCATAAAACAAATTCAAAAGAACAACAAAATAAAGGCATAGAAAATATATCCCTCATTAAAACTAGCAGCAGGAGACACTAACAATAAAAGGCGTCGCAGAATAAAACGAGTCAGTGAGCAAAATAAAACGGGCCGATTATCAAATCAAAGGCTTTCTTAAAGAGCGGGTGGAGTAAGGATGAGTCTCTCAGGTGAAAGACTTCCATAGTCTAGAGAAGATCACTAAGGCTACTAAGGAAACCAAGTCATAGCAGTGGCAAATTAGGACTTTGAGGTAGTGGCTGGTATGTGGGCCAGTGCCCTCCTGGGACCAGTTTTGCTTATCTGAACAGTGCTAGGGTGGGCCAACAGAAGTACTTGGTTTAAGCACTCTCCAGATAAGTTGCAGCAACACTGGTGTTGCAGGGGCCATTCTGTGGCTTTGCCCCACCACACCAGCGACTATTGCAAAGTCATATTTTCAAACAGGGAAGTAAAGGACTCCCTTAGGTGTCAGGGACTGGGCAGAGGAGAACCCGGAGTGCCTTGAAAGTAGGAGAGGAAAGACTTCAAAGACGTAGCAGTACCCGTAAAGGAGACGAATGAGGAAGTGGGAGAGACGGGGAGTGGGGGTGGAGATTGACTTGGGACAATACCATTATCTAAGAGGCTGGGTTTTACATATAACCTCTCTCTGTAAATACTGAATAAAAAAGGACGGTAAGAAATGTATAATGGCTTCTTTTAACTTACCAGCTTTTCCATGATAAAAGGAAATCCAGTTTAAAGCTTGGACTAGCATTTTCCTGACATCGTCATGTGGACACTTCAGAAATGTGAGTGCTCAACTAGCCCCAATTCCATAATAAACTCCCATATGGAAGCATCTATACTCTGTTTTCTACTGTCATGGAACCCAAGGCAGTGTCCATGAGGTTTCAAGGCATTGACCAGGCCCAGACCTACATAGGAAGAGGCTGACTTTATGTGGCTTCACAGTCCATACCCTGCTTATGAACAAAATGCTAGCAGATGGTATAGGATTCCCTTTTCTTAGAGCCTATCTATGCTATAAACCTCTTTGAAAGAAATGGCTTATGACCATGGAGCTCTGGCAACTCTAGATTTATGAGGCTATATGCCCGCTTCTCTGGGATGTGGATAAATATATAAGTGCTTCCATTTTTAGACACGACAGAAATATTCCCAAAACTTTAGGAAAACATCCCAGGAGAAGAGGCAGCCTGTAGAATAATTAGGATCTGCACATTTCTTTCCCACTAATAGAGAACCTGCCATTTTTCTTCCTTTCTTTCTTGCGCTCCTTCCACTCAGGGATTATCATAGCGCTGTGAGCGCTGTGAGCGCATGGCGGTGAGAGGACTCTGTGTGTGCAGGGGCTGCTTAATCAAATGCTAATTTTGTGGAGTGACAGAATTGGCTGGAGTTAGCAAAGGGTGCTCACTGGCAACCCGGAAAATGCATTGATTCGCTCCAGAATCTGCTTTGCAAAGAGCCAGGCTGCGATTTAGAATATAAAGCTGTATTAAATCACAAAGTGCTGTTTGGCTCACGCAGAGATCCTTTGTGTCCTTAATGAAGGGGGGGGGAAGGGAAACAGAGCTCCATTCTGATGCTTTATGTATAATCAGATGCCATTTTGGAATGCTCTGGAAAACACACCAGAAATAATAATTGGTTGGAAAGAAAAGCTTTAGTTGAAAAACAATGTATGACTGAAACAAGAAGCAAAAGAAAGCACGCAAGATTTAAGCATGGGAAGGATAAAGTTTTTAATGCATTTGCATTGAAATAAAGGTGGTAAGGAGCAGCATTTAAAGTGGCTTGAAAAACTAGTTTAGATGTAAATTAGAGATAATAGCTAAGGGCAGAGGGAATGGGATTCACATTTTCTCCTCTGGAGGTTATGGCGACTCCTGGCATTGCTGATGGAAACAGAAGATCCCAGATATGGTAATTAAAAGTGACTCCACAGTTTTCAACAAAGCAAGCACCAATTCTTCCTGCCAAGACCATCTGGGGAGTGAGGAGAGGGTTATTTGGCATGCGGGGCTGAATCATGAGCAAGCATTCAAGAGGGGAAACAGGTGGTTGTGGTGTAAGCAGAATAAGTATGGAGATTTTTATGGATGAGAACACATGGAACTTATGATGGCATGGCAGACAACACTAGACTTCTTCTGGGGTTCTAGAAAGACCCTTGGTCAATTCTGTAAGTGACAAGTTCACTGTTAAATTAGTTGCATCTCTCAGCTAAACTGATAGGAAATCCACAACAGGATCCCAGGCCCATATTTTGCCCCCCCCCTTTTTCATTTCAATATACAGTATATGTTGAGGCTCTGAATTTGATTGGCACAGCAGTCTGGGGCACGGAAGAGGGGTATTCAGCCCTATTCTCTCGGTTTCATTCCCTGTCTAAATTACCCTTTAAAAAACCCATCGTTCATCCTCTTGATGGAAAATGGGTTTTTATTATTCTATTGCATGTCTAGCAGCAGTTTTGGATTTATATTAGGAAAATAGCAGCAAAGGGAAAGGGTTTGACATCCCCTCCCTCCATCATTACAGTAAAAACAGGGAATTCTGGAAATCCAGGCATGGATCTCCAACATGTATTATCCTCCAAGGAAAGAAGAAGAAAAAGTCTCTGGAAGAATACAGACTTGAAGATGCCCCTCTTTCGCATTCTATGCCATATCAACAATATTCACAAACACTGCTTTACTGGCTAAAAGGAATGCTGATGATGATTTTATTTATACCCCGCCCACTCAGGGCAGCTTCAAGCACATATAAAAACATAATAAAATGTCAAACATTAAAAACTTCCCGATACAGATGTCTTCAGATTGTTAAAGTGGGATCATGTATTTTTTTTTTATTAAAAAAAATCGTTCTTTGGAATTCCCTGCCATGTCACATCGGGCAGCTTCTCTGGATTACTTTGTGTGCATGTTTAAAACTTTTTTGTTAATGTGCTTTAATTTCTTTTTAGTCTGCTGCTGCTTTTAATTCCCTTTTAAATATTTTAACTACTTGTATTTAATGTTTTTAACTTCTTATAAACCTCTTAGAGGTCTTATGACAATCAAGTGGTATATAAATTTTGCTAAGTCAATGAATAAAAACCACTGAGACGTCTCTGCTGTTAAAAGAATTCAGAAGAAAATAATACCAGTTGCACATTTGTAAGAACTCCCTGCCATTTGAGATTAAGCAGGTCCCTTCGTTCTATTACTTCAGTGCCTGCTAAAAGCATTCATGTTTACGCAAGCCTACCTAGATATTTAAGAAAGTTGAGGTGATTTTGATCTGTTTTAGTATTTTGACTTTTGTATGTTTTGAAGTGTGGTTGTGAATGTTTATTTATTTTGCTGTTTTATCTTTTGTTGTAAACCACTTTGAAGATTTTTTGGTTCTTTTTACAAACAAGCGGGGTATAAATGTTATGAAATAAATAAATAAATAGCTCTGACCAGAGAGCTTGTGGTACCTAAAAGATTTGAACTGATAAAGTAACTCTTTATATCCTTGCCACAGTCCTGCTCTGCCAGAAAAGAGTGCTAGTAATAATCAGCCAATCACATACGAGAACAAACATGCATGAATGGATCCCAGCCTCCATCAGACTTTTTAGTACCAATGAACTTCATTGGTAAGTGAGGTAAAGGTAAAGGTAAAGGGACCCCTGACCATTAGGTCCAGTCGTGACCGACTCTGGGGTTGCGCGCTCATCTCGCATTATTGGCCGAGGGAGCCAGCGTATAGCTTCCAGGTCATGTGGCCAGCATGACAAAGCTGCTTCTGGCAAACCAGAGCAGCACATGGAAACGCCGTTTACCTTCCCGCTGTAGCGGTTCCTATTTATCTACTTGCATTTTGACATGCTTTTGAACTGCTAGGTTGGCAGGAGCTGGGACCGAGGAACGGGAGCTCACCCCGTCACAGGGATTCGAACTGCCGACCTTCTGATCAGCAAGCCCTAGGCTCAGTGGTTTAACCACAGCGCCACCTGGGTCCCCTTATTGGTAAGTGAACTATATGTTAAATACAGGATATATTCCACCCCCCCCAATAATTCAAACACAGTTGTTTTGTCTTTCTGAGCCCCAACAATATGGTTTGTTTGCGCAGGTGAAAAGCAAGTTCATTTATTCCTGTTATTTAAAAATGGTAACCTGGGTTGCCAGACTGCTTCTCTGACTATCGTTGCTGAGGTTGTCTGAAATTACTTGTGCCACATAGCAAGCCTTCTCATCTGGGAGATTACCCATGAAAATACCTCGCCAGCTTGCTATGCTGTGCATGGTGCAGAGATGTTTGTTCTGGGCGCAGCTGATGAATACCGTATGGTGGCACCTTTCAACAGCCTGGCTAATCCAAGACAGATTTTCAATGAGAGTGACCTGGTTTCTGAATCCTGTCAGAGAAATATAACACTGCTGTCATCCACAGGATGCATGATTTAGGTAGGCCCTTGTCTGAAAGCAACAGACGAATCCCAGGGCGCGAGATGCCGTTGTTTGTTCACAACTCAGGGCTGTGAGTTCTCTTTGATTTAAATATTTGATAGCAGCTAATGAAGTTGGGATGTAGCATTTTGCGCTCCAGCAATGGTGCAGAGAAACATTCAACTGTGCAGTGGCCATGATGTAATGGTTCACAACCCACCTTGTGAGGCAGTGCTGAATTTTGAGAATGAAAATTGAATCTGGGTCCATCTGACCTGGTAGCCTTTGGGCTCCCCCCAGATGACCTGCTCATTGAAAATTCATCCTGATTCACTTTCACAAACCTTTGCAGAGGTTCGGCTATGTTCAGCCTTTACTGAACATTTGCTGCGATTTTTTTTTTTTGGTTGGGAAGGGATAATTATATGACCACGAGCATTCTTCCAGATTTGCTGCTTGCAGGATGTTTATATCTCTTCCCATTAATCATTCATTTAAACCACACTTTTCAATGCATTTCTGAGTCACTTTTCTAACTGCAAAAAATTCTTTCTTTCTTTTTGAAATGGGTTTGTTGTGCTAGGTTGACCAAGCACCTCAGTCCACTTCAATTGCACAAATCTCAATTTCCAGTTTTCACTTTAATCCCTCCCACAAAATAATGACCGTCTTTAGAATCCTTACTCCTAAATCTCGTATGTGTTCTGTTCACTCAGCTTGCTTTTATGCTAGCACCTAGCAGTGAAATTTTGTTCACTAGCTTTGTACAAGCAGGGGAGGGGAGCCAAATGCCATTTTCTTTGCTGTTCTCTATCTTTTTTGACCTGATCTTTGGCAAAATGTCAAACTGGGTGGGGGTGGGGGGTGAGCCATAACATGCAAAATAATATTAGCCTGGGAAAACATACCAGAACTTTTAATGGGAACTGTTATTTTATCTGAAGACTTCCAGTTTGCAAATTCTGCTCACTTTATTACAGCTAGAAAAATGTCTCCTGGATATCACCTTATTAGTAGGTTTTGTCACCTATGGGGAGGGGTATTAAGTCACTCTTTTCTTTCCAATTTTTCTCTATTTCCATTACAGCAGAAAACAGTGGAACCTCGGGTTGCGAACCTGATCCATGCAGGAGGCACATTCACAACCCGCAATGTTCGCAACCCGCAGCGCCGCATCTGTGCACGCGCAAAGCGTGATTTAGTGTTTCTGCGCATGCATGAGTGCAGAAACCCAGAAGTAACCCGTTCCGGTACTTCCAGGTTCAGCACGTCCGTAACTCGAAAACGCACAACCCACAGCAATCGCAACCCAAGGTATGACTGTAACACTAATGCACCATAATGAAAAGAAACAAATAATTATACCCTGCACCCCAGGGAGACTGACTAAATATGCCACTTAAATGTCGATTCAGCTCTTATCACCCAACCACGTTGACATGGGAAGCAATAAAATGGGATGTGCCTGCAAACAGGAAGCTTTCAATTACCATTTAAATGGACCTTTGCTGAACGAGAGTTTACCCTTTTCCAGGTCACAACAATATAACACAAAAACAACAGGAGAACTGAGATACAAAGCATCATTTTCATGGTCTGTGTTCCATAGTGCAATGCTGTTAGCTGAGATGCAAAGGATATCCAAAGGATTTATATTTGAGATCCACCCATTACTTATTTTGTGTTACGTTGTCCATGTGTTGATGGCGGCTGCCATGAATGGGACTTACATGTGGCTAAGCATTATAAAATGTTTTTGGCCCTGGACAAGGTCATTATTAAGTCCTATGTGAACCCCCCCTTTCATTTCCTGAGAATTGTAGAAAAGCAATGCCGCAGAACTGTTAAAAGAAGGGATGGCTGATTCCTCCCAATATTTCTTCAGATTCTCAGAAGTGATGTTATAGCTCAGTCAGTAGATCATGAGACTTAATCTCAGGGTTGTGGGCTTGAGGCCCACATTAAGCAAAATATTCCTGCATTGCAGGAAGCTGGACTAGATGACCCTCGTGGTCCCCCCCAACTCTACAATTCTATCAATTTTTTTAAAAAACCTGCATTTTTTTCAAGGCAATCTGAGGACCTGTAAAAATGTTCTGAACAAGGTCCCCTCAAATCCTCCCCATTCCATCCGCTTCCCTTGCAAGCAGCATCGGGCGAAGAGAGTAAAGAGGCCTCTTTCCTTTCCCTCCTTCCTACATTCTCTGTCTCCCTTAATGGTGGGTAAAAAAGTCCAAGGAACCATGGGAGATGTCATTCTCCTGCTATAGTCTATGACAGCCTTCCCCAACCTGGTGCCCTCCAGATGTTTTGGACTACAACTCCATCATTGCTGACCATTGATCATGCAATAGTCCAAAACATCTGGAAAACACCAGGTTGGGGAAGGCTAGGCTGTGCCCATGATAGAGGAAGATGACAAGGATAGCCTCTGTCCATGGTACCTGATGTTTACATATAATACTCATAAGTTACCCACTAAGAAATCGTCAATACCCATCCAAGATCAAATTGCATAGTTCCTGCCTTTGCAGCATGTGCCGATTCTGAATGTTGATTCGGGTGCTACAATCACTGGATTGACAACACAATTGACAACTGGGCTGTACAACTTGCTGACAACTTGCTTTGCCAGTGCTGTTGTTTTCTCTAAACTGTCCCTTTGCTGCTTCTTAGACTACTGAGACTTAGCCTTCTCTTTCTTTTCTTGTTTTCTCACCAAGCAAGGATAGTTATGATATTTTTATTATAACTTCTATAATTTATGATGCTTTTGCTGGCGGGAAAATCTCGGAGATCTTTTATTGCAGCCAGCTCCTAAGGCTGTTTAAAATATTTTAAAATTATGATTGCTTGTTATTCATATTACAGCATTGCACTACTAATGGATTTATCTAGCACCAGTCACTATGTGCAAAATGCCCAAGATACAAACAGCCCCTGCCCCTAATCTGTTTGCAATTTAAACAGCTTAAATCTGGAGAAGTGATATGGTTGCTCATAGACTAGCAGTACAATTCTAGACATGCCTACTCAGAAGTAAGTTCCAGTGAATTCAGTATGGCTTACTTCCAGGGAAGTGAGTAAAGGATTTCAGCCCACAACATAACTGCATGTCCTCCAATATTTCTCCAATAAAAATATGGACATCCTGTTCTATAATAATAATTTTAATATTTATACTCCGCCCATCTGATTAGGCTGCCCCTGCCACTCTGAGCCACTTCCACCATATATAAAAACATAATGAAACATTAAATATTAAAAACAAAAAACTTCCCTCTACAGGGAACTTGTGTCCTGCCTTTCTTCTGCTACAGTGCCCAAGAAATTGGACCGGGCACAGGGCCGGCCCCAAGGCAAGGCTGGATGGCGCAGGGCGCAGGGCCACCAGGGGGGCGCTGTGCTGCACCCGCCAGACAGTCGTGCGCTCGGAAACGGAGGGGGGGTGCCGGAGGGATAGTTCACACCATGGCACCAGGGCACCAGATATGCTGAAGATGACCCTGGACCCTGGCCAGGCATTATGATATGAAGGCCTTTAGAGGTGCTAAACACTTAAATGATATATAACTAATTAAAAAGAAAACACCCTTAATAATAACCTATGCAATAAAATTTTATTTTCCAAAATGAAACAAAACCTACAGTAAGATGGAAAATAATGTTTCTTTTCGTATACTTCCACTTAATTTACATTTGAATTTTTTTCTCCTACTTTTCCTGATTGCAAAGCCTTTGATCAGATCCTCAAAACTAATTGGTTTAGGTCATTTCTGTTTTGCGCTCTTTCCCTGGATCTGCTAAGCATGTACTTATTTTGAAGATAGGGGTTCCATCTGGTCCTTATCATGGTAGACTTGGCCTTCCATGTTATTTCCTGTTTCCTATTTCTTCAATGGATAACAACTACTGGACCAGAAGACATTCAGTGGAAATTAAAGACATTGTGCCCGTGGCTGAGGACAACTGTTTGAACCCTTCCAATGGATTATGGGTGAGGGAGGGGGTGGGAAGAGAAAGAAAAAATGGTACGGGAAATTAAACATTGGAAGGAGAGAATATAATGTATGTAAAAATTCTCGTACTTCAATAAAAATCTTTTTTAAAAAAAGCATGTACTTATTTTGCATAATGGTTAATCCAGCCCTGGTGAAGGTCCTGATACAGTCAAACCTTTGTTGTCAAACGTAATCTATTCCAGAAGCCCATTTGCCTTCTGAAATGTGCGACTACGGAGACATAGCTTCCGATTGGTTGCAAGAGCTTCCTGCACTCAAGTTGGATGTTTGGCTTCTGAAAAACGTTCGAAAACTGAAGCATTTACTTCCGGGTTCTCGGTGTTCAGGAGCCAAAATGTTCCAAAACGGAGCCATTCGGGAACCAAGGTTTGACTGTACCTGCAATGTTATATTTGTAGGAAGGGGCATCTGACCACAGTTTAAATTGGCTTGCTGGTTAAAAGAAAAAGAAACGAAAGAAAAGCATAGATAGGTGCCTTTTCCTTTTCCTTTTTAATCTTCCAAGTCATGGTCGGAGTAAGGTCAGGTTTACATTTATTGCTGATTCATGTCATGTAAAACAACAAACAGGTGCAGAGGAAAGACAGGAAATAAAAACAGGGCAAGGGTTGTGAAATCTCAGCGTTTCTTTATGTTTTTCCTCCAAATGTTTTACAATGCACGGAAGAAAGTATAAAAACCAAACACACTGGGAATGTGTTTTTGTGTGCGTATATCTATATCTATATCTATATCTATATCTATATCTATATCTATATCTATGCACAATTGGTTGTTTTCTGCCCTTGAGTGCAGCATACAATCTGTGAATAAATTTCCTAACTAGAAAAGCAAGGAGATTGTAGAGGGATTCAATCTGTTTCATTTTAGGCATATAAATTAAAACAAGAACCACTAAATCGAAAGAGGTCACGGGTGATGGATGGATGCAGAACATTTGGATTTTGTTAACGCTCCCCCTCAACACAAAGTAGCATGAATCCACTTAAAACTACATTGCCATTTAATACTTGCTTCTGCTAATACACGTATGATTTCTTCATAGTGGGATAGAACAAAACCAGTTATTTCTTTGTGGCACCCCCAATGCCCCATGGTTTGCTTTGAACATTGGCAGAATTTACACCCTTGCATACGAGATGCTTAGAAAATGAATGTGATAGTTATCAGCACTTTCCCCCAAAATTGGTTATATGAAAGTTTGTGACCTTTACAGGCAGCGGTCATGTGTTTAGATATTTAGAAATTTGCCCTTTTGTAAAAATACAAGGTGGTGTATGCAGTGCAAAATCACAATAAGAGCAAAAAAATAATCAATTTACACACCAGTAAAAATAATAATAAAAAATAAATCAGTGCTGGCTAGCAAAAAGAGAATTTATCGTTGCAAAGGCCTGTCTGAATAACACCATTTTTAGAGGACATCTAAAAGAAGGGAAGGGACATGGGTGGCACTGTGGTCTAAACCACAGAGCCTAGCCCTAAGGCTTGCCGATCAGAAGTTTGGCGCTTCGAATCCCCGTGACGGGGTGAGCTCCTGTTGCTCGGTCCCAGCTCCTGCCCACCTAGCAGTTCGAAAGCACATCAAGTGCAAGTAAATAAATAGGTACCGCTCTAGCGGGAAGGTAAACGGCGTTTCCGTGCGCTGCTCCGGTTCACCAGAAGCGGCTTTGTCATGCTGGCCACATGACCTGGAAGCTGTCTGCGGACAAATGCTGGCTCCCTTGGCCTATAGAACGAGATGAGCGCCGCAACCCCAGAGTCTTCGGCGACTGGACCTAATGGTCACGGGTCCCTTTACCTTTTAAAAGAAGGGAGGAATGATTCCTGTGGAACTTCTACTGGCAGGGAGTTCCACAGGGCAGGGCCTGCTATGCTAAAGTCTCAGTCCCTAGTAAAGGCTGATCGAATCTTAGGGGATCCTGATGTGCAGTAATGGAGGAGAAGCCTAACAGATTGGATGGCCCCTAGTTGTTTAGGTTTTGTGAATTAACACAAGATATTTGAACTTTAATACACACACACGCACACACACTGATGTATTGTATGCAGTAATGCTCTCAATCATATGGAGCTTATGGCTCCAACTACAAGCATTCATAAAGTAGAATCCTTACAATATGGCATCTAATTGCCATCATGTGGTAGAGAACTTTGCATTCTCAGCACCAACATATACCATGTCCCCCAGGCTTCATTTGAGCACTTAGAAAAAGCATCGTGCAAGTACCTAAGAGATCTACAGCAAACCTATTTAGAACTAAAATATCCACCCAGTGAAGTTAAACAACAGATCAACAGAGCCAGACTGATACCCAGAGAGAACTTGCAGCAAAACAGACCCAAAAAAGAAAATAACAGAACACCACTGGTAATCACATACAGCTCCCAAGTTAAAACAGTACAGCGCATCATCAGAGATCTACAACCTCTCCTAGACAATGACAGTTCTCTTTCTCAAGCTCTGGGAGGAAGACCTTTCATTTCCTACAGACAGCCACCCAATCTTAAACAACTCCTCACCCACAATAATACCACCACCAGACTTAACATGGACACTGGTACCAGAGCCTGCAAAAAAACCCAGATACCAACTTTGCTGCCACATACACCCGGACAACACCATTACTGGCCCCAACAACATCAAACATACCATCTCAGGACTATTTAATTGCTCATCTTCTAACATTGTGTATGCCATCAAATGCCAACAGTGCCCTTCAGCTCTCTATATTGGACAAACAGGCCAAACCCTACGCCAAAGGATAAATGGACATAAATCTGACATCAGGAATCACAAGACAGAGAAACCAGTAGGAGAACACTTCAATCTTCCAGGACATTCTATACAAGATTTCAAAGTAGCTGTCCTATTACAGAAAAATTTCAGAAACAGACTGGAAAGAGAAGTTGCTGAATTGCAACTCATTACCAAGCTTTAAACCATGGAGAGACCTGGTCTGAATAAAGACATTGGATTCTTATCTCATTATACATGATAAAGCTTTCTTTAGCCATCTCACCCTTTGCTTTTTCCTGCAAGACCAATTGCAGTCGTTAACAGTCGTTAACAGTCATCAACAGGTTGACCACTCCTAGCAGCCCATCACCCATTCCCATCACCCCCCCACCCTCTGACTATACATAAGGGTCTGGTGACTTCTGTTTCAGTGTATCTGAAGAAGTGTGCATGCACACGAAAGCTCATACCAATGACAAACTTAGTTGGTCTCTAAGGTGCTACTGGAAGGAATTTTTTGTTTCGACTACATCAGACCAACACGGCTACCTACCTGTAATTTGTGCAAGTACTGACACTCCTTTACAGAATTATATTATGTACAGTGGTACCTCTACTTACAAATAACTCTACTTATGAATTTTTCTACTTACAAATGGAGCTCCGTCCGCCATCTTGGATGCGGTTTAGATAGGATTTTTTCTACTTACGAATTTTTAGATAGGGTTGCTTTGACTTACAATTTTTTTCTCCCAATGCATTCCTATGGGATTCGACTTACAATTTTTTTCGACTTACAAATGTGTGCTCGGAACGCATTGAATTCGTAAGTAGAGGTACCACTGTATTCTTCTTCCTGATTCCTCCAATCAATCACTGGAACTTCAAGCATGTCTTGAAAACTCATTTATTCCAGACAGCCTTTCTTTAACTGTGCCTGTGCCATGGATCCAATGGCGTAGCATGGGTTGCCAGTGCCCGGGGCCGCACGGAAGTAGGTGGTTGGTTGGTTGGGTGAGTGAGTGAGTGAGTGAGAGGGAGGAAAAGGGATGGAGTACTCCTGCACATTCAACTGCCTAACGGCATCCACATCACCCAAGAGATCGCAGCCACAGAGATAAGAAGAGTTGCCCTGTTGTCTGGGGAGGCCACTTCCTGGTTCACATGGAGAAGCCGTTTTCAACAGAGCCCAGTGACAGAAGAATGGAGCTGGTTTGTGACAGCACACAATTGTTGAAATTTTGCATCCCTAACAAGATCCCTGTGGCCCCCACGCTATGCCACTGCCTGTCGCATTGCCCACCAACTTGTGCAGGGTCAGGGTCTGAAGTGGGAAGCCTCTCAGGGCCGGCCCTAAGGCAAGGCTGGGTGGTGCAGGGAAATGGGGTGGGGTGGGTGGGTGCTGGAGGGATCTCCGCACCACGGCGCCAGGGCGCCAGATATGCTTAAGACAGCCCTGAAGCCTCTTGTACTTGTGAGTTTCCATGTGCTCGGGAACCCTGCATAACTGGGATTTTAAATCATGCTGGAAGCCTCCAGGAAAAGAGGAGAAACCTTGTTTCAGACATTTGCCTTGCTGTGAGCTGGGCAGAGCGATCACCGTTCTTGTCCCTGCCCTCTTGTTCACATGCAGGGTTTAGGCACAAGCAGAATGCCAGCACAGGGCTGACACTGCCTTATAATGCAGTATTCTTATAATTTAGATGCTTCTGATGGATCCTGTTGTATTTTACCGCATTGTTGTACATTGCATTATGAGAGCCATACCCTTAAAAGTTCAAGTTAAATGCTTTAAATAAGTGCTGTCATCATTAGCAGCCGCAACGGTAATTGCCCACTCTGAAGATCTCTGTCTTGAGGCAAAGGCGCAGAGAAAATGGTTCAGGTAATTGCACACAGACAGTGCCCAGTGCCCAGCACCCCTGGGATAAAGGAGCAGCATAGTTGTATATTCAGTGACATCAGGGAACAGAAGAAGAAAAATGAGGAAGGGGGAGAGAGCATGCCATTACATAATTTAGCCGATCTCTTTGATGACTCCAGAGCGAGGACAGCTAATTTAAAAAGTGGATGTTGAGGTATGGCATTTTGGAAGTCTGGAAAGGGTGTGCTTTGGGAGAGCGTAGAGAGAGGCAATACAGGGTACGCACAAAGATTTTGATATTACAGTGGTACCTCGCAAGACGAATGCCCTGCAAGACGAATCTGATCGTGACTCGCAAGACGCATTCGTTTTGCGAAAAATTCGTCTTGCGAATCGTGGTTTCCCATAGGAATGCATTGAAATTTAATTAATGTGTTCCTATGGGCAAAAAAAAGAAATATCAATGCATTCCTATGGGGAACCGCGATTCGCAAGACAATTTTTTCGCAAAATGAATTGACTCATGGAACGAATTAAATTCGTCTTGCGAGGTACCACTGTACAGAGGAACAAAGTCCTTTGTCATAGCTACACCACAGCAGACCATCACAGATGCAAATATTCCATTGGAACTCCCAGCTGATGGTTCCTAGATGCTTATTGAATGACTCCCGAACATCTTTGTCTCATTCTTCACAGACACAGAATGACACTGCATCATTCCCGTATTGCACGGGCTGGGTGACCCTTGGGGGTCCCTTCCAAATCTACAATTTCTATGAACACCTTTCTTCCAGGCTCACTGAGAAATGATTGAGAGGATGAACACCCCTCCCCACAAGTGCTCAGTTTGAGTTATATTCCTGGGTATCTGTATGCTTTGTTCTGGCATATACTGTCATGTTGACTAATAGAAAAAGCCACCCATTCTTCACCTGCATCTACCATCTCATGATACATAGTTTTGTACCAGGTTTGGAGGCCCCTATTTGGTTTCCAGTTTCTACTCACTCATATTTGCCTTCCGTGGTTGTGATGAATGGTGCACAAAACAGCAGTTAGACAGCAGAGGGCACAGTTTTCACACAGGCACCACTTACTATCCATTTACCTTTCGTGCAGTAATGATGGAACAAACATTAATTTGTAACTATTTGAATTTCACCACATTTTCTTCAAAAACAATTCTGAGGTCAGCTTTCCAGAAGGTTCACCTGGACTGACAAGAAAGAAAGAAAGAGGCAACCCTGGAACATATTTTTTTTCCCTAGTCACAACCAATCAGGAAGCAGAAACAATATTAAAGTGTCTGACAACAGTTGCATTGATGCATTTCTGAAATCTACCTTTGGAAACGGAAATTTTCATGAAATGTAGTAGCCATAAATGATAACAATGGCAGCCTGCGCGCTGGCAGGGAAATCCATTTGGTGCATGACCTAGGAAAGTGCTTTATCTCACCTGATGTGATCCTCCCCTTTTCAAATTTATGGAAGAAAACAAGATTTATGTAGAGAAATACAGGCGTGTCATTGGCTCACTTCCAAATTTGGGGAACACATATATCCAGCTTTTGAAATTCCCGGAGTGTTCTCAGCTCCAGAAAGGGTCTAAACAGTCACAGCAGTCCCTCCTTAAATTATGTCAACAAACTCATTTTATCAATTACAGCTTGATAATTTGAGACTGCAGGTTAAATGGGAGTAAGTTCTGTTGAACTTAATAGGGCTTACTTCCAGACATGCCTAGGATTGCACTTAGATTAAACTAGTTTTGCATGCTGTTAAAATGTGCTAATTTTGTGTGGTCTGAAACCATCCTTCACTTTATCTAGGAAGAAAATCATGCACTACGGTATAACTCAGGACAAAACCCCCATTTTGAAAAGCCATGGAAGATCCAAGGCGCCAGCAATAGGGGTGACTTTCCACTTGTTCTTTGCACTTAGCATCCGGGAATCAAAGCAAAAAGCGACATACTCTACGGCTGAGTCAGGAGGACCCTGAACTGCCAGTAGCAATTTTCGAGGTCTACAAATTCATGATAGCAGTGGTTGTGAAGCCTGTAACTGCCTGGGTTGTCTTGATCTAGAGATTCAAATCCTTTCTGTGTCAGCTGTGGGAGCTGCAACAAAGTGCAAACATGCATCACATATTTTTCTTTTTCACTTATATTCCTGTGGCTACTGAGCATGCTGTCTTTATTGGGCTTTATTGGGTGGTGCCCCCTTAAGGTCCCCCCCTTTTGTGCTTCTTCAAGCCTTGAGATTCCCTAGAGAGCATGCTGATACCTCCCTCATCATTCTCACTGGTTCTGTTTTAGCTACAAACCTGTCTACACCTGAGTTGGGCTGGCTGGTACTGTAGATGGAATGAGAAGATGCTTTGCCTCTCTCAGCTTCTCCGTTTGAAACATTGTCTGTTTACTTTCCTTCTCTTGAGACAATTTATACACTTTGCTGCCTTCTTCTTTGTCAGTAACATATTCTATATGCTCCACAAATTTGGTAATTATTCCATAGCATGGCAATAAGGTACAGTAACATATTCCATAAATAAGGTACTGGTAACAAGAAAAGCACAATTTCTCACAATATCTTTGCATGAAACTCTTCTTCTTTAAGTTAAGTTTATTTATTCCCAGGAATAATATTTTTTAAATGTCTAGATTCTATCGGTTAAAATTGTGCTAACTCCCTCGAACGTTATGGCTGACTAAAATATTTTGGGACAAACATTTCTACATCTGAGACTCAAATAGTCAGGAAAAATAAACATCTAGTGCACATGAGCTGCTTTTCCAAGCTGAAAAAGTAAAAAGAAAGGGAAAGAAAAAAGAGGAAACTGATCAAGTTGATAACTACAGAGGCAGTAAATGCCAAATCCCTGCTTTGGCTGCAATTCATCAGTCCCTAACAAATGCTTCTTTATAACCCCATGTAATAGGAACCGGCTAGCCCTCCAGCCATGTGAGCAGAGAATGCTCTCCTCATGATCCCTTCCTGAACTGCTGTGGACGAAAGGCTGACATCAAGCATGTCAAGGTTAAAAAAAGGGCTGCTTCCACTCGGCAGAGCACAGTTTCAAAGGCTCCGGCAGGGAAAGCCTGGCGCTCTGCCAAGGCCCAGGATCAGCCAAAGGGCAGCAGGCACTCCTCACACAATATGCTGCTTTGACGGGTGCGCCAGGCAGGAGGCAGCGTTTGCTCTCTCTCGCTCTAAACCAGGAAGAATGATAAGGTGAACTGTTGGCAATGGAGGTGAACTTGAAAGAGGTGAATTGTTGGCAACCGCAATCTTTATCCCTTGGGAAAATGTTGGCATTTCTAGACGAGGTTTCCATTCTGAACAAAAATACCAAATACCACTGGTTCCTCCCGCCCCCCCCCCTTTAGGACATCCCTTCGTCAAGTCATTTATTTCCCAAACTGCGTGGAAGCCCTGGTCGCAATCTAACTGCATGCTTTCACCACAGCTAAGGCTGCGAACATGAAACCTTGTTGAATAAGTACAATTGTGAAAGAGCACCTGCTTAGTGAGGAAGAGGAAATGAGAAGACCTGAATCTGGGCCTAGGCTTAGTGGCTGGCTAACTCTGCAATTCTATTAGGCTTCAGGTCTCCTCACATGAAGCAGTGTGAAAGGTCAGGTGAGATGAGAGACTGGATTTCTGGGCTCTGAGGTGTTGCCCTCTTGCTGTAAGACTCAGCAGCTACCTTCAGTTAAGGTAGGTAGAATGATATAACCAGTCGCTGATTTGCTGCTCTGCCCTTCTGGAGAACTTTGTGTAGTCTCCAGACAAGCAAGTTGGCTGACCACACTTATTAGACTACATGGACCCTTGTTCTAATATAGAAGAGCAATACTTTGGTTCCTAAAATACCCAGATTCTGAGCAGGATAAGTTATGGCTCACCAGGTAGCTCAAGGAAAGAGCAGATCTTGGGGAAAGGCCAGAGCTCAGCGGCAGGTCATGTGTTTTGCATTCAGAAAACCCCAGATCTAGTCCTTAGACTCCTCAGGTAGAGTTAGAAAAGATCTGGTGTGTGTGCAGTCAACTAAATTTTACTCGGAGAAAACACTTTAACATTAATGGACCTAACTCAGTCATGGGAATTCAATTTCAGTGGGACTACTCTGAGTACAACATAGCTGACTACCACCCCCTGTCTGAAACCTGGAGAGCTGCAGCCAGTCAGGCCTGACATTAATTGAAAAGATGCTGGTGAGTGGGTGGGAACTACTACTCACCAGGAATTTTGGGAAGGAATGAGTGATAGGAACAGATAAATTTATGACCCTTCTACCTGCAGCCAGTTTTTCTCCAGCTGGGCAAACAACGTAAGCAATAATAGAAGGCAGCAGAAAACTATGATCACACACACATCCATTTATCTATGTACTAATAAACCACTTCCATTCTTTTTTTGAATTCTAGAAATGATTAGAGTAGAGTAAGATGAAAAATCTGGAGCAGCTATGTCAGCAGGCAGAAATAATTAGATAGATGAAATTCTCGCAGAAATCATCCATCTTTTGGAAAGAAGTGACATTTTGAAAAATTTACAAATTTTCATTAAGATATTATGGCTCTCAATCCAATATGAACATTATTATGTTTCTTTCTAGCATATTCTGGGAATGTAAGGGTAATTAAGGGTTTTTGTTGCATCGTGCCGACATCAGGGCTGGACACTGGCTGGTTTCTATAATTTTTCTGTCAATGATTCTTTCTTCTTCTTCTAAAAAAACAAAGGTATAGCAACTTGCAAGAAAACGGTAGCAGGTGTCTAAACTGCATATCCTATATATATATTAAAAGTCTGTGCTTTTTTAAAAAAGAAAGAAAGAAATGAAGCCAAGGGCCCTCCCATTGCATAAAGCTTTCATGCAAACATTATAAAGTGTAGTGCTTTGCTGAATATTACAAAGCCATCTATTATTAACTCAGCATGAAATATGAGGGTTATATGGCAGGGAAATGATTTCACTTGATCACAGCCTGTGCCTCAAAAAATGGGATGTTCACTTTCATCAACACTGAAACATTTACTGACAAATTCCACAGACCGGGCCAATATTCTTAACTTCCCACCTAGCTCATGTCCATATATGCAGGCACAATCAATTGGGTGCCTATAAGATAGATCTATTTGCAACTCAATGTCTGCTAGGCTGTGACTTGAATAGTCATTTGAATACTGCACACAGGGAAGTCCCTATGCACAACTCTGAATGTTCTGCCCATACTCACTATCTCACTAACACATATTGCTATTTTCTAGTTGGGAGAAAAGTCCAATTAGTCAGGGAGCATCTCTGGTCAGTAGGGCAGCTGCAGAGGTGCACCCCTATATATATTTTTGCAGCTGGGTCAATCGCCCAGTAGGGCCCCCTCCCTGCATGCTACACCTCTGCATTAGAGGCCAGATCTACTGCCCCTGAAGATCTTGCCTCGCCTCACCTTGCCTCATAGGTGAGCCAGCCCTGACATTGTAGGGGGCAGTGCCTGTAGTTAATTATTACCAATGTCAGAGACACTGCTCAGTAAGCGCCTCTGAAAATCACGTGCAACCATTCACACATCCATCACTTGTGAGATTTCTGGGAGATGATGTTGTGATGTGGAATTCCTCAATGAAATGAGAGCTGAGTTCAGAAAGGGCTGTAGCTTGGGAGCAGAGCACCTGTTTTCCATGTGAAATGGCCTAGGTTCAATCCCTGGAAAGCCACTGCCAGACATTGTAGACTACACTGAGATAGACGGACCGGTAGGTCTGTTCTGACTTGGTATATGGCAGCTCCCTATATTCCTATGAGTTGGCTTGCCAGTGACAGCACTTCCATGTTTCTGAAATTGTATCAGCTGTGCAAACCCTTATGGCATGTGAAGACTTCAGCAATCAGGTGTGCTACTTACCTGTTGATTCACAACCACCACCCCTGCCTTCACAACTCCCACCTTCCAACACAGCCAGCTCTCAAATGGTTATTGTTGTTGAAGCCCCATCTTCACTGAAATGGCTGAGGAAAAGGCTAAAGCAAATTGCTCCATTCTGGCCACTTTGAAAGCCTTGCATTATAGTGCCATTTATATAGATGACTGTTAGGTAATTACCGGTAGATGCTTTCATGGTTAATACAGTTGAGTCCAGGTTTCATGGCTGAACAAGCTGCAGGTTAATAATGTAAATGCATTGTTTAAAATCTCAACAAGTTTGAGGAAAAAATACCCCCAAATTATAGTGATATTGGGTGTTTTACAGCAGGAAGCAAAGTATTTGGATGTTAAGCTGTGGTTGATTGCATATGATTAAGTGCAAAACGAGAGCCAAACTGAGCAATACAAGCCAGATGCTGTTTACATACTTCATGCATTTGGAAACGTTGAGCTGGAAAGTTTCCTCTTTCCAGCAAGTCCAAACCTGGAATGAAGACTTCCAAATTTGGGTGTGTGACTCAAACTCCAAATGCTTATAAAAGATCTTCAGCATGTTGCTAGGATTACAAAGTTTTTGGCTTCTAGTTTCTACAAGGATTTCAAGACGAATTTAATGCCTTTCTCAAATGTCTGGTTGAACAGCAGTCAAAGAAGCACAGTCAACAATAAACAACAACATGGGCGTGCATGCAAGAGTATGCTCAGGCTGTAATCCTTTGTGTGTGCAAGGTGTCCCCATTACCATGTACAAATGAAACATTTCACTGATGAAAATAAGGACAGTTATTTTCACACCAAGAATCACTGTCTGGGCATGCTCTCTCTCTCTCTCTCTCTCTCTCTCTCTCTCTCTCTCTCTCTCTCTCTCTCTCTCACACACACACACACACACACACACACACACACACACACACACACAAACAAAAAACAAAACACACATGAATTGCTTGAAAGCTGCCATTGGGGGAAAATGTGTTTAATGTACATCATTCTATCATTAGTCATATGGTAGCTATTTAAGTATTACTGAAAAAGAGGATCAAAGACACATTTGCATAAAATGCACATATGATAATTTATGCACAGATGTAAATTTAGTTGAAAAACACATTTGCAGGCTTTTATGTTAGACCAAATTTTGCAAATTTTGCAAAATTCTGCAGATTTACTCCTTAAAATGCATATCTTTGGACCATAAATTTTTGACTGCCCAAGGCAGACCTTAAATTATAACAAAATAATCCCCCCCTTCCAGTAGCACCTTAGAGACCAACTAAGTTTGTTATTGGTATGAGCTTTCGTGTGCATGCACACTTCTTCAGATACCAAGCATGCATGCACACGAAAGCTCATACCAATGACAAACTTAGTTGGTCTCTAAGGTGCAACTGGAAGGGAAAAAAATTTATTTTGTTTCGACTACGCCAGACCAACACGGCTACCTACCTGTAACTTAAATTATAAGATTTTATTTATTTATGAGTCATTACAGTTTTTGCTTGTTTATATGGCTTTTATGTTAACTGTTAGCATTAACTGAGTGAAAGTCATGGAATCTTCAGGTTGTGTTCATCTGGTTTTAATTAATTACAATCAGTGCTTCCCCCCCTTAAAAAATGTTTAGGGGTACTCTCATTTTCCTACTCATATTGAAATACTGTCCCTCAATGAGGCCAAACTTACATTCACAATGTTTAGGGGTGTGCGTACCCCTGCGTACCCACAGAAAAAAGCACTGATTACAATACAATCTAAGAAGTACAGTCAATAATCCAAAGTAAGCAGTGTTTGTTAGTGTCCATTAAGAGCTAACACTAAATCACACAACAGTAACTGAAAGTATCCCACCCATAAGAGCATTTTAATAATGATTTCCATACAGAGGGTCTGGCCTTGGCCAATTGGCAGGATTATTATCTGTCAAATTCCCTTCTACCCTGTATTTGTACAGTATGTGGCTTAATTTGTGCCACAACAGTGCTGGGTCCAGGATCTATTTTCAGCCCCAATGATGACTGTGATACTTGCGAAATGTCAAAAGTGCCTGTAAGGATAAGGCAGAGTGCACTTCCATCTAATGTTTTGAAAAAAGGACTGGCAAAGAAGTTCACACAGGCAGCCACAGAGCAGCAATTTATGCATCTCCAAAAAAAGAGGTCCAAAAGAAGATATAGATTGACATAAAATTTGCATATCCATGTGAAAATAGAAATGCAATCCATCCCACCATGGGGAGAAAGACTGTGACCAGCTGACTTGTATGCCTGCCCAGTTTATTGTCTGGGTGGTAACTCACGATGGGCAAATTCAAGGTTCTTTATTTTAAAACCAGATTTACAGCATACAATATTTGTTTTCCCTCTGATGCCTTCAATGATAGCACTGTCCTCTGTAAAGTAGGAAATGTGATCATCCTAGCTAGTCATTATCACTGAACCCCCCCAAACAGCAGAACCCAACTGATGGGACAAGTCCATTATTCCCAGATAACTAAGGGAAGAGCAAGTGCTGAGATTATTATTTTTTGCTCAAGTAGTCAACTCCCTTAGAGAAGCTGGCCGTCTTGCAAAGGACAAGGCCACTCTTTTCTCTTGCAAATCAGCTAATCAGCCTACTGTTACACACTACCCCTATCTCCACAGCAGCACCTCCCCCCCCCTACCTCTGCAGGCACCGATTTAGCAGGTGCCAGCTGCTCTTCTTTCCTGCTCACATGAACCTCAAATTCCTCCTGCTCCCCCATTTCCACCACAAGCTCCCAAGGAGTAGAGAAATTGATCTGGAGCAGCTCCTCATTCTGTTGCACATTTACGGTAATCTTCTGCCTCAGGGTTAGCTTTGCTACACTACCTTTAAGCACACATCAAGGGCTTAAAGTAAGTGTGTGTGTGTGTGTGTGTGTGTGTGTGTGTGTGTGTGTGTGTCAGCCTCACCCCCAGCGTCCCCACAGCTGGCTCCACTTCAAGTCTTCCTGTGTTCTGTGCAAAGCTCTGAAGTGGATTCTAAGTGTCTTCAGGTGAATGTGTTTAACATCCTCATTCGGGCCTTTGTGCTGGATGCAGGGAGCTCTGAAGTGGCCCTGGCACATGGGAGGGAGGGAGCGTGCGCATGTGCACCTGCTCCATTCCTATTTTAACTTCACATGTATTTCCTCAAATTTCTGAGTAGGACTACTCAGAAATTAGCACTGGGGAATTTTATTTTATTTTTTAATTGCAAATATAGAAAGAAGGGTAAAACTAAATAAATTGCCAGCTGACACAGACAATAGAAATATTCCAAGAATCCCCATTTAAACACCTAAACTAATATAAACACTCCATACATCCAAACAGATATCTAAATAATAATAATAATAATAATAATAATAATAATAATAACAAATTTTATTTATACCCTGCCCTCCCTGGCCAGGGCCAGTCTCAGGGCAGCTAACACCAAATATAAATTACAATAAAGCGTAATAGGAAAAAAAACTCAGTTAATTAATATACGGCTTAAAATACAGCTTAAAATGCAGCCTCATTTTAGTAGTAGCCCATAAATCAAGACCATAAAGGGAGGAAACATCAGATATTCACCCGAGTCAGCTATCCATGCTGGTCCTACATGGGCCAGCAAAAAAGCCAAGGGAAAATTAATATACTGTACCAAATCCCATATAAGGGGTCAGAGTGAGTCCAAGCCGAAGGCCAGGCGGAACAGCTCTGTCCTGCAGGCCCAGTGGAAAGATGTCAAATCCCACAGGAGCCTGGTCTCTTGTGACAGAGCGTTCCACCAAGTCGGGGCCAGTGCTGAAAAGGCCCTGGCCCTGGCCCTGGTTGAAACCAATCTAACCTCCTTGAGGCTTGAGACCTCCAAAGTGTTGTTATTTATGGACCTTAAGGTCCTCCGTGGGGCATACCAGGAGGGGCGGTAATGTAGGTATGAGGACCCTAGGTTTTAAAGGGCTTTAAAGGTCAAAACCAGCACCTTACACCTGACCCTGTACTCCAGCTGGTAAAGCACTGGCTGAATACGATCCCACTGCTGACAAATGAGACTGACAATTATAAGCCATATGTTCAAACGTAGGAAGCACAGTGGGATCTTCGGGCTACTGAGTTATAGGTGGTGGATGTTCGTCCTTCCAGCCTTGATGAAGGCCCTGCAGAACCTACTTTTCCTGTCCATCTGTTCGCCCCCACACCATGAATGCCCACAATTACCAAGGGTTTCTCCAATAGAAAAATTCATGCAAACAATAATTTCTGATCGGAAAGCAGACATTGAAGGACATGGGTGTTGGGAAGTTAATAAGCCGGCATAGTCCTCATCAGATTTCTACAGTTTAGGCGAGTACCCATTCTTTTGAATATATGAGGCTTTTAAGACAACAGGCCAAAACACTGAAAAGGTGTGCCATTCATTAATACACAATAAATCAAAGTGAAATGGACTTGAACATGCCTAGATCAAGTTGCACATGCAAATATATGACCTTGGATACAAGCCGTCTCCAACTGAAGTGCATTGGCTTAAACCAGGGTTAGGGAGCATCAGTGCTCGGGGGATGACCTTGAGCTACAGAGATATTTTTGCCGTGATGGTGCACCTCCTTTCTCAGGGAATGACCAGCCTGTGGGTGAGTTGACACATGGTGGCAGCACAGGGCTGCACAGGCTGGGGAGAGAGGACCTGTGGGTTACAGGCAGCTTATAGATCTTGGGTTACCTTCCCTCCACCTAAAGCCCAAGGACCTAATGTCTTTTGAAATTCTGGTAGTCACTCATGTGTGCCCTGAAATGCAGTTTGCTTTTGTTTACCAATCACAAGCATGTGAGGCCTGACTAGAGGAAATGGAACCTTCTTTGGTCATGAAAACTGCAGGCACAAAGAGCCCAATTTGAATGTGTGGGGGTGGGGGTGGGCAAAGGGTTAAAACAGGGGTAGGAAACCTAAGGCCCGGGGCCCAGGGCCCGGATGCGGCCCAATCGCCTTCTCATTCTGGCCCACGGACGGTCTGGGAATCAGTGTGTTTTTACACAAGTAGAATGTTCCTTTTATTTAAAATGCATCTCTGGGTTATTTGTGGAGCATAGGAATTCATTCATCCCCCCCCCCCCAATATAGTCCATCTCACCACATCGTCTGAGGGACGGTGGACCGGCTCACGGCTGAAAAAAGTTGCTGACCCCTGGGTTAAAGCTATGGTCCTGGTGAGGCTCGTCACCGATTTTTTTTAAATAAAAAAACCCCTGGATTATCAGCATGAAAAGTAGTCTAGGGAAGAACAGCTTTAGGGTCTGAGAAACCCATATCGTTCATAGCCAACATTCTTCTGCATTTCAAGAAGGTGTGTAACCATAGCAATCCAGGTAAGTTATTCGCTAGACAGATTTTCTTTTTGGCGATGGCTGCCTGACTCTGGAAAGATTTTCCCTGGAAGGCTCAACTGATGCTGACTTTTATGCCATTCTTGTGCCAGGGGAAGACCTCTTTATTTTCCTAAACTTTGAAATTCAAGTTGCTTTATTTCTGAAGGCTGGCTTTATGCTGCTCTTCTAAATTGTGTGGTTTTTTTATAACATTTCTTGTTCTGTTTTAAATTTGCTGTTGCTGTAATTTTGATTCCTTGTAAGCTACCCTGGGAATTCAGTGAAGAACAGGATATGAATTCCTATAACAAAATTAAATAATAATAAATAAATACCCCTAGGCAGTACTCTTTATTAACTAAAATGGGTGAAATTCAACTCTGTGCTCTTCCAGATGTTTAATCTGAGCAAGCGTTGCAGCTTGCAAGATGGAGCGATCCCTCTTCCCCTTGCCCATGCCACCATGTCCTGTTCTGACCCCCCCCCAAAAAAAAATTCAAGGGACACAGGGGACGAGAGGTGGGGAAAGTGCTATCCCACAAGATGAAGTCCTTGCACGAGGCTTCCACTGATGTGGCGTGTTAGGTGAATCTTGCCCTATATGTATAGAGAACAAGGAAAAGGCATAACGTGAAAAAATAATAATGGATTGCTGAGCCATTTGTCTTACTTTGTTGCTTCCCGAGCATTACAAAGCAGATGTCTATATTTCTAATCTCACTAATTTGGGGGTATGTGTGATTTTGAGGGGGAATATTATGTAGGGGGGGAAGATTAAGCACCCTCTCTTTCTGTGACAGCTGCAAATACATTTGCAACCTCCGACCCCCCCAAGACCATATTTTAATTAAAAAGAACCGGGAGAGTTGTTTACAATCTCACCCGTTGACCCTAAGATCCATTGGCCTGCTAGTGGCTTGGAAAATACAGCCTTTGTACTGCTCCTAGGTCATTTTGATGGTTGTTGTTGTAAATCTTGATACTATATTAATAAGAAAAGCACCTATAAATAAATAAATAAGGTGATAATTCTCAAAATTTGGGGAGAGGAAACTTTTTTATTTTGCTCCTGAAAGAATTTCTTAAAAAACAAATAAGTGGGCAAGTATGAATGGAACCGAGTTAATCCTGCGCTGCAGCCAGTGGTCCTCAGTTGAAAGGTGGGGAGCAGACACTGTGTTAGTAGAGTCCAAATCCCTTGCCGTTGACTCTACAGCTCTGTTCCATGAACAGAGAGAGAACCAAGAAGAGGGAGCAGCTTTTGCTCTTGAAATAATCCCTGCCTGGCACTGCTTTCTTCTCCATGACGTTGGAATATTCCATCCGTTTCCTTTCTCTGCTTGCTTGGAAATGCTGGGAGATGTAGGGGCTTCAACCAGACTTGAATTCACTCCCCAACCTCTGCCATTTTCTAGGTGCGAGGGAGGGATGTGTGGTCTGTTTGCCCTCCCCTGTAAGCTGCTGTGTGGGAGGTTAAAAGTGCACAACTTGCCTAAAGCCCTTCTGTTCCTAAATGAATGGTCATGCTGCGTCTTGAATTGTCCGGCTAAGCCCTTAGTCAGGCTGAATCCTCTTCCCACAGCTGTTCTACAGTGAAATGCAATCCTGTCATTGCTGAATGGTGTCAGACCAGTTTTAAAATGTGCAAGTCGGCAGCAGTGAACCAGGCATTCCCCTGGCAGACGCAAATATTACCGCCAGCATCATACTGTCAGTCTGTCAGGAGAGAGAGGAGACAGTTCCTCAGAGAAGCTGCCGTCTTTTTTATTTTTATTTTTTCCATGGAGAGGGGAATGAAAAAGAGGGAAATCAGAGTTAATTCAAGCAGTTGGATGAACAAGCGGCACCCACAGATCCGAGCTTTTTGCCCTGTCAGTTTGCAGCAATATCACACTCTTGGGGGAGGGTGTTGTTCTGAGGCACTGAAGGAGAAGGAGTTGATCCTAGTCTGTTCATGGGCTTGATTTTCTCGAAGGCCTGGCTGGCACGAGGATTCCCCCCCTCCCCCGACCTTGGTTTAGCAGCAAATATTAAAGTCACAGCGATGCGATACCAAGTGTTATCTGAAATGGTTTGCATTTGCCACATTCGGAGCCCCCTGGAAAGGGAGTGCTGTGCAGCATGCCAAGCAAACGAGGCAACTTGTCCTTATGTGATCTGTGCACGCTCTGGCTGACTGACTGGCACATGGAAACAGGAAGCCACAGTAAGACACCCCCCCTCCCTGTGGGTGTAATTGCATGGTGCACATACACGAGGGATAAGATTGTGTGGCGCTGATCTGCTAGATAACAGCCCAATGAAAAAACATAACACCAACACAGGAAAATGAAAGCAACAGATAAAATCTTAGAACAGGCTAATAAACTCTTTGGCCAATGAAAATGCGTAGGTGAATAAATATGTTTTGGCCCAGTGCCTAAAGGATAATGGGCAAACGTCTTTGGGGAGGACAATCTACAGCTGAGGAAACACCACTGCAAAAGGGAAAAAAACAAAGCCCTATAGTTATTCCACTGAGATATTTCAAAGCAACCCAGATGCTACTGGCCTCCAGAAGCAGTTTTGTTTGGAGACCCGATGATTCATGTTTTCTCACTACAGTACCTGGGAAGCAGGCTGCTAGGAAACCCTCAAAGAAAACAGAAGGCTTATAGGACACACCAATCAGGAAGCTGGACAAAAACTTTATTGCCGCTCTAAAATGAGGAGTCCACCAAGAAACAAGTCCAGTGCCACCTAATGTCTAAACTAAATAAGGATGTTATCCACACAGCAACTTGTTGCCTCCTATATCTTTGCCAAAACAAACATAAGGCTTTAATCAGTGCTGAAAGTGGAGGTGGAAGAAATGTACTTCTTTCAGCCCACAGCTCCTCTTTGAATTCTCCCACTTTTACAGAGGCTGTGGTGGACTTCCTAGGAATTTATGAGGCCATTCCACCACCTCTGGGTGAGCATGCCTGAAAGAAAAAGGAAACACGTTGAGTTTGTTTTTCTTGAGCTACTCCAGACGCTATAATATGTGCCCAGGTGGTATTAATTCATTCATCAATTCTCTTAGTCATCTTTCTCAAAAAAAATTTTTTTTTAAATCCAAGGTGACTTACAGAAGTATATATATATATAAAAGAATTTAAAAGCAAACAATTAAAGCAAAGAATTAAACAATGAATCCACATAATACTAAAAGCATGGATCCTATAAAACTGAACAAAATCAGAACCAGTTGAAAAAAACAATTAATCCCCGACCCTGAAAATTAATGAAAACAGCCTATCACATGACACCAATTATCATTATGATTATCATTATTTATTTAATTTGTATACTGCCCTTCATCAGTAGATCTCAGGCAGTTCACAACATAAAAATACAAGATAAAAAACACATAATACATAATCAAAACAAAAACCAATAATTCCCCTACCCACAACACATTTAAAAGGGTATCAGATGTTAATCAGCCCAAGGCCTGGATGAAGAGGAACATTTTTGCCTGGCATCTAAAAGTGTATAATAAAGCTGCCACCTGAACCTCCCTGGGGAGAGCATTGCACAACCTGGTAGCCACTGCTGAAAAGGGCCGTTCTCGTGTTGCCACCCCCCCCCCCCCGGACCACTCCTGGAGGATCTGGGTAGGTTCATCTGGAGAGAGGCTTCACTGGGGAGAGTGTTGTACAGACGGGAGGCCACAATGAAAGAGGCTCTTTCCTATATCCAAACCTCCTTTGGAGATGGAACCCAGAAGAGGGCCTCCCATGTACAACTTGTAGGTTTGTATGACAAAGTTCATATTTTCCTTTTTTACTTCTGGAAAAAAGCTGTTAGCTCAAAGACCTCTGGTCTCCAAGGCCAAGTAGGCCAGCCTGAGCTAGATTGCCAATGAATTTGGCATCCTTCACCCTTCACAATCATGAAATGGAGTTCAACTTTCCTATCTAGGAGTTACTGGATGTCCAACAGCTAAATCAGCAAACTTCATCTTTTATAAAGTCCTCTTGTTTCCCTGTTTCCCAAATTGCTCACAAAGTCACCCCTCTCTCTTTCTTCTCTCTCTCTCTCTCTCTCTCTCTCTCTCTCTCTCTCTCTCTCTCTCTCTCTCTCCACACCCCCTTCAAAGATGCAAACACACACAAAATCCACACGGCGACTGATTCCAACAGACCATATGCTGCTACGGCTGCTGGCCCAGTCCTGGGGGATGAATTTTTCCCCTTCAGCAAGCCTAAAGAAATGTCGTAGAAATTTATATGGTTATTCACAGAGCCGATAAAGCAGAAAACTGGTGTTTCAGCTATTTTTGTTTTGTTTTGCTTTGCAGATGGCCAGTAAAAGACATAAATCTTTCATCCATTGCTTTGATGGCCTTCCTGGCTGCCTCATTTGCATCAGATAACGGCCAATGTGGTCTTGCAGTCTCTGTCCTTATCTTCCTGCTGCCTGTCAGAAAAGAGGCATGATTAAGAAACTCACTGCATGTTGACTGCATGTTGCTATCAAGCCCACATCGAGTTGTCTAGGCAAGTTATGAAGTTTTTTTCAAATGTTTTGGACCAGTGTGTGGCGGGAGGAAGCAATATCAAAGCAAAACAACTCCCTTCCCATGTTATATCATGCATCACTTCTGTTGACAAACAGCATGCCTTCCCCCCACTTTAGTTGTCTCCTTCTGATATATATCCTGATTTATTGTCCTGGGCCTCAGACAGCCATAAATCAGCCAGGGAATTTCACAATGGGTCCTCGATTGGCCACCTATTGAAGTGCTTGCAGGTAATAGATCTGGGTTATATTTTAGAAGAATTTGGCATATAACCTCTGTAAGGGTGGGTGAAGGGGCAACTAAATCTTTGCTCCGAGTGTATTTGTAATTATTAAATCACCTGATGAAGGATTAGCTCGCACCATCTCTAATGTCAATAGGGGAGCTTTCCTGAAAAGTTGTATATACACACACACTATTTTAATAAATAAATATACACAATATATAACTTTAAAGAAATGCTGGATCAGTGGCCCACCTCCATCACTTTGTTTTAAGAACAGTGTAGCAAATGAATAAAATTTGCTAGCTACCACTATTGTTTGGGTAGATTTTCATTTACCAAGTGTTTATCCACATACATCTGCTCAGATAGCTCAGTCAGTAGAACATGAGACCCTTAATCTCAGGGTTGTGAGTTCAAGCCCATTTTCACACAGGAGGCTAAAATCACATTTGAACTGCTTACACCTGCCCTTCTTCCTATGGAAGAAAAAGCAAGTGTCTTGTGGGAACAGTAGTTGAGCACCAGTCTAGTCACAGCATTTTACACAAGTTAGGGGGATAATTCCGGAAGGCGATGCTGTGGGACTCTTTTCTGGCCCATGGCATTTTGTCCCTGCACTATTTCACACCTTCTCTTTAACTGTTGCGTGAGTTGAGGTCATCTGAGGATTTGACCTGAGGTGTCATCAATTGCATGAAATGAAGTCATTTGAGGATTGGGGTGCGATACAAGCCTGCTTTTTTTTTTAACCTAATCCAGGTGTGGTTCTGATTGCTCTGAACAGATGCTTGGAGGCAATAAGGGATTGGATGATCAGTGTGATAATAAGCATTTAAATCAAAACTCAAGGAGGGGCGGTATTTGGAGATGGCATTTGGTCTTTTTTGGATGGGGTTGAACTCTGCATTTTCATAATGGTGATGATCAGTGGGAGGGGGAATTTAAAGAAAGGATAAACATGGGCAGGGTAACAAAGGGGTTCTGTCCGCATCTTCTAACCTGACAGGCACAGCACCTACAGACACACACTTTAGGATTACATAGCATTAGCCTCTGACTACCAGTTGCTGGGCTTCTCAGAAGCATCTGGTTGGCTGCTGTTAGGAACCAGATATTGGAACTCCCTAGGGCTGTAGCCCTATTGAATGCTTTTACATAGTTAGGAGGTCCAAGCCAGAGTTTTAGTGTTGAAACTGTATGTAATTTGGCCTAGAACAGGGGTGGCCAACTCCCAAGAGACTGCGATCTACTCACAGAGTTAAAAACTGGCAGTGATCTACCCCCTTTTTTGGGTTCAGTTCAAAGTTGTTGAGCTTTTTTTAGGAAGGAGGAAGGTCCATTGGGGGGGGTTCAGGGAGGAGGTAAATGTTGAGCTTTTTTTAGGAGAGCCATAGTTGTTCAGCTTCTTTGAGGGGAGCCAATGATCTACCAGTGATCTACTGCAGATGTCCAGTGATCTACTGGTAGATCACGATCTACCTGTTGGACATGCCTGGCCTAGAAGAAAAGCTGCAGGCTGAAATCCAGAGACCACAATGTTTGGTTTCTGTTTGAATCCAAGCTGAGACTACAGGAGAAACAAGCCCCTTTGGGGGTGTTAATGCTGTGAACCCCTCCATTGTAGGCTCAGGTTGTATATATGTGTAAATAAACCATATATCCTGAAGACACCATGGTCTATGCCATGCCTCATTCCAAAGGAAACACCAGCCTTCGGTAAGCGCCTGGAACCCCTGGAATTTCACACCTCTTGGAGACTGGTGTGGTGTGCAACAATGTAAATGATGACAAGGAAGACAATCGTAGGGTGGAGGTAGTCATTAGGTGCAATTTGTTTATGAAACTTAACGAACACAACATAAACAAGATGAAAAGGCAGTCCCATTCAGAATGCTCATGTGAATAAAGTTTTGTGATCAGATTAAGTTAGCTGCTACATCCTCTGATATGGATTGTCTTAATCCTAGTAAATGGTATATTGGAGTCAATAGGCTATGAGTAAATGTTCCTGGGATTAGGTTGTGCGTATGTACATTAAGATACAGGCAGAAGGAAAAGAAGCAGGCAGCTCAGTGTCATGAAAATAGACATACAGTGGAAGGATGTAGGCGTTGCATTAAAAAGGGATCAGCACCTCACGCGTACGGCTAGGTAAACTCACCGGGACAAACGATGGTGCAACTTTAATATGTGGTTCCCCTTGAGGCAGAGCTTTCCAAACTGTGTGTCGCAACACATTAGTGTGTCAGCTGCAATGTGTAGTTGTGTCACACAAAAGCTGCCTACACTCCTCCCGGGCCCCAAAAGGGGTTAGTTTTAACCTCTGGTTTGCTAGTGAAACTGAATTACTGTGTTGCGAAATGATGCATGTGCAAAAAGTGTGTCACTAACATGAAAAGTTTGGAAAGCTCTGCCTTGAGGAAAGCCTGATACAAATTTCACATTGTGAGCCTTGCCACACAAATAGCATTTTACACACGCAGATTCTGTAGCCATCATTCTCTGCCATGTTGTCAAATGGGAATAGGAAGTTAACCAGAATGGAATGATATCATGACAGGATGAAAGGTGGATTGAGCGAGAAACATGTTGACAGGCTCCTTTGGTATATGTAGTGTGTGCAATCCCCATGTCCCCTATGTGTGATGGTTTCTTCACTGCCTGGTCACACGCAAACCAATGATAATAGAGACAGAATATGTACAGAACATGCCTGCATAGCAGAGCCACACTATGATCCTAATTCCCACCTCCCCCAAAAAGTGTGTGGATGTCTAATTTGGGACACAGATGCCAAACCACTACTAGTACAATAGGAGCTGCCATTTGGAATCAACCAGATTGGCAACTGAGTACAAGGGACCCATTTCTTATATTACCTCTATGTTGAAACATAGGGATGACACCTAAATATCTGGATCTCCAAAGTAATTGATCTGTATACAGTGCTGAGAACCCATGAATTTCACATACCTTTTAATGACCTCCCCTTCTTCTAGAAACATGGTCTCAAGCCAATCCCCCCTTTATGCAATTTTGGTGTTTCTTCTTCTTCTAAGGTGTAGTATCTGTTTACAGATCTGCCACCTCACACCTAGTTTGTCTACAAGCTACATACCACTTTAACACCCCCCTTGGTTCCTTGGAGGTCCACATAAAGAGGTTTCTTGACCACATCCTTATTTACCTTGGGTGGGCTCTTTTCTGAAATCTGGCCTGACAGGCGTTTACTGGGGAGATCTCTGCTGCACCTTCCAAAGAAAGGTATTTTTGTGCTGGGCGGAATCCATTTCTGCAGAGGAAGCAATTTCTCACAAATTCTCAAGAGCCGGCTGAGAATGACAAATGTGTCTTAAGAGCGAGATGCTGTGCTAAAACGTCAATGAAACTTTTTTGAGTAGATTTAATATCAAAGCAAGTGTGAGGTTGCAAACTCTTTTCAGCAGATTCCCAGCCATATTCTCAAAATACAGTATGGTTATTCAGCAGCCCAAATGGAAGGATGCTAGCCTGGCTGCTGAAACTTTAAGTAAAATTAAAGCATTTCAGCACTGTAAAGTGAGACACTTTCAAAAAAATATTTGCAACAAAAGGTTCACAAACACAGAAAGGGAATCTTGCTTGTGTTCACCACTCCTAACCTTGAGAAAGGCAACAATCCTGTACGTTATTCATATCTGGAAGTAGGGATTGATGAACCTGTCAATTTTTTTATCTTTCCACATTTCTGCATTCCTTTGCAATTTTTTTCAAAGAAAATTCACGGCCATTTTAATGTATATTTCTCCAAATATATACATTTTTGCAAAGGAATCCCCCGTAATATAATATAATTTTTTTGGTTGAAGCACCGCATCACAAAATTCAGAGACATGCAAATTTCAAAGAATATTTGTTTACATTTGGAGGGGAGTGTGAATTTGGTAGGTTTGCATTGAAATGAGAACCAATCTGAATTTCTTCACTATACCTACCCAAGGGCAATAGGGCAATAGGGATTATATCTGAATAGATATGTTTAAGATTTTAGCCTGATACATCAAAGGAGCATTCAGCCCCTAAAAATTATTATTCAAGGTTTTTTAAAACAAACATTGCAGGCAGAGATTGCTTTAAGTACTGAGGAGTAAGGATGTTATAGACACTGTCCAATAGGAGCCACATTCAGTACAGTACCTATCATTGCAATTGATTCAGTGGCAAATCGCCTCTGAATCTGGAGGTTCCATATAGCTATTTATATGAGAGGGCATTGACAGACACTTCCTCTATGAATGCGAATGTATCTAGATCAATTTCAATTAGGGTTTAGGTCCAATTATGACACAGAAACTGCTTTGATAACCTTTGTTGGGAGATAGAGAGGGAGAACGAGTCCTTGCTAATTCTCCTCAACCTCTCAGAGGTTTCTATTCCATTGACCATGGTATCCTTCTGGAGCAGTTGTCCGAGCTAGGGGTGAGTTCCAGTCCTATTTGGATGCTCGTTTTCAGAGGGTGATGTTTGAGGAGCGCTTTTTGGCCCTGTGAAGCCTTCAATGCTGGGTTCCTCAAGATCCATTTTTATCCCTTGTTTAACATCTACACGTGAGCATAGCCATGGTGGGCAGGAAGGGAAAGCTACCCCCAATCAATAAAAATCAATAAAAAATACATAGCAAATGAAGGTTCTGCCCCTCCAAAGGTCTGCCCCCCTAACAAAAGGCCTGGCTATGCACATGCATCTACATATAACTGCTGGGGGGTGTCTTCTAGAGTTTTGGAGTAGATTGACAGCAATATACAGTGGTCATTACTGCATATTGAAGCAATAAATTCCACCATTTGATTATACATTGTATGAAGAATTACTTTCTTTTGTCTGTCCCACACCTACTGATTTCATAAGATGGTTCTACTAATAATCTGAGAGGGGGAAAAACACGCCTTTGTTCATTTTCACTGTGCTGGTTCATAATTTTATAAATCACACCCCTCCAGCGTTCTGCAAGAGAACTGCAAATGCGTTTTCTTTTTCACTCCCAATGCTTGACCATTTGGGTTCCCCCTTTTAAGCTTCAAGATAATCCTGGCTCAAAAAACCCCCCAAACAAAATACATTTAATGACTTTTCCATCTGGAAATCCACTAATCCAGAATGACTGCAACCCCTAGTCCCTCATCTGCTGAAAACTTTACTGGATTTTTCACCTTTTCCTTGGAGACTAGAATTTAAGTGGGAAAGAAATTTCCTGCAGTGTGCATTCCTGACCTTTCAACAAGCCACTGCCCTAATCACAAAACAAACTTCACCACACTGCTTATTATGTTAACAATGGCTTTTTGCTTTTTTATAAAGTCAACAGTTATTCTAAATGAAATCCAACAGCTAAAGCTTTATGCCACAGGAGCCAACTCCTAAGGACCAAGGTCCCTTTGCACCCACTGTTAAAATATTTGAGAGGGCTGGCCCCCCAAAGTTGATGGCCATTGTCCTTCAAATGTTGTTTGTGTAGTCAAATTGGCAGCCTTGCTTTATGCACATCTCACACCAAAGAAAAATAAGAGAGGGATTATTTGTTACTCTTCGAGCTCCAAGGAAAGAGCTTGGTATGTTCAACATGGTCAATCTCTGAAAAATAGAGAATGGGGCACAATCAGCAGACATTGTGTCATAGCTTGAGCTCAACTATAAAAAAAGGCAAAAAGGTGTCAGGCGGCAGTAAGCAACTCCCATGGCCGGTTGCCAGAAACATACAAGACAAGGAAAAGTTCTTACCATCAGCTTTTTATTCAATATTTACAGAGAGAGGCTTGAAACACAACCTATTGGGATAATGGTGTTGTCCCGAGTGACCCTCCACCCCCTTTTTCTCCCACTTCCTCATTCATCATCTCTTCTACGGCTTGCACTGAGGGCCCTTTGCTTCTGAGCCCTTTGCTCCAGGAGCGTAGGAAGATAGGGGCGGTGGGGGCGGGGCGCCCCAGGCAGCGTGATCCCAGGGGCGCCATCGCGGCTGCCCGCCCCGCCCCCAGAAGCTCCGCCCCTGCTTTGCTCTACTACTTTCAAGGCTCGAGAGAGGGGATCTGGAATGCTTTCTAAAGACACTGTGTCCGTCAGCTGTCACCCTCCTGATGCTTCCTCTTCCTCCTCTCCCATTATTTCCCAGCTTTCCCCCTCATCTGCCTCTGAGCTGTGACCTCCCTCAAACCTCTGTTGTAATTCTGAACTGTCTTGTTCTGATCTGGAAGGGTCAGGCTGGGGAGGCAGTCTCCACCATTCTTCCTCTGCCCAGTCCCTGACAAAAGGCCAACATACATCTAAAGGAAACAGGAACCTAGAAAACCAAATGAAAAGGAGAGAAAAAGGAGATTGTTTCCTTTAGAAACCTTACACCAAGTCAGACCATTGGTCAACCTAGCTCATTATTTTTCACAACAAGAGGCAGTGGCTCCCCAATGTTTCAGACAAGGAATCCTTCCCTTGTCTAAGAGATGCCATAGTTTTAACCTGGGACATTCTATAAAGTAAATACTCTACCACCAAGCTATGCTCTTTGCTGTACTGAACATATTCTTTTTAGGATGTTTTGTTCATAAAGGCTCTAAAATTACTAGACCAGGCACCCCCCCAAACTTCGGCCCTCCAGATGTTTTGGACTACAATTCCCATCATCCCTGACCACTGGTCCTGTTAGCTAGGGATCATGGGAGTTGTAGGCCAAAACATCTGGAGGGCCGCAGTTTGGGGATGCCTGTACTAGACAGTGTAGCCTGATTTGTTGCAGCAATATGGTAACAGAAAATTCAGACATATTAAATTAAGCTGCAATGTCTGAATTCTTGCACAAGCTGCAACCGCAGCCAATGATGGCAGTGCAGCGCATGCACACAGAAAAAAACCACCAGTGGTTCTTTAGGAAGGGTCTTCCATCCCAAACATGTCTGATTAGCAGACATTCTCCCTCAAGGTGCTGGTTTTAGGCTTCTTTTCATCTAGCAGAATTGGATGTCGCAAATTTGATTCTTCCACCAGATATTGCTGCTGGTTATTTATCAGGCAAACACAGCTGTGCCTGCTGCACATACATACAGTCTTTTAGGGTCAGGTGAACGGTTTGTATATGAATTTTAACTGTGGGGAAGTGAGCATGTTTAGCACAACCTGAGACAGTCAAACCTTTTCTGCAACTTTCTAATTAATGGGCTGAAGAGAGATGGGAAATGTGCTGACAAAGAAATGGAAAACATAGGCAAATGGTGGTATTTTCTGTTAGGAAAAGTATCAGTGGGTACAATAACAGCAGGGACACAGGTGGCACTGTGGGTTAAACCACAGTGCCTAGAGCTTGCCGATCAGAAGGTCGGCGGTTCGAATCCTTGCGACGGGGTGAGTTCCTGTTGCTCGGTCCCAGCTCCTGCCAACCTAGCAGTTCGAAAGCACGTCAAAGTGCAAGTAGATAAATAGGTACCGCTACAGAGGGAAGGTAAACGGCGTTTCCGTGTGCCGCTCTGGTTCGCCAGAAGCGGCTTTGTCATGCTGGCCACATGACCTGGAAGCTGTACGTCGCCTCCCTCGGCCAATAATGCGAGATGAGCACGCAACCCCAGAGTCGGTCACTACTGGACCTAATGGTCAGGGGGCCCTTTACCTTTACAATAACAGCAATTTCCACACTGATCCTGTGAATTCCTGAGTTGAAGCCAGGCTTCCTGTCATTCAGTAGACTTCTTTAAATTTATTTAATTTCTATACCGCCCTATACCCAAAGGTCTCATCCATATGGCTCGAGTAAGTCGTGACTAACTTAAGTCCTGTTGGTTTCACTCAAAGCATGACAAAGTTTGGATTCAATCCTATTTCTGTAAATGTGATGAACAAAGTGGTACTCATCTAAGTTGTACTCAGAGTAGGCCCAATGAAATTAATGGTCCTAATTTAGTCATGTTCTAAGTAAAACATAGTTGACTATCACCCACAGTGTTACGTTATCCACAGTTATCAAATTCTTAATTGTAGCTGCTTCCTATACCTGTATAGGAATAGTCAATAGATGCATGAAACTGAGGGCATATCATTCCAAAGGAAACAATATTCTTAGCAGAACTTGTGGAAAATGGTGTTGGAAGGACCAGTTTATGCAATGAATAAAGGTGCAAAATAATAAATCACAAGTGTATTGTTTCATGGCTTCACCAGCTTTGTTAGCTCAAAATTCACCGGGTTGGCTGCCATCACAGGATCACTAAGCCAAATCTTATTTTATGTAAGGCCTATGAATGGGCTGGATTCTGCCACACCCACCACCCTAAAATTGTACCTAGCCTTTACTTTGTAACACGGATTTCTCTAATGAAAAAGGGTAGAATTGAACCGCTTGATGGCTGCCATTTTGAATATGGTTGGGTATGAACAGCAACCCCACTAAAGAGGGTGTCAGTTTTATTTATTTATATCACACACAGGATCTCTTCCCCTTCTTTTCAGACTGCCTAGGGAGTTTCCACACCTTATTTTAGCCACTTCTATAATTAGCATGATGTATCTGAAGAAGTGTGCATGCTCACGAAAGCTCATACCAATAACAAACTTAGTTGGTCTCCAAGGTGCTACTAGAAGGAATTTCTTTATTTTGTTTTGACTACGGCAGACCAACACAGCTACCTACCTGTAACTAGCATGATAGTGATGCCGAATGCTTAACTGCGGTTTTAATTTTCTTTTTGTGTGTGCACAGTATTTTCTCTCCCCCCCCCTTTAGTAAATGGTTTCTTTGTAGTAAGGCGGTGTAAGACACATAAAGTAAAAATGTGTCCAAAACTTGTTGCTAGTCTTGGGTGAGACTAGCCAACGAATTGCATGTTTTGGGGTTTTGTTTTGGTTTCCCCCCTCCCCCCTATTTCTATGCAGCTTTATATTCAAATAAATCCCAAAACGGCTTACAAAAAAAATGTAAAAATAACATAACGGAACATCACAAATACATCATAAATTGTATAGAATACTTAACAAATGATAGATGTTCTTTGGATTTTGCCATACAAAGAAAGTACAAAGCGAAAAGGTATGTTAAACAGAACAACATGCTGAACTGCAGGTACAGCAACCGTCTATGGAAGCCACCCTACAGATCACCCAAGCTGAGAGCAAGTTTGCGGCAGAGCAAACTTGCACAAGTCTGAAACTAAAAGCTTGCTCAACCTCAGGTATCAGACTGCTAGAAAACTTATCTGCAGCTCAGACCAGGGCCATATTTAGGTTTGACGAGGCCCTAAGCTACTGAAGGTAATGGGGTCCTTTATATGTCCAGCTGTCCTTTGTCAACAACAAATTGTCACTGTGTTTTTTTTATCGAATATATGCTATATGGTAATTTATGGACCTAATAAAGCCATTTGCACATGTTGCACATATATGCTATATGCTAATTTATGGACCTAAAGCCATTTGCACATGTTGCCATGCAACCATTCCATGCAGAATGTAGGCACCCTATATTATAGAAATGAGCAAACCAGTGATATTTTAGGGAGCAGGCTAGCAGGCAGGGCCCATTACTTGCATCATAGGAGCCTACACAACACAAAACACTGTTGCTGTATGTAGGTTTTATTTTATTAGTTTTTTATCTTATATTTTGGAAATGTACATCCAGGTTTTTCCCCCCTTTAATTTTTTTGGGGGGGCCGTCAAGAGAGTGAGGCCCTAAGCTATAGCTTGTTTAGCTTATACGTAAATCCAGCACTGGCTCAGACAAATGAGGGCAAGTTTCTAAAAATAAAGCTGTTCAATGGGACATTACCAGGCCTTAACTTGCGCACTCTATTCTGGCACATCTTGTACATAAGAAAGCAGCAATAGGCACAAACTTATTTGCTACGACCTAGATCCACTTCCCACGAAGTCATTTGAAACTGCTGCTTCCAAGGAGGTGGATCTTTGTTGACAAAATGCTGACCCTGCTGCATCCACTCCCCTGATGTTTACAGTAACAAATGACTGCTTTAGAAGGCAATTGTTTGCATTAAGGAAGCTCAGGAAGCTCATTTTGTCTGACTCTGCTTCCCTTCAGCACGATAAAGATTCTTCAGTCTACTAGCCTGGTTTGTGTCCAGCTTGAGAGAAGGACGCTGATGTGAGCAGCCAGCTAAGCGATGACTGCTTAAATCATATCCAGAGGATGAATTTGAAAGTATTTTTTAAAAGACTTCTTAAAATATGAGGATGAGGATGTTAGTTGCTTGTTACACTGAGGTCGCCTTACAACATATTTTTTTAAATGTTGGTAAAAATACCTTATAATATTTAGCTTTTATTTATTTTATTTATTTCCCATGCTTTACCCCAAGGTCCCGTGGTGAGTTACAACAGTAAAAGAAAACATTTACAAATTCTAGATAAAAAACAATTAACAGATATCAAAAATAGTCAAAGGATGGTTAAAATAAACAGCAGCTTTACTTAGAAGTAATTAATCAGAAGCCATTTCAGTGGAGCTTTCTTCTGAGAAAGAGCACATCACCCTTCCCTACTTATAGCTGAGTTTATTTTTTTACTGTGCTCAGGAGAAACAAAAATATGATACGGCCAGCTCTGCAGTTGCTCAGGGTTCAAGAATGGTCACATTCATTGGGCTGCTATTTCTGCATGAAAACAAGCAGGGAAGCATGACGGTTCGTTTCAAATAGCTTCCTTGACTCAAGTTCCCCATCTGGTTTAGTATCAAAGTTTAGTATCTAAGAAGAAACATGGCAAAAGCAATATTTATATATACACAACTGCAACCGACTAATGTACACAGCCTTGGCTGTTTCAGGCCCTTTCATTATTTCCTGCATTCTGCTTGCTGATTTAATTGTATTTTGTCCTGCCCTTGAGTCCCCATGTGGACAAATTCAGAAAGATATCAAATATGCTCTGATGGAAGTACTAGACGGTTTAGTGCATCTGTATCATGAGGATTGTATTAATTCACTGGAGAAGAACCATTTGCTCCCTGCAGATGTGCAGATCTTATATTTAGGTAAAAACAGTTGCAACAACAACAGCAACATTTTTAAAGAAACAACAACATCATTTCCCATTGCATGATCAAAGAACTAAAACTGAATGAAAAGTTAACTGGGATCTCTGCTGTGTTGCCATCTCCGTAATTTATTGAAAGACAGGTTCCTTTCCTTTTGAAGGTACTTCCAACTAATAAGCTTAAGTTTGCGGAACTGATTTGATCAGCAGATTTGGCCTCCCTATGTTCAGAAGACATTCTTATGAAGAGACATATGAGGAATAGCCAGGCCACACTACATCCTGTAAACTACACACAAGGTTTTGTGATGTAACATTCACATAGGTTGATGAGCTAAATGAATTGTGCTAACTAGAGCAGTGGGAGTATCAGCCTCAATTGTTGCATTTCATATAATTAGTATTTCACTTTTCTTCCAAAGAGTTCAAGATAGTGAGTGGTTCATGAGAACAACCTAGTTACATGAACAGCATGCTCTCCAACATATCAAAGGCAAAACCCAGGATGCCATCTTCCAGGGCGCCATCTTCCCATTTTTTCTTGTGAGAGGATGGCAGCCATTTTGTTTGTTTTTTCATAAAGATATTTATTGGTTTTCACATAAACACGCAAATTAACAAATATAAAACACACACACACACACAAAAATACACACATAACACAACCTCTTGCATCTTATACTCTTCTGTCTTAATATAATTCGCTCCGCCGAGCTAAGACTTCCCTCCCTCCCATCCTTCGGCTTTATTTTTCCACTCTTATCCCTCAGTTTCTTTTACCTACTTATTCAAAGTCAATTCGTAGGATTTATTTTAGTCCTGCAAGTGTCCTTAAACTTCTACAGTTCCTCTCCATATATTCAACGAATTTACTCCATTCTTTTTGGAACCTTGTTTTCCCCTGGTATCGGATCCCGTGGGTCAACTTAGCTAGTTCTGCATAGTCCATCATCTTTGTCCTCCACTCCTCAACTGTCGGTAAGGATGGCAGCCATTTTGGGCACTGTGATCTCTCACAATTTTGTGCCATAATTCCCCTCACCCACCCCCACCCCCCAGTTTTTCGGGCACAGTGGTCCTGAAAAAAGTGTTTTCTCAGGGGGAAAGTACAGCACGAAAATGGCGAGAAAGAATGGAATGTCCCGGTTTTTCTGTGTATACATTTGCAGGGTATGAAAGAGATAGTAACTGGCCTAAGGTCACTCCGTCAGCTTTGTGGTTACAGCCAGGATTTGAAACTCAGCTTCTCCAGTCCTAAACCCTAATCAGGTATTTGCCAGAAATATGTTGAGAAGGGAGCAGAGCTGCACATGCTGGCAGCACCCCCAATGCCCTTGTTCCCACCAGCTGAAACCCCAGAACTTTGTGTGTTAGGGGGGAACTCTGAAAGAGGTTTTGTTCACACATCCAGCTGAGCACACAGGCCTACTGCTTGTGGGGAAGCTTCACAGTGCTTGGGGCCAGTTTAGTTGCCTCACTCTAGATTGCCTCACTCCCTCTGTGCCCACCTGACCACTTAGATCTGCAGAACAGACCCTTTCAAAAATGCCGCATAATGCCTGTTCTGCAGTTCTAAGAAATTGATCCTTTGGTTTGGCAGCATCTACTCTTTTGAACTCCCTCACCATTAACAGTAGGCAGGAGCCTTCGCTGTCATGTTTTTGGTACCTGCTAAAGACTTTTGTTGTCTCAGCAAGCCTACCCAGGCAGATAACTTTAGCAGACAATTTTAACCTGCCTATTTAGCAATTATATTTGGGCTGTATTCAACTAAATTGTTGTGCTAGTGGAAACCAGTGCAAGGATTCCCACTAGTGCAGTGGCTCCCAATTAGCTAAGTACTGTGGGCCCCCCGTTTTTCAAAAATATGCCTCCTCTCTGCTTTATTCCACTTACATGCTCCCCTAATAGGGCCCTAGTTTGGCATTCTGACCACAGCATAGTATTGGCCTTGCCACTTCATTATATGGCAGCACTAGCATAGTCCTGTTCACTTTAGGGGTTTCGATCCTACAGTATTCTAAGCATCACTTCTCAGTTCCAGCAATGGTAGCAGCAGTATGCTATTCCTTCATGGCCGGAGGTGGGAGAATTGGTGGCAGGAGCGTATGGTTCAGTTTCTTATTCGCCTTTGCTATCTTGACAGCAAAGATCCTTTCTGTTATGTATGGGTTCCTATTTAGTTGGGGGAACAAGGAATGGAGGCATGTGTCACGCAGACACGCACAAGCGGCTAAGCTAACACCCAGAGAGTGCAGTCCATTGTCTGATGAATCGTTCGGAGTGATTTCTCCATGGCAACAAAACAGCTCTGCCAATCATTCCTTCTGCTCTGTCTCCAGAACCTTTCTATTCTGCTTCACAAGCAAAAGTTCACCCAGACCCATAGAGCCATTATGGAAACAAAACAATCCCTGTCCCTTGCATTTCCAAAGGAGAATGTAATAGAGGTGCTTTTCAAAATGTATTCTTCATGCCTTAATGAATGGCTTTCCACGCTATGGCTTAGAAAAGGTTTTTTTTTTATTGTTCCCCACCCACCCCATACAAATTAGCAATTTAGAGTTGTTATTATTAGAGAACACATGTATTATGTTTAGAGCAGAAGGCCCTAAATGGGACAGAGGCCAAAATGTTCTGAGTAGTATAGCGTACTCCGTCCCTTCCCTCTGCAAGCAAAATAAGGCAATCTCTGTTCCCAGAGGTTTTATAGCCCTGGTGTGCAATTAATTTTAAACAGGGGCTGTGTTTGGAATGGGCCAAAGGGCCAGCAACATTTGTTCCACCCACAGGCTCCACTGGTGCCAGCCAAGACACAATCAAAGGCCTCTTTAACCCACTCCTCCCCAGTCTGAATGGCAACAGGAGTGAAGGCTGGACCAAAGCCCAGGCAGCTTGACACAATTCATGGTGTTGGTTTTAACCAATAAAGTCTTAGCGGTTAGGTCCCAAATACCGTACTATACAGTGTGCTTGTTCAGACCTCCATCAGACACCCTTTTTTGACAGTTCTCCAGAGGGTGGCAACATTCTAGTGGGCCTTTTCCTCTATGGAGTGTTTTCCCCATGAAGGTTTGCCTGGAACCGACAGTGACACCTTTTCTCTGCCAGGCAAAGATACTTCTTTCCTCCCAGGCATCTGATCATTGATTTTCTTCTTCTTCTTTGCAGCAGTTAGCGGTATTTCCTTTATTTTGCTTTTCTCCTTTGGGGGCTGTTTAAAACCATGCTATGGGAAGGAGGTGTTGCTTTTATGGTTCAATTGCCTTGCATTGTCCTTTGTTTTAAATTGTTTGGATTACATGATTTTTTATTAATAGGTTGCTTTGAATGAATGTTTCATACCTGGAAGAGAGAGGTTCAAAGAGACCTTAGGTCATGTAGGAGAAAGGTTGAGGTCGCCTCTGGACTGTTATTATTTTGTGGGGTGGATTCAAGTGCATACAGTGGTACCTCGAGTTACAGACACGTCAGGTTACAGACACTTCAGGTTACAGACTCTGCTAACCCAGAAATAGTACCTCGGGTTAAGAACTTTGCTTCAGGGTGAGAACAGAAATCATGGGTCGGCAGGGTGGCGGCAGCGGGAGGCCCCATTAGCTAAAGTGGTACCTCAGGTTAAGAATAGTTTCAGGTTAAGAATGGACCTCCAGAACAAATTAAGTTCTTAACCTGAGGTACCACTGTACTATAAATGTAGGTTTGCACAATGAATGTGGGTTAAAGCATTCTGGCACTTAAAGAAAAGAACAGACTTTGCAGTTAGGAAGTGATGGGGAAATGCACTAAAAATTGTGGGATCACTTAACTTCTGCATAATTTATGACATCACATAACTTATGACTTAACTTATAACTGACGACATGGCATAACTTCTGCATAAGCTTTGTGCAAGCAAAACAGAATGGATGCTAAATAAAATTGGAGAAGCCCTGAGTTGCGTAATGAAGGGTCATTGGAACAAATGTCCTTCCAGCAACTAAATTCTGGGGAAACTGTTCTGGAAGCATGGATGTTCAACCCAAGCCAAAGCTGAAGGAACACATTTTCTGGAGGCTTCGTTCGTCACAGTGTCATTTTCCTATGTGTAAATCAGCTGTCGTTGGTTATGGAGATCTATGTCTATTTGGGAAGCAGGCCAGGTTGAATTTATGCCTATGCTTTAAGTTAAGAGAGAAATTGCTTATATATCGCCAACAAAACCTAATATTGATTACTGAACATTATAATCCTCCAGCAGTTTGGTGACCTGTGGCAATGTAAATCTATTGATGCTTGTCATTAGGAAACCACTATTGTTGGAAGGTATCAGTGAAAGAGGAGGAAACCATGAATGGATGTGCTTGCTGAACTGGTACTCTTAGGACACTTCCAGGTGAAGGTGAGTGGCTCACTGCTTGATCAGAGAGGGAAGGATCTCTTTTTTGTTATAGTAATACTACCAACACCCAGAGCCAAGTTTAACACAAGCTACTAGGCGCTGTGGAAGGCAATCTCTCCCTCGTCCATAGTGATACCCACTAATTTCTTTTTGTCCTGCTGTCATGTCTGGCCAAACAGATTGTGCAGGTTTGTGAAGCACTATTAATACCAGAATACTTATTTGACAAAGGAGACAAGAGAGCAAGGTAACATACCACCATATGCACACCATATGTGCATCACATCCCTCTCAGTACTCTGGGGGATCCCTCCTCAAGCGACTACCTTTTCCTGAATACAATGTAAGTCCAGCACAGGGCAGAAGCAAACCTGGGTCCAAGGAAACACTGCTAAGGAAGGATTCAAGATCAGAATAAGCACAGGTGCACCAACAGGAGCGATAGACAGCTTGTTGTGTAGGCAGAGGCTAAGGGAGGCCCTCACAGCTTGTAACCCTGAGAAATGAATACTGCCCACCTGCCACATGTTGTGCGCTGACAGGATCGTGCCCTGGTTATAGAACTCTGACTAGGAAAAGGCTCTAGACTAGGAAAAGGCTCTAGCATTTTATTTTTCTTTCCAGTCCTTTTCAGTTTCTGTCAAGTCTTATTTCAACAATGAAGAGGCTGCTTTGTTAGCTGGAAAAGCGGGTGCATATCTATAGCTCGTTTATATTTATGTATTGTTGCACAAAACCAGCCCTGTTTATGCAAACCTAGGCTGGCAGGTGGCCAAAACAGGAAGTTTATTAAACTGAAACAATCCAGATAAGATGGCTGTATTTTTGTTCAAAGGGCAATCTGAAGATATTCAACCTGTTCTGGATGACATTCTTCTCCTCTGAAGCAGTAAGCTGATGGCTTGGGGTACTCCTTGATCTGCTTTTTTTTCCTGGACATGCAGGTTACAGTATTGGGGGACAGTGTGCCTCTGAAGACCACTTGCTGGGAAACCACAGCAGGAGCGGATTACTCTGCTTATGCCCTGCTTCCTATACTTTGATGCTGGACCAAATAGGCCTTTTGGTCTGATCCAACAGGACCCTTCTGAATGTTCTTTTGATAAGCACCTTTTAGCAGCTTTCCTGGAGAAAATGGATGTAGCATCAGTTATCCACGCTCTGGTCACTTTCCGAGTAGGTTGCTAATGTGTTTTCTACTTGGGGCTGCCCTAAATAAAAACAAATGAAAAAGAAATCCAGAGATTTCAGTTGGTGCCAACTTCTGCTGCCAAGTTCTTTTCTGGCACTGGGGCACCTGAAGATCTAACTCTGAACTTATTCCATCTGCAGAAGTTATCAATTTGTTTCTGAGGTTCTTATCAAATGCTAGTGCTGACTTTTAAAGATTTGAATGGCTTAGGAACAAATTAACTCCGAAACTGACTACCCCCTTAGGAACCTAATGGACTTGGTCTTAAAAGCATTGTCATTTGCTATTTAATTTCGGCCAGCTTTTGGTGTAGAAGCTGCTGTTTTTAAACTTTTAATGCTATATGCTTTAGTTTTCATTTTTGTTACTGCTATACCTGCTGTTTTTTGGTCATCATTATTGGTCATCATTGTTTTTACTTTGTTTTAATTTTAGGGCCACAGTCATGGCTTCATCTTAAGGGAGAGTTGGCTGAATCTCATTCCGCCATTATAATGAGAAATTAGGGAGGGAATGGGTTCTAGCATTATACTTAGGAAAATGTTTCAGCAAACTGATATCAAACTTGGCAGTGGGAGGTGGGTAACTTTGAGAGTTGTCTGTTACAAATTTGGGGTAGAAAGATTAAGCAGTGACTTGTTACACACAAGTTAAATCTTTGATTAGAGACTTCAGTAAGTTTACAGGTCATGCACTTTTGTTTTCTATAGACAAAGGTGGGGTGGGGTTCCAGAAAGATTTCTCCATTTGTACTGTCTTTTTGTGTTAGGTCAAGGGGAACATGAGCTTTTATCCATGAGGTGTGTAACAAGTTTCTAGTTTTTATTTCTAGTTTTTTGTAGCCAGTGTTTTTCAGTGGGGGTTCATAAGAGTGTTCCACACATGTGCTCAGTGCAACCCTGTTGTGAGAGAAGGTTAAAAGGGTGAAGGCTGAAAATTCATATGGTATGATATCCTATTGTGTGGTTAGTTCCAGCTTCACCACTTGGTGAACCTTGGAACTTGATGGTTCTTAGTTCTCTGGAATGAGAGGTCTGTGTGAAGCTACCATTCAACATTGCACATGTATAACCCTAGGTTTTGGGGTCCCCCTCCCAACTTATAACTCTTAAAGGATTTTGCAGAAGCGAGAGGAAAATGCAACTGCAATGTAATTAACACTGTAACAACTTGTTTTCCCCCTTGGAGAATTATATCATTAGTTGCTTCAATTGTGCATGAAATATAAATTACATTGCTAGAGGCATCACGTCTGAAGAGACACAATCCTAAGTGACGTGCCTTGCCACTGCACATTATGCTCCCTGGTTTAAATTAGCAAAAGGTCAGTTGCACAAAGGATGTGGATATACCTTGTTATACAAAGGCTAGGTTGTTCATCTTCTTTCTTGCCTCCAGTATATTTTATTGGGGAAACAATGCGAAGAGGCATTATATGGCCTAGCTATAGCAACAGACAGAGTTCTGATAAGCATTGGCTTCATCGTATCAGATTCAAGTTTCTAAATTTGTCTCTTTGTAATTGCACGGTGCCAGAATGTTGAATTTGATTTTCCTTTGCTTTGTCCGAGCAGAGCAAATGTCTGGGTGAGCAGAGTCATCGCCACCATCTCTATGCATGCTGAGCATATAGTTTTGTGTGCATACTGATCCCCAAGTGGTCAGCCCTACTCTTCGACTGCATACTAATGTATAATTTGTTTTGTCTATAAACACAACACAAACATTCTGCAATGTGGTGGTCAGTAAAAGGGAAGCCAAACATTCTGTTCTGGGCATCATGTTTTTCCACATGCAGTGAATTGAGCACTGTTTCTCATGCTGCTGCAGACCACTAAACTTTAAAGATTGTGTTGGTTGACTTATGAGGGACTGGCAGATGGATGTTTTATTGCAGATATTAATAACGTGCAGCATGAAGCAACTGGATGCATAACAACTGGCTCCTTTCGGAATAAAAGATTGCCCAAACCCATTAGATATTATTCAAAGCTTTACTTGCAGAACTGTCTTCAGAATATAACAAAAGTAATCAAAAATACATCCAAACAGTTCCATACAATATTTTGTGTGTGTCCAGAACAGGCTCAGCAACTAAGAAGAAATGAAAGATAATTCCAAACAGACCTAGAAGCAAAGGTCTCTCTCTTCCTACAGTCTCCATTAGCCTGGAACTGTTTTCTCTACCTTCAGGAGCCCCATTGTCACCCCCTTTGTTCTTTCTGTGGTCAACAGAGAAAGACTAACTCGCACAAAATGGAGACCCACAGATTAACATACACATATCTCTTTCATAGGATCTAAGGCAGGCACGTGACAGAGCAGAGAACAACAACAGTTGTTGTTCAGCCCACCCAGATGCCTAGAGAACTCTTATTGCTCTTCTTTAGCTTCAATGGAATCTTCCAGTTCAACCCTTTCAGAAATACACACAGGCATTCACCATTTCAGTGTGAATTAAACAATTACACTTAACATGTTTGTTATGGCAGCAATAGGCAGCATTTGATGACTTTTTTTATTCTTTCCGGTTTTCTAAGCCTCTAGACCTTCAGAGCAAGGAGCAGGCAGAGAACCGAGGAGGAAAAGAACTTGGCTTGCTAGCATTCAGTTTCTGGGTTTGTACTTACCAGTGCAAATAACCTATACTTCTTCAACCTGGTACCCTGTTGTTGGACTACAATTCCCATCATCCCTGGCCATTGGCCATGCTGACAGGGACTGATGGGTTCGATTTGCAGGGTAGGGTCCAAACAACGACGAGTCAATTCAGATCTCATTCATTAGAAAATGTTTTAAAGGGTAAATATTATTACATGTGAATTTGCACCCTGTATATATCAGAGCTATCCAAAATGTGTGTACATATACAATTACATAGCGGAATAGATAATGTTTAATGCAATATTGTGAATCCATCTAGAGCTGGAATGCTTGGCTCTTAAGAGAGACTCACCCCTGAGAAGCAGGAAAGACAAACACTGACTGCAAGCCAGGAATGCTGGGGGAAATGATTGCTCTTATTCCAAATGGTTTTTAGATGGGAAATTTTGTTTTCTAGCCTCTTGGCTAGCTGTGGACCCAGGCAGTCAAAAGGTCTGTCCCTCTGGGGAATTTATTACTAAACTCAAGACTCTGAACAATAGGTAATGGGATTAAATTGCTGTAATTCCGAGGATAATGTTGAAATTGGAAGATTTGCTTAAAACCAAGCCAAATGCCAGACCTGTATTGTTATCCAGTTGCATTTATAAAGAGCAACTATTCCATGCATGTGCTGGCCTCAGGTGAGTGTGGGATTTTTCACAATCTGCCATGAAATAAATGCTGTTGGGAGAAGATGCCAGTCCTCTTGAACAGTGTCAGTGACCCAATCCAGCCTGGCATTGGGATGTATTAGCTGAGCTAGTTTTCCTGGGAACTGAACTGGCATAATGGTGACAAATGGAGGGTGTCTGGTTCCAAATTCAGTTCAATGTGCATGTGACAGGATTGCAAACTGCACATGATCAATATATCAGGGCTTAAAATTTTTTTCTAGAGGCAATTTAATATGCATTTCTCACAGGAGGAAGAAATCATTCTTATTAGGTATTTGCATGTATTCATCCAACCACGCGCTTCCTCACCTGCCTACTTGGGGAGGAAAAATCCTGATCTATTTTTAGTATTTCCCTCCCTGCATTTGCATGGCAAATCCTTTCTGTGTTTGGTTGCAACAAGAAAATCTTGCTTATAGGGATGAGTCTCATTTCTAATCTTCTTAGCTATGGAAGACCAGAAGTAGCCAATTCAGGATGGAATGGCATAAATTCTTGCTCTCATTTAGCTTGTCTGCCTGACAGATGGATGCTGGTGGAATTACTTTGTGGGTTCAGGCTTGTGGGTCTGGCAGCCATAAACCAAATTTTCATATAGAATACATGTCTTCCAAGGGTGGCGTATGTGTTTTATTTTCATGAGTTATAGCAACCACTTTATTCCAAAATGGCCTGGCCAGAAGTGAGGAGGAGGAGGAGTGGTCGCAACACTGGGGAGAAAGAGAAATGAATGAGCACTAACCAAACTATGCACCGCTTGCATTTCATAAGAGATTCTTTCTTCTTCCTTTCTTTTTTAAATGAATAGCAAGAGCTCTCATAGCATAAAACGCTGCTAAATATTGCATTGGCTTTCTCGGAAATCTGTGCGCTTCAGACTGGAGCACAAGAACTTGTACAGGTGTTTCTGCTTTTGAGAAAAGACAGCACTCTTACCAGAACTCTAATAAGTATGTTTTCCTTTCAGGTTGTGCCTCCATGCCATGGGTCTTTCCATTAATTATGGGCTGCTTTGCTGTACCTCTCTCTCTCAATGATGTCATTGGTGCAGTTACATGCAATCTTGCTTTCAGTGCTGAGTGTGCTTGCAAAAGCTTCATGCTGGTGCATATCCTGCAGCTTCCTGCTGAAATTCTGTAACTTTTCATCTTACATATTACAATCGTTGGGAGCTCTTGTCTCGTTTTTGTTGCACAGCAGTGCAAGAGTGTCTCACCAGATGGTAATAATGCCGTAACCCTGGGGAAGTATTGCAGAACATCAAATAAAGCAGGATTATGTGTGGACAGTGCTGTATAAACCCACCACTGAAGCACTATTATTGCATCAATGACATGTAGAAAAAAGGCACAAAAACACCAGGCTGGAGGGGCCCTCCATCTCTAAATCTCAATATCCTGAATATTGTGATATTTATTTATTTAAAGGATTTAAACCCTGCTCTACAGTTGAAATAAGCCTCCCAGAGCATCTTACAAACATTGATGTTAAGTTAGTCCCAGCCCTCAGGCTTACAATCTAAAATACACAAGTTGCTGCTGGTTTGCTATTGCCTGTATATTTAAATCTTCATAAAGCTGAATTGATGAAAGGCAATTCCTTTTTTTGGTTGAAGAATATAGCTTTAATATAGCAAAGCCCTTTAAAGACATGAGCGTTATGCTCTTTATCCACAAACTCTCCCCTTCCTCAGTGGTGTAGCAAGGGGGGGGCGATATGGGCGGGTCGCCCCGGGTGCCACCCTGGAGGGGGGGTGACACTCGGCGCCCCCCCCCCCACTGGGGAACTTTTTTTTCTGTTGCATGAGATTTTTCAACTGTTTTTATATGTTCTTTCAATGCTGATTTCATATCTGAAGTCAGTTTTGTTCTGTAAGCTCTAGGTTTTTTTTGCAATTCATGTTTTTCACTTTTCGCCAGAGCCGCGTGGGGATGGGGGGGGGTGACAAAAAAAATTCGCAACGGGTACCACCTGGGCTTGCTGCGCCTCTGCCCTTCCTGTTGCTCAGTCTCTCAGTCACTGGGCTGGGGAAATGTGGATTGACTATAACGTGGTTTGGACCCATCCATAGTCAGGCATGTGCAATGCTTTGCTTGTTGTGTTGTGTTCTCTAGCTCAAGATCGCTGGGGCTGGTGAACAAAATAGCAAGATCTCATCTTACAAATGGGGGGTGGGTGAGGGCTCTGGAAAAGTAACATATAACCCCTTTTGAGCTGTGGTTTAACTACCACTGATCTGAAACATTTGCCTTCTACCTTTCCTTTAAAATAAAGCAAACCTCAAGGTTTTAAAAAGCGAAACTACCAAATTAGACAACAACACACACACACACAAACTAGGCAGCCAGTAAAACAATTAAACACCTTTCAGCAATAGACCTAATGCAGTGGATGCAGCAATTTAAAAGCAAAATTGGTGCAGGAACTTAAAACCATTCATGTTTCAAAATCCTTCCCCAAATAAGGTTTCAGCTATTAAAGGTTTGCTGAAGAAGCATGTTCCAAAGCCTGGGAGCAGCCATTGTAAAGACCCTCTCCCTAGTCCAAGCTTAGGGCTCGTCCACACTTCCAATTGTTCAGTGCCTAGAAAGCATGAGTCCAAGCGGTTTTCTGCTTGTCCCACCCTTTCAAGACATGGGTCGGAGCAGTTTTGCTTCTGCCTCCCTGAAAACTAAAACTATTTAGTGTTACATCAGCACACTGCGGGAAACCCGATGGCCATTTGTTCCGATCCAGGGCTAATCAGTGGGTTTTCCTGGGGGAAAGAGGTGTGGCAAAGAGTGTGAATGAGTCCTAAACTTGAGTAGTTCTGGGAACACTGGGATATGCTGGAGAGCCTCTGATAAGATCTTTCTTAGTAGAAGGATGGCTCATACAGAAGTAGGCATCCACTGCAGAGGGCTATAAAGGTTACTGTCAGCCCCAAGATGCATCAGCACCAGGGGTTGGGAACAAACTGGGCACCAGTTCAGTTGTCTCAATAAGTTGTTTTATACACTCTCTAAATGTGACTATGGTTAATGATCAGATTATCACATTCTATATCTGGGCTGTGTCCATACTACGTGTATGTGGGTCACTGTTTCCATGTGCCTTCCACCAGACATAAGCACCCAAGGTGCTTATGCAGGCATTTGTTTATCTTTGTGCGCGCAACTTCTTATTTTTAAATTATTGTTCTAAATACGAGAGGCTGCCCCCTTGCTTTCTCTGCCTGCCAACCCCCCTAGCTTCTTTGCCAACCCCCTTGCTCCACACCCGGCCAACCCCCTTCCTTTACACCCACCCCCTCACCTGTCCCATCACAACTTGCCCCCAAGCCCTTCCCCCTCACAGCTTGCTCCAACCCCTTTTAAGGGAGGATGAGAAAGCAGTGTGGCAAACTGCTCTCTCAAGGGCCTCCTGCCTTCCTTTAAACGTGGCTGCAGTGAAGCGAGTGAGGTGCTTCAGAGGGCAGTTTGCCAACCCCGCCCCACCAGCTGCCAGTGGGTGGGGAGGCACTTCAGGGAATGGTTTGCCAAACACTTCAGGGAATAGTTTGCCAAACTCCTTTAAACAGCTGCCTTGGGCCACCTGCCACTGACACTGACTGCTTGCTCAGCTGTCTGCCAGCCTGTCATTATGCTGGCATTGCTGTGGCTGCCTACTGGCGGCCATGCAAACTGCAACATGATGACAGACTTCCATTTCATGTATATAGGAAGACATTTTTTTGGGGGGGGGGAATCAGATTTTCACAAAAGAGCAGTAAAAACTAAAAGTAGAAGCATGTCACTCCAAGCTAGACAAGGATTTGAAGTTTCTTCCTTTTTCCTTTCCTGCCTCCTGCACCTGCAAGGGCAATTTTTATTTTCAATACAGCTGCTTTGTGCAACTGCAGTTCTGAGTATGGAAACATGCCTTCAGGAAGAACTGGCAGCCAAAGGCAGGCCACATTCTTTCCTGTGCGATGATGAAAACAAATTTAAATAAGAGCTGTGGCAATAGGTGGCACCCAACAAAATGTTACCACATGTAAAAGAACCTGCTCACTCAATGTGCTTCAGGACGCCCACAGTTGGATAACATGCCATTTTATGTTGGGTCCTTTTTGCTTATCAGCTTATCTGCAGATCAGGAAAATTCAAATTTAGCAAGGGAAGGGGGTTGCTGATACTTACACAAGGAGGACACCACGTGGCTGCTGGGGGGGGGGGAATTAGAGGCTCACACAGCTTCAAATCTGCATTAAAGGTCAATGTGGATGAACCCCATTCTTCATGAGTGTTGAACTTCTATTTTAAAATGTCAATAATAGAAATTCATAAGGAAAAGATTTTCCAGACACCAACTGGATTTAAAGTACCATTTGCAAGGAAAGGGGGGGGAGTGTATGATTTGCTTGGAAGAAGCACTCAAATTAGCAGGAAGCTGGATCCGTGCTGTCATTGACACATCATGTAAAACACAGCATAGCCGCTGAACAGTGAAGTCAGCAATGACTGGTAGCTCACAACAGAAACATCAAGCTATGTGCATGGGAAGAGTACAAAGTACAAGAGAGAGATGAGGAAATATGCCTTGCGCTTCGTTGCAGTAGCTATCTGAGCTGTCTCAATATCCTTTGGTTAAACCTTGACAAGATTTATGTGTGCTCCCATCTTCAGAGCACCACACTAGTAAACCGCCTATCACTTCAGTGTGATCCGCAGAGGGCACAGAGGAGCTGGCAATTGGGCAGAAAGATTATTAAAAGCCTTGTAAAGAGTTCATATGAGAGATGAGTCCCTAGAGAAATGACCACAGCACAGCCTGAGAATGGTGTAAGAAGACTCCAAATGAGAAGAACGGCTCTCTAAAACTATTTGTGAATGATACTGAAACATGTATGGCAAAAGCAAGAGGTACTTTAACAGGGAATGCAGCGCAGCTTTCCAGCCCCCTTTCTTCACAACAGCCCATAAGCATAATGCAGAGTTATGTCACCAAACTATGAATCAAGGTGCAAAAGGATAACTCTGGGTGTGGGTGTGGGTGGGGTGGAGTTTGAGAAAAGATGAGTGTGGGGTGGCGGTTTCGCTCCATCCTGTAGTTTATCAAGCATGTGAGATATAACTGTCAGGTCTCCTTCCATCACTGCAGAAGAAGTTAGTGACTCCCACTCTCATTAAACGACAACAGATATCAATTATTCTTCCACATAAAACCCCTTAGCTCTGGACATTATTTCTCGCAGCTATGGCAGTGCCAGAGGCATCAGGAAATATACCACCATTGCAAGAGTACACACTACAAAGGAGGCAAGGCCAGGAACACACAAGTCCCTGAAGTCATGTTTCAGACTTTGGTGTGGTTCAGATTGTTGTTAGAATGAGATTTTGGCCAGGTTACTTGCTCTCTGGCATAGAACTTGCTACCGTAGCTAATATTAGCCATGCCTCCGGTGTCCCCTGTAAAACATTCAAAATTCTGTTGCTGGTCCACCACATGCTAACCTGTGCCATTTATTTTCGTGTGGAGACCCTTTAACCTGGCCTAGAAATAAATTCACACAGGACTCAAATTTTGGTTTGGTTTTTATCAGAGTTTAGGCCACAACTTTATTGATTACAAATCAAGTGAGTGGTTGCATAGGCTTTGGTTCGGCTAGCTCCTGCAGCATTGCGGGAAGTGCTGACTATGGTTAGCAACCATCAGTCAGCCTTGGGTGAACACCTGGGACAGAGGCAGGCAGCGGTGTCTGCCATGCCTCCCCCAGATGAGCCCTGAACTCAGGCTCAGGGCACAACCCCGCTCAGGGAAGACCAACCATGAGTCCTTGGATTCCTTTTACAGGAATACCCATGCATAGGCTATTTGCCAACCTTACAAGTTGTGACGATTTGCTACGCGGCAGGCGAAACCCAAGTGGCACCAGCCAATCAGCCAAATGGGGAAAATTCCTGCCAGGCCCCTGTTCCAAACATGACGGCATAGCAAGGTCAAGCACAAACGCTAAAAATAGGGAGAGGTGGGCGGGTGTTCCAGTGCACTGTGACCTGAAAAGAGAATCTCAGGGACACATGCAGCAGTTAAATAGTGGTCCCTCTGACTCCTTGACTGGCATGCCCTTAGCCCAATTGCTCCCCGTTAGAGGGACCACCAATAGGGTGTTGTGGCTGCTCCAATTATCCCCGCCCCAACACCTAGGCCTGATTGCCAGGTCCCACCGCAACACGTGCCCTCTCTTTCAGGGAGGACCCGATTTACAGCCAATACTACAGACACTTCACAGCCTTTCAAACCACATTGGGGGGGGGGGAATCAGAAAGTACAAATTGCATCTTCTACTTGATTGAAAAGATTGACAATAATTCACACCCTACCTAGGATCTTGCACCATAGAATTCTGGGCAGTTCCTTCGGAAGTTCTTGAGCAATTGTATTCAGTGTTATCAAGGGCAAATATGAATTATAAGTGTACTCAGTGCTGATATTATACGTGATAAGATTGTACTAATCCAGGCATGTCCAACTTTCAAGAGACTGAGATCTACCCCCACTATAAAAAAAAACTGGTAGTGATCTACCAAAGTTATTGAGCTTTTTTTTTTAGGAAGCCAAAGCTGTCAAGCTTTTTTAAAAAAATTGTGGGGGGCGGGCTGTGAGATCTACCGCAATCTGCCATGGACACCCCCCCCCAACAATCTACCAGTAGATCACAATCTACCTGTTGGACATCCCTGTACTAATCCTACCACAGACATTACAGAATCCAAGTTGGGTTGCTGAGTAATGTAAATACCATATTTACCCGAATGTAATGAGCACCTTGTTTGGCCAAATTACGTTGTGAAAATTAGGGTGCACATTAGATTTGATGACACATTTACATTTGCCAGCAAATCCTTTTTTTGGTTTCAAGGTTTTGAAAATTGTGGTGCACATTAGATTCGATGGCGCATTAGATTCGTGTAAATATGGTAGCTAGTTTTACATGCCAAGCTAATTTTCTGTTATCAGATATATCAGATATGTCATCAGATATATCACCTCAGAATATTTTATTAGCCCCACCTATGTTGTCAAGTAATAGTGACTGATCATTTAGTAAAAGTGGACAGGTATAAATTTTTATTACATGCAGATAGCACCCCTGCCTTTTATCATGCATAGGCCCCAACAGTAATGTTGTCAGCCTATGACAAAATGCAGTTCGAGCTGTATGGGAATGCCATGGGGTGGCCTTTAATGCATATCAGGTTCCCCAAATGCAAAACTGTAACCCAAAGCATTATTTGGCCAAGAATTCATATATATCAAATGGCCTGTAGCAATGGGGATTGCGTCTACAGAACCCACATAACACCCTTAAAAGGTGAGGAAGGTACCTACATCAGCTGCCACCACAGTCATTCAGAATATAAGTTTGTTACCTCTCTCCTCTGTTCAGAGTAGGAGGGAAGGTGGATATCGAATCCTGGCATCCAATAACATGTGGGCATGTCTGAGGGAGCACATTTTGGTGAGGGAGAGATGGAGCTAGTAGAAACAGGAACTGAAGATTTTTGAGGGTATAGAGAGAGAGAGACGACCCAGGTGGCACTGTGGTTAAACCACTGAGCCTAGGGCTTGCTGATCAGAAGGTCGGTGGTTCGAATCCCTGTGACGGGGTGAGCTCCCGTTGCTTGGTCCCAGCTCCTGCCAACCCAGCAGTTCAAAAGCACGTCAAAATGCAAGTAGATAAATAGGAACCGCTACAGCGGGAAGGTAAACGGCGTTTCCATGTGCTGCTCTGGTTCACCAGAAGCAGCTTAGTCATGCTGGCCACATGACCTGGAAGTTCCCTCGGCCAATAATGTGAGATGAGCGCGCAACCCCAGAGTTGGTCACGACTGGACCTAATGGTCAGGGGTCCCTTTACCTTTACCTATATAGAGAGAACTTTTGTGGGTGCCATAGGAGTTGCACTTCCACCTGCGGGCACCATGTTATTTAACCCTGTGTTAGAAAATGGTTACTAAAACCGAGGAAGCGGAACTGGGCCGAATACTATTAGGCAGATGGCCAACACTGTCAGATAGCATCAGAAGAGATTTGCTATAGAACCAAAACACCATGAATTAATGTTAGTGACTCATATAGGAATCATTACCATTGCTCTAAACAAGCCTCATTACCAGAATGACAACAGAACATGTGTCAATGAACATAGGAAAACATAATATTAAGGAGCAGGTGGTTGGGACTAGCCCCTGACATTAATACTTTCAAGACAAAAGACAAACTTGGAGACCATTTAGTTCAGCTCTCATCCTTAGTAAGCTCTTTACTAGCTGAGGCCAATGTTCAAAAGATGCAGGAAGAGAGAGGTCAAATGGAGGAAGAAGAATAGAAGCTAGAAAGGAAAGGTGAAGGAGCTGCTACCAGGAGAAGTTCAATGCCTTCTGCAGAACATCACAGGACATGACAGGAAGGTCCAGCTGACTGTCCTTGGGAAAACCACGTGAGCCTGGGGAAAATACTGCTTCTTTCCATTTTATTTTGCAAACAGGAGTAGCTCACTAACAGAAGTGCTGGTGTACAGATCAAATGTTCTGAGTTCAAGTGCTGCTGACCCGAACAATCTGTCGAATCTGTCACCAAGAGCAAGTAATAAAGCATGTGGTATAAATCTGAAACATAAAACCATTCAATAGATCAATAAAACCTAAGTCCCAGGAGAGGTGACATTATTTTTGTGCCTCTTCAGCTGTTTTGGTATGTGCACTGATGTCCTATTCAGAAACTTTTCAAATGTTTTACTTAGCATAAAACACCTCGAAGGACTGGTAGAATGTGTGAGAAAGCAGAGAAGTCAACAGTTTTCAAGCTATCTGTGATGGACAAGATTTATACAATAGCTTCATTGGTTTTCAGTCAGATGAACAGGCAGTGGAAAGCTTGATGCACATTGTGATTGACAGTAGCTGCCAAGATAATCATCCACTATGACAATTATTTATTTTATTCATTGACTTACCAATGCTTTTGCTTAGCTAGCATAACTACTGCTAAGCTTGCCTATCTCTTGAGAGTCATGAAGAAACAATTTGTGCTGAAGCACCAAGAGGAAAGAAAGTGTGCATTGCATTATATTTCTTCTCTCCCCGACTTCATTTAAGCGGCATACCTGTGTCTAGAGTTATGGCTAGCCAGGTCCGGCCCTGCCACGAAGTAATGTGAAGTGAATGCTTCAGGTAGCAGAAGTGCCATTTTCCTGCCTCTGACACATGTAATTTAAAAGCAAATGTGTTTCAGAGGAGAGACTGGTATCCTGTTGGTGTTTCGTTTCAGGTGCTTTGGGTACAAAAATTATCTACAATAATTTATCCTGGAAAAGAACTATGAACCCATTTCAATTTCTGATTTGTTCACACTTTCAGGAGGTGAAGTTGGGAGCCAAAGTGAATTTAAAGTCAACCCCCCTGTAACAGCACCAGGGACCCTTAACTCACCTCTCTTTATTTCTGAGGTAAGTGACAATCATAGCTGCCAAGTTATCCCTTTTTTACAGGGATTTTCCCTTATGCTGAATAGGCTTCCTCGCGAGAAAAGGGAAAACTTGGCAGCTATGGTGACAATATAAACAATAGTAGCCTGGTTGGCATTCTAAGGCTGTGTACACACTGTACCTTTAAAGCAAATTTCCCTCCCCCCTCAAAATAATTCTGAGCACTCTAGTTTACCCCTCACAGAGTTACAATTCCAGCAACCTTAACAAGCTACAGTGCCCAGAATTCTTTGAGGGGAAGAATGTGTTTCAAATGCGCTTCAAAGGTGAAGTGTGCATGCCAGTCTCTATATTAGAGATCTGTGAATGGTCCAAGATAGCCAGGGAGAGAGGGTCACTGGAATATCCAGAAATTCATTATACTGTATAGGCATGACTTTTTATTTGACAGAACCCATATTGAGAAATGGCTTCTCTCAGGACTGTCATTCTGGAGTTGTTATTTTGAGGGTTTCAAATTTTTATTTCAATTACAGTGGTACCTCGACTTACGAACGACTCGACAACCAAATTTTTCGACTTACGAATGGGGGTAATGGTCGCTCGCTTACGGATGTCTTGACATCCGGAAAAAAACGCGGTGGTTTTAGACAGGGATTTTTCAACTTACGAATATTTAGATAGGGTTGCTTCGACTTACGATTTTTTCCATTTTCAATGCATTCCTATGGGAAATCACGTTTCCAATGGCGTTTTTGACTTACGAATTATTCGACTTACGAAGGTGCCTTCGGAACGGATTAAATTCGTAAGTCGAGGCACCACTGTACTAATGACCTGTCTGTCCTATAACTCAGTGTTTTAAATAACTCTTAAAACTGCTAAATAGCTCGCAATTTAAAATAATAATGAAAATAATAGTAAAATAATGAGTAACAAATGGGTATTTGTTGTGAATCTTGTGATTGAAAACTTTAATAAAAATTATATATTATTTAAAAATGTAAATAAATAAATAAAATGAGCTGGGATGCTCATTATAACCCTTTCTAAATCTTGAGATAATCATTTCTGAATCTTGCTTGTGTGAAGAAGTCGGAGCATATCTTGGCCACAGTTTAACTCGGGCTCAAAATGCATTTGAAACATAGAAAAGGTTGGGAGTCAGATGAAAATATTTTGCCTTACTCCTCTCTTCAGTGCTTCCTTTGTGTTCAGTTAATTTTATTTTATTTTGGTGTTTGTTTGTTTTAGCTTAGGGTAGCCTATCCAGGCACTGAGTTTCCCGTAATAACTGGAGAGCTGATATGAGAGACTGATCTCATTTTGTGGTTGTAGTCACACGGCACAGATCAGCTATATGAGATTTGAACTCTCCACAGCAGACCCCAATAACTGCTGTTAATCTGTCTGGCTATTCAAGGCTTTCTTCGCACAAGGAACTAAAAAGGAAAAAGGGGGGATCAGTCTGCACGGGAGTTCAATGGTGGTAGTCAGTGAAGATTTAAAGGGGGCGTGGCTGGAGACCAAACTTTTCTATGAACTCGCCCTATTTAACCTTTCCTTTATTCCCCTGCATCGTCAAGGGCAACATTAATAGGATGTGACATGTCCCATAATCTGTTAATCATTCTGTCAAACTGGTAATTTGGGACAATGACAGACTTTCAGTCACTTGAACAAATGGCGGTTTCATCAGGCCTTTTGATCAGATGATTAAACCTCAAAAGTATTGGGTCAGATAGCTGAAGAGGTGATCGTGTTTCTCCATGGGTGTCAGGACAGATTTTTATAAAGTGAATCAGGCTAGAACACAGTTACTCACTACATCACTACAAACAACTCCATTAAAAACAATAGGCAGGTTTCCACTTTTGCCCAGTTTTCATTTCCCTTACATATCTTTACTCTGCTCTTTGGTGGGTGGGTGTGGGTGGGTGTAAGAACAAATGCCCCCCCAAAGGACTATCTGGAACTGAACACAGAACAAATTTGCACAGCAAAATTAAGCAGAGTAAGCCCACAACTTACATGGGGGCTATGTTTTGGGGATTGGGCCTAAAACCAAAATTGCATACAGTCAAAACTTAGCTGCCAAGTACCCCATTTTCCCCAGGAAACCCCCGTTTTTTCCTACCATTTCCCGGCGGTCCCCCGTATCGGTTCCTCTCCCATTATTCTCCCTTATTCTGCTCCTGCCGGCGGCCTTTTTTTTTTTTTTTTGCTGCTTTGCCCAACGAAAATGGCCGGTGCTGGAAGTCACGTCTACGCATGTCTGGAAGTGTGTAGACGCGACTTCCGGCGCCGGCCATTTCCGGTGCCCATAGATGGGCAAAGCGACACCGGAAGTTGCATCTACGCACTTCCGGACGTGTGTAGATGTGACTTTCATTGCTGGTGCCAGCCATTTTTGGTGCCCATAGATGGGCAAAGTGACATCGGAAGTTACGTCTACACAACTTCCAGTGTCACGCGGCTGCCGATCCCGGATTTTGCAGTCCAGGACTTGGCAGGTATGAGTCAAAACACACTGGGTGGGACTGCCAATGTCATTTTTACTTCAGAATTTACCACTAGCTGTGGGAGAAGGGGTGATTCACCTAAATCGGCAGATGTATCTTCCATAAACCCACCCCATTCAGGTGGGTGTCCTGAACTTTAGAATCCCTCTGGAGAATAGATTGGGGGGTGGCCAAAAGTCAAGTCTGGAGAATAGATTGGGGGGTGGCAATTTAACAGGTAATGGTATTTATAGACTATAGAAAAAAGTCTTGTCTTATATACTTATGAGACTACAGGCAATGGTGCATTGGACTGCAGAAAAAAAAGTTTCTATCATATTTGAGGCATTTTAAAAGTATAATAGGATAGTAGCTTATGCAAAATTAACATTGGGCTGTCCTGACCAAGGCAGCCTACATAGGAGAAGTGCAGCAAATGATCCTAGGAGGAAGGAGCCTTGCCTACCCACCTGGCAAATTTATGCCTTTCACCTCTAGAACTCCAATTCCAACATGGTGTGAGGCTGCTAAGTGGAATGAATTTATTGGTGTCAGTTCATTCCCTAATGGGTAACAGTTCATGTCACAAAATCAGCAAATATAATTTATTGTGACTGAAGAGTCTCCTCTTGAGAGACTCGGGAGTATGCAAGCATGATAGAATTAGTTATTGGCCCTTGGGAGAACGGATGGGGTGCTGGGAAAGGAGGTGAAGCCTGAACTTCTGCAATGGAAACAGAGGTAATAACTAATAAAGGCCCTGCACCCCCTAACCCCTGTATGAACCAGACCAGAGAAAGTTCCTGTGCAGCTTGTTTGAGACGCTAATGAAAAACAGTTGCATTAGGCCTCATTTTATAATGGGGATAAAATGTAATGTGATGTCAGATCGATGGTAAACTCACTAGGAAAACAAAATTATCAGAGTCTAACAGAGGCAACAGACCATTTCTGTGCTTGCACTATAGAGAAACATAACCTAATGACCTCGCTCATTTACTGAGAGGAAATCCAGCTGAAAACCTCAAGGGGTCTTGAAACAATTCCAGGTTGCTGTGCTCTCCAGTTTAGTTCATGCAAGCTCTGTTTTCATCTCATTTTAAGCCTCAATGTCAAGACTGTGAAGCAAAGCAGATGGCACCACATTTGTGCTCATATCCTTCAGATCATGGAAAAATTGAATGGGAGGGTTCTTTGAATTGCTGCCGAATTACACTAAATTTTCTCTATAAGAATCAGAGGAATCTGCCTCATGCCACATTTGACTGTTTATCAATCCAGCCCAGCATTGTTTACTCCAGCTTCCCACAGCCTGTAGCCTTCTCTACATTCCAAATCCCATCTGCCCCAGCCAGCAAGGGCAATGGACATGGGATGTTGGGAGTTGTAGTCCAGCAAGCACTGGAATCCATCAAGGTGGAGAAGGTCTGTAGAGGACTTTCACATCACCTGTGACCTCAGACTTCTCTTCAAGCTGGGACTTTCTGCATGCGCAGCCTGTGCTCTTCTACTGAACTGCAGCCCCCTCCTTCAAATGTTTGTGAGGAAACAAAGGCAAATGAGAAGGGGCATACAAAACTGATATGTTTGCTGGCTTCCCAGTGCATACGGAAAGTGACTGCAATTCACTCTGACCTCAGTCTCCAACTGGCTAGGAAATACAAATATAGTTCAGAGCAAAAGGCAAGTGTGTCTCTTTGGGGATCTTGGCTGCTCATTGGATTACATTCCGATTATCCCAGCTACCATCCATCCTCTGCTGTGTACATCTACAAACACAAGCAAGTGGAGAAAGATGTTGATTACCGGGGGGGGGGGGGGGAGGGCGAATGATCCCGCCTTTGCCTTTCAGTGATCAGGAAGCTTGTGCACAGCAAACAAAAACCTGAATGCTTTGGAGCGGAGACAGAGGTAAATCTTTAAGCAGCTGCCATTCTAATTATAGCACTGCACATGCACAGATGTAATAGAGATTCTAGCCGTAGGATTACACCAGAAGAAGGGTTGTGTATGTACTTCTGCCACTGGCTTGGTCCTTGACCCTGGAGGGCAAGTTTCAGGACATAAGCCCTTTTTGTACTTTAGATTATCTGTCTATAAAGTCCACAGCGATAATTCTCTAACTTGACCGAGCTCTTGGGAGGCTTAACTGCTGTTTCCAAAGTGCTTAGAAATCTCTAGAGGTTAGGCACACTGGGTGGCTGAATAGGGTCCTCCACAACCCAAGTATTCCTGAGCATGGACACCCAAAGAAAGAAACAGAAAAGCTATCTGGAAGTGTGTGGGGGGGGACCATAACTCTATCATAAAATGTGTCTGGGGATTTCTTGTTCTTAGGACTCCAATGCATTGATTTATTGAATTTGTATCTTGCCCTTCCTCGCTCCCGAAGGAGCACAGGGCAGCAAATACATCACCATCACCATTAACAACATTAATTCTAAAATGTTACAGTTAGAAACACCCTGTTAGAAACTGTTAAAAACATTCTCTCACCCAGTGATCACAGGGTTGCCATGAACTGTTACTTTGGGTAGTAAGCACATCAGCAGGGCACTCCCTACTGGCTCCCAGAGTTCCCTCCTTGCTGTTCCTGTCTGGTCACTTGCCCTTGCCAACTGCACACACTGAGAAGAACAAGGAAAAGAGGCAACAGTGTCCACTGGCCTACATCTCTCCTGGACCATGGTGCATTAATCATCAGAGTTGGAAGGGACACTGAGGGTCATCTGCTCCCATCTCAACACATGGTCCCCCAGCCAGTTTGAAACCATACTGGCTCCTGCTTAGCTTTGCAAATGTGCTAGCAGTCTTTATTGCTGCACAACTAGGGCTGATCTACCCCAGTGGGATTGGGCAAGCTAATGGGCGGTAATAGCAAGAAATAGGCCCACTCAGGAGAGAGCACTGATGGCATAGTGTCTGATATTCTCCCCCACCCTGCAAAATAAAATAAAATTCTTCAGCCAACACTAGCTTATTCTGATCATATTTGTACAAATTATTTGACCCATTAACTTTACGTGGTCACCGCAACAGATTACCAGGGGGCAATTTTACTTTAAACCATCTTGCCAATTGTATACCAGGCCTGCAAAAGATGTAACCTACCAAGCCAAACACAGCCTACCACTATAGATGGCGGATCACTAGATGCTGCTAATTTTGTTTGTTTTTAACTTTAATTCTGGGATCGTCAAACACGCAGGAGGCCACGTACAATATAACTTCCCAAAACTGTTGATCTCCAGATGTTGGACAATGACTCCCATCAGCCCCAACCAGCATTTCCGATGGACAGGGATGTTAGGAGTGGTTGTCCAACAGCACCTGGAGGGCACCAAGTTGGGAAAGGCTACAATATGTTACTGGGTTTTTTTCAGTTTTTTTAGAAAGGAATTAAGGGAGTTTTCTGGGAAAGGCGGAGGACATATTCATTAAATAGCCTTTAAACTAACCAATGCAACAGGCACTAATGATTGTTTGCTGTGGCTCCAATGAAAGTTTAATTAAAAATAATTGTGCATGAAGCAATATCAATTGTCACAATTGCACCAAGATTCAATGAATTCATTGGGTGCCTATTTTCATCTTTTTTTTGATCCTGATCCAAAGCTACAAAATCAATTTGATTCACTGTGGGTGCTGTGTATTTGCTGGCAATCCTGCAAACAGCCCAAAAGATAGGCACAGTCACAAGGCTGCTTTCACAGCTGAGTATTTATTTCTATTGTGTAACACAACTCATTATTTTTGTGAGTTATCCAGAGAAATGTTGGTAACTAAAGAAGGCTAACTCTGCTTACCTGGAAATAAGCCCCATTGAATTCAGTGGGACTTGCATCTGAGTAGATATGGTTAGGCTTTCCACCTTAGCTATTAAGTAAATAAGAAAGTAAAGAATTAAGGGGATTGGTAAAATTGAGGAAGTACTGTGGAATAGAAACTAGAAGGTAACTAGTTCTCACAGAAGCCTGAGACACAGGAAGCTGCTTCATATCATGCCTTATGATTGACCCATCTCTCTGCTCTGACTGGCCATTGCTGTCTGTACCATCACCTGCTCCCTGGTTCCTGGAGATGCCAAACATTGAACTTGGGACCTTCTGCATGTAAAGTAGGTCCCTTCCCAAGCTCTACCTCCTTTGAAACTATGAGCTCATCCACATCTGAGTTGCCTGTGTGTTTGCAACAGTTTGCATTCCCGTTCAATTTGCATAGCCCACCTGACATTACACTCTGACAACACCAGTCTAAATGGTTTCCTCCTGTGAATTTGGGTTTACCTGATAAAGAGATAATCCAATAAATGTGGGGAAATCATACTCCAAACCTCTCCACTTAGGGTTGCAGATTATTTGTTTCTGTGTTTTTGGGTGGATCAATCGTCACTTTCTGGTACTCCCTCTTGCATACCTGCTAATGCTTAAGTGCTTTGATCTCTTTTCCAGACATACTCATGACCATTTTGGTGCACTTCAGAACTATATTCTTCCCCCACCCTTTCAATTCCTCAGATTCGCACAAAACCAGAAATTTTCACAAGCAAACCGCATTATTATTTTTTCTATACCAGATATTGCATAGCAAGTTCACCTGAAAATTGTGTGCTGAGAATTTACCATTGCTTTCATTTCTTTTCCTGCTGTGTTCCTACCTATTTCCAGCACCCCCTGAATGGAAAACTTCCCATATACATAAAAGGTATTTTTTCAAGCCATAACATCACAGTATCCATGTATATATTTTGAATTTGTTGTGCATCAGATTTAAATTCCATAAGAGTTTAAAAATTCATTTGGGCTTCTTAGTAAATATGTATAGTACAGATATCATACTGGTAATGATTTGACAATGAAGTCATAGGCTACATATCCAGGGCTTTACTTCAGAATAGGATTCTTTTATTCAAGTTAAAAGGCACCCAGGTGGCGCTGTGGGTTAAACCACAGAGTCTAGGGCTTGCTGATCAAAAGGTCGGCGGTTCGAATCCCTGCAACGGGGTGAGCTCCTGTTGTTCGGTCCCAGCTCCTGCCCACCTAGCAGTTCGAAAGCACATCAAAGTGCAAGTAGATAAATAGGTACCACTACAGTGGGAAGGTAAACGGCGTTTCCGTGTGCTGCTCTGGTTCACCAGAAGCAGCTTTGTCATGCTGGCCACATGACCCGGAAGCTGTCTGCGGACAAACGCCGGCTCCCTCGGCCTATAGAGCGAGATGAGCGCCGCAACCCCAGAGTCGGACACGACTGGACCTGATGGTCAGGGGCCCCTTTACCTTTACCTTTTTATTCAAGTTAAAAGCTATGGGATATAAGCTTTCTGAATTGGCCATCTCTGGAAGATTTTGAAGGTGAGGCTTGTATGCCAATACCTTTCTTTTTCTTCACTGAACTAAAAGCATTTTTGTATCCTTCATGGGGAAAACATTAGCAATTCTACCTTTGATAAATTAACTTACAGTTCTGTCTACAGGGCAGCTAAGCCCCAATTTTGAGCACAAGTACTTGGAAAACCATTGATTTCAAGGGAAGTTATATCCAAGAAGGTCTTCTTAGGATTAAATTGTCAGTCTCACTGAAGTCAATGGAATAAATTGCCCAATCCTAAACACATTTTCACATAAGCCATTAAAAACAGCCCCAAGCCATTCTCATGCAATTTGTGTGCATGTGTGACTATTGTTAATATGTGTCACAAAGCAGAGGAGAGCCATTTTAAAATCAAATGTACATTCTACCCAATGGAAATTTTACATTCAAACTTACTGAGAAAACTATAATGCGAAAATGCCCTTTAACTTCACCTGTGCACACACTAACTAACCGATTTGTAGCCGAAAATGTCATTTTTGTCGCTCCAGAAGCATCCATGCTTGTTGTCAATGAGCTGCTTTCAATCTAGATTGATTCTAGATCATGCCATTTACAAAAGGTAGTGTGTTACTTCCACCTTGAGGTCCTATTAAAACAAGTGAACCTTGACAAATGTAAATTATTTCTGTTACTTGAGTATGTAAACACAGTCATACTTGGGTTTATGCATCAAGGCTGCTATTTTGGGTCTAATTATTCTTCATGGGGTCATATACTTTCATGGTTTACATACAGCCTTCTTATTTTTAAAAAAATATGTGCTGTGTGAATTGTTTTCACACTTTTATTTTCATACTTTACAATACAATACAGTATTTGAGGGGCCCCCAAGTTGAAGGGCATTGCCATTCAAATGGTGTGTGTGCACCACATCATGGGATAGATTAGGTGGGATGGGCCCCCAATATTTTATTGAAGTTGGCACCCCTGCACCTGATTGTCAGTCAGCTGATCCGCAGGGCCTGCATGCTTTAACCTGCCTGCCATATAAGACATCAGGTGTAGGGCAGGTGGGTGTGGCTTTGCCAAAGCAGCCTCATGGGAGGTTTGGTGGGTCCAATTAAGTCCACAGACTGGTGGTTCCTCACCCCTCTCATAAAGCATCAGTGCTAAAAGGCCTTCCTGTGCAACTACGCTGAAATGAATGATTCTGATGCAGCAGAATTGTGTGGTGTGATTGCACCTATAAATAATGTTACTGATTAAAGCCAACCCATTCCCTGCCTAGTGATGATTTTGCTAGATTTTAGGACTATTTCACACACACGACTCTTTCTTGCAAGCTAAATAGAGGGGAAAGATGAGGTAGATACATTATGTTCTTGTTACTTGCAAAACATAGCACTAATCCCTGCAGGCTCTTCAGCATATCACATGGCACTTGATCTGATGCTGTGGCACACAAAAGCCATCTGCTTAAGTGGTCCAGGCTCAATTAGTTTATGTAAGTTTCGCTACCTCTGCTATGTGATTTTGCAAACACACAAACTCTTGAGTCAGTGGAAAATGAAAATGCAAACAACGTCAATTTCTCCTGTCTTCATAATGACCTTAAAAGGGTTACATAACCAAACTACCACTTTTCCTCTCAATTAAATACATACATTTATATAATAGAACACCAAGAGCACTGAGAGTAGGGAGGTTAGGTATCAGCAGACTTCTGTTATGGTCAGAGATTGATGGATAGTTTATTTAACCAACCGTTGTACCGGAAACATTACATGGAGGCTCCTAGCAATGCCACAAAGAGAGCTATGACTAGCCCCCTATAATGGACTGAACTTTCATAGGCAGGAGTTTTCTTTGTGAGAGGAAGCTCAAGCTAAGAAGAATTGTTCCCAACGAGATGTGTATTCACAGCATGAGGACCATTTCTAAGAGGGAGCAATGGGTCCCAGTGGCGACGGGGGCATAACACCTACACCTTCCAACCATGCGCGTAGCCCGGGGGGGGGCAGGACTCGGTTAGGGGGGCAGGACTTTTCTTGGGTGGGGTGGGGTGGCAGAACCAATGTGCTTGGTCAGCTGCCCCCTGCTCCCCCTGGTTACACCCTTGCCTGCAGCTGAGGAAAAGAATGATACTGGTGCAAGAATTAAAAAGGGAGATCTCGCAGGCTAGGGCCTAGGATAAAGTGCATCTTGGTGTCCTCTTTTTGAAGGTGCCTTCTATTTGAAGGGCAGTCCAGTTTATAGACAGGACAGGACAGCAAGAGGGAAGCTCAGGCCATGATGGCTGGCATCTGCCCAACAGGCAGAGCAGCCACATAGGTCACCTGGCAAGCGTTTCCTCTAGTATAGTGTGATGTATTCCTATTTTAGTCATATGAATTATTTCCAAACAGTATCTATACATATAAATTAGCAGAATAAAGTGTTATGTAAATCTGTGCCCTCTTTCACCCCCCCTTTAGATGAGCAAGTGGCCACCCAAGGCCTGCAGGAGGACAGGCCAGGTTAACAGGGAGGTGGCATCTATAACCTGGAGCAGTAAATGTGTCTGAAAGCAGTTCACATCCACAGAGGGGACAATTCGCTTTGTGTAGTGAGAGAAACACAGAAAGGCCACAACCCAATGATTGCAGGGATGAGGAAACACTGTTCCTTCAATGATAGCCTTTTGGGTGCCACATGGCAATTGTGGGCATGGACAGAGCTGATGATGGACAGGGCCCAAAGACAGTGGTAAGGTGGGACCATATGATCACCCTCCCTCTCACTTCAGGCAGCTGAAAGAGGAGCCCATTGCCCTTGCCAGAGGTTTGAACTCACTGCTTGCACAAGGTGTTCCCTCCTCCTCCTCTCCTTGCTCCATCCATCCTGGCACCCTTGTTTCTTGCCCTGCCCCCCTTCTCTCCCTCCAAGCTCCTCCTAATACACAGACATGAAATCAAATAGTGTGGTACCTCTACTTACGAATAACTCTACTTACGAACGTTTCTACTTATGAACGGAGCTCCGTCCGCCATCTTGGATGCGATTTAGATAGGGTTGCTTTGACTTACGATTTTTTTCTCCCAATGCATTCCTATGGGATTCAACTTACAATTTTTTTCGACTTACGAATGTGCGTTCGGAACACATTAAATTCGTAAGTAGGGGTACCACTGTAGAATTCTTTGTGAAGACTGCACTTTGGGTTGGCAACAAATGGGGTGGTCCTCAGCAGGTGGAACAGTGTATCTGATCTGTTCCTTGGGCGGCATCAGGAGTTGTTTGAATGCAGAATAGAAATCCATTCAGTTTCCAAACAAATGTTGAAGCCAAGGGCCATAGGTTGGTTTCCCACCCCTGCAGTAAAGGGCAGTTTGTTGTGTGGTGGTAGAGGAACTGCTGGGGAAAGAGGGGAATGGGTTATTGGCTCAGGACATCCCAGTTTCATATGGTAGTTGCTCTTTATGATTGCTCTTTTGCCCAGGCGGACCTATTCTAAGGTCAGAAATTAAGCATCACAGTTTGCCCAAATACCCTCTCTTCTGCTCTTGCCTAGTTCCCTACAAGAACACAGGGTCAGATAATCCCTTTCTCCCCCCCACCCCCACCTCTTTCTCACTTGGGCCCATTAATGCATCTCCGCCAGGGATGCCAAAGAAAGGTCTTAGTCGATGTATGTCACAGCCAGTTCCTGTTTCTCTAGCATGGGCGTAGGCAGGGGGCAGCTGCCCCCCCCCCCAGAAGCAAAAAATTAATGTATTTTACAGACCATAACCAGCACTTTTCCCCTCCAAAAACTGAAGTGGAAAGGGCTTTGCTTTAGCAAGAGCAGCTCAGTCTCCGCTTGCTGGGGGGGGCACAGCTGTAACAAAAACACATCAAATAAATAAAGCAAAGTGGCTACCGGTAGTTAAGCAGTTAAGACAATGGAGCAGATATCCCCAGGCAAGATGTGATAGCTCACCACTTCACCCTATTGTTCTTCAGTGGGAGTTGTTAATGAGCATTCAGGGATCGCATTAAGAGTTCTATTGGCGATTTAATGAGGGTGCAGAGGATTCAATTTGACTAAGGTGGCTCTGCAAGGCTAAAAGGAAGTGAATAAGAAAAAGGGGGGCTGTAGCTTTGATAGACACAGTGATGTTTATAAAAAGCAGTGGTGTTCCAGTCTGCCCCTCCTCCTGCATCTGTATACTGTAAATCAGGGGCGGCCACCTCCCAAGAGACTCTGATATACTCACAGAGTTAAAAACTGGGAGTGATCTACCCCTCTTTGGGGGGTTCAGGTCAAAGCTGTTGAGTTTTTTTAAGGAAGGGAAGCCCTGTTTTTGGGGGTTTAGGTCAAACTTAGGTCAAACTTGTTGAGCTTCTTTTAGGAGGGAGGGAGGCCCATTTTTCTTTAGGGCTTCAGCTCATAGTTCAGCTTTTTTTAGGGGTGCCAGTGATCTAGCAGTGATCTACCACAGACACCCAGTGATCTACTGGTAGATCACAATCTACCTGTTGGACGTGCCTGCTGTAAATCAAGCAGAGAGAAAATTGCTTACAAGGCTCCTGTACAGGCGTACCGGTATCTTCCTCTTGCTGCAGAGTTCCAGCATCACAGCGTTACCCAGAGGCACCCACAAATATGAGTTATCCCTCTCTCTATTTTTTCCTTCCTTCCCTCCCTCTTCCATCCTTAATAAAATACGGGGGGGGCAGATAAGCCCCACATAGAAAGCCCATCAACATGGGGGGGATGACTCTTTCAAATATGGTATTTACCAGTAATTGGGGGGGGGAGAGGCACCTAGGCCTCTAGGATTTGGCTACTCTGCCTAGGAGTAGGAAAATTCAAGAAAGCAGAATGATGCATATTCTATGGTAATATATCAATAGAATCATAGAATTGTAGTCGGAAGGGACCACAAGGGTCATCTAGTCCAACCCCCTGCAATGCAGGAATTTTTTCCTAAGGTGGGGCTTGAACCCACGACATGGTTGAAATATTATGCTGATGTGCAGCAATACCTCGGAGCCGTTGTGACTGCGGCTGTGCCTTGCCTCGCCCTCGCCCGCCCTGCCACCCCCTCTCGCCTGACCAACCCTCTCGTCCTCTCCAGCCAAGCAGGGTAGCTGCTGATGCTGCCAGCCCCAGAAGCACAAGGTGGCTGCTGCTGCTGCCACAATGTCATTGGGCCCGCTGACCCTGTAGCTCCGCCCATGTTCCCACTCCGTGGCCCCTCCCCTCCCATGCCTTGGCCCCACCCCTGAACAACCATGGCTTGCCCCCCCCCTAGTTTCGATCCTGGCTACGCCCCTGTTCTCTAGCCCTGTGGAAAACCTCTACTAAAGAAACAGGAACTGGTTTCTTCTGAACAGGAACATCACTTAAGACCTTTCTTTGGCAACCTTGGCTGAGATGCATTAGGGTGCATTGAGAGTGTGGGTGGAAAGGGATGATCTGCCCCCATGTGCTTGCTAGAGCTCAAAAGCAAAGAGCATTAGCCTAAAAAAAGTTTCGCTAAACCAGTTGAGAAGTGGAGCAATGTTAATCCTGGGCAATGCCATCCTAGTTTAGTGGATGTGGTAAGGCAGGATAATGCAAACGAAGAGCATTATTGCTAAACGACCAGCTATATCACGCGAGGCTTTAAAGAGACACTCAAAGTTGTAATTAAGTGTTTTAGCCCTCCTGAATGCACCAGTATAATTGAGGGTGAAACCCCGGCCTTTATCACAGAGACTCCTAAATCCTTCTTTCCACATCGTCTTCCCTTTGCATAACAATTTCTCCATTAGGCACTCGTAATACTGCTGCATTCATCCTTTCCTTTTGAAATATCTTTAGAGTCCAGATCTGCCTGTAACTCAGATTTATGGCCCATCAAGTCCAGGACTAATCTGACTGGCAACAGTCTCCCAAGGTCCCAGAATGAAGAGCTCTAACTCAGCCCCAAGATCCTTTAATTGAAGGTGCCAGGTATATAACACAGGTGCTCTGCTACTGGGTTATCATCCCACCATGAATGTTCGTTGCAATCATTACATTTTCAGCCTGCCCTCCACATTCTATGATTTCAAGTCCAGCAAAATGTGGAGAGCAAGAAAATGAGGGGAAGGTGGGGGGTCCCAGGTTTTGAAGCAGGTTGCCAGCCTTATAAACATATTATTCTTTGCATTTTAAAAAGAAATGTGGAGGTAACTAGCTGGGAGATCACGACTTGCTCCAAGCAAAAAATAGAATCTGTATTGGAGCTGAGCGTTGAGCTGAGATCTGAATCTAATGCTTACAAAGTAGACGCAAACACCATGCAATATTTTAAAATACAGAATACAATAATTAAAACAGCAAAAATAAATTATAATCACAAAAATGTACAGAAGAGACAGAATAAAACAGTTTGCAAGAGAAAGGTATTTGCATCTTGCAGTAAAAGACATGGGCAGTTCAAATTAATTTTATTGGAAACAAAATTTCAAAATGCGACCATGTAAGCTTATGTACAGGGGTCGAATTGGGTGGAGTTAACTGTGTTAAAATGAACTGAGCTGATCTACTTCCTTCTTGGTGTAAACCAGGTCTAGAATAAGAGGCAGACGAGATGTGACATAATGAAGGTATAATTTTAAAAATATAAATAGCCTGGCATGCATGATTTTAAATAGAAAAATAACCAGTATTACTGGGGGAGGGGGCTGGATGAGGGTCATAGTATTTGGGTTTTTACCTTTTGCCCCCTACCTTCCATGTTCTGATTCAAATCTCTAACAATTTGACAAAATACGGGGCAAAATTATGTGGGAAGTAAAAATAAAATAAAAGTCCTAAGGCTGTTTTCATTAACACAAGCAGCGAAATTCATTGTTCCTTGCTTACTTGGGAGACTTGTGGGAAAACACACCAGGGAAATATCAATAAAAAAATTTCTTTTGTCATTTTAAATTAGATAGATAGCAATCATCTGACCAGTTACCCTGGCAAATTATATTGCTCACATGAACAAAGGTAGAGAAATCTAAAAATGTTCTGAGTTTGTATCCGCTTGACAGGTTGCACTGGGGAGAATTGCCTACGTTGAGAGCATGGAGGCAAGCAGGTGCACACCAGCGCAAGCTGTGATGTGGGGGTCACCAGTGTGGCACCCACGAGCTCCATCGCACCCTCAAGCACTCCTTTGGTTCTTCCCATAGGCCCCCAAGAACCACTCTTGAAGGTACCCTAAACCACATTTGAAAGCCCTGCTGGATACCACCCCCTGGAGCGTGCTTCATCCAGGCACTAACACAGACCAGAAGCCCCAACGCCATTACCTGAACGGATCTGCACAAAGAAGAGGCTTCCACTGCAGTGCCTACTTTGGGCAAGAGGGACTTGAGTTATTTCCGACAAATTACAGGAAGACAGAGATCAGCCGAATACTGGAAGAAACTTCTTGGTGGCAAGAGCAATTCATCAAAGGAACCAATTACTTAGAAGAAGGATGGACTCTCTCTCAGTCTGGGTCTTCAAGCAAAGGCTTTGGGGTGCTCCAGCTCTGGGATCTCCTGCATTGAGCAAGAGAGTGAACATTATAGCCTACAAGGCCCCCTTCAATGTATGATTCTAAGTGGTGGCATCAAAGCATGGCAGAAAACCAATCACTCAGGCGGTGACCCTATGTTATCTGCCTGGCACTTACTCACTTAGGGAGCTCGATGGGACAGTAAACACTCAGTTGCACAGAAATAGGCAGTGTGGTGCTCTCCAGATGTTGAGGGTTACAACTCTTGCCACCCTTGACAACTGACCATGCTGCGTATGGGCTGATGTGAGTTGTAGCCCAAAACATTTGTAGATAACTCACATACAGAAAACATCAGACACTAGATTGTGGAAGGAGAGAGGTGGATTTCATCCAAACATTTTGCATTGTGCGCAGGCCATCTGTCACGGCATCTTCTGGGACAAGTAAGATGTGATTTTCTATGATTCAGAAGATCAGCCGAGAAGCATAAGCACCGGGTCTCCCTGATTCATTCGCTGCCCTGCCAGCCTGTCTCTCATTCATTTCCCAGCTCACATTTTAGCGCAGACCACAGCAATGGCCCAGGATCTTAATATACTCATTAGGACATAACAAATTATCACTGCCAGGCAGATAACAGAGAAAACCCAATACAGAGGATACACTGCATTTTAAAAGAGCATAAACAATTTAAAGCAAATTAAAAATAAATCTGCCCTGTCTTAATAAAGGTCTCATAAATATACAAGCAAATTACAATGAGATAAGTAGGAGTGGAGCAATACAGCAGGGGGGTGGGGGTGATATTGATCTAATGCATGCCCTGCCTTCAAATCAGTTCACATATCCAGAAAACATAGAGGACCCAAAATATATATTTGAAATTATCTTCATTTTAAAAAATGAGAATAAATATTCAAAATGTTCAGCATCTCTCCTCACACCCAGGTCATTTAAGAAGCCAAGCCATCAATGATCTGCTAAAGTGGCTGTAATGTAAGGCAGACACTAAAGTAAATTGCAAAACACACACCAACACACCAACACACACACACACACACACACACACACACAGACACCACCTACCTTGAAGAGTCATGTAAGAGATTCCTTTTCACATGGGAGCGATTTGACAAACAAACAAACAAAAATGTGTCAGCAGAATTCTTTTTGCTCCAAATCTTGTGGCATGCATCAGAAATGCAAATCACACCACTAAGTCTTCTGATTAAGGTGGAGGCAGTGCTTACACATAAGGAATGGATGTGGTATTGAAGTTAGCATAATCACCCACATGTTTTAAAGCAGCTGTTCTAGTGCCCTTTTGCACAGATATCCCTGAAATATATGAGGCTTGATCAAGCCAAATTAAGTCCTATTGACTTGCTTAATTTCTCCCTCTGAAATCAATGAGACTTGAATGTGCTTAACTTCGGCTAAGTCAAGTCCATGATATGTAAAGGGTAGTGGGCTTTTCTGGGTGGGGTGTGTAAGTGTGTGGACAGATTTGTGTGCAGTGATTGTGTTGTTGTTGTTGTGTGTCACTGAACACCACCACCCCACCAACCTCCAATTACTAGGAGAGTGTCTTAGCAGGATTCTCAGCAAACATGCACAGAATTTATCTCTGGAGACTCAACTATTGATATTGATATTGATTGATACCAGAGATAGGCATGGAAACTGAAAAGAGGTGCTGACACTCCATTTCTGTCAAGCCTATACTGCACTAAGGAGGTTTTGTGAAATAGGGATAGCAGAACATATGCACAGTAGTAGTAGTAGTAGTAGTAGTAGTAGTAGTAGTAATTTATACCCTGCCCATCTGGGTATAATATAATATTAAAATACAATAGTCTGTTAAACATTAAAAGCTTCCCTAAACAGGGCTGCCTTTGACATCTGGTGGGAGGGTGTTCCATAGGAAGATTGTTTTTAAGGGTGCAATTCTGAATTCAGATCTGGTGGGCGTACCAGGGGCGTGTGCTGTGCTTGCTGATTGGCTGCTGCAGTGAGCATTGCTGTGTGCACTCTGACCCCTGTTCCTGCACTGTGAGTTACTACTGCTTCCCATGAGCTATCTCTGTCTGAGCTCACAGTTTGCACACACCTGATAAGGGAACTCTCCCCTGCATGTTGACAGGTGGGTGCAGTTCCCATGGTGCTGCCAACTGAGTTGGCTCTCTTTGTCTGGGTGGCTTGTTTCCACTCTGCTGGGCTAGGACCATCTCAGCTGGCATTTCCCCCTCCTGACCAAGCTCTGGATCTGGCACATTTTATACCAGCTTAACTGAGGCTGGCACAAGTTCCACCATCTTCCTGAGTTTAGGATTGCTCCCTAAGCTACTACCCTGCCTCCAACATCTGATAATATCCAGATGCTTCAGATGATGCCACAAGGTCGTAAAGATGTGATTCATCCCTTGTTGTCCATTCCCAGCTCCTCAGCCAGTTTTTAGCACAAGCTATTACTCAAATAGAAATGTTTTCATTAATTCCAGTTAAAAGAAATTGGGGGTGGGGGAGAAGAGTGAGCATGGATGTTCCTGTTTTCCAAAATCAGATCTCACAGAATTGTAGGGGGGGGCACAGAATCTGAAAGCCAGTAAAATCGTTCCCCCCCCCAGATCTTGATAAGATCCCTCCTCTTCAGAGAGGGGGGAATTTGCGGGCGGGACCCGCTCTATGCTCCGAGCAGGGGGCGGGTCCAGCCCCCTGCTCCACCTTTACCTGCCGCGCTCAGGGCTGGCCAATAGGGCCGGCGGGGGGGTGGGGCTACCAGGTCTTTAAAAGAGCGCGGCAGGCTCCAGATCGCCCCTTTTCGCCCCTGCACCTCATAGGATCTCCCACCCACCCGCCCTTTAGGTCTTCCCTTAGTTAGGATGTTCGCTTTGACCTTGCTATGGACTTCGGTTGGTCGCCTTTGGTTGCCCAAAGGGTCCTGGTAGGAGTTTTTTATCCAATTGGCTAATTGGCACCAGCCTCTTGGTTTTTTTGCCTACCTCGTAGCAATTCGTCACAACTTCTTCGGTATTTGGTGGTAGGCATTGTAATATGGAGTTGTCTGGTGTGTTCGAGGACTGGTTGTGGCCATCATCCAACCCTCCTCTTATAGGGGTATCCCCTTAAGGGATCCGGCGGTTGTGGATCCCGTCCAACGCCCTGCTGGTGGCTAGGGCCATGGCACGACCCCGGTGGCACCAGGGTGAGCTTTCAGTTGTATTTGCATCAACAGGCTCCTCCCTTGGGGTGTTAACCTGATATGACCCCCCCCCCACCGAGCGGGGTGGAGTCACGCTTGCTAGCGAGTCCAATGCCTAAGCTAATACCTCTCATTTGCTTTAACCAATAAAGTTGTGGCCTTATTCTACCCATTAACCCTAATACCATGTGCCACTGTGTCTTTATTTATCGCGGGGGGCGGCTCCTCGAACTGCAAGAAGCATTCAGTATTTGAGATTCAGCGATATTTAATATTTACTTGTAGTGTTTGATATCTGACATGCAAGGGTTTTCAGAATTTGACAGCACTCAGTAGATGACATTCCGCGGCATGCAGTATTTCAAAACTAGACTTGGAACTGCACAAGCATTTGGTGGCTGATGTCTTCTAGAGCTAGTTTAGTGAAGTGGCCAATGATCCAATCTTATGTATCCAGTTTGTGCTCTTCTTTTACCTGCTGAATTGAATTGGGAGGAAGAGGAAACTGAAGTCTCATACCCCCTGGGATAGGTACTTTTCATTTCCAGTTAAGAAAAGGCTAGAAGGACTATGCTATACCTTGCAGGCTCTGCCTACCATTATCATCTCGTTCCCTTCTCAAAAGTCTGGTGCTTAGAAAAGGAAGGGAATTATCAGGAAAGCCTAGGAACAGGGTTGAACCCAATTTCTCCCTGCAGTCGTAATTCAAAGGGCTCTACTCAAAATGAGGTGAGACTTTTTGAATGGGGGGGGGGGGGTTGAATTTTGAATTGAATTGTGAATTTTGCCTCCATCACTAAATATTCATTGCTTTCTGTCTTACCTTAGGGTATCCTTTTTCCATGCTTAAAAGGTATCGCAGTGTCCAGAATAGTCTTTTCTCTAGACTGGCACCTATTCCCTTCCTTTTCTCTGCCCAGTGTCTTGCAATCTGTCTTTGCCACACCTCCCTATGTCCAAACCTATGTCTTTATTTTCTCTTTCAAAGGGTGGTAACCAAATGTAAGTTACATTTTCCAGCTTTGGTGTGAGCAGACTCCAAAATGTATTGCCAGGCTTGGCTATGAAATCATGGCAGATCCCATTTTAGGGGATGCCATTCTCTCTGCCTTCTCACATGACTGCGCTGAGGGAGGAAGGGCCCTTGACTGCAACACACCAGCCTCCATGAGGCAATATATCAAGGCATCCTGCTGACAAGAAGCGAGCACTTGTTTTATTGATGTACAACATCAATTTTCTTGACTTTATGAGGAGGAGGTCAGCTCCCATTTCTGACAGCCAAGTCTCGCAAATTTTCTTATTGGGAAACAAAACAAAAACCTGGTGGGTTCATGATTCCGAACCACAAAACAGATGTGTAATTTTGTACTTTGTTTATTTGACCTAGACGTTAATAGAGTTCAATTCAGACAGTAACACATAGTTTCTATGACATTTAGTCTCTTCCTAGTATAGGGAAATTTATATTCCGATATTGGGACCAATAATGGGCCTTTAAAGTATTTATGATTATCATATTCCAAGGGGCCCAAGGCAGTGTATATGGTTCTTTCTGCCTCATGATAGCCTGACAACAGGAGGCAGACTAGATTTAGAGATAGTGACTGGTCCAAGTTCACCCAATGGAGATTTGAACCTGCACTTTCCTGGTGATCTGGTCTTGGTCCAACATTGTAACCACAACACTACACAGGCTCTCACATGATCATCCACCTCCAGGAAGGAGCATTTGTGGTTTAAGAGGGAAACACATTAGTAAGATGACTCACTTTACTAGTGCATTTTGGAACAGGTTCAGTATGGAAGTGACTTCCACATCACACTGTTAACCGTGAATTGGATCTCAGGTAAACCCTAATCTTTAAAAAAAATATGATGAAGTTTTATGCTTATTCAGGAAAGCAGATGTTTCTTTTTAAGGCTCTAGGCTGAGAAATGATATTGGTTCTCACTTTATATTCATAGTGTTATTGAAAGTCTGTGCAATACATGCAGCTCCTTAGCACCCTCCACCCAACAACTCAAAACTAGGCAACTGATTAAGCCTGAAGACAATTATTTCCTGAAACAACACACATCTTAACTGCTTCAGTGAGTCTGAAAATTGAGCAGTAAGCTAACTGAACCTCCCTTACCCTTGCTGATGGGCTGGTTGGTTGAAATGCTGTGGTCATTTACAAAAGAAATGTGCTTTTGCAGCAAACTACTCAAGCAGGGTTTGAGGTTCTGTGCTGGCGCTAGAAGACTCAGGAGTCAAAACCTGTTATTAAAAAATAAAACACTGGTGTGTGGTTTGTTTATGCCTTGAATGTCAGGCCAATATATCCTGGAAATTAAAGGTGGTATTCAATAACGTGTCCCATCAGTGCAATGATTTCTGTTTTGCGCAGCAGGTCTTCCCCCCTCTCCTCCCCACCCCAAGTACACCCCATGCCTAGGGATGGAAGAGAAGTTGGATCCAGGATGCATTTAAAGCCTAATCCATAAAATTTGCACTTTCTGAAACAATATAGGAACCGAAACACAGCTATCCTTCCCAATTCACACTTAACCGAATTTTGAGATGCAGTTCTATAATGCAACGATGTTTACAAAATGCATATATTGGGGAAAGTGTGCATAAAAATGTAGATATTAGTGAAAATATCATACAAAAACATTGTAGAGTAATAAGATGAATACGGGGGGGGGGCGGTCCAGCAAAAATTAAACACAGTGCAATCCTATCCGCATTTACTTGAAAGTAAGCCCCCGTGTATTTGATGGCATTCAATCTTGTTTCTACATTGTCTGAGACTAAATCAATGAGACTGACCTCTGAGTAGACGTGTTTAGGATTATGTCATCAGTCTCATGGGTTTCAGTGGAAGAAATAAGTGCATGCTTAACTTTGCCCTGATGACATCAGAGGTACCTTAAAACAGAGCTGAAGCTATGGTGGGGGGGCTAGCCGGGGTTTTTGCCCTGGGTGCTGTTGAGGCTCCCAGCCTGTGTGTATGTGTACACAAATGCATGGGGGGGGGGGGCAAACTGATCATTGACTTGGCTGAAATAAAGCCTAGTTTTGCCCCTGCCTTAAAGTACTTAACTTGGCCAGACTGTGCCCTGACTTTCACCTCCTATCATGTGTGACAAAGTGAGCCTACAGAACAGAGGCAAATCAGCAGATTTGTGACTAATAGCATTAAGGAGAGGCAAATACATCCTTATTTGTGGAAGGCATCCGAGGCATATATTTTCCTCATAATGTAATAATGCAGTTGGATTTTATCTTCACAAACTTGTGTGTGCAATGTATTGGATAAACCCCTATAGAGGAGGCCAGAATGAGCAATATATGCTGCACCTTTCAGCGCAGCTACATCAAATTTGGTCTCCTCTCCCTGGAGAGCTGTACCTGTGCAACTGCCATTCAGATCAATGGGCTTCTGATGAGGTATCACTTTGAGGACTGGGCTGTTGTCATTAGCTGGTACAGCTGGGGAGGGGGGGATAATCCCAAAAGGTTCAGTAAATAAGTTTTGAATTTAGCCTTCTAGCAAAATTTTGAATGTATTATTTACTTTTTGGATCCAGTTCCTGAATCCGCACTAAAGCTCCATAGCATAATCAATTATGGATTTATTGCAATGTACAATAGAATCCAATTTCCAGGGATTGCCTCGGGAGATGTTTTAGGATGATGATAAAACTAACAGTAATAGGTCTACAACTGCTAGAGTTAATTTCCACAGCCGCTAATTTTATAAATAACTAGAAAGGATGCCAGCTCCCAGTTACCTAGCCTGTGGCTCCATGCTGACAGGCCAGAATTCCCCTCTCCCAAATATATGCCCCTCTCTCTCCACACTGAGATTTCATTCTGAAATTTTGTTCGGCAATGCGAGAATTAAACATCTGGAAGAAAGGAAGCACCAATTCAAAGTTGCCCGATGCCATCTTTTCCTCCAAGAAGCAGATGGCATCTGGCACCTCACACAAACTCAGCCTAAGCAGTTCTGGGGACTGCCAGCAGCTGGCACAAATTTCTGGACCAGCTGAATATGTGCAAGCAATATGCCAATGACCCATGTAACCCAGAAAGGATTTAATGGCTGATTGGAGCCATCGCGGGTGTGAATACTTCAGTGCAATCAGCACTGGATTTGAGGATATCTGCTCCACAAGGGATGAAGCATCTTTTAATACTTCTTGTAGCCTTGGGACAGTCTTTTCACCTTTTTTTTGGCTACTCCACTCCCAGTGCCTTTCAGCTGCTGGGTATGACAATGGGAAGGGATGTAGCTCAGTGGTAGCACATGTGCTGTGCATGCAGAAGGTCATAGGTTCAATCCCCAGCCTCTCCAGGTAGGGCTGGGACCCCTCTCCGAACCCCTGCTAATGGCAGGGTGGCATAGTGGCTAGAGTGCTACTCTCAGCTTCGCAGGAGCATTGTGTGTATGAAATGGAGGTGGGGGTGAGGGTGGGAGGAAGCATCATGCATCAGCTCCTTGTAGGAAGAGCAGGATATGAATGCAGTCATAGGGTGTCACTAGATTTAGAGATCATCCAGTGGCAGAATTTTGCAGCTTGAAGGACTATGTGAACAGCACTGGCAGAATTAAACTCCACAGCTAAGTCTTCTGTATGTGAGGAAAGTATAACATAATCAGATTGCCCTTGGAGATTGTCAGGTGCTTCTGAGATAATACGGATAATATGGAGATAATATGGAGGCAAAAAAGCTGATAAGGGAACAATGTGGGCTTTTTAATTAGAGATAGAGAAGCCTCCTGATCGGTTCATGGCCCACAAAAGCCCAGCCTGCTTTCTTTCAGAAGCTTTTTTTATCCATGACCAAATTATGCTTTCCCCACTTTTTTTATATATATAAAAACTGCTCATCTGAGACTATTCTCTGTATGTCCCACCCAGAGAGCTAGTTAGATATTAAGGATGGGGGAAACCAGGTATGTAATATATTAACAGCTTTAGAAAGTGGAAGCAGAGATAAAACGTGTTGTTTTCCATAACAGCGACACCCTTTGTGAGACGTTATTAAATCCCATGCTCTACTTTAATATATGGGCAATGATAATCTCAGTTTGAGACAAAAGGCAATCACACAATGGTAGGTTGCTAGGTGCTCAGAGGACTCGGGGCACAGGCCCATGATGCAGATTTGCATATGCTAATTTATACATATAGATGTGTCTGGGGGGGGGGATAGCAGTAGGCAGTGGTGGATGGCATGACAGAGCAGAGAGCTCCTAGAAGACGAGTTGCTGCTGTTTACCAGAATGGGGGAAGGCGAGATGGCAGGTAGGGCATCGCAGTGCAAACACATTGGCAGGAGCACTGGATCAGCTGTGCTGGTGCTTTTGTACTACCGGTATGCTGCTCTCCCTTTTCCCCTCCTGGTAAGCAGCGACTCATCATGCCATCCATTACTGAGGGTGGGTCTCTGGGGTCTCACCAACACTATGCTTTGCAGTGTGCTCAGCTAAACCAAGTAGGGAAGGTAATAATTATGTTTTAAAGGGGCGTGGGGAATGTTGTGTATTGAGTCAAAGGATTTTATATCTTTATTACTATTGTATGTATTTGCATTAGGGTAAAGTAACTGCCTTTTGGTTCCAGAAGGTACAGCTACTATTGGTTCATTTAAGTTGCTCTATTTGGATCCTCTGTCTTATTGGTTTCCTCCAAAAGGCAGCGCTGTGATTGCCTGATATTGTTCCCTCCAAAAGGTATCCCTTTCTAGCTAGTCCCCTGTCCCTATAAATGTAGCTTTCTTCTCCTCAGAGCTTAATCTTGTTTTGCTTTAATAAAGAAGTGTTACTAGAGAACTGTCTCCAGCATATTACGTCAAGAGAGCTGAAATCACGAACCCCACGTCACAACAGGGAAGGGGCAGCCGATCCAGGACATGCTGCTAAGGACTTAATTGCTTGTGCGCCCTAGGCCTGCCCCTAACAACACTTCTGCACAACCATAGCACTGCGCTGCTGACCTTTGACACCCCCCATGGTTTGTGGGGATCAGCATTCTAGCCAAAGTGGATCACACAAACCTAAAGCAGAGGCGGATTTTGGGGAGTGCGACTGGCTCGATCGCACTGGGTGCTGAGCTGCACAACAGAAGGTGAAAGGCGGAGGGCATTGAATTTGGGCATCACCCAGGGGGCCGCTGAAAAGTCCAAAGTCTATCTTCTTCAGCCTTAATTCATCTCTTTAGCAGTGAGAGGAGGGATCACCTTCTCATTGCTCTGATGGTTAATCCTCAAGAGAGATATGGAGAAGGCATTAACCACATATCCAGGCCATTAGCCAGTCATATGCTTAGCAAAAGGGATGTCCAATACATCTCTCTCTCCCTCTCCCTCTCCCCCCCTCTCTGTGTGTGTTTAAACTGGAACTTGGGATATTGACAATAAATAAAATGTTTATGTGACTGGCAGGGGTGGGAGGGAAATGCAGTGATATTGGTTTCTTGGATAAATGCTCTTTTCTCATACCCTCAGCCCTGAATTTCTCATGTACATACAAGATGGGAGGCACTGATAAATCTAGAAAGCCACATATGCCAGCCTCCTCATACGTTTTCAGTGCACAATGACAGGGATCTAAATTGCTTTATTCTGATTAGTGAAGGTCCCCTGACTGTAAAATATACACTGCAGGAAAAAAGATTGAGTTTTACTTCCTTTGACACATCAATTTGGAAGAATTATAGCTCTCACACAGGGTCCAAAGCATGTATCTACCTTCATGTATGTGCTCTAGAAGCTAATTACCAGCCTATATATCGAAGAAGGAAGATGCAAGCAATTACATACTGGTGGCATCCCCTCCTCCCAAACAATTTTTAGACCACTGAGCTGCAATTTTCAAATACCTCCAAAAGAACAATGAAAAAAGTTAATTTAAGAACAAAACAGAATTGGCCAAAACCTTCAGACACACCCCACTTACAGGATTCTCAAGCCAGAGAATCCTGTAAGGGGACGTAGGGGAGGGAATAAGAAATATACTCGAGTATAAGCCGACCCGATTATAAGCCGAGGCACCTGATTTTACCACAAAAAATTGGGGAAACTTATTGACTCGAGTATAAGCCTAGGGTGGGAAATGCCGCAGCTACTGGTAAAGTTCAAAAATAGGTTAAATGGTAGGTTAAATGTTTTTGAATATTTATTTCAAAGAAAAACAGTAAACTAGCTTAGTTAGATATTGCCAATTTGTGGTTTCAGTGTGGGCAAAAAAGGGGAACAATCTGTGTGTTCTGCGCTTGCTGGAAAAGATTAATAGGTTTAAGGTGGATAGAAGCTTTTAGGTTTGTGGGAGCTTATAACCATCAATTCTGTGTGGATGTCTATCTGGACATTTCCCTCTGGCCCAGCTCAAAAAGCTTCCTTATGGCTAGTTTTGAGTTTCTCACATACTCAATAGAATTGTAGAATGGTAGAGTTGGAAGGTGTCCTGAGCATCATCTAGTTCTAGTCCAACCCCCTGCAATGCAGAAATATGCAGCTGCTCCACATGGGAATCAAACCTGCAATCTTGGCATTAGCAGCACCATGCTCTAACCAGCTGAGCTATCCAGGCACTGGAGTTAAACTAAAAGAGCAGAATCCAAGGAGATGCTTTAAATGCCCCCCAATTGTTTGGACGTGGCCAGCAACTGCTCACCAAATGCTACTGCTGCACTGTGTGTCCAGCTAAGCCAAGGTGGGTAAATGAGTGTGCAAGCTTCCCAGCTGCACAACACTCTTCACTAGGCAGCTGACGAATTCTGTGAACTTGACAAAGAGATCAGTGTAACAGGGCAACTTTGCCAGCCCAGTGGAGCACTCTGTGAGACTTTTCATCTTCTTCTTTCTCCAAGCACCCCTTTCGACAACAGCCGTTTGACGAACGAAACGGTACGTGCATACCTATTTTGTATCTGTAATTCTCAAAGCAGCTGCACTAGCCCAGGGGAAATGTACTTGAAGCCATCGTCTCTGTCTCACTTCTTATGGGTATCAAAGACACCACACGTAACAAGAAGCTGAGCAATTTAGTGGGGATTTACACACATTAACTCCTCTAAAGAAAAATCAAATGCTTTTTCACAGTGCCGGCTGAACTGAGCTGGCTGTGTCATCCGCGCTGTCCCCTTCGCCGCCGCCTGAACGCAGACAGCTCATGCAGCGAATGATGAATTGGAAAAGCTGCAGTGCGCGATGCTGGTGTAAGCCACATGGGGAGTACAAACGCAGAGAAAAGCCGCTCGCATGAAGGGACTTAAACCCAAAGCCACTTTTATTGGGGAAAGAACTCCCCGCATGCTGAGCATGATCTGGAGGAGGGTAGGGGGAGAGAACCTTCACCGCAGCCTTTGTGTTAAACCCCACCATGAGCCACACTCACACGGCTCTTTAGAAGTTGGCTGCCATTAAAACCTAAACAAAAGCAATGAGCAAATGCAGCTATGGACTTTCGGTCTCTCCTCTCGATTTCAGACCAGCTGCTCAATAGCTGCTTTACAGGCCAAGTGGCACTCCCCACCCCAGTCAAGAGAAGCACTTCAGCCTACCTTAAATGTAAGGGGCTGGATGGAGGGAACTTTCCAACCAATAGCACCCAGATTCCTGTGGTCATGGAGCAGAAAACATTCTTTACAGGGCCAAATTTGCAGTACCGAATGCGCCAAAGGAAGGGAGCAGTGGCAGGGCATTGGGTGAAAAAGCTGCGTACACCCTGAAGTCAGCTCTACACACACACACACACACACACACACACACACACACACACACACACACGAGTTTGCCTACTGCCTTCAGGGATGGTGGATGGGTGACACTGCCCCACCACCAGTGTTCAAGTCACGTTCAGGTGGCTTCTGACTACAGACCTGTATGCACCAGCTTTGCCTTGGACAACAAAAGGTCTTGGCCATTTTCTGATTATTTATATACTAATGGAGAATTGTGAACCTTCATAGAATCGTTTGTAGGTGTGCTTTGCAGTACCTTTACCTGTCCCCCGTTGCCCATATAGACATACCACCTAGATGCATTTATCTGCATTCATTCATTCATTCATTCATTCATGCATCACACACACACACCCTTAATGCTAATGATGAACCCAATGTTTGCAACCTTTGGCATTCAGCTTGAAATACATGCTTTCCAGGGCAGTAAATTGTCCAATGAAGTGTGCTCAAATAACTTATTAAGAAGCAGTTTTGAAACACAACCCAACAAGACAATGACAAAAACCTACCATCAGCATACAAATCAATTTGGCTAACCTAACCAAAACACCCACCCACCCCTCTCACACAAGAAACCAAAGACCACCACAGCCAAACACAAACGAACAAGAGCATCCTATGCCAACCCCCCCGACCTCTCTCACCAACAAAGGAGCGCAAGCCAACAACAGAGAACAACGACCAACGCTGACCCTGAACCCCTACACATACCAAGGAAAATAGAAACATCGACCCCCCCACCCCACCCACATACCTTCCCCCCCTTTTTCTTCCTAATGTCTTAACAATAAAGATTAATGTGTAAAAACTGTACATCAGGGGTGGCCAACTTCCAAGAGACAGCGATCTACTCACAAAGTTAAAAACTGGCAGTGATCTTTTTGGGGTTCAGGTCAAAGTTGTTGAGCTTTTTTAAGCCCTGTTTTTGGGGTTCACATAAAAGTTGTTGAGCTTCTTTAGGGAAGAAAGCGATGTTGAGCTTTTTGTTTTAGGAAGGAAAGCCCTGTTTTTTGTGGTTCAGGTCATTTTAGGGGTGCAGGGCAAAGATGTTGAGCTTTTTTTAGGGCAGCCAAAGTTTTTTAGCTTCTTTGGGGGGAGCCACTGATCTACCGGTGATCTACCACAGATGTCCAGTGATCTACCTGTAGATCACGATCTAGCTGTTGGACATGCCTGCTGTACATGGAAAGAATACGAGACATTGTACCACCTCTGTAAACCATGAAAACCCTTAATAAAAATTGATTTTAAAAAAGAAGAAGCAGTTTTGAAAGAGCAGTTTTATGGCGTTTCCTTCCCTGCCTCCACAATGACTTCCTCAAGTAAGATCCCATTGGTTTCCACATCCAGATTAGATATACATAAGGACCGAAGTTGAGCCTACTGGATCAAGCCAGTGACCCATCTAGTCCATCATCCTGTTCTCACAGTGGCCAACCAGGTGCCTATGGGAAGCCTTCAAGCTGAACATGATCACAACAGCACTCTGCCTACCTGAGATTCCCAGCAACTGGTGTTCAGAGCCATAATACCCCTGACAATGGGCATAGCCATTGTGGCTTGCAGCCCTGGTTGGTGGTGTCTATAATTTGGATTATATAGGATGCAATTTAAACATTCCCTGGGATTGCCACATTTTATTGTTACTCTGCTGCTGCTAAATTTGGCATCTTTTTGCAAACTAAAACCATGACTGCTTAAAGTGGCATGAAGCTGCTTTACAATGGAGGGTCCAGATGTGGCCTAAAAGTGCAAATCCCATGGCATGATCCTGTGTTGTTGGATTTGACTGTGAGTTGCAGTCTGGCCTTCTGGGAGAACCTAGCAACACAGGTGTAGGAATAAGTGGGAGGGAATTCATCCTAGAGGGATGCTTGACCTCAGAGATGTAGCTGGGTGTGGAGGAGAACATGCTTTGGTCATTGTGTTTCAGTTGTGTGCTGGTCAATTTCACCAGCTGTAAAATGATGCAGGGAATTACAGGCCCGGCTCTAGGTGCAGTCCCGGTGGCGCGGGGTGCCAGGGCGCCGGGCCGGCAGGGGGGGCGCTGCACAGCGAAGCCGCACAGAAGCCGTGCTGCGCGCTGCGAGGGCGGGGGTGCCGGTGCAATCTCCGCGCCTCAGCGCCAGGGTGCCCGACCTGCTTGAGACGGCCCTGGGGAGGTATGTACAAACCTGGCTAATTAAAATCCCCATATACGTAATATTATGGGAGAAAGGGTAAATATTCTTTCATCCACACCAAAAATGCAAAGCCGCTTCTCCCAGGGAGCTTGTCCCTCAGCATCTTGAATGGATAATCAGAGTGTGCTGGCATTCAGCAGTAATCAATTAGCACCTACTTTAGATTAAATTGAGAATATGTAAATTGGGCTTCTCATCAGGCTGCGCAGTCAACATTTCAGAGAGATTTGCCCTGCTGCAGAAGCATTCAAAATAAATGAAGCACAGAAATCTTTTGGAGAGTAGCGGCTGGTGAGCTGCGCCTTAATTCCACAGCCTTTTGAAAGAAGCTGCAGTTGTCCAGTTTGATTGAGGCCAATCCCTCTGGCCAAGGTTACCTCCCTGTGAGATGGATGCGCGCCATTTAAGCATCATCACAAATCATGGCATATCGGTTGTGTGCTGGCAAGTATGCTGTAATGTTGCTTGCCTGTAAGTGGTCATAAATGTTCCCTGCTGAGACACATTGTCCCTGTGCGTAGAGAATGGTGCTAAGTGGACCAGAACTGTTTTACACGCTACAGAAAGGCAGAAAAAAAGAACACAATGGGCAGTGTTTCTATGTCACTGGAGGAATGGTTTGTGCTTCTCAGTCCCCTTCATAATGGACCAAGAGCCACATAATGTTTATGTGGAAGAAGCACACAAACAGACCTTTGGAAATAATAAAAGTAAAGGGACCCCTGACCATTAGGTCCAGTCGTGACCAACTCTGGGGTTGCGGCATTCATCTCGCGTTATTGGCCAAGGGAACCGACGTACAGCTTCCGGGTCATGTGGCCAGCATGGCAAAGCCGCTTCTGGCGAACCAGAGCAGCACACGGAAACGCTGTTTACCTTCCCGCTGTAGTGGTACCTATTTATCTACTTGCACTTTGATGTGCTTTCGAACTTCTAGGTTGGCAGGAGCTGGGACCGAGCAACGGGAGCTCACCCCGTCGCAGGGATTGAAACCGCCGACCTTCTGATCGGCAAGCCCTAGGCTCTGTGGTTTAACCCACAGCACCACCCGCGTCCCTTGGTATTAATAAACACGTGCAAATAATAATATCCCCCACTTTTAACCAATTCAGCCATTTCCTGATGCAAAACGAACACTAGGCCATTCCACCTCCAGAACTGGATACCGTAGCAACCTATTTTATGCAGATGTGAGGATTAATGAATATTTTTACAGTAAGTCATGGATCTTAACGATTGGTGCAGCTAATGATAAAGGTAGGGAACCAAACACTCAATATGCACGTTGTGAAAAAGGGCATTGCTCAATTCCCCACAGCATTTTCTCTTAAAAAAGGAGGTCACATATCTCCTGCTACTTATTAAAATCCACAGGATACTTTAGGATGCCTACCTGCGGAATGTGACATCGGTTCTCATTAGTCAGAAGGAGTGAGGTGTCACGAAATCCAAAGCAGGAGAGGGAAGAGAGTTCTTAAAAGCTGCGCTGTCCTATGTAGCTTTGTCCCCTTATTCCATCAAAGGGTCCACACTGCATTTTACAAGCACTGGGAAACTCACACGCCTCACTGCTTACTGGCAGGTAGGCTAGCAATACTGTGTTGTTATTGAGTAGGTTGTCAAGTTTTGAAACCCTGGGCTCTTTCTCAGAGCCGTAGCTACGGGCGCGCGGGGGGGGCACTACCCAGGTTTTTTGCCCCTGATGAAGCCTCCAGAGGGGCGCCATTGAGGCTCCCTGCCTGTGTGTATGTGTATGCAAATGCGTGTGAGGGGGTGCCAAACTGGATCTTTGACCCGGGTGAAATAAAGCCTAGTTTCACCCCGTCTTTCTTGTTTCTCAATATTTCTATTTGACCAGGGCCGTCTTAAGCATATCTGGCGCCCTGGTTCGAACTATCCCTCCGGCGCCCCCCCCCTGTTTCCGAGCGCGGCTGTCTGGCGGGCGCAGCGTGGCTTTCACGGGCACTGCAACGCGGCACCCCCCTGGTGCCCTGGCGCATTGCGCCACCCAGCCTTGCCTTAGGGCCGGCCCTGTATTTGACCATTTGCCTTGTTGCCGTTTTTCTTAATAAAGTTTCAAAATTTGACTAGTGGTGTCTATGCAATATGCTGACCTCAAAAATCTTGCAATCCCTACACGCCCAGACTGCTTGGCTTTTGGAAATCTAAGATCAGGGTTCTAAAAAACAGCGCATTTCCCCACTCTCTGGGAGCAGTGGTAGACCTATATTTTTGGGGGCCCGAAAACTGTTATGGGAGCCCCTTCATAACCAGCAACAAGGTCTGGGTAACCACTGTTATCTTCTTTACTGGGGTTGTTTCACAACAGATCACCACACCTTTATAACATCTGTGCTATTGACTCTCAAACTCTGGGATTGTTGAACTGCACAGCTGCAAACCAGGGATTTGAATTCCTCTGCCTAGGCTTTTAAAGTCGTTTGTAGGCTACTGATGTCACTCAGCTGTTGCTGGTTTGATTCTGGTTTAGTTTTTTAGTTTATGTTTCATTTTTATATCTTTTGATTTTAATTTTCTACTTGTGAACTGCCCAGATAAGTTTTGTTATTGGGTGGTGTGCATGTGTTTGTATTTACACACACACACACACAAATAAAGCAAAATATATAAATGTGGCAGAGATGTGTTCCTGAAGTATGATTGCAATGCAGTCAGAAAGTGGAAGAGCTCCTGGATATCTTACTCCTGTTTCTGTTTCTTTTTTAATTTTAAAAATGCAATGGATGCTAATATAATATTATAATATCCCAGATCATATTTTATCCCAGTTGGTATCTGTATTGGACTTGAATTGATATTATATATGTGTTGGTGCTGTTTTAAATTGTGTGCATAAGGGATTTTTTAAAGTTGCTTTTATACATATATGCAAATATTTTAATTGTTTTTATATATGCAACTGTTCTATATGGAACATGCTTTATTGTATTGTGGGAATTATATAAATAAATATTATTTTAATAAATGTTATGCAACCACTAGCTGAAAAAGGGACAGATTTTTCAGACTCACCACACAAAGTAAGCCATTAAAAAATTAGCTTATTTTGTGATTTTACTAAGAGTCGGTTGGAATTTTACTAAGACTTTGTTGAGTACATGCCAGTGTCACACACACACACACACACACACACTGCACAAGCTAAAATGATCCCATAAAAGACCGAAATGTCACCTTCAACAAATCATATGAAATCTGACAAAATAGAAAGTGACAATAGAAAATGCATATATACACAAATATGCATTGTGATTTATTTATTTTTGCATATATTATATGCAGGATACAAACATGATAAATTAAAGCAAATACACAAAACAGGCTACAAGTGTAGCACAATGTGATGAAGATTCTTTCAGTGTGTGTGTGTGTGTGTGTGTGTGTGTGTGTGTGCATATGATATTGAGAAGTAATTGCAGGCTACCAGTAATTCAGATAATTTGATGATTGTTCTGAGGTTGCTAATTTTGTCTAACCAAATCCTATTAGATTGTTGCTGCATTCTTTTTCTTCCTCCAACTCCCAGGATAGGACTTATATGCTAATTGCAACCAGCATATGTAAATTAGACCTCATTTCCATTTCTTAAAGAGATAAGAACCGTTTTTTGTGCCAACTGAATCATTAAAATAAGCCACCTTTGCAACAACCTCTCAATCTGCCACAGATAGGGATATATATGTGATTAAGAATTTATTCTGCTAAAGGCAGTTCTCAGGACTTACTTTTTTAAAAAACTTGCAATTTATTTTTATTTTATTATTTTGCCAGGGGTAGGTCCCCTTCTCAATACGGGGACACAGAGTCTCTAGATTTTGGGGCTTCCAAGAGCTTAATCTGATTTTGCTCTCACACATAACATGGATTTATGAAAGAAGATTTTTCAACTGCAAATATAAAAGTACTTAGATGTAATCTAATTGTCTAAAAATTTAATATAAACCCAGCTGAAACAAATAGCGCTTTTCAGATTTACAAATAAAATCCAAGTGTACAGTGACTCGCTAACTGAAATTTGTTTGCACAAATCTTTGAATTCATACTGTAGATATAGATGTGATTTATTTTAATTCATTGTGAAGTTTCCTTCCAACTAGGGTTTTAAAGAACACAACATCAAGGAAATATAAAAGGCTTATTTGGGATAAAATATTCAAGCTGGTCTTTCACACTTTTGCAGTAACTGCCACATTGCATGATTTGCGTCTAACTGGTGGGCAAAGCAGTAAGTAACTGATCCATCACCCTGGGAATTAGCTATGTCACTCCCCTATGTCACTCCCTGGCTGGTATCTGCCCCATGTATCAGGTAGCAATCCAATACGAAGCTTGATCCCAAACGCAATGACTCTGCATTACATACAATTGCCTCATTAAAGCTTTAGGGAAGCAGTCAAAAAGTTTATCATGCCTGAAAGGGCTTCCAGTCTCTTTACACTAGCTAACATGATTACGCTGGTCTGCAGTGTACTCAGAATCAGGTCCACAAAAAGCAGAAAATGCAGCAACTAATCGGGGAGGGGGGGAACACTGTTTCTTTAAAACTCTTACAGTTTCACCATAGCCTTATTTTCTTTTGTTTTGGTTGACCATTTAAGTTCAAGCAAAAGAACAGAAACAGGAATAGGGGTGGAGAACCTTTGGCTCTCTAGATGTTGAACTGCATCTCCCATCAGCCCCAGCAAACGTTGGCCAGGCATGATGGAAGCCGTAGTGCAGCAACATCTGGAGTGCCAAAGGTTCCGCACACCAGCTGTACGTTCACATGGTCATTTCCAAACCTGGCTTTCAGGGTACCAGTTAGATGAGCTCTTGGGCATCTTCTCCATGCAGATAAGAGCATAGCCTGGTGTTACGCTAATTTGCACCCCTAGAATTTGGTGGTGGTTTCAAATGTAGTTTACTATATGCTACCAGGGTCGGAAAGGTCTGCCACTTGGTAACAAAGAAGACAGATCCCACTGTACTCACATGCATGTTCTTCCATGTGTCTAAAGGGCACACTGGGTTAGGAATGGATGTGAACTCTCAGAAAATGTGAAGCACACAAGACCCAGTTCAAACCAATTCCTTATCTTCCTAGCTTGTCTTACAGCTGGCATCTGCACTTCTAAGAATGTCATTCACTGTAATAATAATAATTATTATAATAATTTATTACTTACCCTGCCCATCTGGCCGGGCCTCCCCAGCCACTGGGCGGCTCTCAACAGAATATTAAAAACATGATAAAACATCAAACATTAAAAACTCCCCTAAACAGGGCTGCCTTCAGATGTCTTCTAACAGATAGATAGTTGTTTATTTCCTTGACGTCTGATGGGAGGGTGTTCCACAGGGTGGGCACCACTACCAAGAAGGCCCTCTGCCTGGTTCCCTATAGTTCCCTATAGTTTCACTTCTCACAGTCAGGGAACTGCCAGAAGGCCCTCGGCGCTGGATCTCAGTGTCTTGGCAGAACGACGGGGGTGGAGAAGCTCCTTCGGGAATACTGGGCTGAGGCCGTTTAGGGCTTTAAAAGTCAGCACACTAATATGCCCAAACCCATCTTATTTCACAAAGATACCATCAAGCTGTTATTTTGGTGCTAGCGGGTCCATATTCATGTTTTATGCATTCATTTTAAGTGTTGCCCTTGCCATTTTTCTTCAGGTTGGCAAAACACTGCTGTAATGTTTTATAGTCTGCAAGCATTCTAGTGTGCTGTTGCACCACATCGAGTTGTATACCTGAATGATATAAAAAGGCACAGGCGTGGTTTTCCTTTTGACCGCAGGATATTTGTGATGGCCTATTATCCCTCTCCAGGCCTGCCATACCGTAGGAGTTATATGTTCATGCATATAAACTGCTGCGAAAGAGAGATCCTGACAGTGGTCACAAACAGATCTACTCATCAGAGAGCTCAAGGTTGGCTGTAAACAGAGCCTGCCCTACTATTTGGCAGAGTGAGGCAACTGTCTCAGGTGGCAGATGCTCACAGGCAACTATAGCAGTCTGTTGCTATTCCCTCTGAGCCCCTAGCATTGCTACATGGTCACTTCTTGACCTCCTTATTTTACCTGCTCTCTCAGGTGTGGTGACAGATGCTCTGCATCACCTCAGATCAGCAGCTCACTTAGGTTTTTTTTAGGGAATGTAGGAGTGAAAAATGTCATCTGTTTCAGGCAGCATAATGCCTTGGGCTTGCCCTGGATGCAACTCCCTTTTCAGAGTACATTCAGTTGTCAAATGGTGTGACATTCATTGAAATAAACTTATGCAAAAAAAGGGGGGGTCATGCATGAAGCAACACCATATACAGGGGCAGATCTACTATGAAACTAATGAAGCTTAAGCTTCAGGGCCCTTCATCCCAGAGGGGCCCCAGAAGCGACTTTATTCTTGCATGTATATAACATTTCTTTAATTTCCAACCCCCCCTAAACTTGAAAACTACAAGGCGTAGGAAATACTTATTCGCACCAGTGGCTTTGACATGCGAAACAATCCAGTACAGCCATTTTAATCAAAATCTGAGCTGTAATACTTAATTTTTATTTTAAAAATTGTGGTGATTTTCTCATGGAACAGCCCCACTGAAGAAGATAACAGTGGTTACCCAGACCTCATTGCTGGTTGCAAAGGAGTCCCAAAAATGTAGGTCCACCACTGGCTGCACATCCTGCTGGCCATATATCCTGCTGCTGGCAATGGGAATGCGGGTGCTTGGGCACTGTCTGTAGATGTGAGCATGAGCCAGAACTGAGCTGCAGACAGCTGTCAGAGATGAGAGGAGTCAGGAGCTGGGATCCAAGAGCCTGGAGATGTGCCAAGGAGTCGAAGGACAAAGCCAGGCCCAGAAGTCAGAGCTGATGAGCATACTGAAACACACAATAGTCAGAGAGAAACATTTTTGCTCAGGCAAAATACCAGCCCAAACATGAAAGCCTTTTACAGTCCTGTCTAGGAGGGCCCAGTGGTCAGCCTCTGAGTGGATGGCTCCAGTCCAGAGCTTGCGAATACTTCTCAGCCCAGGGAGATGCTCCAACCTGCACTTCTCGTGATTCACCACATGGGGGAGCTGAATATAGGAACCAAGGGTTCCCAGCTTCAGCACCTGACAGCATTTAAGCGTACACAAGAAGTACGGTAAATGCAGATGTGTTGGCCCATAAGGTGGGAGCCAGTGTGGGGGGAGCAATTCAAAATCCTTATTAAGGCAATACCTCTATTAGGTTAACCACAAAAATATTGTGGGAGCTTTTGAGTTCTCCAAAACTCTTCATCAGATGACCCCTCCCCCCACAAAAACACCCAGGGTTGGTAGGACAGAGGGGGGGGAGAAACGATTGGCTGGTGGTCTGCCTCTTTTCTCAAGATGGAATGGTTGGGAGGAGGTAACACCAAGCACACCTGAGAGGGAGAAACACACCATGGCCATTTCCCATTGTTTCAACTATTAAAAAAACCCAACTGTTGCTCAGCTAGCACACTATTTCATGACTTGAAAGTACAGTTTCTGCATTTCGGCTGTGTGCACACACTAACGCTTTAAAGCACATTCAAAGCACATTCTTTCCCCCAAAGAATTCTGGGCACTGTAGTTTGTTACGGGTTCCTGGGAATTGTAACTGTGAGGGATAAGCTGCTTCTAGAATGCGCTTCATACAGACTGTATCTCATACACATTTTTGAATATTTTTCAGTATTTGCAGTAGGGAGAAGGAAAGGAAGCACTTTAGTGGTGTGCATATCACCAGCTTAAAATGCAGCTCGGTTCTCCCTTTTCTCGATATGGATCAAAGCTAATTGGACACACACACACACCACTTCATAATATGTAACAGAATAGATATGGGCCACATGCCTACTGCTTCTCAAACCAGTGGTTGGAACACACAGGAGCGGTGCTAGGGCTTTTTGCGCCCTAGACAAAACCACCTTCTGGCGCCCCCCGGGCGCGTGCGTCATGACGCACGCACACACACCGCTGATGCCCCTGCATCCCCTCCATTGGCGGGAGGAGCACGGGCCAAGGGGGGAGCTCGGCACCCTCCCGCCTGTGGAGGGGACGCTTTGAGCTCCTCAGCGGCGGCGGCTGCTGCCGCTGGGGAGCTCACAGCGTCCCCTCCGTGGGCGGGAGGGCACTGAGCTCTCCTTTTGGCTCGCACTCCTCCCGCCTGTGGAGGGGACGCTGGGGGCTCCTCGGCGGGCGAGCGAGCGGGCGGGCGGCGGCGGCAGCGCCCATAGCTGAAGGCTTCGGCTGCGGGCGCTCGCCGCCACTACCGCTTGCTCGCTTGCGGCGGCCGCTGTCGCTGGGGAGCTCTCGGCGTCCCCTCCATAGGCGGGAGGAGCACGAGCGCGCGCCTTGGGAGGGTGGCGGTGGCGCGGGGTTTTTGCGGGGCAGGCTCGGCAGCGCCCCCTCCATTTTCGCACCCAAGGCAATGGCCTAGTCTGCCTAAATGGACGCACCGGCCCTGGGAACACACACTGCATGAACACACTCTCCACTGGATGGAGAGTGAATAGCAGTGTGTACCAGGATGTGCACATTAGAGACAGCCGTTGTGAATGTGCAGGTGACAGAGCATGCGCAGGTGATGGTTTCGTTAAATAGGATGCAGGATATGGGATAATAACAGGAGCAGGGAAGGAGACCAGGTAATTGGCATTGGGTGAACACATCCCTGCCCCCTCTCCAGTGTGTGCAGCAGTGTAAAACTGTGACTTGAAATGCAGTGAGGGTGGGGAGCAGCCTCACTGTGTGTTAAGCTACTGATGTGTCCATTGCCACAGTTTCTCAAGAAACGGCAGGCTAGCTACGGAGAGTGCGCATGGCTTCACAAACCAACAGTGGGAGCGCACTGGTTGCAGCGTGAACGGGTGTTTGTACACAGCCTCTGCCAAGAAGGAATGAGTTTTCCACCCTCTTTCACCCTCATCTGTGTCTCCTCCTGCAATTACTTAGCATTATATTTGTAAGCATTTTTAACCCCAAAAGAAAGCATTCGGAGAGGCACGCTGTGTGTACGAGAGAGGCATCGCGCAAAGTTGGAGCTGTATTTCATCGTATCGCATCGCATCGCTCTGCATTTTAAAGAGGCGAATTAATCACTAAACTGCTGTTCAGTGCTTTAAACTACCAGCTGTTCAGCGCCCTGAATTACAAGATTTATCCTTCAGGATTGTTTTGTGAATCATTCCCTTCCCAGACTTCCGCAGAAAACCTTCCGAGCCCAGTCAGAAGAACCTTCTGGGGAGCGGAGGAGGGGGATTAGGCAGCCTGACATCTGGCTCCTCTTTGGTCTTCCACACATATCAGATGACATGATGACAGCAAATCCCTGGTGGGCCTTACAGCTTAATTACCAGGATCATGGGCTTTTCCTCTCTTACCCACTCTCTTGGAATTTTATTCAAATGTGGGGGGTTGAGGGATCTTGCTAATTCTGTCCTGTCAAGCTTTCTGCAGCCCTGCTGTAACTGCAAGGAAAATGCACGGAGCTCACACAAAGCAGCTGGGAACAAACACCGGAGCACCTCCGAGTCGAGAGACCAGCGAGGGCGGCATGCCAGAGAGGGAGCAGCCTTTTCTACAGTTCTCACTGAGGCAGAAAACCTATTTGCAGCACTGTGGCCTCTGAGCTGGTTACAACATCCCCTGTGCGCAGCTGATGCTACCTTGCTTGCAAGTGGGCTAGAGATTCAACTCCATGCACTGGGAATTCCAGTTAGGGGCAATTGTCTGGGGGAAGAAAGTCTATGACCCAGACATTATTGTCAAGGGTGTAGAATTGGAGCAATTCTTCCCAGTGTAAAGGTTATTCAGTTGGAAAAGTTCTTACAACTACGCTATAACTTGAAAGAGTGCAAAGTCCGTAGGGCGCATGCAGAAGGCGCCAGGCTCATTCCCCAGCATCTCTGGTTGAAAGGATCAGGCGCCAAGTGATGGCAGAAATCTCCACCTAAAAAAAAACCACTGAGGCCAAAGCAGACCATATTGAAGGACCAATCGTCTGCCCATGGTCTAAGGCAGCTTCCTATCACATTCCTAAAACATGTACTTGTTGACTCATGCAATTAGCTATGTGCTTAAGGCTCATGACAGACAAGAGGTGAAGCCAGCCTGCATGATCTGCACTGGAAATGTGCATTATTCAGGGAATCACATTAACCTTCTTCAGTGGCTGTCATGCTCTCTCCCCCATCTGAGCAAACATAATGATCTGCTATCTTTTGGTGCACAACAGCAAGGCCGAGAGGCAGTCCATGTTGTCTGGGCAGCCCAGGCTTGCACACCCAGGAAAGGTCACTTCCATGCTGCTAATGCAGCATAAGCAATGTGGGAGGCAGCAATCATGAGTTAGCAGTCTCTGCAGCCACAGCAGGCACTGGGATTCTCCCGTGGTTTGAATTCACCCCCAGAGGCGTTGTCTCTCGAGACGGATGGATGGCCGCCGAGCCCACATAACACCGATCCTGAAAGACCTACATTGGCTCCCAGTATGTTTCCGAGCACAATTCAAAGTGTTGGTGTTGACCTTTAAAGCCCTAAACAGCCTCGGTCCAGTATACCTGAAGGAGTATCTCCACCCCCATCGTTCTGCCCGGACACTGAGGTCCAGCGCCGAGGGTCTTCTGGCGGTTCCCTCACTACGAGAAGCCAAGTTACAGGGAACCAGGCAGAGGGCCTTCTCGGTAGTGGCACCCACCCTGTGGAATGCCCTCCCACTAGAGGTCAAAGAGAACAACAATTACCAGACCTTTAGAAGGCATCTCAAGGCAGCCCTGTTTAGGGAAGCTTTTAATGTTTCATTTCTGTATTTTAATGTTTTGTTGGAAGCCGCCCAGAATGGCTGGGGGAACCAGGCCAGATAGGCAGGGTATAAATTATTATTATTATTATTATTATTATTATTATTATTATTATTATTATTACATGTAATTAGCATCCTGTCAGAGACAGCAGGGATGAGTGATCTCCCATCCCTCCATTGCAGCCACCCTCCATGAGGGGGAAGCCTCCTGTCCTTAGAGGATATAAGATTTAGTACCCTGGAAGATCAGGGTTTAAATTGTGATGGTAGCCTCTGCAAGTGCAGGAGCTTCCCCACTTCAGGCGTTGGCCCCCCAACTCATGGAAGACAGTGGATGCAGTGATGAGGAGAGAGATGGGTAGCCAAGAGTTCTCATGCTCTTGCTCTCTCTCTTGCTTATTCAATCAACACAGACTTGAGCCTTGGCTTCCTACATCTTAGCCACTAAACCATGGTAGTGGGGACCATTTTTCCAGCCCAAGGCCCACATTTTTCTCTGGACAATATTCTGAGGGCCAGATGCCAGTGACAGGCACCACATGAATTGTCTCAATCTGCCCTCTGGTGTTGAGTTCTTGTTTGTTTGGCATATTTACATACTCCCTCCCTCCCTCCCTTCTGTCCTGGAGCCCAAGACAGCATACATGGGGTACTCAAGGGGTCTCTAATCCAGGAACCTCTTTATTCAGCTCTACCTCTACTGACCAGACCCAGATCTGCATAAGCAAGGCGGCTATCATCCAACTTCAGACCTCTGTCCTTCTCCGCATGGCTACACTTCGGCCCTTACTCCAGGGGTGACTGGCCTGTGGTTCTCCAGATGTTGTCGGCCTCCAACATCCAGCAGCCCCCAGCCATCTTGGCTAATAATAAGGGATGATGGGAGCTGTGATCAGCAGCTTCAAAGGTTGTTCGCTCCTGCTTCAATTGATTGTGGTTGCAATGCCAAAGTGTGTTCTGTCCTGAAACAGCTCTGATCCAAGTGAAATGGCTACCTTCCATTGCTGCGGTAAACAATTGGGTATTTCACTAATAAATATAATTCTTTTTATAGTGATATATTTTATATTTGCACATGGATATCTGGTAGTTGGTTCCTGCAGAAAATCATGCAAACGTGATTTGTTCTGCTGTTAGTTTACACTGCCTTAGGAATAAAAATGCCTATAATAATAAACAGTAATACTGTAGGGTCAAATGTAAGATAAAGGTACCCCTGACCATTAGGTCCAGTCGTGACCGACTCTGGGGTTGCGGCGCTCATCTCGCTTTACTGGCCTAGGGAGCCAGCGTGCAGCTTCCGGGTCATGTGGCCAGCATGACAAAGCCACTTCTGGCAAACCAGAGCAGCACACGGAAATGCCGTTTACCTTCCTGCTGTAGCGGTACCTATTTATCTACTTGCACTTTGATGTGCTTTCGAACTGCTAGGTGGGCAGGAGCTAGGACAGAGCAACAGGAGCTCACCCAGTCGCAGGGATTCAAACCACCGACCTTCTGATCGGCAAGCCCTAGACTCTGTGGTTTAACCCACAGCGCCACTCGTGTCCCTACAAGCCCTTAATTTTTTTGCATATGCCGTTTCGAGCTGCTAGGTTGGCAGGAGCTGGGACCGAGCAACGGGAGCTCACCCCATCGCGGGGATTTGAACCGTCGACCTTCTGATTGGCAAGCCCTAGGCTCTGTGGTTTAACCCACAGCGCCACCCGCATCCCTTGAGGGTCAAATGTACAGAGGGTTAAAAAAAACCCTAGGGATAGAATGGGGGTTGAAATATCCAGACCTTTGGGCAGCTGTTGAGACATTTTGATTGGCATTTTCAAGCTTGTATAGGGTTGAAACCATAGAACCATAGAGCTGGAAGGGACCACAAGGGTAATCTCTAGCCCAGCCCCCCGCAATGCAGGAATCTGGCAGGTGCCTAACCTTCAATGAAGCAGAGCCCACCACCATCTGAGGAAGTCCTCTCCACTGATGAACAGCTCTTACCTGCAGAAAGTTATTCCTAATACGTATTAGTTTTTTCCCAAACGAAGAAACATGCTGAACATCAAAAAATGCAGCGACTTAAGTCAAACTCTCTAACAAACAGCCCAATATTAAAATGTTTGTTAAAACTTATCAGGCCCATACCTCTCATTATTGTATAAACATTATTTTCACTTGTTTTACTTCTCGTTCTCCTCCTCCTCCACCACTACCACCACCTCCTCCTCCTCCTGACATTTTATGATCCCCAAGAATGGTGGCTGCTTCATTTACATTCTGAGGTCGATGACAACTTTATAAGCTCATCAAGGGACCAATGAACTCAGAAGCCCTGCATTAAAGCATTGCTGCTGACCAGAGTATTTCCAAATGCTGCACACAACATGTTACAAATTCAGCGTCATGGTACACTTGCATACACACATCAGTAAAGTCCAGTGTCATGCATGCCTTCCTAAAGCTAATCTGAAGAGAGCTTCCTCGGTGCCTAATATGCCCCTGCCTGTGACCATCTCAACCTCAGTCCGCTTCCATTGGTTCTTCTCTTCCTTCCCATGCCTTCCGATCTGCGAGTGTCTGCAGCAGGCTGTGCTCTTTAAGCAATGCTCACTCATGCAAGTGTATCAGGGCTCTTTACATGCATTAAAAGATTTTAATTGAGAGTTTGATGTATTTGACCTCATCCCTATCTGACATTTATGTGTATCACACACACACCCCAAAAGCATAGGGCAATCTGTCATGGCTGGCAAGCTCTGTTAGATAAAGAGCTGAAAGGAGGAAATGAAATATCTAGAAAGGGACTCGAGCACAGAGCAGAAAATGGAAGACAGCTGTATGAAATATCTCTTAGCTCTGTCACGTATGGGGCACAACTAGTGTTGTTATCCGCAGCAACTGCAGCAGCAAAAAAGAAAAGATCTAGATACAAACAGTGGGGACTTTCACTTCTTATATTTATATTTCTGCCTTTCATAAAATCTGAGGAAGCCTACACATGGTTCCCGAGCAACCTCCCAGGCAGAAGTGTGCCACACACTTGATTTCTGTGGCTTCAGCAAGATGGCAACCTCACATGTCTTCAGACTGTACACTGCAGCTCTATTTCTCAAGAAAGAAATAGACGTAAAAACTTTACAGTGGTCAAGCAAAAGAGACTGTCATTGTGCTGTGTGGGGAAGGGGAGAATCATACTGACATCCAGCATTCTGAGAAGTTCAATGATGTTAACAGTTCTCTTGCACTTGCTAGCTGTCTGACATATAAACTTGCAATAAAAGAAGATACTTCAAAATGCAACTTTTTAATGATTATTTACTTCTTACATAACTTTCCCCTCTATTTCCAGTGCAAAAAATGTGTCATTGCAAAACCAAAAAATAAATAAAAATAAACTCTGATAGTACTAAAACATACACCTCTCTATTCACCACCAATTTCCAGAGGAGTAAATGTTTTCTACAATTAAGGCTTCTGTTGCAGCACACAAATCACCACAATGTCAATTTAAACAGTACATAGAAGTAAAATTTTCAGGGGACTGTCTGATATATATGCCTCCTCCATTCCTTTCAAATCAGATGTTTGACAGAACATTGCTCAATGCATTTCACTGCAAAGGAACATCGAAGTAGGCGGTGATGAAACATAAAAATGAATAAATAAATTGCACTTCTGTTAAATGCACACCTTCACCCACAAAAGGGTGGTAAATACAATTGTACCTTAAATGTTAAGAAGGCTGCTTGGTTACATGTCCTAGTAACGGTAAACACATGCTAACTGTTCCCTTGACAGCATCTGTTGGGAGGCATACCTGTGGAACAGGTGCTGTCAAGGAATCACACTTTACGAAAACAACATAATTATTAGCACTGTACTGCAGTACAGTGCCTGCAACGTGGAGCAAAAGAAATTGCATAATGATATTCCAAAAGCTTGCGCAATTCTCTACCCTCATGGAGCACCGCCTTGAATCTTCCTGATATTCATCTCTTCACGCAGCTCCAAGAAGTCCTTGTGAAGCGAGTCCATCATTTCAGAAACCTTCAACACTATAATTGCAAATAAAAATATCAGTTAAAGAATCAGGTTTGGAGAAAAACCACAGCGATTTAGGGTACATCTCTGTTGATTCTTGTGCAAATGTCTTATTCATTTTCCTCACTATGCCCCAGGGCCGTTAAGAGAGGGTTCAAGCTGCGGTGAAAACAAATGGACGGGGTCCCCCACCAATGGTGGAGTGACTAAAACTCTTTACAGGGGATTTGCAACTAATGATGTCCACAGCAATTGAGATGGAATCAATTAAGATTCAGAATAAATTTGTCCATAATGGTGAAAAACATTTCCCTACATTTCTAAAACCCAGAGGCTCAGATAGATGAATTAGGCCTATACGATAACTTAGTTACCCTACAAACTGTTAAGTTATATGTCAATTTAATGGTTTAATGCCATCCCTTAAGAATCCTGGGGATCACATTTTGGTATGAATCCTGGTATCTTCTATTAGATATCTCTCGTCCCAATCTACAGCTCCCAGGGAAAAGAAAATGTCTGTTAAACCATTCTAAGATTATAGTATAGAACCAGAATGTTCAATCAATATCCCAATCAAGGCTAAATTTAAACCATCCATAAAATAGAAAAGATTTCTGTTCTAATGGTACTGCTGTAAACAGTTTGCATGCATCTTTTCCTCTGAAAAGGGTTTCTTTTTTTTAACAAAACTTATTTGTCTGTGTTAATCAAGAGGATTTATCTTAATTAAAAATCCTAAAAATATTTCCTGTAGTGATATAGTATTATGACAGTTAATTTTTCAATTAATCGGCTGAAGGTAGGTGAGATGATGGCCTGAAAAGGGAACAAACACAGATTGAGTTCAGAAAATGAAAGCCATGTGAATATGATATCATTTCGGGGGAAACCAAAGTTTCCCCATTTCAGATTTGAAGTGACAAGCCTCAGCAACACATTCCTTCCCATTACGAAACAAAACGATTGTGGTTATTTTAAGCACATTGCTTAAAAAACCAGGATGCAAAGTAGCCAAGAAGACTAGATGTTCACTTAGTTGAAGACTTAGGAAGACTTAAACATCAAAGTAGTTAGAAAGGTGAGATGCGCTCACAGATGACATAGCATAAGGTTCTGCTGCTACAAGAGCTGTTTTCCTGTAGAGCCTCTTCTCAAGTCGCAAGAGGGAAAGGCACATACCAGTAGGCTGAGTTCCTCCGTGCAGCTTATCTAGCTCAATATCCCTCATCTAGCCTGACAGTGTGATTTTTAACAAAGCCATTAGTCATTTGAATGAAGGCAGCTTGAGCACAATTGATTCTTTCTGATCCATCCCAAGGAATTAATTTTGGAGACTGCAGGGTGGTTTCCTGTAGCATAAAATGGTTCCTTTTGTGCTCCGTGAGGCCCAGACCCCACACACCACACAGCCTACGTTTTCCACACATGCAGCGAGAGTCCTTGAGGCTTAGCTGTCCAAATGTTTGATGTTGTAGGGAAATAATTTATTGAAAGAGTGGAGCACTGCCTTCCTCATTAATGGAACCTGGTATATAAAACACAGGAAAGGGCCTGCACCAGGAACAGCCAAGGAAATCGTGACATCAGCCATATATTATTCATCACGCTATTAATGCAGATTGCAAATCGCCATGCTTCTCCTCCTTTTGGTTCAGTGTGTGTTTTGGTAGCTAAGGGCATCTTTAAAATAGAGCAGGATTTCAGAGAGTTCATTCTCTCCTGGCTGATTTTATACCAGAGTGCCCCAGCTGGATTTCACGGTGACTGTTTCTCTTCATGCCCCCACAAGTGAGGTCATTTAGATTCTTTTAAGGTTGAGACAACCCATGGAGAGTTTCATCTCCATAGCAAAAAATAATAATACTTATTTCCTCTCCTCCTTCCCTGAAATGAATTGCGGAGGGAGAGAGGGGGAGAGATTGTGCAAAAAGGATTGCAAGATTGTACTGATGAGAGATGAAAGTCTGAGGCACGTCTCTCTGCCCTTCCTCATTTATCTTCTTAAACATCTCTGTCGAGGAAAGGGAAGGGCAAGGGAGCCTCCCCTCACCCCACTGCCTGAAGTAATGCTGTGTCCATGTGACACTAGAGCCCTCTTCAGGTGTTACAGCTCCCATGTTGCTCTGCACAGGGAAAAAGGAGACAGGAGGCGCCAGGAATCCCTGCCATCTGCGCATGAAGGCGTGAACACTGCAAGCATGGAGACTTTTGTGTGTAGTATGAAGGCTCAACATCCTATGAGGCAGGGCTACTCAACACTTTGATGCAGAGTCAAGAGGCCAGGTGCACGCCTTTCTCCAGCCCTCGGCCCTCTCCCTCTTTCCCCTGGCCATAGCCCTGACCAACCCCGCTCCACTGCCCACTTGAGTGCTTTTGCCTTCCTGAAAGGCACTCTCTAGCTATGGTAAGGCCTGTTGCTTGTCTGGAATGAGAATGGAGATGGCTTTTGCTTAGGAAGGTAGGAGTCACTTCCTTTGCTCAGCCCGTTTTTGCCCCTGGCACGTTTGAAAGGATTGAATGCCTAGAGGTTTGGAGTGGAGGTAGTCTGTGACATATGCATTCAAGTTAATATCTGAAAAGTTCAAATGTGGGAGCCTCTAAAGGTAAAGGGACCCTTGACCATTAGGTCCAGTCATGGCCGACTGGGGTTGCGGCGCTCATCTCACGTTATTGGCCGAGGGAGCCGGCGTACAGCTTCCAGGGCATGTGACCAGCATGACAAAGCCGCTTCTGGCGAACCAGAGCAGCACACGGAAACAACGTTTACCTTCCCGCTGTAGCGGTACCTATTTATCTACTTGCACTTTGATGTGCTTTCGAACTGCTAGGTGGGCAGGAGCTAGGACAGAGCAACGGGAGCTCACCCCGTCGCAGGGATTTGAACCGCCGACCTTCTGATTGGCAAGCCCTAGGCTCATTGGTTTAACCAACAGCGGCACCCGCGTCCCTACAAACCCCTAATTTTTTTGCATATGCCGTTTGTCCCATTCCAGACAAATCACTGCAAATCTCTCTTGCCAAATCAGGAAAGGATTCAACGCTCTGTTCAGGCATTTGGTGAACTCATAGTGCATGCAAGGTGCAACACATAGGGCAGGGTTAACATTTACCTGGGAGTACATCCCACTGAACTCAATGGAATTTACTTCTAGGTAGGAATGTTGAGAATTGTGCTATTAATGAAGTCGGACTCAGCTCAGGTTTAGGATTATCACTACAGGAATATACAGTGGTACCTTGGTTCTCGAACTTAATCCATTCTGGGAGCCCGCTTGACTCTCCAAACCGTTTGAAAACCAAGGCGTGGCTTCCGAGAAACATTCGCAAACCAGAACACTCACTTCTGGGTTTGCGGCATTCGGGAGCCGATTTGTTCAACGACTAAGCTGTTCAAGAACCAAGGTACCACTCTACCATATATCTTTGCCATTTCTCGGCCAATTTACATCTATTAAATATTAAGCCACAATTTATCCTACAGTGCGTTCCCCCCTTCCATACACACATAGTTCCTGCTCTCTTTTAGTTTCTGTAGACTAGCTAAATGTGTTAATTGTTTAGGATTAGCTCATGAAAGCCCTTCCTTTCCCCATAGAAGCCTACAGCTGCACCAATGGTTCATAATAAATGGGTATTGTTGCACTCCCATTGCCTTTCACTTCAACCCCTTAAGGTGTCAGGGCAAGAGGAGCCCAGCGGGGGCAAAGCATCTCATCTGAATGACTCAGTAGTACCCTACTCTGTTGCCACCTCTGGGTTGCAATGTCTGCAGAGGCTTTACTGGACAACGCTTTCAGTCCAACAAAATCTGAACATATAAGTAAATCAAGCACAAGAATGTGATGGTGTGGATACCAGTGATAGGCTTGTGGTGTGATAATCCAGATCATCAATACCTCGTGGCCCTTTGTTCTACCATGGTTCTGCATAATACTCATGCATGAAACATCATATGCTTATGAAGGTGGTTTTCTCACTAACTACCATGTTTGCAGCTAATGGGGGGAAATCCCATTGCAAAGCTGTGCTGTACATTGGGATGATCTAAACTGAAAAAACAATGGCTTATACCCACACAATGTCTATAGTGTAAAAACTAATGAGGCTAGCAGCATAGGCATGTTTTTCTTAGTTTCCGTTTCCTTGAAAAATAATGATCCCTAGATTCCAGTAATAAACAATATACAGAAGCATTTATACAAGATGTTTTCCCTATCAGGATAATGCTCACCGACCATCTGAGAACTGAAAGCTCTCCATAACTTGAATTTTCTTCCAAAGCCCATTAGCACACAATCTCAAGGGGAGCTAAAATTCAGCCTGCAGTCCAATACACAGTAACCCGAGATTCCCACTGAAGTCAGTGGAACTTACTTCTGCATAGGATTGTACTGCAAGGCATAAATATTATGTATCAAGCATCACATGCAATGTTTTCCCATTCTTAACACGAATCAGGCATGACTCTCAAGTGTTAATCATCAGGTGTCATTGGGGATGAGATTCAGAAACCTGACAATGCAAGGTTCCAAAAACATGCAAGAAGCTTCCACAAATACAAAAAGTTCTCCAATACAGTCACCTTCCATGCATTGAAAGATGACAAAACATACATTCAATGTGAATGAGAATGGTGGATTGAAATTCACTTTTGGAGAATACAAATCAACATTTTTTCAAGGAAGGCCCAAGTCATTGTGCTGTAGTGGCTAGAGCAGGCATCCCCAAACTTCAGCCCTCCAGATGTTTTGAACTACAATTCCCATCTTCCCCGACCACTGGTCCTGTTAGCTAGGGATCATGGGAGTTGTAGGCCAAAACATCTGGAGGGCCGCAGTTTGGGGATGCCTGGGCTAGAGAGTGTTGGACCTAGGACTTGGGAGACCAGGGCTCAAATCCCCACTCTGTCATGAAGCTCACTGGGTGGCCTTGGGGGCCAGTCACTGCCTCTCAGCCTAACCTAACCTCACAGAGCTGTTGTGAGGATAAAATGGGAAGGAGGAGAGCCGTGCCTGCCACCCTGAGCTCCTTGAGGAAAGGTGCTATATAAATGTACTTATAAATAAGCATTTCCTTCAGATTATTCCTTCTAGAATCCATTTCACCTCTAGCACAGCTCTTTTGAGCACCCATAATGTACAAATCTAGATATCCCATCATGGCAGCTGGAATCTGAGAGAGGAAACTGGTTGTAGGAAATGGCCTGAGAGTCATCTCACTTCTGCTCAGGGCCACTATAAGCAAGGCAGCTGTCACAGGAAGTGGATGTTGGAGGCAGGGAGTACCAGCAAGGTGGAGGAGGTTGATGGAGTTGGGTCATCTGGCCTGTCCCTAGGCTCCCTAAACGTACCTACAAAACTATGCAAGCAGTAGCAGTGCTCCAGGGGGCCTCCCAAGCAGCATGGCAAACTGCTTCTGAAACTGAGAAGGAACTTAGGAAAAGAACACAATACGCTTGACACACAACACAGATTTTTTTAAAAAAATGACACTGACTGAACACATACAAGCCCAAAGGAGCAATGTAAATAATAATAATTTGAATATATAATTAAATATATAATTAATGCTTGCATGCATTAATCAATACTTCTGCAGCTGCCTTTGCATTCTAGCTTTCTCTTATCATTTTATATTATTTTTGCAAGCCTTTGCTTCTTCTCACAGCCTAGATGTCTCTTCCTTTAATGAAGTATGGCCAGGCATTGTGTCATCATTACCATCAACACGCATACAAGTTACTATCCTAGTTCTCTTGAGTGCCAGCCTTCCTGCAACCAAAATAGCACAGAAGGTATCATGAAAGAGGTTGTCGGCAAGCCCAGGGAACTCCCAAGGTCTGCATAAGTGCAAAAGATATTTTGGGGTAGGGGAACTAAGAAAAGGACTTCCTCTCTGACCCAAAACAGGCAAATGAGACAGAGACTCCCATCTGTGCTACACATTTAAAACAGTATCAGACCGTCACTGCTGGGAACTGTAGTTTGTTAAGGGTCCCAGAGCTTGCTGGGAAGAGGAATTGATTGTTGAACCACTCTGGGAACTGCAGCTGTTTAAGAGTAGCAGGAGTCTCCTAACAACAAACTACAGTTCCCAGGATTCTTTGGGGGAAGCCATGACTGTTTACTCCTTTAAATGCAATGCACAGATGGGGCCAGAACGCTGACTGTTGGGGGAAGGGGGAAATGGGTGGGAGGCAAAATTGAATGTAGCATTGTGGAAGCAGGTCTATAGATTGCTAACTGGCCGGCTGAAAGGCTGAAAAATGACACTCCACATTGCGCTATCTGGTTGCATTCTCTAAATGCTAGAATGAAATGTAAACATTGACCTTAAGATTTTGGAGACAAGCTAGGCAGGCTAGTGTGTGCAGCACTGTCTAAGCTTCATGCACTGGCAGAGTATAACTATTCTCCAGAATTCAAAGGCAAGGGAAAGGTGAGACCCCTGAGCTTAATGGGAAAGAATACAGTCTTCCCAGTGGCAGTCAAAAACCTGGGAGGTCCAGCCCTGTCAAAAGAGAACTGGATGGAGCTTAGAGTTTTGTCAGCGCCTTATAGGGACAGAAAGGAAACAGTGTGAATACAGCTGGCTGCTAGAAATCCAGTGGAAATTAGCAACCGAGTGACAAAAAATTAGAAAAGAATGGAAGCAAGTTCCCTGCCACCGTGAAACTCGCGTTTAACAAAACATATATGCCGTGTACATTTTATTTCACTGCTATTGAAAAACGTGCACAAACCAGAATGATATTCTTGCCAGAGGATAATGGCAGGACTTTTGAGAATGGACATGGTTTATATTGTGTCACCATTCTTTAATCAACAATTAACAGAACAGGACAACAACTTCTTTGGTAGAAGTGTCAATGTAAGCCTTTGGTATTGATTACCATGTCATGGGAATTTCACTGCAAGTTTGTCATACTGTATAAGATTTACAGATGGAATGAAATATATGCAAACTTTACCAGTTGTTCTAACTTTCCCAGTAAACCTGCATTTCCCAGGAAAGTGTAGAGCTTCACATGAAAAAGAGTTGTAAATTTGAATTCTACACGTTATTAAATGCAAGAAACTATCATTAAACTTTTCAGGATAGAACACATAAACAAAATGGATCTGGCTCCTGGACTATATGAAAGAATGCTTAAGTTAACGTACTATGCTAAGCTTATAAAACAGAGAACTGTACAGTATTGATTTCTGGCAGATTCAGGAAATGTTACTTTGATACTTCCTGGAGATAAATGATGACAAATGCTTGTTTGATATACTTCTTCATTCTGATATTTATCTGTTTACATAAATACTTCAGTTGTATTATTTACAACACATTTCCTTCTTAATTTTTTATTTGGTTACTTTGTTCTTACTTTTAAAAAAAATACACAAATTAAGATTGGATGCTTCCTAGCTTTTAACTACTCTGCTCTGTATACAATATGGTCTCTTACAAATTTCACATGTCACAACACTTTGAAACTCCTTGCACAAAATTTTGCTTTGTTGTACTATAGCACCTTTCTCAACCTGAACATCAGAGAAGGCATCCTGTCACAAGCCTACGCTCTTCCCAGGCAAAATGTTGGGAGTGCCAGACAGAAAGTGCAGCGAAAGATTACATTACTGTATGAAGCCTCTTTTTCAAGATGTTTGAAGCTAAGGTTGCATTTGCAGAAGTGTGGCAATCGTTAACCTAGCTACACCCTTTGCCTGGGGAACTTTATTCCTTTTGCCTGTAGGAACTGACTCAGCCCTTTCATGCTATTTTGGAAGCTGATTTGCATGAAACGAGACCGTATGGAAGACCTGTCACCCTTTCCACCATAGCTGCCAAGTATCCCGTATCCGCCGGGAAAACCCCTTTTTTCTTACCGTTTCCCGGCGGTCTCCCGTTTAGGTTAAAATCCCGGTATTGTCCCTTAAATCGGCTTCGGCCAGGCGGCCATTTTTCTGGTGCCGCTTTGCCCTTCTATGGGCACCAGAAAATGGTGGCGCCGGCGCCGGAAGTCGCTTCCGCGCATGACCGGAAGTTGCGTGACGCGACTTCCGGTGGCGATTTGCCCTTCTATGGGCATCAGAAAATGGCGGCGCCGGAAGTCGCTTTTACGTGCTTCCAGTCATGCGCGGAAGCGACTTCCGGTGCTGGCGCCGCCATTTTCTGGTGCCCATAGAAGGGCGAAGCGCCACTGGAAGTTGCGTCACGCAACTTTCGGTCATGCGCGCGCTGCTGATCCCGGATCTTTAGGTCCCGAACTTGGCAGGTATGCTTTCCACAGAACGAGGAATTTTGAGCAGCTAAAATGTTCTGTGTGTCCACCAATGCAGGATAGATTAAAAAAATAGGATTTTGACAAGATCAGATGAGAAATAAAATACAACAGATTCCGAGATTTATCACAAATTATCGGGAGGGGATTAATTAGGCCTTGGTTATATTATCCCCAAATTTCCATCACTTCTGCAATTGTTACGGGGCTACAGGAGGTACTACCAAGTAAGTAATGCTGCTTTTTAAGTACTGCCATTTTTTAAGGTCACTGCACATTTTTTGCAATATTCATTCACAAAATGGTACATTTCTACTCCATGTATAAAACATAGGGTGCTGCAAGCAAACGTGGTTTCCTGACACATATCCCCTTACCATTTGCATGATTGATTGATTTCATTTATATATTGCATTCAATCAATGAAACCAAAACAATTTAAACCACTTTCCTTGCACTCACATTGTCGCTCTCCTCTGGAATAGGCAGGGGTTATATCCTAAATCGATCAGTAAATGATATTTTGTGGTGTCCCACCTTTCCTGTTAGTGAAGATCAGACAGGAAAAGCAAGTGGGCTGTAGGATTCTTTGCTATAACTCGCTTCATATCGGGTGAGGTGGGGGCGGGAATCAGATACAGAGCAAAACGTGAAAACATGGAATGTAAAGTCCTCATCACAAAAAAATTCCCAGAAATTTTTTGATGAGTTTAGTAGGATGTGAACTTCAACAGACCTACTGGCATTTGGCACTGGTTATTAAAAAAAAAAAATTCCTTAGATCAAAAACGAGAAAACTGAACTTTGGAGGTTTTCCATACAGTGAAACCAATCAATCTTCTTGACCTTCTCCATTTCCCCCATCCAATCTCTACTTGATTCCCCACAGATCTTACCAAAAGGCTTCGCCTTTGGCAGATAGATCAGTCACAAACTCTTGAGTCATCTCCTGACTGATACCAATTGCATACAGTGGTGCCTCGCTTAACGAATGCCCTGCTTAACGAAATTTCCGCTTAACGAAAGGTTTTTTCTAGCGGAGGTTGCCTCGCTAGACGAATTCGTTTTATGAAAAATTCGTCTAGCGAATCGCGGTTTCCCATAGGAATGCATTGAAATTCAATTAATGCGTTCCTATGGGCAAAAAAAAATTCAAAAAAATTCAATGCATTCCTATGGGATTCGCTAGACGAATTTTTCGTTATAAGAAAAGATCCGTGGAACGAATTAAATTCGTCTAGCGAGGCACCACTGTACTTAGATAAGTCAAGTTGCATAGTATCCAAGGGCAGCCAATTTCTTTGGGCATCTGAGGCAGAAAATTTCACAAATACCTCTTCCTTGAGGTAAAGAAACACAACAACAAATGAAATAATTACCAATTTGCTGTCCTTTCAGGACACCTGAAGTCAGCTGCCCGAGGCAGTCACCAAATGCTACCTAATGGTAGGGCCAGCCCACAAACATGAGCACAACAAATTTCTTGGCACATGTTGAAATCTGTTCCAACAATAGAAACACCGAAGCATTTGAGCAGATGCGCTTAATCATAAGGATTTTGGTACCACCAGATCCAGAACTATGGCTGTATAATTCCTTCATCAGTCCTTGACATATGGCAACATGAACACAATTCCGCCCCCATGTATGTAAAATACATTCAAGAACCAAACAAATTTTATGCCAGAATCTGCATTTAAGCCACAATGGGCATTCCAAATGTCCTTTGAAAGAAACAAAGGCTGGATCTACACTCACCTTTTAAACGTTATTAGAAATACAAGAAAAGTCCTCTTTGGTTTCTCTTTTTTGCTTTGTTTCCACACCATCTACAGTACCTGGTTTCTGGTAGGGGGTTGCTGTGTAGTACCTTCTGGTATCACATTTTAATAATGCATTGTAAGGTGGCGCTGTGGGTTAAACCACTGAGCCTAGGGCTTGCTGATTAGAAGGTTGGTGGTTCGAATCCCTGTGACGGGGTGAGCTCCCGTTGCTTGGTCCCAGTTCCTGCCAACCTAGCAGTTCGAAAGCACGTCAAAGTGCACGTAGATAAATAGGAACCGCTACAGCGGGAAGGTAAACGGCGTTTCTATGTGCTGCTCTGGTTTTCCAGAAGCGGCTTTGTCATGCTGGCCACATGACCTGGAAGCTATATGCCGGCTCCCTCGGCCAATAATGCGAGATGAGCGCGCAACCCCAGAGTCGGTCACATCTGGACCTAATGGTCAGGGGTCCCTTTACCTTTTAAACATTAAAAAAGAACGTCATGTGGCTATATGGTTATCATTCCTTAACTCTTTGTTAGTGTTTAAAACCATGAATGTACCATAGATCCGATCACAGGCTAACAAAAGAAACTGGTTAGTTGTGGTCAGAGAAGGGACATTGTGTCAAGCAATTGTTATTCCAAACTTTACAGTGCCTTTCCCAGTCACTTTTCTTCCCGCAAGAATCCAACTCCTCCCAACCCCGCCTTATTAACTTTACAGTGGTACTTCGGTGTGCGACCGCAATCCGTTCTGCGGAGGCAGTCGCTCGCCGAAGGCATGCTTCTGTGCATGCGCGAAGCGCTGATAGAGTGCTTCTGCGCACGGGCTGCGCAGATCACTTCTGTGCATCCAACGCCATGGAACCCAGATGTAAACACTTCTGGGGCCGCGGCGGTCGCTCGCCGAAGTGGTCACTTGCCGAGGTAGGTGTAAACTGAGGTTTGACTGTACTATAGTTCTATATACTATATATAAAGAAAATGGATGCTTTGATATTCTCACTGACATAAGGGAATCACATTCCTATATACAGTTACTGCAAGGCATCCTATGGGCCTGTCTCTGGTTAGCTCCTGTGAGAGCAGGATCCTGAACTTGATGGGCCTGTGAGAACAGGGCTCTTCTCATGTTTTTAAGGCGGTTCCCGCAAACCTTTTATGAACCACAGCTTGGTTTCCACATTTCGAAGAAGCCAAGCCATCTCATAAATGGGTAGCATTTTGGAAGCCACTCCCAGGAGACAGAAACTCAAACTGGCTTCAGCTGTTGTAATTTCAACATGAATATACCCCCAGTGAAAGGTGGCTTGTTCTAAATGTAGAGGAACTGGTTATGGGGTGGCGGGAAATGCCTCTAAGCACCAGGAGTGTGTGTGTCTCCTTATGCATCACCTGGGGCAAAATTCTATTACATGAACAGCCCTGGCACAATTCTCACTCATTTAGAATCAGTTGTTAACTAGTTGTTCCCACCGACCTATCAAAAGCAGATACAGTGGTACCTCGGGTTACAAACGCTTCAGGTTACAAACTCCGCTAACCCAGAAATAGTATCTCAGGTTTGCTTCAGGATGAGAACAGAAATCATGCTCTGGCGGCGCGGCGGCATCAGGAGGCCCCATTAGCTAAAGTGGTGCTTCAGGTTAAGAACAGTTTCAGGTTAAGAACGGACCTCCGGAACTAATTAAGTTCTTAACCAGAGGTACGACTGTACTATGGACAAATTGAATTTGTTTTTATTTATTAAATTTATACACTACCTCTCACCCGAAGACCCCAGGGTGGTTGGGATTGGGCCAGGGCTCCAAGATGAGCACACGCAGGTTTACGTCACTCGCATTCCGCATGTTTGCTGTGTCTATAAATTAACGGTGTTTTCCCTCTAAAGTGTGGAGCTTGCTTTGGTTCTCTTCTCCCTTGGTGCAAAACAACTCTTTTGGGTGGCTTTAAAAGAGGACTCAACAAATTCACGAAGTCTGTCACCGTCTTCTAGCCACAATAGCTATGTTCTGCCTTAGCTATTGGAGACAATATGCCTATTAAGACCCTCTGCTGGGGATCACAAGTGCAGAGGATGCTCTTGCAATCAGGTCCTGCTTTCAGGCTTCTCACAGGCATCTAGTTGGGAGAACAGGATGCTGGACTAGATGGGCCTCTGGCCTGATTCGGTAGGCCTCTTCTTATGTTTGGGGCCTTCCCGCCCATCCCCTGCTCCCTGCTCTTCTCCAGACCCGCCCGTCAGCACAAAGTAAAAATATCTCCTGACATCCTCCAACAATGCCATGGTGCTGGAGTGCGGGAGGGGGGCGGGATTATGTGGCGTCTGCTTGCCAGGCAGATAAAGGACCCTGTGCACGGAGATGTAGCATGTTGCCAAATTACGCGAAGCCTTTCTCTCCATTTTTGTCTTGCTAAGCAGCTCTCAGCCTGATTAATAACAGACTGATGCTTGCTCATCTGGGAAATATTTTAAATGGGCTTGCGCTGCTCTGAGCTTTCTGCTCGAAGCACAGAAGCCAGGCCCTAACTAAGGGGGAGAGCGGTGGGAGGGGAAAGGCGGAAAGGCGATTGAGGCAGCAACTCATCTCAGCTTTCAAATCTGCATCTGTAATAAATCCCCCTCAATTTCCTTGCCGGATTGACTCGGCTTCAAGGAGCAGAGGCAGAAAGGGCTGTGGGTAACGAAAAAAAGGTTTTAAAAAAGCATCTTAATTGCTGGAATTCCCTTTGTTCTTTCGCTAATTGCCAACTGCAGCTTGAGGGGCTGAGGCATGAAAAGTAGGAGTTTTAAGATTTTTCAGCATTGATTTATTTTCTAGAAGTGATTGATATCAAATTGCTTTTAGCTCCCTTTCATTGTTTTTCATTATTTATCACTTTATACAGCACCCTAAAGGGGGCTGGATTTTCTACGGAAAGAACAAAGGAGAGCAGATGGCAGCCTAGATTTAATAGGCCAGCCTGCTGCAGGAAATGGGATCACTGCTGGAAAGGAAGTGAGGAATGGATGCTGTTGGCAGCAAAACATCCTTTTACACCTATCAGGAAAGGGCTGCCTTTGTCATTCGGAGGCTGCACACACACTGCATCGCTGCAGCATCTGTACTCGCGTTACAAGATAAGAATATGAGTCCTACATTTTAAAGATGTGAACTGCTAGTTTATCTACTGTAGTCTAGAAATCTGCCTCCAAATGGGTACCTCTGGGGAGTGCAAGAGCAGCGCATAATGGAATCTGAGAGCTCTGGTTCCTCGTCCTCAGCATCTGGTAATGGGCATGCTCTCTCTGAATATGGAAGAGACCTTTTACAAGGCAGAACTGGTGGCTGGAAGGAGCACTTAACCTTTCACTTGCCTACTTATCCCTAGTGGCCATTACCCCCTGAGGCCATCTTAAATAATTTGCCCACCTGGGAAAGCAGCTGGCAGTGGTTGCAGGGGAAGGAGGATCAGTGGCCACATTAAATGTGAGGTGCCTCGGAATGTAATCCCCGTGTAAATGGGGAGATGCCTGTACTGTAGAGTAGCATGGGGCAAAGGAAGATTATGGAATAATTACTGAACTCGTAAACCTTGGAGAGAGTAAGGAATTATAGGCAGGGAGGTCTGACAAATGACTAGAAAAAAGTATGTGTTAAGGCTTAAGCAATGCTTATGTAGGAAGACCACTCAGGCTATCTGCTACACAGGCAGAGTAAAGTAACGGCAAGACTAGAGTGGGCCAATCAGAATGCAGACCTCCACCACCCAATCAGAAATGTCCTAAGAGGGTATGCTCTTTGTATTCAGCTATCATGTCTTAATGAAGATCTAAACATTCCGGAATCCAAATGGCTCCTTGGGCAATATCCCACCCAAGGATCCCACCAACTTTTTTCAGTATGTATATTAAAAACACACTACAGTACTATTTTAGCTAGTTGCTTAAAAACAAATTGTCGCACCATCCCACTTCCAGTGATATGCACATTTTATCCTTTGAATTCTAGACGGGCGTACCTGTATACAGATTCGTTGAAGGGTAGCAGAAATAGTGGCAAATATTCCAAGGTGGGAGGAGAACAAAAGGGGCAAATTGGGAAGGTGGGTGGGTCTGCCCCAGTCAGGCTCTTTATACCCGGCTGATTCTTGGTACAGTATTCCGCTCTTCCACTCTGAATTTATAACCCATCTTCTATAATCAGATGTTCCTGGCTCTGCTTTTTCAATTGTGAGCAAAAACTCATGGATCTTACAATAGTCAATCTGTCAGGAGATTATGATAGAGCTCGTATTTTCTGGTCCAAGGATTCAGCTACTGCAGCTGAAACTAAATGGGCCATTATCCTTTATTCCTGCATCCTTGTTAGGTCTATTTGATAAATCACCAGTTTCTTAAGCTCCTTTCTTTAGTTGCACTGAATTCTGCCTCTTTCTGGGTTGTTTTTTTAAAAAAGCTGCCACTACTAGAAGAGGGGACAGTGTCACACTTACCTCCTACCCCAGGGAGACGGAATGTAACAGAAACTCATTTCCATCTTAGAACTGAAAAGTACTTATGTACACACCTGACCACTTTCTCTCTTTCCTCCCTTCTGCTGTGTCTTTCGCTGCTTGTGAGCCCAGAGAAGTACTCACCTAACCTCCAGCTGGTCATACCTCCAGTTTAGCAGGAGGTAGAGGGAGAGTGGAAGTCAGTGGGATGGTCAATGAGGTGCAAACAAATGTTCATATGCTATTTTCATACATGTATGCATTTTTACACATGCGTTGCCATAGTATACTCATTTTTTGTAAAGGGTAAAAAGGAGATATGCATTATTTGGCTGGAGAACTGTGTCGCAGAATTCAGAGAAGTGCGAATTTCAAAGGATAGTTAAATTTCAGTTCGTGTGTTGTTTTGGAAAGTTGCCTTTCAGTGCAAACTGAACCCACTTTCTCCCTTCATCCTTCCTCACACAGTATGTAGCCTCTTTGAAATATGGCCTCACATAAGTTTCCTAATGGCGCTGGGGGGACTGAAGATTCCTTAAATTTATGGACGAAGCAATCGAAAACACACAGGGGGACTTCCGCCAAACCCGCTTCACACCTCCAACGACAGTGTGAGGGGGCAGTGGGAATGCTGCCTGACTGGCATTAATGCAGGGACAAGAAACATTTTCCAGCCTGAGGGCCACATTCCCTTCTGGGCAATTTTCTGAGGGCCACATGCCAGTGGTAGGCGGGGCCAGAGGCAAAAGTAGGTCGTGGAAGAAATATAAATTTCTCCATTGCACAGTAGGCTAGTTTCTACACATGTTCACAGACACCTCTCCAGCATTCCATCCAGACAAGCAAGAGGGACAACGACACCTTCTAGCCAAGCAAAAGCTCTCTGGGTCTGAAGCGGCTGCAGTGTGGGGTGTGGCCTGATGTGACTTCCAAGAGCACAGAGGCCTGGAGAGCCACATCCAGTCCCTGGCCCTGAAGTTGCCTACCCCTGCATTAGTGAGCAAAGGGCCTTCTGGGCATAGGGCCCCTTTTTCTCTAACACCAAATGTGCAGCCACTAGGAGTCATGGGTGGTGTGGGAGGGTCAATAATAATAATAATAATAATTTATTATTTATACCCCGCCATCTGGCTGGGTTTCCCCAGCCACTCTGGGCGGCTTCCAACAGAAAAATCAAACACAATAATCTATTTCACATTAAAAGCCTCCCTGAACAGGGCGGTTCCCTCGTTGCGAGAAGCCAAGTTGCAGGGAACTAGGCAGAGGGCCTTCTTGGTGGTGGCGCCTGCCCTGTGGAACACCCTCCCAACAGATGTCAAAGAGGAAAACAACTACCAGACTTTTAGAAGACATCTGAAGGCAGCCCTGTTTAGGCAGGCTTTTTAATGTTTTATAGATTACTGTGTTTTATTTTTTTGTTGGAAGCAGTCCCTATTTATCTACTTGCACTTTGATGTGCTTTCAAACTGCTAGGTGGGCAGGAGCTGGGACCGAGCAACGGGAGCTCACCCCATTGCAGGGATTCGAACCGCCAACCTTCTGATCAGCAAGCCCTAGACTCTGTGGTTTAACTCACAGCGCCACCTGCGTCCCTCAAATTTGCCTCCCCCAAATCCTCCAAATGTTGTATGATTCACAACTCCCATCAGCCCCAGCCAGCATGGTCAGGACTGGTGAGAAGTGTAGTCTGGGAACATCTGGAGGCACCAGGTTGAGAAAGACTGTGCATGGCCTGGCTTCCCTTGTCTTCTGCTGCCCCTGAGGCAGCAAATAGAGCCTATACCAACCAAGGGAAATCCACCTTCCCCTTCAGCTCTAGCAATACTTTCCCTCAGATGCCTGCCAAGTTTCCTTAGCCATAAAGACCATTCGCTCCTGAGATCTAACTTTTCCTAATCATCTTACGTAGGCAGGCTCCCCTGTGAGGAATTCCACAGGAGAAACCCATGGCAAAACTACAGACCCTGAGATGAATAATCACCTTGCCTGAGAGTTTTGCTTCAAACTTTGTAACTACCTCGCTATGCCACCCAGGTGCTGATGACTGACAAATGTGAGAAGTTAAAAAGCACTGAGGCTGCACGGATCATTTCAGAATGGATGGGTTTTTTAAAGTGTTTCGAAAACGGAAGCTCATGGCACATACCACAATGTACCTGGGAACAAATTCATATAGCCTTTGGAGGTTAACTAATCAAATGTGAATGCTAATTAATTAATTGATAACTAGAGCAGGCACCTGGTCAGTTACGAAGGAGCCTTTCCTACACCACCCCCAAGCTTGTCTTGTGAGCTCTGTCAGTATGAGAGATGGCTAGTTTCTCTAGCCTAAATTTGCATCAGTTAAGAAATGCTGAAGAGCAAACAAGAATTTCTCATTCCCTCATTCCTCACTTCTTGGAAAAGCAGCAATGCCAACAGAAACCTTATTTCAAATCTGTGCCCTTAATAAAAAATAAGTTTGTGGTATCAGGTTCTGTGCTCACAGTAGATGGGATGGTGGTGTTTAAATAACCCCTCCACCTCTTTGCAACATATGAAGGGGTGGCAAGAACTCACCTGCCAGCCTTCCCTGGTTCTGAATGGGGTAACTGTGCCCCTGAAGGACCAGGTGCGCAACCTGGGAGTCATTTTGGACTCACAGCTGTCCATGGAGGCGCAGGTCAATTCTGTGTCCAGGGCAGCTGTCTATCAGCTCCATCTGGTACGCAGGCTGAGACCCTACCTGCCTGCAGACTGTCTAGCAAGAGTGGTGCATGCTCTAGTTATCTCCCGCTTGGACTACTGCAATGCGCTCTACGTGGGGCTACCCTTGAAGATGACTCGGAAACTACAACTAATCCAGAATGCGGCAGCTAGACTGGTGACTGGGAGCGGCCACCAAGACCACATAACACCGGTCTTGAAAGATCTACATTGGCTCCCAGTACGTTTCCGAGCACAATTCAAAGTGTTGGTGCTGACCTTCAAAGCCCTAAACGGCCTCGGTCCAGTATACCCGAAGGAGCGTCTCCACCTCCATCATTCTGCCCGGACACTGAGGTCCAGCACCGATGGCCTTCTGAAGTTGTCCCAACAGTTGACATGCCCCTCTCACCAAGCTTTTAAATATGAGGTGGGACGAGCTCGTTCATGAGACTCTTTCGCCATGCACACACATGCGCACTCCATCTGGATGGATGTGTCTGATCCCACCTACAGAGGTGGTGCCCGGTTCTCAGGAATAAGATTCATCGGCTCCAGTGAACATGGCAAATGGTCAGGGATGGTGGGAGGGAGTTGAATTCCAACATTTGGAAGGTTGCAGGTTTCCTATCAATGGCTTAAAGTGGTTCTGGCATTCCCTTATGTTGGTAGATTATAGTTTAAGCATAAACCACAAAAAACGCAACCTGCTGAGAAAATTACATACAATGTCTAACTTATCTCCACATAGGGGTAAACAACGTAGTAAATGTAAGTCCAAATAAAGTATTACAACAAATGTTCAAAAAGGACCCAATATATGTGGATCCTATGAAGTGCGAAGTCCATAAGTAGATTATAGTTTGTCATATGAGAACATCCTTTTAAAAGGATTGTTTTTAAAGAATGGTACCGTATGTGTGTGTGACAAACCAAGTTGTTCATGTGCCCTTCTTCTTCTTCTTTTAAACTCAGCTTGCCTAGCTGTGAATTCTGAATGCTTTTTTCCAGAACATCATCTGCAATTAGAAACAGTTCCACTGGGAGAGAGGGGCAGGCTGCATTCAGAGATACTCCTCTCTGCTGTTGAAAATAAACAGAGGCTTTGAGAATATTTCCCCTGCCAAAACAATTTAAGCATTTCACTGTCACACAGCAGGTGATCGGGGGGGGGAGGGGGGAGGGAGAGAATACATTGAAAGGGGTAGCCCAGAGGGACCCCAGAGTCTCCCCCCCTTCCGCCCCCTGCCAGTGCGCCAGGCAATTAATTCATTTCCTTTTGTGGTGGTATAAAATGTAGTTCAAGGTATTACATTTTCATAAGTGAGATTTTTATTTATTATAAATGAGCTTATCCCTTTGCAGCTATGTAGTAATTAGATTGCCTGTGGTGCTGATGAACGGCCAAGATAGATTCACTGGAGGTGTGCAAAAGCAAAGGACGTGGCATATACAGGGCTGTGTGCTACAATCCAAAGAGGGGAGGCTTTTCCTGCTTACGGTATAAAAGCAAGGAGGGAGTAAAGCTCTATCATCTGGAGAGCAGTAATTGAAAGCAGGAAGAGCCTCACATGTAATGCTGCAGCTGGTTACCAAACCCAGCACAGCTAATTGATTTAAAAACAAAGGGAGCCTGCCCAGGTCTATGGCCAATTACTAGCTTGACACCCTTAAGAGGCAAGGGTTCCACTGGCTACATTGTGAAAGATAGGGAATTGTCCTGCAAGCTCAAACACCAAAAACGAATTTCAAATACAGTATTCCAGTTCAAACTGTGTTGAAGGACTCATCTGTTTCAGCACAGGTTTGTGCTAGTATTAGCAGTGACTTGGAACACTTTCATCATGCTGGACCTAACCCACCATAACTTCTATGGGAGCGCAAGTCACATTTGGACAGGACTCTGTAAAGAAGCTGTCACTTTATAGTCATTAGGGGTTGGCCTGGGACTAGGGACACCCAGGTTCAGCCCCCCCCCCGCCATGGAGCTGACTGGGGCACCTTGGGCAAGTCACTAGCTCTCAGTCTGATCTACCTCACAGGGCTGTTGTGAGGATAACAGTAGGTGCAGGGAGAGCAATGGATGCTGCCTTGGTGTTATTGGAGGAGAGCTGGGATGAAAATGCAGTAAAGCAATCAATGGCTACAAACTGGTACACACTAAGCTAGGACTAAGTCTCAGCAAACTTGTTAGGGCAAACTTCTGAATTGGCACAAACCGTAGTGACTGGCAGGGCCCCCCCCATCTGCTGAGCTCTCCACTGCCTTGCCCCACCCCTCCCACCAGGGGGGCCCCACAATTTTTGACGGGTGCAAATGCAGGTGCCCCCACTGCAGCCCAGCATAGTGGTCCTCTCCACCTGCCAAGGGCCATGTCGGCTAGCTGGACTCACTCTTGTGTGGGCAGGCAGGCAGCTCACCACGGCCCTGCTTTGCTCCAGTGGAAGTGAGGTCACTCCAGTGGCATCAGCCGAAATGGTGCCCTGCCACCCAGTGTACACGCATGCCCCGGACACCGGCAACCAATGCTACGCTGCTGCCTCCTACTCCTGGCAATTGGCAGTGATGTGCTGAACTCCCACAGGCAGTCCCTCCCTCTTTTGATAAGCAGCAGTTGGGAATGCACATGGCACAGAGCAACACACAGCCCTAGCTAGGCTGTCCTGCCAGTCGCTACGGGCCATGTGTACTACTGCAGCCTAAAGAGAAAGAGAAATCAGCTGATACAACCTAGCACTTGCATAACCTGAAGCAATATCCTTTGAATCTTGAAGGAAAGATCATGACCAACTTTCAGACAGGATTAAGGAAATGCTGCAGCTCGCATGTTTTAAAATGTGGGAGGAGGGGGGCACTTTGTATGCCAAAACTGAATTGGGCGAGTCTTTGTCAGCACCCTCGTGCACAGGCACATGCAGGCACCAGCTCAATGCCCACTGCTTATCACCGCCAAGCAACTACTGTAGCTTTCAACACTCCCGTATGTGGAAAAGCACATTGCAAAACAGGCAAGGCCTCAGAGGCAGCTGGAGCTTTGTGCTGCCAGCCCGATTAGCATTTTCTATTGCAGCTTCCTCCCCGCTCCGCCCTCCCAGCACAGCAGGCCCTGGAAGCAGAAGAAAGGAAGATTAAAAGGATGACTCGGCAACCTGGCTCCATGCTGCTTCCCGCTGCAGGAGAAGGCATTGTGTTTGAGTCAGCACGGAGAGGGCCGCAGTATGCTGGGGACTTAAAGACGTCTCTGTTTTTATTCCACGTTGCCTGTGTTTTTGCAAGAGAGAAGGGAAAGGGGAGGGCAGGCTAGATCCTTTAGAATTATTTGCTGGCATAATCCCCAGAGAATGCAACTCGGTTCATTCCACGAAGGCAATCTAGGCACTCGTTGGTGCGGAGATGTTTAATTTCAGCACATATCTTAAATAAGCAAGTTTGAAAGAACAAAACAGCTTGGGAAGCAGAGGCTGGGGATGAAGGAGAACTCTCTGACGATGGCTGCTCCAGAGCAGCTGGAGAGGGAAAGGGAAACGGTTTAGGGCTGCCTCTGGAGCAAGGCTCATTTGGCAGCTGATATGCTATAGCTTTGTACATCAATGTAGGAATCGCTTGTGCCAAACTGGATTGCTGCTTTTATTTCCCCCCAATGTTGAATAAGAATGCTGTAATTGGGCACGGGCTTGGGTTTGGGGTTCATCTGCTCTTGGAAAAAGAAAAGTACTAATTGTTTGGGGCAGTTTTTCAAAGAGAGCTTTTAAAATATAGTGGGGGTGGGGGTGAGGAATGACATTCCCGGGGTCTAAATAAGATGCACGGCACACAAAGAAGGACCTCAGATGATGATCGCAGAGTCCTGAACAGTTTATATGTGGAGAGGGGAGTCCTTGAGGTGTTGCAGTCCTGAGTCGTTGCAGGCATGGCCAAACTTGGCCCTCCAGCTGTTTTGGGACTACAATTCCCATCATCCCTGACCACTGGTCCTGTTAGCTAGGGATGATGGGAGTTGTAGTCCCAAAACAGCTGGAGGGCCAAGTTTGGCCATGCCTGGCTAAAGCTTTATATAAAACCAGTACTTTGAATTGGACCCGGAAACTAATCAGCAGCCAGTGCAGGAAAAGATCAGTGTATTATAATCAAACGTCTTGCCCCGGTGAGCAACCTGGACACCAAATTCTGCACCAGCTGAAGTTTCTGAACCGTCTTCGGAGGCAGCCCTACATATAACGTGCTGCAGTAGACAATAGGAGTTAGGCTATCCCTACCAAGATAGGGCTTGTAGCTGGACCACCAGCCAAAGCTGATGGCAGGCATTCCGCACCACCGAGGCCACTCTTGGTGATTTGTCTCTTTTTCGACAGCTGGTGAACTCAGGAGCCAGCAAAGTTTAGCCATGGGGTCTCTAGTTGTCGATCCCTATTGTGTTTTGGGGTGCAGTCCTAACCACCCTTGACTGAGAGGGATTCACTGGGACTTACTTCTGAGTAGACATGGTTAGGCTTGCAGCTGTTGTTGTATTTGTTAGTTGTCTCATATCATAGTTTTCTAGGAGTCACACGGTACTAATTTTAAGCAAAATTAAAACACAAGATTTAAACACTGACACAACAAATAAAACAAACGCTAACTACAGAAAGTTATTCAGCCACATGACAGAAGCTAAAACAACCTCATAAAGCTAAAACCAACCACCCATAAAGACCCATATAGTCAATCCTTAATATTCAAGATAAGATGTTAAATCATATTAACTATAATTAACACTTGAATGGTTATTTTTTTTCTCAGCAGCCACTTCTGTATACAGTGGTACCTCTGGTTAAGAACTTCATTCGTTCTGGAGGTCCGTTCTTAACCTGAAACTGTTCTTAACCTGAAGCACCACTTTAGCTAATGGGGCCTCCTGCTGCCGCCCATAGCTGTCAAGTTCTCCCTTTTTTAAAGAGAAATTCCCTTATGCTGAATAGGCTTCCTCGCGAGAAAAGGGAAAACTCGAAAGCTATGCTGCCGCCGCGCCGCAAAAACAAGGTTTCTGTTCTCATCCTGAAGCAAAGTTCCTAACCTGAGGTACTATTTCTGGATTAGCGGAGTTTGTAACCTGAAGCGTTTGTAACCCGAGGTATCACTGTACTTGAACTTCTGTGAACACCTTCACATGGTGCTCTTGCAGCATATCTGTTATTCTGCATGTTCTCTCATTTCTAAACTGCATTCAGAAAAACATGGTAAAGTATTTGCTTGTTTGATTCCTTATTTATTTGCAGGTGTGGGGTGTGTTACTTCACGAAGTCATGAAGTAATGTACCCCACACCTGCAAATAAGCATGGAATCAAACAAGTGAAGACTTCGCCATGTTTTTTTGAATGCAGTTTTGAATTGTGTTCTGTAGTGAATATTGCATTTACCCCCTTTTTGTTCAGGCCTACACTGCACTCTGGGAAGGTCATTCCTCAACTGGGGGCCACCACTGAAAAGGCCCGTTCTGGTGTTGCATCCTCTGGACCTCCTATGGACAGGACACACAATGAAGGGCCTCAGATTATGGCCACAGAGCCCGGGTCAGTTCATGTGGTGAGAGGTGGTCCTTGAGTCCTGAGCTGCATATGGTTTAATAGGTCAAAACCAGCAGTTTTAGATGATGTATCAAAGCAAGTGTTATCCCACACTTCAAGTGCATTTTCCTATCACTCCTTATCACAAACATTCTGATCTTTTGGGGAAGCAGGTTTGTTGCACGAGACATCTAAATTAACTATATTTGCACAGCCTGAATATGATCAAATCCCAGCTGAAAATAGCAATTGTCTGGCAGTACCCAAAATCCAAAACCACGGTGGAGGTATATAGTCTTTGGAGAAGGTTTTGGGTAATAGATGATGGGACTTTGACTGTCAGGTCCCCTATCAATAATGGCAATTTGTTTTTATTGTACTGTCACAAGAAATGGCATCCTCTTGTGCAAGGCCTGTTTTAGGAAAACCACCCCTTCTCTCAAAACATTTATGATTTAAGTAGGAAATCAGAGTTATATCAGACAAGGCTAGGCAAAACAGCACAAGGAAATGAGGAGGCCTGGGTGAGCAGATGATGTAAGGCATTAATATTTCCGAATCAGCATTGGCCAATTCTGCACACCTGCTTAAGTTGCCAGATCCATTTCTTTGCGTTTCTCTCAGCGCCTTGTTTCTGTAAGCATTGTGTGTGTGAGTGTAAACTGAGGTGCGGTGCATGTCCACTTCAGAGCAAACATGCCAGTCCTTGAGTGCACAACCAGGGCCGGCTCTAGGGGTAGTGTGGGTGGTGCAGGGAGCGGCCCGGGAGAGGGGCGCCGCGCGGCACGTCGCGTCTGCCCACCAGCCGCGGCAAGAAACGGAGTGGGCCGGGGGCACCGGAGTGATCTCTGCGCCAGGGCGCCCGACGTGCATGAGACGGCCCTGTGCACAACATTGGGGTGGGTGGGTGGGTGTATGTGCAATCAGTACAAGTGTGGTTGTGATCATTATCATGATGAAAACAATGAGATAGATATGCCTGCAGACCTTGCCTTAGCGTGCTCTACTTTGCAACCTCCTGACACTGAACAACACAGGGAAACACCCACATGCAGACAAGGCAGGAGCCAGCAAGTGTGGAGAGGAGTGAAAACGAGGAGGAGGAGGAGGAGTAGCAAGGAGGAGTAACAAGGAGGAGGGAAAGGGCAGGTATGTCTGTGGACCATGAAAACAGGAGAATTGATCTTCCTCCTTATCCAGCCCATGCCTTCCCATATGTTAGCTACAATTTGGTGTAAATGAAGATATGGGACCTGTCTTTAGATAGTTAAGATCCAATGACATGACAAGGAGCTTTATTGGTTTGTTTGTTTGTTTGTTTGTTTGAAAAAATTATAGCCTGTCCCATCATCATAAATCAACTGAGGGTGGGGTACAATTAAATTCCATTTAACAACACAGCAATTCAATAAGCATAATTGAGAGAACAGCTAACTATTGCTTCAGTCCAGTCTTGAATTATAGAGGCAACCTATTCAACCTGAGGAAACAACCCTGCATTAACTGGGTACTAAAGCAAAAACCAAGTCAGAGCCAACTGGTCCTTAGAGCGGAGGGCACTTCACAATGGGGCACCATTATGGATGAATTTTATTTTTGTTACAGCGGTACTTTTTGCAGTCCCAATAGAGAGGGCCTTTTCTGTGGTAGCGCCCTGAGTTTAGAATGGCCTCTCCATAGAGACATTTCTGACACAGATGCTACAATTCTTTCAGTGTCAAATTAAGACACACACCCCTATTCGTCCAGGCATTTTTGATTATTTTAAATCAGAACTGCCTTCTTTGCTTTTAAGTTTTTTATTTGTAGTTGGAAAGAACTATAGCTCAGTGCTAGAGCATCTGCTTTGCCTCTACAGGTAGCACTGGGAATGTCCCTTACACCCTGAGACAGTTGGTATGGATACCAGTTGGCTTAGGGAGCTGGGTATGTTTAGCCTGGAGAAGAGAAGGTTAAGGGGTGAGATGATAGCCATGTTCAAATATATAAAAGGATGTCATATAGAGGAAGGAGAAAGGTTGTTTTTGTGCTGCTCCAGAGAAGTGGACACGAAGCAATGGATTCAAACTACAAGAAAGAAGATTCCACCTAAACATTAGGAAGAACTTCCTGACAGTAAGAGCTGTTCAGCAGTGAAATTTGCTGCCAAGGAGTGTGGTGGAGTCTCCTTCTTTGGAGGACTTTAAGCAGAGGCTTGACAGCCATATGTCAAGAATGCTTTGATGGTGTTTCCTGCTTGGCAGGGGGTTGGACTGGATGGCCCTTGTGGTCTCTTCCAACTCTATGATTCTACCATCCTGGATTCCCCTAATGAAAGGCAACTGATTACTATTTTGAATGAATGAATGAATGAATGAATGAATGAATATTACGCTGCATAACTTGTTAGCCATTTGTCAGAGGTGACAGTGAAAAGCACTGTGTTTTTTTTGCATCGGAGTGAGTTACACTGAAATGAATGAAATATGCACCAGCATAATAGAGTTAAGGTGTTTTGGGGGGGGAGGGGGTTGCTCTTAACTTGCAGCATCTACTTATTGCATTGCCCCAGTGCAAATGGCACAATGCATACTTTTATGGAGCCCCCCCTTCCTTAATCGGATCGCTTCAAGGTGACGGAAGGACTCCTCAAGGATGCAAATTTCTCCAGGCTGCTTGGTTGCTGATGACACTCAAGTGCTATTTCAGACTCATTGAGGGTGGGGGACTTAGGGGAAGAGGCTCTTCTGTCAGGCTGCCAAGGCTGACAGATTGCAGGCTGTGTGTGGTTGTTGTTTTTTTTATCACCCTGAAATGAAAAGAACAGGGCAATAAAACTTTGGACTAGAGCTGCCAGGTAAGAATGGATGATGAAATTTAATTGGCATGCATATTAGTAACCAAATCTTACTGCTGAGATTGCTTGTTTGCATGTTCTTCAAGATGCCGCCTCCAGGATTTGTCTGACAAGCAGCGCTGCATGACTGCTCCAACCCGATAAGGGAAGTGTTCACGCAGCTTCCTTCCTGACCAGTCTGTCAATCTCGCCCCATTATTTCAGTCCCTGGGCTGGCTTTCTCACTTAATTCTGTATCAAAGTGCAAGGTTCCACTTGTCAGTTTTAAAACCACAGCTCCATAAGGTTGTCAGGAAGGGAGCCGGCATAATGAGACAGCTGCCTGCTGTGATGCTCCCCAGTTGGTTGGCAAATGACAGAGTTTCCAACCCCAAGAGGTTAAACGTCAAACGAAAAACTAAAGGAGGCTCATGGAGCCAAACCCGGAAGTCTTTTAAATGGGAGTGAAATTTGCGCATCACCCATAAGTGAACAAGAATAAAGCAATAAGCGTGTGGTGGCAAAAGTAATTTCACCCTTTGGCATTCTCTGGGTCAGGCCTAGATTAACAGGCTAAGTAGCCCATAGTGCAGAAGATGCCGGCCTATTAGGGGTGCATTTTGTAGAATATTTATTTAAAAGCACCTCATTATGGAGAGCTGGCCCAGCCTATTTCCTGTGGCATACTCCATTTTATTCCCCCATAGCTCAGAAAGTGATGCCCATTTCTGTACGGTTTCCGGAGGATTCTCTCTGCGATCCCAGCAAGTGCTGTGTAATGATAACGGTTTCAGGCTGCTCCATTCCATGTTTTTTATTGGTCTAAAAGACAGTGATCTTTCAAGTAAGGAGAGCACAATCTGTTTGGACTTGACTTGAAACCTAGCATTCTTTCCACTCCGGTTCAGCTTTCATAATATGTAGCCACAGCCTCTCTTTTGCCCATCAGACCCCCAGTACACACAACAATGGAGTTGTGCTTTTGTTCCTAGATGTGGAGAAGCAGCAGGATGATTATGTATCCTATACCCGAGTGTGGGGTGCAGTGGGTGAAATACGACAGGATACAGATCCATTCTTTTGTGGGGTGGCATATGTAAGGCCCACGTACCATAACAAAATGGGGATATTAAGGATGTGAGTTGAAGTGATCTATACAGAGTACAGTGTGCAACTGAACCCACAGTTACCAAACAACACTACTCAGTAGCTTTGTGGCAGCCAGGTAGATGTGGGTGGAGTGCAAAGGTGGCTGGTCCCCATTGAGGCTGGTAGCATGGTAGGCAGAGAGGCCAATAGTATCATGGGCGTAGCCAGAGGGGGCAGGGGGCAGCTCCCCTCCCAGATCAAGTAAAACAATAGAAATAATTAACTGACCAATCCCGTCGGTCCTGCCCTCCCTAACAAAGTCCTGCCCCTCCCCCACAAAAATCCTGGCTATGCCCATGAATAGTAGGGCAAATGACAGTCAGAGCCAACTAATTCTATTCTAATCCTAAGGCTCTTCTAGCTCTTCTATCAACAGAAGTATAGTGTCCAAATCAAGGGAAGTAATAGTACCACTCTGTTCTGCCTTGGTCAGACCACACCTGGAATACTGTGTCCAGTTCTGGGCACCACAATTTAAGAAGGATGTTGACAAGCTGGAACATGTGCAGAGGAGGGTGAGCAAGATGATCAGGGATCTGGAAACTAAGCCTTATGAGGTTTAGTTGAAGGAGCTGTGCATGTCTGACCTGGATAAAAGGAGTTGGAGAGGAGATATGATAGCTATCTTCAAATATCTCAAGGGCTGTCACATGGAAGATGAAGCAAGCTTGCTATCTCATGCTCTGGAGGGTAGGACCTGAACCAGTGGATTCAAGTTGCAAGAAAGGAGATTTGAACTAAATATCAGGAAGAACTTTCTGATGGCAAAAGCTGCCTGGCAGTGGAATATACTCTCTTGAAAGGTGGTGGACTCTCCTTCCTTGGATGTTTTTTAAGCAGAGGTTGGATGGCCATCTGTCATGGATGCTTTAGTTGAGATTCCTGCATTGTAGGGGGTTGGACTAGATGACCCTTGGGGTACCTTCCAACTCTACAATTCTATAATATTATGATTCTGTGAGTCGATATCACCTCCATCCTCCTCCCTACTGAGTTCTATAATGGCAATATTGAAGAGGTAGAAGCTAATACCGTGTTTCTCATATTATAAGACATGTCTTATATTTATTTTTTCCTCAAAAAAACACACTATGGCTTATTTTCAAGGGATGTATTATTTTTTTCCTCCTCCTGCCGCGGCCGGCATTGCTGCTGCGCCTATCACTATGTCTTATTTTTGGGGTATGGCTTATATTCCTTGAATGCTTAAAAATCCTGCTATGGCTTATTTTATGGGTATGTCTTAAAATATGAGAAACAGGGTAGGCAATGCCACCTCTTGGCTGGTTGTACATAAGAAGGCAAGCAGGTGGGAGGGGGCTGGCTAAGGGTAGTCTGAGATTGGGGGCAGTGCCCCATTCATCCTGTTCGACCACCCTTCACTGGGCTTTGAGTATGAAATTTGAGGTGGGAGGTCCTCAATTCAAATAATGACCAACCATGCCAAGGTAATGTCAACCACATAAATGAATGGATGAATGAATGTAAAATTTGAAGGTTGGTTGTGTTGTAGTTTTGGAAAGTGAAAATTGGATAAATTCAGCTTTTAAATGTGAACTCGACCAAATCTTCCCTCCATCCCTAATCCTGAGAGTCAACTCGAGAGCCCTGGGGGGGCACATTTGTTCCCTGGGCCTCAAGTTCTCTGCATCTGCAAGATGCAGGTGCTTAACTGAATACCATTATTTTCTGCGACCATTGCTCCTTTTGTCTCCTGAGGATGTATGTCCTATTATAGAATTTAGACATAGACAGATATGGATATGTGTAAGGCCTTAAGGGCTTAGAGAAAAGGGTACCCTTCGCAGGGCATTGCCCTGCCCATAAGGACATCAATCAGGCATGACGCATTCATGGCAACTAACAAGGTTTGTAAATAGACCACATCTAGGAAGTCACTGGTGGCAGATGCTTCTTTCTCCATCACTGCACACAAATCCTGCCAGCAACAATCGCCTTTCAGCAGAGCTAAAGAACAATGTTTTTTTAAAAAAGAAAAAAAAGATGCAGCCTCATAAAGCATGGAATCTTGAATGCAGCTGGCTCCTTTTTGGAAACAGAATACTAGCCTATGAATGAAAAACATCCAAAATTGCCTCGTTGCTTTTGATGATACAAATGAGAAGCTCCCAGTAAGTTGTTCAAAATGGAAATGCATCTGGATTAGAATCTATTTTTAAAGTCTGGTTTATTTCCCGGAATCTTAAAGGAGAATTGCTACTCTTGCACATAGTTAGAAAAGAGGAAATGCAGCACAAAAAGAGGACAAAAAAGGACATAGATTTGCATAAAAATTGCATATGCTAATGCATATGTATGGATGCAGTTTTAATTTCTATCGTTTAAGCAGCGAATATATCCCACCATAATGGGGAAGACTCAGTCTGCTGTCCAAGTGCTGACAGTTGATGGACAACTTCAAGACTCCCCTGCTCTCCCTTCTTAGGATTCCTTATCTTTAAACTGGACTTGGATCAGACAGTCCTTCAAAGAGAGGTTACCTGCAAATATCATCCTCTGTAAAGCAGCACCTGGCCGCCCTATCTTAAAGGCATGCAATAGATATATTTGCTTTAAAGAATGCAGTAAGGTTCTTGTTTGGTTTATTAGAAATCACTGTTTTCAAAGGTAGGCAACAGATAAATGAAAGTTGCAGGTTACTTCCGTATCATATAGATTCTATGGCAGTAATATTCAGGTGACTGTATGCATGATAACATCTTTTCTGTAAACAAAACTATTCTTCAGCTGCAATCTGAAGTGTTTGGCTAGTCTAAAGGACTGTCTTTCCATGTGGTCATTGAGAAATGGTCTGTGACTCTTGCAACACTTTGATGTGCAGTGTTTCATGGGTTCTTCTCTAACCACAGTAAAATGAATCATATCTGGCAAAGGTAACCAAGAAGGTGCCTACCAGATGTTGCCTGACACCCACTTCCATCAGCCAATGATCAGAGATGATGTGAGTAATCCATCAACATAAGCACCTCCTCCCATGTGAATCTGTCCATGTTCTTTTTTTTATATTAATATTTTATAGAAAGTGTTATGGAGGGAAGGGAAGGGGAGAAGTGTGGGGGGGGACAAATACTGTATGTGTATAAGAGTATATTCCCATACATTCTTATATAAATTGATATGATGTTATTATCCTAATACATATGTAAATATTAATAGTCTACTGCCTTATGTATAAACTTCTTCCAAATGTTGTCATATTTATCCAAAGTCTACACCCGTAAGCAGTCCGTTCATAAGTTGCGAGTGTTGCCATACTGTCGATCCATTGATTAAAGGGTGTCATATCTTTATTCTTCCAATCCATCAGTATCAGTCTCTTGGCCACAATTAGGGCACGTGGAGCATTACTCTGCCCATGTTCTATCTGAGAGGGGCTTCTGCCACATCCACCACCATCAGAAGTGAGGCAGGTGACAAACAGAGACAGTTTCCTTTCTATTGGTGCTCCAGCTTTTAAACTCTCTCCCCAGAGAGGTGTGTCAGAGATCAGGTTCACTGCCTTTTGGATGCCAGGTTTACCTAAGGCTTTTCGTTCTTTGTTTTAAACTTGGATTTTATCTGGTTAAGCCGGTAGCAGACAGTGCTCAGGGGCAGTGCTGCTCACCTGATATCCAATTATTCATGTCGCTACTGCTTACTGGGAGGTAAGAGGGAGAGGCAGCAGAAAGGTTGACACTATGCAAACACACCAGCAGGAGTGCCAGATTGGCACTGCCAGTGTGCACTGCGCCGACCTTGCTGCTGCCTTGCCCTTCCCCCTCTGCCTTTCAGTAAGAAGCAGCAATGCAATTGACGGGAGATCAAGTGAGTGTCACCAGCCAATAGCACCATCTGCTATTGGGTTAGGCCAGGCATCCCCAAACTTCGGGCCTCCAGATGTTTTGGACTACAATTCCCATCTTCCCCGACCACTGGTCCTCTTAGCTAGGGATCATGGGAGTTGTAGGCCAAAACATCTGGAGGGCCACAGTTTGGGGATGCCTGGGTTAGGCTATTCTTGTTTTGCTATAGTTTTTGTTATTTTTCTCTAGGGGACTTGTGTTGAAGAGCAGAGTATTAGATGCTTTAATAAATATACAAAACAGGGGGGGGGGAATAAAACTGAAAGAACCCAATTCAAGGCCCCATGCTCAAGCTACTGAACACTTATGCATCTGGGTATATCCAGCCAATGCTCAACTGAGGTAATCTCATTTGGAACCCAACAGCCCAACCAGAATAGAGTTTACCACTGATGGGGCTTCACATGGTCTACTTCAAATAGTTCAGGGGAAAAAAAACCACATTCCAGACATTTCATAATTTAAATTAAAGTTATCATGGGCTGAGACACTCTAGCTCTTGTTCAGGTCATATAGCACAAATTTAGCAATAGGATTCATCAGAAGCTCTTTTCGCATTAATCCTGCTTCTCTACTTCAAACTGAAGTGCTGTTGATCTTCTCTGTGTCTGTCCATAATAATTACCTACAGGTACTTTTGCTCTTTCTTCTACCTTGTCAAAATGCATGCGAGAAACTAGTCTTTTAGCTTACAGTTTGTCAAGCCCTTTCTCAAGATCCACAGAACTCTCTTACTGCATTATAATCTGATGCACAAAGCATCAAGTGTCAACTCACAATTGCACAGAAAGGCTCTGAAATCACTCGAGCGATCCACAAAAACAAGGCATGTCCCAGGAGTCCAAGCACTGATGGCAAATTATAACTGAAGAAAAACCAAACTTAGGAATTATCATGCTAGTGTCTGTTGTTGTTGTTGTTGTTTAGTCATTTAGTCGTGTCCGACTCTTCGTGACCCCATGGACCATAGCACGCCAGGCACTCCTGTCTTGCACTGCCTCCCGCAGTTTGGTCAAACTCATGTTCGTAGCTTCAAGAACACTGTCCAACCATCTTGTCCTCTGCCGTCCCCTTCTCCTAGTGCCCTCCATCTTTCCCAACATCAGGGTCTTTTCCAAGGATTCTTCTCTTCTCATGAGGTGGCCAAAGTATTGGAGCCTCAGCTTCAGGATCTGTCCTTCCAGTGAGCACTCAGGGCTGATTTCCTTAAGAATGGATAGGTTTGATCTTCTTGCAGTCCATGGGACTCTCAAGAGTCTCCTCCAGCACCATAATTCAAAAGCATCAATTCTTCGGCGATATACTAATACTAATGTATACTAATCAACTGTTTGGTTCAAGGCTACTTAGGCCCTACTGTGACATCAGAGCACTGAAGCCAACCCAAAGGCCAGAATCTATTTGCACAAAACTATGCTGGGATGTTAAGGCTGTTCAAAAACAATAGCATCAAGAGAGAGAGGGCAAGACAGGAAAAAGATAATGAGGACAAGCTTGCAAGAGTAAAGAGCTTGCAATGTGATTAGAAGGAAATTTTATGAAAGCACAAACTAGACCCACTATTGTCCAGGTTTATTTGTTTGTTTCAGCAATAAGGCGTAACAAGGTTACACAAAACACTTGATACATATACAATTAAAAGGTAAAACAGCCACAACAAATTCCTCATCAGGGATCAACAACTATATATATATAATCAGTAATAAGCAGCATGTAAACATTGTGAACAGAATGAGAGTATAGTATGGGTTATCTCTGCATTTTCTAAAGTTGCTTATACCACTCAGTGTGAGAGAGTGAACCAATTCAGAATAAGGGAGAGATGGGGACAGGTGGTTATTCTGCTGTTTGTAATTGTGTATTGTTCTAAATAGAGATGGGTGAGTGACCCAGCAATCCCGGTGATTAAGCCATAACCACATACTTTATAGTGTTTTATGTGCTTCCTTTCAGGACAGAAGTCATTAAATGTTAGGAAATCTCTTTTGCTAATTGTGGGTTTCTGGCACTGGCCATTACCCAACAAGAATCACATTTCCCCACATGTACTTTTTTCTTGTCTATTTGCACACTTATAATTCTACCACTGCCCACTCACCATCCCACTACTAAAAAGTAGGGCATTTGTAATGTCCTTCTTACGGGGCATATGCAATGCTTAATCTTTGGGTGGTTCTGGAAGATAAGGTTTACTGTTCAACACCTCCATGTGACCGCAAGAAGTATTTGCATTGCTTCAGGTACGTAGATCTGACAGTCTGACAGGCTACAGGGCAAGCTCACATAACCAAGTTGCCACGCTGAGAATATAAGGTGAATGAATAAGTGCATGGAATTCAGCTAGAAACAAAAGTTGGCATGTGATTGATTCACCACTTCACCCAGGTCAGCCAACGTTTACCTCACAAAAGTGCTCAACTCCCTTCTGTTCACTTTCTGGTGGAATGGTAAATGTGAGTAAATGCAGTGCGAGCCAGTATCAACCCAAGAACCCTTGAAATAACATTTTAAAATATATATCTGTAGATGGAAATAAATAACCAGGGGCTATTCTCAACAACAGCTTTCTGTTCAGAGATGCTTACAAGTGACCATAGTTCATACGTTATCATACTCCTGGTCACTGAGCAATAGCAGCCCTTTTTGTGAGTCCCTTGCTCATTATATTTATGACAATAATAGAACAGACTTCATAGACTGAATATAATGTATAAGGAGAGGTGACCTCCCCATTTGTGTGTGTGTGTGTGTGTGTCCGTCCTGCTCCTTTTCAACCTTTCATTGTTTTCTTCCTACTCCTTTTGTTGTTCTTTTCAAAAGATGTACCACATATACAGAGACCTTTTCAAATTTGCACAAGTCACTGAAGACTACATTCCAATAGATTGCAGCACGGAAGCTGCTCTGCTGGACACGGCACCCTGGTCCAGAATTATTTACTGGTAGCTCCAGGTTGGCTACAAAACAGTGTGCCCTTTGGAGAAGCCAAGCACCTCACTCTTTAAGTCAGGTTGATTGGATTGTTTGCTTTGCCATACTCCCAGCAACTGATATCCTGACACAGGGCTGGATTTAGGTATGATGAGACCCTAAGCTACTGAAGGTAATGGGGCCCTTTATATGTCCAGCTGTCCTTTGTCAACAACAAATTGTTGCTGTTTTTCTTGTGTTGAATATGTGCTATTTTGTGTTGAATATGTGCAGTTTGAAAGCACGTCAAAGTGCAAGTAGATAAATAGGTACCGCTCTGGCGGGAAGGTAAATGGCATTTCCGTGTGCTGCTCTGGTTCGCCAGAAGCGGCTTAGTCATGCTGGCCTCAGGACCTGGAAGCTATACGCCGGCTGCCTCGGCCAATAAAGTGAGATGAGCGCCGCAACCCCAGAGTCGTCCGCAACTGGACCTAATGTGCTATATATAATTTATGGACCTAATAGGTATCAAAAGCTATTTGCACATGTTGCCATGCAACCATTCCATGCAGAATGTAGGCACCCTATCTATAGAAATGAGCAATATTTTAGGGAGCAGGCTAGCAGGTGGGGCCCATTACTTACATCAAAGGAGCCTACACAACACAAAACATGGTTGCTGTATGTAGGTTTTATTTTATTTGTTTTTTATCTTATACAGTATTTTGGAAATGTACATCCAGGTTTTATTCCTTTAATTTTTTGGGGTGCCCCCAAAACAGTGGGGCCCTAAGCTATAGCTTGTTTAGCTTATACGTAAATCCAGCACTGTCCTGAAATCATGACTAGTAGCCACTTCTAGTTTTACAGAGCAGCAGGATTTAAGCTTTCCTGATGGTGCATTCTGCCCATTTAGTTTCTCCCAAAAGATTAGCTCGTTTTAAATTGACATGCTTTAGATTTACTACTGTGCTGCCCCACACCACATCAAAAAGGACAACTGCACCAATGTCCTCAGAGGGAAAAACATACTAGCAACGCATCATTGCAATTAAGGAGGGGAATATGGCATTCAGAGGTGAGGTGTGGGCTTGAAGCTATGCTTCCATGGTGATTCAGCTCTTACCTTCCATGCTGATGCAAATATATTGTTGTTTGTATGCACCCATAAGGGTTGTTTTGTGAATGCTCTCAGGTTCCAAGAGCTTGCAGTTTGGGTTCCCATGATTAACACTCAAACAAAATCTTGTGTTTCTACATCTTAATTCCAGCTGTCAGCACAGGAGTCTCACAGGAAATTGTATTTTGGTCCCTCTCTATAATGCCTCTAGTTAGGATTGAACAGTGAAACTGCTGGATGATGTACTTGGAGAATAGACCTATTTTCAGTTATAGAGCATTAGCTGTATAGCATCTTGAGGTCTGTCCAGAGTTCATACCCTGGTTGTTTACTTCCTATGGCACTTGGACGGCTGCTGTTGGAAAGAGAATGCTGGATGAGATAAATGTTGGTTTGTTCCCACCAGCCAAATCTAATTTCTTACACTCCGTGTCTTTCAGCACACACATGAAAAGTTTCAGAAGTAGATGCATTCACTTTCACACAGAGAAAATTGCTCTAATAAATCATACCTATCTGGTATCACTCATTGTCTAGGACCTACATGACCACAGTATTACAAGTGGCTTGTCATTTCTGCTGGGAGTGGCAAATGGGCTGGCTAAATGAATGAGATGTAACAAATGCACTTTGGAATTGTACTCCTGCTTTTTGAAATACTGCTCACCACATTTCTAGCTTTGCACCAAAAGAGAAACATGAGAAGTTCGCTTGGACATCTGAAGGCAGTCTTGTCTAGGGAAGTTTTTAATCTCTTATGTTCCACTGTGTTTTTATATTCTCTTTGAAGCTACCCAGAGTGACTGGGGCAAGCCAGTCAGATGGGTGGGGTGGTGATGACGATGATGATGACGACGACAACAACAACAACAACAACAGCAACAACAACAACATTCTTCCAGTAGCACCTTAGAGACCAATTAAGTTTGTTATTAGTATGAGCTTTCGTGTGCATGCACACTTCTTCAGATACACCTGTAACAACAATAATGAATTTCCCACATTCAAGAGACTGGGGCGGGTTAGCCACTTGATGCTGCACTCATTTGCAAATGATCAAAATGATTTTTGAATCAGCATACAAAGAATGCTTGTTCTTGCATGTTGCAGTTACTGCACATTATCTGTGAGCCACGGCACTCTGACGCTCATAGGAATATCAAGTAGTTCTTGTGAATTCACCGGTTGTTAAAAGCTGCCCACACTATTTAACTGTTCCACTAACAATGGGGTGGGATGTAGAAGGGAAAGCCATTCATGTTGCTCAGTTTTTAATACATGGATCATGGGAACAGCATCTCCAGCCAGGTGGCATTGCTTGTGCTATGCACCCTGATGCCTAAACCTTTTCCCACTGTGGATGATGGTGAAACAATTAAAGACACAGTGAATCCTTGAATACAAAATGCCTTTGTGAGCATGAACAGATTGCCCTGACATTTTCTGAGCATTCCCGTCAGCAGAACGTTCACTAAGGCAATGAAGTGCAGATTTAAAAGTGACAAGTTAAACAGCAGGTTGAAATTAGAACATTAGACCTGCAACCATCATGTCACCTAAGATGATGCACTTAAAGTTCTTTAATAGCATTACAGTCTTTAGGACTAAAATAGCTTAAGCACAAATAGGCCAATGGGTTCTGAATCACAGCAGTTAGGAAAGCACAGTGTTAACGCAGTTGGAAATCAATGGCACTGTCTTCACCGAATGTTACAGGGTGAGTTTTATACTTTTAGCCACTAATATCCAATAAATTCTTCTAACCCTATAGGCTCATTCCAGCAAAGGAACAAAGTCCTAAGAATTAATGAATTGCCAGATTGACTCATTACTTTGCTGTTTCACATTAATATGAAAGCTATGAAGAACACAACCATCTGAATGCTTGTTGTTATCCTAAAGGATATCGAAAATACATATGATGAGCTCCTGACACAATGTATTTTAATGACCCTTGGAGAAATAAATAAATAAATAAATTCTAATTAATTTCTAACTGATTAAGATCCCTTAAGGCCCACCAGTTTAAGTTCATTAAATTATGGCCCTGGTAAAGCAGCTGATAGGTCAGCCATGAAGCAAAAGAACTTTGCAGTTCACTTTTTGTTGGGTATTTTTTATTTTCCATGCAGAAACCAGGTAATATACTCAACCTCTGATACCTGGATGGTGGACACTAGCTATATATAGCAATAAACCTGTCCACCAGTTTTTCCATTGGTACTGCCAGCAGTTAGGCTAACTTCTTTATTTATCTATCACATTTGTTTCTCACCCATCTCCCGTGGATCTCAGTGTGTCTTCAATCTATTCTCAAAATGACCCCAACGTGGTAAGCTAGTCTGCAAGAAGATTGTTAGCCCAAGGTTCATCAATAAGCTTCATAGTCAAGTGGTGCTTTTGATCATTCCCACATCTAAACCTAATGTTCTAGCCACCATACCATTATCAAAACATATTTCAAATAGGCCAGGTAGGATTAGAAGCCAATCATCTCAAATCACTTAATAAATGAGAATTGATCTGTTCTGGCAAAAAAAGAGGTCTGTACCTTTTTAAATTCAAATTGCCTTGATAAAAATGCCATGTATATTTTAACCCTTTGTGATTTTGTATCAAGGCTTTCCCCCTTTTTGATAGCGGATCTTTTCATTTAGTATAAACAGTTATGATAGGTTTGGAGAAGGCTCATAATTCACTAAAGCAAATGGGGCAGTGTAAAGGTTTGTCATAATTTGCAGATCTCACACCCCAGAAGTTCAAATCCAGCCTCCTTTTACTGGCAAAAATATACTCTATGAGGAATCTACCTCCCTGAAGCTCAGCACTGGCACCCCACAGGGATGTGTGCCAAGTCCCTACCTTACTCGTTGTATACATATGACTGTATTTCATCTGATCCATCCAATGTAATTATTAAGTTTGCAGATGATACTACCATAATGGGTCTAATTACACGTGGAGATGAATTAGCATAAAGGGGGGAGGTTCCAAAAGTATCAACATGGTGCTTAGAGAATAGCTTGCACCTGGGACCCAGGTGGCGCTGTGGTTAAACCACTGAGCCTAGGGCTTGCTGATCAGAAGGTTGGTGGTTCGAATCCCTGTGACGGGGTGAGCTCCCGTTGCTTGGTCCCAGCTCCTGCCAACCTAGCAGTTCGAAAGCACGTCAAAATGCAAGTACCCGGTAGATAAATAGGAACCGCTACAGCGGGAAGGTAAACGGCGTTTCCATGTGCTGCTCTGGTTTGCCAGAAGCGGCTTTGTCATGCTGGCCACATGACCTGGAAGCTATACGCCGGCTCCCTCGGCCAATAATGCGAGATGTGCGCGCAACCCCAGAGTCGGTCACGACTGGACCTAATGGTCAGGGGTCCCTTTACCTTTACCTTAAATATTAGCAAAACAAAGAAGATGGTGTTGGACTTTAGGAGGAAGAGAGGGGAATTAGCCCCGTTGTATATTGGGGTGTGTGTGTGTGTGTGTGTGTGTGTGTAGAGAGAGAGAGAGAGAGAGAGTCTCTGCCTTTAAATTTTGGGGAGTTAACCTTAGTGAAGACCTTACTTTGAAAAACAATATAACTCAGGTGGTTAGGAAGGCCCAACAGAGACTCCATTTTCTCAGGGTCTTGTGAAAGAACAATGTTAAACAACAATTGATAACCTCCTTCTACCGGTCCACAATATAAAGTGTCCTCTCATATTGTATCACAGTGTGGTACATTGGCTTGATAGCCAAGGACAGAAATATTTTACAGAGGGTGGTGAACACATCACATGATATCATGGGCTGTCCCCTGAGCCCGCTAAATGACATCGCAAGGGATCGTTGCCTTAGGAGAGCGAGAAAAATTCTCAGGGACGATTCACACCCCGACCAGCACCTCTTTAATCTTCTACCCTCGGGCAGGAGATATAGAAGTATAATCAGTCATACCAACAGGCTAAAAACAGTTTCTATCTGTGGGCTGTTAGGCTGCTGAACAGAAAATAATATAGTGCAACTGACTTCCGGGGTTGGTGTGTTGTGCAACAAACACACAGAGAGCAATGAAATTGAAATTGAGTGTTTGTGGGGGGGGAGGCTCGGTTAATTTCATTGTACACAGGTTGTATGTTGACAATAAAGCCATGATGATGATGATGATGATGATGATGATGATGTCTGATGATGACAAAAGGCTTTGGCATCCAAAACCTTAACTTGGTGTTTTTTGCAACAGTGGGTAGACACCGAAGGTGATTTTCCCTCTACAGAAGATACCTTCCACTCACACAGGGTTAGCATGCCACATGAGAAAAATGGAACCAAATCCAGTGATGTTCTTCCGCTTCTGCAAGAGCAGAAGGAGAGAACTTATATACGGTAGATCCCAACTACTTCAGCAGGTCATGAACTCTGAGCATTGGAAGCTGCTTTACACTGAGCCAGACCACTGGTCCATCAGTCTTGTTTACACTGACTGGAAATGCTAGGGATTGAACCTAGGGCCTTGTGCATACAAAGCAGATGTTCTAACCACTAAGCTACAACCCTTCAACACCAGCAGCTATTCCCCTCCCCACAGTTCTTTGGATCTAAGACCAGGTACTGCATACTGTATGTTCTTAATTGAGTGATTCACATGCCAGTCATTTCTTATGTATGTGGTCAGTAGCCAATGCTCCTGTTCTGCCAGCAGAACAGATCTCCCCACCCACCCCCATCCCTCTCTTCATTTCCTTGCATACCTTCAGAATCAGCTGTTGAAAATTGGGGGACCCTCCAGATATTTTGGGGGCACACAGCAGCAGGAGCAGAGGAATCAGAAGGGTCACTCTGCTGCTTTGGATTCAACCTTGCATACTTTATTTGCTTGTTCACTGTGGATGGTTACAAAGGAATTCGCTTTTAAGGAGCGCTACGCTATACTTCCATGTGTACACATGAACATCACAAGCCACCAGCACTCCATGGCTCCTGTCATTCCACTTATTTCAGTAAAGTCTACTGCCCTGAGCACACTGATTACGACAGAAACCATCCCCACACTGGTTGCTGGCAGCCTTGCATGGCCTTGCTGCCTCTCTCCCTTCTTAGGGTGACTGTAGAAACTGGCTATATTTAATCCCAGCAGACTTCCTGTCACTTGATATTCCTGTGTTGCTGGAACAAATTCCTGAACTTGACCTGAGTTACTGGGCCATTTGGGGGTGGGCCCAGTGACATGTTGATTTAGTATCACAATAACCTTACATGCAGCAGCTTCCAGTTCCCTACAGGTCTGGAATGCGGCTGAAATCTATTTCCAGGACCCTGGGGAAGCCAAGTTCCAAAGACCGTCTTGAGGAGGTCAAATTTAAGCCTTGCTTATAAGTGTGTTGGAAGCAAAACTTGTCTATATATCTCTTCTTCTCCCATATGACCCCGTTGTGAACCAAGTGTTTATATTTAATTCATACGGAGCATTGGACAACTCATTTAGCACAAGATGAATGTCACCCAATCATCTACATTCCATGGGCTCTCACTTGCTAATAACATTCCCTGGGTGTGATAAGTACTCATATCTTAAAGTTTAGCACATCAACAATTTAACCATGTTTTCAGGAAAGGATTGTCATAGGTCCTGAGACAGCTCGGGGAAATCCACATGCTTAGTTCACTCAGAGATGCCATGTGGTGATTCATTTCATTCACAAGCAGGACTAGGGGAACAGAACCAACTTCTCATGTTAATTTAAGCCTTACCTACCATTCATGGAACCCACCCACCCACCAAGACACATTAGAGATGCTTTGAACATTCAGAATGGTAAAGGCTTTAATTTTAAAACGACCCATTTAAACGTACTTTTACCGTAATATAAGTAAGGTTGATTTATGAAGCAGACTATCAACTTCAGCTTGTTGGGAAGAAAACATAAAAGTTAATTCTACCCAATGAACATGTTGAACGCTGTTGTCAATACCATAAACTTAACTTTAAAAAGTCAGCACAGAATTGCATGCATGAAAGCATTTCTCTGTCTTTTGGGTGACAAAAGCAATAAACAGAACAGAAACTTGGTCAATAAACATGGGGAAATGATTTTCTGTCCTTGTTAAAAAAAATATTATTTACCAGTTTTCACTTGCAAGGATTTACATCAACATGGGTGATAGTTGTATTACATTTTAATGATGTAATATTTATACCCATTAGTGGATTTTCTCAAAGTGTTATATAACTCAGTCCAAACATTCAGTGTAAGAAGCAGTAAGCTCCTACATAAATAAAGCACTCCTTCGAAGCAACCAATTCTTTTGTCGGTTTCTTGGTCAAAACCATCAAAATTCTAGGCTACATTGTCACTTTGTCGTCACTTGCTACAAACAAACCTAAAAACACTGTCTGTTACATTTGTACTTTGCTGCAGTTGTGACCCTTCAGCATTCAAGTGCCACAGAGTTCTTGAAATCTCCGCCAGTTTACTGATCCAAACCTGACATAGGTAGATGCTAATCAGATTGGCCCATGAACTTGCATTGGAGCTTGCTCAGCAGAGAGCATTTATTTCAGACTCTTGCTGCTTATCTCTCTTGCATTGCACAACTGGTGAGTGACATGCTGTATTGCATTTACTGCAATACCTGTATTTCCTTCCCTCTTATATCCAAAAGAGGGAAGTAATAAGAAGTGCAAAGCTATAATCTCTCTGTAACTCAACAGAGCAATATTTATTTCGCAACAGATCTGCTGAAAGACAACCTTCTCAAACAGGTGGAGCAGAAGCCATCGGAGAAGGTGAGCAAATGATAGGGCTGAGAGAAGTTCCACTTTATCCCAGTATCCAGAGAACCAGTATCCTTTTCTAAACATTTGGAAACTGTCTCAAAAATTATGCATGGTGGGGAGAAAGTGCAGAAAGAACAGCTTTTCTACCTCTCTCATAATACTAAACCAGGAGACATCCAATGAAACTGAAAGCTGGAGGATGCAGGTCCAGCAAAACGAAGTACTGTAGTTCTTCACACATAGTTAAAACTATGGAATTTGCTCCCAGAAGAGGCAGTGGTAACCCCCAACATGGGTGGCTTTGAAAAAAGATTTGACAAGTTCATGGAGGATCAGACTATCAGTGGCTTATAGACAAGATGTCTATGTTCAACCTTCAGTGCTAAGCTGTGTACTCAAACATTAGCACCTGGTTGGGCACCATGAGAACACAAGGCTGGACCAGATGGGCCTTTCGCCTGATCCAGCTCAGCTCTTCTTGTGTCCTCACAAGGTGTAATAAATTATAGCCTTCATTAATTATTTGCCAAACAGCAAAGGAACAGGGATTCTTGAAATGCAAGCATTAAGGAAATATGACGTTTGACTCATTCAGCAGGGGTAACTCATCTCAGTAAGACATATTTGCACCGGAGTATTAAAAAGGACTGTCTTTTACTGTTATGAATATTTAAAGCTTTTGTGTATACCATGAGGTTCCTTACTCAGGGAACTAATGAGGTGCCCTAAAGCACACAACTTTCCGGTACAAGGCTGTCTTTGCCCAGGGTGCATGGGGTGCTGGGCACCCAGACACTGATTTCTAGGGGGCGCCAAATGTATACCTACTGTATACTGGTCCCTCTCAATCGGTGGCAGTTGAAAGCAATGGAGCGAAAGTCCCCCCCCCCCCGCTCTGTTACTCCATAGCGTCAAATATTCCCAATGAGAGCCATTGTTGTTACAGGTTGGCGATTTCCCCTCCCCCAAAAAATCTCAACAACTTTGAGTTTGCCTCCCCCCAAAAGGTCAAAAACTTTGGCTTCCCCCCTCCCAAAAAAGCTCAATTAAAGTTAATTTGGGGGGGGATAAACTAAATTTGGGGGTGATGGGTGGATCTTTGCACCCCGGCGGCGCATATGCTAAAGACAGCCCTCTTACTGTAACAACCTATTGAGAAAATAAAGCACACCTTGCTTATCTGAGAAGTAACTACACATAATGTAGTACTCACATTGTGTGTATTCAAAAAATTAAACCCTCCTCAAGACAAGGGAGTCCCGAGTGCTCCCAAGATCGCAGCATGCAGGGAGGAGAGGGTTATGCTTTCGGCAGCAATTTCCATGAAATTTGCCTCCCACAACTGCCTCAGCATTAGTTTTTTTTGGGGGGGGGGAATCCCATTGGCACCAATGGGAACTTTTCCCCCTAATGCCAACTGCTGTACAAGGGGCCAGATTTCATGAAGATTTCTGCTGGGGTCATCTTATGTCTCTCCATGTAGTGCAATCTTGATAACAAACTCCCACCCATGCTTATTATTTAAAAACGCAATACATAATTGCTAATGATGCTGTGAACATCATGTGTAGTTAGCTACACCCTCAGTGTTATAACCCTGAACAATAGTTGTGGGCGGGGAGGGGGAGCGGAGAGGGATCGGACCCAGCAGCTTACTCCTCAAGACAAGGTGGCTCAAATTGGTTGGTTAGTTCAATAGTTTCATTGGTGGAGCATGGCATTATCAAGAATCAATTCCAGTGTCACTGAGGTAACTGCTATGGCTTGCTAAGGAAGAACCATCTAAATTTCCAGCTAATAAAATCATGCCTTCCACAACAAAAACCCTCTCTTGTTTTTTGTTCTCCCCCCCCCTTTTGTTTTGTTTTCTTCCTCAGTATCCCCATTTGTTGCCGGTGCTGTGTTCAGAGACATGGTATTCTTAGGAATAAAAACCTGAACTCAGATTCTGCTTATTTGATAACTGGTTTATTTTGCTGCTCCTTCCTTGCTTAAAGCTACAGGCAGACTCAAGCTCTTCCTTTCCAGAATTCCCTTTCCCCCTGTCGGCCTCCTGTAAATCCTGGGATGGATTCATCTATGCTTAGCCATGAGCATTCTGGAATCTAGGTCACGATCAAGGAATGGATCTGCCATACACATTAGACAGATGCTGAACAATTCTATCACACCATATATTGCAATTGACATCTGTTATTCATGTTTAAATGGACTAATAAAAACAAATCATCTGCTTTTATGGGACATTATTTAATATATTGGTGAAATGGCCATTTTTAAAATTTGCAGACCAAATACTCATTTTCAAGGATGAATCCTTGAATTTTGATTACAATCATGTGACGTGTATTTCAATCATCAGTCGGTGGAACTGAAGTGCATTATATAGGCGTGATCCACTCTGTGTTATAATCAGTAAGACTGCCTTTTTATGCAGATTTCTCCTAATATATGCATTATCCCACACATGTTTAAATTTGGAAACTGCACTGGAAAAAGTGTGGATTTCAAAGGAGAGATGCATTTCTGTTCCTGTTTCAGGAAGTGCAAATTATGTAAGTTTACATAAAATGAAAACCGAATTGAATTTCTCCTCCATCCCTAGTAGAACATTAGATAAATACGCATGCAGCCATAAGGAGTCGTAAAAATACAGTAGCAGCCACTTGCATGTGCCGTCTTGAACCAAAGAGCCAGTGGCGAGGCTGCATGCTCCGGCACCAGGGATGGAGTGCAGGCAGGGGTGTGGCTGGCTCATGTCCCGGGGGCATGGCACATCGCCCGCGGGAGCATGGGGTGCGTCTGGGGTGTGTGGCTCACCACCCGTGGGGGTATGGCACCTGGCGCAGTGGAGGTGTGCGAAGTGCGTGTCAGAGGGCAGCCGCAATGGTACCCCCCCCCATGGTGTTGGGGGCGATGCGCTCCCCCCACCCCCGTTCTTCCACCAGTGCAAAGAGCCTGCAGACCAGGATGCTGCATTTAATACCATGTAATAGATGCTGCTGGACTAGATGAATCCCAAGCCGGAATTAAGATTGCCGGAAGAAATATCAACAACCTCAGATATGCAGATGACACAACCTTGATGGCAGAAGGTGAGGAGGAATTAAAGAACCTTTTAATGAGGGTGAAAGAGGAGAGCGCAAAATATGGTCTGAAGCTCAACATCAAAAAAACCAAGATCATGGCCACTGGTCCCATCACCTCCTAGCAAATAGAAGGGGAAGAAATGGAGGCAGTGAGAGATTTTACTTTCTTGGGCACCTTGATCACTGCAGATGGTGACAGCAGTCACGAAATTAAAAGACGCCTGCTTCTTGGGAGAAAAGCAATGACAAACCTAGACAGCATCTTAAAAAGCAGAGACATCACCTTGCCTACAAAGGTCCGTATAGTTAAAGCTATGGTTTTCCCAGTAGTGATGTATGGAAGTGAGAGCTGGACCATAAAGAAGGCTGATCGCCGAAGAATTGATGCTTTTGAATTATGGTGCTGGAGGAGACTCTTGAGAGTCCCATGGACTGCAAGAAGATCAAACCTATCCATTCTTAAGGAAATCAGCCCTGAGTGCTCCCTGGAAGGACAGATCGTGAAGCTGAGGCTCCAATACTTTGGCCACCTCATGAGAAGAGAAGAATCCTTGGAAAAGACCCTGATGTTGGGAAAGATTGAGGGCACTAGGAGAAGCGGACGACAGAGGACAAGATGGTTGGACAGTGTTCTCGAAGCTACGAACATGAGTTTGACCAAACTTCAGGAGGCAGTGGAAGACAGGAGTGCCTGGCGTGCTCTGGTCCATGGGGTCACAAAGAGTCGGACACGACTAAACGACTAAACAACAACAACAACAATAGATGCTGCATTTTTTAAAAAAAAGAATTAAAAAGCCATTTTTAGTTTTCACACTAGCTCTGAGTAGTTCTTTAATTTGAAAAATCTGGAGAATCCATGTTACCATATGAACCAGTATGTTCTCAGTACTGCACATTCTGTCTCCTATTGCTATCTTTGGGCACTTCTAGGTGACTTGTATATTGAGCATTCATCCAGATTTGTTTGCAGAGAGATTAGGCAACCCTGGCTAGTTAATGAGCATTCATTAAGATTTGTTTGTGTGGAGGTTACATGACATTACATCAAACCAATGCATTTTCCCCTTCACTTTCCTTACTGCAAAAGTCTAGTCTTTGGGAAAGTGAGATTGTTGTGCAAGACCTCCCAATCGACTATAATTGTACAGCCGGAATTTGCCAGTACATAATCAAATCCAGCACCAAAATGGTACCCTTTATCAGAGAGAAACAAGATATCCCTGGGTTGGGCAGTTTTTTTACTCTTTCTTGTACATGCTCCATGATAAGCCTAAAATCTTACCTGTACAGTACTTAAAACTGTGGCAGCATAACTTACATGAGTAATAGTATGCCCATCTATTAAAAAATAAATCCCATTGAGTTCATGGAGTTTACTCCTAAGTAAGCATACATAGGATGCAGCATCAATCACCACAGCCACTCTTCATTTATAGCTCATTCTTCTCCAGTGGCTAGCAAAAGTGTGCTGGAAAATAGCATTTGAACATTTTGCCTGAGGTTGTCATCTTTGTTATATACTATATGAGCCTGGTACTCACTTTTAGGCGGGCTTAATATGACTCGTGAATTCTTTGCCCAGAAAGTAACAGGGGTTCATATGCAATAAAGAGTTCTCATCTTTATTAAAACAAAAAACAAAAACCAACAGCATTTTAATAAGTCCTGAAATCAAGAGACATCCAGATCAGACAAGGGAACTTTGCCTCCTCTGGCAAAGTAGGAGTGTGTGAACTTTGAAGGACCCAGTCTGATAAGTGGTGCATGAGGGCAAAATTGCAGCCTCACAGCCCATCTTGCACAATCTCATGTTACCTGTAGACAGGGCAGGGAGGCGAGCGATGGCTCTTATTTTGTGCAGGTAGGTGGGGTCAACAGGTCAGACACAGTCTGACTGGAATCGCAAAGCCATAAATAAGGTTGAGTAACACATTACGGAGCTTATCTCAGACAAATGGAAACTGCAAATAGACACATAAGAGATGTTGTACGGCCTTGCAGATATGATTGCTATTCAGTCAAAGAAGAAAGTTGCAAGTCTTTCCCATTCCTTTTTCTCTCCTTGGTTCTATCGCAAATTTCTTTTGCACCCTAAATTATTCATGGCCCCTTTTCACATTGATCATTACCTGCTCCGTTTATTCCCATATATCTTTTGTTTGCTTACTTGCTTGTCCATTTTTCAATCTCCCCCTTTCTTGCTTTTGCTCTTTCACTGTCATTTTGTCCTCTGTCTTTCTCATGACCTTCCCTTAAACGCAGTCTAGCAGTTAAGAGCATGAGCCGCAGATCACATCTCCACTCAGTTATGAACTCCATTGCTGGTGTAAGGAGAGCTTCAGGCTGGTTAGTGTTGATAAAGCTAAGCTAGAGGGGCCAGTGACCTGAATTGGTATAAAGTATTTTTTAAAAAATAATTGCATATTGTTGTAGCCCACCCTGGGACTTTATGGTGAGGGGCAGGTAAGAAATTTGATAAACATATGAAATAAACGTGTTAGTGCGTTCTTGAAGTAACTGCAGGTTTGGGAATGGGGGGGTGTTGGGTTCAGATTCCCCCTTTCCACCTCTTCATAGTCTTGTTTATTCATCTCTTCACCTTACATTTCTCCTTTCTCTTCTGATCCTGCGTAATCTTCAGCCTTTGTTTCTGTCAAATCTTAGAAGCAGTTCACACATGCAAACTAGTTCCCTTTTCCCCTGTGTGTGACCAGTCCTGTAAAAAACAAAAGTCCTCCTCAGCATGAATCAAACCATAGCTGGGGAAAGAGAGGCAATAGCCACTTTGCACAAATGCAGCAAAAAACAAACAAACCAAATATTGATTTATCATTTCCGAGAGCTATGAGAAAGACAGGACAGTGAAGTGGTTAGAATGTCAGAAGAAGATTGGAGGGACTGTTCAGTCATGATCTCTCAGCCTAACCTACCTCGCAAGGGTGTTGTAAGGCTACAAGAGAGGGGAGAATAACCATGAGGCCAGCCTTAGCTCCTTGGGGGAAAGGTGCATTGAAATGTAATAACACACGAATAATTACAGCGATGGCAGGTGGCCATTGGGACTGTAGAGTGGAAGGCAGGAAGACCAACAGAAGATGAAGCTAGAGCCAGTGACCGGCAGAGCTAAGTCCTTCTAGTTTTGTTCCCCAATAAGCAACTATTTTACTTTTAGAAGACAACTGAAGGCGGCCCTGTTTAGGGAAGGTTTTTAATGTTTGATGCTGTACTGTTTTTAATATTTGGTTGGAAGCAGCCCAGAGTGGCTGGGGATGGGCGGGGTATAAATAATAAATTATTATTATTATTATTATTATTAATTATTATTATTATTATTATAATACACAAGAGCAACACTGAGATGGAGAAGGAGGAAGCTGACAGGCAATGTCAGCCTATGGATTGGCTGTAAGTAAGCCCCACTGAATCAACTTCTAAGAAGAGGGGAGCCTATGTCTTTAATTTATTAAACCACACCCAGTTATCTCATGTCACACTCACTCTGTTCTGTAGGTCAGACTCAGACTGGCTCATTTGCTCAGGTCTAGCCAGTGAATGTGATGGTGTCTGAGCCTTGGCTTAGAACAGCCAAACCCAACGTCCTTGCCACTGCTCCGCAGAGACTAAACATTGCCCAGGATTCCGCCCTGAAAAGTTACATCATTCCCCTCCCAGAATTAGAGTGTAGCTGTGCATTCTAATGTGAAGAATGTGAAGCCCTCCTCTTTTGGTATCAGGCAATTCATCATCAGTGCAGAAAAGGCTTTTGTGTCTAAAGCACCACGGTCATCTTTTTTCCCCTGGCAGAGCCGTCCCTTCCAAAGAGAGCAGCTGAAGTTCAGCCAAACATCTGCACACAGAGAGCTCTTGAGAGGTCAGGAGGGGCAGCCACCCCAGCAACAAGGAATGCTTGAATGGCCTCTAATACGGTAGTCATTATTATGATTTTGCACCAAGTATAATTACATTTTCATTTCAATATGTGTTAATTCATACCTGAGGCGTGCTTTTCATTGTTGACCCTTTAGAAGCACCTAAGCAAGTTTCTCCATCTAAGATTTTTGATGGGGAAAGAAAAAATATTTGAAATTTTGTTGATTTACTATATGGTGGGGGGGGGAGAAACTAATTTATATTTGTAAATCCTGAGCACATCCATCACTTCTGGAGCTTCACCAAGACCAATACACTTTGAAAATTTATTAACTGAAACAAATATTCAAAAGTGGTTCTCAAATCACAGCTTCCTATCTAGCTGGGGGCATTGTAGCAAATATCTTGCCAGATTTGAGTGGATTAACATTTTTAGTAACAGGAAGCTGGGTATGCAGTAGATGTCAAAGAACTAAAGGGCTTAGAATTACACCTCTATTTTCATTATTTACAGGACAAAAATACTGAGCAAATTGTCATTTCCATTGCCTTTAGAACATATGTGTTACCAGCACATTTTCTACACATCATCCCATATAGTGCCAGTAGGATAGTTTTATTAACCTGGCTAGTGTTTATGTGTAAAATAACAAACAACAAGCTCAAAGTGGTTTACAAAAGCTTTGCTATTTTGGTTTGCCCTAATTCACATATCAGAAATCACAGAACCCTAGAATTGTAGAGTTGGAAGGGACCCCAGAGGCTTGTTCCCCATCCAATGTGAAACCAAACCAGATCCTGCTTAGCTTTGCAAATGTGCTAGCAGTTTTAGTGCATGAAAGTGGACCAGTGGTAACCCAGCTGGTGTTCTCTGAATGTTATGGGTTGACAGTTGGCTGGCTGGGGTCCAACAACAACTGGAGGGCACCACGTTGGATACCCCTGAAGGTGACAATCACGTTGCTGTAATTCCGCCTTCTCATTTAATACTGCTCATAGCTACCAACCTCAATCTGAGCATGAATTCCAAAGACTCCCACAAAGTCGGGCTTCCTGAATGCTGCTTCCTTTACCATTTCAAACAGAATTCTCAACCCAGGGCCACTAAGCCTGTAGAATTTCCCATGTAATGACCATTGAATTGAGATCCACGAGCTGTTTTCCTTACCATACCACTGCAGATATGAACTCCCTTTTTGTATAAGTTGCCTTTATTCTCTGGCATGCTTTCTTTGGTGGCAGGCAAGTGCTGTACCACACAAAAAGAAAGAAACCAGTTGTGTTACTGAATGAGGGCTGGGGCTTGGATCTGTGACATGGAAACCCTGATTTTAGCAAAGCGTTCTCAGTCGCAGAGCAGCATTCCTTATTTATTTGCCAAGTCCATCCTCTCTGGGCATCATGCTGGCCTCTGCTTCTTGTTAACTCTTTGGCAACATGCCAGGCCCCAGCTGGCAACTGTTAATTGCAATCAGCAGGTGAGAAACCAGCACCACAGAAAAGGAATTACCTTCAACTCTGAAAGACAATTCTGGGGGAAGTCGAGATTCTGGGAGGAGGTATTTAAAGTTAAACGTGTATGGAAAGAATCAAAGGAGCAGGTTAAATACATTTTTTTTAAAGCCACATGACCAAGCATAGTCTTTCAAGTGTAATCACAAGGAAGAAATTAAATATTTTCCCAAGGAGTGGATGCATCTGAGTGGGTGCTCATTCATGGCTGCAGACCTCTCCCTCGCCTTTGGAAGGTGACACCCTCAGTTAGGAGGAAGAGCTGGGAAATGGTGGCAGTGTACTTTCCAATGAAAACTGGGAATTTAAACCACGTGGGGTTGAATACAAAGTGGCTGAATACTGAAGCATGACTGCTAGCGTTGCCTTAATATCTTCAATTGTTGGCTTTTTCAGTGTAAATAAATAGCAGCAGAGCAGGTGGCGGTGGGGAGCTTGATCCAGAATGGGATCCTAGCAGGAAAAGTAGGGGGTGTTACACTTTTGGCCCTGGCTGCAGTCCTAATTCAGAGCTCGCTGGCTCGCTTTCTCTCTCTCATCCCCCCCCCCCCCCGTCCTGCAATTTGCATTGGAAAGAAGGCAGTTTTCCCCACTTGCAAATACCAGGCATGGTGGGTGAAAACTGGTCCACAGCAGTTAGCAAAGGGTGAAAACTCCCTTACCTCTTCTGCCAGGGTATCAATCTGGATTGTACCCCTCTCCCCACAATTTATTTTTAAAAGGTCAATTGTGTGAATGACGTTGTCTCTGGTTCTAAGATGGTTTACGATCCCTGGTGGGCAATTGGACATGTTAGGAGTATATCAGTGACCCGAATAGAGAGTCTTTCCTCTGAGTTAAAATGCAACTCTCATCTGTGTTTTCTGACAGCTATCTAATTGTCTAGTAAGTTAAGCATCTTAGGCCATTTCCTAGCCAATAGGTTTCCTGACATTAGCAAGGAATCTGTGGATGGATGGGAAAGGGTTGTATCAGTTACCAAAGACCTTACAGGTGAAGGCTGAACCAGGTAAACTCATGAAGCCTGCAGAGCCACAACTCAAGATAAGGTGGGTGTGTTGATTAATTTGAGGAGGTTTTCAAAGGTCCAAACATTACATCTTATGTCAGATGCTTAGCCATCAAATTAATAAGCATGGGTGTAAAACAACAACAACAACACCTGGCAGATAGAGATTATGGACACAGAATGATAGTTCACCAAAAATTACAGTGAATCTTGAGCTTCAGTTTTGATGGAGGAGGCATTGTGACAATTAAGTAATTGACACTTGTTTCTTAGGGCTCAGTCCCAAAAAAAACCAGTGCAATATAATGAATTTAAATGTGTTTAGAGATGCTAAATAAATTGCAACATTCTATCACTTCTGTGAAGGCATCACCATGAAATCCACAAGCAGGTCATCCTATATAACAGTTGTGCTTATGGATTTTTCATGTCAAGTACACTTGGGTGGCACTGTCGTTAAACCCTGAGCCTAGGGCTTGCTGATCAGAAGGTCGGCAGTTCGAATCCCTGTGACAGGGTGAGCTCCCGTTGCTTGGTCCCAGCTCCTGCCAACCTAGCAGTTCGAAAGCACGTCAAAATGCAAGTAGATAAATAGGAACCGCTACAGCGGGAAGGTAAACGGCGTTTCCATGTGCTGCTCTGGTTTGCCAGAAGCAGCTTTGTCATGCTGGCCACATGACCTGGAAGCTATACGCCGGCTCCCTCGGCCAATAATGCGATATGAGCGCGCAACCCCAGAGTCGGTCACGACTGGACCTAATGGTCAGGGGTCCCTTTACCTTTACAGTAAGTCAAGGTACAGTGCAGTGAAAATCAACATGGGGGGGCTGGTGAGGCATGGCCCCATAGCCCCCTTCTGTGTGAATTTATTCACTTTCACATGATGCACAAGTGAAGGGAACTGAGATCGGACGTAGGACCAGCATAGCTGCCCACCAGCAGGAACAGCATCAGCATGTGGTGGTGCTCATATGGCATGCAATGAATGGGGTGGTCCTTTTTTACCTGGAGATGGAATCCGATACCTGGATAGATATAGACTTAGTTCTACCAAAATTAATGAGCACCACCAAGTCTCAAGGTTACTATGGTTCGAACTAGATTGGCTGGTTTCATTTCATTGTTGGAGAAGAGAGATTGTAAGACATTACAATATATCTGAACTCCACAGTGGCCGAATCTCGCTGAGAAGTTCACGTGGAAGAAAGGAAAGTGGAGCCTGAAAATGAACGGCTGCATCCTCAGGAATAATAGAACCATGAGACATTGAGTTACATAATGGCCTATTAGCCAAGGCTCTTTTATTCCTTAGCCAGCAACCTTTTTCCTGACTGTCACCTAGACAACCACATTTCTATGAACACTTATTGGAAACAAGGACTGAGGATGTCCTTATAGGAGACAGGCTGCCAAATATGTCAGCTTCTCTAATACAGGGAACAATCTCTTGCTTCTTGGTGGTGGGGCCGATGATATAATGCATTTGTCTGTTGTCTATTCATCTTTCCCATCTATCATTGCCACATGTAACCTTGAAATCCTACCCTGCCTTTCCCTAACTTGCAATTGGCTCCTCATCCTCTCCTAAAGGCAGATATCAAATGGCTGTAATGTGGTGAAGTGGGGAGGAGGAGGAGGAGGAAGAGGAAGTACCAATCCATTTTCCAGAAAGAACCGGGAGGGAAATGAGCTTTCCAATTTGTAGGCACTGACACAATTTTCTGAGGCAGCCGAATAGATTCCTTTGCTCCCAGCCTTATCACGTACTCCGTTGGAGACAGGTTTTAATAGCAGTGATGAATGTCGATGAGGTGAAAGCCACCTGGCCAGGTTCAAAATCTCAGTTTATCCCTAAACTCACTAGGAACCCTGAACAGAGCCCCAGTCTCTTTGCCTCAGCCACCCTCTGCATTATGGAACCAGTCTGGCCTGCCTAATAGGTCTGTTGTGAGGGGTACTGAGATAATGTACGTGAAGTGCTTTGAGGACTTTGGGCAGTATAGCTCAATCCCAAATAAGCAGGAATGGGACTGTACTCCAAGTATTATCAGTAAATGATGTTTATAATACTACTGAAGGACATCAGATGTATGAGAATAAGGTCATAGGAATCAATTCTACGCAAACACTCTTAGTTCTATTTCTCTCTGTACACCTTGGCCATTATGACTGTAATTTTTACTCCTGAAGAGGGAAATATTGCAATATGTTTATGTCTCAAGAGAACATAATAAAGAGAAATCTACCACTCTTCAAGTTGAAAGAAACTGCTGAATTAACTCTAGTGAGTGGCAGTGCCATTATAATTTATTCTATAGTTTGGTCTTTGCCTTTCACTTTCACTTTTCACGTGCCATAAATAGTCTTGTATTATCTGGAACCAATTAGGATGTTATATTTAATGAGCCCATGCAGTACTTGAAAGCTTTTTTAAAAAAATTATTGTCACAGGTATAGATTCTTTAAATGCTTTGGAATCCAAACAATTTTCTCCTCCACTCAGGTAGTTTCAAAACAGTAAAGGACTGCACTGCTTGGATACACACCCAAATCAGCTGTCAGCATTTTGCTTTGTTACAGAGGGGTCATCATCCTGTGATCCTCCTACAGCAGGTTTCACTATAAGGTTTACACTTCTGATCAAAGGAATGAACACATCACAAAAGAACTGGAACTCCTACATTATTGCCTACAGGAACTACAAAGTCATTTCCTACTTTAAAATGCAATAGCAGTAAAGCAGATGTGTCTTATGCCTAACCCATAGAGCTGGCCCTACTGTTAGGCAGAGTGAGGTGGCTGCCTCAGGCAGCAAGTGCAGGAGGGCAGAGAGTGGCAGTGAGGTTTCAGACAGCAGAGCTGGGTGCCTTATGGCTTGCCTTGCAACCCCCAGAGCCTGTGTTCTTCAACTTTGGGCCTCCAGAGGTTGTTGGACTACAACTCCCATCACCCCCAGTCAGTTTAGCCAACAGTCAGGAATGATGGGAGCTGTAATCCAACAACATTTAGGTACTTAAGATTGAAGAACACTGCAAAGCTAACCTGCTGTCCTCAGGATCAGTAGAAGACATTAAAGTAAGATTCATCTTCTAGTTGGGTTACTTCCTATATGTGGAGATAGGAGTGGGAAATGGCATATTTTCCTTTTGCTTCAGGCAGCAAAATGACTTAGGCCAGCTCTGAGCCTGTGTTCGTAGTCATAGGCTCATATGGCTATATGGAAAGGCATGGTGCAAAAGGACCATTGGCTCATTCCAGATAAACCTTTGTATTTTTTGTCCTATTGACTTCAAATAGGAGCCTAAGCACCCATTTGTAAGGATGTGTTCATATGTCTAAACAATTTTAAGCAAAGGAAGAACAGTTGAGCTATAATGGGCCATAACTGGATTCATCTCCTACTCCTGCTCTTTGTTTCTTCCCATATTCTAGGATGGCTTTTTACAGCTTGGCATTCCTTAGTGACAAATGTAGTGACATATTTGTACTGACATTTGACAAGGATTCTTGCAGCAAGCACTGGACTCCCTGCCTCTAAAGGATTTTTCCACAGTAGCTCCAGGGCATGATAGGGATACTTCTTGTAGTAATCTCCACCGCCATCCGCAGTAAAGATGGGTATCTGAAATACACCCAAGTATAGAACTCTCTGTTTTAATTAGCAATTTACACCCATATTTAATTGACAGGTATGCACCATAAACATCATTCGCTCTGCATGAACAAACATCGTTTATAAGGAATGAGAGCAGGCGTATGACTGTGAGGACAGGCACGGCTTTGCAATTTAGTTATGGAAGTTTGCTTTAGGAAATGGATACAAATATTCAAGCACAATCCCTCATTATATAGTCTTCTACCATGTCAAAAGAATCATCAACTTTCCTTACAAGGAAATCTAAAAGCCCTTTGAAGCCTGGTGTACAGGGGCGTAGCTAGCTGCTCCGGCACCCGGAGCAGCAAGGCAGGGCGACCCGCCCAGTGGGGCAGCATGGCGAGCTGCCCACGGAGTCCGCCTGGCAGACGCAAGCCCCCCACTGTTTTGGGCAGCGGGGGGCCCAAGCCACTGTGTCACTCCCAGGAAAGACACATGGCTCGGGCATGCTGCCCCCCCCCGGCGGTGTGGCATTTTGTCACCCCCTCAGAGATGACACCCGGGGCGGGCCGCAACCCCCACCCCTTCCTATGCCCCTGCTGGTGTTAATCTTAATGGAAACCAAAGTCACACTGAGTAGTAGAATGGCCAAGTGCCGAACTTGCAGTTTAGATGAGTGGAGCCAAATGCCATCATGTTCAAGGTTACTCCAGGTACTATGAACAAGGCAACATATGCCAAGAAGTGGTTCTAGCTGAGCAGCACCAAAGAAGATTATGTGAAGCCCCAAGGTGTTTTGTCCAGCTTGAAAATCTTGATGCCCATAAGGCAGAGAAGGGCAACCTGTTGGCCTCATTTAATGTGGTCCGATATGCCTCCTGTAGCTGCTTCATTTCCCCATCCCATCAAAGTTCCTTCTTCCCTCCTTCCTTCTAAGATGAGTGAGTTGGATCACTCATTACAGGTAGGTAGCCGTGTTGGTCTGACGTAGTGGAAACAAACAATTCCCAGTTATAGCATGTCAACAGCAAACCATGGCAAGCTCTTTCAGGAAATTTCAAAGATGATGTTCACATTTTTGCTCTGAATCAAGATCCTCCAGCTGCTAAACTTCTCTGACATATTTCTCCATGGACTGGAATCTTATTCATAGAACTGGAAGAGACAGGGTGAGTTTTTAATTGAATTTTTATTGTTTATACCAGCTTAGATATATTGTAAAGCTATTTTGTAAAGGCTTCTTGCCTCGAAAAGCGAGGTATAAGTATCTTGCTTATTTTTATAGACATTCCTTAATCTGAATGAAACTGTGACTAAAGCAATTGTTTCTTTAAGTGGCATCCCAGGAAATTATATATATATATATATATATATATATATATATATATATATATATATATGGAATTAGCACATAAGGCAGAGGTGGGCAACCTGTTGGCCACCAACACTTTAGCCACTTTAGCCACACATGCTACAATTAGGTGTGACTCTGTTGCACCAATTAAGTAATAAATAGCTCAGGGGCATTTCCTGTTTATGTGGCAGAGCCTCTGACTAGCAGGAGAAGATTTGGGGAAACCAATTAGTCAAGAGTATAGACTTTCTATTACTTATAGGGGACATCATCTCTGTTTATGGTAAGAGCTAGAAAAGGGCAACCAAAATGATCAAGGGAGTGGAGGAATTCCCTTGTGAGGAAAATTTACATTTGGTGTTGTTGGTTTTTAGTTTAGAGAAAAAGAGAGTAAAAGGATACATGACAGAGGCGCATAAAATATTGCATGGTGTAGAAAAAGAGGAAAATCTCATGACACTAGAACTCAGGGACAGTCAATGATGTTGAAAGTTTATGGGGAAACAAAAGCAAGCAGTTCTCCACACAGCACATTCTTGAATGATGTAATTTGCTCCTGGAAGAAGTAGTGATAGCCACCAACTTAGATGGCTTTAAAAAAGCATTAGACAAATTCATGGAGGTTGAGTCTATCAGTGGCTACTGCTAATCTTGATAGCAATAGCAATACCTCCACTGTTGAAAGCAGAACATGTCTGAATTTCAGTTGCTGGGAATCACAAGCAGGGATAATGCTGTTATGGCTCATGTCCTGCTTTTGGGCTTCCCATAGGCGTCTGATTGGCCACTGTGAGAACAAGATGGGCCATTGCCCTATCCAGCGGGCTCTTCTTATGCTCTTATGAATATCTGATATACTTTTAAATATACTTTTCCTATCATTGACACATGAGGAGTAATAAAAGGAAGGGAACATATGCCAGGAAAGGTAGTGTTTAAAAAAGAACAAGTTGCCTCACACTTATTGTTAGGAGCCCACTCTGAAAACCAACCTCAAAGTATCATGATCAGTGTCAGTGGTTAGGAATTTGTTCCACTGAACAAACTTGGATGAAGAGGCAAAGGCCACAAAGCCTTTTCTGTGTTTGAAGAGTAAAGTATACAGTCTCTGCAGGATAAGCTCTTGAAAAGTACCCATGCTTTTGGATCAAATGATGACACTTCATGTACAGTGGTACCTCGCAAGATGAAATTAATTCGTTCTACGAGTCATTTCGTGTTGCAATAATTTCGTCTTGCGAAGCGCGGTTTCCCATAGGAATGCATTGAAATTTAATTACAGTGGTACCTCTACTTACGAATAACTCTACTTACGAATGTTTCTACTTACGAACGGAGCTCCGTCCGCCGTCTTGGATGCTGTTTAGATAGGATTTTTTCTACTTACGAATTTTTAGATAGGGTGGCTTCGACTTACGAATTTTTTCTCCCAATGCATTCCTATGGGATTCGACTTACAATTTTTTCCGACTTACGAATGTGCGTTCGGAACGCATTAAATTAGTAAGTAGAGGTACCACTGTAATGCGTTCCTATGGGCAAAAAAAGGCACTGACTCACCCGCCATGGCCGCTCTGGAAGTTTTTAAGGAGGCTCCCTTCCTCCTTCCCCAGCAGCTGGACCCTCACGCCCAACCAGACAGACAGCCCGTTCACGTGCAGGCAGGCTGGCTGTCTGGTTGGCCTCTCCCGTTCGCGCTCTCCCATTCTCGTTCTCCCGTTTGCGCGCAGCTCTCCCCCGCCAATCGCCATGTCCCTGCGGAAGCTGGGTGATGGCGGAGGAAGTGCGAGGCGGGCGGGCTCCCCGGAGTAGGCTCGGTCTCCTTGATGGGCCATCCCTGGACTTTCTCCTCCTCGCGGCGCCCCTGCCCTGCTTTGTCTTGCAAAGATTTCTATGGCACGGCCATAGAAATCTTCGTCTTTCTTGCAAGTCTGCAAAAAAAATAGCAAAACGTTTTTTGTTGCGTGAGGCGTTCATCTAGCGAGGTACTGCTGTACTTGTTAAAGTTGACCATAGTCCACAAAAGCTTATGCCATAACAAATGTGCTAGTCTTCATAGCTGCCAAGTTATCCCTTTTTTAAAGGGATTTTCCCTTATGCTGAATAGGCTTCCTCGCGAGAAAAGGGAAAACTTGGCAGCTATGCTAGTCTTTAAGGAGCTGCAAGACCCTTTCTTCTTTTTCTGCTAAAGACTATCACATTTCCCCTTCTGAGAATAATATTGTGACACCTTAAAAATTAACCGCATCCCACAAAGGATTATGCCACTGTAAATGTGTTAGTTTTTAAACTAACAAGACAGATTTTTTTTTTTTGCAGATTAAGAGAACTAATCATAAGGCCAGTGATGTGTTTATGGGAGGGCAAACAGGGCAGTTGCTCAGGATGGCAAATTTGAAGAGATGTTGCATCACAGTTGGGGAGACAGGAGAGACCTTGGGTTGGGGGCAGCCTTTACATGTCCTCGCCCCATCCCCAACAGCTGCAACACCATTGACACCCCACCAGCCTTCTGCAGGAAAAGAAAAGAAGGAGGGCATAAGAGCCTCCCTCCTCCCTTAGAGACTAGCTGCAGAACAGCTCATTCTGCTTGAAAGGTGCCAGAAGTAGCTGGAGATGACAGTGAGGGCATTGTGCAGAGGGCAACACTTGCAGGGTGAGCGAGGTCCTCTCCTCAGAGGGAGGTGAGAAGAAGGGCAGAAGAGCCTCCACCCATCTAGAGATACCAGCTGTGTGCTGCCCCTAAGGTGGCTCTTACTCTTGCAAGGAAGCCCACTGCTGCACTGAGAGGGGCTCTGTCATCTTGGGCACACAAAAAATCTTTTCTGCCCAGGGCAGCAAACACAATAAATACATCACTACATAAGACCAGTATGAACTCTATCCATCATACTAATAACTACAATGCATATGCTTATATCTAACACAAATAACATACACACACCCAAATGCCAGTCTGAGACTGGGCTCATATCTCATGTGCAAAGCCATAAAAATGAAGGATGCAAACTGCCCATGTCTGCATGCTCATTCATTGTAGTGACAGGGGATATGACTCAGTTGTGATGCTAGGGATTGATAAACTTGACCACAGTGGATGACAATTCAGAAAGTGGTGGCTCTGGGAGAAGACGTGCAAATTATGCACCTCAGCTACACTAGCAATGTTTGAGAAATTGCCTAATACTTCCAAATGATGAGAGCAGTTGTATTGTGATGTAATCATTGTTCTCTGTTTTTCATTCATTCCTGCCCAATAAGTAGAAGAAAGAAAGGCAGGTTAGATTCTGTTTGGAGATCTAGAATGCACAAGAAATGAATGAAATGTGCATGTATTGTCAAAATGCAACACACTGAATTGGTGGACACAGCAGAATTTGGCTGCAAATGCCAGTCAACATGTAGGTGTTGAGCCATAGTAATTGTGCCACAGGAGAGGCAAACTACAGGAAGTTGCTGAAATGCTGCACTGGATTCAGTTGAGAGCCAATGAAAATGCTTTGTTCACACCGCCAGAATTTATCTTCAGGGTACTATACTGTTCATGAGACTCATCATGTGATGGAAAAGTCTGGGGTGTCAATTGAAACTTTGGGGGGATTTTCAGCCAAATGACATTCAGATCATGGCCCAACGTGATAAATTATCGATAAACTCGATTAACTCTTTGCCAAGTATTGCTTTGAGACTATAACAATATTCAATTCTGCAAGTGTTGCTCCACATCCTGAGCACATCTCCATTGCTCACAGAATATAGACAACAAACTCTCTCCACCTAAACTCAATATGTAGATTGTCACATAAAGTAACTGCCCATATCTTGGAAACTATGACATATGGATTCTTTAACTCTTACCTGCTTTGCAGTTTTACTTTCCGGTTCTTGTTTTGAGTCTCAGTTCAGTATAATGAAGCTTACCAGGCCAAAGAAATTTTGCTGCCTGAGGTAAAGGACAAGATGGTGCTCCCTCTCATTCCATGTACAGAAGCTGACTGGCCTGGCCGTTGAAATGAATTTTGATATGGGTGATGGGACACCATCCTCCACTTAAGTGGGTGTAGGGCTATGTGGCATGCAGAGATCTGTCCTCCAACGCCTCACTCCTATTTCCTGCCCACTGTGACGGATTGGGCTGGCTTGAGTAGAACTCCAGGGTGTTAAATGTTAAACCCAGCCTCTTAGTTGATTGACGGCATTCCATTCCATGAGGAAGGTTCTTAGTCATAAAGAATGAAGAACACACGAAAAAATATGCAACCAAGCCGAACCAGCCCTGACTGACTCCAGCCATGGGTTTAAAGAGGATGGGTAGCCGTTAAATCAGGAGAGAGGGTTTGGGGAGCGGGAGCGTGTGGGAGGTAGTGGAGTAGGTTACTAGAGCAGGTGTAGATGAGGAATTGGTTAGGTTTGTAATTATATAATTAATAAGAACAGTTCCATTGAAACCACATGCTTGTACACATGAAACTTGAACGCAACCGTTAAGATTTTAAGACAATAAATGTTAAGTTAAAGTGCCATTTAAAATACCGTCGGTGTGATCTTTCCAGCAGAGGTATCTATTGCTCATCTGGTGGGGATACTCATTAAAAGGACAAAACCCCTATCTAAGGCAGAAAGGATAGATTGTTGTCCCTTGAGTGCACCGAGAGGGGGAGGAAGAGGGAGACTGGTTTAAGGGTGACACAAAGTTTCCTCAGGAGGGAGGAAAGCTTCACAGTGGGGAAAGCTCAAGTGAGGAGAATCCCTTACTGGTGTGTACACTAAGAATAGTCTCATATTCACCCCAGAGCTTAAGAAGATACCGGGCCACGTTTGGGCTGGAAAAGTACTCTCATTTTATTTGTAAAACCCACAAGGGATAGGGGGATTACAATAAGGCTATAGGGAAGAGTGGAGAGGTTTAGTGTTGCCTCAGAAATCCCTATTAGTGCTTTTATAATTTGAGAGGTTTGGAAACAAAAGGCGTAAGGTGGGGACCTCTTACGTCGCACCCACCCTGGCATCTCTCAGCTAAAGCAGCCACCTCAATAATGGGAGGGCCGGCCCTCAAGCAAGCCATGACTATTGGGCTCCTGTGAATTACTTGAAGGTGACATTCATTATAGAAACTGCAGCCAATCAGGGCTTCCTTTCTTGCCACACAGAGTTTATGGTTTTACAAAGTGGATGCATTTCCCATGCAGGAGCAATGTAGTATGTAAAACAGGTCAGACATGGTATTGTATCAGCGGCATAGCATCCATTTAGTCTTTTTGTTTTCTACCACTTCTATATTTTATTTGTGTGAGCAGTGATTTCACATTATCATGTCTGAGGTAAAAATCCTTCAGATTTAAACCTTTAAAAGAGGTTCACACTGCTGTCAACGGGCTTTGAGTTCTCTTGTTAATGCATGTGTGGCAATAGCATATCAGCAAATCAAACACTGGAATCTCTGGAAACACCGGAATCAAACCCAATGGTTTTCAAGGCAACTCCTCTCCCTTTGTCGTTCATGGAATGAAAACCCCCCACAGCTGGTTGGGACTGAAATACAAGGAAGCTGTGTTGCTCTCACACAATGTTACAGTAGTACCTCGGGTTAAGAACTTAATTCGTTCCGGAGGTCCGTTCTTAACCTGCAACTGTTCTTAACCTGAAGCACCACTTTAGCTAATGGGGCCTCCCGCTGCCGCCCCGCTGCCGCCACACGATTTCTGTTCTTATTCTGAAGCAAAGTTCTTAACCCAAGGTACTATTTCTGGGTTAGCGGAGTCTGTAACCTGAAGCGTCTGTAACCTGAAGCGTCTGTAACCCGGGGTACCACTGTATTAGCAGCAGGAGGAAGAGGTGGCTGTGATGGTGAGGGGGGAAAGCAAGCAAACAGGGAGAGAAAGCAGCCATCTGCCTGGTGACCTATTCCTCGAAACGTTCACCAGCCTCCTTACTTCTGATTAAGAATGGGTGGATCTGTCAAATTCGGTTTCTTTCAGTTCCTCATTTTTTCAATCTCAAGTTCAGTTCTCCACATTTCAACATCAGCTTGTGAATTCTTCTTTAAAATGTCATCATGAAAGTGACCAGCATTTTAGTGTGAATTTCTCCTGATACGCTCATTTTTACAAAGTGTATTTCCCTCAATAGCTCTCCTAATATAATACATTTTATACACAGTTTTGGGTTAATATGTGCATTTTTGTACACATTACTGGGCCTGAGAACTGCATGGCAAAAATCAAGGAAGTGCAAATTTCAAAGGATGGCTGTGTTTCGGGCTCACATAGTGTTTGGAAAGGGCCGATTAGGAAGATTCGCCTTTATATTTGAACTGAATCAAATTCCTCCTCCATCCCTGTTTCTGATGCTGCTTCCTCTTTCTGTTATTGCCACTTTGTGGGGTGTGGGGGTGGGGTGTGTGGAGGTCAGCCTTATAATTAAGTGCCTCAAATGGAAGCAGCCCATCTCTCACAATTGGCTGCAGAGCTTGTTGTTCACCAACAGGAGCAAAGAGAAGTGTAGGTGGCAGCAATAGGGCTGTCAGTCTGTGCCTTTAGCATGTGCCGCCGGGTTCTGATTTACTGCTTAGCTACAACCACAGATGCATTCAAAAGAAAGTTCAAAGTGCATTCGCAGGTTTCTGAGGTTCTTATTAATATTCATCTTGGCTGTGAGCCCTGGAAGACCAGCTCCCTGCCTTGCAGGCTTTTCCCACTTGGCCTGGAAGGGCAGAGCCCTGACTGACTCCAGCTAGCAAAGCAGAGGCTGCTGAACAGACTCTGGGACCAGGGCATAGCTGCTGTTGGGTTTTTTGGTTTTTTTTTTTTTTTTTTGGTATCTTTATTTTAGATCTTGTTGCGATTTACGTGGGAATTGTTTGGCTTGGTTGCATATTTTTTCGTGTGTTCTTCATTCTTTATGACTACTTTTGTTATGTTGTTGTTACGTATTTTATCATGTTGTGAGCCACCTTGAGCAACAAAATGTTTTGTAGCATTTTTATAGTGTTTTCAAGTGTTCACAGCTCTTCACGTGCATTATCTAATTGTAATCCTTATGACAACCCAGTAAAGCACATGGGCAAGATGTGGCTTGCAGGGACTCTCCATCCATTCTGCATCCTACTCTCTTACTGTTATTTATTATTATTATTTATTAAATTTGTATACCACTCTATACCTATAGATCTTGTTTCACCCCACCCCCACCCATCCAATTTGTCTTGGAACCAGCCTCCCATTGGAGCCAACTGAAAATGTGCATTTTTTGCGAGGCCTTTAATGGACAAAAAGCCTGGTCCACAAATTGCATCTATTAGGCTTGGGGAGTGGGGAACCTGAAATGCTTTCCCCAATAAACCTAATTGCTGTGTGTATGCATGTGTGAAAAAGGCAGGGAGGATTAGGTGTATGGGGGAGTGGGGGTGTTATGTGTGTGTATATGTCACAATGTGTGTGCATGGAGATGGACGTGTATTTGAGAGACAACCACTTTTCCCCTTGGCCCCGTAGACTGCTGTCACATGGGTCAAAGGAGGTTAGCCAGAAGGAATGTAGCTCGGGCTAAAATTGGTTCCCTACCGCAGAGGTAAAAGGTAAAGGACCCCTGACAGTTAAGTCCAGTTGCGAATGACTCTGGGGTTGTGGCGCTCATCTCCCTTTACAGGCCGAGGGAGCTGGCGTTTGTCTGCAGACAGTTTTTTCGGGTCATGTGGCCAGCATGACTAAGCCGCTTCTGGCGAAACCAGAGCAGCACACAGAAACGCCGTTTACCTTCCCACTGTAGCGGTACCTATTTATCTACTTGCACTTTGACGTGCTTTCGAACTGCTAGGTTGGCAGGAGCAGGAACCGAGCAACGGGAGCTCACCCTGTCGTGGGGATTCGAACCGCCGACCTTCTGATTGGCAAGCCCTAGGCTCTGTGGTTTAGACCACAGCGCCACCTGCATCCCACTGCAGAGATAGTATCCCCATATTGCAGATGGTAGCATTGAGGATATGATACCATGACTTACCTGAGGTCACCTGGAGAGTTCGTGTCAGAGGTGAAGGCTCCATGATTATTAGTTCACTCTGTTACACGGTTCGGTCTTATGCATGTCTACTCACACGTAAACCATGTTGAGTTCCGTGGGCTTACTTCCAGGAAAGCAGACTATTGCACCATTAGCCACTGAACTACTCAGCATCAGCTCTTTTATGTGCATCCATCTCTCTGTCTTTATTTCTGTCTCTCTCATGCACACATGCCAATCAACAGTGTTGTTGATGATTACTATTAGTATATTTTTATTTCTTTTATGAATTGCTTCCTAGGAAAACTCTGCAAGTAAAGCTACGTAAAGCAATTGCATATACAAAAACAGTTTGCTTATTCTTTTTTTTTTAAGTACATATATAAAAAACAATTAAAACATGCATTTTAAAAAAAATTCATATCCAATCCAGATATTGTCTGGAATAATAATAATTCAAAAATCTCCAGTTAGGAGGCTTGTTGAAAAAAGGAAAGATCATAAACCGCAACTGGAATTTACTTTCAGTGCCTTAAAAATAGGCTGCATATTAAATTATAAATTGCTACTAATGATTATTTATGATGAGCCTCCAGAGCATCCTCACAGCAGTTCAGAGCAATTAAGTTTGCGCTCTGAGGAATTTGCTGTCTTCAGGCTTGTTCCCACTAGAACATACTCCAGTGGAATGACTGGGGAGGGTGGGAGCTCGATTTTTATCCCCCTCCCCCTTTTTTTAAACTCAAGTGAGTTCTGATGAGGATTCTGAATAATTCTGAAGAAAACAAGCTGAAGTCAACCACAATTACTATGCATTAAACTAGAACCAGTTTCTGTTCCTCATCTGCATGGCTTATTTCTCTTTAACAAATAACTGGTGTAGGGAGATGGTGGGGCTGAGCAGGATCAAGACCACAGTGTTACCACACACAACCCACTGCCACAGTCCTAATCAGAATCAGCTCCTTGAATTTTAATTGGATTTACATTTCCTGGGGAAACCCATTTTTTTAAAAAAGTTGTCAACAACCCATTCAAGATATCCTAGTCTAAAAACACTCTAAATGTGGCCTCATATAACTAACATGCTTAAGTCTACTTAATGCATGAAGGAGTTAAGACCATAGAGTAAACTGTCCCACCAGGCTTAGTGAGGTCACTTCCCCTTACCTTCGGAGGAAATGGGTAGTCCTCTAGTCTACCTGAGATTCTCTCTGTGTAAATAGTTTTCAGCTGGTTGCTCCAGCTGAGACTGCACAGCTCACAAGCCATGCTTGAGTTCCTCTAGCACAGGCATGTCAAACATGCGGCCCTCCAGATGTTTTGGACTACAATTCCCATCTCCCCCAACCACTGGTCCTGCTAGCTAGGGATCATGGGAGTTGTAGGCCAAAACATCTGGAGGGCCGCAGGTTTGACATGCCTGCAGTCTAGCAATAATTTAAGAACTTTCACCAATTTGTAACTAAGCCAAGTTTTACTGCCTGTGCAACTTTTTTCCAACTGATGCATGGAAAAGCACATTAACCTGACCTTTGAAGATTTGGTAAGTAAACCATTTTTTAAAAAAATTGCCACATGTGTAGTCTTTTCCTATGTTGGGGAAAGAGGGAAGTTTTGGAACTCACAGGGGCATATTTTAAAGGTCTAACAACCCATATTTCCACACTTTACTTTGCTGCTGAGGTTCTCTCTCCAAAGAGTACTTACCCCAAACTTGGATCTTGGCATCCAGGGAATTACCCTTTCTATATATATTTCCTCTCCTACACCAACACTAAACATCAGTTGTCATGTAATGGTTTATCCCGTGCATGACTTTGTTGGTCAAATGTTTGCAATACAACCCTTCCCTTTCGGGAAGTTTTGAGAACTAAGCCTCATGAACAAAGCTCCATATAGACCCAGCTGTTTATTTTAAGCCTTGCAACAGAGGTCAAATTTTAAGATGTCTGGACTAAAAGTATTTGATCTGTAATCTCTGCTTAGCCTTTGCACTTGGGTGATTACGTGGGCATGATCTTACAGAGTGAGATGCAAAGCACAATTTTAGAAACAAACCCATTCCACTGACTCTCTGGCCTTCATAAAGCTTAATGCACAGCTGAGCCTCTCAAAGAAAACCCAGAGAAGACTTTTGCTGGCAATACTTATTTTTTCACTGAGTAGACCAAAATTATTATTTTTTTCTTTAGTAGAGCTTAATAGGTCAGTAAAATTCACAAGTAGGATCCTCAAATCATTGCTTATGCTATAATCTCATTATTGGGTGATATCCAACTAGATTATAGAATAGACACTGATTTTAATGGGTCTACTCTGAGTATGACTAACACTGGATATTACCTGTTGTTGTTATTTAACAGCATCAGCCTACATAATGCTTTATAGAACAACAAAGCAAAATATAAGTCCCGTCCCTAAAGAGATGATAATTGAACTACAGTGGTGCCTCGACTTACGAATTTAATTAGTTCCGAAGGCACCTTCGTAGGTCGAAAAATTCGTAAGTCGAAAAGCGCCATTGAAAACGCGATTTCCCATAGGAATGCATTGGAAATGGAAAAATTTGTAAGTCGAAGCAACCCCATCTAAAAATTCGTAAGTCGAAAAAACCCTATCTAAAACTGCCACGGTTTCCGTTCGGATGTCGGGAAATTCGTAAGCGTGCGGCCATTTGCCCCATTCATAAGTCAAAAAATTAGGTTGTCGAGTCGTTCGTAAGTCGAGGTACCACTGTATGTGGAGGGAGTTAAGAAAGAGAGGTAGATGGAAGGGGAGGAAAAAGGCAAGGCTAACAAGGGATGGATGAAAGCAAACACTTTTACAGTGACACTATACAGGAAACATTCTCTTTGAATCAGCCTTAAATGCCATAGCCTGCAGTTATCTCCAGACATAATTAGGGGAAAGGCTGTGGTTTTGCGTAAACCCACAAAGAATCCCTGATATCTCCAGGTTGGGCAGGAAAATATCCCTGCCTGAGACAGTGGAGAGCTGCTGCAAGTCAGTGTACACGGGGGTAGCCAACCTGTGTCCCTCCATATGTTGCTGAACTATAACTCCCATCAGCCCAGACCATTTCCCATGCAGGCAATTCTGGAAGTAAAGCACTGGCTGCACAGGTGGCGTCATCAGGAAAGGTTTGGTTTCTTGGACTGTGGTCTCAGCTTCCTTCAGGAGGGATTTCTGGCATCCTGGGGAGAAAGTGACAAGTGGTATGCCACAGGGTTTTGTCCTGGGCCTGTTGTTAACAAACGTCTTTGTAAATGGTTTGGATGAAGGAATTGAAGGGATGCTCATTACATTTTCAGATGACACCGAACTGGTGTCAGAAGACAGAATCGGGAGGAGGGCGACCAAGATGATCAAGGGTTATGAGGAATTGGCTGAGGGAGCTAGGAGACTGAGAGCAGATATGATAACCACCTTCAAATATCTGAAGGGCATGGAAGATGGAGCAAGCGTGTTTTCTGCTGCTCTGGAGGGTAGGACCTCAACCAATGGCTTCAAGTTACAAGAAAGCAGATTCCAGCTCAACATCAGGAAGAACTTTCTGACAGGAAGAGTTGTCTGACAGTGGAATCATAGAATCATAGAGTTGGAAGAGACCACAAGGGCCATCCAGTCCAACCCCCTGCCAAGCAGGAAACACCATCAAAGCATTCTTGACATATGCCTGTCAAGCCTCTGCTTAAAGACCTCCAGAGAAGGAGACTCCACCACACTCCTTGGTAGCAAATTCCACTGCTGAACAGCTCTTACTGTCAGGAAGTTCTTCCTAATGTTTAGGTGGAATCTTCTTTCTTGAATTTTGAATCCATTGCTCCGTGTCCGCTTCTCTGGAGCAGCAGAAAACAGTCTTTCTCCCTCCTCCATATGACATCCTTTCATATATTTGAACATGGCTATCATATCACCCCTTAACCTTCTCTTCTCCAGGCTAAACATACCCAGCTCCCTAAGCCGTTCCTCATAAGGCATCGTTTCCAGGCCTTTGACCATTTTAGTTGCCCTCTTCTGGACATGGTCCAGCTTGTCAGTATCCTTCTTGAACTGTGGTGCCCAGAACTGGACACAATACTCCAGGTGAGGTCTGACCAGAGCCGAATACAGTGGTACTATTACTTCCCTAGATCTAGATGCTATACTCCTATTGATGCAGCCCAGAATTGCATTGGCTTTTTTAGCTGCTGCATCACACTGCTGACTCATGTCAAGTTTGTGGTCTACCAAGACTCCTAGATCCTTTTCACACGTACTGCTCTCAAGCCAGGAACAGACTCCTTCAGAAGATAGCGGACTCTCCTTGATTGGAGGTTGTGAAGCAAAGGTTGGATGGTCATATGTCATATATGCTTTATTTGAGGTCCTTGCATTGCAGGGGGTTGTACTAGATGACCCTCAGGCTCCCTTCCAAATTGACAATTCTATGATTCTATGATTTTGTGAACCACGTGTGCCAATGGTCTGACTTGGTACCGGTATAAGGCACCTTCCTATTTACATGGAATAAAACAGTGGGGCATACAATTGTTTAAGATAGAGCACTTTCCATCTGTTTTCCCACTGGAATCAGTATGTCTTCTTTGAAAGAAAGAAAGAAAGAAAGAAAGAAAGAAAGAAAGAAAGAAAGAAAGAAAGAAAGAAAGAAAGAAAGAAAGAAAGAAAGAAAGAAAGAAAGCTCAGCAGAAAAGGGGAAAAGAGCACAAGAGGGGATGTGAGACCCACTGCCCAGGTACTGGCATTTCCTAGAACTCATAAAGTGACACTCCAAAGAGAACAACAAAGAAATGTGAAAACCAAACATTTTCTTTGCACTTGGCCACAATGCTCAAGCTGTGTTCAGAGTACACAATGAATGTTTGGCCTCAGATATCTGCATGAGTGCAGAGTAACGATGCAAGTGGCTTTGGAAAACCCTTTTATTGTGTGCTGAGGGCACTCTCATCTCAAATAAGTGTTTCATTCAAAGGGCTTGATGTCGTTTGCTTAAGCAGTCGCCTAAAGATTACCCTGGGGGAAGAGAATGGCTTCCTGAAGCTATCTGAAACAAAATAGATGTTATACAAAGGATTATTAAAATGGGTATTCCCCTTTGCAGAGATGGGTCAACGATGATATCAGCTTACTGTTGAAAATTGAATTTATGATGAGAATGAGAATAGCCAGTACAGTAGAACAATATTGCCCACTATATCAACAAAATGCTCTCCACATCACAATTACCATAGTTTTCCATGTATAAGACGATATTTTATTATTATAAATTAATGATAAAAATTGAGGGTCATCTTATACACGGATAGTGCAGGGGGGAACAGGCGATTGGTTGCAGCCATGAGCAGGAGATTGTCAGTGGCGATTAGTTGGGTGATTGGTGGCTGTGGCAATGCCTGTTGTTGATTGGTTGCTGCTGTAGCAATTGGGCGGGCATTTGGCGGCTGCTGGCAGTGAGCAGGCAGCATCGGTCAGGTGGGTGACCGATTTTCAACAATCTGGGCAATCCCCCCCCCAAAAAGCTCAGTGATTCTGGGCAATCCCCCCCTACTTTCTTAATTTGGAGTCCCCAAAAATGGTCGTCTTATACACGGGAACATGTTATACACAGAAAATTACAGTAAATACTGATCACACAAAGTAGCATTTGGAATTTTGAGACTTGCTACAACCAACTGCACTTCAGCAATCATCACCCGGGGGAATTCGCTTGGGAGGAATACTTTGCACATCACCTGTACGCTTGACTAGGGATGTCGGAGAATTCCAACAGAAATAGAAAAAGGAGTGAGAATTGCCAGAGTTTGCTTTTTTCATCCCATGTCCAGAAGAGTTGATATATTCTGCTGTTGTTGCTTTCAGTCCACAAATGATATATGATTTATTACAACACCCACCCAAACACCCACCCACACCCAGTTGCATTGTGTTTCATTTGCACTGAGACGAGCAGAATAAAATAACATAATGACAACATAATTTGTATAATTAATTATGTCTGTTACACAGGTGATCTAATTCTACCACAGCAGACGGTGAGACAAATAACAGAAAGAGTGCTGCATGCAATTCAGAATAAAAAAAGGACGCCTATGCTTTGTCCTTTGTGGCTGCTCGCATCAAGCATGCAGAGATGGGTTAGCTAGGTCAGGAAAGTGGCATTAAATAGTAAGTAAATATTTTTTTGTGAGAGGAGGCCAATTCTAGCCACCCTAAAGGGCACAGTTGTGTGGCAGCTCCTTGTCCAGCACTTAACTGGACATGGAAATCAGTTTAAAACAAACAAACAAACAAACCAAAACTTTAAAAGTCCCACCCATTGAGGGGGCAACATCTGACTGACACCACCAGATAGTTTTCTCTCCTCTAAGTTCTGCTTTGGACCAGAGATTCAGCAGCAGAATGGCAGCTGAAGTATCTGAGACCTAGAGTGGGGCAATTTGTAAACACTGTTGTCCCTCCCTAGTATTGTATTGCATTTCAAACATATCACATGCTGCTTCAGTTTATTGGTGGGATAAAAATTCTCCAGACAAACAGCTTCCTGGCGTAGGTGCTCCAGCGAGTTGATGTTCACCAGTACAAGATGGTGCTGAGATTCACCTTCAAAACCCTAGATGGCTTAAGACCAGGATACCTGAAATACAATCTGCCTGTATATTATCCTGCGTGTACTTTGCCGTTTCTGACTGGCCAGTAGCAGCTTGGGCAGATATAGAACACAGACATCAGCAACCAAAGCAAGGTGTGGCTAGACCAGTCTTTCGTAACCTGATGCTCTCCAGATGTTTTGAACTACAACTCCCATCAGCCCCAGCAAACACAGTTGTGGTGACTGGTGCTGATGGGAGTTATAGTCCAAAACTGGATTGGGGAAGGCTATGCTAGATGGTCAAAAAACAAGCACTGATCCAGATGTTCCACTTCCTCATAAGGTCTCTTCAGTCCCTGGTTTTGTGGAATAGACTCTTCCTGGCTTCTTTGCACTCGACAGCCACCAATTATTACCTCTTTTCTAACTTCTCTTAGCCAAGCTGAGATCATTTTTGCTTGCTCACTTCACGATCCATTATTTACCTTTCTCACTAGTTTCTCTGGCACTGGGCCAGCAGAAGGGAGTGCTGATTAAGAACCACAATCGTAGACTCATATTAAATGGGTCTTCAAACCTGAAGAGGCCTCAGCCACAGGCTTCACCTTGTCTTGGGCTTGTGCCAGCCATGTGCCCTGTGATGAAAGACCACATGTGCTCTCCTCTTCCTAGAGTGGTAGGGCAAGCTGAGAGACAGCTGCCTCCAACACGTTAGACACTCCAGCTATGGCCACATGGAAACCCAGATGTGCGATATTTGGTGGGAGAAGGGACAGATCTTAGCAAGATCCCTTAAACTTAGCTTAGACCGAAAGCAGTAAAGAACATGGGCAGGGCTGGCTCGCCCATTGGCTCTAGTGGCGTGGGGCACCACGGCGCCTGGGTGCTCAGGGGGTGCTGAGGGGTGCCCCAGCAAGTGGGGGAGCTGCGCGGTGGACTCCCTTTTCCCCTCTGCCAGCCGCGCCGCTCAGGGGAGAGCAGGGAGGTAAGCGAGTGGAGCAGGGGCTCTAGGACCCTGTTCCGCTCTGCAGCACCAGGGTAATCCCTCACCCCGGCGCTGCGTTTCATTGGTAGAGGCGATGCCACATGGCAGCAGCTCTACCAATGAAACGCTGCACCAGGCGGGAAGGCTGTCAAACTTCCGAGGCCAGGAGCCGCGCGGCCTCTGAGGCACCTCGGCTGCTCCTTCCCTCAGTGCCGCCTCATCCTGCAAAGAAGGCCACTTCCTCGCTCCGGGCTGATCCTGGCGCCCCCTCGCCCCTGCCGATCGCGGAGGGGGAGGAGGGAGTCGGAGCAGCCCGATTTCGGGCTGATCCTGGCGCCCCCTTGCCCCTGCCGATCGCGAAGGGGGAGGAGGGAGTCGGAGCAGCCCGATTTCGGGCTGATCCTGGCGCCCCCTTGCCCCTGCCGATCGCGAAGGGGGAGGAGGGAGTCGGAGCAGCCCGATTTCGGGCTGATCCTGGCGCCCCCTCGCCCCTGCCGATCGCGAAGGGGGAGGAGGGAGTCGGAGCAGCCCGATTTCGGGCTGATCCTGGCGCCCCCTCGCACTTGCCGTTCGAGGAGGGGGAGGAGGGGGTCGGAGCAGCCCAAAATCGAGCTGCTCCGATCCCCTCCTCCCCCTCCGCGATCGCCAGGGCGGGTGGAGGGAAAGCTGGCAAGGGAGAAGGGAGCTTTCCTTGCCCCGCTGTGGCCCCTCCTCCCGCCCCTTGGTCCCGCCCCTTGCCCCCCCTAATTTTCATCCTGGCTACGCCCCTGCCACAGCTTTGCCTTCCATGGATTAGCTCGAGCATATATACATCATGCTTTCCTTGCTTCTCTGTCATGAAGAAGAGATCCTTTTAGGAGAGAGATGGGCATTATCAAAAGGACCAGAGAACTGGAGCTCAGATGTTTATCATAGGTTCAAACAATAATTTTTTTAAAAAGATCCATGCAAGGTCTAGACCTAGATATTCGTGGACATAAAGGAAGGTACCCTATGCAATTAGTTACCACAGAGTGATTGCCATAAGTGTAAAGAAAAAGAAAAAAGAAGCCAATTGTTTCTATATTATCACATGTGTTCCTAGGTTCCTACTATCACCAGGGTTCCTAGGGCTGCTCATGTGGGCAATTAGAAAATGTGATGAACTAGCCTGATGAACAACAGCTTTCTTATTGCCGGTATTATATTGGTACTCCATTTTTCTTCAAGTTTCTGTCTCATTGCCCCATTATACCAATTAACCTCTTGCCAGACTGGCAACACTACTAATTAGAGTCCTCCTTAACCGCTATCTTTTACCTGAAGATCTCAGGCTACATTGTCATTTTCCATTTCAGTCAACAGAATTGCAACACAAATTGAGTCAAGTTATGCATTCCCACCCCGGGAGACGAACCACTTACTCTGAACCCTTTTTTCACAGTGGAGGCACATGAGACTTCACGTTTCAGTCTTCTGGATTCAAAGCAGTGAGTAAGCACTTACTATGGTGTGAGTTTCCATGACTGTCCCACGTCACAAGGCTGATTCAGTAGCAGAACCAGACACAGGATACAGAGCCCCTTCTCACCTTTTGCAATCTCATACCTCATTTGTTATTATGATTAGCAGGATTATCTGCAACTGATGTCCTGGGGCCTTCACTCATTTTAGCAATCAGTTATTGACTCCTAGTTACTTCACTGAATAAGAATTTTTGCAATGTGATTCTGAAAGGGCTGCTGTCCTTCCCTAAGTGCCATCATTGGATTTAAGTTTTAGGTGCCTTACGTCTGATTTGGTGTCCACTGCTCAGCTCTCATTTCTCAAACACACAGTTCTGACTTCAAACTAATGTATGCAAATGACATAAGTGAAAATTGCATCTGTTTGTAGCTGTACATTTTCAGAACACTATTGTATTTTAATATTTTGTTGGAAGCCACACAGAGCGGCTGGGGAAACCCAGCCAGATGGGCGGGGTATAATATATTATTATTATTATTATTATTATTATTATTATTATTATTATTATTATTATTGAAGGCCTGCTAATCAAGTGATTCGTGTGGTCCTGGCTTCCTGTTCTCAAAATGTGCAACTTCACAGCAGCTTCCAATATTCTCTCACCAGCAACACAGCAATGGTTGGGGAAGAAGAAAGATGTTTATGTTTTTAAAATAAAGCTGCCCAAAGTTCACTTGTAAAAGTAAGTATTCACATCAGGTTTCTTGTCATTTTAGCCTCTAATTAGAAAATGTTTAGATTATTATCAACTTAATTATATGATGAACTATAGGAGATGATTAAATGTGCCTGCACCAGCGTAATGTGGCTACTCAGTCAAAACCTTGCTAAGGAAGCCCCAGTTTTGCATCTTAGACAGGATCTGAGGATGCATCTGCAACATCAAATGCTCTTCTACAGTAGGCTACAGGGGTCAGCAAACTTTTTTCAGCAGGGAGGTGGTCCACTGTCCCTCAGACCTTGTGGGGGGCCGGACTATATTTTGAAGGGGGGGGGAGGAAATGAAGGAATTCCTATGCCCCACAAATAACCCAGAGATGCATTTTAAATAAAAGGGCACATTCTACTCATGTAAAAACATGCTGATTCCCGGATCATCCATCCGGGGGCCAGATTTAGAAGGTGATTGGGCCGCATCCGGCCCCCGGGCCTTAGTTTGGGAACCCCTGTTCTACACACTCATGCATCCCTCTTTATCTTTCACCCAGGCAAGTAAAATGAGTTGGCGGTGCTAAGGCATACATTCCAGACAGGAGAACACCTCTTGAGTTTTACGCAGGGGCAGTATGGGGTGAGACATGGAGAGAGGGCGCATTGCCTTGGGCAGAATTCTGCTGGTCTGGTCATAAAGAGAGGCCTGAAAGCCACATTTGCCACCCCCCAGGCCCAAGGTTCCCCACCCCTGAAGTTGTGTAATGTTGACAATGTCCAAAATTGAGCAGGATGGCACCATTAGTTGTAAGGAGATGCTATGGATTCTAGGAAGGATTGACCCCAGTTCCCCCACTGAACGTTTTCTTTTATTCTTTTCTTTTTTAAAATCATTTTGCTATGGACATGCTTACTGATGATACTGATACAATGCAATCAAAAAGAACTGGTGCGTGTTAATATAATAACATGAAGCCAGCAGCGGTAGTAAAAGACAAAACACAGGTCTATGCAGACTTTGCAAAGTGTAGTGCTTCTCTTCTAGAAAAAATGGTGCCAGTACTGCGTACCCTTGGAAAAAGCACTGGGCGTTAGACCTTTAGATGTCCCAGTCTTAAGCACTTGCAGTTCTCCCCGCCTCTACTCCTCTTGGAGTGAATAGACCACAAACCTTAGAAAGTTTAAATGCCTGACTTACAGTAATTACAGGTCTCACTCATGCCTCATTCAATGCTACAGCAGAAAGAACACTGGCAAGGTATTCTTGGTTGCAAAATACAAAACTTAGCCTCTGACACACAGTCGGAGTCTGAAGCACTAGCCGCAGACATGTTTAGCTTACATGGTTTGAAAACAGAGAGAGAGAAAGGAACAGGAAGCAACCCTTATTCCTTCCCTTGCATTATGTTTGGTTCCATAAACCTCCCACAGTTTTATGCTCCAAGTTCACAGATATGCAGCCTGGATGGAGAGGATCCTGGCCAATCAGCATCCCCCCATCCATGGAGAAACACTGTGCTTGTATATGAGCCTACATGGCCCCACATCCCTCCCCAGGCATTCCTTGAATGCATTGGGAGGCCACCTAAACCCTGCCTCATGTCCTTGTTAGGAGCCTCTTTCACTTAAGGTGCAACTCTGAGGACACTTACTTGGGAGCCAGTCCCTTTCAACTCAAGAGGAGTGAACCAATGCACCACTGAGGCATAGGATCAGGTTGTGAGACCTTGCAAAGTAAATGTACCAACAGAAAGTCTTGTTCCAAAATTACATTCACACAAACTGTTCAAGAAAAACAAAGCGGTCCATAGGGCACCATCTCAAGCTTCCAGCAGCAGACTTGACACAATTATGCTAATTTCATCTGGAGCATGAAAGCCACCCCTTGACCTGCTTTTCATTCCTCAGGTGGCCTTCAAAAAACAATATTGATATTTTATGTCATTTTCTGATCATAAAACCGCAGGGGCACACCAACTCCAAATCTCTGCATCCTCCTGAGATAAGGATGCTGAAAAACCAAACAGAACCTGACCTGGATTATTTCAATGTCACCGAGCTCTTTCTTTCAGTCAAGTATTATACCATACCCACGGTCATGAGATTGTAGAATGGTGTAGGGAGGGAAATGGAATCTTGTTGTTTTAAAAGACTCCAGACATTCCCCACCACCACCACCACCTTAACCAGAGAGCCAATGCAGAGTAATGGCTATAGTGCTGGACTACAACCTGGGAGAGCAGGTTCAAATCCCCACACAGCCATGATGCCCACTGGGTCAGTTTGGGCTACTCTCTCTCGGCCTAACCTACCTTGCAGAGTTGTTGTGAGGATAAAATGGAGAGGAGAATTGTGTGTGCCACCTTGAGCTAATGGAATAAAAGGTGGGAAATGAATGCAACAACAACAACAACCTTCCCAAAAGATACAATCTGAGGCTTGTCAATGCAGGGCAACCGACTGCCAAAGCGAATAAAATCCATGTACCCTTTTAAATAACATAAATAGCAGTTGGGAGGGAATTTCCATTGGGACAGTGGCAGAAAGCGAAAGGGGTAATCGTACCACCAGCAGCAGCTGTTTCACTACAAAGCACTTGTGCAAGAACCGCATGCATACAATTAACTCATCTTGTCTTTGGACTGATGTAATGACTATCCCTGGAACTGAGTCTGGAGAGATCCACAGCAGGTCTTGATCTAGTCACAAATAAGAAGCAGTTTTGTACTGCATGAGACAATTGGTCTCTCTAGCTCAGTACTGACACCACTGACTGGCAGCAGCTCTCCAGAGTTTCAGAGAGGAACCTTTCCCAGCCCTGCCTGGGATGCCAAGCATCACACTTCAGACCTTCTGCCTGCAAGGTAAATGCTGTCCCATGGAGCTACAGCCCTTCTGGTGTGTATGCAGAAGGCTGTTTATAATAATAATTAATATTATTGTTATTATTATTATTATTTGTGCCCTGCCCATCTGACTGGGTTGCCCCAGCCACTCTGGGCAGCTTCCAGTATATACAAAACTGGGGTAAGGAAACTTGGGTGGGGTTAGGGTGAAGGGTGAAAGGCAGTGAGAGAACCATCTTCTTTGCTTTCTTATTCCTCTTCTTCACCCTTCATCATCCTCGCTTAAATTTAAAATCCAAAATATTTGCTTTTTCAATTCATGGCTGAAGAATAAGAGGTAACATTAAAAGTTAGGAGCAAAATACAAAAATAATCAATTTTTGATTTACATTCCCCAAGAAATCCTTTTTATGGGCCAAGAAAGCTTTGTCTTTGGAGCTTAAAGTGAGGTGGGGAAAGATGGCAAATGCTGACAGTCTAATAACACTGATTTGAGCTTAATGCTAACTAAGCCTGACAAACTGGCACCCCCCAGTTATTGGTTCCCACTCATTCTTAAACTGAGGTTATTGCCAATCTGTATCAAGCCATCCTGTCACATGACACTTATCTAAACTTATCTCAGCCATCCATCCATTGGTGGCCCAGCTCCATTTATCCGAGTAATCTTGCTATACCTGTCATTCAGGCAATATCTTGTCTTCCTGGATTTCTTGAAGCCTTCTTTTTGAAGCACAGGATTAGTATATAAAAATGACAGATCCAAATATGTATATTTTTTTGCATTGCCTCGCATGCCAAGGCAGTCTACCAAGCTGACAAAATGGGGAAGGAAAGGAAGCAGATGTACATGGTGCTGCTGTGAATTTGAGCAAAGGAGTGGTGATCTCTGCCAATTTCTCATGTCACACCTTGAAAATGGGCCTGCAAGATTGTCCCATTCTTAGCAAAAATCACACTGTTGCTTTTGTAAGTCTGCATGTTAATGCCCATGATGGGCCTTCCATTGGATGGGTGTACACATCTTCTCTGTCTTGATAACCTGTAACAACCCTGGAAACTTTAGCATTAGTGAAAATGTTTTGGAACTGGACTATCACATCTAAGTGAGCTGAAAAGATCTCACTGCACACCAAAATCCTGCTTCTGAATGGCTTCAGGGAGCCAAAACCCAAGTAGTCTGATTGTTGTATCTTTGTTTTAATGGTTGCTGTTTTTAATATTGCAGTTTTGAATTTTGTTAAAAATAAATAACTATGGCTCCAAGCTATAACAAAAGCATGCCGCATAGGGTTCCCCACCATGTTGAGAAAAACTCCTGTGCATACAGTTGCATGTGCAAGGCCTTTCCCTCTGATGGATGCAGGCTAAGGCACCTTCATTGCCGATGGGGAAGTCTAGAAATTGAGGATAAATACATAGGCAGATCAGTAAATAAAGATAGCATGTCCTCTTCCATTCTTCACAGCTCTGCCCTGTATTCCATCATCTAACCCTGAAATCTTGCCATTCATTGAGCAATCCCGCATTCTCGTCACATTTCCTTTCCTCTAATTTCTCTCATATTTCTCCTACCACCACCTCCTCCTCCTCCTGATCCAACTGCGTGATCTGAAATTCCCATCTGCTCCTCCAGCCTATTTTGCAAGCACTAAAGGCAAATAATGAATTGCACTTTTAACGATGGCCAAGTCTTAAATCAATCGATTACCCTTGCCATTTCAGGGAAGTCTTACTAGCTCCTTTCCTGGCCTCTGGTTCCATGCATATTTGAAGCATCTCCAATCTTAATAACCTTATGAGCCATATATCTTCCCCCTTTTTTTATCTCTTCCTGATTATTCTTAGCTTTCTTTGGCACCGTCGCACAATCTCCCTCTGTCGTTCCTACACCTGACATTTTACACTTTTCATATGCCTCTTTCTTATCCTTGATCACGTTCTGCAGTTCCACATTCATCTTATTTCCTTCCATTTTTTTTTTAAAAAGGCCTTGTGTATTTATTGCTGGGTGGCGCATATAACTCTCAATGAGACAGCAATTTGCATATCAGCATTTTCTATCCTCTCTCAACTTACTTGATGCCCTTTTCTCCCTCTTTCCTTATAGTGTTTCCTGTTCTGTTCTTCTAATACATAGTATTCAATATGCAGACTGCAGTCCACATTTTAATTTTACTTTATTTATCTGTACTAGCTGCCCTAGCCAAGAGCATTGGCTTATATTATTTCCATATTGTTATTTTTCACCAGTCACGAGCATTTGAAATTATTATTACAGTGGTACCTCGGGTTATAGATGCTTCAGGTTACAAACTCCGCTAACCAGGAAGTGGTTGCCCCAGGATAAGAATGGAAATCGTGCACCAGCGGCAGCAGGAGGCCCCATTAGCAAAAGGTTAAGAACCATTTCAGGTTAAGAACGGACCTCTGGAACGAGGTCCTTAACCTGAGGTACCACTGTATTAACATTTGTTTACATAGCACCATCAATGTACAGTGGTGCCTTGCTAGACGAATTTAATTCGTTCCACGGGTCTTTTCTTATAACAAAAAATTCATCTAGCGAATCCCATAGGAACGCATTGAATTTTTTTGATTTTTTTTTTTTTTTGCCCATAGGAACGCATTAATTGAATTTCAATGCATTCCTATGGGAAACCGCGATTGGCTAGACAATTTTTTCATAAAACGAATTTGTCTAGCAAGGCAACCTCTGCTCGAAAAATCCTTTCGTTAAGCGGAAATTTCGTTAAGCAGGGCATTCGTTAAGCGAGGCACCACTGTACATGGTTCAGTACACGATTTTTTTAAAATGCCCCAAAGAGCATACAATTAAAAAATTTAGACTGTATACAGCTGTCTTCATAATCCATCTCAGTAATCATTACAATAGCCCTGCAAGATAGACCAGGTGGGGACTGGACCACTGGAGCCACACGACACTTGGCTCCACGCTTCACCTCTGCACTTTTTGGATGTTGGGGGGGTCCAGCCACCACCCCAAAAATATTTGGAGCTCCAAAAGGGATCGGCCCCCAGGAGCTGGCACTCCTGGTACTTAGTATTCTTTGGGAGAAGTCATGGTTGTTTAAAGTGGAGTGGCATTTCTTTAAATGCCTGGTGCAGAGGTGGGGCCCTAGTACCTCTAGAAGGGGGGCTTCTCTCTGAACAACTTGATCTGCGCCCCCCCCCCTAGGCAGATGAAAGGCTTTTCTCCCTATTCCCTTGAGTGCATGATCTTGAGATCTCCAACTTTTCTATTTTTTATAGGCTTCCCTTCTTGGTTTTAGAAGTATTTTGCCCTCAGCTGCTTCGTGCCTCTGTCCTCAGAGGCTTAATGAGGGTCTGTCATGTGCTCCTGCGGTCTCATCAGCTTCCGTCCTGTGTAATTCCTCTGGCTTCAGTAGAATCACACAGGCTTAAACCTGGGATTTCGGAGTGAAGAATCAAAACCTTTGCCTAATTGCCACATGCAGCTGCCGCCGATATCAAGTGATGCTGCAAAGTAGGCTCATGCACCGAATATAAAAGCAGGATCCACCACCAGCGTCTGAGGGCCAGGCCCTGCTGCTAATTTGAATCATCAGGATTCAAGCCCACATGTAATTCTTTTGAAGTCTCTTATCTCAATTACTATCTAAACGTTCAGATGCCTCCTGCACAAAATGGCAATTACTCTTCTTCCTCCTGTCTGATCTCTTCTGAAGAGCCTCTGTCCCACGGCGTTCGCTAAATTGGTTTGTGCTTCCTAGGACTTAAGAGTGTTACTGTGCTTTTAAATATTGGATGAATTACAAATATTTATATTGCAACTTATATCTGATCCAAGTGTATCTTCTACTGGCTGACTGCGCACTTGCCTCATAAAGACACTTTTAAGATATCTTCATTAAAATAAAAAGTGGCTTAGCCCAAGAATTGTGGATTGTATTGAATTGCTATAGATTTGTTCATTTAAAAAACAAACAAACCTAAACACAGAATATTATTGTTCTCTCTCCTTTAAGACGCTGAGGGTGATTTGTTTTAGTTTTATATTTTTAACAAGCAGTCTTCATACCCCAGAGGACAGGATCACACTTCAAAATGACCTTAACAGATTAGACAACTGGGCCAAATCAAACAAGATGAATTTTAACAAGGAGAAATGTAAGGTACTACACTTGGGCAAAAAAAATGAAAGGCACAAATACAGGATGGGTGACACCTGGCTTGAGAGCAGTACATGTGAAAAGGCTCTAGGAGTCTTGGTAGACCACAAACTTGACATGAGTCAGCAGTGTGATGCAGCAGCTAAAAAAGCCAATGCAATTCTGGGCTGCATCAATAGGAGTATAGCATCTAGATCAAGGGAAGTAATAGTACCACTGTATTCTGCTCTGGTCAGACCTCACCTGGAGTACTGTGTCCAGTTCTGGGCACCGCAGTTCAAGAAGGATACTGACAAGCTGGAACGTGTCCAGAAGAGGGCAACCAAAATGGTCAAAGGCCTGGAAACGATGCCTTATGAGGAACGGCTTAGGGAGCTGGGTATGTTTAGCCTGGAGAAGAGAAGGTTAAGGGGTGATATGATAGCCATGTTCAAATATATGAAAGGATGTCATATGGAGGAGGGAGAAAGATTGTTTTCTGCTGCTCCAGAGAAGCGGACACGGAGCAATGGATTCAAATTTCAAGGAAGAAGATTCTACCTAAACATTAGGAAGAACTTCCTGACAGTAAGAGCTGTTCGGCAGTGGAATTTGCTACCAAGGAGTGTGGTGGAGTCTCCTTCTCTGGAGGTCTTTAAGCAGAGGCTTGACAGGCATATGTCAAGAATGCTTTGATGGTGTTTCCTGCTTGGCTGGGGGTTGGACTGGATGGCCCTTATGGTCTCTTCCAACTCTATGATCCTATGATTCAATGCTGTCCCTGTTTTGCAGGCTCACCAATAGATTCATGCTCCTTATTCACAGCAGCAGGCTGTTATTTTTGCATAGTATTCAACACAGTGTTACAGCTAAGGTTCCATCAGTGCAAGGATTTCATCTTGTGAAATATAATGCTCTCCCTCTCTCCCACACCTCCGTGCTCCCTAAATCTGTTCTGGGTGTTCCCCCAACCCTCCAGAGATTTTTTTTGGGGGGTGGAGGGGCTGTGCAGGAGGTGTGAGGAGAAATATCAACTATTTCACTGAATTGTTGTGTAAGAAATAAGGGAGGGAGACGAAAGAGTCTTGGTATGTTCACCAACCCAATGGGACTATGGCAAGCTGCCTTACACCAAGGCAAAACATGGATTCAGGCTGCTTCGCATTGGCTATGTTGACTGGCAGCACCTTTCCAAGGTTTGCAGACAGAGGTCATTGCCAGTCCTACATGGATATGTCAAGGCCTGAAATGGGATCTTGTGCGTGCAAATAATGTGTTCTGCCACTGAGCTGTATCCTCCACCCGACTCAAAGGTCTGTTTTTGAGCCTTCAGAAGTAAAGCGCTACTGGAAATAACCCATACTGCTTAATAAATGCAGGCGTATTCGTTACTGGGGTCTGTACTCAGGGACTGCTATATTCTGTAGTTCTGAGATCATCTCACATAGATTAAGGGGGGGAATGTACTAGACATAGAATTCAACATTCTGAAAATCTCGGCAAAAAAGGGGTATGTTTTTAGCCCCTAAGCCCTAAACAAAATGGGCCACCTGGTGTCAATGATGTCAGATGATTCACAGGTGGAGCCCCAGGTGGGCTACCTTTCAAAATCTCCAGTACCAATAACAGATAATACAGGCTTTACCACAGAGTGAGAATTATACACACAGAGTGCATAATCAAGAATATATGAGATGTGTGCTGTTCTCTATGCATGCATTCATCACATTCTCTAAAGAGAAGCGATATTCAGTTCTTGTCAAAGGGTGCATGTCAAAATGTATTGCTCAGCCCAAGAGTACCATTCTATTTGTTTTGAAAGAAATTATTAAGGACTGGATAGCATGGGGATTTGGTAATGGAAGATGAAACCTTTCATCTCTGGGTCAAGCATTCAGTTGTGACCCAGATTATTAGGCACTGAAAGTCATTATCATATGATGGCTATTTGGTGTACTGCCTTTGGTAAAATAAGACGCAGACTCCCATATTCTCTGTGCATTTTTCCTCCTTCCTCTTTCCTTTGCTCTTTCTCTCTCTCTCTTCAGGTGCAGAGAGGTAACCGTAGGGGAAAAAACTCTACAGATTTCACACTACTAGAAATCTTGGCAACGATTGCATCCCAGGCCTTTCTGTATTTGATATGAGTTTTTCACTGCCATCTTGCTTCAGTTAGGCAGATCAAAATGGGCTGTGGTGGCTTTCCTGAATAATGCACTCATACCTTACAAACAGCACGGGTGGCGCTGTGGGTTAAACACTGACAATTGTAATTATGATTATAATTATGCTGCACTATCCCTGGAAGAGGGACGCAAGTGGCGCTGTGGGTTAAACCACAGAGCCTAGGGCTTGCCAATCAGAAGGTCGGCGGTTCGAATCCCGTTGCTCGGTCCCTGCTCCTGCCAACCTAGCAGTTCGAAAGCACGTCAAAGTGCAAGTAGATAAATAGGTACCGCTACAGCGGGAAGGTAAACGGCGTTTCCGTGTGCTGCTCTGGTTCGCCAGAAGCGGCTTTGTCATGCTGGCCACATGACCCGGAAGCTGTACGCCGGCTCCCTCAGCCAATAAAGCGAGATGAGCGCTGCAACCCCAGAGTCGGTCATGACTGGACCTAATGGCCAGGGGTCCCTTTACCTTTACCTTACCTTACAAACAATCTGGTGGAGAAAATAGATATTTATACAACTCACACCTCCTCCCCCCCCCCAGCCCATCCTGTTTCCTCAAAGGAGCTCAGTATGACATATATGGAATTCCCCCATTTTGTTCATACAACAACTTTGCAAAGGGGGATAAAGTCAAGGGGAAAAGGAAGTGCGCCCTCTTTGAACTCTGTAGTTTTACATATGAAGACATTCCTTTGCAGGTCTTAAAATTATGTAAATACAACCACAGATGAACAACAACACATGACATATTACACAGCACCATGGTTTATTTAACAGAAATAAAGCCAAAATGGAAAAGCCATGTGTGAAAAACTAAGTACCCTTATGATTCAATAGCTTAAAGAAGCACCTTTAGCAGCAATAACATGAAGTAATTGTTTTCTGTAGGATTTTATCCATCTCTTACAACGTTGTGGAGGAATTTTGGCCCATTCTTCTTTACGTTGCTTCAGTTCATTGAAGTTTGCTGGCATTTGTTTATGCACAGCTCTCTTAAGGTCCCACACAGCATTTCAGTTGGGTTGAGGTCTGGGTTTTGACTGGGCCATTGACTCAGTTCTTTTTCAGTCATTCTGTTGTAGATTTACTGGTGTGTTTGGGATCCTTGTCCTGTTGCATGACCCAAGCTTCAGCTGTTGGGCAGATGGCCACACATTTGACTGTTCAATACTGATGAATATTGATGTGTCCAGAGTCAAGCTGTGAACTTAATGCCAGACGAGAAATTTGAACTCAGGTTTCTCCAAGGCCAAGTATAATATTTTGTCTGCTATAATAAAATCTCTTTGAGCAAATACATTTATTCAAATAAACCACGCCATTCATAATTTTTGGAGGGGTTTTTCTGCATTCATGTGCTCATCCTTGTAAGTAACTTACCAGATGAGAAGATTGTGCTGTACCAAAGTTAGCTTTCTTTAGCGCACAGATTTACTCTGGGCCAAAAGCTTCACATGCCAAGAATCCCAATACAATCATGTTCCAGAATGAACGATGTTGAAGTAAATTGCTGATGCTTTGACTTTTGCTCCCAAGGCAGCTGTGATGAATTCTGACATTACAGCATAGTTTAGCATCTCAGCACAGGAGAAAGAATGATGTACTTCCATTCAGTGTGTTTGTGAATGATGACATAGCAAAGGCCATGCAATATACATCTTCCCCCTGGTACACTACTACCATGACATAAGAAGCAGGCCTGAAAGGCCATTAATTGCATGGTGAAGATATATTTGTCACTCATCTCTTGCCATGAGTTCTCAAGCTATGAGAACAAACAATGATGTCATATACAGAATCACAACACAAACATGTCTCAAACACCGCAAGGAAGAGAAACAGCTTAGGGGAGGGGGGTTAAGCACACAAACACACACTCTGCTTCTGAGTTTGATTCCTGCCTTCCAAAGCTGATTTTCACCCACAGAAGCAGCCATCGGGATTTCAATACATTCATTTCTATGTATCATGTAATTTAGCCCTTAGCTGGTGGTTGGTTGTTGTCATGAGACATACATTATAAATCTTACCCTAAAAGATCTTAATTTTTCCAACATGTCCACCACATGTGGAACATATTGCCATTAGTCCTTCCACATCTCCAGCATACATTCGCCACCTCTTTAAACATTTTCGATATTCTGGAGGGGGTTAAATACCACCGATGTACCATTTTAAGTATATTCTCTCTAATATTATAATTTGCTGTAAATTTCAGTGTTATCTTCCACAAATTTTCCCATTCTACCATCATGATAGGATGTCCAATATCTTGTGCCCATCTTATCATAGAGGCCTTTACTTCTTCATCCATTACCTCATAATCTAAAAGAAGTCTATACATACTCGATATAATTTTTGTTTTCATATTTAATGACTCTTTCTCCAATTTCGATGTATCATTATCAAATCTGCTTTGTTTATCTTATTTATACGTTTCAAACAGTTGATGATAATCTAACCATCCAGAATGATGCTTTTTATATCTTTTTTATATTTTTATATTTTTTGTATTTTTTTAAGTTTTAATTGACTATTTTCTTCTATTAATAAATCTTTATATGTTACCCATTTCGTTGTCATATTTTTCTTTTTAATTGCGAGTGCCTCTAATGGTGATACCCATTTTGGGGGGTTTGGCTCTAGATATTTTTTGTATTTGTCCCACACTTCATAGAGAGCATTTCTTATGATATGATTGGGAAAGGTCCTATGCACCTTGGTTTTACCATAATTAAGATAAGCATGCCACCCGAACCTTGCGTTGTATCCTTCCAGATCCAAGACCTCTGAGTTTTTCAACAAACACCAGTCCTTCAACCATAGCAGGCATGTGGCCTCATAATACAGTTTCAAATCTGGGAGACCATATCCCCCTCTTTCTGTAGTATCTATCAAACTCTTATGTTTTACTCTTGGCCATTTACCCATCCATATAAACTTTGAGATTTCTTTCTGCCACTTTTCTATACATCAGGGTTTACCTATAATTGGCATGGTTTGAAATAAAAAGAGTATCTTGGACAATACTTTCATTTTGATAACCGATATATGGCCTAAAAAGGATAATTTCAATCTACTCCATATCTCCAATTGTCTTTTAATTTCTTCCCAACATTTTACATAATTGTTTTCGTTTAAATCTATATTTTTTGTCATTAGCCATATCCCTAAATATTTAATTTTATGATGTACTGTATATATCGTCTCTCTCAGTCTGTTGTATATTTTTAATTAATAATTTTGTCTTATTAAGATTTAGTTTTAATCCTGAAGGATTGCCAAATTCCTGTATTATTTCCAGTGCCTTACAAAGACTTTATTTCAGTTGTTCTGTAGTTATGATTAGGTCATCGGCAAATGCTCCCAGTTTGTAACTTCTACTTCCCAATCTTATCCCATTTATACCTTCCTCTTCCTACATAAGATTTCCAGTATCAGGATAAATATTAGTGGGGAGAGAGGGCATCCCTGCCTGACCCCTTTGTTAATTTCACAGCCAGGTGTTGTTTTTCCATTTATTATTATTTTAGCTTTTTGTTTCATCTATCCCTTTCCTATAATGTTCTCCAAAATCTATTTTTATTAGAAGACTCTTCATACATTTCCATGATACCCTATCAAAGGCCTTTTCAGCATCTATCACCATCAAGGCAGCCGGCTTGTCTATTCTTAGATCTAAATACTCTAATATATTTATAATATTCCTTGTATTACTTTGGATATGCCTTCCAGGTAAAAAACCTGCTTGCTCACTAAGAATGATTTTCTGTAGTATTTTTAAAAATCTTTCTGCCATTATATACGCATACAGTTTGTAATCACTGTTTAGAAGTGATATAGGCCTATAATTAGTTATTAACTGATGGTCCACTCCTTGTTTGGGTAGTAACATAATTAAACAGTCTTTCCACGAATCTGGCATATGGCCTTCATTCAAGATATTATTCATGATGTTCTTAAGTGGTTTGGACAGAATGTTTTCAAATTGTTTATAATATATAGCTGGGAGGCCATCTGGCCCTGGGGTTTTTCCTATCATCGCATTCTTAATAGCCCTTTGTATTTCATAGGTCGTTATAGGACCATTCAGCACCTCTTTTTGATCTTTAGTAAGTTTTAGGAGGTTGTTTCATTCTAAATGCTCTTGAACCTCTTCTGTTGTTTCTTTTCCTTCCTAAAAAGGTCACTAAAAAATTCCACAAATCCTTTTTCTATTTCTTCAGGATTATTTATAATCTTTCCCCCAATTTTAATTCTATTAATCGTCCTCTCCACCACGCTCTTTTTAAATTGCCAACTAATAGCCTTCCTGGTTTATTAGAGTGTTTGAAGGATTTTTGTTTCATTAATTTCATTTTCCATTCAATTTCTACATTTGTCAACATTGAGTATTGGGATTGTTGAAGAGCAACCAGACATAATTGTATCCAATATGTATCCAAAAGAAGGGAAATTTCTTGTACTTCAAAGTTGCTAAATAGTCTCCATTAGCTGCTACTACTGTGCTCTGCTCCCATTCACAAAAAGCCCCCTTGCAGAGCCTGTCCATAGAAAAAGGAAGCTGACTTCATTTTTCGCTTCCGTTTTGCCAAATCAATTAATTTAAGACTAATTTCTTCTTTAAAAACTTTATTTGGTCTTTACCTCTGATTGGAAAGTCCACTGCTTATGGTGACAACATGTGGCTTCGGCTGTAGGCTGCGATGGAGCCGTGAGCAGACTCTTCCCTTTCCCCCCTCGCAAAAATGGCAGCAGGGAGATTGGGGTTCCGGTGAGTTCTCTGATGCTCTGCTGGACCCCTGGGGTCCCCAATAGTCCAAGGGGTTTGGGGGTACACCTAGCCCTGGGGCTCGCCCTGGAGCCCTATCAGCCAGAACCGTGTCGTCCTTTTCTCGGACGACATGGAGTGTGCCGCCATTCCCTCTGCAGCAGACCAGAAGTCCCTTTTTTAAAAAACCTTTAACCAATGTTATGAAAGATAAATTTAAGAATTTGCATTCTACTGTCTGTGTTTTGATGTCTTCTTCATCCTCTTAGATATATTGTATAAGCACAACACAGAAGTTTGTAACAGGAGGAATTACTGGAGACCATTTGGACAAACTTGAAGAGAACCATTACCTTTTTACCTTAAAATGGGACAAACATGAACTGGAATTATTTGTTTCTTTTTTGACATCTTGAATTTGAACTAGTTCATTTTTAATAAATGAATGTTCCAAGGTCTCAGAACATGTCACCTAGAGAAGAGCCATAGTTTGGTGGTTGAGCAGGTGCTTTGCATTTTGAGGAGCCTAGGTTAAATTCCAGTTAAAAGGATCAGGTAGCAGGTGGAGGTGAAATAGGTCTACTTGAGACCCCGGGAAACCAATGCAAATGAGGGAAACAGTTCTGAGGCAGGTGAACAAATATTCTGACCCATTGTAAGGCAGCTTCCTCTGTTCCTGCCATGTGAACTAGTCCCAAGGGCTCAATACTGCTGGATAAGAAACTATGAGGCGTCGTTGCTTATTTTTACAAAGAGATAAATAGATAACTCTGTGGCGTTGCAACACTGGCTACTTCTGCAGCACAGGCTACAGGGCTACTTGTAAAATGTTTCATATAACAGACGCCCTCAGTGCCTGACAGCTTTAGCCTTGACACAATACAGTGACTATGTCCTTAATGACATTTCAACACGTTGGGTCTTGCTCAACATTTGGTAAACCCAAGGGCGGGGTCTTTCCTCTAGAGAAAGAGATTTCTACTATAATTTACCAACTTATTGTGTTCAATGGTTGCTACATTAATCAGAACACTGAAAAGAATAAAAGGGGTTCTCAGCCACCAGGTAAAAGATATGTGCACCCACTGATTATCAGCACCAGTTGCCATGGTTCACCAATTATCACAGTGTATTCATTGGTTGTACTCACCAGCTTCCTGATTATATGAGATGGTTGCATCATGCTTTGATATGAAGGTGTAGGGGCTTAGGATATGTTCTTGTGACACAATAATTAGGAGGCATTCATTTGTGCCTATTTCTGAAACACCCATTAAGACATTTGAGCAGTGATACAGTTTCCTCGATGCATGATGCCGTTTCCTTTAGCCAATTAAAACAATGACATCAAGGCCAAGCCTTTTAGTAAACAATGAACAATGCAGAATAGGACTTGGATATGGTAGCCTTCTAGTTGTTACATTTAAGCAGCATTGATCATGGCTGAGCCAAGAGAACAAAAGAAAAGCAGACGTGGAATCCACTGTCTTGCGATTCTGGATGTAGTGAGCAAATGGATGACCTTGATGAAACATTTTAACTGTGTTCATATACCATTTGCTCCAGCTCTGGTGCACTCCCATCGCTGGCGTTTGAAACCAAGCACATGTGATGTTCACCAACATCCATATGTATCCTGTGGTTTCTGGAGAAATACTACTGTTTGGTGCATTTTGCCTCAGACCAGCTTTCATCTGATTTGAAAATGTAAACTGTGGTTAGGCTGAGGTGCATTCATTTCAGACAGCCATTGTGCCAGTGCAAATGACAGGAGTTTGAGAGGTTGCAGGTATGGGGAAACAAAGCACATGATAAGCATTAGGTGAAGACATCCCCACCTACTCTCTGGTGTGCACAGCAACCACAAAAATGTGGCTTGAAACACAGCAAGGGAAAACAACCTCACTGTGTTTTAAGCCACTAATGTGTACACAGCCTAAGAAAGAACACCAGACCAAAAGATAATGCCAGTCTTTAACTGGATTCACAGGAAGAAAGGAACGCAGCATTAGCTATTTCTGCATGATTAATACAATGCACATACCCTAATTCAGTACTGTTTATAACCTTTTTCAGTCTTGTTATTTATTTAGGCATTCATACACTGGAAAAGACCCTGATGTTGGGAAAGATTGAGGGCACAAGGAGAAGGGGACAACAGAGGACGAGGTGGTTGGACAGTGTTTTCGAAGCTACGAACATGAGTTTGACCAAACTGCGGGAGGCAGTGCAAGACAGGAGTGCCTGGCGTGCTCTGGTCCATGGGGTCACGAAGAGTCGGACATGACTAAATGACTAAACAAAACAACAACAACAACAACAACAACAACAACACTTCCTTTCAAGGGAAAATATCTCCCCAAGGCAACTTACAATGTAGCTAAGCTAAGTATGAATTTTAGCTAAGCAATGTAGCTAAGTACAAAATTTAAACAATTTTTAAAAATCAGTCAAAACAAACAATGCCCTTTGTCTCTTACAGTTCTATGTCACAGATTCCTGTATTATGTCGTTTCTGTACTAGAATCTGTATCATATCAGCAAAAACCCCTGTGAGGTAGGGGTTGAGAGACATTGACAGACCCAGGTCATCCACTGTGCTTCATGATTAAGTGGGGATTTGAATCCTTGTCTCCTGGGTCCTTGTACAACAACTACATCCAATGTGAGACTCAGTTGACCGCAGCCTCCCCCAACCTGATGCACTCCGGATGTTTAAGCCTATAGGCTATGGCCTACAGGGCTTTTTCAGCAGGAACTCACTGGAACTCAGTTCCAGCACCTCTCAGGAGGGCGGCATTGCTATTACAAGAGAAAAATAGCACAGGCTACCTACAAACCCTAACCATTGTCATACCCCTCACCTGTTCTAGTAAAACTGAGACATTGTGAGCTCCGGAGAAAATATAAAATTACAGTCTGACTTAATATAATTCTAATAGTAACCACAAGATGTAACTGTTTGGAGCAGGAGAGAAAATGTTCATTGTTAAATGTCATCCCTGAGGAATGAAACAACAGTAAAATACAAAGTATAGTTTCCTAAATGCCATTATGCAAGATGACCTCTTTCATTTCCAAAGGGAAGGAGCAGGAACCACAATGTACATTGTTACTGTGATTGTACTTTCGCTAAAATCATCCTGACTACAATTTTGTGGAGTTTTCTAGCTGCTTCATATCTTGCTACCCTGTCATTTAACATATCTTAAGGTGGTAGAACCAAAAAGTTGAATATCTCTCTCTCTCTCTCTCTCTCTCTCTCTCTCTCTCTCTCTCTCTCTCTCTCTCTCAGAAGTGGTCAGTGGTGGAAAGTTGGAAAGTGCCCATTGGGACTGGTGGGGCAGAAAGCGGGGAGCCCAATAGGAGGCGGAGCCAGAGTCAACAACAGGAGGAGCCTTCTAATTGAAGTTTCATCCCCATCCTCCTCTCAGTTGACTTCTACAAGAGCAACACTGAGATTAAGAAGGAGGAAGCTGGCAGGCAGTGTCTCGCCCCCTGGACTGGTTGCAAGTAAGAAGGGAGGCAGGTGAGGGCTGGCTGAGGGGCAGATTGTGTTTGCCCAAATAGGCCAGCCTCTGCTAGATGTGATGCAGGTAAAAGACTTCCTGCTGGTGCTGTGTGGTAGCTACTGGCTAGTCCTAACAATGCCAGCCAAAATGTACCCTGGAAGTACAAACCTCACCTGAACCACACAATGATGACCATCTTTTGGCAAGCCACTATCAACCTCTCATTAGTAACATAGAGATAGTAATACTCATCCTTTTGTCAAGATTGCTCATATTATGCTTATCTGCCTTTGCTAAACTGGTGCCCTCTAGAAGTTTTTGGTTACAACTCACATTGGTCTCAACCAGCATAGGCTGATGGGAGTTGTAGTCCAAAACTTCTGGAGGGCATCAGCTTAGCAAAGGCAGAGGCACATGAAATAATTTTAAATCTTAAAATGTGCTGCATTTGTGCTGTTTCTGCACCTTCCTCTTAGTGTTAGTAATGGTACCTGTAATCATCTCTTTCCTAAGAAGCTTTAAGCTCTCCCATGGGATCTGTTAGCCTAAAACATAAATACAAAGTGATACAGTACATGGATAAGGAATGTGGCAAGCCAGGAATGAAGCCAGTGCAGAACTGGGCAGATTATGAGCACTGTGTGGCAGACTCTGTGCAAAGCCAGAACCTGTGGAGTTTATTGGCTTTTCAGACCCAAAACTGATCACCTGACAAAATACATTAGTCTTTGGCAGTATGCTATTTGTGTGATACTCCTACACATCTCTACTCAAAGGCAATAGGGTAATATTATTAACATCAAATAGAAAATGCAGAGGAGGAAGAATAGCCATTGCACAGAAGTGGCCACACTGTCTTTCTTTTAAAAGAAACATTCCAAGCCCCATGTGCAGTCCACTACTAACAGAGGGTGCACGCAATCTCCTAAGAGTATTAAAAAATGGTACCTGCAGCAAAAGTTGCAGGATACTCCATTCCATTACCCGTCCCACCTGGTTTTCTGTTTGTTTATACTCCAAATTGTTGGTGTGATTTACCTACCCATAGGCAAGTATTTAAATCCTGGACTCATGCAGTTTTGCAAATTCCACTCATAGTGAATTCGGTGTGGCCAGTGCAAACAACCCCATCATTAACTTTTACAACCAGACACATATTATTGAACTAGCTCTGCATGATACATTATAAGCCCCTGGCAAAGTCTTTTGTCTGCCTCTTCTTATACACATCAGCTCCCTCGTCACATATGGCGCTAAACCTGTTTTGTCTGCTGTGCCTAGTGGTATGAGGAAGAAATCACCTAGTACCCAGATGTTCCTTTTTAAATATCTAATTGTCCCTCTTTTAAAGACAAAGAAAATCTTCAAAGAGCGTGTTACAGGTAGGTAGCCGTGTTGGTGTGACGTAGTCGAAACAAGAAATAAAAAAAATTCCTTCCAGTAGCACCTTAGAGAGTGCTTGCCTTCTCCACTCAATCATGAGCTAAGCACTTTCAGTGGCACAGGTTATAAACCTGGGCCACAAAACAAGATTTGCCCATGCATCCACAACACTGGATGTAACCTTAGTTAAGATTTTTATGCTCCCCCTTGGAATCAGTTGCTTGCTTTTAAAGGGGCAATGTGGAGTTGCATGGTCCAAACAAGACTGTCATTGGAACAAGGCAGCACCTAAATAAATAATAAATATAAATATAAATATAAAAATGCAAACATGTATATTACATCCTGTTAGAAAGCAGCAAAAATAGATACTTCCCCTAGCATAAGGGACGTCCCTGTAAAAAGAGACACTTGGAAATGTTACAGTTGGTACTATTGCTGACCTTAACTAGGCCTGTACTTTCTCATATTACAAGACCAATTGACTTGACTATCTGCACACGCGACAGTACCACAATCAGGGTCTTTGTATGAAGGTATGAACATGGAGCACTAACATTTGCACATCATTCAGCCAAGTCATTGGACTGAAATGCAAATGGGTGGCAAAAGGGAAATGTTATATCAACATTGCTTATCTGTTAAAGAAGACTGCTTTTGTGCAATCATATTTGCTTTTGCTTTGGAGTCAGTGATGGCTTTAGGGCACTGCCTTCTCGATGTTTTCTTCCCCTGGGCACTTCCCCCCATTCCATTGCCTTTAATGAACCAGGGTTCCCTGTAATCCTTCAGGCAATAAAGACCTTGTGGCCAGTGCCAGCTACACTTTAGGACAGCTTAACTGTGAGTACGCTGCCTATGAGAGTGCATGATTAATCCTCACCCAGGACTAAGTACATTTCCGGTTCTGATGCCAGGTCTACCATAAGGCGGTCTACTCACCAAGAGATTGGATCTAGCAGGGCAGTAAGCACTCTCTCCTCTGCAGTGCTCCAGCTCTCTGGTGATGCGCTCCAAGACCAAATCAATTCTGGGCAAAGCTTGCCATGCACTAATGACCTGCCAGAACAGTCAAAGATGCAGCCATAGTTCAGCTCTCTCAATGTACACTGAAATCCTTTACTTAAACTGACAACTGCTGAGACTTCTTGTTCACTCCAGCTGGGATTTAGTTATTAACACAAATATCATAAGCAGATGCTAATGTTCAGCAGTGCAATTTCAATGCCTTGGACACACAGTTGAAAGACAAGATACGAAGGGTTCATGATGTTGAATCAGGACCTCCTACACCCATCTGACAGGCATGCTAGCTGGGGATTCCACTGCAGAAACAACCCTCTTTCTTGGTCCTCCCTCACACTTCAAAGGAGCTGCCTGCTCTTTTTGCATATAGATTTATTCAATTAAATGCACATTCACAGACACAGAAACCTTTTCAGTGCAGCATCAGTTTCATCGCATGGTGAAGCATTACAAATCATAAAATGCAGCAGAAAAACACATGCAATTAAAAGTAATACAATTATTGCCTGCCCTTGACCTTACAGCATTAAAACAATAATGAAGACAATTTAAAAATTGCAACCCCCCAAAATCAGTAAATAACAACCAGGTGGTCAAAAACTATTTAAAGTTCTGCAGTGACAGACATCAATAGCCAGGAAAAGCGAAAGAGAACTGAAATGCTTCTAGCATGCGCTGGAATGCTGGCACATGCCAATGCTGAAACTCCTCTTCAGGGAGGAAGGAGGGAAAGTACTCTTTCTGGCCAATCGGCCCATTCTAGATGTCGGTGATTAGTTAATATATGCTGTGGCATTAGTTGATGGGTAGAACACAGCCAAAGAATCAAGGAACTATGGATGCGAAGGGCAGGATTCAATTCACCTACCGGTACCTAATTCACACTTTCTGAAACCGTGCACAAGCTGAAAATTTTGTGTCTCTTTTGTGGGAAATGTATCATTTTTGTGCATTCTGCAATTTCCACCCTACAAAATTTGCACTCTTCCAGATTTTTCAAGGCCGTTCTCCAGCCAAGTAACATGTACAAAAATGTATGCACTGGAGTGAAGCGTGCACGCATACAAAAATCATGTATTAGTGAAAATAGCATACAAAAAATGCATTGTAGTAGGGGAAACTGCTCTGCAAAAAAGTATATCTTAGGCAAGAGTATATACAAACATATGAAAAATTGCTGAGGAATTTTCACGAGGACTTAAAAAAAAATAACAAACTGATGTGGATATGTGGAGAACTGAACTTCAGACTGGAAAAATGAGAAACTGGGAGAAACTGAAATTGACAGATTTTCCCATCCCTCTCTGGAAGCAAGCCCAGTCTCTGCAACATTCTGTCAGCAGGATTGTCTCAGGATAGACCTGGAAAAGGTGTATTTACATTTGTTTACTTTTTCTACAGCAGATTGACACAGCTTTTGCCAGTATGGCTCAGGTAGTAATACTGCCTTTGAAACAGTTTCCTGCCAGTTGTAATGGGATGCGATCAGAAGGGAAGTCTGGCATAGCTGGGGAGGCTCTGGCATGAGATAAGCAGAGGCAGATGGAAGACGGGTCATATGCCAGATGAATGGGGCACATTAGCTGTGAGACCCACGCTCAGCCTAGTCGCTCTTCCAAGTTCTTTCGCTTTGCAAATTGGTTGGGACTGTAGAGATGCAGAGAAGATATTTCAATAATAATGATTATGGTGATCAGCATCATTTTAAAGCACCTACGGCAGGGATCAGCAAACTTTTCCAGCAGGGGGCCAGTCCACTGTCCCTCAGACCTTGTGGGGGGCCGGATTATATTTTGAAAAAAAATAATGAACGAATTCCTATGCCCCACAAATAACCCAGAGATGCATTTTAAATAAAAGGACACATTCTATTCATGTAAAAACACCAGGCAGGCCCCACAAATAACCCAGAGATGCATTTTAAATAAAAGGACACATTCTATTAATGTAAAAACATGCTGATTCCTGGACTGTCCGCGGGCCGGATTTAGAAGGTGATTGGGCCGCATCCGGCCCCCGGGCTTTAGTTTGGAGACCCCTGACCTACGGTAACATTGTCCTTGCCACTAGCTTACAGTTTAACAAAACAAAACACAAAAGGGGTAATGAACCAGGAAGAAAGGATTAATCAGACAATAATAATTAATTGTCTAAAGATTTGGCCCACTAGGAAACTTGAAATGTGTGGGTCCCTTTACTAGACTAGAACATCCATGATTAGCCTGCTCTCGTTGCATCTTAAGTGCACACAATTGCAGGATGATCACAAACTATCTCATTCAATGTCATTGATTTGTATAGATATCCTAAGTATGATAATGTTTGCTCTGCACTTATAAGAAATTGTGATTCATATCCTTTAAGTTTTTTCTAGTCTTTTTTAAAAAAAATAAACAACAACAACAATGAGTCTTCTTAACTAGAAGGTGTTTTGTTTACAAGGCCCACATTCTTGTTAATGTGTATTTAAAAGCCCTTCCCACATTTCTGATGCCCAAGGTAGCTTACAACCTCCACTAACAGCTCACGGTCAAATCCAAAATACTGATAGTTTGGAGGCAACCTGCATATTGATATATGTCACCTTGAGAGGGTGACATATATTAACCTAGAAGCTGGCATGTACATTTTTGAAAGAAATAAGAGAAATACCGGTATATAAGAAACTCAATAAAACTGGAAAGACATTGAAAAGTCAGATGTGCTTGAAACCCAAAGTCAAGGGATCTTAAAGAAGAAGCTAAGGACTCTCCACAGTTATAAATGAAAGTCAAAACAAGGGCTTGCAAACCTGTCACATTGATCCCAAACATTTTTGCTACAAGCTCCACTGCAACAACTTTGACGTTCTGACTCCAGTTCATATTTGATGATACTTCACTAGGCTTTTATCATGAGCCAACAAGTTTCATGTCTAGGATTAACATCAGTAAATGATTATTCTTCTGAGAATGTGTTCTTTTAAAAAAAACCTTTGTTAGAAATTGCCATGATTTTCATTAGTAAACCTTAAAAGTGTTGGAGGAAAAGCTTAAGTGCTGCAATAGGATGCTAGGCAAATAAAGAGCCTGGGCTGTTTTTCCAATTAACTTTTTTTGGAGGCAGTGGGAGAAAAAATTGGGAGGGTGACGCTGATGCAACCTCTTGTCAAACACCAAAACTAGAAGCACAGGCATACATGATTGCACTTGTTCACTTCACAAAAAGCATCAACCTTTCACCCACACCTAACAAAACATGACCCCAAAAGAGACAAGCCAGGGCAAACTATTCTCTATCTGAGAAATGCACACAGTTTTTATTTGACAACAGGTGCAATGACCAGACCTCAAATATTTTTGCAGTGCTGCTGTTCAAGGCTGGTTATATTATTAGAAGCAGTGACACTCTGACCTTACTCATAAAAACAAGGAAAGCTTATTCGGCTGACTTTGTTCTTCTTCTTCTCCTCTTTGTTTGGTTATGACTTTGTTAATTTATATTCTATCCCTGAGTTATGGCCATTTGTATCCCTCATACTGACGGAATGGAGAACGGGGAGAGAGGCTGCTTTCTTAGATTCTCCCTTTCCGCACATCACCCCGCCTCCCATTCCAAAGCCCCTCTGCCCCCAACCCTCTGGAGCAAAACCCAGAAACCTTTCCTGGACTTTCTTCTGAGAAACTCTGTAAGATCTCATGTGCTCTGCAAGATTGCACACAGTTTTGGAAGCGGTTTCAGCCTCTTCGGTGCCAATGGTGGAGGCGGCAGGGCAGGCAGGGTACCTATGGCATGACTGCCTTGCAGACAGTGGCGGAGCTTCATGCTCCTCCCCCGGGGGCGGAGAGCAGGCGCTCAGCCCCCAGGTGCGCAGGGGCAGGGGGCGCGTTTTGGGGGTGGGGCATGCTGTCTGTGGGGGCGGGGCACCCTGCGCAGGCGGAGGCAGCCGTGATGGCGCCCCTGGGATCGCACTGCCCGGGACAGCGTGCCCTCACCGCCATCTTCCTACGCTACTGCTTGCAGACCCTCCAAGTGTCCCTATTTTACAGGGATGCCCCTGATTTAGAGAAGCCATCCCAGTTTCTGATTTGATCCTGGAATGTCCCTATTTTCATTGGAGAAATGTTGGAGAGTATGGAATTATCTGTCCCCCACAGCCAGCTGAAGGCAATCCTGTAGAAGGGAAGTTTTTTAAAATGTTTAATGTTGTATTATGTTTTTATATAAATTGGAAACCGCCCAGAGTGGCTGTGACACCCCTATTTTCATTGGAGAAATGTTGGAGGGTATGGGCCTTGGGGGTTTCAGGCACCTCAGTCCACCTAATAGCCGAGCCGGTTCTGATGCCTAAGGTTCTTCTGCAAGTTTGTTGACGTTAATTGTTAAACAGAGTAAACAAATGATTTGAATACATGAGAGTACTACAGTAGGGTGGTACAGCCATGACTCAGACTATTTTAATACCTGTTGCCACATTAATAAATGGCAACATACTATGTTTGCAATGGAAATATTATTCAAGGCTTTGTCATCCACAGCTAATGCCTATTTTAACTAAATGTCTTCCATTATATCCGGTCAGCTAAACAATTGTCTAAATGTTCTGGCCTTGAAGGCCAATTCAATTTACTTGTTTATTTGTTTATTTAGAGAGAGAGAGAGAGAGAGAGAGAGAGAGAGAGAGAGAGAGAGAGAGAGAGAGAGAGAGAACTTTTCCCATTGATTCCATTGTGTGGAGTTACTTAGGAAATCAATTTTTATTTTTTTTAATATTCAGGCTTTTAGTAGGAATAAAATGGTTTAAAGTGCAGCTGCCCCCTGGCTTGAGCAATCGCGCAGATGGGGCCTGAATGTTGGAAGATTTTGAGGACAGACAAAAAGAAGCACTTCTTCACACAGTGCACAGTTTAACTATGGAATTTGCTAGCAAAATATGTGGTGGTAACCTCCAACTTGGGACAGCCTTAAAAGGAGATTAGTCAAATTCATGGAGGTTAATGGCTAACACTGGCTACGGGGAATGATGGCAGCATGCAACCTCCAAGATCAGAGACACCATGCCTCTGAATGCCAGTCTCTGGGGAGCATCAGTGGGAGAAGGCTGTAGTACTCATGCCCTACTTGTGGGCTACCCACTGGCTTCTGTTTGGCAGCAGGAAACAATAAGCTGTACTTGATAGGCCTTAGGTCTGCCCCAGTGAGGTCTGGCTTCTGTTTGGCAGCAGGAAACAATAAGCTGTACTTGATAGGCCTTAGGTCTGCCCCAGTGAGGTCTCTTATTATGTTATTAGCTGGGGGTGGGGAATACCCCCTACTGGCAGCTGCTGCCTTTCCCAGAATGCAACAGAATGAAGCAATGCCCAGGGCGTTCTGGGAAAATAGTATGGCTGCCAAGAGAATTTCAAGCCCCTAAGCCTGAATGAGTGTTGAATTCAATGGGCAGACCTGGGTTAATCAATTTGTACTCATTTGTTTCTTATGACACTTGTCCCTAAATTAACATGCACTTCTCCCTTAAATGTTTATTGCTCTGAAGTACCTGATCAGTAGATTGATCCCAGCATCTCAAGTGCAGAAAGCATGTCTAAGTTATGCAGACTACATTCCAGATATAGAAGTTTATAACTGTCAGCGTTCTGGATAAAAAAGGACTAAATTGGATTGTGATTCATTAAAAGCGTTGCAATGAGGTCAATATTTAGCACCCTGAGACTCTCAAAGGGTGACCATTTTCCCAATAAAGGTTAGCCATCTGTTCTGAAGGACTGAGAGGACAGTTCTCTCTTCGAAGGTGCCCTCCATTTGAGGAACTGTAACAAGGGAGAGCCTTGAAGCTCCCCATCAATACCTAGCAACATCTGGTCAGCAGACTGAGAAGGCGCACGTCTACTGATACCTTCCCCCTCCATGGTGAGAAGTGTTATATTTCTATTTAAATTATAATAATTATTTCCAAATTAGCATCTATACATTTGAAGTAGCATGTGCCAATTTTATGCCAATTGTCTGCGACATAATGTTTTGGAGCGGCATAATATTTTGGAGCGACATAATGCAAATCCTCTCTTCTAGTGATGCATAACTGGTCACCCTAGACCAGGCATCCCCAAACTGCGGCCCTCCAGATGTTTTGGCCTACAACTCCCATGATCCCTAGCTAACAGGACCAGTGGTTGGGGAAGATGGGAATTGTAGTCCAAAACATCTGGAAGGCCGAAGTTTGGGGATGCCTGCCCTAGACTCTCAGCTTCAATTTTTTTAAAAAATCAAATAGCTGAAGAAACCTTGATTGTATTTATAGTATCTATTTAAAATTCCACAGTGATGTAGAAAAGTGTAAATTAAAAACTATTTCACAACAATATATACACCTGAAAGGGCATGGGCATGGGTGAAAGCTGGTACAATATTCCACCAGAACCTTCAGCTGCAGAAGGAGGTGTGGCAGAAATGTACCACACAACCCAGAATAGTTGACCCCCCCAGTTATCCCCTTTCAGTCCCCTATGCTGTAACAGAGGCGGCCAGTGTAGTGCCCTTCAGACACAAGCTCCCACCTTCCCTGATTACTGAACATGGTCCCTGGGAGCTGGAGTCAATCACATTGGCTACCCCAGACAGATCGTGAAGCTGAGGCTCCAATACTTTGGCCACCTCATGAGAAGAGAAGAATCCTTGGAAAAGACCTTGATGTTGGGAAAGATGGAGGGCACTAGGAGAAGGGGACGACAGAGGATGAGATGGTTGGACAGTGTTCTCGAAGCTACGAACATGAGTTTGACCAAACTGCGGGAGGCAGTGGAAGACAGGAGTGCCTGGCGTGCTATGGTCCATGGGGTCACGAAGAGTCGGACACGACTAAACGACTAAACAACAACAACCCCTGTCATACAACTTAACTAGCAGCAAAATGTGCCATCTTCACCATGATTATTCCTCCTCCAAACTCTCCTGCTGTAAATATTGCTGCTAGTATGGGGAGCTGAGACTCTCCAATCTTTTGGTTAATGTAATACCCACAGTCAGAGCTCAATGATGAATCCCAAGAGTTTGATCTTCACACTGGCATTGTGTTTAAAAATACTCTCCAAAGAATGAATTCTTTTCATGACTTTATTCAGGTAAATACAGAAACTTGCAAGTAACATGCTAAGCACACAAACTACAATTCAGTGTGTCAGCTCCCACAGCTCCCAGGGTGCTTCCAAAGAGGGGGTTAATGTCACAAATGGGTCCTGCAGATATTACAGCTGACCACAGGTGGGTTTTCTTTTTAACTTAATGGATTTTCAGAAAGTTTAAATCCAGATTAAAGTGGAGAGGATACAGAACTGGTATTTTGATGCTGATGATGTCGTGTTGTCAGGGACCATGCTGAGGAGGGCTACAATGAGGAGGCATGGTGGGAGCCTCCTCCTCCCCCTGACCCTGAATCTCCCCAGCAGCAGGAAGAAAGTGTAGATTTAGAACAGTGGTTTGCAGAGCAGTATAGTTCAGAAGGGAAAGGCTGGGAAGAAGAAGACTCCTTTCACTTTGCTCTGCTTTTCTACTGCCAAGGAGGGAGGAAGACATTTCCCTGAAGCCTGACATGTGTTGATATCGCAGAAAACTTGCAGGGATGAGCAATGCTGATGTGGAAACACTTTTAAGATGGAATGAATGATGCCACACTGAGTCACAGCTGGTGCTTGCAATGAACCAACTGGTTTCATATGCAATGCCAGGCATGGGGGCAGGTAGGGACACGACTGCCAAGACACAATCAAGAGCCTGTGCTTCCAACTGTGGATTTGCAAGGGGAAGCAGGCTTTGAGCCTCTTTCCCATCAGTCGATGGGCAAGAGAGCCAAGGCTGGCTCTCTGCTGCTTTTCACAGGGGTTCTGAAGTGCCTGACACCCACCTGACTGTGGGTGAGAACTGCTGTGCCAAGCGCTGCACCAAGCTTCCTAAGAGAGCATAGGGCTGGCAAAACCTTTTATGCTGGGGTTCCCAAGCGTCTGACAGTCAGTTGTCTGTCAGATGCTTGGGAAGTGCTCAGAATATTTTGACAGGCAGGCAAGACAACCCACACACCAGTCATCTGGCACCATCATAATGCCATGTGATTGACAGATAGGTTGTTCCACCGATTTTCAAGGTTGGTGCTAAGGATCTGACCTGCAGAGCTCAAATGGTTTCCCTCACATCTGATGTAAATAAAAATAAAAAAAGATTAGGAAGAAGGAGGTAAAAAGCAAATATTTTATATTGGTAACATTTAACGAGCAAGCAAACAAGTACTTCTACTTGAATTCACTAGTCACATTCAGTTCAACTGGGCTTGTCTCCAAGTTCAGTGTGCTTAAGGCGATAACTCTTTATAGAAAATGAAGGCTTTATGATAGGTTTACCCCAGCAAGATTTAATCACACAAGCAAACACTGAACTGTCCTTTACTCTTGCACTGCAGGCAGGGAAGTTCCATAGGAAATGCTCTGGCTCACAGAGGATACAGTTGCACACAGCCTCAATCTCTGAGCGGTGCAAGATTCCAGGGGGTCCAGGCACTTACCCAGAGTTCAGTTTCCTTGGAATGAGGAACAGTGGAGACTGTGATGGTGATGTCTATAGTATACAGTATATGGTTAATTTACAGATATAGACAACCTGAGCTTGTGATGGAGGGGCTTACAGCATTAACATTCAATAAAGTTTTGCTTCTCTCACAGCCTTAGATTCAAGCAGAATTCAAGCATGTCTCTCCCTCTTGGGCTTCTGCCTGCAGCCTGCTTCTAGCCTAGCTCTCACACACCTCTGGCCCTTGTCCTTCTCACCGACAGCCAGGAGAGGGAGGGGGACCCACTTCTTTACCCTCTGGCACAAAGTCACTTCCTATATTACCCTAATAACCCATACTTAGGGGGGGGCATTAGCTCACCAAGACACTGGCTTGGCTATTCCAACAACTGAATCCTCCATTAGATTTTAACTCTTGCTGGATCCAGGAAATAGAAGGGGCTCAGGCATACAGCCTAATCCCACACCAAACTCACAGCATTGCATTTCAGTGTTCCTGATTTGTCTTTTGGGAACTGTGGTACTTTCAAGATGTCCTTACTGTTCAACCTCTATTCCTTGATTTCATTTCCACTGGGGTTCTAAATGAGTTCAGATCAATTTTGTCTTATACACAAGCCAGATAGTTTGGGTCATACAAAATATAGTTGCCTGTATGATCAATATGGATCACAATAGTTTTGCAAAATCCAACACAGTTTTGCTGTGTTGGTACTCCACAAAAATCTAATTAAAGCAATCCAACAGATCCAAGCAGAACTGACTGAGCAGGGAGAAAACAGGGGCGAGTCCTCGGCTGTGGGCAGTTTAAATAGCCCATGCAACACCCCCGGACCGTCCGGATTGGGCGGCCTAAGGTTGACGTGACCGAGGACCATCCAATGGCGCAGGGGCTATCCTGCCCCGTGCACATGGGGAGGGCTTGCTCCCAGCCCGCAACGTCATCTCCCTGGAAATGGGAAATGGCTTAAGCAGGAGATCTGATTTGTGCACAGAGCATCCATGGGAGCCACCCCTCTTTAATCTCTCTTAAGTACTCGTCTTCAGTTCCAGGAATTTTCAGAGTGACATACGCAATAATGAAGATAATCACAACAATACCAAAAAAGAAATGAAACTGTACAAGAAACAAAATAACAAGTCAGAGTTGAAACGTTAAATTTAAAAGGCCTGGAGAAATAAAAGTGGCGTTCCAAGGGCTGAAAAGATGTTGATGCCACACAAATCTCCTTGGAAAAGAAATTGCAAAACCAGGGTGCCACCACTAAAAGGGCCCTATCTTTAGTCACCTCCTGTTTGGGGTGTGTGTCAAGGAAGGGCCTTCAAGGCTGATTGTAGTGCACAACTCTCCTACAAATTAAGAGTTGTTGTGCACGTAGCTATGGATTAGTCCCTAATTGGAGAACTGAAGCTGCTATGTGAAACTGGGTAATAAATTCATTCCCAAATCAAATACAGCAGACATACATGAGATGCCTGTTTCAGGAGATGCTGGTTATAATTAGAAGCTGCAGTGCATGCTAGAATGTATCACGAGTTTTGTTTTTATTCTGCTTATATATGTTGCTTTCTTTAGATTGCACTGATTTGCTGCTCATGACATATAAAGTAAAAAATAACCCCAAGAAAACCATTCTTAATTCAGCACTTAATGTACTAATAAGGCCCAGTATAATATTAAGCCATTACACTTAGGGAAGGAAATGTCTTGTGGAAAATTCTCCAGGTACTGTTTTCTTCCATGCCACAAAATTCAAAATTGAATGGCAATCTTGTTTCGTGGAGTCTTCATTCCACAAAGTGCATACTTAGGATGCAAATTTCAGTATTTTCCACGGAAATTTAGAGTAGTTTAGTTGATTCCGCATAGCCACATTGTCATACAGCTTATAGATTTTGTGACCAAAATCTCAAATCGGTTAATGATTAGCCTTGCTGGGGAGGAAAGAGGTAATAATATAAAGAACAGAGTGTCACTAATAAAATCTGGTCTAGCAGGTCTGCCCAACCCCAGAGTTAATTTAAGTAAGTCCCTAGAGATTTTGTTAAATAGATAAACTAAAAATAAAACTTTAATTCCCTCCCTCATTTCTTCTAGTTTATTTAAGTTCCCCCCCCCATGTATAATGTATGGATTATTTAAATTTTCTTTAAACCTCTTATCACACCAGGATTTGTATAATTAACTGCTTTTGTGAGAAGTGGAGGGCAGGAAAGAAAGAAAGGAGGGATTGACAAAGTATGGGGAATTGTATGGTGGTAACAAATAGAAATCTGAAAATCTAAAATAAACTATTAATAAGAAAACAGGAAAAAAATAAAGGGAAACTAGTTAAATAAATAACACTAGAAAGAAATGGTGAGTCAGGATATGAACATAAGAAAAGCCCTTTGGATCTGGCCGATGGACCACTAGTTGAGCATCCTGTTTTCACAGCGGCCACCCAGATGCCCATAGGGAACCCACAAGCAGAACCTGAGCACAATAATTCTTTTCCCTCCTTTGGTTTCCAGCAACTATTATTCAGAAGTATTGCTGTCTCCAGCTGTGGAGCCAGAGCATAGCCATCATGGCTACTAGCCATTGATAGCTTTATCCTCCGTGCATTTGTTCCATCTTCTTTTAAAGCCATCCAAGGATCTGCTAGTAGGCACTCGTGCCTCAATTTCTTTCTCAGTTGTCTCTGCTATGACAAATTTTCAGTTGTACGCCTCTTGGACAGGGAGCTTTCCTCTTGTATTTTATAGGGGAAAACAACAACAGCTCATTGTCTGGAAACAATGGGTCACAATGGTCTGCATCTTCTGATGGCCAGGTGGCGGGACCAACAGAAAAATCATCAACAAAGACAGCCATTATACTTGTCGATTCCTTAGCAAAGAGTCAGAAGAACACCAGCTGGGAAAACTCTCGTGTGAAGAGGCAAAGTCTTTACAGGGTATTCCATTTTAATATCTAATTTCCTTACTTTACAGAGTTTTGTTGGATTTTAACAAACGTCACTAGAAATACATTAGAAGCGGCTACCTCTCTCAAATGAGGATTTAATTTAGGCACAATCAGATAAGAATGATATTTTCATTAATCCTCAGAACCTTAAAGGCATTGCCCAGTATGCTAGGAGTGAAGGTACAGATACCTTTGATGAAACCATTAAGTTCAAAATGATAGTTAGGATATGCTTAATGAGTTTTAGCTGGCTCACACAACAGACAGATTATAAGTGATGTAGATAATTCATAAAACTTAATTTAAAATGAGAGAGCATTTTTTTAAAGGAAACATTCAATCATCTTTTTTAAAAGAAGGAGGGAATCTATCAGTAATGCAATAAAGGAACAAAGGTAAGAAGATTCAGAAAATGCCTTGATGTCCTCTTCTACAATCCATTATTGATGTGTGTGTTGGTGTGTGTAATGTGCAATTCACATTGCAACTCAGAGCATGGAAAGCTTTTTTTAAAAAAACCAACCACCTTGGGTATCACCACATTTAGAGCAGGGGCTGGAGAGAAAGAAACAAATCATTGGAATAATTTGCCAGGAACACAAACCACAATGATGCACATCTTCCAAATGGGTGTATTCAGAATATCCATTATGGAGAAAACCGAGCTCTATTCTGTATATCAATCTGTATGTGTCTCTTGGCTCAAGTGTCTTCTGTTTTGGTCAATTGGAACAACAACAACAACAACAACAACAACAACTCGGGAGTCAATGGAGGAGTGTGCCTTTGGGGTTGAAGTCAAGCTAATGGAAGGTCGCAGCGCCAGTTGTGGCTGTAGAGACCGATGCAGGGGAGACATGTTTGTTGCAGTAGGGGCAGATGAAGGCTTCCAGTTGTGCTGCTGCAGATGCACCATGGCGTTTCTTCTCTCTGCGCTCCTCCCAGAGGTCGTTTCTCCTCTGGTCACTGCTGTGGATACACGACTTGATAACAACACTCACCATTGTAATTATGATTATAATTATACTGCACTATCCCTGGTAGAGGGACACAGGTGGCGCTGTGGGTTAAGCCACAGAGCCTAGGGCTTGCCGATCAGAAGGTCGGCGGTTTGAATCCCCACGACAGGGTGAGCTCCCATTGCTTGGTCCCAGCTCCTGCCCACCTAGCAGTTCGAAAGCACATCAAAGTGCAAGTCGATAAATAGGTACCGCTTCAGCGGGAAGGTAAACGGCATTTCCGTGTGCTGCTCTGGTTCACCAGAAGCGGCTTTGTCATGCTGGCCACATGACCTGGAAGCTATACGCCGGCTCCCTTGGCCAATAAAGCGAGATGAGCACCGCAACCCCAGAGTCAATCACGACTGGACCTAATGGTCAGGGGTCCCTTTACCTTATCCCTGGAAGAATGAAAGGACAGATTCCTGCCTCTGTAGGAGTTTCTGCAATACATTTAGCAGGATGTGGGCTTGTTTGATTTTGAGATTTTGCAAGGAATGGTTGGTTAGCTGATCTTTTCCAGGATGCTTTAGGGGAACTTGTAGCCTCTTGGATCTCCCTGCACATTGGCCAGTTCCCCACCCTAGCTTCATGGCCATTGCCTATAGTTACTTATTTTCTGAATCTGGCGCACTTGTGCCCAGGATTACAGGAAGAAACATCATTGTTATCTACAGAGACATCCCACAACAGCCACCAGCCACTTCCACATTCAGAGCAACTCTACTGCCCCCACCCAAAGCTGCTGTGCTAACGAAAAACTGATTAGTCATGGAATCTCTTCCAACAATAGATTTCTATCATTCTAACATTCTTTGTCAAAACATATTTTGCCTTTCACTGTTTTTTGTTTCTTTTATATATATAAAATAAAAGTTCGTAACAATGTAAGTATTAAAGGAAAATGTCATGCCTCTCAATAACTTCCATTGTTGCAACTGTGGGAATGTAGATGGCTATGATATCATCACTGGGAACAATTTTTTAATTCCCATGGGGGGGGGAGAGTCTATCCTGAACAGAACCATCTCTGTTCCATGGGCCCAACAGAATTTAAATTGGGAACTCAACCTCCGCAAGACCTCCTCCCTGCCAAAAGTGATGGAATTTGCAAGGTACAAAGAGGAATATCCCTTAGCTTCTGGGTAAACAAATTGCCATATATCCAAAATGTTGACTCATAAGAAAAATATTCAGGGTTGCACTTCCCTGAAATAGAGGTTTTTATGCTGACAAATAGTTAAAAGGTCTGCTCACTCATGCATCTTTCTCTAAGTACCCCCATCTTTTCTTTTCCTTTAACTTTGGCCCCATTTTCAGGTAGCATTAAGAATAAAATTAACGAGGGAATAACATGCACAAGTGCTTTGCTTCTCCCCACCTTCTGATGGTTGTAAAAGATGGGGAACACAAACAGAAACAAGCCACATAAAGCACAAGCAGTAAGGACAGAATTTGGCATCTTTCCCTCCATACAGCACAGTCATGGGCTGGAGAGAAGCAAAGACTTGTGTACATAAACACATCCAAGCAAGCAAGAGGCAAAGGCACTTGATGAGGGCAGAGAACAGGTGGAGTGAGTGGGCTGGTCTTGGGAGAGTCTTGAGGGCCATATAGAAAGTCCTGGATTGACACATTGGGCCCCCAGGCCTGAGGTTTCTTATCCCTATCGCCTGTCCTGCGATTACAATTATAGTGAATGGCAAAAGAGAGGGAGATACTTGGCATCCACTTATTTTGTGATTCTGGCACCAGGAAAAAACTTTTTTTATTTTCCAAGGCATTTAAAGTTGTGTTTTATATTCAGTTTTTTAACTATTATATCTACCATATGTTATTTTATATTTAATAAGTCTTTTCTATTTCTTCTTAATATTATTGTTTACATTATTGGTTTTTTACTGTATTTTGCAGATGCCATCCTGGGAAACCCTTCCTTGTTTTTGTCTTGAAAATAAGTCAAGTCCCATTGTGGCATTAGTTGCAGCTGTCTTTTGCCAAACGTGTGTGTGTGTGTGTCCACTTTTTTATGCACATGATTTTTTCATTTGCATGAGCAAAGTAATATGTGAGTTGATAGATGAATAAGTCTCAGCCATGCCATTTTTCATGATTTCCATATAGTATCCAAAATCACAGACTTTACTGTGTCTGAAACTCATGAGCTGTGAGCTCTTACTTCACAACTCACAAGAATGGAGAGCTCTCGCAAATTAAAAGGTGACACCCCACTGAGTTGAACACATGAACCAGTCCTTTGCGAGAAGAGCCAGAAAATCTAGGAGAGATGCAGCGAGTTACAGCATCTGGGCTCTGGACTGTTTGTTCCTTATTTAAACAGGAACTTCTGTAAGTAGAAAGTTCAACGGAAGGAGCAATAAAGTGAGCAGATATAATCCAGATTATGTATTATGAGTAAATATGGCAGTGAAACACAATATCTTAGCTTCGTTAATGAGCACAAGTGCACTTGACTAAAGGTAAGATATGACTGGTGGGCATTTGCCCAGGCTTTGAACTTTTCTGCAGTCAAAGGATGTGCCTACCATTTTTGTGAGGACATGGTACTGTCACTACAGCGGAAAGCTTCTTCAGCGAAAAGCTTCTTCAGCGAGAAAGCTGGCGATGATCAGTGCATCTACGTGAAATGTCCTTTTTATTCTGCATTTGTGATGATTTATGCACATGATGTTATCAGGTTGGTGGTATATATGTGACCTTGATTTCAACACTGTTCATGCAAAGGTTTGGGGGCAAACATAGTGCTAAGTTCTAATCAGTGCATGTCGTGTGGTTTGTGTGTGTGTGTGTGTGTGTCCCACTTTTGTTGCACTATAGTCCAAGAGTGCCTCTCCAGCGGACGATAATGCAGTATTGTTAGAGAAGCAGCACAGAACAAAGCAGAATGATGTATGGACAGGTCACACCCCTACTGCAGACATTTTGTGATTGATGAAAAATATGAAATATGCCCACAGGTTCAAAAATGTTGTTGTTTAGTCGTGTCCGACTCTTCGTGACCCCATGGACCATCCCATGGATGGCAACTCCTAATTAGAGTGCCAGACAAGACCTGGGGAGATCCATTCTCAAATATACACTCATTCATAAAATTCACCAGTCCCCAACCTTAACTCTAACCTACAGGGGATAACTATGTATGCTGCCTTGAGCTTGTTGGAGGAAAAGCAGGACATAAATAAAGCATATAAGTAAACAATAAATAACAGACCTGGAACTTAGGAGTCTCAGGGTATTACATTAATTTTTCCATCATTCATCTTCCACCTTCCCACAATTTCTTGTAAGCCCCCAAATGGTAATGATTTTCCTTTAAAAAAAAATATATTGTGAGCTTCTTCACCTTAGTGATGTGATACCAAACAGAGGACGATCTAAAGGTCTGGGTTGTAATAATAGATTCTGTTTCCATAAGCTGGGTTTTTGAGCAGGTTTTCTCAAAACTTCCTCACCTTCAGCTCACAATGAAGATGTGAAAGCAAGTAAAATTCACCTCTTACTAAAATCAACAGGAAACCCTCATGCTTCTGGGAACAGAGGATGTGGTATATTATTCACGCTCAAGTAGAACTCTGCATGCTACCTGATTGCTTCTTTCATATGAAATATCAGCCATAAAGTACTTGTGGAGAGCAAGGCATTCTTCCGAAAGAATTTTTCCATGGGGTTCTGGAGAAAAAGGGAGAGGAAGGAATTCGCCCCTGCCTTCACCTCTGCTCTGGAATGCTGCTGGTCCTGGGGAGATTCCAGAAATTGTCAGAAGTCATAATTATTGACTGAGAAGCCACATGTGCAATCAACTCCCTGCTAAACAACCAGTTCCTTCAGGCTTAAATTAGCCTTAAAGGCAAGGTAATTTGTTCCTGTGGTCAGACTTCACTTAACACAAGCCTCGTATGCTATTGAATATACATGGAATAAGCAGAGAGCTAGAGCACAAACACCTGGCAGAGATGGCCCAAGGCATTTCTGTGCCCGTGGCATATTATTTAAATGGCACCCCTCCTAGTGGTAAAAATAATGGACAGAACAACGCTCCAGAGCCATGTCAGTCATGCGCTGGCCAGGACAGGAGGTGGGAGGGGATTGCCTCTTGACACACCCTGCTTACACTCATTTTATCTCCTTACAACCACTGGAGCACTTGTCTCTGTGGAAAGGGAGGACCCCCCCCCCAATATCCTATGCCTCCCGGGTCACCTTCCAAGGACCAATGTTTGCACCCTAAACTGTACTAGTTACATTATTTCTTTTTTGACCTTTAAATAACACCTTGTAATCTGCATCTGAGTTGGACCACAGCTGTGAGAATGGACATTATTTCTTCAGACATTATTTATTTGATTTATATCATCCCCCCCACCCCCCAAGGAGTTCAAGATGGCATGCATATCTGTTTTCCCCCTCCCCGTTTTATTCTCACAACAACACTGAGTGTTAGGTTAGGCTAAGAGACAGTGACTGGCTCAAGGTGACACAGTGACCTTCATGGCTGTATGGGGATTTAAACCCTGGTCTCACAGCCCAACATTAGCCACTACACCACACAGACTCAAATCATAGCACTGAGTAATATACAAAGAGGAGCCACACTCCCACTCGGCTTGGGAGCTGCAAGATTCAGTGTAGCGGTGGTTAGTGCTGCAATATTAGGCCAGTTTTATTTGGTGTATTATCCAAGATTCCAGGGTGCTGCACATATGGAATTCAACTATGGCACAGAATTTATTTGACAAGGTAGGAGTAAATACCGCAGCCTTTCTTACCACCTTTCACATCTGACAGACCACCTGCTTTTATGCTCTGGGAAATTGCATGGGATATTTTGACAGCTGAAAGTGATTTTTGTGTCTGACACAGTCGTTCAGGTTCTAAAATATTAACAAGCAATCTCGTGCTCTCGTTGCTTCTCTCAGGGTTTAGATTACAGAATTTTGCAAAGTGCAGTGAAAAGGATACGTTCTTGTTCCTCTTTTTCAGGGATGAGCAACCTCAGTCCTGGGGCCTGCGTGTAGCCCCTCAGGTCTCTCTGCCAGACTCCTCCTCACACACGCCTCTCCCCAGGTCACACCCTCCCATGCCCTTCTCAAATGCTTCTTCCTGGTGGAAATGGGTCCGCAAAGCAATAGTGTCTTCTGCTTACCTAGATGCAGTGTGGAGAGTGCAGTGTATTGGCTCTCCTGGCCTGCTGTACGAGGAGCTGCCTGAGTTAACTCTCAGGCACGGTGTTTTTAGTTTCTGTTCTGCTTGCGCAGCCTGCTGTGTGGTTTTTAAGTTGATCTTGTCTATGCTTCCTCAGTGCAGCTTCAGAGGGTTGTGTTTGTGAGTGTGGGTGAAGAAAATATGGGTTTTCCATGGCTGAATGTTGCCTACTACACCAAAGTTGGAGCAACATCCATTGCTCCTCCCCCATTTGCCTCCGGCCATATCCTAGCTGCCTCTGGTCCTATTCACCACCGCTAGAATGTGGCCCCTGGGAAGTTGCCCATGAGGGAATGTGGCCTTCAGGCTGGGGGGGGGAGCTCCCCACACCTGCTCTATGCCTATACAGTGGCACCTTGGTTTTCAAACTTAATCCGTTCCGGGAGTCTGTACAACTTCCGAAACCATTCAAAAACCAAGGCGTGGCTTCCGATTGGCTGCAGGAGTTTACTGCACTCAATCGGAAGCCACAGAAGCCACACCGGACATTCGGCTTCCAAAAAACGTTTGCAAACCGGAACACTTATGTCAGAGGGTCGTCGTGGCTACTCTAGAGTAACTCCGCCTGAGTCCAGTTTGTCTTCAAAGAAGTTTATTGTGCTATCTATTTACAGTGTAGAGAGCTTAAAACATGACCTCTCATCCCGAATCAGAATCCGGCAATGGCGTATGTCTGTTCCTACGCCAGCAATGTAGTCTGGGCACCCCAAAATACCACCCCCTTGACCTGCGTTGCGGTGCTCTCCTCATTTCTGGCGCCCGGAAGGAGCGATGCCCTTTCAGTTTCCTCCCTCAGCAGTCAGTTCCCTGGCTCTGCAGTATCCCCAAGCATCTGCCTGCATCCCTCCACCTCCGAGCTTTTCCATTGTTCCTCACTCTGTTTTCTCTCCCCCTCCGAGTCTCTTCCTCCCCCTCTGGCTGCTTCAGAACCACTGGTGCTCTCTGTACTTGATGAGGTGGACGTTAGGATAATGGGGGCTGGCTCCCTGTAGGGAGTCCCCCTTACATCCTACTTCTGGGTTTGCAGCATTCGGGAGCCAATTTGTTTGACAACTAAGCTGTTCAGGAACCAAGGTACCACTGTAGTTATATTTTTCTGATTTCCCATTTTACCCCATGCTTAGGTTATTTTGGAAAGCGTAACAGCACCCTCCAGAAGTGAGCTGCCACAATGTGAGGAACAGAAGTTCGAATGCATTGGGAGAAGGGGGAGCAGGTACAACTTATTGGGCTGCTGGGAAGGGGAAGGGGGGTCAAGCCAGGCTGCAGGTTCAGTGGAGCTAGATCCTGCATCAGGATACTTATGCAATTTGACCTTCCACAAGAGTTCCTCAAAAGCATTTCCGGTGACATTAATATTTACCAACAACCTTGACCTAAATCTAGGAAACACTCGCAGGACTAGCACACAGAAAGGAGGGATATAAAATAATTTCATCATTGTTTTTCCTGCTTGGTCTCTTAAAAGAGTAAGAAGATAAACGAGACCTGCAGGAACTTATAAGGCAAACATGGTGACTTGTGGAAAGAACTGCCCTGTACAGATAAGAACAGAATTAAAGTCTTTTGATATACAACTGCACTTGATTTATTTTAAGACATAAGGTTCATTTGGAAACAAAACATGAGTATTTTAAAATCCCAGCAGTATTTGTGAACCTCTTCTTTATTTATCTTTATTCATTTTTATACTTAAAATCTGTGTTTCTGGGTGTGGGAGAATTCAGTATTGGGTTCCTTTCCCATAACAGCTGTGTGTACTAGGAGGATATACTTACAATCCCCTCACCGTCTCCATAACACAAGAGCCAGTTTCCCTCATGGAAACTAACTTCCCAGAAACAGAGGGTACAACTGATACAGGCCCTCTCATCCTGGAAAGAAGAGATATCCCAGTGTTTTGTTGTAGTTAATAACTGCAAGGTGTTTTGCGTGTATTGCAAATATAAAAGAAAAAAAGATGAAGAGTGGGGTGTGTGGAATAAATTTGGCTAGCATCTAAGCAAGGCTTATAGATTACAAAAATAATTTATTTGGCTACATAGAAACTGAGCAGATAAAGAATCAAGCGGTAGAAGAAGCACATACTTAGAAAGGCTGGGGAAAGGACACAGGAACTAGATAAAGAGTGAGTCAGCATGAAGCTATGCTCAAGAAATGAAAAATGAACACTTGGGAAATGAGACCAGTGGAAATTTGGTTAGGTCCGTAGGCATGAATCAGCAAAGAGATACTGAAATACTATCCATGCACCATGCTCCCATCCATGAGAATGGATCAGGAGCTTCCTATCAAAAATTAAGGGCCATTGACCTTTTATATTTGTATACATACAAAATACACACGAATAGTATGCTGGACATTAAGACCTTGAACACACAGGAGTGGCAATATCTTGCCTCTTGTGTGTATTTTAAAGTGAAATGTGATCTCTAAACATGCACTTCAATATTTCACAAGTCACATGAGCATTTTGTATTAGGGATCTGTGGCAATTTTTTTAAAAAAACAAAATGTCAAGAAGCAGACATAATGGATCTATAGGTGATCGGCAGAGTTTATGAGGCAGAGGGCCTGTCTGGGTGGTGTTTGCGGCATGTAGTTTAACAGGAAAGGCTGGGCCCGTGGAAGTCCAGCTATGCCAACCTATGCCAAGGATGTTTACATCTGGTGTCACAGACTCATTTCAGTGCAGATTAACATTTGGCATGCAGTATGAATGATCATGTGTGGCAGTGGAGTATCAAGAGCTGACCCAGGCTAAATTCTGCACATGGGTTCAGTTTTTCATAGCCACCCACCATGCACAGTAGCGATAATGAGAACAGGGCAAATGCGGAATGCCTGTACTATCTGCTGTTGCACCATCATATTATAGAAAGCACTTGAGAAGATCCAGGAGACACTTCCCTTTTATCAGAGGGTTGCATTTTATTTACCTACAATTTTATTTTATTTTTATTTTCTTACCTGTGTTTACAGCATTTCACAGCCTGCAAGTCATAGCACCCTATCTTTATGTGGTGAAATTTTGTATCACACAGAAAACAAAATGTTCTGCAGATGTAGTCATTTAGGCCTTACATCAATTTCATTGCGAAACTGGGACGCTGCAGATTAACTCCTTGTTCTAGAAAAGAATTTCCTTTGGTTTCCGCATCTAATCATTTCTGCGCGGTCAGTTCGAAAACAAGATTTCAGCTAGGACAGGCAAGGCTATGCCTTGGTTCACTGTGCTCCTCTTTCTAATCCTGTTGTAAGTGACTAATGAAGTTAAAGACCTGTATGGACGATCCAATTTTTTCTGGGCTATGGGGGTGGCTTTTCTCTTAATGCCACAGTGACATTAATCCTACAACAGAGTACTCCTTGTGCTAACACAGTAGAGGAGGGAAAGGAGCCGAAAATGGGGGGTGGGGGGAACGTATCCTTTCGTTGTTACTCGTCGTTACACCATGGAGATGTGTATGCCAGTTCAGGAAAGTAAGTGTGCAAATTGTTCCAAGAAAATGCCGGTTTTTAAAATATTGAAATAACTGGATTCTTTTCCAGAATAATTTTTCCTTTTAAAAAGTATACATTTGAATTAATTAAAAGATTATAAAATCCATTTTCCCCCTCAGAGAACTGAGATCCCCTCCTCAGTGAATCTCCTTCATTATTCTACACTGGAAAGCTTAGGCCAGAGTAAATTTGGTTTTTTAAGTGCAAATACGGTTATTTATTTAAAACATCTGGGAACCACACTATTGAGGAATATGAGTTTGGTACTGTGCAGAAAAGCCCTGCTCTCTTACCCCTCCATTTTGCTCAAGTGAGGCAAACGCATACTCCAACCAGCTCCTGAATCCAGAGCCCAGACTAGGTGCAGTGGGCTTCCATTTCCACCAGAGCTAAACATTATTTGCCTGCCCGCAGGGGACTATCTACATCTTCCCATCTCCCAGCAAGGTGTCACATGAGTTATCCGCCAAGCGTGGCCTGTGGTCTGATTGGCCGTAAAATGCCAACTGTCAATTCAGTCCAGGATGGGGGAGAGAGCCCTTAAAATGGGCTGCGGTATGCAGCCAGGGTCCACCAGTCCCTCACCTCAGGACCCGTCACCCATCATCAGAAAACCCTGCAAGAGACCACCTACACTTTTACTTATCAGGAGACCAAAAGCCTGTTAGTAACTAGGTCAGCATCGGTCGATTTGGGCTAAAGAGTTTTTATTTTCCAGTCTATTTTGTCCCTCTCCAAAGACTCCTGGAACCGTACAGTAGATTGTTTGGGGTGCTGGGAATTGTAGTTCTCAGAGTAGTTCTTCTGGGAACTACTGTTCCCAGAATTATTGTGGGGTGGGGGAGAATGTGCTTTAAACATTTGGTGCGTATGCAGTTACAGTTTCCCTCACTATGTTTTTGTCTTGCTCTCTGCTATTTGTCTCCTGACTATCTCATCCTCACAATGCCCATCCTGCGTATGTCCCTTACACCGATTCATCATATTTCTGTCTGACTCCATTCAGGAAAGCAAAAGTGTAGCCAATCCTAGAGCGAGTTTTTGAGTGTCATGAAAGGCTAGCGACAACTTGAACATTTATTTATTTTATTCTTGTTGTATTTTTACTCCCAGGAAGAGGCATGTGTGGGATTTTCTGTCTTAAGGTGCCAAAAGGTGCCAGCTTTAGGTACGCTCCACCTTGACTTAGGGAGGGGCGCCATTGCTGTGCCTCCTCAGGCAGCACAAGCCACAGTGCAGGGCGGGGAGCTAGCGGGGACACACTAGAAAAGCAGATGAATTAGGATAACAATGAATTAATGAATTAAGACTAAGTGGGAAACAAGTTCCAAGATTTAAAGAAAACTGTTAGGAAAACAGTGATGAAATTGGAGGGTGCCGAACAGTGGGAAAGATGCAGTGTCTGAATGAAGTGTTTGAAAATGTTGCGAGTTCAAGAAAGGCAATCAATGGACAGAATGGGGAGCAGGCAGAATTGGTGTGTTCACCCTAGCGGGCAAATAAGTAGAGGTAGAGCTTGAAGTTTGGAAGCACTCCCAGGTTCAGTAAGAAACGCCCATGTATCACTGGTGAAACCAGTTGACACATTTTCAAGCACTAAAACTGATTTCTAAGAAAGGTCATGCAAGTACACAGAAAGGTACATCTATGTTGAGGAAGAAAGATACGCATTCACTCTGCACATATCTGTGTATGTGTCTGCACAGCCTTCCTGGTCTCCCACCTATCTTTCCTCGGCACTTGTAGTTTTTCTTGGTCTGCCTCTTTCCTTTTGGCCTGCCTGCATCTCTCTCAGCTGCTAATCTATTTGTATGTCACATGTAGCTAAAACAGTCTTGACTTAAGTGTTTTTATGTCCTGGCCTAGACAGAAGGTAGCTTAGGGAGATGTTTTAGGTTTTAAAATGTGAATTCCTAAGTTCACAAGTCAAACACCTAATTCATAGCTGTATGCCATGAGCTTCTAATGAACCTTTCCGGACACAGACCAGTTGATAAGCAGTACAGTACTGCAGTGTTTCTCAACCTTTTTTGGGCCACGGCACACTTGTTCCGTGAAAAAAATCACGAGGCACACCACCATTAAAAAGGTTAAAAAAATTAACTCTGTGCCGCCCTATATTATAATTATGACTGTAAGAAACACTTGCCAAATATTGCTTTCCGGCGGGTTAGCGTTGTGTATTGGCGGCTGCCAGGCTCGTTTGCACTGAGCTTTGGGAAAGAGGAGGAGAAATATTGCTTTCCGGCGGGTTGGTGGTGTTTATTGGCGGCCGCCAGGCACGTGACAATGCAAATCGCCCTTCTCGTCGCCGCACGTCGCGGCACACCAGCCAGCGTCTCGCGGCACACTAGTGTGCCACGGAACAGCGGTTGAGAAACGCTGCAGTACTGTATAGCTTTTCCCTGAAAAGGAACAGAAGACACTTGCCTCTTCTAGGATGTGAACTTGGCATTTACAGAAACAAATCCACTATCAGATCCACTATTGTGTATATTGTCAGGCTTAATTTGAACATCACAAAACAAAACTGATGTTAAAATCAGGTGCAAAAATACCTTTTAAATTATTTGGGGGGGGGGTGTCTTTAAAAATAATAATTACTGCCACTTTAAATAGCTGCAGAAGGAAAAGGAACTGACTCAGGCACCACCCCTGAAGTTCTACAGCTAGCCAAGTATTTGCAGTGTTCTCTCAGTCACTAAATAAATATACAATCGGTTAGTCACAAAACAAAATAGAGGCGTGTTATGCAGAAGCAGGGTTTTCTTAAGCTCCTTTTTCCGGCCTTAGCTAGATGTTACAGTTACACGTGAATGTAAGTTAAGAAAATCTGGATTGTCTTTTACTTGTTTTTAAGAGAAAAGTCTGTTTTGAGTGAAGGGATTTGAAGCCACAGGGAGTGCTCACCCCTTTTTTCAACTGTTGTCCCAAAGTAGCTTTTCCCTCTGCAAAATGCATGCTTTCCGTCAGAGGTGGGGGTAGGGAGTGGAAGAATTCCTGTGAATTATGGTACTGTACTACCAGCTTGACTCAGAAGCCTAGATAGAAACTTGGCAAGCAGTCTTACTGTATCATGACCATATAAAGAAAATGTCAGTCCCGGCCTAGAGGATTACGGATATCAGGCTTTAGTTTTGAAGGCCTCTGACTTTCCATTTCTTTCTCAACCTTTTTCTCTTAAACTTGTTAAACAGGGCTGACTACGTCACTGAGACCAGCATTATTGGAAGCAGTTTTTCTTGCCAAGAGTTTGTTGAACAAGAAGAGAGAGCTCAGGGCTTTGGCAACCGTGCAGAGATTGTGTCAGCTGATGCATACGTATGGAGGACGGGCAGGAGGAACGAGACGGTTCCTAGGATATCCTTGGCCTGAACAGAGTTTTGTCATCACTTTCTGCACAGTAATTTTTCTTCAGAACCTGAAGCAAAAAAATGAGCATTGTGACATACCCAGGGGTCCTTATGAAAGAGTCCTTGCCCTTCTCTGTACGTCTAGGGTCAGAAGGAAGTCCAATGCAGCTGGGCATCTAAGGGCAATAGTTAAGGAAACAGTAGCACAATGACTTTCAGCTGTGCAGTGTAAATTGCTTGCCCTTTCCTCCCCACCCCCCCACCCCGTACCCTCCAATCTGGTCTGGGTTTCCCCCTGCCCCCAACCCTCCAAAACAAGTTAAGGAACTTGTGGGGAAAGGGGAGGGCAGGGAAGTTGCACTGCACAGCTAAAAGTCATTGTGGTGGTGTAGCTGTCCGCTGTGATTCACCTTTGTCACAGGAATTAAATCCACAAACGATAGGCATATGATGGAATAGCTTGGCAGATAACAACAAATGACTGGTGCAACCCTTAGCCACTAAAACTGGTGAAAGAGTTGTGAGCTAGTGTAGGCTGAAAGACTGTGCAGAGAACCTTATTCCTGGTTCAAAGCATATCTCTGCCCTGACCTCACTAGACAGCTTTAGGTAAGACATTATTTCTCAGCCTCAGCTCCCCATCTGCAATATGTAGACAAAACTTTTGGCCTGCCCTTTACAGGGATGTTTTGTAAAACAAATTGCTGCAATAATGTGCATGAAGTGTTTTGAACACTCTGAGAAACAACATATATGACAAATAACAAATGAGAACTCAAGCAAGTGGTATAATCAACAGCCACTAAAATTGTCAATTATCACTGGATAAAGAGAAGTTGCTGAATTGCAACTCATTACCAAGCTTAAAACCATGGAGACACCTGATATGAACAGAAACATAGGATTCTTATCTCATTATACATGATCAAGCTTTCTTTAGCACCTCAGCCCTTGCTTTTTCCCCTTTCAGAATATGGTACTTAAGATACTCACAAATGTATGAAAATGTAACCTGCAAATAGCTAAACAAAACATGTTTAATTCCCCACTTTTTAAAAGGTTACCAAATATGTGTTGGGGGAGTTCAATAAACACTCACGTGGCATTTTGCAATATAATTTCCCACATATCCTCCAGACTCTTCCTGCTATGCATCATGAGATTTTTGATTTGCAGATATCTAAGTGGCTCAAAATGTTGAAAGGATTTAATCACAAGTTTGTTCACATGACAGTCACAGTTTGTTCACATGCTAAGCAACACTGAGGACTCAACATCCCAGTTCCTAGGTAATCCATCCAACATTATCATTTTAGCTATGGGAATAACTTGCAGGTATCCTCCCTGGAATACATTATACAGTATATTGTAATAATTTCTAGCTGAAATCTGCCCCCCCCCTTTACGATTCCAGTCTGGCTTCAAGGCTGGTCTTGGCTGCCCTGATTTCCCTTGTTGAAGACATTTGGGAGAGAGATGGTGGTAATGTGACACTGCTTTTAACACTGTTGACTCCGTGTCCTTCTGGAGCATCTCAGAGAGGTTGGGGTTGCGGGCACTGTGCTTCTGTGGTTCTGCTCTTACCTCCAGGGCTGTTTCCAGAAAGCAGTCATGGGAGTTGTCCTGTAGTGTCCCACAGGGTTCTATCTTGTCCTCCATGCTATTTAACATCTATGTGAAGCCACTGAGAGCAGTCAACAGGAGATCTGGAGTGAAGTGCCATCAGTATGCAGATGACATCCAGCTCTATCTCCCTATTCCATGTCAACTGGGAGACGCTTGAGGTGTTAGACCTGTGCTTGAGGGATAGAGGGATGGATGTGGGGGGGGGGGCAGTAAACTGAAGCTGAATCATGAAAAGAAAGAGGTGTTGTTATGTCTCCCAAGCTCTCACGTTTGGAAAGTGAGAAGAAGGCCTGCCCTGGATGGGATTGCACTCCCCTGGAAGGAACAGGTCCACGGCTGTTCAGCACTGTCACTGGAGGCTCAGGTGGCCTTCAGGGCTAGGAGTGCCTGTTTCCAGCTGTGGCTGGTTCACTGGCTTACTACTGCTTTTGGACAGAAATGACTTGGCCACTGTACTCAATGCTTTGCTAACTTCCAGATTGGATTATTGCAATGTACTCTACATGGGGCTGTCCTTGAAGACAACTCAGAAACTTCAACTGGTCCAAAATGCAGCGGCCAGATTACTGGCTGGAGCATACCTGCCAAGTTGCTGTCAAAGAAATAAGGGACCGGGCCAGAAATAGCAGACTGGAAGTAGCGCTGCCGCCATTTTGGAACTGGGCGGAGCATGCTCAGAAGTGACTTTTGATGCTGCTTTGCCCAGTTCCAAAATGGCCACCACGCCAGAAGTCGCACTGCAGCCATTTTGGAACTGGGCAGAGCAGCATCAAGTCGCTTCTGAGCATGCTCCGCCCAGTTCCAAAATGGCCGCCGTGACAGAATAAACCGGGGGGGAACAAAAAAATCCATTTTTTTCAGCTAGGAACAGCTGGAAAAACGAGGATTTCCCGGGGGAAACGGGAGACTTGGCAGCTATGGGCTGGAGATCCATTAAAATCTCACATTAAAATCCCTGCTTAAGGTGCTCATGTTACTGTTCAAAGACCTAAACAACTCAGACCCCAAATGATTGAGAGACTGCCTCCTTCCCCACAGATCCCCTCAGATGGTAAGATCAGCAGATGGGGCCCTATTGATTGTTCCACTGCCCTCAGAAGCTCAGGGGCGTGGGGGTGGCAAAAGGACATTTTCTGGGGCAGCTCCTAAGTTGTAGAACTCTCTGCCCACACTCTACCGAAGTACGTCTGGCATCTTCATTGTACAGCTTTTGGTGAATGCTGAAGACATACCATTTTACCCTGGCTTTTGACTCTGCTAAAACTCCCATTCAGCCACAAGGCATAACCCTACATCAGAATTGTTGTGAAGATGCCGCCCAGAGCTCTTTCAAGGAAAGATGTGTTAATGTAATAAATAAACACATATCTATATACCTATTCTGTCATTTCAGCTCTCTGAATTATCAGTGCACGCTGGAAATTCTTCTACTCATCCTGCGGCTCATTCTTCACTCAAAGCTATAATCCTCTCCTTGTGATATGATAATCTTTTCAATGACACTATTATATTGCCACAACTAAGGATGAGGATTTGAAGGACAAGCAAACCTGTTGCTCAAGGTTGCTTTCATATCTTGCTAACACTTCAAAAGCCACTAGAACTGTGGTTCCCAAAATGTTTCTCCCATGGACCACTTGAAAATTGCTGCTGGTCTTGGCAGACCACTTAATGATTCTTTTACAGCAATTGTTATGTTTTGTGGTAGATACTGTATGTTTTTAATGGTATTTTATTGCCTGCTTTATTTTATTGTATTCCATAGAATTGTAGTGATAATATAATAAAATACATACAAGGAATTAAAAAAATCAATTAAAAGTAAATATGAATATTGAAATCGGACAGACCATCTGAATGGACCACAGCTTGAGGACCTTTGCACTGGAATGCACTTTTGCCAGAAGGTTCATAATCATCTTCTACACATTGACAAATTGTTATTATTATGCATCTACATCATAAATAGGGTAATAGTGAACTCAGCTGCCTTAAGGTCTGCAGCAACAGGCTTGAGGGAAACCAAAGGTTTACAGAATTACAAAAACCCTAAGAAAAAATCCAAACAGGAGGAATGCAAAAAAAGGCACCTTCGCTGTTCTATTTTCAGTTCCTGCTTGAATTTTTTGTTTAATCAAGCCTATTAAGCTATGTAGCTGTTGTTTTAATCTTTTTTACTGTTAGTTTTAATTATTTTAAAATGTTTCTAATTATTTTAAACATTTTTTATTGATGATTTGAATATTTCTTGTAAACTACTGTAACAGTGAAGGCTCGCAAATGCAAATATCTTTAATTGGGAACTAGGCTTTAAGAGTGCACATCACCAGATCCTCAAATCACTGGGCAATGCATTTGAATTTGAAATGATTTCTGAATTTTAAAAAATTACCCTACCTAATCAAATGTGTGATTTATTGCAGCTGCATTGACCTTCTCAGTTGCAATGGTATGATGAGGCCCAAATGCAACTAGAGCCAGATAAATGTTTTGCAACCTATTTGTTTTCACTTGACTTGCAGCGTATTTGTCATTTGCCACATTGTCTCTGAAGACCTTAAAACAGAGCTTTCCAAACTTTTCAAGTTGTTGACACACTTTTTGGACATAGGAATTCAGTTTTGTATCATTTTTGCGACACAGTAATTCATTTTTGCCAGCAAACTAGTGGTTAAAACTGACCCTTTCCAGCCCCAGGAGCAGCACGGGGAGTGTTTGTGCAACACACCTGCACACTGCAGTTGACACACTAATGTGTTGTGACACACAGTTTGGAAAGCTCTGCCTTAAAGAAACTTGAGCCTCCAGCAATTTCTCTGGGCAAGGCCTAACCATGTATAATCAGTTTGCATTCCCCTACTACAAGAGCAGCTAGCCACCAATTTGAACATGCACCAAAATCCCTTTTAATGTCCTCAACACAGGTGTGTAAATAACACGGGGAACCGCATGCGTATCATTCAGTTGGCATTGTGTTCTCCCATGTAATGAGCAAATCAAATCAGGAAGGTCACGTGAGCAGCTACAAGTAGCTGGTGACAGTGTCCTTTGTTGTCATTCTCAGTTTCAGAAAGCGTAAGTCATCTACAGTACATAATGCCATTTTCCTCACAAGTCAAGCATTTTGAAGAACACACAAACTCACTATGGGAAAATGCACCTGGAAGAGCAGGTTTTATAAAAGGATACTATGCTGGTGAATCATTAATCTGCAATAGTAAGCTGATACCTCGGCTCAGTTATCCATTGGCTCTGGATGCTGGAAGTCTAACAGACTGGGGAAGGAGGGAACTTAGGAAGAAGATGTAACAAGATAGCTTGCACCTATGATACCTCTCTACAATACCAGAAACCTGGCTGAGCTTCATAGGGTGTCAAAGATGTGACTGACATCATCCAGATTGCTAGACTGGCTAACCTTGCCTATCCAGCTCCTATTAACACAGCCCATATTTATGGTGTGGAAAATAAGGATAGAATTTTTTTCTCCCGCTTTCATAATACTAGGACCCGAGGCCATCTAGCCGAGTGTTGTAAGATTCAAGGCAGACAAAATTTATTACTCCTTCATGCAGCTCTTGGATAAACTAAGGAACTCGCTCCTACAGGAGCCACTGGTCACAAACATGGATGGCTCTAAAAGAGGATCAGACACATCCACACCATATATTTAAAGCACTTGGCTTCCCCCAAAGACTCTTGGGAAATTTAGTTCACTCCTACACAAAACTACAACTCCCAGCCCCCTTAGCAAGCTACAGTTCCCAGGATTCTTTCAGGGAAGCTATGTGCTTTAAGTGCATGGTGCAGATGTGACATTTCATAGAGGATAAGGGTATCAATGTCTACCCAACATAATGGCTTTGTGCTGTCACAGGCAGTATGCCTCTGAATACCACTTGGTGGGAATCACAAGTGGCCAGTGCCATCACACTTGGGTCTTGCTATCTTGCTTGTGTGTTTCCTATAACCATCTGGCTGGCCACTCTGAGGTGTTGGGACTAGATGGGGCTTTTGTTTGATCCGGCAGAGCTTACATTTTTTATACTCCATTTCAAATAGCCAAGTTTACAGACTGGCTAACCCTACTTGGGAAGCGTGTAGAGTTCATTTTCCAGTCACATACTTGGGAAGATCAAGATGTGGAATGTCTGTCTGTCTGCCTTCGTATTTCCCTTCACGCATGCTAGACATTTGTGGCCTGGAAGACCAACATTGTCCTGCATCAATTGGCTCTTTAAAAAAAAACAACCCACATTTTAACATCCCTTTTGAAGTCTTGTCAGCATTCATTGTTCCAACTTGGCTGAGATATGGATGCCTTTTGCCAATAGTTACTGACTTCCTCTATAAAATGGAAGTGTGAAAACTCTCCCAGAAAGTTCCATTCACTCTTTCACTAGTCAGATCTGCTTCCTGATGCCTGGATGAAGCATGTGGTTTGTCTGAAGCTGCCCAGTTTCATTGAGTCTTTGCAATAGGTTGAAACAAAAAGAACACTATGGGTCTGTGGGACCCTGCCTGTTATTTCATCTTCTCCAGGCAACGTAGCAAAGCATTTGGCAACATATTGCAGTTATATCTTTTTTTAATGCTATTCCTAATTGCATCTTCTCTATAGCAAACCTCTCATTTAATCCGAAGCTTGATTAAATGGGTTATTTGTTTATACCCATATTCTTATGAATCGAACTTACCAAGAGCATTTGCTTAGGAACTTTCTTTAAAAAGGGTAACCAACACACCAGGTATTTTTCCCTAACAGAACAAGCCTAACTATGTCTATTCAGAAGTATTTGCTGTTGACTTCAATTGGACTTTTTCCCAAGTAATGGATTAGGATTGCAACTATACAATGTAGTAACATGTTCCATCAGTGCAATGATTTCTGCTTGCACAATGGAGATTTCCCTCTCTCCTTCATCCCCTAAATCTGTTATTGGGTTTCCTACAGAGCAGATTTGGGGAGGTCCAAAACATATGTGAATGGGGGAGGGGGTTCCATTGCACAAGCAGAAATCCTTGCACTGACAGAATGCGTTAGTTGGAAACTGCCCTAAGTGTATTAAATTCTGGCTTTTGAAGCATAAGACTACAGTGGCAGCAAATGTTGATCATTATTGCCAGTAGTCTAAACCACTGGGCAAGATAAGGTAGGTTTTTACTCTCAAGTACAGGCAACAGGAAATTAAAAAGCAAATAACTAAATCATCAGAAGGCCGGGGGGGGGGGATTGATTTGATTTGCACAGGGTGTAGCAAGCAGCAAGCTGAGTAGCCAGCAGGGAGGCCTGTTACGACTGAAGGCAGCTTAGCAAAATGTAAATGTGGAAACTCCTGATCAAGTATCTCCTGTTTCATCACTAGCCAGTGTTGGAATGTTTCATGAGCTCTAACTTCAGTGAGAAACATCTACTATGCTATTAGTGATGCAATTACTAGTTGAACTCATTAATAATACTGTTTAGCAGAAAAGTATCTTAATGAACTAACAGCACTTTCTTTGACTTCTTAAAATGATTCAGGTAGAAAATAATGCAATGGCATCATGGCTGACATTGTGCAGTTGCCTCAAACTACACAGCTCATATATCTAGCTTAGGGAGAGGGTCAACAGCTTGGTGGTAAACATGGTCTACATACAGGAGGTATCCCAGCGAATGGGAAAGACCTCTGCTTTTGACCCAGGAGAGCATTGCCTGTCAGAGTAGACAATGCTGAACAAAATGGAGAAAGTCTAGCCTGACAAGAAGCAGCTCCCCCTGTTCCTATGATATTTTCCTCACGATGCATTCCCATCCATGTCTACTCCCAGGTAAATCTAATTGAGTTCAGAGGACTTACTGCTTGAAAACTGTAGAAAGTTGAAGACTAAGAATTCCCAGGAACTGAACTAACTCCAGATTTGGGGGTGCTCTCAACAAAGTGCCCTCTGAGGCCAGTGTTACTTGAGACCAGTGGCGGATGACTACAACCTACCATTTCTAATTTCCCACAATGCCCTGGAACTTCTAAAGTAACTGTGTCAGGGCATTGTGGGAAATATAAATAGGTTGTCCTTAAAACTTCCCACAGTGCTCTAATGCATGGTGGGAAATTTTAAATAGCCTGCTGACCACCCTAACTGCCCAAGGTTGCCGAGGGTAGTGTAGTAAAAAACAACAACCAAGAACAAGTCTGCATTGTTGCTGACAGGATTATTAGATTTAAAGTACATGTTGACTTTAAAAAAGCAAAGTTGAAGACATATTAAAATAAAAATGAATTCCATAAAAACTGTTAAAATCTTGGTTTGACTACAATATTAATTAAAAACTTTTTTAAAACATATGAATTTTAAAAAGAGGAAGGCCATCCATTCCACCTCTGGTGGCTGCCATCAGATCTAAAAGGTTTAATAGTGACATTTTTTCCAGTTATAAAGTCATTTTTAAAAAGAAACAAATTCTGTACTTGTCTACTCAGAATTAAGCACCATTGATTGTATTGGGATAAATTCTGGACGAGGAGACCTTAAAATAAGATTTCAGTTTAAGCCATTTTATTATAAAAGAGACACAATTTTTTAAAAAACCATTTTAAGAGCAATTATATCATCATTTTTACTCATGTAAGAGTGCTTAGCTTCAGCACGATTAGGTACCTTTTATATTTCCCACTTCCCTCAAAGTTATAGCTCAGAATAGCCAGAAATGCTTTTGTATTAGCATATATTTTCAAAAAGTTGAAACAAAGCACAAAGGAATTTTCAGATCTGAATCTATAAAATGCACCTGCATCTTTAAAGGGTTTACACCATTATATGGCATCTTTTGTTTTAAAAACTTTAAATGGTATTGCTGAAATGACCAAACAACTACTCGGTTGTTAAAAGTAGGTTTAAAAGGACTCCAGATTAGGCTGGGTGCATATTAATATACGGTAACCACAATGCACTGTATGTATATGTTCTGAAAAAATAAGAAAACATTGGTTCAGACTCCAAGAGAGCATACCTGGATTTAAACTAGAAAATACCACGGAATGAAGCTGTTGATTCCAAGAACAGCCTAGAAGCATCCATGTCACAACAGAAATGACTTGCACAGTTAAGTAACTTAAATCTGATTAGTAGTTACCAAGTCTTAAGGTACATAAATAACTAGGTTTAAAAGATTGACCTGCATCCATGTAAATATTCTGCACTCACTGTAGGTGTTGAATTGTAAAGGCACCTTGAAGAAGAGCTAAAGGAACATGGTCTCCACTTGTTGAGGTTCTTTTAAATTAAGTATATGTTGCTTTGAAAGGCAGCTCCCTGAGATGGATAGTGCAATCTACCTCTCCCTGAAGTCCATGAGAAAACTGTCACTGGTTTAAAAAGGGCTCAATTCAATATACAGTGGGCACAGTGCCCATGCATAGCAGGGCATAATGGAGCTCTGAGTTCATACCTCTTGAGTGAGGGGATGGCCTGGAAGCAAAGCAGGTCTGGATGTGGTTACTGAATGGATGGTAGAGATCCTAAGAACACCCTTATGACATTTGTGTTCCAGGATATAAATGTACAAAGTATGGGCCTGTCCCTGTGCACCACAGGGAGAGTGGGGAATACAGCCTGTCATCCCTGTAATGAACTAGATCAAGCCTACCACCACCCCTCCAAAAAGATGTCAATAATCGCTTCATATACAGTTTGTGTGTTGCAAAATAGATGTTAGCATTAAATTCTAGTAGAGGCACAACATAAAAACCAGTTAAGTCCATCTTAGTCAATATATTTGCTTATTTATTTTAGAATATACTCTACATCTGAATAAAAAAAGTTTTAAATAAATCTTCAATGCATGTACAACAATGAGACCCTTTTATCTTTCCATTGAAATAGGGGTGCACATTAGTTAACTGGTTCCATCCTCTGCAACTGAGTATAAATAGTTCTTAAGTAGCACAATTGCAGCCTCATATAGACCAGTTCAATGTAATATGGAAAGGTAAGTAACTTTACTTAAAGGAGAACAATAACTGTTCACCTTGCTTGTAAAAAAAAAAAGTTTAATTAATAGTAATGAATGTACATCCTTGTGCGTTGGTAAAAAATAAGACGCCTGCAGATCTAGGAGCATGCAAAGAGAATTCTTAAGACTTTATATACATATATATTAACGTTACAAAAGTAGTGCAAAACATGAAAGAAGTGATGCAATCGCCACTACTATTGCCGCCACCACACATGTGCGTGCACACACAGTTTCCCAGTGATTACAAACACACTCTTTCAGTAACTGGCCTGGGCCACTGTACATCATTCAGAGTCCTCAGAATCTGGAAATATTATACTCAACTACCTGGTTATGCCTGCTACACCAGGCAGAGATTCATCACCCCGCCTCCACGGATGTTCAGCGTTGCCAACAGTAAAACCCCACTAGGACATGCCTAGCAAGAAAGCCAGTCCCTTCCGCCCTCACATTCTTCTCTCCTAGACACATACATTTTACATCTGCTGTTATGCTCGCCACTGGCCCCGAGATGCTCCTTCTCTGCTTCAATTACAAAGCCACATAAGAGCATTTGCTTCTCTCACACTCCACACACACACACGCACGTTCTTCCCTAGCCCTTTACATACTCAAACGTCCTCTGACTTTCTCACCCAGGCAGGCAGGCTGGCTGGCCGCGTCCTCCCCCTCCCTGGCTCAGTGTCCCCAGTTATTGACTCCGATCTCCTGCTTGTACCGGTTGGTGAGCACGTTGGCCTTGCGAGTCAGTTTGGAAAGCACCGTGTGCAGTCCGCTCAAGTGGTAGTGAAACTGCTTCTCCAGGTCCTCCTCCACCTCCTCGTCCTCGGGGATCCCTCGGCTAATGTCCACGGCGCCGGGGGCCCCGTTCAGTTTGTCCTTCTTCCGGCTCGCGGCCTCCTCGCTCGCCTGCTGCAGAACCCCCCACTCGATGTCGTTGCGGATGGACTTGAGCAGCACGTAGTGGCTGTACATGTCTCTGCAGGAGCAGTAGGCGCCGCCGTTGGGGTTCAGCGAGGCCTCCCGCTCCCCGCAGCCGCCGCCGCCGCCCGCGTCCAGCTCCTCCAGCAAGAGAGGCACGTCCCGCAGCAGGCTGGGCACCATCACCGTCTGGTCCATGTTGTTGACGGCCCCGATGAAGCGGTTCATGGCGTTGAAGAGAGAGTGCTTTTGGCTGTACGACTCGCAGATCTGCATCATCCTGGCGGCTGGCGGGGGCGCGGCAGAACAAGGCGGGCGGGCTGCTGGGCTGCTGCTGTCGCAGGAGGAAGAGGGCTCCGAGCAAGGCTTCGGGGAGCAGGAGCAGCTGCTCTGATGGGATCAATGCGAGGCCCGAACTAAAAAAAGGCGCCAAGCTGATGAAAAGTTGCTGCTTTCCTTTCCCGCCTTTGGTTTCCTTTCTCAGAGAAGAAAGAAAGCGAGCGTGCCGGCTCTTTCTCCCCCTGGAGCAAGGTATCTCTTTCCCAAGGACTAAGCCGTCTTTCAGCACAGCTTCCCTTGTCCAGTAAGTAGTTGCCGGCTGTAAGCAAGAAAGCCTCTGCTGCAAGGAGTGGCTGCGAAAGAGAACAAAAGATGGCGATTAGGACCAGCCCCGTGCCTTGCCCCAAACCATCTCAGCAGCAGCAAGCCTCCCCCCGCTTCCCGCCCAGCTCCAAGCCTTTCTTTATGCCTCAGCCTCTTCTGACCCCAAGCTTTCTTTGTGTTCCGTCCCTCACCTTCTTAACGTTTAGAGCTGCGTTAAAACCCAGATCTTATTCCATCCAGGAGAGAAAATGGGATGTGGGCGAGGAAACCACTTGAATAAGCGTCTCCCTGCCCCCACCCACCCGCCAGATCCCATCAGTGCAATTACTTCCGCGGCTCTAGATCGCCATTCTGAAAACCTGAGCTAATGGAAAGTGCTTTTGAGCAGAAGCAAAGCGCCTGAAAAACTGCCACCTGCCCTTGGTAGAGTTGGCAATAGGCTCCCATCCACAGAAGCTGGAAACTCGGCATCCCCTTCCCTCATTTGTTTCCGTTGCAGACCCCTTTCCCGCCAGACCCACCCCAGCCGCTTGCATACCGATACAGGCGAGCCTGCTTGGCTGCGCCCAAAGCAAGAGGAAGCCGACCTCCGCTCCTTTCGGGTTTCCTCCCGACGAAAGGGAACTGCCTTCCAGTCCCCCCCGGCACTCAGTGAAAAGAAAAAAGACTTGAGCTGGATTGAGGAAGCTCTGCTCGTCAGCCGTGACCGAGCCCCCTTCCCCGCCCCGTCGACCTGACCCAGCCCCAGAAACAAGGCACCCAACAAGGCACAGCTGTTCGCCTGCAAGCCGGCGAATGAATAAAGCCTAGCCGAGCTGCGTAGAGCAGCGCGCCGCCGCCTTCCCCACTCACTCACCGTGCTCGGAGCGGCGACTCACACTGGCTGCGTCTGGCCGGATCTGTGAGCGTCTTGGTGTCTTGCTTCTAGCTCTGCTCCCATGCTCTGATCGAGTCGTATTTATAGCGTGTATGTTAAAACAAGGTGTTTCCAAGGGCCACCCCCTTGCAGTGAAGCGGGGCGAAGGAGGCGTCTCAGTCCGAGTGACCACATGTAACACCGGGGACGAGGCGGCGGCGGCTCCGCCTCTCTCCAGGCACCCAAGGAGGGAGGGAGCAGGGAGGGCGCTGCGCGTACACGGCGACTGCAGCCTGGGGATGGGAAATGGTCGAGCATAGCCCCACACCCCACGAGGAGACCAAAGGAAAAGAAGGCAGCTCCTAGAGGCCCAGCTCTTATTTGTGGGGAAGGGGGCTCCTCCGCCAGTAGTGGAGAAGCGGTGCTAGGCATCGGCGCCGATTTGGGGCGAGATCATGCACGAAGTCAGCGACAGATCTCAGCCGAAATGGGCGCCGATGCCAGCACCACTTCTCCAATGCTGATGGATGCTACATAGGAGTGCCAACTTGAATAAAATATGGGGGGAAGTAAGCCCCACCCCATATTTGGGGGGCAAAGGGACCTCAGGCCCTAGGAATTGGCTCCTATGATGCAGCAGATCATACTGTGCAGGTGGTGGCAGGAGTGGCAGGGTGGTACTTCTTTTGCCTCAAGTGGTGAAACAGGAAGTGCCCCGCCACATATCCACCCCTGGCAGAGAAACATGCCACCAACTCTATGGGGGGCATATGTGAGGACAGGGCTGAGTGCCCCCCATCTTGAGGGGTCAGGCCGTGGCAGCAGCGAGTCTCATTGGGCTTCCCTGTGGTGGCAGAGGGGAGAAGTTTGTTGGCAAAACAAAACAGAGGTGGCTTCTACGGGTTTGACCATGTCCTCTTCAGTCTCTGCTTCCTCTTAAGGCAGTATGGCTGGTGCTGGCATGAAAGCAAAGGGTAGCTGGTGGGTAAGGAAATTCATGTCAGTGCTGGATTAAACCCTGTGGAGGCCCCTAGGCAGTCAAAATCTCAGGGGGCCCTCATGCATGAATTCTAGTAGGATAAAATTGAACTAAGAAAGCTTGATTGTAATTTTATTTCAAGATCAAATCAATATTATTTAGATCCATTGTCATGGGGCGTGGGGCTCATAGGCCGGTGCCTACTCTGCCCATTCGGTAATCCGGCACTGATTCATATACAAACTCTCAACCCAGCCAGCTATTGACTCAGGTGGCAAATGTCCCCAATATGCACATGATTTTGAGTGAGAACTCACCTCAAATGAGTGCTGGTGGCAGTGCTGCTTCTCTGCCATGAGTGGGTATGTGGCAGGGCGTACTGTGTGGGTGGCAGTGGCAGCAGCAGGTATGGTGGCACTGGTGGTGGTGGCAACCGCAGCAGCAGCAGGGTGGCACTCATAGCTGGGTCTGCCCTGGTGGAGCATGCCATTAAGCCCAGCAGAGTGAAGATGACTTTGGAGTAGTGAGAGGCAGTTACTGTACCAGAATGAGCCCCAAACACCTCTCATTTTAGAAGTAAAGATGTCCTTTAATTCCAGACGAAAGGCTGGAATTGTGTTCCTCCACAATTTCCTATCGCAGAAAAGGAGTCTCCAGAAACAGAATTTAGTTTATTTTTCTTTCCTAGGGTCAATCCAGATAAGAGGGGGGGGGGGATGCTGAGCAGTCTGTGGGCGGTTTTGTTTGTTTTGTTTCATTCTTGATGGAAATGTGGAGACAGCGCTTGGGAGCCACTTAACCGTTTCTAGGCCGGAGCAATGCGGGGAGGGGGGCAGCTGGCTGGGGCCCTCGCTAGAGACCAGCTGCTTTTTTGTTTGAGTTTCTAAATTTAGTCTAACAAGACTCTCTCTCTCCCCCACCCCGGCCTCAGGCAAGCTCTGACCCTTTCCCATTGAGCCATTTGCTGGATCAAAACAATCCCCAGCTGCTTCTATCTCCCAGAGGAAAGATTTGGGGTGACAGAGTGCAAAATGCACCAACACTGACTTTTCATCCTCACCTTATCCCAGACAAGAAAATATGAAAGAAGTGTGTGGTTGCTTCCAGGCAGGGCTTTCTTTTATCTTTTACCTGTTCTTCAGCATAAGGTCACAGGGTGGCTTACAATAGAAAAACAAAAACAAATTAAATGCAAATTCCACCATATTCTTATAGTCCAGGGATGGGGAATGGGAGCCCCCACTCTTGTTTTTGGAGTTAGCTTAACTAATAGCCTGGGATGATGGGAGTTGTAGTCCAGCAGCATCTGAACGGCCACAACTTCCCCATCCCAGTTTTGTTCCTTGCAGGTCCAGCAACTTTAAATTCCCCCATCAACCCTGATATAGACTTATGCAGATTGTAGGGAGAAGAGAATTTTTATTAAACGCAGACTATGCAGGTTTTCCATGGCAAGAAATATCGGTTGCAGTCAGTTAGCAGACAGTAGGGGTGTGGAGAGAGATGTACATTTTCTCATATATCCATATTTACTTGGAAGCAAGCCCCACTTAACTCAGTGGGACTTACTGCTCTTTGGGAAACGTACATGAGTGCAAAGTTACTTCTGGAGCCCAGATGGAAGAAACGGTACAATACAAACACCCCGGGGTGTTTTTTGTTTTTTTGTTTTGGTCGTCATTTTTCTCCCTATAAAAGGAAGGTTGTTTGTAACGTCCCCGCCCCAATTTGAAAAAAAAGGCGAGCAAATTTTGTCCGATCCCTTTCTCACCCACGGCTGGGGGTTGAAATTGTGCTTTTAGTTTCTATTTGTATCTTACTGGCAGCCTATCTTGGCTTCTTATTTCACATTTGGCAGGGCTGCAAGTACATCTGCCTCGACTTTCTACGAAGGGAAGATCCCAGCAAGCCTGAATCATGTACAACTGGGCGTGCACTCGGTGGTTTTCCACGCCTCGGCTGCGTGAACACCACCCTCGGCCAAACTGGACACGCCGGTACCGCGTGCTCCCCAGCGCAGCAGCAAAGACAAGGTGCACACACGCGGGCGCGCCGTCTGGAAGCCCCGTCGGAAGGACAAAAAAGGAGACGGCAGCAGTACGAAGCTGACACGGATCGGCGCGCGACGCCGCGAGGGGTAAAGGAGGACACTCGAGCACGAGCGCGCGCCCCCGCGCCCTATAGCCGCGCGCGCGGCCTACCGGAGCCGACTCCCGCTCAAGTCCGAGAGCTAGCGGCCTGCCGGGATCACCCCACAGCCTCACCTCCAGCCTCAGCCAATCGGCTCTCGTCCTGCCTGTCATACTCCGTCCTCATATGCTAATAAGCAAGGCTCGCCGAGGCCCAATCAGAAACAACGCTCGCATTCTCTTTCTGCTCCAGCGCCCGTGGCAACAAAGGAGTGGCAGCTGAAAGAGCAGCATGAGGGTCTCGTGGCGGGGAGGGGAAGGGAATGGTAGCTGAGTGTGTTGCCCTGGCAACCTATAAACCACAATAAGCCAAGGCACCGGGACATAATGGGCCCTTATTTCCCGCACACTCTTACCGCGCTGCCTCTGTAAGAAAGGAACGGGAATAAACCTCTTGTATTACTTACAGCCTTGTATTACTTACAGCCTCCTAGACTCATTTCATCATTATACACCCTCACATAAATCAATACCACAAAAATACAACTGGCATAAATGCTGGCTTACGTTATCTAAAGCAGAGCCAATGCATCTGCAAATGTAAACGGTTATGGTGGGAACAGTTGCAGTAGTTCTCCTGCGCAAGCCCCATTGAAATAAATGGGAACTGCTCATATGTTCGTGCATTGTATTATAAGTCCCTTCCAGGGCTGATTTTATTAGTTCATTCATAGGCATTTATAACTTGGCCTTCACCATGGTGTCCCAGGGTGGGTTACACACAGCTCAATACAATTAAACCATGTAATGCATATATATTAAATGGCATTATTACTGCTATTATTTCATTATAACAGGGCTTGAGTAAAGAAACTTCCCAATGCAGTATGCCCTTTTATTTGTGCCCATTTTGTTCCAGGAGGGGGGTATTGTAGATTTTGTGTAGTAAGTCTAATAGAAAAAATAATAAACTGGAAAAGGCAGGGAAAGAATTCAATGGTAAATCACAAGTAATTCAGTTGGTAGTATGAATACTCCTGGAATTGTGCAATGACACACAGTTGAGAGTAAACAATACATCTTTAGCAGCAAATTGCCAGAAGTTGTAGGAAATCTTTCAACACATGAAAAATGTTAGGTCATACTACCGGCACAGAAGAGGGAACATCATATTCTGGCTGTGTTTTCTTCTATGTAATGACTGTTTAAGAATTACTATACGTGTGTGTGTGTGTGTGTGTGTGTGTGTGTTTATCGTCCTAGCTGCCTACTAGACACCCACCCACACATACTCATGGAGTTTTCTTAACCCAATATATATATATATCTACATATATATATATATATATATATATATATATATATATATATATATACATATATATATATATACATACATATACATATATATATATATCTTTTTATTTATAGTTTGCATCAAATGTAGAAAAATAGGTACAGGTGTAATATATAGCTTTGTTATATGTATGCGATGGTTTGTGAAAATCAACATAGAGGCTTAGAGAGGGAAACAGTCAGGACTTTATTTTGTCTAATTCCTTATATTCTGTTTATTCCCCCCCCTAAGCAGCACATAGCTTAAATCTGCACATCATCATCAAAAGGGACTTGAATTTGGTTAGTTTCCTAATTCTAAAAAAGAACAAAAGTTGCAAACATGTTTCTGATTTGAAAATCAGTGCGTACAAAGATTTTGTGGAGGCTCTGATGCCTGCTTGCTCCCTTCCTATAGTTGTGCAAAGAATAATCTGTGTCCCAGTGTCAACATTCTTTACCATTCATTTATCTTTTAACAGCAGTTCTTTGGGGAAAGCAGTGAGGAAGTTCACGTATTCATTGCCAGATGAAGCGTGGCATTCCCCAGAGATTGTTTTTAGAGGGAATACTTTGAAGTGTGATGTTTTGTTAATGACTAAAGGGGAGGTACGGTACTGAAGGATATACTGAAGGCCTGTCTGCAAAGGAACTTCCTGCACAAACACCCCATGGGATATATAGGGTACCTAAGAAACTAGTAGAGTTATCCAAGTGTTAACCCATATGTCAAAAAGAAGAGTGCCCTTTACGGCTCAGGGCACACTCTCTTCTGCAGTCAGCTGACAACACCTGTTTGCAATATCCTAAAAGGAACTAGCCCACACAGCTTCATTGTGTAGGTTCCTCTTCAGAGGTACTAAAGGATTGCAGCCAACCCATAGTATTGCACAAGGGGATGGAGGCAATTCCCTGTAAGGATCTAAACAGCTCTCAGAGAGTGTTGTGGCTTCATATGCCTAGAACAGGGGTCCCCAAACTAAGGCCCAGAGGCCAGATGCGGCCCAATCGCCTTCTCAATCCGGCCCGCGGATGGTCCAGGAATCAGCATGTTTTTACATGAGTAGAATGTGTCCTTTTATTTAAAATGCATCTCTGGGCTATTTGTGGGGCATAGGAATTCGTTCATATTTTTTTCCCAAAATATAGTCTGGCCCTCCACAAGGTCTGAGGGACAGGGGACCGGCCCCCTGCTGAAAAAGTTTGCTGACCCCTGGCCTAGAATGTTCCACTGGAATGAGTACCTCAGGAACCTCCCTGAGGTAACAAACCCACGAGTCTTAAAATGTGTGAGTTAGACTTGTGGCCCAGCTACTGTGGGTCCCCACAGCAGCCAGCTACCATATAAACCTTTGGTAAAATGTTAAGAAACGTCCACAAAGGCATGTATGGGCTACAGGTGGGTCTCGGACCTAAAAAAAAACCCTGAATATAGTGCTAAGAAACAGTGCTGTATTAGGGGCTGTGATCTGAAGGGATCAGTAGCTTCTCTGCTTTTCAGGTTCACGGCCGCTGACTCTATAATGCTGTTCACACAAGTATTCTGTTATTGTTGAATCAGATGGGGGAAAATAGATTCAGGGTGGATTAATAAAGAAATAATTTGTAATAAATGAGGAACTGAAATAGTCAGAATAGTGTAGGCACAGTCTATTAAGCAATGGTCAGGTATCAACCTATTAGCCTTTGACAGCAAATAGACACTTTATAAAAGGCAGGTTATATTATAATTTGCCTATGGGGTCTATGGGGTCACGAAGAGTCGGACACGACTAAACAACAAAACAGCAACAACAAGCTAGAACCTACCGGTATGTCTTTCCTCATTCTAAACATAATTTGTTAGGAAGAAGCTACCTATTTTGTCAATTGCCGCCCTGCACTCCCTTTCTTTTCCTGACACCCTTTATTCTTGCTCCTTATCACTACCACCGCCCAAAAAACTGGGAGAGGAATGTGTACATTTCAGCAAAGCTTTATCATCAAAAGCTTAGATAGCAATGCCTGCCAGTGCCACTTTGAAATTAAAGGTAGTTATAGAGATATTTTTTTCTTTCCTTTTAAAAAGCTTTCCCTCACATACTATGGCAGTGACACCTGCAAGGAAAAAAATGAGCCCTCAAGTAAAGAAAACACAGTTTTTTTTCTGGAAATGTGACACAAGGCCCAAAGAAGCCTGAAAAGAAGGCCAAGAAACCCAGATTGATTTTTCCGAACGGTGCCGTCTTCCCTGTTGAGAAGCAGTGGTCATTAAGTGTAACTTTCTTCACTTATCTATATTTTACGGACTTGTAAATCTGCAGAGTGTGAGAAGAACAGAAACTAAATGTGAACCTCCTTCTTTTCTCTCAGACTTCTATTTCTGTTATCTATGTAGGAGCCTCCAAAAGTAGCCTTTTGTTTAGTTCACTCCCTTCCCTTTTTTAAGGTTTGCAATGTACTCTTATCCCTTCCTCTTTTTGCAAACCACTCACCACTGTTAGCATTATCCTCACTTGACGTTCTTGACTTTTTCTGTTCTCTAAAAGCAGATTGCTATACATGTCTACTCAGAAGTAAGTCTTGTTGAGTTCAGCTGGACCTATACCCAGGGAAGTGTATATAGGTTTGCAGCCTAAAACTGTGCATTATAGAATCTTTTTCTTCCACCTTTGGCACCAGGTGTTGTAGGACTACAACTTCCATCATCCCTTACCATTGGCAGTGCTGGCTGGGGCTAATGGGAGTTGTAGTCTAACAACATCTTGAGGACTTTATGTTGGATACCCCGGCACTAGTACCTTTAAGCTTGCCATATGGTTGCCCATGTTAGGGGTTGCTGATTGTGTTTCCTGGTGACTGTTAACAACACGTATCTGCATTGCAGACTTCAACTGGTTTAATAGTCACTGTGTCCATGTGCGTAGCCAGGATTTTTGTTGGGGGGGGACAGGCCTTTTGTTGGGGGGGGCAGAACGTCAGTTTGCTATGTATTTTTATTGATTTAGAGGGGACAGCTGCCCCTCCATGCCCCCCCTTTGGCTATGCCCATGACTGTGTCTCTTCGCAGAACCCTGAGCACTATAGCCTAGTCTTGTGAGGGTGCTGAAACAGAATGTTCAGCCTCTTGAGCAAGCTACACTTCCAAGCATTCTTTTAGACTTCGAGGATGTCTTGCAAGTTAAACTTGATTAAATTGATACAAGTCATTTTGGGAAGCTCACAATGAATCAGACGAGGCATCAAAGGTCCTTGGAGTGAAATAGGATGCCCCTGAAACAACTTGTCCCTTCCTCCCACTCAGGAACCTTGTGGAAACAGAGACTGGCTTTGTTTCTTTCATGTAATTGGTGGGATGGCATCAGCGCCACTGCAGGGGTGTGTTAAGTTTGTAAAACTGATAAGGCAGTGGGAGGGCCTGGGGAAGGGAATGTGTTAACTCCCCAGCTGCTGGACTTGTTGTTTCTCAGGAGAAAGGTTCCTTCTGCTTTCCGAGCCTGTGGTGTTCAAGTTCCTTGTAATACCATTGACCAAGTCAGCTCTTTGTCCTTTGTCACACAGCCCTTACACTCTCCACTTAGAGGAACAAATTTATGCATTTAAGTTTGAGGTGTTGTAGTCTACGCTGTGATTCCACCACCTCACTTTCATGGAAGAATGCTTTTGTCTAAAGTTGTTTTTGTTTAGTCGTTTAGTTGTGTTTGACTCTTCGTGACCCCATGGACCATAGCACGCCAGGCACTCCTGTCTTCCACTGCCTTCTGCAGCTTGGTCAAACTCATGTTCGTAGCTTCGAGAACACTGTCCAACCATCTCGTCCTCTGTCGTCCCCTTCTCCCTTTTTGTCTAAAGTAGTCCCTGTAATAAAATCCTTGGTATTGTTATGATCATAGCTGTCAAGTTCTCCCTTTTCTTAAGGGAAATTCCCTTATGCTGAATAGGCTTCCTTGCAAGAAAAGGGAAAACTTGACAGCTATGGTTATGATATAGGAACTGCCTCAAAAATACTGTTTTCCCTGATGGTGTTGCTATTTTGTATAAGTGCCTTATCACATGAAAATAAAGATGGAAATGTTCATATGCTGGATTTGCCACCTCCCAAGAAAATGTGCCTGTGTCTTTAATTTATTTTTCTTTTGCAAGCCTCAGTGCTAGTCAGGTATATATGCAGGCCACATCTAAGGTGGTTTCATTTTGCCCAGAGATGCAGATTTTCTGGGAAACGTATAATCCAACAAGTGACCATGCAGGCCAGCCCTACAAGGGCAATCTATATGCAGAAGCCGCATTCAAGATACAGATCGCCTTGATGGATGCACACACAAAAAAAGAGATGTGTGGTACTGGGTAGAAAATAAATCCTGCACCCATTACACAGAATTGCACACACGGTATCTTCAGAGCAATGTCAACAAACTGCTTGGGAGACAGAGGCATTCAATCCAGTCTTCCTTACTATCCCCAAGAGCTGCCATATGTTTAGTGGTAAGCAATGGTGTAAGCATTTGTGGATTGAAGCTATGGGGATTAAAACAAATAAGTGGGAAACGTGTATAAATCATTTTTGCTCAGTTAATACACAGATACTAAGCAGTTTTAGACAGAGCAGTTTTAGACTGCAATCCTACACCCACTTACCTGAGAGTAAGCACCATTCAATTCAATGGGATTTACTTATGAGTACAATATGTTAGATTAAACTGTTTTTGAACAGATTAAATTTTCTTTTGCCCTTTCACAATAAAACAACCAGCTGTCTGGTGTGTGGAAGGCAGCCTCTCAGAAACAGCAGGCATTTGGGAAGGTTGCAGAATGCAGATCTCTGGAGAGATGACTTCAAGAATGAAATAAAGGCACTCACAAAACCATTTAGCCACCCCAAAGCTAAAGTACTTATAGCAATAGCCACCCTAACCCAATGAGAATTTCACTGACTGACACTTTCTCCTCCTTTAATCACTTTCTAATGCAGTTTAGGTTAAGGTCCTTTACCTTACATTTTACCTTTTAATGCAGTTTCTTCTCTCATTAACAGGGAAAAAAACCAACACAGAAGAATTTTTTGCACAGCACTATAGTGAGTAAAATTATGCTACTTTTGTTTTTGGCTTTTGATTTCTGGTTTGGAACCTTTATGAATTCTGAGTTAGTAGGAGGGGATTTGTGTAAATATTTTAAAGGAAGAGGTTTCCTCTGTCTCTTCCTATTGGATAACTTGTGAATTGGTAAAGGAGCTGGTGGTAGAGGACTAAATGATCCTGAGTAATTTGTCTAGGTTAGAAATAACGATTCACTACCTCTAATACCATGTCATCCTGAGTGCTAGCATGATCTTCACATTCTTGCCTTCTATTTCCTGATTATGACTGAGTGCCTTAGTCCAGGAGGAGAATTGCCTCATGCAGCGTGTAGCAAGAGAGCCTCCTCCTGGGCAAATATGGAGAAACATTTAGCACTGTAGTTTTATTATGCCAATCCAGTGTGATTTAGTTTCTGCTCTTTAACAGTACTTATTGAAACTGGAAAGTGTTCCATCTTATACCACCATAATTTGTAAGCCTCTTTGTGGATGTGGCATTGCCACATTCTAAAGTGTATTGATTTGAACAGAAGCAAATTTCTCTCTCTGCCTTAGTAGTTCATAGAAATCACGCAAACATATGGTAGAGCAACTCTTTGTCCCTTCTCTTGGCCTGGCTTATTGGTGTTGTGTTTATTTGGTTGCTTACACTTTGCAGGATTGTATAACCCTGAGAATTTTATACATGAAGCTCAATAGTCTCTACACATGTTGTTGAGTAATCATTTGTTTAAGTACAGATGAGATTGTGATATGCAATTCCACAATGCTTAGAAGATTAAAGAAAACCAAGCAGACTCACATCTCTTTAGATAAAAACCTACTGCACTTGCAACACCTTAAAACATAGCGCTCTGTTAATATGGGAGCACCAGAAATAGCAGATTATCATACGCAATGCACAGCTACACCAGACTAGACAAAAAGCAAGGGAATGATGGAATGGCACACTGCCTCTTTCTCCAGGCTTTCTGCAGGATGAGGTTTAAAGGTGATTGGAATAACTTGCTTTATTTGTTCACCTGCTGCCATGTAGAGTCTTATTGATGTTTTAGCCCCTCCCTGGGGGAGGGGACCCGAGACTCTCCAGAGGTTGGACTCCAACTCCCGGCAGACCCAGCAGCTCAGGATGAGGATGATGGGAGTTGTAGTCCAACAACACCTGGGTTCCCCATTCCTGTTACTTAGCCTTTAGAAAAAATATTAATGGTTGTTTTGAAGTTCTTGCCCTGGAATCATTTGAAAAAGGATCAGTTATAGACATGCTAAATCAATAAACCAGCCCCAGGTTTGTAAATAAATGGAAATAAATATCATTTGGAAGCTTCAGGCCTCGCTTTGTCATTGTACTTCATTGTAGTGGAGCAACTGTCCACCTACAGAACATACCGTAGTTTGTTTCAAAGTGGCCACACACAAAAAGTCTATTTGAGGGCTTTAGCCTTTACATTTTTCCAAGAGGCAGACTATGGGCCATCTGATGACACCTTCTTCAGGTCAGCTCCTGGATTGGTTCTTTCAAAACAATTATCAACTTTTGATAAAGAGCATTTTCTAGTGTGTCCCTGCAGTACATGCCTTTGCTGGATGCTGCCGAATGTAAACAGTAAGGTTCATTAGATGCAGGCAGCATTCAGTTAATCTTGCCATTATGACACATGCTCATCTGGATTTTTAACAGAAGACATGTTTTAACTCAGAGAAAAGATGTACTTTTAAGGTGATAAGAGACTTTATTGTCATAACAAAATAATCCTCAATAAACCTGGGTATTTTCATATCTCTCTTTAATATGCAGAGATCCATACTCCTGGCATGATGATGCAAATTACTGAAAGATGATATAGTAAATTCTGATGTATACATTAAAATGCAATACCTGTGACTCCAGAAGAGCCTTTAAGCTCTTTCCAGTCTCTAGTATGCATTCTAAAATACTTTATAAATCCACATTAAACTGACAAGCCAAAGAGATTTTACATTGATGTGTGTTTTTTTCTTTATTGGAATTATTCAAGCTACTGTGTTTTGAAAATAGGAGTAGCTTGATACATGTCAATAAATGGGACAATTTATTGTTCCTCACCTCCCAATGCTAAACAGAGGGACCACAATGAAGGATTGACTTGAATCTTGAATCAGAATATTTTATGCCTGTCATTTCCCCCCAAACTTACACCTACAGTGTTGAGCTTTGTGGGGCTGGGGCTTGTACCCTTCATTATGTCAGATAAGGTAATAATCTGAGCATTATCTAAATATAGGGGTTTGTCTTTAATCATCTCACCAGCTCAACTGTTTTATCTGAATCTCCCTTCTGAACAGATAAATCTAAATTGCACATTTTCTAAACCGCTTAGCTTAAGGGCAAATCTTGCAGGTATCCTCAAATGACTGTCTTGAATCTTTTGCACCTGTCTAGCACCATCTACTGTAACTTATTATATTGTCTTCAGTTTCTGTGGCAGCATGCTTATGATTGTTTCAAGATGCCACATAGTGTTGCTAACACTTCGTAAAAAGTGTGAAGTTTGTATTTGCTCACACAAGGGTAAAAGAAAAGCTAAATGGCAAGTGTGTTCATCTTTTAGAAAAGGCAGTATGCATTCTGTATACTGTGGGCTGCTGTAGATTTGAGGCACCTTAATCTTCAGCGTTGCCTCATCTGCAGACCTCTGGAAATCTGTAGGCTATATACCATTGTCCGTATAAGAATTTATTTCCCTCTTCGTCTTCAACCCAATTCACATGCTTAGTCCTCACATGGGACATTATTACTGCAGATTTTCTGAAATGTGACATTTGAAATTAGCTGACACATGAACATTGCTGAAGACACCATGGGCCAAGAGACTTTCACATAGGGGCAGTATCAGACATAGCTTTCTGTGAGCACTGACAAGCAGCTGATTCTGTAGAGAGCTGTGCAGGGCACTTTGAGGCCCCAACAGTCACCTGGCAATTGGTGCTTGCAGAGAGCTGTAGGAAGAGCTTTGAAGCCCCAGCAATCAGCTGATTGTAGGGGCTTCCAAGTGCCACATACAACACAGGGCTTTGCAAGTGTTGTCAACCAGCCAATAGGCAGTGCCTGCAACTCCCTTTTTGGGACAACCATATATTTACCTGCCCCACACCTGACATCATATATGGCATCAGGTGGAGGGCATGTGGCTTGGCCAAAACAGCCTTATGGGCCAAATGGGGGTGCCTGGTGGGCCTAATCAGATTTAAGTTGTATTGAATTGAAAGGGGCTTGCTTCCAGGTAAATAGGGTTAGGATTGGAGCCTTATTTGGTTACTACCGGTAAATCACAGATAAGTACGGTAGCTGGTTTGTCCATTAACATGGAAGCAGGAAAGCCGACCAAGATGCTTCATTAGGTCATAATGCAAACTTCAAGGACCCTAATGAAGGAGTAAATATTATTTTCAAAAGGATCAAATGGATTCATGGAAGATAGCTATTAGCCATGATCTGTTGCCTTCATGCTCCGACATATGTCTAGCCATTGTTGTGTATAGAATGCTGAACTAGATGGTGCAGTCCAGCAAAAGCACACTAATGTTCTTTTTGACTTTTTCATTGCCCATTCTGCTATAGCAAAACATATGCAAGGCTGATCAGCATGCAGTGAGAGAGTGGGAGGTTGTGATTTTGAAATGTAATATTGTATATTTGGGCAGGTTCATATCCTCTACTTTCTATCATCTTCTGGCTAGGTAGGTTCCTCTTCTCTTGGAGAGATGCAGGATGAATTTGCTTAGATTATATCAGGACAAGCTACTAGTTTTGATGTGATGCTTTTAATCCAGAGGCACGATTTCAAAAAGTATAGAGGAAGAAATAAGCATTTGCACTTCTCACTATGACTGACATAGATACAGATCTCATTTGATACACATGCCTAAAAATGCTCTAGGAAATGAACAAGTAGCAGTGTGCATTTTCTTTTGGAAAAAGCTTTAAGAAGCTTTTGGAAGGATGGATGAGAAATTGATGGATGAGAAACTGATGCATATGTCCATTCTGGCTTCTTGCTGTTTCTTATTTTTCCATTTTCAAGTTCTTCACTTTTGTGCACCAGTTTGCAAATTTCCAGTCAGCATTGTATTACAAATATCTCCTAACATACACATTTTGAAGCAGTTTTCTGTAATATATGCATTTTTGTGCACATTATTTGCTTGGGAACTGCATCACAAAAATTGGAGAAGTGTGAATTTCAAAGGATAGCTGTGCTTTGGTTCACATACCATTTCAGAAAGTGTGAAATGGGCAGGTTCATACTGAGATCCAGATCAAACCAGATATCTCTTCCGTGGTAAAATGTTACATTATATGCACGCTAGCCATAAATGTATTATAATATGGATGAAGAGGACTTTTTGAAGATATCATCACTTACAGAGGCCTGTTTGATGGCCATGCATGATGGTGGAATATACTGCTTTCAGCGCTATGGTTGGTCCCACTCCCTACTTTCTCTGCTTTTACCAAAGATGTGATGGCACATCTTTTTAATTTTGCCTTTTGCATTTTTCCTAGTATTGCTGCTTGTAATGTACTTCATGATGCTCTGTTGCTTTAACAGTGTTTATAATGCTGTTGTCTTGATTGTATTTATTTGCAGTACACTACTTTGGTTGGTTTCCAGAAGGGTGGCAAAACTTGTTGTTCTATCCTCACTACTCCCTAAAGATGCTGTTCAGAATCAGAACCCTCTTGAACTAGACAATTTAGAGAACACAGCTTGCTTACTTTGGCAAACTCTGGTATTGTATTACCTAAATAGGAACACATCTTTCAGTGGCAGATTAGCCTTGCTACGACTACTCAACCAGTCTTACATAATAGGCTCACCTGTCTTTGCCCAGATTTGTTGGTTGGATGAGAGCCCCTTTTTCTAAGGCATAGGCTATGCATTTTTCATTATGATCCCACAAGTAAGCCTTATGCTTCTCTACTTGCCCATTCAGCCATGGTAATTAATTTGCTTCACAGTATATAGAGTATTATTAGCTCTTGTGATCACATGGTGGGCAAATAGGTTCATCTAGCAAATAACCATGATTTTCAAAGACGCCCAAGGAAGCATCTTACTATGGTCCCAGTGGTGCTTCTGGGTGTCCCAGAAAGAGCTACAGTATGCACATGCTACAACCAAATATATGCAGGTTTTCTGCCACTGCAGTGTTTTATAGCTGTCAGTGGATTTATCCTACAGTCCCAGCATTCAGTAAAAGATGTCTGGAGGAGATTGAAGACCACTCTTCCCAGGATTACCTTGCATTTGCTAGTTTAAAAATTATTGCAGCGGCATTTTTCATTTGTATGCATGGAGAGAACCTGGATTTGCTGTAAATTTGTATTTCAAAGCTGATTTCTTTGTCCAACATCATTGGCAGTTTACATTCCTTGTCCCATACCCACCCCAGACATGGGAGATGCTGAGGAAATTGAAATAAACATGGAATAAAAACATAATTTTGTTCAGGTGGGTAATAAATCAGATGGAGAAATGGTTTTGCATGGGAAATGGAAAACATATGTTGTAATCCTTGAGCTTCATCCTTTTTAGTTTGCTGCTTATATGGTGAATTTGATGAAGTAAAACAAGAATATATATCACAAAGAAAATAATGCAAGCACAGGTGCTCTGTCCTGTTCTAAACCTTTCAAATGGGCAGGAAAAAGAGGTGTGTGGGTGTGACATTGAAAAATAGCGTATGAAACTTTTATAGCCATCTTAGCTGTAAAAATAGCCATCCTGAAATGGCAACTGCCTAGGGTCAAATGCTCAGGCTCTTTTTGTTCCTGGAATGTATATTGAAACAATTCTTGCCTATTCTCTGCTTTCTCTTTGAACTAAATCTACCTATCCTGCCAAAATCTGAATCAATGTCACAGCAGCAGAGGCTAACTTTATTTACCTGTGCTTCACCAGTCAATTTCCATTCCTTATACACACACACCAGTCTTTGAAGGGCTAAACTTGATATGACAGAGTTCAGGATCTTTTTTCCTCAGACCTCAGTGTTTGTTTAATTTAAAGCAGTCTTGGAAGGCTGTGATTGGGGAGTTAAAGACCAGTGGAAAGAGGTTGCTTAGGCTTTGCCCTGTTTGCATTTGTCTGCTAACAGTTCCCCTCCCCAAGCAACTTAAGTACCGGTAATTGTCTTGCAAGGGTCACTGCTGGCAAAAAGGATCCACCCCATTGTAAGGGAAGAACTTCTGAAAGTAAGTCAGAAATGAGTAAAGCATAAATGTTGGCATGTCTACAGCCAGGGAATGTATGCCCAGCAACATGTTTAATACTAAGGAAGCCATTATGAGTTAGATGAGGGCTAGCAAATGGAGACAATAAAGCAGTCAATACAAAGGTTCTCCTGGTCAGCAGGTAGATAGAATAGGGATGAGTTCTTTCTGATATGGGATAATACTTCTCCCTCCTGCCCTTCAGCACTAAAGACTTTTCCACTGGTACTTAAAAAAAAATATCCAGGGCATGTGGCACCCACAAGAGGATCTCGCAGGGGTCAGCAAACTTTTTCAGCAGGGGGCCGGTCCACTGTCCCTCAGACCTTGTGGGGGGCCGGACTATATTTTGAAAAAAAATATGAATGAATTCCTATGCCCCACAAATAACCCAGAGATGCATTTTAAATAAAAGGACACATTCTACTCATGTAAAAACACCAGGCAGGCCCCACAAATAACCCAGAGATACATTTTAAATAAAAGAACACATTCTACTCATGTAAAAACATGCTGATTCCCGGACCGTCCGCAGGCCGGATTTAGAAGGCAATTGGGCTGCATCCGGCCCCTGGACCTTAGTTTGGGGACCCCTGACCTAAAGGCTTGAACATGATGATTTTGGAAAAGGAGGTGTCACAGGGAAGCAGATCCCAAGCTGTTCAGGGTTTTACACTTCAACAGCAAAACCTTAAATTAATCAGAAAGCACATTTTAAAACATTAATTAAGACAAGTACTTACAAAAACTGCAGATGGCAGGTGCTTCCTTAGAAAAGGCATTTTCTCTCTCCCATAGGAGCAAATGCTTCTTTTGAGATGGTGACTGTGGTGACACATGCATGCATCATCTGAAAACAATGAAAGTCTGCCTTTTTCTTAATACCTATTGCTTTAAGTCATATGCAAATTAATATCCATTTGATTAATTAATCACTTTAAATTCAATTGATTAATTGACTAAGATTTCTTATTTGGGTGATGGCCCTGCTTGTGATGGTGTGAAATATAGATAGACAGACAGACAGACAGACAGACAGATAGTAGGAAGCTTTGCATGTGAGCAGTCTTCAAATTACTATTTTTCCAAGCCTGTGAAAATATTGTTCTTCAACGTGTGGATAATGAAAATGCTGTGGGGAAATGGCTTTTGACAACTCACCGTGGTAAAAACACAGCACCAATTCATGTGCTTGAGGCCAGTTGTAATGCTCTGGTCAGGATGATTACACCACAGGAACTTCTTCCTGACTTAGAGGAGGGCAGGCCAAACACAGAGGAGGACTGGTAAACCATTTTAAAGAGAAGGGCAGTTGTGACTGTTGGAGATGGCCGAGGGAAGAAAAAGGCAGCAGAAAGAAGCTTACGGAAGCAAAAGCAGCAGAGAGAAAAGCACTGCGGCATCAGGCCAAAGGCCCATTGAGTACAGTATCCTCTTTCCCACAGTGACCGTCGCCATTTAGATGCAAGTGAAAAGCCCACAAGCAGGGCATGTTCCCCAGTAAGGGGTGTTTAGAAACATAGGCTGCTTAAACTGGAAGGTACATGCAGCCATCCTGATTACTTGCTGAGCTGATAGACCGACCGTGTATTTGTCCAATTCTCTCTCAAAGCTGTCAAAGGTAGAGGCAGTAACCACACCTTGTGGCAACAAATTCCACAAATTATCCTGAAAAGTCAAGGGGCAAGATAGAGAAGAAAAGGAAGGCAATGACTAAAAATGAAAGGCTGAGCAGCAGCCAGCCCAACACCAACAACAGCCAAGGTATCCAGAGGCGGAGAGAGTATGTAGGAGGGAGACTGGGTCTAAGAACATAGGCAGATCCCTGAGGAATAAAGCTCAGCATCAGAGTGGCCAATCAGATGGCTATGGGAAGCCCACAAGCAGAACATGAGCTTTAAAAAAAAGCAGCCTTCTCCCCACTTGTGATTCCCAACAACTGGCATTCAGAGACATACTACCACCAACAGTGGAGGTGGAGCATAGCCATTGTGCCTTGTAGCTATTAATAGCCTTACCCGCCATGAATTTGTCTAATCCTCTTTTAAAGCTATCGCTGCTGGTGGCCATCACAAAATCATGTGGGAGCAAATTCCATTGCAAAGCTACTCACAATCTTGGCTCTAGTTATAAAGCATTTGTGTGTAGGGAAGATATTTGGTTTTTTACTGTAAACCTATCCTTGCTTTGATGTTGTTAACTAAGGAAATATTATAGACATTATTATTAGTTTGGCTTACTTTCATAACAGCCCAGGGAAGGACTTTTCATGAATGTCAAACCCTTTTTGGTATAAGTATCCCCCCTCTCAAAGTATTTTTTTTACAATAGGCTGCTCCCAGATGGGATGAACCTCCTGCCATAGCCTAAACTGCCTTATTGACCAGAACTTCTCTTCTCAGCCCAGTCCTAAGAAAAATGTAAACAAAGAGAGAAGCTTTGGGTGTTACTCTCCCAAAGCTCAGAAGATAGAGTGTAGTAAAATCTTGGGAAATATCCTTATAACTCAGGGATAGCTTTTACATCCATGCAGTTCTAAGAACATGGGGAAGCTTCTAGTGATAAATTGCAGAAAATTACCTTCTAAAATTTAGAAAGCCAAATGCCAAAATATGAAGATTTTTATAGAGTGGGAAGGGGAAAGACAAGAATTACATGCACAGATGACATGAGTAAATGTAATTCCGCTAGTTACATGTTACTTGCTTGAACAGAGTTTTGAGTTTGGAGCATGTGCAGAAAGTGGCCTTTATCTATCGGGTGGAGAAAAAGAAAAATCTTTAACATATTCCAAGAAAAATGTCACCTGCTGAATTTTGGCTCAGCTCTAATAAATACACAGTATGCTATTCACCACAATTATTCTCCCACCATAATATCCATTCTTGTGTGGTTTATAGAGGGTTTGTCCTGGCTTAAGAAGGCTATGGCCCATGTCCAGTTTTCTCCTAGAAAGACTCATCATACTTAGGGGGTTTAAGCCCATTCATTGGCCAATAATAACATTCAGTTGAATATTATAGGCACAGCATACTCTTGATGCTTGGAACTCCCCTGTGACCCACCAGCTAAACTGGTTTGCAGAGTTACTCACCTCAGTGAACATTTGCTCTGAACTGCTGAGATTTTCCCATGCAGCTGAATAAATATAATTGGTAAGTGCACTTCTCTAGAGTACATTGCATTCTGTTCCTCTTTTCTGACGTCTTGCTCTCTGAAGCATGGGGTGGGGCTCCACAGTGAAGGACTTTCACAAAATAAAATAAATGACAGTAATGCAGGCCACAGAGAGGCTCCAAGTGAGAGAAAGACCTCAATGCTCTTTGAAATGAAGGGAGATTTCTGCATTTAGTTGAATGAAAGAATGTGTATGCTTTACCACTAAAAAATGTGAAATTTTGAAGTATGGTAGTCTAGGAAGCTGTGTTTTTTACCCATGTAGTTTTAAATAAAAAATGAGCATCCATTCTAGCAACTGGAGAAGCCCTATGGTTCAGTACTTCCATGATGCTGAGCAGCATTAACCCAGGACCATAAAATCACTCAGGAAGGCACTGAATAAAAATGAATGCCTAGCAGAAAAGAACCAAGATTAGAAAATTAATGGTAAGGAGGCAACTGAGTTTGCACTCAGTCCTGCTGGAGTTCATAAAAGGACCAGAGTATGTTTTTTTTGTTGGTTTTTTTTTTTAAAAAAATCAAAGCTAGATTTTTTTTAAACAGATCAGTTTCATTTATTGAGACATCAGGAGGGAAAGGGGGGAAAGAGGTAGATGGGGGAAAGGTGGGTGGGGGTCGGTTTGGGTGATGATGTTTCTATTTTACTTACTATATGTGGGGGTTTTGTCAGCGTCGCTTGTGCAGGTTCTCTGTTGTTTGCTTGTGTTCCATTGGTGATGAGAGATGGGCTTGGCCTAGGCATAGGCTATGATTGTTCATTTGTGGTTGGCTGTGGTGGTTTTTGTTTCATTATTATGTATGTATTATACAGCAGTGTACAGCAGGGTTGGTATCCTGCAGTAGCAAAACATGAGTGTGGCAACTGACTTCTACTGTGCCACTGACTTCCCTTGTGGGTTTAGCTAAGTCACTTTAAATTAATTTCCAAAATAGGCAGTCACAGAGATTTCCAGTGATTCATGTTTTTGTTTCAGAGTTCCTTTGGCTCACACTGCAACTTGTACTATCACAAGCTGGGGAGTTCAGTATGCCCGGCAGTGTATGTGGAAAGAAGTTTTTGAGATGGAAAAACAATTATGCTGACTCTCATAACCCTCTATAGATTTGTTTAGATCTTTCTGCCATGTGTTGAAGTGTTAATGTAAGAAACTATCTCTCAGTCTGTGAAAAAGGAAGCATCTAGAGACAGAGTGGAGGCAGGACATGTGTTGACTGAGAAGTCCTGATACTTAAACTGATTTAACTTTATTTGGAAAGCAGTGAAGATGCAGGTGAATACCTAGCAAAGTAGAATGCTATGGTTAAAGACACAGGAGCCAACTCCTAGGGACCGAGCCCCCACAAAATTGATGAGCATTCCCATTCAAATGGTGTGGGTGCACCGTGTCTTGTGATCAATTATGTGGGGCAGGGCTTACCTTGCCCCACCCCCAATATTTTATTCAAGTTGGCACCTCTGGTTAAAGGTCACAGGGTAAAGCACAAGCTGTGGTATGAGCTAACATTACTCTTCTTTTCCTGTCCATCTGGGCTGATGCGTAGCCACAGAAGAGAGATTAAACATCTATACACATCCATTCCTAGCAGAGAAACTATAATAACTCACCCAAAGCTATGGGTCCTACTCATAATACAAGTGATAAAAATTGATTATCCATTCCTACTTGTTTCATGGGCCATGGCTGTTTTTTCACTGGGATCATAAGTTGGTTTATACAGAGGGAGCTATAATTATTTAAGCAGCAGAGTTGAAGCAGAGTATATGCTGCCCATAATGATGATCTCAGGCAATTGCAAGGAGGAACTCTTGATCTATGGAAGCAGTCCTGATCAAGGCTCATTTGATTTTAAAGAGGGAGTTGCAAAGCTTTTCCTGTGTGAGCTGATACAGTTGCAGCGGGGGTTGTTTTTTTTTGGCCATCTTTCAGTGGTGATGCTGTTAGAACAGGACTTTGGGCCGGAAGTCCAGGGCCACACTTCTTTAAGCAGAAAATATGTACCATATCAGGACCTTTCCAAAAGATGCAGAGGGATTTGTATAGGAAGAGGCCTAGACTACTTACAGTCTCCAAAATCAAGACCAGAACTTTAATGACGCCTAGAAGCTAGTACAGTTTATATACATAGAACTAATGTTATAAAGTTCTAATATCTCAATTTTAGTACAAGGTGGACTGACATATTCTGCACCAGCTGCAGCATTAGAGTAGCTGGGGCAGGGCTAGCCACTGGAGATGTGTGATTTGGAGACATGGAAAGGGCTAAGCAGAATAACCCATGCCCTCCACCCCCCTGCTGCTTACAAAAGCTGCTTTTTTCCATTCTAAATGGGCCATGGGGAATAATGGTATATTACTACCATGGTATGTAGGAAGTTTTAAGAAGTTGGGTTTGAATGCCTCTATCTCCATTCTTCCTGTGTACTGACTGTGGCACAGAAAGAATGGCGCTTACTGTGTGAGAGTAATTAGTGACTGCCGTTATTCAAACCAGCTTAATTATCTGCACGAATTAAGAACTAAATACTGAACTATGTAGAATATAGAAACACTCCTAAATAAATGTTTTTTTGTCAGTGGTGGGGACAAGCAATGAAAGGTGCCTATCCATAATCCCATGTGCATATGACATCCAAAAATACACAGCAGAGCCCTGGATAGAGTTGCCTACTCCACACACAGGTCACCCTTGTAGCTGTGTCTTCAACTTGATGTGCCAGAATTATCAGATAACACTTGGGGCATTAGAGGTAAGTATTACCCGATTCTTGCAGATCACACCACTGTGAAAGGGACCACTACAGGGGCCAGTTGTATAATTCGTAGCCCTAGCCTTAAACATTTCAAAACAGTGTTTCTGAAATCACACTTATTTGTGTCTGGTCCCCCAATGGGTTATGCAACATCAGGCAGGATACAAAAGGGGGGGACCCATCATATTGATATTAAAATTATAATGAACCAAAGAGCCAGATTTCTCAGGGTTTTTAGCTTGCTGAGAGTTAGAAATGAGGTAATGAGGAGGGCAGGTAGGGACCTGGAGGATGCAATAAGAGTCAGATGCAATGGGGGAGGGGAGTGGTTCCAGGGGAATAGATGCTCAGCAGGTATTTATGGGCACAGATGATCTACATTTAGAATGAATTCAATTCATGAAGTCTGATATGTTGTCTAAAGCAAAATTATAATTATTTTCCTCCAATGGGTAGTAGGGGGGGAAGGGGGTGGGGAATAGGTATGATAAATTGGTGGAACTGTTTTTTCCAAGTATTGAGAAGACCATAATATCAAAAGCCAATTAAGGTTTTACCCTTGGATTTCAGCCTAAGAACTTGGACCAAGTCCTTTTCAAAGCATTTCAAGTACTAAATGGTGTCCATTAATGTTTGATGGAACAATCATATTTCTGATATATATTTAAGAAGGTGAAGTGATGGGCATTACAAAGTCTAAAAGGAGCACATGATAGAAAGAGGGCTTTAAAAAACACACACACCATAATTAAAACTTTGTAATAATGCCATTCATGTGCCCATGAATAAGAAATCTGAATTGTGTACAAACAGAAATTCCAAAATGTAGCACAGAAAAAAGAAGTGAAAAATGGCACCATTTTGCCATCTAGTGTAGAAGGCTGATACTACAAGTTAGTATTAAATGCTGTGTGCAATTAATTCCCACACAGTATCTTGAAAGCTTTAATTCCCTACTGCTACCTGGTATTCATTTTATTGATGAAGATTTTAATGGGAAGCAGAGAGTTTCATTGTATAGCGGAAATTACAGGAAGTGCAATTTCCCCCTCCCCACCGCTTACATCCATGTGCAAATAAGGAAGCCACGATAAATATTTGATGGCTAATGGCTGTACAACCTCCATCTTATAAACCTTATCTTACTTGCAAGTGGTTCCACATTTTAGTGGTGAGGGAGGAAGAAGTCATCTGTGCAGCTTTGTGACTCATTTGAAAACCCTCTATTTAGCTCATCAGACACTTCCTAAAAGAGGCTGTTAATAGCCATATTTAGTCTTACTCACATGTCAGACCATCGCTGAGGAGCCATTCCCATCTTGCGCTGTTCACACCTGGCACTTGTATGTTCACCATGAATACCTGCAGGAAAGGAGCCTCTGTAGGTACATCTGTACTTGCAAAGGCTTTCGTGCAATCTGGTTCCCTGCTTTACATGCAAAGAGTCTGCCTCTGCAAGTGTTCACGACGCCTGCACAGATGCCAGGTTGGGGCTACTGATTATGTGCAATGTTACTCAGTTCAGCTTGCCTGACACACTCTTCTAACACATACAGTAAGTGAAACTTCTGAATAGGGCTATTGTCACTTGCCAACATATTTTGGTACAGAGCCGAAACTGATTGAACGCCCTCCTTGAGATGAAGCTGAAACTGCATTCCAGTTCCTCATTTAAAAGTTTGAAACAAATGCACGAGGTGCCTAAATAAGGAATGGAAATCTGTATGCTCTTGCACCCTAAAGTAAGCTTGGGCCACCTCATCTCATGCAATTTGATAATCTGGAGACACTTCTGTTCAAGAAGACCAAGTGTTTTCCCCAGTGAAAAGCACTGTTTTTGTGCAAAACACTTGAATGCATGATGACCAAAAGCCACACTTACAAAGGTTCATGCTGAGGGGATGAGTGTTTAATTTGCTTATTTGCAGGGGTACCCAGAATAATATGGATCTGGATGGTTCAAAGATACAACATTCTGGTTAAAGGAACCCAAATTTGATGTGTATGATAAATCATTATATGAACACTAAGTCCCCTTTTGGATCCATTTTACATTTAAAGCACATGGCTTCTCCCCAATAATTCTGGGATCTGTAGTTCCTGCCTCACAGTACTACAGTTTCCAGCTCCCTTAACAAATTGCATTTCCGCGGAGTACTCAACCTGAAGCGTACTTCACCCGAAGCATGGGTGTAATTGGTTCCGGAAGTGTGTTCATAAACTGAAGCGTTCATAAACTGAAGCGAACTTTCCCATTGAAAGTAATGGAAAGTGAATTAATCTGTTCCAGATGGGTCCGCGGCGTTCATTAACCGAAAATTTGTAAACCGAGGTGTTCGTAAACCGAGGTTCCACTGTATATATGAAGAAATTGTTTCATTGTTTTTAGCATTTGTAAAGGTGGTTTTCTTGTTTTCAGAGTTTGCTGAAATGGTTATATTGTTTCTGGAACTTGTGTATATTTTATTCTGTTTTTAACTTGTACAGGTATGCTGCTTTGATGGCTTTATACTATGAAGCAATCTATAAATTTGTTAAATAAATAAAGTAACTTCACAATAGCCATGTGAGGGAGGGAGGCTAAGAGTTGGTGCTGATCCAAGTTGGGAAGTGAGCAAAAATAATGAGAAATGAGTTTAAAATATGAAATTACACATGCTCAGAGTAATTTCTTTTGAAGGTTGCCAAAATAGTTTTGTTTGTGTTTTGCTAAGAGTTGTGAAACTGCATGTGCTCAAAGTATTTTTGTGTGTGTGGTTCATGAAAGTTTATCTTAGTATATAATAAAATTGTAAGACTTTGGGCATGTTGTAGTTGGTGTGGCTGCCAATAAGTGGCACACAAACTGCAGCATGATGACAGAACAGCATGTGGGCAGCCCATACAGGCAGGTCAGATGAATGAGTGCATGGGCAACCCAGGTGAGCTGCAGAGGAACAGACAAGGCAGAACAAGGCAGCAACCATCCTGCTGCACATCTCACACAATGCTGCCATTTCAGCCTTAGCAGCATTGGAGGCTGAGGAAGAGAAAAGCAGCAGCAGAGCAGGATGATTTGGCTTTGGCCAAGCAAGCAGGCAGATGGCTGAGGCCAGCAAGGGGGTAAGGAGGAGATAACTGGGAATAGTTGGCGCCAAACAGGTGGGCTGGAAAGAGGAATGTTGGATCAGTGTATGGTGGGCTTTGCAACCCTTTCTGTGTTTCCCCTGTTGTCTCTGCCACTGGCGGGGGTAAGGGTAATGAAAGGGAGAAAGTTTTTAACCTGTAAGGGGTGTTGTGTTTGGCAGGGGTGTCAAACAGGATGGGTTGGCAAGCAATACAAGCAAGTGTGCAGCCCTTATTGTAATACCCTTGTTAGTCTTGGGGTATCTTAGAGGTGTTTTCTGGTACCTTATTTCACACAGTCCTTTTGGGGAGAAGGGAGCCTCCTATTCTTGGAACTGTTCTAAAATCCCAACCAGTTTAATCTGGCCTTGTAGCCACTGAACCACCTGATTGGAAGGAAATACCTGTAGCAATCTAGAAAATGTAAGGACTTGAAAACATACCTTATTGTTTCCTTTTTATATATGAAAAATTCAGATTAGGAATGTGACAAAGGGATAAACCTGTGACAAAAGGGTACAGGATTCATTTCTACAATATTAGTAATCTAATCTATAGAGTATTCTACCCACATTTCTCCCCAGAAACAATAAAACCATCATGGGAATGATGCAGGAGCACATTGATTTAATAAAAGATAGTAAACAAACTGCTGATTTGGACTGGACTTTGGCTTCTAGTCCAAAATTGCTATCAGTGTAGACCGGTAGTTTTCAACCAGTGTGCCATGGCACCCTGTGGTGCTTTGAATGATGGTCAGGGGTGCTGTGGGCAACACTGGCCTCTGTCCCTCTTTTCTCCCCTCCCTCCTCTGATGTTGTCTCTTGCATCTCTGTCTCCCAAAGGTTTGCACAGCTGTTTGTTGCAACAGCCCTGGCTACAAGCTCTGCATGAGAATGGTGCCTCTGGCGATGGTCAGGGGGTGCTGGTTGGCAGGAGCTGAGGTGGCCTCGGAGCAAGCAAGCAAGTGGGTGAGGGAGGCCAGCCAGCCAGTCCACCAGCCCTTGGTGTTGGGAATGGACAGACAAGTCCCAGGCCTCTGTGGGGCAGTGTGAGGAGGCACCTCTCATTGAGGGCAGGCAGGGGGGTGCAGCTCAGAGACTAGGGGCAGCAGCAGCGGGTGCCGAATGAGAGGGGAGATGAGAGGAGGATGAGAGGAGGCTGAGGGAACACTCCACCAGGGAATATGTTCGAAAAAGGGTGAGAGGCTGCCAGCTCTGCAGGCAAGGGGTCACATAATTGGGCTCCTGAGCCCCACAGGGGTGCCGCAGAAAGAATGCAGTTGGTCAAGGGCATTGTGGACTCAAAAAGGTTGAAAACCTCTGGTAGACCCTTGTGGATAATTAATGTTTCAACCAGAAGAATCATCAAAATGTCTTTAAAGTATGAAGCTGTACTACCATTGCAGGATGTAAGCATGTCTTTGATTTTTAGATCATGGTCAGTTATTTTTTAAATGCACATGTACAGACACCTTATTTCACAGCCATTGTGTTCTAGGGCTGAATATGCATGTTCAGAGGACAGAGAAAGACAGAGGAGGAGGGAGAACACGCCATTGCCTTTTTGTTTTATATTTTATCATTACAGATTCTGAATGTGTTGGGTCATTATCCATTGAAAGCAGGTCGAGTCTCCATTCATTAGTCATCTGCCACCAGCACATAAGCCTGAGTGTTCCCTTGGCTGGTAAACAAGCATAAAGAGCACTGTAACACTTACTAATTAGTTTCCCTATACAGTATTTCATCAGCATGCTTTTCATGATTACTATTATCCTCACAGTGAGAATCACTAAATACTTTGGGTTTGCAAAAATGTGAATTGGAAGGAAAGAGGTTTCCATGCTCTTTCTCCCTCCAAATGCCAGGCATCTTCCTTTATAGATGTATTTATTGCAAAGATACAAATGCAAGAGCAACCTGCCCATAGCTTGCTGTTCAAAACATACACAGGAAATGGTCTGGGGCTAATTAATCACCTCCTTTTCCAAACCTCAAAACAGACTTTGTTCTGGTAACCCTTCACTGCCCAAGGCAGTGGAATTTGTATGCTTCCTTTCACACAGAGGCCACAGATTATATGGCCTTGCCTAGTTTTGAACAATTAACACTTCGGTACAAGCTGCAGAGCCTTAAAATGTATTGATGTGTCTTTGTGTGGTAGTCAACTAACGGTAAGTTTTACTCAGAGTGGATCTACTGAAAGTAATTTACCGGTACTCATGTTCATTCATTTTAGTGGGTCTACTTTGAGTAAAACTTAGTTGAATATCCCCAATCTGCCGCCATTGCAAACTGACTTTAGGATAACCTTGTGGTATATAGCCATATTATTTTATCCTTTTCCTCTGCCAAAGAGTTTGGGATACTGTAACTGTATATCTCCCTTTTGACCTCACAACAACCTTGTGGGGTAGGTTAGGCTTATGGGAGAGGGACTGGGGAGGGCAACCCAATGAGCAAGAAGGGAACTGAACTTGGGTCTCCTTATTCTAAGTCTAGCACTCACAACTGCTACACCACACTTGCTTTCAGTATCTGTTTTGATGGCATAGTAGTATTGGTTCAACTTTTGAATATTTAATCTCTCCTTCCTAACCAAGCACCTGTGTGTTTTGCATAAGGCATGAGACAGATCTGGGTAAGAGACTGGCTTTATGTTTTCAAAAACAAGGATCAACTATTGCTTCGTCATCTCAGAATCCTAGATGTAACTGGATACCTGTAAGCATCTAGGAGAGACTAATTAAGTCTACAGGGGGTCCAGACTCTGAGCTTTCTTCTTTAAAAAGCTACATTTATAGCCCTTCTAAATAGGAAGTTATAAAGGCAATGTTCTAAATGATTTCTGCGAGATGAGTCAGCCTAGCTGCTCTTGCCTTTCATTGATTGTTTTAGCCAATGAATGAAATCACAGCTGTAATAGAGGACTGAGTTTTTTGGACACCAGAAAATAGGAATCTATGGAGTCCTAAAGAGCTGCTTCTCCCCCACCTTTTAGATTTCCTGTCACCGACAGCTGTCCTTCTTTTTGTCCTAAAAACTAGATTTCATCTTTCCTGTGGTGGGCCCATCTGAAACCAGGTACTCCCTAGAAGTTATTTGCAAACACTACTATGCTATATATGTGGGAAGATGCTAAAGATCCCATCCCATGTGGCAAAGACAAAATGTAAAAACTTTGCAAAGAGGTTTGGGCATATCTCACAGTAAGCACCTGTCTGGAAACACTCAAAGTATTTTGGTAACAATCTGTTTATGCAGTGGCATTTCCTCCACCTTTGTCTGAAGGATACAGTCTCCTCATCCACCTCAGGATGCTATTACAGTCACCTGCTCTGCTTTTTGTGTAGACTAGGCCTCAGCTTCCAGCCACAGGGAACATTCTTTTTCATATACACAGGTAAAATGTTGATGAGCATAAAATGGCTACAGAAGAGAATGTGCCCACAAAGCCTGCTGTTTGACACAGCTTGTTTTCTGTCACCGAATTTGGCAGGCCACCCAGTGGGAGCCAATTTATCACCCGTTTCAGGCAATCATCCCTCATTCATCAATTTCAGTGCTGAGTTGGAGACAGAGTGATTAGGCATGCCAATCATCACCTCAGAACGTCAGGGCACATCCAGTTGCCTGAGCTGCCGACATATCACAAAAGAGGAAGAACAAGTTTGATAAACTTGGGGAGGGGGGTGAGGCATGAGTGCAGCTGTGAAGCCTGAAAGAGAATACCAGACAGCACAGTACCTGCTATTACTTGTCACTTTGCATAGGCACACACACATTCACACACCAAAACCAGCAACAACATTATCAGATTAGCAACACCTGCATCCAGCAAAAACATAGCCTAATGGGTAAGAGAGCTGTCAACTGTCATTGACACTATCCAGAATGGCACAATACATTATGCAGGCGAAAGAGGCAGTGTTTTAATGGGTGTGATTATAATGGTCTTGAAAGAAACAGAGTTATTAGGCCTGAAGTTTGATGCCTCTGTTTTGCCAGTGAACATACATTGTGATGCACAGCCACATTACCCCTTAGCTTATACATGGAGTGGGAAGCAGGGGAGGAACATAGAAGGAAAATGGAGTGCTTGGAGGTGCATTCTAAAGAGGCAAAGTCTTCTTGCAGAATCATGCTGTAATTGCAGACAGGACCTTCTGACAATTCTTTGCATATAGGAATGTGAGGAAGGGGTGAAAGTGCTCCTTAAGTATGTTTATGCCAGTCACCTCTACTCCATCCCTGTATACTTGCCCCATAACTCTGCCTAATGGCACTGAGTTAGCACTTCTCAATCACCCCAAATCCACTTCTCCAATCCAAGCCACTCCCCCACCCATCAGAGGCAGATTTCACGGAGCTTGACCAGTATGGTTGCACTGGGCGCGGAGCTTTGGGGGCACCGCCAGGGAAGCCACAACTGTGGTTTAGAATGCAGCACGAGAGACATAGGGGTGCTGGATTTTGGTGTCATACAGGAGACTGCTGAAATTTGAGACCCCAAGATCCACCACTGCCCCCACAGACAACGCTGTTTCACTATCAGATCTGCTTGAGAGAGAAACTAGCTATCAAAGAAGCATTACAATAAGGGATAAAGCTAGGAAGAAGAAAGGGTAGCTTATGGAACACTGTCTTCCTTTGGAAAAATGAGGAAATCCATTCTGTGATACCATTCATGTTGCATCAATACTTTTTGGAACCAAGTCATAAATTCCAGAAACTGAGCATGAACATAACCCACAACCATTAATATCCATGGGAGGGATGCTATTTACCGCAAGAGGAAGTGGGTTGAAATTACAGTTATTTTTCTTGATAATTTCAATATAGCATACGCAGTGCATTGTATTTATATCACACATGTCTATTACAGACAACTGCTTATATCAGAAAAGGAATTTCATAATGACTGTAGTTACCTGAAGTCAAATAAAATACATGGCTTTCAGATAGTCACCACTCCCAACTACCTCTCTGGTAGGGTTGCCATACGTCCAGGGAAACCTAGACATGTCCTCTTTTGGGTGGCCAACATGCCCACCCAGGCAGATTTTTACATTTTAAGGAAATAACTGGTTTTTTTGGGGGGGGTGGGAGGTGGTGTTTTTTTTAAGGGGGACACATGCTCAGGAGGACACTGTGTCCCGGAAGCAGAACCACCACAGCAGAGCGATGCCGTCGCAGCAAAGATCAGGTAGGAGCTGGAGTCCAGCCTCCACTTGGGCTGGCAACGCTCGGGCTGTTCTACACATCGTGGCTGCTGCCAGCCCAAGCTGGGGAAAGAGGTGCACAAGCATGGTGGCCCTATGAGACCAGGTCTAGCCACTTTATCACTGAGCAGAAAGCTTTGTACTGAGGTGACACTAAGAGGTGGAGGCCTTTTCTGTTGTGGCACTCATGTCTATCCCAAGGGGTTTATTTGCCTCCCCTTCCCAGTCCTCTATTGACTGAAGGCACTGCCTTCTTTTGATACAACCACTGCTTGAATGTCTGTTTCTCCTATCTCCTTGTTGTTTGCTTTATACACTGCTTCTTGGTTGTTGAATAGTTTTGTTGTTTGCTGCTTAGATTTAAAAAACAATTTTATCTATTTACTTCCTAACACTTATATCCCACCTTTTTCCCATCATGGAACCAAAGGCAGCCAACATGTGGTTCCCAAGGAGTCACCTGTCCAGGAAAGGAAGAGACTGGGGATCCACCTGTGCTTTCCATTTCCCATAGTAGTTTAACAATCAAATCCTTTCCTCAGGGATCTCTGGGAATTGTAGTTCTGTGAGAGACTAGCGATCTCCTAGCACAGGCATCCCCAAACTGCGGCCCTCCAGATGTTTTGGCCTACAACTCCCATGATCCCTCGCTAACAGGACCAGTGGTCAGGGATGATGGGAATTGTAGTCCAAAGCATCTGGAGGGCCAAAGTTTGGGGATGCTTGTCCTAGCAAGTCTCAGCACCCTTAACAGACTACATCTCCCAGAATTCCTTGAGGGAAGCCATGACACTTTAAAGCACTATGATACTGTGTTATATATATAGTGCAGAAATGGAACCTGGCTTCAGCAAGGTGGTGGCATCATATGCCTTCAGATGAATGCTCTGGGACCTTATTGAGACAAGCTGTCTTGGGTAGTTCCTTGGAATCAAACGGTAGAATAGAGATAATAAATAAATAAATGCTTTCTCCCAGAAGGCTTTTCACAGTTCTTGGCAACATAATAATAAAAAATTTTTTGCCTTGCATATGCATGTTATGGGACCTCAACTGTTCATCTAAATCCAGTGTTCGCTGTCACCTTAATTAATATCTTCAGCATCAGCTCAGAATTTCAAGCATCCTGGATTAATTTGTTTTAAACCATAGGAACTGAGACAAGGGAATGTGAGGAGAAATTGGATTGTTTGATCTTTTCATTGCTTTTGAGCATCTTGCTGACATACATACCTATGCTTCTCAGGCTGTCACTCTTCTGATCAGGGACAGCTTCTGCCTTGGCCTCGTGCTTTAAAGAGTCCCAAGTGAAGAAATTGGTTTGATTGAGCTAGAACTTGCCAGAGGGTAAAAGAGATATTTTACATTCAAACATATAATGCAATAGTCCATAACAGATTTTATTCTTGAATGTGTGTGTATGCGTGCATGCATGTGCATATGCACACATAAATCATGCTAATTTTGTTGATGAGTACAGAATTGTTTCTGATATATGAACTTACCTCTGGTTGTTTTTTAAAAAAATAATTCCAATTTGTGTCAACTGCATTGGCTCCTCCTGTTTGACCAACTCATGTTCCTGGTTGTTGTTGTTGTTTAGTCGTTTAGTCATGTTTGACTCTTTGTGACCCCATGGACCAGAGCACGCCAGGCACTCTTGTCTTTTCTGGTATAAGCCTTTAAAGCCCTCGATGATCTGTGACCTCAATACTGACTTAAGGGTCACTCACCTATATGAGGTGACTTGTTATGTTAGTTTGTCTGCTGAGGCTCTCCTCTGTATCCTCTTACCTCCATAGGTTAGGCAGGTGGGTTGAAAGGACAAGGTTTTCTTAGCCACGACAACTAGGCTCTGGAGCTCCTTTCCTTAGGAAGTTGTTTTCTGGCCTGTTGGTAGACTGCAAGTCCCCCTTATTTTGTTTTAGAAGATATTTGGAGGCAAGGCCTAGGTCTATTGTGATGACTTTTAAACAACTGTTGCTGCTATCTCATTCATTATGCTCTTGTGGTTTGCATTTATGACCATTTTTTATTCTTAGCAGTTTTGGTGTTCTATTCATAGCTGCCAAGTCTCCCGCTGAAAAATGTGGGATCAGCAGCGGCGCGGCACCAGAAGTCGCTTCTACGCACATCTGGACATGCGTAGAAGCAACTTCCGGTGCCCAGACACGGGCAGAGCGGCACCGGAAGTCGCTTCTACACATGTCCAGACATGCGTAGAAGCAGCTTCCGGTGCCACTCTGCCCGATTTCCGGTGCCCAGACATGGGCAGAGCAGCACCCGAAATGGAGCCTCCCTGGCAGGTAGGAAATCCGGGGGATTTCCGGGATTTTTTTCTATTCGGGATAACATCAGGAAACGGATTAAAACCCGGGGTTTCCGGTGAAAAACGGGAGACTTGGCAGCTATGGTTCTATTCCTTTAAACCAGGCATGGCCAAACTTGCCCTCCAGCTGTTTGGGGATTACAATTCCCATCATCCCTGACCACTGGTCCTGTTAGGGATGGTGGGAGTTGTAGTTCCAAAACAGTTGGTGGGCCAATTTTGGCCAGGCCTGCTTTAAACAGATAAGCATTACTGAGTCTGGCTGTGCAGGCAGAGCATTGCCACTGATAGCCTTATCCTCCATGACTTTATCTAATCCTCTTTTAAAACCATCCAAGCTGGTGGTCACTATTGCCTTTTGTAAGAACAAATTCCATACTGGCAAAACCCAGAAGTAACCATTCATCTGTCTGCGTAGGACTGTAGTGTATAATGTATATCTGGGGTATATGAAGCAGAGTCAAGTGTGAAATGGTGGCTGAAACAAGCTGAGGGAAGAGGTATTTGTGTGTCACAGAGAGAAACAGTGAAAGAGACAGATTATTCAAAATCACATGGTATAATTTTCCAGAACCATACAACTTCAAAATAACTGATGGGGTAGATCTAATTGCTCTTACAGTGTGGTGAAATATAAATCTAGCCACATGAGGGTGCAATTACAAGAAGGCTTAACTAATGGAGAATGACTGGAGGAACTCGGTTTCTAATAATTATATATAACTCAAGATTTCTCTTAGATAATCCTGTAATAGACCAGCTCAACAAGACCAGCTCAAAAGCAGCACCTAATATGGTGTGAAGTTCTAATAAAATCTAAGGTACATTTTGCTTCATAGCATCATTGGTGGCTGAGATGAGCAAGAAATCAGTAGAAACCAATTTTCTTTCTCAAGATTTTCTCTAGCGAGGCATTTGGCCTTATTTGTTTGTTTGCATCATGTTTACCCATGTTGAATATGCATAACAGAAAAAGAAACTGGTTCATTTTTTAATTGCCCTTAGCCCATCCAGCATTATTAATGACCCATCTTTACGTAAGCATTTCTTCCCATGTTCATCTTTGTAAGTTTGCCCACCTGCATTCATTTTGCAGCCTGCATTTTCAGACCTTGTAGTTTTTAGAGTCACATTAATCTGCAGTGGATTGTTATTGGGCCGACTATCCCTTAGGGAGTGTAATGAAACACATTCATTAATTCTTGGGGCAAGAGGGCTAATTACTTTTTTAAAAAACCTCTGCTAATTGCCAATAACACAGACTCTCTTTCTCCCTCCCCTTTTCACTTTCTGGTCTTGTAGGGCTAGTTTGATTTACATTCCACAATGTACCTTCTAAAAACTAGAAGGGAAAACACTGCATGTTGTTCAGCAAGAACTGGAAATGATAAGCAGTGTCGTATAGTGGTTAGAGTATTGGACTAAGACCTGGGAGACCAGGGTTCAAATCCCCACTTGGCCATGAACCTTGGGGCAGTCACTGCCTCTCAGCCTAACCGACCTCATATCATTTTTGTGGGGATTAAATGAGGAGGGGGAAGAACCACGTACGCCACCTTGAGCTCCTCAGAGAAAAGAGAGCATATAGATGTAATCAATCAAAATAAATATACCTACCTACCTAACAAATAGGTTAAAGTAGCTTCTTGGCAAAGGACTTGGCTTACTATAATGCAGGGCCAGTTATGACTTTCAAAATAGCAGCCTTTGCTACTGCTATTGGGATACCATTAATTCAGACATGTAAATAGCCACTTAGGGTAAGTAAGAACAGCCACCAGTAGCCAGGCAGAGAAGCATTACAAATGTTGTTCTTGCCCATTTTGGCCCAAAAATCCTGATATAGGTCTGCATAAACAAGCAGGCTGGTGAACACGTTTTTAGGCAGGGAGTACTGACAACTGTGAACCCAGACTTGAGTTGGCTAAGTTTGAAGCAAGAGGAAGAACAAGTAAAGGAATAGGTCCTCAGTGTGGAGAAGATGGAGAATGCTATTGGGTGACAGAGAGAAGACAGAACTGCTCATCACCTACTTTGCTTTTGTCTTCACCCAAAAGGAAAGTAGTGTTCAACCTGGTGATAAAAGACTAAATAATGCAAGGAGGGAACTGCAGCTCAGGATAGGAAAAGAGGTGGAAGGGAACACTTAGCTACCTTAAATGAATTCAGGTTTCCAAGGCCTGATAAGCTGCCCAAAGGTAGCCAAAGGTACTAAGAGAGCTTGCGGGTGTAATCTCAGAGCCTCTGTTTATAATTTTTTAGCATTCTTGGAGAACAGGTGAGGTCCCTGTTGCTCTGAGGAATCAAGGAAGGCCTGGCTTGGCTCTCTCTCTCCTTGCTGCCTTGCCATTTTACAGTACATGCATTTGTATCTCTTGTATTATTCCCACTGCTCATGCAGCTCCACATTGATCAGCATCAGCCAGGAAGCCAAGTGAGCAGCCACCCGAAGAGAGCAAGGCCTTCTCTGAACTGCCTGCAGCTCTTGTATTGTTTCTTGTCAAAGGCTGTCTCTGGCCATTCTGGCTTTGGCAAGCTGACACCTCCTTCAAATGCCAACCCAGCCTGCTGCTTCTAGGCTGTACCATGCAGGACAATGTTCATCTTCTAAATTAATGCAGCGGGTGCCAACTCTCTATCTGTATCAATGCTGGGCAGATTGCATACAGCCCCACTAGGAATTTTGTTTTGAGGCTCAGTAAACAATGTTTGCAAGCTCTTTCCACCCTTGCTCTGCTTTGCTTGATCAGATTAAGTTTCCCAGCCAGCTGAGAAGTGGCAGGTTGTGTGCCAGGCTTTCTTTGCAAACTGTTTTCCTGCAGGGATGGCCTCCTTATTATGCTATAAAGCAGAATAGGTGCTGTTCTTCAGTGCAGTGCAGGATCTGACCCTGTGGGGGAAAGCCCAAGAGCAGCTCTCTTGCTGGTTCCCCCAAGTACCGGTACTCAATCAGGATTACTGCTGCACAAGGGCCAAGGGAAGAGAGGGATGTTCTGGGGTCCTGAGCATGATGGAAACTCTTTGCTCAAGGGGATAATGGAAGGAAGTGAATTAACGTCAATCTAGAGGAAGAAATCTTTTGTCCAAGATAATTTGGAGATGTGCTTGCATGCAAGGCATAAAGGTTTAAAACCCTTGGCTAGGCTTGATCTTTGCTAAGGGCAGGGTTCTTCCAGATGGGTACTCATTGCAGGGTGGATGTTCCCCATGCAACGAGGTTGTTGGCATCAAAATGCCAGCCAGTTTCTCTCTCTCTCATTTAATCCAGATTTATCCTTCCTAGGGAAAATCTTTTTTTTAAAAAAACCCAACTACAGTTAGCAGTGATATTTGAACAACCTATTTACAATATTAAGCCCTAATCTGTAAGCACCCAGAAATATCACAGTTCTAGCACACACCTCAGCCATGGGACAAGCTCCACTTAGTAACTGAAATGGCAGGCATTCATTCCAGCAAATCAAATACCAGCTCAGCTACCTGTTTTGCTCTTTCTCCAATCTTTTAAGCAAGTTGTCTGCCTTAAAAAAAAGTTTTTTGAAAGTATAACATGAACATTCATGTCTTTATCTGTCTTTAAAAAAGAAGGAAATATTTAAATGCACAACAACCAAAGAATTGGGGGGCGGGTAGAGTCTTGGTGACATTACAGGGGCGAGCTAATCACCACTGTGCATTTAGATTGTATGCAGTGAGGACACTTCTAGGTTGGCCCCGTGTTGTATGTGTTATTAAAGCTGCTACTCCAAAAGGCAGAAATGGAGACCCAGTGGTATTTGAGATGTTTAGGCTCCAATCCCCATCACCAGCATGGCCAATGGTCAAGGACTATGGGAGTCCCAATACTTCCCCCCCCCTTCAAGAGTTATAATCCTACATTACCAGCAGCACGTTTGACCAGAGGGCCACAGGTTTCCCATCTCTACCCCCAGATAATATGGGTTTTGCTGCACTGAAAACTGCCTGGAGTGCTGAACTGGCATTACTTGAAGAACTTGAGGAACATAAATGTGTGCAATGAACGCCCAATGATTTGTTACTTCATTGCAAAACAGCATTGTGAGGAGGGTATTGGTGCAAGAAGAGGGAGTTCTTTGTCCTTCACCCCCCATACACATTGCTTTCCCTTGTTGTGACTGTAAAAGCATTCCCTTCCAGCTGTACTCCAAATTGTCCACCCCCTTAGACTGCTTTGCAGCAAAAAAGGAGGGCCATTGGAAGGTTCACCACATGCATTCACACACAGTTAGACCTTTGCACTGTTTGCCAAGCAGGCACAGCCAAGCTTTATCACCCCCTTTCCAGCTTTAATTATAGCCTGACACCAAAATTGATCAGGGGAAGACACAAAATGCCAGGAAGTTTTGTCTGCTTGTTAGACTGCTGTTAAGGCTTTGGAGCAGGGCAGGTTAAAAAGGCGGCACCCTACTTCTGATTCACAAAGGGTACTCGTGGTTTAAAAATCACCACAGTGGAACATCTGTGCTGCACCTCCACATGCCTCTCTTTCTGCATCACCATTGAGCAGAAATCAGGAAGAGGGCCCAGTATGTGCTGTGAAAGCATACCTTTAATTAGAGTTGCCATTCTTGCCCCCCTTGCCCGCTCTCCTCCTGCTCATTTAACAGCAGCTGCACACAGAGAAATTAGGCAGGCTTTTTCTAGCAGAGAGATAAAGCAATGAGGAAGAAAGCTCCACCTGCTTAATTTCTTCCTGTTAGTCTGCTGCGAAAGGCACAGGAGCAAAGCCAGGAAAATGTAGCTGCCCTGAAAGCATGGTCCCACAGTTAACAGGGTTTCCCCTCTCTGCTACGGTAGTTTTTATCAGCTAAGAGGTGCAAGGGTCCAGAGCGCAAGTGGTTGCCCTAACCCAGGGGTGTCAAACTCAAATTCATCGGGGGCCGCATCAGCAGTTTGGTCACCCTCAAAGGGCCGGTTGTGTCTGTAGGACTATGTGTCCACTCTTTATTATCATAAATTATTGTCACTGCATTCAATTATTACTGTTTTTTGTAATAATGTAAGCTCATTGCCGCCCCCACGCGGATCACATTCCTGCGTCGTGGCGCGTGTGTGGGAGGGGATGTAAACGAGGAAAATATGAACAAAAGGTGGGGATCGGCGGCTTCTGGGGGGGGGGGACTCAACTAAACCTTCGGCAGGAAGGAGAAAGCCACTGCTGGGATTAAAAACCTGCAGATGGAAAGAGGGCTTCCCTCTCCCGCCCTGCGCACACCCAAACCCCGCTAGGCAGGATGCCACACGCTGCAACCCACCCCATGCTTTGGAGAGGGGCAGGAACATGCGGTGCAGTGCCAACTCCCTGCTTTGCTTTTGCATCCTCCCTCCTCAGCGCCAGAGTCCCTTCCCCTCGCGCTGAGGGAGGGCAGCGGATTTCCCGAGGAGGAAGGCGGCGGCAGCCCCAGCGGACGTGCATCTTCGCCTCAGAGCTGCTCTTCCCCCCACCCGCGCTGTTGTCGTCTTCGCCGCCGCCTCTCCCTACTGGGACTGCAGGCAGAGGAGGCTTGAACCCCCCCCCAAAAAAATTCCCCTCCCACCTACCGTACTCAAACCGCGAGGCGACTCCATCTGGAGCCCTACATCACGAGGGGCTGAGAGGAGGCGGCGGCAGAGCGGGAAGAGCAGGAACCCGTGCCGTCGCCGCCGCCTCCCTCCCGGCCGCCCCCCCGGGGAGCAGCTCCATCCGGAACTGAGAAGCCAAAGGGCGGCTCGGGGGTGGGGGGCAGAGCAAAAGCCAGGCACCCTCCCGAGTGTCTATGAGGAGAAAACGGGGGAAGAGGGAAGAGAAACCCGGCTCCATCAAGAGAGCGACTGTTGCGCTTCGCCTACTTCCCCCTCAGGCTCACTCCGCGTCCCTTTCGCCCGCTCGCTCGCCCACCTCCCGGATGCAGCCGAGGAGAGGAAGGGAAGCGGCGGGCGGCGGCTCCCCAGTGCCGCCTCACTCGCTCTCGGAGACAACAGCAAAGCCTGCCAAAAAAAATCCAGCGCTGCTCCGTCCCGGCACCAACTTTGCCGGCGGTGCCTGTAGGGCTTTCCTACCTCCTCGGCGGGCTTCCTCCTCCTCCTCCTGCATCTCACTTCCCCGTCTAGCCGCTGTGCCACCGCCTCCCTCAGCCTCATTCGAAATTGAAATTCCCTGGCCAAGGCCGTCAGCGCGGCTCCAGCGCCCCGTCCTCCGCCTGCAGCCCCGCCCCCGGTTTTGACCCTCGGCCAATCGCAGGCTCCAGAGCTACTGTCAGCGGTTATTGTTGGCGGCGGCTATGCGGGCCACATGACGAGGTCTGGCGGGCCGGATTAGGCCCCCGGGCCTTGTGTTTGACACCCGTGCCCTAACCAATCCAAGCACTTTGTCCACATCCTCAAGCCTTACTGAAACTCACCCAACACAACAGGACTGGACAGTGCTTTGAACACCCCTTGATTAATCTGCTGTAATAGCAGGCACTGTATCCCAGTGGATGCAAGCAATTTTATCCTCAAAATGCTTTGCAAACAAGTCACAATGAGCTATCATCATTACTACCATGTCCTTGGGCCGGACCCTATATTACCTGAAAAAGCTCTGCTGGACCGCACAATAAGGATCCCCCCAGTAGCTGTGGCAGCAGCAGTACCTTCACCCAAATGTTCCACTGCAGCACTAAGAGCTAACTGATGCTTCCATTTCCTTATGAGCTGGTTGCAAATTTCCAGCTCCTTTCCCTCACAACCTAGTTAAATCTGGTTGAGAAAGAAGGGCTTATCCCCCTGAGCATCAGAGTATTGCCCGCTTGGCAGATCATGCTGCTATGCAACAGTGTTGCTACTGCCAGAGCTCAGGAGCACCATGCAGGGCCCAGCATCCTTGTATCTCCCCTGACTGGGTGACTGGGATTCTGAGTCAGAACCTCAAGGCAGATATCCTGCCAGGCAGGGAAATGAGGCTGCAAAATTGCCCCAGAGACCTCTCAAGACCTGACCTAAATTGTTTTACTCAAACATAATTAGGGATTCTGGTGCTGCCGCACTAGGGGACAGTAGGAGCCAAGAAGCAGGGTCCTCTTCTCCAGTGAACCTTGGTGAAACGTTTATCAAAGCACCAGTGCTTTCAGGAGGTTGCACAGTCATGAATGTCTCTTTCAGCTGAGATGTGTCCAGATGCTCCTTTATCATCACTCAAATTAACAGCTTGCTATTGCATTTTGTATTTGTGTCACTTTCATGCATACTTTTAATGTTCAGGTAGTGAACATATTACACAGTGAAATTGGTAGTAACTGGTATTTGCATGCCATCTAAAGAAGCAATTTAATTATGAATACTAGGCCAATGTATTATATATGAGAAATAGAAAACAATTATGTCATACATACGCACTTTGGATCACACCTGCAGTTGTAAGATTTTCAGACATATGTGGGGCAGCAACCCAATATTGAATATACATATAGCTAGCCTTGTACTATCGCTTCACAATATGGAGAAACCAGACCATGTTGTTGTCAAATTGCTGTAGGGCAGTGTATTTTATGTTGTTGCAATTTTTCATACCTGATGTGCCCTCCGCCCTAAACTGGATGATAACTGAAGTGCTACCCTATCCAGTGTGAACATAAAGTTCACATGAACACTTCCAAGCCCTGAAAAAAACATGTTCAGATGATGCTCCACCAGAGTGATGGTGGCAGGGGGGGGATGAAATGAGGTAGGAAGGAATGTTTTGCAGATATAGGCTTTCATAACATTGCCATTGAAAAAAGAAGTCTGTGTAATTGCTGAAAAATAAAATGGAGGCCAGTAGAAATCCGTAATGGTTCCATTTAATAATATGTATATCACAAATACTCACAATATCAATGCATTCTTGTTGGCATGCTAGACAGAGGCCTTATTTAAAAATTCCTATTCTTTTTTAAAAAGGTCTTAAACTTTTGCTCCCCAACCCCAGAAAATATTCCACACACACTTCCCTGCCCCCCCATAAGTTTGATTGATTTGACAATGTATTTGGTGGCAACTTCAATGCAAAAGGAGAGTAAAAGAAATAAAGGGGGGGAAGTAGTGTTACAGCACAGTTTGATTAGTTCATAATTATCTATTTTTGTTAAAAAAAGCAGAAATTACTGGTTTCACAGTAAGCAAACAAACACAACTATTACACAGGTTCAGATTCAGAGGCAGAATGCACTAGACAAAGGCCTACTGGCAACCCACTAGGTGTACAACATTAAGAATCAAAGGTGCAGCAGAACATCAAAAGAACAATTTCTCTCAAGCAGATTTTGGACTTTTTTCAAGTATCTTCATGAGTCATGTAACTGATTTCTTCTTGGGGCAGTTGTGGGGGAGGGGAGGGAGTGGGTACACTGAAAAACTTTAGTAAAGCAGTAAACAAAAATCAAGAAATTAAAAATCTGAAAAACCAAATAATATATATATATTTATATTTATATATTTGTATACAAGTTTAATATGGATGTGTGCAACATTTATTAACCATAGTGAAAGGCTAATCTCGCCCTCCAGTCACTACATGCACAGCCCAATCATTGCTGTTAATGAATTACCTCTGTTAACTTTTACAATGCAACTACAGTCTGACCAAGAACATACATATAGTGCCATCATATGCAGAGCCTTCAGGATGGAGTGTACAGTACTGGATGCTGAATGGTTCAGGCTACTTTTGCGGCACAACAGTACTTCACGGAATGGTACACTACGCATGGTACAGAGTTTAGAAGGTGGTGGCTTTATGTGTGTGTATATGTGCAGTTGTGTATGTGCTCTAACATTCTTTAGAAGTCTTCCAAGAATTATCCAGTTCCTGACTGAAAACAGGCATTGTATATGACACCCCTGGAAAACACAGAAAGGGGTGGGTGGGAGAGAGAACAAGGGATTGTTTTAGTTACCGTCAACCATAAAAATCCTCTTTTGAAAGTAAGGATGCTTTGGGTTAGATCAAAGGGAAGAACCTTCCTCCCACTGGGAAAAGAAAGCATTTGGATTGAACCCTGTATTGCGAAAACATTAACAAATAGAAGCACAATATCTAGGTCCATTATAATTAGAATCACAGAATTGTAGAGGTGAAAGGGACCACGAGTGTCAGCTAGTCCAAACCCCTGCAATGCAGGAATATGTAGCTGTCCCATACAGGGATTGAACTGGCAACCTTGGCGTTATCAGCACCACACTCTAACCAGCTGAGCTATCCAGGTCCATCCTTTCCATAAATGGGTATATAGTTGATGCTCCAGCTATGCAAAGGAAAAGTGTTCTGGACTGCAGCAGCCATCTGGAAAATCAGGAGCATGGTCAGGACTAACAGCATCATGAAACTGCAAACCTGGTTTTCCAAGGGGAGACCAACATGCTGAACCCCTATTGCCAGATCAGCAGTCCTACTGACTGGGAGCACTTCTACTTTGTCCAAGCTATGTTATAGGTTCTTAACCCACATCCAGTCCATCATTGGTTTAGAACCTTCACAAACTCTCTCGGGGCCAAAATAGAAAGGAAAGAAAGTGTCATCAGCTAACTCCAAATCTCCTAATAATCTGACCCCATGGTTTTCATGTAGCTTAGCTGCCTTGCTTCTAACTGGTTAATGAATTAATTTAAATAAACCACAGAATAGCAATGTAAGTGATATTTTGCTTCAGAAGACTGAAATCCCATAAACTCTTTCCTGGGAGTAAACCCCACTGAATTCTGTGACACTTCCATCTGCAGATATTGTTAAGGCTTTTTTTTTAAGGTTACAAAAACATATCCAGTATATTGCCTGAATCAAGAAATCTAGTTAGGATTTTTAATTTTTTTTATTAAAAATAATAATGCCACCCTGATTAACTCTGATTGTGCTATTTTCATCCCAGCTGCAAAAACTGTGTACTTAGTACAAAACAGCTGACTATACTTAATACAAGCAGCTACGCTATGTAATGGCTTTCATAAGCAGAAAAGCAAGGCATCAGAGTCACTTTGGGAAGGGCATCCTGCATACAGCAATATACAGACCCACCTTGTTACACCATCTCGTACTGATTGGCAGTAATAAATCGGGACAGGCAACATGCCAACAGCATTCCAATCAACTGTTAGAGAGAGAAAAAGAGAAAATATCATACATGTAGTCCAGTGTCACTGTGAAATCCACGGACTCTTCAGAGGAATAGTTATTTATTTATTTAATCCCTTAAAATATGTAAATACACAAATATTATATATTTAAGCCAATAGGCACAATAGAAGCACAGAATCAATGCAATTGCGAAGCATCAGCTCCTGTGAAGTATCTCCCACCCAGGCAACTTCACTTTTGTTATATTTGTTTCTAAGAAATCAAAGTCTTTTTGACTTGCTTATACAATATATATATGTGTGTGTTATTTCTATCAACTTCCTGACATATGCATCCCTCCCCAATTGTTACAGTTCACCTTCAATATTTACACATTGAAAAAAGGCTGTATCTGCAAAACAATCTGTTGTTATTTGGCTTCTCGTATCTCAGGCATCTTAGGATATGCTCATGAAGGTAGAATCATAGAATTGTAGAGTTGGAAGGGACCCCGAGGATCATCTAGTCCAACCCCATACAATGCAGAAATATGCAGCTGCCCCATATGGGGATTGAACCTGCAACCTTGGTGTTATCAGCACCATGCTCTAACCAACTGAGCTATACAAGATCTCTGAGATCAGTTAAACACTAGTTATGTGTCAGCAAAGAATCCATGAAAATATTACTGTAATCATAGAATCATAGAGTTGGAAGAGACCACAAGGGCCATCCAGTCCAACCCCCTGCCAAGCAGGAAACCCCATCAAAGCATTCTTGACATATGGCTGTCAAGCCTCTGCTTAAAGACCTCCAAAGGGTTACTGTTTTCCTGCTATGCATTGACACACAGCCTCCAGACCAGTGTGGTCTCTGACATCTGCACAATGAGCTCTAGGTCTTCCTGCTTTACACAGTACAGTACTTAGTTAAGCCATAGCAATGTGCCTCAAAGGTTCTTTCTACTCCCTGCCATGTTGGCGTGTCAAAAGCAGTGGGTCAGACACAAAGTGACTTCAGATGATACAGACATTCCCAGACACCTGTGCAATCACTTTGGCATTTATATTGAAGCACATGGATGTTGTACAGGCTGTAAGTGTGATTACAGTCTGCACTACTTTCTTATGCGAGCTCCTTTTATTACGGTAGACATTCTAATAAATTGCCACCAGCAGAAGAGGCTGGCAGCACTCAGTTCATTCTATGTTATTGCTCAGAGAATATATACTCTTGCTTTGGTTTTAACATTCAGAGCTGTTCATGGAGTTGTGCTGCTGCCTTTTCACTTCATTCAAGACATCTCATATTAAGAGATCATGAGTCGTGGCACTTTTCTGCATCTTGGCCGTAGAGTATAGTAGAACGCAAAAGTGTTCAAGAAAGTAGACCAAAAGGTATTAGTAATTAAAGTGTTCCTGTTTGCACTTAACCCCAGTACTCTAGAGCCAGTTACTCTCAATCAGATTAATCTTCCAAAGTGGTTCAGTGTTACATTTCATCCTACACTCCATCTGTCCAACCTGGCACTTACAGTTTGGAGGACTCTTGGCTGCCATGACACATTGCCTTTTCCAGTTCCCACTGTGGGGTGCATTCCTCCAGTCTAGCACACCCAAAATCCCTTAGACTGCTCCTTTCTGCATTTCTGTGATCCACATAAGTGAGTGGGTTGCCCACTGGTTGTCTTCATTCTAGATGGCCCCCTCCAAACAACTTTCCAATCATTTCCTTATGGCATTCTCTGAATGTTGTCTGCATAACCAGAACAATGTTTTAAATGTTCTCTGCTAGAAACCTACATTTCACAAGTGCAGAGTTTACCAATGACGGACAACTGACAATACTAAAGTAAAATACAGCTGCTCTTTTAGTTCAATTTTTTAAATGAATTCTACGCTGTGTATATAACTAAAAACAGAAGACATCAGTTGTCATCCACAAAGTAAGATTGGCGTGAGATCCACCACAGTCATTTGCTTTCTATGCATGTCACAAGCATCTACTAGAATGCCAGGTGATATATTTGGCTATCCAGTTCATAGCACAGTCAATGCTCACCTATAACCCCTGTACATTTCTTGACAGCTCAGGTTAACCATTTAATATGCTATACATTTAATCAAATAAGCTATTCTGGGGAGATGTATTTTTTCAACAACAACAACAAGCTTTAATTGAGTATACATTTCACTATTTTCTTTCACACAAACATTACGATTGAGGAGACTGTTACCTTATCAAAATGCTTATGTATTAAATTGCCTCTGGAATGATTAAATCAATTTGCCATTTTGCAAAAAGCCTTATAACAACAATAATAAATTTATTATCCAGCAGGCCCCAGGGTGGGTTACAAAAATATAACAGAAATACTTGACAGCCTTGTTTTGCTGGTAAGGAGTACTGTATGCTTAATTTAAGGAAGATTATAATGTCTTTGACTGGGCAGAGTCCGTGTGTTTTGTTTTTTAAACCAAAACAGTGGGTGGTAAGCTCTAGTCCAGGCATCCCCAAACTTCGGCCCTCCAGATGTTTTGGACTACAATTCCCATCATCCCTGACCACTGGTCCTGTTAACTAGGGATCATGGGAGTTGTAGGCCAAAACATCTGGAGGGCCGCAGTTTGGGGATGCCTGCTGTAGTCAGTCACAAAGATTGCAGACATATTAATATTTAGATAACCTTCTCATGCCCAAAACTAAACCTGTATTCAGGCTGCAATTAATTCTCAGCAACCAATTTTATATTCCACTGTTGTCTCCAATGAACTATGGGTTGGATCTAGACTTAGGCATACTTTGAGTAGACACACTGAATCATTAAAACGTACATTATGACTGGAGTAGTCGATGGGGTAGCACAGTGAAGGCAGCATTGCCACCGAAAATTGCTGCTGATTCCTGAAAATGGGAGGGGCAAAGCACGGGGGAGGGGGCAACTCCGCATAGTGCAGGTACTGTAGCAGAAGCATTGGACTGGCTCTGCTGCTACATCTGTGCTGTGCTCCCTGCACATTGCCCCTCTCATGAACTACCAGCAGCAATTCTCAGAGTTGGGAAGGCAGGTGAGCAACACTACCTTGCCTGCACTGCCCTGCCAACTGCTACTGCAAAATGACTAACTTAATGCCCACTGATTTCAGTGGACCTCCTCACAGGGCTGTCTCAAGGAGGTCGGGTGCCCTGGCGCCGTGGTGCGGAGATCGCTCCGGCGCCCCCGCCCCGGTGGGTGGACGCCGCACGCCGCGGACCACCCCCCTGCTCGCCCCGCGCCACCCAGCCTACCCCTAGAGCCGGCCCTGCCATAGCTGCCAAGTTATCCCCTTTTTAAAGGGATTTTCCCTTATGCTGAATAGGCTTCCTCGCGAGAAAAGGGAAAACTTGGCAGCTATGGGCCCTGCCTCCTCAGTTTCAATATGACTAACAGTGCAATCTTAACCATGACTTCTCAGAAGTAAGTCCTATTAAATTCAATGGGGCTTACTCCCAGGTAAGTGGGGTTAGAACTGCAGTCTTAATTGGGATCCAGTTATTGAATCCCCAGATCTGAACAATTCTATTTGTTGATTAACTGTATCTCACTCAGTCAATGTACAAATACTTAAATTTACTTTGACAATTAAATTACTAATAAAAAAATACAAAGCAATAACATGATGCATGTGAAATACACCAGGCCTCCACTATTTGAAAATGAATGGTTATTATACATTGTAAAATTGATTTCCAATATATTTACCAATAAGTGCCTGGGCTCTGTATTCCCCATTAAAAGCAGGTCAACATTGCTGTAAAGCTGTACCGTACTATAATTTGTCCCCATTTAATGAGTAACCTGGTTGCAATTCCATCTTACAAAGGGCATACCAGTGACCTTTTAAACCACTAGCTACACTCTGTACAATTCTCTTTCCTAAATGTACAAGAACAACTTGGGGACCAACAGGAAAATGTCCACTCGCATTATATGTTGTAGGTTGCTGTCACTTTTCTGAAACATACACAATGTTTGACAATTTAGACTTTACCATGCGCAGCTTTGTTTGGTGCTTCATTTTCTATGAAGAATCAATTTCTAATTAAAAGTTATTCCAACTGAAAGGACCGATACAATTTTAAAACAAAACAAAACAATCTCGTAAGGGTTTACAGGTGTCTCTTCTACAGAAGAGTGTGCAAATGTGAATTATGCAGACACTTTTAGGCCCAAGGCACAGCCCATCCCACCCCCCAAATATGTGCTTAAAGAAAGGACACTTTTATTGTGGTCACTTTCATGACTTCTTCTTTTTCTAGTTTCAAAAGCTTCATTTTTCACAAGCTGAACCATCTCCAGTCTAGCTAATTAAGCAAAGAGAAGTGGAAAACACTCCATTGTGCAGAAGCAAAAAACAACAACTGGAGTGGTTTCTTCATAGCAGATTAACTCCCTCCAAAGTTAAAGGCACAGTGCTGTTTGATGTGTCCTTGTGCTATTGATTACTAAGAAAATGCTGTCATTTTTACTTAAGAGTAAGGAAACAGATTAAATAATGAAAGAGTGTGGTATACAGTTACATTTTATTGTCTGACATAGAGGGGGAGGTAAGCAGAGGTAAGGAATCTCTTTCCATGTGTAGAACAAGCCCAAAGGGATGTCTTCATGAGGTGCCACTTTAAAGTATGCTTGTGTAATGTTCCATTGGAAATGAAGCTCCGCCAAAGCTGGCTTGAGAACAGATTGCTATGGACAATAGACCTTTGCCAAAAGCAATGCAGAAAGATCATGGCTCGGAAATGAAAGACAGTGGTGTGATCTCATGACATGGGATACGGCCACATCGCTGAAGCTAAGCAGGTTTGGGTCTGTTCAGTGCCTGGGTGGGAGGTCACTTGGGAATCCTATGTTCACTGCCTTGAGTGGGATATAAAAGTGGGGTATAAAGTACTAAGTTATCTCTTGCATCCTGTCATACATAATCAATCTTCCCCAGAATCACCAGCAATTCTCTTGCAAAAGTACAGTGTATCTTTGCTCCTCTTTTCAGCACTATCAGGAGGAAGGGTAAGATAGGAACATAAGAACAACTCTGTTGGATCAGAACAAAAGGTCTGAAAACTGAAATAAATTTATTTGTTGATGGCCCTTAATATGAACCTTTGAATGTGACTACCTTGGCATCTGCTTTCATTTCATAAAAGATGGTTCTCTGAATCTGATATTTCCTTTACTCAAAAGACTGCTCTGGGCTGGGGGGAAACCTATGTAAGTCATGGATCAACTGCTTGGCATGTGAGTTGTTTACGCTCCATTTAAGCCATTGGTTTATTAGGTTAACCTTTATTTGACCCAATGGAAGGGCCCCCCCCACCTCCTTGAGGCAGTCATTAGTTGGGCTGTAACCGATATTCCCAAGGAGAAACTCCATTTAAGTTGGAAAAAGAAAAATCAATGAGCAGATGACACTAAGAACTAACGAACAGTTTGAGAGGCATATCCCTTATTCTAATCCTTCCCAGAGCTGAAGAAATAAGCAAACACACCTTGCCTTCAAAGCACTAATAATATACCTGTGAGAATGCAATTCCAAAAGCCACTCCAGCTATGATCCCCATATTTGTCTCCATAAAACTGGTCATCAGATCGTAACAGCCCTGGAAAAAAAAGCAGCCAATTACTCTTGATAGGGATATCCACTTGCCTCTGTTTTAGTGCTCAACGAAGGATTAGACAGTTTGACATGCACTTCAGCACCACTAAGTATACTAATGAGTAACCCAAGATTGTGGGAAGATTGAGTGAATCTGATAAACTGCATACAACTTTTCAAACTTTACATTTTAGGGTATGGTTACCATAATGTATCTTTCTTTAAAGCAGTATTTCCCCAACCTGGTGCCCTCCAGATGATTTGGATTACAACTCCCATAAGCCCCAGCCAGCATCAGAAGAATACATTTTGTCTGGGGAAAATGAGCTAAAGATTTAGCAAACTAGGACAAAATGTGTTTGAAAAATTCCTGCTGAAAACCTTTGTTGAAATGGACAAGGGAGTGTCCACAACTTCCACACACTGGCTTCACTGAGAGTACTAGTCAGTGGATTTCACCAGATCAGGGCTGATCTCTTAACAACTTCATGTCCTGGCTTGGTGACTCACTAACTTAAATGGGACCATGAGGCTGAAGCATCAAAATACCCCAGCATAAGGGGCCTGAAGGTTGAAAACAAAACAAAAAAAAGTATGCTATACAAATGCTCTCAACTTTGGTGAACATTTCTGAAACTCATCAGAATTCAGTATTGCTTGCTATCTATTTCATAACTCTTTTTAATTCATCTGCCCACACTGTGTATTCTTAAAAAAACTGTTGCAACATTCACAACAAATTACCTGACAAAATATGTCTCTCCTGAGAACATTTTATAATTAAAGAACAAACTCCTTATTTTCACCCTAATATTACTAATCTCTTATTAATATTTTAGGGGGAAATGGACTCATCAGTAGTTATGAATAACTACTCTAAAGATGAGATTAATATCAGTTAAACTTCTTGGCATTATTCTGTGAATAAAGCATATGTCTAAATCTATAACAGGAGGTGATGGACAGCAAAAACAAAAAACAAAAATACATCTGTTTGGGCAATCCACAAACCACTTCAAACCATCTGATCTACATTAAATCCAGCTTCATTCCTGTAGTAGGTCAGCTTCTCTCTACTAGATCAGAGCTCTTGTGTGCCTTTGCTCTAGCTTTGGGAGCTGGGATAGGAAATCAATTGTTTGCAAATATAATCTTAGGCCTTGTTTGATGAGCCAGGTGTTAATAATTAAGCATGCAGGAACCTCATAGGAGTTAGGAAAAAGAGAGAACAAAAAGATTCAACAGCCGATCTTCTCTGAGAAAGCTCTAACCCTGTGTTATACAGATTGATTGCCTATGTGGGCTAAATCTAGGAATATGGGATAACACAAACTGGCCTGCTATTCACCTTGACCACAGCATTGGAATTGCCTGTGATGACTCATATCTCTCTAGTATTTTTTCTCATATTGTAAAGAGGGCTTCAGCACAAAAAGACCCTGGATTAGTTCATGTTAGAAATGTGAAAATAAGTATAAAGGTATTGGGCACTGATCTAATGTTATATTTAACGATGATTATACACAGATGGGCTCCATCTCCCCCCCCCTGAATTCCACATTGGGCTTTCAAGATGCTGCTGCTCACCTGGCTAGGCAATCTCTTATATTTGGAAGAGAAACATGCCCTAATGAGAAGAACAACCTTGCATAGCTGTTGAGAACCAAACCCTGAAAAATGTTGGTCTTAAAACGACACTGGGCAGGACAAAAGGAGTATAAGGGAGCTACAACTCCACTTCTTTCCCTTCCCATTGCAAAATGGGAATCACTTCAGGGTGCCTTGTGGACTTGCCAGCCCATTCGCTGAGCCCAAATGAAAGATGCTAGCTGGGTTGCCCTGGTACAGCTTCCCATTTCCTGTGCACCTGCCAGCATGGGAAACAAAGGTCTTCTAGGCTTTTTAGCCTGGGCAACCAGATTCTCCCAGGCTGTATGATAAAATCATAACCAAGGAGCCCCCACCTTAAGCAAGGGAAAATCTCCCCCACCCCAGCAAAACTGCAAAAGATGGCCACCCTCAGTTTTTCCATAAGGAGAGAAAAATAGCTGTATCTCAAAGGAAGAATTATAGTTATTATCACTTTTTATCATAACAGCTTTTCACTTGTGACTGCATTTATATACCTACTAAGAAAGGTCACCTTTAAATAAAAAATAACCCCCCCCCTATATTTTTCCACATTGTAACAATATTTCATTGTGTAACTGTTAAACTGGAATAAGTAAATAAAATGACAGGGAATGGATACAGTAAATCAACATTAATGCTGTTATATGAGAGTCAGGCTGAACAGGAAAAAGTTCTGTTCCAGTACTAAAGAGGTATTTATTCATTTTTTTATACATCACAGAAATCGTGAGTTGCATAAACCCGTATTTTCTACATGTTTCTTCATCTCATTTGTTCTCACTCGTGCTCACTAAAATGCTGTGCTTTTTGCAATCCCTTTTGGCTTTCGGGTCAAATGTTGCTGTGTTCTGCCTCCAGCTCTACGACTCCAACAGCATTTATAACAGGGGCAGTAAACATGCCTAAAGAATCATGGATCTTATGTCAATCATCTCTATTTTCTCAGTTCAAGCAGGCTGTTAGCATCCAGTACATGGCACGTCTTTCAGAAAACTACTTGCAAGATGTTGAAAAAAAGCAACAGGTGAGGACAGAAGCGATGACTGGCATAACTATCAAGGTTATCTGAATCTACTTGCTGCATTCTCCAGCCGTGTCAGCTCTGCCTCTGTGGAGGAAGTTTTCTGTCAGAATGAGAATCAGGGGCATGGGAAGTTAGCTCAGGGATCACTGGGAAATGGGAGAAGCATATCTTCTCTGTCGGAATATGAGAAACACCAGCTCTAGAATGCAGCCAAGCAGTCGGATGAACCGGTAAGACTGCAGCTAATTCCCCAGGTGCCCCCTTTTCAGCACATTTTGCCTTTTGTTGTGGAGAAACCTGAAAAATATGCAACTAAGCAAAGTGGTCCATACCTTCTGGTTTATTTTAGTAGCAGCAATGGTAATGTTGGCCAGGTCTGAGGGATTGCAGTCAGTGGCATTCATGCAGCAGCTTGGGGGGATGCCATGTTCATAAAAATAGTGACTAGTACTCCAGTTGGTGTAGTTCTGGACACCACAGCAACTCAGCTAAAAATAATCAGAAAGGATAGTAGTTAGACCACAGTTAGAAAAAGCAGGAAATACTTCATGTTCTTACTTCAAACTATACCAACTATTACAAAATGACTGCTCCCCACATCAAATGGGGGGCGCCTTTTGCGCAGTCGCATCCAGCCGCCCCCCAATCCCATACGGCTCCCGGCAGTAAGCCTGGATAGCCCCGCCCCCAGGCTGGACACCTGGAGGTAGCTGCCTACCTTTGCCAGGTACCAAATCCCAGCTGGGGAAGCATTGCCAGGAGAGAGTTGGCCAGGTAAGGGGAGGGATCTTCTTCACAGGTACGCAGGTGCTGCTATGTTATGGTGGCTGTTGAAGGACCGGAAATGAATTTTCCTGCATTGGCAGGTTTTGCCTTCCCCGTAGCAAAACGTCACAACTTTGGCGGTTTCAGGCCTTGGGCGGAATCCTTTAGTCTATCTTCCCTAAATTGGGGGGGTGTCGTGAAGCAGTGAGTCACGCCCCCCCTGCGGAGACAATCCCAGGGTTCCCTGTTAAAGGGGTTGTTTTGAGGGACGGCATTGGCCATACGCCGTTAGGTTGTCATTGCTCTCCCCTGCAACAGTGGCAAAATGGGGGGGGGGCTCTCTGCTTGAACAGACATTCTCCAGAGCCAGCCCAATTCCCAAATATTCTGGATAACCCTGATGTTCCCCAGATACCCGGCCGGGGACTGGGAGGGATAAATGCCCAATGCCTAAGCCAAGGTCTCCCTACATCTGAAGTTTTAATAAAGTTGTGGCCAAATTTTAATCCCGTAACATGTTGTCTTGAGTCATTATTCCATGTGGGTGTTGCCCAGGGTCGGGGAGTCTCCGCCTGTCCGCACAAAAGCAGCAGTGGCCATTGTAAGGGGGGGGCAGATCCATACAGCCGCCTTTTTGACACTGGTGTTGCTACGCTTTACCTGGGCAGGATATGATGGTAGTGGTGGGGATGGGGAACTTGTGGCCTTCCAGGAATTGCTGGATCACAATTCTCACCATCCCTGACTATTGGCTTTACTGCCTAAGGTTGATGGAATTGGACTCCAGCAATGTCCAGAAGGCCACATATTCCTCATCCCTGGCCAACACTGACTGGTTGAGGGGTCCTTCCAGCCCTACTAGGAGATGCCAAAGACTGAATCTGGGATCTTCTGCCTGCCAAGCATATACTACAGGCCTTCTACAAAGAGCACCACATGCTCACAAGCACCATCAGACTTCTGGGGTTCTCGAACAGAATAAACATTGTCAAACATTCCAAGTGTGCTTCAGCAAATGCTTCTCAAGTGAGCTGGGGAATAACCAGTGAGTCATGTGTGCAGGCACTGATCAAAAGATAGTAAGGTTATCAAATGCTGGCAATAAATGGTTAGCCTTTCGCATTAACACCAGGAATAACTGGTCATTAACAGATCACAAATGGATAAATGCGTATTTAAAAGCACCATTTCCCTTCCCAGCATCCAATGACAGCTGATTGTCCCAGCCAAAAATCTGCAACAGCTTCCAGTGGTTACTGCAGTCTATATGTAGGTTCCTATATGTCTGAGATTTGTCAGTGTAAGGCAAAAAGAGGTGAAAGAAACTAGAAAGATGAAAATGACTGCTCAAGTGTTGCAACCGATTGATTATGTTCAATCCACAGACAACATTTCGAGCAACTGACAATTCTTATGTCGCAACCGGAGAAGAGTATTGGCTTTAGTCTTACATAGTTGCAACCTTGAACTTACACTCTGTTGTACGTCATCCACTGCATGGCTCTTCTCATCGTTTCCATTGTAATTCTGGATGGCTTCAGTGTATGTCCTAAGAAATGTGTCCTTGATCTAAAAGGGAAATTTAGACATTATGGTAAGCTGTATTGGACCCACATGCAGAATAGATTTTCCAGTGCTCAAGTTCTCAGCCTGAATGAGCGACCAGGGAAATGATACTTTTTTTAAAAGAAATGAATGATTTTAGACACAGGAGGAAAAGAAGAAACTGCCATTCCTCCTGAAGTGTACATTCAGCAATGACAAAAGTTATCTTAGAACAGTCAGTAGTCCTTTGTGTTGGCATTTACTACCAAGGGCTGTAAGTTAAATCTTCCATTCATTACGTAGAGGGAAATGTCAAGGAGTCAGAGGCATCAGGTGAAAAACAGAAGGGAAATATGGTAATAGAAGAAAGAGACAAAGCTTCCTGGCAGCAGCTTCATTTCCCTGAATTAACTCACTTTGCCAAGAAATGCATCACTACCAAGGATGCATCTCACAGTATCAAACTAACTTAATACAGAAGTTGAAACTGGACCAAAGGCCTGTTGAGTGTGTCAGGCTTTTTTGGTTTTTTGTCCTTCTATGACTGCGAAGATAAGTTTGTAAGTGAGCAATGTCTACTGAAATTCTGAAAAGCTAGAGATAAAAGGGAATAATATTTTCAATGTCCTGCACAATCCCTTACCTATTGATGAGCAGAAGAAGAATACATTTTTGAAAAGAAGGGAACATGGGGAAATTAGCTTAATTTGGGGAAATTAGCTTAATTTGCATCACTTTTTCTGATGCAACTGTTAACATTTATTTTTGGTGAATAAATTTGATGTGATTTTTTTAAAAGTACAAAGCATGTACAATAAATCCTAAATTGAAGCCCTTACTTTCCTAAACCAATATACATGTTTGAAAGGAAGAAGAAATCCCCTTCATATTTGCTTCCTAGTGACTGGAATATTAAGATGGAGGGGAGAAAAGGGAAATACCAGTCCACAGAAGAAGCACTGATTTATTGCAGTACAGGGTACTTGTGGGCAGGAATGCCCTCAGGATCAAAAAATGCCAACACTTCAGAGTGTGCAAAAGAGGTGGTAGAGGGCATGAACAGAGCTTAACTGACTTTTTTTTTTTTGCCTTCTGATCCAAAACAGCAAATGCACAAGAACAGCTTGGATAGACCACGTCTCAGACCAAAAGGGACCAAAATTTACCCACTAATCATAATGGTTGTAATCCTTATGCAACCCAATTGTGGGATAGCAATGTATGAGACAACTGACATTTCCAAGATGCATATAGTCTGCCCAATTTTAGCATTTGGGTACTAACCTATAGGGTCCTAACAGCCAAGCTTTCTGACAGAACACCTGAAGTCAAGTGATTGGAGAGAATACCTTCTCTGTCATGAAAAGGAGTTGCTGGGCTCAGGGGTGGGGTGGCAGGCTGAGATGGATGAAGAGGGGAAACAGGAAGATGACATGGGAGGGGGCTGAGACCAGGGAACATAGGCTGGAGGAAGTGTGTGCTTCCCCCTCCTATGATATGGTTGCCCCAGCTGGGGAAGCAGGACTCCCATCTTCCCCCTCCCCTCATGGGGAGCAACAGGATCACTGCACCACTAGGTGCAGAGGAGGCAGAGGCAGAAAGGGAGGACACAGCCTGGTCTCCCAAGACCTAGAAGTGCTCCTGTTGCTAGGCAACAGTTTCAGCCTCCTTGGTGCAGTGGATGGCAATCACTGATGCAGGTTGCAGCGGAGGAAGGGGGTGCGGTGGGTGCGGTCTGCCCCGGGTGTCACCACTGAGGGGTGTGTGTGTGTGACAAAATGCCTGGTGGCACTCACCGCAGGATCTGCAGTACACGTCTCTCCTGGGAGAGATGCAGTGGCTTGGGTGCACGCAGGCTCCACGCTGCCCAAATGGTCTGCCTGCCGCCTCCCACCCCCACCCCCCCAGCTGTAGGGTGGCTGAGTGGGAGGAGGCAGGCAGACTCTGGAGGTCCTGTGGTGGGCCCTGGGTGCGCCGCTCTAGGTGCCCGAGTGGCTTCCTCTGCCACTGCGTGGTTGTCAATCTCAAACTGTTCATTTTGGGTATGAGTGTTTTGTTTTGTTTTGAGTAACGTTTTGGATGAACACTTTTTGTTTATTGTGCTGTGGTAACAGATGATTTCTTGCATTTTTATCTTTTCATAAGTCACTTCAGGATTTCCACTTGTTGTAAGAATCAATGAACAAATTTAATAAACTTAAGTACTTAGGTTTTTAAGCACTCTTAAGAGAAAAACAACAAATCACAGTATGCATGAAGTGGGCTGAGAGACATTTGCATTATAGACCCTAATTGTATTCTTATTTCATTGTAGGCTTATCCATACTTACCTTTCCTCTGCTCTTTATGGGCACAGTCCGCAGTGTTAAGCTCTGTATCTGAGCCCCCTTTATTTTTGCTCTGGAGTTTCGCCCACAAAAACCCGCTCATTAATGCTCAATCAGGGTGAATGTCAATCAGCACAAAACCCGAACTGACATTTGCTCCAATTCAGCTTTATAGAGCTGGCTTTTGTGGTGAAAGTTTGGAGTAATAAAACAAAACAAAACAAAACACTATGCTTAGACATGGAAAGAGCAGAGCAAAAGGTAAGTGTCCATCCATAAGCCCTGTGTCTCACTAACCCACTTTTATCCTTTTCTTTCCCTTTCCTCACTCTAGCTCTGCTGCTGCTTTTTAGCACAGGAAATACACAAGATTTACAAGGCAGCAAAACAAACTAGGTTAGTTTGGCTTTGCATTCTTGGAAATCCGCTCAGCATTATACAATCAAAAGCCTGTTTGGCTGAAGTAGCAGCATTTATGTAAAGAATTTAAGGTATTTTGCTCTCTTCAGCATATATGACAGGGTAAAGAAGATCTTGCATGATGAGCATATAAATAAATGTACAGTAACTCAAAAATAAACACTGAACAGCAAAAGCCTAAAGCTTTAGGCTAAATCCTTTCATTTGGAATGATAACAGGTTTTGTGTTTGTGGGTACATATAGCTGCCAAGTAAACTGTTGGACTCTGCAGCCTTGGGTAATCATACCCAGTATCCTAAGAGGCTGCAGCAAAATCTGCTCAGAGCCCTGCTGCCACCACCTTTACCAACATGTAATTTATACTCACCTCATGGCGAAACACAAACCCTGAAATGCCAGCCACAAGCTCAGCCAGGAAGACCAGAGACAAGAACATAGCATACTGAAATACAAGAGGAAATGGGGAATGGAACAGATTACTCACACTGCAGGGAGTTTTCCTCCTACGTATTTGGATGCATTTTTTAAAAGCAACAATTCAGGGAATTCAATAAATACTGTATCTACACAAAGTGCAATTTTACAAACAGTTTTAGGAGAATGTCAAGAATGTTGCTCAGCAAAAAAACTGGGTGCCAAATTATCCCACTGTTTCCCTTTTCCTCAAAATTGCAATTACTAATTGCAAAACAGGTGGGGGGGAAAGAGAAGATGAATCTTCAATGGAGGCTGGGAAAACCGATTATTGTGGTAAACCCAATTTGTTTCAGATATGAAACCTGTCTAGACAGCTTGGTTACATACTTTCCTGAAAAGGGCTAAATGCCAAAATTAACAAAGGGGGTGTACAATCTGGGCTTGGGTAGGCAGGCAAGCTCCAGGGTTTAAAGCAGTTCTTCCCCATAGCATGTATTTATTTTGGTAATCAGAGTTCACCCTAAGAAAGCTAATGTCAGTCACTAAATCTGAGCTCATGTCAATAAATTAAAATGCTATACAGGCTTGGATTGAAAATATAATCTTATCTGTGTCTACTAAGAAGTAGTAGGGTAAGTGTGCACAACAGTATTTCCCAACCTGATGCCCTCCAGATGTTTTGGACTAAACTCCCATCACCCTGGAGGGCACCAGATTGAAGGCTGGAATATAGAATTGCAGCCTGCAGCTTTCTTTCTTTTATTCAAAACCAGTACAAAAAGGGTAGATAACACAGGTTCCAGCCCTAGCTATAAAAACTGGCAGTGGGGATATTAATGCTTATCTTATGAGGTGTTGTAAACATGAAAAAAAAGAAAGAAAAAAACGAACTCTTGTCACTTCCCCTGAGTCTTGGAGAGATTGCTGCCTTGAAATTGTCCTGCCTTGTTATTTTTACGGTCTTTATTGTTTCATGGTGTGTTCTGCTGTTTTACTGATTTAATTGATTTGGGACTTTTAATTGGATGTTAAATTATGGGTTTTTGGGGAGAGGGCAGGGACAAAGCTGTTTTTCTCTGAAATTATAAGGCAGGATGACAATAGTTTAAAACAGAAAAGTGTAGAGGGATGTAAGGTAAAGGGACCCCTGACCATTAGGTCCAGTCGTGACCGACTCTGGGGTTGTGGCGCTCATCTCGCATTATTGGCCGAGGGAGCCGGCATACAGCTTCCAGGTCATGTGGCTAGCAGGACAAAGCCGCTTCTGGCGAACCAGAGCAGCACACAGAAATGCCGTTTACCTTCCCGCTGTAGCGGTACCTATTTATCTACTTTCACTTTGACGTGCTTTTGAACTGCTAGGTTGGCAGGAGCTGGGACCGAGCAACAGGAGCTCACTCCGTCGCTGGGATTCGAACCGCCGACCTTCCGATCGGCAAGCCCTAGGTTCTGTGGTTTAACCCACAGTGCCACCCGCGTCCCTGTAGAGGGATGTAGCAGGTTCTAAATCAAAGGAACTGGGATGATTTCATGCCTAAATGGATCTTGCTGAAATATCTATCCTATGTGAACTCAGTGCTACTCAGGAACTGCACTAGCACAGTTAGGATCTACACGTGCCTCATTTCAGGAAGCTCTTGAGAAGGGCATGATTCAGCTTAGGTATCACTCAAAATCATTGCGTAGGTGGGATGCAATTTTTGAAAGTCCTCATGAAACATTTAAGTACACATTTATCCTAATGCACATATTTTTTGCAAGCAACTTTTCCTAGTATCATGCTTTTGTATGTAAATTTTATTAACGTATGCATTTTTGTTCCCACTGCCCCTCTAACATACATATCTTTGTACACACTTTTTTGGTTTGAGAAAAGCAAAATTTGACACACATTCTGAAGGGTCACTGTGTTCTGGTCCCCACAGGAGGTATGGATTAGGTAGGAGGGGGAGTCACATGCATGAAAATGCAGACAAACTGAATTTCTCTGCTGTCTCTAATTCAATGGCATTCAAAACACAAGGTAGGTCTTTAGAAAGGACTAAAAAAACACACAATTAAACCAGGAGCTCAAGAACAGAAACAAATTCCACTAGGATCAATGGGGCTTGCTTTGACATGATGGCAGCAATCTCCTGGGCCCCACAGAAACCCGATGTGTGCATGCTCAGGGCTTTCTGCTGAGAGCTTCCCCTGGCAGCAGCTGGCAGCTGGCTCACGGGTAGTTTGATTCTCTGCTTGCTCAAGCAAGCTAGCTGGGAGCGGCTGCCAGGGAAAGCTCTGCAAAAACCCACCAGGATGTGCCTATTGATCCTTTCCATGTGGACTTCCGGACTGCAGCCAAAATGCTTATGAATTAGCATAAACCCAAGTTAACCCAAGGACACACATTTGAGTGTGCTTGTCATTTTTCCCTCATCATAGCTATCATTGTCATTTGCACACATGGCAATAAAACTCACACCCACCCCGTTTTCCCTAGTCTATACTTGAATATCTAGGTAAAATGAAATATTCTAATAATAAAAAAACCTTCTGCTTTCTTCTAGTTCACATTAACTTCATTGATATATGCATGGAAATATTGTGGGGTTCAAGGCACTTTTGGCATTGTTTAAAAGGCTGGTGGTCTTTTAAAACTATGTGCTTGTTCAACACAGTTGCTTATTTCAACTGTACTCATGGCTCATTTAAAACTCAGATTTGGAAAACTTTGGAATGGTATTCATCCACAATTGTTAACATCATTATTTGGGGAGGGGGCAGACATTATGTTGGGAGGGGCAGAACTGAGATATCTGTGATGCAATTGGTTAGTTAAGTATTTCTATTTATTTACTTGATTTAGGGGGGTGGCAGCTGCCCCACCCCATCCCTGGCTATGCCCATGTGGCTGACATAATCACACCTTAACCCTTAGAGTTCTCTGAAACTAGATCCTGTTCCTATTTCTAGAAAATAAGGAATAACAGGAAGGTACGGTATATCCAGCCTGCATATTACTAATTCACACAGTTTAAGGATAAGGAAAACTGCAGTTTTACTAAGGGCTGCTTCCTAAACCTGCAATCCTAACCCCATTCACCAGAAGTAAGCCCCACTGAATTCAACAGCCCTTATTTCAGAGTACACATAGTTAGAATTATGCTGTAAACTATGTTTTAAGAGTCAGTATACAGTATACTAAGGAATAAAAAAAAAACATGTGCAGAATGAAAATGAGGATTACATATTTCAGTGCCCATAACATTAAAATATCTCCCTGCAAAGAAACCAGCCAGTCAGGAACATGACTAGGTTTAGAGCCCTTTTTCTAATACTATGCCTTTCCAGAGGCAAATGTATTTCTTGCATTGCAGAGAATATAAACACGAAACCTCACTTTAAATTCTGAAGTTCCAAAGGACTGTGGCACATGGTGCTGTTGTTTTGAATGTGTGGCTCAACTCTCAATTTTGGGATTATTCCTATACGTCACTGCCAGGACGTTATACCAGGAGCGACAGATTTCCCATATGCATCTCTTTTTAGTAATTGTACTCCCTTGCTCTGTGTGTGCCCGTGTGTGACTGAAACCTGCTTGGCATCTGTTTACACGTAACAGAGAAAATGGCCACTTTAACAATTTCCAGCCCTCCAGCAGCACCAAGTTATTTGGCTGGATACTCACCAGCTTCAGCATCCATGGGCTGCCACGACATGTGGCAAAGCAGCCAAACAAGCCAAAGACGATAATCGTGGTACCCGTCCCAATGAGGACATAAGGGGCATTAGTGGAGTTTTCAGCAATGAGAGATATATATGTGCTTAAAGTCAGCTTCCCCCAGACACCAACAGCGAGAAGGATAACACCAGTTATCTGGAAAGTAAGAAGCAGAAAGTCAAGGTCAGAGTTTATAAGGATCAAAATATGGTAATACTGAACACACAGACATTTTTAAGTGTAGCAAAACTGCTGTTGTAGCAACAATTTTTTTAAAAAAAGTAGGTTTTTATTAGTTCCACAGAAGCTTAGAATACAAAATATTCCTTCTCTGTTTTGAAGCCTGTGTGGCAAGCAGAACCAAAAGTTCCATAGCAAATAACCAGCAACCCACTCATGTCATTTTAGGAAACAAAGCATCCAGTGTACTTAACGGGTCCTTGCACCAAATTCTTTCGACCTATCCTTTCTTATGCTTTCTCTGCCATGTAGAAATGCTGCTGATGTGAGATACAATTCAGAAGAAAGCTCAAAAGATGCATTTAATCCAAAATGAGTTTTACATTCACAATGGGGGCTGATATTAAACAATGCCTGTTTAAATTTCAAGTGTCTTGATCTCCTAACCTACAAGATCAGAAGCTCAGTCTTTGGGCCTTTCTTTAGAAGTGTGGGAAAGAAGCTGTAGGGCTCTCAAAATCTAGGAAGATTTGTTTCTATGCCACATATTATCCATATAGCCTGAGCACAACGCCATTGTTCATGCCAACCGTTACAGCATTGACACTGAAATACTGCGTGCTTTGTATTCCTGCTGGTGCAGAGATGGATGCTGTAATCCAGAGGCACATATGTGTTCTTTGCTGACATCTAGTGGACACAGTAAGATGGGCCATTTGTGCATGTGAATACAGCCACTTCTCTCAGGTGTTATGTCTGAAATCTGCAAAAACGTCTTTCCCCCCTCTGCATTAACATGTTTGGAATCCAAGTTGCACAGGCAAAATAGATATTTGCATGGTTTTGGGGTGCAGAACTTAAGGTTGGCAAGTCCAGTTAAGTGTATATTTTTAAGAACAGACTAAAGTAAATAAATAAAGTGGTAACATGTAAAACAAGCATTCATCAAGTACTTTTAAAACATGCTGAGGAAACAGCTTCCCACACTCCTTTTTCTCAGCAGCCACTTATTACTACCCATTTAAAAATGCTCAGTCTCACTGCATCCTTGGTTTGGATAAATAAAGGCACTGTAGAATAAATTATTTTAAGGAAATAAACACCACATAACAGATGACAACCAGCAATATACTGATTCTAAAGAGCTTGTTTATTAGTTCTTAAAAAGCCTTTACTTACTTAAATTTAAAACAGACATTTCATAATTATGAGGGAAAACGAAGAACTAATGTTGCCACCAGAGGAAGAAGCAAATAATACCAGTTCTTTAGTCCAAGACAATAAAAATGTTTCAAGCTGTTCAGTGACTATTTAATTCAGCATAAAAGAAGTGTTGCAGTCTTCTTCCCATTTATACTCAAATAACAATTCTGTAATCACATTCTTAAGGGCTCCTCTCTCCATCTTGTTCCACCTTTTTCCCAAATCCACCGAGTTTATTTTTACGAGGGGGAGATGTAGTGGTCAGGGAGAGCACAGGAGACAGGATATTTCTGATCATATCAGCAGACCTTGATTCTGGCAGGGTCAATGACTGAGCTTTCCCCTCAACCTTCTTCATCTCTATTCCCCCATCAACAGATGCTCGGAAAGAGGCCCTCCTGACATAGGAGACTTTGACCTGATTACTTTAGCTTGATCTCAATCATGGTGTCAAGTCTAATTTTGCTTCCAGACTGAGCCATGTGCCATGCTCAACAGAACAAAGCAGACTGGTGCATATACGTCTCTACACCATGTGATGGAAAACAGATATCCAAGTAGAAATCGTTTTAACTTGAATCTCGTCTTTTCATTATCCTGTAAACCCTTCTTGGTTCAACTTTTTTTTAAAAAAAAAAAAAGATACAGTGCCTATTTTTCTCCTACTGTATATGACTAAGATGCTGCTGAATACTGAGGGTAAAGCCAATACTGGTTCTTACTTGCCCAAAATGTAATTATTTGGATGGTACAATAATGTGTGAGTTGCTTAGTAACCAAACCTTTTAACGTTCCAAAACATGTATAATTTGAACATGACATGTTGCATGAAAATTAAGACTGTGGAAAATGTTTGTTTTAAAACTATTGTTTTAAAACCATTTCCGCTGTGTAAATTGTTTCTTTTAAATATTTATGTTATGAAATGCATCTTTATTTAGGAAGAATGGAAACAATCTGACCACTAGGGGCTTCCATGCCTTTCATTGGACATTACTGTACGGCTGCATCTTGGGTGGGGCTTACGTTCCGGGGGTGGCAACGTGTATATACAAACATGGATATACTGTATTCATTCAAGCCACCACCTTGGAAGGTCCCCACGTGAGCATCCTTACATTTCCAGAGCTGTGTGATGAGCGGGCCTTGCCCCCCCAAGCAAGGCAGAGAGATTTTGTACTTTCAACGTGTGTTGAAATCACACGTCTAAGTTGCAATCATACTGTACAATTCTGGGTAACTACTAGCATGGCAAGATCACAGACATGCTGTTCAGGGTTTTCTTCTTTAGATCCATCCACTGAACTAGTGGCTTAGGCTGATTTCCCCATACCAGAAGACTGAATAACGGTAAGCCATATGAACCAAGGTTGTAGGTTTGATCTCCGTATGGGACAGCTGCATATTCCTGCATTGCAGGAGGTTGGACTAGATGATCCTTAGGGTCCCTTCTAACTCTACAGTTCTATGATTCTATGAATTGGGGTTAAGTGGTTTGGTTTGGTTTTTGCAAATAAATAAAAGGTTCTGTTTTATGCTACCATTAAATTACACCATATATAAGATTATTTAAAATTTTATAATGTAACATTCACCCTTTCTCTCCACATTATATTGTATCAACAGTATACTGAGTGCAGTTTTCAAAAGTAAAAAAGAGGGGTTTCATACAGAATTTCTCCTTGGTACAAAATAAAAAAATTCCTTCAGTAGCACCTTAAAGACCAACTAAGTTTATATTTTGGTATGAGCTTTCGTGTGCATGCACACTTCTTCAGATACATCTGAAGAAGTGTGCATGCACACGAAAGCTCATACCAAAATATAAACTTAGTTGGTCTTTAAGGTGCTACTGAAGGAATTTTTTTATTTTGCTTCGACTCAGACCAACACGGCTACCTACCTGTAACTGTCTCCTTGGTACAATTACTTCTCTTGAGATACATTCAGTTCATACTATGCCTCGGGCAGCACTTATGATTATACAGGAAAACACAAGCGCAAGACTCTGACAGCTCAGTATGGTCTGGAAGGATATCTCTCCAGTGATACACATCATTGGAGAGGGCCGAAAGATAGGAATTGCCAATGAGAGCATTATATACTAATGGTGAACTCAATTCTCCAATTGCTGGTCCTCATGTAGCCAAAATGTCACCATCAGCTCTCAAGAGGGAAGTATAGGACATCTTCAGGGGGTGGGTAAGGTTTTTATACGAAAAAAGCTGGGGGGGGAATCCTCCTAAAAATAGTGTGGGGGAGAGAGAAACAGCCCAGTGAGCATTCAATATGGTAAGTGGGAATGGAATAGAGTATCCTGGAAGACAGCATAGCTTGGTGGCTGGGAGGATTCCATTGCAGGTCCCACTTGTCTCGGCTGCTTATGATCTGAAGTTCAGAAAGGTAGCATAGAAATAAATCTCTCTTCCACCCAAATGAAACATGGAAGGTATACATCTGTGGCATATCCAGGTGCCGTGTTTTGGAATCCGGCTCTCTGGACAGGGGCACTGATTACTGCAATCCAAACGGGGATCATGCTGATCCAATGCTACTGAAAGACTAGTGGAATCAGCATAGAACAGCCAGCATATTTTCTCAGGACTGCACTCAGCATGTGCTGGAGGGAGACATCTATCACCTTCCTGTTAAACAACAGCATCACTGGTAATGACTTCACAAGTACCAATAAAGACTTTCCACTTATTCAGGCAGAGACCATGTGTTTCAAATGAAATTTTATGCAGTGGGCATATGCTTTAATGGTGTTTCAGTGGGCCGAAAGGAATTTTAATGAAGCCTTGTATACTTGCAGCTTGAGGTTTTGTGCACATTCCTTGCACCTGACAAAGGGAAGGCCAGAGCTGAGAACTCAGGCAACATAATGAACAAATGATCTCAGACCAGGGAGTGTGGGATAAGAGCAACAAGCAGATGAGCAAAGTTTCACTGGCCTGGGGCAGTGTCATGCTGGCTGCAGAAAGGGGCAGCCGTGGGCTAACAATAGCCCAGTATCTCAATCAGGATGTGCAAGATAGCTATAAATCAAAAAGAGGTTATGATGACTACTCTAGTGTTAAACTAAGGCTGAGTGGCTGATTGCCATGGGGCAGCCACCCAATAAATCTGGCTCAGCTTCATTTCAATGCACTTCTTTTGGCATCTATTTGTCATATTCACTGCATTTGCTCTTCTAACAAGGCTCATCTTCTTTGCTCCATTTTAATCAGCATTTCTTCTGCAACACACAAAGGTAATGGCTTATAATATAAAGCACAGGGCTGCAAGCATTTCTGCTCACTCTCTGATCCTGCAGGTTGATAAGGACATGTGTCAGGACAGTACACGTTTGCCAATTTATTTCTACTTTGGACAAGGCATTTTGCCATGAAAATGTAGGTTTAAATTCTAAAATCTCCTTGATGGGGTGAGTCAAGGGCAATTTGCAGTAATTAAAAATTAATCATAACATGCATGTAATTGGGCACTGGAGTAATTAGTTGGTTCATTCGTAGACTTCAAAAACTGAGTTTCGAAATGTTTCATTTTGGCATGAAAAGCAGGTATTACAGTACATGTCACTGTTTATGTAACAATAAGTTTCTAAAAACATAATTGGGAGCCATTTTACCTTGTGATTTTTAATTTTTATTTCAATGTCATTCTCTGTTTTATTTACCCTGCCTTGTGCAAAACTTACAACACTTGATCATTTTGTATTGATCAAATACAAATACAAATACGGCTCTGGACCCGTCAGCTGCTACCCAGGTATGTCTCGCCTTCTGCTGTGTGCACTGGATGGTTACCTCCTCCTACGTGGCCAATCCCCCCCTGGCAACACCTCCCCCAGCTGGATTGGACGGCTGGCTGTGTGGGCGGAGACCACAGGTGTCCAGCCCGGGAAGGTGGTGCCAGCCTCCGAACTGCTAAGGGCTGTCCAGGGGTTCCCAAGGGCTGCGCGCGGCCGCGCAAAATGCACACCCCCTTTTTATATGGGGAACGGTCATTGTTGCAAACTCCTCTGGGTATGAAATCAACATCAGGTGATCCACCTCCCACTACCTAAGCACATTGCTTGGAAGTAAGGACTCTGAAATCAATGAAATTTAAATACATTTTAAAAATATATCTTGGATCACATCTAACAGTGCAGTCCTGCCATATACATGCTTATTTCAAAGTAAGTCCCACTGTGTTCAATGTCACATTCTCAGTTGTGTCTAAATAGGACTACACTTGGGAAGGCAGGCGAACTAATATCAGTGTACTGGATGAAGCAAAGATCACCAGTGTTGAAGCAATGATTCTTCAACATCAACTTTGTTGGACTGGTCATGTTGTGCGGATGCCTGATTATTGTCTTCCAAAGCAACTACTCTATTCCAAACTTAAAAATGGAAAGTGTAATGCTGGTGGTCAACAAAAGAGGTTTAAAGACTGTCTCAAGGAAAATAAAAAATGTAGTATAAACTGTGAATCACTGGTCTGATAGTGTTCCAGTTGGAGAACAGCCTTTACCAAAGGTGTCATGTCTGACTGGAACTCAGAATGCAAGGGAGAAATGTGCTAAGAGGAAGGCATGCTTGGCAAATCCACACCATGATCAACTCCCACCCGGGAACCAATGTCCCCACTGTGGAAGGACATGTGGGTCCAGAATTGCCCTCCACAGTCACATAGGGACTCATTGTTAAAACCATGTTTATGGAAGACAAGCTTACTCAGCTACAAGTGATCACCAAAGAAGAAGAAGACAGTGTTACATATCTAACACCTCATTCCAGTGTAAAATATTCTATTCAGGAGTATTATATAGATTTGTAATGACACTAGTGATTTTGGCATCTTCATTCAGTGTTTACCTTCAAAAGCACGTCAAAATGCAAGTAGATAAATAGGAACCGCTAAAAGCGGGAAGGTAAACGGCGTTTTCATGTGCTGCTCTGGTTTGCCAGAAGCGGCTTTGTCACGCTGGCCACATGACCTGGAAGCTATACGCCGGCTCCCTCGGCCAATATTGCGAGATGAGCACGCAACCCCAGAGTCGGTCACGACTGGACCTAATGGTCAGGGGTCCCTTTACCTTTACCTTATAATTATTAAGAATATATAAGAGCTCTCATAAGTGAAATGGTAACATAAGGATCTGACTTGGTGGCACCCCCTTGGTTGGAGAACTGCATTGCCAAATTCTCAGAGTTGTACATTTCAATGGATGACTGTGTTTTGGTTTGCATATTGTTTCAGGAAGTGTGAATTAGGTAAATTTACCTTCAGATTCTAACTGAACCAAATTTCTCCCCCCCCCCAATCCCTACTAAAGAGACTGTTGGGGTATGAACAAGATCTCAACTTTCTTTCTCTGATTTATCACAAGGTACCTTATCAAATCGCTTTATGCTGCATTTCAGGGGCAAAACCAGACAGATAAGATATTCACCACACCCACACTGCATCATTTCAGTAGTACGAGTGATTCAGCAGCACATTGCAGTAGGTTAGGCTGAGAGATGGCCATTCAGCAAAACTCACCATCTGACCTTGGACAAGCAGGGATGTGAACCTGAGTGGCCTCAATCCACTACTCTCCCATACTAGCTCTGATTTTAAAAGGGCATATAGCAGCAAAAGCAAGTAGTTTAAGCTATCTCTAAATATCTTTGATGCTGTCAATGTACAACACTAAAATGAATCCAGATAAAACTATGGCACTCTGTGTGTGCTTTCCCAAACCCCTAGTTGTGGCTCCCTAGTTGTGGAATGCTCACCAGAGTTTGGTTACCAGACGTCCCCGTTTCCTGGGGACAGTCCCCGGATTTACAAATCAGTCCCCATACAAAATCAATTCAAGTTGAAAAGTGCCCCCGGATTCATTGAAAAAATCTGGTAACCTTACACCAGAGAGGCTTGCCAGGCACCGTCATTACATATTTTTAGGCAAAAATGTTTCTGTATAGCTAGGCCTTTGGCTGATTAACATTCAATTTCCTTTTAAATGATTTTGTGGGAAGGTTGTTATTGGTTTGCTTTCATTATTGTTTTTTTTTGTTATGTATTTTGTGTTTTTATTTTGCATTTAAATGTTGTGAACCATCCTGTGATTTTCAGATGACAGATGGTTTACAAACAAGCAAGCAAGCAAGCAAGCAAGCAGGAGGACAACAATATATAACTAGAGCCGGTAGTAGTGTATTTGGTAGTGGTGGGCCTGAGCCAGTGCCATCCTCCCAGCAGCAGTGCTCTTCTCGTCAACTAAATATTCTACTAAACTATTAAATATTCTGAAGATAAAAAGGATTTGTTTAAAATAATTATTGCATGCATGAAGGTATTTTATGGAAGACAGGTTACTTTTTATGGGAGAATTGACTAGACATTTCCCTTCATCTATATACTCACATAAAAGCAACCTGCCTTCCATGAATTGCTTCCATACATAATTTCAAACATACACACCTCATGTTTAGCAGCTTACCCAAACAGTAGCAAGCAAGTTTCAGATACCAATTCTCTGCTATATGTCCAATGGTTCAAAGGACTGATTCCCCACATGCCCTGCTTTTTCTGCCTGCTTCATTCTTGCACAGGAGTGAACATGTTCAATGAATTAACTGAAATCCATTTCCTGTGGCTAACTTATATGATCTGAGTTGGGCATTAAATGTTCCATTGAGAGAGAAAAACCTCTAATTACCCTGTTTCTTATGTGCTGGAGTTAACATAAGGAAACATCTGAAATCATAGTGCCAGTGATAAGTCATGGTACACTAGATTTTTTTTAAAAAAAAATCAAATATTTTAAGCCTTATCAATGAACATAGTAATACTTTTTATATAAGTGGAGCAAGGACAGAAAACTCTTCTTCCCCAGAGTACCACTGAGAAAAGAATGTGCTTGATTTTCTTGGGTGCTCCACTGAATCATTTGGTGCCAGCCTTCACATAAAGTAGCATTATGCATTAGCTGAACTACAAAGCCCATTCAGATTCTGCCCTCTCGTGGCAGGTTCTCAAGTATGATGCAGAATTAACTGCAATGTTTAAAATACTAAGATATGCAACTTTAAATATTGCTGGTGGTAAGAATCAACAGGTTATACCTACAAAAATGAATTGACTTATTTTGCTGTAAATGAAGGCCATACTTTCTAAGACTGTGTCAGAAAACTATGACTATACAATTCCTTGATTTCCTCCTCCTTTGTTCACCTCCTACTCTTCACAAGCAGCTTTAAAAGGTAGCCACTTGATAGAATGTTGGGGGGAAACCGTTTCCAGTTGCTCAAATGCGATACAACCTATGCGTAAAACATTAAAAAGCAAGAGAGAGAGAGAGAGAGAGAGAGAGAGAGAGAGAGAGAGAGAGAGAGAGAGAGAGAATGGCATTTGGCAACTGTGGAAAGAAAGGCCTCTGCTACGCCTTCCAATTTTTCATAGCTGCATTTCTTTCCTTTCATTAGTTCCATAGATATTGGTTGTCAGTATTACTGGGAACACCCCTTTCCCTCAGTCTGCAGCACAGCACAAAAATGCTGGCAATAGGCCACATCTGCAAACAAATAGCTGATGCCTTTATTTGATCAGGAAGCAATAGTGCCAGCAGGCATCTAATCACAGGTTAAACGCTCCAGGTCAAGGGAGTAGGAAAGGAAAGTAATGAGAAGCCAGTTGGCTATATTAAGAGGGGGGACTACTGTCCCCTTAACACATAACATTTGACCTGAAACTACAATAGAATCGGGAAAGCACCTCTATAAAATGAATGCAAACCACATTTTAAGAATATTGTGCCTGAAACTAAATGCTATATCAGGCACCCCCAAACTTCAGCCCTCCAGATGTTTTGGACTACAATTCCAATCATCCCTGACCACTGGTCCTATTAGCTAGGGATCATGGTAGTTTTAGACCAAAACATCTGGAGGGCCGCAGTTTGGGGGTGCCTGTGCTATATCATCAATAAAGTATGTGGCTCCAACTCTGTGTTTCCAGAAATAATGGAAATGTGAGTTGAGCAGATTAGAGGAAAGTTAAGGGTAGCATGATGGATAGTTCAGTTGGTAAAGCATAACTCTTAATCTCAGGGTCATGGGTTTGAGCCTCGTATTGGGGGGAAATATTCCTGCATTGCAGTGGGTTGGACTGGATAATCCTCGTGGTCCCTTCCAACTCTACAATTCTATGATTCTATGAACTCATTTCAGGCTTCAGTGCCTACTTGGGAGGGGGGACCTATTTAAAACTGTCCAGCAGGAAAGCATGTACAAGGAGAAAGTGGCAGTGGGGAAAGGGTTTTAAGCACCCCTTCCATCTACCAGTGTAAGTTGTGCCCACATAAACATAACAACTGCAGAACATGTTTCTTGTGGCCTCCATGCCATCCTGGTAATGTGCAATGTAGTTTTCAAGTTGGTGTGCTTCAAAGGTAGATAAATTAGCGGCTTTTAATCTGAAAGGATGGAAGTTCCAATATTATATGCAAATATTAGCAGTAGTTATATGTGCACTGAAAGTTATTAAGCAGAAAGTATCTCCAACATTTACAAAACATCAGAGAGATCAAATTGCTTTGAACACCTCTGTCCCATATTTACAACTTGGCTTCCTAGGTAATGGTCCTCTGAAAGCCATCAGGGAAGCCTTATTAAAAGGCTTGCTTCAGAAAGGGAATTCATAAGTAGAGTGTATGGCGGCAGCAACAGCAGCCTGTGTGGCTGCTTTTATTCTCCCACAGGTGCTGTCCAAAATGTTTTTGTGCTTTTAAAATTATACAAAATCACTGTGCAAAATTATGCAAAGCAGAGATGATACACTTCTGAAATAGAACCGCTTCCCCCATACAGCTGTACTTATTTAGCATATCAGCAGGAGCCTCAAACACTGGACAGATAGTCGTTGCTTGCATTCGATGCACGGTTGAAATCTAAAGGTATTCAAAGGGAAGGTGTCCTGCAGCTTCTGCCAATTAAGACAATGCCTAACTGACTTCCAAGCTGATACTAATGAGAGTTGCCCCACTCCTTTTTATTGAATGCCTTCATTTGATCTTCTACGTTGCTGAAAAATAGTAATCTGTCAGAGCTATCACAGGGGTTGAGGGGCAGAAATTAAATGGGATCTATTTAATGGGCCTTTGACCCTGCTCACACAGTTCAACTGAAGTCAAACAGACAAATTCTCAACTCAGCAGAAAACGATACTTTTTATTGGCCTGCCAAGTCACACACAATGGCCAGGGCCCTGAAGCATTTTCAATTATTTCAAGTGTTGGCCTTGGTACCCATTTTTCTACAGTTGTCATGTGAGGAGGCAATAGCTCAGTGGCGGAGCATGGCAGAAAGCACTAGGTTCCATTCCCGGCAACCCCAGTCAAAAAAGTTCTTAAGTAACAGGAGTGAGAAAGACTTAGGCCTGCAACCACAAACACACAGCCATCAATTTGATTCCTTCTTCCTTCTTTCTCTCTCTCCCTTTCTCCTTTTGTTTCTCACCTTCTCTCCCCACACCACTGCCCCAAATTCTCTCTTTCTTCCCTCCTCCTATCTGCAAAGCAATAAGCCTGACACTGATACAACCTGCATTTCAAGGTTAACTGCTGCACAGGGGCTGTGACTGGGGAGGTTGGAGGGTTACAGACCCTTCAAGTGTTCCTATTTTCCAGGGACAGTCCTGGATTTACAGAAGCCATCCTGATTTCTGATTTAATCCCAGAATGTCCTGCTTCCCTTAGGATATCCCTGTTTTCATTGGCGAATGTCAGAGGGTGTGGCAGACCCTCCAAGTGTCCCTATTTCCCAGGGACAGTTCTGGATTTAAAGAAGCCATCCTGGTTTCTGATTTGATCCTGGAATGTCCTGGTTTTGCTTAGGATGCCCCTATTTTCATCAGAGAAATGTTGGAGGGTATGGGGTTAATCTTTCCCTCCCCAGCTAAAATGCCCCCCTCCCCCAAATCACTCTATTGCACAGTAACACAGTAACCATGCATTTAAAAGGCTTCCATTGGCACAAAATGGAAGCTGTGCAGGAAGGGGCATGATGGTAGAAGCGGAAGGCCATATGGGAGGGCATCATGGGCTGGCAGTTCCCTATCCCCTGCAGAACAAGATGTAAACAGACTCCTTTATGACAGCACTTTTTTGTGTGTGGAAAACATTTTCCAAGCACTCAACATGTACACCTTTGTACCTAGCAGAATGCTGTACTTTCTTCAGAGAGCATGTTAATGGAATGTGTGGTTGCTGTATGGAATGTACTTGTAATAGAGTCAATGGAACACCAGTTCCCAATAAGAACAAACAACAGTGGGCTGACAACAACAGAAAACCTTCACTGGGTGTTGTTGTTTTTTTTTAGGATGGTGAGGGTATTGGAACAAGGAGTATTAAAGGTAAACTGTGGACAAGGACCTGATAAAGAATCAAGTGCTCCAGGCAAATAAAGGGAGCAGGAGAGGGCTAGAAGGAAGAGCCTCGGAGGGAAAGGGAGACTGACATTCACATGCTGATTTGAAGCAACCAGACAAATATTTGGTTGCAGGCCTCTAGTATTAATACTACCGGTACTAGTACGGTACTATAACTATTCAACCCCAGATTTAACAACCAATCAGATTTGGGTAAATGAAGACATTATCAACATTAAGCACACTACTATGCTTGCCCAACTTGCGCAGGAAGCATGCCAGCCATATCCAGGCCAGGCATCTGGTCATTTAATACTCTTCATTCTTTGAGCAAGCAGGCAGAGTAGGGATGGGCAATATCTGGTTTTCAATATTGTGATATATCACCAGCTAAACATCACGATATGCTGATATCCCACAGTGACTGAAATGAGAATGGAGCTACGTAGAGGCATTGGCTGGCTTCACGGTTTTTCCTGCATCCTGATTTTTGCCGCATCTGCTCTTAGGATTCACTGCCCCCAGTTTGAGGCAGGGGAGAATTGAGCCAGCAGAGTTAACGGGGGCTTCAGGAATCGAGAGAAGCATTAGCAGGCTTCACGGTTTTTCCCACATTGTGATTTTTGCATAGCAAGCACACACAAAATACAAACACACACACACACACACACACACACACACACACACGTCACAATACATTGGCAGGTCAAAAATTATGACACCAATCATGATATGGACTTCAAACCAGTTTTGGATGATATATCACCTAGCCCTAAGGGAGGGGTGGGCTGGAGACAGAGCTTCATTAGGTTTCAGTCCACCCGCAGCCTCTGTTAGAGCAGGTTGGTCACTGGGAGCTGTCCATGGTTCTGCATTGTACAGTACCTCCCTTTCAGAACCCCTGTGCAGAACAACCAAAGCCAGAAAGATTCACAAGCTTGAGATACAGCAAACAAAATTAACAACTAAATCCAGAATCTCAATAAACTACCAAGGGAACTGTACCGAGTTAAAAGAATAAAAACTGGACTGCAGGGGTCACTCTTTGGTATTGAATGGGAAGGGAATCAGGTATAGCAGCATGGCTCTGCTGAGACGCTGAAAATAAAAAGCAGAATCATATTGGAATATCACCTTCATAATGTTTATGGTGATGATCACAATCTGTTCTCAGCATTAACTATTCAGACGCTTGTCTTCTGAGGTACATAATAGAAAAATACAAGAAACAAAAATGTATAGCTGAAGACTAGGAGTTGCTGCATTAATGCACAGGGTCAAAGAAGCCCAGGGTGGGCGGGGGAAGGACAAATACCCACAAAGAATGACAGATCATAGAATCTCAGAGTTGGAATGACAGAGTTGGAATCTCAACTAAAACAACCCTGACAGATGCCCATCCAACCTCTGCTTAGAAACCTCCAAAGAAGGAGAGTCCACCACCTCTCAAGAGAATCCGCTTCACTGTCGAACAGCACTTACAGTGGACGCTTGGGTTGCGAACATGATCCATGCGGGAGGCACACTCGCAACCCGCAGTGTTTGCAACCCGGGTCTGCACGTCTGCACACACGCGGGTCACAGTTTGGTGCTTCTGCACATGCGCAAAGCATGATTTAGTGTTTCTGCACATGCGTGCATGCTGAAACCCGGAAGTAACCCATTCTAGTACTTCTGGGTTCGGCGCGGAGCGCAACCCGAAAAGACGCAACCTGAAGCAGCTGTAACCCGAGGTATGACTATATTGTCAGAAAGTTCCTCCTGATGTTTAGCTGGAATCTCCTTTCCTGTAACTTACCCTCAAGAGGAGAAAATGGGCTTTCTTCATCTTCCATATGGCAGCCCTTTGGATATTTGAAAATGGCTGTCATATCTCCTCTTCTCCAGGCTAAACATACCCTATTCCCTCAAATGCTCCTCACACGCCTTAGTTTCCAGACCCTTAATCATCTTGGTTGCCCTCCTTTGGACATTTTTCCAGCTTGTCAACATCCTTCTTAAATTGTGGTCACAGTATTGACACAGTATTCCAGATGTGGTCTGACCAAAGCAGAATAGAGTGGTACTATTACTTCCCTTGATCTGGACACTATACTTCTGTTGATGCTGCCTAGAATAGCATTAGCTTTTTTTGCTGCTGCATCACACTGTTGACTCATGTTAAGCTTGTGGTCCACCAAGACCCCTAGAGCCTTTTCACATGTACTGCTAGTAAGCCAGATGTACATGGGTTTGGTCAGTCAACCAGCTACAAATCCACCTAACAGTTACCTCATTCAACCCACATTTTACTAGCTTCCTTGCAAGAATATCATAGGGAACTTTATCAAAAGCCTTACTAAAGACAAGATACACAATGTTCATAGCATTGCCCTGATCCAACAAGTTTGTAATCCAATCAAAAAATGAAATGAGATTTGTCTGACGTATTTTTGAAAAACCCATGCTGGGTCTTAGTAATTACAGCATCCTTTGCTAAGTGCTCACAGACCGACTGTTGAATTATCTGCTCTAGGACATTTCAGTGTCAAGCTCACCGGTCAGTAGTTATCTGGGCCTTCTTCCCCCACCCCTTTTTGTAGATAAGGACAACATTTGCCAGCCTCCAGTCTGCAGGGAACTTACCTGTTCTCCAACAATTCTCAAAGATTATAGACGGATAGTACATTTTTTCTCATTAAGGGATTACTGAGGCAAGAGGCCACAGTGTTTTATTTTCACAAAAAAGTCCACAGTAGCCTTCCCCCACATCCAAATTTGCAATCCAAAGCACCCATTCAGGTATTAATGAAACAGGAACTTGGCTATTCATTGACAAACTGCTTCCATAACACTGTACACATTCAGATTGCTGCAGCTATGAACAAGTACCACCAGATGGCAGTTTTTTTAAAAAGAACTGCATCCATGTTAGAAATGCTAACATTTTCCCTTTCACATACGTTCTTTGCACTGTTTCAGCTGTTGTTCTTTTAATGATGCAGGCAAACTAAAGTGCCATAAGTCTCTTCTTGTGGTTGATGTTTTAAAGAATTATATCACCTTAGGAATAATCTGTTCAAAACTTTGAGTATATTTTTGACACATGTGGACTGAGAACTCAGGAGAATGTTGGCATGACTTTTTACAAACAAACCCAAGTTCAGAATAAATAATACATGTTTTTACCCTATCACATGACCGAACCTATCAGTGTTTGTAATAGTAACTGTTGTATCTGCAAACCTGAACTTTGTTTTTAAAGGATCACAAAATAATTATAAATAAAATATATTTATATCCATACTGTGAGCAACTTGAACTGAAGGATTATGTATCATTAATTAATGTATGCCTATCTATATAAATTTTTTTGAAAACAATTCCATTTTCCATATTTACAAGAATTTATCAAGTATAAAGTCATGCAGATTTACAGGCATGCACATATAACTCTTATTTTGTTATATTCTATTTATCACTTTCATCTTTCCTGCTGTATTTTTAAATCCTTCTTTTAGTCACTATATAGTTTTATTACTCACCCATAATTCAATGTGATCAGTTTAAGTTCCACTAGAGAGGGGCAGATCCCCTGTATGAATGGAAAACTCAAAGCAGTCCAACTACTACCGGTATATGGTATTTGTGAGCAATGCAGTTAATCTTAAAGAAAAAGTAAAACTTCAGAAAATTATGCTTTATATTAATGAGATCAGACATTTCTCTTCACAACAGCCTGCAATAGGATTTAATCTCTCTTGCCTATAGTTCCTTACAACACTGATCCTGCTATATGGTTTCTATAAATTCCTCAGTTAGTCTTTTGCTTGGTTGATTTTAACTGCTCTAGTTAATTGTGATTAAACACAATGCCAATGACCATGTTTAACACTGCAATGTACTTTGGAAGAACATAACATTTATGTGTTGTTTGAATACAATTCATGATTTATAGCATTATCCTTTACTTGTTTACTATGGCAATAAAATAGGGAAGCTACGTATCCACTGATAAAAACTTTAGAGTGCATCCAACATTTAGGAAATAGGCTTATCCTTAACAAAAAGTAAGCTGAAGTCTACATACATGATCACTACATATGCTCCAAAAGTATTTAATATGTATTTTTTCACTGACTGTGTTGACACATACAGCAGAATCATGGCTTAGCATTAGGAGGAACAGCCACTTGAGCTTCCATCAAAGACTAACAGCAGCTTGTTTTGACTCTGAACCTGGCCAAAGTACATAAGTCTTAACTATGGTGAGTGGAAACAAACCAACTTCAAACCACAGTTTACAAGGCTTGCTTGCTTCCCTAACCATACTTAAGATTACTACAGTTAGTAATTTGGCTAAACTGCAACAGTTTCTCATTTCTTCTGTGTGGATGCAGCAGCCCATCCTTGTAATGCTAAACCATGCATTAGATTTATTTATGAAGTAGACCACTATGTGTACTGGAATAGCAGTGATGCACGGAATCAGTACCTAATAATAAACCATATCTTCCAAGCAGTTTTCTGAGACAGGACTGTTTTGCTAGCAAATGCTGAGTTCCAAAATTCTAAGGGATATAATTTGGTAGTAGGGTTTTTTTTTTATGACACACTGAAAATAATGTAAAGAGTTGTTTGTAATAAAAGGTAAAAAGCATGTTTTACATTTGATATAAATCTCCAGATTTTTCAGTGAATATACCAGCCACAGAACTCCATGATAGCTCTTGCTCAAAACACTTTTGGCATTACTTTGTGCTTAATTAAAATATTTTTTCTGTTCTCATCAGGTAGCCTTGGGCAGGATAGATACCAAAAAAAAGATGAATAGCATCTTTTCCATTCCTCATTTCAGTAACACACCAGAACCCTATAAATAACATTCCTTCCAGTAGTACCTTAGAGAGACCAACTAAGTTTGTTATTGGTATGAGCTTTTGTGTTCATGCACACTTCTTCAGATACCTGATGGACTTCCATTTCATGCGGCTCAATGTGGTGCCTTCCATAGTTCTAGTTACAGGTAGGTACCCGTGTTGGTCTGCCGTAGTCGAAATAATAAAAAAAATCATTCCAGTAGCACCTTAGAGACCAACTAAGTTTGTTATACCAACAACAAACTTAGTTGGTCTCTGAGGTGCTTCTGGAAGGAATTTTTTAATTTTGTTTCAACTACGGCAGACTAACACGAACACCAGAACCCTAAAAGCCTAAACACACACAATTAGCCCACAAATCAAAATTAGCCCCTACTATTTAATCAGTTAAAATTAGTTGATTATTGCTGAATCTTTCAATTCATTTGCTCTTTTGATAAAATTAATTAAAGCTTGGAGCTCTGGTATGGTCCAATCCTCAGTTGGTAGACAGAGAGAGAGAGAGAGAGAGAGAGAGTACAGTGCTTCTGAGTGTGGTGCTGAAATCAATCCAGTGTTCTGTATTACAAGGAAGACACTTGACTATTGTTTGCAGTCTCTGCGGGTGCCCTGAAATGACATGGTGAATAATGCCACATTTGCACTGAGTGGGTGTTCATCTTACACTCATACATATCATGTCTCCAAGTAAACTCTCGTGCTATACTAGTCAGTAGCTTCTATAGCCTGACTGTTGACTTGGACCCCACCTCACTGGGATCTTAGACAAAGAGCTGGTAACAGACTTGTATCTAAGACTCTCATACAAAGCAGAAAGAGCTGTATTAAAGAGAAGCAGCTGCTGGATTTAAAAGGGAGGGGAGATGCCAGCCATAAGCCTTCATCCATATGGAGAGCAGAATGTTCATCAGGCTAGAATTCAGATCCTATGGTACTTGGGACTCATCACCATGGCAACAGAAGCAACAGCAAGGATGGTCAAGCTTGCTGCTCCCTCTTCTCTGAATTCTAGAAACTTCCTACCCATCTCCATCAGTGTAGATGTCACTCTTGCCATGAGGATGCAGCTGAAAACATGCTCATGGTAAGGTCCATCCTTCCCTGCAGTAACATGATGTAGGCCTTTGCTTTGCACCCGCATCTGTCACTATTGGATAGCCAAGGAAGCAGTCTGATGATTGGAGGTTGGTAGACTACTATGGGCAGTTACAACTATTGCTTTTGCCACCTTATCAGAATCTTAACAGTGTGCAAGTCACTTTAGGCCACTGCATAATCCCCCCCCCCCTTGAAGGCTACAGAGGAAGGTGGCTCTGGGGGAAAGAATCAAGCAATTATAAAATAGCTCCAGGTGTAGCTGGAAGCAAAGCGAACTGCAAGGCAGTGTTCTAAGTAGGGCTTTAAGCCTTAGTAGCAAATGAAAGGTACCTGGTGGCAGACCTCTGGAAAAAAGGGACCAGTTCCTTACAGTAAAGTTGCAGAAAGCGTATCAGCACATCTTGAAACGATACACAAATGTATAGTCAAGTCCGACGAAGTTTGGTGCACTCCCTAGTGATGGGCAAGATCTACTCAGCCTGATTCATAGTTTCAGTCTGTCCAAGCATTCTTGGAGAAAACTTGGGGCCCCTCCAAGCTTGTTGAAAGTGAATTTCACTGATAGCAAAACCAACATGCAACCCCAAAAATAAAAAAATAAATCCCCAAACAACCAGAACATTGAAAAGTTAAGGGATTTCAGCAGGAAATTACAGAAGAGTAAATAAATATCCTGATTAGAAATGACTACCCCAAACATTTGCAGATGTAAATAGTACTGAAAGTAAGTTTGGATATGACCGCCTCTGATAGAAAGAGCAAAAATAATCGATGTGCAATAAAGACAATAAAGTAGCCCTTGGTACTCCTCATCCCCTCAAAAAACCTATTCTAAGATTAGAAGTGAAACACCAGAATAGCTCCTCTGCCATTGCCCTAACCCTAACCCTCCCTGCTCACCATACTTATCACTCTGGGGCAGAGGAGGGAGTCCCACAGTAGAGAAGAACAGCAAATGTGAATTTGCTCCTACTTGCAATGAAGGCTTGTTCCCATTAGCAATAAAGGCTCCAAACATGTCTGGAAACCATTTGTTGTAGTCATGGGTATGGGGAGTAAGAGAAGCCCTCAGCCTTTGGCCATTCTTCTCTCCTCATACCTTAAGTTTGGGGAAGTGGATGACTGGGCACAGAAGGAGAAAAATTAGCAGAAGAGGAAACTGGCATTGATAAAGGACTGATGCTGAGCTTTTAGAAATCAAGCTACAATTCAGAGAGGTGGAAGGGTCAGCTCAAAATGGCTCAGAGATTTCCAAACTGGCGAAGTTCATATTCTAACATACACACACTTCTGCAATTTGCCAACAGTTAATTGTTAGTACTCATAAGCTCTGCTTTGGGTTAAATCATGGGTAGGCAAACTAAGGCCCGGGGACCGGATCTGGCCCAATTGCCTTCTAAATCCGGCCCACGGACGGTCCGGGAATCAGCGTGTTTTTACATGAGTAGAATGTGTCCTTTAATTTAAAATGCTTCTCTGGGTTATTTGTGGGGCATAGGAATTCGTTCATTCCCCCCCTTCAAAATATAGTCTGGCCCTCCACAAGGCCTGAAGGACAGGTGACCGGCCCCCTGCTGAAAAGGTTTGCTGACCCCTGGGTTAAATAATAGTTCTGATTTCGGTTTGCACTTTAACTGACTTTATGAGCCTTATTTAAGCATCAGCCCCCTCCCCCCTTTAGCTTTTTGTAGACAAGCAACAGATCATGAGGGCTTTGAAATCAGTGCATACTCCAAGCTAAAACCATGAATAGAACCATGAATAACATGTCCCATCCACACCAATGGGATACTGCTGTTTTGGTTTTTTTGTATGCTTTCTATACATGACATGGCAAGCCAAAAACAACTGGGAATCCAAGTGTCTCAGGACTATAACCCTGTGATCAGGGAACCACCACCTTGGCACAATTTAAATGTGGCATGCACTGGTACCCGTGCACTCAACTTCACATTTAAGCTGGGGCTCTCAGCTGCTGTGCCAGCATGCCAGAGCAGAAGCTAACCAGGCCACAGATACCTGGTGTGCGAACAATTACCTGGAAAGTCAAAGAGGTGGGGGCTCATGGGTGCCCCACCCACCCCAGCACTGGTGTAAAAGCAGCACTGGCAGAGGCACTGGTTTCCAGTGAGATCTCACAAAATTTCAGCGAGATCTCACCACAAACAGGTGGGGCTTTTGCCACCCAAGGCGGCTGCTTCACCTCACCTCATGGGCAGCCTTGGCCCTGGCCAGCCCCATTAACTCAGCCTTATTTGGGGGCTGCTTCCATCAGCCAACACAACTGCCAACCACAGCTGGTCACTACATGAACTCACACTGCAGGAGAAAAAGGAAAAGCTCAGTGAACTTACAGCTCCTCATTTCCAAACTCTATTCAATATCATCCACTCGCTTAATATACAGTCAGCCACTCACCAGCTTTCTCATACCCACACTACCAGAAGTAAGCATAACTACTTGAGCACAGTTCTGCCAGCCATGGTTACATCACAGAGTCACATCATCATGGATAATGCTTTCAAACAGACTCCAACAAATCTGCTCACAAGGGTAATTATGGCCAAGGGCCCTCACTGCCCTGGTGAATGAATGGGGTGCTAATGAGGCTTTCACATTTTACTACTGTTTGCAATTATAAGTTCAAAAACCTGTAGGGTCAGAGGAACCCTACAGTATGCTATCCTCATGAATGGAACAAATAGGGCTTCCAGCTTAAAAACAAGGCTCAAATTACAAGCTCAAACTGCAAGGGTCTAAATATCAATCAATAATAAATAGAAATGATGAAAAGAGTGATAAAAAGAACCAAGTGGACACATCTCTCATTTCTTTTATGCATGTCCAACTTCAGATTACATAGCAGCTGAAAAAGTAAAACTTGCTTTAAGACTGTTTGCATGAAGAAGGGGATTTATTAAGTGAATACTCATTGTGTTTTGTAAGTTGAATCTGTGCATGTTTACTCAGAAGAAAGCATCCCTGAGTTCAGTTAAGCCTACTTCCAAGAAAGCATACAGAGGGTTGAAGATTTAGAATCAAATTACATAGCTGGGATCAGCTGAACATTTGTTGTTGTTTAGTCGTTTAGTTGTGTCCGACTCTTCGTGACCCCATGGACCATAGCACGCCAGGCACTCCTGTCTTGCACTGCCTCCCGCAGTTTGGTCAAACTCATGTTTGTAGCTTCGAGAACACTGTCCAACCATCTCGTCCTCTGTCGTCCCCTTCTCCTAGTGCCTAGCTGAACATTAGGTAGTGTTTTACAATTAGAATGCAGAAGACTTCTCTCATTCGTTCCCATTTTGAACAGAGGTGTTTACTCAATTTTTTTTAACTAAAACTTTTGAGGATTGTGGAAGGGCTTATCAAAATTTGAAAATCAATCTGAATTGGTTCTGATTCCTGAAAAGTGTGGCATGTGACCGGATTGGATCAGATTGTTGATCATGGAAGCTGTTGAAGGAGAAAACAATTCATCATTCTGAGAATGACCAGGGCCGGCTCTAAGGCAAGGCTGGGGGGCGCAGGGCCACCAGGGGGGCGCCGTGCGGCTGTGCCCGCCAGATAGCCGCAGTGGGAAATGGGGCGGGGGGGCGCCAGAGCGATCTTCGCACCACGGTGCCAAGGCACCCGACATGCTTAAGACGGCCCTGAGAATGACAAACCAAGGAGCTTGCATTCCCTAAAATGCAGTTCCATTGTGAATTCTGATTACAAATAAACAAAGCTCAGTTATGATGTTCCAAATCCCATGGGGAGAATTCTAATGATTTGGTTTAGAAAAGGCTGCATCTGAAAAGCAGACTCTAACATGTGAAAACGCATGCCATTTTTAGCCTTTAAGGTGTCAGAAGACATCTTCCTGAAAAACTGCTCATTATTTTTAGACTTCTTAGACAGCCATTTAAAATAAGCATCTTACTGGCCAAATTCTACACTTGGCAAACATTTTGTTGGTGTATCAGAAAAGAGAAATAGTTTAATATTTGAACTTACATTATTAAACAACCATATTGAATTAAAACCCTGCCAAAAGATGTGGAATGAATTACAGACTAAAAGTGTAGATTGCCAGTCAGTGTAAAGCTAGACAGACCAAGGGCCTGATGCAGCAGAAGGAATCTTACTATATTAAAACAAAATAAAATTCAATTAACGGTGTTTCCATTGCTGAACAGCTTTCTCTGTTTTCACCAATAGCATTGTTTGGGTTACAGTACTTTGTAATTCAGTTCATCTTCAACAGGCAGGATCTAAATATGAAATTATTGGCCATCAGGAATAGTTGGAGCATTAGCATGGGAAGCTGTTATTTCATAGCAAGTGGTAAAAGGGCAAGCTATCCCTTGAGAATGCCATCTTCTCCACAGCATAAGGCAATGCCAGAGAGTGATGAGTTATGTTCAGTAGTCATGGCCCCTTTCCAGATTACTATTGCAAATCTTAGAGACATATCAGGTCTCTTTATGAATGCTTTCCTGCTGCAGATTGACTCCAGGCACCAAAAAGAGGAAGTCAAAAGTGCCCTTGGGCCTCCGTATGAACAACTGAGTCTCGTTTTAGTAGGAAGCCATGAGCATGTCCTGATAAAGCTGATCTTGTGGCACTTCACTCCCTTGATAAGGGTGCATCTATAGTTTGTCTGACTATATGCTACCTACTGTGGGGCTTGAGTGCACAGCAAACCCCATCTTCCTTGTTAGCCTTCAGCCACGCAGTTTATGCCCACAGCACTAGATGTGCCTCTGCAAGATTCCAGCAGTGCAAAGAGTCAGGTAGCCAGCAAAGGGTTAAAGCTCCCAATTTTTTTTTATTTCCTACATTTATACACTACCTTTCTGCCAATGCCCTCAAGGTAGTTAACAATTTAAAATAAAAGTGTACAAAGTAGGACTTCAAAAAGCTGTGATGCAGATGCTTCCTGAGCTACACACAGTGTGTGGAATAAACTCCTAAAAATAGGCAGGGGACTGTTGTCTCTTCTACACTGATCTGCTCAGTGGTAATTAAATATGCTAGATAAAAGGGGTGGGAGATATTTTCAGTCCAAAGCCCACATTCCCATCTGGGCAACCCTTCTGTGGGCTAAATCCCAGCAGTAGGCAGAGCTATTAATATATTTTTTAGCCTTTTCTCTATTCTAAGCAAATAAGACACCCTTGGAATAAATTACCTCATTGTGTCTCACTGCCAGAGTGACCCCATTTATTCCTCGCTGCTGTTCTACCTCTGTTTAAGGGTCCCAAACCCCACAACTGTTCAGAGGGTAGAGGGCAAGGCAAATAGAGGCTCTTCCTCTTTTTGTTGTTCCCATTGTTTTTGTTGCTCCCATTGCTGATTAAAGGGGGCATTTGAACTGAACAAGCAACAACAAGGCAGAAGAGTAAGGCCAGGGGCTCCAGGGGTTGGAGGCGGGACCCCTGCAGGGGTATGGGTCTTGGCAGGCGCCCACTGCTGATACCAGTCCTGCACTATGTTAAGAAGCAGGGTAGCCTTGATCCCAACAGAAAGGATTGTGTGAGGAGGGAAATAAAACAAGAAAAAGTCAGCAATAGTAACAACTAAATACAGTACTGTATATGGGAAAAGGTAATGCTAGCACTATGGGATATTATATCACAAAGGGCTGAAGCACATGAGGTTTTTTTTTTTAAAGTGATGGTAGTAACAGAAATAACCTCATAAGCACACATGCAAAAGTGGGTTCACATATACACATTCAATGCTATATGACCTCCCTGCATGAAACAGCAGTCACACACATATTTTATACAATAAACCCAGATGCCAACTTTGCTGCCACATATACCCGGACAACACCATCACTGGCCCCAACAACATCAAACATACCATCTCAGGACTATTTAATTGCTCATCTTCTAACATTGTGTATGCCATCAAATGCCAACAGTGCCCTTTAGCTCTCTATATTGGACAAACAGGCCAAACCCTACGCCAAAGGATAAATGGACATAAATCTGACATCAGGAATCACAAGACAGAGAAACCAGTAGGAGAACACTTCAATCTCCCAGGACATTCTATACAAGATCTCAAAGCAGCTGTTTTATTACAGAAAAAATTCAGAAACAGACTGGAAAGAGAAGTTGCTGAATTGCAACTCATTACCAAGCTTAAAACCATGGAGACACCTGGTATGAACAGAGACATGGGATTCTTATCTCATTATACATGATCAAGCTTTCTTTAGCAGCTCAGCCCTTGCTTTTTCCTGCAAGACCAATTGCAGTCATTAACAGTCGTTAACAGTCATCAACAGGTTTACCACTCCTATCAGCCCATCACCCATTCCCATCACCCCCACCCCCCACCCTCTGACTATACATAAGGGTCTGGTGACATCTGTTTCAGTGTATATGAAGAAGTGTGCATGCACACGAAAGCTCATACCTATGACAAACTTAGTTGGTCTCTAAGGTGCTACTGGAAGAATTTTTTTTTTATTTTGACTGCGTCAGACCAACACAGCTACCTACCTGTAACATATTTTATACGTCACTTTTCATCACTTTAGATTCAGTGCTTTTCAGTGCAGAAAGTTCCCACATTCAGCTGCAAGTCACTGAAAGATGAGGTGTTGTGTGGTGTATATGGATGTGTGAATGACCTCTAAGCCAGCAGCTGTTTTCACTGAGTGACTCACTAATCAGCAATGCAACAATCACTTGACTGAACCTCCATTTTACCACTGGAGGCAAGACAAGTGCAACATATTTATTAGTACAGCACAGGGGCACTCTTTAACACTTAAAAATTTGCAGAGTACTGTCAAGTGCCCAATGTACTTCAAATGCATCACACCCAGGAATGGACAAATCAATCAATTTTGATACCTCTTTTTCCAATCTTAAGTTCAGTTCTCCACATTTCCACATCTGTTTGCAGTGTATTTTTTTATTTAAAAAAATCTTCAAGATAGTTTGTCAACATTTTAGTGTGAATTTCTTCTAAATACACATTACTGTATGCATATTTTTTAAAAGTTTTTTAAAGCAATTTTCCTTAATACAGTATATACATTTTAAAAATATATCACCCTGGTATGGTCAGTTTTGGTACACAGGACATGGTGGGAGAATTACACTACAAAATTCAGAGAAGTGTGAATTTTGAAGGACATCTGGGCTTGCTTGGGTTTGCTTAATGTCCTGAAAGTGCAAAACAGGTTGGTTCAAATGTGAACTGACTTGATTCCCCGCCCCCATCCCAATTCACACAATTCACCCATAGACGGGGGCGGGGCTATTTAAAATGTTGTTTTCACAAAGGTTTTGTTTGCTTTGGCAGTTTGGGGAACATAAGAGCCAAGGTTCCTCAGAAGGTGGTGAACCAGAATAGGCAATGGATTTCCTATACTGTAACTATATCAAGTTAACAACCACTGAATGAAACAGAGCCTGCTTTCCTGTCTGACTGAATATGCCAGGCTGGTGGAAAGATCCCACTTTGGCCTTTAATGGGCCTTGCCTTTTAGTAGCCTGGCAGCTATCTGTTTCTGTTTTCACTCACACAGGACAAAGCCCACACATTGGTAGAAAGCAGAGCTACTAAGACGTACTGAATATTAATGGGACTTTATTCATAGCTTGCTGCTGCAACCACACAAAATGTCAGCCCCCTCGAGCTAGAGCTGCAGTCTCTGCTTGCGCGGCTGCAGCTGCAATGAGAGCAGGTGCTTTCAGGGACCTTTTTATGTGTTCTGCTCCCATTCTTGGTTTATTCAGCCAGGGGCAAGGCAGGCAGTAAAGGGGTGAGGGAAGAATGAGAGGCATTTGTTGATATCAAAAGCAGATAATTCCTTTAAAGAAAGAAAGCTGTCAGCTCTTCCATATTTTCCAGCTTCACTGTAAACTGTAATGCCATTTTCACTTCTGCTGACATGCAAACTTCTACCATTTTAATTGAGGGGGGGGGGAAGGAAGTCTCCACTTTTAAGCAATGCCCACTCTATTTCCAAGTTAGTTAACTCTTTCCAAGAGTGTTAACATGTTTATTGACAGCCTCATACTCATCTTATGCTGAGGCATCATTTACAAAATATTGCTCAAAGCATTCTTAATTTAAAAGAAAATGCACAACACAGAAACATAAACACAAAAACTAATGTTTAAAAGATAAAGATATAAACAAAAGCGCTATCTGTAGTAGCTTCTTATTGGAAAGAAAGGAACCCTTAAAGGCTCTGAGAATAAGCATGGTTGTAGCTAAATAGCAATGACTGTTCTATTCAACATGCAGGGTTGAATGAGAACCAAAATCAGGAGAAAGAGGGAAACTCTCCTTGCCTCCCTGTGGCCTATCTATTAAGATATGGGAGGAGGGCAAGCATTGGGGCAATATGAGGAAAGGTTAAAACATTTGGGGCTTTTTAGCCTACAAGAATTTGAGTAAGGAGGGATTTTTATTTATGTATTTATTAATTAAATTTCTATATCGCCCTTCATCTGAGGACCACAAAAATATGTAACAAAATAGCAAACAAAAGCAATACCCCCCAAAACAGTTTAAAAGGCCATAAACTGTTGAATTAGCCAAAGGCTTAGGAAAAAAGGATGTGAGGGAAGTATATAAAACTATGGACTCAGCGACATTCATAAAGATAAAGTGCTTTATATGTGTTATAACATTGTGACACTAGATGGCGCTGTGGAGTCGCATCTTTCGCCAATGGGATTTCCCTCTACAAAGTTTACAACACATTTAACTGAATCCCTTTTTTGATCTGTCTAGATTCAGCCTATGCAAGGTGTAAAGAAAGTGGATGGGGAGAAGTTTTCCCTTCTCATAATAACAGGGTCTTTCAGCGAAGCCGAATACAGTGGTACCTCGGTTTGCAAACGCAATCCGTTCTATGGAGGTGTTCGCTCGCCGAGGTGTTCGCTTGCCAAAGGCATGCTTCTGCGTGTGCGCAAAGCGCCGATAGAGCGCTTCTGCGCATCCGAGCGCCACGGAACCCGGATGTAAACACTTCCAGGTCCGTGGTGTTCGTAAACGGAGGTGTTTGTAAATGGAGGTAGGCGTAAACTGAGGTTCCACTGTAATGGGAGATTCAGGATAAGCAAAAGTAAGTACTTCTTCGCAGAGCACATAGTTAAATTGTGGCATATGCTACCAAAAGATATAGTGATGGCTGCTAACTGAGCTTTTAAAAGGGGATTAGACAATATTCGTGGAGGTTATGGTTATCATTGGCTGCTAGTCATAATGCCTGTATCTAATGCCTCCACTATGAGAGACAGCACACCTCTGAATACAATTGCTGGGTAACAATAGTGGAAGAGGAGTAATTCACCCATGTTCTGCTCTTGAGCTTCCCATAGGCTTTTGGTTGGCCCCTGTAAGAAATGGTAGCTGGACCAAATAGGTCCTTAGACTGATCCAGCAGGTTCTTTAAACCCTTAAATCCCACTAGTACAACTAGTACATAAGAACGAATCTTACAGCTATTGTATAATCCAACTTTCCCCAACTTGACACTCTTCAAATGTTGTTGGACTACATCTCCCATCATCCCTGACTACTGGTCATGCTGGCTATTGCTGATGGCAGTTGTAGTCCAATAACATCTGGATGGCAGCAGGTTGGGCAAGGCTGCTTTAATGCAGGGGGCTCCTTCAGGTATTCCATCTCACAGGCAGAAGAAACAATTCTATCAAGCTCCATCCAGTTAATTATAGAAAGAGTTTCATTACCAAGAACCTGCAAAGAGGCTGCTGAAGGTTCCATGTGAAGTCAGTCAGACAGCTGAACAACACATTCACCAATAGGCTTCCAAAACCAAATGGCTTTTATCTACTTCTATTTCACAATTGCCACTTAATTACCAAGTGCTGCAGAGCAAATAAATCAAAGAGACAACCTATCTCCTTTCAGGTACACAACACACAACTCTAAAGTGGCAGCAAATGCTTCTGTGTCTGTAGATAGTGAACAGTACATCTCCACATTCTTCCCCAAAGAGCAAAGTTGTTACAGTGCAATGTTTACCCTTGAAATGTGCCTGTTTGAAATGTCCCGCCAGAAGATACTAGTGCTGATTGGATACCTCAATGACTACAATATTTGTAATACACAACAAGTTTAGTTAAACCTTTTCATCACCTTGGTTTTCTTGGGAAGACGGGAGGGGCTGAGTTTTCCACTGTGCTGTGATCTTTATAAGCAGTATACTCCTAATGAGTAGGAGAATGTTTAATACTCAAGAGAGCAATGTGGAAGTCTCACCCAACTATTCTATCATGACCTGAAGGGAAAACGGACTTCCTGAATTCATCAGCAGAGTGACAAGAACAACAAAAGACTGGAGAAACTATTCCAGTGTCCATCCTATAATAACTGTTTCAATTACTGTATTTACATTCCTCCCATCCCAAAGTGGCAGACTTTCTTTAATCCCTTCTTAACAAATGAATGAATAAGGGCACATTTAATAGTATTGGGTGGTGGGGCAGGGAGAAATCTTGGAAGTTACCTGGCTCTCTGGATACAATATATAAGTACCGTACCTCCCACCTGTGGCAGTTTTGCGACTGAATGAACTGGTTTGCCAAGCAGCTATTCAGAAATTATTTACCCTCCAGGATTATCTAGAAGGGGATATCAAGTGGGCCTTGGGTTCATATATCTGCTCCTCCAATCTCACCCTCCCCGACACCCTTTTGTTCCTCCATTGCTTCCTTTGTTGAACATGGGTTTTCCCTTGCCCCTGAGAAATACAGATCGCTAGATTGCATGTCAAAAGGAACAATTAATTTCTGCCATAGGATTCATGTTCTTGTTGATGTAAGATAAGCACTACGACACCAAAAGCTTTGTTTATGGACACCAATCTTAGGTGGGTGGGGGACAAGTAGATGGAAGACTAGTTCAATTGAACACCCAGATGTATCATGGATTATCGTTTCTAACAGTATTCTGATGGTTGTATATTTTTGTCGGAGCCATTCCATTTCTCAAGGGTCCATATGATTACTTTGGCTTCTCATCTGTCATGAATAATCATATACATATCCCCAGGGACATTCATAAGAAGCTTTTTCAATTTACTGCATACATTGTAGTTTCCTGCCATTGTCTTATCAGAGGGTATAGCAACAAGTACCAGGAAATTTTATCACATATTGGAAGGCAGCTGGCTATTCGCCGAAGGATGGTTAGTGCTACAAACCAGTCCTAAATTGAAGGCCCACATTGCAAGACCTGTATTCCCTTAAGCTCCACCCCTTATAGTTGTTTTAATTGTGTGTATTTTAGTACTTATTTGTTTTAATTATCAGTTCTTATACTGATAATTAAAGTTCTTATTTGCTCTAACAATTACCTGTTCAAACTCTAGTTGCTATTTTATTCATATGTTTATCTCGTCTGTGACTGTAATAAAGTTTATTCATTCAAGGTGTGGGCAAAATCTAAGAACTTTAGGGTGGAACAAAGTTTACCTTAAAGATGAGATGGTCAAGGATATTCTGTGTGTGTTTTTACAACAACAATGTAAATCTGTGCCCCCAATTTAAGCAGCAACTTGGCTGCCCTCAGCAGCCCAGCAGCAAACCATTTGTAGTCACACAAGCACATACACACAAAACCCAAGAATGCTATTGGGAATGATGCTATGTCATTATGTACTGCCATTCACATGAAGCATTCCATCCCACATTATAAAAAGAAACACCTCTGGGCTGATAAGGAAAGCCAAGCAGTGGTAGGGAAGCTTTTAATTCTGTAAAAAAATAAACACCATCACCCCCCAGCCACCCCATGTTTAAGCTAAGTCCACCCTCCACCCAAAATGTATTCAATTTTGCCTACCCCCAGAATTCACCATGAATACCCCACCACTTTTGTAGCAAACGAATGGCCTCACAAAAGGGGAAGGCAGATATCTAGGCCAGCATCCGCTTTATGCTGATTTTATCTGCTGCTCTTTTGATTTTCATCTTCCTTGTAGGCATTTTAGGATTTTAACTTATTAACTGCCCTGGAGATATTTATACTGAAGGATAGCCTGCAAATTCTTAAAATAAACAAACACATCTGTGAACAGAGACAATAATAGCATGTGTGCAAATACTTCATGGGCAACAATTCCTCTACCATACAAATCACCACTTCAAGAGGCACTGAAGATTTATATGTGAACTGCTCTTGAAATGAACCCGGACTCCTTTGAAAACTGGTGCTTGCAATCCTGTGTGTGTGCGCGCAGAGCTGTAACAGTGCGCTAGAGATAGCTTTGGATCACAAAACATAAAGGGGGAGGGGCCAGTACATCAGACACCTTCCTGGTACAGTATTTAGTCTTCAAAGCAGGCATACATACCCCACCCTTTGCCCCACAGAGAAGTGGATGAGCTGTACCAGTTTCTGAAAATTCTGTTTAAATTATTTCCCAATAGATCTTTAAAAAAGTGAAATGTGGGACAATGTCAAAATAAGAATTTTTGAGTTTCTGTACATGTACACAATGAGAACTGTTAGCGTGTAAAAAGACACTTTACTCTTTTGTTCCTTTCTCCCCACATGGCAAGTAGAGGGCATACTAATAATAGCAGCACAGTTCCTACCGAAACAGATCTTATGTAAGATTATTGCCAGCACTTAGATTTTGCTAAAAAGGGACAAAGGAAAGGGTTATACTGTCCCCAGATTTAGAATAGGAAGTAAATAGACTTGCCAAATAAAAAAAATATTTTTTAAAAAAATCACACTTCAGAATTGTTGTGATCCTTCTTGAATTATGAACAAGCAGGGTTCTGAAATGTATTTATTGCATTTATACATTTACTTCTCTTCCATCAAAGCATTATACCGGTATGTAAGATTCCCATCCAGACACTGACCAAATGTTATGCACCATCAGACCACACCCCGGAGCATGACACCCTTTTGTTTCTGTGTAGTCTGAATAAAGTAAAAACACGGTTGCTCTAAAATAAAAAGATTGTTGCTTTATGGCAGACATATGGTCCCCCAGATCTTGTTGAATTCTCATCAACATGGCTAATGGACAATGGGAATTGCAGTCTAACAACATCCATAGCTGTCAAGTTCTCCCTTTTTAAAAGGGAAATTTCCTTATGCTGAATAGGCTTCCTGGTGAGAAAAGGGAAAACTTGACAGCTATGAGCATCTGGAGGTCCACTGGTTGACCGTCCCTCCTCTAAGGGGAAAGAAATATGAAAAAGTCTAAGTAACATGTATTTTTTAAAAACCCAGACTTGCCACTAATAATACAAAATATATGGACCTCAAATAACTTCAGTCATGACTCCCTCTGAAACAATGTTACTGAATTAGTCATCATGGACTTCTATTGATTTCAGCCTGAAATACAGTGCAGTCATAGGCATGTTATATCCTCCTGAATTCAATGGGACATACACTAAGCATGCTTAGAACTGAAGCCCTAATCATGATTCCTGTCTTACCTGGGTTGGGACCATATTCCATTGTGTATTACCCCCAAAAAGGGGCTCGTGTAAATTCAGCCATGTTCATGTAATATGCCAAAATATGCTTTATGATATACGACATGATGCCCGTCACCTTTCCCCAAAATGCCATAAAAATATTTGATTTTTGTATAGAAGTCTGTCTGTCACAGCTTCTGCAACTACTAAAGTATATGATTTAATTTCAGCCTTGTAAGTTGTAAGATTAAGTGTTCTACCGTGTTAAGTTTAGAGTACTCAGTGCCTGTTATGTCAAGCTCTTGTGCTACAGATATCCATTCCAAGGTTGTGACCTTCTGCTGAAGTATTTACACTTGATATTTTATCCTTCTGCTTCCTTCCTTCTATCCCTCCTCTCTCTTTCTCTTTTTTTGGGATGGTAGTGGTCACCATTTTCAGAAGGAGTAATAATATTTAAAGGTCATATGTATGCACAATTTAAAAGAAATGTTGCATCATTAGTACAGTAGTAATACAACATGCATTGCAGCTTGTACCATTCTAGGAGAGGAACATTACTGTATTGCCCAAAGAGGAAAATGACACAACTTCCCTAAGGGATAAGGCAATACATACTGGTCTGTGTACCAAGGGCCAATAGGAGAGAAGCTGAGCCACAAACCATTGATGCAGCAAAAAAAAATACATGGTAGCACATTTGCAAAGCTAAGCAGGGTCAGGTATAGTATCAAGTTAGATGAGAGATGCTTCCTCTTGAGATTTCTGCACTGGAGGGGTTGGACAAGATGACGATATGGCCCCCAGGATCCCTTCCAACTCTACAATTCTGTGATTCTTTGAAGGAAGCAGATGTGCCAGCAGCTGGGTCAGTGAGGATGCAGGATGCAGTAATTCCAGCCCCTGGACTGAACATGGGAGAAACTGGCAGTTTTCTATTAGCAGACCTTTCAGTGGATACCACATCTGAGACTTTTAGCACCCACTCTCATAACAATGACAAACGGTGGGAATCCCTATTTCATCAAGTGAACTTGGTTAACTTCCAGCAAAAGGCACAGGAACAGAATTTATGCTTCTTTCTCAACCACATAAGACCTTTTTGAAGGATCCACATAGCATCATATATAAGGCTGATAATCCAGTAAATCAATAAAGCTCCAGGAAGTCAATGAAGGCAAAAGATGCAAATATTTTGAAAAAGAAATATGCATTTAATATTAAACAAATACTAAAACTCCTCAGTTGCCTCACTGACAATTTCATTTCCCAGAAGGTGGAACAAACAACATCTGTCTTGGACCTGGTCCTCACCAGCATGAAATAACTGATTGCCCAAGTGGAAGTAATGGAAGTAATCCTGGGAAGAAGTGATCATGTCTTATTGGGCTTCATTATACAGTGGCAAAGGAAAGATGAGTGTAGTTGGACATGCACTCTAGACTTTAAAAAGCTGATTTCAAAAAGCTTAAGTTTTTTTTAAAAAATATATTTTTATTAATTTTCCAATTAAAACCAATTATATCACATTCGTTATTTCAAATTATACACATATATATCAATCAAACCGAATATTATGCCAAATCATCTAAAAAAATTTTTTGGGTTCCCATGCTTCAAGAAATTGGGGATTCCTCGCAACCGTCCACTGCCGTCTTTTTTCTAAAGTTCAAATCGTCTCTCCAAGTTCATAATAATCCGAATCTTTCCCTTATAGTCACATAGATGTTTTCCACTTTCAACCGATTGTTTCCCAGCTGCTGAGATAAATATCAAACAAGGTTTCACAAATGTTCTTTCTCCTGTGTGGGTTAATCAGTCCAGCCTCCCCATAAATCTTCTTGGTCTGGAGCTCCCTGTTGCGTCAACACGAGGCAGCGCCATCTTAAAAAAACTCAAAACACTTTCGTTTTCTCTCATAACCGGGTAGATTAACGATCTTTATAAAATTTACAGCTTTTCCAGGCAGAAGACCCAAACATCAAACCATAGACTCTTGGTAAATTAATGGATCTCCTTGCCCTATAGCTGAACTTAGCTTCAGGTCGCTGCTCCAATTCAAAGTGCGTCACAGCTCATAAATCCTCCAAACGCGTCCAGGACTCCTTCCGTCCAACTAGAGGGGGGCTTTTCTCGTCGGCAACTCCACATCTTTAAAAAATATGCTCAGTAACAACAGTTTATAAAGTTCAACTCACACAGTCTTTTGCTTCTCTTTCACTCCAAACAAACCAGGACATCGCGTCTGGGAAGGTACGAAGTAACTCATATGAAGAAAAATAAAAAAGGACTCACTTCCCTTATCGCTCCGTCCCCATCAATCCTTCTTTCAGATGAAATACAGCCTTTGACTCCTCTCCCTCAGCAGCATAAATTTCTCAGCAGTAAACAGCGCTTCTTCCCCTCCTTCTGAAGTATGTCCATAGATTTAAGCCTAATTATCTTCTTTAACCATGGAAATCCCCGCCATGCAGATTAGCGTCCGGGAGTCCTGGCCCTCGTAAGTGCTCAGCCCAAGCTCCCCCCACTCCAAAAACAGTCGGAGTGGGTCTGGGGGCATCGCGGGCCAGCGGCCCCTCTCTGTAACCCCCGGAGAGGGTAGGGGGTTGCCATTTACTCCCCTAGCAACCGCCAAATTCCTTACGAAGGTCAGAGAGATGGAAAACAGGTCCGCCATTCCTGCCGGCGGAAACCGGAACCCCCGAATTTTCAAAAAAAAAAAAGCTTAAGTAAGGGACTACTGGATGAAGTCCCATAGTCAGAAATACTCAAAGAGAATGAAGTCCTTCACTGGAAGTTTTTAAGCAGGTGTTGGATGGCCACCTGTCATGGATGCTTTAGTTCAGATTCTTGTATTGCAGGGGGTTGGACTAGAGGACACTCAGGGTCCTGTCCAATCCTACAATTATATGATTCTATTAGTAGGTCAAAAAGCTAAGAGAGGTGCTTAACAGCAGTCAGAAGAGAAAAGTAAGCAGAGGACTTTACTCCTAAAAGGAGTGGTGTATGCACACCACTTGACATTGTTTCTAAGTTCTAAAAGTTTTCAAGATTTTGCTCTGCATAGGCAGTGATCTCAGAGACTATGAAGAACAGTGCTTTAATTGATCATGGCTGAATATGCTTGTATCTGTTAATAACTGAACACTATAGTTTTCTAATGGTTCAAAAAAGTAACCTAAGCCTCCTTTGCCCTGTGCCTCACTTAGAATTTGCAAGTAGCTGTATCATTTTCACATCTTGTACTTTGCAGAGACTGTGCCACAATTCTATCTAATTTTGTTTCCTATTTTCCATTATCGTGTGCAATGCAGTAGACTAGATTTTAACCTCTGCCCAATCCACTGACTTCAAATACCTGCTCAAAGCTTCAAAAAGACATACTTCACATTCTTTCTCTTACAAGACAAAGTGCTAAAGTATTTCCTTAGCATCCTACCCATCACATTAGCATCAGTTCAAGAATCCCCATATCAACTTCAAAGGGAGAAATATTACCATATCAGCAGTGCTCAGTAAGTGCTCATTAATGCAGATCTGTCTGTCATGCAAGACAAACTGTGCATTAGCATGACTTGTGTTTAAAGCACATGGTAGAGTCATTCCCATAGTCTTCAGCCTTTAATTTCCTGTGCAAAAGCCTTTAACAAGAACGGTAATCATCATTTTATGATGTGTGTGTGTGTGTGTGTGTGTGTGTGTGTGTGTGTGTGTGTGTGTACACCTACCTAATTCTATATCTAAATTCTTAACTATGCAAAGAAGTGGACTGTGGTCGTGCTGGTTGACTCTAGCTTCTCTCCTCTGCTCACCCAACACTCATGTGTTGAACAGCATGTGTGCATGGCAATCTACATACATATACACTAATTAATTGTGTGATTTGTACACCCAATATTTTGCAGTATACTGATCACATGATTGGAGACTACATGCTTTGGGATCTATGCATGTAGGTCGCTGTGCACACTTATTATCAGCAACTGGCATGCAGTAGCAGATAGCATGGTGGGGTTGTGCTGCTTAATTGACCTCTGGTTGGTCACCTTGCTGCTGCTTACTGGGAGGTAGAGGGGGAGTGGGGATGTGGAAGCAAGGCCAGCATGGTGAAAATGCACTGGCAGAACCAATGTGGTTCTCCTGCCTGTCAACTTGCACTGCACCAACCTCACCCCTTCCCCTCTATCTCAGGTAAGCAGCAGCAGTATGACCAACGAAAGGTCAGGTGAGCAATGACGCCCCAGTACACCATCTGTACTGCTGCCATGATTACAATCTCCCAAGAGTCCCCCCCCTCTCTCCTCCCAATTCTCAAAGCCCAACACAGCTGTCCTAATGGTGGACTGATGATAGCAATGCCATTGACAAGTCTCTCCAGTACTGCTGCTGCTGGACAGATAAATTGATAAAATAGGAAGTGGGATACTTCAGAGAAGAAAATATTCTTTAGAGGCAAAGGCATAATAGGATGAGGTTACAAGTTCAAAAATGCTCAATAAATATGTTATAGTAAGCAATTATGTCACAAATAAGACAATCTGTTGCCCTCTAAAGCAGACTAGTCACACCAAAGAGGAGGGGAGTCTTTTTTACAATCATGGTCTCACACCAGCTTTTCCACAGAAACTTTACTACCTGTTTCGCATACAAATGTGGGTTCCAGTTTTCAATCCAGCTCAATGTATCAGTCTGTTCATTTTCCCTTTCATTATAGCCCAGTCTGCTGGCAGCATACAGACAGCACATTCATTGTTAGAAAGAATGGAACACACAGCCTAGAAATTCAATGAGTAGACGGCCCAATGAAAGACTGCCATGTTCTAACTATATTATGGGGAAATTCAACACTAGAATTTTAGCAGAGAGAATCTCAGCAGCTGATTCCTATCTTGCTGTGTGTTTATCAAATAATAACAGTAGGAAATGGGCCACCCAGCAGCAATCCCATCTCGGGCAAGGCTGCAAATTTTATACAAACAGCGTATCTGTAGCCCAAGGCCCTTTTGGGAGAGGCAATCAGGAAGAGAGAAGTGGTGGGCAAGGAGGAGGTGCTTACCATAATTTTTTGCTCCATAGGCTGCACCTGACCATAGGACGCACCTAGTTTTTTTAGAGGAAAACAAGAAAAAAATAATTTGCTTTCTTGAATTGTCCTAGGCATAGCAGCCAACTCCTAGAGGCCTAGGTGCCTTTGCCCCCCCCCCATTAAATATTTGAGGAAGCTTCTTTTGCAAAGGGGGAAAGCTCCATTTTTTTGAGGATCAGCTCAAAGTTGTGCAGCTTTTTTGCAAATGGGAAAAGCCCCGTTTTTTTGGGGGGGGGTTCAGCTCACAGTTGTGCATCTTTTTTGCAAAGGGGGGAAGCTCCATTTTTAAGGATCAGCTCAAAGTTGTTGAGTTTCCTCACAAAGGGGAAAAATCCTGTTTTCATGGGGTTCGACTCACAGTTCTGCAGCTTCTCTAGGAAAGGAAAGGGACCCATTTCTACAGTTTCCAGACAGATGATCTAATCAGCCAGTCACATGTCCTTGGGAAACAAACAGCCTCCCTCTGCAGACAACAATTGAGGCCTGAGCAAGGGGCCTGGGCGGGGCGGGAGCTAGCTCCCTGATCTCCTTCCCCGATCTCTTGCAATCAGCTGCTGAGTGGGTTCCTTTCAACATGCTCCCTCTTGTTAGCCTTTAGCTCTTTCATTAAAAAAAAGGGGGGAAGCATTATCTGCCTTTTGCCCCTGGGCAATTCGGTTCCAGGGACCACGCATTCACTCCATAAGACACAAATACATTTCCTCTTACTTTTTAGGAGGAAAAAGGTGTGTCTTATGCAGCAAAAAGTACGGTAGTATGTTTAGGGCTTGGTGTCTGAACCTAAAGTAGCTCACCTAACCTAGGATATTGTTTGCTTAAAAAAGGTAAAGGTAATGGTAAAAAAGGTAAAGGTAAAAAAAGTTAAGTCCAGTCGTGGACGACTCTGGGGTGGCGACGCTCATCTCGCTTTACTGGCCGAGGGAGCCGATGTTTGTCTGCAGACAGTTTTTCCGGGTCATGTGGCCAACATGACTAAGCCACATCTGGTGAAACCAGAGCAGCACATGGAAACACCATTTACCTTCCTGCCGGAGCAGTACCTATTTATCTACTTGCACTATGACGTGCTTTCGAACTGTTGGTGTGGCAGGAGCTGGGACCGAATAATGGGAGCTTACCCCCTCGCGGGGATTCGAACCACCGACCTTCCAATCGGTTTACACCACAGCGCCACCCACATCTTACTTTTTAAGAGGAAAAAAATGTGTCTTATGGAGCGCAAAATACGGTAACATTTTCTAGTTTCAGCACTCCATATCATCTCTCCCAGTGGTTCTCCTCATGCAATAAAAAAGGGAATGAAGTTACCTCCATTTGCCACTGCCAGTATACTCCCAAACTGAGAGATCTGTGTATACCAAGATGCATATCTGCACAAATGGAGGGCCATGTTAATTTCAGCAGTGGCCACAGGCACAAAGGAATGCAGTATGGATCGGCTTCCTCCATTGTAATAAGTAGGAAAGCTGTAGAAACACAGGAAGGGAGGAGACCTGGGTATCTACCAGAGCTCCTGCACTCAGAAAACATCAATCGATCAAATATGTGTCTTCCTTTCACTTTCTTCAATGTGTCAGCCCCGCCAACAAAATAATGCAATTTACTTCTGGTGGCTAGGACTGAACAGATATTCCTTTCTTTTACCCTGTTCTATTATTGCACAATCACAGTTAAAATACCATCCTGTGTAAATTATACTTTACTCTAAAGCTGCGCAGTTTCTAGCCATAATTTCAAATGCAGTTTAACACCACACAACCTAGAGAAATGGAGAAAACACATGCACAAAGTGTTTTTTAGTCAGGCCAAGGTTGTAATTTTAGAAATTACCTCTGTGAAAGAGATCTGTGTAGCAGCTCTCTCCTGATGCAAGTCAGGGGAGCAGAAGTGGTCAAAATGATTATATGTTGGGTAGAAAAGTTTCCTTTGGAGGTAGTTAAGGAAACACTATTCATCTTGTAAGATGTGTTCATGCTCTTGTGCTCGCTCTCATAGAAAAGCATAACTGAACAGTTTACTGGGTCACATCTCCCCTGGACCTCCTCCAGCACTCCTGTCATTTGCCAATGTCAGGTGTGCATAATATAAGCCTCTTGCTGCCCTTAATCCTAATTTTGGCAGATGCTTGTGAGCCTTGAAAACTAAACCATGAACTGTAAAATAATTCAGACCTGTCATGGAGATTTCAGCATGCCAAATAGTAACATTGCCTGCCCTACTCTCATTTCTTCACTGGCTGTAAACAAGAAAACAAAGATTCTTTCCCTCTGTTTTCGTTTTAAGCCTTGCCATACACAGTTTCTTTTAGATCAAAAAACACAGATTGCTCCGCAGAATTAGGAGATGGGGAAGGAGAGCAGAGGTTAGAAAAAGTGCCCAGTGAATGAGGTATTCAAGAAATTCTAATTTTTCATAAAACCAACTGAATTAATATTCAATTTATATATTTGTTTAAGCATTGATAAACTAGGCATTTGGCAAAAAAATAATAATGCTGGGAAGGATGAATCATGAGGAACAAGTCTCTAGCTATTTTTACTACTCTTAGCTCATCTGGGCACCCAGTGAACCTCTCTAGGAGGAGCATTCCACAGCTGGGGAGCCAACACCAAGAAGCCACCACTTCACTCCAGATGCCAATGGCAACTAGAAAAACTACATCTCTTGTGGTTTCCTATGCCCAGAATGCCACACTGTTAGTCAGTGTGAAGAAGAGAGGAGTGAAGGAGGAAAAAACTTCCCTTCGCTATCTTCCTGCATGCCTTTGCTGCTACTCCACCAACAAGTTAGGGGAAGAGAGATACAGGTAGCTTAAGGGGAACAAGAAAAGTAGCAAAGATGGCTGGAAAAGGCCAGTTCTTCTCCCGCAGATCAGAACAAATTCCAAGCTGAATGAAAATTTGGGAGCTTATAAAGTTAGCTCACCTCAATTTTGTGATGGGCTTTAATAAGCCCCGGGCTTAGTTTCTGAGCCCCTTGTGGGATAAGCAGTATTCCTAATTCTTTTGAAATCTATATGTAAATATGCTCAGATTAAGCAATAAATGTATATTTACCCAATCCACTTAGAAAAAAGCCACAACCTAATGAACAAGCTGCAACCCAATAAATAAGATGCTGTTTACCTGTAGCCTTGTTACCTGTAGCCACATCCCAGCATGCCTTTAAAATATCTACTGTACTATCTAATATTGTGAAAGTAAGCAAGATTTGTTTCTGCAATTCTTCCTTTAGATGCAAGTTCTTAGTTGAATATGTGACTCTCTGAAGTCTGTGAATGTATAATAAAGAATTATATTGCACTGACCGTCCGCATTCATGTGGTTGGTAAATTGTCACAGAATCTGGACTCCAAGAGATGGTACTGAATGAATTTTACACCAAAAGTATGGGACTTGCATGTCTGACAGCTGCAAAATAAGTGGTTGACTGAAGACTGGCAACTGTTACAAGATAATGGACAGGCTGGCATTAAGAACCAGCTGAAAGAACATCTAATTAAGCTCCAAACTTTACAAGCTGTCAAGAAGGCTCTAAGATTTCCCAAACAATTGGCAGTGTTTGATTTTTGTCCTTCAAGTGCTATACAGCAACATCTCTTGGTTTTGCACAGAACAGTACAGGCCTTGAAGTGCTACTCCACAGAGTTTTTCTCTTACTTCCAAGGCCAATCTTTTGCTCAGGCACAACGATCAGTTGGCTGCTTGCCTCTCCCTTGGGTGTAAAAATGCTCCCTTAACTGCATTATGGAAGCAACAACTGCACTTCCTATTAGGAGAAAAACCAGTGGCACAATATATAAGGGTATTATTTTTCCCTCTTGAGGAAAGCATGGGGAAACTGGAGCCACAGAAAATGTAGTGCAGCTACAGATAAATGCAACACCATGATTGCACTGGAGTTTGTCACCTAAAAATTTGACCAGAGATGCATACTCCCAAATGCTATGGAGACATGCACAGGAGGACTTCAAATGGGCATGGTTCCTTGGCACATGTCCATGGAATGTTTGACATCTCCTCTTCACCCTTTACGTGTCTAACTGCAGCAAGCATTAGTGCACTCAATGCAACATAGTATAAAGCAGCTCTCAATGGAAACTTTAATATTCTCATCCAGATCTAGCATTCCAAAAGATCTTTAGTCAAAGCCGTTATTTTGTAGATAAACTTACAAGCGAGCTCTTCCAGTTCTGTAAACAATAAACAGTTCCCTTTCCTCTCACAATTAGTTGTTTCTGTAGTTCTAAGCATACTTTCTCCTTGCGACCAGTGGAATGCATGGAAGGGGCTTCAGTTGTCAAAGTTCAATCAGTGCCTCCTTGCAAGGAGCAGCAATGCCAGTTAAGTTGATAGAAGCAGTAGTCTGTCTTTGCTGGGAAAGGAGGCTTCCTTTTGATGCCACCTACTTGAATAACTATTGGTCGCTTTCCAACATATGATTCTGAGGGAATGTTTTGGAGCATGAAGTACCATCTTGGCTCACTGGATTCCTGAATCCTGTTCATTCTGGTTTCTGATTTGGCTTTGGAGCCTTTGGAGGAGAAATGACAGGCCTAGTTGCAAACTATCCAGGCAGGAATAGATGTTCGTAGTTTTGGAACCGCAACTAGATCCAGCTTTGGCAACCAAACTACAAGTGCTTATCACAGCTTCAGCAGGTATTCCACTTTGTATGCCTTTGTTACTTGCAGGTTACATTGCTGTAGCATGCTCTGTGTGAGGCTGCCTTTGAAAACTGTCAAGAAAATTCAGATGGTGCAAATGCAGCAACTACCCTGTTGACTGGGGCCTGTTTTTGTGACCATGGAACACACAAATTGTACCAACTTCATAAGCTCTCATTTGTTTCTGTGTTGGGGCTGATCTAAGGTTTTGTGTTTTTTTGCTGCTTCAGGTGAAGGACACAATGGTGCCCCAACCCAGTTCCACATACCAGACATAGCTGTGAGAAGACATAGCATTTGACTGTGCCTGTTCTCAGCAGCTCAGATTACGGTGCACAAAGCAGGCTGCAACACCTTCTCACTGATCTGCACACTCTGGCATCTACCACCAGAGGCAGCTACCTCACTTTGCCTTATGTGAGAGCCAGTCCTGCTTCCACATTCAAACTGTTGGGTTTTAGTCTTTAAAGCCCTAACCTGTTAGGGATCTGGATTCCTGAAGGTATCACATGCCAACTTGCCTGCACACTTGAGTTCATAGGAAGCCCTGCTACATGTCCCATCTCTATAGTTGGCACTATAGTTCTCTATAACAGCTCTTGTCAGGAGCAACTAGTAGCATGGTGACAACCTTCCAACAGCAGCGTCACTGCCACTTACCAGGTTGGGTTGAGGGAAAGGGCATACCAGTGGGAGATCCAGCAGTGTGTGGCCACAATACCTATCTCACAGCCACCCTACACCCATACCATTCCGATGGCGACACTGCTGCCTGAAGGCTAGCTGCATGGCAATGCCCTATCAGCCACTTCTAGCTCAAGTCATGGGACATCTTGTCTCAAGAAATACAAGTAGCCACCTTTCTGGTTATTGATAGCTGCTTTCTTATTTTAAAGTTGTTATTGGTGATTAACTCACACAGGAGAAAGAACATCTGTGAAACTTCGTTTGACATTTATCTCAGCAGCTGGAACAATCGGATGAAAGTGGAAAACATCTAGGTGACTGTAAGGGGAAGATTTGGAATATTATGAGCTTGGAGGACGATTTGAACTTTAGAAATAAGACGGCAGTGGACAGTTGCGAGGAATTCCCAATTTCTTGAAGCATGGGAACCCAAAAATAAATTATTTAGATGATTTGGCATAACATTCGGTTTGATTGATATATATATGTGTATAATTTGAAATATTGAATGTGATATAATTGGTTTTAATTGGAAAATTAATAAAAATATTTTTAAAAAAATAAAAATAAAGTTGTTATTGGTGCTGTTCATTGCTTTGGCTTTCATCTTTGTTTTAGTCAGCTTGGGTGCTCCATTGTTTAGCCAAAACGTAAGATATTAATGTTTGAATAATTAAATGAAGCAAAAACAGAATATTTGGGAGAAACAATAAGGACCAAGACATAGTAAATAAAATGCTTCAGACAAAACATTCCACTATTAAATATTTAAAACAAACTGGAAAACCGCAGAAGCAGTGAAAAGAAAATCTCATTATTTGTCTGGAATTTCATCTCATGAGAGCTTAACATCCAAAAAGCATGGCAAGAATTAAAATTTCAGATGAAAAGCCACAGACATCTCCTCCCTCTCCTCCTGCTTCTTCTTCTGGTAAGAATGCAAACCACCAATGTAACTAAAAACCACTCATTTCAAAATTCAAATTAAACCTTGGTTCTGTGTGTATTATAAACTTATATAAACAGCACTTCCAATTATATATAATACAGCAGGTTGCAATGCATCCAACTTTTCTCTGTACTGGTACTGTTCTGTTTGGAGGAGGAGCCCATGCATTTTCCACTCTTACTGCACTAGTTCTGTTTAGTCTCTATTGGCTTATTAATTAATTCCCTTTAGATCCCTTTCTCTTTGGTGTCTCTTTTACCACTGTTCCAATTTGCCGAATGGAAACTGCACTGCAGCAGTCAATCACTCCAGCAGCTATGTCACTGTGGTGTTTTGTTTTGTTTTGTACCTATTAACTCATATCTCTCATTTTCCTAGCTAGCAAAAGCCAGGGGAAGCAAAATAAAAAAATTCCTTCAGTAGCACCTTAAAGACCAATTAAGTTTTTTATATTTGTATGAGCTTTCGTGTGCATGCACACTTCTTCAGATACACTTGAAACAGAAGAGTCAGACCCTTATGTATATACAGAGGGTGGCGGGGGTGGGTGGGAATGGGTGATGGGCTGATGGGAGTGGTAAACCTGTAGATGGCTGTTAACGACTGCTGATGACTGCAATTGGTCCTGTGGGGGAAAAGCAAGGGCTGAGGCGTTAAAGAAAGCTTGATCATGCATAATGAGATAAGAATCCTATGTCTTTGTTCATCCCAGGTGGCTCCATGGTTTTAAGCTTGGTAATGAGTTCCAATTCAGCAACTTCTCTTTCCAGTCTGTTCCTGAAATTTATCTGTAATAAAACAGCTGCTTTGAGATCTTGTATAGAATGTCCTGGGAGATTGAAGTGTTCTCCTACTGGTTTCTCCGTCTTGTGGTTCCTGATGTCAGATTTATGTCCATTTATCCTTTGGCGTAGGGTTTGGCCTGTTTGTCCAAAAGCCAGGGGGTTACCCTTAGGAATTGCCAGACAACCTGCAATGGGAGGAGGCTTCCAGAATAGCAGGCTGGGATCCTGAACCTCTATGTTTAATGTAGAAATTGGTGTGGGGCAGGGAGGTAACAGCAGCCTGTCTAGTACCAGGATGATGGGTACCCTGTGCATCACGACACAGCAGTGAGCATGAGAGGAGCCATTCACACATTCTTTCTCTTTCTCTCATACACACACTTGTGGTGGTAAGGAAGAAGCACAGAGTGTGCTCTTACAAGAATAGGAACTCTACCCACACACCTTCCATCCCATCACCACTTCACTCCCCACAGCCTGCCAAATGGCAGCCCGGGGAGTGGAGTGCTGTTTCCTTTGGAAGAAATCTATATGTATCACTATATATCTATATCTATTCATTGCACTATAAGTGACCTACACACTTAATGTTTGCAGTGGTTGTTGTTTTTTAAGATAAGTAGTTTGGACGATCTCTACTTGGAAGTGAAAATTATTGTCTCAGCTTCTTTGAAAAGCGGCAATTTCATTATCATTCTGAGGAGACTGCTTGTTCTGTAAAGAGCATCACATTTGACATGAATTTTGCCATGAAAGAGCCAAATTAATGATTCTGATTTGAATCTGAGATGAATGCACAGCTAGCATTTGTGAATAAGCAAGTGAATAACACAATGGTTTGAGTAATCAGTTCAGGAACTGGTCAAACAAAATATTTCCAAACGAAAGTCCAGCTGTACTGAGACTGGTTCCTTCATGAAGTCTGAATCACAAAGCCAAACCTTTAAAAAAGGCTGCCTAATCACTACAGTTAGAAGCCAGGCTTACAAGACCTCTTTCTGGCATCAATCTCAAGGTCAGGATATAGTTGAACAATCAGTTCATTTAGAAAGTGATGAGTTTGCTCTTTCAGGAGTTAACAGAGTCCAAATATATTTGTTTCACACAGAAATACAGGAGTATCGAGTGATGAAAGGGAAGGAGTTCCTTTTTGGTGAGAATCACAGCATCCTCTGAAATATTAATGAAGCCCTTTTATATGCCAGAGTCTAAAAAGGACTTTGAATAATACATTGGAAGGCAACAGCAGCAGTTCAGCCATTGACTTCTCTTCGCTCTTCACAGACGCAGCTAACACATTTTTTAAAAGTGGAAATAATGTCTAGGCCAGCCTAGTCTAAAACATCTGGAGGGCACCAGGTTGGGGAAGGCTAGTCTTGGTTTACAGGGAAGATTAGAGTTCTTTTTTTTAAAAAAAAAATCAAATTTATTGAGTTTTTAACATAAAATACAATAAAAGCCAAACTAAGCTAAAGAAGGGAAATAAAAGAGAAACAAGAATAAGCAAGAGAAGAGAATAAATAAGGAGAAAATGAAAAGAAAAAAATATAAACAAATAAATAATCAAACAAACACAAGGTCCTCTATAATAATTGTATCTTAATCCTTATTCCACCCACAGAATGGTGAACCCTCCCAGCTCTCACCTGGTAACTTCCCCCTCTTCCCCCAGCCTCCCACCTGGGTAGATTCTCTCTACCTTGCCCCTCATGCAGGGCCCTTCATCAGGAAGATGAGAATTCAAGCTAAGGAGAAACTGTCCAACAGTCCTCCTCTACACGGGGGATGAAAGAGATGAATCTGAGATGGTTTGGGAATAAATGGATAGAACACAGAGGCAGAGGGAAACTACGAAGGTATGAATGGGGCATAGAGGCAAACTCAAGACTAAAACCCCAAGCTATGAAGCCTGAAACACTCTTGTAAAACTGGAGGGTTTAGGTCCACTGGTTTGGGTATGACATAAAAATATCCACTCCTTTCAGCACTTGCTGAAAGACTTGCTTTAGAAGCAGAGTATTAAGCAGCGGCCCACATTACATGCTAGTAAACAGCCTGGTATGTTTGGGGCTTTCGATGTTTATATAAACAGCAAAATAAATAAAAAATCCTTCCAGTAGCACCTGAGAGACCAACTAAGTTTGTCATTGGTATGAGCTTTCGTGTGCATGCACACTTCAGTGTGACCTGCTTTCCCTCTAACTGACAAGTGAAGATGTTGCTATAATTGGCTTTGGAACGAGTCATCCAGAAGGCAATGTAACCAGCACTGTTTTTCTATATCTAACTGACACAATAATTTCCAAGTGCAATAAACTGTTACATATTAAGCCAGGGCCTAAAGACACCGACTGGACTTTGATTCTCCATCATCTTACCGGTATATAAGAACCACACAGTCCCTGTCCAGAAGTGTTTACAACCAAAAGAGGGGGATGGGAACAATGGAAAACAGAAGTGCAACAATGAGCTTAATTAAAGAGGAATAAGCAATTATTGGGGTGTGGGCAAATGTTTAATGGCTGAATATAACAGACTGATTGTGACAATGAAGGAAAAGGGCAGGGACAAGGGAAGGTGAAAATGCAGTTAAGAAAGAAGCCGATGATAAGCAAAAATGACCAGTATCCTCCCCCAACTCCATTTTGAAGCATTCTACTGAGATACCAGCATTTTGATGCACAGAAAATGGCTCAGGTTGGCTTGCTATTGCTGTGAATTGTGATCCTGAAGCTTTTATTGGGCATTCATATACTGCTCTTCCAATATAAGAAATAGCAGGAATTTTTTTGTTTATTTAAAATATTTTTATCCTGCCCTTAATCAAACTGGATAGAGCGGGCTACAATCAGTTGCCAATAAAATACATAGCATATGTAGTTAGTAATTCTAAGAAGACAAATAGGTCTGAAAACCTGTCTACCCATTCAGGACTGATATAAACCATAGCTGCCAAGTTCTCCCTTTTTTAAAGGGATTTTCCCTTATGCTGAATAGGCTTCCTCGCGAGAAAAGGGAAAACTTGGCAGCTATGATATAAACTAGAGTAGAAGTAGCCAACGTTGCATCTTCCACATATCATTGGAGTCCCAACCCACATCAGCCCGATCAAGAATGGCCAACAGTCAGAGATGATGGAAGTCCAACAACATCTGAGGGCCACAAGTTGCCAAGACCTGAAATAAACATATGGAGCTTCAGCCAAAAGTGATGCATACAATTCCAATAGTCCACTGGGAACAAGATAAAGGCCTAGACAGAAGCCCAGAAAAGACCACAGAGTACGAGGCAACACAATCTAAATGCTAAATTTGCCTTTGCATTTAACTTGTGTTTTTAAAAATGTAACTTATAATAATTTTAATAATAATAATAATAATAATAATAATTTTATTATTTATACCCCGCCTATCTGGCTGAATAGTGTCAGCTGGGGGAGAAGCAGGTTGTTGCCTCAACTTTGCTCTGGGATATTTTTAAGCCTTCCCTCTCCTACTTCAGTCCTGAGGAAAATCCCTTCTCTGGAGCCAGCCTTTTCACTGGGAGGAACGCCCCCATTGGTTGATAATATTGCATGCATATACTGTGTGTATACATACATACATACACACACACACACACACACACACACACACACACACACACTGCAAATTAAAGACAAAGAAATGTTTATTGACACATCTAGTATAATTCTAACTCTTCAACTACTGCTTAGTCTGTTTGGAAAAATGTGGTTCATTTTTTTTTATGGTAGATTCACATTTCCCCATTCAGTCTTTCCATTTGTTGTAGCTTCTTAAGGTTATTTTGTGGTATTGGAAGAAGGAATTGGCTGATCTGTTCCATGCAATGAGTGTCACAAACATTATTATGATTACAGGATAAAGCAAGCGGGATAAGAAGCTGCACATTCAGCCATTTTTACTGAAGGGACTATAATTTTAACATTATTCAGCCCAATATAAACCGCACATACAATCAGTATCATCTTACTGGATAATATTATGCTGGGAGTCAGAATGTTAACAATGTATCTAAGCATTTCTTAATAATAACCCAGAGCTCTAATGCTAGCCATTTCTGACTTTTCAAAAAAGCATTCATATTGACCTTGATATCATCAAGACCAAAACTACTGCTTAGATAAAATATGTTTCTACCCTCAGGATTTGTTGTTCCTTGACAGGAATACAATAAAGCACTAAAATGCAAGCATGAATATATTGGCCATAGTTAAACAAAAATAAAAACAGAAAAGGAAAGAATTTCTGTTTAAATTAGTTTATTTTTTTATTCTAATGCATTATGAAACATCTTAATAAAATCTTATTTTTAAAAAAGAATATATTGGCCCTAGCAAGGAATAACAATACACTGTCTTTGGTATAACAACAGCAGTATTCTGTCTCTGCTGAACACCAATTGCTGGAAATCACAAGTGTGGAGAGTGAAGTTAGGTCTTCCTTGTGGGCTTCCCTTAAGCATCTGACAGCCCACTGTGAGAACAAGATGCTGAACCAGATGAGCCTTTGGCCTGATCCAGCTGGGTTCTTATGTCTTTAAAATGACTTGCTGGCCATTTGGGGACAAAAGAATTCTTCACTAGGAGGAAGAGGAGGAGGAGGAGGAGGAGGAGGAGGAGGAGGAGGAGGAGGAGGAGGAGGAGGAAGAAGAAGAAGAAGAAGAAGAAGAAGAAGAAGAAGAAGAAGAAGAAGAAGAAGAAGAAGAAGAAGAGGAGTAGTAGTTTGGATTTGATACCCTGCTTTATGACTACCCACAGGAGTCTCAAAGCAGCTAACAATCTCCTTTTCCCTTCCTCCCCCACAACAAACAATCTGTAAGATGAGTGGGGCTGAGAGACTTCAAAGAAGTGTGACTAGCCCAAGGTCACCCAGCAGCTGCATGTGGAGGAGCAGAGACACGAACCCGGTTCCCCAGTTACGAGCCTGCTGCTCTTAACCACTACACCACACTAGCAAGAAAAATTGGGTCATTCTGGCAATTATCTTTCGTTAACACTCTTCAAAATCAGCTACCATCACACTTGCCACATCCATTCCCAGTAATTAAGGCACCTCTATAAACAACATTAGGGACACGGGTGGTGCTGTGGTCTAAACCTTGGGCTTGCCAATTGGAAGGTCGGCAGTTCGAATCCCCGTGACGGAGTGAGCTCCCATTGCTGGGTCCCTGCTCCTGCCAACCTAGCAGTTCGAAAGCCCAAAGTGCAAGTAGATAAATAGGTACCGCTTCGGCGGGAAGGTAAACGGCGCTTCCATGCACTGCTCTGGTTCGCCAGAAGCGGCTTACTTATGCTGGCCACATGACCCGGAAGCTGTCTGTGGAAAAATGCTGGCTCCCTCGGCCTATAGAGCGAGATGAGAGCCGCAACCCCAGAGTCGTTCACAACTGGACCTAATGGTCAGGGGTCCCTTTACCTTTATAAACAACATTGCAGTACTTAAGAATTTAACTCGATCTAAAATAAGAACTCAAAGCAAACCAAACACCTAAACTTTTATAAAGGTGATATTACTTTGGCCTGTAGTGAAGTTTGCAAAGGAACTGATTTTGTATGCTTAACCAAGTCTGGCCAGAATTTACAGCCAGCTCAGACTGCAATGTGAGGCAGGCACCAGGAACCTTTCCCAGGCATAAGTAGCATAGCTAAATGAGGAGACTAGACAATATTTGGGGCAGTATCAGACCTATAAGCCTCAGAGTGGAACAGCAAGCAAGATAGTACTGTATTCAGAACTGACACCACCAGCCCAGGAAAGAGGAATGTAGGGAAATGACAGCACCTTTCCAGAGTCAATCAGCACTTCTCCTTGATAGTTGGGTCTAGGCGAGTCTATCTAGGAAGGTGATCCAATTTTTCTCATAGTCATATGAAACTTTTGAGTTTTGACAGCTGCCACACTACTGAGATAATAGCTGCATTGGGCACAAGTCCACTATACTCAAAACAAAGGAGGTGAACAGCAAGCCACAATGAATACAATACAGACAGATTTTGTGCAGAGAAACAGCAGGCGAGGGGGAAGAAGGACTCTGATTACTAACGTGCAGCAGCAAGTGAAAATACTCACAGTTAGAGAATAAGGCATTTGTCCATCTCTAGTTCGATTCAGGTCTCACAAAACTTTCATAATTCTTCTCAGGAATAGAGTATTTAATATTAGCAAAGTTGAAGATTCATCAGGTAAACAGACCAATTAGAGGCTCACAGAATCACAAACTTGGAAGGTAATGACTCAAAGGTCATGTAGCCCAATCTCCTGCTAAAGTAGGAAATCCATTACTACAGCTCAATTTTTTTAAAAAAATATTGCTTAAGCCTTGAAAAATATTTTGTTATATACAGAAATTATGAAAAAGTCAAGTATGTGTGACTGATTAAATTACTGATTAAAGGTACAGCAGAGGAACAACCAAACTAGTTTGATTTTGTGTGATTTGCTTAGTTTCCTTGTTTAATGAAGTTGAACAGTTACTTTGCCTAGTTCATTTGGAATAAATTCAATAAAGTAATCAAAGTTAAATCTCCACTTCATTAAGCAGCTAAATTATGCAAATAAGAAAAAGTGAAAATTCGTGTTACTTGCAATGTAAAAAACATGAAATTAAGCAAATGCACACATTTTGGTTACATTTTTGACAGCCCTATTCTTTTTGAAGGATCATAGCTCTTGTGCAAAGACATGACCTAAAGCTTCAGTGCTGCAAGATCTGCAGGAAACAAACAAGAATGTGATCAATAATAACCACATCTGGAAAGGATAATCCAAGTTATATCAATTACACAAGATCAAAACTGATAGTTTGGGATCCACTAACAGGCCATGGCTTGATCTAAGATGGATCACAACTGTAGCACAACCACTATACAAATATATGGTGTAAACTTAAGAAATGGGTCTCTAAAAGCATGTTTTGAGTAAAGGTGAGACCTGGGTCTGGAAAAGTTGAAGACTATTGATCTAGACTATTCAAAAGCAGGAACTGCAGAGCACAATAGAATTTTGCAAAAAAAGTATTACTTTACAGGTTGAAGTTTAACCTTTTCTTCTCAGTAGAAAGTTTATTTTTTGAGTGAACCTAGAAATGAGGAAATGCCATTGTACATCTCACTTCTTCCCCAAACCATTTTGGAGTTTTAAACACAATCCCCCAAATGGCACCAAAATGATTGCCTTCAATACGCCACATGTGAATGAGCTGATGAATGGAGGGTGGGAGCAGTTGTTTTTGTACACCTCTTAAACTTTTATGTGGTTTGAGTGGAGGAATCATTGGAATTTGGTTGTAGAGTGTACTGCAGTACTACTGTGTTTAGGGTACTCTGCTGGGACATGGACATAAGTAGTGAGCCTGGTCACACCCAGCTCAAGCCTAAAGCTGCATCATCTTGAGCACAGTTAGATAAGAAAGCACTTGTGCCATTTAACAATCTGAATGAAGGCAGTTTGAAATTATGTTGAGCCACTAATGAAGTCAATGTTGTCGAACTTTCCGGATACCCACATATTTCAAGGAGTGGGAGTGCCTAATCACAAGTAAATTTACTAGCAAATATATAGCAGGGCTGTCTTTAGCAGTTATGGACAACATGATGGGGCTGCAATGCTCACCTGACCTCTGGTTGAGTTGCTGCTGCATTCCAGGAGGTGTGGAGGAGGCAATGAGGTCAGTGTGGAGCAAATGCACCAGCAGAGCCAATCTGGCACTCCTGCTGGTGTGTTTGCACCTTGCCAACCTCATACCACCTTACCCCTTCTCTCTCTCTCCCAATATGCAGCAACAATTCAGCTGGAGGGGGATCTGGTAAGCAGCACAGCCCCGTCACACCATGTGCTACTGCTGTTTGGCTTGTTCCTCATAGCCTCTTACCACTCTTGTGCATACACACAAAGGGTAGCACAAGCACAATGAATGATGGTGGGGTACAAAACACAAACCATGTAAAAGCAAGCATAAGTAGAAAAACCCCCAAATTAAAGCAACTATTATTGCTACTAAACAATTTCTTAGTTCAAATTAGGTGTTAGCTTCTGTACACAAGTGACATACCTCCTGCCATGGTGTCAAAAGTAAAGTGCAGCATCTCTCTGTCTGATTCAGCCAGAGAAGGCTTGGTCTAAAGACATGGATTCATTTCTCATGCTAAGCCTTTCCAGGGTTATCTTTCATATTGTCAATTTGTTCACCAGTATTTTCTGAACATATGTTATAGAGCAAAGCAATTGTACTTTCAAAATGCAAAGATCAATGTTCAAAGTTGGGAGCACATTCATCTTGTGATAAAAAAACGATCAATACTGTAATAAGAAAATCTGCTTTCCCATACCTTATTTCCTTGTCCGCTAGGCATACAACCCCCCCCCCCCCAAATTAGAAAGGAACTTTGTAAATGCTTTTTACTTTTCAAATTCATTCATCTTGGACATTTCAGTAACAGTAACAACAAAAATCTTTTTGTCACATAGCATGAAAGGTTTGAGGCATGTTGGTCATGTAAATCATCTGAAAGTTTCATTTCTAGAATTCACTATTCTGATTGTGCTCATTTTTGTTATTCTTTATTAGAATCTACTTTAGTCATACCAGAATCACAGGTAAACTTCTTTTTAAAAAAATAGATAGATACTCAGAACAGAAACACAGGAATCCAGCATAACCACTTTATGTCAATAGCACTGATACATCCAATTCAGCTCTTCACATAGTTTCTGGCAAGATGTCCCACTCCTGCCTAATAAAACAATAAAGCTAGTCAGGAGAGAGGGAACAGCAGACACAAATGCTTGTTTTAATGTATAATTTCTGACACAATAGATGGAAGTAGTTACTCCAAAACACAGAAAGCTCATGCAGGCATTCTGCAGCTATACTAATAGCACAATTCCATATGGCGTTTACTCAGAAATAAGTCCCACTCTGTTCAAGGAGATTGTATTTAGGACTGTAGCCTAAGAAGATGTCTGATAATAAACTCCATATTAATGATCTTAGAATCATAGAATCATAGAGTTGGAAGAGACCACAAGGGCCATCCAGTCCAACCCACTGCCAAGCATTCAAAGCATTCTTGACATATGGCTGTCAAGCCTACGCTTAAAGACCTCCAAAGAAGGAGACTCCACCACACTTCTTGGCAGCAAATTCCACTGTCGAACAGCTCTTACTGTCAGGAAGTTCTTCCTAATGTTTAGGTGGAAGCTTCTTTCTTGTAGTTTAAATCCATTGCTCCGTGTCCGCTTCTCTGGAGCAGCAGAAAACAACCTTTCTCCCTCCTCTATATGACATCCTTTTATATATTTGAACATGGCTATCATATCACCCCTTAACCTTCTCTTCTCCAGGCTAAACATACCCAGCTCCCTAAGCCGTTCCTCATAAGGCATTGTTTCCAAGCCTTTGACCATTTTGGTTGCCCTCTTCTGGACACGTTCCAGCTCGTCAGTATCCTTCTTGAACTGTGGTGCCCAGAACTGCAGACAGTACTCCAGGTGAGGTCTGACTAGAGCAGAATACAGTGGTACTATTACTTTCCTTGATCTAGACGCTATACTCCTATTGATGCAGCCCAGAATTGCATTGGCTTTTTTAGCTGCTGCATCACACAGTTGACTCATGTCAAGTTTGTGGTCTACCAGGACTCCTAGATCCTTTTCACATGCACTACTCTCAAGCCAGGTGTCTCCCATCCTGTATTTGTGCCTTTCATTATTATTTTTGCCCAAGTGTAGTACTTTACATTTCTCCTTGTTAAAATTCATCTTGTTTGCTTTGGCCCAGTTGTCTAATCTGTTAAGGTCATTTTGAAGTGTGATTCTGTCCTCTGGGGTATTAGCCACCCCTCCCAATTTGGTGTCATCTGCAAACTTGCTCAGGATCCCCTCAAGCCCATCATCCAAGTCATTGATGAAGATGTTGAATAAGACTGGGCCCAAGACAGAACCCTGTGGCACCCCACTAGTCACTACTCTCCAGGATGAAGAGGAGCCATTGATGAGCACCCTTTGGGTTCGGTCAGTCAGCCAGTTACAAATCCACTGTTACAAATTTTCAGGGGTTAATGCATGGGATTTGGAGTGGAGAGGGAACTGCTCTCAGAGCCAGCTCTACATGTGCATAACCAACCAAAAGCACTTGTACAAGAGGAGACCATTGAGCCATTACCTCAGAAGTCCTAGTGGAATCGCCAGCTCCCTATTAAAGAGTTAGCAACTCAGATAAAGCGGCAGCTCCTATTTGAGGCCAATTCTCAAGCTCATTGCTACAGAAGCAACATCTGGACTCTTACAAAGTCTCCAGCCTGGGCCTTGCATGGAACTGTCCAGGGTACCACAGACATATGACTTTGTACATATGTATTGCTAAGGCCATTGCTCAAAACAAAACAGCTAATTCTGCTAGTGCAGCAAATGCAGGTGTGATTTGTACAAACACTGGTTAAAAAGTGTGGTATGAGGGTCATTGAAAAGCAGATTACTGCCTATATAATATAGACTACTGCAGTTGTTGGACCTTTTTTTACTTTTTACTCATGTTTTTCAAGACTTTCTAACACCAGAATCTTCACACACACACACACACACACACACACACTTGTTGTTCAGTAATCAGTATTTTAAAGTACAGTACTTAAGATTGTATTTTAACACTGTGATTTAAACATTCACATCGCACTTCCATACTTTTTCTTTCTTAGTGTAGGAAATAACCAGCTCATGTCCTTAAAATAGATAAAGGTTTTAAAACACTGGACTACTGATTTCAATTTTAGCAGTCATTTGTGCAGGACCCAGAAAACCAACTCATTACTTTCCGCATCGTGACTACTCTTGGAAATGGCAGAAAATGGCAGAAAATGTTCAACCCAAAAAGAACCTACGTTAAGAAGGGAAGGGAAGCAGCACTGTTAGCCGATCTTCTAAAACCAATTTGCTGAGATGTATAAATGCAAAGTTGAATCAGTGAGCAATAAAACAGAAGCAGTCCAAGGGAAATATGGGGTAGGGGGAGTGTTGATTCCACTATCCCAATTAGACATTCATTGCAGGAATGATTAATGCTACCAATAATTCAAAGGCACAGACTATTATAAGAGCAGGGTAAATTTGGCATTCTAATATACAGTTTGTGCTTCTGTGAATGAGGCTGGATCAGCAATTCCATTACAAGGAATTTTATTCCTTCTAGGGGAATAAAATTATCATAGCTATCTTTTGTCTATGCATTGTTTTGCAAGAGTTTTATATTTAAGTCCTACAGAAAGGTATTTGCCAGTCTTCCTCTGAGATTCATAATAGTATGGCACCATGTTTGCAAATAAGAGCAATTTGCAACTACAAAATGGGCACATGACTGAAATTGCAATAGCAAAACACAAGTATAATGAAAGAAGCAAAGAGTCCATATACTCCATCCCCTACCAAAATCAGAATGCAGAGAATTTAACCCACCCAAATATGCTGCCTACATTTCCTCCCACCTCATTCTCCTTATTCACACTCCCATCCATAGAAAAGGTATATTAAAAGCTCATGCTTTAGACTGAAGAGAATGCAGCATTTCCACACAGCCCTGAGGGATAGGCACTAATAAACCTGGAGTAACCACCATATTGTGAATGAGCTGAATTCCAGTAAACAACAATGGTACTTAAGCAGTCAAAGGGTGCTTTCTGTGTAAATGCAACACATTAGACCAGGAGTCCTGTGATTGATCTTCCAAATTTTTCCCAAATAAAAGCACCCACATTTCTTGGGGGGCAGTGAAGTGGCAAACAACTTTCTTCCCACACCGTCCCCCTGCTCCTTAAGTTACTATTTCCTTTGTAGGGGGAAGATCCAAGCTAGAAAAAGCTATCTGTATTTTTCATCACAGTGCAAATAGAAGTTGCATGAGGGTAATTTAGATTGGGAAAATGGCATTGGTAGGGGGAACGTTAAATAACCCTGCAGCCAGCAGCTTCCCCAATCAAAGTTCCCGCAGACACGTGCCTTCATTTAGTTCTATCAAAAAAGCAGATCAATCAATCATGGATCTCCTGAAGCAGCATGTCTGGCCCTGACTTATCACTGATTGGAACTAAGGCCCTGTTCCCACACACCATTAGTGAGTGCAAGCCACTTCCTTAGGGCAAAATCTCGCAGCAGTGCAGTAAGTGCAAGAATGCCAGTGTCCCATAGGTAGGACAAATCATGTGTGTCTTCTCAACTGGGCATCAGTTGACTGGAAAAACTCAAGTGACTTGGCACCAGGTTCTAGTATTCATGCATATGCCAAGGTCACGTGGGAATCCCATTGCAGGAAACCTCCCACAGCAGTGACAGCATCAGTGTTATGTGTCAGAAAGAGCCTAACTAAAGCAGAAAAAGGTAGAAGAATGCTGTTGTTCATGGTGTGCAACAAAAGCAGTTCATTGTATAAGGAACTATGCAAATACTCAAGGGATTCATAGTACTCTCACAAAATTAGAATTCTAAAGGTTCTCCAAGAATCCCATTCTTACTGCTTCAAACAGGTTTGAAACCTATTTGGGGTTGCAATGAAGATGTAACCTTAATGTCTAATTCATAATTAAAGGGAAGAACAAACGTTTGTTTTTTTTCTTTTAAAGCCTTTTTATTCCTCTGCTCAGAGAGAGAATATATTTTCTGTCACCATGACAGGCCTGGAAAGCACCACTTCCTTTAAAAAAAAATGCCTATTTGTTTTGGTCCTATAAGGGGGCCACAGTGTGTGCACATTTTTTATTATCCTGGGATTATTGCTCATGGAAAGAACTAGTTAGACAGACTTCAAGGCACAAATCCTCTCTTTAGCCAGAGAACAAGATTCTCTAATCATCTGCAGGAAGCCAACATTTGCACAGATAACATGAAGCGATTTCCTAACCATATTGAAGGAATAACAGTGAGCATTTGTTTTAATTTATTTTCCTTGTTTCCAAATGCAGCATGGCAAAGTCTCTGGATTCTTATACCTCAGCCTTGCACAAGAGGAATCACTAGTAGGCATAAGGGGATAACAGTGTATTCCTTCCTCTTAAAGCTGTATTGTTTTTTTCTTTTGGAGACAGCATAAACCTTGCTTAAACAGTACCAGCAATGAAGGGGTAAGGAGAGAGCTGTGAAAAGAGCTGGCTGTGTGCATCCACTGGAGAAGTACCAGCCGCCCAGTGCTATGCATCTTTACTCAGAAGTATGTCCGCTCAATCCAGACGGTCTTACTCCAAGCAAGTCTACATAAGAAAGCAGCCCTACAAAATAAAGTGCTTTGAAAACGAAACAAATATAAGTTTAAAAAAGCAGTGTGTGTGCACTGGGAGCTGTCCTCCAGGTTAAATGATAATGCTGGTACTGGAAAAATGATTTGCTTAACAGAGCTTAGGCGGAAGGATGTTTTACATCTCGTCACCGCATTTCACATGACAGAGCTATTAAAATGGTAATGCGCAATCAGCTTTCCTCAGTATGAAGTGACTAGCTTGTTTTAGTATATTGCATGGTACACAAGCAGATTAAGGCCAGCGGGCCATTATATTGTATTGTCACTATATACCACTGAAGAGTTTTTAATCAGCAAATCATTGTCACAACATGATATGCTGTTTATGTCTGTCATCTTCTGAACAACATACCAGGTTACTAAGAAAATGCCATTCCCCAGAGGCTGTTTGAAAATTCAGGGCTTGTGTTACCCAATGACTCTTTAATGTATCTGGGTCACAGATCATACTAATAAAGCAGTAATATTATTACACTAGCAATGAGCAGTGGAGGATATTCTCTCCCCCACCCAACCCCCGCACTCCCTCAAAGCAGTTGCAAGCAATGCCTGACGTCAGCTTGAAGGGAAAAATTAGAACTAGAATCACCAGCCGTGAAAATAGTAAAATATACATCATACACTGTTTATCTATTTATTTAAAGTATTTCTAGACTGCACTTCATTCAAAACAATCCCATAATGAGGTACAAAGTATAAAAAACAAATTACAATAAAAATAAACAAATACAGAAAAACCTTATATAACGTTAAGTCTATAATCAAGTATAATAAATGAACAAGTCTGATGAGGATAGGCTATTCCAATCCACAACCAATTTAACCGAACACCTAAGTGAACAAGCATGTTTTTAACTGGTGCCTAAAACCTTTCAGAATCAGCACCAGTTGAATTTTTGAGGGAGGGCACTCCACGATTTGAATGTTGCTGTAGAGGACACCTCCCATACAAAACTATGCCCAGCTAACACAGTACACGGTATGGATAATCAGCAGGAAAGTCTCTTGAAACCAATAGTGAGTAACACTATACAACCTTATACAGTACTCCCATCAACAAAACCGAAGCAAGCCTTACATGTTACATTCTTTTAGCCCCTTGATTCCAAACACATTTACATGCAAGTAATCCCCACTGACTTCAGTGGAGTTTGCTTCCACATGTGTGCTGTCAAGCACAGCTGACTAGATCCTTAAGCTTCCTTTGTCGAGCATGTGCTAGCTGCATTTCAGTACTGTGAACCCCAACATCTATTTTTATTACTGTGATTTAAGAACATTAAAATGTGTATTTCAATGCTTTATTACTGTGGGTAGCTGTGTTGTTCCAGTGGAAGGAGACGAAAGGACAAATCAGGGGGAAATATCACACTTTCAAGCAAAAGGTTCTAGCATGGAAACTCACTTTTTAAAACATATGATGCTGATTCTCTATTTGGCATATGCTGTATGTGCCAACAGCTACATTGACAACCACTTCTGTGAATGAGCAGCACAACAATAAAAGTTGATCTCACTAAATGCAGGTGGCATTTCTCCAAATATAATATTGGGAGTGGGCAGTGCTGAATAGTTAGGAGAGCTGCCTGCAGTATATACAAAGGCAAAGCCATGGAGACAACAACCTTTTTTCTTCTTTTTTTTTGGAAAGGCTGCAATTTATTTTAATGCAGGAGATGATATAGATATAGATATATAAATATACAGTATGTTTTTTTTACTCTTACAATAGCTTCATCAGTGAGCTGTCAATCATACTTCCCACACATAAAGGCTTGTAGAGAATTCATATATAATATACGGTAATCTAAAACAGGGTTGTGTTTTAAGCTACTGACTTCTTTGTGTGTTCATGGATGATGCACCAATTGCCTCATTCATAAACACCACAGCTCTCTTTATTCTTACTACCAGATGCATCCATCTAGGAGGCAGGTTGCAATTTAAAAGTCATTTTGAGTGGTCCAAACGCCCAAAAATGTATCTAGCTTCCTGCAATAAATGTCCTTCTGTCCTGCGCATAGCATATGCATGTGCGCATATACCGGTATATAGAGAGAGAGAGAGAGAGAGAGAGAGAGAGAGAGAGAGAGAGAGAGAGAGAGAGAGATGAGAGAATGAAAGAAATATCACTGTGAGGTGGTTAAGACGCAAAACGCTCCCAAAAAAAATCCAGGCAGAGGTACATCCATATAACGATTCTCTACTGCAACGACATGACCATGTCGGACAGCCCTCTGTCAGGACAGCAGATTGATTACGAATGGCTATATTACAACCTTTCAAGGCGGAGGTTGTATTGCAAGACCAACAGAAAAGAGCGGGGGATGTGTTATTACAGTGGAATAACTGGATGGGTTATTACAGTGGAATAATATCGTATCACAGAAAGAGAAATAAAATGCAATGCGTGAAGCTCGCCGAAGCCGGCAACTTTCTTCCTGAAGCTGCTTCTTTTATGTTTGAAAGGGGTGGTGGTGGTGCAAATCAGGCACAATCCTCAAATCCCTTCCTCCATTAGAAAGCCAGTCAATGATAAACCAGGAGCCGAGCATGGAGGATCAGCGCGACTCGCGCTGCAAAATTTCCCCAGGCAAGGCGCCGTTTGCGCAGCAACATGAGCCGCTGCAGTTCGCCTTGCAACGCGCCGTTATCTTCCCCCGTTTACCAAAGAGGAAACACACACACCCTCCCGGGGCGCAAGGCGAGGGGATTAATTGTCGCCCCCGGCGCCCCCCCCCAACCCTCCTCCCAGCCTCCCGGGGCTGCTTCTAGTGTGGGGCTTTGTTTCCATGGCGGGGGACACTCACCCAGAAAACGAAGGAGTAGATGATGAGGAGGGTTTTCAGACACGTTATGACGGGTTTGGTCTCCATTCTCCTCGATGCCATAATACTGAGATCCCGGCTGCTGGCTCTGGGCAGGGGAGGGGGGAGGAGGAGGAGTAGCCGCGGTGGCGGAGGGAGGAGGGGCTCCGGGCTCGCTTCGCGCCTCCACCGAGCGGCGCTGCTTCCCGCCGCCTGCCTCTGCTCTGCTCCCGATACTACAGCTTGCTGCAAGGGCTGACAGGCCGAGCTGCTCGCACGCGCTTCTGGACCGCTGCCGCCCTGCTGCGCCCCGCCGCTTCCCGCAGCTGCCTCCCCGAAACGCCACAGCTTGGCATTGTGCGGTCACAACGGTGGAGAAGGCGGCGGGGCAGGTTCGCACGACCATACGCGACGCGCCTCGCCATCTGCTGCGCCGAGGGACGCAGCGGGCGGAGAGCGTGTTCCCCTTCACAACCCACCCACAGCCACCTTTTTCTTTTATCGACGTGTAGGGATTCGGGAAAGAAGGGTGCTGAGGGGCAAGAGCAAGGGGAACCCTGGGGTGGCCGCGGCGCTGGCGTCGTGCCTGTTTTAATGCAAAAGATATACGCAAGCCGTGGCGCAGAAAGAAGAAATGCGTCTCTTACTGAGGGGAGATTAGAATAAAGGGGAGGGAGGCGAATGTAGGACGCGCCTGCGAGGGGGAGAGAGAGAGGGAATGTGCCGGTGACAATATGGCACGGGGGGGGGGGGCTTGTATTTTCTGTTCCATTAATTGAAAAAGAAGGAGAGAGAGATTTGTTCATTTTTATTTTAATCCAGACCCCCCCCCACACACACGCGCGCGCACACACTGATCAATAATAACAGGGGCTTTGCTCCCAGGCTTACAAAACATGGGGTACAAAAGGGGAAAGGGGGGGCTGGGAAGGGGAAGGGGACAATAAACACAGGCACAAGCTGTAATTGTGGCACCTTAAAGGCTAACCAATGTGGTGTGAGCCTTTGATGGATGATGCATGAAGTCTACTCCTGATTTGCAGGTCCATAAATACGTGATGGGGAGGGGGTGGAGATTGTACGTAGACAGGCAGAGATCTCTGCCCTTGGCATGCTGGTTGGAGCTGATGGGAATTGTAATCCCTTTCTGCTGATGAGCACCTTTAGGATCCTCGGAAGCTGAAATGTCTTTTTCTGATGTCAGTTTTTTATCCATTCATACTTTTGCATAGATATTGGCCACAGATAGAATGACGTTGCTGGCAGATGCTGATATATTGGAAGATGAGCAGGTGAATAAGCTCCTGGTGTTGTGGAAAGCATTTTAGGTCCTCCTGTAATAGGGCTTCCAGAGTAGATGTGGCATGCGGGGCACATGTGGTTTTCCCCATGCTATTATATTTTTCCTGAGAAGGAAGGGAGACAGTCTCCCAGTGGCCCCTGGTACCCTGGCTGAGGACAGAGACTAGAATGTGCTGCCCTTCAGCTCTGCAGTCCCAGCACAACAGGCAGTTAGAAAAGACTGTCCTTTCTCATAGGGAAGGTGGAAGAAAACTTCCTGTCACATCCACACTATACATTTGAAGCACATTTAACACGCAGCTAAAGCACATGGTGCATAGCTGCCAAGTTTTCCCTTTTCTCGCGAGGAAGCCTATTCAGCATAAGGGAATTTCCCTTAAAAAAAGGGAGAACTTGGCAGCTATGACATGGTGTCCCCCAAAGAATACTGTTAACTGTAATTTGTTAAGGGTGCTGTAGCTCTCTCAGAAGTATGTACGGTATGGATGTGACCTACTCTGGTCAATGGATGAGGCCAGGTTGGTCTCTCTCTGAACAGAAAAGTTGGACTGACATGCCACCTTCATCTACATCTGCCACACACAGGCTTCCACTTCAGCAAATGTCCCTGAGAACATTTGAACCCTACATGCACATATAGACAGCATGCCCAGTTGGCTTCAGGCTGGGCAGTTGGCACATCCTTTTCCCCAAATGCCATACCCTGAAGTGGCTACCAGTATGTGAAAGGTCCCTTGCAAGGAAAGGCAAAACCATACCTTCTAAAATGTGCCCCTCCCACCAAATGGAGAATGATGTGTTTATTTAGAGACGAGGGGGAAATAGCATTCTTCATACAGAAGAAAGTCATATTTGCCATTGGTAGTAAGAAAAAAAAGGATTGTGTGACACAGAAAGGATGCATGTGATCTAGTGATCGGGGGTGGGATGAGTACTTGCTATCACCAAATATAGGCCATCATAGACATAGGCCACATAAACTCATGTGTTTTAACAAAACTAGCACAAGCCAAGCAGTTGTAATGTGCTGTTAACATATTGCAACTTTTGAGCCACAATCCTGAAGCTACTTACTTCAGTAGTAATACTCCAGAATAAGGAGACTGACTGAGAATTACTACAAATTGTTCAGGGTCAGTTAAAACCAAGTTAAAATCAACATTATTGAGCTGCAGTTAATGAACTAGTTGATCTCCACACAGATCAAGTAATTATTTCAGTCATTGCTGTCATTGCGGTACAACACAAATGTCAATCAAAACTAGAGCTGGAGTCCAAGTCATTTCACTTTAACTCATAGTAAATGAGAATCAGACATTATTCCAAGTAGAACTTTGAGTTGGCATTTATTATCAATGTGTTTGGTAACAGCCAACCCAATTCTTGGAGTGCTAGTTCTTATTTATTAATTTATATAACACTTAATGTTAAGACTTTGAAGTGATTTACAAAATATAAAAAAACTATTTTACAACACCATTAAAATAGCCTACACAGTAACTGAAGTGCACAATAATAACAACACACAACAAAAAGTCCCATTAAAACATTAGCATATAAACATTCATATTTAAAATGTACAATAAACTATGGTTAGCACAACAGGAAATGGAAATACAACAGGAAATGGAAATTGATTATACTGATACGGGTGTGAAGTAAAGGATATATAACAAGAAAAGAATGATGGAATATAATTTCAATATGTGATCACAGTGGAGAGACTATAACGTGGATGTGGATGGATGAATGTACTATTACTCAAAATGAAGACATGTTTGTGGGAATTACTGGAGGCAAAGTTGATATAAAAGGGGAAAAAACAGTTGACATTTGCTACTAATAATAACTATTTGTAAACTCCTCTTGGATACTTGGATTTAAAAGAAATATTGTTTAAGAGAAAGTGGATATTGTTTAACAGAAATATTGTTTAACAGAAAGTGGAGAAGATGAATGTTATGGAGTGTAATGTCTTAAATAATATTTTTAATTATGTAACTGGCAGAAGTCTTTTTTATTTTTATTGTTTCTTTTGTATTTTCTTTCTTTTCCTTTCTTCTTTCTTCTTCTTTCTCTCCCCTCCCCCTTTTTTCTTTTTATTTTATTTCTTCTTTGTATTTTATTTCTTCTCTGCTCTGGGCCTTTATTAGGGTGCAAGGATTGTGCACTCATGGGGGTAGTAGAGGGTTGATAGAGGGACCTAGGGTGGGAGGCAGGGAAATGTTGGTCTCTGGGGATGAGAGGCTGGGAGGAGAAAGAAAAGATCCCGGGTGATAGCTTTTTAAAAAAAGGTAGCTTGAAAGTAGAACAATCGCAGTGAAATTAAGATTACGTTTTTTTGTTTCTTTCCTGCACTTAAGGCTGTCACTATTCCCCCATCACTGGAAACATTTTACTTAATCTATATAAAAAAAACCTATATGCATAACCATAAAACATTATATATTGGAGTTGTAGTAAAGTTTAGCTGCTCTCAGGCTATTAAGCTATCCTTTTTCACTCATTAAACCACAACACACTTCCTCATGCATTATTTAGCATAAAAGAGTGTAACCTCTATTGTTCTTACCTAGGTAAATCATGTTTGTATTCCAATCACTTTTCCTTGAGTTTAGAATTTTCTTCATCTCCATTTTACCCAAGGACAGCAGGATTGCACCTCTTTCCCATTTGCTCAAAAAAGCTACATTCTTCTGATAACAATAAGTTAGTGTTTTTGCTTACCGTTCCAACTCCCTGTTTTCTTTGCAACCAGCTCTCTATCAACTCCTTTTTTTCTCACCTTGTGTTCCATAGTGTGCTCTCTTCCTTCTGTACCACCACAAGCTTCTCTGAACCCTGTTCTGATACCCACTCTGCTTTTCTCTATTCACTTCACACCAAAGCTCTATGCTTGTGTTACATGACTAGTTCAAGTAATCAGCGGGGGGGGGGGCACACATTGAGGATGAACATACCAGCTCTTCCTGCTGGTCCCCCAATTGCCAATTCAGTTGTCTTCTACAAGCTGGAAAGCAACAGTTTCAGGCAGGGAGCCTTTTGTATCTATGGAGATTCTCCATGCATTTAAGAACCCCGAAATATCCAGATTATATGATGCCAGCATTCTTGCTTCCTTATCCCTTTTGATAAGAAGCGATCCTTAGCCCATGCACCCAACCCTCTCCTTACATTATGCTGGTAGTGTGGTATCTGCTGCAGTGCAAAATATCATTTGAGAAGTCCAGGCATGTCCTCCTCCTGCTGCTGCTAACTTCTTCAGCATTGCCTTTCCTGGAAACTGAGCCACACGTTTTCAATGAATTCCAAAGTCCCACATGAAATCGCAAACTATTTTTACCTATGTAGAACCTCTTGACACAGGCTAGCAAATGTAATAATAATGTAGTGTCCCCCAGGGGTAGCCCTGCTACCATCTCTTGCCAATAGAAGCAACAAAAAGCGGCTTGTGGCATCTTAAAGACTAGCAAATGTATTATGGAACAAGCTTGGGGGAGTACAGTGGTACCTCGGTTTATGAACACAATTGGTTCCGGAAGTCTGTTCATAAACTGAAGCGTTCATAAACTGAAGCGAACTTTCCCGTTGAAAGTAATGGAAAGTGGATTAATCCGTTCCAGACGGTCCGCGGAGTAACCGTTCATAAACTGAAGCAAACTTTTCCATTGAAAGTAATGGAAAGTGGATTAATCCGTTCCAGATGGGTCCGCGAAGTACTTAAACTGAAGCGTTCATAAACTGAAACATGGGTGTAATTGGTTCCGGAAGTCTGTTCATAAACTGAAGCGTTCATAAACTGAAGCGAACTTTCCCATTAAAAGTAATGGAAAGTGAATTAATCCGTTCCAGATGGGTCTGCGGCGTTCATAAACTGAAAATTCATAAACCGAGGTGTTCATAAACCGAGGTTCCACTGTATAGTTGTTATGTACTAAGCTTGGATCCTAGAACAATAGGCAAGTAGGATCCTAGAATGCAACAACTGATTGGCTTGCAGGAGAAGACCAATCAGGCTCCAGGAAGAAGTTAATCAGCCTATTAGGCTGGTAGGATCGTAGAACGCAACAACTGATTGGCCTGCAGGAAAAGACCAATCAGGCCCCAGGAGGGAAGCAGAATCAGCCAATCAGATGGGACTCATTGTGTAAATAATGTATATAAAAGCCTGAGGTTTTTGGCGGGGTGGCATTTCATTCACTGTTTTACAAGCTGCAATAAAGAGCATGAAGTCACTACAGGACTCAGAGTATATTTCAATAGTCTACTTCAGACAGATGACATATTATCCTGAGTTACAGGTGTGTATGTATGTGGGATCCAACAATGTAGTTCCACTAGGGGAAAAACTTTCGGCTGTGCAACAGAACTTCCTCTCCTCTACAAACAAATTTCTATAGGTCAGGCAATTGTTAAAAGCCTAGTTTTCAACCTTAACTTCACAGTGTTTTCTGTCTGAGAGACTGGGGATGTACCGTGGAAACAATGTTGTGTGCAGGCTGAGGAGGATGAATCTCAGAGGGGTGGGAAGACCTGTAACAAGGGCTTAATTTGTGTGAAAGCTAACCAAGGCCTGGAGCCTAGGGATTATAACATTTTGTTAGAAGCAGTATTTATCTGCACACGTTGTACATGATTGCCAAGGATAACATTTGAGAATACGCCTTTAACTGCTATTGAATGAACCAACAGTTCCACCTGTGAGGAACTAGTGTAAGAAGTTTTGAGCTAAGGAAAGTACCGTGTTTCCCCCTTTTTAAGACGTAGTCATAATATAAGACGTAGCAGGGTTTTCAAGCATTTGAGAAATATAAGCCACACCCCGAAAATAAGCCATACCTAAGACGGCCCTGGATAGAGCTCCTGAGGGTGGCCAGCCTTGCTATCGCCACCTCCGCTACTGCTGCCACCCCGCACGCTCTTCGTCCCCCTGTTGTTGTTTTAGTTAGTTTCTCCCCGCTGCAGCGTCTCCCGGGTCCCGCATGCTGAAGCGCGGGCTGATAAAGGTTCGCTCCGCATAGGATCGGCCTGCCGCGGCTGCAGAGCGGAGCACCGAGCCAGCGGCCTAGCCTCTTTCTCTTTTTTTGCCCAGCTGAGGAGGCCTGCAGCCCCGCCGCCGGAATCGGTGGCTGCAGGGCGGAGTGCTCCGCAGCGCTGAGCGCTCGGAGAGCCTTGCAGCGGGCGGAGCGCCGAGCCAACAGCCTGGCTTCTTCCTGCCCCAGCCGAGGTGGTCTGCCGCCCCGCCGCCGGAATCGGCGGCTGCAGAGCGGAGCGCTCTGCAGCGCCGAGTGCTCGGAGCGCCCTGCAGCGGGCGGAGCGCCGAGCCAGCGGCCTGGCCTCTTCCTGGCCCGGCCAAGGAGACCTGCCGCCCCGCCGCTGGAATCGGCGGCTGCAGGGCGGAGCGCTCCGCAGCGCTGAGCGCCCGGCAGCGTTGGGCAGAGCAAAGAGCCAGCGACCTGTCACCTCGGTGCCTGGAACCTGCTGCTGCTGCGCAGAGCGCCCAGCAGCACCATGCAGAGCACCCAGCAGCACCCCGAGCCCTCGGCCCGGCCCGGCCAAGGAGGCCTTAAGGTACCATAAAAACATAATTAAAAAATTAAGACATCCCCTGAAAATAAGACACCGTGTGTTTTTTTGATGAAAAAATGTTATAAGATGGTGTCTTAAAAAAGGGGAAACACGGTAGTACTGGTAAACGAAAGCTTGTACAAATGATGTGAAGCTGCTATCAAAACATCTCATTGAAAGCTACACTTAAGACATAACTAAATTACAGACTTACCTGGTTTAAAAGCCCTTGTCTCTTGCCAAGGAGCTCTAGGAACAGTGATTCTGTGAGAACAGGCAGGGACCTAACAAAATTTTCAGCAACCCTTTGGGGGCATCTATGACAGATGAAGTAGTACAAAACCAATGAATGTTTGTGGTGCAGATATACCCTTTCTGAAAGAAATATTTTGCAGTTGTGCCTTCATAACAATTATCTTTTCGCATGATAATAGCTAAAACAATCTGTTCTTCATATGGAAAACATGGAGCGTGGAGGTGATGGTAAAGAGACAACAGAGGATGAGTATTGATTTCATTTCTATATACTGGAAAGATGGGATCCAGATCTCTTACCAGTTCCTTCTTAGGCTCTGCCAAAAAGGAAATCGGTGCCAGCTTCACCACACACGCTGCCCTTTCCACTGGCAAATCATGCATTCAGAAAGAGTAGTGTGGGAGAATATATGTGAATCAGCTCAGAGGCACCTGGAGATACTTTACTGTGATGTGCATAGCTCAGAAATCAAAGTGTTTGAAAGGTAAGGAATTCAACGCCTCAAGACGGCTGTGTACAATTGCTGTTATGAGTGAAATTATCTAAGGTGGCTAGGAATGATGACAGTATGCCATCAGCTTCTGAGAAACTCATGATTCATCTTACCAAAATGTATAAAGGTGCCCAAATATTAGCAAAAGGTGGAACAACCTTTGGAACATCTTCAGGGATATTCAGACAAGACAGAGAAATTATGTACAAAAATAAAGACCAGGTGCTACAAGCATCTGAAGTTCTGCTGCTGTAGAAAAGTAACTGCATCCCATCACTTCTGTCCTAAAAACACCAATGTATTACATTTTTCTGTCACAACTGGGCCATTCCATTGTCACGGGTGGGACACTTGGACCATGTTTTTTGGTATTCACACATGTGTAAGAATGTAAATATACATAAAAATTAACAACCAAAATTTGAACTATGTTCTTAATAAGATACTGAACATTTTACTAATTTTTTATTATTTTTATGGATATTTTTGACAATTTTATTAAATGTTAAAGTATTGTCACGGGTGGGACAAAAAAAGGACATTGAGCTTGAGATAAGTTTGATTTATGGAAAAACTCTGTGAGTTGGGAGGTGAATCAATTATAAACTCAGCATATCTGTTTAAATCAATGTTTATTGGTTACAACTATGCAATCAGAAATTTAGGTTAAGAAATTTAATGATACAAAATTAAGGAAAAAATGCTGTCACGGGTGGGACAATGAAATGTCACGGGTGGGACGCGTCTGGCATACACTTGATTTAACATACAATTAAGGTTGTTAAAAATGGAATAATTACAAAAAACATTTTGCTATTACTATACTTACTATCTACTATAGCCTACAAAGTATAATGTTGTATTTACTAAAATTAAAATCTATTTAAAAAATATTTTCTTCTAGTCCATCTCTGGGCCAATCAACCACTTTCAAACACATCTACATTTTCAGTAAATTCATAAAAAATGTTCCTTCTGACTCGTTTAACATTTGGTTGGGGTAAGATACTAAGAATATGTTCAAACTGCACATATGATATGTCTTTTTCATCAACTTGAAACAGCTTTCCAGAATTGTTAACTGCTCGCATACACATCACCTTGACTTCTCCATCATCTTCAACATTACTTTGGCATATTGCAGCATATCTATATTTAGTAGGCCTGGTTCTTTGTCTTTTTGTAGTTGTTTCAAATTAATTCATAATTCATTAATTCATAAAACATATGTCCCAATAGTCACTCCATCAACGAACGGCTTCACTCCAACCACCGGCACATCTGTTTCATTTGTACAACTTGCTACACCATCTTGTTTTTCTGTGTCACTATCAGAATCTCTGTAAACATCAGAAACTTTTAATTTGAACAGTTCTGTGAAGACTACGTGGGTGGACTTTTGAAAAGAAGGTCCATAAACTAAACTTCTTTTGTCTTTAGCTTTAAAAAAATGGTTGGACTGCACGTTTGGAATCTTCCTCACCAAAGTCCAGCGCTCATCTAGCATCGCCATATTTGCACTGATATCAGTAGGTGTTAAAAGGACAAACTTCACTTTCGGTACTGCTTTTTCAGCACATTTAACAAAATCTGAGGCTGAATTGATTATGTCAGAGGCGCTGATGCGGCTACTCTAGAGTAACGACTCCTCGCAGCATATTCCTTTCAGGCTTTTATTAAGTGCTGATTATTTACAGTGCTCAGAGCGATCTATATACATGCTTTCGGTCAGGTGTCAGAACCTCCGAATGGAGATTGGCGCGTTTTCTTCCAGCAAAGAAGCTTTGGGAGACCCATCCTCTTCCCCCGACGTTTTCTGCGCAATTCCGGCGTCGGGGGAATTGGCCTTCCCCCCTGGCTCCCCCTTTCCTGTCCCACCTGGGTCAGTGGCTCCGCAACCTTGCCTGAGCCTCGGGCACCACTTCCTGATTCTCCGCTGGAGGCAGAGCTCTCCCCCGCGCTTGGGGATGGGCTGGACCTTAAGATGGGAGGGACTTCTCGGTATTCCCTGTCCCTCACAGATTACTACTCTCCTTTGTTTCACTGCATTCCAAACTCCTTGTTTTTATCTTGTTTTAGTTTTTCACGCAGCTTTCTCATACGTTCTGCAGATGTAGTCTTTCCCATTTTGTGTATTGATTCAAAGGTTATATTATCTGTATTACTGTATGTATTCGCATTAGGGTAAAGTAACGGTAACTGCCTTTATGTTCCAGAAGGAACAGCTACTATTGGTTCATTCAAGCAGCTGCATTTGGCTGCTCAGTCTTATTGGTTTCCACCAAAAGGCAGCTTTGTGATTGCTTGAGATTGTTCCCTCCAAAATGTATCCCTTTCTAGCTAGTTCCCCTCTCCTCAGTCCCTCAGTCTTGTTTGCCAGAATAAATAATTGTTACATGAAGAATCTGTCTCCTGTCTGCAGAGAGCTGAAATCACTTGCTGAAATCACTAACTCAAGCTACAACATTGAAAACTGTCACGGGTGGGACAGAAAAAGAATTATTAAAATTTCATGGTGTTTACATTAATTAACTGCATTTTTATTATTGATAGGTGTGTTATACTCTAATATATACTCCCACAATAAAACAAACATAACCTATAAATTAGTTTTATCACAAAATAAACTTTTGTACCTTTTGCTGTCACGGGTGGGACACTGAAACAGCATCCCATTCAATAATAAAAATAAAATAGAAATAACTTACCTATTTAAAATTTTTCAAGTCCAATGTGTAGACAAAGTTCTTCACTTAATAATATACCAACAACGACAACCACAATTTTTGTTTATCTTTAAAAAATAATGCCAACCTAAATAAACAAAATTAAGCTACACAATCAGAAAAGTGATACTGAAACTTCAAGTTCAAATTTCTCATGAAAAAATAATTTCAAATTCTTTTTTCCTTTGGAATATTGAACTTTAATATGTTTAGTTAATGAAACTATAAGTAAAATAAGTATATTTTAAAAATAATTTTTTTCTTATCAGGCTCATTTTTCACGGAATGGCCCAACTCCTTTTTATGGAATGTACAAAATTTATTGGTGTGAGCAAAGTGTCTCTTTGTTCAGTCAACTTTCAACATACCGGTAATCCATCCGCTCTGGGGGATAGCAGAAGAAGCAAGAAAATGAAAATACGTTTTCCTTCCATAGGGATGGATGAAAAGGCAAAGTCAGATTTCAGGATGTGGCAATGTATCCATTTGGTCCTTACTGCAAGATACGGCACCTACCTAATAGCCACAATCCCCAGCAGAATCCTCTGCACACAATATGGCGTGTTTTTTACTGTCAGGACTCAGAATGGAAGGAATAGCCAGAGGTAAGAAGATGACAACAAGGAATGTGTTGATGTTGCAACAAAATGCATTCCACACCTGGTGCTCGTGCTGTTGCTTTTTAGGCCGATGTAGTGAACACCTTTTTGTTCTCCAAAGCCTCATAATTTTAATTATAGTGGTAGATCACTTTTAGTGCTTTTAGAACTTTGCACTACCGGTAAGTTGTTCCCCTTCCTGGGTTTATGTTGGTTTTAAATTGTTTTTAGCTGTTGTGCTTGCATTGGTTTTAGCTTATTTGATTTATTCATAATTTGTTTCATTTGATTTTATCATTTGAATTCTGCATTGTATTTTGCATTTTTAATGGTCTGCAAACTTCCCAGAGAACTCGGTTATTGGGATGGTATCTAACTGTAACAAATAAATAAATCCTAAATTGCTTCAGTCCTGTATACCTGAAGGAGCATCTCTATCCCCAGACACTGAGATCCAGTGCCAAGGGCCTTTTGGTAGTTCCTTCATTGCGAGGTTACAGGGAACCAGGCAGAGGGGCTTCTCAGTAGTGGTGCCCACCCTCCCGTCAGATGTCAAGGAAATAAACAACTATGTTTAGAAGACATCTGAAGGCAGCCCTGTCTAGAGAAGTTTATAATGTTTGATGCTTTACTGTGCTTGATGTTTTAATTTATTGGAAGCTGCCCAGAGTGGCTGCCACACTCAGTCAGGTGGGCAGCTTATAAATGATATATTATTTTTGTTATATTAGTGAGAGTCATAGTTAAGAACAGTTGTGAAATAGAACACAATGTTCAAAAGAAATTGAATTTTATTCTCTGAGCATCTGGGTTGGTCTAGATAAAGAGCCCTAGCAAGCATGGGCAATAGCCAGGAATGATGGGAGCTATAGTTCAAGAATGAAAGGGACCCAGGTGGCACTGTGGGTTAAACCACAGAGTCTAGGGCTTGCTGATCAGAAGGTTGGCGGTTCAAATCCCTGCAATGGGGTGAGCTCCCATTGCTCGGTCCCAGCTCCTGCCAACCTAGCAGTTCGAAAGCACATCAAAGTGCAAATAGATAAATAGGGACCGCTCCGGCAGGAAGGTAAACGGCGTTTCCACGCGCTGCTCTGGTTCGCCAGAAGCAGCTTTGTCATGCTGGCCAAATGACCCGGAAGCTGTCTGCGGACAAACACCGGCACCCTCGGCCTTTAGAGCAAGATGAGCACCGCAACCCCAGAGTCGGACACGACTGGACCTGATGGTCAGGGGCCCCTTTACCTTTACCTATAGTTCAAGAACATCTGGAGGGCCAAAGATTCCTCACATTTGGCCTAGATCTAGAAAATGTCTCAACTCTCACGCCTTTCTATATAATTCTTCTGATTATTTTCTTTCCCTTTCTCTCTCTCTGGTTAGACAGTCACCAGAGAAATTCTCATGAAAAGGCCTTGCAGAACCACTGTTTCACTTGGAAAGGACAACACCACACTGTAGATCTGAATAATTTCATTCACAGCCATAAGGAGTCACAAGAAGTGTATCCCATTCAATTATGGCCAGTTTATTGCCCCCTCAATCAAATGGTGCAATTCCTAAAGTAAGTCCTTTCACTTGTGACATTCTTACAAATGGCATTTTGGTGGGGCTGTCAGATGAAACTTATTATGCCATTCACGAGGCATGCTAGCTCAGCGGGGAGCAGCCACCAGTTAACTGGTATCTTTAAGAAATAAGGAAGTGACTCTCCCTCTATTGCAGAGCTTTCCACTATAAATTCATCAGCATTTTAATGTGTGTGTCTCCAACTGTACAATTCTGTGTGCAATATTGCCTAACATACCTATTTTATAAGCTACTTCCTTTAATATAATGCCTTTCTGTATTTTAATTTCAGCAACATATGCATTAGTATTAATATTCCCCTTAATATATGCATTTTATATACTTATTTTGGGTTGGAAAACTGCATTACAAAGTTCAGAGAAATGTGAATTTTTAAGATAGCTGCATTTCAGTTCATATATTGTTTCATTAATTGGGTTCATATTATGTAGACTGACTGAATTTCTCCTCTGGCCACCACCACCACTTACAACTTGAAAGTATTGAATGCCCTGGCAGTGTCCTTTCAGTCCCTAAAAGGGAAGTGTTTTATTTGTAATTTAGATCACTGCATAAGTGCAATCATCTTCTACTTTCAGAACACTTCTAAGTGTACCTAGAGGAAACCTAAACCCTTACATAGATCCTATCCCAAGGGAAGATTTTACAGATAGATACTGTGACCTGTATCCTGCATCCTGGGCTCCAATTCTTCCAGGAAGGGTCAAATATGTGCAGCATACGCAGATCTTCATGTTTGTTCTCACATCTACCGTTCTCTCAGTCAAGACACATATGTGATTCTGGGGATTTACCAAAACAGACAGGACTATCTCTGGGATAAATACATCAGGTAAAAGAAACACATTAGCACATTTCAGTTAGTGCTGGGTTGTGACTAGGGCTTTTGTCTCTTGCGCAATGACTATTGATTCCAAAGGAAAATGCATGCTTATTGTTATAAGATGCAGATTCTGCTGAATGGAAATCTCATCCAAGTCTCATTGAAATGAATGGAAGTTGCTAAGCCACAGTTTCTGGAGAACCATATTGTACATGACTAGAATGAAAACTGTGTCTTTTGGAAGGAAAACTTTTCTAAATATTGATGGGGAACTATGATCAAACTAGTGTCTTCAGCCCGTTAAATAAACGGGCGCTAGAATGCATGCCGGCTCCTCGATCCGGTGCTCCGCGCAGCGCTGATCAGCGCCGACCCGGCAGGCCGCCAGATCAAGGAAGCGGCCTGCCGGGTCGGCACCCAGCAGCGCTGCACAAAGCACCGGGGGACTGGCGGCGGGGAAGGCAGGCAGGCGCTTGCTCTATTGCCTGCCTGCATTCCCCACTGCCTGTCACACGAAGATCGGGAAGTCAAACAGCGAAAAGCCCCCACTGCGCCGCACTTCGGCTTGGGGACTGGCTTGGCGGCGGTGGGAAAAAGAGGAGGAATTCCTCCTCTTCTTCCCGCCGCCGCCAAGCCAAAGCCGGCTTCCCTCGGCGCCCGCTGCCGCTTCGGCCGAGGAAGCGCAGTCCCATGCCGGAGGTGCGCGGCAAGGCTGCCGGGGGGAGCGCTTCTTTCCCCCGCCGCCTCGCCGCGCACCTCCAGCATGAGACTGGGCTTCGGAACGGCGGTTGGCGGAGCGGCGGTTGGCCGTTGTCCCTCCGTCCAATCCCTGTGTCTCTGGGGTACATGCGCAGTACCCCAGGGACACACGGGACAACTGGACGCAGGGACAACTTGGACATTATTATATAGGATGAGGTGTGTGGACCCAGTTCTATCTGACTGAGACCAGAAGACTGAAATATCAAATTGCTAGAGCTCAATGAGGAGGACTTTCCTTTTTATGCTGTCCTGTGTTCCATGATTAATCACAAAGGATTGGTGCTGCCGGTGCCACCAACAGAAGCAAAACAAATGAGGAATTTCCAGGCAATGAACAGAAGCATTTAAGCCTCCAACTTGGATGCTTTAATTGTTTGACTGTATATCACTGAGAGGCTTCTTCATGAGGCAACTGACAAATATGATTTTTAAAAAAACCCTTCTGATTAAGAATTCTTTGAAACTTAAAAACTTGCCCACTTTAGATCAATATAATATATTGTAATGACTCTGCCTCTAGATTTCATTGAATGTTAGAACTGGACATCCACTCGCCCTTCCATTCTAAACAGAGGAGAGTTGCAAACGGTTTATTAGCAAGCTTGGTGATGACTGATGTGCCTTCTTTGTTTTCATTGATGGGAGGCTGATTGGGAGGCAGCCTACACCATTTTGTGATTTTGGCTGTTTTTCTGCTCTTTTAGATGTGGTAGCTATTTTGTGTCATGTCATGCCTTCCCCACACGGCAGCCATTTTGTGTTTTGCCACACTCCCATGGCAACCATATTGTGATTGGCAGCCAAAGCACTTTCTCAAATTCCAAATGCACCAACTGGTTGAAACAGGTTGGCAACCCCAGTTGCATAGAAGGGCCTTAAGAGCCAAACGTATTTCCACAAGTGACTCATCTAATAAACTTTTTCTGTCTTAATTTGCTCGTTCCATCAGAAGCAATTAATGTCTCGGGGACACAGAGCAGAATGGAAGAACAGCTTGGAAACACACCTTTTTCATGGCATCTCCTAACTTCCAGAAGGATTTTTACTCCTAGCTCTTGGAGTTCCACCTTGTGATCATAGGCAAAGACATCTATTTTGCCTCTACTGCAGACTATGCATATGAATTTTCTCCACCCTCGAAAAGTGGACTGCATTACATATTCCTTGCAAGTATTGGAGGGAAATTCTGACAAAGAAAATCCATCTTATTGAGAACCCCCACCCTGTTTTGATTCCTGTGCTGATCGTTCAAAGAACATATATGTGATATTTAATAACTCCCAGTCCTACCTACACCTCCTGATGCAGTATAAAAACTTTTGTGACTCTGTTCAATTGATAAAATAATTGGTTTGACACAAGTTAAAACCAATTAAAACCTGATTAAAATTGTGTGATCTGCAGAGCTCCGGAGCCAACTTTCTGACCTGACGCCATCTTAACTAGAAGCCTTTGACCCTGTTCAATTAAAAGCAGCATAAGGAAGAGTTCCTTAATAGCAAAAAACTGCAAGAGTGGGCTTAATTTATTTAAAATATTTTCAACTGCTTGTCTCACAGACTCAAAGCAGGTAAAGTAACAATAATAAGCAATATTAGATTGCATGACCCTTCAGATAGAAGACAGATGATTCAAGTACTTTCAGGTATTGCTTTGTATCAGTTTGTAGTATAACAGAGCTATTCCTCCTGCTTTCCACTGGGAAGAGCCTATTAAGGGACAGACTGTCTGCTTAATTAGATTTTTTATGTGATCTAGGAAGTGGGTGCAGCTCTATATTGGTGACTAAACTCTATAAACTAGTTTGGTCCTTTGAAAAGTGAGACAGTAGGCCCACCCATACTCCACTTCATCTGCATTTTGCTGCCTTTACACTTCGCTGAGCTCATCTCTTCACCCCTCTACCTCCCATTAAGAAACAGCAGCATGACAGAGCAGAGTTGAGATGAACATTGTCGCCGCACCATACCATCTGCTATTGTAAGTATCTAAACATCCTAACTTGTTATACAGACTGCTGTCCGATAACCCATTTAAGGATAAATGTCTGGATAAAACTCTGACCTTCGTTTTACTAAAGTTAAGAGCCAGCAAGTTATCTGTACGATAGCCCATAAAAGCACACAGTCATAATTGCAGAACTGCTTTAGTTAGAGATAGAAGACCTGTGTTGTCTGCACATTACATTGAAGGACGTCTAGACTTGGACAATTTGAGTGAGTAAAAATCAGGTGACTAGCAAGCTGCAATCAAATCATTTTGGTATAGATTAAATAATTTAGAAACAAGTATAGAGCCCTGGTGAACACCCTAAATAACAGGAATGGGTCTGGTTCAATTACTCTCCAACCCGCATCTCACCAGGCTCATAGTTTTCTCATACAGGTATATAATAAGATAAAGCAACCTTTTATCAGTAGAATAAATGTATAATGTAGCCTATAATCTATCCCTTGGGACTGAATCAAAGGCAAATCTCAAATCTATACCGGCAGCAGCATATAATCCATTACCAAAAAAGTACATTTATTTCTCAGCTATATTGATATAATTCTGTCACTGAGGAAGGAAAGCATAATAAAACGGACTGTTTGACTTTGTAATTTCTGACTGTTCTTGAGTCCCATGGAACTGCAGGCTATCCACCACCATACAGTGAGGAGGGATGAAATAAACATCCCTTTCCCCTTCCCTGAAGTAAAATTCAGAGGGTTCAGAAGTCTACCACAGGGAATTCTATCAACTACTGTACTTTAGAGACAAAAAGCAATATGCAAATTAAATTTATCCATCATAATCTTTATTATGTAACAACACTGTGTATCCTCGAGAAGACCTGCACCCCAAAATGGTGTGTCCCCCGCATGTACCTCCCCAGTTTCTTTGCTTTTAGAACATTCCCAAAGGCCTCCTGCATCAGACTCCTTTTGACAGCGGCCAGCAAGGTGCTTCCAAGAAATCTACAAATCCCCCCCCCTCTACCATTTTTGTTCTCTAGCCAACAGCATTTGAAGGCCATACTTGTCTGTCAACACGGAGATTCTATTCAGCCATCATACTTAATAGCCATGATAGACCTGCTCCCATGAACTTATCTTAAACAGCCTTAAACCTCCCAAAGCTAGTGGCCAGCCCCACATCTTCTTTGTGGATTATATTCTGTGGAATGTTTTTATCTCCTCTGAATCCACTATCAGTTTTGTTCTGTGTCTTCAAGTCCTAGTTGTTCAATAAGTTTTGCAGCCTCTTTGCATAATCAGAGACATCTGAAGACAACTGAAGGTGGCCCTGTTTAGGGAAGTTTTTAATGTTTGATGCTGTATTGTTTTTAATATTCGGTTGGAAGCCACCCAGAGTGGCTGGGGAAACCCAGCCAGATGGGTGGGCTATAAATATTATTATTATTATTATTATTATTATTTATCTGAGAGAGGAGTTTCTACGCCTTAATCTTTATGTGACATGTTTATTGTAGTGCAGAATAATATAGTACATATCATTCGTTACAACACTTTTAAGGGAGGATCCTAAAGCAATCCCAAAAGGGGATGGGACTTCCAGTGAAAGCGGGTGGGGAACCTGATATTTGGAATGTACTATACTCTGGGTGAAATACCTTTAAAAACCAGTTTCTATGCAAGGTTGCAAAACTACAGAGAAAAGTCATATAACTCATCCTGAGAAGGTTAAGTACATGTTCACACAACACCCATTGCACACTACATGACATGTCTATATGTACCCATCACAACTCTCATTCTCTATATGAAGCTGTGGGTGCTTGTGAGGTGAGGTTGTACATTGTCAAGTTTCGTTTATCAGTCTAGAGAGGTAATAAAGGAATTAGAATCCTGAGCCAAAACTGCCCCAGAAATTACTGATAGTCAGTTGCTCCTTTACTTTCAAAAGAGCAAATGAACTGTCTGCTATGCATTTTTCAGCATGTGGCAAGAAGCAAGTTAAACTTCACATACAGATTGCTGCAGGCTGCGAGAAAATTAAACCTGCCAAGGGAATCTGCCTCACAGGCCACATTTCAAAAGCAAAATACAATGCCACAATAAAGTCAGTGTTTCCACTGGAATGATATCTTTGCATCCTCTCGGAGTTTTTGTTACTGTGGTTTTGGCTGTAGGCATTTTGAGAATATATGGGCTGTATGAAAGTATAAGGAGACAGAGACTATCCCTGAGCTATTCATGAGATGAAGCATAAAAATAAAAATAAAAAAAATCTGCCAAAACAGCCAATTCATACTCTTGTGACAGTGCAGCAGATTAAACTGCTTATAATTATAATACCAGTAGCAAGTTACACTTGGTAGCCTTTAAAGCACCCAAAAGCCATTTATGTAGTGCCTCTGTGGAAAGAGGAATGGAACTGCTGCAGTGATCACTTTAGGCTTTATTTTTGGTCACCTCCATTGCTGAAATCCTCTAACTGGCCAGATGCACCACACACATGCAGCAGCATTGGGCTTTGTGGACATCTGCCCCACGGACCTTCAACAGCAAGTTGCTTCCATCCTCATGAGCCTTTAGTGATGAATTTACTTCAGCCTCCCTGCCTTAGAAGCTTGATGGCTGAGTCGCATTCAGAATGCTGTCAACAGGATGCAAATGAAAAACAAGGAACAACGGAAAACACTCTTTAGTGCACAAACATTTGTTCCTAACCTAGAGTGATAAAGTACAAAAGAGGATAGGGCTCCTCTGGTCATGCACCTGCTTAAATTCCCTGCTCTAAACAACTATTAAAGGGGCTAGTGCCTTATCCTTGTCTGCATATCTCCACTGACATTTTTACCTAACTTTCTTCTCTGCAGTCTGTTTATTTCCCACAAGTGCCAGCTGCCTCCCAATGAGCATCCATGTTCGGAAAAGTGACATACTGGGAGTTGCTGAATAGCTGTTGGGTTTGGCCATGGTAAGCAGTCTGGAATGAAGTGGGAACCAGAAGCCCAGAATGCTGAGCAGTCAAGATCAGAGGACAAAATGAGAAAGCAAGACCAGAGAACCATCCAGGAGTCAGGTTCAAACAGCAGTCGGAATCAGAGGGTAAACTAAAGGCAGGTCCAGAGAACATGCCAGGAGTTGAGATTGAAGAGTAATCAGTAGCAGAGGAAAACAGCATAAGCAGCATTGCAAAAGAAAAAGAAAAAAGCAAAAGCGAAGAATCAGGACTAAACCCCAGTGGCATACCAAAATGCAGTAAGACTTTTCACTGGTGCAATGATCCAGTGAGACAGGAAGGAGCTAAATGGTCCATCTGGATGGATGGAGTTACAATTATCTTTCCTGAGAGGCTTCCATTGCATAGAGGGCAAAATTCTTCACACCATCATTACACCTTGGAATTACTGACAAAATGAATGTGAAGTGCTTTCAGCATTCAGGAAAATAAGTTTTGCTATTATAATTAAAAATACTCAACAAAGGATCATCACATATATACTGAAAGAAACATAAGGGAAATAATGAGGGGTATTGTTAAAAGTTTCACATCCACCATACTTTTATTTTTATTTCTCTGAGCACTAACCTCTGGGAATTATTTTTCTATCAAAAATACTATTTTTATCTTATTGCTTCTTCATTGCTCATCTGTATTCATCTTTGGTTTATTCTGTGTAATGAATTCATGACAAGCCTCCAAGGCACAATAATACTGTGCACATCTCCCACAGCTTCCATTCAGGGCACACCAATTGCTTTGCTAACTTCAAATTAGGCTCACTAAGGTGAGGACAAAAAGAATTATCTCAATTTTTTATCTATGGGGAAGCGGCTTTGACTTGAGTAAGTGACTGACTTGGCAGTGAGCAGATACCATAAGTAAGTAAGTAAGGCCATTGGTTAAGTTGAGGTACTCCACTAGAACAGCAAGGATGATTTTAACCTGCAAAGCTTAAGTTAACTGTGCTTATTTCTCAAGCTCTGGGAGGAAGACCTTTCATTGCCTATAGACAGCCACCCAATCTTAAACAACTCCTCACCCACAATAATACAACCACCAGACTTAACATGGACACTGGTACCAGAGCCTGCAATAAACCCAGATGCCAACTTTGCTGCCACATACACCCGGACAACATCATTACTGGCCCCAACAACATCCAACATACCATCTCAGGACTATTTAATTGCTCATCTTCTAACATTGTGTATGCCATCAAATGCCAACAGTGCCCTTCAGCTCTCTATATTGGACAAACAGGCCAAACCCTACGCCAAAGGATAAATGGACATAAATCTGACATCAGGAACCAGAAGACAGAAAAACCAGTAGGAGAACACTTCAATCTCCCAGGACATTCTATACAAGATCTCAAAGTAGCTGTCTTACTACAAAAGAATTTCAGAAATAGACTGGAAAGAGAAGTTGCTGAATTACAACTTATCACCAAGCTCAAAACCATGGAGGGACCTGGTTTGAACAGAGATATCGGATTCTTATCTCATTATACATGATAAGCGATCTTCAGCCATCTCAACCCTTGCTTTTTCATGCAAAACCATTTGCAGTCGTTTTCGGTCATCAACAGCTATCAGTCAGTCAATCACCCACTTCCACCACCCTTCTGAGTGATCCCCCCTCCCCTCCCCATCCCCACCCCTTCTCTACATAAGTGCCTGGGGACTTCTATTTCACTGTATCTGAAGAAGTGTGCATGCACACGAAAGCTCATACCAAAATAAAAACTTAGTTGGTCTTTAAGGTGCTACTGAAGGAATTTTTTTATTGTGCTTATTTGCTACTGATTTTATGGACTTGGAAATCCCATTCTCCACTTGATGTTGATGATTGATTAATAAAACTTCTAGAACTGGCATCCCGACAGCAAGTGACATATGTCACAAATTTAATGGCAGGTGGGATACCTTTCTGGAGAGCTTTTCTTACAACAGTAGTCTCCAAACAGCAGCTGTGATTTAGTACTCTGGTTCCTTGCTCAATTGACATAGGAAAAAAAAAGACCTTCCACTACCTTCTTCTTGCTTCCCTTTCATCTTCTGTCTTGTTCTTTATCTTTCTACTTATCCACTTGAGAACAGCAAACTTTCTTTTGAGTAATTCCACAGAGCCATAAGGACTGTAGCAAGAAGGACATTATTTATTATTTGAAGCTTCTGTACTTTCTGAAAGCTTTGTATCACCCAACAAGAAGATAGATTTGCTTTGAAACTTTTGGATTAACTTAGTTATTCCTTTTCTATTTCATTTTTATTATCATTTATTGTTTCATATCATAAAAAAGTCTTAATAAATCTAGATACATTAATAAAGTAATGAGACAGAACCTTGCTAATAAGGAGGCAGTTCAGGATGTCAGCAAAGAACATTCTTTCTGATTACATGTTAGGAAAGCAAAACTATAGAAAACTGTATAAAATAAATATATGTCTATGAACACACTTGTGGCGACGGGTCCCCGGACGTTTGACGGTCTATTGACCCAATACCTCCCTCGCCTATTTCTTCCCCTTGCTGCCACCAACCAGTAAATCTGTGTACTGGTACACAATTGATTTGAACCCAGTCAGATGAACAGTGAACAAAACAATTAAGTTTATTTAATGTGAAGATCTTACAAGCATATCAATTCTTATTGGTTTCTCAAATATGTTTACTTTAAACTTAACCTTTAGTCTTAGTTCCCCCCTCGTCCTCCCTGACTGAAGTTCTCTTCTTAACTCTTATAGATTCTGCACCACCGCTCACCTCACTAGCTTCTCTAACCCTCTATTTCAAAATCCTCTCCACCTCTCTCATCAAATCCCCTCAACTCCTTTTTCTCCCCCTCCTGTCTGCCTGCTTCTCCTTATATACCCCTGCTTCTGCCTGGAGAACTCCCATTGGCCGTTTACCTCCCTGGCAACTTAACTCTAGACCTTCTAGAGGTGAAACGCCACAACACTAAATAAAAGTCTGCAGCCTTAATATCAGAATCTAAAAGGTATATTTCAGTTGTGTCATTCAGTCCCCACCCTCCACCCCAGATCAGCAAGCAAATATGACAGCTTTCGAGAAAACTGCAGCAGTTTTCACAGTACACAGCTCCAGCACACATTTATGAGATCAATTCTACTATTGCCTGCCTTTCTGACTCATCCATTTGTTAAACTGTAACCATTTTGGGGGGCTAATCAATATGTAGGATGGGGAAGAAAAAAGCTGCTAGATAATGAAATGCAGCTGCAGTGTTTAAGAGATAGAACAGATGCAGAATGAAAGTATGATTGAAACTTCCATTTCTGTTAATTAATTATCATTGCTTTGATCTTGTTTTTTTTTTTTAGAGAGAAAGAGAGACTTCATGGACCAGAATGGTGCATGCTGGTAAGGAATCTTTTCTCTTGGCAGAAATCCAAGGATCAAAATGTAGGCTTCAGCAGCTGTGGTGAGTAATCTGTCAGCAGGGACACCATGACAGCCTAGAAGAGAGAATTAATAAATATATGAAATAACCAGCCACATTGAGAAATGGTGCTGCATACAATAATGTTAATTTACAACAGTGCAGGGAAATGCAAAGTTTTAATAAAAAAGGGCACATTGATCTTGCTGTTTATTAATTTATACTATGGGTGGTGAACCTCAGGCCAGGACCCTGAATGCAGTTCCATGCGCCTTTGGGACGCTCGCTAGGCTCAACAGCTGAGGGAGTTGATTAATGCTTAGCCAGCGGAAGCCTAAGGAGTGATATGATAGCTATCTTCAAATATCTGGCCTGTCACATGGATGATGGGGCAAACTTGTTTTCTACTGCTCCAGAGGGTAGGACTCAAACCGATGGATTCAAATTGCAAGAAAGGATATTCCCACTAAACATCAGGAAGAACTTTCTGGCAGTAAAGAGCTGTTCAACAGTGGAACAGACTCCCTCGTAAGGTGGAACACTCTCTTTGTTTGGAGTTTTTTAAACAGAGGTTGCATCTGTCAAGGATTCTTTAGCTGTGATTCCCGCATTGTAGGGCGATGAGATCCCTTACAACTCTACACTGTGATATCCGTCTCCAAACCACCACCCCTTGGTGACTCTGCCCTGCACCCTCCCTGAGTTTTTTGGCCTGGCTGGAATGAAATTTGGCAATACCTCTTGTGTGCCTTGATGAAGGATGGAAACATACATGCATCTGTACATGTGGGTCGGTGTGTCTAGAAACCTCTGACTTCTGTGTAGCTGGAATGTAGCCTATGTTCCAAACCTAAGAGTTGCACCCATTACTCTTCACACATTTGCCTCTGGCCTCACCCACCACTTGGCAAGCAGTCACTGGAAGGTTCCCCACTCCTGGTTTACACCACGGGTGTAGATCAAAATAAAATGGTTTTTGGTGGTGTTCCTCTAACACAGGCATCCCCAAACTTCGGCCCTCCAGATGTTTTGGACTACAATTCCCATCATCCTTGACCACTGGTCCTGTTTGCTAGGGATCATGGGAGTTGTAGGCCAAAACATCTGGAGGGCCGCAGTTTGGGGATGCCTGCTCAAACAGGCACAAAGGCCGTTGAGATCAACAGTGGGCCCCTCAACAGTCTCTAGTCTAGACCTTGCCATGTGCCTGACCCACCCGCTACTAGAATTGGCAAATTAAACATATGAGTGAGAATTGTGCTTGCCTTTTAGGATGGCCCAGTCCTTTGAACTGCTGTGCTAGCAAGCACTTAACGCCATAGGACGGAGTGCAAGAACTGCAGTGCAATGTCACAGTCTGCCATTATTATACCAGCATGTTGATGAGACTACTGTTGCAACAGCCACCACTGCCCAATGCAGCCCAGTCAGTGAAAGACTAGCAAGCCTTTAAGTGGCTCAGATATGAGTGGAGTAACTGGGATGGTAACTAGCAGGACTAGGGAGATCTTATATACCACCCTGAGAAGCCTTTTTGAGTCAGCTAAATCAGCACAGACCTAGAATTTCATATATATAGGAAAGCGGACATCAGGGCAGTTGTAAATGTCAGGTGGATAACAGATTGGGGTTGTTTCCCCTGCAGCCTTCTTTATGCCATTAGATCTTTGACGCCTATCGGATCAGAGTGCCCATATACCATAACTGTCCACTTCCTGTTTTCAGCCTCTTGGAAAACCAGCGACTGTGGAGAATAAAACACTTCATCATCAACTTCTTCTGGCTTTCTGGGTAAGCAGTGTAAAAATGTCCAATCAGCAGCAGCCACTTTTGCAGTCTAAAGATGGAGAGAGAGAGAGATTTGAAACGGAATGCCAAAACATGCTAACAGATGACCACACACAAAGTTGAAAAGTTGAAATGATGCATGTATCCCTTAAAATTACTCTTTTTCAAAAGCCCTGATTTTGGCAACATTGTGTGGGTCATGCTAGGGTCTAACAAGCTGAAAGAATTGTGTGAGTATTCTACTTCTGGTTTCTTTGTCCTCTCTACGGTTTATGGTAATTGCTCTCTTGCTCACTGCTGTGTCAGCCATGAACCGCCTCTTTTTAAGCTGTGTGCTTTCCTCTTTGCAGTCTGATTAGGTGCCAAGGAGTATTTATCCCCTTTGCTTTCTCTGTGTACTCACTTTTCATTTTCTTTCTTTAAATGCCAAAAAATTACACAAAACATTAAAAATAAAAGAAGCACTGAGTATACATAAACCTTCTTATGCAATTTCTGCACACTATGATGTACATCATTAGTGGTGGGCTAGGAAAACAGCCAGATATATTTATGTAATTCTTTTTTCCTAGGCCCAATAGATATATTACTGTGGCAACACACTATTAAAAAATAACCAAACAAAACGTGTTTCAGCTTTATACAGTGGTACCTCGGGTTAAGAACTTAATTTGTTCTGGAGGTCCGTTCTTAACCTGAAACTGTTCTTAACCTGAGGTACCACTTTAGCTAATGGGGCCTCCCGCTGCCACCACACGATTTCTGTTCTCATCCTGAAGCAAAGTTCCTAACCCGAGGTACTATTTCTGGGTTAGCAGAGTCTGTAACTTGAAGCGTCTGTAACCTGAAGCGTCTGTAACCCGAGGTACCACTGTACTATCTTATAAATGTATCGGATCACAGAGCATCACATCATTACTTCCCATGCGTGCCCCCCCCCCCATCCATCAGGCATTGGAAGGAATTGTGTGAGGAAAATATGAATCCCTGTGACCCATGTGTCTGGGGTGAATAATAACAGAATCAGCTGGATGTACAGATTTAAAATGTGGGGCTAAACCAGGCATCTAAACTCACTCTCCAGTAGGAGAGAGCCCTCAGTAGCAGATTTTAAATTCATAACAGTCAAGCAGCTGCATAGCATTAGAAATATAGGTTATTAGACCTTTTTATCCTGTTTAGTCTGCTTGCAAATAGTGATTCTTTCTTTCTACCCATTTTGCAATGAACAGACCACACACTGTTGAGTAAAGTTAAAATACTTTACTTATAAAGTGTCGCAAAGGTCAGATTCATGCATTTATCCAAGCAGCAGCAAGGAAAATACAGTATAGGCAGAACACACTTGGGTAGAAAATACAGAAAGATAGCGTCAAATACATGCTCTAAGCTTGGAGTTTGCTTAGGCACGTATTCCTTGGTCAGTGTGGAGAGAGAGGGAATAGGAAAAGAAGACTTCACTTCCTCCTTCATCAGAGAAGAGAAGGTGTGACCTAAACGAGTCTAGGGCACAGCTCTATGATCACAACCCATTTATGCACTAACTAGCACTAATTTTTCACAGGAATTACATGACTAGGGCAGTCCCACATGGTCTAGCCATCCACATCTGAAGAAGTGTGCATGCACACGAAAGCTCATACCAAGAACAAACTTAGTTGGTCTCTAAGGTGCTACTGGAAGGAATTTTTTTATTTTGTTTCAACTACAGCAGACCAACACGGCTACCTACCTGTAACTAGCCACCCATTACTTAGCCAATATTAAGGCAATACAGTATACTGAAGCATGTTTTATGGCACATGCCATGCTTCTACAGCAAGTTATTAAATTTTCTGTGAGCATTTAGAGCTGATATTATTATATTTGAATACTACCCTAAATACTGGATCATCACTTTGCAGCCTGAACAAATGTTTCATTTTCTAGTAACTTGGTAATTGACAGAGCACATCATTCTTCTCTTAATCCTTTATACAACAAGCATTTTCATATGCAATGTGTTGCATTTTCCATTTCATTAAGAATTAAGGTACTTAGAAATACGTGCAAAACCAGGACTTCTGTACCACACTTACTAAAGGTGCTGCAGCAGCCACAACAGCAGGAGTAACAACAACTGAAGAGTAGCAAAGCAAGCATTGCATTTGCTGTGTGCACTGCCACACTGCAAATTCATGTCAAGCCATAATTTATTTTTAGCTACGGTTTAACATTACATACAGACCTGCTTAATGTATTGGGGACACGGACATCATAACATACATGCATTTGCTTGGGTAAAAGTCCATGGGTTTTACTACCTGGCATGCTCCCTGTACCCTACACATGTACCTGTGTACACGCAGAGCAATTAGGAAAATCACATGAGTGAAAAGCATGCAAAGTTACTGAGGTCCTTTACCAGCAATTGAAACCCACTTCATACATCTTGCCACAATAAATACTATTTTTTCCAATCTACATCGAGTTACATAATGCATTTTGTTCTACTCTCTGCCATCCACATTGTGCATTTTCAAATAAATTGTGGCAGGCATTGAAAACAAAATATGCTGCTTGAAAAGGCAACCTACGTCAAGAGCATATTCTGTTTCCAACAGTCCAGTGCTGTTGCGTAAAACTCATGGATAACCTACGAAATGGTAAATCAGCCTTTGATTTAAACACAAAATGTCATAATAATGTGGCTCTCTTCAGCAGTGCTGCCAGAGTGGTCCTGATTCTGGTGCCCTTAATGTGCATCTAGCATTCCATTCATAGCTGTCAACTTTCCCCCTTTTTTAAAAGGGAAATTCCCTTATTCTGAATAGGATTCCTCGTGAGAAAAGGGAAAAGTTGACAGCTATGATTCCATTCCCCTCACTTCCTTTCTGCTGCCTATTCTTCTCTCTGCCACTTCTCAGTTGAGCAACTGGTTGATCAGCACTTCCCTTAAGAGCTAGCAGCTGGGACCTATAACTCATTCAATCAATGGTAGTCTTGTCAGTTGGAGTTGCTCAAAATATATTGCAGTGTAACCAAGAGGTTCATCATTGGCTTCAGAAAAAAAATTATGGTGGATCACTGGTACATTCTGCACTGCTGCTATGCATGCTGCTATAATGTTTTTGTAAGGGTAATAATGGCCTATTAAATCATGCCTTTAAAAAAACCACAATCTAAAGCATGCCTTAAAAGTCCAAAATGTATTCCTTTATGTCAATAACTCATTATATATTAATCTAATATCTGAACAAAGCTTCATAGCACTGTGAGCAATTTTGAACACTACCATTCTGGGAAATAGGGTTGAAATATGGCAGTTTAATGTACAGTACAGATCTTAATAAAGAGAATGGCTTTTCATGTAACCATTTTAAATATTTTATTAGATTCCATTTTCTATTTTTAAGTTGCTATAAGAAATATTTCAGCCACATACCTTTTTGTATTTCACATTTTTTATATACAGAAATGTGACCCCCCCCCCCATAATAATAATATAAGAATAATTTATTATTTATACCCCGCCCATCTGGCTGGGTTTCCCCAGTCACTCTGGGCGGCTTCCAACCGAATATTAAAAACAGTACAGCATCAAACATTAAAAACTTCCCTAAAAAAAGACCTGCTCCTGTCCACCACATAGCTCAGTCAGAGAATTATTTTAAAGATTTTATCTCTTATTAAAGATGCTTAAGTAACAATGTGATTTTAGAGAGAAACAGTGTCATTGCAGATCACCAAATATAACAAATCTTACCTCAATACAAAGAACCCCAAACATGTACTAAAAAGCCAGTAAATTGGGAGGGACTACACACATCAAAAGTAGAATGGGATGAGGTAAGAGATAAGTAATATTGACTTCATATTATTATTATTATTATTATTATTATTATTATTATTATTACATGGCCCCCACCTCTATTCAAAATGCTGGATTTTCTTCACCATATTCCTTTTGCCCCTTTCATAGTATAAGCTCATACCTCCCTCTGGATGATTCCATCCATTATTCATCCATTTATTTATTGCTCTCTGATAAAAGAGATGGAGAAATTCCCCTGATAGGGACTTATTCCTGAAAAGTGTGTATTTCCCTGAACAGCAGAATCAAACAGTTCTTAATATAGAGGCTATCAGAAGAAGAGAAATTCAGTGGGCTCAAGAAGGAAACATCCTTCTGGAGCAATGATGCTGCTTGCTGGGTAATTAAAGCAATGAGACCAAAGCCACATAAAAATAATTTCACATCCTAATTTATATGTATGAAATAAAGCACACACCCAGGCCCCTCCCTAACAACGTCCCAGCTCCTCAGAAGCTGAACTGTGCACATTGTAATCAATGTAGCACTGAACTAATGGTGTGTGCAATAGATAGGTAAAGTAAAGGGACCCCTGACCATAAGGTCCAGTCGTGACCGACTCTGGGGTTGCACGCTCATCTCGCATTATTGGCCGAGGGAGCCGGCGTATAGCTTCCAGGTCATGTGGCCAGCATGACAAAGCCACTTCTGGCAAACCAGAGCAGCACATGGAAACGCCGTTTACCTTCCCGCTGTAGCGGCATTTTGACGTGCTTTCGAACTGCTAGGTTGGCAGGAGCTGGGACCAAGCAACGGGAGCTCACCCCGTCACAGGGATTCGAACTGCCGACCTTCTGATCAGCAAGCCCTAGGTTCAGTGGTTTAACCCACAGCGCCACCTGGGTCCCTGCAATAGATAGCTCACAATAAATATGGAGTACCAATTGCTTATGGAGTACTGCTTAAGTATGTGAGTGCATTGATCCTTAAGAAATATATCCATTCTGTTCCCTGACTGTTGCTCATCCACTGTTATCTTCAGTGAGCAATTTATGTGCATTCATCCATGCAGGCACTATAGCATCCAGATACAGAGATGTGACTTCTACATTTACTGGGGCCTAACTACACATTAGTATTACTTGAACCTAAAACAATGTTTATTTTATTTTATTTAAATTAAAACCAAGCGCAGAGAGGGTGTGTGATTTGGGGAGGGGAGACTTCACCCTTGTATTTCATGCTACAACCCTGAAAAAGTTGAACCCTCTTGCAGTAAGAACCAACAGTAGAAGAAAAACTATGGGCTAAGTGGAGGGTGCTTTTTTGCTTTTTGTAATGTAGACTCTTGTATTTGCCTCACAGGGTTGTGTGATTTATTTTTTCAGGGTCATAGTAGAGAGCAGAAAAGTCAAAAGCCCCGTTCCCCGCATGCTGTGGTCTTAACTAACATCAAGACCTCCTGTTTTTGGTTCTAATATTTATATATAAATATATATACACACACAAAGACACTGGAACTCTAATGTTGCTTTAAGCAACATGAAGTTATGTTCACTTCAACTTTCAGGTCACTATTTCAAGAAGGTAAGGAAGTTTCTTATGCAATGTTCAGCCTGATAATCTTGTGGCACTCCATTAAAGTTAACAGTTGCTTCAGAGTAGCTGTAGCCATTGTTATAATAGCCGAAAATATGTAGATACTTCAATAAACAAGTACCACAAATCTCCAGTGTTAGGTAATGCAAACATATATGAGGCCTAAAATGTTTTTAAAGTTTTCTTCTGGAATCTACAAAACCATAGAAATCTGGTGGGAAATCTTTGCATTTTACCTTCATTGTGATCTGATAACCCTGGAAAGCCCTCAGTCTCTCTTCTTTTTCTGCCTCTTGCCCCATGCTTATCCATGTGTCTGTGATCAAAACATTGGCTCCTTTGGCAGCTTCATTAGGGACACTGGTGAGAAACAACTTGGTGCGGTGCTAACATGAATAAATCAGAGGAAATGCACTAAGTTCACGTGGAGCACAGGAGGAAAAAAAACATTTTACAGTCACATCCTCGTACCTTTATGGACTCCTGTTCCGCTATTTTGGTGACCATGGGATCCGGCTCAAAACCCTGTCAAAATAGATTGCAGTGTTACACTGTATTCCATTCTTCCTACAAATAGAGAACCTTAAAGACATTCCCAGATTTTATAAAAAATGGACGGTAGCCTGGGTACTCTTAACTATATCATTCACAATACCTGAACTGGCAGCGTGCCTAGAGTTAGTTGGAGAGTTCCTGGATTAGATTTCCAAGCTATGGAAAACTGGCTCCTGGACTTTAAAAAGCATCTACAGACATAGATGGTAACTGCATAAATAGAACCACGTTGGAGCCAAAAGGAGATATGATACCAGCAAATGTGTGTGGGGTAAATGGGTCAATGCCAATTCCCTATAAAGCAGCAACACCACATATGGTAGGGTGGAGCTGCCCTTCTGACACCAGCATTACTGCTCTTTACCTGGATGGAATGGGGGCAAGATGGATGGGAGGGTGCACTGTCAGGAGAACTGAATTGCAGCCAAGGTCCCACCAGTGTCACTACCTGCTCCCAACCAAAGTCAATTTGGCCTTTGCACTCTTGTATATAGATTTTGTGAGGCTAAACCCTCTAATAAAATCACAAATGCTTTTCTTTTTCAAAGCTGACAACCAACTTTATTGGCCCTGTTCAGAGCCACATGCTACCCTGAAACCATGCTGCTTTAAACAAAATGTGAAAACTACGGAAAAAACAGTATTTCAGCTTTAGAGCAGCGATAGCTAAACTTGGAGGGTCACAGATGTTGTTGGACTCCAATTCCCACCAGCCCCAACCAGCAAGGCCAATGGTCAGGGATGATGGGAGGTGCAGTCCATGTTCTCTGCCTTAGAACATTTTACTTCCTCTCTCCCCAACTAAGATTTTCTTACCTTTGGAGTAGCAATATGCAGATTCATCCCAAATTTAGCAGCACTAAGCATAATGGAGTTTAGGACATTATTTCCATCACCTATCCAACTTAGGGTCAATCCATTCAAAGATCCATAGTGTTCCTACCAAAAACAAAACAAAACAAAGCCACAGTTATTTACAGTGATTGTCAGTTTTGAAGTGCAACTTCTATCATACCATATAGTCTGGGATCTGACAACAAGGATGTTGCCTTTGAACAAATTGCCATTGCCTATATCCTTTCCTTGTCATAAGCATTACAGGATGTTAACATTGTTTTGTCAATCAATACACTATTATTATCATCCCAGCCAAGGTTAAGCAAATTGCTTAAGTGCCTATAGAGTAATGGACAATGTCCTGCCTTCTTTTCTATGAGCTAGAGCCATTCATTATACTTGTTCCGTACAAGAGCATATGCTTCTCTAGCACATAAATATGAATGACAGGGGAATATATAGCTATCTGTGTATTTCACTGCATGAAGAATTTGCCACAATGTGAGTAACTTTCATTCATTATTTTAGAAAGCATGCATCCTGCAATCTTCTTATAAACATGTAGATAATTTGAAAATGAGTGACCACCAGTGATACCTTAATAATAATAATAATAATAATAATAATAATAATAATAAATAGAAGCCTGAGCAAACTTCCAACAATCAAGGGATGGTCTTCCATGTTGTTAAGAATTCTTTGTCCCTGTTTATGACTATTAGACGCAGGAAAGACTATGCAAAATAAATCAATTCATGAATATTTGTTTTAATTTGCATAATATGACTTCTTGGCACAGATTTGAATGTCATTGTTACTTATGATGATGAAACATGGGGTAGAAAGCCCTAACCAAAGCCAATAATAACTTGCTATGCAAACAATCAAATATTTATTCTTTATTAATATCTCTAATCTCTGTGGAAATAGCAGGCATAGTTCATCAGATGACAAGAGTCAAGTATCAGAACCATCTGTCATGCTCAATGTCCTGAACCACAAAGAGAAAAATATGGATAACACTGTTCTCTCTAAACAGGTAGCCTAGAAGGGAACTGGCAGGATATTAACAGCTAGTACAGCTAGCAGTCAGTGAACTATTACATAAGAACCATGAGTCACTTGCAATTACTGAAAAGCTGTCAATTCTTGGTGATGAAATGCCTTCCAAAAGTTATCAGACAAGATGAACAGCTGGAAATGCTTTATTCACCCTGCATTCTAATGCAGCCAACATTTCTCTATTTGTTAGGACCTGATCTGAGGTGCTGCAACTTTCTACAGCAGCTCACAAAGCCTGGCTGGACGCCACCTTCATGGAGTATCCAGAGGCCCTGCTCTTCTATAATTGGGTAATTCTTCCCACCTTGAATGATACTTTTAATAGAAACAAGCCATCACCAAATGTGAATTTATGGAAAGAGACATTTTTGCACCCAGCATGGTTCCCACAGCATTTTAAGCCTCCTGCATGAATACTTTTCCATTTCCTCCATGCGCAATCGAAGAACACCCACTCAGAGCTTAACTTGTGTGATTCATCTAGGCAAAGGAAGAGATGCCACACTTTCTACAGCTAATCTTTTTGCCATGAGTATGCTGGTGTTTCCCATAGCAAACTTGTGAAAAGTGAAAGACAGGTTGTGTACCCAGGTGCATGTACATGAATGAATCTTTGAAACGAGAGCAGCCAACATACTACACCCTTCAGATGTTTTTGGATTTCAAATCCCATCAACCTCAGCCAGCATGGCCCTGCTCAGGGTTGATGGGAACTGCAGTCCAATAACATGAGGAGGACAGTGTGTTGCCCACACCAGGCTTAATGGAAAGATGCATGTGTGTCATTTGCACTTTACACATTTGTACATAAAACACCAAAGTGGGGGAGGTACCAATATCTAACACAAATTGCCACATAAGATGCGGAGTTGTTCACAGTCAAAAAAGTTGAATTGATGAGGTTAAAATGCTTTTGAGCCACTCAGTCACTATTTATGTGAACATTTCATTATTAGTGTGAAGGAAAGATGCCCTGGGAATCTGAGCACATTTAGTTAGGTGCTTTACAGAATGACTGCAGTTTAGAAGTTCAGGCCCATGTAAACCACGACGGGGGGAACCTGTAGCCTTCCAGATGTTGTCGGACTCCAACTCCCATCAGCCCCAGACAGCATGGCCATTTGCCTGGGGTTATGGGAGTTGTGGTCCAATAACCTCTGGAGGGTCGGAGCTATCCCCCACCCCTGATGTATCACTTCAGAGAGAATTTTCAAAGACCACTGTCATAAAAGATTTAATAGCTAGCTCCCCCAAACTGGATCTGAACCGTATCATGGATGACTGTTTGTGTTGCTCCCCTGGAATTGCACCAATCCAGGAACACTGATGCAGGAATTTCATGAAGTGCAAAAACTTGGGCCAAATGACAGATGGCTTGAAGATGTAATGGAAGTTGCTACCTGAACTGGTTTTACCACCGAACCCCTTGGCATTTCCTTAACCCTTGCCGCCTTGACACACAGACAATATTAGAGGTAGAGGGACATTGGATAGGGACCAGGATGCCTGGTTTCTAAACAGCTGGATGAGTGGACAGACACTAACAAGGTCCTAAGGAAAATAATTTAATATACTTAGCATTTATGCAGAGCATTTAAATGCAGGGGAAATATTCCTCACCACAGTCATGTAAGGTGGCTCAGTATTAATAACCCCATATTACAGTTGGAGGTGACTGAGCCTGGAAACAGCAGCCTGCCCAAGTCCATCCAATGAAGAAAGAATTGAACAGCTCACAACTCATACTCACAGTGCCAGACCTTTATATTTTTTGCAGCCTTCCACATCTCAACTATTTAGGATTTAGGTCTGAACTTTTAGAGTAGCTGAGTTGGCTAAAAGCTTTGCAGTTAAGCAGGGAACAGGAGAGTATTACCTGGAGTGTAAGGTAATCAGCTAAAATCTGGAGGGGATGGTCAGAATCAGACAGTCCATTTATCACTGGGATTGTGGCCTGTTGTGCCAGCACCTCCAGATCAACGTGTTTATACACTCGTGCCAGGATCGCATCTGTCATGGTTGACAATACCCTTCAGAAAACAAAATAAATGTAAAGCCCACTCAATTTTTCATTGAAAATTAGTACTTTCATAATGGTTCATCTGCCTGAATACTTTTAAGCGTTTGCACAACATGGTTAAATACAGATGGTTTAAAATGTAGACTGCTAACCATTTAAAATGTTTTTTTTAAAAAAAATTAAGGCAGTGAAAAGAGAGTGAGAGACAGAATTAGAAGGCAGAAATATCAATGAACTGTTTAATGTAAATAAAGTTTGTGGTTTTCTTGTTTCTAGCCAAGCAATACTTGGGCACGGGCAGTTTATGCTATAAACAACAGAACTAGTTTTTCTCCTGCTTTCATTCTGAGGGAATCTTCTGAGAAGATTCTGTGTACAAACAAAACACGGTGAGTACTTTCACCATAGTCTCACAACCCAAATTGTGTTTACCAGGATTGTCTGCTCTGAGGGTGAGGGGGCCCAATAAGCCTGCATGCCACATTACGAATGACAAGAAAACGGCAAATTCCAGCTAGCCTGGCAAGGCCAAGACCCCCATCCTGCAACTTCAACAACTTATACCTTTTTCTAGGAAGGTTAGACCACTAAAGCCTGTTTTTTAATTGCAAGGATTCTGTTTCCATCTGAACTGGCCATTATAAGAATCTTGCAACATCAATAATTTGGTGCCCAAGTTTGCCTGTTTTTGTCTCCCTCTTCTTTCTTTTTAGACCTAAACCCGAGGGCAAAGGTTGTGTTGCTTTTATTGATCTAAAAGCCATTCTGGGAACCTCTCTGGCTGAAGAGCAGGGTGTAAATACATAGGAATGCATAGTAAAATCTTTTTGCATCCAAAGTTTTGAAAGTTGCTGAATTCAAGCAATTTTAGGCAGAATTGACATCCAGGGGGAATTTCTGAAAGGTGACGCTTTGTCCTGGATCAAGCCAATCATGCTTTTTTGGTTAAATAATTTTTGGGTTTTCAAAAAAAAAAAAAGGTCAGCAATTTTGGACATTCCTAAAAAAAAGAAGAAAAGAAATATGGCAACCCTAGCTTTCACCATCTAAATATAGAAAGGAAATAACAGTCACACAAGGAGTCGTACAAACCGAGCTGTGTCAGTAATGCTTTCATTAATGCCCAGGTGAATATCTTGTGTTGTGAGGAAACAGGGATGGCCACCAAGGACAGCAAATCCTAAAATAAATACAGTGATTAAGACTTTTAGCTGTGTCATTTCAAAGTATTATGGCAAGTCATGCTACATGTCTTCTCCCTTAGAATTGCAGTCATGGGGATTGTTTGACTTGATGTCTTTCCCCACTGCCATAAAGCTGCAAGAGCCCTCCCCTATCCCAATGGCAAATCTGTGTGTGAACCAAATACAGGAGAAAATAGCATTCAGAATTTCATTAGTACCAAAGTATATTTCAGGTTTTTTTTAAAGAGAAGTTTATATAATGTTTATAAGTCTTTAAAAATGCTATCATGTTTTCAAAGACCTGAATGCCATGTTCTTAACATGGATGCATTTGAATAATCTTAGCTCTGAACTATCAGCTTTTAGCAGGCCTGGCTAAAAGACTAGCTACCATTTGCCTGCTCCACTGTTTCCAATCAAAGTGGTTGTAACAAAAGCAATTATATAACTTTAAGAATTAGTACCCAAGTTTGTTTTCCTCCCTCTGCTCCCTCTGTTTTTCCTTTTCTGTCAGATCTTATAGAGACTGTAAACTTGTGGGCAAGGACTGCCTCTTTCTATAACCTCTGTAGATGCCAGAACAATGTATAAGTTACATGTGTTGAAGATCTCACAGAGAGATATGCACAATCTTTTCTCTATTGATGCTGTTTGTAATGACCAAACCTGTTATTATTTTTTACTGATCGTCTTCTACACAAGCATCTCAAGGCAATGTATAATCAAAACATCAGTTAAAAACACAAAAAGCAGATATATTTTGAAAACCAAAATTATATTTTAAAAAATCTTACAACACCACACAACTGTCAACATATCTTCTGGGAACATGCTCATAATATTTTTTGGGACGAAGCATTATTTTTAGTGATAAGAAAGGTACAAAAGTATAACCTTGCCAGCTTTTAAACCTGTCTTTGGGTCGTATACTAGGAAAGTTTGAATCCTTACCAGCAGATGGCACCACAACCATTGTCCTAAGCCAGTGGTGTCCAAAGTTTTTTCAAAGAGGGCCAGATTTGATGAAGTGAACATGCGTGAGGGCCAGCCAAAGTTGTTGAGCTTTTTTTTTAGAGATTGTTGCGTTTAACTTACATTTACACTTAGGTGTTGAGAAGACAGAAGAGAACAGTGACTGTGGTCAAAGTTCAAATAAACAAGGTCTCCATTATTATTTGCATCTTCTTTCCTGGGCTGCTTCAACTCCTGAGACTGTACAGCAGCCTTTGTCAACCTCTTGCCCCAGATGATGGAGACTACAACATGCAGCAGGAGCAGCAGCTACAGATAGCATGAGAGCTGAGGCATGATTTGATGAAGTGAACATGCGCGAGGCCCGTCCATTTTGCCTGACATTCTTAGAATCATTAAAATTAAATGCAAATTTTATGCAGCGATTGTAAAGTACATTACACAGTAATAAAGGTTGTCTGTCAACTTTTAAGTTCACAACATATGAACAGGAACATAACACCAGGTATACTTGTTGTGTCCAAATATATTTATACCCGATTTAGACCAACTGACATTAACTGAGATTTTACAATGTACTGTATTCATCTCAATTGAAAAAAAACAAAACATGCCTGAACTAATGTGAAGGGAGAAACAGATCTTCTGGACTGCAGCTGAGGGATCACCGCCCTCAGTAGGAGTAAGTAGGAGTTGGGACAGGGGCATAGGAAGAGGGGGGCGATGGGAGCGCGCTGCCCCCAGCAGTGCGATCCCGATCATCCAGGTGGGGTGCCATCGTGGCTGCCCCCCACCCGCGCTGGGCATCCCACCCCCACAGGCAGCCGTCCCCACCCCCAGAATGCGTGTCATGCCCCTGCGGGCAGTGCGCCACACCCCCAGAATGCACGCCACGCCCACTTGGGCGGTGCACCCCGCCCCCAGGACGCACGCCAACCCCGCCCCCACCTGCTCTCCGCACTGAGCTGGGATCAAGGCTGCTCCGATAGGCAGTGTGAACTCTCCCTTCCCGCCTTCAAACTTCAATTTCATTTTTTTTGGTTCTGTCTTCTTACTTTGAATAATGCTATTTCATCATGTGCAGGTAAATAATATACAGTTAATACAGAAGGCTGTATTTAGGCTACTGTCAAATTCTTGGCTTGTTTTCACCTGTCTCTGTAGATAATCTAGTCCTTGTACTTCTTTTCTCAAAAATCATAGCCAATGATTTTCCTTGCAGCAAAGGCAAATACTGAAAAACAGAAAGGAAAAGAACTTGTGACACACTGGTAAGAACAATAAATATTTTGAACTTTCTGCTTTACACTTGAAAGTAATTTCAAACACTATACCACTTGCAGATGGGTGTGAGGTCCTTTTAGTATATACAGGATGGAATTAGGCTCCATCTCAGTTGTTTGCTTTGCCTACAGTCCTAACCTTATTTACCTGAGAGTAAGTCCAGTTTAATTCAGTAGGGCTTCTGAATAGAGTTACACTTTAGGTCTTGGGAACGGCTTCTTCCTAATGGTTAACGTGGCTTAGAGTGGCTTAATTACAACACAGTTGGAGGAGCTGGCCAAATCCTAGAAGTTATTGCCAAGTTGAAATAAAAACATATGTAACTATTCAAAATCTGGTAAAAGCTAAGAATGCAGGTTTGAATTATATTTCACTTTTGTATCTTACTTTAAGGGCTCCATTAGAAAAATGAAATCTCAATACTTGTTTCAGTCTAAGGCAATTATCCTGTCAATTTGTCACATTCAGGATTTATGCCTTGGAGGTGACCTAGTTACTAGATTCTTTACTCCCTCTAGAGCTGCTCTGCATATAGAATTCCACTGATGCTTTACACGCCCTGTCCCCGCCAATATGCTGAGAGCTGACCTGGCATGTAAACTGCATATGTGCATTCACACACACACACACACACAGAGAGAGAGAGAGAGAGAGAGAGAGAGAGAGAGAGAGAGAGAGAGAGAGAGAGAGAGAGAGAGACTCAATTGCCCCTCCCCCAACTGGGAATGCTGGTCTCTCTCTCTCTCTGTGTGTGTGTGTGTGTGACAGAGAGAGAGAGAGGGAGGATATAAATGTGATTTTGTCATCATACATTTCGGTTCTGGTTAGATTCATATTTCTAGAATATGGTAAGCTCTCTTTTTCTTCATTTTTAACATTGAAAGCCCAAACAATTTCTCAAACACAACCCTTCTAAACCCTGCGGGTGGAGGGTGGGAATCTTCCTTTCACTTTCAAGATCACATTGCCTACTTTTCCCATGGGTAGGCGAACTAAGGCCTGGGGGCCTGATCCGGCCCAATCGCCTGCAGGCGGTCCGGGAATCAGCATATTCTTACATGAGTAGAATGTGTCCTTTTATTTAAAATGCATCTCTGGGTTATTTGTGGAGCCTGCCTGGTATTTTTACATTAATAGAATATGTGCTTTTATTTAAAATGCATCTCTGGGTTATTTGTGGGGCATAGGAATTCTCCCCCCCCCCCGGCCCCCAACAAGGTCTGAGGGACAGTGGACCGGCCGGCCCCATGCCAAAAAAGTTTGCTGACCCCTGACTTTTCCTGTCCTCTCCTTCCTACCAGCAAGGATTCAAGTCCCAAACTAGGCAGCACTCACATTTATGTTTTAAATCACAGCTAGGTGGTTCTTTTTTTAAATCTGGATTGAAGCTGAATTCAGGGAAAACACATAAAAACACAGTATTTCCTAAGAAACAAGAGGGCAGATACAGGATAGCTATGGATTGTGGCTAAGGTCATGTGTACAACTAAAAAGACATGAGGGCCAAAGAATTAATACTGCAAATATTACATACCTCTCCTTTACATTTGATTCTTTCCTTCAGATCTGCTGCCACCCACAACAAATATTTGATGTCTTCAGCTGAATAATTTTGCAGTGTCAGAAGGTCCCGGCCTTTCAACTGGGTGGGAGTTTTAGTAGGTTGTTGCCCATGCCTGTATCTCCAAGGGAAATGACAAAAGAAGTTCAACTACCTCATAATTCAGGATTTTGTATTCTGAAATAACCAATGTCGAGTTGTGGTCCCAGGTTATTGGCTCAAAGGCACAATGCTCTACAAATGCATGGCACCAGGATACAAGTGAACAGTTGAGTAAATAATCAAGAAAAATAAAAGAATTTGTTGTTCTTCAGTATTACATAAATGGATATTGCTACTATGGAAAAGTGTGAAGAATTCCACTTGGGGAAACCATTGCTGATGTGTGCATGGGGTAGGGGGAGATTCTGCCTCTGTTTGCACTATGTGGCACTGTCACTACCTTTACCATCACGATCCCTACACCCCCACTCCCCTTATCACAACAAATGGTGTTGTGTTTATATATTAATAATGGGACTGTAAGTCATTTGAAAATTATTGTTCCAATTGGAAGGTTGGAAGGTTGGCGGTTTAAATCCCTGCAACGGGGTGAGCTCTCATTGCTTGGTCCCAGCTCTTGCCAACCTAGCAGTTCGAAAGCACGTCAAAGTGCAAGTGCTACAGCGGGAAGGTAAACGGCTTTTCCATGCACTGCTCTGGTTTCGGTGTTCTGTTGCACCCGAAGCAGCCTAGTCATGCTGGCCACATGACCCAGAAAGCTGTCTGCGGACAAACAGCGGCTCCCTCAGCCTGTAAAGCGAGATGACGCCTGCAACCCCAGAGTCGTTCGCGACTTAACTGTCAGGGGTCCTTTACCTTTTTCATTTATATACTTTCATTAAAATTACCAAAATAATAATAATAATTGCCCAGTGTTCTACAATGCACATTCCAATAATAAACAAAAAAAGATCAGTATGCTCACAACATTTGCTTTCATACACCCACATCCACACACCCCAGTAGTCACACAATATCCATTGGTTTTTCCATATCTGTGCAATAGCTAGGGATTTGAACAATGCCATTCAGATACTGTGGTCATATCAGGAGCTTTCCTAGTTAACATTTTTGCTGCTGCAAACAAGTATTCTATCAGTATTTAACAAAACAAGTGAAAACAACAAAAGACATTTAACAAAATAATGAATGATTCCAGTTTATTCTTTATAAGGTTATGGTGCCATCAGGGCAGGACTTTGAAACAGAAGTCCAGAGCCCCACGCAGCAGGATGTGCAACAGATATTTCTAAGGGTGCTCACTCCCACCCCGCCAAAAAGAGGCCTTCACATGATCACAACTATTCCAGAGACAGTTGGAGCTATTGATAAATAATAGAATACAATTCTATTGGGTTTGAATTGAAATAAGCATGCACATTTATTTCAAGTGTATGAAATTGTCAGACAACATCTGCAAACAAAAAAAACAGTGATGGTAATTGCTCTGACATATCCATTTCCCCATATAATTTCTTTGCTTTAGTTTCTTGGTTTATGAATGACTGTTGTTAAGCAACAGAGACAGATATGATTTGCCCATTTCAGCAATCTTGTAGCTGCTAAAAACTGGAGGATGTTCCACCAGCTCTGTTGTGAGGCATATTTTTTAAAATATTAAAATAATCTTTATTGAGATTTTTTAAAAAAAACAACATGTAGAAAAATAAAATGTAGAAAGCAAGCAAAGCAAAACAAGACAAAGAAAAACCGAACAAACAAACAAACAGAGCAAACAATAATACCAACAAAAGAATTCGCCTCTTCCAATTAGATTGAAAAATAATGCCTAACTTAGTATAACGTAACGTAACATAACATAACAAAACATAACATAATATAACAAACACAATTTCGGCAACTGAATTCAACTTCTAATTGGCAAATTAATAATAAAAGGGAAAAAAGGGGATGGAAAGGAAAAAAAGAAAAAAACACATATTTGAAACAATGTTTTGAATTGCACAATGTTAAAATCTGTTGTCCCACACACACACACACACCCCATATCGTGGCTTCCAACCTCTCTTGTATTCTGATTTAAATTTCTCTGATATTCTGCATACACCTATCTGATTTGATTTTTTCTTTAATTTTGGTAATGTTTGTACCCCTGATAACTCCGCTATCAGTTTCGCCTTTTCCACTTGTTTTTGTAAGTATAACTTGAGTGGTTTCCAATCTTCTGTTGTGAGGCATTTAAACACTTACCGAATACATTGCACCAGATGCTTGCTGATCTTGCTTGCATTCCCAACATTGAACAGGGACCGAACATTAAACAGCATATTTACCAAATGCTAAGATATAGTCACCTTATTAAACTTAGATGAAATAGTGAATGTATTCAGTGAAAGAGCAAAGGTAAAACTATCACGAGACAGTGCTACCTCTAGCAGTTGTGAGATCTGCTCAGAGATTCATGGTATGTAATCTTATGCAAACACTATGGATAAGTGTCATTAGTTAGGAGAGTTGCAAAACCCATGGGTTTTGTCCTTAAACAAACAGCAAAATCTATAGCCCAGTCCAGGCATTTCCTAGGCTGCCAAAGGTCTTCTCATGGTGTAGCAGGGCCACTCCCTCTTCTCCACCACAGAGAGACCTACACGTGATGCCAGGTACTGGATGCAGAAACCAAATCTTACAGGTGTGATGGACTTGCTCCACACAGGCTCATAGGCTTACAGAAACCCAATTCATGCAGTCTTCTTTCCTCTCTCCTATTTATGGGGGATAACTATTATATGAATTAGGCATTTATTTATTTTTTAATTTTTATTTATATGGAAAAATATACATCAAAAAGAAAGCAAATTGCTATTCCATGTTTTTAAAAGGCTGACATTCAATAGGTGCAGCTTCTTTCATAGCTAAAGACAGATATATTTAGCCTGGGGGTAGGACTAGAGGACACTCTGGATCCCTTCCATCTCTATGAATCTGTGAGTCTTCGATTTCCAACAGTTGGCCAAAGAAAGCCAATGTTACACAGTGCTTCGGACTAAGAAGACTTTGCTCAATTCCTGTTAACCCTTGAAACTCGCCGGGTGACCCTGGGCCATTCACTCCTGGGAGTTCCTGCACCTCTTTTTCTGGGGGGAGGAAAGCTCTGGTTTTGAGGATAACATTGGCACAGCGAACACTGATCTAACGGGAGGTATAAATGTGTAATAAATGAAATGCCCTTGGAAAGTTTCCTAGTGGGAACGTCCCCTGTTCTCGGTGCCCACCATTTTGCAATGCTCATGGAGGAGTCTTGCTGATTGCTATTGAACTATTCAGGCGGTAACTTTCGTAAAAGCAATATGTTGAGGAGGGTTTTTTCTGTGTTTCTTTGTTTTTTAAGAAGAAAACCTCTATGGTACTTGGAGATGACGCTCTACCCCGGCTTGCAGGCGACTCTCTATGGTCGCTGCTCTAGCGGTCTCCGTTGCTAGTGGCAGGCGGTTTGTTTACTTCCGGGATCCAGGCTGCTCGCGCTTCCTTCTGTCTCCTAGGCGCCTCCCCCTCGAGCCTGTCATGGGGGAGGCCGAGGAGCAGGTGCCCGGTGAGTCCCAGTCCCGTCCCCCCCTCGTCTCGGGAACCTAGTTGGTTGGTGCCGGCGCCCCTCGCCTGCTTCTGTCGTCATCTGCGGGCCCAGCGAGACGAGCGCGCGGCAGGTTCCCCGCTGCCTCCTGTTGTTTTCCTCTCCTCTCCCCCCACTTTGCCCTTAATTTCCTCCGTATTGCATGGTAGAGGCAGGGAGAACCGGGCAATTTGCTTCAGACTCAGGAGAGTTTGAACCCATTCCTAGCCCGTGCTTGCTCAGAAGTAAGTCCCATTTACTTCTTGGGGGACTTATTTCCAAGTAAGTAAAACGCCCTCAATGTTTTCAGCCCCATTATGCACAGTGGCACATTGTATTGCAGGGCGTTATTTTTAGGCCACATGTTCCATTCCAGATGAGTGAGGAAAATGGCTAAAAGGTCAGATATAGGGCCTGTCACACACTTCTTCATGCAGCACATACTCAAACTCGGAACTCGCTCCCACAGCAGGCAGTGTGACTGGGAAGGCTTTAAAAAAGAAAGAAAGAATTAGACACATTCAAGGAGGATAAGTTTATTCATGACTACTAGCCAGAATGATTAGGCTCTGTTTCCATGGTTGGAGGCAATATGCTTCTGAATACCAGTTACTGGAAACTGCAGGAAGGGAGAGTGCTTTTCTGCCTGGGTCCTGCCTGCCAACTTCCCACAGGTTGGCCACAGTGAGAACAGGACGCTGGACTAGATGGGCCATTGGCCTGATTGATAAAGCTCTTAAAATGTTCTTATTTGGCAAGACTCATTGAATTAAAGTGTTAAAAGTAACTGGTAACCACTTTTTCAAATTTTGGCCTCACCTCCCAGGAAAAGTTTTTAACAGAGCGATACTATTAATGTGTACCCAGAAGCAAATCTCATAAAAGTTCAGTAGGGTTTGCTCTGAGGTAACTGTTTAGGATTGCAGCCTTTGTTTGTTTCCTTGCTACTTGTGTTTTCAATTTGAAATCCGGAATCCCACCTGTATCTAACAGCACTGCTTGTCATATGACACTATCTGATAAAGTATTTGGACAATTTAATAAAATATTTGTCTCTATATTAGCAGAACTTCGGACACAAAGGGCAGAAAAATACCCCCAAGGATTTTGGAATCTTAAAATACCTGAAGGGCTGTTATATAGTTGTGTGTTTTCCCCTGTTCCAGCTTGATAGGTTGCAACCAATTGGTTCAAATTACAAGAACATTTTAGATTAAACATAAGAAGAACTTCCTAACAGCATGAGCTGTTCAGTAGTGGAGCAGACTGCTTCTAAAGGTGATACACTCCTTTTTTAGATATTTGTAAGCAGAAGGTGAGTATGCCGTAAAAGTGAATTTCCTGCAGCAGGACAAAGCTGAACTAGATTACTTTTGAGGTCTCTTCCAGATGCCATTCTCCCACAAAGAATGCTGTTAGGAGTAATGTATGAAATAGAATTTACAGTAATATTTACGCTATTTTATTCTTTTTTAGAATCAGGTGCTGTATTCACTTTTGGAAAAAGCAAATTTGCTGATAACGTGCCTAGCAAGTTTTGGTTTAAAAATGACAAGCCTTTTCACATATCATGTGGAGATGAACATACTTCTGTTGTAACAGGTTAGTGTGTAAGGTTTTCTTTTAATTGCTTTCTATAGCAGCATTTCAGGAAAAACAAGTTAGCATTGTAGTAGTATTGTCACAAATTCAAAATATTTTATTGTGAAGGTTCCTGTCCTGATCACACTGTGGTAGCAGTCTGAACCCACTTACTTGAGAGTAAGCCCTATTGTATCCAGTAGGATATACTTCGAAGAAAGCATGCATTGAATTGCACAATGAAGGCCCAGTCCCGAGGCAAACTTGGATGTTATATGGAAGTAATGATGGTTGCAAGATGGTAACATGACCTTCTTGTGTTTGTGAAATGGAAGTCTTTATTTATTTATATTTTATTGATGCAATTTCAATTAAAAGAAATAAACTAATACAGAAAAAAGAAGGGAAAGTGAGGGGGAGAAAAAGAACAAACACAGAGACAGAAAAAACTCAATATAAGATACTCCCATACATTCTTATTTAAATGGACATAGTGTTATCCTAATACTTATGTAAATGTGAAATGGAAATTCAGGTATCTTTTCATGTTGGGAAACGTGCCATGAGCTTTGTATGCATCTCCCTGATCTAAAAACTTTAAAATGTATCATAAAAACAAGCAATTACAATAAAAATTTTTTGCAAGAGGCTGTTTCTTGATTAATTCAAAATTCAGTCTCTTGGTGATTTACTTTATACACATTTATCCAATATTTTCTATCATCAAGAGAAGGGAGGCTTCTGAGAGCAGCTTGCAATCTCAAAAAAACAATAAGCAATAAAGCAATAATTGTTACTCCTAAAGTAAATTTCACAAGATCCTTGAAATTGTATTCTTGGTGATAATACCAAAATTCAGCAGCAACTGAAGCCATGCAGTTTACAAGTCATCATTAACTCAGGACTAGAACTGGCTGAAATATGATGATCAAAGACTTAAAAACAAGTGCTGATGTTCAAAGATCATCTGAAAAATCTCTTTGGGAGACTGGTATCAATTTTGAAAAATACAGTACAATCCTAATCCTGGATCCACTGGCTGTTAGAGTGGGTTGACTTTATAATCATTGTCAGCCTGGATACCTCAGTTGGTTAGAGCATGGTGCTGATAATGCCAAGGTTGCAAGTTGGATCTCCATATGGGACAGCTGCATATTCCTGCATTGCTGGGGTTTGGCCCAGATGATATTGAGGGTCCCTTCCAACCATTGGAGCCATCTCCATGGGGCCATGGGTGCTTGGGCATCCACAAAAATATAATTGTGGGGGCTGGGCACCCAAAAAGTCAATGAGAAAAGCCGGCAGGTGGCAGTGGCACTGCCTCCGGGAGAAAAGCAGTTCAGCTACAGTACAATTTATGAAATACAGAAAAAAAGCTAAAAAAGAAGAAGATACATGTGAGGTTTTATTTAGCAACAAAGCAAACTCATTGGTGATCACCTTTTTTATATTCTGTAGAAAATGGTAAACTTTACATGTTTGGAAGCAACAACTGGGGACAACTAGGATTTGGAACAAGGAATACTGTCAACAAGCCAACTTGTGTGAAAGGTTAGTCTCGCATAATGTGGTTTTATAATAGATGCCGTAATTGAAAATGAGCTGAAGAATGAACTTACTGTGATTCCTAACACCACTACTGGAATAGCTCTCACTACATTTGGGACATAGGCACAGCTTTCATATGAGAACTCTTAACAGCTATTGCTCCACTTTATTTAAGAGAGAGAGAGAGAGAGAGAGAGAGAGAGAGAGAGAGAGAGAGAGAGAGGAAAACAAAAGGCATTTGAGAATTGAAATAGAAAAGTTAGAAAATAACCACAGACAAAGCCTTTCAACTACAGTACAATTTATGAAATACAGAAAAAAAGCTAAAAAAGAAGAAGATACATGTGAGGTTTTATTTAGCAACAAATAAACTTTTCAAAGCAAAGGGGGGTTGTTTCTTTTGTAGAAGGGCAATGGCACTGATAAATTATTTTCATATACATTTTTTATTTAAGGCAAAGAAGAAACTCTAATATAACTCTAACTCTTGACAAAATGCATAGTATTTTTTGTTCTCCCATCATTTTAAGATTTAAGGTATTTGACAATCCAATGTTTTCTCCTGAAGTATTGAAAATATACCTTCTTTTATAATACAAGCCCATCCTAAATAACAGGACATGTGCTGTGTCCTGTGGTTTAAACTAATAGGATGAGGAGTGAAAAAATCAATGTTTTGGTTCGTTTCTGGCCAGGAACACTTAAGCAAAGAGTATCAGCCTTGATTTACTCCCAGGTTAAGTGAGTGTAGGACTGCAGCCTTAATGATCCATTATTATTATAAAGATGTCATTGAATTAGAACAGGTTCTGTGGGCAAATTTGCAAAATGGAAAAACCGCAGCCAATAATACATTCCAAACTATTATGTTGGTTGCTCTAGAATGGATGTTTCAAACCTAATTTCAGTGGCTAATGTGCACCTGTGGGTTCCATGCTGGTAACTTCTAGAGTATGGAAGGTCTAGCTTTTTGCCATTTCCCCACTTGCCACTGATAATATGGTTAGTAGACAGTATGTAAAGTTGGAGCTTAATACATTTAACAGTATTTTTTTAAAATGGTAACCACTGTCTATTTAATCCTCAGCTTTAAAACCAGAAAAAGTAAAACTAGCTGCTTGCGGGAGAAACCACACCTTGATTTATACAGGTTTGTCATCTATATTTGCACATCAAATATCTTATGGCTGCTTTTTGCGCATATTCTAAGAAATGGTCAGAACCTTAAACAAACAAACACCCCATTATGTACACCTTTTAAGCTGTTTTATATTGAACAAGTCATTTGGTCCATCTGCTGTAAAATGGCCAGATTTGACTGGCTGCACCTTTCCTAAGGCCCGAGACATCTGAAATTCATTAACTAGAAAGGCTGCGACTGAATGTCATCCGTATGCATGCATAGTATGTGATCTACATCTAAGTTGTGACCCTCACTAGTCCTCACTGAATAATTTTCAACTATCCTTAAGAGAGCTGATTTTTTTTTGAAAAACAATATATTGGATAAGATTTTGCTTAGCAGTAGCTAACCTGTTCAGTGTGTTTAACCCAAATAAACCTCTGGTTACATAGATCTTTCTGTGGAGATGGTAATAGTAAGGAAGTCATTTGTTTTCTTATTGTGAATTCAGGTACTAAATCTGATGCTGCCATCCTACTGAGATGGAAACATGCAAGGTTGCTCCTGTTGATAAATTCCTGGAAGGCATTTAACATTTATAGGAAAAGTCTATTTTCCTTGTCACGGTGGAATTTAAAGTCTTCAGTAATGTTGTGAAATGAATAATTTTGAAAATATTTATATCCGATTGCCATTCTTATGTCTGTATTCCCTTGTAAATTATGTACATTTGTCATGTACATGAATGCTTTTTAATCAGGACCAAAGGTGTCAGGTTAAACATGAGAAAGGCACATGTTGTGGTTAATTAATTTAATGCCCATCATTAACATTTGTAGTTTGTATGTTCGAGCAAGATTGCATTTAATTAACTTTGGCCTGAGTACACATGCTAATTGATTCTCATTGCTAGCTGAGCCTTTACCTGCAATCTTCTGATCTTGTTGAACTACAGCTTCCTCAGCCCCATTGCAAATTGTCTATGTCTGAGGTACTTTTCCTTCTGTTTAGAAGGGAAGGAATAAAACAAGTCATTCGTATTTGTAAATATTGATTTCCAGCCATGAGCAGAAACTACTTTTCCTATGTTATGCATATTCCACTAATATATATTTTTAGAAGGTAGAATCCTGCTGCAGAGCAATGATTCTTAAGAATGTAAATAGGAATTTCTATAGGCAGACTTTGAGCATTTGAGGGCACCAGGGATCGACCTTTTGTACATGGGTGAAAATAAACTTGAGCTGGTCTGATTTTTTTAGGTTTTGCTGTTGCTTCAGATGAGAGTGTGCTTATTCTACATGTGCTTTTCTGTGTGCAGAACAAGGAAATGTATATGCTGCTGGAGGTAACAGTGAAGGGCAGTTGGGATTAGGTGACACAGAGGAAAGAAGCACATTTCATCTAATTAGTTTTTTTAGTAACCAGCACAAGATCAAACAGCTGGCAGCTGGATCCTACACGTCAGCAGCATTAACTGGTAAGCCCAACAGCTAACACAAATGTTATGTTAATGTGTGTGTGTGTGTTATTTGAGGCCTTATATATTTTCCAGTTGACATTTGTGGAAGCCTGATAAAAAAGATCACTTTGCATCTATCCAAGGACAAATGTATTGTTGCAAATACTAGGTGAAAATGTCGGCGATTTTGACAGCTTGATACAGGTTTCCAGAAACATCCTTACTTGGCTCCTAGTTCTTGACTGAGAGGTACATCGTTGAACAGCAAATGCTTTGCTTAACTCTTTGGAAAGTATCCTGCCCTACAGTTATTTATCAGGTTCTCCTATAATTTTAGGGGAAATTTTTGTGAGTATCCAAATTATTATGAACCTATTTAGGTGTATAATAGCATATATTTATATTCAAGGGTGTCTTCCTAGGCCCTTTGTAGCTTGACAGTTTGACTACCACAGTCTCCTAGCTTTCAGATTGAACCGCTCCTAAATGTAGCCATTTTCTATGTAATTTACTCCAATTTCATTGCTGTCTTGATTTAAGAGAGAAATAAGTTTAGATAGGAGGGCATAACATTTAGCAATCTGTTTCCAGATACAACATGCTGTTTCTTATGCATGCCGGGGTGGTGGTGGTGGTGGTTATGGATCCAGTGAAGTTTTTACTGTGATTTTTGAAATGCAGCTCTCTATCATTTCAAGATGCTTTTAAAATTCCCCTCCACCAAACTCCTCGGGTTTAAAATGCCCTATGTTGTATTGCAAGAACTGCATTTCAGGAATCACAATATTGAGGTGTTGCTGTAAATTGGAAATACCATGTATGGGGTATGCTACCTCCACGAACTCATTCCAGTTGCCCTGCACAATTTCAGTGGTTAGTGTCTCATGGAGATTTCTGCATGATGTAGAATGCTGGAAATCAGGATTCTAAACTGCATGGGGAGCCCACATGGGTAGAAGTTGGCTCTCTGCTTCTTACAGTTGCCCTCAAACTTGTGGAGGGAAAGGGGTTTTACAAAGCACAACAGCCATGATATAGTGGCCACGTAAGCCGTGAATAGTACTTACATGGTCACTAGATCATGGATCCTAGGTTTTGTAATGCCAACTTATTTAAATAAGTAAATAATACACTTACAAAACTCTCTTTTCTTTTAAGAGGATGGACAGCTTTTTATGTGGGGGGACAATTCCGAAGGACAAATTGGTTTGGCTGACGAAGCTAATGCATATGTTCCTCATCAAGTGGATGTTGGTAAACCCATTTCCTGGATCTCTTGTGGATACTACCACTCCGCCTTAATAACACGTAAGTGTGGAAATCTGGAGAGATGCAGAGGTGTGGTGTACTTTCAATCATTAAATCCGATTAAGCCCCTTATAGTAGTTTGGGATTAGATTGCCTGTCATTACTTGGTTAAGAGTTTGGATTCTGTTTTTGCTTGGATATACTGTATGCTACTAATTTGGTGATGGTCAGACTCTTATAAAGTATTGATCATGAACCTATTAATCTCTGCAAAGATGGTTTGGGCTTATTATTTGGGGAAAGCATAATCCTTAACATACAGATAGCTGAGATAAATAAACTGACAGATTCTGCACACAGAAGGTACGGGTTTTGAGCATTAACTACTGTAGTGGGGAAATGGTAATGGAATTTATTGACTGTTGAAATAAGATCAGTAGTCATATAAAGCTGGTAAGGAATTTATTTCTGTAATCTGATCTTTCTGCAATTTGTGCAGAGTTGTTGCAATATAGTTTAATGATGATGATGATTAATAATAATCTAATCTAGTGATGGGCCTGTAGTCTAAAAATAAAGTGGTGGTGTGTTTAAGTTTAAATACAGTCCTGTTTTATAAGATAACATTTGTCATAAAGGAGACATGCAAAAAAAACCCTCTTTTGTCCTAGCCTTTGTCTCAGTCTTGCTGCTTTGTTGTTTTCTTACAGGAGATGGAGAACTTTATACTTTTGGGGAGCCTGAGAATGGAAAACTAGGTCTTTCAAAAGAGCAACTGAAAAACTACAAGGTGCCACAACTTGTTTCTGGAATTTCTGGTAGGGCCAATAAGGTTGCCTGTGGAGGAGGACACACAGTAGTGCTTGCAGGTATACCAGCTTCTTCTCAAATTGTGGGCTCATGTTTTAATCCCCACAGTCCTAAACTGCTGAATCCACACATTTAAATGGGTCCACCTACATACCACTTAGCATATTGGATGCTGTATGTCAAAGATGGTGGAGACGATTATGAAATAGCTGCTTAGTTTCTTTTGAAATAATTTAGCAAAATTAATTTGCAAGGTGTCAGTGGCAAATGGATGTAGTGATGGAAATTGTAGAGCAAAACCAAATAAATAAAAGTTATTTAAAAGTGATGGAAGAAGGGGAAGAATTGGCTAAGAAAGGGGACAGTGTGAAGCATCTGTCTAGAGGCAGGTCCACACCATACATTTAATGCACTTTCAACACATATTTAAAACACATGAGTTTCCCCCAAAGGTTCTTGGGAACTGTGGTTTTTCCCACACAGAAGTTCCCAGCATCTTTAACGAAGTATAGTTCCCAGGATTCTTTGGGGGAAGTCATGTGCATTAAATATACCTATTATGTGATTTAAATGTATGGTGTGGATCTGCTCATGTTCAGTGGTCCTCTTATATGATGTAGAGTTTTAGTGCGGGGTTTACACCATTTGCACATATGCACAGTACTAGAACTAGTAGCTAAATTAGCTGTTAGTCTGGTGGTGATTTTACATTACCAAAGCAGAGACAGTGAAAAGCCAACAACATTCAGGCCTGTGGCATGCTACTACTCAGGCTGAATCCTATGTGTTCTGGTTGATTCTTATTACTGACTTGACTAGGCTGAGATGTTAGTGAGACTAGACCCTGCATAAGGGAATAGGGGTAAAGGTGTTTACTATTCTAAATAACATCTAACCCTCTTACTGAGGCTTTTAAACAGGTGTAGATTTTTGTTTTGTTTTGTTTTGTTTCCTTGTTTTGTTTTGTTTTGTTTTTGCTTCTGTATCTTCCAGCAGAGGGAGCTTTAATATTTTATTTAGTATAATTATTCTTACAGTGATATTATGGTTTTAAATATATTGGTTATTCTCATTTTTAAAAATCTGTCTCTCATTATCTTTAGTTTTAATTACAAGGCCTGGTGTACGCATCACATTGAACCATAGGCTAAAACAAAATGTGGTTTAGTGTGAACATGCTGCTCAATTCCAGTGGTGCTTCTCCTTCACTCCTGCTGATGTGCAGTAGACATATGAAGTGTTGTTTCCTCCAAACCACAAGCAGAAAATCAAGAACAATTCTTGGTTACTACTCAACTACTCATTGATGGTTGGAAGAGACATACCTGTGTTCAGATGACATGACAAGTCACATTCTGTAGCATGCCAGGAATTGGGGAGGAACAGCATGGGAACTTTTGAGCAGTGTGCACTAGGAAACTCGGAGGATGGAAAACTATGGATAGAATATTAATCTCATGTATGTTTTTCAGAGGGGAAGGTCTACACATTTGGCCTTGGCCAATATGGGCAGCTTGGACATGGTACATTCATTTTTGAAATTTCTGAACCAAAGATAGTGGATTATTTGAGAAAGCATAAAATCTGTAACATTGCCAGTGGGGAAAACCATACAGCTGTAGTAACAGGTATGTATGTGGTTAGCTGTGAAATACATTTGCAATGCTATTGGTGTATTTTTGTACATAATACAAAATTTTCCTGTTTTTAAATCTGCCAGGTCACAGAGAGATGCGTAAAACTTTTCCTATGAAACATTTTAAATAAAATTTTCTCAAATTAAGACTCAGAACAGCTGAAAGGGACACTCTGGGGCTAAGGGCAAGTTATATAAACAGAAACTCGAGGGAGTACCATTGAAGAAAGCAATGCTTCTGTTGTTTGAATCAATTGTTCCTGCTGAAGGGGTCTTTCTGAGTTTGATGGAGCCTTAAGCAACAGAGGGACTTGGAATAATATGTGTTTGTATTTGTTTGCGGTTCAGGGAAGCAGGGTAAGAGTGTCCTTTTATAAGTTACCAAATATTAAATATGTATAAATGGAGGTGACAAGACCCTGGTGGCCTTAATCATATTTCATAGTAATTCTTATCTATATGTAGTTTATTAAACAAAACAAAAAACCACGCAACATGTACAGCACAGTCCTATACATGCCTCCTCAAAATGGATCTCAATAAATTCAATGGGGTATACTCTCTGGTGTGAATATTGCAGTGACATTTGCTTAGTTCATATTCAGTGGCCAAGCCATGGGCTGAGCATTGGGTCGTGCTTGAGGTTTGTGTGCTCTTTCCTCCACAATGTTTCCTTCACATGCTTTGACATACTCCCTGGTGCAGGCAAGCCATAATTGGTAATTAAGTCTGAACTGACAAACTGTGGTATGCCTACAAATTAGAATGGGAATCCATAGGTTCATGATGCATATGTGTGGTTTAACCCATTCTTATGATTTTAATGGAAATTGCAAACCAGGCAAGAATACCAGCGGCAGCTGCTGAAGTGTTTAGACAGGCTTAATGGGAAGCACTCTTTTCAGAAGAGTGCAAAACCTGGCGTGTAGTACTCAGTTACCAATCGTGAGTACACATCTTAATTTAATGAAGTCATCAAGATTGCTGAATAAATCTCCACACTGTGCAATAAATATATTCACCAGATGTGTTTTCCTGTTCATATGCTAATTTTATTTAAGCCTAATTAATGTAATTCAAAAGATACATGACCCTTCTGCTAATGATGCTAGCGGTTTTTCTGCTGCAAATCTATTTTCTGATCAGCTTGCCTTCTCTAGTTTCAACAGCTTGTATGTACTTCCTATAGATTTGGGTCAGTAGCTGTCCTTTTTTCATGGCCTTAATGGTCCTAGTGGTTGATGAAGATTTAGTATATCTACTCTTGATACTTGGAGCACTAACTCCTTATTTTTACTGATTCAATGGTTCCATTAGGAAGCAATTGACATCGAAAACTTGAGAATGTCAACATTCCATAATATTCAAATGTAATAATATTATGAACATCATTTTCATAGCTATATGTTTACATTACCCAGATTAACTTGTTTTTTTCCTTCCTCTAGTGAAAAAACTTATGTTTCAGGTAGAAATACTTATTTCAGAATTCTTGCTCTTGGAAAGAAAGTGATTCTCCTTTCTAAGTAGTTGTTGTGGCTTCACACACTGCTTTTTACACACTGCTGCATTACATGTTAGTAAACATGCTTCTTTCTCCACATTTAGAGAATGGCCTTATGTATACCTTTGGAGATGGACGGCATGGCAAATTAGGACTTGGGGAAGAAAATTACACCAATCAATTTTTTCCTACACTATGTTCCAATTTTTGGGGGTTTGCTATACAGTTGGTAAGGCTTCATTTTTTTCTTCATTCTCTGAAATACTAATTCAGTATATCTCATGTTGTACTTAAAGGTTCCATATTTAGAGGTCATCCATATATTTATACTGTGCTATATTTTTTAATTGTAGATGAGCACTGGAGACATTAGTATTTCTTGGTATGTCTTTTTTAAATAATTTGTTTACTTTTTCTGTTTAGATAGAAAAATAGATTTGTATAAGTTGTTTCTTTGTGATCAAAGCCAGTGCTGCACTGTGTGCACTGTAAACTGTTTGAAGGAATGCACATCTTTAAGCAAATTTATTAGATTCTACAACAGATTCTTAGATTTCCGTACAGCAGTTGGGATATAAACCTCCGCTACTTAATGGATTTTTTGACATCAAGGCTACGATCAAGGCTACACCCAGCATGTCGCTATTTTGCCAAAATAATCATATTAGGGTGAGGTATCAAAACAAGTTTGCCAAAAGGCACACTTTTTCTAGCCCTTCCACAATTGCTTCACGGACAGAGTGAGGGTGAGTTAAGTCTCCCTGAGACAATCACATAGAAAAAGAGCACCACCAAATGGTAATCTCACACCAATATCTCATTTCTTTCCATTTAGAGTCTCATATTTGTCACGATGACCTTGCTCAAAATACTATGATTTGGAAATGATGCATAACATGTGTTGAGTGACTGTAATGATGAAAGTTCTGAAGATTGTACCAAATCATTAGGAGTGTACTTTCTGCTTAGGTTTCTCCTTCCTATGTACCTGCAAAGTTTACAGCCTCCATTAATCCCTGCATTGACTTTGTACTGTAGGTTTCCTGTGGTGGTTGTCATATGCTAGTTTTTGCCACACCGAGGCCTAAAGAACTGGGTGAAACTCATGTGACAGACCAAAAGGAACACCACTTGTCTGCTGTGGTCTCTGAAGTGGGTGGAGATGCATTAGTAATAGACACCTTCCATCGGACGTTATCAGCACGCTTGCGGCGGAGAGCAAAGGTATATTTTAAACTGTCTCTACTGAGCTTCAAAAAAGTCAAAAGACATCATGATCACACCTAGTTGCCATGCAACAAATCACCTCCAGGGGCAGTGCAGGCTGTATACGCCAAAGGCCAAGAGATTCACTAGGAAACACTTGGAGGAGAACTGCTTGACTTTCAGTATTAAAATTTCCAGGCAGCTGTACAATAAAATACTGAGATCCAAGATGGTAAACCTCCCTAAGTTTTTTTTAATTGAAAAGTGCTATGAAAATATCTGTATTATAAGTAAATAAATAAATAGCATATCAAACTTCCATGCTACTATCTGTAGTTGACTGGTAATTTATTGTGATAATAATTCCTTTACAGTATTATGTCTTTCTTTAACTGAACAGTAGGTGCAGCCTCTACCTTGCATGATTGTAGTTTTACTGATACATGCAGTTTGAACTTACTATAGCCTTGGTATTTTCATCTGTCCTGAATCTGGCCAGGGAAGACCCAGCACACATTGTAGATGGTTTTCTGACTTCAAGCATTACTGCACTGTAGGCAGATTCACAGTGCTCATTCTAGGAAAATGAAAAGCAAACACTGCTCTCAATCTACCCTGCATTGTATCACTGTCCTTTATTGGTTACCTTGAAGTGTCTCAAAAGCTGCTATGCTTTCTTTTAACCCTTTCACAAGGACAAATCACCGGAACAGGTTAATCGGCTGGTACGAACACTTCCTCCATTAGGAGAAGGTCCTTCAAAGCTTGCATCCTGTGCCATCAGCAACACTATTCCCCTTGGTATACTCAGATCAAACCACCTTGACTCAGAGGCAGCTAATGGAAGTCAAGGCACCCAATCTGCTTTGGATGGTGAAACAGGTAAACTAATTTTTTATCATTAGTTTCTGTTATGCTCCTATAAATCATTTGTGGGGTTTTTTTTTAGCATCAGAGGTCCTTAAAACTGCAATGCAGTAATCACTTAGAGTCTCACTTGCTGAGATACTGAGCAACATAAATACAGGACAAGTGCAATACATCTACATTTGAAGTCACTTGGCAGGGTTATGTGATTGGATTTTTTCCCTTTCCACCATGGGCTCATTTGCCTGCCACTGAAAATTTAGCTCATAGTTTACTGTGAGCATGCCAACCTGAGTGTTCAGAAGAAACTACAATTCCAGGCTTAGCATGATGTCTGGACCAGAGACTGTAGTTTGCTTTGCTCCATACAAACCAAGATCTGTACTTAAGTTTTGCTTTTGACTTACGGATTGTGGTTTGTTTGAGCAAAACAAACTGCTATATCTGTTTCAGACATAACATAAAGTCATGGTCTGTGGTTTCTTTCTCCCAAGTGCTAGTAGGAAGGAGAAAATTGGCCCAGACTGCATGTTCATGGTAAACCATTAACTATTGTTTAACCAGACATGTGAACTGGGCCATGAGAGATCCATGCTTTTTTGCTTGCTTTTCTCAATTAAATAAGCCTCCCCGCCTCCATATTTGCTGCCATTTGACCCATAGGGCAAGCAAAATATGTAGGCATCATTATGGACAGAAAACACATTCTTCCTTTTATTTCATTTACAGAAACAAGGTTACTCCTCCTGCCAGTTGGGACTGCCAGGAACCCTTCTGTTTCATTTCTTTCTCGGTAATTAGAGGAGCATCCAGACTTCCTTTTCTTCAAATAAGTGCATACATGAATAACTGCATATCCTGTATTTTGTTTTAAAGGAGATAAGAAAGAGGAGAGCAATGATGTAGAGAGCTCAGCAGAAGATGATTCAGATGAAAATGAGGGTAGAACCCTTGGGAACACCACAGATGTCTTGAATATGGTAATATTTGTTTATTTATTTATTTAGTCTCCACAGATCTCAGGGGGCTCACAACATAAAAATACAATATAAAAACACAAAATACATGATAAAAACACGAACAAAACATCCCACAAACTAACAACCCCCTCCCACAAACACATCTACTACTAGTGATTGTATTTATACTTTGGTTTGTGGCTGAGGTATAACTGTTTTCCTGTGGCGTGTCCGGTGGCAGTAGCAGCAGCAGGAAGAGCACAGGAATCTTTCCTGGGCCACTGTCACACTCCTCAGTTACAATATACCAGTGTTTCTCAACCTTTTTTGGGCCAAGGCACACTTGTTCCATGAAAAAAATCACGAGGCACACCACCATTAAAAAAGTTAAAAAATTTAACTCTGTGCCGCCCTATATTGACTATATAATTATGACTGTAAGAAACACTTGCCAATTGCTGTGTTGGTTGCAATCTCCTGTAATAAGGCTTCACAAGCCGCTGATTTCTCTGCCAGCACAATCCTTTGCTCAGCAAGTTTCAGGTTGAGCTCATCCAGCCAGCTTCTTTAAGTTTGTCTAAAACCACCCTCCCGTGGTGGTGGCTGTTGAGAGCTGTGCTCGCCCCGTGTCGTGACCCGGCCGGCTTCCTTTCCGGCGGGTTAGTGTCTGCTATTGGCGGCCGCCAGGCACGTGACAATGCAAATCGCCCTTCTCGTCGCCGCACGTCGCGGCACACCAGCCAGCGTCTTGACAGCGGTTGAGAAACGCTGCAATATACAGTGGTACCTCTACTTACGAATGTTTCTACTTACGAATGGAGCTCCGTCCGCCATCTTGGATACGGTTTAGATAGGATTCTTTCTACTTACGAATTTTTAGATAGGATTTTTTCTACTTACGAATTTTTTCTCCCAATGCATTCCTATGGGATTCGACTTACAATTTTTTTCTACTTACAAATGTGCGTTTGGAACGCATTAAATTCGTAAGTAGAGGTACCACTGTATAGAGAAAATGGTTTAATATGGACATAATCAACTATGGTTTCAAGGGCGTAGCCAGGATCAAAACTAGGGGGGGGCAAGCCATGATCATTCAGGGGCGGGGCCACAAAGTGGGAACGTGGGCGGGGCTACAGGGCCAGCTGGCCTGGCGACATCGTGGTGGCAGCAGCGGCCACCTTGTGCTTCTGGGGCTGGCAACGGCGGCGGCTACCCTGCTTGGCTGGAGAGGACGGGAGGGTCGGGCAGGCAAGAGGGGGTGACAGGGTGGGCGAGGGCAAGGCAAGGCACGGCCGCAGTCACGACGGCTCCGAGGCGTTGCTGCATATCAGCATAATATTTCAACCATGTTGTGGGTTCAAGCCCCACCTTAGGAAAAAATTCCTGCATTGCAGGGGGTTGGACTAGATGACCCTTGTGGTCCCTTCCGACTACAATTCTATGATTCTATTGATATATTGCCATAGCATATGCATCATTCTGCTTTCTTGAATTGTCCTACTCCTAGGCATAGCAGCCAACTCCTAGAGGCCTAGGTGCCTCCCCCCCCCCAATTACTAGTAAATACCGTATGTGAAAGAGTCATCCCCCCCATGTTGATGGGCTTTCTATGTGGGGCTTATCTACCCCCCCCCCCATATTTTATTAAGAATGGAAGAGGGAGGGAAGGAAGGAAGAAATAGAGAGAGGGATAACTCATATTTGTGGGTGCCTCTGGGTGACGCTGTGATGCTGGAACTCTGCAGCAAGAGGACGGGAGGGTCGGGCAGGCGAGAGGGGGTAGCAGGGCGGGTGAGGGCGAGGGAAGGCACGGCCGCAGTCACGACAGCTCCGAGGCGTTGCTGCATATCAGCATAATATTTCAACCATGTTGTGGGTTCAAGCCCCACCTTGGGGGAAAAATCCTGCATTGCAGGGGGTTGGACTAGATGACCCTTGTGGTCCCTTCCGACTACAATTCTATGATTCCATTGATATATTACCATAGCATATGCATCATTCTGCTTTCTTGAATTGTCCTACTCCTAGGCATAGCAGCCAAATCCTAGAGGCCTAGGTGCCTCACCCCCCCCCCCAATTACTGGTAAATACCGTATTTGAAAGAGTCACCCCCCCATTTTGATGGGCTTTCTATGTGGGGCTTATCTGCCCCCCCCCAGTATTTTATTAAGGATGGAAGAGGGAGGGAAGGAAGGAATAATAGAGAGAGGGATACCTCATATTTGTGGGTGCCTCTGGGTGATGCTGTGAAGCTGGAACTCTGCAGCAAGAGGATGGGAGGGTCGGGCAGGGGAGAGGGGGTGGCAGGGCAGGCGAGGGCGAGGCAAGACAGGGCCGCAGTCTCGATGGCTCCGAGGCGTTGCTGCATATCAGCATAATATTTCAACCATGTTGTGGGTTCAAGCCCCACATTGGGGAAAAATTCCTGCATTGCAGGGGGTTGGACTAGATGACCCTTGTGGTCCCTTCCGACTACAATTCCATGATTCTATTGATATATTACCATAGCATATGCATGATTCTGCTTTCTTGAATTGTCCTAGGCATAGCAGCCAACTCCTAGAGGCCTAGGTGCCTCCCCCCCCCAAAAGAAATTACTGGTAAATACTGTATTTTAAAGAGTCCTCCCCCCCCCCATGTTGATGGGCTTTCTATGTGGGGCTTATCTGCCCCCCCCCCAGTATTTTATTGAGGATGGAAGAGGGAGGAAAGGAAGGAAGAAATAGAGAGAGGGATAACTCACATTTGTGGGTGCCTCGGGCTGACGCTGTGATGCTAGAACTCTGCAGCAAGAGGAAGATACCGGTACACCTGTACAGGAGCCTTGTAAGCAGCTTTCTCTCTGCTTGATTTACAGCAGGCACGTCCAAGAGGTAGATTGTGATCTACCAGTAGATCACTGGATGTCTGTGGTAGATCACTGCTAGATCACTGGCACCCCTAAAAAAAGCTCACCCAAATTTTTCCTCCTCCCTAAAAAAAGCTGAACTATGACCTGAAGCCCTAAACAAAAATGGGCCTCCCTCCCTCCTAAAAGAAGCTCAACAAGTTTGACCTAAACCCCCCAAAACAGGGCTTCCCTTCCTTAAAAAAACTCAACAGCTTTGACCTGAACCCCCCAAAAGGGGGTAGATCACTCCCAGTTTTTAACTCTGTGAGTAGATCAGAGTCTCTTGGGAGGTGGCCACCCCTGATTTACAGTATACAGATGCAGGAGGAGGGGCAGACTGGAACACCAATGCTTTTTATAAACATCACTGTGTCTATCAAAGCTACAGCCCCCCTCTGCACCCTCATTAAATCGCCAATAGAACTGTTAATGCGATCCCTGAATGCCCATTAACAACTCCCACTGAATAACAATAGGGTGAATAGGGTGGACCTTGCCTGAAGGGATATTCTGCTCCATTGTCTTAACTGCTTAAGTACTGGTAGCCACTTTGCTTTATTTATTTGATGTGTTTTTGTTACAGCTGTGTTCCCGCCCCCAGCAAGTGGAGAGCTGCTCTTGCTAAAGCAAAGCCCTTTCCACTTCAGTTTTTGGAGGGGCAAAGTATTGGTTATGGTCTGTAAAATACAATATTTTTTTGCTTCTAGGGGGGGCAGCTGCCCCCTCCTGCCCCCCCCTGTCTACACCCATGTATGGTTTAGTGTTTCGGGAATGGGCCATGGGCACACGAAAGCTCATACCTATGACGAAAGCTCATACCTATGACAAACTTAGTTGGTCTCTAAGGTGCTACTAGGAGGGTTTTTTTAATTTTTGGTTTCGACAACGTCAGACCAACACTACGTCAGACCAACCTACCTGTAAAAAGTAGGCCTGTTTTAGTAAAGAAAAGTTAAGTCTAGCCACAGTTTAGCTTGGAAACTTAACATTAAACTGTGGTTTCTTAAAAACTGAAACAAGAACTTCCAGTCTCCTTGCAACTGCTGGAGAGGGAGAGTGTGGTGCACAAGCCCAAGTCCATTTTGGTTTTACTGGGGACCTCTGTAGTTTAGTATCTAGGTAGCAAGAAAATTTGCATACTTCTGGGTAAATGTTTTGCATTAATGTTAGTTAAAAGGATCATGTAGGAGGGGATGGGAAAAACCTCTGCCTGAGATCTTGGAGAACTGCTACCCCTCACAGTAGACAGTAATGTGTATCTAATGTTGTTTTGTTAGTTCATGAGTTCATGAATGTGTATCTAATGTTGTTTTGTTAGCTAGTTGCTGTTACTGTATTTACTACTCATATTAAAATATTTTCCAGACCCACGTGATGAGAGTGAATCCCGATGACCATTCCTTAGAGTTAGCACCAGTACAAAAACAGAAGGTACTGCCAATTTATATATGTATTTTATTTTTATTTATTTGCTTATTTTTTTTAAAAAAAATATTTTATCTAAAAAGTGGTTATCTTTCCTTTTGCTATAAAACATTAACTACAGTAACCCTACTGATTCTAGTTTTAAAAAACCCAAAACAGGTAAATTTTAAATATGCCTTAAATAAGAGTTGTCACATAAAACAATTTTATTGCATCTTTTGTTTCCAGGAAGAATGTATTTAGGATAAGGGCAAATCTTTCCCCACACCAGGTTGCTTTTCTGGTTATTACTAGCGAAAGGTTTATATACATTGTTGTTATTTTCAAAATACAACCTATTTTGAGCATTATACTTTTTCATCAGGGGGCTGCAATGGGAAAAGTGGGCAGGAGAATCCTGCTGTGCAAGTGGAATTGTGCTTATGCTTCTCTGGATCTTGCCTATTTTCTTCCTCATCTTTTTTGTTACCTTCATTTATGATCATCTTCCATCCTGTCAAGCTGCTTATATTCCTTTTCATGTTGTGATTTATTTGCCTTTTGTCTTTCTCTCATTTTATTTGTAACACTCTCCTTTCTTTTCCCCCCCTTTTCTTGCTTCCCATGTGGAGTAGAAGAAAAATAAAAATGGGAAACTGGATATTCATGGTAAGGGTGGGATGAAAGAGTCTGTTCCTCCCCGAGTTCAGAAGGGTTTGGAATTGGGTGGCACATCTTCTCAAGTGGAACCTATACATTCAGAGTGTCTAGGAAAGGATCCCAATTTAGAAAAAAGTTTTTATGATGCTTTTGTGAGGAAAATTAAGGCTGGTAAAAAGTACTCAAAAAGTAAGTCTGCGCAGGCCATTACTGTTAGGGGACTGAAGCCTGACACTGACCAGGCTATTAAAAAAGAATTTAAAGTAGCAAAAAAGGGAAAATTCGACCAAGTAAATTCTAGTTCAACCCCTCAGGAGCTGCCATTCAGCCATGCTAGGGATGGTATGATAGAAAAACACTATGTGGATTGCCAGGGAAATAAAGCAGACACTAAAGTAGTGAAATCTGATAAATATGGCAAAATATATGAGCAAGGTAAAGAAAACAATGAAAAACAGAGAGAGTTTAAACTCAAGGAAATATTTATGAAGCAAACAGCAGTAAGTGTGTCATCATCTTCAAGTGAGGAAACTAGTAATGAGTCAGCAAAATATGTTCTTCAGATAAACCAGTATAATTATGGCAAAATAACAAAGAGAGAAATGGATGTAGAAAACCGAAATATAAATTGGGAGAAGGAGCAAAATAAAGAAAAGGAGTGTTTTGAAGATACCAGTATGCAAACTCAGAGTGAGGAGAATGAAAATATAGATAGTTCAGATAAGGCTGCCAAGTTAGAAGAAGAAAATCTTGAAAGTAAGCAAGACAGTGAAGAATGTGGAGTGGTTGCAGAAGAAGCTGAAAACGAAGAGGGGGAGCAAGATGGAAAAAATGACAGTGAAGTAGAATCTGAAGGAGAAGAAGGTGAAAATGAATCAAATAAAGAAGATGACTCCATAGCCATCGATAGAGATGAAGAAGTTAAGATGCAGTCTAAAGCAGAAAATGTGGATAGGCTGGAGAAAGAGGTGGAAGAAGGGAATGTTGACACAGATTTTGAACTGCAAGAGGAAGAAGCAGAAGAAGATATAGATGAGGCTATAATGGAAGAAAAATATGAAAACACAGAGGAGGGTGAATTTGTAAAGGAAATTGAGGTGGTAGAGGAGGAGCAAGAGAAGAATGAATGCGTGGAAGAGGAGAAAGAAAAAGAGAGCAAGAGTGAAGAGAGGGAGAAGGAAGAAGTGACAAGGGAGGAAGAAGTGGGAGTAGGGGAAGAAGATGACAGGAAGGAGGATATAGGAGGAAAAGAGGGGGAGGAGGAAGAAGAAGGAAATGAAGGGGAAGAGGAAGAAGAAGGAAAAGAAGGGGAAGAGGGAGGAGGAGGAAAAGAGGGGGAGGAGGAAGAAGGAAAAGAGGGGGAGGAGGAAGGAAAAGAGGAGGAGGAAGAAGAAGGGGCAGAAGCAGAGGAGGAAGAAATTAAGGCAGAGGAAGGAGAAGAAGGGGTGGAGATGGAGGAGGGAGAGGAGGAGGAAGAAGAAGAAACTGGAGGAGAGGAAGAAGAGGGAGAAGGAGAGGAGGAGGAGGAAGCAGAGGAGGAGGAAGAAGAAGTGGAGGAAGAGGAAGAAGAGGAGGAGGAAGAAGTGGAGGAAGAGGAAAAAGAGGAGGAGGAGGAGGAGGAGGAGGAAGAAGAAGAAGAAGAAGAAGAAGAAGAAGAAGAAGAAGAAGAAGAAGAAGAAGAAGAAGAAGAAGAAGAAGAAGAAGAAGAAGAAGAAGAAGAAATGGTGAAGGGAGATGAGGAGGAGGAAGGAGAAAATGAAGAGGAAGATGTGGAAGAAGAATCAGAAGCTGAAGAGGGTCAGGAAGAAGCTGAGGAAGGGGAAGAAGGCAGGGAGGAGGAAGACAAAAGAGAAGAGGAAGAAGATGAGCATGTAGAGGAAGAAAAAGCTGTCCAGAAAACCAAAGGTCATAAACATCAAGAAAATAATAAAAGAAAACAGGAGACATATGATAAAATAAAAAGCTCTAAACAAAGGGTGACATCAAAACATGCTGTGAATGGTCTACAAAATTCACAATTTTGGAACAATGTGCTACCACATTATTTGACACTAAAGTAGCCCTGAAGCTCGATTTTACATGGAAATTTTGTATAGGGAATTGTAATACAGTGGTACCTCGGGTTACAAACGCTTCAGGTTACAAACTCCGCTAACCCAGAAATAGTACCTCAGGTTAAGAACTTTGTTTCAGGATGAGAACAGAAATCGTGCTCTGGCGGTGCGGTGGCAGCAGGAGGCCCCATTAGCTAAAATGGTGCTTCAGGTTTGGAACAGTTTCAGGTTAAGAACGGACCTCCGGAATAAATTAAGTTCTTAACCAGAGGTACCACTGTACAGTACTATGTCAAAATTTATATTTATTTTTTAATGATTTTTTTACTTGCCATTTTATATAAATTCCTCAAATTTCAACTTCATAAAACACACTAAAAGCAGTCTTGTGCTGTGACAAATCTGCCAGTGAGAACCAGGTGCCATGTTCAAATTAGGAGATCTCCGCTGTTTCAGATCAGTGCTGTTTCACTGTTGAGTTTTTGAACATTGCATGGTCACAAAAGCTGTGTATGGTGTGTAGACTAAAGGTTTTCTTGTACTGAAAAAAAAATACTCCATGCGTTCCTTCTTTTGACGTACTGTTTCAAGACACACTTGCTGGCTATCTCAGCATGGCAGTCCTATTTGGGGGCGGGGGGGTAAAACTGAAAGAACAGTGGCATGCCTAAGACAGTAGAGCTCTCTGGCCCTACTTCATAAATCTTCTGCAAGAAATGGTGGAAAGGGAAAGGTGAATGAAACCGGGTATTGGTGACAACCCCCTCAAGGGCCAGATAAGCTAGGGGCCAATAAGTGGGAGTGGCTATTTTTTCAGTAATACAGGTTACAGGTTTCCTGCAGGCATCTGGCTGTCTGCTGTTGGACAGAGACTGGGATCCAAAGAGCTCTTTAGGCATGCTCAAAGGGCTCTCTGGATTTTCTCTCCCAACTGCAGGTGCTTACTGCTTTGCGCTTTTATTGGATATTGCTCTGGAGGGTCCACCAAAGGGAGTGACTATTTAGGGACAAAGAATGCTGGCGTGAAAAGTCATATCTTGCATGCACCATGCACACTGAATCCTACAGACCTTTGGTCTGATCCAGCAAATACAATAGTTTTGCTCTTGCAGCCCTATCCTTAAGCTGCCAGCAGTGCAGCCATGCCATAAGAGAGTGGTGGGGAACTGGTGACCCTGCCGATGTTCTTGGATCCTAGTTCCCATCTTCCCTGACTGTTGGCCATTCTGGCAGGGACTGATGGGAGTTGGAATCCACCACCTTCTGGAGGTCTGCAGGCTCCCTACCCCTGCCCTAAGAATTTGGTTTGTCATCTTATGATAAAAAAACACTTGTTTTGTTTTAAGTTTAGTTTTACAGATGTAAAACAGGATCCCTCAGAGGGCAAAGCATCTTTATATTTATGTTGCCCAATTATGTGTCCAAGAATGTGGCTTCCTTTTTCATTTGTTCAAAACATATTAAGTGCTTCTGTTGTTTTAATACGTTTACTGTGCCTTGTAATAAGTTTTCCAATAAAAATATTAAAATTATGATGCACTTCTTAAAAAAAACATGTTGATGTTTATTCTGATTTATTATTGCTATGCCAGCATATTTATTTGGGACATTTTATTTGGATGTATACTTAGTTGCCTATATGAAAAATGGGAGGAAGGATTGGAGACCCCCAAACCTTGCTGCTGTCGTGGGCAGCTTCAATATCCATACTGGGTCTCCTTGCAGCTCAGGATTTCATCTGAATAATAATTTGATAATAATTTATTATTTATATGCTGCCCACCTTACTGGGTTGCCCCAGCCACTCTGAGAGGCTTCCAGCAAATTATAAAACCACAGTAAAACATCATGTGCTCTGTAACAACCATCATCCTATCTCAAATAACTAGTACCACACATCTAACGAGAGATGCCATTGACTTGTGTGAATCAGCACTTGCTATATTCATGTATAAGGACCACCCCCCCCCCCAATTTTTGAAAATGGGGGGAGATGGCCCAAAGTTGTTGAACTTTTCCCCTCACGCAGCTGTGGGCAGCTGTTTCCCACTCGCAGCGGCTTCAGGTGAAGTTACACTCCCGCCATCCTTTGAAATGTGGGTTAAATTACTGAATTACTTGGAGGTTTCCAGACTGATTCTATCATGTAAAATCTGCTGAAGAAGTCAAGACTTACCCCATGTTTAAAAAGGGGTACATATGAACTGGCCCATTTTGACACTTGACAGTTAAATGAAAGTTAATGCTAGTACTGATTTTGTTGATCCAGGACTCCATAGTCTTCAAAGAGAGATATTGGGTAAAAGGCTGAGTTGTCATCATCCCCAATCATATTTTTCTAACTCCGTATCAGGCTCCAGAAACCTTCTTTTCTCTCTCAAACACTCTTTATCTCTTTTGATTGGATTCTTATTTCTGAATTCATTGGCAAAGGGTCAAAACAGAGCAACATGAAAAGAATGGAAGATAAAGTATATTAAAATGTTTAGTAAACAAGCCTGAAGGAAAAAGTAGACATTTTCCATTCCACTTGGCAACATCCTGACTGTGGAGGAGAGCCAAATGTGTTACTGGTATTCTGAAGCCTGTGATTTGTTTATTTAAGTCTTAAGTGTTACGTATAAGTAAGCACAGTGCAGTTCAGTATCGTAATATATCTGGCTAACTGACATTGATGGGGCTCATATTCAGATTGTAACTGCCCTCTTCAATGTTTCGGTTGTTGCGGGGTGGTGGTGAAAACAACAAGGTTTTATCCGGAAAAGATGCTATATTGGAAGATGCTAAAGTATAATTAATCTTCCCTTGTTATATTAGAAATGGAAAGAGAAGGTAAAATGTACAGGAGCTCATAAACAAACTGCACGAGCTTGTAAACAATCTGAAAATAGATACAGTTGTTGCAAGATCAATACCTAGCTCTCTTGGCTTTCATTCTGTTTTTACTGTAGAAAAGAAGTCAGTTCCTCTAGTCTAGACATGTTTCATATTCCAGAATTGGGATTTAGCAGTAGGACCACTGTGATCAAGCATGTGAGTGTGCATGTAGGGGGAACAGGAATTGCCTATGATGTAATGGGTCAGTGTGTCTGGCTGTTAACCAGAAGGTCAGTGACTCATGCACAGCTGTGGACAGGATTCCTGCATTGCAGGGGGTTGCACTAGATGACCCTCAGAGTCCCTTCCAATGCTATGATTCTGATAATTTCTCTTTGGGAGAAATTAAATTAAACATCACAAGTTCAAAAAGCAGCTTGGGTTTCTATAGAGACAATTTCTGAAAATACAACTTTCAGAAAACACATGGGAAGGCATGTAGATGGTTTTAAATCTGCTTTTATCACAAGTCTACCGTGCCTCTTAACACAAATGTTTCCAAGGTGGCTTACATACAGTAAAACAATATGGAGCAATTCAAAAGTAAAAGTACTTTAGTTGAATGCTTCACATGTCCCACCTTTGGATCTTGAAAGAATAAGGGGCAAGAATAAGGAGATAAAACTTCTGATGAAGGATGAACATACTGAATTCCTTGACATATATCTGCTGAATCTGGTTTAAGCGGCTACTCTGGCAAAATACAGAGAGACTGTGATCTTAATCTGAATTGCATAAAATGGTCAAAGATCCTATTCCATGATTTTAAACAAGATAAATAGGCAAAATCTTACTTTTCTCAAAGAATAGCAATTGGGACAAAATGTGTCCATAATTCCTTTTAACAGCTGCATTTATATTTATAGCAGGCCCTTTAGGGAACAAACATGTCTAGTTTGCTTTCTGGTCTTACTTACCGCTGAGTATAAATCTTAAGTATAAATCTTCCTGGATTGAAAACTTGAGCTACTTTCTATTTTCATCAGGAATGTTAAACTGCTCTTGATTCTAGGCAGCATTCCTTTGCCTCTCCTTCCAAAATTCAGACAGTTAAAGTAAATGGATCTTCTGGTTTGGTTTTTAACACAGCAGATTGTAATTCTTTGGCAAATATGTCTTTCATAGAATCATAGAATTGTAGAGTTGGAAGTGACCCCAAGGGTCATCTAGTCCATCCCCCTGCAATGGAGGAATTTTGTCTGCATGATCGTTTACATTATGAACAGATGTAGAGCATCTCATTCACTTGCTCCTAATTGCCTTGAGCACCATTTGGTGAAAAGGTAGGATATAAATTTAACCAATAAACAAAACCACCAAAATTGTTGAGCTCTGCCTGGCTGCGCTCATTCTGTTGCGGGAGGGGGACCCTCAGAAGCACCAGCTGCCTTTGGCAGCAGCAGAACCGTCTCTGGCCCCTCCCCGTCAGCTATGGATTTCAAGGAAGAAGACAGAAAATGCAGAAGTTTTTTTTCTGCCCCGAACTGCAAATGAGGCATACTTAGCAGGGTTTTATGAATAACCACCACCTCTGGGGGAGGAGACCCACCAGCTTTTCCACTGCAGGACTGTGACACCACAGGGCGATCGCTGTCTAGCACATCTAGATGGCCACTCTGCCCATCTCCGACAAGAAAAAAATAAACAAAACGTGAACCCCTTCCCAGAAAAAACGAAAATGGCCAGGCTTGCTGCGGCTGCGTCACCTCTCTCCCCACTGCCGCCAGGGCACAGCCTCCTCCAAAAAAATTAAAAGCAAAAAACAAACCCTGAGAAAATGGGCTTGCCATACGTCCTGGACATTTCTGGCATCTCTTAAAATTCAACAAACCCCCCCCCCCCCATGCCATTTTAGGCATCCGATTTCCATACATGTCCAAAATCTTCCAGACGTATGGCAAGCCTATGGTTGGCCAAAGGGAACTGCTTTGAACAGAACAGCAAGCAAAGATCTGGCTTCATTGGAATATGGGAAGTTGCTTATATCTAGTCATAACATTAGCAGTTGCTCTCCAAGGTTTCAGACTTCTCAGTGAACTGAACCTGGGACCTTCTGCATGCAAAGCAGAAACTCTGCGAATGAGATCCTGCCCTTCAACTGTGATTTCTCTGTTGCACATGGGTGTCCTCTTATCTCCACCCTGACCATAGTTTCTTTGACATCAAGGAAATTATATCTCAAGAACACCACTGAAGAGCTAATAAATGCTTTCTCTAGCTGGTTTGTATGGCTGCCTTCATTCTTTCAGCCCCACATTAGCATGTTGCCTCCTGCACTACTTGTTTATGCCCTTTAATCTCTCAGAACATAAAAGGGAGGCAGAACTTTGCCCAGTTCAGGATTTTCTCAATGTGAGGGACACTTGGGGTTGGTAAAGAAAGTAGACTGCATTTTTAAAGCCGTCTTTGCCTTGCCTGTGTTACACTTGAACCCAGTTGTAACCAATCCCATATCCTTCCTTTGTCACAACTTTGCTCCTCCTCCCATGCAGCATAATGAAGGGGAGGAGAGCTGGCTTTGCTTTCTCCTGGCTAAATGGAACCTGAGCAAACTAGTTTAGTAATATTTCAGGGGGGAGGGTGTGTGGAGAAGACATAGAGATCCCATAAAACAGTGGAAACGGGGGAGAGAAATGTTTGGGAAAAGTTCTGGTTTTTTTGAGCAACTTCAGATGTATGAGGTGGACGTAAAGAGGAGATCTCTGCTTTCTAGGAACTGGCACACCAGAAGGTAATTTAGCATCTTTAGACTAAGGGCTTGTTCACATTTGAGCATTACTGTATTTAATTGTTAATCTACTTTTCCATATTCGAATTAGACTGGAGTAGTCCACACACACACATACTTGAATTTGTATATGGGGAACAAATTTCCATCCATACCAATAGGCATTCCCTTTTGTATTTGTCTATGCCTTCAAATTTGTTGGTTCTGTTGCACCAAATGAGTACTGATAAGGCATGCACACAGATAGTTGCAAGCACACCTTGTTGTGTTTTTTTTTCCAAATCCCTGTTCCATAAGTGTGCAAAAGCACATAACCAGTTCTAAATTTGCTTCTGCAGTTTTCTGGTTTTGTGCGGATACGAGGGATAACAAAATAATAATTCCTTAGGGAGTGCACGGGAAATAGTTATGAGCACAGCTGGAAAAGTCAGGAAAGCATTGAGGAACCAATGGGCATGGAAAGGTGAGTAGCAGAAAATGACAATGGATAGACCCCCAAAAGAACATCAAAACAAATAATCTGTGCCCCCAAGTGGAGCCTGATTTCCCCACTTTATGAGATTATCCCCAGTAAAGCCAAATTTATAGAGGAGAAGCTTCTAGATTGGGGTTTGATGGCATTGTCATGTTGACTACACAGATTAAATGGGAATGGAAATGCTCTAGTGTGGACATGCCCACAGTGTACCATGTGTGCTAGAAATCTCTATGTATTTCCTGTTTTGTGCATTTTTTCCACATCCTTTCCCTATCTTGTATAGAAGTTTTGCCCTTTAATAGCCTCATATTTGAATCATTGTAATTGGACACAACACCTTTGATCAAAGAAGAAGTTATGATATGGTTGCTTAGCATTGGGTGTGACTGTAGTTTAAAATACATTGACTTCTGACTCCTGCAATCACAGCATCCCTTTGTGGCCATAAAGCTGGAACAAGTTTTCTTTATACATCAGGTATCTCAAACAAACTGTGTCGATTCAGTAGGTAACTATGATTGACAATGAAAGATACTCATATCAATTTTAGTGTTTTAGCTAAATAATGGAAAGTTCAAAAATTGCAATTAGAGGTAGTTATCTAAAATACCCAACATAAAAGCACTGCCCATGTTCCCTGAAAATAATTACCATGGCAACATACAATTGCTTGGATAAAAATTAGCTCTGCGCATGCAAACTGAGCGATCTCATGAGCTTGTTCATATAGTACTACTTTATTAATATACGGAATAGTATATTAACTTAGCAAAAACCTCAGTTTTATAAAATACAATTCTAGATTTAAATATCAACACACATTTTAGATGAGATATATATTTTAAAGAATATACGTTTAATTAAACTTCAGCATGATAACACCAAGCATACAAATTAATGTCCTTATCTCATTAAGGGTTACACAGTTCTTATATGCAAAAATTCAAAGCAAAAACAAAACAAAACAAAAAGCCATTAAGAGCAGAATCCCACCTAATTGATAAATGTGGGACTGGTGGTCCATTTCCATCTCCTTGGTGGTTAACATACATGAGATTTTTGAAACATGCTGTAGCATCTGTATTATAGTGTGAGGAAGAATGCATATGAAAATGTTATAGTCTCTTATTTTTAATATCATAGAGACATTTATTTCCACTGAAATTCATGGACGTAATGTTGCCTCTGCTTTAGACTTCATTTCATTCAACTTGTTACACCTACAAAATAGATTAATGCAAAGCCTATTGAGTGCTTTCTTTGCAAGTTTTCATATACCGTTTATATGGGGTTAGGAAGCCTTTATTTATTCTGCCAAACCTAAGCTTAAAAAAATACCTGTCTTCAATGACACCATAGGATCAAAAATCATCTGATGAGGAAGAGAGTGATGGTGGTGAGAATCATGACAATGAAGAAGAAGAAGAGGAAGAGGAGGAGGAGGAAGAAGAAGAAGAAGAGGAAGAGGAGGAGGATGTTGAGGAAATAGAGAAGGAAGAGGTTGAAGAACAATATACAGCAGAACACGATAATAATCAAGCACCTGAAAATGAGGAACAGAACAGCAAATCATTTGAGAGTGAGAAAAAGAACCAGACAGCTACAGAAACAATAAAGGTAAACCATTTATTCATGTTCAGGGTTAATCTTATTGGGGATATCATGGTTAATCTCCTGTTAGATTGCAATCGAAACCTTCTGGTCAGCAGCAGTGGGGCTTAACGGAGCATCGTAGCCTCTGTTGCATTCTCAGCTGTCATTTGAGCAGGCCCTCATCTGCAGAACCAGGCAGGCCTGAGCAGAGGGACATCTCCACCTCATTCAAACTCCCTCCCACATAATGGACTGGGGAGTTGGACTTGCATACACATCATACTTTTAAATCACATTCAAAACATACTCTCTCCCTGGCCTAAAGAATAACGGTAACAGAAAATTGTTTTGCAATGTGTTCAGAGCCATAAAATGTATTCACTTATTTCACAGGTTCAAAAATCATCCGATGAGGAAGAGACTAATCATAATGAAGAAGAAGAAGAAGAAGAAGAAGAAGAAGAAGAAGAAGAAGAAGAAGAAGAAGAAGAAGAAGAAGAAGAAGAAGAAGAAGAAGAAGAAGAAGAAGAAGAAGAAGAAGTGGACAAGAAAAAGGGGCAAGAACCAGTTGCAGTGGAACATAATGATGATCCATCACCTGAAAATGAGGGACAGAGCAGTAAATCATGTGAGATTGAGGAAACAAATCAGATGGCTACAGAAACTATAAAGGTAAAACAATTTTGTTCACTTTCAGTTTTGTACTGTACCTTTCTAAAGATCCCATTATCCACTGTACTGTGAGTCATGTCAAAATTCAGCCACAGATTGGTTCTGATGTGTATTCAAGGTAAGCAGCTGACTTAAAAAACAAAGAAACAAATTGAAGAGCTCTACTGTGGATTCTGTGCATTTTTCTGTGTTTGAAGTGCTTGCAGTCTAAAATTCAACATGGCGAAACAAGGAAGAATGGGAGGCAGGGACAAAGTATGTTTCAGTTAAGTGGGCGTAGGCTGGGTTACAGACTAAAATACAATAGGGCATGGGAAGTTGGAAGTTTTGAGGAGGGATTTGAAGGGAGGCAGAGAGATGGCATTACATCAGTGTTCATGGCAGGCAGGTCTAGGCATACAGGACAGCGAAAGAGAAAGGCAAAGTCTTCTGAGGGAGCCAGGAGACCTTTGGACAATGGAAGATGAGGGAACTGGAGGAGTGAAGCTCACAAATAGGGTTGTATTGGAAATATAATAGGAGAGAAAAAAGCTGGGGCAAGACTATAAAGCACAGGTGGGGATCAAAGTCAGTGGGCAGGCCTGATACTGCCCTCCCTCACCACCTACCAACCATTTTGATGGAACCTCCCACCTGATGTCTCAGTGGTGTCAGGTGACCCAAAGTAATTTTTTCCTTTGTGGGCACAGCTCAGTCCTTGCCTGCAGAGCACCACGTTTTGCATTGCCATATTGAATTCAAGCCAGTGTTGCAAAGGAATCTTGCAGCAAGTCCCGATACCACTGGATCACTCCATAGCACAGCCAGTCCCAACAGGGCTTGCTGTCACCACCTATCAGCTGATTGGCACTAACAGCAAGCCTAATTTACAAAGGAAAGACGCTTTAAAGCTGTCAGTTGTTCCTTCACATGACATCAGGTGTGGGGTGGATGAGCATGGTTTGGGAAAACAGGATCACAGACCAAATTGGGACCCATGCAGGGGCTGCTATAGAGAGGACTTTGTAGATAAGGCAAGGAAACTGTGTTTGCATTACTTTCAGTTTTTTGTTTTTGTTTTTTAAAAAATTCATCGTATTCTGCAATATTGGTACTTTTTCAGACAAGTTTTTGCTGTAGCAAAGAACCTTCTTTCTTTCTTTCTTTCTTTCTTTCTTTCTTTCTTTCTTTCTTTCTTTCTTTCTTTCTTTCTTTCTTTCTTTCTTTCTTTCTTTCTACTAAATGATGGTTGTTATTTGAAAATAAGGGAGATAGTTTGATTTTCTTTTAAATCATGTATTTACTTAGGAGATCTTTATCCTGCCCTTCATCATTCTTGACCCCAGGGTGGGTGTATTCCCTTGGGGCTTCTCCTTTTTTTAAGTACTCTCAATTAAGAATTTCTTTTTAAACCACTTTTTGAAACAATATTATATATATGTATTTTTAGAAAGTAGAAGCATGTACCGAAGAAGACCCAGCTAAGCAAGGTAGGAACAAATGTGCCAATCAACTTTCAAAGTTTAACTTTTACCTGTTTGCTTCTAGAAACATTGCATAATGTTGACTTCAAATAAGAGCTGTCTTTTGTTTCCTAAGGAAGTCATAGCTCTTCAAGCATCAGTAATTGTTTGCATCAACCTTTTCTATCCAGGGCTTATATGCAGGCTAATTGTCTGCTGTAGTTCTTAGGAGAAAGTGGTTGCAGTATAAAGCTCACTTAATAAGAATTAAGTTCCATTGGACTTGGTGGGATTTGCTTCTGAATAAACATACATAGGGTTGCACTGTGTGTCCATTCTGATAGAGTCAGCAGTTAGCTAATTATCAGTTGTGTTGGCCTTCTGAAAATCTTTGCATTAATCTAGTTTTGTTTTGTTTTTTAAAAAATAATAATCTAGGCATCTAAATAGAATCTAAAAATGTGCTTTTTGCTTAGCAGCATTAAGTTCTTTGTATATAAATCAATCCATGGGATTGCTCACTAAATACAACCCAGTTTTAGTTACAAGTTAGCACACTAATTTAACTACGGTACCCGCATCATGTCGTAATTGACACCAAGTATTTCCAACACATTTTGGGGCACAAGACGATAAGAATCCTGGCCACTGAAGATACTATCTGTCCTCCTGGTTCTAATGTAGACATGATACAGGTTGGCAGATTAACATGCAAGAACAGTCATTGGGGTTAAACCATTGTGGGAAGACTCAATCACCCTGCTTTGTACTTCAAGTGTATTTGCCTGGCTGGAGTGTGCCCTTGAACTCTCATAATGCCTCCTGCTTGGAGGGTAGAGAGGGGTGTGTGAGTTTGTGAGTGTAGAAACTAGCGTACTGTAGATTCTTACACAAGAACACCTTTCATTCATCTGGTGCAATATTTTATCCTTTCTAGAATTCACTGCATAGACAGTTGCTAGGAGGGAGTAGTGCTGATTGCTTCCAGACTACATGCGTGTCTTCCCTGCTTTGTATTAATTGATGTATTTCTCTCTGTGTTGACTGACAGTTCTGTGGGTCAGTAAATGGTTTTAATGAGCCATTTGCTTTAGCTCGTCTTCCTTTCATGTACCTGCCCAAATGATAAATTGATATCATGGATTAATTAAGGATAGCCCTTGCTGAGTGGAATTGTCAGATTTGTTTTTTCCTAGGTGATCACTAACATACAGTAGTCTTAATTTTACAGTTTACTAGAAAAGAGTTATGTGCCCCTTTGTCCTTGCCACGCTGTCACTGTGGTTTGTGTCAGCTAGAAAAAGAACTGAACCCTGCCAGTTTTAAAAGGAGAGACAAAACATTGTTAATGCCAACTTATATTAACTACATAGAGTTCTAAGCCTTTTTCGGGAAAATTTCAGCAAATACAGCAAGCTGTCTTAGATCTTGTTTCAGCCTGCATTGTTGTAATTTTTCAAATGGAACAAAGCAGGATACTAGAAGTTTCCTTGTGATTGTTTTACCTATTTCTATGTATGAAAAAAAATGTATTGCTATCTGCTTTTCATCGTGCAAGTAAAAACAAAGATTCAAATAAACTTACTAATTCCTGAGGGTGGGGAGAAAAAAGTTCCAGCTAACTTTCAGGAACTTCTTGTCAAATATTTTTAGTGCACATGTCCCCGGTTGAATACCAAATAAGCACCAAACACCAAATAACACATTAAAGTCCTGATAAATCAACTACCAGACTTTTAGAAGACATCTGAAGGCAGCACTGTTTAGGGAGACTTTTAATGTTTAATAGATTACTGTATTTTATTTTTCTGTTGGAAGCCGCCCAGAGTGGCTGGGGAAACCCAGCCAGATGGGCGGGGTATAAAGAATAAATTATTATTATTATTATTATTATTATTATTATTATTATTATTATGCATGAATTGCTGAGTTTTATAGTTCCCATACAGGCTGAAACTTTAAGATCTGAGCTGCATAACAATAGGGCTTGATTTTTAGAGATCCTTTAAGTGTCAGTTTGCAGAGCCAACTTAACTACAGTTGTCTCTTAAGTGGTACACAAGAAATAAAATATGGGAAAGATAAACAGTTGGTTAAACCTATAAAACCAGATGCCAATTAAATGCTTGTTATAATAATAATAATAATAATAATAATAATAATAATAATAATAATGTCTTCTGTAATCCCTGGAAGTTCAGCAAGTGATCTGATCACAAGTAGAAGGGAATTCCACAGAATTGAGCCCACTACTCATCATCCTGTAAAAAAGTGACTAGCGAGGTACTGCAGGGTTCTATCCTGGTCCCATTGTTGTTCAACGACTGTATAAATGACTTGCCTGAAGTTACTGAGGGGATGCTTACCAAATTTGCAGATGACACAAGACTGGGAGGGTTGGCCAATGCCACAGAAGATTCAAGATGACCTTAACAGTTTGGAGAAGTAACAAAATGAATTTAAATGAGGAGAAATGTATGGTTCTGCACTTAGTCAGGAAGAATCAGCTGCACCAATATAAGATGGGGAACACCTGGCTTGCCATTAGTACATGCAAAAAAGGATCCAGGGGTCTTGGTAGACCATAAGCAGCAGCAAAAAAAATCTATGCTATTCTAGGCTGCATCTACCAAAATATAATGTCCGGATCAAGGAAAGTCATAGTACTACTCTATTCTGCCTTGGTCAGACCACACCTGGAGTACTGTGTCCAGCTCTGGGTGCCGCAATTTAAGAAGACTATTGACAAGCTGGAATATATGCAGAGCAAAGTGATTAAAATGTTCAAGTATCTGGAAACCAAGCCTTATGAATCATGAATGAGGGAGTCTCGTATGTTTAGCGTGGTAAAGAGGAGACTGATAGGAGGTATGATAGCCATCTTCAAATATCTAAAGGGCTGTCACATGCAAGATGGAGCAAGCTTGTTTTCTCATTTGTTTGCTTGTTTTCTGTACCACCCTTCATTTGTAGATCTCAGGGCGGCTCACAACATAGAAATACAATATAAGAACAGAAAATACATAATAAAAACAAGAACAAGCCCCCCCCCAAGCCAATACTCTCCCATTCTACAAGAAAGGATATTCTGACTAAATGTCAGGAAGACCTTTCTGACAGTAAGAGCTGTTCTACAGTGGACAGACTCCCACAAGAAGCTGTGGAATTCTTTTGAGGTTTGTAAGCAAAGGTTTTATGGCCATCTTTCACGTATGCTTTAGTTGAGATTCCTGCACTGCTGGGGGTTGGGCTAGTTGACCCTCAGGGTTCCTTCCAAATAATTTACTGCAATCAGGGCTAAAATTGTCGGGGGGGGGGGCACAAAACCTCCTTTGTTTCTGGTGATCTGAATGTCTGTTCTTTGTCCATCTTCACAGTCTTCCCAATATTGTCACAAATAAGTCAGGCCCAACCTGTGATATACATGAAAGGAAGTAAATAGCTTCAGACCTAACAATCCCACCTCAGTAAACTACAGCTTAATAAACTGCAGCTGAGTGTCATGTCCACCCACTCCCTGTTTTCTCTCCCCTCTCACCAGTTTTGGCGTTTCTTTTATGGTTATGAGATCTATGATATGGAACTGGAATGAGCTGCAATATATTGAATTAGACCATTCATCTGCTGCACTCACTGTTGTCTGCATTGATTGGCAGTGGTTATCTGGGGTTTCCAACAGGATTTCCCCAGCTCTTTCTGGAGATGCCATGGATTGAACCTGGGATCTGTTGTTTCTTTATTCTATTTATAGACTGCCCTTTATCTAAAACCACAGGGTGGTTTTATAGCACACTAAAACAAAACAATACACTTAAACTAATTAAACCACAATACATCAAAGCAGGCCATAGAGCAGCCATTACAACAAACTCAGCCCCCAGGAACACAGTGATTAAGATCCGAAGGCCTGGGTGAATAATGAAGTGTGTGTTCTGCCACTGTGCTATGGTAACTCAGTTGTGCATCAAAAGAGAGAGGGAGGATTATTCTGCTATGTGGAGATACTCTTAGTAGCACAGAACATTCCTCTGTTCCAATGCAGCTCAGAGATCTTAGGGAACCTTATGGGATGGGTCATGTTTGTTGTTTTCTTGCTTTGATGTTCAAAAGCATGTCAAAGTGCAAGTAGATAAATAGGTACCGCTCCGGCGGGAAGGTAAACGGCATTTCCGTGCGCTGCGCTTGTTCACCAGAAGCGGCTTAGTCATGCTGGCCACATGACCCAGAAGCTGTCTGCGGACAAATGCCGGCTCCCTCGGCCTATAGAGCAAGATGAGCGCGCAACCCCAGAGTCATCTGCAAGTGGACCCAACGGTCAGGGGTACCTTTACCTTTACCTTTTACCCTGCCTTCTATTGCCTGTAAGATTTTTAGACAAAACAACTTACATGCCTACTAACATGATACTCATTCTACTGTTATAAGTGTCTGGATCCAATGAAAACAACAACTAAGAACAGATATGAGTTAAATAAATAAAAAATTATTGAGGTTTGGCTGTCAAGTTTTAGCTTAACTGAATATCCCATTAAATACCTCCACGTTTAAGATGAATGGCTCATGACTTTAAGGTTGTGTTGGCTGAATTAGTCAGGAGTGGGACTTTGAAAATGGTGGCTAATTTGTTGGGTTATTTTCAGAGTATGAAACTGCTGTGGCTTGCACCACAAACAATTCTTCAGGAACAATTGCAGACAGTGATGAGGACAAGACAAAACTTCCGCAGAAGGCAAAAAGGGTAAAAAAAGATTATTATTTTTTTACATGTCACCCTGGATAACTTGACCCCCAACAGAAGGAAAAGTGTTATTATTAAACCTGGCATGCACCTGAAACCATGTTTAGAACTTTCCTTCCTATTCATTGGGCCTTATTCCCAAGTAAATGATATAGGTTTGCAACCTTAATGTATACTTTTACGAATCATTGTGTACACAATGCAGTAGGGCATGCAATCTGCAGGATGCTTGGTGAGCAAATAGTGAAGATGGGGAGGGATCAGTAATGGCTCTGGATAGATGCATTTGGGGTGCTGATATTAAAATAGGCTTTTAATGAAAACAAATCAGCATCTTCCCAAGAAATATCAAAATACTTTTTCTCAAAGGTATCATGGTTTTCTATCCTGTTGTACTTGGGCATTCTGAAACCTAGCAAAATGTAAAACAACAGTTTTCTTCTAAACTAATATTTTCTAAAGGGTGGGAGAGGCAGCCTTATTTTTACTACAGTGACAAATAAACATATAAAATAATTTATGTCCATTAAATTCTTGTTTTTAAACAAGGCAGAATGGATTTTTGTGTGTCTCTGTGTACTTTAACGATTTCTGATACATGACAATTATGGATAATCTAATGGCAGTTGGGTTACTTATGCAAAACTCAGTGTTATTTCCAAGTGTGTCTGTTTAGAATAGGGATATTGGTTTGCAGTCTTTCTGGAAAGCAAGACTAGCTTCTGTGTTCAGTTGCTACTATGCTATGTTGCTACTAAATATCAAACCACAGTAGTCTAATATGGAGAGTTTCTATACATTGTGCTAATTGGTCTTTTTATGAGCTAATCTGAATTTCTAACCTGTTGATTATATAAAGTTGCTAGCCTTTTTTTACTACATTCTCTTAATGAACAGCCAGTTCAAACATGCAGAAATAGCATGTGGTAGAACACTCTTTAGACTATGTCACTTCAGACTGCAGATGGAGGATTTTTGAATGCTCTTTCTTTTTTTATATAAAAAAAAGATGGCACATTGAAAAATCATGTCAATAACAAAGGTTTGAGCATAGTCTAAGATGTGCTAATTTGTTATGTGTGGGTCAAGGGAGGTTCATGAACACATCGAAAACATGTACAGTATTCATCATCCTGTAGTCAAAATTAGTACTTATGGGAAAGTCTGCACCATATTTGCATATGGTACCTTGAGAAGTTGAAAGTATTGTGGCTTGGTTGCATGATCTGTGAATTGTCAAGATACTTTGCTTTTCACAAACCTGTATGAAACTTTAGATTGCTCAAATCCAAGTTTCTTCCAAGTATGTGTTCTCAGGATGGGAGTTAATCACTGTTTCTCCCTTGGAAAACAATGGGCACAGCTTATTTAAATAAGATAAATTTGTAACCAAGAGTACTACATACTGAATTAGTTGTTCAGTCTGAAAGCAGCAAAAGTTTCTGTTGACATATCCTCATTTATTTTTTGAGCATACTGTTTTGCAGTCTACTTGGATGTTGTAAACAAACATCTGTTATCAATTATCATAAGTTGCATAATGCTTTGTTGTTTGTGTTACAATAATTCATTAGGAATGTTTCTTCTTCATCCTGCTTCTATTGGCAATAGTCCTAGCACAGTTAACTGGTTTAAGATTGCAGTACTGTATTATGCTTTCTGCAAGACTTACTTGGAAGTAAGCCCTGCTTAACTCAGTGGAACTTAACTTCTGAGAAAACATTGATCAAGATGCAGATATTTGAGTCTAAACTTGCAATCATCTCTCTAGATAGAAACATTTTGTTTCATATTATGTCCAGATAAGTAAAAAGTTGTGGAAGCAGACTCCCTTTTCCATGTGAAACATACTCAATAGTTTTCAAAATAGTTAATAATTGTATGTGGGTTTTGTTTTTCTATGTGTGTTTTAGTTTTCTTTTTTTAAACGGAAGACTTCAAAGCAAAAGAATGCACACAGCTGTGATGAAAACAAACTTGAAAATCTTCCTCACAGTGAGCAGGAAACTGGCAATCAAGGAGACTTACCTAAAGAGAAGAGTAAAGATGAAAATCAGAACCATGCTGAAGAAAATCAAAAGGAGGCACCACATCAGGCCAAAAAGACGTCCTCTACCTGTGTAATACTTTGATACTTAAATTTATAAAGCTTGCATAAATGTGGCTTCATAACTGGCAGCTTGCAAGCAGATACTGCAATTTATACTTGAAAATGATAATGGCAGATATATAATGATCGTATTGATGGATTTTTTTTGTAAAATTAGCATGTTTCAACTGATTTACATTGATTTTGGACCAACTTCTTAGTATTTATTTGTATTAATATTTTAGTTACTGCAGCAAAGATGAGTATCACAGTCTTACTGAAATGTTGTGGCCTTAACTCTTGTGTTTTAATAAAAAATATATTTTTGTACTTCAAAGGTTGGGTTGAGGTATTTTATTGGTTTTTTTAATAAACAAATTTATCATTTGAATCTTCAAGTATAAATTCACATTGCAGTTGGTTCAGGAAGATAGCCAGAATAATACTTGTTAAGCTACTTATTCTTTGAGATGAAGATGTTAAAAACTGTAAATAGTTTAGGACCAGGATACTTGAAGAACTACTACCTGTTCCTAGAAGTTATCAGGAGATGCCCTGTTTTGTATTAATCAGGTAAAAGCACTGTGGTGCCCTGTCCTGGAAGATTTCTTTGGTCTCTTCCCCAATGCAAATCGGTGTCAAGCTGATTTTTTGTTTGTTTTAGTTGGATGTTTGCTGAATCCGCAGGAGGTTTGAAAGTCAAATTCTTGGCTCTCCTTTTTCTCCTGGTGATCTGAATAGGAATGATAATATCTGCCAACTTGGTGTTATTTTTATTCATGCTTTTGTTTTATATCTGTTTTATCATCGTTTAAGGTTTGTGAGCAGCCCTTAGTGCCTCATACAAAGTGTCGCTTTAAAACTAAGTGTTTCCAATTAATAAGAAACAGGCAATTTAGAGAACACTCTGCTCTACAGAAGCGAATTCCATTATATGTACTTAAAGCTTGGTTAATTGGTAATTAGGATCAAGTGGACAAGTAATGCTGAAAAATGAGTTTTGAGGAATGATTTTAAGGCAGATAGGTGTCACCGTTGATGCAATTGTCAACGCATGTACTTCTCTGCATTTTCTTTCCTGAAAACCCAGCATTTTGCTCCTACAGTGGCTGACCAGATATGTCTGGGAAGCCCATACGGAGGTCACTTTGCCTCACTTCCTCCCCACTGACTGGAACTGAGGCAACCTCTATGTCCCTGTTGAGAATACCAAACTGGCCTAAAACCTAGGCAGTGCTCTCCTCCATCCCTGCATCGGAGTAGGAAGAGTTGCTAAAGGCTCCGCTCCCCGTGAGTGGCGGCAGGATACCGCTCTACTTGTGCCGGCCTAGGGGTAACTCTGAAAGAAGTCCCGCCACACACCAAAAGCTCGTTGGCGGCGGGCATGTCTGGAAAGGCCTCGAGACTTTCAGAGGCAGGAGGGGAGCCTGCAGTCATCCCTTTTGTCTGGCGCGTGAGACCACCGTGGTCTGGCTTACAAGTAGGACTGACGGAGGGAGGGAGAAAAACCCAAGGCGGGCGCGCCGAAAAGGCGGCCGCGAGCGTCGCCTTGAGCAAAGCAGGAGGCGACCGGGCGGGTTGGTGGTGTGCAAGTTGGTCCTTTCCAAGCTTCTGCTTCTCCCCCATCATACTGATTCTGCAAACGGCCCGCAGAGGGACGTAGGGTGGAGGGAACATACATTTTGAAACCGCAGTGGAGGAATTTTTTTTTTAAAACTGGCGGAATTGGGAAGGAAATAGGAATCCTAGCGCCAAGAGAGAGAGAGTTGATTCGGGAGCGTTGCATGAGCGCTGCTGCTAGAAAGGCGCCCCTTTGCAGCTGGGCTCGGCGTCCTGTGCGTCGCGGGTGGGGAGGAGGAGGGAGGCTGTGGGGAAGAGTTTCAGCGGCAAGAGGCTGCGGAGGGAGGAGCTTGCAAGGGGAGCCCCTCTGCCTGCTCGTCGCCCCTCCCCGAGCCGCCCGCTTGCTCCCGGCTCTCGCGTCGGCCAGCAGCCTTGCAGTGGGAGCCGAAGGGGCGCTTGGGCGAGGGCAACATGCGGAGCCCCTCCGTCTGCTTGGCTGCTTTCCTGCTGGCGGTGGGCGCGCGCGTCAGCCTCGCGTACCAAGGTAGGGGGCTCAGGAGAGGGGGCGGAAACCGAGGAGGGGGGCGGCGGGGATTCATTCGGAACCGCGCGGGGAAGGCGGCGCCTTCGAGGAAAGAGCCGCCGCCGCCGCCGCCTGGTCTTCGGCTGCAGCAACCTGGCCGAAAGTTACGCCCAAGGTGGGAAAGCGGCGGCCGACCGTTGTGAGGGACGCCCAGAAATAAGGGAATATAGTGTGCTCGTCATGTGGGTTTGCAATTCTTTTGCATAAGAATTTCCTTTCAGAAACGCAGCTTCTAGTAGTCTTGGGGCGTTAGTTGTTGAAGGCTGCTTGGTGGGGGGGAGAGACTTTAAAAGTCTGTGCGGGTTGGCTCCGCAGCCCGTGCGAAGCTTTGGGGCCAAAGCAGAGGCAACTGCGGTCTCGTCCGCGCAAGTGTTCCACACAAACCTGGTAGCTTGTAAGTGCACTTAACACGCGCGTGTGTAATTAAGAGTTGGCTGCAGTCTTATTCTGCGCATGAATGGACCGAGTTATGTGGTACATACGTGTAGTATAGGAATAATGAATGGCTGGCAAACGCTTCAGCCGTAGCCAACCTCAAGTGTCCTTTAGCCCTGTATCCACCACTACATACACAGTTTAAATGTGATGCCTGGCATGGAAACCGTACCAGAGCCCCATACAGGTGGCATCACATCAAAGTCAAGTTGCTGTGCCTGCCTGAGAAGTGTTATCACACTGGCATGGCATACTCCCCGATGGACCTGAAGACCGAGTTTAGACTTCCTGCCCATATCTGCAGTATATATTTTTAAAAGATTGTCTGATGTCATGTAGCTACAGTTGGTTATATGTGGTGCTGATAACACAGAGGTTACAGGTTCGATCCCGGTAAGGGACAGCTGCATATTCCTGCAATGCAGGGGGTTGGGATACATTGAGCATGGGGTCCCTTGCAACTGTGATTCTATGATACTGGCCAGGTCATACCAAAAACTGAATCCTGTGTGTGGCAGTGGATGCATGCAACAAGCTCACCATGGTTCGAGCGCTGAAATATAGATGTTTTTGTGGCTCTGTGAATAAAACCTGATCTAGTTACAGGTAGGTAGCCGTGTTGGTCTGCCGTAGTCGAAACAAAATTTTAAAAAATCCTTCCAGTAGCACCTTAGAGAGCAACTAAGTTTGTCATTGGTATGAGCTTTCGTTCCCTCAATGTGTATTGCATGCACACGAAAGCTCATATCAATTACAAACTTAGTTGGTCTCTAAAACCTGATCATTAGCCTTTAGTCAGGATAGTTTCAGCCTGCTGATCCTGCGTGCTAAAGGAAGGGTCCTTTGGGCTAGATGTTCTTGTCTGGTTTGTTAACTGGATTATAGGCTATGTTCAAATCCCTGTCAAGTGACAGCCTCCCTGTGTGGCCCAGGGAAAGTCTTCAGCCTCAGTTACTAAAATAGGAATTCTAATGATCTATCTCACAGGGCAAAACTAAACTACTGTATAGATTTTTAAAAGCAAAACATCAAAGAAAATCATAAGCATTGATGGAAGAAGGAGCAAAACAAAACTATAAAATGCTTTTCTTGTTAAAATGCTAATTAGAGTATATTAGGTCCTGTGATCATGATGGGCTGTGGGTAGGCCTACTCAGTGTACTATGTTTGGCTTTCTACTTGTCTACCCAAGGGGGCTTCTGCTTGTGTTTAAATATATATTGGTTGTTGACATAGGACTATGCTGAATAAATCTGGTACAGTGTTGCACACTTCCATTTCATAGCTCCTTAATCTGAACAAGTTATTTTGCTGTCATCTCTCTTTCTGGAATAGTTTATAAGAGCAGAGGATGTGTATATACTGTATGAGGAGGACCCTAGCATTTTTCCCTAGTGTTGGATGCTGTTGGGAATTGGCTGCTTTTAATGGCAATACAGTGCTGGGAGAGGCTGGCAAGATAACACAGGGTCTTCTGATTTCCAGGAGCATAGTATTATGTGTTTTACACATGAATGCAAAATAATAGTTTTACACCCACCCTTTTAATTATGTTGTATTTGTAGATAGCCATTTTTATTGTATGTTCATTAGCCACTGGGGAAAATGCATTTGTTCTATTTATTTTACGATATAATCTCCATATCAGTGCAGTTTATAGCTTATGAAAAATGTAAAGCAATGGCCAATAAAACAGCATCATATATAGACAATAAAACAATAGCCTAAAACACCTATGCACAGCAGTTAAGATGCAGTCATGTTTTATCATCCAATTGCTTGCTGCAATAAAAATGTCTTTATAAGAGCATAATTGGGAAGGAGAGTTCCGCAGCATGGTCACAAAGACCATATTGTAACCATATTGTGTTCCTTCTTCTCATAACTCAAATGTTAGATAAAGATGGGATTTGGAGTAATGCTCCCTATGATGTAGGGAAGCTTCCATGGGAGAAGATGCTTCTTGAGGTAATCTGGCCCAGGTTAGTTTATGGCAGGCATCCCCAAACTTCGGCCCTCCAGATGTTTTGGACTACAATTCCCATCATCCCTGACCACTGGTCCTGTTAGCTAGGGATCATGGGAGTTGTAGGCCAAAACATCTGGAAGGCCGCAGTTTGGGGATGCCTGGTTTATGGCTTTCAAGGCTAGAACCAGCACCTTGAATTGCTCCAACAAGCTGAAAGCTATTAAAGTTCTTTATATATCAGTGCTGTGTGCTCCCATTTGCTTATTCTTGGTAACAAGTGGACTTATGAGTTCTGAACTAAGCTAACTGAAGTTTGCAAACAGTCTTCGAGGGCAGCATCAAACAGAGCACCTTTCATAGGGTGGCAATCTCTGTGGATAGCTCACCATTCTGTAGCACTGGCTTCAGCTGGCATAGCAAACTGAGCAAGCACTGTTGCCTTTGGTTCCAGGAGGAAAAGCCAGGTTGAGGAGTACGTTCAACCTTCTCATCTTACAATTCAGAGGAAGTGCAAGCCCATTCAACTGTAAAGGGAACCAGAACGGCCTCGGCCCAGTATACCTGAAGGAGCGTCTCCACCCCCATCGTTCTGCCCAGACATTGAGGTCCAGCACCGAGGGCCTTCTGGTGGTTCCCTCAATGTGAGAAGCAAAGCTACAGGGAACCAGGCAGAGGGCCTTCTCGGTAGTGGCACCCACCCTGTGGAATGCCCTCCCATCAGATGTCAAAGAGATAAACTACCTGACATTTAGATGACATCTGAAGGCAGCCCTATTTAGGGAGGCTTTTAATGTTTAATAGATTACTGTATTTTATTTTTCTGTTGGAAGCCGCCCCGAGTGGCTGGGGAAACCCAGACAGATGGGCGGGGTATAAATAATAAATTATTATTATTATTATTATCACAAACTTGCAAACTAATCAGACTCAACTTGATATCTGTTTCTCATCTAGATTGAACTTTGGTTTGTTCACCCTCATCATCAATTGATGATTGCTAATACCAGGCAGCCGTTTATGACAGGGGTGGGGAACCTGTGGCCCTCCAGATGTTGTTGGGCTCCAATTCTCAACATCTCTGTTCACTGGCCGTGCTGGCTGAGGTAATGACCAGGTTCCCCATACTTATTCTGTGACTTTTACCACCTCATCTGGTTTTGTGGAAACAGGATAAATACAGCATAGTGTCATTCACATACTGGTGACACTTCCCTCCAAATCTCTTAATGACTTCTTTGAGGAGTTTGATGTGCCTTCCCATTTGGCAAACACATTTACTCTAATTTATTAGCATGGAAATCTGCACGCTTTACCTTCCTCTTTTCAAGACAGAAAGGATATTTGTTCAAGGTAAAGCCATGGTTTTTTTTTTCTGAGACTGGTTTAAAAGATCTGCTTCTGAGTATGATTTTAAATGAATAAGAGCATTATTTGTCATTTGCCAAAATGTTGCTAATTTTTCCTGCCACCACCTAGGCTTTGCCTTAAGTTCATTTGTGGAATTTTGTCAATTACTGCATTTATGCATAGTGTCTGCTAAATTACCTTGTGTGGGGGCACTTGAGCATGCATTGGGTGATTAGAACAAAATCTTCTTGTGGGAAAAGAGTGACAATGTGAATCCATTCTCCAGGGACCACTGCCATTTTACTGACACTTAATTTACTTCCAAATGCTTTAAAAAGCAACCCAATGCCAAATGTGTGTGAGATTGTGCAATTTTGAATTTATTAAGTGCATGCAACCCCCCTCCCACCTTTAAAAAGCTGTTGCGCATGCTTAATGGTTGAGCATTGCATCATTTGGGTCTGCAAGCATACTTTGCATAAGTAACAGTTGTCCACTGGGTGTCATAAATTTAATGAATTAATTGTGTTTGTAAGCAAGGTTTGAATTTATTTTTGTTGGTGCAGTTCAGCTAACTTATTCCCAATGCAAAAATGCTGGAAGACAGATTTGCAATGTTTCATAACTGAACCTATTTATTTATTTAAATTTATGTTCCAGCCCTTCCAGAGATCTAAACACAATAGTATTTGATACAATGATTATTAACCTAACATGCAAAATTGTATTTACTTATAACTGACAGATCACTGTACTGTATATGAGTTGCTGTCTTCAGAATTTGGCTTTCTGGATAAGGTTATTGGAAAAAAATCCAGAAGAAACACTAGAACTCTGTTGCTGTTGGCTGTTCCCTAGTATCATTAAGGCCCACTTTTTGCAGTCTAAAAAGCTGCTATTCTGGTGCTAAAACTACCTTCCCCAAACTTCAAAATGTTGGGAGCAGCAAATGGAATAGAAGCAATTGCCTTTTCTGGTCAAGGGCAGTTGAGCCTGGCAATATTGCAGCTGCCCTGTTCCATATATTAAAAGTGCGTCCCTTTTCTGTTCTCCAAAAAGCAGCTCAGGAATTCTTTCCACATTGCTGTGTTTATCATTCACCTACTCTCTTAGGAGTAATTGCTAATTGTCTTGAACAAACAGATGTGACTAGTTGTATCTCTGAGAAACAGTGATGCATACACAATGTTTTGTGTGATTATTAAGCTAATTTGGTCAATCAAGAAAACCACTGATTCTGAGAATTGGTTTAGCTCTTGCATAGTGTCAACTAGCTTGTGATTTGTGGGAGTTGGACTTCTGCGTGTGTGTGTGTATCCACTAACCTAAATCTGAGGTTGGCTTCTGCTGAGCCCTCAACTCTTTCCCTATCCCATGCCTCATCTGAAGGCTTTGTTTTCTACAGGGGTAGGGGCTTGACTTTTTACTGTGTCGTTGCTCATTTAGAAGTAACTTATCCTATACTGTACACACTTATTGAACTTAGGGGAAGTTCTGAATAGGCACTTTGTTAACTCGATGTACATTGCCAATGCAACTGTTGTTGCTGCATGCCTTTGCTAAGGGGATCACTACAGAAATAGCTCCAGGCCCCAAAGAGCATTTGGTGGGGGAAAGGAGTTCCCCTTCTTGTGTCATGTAGGATTAGTTCTGTTGATGGTGAGATTGCTATACAGTTTATGCCATGAGGCTGAATGTGATGCTAAATTTACTTCAGTTCCTGGATTTGAATTTCATCGGCTGAAGTTCATTTCAAATGGCAAAGCACCAAGTTTGCAGAACTCCCAACATGTGTTGAACAGCACATGTGTAACTGCCATTGCCAGTCAGCTAGCTCTGTTTTGATCTCGCTGAGTTTTGAAGTTTTTTTGTTCCTTTTACACACATGGTTCACACAACTGGAATTCTCAAATTACCACATGCTCAATCTTTTGTACCATCAGTGTGCTTGGGTTTTTGTTGGATATGCCTTTTTAAAGTTGGAAGTGGTCCTATGTCAGAAAAGACTACTGTACACCTGAGCCCAATTCCTATAAATTCTACTAGTCCCATATTAACCTTCAAATGATCCTCAACTCTACAAGGGTACTTGTTGCTACTTAGGCAAACATTAGTAATACATTTGTTGTTCTTTGGGTGATCTTTTGTTGTTTTTGTTGACTAGAAAATTTCTAAAACTTGAAATGGTTGTACTTTCAGTAGTCAGTTTATGTACAGTAGTTTAAATAAATAATGACTCATAGTGACTGTCCATGCATTTTGGGGATGAAAGTTCCATACTCATTTACCTGTGAGCAATCTCAATTGAACTAAGTGAGATTTGCTTCTGAGTAAACATGTACAGTATATAGCACTGTTAAGCCAGTTAAATATCACCATATTCAAAACCTTCCAGTTGCTCAAATAGCTGGTTAGAAAATAACACTGCTGCCAAATTAGGTCAAATTTATGGTGTCCGTATACTAATATCTTATCAGTGGAATGATTTACAAAGATTCAGTATGAAATTTAGTATGAAATTTAGTATTCAAAGCTTGCTTTGCAATAAAAATGGTCAGTGTGAATTTGTCGACCATAGTTTAGAAGTTTGAGGGTTTTTTTTAAAAAAGGGATGATGATATTATTTTATCCAACCAGAATGCATAACTGCATTCTAGTTTAAGAAGAAGGTATGTCTTAATTATAGGAAAGTACGTTAGGGAGGAAGAACGATGCTTATTTAACTCCTCTCTAGGGCTCATTTTTGGGGTTAATTAACTGGAAAGAACCACTGAAACAACTTCAGAATAACGTTGGAGTTCTGTACAGTATACTGTTTTATGTATTTTTCCACACTTCATCAGTTGTTCTGAGGGATTTACTGAAAAGCCTGGCAAAACTTTGGCCAATGTGGTATGGCAAAGCATGAGTTACTGTTAGTCAGCCTGTCTCTTCTCTCACTTACCACAAAGGTTTACCCTCCTGGGAATTGTGGTTCAGGCTGGCAGTTCTGAGATGCAATTGGTCCATCTTTTTGCCACTGACTTTCCAATTCTGATGAGAAATTGTCTTCTGTGTCAGAACTAGGTTCAAAATATAAGACTTCTTTGGAAATGAGACACTAGGCTCTGAGCTCCAAATTATGCTGCATATATATAGAGAGGGAGAGGGTTGACTTTTCAAAATGTATTTTAGGAGTGTTTTACACACTTTTTTCTTTCACAGATTTCTGAGAGCCGAAGTAGTGTAGTGGTTAAGACTGTGAGGGGAGCATGGACACCCTCTGTTTAAGGCTCACCTAAACTATGATGCGGGTGGCGCTGTGGGTTAAACTACAGAGCCTAGGGCTTGACGATCAGAAGGTCAGCGGTTCGAATCTCCGCGACGGGGTGAGCTCCCGTTGCTTGGTCCCAGCTCCTGCCAGCAGTTCAAAGCATGTCAAAGTGCAAGTAGGTAAATAGGTACCGCTCTGGCGGGAAGGTAAACGGCATTTCTGTGTGCTGCTCTGGTTTACTAGAAGCAGCTTTGTCATGCTGGCCACATGACCTGGAAGCTGTACACTGGCTCCCACGGCCAATAACGCGAGATCAGTGCTGCAACCCCAAAGTTGGTCACGACTGGACCTAATGGTCGGGGTCCCTTTACCTTTTATGTAGATGGGTATAAAGGGGGAAATACACAGAATGAGATGAGAGGGGAAATGAAATACAAAAAAGGACAGACTGACAATTACAGTATAGGTTAAATATTGTGCTGTTATGCATGCCCACTGCTGAGCAATTATATATAGACCTTGGGTCAAGCTATCAGCTTATTCTTAGGTAGCACCAGGTTAGATAGCATTAGGTTAATGCAGGCATCCCCAAACTTCGGCCCTCCAGATGTTTTGGACTACAGTTCCCATCTTCCCCGACCACTGGTCCTCTTAGCTAGGGATCATGGTAGTTGTAGGCCAAAACATCTGAAGGGCCGCAGTTTGGGGGTGCCTGGGTTAATAGTTTAAAATGCTTATCAGGGGCGTACCCAGGATCAAAACTAGGGGGGGGCAAGGCACGGGAGGGGAGGGGCCACAACGTGGGAACGTGGGCGGGGCTACGGAGAATGATGATGATGGTGATGATGACGTAAGAATAAAAATGAAAATAATAAAAATAACGTATCCTCGCAGCGCCTGGCTCTCGTTCTAGATCCCAGCCCGGCCGCCGCCTCCTCCTCCTCCCTGCCTGGTGCCTTCCTCCTCAAGAGGAAGCCTTTCTGGGGGCGGGGGGCAGCCTTCTCCGCCGACAGAGGCGGCCTGGAAGTGAGCGCTGAGGCAACTCTCTCTTCTCCCTCCGCCGGGGCGTCAGGCTTGGGGCCTCTTCTTCCGTGGGTGCCAGCGATCGCTAAAGATCGCGGCGGCGGCAGCAGCACTCCTGGCGGGCGCGGCGACATCACACCTGGCAGCCGCGGGTGAACCACGCGGTGGAGGGCAGGCGCCCAGGAGCACGACCACTGGCAATAACAGACAGCGCTGCAGCGCCGACGGCCCCGCCAGCAAGCCCGGGGCGGAAGCAGCCGCGCTCCCTCCCAGCTCCTGCCGAGCTCCCAAGGAGTGCAGGAGCGCCGGCGGCGCACCTGGCGGCCGCAGGTGAACCATGCAGAGGAGGGAGGCCGAGGGCAGGCGCCCAGAAGCGCGGCCGCTGGCAACTATAGAGACGCCGCAGCGCCGACAGCCCTGACAGCAAGCCCGGGGCGGAAGCAGCCGCGCTCCCTCCCAGCTCCTGCCGAGCTCCCAAGGAGTGCAGGAGCACCGGCGGCGCACCTGGCGGCCGCAGGTGAAACATGCAGAGGAGGGAGGCCCAGGGCAGGCGCCCAGGAGCGCGGCCTCTGGCAACTACAGAGACGCCGCAGCGCCGACGGCCCCACCAGCAAGCCCGGGGCGGAAGCAGCCGCGCTCCCTCCCAGCTCCTGCCGAGCTCCCAAGGAGCGCGGCAGCGTCAGTGGCGCACCTGGCGGCCGCGGGGAAACCATGCGGTGGAGGGAGGCCGAGGGCAGGCTGTAGCACGGAGCTCGGCCACCTCTCGGGAAGCTGGAGGGCGCAGCGCGGCGGGCGGGAACGCCGAATCCGCGCTCCGCCGGGCTGTGCTCCGCCTCCGCCTCCACCTCTGCCCACCAACCCCGCTGGCCCTGCTTCTAGGTAAGGGCAGCTGCCCTCACTTGCCCCGTGCTGGGTACGCCCATGATGCTTATAACTAGAAGTTATTTCTACTACAGCTCCCACCATATATACTTTTGCCACCTCTCTTGCATCTTATTGGGCTTTTTCTTTCTCCTCTGCACCTTTCCCAAAGCCCTTGTCTGAGTTATTGAAGAACTCTTCCTTGTAGCCTTCCTGACTTGGGACATTTGGCAGCATTTGCTTTCTCCAAGCCTCTCCACATATGCAGGCTTTTGTGCTCAGTACAGGACTAGATGGTATCCAAAATGTAGTATTTTCTTGTTGGTTGTGTTTCAGTTGAAGCATTTGGCACCATAGTCACGATTTTGGAATTCTTTTAGAAAAATGGAAAAGAAGCATAAAAGCTTCGTAAACAAAATAAAAAGGAATTGTTATCAGATAACTTTTGCCATTTTGCTTGCTGTATGTAATGGCTGTGTTTACATGTCATGTTAACCCATAACGCTTAACTAGGGTTAAATGCAAATGAATGTCACAGCCCCAGACCAGATCTCAGAGGTAGAGTTCTATGGCAGCTGCAGCTCTAAAATGAAGATAGTGCACCACATGTGGGTCTGTGGGCACCAAATCTTCCTCTGAAGAGACACCTCTGCCACCAGAGTCTCATGGCTCATGGCTACAGAGTCCTCACAGGTCAAGAGAGCCCTGAGAAGATATCCCCACAGTTGGAAGCCCCTTTGTGGCAAAGGAGCCCATGGACACAGCAGAAGGCACCAGCCCTTTCACTAGCCAGGAGGCAGCAGACAGTGATTACTCAGACAGTATCTCCAGGGCCTAGCTGAGATAACTTAGATGGTTGACATCAGCTGCAGGGGCAAATGTGTCTTTGCCTTTGCACCCCATTAACTTTTTACCTCCCCTTGCTTGGGCCACTGCTGCTCCTCGGGGATCATGTTGCTTAACAGTCCCTGCTTTGCTCCTCCTGCTCTCCTGGCCATGCTGTGCTATAAGGGCAGCAAACTACAAGCACTGGCTTGTTATGTTATCTGGACTGCTTGTCTGTTGCTCCCAAGCTAAACATAAGTGTTCTAATAATAGAATTGTAGAGTTCAAAGGGACCCTGAGAGTCATTTCATTCAACCCCCTGCAAAGCAAAAATCTCAACTATAAAGCTTCCATGACAGATGGCCAGACACTCTCTGCTTAAAAACCTCCATGGAAGGATCTCGAGGGATTCTATTCCACTCTTGAACAGCTTTTATTATCATAAAGTTCTTCCTGATGTTTAGTCAGAATCTCCTTTATTGTAACTTGAATCCATTGGCTCTAGTCTCAGCCATAGGAGAAAACAAGCTTGCTCCATCTTCCATGTGACAGCCCTTCAGATATTTGAAGTTGGCTATCATATCTCCTCTCCGTCTTCTCTTTTCCAGGCTAAACATACCCAACTCCCTATACTGTTCCTTTTAAGGCTTGGTTTCCAGACCCTTGATCATCTTAGTCTCCCTCTGCATACATCCCAGCTTGTCAATACCCCCCTTAAATTGTGGAGTCCAGAACTGGACACAGTACCCCAGGTGTGGTCTGGCCAAGGACAAATAGAGTATTACTTCCCTTGATCTGGATACTATACTTCTGTTGATGCAGCCTAGAATAGCATTAGCTTTTTTGTTGCTGCATCATCACACTGTCGACTCATGTTAAGTTTGTGGTCTACTAAGACCCCTAAATCCTTTCCCCATGTACTACTGGGAAGCCCTATCTTATATTTGTGCTGCTGGTTCTTCTTGCCTATCTGTAGAACCTTACATTTGTCCCTATTGAAATTCATTTTGTTAGGTTGGGTCCAGTTCTCCAATCTGTTAAGGTCTCATTGAATCCTGATTCTGCCTTCTGTGGGATTAGCTACCCCTTCCTGTTTGGTGTCATCTGAAAATTTGATGACATCCCTTCAATTCCTTCTTCCAAGTCATTTATAAAGATGCTGAGCAACAGCTGGCCCAGGACAGAAACCTGCAGCACCCAACTTGTCACTTTTTTCCTGGATGATGAGGAACCATTAATGAGCACTCTTTGGGGTCAGTAGTCAGCCAGCTACAAATCCACCTCATTCATTTTATCAGCTTCTCCATAAGAATATCATGGGGGACTTTGTCAAAAGTTTTCTGAAATCAAGGTACACTACATCCACAGCATTTCCTGATCCACCAAGCTTGTGACTTTATAAAAAAAAGAAATAAAAGATTTGTCAGGCATGAACAAATGTTGGCTACCACTCAAAGTTTGTTGGGAGAGAAACAAACCCTGGCAAGTCTTGTGATTTGTTGCACCCAGAGCAGTGCAGCCAAAGGTAAGGGAGGAGCAAAGCAAAGACTTTCGACCAGCATGCACTGATACACTGTTCGTTTGCATTAAACCATTTGAACCACCCTGTTACCGACTCAAATTAGAAAAGCACCTAAGAATCTTGATATTCATCAGCTATTTAAGAAGACTCCCCCTAAATCATTTTATGGAATATTAATTGTATAATTGCAGAAAGTGGTTTTCTATACAATCTTCTACATTTTATCTCATTGTACACTGCTTTGGGTTGTGACACTGTATATAAATCAGCAAAACAAAAAAACAAGCCCAAGCCATTGCTAAACATTATTGTTTAATTTGAGATGCAAACCAGGCTGATGTATGGCTTCAACACTTGCCTATCTTTCACTTGAAAACAGGTACAAATGTATTTAATCCACCACCAAAGCTAAAGCAGAACATTTATTTGTATGCTTGATTTTTATTTTTGCTGTTACATTTGCAATGTATCATAACGGAAAACAGATGTTGAGGTTTACACTTGATAGATTTACAAAAACTTCACAAGGAACAACTGTTCTGTTTTTAGATTCTTGCATGACTTCATAAATGTATCTGAAAGGAGCTTATCTATCATTGACATTATGTTGCGCAGTCTCCTCAAGCTTATTGTCTTTCATTTGCTTTTGAATTGTTACAAGCTTACAGTAGTTTTTGATAGTATTAGAAACCAGAGGCAACATTGCCAATTTAGTTTTTATATGCCTTGGTTGAGAACCTGATTTAGGGCAAGTCTCTTGCGAAGATCGTTTCACATGGCAGGCTCATTATTGGGGCAATTGTTGACAAGTTTTCAAAAACTTTTATCCTGCCATGTGTCACTGAGGACCTTAATTATATAATGGGTTTAGAAGTACTGTTACAAATTGTCTCAAAGCAGGTACATTTTTATACCATTTTTTCATTTGAAAGTATATAAAAAAACAGCAATGTATTGTTGCATGATGCATTATAGTATATCAGGGCTTTGAATGGTGTGTGTGTGTGTGTGTGTGTGTGTGTGTGTGTGTGTGTGTGTGTGTGAGAAAAATAATGAAAAGCAGATATCCATGAAAACAGCTGAATGTGAATTGCTACTCTTTGGTAAAGCAGAAATATCAGTGAAGGGGACATGGAATGTTTTGTACATCTAATACTAATTGTTTCTTCTGTTCCTAATATTCTAAAGATGTATTTTGAAATGGCCTGACTTCAAATGCTGCATAAATGGATTGCTGTTCCAAATGTTTCATTGAATAAATTGCTAATTCTGGACAATGCACATTTTCCATTTGCATTCTCAAAAGCAGATTTTCAGGCTACTGTGTGCCAGATGGTTAAAAATAGATTTGGAATAATTTCTCAAGAAGAAATAATGGCAAAGTCTAGCATATGATTTGGGAGATTTCTTTGAGAGCCATAATAAATACTACAGTATTGGCTTAATTTCACCCTTTTGTTGGCAGTAGCCACACCTGTAGCTGTGTTGTATTCCTTCTAGCCCTGTGGTTCGTCCACAAACTGCTATATTTTTACAACACTGAAATATGAAATAAGGAAGGCTCTTTCCAAAGTTTTGTATCTTTGCTTCACAGTTCTTCACAAAGTTCATTGTGCAGTGCTACCTATGCATGGCAGGTAGTGCTCAAAACATTAGAGTCTTGTGCTTCTTCAGTGGGACTCATGGCTATCTAGGAGTTGGCAAAGCTGATGACTTCCTAGGGACTTTTTCCCTAGTCACAGAAGAGGAATATATTCTGCAGGTGGTCAGTACAATCTGCACAAAGATGGGAATAAGCTAGTGTTTAGTTCTCTAGAGCTCCCTAAGAATGAACAAATTGCCTTGGCCCAAGGTCTATGTATAATTGTCCCATAGTGGGCATGCACAATAGTAGCAGACACACTGTGTTGCATAGCTCTAGCATCTTATTATTGGAGTGTGCGTGTTTCTGAACAGTGAAGTTCCACCTACAACTTTTGTGGCTAAAATGGAGCTTGCCTCCATTATTTCTGTTCCTAGAGTAACAGCTTCTCATATTCTTACATGCTAAATGCCAAGATTTTGTACATATGCACCCCTGGTGATTGTGATCAAGCAGATTTGTAGACCCTTATCGCAATGATGGAATTTCATTAACTTGCGGTGGCCTGGACACAATAATGGGCTGGATGAATTCAGTGTAAGTCCATTGATTTCAGTGGGTCTACTCTGAATGACTGACACTAGATATTTCCCATTGTCTATTTGTAATCAACATTTCCCAGGAAACCTGATGAGAATGGTGGTTTCCTGTAACTGAAAGTGATCTCCTCCTGGGAGATTGATTGATCACTCATTCCTCCCACCCCAAACTATTTTGAGGTAATTAATTGCCTGCTATTCTGCTCTGCACTACAATTGCAGCTTAATTTTGTCAGCTTGAGAGGTATATTTCTTCTGTAGGATTTCTCTTGAAAACAAGTTGAAGCATGTAATTTCAAAAACAGGGGGATCTTTCTGAAAAACACCCTGACAGAGCATACTAAATTATTTGCAGCCCCCAAGACTTTCCCTCACATGGAACTAACTCTCTTCTGTGCTTTTAATAACTACACCTGCATGGACTGGAGTGTGGTGAAATTTATTGTGCATGCATAGCTTAGGGCAGGCATCCCCAGACTTTGGCCCTCCAGATGTTTTGAACTACAATTCCGATCATCCCTGACCACTGGTCCTGTTAGCTAGGGATCATGGGAGTTGTAGGCCAAAACATTTGGAGGGCCGCATTTTGGGGGTGCCTAGCTTAGGGGCTGAGAGGGAATCTTGTTGCCCTCCAGATGTTGTTAGACTCCTATTCCCCTGCCACCATAGGCATTTTTTTTAGGGATGATGGGAGTTGTAGTCTAACAACATCTGAAGGGGCCGCAAATTAATCTCTGGCTTAATCCTGTGCACGACTACTCAAAAGTAAGCCCACTTTGAGTTCAGTGGAGTTTACTTTCTGTTAAGCAAGTATAGAATTGCAGCCTTAGTGCTCTATGGAAGTTAACAAAAAGTTCCATTAAAAATTAATATGGGGTTTTAAATGTTCTTGGCATTTTATGGAAATAACCACTGAAAGAGCTAACTCTTCAAATATTGCCCACCAGTCTGCTGCTTTTACATGGGGCATCTTTGAGGAGCACTCAGTCTAATTCTCTGAAAAAATTGTTTGAAATAATACATTTTGTTGACACTTTTCTTGAGCTGAACATTCAGACCAGAACCCCAGAATTCTGCCAAATAGCGCACAACAAAGCATGAAAAGCATTCCTTTAGTAACGTCTTCAAAGCCTTTAGAGACTGCTATTTAAATCTTACATAGCTCAGCAGTGCTTTAAAATTCTACTAAGTTTAGTGTTTTCTACCATGGAGCTGTTGACATGCCAACATGTCTGCCGACATCAGCAGTTTTAAATAAAGTAACGAGTAGAATACTAGGAAAACTGTACTAGCAAAAAAGGGGGGGGGTTAAAGGAAATTGATTCTGCCCATGAGGAAGATCAAGCCCACTATAATAGTCTGTCTTTGGCACAATGATGTGGGTTATGAGGTCTTAAAAAAATAGAGGAATATTGTATTCTAAAGTGTCAGAATTTTCTGCACAATTATACAGTTGTTAACTCATTTGTTGCATATGATAACAGAATCCTTCCTTAAGCTACAATTTGCTTGTAATATAAATGCTATTTTGTGGCATTCAAACTACATTGTGGCTATTACTTTGAAAACGTGATTCCTCGTCCCTTCAAACACACAGAGGTGTCAATTGGGGTTATGTGGGTACAGTACTTGAGTGCCGTGAGCCTGTGCTTTCACTGGTGGTGAGTGATATTTCCCCTCTTTGCGTGCTTGTACCAGTCTGTGAACTTTTTCATCATCACTATATAATAATAATAATAATAATAATAATAATAATAATAATAATAATAATAATTAATAATAATAAAGTATGGCTGAGCACTCACGAGCAAGAGCATTAATATAAGCCTTTAAAAAAAAGTAAAAACCCAGCAACCCAGCAGCAGTTTCTCACCGGTTTGCAAGGGCATAGAAGCAAAAGTGCTTCTTCCATAGGCAAACTATGGAACTCACTCCCACAGGAGGAAGAGATGGCCAGCAACTTGAATGGCTTTCAAAGAGAATTAGGCAAATGCATGCAGAAGAAGGGCAATCAGTGGCTACTAACAGTTGAGAGGAGCGGGTGGTGCTGTGGTCTAAACCACTGAGCCTCTTGGGCTTGCTGATCAGAAGGTTGGCGGTTCGAATCCGCATGACAGGGTAAGCTCCCATTACTCTGTCCCAGCTCCTGCCAGCCCAGCAGTTCGAAAGCATGCCAGTGCAAGTAGATAAATAGGTACTGCTGCGGCACAAGAACACTCACCTCTCTTGTGGTGTAGATTTATGGCAGGGAAGAAATGTGCATAAATACCATGAAAAGTGGCTCATGCACACCATTACACTTAAGCTGGCTGAATCCCATTGATTGCAGGTATGTCAAGTTAAGTAGATGACAGGCAGCTGGCTCTTGCAGCCTAGTTGAAAATTGGGTCTGGGTAGCTAAACACATAGATGCCAATTTTACTGGATATTTCAGGGAGGTTTGGATTTTTGCTTGCTTGCTAGCTACTGTGCCTCTTAGGGATTGCAAAGGGGAAAATGGATAGAAAACAGCAATATAGATGTGATAATTCCATTATGTAGTTTTTTTAAAAAAAAATTCACCACTCACGTTACATTTACCAGTACATCTTTTAGTACAGGGGTGGCCAACTCCCAAGAGACTGCGATCAACTCACAGAATTAAAAACTGGCAGTGATCTACCCCCTTTTTAGGGTTCAGGTCAAAGTTTTTTAGGAGGGAGGAAGGCCCATTTTGGGGGTTTGGGTCAAAGTTGTTGGTTTTTTTCAGGGAGGAGGTAAAATGTTGAGCTTTTTTAGGGGAGCCACAGTTATTCAGCTTCTTTGGGGGGAGCCAATGATCTACCAGTGATCTAACGCAGACGTCCAGTGATGTACTGGTAGATCATGATCTACCTGTTGGACATGCCTGTTTTAGTACATTGCTCAGGGGTATTCAGCAGTAAAGACATAATATATGCTGCTACGTTTAGTGTACAGATTTCAAGGATATTTTCCTCAGGGAACTTGCTCATGTTTGCAAAGAAACCTCCATGCATATGGGCCTGAGGACCCTGACTATTGCCTTTCAAGGACCCAAATCCTGCCTTAAAATATGCCCATCATTTCTCTGCTGCCGCACATTTTAGGACATGAACGGATAGGTGGAATAAGCTACCCTTTGAGCAACTTCTTTGCCATTACTGACCTCACTTAAGTATGGCCTAGGGCTCCTACCGGTAGGGCCATAGATTTTTTAAAAAACCCACATAACCACACTACTTTAGTGAATGATGTGTGGAGGTAGAATTGCATGATAAAAAGAAGGGCTACACAGCCAATCACAGACTGAGTTATAATAATCCCAACTTGTTTGACTTCCACTCTTCTGCAGGGGACCAGCTACATTTATTGTATTAAAATGCTAAATAAAAGAGGAGACAAATGTTTAACGAGACTTATAAATCTTTGAGGTGCTATATGGTAATCTTTATTTTATTCATACCTCATCCAGCATTTTCTTAGATAGGATTATTGTATCTTACTGTGTATTGCATATTCTGCTTGCGATTAATAAAGTACCTGTGGAGTTCCTCAGATTTTTTCCCTGGGATTAGTTTATATATTTTTGGTGGATGGATTCCTTTGTGTAAAGTAGCTTGTTTGAAACATACTGAAACATACTGTTGCATACAATAATCTCCACGAGCTGACTTGCCAAAGGGATGGGTTGATGTTCTTAGCCCATCCACTCCTGTCAAACAGGTGCCTGACTCTGTTGAAGGTGACTGTGCCAGTCATCTGTTCTGTGAGTTCCATGGAGTGACCCAGTCCCATCAAGGGTCTCCATCATATGGGAGGATTTCATTTTATTTTTACCCCAGTGCATCACTCTGCTTGGACATACAGGGACGAATCCTAAAAGGATTGCCTGCAGTTGCCAAATAAAAGTGAAATATATGCCTCTGTACTCTTGTGTTGAAAGTTTATTTTAATTCAGTTGACACAATTATAAAAATGTCTGGTAGAATGTCGTGATGCTCCAGATCCACCCAGGTAAGCCTTTTATTTTTTACAGTCTTTATATTCAGTAGTTAAATAAAATGCTATTTTGACTGGCCAGAATAGCATTAAGGTAAAATGAATGTAACTGCATTTTAGCTGCATTGGCTGTGCTGAATAGCTGTGATTAAGCTCAATCACACATGTATCTGGAATGGTAGTTACATCTGTATTCTGCCTCTGCAGCTGTTTGCTAGGATGGCTGATGCATCCACTTGCATCTTTTGAACCATCTTATAGTGAAATATCTCTTGAGACTTCCGTAGGATCTTAATTTGGGGTGGAAGTTCCCTGCAAGATGAATTGTAGCCTTCCTTGAAACAATATACATTGGGGAACAATTAGAATTGATTTGGTTTTAAAATGCATATCTTTACCCATTTCACTATAAACTGATTTTGCTGCAAGTCTAATAAGCACAAAAGCTCACACAGTTTAACTTGCTCCAGGATGTTTGTTCCATCCTAATTCTGCCTTCGCTCATCTCTGCAAGAGCTTCCCTTACGCTTTTCAAGGGTGTTGTTTCCTTGCTTGCTGCAGTTGTTTTTCTTTTTTATTGTAGGATCGGGATACTCACCTCTAGAAGATGATGAAGACGTGTATGCACACAATAGATATAAAGGTGAATGCTTTGCTTATATACTAATGAGGATCACCCATTGCCAAGAAAGCTTTTTTATCCTTTTTCTGCTTGGAGCATGAAGCCTTAGGGTATGTCTGTACCAGCCAGATTTTTTTGCACGGTTTGTTTTATTCTGTGAATGCCCTATCATGTTTTGAACTCCAGTGCTATGTTGCTGTGGTTTTGTTTGTTTCGAATCCATGAAAATACGTGTATTTACATCATTAATACTCTTCTGCAAAATATTCAAACTGGTTTGAATATTTTGAACCCCCAAAATAATGATTGTGCACAAGTCATGTATGGTGTCCTTCACTTTCAGATAATCTTTATTCTCCCATCTTACTCATGCCTGCTTATTTAGCAGTCTTAACAGATATAGTCTCAAGTTCATTGTCCCTGGTTCTGATTTTGTAGAGCAATGCATAGGATGAGTCTGACATGTAGGTGCAAAAATCTGGCAGCCTTTCTTCCAAAGGAAAGAAATTTGGGGGGGGGGGGGAGAGAGAACCACAGTTACTGTAAACGCAATATAAACCACATGGCTTACTAGCTGGATATATGGAGAGAGGTAGGAATTTAAAGCTGCCATGGAGATGTGCTAACATAGTCACAGCCTTGGAATTGCCAGACTTCATGTGTGTTTGAATTTTCTGTACTTGTTGCTGTTGAACAGCAGAGGATGGTAGAAGCACTACTCATGGATTCTCTCTCTTTTTTCAAGGAAAAGTTTCTAATTATCTGACTTCAGTTTTTGGAGATGGAGCAGATAGTTCATGTTAATTAAAAATAAGCTCCTTTCTTCTTTCATGCACCATAGCATCAAAATTAAAAGTTGTCTGTGATCTCAACCTGTTTGATGATACTTTACTGAGTTTTTTCCATAGCTTTTCTATAGTATCAGTTCTTCTCCACACACACACACACCCTGGAAAAAGTATGCTAATTATGAAGCAGGCAATCCTAAGAATTCACAGGTAATCTCACAACCTTTATTAAGAGGATAGTGTTTGCTAGTGACAACTGAAAGTGAAATGGGTTGTTGTTTTCATTTAGCAAGCTTGCAAAAGCCCCACCTACCATTCTGCCCCCAATGCATATTTTTGATAGAGCAAAACCAGTTTTTTTTTACATACAATGGCATACTTAGATATTATTTGGAATGAAGCAACTTTCTTATGGCTGAGTGCTTCTCCGACATGGATTATGTTCCATACATTTGTAATTACCCATGTTGAAGGGAAGTAATTAGAGAGCTAGTGAGTTTTCTGTGTGTTTACCTTTGTGTACTTCAGCATAAACAGGATTCTTCAATCCACACCACTATCTGTCTCGGCACGCCTAACCTTATTCATCCTTAAATCTATTGGATTGCACCTGCATTTTGCTGTCTGAACTTTGGCTAATAGGGTTACCCATTCTGTGGTCCATCAAAATCTGATGGAGTAATAAAGCTATAGGAGTGCTCAGGGTAGAATGTGAAATCCAAAAGAACAGAAGCTGGTGGTATCATAAAAAGTAGACCTTAGAGCGTAATATTTTGAAAGAATGGCAATTGGAACCTTCATGTAGGTGGTGCCTGTAACTCTGTTCATGACAAAAATCCATCCTAGTAATTGCCACTTGCTTCATAAACAAAACCCACCACATATCCTGTGAGCTGAGCTCACAACTTAGCAACACAGTGGACTAGGAGGCAAGCATATTGTTGCATAAGATCACCACAACTAGGGTAAGAAGAATCTTATTTGCAAGATGAGTAGTCTTGTGTGGTCTGTAATCTCCAATCCTTGGTGTGTTGTGGGTGGGCTCTATTATGGGTGGAGACACTATGGCAGTGGCACCAGAGCAGTGGTGTCTGTCATCATGTAGTTGAAAGCTACCAGTTGCATTATCGTAGGAGTGGGAGGCATCTTGCTGTGGCCCAGTGATCATAGACTATGTGGAGCTGCCTTTGCAGGTGGTCGAGAGATTTAATTTCAGTATTCAGCTGCCAGGCTGCAGACTGGAACTAGGTGCTGTCCCTGTATTATACCAGAGCTTCATAGATTGCATTGGCTCAAAGTGTTTCTGAGCTCAGTTTCAAAGTATTAGTTTTAAAAAAAACCCACTTATGATGTTGGGACTGGGGTATCTAAAAGGTTGCTTCTGCATTCCGCAGTGACTTTGAGAATTGTATCTTGACATAACTCCAAAGTTAATAAGAATTTCATATGCTTGCATTATGTATTCCTGTAATGCTTTACTCCTTGCATCCAGTCAGTTGAATATGTCATTTCTGTTTCAATATGCAGTAGAACCTCTATACAAGAGCATATCCAATGCATTTCAGATCTCAGAAGTTCAGAAAAAAGGAGTCTCTGTGCTTGTGTCTATATATGTCAGGAATATATATTCTTTATTGAATAGGCTGAAAATGTCCCTTAATCTGGTACACCCATGCTTGTGTCTATAGCAGGCACCCCCAAACTGCGGCCCTCCAGATGTTTTGGCCTACAACTCCCATGATCCCTAGCTAACAGGACCAGTGGTTGGGGAAGATGGGAATTGTAGTCCAAAACATCTGGAGGGCTGAAGTTTGGGGATGCCTGGTCTATAGTATCCTACCATTGGTAGAAACAATGTGGTAAGTATTCTTTCATTCCTCTGCAAGTGCAGAAATTTTACAGAGCAAACTCCACCAACCCAAAACTAGAGGACTGCAGCCAATATTTTGGCTGGTGGGTTTCAATACATAGAATTCAGCACCACTACCCTGCTGCCCTTCTACCACCTTGCAGCTACCTAATCAGCAGACCATGGGATAATCTCCCTTAATCTCTTGCCTCCATCCCTAGCACATACTTCCCCCATCACCCATCTCTCTCTTGCATGTTTGCCTTTTACTGTGACTCATTTTTAAAGGTAGCATTGAGCCTTGAAGAAAAAGGTTCATGAGATTCCTTTGCCTGGAGTCGTGTTTAAACTGAATTGCCTTGGCTGTATGTGCGTTGTTAAGCACGTTAATTCATCAGTTTGGATGCTATGTGTAAGTTTTTGTCGCACACCCAGTATTACATTGTAGACCAGCCCCCTCTCTCCAGCGCTGCCCCCAGTCTTGATCTCCCTTCCGGATGCATACGCCATAGGCACATAGCTGCCAAGTTATCCCTTTTTTTTAAGGGAAATTCCCTTATGCTGAATAGGCTTCCTCGCGAGAAAAGGGAAAACTTGGCAGCTATGTATAGGCAAGACCCCACTGCCTCAAGGACAGTGCAATATCGATTCATCATACATCAAATAAGACTTGGCTTAATAAGCAAGATTCCATTATTTGGGATAATCATTACTTCTAACTCTTGGACACAGAACTTAAAATCCAGCATTATTTTTTTAAAATCATTTTAAGTAAATATATGAGCTTTAACCAAATGGAATATAGTTTGCAGAGTGGGTTTTTAAGTGGCATGTTTGTGTGTTTGTGCATGCATGTGTGTGTGCGTACACACGCACACACTTTACAGATTGATCTGTAGGAAATATTTTCTGTGAAATAGGAGAGTAACAGTGCAATCCTATACATGTCTAATAAGAAATAAGTCCTATGGAGTTCAATGGGGCTTACTCCCAGGTGACTTTGGGGTTAGGATTGCCATCTAAGCGAAGTAAACAATATGCCACATACGCAGTTGTTTTTATTGTGTGGTTGTCAATCACCTTATGACTTATGTGAAAGGTGGTTCATAAATTATTATTTTTTAAAACAACATTTTATACTTGTTTGATTTGAATTCATTAGATTGATTTCTTTTTGAGGAGAAAAATTTAACAAAATATCTAATAATTCTAACTGTCCACATGGTGGCAGGCTTAATCCGCAAGCAGGAAACTAAGGGGTCAGTGCTCATCATCCCACTGCACCCGTGCTAGTCATTCCTTTGAGTTTTAGTGGCTCAAGATTTGAACAGAAAATATAATTCACATGCCACACATAGAAAGCAACTGCCTTTGGTGCTATTACTTTGGAGGGAGTCTATAATCATCTTGCAGTCTACCTCTCTGTGTGTAATTTTATGTTCTCTTTTTCTTCTCAGTAAACTCTAGTCCAACACCACTTTTAAACATGTGGGTTTTATCCAACAATGTGCATGCAGAACTCCATTCAAGCAAGGAGATTTCCTCTCCCCTTCACCAACACCCCCCCCCCAAATGTGCTCTGGACGGTTCCCCAACCCTCTGGCACAGATTTTGAATGTTGGGGTAGAGGAGAGGAAAGTTCCATCGCACAAACAAGTGGAATTGCAGCCTTAGATACTGTCCTGTATTATTGTGCATTTTCTTTTTCCTCTTATGAATGCACATACGTCTTTCACCAGATACACCATGGTGCTCTCCTATCAAGGTGAAATACGGCTATGCCAGCTGCAGAAGCCCTCACGGAGGGTATTATAAAAACGTCTTGGGAACGAAATGTGACATTCGTTGTCAGAAAGGCTATGAGCTGCACGGTCCCCAGGAGCTTATGTGTCAGTCAAACAAACGCTGGTCTGGCAAAGTTTTGTGCAAACGTGAGTGGATCATTACTTTGGCTCTCAGTTCAGTTGTTTCTGACTAATCAGCCTATATCTACTAGAGAGGCAAGAGTTAAATCTTTTTACACAGCAAAAATATTACGGTAACTCTGTTTCTCTATGCACTTTTATCAATGCTTTGTTTTTGTTTTTGTTGCACATACAGAAAACATCCGCAAGGCGGTCACCAAGGACAATCTCCTACCACAATGCTAGGGAACCTGTGGGGATCCTCCAGGTGTTGTAGGACTCACACTCTCACCAGCCCCACCCCACTATAGGGTTGTATAAATGCTGATATGTGAGCTCTTAACAGCCTCACCATCTACTGTCTTAAAGCAGAATATTTTAAATACTTTTTTTGTAACAATATCCTTGCCAGGACAGCTAAATAAGACCCAGTTTTACAATATGGAAATACACTTCGTTGCCTTCAACATCACCATTCCCAGGTTAATCCAAAGCACAAATTGCTCCAAGTGTAATATAGCAGCAAAACAAGGCACACCTTGATAATGTCCCTTTTGTGCCTGCCAGCTCTAGATGGCTCAAACAAGCCACTCAAGAAAGAGAGAGATAAACACACATATGCATAGATCTGTTTTGAAAGCTTAATGCTCAATTCGTTGGGATCACCGTCCAACATAAGGCTGTCCACTTGAGTTTTGGCAATTCCCTCTTCCCTGAGCATTTCCACAGCAGACCCGGGGCAGGGGGGGGGGCAGGACTGCTCACTTACTTTGGGATCTGTGCCTTAGTCTGTGTGTGCTCATGTTTTAAAGGCAATGCAGCCATTTCAAAGTGCGTACATGAGAAGCGAAGTACCCCCTGCATCCATTACTTTGGCAGAGGTAGACGGTGTGTTTGCCAGGGGGTTATTCCAGCCATTATTTTCTCTCTCTCATTGGCCCTAATGGGGGGGGGGAGAGAATAAGCCCACCAGTTCCAGGATTTTTCTTACCTTTCCTGGGAGCAACAGCTGGGGCTTTGGATCATGCAAATTCAAGGCCTCCACTGACGTGCCATCAGCTTTGGACTGGAAGATTGTTTCATGTTACATGTACATTAACCATGAAGAACACATGAGAGCTGCAGGGTGAAGTATTGGAAAGTGACTCCACTAGTAGTGCATTGCTTTGAAAGTCCTCATATTTTATCACTTAATCAACACTGACATGCATTTGATGTACTGCTTTTCGGTGAATAGGTATATCTTTGCATATAGTGCAAAGTTTTTTTTAAAAAATATCCTCAGTAATTTGATGTCTCCCCCCCCCCCCCTGTAGAAAAACGTTGCCCAACCCTTTCGATGCCAGGTAACGGAGGATTCAAGTGTTTAGATGGTGCATATTATAACTCCAGGTGTGAGTATTATTGTTCACCAGGATACCAATTAAAAGGAGACCGAATAGTACAATGTATGGATAACAAACTTTGGAGTGGACGACCAGCTTCTTGTGTTGGTAAGTGTGGCCTGGGAGGATGTGCAGAGATTGCCCACCGTAGCAGCACAACTGCTGCTTTGCAGTTATATTGCTGCAGCTAAAACTAGATTCAGAGCTTGCCCATGGTCAGGGATGATGGGAGTTGTAGTCCAGCAGCATCTGGAGTGCACAGGCTCCCCAGCCCTGGGCTATAGAGTGTATATTGAGAAGAGGGGTAGTGCATTGTTAGGGTGTGGGAGACCTGGGTTCAAATTCCCACTCAGCCATGAAACTCTACTACTACTACTATTCTTCAATCCAGTCTACCTCACAAGGTTGTTGCAAGGGTAAACAAAGGTGCATAAGAACCACAGGTGGCTACCCCTGCGCTCCTCGGAGGGAGGGTGGGATAGAAGTAAACGATTTCTCTTTAAATGGCTTGACAGTGGGTTTGATAGATTATTTTCTCACAAACCTACCAGCCTGGCAGAACTGCAGTGCACACTTTTGCACTCTGAAAGTAAAGATGACACTACCGGATATGAAACATTTTATCATTAAAAAAATAATAATATCAGGGACACTCCAGTGTCTGTTATCTCCTGTCGATGCTCTTCTGACCTTTGTGAAAATGTTTGTGAAACAACATTGGAGGCTGTCTAGGATGACTTTGCTGAAACGGTGTCTCACTGTCTTTCATTTATTTGGTTTAATAGTTTCTCCTTATGTGGCTCAAATTAAATTTGTGGCTTTTTTAAAAAAAACATTGCTGCAGATAAGAAATCCCAGTTGAGGAAGTTCCAATTAGTCATGACTTCTCATAATTCTGCCCTCTCCATTACAAATTAATGGGAAGACAGGGGCTTGTGTGTGTGCTTGTATAGCGATTATGTCTAAGCAGTTAAAATGGCTTAAAACACTGTGGTCCAGCAAGAAGAGTTCACTGATCCATGAGTGCTTGGAGATGCAGTTCCTATAGTAACCGAAGTCTGGTGTCTTAAGTAGCTGAAATTAATAGTAATACGGGGGAACGATGGTCCTCTGCTATAGGAGACTCATAAACACATATCAGAAACACTGCGTTTTCCAGGAACGTTCCTCGTTTCATTTAATTCTGTGTATGCACATATTTAGGTAATAGCTTAAGCACTGAGAATTTGGGTCCTCACACACACAACTGCTTTACCCGCAGAACTGCTTGTTCTCATGTGCATTGCAAGCAGCTTGCACTGACAATTTTGCACCAGCAGCTACATGTCATTTTGTGTGTCCTTTCTCAGACTTCATTGAGAAGGGCTGCAGTTGTATAATGAACCACCACCTTCTGCTAATAGGAAGTGTACCAGAAGACTCCTTTGCAATGAACAGGGAGCAGCTGCCCTGCAGTGGGAGAGCAATCTAGTGTACTGACTCTTTAATGCTGCTTCATGCATTACATTACTTCTCCTATCCCTCCCCACAGCATATATCATGCTCAAAAACAGTGCTATTTTTTAGGAAACAGGGGTGCCGGAACTCACCATGAACGCCTCCCTTGTTCTGTTATGGCGGCAATGGCACCCACCTGAGAGGTACCAGAACTGAGTTCTGGTGAGTTCCCTGAAAGAGAGGACTGCTCAAAACATCATGCATCAGGAAGCCTGTGTCATTGGGCCCATATAGTAGGACCCAGCCCTTTGATACAGGATACTGTCAATAGCCTTACATTGCATTTAGGTGGCAAAATTCATACAAAATGTTTTTAGAGGTGTCTAGGTGAAGTTGCCTCTAAACATGCAAGTAGACCTTTTGCATTCAGAACTGCTCTCTAGAATAAAGTAGATATTCAATAATTAGAATGCATCAATACACTGAAAAGTAATTTTTATATAAAGTGCTTTTAAAAAAAACATCAGAAAGTTCTGGAGATTAGAGGAATTTTCAGGTGCATAAAAATGGAAGAAGAAAAAACAAGGGTGTGTGTGTGTGTGAAACCATTTCAGTGCTTTCCTGAGCTGCTTGCTTTTAATCTCAAGATGATACCTTCTTTTTCCCCAATAATCTCCATTTGGTGTTATTGATGTTGTGCCAGAGTCAATTTTAAGTGTCCTGGTAGCAGCTTGATGATTAACTTGTTCAAGATTATTTCTGCACTGTTTGCTTTGCCTGCAGGATATCATCTTAAACCAAGTGTGGCTGTGCTATTATACCCGTGTGTTTATTTTCAGATATGGAGCCGCCTAGAATCCAGTGCCCAAGTGTAAAGGAGAAAACTGCAGAGCCCAATAAACTGACAGCCAGAGTGTTCTGGGAAACCCCAGAGGGAAGGGACACTGCAGATGGCATTTTGACAGAGTGAGTGGAAATGTGTGAACTAACTAAAGTATATAAAGATATGGGTTGGATTTAATACACATTCACCCCTGGAAGTCTGTATGTGCCCATAGAACTTGTATTTCAAGTGTTCCTGGTCTGTTTGGTACAGGCAGAGCAAATCCGGCTGCACAGGTGATTTCTGATTCAGGGGTTGTGCTTCAGCAGTAAATCTACAGATAAACCTCCATAGGGACCGTTTTTGCATTCTGTTATATTTGCTGCCAGTGGGCAATTTTGGAAAAGGATATATTGCACTGCTATAATCTGAGCTGCACACTGAACATGAATCTTCTAGATTGCATTCCCTAAAAGGTCCTGTCTCTGCAACAATAATAATTATTCTTTGCAACATTTTCTTTCTTTTTAGTGTTATTTTGAAAGGACTACCACCGGGATCACATTTTTCAGAGGGTGATCACAAGATCCACTACACTGTGTTTGACAGAGCCGGGAATAAGGGAACGTGCAGATTTTATGTTAAAGTTAAAGGTAAGAACATTTGCTGTTGGGGTTGGGGGAAGCACAGGCATCAAAGTTAGGCCCTATTTATTTATATCTTACCTGGAGGAGCATGGCTGCTGCTGCTGCTGCTCCTACTTTTGCAGTTTCTCTGATGGTATTTGGTGCATGTGATCTTCCTTAACCAGGTGGGTACAATGCCAGGAGGTTGTGGCATCACTCCATTATACTTCCTGATGTGGGAATATATTTAAAATGATATGCCTCTATTCAATTTTCCTAAGCTAGGTTCTGAACTGAGACCTGCAAACTTGCCCCCACTTTGTATTTATTTTTAGATGCCAGGTAAAAACTGCTCCCTTTTGGGGGGATGGGCTTTTGGAAGCTGATTTCTGAGGTTTGATTAATTGTTTTAATCTTTATTATGTGCTATATTTTATGTTGCCTTAATTGGGTGTAAATCATCCTGTGACCATTTTCGTGAAGGGCATAATGGAAATATCTTAATAAGTAATTAAAACTATTTACAGGTAGGTAGCCGTGTTGGTCTGAGTCGAAACAAAATAAAAAATTCCTTCAGTAGCACCTTAAAGACCAACTAAGTTTTTATTTTGGTATGAGCTTTCGTGTGCATGCACACTTCTTCAGATACACATAATTAAAACTATGTTCCACAGTTTTTGATGATGGCTAGGCGAGAGGTGCCAAAAAGAGCCCTTGTGAATGGTTCCATCTTCACTAGTTTGAGTTCTACCAGGGTATGTCGCTGATAAGAGCGGCTATGAATAATTAGTGGAATGCCCTTGTTTTTAGTGTTGGAGGAAGCAATGCTTAAGAAATGGCTTCTACATACAGAATAGCCTGTCTGAGAGTTCAAGCTTAGTGACTGATATGCAACAGGAATTGTGCATACTTTGTTATTGCTGCTGCTGCTGCCGCCATCACCCTTCACCAAATAGGGCATTTTGCAAAAAATAAAAAAATCTCAATACTGTTGTTAAAATCATAACATTAAAACCACAGAACCAACCAATAAGAAAATTAGCATCACAAAGGTACTGGGTTGTTTGGGACATAGCAATGTCTTCTTGCTTGCCGCGGGATCACATTCATCCAGTGCTTTACCAGCTGCACTGGCTCCCGGTGGAGTACAGGATCAGGTTTAAGGTGCTGGTTTTGACCTTTAAAGCCCTATGCGGCTTGGGACCCTCGTACCTACGGGACCGCCTCTCCTGATATGCCCCATGGAGGACCTTAAGGTCCACAAACAACAATATTCTGGAGATCCCGAGCCATAAGATGGCTAGATTGGCCTCTACTAGAGCCAGGGCCTTTTCAGTACTGGCCCCAACTTGGTGGAACGCTCTTTCCCAGGAGACCAGGGCCCTGCGGGATTTGTCATCTTTCCGCAGGGCCTGCAAGACAGAGCTGTTCCGCCTGGCCTTTGGGTTAGACTCAGCTTGACCCCTGTGTTTTTCCTCCCTCATGGCTTGGATTTATGGAATACTTGAATTGAGGCTGCACTTTAAATTTTAATACGGTATTTTAATCTGTATTTTAATTAATTGTTTTTATGTTTTATTGTAATTCTGTTGGTGTCAGCCGCCCTGAGCCCGGTTTTTGACTGGGGAGGGCGGGGTATAAATAAAATTTATTATTATTATTATTATTATTATTATTATTATTATTATTATTATTATTCTGCAGTCTGGTTATGCAACAGCCCTTGCTCGGGCAGTGGAACAGAGCAGCCCCCTTGCTATGTATACTTTGCTCCACTTGCTATGTATACTTTGGAAAAACAGGCAGAGAGCCGGGCCCACAGTTCTAGCTGTTGTGCCACTAAATGGCTCTTGGGGGAGTCTTGTACCACTGCAAGAGGAAATTGGTAATATAGAGGTTGTATTAGAAGCTATGGTCTCTGCATATTGCAGCAATTAGCATTATTCTATGCATTAGCAATTGAGTGTGTCAGGTCTAAACTCTGCCATGCTGGTGTAGCATAAGCTCAGGGCTGTTAACAATATAAGAAATATCAGGCTATACCATGCATCAGTTAATATATGTGAATGACACACCTGTGTGTGTTAATGAATCTATATGTGAAACCGATTATAAAATCAAAAGATGATGATGTCTCCTGAAGGCTAAAAAAAAAAAAAACCCATGCAATGGCATTTTCATTTCATAGTAGTTATGTATTTGGAGAGAAAATGAATCACTGAATGCTCCTCATTTTGTGTTTACAGTCAGACGTTGTGGGAAACTGAATGCTCCAGAAAATGGCTACATAAAATGCTCTGGTGACGGGGATAATTATGGCGCAACCTGTGAATTTTCCTGCATCGGTGGATACGAATTGCAGGGAAGTCCAGCACGAGTTTGTCAGTACAATTTAGGCTGGTCAGGAACGGAGCCAACCTGTACACGTACGTAATGAATAATTCCAGTAAAAGAGCAGCACATGGGGTGGCAGGATTGTGTGTATTGTGGGAAGACTTGCTTAGCACAAACATTGTAATTGTTCCACACGCTTCAACACTTACAATTGTTCACTGGGTTTTGGATAGCAAGCTGTTTATGCAGGGTTAGGCAAGTGAGATGTTGCTAATGAATCATGATCTCCGTGTTATAAAACTTACCTGTCTATTGACGATAACATGGGATACAAATCTGTGGTTAAGCCTAAATGCGGTATTTTATTGTGTTAATGCCAAGACATTTCTCACCTTTTCCAGAGGTGTTCAGTCGCCCTGATCCACAGAAGCTTGTGGGAAGTTGCACAAATGCAGTGAGGTTTTTATGTTATTTCCTAATCACCAGTTTTATATTCCCCATTACAAGCTGTTTTAAAAACTCATATTCATGTTTAGAAACAGCTTGCAATGTAGCATTAGCAGGCAAGGGTGCTGGGGAGCTCTGCCTGGATATGTAAAAGAAGCAGCTTTACTTAACACACACATTAAAGAGCTGTCTGTGCTACATCCATTATATACGGATTTCCTTTCTCTGACTTGAGATTTCTTTGCATCTCTCTCCTGTTCTCATTCTATTGATCTCTTTCTCTTTCTTGATAGGAATTGATTACCAAACATCCGCCCACATTCTCCTGCCAACTCAAAACATGTGCAGATTTTGCAAAGTAAATACCACTTAGCATCTGGAAGAAGCAGTAATTTGTTGCAGGTTGTGAGTGAAAAGATTTAAGTGTGATTCTTTTCCTGTATTCTGGCTGCTAGATCAAAGATACTTGGCAAGATATGTATGCAGAGCACTTAAGTATTATGAACATCTGTATCATTAATGGCTAGCAGACTTCCTACGAGCTGTGTTTACCAGGGAGGAGCCCAAGCCAGGCCCCAGGTTTAACCCTCAGCATGGCTAGCTAAACTATCTTAAAGGATAGGAAAAATCTTGCCTCAGATTCTGGAGAGGTGGTACCATTAAGAGTAGAGAAACCTTTGATGAGCCAATGGTCTAACTCAGTAAAGGTGTTCTCATACATTTAGAATGTGATAAACCAATATGCCAGTATAATGTCATAATATTTGGCATTACTTAATGTTGCATGCAGAGGTAGCATTGTGTCCAATCCCTAAAATCAGGACTGCCCAGATGTGTCCCAGTAATCACAGGCATTGCTGGGTGATTGTGCATGAAACAGGCTTCAAGGACCCCACACACTCTGTGAGCCTGTGTGGTGTCAGGTCAAGACTTCTCTTGATTGAATGCTTGCCTTATTTGAATCTCTTGCATATTTTGTGTAGGGAAGAAAAATACTTTTAACCAATCCGTTAAAGCAGAGATAGCAACATGTGGCCTCCTAGCTTTTGTTGGATCATAATTCCCATCATCCCTGATTTCCTGGCTAGGTCTGATAGAAACTGGAGTCCTACAACATATGGAAGTTCACAGTTTGCCTGCCCATGTCAAAGTCTGCCTCATGATCTAATGACACAAATAGGTGGGGGGTTAGTTATCCAAAGAGAGTGCTTGTAATGTACATGCCACCACAAGGCAATTTTCAATAATCGTCATGACATGTTTACATGCTAGTTTGAACACTGGAAAAAATAACATCTCTGCAACACAAGTATCTGCAGCAGAATTTGTCCGGATCCTCTACCAGAAATGAACAACAACTGTACATTTCCTGAACTTGTGCAAATTTCTGATAATCCAGAAAAGATCTAAGGCTATAACCCTTCAGGGCTTTATCTGGGAGTGAATTCAGTTGAAACCAGAGGGATTTGCTTATGTTTAAAATGCATAGTCTCAGGCTGCACATCTTGCTTTTGAGTTTTCTGTTGCTGTTAAGAATTGAGCTACCATTTAAAACCTTGGTGTTTGAGAACATTATGGCTTCTTTCAATCTGCTCTGTCCTCTGTTGAATTCCATGACCAAATCAGTTGCCATTATCTCCAGTTAAGGTTGAAAAGAGGTCTATTATCATGATTATCATTATCTTCTTGCTTGTAATTTCAGCCATGAACATTAATGTTGGCGTGAGGACTGCAGCAGCCCTCCTGGACCAGTTTTATGAGAAACGGAGGCTGCTCATTATATCCACTCCGACTGCAGCCAATTACTTCTATAGATTGCAATTGGGAATGCTGCAGGTGAGGCACAGCTCCACTTTAGCTCCCAAAATAGGGTAGATGAACCGTGTCTTTAACAGTGCATTAACTTTTATATAAGTCTTGAGAGTCCCTTACATTACAGGACCATAATATTAAGCACACATTGCAGAAACTCCCATTACGATTAATCCACTTGATGTTTATCTCCAATTCATATCTTTATTACTTTAGCCAGCGCTGTGTGGTTTAGATCTCCGGCACGTGACTGTGATTGAGTTGGTTGGAGTCTATCCAGCACAGCTGGGAAGAATAGGCTTGAGACTGATGCCTCCTGCGCTGGCTTTGCAACTCAGGTAAATTAAAAACTCTCTGTTGATAATAATCCAGAATTGTTCCCCCACCCCAATATTGCCCTTTAATGTCTTGATTGCACTTTTAGGGAAGCACAATATTTGTTGAAAACAAAACTAACAATGTGAGATTCCCTTGAGCAAACCGAATCCCTGAACATAAATTCTGCATGGGTTGGAGAATATTTCTCAAGGAGACGTGGTGCAAATTTTATAGTCACCAAGCAGTGTATAGAAAGTATATGCATGTTCTGATGTTTAATCTTGCGATCCATTTTTCTGAAGCAGAGCTCTGTTTTATACCAATTACTATGTCCAGCCCACATAAAAGCCTGCCTTTGTAGACTCAAAAGTTATATGATAAACACCATGCATGCTTCTTCCATGGCAGCTGGGGGTGGAAATGCTGCTCTACTTACTACAGAAGATTGGCTTTTCCTATGCTTAGAGCTGTACAAATGGGATGCTCAAGTTGCCACTATATCAGGGTGGTAAACCTCTGGCCCTCCGATGTTGCTGGAGTCTAACTCCAGCCGTTTGACCATTAACTACAATGGGAGCTGGACCCAACATCAGGAGCGCCCCAGGTTAGCTACCTCTCCATTGCAGAATAAGGGGATCAGCTGCTTCATTCCACAATTGAGGGTCATAGCTCATATTGATACCAGGACATAATTGGCAGGATCATGCTAGTGTTGAGTTCAAACCCTATTGCAAGGGGAACCAGTGGTTGTTCTACTTTTCCTCAGCACAAATGTGTTGCACAAGGTCAGTTTGCACTGTGTTTCAGGGTTAGGAGGGTCTTTTCTGCTCATAAGAATGTAGTGGCCCCACTGCGCATATACCAGTCATTTGGAAGAGTAGGGAAATGATGGGAGTTTTCAGCACTGCATCAGTGGCTGGTGCTGCTTACTCTCAAGGTTGTAAAGAGGAAGTAGGGATGGGCAGGCTTTTATCAACACAGTGATAAAAACAGAAGGCGTGGTCCTTCTGAAAACAACAACCAGTGGACAAAATATTGAGCAACTTTCATAGATGTAACACGATAACTTGTGCAAGATTGAGTGTAGCAGCTTTTATTTGAAGATTGGACAATTGTCTTTTTAATACATGCTTTAAAATTCATGGTCTTAAATTGTATATTGACTGGCTGACTGTGGCCAGTTGTGCATAATCTTTCTTTCACTTTAAAAAATATCTGAAAAGGGGCATTGTTCTTTCTCATACTTCATTGCAATGGATAGGTATGGCCATTCAGCGGCGGAGCATGTCTTCATGGTGCCTGGGGTGCAGGGAACACAACAGGGCAGGTGTCCTTCCAATCAGTTAGGATTGGACTGATTGGAGGGATACCTGGTTGTTACGCCCTGCTAGGCCCACACTGCTTTGCAAAGCTGGGATGTGGGTTCGGACTTTCAAAGCAGCATGGGGCTGGCAGGTGCAGCGTGAGGAGCAAAAGGTGCTCAGGGCAACAGCACATGGTGAACATACATGTAATGTAGCTGCTTATTTTAAAAGTAAACCAGCTGCTTCTCTCCATATTTTCAGGTTGTTACTCCGCATTCCCCACTATAACTTCAATATGGTGGTGGTTGATAAACATGGTGTGGACAAAGAACGATATCCTTTCCCAGCGACTCCTGCTGAGCTCTTTGCTCTCATTGATGCTTTCCCTTTGAGAAAAGAAGAAATGAAACTGCAAGCAGAAGCTGGCCAGTCCTGTCCCTGAGTCTGGATTACAGCCATTTGCGTGGCGGTATGTTGCTTCTCTCCCTGCCCCTCCGGTGCTACTACACAAAGCATGGTATTATGGAAGTCACTGATGTACAGATTCTTTTTTTAAAAAAAAAATGAATGTATGTTTGTGTTTAGCTTTGTGTGTGTGTGTTGTGGAGCTTCATTTATTTAGCATTTTACATAATGCCTCTTCACTATTTCCAGAGATTTCTAAGAAAATCTACAGAAGAGAATGAAAATATCAAATTACCTTGGTTAGGTTTCCAGGAATGCCTTTGAACGTTGCTCCCTGTGTAAATGTTTCCTTTTCTTTTTACACATCTTTAATAAAGATGTTGTTTTGCAGTTTATGGTTTTAATCTTAAGCATTTGGGTATGGAGTAACTACAGACAGTGCAAAGGCTTTATATTTAAGATACTCCCAAGGAATGGAGGCAAAGAAATAAATGTGGAATTATGTCTTGATTATCAAACTTCATTTGGCAGAGTTTATAATTAGTAGCTGCAACTTCTCTTTTCTGGCTATACTCCTTTATTCTGGGGCAGGGCATAAGCAGGAATTGCAGGCTGTGGCTTAGTTTGTTTTAAATTTACCAAAGAAGTAATGTCATTAACCATTTTTAAATGTTGTTCCCACTTTAGCGGCCTTCCCATAACTTTTTGTCTTGCAAGTGTTTGGGGACTACAGCTCCCATCAGTCATGCATGACAAATGCTCTGGGATGATGGGAGCAGGCCTTGGCGATGTATTGATACATCACTCAGGACTAGAAGTGGCGGCTGCTTCACCCAGCAGTATAGTGTGGGTGAAACTGCCTCTGCTGAGTCCCTCTGCCACCAGCACCCAACGCATGAAGGAGAAACGAGCTGCGGCAGAGGGACTCTGGAGCAGTGGCGGTTTCACCCAAAATATACCACCGCCTCTGGTCCTCATACCACTGAGGGAGGAACAAGCTACATTGGCCAGGGCCGATGTAGCTTGTTTCTCCCTCGGCTCCCCACAACTTATCTGTTCAGAGGCATGCAGCTCCTGCTCCTCAACGGAGCCCCACTTGGCCTCTGGCTTGTACCAGCTGGAGGCAGGGTCCGTTGCACTTGAGGGAGCCCTGCAGATGGCGCCTGTCAGGTTCCATCAGTAGGGCTTCCTCTGTCTCGCTCCCAGGAGAAAGAGATCGCTTGTCTGCCGGCCAAGGCGGAGGGAGCCTTGCACACAGCTGGTGTGAGTTGGAGGCAGGGTGGGGGCTCCTATAAACATCTCCATTCAAGGGCATGTGGCTGCCTGCCCTTCAACAGAGATGTCAGCCGGAGGGCAGGAGCTCCTCCGCCCCTGGGGTGAAACTGCCTTAGCTCCCATGGTGAAAGCTGCAGCAATTTCAGACCGCGCCTCACGGGCTGGGGCCAATGCAGCTTGTTTCAACATTGCAGTGTTTTGCCAGAGTGCGATGTTCGGTCTGGTGCTACATTGCAATGTTGAAAACCTAACATCGCCCATCACCTGGAGACCAACCAGAAGGTTGGCATGAAAAACCAACTCAATTTTCTAAAGCTAGACTACTAAGTAATCAATGTTAGAGTCATTTCATAGTACAGTGGTACCTTGGTTTACGTACACAATTGGTTCCGGAAGTCTGTACTTAACCTGAAGCGAACTTTCCCATGGAAAGTGGATTAATCCGTTCCAGACGGTTCCATGAAGTACTTAAACTGAAAGTATAGTCATACCTCGGTTTAAGTACTCCGCGGACCCGTCTGGAACAGATTAATCCACTTTCCATTACTTTCAATGGGAAAGTTCGCTTCAGGTTGAGTACAGACTTCTGGAACCAATTGTGTACTTAAAGCGAGGTACCGCTGTACTCAAACCGAGGTATGACTGTATTTAACAGGGGAGGGTGAATTCCTTTAAATTTTGCTACTCTCACTAGACTTTTCTCCTGCAAGGATAATTACCGTATATTGATGATTATTCTTTAAGTTCAATAATAATATTTTTTTATTTGTACCCTGCCCATCTGGCTGAGTCTCCCCAGCCACTCTGGGTGGCTTCCAATTGAATATTAAAACAATACAGCATTAAACTTATTTAAGAATAAGTAGAGTTGGCTCCAGACATGTTCTTCCACAATGCGGGGAAAAAAATCCCTTCTGTTCATAAAAGAGCCTTTGAGCCAATGGCAGGAGGGACACATTTGCACCAATTTTATTTTACACCCTTAGCATCCTGAGAGCAGAAAATCACCCACAGGGAGTCTTGAACAATATCCCTTTGGGTTGAATCTAATATATTTTATGAAACCAAATGTAGCTCATCAGCAAATATTATTTTCTTATCCTAAGAGTACCTATGCAGTAACAAGCACCCATCTCTGTTCAATTTTACTATAGTTGAGGGTTAGAATGACTTATTATAGAGAGAAAACCTGCTTCCAAAGAGGTGAGCAAAGGCAACAATTTAACCTGCCTACACTGGGAAACATTGCCCTAAAATTGAGGTGAGGAACCTCTGGCTCTCCAGCTATTGCTGGACTAGCTCCTTTCATCCCCAGCCAACATGGCTACTGATCAAAGCCTTGGGGAGGCCTGGTGCTCCTGCCACCAAGAGGGCTACAGGATCCACATGCTTGAACTAGAGGAGTCCCTGTTTAAAAATTCAGCTTGTGCACAGATCGAAATTTTAACATGGTGAAATATTTTAATTGCACACAAAAATAAGACCTTTTACACTAACTGCAAATGAAGCCAGTCCCCCACCCCCAACAATCCATAAGTCTGTATAAATACATAGGAATGTACATTAAAGCAAGCCTGCATGGGGGGGAAAAGTTCTGGCTGACTTTTGGGAGGGTTTAACATAATGTAGTTCCCTTTGTAATTTGCTACAGTTCATGCACAGCATAATTGTTCCAAATGAGACAACAGGAAAAAATACATTAGAAAGACATTGCACACAACAAAGCATTTTTTCTGATAAAAAATAAATAATCTAACTTACATGGATGTTTTTAACACGCTGCCAAAGCCATCTGAAGACTAGCAGGATAAAATTCTGCAGGACAGTAGTTAAAGCAAGCAGTTAACCATAATTTATTGCCACAGTTGAGTTGTGCTAGTCAACCTCTTAAGATTCAAGCAGGGGAATGAATCAACCCCATTGTCTTCTTAAAAGTTGGAGCCTGGTGGTACGAGGTGGTTATTCCACGTTGTGCTAGAGAGCACATTACTTGTGCCAGTCAGACTTTTGGTGCAGACCAAACAGCATCGTTTGGTAAAGTTACAGAGGAAAACTTCCACACTTAGAGAAAGGCGTGACCACCATTTGGCACTTCAGAGTCTGTTGGACTCCCATGAGCTGCAGCCAGAATGGGTGATAGAGATGGGGGGGGGGGAGCTGGTGTCCAGCAGCATCTGGAAGACCATAGATTAGCTACCCCTGATCCTAATTTTTTTAAGAGGATCTACTATTTTTATATCCAAGTATCCACACCATTGCTAGAAAACCCAGTAGGTACATGTAAAGCACGGCAGAGTGTGAGACCTGTGTTTAGCAAACTCTGTGTCTCAACTCAAGAGACCTTTTTTTTGGGTGGTGTTAAGACAGATGAAATTTGTGCATTTTGGGAGGTTCTCAGGTTTGAAAAGTGGAAGGGTTTTTTTGTACTTTCTGACTTTGGGCCTTTAAAATGCAATTCACATCTATAAGCTGGAAAATTACAAAACTGGTGTAGTTAAATGCGGAAAAAAGATAGAAAGAAATTGTAACAATACTGTTAGGAGATTCTACTATCTAGTTGCGAAGCAATATGAAGAGACAGGAAAAGTTTGAAAGCTGCCACCATACCTGCTCTACTGAATTCATCTCTACCCTGTGGGATACAAAATGGTTCAATAGAAAACAGATTGCCACACTTCATTTTGTACATTCATGCACCAGCCACAAACCTAGCCTTTTGGGTTTCTGTTGGTATTTACAGTATCCAGTTTCACCTAGTATTGATACCATTTTATGGCAATGACTGCAGTTTTCAAATGGAAAAAGTGATTTTGGAACACAGAAATGGACCTGTTGTACTTCTTCTGAATCACTGCTCTGCCTCATCTGTTCACCCACTAAGACATGTCTTAAATGAGGTCTGATTCACATGCTGTGTTTCAGCCATTTTTAATATATTTAAAAAAATCTTCCTCTGTGTATGTATACCATGCCACAAAGCCAAAGGAAATTTTTTAAACTTTAGTTACTGAAGTGCAAAAAATATATATCATAATGAGCCATGGGAAGCCTGCATATTTTCCCTGTAAGTGATCACTTCCCAGGAACATCTGCCCAGTCTGTTCATTTAAATGAGAGAGAGCCTTATTCACTATGTGAATTTAAGAAATCCTTAAAGAATTGGGGGGGTGCCCTTTCACAAAAGACCCACACACTTTAATTCAAAAGTAGAGCCCTACCACCATGCCAATATATGGTAAAATATTTAGAAATGGGTCCCGAAATGTATGTTTGGGTTAAAAGTAGGTCCTGGCTCTGAAAAAGTTCAAAGATACCTGAGCTAGAACAGTATTGTTACCAATACTGGTATGCATTTCTATTTTATTTTTCATGCTGCTAATCTTTTGCTGGTATTTTAAAACAAAGTATTTTCAAAACATTATTTTCAAAGCTCGATACAGCAATTGGGTACCTACCACCTTAAAGAGCAGTGAGAGCAGATGCAGTGCCTAGCTGAAGTCACTGGACTTTTTTTGATAATTTTGTTTCTATAATTTATAAACAAAACAAAACTTTGCTTCAGGCTGAGAACAGAAATTGCGCAGCGGCAGCAGCGGGAGGCCCCATTAGCTAAAGTGGTTCTTAACCTGAAGTACCACTGTATTTCTTTTTGTGCAAAAGCCAGTGTTGGTTTTTTTAAAAAAACAACAACAACAAATAAGTGGGAGCTTGATTTTGTTAAGAATGTGTAACTGAAAGTCTTGGTAAACAGAAATTTACCATGCGTGTGTCCCCGTAACTCTGTATTTGAGTATATTGCTCTACATGCAAAAGGTCTCTCACAGTTCTAAACATAATTATTATTGTTTTACTGTGGGAAAGATGGTCCTTCTAAGACCCTGGAGAACTGCTGCTGGGTAAAGTTATCAGCAGAGAGCTAGATGGACCAGTGGTCTGACTCTTAAGAGAGCTTCCTACGTTCATAAATTCCACCAAATTGAATGACATCCTAACTCTCAGATGACAGGGATTACACTGCAGGGCTCAGCTTTCGCTTTAGTGGTACAAATAATGACTTGGCCACTGCATCTGGCAAGAGCCACAGAGACACATGGCCCTCACCCAAGAACCTATGTTTATTGGAAATGGTGCTGCCATTGACACCATTTGAGAGCCACCCTCCCTGCCAGAAGTATGGTTCACAACTACATTGCTTGCTTCTGTGGCAAAAGCTGTCACTGCACTACCAATAACTAATCCAACAGTGTGAGGATCCTATTGCTCACTGCTCTTCTATTTGCTTTAGTGGCACAGTGTTCACAGTATCTTCAAAAGAAAGCAAACCAAGGTAGACTACAAGTCAAAGTGAAGGGATCACACTTCCAATGCAGTTATTCAAATTGAATGCTCCTATTCTCCTTCAGCCAAATTAAAATGGAAAAGGCACAGCATTGCACCCTTTGAATTCTTCAACGCAATGTAGTGCCTGAAGCTACTCAGCAGGAGCAGTGACTATGTGCCATTTGAGTTCCAGTGACTGGGGAGTTGGGTGGTGAACGGTTCACAGCAGGATTAATGCACCACAGTGCCTCATCTTTGGACTGAACCAGAGCTTTATGAAAGAAGAAGAAAGATATAGTTAAGGTGGTACTTCAGATCTGCTTCACATCCTACTCTGACTAACGTACTTCAAGGCCTGTATCAGGCGTGGCTAACATATGACCTTCCAGATGTTTGGGCTTCAATTCCAATCGGTCCCAGCCAGCATGGGCAATAGTCAGGAATGTAATGAGTTGGATTACAACTGACTGGAGGATCTCAGGTTAACCTAGCCACCCCTGACTTGGATAGAAAGCAAATACAATACAATAACAAAAAGCTGAAAGAAGTAGGTATGCACAACTTAAGGAAAGGGATGAGGGTGGTGATGGATATTAATATTACAGTTTTCAAGTGCTCAAAGGGGGTTTGTGGGGAAGGGGGAATAATTGATCATTCAATTCCTTACAACAGGGAAGGAGGTTTAAGTTAAATATATTAGCAGCAAACAGCTTAAATCTTAGTGCAGTGCAGTTACTTAGTAGAGGCTATTTTAAAAAAGTTTAGTAGGCACTAACAACCCTGCTTTAGGGCACAGATTTGATTATCTGCTTGATAGCTTTCAACTAATTTAGGAACGTTAATTAATTATTCTGCTCTGAAGGGGTCAAAGTCCTGGGAAGAATTAACTTGGTTAGACATAGAAACGTAGGGTGGTATCCAGTTTCGCCAGCACAATGAGACTTCCTCTCCTCTCCCCACACCCCCTCAAAATTACTCTGTAGAATCCTCCAACACTCTGAAGCAGATTTTGAGACTCTGTAGAGGGAGGCAAAGTTACATTGCACAAGTGGAGGTCTGCTGTGCTAGCAGAATAGCAGCACTGGATGCGACCCTGAATGGCAACTGCTTCTTCTGTCCAATTGTTATGAGAGTCCTGGTTGGAACATGCCAAACAAATGTCTAAAGGGGGGGCACAACCGCTGAGATTTGTGGGGACTCTTGAAATGTTTATGTCATCAAATTCTCCTGGTCTCTAACCCACCCACCCCCACCCCCAAATAGCCATTCTGCTTCTGAGTGAGGACGTAGGGATTCCTTAACTGCTTATTACCAAAGCCACTTCTGGGAACCATTCAAGAATATGAACATGCAGAATTTGGAAGGGAAAGTAGATGGAAATAATTATTCTTGCAGCTTGCCTGCAATCCCATCCCCTTTGCATCTTCCAACCATTACACTTATTTGAAATGGGCTTGGACTGAATTGGCCTAAACAGTATCACAAAGCACTTTGGGGCCTACTAATCGAGTTTCTCCTGTGAAAACACAACCATGTCTTGAAATAATAACAATCTACAGGGGCTGCTGAAACTAGGGTTCTGTAGATTTTTTTTTAAAGAACTTACTCCATCCACTCAGTCACAGTAGGAAACACAATGATAAGAATCGCAGGAAAGTGCTGAATGCATTTATAATCCGTTTCAAGAGAGTTGAAAGTCCAAGTTGACCGAAAGTCCTTGTTTTCCCTATTTTACATGTGCAAATTTACACCAGGAGCTGCTCCATGGCAGGTTGGCTTTCATTATACCACCCTGTAATTAATTGTACAAGCAAAATACCTGGAGTTATTTCTGTGCCTACGCATAGCCCCTCTCAGAGTCTGCGTTTTCCCATGCTAGATCTCAGCATTAATACACCTTCCACAGAATCCCCAGGACAATCAATCATTCTTTGCCAGAGAAGTTGCTCCTCCCCTTGAGAATCCATCCAGTCAACTTCTTTGCCGTTACTGAAACCTGGAAATTGCAAAACATGGCAAAGGTCAGAGCATTTGGCACCATAGGAGAAATATATTGATTTAAAAATAAAAATATGCCCAATGTATTCTGTCCTATAGCCTCTGAAATCTATGTTTTCCTTTTCATGTAGGGGAAAAACAAAACCCTAATCTATTAAAGATTGTTGTTAGATTAAGTCTAAAGGAAGAGTAAGAACAAAAACAAAAAAATTCCAAAAACTAGTTACTTTTAAAACAATAGCTATGAAAATGGAGCAGGTGCATTTTAAGGATGGGGTGCTCCATGTCTTTTTAAATTAATGGTAAAAACAACAAATGAGCTTTAAACAACGAAAGAAATGTGTGCTTCACCTATACATATGCAACACCTAAAGAATCAGACGAAGTGCTCTATTTAAATTTAGGGCAGTGGTTCAAATAGCTAAAATGTAAAGCACTGGACAACTAGGGGGGAATGGGTTGACCTCCATTTTTGGGGTGCCCCTAAGCACTGCAACATTTTAAAAAATAGTATATTAAATTATTCTTGGGCCCTGTAATAGAATCAGTAAGCCTGGTGGGATAAAGTCTTTAAGTCCACTTAAAGGTTGGAAGAGAAGGCCAAGCAGAGTTCTTGGGGAGGGGGAGGCTGATGCACACTAGAAATGAAAACGTGACAAAAACCTGTTGATTCCTCCATGCCCATTTGACTTCTCTCCAAATAGTTCCCCACCCACCAAAAGGAAGCAAGAGATGTTGCCTGTCTAATCAAATCACTACTCTTACCTCCTCCACGACTCAGGCGAACGCCTCCCAGGAAGATATTACTGGCAAGGGACTCTTTGTCCCAGACAGTGAGCTCTACGCAGACATTCTGTATATCTCTAGGATTCAAGCCACTAAATGTGAAAGTATGGTTCCAGTGGGGATTCACAGTCTTTTTTATTACTTGGGTTTTGTGCTTAGATGCCTTGTTGTTGTCAGGAAGCAGATACCTAAGGGAGGGAAAAGAGTTAGACAGCAGTAACACATTATGGGTTTGGTTTTCATGACACAAGCAATCTAAATGAGAAGAGAGAATCACTACAATGGTACCTCCGGTTACGAACTTAATTCGTTCCGGAGGTCTGTTCTTAAGCCGAAACCACTCGTAACATGAGGCGCGTTTTCGCTAATGGCGCCTGCCACGTTGCTGGTGCGCAGCTTCCGCCTGCATCCTAGGGCAAAGTTTGCAACTGGGAGCATCTACTTCTGGGTTAGCAGAGGTCGTAACCTGAAGCGTTCGCAAGGAGGGCGGTACATAACACGAGGTTCCACTGTAATTTAAATGACCAGGTTTTAATGACACTAGCTTTGGGTTCTGGTTCCTGAGCATTCTTTTTTCCTCCTCCACCCCCATCCTCTTTCCCTTGTGTAGACATGAAGTCAGGACTTACCTTTGGGTAGTAGTCAACTAAGTTTTACTCAGAGTAGATGCAATGAAATCAATTAATATGATTCAAGTCAGATCTATTAGCTTCAATGGGTCTGCTCAGAATAAAAGTTAGTTAAATACCATCCAGGGTATCTAGCCCAAGTGACAATAAAAAGGATATTGTGAAATTGCTGAGCTTTTATGAAAAATATGCAACATTAATAAAACCATACTCATTAGTAGAGGTTTGGGAAGAAGTCAAGGCAACACCAGGGGATAAAACAATGGGAAATCAGCATCAGTCATTGGTAATTGAACAGGAAGCAGAGGGTAAGAACAAATGCAGAATTCACATATGAAGTAAGCAGTGGGTTCCTCCAAATACCCATTTTGTACCACCATATCATCCACTGCAAATGGAAGTATGACATCAGCCCCACCCCAAATTATTCAGAGAGTTAGTCACAATGGTGTTTCCCCAATGTATGGTGTGACCACTCAATGATTTATCTACGTAAAATATCGAAAAGCTGCAGGAAGGACGACAAGGAGGAAGACTTGTGTTTATTCCACACACAGAAATTAAAAGTATATTATTGAATAAAAATGTTCAGAAACATCCAACATCCACAGACATGCTAAGGAGAGGGGTGGAAATACCCTTTCACAAACGTGTCAGAAGTGCCTCCTGACTTCACAGCTGTTAAGTTCTTGGCTTCCTTGATGACAACTTCTAATATGCCTCCTGGTGGCACTTGTGGGTTTGCCTTCTTTTCCTTCTTAGAGTTCTTCTTTCCTATATTAAAAATAAACCAATGGGGTAAAACCTCTTCACCCAGCTTAAAGAACATGTGTATAAACCCTTCAGTATTTTAGATAACCCACTGCCATCCCAAATTAGAAACTTCACACTTATCCCTATGGCTCACCCAAACAACCATATTAGCCTCCCTAATCAGAAAACCTGCACACCATGCATTCATATTTCTCATCTAAAAGTCTTACTTAACTCGAATAACTCATCTCTCAGCATTAGCCCCAAGACAAATCTTTGTTCATCCCTCCATCTCCTGCATTAGGTCATAAATCTGAATAAAAAGACCTACAGGCCCAAACATGCCTAGAGAAATATGATGCAGTTTATCAAATAAGCCAAGTAGTCATATTTAGCTTCTATTAAAGTAAATTAGCAGATGTCATTGGCAAGGTAAATGTGTCCACAAGTGTGATATCTCACATTTAAAGGGTTGATAACAAAGGGATGGACAAAGATAATCAAGAGCACTAGATCTCTGCCCTGACCAAACTGCATGACAGATTATTCTTCAGTTAATAGGCCTGGAGCAAAATCAGGATATAATACTGTGAGTTGCACCTCTTGACTGCACGAATATAGAAGCAGATCATGTAAAAACAAACAAACGAAGAAATGCTTATTTTGCCCCTTTATAGAAAAGGTGATACCTGTCTCCTACAGATATGTTTAGCATGTGTCTAGTATTCTGTGTACTGTACAATGAAAATGCTAAGCCTCCTTAGCCAAGAAGAGCCAAAAATCAAATTGTAACAAAAGGCTGAGGATTTGACAGCTAACGATCAGGTTAGACTCGTTTAGGAAAACTGACACATCCTACTTGCTCCCCAAGGTTTATTGTTGGGGCTGAGTACTGTACTTAAGAAAATTAAAAACACGTAGCTAGAAATTCCTTCTGAGATTGGTAAGTAATTGAACAGTATGTAATTCCAATATTCTACAGCCTAGCAGTTTTATGCCTGCACAAGATGACAAATTTCAAATCCAGAGAACGCTGGATGCTCCCATCTATATTTACCTTGAATTTCTCCTAGGGGAAGTGTTAAATTCCTCTCAGGGGGGATGTACCGTAAGACAACTATCAACTCTCCTTTGTACTGAAGACCTGTATCAGCAACAACTTCCATCTGAAAAGGTGAAGCAAAACAGAAGTAATTGGAATGTTCCTTCGCTGTTTGTGTTACATGTGCATGGTAAGCAGAAGAAAGTACATGAAAATAGAGGAAAGTAATACTTCCTGAACCTAATACAGAGTTGGTCAGGTCTAAATAACCAGGGACCCATTAAACTACTGAGACAAGGACAAATTGTTCTGGAAATGCTGCAGAAAAAGTTAGCTCATGAAGTCTGGGCTCAAACTTGCAGTGATAGCATGGCTCACATAGCTCCTTGCAACAACTGAAACCTTATTAGGTAGGTCTAAGTTGTCTCTGATGGTGGCTAGTTCCATGCATGAGAAGTGTGTAAAACTGCATGCTGCAAAGAAAGTTGGGGGAAGGGACTTCCCCACAATCTTTCATAATAACAGGGCTTGAGGTCATTAAGTGAAGTTGAATGGTTGAAGATTCAGGACAGACGAAAATGGAATACTTCTTTACACAGCACATAATTAAACTATACGCTTTACTGCTACAGAGTGCAATGGTGCCCTCCAATTTAGCTATCTCAAGAGTTAGCCTTATCTTCCATGTCTATCAATCACTTAGCAATGAAGGCTAGATTCCACCTCTAGGATCAGAGTGCTATTGCTTGTGGGCTTTCTGAGCACATCTGGTTGGCCACTGTAGGAAACAGGTGCTGGTCTAGAGGGTCCTTTCGTCTCACCCAGCAATATTTTTCTTATCTTCTTACAAAGCAATAGATAAAGAGAATGAGCCTCTATTGCCAAGATTTCAGGTCCTTAATTTCCATGGCCTGCTGTTTCCAAGAAATTGGTTTCCACTGAGGAGGTAAGCCCGAGCTGTGATTCATAAAGCACCTTTCGTTGCATGAAATCTAGACGCTCAGATAACCATCTTCAATTTAAACCAATTGGCATTCCTCACCTTGGGCTGAAGCATGAACCATTCATCAGCTTGATGTTCAAAGTTCCAGGAGTCCAAGGGTATCTCCACTTCTCCTAGAAAGCTGTTATGCCCAAATCTGTCATAATGCCAGACAGAAAGCTGCAAGGTCCGAGTCTCAAGCTGTGTATGGCTGATGACATACTAAAGAGTGACAAGAGGCCAAAAGAAGATTACAGGAGTGTAACAGAACCCTTAAGAGTTTTAAATTCAGGAAGGCACCAGCAGTTTATTTCAGCAAATGAAAAAGCCCCTCTGCTGGGGTAGACCAAATCAATCGGAGGAAGTTCTTATTAGGGAGAGATCTACAGTATAAAATGCAATTGTTCTCTTACAAGCCTTTTTTTCTTGCTACTGCCAGTTTGTATTATTTATTGTATTATTTCATTATCAAACAGTAACCACCACTGATAAAGCTTCTTAAAATACCCCTTTCAACTTTTTTTTCATATATAGCAAGGAATATAGATGCTGGAAACAATTAACCTTTCCCCTTTGTCCACTATTTTAAAAAGGAATAAGAATTGACAGATACTACTGAACTCTCTAGAAATCTAGCTACTTTAACTTCTGCACTGGCTTCGCATTTTCATGATTTCTTCAGATCATGAAACCAGACTTTTTTCTTTAAACAAAAGTCTGAAGATATCAGAGGACACCAGGAGACTCTGGGGAGTTATGTGATTAGAAAGCAACCAACAGCAGGCATGATCTAGCCAAAAAACAATCAGGAAGAGCAATATACTTATTCATAAAAGTGCCACAAATAAATATGCTAGGAAATTGAACTTCTGCTCTTAACTTCCATGCTAGATTTTTGACTTAGCATCAATCCAAAACACCCATTGCAAATTTTGCGGGGAAAGAATTGAGAAACTTCTCCATGTTTGACAGTGCACTGTCAGACATGTAAAAATACGACAGTGTCATATTATTATTATAAGGTGGTATATACATAATTTTTTAAATAAATAAATACATAAATAAGAAGAGAAAATCCCTTTCTAAAAGTTCCACTACTCTTCTCACAAAACCCCTAAGGGAACTGTTTTAACTCAAAACAAAAACAATTTTCATTGCTACTCAAAGTATCCAATCCATCACATGATCACAAAGGGAACATGGAGATTTTCAGAGGCTCTCAGTTCTCACCTTCAGTGTTTCATTGAACTCAGGATTAGTGCTATTGCTTTTAATTTTTGTCTTCCGTTTGCTTTGACGAGACTTGTCCGGCAACAAGTATGCTTTGACATAGCTGTAGATTGGGAAGTAAATCATTAACAGAATCCAGTAAACGCTATAATGCTACACACACTGACAAGAAACTCTTACAGCATGACTGTAATTTCAAACCAAAAGCCAAGTGGCTTGTGATGCATGAGAAAGGTATGCATGTTTATTCACCCACTCATGCATAACAATTTCGACCTAGCTCTCATTGGGATAGTAAGTACTTCTGACTGAAAGTGATGGCTCACATGACTGAATATTCCTCCCTACTGAAAACAAAATAAATCTTGCATGCAGAAAATGAGCATCTCAAGAAGCGTTTTAGGCTACTCTGCTCCCTGACATGCCAATTTTACATACGGATGGATATGTGGAGTAACAAGCAGCCTCAAGAGTCCCCACCTGCAGTCTGAATGGTACAGCTCAAATACAGTTATATCCCACCCCACTCAGTTAGCACCAGTGCTTCCCCCCCCAAAAAAATGTATAGGGGTACTCTCATTTTGACTGAAGAAAATCACCAGGAAAGGAAAGGAAGCCACCATCGGATTCACAAAATGTTTAGGGGTATGCATATCCCTGTGTCCCCCCCGAAAAAAAGCACTGGTTAGTACTACGCCCTAAACTCCCAACTGATCTTAAATGCCATGGAAATTGCAAACGACTTCATCCTTTCTTCATATCCTGGCTAACCATAATTTAAACGAACCACAGCTCCCAAAAGTTGATTATTGTAGACAAGTGCTAGCTGAAAAGCAGAAACACATGTTTCTAAATTCCTCATGGATGTTGGGGGGGGGGAGAGTGCATGTACAACATTCACCACGGTTCATTCAGGTAGTGGGAAATTATGGCTTCCCAGTTCATATGAACTCGGCCAGAGCCTTGTTTCACTTTGACTGCAGATTTGAGAATGTTAGACTAGGAGAGACCACTGCTTCTTATCTTCTCCAGTTTGCAGCTCACCTCCCCACCTCTCTTACATCAGTCTCCCAGTATCAGTATATCAGATGCACTGAGGTTTGGATAAGATAAAAGTGAGACGTCCTGCTTTTCTCACCTTCTGCAAAACACTGAGAACCTGTGCGAGACTACTGGGTGCCGCCCTTGCCAGGTGGCCATCCTAAGCAACTGGGTATTATGTTTTCTTACTCTCACAAGCAAATATGACTGAATAACAAGACTACGGTATGTAAAAGGTTCTTTGCTTACGGATCTGTTTTTTGCTTCTTTTCATCTGCTATGGCCAAGTTCTTGCATTTTTTTACCAGGATGTTGAGGGCTCCTGTTTTATAGCTGTAGTTAATTTGGAGACAAATTTCACCACTGATCTTCACGTTGCCATAGTCCCCCGTTTCACTATACACACTTGTCATACTATTGATGCTGGTCTGAAAAAAGAGGCGAGAGAGAAATAGTCCATCAGGCTGAGTCACATCTTTAAAAGCCATATCTTAAACGGTACTCATTCTGCAAAAATTGCTTCTCTCCTATATTCATGGAAGATCTGACTAAGAAGAACTAGAATAATCAAATTAGGCATCTTACTACAGAGTGACTTACATGGTAAACAGCATTGTGCTCTACGTTTATAATGCATTTCAATATAGGCAATCTATTTTCTTTCCAATATAACTAGGATTGTTGGGAAAACAGCTACTCAAGTGTTATTTGATACATATATATCCTGTCTTTCCTTCAAGAACCTCAAAGGGGCTTACACAGTTCTTCTAAATGCTCCCTTCTATCCTCACAACCACGCTGTAGGGTAGGTTGGGCTGAGGTTGTGGCCCAAGGTCACCCTGTGAACTCATGGATGAGTGGAGAGCTCCTTAGTCCTCACTTTACTACACAAGAAGTTCAAAAGTGAATTAAACCAGTGGCCTCAGGGCCAGTTCAGATTTTTATTCCATTCAAATATACCTGACCTGCAGCATGGGATCCTTCTGTGTTGATGCAAATTACTTGGACATGCCAGCTCTCACTGAAAAGTGCCGATTCAGCTGTTACCTCACCCATTTTGCTGCAAGTCTTAAGACCACTCCATAAGGAAAAACTAGCAAGCATATGAACTGTTATTCATGGAGTACTCAGTTCCGGGTCTTCAAGAATTTAGTTTATGTTTGTGATTTGAGCATGACAGGAGGGAGACGACAGACAACTTCTTTCCACTCATATATTAATGCAATATGAAAGGTAAAAGGTAAAGGACCCCTAGAGGGTTAAGTCCAGTCAAAGGTGACTCTGGGGTTATGTGCTCAACTTGCTTTCAGGCTGAGGGAGCTGGCGTTTGTCCGCAGACAGCTTTCCGGGTCATGTGAGCAGCATGACTAAACCTCTTCTGGTGCAATGGAAGGCAACCAGAGCACACGTAAACGCCATTTACCTTCCCACCACAGCGGTACCTATTTATATACTTGCACCGGTATGCTTTCAAACTGCTAGGTTGGTAGTTATATTAATGCAACATGAAAAACTGAGTGCTCACTCTAGTTATGAGCAGCAGTTGAAACCTACTGAAAGATTCCCCATTTTAAAGGTAGCTTTTGCCCCCAAAGCCTATTATTATTTTCGTCCCCCTCCCCCAGTATGTCCCCCTGCCCTCTGTCTTAAAATCCACTGAATATATAAAACAAATATCAATTTTCTTTTTTAAAAAAATAAGTTATGCGACCACGCACATCATATGTGAGGGTAAGGGGATTTGTTTCTTTGAATTAATGAAGCAATTAGTATCAATTATCAAAAATATTTTTAGTTATTTAAGCTAACTATGAAAACAGAAAGAGCAGCACAAAACAAATAGGAGACTTTTGAGTTTCTCAGAAAAATGAGGTAACTTACAGTGTCACCATCTGCTTCTGGAACATTTAAATAGGTCCATTTCCTGTCAGGACTTGAAGGAGAATTCTTTAAGAGAAAGAAAAAGGGGGAAAGGAGGCAGGGAAAGGTGAGAGGAAAGAAAGAAAGAAAGAAAGAAAGAAAGAAAGAAAGAAAGAAAGAAAGAAAGAAAGAAAGAGGGGGAAATGTAGAAAGGGTGAAGAGGAAAGCATTAAGCAGCTGCCAGAAGAATTCAGAAATTCAAGGATCAGCTTTAGAAAATGAAGACAGAGAAGTCCTATTCCAATATACCACAAATATGATAATGAAGCAAGAAAGAAAACTCCTGATACTTAAGTGAGCAAGTTATTTTTCTCCCATAACAATAAATTTTAGGGTATACTCACATTACCTCTTACTCTGCGTCCAGTGCACTTCCTCAAAAAAAACAACACTATGGCTTATTTTCAAGGGATGTCTTATTTTTTCCCTCCTCCTCCTGCCGCGGCCGGCATTGCTGCTGCGCCTATCACTATGTCTTATTTTCGGGGTATGGCTTATATTCCTTGAATGCTTAAAAATCCTGCTATGGCTTATTTTATGGGTATGTCTTAAAATATGAGAAACAGGGTAGTTTTTGAGGCCACATTCACATGACATTAGTCACAACCCATATTGATCCTGTAGTTCCTTGACAAATACTGGCTGTTCAAGGAGCTTTTTCTTAAACCAGCTTCCATCTTACAAGAAAACTGGATGCAAAGTAAGCAGTAATGAGAACATACCCTGACAGCCGTCACACAGAAGAGCACAGCAGATTCAGGAATAGGAGTTTGGGGGGAGGGGGGGAAGCTGCAGGAGGGGAGAAACCAAAAACATCACACATGTCAGAGGAAGAGATCCCTGTTCCTTCTCTGATGTGAACAACACTGTGCAAAGACAGCTTGAAATACAGCAGGGGGTGATGACCTCTCTGTGCTTCAAGCTGCTAATAGGAACATACTCCTAAACTATGTTCAGAAAATGTAATTTTCTCTCTCTCTTGCAGCACAAGATGAACACTTGGATAATAGGGTTTACTTATCATAAGGGAGATGTCTATGGCAACCTATTTACAAATAAACAGCAATCAACATAGGTATTTTAGTCCTTTTTTAAGCTGCTTAAAAAGGTAGAAGTTACCTTAAGTGCAGTTAACATTGCTGCTGTTCAACCTAGGGATGGGAAGCAGCTTTTGCTGATCCCTCCCTCTCACTCCAGGTCCCCCACCCCCAGTGTCACAGCCCACACCATTGGAAAGGTGGGGGAGATCTTCTAGAACAGTGTGGGAGGTGGTGCTGGGGAATGGAGGCTGAGTTGGGAATCAGCAAACACAGCCCATTGGATCCCTCCACTGGGGCTGTGTACATTATTTCCCTCCAAAGAATTCTGGGACATTGGACAGATCTACATTTCTTTAGCATCCCTAATAGAATACAATTCCCAGGGTTCTTTGGGGGAAATAATGTGCTTTCAATGTATGATGTATACACAGCCCAGGTCAAAAACATTCCCTGGACCAAGTGAGTGCTGCCATATATAGAAGGCAAGTCTAGATCAAACCCATGTTATTCATAGCTGCCAAGTCTCCCACTGAAAAATGCGGGATCAGCAGCGGCGCGGCACCGGAAGTCGCTTCTACTCATGTCCGGACATGCGTAGAAGCGACTTCTGGTGCCGCGCTACCCTTGTATGGGCACCGGAAATTGGGCAGCGCCAGGACCCAAAATGGAGCCTCCCTGGCAGGTAGGAAATCCAGGGGATTTACGGGATTTTTTCCAATCCGGGCTGCCAGTGGGAAACGGTTTTAAAATACGGGGGTTTCCCACGAAAAATGGGAGACTTGGCAGCTATGATTTTATTTGCTTGATTTAAACAATAAATAAATGATCAAGTGACATGGTCAGCCTTATATTTAAGTCATCACTTTTGACGTTTTAATCCTAAATACAGCTTGCCTGATACCCAGAATCTTTTCTTCCTACTGTTTAGGGAAGCTTTTAATGTTTGATGGATTTCTGTATTTTAGAATTTCTGTTTTTTTGGAAGCCGCCCAGAGTGGCTGGGGGAACCCGGCCAGATGGGCGGGGTATAAATAATAAATTATTATTATTATTATTAGTAAGAGCGGCATGATTAGCAAAATACCCACGGGGCTTGGCTTCACCATAGCAAAGAACTAGCCGCAGATTACTGGTCATATTACAGCTGTAGATGACTGGCAACAGTCATCCGTTATGACACTAAGAGAAATCCACGTTGGGCTCAAGCCAGGATGTCAAAACTATTTATCTTCAGGGCTTCATTCAGACAACAGGCAGAAACTGGAGCACTGGTTTAAAGGGTGGCATACGCTAAACAGGAGATGTGCTGGAGGTCAATGACCAGGATCTCCCATGATTGAAATGAAAAATACTATCCGCCACACCCTGCAACTGGATGGGGCTTACCCACAGCACCAGGGGAAGGGGTTAAATATTTTCCCTTACAACGTTTTTTGGTAACTATTCCCCTCAACCACTGGCAACTGCTGTTATTTTTCCTACAGGGAAAATACTACTGCCTGTACGTTTGCCCGGGTAAAGAGCTTTGTTTGTGGGAGGGGATTTTAAATCAGAAAATCAACTCCTGATCATGGGTCCCTTATATCACATTTTGTTTGGCCATTATTCTCAGTCAGATGAAGAAAAAAAATGTCAAAAGGGGCCCATGTATGATACCATTGCCCAGCCTTAAGATTATAGACATATGAAGTGATCTCATCAGACACGCACACAGGTTGCAACCTCCTCACTCAATGAAGTTGCTGAAAAGTGTTCTTTGTTCCAGGTGTAGCTAAGAATCCAAAAGTAGCCTAAAGCACTGAGGAACATAGACAGGCTGAACCTTAATCGATTATGGGAATCTTACTCTCTCCAAATATACCAGAATGATACAGTTGTCAATATCTTTACAACTAATAATAACATAAAATGTATAACAACAACATACTGAGCAGCATATAGCATCAGCACATCCCAGCTTTGAATAAACAGTACCCATCCTACTGTAATGTTGATTAAAAACTCCCTTTTTAAAATGTTGCTTTCAGTAGGCACCCTTAGTTCTTGCACTTCTCTATTCTTTAACTCAAAGAGACACAGTGGGGTGTTGTTGCTTTTCCCAACTCCGTCTGCCATGTGGGTATAGCCCCATTACTCAAGAACTCCTACTGTGTCTGTCTTGTCTTTCTGTGCCATGGCATACCAAATTGTACAGAGTCATTAGCAGAGGCATCATTAAACCAAAAACTCAAATTAGTGGAGCATAATACTATAGAAATAAAACCAAATACACTAAGGATGCCATATATTTCCAGGCAATCAAGCTCTAGCACACTCTCTTTTTTAAATTTTTTTTATTTATTAAAAAAAAACTTTATTGGTTATTACAAATCGTTACACAAAGTCTACAAGTTTACAAAAAAAATAAGATGAAAAAGAGCAAAAAAAAGCAACAACAACAAAAACAAAAACAAACAAACGAAACAAAAAAGTCAACAAATAAAAACAAAAAACAACAAAATACACGTATGTATCCATTCAGTTAATCAACATCTAAAATACATCAATTGATTTCCCCCCATCCCCCCACCCCTTCCCCTTCTTCTCAACCTTCACTAAACTGTCTTATCAATTTTCCTTCTTGTTTATATCTGCACCTTTTGGTTTCTTTTCCTACAACATACCCTTTATTTTACTACTCTTCTACCATTTTTTATACATTCTTTCAATGCTATTTCCTTATTTCTTCCTTTTATGTCTTGTTTCTTTCTCTTCTCTTTTTTCTCTCTCTCTGCCATATTTTCATTTGAGCGTTTAACAATTCTGTAATAGATTTGGTTTTTCCGCCTGGCACTTAATATAATCCATGAATAGTTTCCAGTTTTTCTTCTTTCTTTATTCCCTTTACTTCCTCATATCTTTTGGCCAAATTACAATAATACATTACTTTAATTTGCCATTCCTCCTTGGTTGGTACCTTTTGAGATTTCCATTCTTTTGCTATTAATAATCTTGCTGCCGCTGTGGCATAACCTATCAGACATCTATCCTGTGGTTTGATATCTTCCCCTAGCATGCCTAGTAGGAAGATATCCGGTTTTTTCTTGAATGAGTATTTCACTATTTTTTTTAATTCCCTATAAACTTCCTCCCAGAACACCCTCTAGCGCACTCTCGACCTCCTTGGATATGGAAAAACTTGATACCCCCATCAGGAATCCCATTCCACACCTTCTGCCAAGAGGTTTCCACTGAGGTCTGTCTACTTCTGTGACCCCCATCCACAGTTGATATGCAGCCCCCACGTGACACAGAACTGTGACTGAAGGCAATAAGAACTCTCTTCCCTGTAATCCACATCTCCAGTTACCCCAATTTGTCTTATACCTGCTATGTCAATATAAACAGTTTATTCAGCAGACTTTTATTTTTCCAGATATTCTGGATGTCTCCCAGGCCATTTTCATCAATGGAGTTGTATAGTTTTCCATTTTTTGTTGAAATGTGTGCCAAACATGTTACACATTGTATTAAAATGTATTAGCAATCTGAGCTCAGGAAATTAAATTACTTGCAAAGAAAAACAAAAGAACTCTGCAACACATATAAATTATGGAAATTGTATAGATTTTCGCAATTTCGCTTATACATAGCGTATTCTAATTTTGCTAATCAGAATGGCCAAAGATATCAAAGTTTGCCACCTGCCTGACTTCTGAGACTTCATCAGAGAGTGCCTACAAATTTTTAAACTTATCCATGTTGTTTTCAAAACAATAACACAATAGCAGAAATTTTAAGGAAGCTGAATTCACCACCAAATTTTGTTCTTCCATGGAATTATGATACACACACACCCTTGGCCTTATTATGCAAATCAATCTAGAAACCCACTTTTGCTTAATCTTGATTATATATTGTCACAAGGCTTGCAGAAATAAACATCACCACTTTTTGCAATACAGTAGTGGCTTTTTCTTCTTCAGGATGATTATATTATATACAGAGCTGAACCTCTTTCTACAAAAATATATGTGAGACTATAGTAATTCAACAAGTATATATCTGTTATCTAAAACACACTTATCTTTGTAATTGGCTTCCCTGGCAACAGCTACTGGCTGCATCCCTGCATTCATATAATAAGTCATCTTTAAATAACTGCATTCTTCTCTCTCAAGCTGGGCTAGCTGCCCTGGTTCTGTCCATTGATAGAATTCCAAGATTCATTTTACATGTTGGAGCCTTAAATCATTCATACTTTTAATGCACAACCTAAACAACACTTAAATGCCTCTCCAGGGAGTTGCTTTCCCCTCAAATTCTAGTCCAATCGCCATTCGGGGACATTTGGATTTGACACAACAGAGAAAGCTGAGCAGATTTTGGATTTAGGCTACAAATCATTATTGATTTGGACCTCGTGTTGAATTGTGGTTCCCACACACACTCCAAAGAATGGTCGGCAGAGGGATAGAGGAAAGCAGAGTAAAACGAATGTACTGTATTGAATAGAGAAGAATGAGTAGTATATAACATATCTCAAACATGTACGTACAGTATGTCACAGTAAACCATAGTTTAAAACAAACCATGATTTAATATGAATGAGTAACATGGTGGTGTGTGCTGCTCTAAAGTTCCTACAGTGCTCTTCCTCTGCTCCTTTTGTGATGCAGATCAAACAAGTAAAAAATCTGGCTTGTTGGGTTATCCAAAGCTGGGCTCATGTTTTGTTTTCTGCCATACAAACCCAAGTTTGTTCTTGCTCATAGTTTGTTTGATGGAGACTGGGTTCAGACAACACAGCAAGCCAGACTCTGGTTAGTTTTGGCCATGGTGCAGGAACAGAGGAAGAGCACTGTGGAAACTTTTGAGCAGCATGCACTCACATTCTACTGGTTCATATTAAACCATAGTTGGTTTTAAGCTATGGTTTAATGTGACACGTGAACTAGGCCATCAACAACCAACCACACTACAGGAAGAAGTTGTACAAGGAAATTACATGTAAGTAGTAATGGAGACCTTACTGTTGATAATCCACTTGTCATATTGGTATGTCTCTTTGAGTAGCCAGAGGCCACAATGTCATCAATATCTTCCTCTGTCTCATCCAGGTAACTCTAATGGACAAAGAAAATATATATAAACATGTTCACCTGGCTCTGAAATGTGCTGTTCATCACATACAATGTCTGCAGAACATATATGGTGGGTAGTGCTCATCCCTTGCTGATTCTCAGTCAAATGGATATCACTGCAAGAGTAGCATTTGTCTTTTCTATTATCCCTATCACCCTGTCCCTTCCAGAGAACAGTTCAGCCACAGGGACTGCTGAAACTTGTTCATGAGAAAGTTACAGAATTTCTAGCCTATTTGAGGTAAGATTCCTGTAGTGGCTGGCAGATTTAAACTATGTTTTGCAAATTATTATTTTTTAAAGTTCCACTAACATGCATTTATGCCAGGTAATTACATGTCAAAGAATGCCATTAGGCAATTGCTGCTCTCATTAGCTTCATACTTCCTGATTCTGGATGCCACATCAGTCCAAACTCTCTCTATATCATATCAATCTACCTTCAATTAATATTCCTGCCCTTCCTGTAACTTAGGCTTTCCTATTCAACAAGTTTATTACGCCTAATGACTACTATAACCACACTTCAGGTATCCAGCTGTTATCCAAAATGCTGAATTGGGGTCCAAACTGAATCCTGTGGTTAGTGCACACCCCCAACTTCTATCCTACCTTTCCAAGGTTGCTTACACCATTCATGATTACAGTATCACCTATGCCTCTGAATACCAGTTGTTGAGGATCATGAACAGAAAAGTGCTGTTGTGTTCATGACCTGCTTATGGGCTTCCCATGAACACCTGGATGGCCACTGTGAGAACAGGGGGCTGCATTAGGTAGGCTTTGGCCTGATCCAGCAGAGCTCTTATGTTCTTATTTCTGCTGCTACACATTTAGTCACAGCATGGACTAAAGTGAACCATCGGATTCAGTTGAAACCGGGGTTTCTGTTTTTGTTTTGTTCAGCCCTTGTAACATAAAACGGCATAGTTCTAAACTGTGGCATAATTTTAACTCACCAACTCCTGGTCCAATGCTTCAGGTACAGATTTACTTCTTAAGCTTAAACTATCCTCATTGCCTTCTGAGAAGGATACACTGAGATCTCTCTCTGATCTGCTGTGATCTGAAAAACAGAAGGGGAAGGAAAAAGAAGATTCTTTGAAAATTACAGTGCTACCTCGACTTACGAACAACTCAACAACCGAATTTTTCGACTTACGAATGGGGCAAATGGCCACACGCTTATGAATTTCTCGACATCCGAACGGAAACCGCAGCGGTTTTAGATAGGGTTTTTTCGACTTACGAATTTTTAGATGGGGTTGCTTCGACTTACGAATTTTTCCGTTTCCAATGCATTCCTATGGGAAATTGTGTTTCCAATGGCGCTTTTTGACTTACGAATTTTTCGACCCATGAAGGTGCCTTCGGAACGGATTAAATTCGTAAGGTGAGGCACCACTGTATACAGTAAATTGTATTCCAATACCACCTTTGATTCCCTCCCCCCCCCCCAATCATGGTATACAAACTTCTCTGCAGCTCCCCACAAATGTCAATTTTCTCTCCTCACTCTTCTCCAAAGCAAAAGAGAGTAAAAGGTTAGAACCAGAGCAGTGGGCTAGGAGAAGAATCCCACTGGTACATTACAGTTGCTTCATTTCTCCCGTCTTCTGCAGAAGCCAAGCAAAGGAGAGAGAAAAATCAAGCTGCACACAACTGAGCCCGCAGCATTCTGGCAACTTAGCCATTTAAAAAAAAAAAAACATTAAAAACGGCCATAAACCAAAGAAGAAATATGGTGAACTATAAGAGACATAAATAAAAGAGGCAGATGGATTGATCGTTCTTCATATGGAAGCAGTGGCATCCTGGCAAGGATTACAAATTTGCATGTGCCAATGAGAAATAAAACAATGGCTGTACCATTGTACAGAACATCTTTTACCTGCAGATTCGGTCCTTGGGATCTCCAGTTAAAAGGAACAGGCAGCAGGTGACCTCTGCCTGAAGTGCCTCTGCCAGTCAAAAGAGACAATATTGGGCTAGATGGATAAAATAGTCTAACCTGGAAATGGTTGCCTCTTAGGTTTTAAGCAGAAGTGTGTAGGGGGGGGGGTGTGGGGCTTATTCCAAATGAGAATAAATGGAAGTAAAAACAGGAAGGAGAAAATGGTAGCAATGAAGAATGCACTGAAAAGGGAAAAGCTTACCAGATGACATAGATGTCCTAGAAACAGCAATAGAGGGTGTTCCAGATGCTTTCCTGCGATGCTTTTTTGCTAGATCTGCTGGTATACTTTCACTTGCAGGAATAGCAGTGCCTTTTTCTAATCCAGGATCCTTCCCAAAGAGACAAAAGTGAGATATTCCATATACAATGCTTTTAAAAAAAAAAACCCAAACCCTCTTTATGAAAAAGGAAAGTTCTTTAACTCACTACAACAGTTCTCTTTGTTGGCAGTGCCAACAACTTTATGCTAAAAATGCAAACTTCTCCTACTTTCCATCTGTTTGTTTGCTCTGCTAACCATATTAAGAATCCTGATGAAATAATCTGATTTATTTAAGTGAGCTAATAAATACAAATAAATTTATGTGCCCCAGAAACAGAACATATTGCAAACTATAAAAGTGGCAAAATATAATAATTAAAAATAAAAGTAAACACATTAAAGCAAAACAAGACATTCTGTCAGCAACTGCCATATTTACCATTTTGCTATATGTAATGTAAGGTAAAGGTAAAGGGACCCCTGACCATAAGGTCCAGTCGTGACCGACTCTGGGGTTGCGCGCTCATCTTGCATTATTGGCCGAGGGAGCCGGCGTACAGCTTCCAGGTCATGTGGCCAGCATGACTAAGCTGCTTCTGGTGAACCAGAGCAGCACACGGAAACGCCATTTACCTTCCTGCTATAGTGGTCCCTATTTATCTACTTGCATTTTGACATGCTTTCGAACTGCTAGGTTGGCAGGAGCTGGGACCGGGCAACGGGAGCTCACCCCATCACAGGGATTCGAACCGCCGACCTTCTGATCAGCAAGCCCTAGGCTCAGTGGTTTAACCCACATCGCCACCTGGGTCCCTCAATATGCAATGTAAGCAGAGTTAAATATCAGCCTCTATGGGGAGTCTGCAGGATTTGAGCAGCCAAGAGAAAAAATGCCATCTGCAAAATATTTTTTGCAAATGTGCCCAGTTTCTCCTAAGCTTTTATTATGTCTGCTGCAAACATAATGTTATGTAAACTGATGTCTTCACAACAGCCAGTGTTCCCATCCTGAAAAGCTGAACCAAATTAGTTTTGACCATTCATGGTTAGTAAATGACCAAAAGTTTAATCTTTAGAATTAGTGTCGGTTGTTGCCAAAACCTCCCCCAAAATACAGATTCATTCAGTAAACTCAAGTGATTTTCCAAAAAAATTCCAGTGGGTCAAACGCATCATAGCACTGCCCAGTCACATTGAAAAGGGGGACACAGGATCCAATTTTCAAGGCAGGAATGTGTGAGTAAAAGGATCTGAACCCTCACAGCAGGCAATTTTCTTCCTACTAGAATTTGAATACGAGAAGTGAACTGGCTGAGAGAAAATTGGGGAAGAGGGTCTGCAGGGAGGTAAGCCATGGGAAAGAAGCCACCAAGTCCCTCCCCAATTTATGTATTTTTTTATTTTAAAAAACGTGAATGTTACCTTGCACCCCTGCGTAATTGGATCAGTACTCTGTTTCAAAAGTCACTGAACTAAGTTTGTTCTTGGTATAAACTTTCGTGTGCATGCACACTTCTTCATATACTGAGTTTGGTTCTGGATAACCTTAGGCATGTCACCTTTTCTCACCTTTGTTTTCTTTTACTGTGAATGGACTAATGTCCTATGTCACACTGGTCTTAAAAAACAACTGAGCAAAGAGAGGCTTCAGACATTACTGGGGGTGGGGGCTGACAGAAAGTGCTAATTGCTTGCATTACTTTCTATGTGCTTTTCTGTATTGCCTGAACTTATATTGTCACATCATCCTCCCAGGGGACTCCAGCCAGCAAAGGTGAATGAATGAATGAATGAATGATTGCCTGTAGCCCAAATGGAGTCAGTAGTAGTGTGATCCCCAAGTCTAATGTAAAATTTAAGAGATTTGGGTTGTTATCCTGTCCTATTAAAGTCAATGCGGGTTTTGCCACTGAGATTGATAGAAGCCAACATAATGGTTAAATCAATGAAGTGTAGGAGCAGATGGTTAAATTTTAACCAGGGAGATGCAAGTTCAAATCCTTGCTCATCCATACAACTTACTGGGTGACCTTAGGCAGGTCACAAGTTTCTCAACAATCAAGGCAAGCTGTTTGTGAAAACAAGACGGGATAACTCCATGTTCACTCCTTATTAAGATTAGAGACCTGTTCTCATCACTGGATTTCAATTATTACCAGCATTTCCCCATGAAAGGCTCAAGATTCCCTTTACCACATGTGGGTTGTGACTGTTTCTCACTGAGGCAGTAAACCTGTGTCAAGGCTGTGCCGGTTCTGACTACGATGGAGAGCTCACATGCTTGAATGCTCCTCCATATGTAAGACACCGGCACACAGAAAATTAGCCCGTCAGGGAGAAAGCTAGTTTAGATTCCTTCTCCCAAATACCTGGTTTTCTATGGGCAGGGAATTTCTGTATACAAAAAGAGCCCTGACCAGCAAACATTCAGAAGGAGCATAGATTTGAGTTTTGCCTGAATGAAAACTTGACTCATGTGTCAACTGTCTCTTTTTTTTAAACCTCTTTGGAGGCAGTAAAGTCTAAAGAGAACAATTTGGGAATTAGTCAACTTACTCTGCCATAATCTACAGTCATGCTGCGTGTGCTCAGTGCTGGTGACCTTGGATGGACTGGAGTAGAAGAATTGCTTCGGTTTGCGGCACAAACTGCTCCTTTCAGGCCAGCAGGCAGTTCCTCCATATTGAGAGAATAGGTGCTCACCCTAAGGAAAGAGTGCCACAAATCTATCCTCTTAGGACAGCTAATACTGCATCAGAAAGGTACACTATTTCATAACATGAAGGGTGATCCACCATTAGCTTCAGATCTTCCACAAAGAACTCAACTCTGAAATCGGAAGTGCACTCAAAGGCAATAATGTAAGTAGCATTTAGGAACTGAGTTGCACAAGGTAATTTCAGTTTACCATCCCTTGAGCTTCATCCCACATACCTCTTAGCAGACCCAGTTAGGTCTTTCAGACATTATAAAGAACAAACCCACTGAAATTGCTACCCAGCCATGTAATGTTACCCGCCCCATCCCCATAAACTGAATTCGTCATTCATCACCTTTCTGAAAGCTTCGCTCTTTGGCTTCTAGTCAGTATTTTTTTTTCCATAAAAGAAACACAAAATTGGCTCAGAGCATCTCTGTGTTTAACAGAGCCACACAATGACATTCCAATTATTTAGTTACCAGTAAATATTAGAACACATATATGCTCTGCCTTCCTGGAGGAAGATGTTTCTGTTTCTCTGCTGTTTTGCTGTTGTTTCTCTTCTGTTTTTCCCCACCAGCATTTTATTCCCATTTTTGCAGAGAAATCTCAGGGTGAAACTGGTGGATCTCACCCATAGAAAGAAATGTATTGCGGATGGGTAGGCAAACTAAAGCATGGGGCCAGATACGGCCCAATCGCCTTCTAAATCCGGCCCGTGGACAGTCCGTAAATCAGTGTGTTTTTACATGAGTAGGATTTGTGCTTTTATTTAAAATGCATCTCTGGGTTATTTGTGGGGCACAGGAGTTCGTTCATTCACCTGCCCCTCCAAAAATATAGTCCGGCCCCCCACAAGGTCTGAGAGACAGTGGACCAGCCCCCTGCTGAAAAAGTTTGCTGACCCCTGGTATTGCGTATGTCACAGGTAGGGGAAAGTAAGTGGCCTCCTGCTATCTGTTTCCTTCTGTTTGGAACAGAAGACCCCAGGCGAAATAGGCACTTGAACTTTTGCCCCCATCAGCTGTTTTTACAACTGATGATTTAGCCCTGTGCATGTGGATCTGGAGTGGAGAAGAGGCCCATGGAAGAAGTGTTAAGCACCCTTGGTCTGGTCATCCCTCCTTCATAGCTTCTCTGCTCCAAAAGCCTGCTCCAGAATTGCTCCTCCTAAGGGGGAAGCAGCTTTTGCATTTTCGCTACACACACACACAATCTATCTGCAACATGCAGTTCCACTCTTTTGGACACTTGGAATTAGTTACGGCTAATTCCAGTGAAACATGCCCATGGTGCAGCAGTCTGGCATGTTGGCCACATGGTGTGGCATGATGGTTCTGACATTATTCGCAGAATGCTCCAAGGACAGTTGCCATTCCACAGACACTGTTCAGCTGCTCTAAATACCTCCATCTGTCTGCCCTGTCTGCTCAAGAGGAGCGATGTTTCAATTTGCCTTATTTGTCTCCAGCTGATGCTCCCTGACCTGAACTGCATCCCAACACTTCCCCAGAACACTACTATCCTTCCATTCAATGATACTAAGGTTTGAGAAAGCCAATTATCTTTTCAAAATTCAGCAATGGGAATTTGGTATTGATCAAAGAATCCACCCTTATTTTCCAGGAAATTGAATAAAAAGCTGTATGATAGAATAACTTTACTTTTAAATGCAACTGACATTTTAACTTAAAAACACATCACTTCACTGTCTAAGCAACCTTTTTGCTTTTTTTTGTAACTCCATTCATATACTAGAAATGACACCCAAATTACATTTTTGCTTGGCTGATTATGCCACATCACATTCTAATTTACTGCTGTGAACAACCATCAACCCCCACAAAGACTTCCTAGGGAAGTAGTGAGATGGCAAACAGGATCACTTACAATGACAGCTTGTATTCTTTAGTGCCATGTTCTTCAAACTTGGGGCCCCAGATGCTGTTCTACTACAACTCCCATCATCCTTGGCTGCTGGCTGGGGATGATGAGTGCAGTTTACTGACTACTAGGGCTCAGTTCCACTTCCCCCTCTAACCACTGGTAAACAAAAGTGGCACAAGACCACACCTGGCTTTACAACTTGCAAGAAAAATGTGTGCATGTAGAAAATGAGCATCAGAGAACATAAGTCAAAGTGGTTTCAGCAGAAAGAAGAAGAAAGAAGGACTACAGTAATTTCAATAACAGTTTCTGAAGCCAGTGGAGAAAGTAAGTTCAACCGTACAAAGGTCATACAATTTATCTTACCTATCAGCACTATTTATACTCTGAACATCAAGATCTGAGCTGATGCTTCTTCCATCTTCTGCCTTCACACCTGCGATTTCTCCTTTAGCCTTGAATAAAGCTCTGTTCAACAGAAAGGTCAGGACAACCAAGGAGAAATCAATCAAAATAAAGGACCCATAGAGCGATTATACATAAGTTTTCCTTTTTTCAGTTTAAGATGCTCATGAGAACTGTACACCATGGTATATTGTGTGCTTCAACTGTACAAAACGAAGAAGGAAACAGCAGCAATTATCCCGTTTCTTGCATTATGTTTTGGCTTTGAGAAGGGACTGTAAGGGTTCCCATTCACTTAAAAATATTTATCAACTACCAGACCTGTTAAATATTTTCTAAGGCCTTTCCATTTTTATTTTTATTTTGCAATAAATACTACATGGTGTAATGAGACACTCACACACAACCTAAATTTGCACCATCAGTTTCTTATGCCAGTGCCCCATTTGCTGTTGCACACATTTCTTAGCAGTAGCAGAAAAGAAGGCAAGTGGATGCAGAGTTGTCATTAGAACATTACTAGATCTTCAATATTTTAAGGACATAAGAACCCTGCTGCATCAGGCTAAGGGCCTATCTGGTTCAGCATCCTGTCTCCCACAGTGACCAACCAAATGCCCCCGGGAAGCTAAGAAGCAGGACACAGTTCCCTAGCAACCAGCATTCAGAGATATGCTACCTCTGAACAAGGAGCTGGCATACAGCCATCTTGAATTTGTCTAATTTCCTTTAAGCTAGAGGCCACCACTGTAGCTCATGGCAGTGCACCCCTCAAATTTACCACACACTGTGTGAAGAAGTACTTCCTTTGGGTGGTTATCCATTTCCTGTCAATTAGTTTCACTGACTAATCCCAAGTTCTAGTATTTTGAGGGAGAGGGGGAAGCCCCTTTTACGATGCATAGCAAATACCACCTTGTGGTTCTAGTCAGGAAAATGGAAGAAACATTTTGTTTGAATGCCAAGAAGGTTATCTGAGGAATCCACAAACACCACACAAAAGGGAGCCCCTCCATAGGCTGCTTCAGAATCTCTTATCAGAATCTAGTTATGAACCACACATCCTTTAAATGTTTCAAATATAAAGTCAATAACAAAATCCTTGCTGGAAGAAAAAGGTCTCTATCATTGGGTCCAAATGATGGAATGCTCTGGAGTGAATCTAAACAGAGACCCACTAAACAGAAATCCATTCAGATTATAAAATGTTGCCTTACCCAATATTTCTGTGCCCACTGAAGACTGACTTTGCCCCACTTGAAAAGGAAGCAAGCACATCTTGCTTTGAAGTCTCCTCTGAACTCTCTGGAGACTGATCTTTGAGTTTTCCTCCTTCTGTAGCTCCAGAGGAAGGATCTTAAAAGAAAAAGGCACTTTTAAAATAATAAAGGGGGGTCAAAAGCAAGTTTCCCAGTTATTTAACAAGAATTTTAAACCAGCTGTCCGAAGTGCAACACCAACACACCATTCATTTGAACATGGTCTCCAAATACAGAAGCATCCACAACCATAGCTGCCAAGTTTTCCCTTTTCTCGCGAGGAAGCCTATTCAGCATAAGGGAAAATCCCTTAAAATAAGGGATAACTTGGCAGCTATGTCCACAACTGAAGAACGTATAAGGCCAATGGCCCGTAAGTCCAGAATTTTGTTCTCACTCACTGACTTCTTCCCTATCTTCTAATATTTTTTTCATCTCACCGCTGCATTTCAAAGTTCCCAATGCAGCTAACATGAGCAAATAATGAGAGGGGTGGTAGAAATGACACAACAAGAAGAAAAACACAAACAGGAATAGCAGATTTTTAAAATAAAATTGACATGAACAAGAGAACCAGGCACTTAAAAAAGAAGAAGCAAACACTAATCACAGAATCATAAGGTTAGAAGGTACTTCCAGTCCAACCCCCTGCTAATGTAGATGCTACCACATCTCTGATAGGTAGTAAGTATGCCTTAAAGGTTTTCTTAGAATCAAGCAGTATATACAGTTTGTTAAATAAACAAATCCTACTAGGGGAATTCAGTATACCCTAGTAGATACATTACCAAGATTTTAGACATTCAAAAGATAAAAAGCATTACTCTCATTACAAAGCTGAACACATACACACACACCTTGCAACAACTGTGATTTCTATAGAACAGAACTACGAGAATTGCAACTGTTCAGACTAGAGTGTATTACACACCTAGCAGGGCCACCAGCATGTAGTTATTATGACAATCCCATCTTGCATCATGCATAATGTATGAATGCAGAATTAGCAGCTGCATTACATCTCTATGCCAGCTTTCGCCAACCTGGTGCCCTCCAGCTGTCTAGTTGTAGTTCAAAAAAGCTGGGAAATAACAGGCAGGTGAAAGCTGTCCAATGGCATGATAATCCTCTTTACAGTATAATACAGTACATAGTTCAGTGTAGAAAGGAAAGCTGTTCAGAACTCTGAGTCTGAATACTATAATGAGCTGGAGGCAATGTTCTCCAGTACAAGAGGAAATCCTGTGCTTCCACATGGAACTCATGTGCACAGGCATGAACAGGAAAAACCCCTGCAAGTGTGGAGTATGATGAGAGGGTCTATACTTTGCTGTAAGCCATGGCAGCAATCCTGAGCCCAGATGCACACAACTCACTGGTTTCAGGACGACAGGATTGTGGCATATAAATATTTTTGACTGAGTAGTGTGGGAGTCTTTTATGCTTTGGTGTGGACCAAAGTAGCCCTTTGGATAAGTTTTAATACTAAAAAGGCATCAGCAAGCGCCAGCTCATTATGCAGCACTACGACTATAACCATCAATTAGGGGAACAACAAGGCTTTAGCTGTGCTGTACATAGGAAGAACAAACACATTTCCCTCCTGTTATTTTTACCTGGGGCTTTGCGTTGGATAGACTTTCTAACGACATCACTTCCAAGAAGGGTGGATTGTTTGAAGCGCTTTGCTCTCTCTTCAAAAAACCATTCACCTGTTACTATCCTAAGCTGCCTGAACGAGAAGAGAAAGGAAAATGGCACAATCTGATCCAATCAATGTAAACAAGTACTCTGATTAACTCCATCCACCCAAGAAATATATATCGCTTTAGAAAACATTAGCAGAAAATTAAGGAACTGGGCCTACATGATAAGGTCAGACAAGGGTAACAGCTCAAAGTATATTTAGCCTAACATTTATGTTTAGCCCTTAGAAATCTATTGGCTACAAAACAGGCAGAGGAACCAGAATTAGAGCTCATATTTAATCTCCTTTTAATAATGTATACACATTTCTACAACATGTGATCCCTTGTAGATAAATGATGAACTAAAAAAGAAGGAAAAGCACAAAAAGAACCGAGTTAACAAAATGCAAATCTAAGAGAACAGTTCAGTTTTATATAAGCTAGGCATCTAGGTGTTAAGTTACAGCCATGCAACATTTTAAAGGCTCTTTCTCTGGTTGTTGCCAATAAGGATTTGTATGGCATTTTTGTTCACAGTCTGTTCCATGCCTCTTCTTCAGTTTCTAAGTCCCAATTCAGTTCCCACCACCTTCTCAAATTTTGCTGAGGCCAGAATTAAACCTCTGTGAAGATTTATACAAATATGGCATTAGACCTTGCCACAGCCACCATTGTGCTTGCCTCCTCCCTCTAGGCCCAATCCATACAACCTCCCAGAAGGGATGGGCAAGGCAATTTGGAGGATGCTGCAACCTTCCAACTCTAGTCATTGTCTGCATGCTCAGAGAGGACAGGTGAACATGATTCATCAGCAAGAAGAAGTGGCAGTGGCAGGGCTGGAAGTGGGGTCCCTACATGTGGGGGGGCCTTAGCAGTTGCCCAATGCTCAGTTCCAGGATTCACAGATAGTGCATTAATTAAAAACAGAAGATATACACAAATAGGTTCGAAAGTCAAGGGTATTGCCTTGCCTAGGGAAGGTTAAGCTAACAAAGAATACAAACAAGCCCTTTGGTATCAAGATAGACACAGGTAGAATACAAGAAGCTACGGTATTCTGAAAACCATTCTTACTACCCTTTGAACGTTTCCATTTCCTTCTGCTCACTTTTATTCTGCAAAGAAAGCTTTTCAGTTGAACCACAGAGCAGTGTTCCAAAACTTCAATTCCCTTTGATAACAAATGTTTAGACACCTGAGTAAAGTTGCTAACAAACAATCTTATCAAAATTATTAATCTCCAGGATGTTGATTGTCCTGGGAATGACAGGCTAGCAGCCAGGAGATCAAGTTTGCTTAGGTTTCATTTTGGATACGAGGCCTTTTCAGGTATAACTGCTGCCCGTTCTGCACAAGCAAATGCCAAGCAAACTGTTCTATTAGGCAGCTTCCATGACACCTTGGCAAATGTTGTCAGGATGGAGCTTTTGCTTCAGGGTACAGTCAGTGCCTTATTCTGAACTATGCCAGGCACAGAAACGCAAACCTTTTAAAAAGCAGTTTCACAACACCTACACAGCTTTTCAAGGCTCTTCAACTGAAAACCTGCTTTTCTTTTGTTTTTCCTCCATGAGAGCACAATCCCACCCAGAATGGGTCCAACATACACAAGAAACTAGAAGAGGTTTGTAGTTTCAAGGTATACTCAGGTCCATCACTCTTAGTAAGGGGCCCAAGCTATAGTTCATTCACCAGCTCTAGACACTACTGAACAAAGGTAGTTCCATTCCCAAGCACTGCCCTGGGGAGCAAAAAGAAAGTCTCTTTATCCTTTGAAAAGGGACCCCCTTTCCACTTGGTGCCCTTACCAGAGAGTCTTATATAGGAAGAATAAAGGAGCACTTCACCTCATTTCCTGACACTTCTGAGATTTAATAATGGTACTGCACAAGAGGGAGAAGGGGACCTTTTGCAAAGGTGTCATCACTCATTCCCTCTGCTTATGATATCAACAGAAACCTCTTTGCTCTCATGGATTGACCAAGAGACCTCTGCTCTCATGTGTTCAACTGTGCTACCTATATTATTCTTTGATTAATAACTTGCAGAATCCAGGATGTCCACGAACATCATAATTTAACACTGCAGAGAAAGAGAAATGTTTGAGCTGTAAAAACTAGAATTACACAATCTATATAGCTGCATTCTGAATCATCATTGCTCCATTCCAATCTACTGCCTAAAACCATATTTATGTCTTGCAGTCTTATTGAATGTGGCAACTGTCTGGTATAATTAGCACTCTCTACCAAATAGAGAGAGGCATTCGACTAGATTAGAACCCAAATTTAAATTTGTTTGCAAGCACACAAACCTCCACCCACATCTTAGGCTGCTCCTTTATAATGATGGCAACTCAGGCTGCCTGTTCCGCTCACTGTCTTCTGTTGGTCTAGAAAATTTACTCAACTTGCTAAAATTGTAGAATAAATGCAAATGTTGAGGTACTCTAACTTCAGTAATAATGTGAATGTATTAAATATGAAACACTTAGCAGTCACCTGTCCTATCCACTTACTATTGCTTTGTGCCAAACTAAATGGCAGCAGACCTCTGTGTGTTTTAATACTGGAGATGCCCACTCATGTACAAGCAGGAGGTTTATACTGAGTGCCAAAGGGCTCTCAAAGATAGACCTTTGCAAGGTTACCGCCCTACAGTCTCTCCCTCAAATGAAATGGAAAAAATACTGCAGCATTTGGGGGGGGGGCTGCAGGGATATCCAAGGCACCCTGTATGCTCTTTAACTGAATCCTCTAATTTCTATGTCATTGGGATAAATCTGGACTTAGAATTCACCGATCTACCACCACCATTCCTATTGCATCCTAACTAGATGTGTGTTCATCCCTTCTGTGTGCTGAGGAACTTACAACTTTCTCAATGACAAGAACAGTGATGACAGATACATATACTCGAGATATGATTGGCTTATAAATTGGGGAAAGGCCATAGCTCGAGAAACTGCTTTACATGCAGAAAACCTCAAGTTTAATCCCAGTCTTCTGTCTGAAATCCTGGAGAGCCACTGTCTGTCAGTGTAGACAACAATGAGCTAGATGGATCCATGGTCTGATTCAGTGTGAGGTCACTTCCCATGTTTCCCCTGCAGTGCATTGCCGAGGAGAGTGTCACATATACGTTAGAACCCACTCAGTTCATACAGAGGAGCAGTAAAGGTCCAATTTGGTCCCGAGAATATGCTGCAGATCTTTTGCAACGTGCTGAGATTCTGATAGTTAGGAGCTCCTCAGCAATACAGAAAATGTTCTTCTAAAGCTAGAAACTTACATTTGAAAACTACTGCCACTGAATGCAGGGCACGTCATGAATAGAGTTTTTAGCAGCGCATACCTATACAACCCCCACATAAGCTGTTTAATTGCAGCCGTGTTTAAGTCTTTATGCTACATTTCACAATCGCCATGCAACTCAGTTAACTTAAAAATAAAACCCTGTGCTTTGCCCTTCACCAGCTAAAAAGAAATTATGTGCTAGAAGTGGGAAAGCATTCTAGAAAGACAAGTGCTTATTTTAAATTTTTCATGCATGCAAAGTACGGTACAATGGAGACATGTTCCTTAAGAAAAACACAGTACAGTATTTATTCTTTAATCTTTCCTTCTGTTACAAGATGCTTGGGATTCCCCCCCACCCCAAACCCATTATTTTGCATTTAATTCCCAGTCTACATTGCTTAGTAAAGTGCTTTGTGATATAATTTTACTGCTGCATGCTCTGAAATTCAGGGAGCTCTTTATTCTCAAGAGCTGCCTAACAAGCAGCTCAATTTGTTCATCACACTCATGTAATTTGTGCTGAATTTGCTTTGACCTTTTTTCATGGTCCTGGGAAGCCATTATGCCCTTCTACAAGTGCTACCTGTCTGATTGCTACCATGGCCTACAGCAGGGTCACAATGTCCTTAAAAAATGCTAGTTTCCTCAAGCCAATATTTACCAGCAATCCTCTCTTCATCTTTCCATGGTGACATTAGGCACAAAAAGGCATTTCCACATGCAAAGTATTAAGGAAGCACGAGCCAACCTTTAAAGCAATAACAAGGACCTGGGAGACAAGGACTCACTGCTTCTGCTTGGAGCAATCTCAATCTCTCAGTCTAACCTACCCCATGAGTTGTTGTGAGGATAAAATGAGTATGGGGAGGGCCATGCACAACACCTTGAGTTCCTGGGATTTAAATGTAATAATAAGCAATAAATAAATAAAACACCTCCTTTTATTAAGTATGCATGATGACATCATTGGATAGCACAGCAGACAGCAAATATCCCTAACTGGTAAAAGGATGTCACTAACTAAAGCATCTGTGAGACACATCAGCACTATCCTCAGCTGCTAGCTTACAAAAGTAGAAATCTTGCACAGGAGCCCAGAGTGCTGGTTGGCAAGTTGTGTTACATGTACCTATGGGTAATTGTAGGTGGGGCTAAGATAATCTACAGCAGTGGTGGGCAAACTTCAGGCTCTTTACTAACAGAACCCAGATCCACCAAGTGGAGACTGGTGCAAAATGCATGCACTTAAGAGATAAAGAAATCTAAGCCCAGGAATTCATTTTAAGATCCAGAATTTATCTTCATTTCAGCAGTATAGTTTAGGGTAGGGCGAGGAGACATTTTGCATTTTGCTACTATTGTTAAAGAACACATCATCAGGAATCCTTGCTAATCTACCGCAATTCACCCAGAGATCGAACAGTAGATCTATGTCTGCTTATTGTCCACCTCTGATCAATGGAATCCTGGCTGAACTATTCCTCTTAGTCCACCAAGACACCAAAAGGGGATGAAGATCTTTGTTTGCTTTAGAACAGGCAGTGGGCCCTTAACCTCACTGCTGTAGGCCTTTCTCCATAGGTGAAGAAGGTGGCAACCAGGAAGGGGGCCCTCTTGGCTATAACTCCTTTTCTAAGGAGGCTGCCATGGTACAAACTCTTACATCTTGTTGGTACTAGCTGAATACCTTTCAATGAAATAAAATATAAATTGCTGTCTATGAATAAATAAATAAATACTTTGTCAGGTCTTTAAATTTTTTGGTTGTTTTTAGGAATACAAACAACCATGGTTACTTTAATGCTTTTACTGTCTGTTTTTACTGTCTATATCTTTAATTTATTACAAATGAGGCACATCACCTTAATGTGTATGAGAAATGCTGTTTACCTTCCCGCCTATTTATCTACTTGCACTTTGACATGCTTTCGAACTGCTAGGTGGGCAGGAGCTGGGACTGAGCAACGGGAGCTCACCCCGTCGTGGGGATTCGAACCGCTGACCTTCCGATCGGCAAGCCCTAGGCTCAGTGGTTTAGACCACAGCGCCACATGAAATAGATAAATACATGCATTTTATGTGTTTACCTGTCTGTTAGATGTCCTAGACGATGGAATATCCCAGGGCAGAATAAGCACTTTAAAATAAAATAAATAGGTACTATTGGTACTAGCTTTAATGGCACTAGCTCTGGAGAAAATCAAGGGATGTAACTGTTGCATTAAATTCACTTCCTGTTGAAAAGGTCTCAGCATTTGTATTGTTGATAGAGCCATGGATCAGGACAAGGCAAAACACTTCAAGACCTTGCTGCAATTAAGTTTTGAAATTAATTTTTATAACATTTGAGCTGTGGAAGCTATATGTAAGTGTGATGTTCCCCTTAGCGGAGTGGCAGAATAAGTCCAATGCACAGAACAAACAGATACACTACACTTTAGTGCAGGGGTGGGGAACTCCCATCAGCCACAGTCAACATGGTCAATGGCAATGGGAATTAAAATCCAGAAACATCTAGAGGGCCACAGGTTCCCTACCATCCTTTTAATGAAACAACAATAGCTGGAGAGTGTGGGTTCAAGTGAAATTACTACCAGGAGACTACCCTCATTCAGCAGGAGACGCTTTAAGAGTCTCTCTAGCTCAGGCATCCCCAAACTGCGGCCCTCCGGATGTTTTGGCCTACAACTCCCATAAACCCTAGCTAACAGGACCAGTGGTTAGGGAAGATGGGAATTGTAGTCCAAAAACATCTGGAGGGCCAAAGTTTGGGGATGCCTGCTCTACCTCAAATGAAGACCAAACATGCCTTTATTAGCCCAGCCCCTCCATCACCTGGATGTTCATACTGCTTGTCAAAGGCATTGTAACTGGAGATCAGAAAAACTGAGTTGACATCCAAGTGTGTCCAAGAACAAAACTTACGCAATCTTATCGCACACTGTGCATTTCCAGTTGCCACCAATTCCCACAATACGACATTTGTTGCAAACTCTGAGTCCACATGCTTGGCAGAGATCCCCTCTATCAAAGATTAAGCCCAAATTCTTTCGACAGCGAATGCAGACCCTGCTGTCGTCTTCCTGATAACGCCGTCCACCTTTCTTTTTGGCTTCCAATAACTCATTCTTCAGTTTTCTGGAAAGAAACACAACAAACTTAAGTTAAGAAAAGTGGCTTGAAGTATTAACTGCTTTATAAAAACCTAAATAATAGTGGCTTGTATGTGTGACAGAGCCATCAAAATAATTTCTGATTACAACTTTGCAATTATTTACGGCACTGCTTTCCAAACTTTTCATGTTGGTAACACAATTTTTAGATATGCATAATTTTGCAACACAGTAATTCAGTTTTACTAGCAAACCAGAGGTTAAACTAACCCCTTTCCAGTCCTGGGAGGAGTGCGGGGAACATTTGCACGATACATCTACACACTGCAGCTGACACAGTAACATGTCACAACACAGAGTTTGGAAAGCTCTGGTTTAGGAGTTTTGTTGATGGAGGAATTATTGCTGTTACTGACTTTATATTTTTGTATCTTTATTTTAGATCTTATGATTTATGTGGAAATTGTTTAATTTTGTTGTATACTTTTTGATGTTTTATTTATTGTTTATGACTACTTTCGTTACGTTTGCAATTATGTAATTTTTCATGTTGTAAGCTGCCTTGAGCACGATGTATGTATGTATGTATGTATGTATGTATGTATGTATGTACTTTGCTCAGGACTAGACCAAAACATTGTGTGGCTTGAGGTGAAATACAAAAGGGCACCTTCCATTTTACGCAGAAGTAGAACAGACCGGCAGCTGAATCTTACTTCAGCACTAGCAATGTGAACAGCATCCAGTCTAACTTAGATTCATTGCTGCAGCATAGCCTTGCCACCACTCCCTGGCCCTCCAACATAAGTCACCTGAGGCAGAAACCTTGCTCTGCCTAATGCTCTTAATCTACTTTTTAAAATATCAAATCTACTAAAACAATTTCTGGCTGAAGGAGAAGCAAATTATCCAGAGCACATACATAAAAGGACTCTGAAACACAAGCAGCTTTCACACTCAGTTTTGCAGAGATAAATGTCCTACCTTCTCCATCCTTTGGGTGCAATGATACATTGGGAGAAATTATGAACCATACTCTCTAGCATGGATAACAGGCTGGGGGTATTAATTCACTTTTATCGGTGTCTACAAGATTCAGTGCCTAACCTCGGGCAGTTTATTCTCTTAGACACTGTTCCTAAGATGTAATGATCACAGGATTTTTGTGAGATAAAGATGACAGTTCAATCAATCAATCGATCTCCTTTATTGGCATGAAAAGTACATCATATACATGGATCAGAACACAACACAGTTAATGAACCATAGTAGGAGATAAAACTGTCCAGACATCATGAGGTATGAAGATCGCTCTTAAGACCTATGGTGACGTATGTTCATAGTGGTACTCAAAAATCTTGACACATTCTCCACAATATTCAAATTGGTGGCCATCACAGCTTCCTGTGGGAGAGAGTTCCTTAGTTTAACTATCCACTGCTTCTATGCTGTGGGGAATAAAAGCTCTGAAAAGTGATTTGATGGGACCACAATATGGAGGAGGGGAAGGTTTAACCTTCCATCCCTTGTGCTGCAGTCTGAGTTCTGTTTCTCCCTTGTCTCTGGCTGCAGACTTAACCACACACACTTTAACAATCTGGTGAAAAGGAAAAGAAGAAAATTAAAGCACAAAGGCTAAAGATAATCCCAAAATGATACTAATCTATCTGGCACTAGGGAGAGAAAGGGCATGTTATGAACTATTAAATTAAGTCAGGGTATAAAACAAAAGCTCTAGGTGATGAAATATCAGTGTTCATTAAGAACATGCTGGCCTCATTTTAATCCAAGCCTTTTGACATATTTCTGAAATTAAATGCAATACTTTATATTAAACTCTCATTACTAAAGCAACAGATTATTATTATTAATGAAGATTTTTGTGTGTGTACTTAAGAAAATGAAATGAACAGTCAGCCCTTACAGAGCTGCTCAGCATATAACTGTAGGGCGCAATTTATGCTACTATGGTCCCAGTCCTTGCCGTGTAGAGACTGCAATTCCAGTCCTCAAAAGGCAGTTTTATTTTCATAAAATAATGAATGTTCTACTGCATCCCTTTCTTCAGCAATCATCACAATCCACTGGAGCTAAGGGAAGCATCCACTGCTGAATATGAAGGGCATTTAAATATGCACTATATTATCCTGTGATCTAGGACTTCACCAAAAATTGTGCTTACTTTACAATTTTATCTATTTTATTTATGTTGCTCATTACAGAATTTGCCAGAACATGTTGCACAGATAACAATGAAGCCTTTCTGAACATCATGCTCCTCTTGTAAGCCCACATGTGAAGGCAGGACATGACTGATGGGAAGCTCAGTCAAAGGGAATTTGTTCTCTGCCAGCATAGCAGTGGTCCCGCCAACACATGCTAAGCATGATGCAAATACATCATGTATATACAACATGGCTGGAAAATGTGCCATAATTTGATTGCACTAAAGTCAAAGAAAGAGCTCTGTTCAGTTTTGCTAAATGTCTCAATGCATGTTTGGTATGGGTCTTCAGCCTGCTTATTATAATTATATGGCTTTAGCTTTGCCAACTTTCCTCAACACAATTATTCAAAGCTTGCAGAGCCGCAGTAGATCCAAGAGCAAAGTAATTTCTCACTCACAGATCACTTGAAATGAGAAATACTGTATTACATGCATTTTTCTCTTCTAGAGATTGGATAGCCCCAAATGATCAAAATGATTATCTGCTATAAAAATTCATGACACTTGCTTCAGAAGCGTAAGAGTGCATCTCTGCTAGGATAATTCTTTTTCTGATGTTCTCCACACTCATTTATACAAGTTTCTGTCAGGATCAATCCTTTGCCATTATTTTGATGCTATTAAATCTGGCAGACCAGCATTACAAAACTAAATCAAATCTGTGGCCCAGCCAATAGATTCAAGTTACAAGAAAGGAGATTCTGACTAAACATCAAGAAGAGCTTTCTAATGATAGTAGCTGTTTGACAGTAGAATGGACTCCCTCAAAAGGTTGTGGACTCTCCTTTATTGGAGGTTTTTAAGCAAAGGTTGGGTGGCCATCTGTCATGGATGTCCAGAATCCAGATACCTTTGAGCACCATGTGCTGGAAACTAACAGGGGAATGGTCATCACCTTCACAGACTGCTCATGAACAACTTCTTATTTCTGAAGGTCCTCTGAATTTTAGGAGGTTTGATGGGTGCCATGGGCAGGGAGACTTTATGTGATCACAAGTAAGACTTAATATGTCCCACAGCATGTAGCTTTGCAAACAGCACTTTGGATACAAACTTAAGAAATAAAGGCTGGAAATCAGGCAGGTTTTAATGACAAAGGGTTTGGGAACTGTCTGTCTGTCTGTCTGCAAAGAGTTGGGAACCATTTGGGAACTGTCTGTCTGTCTGTCTGCAAAGAGTCTGAAAAGAACCTTCCTGGGTGGCACATAAATGCCAAAATAAATAAACTGCATGCCAACATTTTCCCTTTCTGCTTTCCAGTTCTGTGTTCCTATAAAAACTTCCATACCACCCCCAAAAAACTGGGGAAAACGAGTGCAAAGCCTTATGCATTACCAGATAATGGTCTGAAGGTACTTGTTCTAGGCTCCTCTCTAAAGCTAAGCAGATCTTAGCTAACCGCTTTGAAGTTTTTAAAAAAACAAGCGGTATGATTTTTTTAAATTAATTAAATATATCTGGACCTAGCCAAGAACTAGAAGGAATTATGCAGGAGCCCCAGGAATGCAACTCCAAGGCCTTTGGAGAAAGGTAAAGACACAAATGTAGACAAACAAATAAGATGCCCCGCTTCGCAATTTCCTTCATTTATGGTAAAACAAGCTCAGACAGCTGCATTTTATATAAAATTCCTTCCATATTTCCTTGCGGTGTATTCAAGAGTGAATCACTGAACAACTGTGACAATGTGCTCTGATTTCAAAATTGGAGGAATTAAGTGTTCCAAGAGTACAAGAGATGGAGGAGGAGAATGAGTCACCCTATCTCAATCTACCATGAGCACATTTTCTAAACAGCCACTATCTAGCTGTGTCAAACACTACGGAAACAGAACACTGTGCGTCAGTAGAATAAGCAGTTATGTGCTGTATAAAAACAGCTTTTGCCCAAAACCAGAACTGACTAATTTTTAAGACTAAAATAAATTAAAAGGAATTAAATGTATAAAGGTCTAAGAATACCTGTAAAGCACTAAAGTCCTATTACAATGGGTCTTGCATCTTTCCTTCTGCCATTTGAAGAAAACCTGGAATCTCGGTGTTCAAAGGAGCCCCTGCATTATGTTTTTCTTAGTATGCTTGAAAATGAGTGCGGTCAGTTGAGGTGGTGCTTGAATGTGAAGTGCAGAACGGTGTCCTGAACATACAAATCTTATGCTCAAGGTATCTATCACATTATAGCATATTTGGCATCTTTCCTTATCTTCAGAGCATAGCTGCCAAATCTCCCACTGAAAAATGCGGGATCAGCAGCAGCGTGGCACCGGAAGTTGCTTCTACGCATGTCCGGACATGCGTATGAGCAACTTCCAGTGCCGCTCTGCCCAATTTCTGGTGCCCAGGCATGGGCAGAGTGGCACCCGAAATGGAGCCTCCCTGGCAAGTAGGAAATCCGGGGGATTTCCGGATTTTTTTTCTATTCGGGATAACAGTGGGAAATGGATTAAAATCTGGGGGTTTCCCACGAAAAACAGGAGACTTGGCAGCTATGCTTCAGAGGTAGAACAGAAGTTTGAACACGAGATCTCAATAATAAACGAAAAGCAGCAGCAGGACAAAAAAAAATCAGTTCTATTTTTTTTAAGGGCCGGGAGACAAAACCAGTATTTGCCCGGCACCACAACCAATGATGCCCATGTCACAGTTGACATTACCTCTAGTGGCAGGGATACTCATGAGGAGTGTATCAGCAGATGACCACAGCACATGAGAAGACCTGAAATTTTAGACACCTAAATAGAACCCACTGGGTCCTAATGCAAATTTAAATACTAGAGTTGAAATGAGAGCTCAGTTAACATAGCGTTCACCAGCTACACCTGCAACACTGCTGGAATTTTCAGTCCAGATTCAGCCATGTGGAACATTTGGATATTCAGAAGGTCAGGTAAGCACATGATATTTACACTGAAGTGGAGCTAAGAAATGGGTTATGACTGAGTAGTAATTTGAAGAAAAGCATAGGTGGGTTCTGCTGTACTCTTAATGGTCATGGACTCCTTTAGGGACCTTTCCGGCTTTTATTTTTTCTAGCCATGCAGCTGGGGGGGGGGAGAGACACACAAGCCCAAGGCTAACCAAGTTACATTCTTGTCATGTTACATGTGCAGAGGAGGGCAACCAAGATGATCAAGTGTCTGGAAACCAAGCCTTATGAGAATGGATATTTAGGGAGCTGGATATGCTTAGCCTGGAATAGAGGAGACTGAGAAGAGATATGGTAGCCATCTTCAAATATCTAAAGGGCTGTCATATGGTAGATGGAGCAAGCTTGTTTTCTTCTGCTCTGGAGGCTAGGACCTGAACTAATGGCTTCAAGTTACAAGAAAGGAGATTCTGACTAAGCATCAGGAAGAACTTTCTGACAGTAGGAGCTGTTCAACAGTGGAATGATCTTCCTCAGAAGGTGGTGGACTCTTTCCTTCATTGGAGGTTTTTAAGCAGAGGTTGAATGGCCATCTGTCATGGATGCTTTAGTTGAGATTCCTGCATGGCAGGGGCTTGGACTAAATGATCCTCAGGATCCCTTCTAACTCTATGATTCTATGACATTCCATTGTGTTACATTCTCTGAACAGCGGCCACCTTGCTATATTGCCGGCATGACAGCAATTGCATTGGTTTCATTTAGGCCTTTTTCATTTTTACCACACAATGGCAGTTTCATGCTAGCCATTCTTAAATTTTAAAAAAAAATTAGGTTAGGAGTCAGAGAGTGAGGATGTTAACATGGATAGCATGCTACATAGACTACAGAAATTGCACATAAAACTGCAGTGTGATGGTTAATAAGCTAAACCTTTCCAAGTGGAGGATAAAGATTAGTCAACACGCCCTCATAAAACATTAAACAGCAAGGTAATCATCTTAGCCTACATTCAATTTAACTTATAGGTCAACAACAAATGCATGCTATTTATGAACAAAACTAGAGATGGGCATATCAGAATCTACTGAAAGTTCTCTAGATGCTACCATAGTAGATCGGCAACAGTTTATTTATTATTATAATTGGGGGGGGGGTGTTGCAAGATGAATGATACCACCTGTTACATTTTATGGACAGCAATAACAAACCACAAATGCGGAAAGTAAATACAGGCAGCAATCATTTTGTGCAAGGGTTCCATTCCTGCCCCACCACACGTTGGTAGAGTGTGCATAAACCCACCCCACCCCATTACGCCATGTCCTATCCCTGTTCTTCTAGGTCCTAAAGTATCTGTGCATCAACAGTCATGTGTCAATTGGACATGTGCAAAATGGTCACCGCCTGTACTGATATGTCTGTGTTTTGAGATCAGCAAGGGTTTCTGATGTTCAGCTGTCTTAACAATAGCAACAAAAAGCTTTCCTTTCTAAATCGGGTTGCTGAAAAGGAATTATTGAGGAAGAAACCAAGAGTGGATTTTTGTGTGAAAGAGAACTTGTGAGCTCAGTTCTGCTACTGATCACGAATTCTGAGCATGTGCGCAGAGCTACCCTGGGTTGTACACATAGCACAGTGTGAAAATTCCACCAGGGCAAGGGTTTCTGCTTGTGTAACAGAATGTTCTCCTGCTCTCCTTCCCATGCTAACCCTAACTCTGCTCTAGGGCCTCAACCCTCTGGAAAAGATTTCAGAAGGGCACTGAGTGCATGCAAGGGAAGAAGAAGTCCCATTGCTCAACCAAAATTCCTTCTTAGCTTTAGTCTGCTCACCTGAGCCACTATTTTTAACCTGGCTATGGTTGGTGGTCCTCAGGGTTGTAGTAAAAAACAAAGTAGATTCCACAAGTCTGATGTCTTCCCAACCCTGAACTACACTGTAACCATGAGCTAACTGGATGACAACTACAACATATGCACAAATATCTAAATCAAACTCCAGTATTCAGAAGTTTAAATACCTCAGAAGAATTTTTCACAATTACCTGATTCTTTTATCTTCAGTTTTTTTCAAATACTCGTCTCTCTTCAGCACTCCCAGTATCATTTCCCTCTCATGTTCCAGTAAAAATGACAAATTGATAATTTCCAAGTTTTTTGACATGTTGCTTCGATTGTATTATTTTATAATTTATGTAGTATGAAGGGCATGAATTGTGATATACAGTTTAAAGGCACATCATTGCAAACAACCAAAAGTTACAACATCCAGCTTGGTGACTTGCAACTTTGCTGGAACTTCTGAACATGCTGTGGGTCTTCATTCAAAAATTATCCTCAAGTTAATCGTTTCCCCCCCAAAGCTGGTTATTTCGATTCTTTGTACCTGGAAACGAAAGTGAAAATAAGTCACTTGATATAATGTTGCATGAGCAGCTGAAAACAAACAATGGTTTAGTGCCTTCAAGACAATAGCAAATACTTAAGTGCTGACACATTCACAACATTCATTGTAGACATTTGTGACTCTGACTGACCCACTGGTATTAAAGTACATCAGTTTACATCCATGGAAACAGCAAGAACAAGCCCTGGTTTTCCCAACTGAATGGACTTGCAGCTGAATAAACTGGAGACGGCCACACTGCTTGTGTCTAACAGTCAGTTCCAAAATCCAAAATCAGCCAGACTATGTGGTGAGTTCAATTTGCAAAAGAACTGGTAGATGGAAAACAGTTATCTGATTGCTCCACCACATGGCCAAAATAATTTTCTGATAATATATTCATACTAGTTGCTAGTTCACACTAAAAGTAGATTTAGCCACATAATGGGAAATCATATGACTAATCTGTAATTTGGCAGGCAACTACTAATATGTACTTGTAAGATTCAAAAGGGACCCAGGTGGCTCTGTGGGTTAAACCACTGAACCTAGGGCTTGCTGATCAGAAGGTTGGCGGTTCGAATCCCTGTGACGGGGTGAGCTCCCGTTGCTTGGTCCCAGCTCCTGCCAACCTAGCAGTTCGAAAGCACATCAAAATGCAAGTAGATAAATAGGAACCGCTAGAGCGGGAAGGTAAACGGCGTTTCCATGTGCTGCTCCGGTTTGCCAGAAGCGGCTTTGTCATGCTGGCCACATGACCTGGAAGCTATACGCCGGCTCCCTCGGCCAATAATGCGAGATGAGCGCGCAACCCCAGAGTCGGTCACGACTGGACCTAATGGTCAGGGGTCCCTTTACCCTTTACCTTTAAGATTCAAAACAGTATTTACAATTTTCTTTTACTAAAAATATAATATTACTCAGTTGTTCTAAACAGTTTTTAATATTGTGTTTTAACGTTGCAACCTGCCCTGGGACCTTAAGAGTGAAGAGAAAGTAACAAATAAACCCTCCATCCCATTTTCCTTTCTTGTTTCTCAGTTGGTACTATTAATTCTGAGGTAAATAATACAAGAGAGAAGGCAAGAGAGATCAAAACTATCAAACAGAAAATACTTCTTTTAGATCTGTATTCACATTTTCTTCTTAATCAATATACAACAGATCTCCTGGAGCGAGGGTGCTATTTTTAGGGACACAAGTGAAGTTTTAAGTGGGTGATTCTTTAACAGATTTATAGACTAGGTAAAGCAAATGATCAATTATTACTTGTGGTAATACTCATTTTTGCCATGTGTGAGCATGATCCATGATAAATGGTTCATTATTGCGCAAACCCTTCCTGGCTTGTCAGTTTGCACACTAAATTGATGGTGTATTGAACAGAGATATTTCCATATGTGAAAAGACCATGCTGTGCTGTTTATTAATACACTGAATAATCTTTAGCATTTGTTTCCTTAGATATAAGCAGGGATTCTCCAAGAGTAGAACAGGCAAGGAAGAACAGTCTGACTTCTGGTCAACAAAAGCATTAATAAAGTGCCTCAGTATGCACAGAGTACATAATCAATCATATTTATAAAAACTGCCCTCTTGTTGTCTAAACTATGATTCCAGTTTATTGCTAGAGGCAAGGCCAAAGTGCCAGTTTAATTGTCACACAGAAGTAATTTTACTGTGCTCTGTTCAAATTCGTAATAAAATTCCAAGAATAGCCTTGCTGTGAAAGGACAACAAATTAGGATCATTCCTGATCTACATTCATATCATTTAATCGGGAATAACTTTTAATCGGAAAGCATTCTAATGTTTTTTTCCGCCAAACCTTTATTAGGCATTACGAATATAGGTCATCATAAAACATCCATATATAAAATTTTAAATATATATAAATGAACAGCCATGTAAAAATATGTAACAATGAGGATTTTCATTGGAGTTTCTTCTCACTAAACAGTGCCATTCACCACTCTGAGAGATACTACTGGAAAAAACCTCACCCACCCTTGCAGTTACTTCCAGGTTAATGGTATTTTCATTGTGCCGTGGTGTATTCTAATCAGCCAACCATGCCATAACAATGCGATACTTTAAGATGGTATCAGAGAAACTATAACCTTAAAATAGCCCAGCTTCATTCACTGAGACATCAGGAAATAAAACAAAACAGGCAGTAAACTTCCTGTTTGGTTAAAGAAGTCTACTGTTATGAGAAGCATTCTTACAAAACCTTTTCCTTAAGTCTTATTTTGCTGGACAGTGTGACAAGAGCTACTGAGTGTTTAAAATGGGAATAGATCTTCAAATGGCATTCTAAATACATAGGTCTTACCGTATCCAGAGTGCTAACAGGCGAAGTACTTCTGGTCAACTTACAGAGGACTACTGCAGTGGACTCTTTACAAAACTAGAAAAACCAGCTGTTCTCCCACCGGCAATCTGTTTGCACAAAGCACACACCCAGCAGCATGATGCAATATTTGCCACCAGCGCCTGGTTATCAAAAGTACAAGGAACTACCTGCAGCGCCAACCTACTGAATTTTCAAAGGAATGAATGAAAGCCTTCCATCTTTTTAGAACCATCTTCGACAAACAACAAAGTGAAAAGCTGTAATGTCAGTCGTTGAAGGAGAATTACTGACTACCAATTATAATACCCAATCCTACAGATGTAACTGATTTATTTGAAAATGTAAAAAGTGGTTAGGTCTAGGAAGCTGCTCTATACCAAATCAGGCCATTCCATCCATCTAGCTTACTATTTCCCACAATGACAGGCAGACAGGAATGTTTCCCAGTCCTACCAACAGACTGAACTTGGGACCTTCTGCACATAGCTGTCAACTTCTGGTTTGGAAAATAAGGGATCCGAAGCGGCCACCCTGAGAACCCCCAAATTTGGCTTTTTGGGGACGTGAGCACCCAGCAGAGCTCTTTTGAGCCCAGTTCGCCGCCCGAAAACCCCTTTTTTAGGGGTGTCGTGTGCAGGCAGAGCGGGACGGAGCCTTGGGTTACATTGCTGCCTCTGAGACGTTAAGCTCCGTGCCGGCGACAACGCGCGCCAGATACCTCCAAAAAAAGAAAGAATAATTGGAACTGTAAGTACATTAATTTTACGATTCGGAAAGCATTTGGATTAAGGAGGGGAATTTAAAAGGTAACGGAGGTCGTCCCCCCCCCCCAACCGAGAAAACAAGAGGCAATTGCCGAGCCTGCAGCTGTAATGCTGAAACGGGACTCTGGACTTCATTAAAAAGTATTTCGAACACCTTCCCGAGGGCAGCGGAGCCAAGGGGAGGCGAAGGCTTTTAAAGTTTGGATTTCCGCATTTTTTGGACTCCAAAAAGAACAAGCTCTCCGGTAACAGGGCGACGGAAACCTGGATGGCATCGGCCAGCTAAGTGGGAATTTCCTCTCAGGCACAACAGCCTATGCACCATATTGAAATTTGAGAAGACAAGGACGAAACTAGTCAAAACATTTGGACATGATGTATGAGAAAGGGATACAAAGTGTATGGGAAAAAATACAAGAGGTGAAGACAGGAGTTAAAGAGTTTGCAAGACTAACAAAACAATGTATCGAATCCCTACACCGACCTCCCTTCGTAGATAGCATTGAGACACAGACTGAGACTGTAGAAAATAAGAACTTTAACTCTGTAAGAGAAGATCGAGAGGAGCTCCAGACTTCGAACGAAGTGCAACCGGTGGGAGAGGCTGCACGGGACACGGATTACAACAACAAAGCGGCATCGTATAGAGAGCTCTGGGAGCCTCTTCTCTCAGTGAGAGAGGGAGAACAGGCTCCTGGAAAAGACAATCTAGCTGTGCCAAGGATCAAAGAGGTGGCCCGGACTCGAACCTCCCTAGTGAGAGAGGGGAGGCAAGATCCAGGCGAAGACTGCTTTAATTGGGAAGCAAAGAAAAATGGAAAAATGGACTGGGGTTGGCAGAGGGGTTGGCGAATAGAAGTAGCTGGGCTGGAGTGGGTGAGAGATGGAGTGGGTTGAGAAGTATTGTAATTAAGGGAAGGATTAAATGGTTTGGACATGGATTGTACACAGGAGCTGGCTGGGACATTCGGGGGACCGTCAACCGTTGGAGGAGGGGGGATATTAGAATTTAATTTGATAATTGATTTAAAAGAATATTAGAATTTATAATTGAGAATATTTTAGTGAAAATCAAGAGGCTAAGGGGGATAAGTAGAGGATAATTAATTTGGTTATATGGTTTAAAGTATTTTTTTCTTTATATATATACACAAGGGATCTGTTAATTAGAAGATTGTAATGTGTTAAAAAAATTTTCTTAAGTTAGGTAATAAAATAAGAGTTATATGGGGATGTTTAGATTTTGTCAATTAGGAAAATTGCAAAAAAAGGGTTACAATTAGGCTCGGGTAGGGGGGAGCGGGGAAGTCAAAATTATAATAGGGTTATGAATATTAGATTGGTTTTTTTTAATTGTTTTTCTTTTTTGTGTGCCTTTTTGCATTTTTGCATTGTTTTTTTCTTTTCTCTTTTCTCTTTTTCTTTTTCTGTAATTTCTGGATTTTTTTGTATTCTTTTCTCTTTGTATTTCTGGATGTTGACTATGATGTAAGATGATGACATGAATGGAAATACTAAATTGAAAACGCAAATAAATATAATTTTTTTTTAAAAAAAAGGAAAATAAGGGATCAGCAGCCTCACCCAGCAACATGGCACCGGAAATCGGTCCTGCGCATGTCCAGACATGCGCAGAAGTGACTTCCAGTGCCAGGCTGCTCGTGTCCCCATGTCTGGGCACCAGAAATAACTTCTGCACATGTCTGGACATACGCAGGACCAATTTCCAGTGCCCCGGACATGGGCAGAGCGGCACCAGAAATCGGTTCTGCGCATGCCCGGGCATGCACAGAGGCGATTTCAGGCAACACTCAGCAAGTGAGCGAGCAGCCAACCGCCGAGCGAGGCATTTTACCAGGTGGCGCCTGGCTGCTCGCTCGCGGGGGGGGGGGCACAGAGTGGAGAGGAGCTGCTTCAAATCCGGGAAAATACGGAATATTTAACAATCCGGGATAGCAGCGGGAAATGGATTGAAATAAGGGAGTTTAACACAAAAAATTGGGAGGGTTGACAGCTATGCTTCTGCATGCAAAGCATATGCTCTGCTCCTGAGCTATGGCTCTAAGGTCTGAACTAGCCAGATCACCAGAAGGAGTGCCACTGCATTAGTACTGCACAGTGGATATTTCAGTTTCCTTGAAGCATTTACAACAGGTGTTGTTCCACTAATGGAAGGCATCCATCAACAGAATGAGGTGTGTGTGTGTGTGTGTGTGGTTATCTCCTCTGCAAAATCTACTGATTTTGAGGAGGCTCATTGAAGTTGAAAGGAAGAGGATGCATTGGCAAAAACAGCCTCACTCCCCATTCCACTGATGGGTGTCTTCTATAAGCAGAGTGACCCTTGCTAGATGCAACTCTTCTAATTTATTTTTTTTTAAAAGCTACAGATCTCTTTTTTGAAGGGGAAGACAGTTTTTTTAAAAAAATGAACCCCCTAATTTAATAGCACCCTGTGAGGCAAGAGAGGCACTTTACTATGTTAGGACAAACCATCAAAAACTGGAGTTCAAACTAGCATTTTTTTCCTGTTTTGTAATGCATATACAGTGGAACCTCAGTTTATGAACACCTCGGTTTATGAATTTTCAGTTTATGAACGCCACGGACCCACCTGGAACGGATTAATTCACTTTCCATTACTTTTAATGGGAAAGTTTGCTTCAGTTTATGAACACTTCAGTTTAAGTACTCCGTGGACCATCTGGAAAGGATTAATGTACTTTCCATTACTTTCAATGGGAAAGTTCGCTTCAGTTTATGAACAGACTTCCGGAACCAATTAATTGTGTTCATAAACCGAGGTACCACTGTATGACTATTTTCATTCATGCCAGATAGTATTTTTTTACAATTGGACATATAACGGACATTTTAAAAATCTGATAGATTCCTCAGCGCTCTGGGAAATTTCCCAGTGGTTAGACATGGCAATCTTCCTGAGGCTTCTAGTCTCATTGTGGAATGGCGAGACGCGATGGACCATCCATAGAATTGCTTCAGAGCACCCTCTCTTGACACTGTATGGCCTGCAACCTGCCCTGGTAGTCAACAAAACGATGGGTTATGCAACAAGCTGGATTATGGCTGCAGCGTGAATAACATTAAGCATTATTGGGATGCCAATCACACACTCTGCAAGTGGAGCCTTCATTATACTAAACAGCCAACAGCATGGCTTTTAAATATATCAAAACATGTTGCGGGACTGTGGTTATGCACACTTTTTGAACTTAATAGGACTTACTTCCAAATAAATGAGCTTCTGTTCAACTGAGCAATGTTCAATGTAACTAATTAGAATAACTTTACATAAATCAATAAACAGTTCATGTCACTTCTGGATCACAACAAATAAAAAGTAACCCTTTTATATGAACATATTGCTGTTCAGGCTGTCAGGTGAAGGCAGTGTCTTGATACCCAGACAATGTTTAATTATCAAATACTGCTAAACATTTTTTAATGGTTAGACATGATGGTATGGTAAAGAGTTGAAGTAACAAAGTAACATTACCTTTACCTTACCATACTACAAAAAAGCCCATCATTAAACAAACACCACTATCTTGCTAGAATTCCTATTATTTCATCTCCTGAAGTCACATATCAGCAGTAAATACATGGCACCAAAAGGACACTTGTTGGCACATTCATTGCTCAAGTAAAAACAGAAGCTAGAAGCCACTCTTTCATTTTTTTGGAATTATGCCAGCTTCCCTGGCACGCTGTCTTGGATTCTGTTAGATCAAAGCCTGTGCTTCCAAGCTGTACCGAATTTATAAAACAGAAGTGTGAAGCAGTAGCACATATGTATAAAAATACTAATACTTAGGCTAAAACACTTAATGCCTGAATATTTTTTTTTAAAGCCAGTTGATCCGATAAATACAAGTTAGCTTTAGAAATACAGTATTATACCCAGCTCTGGAAATGGCAGAAAATACTATACTCATTTATTTTCTCTCACAAAAAGCCAAAGAACAAGCCCCAAGTACTTGTGCCTCCCCTCCTCAGGAGGAGGATGCGGAATCCCCAAAATAGAATCATATTGCATCACCAACCGAGTGTGCCACATAATCCCATACAGTTGAGACGACGAGACGAAACAATGGGTCCACTCAGAGAGAACAATCAAAAGCACCCCCAAAACAGCATACAGTGGAACCTCTATTTGCAACCATAATCCATTCTGGAGGTCTGTCCGGAGGTCGAAATGGGTCGCTGGGAGAGGCGCCATTGTGCGCAAGTGCGGGTGGATGATTGCCTGCTTCTGCGCATGTGCAAACGGCCATCGCCCACTTCTGCACATGCATGAATGACGATTGCTGCGCCTGTGCATGCGCCGGGTTTGCCGCGGTCGTGACTTGGAACAACCGTAAGAAGAGGCGGTGGTAAGTAGAGATTTGACGGTACCCATTTCTCCAAAACAAACTAAAGAAAATCCCCACAATACTAAACAGGTTCACACAGTCCATACCTAAAGCATGGAAGGAAAAAATAGGCAAACTGTCCTTAGCTTCAGGCTCACTAATCCCCCTGGCTCATCACCCACTATTCCAACATGCAGCACAAAGCCTCCAGATAAAAAACCTGGCAAGCCAAAGGCCTACATCATTTAAACACTTCTACCTGTACCGACACAAGAAATACAAGACAAACTAGGTGACACCCAAATACCTTAGCTAATGCACCACCAATTACACACCTTCTTAAACAATCCAGCAGTAAAATCAGCAGCCACTAAGCCCTTGGCTACCTTCAAAAACCTTCTCCTGACAGCAACGGGACACAGCAAGGAGATGGTAATCACAGTATACAAAATACTGCTCCAAAATCCCACAAACCCCCATGATGCAATCAAAAACAACGGGAGCACAACATAGGCTATGAAATTAACTCTACCCAATGGACTGGAATGTGGTCTAAACCTCCCTTTAAATCAGCTGAAAGAAGGAAACTCACTCTGAAACTCACCTACAGATGGTACCTAACACCACGGAAACTGGCACTGATAAGCCCAGGAGCCAAAATGTTGGAGAGGCTGCACCTCCACAGGCACATACCTCCACATGTGATGGGAATGCCCCAAAATGCAACCCTTCTAGACAGCAAGCCTACAAGAGATATGCAAAATAACTGACAGGTACAGTATTAGAATTCACCCCAGAACTGGCCCTACTGAATACTGAATACCAAGATAATAATGTCCATTCCTATTATAAAGAGCCTATAACCCACCTACTTTCAGCAGACAGAAGCATCATAGCCAGACACTGCAGAGATCTGACTCAGGAGTGAACATGGGCCACTGGTACCAAATAACATGGGAAACAGCCTTCCTAGAGAAGCTAACAGACTGAAACTGACACAGGAAAAAAGATGACGCCTTCACCTTGGTATGGCTCCCCTTTATCACATCACAGCCCAACAAGACACAACAGGAACCTGCTGACAGCATATGAATCAATATGGCTTACATGACCCAACCATCCCTCCCCACCTCACAAATGCAAACAAACCGCACTGCAGCCAACTACAGACAACCAACCACACCCTCTCACTACCAATGAAATGTAAAAAGTGAATTGAAAGAGAACCTATCCAGTTGACGCTGACACAAAACACACATACACTATATAAAAAAATATAAGTTTCACCTCCCCATCTCTCCTCTCAGCTTCCTTAATCTTATACTGTATACAACACTAATGTCTCATATCAAATGTAACTGATCTGTAGAAAAGACTTAAAAACCTGAAAAAGAGACAATGCATGTACTTTTATAAACGAAGAAAACATTTAATAAACATTATTTTTATATAAAAAATACAGTATTATGTGTTCCCCACTTCTCCCAAGTGGTGAGAAGTTTCAGGAGTGTTAGCTTGGTTTAGCTTCATTTGGACAAGAGAGCACTGGACACATATGATGCTTTTGTAATATTTGGCTTATTTACAAGTGGAGCACAGGTGGAGGCAAGCATGTGAACTCCTTTCAGGCAGCAGATCCTCTGCCCCACATCAGGTCTCTAGAGAAGCACCTACAATCCCAAGATGCTTCCAGCCTCCAGCTCACTCATATTCTGCTCCTGCCTCTGAGGATTTCAAAATTTCTCATCTCCTCCCTAAGCTGCTCTCTGAAAGGGAGTATTTAACAACAACACAGAGATGCACTGCATCCTAATCAGACTTCCCCCACGTTAACAGAGGGAAGATCTCCACAGGTGAACCATCAAGGGAAGGGCATGAACATGCAGCCCTGACCCCCTGACCCTCGTCCACAGTTTTGCACTTGCATGTTGAGGTCAATGCCTGAACATGCCAACAGTGTGCGGAGAAAATGTTATGTGCAACTTAAATTGTGATGAGTGTGACACAATCTAACAAACTGACAGAATGCCATCCCAAACCCCTGCACTGCTTTATGTTTTTAATATTCATCTCATTTCCCATTGAAATGTAGTAGTTAAAATGGAAATGCAATGACAGTGATGAAGCACAAGGTATATAGTTTATCTCAAAAAAGACAGGTTTTAGTTCAGTACAAATGCTGCAGGCAAAACAATAAGATTGAGGTGAGTTATGCCCAAGCCTTTTCCCCACTTCTCCACAGGCGATTTAAAACCACAGATGTGTTTTTGTTTTGGAGCAGAAAATGAGTAACATTTGTTACACGGTTTTGATCAATTTAGCTTTGAGCAATAGGTTTTATCTGGCCAGTATTATCCATAGGTCATTCTGTATTTCTTTACAAATCCATACAAAGTATGTCCCCAAATGGTACGTGACAGCAAAAGGTTTGTCTTCAATTTAATTTAGCATTGTTTAGCAACCTGCTTTGATGGTGCAACTCTGCAGTGAACTATACCAATTTGTAGGTCAAACACAGCTTGAATCAGAACAATGGCAGAAGACTCCAGGACACAGGGCTGTTTACATATCACAGCATCTCTAGAGTACCAAGTTCTTCCTGGTAGAAGGGAAGCAGGTATATAATATAATAATAATAATTTATTATTTATACCCCGCCCATCTGGCCGGGTTCCCCCAGCCACTCTGGGCGGCTTCCAAAAAAACAGAAATTCTAAAATACAGAAATCCATCAGACATTAAAAGCTTCCCTAAACAGGGCTGCCTTGAGATGCCTTCTAAAGGTCTGGTAATTGTTGTTCTCTTTGACCTCTAGTGGGAGTGCTCAAGCAGTGAAAGATGCTCCCTGAAAGAACTTGGCCATATGATTTTGTTTCCTAATTTTGGGTAAGTATGTCTCAAATCAATCAGACTTGTGTCTGAGTAAAAATGTTTGGGAGGAAAAAACACCAGCATGTGAAAGATTCATATGCACGAAAAACTTCGTGTTTTCCCATGTCATGTTTTATATTTTATTAAATCTTATCCCTTCCTCCCCCCCCCATTATAAAGGGCAATGTATGTTTTAGAGCAGGCATCCCCAAACTGCGGCCCTCCAGATGTTTTGGCCTACAACTCCCATGATCCCTAGCTAACAGAGCCAGTGGTCGGGGAAGGTGGGAATTGTAGTCCAAAACATCTGGAGGGCCGAAGTTTGGGGATGCCTGTTTTAGAGAAAGGATCGACATATTGCAATCATCTCTATCCACAAGAACAACTGCACCCTGAACACAGCAACCCTGTCAGTGGCCTTGTTAACAAGAACAACTCTGCCCTTGGTCACCCCAGTCATTGAGAATCATGCCTGTCCATCTACACAGTTCCGTCCTCTGGGTTCGATTTCTCAGCAATGCTAGAGTGGAAGACAGGGAGCTTCCTTATACCAAGCCAAACTATTTTGTCAATCTGGCCCAGCAGCGCCTATTGTTTTATTCTGTTTTTAGCCCTCTATTGGGAGCTGCCCAGATGGGCGGGGTATAAAGAATAATTTTTTTTATTTATTATTACTCTGACTGACAGCTCCTCTCCACAATCTCAGGCAAATGTCATCCCCTTCACCTGCTACCTGACGGGAACACTACAGAGTGAACCCAGGTCCTTCAGGTGCTGCACCATTGAACTGTGGTCTTTCCCGCACCTACTACCCTGTTTCTCATATTTTAAGACATATCCATAAAATAAGCCATAGCAGGATTTTAAGCATTCAAGGAATATAAGCCATACCCCGAAAATAAGACATAGTGATAGGCGCAGCAGCAATGCCAGCCGTGGCAGGAGGAGGAGGAAAAAAATAAGACATCCCTTGAAAATAAGCCATAGTGGGTTTTTTTGAGGAAAAAATAAATATAAGACATGTCTTATAATATGAGAAACACGGTAGAACGTGACAGAACCTTGGCAAAAGAACAAAGCCCACAAATACACCTGCTGGCCATTGTTAACCGCCAGCTCTACTTGTAGGCAGTGCCAGGACAAGATGTAGGCAGGGCCGGTGCTAGGGTTTTTGGCGCCCTAGGCGAGATCACCTTCTGGTGCCACCCCGGCCTAGACGGCGATTTTGCGAGAGGTGGGCGGCGGGGGGACCAGGCAAGTGATGAGAAAAGGCTCCTTTCTCGCATTCGTCCCTCTCCCACCACCTCTGCAGCTGACAGCAAGGACAGGACCCAGGGTTTGGAGAGGAGCAGCGCAGCACTTCTCCGAACCCCGGGTGACGAGCAGCAGGCTGCGGAGCTGGAGGTGCGCATCTGAGCCTGCCGCATCCACCGCAGAGCCCCCCGCGCTGCGCCTCTGCCCGGCCGCCTCGTGCGCCCTTGCGGGGCTTTCTCTGGCAAGAGGACGAGGCTGCGCTTGGAGGACCCCCGGCCCATCATCGCCACTGTGGTGACTGGGGAGGGAGGGGCCACCGCCGCCCCCTCGGCTCGCATCCTCTCGGCGTAAGCCGCGGCGCCCAGGAGAGGGCGAAGGCGCCTGGGCCACGGCGTGCGCCTCTTCCTGGGCGCGCCTTGCACAAAGGGAGCGTTGCGCTGTGCGTGGGGTTCACCCCGTCGGGGAGTGGGCTCATGGCGCTCGGCCGGGGCGGCGCAGTCGCTGCTGCGCTGGGCACGCACGCGCTCAGGTTTCCCCACCTGCTCCGTCGTGCGCATTCCAGGGAAGCGCCTCTGCAGCAAGCAGCAGCAGGAGAGAAAGCGGCGAGCGGAGGGCGGCGGGCAGGCTGGCAGTGCGCCCCCCCCATGACGGCGCTCTAGGCAGTTGCCTAGTTCGCCTCTATGGACACTCTGGCCCTGGATGTAGGCTACAGAAGAAGAGAAGAATATGGTCTCTTGACACGCAAGGCCCATCCTTGTATTAAGATAATATCTTTTCACAGAGCCAGTCTTGAATATGCTTCACAGCATTTTTAAAAAAACCACAGACACAAGAGTTCTGACAGTGTTAAATTCCACGGTGGTTAGAAGAAGATTCTTTCTAGACTGCAGACTACAGCAGGCTGTTAGCTCTTGCTGACCTCCTTTCATTTGCTCAACAGGACATCAAGTTGTCTAATTCTACTGCTACAGTTGCTATTTGGTATCTTTAAGCCAAGAGGCTAAAAGAAACAGAAAGAAGTAATGATTACACACACACACAAAATCCCACATGAGTGTCTTAGCACAAGAATCTTGTTTGGAAGCCAACAGAAATTGTGACTTTACTGCACTACACTCTGAACACACAGAGGGCAAGTAAACACAACAGTGGCAGGTCTGTGTATTTATAAACAAAGCTCTGCCACAATCTTGGGTTTGCTGGCGCTAAACCACTTACTGCAGAAGGCAAAGATAGGGCCCTCTGCATGAGAGACATTTTCACAACCTACTGAGTAACAGTTAGCGCAGTGAACATAAACAGCTTCCCCTCATGCAAAGGGTGGAGGTGGAAGACATATCCCATATACCCCACTCTTTTCTTAGAAGGCTTCAACAAGAGGGATGAAGTTATTGGTGGCGTGGCATCATGCTTTGAAGCATAGTCTCTCAACCCCTGATGAGAGAATGAGCCTGTAAGGGTTCTGAGAAGGCAAGTGTTATACATCTTCTCTTCGTTTCTTTTTGTCCTCTCTGGCTGTTGGTTATCTGCCATTTGTGCAAAGTGTTCCCTTTTTGCCCAATGACACATCACTAATGTATCCACTTTAGGGCTTCCGGCTCTATAAACACTGAGGCAGAGTTATGGAGTCCTATGCCTTGTACTTGGATACGTGCAGTCAATGTTCTCTGAAAAAGGCTTATGTACTCCACGATTAGCTGCAGGTTAGGCAGAATCCTTTACTGCGGCTGGTTGGACGGGGGTAAGGAAACACTCATTTAAAAATCTCTGTTAACTTAAATTGGAGAGTTTTAACTTACACATTTTCATATACAGTACTACTAATTAAAGTGAGGGACTAACCAAGGAACACAGAATTCCAACTAGCTTCTGATCTTCCGTTGCACTGACAGGGTTTTACCAGCAGTAGTTCCCACTGGTGCAACAATAAAGCTACAGAATTGCAGAATCGCTATGCTAGTGTATCTTTAGCCTCCATCAGTACAAGTGGATTTAGGAGTGATCCTGTCTCCTTCCAATGGATTTAGTTGGGATCACTGTGTTAGCAACTTTATTTGTATTCTGTTTTCCCACATCGTACCCTGCCCAGTTTACAACAACATCAAAAACCATCACCAATATATATTTTTAAAAAAACTATCATTTCAAATCTCTTATTTTAAAACATGTCTACACAATTTAAACAAAACATAAAATCTTCAATAAACCAAATCAGAACATCTCAAAATATAAATTTAGTATTATGAAAACAGTCAACAGCCTACTAAACAATCTGTAATGAGACTTCCCTCTCTTAACAACTATGGAAGCAATACTGTTTTTTAAATTTAAACATATTTTACTTCACATAGAAAAGACCACTGCATGCATGCCACTTTACCTTATTTTTGATGAGCAATGAAATAAAGGAAATTTCTCTCTCTCTCTCTCTCTCTCTCTCTCTCTCACACACACACACACACACACACACCAAACCAATGTTTTTTTCTGTGCCAAAAGAAATAAATAGTTTAAAACTTTGACAAGAGTTCCACCACCATTCACTCACAACCATTCATCGGCTACTGACATTATGAATGAATTAATATTTGATTTTTTTCATCCTGGGAAAAGGTCATTTTCGTCAACAAGAAATCTTCTATTAAATGACAGTATTTAAAACATTTCAATCTGGCAATCCAAAAATGTTAATCCTTATCACCACAGGTGGCTATCAAAAACATTAATGGCATTTGATAGGAACTTGTAGAATAGAGTATTTTTAAAGGTTAGAGAAAAAGAATCCCAGGTTTACACAATTCCCATACATATATGTTCTCTTGTTCCAATTCCCCGTGAAAACAATTGTTTCCAAAGGCTCTTCTGTGGCCTCTGTGGAATATTTAAATAGTTTCATTTCTCTTCCCTACAGCTCTATAAAGCTGGAACTTCCCTTTCAACAACCTGCTCTTGGTAAGCTGACAGCATTTTATTTGAGGAATTAAAAAGAAGTGCAGCTCTCCTAAATTGCCAGAAACAAATCATGGGATGAAAACGAATGTACACTTGCTGCATGTTCCCGTGTCCACTTATTAATGTCTGGGTGATTAATACCAGGCAAGGAAGAGCAACAAGTTATCTTTCTAGAATTATTGGCCTTTAAGCATGTCAGGCTAATGTTAATGAATCAAGTCTTTGCACAGTATTTATAAGATTTAAATTATTCAGTAGCACAGTCTACATGCTCAATACGGCCTTTAGAAAAAGCTTTCCGTATAATTGTTTCAATTTTTGAGATTAGGCTATTAATAAGAAATTAAGCTACACATCTGTTCAATTTCCTTTTCAATACCAAATGGCCGAAATCAGGTTTAGGTAACATGACAAAAATCAGCTGCATTCCTTTAGATGAGAAAACCTGAACTTCAAAGGGGAAAGTACAAGGGCTACATTTGGGCTATGGTTTGCAATTTCAGATATGTTATAGCTCTGAAATAACCTACTCAAAAGATGCAAACAGGGCCTTAGCAGTGAACCACACTGCAATGCAAATAATTTTGTTGCACCAATTTTCTACGACAAAGATATGTGAAATAAATGGTTTGCATTTGTGTCCGTCTCAAGCTTGCCAGAGATCAGACCTATGACCTGTCGCTCAGTGCACTAGACCGGAATTTAAATTCTTAATCTGCAGCCTTCACTTTGACCTGTCAGACTCCCAGCACAGGTACACTGTGTCACACAATTATTCTGTATGTTTCCTTTGTTTTGGGGTATTTGTCATGTTCAATTTGAATGTTCAATGATGTCAGCGCTGACTATTAGTGTGTCTCCAGGCTCTCAGGTGGATGTCAACACCATATTGTTGTTTTTAACTGGAGATGTGAGGGGTTGAATGTGTGGCATTCTTTAAGCAAGGCATTTGCTCTACCACTGATCCCTTCCCTCTTAAAACAACATGAATAGAATTTCAAAGGAACACAGGGCGGTGTTTTAAGAGGGTTCAATTAATGTCCCTATTTTCAAAAAGGGGGAAAGAGAGGGCCCAAACAATTACCGCCCAGTCAGCCTGACATCAATACCAGGAAAGATTCTAGAGCAGATCATTAAGCAAACAGTCTGAGCACCTAGAAAGGAATGCTGTGATCACTAAAAGTCAGCATGGCTTTCTGAAAAATAGGTCATGTCAGACTAATCTGATCTCATTTTTTGACAGAATTACAAGCCTGGTAGATGAAGGGAATGCTGTGGATATAGCCTATCTTGATTTCAAGCAAGGTCTTTGACAAGGTGTCCCATGATATTTTTGTAAAGAAGCTGGTAAAATGTGGTCTAGACAATGCTACCATTCAGTGGATTTGTAACTGGCTGACTGACTGAACCCAAAGAGTGCTCATTCATGGCTCCTCCTCATCCTGGAGAGTAGTGACTAGTGGGGTGCCATAGGGTTCTGTCTTGGGCCCATTCTTATTCAACATCTTTATCAATGACTTGGATGATGGGCTTGAGGGCATCCTGAGCATGTTTGCAGATGACACCAAATTGGAAGGGGTGGCTAATACCCCAGAGGACAGGATAACACTTCAAAATGACCTTAACAGATTAGACAACTGGGCCAAAGCAAACAAGATGAATTTTAACAGGGAGAAATGTAAAGTACTACACTTGGGCAAAAAAAAAAAATGAAAGGCACAAATACAGGATGGAAGACACCTGGCTTGAGAGCAGTACATGTGAAAAGCATCTAGAAGTCTTGGTAGACCACAAACTTGACATGAGTCAACAGTGTGATGCAGCAGCTCTAAAGGCCAATGCAATTCTGGGCTGCATCAATAGCATCTAGATCAAGAGAAGTAATAGTACCACTGTATTCCGCACTGGTCAGACCTCACCTGGAATACTGTGTCCAGTTCTGGGCACCACAGTTCAAGAAGGATACTGACAAGCTGGAACGTGTCCAGAGGAGGGCAACCAAAATGGTCAAAGGCCTGGAAATGATGCCTTATGAGGAACGGCTTAGGGAGCTGGGTATGTTTAGCCTGGAGAAGAGAAGGTTGAGGGGTAATATGATAGCCATGTTCAAATGTATTAAAGGATGTCATATAGAGGAGGGAGAAAGGTTGTTTTCTACTGCTCTAGAGAAGCGGACATGGAGCAATGGATTCAAACTACAAGAAAGAAGATTCTACCTGAACATTAGGAAGAACTTCCTGACAGTAAGAGCTGTTCGGCAGTGGAATTTGCTGCCAAGGGGTGTGGTGGACTCTCCTCCTTTGGAGGTCTTTAAGCAGAGACTTGACAGGCATCTGTCAGGAATGCTTTGATGGTGTTTTCTGCTTGGCAGCGGGTTGGACTGGATGGCCCTTGTGGTCTCTTCCAACTCTATGATTCTATGCTGGACCAGACGAGAAGTCCCCCCCCCCCCCAAGCGAACGCAACACCATTGAGGCATAGTTTGCCGAGCTATAGAAAACAGTAGGGAAGGTAGAAAAAATATATATGATTGAATAAAAATGATGGTGGCACTCGTTATATAGCACTTGAGGTGGAATTTGTTACAAATATGCACCTTTTGCACATTTTCTACACAATAAAAAGAATAAAAGAAAATTATGTTTTGAATAAGGCAGACCATTGATTGGACTGAGCATAAGGTAGCTCCTCCTCATTTCTTTTTACGAATACAAGGGATTTTGGGGAGGGAGACAGAGTAGGAAAGGAAGGCTAAGAATTAGCCAGTGTCATTTGCTTACTTGCTTTCACATGTGTTTGAAATATGATTGGCCGGGGGGGGGGGCGCCAGAAGGTGATCTCGCCTAGGGCACAAAAACCCCTAGCACCAGCCCGGCTAACAGCTTTACAAAGGATGCGGGTGGCGCTGTGGGTTAAACCACTGAGCCTAGGGCTTGCCAATCAGAAGGTCGGCGGTTCGAATCCCCGCAATGGGGTGAGCTCCTGTTGCTCGGTCCCAGCTCCTGCCAACCTAGCAGTTCGAAAGCACGTCAAAGTGCAAGTAGATAAATAGGTACTGCTACAGCGGGAAGGTAAACGGCGTTTCCGTGTGCTGCTCTGGTTCGCCAGAAGCAGTTTTGTCATGCTGGCCACATGACCTGAAGCTGTACCCGGGCTCCCTCAGCCAATAATGCGAGATGAGCGCCGCAACCCCAGAGTCGGTCACGACTGGACCTAATGGTCAGGGGTCCCTTTACCTTTACCGGTTTACAAGATTCCAATTCTGCACCAACCAACAGGAACTTGCAAGACCAGGCAAAGCTGAACAAATCTGCACTGTTTGTCTCATGTAGAGGTCATATTTATGGAGGCATCTTGAGTTCTAATTAGGAAGAAATCACATATAACAGAGCAAACATTTGGCACCAGAACTAAGTCCCTGCAGAGACTGCAGAGAACAGTTATCTTACCCACTGTGGGAAAGGGCTGAGCAACAAACCTACCTTACCCTGGCAAGAATTTTTCACAAATTTTCAGAAGATTGGAGCGTATCATAAGCCAGGGACCCTGTGACCATCTGCTAATATGAAGAAGAGTTTTTGAATCTCTTTTTACTTAGAAAGGAACAGTAGTTTTAGGATCAAGAATCTAATATTGCATCTAATTTCAGTATGGAGTTTGCAAGAGATAATAACCTGGACTTCATATGCCAATTTGCGGATCTCCAGTCCTTTTGCTGCTATACTTTGCAAAGCCAGGCCAGGTTTTGGCTTAGTACATTGGCCCAACCCAGGCTCATGGCTAAGTTCTCCAGACTAGCCAATGAACTGTAGGCAAGTCAAGCTCTCTTCCCTCAGTAATGCTTTTTCGGAACCCCTGCTTCTCACTGGCGAATTGTCAGGTCTCAATAGGCTTATTGTTTTTAAAGAGTAATAATGAGGCTTGTCTCCAGCTTACTGAATTGTGTCAGAATGAAGAGTTCTGTCACACTGCAAGTGCTAGTGGTAAAACTGAACAAAAATCTGGATGACAGATGGACAACTTTTCAAATAGAATGATCTTCCAGCTGACGTTTCTGGGTATCTGATCTGTAGTTTAGTAAGTCTTCTAATACTCATCAAAGTCAGAGTCCTCAAACATACTATTGTTGGTAGTTTATCCCCTTTTGAACATGGGCTAGTAATAGATATATGTGCAAAAAACCCAATTCTTAAAAATGTTATACCCAGCAGGCTTATACAAGTTCTCCCTTTTCTAACAGAGCCTCTACGCTTTTCACACACAGTATAATAATCTGACCATGAAATGTTTGCTGAAATCAACCCTCTAGCATAGTACTTCAGGGCATGACTAGATGCTATGGCCAATCTATTCTAATCTGCCTCCTCCCAAAAATAATTCCTGCATTTGTCACCATTCTGGTCAGTTCCCATATTAGAGGCATTCAGTGAACTGGCAGTGTTAAAACTATCCATAGTTTTATAGAAAAGGCCCACTATCAGATAAGGCAATTTAACAGATAAAGTTACTGTGGCCCTCTCTGATCACTAACCATGAGACTATGCCCAGGATTCTCCTAGGAAATAAATATTTTTCAATAAAAAAATTACCAATTGGCTGGTAATTTGTCCAAATACTTTGTTACAAATGAATATTTATGAGTAAATTAGTTTCTTAGCAACACCAGAATGCTATTCCAAATAAATAGCAGAAACCAATTATGAACCAGAAACCAATGCTTGAAATAAACTTCAGAGGACATACTATCTGTGAAGCTTTGAACTTCCCACATAAATTTCATCCATGAGAATGATGTCCCAGATCCTGAAAAGCCAATCCCATATTGGTAAAAAAAAAACCTGCAGATCTTCTACAGAGCTGTAATTTTGGACTTGGTCACAAATTCTGTCTGAGGAAAGAACTGTGTGGCAGGAGCAGCCCTGTCCTTCTGGCTTGGACATTGTTGCCAGTTCTCCTACCAGATCTGATTGGGGTGGGGTGAAAAAATGCTTCTGGAGAGGAACTGCTCTCTATCAAGGGCAAGGCAGTCAGAACCGCTAGTGACATCAGTGTGAGTTGATGCCCTCCAAGACATCCAGAATCTGCATAGACAGAACTATAAAACTGTAGTATAACAACAACAACAACTGTAATTTAAGAACCCGCATCTGAGTTTGCTTTTCCCTCCTTCCCATTCATATTTTCTCATGTGTCATGCCCTTTTAGATCGTAAACCTAAGGACAGGAACCATCTTAGCACTGAATTCAGTAACTGATATTAACTATATGTTGCACAAAAGGGACACGGGTGGTGCTGTGAAACCACAGAGCCTAGGGCTTGCCGGTCAGAAGGTCGACAGTTCAAATCCCTGCGACGGAGTGAGCTCCCGTTGCTCGGTCCCTGCTCCTGCCAACCTAGCAGTCCGAAAGCACGTCAAAGTGCAAGTAGATAAAAAGATACCACCCTGGCAGGAAGGTAAACGGCGTTTCCATGCGCTGCTCTGGTTTGCCAGAAGCAGCTTAGTCATGCTGGCCACATGACCTGGAAGCTGTCTGCAGACAAACGCCGGCTCCCTCGGCCAGTAAAGCGAGATGAGCGCCGCAACCCCAGAGATGTTCACGACTGGACCTAACCACCAGGGGTACCTTTACCTTTATATGTTGCACACTACTGAGTGCAAGAGTTCCACAGCAGCTTGAGGTGAGTTGAAGTAGAGAAATGTCAGGTGGTAAGAAGATTAAACACATCCATTCCCTTACACACACACACACACACACACAGAGAGAGAGAGAGAGAGAGAGAGAGAGAGAGAGAGAGAGAGAAAGAGCATTACCAAAGGTCCAGATGAACCTGGCTCCACCTGTTCTTTGCATTTTCACTTTACAAACTGTTGCCATGTGAAAAAGAAAACTACTAGAAGAGCCACAATCAGGTCAAGTCAAGTCACAATTCAAGGTTAAGTGAAACTCAGTACTGTGATAACGTCACCTTGCTTGCGCCAGCTCTCAGTTTCTCCAGAAACCAACAGTAAGAAGCTCAATAGGAGAGCATCTGCTTTGCATGCAGAAAGTCCCAGGTTCAATCCCCAGCAACTCCAGGTAGGGCTGAAAATACCTGCTTCGTGAAATCCTGAAGAACCACTGCTGGCCAGTATACAATCTCAGGGTTGTGGGTTCAAGCCCCACATTGAGCAGTGTGATTCCTGCATTCCAGGGAGATGGACTAGATGAGCCTTGTGGTCCCTTCCAACTATGCAAATCTATGGTTCTATTATTCTATGGACCAGTGGCCTGACTCTGCATAAGGCAGCTTCTTAAGTTCTGATAAATGTAACCTTCCTCCTAAATCAAAAATGATGACTCATACTCTCTGCTGACATCACTCCCTAAATTGCAGCTCTCTCAGCTCCTTCCACAGAATTCTCATGAAAGCAAAGACTACTGAGGAGCAATATGCATCAGAAGGAATGTAGCTGAAAGTGAGCATTTCCCTATTTACCTTTCTGTTCTCCACCCTTGTGAGGCTGTGTACATACCATACATTTAAAGCCATTGTCCCTCCCTAAAAAGAAACCTTGAAACTGTAGTTTGTTAATGCTGCTGGGGATTGTTGTTCTATAAGTGACAGTAAACTACAGTTCCAATGCCACTTTGGGGAAAATGTGTTTTAAATGTATGATGTACATGCAGCCTTGGGCTACATACACACAACATTTTAGCCTAGAATCACCAGAAATTAATTGTTTGCTATTGCATGTTTTTTGCCCTGGAAGCACTTCCTCAGAAACTGGTTTCATTCCAAAAACAAGAGCTCATAGCAGATTGATTTTGTGTTACCTAACAATGGGTGGTGGGATGGACACCACACCTGTCCAATGACATGGTGAGTGGTGTATATCAAGATCACAATCACCACCTGGGGCACCTGCAGGGAGGAAGAGGAGTGGACAACCTAATTAAGGGGAGGGTTTTCAAGTGCATATCAAGTAACCACAGTCACCCTTATGGACAGCAGAATGTAGAATCCATCTAGACTGGAAAGCAGCCAGTACACTCCTGAATTCCTTACTTTCAAAAAGCATCTGACTTGAACTCTATGTAAAATCCAATATGGGTTTAGTTTGCAGCTCTTTTCCTTTGCTATCTTCCTCTCTTTTGCACTACAAGTTTAATTCCTTAATAAACTTTGTGAATGTCATCCTAGATATACTGTGTGCTGAAGACCAGAGTCAGATCTGCCGTCATCAAGTGAAACAATCAGATCTCCACCTTGCTTATACAAGCTTTGAATTTGTTCAGTGTCCACCTATGAAGAGGTTTATCGGCTTCCTTTTCAGACACCATGACTCATACTCTCTTGCTTACATCACTCTGTGGACTGCAGTTCTCTGACTCCTCTGTTCAAGACATTTCAAGCAGGAATGGACATTGCTGCAGCTGTATTTTTAAAGACATGCTTTGTAAATAAACTACTTTTCAGTTATCTACCTTCTTCCTGCCTTCTTCCAAAACCATGAGTTAAAAAACTTGCTTAAGCAATTTCAGGAAACACTTGCCAACTCCCGATGTACGATTTATTGCAAAAGTTGCGTTGTTATTCCATATTGCAGCAATGTACTGAGAGGGTAAAGAATGCTCTTTATTATGCGGGTACTATAAATGGATACATTTTAGCTACATATACTGAATCCAAAATAGTCTGGAAGCAGCCAGGCATGAAGGGTTAGCATTCTTAAACTAATCCCAGTCAGAAGAATGGTCTGTCTGGGATTAGTTTAAGAACGCTAACGAATAGGAGACAAGATGTTCTTGCTCTAAAACTATATTACACATAGATAACATTTTAGTGAGACCAAGGGCACTTCCAGAAAACCTGTTTATTCATCTTGATTTGTTAGGGAGCTAAGACAACAGCAGTTTAAAGAGAACTTGTTCTGATTTGTTTGTGGGGAGGTTAGATGGTGTTATGTCAAAACAGGTGTTATTTTTCTCACTTTCCAGTGCACTTTCACCTCAATTACTTTATCATAAAAAGTCCTCTCTGAGTGACATGAGTTTGCTGCTCAAGACCTCCCCAAAAACTATATTTGTGCAACCTGAATTTGCCAGTATGTGATTGAATCCCACCTCAGAACAGTGACAGTGGAAGTGCCTCAAGAAACAGAACCAAGATGAGCTATTCAGATGAAGTAGCAGGTCTGAATCTTGATGACTGAGATTAGAGGCACGGGTCAGGCTGGCAGCCATCTCAATGGTAATTCCAAGTGCAGTCCTTTATCTCTCCCATGTAAACAAGTGCTTGTTATTCACCCCAATAGGGAAATAAAAGGTATTGCCTTTCAGAACATTGCTATGAGAGCAAACCCTGATTTCTACTGCTGACACAGGTTCACATGTCATACTAAGGCAAACTATAACTTAGCACAAATTAGCGAATGTGCAGGTTCCCAGATAGCTACTTTGCTCCTCCTGCAGTCATTCTGTTGGTCTACTCTGGTAAGTCACAAGTCAGTGTGTTGTCTGAACTCGGGCTTGTGAGCTAACCAAGGTTTGCCCTATGGTTTGCAGCCGGTGGTTTGCCTGAGAGTTAGACCACAAGTCCAGGTTCAGATGACAGGCTAAACCAGACCATGGCTTAGTCCACACAGCAGCAAAATAGCCATAGGAGGCGCTAGGTGCCACAATATCCTTAAGAGGATATTTGCACATTTGGTCTTTGGTACTAAGCCATGATTTGGCTTAGTGTTGCATGAAAATGAAGTTATAGCATGTGTGTCACTCATTAACAGAAATTCTGAAGATGGGATACAACAAAGATGCTCTGAACAAACTCCACCTCAGCCTGCAGAGGCCACTGCAATATTTTCCTGCTCCCTCTTTGTGTTACAGTAAAAGGCTTTGCTCTACTCTCTCATGCATTCTACGCATTGTAATGGTGGGCATTTTGCTAGACAAAAGCAGAGGGTATATGCCTGAAAGGGACATTATTGCTACTTCTGATGGAACATGCTTATTCAGGATCCAAAGACTTTGTCTAACTGAAGCTTAAGCGTCTTGCCATAGGGAAAAGTTACAGCCTCCCAGTTACAGCCAATATGTTTCCTCACTATTGCCACACCATACTGCAGACTGTCTCGCAAGAGTGGTGCATGCTCTAGTTATCTCCCGCTTGGACTACTGCAATGCGCTCTACGTGGGGCTACCTTTGAAGGTGACTCGGAAACTACAACTAATCCAGAATGCGGCAGCTAAACTGGTGACTGGGAGCGGCCGCCGAGACCACATAACACTGGTCTTGAAAGATCTACATTGGCTCCCAGTACGTTTCCGAGCACAATTCAAAGTGTTGGTGCTGACCTTTAAAGCCCTAAATGGCCTTGGTCCAGTATACCTGAAGGAGCGTCTCCACCTCCATTGTTCTGCTCGGACACTGAGGTCCAGCACCGAGGGCCTTCTGGCGGTTCCCTCGTTGTGAGAAGCCAAGTTGCAGGGAACTAGGCAGAGAGCCTTCTCAGTGGTGGCGCCTGCCCTGTGGAACGCCCTCCCAACAGATGTCCAAAAGGAAAACAACTACCAGACTTTTAGAAGACATCTGAAGGCAGCCCTGTTCAGGGAGGCTTTTAATGTTTAATAGATTATTGTGTTTTATTCTTCTGTTGGAAGCCGCCCAGAGTGGCTGGGGAGACCCGGCCAGATGGGCGGGGTATAAATAATAAATTATTAATTATTGTTATTATTATGATGATGATGATAGCTCACAGTGGCGGAGCTTCATGCTCCGGCACCGGGGGGGAGAGAGAGCAGGTGGGGGCATGGTGCGCCACCCACAGGGGCGTGCGCGCGTCCTGGGGGCATGGCACACCGCCTGCAGGGGAGTGGCACCCAGTGTGGGCAGAGGGAGCAGCCATGATCGCGGCTACCGGGGGCGGTGCGCTCTCCCCTCACTCTTCTTCCTCCGCCAGTGATAGCTCATCCAGGCTTGCAAATACAGGGCCCAAATCTAACCTTGGATCTTTATCTGCATGAAAACAGGAATTAAAGTAGGTAAGGTAATTAGAACTTAACACTGTTTCACAAGAGAAGTCCACAAAAAGCCAACACCAGACTGCAATATGTTAGAAGCAAATAGGCAAACCAGAAAATAGGAACTACAGGTAGATATTAAAAGATAATCTGTTATCAAAAACCAATATCCATTCAGTTAGGACCCCACCTACTCTTCAATGAGGAAAAAACCTGAGCAGGTTACTCACAGGAATACAAGTCAGTTGTTGAACCCACACAAATAATATGCTTTAGGCTGCAATTCTGTCTGCAACACCGCAACTTAGGTTGCAATTTAGGCTGCAACACTGACATAGCATTAAGCCCCACTGATTACAGAGGGACACTTCCTAGTCAGCATACACAGAATTTGACTGTTACTGTAATTTCCTTTCAACTACGGTAAGTCTATGGCTCAAAACTTAGTGAGGTCCCCCACGGGGTTTCAAGTTGCTTTTTAAACACTGCTGTACACACCAGAGAGGACATACCACGTTCAATTTGTTTCTCCACACTCAACTCCAGTTTATTTGTGCATGGGCCAATGTCAGCCTGAAATGCACACGCACGCACGCACGCACGCACACACACACACACACACACACCAGTTTAACTACAGCTTCCACTGTCTTGAGGGGAAGCACATCAAAAGAGCCTTTCTCAAAAAGCTAAGGGATACAGATGGTTTGTGCCTGAAATCAGCTTTATACACCAGCAGTGGGAAGCACACGACAGCGGACAAGTAGGCAGTAATGTGTACTCAGTCTAATTGTTCCTCCCAAACCCCCGTTCAAATCACTGCCTTGATCTGCAAGTGAAATTACATGGTGCTTTACTAATAGCTCTGCCACAGGAACAGCTGAACTAAATAGTTCTATCATAGATCTAACAACCACCACATGAATAGGTAGGTCCATGAGCCAAGAAAGGTTTGGACATGATCCCTCCCTTCCACACACAGTGGTGCTATGCAACAAATCTCTTTTGAACCAGAAAAGAGTTCCACAAATTTGGATATGATGGGGGGGGGCGTAGGGAGTAACAGTGAAAGCTAAAATTCTACAAGACATATATCAAGAACCCTAGGTACACCTGAAATACGTTTTTGGCTCTTGGCCTATAAACAGTTATTATACAAATTAAGGGAGTAAAGCCAGTTTTTTTTCTGGGAGTTATCCTGTGGCACCTTGAAAAACTTGTCATTCTCTTAATTTTTGTAATATATTTTCTTGAACCAAAAACCTTACTGGCTAAATTTTGAACTTCTTCCACATTTTGTGGTTGTATCACAAAACAGCAATGTTTAATATCCTGAGTTGGTGGGGCAGCCATAAAAATATGGAAACCCTGTTAAAACTTGTAGAATGAATCTCAGATAAAAAGGGTTTTTTATATATATTAAAAAATTGAGCCTGCATAAATCCTGAGTTATGTGACTCCTCTTCATCAGACAATACTTAAATTCAACTAATGTTCTTGCACTGCCATGGTGTGGAGTGGACATCACAGCTGGCTTAGTGGAAACTAACACTTGGCTACCAAGCCCAAACCTTATTTGTAGACTCCTTTCAATGTCATCTATACAAAGAGCCATTTCATCAACCTGAAAACTGGTATATAACAATAATAAAATAATTTATTATTTATACCCCACCCATCTGGCTGGGTTTCCCCAGCCATTCTGGGTGGCTTCCAACAAAATATTAAAATACAATGGTATGTTAAACATTAAAAGCTTCCCTAAACAGGGCTGCCTTCAGATGTCTTCTAAAATATAACTTGTCTCTTGAGTTTTGTCTAGGATTTTCAGTAGTCAATTTAACAAATGCAACCCAGTGGCCATACCTATTTCTCTACATACCATACGTTATATCATATTTTACTTTAATGTATTTTTTTAAAAAATTGTATTATTTCAATACTTTGTGTTTTTTGCATTAAAGCTAGTATAAAATATTTTTAGTAATAATGCTTTTTTTTTTTTAAGAAAACAGCTCAATTATACAAAAGGGAAGGATCACCGGCTACACACACACACCAATATAGGAAAACTGCCGTATTCAGTATTATCCTACTCTAACTAGCACCAGTTATTCAGAGTTTCAGGCAGGAGGCTTCCCCAACCCTCAGCCACACCTGGAGGGGAAAAAAAACACAACAGGAGTCGATTGCACCTGCAAGGCTCTCTCTCCCGGAGCGAAAGTGCCCCGCAGATAGACCGGCAGCAGACGTGCAGCTACGCAAGCCTCGCGCAGGTGAGCCCGGCACGAACTCCCGGGAACACTAATCTGAGGCGAAATTATTTCTGGGAAAGAACACGAGCGTCTTTCGTCGGGACCCGTCCTTCGCTCGTTTCTAAACAAACAAACAAACAAATAAAGCCACCCTCAACATCCCAGGATCCTGTTCCCCCACCCCACCCCACCCCAAGAGCATCTCTCTCTCCCTACCGTCTCAAAATGCGAACTGCAACTGCCTGTAGTCAAACTCCGCTTTTTTCGGAACCGGGGAGCGAAGTCAAGCGACTTCTTCTCGGCTCCTCCCGCCTCTTCGCCCCGCGCGGGATTGGCGCAGCTGAGCCAGCCTTTTCCCCGCTCGCCTTCGAAGCACGCGGACTCTACCATGGACGCGCGAGGGGGGGGGGAGGCCAGGTCTCTCCCTCTCACTCGACCCCGGTGAAAAGAGAAACCGAAGGGGGGTGGGCGCAGCTGCCTCCCCCGCGGGCGTCCCTGCCCGCGCACGGCTCCCCCCCCCTCCGTCGAGGCTGCTAAAGGGGTCAGCCTGACACCGACCGCGGCAGCTCCTTGGCGGGAAACCGACGCTCAGGAGGCGAGCTTACCCTCCGGGTCAAGTCCTCGCTTCTCCGCCGCCGCCTGTGCGCGGGTCCCAAGCAAGACTGCTGCGGCTTTCCGCCCGCCCGCTGCTGGTGCTGGTGCTGCTGGTGCTGAGCTCCTGCACGAGAAGGGGCATCCCTATCGCCAGTCAGTCTCCCTCCTACGGCGAGGGCAGCCGGGCCCTGGGGACGCCTCCCAGCTCGAGCGCCGCGGGCGGCTCTCTGCTGCTCGAGGCTCGGTGCAGAGAAGCGAGACCCCTGCACGGGCCGGCGCACAGCTGCCCGCGGACGCCGACTTGCCGCCTCTCAGGCGCCCTCTGCTGGTGCGGCTCGGGAAGCGCCGCGGCAGGAGGCAGTGCGGGGAGAAGACATTCCGAAAGAAGGGCGAGCCCCTTGCGCGCTTGCAAGACCTCGGAGGGGCGCGCAAGGATTTTGGGAGGATTGGCTAAGAAGTAGGACAGAACAAGGGCGGGGAGGAAGTGGTGGTTTCGATGGCTTAAGTGTTGGCTGTAAAGGAGGAGGGCAAAGTTTGGCACCTGCTGCCAAATCAACTTTTACAGTTTTCATTTTTTGCAAACCATATAATCTCATTTAAACTTGTACTTATCTATTTAGGTATTTACTTAAATCATCTATTATTTGCTTTTTGTATTTATATATCTCCTTCCATTCCCTCCTTCCCCCTGCACCCCAGAACTCTCCCTGCCACTGAGAGCTTCCAGGATGCAAAAGACAAGCAGGGGATGGTCCTTTTCCAGCTGAGTCCCCCCTCCCCCCGTTCCCTCCACTCCGGCAGCCCCGCCCCCCTGCCACCAAGGAGCCCCAGAACGAAGATGACCCGTAGGAGAGGGTAAAGCACCCAGCTATCCCTTCCAAATCACTCTTTTAGCTATACCAATAATCTCATTTCTAATCTATAAAAAAACTACTTTAATTTACTAATCTACTTTTCTCCCCTTGCCTAAATTTTCTGCAAGAACTTTCATAATTTTATGAATTCTATATTCTATTTTCTCATTCCATTTTATATCTTTTCTTTCTAACTTGAGCTCTCCCCCCCCTGTTCCCAGCACATCACTTCCAGAAAATTCCAAAATCCGTAAGCCAGTTTCAACACCATTTTAGACAGCCTTTAAACATAAAACCGTTTTCCATTCACCCCACTCCCTTTCTGCAGCTTTTTACATGTCCAAATTTTCTATTCCCTCCCTGTTGCCCTTTTCTTATTTGAATAGTCCACTCAATGTAGTTTATCTTTTCCCACAGTCTTTGTTTCTTATGGGAATTCTGAAGTCCAAGCATAATTTGTGCTCCCCCTTCTAAGGGGGCGCCATTTCTCTGACACACTTGCTCCAAAACTTTTTCTTCTTTCTTCTCACTGCAAACTTTCCCCCTGATCCGAAACTTGACATAGTTCTTGATTTCCCTCTATTTCTTCTTTAGACCCTTCTTTTGACATTTCTTGTCCCAGTGCTTTCCTTCTCCTTGAAGGACCACCCTCCCAGATTGATGATACCCATCTGCCCCTCACTTCCCTCTACATGTGCAGAAAGCTTCTTAACTGTTGGACCCACTATTGGTCTCATCTGCTCAATCTGGCAGAGCCCGTCTTCGCATGCAGGAAAATTCCCCTACTCAGGGTTTGAGATCCATTGGTTACCCTCACCTGGTTTTGCTGGCCAGTCGAAGCCGTTTCCCAGGGTGTGGCTGCTGTCAAATTCTGACAGCTTGTAGGAGCCACAGGTGAGAACTGAGTGCAGGGTAGGGACCAAAGCTGGGCCGGCTCTAGGTAGAGTCCCGGTGACGCGGGGCGCCAGTAGGCGAGGTGCTGTGTGGCAAAGCTGCGCGGAAGCCATGCTGCACCCTGCGAGGACGGGGGCACCGGAGTGATCTCCGCTGCTCAGCGCCAGGGCACCTGACCTCCTCGAGGCTGCCCTGCTTAGAAACTGTTGTGTCCCTAAATACAATTGTTGTTGATTGTTGCCCTGTTTCTTCATAGCCTGCATACTTGCCAAGTGGTCTTTTCTTGCAAACAAGTGGCTCTATATCTGATCGCAACAGAGGTGATAATGAAGACTTGAGAAAATGTGAGATCTCATCTAACCAACATGCTTAAATCTAATTAATGCATGAAGGAGTTAATACCATAGAGTAAGTTGTCCTGCCAGGTTTAGCTGTGTCCACTTCTCCTCACCTTGGGAAGAGCCAGGCTTCCTCAACCTGGGCCCTCCAGATGTTTTGAGACTACAATTTCCATCATCCCTCACCACTACTGGTCCTGCTAGCTAGGGTTCATGAGGGCTGAGTTTGAGGAAGCCTGAACTAGGTAATCAGGCCTATTGTTCTCTCCCAGTCTACCTGAGAAGCTCAGCATATAAATAGGTTTGCATTGGTTACTCCAGCTCAACCGTATTGCTCTCGTCAACCATTCTTGAGTGACCTATACTAATAATTTAGGAACTTTCACCACTGTAACTAAGCCAGGTTTTACTGTCTCTGAAACTTTTTCTAAATTCTGTATGGAAAAGCACATGAATCTGACCTTTGGATAAATGGTAAGTAAACAATTTTTTACTTACCAAATATGTGGTCTTTTATAGCTATGCTAGGGGAAGAGGGAAGCTTTGGAACTCACTTTAAAGGGCACATATTTTAAGTAACAGTCTATATTTCTATGCTTTATTTCCATGCTGCATATTTTGTGATTTAAAATATCTGCTGGAGTTCTCCCACCAAAGAGTATTTGCCCCAAACTTGGATCTTGGCATCCAGGAATTCTCATTTTATACTTGTTTTTCTTCTTCACACCAACAGAAAATTGGTAACTAAGAAAATATGGCTTTGTTTAAAACACTTTTAAGTTTTGCCAAGCCCCTTTGACAATTTTTGATGTTGAAGGATGTTACTAGGCTGCTTAATTGCCTTAGAGTTTTTCTGGTGTGAACACTGTTACTTCAGAATACTATTCACAATACAACTTCTGTATTGCATCTGTGTTGAACAATTTTTAGATGCTGGGAAGTCTTTTGTTGTCTTAGGGTAGCTTAGCATTTGCATTTAAGGACTTTGCTTTCTCTGTGTGATGGGGAGCACAGATATATGTAAGCAAAGTCAGATATCATGGCTATTTTTACCACTACACCTCTGGGGCTGATTTTCCCCACCACTGTAAACAGAACACTAATGATAAAGAATTAGCCATGGTTTTTACAAAAGATCATTGGTCCTTTGCAATCACTAACTGGTCACCAAGGAGAGATTCTTACAACCATTTTCTTATCAACACAAGAAGTCATTTTAATTGACTTTACACATGACTCAATCCCGTGGATTCCAGCCCTGTGCATGGTTCAGTACTTGTTGATTCAACCCACTTTAGGAAAGAAAGAAAGAGAAAGAAAGAAAAGAGAAAGAAAGAAAGAAGAGTGATTAAAGGTGGTTCTGCCCACTGGAAGCCAATGCAGACATATTCCAATCTTTACGGTATTTGAATTGGATTTGAAATTGTTTTTTTATTTTTTGTTGTTGTCATTTCCACTATTATTTGTTTTATGTTTAATCACTTTGGGATGTTTCATGGGAAGTAATTAATAAATGAAATAAAAATGATCTTTGACTCTCATAATTGGGGCATCTTGGGAGAAATTGTGGCCCTAGGTGAGTTAATACAAAACACTAAGACTATTTTTTGCAGGGAAGCCTGCAGCAATTCCCACCCATCATATATTCAAGAACCCATATCTTTAAATGGAAACACCCTACTTCTTCCCTGTTCAGAAGTATGATTGGGCTGCAAGGAAAAATACTGGGAGGTCATAGAACAACCCTTGCCTCCTGCAAGCCCTCCAAACTGGTAGGAGCAGAGGCCCATATGCAGCAGAGACTAGGAATTAGTCTGATTGGAATTAAGTGCACTTCCACTTGCATCCTTTTAGCCTGGGGCCTAAAAGAGCAGGGAATGGAAGTCAGGCAAGTGTGTTTCCATTTTAAGTTGCTCCTTTGCCCCTTAAAGGGCCATATGGGTGGGATAGACCTCAGTTATGGAACAAATCTCCGTCTCCATCTCGTTTCTTCTTTGCCGCTTTTCCATGGTAAACCAGGTTCAAAGCAGCTAACAGCAACATCACAGGCAATATATGGCAACTATGACACACCCCTGCTAAAAAGTGTTGGGACTGAAGTGCACCTAAAAGCTATGCCCTTTGCACCAAAACGTTTTATGGTTAGTCTGTGTATGTTCGTGCACGTGTATACTCTTAAAAGCCGCGGTGAGCCTGAAAAGCACTCTGCAAATGGCAGAAGATGTTTTTCATTACAAATACCCCAGCACTCAACCCTGGTATGGAAGACAGATTTCAAGAATGAGCTTCGGCCCTGTTAAAAATCAAGAGTGTTGTTGTTGTTTGGGGGGGGGGTGCCGCAAACGGGTGGCTGGCACCTTAAATAATCGGATTTTCCATGGTAAAGAGGGGGAAACTGCGGGCTGCTGCTTCGATGCCGACGACGTCGTGTGGCCGCTGCGAAAAAAAGTTGCTTGTACCGGCAGCGCCTCCAGTGCTCCCTTCAGACGGCAGGGGGAGCTGACGGAGGAGGAGGAGGAGGTGGCGCCATTCATTGCGCACCCGGCACCTCCGGCTTAGGGAAGGTGGAGCTGCGGAGCAGGGCGAGGACCAGGGCCGCCTCCGCCACTGCCGGGAATAGGGACGCGCCGCGACAGCTTCTGGGGCCATGGAAGAGTTTCACCCCCATAACGACGAGGTAGTACGGACTTCCCTCTCCTCCCCCGGTCAGCAGGAGCGGGGCGCCCTCCTCGCCCCAGCCCAAGCTCCCTGTCGCCCCGGCGGGGGCAGCAATGACCTGGTTTTTCCTCGTCGCAGGAAAGGATCTTGCGCTTGGCCGCGCTGGACCGTGGCGCGTGCTTCTCCTTGGGCGGAGGAATAATTAGGTTAGGGGACCCCCCCCCACTCCAGACACGCGGGCGGGGGCGGACGCGCCTCCAGTTCCTGCCACCCGCTTTAAAGTGTGTGCGTGGGGGGAGGGAGAGGGGCGCACAAAACAACAACAACAACCATTATTTCATAACTGGCCGGCTTGCGCTTTTCAGTCTCGCTCCGACGTGGGTGGCCCTTCTGCATAAAAATGTCACCTGGCTTAAGGGGTCTTTAATATATTTATTTATTTTGTCTACGTCTCCACCCAGCCAATCGCAAGCGCCGCTTGTGGAATCGTAGGCGGGGGAGGCTTGGTCCGCCCAAGAATGCTGTCATTGCGACGCCAGTCCTCACGTGGACGAGGAGGGTTGCGCCGCGCGCGCCCCTGCTGCCCATTGAGGCCACTGCAGAATAATGGCAGAGGGTGGTGGTGGTGGTGATGATCACAAAATAGGGTAGTGAAAAGATCCCAAGGTTAAGGCTAAGGGAGAGTGGAGGAGGGGTGGGGGTGGGAAGAGGAGCAGGTCAGACAAGAATCCCGTGTTTGAATGCCTGCCCCCCCTCTGCACACAGCTAAAAAAGGAGAAGACAAAAGCTCATTCAGGTAGAAAAGGATGGTGTAAAAGAGAAAGGGTAGCGCCCTCCCTGGTATGATGGGTTTTTGTGTGTGCATCCAAGGAATCTTTTTAATGTGGCAGCATTCTGACACACAATCCCTCTGCTCTTTCCCACCTCCCCTCTCCTGCAGACCCTCCCCTTTGCTGTCATCCCTTGATTTCAGTGGGTCTACCCTAAGTAGAACTATGCTGACTGCAACCCTTGGAGGGTCTGACTGTCATGTCAAAGCATTTGGGATGTAGTTTTGTTTTATCCTGTGTCAGTCTTGTGTAATAGAGGATACTGCTCACTAGGATAATGTGCTACATTAGCTTTGACATAGACCTTAGATGCTGATGCATGAATTTCAGGACACAGCCAGAAATAGTGTTATTGTAAAATCCATTTGGGACTCTGGTGATTGTGATTTTTTAATATCACACGTAGTTTTCAGTAAGTTATAAGAGCTTGGCATTTATGCAGCTGCCGTGTGCATCAAATTCATGAGCTGGTGATATCACCAGAATAAATGAAGATTGTGAATATATGGACCCTGTTTTGGAGAGTTTTGTGGGCTTTTTGAATAAATAAATTCTGTCTTGGTTCATTATTTCTTCCAAAACCTGTGTGGCAGCTGCAATTTTATTCTTCTATATTTTGTATTCTAAAATGTGTAAGCAGCTCTAGAATTAAATTTGATAGAATTGATAGGGTGGTAGAAATAATTAAATTAAATTAATATCTTATATTATTGCAGATGACCTTCAATGCTGAAGAAGCGCACAGTATTATTAAAGATGTAAGTTACACATTTTAGTATACAGTACTGTACAACATTTATGTATTTTGGTGACAAAATGCATTTTTGCACTTTTCTGTTTCCAGGAATAATGGGTATCCCTGAAAAGACTTGCACCAGACATCCTGTGTTGTCTATTCAAAACTAAGTCCCGCTATATTTAGTAGGGCATACTCCCTTGCTGTTCTTAATATTGCACTCTTGAGTTGCAGTCGTGTGGATGTCTATTGAGAATATAGCTAATTGAATTCAATGGGGCATTTTTTCTGAATAGACATGCATAGGATTGCACTATCAAGATCCAAACTCGTTATACTAAATTTTCAATATTGGATGTTTAAAATTTTGTACATTCTAAAAGCAAGATCAATGGCTTTGATTATACTCTCTTGCTGACAGAAGAGGAAGGTGATTTTTACTACGGTAATTCTTTCCATAGTAAAAGACAGGAGTGCCTGGCGTGCTCTGGTCCATGGGGTCACAAAGAGGTCATGTGACCATGGGGTCACAAAGAGTCGGACACGACTAATGACTAAACAACAACAACAACAACAATTCTTTCCCCCCTCTGCAGTCCTCTGACTTCAACAATCTGTTCCAGGGAGTGTGGACATTGTGGAACAGTAGGAGGTGGCAGTAGGGCCTGCAAGGGGTATAAAGAGGAAATCACTTCCCCTACTTGTGCCAGAGGGAATCATTCCATGAACGGAAGGAACCTTTTTGATTCATGAAAATACAATTTTGGATACTGCCTTTTATAATACTCCACTGTAATGTTAAGTAGCGCTAAGCGTTCTGTTGAATTCTGCTTAAAAACACACACACCCATAAAACACAGGTAGGTAGCCGTGTTGGTCTGAGTCGAAGCAAAATAAAAAAATTCCTTCAGTAGCACCTTAAAGACCAACTAAGTTTATATTTTGGTATGAGCTTTCGTGTGCATGCACAAGCTCATACCAAAATATAAACTTAGTTGGTCTTTAAGGTGCTACTGAAGGAATTTTTTTATTTTGCCATAAAACACAATTTGTAATGGTGACTCACATGGCAGTCCTGTGCAGGTAAGCTGCTTAAGTTGTCCTTGAAGTCAATCGGATTTATTTCTGTAGCTGTTGTTGTTATGTTGACTGTTGTTGTTTGATTGTAGCCCACGGTTAGCCTAGCCCTGGCAGAGAAGCTGCTCAGTATACTGTACTGAGGCAAACCAAACCCCTGTGTTGCAAGCACTCAAGTGAAACAAAAACTGGGCAACAGTTGCCCAGTTTTTGTTTCAGTATACAGTACTGAGGCAACAGGACCACCCTGTCTGATTTTCAGTGCTGTAGCAACTCAGAATTGTAGCATTAACAAAAATATATGCAGCTCAGTGGGATATTTTAGTCCTGTTGGGAAAGAAATTCAGATTATTTAAACGCTCTTCTACATTCTGGATTCTGCGTGTTTGTTATATGACTCTTACCGCTGAGATGGGAATTGTATGAACAATTCAGTTACTGATTTATGTGCCTCCATTTAGAAGCTCTAGCCTAGGAAAAGAGGCAAATGAGAATCTCTTTCTGACATTTGAGTTCCTTTACATAACAAAGTGGGGCTGGCTTAAAAGTATATATGTTTATACTACTATCTGTTTTTAATACTTGTATTTAATCAGACTTTAAAAAAGCATTTTATTCCTTTTTAGTGCATAGAAGGTGTTCTGGGCAAGGCAGATTACAATCACGACAGTGTCAATCAGTGGACTGCAGCTATAGTAGAGCAATCTTTAACACAACTGGTAAAACTGGGGAAAACGTACAAGTACATTGGTAAGATTCTGTGCATATATGCAGTTAATATTAATTTTACAATTAATGGGGAGAAAATGATTTTGTTAGTAAAGGTAAAGGACCCCTGACAGTTAAGTCCAGTTGTGAACGACTCTGGGGTTGCACGCTCATCTCGCTTTACAGGCCGAGGGAGCCGGCGTTTGTCTGCAGACAGTTTTTCCGGGTCATGTGGCCAGCATGACTAAGCCGCTTCTGGTGAAACCAGAACAGAGCACGGAAATGCCGTTTACCTTCCTGCCAGAAGCAGTTTATCTACTTGCACTTTGACGTGCTTTTGAACTGCTAGGTTGGCAGGAGCTGGGACTGAGCAATGGGAGCTCACCCCGTCATGGGGGTTCAAACCTTCCGATCGGCAAGCCCTGGGCTCAGTGGTTTAGACCACAGTGCCACCCGCATCCCATATACTTTTGTTAGTAGAATGAGGCATATAAGGTTCTATGTGCTGCACCCAACCCACCTTCGTGAGATCATTGAAGGCAGTTTTGCTCCAATTTATTATGCATTTAACTATAATATTATGGATTGCGGCTGGCTGCCGAGGGGGGTGGGCTCCATTTTCAGATTCCCATGGTATGTATTGGTTATCTGGTGTTGATTATCTGCATCAGAAAATTAGCCAGGCATTTTCAACAGAATTCATATGCCTAGAATATCAGGGCTGTTCAGGAAGCAGTCCACCATTTTGAGGAGGAATATATCTCGTTGCTTTCATATTCTTAAGTAAAGGAAATTTAATGAAACAGGATCATAATTTTGCAGCATAGTGGCAACTTAAATATTATAATTCAACAGAACTTGTTTTTGGGAAAAGGCATGAGGTTTTAACTCATGCTCTTAACCACCACTTAGTCCTTTCAGATGTATAAAGGACTAGTGAAGTCTGATTGATTAATCTACTTTATTGATAAACATGGGATTTTGTTCTGTCTTCAGTAACCTGTGCAGTGATGCAGAAGTGTGGAGCTGGTCTGCATACAGCAAGCTCATGTTTCTGGGATACCACAACTGATGGTAAGTGGCTGCCTGCAGAATAAAGCAAACCACTTCATGGGGGAAAATGACTTTTCACTTATTGTTGTGAAACATTATGCTGCAGTTGAAAGGTGGTTTGAATTGGCAGCCCACATATATAGCCACCAGGATATAATAGGTATTGCCTGAAATTAGGATCATTTCACCCAAACTATATGTTACCCACTTTCTTTACCCAGGTCCCCAAATGAGAAAGAGAGATAAACCTGCTGATAAGGCCAGGCCAAAATGAAAAGGGCTTACCAATCACTTTGGGTTGCATGGAAAAAATGCTTTGGCAGAAGGCCAAGGACTGATTCTTTAGATGAGTTTAAATCTGACACGGAATCATTTTTGATTCCTAAGTTTGAGTAGTATTTGAATTTCATTCACTCTCTGGCTCAAATCCGTCTTACTGCATGAAAGATAAGAGACTATTCTGCTGGATAGGTAGTGCTAGTTCATGAGGGCAGACATCGTTCAAAGCGCTGAACAGCTCTGGCAGACTTCACTCCTCAGCATGACTGTTCCAAATCCATAGTTACACAATTGAAAGACAGGAACTAAGCTTAACAAGGTTAAAAAAAGAATAATCACCAAGTACCGGTAATCATATATGCCAGTGCTTCAGTGACCAATATGACTGGAAGTTGTAACCAAGAAAGAATGTTAATATTGTTGTAACTATATATTCTTCATGCTTTGTGCTCAGTAAGTTACATGATTAAATATATTACTGTGAGACTTGTATTCATTTTCTGCTATGCTGAGTACCGGCAGGAAAATGCTGAAATGTACACCAGCACTGGCGTTGTCCTTCCTTTCTAAGAAAAATCACACTCAAGGCAGCTTAGCAAAAAATGCAACAAAATGTAAAAGGAACTGTAACAATGAAGCATACAGTTTTAGTGCACTAAACTGGCCATAGCTTTATGCCTGGGGTAGAAGTAGCCACCAGCACAAAGGAAAATCACCCGAGGGCTTTTTTTCCCCTTTTGCAGAAGTAGCTGGAGAGAATCAGGGGGCTGCCTGTGGCCTTATAAGAGCAGCCCTGTTCATTATCATTGGCAAAAGGTTTGATTTTCAAAGGGCTGTAGGTTCTTAGTCAACTACAGGAATGGCAGCTTGGACTAGATCACATGCCCACCCATCAAACTCCTGTTGACAAACTGAATCCATGCTGTAGCGTGCTTTAATACTATTTAACCCCGGTGACAATCTATGAAGGATTTTTCTGAGTTTCTGACTCCTAATATGCATTACTGTGCAAGCGTTGGGACCAAGAGCATGAAAATGATCGGCCAGAAGTATGTTCTGCAGAGTTCACCGAGATCTACTTCTTTGTAAGCATGTTTAGGGATGTGGCCCAGATCCATCACCAAAAGCAATGTTTGGCAGCCTCTAGTGGGGATTATCTTTCGTAAATGAGTTCGGGTTATTCGGTTGCCCTCTTAAGAATGAATATAGAACTTGACCACTTTCTCTTCTTAAATCCACTGTAGGTACCTGCACAGTCCGATGGGAAAACCGAACTATGAACTGCATCGTAAATGTCTTTGCTGTAGCCATTATTCTGTAGCAAACTGGACAAATCGCACTAAGTTATGCCAAAGCCTTTAAGAACAAAACTATCAAATTACTTATAGTACATTGTAAGAATTATGAAATAAAACTATATTTATGCACTAAAGAGAGAGCAGGAAATGTGCTTTAAAAAAGGTCTCTGCACAATATATATATATTATAGTAAAGTGTAATCGTTCCGCTTAGCCAGCTGGCAGCTTGCTAGAGACCAGCTGTAAAAGAAAAAGGACAATGTTTTGAGCATTCTAGGACTGTGGTTGTCTCTGCTCGCCAACCTGCAACCTGCAAGAAGTGATGGAAAAGTTACATAAAAATAAGAAAATGCATGTTTTCCCCCACATTACCACTGGCTCTTCATACATAGCAGCTTAAGATAAATGTAATCAGTAAGGGGGAAGAGAATATTATTTGCTACACATATATATAATTGGTTCTGAGTTATGGAAGTTGATGCCTTAGAATAGTGGTTTTAAACCTGTGTTCCAAGGAATCCTTGAACTGTGCTGCTTCAGTATAATGGCCAATCTCTGCCCCCTGAAAACTAGAGTTGTGAAAGCGTGTTGTTTGCTGTAAAGCACACACTCATTTGATGCAGAGCAACAGCTACCACATAGTCTCATGCACACAACCCAGAACATAATTCCAGCATGAATAGGTCCCACAGCAGGTGAAAAAAGTTCATTGAAAGCTGTAAGTTTGAAATCCACTGCTGCTTAGACAATTGGTGTTTGTGATTTATAATGCATAATAAATTAAGCAGCGAGGGGGGAGGAAGCAGAAAAACCCAACAAGTTGTAAAATAATATTTTCATGTTTTATGCACAAAATTTATAAAGGCCAAAGTACCTACGTTTCTCATACAGGGTATGAATGTTCAGCAAAAGAATGTATTTTTCATGCTGTAAGGCTGTGCTTAAGCTTACACTGCGGCACAATTCCTAAGGCACATTCGTCAAAGTCGGGAAATTGTATTAAAACATTCTGCAACAATTTGGTTCATTTATTGGTGCACTAACAAATATTTGGTGCATCAGCACAAAGTCACAAACCGAAAGCATTAAAATAATGTAACGGTACCTTCACAGGCAGATAATACATGTGCAAACACTTTAGATTAGGATATTTAAAGTTTAGCAATGCTCTCGTGATACCATTTTATTGCATATCTTCCAGGCAGGACCAGCCTTTGGCTCTTCAGATTCTTGAACAGAGTTGTGCTTGCTCATTTCAAACTATATAAAAATAATGTTTCATATGTAGCACTTGGAAATAGAATAATTTGAAGTGGGGACTTGTCTATGTCTTAAGGGGCACTTACTTAGGCTGTAGGTATGTTACTTACAGAATAATTAACAGGCTGCAGTCCTTACTTCCTAGTAGTGGTCATAGAGTTAGACCATAAATCCTTGCTATTTATGTTATTAGTTAAAATAATTCTGCAATCCTATGCTTATTTGAGAGAAAATTGCATTGAAGAGAGTGGAACTTACTTCTGAGTAAACATGCAGGGAATCAACAGTATCCTTCATACTTCCTAGATCTAAATTAGAAAATTATCCACTTAAGTCAAGTGGGGTAATCCTAATAACTTGAAGAACCACTCAAGCAAATATTAAGTACCTTGGCAAATATGTTTAGTATATAGGATTCTATTTTTTCATAAAAAGTTACATTATTTTGCATTTATTTATATACCTAATAGAACTTGAAGCTATACTGTTGCATTAAGCATTTTTGCCTTTTGTCCACACTGCAACAAGCTGGTTTCAGTTGCAGTTTATGTTTAGAATTTTTTTATCATTGCAATGGTTTTGCTTTGAATTACTTTAACATTATAATATGTCAAGCACCAAAGGTCTAGCTGTTTTTTGGTTAATAAAGTTGCATATTTAAGCAAATACCATGTTTATATTCCATATTGTTATAGCGTGAACAAAGATATCTCTGTACTCTTTAAATGAATGCACATATCTACAGCTACAGAACTAAAATACTATGTGAAGTTCTCTCACAGCTCTGGATCCAAAATTTGCTCTTTTTCTGGGTGCAAACTATTTTAATCTTTTTTCTGAAGCAGTAAAAGATAATGATGAAGAGAGAACATTTTACAGGTGGTGGAAACACTATAGAATATAGATGAATGCAGTTTTCTGAAACAACTACTAGTAAAGGGTTTGGCCAGAAAATAAAGACAAAGGTACAATCTACCTTTTACTCTTTTTTATAGTAAACTTCTGATGCTGTTACTGAGACTAGATGGTTTTATTCGCAGTTGTATTTCTGGGTTTTAAAAAATGCAGTTGAACATAAGTTATGCTGAGAAAATGAATGCTCAACAATATATCTTATGGCAAGATTGCACTAGAAATTATGCTGGTATTGGTTTTAAAATAGGTACAGTTTGTTTTAACTAAAAAAATACAAATAAAAGGTGCCTGCCTTATCTATATTCTGTGTCTTTCGGATGAATTGAGCAAATTATCGCTAGAGCATTTAATAGGGCATTTTCTGTTCTAAAATTATCTTCTAGTCTTTTCTTGATGTGCTGAGATCAAGCTTTCTTTGTCATGTTCTGTTGTGTTAAAACAACTCCTCAACCTACTGACTTCTGGTCTGCCGCGCTGGAATGGAGGCGCAGAAACCTCGCGCTGCGAGGTTTCTGGCATCGCGGAGGGGGGGGGAAATCCGCGGGGGCACGCGGATCCCCGTAAATACCCCTGGTTGAGCGTCCAGGGGGCAATTTTTGCCTGGCAGAGCTCCAGAAGCGACTCCTCAGCTGCCCAGGAAGCCCGCAAGAGCTCCTGAGAGCCAGCCGAGTGGCAGTCGCGGGAGCCATTTTAGGCATACCATCGTTACCTCCAAGAAGCGAAGCTCCGAGCCTCCAACCTGCAGGCGGTGGATTCTTCCTGAAAAAGTTACGATCTGGACGAAGTAAGTTGAAATCAATCAATTTGGAACAAGAATTTGGCAGTGGGAGGCGGAGATTAAAAAGGGAAGTCATCTCCCCCCGATTGAGTAACTAAAGATCGCAGCAAGCTAGAAAACCCAGAAATGCTGTAAAAAGAACTTTTTCCTGAGGCAGAGTAAAGGAAAAAGTAAGCGGTGTATTTATCTCTGCAAAAGACTGAGATCTGTATGAGAAAAGCCCCCTGAGAGCCTGGAGTCGGGTCAAAGGAAAGATCAGCCAGTCTGCTGAATGACGTCACAATACAAAGGAATGTGTCTGGCTGAATGTGAGAGACTGAGAGCTGTAAACAGTGAAAGAGGACTTGTTTTGCCTTGAGGCTGCTCAGTATTGACTCTGAGGAAAAGAAGGAGTAAAGAGAGAGATTTTGACCAAGTGGGACTAGATTCCTGGCTTTTTGCTTGTTTGTTCACTTTTCATTTATATTGGACCAAAACATCAACTCCACTGCCTGTCTGCACAAAGATGGAGGAGGTTTTAGACAAAGGACTAGGAGAGAAGGTTCCAGAGAGTGGACAGGAAGTCACACAGTGGGACTTAATATTGGCAACAATTTTGGATCTTACTAAGCAAGTGAGTATCTCCAAGCTTGATGTAAATTTCCTGAGAGAAGAGACTGTCGAGACATTTGTTTCTGACTTTAAAACACAGGAACCAACAGAAATAGAAGATCAGGAGAAGGGAGAAGAAAAAAGATTGGAAGACCAGGACCGTGCTGGAGTGACGCATGTAAAAAACCTAGAAGAGGAGAAAGATAATATTGAAGGACAATATGCTGAACCAATGGATTTATTTCCTGAAAAGAACACTGTTCTACTGGTGGGAGGGGTGGAACAGGGAGGAAAAGTAGGAGAAAACACTGTTTCACTGGTGAGAGAAGTGAAACAGGAGAGGGTAAAAGCAAAAATGCACCCCAAAAAAGAGGCTGGGAAAATCAGCGCCCCGGTGAGAGAGGGGAGGATGCAAACAGTTGGGGGGCAGAAAGATGATGAAAAGGTGCAAAGATATAAAGTGATGGGATTACAGAAGAGGGGGGCAAGAGTTCAGCAAAAGTTGGTATGGGACAGACTAGGGGTGGGTTGAGGGGTTCTGGATTACCTGGTATTGTCTGAAATAATATGGTCTGATCTCGGAATGTATTAAGGATTGTATGAAGAACCTGGCTGATACATCTGGAGACTTCGATTTCAGGGAAGGGGGGGCGGGAACTTTGTTGTGTGGGTGGAAGTAAATGGGTTATAAATTTGGATGTGAATCTTATATATTTTTGGGTAAGGGAAAGAGATTAGGGATTAGATAATAATAATTTTGGAGAGAGGATGTTAAGAGAAAAGAGGTCAAAGTATAAGGAGAATGGATAATAGCAATGAAAAAGTTGAAACTTAGAAAAAAGAATGTGAAGTTAGAATGGGAAAATGCGAGAACTATTTTTAACAATAAGAACTCAAGAAGGGGAAATGAGGAAGACTGAATCTGTTTTTGTTTTTGTTTTGTTTTTTGTTTTCTGTCTTTTTTCTTTTTTCTTTTTTTTGATTGTTGTATTTTTCTTTTCTGTGCCTTTTTCTTTTTTCCTGTATTTCTTGTTAAAATCTAATAAAAATTATATATTTTTTTTAAAAAAACAACTCCTCAACCTACTGTACCTAACGCTTTTTAGGCACAATCCCCAATAAAATTCTCCTCCACAGGCCCCACTGAAGTGTGTGCTAGCCATGTGAGATCACAGTGTGCTACTGAACAGCTCCCATTCATTTCATTCAGCCTTGCACAGTATAATATCTCAGGAGACATTCAGTGAAGCTGAATGTTGGCAGATTCAGGAGAGATAAAGTAATTCTTCGCACAACACGTAAACTATTGAATTTTCTTTCTCAAGAAATAGCTATAGCTTAAGGGTGATTTTAAAAGGGGATTAGACAAATTGATTGAGGACAAGGCTATCAGTGACTACTAACTCTGATGGGTATGTTCTTTCTCTATTGTTGGGGGTAGAATGCTCTGAATGCCAGTAGCAGGGAGTCTCAAGCAGGGAGAGTGCTGTTGCACTCGGGTCCTGTCTGGGCTTCGCATAAGCATCTGGTTGGCCACTGTGAGAACAGAATGCAGGACTACATGGCCTTTGGCCTGATCTTACGGATTTCACCCTATGTACTTGGCATTGGTTTCAAATGTTAATTTAGAGATCCTTTTGTGCTTCGTGCTGAAAAAGAGCTTGGACTACTTTTCTGAAACTGGTGCCACTAGCATAAAAGGTAAAGGGCCCCCTGACCAGCAGGTCCATTCGTGTCCGACTCTGGGGTTGTGGCACTCATCTCGCTCTATAGGCCGAGGGAGCCAGCGTTTGTCCACAGACAGCTTCTGGGTCATGTGGCCAGCATGACAAAGCTGCTTCTGGCGAACCAGAGCAGCACACAGAAACGCCGTTTACCTTCCCGCCGGATTGGTCCCTATTTATCTACTGGCACTTTGATGTGCTTTCGAACTGCTAGGTGGGCAGGAGCTGGGACCGAGCAATGGGAGCTCACCCCATTGCAGGGATTCGAACTGCTGACCTTCTGATCAGCAAGCCCTAGACTCTGTGGTCTAACCCACAGCGCCACCTGGGCCACTAGCATACTTGGTGCATATTTTCCTTCTAACAGCGCTAGAATAAATGTTGGCTCGCTACGCATCGTAGTGGTTCAGCAGGGACACTTGCAAGTTTTAGCATATATGGCACATATATGATGCTATTGACAAAGAAAGGCTGGGGGGAAGTATGTGAACCAAAGAGGAAAGTAGATTGTGATTTATGAAGGGTGTATGTAACTTGGAAGCATTTTATAAACCTAAATGATATGGTTGGTTGGTTGCGTCCTGTTTCATAATTTATTACTGTTTATTAATTACATAGATATTTCCCTGGGCAGCCCAGAACCTCCACACATACTGCCCAGACTTGCACTCCAGGGAGGTCGCTTCAGTGCTGCTAACGCCACAGTTTGACTTCACCCTTAGTGGTGCACTCACTTGTCTCTCGAACCAGACAGATGCCAACACTCTAGTTCCACTCTTTCTCCAAGCTATTTCTCTGCTACATTATCTTCATAGGCGACCTGCAAGGGTTGCACTGAGAGTGACTAGTCTAAGGGAGCTTCATAGTTGACTAGGGACTTGAAATCTGGTCTCCCCAGCCCTTTCTTAACAGCTTTTAACAATGTGGACTGGCTGAAGTTTTTCCAGCCCAAGAAGTTGCACTGGAGATTTCCAGGGGCCATCGGAGTTAGAATCCTTCATCTTCTTCCACCGACCTCCCCCCACGCTCCAAGACTCAGAGTAAAAAAAATATTTCAATGAAAGTATATAGCAATAAGTAAAATGAACAAGAGAGTATGGAGACTATGCAACAAAGCAAGGAAACATCTGCTGTTTCTTGGGGGAAGTGGTTATTTTATGTAACGACAGCTTGCCATTTGGAAATTATTACACAATGGGCAACCTTTCATCACCCTTTTGGTTTCAGTGCTAATTTCTGCAAGCAGAAAGAAGAAATAGATCAGTAATTGGAAGGATTTACATCTGGTCCCAACAGTTTTCATAAGACTGGCTGCAAGTAAGAAGTCAAGCAGCTAGATTGGGGGGCTGGTTGAAAGCAGCAGACAGGTTGGTAGAGCAGTGGGCCTTATTTGCTCCAGCAGACCAGCAACCACTACATCCAAGCTATTTGCCACCACCAATACTTGGATCCTGAATTCCATCAACTAATTATGCTCTATGTCAGGCATCCCCACACTGTGGCCTTCCAGATGTTTTGGCCTACAACTCCCATGATCCCTAGCTAAGAGGACCAGTGGTCAGGGATGATGGGAATTGTCTTCCAAAACATCTGGAGGGCCAAAGTATGGGGTTGCCTGCTCTATGTGAAGGAATGCTTTGTTGGGCTGCCCTGAATCCACAGAAATAATTGTATATGTCCTCCCCTACATTTATCTTTGCCTCCATTTTCCTTCCTCTGTGGTTTCATAGGATCATAGAGTTGGAAGGGCCCCAAAGGGTTATCTAGTTCAACCCACTGTAATGCAGAAATACCAGCTAAATAATCCCTGATAGATGGCCATCCAACCTCTGTATCAATATCTCCAATGAAGGAGAGTCCACCACCTTCCAAATTAGTCCGAAAGGTCTTCCTAATGTTTAGGCAGAATCTCCTTTCTTTTAATTGGAATTGATTGGTTTGGGTCCTAACCTTCAAAACAGCAGAAAACAAGCTTGTTCCATGTGACAGCCGTTTCCCAGCCTAAACATACCCAGCTCCCTCAACTGTTCCTCATAAGGCTTGGTTTAGATTCTAGTAAAAAAACATAGGGTGTAATCTTGCCTGTTGATGTGTCACATGATCATTCACAAGGTCTTGCTCATTTGGGAATGTTGCACTACATGACTACAACAGATGCGGTTCCTCACTGTTTATGATGAAATGCTATTTCAGGCTTTGATTACCAAAGACACAACTTTCCAATGCTTCTATAATGCAATCCTATGCACACCATATTTTTCCATGTACTGTATAATATGCCCCCATATAAAATACGACCCCTATTTTTGGGGACCACAACAAACTTTTTTGGGGGGGATTGCTTTTGGGGGGACGACGATTGCCCAGAGTTAGTGAGCCTTTGGGGGGCACCCCGCCATTCACGCTACAGCCTGCCAGCCAATGCAAATCTCATGCATCGCCGCGGCCACCAATCGTCAGCATGCTCGCCGCCAAAAGCCCAACTGACCATTTGACGCAAGTTGGATCCTCCTCATAGAGGGTCCATGTTGTGCACAGCCCTGGGACTCTCTCCCCCAACTGGCTAAGGGGCGGGGCATTGCCCCAACCCAGCTGGTGGTGACACGACCCCACCATGGGCTTGTTACCCTGTTAGGGGGTGCTGGTGTGATCGTGGATGGGGTATAAAACGGCAGTGCGACGTAGACATGTCCTCTTGCTTCGCGCTGCCATAAATCAAACGCCCAATTGCCACAGCAGCAGTCAATCGTCAGCAGGTCTTGCCGCAGCAAACAATCACATGCCCAATCGCCGCTGCCATTCTCCTGCTGGCTGCTGCCACCTATCACCCGTTGCCCCTCTGCTATCCGTGTATAAGACGGCCCACAATTTCTGTCTATTTTTTCTAATGAAAAAATATCTTATACACGGAAAAATAAGGTATGTCTTACTACAACAGAACCTTCTTCCAAATCAACATGCTTTTGCGATCATTGTTATTAGCCCTGTACAACAGTAAATGGATACAATACATCCTGTCATCTTGGTGCAGGTCCAAAGGGCATAGCATTTAATGTGCGAATTTTACAGAACTCACAGCAGCTTGGAAGTCAATCTGCTTGTAAAGGAAGACTTACCTCTTAATCTTGATGTGTGCACAGTCAGTGCGTTTTTTCTGGGAGGATGCAGGGATACGCATACCCTTAAACATTTTGTGAATCTAAGTTTGGCCTTGTTGTGGGGCAGTATTTCAATATGAGTAGGAAAATGAGAGTACCCCTAAACATTTTTTTAAAGAAAAAAGCACTGTGTACAGTAATTTTGGTTATTTGGTGATTAAAGGAAAACATTGTCCACATACATCAATTTATATTTTTATACTAATGTACCGTCTACATCAGGTGTGTGGCATGTGAAAATAATAATAATCTGGCAGAGCCAAAAGGGGATTTGCAACCACCGCTGATGAGAGATGCCCGCAAATCCCTGTCCAATAACATCAAGTGGCCTTTGTAGCTAGTAGTCAGATCTTGCTAAGACCCTCATGAAGCTCTCTGCAAAGCAGCATGTTTAAAGGGGCTTCACAATCAACCGAACAGGTCACTTGATGTCATTGTGATGGCCACTGTGATGTCAGGTGACTGACTGCTGGGTGACCCCACCCGCTTGTCAAATTTGGGGTGTGGAAGAACAAGTCACTTTTCGCTTGCTCTCTAAAAGCTGAAAGGGAGGTGGGACTCGACAAGGCTCTTGGGGAGATACCTCCAGAACCTAGAAAAAAAATGAACTGAGTAATAATCATCATCCTTGAAATATGCAGGACCCACAAAACCATAAGTCATGAGCAATATGAATATAATTAACAGTTGCAGATGCTTGAAAGTAAGAGATGATTGCACCACATAAATCACCTGCCACACTGTAGTAGGGTCAAACAAATAGGGTGTGCCTGAGAGAATATGGGATTAAGCATGACACTATATAACAAACTTGTATCATTGTAGAATTTCTCTATGATGTAGAAATGAGAGAAAATCTGTGAATGTTTATTTTCATTTAAATTTGTTCACATTGAATCAGAAGGCTAAGAGACAGGAGAAAATTGCAGGAATGTTTATTGATGTGGCTTGCCAAAAATAAACTTCAGTCAAGTGGAACTCTTGCCACTTTCAAAAATATGCAATGTCTCAGTTGAGCAATATGTTTGACACTAGACACCACACCATGCCTCCATTTTAATGATTAAGGGTGATGGTTAAATAATAAAAACAAAAGCGAAATGTCTCTGGAAACTAGGACCCGAGGAGCACCTTTATGAAGTTTAAAACATAACCATGACAAATACTTAAAATGTTCTAGTTCTTTTCAATCCAATCTTATTTATGTAAAATAAATAAGAACAGAAATATAAAACCTGCAATGCAGTCCTATGAATGCCTACTTATTACAAAGTCCCATTAAGTTAACTGGAGCTTACTTTCAGAAAAGTACCTAAGGCAGTCTAATATGCAATATTTGGTTTCTGCCAAATTATACAGAATGCAAAAGCCAAGGCAAGCAGATGTGGAACTTTTGGAAAAATTCCAGAGAGACAAGAGCTCAATGTAGCAAAATTAAGATCCATAGTGCCCAAACACAAAGGATAAGATGTAGCTTTTCGATGGAAACAAACAAACATTTGAGTGTGTTCAAAAATTCTCTTTGTTGAATATGAAATGTATTCCTCGTGGATCAGCTTCTGAATTGCTAATACACATCTTATTTAAGGTGTCAGCCAAGGCTTCAGGTCCACACAGAAAAACACCAATCCTGGAACTGATAGCAAGAGAAATTACAGTTTTGCAAGTGCCTTATATAGTATATAATTTCAGTAACACAACCAGGGAGAAATTAACTGTACTAGAAATAAACTGGAGACATATTACAGAGCCTGATGGAACCACATTTTAAAGCCAAATACTCCTAAGTAACATTTATGCTTTTATAATGTACCGTAAAACATACTGGAATCAGCAGCCAAATTATCTGATCTTCAGTGAGCCTGCACTTTCCTTAAATGAAAGTAAGCTACAAGCTTATTTACACATGCATGTACAAGTTGTTCATCATGCAATATCACATCCATTACCACTTGAAATCAGACAACTAAAAGTGCGAACTGTCTTAATTTATAAGTCTGTTCGAGGCAATTATGGAGATAAGAAAACATTTCGCTTCTAAATTGCAAGTCTTCACATGTGTGAATTCAACCCACGTTCCACAGCCACAGTCATTTTTAACTTTTGGGTTCTAAAATCGAAAAGCTTAGGTTTAGAAACACCGTACAAATGAAAATTTCCCCACAATATGTATTTCACCTGTTGTTGTTTTTAACTTCTGCTAAATAACTTGTTCAAAGGCAGGAAGAAGCAGTCAAGATAAATTCCAGTGATTGTGATATATCAGCATATACTGGTATTTATATCACAATGTTGAAAACAAAGTATTGCCTAGCCCTAGTGTGGGGTTACTCCATAGCAAGATTGTGTGGCTAGCACCCATGGCTGATTTTTCAAGGAACCGAATATTGAATTGACTAGGCTCATGGTGAGACAAAAAGAGTGAAGCATTCATCAGATAAAGTATAGCAGCAAAAGTGAGGCCATACACTATGGAACAAATTTACCTTGGATGCTGACTTGCAATTGTTTTGAACTCATTCTCCCAATTTGGTCTCCCATATAAGGTTTTCTGTTTCAAGCCTGTGATCACATCTTTCTCTTCATCATGATGCACCATGAAATGAGCAGCCTGGAAAAAGGAAGGCAAAGGATGCCCTTATTAGATAGCTGTAGGGTCCAGAGGGTGACAGTGTGTGTGAGAGAGGGAGAGGGAGAGGGAGAGGGAGAGGGAGAGGGAGAGGGAGAGGGAGAGGGAGAGGGAGAGGGAGATACAGACTGATAAAAGATACAGACTGGCAAGCGGGCCACATGACCATTCCATACACGATTCAGCTTTTGGTGCGCCATTGCAAATGCCCCCTTCAAATATTTGTAGTGGCATCTCATAACTAGAACCCAGCATGTGGCAGCTAGTAAAAGTGGAGTTAGATCGGACAACACTGTGAGAATAAGGTTCGCAGAAGTGTGTCCATGGGGTTTTTACTTTGGGGTGGGTGTGGGGAGAAGGATTGCTGTAACTACATTGTCTTCCCAAGAATCCAACTACTTGGAAAGGACTACAGCAGGAAGTTACCTGAAATTCATCCCAACCAGTCAGATAAATGTTGTAGCTGAGAAAGTCTGGATTATTCTTCTCCTGCAGTTGAGTCTCCACTGATTGCAAGAGGTCAGCAAACCATTCAAAGGCGTGAGTGTCCCTGCAGAGCCAGTAAAAATAAATCTGGAAGGGGTAAGATGGAACTGGTTAGCATATTAGATTATGTGTTTAATTAGGTGGTTTCATTCTCTCCCCCCAAACAACAACAACAACAACAACAACTCTAAAGACATAAATTTAATTCTCTGGATCACCTCTGCTGATCACATTGGTCAACAGTAAAGTATTATTGTAAGGCTACAATAATGGTCACCTTTTATTGTCTAGGAAAAAGTAGAGGAAGCCCTTCAAAATGAACTAATTCCATGTGCACAGTGCAACTATGATGAGTAGACTCTTCTGCAGCATGAAGGATAATATTCAGGCAAGGTGAGGGGAAAACTCAAACCTGACTCCAATGGGTAGCAAGGGGTAGTAGGCATTCTTCAAAATATTTTGTACTGCTCTCGTAGCTTTCAGTCATGGTATATTAAGATCCTATAAAGCATTAATTAAATGCTTGCTCAACTAAGAATGGTCTTTGCCACCATAAGTTTTTCTGGAATTACCCCTAGCTAAGTCATTCTACTGCTTTATGGAAAAGACAAATGGGAACAACTGCAATAGTTGTTAATCAAAATATATGTAACAGAGATAAAGTTGAATTTGGGGCTGTCATTCTATGATCTGAAGTATTTGGTAACAGATATGCAACTATGATCCTAGGTTTTTGACCCCTGTTAAGATACTCTTGTTTATAAATGCCTCCCAAGGCATTTACATATCAGCAACATATATTATTTTATTTACTGTCTTTTGTATGGGGCATGTTTTAATATTTTGTACACTGATTATTTCTGAATGTAAGTGGTATGCATACATTTTAAAAATAAATATGTTGGTACTCATCCCAAAACAGCACTCTGGTTGCATATGCCAATAGAGCTTGCAATTAAAGAGATTAGATTTAAAATGATAAAGGATGTCACTGTGTGCATATAAAGAGGGACCCACTGTGGAGTGGGACTGGGGTTGAGATAGTGCTGAATCTCTGCTGTCAGTTCTCCATGCTTGGATGTACAGTGGTACCTCGGTTTATGAACACAATTGGTTCCGGAAGTCTGTTCATAAACTGAAGCGTTCATAAACTGAAGCAAACTTTCCCATTGAAAGTAATGGAAAGTGAATTAATCCGTTCCAGATGGGTCCGCAGCATTCATAAACCGAAAATTCATAAACCGAGGTGTTCATAAACCGAGGTTCCACTGTAGAAGTGAAAGTGCATCTACATGAACTAACAGTAGGGAGAGGGTTGTGCGTTATACTTTAATGCAAATTCACCTAAAACATACATGAGCTGAAATGTACCTGTCCTTTGAAATTCACTCGTCTTTGAATTTTGCAGTGCCATACCTTCAGCCAAATAATGTATCCAAAAATATGTATATTCGAGGAAAGTGTTGTAAATATGTATGAATTAGTAAAAACAGAAAATGCATATTAGAAAGTGCCCATTAGACAAAATTACATACAAAAATGTGCATATTAGGAGAAAAGTGCACCAAAATGCTGATAATTTATTTTTGAGACTTAAAAAAAGAAGCAAGCTGATGCAGATGTGTGGAGAAATGGACTTAAGAATGGGAAAAGGGCCAGATTTGTTTATACGGACATAAAACAAATAATTTATAGTGTTTCACAGCACTCTTTTCATGCATCAATCCCAACACTTGTCTTTATATACTTCCCAATCTCTGTTTCCATGCAGTTTTCCACTAGGAAACAGGTGTCACATGCTTTGGTATATGTCAGGAACAGACCTTTTTGAGCTTTAGGTTTAAGGCATCATTGCAGTATTTGTACCACACAGACTTGAGGACTGATGCAAAAGGGGTGACCCCAATGCCAGCTCCAACCAACACCACGGTTTCATAACTGAATACATCTTCACTAGCAGTGCCAAAGGGGCCATCGACAGCTATCCTAGAAGAGTAAGAACACAGTTAACAACAACAACTGGGACTGGCCCATGCATACTCTAATGATCCAATAGCACAGGTCAGAGTCAAGCCAATCTTGCAGTGGCACTGTTCAGGGACTAGTTCCACTTGGTAGCCCTGGCCCATGAATGCTGAGACAGGGAGTAGCCTATGGACTAGAAGTTAGAGCAGCTACAAAAATAGCCCAAGGCACATGCACAGGAGTAGGCAGGGCCGGCCCTACGGCCAGGCTGGGTGGCACAGGGCGTCAGGGTGCCTGGCCGCCAGGGGGCGCTGCGCAGCTCTGCCTGTGGCAGCCGCGCTGTGAAACGGGGCAGGGCGGGGGCGCCAGGGTGCCAGATATACTTAAGACGGCCCTGGGAGTAGGTTGCATGTACACTTATGCCAGAGTGAACCCATCTTGTAACAGTCCCTTTTTAGAAAACTGGTTTTTTATGAACAGGCAAGGACCAAAAGTGACTGTGGTGTGCAGATCTAAGGTTAACAGACCACTCTGCTTGGTTTCTGTGCTGGTGGGTTATGAAATCTGGTGTAAAAACAACTGGATTGTTGTGCTCATCTCCCTGAGTCAGTCTGGGGCCTCAACCTCAGCATTAGGACTAACTGACCTTGTACAGTGCAACTGAGCCATTTGAGGGTGATTATGCCATACTGACAATGGTGGGCAGCTGTTGGGAATGGTGCAAGATCCCCTTCCACCCCATTGTGTTGCATCCTGTGGGTCCTTTGTGCCCCTAGGAGCTTTATGGGCCAGCACAAACACACACTGGCTATTCCCTATAGTGAAGGTGATGCCACTACTTGCAGCTTGAGCCAATCCACATAGTGCGTTGCAAACATTTTCATAGAATGTTTATTCTGCACATACTTGGGCAGTTTCCAAGCATCCTGGAATTCTTGCTTGTCACATCCACAGACTTGAAACAAGCGTTCTGTCCAGTCCCCAACGACACGTATGTGGATGCTGAAGTAATCCTCTTCGGGGGCAGAAGTCAGTGTGAAAGGGTGCCACTCCAGCATGGACACTGCAGGACATTTGACAAAAATGTACTGCCCAACTTCCATCCTGAAGCCCTTCTTCTTCATCTGGAGCTCATAGGTTTGGAAAGGATGCGTAACAACCTAGGATGCAGGAAGGAAAGCTCTCAGAAAACCAGAAGGATGGGATGAATCATAGAATCATAGAGTTGGAAGAGACCACAAGGGCCATCCAGTCCAACCCCCTGCCGAGCAGGAAACACCATCAAAGCATTCTTGACATATGCCTGTCAAGCCTCTGCTTAAAGACCTCCAAAGAAGGAGACTCCACCACCGAGCTTACATTAGGTCACCAGGATGGGTTTGCCAAAGGAATTGTGAAAAATGGTCACAAAATCCTAAGCCCATATACTCACTAAAAATAATTATTTGAATGAAGAATTTAAGACACTTTCCAAGTCTTGCGCTACATTTATGATTAACTGTAGAGCTTTAGATACAGTAAATAATTTCTAAATAAGTTCTATCAATGGTTTGTAACATTTTGAGGCATCTTTCCAGCATTGGAACATAGGAGGCTACCTCAGACTGTATAATGTGCATTGACCTGTAGTAGCTCTCCAGGGTCTCAGACAGGGGAGCTTCCCAGCCCTACCTTGAGATGCCAGAGAATGAACCCAGGACCTCCGGCATGCAAAGCAGATGGTCTCCCACTGACCTATGGCCCTTCCCCCAATATGGAATTCAGTTTCTCCAGAGGATAAATAGGGATTTTTTCTTCTCTCAGATATTAGTATCACTTTGCGTCCAGATGTCAGCTGCTTTTTTGGAATTCATTCTGATTTATTTGTAGGTTGGCTATATGACATCTTCTCAAGCATATTTCTAGTTGCAGAAAGTCCAGGGTTTTTTGTTGTTGTTGAGCAAATCTTCTTTCGTTAAAGAACCCACATTTGCCAGTATGCAAACAAACCCCACCCACAAAATAGCAAAAATCTGGAAGTGCCTTTGGTTCCAAATATTTAACCTTTTTTTATTTTTCATGCCTAACCTTTCTCCCATAGGAGTTCAGGACAGCTGACAAGAAATATAAAAATGCAGCCAACAGCATTAACAGTTAAAACAGCATCAACAATAAAATACAGCACAGCAGGCAATACTTGGCAAAATATATATACTGTATATTAATTTTTTGAATATAATCTATCATTGCATTGACTTAAATACTTGGGAAGTAGAGGAACAAAAATAATTGCTCTACTATAGTTTTCAATGTCATTTACTTTAAGGATTGCCTGGAAACAGTGGAGACTGAAAATGCCCTCCATTTGCTGACAACATTGTGACATCACAATTTAGTTTTCCCAGTGATTACTGATCAAACTGCAGCCATTCTGCTGGGGTTTCCTTTCTGCCTTTTTCAATACATGCAAACTTTTTTAGAAATAGCTAAGGAAACTAAATTGTGATGCCATAATCCTGTTAGCCAATAAGGAAATTTTTCTTCAGTCTCCCATACCCTCCAACATTTCTTTGATAAAAATAGGGACGTCCTAAGGAAAAACTGGACATTGCAGGATCAAATCAGAAATTGGGATGTCTTCTGTAAATCCAGGACTGTCGCTGGAAAATAGAGGCACTTGGAGGGATTAGTCTCTCACCAGGACTGTAACTTTCAGATAAATTTAATGTACATTTTAATGAAAACTATAATAGAGCAATGGTTCTTTTTTTTCTACAGATATTGACTGTGTAAATGCAGTTAACAAATTCTGAAATTTAGGAAACATTCCTATCAACTTTAGGTGACATTCCTATCATCCCGGAGTTACTCTATGGTAGCTCCAGGATGAATAACGCTTTAAGTGAATTGAAACATGCAAGCTGATTTATATCACTCTTACCTTTGTGATAACAACTTTTTGTTGGGATCGCCAAAACCGTACCAACCGTTCAAAGACATATAGAATCATGGGACCTATTACCCATTTCCAAGTCTGTCAACAGAACAGGAAGAATTAACAACCAAGGACAGAAAGGAATGTATGAAATTCTGTTAAATAAAGATATAGTTGCATTATACATGCAGGAACTGGTTTCAGCAATTAACTCGGGGAGCTCATTGCATCACAGCCAACATTCATGAGAACTTCTGCAAGTGCTTTGTCTCTTTAGAAAGTTACTTCATTCACAATGGGCTGATTTCTAAAATCTATTCCTGTTAAGAGAGTTCTTACCCTTCATCTAACATTTAGAGTTACTCTTGAAAGTGCACATCTATTATTTCTTTCCTTTTCATCAGTAAATACATACAAATTTACTGAATGTGTGAGAATGACTAATTCTTGACCCGGTTGGGCATTGACATTACTCTTGCCCTTTCTGGTGGTAATCTGGCTGCTAAACATTCTAATTAAGATTTTCAGGGGTCTCGGTGCCTAGGTTTTTAAAACAAACAAACAAACAAACAACAGATCATACCATAGGAGGATTTCCAGAAAACTGTGGTATAGGACATGAAGGTATTTGCCCCCAGAGGGTGTAATTCTTGGCACAGGTATCTGGATCATGGACACTCAAACTATTGGGAGTCTGTTTACGTACAATTTTTCTGGAAGTGACAGCAAAAATCAACATGAGCAATGTTGATAATAGATAATAACCAAAATTAAAAGTAATTACTTTCATATCATAACGTAAAATATATTCAGTCTTATTTTGTAGGCATAGAATGTATGTTCTGCTTTTTGTAATGTGTAATTTTAGGAAAGTTAATTCTGAGACACAAACCCTAGTTCAAATCATCTGCAGTGTGGATGCATTCTTCGATTGATGAAGAATATAGACTGCAGAAGTTCATTGGTAGTAGACGATGGAACATTTCAACACTGAAAGATGAGCAAATGAATGGACCTCTGAGGTTGTGGATGACATTATTAGATTCTCCTTCCACCCTGGCCTTTGATACTGGAGACAGGTGTTTTCAGGGCCCACCCTGTTCCTATGATCATAATATGTTTTGATTTCTTTATAATATTGAATTTTTGAACTGCTGTAACCCATCCTGGAACCCTTTGATGAAGGGTGAGGGAAATAATAATGATGATGATGATGTCCTGTAATGATATCCTCAAGTCTACTCTGGCAACACTATCTCCCCATGTCATATATGCCATTATCTGCCAACAATGCCCTTCTGCATTCTACATAGGACAAATCCTGTCCTCCCTCAAAGAGTTGTGTTGTGGTGAGACCTGGAGACCGACTTCCGGTGTTGTGGGTGGGTAAAATTGGTCAGCCACAACACCTGATTGGTAGGTCCCTCGATGTTGGGTTCAATCTGGCCAATGGATCAAGGGACCTATATATGCCCATGCATGTGACCCAGAGCTTCCTCTTTTGGCTTGTGCATTTGGAACACCTGCCCACCTCTCCCTACTTTTAGGGCATTTTGCGCTTGACCTTGCTATGGCATCATGTGTCGTCTGTCGTTGGGACAGGGGCACGGCAGGAATTTTCCCCATTTGACTGATTGGCTGTTGCCATTTGGGTTTCGCCTGCTGCGTAGCAAATCATCACAACTTGTAAGGTTGCAGATAGGCACTGGTTCAGGTGATAGGGATGGGAGAATGCTCTTGCCACCCCTATGTGAAGGGTATTCCATTAAAGGAATCCAGGGACTCAAATGGTTTGGTCAACCCCTGAGAGGGGGTTGTGCCTGTGCCTGAGTCCAGGGGGACATCTGGGTGGCAGACATAGTCTGTTCCCGGCTTTTCGCCTATCCAGGTGTTCCCCCTAGGCTGACCTATGCTGGTGCCCTGGGTCAGCGCTACCTGCAAGGGTGCAGGGAGCTAGTCGAACCAGAGCCTATGCAACTACTCACTTTCTGTAATCAATAAAGCTGTGGCCTAAATTCTGCCAAAAACCAAACTAAAATTTGAGTCAAGTGTGAATTTATTTAGGGGGGAGGTTTCTGGGTCTGAACACACAAACAGATCATTCTCTATGCAAAAGAATAAACTGACCCAAATCAGAAATGGCAATTTCGAAAAACCAGCAGTGGGAACATTTCTACCTTCCAGGACACTGCATCCTGAACAAAGAAACTCCAGAGGGGTTCTATCGTTTGTGGATTAAGTCAGGACAAATAATTTTATCTTTCTACATGCATTGTATGTTTTTTGTGTGCCTGTGAATGGCCACTGTTAGTAACAGAATAAAGATCACTATACAGTATGTGCTTTCTGCATTTCCTTTCCTTCTGATCCATGTGTATATGTCTGATGAACTGGACAGTTGTCAATGAAAGCTTTTGCTTCATTTCAGCTCAGTAAGTGCCCTGATCATCCTCCTTAGCTGCCAACTTGAATAAAACATTGGGGGGCCCAAGTAAACCCCACCTGCATAATCAATCAAAAGACACAGCACACCACCCCATTTGAATGGCAATGCCCATCAACTTGAAGGGGGTGCCCTCCTCAAATATTTTGTAGGAGAGACCGCAGGGACCTTGGCCCCTAGGAGTTGGCTCCTATGTCTGGTTGTTAACTTTTAGCTGGAAGAAGAGTTCTCTGACTGAATCCTGAGAACAAGTTCATTGTTCTCTGATCTTTAGCTAGTCCCAATAAAGGTACTCTGACTCCATCTCCATCTAGTTATTTAGTGGAGTATCAAAATAAACAGATACTTACCCAACTCCATGGATGATGAGACCAGCAAAAAAGAAAATGAAAAGATGATGGGTGAACCAAAATACTTCAAAGTATGACCTTCGAATGGTTTTAGTAGATGATGTGATAATTAATATTAGACACAGTGTAATGATAACTCCACTGAGGCCGGCCAGGGTTGTGAATGCTACATAGAGACAACCGTAAGGGCTCTGTGAACAGAAAAGTATGGGAACGTAAGCAAACACTGAATTGTGTAGCATCTTTCTTCAAGACAGCTGAAGGAATAAAGTTCTACAAGAAAAACAATTGATTATGAATATTTATTACATATATTTCCTGCTGCTCCTCCCAAAGGAGTGCAGAGCAACAAACATATCCACAATCTTTTTAAATAATAAGTATTCTAAAAAGCTACAGTTGATACAGTATCTGAAAATGGGTACACTTTAAAACATTCTCTCATCCAGTAATCTCAGGGATGCCTAGGCAAACAGGAATGTTTTCAAATTCCTCCTGAAAGTTAATAATGTTGGTGACAGATGCACTTCACCAGGGTGGGCATTCCACAAATGGGGAGCCACCACTGAAAAGTCCTTGTCTTTAGTCAGTGCCGTGTGGGGAGCCCTTGGCAACAGTACCATCAACAAGGCCCCACCTTCTAACTGTAGGGTCCAAGATGGCTGATATCAGTGGAGGCGCTCTCTCAGCTACTTGGGTCTCATGCTATTTAGGGCTTTATATGCTAACACCTTGAATTGGCCCCAGTGCACTGGTGTTTTCAGAACCAGTGACACATGTTCCCATTGAGCTGCCCCACTTACCAACCTAGCAGCTGCATTCTGCACTAGCTGTAGCCCCCAGACAGTCTTCAAGGGCAGCCCCATGTAGTGTGCATTACCATAGTCCAAGCAAGGAGGTCACTAGAGTACAGATACCTGAGGCCAGGCTATCCAGGGACAGCCACAGCTGGTGAACCAGCCTAAGCTTACCATAAGCACTCCCTAGCCACTGAAGTCACTTGAAACTGACAAGTGACAAGTCAGAATCCAGGATTACACCCAGATTACAAACCTGTTCCTTCAGGGAGGTGCAGTCCCTCCAAGAACATACATCTAATTCCCAGATATGCCCACAACACTTGCATCTTATCAGGATTCAGTTCCAGGTTATTGCCCCCATATGTCACTGCTTCCAGACAGATGCCCAGCATCTTCACAGACTCTCCTGAGGTCTGGAAACAAAGCCTTATGAGGAGTGGTTGAAGGAATAGGGTATGTTTATCTTGGTAAAGAGATGAGAGAAGATATGATAGCCACCTTCAAATATCAAAAGGGCTGACACATGGAAGATGGAGCAAGCTTCTTTTCTCCTGTGCCTGAGACTATAACCCAATGGATTCAAGTTACAATATAGGAGATTCTGACTAAACATCAGAAAGAAATTTCTGACTGTAAGGGACTGTTTTACAGTGGAACAGACTCCCACAAGAGGTGGTGGACTCTCCTTCCTTGGAGGTTTCAAAGCAGAGGTTGGATGAGCATCTGTCATGGATGCTTTAATTGAGATTCCTGCATTGCAGGGGGGTTGGGCTAGAAGACCCTCCGGATCCCTTCCAACTCTACAATTCTATGATTCCAGTGGAAAGGAGAGACACAGCAGTGTGCCAAAATACTGATGACATTGCTCAAAATGGCTGAATGACAGCTCCCAATGGTTTCATATTTTAGATGGTAATAAGCAGATGAGACAGAATGAAACCTTGTGGGACCCCACAGTCCCAAAGCCATGGTGCTGAGCAATGGTCTCCTAGTACTGCTTTTTGGTAGCAACCCTGCAGGTAGGAGCAGAACCAGGGTAATAAAGGACATCCAACGCCCATTCATTGAGTCGTTCCAGAAGAACATCATGGTCATCAGTATCAAAAGCTGATAAGATGTCAAGGAGAACCAACAGGGTCACATTCCCCTGATGGTCATCAATCAGGGTGACCCAGTCTGTTTTGATGCAAACAGCATTATAATGGAACAGCAGTAGTTGCAGAAGGAAATAAAGTTATCTCTCTGCAACCACCACTAATTAATTGTTTCTCTAGAAATGTGATTGCTTACCGGTAATTTATATCGTGCAAAATTCAGGTAAGATTCTCCAGGGTTATCTCCCAAATCAGACAGCGCAGTCTGAAGGGTTCTTTGCTTTTCATTGCGAGCATCCACCAACCGTTCAACATTAAATAAATGTGCAATTGTATGGATTGCTTAAAAATAAAAACATATCCAAAAGGTGTTAGAATAATGTAGTACAGGAGTAGCCAATGTGCTGCTCTCCAGATGTTGTGGGCTACAATTCAATTTGTTTGTATCTGGCCATCAGACAATCACAAAACATAAATTTATAGCACTATGAAACAAACACAAGGTGACATCAACAGAAGTTTAATCAGATCTAAATAAACCACAAGACAGTAAACGTCAAATACCTATTTTTCCTGACAGATGTTATGACATGCCCCTTCCAAAAGGAAAGATTGCTCCTATTTTAAATGAATTTTTAAAAGTAAAATGGGAGGAGATGAAATGAATTCATGCAAATCTGAATAAACTTATATAAAACTTAAATGAATGGAAGCATAAAAAACCCTCAAAATTCTGACAAGGCACAGCATTCTCTTTTAAGAATTTTCTCCTCTTATCAGTTACTGCAGGTAGAAAATGTGCAGCCTTTTATCTTGTCCACCGAGTTTGTAATTTAATTCCTCCATCCCTGACTGCTGGCGATTAAGGGACAGCCAAAAGACCATTTGGGAGGAATGAGAATATTTGGTGTTAACTTAGTCCTGTGTTCAGCTCCCACCTTGCTCAGAAACAGAGATTTGGAAAAAGTACAAGTGACAAACCTTGTTATTCTTAGGCTGCATTCACATGGCTGTTTATTCCATTTTCACAATGTTTCCCTAACTGTGCATTTCCACATTATATTTAAGTTTTTGCACAACCATAAGTTTTTGCACAACCACAAAGCCACATTATTTAAAAAACACTCACTTTCTTCCCAGCCCCAATATTTTCTAGAAACAACTCCACTGACACCTTCCTTCACCTCTGACCCTTCACTTTCTGAACCCTTCCTGCAAAGTACTACACTCCTAGGAGTCACTAAAACCAACAGTGCTTCTTCCTAATGCAGAGTTTCAGAACACTTACTGGTATGGAGTGCAATTGCCCAGGCCACCAGCTTGTGAAATGTCAGGTTCCTGTCCAACTGTCTTCTGACACGCACTGAGCAGCACTAGTGATTTAAAAGAGGAAGTGTGAAGAGATTAACCCAAGCCTGGAACATTCTGATGAGACACTTATTGAAAAAAAAGGCTACAAATCATTTGTTTACCTGCCTTTAACTGATTACATACATTTATTTGCATATTAACAAATTTCTGCAGAGATCTCGTTTGTATGTTCACACTTCTTTCACCAACCACCAATTTAATAAACAAAGCTATTTCTTGCTAGAACAATAACAACAAAGTGGCTAAAAACCAGCTTGGTATGTTAACAATGTAATATGGAGATGAAGTTGTTGCAGGGGAGTATGTTTGCTTATTCTGGATTCCTAGCTGGGGGTTCAGAAAACACTACATTCACCAACCCAGAGAAGCCAGCAAGTGTTCCCACGTCCTCTGACTCAAAATTTTACTATAAAAACAGTGAAGAAGCAGTACATTCCCACCTTTTCAGAATAAATTATTCGGCCACCTTGGTACAGTACAGTAACCAATTCATACCAGCCACGTTATATCTTAATTAAAAGAAGATTCTTTGTAAAATCAAATACTGAAGTAAGAAAATGAAAGCCTAAATTTTACGCTATTATTCAGTCTTGAATTAGATGATATACTATTTTTTCCTAAAGAGCTCCAATGGGGATTTTCAACACAATGCAGAATTATCCTGTGCTTGGAAACATAACTGATATTTCACTCATAGCTGATAATTGTTTTAAAGTGCATGTTTACATTAAAGGAGTGCCTGCTCCCATATGAACCTGGTGATGGACAAAGACCATCCTCCAGGGCTCATTGCCTCCCAGTCTGAGACTGGTGGCAGCTGGTGTGTAAAAGCAGTAATATCTGGAGTTTTTCTTTACAGGGGAAAACATATTTTGAAAGCTCTCCTGCATTTTGTGTCAACAGTACAGAAAAAAATATGTATCAACACTGAATGTTCTCATACTTTCATCACCGAAACAGATCAGGTGAATATGTTCACAGATGCTTCATTCATTGTAACAAAAGTTGCACTAAACAAGCACAATTGTGTAGGCTGCTTACTATCACTAAGAATGGAAAATACTTCTCCATCTTACCGCACTGGAGCCTCTGAGGAAGGAAAGCAGATTTCGACAGACGGGGAGCAGAATCAGCATGCAGTTGAAATTCAGGCATGCTGCAGGTGCCCGAGCCAGGGCCAGGAAAGGCTAAAATGTAAGGCAACAGAATTCAAATTAACTAAGCAGCATTATCTAAAGAATGCATTGGAAGAGAGGTAGAAATCTGATCTGAACCTTTGTGTACTAGGTGCACCAACATTAAGGATGCCAGACCAGTATATATGGACATGAAGAAAATGAGAATTGGACTAAATGGAAGGGCAGATTGTCTATTGCAAAATGGATTATAGAAAGCTAATTTACATGATCAGATTTAGCAGAAGATAACACACCTCTCATACATATCTAGTCAAGTGGCTACCACAGGAGAATTGCACACCTGTAATGGAAGCAAGAATATGACCTGGTAAATTGCCACCTCAACTGGTGGGGCGAATTCATTTTAAGTGAGCCCAGAATGAAACATTTTCTTACAGTATTCACCTCAAAAGAAAAGTTACCTTTCTTTTGAGATGGGAAGGGAAATAACTAAAAACACATGCTTAAGCAGAAGGGGGGTCTTACCAGGCTCCCCCCAAAATTCCTTCTCTTCTTTGCACTGCATTTTGATGTACCTTGAAATTCACCCCATCAACGTAGTCCAATATATTTTGCTGCCTGAGGCAGAAATGCCCCTCCTGACCCCAAGTCAAGGTATACAGGACCCAAGGCAGGCCAAGTTACTTTTGGTACTCGAAGCATAAAATTCCAAAAGTTACACTCGCTGTGAGTGAATGCATAATAATAATAAAATAGTTAATAGTTTGCTTCCCTTTCATATTGCCCCAAATAAGCTAAGCTACCTCACTCTGCTTACCAGTGGGGCCAAGCCTGCTCTCCCCATACATACACGCACAGTTTAAAATAAAACTTGTGTTGCAAGCTTGGAAAGAGTAAGTGTGAAGGAATTTTATTCTCTCTGTGTTTGGTTTCTTTCTGTCCCACTGGGGAACTTAAACCTGTTGTAATGGCACAGACACTTGGACAGGAAATATTTTCATATGCTAAGTGTGATATTTTTCTTTGTTTAGTTTTTAATTAAAAACTGTTTTGGAAGATGAAAAAAATGGAAAAATACAGTCTCCACACCAAGGATGGGGAACCTGCGCCCCCCCCAGATATTGTGAGACTACAACTCCTATAATCCTTGACCACTGGCCATGCTAGCTGAGTCTGATAAGAGTTGCCTACCGGTAGACCAACAACATCTAATTTGATCTTAGAAGAATTATGAAGGTGAACCTTTGCATAATGTTCTTGCAACTGATCTCTGGGGGCCTTGCCAAATCACCACAGCCATTTCCAAATAGCAAACATCTTTTTGAGAGTCACAGCTGACTTGGTAGTTGATTCTGACAAGAAGTGAGAGAAGAAAATGGGAAATGGAAGCAAGGAAGGGAAGTGGCCATACTGGGACTTCTATGATTGCTTAAAAGTGAATGGGTGGGAACATACCGGAACTGCTATATTTTTGAATAGTCAAGTTGAAACCAAGATTGCTCTAGGATTACCGGTACCTGTTTATGGGTCGTTTATCCCAATTTGTTTGCAGGGAGGTTATATGGTGTCATGTCAATCAATTTCCCCCTCACACTTCCCATGCATTCTCAGAGTTGCCTGGAAACCAACTACAGTTAGGGGTGGGGGAGCCATTACTATTTTAAAAAGTATGATACTGCTTCATATGTCCAGAGCAGATGGGATCTGTGTCTAACTCAGCAGTAGGTCCTGTTGAATTCAATGGGCTTACCTACTCCCAGTTAAGGAGGCCTGAGATGCAGCATAGATTAACATTCTCTTGACAGAGGTACAGTAAATATACATCAGTGTACAGCAAATATGCATCTAGTACTTACCCCAAGAAGTTCTCTTGTATAAATGTATTCCCTTCCAAGGTCATATACGAAGTAGTACCAGCAGAAGAGGAAGATGTTTATAGCTAGCCACACAATCTGAAGGGGGGGGGGAAGGTATCTTAATTTATTTTTAGTTGCTGAGAAATCAAGCATTTAAACTGGAACACTTAAAGTGGAACACTTTTGAGTCTGTTCTTCCTGCTTATAGAGTAGGGAACAGAGTGTTTTATTATTTTTTATATATAAAACACCCACTCATTAAAATAATAATAATAATCATGGCAACGTACAATAAAATAACTGAAACAACATAAAATACAGAACAAATGATCGGGACTGGATCAAATTACTTTTCTAAAATTTGGCAAAACAAAAATGCTCACGAAACCCCTGGAAAGCAGCTAGGACCTCAACTGTACTGACAACTGCCCTAGGAGCTGGGATGGGTGTGTGTGTGTAGCCATCTGCATTTTCAACAATTCCCCCTGACACAGCATCACCACATCAAGGGTGTTATTAAATGCTGGTGCCAAGTTTCCTAGGAAACCCACTGATGCAGAAAGTTGTTTTGTCCAGAGGAAACTATTTTACAGAAGGCTCGTCAAATGTGGAACTAGCCCTGAAACACCCATGGTTATGAGGACATCTTCCATGTTCTGATAAATACCCCTTTCTCCAGTCAAAATCATACCAGATTTTAACGTGAGACTAGCACAACTTTTCAAAGATTTGTCAAAACCAGTTTGCACATCTCAGGAATTTTGACATCAATTCTTGTTCAACTTGAATAATCTAAACAGTCTGATAATTACCAGTTCCATGAGATCACTGTGCATATTAAACAATGAGATTGTTATTTGATACCATTTTTTAAAAATGTAAGTGGTAAATTGCAAATTAGGGATAGTATATATTTCATGTGCAGTGTAGCCCACCCCTCCAAATTTATTTATCACCACTGTAAGATTTTTTTTATTAAAGTGATGTTCAGTTCCAAAACATACACAAAGGTTATATATATATTTAAATCCAAATGCATAAAGAAAATACTGTACAATAAATAAATACTGTACTGTACAATTGTATTTAAAACTACTCATCTGTGTACAACACAGATTCTAAAAGTTCATACATAATTCTACTTTCTGAGTCTTTGAGCCCCTTCTATTACCCATGGCTAGATTAATTGCATTAATGGATTTTTGGTTGAAAGGTAGCATCAAGAACCTCGTCAGAAAGGCAGAAAACTTCTGTAAGACTTCTGTAAGCTGTGGTTTCCATGCCTGACATAGTTTACCGCCCCTTCCAACTGAATATTGATTGCCTTCAATCAAGCTAAATTGACTAAATATTTTTAAAAGCTACAATATTTTCTTACATTTCAATTCAATGTTGTTGTTTTTTTCACAGACCAAACATTCTTATGCATGCCTTTTGATGAATCTCCTCATTCTGAATGCTTGCCTTCCATCACATTAAGGCATTTCATTCTGAGACATAAGGGGTTGTATCTAATGCTGGTCACACACAGAATAGATCCACTGAGGTACATTAATTTCAGAGTGGAATGTAGTTGGATACAACCCAATTCCTTTATTTTATTTTATATAAAAAGCACCTTTTATTGATTTGCATGAAAATAAACCAATGGCAATCACTGAAAGAAAGAAAAAATAGTCTTATTAAAAATTATTATTGTACTTACAATGACAAATATGGAAAGTCCCTCATTTTCTATCCAGTTGCCCATTCTGATCGCTGCTTGAGAGACACTGAACAGATCATTCTGAGGTACGTGAGTTTTGGGGACTTTTCCCTCCAGGAAGTGAAAGCTTACAGGCTTGCCACAGCCTATTTCCCTATTTCGGTTTGCATGCAATTAGCTAATCACTTATACATCATACATGTTTCTAATGTCCATCCTTTTCACATTAGTAAAATGAATGAAAGGAATTGTTGAATGAAAGGAATTGTAGGAATGAATGTCCTTGTTTCCTCCTGTAGTCAATGGCCTGGATTGTGTTGCTCATTTGGTGTGGGGTGGGGGAGAGGATTTCCACCAACTCCACCCTCCATCTGCAGCCTTATGCACCCCATCCACCAGCCCCAAGCAGATTTTGATATAAACTTTTGCGTATAGTAACATAAATGGTGCTTAACACTGGGAACTGCCATCACCTGATAATTTGTTATATCAGGCAAATTCACTGCTCAATTCCCTGTCTCCCTCCAACCTGAGCTTCAGAACAATGGTGAGATACAAGATAACTTAATCTTCTGAATTCTACTTTTGTTGCACCTTCATTTATGCACAAAGGAATTTCTCTTATATTGTCTGCTTCCCAGGAATTTGAAGTAGCCTCCTGCAATACACACATCCATACAAATGGATCAGCAGTTGTGGAGGGTGCATGTATTGCAGGTGCTGAATTGCCCTAGGTGCCAGGTCTGGGCCTCCGAGATACGCCCCGCCCCCTTGCAACCAGACAACCACCCCAGCCAAATCAGTGCTGTGATGGAGAGGAAGGGGGCTCTGCGCCTGCCGGTGTATCTGCTGTGATGTGTCTGTAAGCAAGATATCAGATTAGATTCCTGCCCCTTTCTGCTTTGAAAAAAGACATTAAAAACAAAACAAAACATGGCCTTTAGTGGCTAATTATGACTTTAGCTGCAGGAATGTATTGTAGTCTGGCTCTGAAATATTATAATTATGCTGATCATTATTATTGTATGACGCACACTGTCTTTTAATAGTGCAGTGAAAGAAATGGGTGTATAAAATAGCTTCAATATTATATTGTATAGTGCATGTGTTAACAAATAATTTGGAAACTGCTTTGGGGGGCATATTTTGCCTGAGAAGCAGTCCAAAGATCCACTGCATTATAGTCTGCCTGTAGAAAAGCTAGCACACAGAAGCAATGTTGAGATCCCATGTAACACTTGTCCTGAGCAGAAACAAAACCTGCAAGAGAGCAAGCATAATGGTTAACCGCATGAGGCAGGAGATGTTATAATTCTCAACTGGGCCATAAACTTACTGCACCCAACAAACCACTATCCTCATTCCTTCCACCCCAGGGTTTATTAGTGAAGAATCTTGCGGCACATTAAAGAGCGAACAAATGTATTATTATTGCCTAAGCTCCCACTGACCGCAATCTGCTTCATCAGGTGCATTATCTGACAATATGGTGCTGTTTATCTGGTATACACTATATAACTGGCCTAAGTACATGGGTGCAATGTATGGATTACAAAGATAATGCAGTGAGGCACACAGGGTAGTATTCAACTAAGTTTTAGACAGAATAGACCCACTGAAATGAACAGACCTAATTTTTTTCACCTATCTTCATTTTGCTGTAAGATTCTACTCTGCACTGCCCTCCACTGGTCTACATGGATGGTTGGAACAACAGGGTATTCAACAAGAACTGAAGTTTCAGGACACTCTGCCTTTCTCCAGGACAGCTCCCCTTGTTTCTAGCTGTATGCTACTGTGTTCATCAGGGAGTCACCATCACATTGACTGTTGTGTTTCTCTCTCTCTCTTTCTTTCAGACAAGAAGGCAGCAGAACAGAGTCACACACCACAGAGCTGGAAAAAGAAAGCCAGATGGCAGAAACTAAGCTGCCAACTAAAAATATCACTCTCGTTTCAGACAATGCTTGAAATGCTTTCTCATGTCAATTTAGCATTCGTTATTATTAGAGCACCTAAAATTGATAGGCACCGTACAAATGTTAGGGGCAACGCATAAGGCCCATAAGCTTGTGGTCTTAAATCCAAAGCCTGCCCATCAAAATATTGTTTTCTACTTCAGTATGGAATAAAATTGAAATGATGAATTTATTAATTTGCACACTAGATTGGTTGTCACAAGAGTGCTCCTGAAATAAACAGGCTGTGTGCTACTGTTCAGAAGTTAGTTCTAGTAAAATCAATGGAATTTGCTCCAAATAAATATATTTTTAATTTACTGCATTTGTATACCAGGGAGATCAAGGTGGTCTACATGGTTCTCCTACGTCCTGTTTTATCCTACAACAACCCAGTGAGGTAGGTTAGACTGGCCCAAGGTCACCCAGCAAGCTTCATAACTGAATTGGGATCTAAACCCCCCTCTCCCAGGTCCTAGTCCAACACTCTAACCACTACACCACACTGACTCTTCATTGGAATGCAATGATCAAGTTTGATGTATGTCAAAGAATGCGCTTCTTTCTTGTTCCCACCTCTTTCCAGCTCTGTCTGAATGGCAGCCACTCCCTCATAGTCCAGAGAGCAGCATATCATGTGTAACAGTCATAAACCTATTCATCAGAAAGTTCCCCCATCTAACAAATGAGATGTGGTGATTGAAAGTTTTGTGTAACAAATGGAAAATTCACATGAATTTTGCAACACTTTGATCACATGAAAATGCCTCTCAGAGGGGGTATTGCCAAGGTTTTAATTTGGTTTACATAACCAGAGAAAGAAAATGAGGGAAAATTCTAAACAGAGTTTTCCTATATCCACAGTCTTTTCAGATTTGGCTACAGCTCCTCCTGCCCTCTGTCTACACTAGGGATAAGGAGAAACTGGATTCAGTTTGCATTCTACATAATATTCCAAATCTACATAATATTCCAAAAGAATATTTGCACTTTTCTTAATTTTGCAATGCAGTTCTCTGGCCAAGTAATGTGTGCAAAAATGCAGATATTAAAACAGCACACAACAGTGCATTCCATTTGAGGAAGCTGCTTTGCAAAGATGCGCATATTAAGCAGAAATGTGTACAGTAGAAGAAAGTCACACTAAAACTCTCATGAATTTTCACAAGGTCTCTAAAAATATATACCACAAACTGATGTGAAAATAAAAAATTCCTTCTAGTAGCACCTTAGAGACCAACTAAGTTTGTCATTGGTATGAGCTTTCGTGTGCATGCACACTTCTTCAGATGTGAAAATGTAGAGAACTGAACTCCAGTGTGGGAAAATGAGAAACTAAGAAAAGCCAAAATTGACAAATTCACTCACCCCTAGTCCACACAGAGAGGTCAGCCTTCACTATCACACCTCCTTGAATCTAGATTATGTTAAAGGAGAATACTGAAGAAAATACACATTTCAGAGGTAAAATGTGTGCCATATTTGCATTTAGTTAAAAAAAAGTTGAATAGAGCCTGACCTAGAAAAGAACTAGTGTTTTAAGTAGATCATGCATGGATAAAGTGCATGATTAGAAGCAGTCAAGAAGAACAGTTACTGTCTTTGACAATTGGTGAGGTTTTGGCGATAGGCTGAATGAGTTTAAGCAAACCCAGTACTGAAATTTACAACGCTGCTGATCAGATGTGTATAGTGTAATGTCTTACCATTTCCCCTCTCTCCTGCTCTCCCTACTAATTCATATACAATTTGTCCCCTTTCTGTTTGCTTTTAGAATTTCAAGCACGCCCTGCCACCTCAATAAGACACACAAGGAAGAAAGCAGTGAGCCCTCAATCTTTAACCTGGCTGAGTTCCCACAAATTATTTATAAGAGACCAAATGGCTAGAGCAGCGGGGAGGAACACAAAAGAAAAAGAAACAGGACCTACAAATTGCAGGAGGAGATTGTCATGTGTTTCCACGCCAGGCATGAAGAAAGAGTGCCCTTGGTGAACAGCAAGATAGGGACAGGGGCTGCATACATTTTAAACATGGAACGGAGATTGCTTTCCCCTGCTTATTAAAGGCACAAATGCCAACCCAACATATTGGAATATTTGGAGGATCAAGGAAAAGTCTGGCAGCCAGAATCTACAGATCATACTTGGGAGGTATGCAAGATTGTGTGTCAGAATTGGGTCTGGACTTCAGTTTGAACAAATGAAGACAATAGTGCCCACCATGCTGAAATATGCAGAAAAACGATAATCTCTGAGGCATACCTTGAGAGCTCAAGTTAGCGGGGGTGGGGTGGGGTGGGCAAATGAACTGATTAAGGAGACAGAACAACATTCGGGAGATCCTGATGGCAGCTTTATGAGCTCTTACACTGGGACTTATGGGGGGGAAGCACATTAATTAAACATTTCGAATAGAGCATATACAGTAGTATTTTTTTTGTTTCCAAGCTCAGAGCACAACTCACAGTTGCCATGTGACAGCAACAGCCCAGGTAAACCTTATTTGCTTAAAGTTACCTTGGACTTTGCTTTAAGGTTCTGTTGTTTGTATAACTAAATGTCACATTTAGTTGGAGATCTGTGCACTGGAGATTATTATACCTGTTCTTGCGATGTTGCTGTAAAGACACTAACACCCCCCCCCCAAAAAACCATTAAGATGGTGCAGTGCCTAAAGTTGAACTCCTGTAAAGCAATTATTCTTCAATTAAGCTTCATTGTAGTCATCTGGAAGCTTGAAACGGCATTTTCATTACCGAGGACCGAGTTTCGCGTTGGCCTTTAGCTCCTTAAATTCAATTTGTTTCTGTCAGCCTAGGAGATAGAGGTATGAGAGGCATAGATTTAACACATAACCTTTGGAATTTTGTTTTTGTAGTGTTAACATTTTGAAAAGCTATATGGAGAAGTCAGGCTTAATATTTACCATCACTCGTCATGATAATGTCACGCCCTGAATAAAGCACCGATTTTTAACTGTTGTGGTTTATAACTTGGAATTTCTATTTATTTATATGATTCTTGAATCCTAAGAGGCGGCCTTTGATAGGTTTTGATGGGCAAGCACAAACCACAGTATGCTGGCATGAATATGATGCCAAATGATGGATTGCTGAAAATCTAATAATAATAATAATAATAATAATAATAATAATAATAATAATAATAATAATAATACCCCACCCTTCCCAGTCAAGACTGGGCTCAGGGCGGCTAACAACAAAAATATCAAAACAAGCATAAAAGAAACAATTCAATTAAAATACAAATTAAATACAATGTTAAAATTCAATTTTAAAATGGGAATCTACAAGTGGAACCTCATTTAAATATCTGTTGGATAAAACCTTAGGGGAGGGTAACACTGAGTCAGTCCAAAGGCCAAGCAGAACAGCTCGGTCTTGCAGGCCCTACAAAAAGATGACAACTCACGCTGGGCTCTAGTCTCCTGAGAGAGAGCGACCACCAGGTCGGGGCTAGTACTGAGAAGGCCCTGGTCCTGGTCGAGGCCAGTCTAACCACCTTGTGACTCCGGATCTCCAGTATGTTATTATTTGTGGACCTTAATGTCCTCTACGGGGCATACCGGGAGAGGCGGTCCCGCAGGTACGAGGGTCCTAAGCCACATAAGGCTTTAAAGGTCAAAACCAGCACCTTAAACCTGACCAGGAGCCAGTGCAGCTGGTAAAGCACTGGATTAATGTGATCCCGCGGCGAGGATCCTGTAAGGAGTCTCGCCGCGGCATTCTGCACCCGCTGGAGTTTCTGGGTCAGTTTCAAGGGCAGCCCCGCGTAGAGTGAGTTACAATAATAATCAAGCCTAGAGGTGACCATCACATGGATCACTGTGGCCAGGTCAGGCTGAGATAGGTAGGGGACCAACTGCTTAATGCGGCGGAGATGGAAAAATGCCACCTTGGCTGTGGTTGCAACCTGCGCCTCCATGGAAAGGGAGGCATCCAAGGTTACACCCAAACTCTTGACAGAAGGGGCGGACACTAATTGAGCCCCAGCGAAAGATGCCCCCCCCCATGTCATCCCGACCCAACCAGAGGACCTCTGTCTTCAAAGGATTTAGCTTCAGCTGACTCCCATGTAGCCATCCAGCCACAGCTTCCAAACACTTGGTCAATGTGTCCGGGGCCGAGGCAGGACGGCCATCCATCAACAGATAAATCTGGGTGTCATCAGCAAATTGATGACAACCCAGCCCAAAACTCTGGACAATCTGGGCGAGGGGGCATATGAAGATATTGAAAAGCATCGGGGAAAGGATTGCACCTTGCGGGACTCCGCGGCGACAACCCCCTCCCTAGAGCCACCCTCTGTCCCCAACCTGAGATAAAGGAACGGAGCCATTGTTGGACTGTGCCCTGAATCCCCATGTCGGCAAGGCGGTGGTCTAAAAGCTCGTAATCAACCATGTCGAAGGCGGCTGACAAGTCTAGAAGAATCAGCAGCCCTGACCCGCCTTGATCCAGCTGTTTACGGAGGTCATCTGTTAGGGCGACCAGTGTTGTCTCGGTCCCGTGGCCAGGACAGAAGCCAGACTGGAATGGATCTAAAGCCGATGTTTCATCCAGAAACCTACCAAGCTGTTCGGCAACCACTCTTAGTAACTAGTTAGCCAGCAGGGGAGGGGAGGGGAGGATGGAGCACACAAGTCTGAGACTTCATCCAGGCTTGACCTCATAGCGCCAACTTATGGTTTGGAATGATGTTCAAATCTTGGTGTCAGAATGAACCAGTAAAACAAAACAAAACAGGGAGAACACAAAGCACTTTGGCCAAACACATATTGACATGTATGAATTCACCTGTTTGACCCTCATTACCTCCTATTTGAGAGACTTGAGCATTTCACATGCAGCAGTTTTTCTACCTAAAGATGATCCAAGCATAGGAAAATCCCCATTTATGAAGCAGACCTAATTGAAATTGTCGTATATAACTTGTGTGTATGATACTCTTGCTTACAAATGCTCTTGGTTTCTAATGTGAAGGTAAAATCTGTGCTGGCCAGAATGCTTACAAATTTATCTCTTTTACTTTCCCTTCGATTTTAACAACTATCAGATATTCAGTTAAATAGCAGCACAGAGGCATGAAGATTATTTAAGCCCTCTAACACAGTTAAATATTCTCAGAGATGCGGTCTCAGGTGATATGTTTGATACATTAATTTCTTGGCCAAAAATATAATAAAATTGAATTAATTGTGCCACAGTCATATGGTGCTTAAAGTATGCTTCAGATTAGTGCTAAAACAAATCCATAGTAAAATGAGATCTAAGACGAATGTGATAAGCACTAGAAATCTTCTAAACCCATTGCTTCCCAGTCAATCCTTGTTCCTTTCTCCGTCTCCAACTGACAAAATTCATTGCCAATTTGCTACCAAGGTCTGAATACTGCCGTATAAAGCCCTAAACAACTTGCCCCCCCCCAAATATCTGAAGGAGCACCTCCTCCTACATCACCTTGCCTAGGGAGAACAGGAGGGGATAGCTGGTAGTGCCGCCACCCTCTGTGATTGGCTGGGCAGCAGAGCATGAGACAGCCTTCTTTGTGATGGTCACCCAAGTAGAAGGCAGCTTCCAACAGAAAAATGAAATAAAATAATCTATTAAACATTAAAAGCCTCCCTAAACAGGGCTGCTCTCAGATGTCTTCTAAAAATCTGGTAGCTGTTTTTCTCTTTGACATCTGATGATAGGGCATTCCACAGGGTGGGCGCCAACACCGAGAAGGCCCTCTGCCCGGTTCCCTGCAACTTGGCTTCTCGCAATGAGGGAACCACCAGAAGGCCCTTGGTACTGGACCTCAGTGTCCGGGCAGAATAATGGGGGTGGAGACGCTCCTTCAGGTATACTGGACTGGGGCCATTTAGGGCTTTAAAGGTCAGCACCAACACTTTGATCTGTGCTCGGAAACGCACTGGGAGCCAATGTAGATCTTTGTACATCAATGTGTATCTTGTGCCATCATTGTACACCTTTCAACTATTGGTCAAGGCACATCCCTTTACGGAGGCCTTTTGGTTTAGTGAATATATTCATTCCTCCCGCATTGTTGACCTGTGCTGCTGTTTTGATATTGGCTGTGTGCTTGTTTTAATTGTGACATTTTTGTAACCCACCCTAGGATCGTTTGACAACAGTCAGGCTATAAGGCCTGCATAGAAATACTTCTATAAATAAATAAAATAAGGGAGTGAAAATAATAAATAAAACCACCAACTGCCAATCCATGCTCAACTAACTTCTCCTACTTACCATAACATTCTGCATTCCAAGCGCTGCACTGCCCTCCCCTCCCAACTCAAAACTCAAAGAAGGTAAATTACAAACATCCATAGAACATTTTCTCTTCAAAGACTAATTATTTTATTCTGGGAACAAATCAGCTTTCCAGATATAAAACAATAACCACCAGGTGTTATTTCTTTTTTTCTTTTTTAAAAATAAGAATATTAAGGAGGGGGAGTTTGCTACATGTGCACAGATATGGCGACCGTATTATATTTTGTATAAAAAGATAAAGATACACATTTGTCATGCTAATTCACGCTGACACTTGCCCCCTGATCCTGCTGTTACATGGCTGCACTGTTCAAACACACTTAATTCGTTTTATAAAATTTATATACAGTACCACTCAATTGTAGAACTGGGCAAAAGCCAGCACTTTTTAATGTGCATTTCAATAAAAACCAGAAGCAAGGAAGTACGACTCCACCTTGCACCAGCTAATTGCACCATGGATTTTTAGCTACCATAGTGCCAACTATTGTCAGCACTGTGGTGGCAAAGGTCATTTTGAATATTATTTAAACATTTCTATAGAACTGGTTCGGTGTATTTAGTTGCTTTACAATTCTTACTTCATTTATCCTCACAGTAACCTTGTGGGGTAAGTGGAGTGTTGATCTTGGGAGTGGGACTGATCCTGACCAGTACCGATGTGGCCTTGGAAAAGATACTCTTGACCACTCAAAATTATTGGGAGGTTAAGGCTTCAGTTCTCTCTTGGGAGTACACTTTCCTGGGAGTAAGCCTCATTGAACAAAGTAAGACTTACTTCCAAGTAAACATGCATAGGACCAGCCTGCAAATCACCACTTTGAGAAACTTAGAAGAGAGGCAAGATGCAAACCCAGTAAACACTCAAATAGAAGTATTTGTTCAAAACCCGCCCAATGGCTTTGGATGAGGTCCTCCTATGCTCAACGTCCAAATCCACTCTGTCCACTGTTTTGGGGACCTAATCACTTTAATGCAATAATTCTAGTGAATAGTCTCCCCCCCCCATTTTCAGTAATATCAGTAGGTTTGACTTAATGAAAACATTTGGAAATATTCATGTAAAAGAGTAGATATCAACTGCAAGACATTGCTAAAATTTTCATTGACGAAATGCTTCCTTAACTACTGCTACATTCACCAAAGCTTTCTTAGCATCATACAAAGCAGAAATGTATTTGACCAAGACAATCAGAATCCAACAACAGAAGCAAACCTAAAAGTGTTTAAGTTGTTTGGAGAGAATCAACATTTGTGGCACTTTGAAGGAAAAATTGATGGGACGGGGCCAAGGCCTGTATCAGCAGCAAGTTATTTTATCACTTTCCATTATGGATTCAGAAGCTCCCAGTTCCAATGCACGCAGTCAGGATGAGATCATGTCCTATGTAACCTAGATAAATCCGGCACTTGGTGGCAGGTGAAGGAGCCCAGTTTGTATAAAGCTTTAAAGCATATCGTTAACCTGTGAGGTTTTGAACCCTCCTTTTCACTGATCGATTTCGGTCCTTCCATGAAATAAGAAGTTCCTTGAGTCAGCCACTTTGTCATTGCCTTGCCTTTTGTTTCATGGTTTGCAGTGGTCCACCCAGACAAAGGTTACAAATCCCTGATCTAAAGTCAAGGTGCAGTGAAGCATCCCGTCCATAAGGGGTGCTGTCTGTTTCCAACAGTTAAAATCCCAGTTATCTTCACACTCATTGAACTACCATACCAGCATTGCAATGCTAGGACTTAAATGTGCCTCCTGCCATGACTGTCAGAGGGATAATCAGAGTGCATCCTTCTTTCTAAACCATCCAAACCAGGGGTGGCAACCTGAGGCCCAAATATGTGGCCTTCCAGGCCTCTCTGCCTGACCTTTGGGACTCTCCCCAAGCCACACCCCCTCCCAAGCCACACCCACCTTGAATGTTTTTGCTTGGCTGGAATGTGCCTTTGAACTCTGATGATGCCTCTTGCTTGCCTGGATTTAGGAGGGAGAGAGGAGTATGTGAAGAAACTAGCCTACTATACAAAGGTAAAATTTACATTTGCTGCTCCGCCCACTGTTTCCTCTGGACCCGCCCACCATTGGGATGTTTCCCAGAAAGGCTTCCAGAGCCATGGGCCAGAAACGTTTTCCCACCTGTATCCAAACAGGCAATATACCCAGCTAAAATAAGCAAGTCTTGAGAGCGGTGGCTCCTTGACAGCAGCTCTAGGCATTGGATGAAACACTTTGGTGGGCATTTCCATTATAGGATTCATTTGCCTTGCAGCTGTCCTGGGCATCGTTAAGAGTATCGTCTGGGGTCTTCAAGTCTGCCTTCTCCCCAGAGGTGCTGGATGCAAGAGGTTTGCATACATAGCAAAACAGCTTGAAACACAGTGCCAATCCTTCTGAAATATTGGAGGAGAAAAGTTTTTTGCACGGGTGGCAAAACTGGTAGAACACGAGCATAAAAAGAACAGCTATGCAATAGCCAATCAGCAACTGTAAGACCAGCAAAGGGGCACATACATACATGTAGACATCAGTCTTGTACATATACCACATCAGCAAGAGAAAAGCATTCTCAAGGAACCTCACAATGTAATATAAAGCCAGCCTGTACCAGTTTTGGGATTTGTCAATTAAGTCGGAATCATTCAACTTCAGCTGCACAGCTGACCAGCAAAACATATTAATACCAGCATACAGGAAAGTGAGAAGGCACAAGACAATGGCAGTGCCCACTTTGCTCAAAGCCTTCTCTATATTTTCCGGCAAAGTGCACTTACTTTGCCAGAAGAGAATCCACGGGTGAAAGAAAAAAGCAAAGAAATTCACTAGCACCACAGGGAGGACCCAGATTTGAAGGACAGAGCTGAAGAGGACCAGGACTATCACCCTAGTGGCAATCTCAAAGCTTCTCCAGAGGAAGATGCAGAGGTAGGCAGCTGGCTTCACACTGATGTCGTAATCGTCATACTTAATCTTAATGGCCAGGATGTTGCATCGCAGCGCTCCATAGACGATCGACAGGAGAGAAAGGACCATGAAGATGCCTGAGGAAAGAGAAGGCAATCAACGTTTCTGAAAGTAGCACTCCCCAGAGAGCATCGTACGGCAGGAATGTTGCTTTCATTGGAAGTGGCTGACTCAAGTGGCCTAAACTGATGCGGCTTATATTATCTTAAGCACTATCCCAGTACACACTTTTCCTAGTCCATGTGCCTAATTCATGTAGAAACACTGAGAAATGAACTGGGGCCCTCAAATGCATGCATGCTCCTTGGACCTATGCTAAAGGCTTTCCTGGAACTATTATGTTCACACCGTGAACATCAGCGCCGTCTTAGGCGCCCCCGGTGCCGTGGTGCGCCGGATCCCTCCGGCGCCCTCCCACCCTGTTTCCCAGCGCAGTGGGCGGGTGGGCGCGTGGGTGCAACAGGCACTGCTGCGCGGCAGGCGGGCGGGCAGGCGCAGCTGCACGGCGGACCGGTCGGCCAGCGGGTGGACGCAGCTCACAGTGCCCTCCTGGCGGGCCGGCGCCATTGTGCCCTGCGCCACCCAGCCTGCACGTTGGGCCGGCCCTGGTGAACATGGCAGCTCCAGGACAATATTTTAGCATGTTGGGCCTTGAGAGAAACTCCAGCATTCTCATCAGCATCATGTACAAACCACAAAGCCATTCAGGTCTCAGAAGCTGTACTGAATTTGCTGCAAGAGCAAACTCAAGGCTTTCAGTCACTGAGCTTTAAGTGTGCATAGTGCTAATTAGCCACATTTCACTATTCAATAATACTGTGTTATTCCCATTTTGCCCACTTGGGGGAGGGGCCACAGCTAAAAAATAAATGATAGCAACTTCCTAATTCTGCAGTTGAGATAGACGTTGAGCCAGGACCTTCTGGGATGCTTCCCATCTTAACAAACAGAGGGTGACTGCCTTAACTCAGTTCCCCTTCCACATGCACAAATGTTTTTATTTCAATGAGTAATACAGGCTTCCTCAGCCTCGGCCCTCCAGATGTTTTGGACTACAATTCCCATCATCCCTGACCACTGGTCCTGCTAGCTAGGGATCATGGGAGTTGTAGGGCAAAAACATCTGGAGGATACATGCCAGTTGGCTTCCTGGGATTCAAACTGTGGACAACACTCAGATGCTCAATTCCCTCAGGGTTTTATTTTAAATTCAGGCAGGGTGTTGCAATCAAGAGGTGTGTCTCTGCCACAACCTCTGGTTCTCCACATCTGGTAATTACATCCTTTGAGGTGCTTTGCCACTGAATGGGCAAACAGGGTGGCGGGGAGAAAGATGAATGACACAATACTAACCATCACAGTGTTTGGGGTGCCTCTGTGTGGGTAGAGCTTTGAATGATGACCCATACTCATGAAATCTGTTACCAAGCTATTGCAAGTTCAATACAATCTAATATAGTGTTCCACATAAACTGCAGTCTTGAATCTACTCTCTTTGGATTATTCTGTTGCAATGTGAATGAAACTAGATCAACATGTTGAGTCTAGTCATTCATATCTAATGCTTGCTTTCTCCTAAAATAAGGGTCCTTGACTTGTTATGGGAAAAAATGTTCAAGTGCTTTCACAGAATAACAAGACCTTGCAAGAATGTATTTTACTTGTCATTCAGGTGCTCCAAATATATCTACATACAGCAATTATCTTTCAGTAGAGTGAAGAACAGGGATATTATTTTGATGAAGTGGATTGTGGATTAATGCTTGGATTGTGTGTTGTTGTTTTTAATTGTTGCTTTGCAGGTATTTGGGTTTTTGTTATTTTTGAAAAACATACACTTGAAGGTCATTTCTTTTTTTAATGCAAGTACTGGATTTATTTTGCCACTCAAACTGGTTTTTCCAATGTATTTTTAAACCAATACTGGACTTGTTCCAGACCATTTGTTTCAGCGATATCCTGCCAGAAACTGCTTTGTTACTTTCCCACAGCTATGTCAGGTGGAGATTATTTCAGATTACAACTCCCATTATTACTCAAACCATACATCAAAGGAGCAACCAAGCAAGGTAGCAGCGCAGGGCTGTCGCTTGGTTGGGTCGGCGTCAGGGACTGTGCCAAGGCTTTGCAATAGCTCCAACCCACTGCAGTCAGGGTGATCGGAGACGCACTAGAACAGCCTGAGGACCACACCTGGAAGTGGAAATTGTATGGCGAGTTGCAATCCTCAAGAAGCAAACTATACCCATTACGATAATGAAACCAAGCGTGCCTCCTTTTTAAGGTACGGGAGGGGAGTGAAACTTGGCCCCTCCACCTGCCACCAAAGCTGCAGGAATAGGCAAATCACTCCTTCTGTCCTCCTCACACTCATAGCCAAGGCTCAGACATTCCTCAGCCTCTTTCTAGCAAATCCTCCACCAGTGGCTGGGAGAGAAAGAGGAGGTGCTGCTTTCTCCTCAGCAAGGGCCACAGAAGGGAGGGTTCCCGTGCCCTCTGCAGGGAGTCTTGGCAGGTGCAGGTTCCCGCCCTTGTCCCATCGCTGCAGCCTTGTGACAGCCTTTCCACCACGGAGGCCAGTCACCCTGACCAACTTGCACAAAGGAAACCTGAATTTCTGCGCGTCCTGCTAAGTTATGGTAACTTCTTTCGACTGTGTCAGTAAAAATTTCACACTTTGCTCCATAATTGCTAAAGACTGTGTCACAGCAACTGACCACACACTCAAAACTAAATGGAACAAAGGAAATAAAATTATGAGTATAGCGGAAGAGCCAAATTATCAGAAGAGGCACAATTCTGAAGCCCTTCTAAAGTTTGAGTCTTACAAATTCTTAAGCTTAAAAAATAATTCGTGTGTGTGTGTGTGTGTGTGATGAGAGATTTAGGAGGGTGGAAAGATATATATATATATATGGGACGTGGGTGGCGCTGTGGGTTAAACCACAGAGCCTAGGGCTTGCCAATCAGAAGGTCGGCGGTTCGAATCCCTGCGACGGGGTGAGCTCCCATTGCTCGGTCCTAGCTCCTGCCAACCTAGCAGTTCGAAAGCATGTCAAAGTGCAAGTAGATAAATAGGGACCACTACAGCGGGAAGATAAATGGTGTTTCCGTGTGCTGCTCTGGTTCGCCAGAAGCAGTTTTGTCATGCTGGCCACATGACCTGGAAGCTGTAAGCCGGCTCCCTCAGCCAATAACGTGAGATGAGTGCCACAACCCCAGAGTCGGTCACGACTGGACCTAATGGACAAGGGTCCCCTTTACCCCCATATATATATACAGTGATATATATATATATATATATATATATATATATATATATATATATATAACATAAAACATAAAACATAAAACAGTAGTATAAAATAATACTAAAACAGGAATTCAGTAGATTTAAACAAATAAAAACAGGGTCTCACGAAGTCACAGAGGGAACTTAGGACTCAGCAATCTTTTTCTATTATTTTGTTTCCGTTTTGACTATTTATTTGTGCTTTTATCTTGTATTTTTATCTTGTGAACCACCTTGAAGGGTGGTACATAAATCTAATAGATAAAAATAAATAATAAAATAATGCCAGCATCCCAGAGCATTTCGCTGTTTTGTAGCTAGACCAAAGTCTCAACTGGATCACAATGCATTTCCAGCCCATCTCACCTCCATGATAGAACTCAAGATAACATACATTGGTTGCTGGGTGATTTCCCATCCAGAGACCCCAAACTGCTTACCTACAGCTAGCTTCCCATAACATACAGTTTCTGACCATAACCACTCGGGGGGGGGGGGGGGAGGAAAGGAGTAAATGGAGGGGAGGGGAGGTTGCAGTGGGGAGAAGGAAGGCAGGGCATGTCTCTGTAGAGCTACATACAATCTGGGTAGGTGGGCTAGTGAGGAAAGAAAACAGCAGCCGGGGGTGCAAATCATGTGCCCCCCCCCAGTGCCTGCTCTCTGAGGTAGCTGTCTCATTTTGTCCAGTGCAGGCCTAGGACCTCCATCAATTTTCATGTGGTCAGTGGAAAAAAAGAGATTGGATCTAGTCATTTCATCTTAGTTTCTGAAAGGAAAGTGTTTGCTAGATGCTCAATTGGTTGCCCTGCAGAGAATGAAAATGCCAATTTACACATTATGCGGCAGCCCAAATCCATTTTGCACAATAACTGGAAGTTCCAAAGAAGTGGATGCGAGAGTGATCCACACTATTGGTTTCTGAACTTTTACGTTGAAAAGAATACTTGCACTGCAAGATATGCAAGTTCCAAATGTATGTATGAGAATTTATGCATCTTGAGGAAACGACTGTGGTGTGGCATGCAGAAGGTCCCAGGTTCGATCCCTGGCATCTCCAGGTAGGCTTGGAGAATACTTCCTGTCTGAAATGGTGCTGCCAGACAGTGTCAGCAATGCTGAGTTAGGTGAACCAATGGCTGCCGCAGAACAGATGCACATGAATGGCTATTACAATAGGGCATGAGTCACCTGCACATCCACTTCACGTGCTTCATCTAAATCTACTTACACTGCCGGGGGCGGCGGCGGGGGGAATGCAAGACCAGTTGAGTGGCTAGCTCGCCACAACTGCTCCATTTATTTTAATTTAATATTTAGCAACCATCCACTTGTCTGCGGTCATCAGGATTTTTGGTTTATTAATCTTTCAGGGCGACGTTCACTGCTACTCCTGAGACTTGTTTAACTTTAAAGCAATTAATCTCTGGACATGAGTCTGAAAGTGCTAAAGTTAATTTCAAACCTCTAATAGGATTTCCCACACATATACTCTTGTAACCCTGGGTGTCTTCAAGCTGCTCCATTGACTTCATTTTCACATAGAATGTGTCGCAAGAAGTTGTCTCTATATCCAGATCCCCCAATGTAGATCTGGAATGGTTTACTATATTATATGTATTTCTGCTGCGAGACAAAATTATGCTCTTTGCTTGTTTGCAACAGCAGCATTTTTAGTGACTCCTCCCCAAGCATCGCTGCAAGCAATTATTTAAAACATTGTTTTAAAAATCAAGTAGCCAGCCATGGGTGTGTCCATAGAAGTTTGTTAATATTTGAAAAAAGCTAAGATGTCCTGTTAGTCTTCTTATTCTTCTTTTAGTATGCTCCAAGCAGCTAAGATTAGGGATGAGGTATTACAGAGTGCGGAGTCTTGGTCTCAGTGTTTCTACTTTTATGAATTAAGCACTGGGGGAAATTGCATCCCTAGCGATGGGGAATCTGTTATCTCCAGGTGTTGTTGGACCACAGTTCCCTCATCTCTGACCTTTCCCCATGCTGGCTGGGCCTGATAAAATTTGGGAGTTCTCTTCTCCCTGCTATAATTTGTAGAAGGGCTTCCCGCTTCTTATAACCTAGTCTGTAAGACTTAGTAAAGAAACAGTCTGCTTAATTTATTTGCTATATTTATGTAAAGCTACTCAATAACATTGTTCTCGGGTTGGCTTTCAGCACAAACAGGGCCGTCTCAAGCGTGTTGCACGCCCTGGCGCCGTGGTGCTGAGATCACTCCAGCACCCCCGCTCCGCCCCGTTTCTTGGCGCGGCTGGTGGGCGGGTGCAGGGCGCCCCCCTGCCGGGCCGGTGCCCTGAAACCCCGCGCCACCCAGCCTACACCTAGAGCCAGCCCTGAGCACAAAAATTACAGCAGTACAATTAAAAACGTAATAGCCTACACTAAATATCAAATTGCATCCTAAAGACTTCTGGCACACACATTTCCAACAAGGAGTAGAATAAAAGCAAATAAAAAAATACATACAGCACATGCACAGCGATTCAGAACACTAAAAGCACAGGTTTTGAAAAGGGCTGGGGGAATTTTAATAACTCTTCACCCGGTGCCAAAACAACCATAAAGAAGGTCATTAGCCATTTCCACCTGCATCTGGTTTCCTAAATAGATCATTAAGGGAGAGGATATAGCTATTACTTACCCATAATCCCTATCTCTAAACACTCACCCAAATGGAATACTGAAAAATGTACCAATTATACATACTTCTGACTGCCGTCATCTCCTGCTGGAGGACACATATGTACAGCTGAAGCGTCAGCTGCGGTGCAGAGCCTAGGAAAGCTTGGATCACTGATGCCCGACTAAACGCAGATCTATGTGTAAACAGCTTGCCCTCAGCTTGGCCCACTTCCTTCTCAACTTCTTCCGAATGTCCATCTTTTGGCATCTGCCTCTTTTTGGTGATGCTGACATAAGGCTCCTCTATTCTTCCTGCATGAAAGTAAATATAAAAAACCTCCACGCACCTGAGGGGGGAAATGGACAAGAGTAGTTGTTGCTTTAACATAACTCTTCTGAATTTCATAATTGCTTTTAAGTAGGATGTCTGATTAGAAAGAAGTTAAGGTGGGCATGTGAAACACCCCTTTAGCCCATTCTTAAGATTCTGGAATTCATGGGTGGAACTCAACCACCATGCCTCACCAGGCACAAGGATGTCCACTTGCAAAGGGAGAAGAGGGGAAGAACATTCCACTACGCAGGTAGATGTCATTTTGCTGATGGAATATTTGTGTTGCGCTAAGCTGAACACAACTCCACATAATCACAGAAAGGACTACTGTATGGTGTCCTATGGAGAACACATTCTTGACAGGTCCCTGCCCAAATTGTTCTTGAAAACATTTAAGGAAAGACATTCTGCAGCCTGCTTAGGAAGTTAATATGTGTTGTTGTTGTATAATAACATTTTAAACAGTATTATTGTGCATCAGAAACACATAGTATAACAGTGCATAAATAATATGTGTAAATTTGATGTCTAATTCACTTAACTGGCTTTCCCTATGTCAGGCATCCCCAAACTGCGGCCCTCCAGATGTTTTGGCCTACAACTCCCATCATCCCTAGCTAACAGGACCAGTGGTCAGAGATGATGGGAATTGTAGTCCAAAACATCTGGAGGGCTGAAGTTTGGGGATGCCTGCCCTATGTCAAGAGTTCCTACAATCACCATGGCCAATTGAGAAACCATGGAATGATTGCTCTGATGCAGTACTATTGCTTCCGGTTCAGGCTCCTTATGTGCAGCTGTGTATAAGGACTTACTCTTTGAAGTTACTTTATTGAAACATGGTAACTTTTAGGTCAACAGCAGAATACCCTGGGAGACTGAAATGTTTTTCCAGAGCTTAATATTTATTAATTAATTTATTGCATTTATACCCCACCTTTTATTTAGAAAGCAAGGAGGGGATTGCTGGCAGCTGATGGCATACATCCATGATATTAGAAAAGTTTTGGATAACAGTATTAGGCCCTCTAAAACATTGCTATGTTATCCCTCCCTCTGCTTTCCCCCCGTTTTGGTGTTTGATTAGCATGTACAATTTGGCTTCAGTAGCAAACTGATAAGAAACTTGATACTTCTCGTGCTTCTTTGCTTGAAGGGATAACTACCACAACAGCTACCGGTAATGATTTATCAAATTTATTTATTTCTGTTAAAGTGTATACCCTGCCATTCTAGGCAAAAAAAATACATTCTGGGTGGCTTACAATGTCATCAAAGTTGAGATATGATATATTCAGAGAGCAATAAAGGGTAACAAAAGCAATTTAAGTCTCAAGGCACCTTAAAGACTAAGACATTTTTATTATGCCATGAGCTTTTCTCTCTCTTTTTGCTGCAGCCGACCATCACAGTTACCTCCCTGACATAAAAACAACAGAAACAGAAAGGAAACCGATAGAATAATTTGATGGGGAAATACTTGCTGAAACTATATGTGCTGAAACAACACAATTTACCTCTGGGTGGAGAGAGAGAGAGAGAGAGAGAGAGAGACTTGAAAATGGCAAATTGCTTCCAGGATGATGAAGTATGTGGGTGGATATTTTGAAAAATAATAATAAAATCAAAGCAGTTTGATTTTGGCCTTATTGTGTTATTATTATGCTAACAAAAAACAAGGTGCCTGAAGAGGAGGTTATAAATATTTTCAGTAGATAAAAATAGGTTTGAAATATCCAGAGTTTCTTCTGCTTCAATTTTCAAAGAGCAATTGTGTGTGGTCCGCAAGAAACTCAGCCTCCTTTCTCTTTATTTAGTCTTGCTCACAAGCTGAAATATTTCAGCCCAACCCAAAAGGTAGAGACTACTCAAGATGTGTGAACCTGTTAGATTCTCAAGACCAGCTCTCTCTCCATTGCCTCCCTTATTCCAATACAGCTTTCCAGAAGCACACTCTACAGATGGGCGTGCCTGTGACCAAACGCAGGCATGCTTCTCTGCCAATTATTGCTCACAGGCAAAGCCAGAGCAGGCAGCTGTGCAGATAGGCAGCATCACAGACCCTTAACCGCACACAGTACAGATCCATTAGCATACATGGGGAGAGAGGGAGATTTCCAAGCATATAAAAGGAGACCATGCCCTGATGGATGCAGCAAACAGCTTAACACAAAAAAAACCTCCCAACACCTTTATTTCACTATAAACAAAATGGTGACCCAACAGAGAGCTCTTGCGCTATCTTAATGGTCACAATTCCCTATCCAGATCTCTCGGCATGGAATTCACCATTGAAGCGATCAGCTTTTTTTTTAATTAACTAACAATAAGGCTAGAACTCTCCCCCAATTCAGACACTCGAGTGTGTGTCCAGCATTCTGAGTGTGACAGCCATTGTGGGGCGTTGCTCTTCCAGCGCAACTGGGGAGACGACCCCCTTTCCGCCCCCGGCAAGCCCTCTCCGCAGGAGCATCTGCGGGGGTCGGGGCCCAGCCCAGCCACCCCACCCACCTGACGAGGGGTCCCAGCTGCAGGATGTGCAAGAGCAGCACGAGCGGCCTGTCCTTGCTGAGGTCTCGGTGGATGAAGACGAGGCTGAACTGGACGAGCACGCAGGGCAGCAGCGCGAAGAGCAGGGTCAGCGACTGCCAGATGCGGTCGCCCGCCGAGCTGTAGGTGCTGCTCAGGTACAGCGCCAGCGTCGTCTCGGCCACGAAGAGGAAGAGCGACACCAGCACCGAGCCCGGGAATTTCATCGCCGCCGGGGGCGGGCCGGCCGGGAAGCCAGCCGGGCAGCGGCTCAGTCAGCCGGCAGGAGCAGGGCAGCGGCGGTGCCGGCAGGGCTGGCCACGCGCGGAGCTCCGCAGCCGAGGCTGCCAGCTGCCCATCTCCTGGAGCCCAGCGAGGAGCGAAGCTGCCGGCGGGAGACGCCCGAGCCGCGCCTTCGAGAAGCGCCCGCTAGGGGGCAGGCCTGGGCGAGCTGCTGCGGCGCCGGCCGCCCAATTGTACGAGGCTCGCTGTCTTCGGCGCCGCTCGAGGGGATGGCGGCGGAGGATCAACGAAATAACCCGAAGTGCCGGGCCTTGAGTTGCGAAAGCTGCCGTTGTCTCCTAGACCCAGACCCTTAGGGGCTAGCTGCTTGCTTGCGGCTCCCTCCCCAGTTGAGAAGGTCGCTCTGTACATGCGCAGGTGCGCTCTTGTTCACCTGTCTTCTTAGATTCCAAGGCCTGGGCCTGGCTCAGGTTAAGCTCAGGAGTAGCCCATACTAGTCTGTAACAGCAACGGGAAAAAATGTGTTGTCTCTTGTGGCACCAGGGGTGCCAATTTGAGTAAAATATTGGTTGAGGTAACTAGCCCTGTGACACATAATCACACGCTCAGCATTAGAATGGCAACGCCCATCGACTTTCAGGCGGCCCCCTGAAATATTTTTTTGGGGACTTGGACCTTTAGGAATTGCCCCCTAAGCTTGCTATTAGGATCGCCATCCTTCCACCAAACCAGAGACATATTAAATATGCTTTTAACTTATGCCTGACAGGCAGAAATTCAACTGGTGGCCGTTGCCTGTATTTTCCCAGAGATAAGAGACTCCACCTGGTGTATTTTTTAAACGCCAGGTGAGCTTCGCCAGAAAGCAAGCTGGCAACACCACTTGCCATGAGAGGATCCAGGTTCAGCTATCTGCCCAGGTATGAGGCACACTGGATAGTCTCTCAGGCTTGGCCCCACACGGTTGGCATGGGGATAAAATGGGTGGGGTGAGGTCCATGCACACTGTGCCAATTTGAGGAAAGGCGAGATAAAAGTGAAGCATCTGGTAGGCCACTCTTGAGAACGTGGCTGGACTAAATGGTTCATTGGTCTGATCCCACAAGGCTCCTGCATATCTTAAATATGCAGTCTATTACAGAGCCCTCCGAGTTCAACAGGACTTAATCCCTAATAAAGGCTAAGGTTTGGAATTGTTCACTAAACATTCCAACAAGGTGTTTTTAGTGGACATGACTCTCCACTGTTTCCTTGTTCTGCATTACAGGTGGTTTGCTCAATCCCTGGTCCTATTTACATATTTGAACAACTACCACCTTCCCCACACCTTGTATTTGAACTTTATGACCAGCATTTGGGTGGAGCTTTCTGTGCCAAGGAATTATCTTCTTATAGTGGCCTGACAGCTCAAGCTGTAGTACAAAGGTAGGCCAAAGGTAATAGTTTAGTTTCGACTTTTTAATACAAAGAACGACACCTATCAGGATCCTTATATATAATCACCTCCCACGCCAGAACAAAGAGTTCAACCACACATACAGACTTACAAAGAAAATCAAACACTCAAACCACAAAAGACAGGTATTGTTTTTTAGGTGTAGAACAGCTGATTTTTAAAAACATTTTTTTGTAAAGAAAAAGAGAAATGTAGTTAACATCCCACAAGCACCTACCTTGGGTGAGATTCAACATTGTGCCAGAGTGGAAACAGCAGGACTCTCCTACTTCACCTCCCCCTGCAAGTTCCCAAAGCTCTCAACCTGCTCTGGACAATGCCCCAATCCCCCTGGAAGAGATTTTAGGGGGTAGAGAAGGTTCTGGGAGAAGCAGAAGACCCATTTGTGTAAGCAGAGGTCCATTGCACAAAGGACGTTTGGAGATGAAGTCACTGTGGGCTTCCAAAGTGTCTAAAAATTCATTCCCTGGAGCAGCTGGTGTTATACAAATCTCACTATCCCTTATCTCTGACCTTGCTGGCTGGAGCGGATGAAAGTTTGAGTCCAACAACATCTGGAGGGAGAGAGGTGCCCCATCCCTCTGGTAAACCAAAGTTTAGCATTGTATCTGTACTGGCCCGTTGTTCAATAAATACAAAATAGCCACAATACAGTTATACTTTATTTGAATTAAGGCAAAATATCACATAGGTTAAATTTCAATCACATGGATACATGGAGCTCTTCTCTCATTGCTAAGCCAATATTCTGATAACTGCTTTTAAAAGCCAAAAAAACCCAACAACCCTATTTTAACTATCCCTCCAGTGTACAATACAAAACAAGTACAAGAGACATACTTTGAAATATCACAGTGTTTAAAACATGGCATGGACTTTTATTTAAGGTGCGATTCTACAAGAATAAATCAAGTTTGGTAAAGAGATGATATATGGCACTGAGCAGGTATCAAAGCAGAGGTTTTTCAATACTAATGAAATGACTACCATGTGCTGAAAGAAACGGACAGAGGTTACCAATAAAGGGTACATATCAGCAACACGAAAACATTTCTTCTTGCACTTTGCTGGTTTTCAGATATACACATTTCTTTAAGACTACCTTATGAGCATTGCCACCAGCTTGCGGCCTTGTCAGCACATGAACTTGTTAATGGACATTTGCGAGCAGACCTCTGGTCTTTACTAACATTTTGAGCTTGAATCTACTTCAGTCAATGTCAACATTTAGAGTGATAATGCTGCAACGTCTATTTATTGAATTCCCTCCCTCTAGAGGTGCATCGATCGCCCTTATTTTGTCACTAATAGAAGTCACTACTTATTCACCCAGGCTTTTGGTCGATACTGAGGTATGGTCAGGGTCATTGTGTGTGCTGGTTCTGTGGTCCACAGTACTCATGTGGGGAGCTGCAATCATCTGATTTTAGTTACTTTAGGGTTTTTTTAAAAAAATCCAGTGGTTATCCTTAAGTTATTCTGTTCTTTTATTGTTGTATTATGAACCCCTTGTCATCCTATTTGGATGATGGGTGCTCTAAAACAAACAAATGACAAAATCATCCTCAAAGGCAATGCATTACATGTGGTGTGGTTTTCTCTAGTAAGGGATGTGCTTAATTCCAAGTAAGTGTTCCCTGACACATCACCTTTTATGATTGAAGACCCCTCCTGCACTACATATTTAAAACAGCATCATACCACTTTCACTGTCATGGCTTCCCCCTAAAGAATCCTGGGAACTGTAGTTTGGGGGAAACCGTGATGGTTTAAAGTGGTATGATACTGCTGAAGAAGAAGAGTAGTAGTTTGGATTTGATATCCTGCTTTATCACTACCCTAAGGAGTCTCAAAGCAGCTAACATTCTCCTTTCCCTTCCTCCCCCACAACAAACACTCTGTGAGGTGAGTGAGGCTGAGAGACTTCAGAGAAGTGTGACTAGCCCAAGGTCACCCAGCAGCTGCATGTGGAGGAGTGGGGAAGCGAAGCCGGTTCACCAGATTACGAGTCCGCCTCTCTTAACCACTACGTGTAGTGTATATGAGGCCTAAGTGATTTCGTTGAAGGCGTTGTTTGTAGCCCCAAATAGAGGCTCAAGCCCACTATCACTGTATTCTTTTCCCTTTGTCAGGGAAATGGCAACAAGGATTAAACACAGAATGTAATGGTTGAGATTAGTTTCTTTCTATATGTAACAGAGGGATTTAAGAGTATTATCCCCACTGTATATATTATACAAATATTGTATAGAAAATATTTTTGGTCTATCACTATACTGTATAACCTTACTACATTATAAATATTTTTGATCAGCAAGCAGCACTTTGCTATGTAAAATAAATATTAAATATCATGGTCTGCTATACCCTATTGCTGTAGTTAAACTTAACCAATAACCAATTACTATCAGGGTTAACATGTGAAAAACTACAATTTTCAAAACATGCCAAAATGTGAGGAGCATGCACAGAGAGCTAAAAGCAACAATAACTTTGATAAACTTCATTCAGAAGTATAATAAGAGGTCTTTTCAAATAACATAGCTTTGTTATCTACAGTTTGTAAACACAAGAATAATTTTTTATCACAATATTGTTCACTGAAAATATGCACTTAAGTATATATACAAATTGATAGCACAGGGGACTACTAGCAAAGTCTGTACGAACAGACATTATTCATAAGTACACACAAATTATGACAAAATCCTGCTATAATTGAAGTTGATATTCAAAGCAATTCAACTCTTTAGATGCAGTATATGGGGAATAAATAGTTGTATGATGAAACAAGATTTGTGCTACTTTGTTGGAATACGCCTAGCCACATCCCTAAAATGCTGTATTGGTTCATGGGCCCTGAGTATTGCTGGCTTATGGCTTTGCAGTATGTATGCTTTTCTCTCAGCAGTATAAGACTTTTTTTTGGTTATTTTCTAAGGCTGCGATCTTAAACACATTAAACTTTGAGAGATTTGCTTCTGAAAAAACATTCTAAGGATAGCGCTCTAAGGCTGTGATCCTATGCATACTTACTTGGGTTGGGAATAAGTCCCACTGAACTCACTGGAACTTGCTTCTGAGGAAATGTGCATGGGATTGCACGGTAAGGTTCTTGCCTTGAAATTACCTTCGTGCTGGTAACTACTTAGCCAATTGTATTGTTGCAAGAGCAAGTCAGTGTCAAGGGCTGTGACACCAGACTGAGACAGGACTTTGTGTAGCTTCTCATGTATTTGTTGGCTTAGCTTCCCATTATATTGTGGACTTATTATATTTGTTAGACTTATGTATTTCTTTGCTGAAATTTTATTTTCTGTATACCCAACAGATCCTGACTATGGTATGCATTCTATATTAATGTCACAGAGGTGGGAAGCTCACACTCTACTGAATACACCTGGGGCAATACAGTCGTACCTTGGAAGTCGAACGCAATCCGTTCCGCAAGTCTATTCGACTTCCAAAACATGTGGCTTCTGATTGGCTGCAAGAAGCTCCTGAAGGTTTCGATCGTTCAGGAGCCGATTTGTTTGGGAGCCAAGGCGTTCAAGATCCAAGGTACAACTGACTTCAGAAAGTAAGAAGTGGAAGCATAATATGTAAATCTCCTAAGAGCCTTTTTAATAAAGACAAATCCATAAAATGATTTTACACCCTCCTTCACCTATATTTTTAAAATGTGCACTTGGGCCTCCTTTACTTGATCACGTGGGATTGCCTTAGAAGATAAGCTGCTGGACTGGACATATTCCCTGTAAATTCTATAATTTGAATATAATATAGTATAGTGGTGGCTGTTTGCCTTGGCTGAGGAATAAGAGTTCATAAACAGACTAGTACTGAAATAAGATTATGTAAAGAGGCGGACAGTGGCACTTCTCCCTGATATAAGTTACATGGCACAACATCAAAATGCAGAGATATCAAGGGGGAGAAGCTGCTTTCCCAGCCCCCACAGAAGATTTGTAACATTTAAAAACAAAGTGTGGGGGGGAGGACATTGTAAGCAAAGCTAGGACCACAGTATTCCTAGCAAATTTTAAATCTGTAGAAAAATCAATAGGTATTTACTAACATGTACATATCTGGTACTAAAACAATAGCTCAGCTCTAATAAAAAATGCTAGTACAGTATTTCATACTTTTACTCAAGAATTCTACATTTAGTTAAAATAGCTGGCTTTACTAGGATCTGAAGATTGTTCCTCATGAGTCAAAAATGGCCATAGCGCCTTAGGGTAAAATCTGATGATTTACACACCAGGATGCAGGAAATATACATCACAAATAGGCACACAATATATGGCAAAGACTAATAACCCATTTTCTTTCAGGAAGCAGAATTAAAACACATTATATTACGTAAACTTCTATTTAACTACACAGAGAAGCAACCTAGTATATTTAAGAATTTAACCTGGGTTGAAATCCTAAACACACTTTCTTGACAGCGAGTCCTACTGAACACAAGGGACTTCTAAACAAACATGTGTAGGCTTGGATTCCTATTCCAACAAGATCTTGCCTTGTTTCAGTCTGTTTTTGCAATTTTAGGTAGATGTTACACATACCTGAAATAACTGTACAATATATAGTTGTTTATTGTTACTTAATTTGTATACTGCCAATGGCGGGGGGGGGGGGACTATTTGCACCAGTTCTAGTTCACTCCCTTAGCATCCTGAGAGCAGAACATCACCCACAGGGAGCCTTAGATTTAACCCAAGGGGATATTGTTTAATATATTTTATGAAACCAAATGTAGCTCATCAGCAAAGATTATTTTCTTATCCTATGAGGACCCGTGCAGTAACAAGCACCCATCTCTGTTTGATTTTGCAGGATTTTGCAATTTTACTATAGCTGAGGGTTAGAATGCCTTATTATAGAGGGGAGAAAACCTGCTGCTAAAGAGGTGAGGAAAGGCAACAATTTCACCCACTGGGAAACAGTGACCAAGAATTGAGGTGGGGAACCTCTGGCCCTCCAGGTGTTGCTGGACTAGCACCTTTCATCCCCAGCCAACAATGGCAGAGTCCCCATCTCTTAAGGGCACTTTGCCATTATGGGTTAGTCCTTGCCAGGAGGCTACAATGGAGCTCGATTCCTGCAAGGTACATAAAATGGGCTTTATCTGAATGTCTGCTACCTCCTACACTCCATCTTAAGACTCTTGCTGGGTGGCTTGACCACCAGCCAAATCCCCACCCCACCCTGGTTTCTCCCAGGTTGTTGCCACCTAACCTGATGAAGAATTCTGGGGAGCTCAAAACCCGGCATGCTCTTTTGTGGCATTTTGGTTGGCCTAATAAAGACATTGCCCTAATATGAATTTCTGGAATAAGTCAAAGATGTTTGACAGTTTTACTTTTCTTATTGCCTGCCTTCCCCAAAAGAATGTGCAAATGTACCATAAAAATATACTTTCCGTGTGCTTTTAAATAATGCATTGTTCACATTTCTCGCCCACTTGCACTTCTCTGAATTTCAAATCTGCATTTTGTCCTTTAACTAATCTACCTTGTAGAAGACAGGACGCTGTCGGTTTTTTTGAACTTCATTTAACTTCCCTTAATTCATCTGAATTTTCATTTCTTTTCAGTTTTGTAAAAATGTCAGACCCTTTTCTAACCTTTGAATAAAATTGCTACCTATTATTTATAAACCACATGCTTCCCTTCCCAAGCCCCAGAATATATGTGTGTGTGTGTTAAACCTGCTCTCCCCACCCCGCACCCTGCAACGTTAAGGCTATCTCATTAGTGGCAATGCAGAAATGGACATATTCTAAAATTGCTTTCCTTGATAGTGAACCGAAACAGTGCCTTTGTCCTGTCCTGGCATTGGAACATGTTCCATTTTACACAAAGACACTGAAGAGGGGGAATTCAGCTTGGTTAGGCTGTAGCAAGTCAATCAGGAAGCAAACTGTCCCTGAGAAACCTTCATACAGACTGTAAACACTTTCCAGTTCCCGGGATCCAGCCTTAAATTCTTCAGTAAACAAGAATTCAGCAAACCTAAGGGGAACAAAAAACCAAGACAAAAAAAGAGAAGGTTACTCTGTACAGTAACGTCAACATGTTGCTATTTCAAGCCGGATTGAAAATTGTCCTCAGTTTGGAACCAGATTTAATCAAATGTGTTCTTATGTGTTATGGACAGATTCATTCTCTGACTGCGTGGTCTGCTGCATCCAGACCATTTTTAAACCTCACACATGGAGGGGACACTGGCACTACTGCATTGTTGCAAAGTCCTCAGCCCGCCATAGCCCACTAACTTCGATGCAAGAGTATTGCAGCAATATACCGTAACTACTAGCACATTTACAAAACTAAGCTAGGTCTTGGTATGGTTTCAAAATGGATGGGGGACCACGTGTTGAGATTCAGAAGTTGGACTAGGTGAGCTTCTGGATCCTAACTTGAGCTCCATAGATCTATTGGGGGGGAATCACAAAACTCCATTATGGATGGTGGTGTCTTGGTTCCCACGGAAAAAACCCTCAATCTCTGATTGCAATTTCTACCAAAACCTTTGCTACTCATATCTGTATGATACAAAAGCAAAGTAACACACACATTCCCACCCATGCTGAACCAGCAAATGTGTGTTTTGTTTTTAGGTGGTTTCCCCCCAATTATCATGAAATGCATTCAAGACCAAGCCTTCAAATGATGAATCTCTTTGGGATGAAAAGCTGTCCCAGCTTCCACAGCTGTGGTGCAGCCTTCAAAAGCATCCTTATGTGTCCTTCCTGTCTTAATTTGATGCAGAAATTAAGAAGGTGCTCTTGGCTGATTGCAGAGATAGCAAGAAATAAGAGTGGAGGTATTCCGTGGTGAAAATAAGCTGATGTTTTGATATGATTATTAATACCCATAGCTACTTCCCAAAGCCAAACTACCGGTACAAAATACTACTTCAGAAACTTTAAGATATCAAGATGCAGATAACAATCCTCTCTCTCTCTCTGATTGATTTTCCAGTATTGTTCCAATAGCAGCCTCATTATAACAATATCAATTTTATTCAGTTAATACAATTATTAATGCCAATTATTCAAGTGTCAAATTATATAATTTAATTAAACTGCCCCCCTCGCATGGTAGAGTTAATGAGTTCATTCTTCTACATTTCTTCTGTGTTCCCAAATTTTGATAATTTTCATCACATTTCATTCAGATGTAATAATCTCTTATATAGCAGCTCCAACCTTATGATTTCTATTTGTGTTGGTATAACAGATAATTTGTAAAGTTTCAAGTAAGGAACTTTAGCTGTAATCCTTATTTTTCCAGTGTGTGACAGTTTTTTCCATGATGTTTCCCCATCCATATATGGTGTTGTATTGTTCATTTCTGCAAGTGTTGATGGTTCCCATCATTCCCCAGGAGAAGCTGTTATCCCACACTTTCCAAACGTCACTGCGTCGCTTCGTCCTGTGATTCGACTTCCAGTAAACAAGCTGTTTTCACCATTTTTCCAGCCTAGGAAGAAGGGTCTGAATCCAGACTGCAGATAGTTAATCCGAAAACATCTACAGTGGTACCTTGGGTTTAAGAACAGTCCGGTTTAAGATCGATTTGGTTCACAAACTCCGCAAAACCGGAAATAGTGTCTTGGTTTGAGAACTTTACCTCGGTCTAAGAATGGAATCCGAACGGTGGAAGGGCACTGGTAGTGGGAGGCCTCATTAGGGAAAGCGCACCTCAGTTTAAGAACAGTTTTGGTTTACGAACAGACTTCCGGAACCGATGAAGTTCGTAAACCAATGTATCACTGTATTCCCATAGCTGGTAGACTTCTTTCCTCCCTGTCGCATATCGTTTGCCCCCCCCCTCAGTTCCTTTCTCTCTCACACAGAGTTCCAATTTTTTGTTAAATTCCATATTATATTCCAATTTCTTCCATCCTCACTTGTGCAGACATTTTTAATAAAACTTGGATTCTGGGGAGGAATGCCGTTATCATAAATGTAGAAAAAAGCTTTAAATAAGCAAACCGTGGGTTTCCCTCCCTCCATCGTTGCTTTCACCGAATGAAATCCGCTCTCAGTTGAAACCTTTTACATCTTTGTAGCTGGGCTGTTTTCGCAGTTTTTTTTATCTCATCATCTCTGGCACGTACTTGTAGTTTACCCCAATTAAAATCCAATTAGCAGGACAACCTGTGCTTCCAGGAACAGGATTGGGGGGGGGGGGTTGTAGCAGCTTGGAGTGCTCCATGCACCCAGTACCTTTGCTTGCCCTTGCATTCCATGGGGAAGCAAATGCCAGACCACCTGGCAAACTGTGGGTGAGAGCCTGATTCCTCTTCCATCCGAAGAGGAATGCAGATAATGAAATTTCCCCATCATTATCTGATTATCTCTGTCTGTGTGTCTCCTGTGGTGTTGGGGGAGACTCCATTCCTGGCGCACCGGAAACAGGAAGCTGTAGATAACAATCCTTTGTTCTGTTTCTTCCAGCTTATCTGGCTCCCTAGCCAGTTGGGAGTCAGAGGGCTCCCAAAGCCTCATGGAGGAGCTATTGTGCTATTTTGAATTATACCAGTAACTGGGTCTATCACCTGGCTCATACCAAAATAAAAACTTAGTTGGTCTTTAAGGTGCTACTGAAGGAATTTTTTTTATTTTACTTCGACCCAGACCAACACGGCTACCTACCTGTAACTGGGTCTATCACTTTAGTTTTGCTTAAAGTGACAACTGATAGGAGTCAGCACCTTTGGCAAAAGAATGTTAATGTTGTTTAATGGCCGTTAATGTTTCATGAATAGGCAATTCACCTTCAGAGGAGGAGACAGAGAGAGCTGTGAATTGGCAGTTTTGAAGAGACCACAGAGACAGAGGCTGACAGGGAGAATGAGCTGTGAGTTGGCCCAAGGTGAAGTACTTTGGGGTGCACGGTCCCTTTTGAGGGATCTGGTTTGGTGAAGTGGATTTACTGACTTGGAGGAGTGCCTGTTTGCTTCTATGTGTATGCTCTTTTATATTTTTGAATAACGAAAATATCACTGAAATGCCATAACTTTCTAGTGCTCTCTCATTCAAAAGAAACTAAACAGTTGCTCCTCACTTATTGGAGTATTAGGGCCAAGCTACATATGACATTAAAACTGTGTTATTGCATTTTATTTCCATGATTTTTTTTAATTTAAAAAATGGAAATAGCTGTTGTGCATGTGTGTGTGTGTGAGAGAGAGAGAGCAATATCACTACCACAGAAGGTGATCCTTCAAATTGTCTTCTGCTCTGATCCAGATTACAAACATGTTCTCCTGCCTCCCATGTTGCTATTTGCATTGGGAGGAAAAGCTCCTATTGATGCCAATGCAAAATAGCAGCATCCAGGGTTTTTTTATGTAAAAAAAATAGTATTACAGCTTGGGGGGGGAGTTATACTCTCCCCCCACCTCTGCTGCTAGGAGACCCCTACAGCAGCTATTTCCATGTTTTAAAAAATTCACAAGCCCATTAAATGGGAAAATGCTTTTAATGGTACATCTACCAGTAACTTGGTCCTTAGGGAGGCATAACAGTATTTTAGGTCTCTTCTCTTCACTGCTGAGAAATCAGTCTGAATACAGCAGGGGCATTGTTACCTCCAAGAAGCTTAAACTTAAAGGAGCAATAAAAAGCAATATGACCTACAACAAAAGCAGGGCCGGCCCTATGGCCAGGCTGGGTGGCGCAGGGCGCCACGGCGCCGGCCCACTAGGGGGCGCATCGTAGCTGCGCCCACCCGCCCGCTGGCCGCTCTTCTGCACAGCAGCGCCCTCGGCAGTAGCGCTGCGCGCTGAGCCCGCCCGCGCTGCGCCTGCCTGCCCGCCGCGCTGGGAAATGGGGTGGGGGGCACCTTAGGGATCCGTCGCACCACAGCGCCAGGGCACCCTAGGTGCTTAAGACGGCCCTGAACAAGAGAGTGCACCGAACAAGGATTGCACCAATATTCAATGCTTTACAAAGAGGTTCTTTTCAAAGAACAAACCGTTGTGCTCTGTAGATGTACTTAGAATTTCCAGTTAGCCTGTATAGGAGCAGGAACACGTAAGCGCTGCCAGCCACGCCATGACATATTCCAGGCCCTTTCTTCAGTAGTCCCTTCTGCCAAGTTAGTTCTCCACAGCGGATACAACTGTCTAGATATTGGGGCTTCTTAGAAACCAAGTATGCTTTTGCAAACATGTATGCAATGCCTAGGAAAATAGCAAACCAAAGAAATGTTGTAAGTACCAGTGAAGAAATGAATAATGAAACAATTACTACATAAGATCATATGTATTCTCTCCTTCATATTTATAGGTGTGAAGTGCAGGTTAGTTTACTGGTAACAGGAATAATCACTGTTTTTCAGTTTTAAAAGCCCACCACTGCCCACTGACATATCTTATTTTATGACTGAATGATATAATTCATAGTAGGATGGATGGACAGATAAGATATATTCTGAAGGCACGCGAAGAGCCATGCACATCTAGCCAGTTACAGCCTGGGAACCATGATTCCATGAGAAAAGAAAAGCTGAATATAAATGTAAGAAAATAAATAAAATAATATAAAATCCCCAGCTATCCTCACTAAAGTACTCTGTTTCACTAGCCTGTTCCCTATTGCAGGTGTGTGGAACCTTCAGCCCTCCAAATGATGCTGAACTACAATGCCCATCATCCCTGGCCTTTGGCCATGCTTCCTGTGGCTGATGGGAGTTGTAGTTCAGCAACATCCACAGGGCCAAATGTTCTCCACACCTTCCCTATTGCCTACTGCAGTTAAGGGGGAGGGGAAAACACTTTGCAGGAGGTGGGATTAAAAGAATGTATGTGTTGCTTACATTGCTGCAAATCCACTAGACACGTGCACAATTAAGCAGTGTATCAGGCTGGTGTTACATTCTGACCTGCATTACTATATACAGAGGGGATGTTGTGAAAGAATGAATAGGGCTGATCACAAAAGCGGATGACCCTGTTTGATTCTTCATGAGTAGGTTTTAGTCCTGGAAGGACCATGATGCTCTTTGCATCAATTTCCACTGGAAAGAAGTAACCTCAAAGGATGCTCCAGATTCTGGTAATGCAAGTAAACTGTCATAGTCACATGAACAAGCTACGCTGCAATGCATTCAGATTTCTAATGGCTGCAGTAGCAAAGGAATATTCGTGTGTTTTGAGAGCTCCCTCCATTGCCTGATCTTCTAGTCACATCAGTAATACAAAATATTTAAGTAAGAGCGTAACATTAAAAATGTGACAGCCTCACATCAAATGTTATGAATGGATAAAATTTGGCCTGTTTCTCAGCAAAACAGTGAAATTGTGTTTTAATGACTAATTTCTGGCATCTACTTCACAGCATCTACATTGAGAAGAACCTGGAGCGCCATGACACCAGTGCACAAGCTCATTCTCCCGTTCAATCATCTCTCCTAGTTCTGGAGGCCAGTTGCAATTCTGCTCTTGATCCATAAGAAAGTCAACACTCTGCCATACTAGTTCCTGATCAGCAGGTGGAATATATTCATAGTAGGAAAGCAGCATCTGTAGGATGGATGAAAGGCCGTGAGCAGCTCCTGTGAAGAACAGAAACAGTTACAATAAAGTAGGTAGCGGTGCACTGAGTTTTTGCAGGGTTTTGCATCTTGGAGGAAACCTGCTGTTAGGTGGCTCAAGCTCCACTCAAAGGCAAGCCACCTCTTGCAAAAGAAAAGGTACATTTTGTGTCAGACACTGCACAGTGTGAACCCTCTCTCTCATTTGACAAATGATTTAAACAAGAGAATGGAAGGGACACGGATCAGCTCCTGGCAAAGGGCTTGCCAACAGAGAGGAGGAGGATCCTTCAGATTATCGTGCAGCGAGTAACCTTCAAAGTGGCTTTTGTTATTTTAAATAAGAGCCCAACATTTTCACCCCTGTTCCTGCAAGACTGCTGATATGGTGCCCTCGTTTTGTAAGGGTGAAAAGCTTTGCCTAACGGAATTTACCCTGTTCTAGCTCACCACTAAAGACAAGATTTCTGCTTGCATATATATAAACTTTTATACAATATTTCCTAGTATATCTGTCAAGACAAAAATCCCCCAGTTGAATGTTTCTAGACCTGACTATTTTCGAGCCTCATCCTCACCTATCGCTCGTGTAGACCACTTCATAGCCAGGTTTGTTGTTTTGACTTCCTAGTATAAAATAATTCTTACTGATGATCCATCTGATCACTTGACAGAGAAAACAAAGGATGTGCATTTGGTCCATACAGTGCTTTTTTCTGGGGGGATGCAGGGGGATGCATACCCCTAAACATTTTGTGAATCTAAGTTTGGCCCGAGTTGGAAAACGAAAGTACTCCTAAACATTTTTTTTAGAAAAAAGCACTGGGTTCACACACACACACGGACCCAGTGCTTTTTTCCCTAAAAAAATGTTTAGGGGTACACACACACACACACACACACACACAGTCTGTATATTATATTTCTAGGGTGCACAGATTTGATATCTCACAGTGGGATTCTATGCATGTCTCCTCTGAATCAAGCCCTATTTAGGTCAATGGGACTTACTCAGGCTTACTCTTAGATCCTGTACCATTAAAATGCAATGTAAATTTGCTAGAAAATCAGCAGGCAGGAATACACCCAGCAGCTTTAATTTTAAGGTCTCTACTCACCAAGGTATTCTGTTCCATAGTAAGAGTACATGAGTGGAACTGGTTTTCTCTTCCTCAGAGCGTACTGTTTCCCAGACTCTAACATTGCTTGACAAATTGACTTGATTTGTGGTGGAGTCAACACCTGGTGGAGAAAAACCCGTCAGACATGCTAGGCGTGAAATGTAATTTCTAACATTTCATCCTGAGGTATCCTTTGAAAGGTGAAAGATCCCCCAAATCCCTAAAGAAGGTTGATGAAACTATGACCTTCTAGATGTTGCTGAACTCCAGCTTCCATCAGTCCCACATGTGAGGGCGGCAGCCTGTCTTAGGGGGCAAAGGGAAGGCTGGACAACACGCAAAGAGAACTCTGCTCTCCAGCACCTTGTTGCTGCTGATCCTTACTTCCCAGTAAACACTTCCTATGGGTGTTCCTTATCACTTAGAACATTGCTGGAAAAATGGTAAACAAGATGGGTGGATTTTGTGTGCTGCTGGAGATAGATCACTGCAAACAGGGTAGAGATGTTTTGTGGCAATAGGATGCATCACAGGAGTTCCAAGTTTCATTCAGAAGGATGAAATGAAATACACAAAAGGTACATTTGAAGGAGCCACCAGTTTCTTTGTTTGAAATGGGTTTTATACAGTGATGGAGAACATGCATTCAAAATGAATGAATAATCTCCTTTGCATATTCTTAATTAGACTCCTAACGATATGCACTTCAGTTAATTAAACCATTTCCTCAGTACCTATTTAATCTATTTTTCTTCATCAGTAGGCTTCATATCATTTAGGGAGAATTTAAAGGGGGACTCTTATGTGAGGGGTCTCTTGTGTCAGGGGAAGGCATTTCTGCTCAAGCAATTGCCTGCCAATGATTCAGCTGATTCCTCTCCTGCTGCAGCTGCCCACAACCTCCCATTCCACAGCAACCCACAGGCTCTCCCATGGGAGAAGCTTTTCAGGGCATGCAATAATGCACAGCAGGAAAGCCTGTTGCATGGGTGGAGTCCCACTCATGCTTCATTGGTCCAAGCCTATAAAAATAACCACCCTCACATGATTATGTAAACAGCAATATAAAGCCCCAAATGTTACAAAATACTTTTATATAACATGGAAACCCAGGTGGAATCAACCTTTAGTGTCCTTCATCACAGCTGAATGGGCTGTCAAGCAATATCCCACATCTGATGCTTTCTCCTAAATAGTTAGAACACACATAACTTTGGGTTATTGCACTACATCATTATAGGGCAGGATTCTGATTTATTTATGTTATATTAAAAGACAGTTACTGCTTTCATTCTCACTGTCACACTCCAGCATGACCAAGAAATGTCACCCAAGGCATGGCTATACGTGTTAACGGTGAGCTTGATTCTCAAGTCTTCTTATTGAAGTTCAATGGCACATAAGAAACAGGCCGCATTCAGGAAGACGGAACCTGCACCCTTCCACCAAAGTAATTGGAGCAACTACCTGAATAGTGTTCCTACCTTCACTCCTTTACTTTTGCATATATGAAGTAAATATTCACCTAAAGAGCTCTGAAGAGTTTTGGAGAACTTGAAAGCTGGCCAGACTTTTGTGGTACATATACTGCTATAAAAGAAAAAGCAAAAAGCAAAGAAGCACACACACACACAAAACCACAAGAGCTTAAAATTTGCAGGATGAAGAATTGACAAGCTGAATTTATTACTCAGCTATGTAGATTTGGTTTATTCCTTATGATACTTGTTCATAAGGAAATCAAAAAAATGCATTCATTTTATATCTCACAACTGTGGAGAACGAACAGCAGAGGGAGCTTTTGCAGCAGCTGCAGTATACACAAAGAATGCTATGAAATGAAGGACACAGTTTGTAATCAACAGGCTAACTTAACTTCAGCATTCAGAGGGTTTTGGCCCAGCAGAACAGGCTTCTAAAGCTGTGCTGTGATGCAGCGCTTCAAAAACTGAGTCTTGAATGCCATCAGGTCAGTTTCCTTTTTCCTGATGGAGCGTATAGGAACAATGATTTAATCCAAGTCTTTGTCATGGAAGGTGATGCTTTGAATGTTATTTGTTTCTGAATTTTGCCAGTGATCTCCAGGAGCAGGGATTTAACAAGTAAGCTAGCTACTTTTCATGATTCAGGACTACTTTTTCTTTTTCTTTAGCACATTCATCCTCTGCATCAAAAAACACAAAATGATTCTCCAACTCTCATTCTTAAAGATCTATTTGAGGGTTTGGTGGGGAGATGCCAAAAAGGAAAAACACAAAATAGAATACTTTTACAAAAAACAAAACAAAATAAGAAATGAAGCTGATATACTATTGCTATAACTATTTCACAACCAATGCAGCTATAGAAATACCAGATATAAGAATTGGGTTACTGGACACTACTTACAATTTGGCCCCAACGTTTGGGGGCTGCCCCATTGGGGGCTGCCCCATTTCCAGTGCAAAGTGTATTGGTGCATTTAATACAGTAAATGTGTTCGCCCAGTCTTCCCACCAAACCATAAATACAGTACAGTCATACCTCGGGTTACAGCTGCTTCAGGTGGCGTCTTTTTGGGTTGTGTTCTGCACTGAACCCGGAAGTCCTAGAACGGGTTACTTCTGTGTTTCGGTGTGCGCGCACATGCACAGAGGCACTAAATTGCGCTTTGTGCATGCGCAGAAGCGCTGAATCGTGACCCGCGCATGCACAGACATGGGTTGCGACCGCTGCGGGATGCGAACGTGCCTCCCACACGGATCAAGTTTGCAACCCGAGCGTCCACTGTATATATATTAGGCAACGACAATCAAAAGCCTATACTCATCACAAGCTAGGCAGCAATGGTTTCATTTTAATTTGCACCTGATGCCAACAAATCACAATTAATCTAAAGACGATCGTTCCTCATGCCTTATGATGAATATAAATCACAACAGCCATTACTCTAACCTAAGGTCAAAAAAAAATATTGCAGTACGCCATCGTTACAATGTCATGCACGGAAAATTCCCTACATTTGTTGTATCTATGTGTAGCCTCTTTATATGGAGAAGCAGGTTGTCTCAGAAACACACTATTGTTAAAGCACTACGGTCACCCAAAATAATCTTTCTTATACTGTAGCAATGGTATTAAATGCTGACTTGCAGGATTGTGGGACAAAGTCACCATGTCCTGCTCTGTAAAACTGTCACAACAACGTATTTTTTAAAAAATCAACTGGAACAACTATCTGCAACTCTTGGTATCAAACAGCAACTCATCTATCCATTTATGGGTGTTATTTTGCCAAGTGGGCGGCCGGGGGGGGGGGGGAAGATGGCACACTGTTACAGAGTAGTGGCTGGAGATAGACTTTGAGTTTCTAAGAGTCTCGAAGTCTTGTTGCTCTTTCTGTATGCATTCATTTCTGGTCTCTCCGCTGTTGTCTCTGTTCAAAATTATTTTGGAACCCTGAAAAAAATCTGTTTACCACTTTTATTTTGTAATTTATGCCGCATAAACAGCCCCTAAAATGGAAGCATCAACTCATACTACATAAGAATGCTCATAGCTAAAAGAGAAAACACACAGCAGGCGATGATGGCTCTCTCATCCTTCTTTCACAACTCACTGTAAAACAGAACAGAATTATGTGACCTCTAAAAGTGTATTTGACTGGTGGAAGAGTCAGCTAATCATAATGTATATCTAGAAGAGCTATGATTAAATAAAGCAAGCCACAAAAAATGCTCACTCAAAAAAAAAAAGTGGCTCATTTTCATATACTCTGTGTTCCTAATATTCCACTGGTGCTAACAAGCACAACGGAACAGAACTCCACATTGGCAAAGAGCCACTTTTATTTTGCCTGCTGATTTGCAATTTGTGCTGCATTAACAACCCAATGAATGGAAACATTAGCTCAGGCTACAGAAGAATGCTGATCTGTAAAAGAGATGAAGATCAAATGAAGGTTGTGAAGTCTCAAGACACTTTAACTTTACAGTATTCTATGCCCTCCCTCATAAAAGAGTGGTTATGATTTTGACCCAGTAGCCTCCATGCCAGATCCATTTTCATTTCTTATATAACACACACACTCTCTCTGACATACGGTACACACACATACTGGCACCCCATAGACAACTACAAAAGGACAACTAGAGAAACTCCTGTGGCATAAAGAGACAGCTGTTGCCATTGCCTGGAACCAAGCACATGAATCCAAGCACAACTGAAGTCACATTCTGAATGCAGATGTCACATAAGGCTTGATATTGCTCTGTTCCAAGAAGAGAGAGAGAGAGAGAGAGAAAGCAAAATGAATTGTGGAGGAACAACGGAAGAAAGAAGCACATTCCCCCCATTCAATCTGCAGTAGCAAAACAGCAGGAAGGTAAATTCTCCTCATTAAACATTTAGCATTTGAGCCTTGGATACAGGCAAGGTTAAAGCTATGTTAGTCTCGCCTTCCTGTGCCTCCTTCTCAGCTGTCACTGCATATAAAATAAGCATTCCTTGGGGGAGGAAAAGACTGCTTTGTCAGAAAATGTGATTCAGCCAGTATAAAAATATTCCCAGTAGGTAGAAAGAAAAAATATTTCTTCCAAGACAAAGACAAGGTAGAGCACCACTAGAAATCAAAACAGTATGTCCTTAGTATGTAAGGTGGGTTTGCTAAGGCACTGTTTTTTGATGGGAGCAGCTTATTGCATGGTTAAAGATTTTCTAATAATCAAATACTTAATGGTGATGCTTTCATCCCACCTGCATTCAAATGCTAAATGCTAAGCACTAAAATTGTTCTAGGAAGGGCAGATAGATTCTTTTCACACATTACATTGTAAAGAAGATGCCCTTTTCCCTCAATGTAAGTATACTACATATTCCCTGCTGGGAGTACGACAAGGTGATATAAGTGCAGAGTGTTTGAGGACTGGGACATTTGCAGGGAAACCAAAATGCTTGTTTACAAAGCTATTGTACTACCAAGCCTACTATATGCTTGTGAAACATGGACTACTTATAAACGCCATCAACGATGTGTCCAAAATTTTTTACAGATCACTTGGGAAGACAGGTGAACTAATATTAATGTACTGGAAGAAGCAAAGATCACCAGTGTTGAAGCAATCAACATCAGTGTTCAACATCAACTTTGTTGGACTGGTCATGTTGTGTGGATGCCTGATGATCGTCTCCCAAAGCAACTACTCTATTCCAAACTTGAAAATGGAAAGCGTAACACTGGTGGTCAACAAAAGAGATTTAAAGACTGTCTCAAGGCAAATCTTTTAAAAATGTAGTATAAACACTAACAACTGGGGAACATTGGCCTGCGAGCACTCCAGTTGGAGAACAGCCTTTGCCAAAGGTGTCATGGGCTTTGAAGACACTCAAACTCAGGACGCAAGGGAGAAACGTGCTAAGAGGAAGGCACACTTGGCAAATCCACACCATGATCAACTCCCGCCCGCAAACCAATGTCCGCAATGTGGAAGGACGTGTGGATCCAGAATTGGGATCTATAGTCACTTACAAATTCATTGTTTATGGAATACAATATTACTCAGCTACAAGTGATCGCTAAAGAAGAAAGAAGAAGAAGACTACATATTTTCTCTAAACTTTAAGGGAAAGTTGAGTAGCAATTGCCCATGGTGTGTTCACAATGTGTTTTCAGCCACAGGAATGCCCTTCAAATATTCGGTAAAAGCTGACTATAACAAGCCCAGCATCAAATCCACCACCATTTTGTGACTGGCTCCACCCTGTGCCACCATTTTGTGAGAACGCATGATGTAACACACAAAGTCACCCTCAGGCACAAAAAAGAGGTAGAGAAATAACATGGCATTAGGAGATTAAAAAACCCCATAAACTCCTGATCCAAAAGTTATTGCTTGAAAATAATCAACAGGACTTAAGTTGCAATGACTGTATTTGGATTCAGAGTGTAATTAGTTATTTTGAGAAGTAACTAGAACAAGGGTAGTCAATGTAGTGACCTCCAGATGTTGTTGAGCTCCAGTTCCCATCAGTTCCAGGCAGCATGGCCAATGGCAAGGGATGATGGCAGCTGCAATCCAACATCTGGAAGGCAACATGCTGGCTACCCATGAACTAGCAGTAGTGTGCACTGTTAACTGCTGTATATACAACTAACAAATCAATGGAAATAATACTCAGCCAATGTAGCTACTTTATTCTGAATCAGATCATTGGTCCATCTAGCTCAGCACTGTACTAGCAGTAGATCTCCAGGATTTCAGAAAAGAGACTCTCCCATCATCCCTACCTGGAGATACCAGTGATTGAACCTTGGACCTTCTGTAGGCAAAGCACATGCACTGCCACTGAGCTACAGCCTTCTGAAAATGAGGTATGTGGAATGTAATCATACAGGAAGGCAATTCTGGAGTAAGTGCCGGAAGCCCCACTCACCCCAAATTCACTTTGCAGAAGATGACACATGAATTACTCAAAAGAAAAAAACTCCAGTGACCAACTGGCTGGCTGTTTAGCTCCCTTCTTTAGCATGCGCGTCATTGTATCTGCAAAGGGACGCTTACAAAAATAGTCTGCTGAATTTCAATTTGCAGGTCTGCTCCCCTGTGCCAGCACAACATATTGGAGCAGCACAGGAAAACAGAATGTGAAAATAGATTGCAAATGAAAAGGAGGCACTCTGAGGAGACACCAGATGCCTGGTGATGCCTGGGAGACTGGACAAACAAAGCCAGAAGAGAAGGGCCAGAAGGGCAGATGAAGGCAGCATGTGGCAAAAAGAATGAGCATAGTAAGCAATATAGTAGACAAGATAGAGCAGAACCAAAAGAAGAACCAGAAGGCGAATGCTGCTCCAGATTGGGTAGAAAAGACAGAAGAATGCAATCCTGGGCTTTTCAGCTGAATAGCTGCCAAAATATTAGAAAAGTCTTTAGGAAGTCCAGGCTCGAATAGAAAATCATGCAGGGAACTAAAAGGGGAAGAAAGGCACATCTGAAATGTCACTTCTTGAGTTTATGGGAAATTGCTATTATTATAATTTTAGGGTCTTCTGGTTACAGGAGTCTTAAAAGGACACAGTGAAACAATTCATATAATTATTTTATGCCACAAAGTCATGGTCATTATTTGAAGTGCTACAAGACATTGTAGATCTTGCTGCAAGCAAGCAACATGGTAATCTTATTAGAAATTGACTTGTCAATTGTTTGTGTCATTTAATTATCACTGTCTATTCTTTTGCTGCTGCTGCTGCTGCTGCCTGAGTGCTAAAAGAAATACCTGCTCCCTGGGTTGGGGCAACTGGCTAAAATGTTTTAAACGGTTCTAATTTTGGTTCCTCTGTTTCATTTTTGTCAGGTTGGTGTTGGTTAAATGTTTAGTTGGGGTTGGAAGCTACTTCCATTTGGATATAACTGTAAACTATTGATTATTGTTGTTGTTATTGTTAGTTGTTTTTGTTGATTTATTGGTTTGTTTGTTGCTTGCATGGGTTATCTTGTTTTTTAATGTTTGATGGTTTGTTGTGTTTTATATGTTGCAAGCCACCCAGAGTAGCTGGGGAAACCCAGCCAGATGGGCGGGATACAAATTAATAATAATCATTCATTTCATTTCATTTCCATCTAGTCTTGCTCCTCTCCACCATCCATGTGTGTATATAATCCTGCCAGTTTATGGTTGTACTTCATTCATCTGGGGAACTGTACTTTGGTCCATGAAAACTTATGCCACTTTAACTTTCTGGAATTCCCAGAAGTCTCTTCCTTGTTGTTTTAGCTGCAACAGCTAAAAGAAAGGAAGAAGAATTGCTGGAAGGAGTATACGCCTCCTTCCGCAATTCTTTTAGCCAAGCTGGTGACAAACATACCGGTATTCCTTTACTTTTCGTTGGACCACATCAGTGAGGCAGCCCAGGAGCTAAATACACACTGCAGGCCTAGTGCTGCTAACGCTGACTTCGCCCCTGGATGCACACTCCATTGTCTCTTGATGCCAACAATAGTACTCTGTTGATAAGATTAGGATAAACCATTCTTTCAGATAAAATTAGTATGTGTGAGTTGAGAAATGGAATTTATTTCATAAAATTTGTTGCGTGGCATTCACAATCAGGGAGAGAGGGGCAACAGTGTCCTATGTGGCAAAAATTGTAGATCTGGCACTGGCTGATCTTCAACAACTTCCTGCATACGTAAGTATGGAAAACCTTCATTCTTTTTTTTTTATTATTAAAAAAGAATCTTTATTGGTTATTACAAATCGCTTCGCATAATCTACAGATATACAAAAGCAGAAAAAAAACTAAGCAGAAGAAACAAGACAGAAAAAACAAAAACAAAGACAAAACAACAACAAAAAAACACACAGAAAAAAAACTAACACAACAACTACCAAAAAGAAAACAAAATGTCCATGTATATCCATTTAGTTAATCAATATTTAAAAGCCTTCATTCTGAGTGGCAAATCTACTCCACCCTTTTCTCAGATGAAGAACTATAGGGTAGGGACGTCATGAGGATTTACTGCAGCTCTACTCCCATGAAACTATAAAGGCCTCATCATGAGCTACTCTCCTGTTTCCTCCTGGGAATATGTGGCTAGAGGGTTGTTCTGTGCAGAGGGGGATGTGAGTTCTCCTCTGGTTGCGCATTCCATTTTGTATATAAAATTACCTTTTCCAAGTTGTCCCCTTCCAAGACAGAGCTCAAACAAATGCAAGAGTCAAACAATATGGGACTCATTGTTCAAAGCAGCAACATACTGGTGGATCATCAGCATAAACAGAAATTAGAGATGGTTTTCTATTATGAATTATAACTTTGCATCTTCATTCTGGGGCCCTTTGTTGATGCTGTTTCATTGAAGCAGGGTGACTTTTAAGCTCAGCAGGGAAGTGAAATGGTTTCCCACTGCTTTCTGAATACTGCTGTTTTTAATGTCTAATTTGTTTCAGTTTACTGTTTTGCATAGAGAGTGACCTACAGTATTTGGCTTACATAAACAGCAGAAGGATACTGTTGACAGGTGATGGCATAGATCACATTGGAGAATGTACAGCTGGATGAACACTACATAGTACCGGTATGGCTGATGTTATGTAGTCCAATTCGTTGCCAGAATATACATTGTAAGACTACACAGTACATGTTCAAGGGAATTAAAGAAGCTTGCCATATTGTGTATGCAGGCTCCCAAAATTTTTGTATTCCTTAGCTCAGAATATTTTTGTATGTGAAATTAGAATTGTAATTCTTCAACAGATTAGCATCCCTGAATTCACTAAATTAATGTAAGATTATATTTTGTTCAGGCAGAATACAGCGTGGATAAGATTAACTGAATGTCAGCAAGCATTTGGAAGACCAGAAACAATGAATGGAGTTTAATTATGGCTGAATTTTAAATATACCTCCAAGCTACTGAAGACATTTGCCTGATTTTTCTTTTTTTAAAAAACTTTTCATCTTTCACAAGCACAGTAGATTTGCATTAAGTAACTGTAGCTCGTGGCTTGTATTCTCAAGGAGAATTATGCAGGCCTTCGCAGTCCCTAGTACGCAAGAGTCAGGAAGCACAAGCATGGGTGCACATCAGTATCCATGAATGCAGAATAAAAGCTATTCAGAATAATTTTGGCCTAGCATAGAAGAAGCATGAGGGATTGAATGGATTCCTAATATTTCAGTCTTCTGTCTAATCAGCGCACTAAATGCTGGCCATTGGTTTCATTTTCTGCATGTACTAGTAGTGTACCAGTGTGTATATTAGGTATATATATGTGTGTACACACAACATTGGTGTGGGGCAGAAATAGGTTGATCAATGCATCCCTAGTCCTTGCAACCACGCAGGTGGATCAATCTTCCAATAGGTATTGAAGCTTCCAACAAGAAGGGTTGTACAGGTACATGTAATATTTAATTAATTTAAATGTTTGCCTTCTGTCTCAAAAGGCATAATATTTTAGCTTACAACAGTAATACCGTACTACCAAGCAGCACTACCTATACAAATTTTTGAAACTGCTTAGTTTTGTAGGGGGTATTATAATTTTAGAATCTGCATGCCACACTTGCACATTCTTTAAAAAAAATATTTTGCGCTCTTGACACTTTATGAGCTCTGGTACTTAATCTTCTATTCTGAAAAAAAAATTCCTGACAGCAGCACTACATCAGCACTTCTGTGATAAAGTGATATTTTATAATGGTGCTTCTGTAGCAGCCATATGGCTCAGAGGGAGTTCTAGGTTTGAAGTGCTCTCTGTATGCAGAATAGAATCAGCATGGAAATCTGTACTCGCCTCTTCATGCTGTTCTCTTGTGATGCAGCTAGCAAGACTGCTGAAGTTACCTCCTTCGAGGACTGTCAGTCTTTCATTCTGGGGCTGAAACGAACAAGTAGCAAAGTAGAACATAAGGGTGCTTTATGGAAAGGTTACTGCAAATGGGTGTGCAGAGACTGGGCTTTGTGCCTTGCATGCCATCACAAAACTTTCAAATGTTAATACAGTATTTTAAACTCTGCAATATCTCCCACAGAGTTGCTAAAATTAGAGCATTTGTCCATGATCAGCTTTTGTCCTGGGATACCAGCCCTTCATTTTGACAACAAGCCATCTGTTAAGATTAGCTTTTTGAATTCCTTGTTCTTTCTCAGCTGGTCTCAATGCAGGATCTAAGAGCAGGGAAGGGGGCATGTTCCTCAGGCAGTAGGTTAGGTGGGCGGAAAAATTACAATATTGCTAAAAATTTAAATTATTGTTTTATCTACTAACTGTCCTACCTTAGTGTCAAACAGAATTCAGTTTAAGTGACCCAAAATTCAATTAATATTTCTTCTAGTTTTTAGGAAATGGGTTTTATTGCATGCTATAACATATTTACAAAGTAGTTTTTAGGAAATGGGGAGTCCCATAACGTTAATTTAACTAGCTCTCATTATGAATTTTGATAGAATTAACATGCACCCATAGGGTTGGCCATAATTGCAATAACATGTAAAAGCCAGCATGTCACATGTGCACATGCACCACTACCGAACTGGGCTCACAACATTGTTAAAATAGGGAATTTGCTCCCACAATAAGTCAGTGATGGCCACCAACATAGCCCCAAAGGAAAGGGTGATGAAGAAGGGGGGGGTAAGTCTGGAAGCTCTGTCAACATTAGGAGCCTCACTCCCACTGAGAACCTCTACATTTGAGGATTAAGCCTAGAAAACCACAATGTTTTTCATTATTCAAAAATAAACTGTGTTGATGGATAATCCCTTACAGATACCCCTCACTGCAAAATTAGTAGGCATACAAGGATATACAATGTATCAAAGAGATAGAGGCATGGGGAAAGAGATGCATACTTATTTGGCTTTAGGTAATAGGCCCCTGCAGACCCCTTCAAGTGTCCCTATTTTCCAAGGAGAGCCCCGGATTTACAGAAGGAGTTCCGGTTTTTTATTTGATCCCAGAATGTCCCTCTTTTCTTTAGGACGTTCCTATTTTCCTTGGAGAAATGTTGGAAGGTATGGAATAGGATGTCCCTATTTTTATCAGAGAAATGTTGGAGGGTGGATCTGTACAGACATGGCCAAACCACGCCTGATGGACTGGTGCCAACAGGAGCTTTCCTCCCATTGCGAACAGTAGGTTCAAAAGGCCTCTATTACAATATGGACTATAGCAGGTGCAAAGGGTTAACACTCTCTTCCTCTTGCACCACCAGTGTCAATCCATCTTGGGGCTCCAGTGCCAGTTATGCAATTAAGTGGGGGGGGAGCAGGGGAGAGCAGCTATGCAAATGCCATACATAGTTTGACCCACTGTTAAAAAACAAAGGCACATTTGCCTTTTACACATTATGGAGAACATACTATGTACCTACTGATACTGTAAGGAAGCTGTCCGGAGATGGGCAGCCAACACAGCATCCTTCAGGAGTTGATGGACTAAAGTTCTGATCAGCCCTAGCTAACATGGCCAAGTCAGGAATTACAGGAGCTGTAAGCTCAACAACAAATGGAAGTCACCACATTGGCTACCCTTTCTGCAGAGAAATCTGAGCCAGCTAATTTTTAGCATGTAGATACTGTGATGAGTAACAAGTAACTAAAGAGTTAACTGTGTACTGTAGCACCTGACCACTGAGGAAGATCATGTTACAGAATGTACCAGAAGTGTTTCTGTATGTTGCAGTTGGTTTCGTTTCTGCCTGGGAGACGGTCGCAAGATGTCTGCGCTCTCACCAGGTTGTTTGTTATTTTCTCTCTAGAATAAACTTAAGTAGTTATTAGAACACTTTGGACTCTGTGTGTTCTTAAGAGGCTTTTTATCCAACGGCTATACAAGCTTTCGCTGTGTGAGAAGAAGAACTCTGCTGTGTGTGTGTTTTACTGCCAGCCCGGTTCTACGGAAGCAGAGAAGCGGAGAGGAAGCGCGCCGGGCGATAATCAGAGGCTCCTAATTGAGTCATAAACAACTCAACGGAGCCCTATACCCGTCACAGGTTATGGGTCATAGAACCTAATCAATCACCAAAGCAATAAAAGGTGATTGCAGCTGTAAAAGCCGTGGAGAAAGCCGGTGTAAAGAGCTAGCTGGGAGAAACCTGTTGTTTTGCAGTCGGCAATCAATAGATGCACTCGCTAGCAGAAAGACCCTGTACCAGAAGGCTGGGATCCGCAGTCTACCCGGAGGAGCAACGTGAGCTATTCTGAGTGAGTACCTAGACACGGAGCCCGGGGGTGGACAAGATGGCGGAGCAGCTACAGGAGTCATTTGTCGTGCCGTTCCAGAGGTTGAATGGCGACAACTATGCAGAGTGGAGAGAAAGGGCCAGAATGTGGTTGCTAGGAAAGGATTTGTGGACTTGTGTGTTAAATCCTCCAACCCCTGTCGCTGATAATTCAGCAGCTGAAGCACAGAGGTTTGTAGCAGAAACCAGGAAAGACAATAAGGCTCTATGTGCCATTGCCATGAGCTGTGATACTACGCAACTGCCCTATGTGCAAAATGCTGAGAATGCCAAGCAAGCCTGGGACAGTTTGGAAAGGGTCCATCAGAGAAGAACAGCTGGAGCTAAGCTGCATGCTATGAGGCATCTCTTTGAGTTGAGACTGAGACCAGGGCAACCCATTAAGGAGCACATTGCCAATGTGATTGATGCATTCCATAAGCTGCAGCGGCATGAGCTTGTGTTCAAAGAGAAGGAAAAAGTTTATATTTTGCTGTCTAGTTTGGGAAACGCCTATGAACATTTGTGTTTAACATTTGAGTCAATGCCTGAATCTGAACTCACGATTGCTTACGTTTCTGGGCGTTTGGCGGATGAGGAACTGAGACGCCAGAAAGAATCGGCTGAGAAGGGGGGCCGTGGGCGCAGAGAAGCCAGTGGGGGTGCAGTAAAAAGCACTGAGGAATCCACTGTGAGTGCGTGCGCAACAAGGCTTTGTTTTCGGTGCCAGGAGCCGGGGCACGTAGCGAGATTTTGCCCAGCTCCGGAAGCAGCCAAGGTCACTCAGCCAGGTGCCAGGCAACCCAGCGGACGTGGTCGTGGGACCAGCCAGCAGCGCCAAGGCAGAGGACGTGGGAAAACTCCAGATAAGCCTGTCAGCCGTCTTTCTGCTGCCTTAGCAACGATTCGAAACAAAGGACAGGACAGTTTCGCTTTTATTATCGACTCAGGCAGCAGCCATCATCTTGTACCTCCTTCAGGACAGATCCTGAACTGCAGGCCACTTGAAGATGAAAAGAGCCTGCATCTTGCTGATGGTTCTTCTGGAACAATTAAAAGCAAGGGTGTTTTTTATATGCAATGCTTAGACACTAGCCTTGATGTTTATGTTGTACCAGGCATGGAAAATGGTCTTTTAAGTGTGTCTTGCTTATTGCGTGAGGGCTTTGAAATAAGTTTTGCCAATGGTGTTTGCAAAATTGCCAGAGATGGGGCTGAGCTGGTAAGTGTTACTGTTGGGTCTGATGGTCTGTTTGTCCTAGATGGGAGGGGGCAAGCAGGTGGAAGTAACACTGGTGATGCTCAGGCTAAAAGTGCCAATACCCCAAAGGGCACAGAGGGCGCTATCCATAAGGATTGTATTCATGCTTGGCACAGGAAATATTGTCATATGTCTTTTCCTTATGTGCAAAAAGCCCCTGATTTTGTCAAAGGTTGCAGGTTCAAGCCATGTCAAAAACACCTGCAATGCCGAGCATGTGCGAAAGCGAAGACGAAGAGATGCTCTTATCCTAGGTCTGAGAGGAAGAGCACAAAGCCATTTCAGTTAGTGCACTTGGATATTTCTGGGCCTATGTCAACGTTAAGTTTAGGTGGTTCAAAATATGTTTTGTGTCTTCTGGATGATTTCAGTCATTTTTCCTGGGTCATAACACTGAAAGAGAAGGGGGAGGCTGCCAGAGTGATAAAGGAGTGGGTAGCCGAAGTAGAACTACAGTTCTCCGTCACTGTCCAGTGTTTTCAGAGTGACAGGGCGGGAGAGTTTTTGAGTGCAGAACTACAAGGGTTTTTCCGTAGCAAGGGAATTAGGCACAGAAAAACCGCTCCTTTTAGTCCACAGGAGAATGGTTTAGCTGAAAGGAAATTTAGAACGCTGTCTGAACTGGTGGAGGCAACGTTGTTTGATGCAGGACTACCCCAGAAGTTTTGGGGGGAATGCTATAAATTTGTGAATTATTGTTCAAACCGCGCTTTTAATTCAGTTGTGGACAACACACCCTACTACATGTTGTATGGTAAAGTTCCGAAGGTGCACTATTTCAGAACTTTTGGGTGTGAGGCTTGGGTTCTAATTCCAAAGCAGAAGCGCAGAAAGGGTGGATCAAGATCCAGAAAAATGATCTTCTGTGGTTACGAACCAAACTCAAAGGCTTGGAGGTTTGTACCAGCAGAGGGGGACCAAACCCGCGTTCACATTAGCAGGAGTGCTACGTTCTGTGAACAAGAGGGCTGGAGACGCATTCATGCTAACCCCGAAGTTCTTCTTGACTGGTCTTCAGGTTTTGACCAGGAAGAGGAAACTCAGGTGGCTGATGCTGGAGTTCCAGGTGCTGCAGGACCAGATCCAGGTCAGGCAGCTGGTCCAAGTGGTGTAGCTCCTAGGGAAGTGAAGCAAGTAGTCAGAAGCGCACCGACTTCACCCCAGGTCAAGCCTGGGAAGTACAGCAAACGTGGTAGGTCACCCACTTCACCCAAAGCAAGCCCAGAGGGGGCTGCAAAGCGTAGTAAGTCTCTTGACAGTGCTGCTAGTCCGAGAGAGCCACAGTCAGAGACAAGCAGTTCGGATTTAGAGGGGGAAGATGTGGGACCAAGGCGTTCAAAACGCACCACGAAAGGTAAACCACCTGAAAGGTTTACAGCTGTCAGTGTATGGGCGAACCTAGCAGTGTGTGAGCCTGAAAGTTTTGAAGAGGTGCAACAGTTGTCAGTGGAGGAAGCTAGTAAGTGGAAAGTTGCAATGGAGAAAGAGTTGAACTCCATGCAATCTCTTGGTGTGTATAGCCTAACACAGTTGCCAGAAGGCAAGAAAGCAGTCAGTTGTAGGTGGGTCTACAGGCTGAAACCCACAGTGACTGGAGAGCCTCAGTACAAGGCTAGATTAGTGGCTAGAGGTTTTACTCAGAAGAAAGGAATCCACTACACAGATGTCTTTAGTCCGACTTCGAGAGCGGAATCTTTCAGGATGCTTTTAGCGACTGCAGCGCAGAGAGGCCTAGTGGTCAACCACTTTGATGTGGACACCGCTTATTTGAACTCTGACCTCCAGGAGGAGTTGTACATGTTGCCTCCTCCAGGGTTTGAGAGTGACGTGCCAGGTCAGGTGTGGAAGCTGCACAAGTCGATCTACGGTCTGAAGCAATCCGCTAAAAATTGGAATTCATGTCTTGATTCTGTTTTGAAGAGCCTAGGTTTCAGGAAGAGTCTAGCTGACAGTTGTCTGTATCTCAGAGGTGAAGGAGAACAGCAAGAACTGTTGCTTGTCTATGTTGATGACTTGATCTGCTTAGCAAAGAGCCAGATGCAAGTGCAGAAGTTTGCAAAAGAGCTAGGCAAGAGGTTCAAACTCAAGAATCTAGGTGCAGTGAATGTTTATCTAGGTGTGCAGATAGACAGAACTGAGGATGGAAGTTTCTTGCTCAGTCAGAAAGGCAAGATTGAACATTTGCTTGAGAAGTTCAGAATGTCTGATTGTAAAGGGGTCAGAACACCCATGGAGACAAACTTTGTGAAAGAGTCACAAGTGAAGGACAAAGTAGCGTTTGAGAGTCCTGAAGTGTTTCAGTCAGCGCTAGGGAGTCTGTTGTATTTGTCACAATGGAGCAGACCAGATATTGCTTTTGCAGTCAATTTGCTCAGTAGAGAAGCATCGAAACCTAGCGTGCATGCTTGGAATGGCATTAAGAGAGTGCTTAGGTATTTTCAGGAGACCAAAGAGTATTGTTTGGAGATGTCAGCGCAAGGTGAGCCACAACTCACTTGTTTTGCAGATGCTGATTGGGCCAATCAGGAGGACAGGAAGTCAGTGACTGGTTTGGTAGTCAAGTTTGGAAATGCCCTGATTGGTTGGCGGTCGCGCAGGCAAAGCCTAATAGCAATGTCTTCCACGGAAGCCGAATTCTGTGCGTTGTCTGCGACATGCACTGAATTGGAGTACTACAGATGTTTGGTCCAGGAAATCTGGGGTGATTGTAGCCAGCCCATCACTGTTTGGGGCGACAATCAACCATCTTTGAGACTGGCGGAGTCTGGACAGTTCAAGGCCAGAACCAAACACTTAGACATCCGCTTCCGAAACGTATGTCAGAGCATACAGGTAGGCTTGGTGAAGTTGAGGTATTGTCCAAGCCAGGAGAACCTAGCAGATGGGTTCACAAAACCCTTGAGTTTCCAACGGCATGGGGAATTCTGTGAAGGGTTGGTTTTGGGGTAAGTTTGGATACCCGCTATCCCCAGTGTTCAGGTGAGAGGGGGTGTGATGAGTAACAAGTAACTAAAGAGTTAACTGTGTACTGTAGCACCTGACCACTGAGGAAGATCATGTTACAGAATGTACCAGAAGTGTTTCTGTATGTTGCAGTTGGTTTCGTTTCTGCCTGGGAGACGGTCGCAAGATGTCTGCGCTCTCACCAGGTTGTTTGTTATTTTCTCTCTAGAATAAACTTAAGTAGTTATTAGAACACTTTGGACTCTGTGTGTTCTTAAGAGGCTTTTTATCCAACGGCTATACAAGCTTTCGCTGTGTGAGAAGAAGAACTCTGCTGTGTGTGTGTTTTACTGCCAGCCCGGTTCTACGGAAGCAGAGAAGCGGAGAGGAAGCGCGCCGGGCGATAATCAGAGGCTCCTAATTGAGTCATAAACAACTCAACGGAGCCCTATACCCGTCACAGATACATGTCTTTATAGTGCTCAAAGCACTTAAGACACATTATTTCAGTAATCTTTACCCTCTAAGATAGGTAAGTAACACTATCCTAATACTACAGTTAGAGGGGAGGGGGGCTGAGGGAAAGAGACACAGCCTTATCTAAAGGTTACCTAGTGAGTTAATGGCTAATTTGAGTTTAAGCTCGGACTGCCCTAAACCAAGCTCCCCTCCTGAGCCAGTGCACTGCTCATGCCCCCTGACTAGCTCAAGGGCAAAATGGCTCTCTACACTGGGCTTAATGATATGACATTGCCAATAATAAACCACTGAGCTCCTGCTGCTTAAAATTTACGGATGCAAAATGCTGCAGTTATAAAATATATTATGCTGTTAATGCTATAAGCAGTACAGTAAGTTAAACCAGTCGTAAATGTTAGAAAGTTATTTTTCATGCTGCCCTAGACCGGAGGTTTTATGCTGTCAAAATTGAAGCACTTCTGTTGGTGCAATTCCCTGGTGTGAATGCAATTATATTGGTATTAAAAAGTCTATTATGGCACATGGGATGTCTAATTTAGGTGAATAAAATAAAAATTTTCATGTTCAGCCTTCTCACAATGTAAAATCAAATCCCCTGCAGACCACATTCTTAGGGCTGTGAGTCCTAAGTGGAAGTAACTGCTCTTAACAATATGTGGGATTAACTCCAACTTCCACTTAAAATTAATACAGTTTTGTGGGTGGAAAATAGGGGAAATCTTAGTAAGCAGCTCACACATCCTATTCTAAGGTCTAGTCACAGAACATCGTATCTTTTTTGGGGGGAAACATATGCAAACATTTCTTGCGATATTGTCAGTGAATAGTTTGGTTAATATGGTCATGCACACCTGATACCAAAGACAAAACCTAAACCTCATTATGTGTGTTAAATCTGCCTTTGTAATGATTTCCATGGTCTGCAACTTCCACTATTTATTTCTTCCTCTAAAGCAACAAAGTTAGGAGAGAGGAATTGATTTCAGCACCCAACATGCAAGTGGCCGTGTTAATAAAAACTGTTAAAGGAAAGGGCAATGCTTTTATTATATACTATGCAGCAGGTTGTGCTGTGGGTTAAACCACTGAGCCTAGGGCTTGCTGATAAGAAGGTTGGCGGTTCGAATCCCTGCAACGGGGTGAGCTCCCGTTGCTCGGTCCCAGCTCCTGCCAACCTAGCAGTTCGAAAGCATGTCAAAGTGCAAGTAGATAAATACAGCGGGAAGGTAAACGGCGTTTCCGTGTGCTGCTCTGGTCTGCCAGAAGCGGCTTTGTCATGCTGGCCACATGACCTGGAAGCTGTACACCGGATCCCTTGGCCAATAACGTGAGATGAGCGCCGCAACCCCAGAGTCGGTCACGACTGAACCTCAAGGTCACGGGTCCCTTTACCTTTATGCACACAGTTATTTATTAGTCACTTTTTAAAGAATTAAACTCAAAGTGGTTTATGAAAACAATCTATATAAACCAGAAGAACACTATTATTATTAGTTTTGCTAGACTGCAGTCTCCTGAAGTCATTCCTTTGTTTTGACAAAGGTTGATATAAACTGAATAAAGTCTCCAAAGAATTATTTGATTTATTTATAACCAAGTCTCTTATAAAATAGAATCCAAGGAGAGGGAGCAAGGTATAGTAAATAGGAATACTGATGATGACTTGGAGACACACCATCTTAATGCAGAATCTGTAGTTAATTGTTGTGAAGTCGCTCATCCCCAAACCACTTTAATCCAAAACCAAAATCTGAACCTAAACTGATCTACACTTATCTTTATAATATATAGTACAAGTGTACACTTACTTCAAACCTACTGTTCATTCACTTTCTGTCAGTTTTTTTATGGTGGTGGGAGAGAACTTAAAAGTAAATTTAAACAAGAAAGATTTGAAGATGTTATGTAAGTGAACTTTGTTGATTCTTATATAACTAATTGACTTTTACAATACAGTCATACCTCCGTTTATGACCACAATTGGTTCCGGGGAGCTGGTCACTCCCCGAGGCACGTTTCTGCGCGCGCGCGAAGCGCCGATAGAGCACGTCCGCGCACGCATGTGCTGCGCAGATCGCTTCTGCGCATGCGCAAGGTGCAGAGATTGCTTCTGCGCATATGAATGCAACGGAACCTAGATGTAAACACGTCTGGGTCCGCAGTGGTCGTAAACCGAAGCAGTCACAAACAGAGGCAGTCGCAAACCATGGTTTGACTATAGTAGCTGAATTACTGATTGAGTGCTTCGCAAACTAAGAATATTTCATCCTGCACACACAAACATCAGGAAGCAAGACAAGATGAATTTCTAAACAAACATGTGTATCGCAACACAGTGTCTTGTATCATGTAATTTCAGCATGTGATATCAAGAGGGTGATTCTCACATCACTTATACCACGACTACACTTGAATATGGATATCCCATATTTCAAGGGCTACCTCTAAATTTATAGTAATGTTCCTTATTTCAGAAAAGCACTGCTCAGTGATCAAAAAGCAGATGTCCTTAATTTCACACCCTGTTCTCTCCATGACCTGTCAGTTCTACTTATATATGAAATTTCCATCATTGTAACACTAGGTTTCTGCTAAACTTGAGCCCCTGAAATGAAAAAAAGTAAAAGTGATCTGTGAGTCACCATTTCTACATCCAAAAAAGGGTTAGCCAAGTGTTCCCAGTATAATCAATCTCCCCTCAAGAATGGGGTAGAAGAATAGGCTACCTGGTACAGTTGAGAAACACATACTAGCCCAAGCCAACAGAACAGAGATGTGGGACCTGTGACTCTCCAGATGTGGTTCAGCTTTCCTCAGCACCCGCCAGTATGTCCAACCATGAAAGACTATGTGAATTGCAGTCCAAGACTTGGAGGGATCACAGATTCCCCATCTCTGCAACAAAGGCTAAAGAGTTGCTGCCCCAGCCCAGATGGAAAAAGTCCATGGGTGTAGCCAGGCTTTATGTTAGGGGGGGCAGGCTTTATGTTGGAGGGGGCAGAACCTCAGATACCGGTAGTTAAGTATTTAACTGCCCCCCCCCCCCGATTATACCAATGAAAAAGTCCAGGGGCTGCTTAGGTGAGCTGGAAGAGAAGTAGCCCCAAGCATTTTTCAAGAAGCATTGAAAGACACTTCCCTGATAAATATCTCAAAACCAATTCACTGTGCAGCTTTTTCCTTTGTGTTTGAAGCACTCTTTACTTCTTGCCTCCAGACAAACCCTTCAGATAACAGATTTTGAGGCTTTAAAAATTGTGCCTCTTGGATTTTCTGACTGAAGCCCCTTGCCCCTCACCCCATATTAGGTCAGAATATCCATCCACCTGTTTGTGGAGCAAGGAAATAAAGGATTGCAAATGCAAAAATCCTTAAGAGATCACAATTCCTTCCCTGTCCCAGATGTTGTCACCTTGAGGAGGAAACAACTGCACCCTTGCGTTCAAGATATTAGGGAGGGGAAGCAAGATTAAGGCAACAAAATTAAGCCTGGAAGACACCAAATTATTTATTCTGGAGAACCTCTAGTAAGAAAGAAAAGTCTTTTCAGACACTCATCATCATATAGAAATGGGTATGTAGAGTGGAGGAGTTGAATCATGCCCACCATTCCTACTCCCAACTACTATGGGTTCTCTTGAACCCATATGTTCAACCTGTACACATATAGATACTATCCACAAACCCGTTAAAAGATCCAGATGTGGGGATTCCAACGCCCATCAATCCTAGTCAGCATGACCAATGGTCAGGGATGAAGGGGGCTGTGGCATGGCAACATATGGAGGGTTGCAGGTTCCCTATCCTTGCTTCACAGGCATGCTGCAGTACAGAAGAAATACATGTGTGTGTGCATGGGGGGTGTAGTAGCAAGTTTTGCTATCAGCCTACATGCCTATGAACATCAGAATGTCTATAAATCAATTGGAAGTGCATAGAGCTTAGAATAATAGAATCATAGAATTGTAGAGATGAAAGGGACCATAAGGGTCATCTAGTCCAACTCCCTGCAATGCAGGAATCTCAACTAGATCATACATGGCCATCCAACCTCTGCTTAAAAACCTCCATGGAAGGAGAGTCCACCACCTTCCAAGGGAGTCTGTTTCATTGTTGTACAGCTCTTACTGTCAGAAAGATCTTCCTGATGTTTGGTTGGAATTTCCTTTCTTGTGATTTGAATCCGTCGCTGCTGATGTTCAGACAAACACACCTGTTTCAAGGTAGCACCTGCCTTCTACAAGGTTAGAATATCTTTAAAGCGCTACAAGTTTGGGTAAATATGTGAAAGTCAAGAACAGAGCATGATCTTGCACGCACCTTGCACACTTTTGATTTCTAAAAAGGCTAAATGCATGAACCAAGTTTCAGTGGTTTGTAAAGACAAAAAGATCAAATACCACATCCAGAACTGTGAAGGCAGGAGCAAAGAACATCCCAAAAGAGTGGGATGACCTGTGTGGAAACAAGCCAATACCTTCTCTCTTGCACCCAGGAAAGTCATTTTACCCTTCACCAAAGCTCAAGAGAGAACCTTAGTGCACCTTATAAAGGCCAATTATTTTTAAGGTTGGTATAAGTTTTCCTAGATGAGAGTCCAGTTTCTCAGATCTCATGAACTCTAGTCCATGAAGGCTTATGTGTTTATAATGTGCCACAAGACTCTCTGGAGGTTTTGCTGCACCAGGCTCACTTGCCTACTGCAGGGAAATGAAGGGAGGAAGGAAGAAGTACTAAGGCCGGGTTTCCCAAACTTGGGTCTCCAGCTGTTTTTTGTACTACAATTCCCACCACCCCTGACCACTGGTCCTGCTAGCTAAGGATAATGAGGGTTGTAGTTCCAAAACTACAAGTTTGGGAACCCCTGTACTAAGGCAAGGCAAAGGGCGGGTGTGGCGCGTGGCAGGGACTCGAGGCTACCTCCAATCCCAGCTTCTGCTTCAGCACCAGGGCGGCGCACAGGTAGCCGGCGCGGCCCACGAAGAGCTCGTCGGAGCCGCAGTCGAGGAAGGTGAGCGGGGCGCACAGCTCGCACAGCTCGCGGAACTTGCCCAGCGGCCTGGCCCAGTCCGGCAGCCCGAGCGCCTGGTAGACGAGCGCGGCCACGGCGTAGACGCCGGCGCCGCCCAGGAGGAAGGCGGCGCGGGTGTCGGCGTCGGCGTCGCCCCAGTCCTCCTCGTAGCGCACGCAGGCGTCCACCAGCTGCTTGGCGGCGCGAAGGTACGAGTCCCTGGCCGACGCGAAGAGCGGGCACTGCGCGACGTGGTACAGCATGTAGGCCACGCCGGCCACGCCGCCGTATAGTCCGCCCTGGCAGCCGCCCAGGCCGCCCGCCGCCTCGGCGCCGCCCAACGGGGGCACCTCCTTGAGGATGCGGTCCACGGTGGCCGTCACCAAGGGCGCCACTGCCTCCTTGCCCTGCCCGGCCAGCAGGCTGCCCTTGTAGTCGTCGAAGCGGTTGGCGAAGCAGCGCTTGCTCTCCATGCCTGGCGCGGACCCAGCCGGACTCCCGAGGCGCGCGGGTCGCTTGCGCTCTTGGCGCGCCCGCTCACCGGGGCTCCGCAGCCGGACGCTGGCTGGCTGGGAAGCCGAGCGGAGCCCCCTGGAGGAGGTGTGTCCGACTCCCGAGCAGCCCGTTCCTCTGCCTGCTCGGAGCAGAGAGGCGAAGGAGGAACTATCAGGTCGTGGAGTTCTTCCCTCAGCCCAGAGCAAGGCGGCTTCTCTTCGCCAGGGCGCCTGGCATGTTCTGCCCCTGCCTGTCGCTTCCTCTCTTTCTCCAGTCCTGCCTGAAATGTCTGCGAGAGACAGCAGCCCGCCTCCTCCTCCTCCCGCTATTTCCTCTGTGGTGTGAAGAAGAGGCGGCCGCTCTCCCTCAGCGCCTGGCAGCAGCAGCAGCAGCCGCCGCTATCAAGAATGCGCCACCCATCGCCACAGCGCCCCTCCCACCGCGGTTCCTGCTCGCCGAAGTCTGTCATGTGCGCGCGCGTGTCGAGGCGGCGGCGGCGGCGGAAGAGAGAGCCATTGTTTCAAATAGCTCTTTTCAAAAGCTTACTCCATTCTTGTCTCTCTCCCACACCCCGTCCATCAATGAGTGCAAATTTCATTATATGGGTTTTTTAACAGGGCTTCATGCAGTCAGCCAAAATACCGCTTGGATAGTGGAGGCGTGTACACACACACACACACACAGTACTGTACTGTACTGTACTGTATATAGAATGGCCAATAAGAAACGGATATTTTTTCTTTTCTTTTAGAAAGAGGAAACTTAATTATTGTTATTAGAGGGTGATAAGGCGTCTTGCTATTTTAATGTATTGGGACTCACAAGTAACTTTTGATGGCTGTGGTTTTTAATGTAGAATGTGTTAAGATGTTTAAAAATGTATTTTTAATACAAAAGAGGTAAGTAATAATAACCTAAGCACGCACACAGCCAGTTTAATTTCCATGTCAATATACCTTTGTGCTTCTTTTCATCCTCAGCAATTTTATCCACATTACAACACTTGAACAGGGCAAGGCATTTCATATTGAACAGAACAAACGAAGGAGATTCAGTACAGTACTAGAAAAGAGAAGCTCTACTGCTAGCGCCGGTGCACTTCCTCTGCAAATTGCTACACTAGGCAGCTCTTTCTGAACCCACAGTGGCAATGACCTTGCTGTTATTAGAGGAAACAGTAAAGTCGAAGCAGATTTTCACTGACTGTGCCCAACAGCGTCTGGCAGTGCTTGCTATGAGACATTCGTTTTAGAAAACTGTATTAGGTAGTGCCAAAAACACATACTATGCTACTATTCCCCGGCTTTGTGTCCTTTCCCCCAATTACATTTTCTTTAAGTTGCAAATCTAGATATAAAAGCATGAGCTTACCAGCATTTGACTTTAAGTCCCCCTGAAGGCAATTTGCCTATAAATACTTAACAAGTTATCTGACTGCTAAGTAGCTTGTGCATTTGCCAAGGTTCACAGTGAAGTGCAGATACTGTATAGGACTGAACGGACAATGTATCTCCTTTAAAATGCATGATGGTTTGTGCCAAATTTCATTTACCACCACTTACAAGAGCCGCCCAGAGTGACTGGGGAAACCCAGCCAGATGGGCGGGGTATAAATAATAAATTATTATTATTATTATTATTATTATTATTATTATTATTATTTTATATTGGAGGCATGGGCCATATTATCCCAGTGGAAAGCTGTTAAGAGCTGCATTCCAAACCCGTTAAAAGATCCAGATGTGGGGATTCCAACTCCCATCAATCCTAGTCAGCATGACCAATGGTCAGGGATGAAGGGGGCTGTGGCACAGCAACATCTGGAGGGTTGCAGGTTCCCTATCCTTGCTTCACAGGCATGCTGCAGTACAGAAGAAATACATGTGTGTGTGCATGGGGGGTGTAGTAGCAAGTTTTGCTATCAACCTACATGCCTATGAACATCAGAATGTCTATAAATCAATTGGAAGTGCATAGAGCTTAGAATAATAGAATCATAGAATTGTAGAGATGGAAGGGACCACAAGGGTCATCTAGTCCAGCTCCCTGCAATGCAGGAATCTCAACTAGATCATACATGGCCATCCAACCTCTGCTTAAAAACCTCCATGGAAGAAGAGTCCACCACCTTCCAAGGGAGTCTGTTTCATTGTTGTACAGCTCTGTTTCATTGTTGTACAACAGTGGAAAGCTGTTAAGAGCTGCATTCCAATAGTGGGCAGGGAGAGACCTATACATAATGACTCTTCCTAACCCAGAGAGATGCATACCATCACATACACACACAGCTGTTTCCCAGAGGCATATGTTTAATTTTTAGTAGCATCCCCTAGTTTTCACTTTTAATCTTCTCCCTAGACTTTTAAGAAAGAAAGTTTGCTTTACAAAATGAAGGTCTTCCTTTATTCGCTTTGAGCAAAAACAGCACCCAGCAGAAGAATGCAAAGAACATCAATGCATGGTTGAACTGAAAACCCTGCCTTACACCTCTTCAAACTTGAAAATGCACTTGCATCTATAAAACTCCATGCATGCAATTGCAAGATGCACAATCAACTTTTGCATATTTGAAAATTTCAGGATCAGTCTTCATGCAGCTGGAGTTTTTCTTATTTCCTAAACCACATTACCTTGCAGAGGGAGCAGCTTCTTATGTTGTCAACTCCTTTCTCTTCCTGCACCATGTGTTCTACTAGACAGTTACTGTTACAGACACCTTGGCTATCAAGGTTGTTTGCATTTCTTAAATATTCTGCTTTATGAAGTGCTTCCTTGTATCTGTTCTGAATCTTCCAGCTTTCCACTGAGGCAGGAATATTTCTCTCTAACAATTTTCTCAAGACCTTGCATAATTTTATACACCTCTCCTCTATCATATCTCTCTTTCATGACTTTTTCCCCCTAAACTATAGAAACCCCAAATTTAACTTTTCGTCATAAGGGAGTTATTCTAGCCTCATAATCATTTTGCTTGCATTTTTCTAGTTCTACAATATCCTTTTTGAGGTGTGACAATCAGAATTGGCACAGTGTTCCAAGTGCAGTCACACTACAGATTTGTATAATTGCTTTAAAATATTGCAGGCTTTATTTTCAATCCTTTTAAAAATGATTATTAACACGGAATTCACCCTTTTCATACCTGCTGCACGCTGCATTAACATTTCCATCAAGGTATCCAACATGATTCTGAGGTCCCATTCCTGGTCAGTCCTCACCAGTTCAAACCTTGTAAATGTATATATAAAGTTACCCCTAACTCCAGGTCCCAGTACTGATGCTTCGGGGACATCTCTCCACTGTGAGAACAATGCATTTATTCCTCCTATCTGCTTCCTGTTCTTTAACCCCAGGGTAAAAAAATATTATTTATTTATAATTAGTATTGATAAAGCAATCTGCTCCTCAAATTCTTTTGTGCATGTGTCTGTTTACTCACGAGTAAATCACACAATGTCCAGTGGGCCTTATTCCCTTGTAACTTTTTAAGGATTGCAACCTCATATATTTGTATTTACCAGTTATTTCCATGCACTTGCTCCTTGCAGAATGCTTATTCTTTTCACCACTATTTTGATTAGAATCTTAATAGGCAAGTTGATTAGCAGCTAAAGAACCACAAGGAGTGATCTTGCTGATGCAAAAGCATATCGATTTAAATAAGTACAATTAAGGACCATTTATTTGATTGACCGAGTGATTCGTGGCCAACTCATCTGTCCAGTAGTCCTTAGCAGAGACACTCTCTTGACTGACATAGATAGCAACACATATCTCTGAGGTCCTTCTGTGCATTAATGGTAACTATGGTCAGAACAGGGGTGTATTTAATGTCATGTTTCTTTAGCTAAAACTGTTTTTGATTTAATTAAGTTTTGGCTCATGCAGTGCTTTTAAACACTCTTAAGAACATGAATAATTCATTGTGAATGTTAATTGTGTGTCCAAGTGCTTTATGGGATCAACATTAGCATTCTAACCTTAGGCTAAGCCAGATGTGACAATACATTACAAAATATATTTATCATGGTGCTACATTTTTTGGAATATATTAATTGGAATACGAATTCAAATTAGTGAAAATGAAGTCTAAAGCCTTGCAATTAACCCTTTTGCTGTGATTTCTGTGAATATGCCAAAAGAAATCCTGTAAACACATGGAATGCTAATCTCTCATTTTTTAAAAAAGCATGAATTTAATTCTTTTAGGATAGTTATGTAAGTGAACTGATTCAGATTGTGCTGGACGCTGCTTGTTTAAAAGTTACATGTAGATGGTTGCAGGGGGTGGGGGGAGATACAATTCAGAACTGGGAAAACAAATATGGCCACACTGAGGATTGTATCTAAAGCAGCACCAGAGGAGCTCTATTTATGCAATGACACTTTCATTTCATTTCCTCCCACTGCACGCGCGCGCACACACAGAGAGATATATCTTCTCCCCCAACCCTCTAGAGCAGGGGTGGCCAACTCCCAAGAGACTGCGACCTACTCAGAGAGTTAAAAACTGGCAGTGATCTACCCCCTTTTGGGGGGTTCAGGTCAAAAGTTGTTGAGCTTTTTTTAGGAAGGAGGAAGGCCCATTGGGGGGGGCGGGCCAAAGTTGTTGAGTTTTTTCAGGGAGGAGGTAAAATTTTGAGCTTTTCTTAGGGGAGCCACAGTTGTTCAGCTTCTTTGGGGGGAGCCAATGATCTACCAGTGATCTACTGCAGATGTCTAGTGATCTACCGGTAGATCACGATCTACCTGTTGGACATGCCTGCTCTAGAGGCTAGAACTGACTTTGGGGGCTTGTGGGGGCTGAAAGGGAGAGGCGAGGTTGGGAAAAATCTGTTTTATTAGTGTATGCCTCTTGCACTAGAGAGGAACAGGTGCACTGGATACCACCCTTAAGCATTAAAGTGGGCAAGTGTACGCAGACTGCTTGTAAAGCACAAAGCCAAGAGAACTACCTAGGAAAGCTTTGCATCCTCTAGTGCTATTACATTTGGGATTCATAAATATCTCTTCTTCCAATAGTCTCAGTCCAGACGGCCTCTTTATTAAAACTCGCCTCTAGTTGGTCTGTTGTTTTCAGATCCTTTCCATTTCATTGATACTATGTGCTGTCTTTTCTAGACTCATCATTCTGCTTCCCCACCTCCCCAAATAATTATTATCTAGTCTTCTTCTGGATAGCTCCGAGCATAGTTTGCATGTTCCTTGATAAGCACAAGGATTGCCCACCTGCTCCCATTAGGGCAAATTGATCATTCTAGTAGTTGTGCTGTGGCAAAAATGAAAAGAAAAGCCAGGAGTGAAGAACTGTCATAGATGAAGAACTGTGTGTGTCAGATCTCAGAGGTTTAAATGTAGGAAAGAGTGAGCCATGATTTTACAAAGTATCAGATTATGCACCAAAGCACACAGCACAGCAAAAAAAAAAGTTAACTTCTCTTGGCTTCATCATATCGTTGCCCTGTCAAAATGGTTGTGTGAATTCTACTTCCATCAATTCTCTGGATCATGTGTTAAGGAATATTGCTAGCAGATACAATAAAACAGTCATCTATTTTCCATAGCACTGTCTTTTTCCTGACATTTGCGCATAGACTCACACAAAAAATATTGTCCCAGGGGCTAGATAGCAGTGAGAGCCTACAGGCACACCACTGTATGTATTTTGCCTTAGTTGCATTTTGATGATAAAGGCAGCAAAATAAATTCAGGTTTTGGACTTGTGCCTTATCTGAGAACAAGAAGTCAAAGTGGTTTTAAATCAGCGGTTCCCAAACTCCCCTCCTGCCCCACAGGCCACGTGAAAATTGCTTGAGGGTCTTGGTCAACCACTTTTTCTGCCTGTTGCAGCAATTGTAACATGCTGTGCTCAGGGGTAGAGGAAGGGGGGTGCGGTAGGTGCAGACCATCCCGGGTGTCACCACTGGGGGGGGTGACAAAATGCCAGGCGGCACTCGCCACAGGGCCTGCAGCATGCCCTGGGAGAGACGTGGTGGGTTGTGCACATGCAGGTTCTGTGCTGCCCAAACAGTCTGCCCACTGCCTCCCCCTCCAGCTGTAGGGCGGCTGAGTGGGAGGAGGCAGGCAGACTCCGGAGGCCCCGTGGGGTGCCCTGTCTGTATAGGCATGCCGCCCCAGGCGCCCGAGCGGCTTCGTCCACCACTGGCTGTGCTAGGTGCCATATGGTTTTTGATTGTACCTTTATTGGTTATTTTATTGTATTACAATTTAAATTGCATAGAAGTCTATAAAATTCAGACTGTAAGTGTTCTCCACTGACACAGCATGAGCCACAGGTGGGCCACAGGTGGTTCATGGACCACAATTTGGGAACTCCTGTTTTAAATCGATGTACTTCACATTTGGTGGATGTGATTTCAGACTGATATATAGATTCAGACAACGCAGTGACAGGTTATGATGGCAAAACATCATTGCATGGGCACAGCTGAATAATTTAAAGCCACTTTAAACTGACTTCAGCAAGAAAGGCCTTGGGAATACGCACCTTTAGACAAGAAGAGATGGACAAGGTGGCAATAATACATTGCATTGGCAGTATGGTGAATCTGTACCAACTTAGCAGGACAAAAATAAAACACTTGTTACAAAAAGGTGTGTTGTAGGCTAGTGTTGCTATAGTGCGGCAAGGGTTCAGGGGGGTAGGTACAGTTCACCCACAAACACCAACACACAACTTGTTTTTCCTGAAGGAAGTAAAGGTCTGGACAGTGGATCTGGAAAAGGCAAAATCCTCCAGTTGGGCAGCAATGTAACAGAACACAGTTGATAAGGCAGGTAGGGAACAGCCTGAGACTGCCTGACATAGACTGAGAATTTCTCACTTAAATATTTCAAAAGGTGTGCTTATGTTTGCAATAATACTTCTTGGTAAATTATTTCATTTTTTATTCTTTTATCCCCAGATCTTTTAAGTATCAGTGTTGCATGCAAGGTAGAGCATCTATCATCTATCTATCTATCTATCTATCTATCTATCTATCTATCTATCTATCTATCTATCTATCATCAGCTATCTATGGTGCATTAATGAGTATCAATTCCCTGTGGTGGTTCTCCAACTGAAGGTCAAAATAGTCAATTATCTTTCAGCAAAATCTTTTCCTGTATTCCCACTTGAATTTATTTTTGTTCTTCTTACACTGTACATTTATTCTCTTGACACATGCTTGTACTGTACTTCTCAATAAAGATTAAATTTAGACAACATCTATATGAGATGTGTGTGTGTGTGTGTGTGTGTGTGTGTGTGTGTAAGTATTTCAAATTACTCAGCATTGAGAAGTGCTTTTTTTAAAATCTCAATTCCATATTTACCTGGATATTCTTCTCCATACTTTCTGCCTTTGTCTGTTGGCACCACAACTAAGCAGTCCCTGGCACAGCCTTTTAAAAACAAAGCACATTTCTACATGGTGTCCTTGGCTATTGTCTTACAGTAGGAAACTGTTTTTTAAAGTGCTGCTTTACAAAATGGATACCATGATACTAAACTGGTATGATCACCTTAAACAAGCTGATCCAGAACTATGCCTTTTATAATATGTGTCACTCAAAATTAGAGGGAACAGAAGGTGGACAAATTGTTTATGTTCCACTGTGATATTTTCCCTATCTCCAGTAAGAAGGATACACATTAAAACAGAGGTGATTAAATTACCCCCCCCCTTTTCTGGCAGTGAAACAAATTCTGTTTAAAACACTGATTCATAAGGCTCAATTTGTATGGATTCATTTCTCCTAAACCTAATTTGCAATCTGACGACTAAACCTGACATCAGTGTTTAACTTCAGATGGGTTCCCTATTGGGCATTCTCCTCAGCCTCAAGCCAGTCCCTGTGCTCTCTCCCAGCAGGTGCTAGACATGTTTGGCATTCAGACCTTCTGTAAAGCTTTCTAAATGTGGAGGCTTCTTCATACTAGAGAAAATTGACAAGTTAATGCTCCTGTGCTGAAAGAAGCTGCAAAGCTATAATTTTGCTTGGTTTTTGGAACTGGCTGGGGTCAAGAAGCGGGGCACTAGGTACAAGATGTACTGAAGAACTGAGAGGAAGCTATGTATAGCTGTTTAAGTGAAGAAACTCTACTATATAGGGCCATCATTTGAAATGCCTTTCCCTGGTCACCACCTGCCCCATTTTCCAGTTTCAGCTGGGCCATCCTTAAGAGATTTTACAGCCTGAGGCGAAGGATAAGAGGACACCTCCATGCCACATTGGACATTCAGTATCAACACTATGGCATTAGGATAGTGTCCTGGTTAGGGAGCGCAGACAGCTCTATCTTCTGTCACCTTACCACTTGTATTTTCACAAAGATGCTGCAAAGCACCTGAATTAAGCTTGTGGACCACTCGTAGTTCATAGACCACCGTTTGGGAATCCCTGGTGTACATGAATCAAATATATTGATCCTAAATGTACACAACCATAATCCTAACCACACACAGTTCGTGATCCAGAATCCCAGCTGATACATTGTGAAAGGTAAGGAAGCACCTAGGGCTTTTTAACCTTTCCGCAGCTGACAGCAGGCTAAATAGAACATCTGCAGAAGATATTAGTAGTGTCTCTCAACCACATAATTTGGCTCCCCGAATTATAAACATCCTGAAAAAAGGTCTGTGAATATAGTTTGCCTTAGGTTACCTGAAGGTCTTGTCTGGATGGCTGCCAATAACATTTCCAAATCATTTTTTGTTCACATTTGTTTACCGCTCTTGTGCTAAGCACTTGTTGTCCCCATGTTATTGCTGCAGGATAAGTCAACTACAGGACGCTTCCAGGCTGCTGGAATTTGGAGGGTGGGATTCAATCACATTCTGGCAATTCAGGCTGCACAGATAAAGCTGATTTGGAGCTCTTGTGAAACAAAAGACTAGACTTCTTGCAATAATCAAAGCAATGGGGAAATGTGCTGGAAACTGTGGGGTAACACTTGCTTGATGCGACATTGTCTAAATCTCGCCGCCAGCAAATCAAGCAGAATACTCATTAAATAGGCTGCCTGGAAACAACTACAGTGTGCAGAAAGTGTCAAGGACTGGGAAACGTTTAATTTGTAATGATTACAGCTTATGTTAACACTTTTGTTCAGAATTCAAATAAACTACAAATGCACCCCTAACTCTGAGGGGCATTTTGTGATGTCAGTGGAAGCTTTTGCTTGCTTGGCATTTCATTTTCGTAAAATATTCAAGCATCTAAAATTGGTGGTGTAATAGACTTCTAGCAGATTCTGTCAGGTTTGTTTTTCATTGTGTTTGCAACAAATTGCCTTCTGGGGTTCTTTACCTCTGACTCAGTTACTGCATACTGTATGTGTATATACAGAAATGAATCACAGAATCATAGTTGGAAGGGACACCAAGGGTCATCTAGTCCAACCCCTGGCAATGCAAGAATCTCGAATGAGCTCCATTTCAGTAAAATATACCAGCTTGATGGAGTTGGCAGAATCTGGGCATCCAATGGCATTAAAACTAAATATAGCAATTTTTCATTTTCTAAGTACTCTGGCCTGATTTGTAGTACCTTCAAAGTCAGAGGGTAAAATAAAAATAACCCACCCAACATCATGAATTATGTAAGAAAACATCCTGTTCTTCATTACTATGGCAAAGTGTTCACAAACTGTGACCAAGCTCTGGCTATGATGCTAAAAGGAATCTTTAAACAGATAGGCTTTTGTCCAGGAAAGCACTTAAGTCAATCAGTCTGACTCATGATATACCTCCATGTTTTTCCAACTTTTGATACCTGACTGTGAACCTCATACACACTTACCTTGAAGTAAGTCTCATTCAGCTCAGTTCCTGAGTAGACATGCATAAGATTGTGTTGTTACACTTTTTCTGGATTAAAATTGGCAACAAACTCCACTTTTACACCAGAGAAAAACAAATCACTTCACTGACCAAACACCTATTTAAATAAAAATGTTTTCAACAGAAGACTATCAAGAAGAGTTGCAAAGTTTAGGTAGGGGATTCCAAAATCTGGGTGCAACCACTAAGAAGGCTCTTGCTTGAATTGCTCACCAGGACAAGACTGGGCATATAACATAATCTTGGCATGACTGCACAGATTGCCGATTTGTTTCCAGCCCAATGCAAAGTGCTGGTTTTGACCTATAAAGCCTTAAACAGCTCAGGACCACAATACCTCAATGATTGTCTCTGTATGAGCCAAGCTGGCCTCTGCAATAATCATTTTTTGTGCCTCCTCCACAGAGGTTTGGTGGGTGGCAATACAGGAACAAGCCTTTTCTGCAGTGGCTCCCTCCGTTTGTGGAATGCTCTCCCCAGGGAGGCTCACCTGGTGCCTTCATTCCATATCATTAGGCACCAGGTGAAAACATTTCTCTTCAACCAGACGTTTGGCGGATTAACATTCTATGACTTTAAAATGTGTTTGTGGGAGAGGGGATCTTGGTTTGTTTTTGTTTTATTATATATTTTGAGTTCTCATTTTGTATTTTTCTATTGTCAACCACCCTGGGATCTTCAGATGAAGGGCAGTTAACTAACTAATTAATTAATAACAATAGGATTGCCTGCTGAGGCAATAGGAAAATCTTCAAGACCTATCAGGAAACCATTTGAATCCATCAGTCTCTTGAGGGGGATCATCTCAAAGCTCTGCTACATTGAGATCATCATCATTCCATTCAACACAAACCAAACTAAAGCAGATCAAGAGTGTGCCCCGCTGAGTGAGTGGGGTCAGAAACTACTTGCCGTAGAAACCATGAAATCCTGAGACATTCCTGACAGGGCAGTCTGCACATGTGCGTTAAAATCCTGGGGAACAACACCAAGACCACACCGGATAGCTCAGGAATGAAAACTTAGGGAGCACAATGGACAGTACACCAACAGGCTCCCTAGGCCTATTCTTGTTCAGATGCAAATGCTGACCTCAGCATAGGTATGGCTACCTTGGACAGCTCCCTGCGGGGCTTAGGCTGAATACTGCAGGGTGCTCTGCCTCAGCAGCCAGCTCCAGCTACACTGAAAGGTGCCTCTTCATTTGAAGGGTTCCAGCCTTCTCAGCAAGATGTTTTCTCAGATGGAGCAGGGGAGACTTGGGTTGCAGTGGGGTTCAGAGATGAAGCTGGAGTCAGGGGACATAATTGGGCTGGAGGGGAACTGGCCCTGTGGTTTCTTCTTGCAGAAGTGCTTCCAGTAGATGAGGTGCTTCTCAGCCTGACCACGGTAGCAATTCCCTCTCCCATTTCTGAATTCCAAACCTCATACTCTGAAGAAGGGGAATCCGATGCCAGGGTCATGACAATTCTGTTCTGGGCATCCACTGTCAGGAACACACAATAAAACAGGAAAACTGCTGGATGTGGGTGATTGGTCAGGGGAATGAAATCACAGTTGTTGTTGTTTAGTCGTTTAGCCGTGTCCGACTCTTCATGACCCCATGGACCAGAGCATGCCAGGCACTCCTGTCTTCCACTGCCTCGCGCAGTTTGGTCAGACTCATGTTGGTGGCTTCGAGAACACTGTCCAACCATCTCGTCCTCTGTCATCCCCTTCTCCTTGTGCCCTCAATCTTTCCCAACATCAGGGTCTTTTCCAGGAAGTCTTATCTTCGCATGAGGTGGCCAAAGTATTGGAGCCTCAGCTTCAGGATCTGTCCTTCCAGTGAGCACTCAGGACTGATTCCTTCAGAATGGATAGATTTGATCTTCTTGCAGTCACAGTAGCCTACTGCAATGCAGAAAAAGCTCTTAAGCTTGCTTAAGCCTTGCTTTCCAGGTTCTGTCAGGCTCTTGGAAGATCTCAGATGGCACCACAAGAAAGCTGTATGCCTTGGTGTGTGGGGTGGTGGTGGTTAGACCTGTTTGGCATGCCAGCTCTGGAAGGTAATGTTACTTGTGGGTGGGTCGTTCTAGGGGCAGTTTTGACTATACTTGATTTCAACTTTACACACCATTCCCAGAACGTAACCCCTGTGTGAGATGAGAGTGATTTGTAGTGTGACTCTCCTATAATTGCTAAGCAGACTCTCCCACTTCAGAAGCAATATGTTTCTGAATACCAGACCTTGGGGGAAAGGGCTTGATGCTTTCAGTCCTTGATTTTCTTGCTTGTGTGCTTCTCAGTAGTATTTGGCTGGTTGTTGTTGGAAACAAGAGACTCTTCTAATGTTTTTAACTACTGCCAGCCAGCTGCATAATAAAGACATGACTCCATTTCTGCCATGCTGAAGGGCCCTTGTGGGCAACGCTTGAGCTGTGTTGCATGCTCTTGTCACACATTCTTCCACATGGAGATGTATTCTGTCAGATTGCTAATGTTGTGTCAAGTGAATTGCCTTTAAAAAAATCTAATATGGAAATGTATTGTTGTAGAAACATATTTAAATGCCTGAAGGACAGCAAAGGAAGTATCATTTCCCCACACAGTTTGTATCAAATTGCATTGTTTTGATGAATTTGAGAGGATTTTTTTTTTGCTTTATTTACAGTATGTGCTACTTTTTATATTATAGTGATTGCAATTTTGTTATTTTTAAATGCTATTATTGTGAGCTGCTTTGAGCTCAATATTTATTGTTGAAGAAGCAGAATACAAACATTAAATCAGATTAAAAAATGGCGAAGCATGACCTCTGCATTGGCTCTGCTTTAGTAATCATCTTTTGGATGAAGGCTGTTTTGCTTATGACACTGGCCTTACAATGTTTTGTGTATTTTAAAGATTTATATTCCACCATACCTTCAAGAAGCTCAGGACATCTCCCCCCCCCTCCCCAGCATTATATCCTCACAGTCACTCTGTAAAATGGGCCAGGGCACTCAGAGACGGTGACTGGTTCAAGGTCACCCAGTGAGCTTCATGAATGATTGGGGATTTGAATCTGGGTGACCCCACTCTAACACTAGTATAACTTGGTTGTTTAGTTGTTTAGTCGTGTCCAACTCTTCATGACCCCATGGACCATAGCACGCCAGGCACTCCTGTCTTCCACTGCCTCCTGCAGTTTGGTCAGACTCATGTTGGTGACTTTGAGAACACTGTCCAACCATCTCATCCTCTGTCATCCCCTTCTCCTTGTGCCCTCAATCTTTCCCAACATCAGGGTCTTTTCCAGGGAGTCTTCTCTTCTCATGAGGTGGCCAAAGTATTGGAGCCTCAGCTTCAGGATCTGTCTTTCCATCAAGCACTCAGGGCTGATTTCCTTCAGAATGGATAGGTTTGATTTTCTTGCAGTCCATGGGACTCTCAAGAGTCTCCTCCAGCACCATGATTCAAAAGCATCAATGCTTCGGCGATCAGCCTTCTTTATGGTCCAGCTCTCACTTCCATACATACAATAGTATAACTATTGCACCACATTGATTCACTAATTTGGTTCACTCTACTCAGTTAATATTCAGATATGCCGATCTAACATACCAAAAATTTGAGTCCATCACCATTTTTCCTTCTTGTATTTTTTTTTATCCAGCTATATTGTGTCCTGTATAAGGTTACCATCCACTGACAACTTTCCATCTTGCATCGGGGTGTCAATGTGCAGCAAGGCAGGATTCTCTTCTGATGTGTGTGTGACAATCATATGTATGCATTTCATTCTATGCATACATAGTGTGTACGTGCTGGTCAATGATGGCCAGATTATTGACACCTCTGCCCGTGATTCTATGCTTTGTTGCCATTTCAGCAAAACATGGGTTAGTGCATGATAAATTGTGAGAGTATCGGGCCAGAAAAATGCCCCAGGAATCATGTCAATCAGAAATGGAAAAGCTCCTGCAGTGCAAAGGTTTGCTTAATTTACTCTCTTGAGTGTTGTTTCTGCTGTGGATATGACAGAATATGGAAGGGTGCAATACGTATATGATTGACACGCACTTCAGTACCCATTTCCCCTTAGCAGCACTCAAGACTCTTACTAAAATCAGCATGAGCTGATTGTTTCCTGTAGTGGGAAAATGCACTATACATTACTTTGCAGGTTATACATAGACACCCATTTTTATCTTTTAATATCACAGTATTATGCAGTGGTAGGATGTTGACTGTGTTGTGTGAGCATTAGAATGAAGAGGGAAAAGCAAAGGCAGAGCTTGGTGTGTGTTCCTTTTGCTGTTGACAGGATACTTTCCTGAAAAAGCAACACTATGTTCGTCTGCCAACAGAAATGAAGGCAACCATTACATTGGAAGCTATTACCTGTTTTGTTTAAAGGATTTTTGCAGTGGGTTTTTCAAACGAGGTGTCTGCTTAATTTTAACCCCATTCAGGCATTCTCTGCATGCAGAACCTTTGCATGGGGAAGAGGGACTGTGAGGTTGAACTGCTGGCACTATTCCCAGCATCCTACATGGCCTTGCCCCTGCCTTCTGGTTACTCATGTCTTGGTGCAAACATTTGCATAGGGGAAAGCAAGGGCCTCTGTACCTTTGGAATCCATGATGCTGCTGGCATTGGGTGGAACCCTACACAGGAGCAGTTGCTCAAACATAGGTTCCCCTTTGCAGATGCCTACATAAGAGCATAAGAAGAGCCTGCTGGAGCAGGCTAATGGTCAATCTAGTCCAGCATTCTGTTCTCACAGCTGGCAACGATCAATACACAAACATTCAGGAGACCATACCAGTGGCATGCAGATCCTTTGCATGGGGAAAGAATATATGCTGTGAGCTGCCTAGAGTGGCTGGGGAAACCTAGCCGGATGGGCAGAGTATTGATGATGATAATGGTGATGATGATAATGGTGGTGGTGGTGATGATGATGATGCAGGGCAACCAGGGAAGGGAGTTCAACCCTGCTGCTTTCTTCTCTGCTCATGTGTAGAAAACACCTGACCGCTATGATGACTGAACCAGCCAGTTCAGTAAACAGTGTAAAAGTGGGTGAATGTAGTGGTTAGGGTGGCAGTCTAGGCTTGGAGAGACACAGGCTCAGATACCCACACAACTATGATGGTCAATGAGTGGCCATCTCTCAGGGGCACCTTCTTGAACACCTTGAAGGGAATGTCAGATATAAATTCAAGAATAAACATAATAAATAAAGAATGACAGAGGAGGTAGTCCCTCAAAGCGGCTAACAATCTCCTTTCCCTTCCTCCCCCACAACAAACACTCTGTGAGGTGAGTGAAGCTGAGAGACTTCAGAGAAAGTGTGACTAGCCCAAGGTCACCCAGCAGCTGCATGTGGAGGAGCACTGTGAGTCCACTGCTCTAAACCCCTACACCACACTGGCTGGGTGTGTGAGTAAATTAACATGTGTTGCTCTGCCCACTTTTGCTTCTGTCATCAGTCATCACTGAACTGTGGCCCCTAAAAGTTGCCTGGAAGGAAACACAACCCTTGGACTGACCTCACTATTTACCACCCATCACCCCCAAATCATGTGTATCACGTGTAACTTGTGATAGCACTTAATGCATCTAATGATGTGGATTGTAGTTCACTCAAGCTTCTGTCAAAATTAAAATAAATATGTTAGGCTCTAAGGTTTCAGAATGTTATTCATTCTTCATCTACTTTATTGAAACTCTCAGCTGTGGAATCTGGTTTGTGTGATTCCCTCAGCCCTACTTTATTGCCTGCTATTTTCCTGAGCAAATTATGCCTCTCTCTCTCTCTCTCTCTCTCTCTCTCTCTCTCTCTCTCTCTCTCTCTCTCTCTCTCTCTCTCAATAGGAGGTCAGGGTTTTAAATTTGCAGCTAAACAATGAGGGCAAAATTACATGTTGGAATTACTTTAAAAGCATGTTTACATTTGTTTGTCTGTGCAGAGAGGGGGGAAAACAACACCCTGATATGGATCAGGACGTGACATGAGTGGAGGGAATATTAACCCTTTATCCCTCATCCTAATGTCTGAATAACACACCTTACCCCACCCTAGCTCAACTGCAGCCGTACCTCAACAGGAATAAGAATACCAACCCCCAGTACATTTATCAAAAATTTCCATTAAAAATTCATGAATGCATTTTGAACCAAGAGACCTACGTTGTTGAAAACAGAAGGAATGTGATTAGACTGAATGCAATCGCCTTTTAAATATGTAGCCCTGCTATTAAGGAAACTGATATGCTTAGTAACAGTAACAGAAAACAAGTTCCGTGTAATGACTACATTAGAAATTAAAATAGGAAAACTGCTTCAAAAACAGCATCCGTAATCAAAGAATGACTGTGCAGTAGCGTTTCAAGAGTCACATGCAAATGTAACTGGGAACCAGGATGAGGAGGGATGCAGTGATTTGTCTCAATTAGTGAATAAGTCTGAATTCATGAAATGTGTATTTTTCCATGAAATGCAAGGGAGACACCTGGTGATAGGATGAAGTAACGCCGCCAAGAACAAGAAGCATGATTCAAACTGCAGCATGTAACGGAATAAGAAAAACTATGTCACAATAAATCCATTAGTCTTTGCGTTATCTGCATTGTTATCCTAGGCCCAACTGGGCTGAAGGAACCACTAACTGCAACCAACATCAAAGCAGCCATGTTGGGCCAAAAATGATGACAATAATACAGGGATAGCCAAGATGATGCTCTCCAGATGTTGACTAAATCAGGGATGGTGTGAACTGTAGTTCAGCAACTTCTGTGGAGCACCCTGTTGACTGGCCTTGCTAATGGATTTGTATAGCTCTGTGCCACTTTGTGCAAGCTGAGTGGAACTTTGCTGAATCACAGCGCCAGTGAAGAGAAACCTTTATGCATTCATTCATTCATTCAATTTATTTCACACCCCACCTCCTAAGGACCCCATCTCCATCATTTACATCTTGTTGATAAGAACCAGATGGTAACATTAAAGAAAGCACCATAACTAATAAAATGCAAAAGAGAGTGACAACAGTGGCCCAGCAAATGTTGACTCATAGCATTATTGGAGAAAATGCTGCACTATGTCAAGGTGACCTGAGTGAAGAACTGCCAAAAAGCAGCAGTCCCAGTTGTACTTTCCCCTAGTTAGAATATGGATAACCATAATCTACATCTTATGCAGATTCACCTATGTACATAATTAAATTGAAGTATATATAAAAGATGTCCATGGACTCATTCTTCCCCATTTCATTCCTATCTAACTCTAGCTGAAAGCAACAGAATCCTAGCCTCAGATCAACTATTTATTTTAAAAAATTACAAAATTAATACATGGGAATATTATAGGAAATATTTCAGTGGTTTTGTAGAAATCTAGACAACAATTAAAGGCATCAGAGCTCTGTCCTCTTTTCCTACCCTACAAGCTAGTGTCAAAAAGTGGACGGGGGACAGGAAGAACTCCATTGGCTCTCTAGGTCGCCTAATTTTTTTATGGAGGTGTGAATCTGCAGTAGTGGTACTGTGTCTAGCCAATGTTTCACTCTGCTTGCAAGCTGTGCTTGTGGCACAGCCAGTAAGAGATCTGAGCCCACTTAAAGGCACCCTGGAGACTTACATGCATTGGTTTAAAAGCAAAGCAGGTCTTTGGTTGACTGAGCCCATCTGGCAAGAACAGAAAAGGTGCAGAGATCATAAGCATAAGCCTTACATGGATTTCTACCCACCTTTTGCTTTCAAGGGTGAAATGGGGAGGGGTGGGGCAGGGTAGTCACATTCTGGCTCGAAACTGGAATAAATGAAGGTAGAAAACATGTTGCCTAGGTAACCAGTGATCCAAAGATGATTTCATACTAGATAGAAATGGGGCTCGAATGCTTCTTAATGCTGGTATTATACTGTTCTAGTTTTCAATCTCTCTACATATTGCAAGGTAATACAAGCTGGTAAGAAACAGATAAGCTGAAACTCTTGCTTGCCGTTTCCTTCTATGAAAACATGTTCTGTACTTTCCAGGCATTTAATCAAAAATCTTCCTACAACAAGCATTTGCTTTCATCAGTCGTTTTACGAGTACAAAATACACTTGAGAACCTCTCTTTTAAAAGTACTCTGGCCTACTTTCATTGAGATTTTAAACATGCAGTCAACAGAGAGGAAATAGTGAACAATTGCACAGAAAGATGGATGGTGCCAAGCTCTCAAAACGGGTGAAAATAGTTCTGGTGAGCTGAAGCTGGTTTATGTAGTCAGTGTGAAGCATCTTTTAGATTTAGTTTGCAACAAAGATATGGGATAAGTTATATCCATCCATACACTTCTGCCTGTTGCCTTGTGTTTTGCCTCACTGCACTTTATTTCCATGACATCCATATTTTCCCTCGCTGGCTATTCTGCAGACAGATTTATATACTGTACAACAAACAGAGGAGAAAACTCTGTGCATCACTTGCTTTCCTCGGAAGGGCTATCTCTTCTTTAATCTGGAGCATGCACATTTCATCACAGGAGAGATGCACAAGCAACCCTACCACATGTTCCAGGAAGCAATGGACTTCCCAATGCATTCTTTAATTTGTTGCTGTAGTGCTAAGCCTGCAGTTTTGGCTGTGATCTCTCTTCTCTTTTCCTTTCCATAATAAAATGGTAACTCTAAATTGGTTACAGTCATAGAAGCAATTGAGATCTATAATGTGTCTTGGATTTATGATCCAAATTAATGTTATTTCATATTAACTTACAGCAGAATAAAGATGGCAATCTTCTTCAAAGATCAAATGGATAATGAGATGATAGGAATGCATGTAATAATGGACTGCCTTCTTTGAGGATGGTTGGCTTCCCAGGTCTTTCGGGAGTTGTGATCTAGCTTAGAACTTTAAGATCAACTCTTTAACAGCAACTGCTAAGGAAATCTTATTGATCTATTTTAATCACAAAGCACACAGTTACAACTTCAAAAATAAGTATGATTGCATAAAGCTTTTGGGTGAATTGTTATAGTATCAATGATCAGGAAAAGTGTTACAGTACTTGTAGTCTAGATAGCTACAGCAGCTTCTGCGACAACTGAATTTCTTGTTTAGTGTTTGCTGAATTCTTCATAATTTTTACAAGCTGTGATGCATCTCATGCAGTGGATAGGGTTGCCAGACTCAATAGAGGACAGGACCTCTGTGCCTTTAATTGCCCTGCTCTCTTTTGAGTCTGGAAACCTTAAAGAGAAACCAGCAGACCCTTTGTTTAATTTCCAAGCAAAGGGTCTGCTGGTTTGTCTTTAAGGTGTCCAGACTCAAAAGAGAGCAGGGCAATTAAAGGCACAGAAGTCCTGTCCTCTATTGAGTCTGACAACCCTAGCAGTGGAACAAAATAATTACAGAGGTGTGTCTGGTGTGGTGTTTTGTTATAACGGGTGTCCTTTTGAATGGAAGTCCCAGAAACAAACAATTATTTTTCTCTCCACAACGGAGAGTGAATTATGCACATGCATTCAGGCCATTCGTGATATTGAATGGTATTTACAAGTATTTGCAGACCAGTAAAAATTCACCTCGATTCCCAGAGCGGACTCGCTATCCTGTGTTCAGAGACTAAGATGCAGCGCACTAGAGTCTTAAGATTACGTTTACAGTTTGTAAAGAAACTGATTGCTGACAAAATAATTGTATTTCAATATGTTCCAGGTGACAAATTGCGGATATTTTTACTAAAGCACTTCCGAAGGTCACACATGAAAGACATGTACAAAATATACTTAACGTTGTTCCGCAATAATGAACCGCAGGGGAAATGTTGAATGGTTTAAGTTTTAAGGTTCATTATTGTTTCACAAGATGTGTATCTCTTTAAAAGCCAGAAGTCAATGTCATGACCTAGTTTTGCAGCTGTGGGGCAGTACAGCGTTTGATGTTAAGTTTGTGTTAATTAAGCTGTGTCAGCAATTGGGTACAGTATATAAGGAGCATTGTATATCTCTCTCAGTACCCTGGTGGGTGATGTTTTGTAGTGTTAATGTAACTTCTGTTATTTTCTATAATTAAAACCAAGTGGAAGATTTATTTTTGCATTCTCTTAATTATGTGCAGAATGTGTAGTCTCCTCAGCCCGTTTTCTGCAGTGTAGTTACGCAGTTTAAATTTCACAACAGTTCCAGCCAGCACAGCCAATGGTCAGGAGTGATGTGAGTTGTAGTCTAGTAGCATCTGATGGGCACAACATTGGTTATACCTGTACCAAGGTATTACTCTACAATGGATTTTAGAATTTCTTATGAGGCAGTGTTCAAGTAATATATATATCAATATATATCTGTATTTATTACTTCACTGCCCAAGTAAAAAGAAAGCTATACTCTGCATGTGGTTTGCCAAAGGTATGAGAAAAAAACATGGCAGAATAAATCAGTGAGATCAAAATAACCTACGTGCTGCAAAATAGAGCAACAGAATCATAGTGAGTTTCCAGCTGCCATCACTTGGGAGGCAAACTGTTTCAAGCTCTTCCCAAATTTTTACTAACTTATGCTCCTCCCCACATCCTGAAGTGGAATAAGCTATGGCCTTCCAGATGTTACTGGACTCGATTCCATCATCTCTGATCATTTACTATTCATATAATCATAGAATCAGAGAGTTGGAAGAGACCACAAGGGCCATCCAGTCCAACCCCCTGCCAAGCAGGAAACACCACCAAAGCATTCTTGGCATATGCCTGTCAAGCCTCTGCTTAAAGACCTCCAAAGAAGGAGACTCCACCACACTCCTTGGTAGCAAATTCCACTGCCGAAGAGCACTTATTGTCAGGAAGTTCTTCCTAATGTTTAGGTGGAACCTTCTTTCTTGTAGTTTGAATCCATTGCTCCGTGTCCGCTTCTCTGGAGCAGCAGAAAACCATCTTTCTCCCTCCTCTATATGACATCCTTTTATATATTTGAACATGGCTATCATATCACCCCTTAACCTTCTCTTCTCCAGGCTAAACATACCCAGCTCCCTAAGCCGTTCCTCATAAGGCATCATTTCCAGGGATTTGACCATTTTGGTTGCCCTCTTCTGGACATGTTCCAGCTTGTCAGTATCCTTCTTGAACTGTGGTGCCCAGAACTGGACACAGTACTCCAGGTGAGGTCTGACCAGAGCAGAATACAGTGGTACTATTACTTCCCTTGATCTAGATGCTATACTCCTATTGATGCAGCCCAGAATTGCATTGGCTTTTTAGGCTGCTGCATCAAACTGTTGACTCATGTCAAGTTTGTGGTCTACCAAGACTCCTAGATCCTTTTCACATGTACTGCTCTCAAGCCAGGTGTCTCCCATCCTGTATTTGTGCCTTTCAATATTTTTGCCCAAGTGTACTTTACATTTCTCCTTGTTAAAATTCATCTTGTTTGCTTTGGCCCAGTTGTCCAATCTGTTAAGGTCATTTTGAAGTGTGATCCTGTCCTCTGGGGTATTAGCCACCCCTCCCAATTTGGTGTCGTCTGCAAACTTGCTCAGGATGCCCTCAAGCCCATCATCCAAGTCATTGATAAAGATGTTGAATAAGACTGGGCCCAAGACAGAACCCTGTGACACCCCACTAGTCACTACTCTCCAGGATGAAGAGGAGCCATTGATGAGCACCCTTTGGGTTCGGTCAGTCAGCCAGTTACAAATCCAGTTAAAAATATTCTGGCCCTTGGTGATGGGACTTTGAGACTAACAACAGCTGGACAACTCCTCCCCTAGAAAGTCCACATGTATATGTGCATCATATACATCACTGCTGCTATATAATAAATCTGCAAATAGAACTGCAATGTGGGAATTGTTCCATGAGATTCTTTATGTGAAAAAACAATGGGCTGCAATAATATTGATAATTGAAGACACAACTCCTCTGCGTGTACGGATTCAATAGTCTTGATGAATTAAAAGCCATGACTCATCTCCCATGTTCTTGTCTCATTCAAAAAGATGCTATTTTTAGTATTGGCCCATACTGTATCCGCTCACAAGTGGAATCCAGCTCACAACTCTTTCCTTTCAAACGTAGCTGTTCTAGTAAAAGCTTTATACTATTTGGTCATTTCACTCAGGAATCACATGGCTTTGCTACCTTGATGTTGGTCAGCTAAATTGGAACATCATTTCTGTGCCAGAATAATGTCCAGCATGGCATCCCTACAATGCCTTGTATTGTGGTATTATGCTGATGCAGCAGCTGTTGGAAACAAACAGCTAGCACATAAAAATAAATAAATTTAAAAAACCTACTACAGTAGACAAAAGCTTGTTCTGAGACATTCTCTCTGACACACTGAGCTCTTGTTTTCCTGGCATGCCCATTTCATAAACAGCTCTCCACCTAAAACTGAAATGCTACGATTCCTGTGTGAGAATTGTGACATGCCATTATTATTATTATTATTATTATTATTATTATTATTATTATTATTATTATTAAAATTAAGACCCTGGTTATTTGTTTTCACTATAGCCACTCACCCAAACATTCAAATTATGCTATATTGGCCAGCTATTCATGGAAAATCATTTCCCCTCTGTATCTTAGCTGAGGAGGCAATTTATGGATTAAAATAAATAAAATTCCAAATCCCTGAATAGGAGGTAACAAGATCCAACCTATGCATTTTGCTATAAAGTACAGTGGTACCTCGGTTTACAAACTTAATCCATTCCTGAAGTCCGTTCTTAAACCGAAACCATTCTTAAACTGTGGCACGCTTCCCTTAATGAGGCCTTCCGATGGCCGTGCCCTTCCACCATTCGGATTCCATTCTTAGACTGAGGTAATGTTCTCAAACTGGGACACTATTTCCAGTTTTGCAGAGTTCGTAAACCAAATCGTTCTTAAACAGGACTATTCTTAAACTGATGTACCACTGTATAATTTTCTGTGATAAGATGTCTTGATTGAATCGATGCTCCTTTCCAAGAATGAATAGGATGACAACTGTGACACTTAATAGGGTGACAACTGAATGAATAGGATGACAACTGTGACACTTAATAGGTAAAGCAGTACCATACCTATTTAAGGAATCACAGCTTCTCCCAAAGAATTCTGGGAAGTGTAAAGGGACTGAGTGTTGTTAGGAGGTCCCTATTCCCCTCACAGAGCTAGGAGGTCCCTATTCCCCTCACAGACTAATTTATCAACCAATCCTTCTTCTGAAGCGTCTCCTAACAACTCTGAGTTCCCAGGATTCACTGGGGGAAGCCATGACTGTTTAACATAGGTGCCAATTCCCTGGGGCCCTGAGCACCTACCAATTTCCCATGAAGGGCCCAGGCACCCACAAATTTTGATGCCAGGGTCATGCACGCTGCATGGCACCCAGAGTTGTGGGGCCAAGCTGGTGCTCCTGCGGTTTAACATGGTACATTGCTGCTTTAAAAGTTAAGTCCACATGGGGCCTAGGTTGGTTCCTTCTGTCTCCCTGAATTGTCATCTATTAGCAGCCCTCCAACCTAGTTACAGAAAAGGAAGAGGTGGGACAGCGGCTTCATCTTCCCTTTTATATCATGCCTTTCAGCCAGCAAACCTGTGTACAGGGACTGCCTTGCTTTTTAATTTGTGTACATCATCTAGAACATATTTTCTAAGTGAACAAAAAAAGGTGACACCTTCAGCATCCCATCCAGCCTCTATTAAAATACACCGCCTCAGATGGACTGAGGACACATGCAGGACAAATGTTCTCTGTGTTTAGCAGAAAAAGAAACAAACTGACAAGAAAAAACATTAAGGAATTAAGCTAATACAATGACAAAAGCTTTAAAAGTCAACCTTGTTTTCACAGCATTTCCATCTTCAGCCTGAAGCTAGTTCTCCCTTTTGCAAATCAGCTCCCTCTGTATGGCATGCAATGACAGTAATTTCAAGAGATTGTAGCTGAAGCTGAAACTCAACTGTTAGTTTTACAGGCACTCTTCAGAAACGCAAGTCTTTGAGCTGGGTTTCTGTAGCTCAAAGATTCAGCTAATGATAGTTATTTCAGACAAGGACATATTGGTGACTCTCCAAATGGCCAGTTGCTCTCTTCCACACCAATCACAAACGGGTTTGTAATTTGAATGAGTGGAGAATAATTGGGTCCTGCAGCAAACATGTTACTTTTAAATAAACAAAATAAGATTAGTTCTCTAAACCAGGATCTCATTAGTTGGGTGAATCTATGCTATTTGCAATACTTTTATATTCATTCCAGCTTCTGCACATTGTCAGTGCTAAATGTTTACGAATAGATGAAACATGCTGTTTCAGCAGAAATGGATGGAAAGTCTATATTGCTATCAGTAACAAGCTCACTTATAAAATATACTTTCTCATGCACCACATGTGCCTTCTCAGGGTATTTATGATAGCACTAGAAGCATTGTATGTAGTGGATTACCACTGCATTGCCTGGGACCGAGGAGCCTTATGCTGGGTCCAAGTCAGGCAGGGTTGCTTACAGCTTTCCTGGTAGGAAAAGGAATGCTCAAGGAGAGAAGACTTTCTCTAGAAGCTCCCAGCCCCAAAACAGGCAGCTCCATAAGCACTGGAGGTGGGAAAAGGCAGTGTACTTTGCACCACAGCCCAACCCTCAGATGCTGGCTGCCCTAGATGGGGAAACTTCATCACTGTAAATCCTCTTGGGCCAATTTATTACAGTGGAACCTCGGTTTACGAACGCCGCAGACCCACCTGGAACGGATTAATTCACTTTCCATTACTTTCAATGGGAAAGTTCGCTTCATTTTATGAACGCTTCAGTTTATGAACAGACTTCCGGAACCAATTACACCCATGCTTCCGGTTAAGTACGCTTCAGGTTGAGTACTCTGCGGACCCGTCTGGAACGGATTAATCCACTTTCCATGGGAAAGTTTGCTTCAGTTTATGAACAGACTCCCGGAACCAATTGTGTTCATAAACTGAGGTACCACTGCATTGGTGGGTGAAACTACATACTACATGAAAAGGTGCGGTTTGCCACTGTGTGCATTTTTCTTTCACAATAACAGAAATGGGAGGGGCCCCAATGAAGAGCAAGCTACTAGCTGTTGTTTTCCTGTTCAATCTATAGAGAACAAGAGATTGATTTTAGATTAAGGAAAACATAGGACATTCATAGTAAATATAACAGAGGTTGTGCTAGAATATTTTGTACCTAGTAGGGTATGACATTAACAATTGGAAAGTAGTGAATGGCTGATCCCTATACTTTGCTTTAGTGTAATCTGGAATCAACTGTCTTCAAGCGTATCCTGTGAGACTGTATTTTTCAGTTTTAGGGTGCTTATTTTAGAGGCAAGACCAAGTAGGCTGATTGTGGTATGAGCTTTCATAGCAACAGAACATTTAAAAAGTTGGTCAACTGTAAAGTGAACTTAAGCCTTCCTATTTGAGGGAAACAATGAAATACTTAAAAAGGAGATGGTGCATTTTAAACTCAAATATACCAAACATGCATTTTGTTGTTTTAAATCTCCTTGGAGTACAGATGCAATCCACAACTCCAAAGACCACCAGTGAGATTTCAGTGGGAGTGTTGACCAATTACATTGCCCACAGATTACATTTCCTGAGTCTTGAAAGCTGTAAACACGAGAGTTCAAGACAACCCACAGAAAGCAATTGTTTCCACATCATTCCACAGTCAAGCATATTAGCACACACATTCAACACTCACCTTTATGGAAGCAACTTGGAGCAGGGGGATAGGTTCTATATATAGGGCAGTGTGTGTGATGATCCCATTCCTTTAAAATAATTGTGTATAAGGATGCTGGGGAACTACAATGTGATATTGCATCTGGTGTGAAACCTGAAGATTGGCACTGAAATCCCTGCTAGATAGGCCAGGGCAGGAAGAGAGCATGAGAAAACCACCTAATCCAAACTCCCTTAAGGAAGGGGCAGGAATAATTGTAAAGTCAATGTGCCCTATGCTTCGTCAAAACATTTCTTGTCCTCCAACGCTAAGAAATATATTCAAAATTTGCTTTACATTTTATTCCGGCCTTACAAGATGTACACAACTGAAACTGATAACCAATTCAATGAAAATGGACTAATTATGACTGGCTCAAGGTCCTGAAGTAATTTGGAATTCACTGACAGTTATTTTCCACTACGTACATCCATTTCCTTCAAATAAGCTCTTTGGCCTCCGGGAAGGTGATAACAAGTAATGTTATCCTATTACTCTGGTCTTGGCAATGACTCATTGATGGTCCTGTGGAATTCTCAAGTTAGGCCTAGATGAATGTATACTCCAGGGAAGAATTAGCAGTGGTATTTCATTTTGAACAACACTTAAAAACAAAGTAACTTAACATTACATACTGCAGCAAGCTTGGATAATCTTTTGGACTTTTATTAGTCTTACAGTGCCAATATATCAAAACTTGTTCATAACCTTTTGTTCCAGACAATAAAAAAGCAAGGCTGTGACAGAACCATTCTGCTCTGAGTAAAATACCAAGGCACCAAGAATTTAAAAATAGCTTTATTGCATACCAGGATCCCACCCCAAAATGTTTTTAAAATAGCATTAATTTAAATGTAAACCATATTAAAAAACATTTAATACTGCAATAAAATTGGAGTTATTTACATGCACTGAACAAGTTGTCACCAGAGTCAGGATAACTGTTATGGACAACACATGGCTTCTGCATTGTTACTTCTTTTATAACATAGAAGTATTAAGAACTTCACAAGATAATGGCATTGTTATACACCAGGTGCAAAATATATCACATTGCCTATTATTAACGTAAAATACACACATCCAAAACTTTTATAGGCGAGGTTATGTTTTATATTATCTACTGCAAGGCAACAACCGTTTAAAAATAGTTAACCATTTTTTGAAAAAATAAACATTCTGTATAAATCATGTTAGTTGGATTAATACGTGATCAATTCAGGAACAGCAATGCACAAAAATCAAGCTAATAGGAAGCCTCATTTTTATGGGTTATATAATTGGAACCACCTGCAACACAGGACTAAATTTATACATGAGATGAGGAAAATCTGAGATTCAATAGAAACTGGGGAGCTTCTCTTGGTGTGTATCATGCGAGCGTTCTTTGATCAGCAGCAACAGAAGAGGCCAACAACAGAACTGATCTTAACAATAGATTTTTCTCTGCCCCATCCCAAGTGATTTCTGTAAGTCAGATATGAGGCACTTTATCACAGGAATGATTCACTCTGGCTGTGCATCAAGGTGTTTTGAGGTAAAGTAAAAACAGAAGCATCTAGAGGAATATTATTAGGAACTTCCATCTGTAAAGCTGCATAGAAGGAAACAGTCTGGCCTTGAAGGCTGTGCAGTCTCATTGAATTTATCTTTAGCAGATATTAAAACAAGCCCTTTAGCAGTAGCCACTGGAGATTTCCCCATCACAATGCACTAATTTAAAGTCAAAGGAAGCAAAGATAAATGTCTTGCTGGAGAATACAAGCATGTTCCATTTGCCACCCAGTTCACAAAGCTGACTTTGCTGCACTACAAGTTTAACTGCTTGCTATGATTTCACAAGCTTTTTGGGGTAACTGGTGTGTGTGTGTGTGTGTGTCTCATCTGACCAAGATTATACTAATAAATGCCTTGTTAACAGAGATATAGGATAGTTTTCCAGCAGAAAAAGGCAGGACTGGAGATATTTTCATACCTGGAAGGTAAAATTATCCCCCCACCATGGTGGTTACTGCTACCAAAAAGCAATGCACCCTGCTGGAACCCAAAAAGGGAGACACGGAACCCTTCTTGCTCTGGAACAACACTTCTGAAAAATACACAAAGGGCCGCTTCTTGATTCTGTACTCACATTGCCACTGTGGCTCAGAATCCACAGTCCAAAAACTGGGGAAATGGGTGCAAACACAAAATGGGAACACACAGGGAAGAAAGAAAGGAGATATATTAGCCAGGAAAGAAAATTGGGTGTGGGGAGAATGTGCACATGGGCCTACAGCTAATCACCCCATTTTTATTCTACTTAGTACACTTGGCATAACCACAATGATCAGTGACCTCAAGTTTAAGACCATACGCACCTTGCGAGTTGGATCTAGACTTAAGACTCACTGAAGCCAGTGGAACTTCAGCCACGGCTAAGTCCCATTGATTCCACTGGCTCTGCTTCAAGCACAACTATGCTTGGATCCACCCCATTGTCAATAGAACACCTGCCGCCAACGTGGAAGCTGAAGAGAGTTGTGTAGGAGGGGAAAAAACCCACGATTCTATTTTCTAACAGGTTCAACATTTTAAGCTTTCGTCCATTCATATGATATGCTAAATCCAAATTTTAAAGTGTGCCTATACTGTTTTAACTTGAAGAATACATCAACCAGTCATTCCCAAAATGTGTGTTAGCACAAACTACTGTGACTGTGAGAGAATCGCAAGTGTGCTGAGAGAAATAAGTTGTTAAAAGTGTTCCTTTGAGACAGTGGGCATGTCTTCTTGCCAACGACCCTGTGTGAGAGGCAAGTAATTTGCCCGCGGTTCTGCACTGGAGGTGTGGTTTTGATCATTCTGCTGCTCTTGTGTAAAACACACTGCTCTTGGGACTCTGTGTAATATTTATTTAATAACAGTGGCTGAATGATCCACATAACACCCATAATGCAGAAATGCAGTAGAGGTACCTGCCTTCAGAAGAGATTACTTTCTGGGCAAATCTATGATAATTGACACTATAGAATGCCTTCAATTTCAGCTTAGGAAAACGGGGGGCCAAGTATGAGAAAGGTTGCCACATTCACTCTTGTCTGGTTAGCCAGACTGAAATGCTTTAGGGCAGCACTCCAAAATCTGCTGCCCATCAGATGTTTTCGACCGCAACTCCCACCAGCCCCAGCCAGCCTGGTCAATTGTCAGTGATGATGGAACTTGTAATATGAAACACCTCACCAGGTTACGGGGGAGAAATCACCCTCTTCTTACCTTCATGCACTGTTGTAGTTCGCCATGAACGGCTCAAAACAATCGGTTTTAAGAGATAAATATGTACAGGCAAGCCCCCACCTTCACATTTCTCACTCATTTTCCTACCCCCCCCCATTGAGAAATAAGAGCTGCTATTAAAACCCTAGGGCGAAGAGAAGCAGCACTTTCTCAGCACTGCTTTTGGAATAAAATCACCTATAGATTTCTGGTGATTTAAGCACCACCTCTTATCTGCTTTTAAAAGCCAGCATGCATAAACAAGAGAACAGTCAGATCTTAACAGCATCTCTTTGAAGTGAAAAAGCACAGACTGGTCAGAATTGAGTTTTGTAACTAAAAAAAAAAACAATAGGCCATTTCATAGTGTGTAAAATATGAAATGAATACAAACGTGGAACAATTCATTGAACTGCAACCAAATACTGATAAGGTATACTCCCACTGGTCATGGGATAATTAGTGCAATGGGCTCTCAAGCAGACACATTTCCCACAGAAAGCAGGAAAGAGAGAGCTTCTGTATAGGGCTTATCACGTCTTATGTCAATCACAGAAAAAAGCTCCCTTCCCCTGTACTCTTAACCTTTACTCTGGAAGATAGGTTGTTATAGCTGCACTGAAGACAGGAACAAAATTAATTACTATCAGTATGTGTTTCTAGTTTACATAATCGGGGAAAAATATTTTTAGTACTATGCTCCACCTCAGGAGTAAAATTTTTTTTGCTGGAACCTACAATTAATCAGTAGCTTACCACATTTTTCACAACTATACGAAGTGTTATTCGTCAAAATGTTTCAACCTTACCCAGGGCAATGTGCTCTCTTTGGTAGAGGCAGCTATTACCATTCATGCCAGCTGGCTTAACTGGTTTCTGTTAGGTGTGGCTTATAATGCACAAAAAGCAAAAGGACAAAAATTATTGGCCTTTTTTGGTTTTAGATTCCTGTGTGTGTGTGTGTGTGTGTGTGTGTGTGTGTGGTTAGGGAGCCCTTTAGGTCTGCTGCAAGATCACCTCCAGCAATACAGAAAGACAGAAATTGCACCTCTGGAAGTATGCACAACTGTATCAAAACTGCATTGTTTCCAGGGCTGGGGGAATATGTGGAACAATACTAATCTGGGACAGGGGAAGAGGAAGTGGTGTTAGCATTACAAATCTTCGAAATGTATAATTAAGCTGCAATAAAGTGCTAAAAAAGTATCAGGCTTCATTCCTCATCCCCTTTAAAAGACCGGGCCCAGAATTCTCGCTGCTCATTTAGTGGTAATAGGAGTCACTGAAATGCTATTCACAATGTCTTCGTATTGAGGCGGTGGATCCAAGTGATTTTCCGTTTCCTTTCTTCTCGGGCCATTTGCACCAGCCACTTCCTCATACGATGGCGGTGGGTCGTAATTTGACAGCCTGATTGATATTGAGTCTGAACGTCCATCTGTGTAGCTCAGATATCCTGGAGAGTGTCCGTTGCCTTCAAACATTTCTTCCTGGGGGGAATGAAGAATGCTGAGTGGCTGAGGAAGTGGACTGCTTCCATCTGCAACAGTTCTGTCACCTGCGACTTCTCTGGTTCTGCTATGGGCATACATGGAACGTCTACGCATTTTCTTTCTGAACAGGCACCTCCATGTGATAAATACGATAAGGAGAATAACGAAAAAGCCAATGATTAATGGAACCACAAGGTAAAATGGATACCAGTTATGTCCTCCATCAATTTCTCCATTGAGCTTCTTTGTGTAGTCCTTCCAGAACTCCATCTGAAAATACGACAGAAGAAAATAGGTTTTCTGAGAGGTCACTCCCCCATTTCTGATTTAAAGCTAAATGGAGAAAGAGAGGTTTTATGGCTGTCTGCACAAAAATACTGCTTCAGGAGTAGGCAAACAAGCATTCTGGCACGTTTCCAGTATATGACCTTGTATCAACCAATGTTTATTTCAATTCCATTAGAAGCTCTTTTAACACTTGTGCACACATTTATGAGTAATTATTTTCCTTTCTTAACTGCAGGGAGAAGAGGTAGAAAAAAGACACTGTTTATCATATTAATGAGATAAAACAGCAAAACATCTCTCCCATTACATTACTTTGTGGCATAGCACAAGGACAATATCTAGCCCAGCATTCTGTTCTCCCAGTGGCCAACAAGAGGCCTATGGGAAATCAGGGAGCAGAACATGAACACAAGAGCACCATCTCCTCCCATGGTTTCCCACTGCTGCCTCCAATTGTGGAGATAGATCAGGCATCCCCAAACTGCGGCCCTCCAGATGTTTTGGCCTACAACTCCCATGATCCCTAGCTAACAGGACCACTGGTCAGGGATGATGGGAATTGTAGTCCAAAACATCTGGAGGGCTGAAGTTTGGGGGTGCCTGAGATAGAGCATAGACATTGTAACTAGTAGCCATTGGTAGCCCTCTCCTTCAGAGACAAAATGTTCTGTGGAGGCTGGTCCATGACAGCAAATGGGGCACTCCCCTACCAGCCCCAGTCTGCCTCAAACAGCCTGTCTCACCTGCCTTCTTACTAACAACCAATCTAAGAAACAGGGTGCGGTGGGTAGGCGGGACATTGGCTGTCAGTTTCCCCCTCCTTGGTTTGTTTCTCTGGTAGAATTCAGCAGGATGGATGGGGACAAAACCATAATCAATTGGCTCCGTCACGGGGTCTGATTCTACCTACTGTTGGCCTCTTGAGTTTCTACCCTACCTGGCCCAATGAACACCAGCCACCACTAAATGTTTATGAATGCTGGGCAGTTTGGCACAGTATAGCAGTTTCCCCTCTCAGCTTGGACAGCCACTTGTAACATTCAAATTTCAATTTACAGCTCAAATGGCTCCACTTTCTATTGCCTGAATATGAATCCAACAGTGAGTGAAATTATCTGCGAAACTAGGTGTCAGAGGGCCTGATATGGCTACTCTAGAGTAACGACTCCAGCATGGTCTTTTAAGGCTTTTATTCAGTGCTGATTATTTACAGTGTTCAGAGCAGTAAAAATGCATCCTTAAGGTGAGGTGTCAGAACCTCCGAATGGCGATTGGCGCGTTTTCTTCCAGCACCAAAGCTTTGGCAGACCCAACCTCTTCCCCCTACGTTTGCGTCGCAATTCGGGAGTTGGGGGGATTGGCCTCCCCCCCGTGCGCCCAACTTCCTGTCCCACCTGAGGCATGGGCTCCACAACCTTGCCTGAGCCTCGGACACCACTTCCTGACTCTCCGCTGGAGGCAGAGCTCTCCTTACTCTCTCCAGCGCTTGGGGATGGGCTGGAACTTAAGATGGGAGGGACTTCCCTGTATCCCTTGTCCCTCACATCCACCCCCCTCCCAGGCTCCTCTCCCCCCCTCCCCAGGGGCTCTCTGCTTGCTGGGGACGAGTGAAACCCCAAGAAGTCTGTGGCATCCGAGCCTGTGGGTGTAAAAATTTCCCCCCAATCCTGCGATCTTTCTCCTTCCCCCTGAGAAGACGGGAATCCCAAGAAGTCAGTGGCGTCAGAGCTGGTGGGAGTAAAAATGTTCTGCCAGTCCTCTCCTGCCTCTGACGTAGTCGACCTCGGTGAAACCCACACCTCTTCTTCCGTATCCTCAAATTCCGCTTCCCATCTCCATGGAGAGCTGCTGCCTGCGATCCCTTCCTCCCGCCCCTCCCCCTCCCCCTCCCTTTCCATGTGCCAGGGCTTGGGCCTGTGGGGGAACAGGGCGTGGAACTCTTCCACTAAAAATTCCTCAGGTACTTCCGTGGCCGGTATCCACTCATTGTGGGACGGCGGAGTGTCCTCCCATGCTATCAGGTACTCCAGCCCTCTCACCCCTCTCCTTGAGTCTAAAATCTCAGTTGCCTCATTGAGCTGTCGGGCGTCTCCCGTCTCCCCCCCTCCCTCTGGAGGCTGATCGCTGTCCCTGAACCTGGTACTTTCTCTGTACGGCGACAGCAGCGATCTATGAAACACTGGGTGCACTCTCATGTCCTCAGGCAGTGCTAGTCTGAAGGCTACCGGGTTGACCTGTTGCGTGACCGTGAAGGGGCCCAGCCTCCTGGGTGCTAACTTCTTGCATCGCCCCCTGGTGGGAAGACCTTCCGAGGATAACCAAACCTTGTCCCCCACCCTGATGACCTCTCCCGGTCGCCGGTGGCGATCTGCCCCCTTCTTGTACGCTTCCTTGGCCCTCTCCAAGTGTTCTCTGAGCTGCTGGTGCACCGTCTCCAGGTCCTCTGCCCACTCCTCTGCCTGTGGGCCCTCTTCCTCCTCCTCCCCTTCCCTCTCCGGGAAAGATCTGAGGTCGCGCCCGTAGTTGGCCTTAAAGGGCGACACCCCTGTGGAGACGTGCACCGCATTGTTGTAGGCAAATTCTGCCAGTGGCAGGCGATCCACCCAGTCCGTTTGCCTCTGGCTGACGTAACATCTCAGGTACTGCTGCAGAATGGCATTGACCCGCTCCGCCTGTCCATTGGTCTGCGGGTGCCGAGCCGTAGACAAACTGACCTCCACCTGCAGGAGGTTCATTAGCCGCCGCCAGAACCTGGAAACAAATTGGCGGCCACGATCCGAAATAACTCTTAAAGGCAATCCATGCAGTCTGAATACGTGGTCAACAAACAGTTTGGCCGTCTCTTCTGCCGAGACCGCCCTGGCACACGGTATAAAGTGGCACATTTTGGACATGAGGTCCACCACCACCACCAACACTGCGGTCTTGCCCCTGGACGACGGCAGGTCTGTGATGAAGTCCATGGACACTACTTCCCACGGCCTGTGCGGTGTGGCTAATGGCTCCAGCAAACCTGCTGGTGGCGCTCTGACCACCTTTGCTCGCTGGCAGGTGTCACAGCCCCTTACATAGTCCCGAACATCTTCCCGCACCCCTGGCCACCAGAAGTGTCTCATGACTAGGTGAGTGGTTTTGTCCCTTCCGAAATGACCCGCCGTTGGGTTGTCGTGCATCTGCTTGAGGACCTTACCTCTCAGCTGTTTGGTGGGCAGGTACAGGGCTCCCCTGTAAAAAAGCAAACCCCTCCTTTCCTCAAAGTCTGTAGCCTGCTCCCTCCCCCCTCGCAGCTCTCTGAAGATGCGGGAGGCAAACTCATCTGCTGCCGTCAGTGCTGTGAGTTCTGCCTCGCTCACCACTGCTGCTCCGCAGGACCATGCTGATGGGGGGAAAATGTGCCTGGGCGCTGGTGGCAACTCCTGCTCCATGTACTCTGGTTTGCGGGAGAGGGCATCCGCCCTGACATTCTGCTCCCCCGGGATGTAGTGGATGGAGAAGTTGAAGTTCGAGAGGAACTCTGCCCACCGTATCTGTCGCTGGTTGAGCACCCTGGCCGTTCTCCAGAACTCCAGGTTCTTGTGGTCTGTGCACACCTGGATGGGGTGCTTGGCGCCCACCAGGAAGTGTCGCCAGTGCTGGAAAGCAGCGTGGATCGCCAGAAGTTCCCTATCAAACACCGTGTAGTTGCGTTCAGGCTGTGTCAGCTTCCTGGAGAAGAAGGCACAAGGTCTCCACTCTCTGTTGGCGTCCAGTTGCAACAGGATCGCTCCCAACGCCCGGTCTGAAGCGTCTGTCTCCACGCGTAGGGGCGCATCCTGCACCACGTGGAACAGGTTCTGGTCGGACGCGAACACCCTCTTGAGGCTTTCGAACGCTGCTTGCGCCTCTGAACTTCTGCTTGCCTCTCAGGCAGTCCGTGATGGGAGCCGTAACCCGCGAGAAGTTCTTGATGAATTTCCTGTAGAAATTGGCGAATCCTAGGAGGCGTTGGGCATCTTTGCGCGTCCTGGGGCTGTGCCAGTCCAGGATGGCCTGCACCTTGTCCTTGTCCATCGCCAGTCCCTTGTCTGACAGTTTGTAGCCCAGGAAGTCCACTTCCCTGGTGTGAAACTTGCACTTCTCCAGCTTCACATACAGGTGGTTCTCCTTCAGGCGTTGCAACACCTCCCTGACATCCTTCACATGTTGCACTGGGTCAGCGGAATAGATAAGGATGTCATCCAGGAAGACCAAGCAGTTCTTGAAGAGAAGGGACCCCAGGACGTGGTGCATGAAGGCCTGGAAGCATGCTGAGCCCCCTTGCAACCCGAAGGGCATCACCAGATATTCAAAAGAGCCCAGAGGCGTGAACATCGTGGTTTTCCACTCATCTCCTTCCCGGATCCTGATCAAGTTGTACACCCCCCTCAGGTCTAGCTTGGTGAAAATCTTGCCCCTGCGTGCCACTGTCAGGAGATCGTCCACTCTGGGCATGGGGAAAGCCACTGGCTCTGTCACTGAATTGAGCCGTCTGAAATCCACCACAAGACGGCGCTGTTGCGTGTCTTTCTTGTCCACCCAGAAGACCGGGCTGCCCCCTGCTGCCTTGCTTTCTCTGATGAACCCCCGTTTGAGGTTCTTGTCGATGAACGCACGCAAATCCTCCAGTTCCTGATCTGACATGGCGTACAGCTTGGCTGGGGGTATCGTTGCCCCTGGCACCAGGTTGATCTGGCAGTCGAAAGACCTGTGTGGGGGTAGGTGGTCGGACTCCGCTTCGCTGAAGACCTCCTGTAGGTCCCAGTACTGCTTGGGTATCGCCTCACCCCCTTTGACATGCATGGTGGCCACCGTGGCTATTGGAGGCCCCTCCCCTGGTTGGTGCTGCATGCAATGTTCCAGACAAAAGTCCGACCCAAACGTGATGCATCTCTGGTGCCAACTTATGGAGGGGTCGTGGCGCGCCAGCCAGCTCATTCCCAAAACGATGGGGGGGTCTGAGATGGTTGCGACGTTGAAAGCCAGTGTCTCTGAGTGCCTTCCCACCGTCATTCTCATGGGGGGGGGTTTGATGAGTGATGGCCCCTCCCAGCAACTCTCTGCCGTCAATGGTGGCTACGTGCAGGGGAAAATCCAGCTGCAGAAGCTGGATCTGGTGCTCTTCTGCAAAGTTTCTCGAGAAGAAGTTGGCTGAGGCACCACTGTCAATTAAGGCGAGGACCGTCACGGGATAGCCATTGGGGAGCGTTAGCGTGACTTCTAGAACCACTCCTGCTCTGGGAGGGGTGGGCTGGCTCTGCTCCTCTCTGTGCGGGTGGGCGGGCTGGGGCTGTTGTCTGCTGACTGTGCCTGGCTGCTGCCCCTTGTCTCCTGCAGCCAGGCTGTCTCGTTTCCCTGCTGTGGTGCCGCTTCAGTGGGGGAAGGTACAACCGTTCCCGCCTTTCCTTGCCACTCTCTGCGATGAGGGCAGTCTCTGACGCGATGCCGGGGGGAGTTGCAGAGAAAGCAATTCCCACCTCTTCCCTCCTTGCGTCTTGGCGCCGCCGGGGTTTGAAAAGCCCCCGCGCGCGCTCCCCCGATCTCCATCGGTTCCGGCTCTGGGCTTGGTCTGGGCAGGTCTGGGGGCGGGCCCTGGGGTGGGGTTTGGTGATGTGGTCTGTCCTGGGAGCGTGGGAACCAAGGTTTTGCTGCGCGCGTCGCTTGTTTGTCATTCCATCTGGATTCCTGTCTCACCCCCACCGCTAGCGCCGCTTTGCTTAACTCATCCATAGTTCGCGGTTTAGGACCTCTTGCCAGCTCATCCTTAACGTCTGCGTGCAAACCCAGGTAGAAGGCTGATTTCACTGGTTCACTTTGCAGATCCCACCCCAGTTTGTGCACCAGCATGGTGAATCTCGCCCAGTAGTCCCTAACTGTCGATTTTCCTTGTGTTAAGTTGTGTAGCTCCTCTTTAGTGGCCTCCATTTCACTGTCACTAGCGTACATTATTTTTAAAGCTTCTAGAAATAATTTTGCGTTCTTCATGCAAGGATTTTTTTGCGCGATGAGCGGTCTTACCCATTCACGGGCGGCCCCCATCAAATGCTCTATGATAAAGGAGACTCTGTGCGCGTCATCTGGGAATTCTGCTGCATGCAATTCCAGCGCATAATTTATTTCTGTCTCGAAGCCTAGGTACTCCCTAGGGTCGCCGCTAAACTTGGTGACTAGGCTCTGTCCCCTTCTCACTTGGACTAGCTGCGGCTGGGGCGCCCCCCCACCTCTAGCGGCTTTCTCCTCTTCCAACTTTTTCTGCAGGTCCAATACCATCACCCTTAGCTGTTTCTCAGTCTCCTCTTTTGTCCTCACCTGGTCCACCAGCTTGTTCAGCTCCTCCTGCGCCCCTCGCGCTTCCTCCTGAGCGGCATGCAATTGCTGCTGTGCCTGCGCTGTGAGGTTCCGTAGCTCCTGCTTCGCTGCTTCGGCCTCCAGCCTCCAATGCTCAGCCTCTTGAGTGCTCATCGCTGCACTCCAAAGTAGCCAAAAAAAGATTCGGAGGTTGCTGTCAGAGGGCCTGATATGGCTACTCTAGAGTAACGACTCCAGCATGGTCTTTTAAGGCTTTTATTCAGTGCTGATTATTTACAGTGTTCAGAGCAGTAAAAATGCATCCTTAAGGTGAGGTGTCAGAACCTCCGAATGGCGATTGGCGCGTTTTCTTCCAGCACCAAAGCTTTGGCAGACCCAACCTCTTCCCCCTACGTTTGCGTCGCAATTCGGGAGTTGGGGGGATTGGCCTCCCCCCCGTGCGCCCAACTTCCTGTCCCACCTGAGGCATGGGCTCCACAACCTTGCCTGAGCCTCGGACACCACTTCCTGACTCTCCGCTGGAGGCAGAGCTCTCCTTACTCTCTCCAGCGCTTGGGGATGGGCTGGAACTTAAGATGGGAGGGACTTCCCTGTATCCCTTGTCCCTCACACTAGGGTACAGAGATGTCACAAACTTACAGCTTATTCAGAAGTTAGCCCTGAGTTCAGTGAGATTCAAATGTAAGTATACTGTGGGCCAGGCTGTAATAATGGTCAGTATTCAACTTTTACTCCGAGTAAACCCACTGAATTTAATGGATCCAACCAAGTAAAACTTAGCTGAACACCACTCAATGATTCCAGTGTATGAGATAAGAGAGATGGAGGCAAGAGTTTCTAGTAATTCAGGTTCTCTTTTTTCTTGCTTTCAATTTGCTGCAGTTTTGAACTAACTTCTCGTTCAGAGATTAAACAAAGTTTCGTGTTCATTATGTCGAAAAGAAATATAAACCTATCAATATCATTAAAAAGAAAGTTAACTCAGGAAGCATACCTTTACAACTGCATAGCTAACTTACCGTCTTCTCATCATTTTCAAAAGCTTCTCTTGCCTCTTCTCTGTTACAAATTTCTTCAAAGCATTCGCGTTCAATGTTTCCTTGCTTTAATTCCTCCAAAAACCCATTAGCCCGCGGATATCTTTTCAGGACAGAATTGGCTTTAGTCTCTGAGATGAACACTGCAAAAAAAACCCAAATGTCACTAGCAATTTAAAATAGAAACATTAGGTTTAATTTATTTTATTTAGTTTAGGATAATTCTTTTTCTAAGGCAAGAATATGTAAACTTATTTCTAAATAAAGCACATGTGTCTAGTGATTATATGGTTATCATTTTTAACTGTCCCAAGTACAAGGGCCTGGAGCAGTTAAGGACATTTCAAACAGTACCAAGCCAGGTGAACAGAGAACATTCAATGCATTTTAAGTGTCAACCTCAACTCATCCCCGTAAGATTAGCACATGTTTGAATTGTCCACACAGAAACAATTCAGCTTCCGAGGCTGGAATATAATAGCAGAAGAAGGGATGATAGATGATTTGTGGCTTTTACAGATCAAGTCAAAACCCAAGTTTTTAAATACGCAACTTGTAGTGCCCAGATTCAAGGTTCGTTCAGCTGCCACAAGTCCCCTGCATGTGCCAGATGGCCATGTATCTAACTGAGCTTTTAAGGTTAAGCCAAACCTGCTGTGTATGATCTGATTTGTGGAAGCCTACTCAGTGCCCGTAATGGATATGCAGTTTAATTCAGGGATGAATTCTTGTGATTTCCCCACTACAAGTACTTCACGTGAGCCCTTTTGTGCTAGAGTAAATACTTGACTCCTGTCAGACAGTGAAGATTCTTTATTGGGGTGGAGAAAGGGAAGGATCTAATAGCTGACAGAACAGCAGATATAGGCATGGAAAGTAAACAATGCCCTTTGCTTCAACACACATACACTGACACCAAAGATCCTGGCAGGGCATTACACACTCTTCCAAGTGAAAACACAAACTGGAACATACACACAAACTTACCACCATCCATGTTTAGCATTGCTGTCTGGAGAGGTCAGCTGTAACATAAAAAAGAAGGCACCCATTGTTAAATGTGAGGAACATCTCTTTTTCGAAGACGTATATAAAAATGATTAAATGTTGTCAAGTTGATGGCCAGCAAAGTTTGAAAAGAGAAGCAGCTTTGTTGTTCAACTCCAGCGTCTCGTTTAGTAGTACAAAACACATTATTTAGAATAATTAATACAGTGATTATCATTAACAAAGACTGAACGGGTAGAGAAGTTCTGCTAGGTGCGTAAAGCACGGGAACTTTACACAAAGGGTAGGTAATGACCGTTCATTCCTTTTAAAACATGGGAAGCCTTTTCGTTGTCATGATTTCAAATACATGAACCACATTGGCTGGATGCAGATAACAGGAGTGCTGGGTCTGGAGGGGGGTATCCAAATTCAAACTTCTGCTCAGCCATAGAGCTCATCAGCTTTTTAGAGGCTTTAAAAATTGCTTCTCTTAATGTTTTAATTTTGCTTATTAGCAACTGTGGGCGTTTACTTTCTGGAGCATTAAAGATATAAATCTTGAACTAATTAATGCCCTTGGACAATACAATCTTCCAGTCTTATCCATCTCACATGGCTGCTTGGAGGACAGTAATCTGGTTTGTACACTGGAAATACTGCAGACTTGGGCTTAAATGAAAACCAGTTTCACAAAGCGCTGTTCCTATTCAAAGGAAGGCAAGAACGAACATGGCTCAGCATTGTGCGAAACACATGCCTTTCTCCCGCATGAGATTTGTGGATATGGGAGCAGCCCATGAGAAAAGTTGAGGAATGCAGCTCAGTTTTTCCTGGTTGCACTTTAACATGTTGCTCTCCAGAGAAGACCTAAGCATGCCCTTCACTATAGTGTAAACAAATATCTTGAACAGAAGTAAATAAATAGTGTTCTTGAAGGTAATGAATTGCAATGCCGATACATAAATTTAGAGGATCTGTGGGTAATGAAACAGGCTAGACAGCAGCTGGAGTGCATGTGGAATACTGTGGTGTAGTGGTTAGAGCAGCCTCTCTCAACCTTGGATCTCTAGATGCTGTTGGACCAAAACTCCCATCATCCCTAGCTAGCAGGCCCAATAGTCAGGGATGATGGGAATTGTAGTCCAACAACATCTGGGGACTCCAAGGTTAAGAAAGGCTGGGTTAGAGTTTTAGACTAAATCTGGGAGATCAGGGTTCAAATCTCCATTTTAATTAATTGTTAAATCCCATCCAAACTAACTACCCATCAAATAAACTACCCCTATTTTGTTTACTGGCTCTTAATTCTCCTTACTCATCCTAGACAACTCTGTGCCTTGCTTAAATCAGCATTTTAAAAGTTCAGAATCATCAAGCATACAGACAACACCCAACTCTGCAGATGACCTCACTCAGCAGTTTCACACAGAAGTTAAAAAGCATGGCACACAAAATGGGCGCTTGTGGCATCCTGTGGCAGACATGCCTCAAGGCCAAACAGTTGTCCCTCAGTGCTCTCTTCTAGAAATCAGGCAAGCAGGTAGGAGCAGAACCACCTGAACATCATATGGTAAACTCAAAGAGCCTATCCAGAGAAGGATGTTGTAGTAAATGACAACAAAAGCCACTGAGGGGTCCAGGAGAATTAACAGGGTTGTACTCCTGGTATTGCTTTTTCCAGCATCAGGAGTACAGGAGGCATATGCCTTCTGAAACAGCAATAAAAGCAATTTCTAATGACAACCCCAGATTTAAAGCTAGATGTAGAAATGAATCTACATTTAGAAAGCGTTAGAAAACTATCTGACAACAACAAAAAGACCCTGTCCGCCCTTTTTATTGAAACAATGCATTTAAATTGGAATTTAAGGATACCTTAAAAGGATACTTTGAAAGACCTACATTGGCTCCCAGTACGTTTCCGAGCACAATTCAAAATGTTGGTGCTGACCTTTAAAGCCCTAAATGGCCTCGGCCCAGTATACCTGAAGGAGCGTCTCCACCACCATCGTTCTGCCCAGACACTGAGTCCAGCGCCAATGGCCTTCTGGCGGTTCCCTCACTGCGAGAAGCCAAGTTACAGGGAACCAGGCAGAGGGCCTTCTTGGTAGTGGCGCCCGCCCTGTGGAATGCCCTCCCATCAGATTTCAAATAAACAACTATCTGATGTTTAGAAGACATCTGAAGGCATCCCTGTTCACGGAGGTTTAATGTTTGACAGACTATTGTATTTTAATATTTTGTTGGAAGCCTCCCAGAGTGGCTGGGGAAACCCACCCAGAGGGGCGGGGTATAAATAATAAATTATTATTATTATTATTATTATTATTATTATTATTATTATTAGTATACCTTCCTTTTTTGGAGGAGTATTAAGAGTTTGGCCTGAAAAGCAGCAAGTGTCCTAAGTAATGCACACCTGGAACATGGAAATTCTCTATCTTCTTTTTAAACTATGGACGCCTCCCAATAGAAAGAAGCAACAATTCACTGCAAGGAATTTCAGTACTGTACACCAACATAATAAAACTACATAAATCACAAATTAAACAAAAATCACATCAATCAATCTGACATTAAACTCCAGCAAAATCATGAGCAAAAATGCACATCTTTAACTGGCACAAGAAGTTCAACAGCACCAGTATTCTAAAACTGGGATCCCACCACTGAGAAGGTGGTGCCCTGCACTACACTAAGCAAATTTTAGTTAATGGTGGTACGGGCAGGAGAGCCTTATTTATTTTCATACATTGTGTACAAGCTTCTTTGTGTAAATCATTACTATTGAGTGTCTACAACATGGGTAGGCAACCTAAGGCCCAGGGGCTGGATGCGGCCCAATCGCCTTCTCAATCCGGCCCGTGGACGGTCTGGGAATCAGCGTGCTCTTACATGAGTAGAATGAGTCCTTTGATTTCAAATGCATTTCTGGGTTATTTGTGGGGCCTGCCTGGTGTTTTTACATGAGTAGAATATGTGCTTTTATTTAAAATGCACCTCTGGGTTATTTGTGGGGCATAGGAATTTGTTCATCCCCCCCCCAAAAAAATATAGTCCGCCCCCCCCCCCACAAGGTCTGAGGGACAGTGGACTGGCTCCCTGCTGAAAAAGTTTGCTGACCCCTGGTCTACAACCTAGGCACTGCACAAAATGTGTGAAGCAGCTTTGGGGGCTTTTCACTACTGTAATTGCATTGTAATTACAATGCATCCCACCCCCCTAGAATTCAAAACCCAGCCTTTTCCCCAAACTATACAGCAAATGCCAATGACAACTTTCCCTATCTGATAAGGTACATGGTTCTTTTTTAAAAAAAACAACACAACAGAGTCATATTGTGCATGTATACAAGACATGCGAGTTTTATGAAGGCAACTTGTGGGTGTTTAGAGAACTGCATGAAATTATTGTGGGATGCAGGGTGTTCTGCAAAGCTTGCTCCCAGCTGGTTTGGAGGGAGAGCAAATCCCACAAACACCCACGGACATTCCTCTTAGGCGTCAACACTGAAAGGTGTTGCAAGTACTGCTGAGGAGGGAGAGATATGGCTAATCTAATCTTGGGAGTGACTGCAATGTGCATATGACATTGTTCAAGTCTCTCTTTTTTTGGCCATATTTTTAGTCTACTCTTCATGCAAAGGTAGATACGTGTAAAATAAAAAGCAGAATAAAAAATAACCAACCAGCATCAACAATAAAAATAGAATCCAATATAGCAATGTTACATGCCACACACAAGGTTATGGTGCCAGGTGAAAGTCGAAGAACTTAAGAGCCCTGCAGGATCAGGTCAAAGGCCCACATAGTCCAGCATCCAACCAGATGCTTATGGGACACTGGCAAGCAGGTCCAGAACACAGCAACACTCTCGCCGCTTGTTATTTCCAGCAACTGGTATTTGGAAGCATACTGCCTCTGACTGTTGAGCTAGAACATAGCCATCATTCATGACTAATAACCATTGATAACCTTATCCCCCATGAATACTTCTAATCCTCAGTGAAAGCCACCCAAGTTGGTGACCATCACTGCCTCCTGTAACAATTAATCCCATAGTTTAACTATGTGCTGCATACTCACTTTCACCTGTCTGGGCTAACTGTCCTAGAAATGATATCACTCATATCTGAACCAAGGCACTGGGATATTTTAAAACATATTATACAACGGCCCCAATCCAAAATTAGCCATACTGTTGAGTCCCACTGATCATTTGTCCGATGGAAATACCGTAGTCATAGGTAACTTCTTTTGACCTCAGCAATAGAGCTGGTCTGATAATAGAACTCTGTATGCTACTTGTTTATTAAATAAATATGTAAAGAGTAAGAGGTTAGCAAAACGCTTCCAGCACAATATGACGTTTTAGTAATGTACCTTCCAAAGTAAGCAAGGAACTTTTTATGGATAATGGCCGTTGGACTGCAGGGGTAGGGCTTTCCCCCATGTCAGCATTGAATTTTATATTAGGAAATGTTGTTATTTAGAATATACCTTATGACAGCATAATGTATGGAAGTGGAGCTTGAGGGTGTCTGATTTTGCTAAGTTACAGATTTTATATTGTATGTGCCCAGACACATATCTGCACACAATCATATGCATTACTATGTAAACCTAATGCACTTTGGGGGTTCTTGTGATGTCCTGTAGCCTAGATGCCCCGTTAAGTTGCTGCTTCATAGGGCTGTACAGTATGTACACATAACAAGCCCATCTCCTGTAAACAACACACCCAGTCAGATAGGTAAAACGGCCAGAACTCTTGGACTACAAAAGTTGCAATCCTTTACCTACTTAGTACTTACTGAGAGTAAGCACTGCTGACCTCAACTGATCTTATTTCAGAGTATATGTGTACAGGATTGTACTGTAAAATACACAGCTATTATTCTATCATTGGAAATCTGGAGCTAGAAAGTTTCAAGCAGTGCAGGGCTAGGAAGCTTCTGTGCCTCGGGTCACTTTACATCATGGAAAAACAGCATTGCTTTAAAGCAGGAAAGTGTATGCAATCATTTGTACTCCGCTGTTGTGAGAAATTCCTAATGTGTGCAGTGCCCACAATTGAGACGTAATTATGTCTGATGAGCTGCAACTATACCTACACCGCCCTGTGACATGTCACTCTTACATTTTTGTCTGGGGAGGCTGTAGTTCAGTGGTACAGCATCTGCTTTTCATGCAGAAGGTCTCAGGGTCAATCTGCAGCATCTCCATTTGTCTCCTGGGAGAGACATGCCTGAAATCCTGGAAAGCTGCTGGCAGTCGGTGTACCTAGCTCATACTGGGCTAGATGGACCAATGAGTCTGACTCATATAAGTCACATTTCCTGTTTCCTGTGTCTTTCCCCACACCAGAATCATCATCATCATCATCTATATAACATGCAACACTATCAAGGCCTTCACATGCCTGATGGGTCATCCTTTGCTACATCTGGAGCTGAAGAAATTGCTTTGAACTTTTGTTGAAACTGTCAAGTACGGGCTCACAGGACTACAAATATTGCTGCTCCTGCTAATTTACTAATGATTTCTTCTACGGCAGGCATTTGAAAATGTTTACTTGTTCACTTCTCTTAGGTCCAAGAATATTATCTGGTCTTTGCCAGGATGGTCCATTGATTTGACCCACTTTGTAGATACTTTAATTGTCATCTTCAGTTTTTCTGTATTATTTAGTTCCTTTTAAACTTTACACATTAGTGCCACTGGAACCTTGAGATCCATGAATTACAGGAAGGCACCTAGTACTTCCTTGAGACTTATTATTTTAGTCTGTATTGACATTCCATTGATTTTCCCGGTCTGTTTCTATTAGGGACTCTTCATGCCATTTTTAAAATTAGTCATGACCCTTAGAACTTTCATTCACTGTTTCCCAAATTTACATATGTGTGCTATTTCATAAGTGTCTATGCTTTCTAAACTCATCCCAGTAAAAATCAAACTGCTGAAACACTTAAAAACAACCTGCAAAATTCTAATACGCCTCAGCCAACAAAAGTCATTCTGGTCAACAATGCAAACTGCAAAAATAGCTTACTAAGCGAAATGTTAAAGCCATAGTCAGGAAGCAGAAGTTTCCTGCTTAAAAGCCATCCACTGGGCTTTGTGTTCAACAACCACGGTCTATGGAAGCCAACCCCAGGATATTGATTGCTGATGCATTTGACAGACAGCAATTGTTGAACACAATTGCATTCTTTATTTTATATCTTACCAAGATCATCACCAGAGGCCCTCCTCCATGTGCATAGGGTAGAATACCCTGCACAATGAGTTCTCCCCCTTTCCAATTGTATTTTACAGCAAACTGTGAGAGGTATGTTAAGCTAAAAGGCAGTGACTGGCTCACAGGTCACCCAGTGAACTTCAAGTCCAATGGATGATTTGAACCCTGATTTCCCAGATCTTAGGCCAACACACTAACCACTACACCATGTGGGTCCTCAAATATTTGTGTGCTAGCATCTAAACAGCTGAGGATATTAACGTGTGTTATCTATGCATTTTAAACCCCATTTCATGCTAAAATATAGGCATAAGTAGGGTCAGCCTACTAATATGTACTTCAGAACAGAAGGAGACTAAATACATGCATGTACCATTCAATTTTTGGGGACGCAAGTGGCGCTGTGGGTTAAACCACTGAGCCCAGGGCTTGCTGATCAGAAGGTCGGCAGTTTCAATCCCCGCAACGGGGTGAGTTCCAGTTGCTCCTGCCAACCTAGCAGTTCAAAAGCATGTCAAAGTGCAAGTAGATAAATAGCTACAGCGGGAAGGTAAACGGCGTTTCCGTGTGCCGCTCTGGTCCGCAACCCCAGAGTCGGTCACGACTGGACCTAATGGTCAGGGGTCCCTTTACCTTTTTACCTTTCATATTTAATGCACAGGTTTGTACTTGGGCCCTCAGATAGCCAAATCAAAACATGTGATATCTGTGCCATCACCAAACGCACACTTCCAACACAGCCAGTAAAATTCGAAGTCTCAGACAAGAAACTTTAAAAAACACATTTGGTTCTGCACTGCTAGCGCAAGCAGAGATATACCGGTATTAGACACCAAGTAACCGAACACAGTCACTTGGCAGCGCACAAGCTTTCTGCAGCATACTTTGAAGTACAATACCTTCTTTTTGTAAAAACCGCATGGCAGGTCAAAGATGCCTATGACACAGAAAGGGCTGTAGGAGGTCAAGGCTCACTGCAGAAAAACAAAGATAGTGGAGCAATTTCCTGATAAATTAAAAACGGGTGAAACTGGAAAGCGAGTGCTTGATGCTGTGAAAGGCAGGGAGGTGGTGGGGGACATAAGGTTACCTCGTGCAGAGAAGCCATTTCACAGGGAGGGAAGCAGGCAGCTGCCTGTGATCGGAAAACGAGGACAGGCCATTCTCTCCCCATTCCGATTCTTGTAAAACGCTCTTTGGGAATACTTGGGCCAGCTCCCTTCTCGGGACGTAAATCTCAGAAATACTTTTGTCTTAAAGGGATTAGATCACTTGCTCCTAAAACTTCCCATCATCTCCGCTTCCGAAAACAAAAAAACCGAATCCGACAATGGCGTCTCTCCAAAACTCGGGCTGCGACCCTCTGAAATAAGTCCTGCCGGGCACAAAACATCAGCCCACAACAAACCAAACTCCCTGCGGCCAGATCAACATCTGGCTGGCTGACACCCTGCCAGCCACCTACCAAGCAACTCCTGCGGCAGTCAGGAAGGAGAGCTCCCCTTTCCAACAGCGAGGATCACCGGATACAGGAGAAAGGGCGCCCGAGAGCTGCCCAAAGGAAACCCCGCTTTGTTATCGCCAGCAACATCATCCCCGCGGCCCCAACCCAGGGAAAAAGAGCCAGGCTCCGGGACTTCTCTGCCCAGCTCATCTCCCGTCGCCACCTTCCCAAAGCCGTTCCCAGAGCCAAACAACTCCCTCAGTTTAGGGTGAACCCCGAGGGCGCCGCCCGGGCTAAGTCGTCCCCCCCCCGCAGTCGCCAGCGCCCTTCCTCCCACTGCCAGGCACCGGGAAGCGGCCCAGGAGCCACGAACCTCTCCGCGGCAGGAGCGCGCCGCAGCCTCCCTCCTTGACGCGCCGCACCTTCTTCCCTCCGGCAGCCTCGGAGCCCTTCCTGCCGAGGCAACGCTCCCAGTTCAGAAAGGCGCATCTGGCGCAGGCGCAACGCCCGCCTAACAACACCCCCGCGACGTTAGGGAAGCTGGGAAAAAAGGAGAGCGGCGCGCGAGGGCGGGGAGACCCACGCCCCTCCTACGACAATGGCCCTCTAATCCGGTGTTGCTTCTTTCCCCTGTGGGTGCACAGACAATTCGCTGGAGGCGAAAGGCTGCTCTATGCGTCTCAGCCACTTAGCCGGAGCAATCCTTCTCAACCAAGAGAGGCAGGCCTTTCGTGGAGAAAGCAGCGGGCATGCGGAAGAAATGCCTGGCTTCCATATGCTACTAACTCTTGGCGCCGAAATGTCTGCACCCGTGGTTTAGCTCCGCAAGCGGCGTGACCTGGCAAGGGAACATACAGCATATTTGATTTTTTTCGGGCCGCCTTTAAATGTTAAGCCCGCGGGAACGTCCGTAGCTACAAGTATTCACCACCCACTTGAGGCATCCTCACCCAAATTTTTCTTGCTATGGGTGTGTTGCAGCTTTTTGCTCTACTGCCCCATGGTGCAGAGACACCAGACCTCGGGAAAGCAAGGAGGCTGTGCAAAAAACCTCTACCAGATTTGAAGGTTTCCTCCTACCTTATTTGTTGTGAGAAAAATAGCCCGCTTGTGTTGATTAGTGGACAGTTAATGATTGTGCCCCCCCCAGTAAATTAATAAGAAATAAATGGTCAACAATGTATCCTTAAGCACACAAAAACATTTATTGTTTGTCACGTACCAGGAAAACATTATGGGTGGAACTCAACCAAGTTTTACTCTTGAAGTTATGTTTGTTAACTTCAAAGGGTCTATAGGAGTGCAAGCTAGATTGCTTTAACATCTAGCTTTTGTTTTTGAAATAAATATAGATGTTTCAACACCTTCCCTTTTCTGGTCCATTAAATGTGTCTCTTCAGTTCCAGCACCGGAGCAGCAAGTGAGATCTTGTCAAAATTCCCCATAATATTGCAGCAGAAACTATGAAAAGCAGAATTAAACTTTGCTGTTAGGTGTTTTTTTTGTGTGTTTTTTTGTTTGCACATACTGTATGTCCCAGTTTGGTTTTTATCAAGTACAAACCTGTGTACACACATTGCTATTTACTCCAGCTCCAGTGCAGTCCCGCTGTAGGTGTTTGATGTAGGTGTTTGTACACATGACATTATTTGCAGTCTATTTTAATATTAAATTGATGTTTTTGAATTATGGTGCTGGAGGAGACTCTTGAGAGTCCCATGGACTGCAAGAAGATCAAACCTATCCATTCTGAAGGAAATCAGCCCTGAGTGCTCACTGGAAGGACAGATCCTGAAGCTGAGGCTCCAATACTTTGGCAACCTTATGAGAAGACTCCCTAGAAAAGACCCTGGTGTTGGGAAAGATGGAGGGCACAAGGAGAAGGGGACGACAGAGGACAAGATGGTTGGACAGTGTTCTTGAAGCTACAAATATGATTCTGACCAAACTGTGGGAGGCAGTGGAAGACAGGAGTGCCTGGCGTGCTCTGGTCCATGGGGTCACGAAGAGTCGGACACGACTAAACGACTAAACAACAACAAATTAATCTGCTGTTTGATCCATTTACTCTCAAACCTGCTTCCATATTGGCACCCATGGCGGGTTTGCTCACACTTTCTGGGCACAATTTCTTAAGGAAATTACAATCGTCATTGGCCATTCACTGGTACAGTATTTGATCCCAAACAGGCTTCTATTTTGTCATAAATTTATGTTGACATAGCTTAAAAACCTTTTATGATTTTCCTTTTAGTTATGGTTAGACTGGGTATAACACGGGCATGGAATATGTTTTTTTTATTCATGTGATTTACTGGTATAAGAAGCTTTGTTATAAGAAGTTTTGATGGCACTGCAAACCATTGGAGTTAATCACACGTCCACACACACAAAATTCAAACCAGCTTCCATCTGATTTGAAAACTGAAGTTGCAGTTAAGCTAATGTGAACATTTCAGGTACTCTTGCACCTGCACAGGTGATGGCTTTATTGCATAGGAGTTTGGGGAGTAGAGTTGCAGCTGTGGGGGAAACAAGCCAGGCAACGTGCATCGAGTGAAAGCATCCCCATCACTTTCTCGTGTGTACAGCAACGTAAAAATGCACCTTAAAATGCAGTGTGTGTGTGTGAGAGAGAGGAAGAGAGTGTGTGAACACCCTTGCTGCCTTTTAAGCTGCTAATATGTATGTAGCCCAAGAGGCAGCAATATTATAGTGCAACCCTGTACCTGTTTACCCAAAAGTAAGACTTCGAGTTCAACAGGGCTTCCTTCCAGGATACAGTAATGCATCCCTAATCTCTAATATAAAGTGTATACACCTTCTTAAAAACTTGGTCAACAGGAGGGAGAGAAACACCTTTACTTTCGGGTACTTTATCTGCCTAACAACTTTATTCTGTAAGCAGAGGCGTACCTTGGCTCCCTTGGCAAGGAGTTGTATCAGTGCCTCCAAAGCCAGGAGAGACCATGGACCAGAAACTCAAAAGGTTTGCTTTTCATTGGCCATCGCACTCTGCCAGTGACTTCCTTCATGGCCACCAGGGTCTGCTCTGCTCTGATTCCCCCCCATCTCCTCTGTTGGTTTATCTGTGTGCCTTCTTGCCTTCCTCCCCTCACTGCTTTCCATCTTAATCACTCAGAGCCATGGTGGAGAGGTGCAATTTTGAGCCCCCTGGTCCTCCGCCCTTGGCAGGGGCCAACCTTATCAACCCTTAGGTAGGGTCCTGGCTGTAAGCAAATTGCAGTCAATTGCAAAGCCTGCATTAATTTAAAAGATTGAGCATGTCACCACTTGTAGGCATATTACAACATTGCAAAAATAGCTTATCAGTTAAGTATCTTCCTTAGCAAACTAGATGGGGGTTGGGTGCTACGTGCTATTTTATCTTGCTTACAGATAATCCCTCTTAAACAAGGTTCAGCCACGTTGGCTAGGTGCTGTATATTGCATATTTACGCTGATGTCTGTGCTACAGTTGTCATTACAAGTCCAGTTTCCAGGGCTACCTGGTACCTATTAACCTGACCTGATTTATTTCAGGCTAGTCATCAATTGCTGTTTTAAACAAATATGTAGCTTGACAATGTAGATGTTCAAGGAGGACATTATTTGCACTTAAATTCACACAGTAAGAAAGATGTACAGTCTATTCCTACACATGTTTGCTCAGGAGTAATTCCTATGGTTCAAAGGGTTAACTTCCATGTAAGTAAGTGTGCATAGAATTGTGGCTTGACGCATTTACCCAACCGACTGAACTAGTAGCACTCATTAAACATACACACATTCAGAGCTCTTGTATTCTTTCTACCCGACATGCGGCAGAGAGAACATGCACTGAGGTTTGATTGGCATTTGGCTCTGGAGCAAATTGCATTTCTTCCTCTGACCTCTGTTACCTTGTACAGGAGCCTACATGCCTTACCAGGTATATATGTTGACATATATTTGACCTCACTCCAAGGGCAGCACCAGTAATTTAGAGTTAGGTTAGATTTAAGTTCATTTCAGCTTACTTCAGCTGCTTTATAAATCAAGCTATGTGGCTTGTTTCAAAAACAAAATTGCTCAATTGTAATGGAATTAATTCAATTATTAGTTCAATATATGTACACAAACACTTTTTAAAATATAGCCTTGAGTCCCAGAAATCTATAAAGAATGATTTCTGCCCTGATTTTTCACAGTGGCAGCTCATGCAACAGTTTCATTGCATGGCGCTGTGACTAAAAGTGAGCTGAGCTGGCAAAAGGCAACAGCCTGGGGGAGCTGTGTGAGAGGACTTGTATTTCTGGTGCTTCCAGACAGTTACTGTAAGTCAGGTGGGATTTAATCACACACTGGTAAGGTCATATTGCACAATTAAAGCTGGTTTGGAGTTATCATGCTACAAACCTGGTTCTCCAAAAAATAGGACTATCAGTGATAAGGAAAATGATGAGATAACACTTGTTTCAATACATCATTGTTTAGCCTCCTTGCAAACAAACTAGAGTGAATGCTCAATAAACCAGTATGAAAACTTCCTCTGTTTGCAGCAGAGGAGAAAATGTGCCAGCTTTGATCTCTTGACTCTCCGGGTAGGATTGGGGGAGACAACACTTCTTTCTGAAGAGTTGCTGTCCATTAGGCAATGCTGAACAGATTACCGTAACTTGGCAGGAGGCAGCTTTGTATTGTTATAAGTTTGGGGGAGAGACCGACTCCCAATCACCTCTAGATTCAGCAAAAGGGTTAGAGTTTGAGCAAACTCATAAATTCACAAGTTAAGCAGTTTGGTTAAAACTATGGAGAGGGAACAGTTTTGCTCCCTATCATTCCAATCCTGCTATTAATGCTAAAACAGAGAGAGGGTGCTTTCCAGTGGTGGCACTGCTGCTGGAAAATTGAGTCGTGGGACTGGTTGACCACATCAGACCTACAGGCTGCTGATTCACCAGCTATGATATTTGTCGTGGCACAAAATGGATGATAAGGTGACTTGTGTTGGAACAGCATTTCCTAATGATTTAAAAATATGCACATCTTCCATCTTAATACAAACAGGTTTAATGTTTGCAGTGTGGAAAGTAGAGGAGGAGGAGGTTCCTAGTCTCCTCCTCCTCCTCCTCCTCCTCCTCCTCCTCCTCCTCCTCCTCCTCCTCCTCCTCCTCCTCCTCCTCCTCCTCCTCCTCTCCACAATTGCTTCAAAATAAAAAGGATGCACACCACTTATCTCACCAAGTCACCTCTGAAATGACTTTCTTCCTGATATAACATTCCAAGCGAGATCTGCAAGATCAATAAAGCAGTGAAATAAGTGCATTTAGTCACCAACTGTCACTGGAATTTTCTTCGGATCCAATTGCAAATGCTAAAGCAGCAGTCAATAGGCATTTGGCTATTGTACAAGTAGAAAGACTGCAGACAAAGTAAACAATTTTTTCCCAAGAATACAAGTTGAGTACATACAAAGTATTTTTTGTGATTCCTTATTAAACTAATGAGTAAGTTTGTATGCTATTTTTGCATCTAAATTTGGAGATAATGCCATGAGTTATATTGTCTTTAAGCCAGGGGTGGGGACCTGTGACCCTGCACATTGTTGGACTCCAACTTCCATCAGCCACAGCCAGTGTGGCTAGCAGGCAAGGATGGGAACTGTAGTCCAGGAACATCTGGAATGCTGCAGTTTCTACATTCTGGCTTTAAATAGCCATATACCTGCTATAAAATGATAAAGCAATAATTTAAATTTGGTTGCAGTGCAGAAATGCCTCATTAGACACACCCTATGGACTTGCATATCTTTTCACAGAGCAGCAGCCTCTCCACCATACGCAAACTGTTTTTTAAGTCACCCAACAAGTTTCAAAAGCTACTTTGAAAATGAACATCTGTGTCTCAGCTGATGATGCCTTTCATGATACTTCACTGACACTGCAATTTCAGTTCATGTCTATTGAGTTCAATGGAACTTACTCCCAGGTAAGTGCATATAGATTAGCCTGACTGCCTAAATAGTCTGGTTGAGAGCTAGCAAGCTATTTACAAGTGCACAAGTGACTGCACAGATGCAGTGGGATATTTGACAGCACAGCAGCATTCAGTACGGTACATAAATGGTTGTTTTCTGAGAAATAATTTTAAAAGGCCAAGTATGTACAATGACACAATCTGCATGCTCTCCTGAACTTTGTCAATTCGGCTCTGAACTGTGTGTTCTTTAAACCACTAATTCCCAAGCAGCCAACACTGCAGTGCCAGCACACTGACTATGAATCAAGTCCTACTGAATGCAGTGGAACATTTCCTAGTATACAGGCACAGAACTGGGATACTAGTCAATTTGCAGTGAAAAACTTAATAATTATTTTGATTTTCCATTCCGATTTATAGATGAGATCTGTACAGCTTGGTCTTCTGGATATAATCCTATTTGATTGCCACAGTCCTGACCAACTTCATTAATATGTTATGTCACGAGTTTTAATTGTATTATCTTTGTGATGTGCCCTTTTGTCATTTTTTTGTGCAAATATTTGTGTGAGCTGTATAGCTATTTGTGACAAGGAAGATCTGAGATATTCACATTGTATTGAGTATGTTTGCTTATGTGTTTATAGGTTAATAAATTAACGCATTGGATAGCAACGTACCTGGTCAATTATATTTAGATCTTTGTTGGTTACTGAAATAACATTTACTGTATATCCTTTTCAGCAGCAATGCAGTTTTCATCACCTCATTTCACAGTGCCCAACCTCACAAATTAATTGCAGCAGGTTCCGTCCATTGCAATGTGCTTTGGTTCTGCATTTTGTATTACTCACATGCTCCCTATTGCTGTTTAATCTTCCAATCACAGTGCAATTAGCACACCAAAACAGCATATCCCCTAGAGAGTGTGAATCATTATTACAAGAAAAATAATAATATTATCAGTGCCCTATTATGGACCAGCAGGGATTAAGTTCTCTCTCTTGGGAGTTATGTTTAATTATGGTGTATAACTTATAGGCCACAAGTGTTAGAAACCGATAAGAGAAGGTGAAGCTAACCGTGCATATTTAGTATTCAGACAGCACTGCCCTGAGCTGTGGCCTGTAACAGACTGAACAGAGATGAAGAACAGTTTAATATATCTGAAATTGGGCATTTAATAGATCCTGCAATACAAGATGCCACTTACTGTGTATAGAAAGGCTCTTCTTGCTATGCCACACACATTAGATGGTTAACTACTTAAAAGTATTAGGATAATATGTATGAGTTCAGGGATGCCAGCCAGACTCCCCTAAATTCCTGGACCCAATAAGAATTTAAATAAGCCTCTTGAACCCCTGGATTCAGCTTGGTTTTAAAATATAAACCAGGCTAGCTTCCTCATGAGTATGGGGATCAAAGGAAAGGTGATGGGCCGTTATGAGAGCAAAAGGGAGGGGACTCTGTGCCAGACAGCAAATGGATGGGGCCCCTCCTCCAGCTCTTAGATAGCTAGCAGGACATAAGCCAGAATTTAGGGCAGAGATAAATGGTTGCAGGCTGGTAAAGGCAGCAAGCTGGAGGGGCAGAGCACAATGTTTCTGTCTGAATCCAAGGCGGTAGCTATGGGAAAAACAATACCCTTTGGGGTTCTCATGCTGTGAATTCCATTGCAGGTGCAGCTTGTATATATATGTAAATAAACCACATATCCTAAAGACACCACAGTCTCCACTGTGGGGAAAGTGCCTGGAACCCCTGGGCTCTCATGCTGCTTGGCGTTTGGGGTGCAACAGTAAGAAAAAGTGATTGTACTATGCAAGCAAGCAAGCAAACAAGTAAGCTTCTTATTTGGGTCTTGATATAGATTGTCCAATAATAGGCAACCATCATTGCAATGATACATAGCAGTAAACAAAGAAGTCCTATACATCAAGTTATTTCCTCCTTGAACTTATAGATGCATGTTGCTTTGTTTACTCCATGGGGCAGTAGTTACAATGCTACCCAGTCACCAACAATCAGCAGCAGGTCTGGGATTAAGCTTCCCACTCTGCTAACCATGGTTTATTGTTTGCCCCCACTGATACCTACAGTGGTTGATACTGATAGCTTAGACCAGGCATGGCCAAACTTGGCCCTGCAGCTGTTTTGGGACTACAACTCCCATCATCCCTAGCTAACAGGACCAGTGGTCAGGGATGATGGGAACTGTAGTCCTAAAGCAGCTGGAGGGCTAAGTTTGGCCTTGCCTGGCTTAGACCAAATCCCAACTTCAAAACAGGAAGTTCTTGGTTCATCTTCTATTTCCCAACATAGACTGAAAATTTGGCAGGCCAGGCTTGTATCACAGTACCAGAACTGTACCAGAATTTCAGCCTTAAAGAAGGCGCCTAGCTAGGACTAGGACCAGAGTTCTTGTTCCAACAAAATTCAAAGATATACAGTCTAGGGAGATATCATGCATGCAAATGGCAAAGTTACAAAACAAAGTGGGATACATCTATAATTCTTCTGGATCTTTACTTCTGTTGGAATGCCAAGGATGCATAGTTCATACAGCCTGCTCCTGAAATATGCTGCACCACAGTGAGCTCAGGGTCTGTGGTCAAAATACTTAAAGCTGGGGTTGGCTCATCCGTGTTAGCGGACCCGAGTGACATGCCCCTATCTCTCTCTCTCCATTACAGATAACCAGTGGCTGTATGTGAATGTGCTTTACTGTGTAAGGCTCCAGGTACAGAGACAATTGAAAACCTGCAAGGACATCAGTCTGCTGCCTGTAAATAACTGACATTTTTCATGTGCTATTTTGGAAACATGTATACTTATTTCAAGCCAAAAATGAAATGCATTCGTCAATTGCTTATTACATGAAGAAGGGATAGTGACTGTCACTCTGACCAAACTGCAGGAGGCGGTGCAAGACAGGAGTGCCTGGCATGCTCTGGTCCATGGGGTCACGAAGAGTCGGACACGACTAAATGACTAAACAACAACAACAACAACAACAACAACAACAACAAATAATAATAATAATAATAATAATAATAATAATAATATATTATTACTTATACCCCGCCCATCTGGCTGGGTTTCCCCAGCCACTCTGGGTGGCTTCCAACAGAAACATTAAAATACACTATTTTTTTAAACATTAAAAGCCTCCCTAAACAGGGCTGCCTTCAGATGTCTTCTAAAAATCTGGTAGCTGTTTTCCTTTTTGACATCTGATGGGAGGGCGTTCCACAGGGCAGGCGCAGGGGCATATATATATATATATATATATATATATATATATATATATATATATACACACACACACACACACACACACACACACACACACACACACATACACACACAGCAGGTCTGTGCAGGGTGGGGGGCAGCTGGGTATGCTTGCCCCAGGCCTTGGAGCGCCTGCTGGCTAGTTAGGGACTGACTGTTTTCTGAGTTTATAACTGAATTCCAACAAGGCTTCCACCCCAGGCCTCAGACAAGCTCTGCAGGGCCCTCCCTTTTGTGGATGTCTGTTTAGCACCCACTAGAAGTAGCGCGAGTCTGGCCAAACTGCAGGAGGCAGTGGAAGACAGGAGTGCCTGGCATGCTCTGGTCCATGGGGTCACAAAGAGTCGGACACAACTAAACGACTAAACAACAACAACAAGAAGCAGAAGCAGCGTGCTTTCAGTAGTTGCCCCAGGAAACTCATTCCATCCCATTTCTTTCAGAAAACAGATATATTCTTATTCAAATTTTTTTTTTAAAAAAAAGAGAATCATACCCACAAAAGTGAGGTAGGAGTTTGGAAGCTGAGCTTATTTAGGCCTCCTATTTCTCTGGTGGTTTTGTTGACCAATTTTATGGGCTTTGGTTTCACTGGATTTTTGCTATTGTTAAATTATTCATATATGGTTTTAAGTTACAAACTGCTTTATAAACAGATTGAAAATCAGTATATATATTATGTAAACAATGAAAGTAAGAATTCACAGATAACCTGTGTGATGTGTGAAAAACTTTATTTGCTGCACATCTGAGAGCCAACTATGCATTAAACTTAGTGGGTAGTGGGCATCTACTTTGCCCTTTTAACTTTTATTAATTATGAGTGTATTGTGTGTGTGTGTGTGTGTGTGTGTGTGTGCAATTCTTACTGGAGATGCAGTGCTCAGGCAGAGGAGACTTGTTAATTTCCTCCTTGGTGCAATCAGAACTAAAACCTCCTCCTCACATGATTAAAAAGCTTGTTCTAAGTGTTCTAACTGTACCGGAAGGTATTTTAGGGGCTGGGAGTGGAAGGAAAGAGGTAATGATATCTTGCCATGCACCACATTCTGCTAAAGATCCCACCTAACCATAATTGTTATCTTCTGTATCTTGTCGATTCAGTTGTCTACACAGACAGAATGAGATATGTCCCAGGTCTGAAAGGCTGTTTTTAAGTGCTGTGTGTGATTAGATATGCTATTATGGCAATATAATCTTTGTTTGGTTTTCTTGTTTTAGTGCATTTTAGTGTTTAAACCATCTACCCAAGTGGTGTAATCAAATATTGCTAAATGCAAGAAAACAAGAAAACCAAACAAAGACCATATAGGCATTCATAATATTGTAACTAATCACATACAATATCCAGAGAATGTTGAGTTATGGGGTAACAATAAATAAATAAATACTTTGTTCATAGATGACAGCAAACACTTTCAGAATTTATTATAAAAAAATTCCTTCAGAAGCACCTTAAAGACCAACTAAGATGCTACTGAAGGAATTTTTTTATTTTGCTTCGACTCTGACCAACACGGCTACCTACCTGTAACTAGAATTTATTATGAAAATGAACAAACCAATCTTTAAAGGAGGCAAGTTAAAAGACAGATGATTTGCTTATGTTGCCACACCATCAGGCCACCAAGTGTTAGCATTTCTAGAAGTGTGCATGCACACGAAAGCTCATACCCAAATAAAAACTTAGTTGGTCTTTAAGGTGCTACTGAAGGAATTTTTTTATTTCATTTCTAGATACTTAGCCTAGTATTCTTCTTCATGCTTCTACCTAAAGCATTTTATAAACGAGTAGAAAGCATTTCTTTGTAAAGTATCACTAACAAGGTTCTCAGGCCAGTTACACCTCTAAGCTGCTAGCGAAGCCAATGGGAATAAAACAAATCCCACACCCTTCCAGTTACAGCTTTTTCTGAATTTGTAAGCATACACATGTCCCACAGAAGTAAAAGAAGCTACAGTAATGGGCCAAAAACTGTGTGTGCAAGATTTCAACTTTAGTACACATTATGGATTTATACATTAGTGAACATAAAAGAGCTTTTCAAAATAAGAGCAAAACCAAAGGTGTGTTCACTAACATATGTAGCAAAATATTGTTCTAAAAAGAATAAAAGTGGATCATAGCTGAGAGATAGAGCTTGTGTGTTTCATATTAAAGGTATCAATCCTGGTCATTTTAAACTAAAAAATAATCTCAAGACTGCAAAGATCTATTTCTTAATCATAACAGTTCCCCAAGGTTCCCCAAAAGAACACTGCATGATAACTGCTGATTTACAACTCTCCCATCCGTCAAACACATAGCTTGTTGTTGTTTAGTCATTTAGTCGTGTCCGACTCTTCGTGACCCCATGGACCATAGCACGCCAGGCACTCCTGTCTTCCACTGCCTCCCGCAGTTTGGTCAAACTCATGTTCGTAGCTTCGAGAACACTGTCCAACATCAGGGTCTTTTCCAGGGAGTCTTCTCTTCTCATGAGGTGGCCAAAGTATTGGAGCCTCAGCTTCACGATCTGTCCTTCCAGTGAGCAGCCAGGGCTGATTTCCTGAAGAATGGATAGGTTTGATCTTCTTGCAGTCCATGGGACTCTCAAGAGTCTCCTCCAGCACCATAATTCAAAAGCATCAATGCTTCGGCGATCAGTCTTCTTTATGGTCCAGCTCTCACTTCCATACATCACTACTGGGAAAACCATAGCTTTAACTATACAGACCTTTGTAGGCAAGGTGATGTCTCTGCTTTTTAAGATGCTGTCTAGGTTTGTCATTGCTTTTCTCCCAAGAAGCAGGCGTCTTTTAATTTCGTGACTGCTGTCACCATCTGCAGTGATCAAGGAGCCCAAGAAAGTAAAATCTCTCACTGCCTCCATTTCTTCCCCTTCTATTTGCCAGGAGGTGATGGGACCAGTGGCCATGATCTTGGTTTTTTTGATGTTGAGCTTCAGACCATATTTTGCGCTCTCCTCTTTCACCCTCATTAAAAGGTTCTTTAATTCCTCCTCACTTTCTGCCATCAAGGTTGTGTCATCTGCATACCTGAGGTTGTTGATATTTCTTCCGGCAATCTTAATTCCGGCTTGGGATTCATCCAGTCCAGCCTTTCGCATGATGAATTCTGCATATAAGTTAAATAAGCAGGGAGACAATATACAACCTTGTCGTACTCCTTTCCCAATTTTGAACCAATCAGTTGTTCCATATCCAGTTCTAACTGTAGCTTCTTGTCCCACATAGCTATTGCATACTAAGAAGAAGTCAGCAGGTGGCACTATTATACACATATTCTGCATATTTTTCTTTATCATTCATTTTTTCAGTCTAGTTTTTATGCAGATTTACTGATACTAAAAATCATTGTGCATTTACCATATGCTGTACACTTACATTCCTTCCCAGTTTGTAAGGTAAGAAACAAAGCATTCCTAAACTGAGTGTGTTTGAACTTGGGACTCAGCAACTGATGAAACAGTTTGAACTGGGAAAACTATATAGCTCATAGTAAAACTATAATCCAAACTTATGCATGTTTAGTCCAATGCAATTCCTATTTTTTACAGTGGTGCCTACCTCTAGATGAGCAAGTTTGGAATGCACAATTATCTATCAGGAACAATAATTTAATTCAGTGGTGCTTAATTTCAAATCAACATACTGTTTATAGAAACAAAGTAAGCTGCATTATATCATGTCAGAGCATTGATCAATATAGCTTAATATTGTGGTTTGTGGACACTGTCAGCAGTTTTTCAGAAAGGATTCTTTCCCATGCGTATCTGACCATAACTTAATGGAACTCTTCACATACAAAAGATGCATTCAGATACCAAGCTTTGGTCAGTCACCACATGTAATGAACGATTAATCTTTTTATTTTATTTCCCCCATCCATTCCCTCAAGGAGGTATAGGAAAACAGTTCTTCTCCTGATTGTATCATTGCAACCACCTCATTAATTGTGGAGTAGGCTGAGTGAAAAATCCAACTGCATGTGTGGGGTTGGGATCCAGGAGTTCTCCCGCTGAGCCAAGAGGTTCTCAGCACAGCGAGGCTTTGTTTAGTCGTTTAGTCATGTCCGACTCTTCGTGACCCCATGGGCCAGAACACACCAGGCACTCCTGTCTTCCACTGCCTCTCGCAGTTTGGTCAGACTCATGTTGGTGGCTTCGAGAACACTGTCCAACCATCTCGTCTTCTGTCGTCCCCTCCTCCTTGTGCCCTCAATCTTTCCCAACACCAGGGTCTTTTCTAGGGAGTCTTCTCTTCTCATGAGGTGGCCAAAGTATTGGAGCCTCAGCTTCAGGATCTGTCCTTCCAGTGAGCACTCGGGGCTGATTTCCTTCAGAATGGATAAGTTTGATCTTCTTGCAGTCCATGGGACTCTCAAGAGTCTCCTCCAGCACCTTTGGCAAAGAGTCTCCAGCACCATGGACAAAGACAACAGGCATATAAAAGTTTTGACAGCAAGGCTATGCCGGCTTAACTCCCCTTCCTTGGCTTCAGCCAGGATCCCGCCAGCTGTGGAGAGCCCAGTGAGGATTGCAGCCCGAGTCTCCCTGCCTCAACATTTTTCTCACCGAACAGTGGCCACACATCAGACTGATTTAAAGAGGGCATGCCTGGCTGCTTTCACTTGCTCGCTGTTACAAGACCCAGCAATGCCACTTTTTTCGGCCCTTGGGCTATCATATCAGTTGCTAGGAAGCAGGGAGAACAACAACAGGATTTCAATAGAAGAAGAATAACAACAACAACGCAGCAAAGCCATTTTGTTACGCATTCAGCCGCAGTGGCCACTGCGCTAATAAAGTCATCTTTGCATTTCTGACAGGACACACTCCTTTTGCTGGGTAAACCTCAGCACGACTCCACTCTACGCTCCCGTCTCTCTATGGTAAGCCAGGAAGCTTCCGCCACAGGATTCGGAACGTTCGCTCTAAGCCTCGCCTCCAATCAACAGCGCCAGTCCCGTTGCTAGGTGACCGTTCCCAAGCTGCGGCGTGCGGAAGGAAGCTCGAGTCGCCTTGGAGACAGGGACGCTCCAGGCGGGGCGCTGGTTTGGCCAGAAGGCAGCCCTGAGTTCCCGGGGCAGCGAGCAGGAGGGCGGCGGCAGCGGGTGCGGAAGGATCATGGAACCCCCCGCAGCCTCGTGGCACGTAGCCGGGGTGCGCATTACGCCGCCCGAGGTGTGCTTCTTGGACGCGGTGCCCGGAAGACGCTACCGGGCGCTGCTGAGCATCCAGAACCTGCAGTCTCACAGTTGCCTTCTTCGCTTAATGCCTCCGGAACGACCTCAGGTGGGGAGGCAGGAATCAGTGGGGGCGGGCCGGGGGCAAGCTGAGAACTGGTCCTTGATGAGAACTGGCCTTTCCCTTTAAAAATGCTCCTTTGCACCCCTCGCAACGCGCCTCCTTCTCCTGAGGCTACTGTTAGTAGTGCCCACGTCCCCAACCTGCCCTTTCTCCCCCCTCCATTCCCCTTTGCTGCTTCACTTGTTGCCCAAAAAATACAGAACCCCCCTCCCCAAGTTCGTAACAGTGTAAATATTGGCAGATCAAGTGGGCATTTAAAAAAACCAAAGAAACCCAGAGGCAGAGCGTTTGCTACTGGAGAGTTTCTGAATAGTGTTTTGAATCAAAATCCCGTCACTGGTCAATAATAATAATAATAATAATAATAATAATAATAATAATAATATTTATATGCCCCACCCCAATCTGACTGGGTTGCTCCAGCCTCTCTGGCAGCTTCCAGCAAAATATATTTCATGGATGGGCAATGAATATATGATCCCACTGAAATCAAATGACAGTTGAATTGGAATTTGAATGGTCTTCTTCTTCTTCTTCTTCTTCTTCTTCTTCTTCTTCTTCTTCTTCTTCTTCTTCTTCTTCTTCTTCTTCTTTTGCAGTTCAAACTAATTGTGGAAAATCAAAAGAACTCTGTTGCTTCCGGGCTTCACATAACAGCCATTGTGGAATATCATCCTGATAAAGATATAAACCTTCAGGACAGGCTACTCCTTCACATAGGAAAACAGATAGTTGAGATTCCTCTAATAGGGTATGGCATTTCAACATATTAACTTTTGTTAAAACAAGGTGAAATTTTCTCCATATGATTACTGTGACTTAAAATTATTATGTGTGAAGTGGCCTTAGGGACCGAGCTACATACTAATTGCTTGTAATCAATTAATGTCCATAGTTTGGGGGGGGGGGGAAGCTGTAGGTGTGGGTGTGTAAACAGGATGAAGACTATTATTCTTACAAAAAATCCAACACTGCCCTCTGTGCTCTGAGAGGAAAACTTAAACTAATTCCAATAGACATTTCTCTCCTAGCCCTAATAATAGCTTGCATGGGCTATTTATTTTATTAAAATGATAATGCTCCAATTTTTACTCTTTGTGACATAGGGTTGCCACTTGACTGATGTTTATTACTAGACAAGCTGTTCCTAGCCACGTGTTGCTGTGGCTCAGAATGACCCACATGTGTTCTGCTACAATTCACCTCCCTCAGTGGAACAGGGAGCTCTGCACTGGTGGAGTGATGCTAGTATCACTCCATGAGCAGAAGCTAGTGATGCTGTTCTGGTCTGAGGGCAGGGAGTCTATCAGGTATAATAGTGACATCCTTAGGAATTATACTGCTGTTGCAGGAGCGGCCCTACCAGTTCAATGAAGAGTTTTGACCCAAGCTGCAGTGCTATCAACCCTTTACTGTGCTCCTTTTTGTATTTATATTTGTATAATTTTTTTGTATTTTGTATTTGTACTATTTCACTTGTGTCCTGCTTTTCTTAATAGTATAAATGAAGTCACGAAAGTTGACCAGATAGCTAAACCATCCTATAGTATAAAATGCTTTGGGCTATAAAGGAAACCTTCACCTCCAGAAGAAATGGTTCATGAAGCACCCTCAAGGTTTTTACTCTGGACAATTTGCTATCCTTATTCGTGGCTGCCACTAGATTTTTAATCTTTCCATTTTGATTTGTTAGCTCTTTACCAAAATGTATTAAAACAGTGAGGTTCAGGACTCAGTGCTGTTTTGCTGCTAGGTTATATAATGGGCACATTTATGTAAAATTAGTCATGATTTGTAATGTGAACCAATCCATGTTTACTTAGAAGTAAGTTCTACTGAGTCTCAGCGGTGCTTGTTTTCAGGAACGTGCATATGGCATTTTCAGCCCAAATCATATTGTTCTTACTGTGATTTTATCTTTTTCTCTTACTTTCTTGTACTGAATGTCTCTTACAGCAGTCATCATGAGCTCATACAATATTGACACTTTTATAATGCTATAAAATTGTTGGGGTATTCCAGTGTGCTCATTGTATATTAAATTGTGATTAATGTTTTTTCTTAAGCATAAGTAGACCAGATCCATTTTAAGAATTTATAATTTGATGAAACAAAGACATTCAAGCTAATTAAAAATATAGTTGCAACTCAATGTGATTAAATTGTCCTTAAGTTCCAATAATTAAGAAAGCAAAATGACATTTTAATAAACCTCTTATGTTTGCTGATGTTGCTGCTAAATGAGATTACATAATTAAATTCTCTGTGTATTGAAAATGGGAGGAAAGCTTTCTTTCCTAAAGCATCTTTAAAATATGCAGCCAACAAAGTAATGCCAGAAAGCCAATTAAAAGTGCAATTGTTTTCCAGATTAATCCCATGCTGCTGCCTAGAAATTGAACCTGAGATAGATTTTGGCACACTGATTGCAGACAGTAACGTAATTAATAAAAATCTAAAAATTACTAACTATGGATCATCTCCAGGTAAATATTTTCTGTGTAGCAAATTATACCAGATTTCTTTTCTGTTAACATGGTATATTGATGGGTTTCCTAACTATAGTATATACTGAAATATTCATTTTTGTCTCACAGTTCTTAGACACTCCAAAATAGGGTTATCAACTTCTGGGAAAGCTACTGCCCTAGATGGTGTCACGTGTTGCTAGACAAGGGTAGCAAAAATGGTTTTTCTCTCCTTCCTCATTATCCATTAATTTTTAAAATTTTGGGAGCATGTCATTGTATTTCACTACCCCAAAATACAATGACATGCTAGGTACAGTATGTGAAATAGGTATGTGTGCATACACCACTGGGGAGAATTCATTTTGCTGCTTCCACACGCCATGCTTGTGATTTGACTTGCAGTCTGTGGCTAAGGGAGCAATCCAAACCTCCTGCTGTGGTGGTTCTGTGGAGCTCTTGCCACCTTCACAGCCCTGCTGTTCACAGTTCGGAAAGTGAAGGGCAATGTGACTGGGCCTGATCTTTGCACCAGCTCTAGGCAAGCACAATGATCAGGTCTGCTTTGAGATCTATGTCTTCTGGCAACAGCTGTAAAACTGACTTAGGATCCCTCTGAATGTTTTGGGGGTTTCTGCTGGGGTCAGCTGGTGGGGATCCCACCAATGGACTTACTTTCAGCGTGTTAAGTAGATGGAATGTAAAGGCTGGTGCTGATGGAGTAATGTTGGCAGCAGCCTGATGGAGGAGGGTTGGGATTGCTCTGGAGTTTTCTGCTTTCTAAGAGTTCTTAATTATCTGCCAATGATTCATTTTTTGCTTCAGCTTTACTCTTTTTCTAGAGTGCTTCCAAATGCTTAATTCCTTATTAATGTGAAGTATTTGTGATTTGAAGTGCTTAGAGCTGTGCTCACTTGAGTTATGTGTTTTTAGTTCTTGTGACCAGGGCAGACTCTAGGGGTAGGCTGGGTGGCGCCAGGGCGCCGGGTTGGCAGGGGGCGCTGCTTGGCGAAGCCGTGCGGAAACCACGCTGCGCGTTGCGCCCGCCCACCAGCCGCGGGAAGAAACAGGGTGGTGCGGCGGTGCTGGAGCGATCTGCGCACCACGGCGCCCGGGCGCCCGACCTGCTTAAGACGGCCCTGCTTGTGACATAGGTTTGTCACACTTTTGTGACATTGGGAGACATCCAATTTCATTGCACAATGGGAATTCTAGTATCCCTTCTCTTCCAGCCTGTTGAATGACTGTAAGAACTGCTCCCAAGGTTTTTACAACCTGGCTCAGCATTTTATCTTTCAAGAGCTGGCAGTACTACTTTAATTTTTTTTTGGTGTGACAGAAAAAAGAGCTGCTAAAAATGAGATAAAATCCTGATGCTGAGTTGGTAGGTTCAATGGTAATCAAGTTCTGTATGAGCTTAGGTTTAGAATGCTATCTCCTCTGGCAAGAACTCTCTTTCTCTTCCGTCAGTGTTTACGCAAGTAGAAGGATAATGCCACCTGCTATGTGAAGATAGGTGTGGAAGTAAAGTGAATCTCTGCCCACATTTTGTGCTACCATGCATCAGAGTGGAAATAGTTAATTTTACATGCAATGCACAACATGCTTATATATTTTGTAGGTACGTTTGCTATAAAATACAAAGGAAATGTATCCATTTCGATAGCACCAACCAGTGGAGTGGTGGAACCCCAATCAGAACAGTTGATTAATATGGAGATTTGTACAGATGTACCCAGAACAATTAATGAGACAGCCATGTAAGTTGCAGTCTTCCTTCTGCTCAGAATGTTGTGTGACACCGATACCACTGTCTACTCTGACAGGAAGCACTGAAGCTGTAAATATGTTTAATATATTAGTGACATACTGTAGGCAGATTAGTCTCCCAGTAAAATTATCTGTCTTTCAACCCAGCTTGGAATGGTAGAAATAGGCAGCTTCTTTAAGTTTCAACTGTAAATATATGTGTTGTAGAAATGCTCTAGTAAAATATTGAGTTCATAAGATTAATAAACTATTGTAACACAGTTCTTATCTGTTCATATTTCCCCCTTATGTTCCTTCTTACCTGTTGTTTACTCAAAAGTGTGAAATTGCAGGGACGGCCCAAAGCTCAGATATTAATCAAAGCCAATATAGTGGAGCAAGTTCTTGAGCTTTTGGGTATGCCTCCATCAAACAAAATAAAATGTGTCAATTTTGGATGTGTCTATTTTGGAACCACCAAGACTGAAGAAGTTGTTCTTCATAATAAAAGCCCAGAGCCCATGGATTGGGTGGCAATCCTGCAAGATAATGCTGTTGGTGGAGAGATGGTAAGGAAACCTTTTTTGAATTATTTTTAAAAGCTTTTCAAATGTAAGCAAACCTGATGACTTTACTCTTGCTTTTCTGTCTGTTTTTCAGCAGGGTTTCCCTTCCATAGCTGTAGTCATGTAGAAGAGAGTTTTTCTTTCGGTCAATATTGTGTGTTTTTCTTATCTATATGTATCTCTTCCAACTGTGCGGGTGGAAGGATACAAAGAGCATCGAGGTCAGCATGTGGGAGTGCTTGAGCCAGGTCTCACAGGGAAGAAGATGGAAGGGGATGGAAGTAACAGAGGAAAAACATAGAAACCGAGAATCCAGGGCGCTCTGGAGGACGAGGAGATATTTATGAGGGAACAAGAAGAAGTAGGTAGAGGGAAAAGACGTGGCTCAGTTATGACAAGAAGGAGAAAGAGAATTAGGGCAGAAGAGTCTGGGGCTGCCATCCCCAGTGGCTCGCCAGAAAGAGAGAGAAGGGTGAAAAAGCAAGCAGGAAAGGAAACTACAAGGGGCATCAACAGAAGAACTGTATAAGGAAAGACGGGGTGGGGTGGAATATACAATATGAGAGACTGAGGAAGAAGGGAGAAAAGGCAGATATAGTATATAGCAAAAAGAGAGTGGAGTCCTGGGATGCAAGATGGCAATGTAATTCTTTGAGTAACTTCCCCACTAGGGACAAGAGATCACCTGGAGTTCTGCAGACACCTGTTACCTGTTACACTTCTGAAGAAGTGTGCATGCACACGAGAGCTCATACCAATGACAAAGTTGGTCTCTGTGGGTTAAACCACAGAGCCTAGGGCTTGCCGATCAGAAGGGGTGAGCTCCCATTGCTTGGTCCCAGCTCCTGCCAACCTAGCAGTTTGAAAGCATGTCAAAGTGCAAGTAGATAAATAGGTACCGCTACAGCGGGAAGGTAAACGGCATTTCCATGTGCTGCTCTGGTTCGCCAGAAGCGGCTTTGTCATGCTGGCCACATGACCTGGAAGCTGTACGCTGACCTCCTTGGCCAATAACGCGAGATGAGCGCCACAACCCCAGAGTCGGTCACAACTGGACCTAATGGTCAGGGGTCCCTTTACCATTTTAAGGTGCTACTGGAAGGAATTTTTTTATTTTGTTTCTGTAACCAAGGGCAGGGATAGAACTGACACCAGCTCTCACAGCATTGTATCACACTGTAGTATGAACAAGAAACAGAATGTGCAGTGTAAATGTGTGCCATCTCTGAAAGGTGGGTAAATAGTAGTAGTAGTAGTAGTGTACTATCTCACCCTTATGTGCCCAACTGATCACTGTGCTGTGCAGGAAAGGGCCTCTTGAAGATACAATCTCATCAGAATGGTTATTCTATACAACGTTTGGTATTAGGTGTGGTGGCACCTACCCTTTGGAACTCCTACCAATTACCATTTCTGATAGCTTTTTGGTGTCTATTGAAGACTTAATTTTCCTAAAGCCTTTTAAGTGGACATTTTTATTCTTATCTGTATTGGACTTGACATGGTTTCTAATATGTGTGTTTATTGTTAAATAGTTTCAGAGTGTTTTATGGGAAGTGGTCATTAAGTTGAAAGGAAGAAAGAATAAATAAAACACTTGTGTGTGGAAAAATACAGCACTGCATTTGGGCCTAATGTTGTGATAGGACCAAACCCTTCCCATCACCCTTACGCTGTGTGGCTTGGCCTCTGTCAGCAAGGCCTGTGTTCACACTCCTGTTTATAACAACAACAACAACAACAACAACAACAACAACAACAACAACAACAACAACTTATTTATACCCCACCCATCTGGCTGGGTGACTTCCAACAAAATATTAAAATACAATGGTCTGTTGAACATTAAAAGCTTCCCTAAACAGGGCTGCCTTCAGATGTCTTCTAAAAGATGTGCTTACTGTGTTTCCTGTGTTGGACTTTTCATTGATGTTCACATGATGTCATCTAAAATGGACATATATTCTGTACTTTGTTATTACTGTTTGATGTGTTGTTTCTCAACATGTGTGTAGGAGAACCAGCGTGGTGCAGTGGTTAGTGTTGGACTAGAACCTGGGAGATCAAAGTTTTGTGGGGATTAAATGAGGACAGGGAGAACCTTGTATGCCACCTTGAGCTCTCTGGAGAAAAAGGTGGGATAGAAATGCAACAAATAAGTAATAAATAAACCAGCTTCACACCAGTCGGGGTCCTTAAGTCACTCCTAATTTCTCTCCAGCCAAAGTGTGAATACCTTTGCATAGGATAAAGGCATCCCTGCCTGTCAACACCCCTTGGTGAAATAAAATGAAGTCTGCTGCTGTGAACAGCTAAGGGGGAAAGAGCATGAAAGGTACCCAAGGAAAAAACAATTTTACTGCACTCTAAGGCAGCATTGTGAACACACCAAAGGACTCCATGGGGCAATTTTAATGCATCTTTTTGTGTAAGCGCGAGCTGCATCCTCTCTGGGTTCCTGCAGTGTAAAGGCCTTCCAACCCCACATACTCCACCTGTCATAAAGATGCATATTTGCTAGGGCATAATAATTCTGTGGAAAGTTCTTACTTTCTTTTTTAAAAGAGCTGTATTATACCAGTTATGTCTAATAAATACAAACTAGGAGGGATCTAGTGCTAGGGACAAGTTTCTTTCAAATAATGACAGTTTTTCCTTGCCACTCTTTCAGTGCTAGACTCTCTGATATTTTATTTTTATTGCTTTTCTATATAATACAATCTAGGCTTATTCAATATGCATAATGTTTTTCTGCTCTTTTTTTTTGTCTGAAAAGACCAGCATTAACAACTGAGAAAACTTAGTGGCTCTTAATATATTTTATACCTTACTTTGTCTTACAGGGCACTGATATTCAGAAGAGTACCAATGCTGTTTTAAAAGATTTAAATCACACTGATGGAAAAGCAGAACAAGACGTTTGCACTCTGATTGCCTGCATTCCCAATGAAGGAACACTGCAGCCTGATCAGAAAATGATGATCTCTATTTGTTTTAGCCCAAAGTAAGCATGTAATGTGAACTTAATGATAATATTTATTAAATTTGTATACCACCCCATACCTGTAGATCTCAGGGCAGTACACAACAATATATAATATTATATGTATATGTGTGTGTGTATATATATATACACACACACACACACACATATATGATTAAAATTACTAGAAATTGACCCCAAATATGATACACTCCTCTCTTTTTGATATAGGATTCATTCATAGCTGAAAAAGCAGTCCTCTGACTTTTGTAATTAACTTATTTTGACTAACTGCTCTCCTAGTTATGGGAAAGATTTCTGTTTTCAAAGACAATATGGGGTATGATTGCCTTCTTTCATCTGCAGTGGGTGACAGGAAAGGGCATACCCTGTCTGGAGACCAATCACTTCTTGTCTCAGTTGCCTAGCTGAGGCCAGAGCCTGCTATTGGGGAAAAAGTGTAATACAAGAGGTGTAGTTGGAATTATTGGAAGCGGGTGGCGCTGTGGTCTAAACCACAGAGCCTATGGCTTGGTGATCAGAAGGTGGGTGGTTTGAATCCCCACGACGGGGTGAGCTCCCATTGCTCGGTCCCTGCTCCTGCCAACCTAGCAGTTCGAAAGCACATCAAAGTGCAAGTAGATAAATAGGTACCACTCTGGCAGGAAGGTAAACGGCATTTCCGTGCACTGCTCTGGTTCACCAGAAGCGGCTTTGTCATGCTGGCCACATGACCTGGAAGCTCCCTTGGCCAATAAAGCGAGATGAGCGCTGCAACCCCAGAGTTGTCTGCGACTGGACCTAACGGTCAGGGGTCCCTTTACCTTTACCTTTATGCAGGCTCAAGGGTTGTGACAGCAGCAACTAGGCTGAATGGGCAGGGGGGTGGTATCAATTCACATGGAGCGTTATGAAAAGAGTTGTGTATTTTTAGATGATTTGGAAGTTGGTACATAGGGAACATTCTTAGCATAGTAACAAGTGAGAAGTCAAGAACCAAGTATTTATTATCCTGCACAGTGAGTGAGGTAATGACCCTGTAGGAACACCCCATTAATTAGTGTTGCTATATTGATGTTGCATAAGAAACCTTAATTGCCCTACTTTTTCTGTTTAAACTTGTTAAGACATTAACAGCATATATTCTCCCGCCCCCCTTAGAAACATAAATGTAATTGTGAATTTCAGAATGGTGAAAAGAGACAGGGGGGACCTCTGCAAAACTCCACCGAGGCAAGATTATGCTCTCTTTCTGAAATTTGAAGCTATAAGAAGCAAAAATGACTTCTTGGAAGCAGTGGCTGGTGGTGACAGACCTACAGATGGTATGGCATTTCTAAATATTGAATAAATGGAATGGGCTTAGAACTGTACTTTTCCCTCTGTAAATTTCCAAGAAGAGTAATGGGCTTGCATAAAATAAACTATAATTTGAATACCTAAATTAATTGGAAAACTCCCACCTCTGCATGTAATAAGAAGGCAGGGGCGTAGGAAGAGGCAGGCGATAGGGGCGCTCCGCCCCGGGCAGCGCGATCCCGAGGGTGCCATCGTGGCTGCCTGCCTCGCCCAACTGGGCACCCCGCCCCCACGGGCTGCGCGCCATACCTCCAGAACGCACGCCCAGCCCTGCCCCCGCCTGCTCTCCGCCCCCCCGGTGCCGGAGCATGAAGCTCCGCCACTGTAAAAAAGGTGTGAATTACATACCTTGAGGCTTGATTTAGGTGGCAAGAGTGAAGCAACAGCAAATTAATGCCCCCGTCCCCACTCACTCCATTCTTCGGCTGGTTGGCTCCCTGAAGAGGCAAGGCTTTCCACCTCTACCTCTTCCCTGCCTGAGCCTCACTTGGAGAACGGGCCAAGGGCTACCTTCCTCAGAGCAAGACATTTTGGGCAAGATGGCCGAGAGAGTGTGCCTGTGCCTCTGCCATGTTTTGCTGTGATGAAAGCCATCTCACCAAAAAAGTTTCACTCCGAGATAGGATCCCCTTGGCATTTTCTGAGAGTAAGGCTCGGGTAGGGGTGAGGAGGAATTTCTGTGCACATGTTGAATAATTCAGGGTCTCAGCACCTTCTGTGGCCTGCATGTCAGGAATCAGGCATTCCTTGCTATCTCTCCTCCTTTGATGACTTCTTAGGGATGACTGAGAGAACCCAATTAATTCTGTACTGGCTGCAGAAGGTGTAGTGGCTGCTAGGTACCAGCATGCTGTAATGACATCATACATTATTCTTTCCATGTAAGGTCTTCTGGTTAAAGCATGACAAGGCAGTCCTCCAGATCCCGCGCCGCTGATTTCTGGCTGAAAGGCTGGTTATCCTGCAGGAATCTGCATACGTTTGGGGTCTGTAATAGTATGTGGAATTTCCCCAGGTGTTTTCACCAATCTCTTGTGCTTGGTGGCTGCCCACAACAAAGACACTTTTCTATCCTAGATACTCGTCAAAGTTTGAGCCCATGTATGTTCAGGAAGCAATGACTTTTGGAAGCTAGGCATGTGCTGTTAGCGGCTGGGGTTTTATGATGATCTTGCGCCATCTTTTTTTTAAAAAAATCTGATTACAATTGGGCATTTTATGTGCATTTATCATACAATGTGTCTTGCCTCAAATTTCTGTACATTGATACATGTATGACTTAATCATATAAAAGGGGGGCAAATTATATGAAGACAGTCTTTCATTATCTATAAGTAAATTGGTTGCTATATTGTCCGTCTTTCCACTGTAAATGATAGCATATCCTCTTATCTGAATGCTTTTTACAGAAAAGAATCGTCATCAGGTTGAGTTGGCTTTGATAGGCTCAGGGCTTCCAGTCATTCTGACATTCAAACCAGGACCAGTTGTTAATTTTGTGGAGTGTTACATGGGTGAACATACAGATATTGTTTGCACGCTCAAGAATGAATGTGATATTCTTCCTGTATCATTTGCTTTTCGTAAGATTGCACATTATAATATTTGTCCTGAAAAGGGAAAAGTAAAAGCAAAGTCTACACAGGTACTATCTTTGTATTTTTCTTTCATCTTATGCAGCATATATGTGGTTAAATTTCAAAGTGCTTTATATTGTGAAGTGTTGTGTAGTCCAATAATGTAAATTTAAGTTGCGGCTAAAGCAGTATTACTGTAATGATGGCATGCATTAATGATTGTTACTTAAAAAAAATAGAGCTTGCTTTTAAAGTATTTATTTACTAAATTTATATACCACCCTTCATCCAAAGAACTCAGGGTGGTTCACAAGATAAAAATACAAGATAAAAGCACAAATAAATAGAACAAAAACAAAACAAGAATGCTCCCCCACAAGCAGATTAAAAAAGTTGTAGAATATTAATCAGCCAAAGGCCTAGTTGAAGCAGAACATTTTCACCTGGCGCCTAAAGATGTATAATGACACTCCCTTGTCATTGAGAGATGGTTTCTGAGATGCATGAAATTTTACTCCTTTTTGCTTCTCTTGTCTTCCTGCTTCAAAGCAGTTACAGAATTGTTACTTTATCCATTTCTTGTCCACAAGAAGCACCTTTTACTGTTACGTACATAGATGAGAAACATTCTCCTCTCTCTGGCTAAAGCTAACTATCATAACCACCTTCTTTCAACCCATCCATTCATCCACAACCCTCCATGAGTATATAATGAGAATGCACCTGTTACAACTTTTTACTCTACAGTGGTACCCCGTGTTACAGATGCTTCAGGTTACAGACGCTTCAGGTTACAGACTCCGCTAACCCAGAAATAGTACCTTGGGTTAAGAACTTTGCTTCAGTATGAGAACAGAAATCGTGCAGTGGTGGCAGCGGCTGGCCCTATTAGCTAAAGTGGTACCTCAGGTTAAGAACAGTTTCAGGTTAAGAACAGACCTCCAGAACAAATTAAGTTCTTAACCCGAGGTACCTCTGTATTCTATTAGCAGTCATTACCCTTCTTTCTTACATTGGTTGCCTATCAAACTCTGCATCAACTTGAAGCTTCTCTTCCATATTTTTAAAGCCATATATATCTGGTTGCATCTTCCCTTATTTCCTCTTTCTTTTCTTTTTTGTCTACCTAATCTGCTGCCAAACTCCACTCCGATCTTGATGCCTTCTTCTTTGTAGCCAGTGCGGTGTAGCGGTTAAGACGGGTAGACTCGTAATCTGGTGAACTGGGTTTGTGTCTCCGCTCCTCCACATGCAGCTCCTTGGCAGTGGCGGAGAGCAGGCGTGCTGCCCCCAGGGACGTGGCGTGCCTTTTGGGGGCAGGGCACATCACCTGCGGGGGCGGGGTGCCCAGGATGGGCGGGCGGAGCCGCAATGGCGCCCCTGGGATCATGCTGCCCGGGGTGGCGTGCCCTCACCGCCCCCATCTTCTTACGCTATTGCTGCTGGGTGACCTTGGGCTAGTCACACTTCTTTGAAGTCTCTCAGCCCCACTCACCTCACAGAGTGTTTGTTGTGGGGGAGGAAGGGAAAAGAGGATGTTAGCCGCTTTGAGACTCCTTCGGGTAGTGATAAAGCGGGATATCAAATCCAAACTCCTCCTCCTCCTCCTTTATCTTCAGAATATCATGTTATTGGCCTTTTATGAGAACCTGCCTTTGCTGAATCTTTTTACTGAGCCAACACACACAAACTTTCTCACTGCCACCTGAGCCTCTCTTGTCCTTCTGTTCATTAGCAACCATTGGCTTCTGTTTCCTCAACTTCTTTCTCCCAATTCCTGTTTATGCACTTAAACTACAGGCCTCTAAACATCTACTCAGATGCAAATCCTGTCAGGTTCAGTGGGCTTATTCCTGGGTAAATGGTTACAGAATTGTAGTTTTCAAGTTCATTGTAAGGAACCATGCTTGCTGTATAGTGTATGAAGCAGTCAACAGACTGTGAAGCCTAAGTAGTTGGATAGGGATGTTTAAGAGAATTTTTACTAAAGTTCAAGAAATGAAAACTATTTATTTGAATGCTGGGAATTTAACATGCTGGTGTTTTTTTTTAAAGAAACAATGAGTGAGCATGATGTAATATTTTAAAATGCCTAAACATCTGTATTTATTTATTTTTGTCTTTAGGATATTTTATTTTCATTTATTCCACGTCACGTAGGAACCTTCACAATGAAGCAGGTGATAGATATCATTGGTCCAGTGGCAAAAAAAGATGGCCTACCAGCACTGGAGATCAAACCTTTCCATCAGACATACTTAATTTTTTCTGGTGTGTGCAACTCTGTAACCAATAAAGTGGTTCTGAAACCCAACCTTGGTAAGTTAGTAAGAGAAAGAGGCTACAATTTTAACGTGTTTGAAATTACATTTCTGTCAGTTCTTTTATGGGATAATTCAGACAAATGGTAGACAGAGGCTGAAATGTTAGAACTAGTATTTGGTGACTTTGGCATGGTAATTGGTTCAAATGCTCTGATAATTAATTGGTGAAGTTAGTCACATGTCACCCTGTGGCTAGGGATGGGTGAGCAGCCTCCTGCATGCCCCGAAAATGAATTGGGGCCCCTTGAGTGCTCTAGTTGAAACTCAGAGCTTCTTGAGAGGAGTTGATGTTTGATTTGTCTCCACCTGTGGATCTAACTCTCCACCCATCTGCCTGCCCACCTGCCCCAGTGGAGAAGTGGCCTTGAAGGTCAGGACCAGGCCTAACTGGCAAACTGTTTTCTTGAGCTTGAATGGAGGCTTTTAAAGAGCAATTTGAGAGTTCTGTCAGGTAACTCATATCTGTTGTATTCAGAATGTGTGTGGTCTGCTTTGATCCCCACCATTGCCCTCTTTCACATGTAATGCTCAGCCAAACCATGGATTAACACAGGTATGAGGAAACTGTGGCTCTTTAGACGCTGCTAAACTACAACTCAAATCCTTCCTGGCCATTGGCTGGGGCTGAAGGGAGTTGTACTTCCGGAATCCCTGGAGGGCCAAAAGTTCCCCACACTGACTTTGGATGAATGAGCAAATGTGCACACTTTGGGAGAGATCACTTTGCTCCTCCTGTGCGATTGCCTCAGGTGGCACATGCTGGGATGCAGCTTGTCTGTTCCTCCAATTGTTCTTTGTTGGGTGATAGAGCCCTGCCCTGTACTCCTAAGCTAGCTTCCTACCTGAGGTGCAGAGGACATTATCTAGATGGCAGTCTTGAAGTAAAATCCACCTGTCACAGTCCAGTCAGCTTCTAAGTGTGGAATGAGAGGGTTGTCGTCATGTACTTTGCTTCAGGCAGCAAAATGTCCTGAGCTGTCCCTATATAATAACTCAGGGGTCCCCAGACTTACCGGGCTTTGGGCCGGTTCCCACCGCGTCGATCGCACGGCGGGCCGGAGTGCGGGGGAGTGCGCGCCCGTGCGCATGCGCACGGGTGCTTACTGGCGCGGCGGCGCGCTTCCAGGTCGGAAAAAGCGCCGGAAATCGTTTGTGCGCATGCGTATGGCCCTCCCCCGACCCGGAAGTGCACCAGAAATGACCTCTTCTGGGTCGGGAGAGGCCCATACGCATGCGCACAAAGGATTTTTGGCGCTTTTTCCCGACCTGGAAGAGTGCTGCCGTGCTGCGCGCCGTAAGAGCGGGCGGCGGCGAACGGCAGGGGTCATCGCGGGCCGGATTGGGAGCCCAATTGGGCCGCATCCGGCCCCCGGGCCGTAGTTTGGGGACTGTAATAACTCATATAAGCACACTTATAAAACTAGTCTAGGAATGTAGTCCTTCATTTTTAGAAACAAAATATGTTTGTTTTAGGAGTTGAGTTTTCTGCAGTTCAAGGGAATAAAGATGATATCTGATACACATATAATTTATTTTTATTTAAATTCTAAGGTATAACACCACAGATTACCAATGAAGTGGGAGTATTTGTAGCTAGGAAGGCGGAACAAACCACTGATGTTGCTCCAGTGGCACTTCTTAAATCAGATCGGACACTAATGCATGCCCACCGGATAAAAAAGAAATTGAGCAATGCATTGGTAGCTTTTCCTAATGATCGTCAAGCCAGCATAAGACCTGCTGAACTGCAAAAGGATTACAGGTAATATTGAAAAAGCGATAATGATTTATAACTGTCAGAGCTGGTTCAGATGCAGGTCAGTAAAAAGATGCAGAATTAAGCAGTGTAGTTAATTCTTTATTTAAGAAAATGGCATACAGCTCAGCAATAGCTCCCAACAGGACTTGCCACCATAGGGCAGTTGCCTGGACTGATGGTCCGTGCCTTTTACTTCCTCTAGGTCTCATTTCTGCTGAATGTTTCCCAAGCAGCTTCAAACTACCTTGGGGACCCTGTAATCTGTGCCCTCCCCCACCCTATGCATTGCCCTGCGTGTTTATGGAGTCAACAGAGGGACCCCCCCATCTCCTTCAGCCGCTGAGTCTGAGCTGCTCCCTGAGCCTGTTGCCTCTTCAGCATTCAACCATTCCTCTCCCCAGTCTCCCTCTGACCTCTCCTCAGTGTCCCACTGTCACCACCACCAGTCACTGGGCTCTAAGCCTTCCTCCTTTGGGGCTCCCCTTGGGGGTTCCCCCGCTGGTGCCTCCCACCCCTCCTCCTCATCTAGCCAGTCCCTAACAATAACAATAATTAAAATATCACCTTGAAGGTGACATCAAAGACTGTCCATCGTATAGCACAACAGGACATCCCTTTTCTCTCTTCCCACATGTCACTCTCCAAGTGCCCTCAGATCTGTTCCAAATAGCCCCCCTAACTGCCCAGGCCAGATTATTTTAGGCAGTGGGAAGAGGAGAGGAAGGGGGAAGATTCATTGCATGAATGGAAATCTCTTGTGACATTGGGTGCTATTTTAAATATTTTATTTTGTAGCCTTTAATGTTTGTTCCTGTGAATTAAATATATAGTTAACCCGAATTCAAGTGCAAGTGATTACTGTTTGTGTTGAAATATATTTTGCTAATATTGGATTGGCTCCAGGGTGATGGTTGTGCAAACAAAAGGGCTTCTGTTCAGGGGAGAAAGGAGAAACATTCTCTCTGCAACCCACCCCACTGGTGCTACTGCATGCTGCTCCAGAAGGGCCCCCAATTCTTGGGAGCAGCTTTTGAAAAGGCCCAGTAGAAGGGGGAATATGCAAAGATAGCTTCTTTCCTCCTACCTCCAATGCAGAGTGGAACAGCAAATGGCAACAGTTCTATGTTAGGATTGTCTTGGCAAGGTAAAATGCTAGTAATGATCAGTGAATAAGGGAGGTATGAATAACTTATTTATATAGCAAAAGTGGAATTGTTTTCAGTATCCGGCACACATTTAAATTGCTCCTGCTCTAATGAGGCTGCATTTCTTTTCACACATTTAGGACTATTTTCACAAAGGTTGCCAGATACAGTTATTTGGATCCAGAGTTTTCTTACACGTTATTTGAAGAACTGGAAAAGCAAGTGAATAAGGATTACTATGCAAGCTATCTTCAGAGTTTAAGACAGCGTCGCTTGCATAAAAAAGCTGCTCGGTAAACATTGCTTCCAAATAAACTGCCAAAATGCTCAATCACTTTCCAGATTTATAGCGCTATAGTTTTATTCTTCGTTTTTCTAAAAAGCTACAAATCCCAGTATGAATAATGTATAGAAAATGTGACTTAAAGGTTGAGAATAATTCTACGTACCTGAATGGGTTTGAGAACAATGAATCCCACGTGAGTGACATTTAGAAATTCAGATTGCAGTCCCTGGTGATCAGCTGCTTCCTCCAGTGTCAGCTAATTGTCTTGTCATGTGTGGTTACTCTTCCTCCCTCCTTTCCTCCACAAACTCCATTGGACTCTGAGATCTATCTATCTATGCCAAGTAATTTGAGGAAGACATGTTTGAAATATATGCACTGTGACAGGCTTTATAATTAAAAGGTAACTTGGTGTAGGTTAGTATTTAATATAATGGCTTGCCTTGGGAAATTTCTCTCTCTTTCTAGTGAATTAAATTAATCAAAATATGTACTCAAAATGTTGTAACTTTTCACAGTGCATTTACTTTATAGCTGAATGTCGCTTCTTCTCCATACTTCCAACTCATAGGATCTTTAAATCACTTAATAATCCTGTGGATATTGGGTTAAAACCAGCATCAGGCTTGAAATCTCCAAGCTTTAAAATTTTACAGGAGGAGAAATTGGAGGAAGAGGTTGCTTGTGTAAGGAGTAGCTTATTAACTAGTCAACAGTTAGCAGAAATGGAATCTAAAACTTCAGCCAGAGAGGTAAGCTAAATATGTTTGAAGATTATCTTGCTTACTTACAGCTTCTCAAAACATTATGTAGCCTCATCCCATCTATGTTTTCTCAACAGTCCTGTTAATTTCAGTGTGATTGCTACCAGAAAAGTGGTCCTAGAGCTGCAGCCTCTTTCTCCTCTAATGACTTCTGAAGATTAAGATTTATTTGTGTATTAAATATTCCTGTGTTGCCTTCTTGTTGTGGTTCTGGGTACCTTGCTTCTTCTGGTAGTGTTTCCTTTGCCGGAGAATCTAATTTTTCCAGATTTTAATACTATTACTAATACCTCTGGTGAAGATGTTGTCAATCCTCCCCAGATACACAATGCAGTTTTATAGTGTGTACTAGTTGTACAAGTATGTACAAGTTTGTGTAGGGTCTATGATAATGAATGTTGAACCATGAAACACCCTGCTTTTCCATGCTCCCTTATTGCGTATTGTAAACTTCTTTTCGAAATGTTGATCGATAAACAGTGCCCAACATCTCATGCATGTGAGTGTTGCCTTCTGCCTTCCTGTTTTCCCGGAAATGAGCTGTCAGCCGACAGAATATGTTTCCTCTCATAAACCTGTCCTCCTGTTTACTTGTTTACCCAGATTCTATGGACTGTGTTCAATACATTTGAAGAAAAACCTAACACATTCATATATTAAGTGGTTATTCTGTTGGCCATTTTTACAGGTGGGTGATGGACTTAACCCTGTACCAACTTTGCCACAAGAGATTGAAGACTGTAGTTTAATTTTGACACCAAAGCAGCTTCATCAAATATTCATTGGTAAAGTTTCTCCTTCCTTTAAACACAATAAGGGACAAATCATGTATTGATCATGTTCTTATTTTTATCTGTAGGCTGCAATGAAAAGGTTGGGGTATAAATAAATAAATAAATGGTGATAGAATTAATTAATTATAAATTCTGATCCTAATTCTTCACAGTAGAAAAAACCATTTTTTAAATTTAAATCTACAGTCACATCTCTTTCCCATTCTTTTCAGGCCCCTCTACCATTGACTTTGGAGAGGTTTACGTGGGTTCTACATCTACCAGAAAAATGCATCTGGTGAATAATCTCCCAGTCCATATCTGGGTACAAGTAGAAATTGAAAGTGAGGAACTGCAACAGACCAGCCCTTTGTTTCACGTCATTCCACCTTTTACGAAGACTTATATTCCAGTTGTGCTTGAGAACAAGAAACTGGGAAACTTTCGAAAGTAATTTTTCTTTTTTTCTTTTTAGGGTGGAAATAACTTTTGATTAAAGCACTCTGAGGGAGGAAAGGGTTCTTATGCATTTTGTCTTTTTATATAAATAATATTTTTTTATTTTTAAATTTAACAAAGAAAAGGAAGGGGGGAGGTACAACTGTGAATTGAAAAGCAAGCTGATATTTGCACAAATATTTTATACATGTTGCCTTGACCAAATTGGATGACTTATTTTTAAAGGCAGGAATCTAATAAAGTTCTGTGTTGATGTCACTGTCAGAGCCGTAACTAGGTGATCTTGCGCTCCTGGCAGAACCACCCAGATTGCGCCCCCTAGCCATGGACAAATTAGCTCTTCTTTCCACCTGCCCTCCAACCCTCCCTCCACCTATTCAATTTACCCTCTATTTAAAACCATTTCTTATGAGGCAATAATTGATATTTTTATTTATGGATGTATTTTTAGCTGATTTTGTGCTCCCCAATTGCCTGCTCCCCTGGCAGGGGCCCGCCTCGCCACCCCCTAGCTATCGCCCTGGTCACTATATAAGCATATGCACACACATATGCACACACATAGATACATACCTGCACGCACACACGTGTGTGTGTGTGTGTGTGTGTGTGTGTGTGTGTGTATGTATTTATATATATATATGTGTGTGTGTGTGTGTGTGTGTGTAACATTTAGGCGTCAATCATATGCACACTTGAAAGCATTTGCATTGGATTTTATTTAAAAAAACTTCCCCTTGATCCAAACACCTTTTAAGTAATGCAAGTTTTAAAATAGATTCCTATTTCTGATTTCACCCCCCTGAAAAGGGGTCTTATAATTTACAAAGCCCAGTTTTTTAAGATGCTCCAGCGTTTGGTCACAACTAACATATACTTTGAAGAGTCGGACACAACTAAATGACTAAACAACAACAACAGCATATACTTTTGCAAAGTATTTTAAAATATATTTGACTTAACATGTTTTTACGATCGTCTTCACCACATGTTTCATTTTAATATCTTACATGCAATCTCTTCTGCATTACAGGTCTTTTGTGTATTCAGTAAACCAGCATCACACTGGACATGTGTTAGTGGTAGCATTAGTAGTACCTGTTGCTTTGGAAATTTCTACGAGGGAAGTGACTTTAAGTCCTGCCTTTAGCTACTTAGCAGAAACTGGATTTAGAACAACAGTGACACTCTACAATCGTGGAAACTGCCCTGCAAAATTCACATGGAAGCCTGTAATTACAGATGAAGGAATGGCATTTTCCATATGCCCAGAGCAAGGTAGATTATATTATGGGACTATTTCAAGCAGTGATAAAATAAAGTAACATGTGATGGGCATATGCTGCAATTTAAAGTGTTGAAGGAGGATGAGGGGAAGCCCTCTGTCACATTGGCCACTGTGCCTCAAAAGGAAAGTCTATACAGAAGTGAATAGGTCTATTCAAAATTTGGGGGCAGATATGTTTGCAGGTATTTAAGGTACTCCTTTATTTATTTCTCTTACCACATTTTCTTTCTCCCAAAAGGGCTGCATACATGGTTCTCCCACTGCCCATTTTATTTTTGCAGCAACCCAGTGAAATAGGCTAGACTGAGAGGTGGTCCTAATAGCGTTGTAGAGTTCGAAGGGACCCCAAGAACCATCTAGTTCAATCCCTTGCAATACAGGAATCTTTTGCCCAACGTGGAGCTTGAACCCATAACCCAGGTCTTCCATATTGTGGTCTGACACTGACTTCATGGGTCAGTTACTAACCTGATGAACTGTTAAAAATTAGGGCTGCCACTTGCTTAATGACATCTTAGTTGACTAACCAGTCATAATTACTCTGCTGCCTTTGACCACATAGCTAAGATTGTGGTCCAGCATCATATAGCTAGTGTTGCTAAGCAGAATAATATGAATACCCAACCTTTTTATTGTCTCCACACATACACACACACACACACACCACAAAGGTAATCAAAAGCTTTTAAGTATCAGGAAAGGTGAGAACTGCATTCCACAGAAAGCAGACAATGAAGCAGAAAGGCTTCTTACCCTCTGTCTATGGCCAGCAGTCACCTAATAAAAATGGTGAAGGGCTGTTGTTGTTTTGTTCTTCATTTACCTAACCTAGCAGAGTTACCTAAGTCTTTGAAATACAACAGGTTGGCTTTGGAGCATTGCCTGATTAATTCAGATTCTATTTTTAATCAATGTGGAATAATTTGACAAGTTAAGATTTTACTTTTGTACACTATGCCATTTTTTGTGGTTTTGAAGCCCAGACTCTATAACAGTATTTCTTAACAATGTGTATTCACAAACTTGAGACTTGGAGAGCAGAATTTAAGCTAAGTTTCCCAATTACTTTTTACCCTCCATAATCTTTACATTTTTAGCAGCTGTAATATATTCATTTTCTTTATTAATTTAGGTGTTGTAGATGCCTGTCAAGATCTAGAGTGTGAAGTGGCTTGGCACCCAAGTTTCTCTGCTCCAACAAGAGGAGAATTTGATTTGTGTGTGCATCAGGGAAAAACCCTTAAACTAAAATGCTTGGCAAAGGTAACATTGTAATCTTTTACTATATGGCTAGTACTTTTTCCATGTGGCCTGTGACTCCTTATGATTCCGAAGAAGGGCTGTAACTCAGTGGTAGACCCCATACTTTGCAAGTCAGAGGTCCCAGGTGAACAGTCCTGCCCGTCAGCATTGACAATTCTGAGCTAGATGGAGCTAATGCTTTGACTTGGTGTAAGGCAGCTTCCTAAATCTGGTTCGAAATGACAACTTTAAATAAGTAAAATGAAATCTGTACTGCAGCAGAATTAACTACGGAATGTTAAAATAAAACCGTGCTGCAGCTGTGCCAAGGTACCATTCTCATTCAGAGAAACAGTGTTGTTTTTTCTTGATTTAAAAAAAATCTAACACCCTTTTCCTTAAAAACTATTGTCTATCTTTATTCATGCTCACATTCTAGCTTCCATGAGTAATGGGAATCTGAATGTGTGCTGGAACAAGTGCTCTGATGGTAATGCATTATTATTATTATTATTATTATTATTATTATTATTATTATTATGTTTTCTTTCTCGATATTAGCTTGGCACCACCAGTGTTCAGTTTAAGGAAAAAAGGATCACCTTTAATCATGCTCCTCTGCATTTGACTACCTGCAAGACAGCCATTCTCCAAAATGTAGGACATAACCATGCGTACTTTCAGGTAAGGCGTACCCAAAGTGGATAGCATTGTGCATATTGCTGTGTGTTCTTGCCTTCATAGCCCAAATCTACAGCTATTGGAGTGCTCAAAAATGGTATTTCAGACCACATTGTATGAGATGATATTTCTCCCACATTGTATGAGATGGGCATTCAGAACCTTTTTATCCCAGAAGGCATTTTATCATTATTCCTCTTGTTTAACTGAATCATTTGTTTCATGATTATTTTAATTCTTATGAGTTTTGGATGTGAGATATCTTTATTGTTAGTATGGTTTATTTTTGGTAACCTGCTTTGAAAATTTGATCAGGAAGGCAAGAAATAGATGTGAGAATTTATTTTCAGGGAAACCTAATATTTTATGTTTTCCTTGGCAGGTCATTGATGCCAATCCTCTTCCTGGAATGATTATATCTCCCTTTCAGGGTGTAGTACCTGTTGGAGGACACACTGAAATCAACATCTATTTCAGACCAAATGCATTAATGAAATTCGATAGCAGAGTAGAGGTATTAACATATTGAATAACTATCTAAAACATTTGCTTCGCTTTTAAAAAATACTCATATTTTGATATGCAAATACATTTTTTTGGGGGGGGGATAATGCCTGTGAAGCCTAAGATTGCATTGATTGGCTGAGCTTCTGTGATGCAATGAAATATTAATTCAGATTATATCTGCTGAGGACGTAAAACGGTCAACGATAGAATCCTCAGCTTCTGTGAGGATGATTAAAGGGATGGTTTGCCTTGAAAAATAACAATCTCAAAATAGGGTCAGGAAAAGCATGGATTGATTGAAGATTAGAAACTTGAGTGGGAGAAGGTCTTAAAAGGCAATCAGTCCAGACTGGTGAATGGAACAGAAAATTAAAATGGGGGATATCAGGAAACCATTCTCGGAGACCCCAGCTAGTGAAATCCTTCTCGGACAATGAGACCCCAGAGATAGGAATTATGTTATGTTCCATGACTTGACTTGAATCAAGCAGTCTAATCCGCTAGGGAGGGAGAGGAAGCATCACCTGAGCTCAGTTGTTCCAGGCAGGCTTCCTACACCAGGGAGAGGAGATGCAAAGTAAGAGCATATGGTTCCACTGCCTTCTTCTCATATTTTAATCATGGTTAAAGGGAACAGGAGTGTTATATTTGCACTGTTCTCTAAGGGGGTGGCTTTTAAAAACTAACGGTACCATGCTTTTCTAACTCAAAACCAGAATGTAATGAGATTGGGGTTGGGCTAAATAGGTTTCTAGAGTCACTCCCGAACTCTAGTTGTAAAGACAAGCTTAGCCCTGACAGTACTGTTTGTTGGGATAATGGCTAGATGTTATGGCCAAGTACTAGTGATTTGTTTGCTTATTCCAGACCAAATACATACTTCACTCTTCCCCACTCTGCTGTCTTCCATATTCTCAATTTGTAAACATAAATTTGTAACATCAATTTCTAAACATAAAAAACCCATTCTGACGAATTTAGCTTCAGCAATGGCTGCACTATTTGATATCTTAGCTTGCAATTGTTTGTACACCTGAACTACATCAGTATCATCAGTTACATTTTAGAAAACAGTTTTTGAAATGCTTTGTATTAATACAATTGAGCATGGAAGTTCCACATTAGAAATATTGCTTTGCAAGGGTGATATACTGGCAAAATATGTTACTGTTTTATCTTTTTTCCTATTAATTAGATAGCTGTCCGGCATGCAAAATATTTGGAACTTAGGGTTGGTGGATCTGTAGATGTTCCTGACATATATATCAGTATGGTAAATATGTGACATTCTTCACTGAACTTACTTTATATGTATTAGATACATAGAATTGGATCTTGTGTATCTCTTGTGTGTAAGTGAACTAGGGCACCATCAATGAAAAAGGCACTTTTTTCTGTCCTCATTTTATGGGGGGGATTTAAGCATGGGCTTAAATGAGTTTAACACAGGCTGGATTGTGCTTTTATGTAGGTGTTTGGAAGCTGAAAACAAAGAATGGTGTTAGCTGTGTTTATGCTAAAATATTGTACTACTTACAAAAATATGTAGAGATGTTGGCAAACTTCCAAACTTCAGTGGTGAAAACCTTCTTCAAAGGAGATGGAAACTTTTTAAGCCCCCAAATTCTTCTACAATTCAGATCAAAATTTAAACCAGAGAATAATTTGGAGGCTTCTCCTCTCTCCCAAAACGTTCCCCTGTGCTTAACAAAGCCAACCCCCTCCTACCTCCCGGAGGTGTATCCTCAGCATGAGAACAGAAGTGCTTATCCTTCCAAGGATTGGGCTCTTCCTTAGGGGCAAAGTGCTATGGCATAGGTCCAGAGGCTGTGTAATCTTGTTTTTACTCTGACAAGACAATTTTTTAAAAATAACTAAACTAAATGTTTCATTTCTATCCAGCCTTTGTTCCACAGTGATACTTGAGGAACAGTACATACGGCATTCTCAGGTGGTCTGCCATCCAGGTGCTAACTCAGACCTGCTTGGTGTCAGTGAGCTTGCTACATTATGAAAATATAAGGGACAGCTACCTTAGTTTGTAAACCAGTTGAGTAAGGCTGTTTCCCAAGATTCCCTTTTAATGACATAAAGCTATTTTAAATAAAGCAGAATGTACTTTAGCAGTAACATTGGCTTAAATAGCTTAAATGGTCCATATATACATCTTGATGCTGATATTGCCACACTGTTTAAAACTGCTGAGAATGTGAGGCAATGAACGGAATAATAAACTACTGCCATGCGTTCTGTATTAAACAGTGGGCTACTCAGCTTGATGCTGCTTCTTCAATATGGCTTTTAGCAGATTTAGCTCCTTACCTTTGTCCTAGGTCATACCAGTGCTTGTTATTTCTTCTTTTTAAAGGACTCATTTTGCTTTCCCGGGGTTTATGTTGGCTCTACGCAAAAAATTCCATTCCTTATTGAGAACAAAGGAAAAACAAGGGCCAAGGTGACAGTGGATTTATCCAAACACGAAGACTTTGAACTACATTTTCCTTTGCAGTCAGGTATTTATTTGTTTGTTTTAAAGGTAAAGGGACCCCTGACCATTAGGTCCAGTCGTGACCGACTCTGGGGTTGCGCGCTCATCTCGCATTATTGGCCGAGGGAACCGGCGTATAGCTTCCAGGTCATGTTACCAACATGACAAAGCCGCTTCTGGCAAACCAGAGCAGCACATGGAAACGCCGTTTACCTTCCCGCTGTAGCGGTTCCTATTTATCTACTTGCATTTTGACGTGCTTTTGAACTGCTAGGTTGGCAGGAGCAGGGACCGAGCAACGGGAGCTCACCCCGTCACAGGGATTCGAACCGCCGACCTTCTGATCAGCAAGCCCTAGGCTCAGTGCTATAATAAGTTGGGAAAAGTTGTCTGGGTAAAAGAAGAAAAGGCTTAAGCACTTCTACACAAGGAAATATTGTGTAGTTGCTGCATGAATGGGGAAAAAAAGGAAAAACACTTCTCTAATGTTCTACAGTGGTACCTCAGGTTATGAACTTAATTCATTCCAGAGGTCTGTTCTTAAGCTGAAACCATTATTAACCTGAGGCGCTCTTTCGCTAATGGGGTCTGCTGCTGCATGCGCGCCTCTGGCACACAACTTCTGCTCGCATCCTGGGGCAAAGTTTGCTTCCAGGAGCATCTACTTCCGGGTTAGCACAGCTTGTTACCTGAAGCGCTCGCAAGGAGGATGGTATGTAACCAGAGGTATTACTGTATAGAAATGTATATAAACATACATCCAGCGAGTTAGTAAAGTTCTTCTTAAAGCTTTTCACATGAGAATCCATGCCAGTAGTCCTCCCCGTGCATTTCTGAGCACCAGGAAAGGGCACAAGGAGAAGGGGAAGACAGAGGATGAGATGGTTGGACAGTGTTCTCGAAGCTACCAACATGTGTCTGACCAAACTGCGGGAGGCAGTGGAAGACAGGAGTGCCTGACGTGCTCTGGTCCATGGGGTCACGAAGAGTCGGACATGACTAAATGACTAAACAACAACAACAACAACAACATTAGAGTCCTGGCTTTGCATGAAATTATGGTGGGGCAGAGGAGCATAAAAGAAGGCAGGTTGCACAGCATCAGTGGCCGTAGCTAGAAGAGGACACTGAGAGAGGAAAGTGGTGGGAGAGGTCTCAATAGATGGAGAAGGGAGGGTGGTGTTTTTTCTTTTTAACACGGGGAAATAGCAGAGATGGAAGCTAACAGAAGAGCTGTTCCCAACTCCCTTCTTGCTGTACTAAAACATTGTTTTAAACTGCCACTTTTTTCCTCAGTGTCTTCCCCCTTTTTTCTGTCTCTGCTTGCTCTACTCAAACTTCTGCTGTTGTTTAAAACCACAATTTTCCTCTCACTGTCAGCCTCTGTTTGCTCTGCTCAACGACCTGCTGTTGTTTAAAACTGCAGTGCCTATTCATCCCTGCTGGCTTTACTCAAACCTATGCTGTTTTTAAAAATCACTATTTTCCTCTCTGTATCCCTCACTTATAATCATATGTCTCCCTCTTCCTTTCCTTGGCTGCCTTATGAGAGAGAGAAAAAGGATGCCGAGCTCTCAGATATTGCATAGTAGTTTCACACAATGTATTTCCCCCCCTAGTACTCTGTGTTGTCTTCAGTATGATGTTCCAGATTCAGTATAACAATTTAGAACAGACATTTTTTTTAAAAGCAAACCCCCATATATGTACAGCATCCACAAACTTAACTGAACCTTCTCTAATTGAACAAGTGAACTGACAGGTTTGCTCTTAAGTCTATTCACCTTAAAGGTACAGTAACATATATCACCCCAGTGTGCGTAGAAAGAGGGCTGCAGAATAGGAGGGAGGCAGCAATATGGGTGGTGTGCGTGCAAGGGGCGCTTCCACCAGTTCCTTTACCAGTGCTTAATGCTGGATCCACCCATGAAGTTGACTTTTGCAGCCATTTTTGTTTCTGTTATGGAAGTCAAACCATTTATTTCAATTATTGATGCCATGAGTCGCATGGAGACACCTCAGGCTTGCTGGATGAAATTAAGGGATGGGAAGAGCTAAAGGGAGGCTAATGGAGTCTTGGAAGGAAATTAGCAGGCTGGAGTGGGCCCCATTTGGGCCCCGTGAGATTTGTCTGTGGAGGATATAGAAGCTGGATCCTAGGGAGGGACCCAGCATGCTATCGCTGAGTCATTCCTCATCCACCCAGCCCAAAGTCCTGGATCTGCCTCCTGCACCACTGCTAGTTTCTGCTATGGAAGAGGTGCCGGATGTCAAGTCTGACTCCGAGCCAGCACTATCTCTACCTCTGTTATCCAGGACACTGTGGCTCCGGCTCAGCCCACTAGGAGGATTCCCCATTTGCTTGCCCAGTCCAAAGTTGCACCGTTTGCTACACTTGTCAAGCCTGCCCCACTCCTTTATAATGTGAGTCCAAGCTTGCCTAGCCATACCATGCACCTTCTGTGCCTTTGACCTTTGGATTCTTGCAGAAATCCTATTCTGAATTTAAGTTCTTCATTCAGTGAGAGCCAGGACAATATGGTGAATTGTTTGGTTTGATCTCCTCTTCAATACTTTTCTAAACTGGGAGTCAGCACATGCCGCATGACATAATGGAACCAGGATACTTATGATATGGAAACTTCATGAAATTATTATACCATCAATTCACAATGTGACAAAATTTACTTGGATTGTTTTTGCTATGTCTGAGATGAGTCAACTTCCCTTGTATCAAGCCGCCCTCATTTTTGCCTGTTAAATTATGTTAGCCAGAAACCATGGCTGACATAGCAAACCATTAATAGCCTTCAGAAAGACCACTGCTGTTACAGAAAGTCATATACTGTTGTTCATGTTTTTGATATTTTCAGTGGACTTTGAAGCATTTTAGATTCAGTCAAGATCACTTAAGGTTGTTTACTTCTGTCTTTGCCTATAAGCATCACTGCTGCTTATACACCACAGGGAATATGCTTGTTCTGCTGTTGATGGCTGAGGTAGAATTGTGATAGTTGAAGAAGATGATTGTAAATACATACGAATACTGTAGCAATTGTAGCTATTTACAAAACAGTTTTGAATAATGCCCCCTGTGTTCTGTGAGAGGCTTCAGCACTCTCTAAAACATCTCAAATGTACACCCCACTTAGTTTAAACTTCCTGATGGGTTTGTTTAGGACATGAGAGTCTAGGTTTTCAAGTGTAAGATTCAGAAACTGGTATTTCACCGCATATATGTTTTCCTCAGCCCTGCTTAAATGATGCATATATACAGTCTTCCAAGAAACTAAAAATTGGACATAGCCAATTTTGGAGTTAGTTTTCTACCTTATGCAAATTCTTTTTGTTGTCACCCATCTGTCTTGAGAGACAGTGGAATTGGAGTATGCCTCTGGGGATGAAGTCAAACTTCACAATGCACAAGCCTGAGCAGTTTGTATGCAGGTCCTGGGTTGCCCTGATGACAAGACCCCCGTCTCAGCTTCGCTGATGTGGTTCCACAGGAAAGCAGAGCAATATGTTTGGCACCAGCTTGGCTGCAGGAGTTACTGGAGTGAGATGTACAAGGCACCATGCCGCCTTCTTAGGGACTCCACTCCAGATTTGTATAGGCCTGTTCTTCTGAAGATTTCCCACAAGGCAGAGGATGTTTAGGATCAGAGTTTTTCTTCTAGATGGGCTACCTTTCCAAGTTGATGGGCCCTATCTGCCTGTCACTTCACTCTACAACACTTGCAGAAAACGCCTTCTTGACTGTTGGACCCACTGTTGGTCTCATCTGCTCAATCTGCTGGAGCCTGTCTTTGCATGCAAGGGGAAGTCCCTAACTCATGGAGGGCTTGAAATCTATCAGCTACACTCACCTGGTTTAGCTGGCCATTCATAGCCATTTCCAGGGAGTGATTGCTGTCACATGCTGACAGCTACTAGGGGCCACAGGTGAGAGCTGAGTGCTAACGTGGACAAAATACCCTAGAAGGAGCACGAAGTGTCCCTCACCAGAGGTACTACCCCTACCCTAACAGCAGCGTTTCTCAACCGCTGTTCTGCGGCACAGTACTGTGCCGCCCGACGCTGGCTGGTGTGCCACGACGCCTGGCGGCCGCCAATCTTTCACAAGACATTCCTCCCTGCAGGGAAAGAAAACAGGAGCAGCTTACTCGCATGTAAGTGGCTGCCACTTGCTTTCCGTGCAGGAAGAGGGGACACGCGGGGCTTTCCTCCCTGCAGGGAAAGAATGCAGCAGCCGCTTACTCGCATGTAAGCAGCTACAGCTTTCTTTCAGTCCAGGGAGAGGGGATGCACGGGGCTTTTCTCCCTCATGGAGCTTTCCTCCCTCCTCCCTCGCGGAGCTTTCCAGCTTTCCTCCCTCCTCCCTCCTCCGTGCAGGGAAATAAAGCGGCACCCGTTTACGCGCGTGTAAGCAACTGCCGCTTTATTTCCCTGCAGCTTCTTTCTTTCTCTCCCCACCCCCACTTGCCTCGGTGCCTGGAACAATAGAGTGCGAGTGGAGCCGGCTCTGGGCTGCGCTCCCTCCCCTTCTCCCTCTCTCCACCTCTCCTCCCCTCCCTCCAAATGAAATCTACCTTAGCATGCCTGCAAGTAGGTGCATTTAAACATCTGTGCATTTAAGCACTGTTGTCTCTCTTTTGGCTTCATTTACTGGTATTTAAAAAGCGGGGAGAGGAAGAGATACAGAATAAATTACAGTCATAATTATATAGTCAATATAGGGCGGCACAGAGTTAATTTTTTTAACTTTTTTAATGGTGGTGTGCCTCGTGATTTTTTTCATGGAACAAGTGTGCCGTGGCCCAAAAAAGGTTGAGAAACACTGCCTAACAGCATATACGACTTCTAGTGTAATGTAACATGTTCATGTTGTTGACTGCATTGTTATATTTTTAAAATAAAAGTATTATATGTATTTAAATAAAATAAATAAATAGCCACAGTTAGCATGAAACTGACTTATATAGTTCGATGGGGTAATTTTTCTAACGCAATAGAATTCAAATATGGGAGAGGTAAAAATGTTACAAAAAAGTCACATGTATTGTGTTAGAAGAAGTTAATGTAACTAGTTTCCTGGGACTTAGCTACAATAGTCAAAAAACAGCTTTTTGAATGTGTTAGAAACATGCAACACCAGATGGCACTGGAGAATAAAAAAGATTCTTTGCAATTTTCCGTAGCGTTTTGTTGTTGTTGTAACGATTTCATTTCTGACTTCTTTATAGCGTGTCTCTCTCCCCCCCCCCCGTGTGTAGGTCCACCCCTGGCGTGTTTTTTGCTTGAAAAAGTATGTGGGACTTTTTTTTTTTTAACTGCAATAGGTTAACATTAACTGTGACAAAAAAAAAATCAGCTCAGTGACTAAAATCAGTAGCTATTGTGGAATATTTTTGTCCACAGTTTTTTCATTCATGACACAAAAATTGTAAATCCTAAGTGGCTGGAATTTGGGAACATTGTTTACTACTGTGCATGTGACAGTAAATAAGGAGAGCATGTTAGTTCAATTTATGGGTAAATTCTTCAGTGAACAGTGATCTTGAGGTGAAATCCAATTCTTTTTTTTCTTGCAAAATGGTAAAACTAGCAATTCTGGAAATGACTGTGGAACCACTTCCCTAACTCATTCATTTCCCCCCTTTTCTTAATCTGCCCTGAGACCTGCGGGTATAGGGCAGTATAATAATTCTAATAATAATAATAATAATAATAATAATAATAATAATAGCATAGTTCTATAAAGGTAATCAGTACAAATGGTAATAGCATATAAAACACACTCTGTTTTCTGATAGATGCGACACCAGATACTTCCCGTTTCTATACTGCAATTATAAAAGAAAATTCAGCTTTGGACTGTTCACTGAGTTTCACACCAAAAGAAGTAAGTATACGAGATAATAATAAGCAACCATTTTTTTATCATGTGAAAAAGAGTTAACTTGTAATACTTTAAAAAAACCCTGCTGAAGTCATCTTAGTCACTAAATTACTACATAGCAGCATGTATAGCAGTGAAGCATGTACCTTGTCGTCATACCTTGGAATTCGAATGGAATCCGGAATCCAAAACGTTCAGAAGCCCTGTCGGGTGTTTGACTTCCAAAAATAGTTCACTTCTGGGTTTGCATCATTCAGGAGCCAGGACGTCTGAGTACTAAGGCGTTTGGGATCCAAGGTATGACTGTACATAAAGGGGGAGGGATAGTAAGGGGTTTTTCATGGTAATTCTTATTTCTGTTTGTTTGCTGCTCTGAGGAAGCTGCTAGCAGTATTCCCACTGTGCCTGGTAGGAATTGTTAGCCGATTCCCTGCTTCTGTTGCCTGAGAGTCCACGTATTTACCTTTAGAAAACCAGTCTTTCTAGGTAAATAGCCTAATTTGGTATCCCTTACTGCCAATAATATTATTTGTAGCCAAGGTCCAGGAATTAGTCAGACAAGATTTTTTTTTAATGCCATATGATTGGTCTTTAAATATTTACACATCTGTGCATGATGTACTGATTTGCAAGTAAGCATAATATGTGGTTTTTAAAAGGAAGGTAGGTAAAAATATTAAATTGCTCTATAACCAACGATCTGGGAATAGCGCTGTTCAATGAAGAGTGTAAAATATCTCATTGTAAAGACTTGAAGTAGTTTTTATTAAATGTGTTTTGGGTATGCCAAGTGCTCCAGTCCATAGGCAAAATCTTTGTTCAATTCAGGCATTCCCACACACACAGTGTGTGTGTGTGTGTTTTCTGTATTCCTTTTTGTTATCAGTGAAAAAGTGATGACTTTTTCCCTCTAGGTGGCAGCATATGACTTCAGTCTTCCAATAAATATTAACGTTGATGAGGATGAATCTTCACTGGTCACCAAAAAAACAAATCTTTCTGGTTCAGCAAAGCATATCATTGTCCCACGGCCTCAATTGTTGACTATACCTACTAAAGTGTGCAAAGTTCAGGGAACTGGTAGGTAAACCTTAGAAACAACATAAACATGTGTGCATATCGTAATATAGCTCTCTTGCCTCCCACCTGCACCCTTGAGCTTTTTCTTGATAGAAGTGGCGAAACCAGCTGACAGAGCTGTGCCTTGACAGAGCAGTTATCGCAGTCAAGTGATAACTTGGATGTCTGTCCTGTTTTAAGAGCCACAGTCAACATTGTACTGATGATGACAATAATGTCATAATTAAACAGCAATATAGCTGAGTGCATAAATAAATGTACATAAGTAAAATACACAAAAACCCAAGAAGCAAACTCTATACAAAAAAAAAATCAAAATGCAACTTCAAAATGCAACATAATTACAGTATGTATCTAGAAAAATCTCATAAATAATGCAAAAAAGCTCTTACATATAATCATACAATTACCAAAATAATTTGCGTACACACTACACAAAACTAATATAAACATACATCCCTACACTCAACAGGCACGCTCTCCTTGCACTGGCCACATCACTCAGTCCACTCAAAGATTCTACAACCAATTATCATGCACAGAAAAATAGGGACTGATGTAATTTTCAGCGGCAAGGAAATGATGCTAGTAATCTTAGATGCATTTAAAATATAATAAACTTTGCATCTTGATTTGTACACATCATTCTATACTTGCTAACTCTGCAGCCTCTCCCAGCCATTTTTCTTGTTTTTCTTGTTTTAAACAGTGTCAACTTTTATTAACCACAGGAAATGATGGGTCAGCGTGGAAAAAAGTGACTAAATAACTTTCATTCCATTTTGGCTCTCTTTAGTTTTGAGTGCAACACTGGGTATAGGGAGGAGACATGTTATAAAGAAGGATTTCCCTCCAAGGCTGCACCCAGACTGGCAGTTTTACATGTAACTGGCTACCAAAAGTTACACAGGCGTTACACAGTGGTTACATTCAGTGATCAAGCACTGATTGTACCCCATTTCTCTGTGTTCTGCATCCCTACCAGGGAGTAAGCCCGAATGAAAGTAATGGAGCTTATTCCTGAGCATGCATGCATAGGATTGTGCTGTAGTTGTTTGAACCAATCAGGAAAATCCCTGAAGCTCTTTAGTCAGGTATAAGCTTTATAGCACAATGTGCTATGCCAGTGCAGTGATACCTTGATTCTCAAACTTAATCCGTTCCTGAAGTCCATTCCAAAATCAAAGCATTCCAAAACCAAGGCACGCTTTCCCATAGAAAGTAATGCAAAATGGACTAATCCATTCCAGGCTTTTAAAAACAACCCCTAAAACAGCAATTTAACATGAATTTTACTATCTAACAAGACCATTGATTCATCAAATGAAAGCAATACAGTGGACGCTCGGGTTGCGAACGTGATCTGTGCGGGAGGCACATTTGCAACCCGCAGCATTTGCAACCCGCGTCTGCACATGTGCGGGTCGCGATACGGCGCTTCTGCGCATGCGCAAAACGCGATTAAGTACTTCTGCGCATGTGCTTCTGGGTTCGGCACGGAGCGCAACCCAAGAAGACGCAACCTGAAGCAGCTGTAACCCAAGGTATGACTGTAATCAATATACTGTACTATAAAATAAATAAGACAGTATTGTAGATGATAAAAATTAAAATTATTTTTTCCCTTACATGCACTGATGATTCTCATTGTTTGGATGGGGGGCTTTTATCCATTTCAGAAGTCACACAATCAATCAGTAGCTGATCTGGGTTCCACACAGTCACAAAAACAAATTAACCGAATAAACCTCAAAAACAAAAATGCAAAATAAATAGCAAAAACAAAAGAGCCAAACTTAATCCATTCCAGAAGTCCATTTGACTTCTGAAATGTTCAAAAAAGCAAGGCGCAGCTTCTGATTGGTGCAGGTGCCCCGGAAACAATAGCCAACAGCCGCATCGGTTCGGCTTCTGAAAAATGTTCAAAAACTGGAACACTTACTTCCAGGTTTTCGGTGTTTGAGAACCAAGGCATTTGAGAACCAAGGCGTTTGAGAACCAAGGTACCACTGTATAATGCCACCAAATACAATGCCATAAGTGTTGCAGATTTTTAGGAATTGGGTGCAAGATACCATAATATGATATAAAGGTGAATCGGTCATAAGACATGCCTGATAGGCTCTTGTAGCAGTTGGTCCCCTCTTCCACCAAGCTTTTCTTTTTTCATTGTAATAGCTAGCCTTAATAATGATTACAATGCAAATGTGGCACACTAACTCAGAAGAAAGTCATTTCAAAGTGTGCATAGCACCACAGCCTTAAAAGTATTTTATCAAATTCTAGGCTGTATATAGTACTTTTATTTCTTTATTTCAATGCAGCAATTACTCTATGAAATAAAAAGTAATGCTATTATTTCTTTCTGTTTCTATTATTCCTTTAGCTATACTTAAATTTGAGCAGCAAGCATAATCAATACACTTTTTTGTAAAAATGTAAGTGCCATTACAATAATAGAGAGGCTAATAATGGGTTTATGACATTCTGTAGTTTCAGAGAAAATAGTATGACTTGAACTCTCCATCATTAGTGAAAATTACTTTTCGACTATGATTAAAATAGATGGATTTAAATGCTACTTCAATTCAGTTTGACTTAATTAGCAGCAACTCTAAAGCACTTCACATTGTCTTTGAAGAATACTGTATTTTTTGCTTTAAATTCATTTGAAAAGAAGGAGATACTGACCTCCTCATGATAGGTATACGAAAAGACATCCCTTTTATTATGCTTTAATGTTATTTTCTTCTTGTTATTTTGGGTGCAAATTTAAAAGTTTAATGCTCATTATATGTAGGTTTAATTCAGACCTTGTAACCTAGTCCTGCATACCATAGTTTCAAGGCTGGAATCAGGCTGTAGACTCACACAATTTTACTCTTTTCCTTTCTCTCCTGCCCAGGTTTCCTCCAATACTTAATGATTTTCTCTAACCAATAGTTTGCTATGACATCTAGATCAGCAAACTACAATTAAGACTGCTTCCAAGTCACGGTTTGCAAATTCTTCAAATTATGAAGATTCAGATGTCTTGTGGCTTGCAAATTTATTATGACATAAGCTTTTGTAGACTACTCTCAACTTCCTCAGATCCATTTTATAATCCAAAACTGACAAGTTTTGGCGGGACAGGATGTAGGAGAGTGAGGGCACAGTGAAATGATATTCAAAAAGAACAGATAATAAAAAATGGCAGCGACTAATTAAAGTTTACTTGCTCATCATAATCTGTCAGAAATGCCCTTTTGCATTCTATGTAGGACAAACAGGTCAATCTCTAGACAAAACAATAAATTAACACAATCTGATTCAGCACTGACAGTACCCAGAAACCTGGAGGGGGGAACATTTTAACCCTACCAACACCCTGCAACCGACCATAAAAATGGCCATCCTTGAACAAAGGAATTAGAACTCAGCAAGCAATCCAATTTTGTCACCTTGGATTGAGATTATACATTTTTATTAAATTACAAGTTTTAATTAGCTAACGAATGGCAAGGATGTTTGTGTTAAAAGCAACATTGCTTTGTTAATTTGTCACTGTCATTACTGTACTTTGCTTTCCTGTAATTGTCACTGTTTGTTCTTTCAGCGTATCGTTTCTCTTTGACTTCACTCTCATATAGCCAGGGCCGGCCCACCTGTGAGGCAGGGTGAGGCTGCTGTCTTGGGCAATAGAAGGCAACTGTGGGCACTCTGCCCGCTCTGCTGCCATTGGCAGAGAAGTGGTACTGGCAGCAGCACTGGTGAGATCTTGCGAGGACTTGCATAAGTCCTCGCAAGATCTCACCAGAAGCCTTGCAACCCAGGTAAAAGAGGCTGTGGCAGTGGAGTGGCATGGCAGCAAATTCTCATTTTGCATCAGGTGGTGAACAGGACACACCACCCCTCCATATGGCCAGCAGCAGATGGGAGCATACCAGGGAGTGGAAGGAGCATGATGGTCAAGTTGGCATGGCACAAACATGCCAACAGGAGCACCAGATTGGCCCAACTGATGTGATTGAACCATGCCATTCTTGAAGTGCCCTTCCTCCTCTCCATCATGGTATGATGCAGGATTACACTTGATGAAATGGACTGTGCTCTATTATAATTCATACCGGAATAATGGTGTTAGCCTTCAAACTACTCAACAATTCTGTGGCAAAGTTGCCACAGTACTCTTTGTTTTGCCCTTCTGTAAATGGGCAAACTATGTTTGAGTTGGGGGGAGGAAGTGAAGAAGAGAGTCCAGACTGTGAGAGCCTGTGGCATGTTCTTGTGGAGGGTCAGATTTGTGACATTTGAGGCAATGTCTCAATCAAACAGTGAAAGTAAGTCAGTTCCAGGAACGTCTAAGTGATTATAGATTTTAAACAAAGGATACTTGCAGAAGCATGTGTCCAGAGCTTAAAAATAACTATGTGTATTTTTTTCTTCTTTCAACAGTATTACAGCCACCACTGCAAGTTTCTCCTTTAGAAATCATATTTCAGTATTGTAGGAGAAGTTTGAAGTTGGGTGTTATAAGTGACAGCAGTAACATAAAGGTAGGTATGTTACAGAGATGATTGGATCTTCCAGTTCTGCTTTACTCTTGTTCTGTAGTGAATCATTAAACGGAGGTACATTTATTGTTCATGAGAAATGTGCTTTCTGTTTGTTAAATGACAAAAGCCTTGGTTAATAAAAATATTTTCAGTTTGGGTCTGAAACTCAACCATGAGGGAAACAGATGCATCTCTAAGAGGAGATCATTCCAGAGTTGTTGCTACCATAGAGGTCTTTCTACACATCTTCTCACTTGACATTCCAGTGGGGACCACAAGCAGACAATCCCTTTCCTGATTATTTTAAGGATCAAGTTGGCTGGTATTGGAGGAGGTGCTTCTGCAGGTTATTTGGACTCTGGGCCATTCAGGGCTTTGTAAAACATCACTAACACATGGAATTGAGCCTGGTAGCACACAGAGAAGCTAGTGCAGAGCTTTTAGGAATGCTGTACAATAATACGAAAGTGAGGTCACTAGAACATGTGTTACTGATGTCAGGCTATCCTGATCCAAGAATAGCTGCACTGGTCAGCCAGTTGTAGCTGGAAATAGGCACTCCTTGCCACCAATGTCACCCGGATCTGCAATGACAACCAAGGTCAAGGAGTGCACCCAAGCTGTGTACTGTGTATTGGGGGGACAACGTCTACTCCATCCAAAACAGGCTACCTTCCAAGTTCCTGGACTGAAGAGCTGTCTATCCGCAGTACCTCTGTCTTATGTGAATTAAGTTATAGTTTATTGCTCTTATCCATACTACATGGTAAGTACCATTATGAGCTCTAATCTGTGTTTGGTTATTTTCACTATGAGACTGGATCTACCTGTGCTCCAACCGTTGTTCAGCCTGTTTTATAGCCCAGAGTACCAAGGAACATTCTGAGCTTCACCAGAGCAGAGAGGGCATTGTGGAGTGATCACATTGATATCCTTACTCATTTTGCCATTCCACAACAAGACTTAAGTCTATTGAAGCAGGAGTCAACCAAATGAATGACATTTCTGGGGCCTACCTCCACATTTCAAGGAAGGATGGCCACATATGGTTTTTCCAGTTTGTTACCACTAGTTCCACTTCCAATATCAAGTGCTTTGTTTAGGACTTGCCTCAGCTCCATGAGTTTTCATGGACTTGTCTGTTGCCTTAATAACATATTTCCAGACTAAAGGGTTTTGTTTCCATCCATACCTGGATGACATCCTGATGTCACTGTTTTTGTGTGATACAATTAAGTGTTGCTCTTGAAGTTTTTCAGTTGTAGCATGGTGTGGTGTGGAACTGTGTGGCTGCCGTCCCAGCACTGATTTTACGCCAGCTTTCCTGGACAGGTCTAGGGTGGCACAGATTGACAGCAAAGTTGAATGTGCTGTAGCAACACTGGTATCAGGAGGACAGCTGCATGACTTTGCTATCATATGGACTGCTACTGAGGTTTTGGGAACATAAGCTTGAAATCTGAGCGGTGGGACATGACTTTGTGAACTCCAGTCTCCTGAATGTTAATTAAAAACAGATAAGTATATCTCGCTGCAGTAATGAAAGTAATGGCCCAACTTTTTCGTCCACATCTTTCTGCAGAAGCTACACCTGAATAACGTCTCAAAGAAACAGATTACTTGGAGATTTGATCTTGATGCTGCTGGCAAAGCAGTAGATAATGGCATCTTCAAATTTAGTTTGTTTACTGGAGTTCTCTATCCAGGCCAATCTACAGTTGTTACCATATGTTTCTGTCCATGTAAGTATTCCCCCAAACCTGATTCAGTTTGCTCTCTCTTTCTGTATTTAAAATTAATGCTCTTTGTTTAAGCTTCCGCCTTTGAAAGGGTTTTGAAGACTCTGAAAAGCAGCAGCACCATTTATATTTCCTATTCTGTTTTAAAGCAAACACAATTTTCACTGAATGTTTGCAAAGTAGTTGATTGGTACCAGAAGAACACAAGTTGTAAATTCTGTATGCATAAACAACCATAAGCTAGGGAGGTTGACTTGATTCTGAACAAAATTTAATTTGCTGATGCTCAGAATTGCTCCTATCTGTTGTCTTATGAAAAGTGTACTTGCAATGTGTTTATAGGAGCTCGGGAAACATCAGTTTCTATCTTGAAACAAATATGCAAGCCAGGATGAATCAGCTGAGCTCCACATTCCACCATGCAGGAACTGGATTTTGGTCTGGGAAATACTAAGAAGGAAGTCAAGGTTGCTTTGCTGCAGCCTCAGACATTGCTGCTTTATTGCATAACATATTCGACATAGTCAAGGGCTTACAAGTCTCCTGAGACTAGGCCTGTGTCATGGATAATTCCTACTAGTACAGCTGTGAACTCACCTCTCTTTTCAAAGCCAGCCTGTCTAAAACTTTGCTTGCTGTGCATCTATGGAATGTTTGATAGAGATACTACAAAGAGAAATAGGGTCTTAGCACTTTCCTTGCTTACTTAGAACATTTTCTGTTGCTTTATGTTGGAAAGTTCAGTAATGAAAAGGGCTAGTGATAGAAACATCACAAAGTGTGTATTTATAGGAACAGGGAGCTATAGTTTTATCAAGATTGGTACAAGCAAGTTAACTGCTAAATCAGCCATTCAGTAAGTCCACAAAAATAATTACTCCACTTTTCCCTGTCCTGTTTACTTATCCATACATTTTGATGATAGTAGTATGTCAAATAAAGGTGAAAAAGATACCGTATTTAAGGCTTTCATACCTAGCTGCTGGGAAGCAGTTTTTGCTTGACTAGATGAAGAGTAGTACAAGCCTGTGTCAACCTATGAAGATATTAATTGTGAACTTGCTCACTACTGATGTTGTATCAAAAGTTGTCAAAGAGAGTATGTTATCTTTTAAACTTGGCAAGAATGAAGTAAATGGTAAAGATCTTTGAAGTGAGTCATTGCCCTTCATAAAAGCTGGGCCCCTTTACAAAAACTTCCAGCTGGTATAAAATGCTGCAGCTAGGCTAGTTACCTCCAGCACACACCTCCACTGCTTAAAAACTTGCACTGGCCTCCAATCAATGTTCTTAAGACTCATAACAACTTAGGTTCATGATACCCCTGTCCGATCACTGAGATCTTTGAGGGAGTCCCTGTTACTGGTTCCCATGACTCACATGCATTATTCATATCTAACACATGCTGTGTGTTCAGCATTCTAGGTCCAGTTCTTTGGACCTCTTAACTGAGATCAGGCACGCCTCTCCTTGATGACCCTCATGTGTTTGGTGACCACTTTTTAAAAATTTCAGCAAGCATTTAAAATGTGATTTTATGGTTAATTTTCATTTATTTTATGCTATATCTTTATTGAATCCTTCTTGGGCTCCTATAGAAAATGTAGTATATAAAGTTTTTTTTAAAAAAAGCCTTTTTGTAAAATAACTTCCTAGAAAAATCTGTTGAATCCAACAGAAATGCTACAGCTTAGCATGCTTAGCAAGAATCTAGTCTAATCTGCTGCTTAAAAAGCACACTTAATTTATGTTAATATGGATAACCATTACATTTTTTTCCAGATTCAGCTGGGGCATATACAGCTCAAGTGCCAGTTCTTCTGAATGAAGATGTATCTGTTTACCGAATAGTCACTTTATCTGGGTCTATGATGTCATCCAAGATCAACTTTGAACCTCAGCTCGTGATACTGACTCCAGTTCCTCTCAATGTGGAAACAGGGGTAGATGTCTGTATAATTCCTCAGAATTATTTAAGGTAAATTACAATTTACCTAAATTACAGTTTAAGTTGCAATCAAGTATAAACTGCTTTCCCCTACTGGAGTTCTTCTGTAAAACTCTTATTAATTTAAAGGGTGAGTTTATACATATGAGAGGAAGTGACATTCTTTTTAACAACAACAACAACAACAACAACAACAACAACAACAACATGAGATTAATTTATGCCTTCTCTTTTCAAAATAACGTCTTGTGCTGCTGGTAAATGAATAGGGGAAAACAGTTGCAACAAATTGTGAAGTTGCAGGATAGCTTATCTGTGAGACAGGCTTACCTACATCGCTTTTCCTAATTCTTACAATAATATGTATTAGGGATCTTGGGTTAATTAATTATGCCTTATTATGTGTCAGTAATTTGTTGTGAGATGGGGTATGGAATTAGATCAGAGCAGATGGCCAGATCCAGAAGTGAAAATCCTCTGCAGGCCACTTGGACAGGTGGGCAGGTAATATGATGACAGGAGGTGACAGAAATTTCAAGTCACAATTGCAAATAAAAATTCTTCTGTTGTAGCCATAGCTTGAAGCAGAGCTTTTTGAATTTGGTGCCTTCTTTTTACTTTGCGTGACATCAGAAAAAAAGGTACCTAATTGAAAAAGTGCCAAATTCAAGCCATGCCTACAGAGAATGCTTTCTTGAGTCTTTTTTTTTTTTTTTTGGAACTTCGGCTTGAATTGTTTTTCAACTTTCCAGTGCCTGATGTCTTATGATGCCAGACATGGAGAAGATACAATAAGTATGCGCCTATGTGCTAGTTCAGGACCAGACATCATATCATCTAAGCCTATGCTGGACTGTTTTGACATGCTACAGGCTTTTTTTCTGGAAATGCATTGCGTTGGGCAGAAAGGGAAGTTGGTCCGCTGAAGGCTCTTTCTGTAGCATCCATAGGGCTGCCAGGACAGCTCTGCTTGGGCACAGCACCATATCTAGAATATGATTTAGTAAGGAACGTCTTAGACCTGTTTGCCATTTAGTTATACCATTTACTACCTAGCCTATTATGTTACTTAACCTCCAGCTACCCAAACCTTTGGGCTTTTTTTTGGTGCTGTAGAGCAGGCACGTCCAACAGGTTGATCGTGATCTACCGGTAGATCACTGGACGTCTGTGGTAGATCACTGGTAGATCACTGGCTCCCCAAAGAAGCTCAACAACTTTGGATCCCCTAAAAAAATGCTCAACATTTTAGCCATTCACCCCCCCCCCAAGGGCTTTCCTCCCGCCTCAGAAAAGCTCAACAATGGGCCTTCCTAAAAAAATCTCAACAACTTTGATCTGAACCCCCCAAGAGGGGGTAGATCACTGCCAGTTTTTAACTCTGTGAGTAGATCACAGTCTCTTCAGACTTGGCCACCGCTGCTGTAGAGGTTCAACTAGCCTTGTAGGATTGTGCTAATTGTAGGACTGTGTTCACCAAAATATATAAGTTGGTGCTTTTATAGGTTTTTGGTCTACACATTCCTTTATTATTTAGAATGAATTGGATCTGAGGAACTATTCATGCATGCCCTGGAGGGCTTTGGATGTGTTTTTCTTAAATAGCTCATCACGTCACATCATAAACCTCTTTTAGAACTTGAACAGGGTATCAGCTTGTGATATACTGCAGTTGGAACAGAAAGTTGTTGAACTTTTTTTAGGGGAAGACAAAGTGGTGGAGCTTTTTTTAGGGAGGGAGGTCATAAAATGCTTAAAAAACCCTGTGACAATAACAAGTGGGCAAAGTGATAAAGATAAGCTTAGTATCACAAACAATCGCCCATTTTACGGACAGAATGAGGGCAGCAGGGGGGGGGCGGAGACTTCCACCACAATTCTAATTACGGCTGGCAATTTAAAGGCAACCCACGATTGACCACAATCTTTTGGGGCTTGGCCTGTTGATTGTGATCAACCTGTTGGACATCACTGTGATATAGCATGGGGTTGTGCCTTTCCACATGAAGAAGGAAGTTCTACTGAGTGTTCAAGCCCTTGACTTTGCTAAAAATTGTTCTTTGTACAAACACTAAATGGTGTTCCTAGCTGAAGTGGCATTGCAACCAGACTCAACGAAGCAATATGCAAAATCAGCTTGGTGTTCCTCTAAATTTTACTCTTCAAGAAGCTGGATAATGTAACAGTATAAACATAAATGAAAATTATGAATAAGTTTTAATATAACCTGAAGTCCTTCACCTTTTGTTTATGAACTCCCAAGTAAGAAGTGCTTGTTTAATACAAACTAGCTGTTACTTTACTCAAAGGATTCTCATCTGACAGCTAATTAGAAAATGTTTTCCCCCCTTAAAGTAATTCTCTGAAAACAACTGTGAAAATATATTCTTCAACTTTGTTACATTGATCCTTTGGGACTACATATCTTACTGCTTCTTCTTTTTTAAATAGTTCGACAGTCTTGCAAGTTGAAATTTCAGAATCGGACTCTAGAGAGGATGTTCATCAGATTGATCCTTTAACAGTGGATTTTCCAAATGGCAATGTAATTCAAGTGACATCAGAAGGAACCAATATTGGATTTACCTGCCATGTCAGTTTCTGTTCTTCAAAGCCTATTTCCTTTTTGAAGAATGTACTCTTTGTTGATGGAGAAAAGAACAGGTAGTCACATTTAGGTACTTCTATGTGTAGAAATAACTTGGGGAAATTCTTAAAAGATGTCACTTAGCTGAGGGGAAGTGTCTAAAAAATGGAGAAAGATGTAGTCAGATTATGTCTTGAGGGCAAATCTCATTTAAAATGCTACTGTTTGAAATGGTTGATTTACTACATAGAGAGAATTCCAAAGAACATGTGGCCCAGTGCTGGTTCCAGGATTTTGGTGGCCTGCAGGAAAAAAACCTAACTTTGTTGAGCCAGTGAAGTGGCCAAATAATCCATCCACCTGAGTGAAGAGGGGATGGCTCCTCACCTTTTCACTAGTGGTTTCCTCTTTCCCACTCACCTGCAGAAGTGGGACTGAAGAGGAGGAAAAGGACCCTGTGTAGCCTTTTTAATAGGAGGTGTGGCAGCATAGCTCAAGTGCATTCTGGTATAGAAATGGGTTCATGAGAGTTACACCAGGTGCCAGGACTATGGGGAGAGCGGAGACAAAAACAAGAAGACAGTTGCAAGAAATGGGGCATGCTCAGCACAAAAGCTCTGTATATTGACTGCTTTTTTATCTTGGCTCGGCTCATCCTGACTGACCTGTTGGTCCTTTGGAGCCTGCAGCTACTCTTTCTCCTTCTCCTGGCCATCAAAGAGAGAAGTGGCAGTGCTTTTTTCTCCCCAGGGTGAACTCGCTGGAACTCAGTTCTGAGGTGGGTTCCAGAACCTCTCAGGTGAGTTCCAGCGGCTATCAGGTGGCTGCCATTGCCATTCTAAGAGAAAGAGGAAGGTGTTCGTGGTGAATTCTGGCACCTCTTTTTTCTAGAAAAATAGCCCTGTGGGCTGGTAGTAAAGTTACAAAAGAAACAGCAACAGAGGGAGGTGAGCAAGCATGTAGCTGATTGCTACTCCTTCTCACCATTGTAATTTCTTGGGCGTTTCCCAGTTTTATTTATTTATATTACTTAATATATTTATAAATTGTGCTTCCTTCAAAGGAGCTCAGGGCCATGTGCAACACACATATTAACATTATAACACAAACAATAAAAGCATGCTAAAAAGAAGTAATAACAATTCAGTAAACACTGATTCAGATATTGTTGCTGAGCATCAAGTGGCGAGAGTGTTGGACTAGGACGTGGGAGATCAGGGATTGAATCTCCACTCAGCCAAGGAGCTCACTGGGTGACCTTGGGCCTGTCCATAGCTGCCAAGTTTTCCCTTTTCTCGCGAGGAAGCCTATTCAACATAAGGGAAAATCCCTTAAAAAAAGGGATAACTTGGCAGCTATGGGCCTGTCACAGTCTCTGAGACTAACTTACCTGGCAGGGTTGTTGTGAGGATAACATTTAGAGGGAAAAGAAGTGTGCATGCCACCTTGAACTCCTTGGAGAAAAGGTGGGATTTAAATATAATAAATAAATTAACTCACAAAAGCCTGGGTAAATAAAGTGACGCCTGAAGACCAATAATGAGTTAATAGCTCTGTCCTGTTTTTGGAGTGCTGCTCAATTAGGTGCCATAAGTTTAAAATAAGCTTTTGTATATTCACAATGCACAATTATAGTATAAAATTTATATTTCTACCCCCCAGAATTTTAACGTCCCCAGATGCCTAACAAAATGGATAAACATTTCTAGAAAACATTAAAAACCCATCCCATGAAATAATGTCAGGCAGCAGAAGACTAAAACAACCAGCAATTATGCCATAAATGCTCTCTAGAGATGTTTTCCTAACTCATGGTCTTAAAGGTGTAGCAAAATAACAAACCTGACTAGGAATGCATAAATCCTGAAAAGCTTAATAAGCAGGTGATGCTGTTGTTTTGGGAGTTATCTATCTTTAATCATGTTAAACATGCTTTCTATTCTCAGGCTTTCTATCCCCACGGCTGAAAATTACTGAAAGTCACCAGTCACAAGATTGAGGCAGAGCTTGGCATAATCAGCTAGCAATTACATCATTTCCTACTAATATCTAATCCATGTTTCAAAATTTCTAAATTGTTTGTACAATGATTTTCCTTGTGGACAGGAGTTCCATAACTCAGCTTTCCTTAAGCTACATACATACACTTCCTCCGGAGGTATTATAACAGGCTTCCCATTTTAGGCAGAATTTGCTTTGTTGTGTTTCTCTGTTGCTTGGTGTGCTTATTGCTTCCCCTTCTACTAAAATGAATGAAAGTGTTTATGTGCAGGAATATGAATGTATGCATTGAAAAAGGCCATCAATATATTGTTGTACTCCATCACCCATCACCAGGGTGGCCCCTGGTCAGGGATGATGGGAGCTGTAGTCTAACAACTACTGAAGGATCGTGGGTTTCCCATGCTTGCATTGCAATGCTTGCATTACAGTCTTGGGTTTGGGACCCTGGTATCGAAGAAACTGAATGTGTTAACTGAAAATACCTCCTGTTGTTGTATTTCTAGATTCCCACTTCAGGTGTCTGCAACGGCAGAGAATTGCCTCCTTACTGTATATCCCTACCTGGCAAGCCACCTTACCAACCAACAAATTACCCTGAGAAGTGGTGAGCGTGGAACGTTTTATCTACTTAGACTGAAGTTTCATTTTAAAGGATAGCTCAACTACTTATCATAGTTAACACATTATAGTAAGATTATCCTTAAAAAGGGCTTCTAATTTTCTTTGGCAACCAAACGGCATTTCAATTGTATGTCCTGTACAAGCTGATACTTTGTGTGGATGGGAAAGAGTAGCAGTGAAAACTTAAAATGCCCAGTGTTATTCAAATGAAGAAAAACAGATAATAAGCAGGAGGGGAGAGAGAGAGAGAGAGAGAGAGAGAGAGAGAGAGAGAGAGAGAGAGAGAGAGAGAGAGAGAGAGAGGTGTGTGAGGAGCAATGAGTAAATCAAGAATGAATAAATTTGCAGAAGATGAGGTTAATCAGCAGCGGTAAATGGAAGCTGGTTCTCCACATACAAAGTTAGATAACTCTCACAACCTCTCTTTCTGTCTCACACCCCTTCCTTCCCATCCCATCCAGTCATCCATCCACATATCTCAACCAGCTGTTTATATGTGTCCCCCCTCTCCATACCCTCCCTTCCCTGGCTCCAATCGGGACTTCTCTAATGCTGCAGATGCTGCTGAGAACTTGATGTGGGGTGGGAGGAGCTGGCTGCTTTGCAAATCACCTCTTCACTTTCTACAGTTTGGATAAATTTTGCAATTTGAGCAACTGATAGCATTGGAAGGGGCTCTCCTCTCAGATTCCTGGTTCACCACTTTCTTCTTCATTCCCACTGCTCCACTATCAGCCAACACCAGCTCTACCAATGCTGTTGGTGCACAGCTGCCACCACAAACTAGTATCTGGAGGAGTAGGAGGAATATGAGAACTTGAAAGGACGGAGGAGCTTGCACACCCAACAGCCGAACCCGTTAGAAATGAGTTTTGGGCTTAGGTACTCCTTTCAACCCACAAACTCTTAGATTTCCCCAGCTTGTCCAGGATCACCCTTTCCTTCTTTTGTCCCTCCTCACTGCTCCTTCACCAGCCAACCCTAGCTTCTCCAGCTTCAGTGATGTACAGATTAGGAATACTCCTTCCTTTTGTGCCTCCACTTGCTGCTCAATGCTTCTGCTCTCCTACCTAGTAATTTAGAGGGTTGTTTGGGACAGGAGATAATATAATATAATGAAGGGGGAGAAAATGTGTCAGATGAATGCTAGGGGGCTCATTAACAGATAGGAGGGCCAAACATGGCCCATGTCTATGGTATGTAGTATGCAATTAGCGGGGTGGGTGGGTGGGGTGGCAAATGCTTTTGTACTTATTAATTGCAGAAAGTATTGTAAAACATGTTACATTTTAATCAAATTTATAGAGTCTAATGAGATAATTTACAGCACCGGAGAAACTTTGCAGCATCCATGCTATGTTCCAGGATCATGTTCACAAATATCTTCTGGTACTTTTGAGAGAATCACCAACTCTGAAGATTCTTTTGCAGGTATAATGTACAGGCTTTCTTTACAACCACAAGGGCTAGAAATGTTTGTTAATGACAGTTTAGATTTACAGGGTTGCCTGAAGTTAATAGATTCTGTGTTAGATTCCAAATCCTGCAGCATGGCTATAGCTATATAGGCTTCCAGACGCCTGTAGGTTTAAGTCACAGGCATCCCCAAACTGCGGCCCTCCTGATGTTTTGGCCTACAACTCCCATGATCCCTAGCTAACAGGACCAGTGGTCAGGGATGATAGGGATTGTAGTCCAAAACATCTGGAGGGCCGAAGTTTGGGGATGCCTGATTTAAGAGGCATTCTTGTTTAGGAGATATGCTATGCGGTGGCTATGGTCCTACTCACACAACAAACAAAACTGACTTAACTATGCTAATCAGGATTTTATGTATGTTCCTGGACAGGATATCAAAACAAATATCACATTCTTGGGAATCAATATTAGAAAGTTTCAATAGATGTTGCTGCTGAGAAAAAGAATATCAGCTAGTTTATTAGCTGTCTTGTGTGGATTCACACTAAAAGACCAAATATAAATAGATTAAACAATAAATATATAAATAAATGCCGGAGTAGATGGACCATTAGTCTAATCCAGCAGTAGTTTTGAAATAGACAATCTGGCTTCTATTCAAATGGAATGATTTTAGCAGGGTTGGCCAACCACAGTTCTTTGAGGGAGGGATATTGAAATAATGCACCACCGTGCGCCAGTTCTGCTATTGGCACTTGCTTGAAAATCATAGAATTGTAGAGTTGGAAGGGACCCTGAGGACCATCTAGTCCAACCCCCTGCAGTGCAGGCATATGCAGTTGTCCCATACAGGGATCAAACCTGTGGCCTCGCTCCACGCTCTACCCAACTGAGCTACCGGTATGCAGGTGAAACTCACAAAACAATAGAGGGGTTTTTAACTACCTTAGAACTGTTAAGGCCTGCAGTTGCAGGAAAACTAATGCAGCTATCCTTTTGAAATTTGGCAGCATTAATCCCCGCAATGGCATTCCACACCTACAAATGCCATCAGATTCTGTCAAAAAGAAAATAGATTTGTACCTTTAAAAAATAAAATAAAAAGCAAAAAAGCAAACTTTAGATGTGGCCAGCACCTCTTTGTCTGGAATTTGCCAGCTTTTACCCAGCTAGGAGAGAATCGTATACCTGCAAATTTCATTTGAGACTGTCTTAAAGAAAATGAAATAAAGTTAGTAATTTGAGTGATTTACCTATGATAGTGGGAAGGCACAATGCTTTGCTTTTCCTGAACTGAGATTCACATCTGAGTTGCTGAGTAGTCTCTAAAGCAGCCTGAGCTGATTTGGGACTATTTTCTGAAGCGCTGAATCTTGTGATGAGTGCACACCTCTACTTAGTACACTGCTGGAACTGAAGAAATGTCAATGCATTTATTATCAGCTGATCTAATTAATCATGTTCCAGTATGGAGCTATACATTGATTTAGTCTGCTAATGATTTCTTCATAGTAGTGTAGCTACTGATCAGCCGCCACAGTGTACAAACACACCTAAAGTCCTTGGTTTTCTTTCCAGCAGAAATCAAACGTAAAAGAAAGTAAGTGCTTTACTACTACTTTGTGTTCTAAGAAGTGGTATAATTACAACTAAATTCAGATATTTTTCTGCAGAATTGGAAAAGATGCTTGAAATGCTGAAGAGTGAATCTACCTATCCAACTAGACGTGCTAGAAGCAAATTTGAATCATTGGTTTTTCCTGATGAAGGCACAGTGGAGTATGCTTTTCATGAGAAAGTCATTTCAGCAGTTCAGAATTGGTTTACTCTCTTTGGTTGGTCTAAAGGGCCAAATCCCATTTCCGTTCCACATTCTCTAAGACGGTATTAGCTCATTATTTTCTCACACTTCCTGCCTTTTAAACAGTGAATGTCTTTTTCGTTTGATTAAAAGAACTGTTTTACTGGAATTTTACTGAGATCTCGGTAGGAGGTTGAAGACGGGGAGAGGAAACGCGACAAATATACACAGCTGAAAGGGGACACAGCTCTATGTGTGCCTTGATTCGGTTACTTTCTGACCACTGTATCTCTTTAAAATACTAAAAAATGAGTATATATAACATGTTTGCTGTCCTCTAGTTATAGCAGGTGGTATTGGACTAAGTTTCACTCAGAGCAGATCCACTGAAATTAATGCAGCTAACTTAATTATGTTCGTTAATTTCAGTGGGTCTACCCTGATTAAAACTTAGGTCAATACCACCCATTGACTGAAATGCTTCCCTTGAGTCACCTGATTCCCAGGGTCCTAAAAACAGTACCAAAGCTGGATAGCTTTATACCTTGGTGTTTTTTGTTTTTGTTTTTTTAAAAAAACTTATATGGTGCGACAAATCTTTTTTTTTTTTACTTATTTACCTTTGTCTTCCACTAGCTAGAAAGGCTTAAATTTGTATATTATTTTTCTTCACTTGTGGAGGTTCACTACAGCCCAACAGATGTATTTTCTAAACAAAAGGTAACTTGGTTAAAAAACCGTAAATGTTAAATTTGGGACATTTTGTACATATGCATGTGCACAGGTTGTGTCTAGCTCCACTGGGTATTCTGTCACTACTTATATTCTGAGGAGGAACAGAAAATATTCATGCACCATATATACTATATGTGTTTTATATATACAAACATTAATTTGTATTCTTCCTAAAAAATTTTAAGATCTTGGGAAGTTATAGGGCCTGGTGGCTGAAAGAAAATCTGTGTCAAAAACTGAATGGCAGTGGTATGGTATGGTTTGGCGCAGATTTCACCTGTCCCATTCCATCTCTGCTCTGCCTACCTGCCTGAACATGGGATGCTAGTAGGGATGTTCAAGTTGTTCTTTTGAATATATATATTTTTTACAAATTAATTTAAGAGGGATGCATAATAATAATGCCAATCAAATAAAGTCGTCTAGAATAAAAATAGCAATGGAAGGCAATAGAATTCTTGTAAAGCAGGGCTTCCTTGTTGAAAGATTTATTACTAGTTACCTGCCAAAAGAGATTTAATGATCTAACAGCACATAGATAAACTAATTGATTATGATATGGTTGTAAAAGGCATCTTACAGAATTTTTATTTTTATACCTTAATTTATCAGAGAAGACAGAAATAAACAATCCAGCACAGATGCATTTAATCAATAGTTTAAAGTTTCATATAGTGGTTGTGTATAGATTAGGGCCCAGAGCTCTATATGTACACTGGTGTCTGCAGATGAGCACCAGAATCACTATAGTGGAGTGCATATTTCATAATTAAATTTCTAGCCAGAGAGTTATCACATTACTAATGTGTTTTAATATTAGCTTGCTTTTAATAATGAAATAGAGTTGTTTTTATTTCTTTGCTCAGTGATGTCTGTAAAATTCAAATGGCTTCATCTGATGAAAAGCTTAGACAAAACCTTGGTAAAGATATAAGGACTATTTATGACCTGCTGCTCCATTTGAGTGGGCAGTCGCTTCCTGGAATTAGTTCAAGCCAGTCGTTGCCATGTGACCCCATACAGCGAGTGGTGCAACTTCACTGGCAGCATTCTACAATGATCACTTTTCTCAGGTGAGTGTTTTAAAGATATTTTGCCATTATGTTTTGTCTAGTTGAAAAGTATTCCTAAGCCATGCTTGACCAGCGTATGGAGGGAGTAGTGTGCTGGATGGGGGCCAATAAACTGAAGCCGAATCCTGACAAGATTGAGGTTCTGTGGATTTGTGGTTCCTGCATCTGGGAATTAGGTACACAGCCTCTTTTGGACAGGGCTGGTTTCCCCCTGAAAGCTGGAAGCTCTGTTGACTTGAGTAGCACCAAGTGCCTATTTCCAGCTGCAGCTGTTTCTTTTTAGATTATTACAAAGTGCTCTCCATGAGGCTGCCTTTGAAAAGTATTCAGAAGGTGCAGCTAGTGCAAAATGTAGCTGCCAGAGTTCTGCTAGGTCTGGCCCTCAGGGACAACTGAACAGCAGCCTTCAAAGATCTGTGCTGACTGGCAGTTAACCACAATTCAAGGTTTTGATGTATAAGCCCTAAGCAGCTAGGAACCTGGTTATCTGGATTGAGACACTATTATCTGAGTGAGCACTTCTCCCCCATGCCACTCTTCCCCTATGTGACCTAAGATCTACTGGGGAGGACCTCCTTGTACTTCTAGCTGCAAGAGGTCTAGGACCCATCAAAAGGCCATCTCAGTACAGTGGTACCTCAGGTTACAAACGCTTTAGGTTACAAATGCTTCAGATTACAAACTACACTAACCCAGAAATAGTACCTCAGGTTAAGAACTTTGCTTCAGGATGAGAACAGAAATTGTGGTCCAGCGGCGCGGTGGCAGCAGGAGGCCCATTAGCTAAAGTGGTGTTTCAGGTTAAGAACGGACCTCCAGAACGAATTAAGTTCTTAACCAGAGGTACCACTGTAATAGTACTCTAGTTGTGAATGCACTCCTCCTATAGGTTGGCTGGCTGCAATGTTGTTATAAAATAAGGCAAAATGGCTCAACACTTTTTTCATACCAGTCTTTCCACAAGGGAGACCTCATTCGACCTGACAAAAGCTGGTCAAATGGTGAAAGGCACAGATGTTGCCCAATATACATAGGTTAAAAGGTGGCACCAGAGCACTTCACCACTCAAAATAAATTCAGGTCTTCACAGCCTGTGAATTGTATCACATGTTCAAGAGCTGTTCAGGTCCAACGAAACCAAATGTGGAAGTTTCTGCAGTGAAGGCAGTGTGCTAAGATTTATATGAATGTCTAGCATCACAAATAGGCCACTGTGGCCACATTAAAGTTCTTTTGATAAAGAAATTGCCCAATATAGTTAATAAAATTGACTTATTACCCCATGTTTCACTCAAATACAAATTCCAGTAACTATGAACTAGATTGCAAAATGACCGTGGCTGGAAATGCTGATAAGGATGTTTAATTCTGACTGTGACTGCTGTCTGGGTAAGACAAAGGAATAGGACACAAGCAATTCTTTTAAAAAGGAGAAAAATGTGTCTGCCTTATTAAACAAAGAAATCTAGGCATACAGACTGAGAATACTTTTTCATTATCAACATCTAGTGAAATATACTGAAATTAATACCGCAATTTTCTATATTTTTCATAAGGTTATTGTAGTGAGTAGTGCCCTTGATTTTTAGGACAGATTTCTTGCCTGCCTACTTTGTGCAGAATTTCATAGCTATATATTTCAAATGTATCGGCACAGAAAAGGGTGCATGAATACAGTGCATCAGTGAAGAGTGTGAGAAAGGAACTTCAATTTCCAAGACTTTATTTATTATTTATCCTTTATTCTTGTTTCTATATTGATCTTAGAGGTCAAGGAGCATGCCTTCCTCACATTTTGCCTCAGTTTCTCCTTGACTTTGAAGATTATAAGAAATGGGCCTGTTTACAGCTTATGGTGAAGGTAATTTTATATAATGTAAATGTATCAGTGCACTTCAATCTTGATCTTGGGCTTAATTTTAAGCATAAAGATTAAGAACACCCCCCCCCACTGGCATAGACACATATAATGCTGTGTTTAATTCCAAATGTGCTATACTTGCTACTATTTTTAAAAGTTTGCTTGTGACTTTCTTACAGTGTACATTTATGCTCTCTACCTTATAATAACGTTATGTAATGGAGGGAATGTTCAGTTTTGCACCAAGTTGCTCAAGTTGCTCATCGGAGTGCAAGTTGGGATTTGTTTCTTACTAGATGCCAGCCTATTAACAGACAAATTTTTGCAGCCCATGAAGCCCATGTGATGTGAATTCAGTTGCAGCACTATATGCATATCCTCATGTATAATAACACAGCATTTTCTGCATTTCTACATGTTATACATGGTGATTATATTAGAAAGCAATAGCTAATGTTTACTATTTACTGTTTGCTATTGTCCAATTTAGAACAAAACCAAAGTATAAATCACAAGTTTCTCATATTTATCCGAAGGTTGGGTCGTTTGATTCTAATGACAGTTATGTTTATGTTTTGGATGATTGTCTATTTGAAGCCATGAGCAAGCGAGCTTGGACAGATGTGTTGCTTCAAATATACAAGGTAAGATCAGCAAACTTGTGCATATGTCTTAGGCAGGGTTCAGACATAATGTGAAACTGTGGTTTGTGCTAACCCTAAGTTAAGAATCCATGCAGTGGTTTGAGCTTTCAGATGTACAGCAGACAAACCATGGTTTAGAACAGCTTTCTGCTTTTGTTTCTCATCTGCTCAGCCATGGTGTGTTATGATAGGTATGGGCAGGTGAGTCTATTTTTCAGTAATCTCATTGTTAATATTTCTAAACCTATTTTATCCTAAAATATGTGATGTTTGCACTTTTGGCATTTTGGTATATTTGAGCTCAGAACTGCACCGCAAAATTTGGAGAAGTGTGAAATTCGAAAGATAATTATGTTCTGAACTGCACATTAGACTAAAGGTACAAATAAAAGGTACATAGACTTCATGGGACAAGGGTCTCTTCTGAAGCATAGAGAAGAAGTAAAAGGGAGAAGATAGTTGCCTTTGTGTTAGAGCAGGATCTTACCATTAGGTAGTATATTTAGTAAAGAGTTTGTGTAAGATATCTCACTTGGGACAGTAGGGCTTATTCTAAGTAAATCTGTGTTTGTTGGTTATATAGAAGAAAGTTTTAAATAGTTTGTCCATTTTAGATTTTGGTTCTGCACCGTGTCTCCATTGTTGAAGACGATACCGAAAGCAATTCAGAAAACTTCGAACATGTTCCACGTATAAGTGCTGACCCTTTGTCTAGTAATATATACTCTTCATCTGAAAGAATTCTTCTTATTTGGATGAACAGAAATTTTGAGAAGACACGAACAATTGTGTGGAAAGACAGCCAAAAAGGTGGGAGGAAACCACACCAACTTGCTAACTAGTGTTCTGCTGGTAGTCCTGGTTTTTTATGTGCAGGAAGTTTATTATAAAGATTTTTCTAAGAGAGATTTAAAAATAAGTTTAGAATTGGTCAAAACATTGTAAATGCATTCAGATATTGAAATATGAAGCTGTCCGCCTTGAAACGTAGTCCCTCTTGAAAAAGTAATTTTTGAGGCCGTTTTTTTCTAAATTGGACATTTCAGTTATTTTCTTCTTGAACAAAATGACTTCTCAAAGTCTTTTCAAAGTCTCAGAACAAAGGCATCCTTTGAAAAGAGCATTTTAAAAGTCAATTGTGTGACTTATTCACCTCTCTGACAGTACTATGCACTGCTCAAATTTTAGTTGTTGTTTTATTATACCAGTGAAAATGTAAAAGCGATGAATGTCAGTATAATTCTTCTTTCGACACCGACTGTGACTGCAGTGCTGAGTTTGATCTTTAAGTAGTTAGATTAAAGCAGTCTAAGTTAGAAAAGCATTAACATTTAAAATAATGTGCAAAATATTCTTCTGATATGAAATTAGTACTTAAGAATATAACTTCAGTTTGGTGTATATGATGCAGAATTACTACAAGGCTTGTGACACGAATCCTTTAAATACTTACTTTAAGCTATTTTATTTAACCAAGTCTCAACATAATTTTATAATACATTTTTTATAATGGTAATTCTGCATCATATACACCATACACACCAAATTGATATTATATTATTAAGTATTAATTTCATATCAGAAGAATATTTTGCACATGAACTACCTGTTCATATTTCCTGTGCTCAGGCAGGAGAAGCCAGCAGGGTATGATAGAAGACTGGCAGCAGAAAAGACGGACAAGTGCTATAATAAACAGAGATACTGAGGGTCATAGTATACCTGCTGTTAAATGTCTCCGTCTCCATGGTTAAGAGATTGACAGTGCCATTCAGGCTCATATGTTCCTTTTTTCTTCTCCACTCCCTTCTCTTCCAGTTCAGTTCCATCCTCCCATTTATTTCAGTTCCAACTATTTGGGCTTACAGCTGTGTTTTGTTGCTGCATTCAGTGGATGTCAAGAGCAGGGGCGGAAGAAGGGGTGGTGGTTGGGACGGTTCGCCCCGGGTGTCATCACTGAGGGGGTGACATTCGGTGCGCTGTCCACTCGCGACTCCCAAGCCTACCTTGAGCCGTCGGGGGAAGGGGCGGAGCTGCACCGCCTTGCCAGTGGCCTTCTCCCTTCGTTTTGACAGCTCACAGGAGGATTGGGAGTTGCGGGCGGGTGGGTGGTGCACCATTGCCCCCCACTCCCGGGCTACTTCCGGGGCAGGGGAAGCCTCTCCCGAGCTGTCAAAAGGAAGAGGGAAGGGAGGAAGGCTGCTGGCAAAGTGGCACGCCTCCCCCCCCCACCTAGGAAGCAGCCCGCCATGGGCGGTTCGCTCCACCCCCATGGGCAGCTCGCTCCGTCCCCTCAGGCGTCTCCCCCCCCCTGGGATGCTCACCGAGGCCACGCCCTCCTTGGACACCAGAATTTAAAGGATATCCATGCCCCGCGCCCCTGTTAGTAATGTCCTGTGTCACTGAAAACCCTGCATGAGCAGATTGCCTGCATGGATTCCTCTGGTTCTGCAGCCTGAACATGCAGAACGCTTGAGGGCTTCTATGGTTCAGCTTTCTGAGAACTGCTTTCGTTTGCTTGTTTTAAAGAACCCATTAAAACCAGTCAGATAGCAATTCTACTTGAAAGTCTAGCACCGCATAATAGCATTGCTCTTTAGTAAGTTGGAGCAAAAAGCACCTTTAGTTCCATGCATTGAAATAAAATCTTTGAACTGGATACTATTGAGATGTCGGGTAAAATGACCGGTCATAAGTTTGATCTTGCATGTGCTGTACCTTCTTTTCTTGATGTTGCCTTAAGTTATGTTCTCAGGCTCTTTGTTGCTACAAGGGCACAAGTTCTTTTCTATACTGTATAGATTTCCCCCCACAGTGATAATCTCTTAAACTCTGACACTCATCCAAGCCATCATAAACTTTAGAAGCCTTTAGAAACTTGTTTAAATAAATTTTTTTACCCATGCTTCAAAAGCAGTTTGGGACCACTAATGGAAGGTTTGTTTATGCCTTCCCAGACTTTTACTTCAAAAGTCAGAAGGAGATAATCTTAAATGTTAAGTGACATTTCTGCTATGAATTATGTACCTCTTTGTAGTGTGAATTTAGTAGTAAAATATTTTTATTAAATCTTTTTGGAAGAGTGGGTGCATCTGATCTCAGAACCTAAAATATAGTTAGGGTGTACAGGTGTTATATGCATATTAACATGAATATCTATCTAAAATTTGCTGACAACCCTAGATGATTTTTATTTCTGAAAAATAAGAAGCTGTATTCAGATATTTACAATATTTACCAGGGACTGTCAGTATCCTTATGAAAACTTCAAAATTCATAAAATGTTGGGTATTCAGTGTAATGTCCAAAATCTTGGCTGTGTAGCAATGAATGTTGACAACAGTCCAAACAGGATAGTCAGCAGAATATTTCTGATAGATGAGAACTAGGCCAGCATCAGGGATTGGGATCCTTAGGTAGCTGCAAAGATCCCAGCACAACGGGACTGGCGCCTCCTCCTTGTCCTCAGTGCCATCAGCATGTGCTCAGTTGCCCACTTGTTCAGATCAAGCCCACATCAAGAACAGAGACAAGAAACAGAAGTGGCTGCTTTCAGGTCCTCTTCCATCATGAAGATTGGGCCCAGTTCCCTATTGCTTTCCAGAAGAAGATGGTGAATGGGCAAGTAAGCTGCAGTTGCAGTTTCTCCTCTTCACTGCTATTGGCTTGTCCACCAAGGCACTTTTGATAGCAAGGCAACAAGCCATCCTTGCCCCGTCTAATTTTGGTCAATGAAGGTTTTTTCTCATATGAATTCACTCAACATTGAACTGCATATGCCCGATTGAATTTTGTTAAAATTATTTATTTTGCAAATACATAATTTTGCAGTTGTCTGTCTAAACAATTCTAAAGTTACAACATAGACCAAAATACATAGTTTAAGAGTAAATCAACAAAATACATATAAAATACAACACACATTTATAAAGCAGTTAGAACATTGTGGGAATCATACATACAATTTGATTTTCAAAGGGTGGGACTGCTGGGTACAATGCTGTGAATAAGAGACTTGGGGGTAATTTCAGGTCACCATGGCTACCAGGTGACTTTAATGACAATTATTGCATAGAGTGACATAAACCCCATGCTCTTTTATTAATTTTGCAATGGCTTTGCTCTACCTTTTAGTGCAGCTGAAACCTTCTAATTACTTTTAAATATTAAAAATTTCCAGGGCTGGGTTTTGGAATTGGGTTACATTTTAATTCATTATGGTGTTTACCTATGACTCTAGTGCAATGCAATTTTGGCTGGTAAATATTCTAAGTGCTGATGTATTAATTATTAAAGCCGAGTAACATAATTGTCAATTAAGACATATGGGAGTTCTAATTAATGCATTTGCATTTCAACACTGCACATGAAAAGCAAATAATTGTTAGGGCTGAGATGGCAAAAAAAGGAAGCAGAGGTAAAACTAGTCAGCTTAGCTGGGCATCAGTAAATAGAATCTGTTGTTTTATTTACATAATAAAATATTTCATTTGTTAGAGAACTAGCTCCAAATAAGTACTTTAAGAGTGCTTCTTGAGCTTGAGTGCTAATGAACAATCTGTGTCTAGCAATTTTGAGCTTTAGGTATGGTGTATATATAAGAGTGGGATGAGGGTGGTGCTGTGGTCTAAACCACTGAGCCTCTTGGACTTGCCAATCAGAAGGTCGGTGGTTCAAATCCCCGTGATGGGGTGAGCTCCCATTGCTCGGTCCCAGCTCCTGCCAACCTAGCAGTTCAAAAGCACGAAGTGCAAGTAGATAAATAGGTACCGCTCTGGCAGGAACGTAAATGGCGTTTCCGTGCACTGCTTTGGTTTTGGTGTTCTGTTGCGCCAGAAGCGGCTTAGTAATGCTGGCCACATGACCCAGAAAAACTGCAGAAAAACACCGGCTCCCTCAGCCTGTAAAGCGAGAGGAGTGCCGCAACCCCAGAATCATCTGCGGCGGGACTTAACTGTCAGGGGTCCTTTACCTTTACCTTTTTATATATAAGAGTAAGGACCTCCATTCCAGCTATTAGCTTAGGAGATTTTCCCAAAAAAGAGAGAGCCATTTTAGGGTAACATACATGCATCATTTGCCAATAGAAAATTCAAATGAATGCTTATCTATAAATACTTCCATGTGCTGAATAGCCTGTCTATAGATCAGTCTATAGATCTATTTGCAGGATCTGATGTAGTTGGGCTTCATGTGATCTTCATTCTAAAGGACAATGAACTGAAAGCCTACCAACATAATTTGGTGAGGGGACATTGCAGGAGAGAATTAAACTACCATTTATCTAGGAAGATTGGGTAGACATACTTGAAATATTGTACTATGTTTATAATATGATTTTCCACAAGGAAAAAATGCAGGAGTTTTGTCAGAATAGGCTCACAGATTCTTCAGGGGAAAACATTAAATTCTTATTTCAAACAGGTGATATACCACCCACAAGATGGATAGTAAACTTTGATAAAGATCTGCTTGATGGCCTTGTCCTTGCTGCACAAGTAGCCAGATATTGCCCTTATTTGGTAAGAAAGTTTTTCACTATTTTGATGGAAACATTATTTGTCAGTTTTAAAATACTTGTGTTGCATAAGAGAAATCAGTGTTCAATGTATTGATAGACAATTGATAGAAAATAGAAAATGCCATGATCACCTTGAGCTTGAACAGGAGGGAAATAATAAGTTATCCACCTCTCATTTTGCTATTGTGCCAGCTACCTATTTTTATCTTCTCTCTAATCTTTCCTTTTCTTCCTTCACAGTGCTCAGACTCACAACTTAATAGCTTCTGTTATCTGAGTCTTTCATTCGAGTCTCTGCCTTGTAACATCCTTCTCCCTGGGCTCTCACTTCTCCCTTCATTTAAAGCTGTATTTCTGCTTCATGCCCATCATCAAGACCCACTTTCCTTAACCACCCTAAATGCATTCTATGTGTTCCCTCATTGCCATTTTGTGCTCTTACTCTACTCCATTGTCTGTTCCTAACCTCTTCCACTTCCAATCCAAATTGTATTATAGTGACATATATCACAATCTCTCTGTTGGGTAAAGTGTCCTTTGTTTTGTCTTTGCTTATGGCTGCAGCTAAATAAATACACACTGGAACCAGTGCATGATCTCCAGATTATTGTCCCACAGTGGGTTCTAAATTAACCTCTGAATTCATAGTGTGAATGGAAGCCATTAAGTAGATATGAAAACACAGGAGTTGGTTGGAGTTGGTAATTAATTAATTGCTTTTCACATATGTCTCAAAGTCATTTACAAGCAAACCATAAAAACAGCTTTAAATAGTTTAAAAAGCTGTAACCCCACCCCAGAAGACAGATTTAACAGCAACACAAAATGAACACCTAAGGCAGAGACCTTTTTTCCTACTGGAAAAGCTTGTCAATTAGGTAATTGAGTAAACTAAGTGGTTTTCTACTGACAAAATCACTTTGTTTTGGAGGTTCCTGATGAAGCAAATGGGGTGTAGTGTAGCACCTACTTTGTGTCGCTGTACATTGCCATTTCGGTCCCCAGAATCTCCAGCTGAAAGAATCCCAGGTGGCCATGCTAGGAATGACCTTTGAGACATTGGCGAGCGACTGTCAGTCACAGCAGACAGTAGTGGTCTTGATGAGCCACTGTTCTGACATGCAGTAAGCCAGCTTTGGTGTGATTCTTGGAGTGGCAGCAACAGTAAGTGAGGAATTGAGGTGAGGAAGTGCAGCAACGTAGAACTGCACCTTTCTGAATAAGGTGTCATCAAGGTGTGTAGTGCCACAATGTTCAAAGGAACAAAGAAAAGGACCCACTGTTTTTTTGAATGGAAATGTGTGAGCTCTTGAAGACAAGGCAGTAGAGAGCCTGATGTGTAAGGAAATCAGAAAGTATCAAATAGGAATGTTGATTCCAAATCCTGAACTAGGACCTATTTACTAAGATTATTTAGAAGGAGTTGCTTTTTAAATCTCATCTGCAGATTTCAACGCACTTTGTGAATATGTACACTAATCCACAAACTTCCGAAGAATGCCTTCACAATTGCCTGATTCTTGTAAATGCTTTTCATGCAATAAGCCTTGACATACATGTACTGGTAAGTGGATCTAAGTTATGAATGGTCTATGAACGGTTTTGTTCTTTATTCTTGTATATTGGGATAAGTAAGTTAACTTTCCATAATGGCCTTGCTAAAAGGCATTGAGTAAAACTATTTGAACAGGGCAATCTTAAAAGGGCACTGTGGGTGCCTACTGGCCAGGGTGGAGGAGCTCCCCCCCCCCTTTTGGCTACCCCAGCAGAGAGGCCCATATTTGTGCAGGTGGTCCCTGGCAGGGCTCCCTAACCGGCTTAGCCCTCCGAGGCCTGAGGCAAGGTTAGCCGGCTGCCCACCCCCCTCTGCATGGGCCTGCCACATCCCCTTACCTGAACATGTCAGGGATTGAACCTGAGACTTCTACATGCAAAACATGGGCTCTTACTATTGGGCATCAACCTTTTACCTCACTGCAGCTGTTAAATTAGCAAAGCAAATCAGAAAGTTTGCCACTGAATTGTAGCTCAGACTTGAGGTGAATCAACACAGTTGAACAAAGGGGCTGGAAATGTAATATATATTTTGGTTTATGCATAGAAAAATAATGGTTACCTTCATACAGAATCTGAATGCTAAACAAATGGGCTTGCTAGATTCAGTCATTTACTTGCATTTTAAACCCAAATTACCATAAAATCCATTGGGTTAGAGAATGCATTTCTGCCCTGGAAATAAAAATATATATTAACAGTTGTGATATTCATCTGCTTTACTCTAATTGCAGAAAGCTGCATTGTACTTTTACTGCCATGAATGGTGCCATATTTTATGAGATTATTAATGAACCAATTATGTGAACTGGTTAATCCTTTTTTTTTTTACTGAGGTATTCTAAATGATGTGGGATGCAGTAATGGAAGGGTGGATACATTTAGTCCTAAATCAGTACCTGTGAATAACTGCATCCGCTGAATTTCAGAATGCTTGTTTTGTAGAATACCTTGCAGCTTCAATAATTTAGTAAAATGTAAATGATAGATCTCTGTGACTATGTAAATATGTTTTTTATGTTGAAACTTGGTGAAAATGTAATCTCTATTAGCTAAAGTAGTTCTACAATCCTCATTTTCAGCAGCCATGCAATTTATAACAACACAATGAAAGTAAAATTTATTCTCTGTTTCTCAGTGAAATATCCTTTCTATGTCTTGGTGTTTGAATGCTTAAACTCTTGTGTCTAGGATTTACCCTTTGCTTTTCTTGTTCCTTTATGTATGAAAAATCAGTGGTCAAGATGATAACTTGATATTGAAACTCCTTCATTTATAAGCTTTGGTGGGGGGATCTTTATCCACAGCATGAACTTACTCTGTATCTCTTTGAAATTAGGCTACAGACATTTGTGATCCAAATCCAATCACAATGCTTATGCTTTGTGTCTATTTATATGAGTGGCTTCCACAGTATTTACCTAAGAAATCTGTCGAGTTTGCTGGTCCGCTTCATGGTACTGTTGTTAGAAAGGTACTAACTGTTTTTTTTCTACTTTTAAGTGACTCCTTAAGGAAATTACATTGTGGGTTCCTTGTGCTGGGAGGAAACAAAACTTTAATCGCTGGTTTAGTATTATGTTTGAACTAGGATTGTGGTTTGTTTCTCTCCCCACAATTCAGGCTCTGTATTGTTCTTGGCTTACTGATCAATCTTTGGGATTGTTGCTTCTTCCTCTGTGCATGAGCAGAGAGGAGCAAAACAGATGCGAAGGGCATGATCATGGCAAACCATTAGCTATGGTTTACCATGATATGTGAACAAGACCTTAATAGATGCACTATGTAAATACTACTGATTATGTGTTGCATATATTTCCACAATATTTCAGTGCTGGGGAAAGGCAATCTTTTCCCCATGTAGCAGGACAATTCCTACTTGGAGTGGCTTTCTGGAACATGGCAGCTCAGACATCACAGCCATCCATTAGTGTTATCACTGGTGATAAGGAGCCCTGTACTTCCCAATGTGCTACATTGTACTGACAACAGAATATTGTGCAAAATAAACTGAGATCTTGCATGGTTTTTGCTTGAACCTTCCTGGGCTCTTAATATCAGTTTCAGAGGTCCTGCTCTGGGCTGACACTAAAAGTCAATCAAGACGATGTTTACCAGGAGCAAGGCTGGCCCTCTGCCTAGTGGCCTTTAAACAGAATCTAAATACTTTTTCTTCACACACTCAAGCTTTTTACTGATTTTATTGCTACATGAATAACACATCCCTACCTGGCATTATTTTATTACACTATTTGTTCACAATACCACTATTTGTGGTGTTGTGTTTGAGAACATTCTAGAATAAACTATCTGGTGAGAGCTTTCAGAAAAGGTGGGATAGAAATAAAATAAAATGTTATTTGTTTATTTATTTGCAACAGATACAGTTAAAAAACCCAAGTATCAAGCCTTTGGTTTACACTGCTACAATTTTAGGAAGAGAATGTGCTGATTTTTCATTACCTAAAGGAAATATGGTCACCATTCCCCCAAAGTAAGTAGCCTTCCATTTTGTTTTACTGAATGAGATAGTCTCTATTCCTTCTTTATCTTTTGTAGGATATTTTGCAGAACAGCAGATGTCTGGATGAGACATAATGTTCTCAGTCTTCAAATCACAGTGTATATTAGAAGCATGCTATGGGCTTGTATAATCCCTTTTCACTTGCTGGCTTTCCCTCTCAAGTATGAGGAGTGGAGGGAGTGTGTGAGCCCATGATGTATTATGTCTGAATCAGATCGGGGTAAAGCAGCAAATGCTATGTAAAAGCTTTCCCTCGGTGCTTGATCTCTAAATGGATTCAAATAAGGAGCTCTTCCTCTTCAAATTGCCATTTTAAGTTTCTTGCAAATAGTTCAATAGATTGAGCAACACAGATCATCCGCTGCTGTACTTTGTATTAATTAGAATTGCTTCAAAACAAAGTGATGGTACAAAATTAACTTTCAATGGGGAAAAATATGTCTGAAACGTTAAGATTTCTATAATTCAGCTCCTGTTGCTCTTTATTAACTTATGACTATCTTTATTTTATTTTTAAGTTAAGTGCTTATGTGTGAGACAATTTTAGGGCTCTGGTGATGGAGAAAATGAAGCTGGAGAGGAGGAGGAATTGGAGAGGGTTCAGATGGAAGTGGATGCAGCCAAAGGGGGCATTTGCAGTGTTGTGGAGGAGCAAGAGGGAGCATGGGGAGAAATTAAGGGGAATATATTGATGTCCCTCCCCTCTTAAACTTCCTCATCTTATATTCCTTATACCTCCCATAATAGAAACAAAGGATGACTAGCCCTCAAATGTTTTGTAGTACCTTCACACAATGTATTTGACTCCTGGTACCATGGGTTGTCTTCAACATGAAGTTGAAGACTTCATGTAGAGCTACATGAAGTATACAACTCCTTCTCATTAATTTAAGCAATCCGCGGTAATCTTCCAAATCGGGAGAAATAAGAATATAAGATGTTGTGTAAGTAAGATTATAGATAAGTAAGCTGTATTTTCTTTTCCTTTCCCCGTCTGCTTTGTAAAATTCTATAAAAATAATAAAAGCTTTATTTTCTAACTGTATGGAATTTTGCCAACTCTAGTGCATCCTGCTTTTTGACATTTTAACACAGTAGGTTATTTTTAGTCAATAAGTGTAAGCTACTTGCTTAAATCTCTCGTTTTTAAATGTTGGCAAAATTGGGAGTTTAAGGAGTTGTTGACATAACCTCCTAAACAGCACTTTGTCAATACATTTAGCTATGTTTTCTCCAGAGTTAATACAGCATGAAGTTAGAACAATAACATACTTGAAAAGATGTTTGTTTTCTAAAACCAGTTGTTCATGATTATCAGCTAAGGTCTGGGTGAACTGTATAAAATATTTAAAACAAAAACTTTAAAAGGATGAAGAAAATAATAAAAACTGAGCTTTGTAGATAGACTGATTGTATCCTACACTTGTCTCCTACAGCTCAGCTCGCATAGGTGCCATGGCAACTAGGGACACATCCCTTGGACCCCCACATAGTCCCACCACATTTTATATATCGTGGGTGGCTGAGCACACTGCAAAGCAGCAACAGTGGGGCTCCCATTGCTCCGTGTCTTAATTTTCCCAACGTGTCTCTGGGCCCCATTTAATACCAGATCCAGAAAAAGAACTCTAGAACATCTGGTGAAAATAAATTAAATACTAATTTGAACAGAATGCAATGAATTTGGTATAAGTTTTATTCAGAAAATTATAAATAATGTAAATTTTACTTTGGGTTTAATTTTAATGGCTTACACAAATCTTTCTGTGCCAGTTTTAGTCAGTGGTGTTCCATTCATTTTTTATATTTTTATTTTACTATTCAGGATTCTTTTCTAGGGCTTGTAAGGCTTATTTCCCCCCATGCTCTTCTTTTGTCAAATATTTATTCAATACAGACTTTTACTAGATTTGAAATATTTATTTTACCATTTTGTGATTTATTCTGGGAAAGACTTTGCCATAATGCCATTACAAAACGTACTGCTGTATTTCCTGACTTAGGAGCCAAACAACTATAAACGTGGAGTTTACTAGTCGCTTCCTGCATCCTGCTGAAGCTGTGCTGTTACTTATTACAAAGGCTTTAACTGGAGTGGTTGGGGCTACTATGGCTTTCTCCTTGATGACAAAGATCAGTCGTATTAAACCTGCTGTAGGTATTATGCGCTTAATGGGTAAACTTGATAAAATCTGTAGTCCATTAGAATCAAGTTTTCATGTGTGTTATAGAATAATAGGCCATATTTATTGTTTGTTTCAGATAGCAAACACCCTAAGATATTATATAGTGAGTCCATGTTTAAAGATTATTGAAGATGCTGAAATATCTACTGTATTACATAATTAAAACAGGGCTGAGGAACCACTGGTCCATGGTTCAGATGCTTAAGTGGAACATCCCAATCCACCCAAAGCCCAATCGATGTGAGAGGTGTATTTTTTGAGGAGGAGGGATCCCAGCTGGGAAAGAAAGAGCTAACACTCCCTGGGCACTGTGTTGCCCAGCCAAAAATGGTGCCCCACACCACAAAATGTTAACATGCTTGTTTGAAGCTTAATTGCTGGAGGCTGGAGAGCAGCGAGTGAATGTGTGTCCCTCAATTTTGGCCCTGCCTGCTTTGGTCCTGCTCATCACTGCCTTGCAGCCTCCAGAATATTAACCATGAAGGAATGTGTTCCCTCAGGCTGAAAAAAGTTTCCTCACTGTTGGCCAGTTCCGCTCATGTCTGAACATGAATTTTACATGGGTATTCACAGGAAGTGCTGATTTGGGGAATTAGCAATGCTCTTCTTTTGATTCTTGCTAGAGACAGTTGTGCACAAACCAAACTGCATTGGCTTTGAATACCTTTCTTACTTTGAGGGATTTAGCACTGACCAGTAAGGAGATAATATTAGCGTGGTTGCTCTGGAGAGTTAGCAATACAGTAACTAAACTGTTGTTGCAGTTGTAATAATATTTATTTATAAAAGAAGTATGGTTGAATTGTAAGAAATGCAAGTACAGTACAGTATAAAATGCTTTAGAAGCAACAAACAGGAACTGAAATGGCACCAGAGAAACATACAGAAGAAAAAGGGCTAAGAATCCATTGCACGGGATAACCCAGCCACAAGTTGCCTGGAGCACACCTTTAGTTACTGTTGCGAAGAAGGGAGAGACCAGAGGGTAGAAAGTTGCTTTATATGGAGTTTGGAGTTAAGAGACATAGAGGCTTAGCTTTCCGTTGGGAAGAGTGAAAGAATTATGAAGGGTGAAAGGTTATATACAAAGTCATCCTTTCCCTCGTCTTGTGAGAATCAGAGACAGGCAAGGAAATGGAATTATGGAAAATAGGAAGAGGTAAGAGAATTGAGACTCTAATGTTTTCCTTTCTTGTGGTAGACAGAAATCGGAGATGGAAAATGCTTGGCTTCTTTGCTGCAACCTAGAGGTGTGCTTCCAGGAATTGGCAGGCAGCCCTATCAGAGAAAAGGGGTTATTTAGTAAACGGTCTGTGCACAATAGCTGAAGTAGTTGGTTAAACTGCCTCTCCACAACCACTGGCTCACGTGTTTCTTGTAAATCCACCATTTTCTATTAAAAATAGAAAAAGTCATCCTTTGGAAGACAGCAGCAGATGCCCTCCTGCAGAGAGCTCCTGGCTAGTCCAGGGGGGATGAGAGAAGTCAGATGTAAGGGTAAAAGTAAAAGGAGAAGAGAAGGGTCAATTCCCACTGGGTGTGCCAACTCTATGGAGCCGACATTTCTTCGCCCCCATCTGTATTTGTTGGAAAGGGGCTCTTTTGCCTTTTAACATTTCTATGAATATTTTATTGACAGAACTTTACACTTTTCGAAGTGTGCATTGCACTGCCATTAACCATTGTGTGTGTGTGTGTGTGTGTGTGTGTGTGTGTGTGTGAGAGAGAGAGAGAGAGAGAGAGAGAGAGAGAGAGAGAAAACAAAAGGGTCAGATTATTTAAAAATATAATTAACTCTGAATTGTGAGCTATAAAACTAATGCCTATTTCATTTACTTACAGGGTGTATTAAAATGCAAATCTCCATGTTATGAACTAAACGAATTAAATCTGCATGTTATTAGTCCTTTCGAAATGGATGGGCCATTCAGGTATCACATTAGATTGAAATGGTTTGGTTTCTAGGCAGTTCTGTATATTACTTCTTTCCATAATTTTCTGTTTTTGCTTTAAACATTAAAAACCAGTAAATGTCATCATTTACCAGGACATAGATAAGATGCTCTGAATTATAAAGAAATGAATGGTTTTCCAGGCATGTATTATTAAATTTATCTGTGTTAAATTTTGTTTTTCTCCCCAAAATGATGCTTTTGGCCATAGGCATTCAAGTTTTCTGGCTACAGAGGTTTATGTCATTTTATTTGTCTTTAAGAGGTTGGCTAGAGGCTGTACTCACCCTGGATTTTTTTTTCAGATTTAAGAGTTTTAAAACAGCATTATAAAATACAAAATAATGAAAACAAACTAGTTAACAACAATAGATAAAATACAATAAAGCATTTAAAACCAGCATTAAAATGCTGATTGGTCAACATCATCTGCACCTAGCATTCCACAGCCTGTCTGAATACAGAGGTCTTAGGCTGCTAGTGGAAAGATAGTATGGAGGGACCTACTCTAATCTCTCTTGGGAGGAAATTCCACAATATGGGAACAGTCACAGAAAAGGCTGAAAGTTATCCAGAACTTTGGGATACCTGGAAGTTTTTGTTCTTATAAAGAAGACATTTCACCACTGCTTCTTTTAGACATGGAGGTGGGACTCTGCCTTGATTTAAAGAAGCATTCATTATTCCCATTACCCACTCCAGCAGTCTCCCAACAGCTGCTTTTATAAGCTGGGAGGGACATGGGAGGGACACCTTGGGTAGGCCTCATCTCTCCAAGGATTCTGTTGTCTAGGTAAAAAGTACATGAACAAAAAGCTTAGGTTTGGTTATTAAATATTTTTGCTAATACAGAGACTTTGGGATGGGTAGGTCAAGTGTTGCTGTATTCCTATTTTTGTAAATTGTTTTATTACCTTTAAATATTGTAGGCTTTTTGCTAAACTGGAAATATTTTTAGTATCATTTTAGTTGAATCAACCAGTTGCATCACTGAGCCTGAGAACTTGGATCAACTCAGCCATATTAAACAAGATAAAACGAAAATGTAAGTTTTCAAAGTTATTAACTTGCAGCTCAGTGAGAGATAATATAATTCTGTCGTATCTTTTTATACTTCCTTAGCAGTTCGAAAGCATGTCAAAGTGCAAGTAGATAAATAGGTACTGCTACAGTGGGAAGGTAAACGGCGTTTCCGTGTGCTGCTCTGGTTCGCCAGAAGCAGCTTTGTCATGCTGGCCACATGACCCGGAAGCTGTACGCTGGCTCCCTTGGCCAATAATGCGAGATGAGAGCCGCAACTCCGGAGTCGGTCACGACTGAACCTAATGGTCAGGAGTCCCTTTACCTTTACCTTTAGTAGGTTATTGCACTATGACACTTATAGTAGCAGTTAAATGAAGGAATCCTGCAAGAGTGTAATTATACAAAGGAATGGTACATGTGTTTCTTACACCCACATTCTGGTTTAATGGGTGAGAGGAAGGACCAACCTCATGCTTGTCTTTATAAAGCAGCAGACATTCCTTGTGTATATTGGTCATTATAGAAATAATGAGGTTTGCTAGGTGAATCTTGCCTATCGGCAGAAGCCCTGTGCAAGGGGTTCCACTTGCGCAGTGTTGCTTTCCCCCTCTCCACCCCCCCCCCCCAATATTGGGCTTGGGGGGGTCAGGAGACCCCACAGAATAGCATGTAGGCAAGGAGGAAGGGGATCATTCTGTCTAGCAAGTTGATTTGCTTGCACAGTCGGAACTTTTCTGCTAGCACAATGTGAACTCTATCCAGATGCTTAGAAAGTTGAGGTAACTATAACTCAATAGCTCCTGTGTGAAGTTCCTGTGTGAGCTACCTTGCTGAGGACAAAAGCATGACCTGCTCTCCATCAATAGCTTTGCACCAGTGGTTTCTGTGAATGGGGTTTACAATGATATCTCCTCATCTATATTTACTGAAATTCTGTGGTTGAAAAATCTTATATATGCATCGAACATTCACTTTGTACCTGATTACGGATGGAATATTTCAGTATTATTAACTTCTGTTATATGTGGTATAGCCATCCTTTCCACAATGGTAACTTTCCATATATGAGGTAAAAAGAAACTATCACATTGTACTTAGTAAATTTATTTACCTCACTGTATTCCTATAAGAGGTTTCTGAAAACTGTTTGAAATAGGTGGAAGCTTAAAAAATTCTAGTCCGTTGAAAAGGCATGACTGTTTTAAAGATCCTCCTAGAATTGGGGGCAGGAGGAAATGCAAATTGAGAATCCCTGCTATACCCTAAGTTCCTTGGTGTGGTTTACCAATACAATGGTACCATGGTTTAAGTACACAATTGGTTCCGGAAGTCTGTACTTAACCTGAAGCGTACTTAACCTGAAGTGAACCTTCCCATTGAAAGTAATGGAAAGTGGATTAATCCGTTCCAGACGGTCCGTGGAGTACTTAAACTGAAGCGTGTTGTTGTTTAGTCGTTTAGTCGTGACCGACTCTTCGTGACCCCATGGACCATAGCACGCCAGGCACTCCTGTCTTGCACTGCCTCCCGCAGTTTGGTCAAACTCATGTTCGTAGCTTCGAGAACACTGTCCAACCAAACTGAAGCGTACTTAACCTGAAGTGAACTTTCCCATTGAAAGTAATGGAAAGTGGATTAATCCATTCCAGACAGGTGCGCAGAGTACTTAAACTGAAAGTACTCAAACCAAAGCATACTTAAACCGAGGTATGACTGTATATGAAAGTCTTCTCTTTGAAGGCAATTCATTAAAATATATGCTTCTTCTTCTTCTTCTTCTTTTTTTATAGTCTTTATAACTGATGAAGCTCACATTAACCCTAACATTGCTAATTTCATTATTCTGCTGCAAGGTTTAATTATGGAAAATGTAATCCTGTTCCACAGTTAGATAATAGCAAGAAATTAGTGTGACTTGTATGTTCTGCAGCTGATTACTGTCTTGAATAACATACATAATGACATTAATAGGCATGAATAACTTAGGTCCACAATTTCAATGGGCCTATTCTGAGTAGAATATAGTTGGATACAACCCTAAGTTTGTTTTCTCTTCGCTGTATAATTGCCTTATCAGTTGTGATGGCTTCTAGATTGACCTATTCAGACAGTGAAATTTGAATATTTGTCTCTTAATCCTACTGTGATCAATTGTAGCCAGGAACCAAAGTATCATGAAATACATTTTGTGAAGCAATAGGCCTTTAGTGTCATTTTTTGTGTGAGCAGTCATTACCCATTGTGAGGGACAGGAGCTATAGGCTGCCTCCTCCCATCGTGACAACAAGCTCCTCCCCGAGCACAAGTGGGAGCGGGGAGGGGGATGAGTCGAGCGGGGAAACAGGAAGTAGAGGGCAAGGCTCTGACAGGGTCACAGAGCCTCTGCACCGACATGGAGGGGAAGGAAGGGAGAGGGAAAAGGGGAGGCAGGAAACCGCGGCTAGGAGACCTCTCCTTCCCGTTCCGGAGCTGCGCATGAAAAAAAGGGGGTGGAGATTGGGGATTCCAAGACCAATTTGTTGGAAAAAGACGCAGGAATCCCCATTCCGGGGTACTGACCCAGACTGAGAACATGTACATTGTACAGCTTCTGCACTGTAAATAGTCTGCACATAATAAAAGCATGAAAAGGCAACGTGTTGGATTTGTTACTCTAGAGTAGCCGCCAGCGATCCTGTGACAGTTCCTGTGACAGGAGTTATTAAAAGATCAGAATCCACAGCATAACAAATAAAAGGGGCAACAGGCTAAGAACAAGATACAGGATATCAAACACAGGAGTTTCAAGGTTTCACTATGACATTTGTGTTATATTCTTTTGTTTACATTGATGTTAGGAGGTAAGCCAAGTCATAGAGGGACATTATACCTTTTCACATGGAGAGAAAGTATGCTGAAAATGAAAATAAGTATAAGAGAAATAGCTGCCATAAAGGAATATAAAACTGCCCATAGGCTTCAGTCCTAAACCACTTGCTGATCAATTAGACATTTTCAGCTGTGTTTAGGATTGAACCAAGTAAGATCCTTCAGTGACACATGGCTATCCATGAGGTAGTAAGTCATAATCTCAAGGGAACAATTTGAATTTACAATTACAAATTAAAATAAGCCAGTTAACTATATAGAATTGTAATTGAAAGAGCTTAGAGTAACTGAATAGATTGTTGGCTTAGGGGATTCCTTTGAGACTCCAAATAGATTTCGGAATTGCAGATGAGGACACATTTTCAAATTCAAGGTTACTCCATTATAATAGTTAATGAAATAGAAATTCTTAGATTTTGTGGCCTAAATTAGACATTCAGGTAAATTACTGGGATTAAGACAATTTGCTGGAGGAATTAAAGATCAGATATCAAGATCAATTACCTCATATTTGTTATACACATGTGATGCTATATTCTTTGCAAGAACATTTAGTGTAACTATTTAGGAAGTTATATCAGTGAAGGAAACATAAGGGGCGAGATTAAAGAGTCTTAATGAACTAGGTAGAAGATTGGTCTTTGTCCATGGAGTTTTCTTGGCAGGGATACTGGAGTGGCTTGCCAGTTCCTTCTCCAGGTGGATCACGTTTAGTCAAAACTCTCCACTATGACCTGTCCATCTTGGGTGGCCCTGCATGGCATAGCTCATAGCTTCTCTGAGTTATTCAAGCCCCTTCGCCACGACAAGGCATTGATCCATGAAGGGATGATCGCCAAAGAATTGATGCTTTTGGCTGATCGCCGAAGAATTATGGTGCTGGAGGAGACTCTTGAGCGTCCCATGGACTGCTAGAAGATCAAACCTATCCATTCTTAAGGAAATCAGCCCTGAGTGCTCCCTGGAAGGATAGATCATGAAGCTGAGGCTCCAATACTTTGGCCACCTCATGAGAAGAGAAGAATCCTTGGAAAAGACCCTGATGTTGGGAAAGATTGAGGGCACTAGGAGAAGGGGACGACAGAGGACAAGATGGTTGGACAGTGTTCTCGAAGCTATGAACATGAGTTTGACCAAACTGCGGGAGGCAGTGCAAGGCAGGAGTGCCTGGCGTGCTATGGTCCATGGGGTCACGAAGAGTCGGACACGACTAAACGACTAAACAACAACAACAACAGAAGATTGGTAGCACATATTCACTGAATGTAACATGGCAGTGGCATTAAAATACTGGATACAGTGATCCAGGTGAAACATTGGACCACTGAGTACAGTGGTACCTCGGGTTAATAACTTAATTTGTTCCGGACATTCATTCTTAACCTGAAACTGTTCTTAACCTGAGGTACCACTTTAGCTAAAGGGGCCTCCGGCTACCGCTGCGCCACTGGGCGCGATTTCTGTTCTCATCCTGAAGTAAAGTTCTTAACCTGAGGTACTACTTCCGGGTTAGTGGAGTCTGTAACCTGAAGCATTTGTAACCCGAACTGTTTGTAACCCGAGGTACCACTGTATTGTAAAATCAAGAGAGTATTGTGTAAGTGAGTGGAGTCTTCATACCGTTTTAGGTTAGATATCGCTATACCTCTTCTTTCTTGTCCCTATAAAGGGTTCGTTGAGGTAGCCGAGGTCTCTTGTTTTCATGAACAAAATTTAATAAAATTTTGACCCATTATTAAACGAGAGATGGGTATGCTTCTTGGTAAGACTCGGAATAAGTAAAGATGGTTAACTTTGACCAGCTTTTGAGCTTAGTTGTTAAATGTTTTATCAAGGGAGTAAAGTTCAGTTTTTATAGTTTAGATAGAGTCATAGGTATATTCACTCCCAGGTATTTCTGGCCAGTTGTTTTGTATCAGTTCAGTTGTAGGTTTGGTGGGGTGTGTGTATACACATGAACTCAGATTTGGCGAAGTTAACAGTGAACCCAGATATCTTGGCACATATAGCAAGTTGGTGCATAATAGCAGGTAAAGAGGCTTTAGGATCAGAAAGGAATCGTGCAACATCATATGTGAACATATTGATAAGATGGATTTTTCCGAATAATTCAAAACCTTTTAGATCCTCATCTGCTTTCACAGTGCCAAAGCTAAGGGTTCTGTGGCTAGGGCAAGGTAGTGTGGAGTCCTGCTTCGTGCCCCGGCCAATGGGAAATATCTATGAGTGTTCCCCATTCGCCAGAACTTGGGCCAGTAATCCATAGCATAAATCTGAGAGCATATCAACCCAGGATGCACAAATACCAAAGGAACCTCAAATTGTAAAGAGAGGCTGTCAGTTTAAACAATCAAATGCCTTGACTTCATCCAGCATCCTGAGAACAAGAGGTTCTGGACGTGATTGATCCTTAAAAATGTATTGAGAATCTTTCTAATAGGCTATGAATCCGACTTGGTCATGGTGGACATAGTTGGGTAAATTACTTTAAAAGGCAATTGGTCAGTATCCCTGTAAATTAGCATTCATATTAATGAATGAAATAAGTCTATATGATTCAACTTGTTAAGGTTTGGGTATAACTGTGATAACCGAGGCACACCAAGATCCAGGAATTTGGCCTCTATTCTCTATGTCAATAAACATTTGTTTTTCTTTCTTTTTTAGCTTCGAATCTGAGATACTGAATAAAAGACATGAAGTGATAGGTGTAAGAAAAATCTGCAGTCAAGAGGACAGCTCAAACACTGGTAAGCTCTATTTTTAATCATGTTTCTTATTGGTTTCACAGTTTAATTTGTTAAACTACATATAGCATTTTTCTGATTACTTAAGAAAAACCTACTGTATTTATAAATATTGATTTTTGGGGGGTGGGGAGGGAAGGCTTATAGTGCCCAAATGTATTTTACCTTCCCCAAAGAGTATCAATGTAATTCTTGTATAAGTCTTTTGAGAAGTAAGTCTCACAGAATTAAATGAGTTTTACCCCAAGTAAGTGAGATTGCACCCTAAGGCACTTCTAGCTTGAAGTTGCAGTGCACTGGTGTGGAGAGCAGGAGTAGGGTGGGGAGGAGGAAAAGGAGAGGAGAGGAGAGGTGGGTTTAAAAGTCCTGCAAGTGCATCCTTTGATCCTATTAAGTCTATTTGCCAGGTCTTAGGTCCACAAAGTATTTTCTGATGGAGCCTTTTCTTTGTGTATCTTTTTGATGGGGTTTCAGCTGAGCACTGAAACAATAATTTTACAAATAATTCTGAGTTCCTGCCTCTTCCTATCAGGTTATGGATTCATTATTGTTGGCCTTATTTCTCAGTGATGTATTGGGCAGCTGAGCTCCTGAAAGATCAGTGATTTAAATATCTTATTTAAATAACTGTTAGTTCTTTGCAGCTTTTGAAAGAGGAAATATCTCATTTGTTTTACTGTTTTGTTTTGACATATATTAGATATATGTTTTGACTTAAGACTTTTATTTCAAAAAGGAAAAAACAATATTTCCTGAAATACAGATTCAGAGTGAAAACATAGCCTTGCTCCCAATGTTGACGATTAAGAAAGAACTGCCCTCCCCCTTTCTGCCCTGACTGGCATAAAACAAGAGGACTCTGGAAGCAGCAGTGGATCTGCGACTCAGCTTCTCTCTAGATAGAATTGCTCTGCATGCTGTTATCTTTATGAAGGAAAGATTGTTGTCCAGGTTTTTTTTTTTTAAAAAAAAGAAGCTACTTATTTAACAAAAAAAATAATCTGTCATTGCTGTCTTGTATTTGTATGTATTTTTTTAAGTGTGTATAACAGTATAACATATTCTACTATAATGCATAGTATATAAAATGGTCTTCTACAATATATAGTATATAACAGGGGTCCCCAAACTTAGGCCTGGGGGCCGGATGCGGCCCAATCGCCTTCTAAATCCGGCCCGCAGACGGTCCAGGAATCAGCATGTTTTTACATGAGTAGAATGTGTCCTTTTATTTAAAATGCATCTCTGGGTTATTTGTGGGGCATAGGAATTTGTTCAATCCCCCCCCCCAAAATATAGTCTGGCCCCACACAAGGTCTGAGGGACAGTGGACCAGCCCCCTGCTGAAAAAGTTTGCTGACCCCTGGTATATAACATAGATCACAATGGAGAGTTCTTATATTCAGGGATTTGTGTGCATTCAGTGGGATGTTAAAGAAAGAAAGCTTTAACTCTGGAAGAGTAGTCACCGTTCCTGCCTCTTGTTTTGAACTAGCTTTAAGTGGAGGTAAAGGTCAGAGAATTCTGATGAAAAGGGAAGCAGAAATTGCTACAGTTTGTATGTTTGTGTTTGTGTGGTCAGGAAAATAAATCAGGCAAGTGAATATAATCAGCAAATGATACATTCATTTCAATATAAATATCAAAAATAGGCAAAAAAGTCATTTAATTTAAGTTACATAAGTTGCACAATTAGTTACATAATCTATTTAGTTTACATTAAACAGCAGACACTGGGATAGTATTTGGCAGAAATCAAACTCCAGCAGAACAGAAATAGCACTGATTGCTGGCCCGGGTACAGTGTGGCCGTGAGCAGTCAAGGGCTAATATGGGGAGATGAAATAATCACAGGACAATTGCTTTGGGATAAAATGGGCCACAACTTTGTTGATTACAGATGTAAGTCAGTCTTGGCATAGTCATTGGGTATGTATCCTAAATCACCCAATCTGACTGTTGCTTGATTACTGAATAGGCACTGGGCAAACCTTAGTCTTGGATGAAGGGGGGTTGTAGTCTCTTCCTGCCCCTCCAGTGCTATGGTATCCCATTAAGGGGATTTGGGGGGGAGTTGCTTATATCAGAGGCACAGCATGACTCAAAGCAGCAATTCCTGCAGAGGTCAACTAATTTGATGTAAGTCTTAGGAATCCTTCGCTGCCAAATAGACCCTTGACAGCACTTCTGGCAAGTGGGCCAGAAGTTAATGGTTGCCCAGTGCCTATGCCAAATCTTTTCATCTGTATTCAATAAATCTGCGGCCTTATTTGATCCAAACATAAGTGTGTGGTGTCCATTATTATATGCTGTCAGGGAGGTGGGGAGCATAGAGCGTCAGCATGCAGTTGCTGTGAGGAATTGATCAGAACTGCAGTTGAGCCACCAGAATCCCCTGTGACCATTGGAGGAGGAAACAATGTCTTCCCACTCATGTGAGAAACAGGCGCCTGCCCCCCACCCCTAGCGTCAGGCCACACACTGCTCACTGGGGGAAGAGATAAGTGGTCCTTGCAATGAATTCAAATTAGAAAGGAAATCACTGTCTTCTTACACCTCTGAGTATGACATTGGGTTGTACTCAGTTAACTTTTAATCAGAGTAGATCCATTGAAATTAATGGCTACTAATTTCAGTGGGTCTACTCTGATTAAAAGTTAGTTGAATACAGTTACAACTAAATGAGTATATGAAATTAACTGCATGATTGTTTGAAATGGACCTCTTTGCTGATTCCTGATTCAAATTTCCCAATGCCTGCATTATGTCTAGTCATAGCATGGCTCATAGCAACTGGGGTGATTTGCAACAGAGAATGGTGTTAAAAGGAAGGATTAATGCCCCTTCTCCCACACTGCAGCCACAATTCTAATTTCTCCCCTACCCCACACTCCCTAAGTTGCTTTTAGGCAGAGACAAACATGTCAGAATATCCAGGAACAGATTTACCAGGCAATGTGTGGTTCTGGCCCTTTAAAAAAGCACCTTATTCAAAATTCTCCTGCTCTTTGAGCAGCATAGTTAAAGCTGATAAAAATGGAAAGCATGAATTAGCATTTTTCTATTATATGTCAAGTTTCATTGTATTACTTAAGAATTTAAAATATTACATATTGTTCTGTACTGTAATTGCATTCTTACAATGTTTCTATATTATAGCAGAAGAATTTACGAGCTCTGATTCTGTAGATGAACCTCCAGATGATGCAGTGGCAACTAAGGAATCAAACTATTTACAAGAGTTCTTCAGCCCAATGGCTGTAGTTTTCCTAACGGGAGAAAGCAGTTCAATCCTCAGCCTTCACTATCTTCCTTTTACTATGGGAAAACGTTATTGTGCCATAATTTTATTCAATGAACAGGTAAATATGTATATTTTACATGCATTGCCCTTGTGAATGACATGAGAAAAATTGGGACACTAAATCTTATAGTTCATTGAAAATGCAAAAAATAAAAATAAAATAAAATGCACCAACATCAAATACTTGTCATATCCTAGTACATTCTTGCAAAGTCCTTCTATCTTCTCCAATCCTCCTATTGACTCATAGGTCAATATTAAGCAATCCTGAAGAAAGTATGGAAGATGTTCCATATCCATATCTGCATGCCGACACATACCTTTTAAAACAAGTAAACAAACCAAAGCACTTTTAAAAAGGCATTCATTCATTCATTTAATGAAATTATTGCCTGCTTTTCAGTCAAATTATATCCAGCATCTTATAGTTGATTATAACAATATAATAAAAAGAATTGTCCTGCTGATGGGGAACTCAAGAAATAGACTGGGGAGAGTTGATGTTAAAAGCATTCCCAGTCCCTTTGATATTTCTATAGCTGTTGCTGCTATTTTTATGAAACCTCAGGTGAACTGGGGGAAATAGCAACCCCCCCACCTCTCTTCCAATTCTGTGATAAGCAGGCTGTAAGAGATAAAACTGTCACTAGAACACATGTAGGCACACCACAGCCCCTGATGTGCATGTGGCTCTCCCCCCCGAAAAACCCACCAACTTTACCCATATGCTGATTTGATGAGCCAGCAGCTAGGTGATGGGGAAAATGACACTATCAAGCAATTTAAGATCTATCTGGACTGCTGGGGGTGGAGTTGTAAAAACCTCTGCTCCACAACAATTCCAATATGCATACAGTCACCATCGTTGTGGTGCTCTTAGCAATCTCTGCTGAATTGCTGTGTGTGTGTCCATGGAGGGAATGTTTTAGATTAAAACACACACAGAGACACACATACTTACTTTTAAAGGATTGGTTTCCATATTCAGCAGTTTTGAACCATATGGCTATTAAAAAGTTGCAGTTGTGTAAGTGTCTTAGCAGGAGAGCTCAAGATTTTTCAACCTTTATTTTTAAATGCAAGTCAGCATGCTGTGAAATAGAAAAGAGTAGTACTGTTAATTTGACCTTCATTGATAGGTGTCAAGATTGCCTACAGGTATAACCATAAATTCTGGGTGTCTGTTAAATTGTAGCTGCATTTCAAAGTTAATGAGTGGGACCACGCTGTCCTAATAATGGCAGAAATACTGCCTTAAGGATTAGAGCTCTAGAATGGGATGCCACTATAGATGATATTCTTAATGTTTGGATATACGTATGTGAAAAATGTTGGACTAATACCAAGTTTTCTTTTTGTGACTCCAGCAAGTAAAGAATGTACCATGGGATCAGTCTAATAGGTTGATATCCTTGAAGTCCTCCACTGAAGACTGACACACATTTAAAGGTCCAAATGGGTTAAGCCAATTACATCACATCTTACATGCAAATAATGCATGCAATCAATGGGAGTAATGGCTTTCATGGCATTGATAGGGCATCCGAGTTAAATAATGACAAATACTTCTGGTCCTAATTCTTTCCTACCCAACGTTGAATTACTAGATTTATTTTATTATACCTTATAGTATTTCCAGTTTAGTTTATGAAGAGGCTTTAAAACGAAGACTCTCAAATGCATGAAATATTCTTGTAAGTCAAGCTTCAATGTTGCTGCAATGGATTTGTGTTTGTTTATAGTCTGAGAGGCTTCTAATTTGTTCTGCATGAATTGTTGTCGAAATTGAAATGCATATGTTCTTGTGTTTCAGATTGGGGAATTTGTGTACCTGGTGGAAGGAACATGTGATTTACCATTGCCTTCAGGCTTACTTCCAATGAATAGCCCAAATGTTCTGTGCATTAGCAGCGTGTTAGAAGGTAGAGTGGGGGTGTAAAAATATCTCTCCCGCCCCCCCCATTAAACTTTTAGATACAATAAATTTCACAAGCAGTGAAATATTTTGCAATGCAGAGGCATCAGAAAACTGCCATGGAATATATAAATGTTACTTTTCCTGGTACCTCAAATGGTAGTCAGACATTTTTATTTGGATTACAAATTACTTCTTGCTCACACGTATTTCTTATCCTTGCATATGCCTGCTCTCTACTGGTGCAAATAACAAAGGATTATTTTCAGTGTTCTCCATACATCTTTATCAGTTACAGCTTCTTTCCTGGTTGTCTCAGCATTGTATATTGGTAGCATATGGTTATGACTCTGCTTATATGAGCACTATGCCAGGTGAATGTTCCTAGACTCCAAAGGATTAAAAATTGATGTATAGAGTTCTGTTCTGACCATTTATCAAAGCCACATGAACTACCCTTAAAGGTATAAAAAAGCTTCATGCTGTAATCCTTCACAGTATTTCAGGCCTGGGAACCTGTTTAGCTTTTTTTTTTTTACAGGTCTCTTTATATTTAGACTTACTTCAGCTTGCAAAATTCAAATTTGCTATCTTTGTTCAATTAGTATCCTCTAGCCATGCTGCCATCTGGATTTATTACTGGTTGATAATGACCATGAGCTGGCAACCCAAACAGGCAATAGTTAAAGGAGAAGAAAAGGTTACTTATCTGTAATTGTAATTCTTGAAGATAATAGCTTGTATAGCCTTCCTTCACTTTGCATGGATCCAAACAGCAAATTACCTTGGAAGAGTTACAGTTACTACACAAGTGACCTTTCTTTCATGGCCTGTGATTCAGACATACTCCTGCATGTCCATTTAATGAGGGCCAAAAAGCCCTGTCAGCAAGGGATTGATGCTTGTGGAGACAGTGTGCCCCTAGGCTTCTTCAAAATGGAGTATATACTGACAGTAGTACCAACGAGAAATATAGCTACATTTCTTTAGCACCACTGGGCCATAGATCTACACAGCTTTGGCAATAGGGCATGTAAAGTCTCTAAACCCATCTGTGTTTAATTGAACTCCGTTTTTACATACTCAAGATCTTTTCCGTGCTGTGCTTTTGAATGAAACCAGCAGCTTGAACTGTAATGCTAGCAATGACTTTTTGCCTAGTCATTTGTGAATATTTTGGTGATTAGATCTGTTTGCATCATGTACCAATCATCAGCCATGTCCTTATGCTCATTCTTTTATATGTATTTAAGCTGTAGAAAAACCTGTAGAAACTGTAGAAAAATCAAGAATTATAAGATTAAGACTTATTTCCATCATGGCTGCTAAAAGGGGAAGAAAATGTTTTAATAGCATTGTAGTTCAACTGTTTTAGTTGATAAATTGAAAACAAGTGGGTTCAAGCTAGTTTTCTCCATGATTCCAGTGCATAATAGAAATGGGAATTCAGATTGCCAACTTTTTTCTGGCAGGACTTCTGTATCTTTGTAGTTTGCTTGACATGAGAAAATCTACCAGATGAAATTTTATTCCTTCACTTTATTTATCAGGTGCATTTTGTTGAATCATAGGTGTTAGAAGCACAGGAGCCCTGCTGAGAAATAAAGTTAGCAACACTAGTTTTGGGGTTGGGTTGTCCTTGTCAGCTTTTTCTAACACTAGGCTTTTGGCTCTCGCTCTGGGAAGCCATAGCAATTGGTGCTATGGTACCAAATTTAGCATCTGCCTGGTGTGCTGTAGAAGCAAAAATCTTAGTTGGCCGTTGTTGATGTTACCTCTTGCTCTTCTTTATTACAGGTGACAGAGAAATACAACCAGTGCTTTGTCTGAAATGTTGTGTTGGTAATATGCTTCAAGAAAAGCTGAAGATCCCTCTCGTGAATGAAGCTAGGGAAAAGGCTCTGGCTCTTGCAGCACAGCAGCAAATGTCTGCTTTGGAGTATGAGCGAAGAAAGGTCACTGGGACACTTGAGAGCAGCAGTGTTCGAGTTGCAGTTGCAGCTTTAGGTCTGTCACAAGTTGAGGTAATAACATTATTGACTGCAGATCTTACAATTGTACTTTGTTCATTGCATTTTGAAGCTGACAGGGAAGCAACATTTTGACTGCATAGTGCACGATTGGTAAAGGGCCCTTTTGTCAAGCTGATTATCTGAGCACCAATCTTGTAATGCAGTTTTCTCCATTCTGTTATAAAGCTGCCCAAACCCCCAGAGTTTGATTTTGAGAGGTAACCACCAACCTGGGAGTAAGCGTCTCAGCACATAGTAGCAGGGTTGGATCAGAAGTATGGTGGTTCCTGGGCTAGTGGACCCTCTTCCAGCCGAAAAACAATTCATATGCACAAGATAATTCAGTTTCTTTAGACATTTCTGTGCCCGCTCCCATCCTTAATTGTTCCAACCAACATAATTTAGTAACAGTATCATCCATTTAACTTGAAAAGAAAAATTGGTGTGTGGCATGGGGTTAAGGGAAATATAGCATTCCTACAGGCAGAAGTTAAAAAGTAAACTATACTTGTGCCACCAAATCCCCCAAATGGCTTTTTAAACATAGGAGATTTTGAAGGTATTTTGATAATTGTGTAATATAATTAAGAAAATAATTCTGCAAAAACAGGGAAATAAAAATCTAGCTGCGTACACAGAACCTTTTACATGCTTCCTCGTTGACTTGCAGTTAGTATGAAAACATAGTTAAGAATCAACTACGCTGTTCTTTTATTTGCAGAAAGATGCGCTGCACAACTCTCCTAAATTTTCTAAAAAATATATTGAGTACAGTGTTGAAGTGAGCATGCCTGAATATTTTGAAAGCCCTGAAAAGATAGAAATACCTGTGTTGGCATCAAGCAGAGTTCATCCTACACACCAGGGAAAAGAACGTATTTGGTCTGCAGAAGAAAGAGGTGACAAGCATCTGATTAATAAATTGCATGGTCAGGCGGAGTCCCCCCAAACCCCAGGCAGCCCCCGAGCGGAATAACGACACAGGACAACGTTTTATGGGATTAAAAATTGGCCACAACTTTATTAAGATTCAGATGTAGGGAGACCTTGGCTCAGGCATTGGGTGTTTATCCTTCCCAGCCCCTAACCAGGGATCTGGGTTATTTCAGGGTTATCCAGCATGTGTGGGGGCTGATTGTGTGGGCGGAGACCACAAGCATCCAGCCCAGGAAGGCGGCGCCAGCATCCGAACTGCCATGGCTGTCCCGGGGATCCCAGGGGGCTGTGTGTGACCACGCAAAATGCACACCCCTTTTATGTGGGGAGCGGTCATTACTACTACCACTGTCAACAACAACACTTGATACTAATGCTGGAATTCTTCATATATCTTACCATCCTGTTTACTGCAGATGTTCTTCACTGGGAATGGATGCCCAGTGAGTGGAACAATATCTGTACTGTGGAGATGAGAGATGGTCTGAAGCCATTTACAACTTCTGCAGATTACAGGAGCATTTTCTTTTCCTCTGCACCTCGCTTATTTTCATTATAACCAGGCATAAGGGGAGTGGGATATCAGTCGTAGAGGAAAGCTACTCTTGTTTTTTTACAAGCTACTAACTAACATCAGTGTAGTAAGACTACAGGTGTAAAATTTCCGGAAATTTTGAAGCCATGGAAAAAACAACACACGTTTCCCCCTCTGTTTTTCCCTGGGGGGGGGATGGAAAATTTGGGAAAATTGAAACAAAGTTCAGTGTGGAGTAGTTTAACAAATTGCATGAAACGCAGTGTATATTAAAGTATTATGCTTGCAATAAAACAGGTAATCACCCCCCTTTCCCTCAAAGCAACCAAAAAAGCAAGAAACCAGCAACTTAAAAAAAAATTAGATTTGCCCCTTCGCACCAACAGCAAATAAAGTTAAGGTCCACCTCAATATTTAAGCTCCATAGAAGGTCTACCCTTTGAGTAGTGCTTAAAAAAAGAAAAAGAAACAGAAGATACAACATGCAGTATACATGCAGTTTATTCTATCTCATTTTCTGAACTACTGCTATCATTTCCCATTTCTTCTTCCTCTTCCTCTTTGTCATTTTTCTCATGGACTTCTAAAAACGTCTTTGGAAAAAACCAGGGGGGACCTGCCCCCCCATTTTTCTGGGTTTTTCCCAGGCCTTCCCATCTCTACTTGAGGACAGCCGGGGCAAAACGTAAGGCAATTTTTTGGCATGCCAGGCCCAGAAGTAACCGACACCCAGTTACTGAATAGTATGTTGCAGTAAGACTCAAACTCTGTTTGAAAGGAAAAGGAGTGTGTGTGTTTTTAAAATTGAATTTGTTATTATATATTAAAAACCGCACGATGGTAAGAGAGCTTCTAAACAGTTTACAAAAAATATAAAACAGAACATTAAAATGATTGATAAAGGACAGTTAAAAGCAGGTATTTAAGAGTATTCAAAAGATGATTAAAGTCAGCAGTAAAAAATTATTATGGTTGGAAATTTAAGGACTGGAGCTTTGGAAGTAAAAGCTTGTGCCAGTGAAGTAAACAGAGCATGTGGGACAAACAGCTTTTATTATACAGGATATGTAGTGGAATAATCATACAAAAAAGGCCAGTGACTGACTTTGGTATCCAAAACTTTTAATTATCAACATGTTTACTGGAAATCTTACCGATGTTGTTGTTGGCATCCATCTGTTTGGAAATATTTTGAATAAGCTAACATAAAAATAAAATGTCTCAGAATTGCTTACCAGTTTTTCAAGAAGATACTATCACACTTGCTGAATCTCAAAAGAGCCCTTAGTTCATTTTTAATCTCAAAGGAGCCCTTGATTCATTTTGACATCAACATGATTTTCTTCATGTACCTGAGTGAAATATTGCTACATATTTCACATTGTCAGTCTGTGCCATCTTTGTGTCTTTGGGGTCAAATTAAAGATCCCTGAACCATAGCTGTAGCAATGAAAGGAGGTAATTTCAAGTTTGCCTGGTTGCTTAAATATTCAGGATACCTAATTTGAAATTCACTGGATTTTGTTGCATAAGTGCTCCATTGTAGTACCTAGCAGTTCGAAAGCACACCAGTGATTAGATAAATCATAGCTGCCAAGTCTCCCGTTTTCCTCGGGAAAACCCCTTTTTTACTCACCTTTTCCCGGTGGTCCCCCGTATCACTTCGTCTCCCGTTTTTCTCCATTATTTTCTCCTGCTGGCGGCCATTTTTTTTCATTCCGATTTGCCCTTCTATGGGCACCAAAAGTCGCATTTACGCCGCCAGCTTCAAAAGTCGCATTTACGCATGTCCGGAAGTGCATAGATGTGACTTCCGGTGTTGGCGGCGGCCATTTTGGTGCCCATAGATGGGCGAAGCGACACCGGAAGTTGCGTCGGCACACTTCCTGACATGCGTACAAGCGACTTTTGAAGCCGGCGGCGGCCATTATGGGTGCCCATAGAAGGGCAAAGCAACACCGGAAGTTACATCGACGCAACTTCCGGTGTAAAATGGCTGCCGGTCCCGGATTCTGCAGTCCGGAACTTGGAAGGTAAGAGATAAATAGGGATCGCTGTGGCAGGAAGCTAAATGGCGTTTCCGTGTGCTCTGGTTTTTGTCACGGTGTACCGTTACGCCAGAAGCGGTTTAGTCATGCTGGCCACATGACCCAGAAAACTGTCTGTGGACAAACGCCGGCTCCTTTGGCCTGAAAGTGAGATGAGTGCCGCAACCCCATAGTCGCCTTTGACTGGACTAACTGTACAGGGGTCTTTTACCTTTTTTTAACCTTTATGAAGAGAATACAATATTGGTTTATCTTTAATGTGTTAAAATACTTGTTTCTTTTCTTTTAAAAGTAACTCTTACCAATTTTCTCGCACATTTGTATTCATACGTTAATTAAATAGTTTGTAGCTTGGATCGGTGCTATTGGTGTTTAGGCTTCATAGAGTTTGAGTTGTGTGCATATTAAGTAAAAGACTGCCAGCTGGCTGTGACATACCAAGCTGTCTTCAATTAGGTACTTATATGTAATGCTTCAGAAAACAAATATTAGCCTATATATTCCAAATTCAAATTCCATCTTACAAGACTGAGCTGGATCTTTTTAGCAAAGAAGCGAAACTCCCTTTTTTATAATAAGCACAAAAATGAAGAATTGGCCATCATGGTAACTACAACTGCATGTTGATGAGAAGAGGAACAGAGGTCTAATTCCTGAAGCTTTGAACAACTAATATGGTTGGCATTAAAAAAAATAATCATCATCATCTGCACCTTGTTCCTATGACTCTAAATGCAGAAATCTTATGGTACCTTCGTACCATGTGAGGTTTTATCTGCTAATGTATACATATCAAACTGCTGTTAAAGGTACAGAAGCAGACCAGACCATCTTTCAGGTCAGAAGGCAACAATGACAGGTAGACTTTGGAGTTATAAATACATGTGAATAGAGAGAGCCAGTGTGGTGTGGTGTAGTGGTTAAGAGCGGTAGACTTGTAATCTGGTGAACTGGGTTCGTGTCTCCGCTCCTCCACATGCAGCTGCTGGGTGACCTTGGGCTAGTCACACTTCTCTGAGGTCCCTCAGCCTCACTCACCTCACAGAGTGTTTGTTGTGGGGGGGGGAGGAAGGGAAAAGAGAATGTTAGGCGCTTTGAGACCCCTTCAGGTAGTGATAAAGTGGGATATCAAATCCAAACTCCTCCTCCCCTTCTTCTTCCTCTAACTTACAATATTCCAATGACTGATTAAATAGTTTGCTTTGTACTTGATGCTTGTGAAGTGCTATTGAACTGTTAAGGCACTAACCACTTTAATATGCTTTATTTTTTTTAAATTTTGCGCCTGAATAATTTAAATGAAATTTTTAATAATTACATTCTGTCTTTTGGTGTGCTGTGCTTTCATGCTTAATCAATAGCTGTTCAATACTCTGAAACTAAAATAAGGGTGGATATTAGCTATAGGCTAATTCTATCTTCTTTTTAATTCGGTCTCTCCATGGTTTTTCATCTCTAATGATCCATTCATTAGAAAGCAACAGATATACATGCCTGTGTGTCAGACGCAGGGCAGCACTAAAAGATTCACAACTCTGTTTTCAGTAAAGTTAACTCTTTCTTCAAAGAAACAAACATACACTCGGCCTAGTGGTCTCAGCAACACTTCCCAGCAGGCCTTGCCTCTATGGAGCAGTTGACAGAACTGAAGGTCCCTGCCTTCCTCCTCTCCCGGCTGTTTCTCAAGCACTCTAAAATTGCAGTCTGCACACTTCTGACCTCTTCCCCGCTCTTCGCATTACTATGCAGGTTCTTGGGGACCAGGGAGGAGGGGAGGGGAGCCTGTTGCAGCAGGAGAGGGAGACTCCCTGGATTCTTCTGAACTCTTCTCCGCCTGAACTCTCCTTGGTGTCCCACCACCAATCTCCTGGTCCTGAGCCTTCCTCCTCTGGGGTTCCCTGACTTGTGCCTCCCACCACTCATTTTTGTCCAGCCAGTCCTTGACATGGCTACACTGTTGATTGTCACATCACTAAAATAAAGCAGACCACACAGCCAAACATCCTCCACTAATCCTTGCAAATAAGATTGAATAGCATGTCACCTCACATTACTTAGGCTAGCAAATCATTCACAATATGTTGACATCTATGGTTGTTAGAAATAACATTTATTTCCACTACTCAATTTAGAAGACATAAATATTTACATATTTAATAACACTATCTAGAAAGCACAATTTCCTGAATACTTCTCTATATGTGTATGTTAAAAATATGCCTTCATATTATACTCAAGAACAGCTTATCATTTTCACTATATGCCTTATGAATTCTGCCTCTGTTCAGCGTCTGGGGTAATCGGAGCAATCTTTTATTTCACAGTAATTTCCTGGAGCTTTAAACCTGCTCCCCAGCACAATGATATCAGTGGTCCTCTTTCCCTTCTGGTTGTGTTCTGTGGGTGGCCTATTTTGTTTTACATACATACTAAGATTTGACTTTTTGAGATGCCCACCAGTGTTCTAATCATAGTTATGGAGGGCTAATTATATGTCAGAACTGGTGACTTTAGAAATAAATGTGCATCTCAGTATTGCATCAAAAGATGTACAACCAGTTCAGTAGGATAAATGGGCATTGTGAACCATATGCAGAAGGAGATGTGCATTCAGATGTGTATCAACAATGGAAGTGCACATAGAAGGCCACTTACATGTGCATATCTTCCTTACTAGATTGGGACAAGCATCTTTACAAAAAGTATCATCTCAGAATTGTAGGTAGTATTACTGCTACTTCTCCTTGTGCACAGTGGGTGCGGGATGAGCCACAAATTGCTTGGAATGAGGGCATGCAGTTCTTATGTTAATTAAATGTTACCTCTTGGCTGCTGTTCTGTTAATTATAGTTTTGGCAGTTGTAATATACCAGGAGAAAACACAAGTGGACCCAATCCTTGGGTTTGTAACAAACATCTACTTGAATTCAATGAATAACATCTTCAACTTTTTAATTCTGCTAGAAATCAAGTTTATACAATATCCAACTATGTCAGTAAGTCCCTTTAGATCTAGAATGATCTTTGTGTGACTTGTGAATACCTCTCCTGAATTGAGCCAGATAGAATTATCCGCTTTGACTTCCTCATTTGGTGTGGCAAATCCTAATTTTGGACAGCGCTTTCTGCAGTATGTTTAAATATGTGTTTAATTATACTTGAGTATCAAAACCAGAATGCAAGCATACCATGAAAAGCAGCCTTTAGCTTGGCCCAATATGCTTTCTGGTGTGCAATAAATCCTGCAAAATGCAAATCCTGTGTAGCTATTGGGAGAAAGAATAGCACATGGGTGGTTAGGAAAATTAGACCTATACTGATAATAAAGGCTTGTTATCTAAAATGTATTGCTAATATTTTTGTGTGAAAGAATTATGGGTTTTGTCTTGTGGTACTGAATACTTAAACTATATACCAAAAAAAATTGAAACATCATCTAATGTGGATTTTTCTGTGCTCCCATGTACTGCGTGAATGATACGAGATAGTTACAATCTCTAATTTGGGGGGAAAATATTTATGAGCCAAGAATAAGTGAGCGAGTTTTATTACTAGTATAACTGACAAACGTGGGACGTTTTTGTGGAAGATAGCCGATGGGGATAATAACTTGGTGACAAAACAGAAAAGAGGCAATAATTCATAAATTAGCAGGTCATTAATCTTGTCTTTATGAGAGAACAAGCTAATTTATTTCAGAGAAGTTTGAAGCTGAGGTGCTATAATCTGTTTGATCGCCTGCTAATTTTGGAGGCACATAACACAATGCTGTGTTATTCCTGTTGTGAATTGAGGGTTTTTTTTTAAAGCAATAACAAAGAGTTCAATGAAAGTATTGACATGGCAATGGTGGCATCAATTAGTTACCCAGTTGGTAAAGGCTTGAATTGCTACTGAACACCATTTTATAACAGGAAGATCAAATAGCCAATGAAGACACTATTTGTTCATTACAGTTATTTATAGCCTGCTATTCAGGATACAAATCCTTCCAAGACAACTGACAACATCAACTTTTTTTTTTAAAAAAAGCAATAAACAATATAAAGCCATCAGGTTCCTTCCCACTTGACAGTGTTGGATGGCCTTGTGTGGGGAGAGCAGAGTCCAGCTGGGACAGACAAGAGAAGGCTCCTGATGACTTCTTTGCCTGCCCCCTTACCTCTCCTGGAATTCTTACAGGGCCGTTGGTGGTAGATGGTTGTGGTGGGAAGAGGTTAATCCAGCAAGAGCTGGGCTGGAGGTCTATTTTGCCTGCCTCCCTTGCTCCTGAGCTTTTCCCCACAGGGCAGCTTGTAGTAAGATAGCACTGGGGCAGGGGTGGAGAAGTCCAGCTGGAAGAAGAAGAAGAAGAAGAAGAAGAAGAAGAGAGTAGTAGTAGTAGTTTGGATTTGATATCCCCCTTTATCATTACCCGACGGAGTCTCAAAGCGGCTAACAATCTCCTTTCCCTTCCTCCCCCACAACAAACACTCTGTGAGGTGAGTAGGGCTGAGAGACTTCAGAGAAGTGTGACTAGCCCAAGGTCACCCAGCAGCTGCATGTGGATGAGCAGAGACGCAAACCCGGTTCACCACATTACGGGTCTACTGCTCTTAACCACTACATCACACTGGCTCTCTGGAAGAGGCTCTGCCATAGCTTCAGGATATTTAGATGAGATTAATAATGATGATCAGGATCTTCCACTTTTTAAAAAAAGCAGCTGCAGAGGAAGCCAAATCATACTGGGGCTGTGATGCTGAGGAAGGGTAACCCCCCCCCCCCTTGCAGGGCACAAAACCACTTCTTGCTTCATGGGAGAAAATAAAAAGGTACTTCTCAGAGTAAATCCTAAAGCCTGAAAGGTGCACTGGCTACTCCTTTTGGCTTGCTGCAACTTAACGAATTCATGGTCCACAAGAAGACCTCTCCTCTTATTCCTTGACTGCTAAGCTTCCTCAGATGTCTTTGGTGAGGTGCTTTGTCAGAAGCTTTTTGAAGTATACTATGGCAAACCGGACAGGCACACCTACAAATCCTTACAGCTTTTTCTACTTTTCTCTCAAAGTTTCCATGTAAGACTTACTCTCTAAAATGATATTTGCAGCAAATTTAAAGATACTGTTGTAGGTGGTGTGTTAAGCCAGTATTTTTGGTACATGAGGTTACTTACACAAAAGGCTTTTAAATCAGTACTTGAATTTTTCTTTTGTTGCTGCTCAGTGATAGTACATTGTCTTCCATTATGTATGTTAGGATCACATTTTAATGGTCTTAACTGTGACCAGATGATTGTTTCTAAACAGAAGGAGTAAAGTCCACCTAAAGGTTTTCATGGTATAAACCCCAGTCTATAGTTGGTAGGTTGATACAGTAGCTGTATAAATATAAAGAGCAGGGACAGGGAGGGCATTAGCAGAAGCCAGTTAATTTTTGTTCTAATTCCTAATTGCAGTTGAGGTGCTTTTTATGTGATAGTTGTGAAATTAAATAAATCAGGTTGCCCTCAAATTCTGGTCCATTTTCCATATAGATGCAAGTGTCCAATCAGATTAATAAAGTAACAATGATAATTTTAGGATTTAGGCATCACCAGTACATCTCTCTCTCTCTCTCTCTCTTATATTAAAAATACTTACCCCTCTTCCTTCCTGGGAGAAGATGCTGCAGTTGAGCTTCCTACAATATTTAAACTAACAATGTTTATTTTCTCCCCACAGAAGTTGCAGAAGTTGAGCTTCCTATAAAGTTTTTGCCTAAGTATCCTGGCCGATATCCTTGTCAGATTCTTCTTCAGTCGAAGTACGATGTCCGACTCTTTCATATAGAATGTGTGGTGAATACAAATACTGCCGAGGCTGAGCTAGAGTTTGTCACTCCAGCATATCAAGCAGTGACTCAAGACATTCCAATAGTATGTCCATTTAGCTTCATCCAAGATTTAAATAAGGCTGGTCACTACTGGGTTAAAACTGCTGACTGAGCAAACACATAAATATGTGTATAAATAGATGGAAAGCAGGGATGAGAGTTCTTCCTGCATTAAGTTAATCTTTACAGGATACAGATTACCTTCTATATCTCTTGGCCACAAATGTATTATTATGCTAAAAATGCTAGAAAAAGATATAGGCTCATCTTTAAAAAAGTTAGCTCAAGGAAGTTATAGAAGGGAAGTTTTCCATCCTTCTCTCTCCCCTGCCCTGCCCTGCAGCCACATGTGCACTCTTCAAGCCTCTCTGGAAAGTTGGGTTGAGTCCTCCTGAGAAATGGGGAGTGTTGAGCTGCAGATGGAGGAGAGAATGCCTCTAAACTGGGCAAACCTCTGATTGATTTGGGGTCATTTATGTTGAGAACCACCCTAAGATCTTCAAATGAAGGGTGGTATGTAAATTTAATAAAATAAATTTTCCTCCAGCAGCCTTCAATATCCTGCATTGTTTAAGAGGGCTCCTTTAACTCCCACCCTCAAGAGGCTTTTCAGAGGACACTGGTGGCTACAGTGGGGAGAAGGAGGGGAAAGCTGTCTTCTGAGAGCTCCCATCAGTTAACATTTCTGATACTAGACGGTACTAGATAACTGTATAGATCATGTGCTTATATTCAAAACCTATATTTCCCATGAGGACTTCTGCTTCACCCCTTTATCCTTAATTACTGATATTCATTGTACCTTTAGATATTTCATTTGGATTTTCTCTTGTTTCAGACTAACATGAGTCAACAAGATTGGAAACTTAAAGCTCATTTAAAAGGATGCTGTTTTTATGGCCCCCCGCTTATATACGTTGCCCCAGGTGAAACAACTCCATACACCCTCATGTTTAAGCCAACTTCCGAATGTGTAATTACGGTAGGAGAACAAAACACATTTTTTTTCTTGTTTGATTAGCTTTTCTACATTTAATGAGAACTGGTATAGCTGTGGAATTTATAAGTTCTTATAATGCAAGGGTATCTATAAACATAATACTAACAGCATAGAAATGACATTGTAAATGTGGTGACTTCAAAACATTTCAAAGTAATGAGAGAATGTGCCCATAAGCAAAAATGAACTAAGCATGTAAAGAGCTGAAGACTTTAAATAATGCCCTCTATAGTTATATCTATGTGTGATTCTTATTGCTACTTTCCATAGTTCTAGTTACAGGTAGGTAACTGTGTTGGTCTGGTGTAGTCGAAACAAAAAATAATAGTAATAAAAAATCCTTCCAGTAGAACCTTAGAGACCAACTAAGTTTGTCATTGGTATGAGCTTTCGTGTGCATGCACACTTCAGATACCTTCAGATACATATAAGGGGTTTGAGGGAAGGATTGGCTAAGGTTAGAGCCTCTGACTGGCTGGATTCAGTCTAGTCGTCCAGTAAAACCCTGGATGCTTGACTTGCCGTGACAGGGTTTGACACATAATGTACATTCCCATGGAGGGTGTTTGGGTATTTCCCAATGGCATTTCATCAGAAGGGGCTGAGGTGAATGAGGAACTCACTCTTGCCCTCCTGCCATGCCAACCTCACTTCCTGCTGTAGTCAGTAAAGATTTGGCTGATCTCACCCAACACCCGCATCCTGTCAAGGTTATTTCACCTCTTTCACAGGGCCACAGATTGCATCTGGCCGGGCAACTTGACACCCACAATGCATCTCACTGCTACTTGTAGATGATAGCTGCCTAGCTATTCATAACTTTTCTAATTTATGCCAGACCAATAAAGTGTTTTGTTAAAAGGAAATAATTTGGACTCCATGCGGCTGATTTATTTAGAATAAGCAGCCAGGTTATTGCATTGTATGATAGTGTATGGTTTGTCTTGTGCAGTGGCAGTAATTGCAAAATGGATATATGGATTGTGAAGAGTGTATATTTGGCTCAGATGCCCTACTGCTTCTGTATTTGTATGCTTACTTTTTATATTTTAATGTTGTTCTTTCTGTCAGGGGCATGTACATGATATGTTTGTTTGCTTATTTAATGAATTTATAGGCCACTAGGGCTATGGCCTGACAAAGTAGTGTATGCAGTAGAGATGATACACAAAAAAGTAAACACATTATGTGGTATAAATCATCATGAAGAAGCACCTTAATTTTGTAAGTATGATGTAATACCGTCCTCCATATATAAAACAAAATTACTCCTAATCATATAGCTGAAAACACATTGAGGAAAGAGATTAAGGAAATATATAGCTGGAAATAGATGTTTAAGGCCCGCTTGAATTCCTGCACTGAAGGAACTAAGCATGAGTCATTCAGTAATAATTAAATGATGGGGCCACCACCAAGAAACCCCTGTACTTACCAAACGAACTGATTTTACCGGTAGGCAAATGAGCAGGACCCCCAAAGCTGGTTGTATTGAACAGACTGGTGCTTTAGATAACTTGTACCCAAGCTGTTAAGAGTTTTAATGGTCAGCACCAGCATTTTGAATTGGGCCTGAAATGGCACTGGTAGCAAATTGAAATGGTGCAACATTGGTATCACATGTTCTGACTTTACAACTTGCATCAAACATCCATGCAACTGTATTCTGCCCTCATTTAAGTTTCTGAATAGTTTTCAAGGCAGCTCTGTGTAATTCTTCATCCCACTAGCACATTCAGGTCTCATTTCGAGTGGACTCTGAAGTTTTGGAGAAATGTTTGCACCCTGCTGAATGTTCATTTCTTTCACTATCATAGGGGAAACTCATTTTGCAAAATGAAGCAGATGGCACAGAACATGTCTTTGTCCTGAAGGGGATTGCAACAAAACCTTTGGCGCTGGATTATCTTGCGATAGAGTGCCGAGTTAGAGAGATTACACAGAAGCTCATAATGGTACCCAATTTTACCAATGAGGAATTGCACTACAAGGTAAAATTGTGCAGGTTTGAATACAGGTTTGAGTGAAAGTAACAATAGTTCTCTGCCTAATGCATGTATTATTATGATTTACTGGAGCATTTGCTATCCCACTCATCATTATGAAGGCTATCTGAGTGGCAGATGATGCTAGAGTCATCTTGTCCTCCCTTCATTTGAAAATGTCATATTCATATTGGAAAGGTTTACCACTGCAAAATTACTAAAAACGAGTGATGTTTAAATTGTTCTTGATGGTTTTCCCCTGCCCAGTGTTATTTTTTTTTAATACTTCCACCATTACTTTAATTCAGTGAAGTATTACAAGTGAATTGTAAACACCAGTTTTTCCACAACAAATTGAGACCTTCAGCCAACGATATGGCTAGTTAATTCAAACCAGTTGGTGGAGTTCAGATCCTGCTCCTTTGCCGCATGGCCTGGTCCTCCATTCTCCATAGTAGCAGGTTATTTGTTTTATTTATTAATTAATTAATTAACCACCCTATAACCAGAGGTCTCAGGGTGGTTCACCCACATTTTAAAAGGGCATAGGATGTCAATCAAATCAGCCAAAGGCCTGGTTGAAAAGGAACCAGGCTCCTAAAGGTATATAATGAAGGCACCAGGCAAGCTTCCCTGGGGATAACATTCCACAGAGAGGGAGCCACTGCAGAGAAGGCCTGTTCTTGTGTTGCCACCCATCACACCTCTCAAGGAGGAGGCACACATAGAAAGGCCTCAGAAGATGATCCTGTGATCTGGGTAGGTTATATATTTTGTGGTTTTATATTTTGATTGTGTTCTGTGAACCACCCTGAAACATTCACTGCAGAAGGATACCATGGTCGATGGTTTGGAAAGCCGTTGAGAAAAATTAACAGGGATGTGTTTCCCTTGTCTCTCTCTTGACAGGGCAACCAAAGCAGTTTCTGTGCCAAAACTGGGCCTAAACCCTGATTGAAATGGATCCAGAAAATCAGTTTCTTCCCAAAGCACCTGGATCTGGTCTGCAATCACTCGCTCCAGAACTGTGCTCAGGAAAAGGAGATTAGCAACTGGCCAGTAGTTAGTTAGGTTTTCCCGAATCCATGGAAGGTTTCTTAAGTAGTGGTTTCACCACTGCCTCCTTCAAACAGGCAGTGGCCACCCCCTTTTGTAAAAAGGCATTGATCACCTCCCTGGCCCAGCCAGCTGTTCCTTCCCTGCTGATTTTTATCAGCCAAGAGTGGCAAGGGTCTAGAGCGCAAGTGGTTGCCCTGACCTATCCGAGCACCCTGTTCACATCCTCAAGCCTTACCAACTGAAACACATCCAACACAACAGGACTAGACTGTGCTCATGAAATTCATCTGCTGTACCAGCAGAGTCAAGGTCTTGGTGCATGCAAGTGATTTTATCCTCAAAATGCTTTGCAAACAAGTCACAGTGAGCTACATCTGGTTCTACCACCTGCTTTTGGCCAGCCTGTACAACTTGTAAAAGCTTGCTGGGTGAAATAAAGAGGATGCAGTGGAGGAAGCAAAGTATGTCTTCTTTGCTGCCTTCACTGCCACTAGGTAGGCTCAACAATGAGCCCTTACCAGTGTTTGTTTGCATTCATTCAGATCTTTCATCCACTTGCATTCAAGATGTGTTCCAGCTTGTTTCCTAAATTTCTAGGGGAGTCTCTCCTCTGTGCTCCCCCCCCCCAAAAAAATGCTACAGGAGCTGGTTCCATTTATTTCAAAGTGGGTGATGTGTTTAAAGTGGGTTAGTTTTAACTTTGCTTTGCAACTGAAATTGCTTTGGTCACCCTCTGCAGTGACCAGGAGAGAAGCCCTCTTGATTCTCCTGGAGTCTCTCAGTGCCTTTTGATCTCATTGACCATGGCAGCCTTCTGGATAGGTTCTCTGAGTTGGCATGGGGGGGGCATTTGTTTGGTTCTGCTCTTGTTTGGCTGGCCGATTTCAGAATGAGATGCTGAGGGACCAGCACTTGATCCCTAGGCAATTGAGCTTTGGAAGTCCCACAAGATTCTGTTCTTTCCCTCATGCTGATAATCTGCTCCCTTTGAAATCATTTAACAAATAAAGCAAGAACTACTGGAATGAAATGGAAAAATGTCCCTACCCTTGCACCCTGGCTTTTTCATATATCATTATCATTCTGTTGTTATTCTTTCGTTTTCTTACCTGCACTTCACCACAAAGTGAACTTTTTAAGATCTGGCACATCTCTTTCCCTACTTCTTCCCGTTCCCCTCCTATTTCTGTGGTGAATTAATAAAAACAACTGATATATATATTTCATCCTGTCTGGAAACCATGCCTTTTGGCCTGTTGACATTTGATATGCTGGCATAGTCCTCAACTAAGGTCCCCAGTCTTCTCTACAGAATGAGAGACAATCCTCTGAAGAACCCACCAGAGATCAAAGCATCCTCATGCAAGGTTAAAATATGTGCCCCCCCCAATATATATGTTTCATGCACTGTCATTCCCAGATCTCCAGCAGGTTAATATGAACAGTATCTGTGCTGTGCATTCACATATTCACCGAGCATTTTCTACTGATGTTTTTATATTGCTTGCTCTTTTCCATTGTTTTCTTTTGTTGCATTGTCTTAATGTGCAGTTTTGTGATAATTATATTGTGCTTTCTTTGACACAATCTGCTCTAAGTGCTTGGAGAAGGATATAAAATTATTATTATTATTATTATTATTAAAAATACATTTATATCCCACCTTTCGTTCAAGAAGCTCAGCGTGGTGTAATGATTCCACCACCCCTCCAATGTATCCTCACAATAACCCTGAGAGAAAGGTTAGGCGGAGAAGACACCACACTGGCTCTTGTACAAATTATAATATTAGACCCCTGTGGTATAGTGCCAGGGTTAAGTGGCTTCCACACAACTTTGTATGTATGCGAAGGAATCTTAAGAGTCTGCCTCAGCACTTTTGCACTTGTGCCCTCTGAAATCAAGTTTGTGTGTGATGCCGGAGCCATTAAAAACAGGCTATGAAACAGAATCATTATTCTGTTATTACTTATTTATGTAGAATATATATATATATATATATATATATATATATATATATATATAATCTCACTTATTCAGTTTTTCTTGATTAAGAGGTTTTTTTGCTTCACTTGCTAACTCCTACATAAGATGCAATTCCACTGTAATGCATTTCTACATGTTTTCATTAATATACACACTTTTATGCACACCCCAGCACATGCATTTTTGTGCATATTACTTAGTTAGAGAAGAGCACTGCGAAATTCAGACAAGTGTGAATTTTGAAGGATGGTTCTATTTCAGTTCTTCTGTTGCTTCAGAAAGCACAAAGTAGGTAGGTTCCCCTATACATGTGAACCAAATAAAACTTCTCTTCCATCTCTATTCCCTGCTGGAGAGGGGGGAATTTGAATCAGCCTTGTGGAGTGCAGAGGTGATCATTGGTAGGGCAGAGGGGGAGGCTGTTGGCTGGATTGAAAGACTCCATAGGCCAGGACTATTTCTCCTCCCTTATAGCAATAGTCAATTGTGAAATCTCTCTCTTTTCCTCTAATCTGTTCAGAACTGGTGATATTATACACACCCTGAAAGAAATTTAATCAGTATACATAATATTTTAGTTGGTTTAAAAATTCTAGAAAATATTGTGAAGCAATATATATATATACTTTTTAAAAAAAAATCCCTCAAACTATTTTTATATTTAATTTTTCCTTTTTTGAGTGCAGCTGATGCCAGTGGTGAGGCGAAGGCCCCCTGTTGTCAACAGCTGCTCTTGGCTGAGCCGGGGGGAATTCGGCTGCTTTCCTCATTGCTGACTGCTAAAAGAAGCAGGCTCTGGTTTCTCCTCCTGTCAGTAGGTGTGTGAAAAGCAGAGGAGATATGCACAAATATTCAATCCCCCTAATGCTTTAAATGTAGTTAAATGTATTGCTGATATTTAACCACACTAGAGCCTTAATGAAATATGAGATTAATGGTTGAACATTATCCCTATTCCCAGGTAGATACCACCCTAATATCTGATTGATTTATTTTATTTTATTTTATCTTTCACTTCACTTCACTTCACTTCACTTCACTTCACTTTACTCAATCTCACACCAGCACATTTCCCCTGCATTTCATCTCATGTTTCCTTCTTAGGCAGAACTGCCTTGTTGACATAGCTCCTTAGATGAAGAGGTAACCATTACTCTCCTTCCCCATATCCACAGGGGGTTAGGATGGGGCAGAGATTCCTCTGTGCTGGTGGTGGCATCTACTGTCAAGGCAGAAAGCTCCATAGATGTAGTTCCATTGCCAGTGGTAGGCCTCAAAAGGGGTATTCTAGAGACAAGATGATGATGGGGCAGAAACAGCCTTGGATCTGCTGGTTCCAAAGTCTCTTTATTGCTGTGAGAGGCCCCGGGATTGGGCTTGTTACCTATGCCAACCAGGAGCTGGTGTGGGTAACTGCCTATAACATTTGTTTCAATGGACAGGATTCCCTCCATCCCCACACTCAAAGAATGCTGGGGTGAAAAGAAATATATTGCTCATTCCCACCTCCCACCCTGGCCAGCACAGCTAGGAGATAGCCTGCCATTTTACACATATTCACCCCTGCTTAAGTGTTTAGCAGTAGTTGGTCAGAAGGAATATTTCAAGGAGTTAATGTACCTTCACTTGATTAATAGTACCAAATTTTAACTTTGATACATTTGAAAGAGCACAGCAGAAAGTGTTCCCTTCAATCTATCGTCAATTAAGCACTGTAGGAAAGATTAAAAGGAATGCAGTAATATTCGTACTTGAACTCACTGCTAAGAGCTACATTTTCTACATTATTATGACAGTGCTGCCTTTGCCATTGTTGGTTTTGCTGCTGCTTTTTTGTCATACTAGGTATCTTCAGATATTCCAATTGTCAGTGGTGACCCAATTCTCACCGTAGAACCTGGTGACACAGCTGCTTATACTCTGACTGTATTCCCATGGAAACGTGGAAAATTTGAAGGTAGGTTTTAACCTAGTGCTACATTGTAAGTATGAGATAATTACCACATGATTCCACAAGACACAGCTAACTGCTAATGAAATTATGCATCACTGACCTCTGTTTTTTTTCAAAGTATCAATTAGAAAAGTTTTTCTCCCTCCTCAACAATCCACTTTTAATAACATTGCAATTAAAAATCTAAGCTCAACCTAGATTTATCCTAACTCAAAGGCAATTTGACTTTTCCCTTTCCTGAAGGAATGCTGAACTACTCTAGGATTGTGCCATTTATGCCAATTTGTCTTTGACTATAAGCCAAAGAAAGAAGAGAGCATGCTCAGAGTCAAGGCTTTCTCTGCTGTTTTTGCTACAGTTATCGTAGCCAAAACAACACAATAACCTATTAATGGACTGATCCTTCAGCAGCTGAGCATAGGGATTTGTTTTGAGTATCATAACTGAGCTGAGCTCACAGTCCTTCCACACAAAAATCTTATTCCTGGTAGCCCCAAGATTTCCTTACTTGAGCAGTCTAATTTAGTGAGGAGGCATGGGCGTAGGCAGGGGGGGCAGGAGGAGGCAATTGCCCCCCCAGAAGCAGGGCCGCTGGCCAGCCTGCCCCGCTGCCCGCCCGGTGCCGTCTCCCTTCTCCCTGGCTGGCTGTGGGGCGGGCGGAGGAAAAGCCAGGCAACCGCTTTGCACAGCTCTGGGGCTTTCCCTTCACCTGCCCCGGCGATTGCAGAGGGGGAGGAGGGAGTCGGAGCAGCCCGATTTTTGGCTGATCCTGGCTCCCCCTGGCCCCTGCCGATCGCGGAGGGGGAGGAGGGAGTCGGAGCAGCCCGATTTTTGGCTGATCCTGGCTCCCCCTGGCCCCTGCCGATCGCGGAGGGGGAGGAGGGAGTCGGATCAGCCCAAAATCGGGCTGCTCCGATCCCCTCCTCCCCCTCCGCGATCGCCGGGGCAGGAGGAGGGAAATGGGGCAAGGGAGAAGGGAGCTTTCCTTGCCCCGCTGTGTCCCCTCCCCCCGCCTCTTGGCTCCGCCCCCCTGATTTTCATCCTGGCTACGCCCCTGTGAGGAGGTCTTAATTTGTTCATGCTGTTATGAAACTTGGGAGTCAGAAATCCTTGCCAACCCTACTGCAAGGTATCAAGAGGTCTACCAGTAGTTCCTGATCTACCTTCTGCCCATCTCTTATCTAGTCCAGAACTATCTCCTTCAATTAGCAGGAGTTTCAAACAGAGGTTTCCCCCACTTTTCTATCTGACAACTTTATACTGAATTCTGCAGTGGATTGCATCCAGACTTAGGCATGTTTAGAGTAACAATGAAAAAATGAAAATAGTGGGACTTAAGTAAGCCATGACTAATTTGTTCCACTGATTCCAATTGTCTATGCTGAGCATGACTACATATGGATACAATCTAATAATTTGGCAATATGAAGATTTTAAATATTCTGGCTAAATGTGGCTGGGCAAAGAACTATGAATATGGTTTCTTTTGCATATTGTGTTGTATCTTTTACTCTGTTATACATGATATTACAGACATAAAGTTATATTCCCCTCTTTTTTGAGTTTTTCATTACTGCTGAAAAGGGAAGCAATACAATATTCAGTTGTATTTGTTTGCTTAAAAATCCCTTTTAAAATTCCAAATTCTTTTGTAATTGATTTTTCATTGTAGTCCTGCTTTCATGTAAAAATTAGTCTATATAGCTTATCTGTAAAAGTCTCCTACCTTCAAACTGGAGCCTAGGTGCTCACTTCCATCTTCTTTAGATTTCAGAATGAGATTTCCAAAAGTTGACATATTCACTAGGGACTTTTCTGTTGCAAAGGGTAAATGGGATTGATTTCTATAAAATTCCTAAATTATACAACAGGGAAAAATAGAAGGTATTAACTTTGCTTAACCACAATTGACAATAGAAAGGTGGGGCAGAATTCACACCGGCGTGGTGCTGAAGGAAGCACAGTCCCCCAATATCTAACTATGTCTAACAGGTTAACAACATTATGTTTACTTTGGGGGTCAGACCTTAAAATTTGAACTGGAAAAGGGATGTCATTTACTGAAAGCTTATTAAGCCATGGTCCGTATTTGAAGGCCCTAATTCCACATATTTCTCCAAAATGAAATATCTAGTACAAAAATTCAATTAAGCTAAAAACATGGATTTTGTCTGATAAGCAGGGTTGTGTGTACACCGCCATGAGGGTATCAGGCCATCTTTTGAAGTGAATGCCTTGATTAATAGAACATCTGGTAACTATTTGTTTCAGGTGTAATTATATTTACTGCTGAAGATGGAGAACAGCAACAGAAGACAGATGGTGTACAGATCCCTCAGAAATTATCAGGAGCACCACCGAAAAAAGGCAGTGCAGCAAACACTGGTAGGTTTTTTATTATGGGTAATTTCATTATCAGTCTGTATGGATGTTCTATCATCATTCATTTTTCAGTGAAATGCATATTTTATATGCCTTTTTAAATAATGCATACTGCCTGGATGTAAGCTGACTAGTCTTTTGTTGTTTTGAGAAACATACTTATTTAGGTTAAATACAAACTGCTTGTTTGTATTTAAAACACTATTGCCAGTAATCAAACTTAAGGCTTTTTAGACCAAAAAATATATCAGAATAGTATAGGAACCTTTCCATTGAAATTATATTCCATTCAGGGAGCAGTTTAAATTGTCCTCACAACCAGTTTGGAACTATAAATCGTTCTATGCTACGAGTGGAAACCTGGTAATGTTTGTGACTGATCAGTTGAAAATAAATTGCTCTGTGTCATTTTTTTTGGAAGTCACAATCATGCATCTGATAAAGTGGGGTGTGGTTCATGACAGCTTATGACACAATAAATTTGTTACTCTTTAGGGTGCTACATGACCCTTAGTTGTTTTAGCAACCATATGTACGAGTCTTCAGCTCATATTGTGTTGGTGCAAGCTTCATTGAATCATTCAAATGTTTGTTCTAAATCCAAATTCTTTTTGCAACACAGAGTGATAGTTTGTTTTCAATGCATATTTTATAACATTTACCATGTAGTTTTTCACACTGTATAATATTTGTCATCAGTAATTTGTTCTCATATTTTTACAAAACATTCTAAGCAAAGCTCTTTACTATATGTTATTACAGCACATGTTGTTATTTGAGTTTACAGTGCATCTTAAATTTGAATACGTTACTGATGCAATTAGTCACACATTTACTACAACTGTGTTTTGTTCCTTTTACTTTTGCAGTAGATAGAAAAGTATGATTCATATTTCTTGGCCTATAATCATATATTTCTAGTGACCCTGAGAAAATGAAAAACTCGAAGTGCAGACTATTATACAGTGCAGGGAGAGAAGGGGTGAAAGAAAGAATGTAAGGTTGAAATACATAATTGGGGATAAAAGTTATGCAATAGCACTGAGGTGAAACTGGCATAGTAGTTAAAGCAAACTGAGCATGAGTGAATGGGGAAAAGAGAAGGATCTTATTTAAACTATAAGGCTATACCAGAACCTTTACAAAAAAACCCCCAACAAATTGGCGAAGGATTTCATAAGACAAAGACAAAAATGCATTATGTACTGCTGTGATAAATGAGGATCCTATGTTTTGCAAAGGAAAAAGAAGAAGGATATAATGGCTAACAGAAAATGTCTAACTCTCTTTCACCTTTCTGACCACACATTTACTGATGTTGAATGCCAGGGATCAGGCATTCCACATAGGAATATTGTTTCTTAGAGAATATTTTTTAGCAATCATGACTGACAAATATCTGTAGTCTTTCTGAGTTGCTATGATACCACATAAAACATGTACCCCCCCCCCTGAAGATAATATAATGAAGGGGACATGATATATTCTTAAAACAAACCTTTTGCAAAGAAAATAATCAAGAATCGCTGATAACTTTTAACAAATTAGATCACTTGGAACTTGGAATCTCCTTGTGTATGTTTCTAGTTTAAGGACCAAAAAGCAAACTTGGATCACAGATTTATCTAGTCCTAGGTTTTATTCGCTAGAATATTTAATCCAGGTTTTCTTTTGAAGACTAAGTTGAAATGTGTACATTTATAATTTCTTTACTACCTGCTGCTTTATTGTGGTCTATCAATTTTTAAAATAATTATGTTGGTCAATTTGTTGGACATTATATTTACTTATATTTAGTGTCATGTGATATATTCCCTCAGAGCATTATTACATTATTAGCAGTTTCTGGGAAATGTTTGAGATTTTATTTTCCAAAAGAATAGTCTAATGAAAACCCATTAATATCAAATGTACATGTAGTATGTGGCTGAGTATGATTTGCCTAATTGCAGCTTTTTGTTCTCTATAATTGCAGGGATGCTTATGTAATTAGGGCTGTCTTATTGTTAATATTAATGGACTTGTTTTAAGGGGTTAGTTCATGTAGGTGATTCAGATTTTAAACTGGAGTGGCATTGCATTATCTCCCTGAGATAATCACACTGAAATTGTTAAAAACAACAACAAGCCACTTGAAACTTATATTAGACAGGCAGAATTAGCTTCTTTTATATACCGGGTAATGATGTGTCCAGTCTAAAACCAGCTAAACATCCAAACAGACTAGTATTTTGAGGTTGATTCACACAAGTCCTAAGAATCTAGTCAGGCCAGTAAACGGATGAATAATCAATAAAGGCATTTTATGTATTTACCATATCCAGTGCCCTAAACCCTTTGCTAAATCATAAATCAGGTCCTCCCTAACAAGAGGGCATGTGTTGCGGTGCGACCTGGCAACCAGACCCTGTGTTGTGGGTGGGAATGTTTGGATAGCCACAACACCCTATTGGAGGTCCCTTGATCCTGGGTGCAATTGGGCCATAGGGATGCCAGTCAATGTGATCAAGGAACCTCTATTTAAGCCCATGCACGTGTCCCTGAGCATCCTCTTTGGGGCTCTGCATTGGAACACCCGCCCACCTCTCCCTATATTTAGGACTTGCGCTTGACCTTGCTATGCCATCGTGTCTCGCCTGTCGTTGGGACAGGGGCACGGCAGGAATTTTCCCCACTTGGCTGATTGGCTGGTGCCACTTGGGTTTCGCCTGCCGTGTAGCAAATCGTCACAACTTGTAAGGTTGCGGATAGGCTCTGGTTCAGGTGATAGGGGTGGCAGGATGCCTAGCCATCCCTATGCATTGGGTATTCTGATAAAGGAATCCACGGACTCATGGTTGGTCTTCCCTGTGAGGGGTTGTGCCTGGAGCCTTGAGTCCAGGGGACATATGGGTGGAGGCCTAGCAGGGCTCCTGCTTGCCACTGTCCCAGGTGTTCACCTGAGGCTGACCTATGGTTGATACCCAGGGTCAGCGCTGCCTGCAAGGGTACAGGGAGCTAGTCGAACCAGAGCCTCTATTATTTGCTATTTTTGGATACAGCTTGCCAAACCAGAAGAAAATCACATAAGGTGCACACTTGCTGGTCCACATTTTTCCAATTTACTTTTTAATTGGGCTATGATTTTTTTTAATACCTCTTGCCTAAAATCAAGTGGTGTTATTTCCACTTAGTTTCCTTCACCCATCTAACCAACTCTCTGTTAACAAAGGCATGATTTATTTTTACCAAATACATATTTTCTCCAATTTAGCTTGCATTATTCTATAGTTTGTACAGCTTTCCTCTGGCTCGTTTTCAGTACTTTAGTCAACAATATATTTCCTGTAACTTACATGACCCACATACTGACCTGAAAAAATTACTAATTCCTATTGCCTATGTATTTTCACGTGGGTGGGTGTGAAATGGTAGAATCTAGAATAATAGATCACACTGAGTGAAAAACAGAAGCTTATTCCATTTATATTCAAAAGCTTCTTTTGCTCCCTGCTGTGTAAGATGTTTTGTTGTTGCATTCTCAACAGTATACTTGATAAACATGTAGAGTCTGGCTGACTACTGTGGGAAACAGAACAGTAGATCAGCAGACTGTGGTCTGATACTGCAAGGCATCTCTCCTTTTCCAGTTAAATATAAATGCCATACAAAGTGTGTGTGTGTGTGTGTGTGTGTGTGTGTGTGTGTCAGTGTCACATTCTGAAATAAATACATTAGATATAATTACCATTAAAAATGTTTTTTTAAATTTTGGATTAAACAAGAGAATGTTACTTTTGGTGTAGCTCCAAGCCACAAACATAAGGGGATTCGGGGATTCTTACGTTTTTAATCAAGAAACATTGATATATGAATAGCATAATTTGCAGAGGTTGTTGCCTAAAAATTTGTGTGACTTTAACCCTGACTTCTCAACATATTTAAGCAACAATACTGAAGCTATGTAAAATTATCTGATGCAAAATAATTTATAGAAGTTAGGGAACTGGAACCTCCAAACTAAAAGTGATGGCACAATGCTTTGAGGCGGATTAAAAAGAAAGAAAACCCACAACGACACAACGATCTCAGTTTTCTATGGAGTACATGTTTAGAAGATTTTGTTAAGAGGTTCTAAAGATTTCAGCCTTTTAATGTTTGTTTCCCAAGGACTGCAACTGCATGTCACGAACAAAATTTTAGATTACTAATATCCAGTTAATGGAGTGATAGGGAGAATTGCTAGAGTTATAAATGTGGCAAGAAATGGGTCCAGTTCCCATACGTAATCTTATACCCTGCCTGTCCTTGACAGCAGACCTAGGGGGAAGGAGGTTGTAACTTCTTTGTTTCTGGTAGAGTAGTGGGGACAAGGAGTCTAAATTGGCCTTGCCTGCTGGGCTTTTAACTCACTTTTTACAACCCCAGCAAGTACCTCACCCATCTTAGAACTTCCATGAGACAGGTGGAGCCTGAGCCATGGGCAGTGCCATCCGCTGGTCTTACCTGATGTTGCTCCTCTCCCTGTTGCTGGGGAAACGGAAGTGGCTAATCAAAGGTTGTCTTGGGGCTTTCTCTGACCCTCAGCTGCTCTGCTCCTGGCAACAGCAAACCCATACCTTGAGCAACTCTCTCCAGATGGTGAGAAAAGTATTAATGGATTCTCCATGGGCAAATGACTTTGTTTAAAGGAGGTTGACAAAACCCTTGGCTTTTTGTATTGTACTCGAAATGTAAGTGAAAAATGCATCTCAAATACATGGCTATGTAAATAAATGACATTAGGTTCTTGAACATTTCCATCATTAAACTGTTTTGAATGTCAGTCTATTTTAGCCAGTATCCAAATAATCAGGAAATTACTTCAGTGAGACCAGGGATACCTCAGAGTTGTTTGCCTTGAACTGTAGCCTCTTGACCCTCTCTGTCACCTGGTAAACTTAATATTTCAGGGTGAGTGTGGGTGTCATTTTTTAAAAATACAACAATTTCACAGAGCTAGTTCAAGGCTTTGCATGCCCCTAAGTTGCAATTTGGATCCAAGGCTATAGAATTTAGGTATTAAGGGGCATAACTGCTTTCCATACAGGAAATGATTTCATGTCTGCATTAAGTCTTCAGTTAATACTCAAGATTCATTGTGTTTCCTCCCCCCCTGCCCTCCTTGTTTCTTGACCTGTTTAGGACAAAGTCCACCATACAGCAAAGTCTGGTTTTCCCTGGAAATAAATTGTATACCTGCTGCACCAGAAAAAACTATACATGTTGAATGTGCTGTTCTGGTAAGATTACTTTCACTTATGGCCCAAAGAGATCTCTTAGCTGTGTATTTGGATAGGTTCATGTGATAATTTACATGCTCTCTTGGCTCTTGTCCTCCCTGGCTATGAAATATCTTGCAAGAAGGGACTGACTGGGTGGGTCCAGGGGATGGTTAATGCCTTCTTGTAGGGGGAGTTGATGCCCAGCACATTGAAGGAGGGGGTTGTAAAATGTACTGTAGAAGCCGTGCATTGGAAACTATAGCTAAAGTCAGTTTGGTGTAATCTGAAACTTGTCCGTGCTTATACTTGGGGTTTTTCTATACAAAGTTGTGCTTTCTTCTCCAGAGCACACTGGTTTAAGGTATGCGTATTACTTTGTAAGAACAAAAAACTTTAAATTACATACTGTATACACATTTTGAACAACACCATTGTTTCTCTCTGTGTGTTGCTCCCCTTTTAAAAGCTCTTCTTGCAGAGTATATGACCTAGTCCTGATTTTCAGTACAAATTGATTTGCCCCAAATTTAGAAACGAGGGAGAAAATTTTGAAGTCAACGTACAGTGAATGCCTTCCTAAAAGATATCAGATCCAGGAAAAATGCTCAAATTTAAGGAGGTAGTTTCTGTATGAAAAGAGTGGAAGAGAACAATTGTTAATGAGAATAATATTAAATGTGACTTGGTGTTTATCTGAAATCAAAACTCACAGTGGAACGTACTACAGTGTTCAGAATTGGGAAACCACAGGTCATAAACCCAATAATCCTGCTAAATGAGATCATGGTGTTCTGCAGAACTCCAGTGATGGCATGCTTTTAAAGAGCTGTGTTGGTGTGTCTGTGCCTTCGATAGCAGCCAGATTTTTATCGGACAGCATAAAAATAGCTGACAGATTATTTGACAGTTTTCTGTTTTACAGGTATTTTCCAATTATGGCTTTATTTCGGCAGGTTTAAGTCATTAATGCATTATGGAAAGTTAGTATCTGTTTATATAAGCTGCCTAGCAGCCCACATCTGCAGCTGAAACAGAAAGGTGTTTGTTTTAATATGCAAACCATTGCACTCTCTTTGACAGTAAGAGAAAATAGAACAGCTATTCAGGAAGAAATGGAAAAAACAAAACAAAAGTACCTACTTCCTATGTGCAATTTTGAAAACATTCTCTAAGAATGTATGTCGTTCTTGAAATGTGCTGTTAAAATATTAATAATAAGTGAGCATGCTGTGCATGAAAAAACAAACAAAATGTGTTTGTTGAGAGGATGTTCAAATGTGCTTAACTTTTGAAAATGAGGAGTGCAAATTTCAGTAAGGGCCAATTTCCATTTAATTTCTCTGCATACAAGCTCACATTGTGGGGAGGGCTGCATTTTGCATGGTAAAATACTGTGTAGGGATAGCCATACCAATATATTTTCTTAACACCATGTTTCTGCTTTCTGACGTGTGTACTGAGATAATGGGTTGGTTAATACCAATTACAAAAAAGACCACTCTAGTAAATAAGCATTGGAATGGCATGCACAAAACAACAATTGAAACCCAACAAAACCTTCTCTGTTACTGAGCTAACTTTTGGGAAACAAATCTATGTGCTTGTAAATATGATTACCCCAGAAGGAATGTAAGGAAAGTTTGGTCAAGAAATTCTCCTCATGCCCGAAGTAGGCTTGAATGTCTGTCTTGAGGGAAGAAATATTTGTCTGGAGTTTGAGAAGCAGAATCATGACCATGCTGTAGTTGAGCTAAGACCCCAGTGTGGATAAAGTACACGATCTGTTATTGGTTGTGGCTAGCAGCACTGAATGATCTGTGCCCCAGTAAGACTTGGGATTGTGTCATCCTCTAAAACAATGGAAAACTGATTTTGCAGGAGTTTGCTCCATCGTTTACCAATACATTTACCAATACATAATTGAATTGTAATGAGGAAAAGTAGAATGCAGAAAAGTAGAGATAATTAATGGGGGTTTCAAAGGAGCCTGTAGTAGCCAGTGCTAGAGGCAACTCACTTCTTTGCTTAATATTATTTTTGCTTAGTTTCAAGTTTAGCTAATAGATTTTTGCATGTTCTGAGGCTTCTCAAGGCCTGCTTGCCTTTTTGCCATCTTTTTAAGAGGATAAATTTCTTGCTTTGAATAGGTCCCGTTTTCTGTTTTTTAGGCTGCTGTTGGCCACTTTCTCTGAACCAGCCTTCTTGGGCCTGAACAGTTTATTTATATGGTTCCATCCCCTTTCTGCCCCTTCTTTTCTGTTTATTTCCTTGTGTGTTTCAGAATTCACTATTTCAATTTTAAACTCCCTCCCCATTTCCCCCTGAATTCATTTCCTGTTTGGCCCGTTCTGGATCCTATACACTAGATCCTGGATTCATCTTTCTCAGTTTCTCACCTTACTCCCCCTTGAATTATGATTTAGCTCCATATACTCTGCTCTGTAGCTTTTGTAGCAGAATTTTATTGTGTGGCCATAGGTTGTAAAAACAACATGAAATTTAAATGGTTATATAAATCATTTTGTAGTTTAGCAGCCTTGGCAGGGTAGCCAACAGCCCTGAGGGTCTCAGAGTCTACTTGCTTTATTAAATCCTTCTTGCCTCCAAAATAATTCAGTATATACTGGATTGGATCTGAACAAAATACTTTTTTTATTTTATTCCAGTAGCACCTTAGAGACCAACTAAGTTTGTCATTGGTATGAGCTTTCGTGTGCATGCACACTTCTTCAGATACACTGAAACAGAAGTCACCAGACCCTTATATATAGTGAGTAATACCCTCCCCATCTTCTCACTATATATAAGGGTCTGGTGACTTCTGCTTTAGTGTATCTGAAGAAGTGTGCATACACACGAAAGCTCATACCAATGACAAATTTAGGTGGTCTCTAAGGTGCTACTGGAAGGATTTTTTTATTTTGTTTCGACTACTGTAGATCAACACGGCTACCTACCTGTAACTGGATTGGATCTGGTGTACCTTTTGAGAATTTAAGAGTTCCTACTGTTTATTAAAGTGACTCTGATCCATTGGAAGCTCCCTCTGGTGGAAGATGCAGGAACAGTGGCTTATCTTGACTTCCCTCCTTCCCCCTACAGCCTCTGGGGCAGAGCTTTCCAAACTGTGTGTCATAACATGCAACACATCGACTGCAATGTGTAGGTGTGTTGTGAAAACATTCCCCATGTTCCTCCCGGGGCTGGAAAAGGGTTAGTTTAACCTCCAGTTTGCTAGTAAAACTGAATTACTGTGTCGTGAAATGACACATGTCTAAAAAGTGTGTCATCAACATGGAAGAGTTTGGAAAGCTCTCCTCTAGGAAAGCTCTGCTTCGCATGACGTTAGTCAGGGACTTAGGTAATAGTTCTGAAGTTCCTCCCTGGCTCACTGTCACCTCAGCTCCTTTCATCCTGGGGAAGATGGGTGGGCCTGTCGCCTGAGGGCCAGCCAAGAGCCCATATTTTTCACGTGGTTGTCCATCTGCAAATTGTGCCTTGGAAATCAAGGCATTTATAAGAGCAGTGGACTACTGGCATCCTTCCCAATCATTTTCTGTTTCTTAACAATTTAAAAACAGTCAATTTGCGCTGCCCCTTCTTCTTCTTCTTTTCCATTTAGTTTGCAAACTTTTACGAGAGGTCAGTACAGGATCATTTCCCTTTCCCTTGGATGATTGGTGAAGCTTTTGGTGTGATTTATTTATCTATTTCTTCATTTATTTCTGTTTTCAGCAAACAACAGCTACTTGATTTATTTGTCCATCAATTCATTTGTTTTCTCTTCTTTTCCCTTTAGACTATACAAGGTTCTCTTGGAGAATCCCCCACCTCCACCCTCCATGCTGTGTTTGTTTTTAATGCTTTTTATTCATTTCCAATTGTCCCCCCCCCCCCGTTTTAGTCTGCTGGTTCAAAGTTTTATCCTCTGCTCTTCAGCTCTAGGCTATCTGCGATTTTATTGTGTTGAATTCTTTCAGTGCGGTATTATTAATATTATTAGTTTTCTCTACTCCCCCCTTCTAGGTCTGGTGTCCCCCCCCCCCCCCGCGCGCGCTGAGCCTTACAAGGGGATGTACATGCAGCACTGAAACTTGCTAAGGGATGGACATGTTAAATCAGGCACCCCCAAACTTGGCCCTCCAGATGTTTTGGGACTACAACTCCCATCATCCCTAACTAACAGGACCAGTGGTCAGGGATGATGGAAATTGTAGTCCAAAAACATCTGGAGGGCCGAGTTTGGGGATGCCTGTGTTAAATCATCTGTTTAAGAATTTTTTTCTTGCTGGGTTGGGCTAATTGTTACTTAATAAATTGGTTTCACATTAAATTAAGTGACAGTCCTACTGATAACTTTATAAATGTACACCTATTCAATATAGTTTCAGAGCATATCATTATGGATGTAGAGAAACTAATAATGTTTATTTTTGTCAATTTAAATGAGAGGACATTTTCTCATAAACTTCAAACTGAGTTGGCATATTTATAATAATAATGTTTCTGAAATCGGAGTTGAGAACCACATCTTAAAGGTGGATTTTAATTTGTAGAAAATTGTGCACTTCACAACACCTGGCAGTGTTCTGTGAAACAACAATGGCTGATGAGGAAATATCTCAACTTTGAGAAGGCTGCTGTTAATCATTCTAACTAAAAGCTCTGTATAGCAAATAAATCAGATCAGATCATAAGAAGTAAGTATCAAAAGGAGAATAAACAGCTATGTCTAGTGTGAAAATATTTGATATGTACACAGTGACTGCAAAATACTACATTAATCAATTCTCTGGTGCATCACTAGGTGGCTAGCGTAGATCATAAAATATCTACTGTCTTCAAATAAACCTAGGAAGACTGAAAAATGGTCAGCAGAGGGCTATTCATTGAATGGCTAGACATGTGTTAATGTTCATGAAAATGAGTTGCCTATCATGTCAAATAGCAGAACATTTTTTTGTTAATTTGTCATTAGCTCAGTACTTTCTGTAAGCTTTAAACATAAAACCATCCCATTGAATATTATAGGCCTAATGCCAAATGCATAAATTAATGCAGTTGAAAGTTGATTTAAAACAGTAGTAGTGACTATTCAATAAAACCGGGTGTGTGTTGAAATGCTATCTGAAACTCAACAACTAATTTGCTGAATAAGATGTTGAAATGGAGACAAGTTTTGTTTCACTGGCGTAAATGTGCAGTAACTCTCTTTCAGTGTCTGGAACTGCTCTGGGCTTATGCATTTTTTCTGAGAGCTAAATTAAATGCATCATAAGGTTTAAAACAACTAGGGCTGGGTGGGAGATAAAGCTAGGGAAATAACAGTTTGTTTTTTGAAGGGAAAAAATCATCATCATTGTGTTTGCTCAGCAGGAGTTCTTAATATGAGGCAAACATCTACAGTTTGGTTATTCAGCAAATTTCCTGTTGTTGGAAGCAGATTTTGACATACGATTTTTCAAAAAGTTGCTTGGATTTTACCACATTTCTTTACGTTAGTACAAAGTTAATTACTATAGCAATATAAAATGTTGTTGCAGCATTGTGCAGGTGCCATGGAAAACCAAGCATTGAAACTGCTAACTAGGGAAAGAAGAACTCTGAGGCAAGAAGTTGACCTGGCTTAGATGAACTTTTGCTCCTTTTCACCCCTGTAATTCTATGGCCTTCACTACTTCTTGGTAATTGAATGATACTTTATTGCAGGCATCCCCAAACTGCAGCCCTCCAGATGTTTTGGCCTACAACTCCCATGATCCCTAGCTAACAGGACCAGTCTTGGGGAAGATGGGAATTGTAGTCCAAAACATCTGGAGGACCGAAGTTTGGGGATGCCTGCTTTATTGCAACAAGGCCTCAAACCAAAATACGTATTTATTTTATTAGATATATCTATAACCTAGATTCCTTAGTTATTTTAAATATAATTTTGTAGTACCCTGTTTTACAGGCTTTCTTTTAGGACAATGACTGTGTGTGTGTGTGTGTGTGTGTGTGTGTAAAGAGACAGTTCAAGAGTCCTTTGCAACGTACACATTTGAAGATATGTGTTCAATTCAATGATATTTCTAAAAATTCTGTATTTCACTTCATCTGTTATTTAAAAAACACACTTGTGAATAAGTTTGCAGCGTATTATGTTTTAAGTGGCTCAGAGTAATATGTTGAGTGCTTTCTAGTGTTTCCCCACACAAACTTCTGTAGTTTAGATAACAACCAGTAGAATTTAAACTACAATACTAACACTGTAACAACTTTGCATGGAATCTTTGCAATTAAGCCCTAAGGGGCAAGAATGCATAGGAAAAGGTCTCTGCTTTCCAAATGTTGGGGAAATATTCCATATAAAATTTAATAGGAGTTCAATTAAACATGCTAAATGAGGACCACTTACGAAGGAGCTGAATGTTGGCAGATGCAGAGATGTTAACAATTTGTGTAGACCACACTTTCTTTGTGAAGCAGTTCTTTAATTAATATATGCAGAAAACTGCAGCATTCTGAAATTCTATAATTAGTTAAAAAGTGGAAGAAAATGTGAGACAGCTTTGCTACTTTCCCGACACATTTTTCCTGAGCCAATTATCTTATCACTTGGTTTATTTATTGATAGCTGAAAAATATTAAAGCTATAAGCATGCAGCTTAAAACCCCAAAGGGTGCAGAGCAGTGTGAAAAAATGTCTAAGATAGGGTTGCCATACGTCCAGAATTTCCCAGACATATCTGGAATACTGGAGTCAGGCGGAAATCGCAAAAATGGCTGGGAAAATCCGAACATATGGCAACCCATGTCGGCAGTGTCGTTTTTGGCAATTTCCCTTAAAAATAGCTCAAAAACTTATTTTTTTGCAAATTTGCCAAACATTTTGTGAATTTTTGAGCAAAACTTAAAAAAGTTCAACTGTTCTGTCTGGATTTTCACTGTCTGAAATATGGCAACCCTATCTAAGAGCTCCCTCTGGACCTAGCCAGAGACCCATCAAGCAGGCATTCCTGTTTGGAAACCCACAAGTAGGATACAAAGGCAACAATCTTTTCTCAACATTTCCACCCTTCTCCAGCACCTAGTATCCCTAGTATTCATCAAGAGCTTCCAGGTGCATTAGCTAAAACCCCTGACAAGTACGATATTTTCAAGCTTCACTCAACAATCCCAGTAGCACGGTTGAAATTTGTCTGCTTTGCTTTGTTTATGATTAGTACACCGTTTCATTGAATAAGTACTGAAAACATTGTTTTTCATGGGCTTTGTTTTTCATTGGCTACAATGTGGCAGGGAGATTATGTGCAGCAGATCCAGGCTGGCATAGAACTCCTGGGTTCTCCTCAGCAAATGAAAGGGCCTTGGGTTCAGTGAATCCATTACTGTCTCTATTCTCCCCATCCCCCAGAATGCTCATTTCAGGGACATAATAATAATAAATAATAATAATAATAATAATAATAATAATAATAATAATAATAATAATAATTTATTTGTACCCTGCCCATCTGGCTGAGTCTCCCCAGCCACTATGGGTGGCTCCCAATCGAGTATTAAAACAGTATAGCATTAAATATTAAAAGCTTCCCTAAACAGGGCTGCCTTCAGATGTCTTTTAAAAATAGGATACTGTAATCCACTTTCCATTACTTTCAATGGGAAAGTTCGCTTCAGGTTAAGCACGCTTCAGGTTAAGTATAGACTTCTAGAACCAATTGTGTTTGTAAACCGAGGTACCACTGTAAATTATTTCTAAAAATATGTATGGTATCAGATTATTCTAATTTCTGTGAGGACAAGCGAGTCCTAGGTTACAAACTGAACTCTCTCCAATGCAAGAACAAGAACAAGATACATTTCTTGCTTTAGGAGGTGCTGTTGTCACCAGAAAAGAAAAAGGTTTCACTTTTGTTTTTGCATGCATGTGGTATGCATTGGTTCTGTTCCTCTTCACTAGGCCTCAAAGCACTGGAAGAAAATATAGAGCAACAAAAAGGGCCTGAAAGTATATGTGCTGTCGTGGCAATCAGAAAAGTGTTATGAAAGAAAAAAAGAAATGAAAATATTTTAAACATTATGTGAGGGACAGGGACTATCGCGAAGTCCCTCCCCTCCTGAGTTCCAGCCCAGCCCAGAGCCCGGCTGAAAGCAGGGAAAGCTCCAGCTCAAGTGGGGAAACAGGAAGTGGTGTCCAAGGCTCTAGCAGGGTAGAGGAGCCATCGTCCCAGGTGGGACAGGAAGGAGGAAGAAAGGGGGGCAGACCCATCCCCCCAACTCCGGAATTGCGCAAAAAGCATAGGGGAAAGAGGATGGGTCTCCCCAAGTTGTTATGCTGGCGAAAGACGCGCCAAACGCCATTCGGAGGTACTGATTCAAGCTGAAAAGATGTGTCTCTGTAAATAGCTCTACCTTTAGCACTGTAAATACGCAGCACCAATAAAAAGATAAAATGCAGAGCGGTGTAGAGTCGTTACTCTGAAGTAGTCCCATCCGGCCACTGTGACAGCTACCTCCGAATCTTTTTTTGGGCTACTTTGGAGTTGCCGGGATGAGCGCGCCAGAAGCGGAGAAATGGCGGCAGATTGCGGAGAAAGCCCAGCAGGACCTGCAGCAACTGGCGTTGCAGGCACAGGGGGAATTAAAGGCGGCTAAGCAAGAAACGGAGAAAGTCAAAGAGGACAGGCACAACCTTGCTGAACAGGTGAGAGCACTTCAGGAGAAAGAGCAGCAGTTAAGGGCGGTAGCCGTGGACCTCCAAAACAAGTTGGATGCAGAGAAAAACAAGGGAGGAGGGGGAGCCCAACTCCAAGTGCTGCCAGGAAGGAGAGCAGGGACCCTAGTAAGCAAGTTCAATGGAGACCCGAGGGAATATCATGGCTTTGAGACTGAGATCGTGTATGCTCTTGAGCTGCACCATGATGAGTTCCCTGATGATGGGCACAGAGTAGCGTTTATTGTGGAACACCTTACCGGGGCAGCCAGGGAGTGGCTTAGACTGTTAATCGCGACAAAAAATCCTTGCATGAAGAATGTCAAACTATTTTTAGAGGCTTTAAAAACCATGTATGCGTCTGATAGCCATATGGACCAGACCAAAGAGGAACTGCATAATTTACGACAAAGAACAATGACAGTTCGTGAATATTGGTCAAGATTCACCATGCTGGTGCACAGACTGGGGTGGGAACTGCACTCGCCTCCGATGGAAGCGGCGTTCTACCTGGGGTTGAATGAGGATGTGAAAGATGAGCTCTCGAGAGGTCCAAAGCCCAGTAATATGGATCAGCTGAGCAAAGCGGCTCTGGCGATGGGGGTGAGACAGGAATCCCGGTGGAACGACAAGCAAGCAACGCGTGCAAAGCGGGCTTGGTTCCCACGGTCGCAGGAGAAGCCACTCCCCCAACAGCCATCTCACGCCATGCCAGGGGCCAGCCAAGACCAGGAACCCATGCAAATTGATAGCGCGCGCGCGGGGGCTTTTCAAACCCCAGCGGCGCCAAGACGCAAGGAGGGAAGAGGCGGGAATTGCTTTCTCTGCAACTCCCCTCAGCATCTCGTCAGAGACTGCCCACATCGCAGGGAATGGCAAGGAAAGGCGGGAACGGTTGTGCCCTCCCCCACTGACGCAGCACCACAGCAGGGAAACGAGACAGCCTGGCTGCAGGAGACAAGGGGCAGCAGCCAGGCGCAATCGGCAAACAACAGCCCCAACCCACCCACCCGCACAGCGAGGAACAGCGCCAGCCCCCCCCCCCAGAGCAGGGGTGGTTCTAGAAGTGACGCTAACGCTCCCTAATGGGTATCCCCTGACGGTCCTCGCGTTAATCGATTCGGGGGCGTCGGCCAACTTCTTTTCGAGAAACTTTGCAGAAGCGCACCAGATCCAACGTCTGCAGCTGGATTTTCCCCTGCACGTCTCCACCATTGACGGCAGGGAGTTGCTGGGAGGGGCCATCACCCACCAGACCCCCCCCCCATGAGAATGACGGTGGGGCGACACTCAGAGACACTGGCATTCAACGTCACCACCATCTCAGACCCCCCCCCATCGTCTTGGGCATGAGCTGGCTGGCGCGCCATGACCCATCCATCAGTTGGCACCAGAGATGCATCACGTTTGGATCGGACTTTTGTCTGGAACATTGCATGCAGCACCAACCAGGGGAGGGGCCTCCAATAGCCACGGTGGCCACCATGCACGTCAAGGGGGGTGAGGCGATACCCAAGCCGTACTGGGACCTGCAGGAGGTCTTCAGTGAAGCGGAATCCGACCACCTGCCCCCGCACAGGTCGTTTGACTGCCAGATCAACCTGGTGCCGGGGGCCACGCTACCCCCAGCCAAGCTGTACTCCATGTCAGATCAGGAGCTGGAGGATCTGCGTGCGTTTATAGACAAGAACCTCAAGAGGGGGTTCATCAGAGAAAGCAAGGAAGCAGGGGGCAGCCCGGTCTTCTGGGTGGACAAGAAAGACACGCAACAGCGCCGTCTGGTGGTGGATTTCAGGCGCCTGAACAACATGACAGAACCGGTGGCTTTCCCAATGCCCAGAGTGGACGATCTGCTGACAGCGGCACGCAGGGGCAAGATCTTCACCAAGCTCGACCTGAGGGGGGCGTACAACTTGATCAGAATCCGGGAAGGCGATGAGTGGAAGACCACGATGTTCACGCCTCTGGGCTCTTTTGAATATCTGGTGATGCCCTTCGGTTTGCAAGGGGGCTCAGCATGCTTCCAGGCCTTCATGCACCACGTCCTGGGGTCCCTCCTCTTCAAGAAATGCCTGGTCTTCCTGGATGACATCCTTATTTACTCCAATGACCCAGAGCAGCATGTGAAGGATGTCAGGGAGGTGTTGCAGCGCCTGAAGGAGCACCACCTGTATGTGAAGCTGGAGAAGTGTAAGTTTCACACCAAAGAGGTGGACTTCCTGGGCTACAAACTGTCAGACAAGGGGCTAGCGATGGACAAGGACAAGGTGCAGGCCATCCTGGACTGGCACAGCCCCAGGACGCGCAAAGATGCCCAACGCCTACTAGGCTTCGCCAACTTCTACAGGAAGTTCATCAAGAACTTCTCGCGGGTAACGGCTCCCATCACTGACTGCCTGAGAGGCAAGCAGAAGTTCAGGTGGACACAGGAGGCGCAAGCAGCGTTCGAAAGCCTCAAGAGGGTGTTCGCTTCAGACCAGAACCTGTTCCACGTGGTGCAGGATGCGCCCCTACGCGTTGAGACCGATGCTTCAGACAGAGATTTGGGAGTGATCCTGTTGCAACTGGATGCCAACAGAGAGTGGAGACCCTGTGCCTTTTTCTCTAGAAAGCTGACACAGCCAGAACACAACTACACGGTGTTTGATAAGGAACTTCTCGCGATCCATTCTGCGTTTAAACACTGGAGACATTTCCTGGTGGGCGCCAAGCACCCCATTCAGGTGTGCACGGACCACAAGAACCTGGAGTTCTGGAGAACAGCCAGGGTGCTCAACCAGCGGCAGATACGGTGGGCAGAGTTCTTCTCGCACTTCAACTTCTCCATCCACTACATACCGGGGGAGCAGAACGTCAGGGCGGATGCCCTATCCCGCAAGCCGGAGTACATGGAGGAGGAGTTGCCACCGGCACCCCGACACATTTTCCCCCCATCAGCATGGTCCTGCGGAGCAGCAGTGGTGAGCGAGGCAGAACTCACAGCACTGACGGCAGCAGATGAGTTTGCCACCCGCATCTTCAGAGAGCTGCGAGGGGGGAGGGAGCAGGCAAAGGACTTTGCAGCACGCGGGGGGGTCCTTTTTTACAGGGGAGCCCTGTATCTGCCCACCAACCAGCTCAGAGGTAAGGTCCTCAAGCAGATGCACGACAACCCGACGGCGGGTCATTTTGGAAGGGACAAAACCACTCACCTAGTCATGAGACACTTCTGGTGGCCAGGGGTGCGGGAAGATGTTCGGGACTATGTAAGGGGCTGTGACGCCTGCCAGCGAGCAAAGGTGGTCAGAGCACCACCAGCAGGGTTGCTGGAGCCATTAGCCACACCGCACAGGCCGTGGGAAGTAGTGTCCATGGACTTCATCACCGACCTGCCATCGTCCAGGGGCAAGACTGCAGTGTTGGTGGTGGTGGACCTCATGTCCAAAATGTGCCATTTTATACCGTGTGCCAGGGCGGTCTCTGCAGAAGAGACGGCCAAACTGTTTGTTGACCACATATTCAGACTGCATGGATTACCTTTGAGAGTTATTTCGGATCGAGGCCGCCAATTTGTTTCCAGGTTCTGGAGGCGGCTCATGAACCTCCTGCAGGTGGAGGTCAGCTTGTCGACAGCTCGGCACCCGCAGACCAATGGACAGGCGGAGAGGGTCAACGCCATTCTGCAGCAGTACCTGAGATGCTACGTCAGCCAGAGGCAAACGGACTGGGTGGATCGCCTGCCACTAGCAGAATTTGCCTACAACAATGCGGTGCACGTCTCCACAGGGGTGTCGTCCTTTAAGGCCAACTACGGGCGCGACCTCAGATCTTTCCCGGAGAGGGAGGGGGAGGAGGAGGAGGAGGGCCCACAGGCAGAGGATTGGGCAGAGGACCTGGAGACGGTGCACCAGCAGCTCAGAGAACACTTAGAGAGAGCCAAGGAAGCGTACAAGAAGGGGGCAGATCGCCACAGGCGACAAGGGGAGGTCATCAGGGTGGGGGACAAAGTTTGGTTGTCCTCGGAGGGCCTTCCCACCAGAGGGAGGTGCAAAAAGCTGGCACCCAGACGGCTGGGCCCCTTTACAGTCACGCAACAGGTAAACCCGGTGGCATTCAGGCTGGCACTGCCAGAGGACATGAGGGTGCACCCAGTGTTTCATAGATCGCTGCTGTCGCCGTACAGGGAAAGTAGCAGGTTCCGAGGCAGCGAACAGCCCCCCGAGGGAGGGGGGGAGAGAGGAGGCAGGGAGCCACTCAATGAAGCAATGGCCATACTTGATTCACGAAGGGGGGTGGGGGGCCTGGAGTACCTCATGGCATGGGAGGATGCCCCGCCATCCCAGAATGAATGGGTCCCAGCCACTCAGATACGGGAAGAATTCTTGGTGGAAGAATTCCACGCCCTCTTCCCACACAGGCCCAAACCCTGGCACATGGAAAGGGAGGGGGAGGGAGAAGGGGAGGAGGTCGCAGAGAGCAGTTCGCCATGGAGATGGGAAGCGGAGTTTGAGGACCCGGAGGAAGAGGTGTGGGCGTCGGTTCCGGTTTCCGCCTGCAGGAATGGCGGACCTGTTTTCCATCTCTCTGACCTTCGTAAGGAATTTGGCGGTTGCTAGGGGAGTAAATGGCAACCCCCTACCCTCTCCGGGGGTTACGGAGAGGGGCCGCTGGCCCGCGATGCCCCCAGACCCACTCCGACTGTTTTTGGAGTGGGGGGAGCTTGGGCTGAGCACTTACGACGGCCAGGACTCCCGGACGCTAATCTGCATGGCGGGGATTTCCATGGTTAAAGAAGATAATTAGGCTTAAATCTATGGACATACTTCAGAAGGAGGGGAAGAAGCGCTGTTTACTGCTGAGAATTTTATGCTGCTGAGCGAGAGGAGTCAAAGAATGTACGACATCTGGAAGAAGGATTGATGGGGACGGAGCGATAAGGGAAGCAAGTTTTTATTTTTTCTTCATATTGTTGCCTCGTATCTTCCCGGACGCGATGTCCTGGCTTGTTTGGAGTGAAAGAGAAGCAAAAGACTGTGTGAGTTGTAAAGATGTGAAGTTGCCGATGAGAAAAGCCCCCCCCTAGTCAGACGGAAGGAGTCCTGGACGCGTTCGGAGGATTTATGAGCTGTGACGCACTTTAAATTGGAGCAGCGACCTGAAGCTAAGTTCAGCTATAGGGCAAGGAGATCCATTAATTTACCAAGAGTTCATGGTTGGATGTTTGGGTCTCCTGCCTGAAAAAGCTGTAAATTCTATAAATCGTAAATCTTCATGGCTATGAGAGAAAATGAAAGTGATTTGAGCCTTTTAAGATGGCGCTGCTACTCCGTCGCAACAGGGAGCTCCACTAAGAAGATTTATGGGGAGGCTGGACTGATTAACTCACACAGGAGAAAGAACATCTGTGAAACTTCGTTTGACATTTATCTCAGCAGCTGGAACAATCGGATGAAAGTGGAAAACATCTAGGTGACTGTAAGGGGAAGATTTGGAATATTATGAGCTTGGAGGACGATTTGAACTTTAGAAATAAGACGGCAGTGGACAGTTGCGAGGAATTCCCAATTTCTTGAAGCATGGGAACCCAAAAATAAATTATTTAGATGATTTGGCATAACATTCGGTTTGATTGATATATATATGTGTATAATTTGAAATATTGAATGTGATATAATTGGTTTTAATTGGAAAATTAATAAAAATATTTTTTTAAAAAAATAAAAAAAAAAAAGGAAGAGGTGTGGGCGTCTCCGCGGTCCACCCGGTCAGAGGAAGAGGTGGACTGGCAGCAGATTTTCACCCCCACCAGCTCTGAGGCCACGGACTTTTTGGGATTTCAGTCTTCCCAGGAGGAAGGAGGGAGCCAACGGGACTGGGGGGAGGTATTCACACCAACCGGCTCGGACAGCACGGAGTTTTTAGGCTTTCAGTCGTCGCCGACACCCGTGCAGCCTCTCGGGAGGGGAGAAGGGGGGCTTGGGAGGGGGGTGGATGTGAGGGACAGGGGCTATCGTGAAGTCCCTCCCCTCCTGAGTTCCAGCCCAGCCCAGAGCCCGGCTGAAAGCAGGGAAAGCTCCAGCTCAAGTGGGGAAACAGGAAGTGGTGTCCAAGGCTCTAGCAGGGTAGAGGAGCCATCGTCCCAGGTGGGACAGGAAGGAGGAAGAAAGGGGGGCAGACCCATCCCCCCAACTCCGGAATTGCGCAAAAAGCGTAGGGGAAAGAGGATGGGTCTCCCCAAGTTGTTATGCTGGCGAAAGACGCGCCAAACGCCATTCGGAGGTACTGATTCAAGCTGAAAAGATGTGTCTCTGTAAATAGCTCTACCTTTAGCACTGTAAATACGCAGCACCAATAAAAAGATAAAATGCAGAGCGGTGTAGAGTCGTTACTCTGAAGTAGTCCCATCCGGCCACTGTGACACATTAAATGCTGTAAAACAGTCTTTAAAAGGTGAAATAAACTAATTTAAGCATATAGTAGTAGCTAAAGTGGTTAACAGACCACACAACATCAGTGTGAGGAAATACATAAGGTCTCATGGGCAAAACATGGGAGGTGGAGTAAGCATGTTGCATAGCAAACAATGATGAATGACAAGTTAAATTTCAGTTCCTGTTTGGATACACTATATTTTTAATATGCTACCGTGTTTCTCATATTATAAGACATGTCTTATATTTATTTTTTCCTCAAAAAACACACTATGGCTTATTTTCAAGGGATGTCTTATTTTTTCCTCCTCCTCCTGCTGCGGCCGGCATTGCTGCTGCGCCTATCACTATGTCTTATTTTCGGGGTATGGCTTATATTCATTGAATGCTTAAAAATCCTGCTATGGCTTATTTTATGGGTATGTCTTAAAATATGAGAAACAGGGTAGTTGTGATAATTTTATGCCCGTTAAAATTGTCCATAGTTATATTTTATGTTTCTAAAGTAACAGAATGACTTTCAATCTGGAAAAGAAAAAAGAAGTGCTAATGTAGCATTTTTTCCAAAAAATTCTGGTTTTCCCCCGAAAAGAACCGGATTTTTTCCCGAGCTTCAAAATTTCTGGAAATTTTACATCTCTAGTGGAGACGCTCCTTCAGGTATACAGGGACGAGGCTGTTTAGGCTCCTACCTGTGAAATAACCACCAGCACCAGCTCAGCACCCGTGGGATAATCTGTGGTTAGGGCAGGTCCTCTGCTGTAAGGGAAAAGGCACCTCTGCTCAATCTTATCTTCCTCCTGTAAATGGATCTGGCGAGTAGCATTGCTCTGCTCATAGATGTTAGCAGGTGTTTAGACTCTTGCCAGGTTTGTCGAACAGGATTTCTTTAAAAATAATGAATTGTTTATTAACTCTTGGCTTCAGCTCCTTTTACAAAGTTTTGCTATGAAGCCCTTAGTGGTAAAAAGTTAATGGGACTCTAAAATTTGTTTACAGCAGTAAAATGATTCATCTGAGCTTTAAAGTATTTCATTGCAACCTTAAAATGTGTCTTATTGATGCAAGGCTAGTGAATGATTTAGGTGGATATAACTCTGCCATCTGTAAAACATTAAATGTTTTAAATGCATATTTAGTCTAAATTGCCGTTTTCTGTAAATGCAAGGGGTCTTATGAAGGGCAGCAGGCAAAGATATACCACACTCTTCGTAAGGCAGTAAATTTCCTGCCTAAGCTTTATTATTGTTATCTTTCTCATTTATTTACACACATACCCCACCCCTTCCTGTTTTATTATACTATACATAAATAGAATGATCCATATTTTCCACAGAACTATCCTTAACTCCGTTGCTGTCGGTGTAGCGTTTTATTTGTTTATAGGGGCATCTCAATGAAAGGACTGGATCTTCCCTTTGAACCATATTTCTAAAGCAAATATTATGGTGTTGTGATCATTTATTTATTTCTTTTGCTAAGTAATGAGGGCTGAGAACAAAAATTGAAGGTTATTTTGCTATACTGTGTGAGATAAAACCTATTTGCTTCCTAGTTTTGATTGTCAGAGAGGAGTTAGCGGTAACTGTTTCTTGCTATGCAGTGGCAAGGATCTGTGGCCAGTAGTTTGTACTGTTGTTGTTATTGTTATATGATTTGTAAGCTGCTTTGAGGCTTAAGGAAAAGGCAGGATATAAATCCTAAAGTGTGTGTGTGTGTGTGTGTGTGTGTGTGTGTATCTGTGTATCTCCTTTCCACAATATATAATAATTATATATATTATACCGTAATAATTATGTGTGTAATTTATTATTTTATTATTCACACCTCTGTGCTGCTTTTCAGTATATAGGCTTCCAAAGCAGTCTACAAATATTAACATGCTATTGTATCAGTAAAAGTGAATACAATGAGAAGTTAAGTTGAACTAAGTATATATATATATACACATACACACACTTGCCTTTGCACAGTGCTCTCTGCAGTCCTCCTCCCACCTATTAATGTAGAAAAGTGAGAATGTAAACTCCCCCTCCCTTTCTATGGTCATCCCATGCCTACTGTCAGTTTTACATATGAACCACCTCAAACGCTAGGAGTAATCCTTGTTATATATAAATAATCCTTGATTTTTTTCTTTTTTCTTTTTGCTTTCTGAGATTTAAATGTTTAGAACCCTCCTAAACTTCCCTGTGTTCTCATGATACAGTGGAGCTTTCTCAGCATCTCAGACTCCTTCATCACCACCAAGGGTGTTGGGACTTGTAGTTTTAATTCCTCTGTGCCCAGTCCATTAAACTAGGAGGAATTAAAATTAAAGATTCCAGAAATCCCAGAAGCAGAAGGAAGGAAGCTGATGGCAGGCACATTGCTGGGAAAAGCAGGCACCAGCATTTGGACTGAGCCTGGTCTTTCTGAGAGGTCTCAGAAAAACCCTGAGACCCCTCACATCCTGCCCTGCCTGGATTTTCTGATAAAGCTCAGGAAGACTGGAGCTGTTCTGTATTGAGGTGAAATTTTTTATAGAATAGAATAGAATAATTTATTGGTCAAGTATCAACAATACTTGGAATTTTGCTTCGACTACATTGCAATGTATAAGGCATCAAGTGATGAAAATGCATGCATTAATCGACCCTAAAACTGAACTTGAGGCTACTTTTCACCTATTACAAACCTCTTTTCATCTTGTAAAATCGTATCAAACATCTGAATTGTATCAAGACTTGTTAATTTTTGCATATTCTCACTTGATGTTTGGCCTAGCAATGAGTCAAAGGGGAATTCTGTAACTGGGTTTAATATTGGGATGAAGTGCTTTCCTCCATCCTTTGATTTTCTGAGTTTGGAATGGGACTGAGCTTCCTCGCACTTGCTGTACTGAAGCAACTATAGGAGCACTTATTTGGCATCTCTCCTGGTTGAAATAATGCCTGTTTCTGTGAGGTCCCCATGGAATGTCTCTTGAGCACAAAAGTCAGGAGTTGCTTTTTTAGCATGGGTTGTTATTTCTTCAGTACCCACAAATATTCCTGACAGGTAGATGGCCTCAGGCTTGAACACCTCTTGCTGTGATGCTTGTACCGTTTTGTGGCAATTTCTTTCATTCTCTTGTGGCATCTGTGGATATGCTTTCACCACTACTGTATGATGATGCATTCAGCAAACAGATCTGGCAAAGTGGATGTAAAGCCATACATAAAACAATAAGCATTGTTTTCTTGACATGTTTGGTAAAGGCTAAGGACACATGGTCTTTCTTTCTTTTCTAGGATACTGTTTGCATTGGAATTCCTGTAACCAATCCCACAGCTGATATTCTGGAATTAGAAGTGGAGCTAATAGATTCTGTTACACTTAATGGTGAAAGAAGCCTTGTTCTCCAGCCAAAAGAAGCATTTCACTATGAAGTAAAGTACTCTCCAGCTGTTACTGGAGATTCGGATGGAAGGTAAGATCTACAGTTGTGGCTGCTAGAACAGAGTTTCTCTAGATCTATCGTCCTTCTTGTCACTTTAGCAATATTATTTAATTGCCTTTATTCTACTTTTTCCATGAAACATCATTTTAATAAAGCTTGCACTTCGCTGAGCAGAACTGACTTAAAAACGAAGAATGGATTTTAGTCATTTTCTGTAGTTGGAGCTGCTTTCTCATGCTGCCTTTTCAATATTCATGTTAACTTCAGATTGATAGCTAAATTATTTTTCATATGTTATTTACTATAAATGATGTGATCCAAGACTTTTGCTTCAAGATTTCTGTGAACTAAAAATAATTTACAGCTTAATGAATATGGAGGGCATTTAAATTAAAGATGTCTAATCACGGCGGAAACCTGAGTGAGGCTGCAGTATAATAATTAGAATCAATAAGATTGCTGACCTTTTGAACTTGGTTCCTGCCTTATAGCATGTTTTCATAGTCTTCAGCTGAACCAGACTACTGAACTCTGCCATACTCTTATGTCACTTATTTATTGGATGCTTAACTAAACTTCTAATATGAAGTCATGTCTAATAGAGCATCATGGCAAGGGGAAGACCAGAACATAATGGCAGAATAACAACCACCCTGGCCTCATCCATTGGCCAATAAAGGGGCAGCTGTTTCAATGTTTGCTTTCTATTACTACTACTACTACTACTACTGATCCCCATTTCTTTTTGTTGTGATCCCCTCCCTCCGCCTGGTAGTAGTTGAGGGAAGTAATGAGAATAACGCTTCTGTGATGAGCTTTTCCATCACCTTTATGAATGGCCCCAGCCCTCACAGAACACCACAACCTTTAGAACTGTTGCGCACAGCAAAGTCATTTTATTCACAACTTCATATATCTCTCATTTTAGTGTTGTATTCCAGTCAGAGAAGCATGGAGAGTTTTGGTATGCGCTGAAACTGAAGGCACAGAGACCTCGGTCCCAAACATTGCCTATAGCAGAATGTGAACTTGGAAAGTAAGTGTAGGATTGTTCCTTACTTTAGTTCAAATATGCTGAAATATGAAATAGTAGTGCAATATATTATTATATAATATGTTCTTGTCTTCCTCATCTGACTACCTTGGTGTTTTAGAAGAGATTGTTTTAGAGGTGACTGCAGGGGAGTTTGAATGATTGGAGCCAGTTAGGTCATCAGCTTAGCTTGGTTGATGCCTGATGAGCAATGTGTGCATCAGTATAAAACTGGAGTGATTCCCTTAATCATTCGACTCTGTTAAAACTCTGTACAGACTTTAAATGTGAAGGATACTTTGGACATTCTAGTTCAGAGTCACTACTACTCTATCTCTCCATTTACTTGACAAAGACCCCTTGAATATTGCCTCGTAGCCCAGGTTCTGCAAATATACCATATAAAAGAAAATAACTGAAGTTACACAGGTTGGGAGAATAGGTCTCAGGTATTTTCTGTTATTCCTCCATAAGGACAAATAGTACTTTGTGCTTCAATAACTTTTGCTCTGAGAGGTCCTGCTCACATGATGAAGATTGCCATCGTGTTGCGAGCTGCAACATCTTATGAATGCTTCAATCACAGCAGGGGGAGAGAGCAGCGGAAATCACATGGCCTGTAAATTTTTCTTCGACTAAATCTTTACTATTATAAAAAATTGGTGGAGATAAGGAGTCTGCAGTAAGGTCACTGCACCCCTTCTCTCTCTCTCTCAGGTATAATTCAGTCATATTGTTTCTCAGAATGAGGTCTTTGTGGGGACTGTGAGGATGCAATCAGGTACAGCAACGTGCTTGCAATCACAGTTTTCCATCATAGACCTTTAGCTTGTCCCATCTAGCATCTGCTTTTTTCTTTGCTCTTGTCCTTTGATTTATAGTGACATTTTTATTAATTGAAACCATTATGAAATTATAGCACAATCCAGATAAAACCAATGTTGTAATACCAGGTGACCTTTACCTTGGAAAACAGTTTTTTTATTAAAAAAACCCCACTGCATCTTTTGTACATGCATTTTCAAGAGTTGCAAGAGCATTGAGAAAGAAGTACATATTTTTGGGTAGTGCATATGCTGATTTAAAAAATATGGTTTTAGTTTCATAAATTATTAAAGGTTTAAAAGGTTTTTTGTTTGTTTGTTTTAAAAGACCACCACAACCACAACATAGAGCAGAGTACCTAATTTATATGTAAGCTTAAGGGTTGATAATTCTGCCTCAGTCTTAAATACAAAGGCTGCCCAAAGAGCAATTGGTAGTTAACACATGTGGACAAAAAGCTGGGAGTGAAAAGGGGTGGATGAATCTGTTTTTAAGCATAGAGTGGTCATCTTGTTTGAGTCCTCAAGGTTACACAATGATAAAGAGGAATTGCAGGTCTATGGCATTAAATCAAATGCTATTGGAGGAGTCAGTTAATTACAAGTTTCCCTTGCAGTTTTTTTCATTGAAAGGAAATACAGGTATCATCATTTATAGTTTGGGTATCATTAATTTTTGTACGGTTTTACTGAGGGTAGACTCTGTAGCTTTTATGGACTCTGTTATATGGCTATTTGTGATCTTTTCTTGTTATATTTCTGTTTTAACAGTTCTATAATTGATACATAGCTTTATTTATTTATATTTATTGTATTTATCTCCCTTCCTTTAACAGAGTCCAGGGCAATGTACAACCAAGGATAAAGTACAAAATTACATACGTGATAAAAAAAATACAAAACTAAAATATTCACAAAGCTATGTGCCTACTTCTTTAGGGAGAATGCCACCCCATCTAGAACAGGCTGTCACACTAATAAATGAAATACTCTCAATTCACCCTATGGTGAAAACTAGATCAAAGGTATAATCTATGTGTCGGGCCACAATATATTACTACCGTGTTTCCCCCTTTTTAAGACGTAGCCATAATATAAGACATAGCAGGATTTCTAAGCAGTTGCGCGATATAAGCCATAACCCGAAAATAAGACATAGTGATAGACCCTTCCCACCTCCCGCCAGCCAACTCTCCCCCATAAAAATCTCTCCCCATTTTACTGTCGCTCCAAAGACACGTATTTCTTTTAAAAGCTTGTAAAAATGCACCGTAGAGCCGTTCCTGCAGCCTCGTGATTCCCCCTCCTGTTTCTGTAAGCATTTTTTAAAATACCTGTAAAAGGATTCCAAAATATATATTTTTTAGCTAGGCTGTGTGAGCTCTGCTTGCTTGGTGAAGAGGAGAAAAGTGGCATTTGCGGTGGGGAGAAGATGAAAGCACGAGGGAAAAAAGAGGGGCGATTGAAGACGCTGCCTTCCCCTTTAGGGAGAGACTCTGTGTGCGCGTCTCTCTCTCCCCCCCCCCGCCTCTCTCTCTCTCTCTCTCTCTCACACACACACACACACACACACACATACACACAGCCCACCTCTCGCTTCCCCCCACCTTTCCCCCTTTTAATAGCCTTTTAAAAAGTGAGGATTCTTTTTTCTTTCCATTGCTTGTCTGTAGAGCTTCCCCTTTAAGGATTTGTACCGGTACCGGGATCGCTGCCGGTGGCGCAGTCCTTGCCCTGGGGATTAAGGACTTTCCCCTTCTCGCTGTTTAGGAGCTGCTAAACACTGCCCTACACCCTACACAAAAGTTAACATTTTGTGGGTAAGAGAAACACGGACGGGTTGTTAGGACCAGCAGATTATCTCACCCCGCTTTCTGCTGGCTCAATTGCTACTTAATTGCTACCATTTACCATCTTAATTGCTGCTCAGCTGGCTGCTTTGTTTTCTACAGTATCTCAGCCGGTAGCCTCTTTGCTATCAGTGCTACAAAGTGCTACATTGTTGGAACTTTCGCTCTTAAGTCTTGGGCAGTTGGCTGGCTGGTAGAGATCCTTATTTGCTTTAGTATAGGCTACTGCTACGACTGCATCACACAGATAGATTCCATTATACTGTACTGGTTTAAATTTAAGAAGCTCCAGTGTAGCAGATTGCTATTAAGTGAGTCCCCACCTGGGAGGGGAGAGAGAGAGAGAGCAGCCCTTCGGAGGAGCTCCTTCCCTCCCTCACGAACATCCCAGGGCCGGGGAGAGAGGGCTGGGCCAGCGATGCACACACCTCCCTTCCCTCAGACTCCCTCTCATGGAGCTTGGTGGTGGCTGTTGCCCGTCATTTTCTTTCAGTCAAGAGTCCTGCCCCGCAGGGAGACAGGGAGAAAGAGGGGCACTGCTCCTGATGTAATAAAAATACCAGTAAGACATTCCCTGAAAATAAGCCACCCAGTGTTTTTTTGAGGAAAAAAAGTGATAAGACGGTGTCTTAAAATGTGGGAAAGACGGTATTAGTCTTGAAAAGAGAGCTACATTGATTATAAATCTGTTAGGTGTCAATTTAATAATAGAGGAACAGTGATCACTTGACATGTTAAAATTGATTTATGAATTCTATTCAGTGCCTATTACTGGTATTTAAATATTGGTACAGCTATAGCTCGAGAAGAGGGGATTCATTGGTAGAGTGAATATTTAGTTTGCTTAAGGCCCCTGTTGATCTAGGCTGACAATTAAAAGATTTTAGATAGCAGGTATAGGAAATATTTGCTTAAGATCCAAGAGGGCAGCTGCTCGTAACAGTAAAAAGTTTTGTTCTGCATTGATCATTACATTACTTTCTAAATACACAAGAATAATCTTATCAGATTATTCAGTAGAACCTGAATCAATCCCAGTACTTAATAATGATGTAGTAACATGACTTTTTATGCTTGTTGCAGATGGGTCCATCAGCATATCCTTCTAGCTAATCCTACATACGAAATTCTGGAGCTGAACTATATGAATAGCAATTCAGCCCATTTTATTATGGAGATAGACCCCGAAATCCCTGTAAGTTGAAGAACAAAATTATTTTATTATCATATGAGAGGGTACTATGCAGGAATGTAACAATTATGGAAAATATCTGGTGTGGTGGCTTTATATGTTAAAGGCAACAAAACTCTGGGCAAATAGAAACGACAGAGCATGTGCTTCTACAGTGCCTGTGTTACAGAGACATTCATACTAGCTTCATCTAACCATTACTGCATAAGTATCCTGGGTGCACAGGACAATTCTTTACCTTCTTGCTACTTTCAGATACCAACCCTGCTACAACATACAACGTTGCCACATTCTGCACAGCAGTGCTCAAAATTCGTTGGCCGATGACCTGTGTCACAAACTAGATTTGATGAGCACTCATATCAGAGTGCTCTGTAGACTGATAGCTATAGTCTTATATATGCTAACCTCTTATGCTCTGCCACTCCCATCTAATGTTCCTAACCCTTCTTTTAGACTTTCCTTGCTTCCTTTAGATTTTTATAGACTTTTAATTCTTTTTAGTTTTTCAAATCGTTTTTCAGATTTTAAATGACTGTACCCCACCCCCTCCTTATGCTGGTCTGTGACCATAATAAAGATTTGGTTTGATTTGTATATTCAGATTGTATTCTGAAGCTTTTTGAGCAACAAGGAGTAGTCTCTAGACAGAACTTAATAATCTGATGTTGAGAAAGCATGCAGTAGCCAGTTATTTTTAAAAGTCAAGACAGAGGCCCAAGACGCTGGAAAGAAGCAAATATACCATAGTGGAGCATTGATATAAGGAACTAAGATCCCCAGGAAAGATGTAAAAAGAGAGGATGTAACATGAATCTCAAAGAGCTGGACTGTACAACTATCTTAATAATAAAGTATCAGAGTACAGAGAAGGATGAATCCCAAAGATGCTAGAAATGATTACCAGCGGTTTAAGGAAAGATTAATCCAAACTTCATAATGAGTAGATTCTAGGTGTTGCCCTCTAAAAGTGTCTTTACTTTTGGAAAGTTAAGAATATTCCTTTTAAAAAGTGTTCAGGGTTATACTTAAAGGTAACTCCATTGAAAGATGGCCACTACTAGAAGGAGCATAGCGGCATTCCTGGGGAATGAAAACATCAATTATGACAGTTGAATAGATGTTGTCACTGAAGATCTTATCCATTTTTCTGTCATGCATTGAGCACTATTTTGGGACTCTTGTTGCCATAGCAATAGGACCCAACCTGCTTAAAAGATAAGAATACTAGTATGAATCCAACAGCTTTTAGAAACAAGTGGGTTTAAAATCTTTCGCACTAAATATTGATTATTTTTGCATGTTTGTTTTTACAACATCCTTATGAATAATGATGACATATAAACATCAGATAATGAATTGGATAAGCTGAATGGAGGGAAACAATTGCTAAATGTCCTCAACAGTTTGTGATCTATAGAAGTCAAAATTCATTATCATTAACTCCAATCCATCTCTGGGTTAATGATCTGACCATAATATGGATGAACCTGTTAGAGCTCTTGCAGAATCTTTCTACAGTAAATAATATAATGAATCAAGATTATAGAGTTTGGCTACTTGCACAAATGCTGGTTTGTGAAATGATTAGTAACAGAGAGCAGCCAGCTTTTGCTTATTTTATAATGAGGTGTTTAATATACTTTAGGATTGAATATACTGAATACAATAAATTGATAATTGGCCTTATTTTCTCAGTTTGATATCATATAATTGGGAAATGTTAAGTGCTTAAAGGAGAAAATGGGAGTCTGTTTCTTTTCATTTTTCAAAGGTGACAATAAAACTGTTAGAGAGGCAAAATGGGAACAGAGGATGTTCAAAGCATAGGTTTGGATCCAGAATTCCCATCAGCAGAAACCCTTCACCTCCACACTCAGGAGATGCAACAACAAGCTACTCCGGTTGGAGAAAGCAGGGGAGACACTTTTTTTGGCCAATTCTAACCCTTGCAGCTCCCTTTGTCCCATGAAAAGCTGTACAAGCTGGGCTTGGGAGAATCAGCAGAATAGTGTGAGAGGTGGCACAGTGGGCTGCAGGAGGAAGGACATCTCAGGGGCAGTCACCTTCTTCCTCCACTGGGTCTGTTTTCTTTGTAAGCAGAAGGAGTTCTCTGCTTGTAGAAGGGACACTCTAGATCCAACCAATTGCATTAAGAGCAACTGGATATTATGCAAAATGGCTGCCAATTGTATCAGCATCTACGTCTGCCTAAAATATCTGGCGAAACTTACTATGTGACCTGGGACTCGCTTAAAGGTGAAGGTAAAGGGACCCCTGACCATTAGGTCCAGTCGTGACCGACTCTGGGGTTGCGCGCTCATCTCACATTATTGGCCAAGGGAGCCGGCGTATAGCTTCCAGGTCATGTGGCCAGCATGACAAAGCTGCTTCTGGCAAACCAGAGCAGCACATGGAAACGCCATTTACCTTCCCGCTGTAGCGGTTCCTATTTATCTACTTTCACTTTGACGTGCTTTCAAACTGCTAGGTTGGCAGGAGCTGGGACCAAGCAACGGGAGCTCCCCCCATCACAGGGATTCGAACCGCCGACCTTCTGATCAGCAAGCCCCAGGCTCAGTGGTTTAACCCACAGCTGCAAATAAAACGTTTTAAATGTGTCGTAAAGTGCAATATACAATTGTGACACTAGATGGTGGCTGTGAGCTATAGCCCTTGCAACACATTTTTTAAAACGATAAAAAAAAATCCACAACGTTTTTAACGTGTGTCGATCCCACCCTGAAGACATTCTTTGAGTTGCCCCATTCTGATGGTGGCAGCCATTGTCACCCACAGCAGGCTTGCTGTGTTCGGGTTTTGTTTTGTTTTTGCAGTAGAACCAACATAGAGCCTAGTGGTACTATGAAGACTAACAAATTGACTAGAGCCCATTTCATCAGATGCATCTGGTTTTACATTTACTGCAGTGAGTTCTAGTCAACAAATTTATACCACAGTAAATCGTTTAGCATTAGGTGCCACAAATCTCTTTGTTGTTATCACACAATTTTATTGATTTATTTTATTCATTGAATTTATATACCGCCCTACAGCTGGAGTTCTTATAGTGAAACAATAAAATTCACTAGACATTTGGAGATAGATGGGTAGTAGCAGCAGCTCATCATTGCCTTTTGCAATGTCTAATTCCACTCAAAGTTTCAGGACACCTTTGAATTTCAAGGTAATATTTGTCTCCGTCACTCTGCTTCTATGGTCCGCATGACAGATGGAGGCTCTAGATGGCAAAGAGGAGATTTGCAAGAGGCTGTAGTGTGGCAATATAAGTAATCTCATCCACTCTGTGCTACTCTGCTGCTGCTGGGATGCATTTCCTTTCCCAACCTGATGAAAATCTTGGCTGTAGAAAATACCTTAGTGAATTACTGTTAGCAAAAGTTCTTGGGTCAGTTCTTGCTTCAGAAACCTTCTCTACTTGATATGTTGCTACCAGACATGGTATACAATGCTGGATCAGATGGAGCAGCTTGTGAGATTCAGTATAAGGCAGGTTCAGGTATTCAGGAACTTTTAAACTATGTGATCTAGACTGTTAGGTCACAGAATCATAGAATTGTACAGTTGGAAGGGACTCCAGAGATCATCTATTCCAACCCCCTGCAATGCAGGAATATGCAGCACAGGGATTGAACCCACAACCTTGGCATTTCCAAGCCATAGGATGTTGAGATGGGCAGCTGAATCCCTTCTAGAAATAGTCTGTCCTATAGATTCTACACATATCAGGCTCCAGACTGGGAAATTTGAACAATAGACCTGAGAGTCTCATTAATTGTCAGACAGTTATTTTTTATTTGGACATGAGTAGTTCTGTTCATTTTCAGACAGAACAAAATTTATTGCCAGCAACATTTTCTGCCTCCAAAGCTAGAAACTGTACTGTGATTTTAGAATGTTGTGTCCTTTCCATTAATGTTTTATTGAAGCTGAGTCACTGAGAAGCAGCTTCTATGTGTTGTTTATGTATTCATGTTGTAGTGGTTCTTAAAATGCAAGGTCCTTTGTAAATCGTTACAAGTTTCTGAAAGGTAGAAGAAGTGAAACATGTACCTCTATCAGATAAACCTATAAAATGCCTTTGTGGCATTTAAGATAGGCATTCATGTTCTAAAGCATAATAAATTAATCTTGTCTATTAAGCTGCTTGCTTTTTCTTGGCTTATGATAACAAATTTGTGTTGCTGTAATGTAGCATAATATTAAGTCAAAATTCAGATTTTTCTGAATTCAATAAAATGACCTTTCTATGTATTGAACATTTTACTATTCTATTTCATCAAACTGAACAAATATGCTGGAGCGGACATTTTCTCATTCCGTTTGTTTAATGTAAAATATATTAAACACTTCATTATAAAATAAGTAAAAGCTGGATGTGTTCTGTTACTTACAATTTCACAAATCAGTATTTGCACGCATAGCACTATGATCTTGATTCATTATATTATTAGCTTGCTGCAGATAGATTTTTGGAAGAGCTCTAACGGGTTCATACATATTACAGTCAGATCATTAGCAGAGAAATTGATTAAACTTAATGATAATGAATTTTGACTCCTGTAGCCTGCATACAAACTGTCCAGGCAGTTTAATATACCCTTCCTGCTTTCAGCTTTTCTAATTCATTACCAGATGCTTAAATGCCACCACTATTCATGGCACATTATCTGTAAAGGCACATTAAAAATAAATTACCTAAATTTACTTCATGAAAGTGTTCAATCCCAAATGCATTAGTCTTCAACACTGGGCATGTGAATTTCAAACACTTCCACTTCTGCCTCTTTCTTAAAATATGGTGGCTTTGAGCATTTTCAGTAATCAGCCAGCTGCCACCTTTTTGCTTCAAGAGAACCTTCAAAGTGCACAGGATCTCAGATTCTAATTGAAATTGTGTGACACCCATCCCTTTAGTATCTCTTAGAGTTTTGTGTGTGTATTTGTGCTATGGTATATGAATTCTTTTAGAAAAGATGTTTTTTATCAAGTACTGATCTCTCACCTTTTGAGCTTAACACTTGATTATTTTCTTTAAAAGCTCTTAATATTGCGTAGAACAGGCACCCCCAAACTCCGGCCCTCCAGATGTTTTGGACTACAATTCCCATCATCCCTGACCACTGGTCCTGTTAGCTAGGGATCATGGGAGTTGTAGGCCAAAACATCTGGAGGGCCGCAGTTTGGGGGTGCCTGGCGTAGAAGAACAACTTTTTAAAGATGAATTTTCAGCTCCACAGAATGCTAAACATAGTTGTCCATGCATAGTTAACTGTAGCATGGTATTTCTGGAGCTCAACTGAGGCAGGGTTTCTAATAGTTATATCTCTTCATTATAAAAATCTAGTTTTGCTGGGTGATTCCCAAGGAATCAAGGAACACTAACTGTGATTTAATTGTATACACCAGCTTGTATTTTGTGTGGTTTTGTATTTTCTCTCTTTTGACTGAAGCCCACCTGCAAACCCTTGAGTGAAGGGTTTGATATAAGTTGCCTATATAAACAAAATAAATAAATAAATAAAAAGATAAATAAGAAACTCATCACAGGAAACAAGCTGCTGGGGAGGGAGTCGGTGTAGGAAGCTATGCCTTTAGCAGCAGCCTGAGGGATTCCAGAGAGATATCACCAAGTCCTGACCAACAGAGCAAATTTCATTGTAATCAGCCTAATAGCAAAGAAGCTTCTTGAATAACAATAAGGTGGACCAGCTTTTGGGATAAGGACTAACTTCTATAAGAGCTTTGATCTCGGCTTACCTGGAGGGACCCAGGGTCCAACTTCTTGCATATGTTTTATGTGATTCTCAGCAAAATTTATATTTCATGTTCAATACATGCACAGTTTTGAATAACAGCTTGTGAACTTGAACCCTGAACCAAGCATGCAGATATTCCCTTCTGCACTTCGACAGTACCACAGTGTAGTCTCACCTTATTATGCTCAGTTGCATTTGTATGGTTTCGTAAGTGAGCACTGTGAATACAACAAAGGTGTTGTGTGTTACACATTGTCTTGTGCCACACATACAAGTTTCACATTTAAACTGTATGGTTAGTTTAGCAACACTCGTGTGGATGCTTATATTATTGATATTAGTCACTTGGATCTTAACATTCTTAACATGCATGAATATTATATTTCTTATTAACATAAAAATGAGATCATGCATTTACTTCATATCCCATGTAAAAATGGTTTGGGAAACATTAATTGGATATTTTTGTATTAAAATGCAAAAACAAACAAAAACAACAACCAAGTTTATCTTGTATCCCTAACTGCTATTTTGATCTGACTCATGCCGGCTTAAGTGAAACATACAGTTTCCTGGTTAAGGAGAAATCAAACAAAGAGAAAAACATGGCAGCCTTTATATTAGCAAAGTTAAAGGTGAAGTTTGGATGCTGTGCTAGAAAAACCAATCAGAAGTTGCAGCAACAATATGTATGTTTCAGGCAGATATGCTGTTGGATGTCTGGCACTAGGCTGCACGTGTACCAAGTAATTTTATTCTTGGATTTAAATGTTAGTTCCTTGCTTAGAAGCTTCAAACAATTTTATCTTATCACCATATAGTTGGCCACTATTGTGCATCCAACTCTTTTAATTTGGAGTAAGCACATCACAGCATGGTAGTTTCTTTGAGCCCATATAAATGTGCATAACTGTAGATGGAAAACAAACAGCATATACTGTAAATATATACTCCACATTGCCCTTTAAAATGGTATCTGGCTTTTTAATTGTGCAGCAATATAAGACTTCTAAGCATCTCTGTAATGTGAAAAAAGAAGATATAGTGGCAGTATATGACCTGAAAAACCGAAGCGCTCTTTCTTTCATCCATACTTTAAAAACAGCCTCCACTTCTTTCTTTGTGGCTAATAACATAATGTTTTTAGTTTTTAGTTGCTGGGGAATACATGTGCTGCAACTGCCGCTAAGCACTGTTTACTGCAGTACACTTTATCAGTCTTAGCAGATCCTGCATGCTGAGAGTGGAGAAGGCATACAGTGGAACACATTAATTACGTAAACATCAACAGTGTTGATACAAGGCACAATAAAAGAACTGGCTCCAAAATAAAATTGATTTTTATTTTTCATTTCCTCCCCACCCCCCTCTCTCATCTCCCTCCCACAATGTTTGTGCAGTTGGTTGTAGCTCCTCATTCCACCACCGAAGTACCAGTTCGGTTTTTTCCTTCTGCCCTAGGAAGGGCCAACCACACAGCAAAAATCACTTTCATGTGCCCACAGGTATGGATGCTCAATTAGATTTGATGAATTAAATATTATCTAGCATTGTAAAATATTATTATATGGTCCAGCGGCAGGCAAGGTAAGGCTAGTGGACTGTATTTCACTTGCCAAAGCTTCTATCCTGCCATTCTTCCTGAATGACTAGCCTAAAGATCAGAAACAACGTGGGGTTGTAGATGCTCAGGGAAAGAGCTACTGGGCCTGATAAAGCTCAGGGCCTGGTGATTTTAAAATCCTGCTCAGAGGCATATTGGAATGTTGATATTGGATCCTTCATGGGTAGTCCATTTGAAAATGCACATATTCTTGATTTTCACCTAGGTACTTGAGATTTGACTGAGGTTACTAACAGTTATGGCTTGGTTAACATTCAGGAAAGTATTCTAAAATGTATACAATTACAAATGCCACTGTTCTTTTGAAAACCTATTATGACTTTTTAAAATACACACAAATCTCATATGGCATATGCTAATATCCTATTTATTAAAAAGAAGTGCTTAAAAACACTAGATATAATTTTACTTAAAGGTTTCTTCAAAATATTAGCATTTTCTGCCTCTTTACTGTGTTGAATTTTGAAAGGGAAATAACTAAATTAATAAGATTCATCTCCTTCTCCAACTCTACCTTACTTAAAGCTGCAGTTAGAGACAAAAGAAATGAGCTAATATTATGATATTATTATGCTCTAATGTTTGCATATTATTTGTGCTTGAGTAAAAAAGTTTGGTTTCTAAAGTGCATATTATTCCCTTGTTGGGTTATTTGATTCTCTAATCTAATAGGATTAACACTTCATCTCATTACTAGCTAAAATGTATGATTCCTTATAATGTAGCAAAACCAATATTTTTTTTGAAAGTTTGAAGTGATTTACAGACTAATCCACAACCAAATTAAGCCAAATTGCTGGATTCACATCAGAGTCCTTATACTTTAGCCTTGGAAAGACACATTTACCTGGAAACAAGTCTTGCAAAACACAATGGGACTTACTTCACAATTGCACTATTGCTATTGGTATATTTTAATTCCACTGATTTCACTTTAAAAGACCCATTCATCTGAAAATCAAAGCAGATAAGATTAGCTTGCTTGACAAAGTATACTGTTTTGATTATTTTCTCTGCTTTAACATGCAGTTGAAAGAGAAATAGCAAGAAAAACTAAGTGCTAGCAGTTCTGGTATATATGGTGTATATACAAGGACAGTTCAAGAAGATGAAGTGCTATTATTCTGTCTGAAACCATGATAGCTCACAGAACTTTGATCAATAAATTAAAAAGTCTTGTTCTTTATCAAATACCAAAGCCATAAAATAAGCAAATAAGTCACTGAAACCTTTCAGGTTCAAATTGAGGCCTGACACTCAATTTTTGTCAACATGCCTCTCCTGTCAAATAGTGGCAAATCTTCAAGTTTTATCTCAGCCAAACCTTTAATCAATATCTCATCCTTTCACTTGCTATGTCCAGCCCTCTCAACCTTTTCAGTGTTTTGCTCTAACCTTTGTGACTCACTTTGCTCTTTTCATCCCTAAATCATCTGAAACTTTTGAATTATCGACTGAACTTCATAAGAGAAAGGTATTAAACTATTGCATGATGGTAGCATACTGAATATACATCAGCATTACGTTTCTACCATTCCAGTGCCAAGATTATTTAAGAAAGGTTTTCAGGGGTCCTTTTCACTGTATATATAGGAAGCCTGGCAAAATCTTAACCTTAAAAATTGGCATTGATTTTCTTCCCTTGATTTCACTGATTAAATGCTTCTGAAATGACACTTTAAGCTGTCTCATAGCTGAGTAACTGACTAATATAAAATCAGCTAATGGCAGGACTTACAGGACAAGGCTTAACTGTTTCTGATTGTGCCTCATTGCTGAATTGAGAGAAACCACTATGGGTTATTATCTGCTTCGTTTGTTTCTGGTTTGCAGCTGTGTGAAGAACACTCTGCAGTACGAATTTGAACTCTGACTGCAATCACTTTGTTCTTGTTTTTGATCACTGAAATTAACTTTGTTGGAACAGCACAACTGAAATGCCAAGATGAGTAGAACAGTTAGTCGAGATACTAATATACTTATAGCACCTAGTTTTCCCAGTAAACCAGCAATATCTGTCTGTAATGGAGTGAGACTAATAAAACTGAGCAGTGTTAGAGACGAGCAGGATCTATTATTAGAGTGTCAAGTATTCTTTGATTACATTCTTTTCAGCTTCTTCTATTTAATATGCTGCTAAGAATAATGCATCATCTCAAATTCACTTCAAAAAAATGTAAGCAGTGAAGTGGGTGAAACAGCTTTCCTCTAATGCTTAATTAGCTCATTACCAATTAAGGGTAACAGGTAGAATGTATGAAACTTTTTAAAAGAAGGAAGCCAAATAAATTGTGCTAGAATTGGCTGGCTATCTAGAGCTGCAAGTGAATGGTCTTCCTTGCATTGAGCTCTGAGTTTGCATTGGAGTTCCTTATGTATATAAAAACCCCTTGATTGGGGCCATCATATTTTTACCTGAAGCTTAACATTTACAGGAAAATGAAAAAAAGGACAAAGAAGTGGTTTCTGATTAAAATGTGAACAATGTTATTCTTACCACAGCTTGAGGAATGGGTATTTTTATTGTCTGGAGTTGGTCTGATTCCTCAGCCATTGGAGCCAGCTTGTGTGAGTTCTTGCCTTGGTCACCATTCTTCTATCATCATAAGCTTCAGGAATCCTACATTTGAAGACATAGTGTTGGATGTCTTTTTAACAGGTACAGTAGATTCCTTTTATCATTATGCAATATATGTTGAATGCTTAAGTCCTTATTGTTCAGTTGAATTCAGTACCCAAACATGTTGCTTTGCTTAAACAATAGGGGGTTTAGCATTCAGCACATACTTTAAGTTTGAGTGGAAATCTTTGCCAGCCCACAGGCAAAGAAGTGTGTTTTCTTCTTGGGCACAGAAGGATTTATCTGTATTTACAGTTGGTGAACCAAGTTCTCCTTGGTGGGATATCATTGCTGGATCTCACATCTGCTTTTTAGTTGGCAACCTGAAGGACATCAAGAAAGGTTTACCCTGTTCACAACCCCCCAGCTCTAGCCAAAGTAGGATAACTACAAGGAAAGAAGCTTACCAGCAAGGGTACATCTTTTGCTAACAGGCCAGAACAGGTTGGGTGGTAGACCAGGGCCCCCTTAAACGGTTTCAAGTCAGTTCTCCTTCTGTAACTTGGATTGCTTTTGGCAATGGACCACTTTTGCCTTTCTTCATCTTTTTGTCTGACAGCATGTTGGTCTCTACTGGATTAAATGCTTGAAACTACTATTGTATGTTCAGCTGTTTCTACAGATACCTGGCACCATGGCAGCCCCCCCCCCCCGAAAAAACCCCACTCACCACCATCTATGTTGGGATCCTGATAAGAAACCCCATATGCAGCAAATTTTCCCATCCAAAATCCAGGACACCCACCTCCTATCATGCCACCACCACCACCACACAAACCTTGCCCAGGCCGCCTTGGACATTCCAAACAGAAGCTTAAATCCCCTACCCCTCACACCTAATATTTTAATGTAAAACACACACACCCAGCAACATTGCTACGGTAATCATGTCATTAGCATCATATGTAGTTGGGCCTTGGTCTGTCTGCCTAGGATAATTGGAGTCCCGTGTGCTCTGTGCTAGCTAAAAAGGTCATTGAGGTTACCAGGGATTCACTTGACTAAGTGAAGCTTTGCCTTTGTTCTTAGCTTATCTGTTTGATGGCTCCTGGGAAAGCAAGGCACATGCATGCATTCTTGTTAAATGCTCATTGAATATAAATTGCAACCACCATTGGGGCCCTTTATTAAGGCATGGATTGCCACATGGTGGCAATGTCTTTGACGTTGCAGCATTCAGAGTGCACATATCACCACAATACAGATGCAACTTGCATCTTCATCTGTTGTCCAAGGGCCTGTTATGATGTACTCTCATAAAATCAAAATCCCAAAATCATGTGGAAAAGGTTGGCAGTGTGACTATTTCTCACTTTGTCACCGTCTATTCCTTCTTTATGGCCACATAGATGGCATACTGGCCCCATCTCTATTCAATTTTTATATAAATGATATTATTTTCCCACCTTCACAATATGAATTTTCACCCTCCAAAACTCACAGGAAAGCATATTCCAGTGCCTCTTTACGCAGATGACGCAGCAATCCTCTTAAGATGACCGATAGGCCTTAAAAGAGCCATGAAAACACTGGCAGCTTATTGCAAGGAGAGCCAATTGGAACTCAATTACCAGAAAACCAAAATCATGTTTTTTGCCAAGAGGCCCAAACCACATACATGGTACATCGATGCACAAGATCGAGCAGGTCACCTGCTTCAAATATCTGGGTATAGCCCTTCACTCATAAGGAAGCAGAAAAGCCCATGGCGACTACGTTGTAGGGAATGCCCTAATGCTATTCTCAAGTACCTCAGAACCAAAGGTGGACACTATGTACCTGCAGCCCTCAAACTGTTTGAGGCCAAATTGATTGCACAGCTGTTATATGGTGCCCAATTAGGCCCCTCCGCCAACTGCACACCACTAGAATTGGTTCAATCCAAATTCCTAAGATTTCAATATACGTCTTGAAACTGAATCCATAAGAATTGAGGCCAAAGTGTGGCTCGCCACTTTTAATTACTGGTTGAGATATCCTTCCCGAGTGGCCTTGCTCCCTTGACTATTAAGGTTGATTTCCAATCGACATGGCACAAGCAGTGAAAAATATAACTAGGCTTCAGCCCACAGATTTTACTTGACATGGGGTATGAACAAGCTAAAAAAAATCAATAAACAGCATGTGGAAGACACAGAACGCCAGGCAGATCTAGTCAGGTCCCCAACATTTCTAATCAGAGAAACTAGAAGATACCTCACCTCCCAAATGCCATATATAACCAACCTTGAAATCCCAAAACAGCGAAGGGCTTTCACTTTGGCCCATTGTCAGGCCCTTCCCTCAGCCATTCAGGAAGGCCGTTATAGGAAACACCGTACAAGAAGAGGAAATGCTCATGTGGCTCTGGACAACAGGGAACAATGGAACATGTCTCTTTCCATTGTCAGTATTATATAGACATCCAAGCCAGGTTTATCCTGCCTATTCGACATAAATTCCCAGGACGTATAGAACAACTCAGCAACTCTACAACTCCAGGTGCAAACCCAGATATCATATATTCAGTTGCTAGATTTTGCGCTGGCATGATGAATATTTGCTGAAGGGTGGTTTGTGTTACAAACCAGTCCTAAATTGAACACCCATATTGCAACACCTGTATTCCCTTAAGCTCCACCCCTTATAGTTTTAACTGTGTGTCTTTTAGTTCTTATCTGTTTTAATTATCAGTTTTTATCCATCCATTATCCGTGTTTAATCTCTTATTCTATTCACACGTTTTATCCTGTGCCTGTTTCCTTGTTCTTATTTGTTTAACAATTATCTATTTATATCCTAACTGTTATTTTATTTGTATGTTTTTCTTATGCTGGTCTGTGACTGTAATAAAGTTAACACCATACTAAACGTAACCGGCTGATTATCACAATACTAATATATGATATTCTGTAATCACCTTAACACGAGACACACATAACATCCAAATCAGTCACATAATATAAAAGTCTTATAAAGTTTTTTGAAGTCCAATTGAGTAGCTTTAAAAATACACCTTTCATATGGCTCTGAAATGCAACTGAAGTGAACAGAGACTCTCCCAAAAATTATTCAGTAAATCTGAAATATTCAATCTCTTCTTCCTCAACCCGCTCTAAATTGGCTCCAAGCTTACGTGACCCTTTCTATATTGTACTTGGTGTATGTTTAAGACTCTATTTAGTGTGCCTGGGTAAAGCCTGGAGTATGTTTGGGGCTCTCCTTCTGTGTACTCTGGGGAGCAAAATGAAAAAAGAGCATTAAAACAAACTGACAGACTGCCAAGCTGCATCCTCCTTCAAGAAATTCCTTCCTTCTGAACATCACTTATCCAGGCCAGCTAATATTGTATTGAATCCAAAGATGTGTGAGTGAAATGAGTTCACTCATTAGTGCTATTCTATGATTTGGTACCCAAGCGCTGAAGGAAGAAGTATTTGGAGCTGCATCACACAATACAAAGGAATTGTTCACCTGTCTGTACATGGGATTAACACAAATCTGCACTGAAAAGCAAGCGCTAATGGTTGATGTTCCCCATTGGAACACTAGGATTGCTCTGCAGTGAGAAATTGCATGAACCCCAGACATTTGGGATTTGAATCAGCCTTTTAGTTGACCCAGGATATTTTTAAAATCTGATCCGGAGAAGTGTAATGCACATGGTTAGGAAATGGCTATCAACAGTTTTATGCTGCACGCATATTGATGACCACATTTTTTGGAAAGAAGAGATGTGTGACTATTACAGCATTTCATCCCGCACCATTTAGAAAACAGCATGTTTTGTCCTGATTTATCATTCAAGTCAGTATCTCTTCTGATTTGCACAGCAACAAAACTATTATAAGAAGCAAACAGAGTCTAAACACTCTGCCAAATGGCGTATTTAGAAGTATCATGGTATTGGGCTGCTATTTGTAATGTGCTTTCTTAAAACAGTTTCCACAGAAATGATAATAGAAGTGACCTTCAATATAATCCCTGCAGAAATCATGTGCACAGATGAATACTATTGTGGTGGACACCAAGCAAACTTGGGAGAGAAAGGCACAGTAAGAAGAGGGAGCAAATAGGAACCTAGGACGCATCTTATACAAGATTGGTCCATCTTGCTCAGTATTGTCTACACTGACTGGCAGCAGTTCTCCAGGTTTTCAGACAGGGGTTTCTCCCAGCCCTGCTTGTTTATGGCAGGATTGAATCTGGTACCTTCTGCATGCAAAGCAAATGCTCTAACCACTGAACTATGCATGGCCTTTCTCCTAAATAGAACAAGAAGCTAAATGCATTTAGGTTTACATAATGATTCACAAGTAACTACTTGAATCTTTGGCTTCAGGGTTCAGTGAATGTTATTTTGCAAATAGACTATTCATTGTTTTTTATAGTTCTGTACTGTCACAAGATTGAATGGTTTGGTTGTTTGAATTCCCCAACACATCAACATCTGACCTCCAATTGCTAAAGGCACCAAGACCTAGATTTTTCCTTTGCAACACTTACCAAATAGCTCTATCATTGTTCTGGGCAAATAAAATTCTGGATTTGTAAATTCATTCATACAGTAATATTTAAACATGTTTATTTGCATAAATTGGGATTTACATATTGGTATCTCCTCACAGGGAAAAATGCATTAAAAGTGCAACTGGCATTTATGCTAATAAGTGCTGAACTAAAAGATTAATGTCTCTGCAATTACTAATCAGTTTAGGAGAGTAATTGCTCCATCCTTGGGATCTGACTTTATCTACTTGTGTAAGCATTTTAAGCTTAAAACAGATCTCTGTAGCAATATCTGAGATTGTGTTAATCTGGGGTTGTTCACTGCCACAGTATAGCAGCTGCCTCATCCTTTGGATTTCTAAAGCTAAAACTATTTACAAAACATAATTGTATACAGACATACAGTGTAGCTTGGTCACCCCATATTCATGGTGTTTTGCCTAAATTGGCGTGGAAATATTTTCTGACTGCTCTTATGCTTCTCTGAGAACTCTTTTAATTTCTATGAAGTATTCAGCAGAACTAAATGCTGGATTTGTAGCAGCCTGGTCCAAACTTCTTTTTGTTGCAGTTTTTCCCTCCGGGTAGTTGGTATTAGAACCTTCAAAGCCCATTTAATTCAATAAACATAATTAAGAGCAAATAAACATCACATTTGTTGAAAATGTTAACTAAAACATTTATTTTGAGCATAACTATAGCTCTCTCTTTTTTTAAGAGACGCGGGTGGCGCTGTGGTCTAAACCACAGAGCCCAGAAGGTTGGCGGTTTGAATCCCTGTGACGGGGTGAGCTCCTGTTGCTCAGTTCCTGCTCCTGTGAACCCCCTTGAACCAGTTTTGGCAGCGAGGGGAGGGGGAAAGTCTTGTTGCAGTAATGGGAGCCCTTCTACAGGACTTTTGCTGATAAGGCTTCTTAGGTGGACCCCACCCAAAATATTCAATAATTGTAGAAATACAATTTATCAAAATTATATTGCAAAAACTTAAGTTTGACAGAGAATAAATATTTGCACTAGCAAACTGTCAAATACATGAACAAATACTCAGAAGAAGTAATTTCTTGTAATCTCACTGATCGATTATCTGGGACAACACATTCCAAAACACACTGTTTGTTTAAGAGCAATCCACTGCTTTTGTAATTTAAGAGAGCAAGACTGCTTCTTTGTCTTTCTACAGTGTCAGCCAGGTGCACGTGGACTAATATTGCAATGTGAGTTGGGTCATTTAGAGTCTCATTTCCAGTAGAGTTGGAAAAAGCATATATTCAACTCTTACCAGGGTTGCTCTGTATAACAATCTGCTAGACAGTTTGACAGTGCAGATGTAACATCATTTGATTCTTGACAGCCTATTTTTCCACTCTCACTGTAATTTTTTTCACATGTGTCATTCACCATACTCGGTACAATGTTGCTGAAATTGGTTTTCCATTATAGTCTTTTTGGCAATCACTGTAAATGTCAACTCAACTAATTAGGTACCTATCTGTTGCTGCTGTGATCACCTTCACATTCCCAAGTTTGAGATAAGAGTTGTAGTAAAGACCAGTATTGTACGTTTTCGGAAAAAGAAGGTTGAGATGAATTAATGGATGGTATGACAGTTAAATTGTCGCGTTAAATCATGCAAAGCAAATTTGTGTACAAGTTATAAATCTTTGTAACTATGGGATGTTAGGAGGGAAGGACGAGTTGGTTCTTTGCATAATTCAGCCTTGTAAATAAGGCTCCAAAGTTGCTATCCTGCAACTTCCCTCCTTGTGGTTAGCACAGAAACCAAGCAGGCTCAGGGCTGCCCAATACATTTTGGCACCTGAGGTGAATTCCTGGTTACCTATGACTACCATACAGGCTGGTCGGCTTGGCCTGTTACCATATATTTCCCTCCACGCCATGGCCATTCTAATGAAAACCACTTATTTATTAACATGGTGCTAATACCACCAAGGTTGCAGGTTCGATCCCCATATGGGACAGCTGCATATTCCTCCTGCATTGTAGGTGGTTGGACTAAATCAGGCATAGGCAAACTTGGTCCTCCAGATGTTTTGGGACTACAGCTCCCATCATCCCTAACTAACAGGACCAGTGGTCAAGGATGATGGTAGTTGTAGTCCCTAAATATCTGGAGGGCTGAGTTTGCCTATACTTGGACTAGATGATCCTCAGGGTCCCTTTCAACTCACCAGTTCTATGTTTCTATGATTCTACATACTCTGTATGAAAATAGGTGATATTAAAATTAGTTATGTTGCTTGGCTTGGAATATAAATTCATTATTCCTTGGTTTGGAATATAAATTTCAGGAATGAATGACTGCTCTCAGTTCAAAGGCAAGCATTATGGCACCTCAGTTCTTCTCTGCCTTGAATTTTAAAGAGAAGAAGTCCCAACTCACTTATCTAACAGCTGCAGTGTCTACAGTAGGGTCATATGTATCTCTTCCCCATAATCTGTAATATTCCATAGTAGTAGCATGGCAGGTACTGGGGATTGTGTTTCTCTCAATCCTGCTCTCAAGATTTGGCCTTATTTTGGCCATTACATTGTTAATCAATGGTGAGTCTGACTTAATAATAATAATTGTATTATTTAAACACTACCTGCGTTTCCCCAGCCACTCTGGGCTTCCTCTTGCTGGGCTAAATGCAACTAGGCAAATGGCCTTTAGCCAGCAGTGAGTTGGTTTTGCATTTTGGCTGGAGGGCTACCTGGTTGCATTGTATCCTAACTGCCTCCAGGCTGGCAGATTGGAGTTTGGGTTGCCCAGTGATAATTCATCAGAGTTTGTATAACTTTATATTTGCTGATTATCAGATCAAATTAATACTGACGATTTTCTCACTGCTTCAACACCAGTTGTTTCTTTCTGGTATCATATTTTTCCTATAGCTATGTATTGTGTGAGATTGAGCTTTATTTTTATTTTGTTGGTCATCTCACCATGTAGTACAGTCATAATTAAATATGATCTCTCTGGGATGGATTAAAACACGTGTCTCCAGAAACTTCTATGTAGAATACAGCAAGAAGTAACATGTTGAGGTACTGGCCTTTATGAATTTAGTTAAAATTTCAGTTTGGAATATAATTTCATAGAATTGCAGAGTTGGAAGAGACTCTGAGGGTCATCTCATCCAACTCTGTGCAATGCATGAATCTCAACTTTCTGCTTAAAAACCTCCGAGGAAGGAGAGTCCTTCTTTGCTATATATTTTTAAAGAACAAACATATTTGCACATCCCTTTTCTAAAACCTTGGTTTTTGGGAGTATATTATTCCAAATAATTTTAATAGGATTCCATGAGTAGCTATAGTCATTTTTGGCATGCATAGGAGAACGATTAAAATGCAGAGAGACCTTAAAAAACTGTCATCTCCTATTTCAAAGTATACTTTGAAGAGCATTCATCAGTTCTTACATTAGAACAGCCTTTGATCACATTTCAACCTCCAGTGAATTCCTTTCCTTGAATGTGACATTGAAGCATAACAGAATTTTCTTTTTCTTTCCCTTCTTTTTATTAGATCAGCAGCATGTCATGCATAATCCCCCTGAATCTGTATCCCACCAGCCCAATAAGGACAGCATTTTCTGGCTTTCCCTCAAGCAAAAACAAGGTACACAGTTGTATGGTTTATGTATGTTTTTGCAAAGTGTTGAAAACAGATATTCATTTATGTAGCTTAATTCCCATTTAACGAAACAATAAAAGTGAACTGTTTTGCTCTATTATATATTGTGGTGGTGGTGGGACTCGTATTTGTTTAACATGGGTTGGGAGCTGTCCTCAGGTTAGAGCAGGCATAGGCAAACTCAGCCCTCTAGCTGTTTTGGGACTACAACTCCCATCATCCCTAGCTAACAGGACCAGTGGTCAGGGATGATGGGAGTTGTAGTCCGAAAACATCTGGAGGGCTGGGTTTGCCTATGCCTGAGTTAGAAGAAGTGTGGCCCACGCAGAAAATGTTGAGAAGGAAACATTCCTCCCAGCATCCCAATTAAATCTTAGATGAATACTCATTGATGTGGTTCAGTTAACATATCTTTTTTATTATTATTAAATTTTTATTCAATTTTCTTTTTCTTTCATTACATACATCTCATATCCATAACATTTATATTACATTCCCTCTTTCCTCCCCTCCTGGGCTTCCCCCAACTTCCACTTCTGATTTGTTTTTCCCTTATTACACACTGCTGTTTCTTAAAAGATACACTATATTATTTCTTTATCTTCTACATATTTTTTGTTAGTAAAGGTGTGAGTGTTTATTTAAATCCTGCCATCAAGTCAATAGTCTTCCTTTGTTTCTGCAAGTATACTATAAATAGTTCCCATTCTCTTTCAAAGTCACTGTTGTCTTTTCCCCGAAGTCTGTCTATCAATTTTGCCAATTCTGCATAGTTCATCAGTTTTTCTTTTTTTCTTCAATTTTTTTTATTCATTTTATAATAACACAAATAAACACACAAAACAAAAACAGACAACACACAAAAATTCTTACCAGATGATACTTTTTATTAACCTATTTGGGTGACTTCCCCAAGTTCCCCCCATCTTAATTTCAATATTTATCAACTTTAGCAATATCCCATTTTAACAATTGAAGATAATCAAAATACTGTATTATCAATATGAAAATTAATCAAAATTAAACACTAAAACATCCTAAAACACTAAACATAAATCCTAATTCTACCCCGAAGGCCTATATCAACTTCCCTAAGGGTTTTAAAATTTTAAATATTACAATATTTTTTCAAATATAGTTTAAATTTCTTCCAATCTTCTTCCACTGTCTCTTCTTCCTGGTTGCGGAGTCTCCCAGTCAGTTTGGCCAGTTCCATAAAGTCCATTATTTGACATTCATCTATAGTTGGTATTTCTTGTATCTTCCAATTCTTGGCAATTAATAATCTTGCAGCTGTTGTGGCATACAGAAAGAATGTAATATCCTTTTTGGGGATTTCTTCCCCTATTATTCCAAGCAAAAAGGCTTCTGGTTTTTTAATAAAAGTGTCTTTCAACAGTTTTTTCATTTCATTATAAATCTTTTCCCATAAGTCTTTTACTTTGGGGCATGTCCACCACATGTGGTAAAAGGTTCTTTCTTTTTCTTTGCATTTCCAGAAAAGTTAATTAGTTTTTCTTCCCATTGCTCTTTAGTTGAAGTAGAAATTGGAGTTCTTGGTAAAGTCCAGAAATAAACAGTAAATTGCAATAACTCATGCCAGAAGAAAAATGTCATTGTCCTGATTTTTTACTGGGATTTATTTTTATTTGCCTACTATACTGGGATTGATTCCTATTTGAACTCTTCATCACACAAATAAAACCTTGTGAAGATATTTTTGAAATCCATTTTTCTTCTGGCCTGAGTTTTTGCAATTTAGTGTTTATTGCTCTTTAGTTAGCACAAAATTGGAAGACTGCAGAAATGCCATCAAAATTCTCACTGCTGTAGTAGCATACATGAATAGGGTCCTCTTCTCTTTCGGTTGATCTTGGCCTAAAAGACCTAACAAGAAAACTTCTGGTTGTTTACCAAATGTTATTTCCAACATTTTCTTCAATTCATTATATATCATTTCCCAGTACATTTTTACCTTTTTGCAATCCTACAACATATGATAAAACATACCTTCTGCTTCACATCTCCAACACTCTTTCTTTTCATTTTTATACATTTTTGCCAATTTAACCGGTGATATATACCATCCAACCTAGCAGTTCGAAAGCACGTCAAAATGCAAGTAGATAAATAGGAACCACTACAGCGGGAAGGTAAACGGCGTTTCCATGTGCTGCTCTGGTTTGCCAGAAGCGGCTTTGTCATGCTGGCCACATGACCTGGAAGCTATACGCCGGCTCCCTCGGCCAATCATGCGAGATGAGCGTGCAACCCCAGAGTCAGTCACGACTGGACCTAATGGTCAGGGGTCCCTTTACCTTTATATACCATCTATACATCATTTTCATATAATTCTCTCTCAATAATATACAATCCGTGAATTTCAAATTTACTTTCCAGTTTTATCCAATCTTCAAATAGTATACTGTGACCTATGTCTTGTGCCCATTTAATCATGACCAATTTTACTTCTTCATCTTTAGTTTCCCATAGCAAAATGATATTATATGCCTTTTTTAATAGTTACAAATTTTCTTCTATCACTTCCTTTTGGAATTTGGAAACCGAATATAAAAATCCTTTCTTATTGTCCTCTTGAAAATATCCTTTAGCTGTCTATGGTGCAACCAACTTTGGAGATGTTCTTTTATTTCTTCATATTCTTTCAGCTTTAGTTCCCCCTCTTGCCACCAGTAATTCACTATATGTTGGCCATTCTCCCCCCCCCAAAAAAATGTTTTAAGTGATAGTGCTTCAATAGGTGATAACCACATTGGGTTCTAGTAAGTCTTTATATTTCCCCCACACTTTGAACAATGATCTCCTTACTATGTGGTTATGGAACCCTTTGTGTACTTTTGCTTTTCCATACCATAGGTAAGGATGCCATCCAAACCTCTTATCGTGTCCTTCCAGTTCTGTTATTTCCTCCCTTTCTAACTTGATCCAATCAAGGATCCATATTAGGGATGCAGCTTCATACTCTATTGCCATCTTCTCCAGGAAATCCCATCCTGATAGTAAAAACATTGCTGGCATAGGTGTAGTAGTACTTGTTGAGTATATCTTCCAGCTTTAACTCCAGATTATAGAAAGACCCAAAGTTAGCTCACTGTTCTGTTTTTTGGATCCCACTGCCTTGAATATATTATTTACCTTCTCCATAACTCTTATAATCTAGTAATATCATAACTCTAGTTCTTGACAAATGGAGTTATTTAAATTGTTCACTGTAGCAAAAGATTAATTTAATTAAAATGAATATATATACCCTATTTCAACACTGTCATTCTCTTCTTTTTGATACTCCATCACATATTCGCTAGGATTAACAAACTTCTCTAAACATTATTATAGAAGAGATAATAAATCATTCAGATCACATATACAAACCTATCCCTTGCCATTATTAAAGGGAATTTAGATTTCCCAATTTACTGTTCTGAATAGTGGTATTTGGATTAAATAAAACTTGTGCTGTTAAACCTGTCTGAGTTAATATAAAAGGAATATTCTTATTACTGCTATGCTTCAGTTTGTATTTAGCTATTCAGTTTAGAACATATTAATTCTACTCTGAGCCTCTTGGGCTTGCTGATCGGAAGGTCGGCAGTTCGAATCCCCACGACGGGGTGAGCTTCTATTGCTCTGTCCCAGCTTCTGCTAACCTAGCAGTTCGAAAGCACGCTAGTGCAAGTAGATAAATAGGGACCGCTGTGGCAGGAAGGTAAACGGCATTTCTGTGTGCTCTGGTTTCCATCATGGTGTTCCGTTGCGCCGGAAGCAGTTTAGTCATGCTGACCACATGACCCAGAAAGCTATCTGTGGACAAACACTGGCTCCCTCGGCCTGAAAGCAAGATGAGTGCCACAACCCCATAGTCACCTTTGACTGGACTTAACCATACAGGAGTCCTTTTTACCTTTACCTTTTACTGCTACAAAATGAGTACAGTATGTGACTTAAGGTTGAAAATATAATAAAATATTCCATGCTTTAAATATACTTTGATAATGAAACAGATGGAGTTTTATTCCAGTTGATTTTGGAATAAACATGCCCTGGTGTCTACAAAGGACAGAATGTAAATTTTAAAATTTTTAAAAATTAAAATAGATGGATACTTTGATTTGCTACTGGTTTAGTATTATTTGTTTTTGAAAGCAATGTAATTTTTAGAACTTTGAAAGGAAGCTGATCATTAGAAATGTTATTTTATATGGTAGTAACAGGGACCCTGCCATGATTCAAATACACAGATGCAAAGTATAATAAAACACAGTCATTGTGCCATTTTGCTTCTGGATTATGGTACAGAAGCTGTCAGTTTTAAAATATCCTATAGAAAACAAGTTAGAAAAAAATTAGCACCAAACTTTAGGTTTTCGATTAAATGCAGTTAGATGGGTGGGGTATTATTATTATTATTATTATTATTAGTAGTAGTAGTAGTAGTATTTATTAGGCCTTCACTCTTCAGTCTATAAGGCAGTTAAGAATTAGATTTATTGACTCACACAATGTGTAACTGATTTTTCTGAATGTCCATTCCTTCATACCTACCTGTGTATTATAGTAAAAGGTCAATAATTTCACTACCTGCATCATCCTGTTTACATTTTAAACAGAAGTAACCTCCATTGAGTTCATAGGGACTTATCAAGCAAGCCTGACTGCAACTACAGTCATACCTCGGGTTACAGACGCTTCAGGTTGCGCGTTTTCGGGTTGCGCACCATGCCAAACCCGGAAGTTTCGGAACAGGTTACTTCCGGGTTTTGGCACTCGCGCATGCGCAGGAACACTAAATCATGCTTTGCGCATGTGCAGAAGCGCTGAATCGCAACCCGCACATGCGCAGACGTGGTGCTGCGGGTTGTGAACATACCTCCTGCACAGATCATGTTCGCAACCCTAGTGTCCACTGTATTGATGTGTTCAGGAAATTGAGAAGGTTGTAAAGTCAGGATGTGAGCAACCCGTACTAGGTGTTACAGTGCAGGAGGAGGGAATTAGACACATGGCTGCCATCTTCCTAAGTAGAAACATGTTTATCATAACCTCTAGTTGGGACCTGTCACTCTTATAGGAAGCAAGCAAATAGTTTATTAAGGTCACAGACCAATAAAATTCAGTGCAAAGAGACACAACAATTAAAAGCCAAGACAAATAATTATATATTTTTCTCCTCTCAAGAAGCCAGCAATATTTTTTCCTGATCTAATCACTCTTGGAACTTCCTCTCTTGCCATTCATCAAGATAATAAATTTGTTATAAAATTCAAATATTTGAATTTGAAAGAATTATTTACATCCTGCAATTTTATGAACATTTTACTCTGAAACATGAACATAGACAAAATATTAGTCTACTGGAATTGATATAACAGTTAATCCTTTTACTTTATGTATTGACTTGCAATACCTTAATGATATAAATGGAACCCTAAATATTTAGAATAATTGGGTGCAAAGATCCAAACATAATAACTTGAGAGGGAGTTTGTATCTTTCTCTAGCAGAAACCTTTATGTTACATACTTTCAAAATATGTGTGGCTAAAACATTGTCCCAGAGTTGAAGTATTAAAATTGTAACATTCTTTATGTTCATTCCTATACTGTTTGACAATGTGTTCTTTAAACACCTCATTCTTAAACATATTTTCCTGGATGTAAGCCCACTTGATTCCAGCAGAACTTTGCTAAATGTGCATAGAATCATGGCATTAATCTTGTATATGATAGTGTTAGTTGTAAGTGCACTTTTTATGATAAATTAATATTAATTGCCAGAATATGTGACTGGTTGTTTGTTTTTGGTGTGTTTTTTTAGCAGCAGTTATTAATGGCTGATCTTTAAGCAGGCTTCATTTCAAAACAAAGTAAATTGCATTGTCACTGCATATTTCATTACTAATATCAGTGCTCAATCCATTTGTTCTCATCTAAACAGCAACTGGTTAACTTGCTTTTCTTTAATACCAGAAGAACAGTTGTTAAATTCAAGCTTTCAATCAGTGAAAGTGTAAAGAGCTGCTGTTGGAAGTGCCAATATCTTTATGAAAGATAAGCCTCATGAAATGGCAACCAGAGCTTGTAAATATTCTGTCTCTGGTAAATATTTTTTCCTGAGTTATGACAGTCGTATTATCAAATAGATGAAACGTTCATTGTGTTTTCTTTAAAAGTCTTTTCATAGTCCCTCTTGCGGACTTGCCTTTGAGGTCACTGCAGGTCAGAACATGACTGAGTCAGTAGCATCCTTTTAATGCTTGAACTGCTCCTGCCACTTTATGCTCCCAGCACACCACAAGTCGGGCAAGTTTTCTAAGGGGGAGGTAGGATACAGTGAGGGGGGGAAAGTATTTGATCCCCTGCTAAATGTGCTCATTTGCCCTCTGACGAAGAAATGACCAGTCCATAATTTTAATGGTAGGTTTATTGTAGCTGTGAGAGACAGAACAACAACAGGGAAACCCCAGAAACCCAGAAAAGTCAGAGATTGATGTGCATAATAATGAGTGAAATAAGTATTTGATCCCTTTGCAAAAGATGACTTAGTACTTGGTGGCAAAACCCTTGTTGGCAATTACAGAGGTCAGACATTTCTTATAGGTGGCCACCAGGTTTGCACACAACTCAGGAGGTATTTTGTCCCACTCCTCTTTGCAGATCCTCTCCAAGTCAGTAAGATTTTGAGGCTGATGTGTAGCTACTCGAACCTTCAGCTCCTTCCACAGATTTTCGATGGAATTAAGGTCTGGAGACTGGCTAGGCCACTCCAGGACCTTAATGTGCTTCTTCTTGGGCCACTCCTTTGTTGCCTTGGCTGTGTGTTTTGGGTCATTGTCATGCTGGAATACCCATCCTTGACCCATTTTCAATGCCCTGCCTGAGGGAAGGAGGTGCTCACCCAAGATTTGACGATACATGATCCCGTCCATCAATGCCTTCGATGCGGTGAAGGTGTCCTCTCTCCTTAGCAGAAAAACACCCCCAAAGCATAATATGTCCACCTCCATGTTTGATGGTGGGGATGGTGTTCTTGGGGCCGTAGGCAGCATTCATCCTCCTCCAAACACAGCAAGTTGAGTTGATGCCAAAGAGCTCGATTTTGGTCTCATCTGACCACAACACTTTCACCCAGTTCTCCTCTGGGTCATTCAGATGTGCATTGGCAAACTGCAGATGGGCCTGTACCTGAGCTGTCTTGAGCAAGGGGACCTTGCAGGCTCTGCAAGATCTCAGTCCTTCATGGCGTAGTGTGTTCCCAACTGTTTTCATGGTGACTATGGTCCCAGCTGCCCTGAGATCATTGACAAGTTCCCCCCGTGTAGTTCTGGGCTGCTTCATCGCCGTTCTCCTGATCATTGCAACTCCACGAGATGAGATTTTGCATGGAGCACCAGACCGAGGGAGGTTGACAGTTACTTTGTGTTTCTTCCATTTGCGAATTATTGCACCAGCTGCTGTCACCTTCTCACCAAGCTGCTTGGCAATAGTCTTGTAACCCTGTCCAGGCTTGTGCAGGTCTACAGTCTTGTCCCTGACATCCTTGGACAGCTCTTTGCTCTTGGTCATGGTGGCTAGTTTGGAATCTGCTGGACTGATTGCTTCTGTCGACAGGTGTTTGTACAGGTACTGTAATGAGCTGGGATTACAGGTAAGACCTCTCCCTTACAGCAGGTGCTTCTAATCCCAGCTCATTACATACAGTGAAGATACCAGGTAGCCTGACATCTGGCTGGTTGATAGGGGATCAAATACTTATTTCACTCATTATAACGCACATCAGCCTCTGACTTTTGTCTTCTGGGTTTCTGGGGTTTTTCCTGTTGTTATTCTGTCTCTCACAGCTACAGTAAACCTACCATTAAAATTATGGACTGGTCATTTCTTCGTCAGAGGGCAAACGGACAAATTTAGCAGGGGATCAAATACTTTCCCCCCTCACTGTACATACTGTACCGTTTCCTCTTGGCTGCCTTTTCAAGTGGTATGGATGCAGCTCCCCAGTTTCAAACACAATCTAAAAATTTCTACTAGAGAGGTTATTTGTTTCAGGTTTTCTCGATAGCAGTAGACAAACAGCAGCTTGGTGGCCCCCTGCAAGCCATTCATGCAAACCAGGTGGTGATCTGCTTCTAGAGATTTTCACATCCAACCGCTTGCAGGTCTTTTGTTTGTTTGAAGAAGAACAATAGTGTTAAATATTGTGGTGAAAATGATAGCAGCAGCAACATTTTTACTGCTTTAATTTCACATTTAATACCATCTGTTAAAAAATAAAATAAAATTGTGAGATGGGCTTAGGAATTTAGATTTCCCAATTTACTTGTTTTGGTACTGTTTCTTGTTTTTTGTGTTATTGTTTTCAAAAAGTAATTTAAAAAATACTCCTTGTATTAGCTGCCTAACAATATTAAGCACTGTAAGATCTTGCCTTATATTGCTCACAATGTGGCTAGTCTGCGTGGCGTAATGTGAGCCCACCTGATCCTCCCCATCCTGACCAATGTGAGAACTGTTGTCTGCTGTGGAATCTGCAGACTGCTGGTTTCCATCAGGTCATGTAGATTCACTTATAAAGGCTGCCTCTCTCCATTCACATCAAATTCCAAAGATGCACTTTCCACCGAGCTCCATTTGCATCCCAAAATAGGCACTTTCCCCACCTGCCTATACATGCAGCTAGCTCATGCCACGATGCATATTGCTTGATTGTAGCAATGGCTGTTGGGAATGATTGTACTTGATGGCATATCATGAGGTCAACCATGCTTTTTTCTGTACAATTTCCTCTGAGAGCATAGTCACAGCATCAAGTCTTGTTCCCTCCAGGGGGACTTGCTGCTACTAAATTATTTTCAATGCATGCAATGACAGGAACTCATGTGTTAGCTGGCAGTTTGTTGGTGGCTGTAATTACTTTTCTAAAACTACCAAGAGAAGACAGAGGTGCATATTTTAAACTCCAAAGAACTAATTGCAGTTTTTAAGGATTTGTGTGCATCTCCTAAAAAAAACCAAACCCCTATACTGAACCAAGACAGGGTGGGCTTCCCATGTCACAACGCAGCTCCCCCCCTTGAGTACATTTTTAGTATGTTCACATCAGCAATGTAACACTGGCAGAAGGGATTTCTGTGATAACACAAAAATCTTATGTTAAGTTGTTCATGCAAGTGGATTGCTTATGTGAATATTCATTTATTTCCATGTCTTTTGAAGATGACTACAATAACAAAGCATAAAGATAGTGCCACATAGAGTGCACTACTGTGGTTGAGGTTGCCAGTGTGTGGATCATTGTGGCTAGACTATTCTGAATGGCAGCTGTACTTTCGATTTGGCCCACTGAGCCCCTGGCATGCACCTGTGATGTCCTTTGCATGCTGGCAGCTAGCTGATTCGGGGATTATTTTTTTATCATTGCCTGGTGCAATTCAGGTCAAGTTGAAAACCCAGATAGATTCAGTTGTTCCTGAATTTTGTAATGGTTCTGTATGAATCAGAGCCAGTGGCCAGATTATTATAACATAAAAACAAAATTCTTTTAAACAAAGTAGACTTTTAGCACAGGTAACTCACAACTTATGCAGGTTCCTGGCTCTTGCACATATAAGCAGAATTGCACGTCCTTGGTTTCTCAACAGCTTATGCCGCCGACACCACCTTGTGTTCTGCAGTCTGAAGCTCTCCCAACCACCTCTTACACACTCCACTCTCTTTCGTTGTCCCCCCAAAGCTCTCTGTATGTCTCTCTGGCCTCTTTAGATCATCCTCTCTAACTGCCTCTTCCTCACCCAAACACTCTCAAGCATGAGTTGCGAGTTACCTGTATTTACTTGGAATGTGAAAGGTGCCCTGCCCTATTTTATGAGATTCCCCCTACCCACACTGTTCAGGAGGGCTCTACCAACCACCCACACAGGTTTTTCTGGGGCTAAGCAAGAGGATAATGTGGGAGGAGGACATAATAAAATCTGCCAAGCTTCCCTCTGCTTACTGTTCTTAGGTTTCAGCCCATTAACAGGTTTTTAAACTGTTGGTGTCAATATCAGATAAAACAAGCTGTTGTTGAAACATCATGAAGTGGTGCTTCTGGTAGCTGCTTTTTCCGAGGTGTGTTATTGTATTTTGATGCAATATCAGACATGATTTCTCCAATGACTACTACTGCACCCAAACCTAGATTGTTCCAGGTTTTGATAAATTACATGCTAAGTGGTAGGCAGACAACTTCCGTAAGCACTAAATGTACTTTACCTCTTAGAGTATATTGGGGAAATCAGTACCTGCAAGACAACTAGGAGATGGTATATGCATCTCTTTGGTTTTGGATTGAAACCCCTGCTGGCTTCCCATGGAGGAACCACCAATAAACTATGCAATTATATACCAGAAGCAGGGATCCTCAAACTCTTTTGTCCACGGAGTCTTCTTGAAAATGTTGAAAATTACTGTACTCAGCAGTTGCAAAATGGCAGCCAAGAAGGAGAGGTCAGCCCACATTATAGCCTGCAGTTTGAGAAACACTATACCAAAATGTTATGTCCATGAAACTGACACTGAATATATAGGAGATAAATTTCTGGCATGATGGTGAGTAGCAGACAAAGCACTCCTTTCACAATATGTGTTTAAATTACTTACTGGTTTTTTTAGGAATCGTTTTGGCTCCAAAAAGCAAGTTGGATATTCCAGTATTTTTTGCACCTCAGTCAATGAAACTGTATGAAGTTGTGCTGGTTATCAAAGTTGAAAAGTTGGATGCTGATAAATGGTCTTACGATGACACCTTTGATGTAACCAAAGCACTAACAAGGTAAACATTTTAGTCACAGTGGAGATAAATTTGATATCTGTTATTATTTGAAGTGAAAAATAATTGTGAGGTATATCACTTTAGGAGATTGTATATTGTAGTATTTATATATTGCTATAAATGTTGCAATTGTTAGAAATGGTTAGAATTTACTAAGTCTAGAATGATTTTTCACACTTTTATTACTGTACATAGAATCATTGAACTGTAGAGTTGGAAAGGACCCCGAGGATCATCTAGTCCAACCTCCTGCAATGCAGGAATATCCAGTTGCCCCATACGGGGATCAAACCTGCAACCTTGGCATTATCGGCACCACACTCTAGCCAACTGAGCTACCCAGGGCTTATTAGATTGATATTACTGAATTTTAGAGGTGTGAAGATGCTAGTTTGCTTCACAGCAAATATGATACCGGTAGTACCCTGCCCCTGGAGGAAAGTGGTGGAGAGCAATGCACCGAAGTATCCTCTCTGCCAGCCTTAGAAACTCAGTCCTCTGAAACAGCCATCTTGCAGAACAAATCTTAGCGGGCAATCCCCAGTAATAACATTATGCAAATCTTCTCAGAGTTTTTGTTTTTAAAGAACTCCCACCCCCACCCCCATTATTCAAAATATAAATCCTAACAATGATGCCCTCTGGATCTCTGAAACTGAAGTGGTGGCTCTGGAACCTGACAAGATTCCTTCTAAGTGTTCTTTTTCTAGAAAGTGGCATATAGACTCCACCGTTTTCTGAGCTTCTGAGGACAATGGAACTATTATGATGACAGCTACAGCACAAATGATGTAGAATTAGAGTTGAATACAACTGAATGCATCTTAGAACTCATGATTAGTATCTACTCTGTGGTAGTGATGAAAGCTTTCTTTCTCCAATATAACTGAATCTGTGCAGTGTCATCCAGCCTAGATCTTTTGAATGGTGAGAGACTCCTACCAAGAAAGTTAATGGAACCTTCAGTAGTCTGCTGCCACTGATTTGCTAAACACTTTAAGGATTAAGGGCACTGCATACAATTCTGACTTGGAAGCTGCAGTTACAATAGCAATGGTTTGTGATGTAGCTATGGCTCTGTCTGGTCAGGCTGATATGGATACCTCTCCACTTGTTCACCCAGGGGGTATGGACAGGATACTCAAAGAGCCACATATGTACTCAGCCTGTGCCCTTGATTGTTAGTGGTGATTGTACAAACTGTTTCAGCGATATACAGTCATACCTCGGTTTACAACCGCCTCCGTTTGCAAACGCCTCTGTTTACAAATGCTGCGGACCCATCTGGAACGGATTAATTCACTTTCCATTACTTTCAATGGGAAAGTTCGCTTCAGGTTAAGTACGCTTCAGTTTAAGTACTCCTCGGACCCGTCTGGAACGGATTAATCCACTTTCCATTACTTTCAATGGGAAAGTTTGCTTCAGGTTAAGTATGCTTCAGTTTAAGTACAGACTTCCGGAACCAATTGCGGTTGTAAACCGAGGTACCACTGTACTTTAAGCAAAGAATTTTGTAATCTGTATTTTAAATTATTTGATTGTAGCAATTATTTTGATGTGTTATGCTTCGAGTCTGTTATCTCCTTTGAATATAGTTCTCTATAGAAAAGAAAATAATTGAGGATAGGATGGTAGCAAAACACAATAGCCACGATCTTAGAATATATTTGTGTCCAACTCCAACTGAAAAGAATTTTTACTGTGCAGATTAACTTCTGATATGATTCATTTAATTATCTTTTGTTTTGATTTAATGACAAGTGTTAATAAGAAGTCTATTTATGATTGTCCTAAGAAGTGGATTTTAAAAACCCCAAAAGCCTTTTACTTGAGTGCACCACTCAGGGCCGTCTTAAGGTCATCGGGCGCCCTGGTGCATGGATCCCTTGGGCGCCCCCCCACTCTTAAAAAAAGGAAAGCTCTTACCTGGCGTTCTAGGCAGTGGGGGCAGGGGGAGCCTCACAGCGGCCCCCGCACCTCACAGCGGGGCCGCGCTGTGCCGGAGGCCGCCCGCCTGTCCGATGCCGTATTGAGCGGGGGAGGGGGCGCCGCTGCTCTGTGCAGCCTTCCTCCCTTCTCCCAGCGGGCTGGGGTGCCTGGGCAGGCCGGGCCACACTGGGACCTTCCCAGCTGTCTCCTGCGACTCCAGCACTTGCTGGGTCCACGGACGTTTCCTTCCTGCCAACAGGGCGCTGCGTTTCATTGGTAGAGGTGCTGCCATGTGGCGTTGCCTCTACCAATGAAACACAGCGCTGGGATGAGGGATGACCCTGGCGCTGCAGAGCGGAACAGGGTCCTAGTGCTTACCTCCCTGCTCTCACGGCGCGGCTGGTGGAGGGAAAAGGGAGGCTGCCGCGCATCTCCCCCACTTGCTGGGGCGCCCCCTGATCGCCCAGGCGCCCTGGCGCAACGCACCACTAGAGTCAATTGGCGAGCCGGGCCTGGCACCACTGAAAGGCAGCACCTTCTGGAAGCTGGTCCCATTGAACGAATTTCAAAATGGTCACAAAGCATTGCTGGAAATCTTGGTTAATTGTATTGTCAATATCACTTGTATCAATTTTCTAGAGTAATCATATTCATATGTATATATTATGTTTCTCAGCAACACTGTAATAATGAAGGATGAAGTCATCCGGGGAATTCGTTGGATTTATCCAATTCATGGAATTCCTGAATCGCCACCCTATAAATCTGCACCAGGTACATATGAGCCAAGAACTGCAAACTTTTCTTATATAAATGAAAATAGTATTCCCCCCTTCTCTAGCTATAATTCAGGCTGGAAATAGATGGAGCCATGGTCCCTAACATTTAGGAGACTAAATAAATAAACTAGCTCTCCCTCTTTCTGACTTAAATTATTTTGAATGTTGCTGTAGCCTACACTCAAGAAGCGGGATGTCGAAAGGCTTATTTTAAACTTGCATCCCAACTGAAACCTGCTAGGAGAACTTTTTATTTCTGTTTATTACCTGAATGTTTCTAGCATGCCTGTAACATAAGTTATCTGCTAAGCTCAGAAGACAAATGAAGCAATTAAAATACAATATGAAACACAGATTTTAAAATGGAGAGGGCCAAGACATATTTCAAAGTCTTGGATGAGCAAAATGGTTCTGTCACCAATGAGGACCACTAAGATAGCACTGGACAGGCCTCTTTGGGAAGACTGTTTCATAACAGGGTGCCACTACCAAAAAGTCCCTCTCCTTGGGGGTTACTTACCCAACTTCGATCAGTCTCTATGGATATGTTTTATATTTACATGGCTATATAAGCACAATTTATTTGGGAGAAATTGATTTACCCTTTCAAAGTATTTTTCCATATACATATTTTACTTTTATTCATATTATTATTTCAGTTGTTAGTTGCTTAATACACAGCAGTCTCTAGAAAATGTAGAATAAATATACAAAAAAGTTAAAACATAAACAGCCCTCAGTAATAAATAATTATAGAGCACCAAAGCAACAAGTACTTTAGAAAGCAGCACAAAAAAATAGCACAGCAGATCCAAACAGAACCAGCAGGGAAGCCATCGGTAGCTCCAATTAACAGCCCACTCAAATGCTTGAAAAAGGAGTAAGGTTGGCAAAAAGATGTTAAGTCAGCACCAGGTGGACCTCATTGGGGAGAGCAGTCCATAAATGAGAGGTCACAACAGAAAAGGGCCTTTCCCTTGTTGCCATCCTCCTAAGGACTAAAGAGTCTCGGTAGGCTTCTTTCAGGACAGGTGTTGGGTCAGATATTATACTTCCAAGCCATATGGGGATTTATAGGTTAAAACCATCACTTTAAATTTGGATTGGAAATGTCTCAGCAGCCAGTGAGTCCTGCCAAGACTGATGTTATACAGTCTGATCAGCTATTCTCTGTCAGCAGTCTGATTCCAACATTCTGCACTAGCTGCAGTTTCTGAACCATTTCCAAAGGCAGACCCACATAAAGCAATGCATGGGCTGTAATTCAGCAATACCGATCTCTCTGTGTAGCAATGGGCGCCTATTGTTCAAAATGAGAGACTAAATCTTTTGTGGCTCGAGCTAGTTGTGTACTACAGGGTTATCATTCAGTAAGGCTAACAGATAGCTACTTCAGGCTATATATCACCTCTAATATTTATTATTTTATTTATTGCATTTATATACCAACTTTATCTTCCAGTGATCTCAATGTGGGGTACATGATTCTTCTCTTCCCCAACAACCCTGCAAGGCAGGTTAGGCTGAGAGATGGTGACTAGCCCAGGGGTCACCCAGGGAGCTTCATGGCTAGGTGGCGATTCGAACCCTGCTGTCCCAGGACCTAGTCCAACATTATGCTGCCCTGGCTCCTAGAGGCATTTCCTCTCTGAATATTGTTTAGAAGGGAACATGAGTAGAGAATGCTATTATAATCATGTCCTGCTTGTGGGAGCAGAATGCTGGACCAGGTAGGCCTTGAGTCTGATCCAGCAGGGCTGTTCTTACATGAGACCAGTGAAAAACAGTTTGCTACTTAGATGACAGCAGATGCTGGGAATACAGGAAGCTGCTTTATACAGTCACACTGTTTCTCCAGCTAGCTTAATATCGTCTACAATGTATGCAGCCCTTCAGGTTTCCTGACCAGAATCTTTTCCAGCCCTCTGTTTGGCATCAGGGATTTAACCTAGGATGTTCTTCAAAAAAGGTACTCTAGCCTTCCCCAAAACTTCTAGAAAGGGTCGTATTTTGCGTTAATCCTAGTCAGAGTAAACCCTTTTGATGTTTGGGTACATTAATTTCAATGGGGCTACCATTTAAGCGGATACAACTAATAGTGCATAGTTATACATAGGCAAAATGCACTGAATTCAGGTATATGTGTCACCATAGAGTGCTATGTGGAATATTGCAACAACAAATATATTCTTAATAGCAGTTCTGGGAAAATAAATTTCTATGTAACAAAATGTTAACCATATCAGTTGGATTCCTAGTTTTCAAATTGGGGATAATATGCCAAAAGTATATACATTAATTTCTTAGCTAAAGCACAATTACAGAATTAATTTGTTCCTTGGGTACCTATTAAGAACATTGGAAATCAGTTTAATGATAAAGCTAATAGCCTTCATAAAAACACACCACGTGGGCTGATAAGGGCACTTCAAAATGTGTGAGTCAATTATATACAAAAGCTTTCATAAAGGAATGAAAACAATAGTCTGTCTTGGTGTTTGAAGGTAATTGAGAGACTTATTGAGGAATGAAATTATAGAACTTAATGGAATAGATATTATTTGTACTGCCAATGTTCTAATTTGTTAAAGACCTTTAACTTGAAGAAAAATGCCAGTGTAATCTTAATTACAGATTTCATCTCATTAATTTGCTGTTTAATTAATTAAGGATAGAATGCTGAATGTTACCACCAAATCTTTTCTTTCGTTCTTACTTTGCACAGCATGGCACCCTCATAAAGTACTATAATGACAAATGTGTACAGTATATTGGTATTCTTTAAGTTAGTTGCATGGAAGAAAATCCATTCACATGTATGTTTTGAGAAAGTAAAGATAGACAATGAATATACTTGCCATGTTACCCCAGAATATGCATGTGTTTTGGTCCAGATATTCAGTAGTCCAATGCCTGGTCTTCACACTTTATACCTGGGGTCTCTAACATAACAGTCAACCACCACCACCACCAAGGCCTCCTGCCCTTCTCTATTTTAAATTATTTTTAAATTGCTTTTTTTGTCTTGAGAAGGCTGCCTGTTTGCAGGGTGGCAGTTGCTGCCTGCTTATTTTTGTCTGTTTTTGTGATTGTAGGTGTTTTGCCTATGGGTGGCTAGGGGTTGTCTGAGCATCACCAGTTTATCTTTTGTGAAATATCTATTTTTTGTGATACCCGCAAAAATTCCTTAAATTTTGAAATGTACCCCCAGGTCCAAAAAGATTGAGGACCCTTGCTTTGCACTACAATAAAGAAGCAGTGATGGGATCTATGTTTTTCACCAAGGCCTCAATTCAACAGTACATTTCTTAAGCCATTTTAAACAAATGAACTGTCCTTTGGATTGTGACTGCACTCAGCATGACCACATTTGCAGTGCCAGCTCTAGTCAGGGATTGCTAGCTCAATGCTAAAGAGCTGAACTAAGAATGTGGGATGTGCCCTTAAGCTGTTGTTTAGCAATCATGAATTGCTTATAAGACATGCTGCATTTTATAATCACAAGCCACCATATTTTAATATTTTAAGCTGAAAGCTTCACAAAACTCAAGCAGTATTTATGGTTCACTCACCATTGACTTCATGTGCAGTCATTTTTGTGCCTACGTTTCAGAAGTGGGGTGGCAAAGGAAATCAATAATTACAATGAGACAGTAAATGGTTTTAAAGTGGTCAAAGCTTTCTTATTGTACACAGCTGAAGATATACCAGGTAGAGCTTGGTGTTTTCTTTAAAATTGCCATACTTAGGTTATTTTGAAATGGACGAGACTTTATAGTAGTAGTACTGATGGTGGTGATAACAACAACCGCAACAGCAACAACAACATTATTAGTTGCATCCTCTTCTACATATGCATTCATAGTGGGGTATATTTTGGCCTAAGAGGTTTAGTTTGGTCAGAACTGAGTACAGTGGTACCTTGGGTTACAAATGCTTCAGGTTACAAACACTTTGGGTTACAAACTCTGCTAACCCAGAAGTAGTACCTCAGGTTGCGAACTCTGCCCCAGGATGAGAACGGAAATCGCTTGCCGATGGCAGCGGGAAGCCCCATTAGCGAAAGCGCGCCTCAGGTTAAGAACGGTTTTGGGTTAAGAACGGACCTCTGGAATGAATTAAGTTCATAACCCGACGTACCAGTGTATACACTTCTACAGTTAATGCTAAATACCTTACTTCTGGTAAATGAGCCACTATAGCAGCTAGCGGGCCACAAAAATTTGTGCCCCATGTTTTTTAGACTCATCTACCCATGTACTATCCGAAACCAAAGGGGTGCATTGGTTGCCAGGTGTCATTTTTTTCAGCCCCACTATCATGATTTGACTCAATAACATGATCATAAACTAACAAAATACTGTCATAGTTGAAAACTCATTTAAAAACAAAATATAATAGCAGTTTAAAAAAAAATAGTTTTTTTTGTCTAAAACTGATACAGCAGCAGCGAGAATTAGATACAAATGTTATAAGCCTATTGAAACGGAAATCCCTAACTTCTGACAAGTAGATGTTAAAGTGGGGAACAGATTTCAGCTGGAAGGGTGTTGCAAAGTTGTGCAGCCGCCACTAAAAAGACCCCATCTCTCATGCTCACTCACCAGACATCTTATGATTGTAACTAAAACCTCTCATGTGTCTTCTGCATAATGTAGTCAGGTGTAATGTGCTCTCGATATGAGCTCCTTTTATTTCAGAGAACTAATTATACAAAATATTTTTCCTAGCTGTTGTATGCTGCAGAGCCCGCAGTAGACTGGATGAAAGAATAGAAGTGCTGTTAACTGGTGTAACGCCTGCAACATCTGGTGCACATGTAGTCTCAGACAGTATAATTATAATTCCTTCCAAAAGCAAGTCCGTCGCTATTAATGATGAAGGTAAGAAAAGAAGAGCACAGAAATTATTTATCCCAAACGAATTAGCACTCCTACAGCTCTCTCAAATCAAGATATACTTAAAATCATTTGTAGAATTTCTGGGCTAAAATACACTGGCAGAAAAGAATGTACCCCGTGGGACAAAAATGATTAAATCAGTGTAAGTCATAGGAAGGCAAAATGAAGAGGTAACTCACATCTAACACTTATTTTACTTATGCAATCACAGTTTTGCACGGATGGGAATAAATGAAGAATGGAGGAAACCCACTTTTCATTAATTTATTAACCCCCCCCCCCGATGCGATCGCGGGCTTATCCAGCTTTGGAAAGGAGGCAGGAGGGATCTGGGACCCTGCCCAGAGCCTATGTACCTGCTTCCCAAAGCTAGGCAAGCAGCCCTCTACTTTGTGGGGGTAGGAGCAGTAATGGGTTCTTAGCTTTTTGCATTTTTGTGTTTATGCATGGCCTGCCAGAACTGAAGCCACACATAACATACGAGTTAAAAGGTAAAGGTAAAGGTACCCCTGACCATTAGGTCCAGTCGTGACCGACTCTGGGGTTGCGCGCTCATCTCGCATTATTGGCCGAGGGAGCCGGCGTATAGCTTCCAGGTCATGTGGCCAGCATGACAAAGCCGCTTCTGGCAAACCAGAGCAGCACATGGAAACGCCGTTTACCTTCCCGCTGTAACGGTTCCTATTTATCTACTTGCATTTTGACATGCTTTCGAACTGCTAGGTTGGCAGGAGCTGGGACCAAGCAACGGGAGCTCACCCTGTCATAGGGATTCGAACCGCCGACCTTCTGATCAGCAAGCCCTAGGCTCAGTGGTTTAACCACAGCGCCACCTGGGTCCCGTATTTATCCGTATTTATGTACGGGTTACATAATCCGTATTTATGTACGGGTAACATACGAGTTACCCGTACATAAATGCCACAGTTGTTAGCCAATCTGATGAAGGGAGGATTTAAGTCATGCATAGAGTTTGATCCTGAGGTAAAAGTCATCCACTAAACTTTATTCAAAGAGAAACTCAACAGTTTAACCTTTTTATTAACCCAGACTATGCATGACCACCTCAGAAGGAGGGGATACAAGGCTAGCTCTTCTGTGGAGGGCCCTTGAGACCTCAGGGTGTCTTTGTGACAAATGTGTTTATCACAGTACAGTACAGTGTCTAGTCAAGTACAATATGCTCTCAATTTGAGTTATGTAATCCTTTGTATTTAGAATTTTCAATATTGTCATGTGAGTTAGTATGGTGCTGATGGTTTCATATCAAAGTCTGTGGTTACCGTTCTTTCATAATAACAAGGTAGCACATGCTTGGTGTTTAGAAAAGTGCCCTCTAGGTCAGTTAAACGCTATTTCATCTAATTTCTTAAATACCATAGTGTTTAAATGGAATTCAGTAAAATGTGCTTACCACAATGACCGCATTTTGAAATGCTTCAAGTGTTGATGTGTGTGTGCTACATGAAGATAACAATATTTCATGATTAACAGTAGATTCTCTTACGTATTGCAAGACACTGGTTTGGAATAATAGAACTTTTAAGGCAAGTAATGAGGTAAAAAATACTTGGACAGAAAAAAAATAGTCGGATCAATTAAATTTATTCTGACTTCTCTCAATAGCATTATAATGTCATTATTCCTAAATGAATGTGGTAGAATGTGATGCCTTTCAGTTAGTCAGATTTAATGGTGCTTTTAGTATTCTTCAAGCAACTACAGTGGTACCTCGGTTTACAAGCACAATTGGTTCCGGAAGTCTGTACTTAACCTGAAGCGTACTTAACCTGAAGCGAACTTTCCCATTGAAAGTAATGGAAAGTGGATTAATCCGTTCCAGACAGTCCGTGGAGCACTTAAACTGAAGCATACTTAACCTGAAGTGAACTTTCCCATTGAAAGTAATGGAAAGTGGATTAATCTGTTCCAGACGGGTCCGTGGAGTGCTCAAACCTGAAGCGTACTTAACCCGAGGTATGAGTGGAACTGCTTCCGGAAGTCCATACTTAACATGAAGCGTACTTAACCTGAAGCAAACTTTCCCATTGAAAGTAATGGAAAGTGGATTAATCCGTTCCAGACAGGTCCGAGGAGTACTTAAACTGAAAATACTCAAACCGAGGCATACTTAAACTGAGGTATGACTGTACTAAAAACATACATGCACATTGAAAGCTCTAGGATAGCAGCTTGGCAAGTTCTCTCTCTCTCTCTCTCTCTCTCTCTGTCTTTCTCTGACACACGCACAAACTGAAATATTCTGCATCAGTCAGCGTGTAGCAAGCAATTTTTATACCCAAAGATCTATGATGATAATTATAGGAATTTCACTTTTAAATAGTCACAACTGTGGTTCAGGATTTGAATTATTTAGATGTGAATAAATTCTTAAGTTATGAAACTTTTCCAGGCCTTCCTATGTCCTGTCATTGTGATTTGAAATTCTACTAACAGTTATATTAAAATTCATTAGGAAAAGGCATGCCTATGCCTTAAAAGGCCAGATTCAATGAAATCATTATCTCAAAATTAAAGGCTTAGGTAGGATTGATCATTTAACGGTTTTGTTAAAAAGTTAATTACAGCACCAGCTATTCTAATGTTCAAAACTCTAGAATATTTGAGGGTTCTGCAAACTTTACAATACAATGCCACAAAAGACTGACTTACAGCGCAAACAAGCTTTACTTAATGTTGGCAAACTCTTCCTGCAACTGGCTCCATGGACATTCTAATGAGTGATATATTTTCAATGCACACCTTTGCTCTTAGCAAGCTATACCAGCAGATCAAGAGATGCAACTGGGAAATTTGACATAAAAGTGTCCCCCAGTCACCACTGGCATCACCCTATGGACTCTGTTTTATATCTTAAGGACCCAAGTTTATGCCAGCATCTGCTGTTTTGTCTGCTCACCAGTCAAGTTTTTGCACTGAGAAAAACCTTGTGACCTCTTTTGTTTGTGCGGGTTGGAAGGAAGGGGTTAACAAAAAGCAATGTCAAGCTTTTGTGGAGAAGAATGGGAGAATGGAAGGAAGCTTTAGGACTGATCCCACCACCCGCTACACTGAGAGCAGCTGGAAATCTCCAAAACGAAGAGCATTTGTAATCCCTGCCTTGTTTCTGCAGATGGCAAATGAAAAGAGATGTGATGATGCAGGGGACACCTTGCCAGTCTTCACTATAGCAGTCAAGCATCTATTTATTCAATTTGTTTAGTTTAAAAAATTACACCCCACTTTTCACTTCATTTGGGTTTCAAAGAAGCTTAGAAAGAATTATTATTCCTACAATATATTTATTTATGCCCTGCCTTTTCCCCTGACAGGGTACTCAAGCCAGCTTACAGATAAAATAGGAACTGCTGAAAACATAGAGGAATCATGAAAAAACTAAAAACTATTAAACATCAATAGAATTAAAACGATACGATATATATAAAGATCTGTTAAAAACATAGAAATAATTACAATAAAATCAACACGGCACCAGCCATTTCATTAAAAGCAGCCAGTTCCTCAAAGCCTGATGGAATAAGGTGGTTTTCTCTTCTGCTTTCTCTCATTTCTTGAAAGAAAGATGCTGGTGATTATGGAAATGACAGGAACATTGTTCTAAAAAGAGAAAAGAAAACACAGGAGATGTCATAACTTCTATAAGCAGTTTCAGCTCCCTTATCACAGACTTAGTGGCGAGGGTGCAATCCACTGAGGCTGTTCAGTGCAATAAAGCAAGACTTTCCCGTTGCTTGATGTTCATTTGGGGGTGAACAGGCATTGTGCTTTGCTGCTCCAGTACAGGTGTTAATTAGGTCACCAGTGCTAAGAAAACCGATGCTCTTTTTTTGGCATTCACTTGCTACACGTGATGCAAATGGCGCAAGGGTGACTGGGGCATGCTGCCAATACAGGACCTGGGCAATATGAGGCATCTTTGCTAGAGCCAGGGACCCCTTTCCTCCCTCATCTGGTTCTTTTATTATTATTTTAAAAACCTATTACCGTAAATTTTTGTACAAACCTTTATCTTTGGGTACCTGAAGGACTATTTGTAAGTAAGTACAGCATCATTTCTGATCATAGGGCACTTCTGTTAAGTCATCAGCCATAGCTTTTAATTTTCTGGCTTTTTGGAGCTTGAACCAGCATGAGTGTCTTGTTTCCTCTTTGCAAGCAATCCCTCTCCCCCCCCCCCCCATTTCTCTCTGCCTCCACTTGAATCATCACACATAAACATCCTTTGCTGGCTATAAAGCGAGATTCCCCCTGCCTTCACATTTAAACAGTTTCCCATGACATTAGCTGGTAGTCTGGCACAGTGCTGCTATAATTGTTGTTATTTAGTCGTTTAGTCGTGTCCGACTCTTCATGACCCCATGGACCAGAGCACGCCAGGCACTCCTGTCTTCCACTGCCTCCCGCAGTTTGGTCAAACTCATGTTCGTAGCTTCGAGAACACTGTCCAACCATCTTGTTCTCTGTCGTCCCCTTCTCCTAGTGCCCTCAATCTTTCTCAACATCAGGGTCTTTTCCAGGGAGTCTTCTCTTCTCATGAGGTGGCCAAAGTATTGGAGCCTCAGCTTCAGGACCTGTCCTTCCTGCTATAATAGCTCTGCAGTATTTCCATCTTACAGAATTATTCTGAGAAACAAAGCACATGCAAGTCTTTAGATCTGCCTAAATGGATATATATGGCTCTCTGTGTTCAGAAATGCTTATTTCTGATTAAGACTGCTCCCTCACCAACACAATTACTACCTGCATGGTGTGGTGGGTGTGGTTGAGTGGTATCTGTGTTGTGGCATATTTAGTGTATGGTTGTGGAGTGTTGGTGTGTTTACATGTTAATGTGGGTAGATGAGTCCATCTCACCTCTTGCTATGGTACCATGCAGCCATGTTTGTGAAGTAAACTTCCTGTTTCTTCCTTGTAGCATCTTGGCCCCTCTTCACTTTCTTTTGCAATGATCTGTTATCCCTTTCTGTGTAATTTCTTATGAACCAAAAGCTTATTCAGTTGTTTAATCCCCCTGCCCCCAAGATGAGCCAGTTTAATTGTGTTTAATTGTGTGCATATATGTTGTTGTGCATCACCCTGGTATTTTATGAATGGGCGGTATATTTTAATTAATTAACAAAATAAAAAAGCAAGGCTGTAAATAAACTTTAAAATGGATTTGAAGTTAGTTAAGGTGAGGTTCCTTTTTTCTTTATGAAGCACTTTTGATTTTTTGTATTGGTCTGAGATTCCCGCATGAATGCAAATGACAAAATACATAAAATAAACCTAGAATATTTTAGGAAATATACATAAAAATTACATTTCTATAAATGAAAGCTGCAGCGTATCTGCAGTTTTGATACCCCGTGACAGGAAGATGATTTGAAGCTTTGCAGATGGGGCTAATAATTAAATTTTAAGATAAGCAGCTGGCTAAGAGTTTTATAGAAACACCACAGGCATGGAATGAAATTGCTATACTGCAGTATATTCATATTTAAGCTATTTTTGAAAAACAAACAGTGGAATATCAATTTGGCAAAAACAGTTACTCCCATAACTTTATTTAAAACAAGTGAGAATAAGCATGTTTCCCCCAGTAGTACAGCATTTGTCTCCATAAACCATAGCTGCCAAGTTTTCCCTTTTCTCACGAGGAAGCCTATTCAGCATAAGGGAATTTCCCTTAAAAAAAGGGATAACTTGGCAGCTATGCCAAAAACAGCAGCTGAGTGAAGATTTATTTAGTCCCTTTGCCAGCCTCCACCTTTGCAACTCATCATTGGTTATTAGTTGGGTCTGTCAAATTCTCATCTCCTAGCATATTGACAAGGCACAAATCAAGAAGACATTCAGAGAAAGAGGAACTAGCACAACATTTGACATTGACATCCATTTTGGCAGAAGGCTTTGCGCTTTTTAAGAAAAAAGAAAAAATGGTTTCTCTTCAAATGCTGGAGTGAAATCAGTTGTCTATTTAAAAGTGTAGCTCAGTCTAACCTATTGCCCAGCCTTGTAGCAATATTCATTGTTAGCTGGAGAACAAAGAAACTTTATTCATTTCTGTGTTTCATCAAACTTCCAATTTGGCAGATAAAATATTTGCGTGCTTAGACCTTTAAACCTTCCCCCTTAAATAAATTCAGACAGGACTCAAATTTTGGTTTGGTTTTTGGCAGAATTTAGGCCACAACTTCATTGATTAGATCAGGTGAATGGCTGCATAGGCTCTGGTTCGACTAGCTCCCTGCACCGTTGCAGGTAGCGCTGACCCAGGGCACCAGCATAAGTCAGCCTAGGGTGAACACCTGGAATGGCGGAAAGCCGGGGACATGCTATGTCCACCACCCAGATGTCCCCCTGGACTCAGGCACGGGCACAACCCCCTCTCAGGGTTGACTAAACCTTTGAGTCCCCGGATTCCTTTAATGGAATACCCTTCACATAGGGAAGGCGAGAGCGTTCCCCCATCCCTATCACCTGAACCAGAGCCTATCCGCAACCTTACAAGTTGTGACGATTTGCTACGCAGCAGGTGAACCCCAAGTGGAACCAGCCAATCAGCCAAGTGGGGAAGATTCCTGCCGTGCCCCTGTCCCAACAACAGACGACACACAACGCCATAGCAAGGTCAAGCGTGCAAGCCCTAAAAGTAGGGAGAAGTGGGCGGGTGTTCCGAATGCACGCACCGAAAGAGGAAGCTCTGAGTCATGTGCATGGGCATATATAGGTCCCTTGATCGGTTTGGCTAGTGTCCCATTGGCCTGATTAACCCAGCATCAAGGGACCTACCAATAGGGTGTTGTGGCTATCCAATCATACCCACCCACAACACAGGGTTTGGTTGCCAGATCGCACCGCAACACGTGTCCTCTTTGAGGGAGGACACGATATATCTGAATAAAAACTATTGATCTTTCTGTATCTCAAAACTCCATTTTGAAAAATAAAGGTGTGAGTTGAGTGCTTAAAATATGTGGCTTACCTAAACTGAGAGAGTCAAATAGAAGAAGTATGAGAATCTGAAGTAAAATCAAGTGAATAATTTTAAATGAACATTTAAAATTAATTATGCAAGAAAATATTTTAAAAGACAGTAAATTATTCATTCTGTAATATTAAATTGTCAGATCTAGAGTTATAGATCCTTTTTACATTTCTGACAGACTTCAGAATAATTTGGAATGAATTTGAAAAAGGCAAAACTTTGTCAACCTTTCTAAAACCACTGAGGCTGTATTTCTGCAGCTCGTTAAAAACCAACAGAGGGGCCTTGGGAAGTGACATAAATGTTGTAAGTGTCATAAGTCCATGAGCAGGACGCCACAGTTTCTGCAGCCCAGTAGGCCTGCAGAATGTTTCATTGACATAAATGGCCCACCAGCTACCGTAGCAATAGGTATTTCTAGGTACAAGGTATTTCTAAAACATATCAAGAGTTGGCTCCTTGGTCCCCAACACTCGGGGCTGGATTAACCAATAAGCAAAATAAGCATGTGCTTAGGGCATCAAGCTGTGGAGACCCCCACAGAAATTTTCCATTGCTGGATTTACCATGGACCATATGATGCAGCTAAAGCAGATTCCACGCAACAAAAGGTCCCCACTCTGCCCAACAAGGAGAGGGTTACTTGACCCATGAGGTTAAAAATGGCAAGTGAATTTGTATGTTCTTGCCCTTGCATCAGTATTCCTGAGGACTATGCATTTTTAAAGTTTACAAAACGTATGCAATGAAGGGAATGTTTAATTCCTATATGTGTGACTTGACGGTGTGAATTGACCATTTTTAAACATCCTTGCTTTCACCCTCTTAGATATAATATCTATTTATATAAAACATTTTTTTCTCTTTTGTTTTAAAATACTAGAATATTTTTAATCATTTATGAGTGGCATACCATAATAGTTGATTTTACACACCATAGGCCATTTCTGTGGCAGGGGAAGGTCAGGCTGTTTTAACCTTATACTTTCACTATGCTATCTGCATTAGCATATTATCTTGATATGAATTCACACCGGGGATCGCAGTGATGTTTTGGGGTTTGGAAAAATAAAAGTGGTTTATAGCATAGTTTAAAGTGCTTGGAAGCTGGAATTACCTGGGGATGCACAGTGCCGCCGCCACCTGTTCTGTCTCATTCACACATCACTAGCATTGCTTAAAAGAGGAGATAAAACACACAAAGGTTGCATTGCTAAGGGAACAAAAAGGTTTTTTTTACTCGCAGTTGGTTCATATTTACATATTTTGGATTCTAAGGTTACAGGGTGGAAACTAGTTCCATTGCTGCCTCATGCAAAAGAGAGAGGGGAGACAGAGCTTGGGGTTTAGTGGGTTTAGTATTTTGCCCTATCTGTTAGTCGCAACCCTGCCCTCTACTGCCTATAGATATGCAAGGTAGATTATACCCAACAGATGTTACACTGGTAGTCCTAAATCCTACAAAAGTATTTGTTGATTGAGATAGTCGTCATATTGTATCTTTGGTATGTTTTTAAGGCTAGGGTAATTAATGCTGTCAATGTTTGCATTTATTTATTTATTTGGGACAAACATTATGTTCTTTCTTCACCCTACATTACATTTCCCCTTTTCTTGCATTATCTGGTTTTGACCGTTGTTATGAAACATGCAGTTTGCACAGAAGCCTGCAGTTCTCACATGCAACCCTGACATCCCTTTTTTTGGGGGGGGGTGTCTTTTGTCATTGAGACCTTGGATGTACTCCAGAATTTGGCACCCCAAAGGTTAAGAAGGGGAAGGAAGAAAGATAAAAGGTTAATTTTATTGTGTCAAAAAAGGCATTAGCATATTCGTTAAGAACCTTACGCAGAATCACAGTTGGGGAAGTTTCAAGGCAAGAATTTGAAGGAAGCAACATGGAAGGCTTTCCGGGCAATGGCAGAGGATGAGCTTAAGTAGCAAATGAGCATAAAGGGAACAGGTCTCCTCAAGAAAAAGGCACCTGGTCAGGTTTAAATGCAAAAGATAGAGGAAGAGGAGAGAGTCAGGGCTTGGACAGCTGACTGGGTTTGCAGGCGTGGGGGGTTAGTACCTGTCCTTATATGTGCAAGGAGGTGGCTTGATGTGTTGGAGTTCAGGGTTCCTTTTCACTATGGAGAGAGATGAGAACTCTTTCTATGGGAGAGATTCCTAGCTGCTATGGTGAAAGCATCACTTTTTATACTCCGGTTGAGCTTTAATAAATATAAACAAAGACTAGCAATCCTGTGTTCCTGGCAGTTACCAGGTTGGGAAAAAATTAACAGTGCCAGTCAGGAGCACTTGTCCTAGATATCTGAGAAATGACTTCCAAAATTGCATCTTCATTCTGCTTCTCCTGTGAGTAGGGGTAAAGGGATTGACATACCTTTTGTGCTTTTCTCCCTGGAGCCTCCTGTGATTTAAACTTCTTTGTTAGCTGTTGTGGGGATTGAGGCAGGGACATTTTAGCTAATCGCATTGGCTTGACAGAAGGAGCCTGATGCTCTTTTGTTTACTTTAGATTTACAAATGAGAAGAGTGGGAGGCAGAGTTTTACAGTCAAAGAGACAGTAATGAATGGATATACCAGGAAGTGTTGCAACTCAGCTTGTTTGAAACATGCTGTAATAGAGGCTTTCTCTCCAGGCATCTCCAGGCCAATACAGAGCGTCCTTTCACATGGAACGCTACTATAGCAAATGCTAGATTTTAGGAGTGCTTCATAGCAGTTTTTTTTAGGTATCTACAGATGGCGCCTTTGATGCCTTAGCAGATGCAAGGCACATCTAGGCAGTTTGGCTTCAATGGAACTGCAGAGCCAATGATACCCAGCTTGCCATGGATACGTAATGTTTGTTCAGGAGTATAAAAAATTCCTTCTAATGTCTGTGGCATTCGTTCTGGAAACTGGGTCTTTCCAACTATCATCCTTAGCATAGTGGAGTCTAGGCCCTGATGCACACCAGTGCTCAGGATTACCTTTCAGGCCAAATTAATTCAATGGATTATATTGAATTAGTTGCAAATTGAACTATTCTCAGGTTTGTCCGTCTCTTGAGGCTTCCTATTCAAAGCTATTGAAACAAACCCTGGGAACTTTAATAGAGATATTGGTGGCACTTCCTTCTTCCAAATCCCAGTGCATCCAAAGAGAGAAGTAACTTTTTTGTTACCTGTTCAACCCTCTCTGCAATCCATTTAATACACTATACTCATATAATAATTGACTCAGGCAAATCATGAGCAAATAGTAGCCATTTTTTCAATTGTTTCTATTTCTGTACCAGTGCTCAGTTGGAATTTCAACTTCATTTCTCCTAAGCCCTGTTGGGATTGATCACCACATTATCTTTTCCAAAACTATAGGATTTCCATTAATCACCCTCACATCACATTTGAAGTAGCCAAAACATTATTTTGGACCGAAAGGCTAGCGTTCCATGATGGAAGGACTCCCTCCTTTGGTGGAAAGATTCACTCCTCTAGCTAGAGCTCTGCCCCTATCCGTGCTGCTTAGGAGACGTATTCCTCCTCGTGAGAATATGATTCACATAAGAATGATCCATTGTCTGAAAAAAGCAGCAGCATGACAACAAAGTCTTAAGTTGCCCTTGCAAACAATTAGAATCTGTCTTGGTGAGGCAGATATGACAAAAGTACAGCCATAAATTATTCCCATCATTTCTCTAAAGACAGCCAAAGAGAAGCCCTAAGCATGAAACCCTTGATGAATATCCAGCTCATTACATAGAAAAATGATCTCTAGACCTCAGCTGGTTATGTGCACTGAAGGAGACTTGCCTCTCTCATTCTTCCATTATTGTGATTTTACTTTACCTCATTTTATGTGATTCTCTGAATTTTTTCCTAAATTAACAGATCTTACACTGCTTATTTTTTTATACTTTTAACAAAAATACAGGATTTACTATGTCCTATAGCATATCACTGTCACACATGATGTTGCATCAATAATTCCTATTAATATAACTTTTTGAACAATAATATTGTGAAATTATACCTTCACTAAAAAAGTAGTCAAAGTAAGCTGCCATTTCCTCACAGTTAGCATCTGCTGGTAGAGGCAGTAAACCTGCCTTTGGGTGGTACCACTTTATTTATTTAGAGTATTTAAATCCCACCTTTCAGCCGTAAAAGTTCCAGGATCAGCTTACATATACTTGTGCAATGGAACTTTCCTCCCCCTCTCTCCTCCTCCGCCATATTCCTTGAACTCTCCAGAACAGATCTGGGGAGGGCATGGGGCACACACAAAGGCAGGAGTGGGGAGGTGGGAGTTCCATCATGCAGTTGTAAACCCTTGCACTATTGAATGAGTGTGCTGAATACTGCCCATTGGTTAACGTGTGTAGGTAGAAACACTAGAAGCTTCATTCTTGCTTCATCTTCTATTTTGTAACATTGTGTTAAGACTCCGATATTTTCTAAGTTGCGTTATCATTTTCATTAAGTCTGTGAGCCTTTTAGGAGCATCTGGAAATTTCATCGTTTGATTTTAATCGCACAACTTTAGACAATTTTGTGATGATGATTCATAGTCTTTTTTCTTTTCTGCTTCTAGCAGTTGTCACTGTATTCAGGCAGCATGTGTGTCTGGGAGCTGTCTAGATACTAAAACTAAAATATTAACATATTCACGGAGGGGTTTTTATAGCAAGATGGTGTGGTCGTCTTTAGAGTTTGCAGCTCTCACTGAAAATCTAATTACCTTATTCTGTTTTGAGCAGCCCTAAATTAGATTTGCAGTGGAGATTCACAACCAGCTATGGAACTGGCAAAGAGAAATAGTTTTATATACCTTCAATTGGTTCTTACAAAACATGTTTTTCCTCAGGTGCTGTAAAATACTTTCAGAGTGCTTAACAGAGACACAGCAGAGTTCATAAAACAGAAAGCCTCCAGGAAAAATAAATAAATATGTATTATTAGTGAATGACGGCAGGTGCCACATACATATGGAGGAAGCAAAGCTAATAGAGTCCTTTTAGAAATGCATTGACAGAATGTACAACACAATTACCAACTGCAGCTCCATCTTCTTCATATCTGAACGGTGTGAACAATACAATAAACATTCACTATGCAGTATCCAGTGATTTGATTGCTGAAGGAAACATCTGTTCAGCAGTAGCAATTTTGTCTCTGTGGTAGGTTTCAAATGATGTCATCTCTCCTCTCCCCCACTAAGTCTATTTTTATGTTAGAGCCTCTGTGTGGTGACATTTTGTGCTGAGGAATAATTATGAGCCTTTAGTTGTGTCCTACTGTGAATGTCCCACTTTAGTATCACAATTAGCAGTGGATCAATTTAACAAAGGCAAGAAATGGTTTTCATACCTTAATGTCATAGCATGCACATATCCCCAAGAGGAGGAGACCATGATCAAATCAGCAGATCCTATATGCCTACCCACAGACTTATGTCTTTTTTCATGAGTTGTCATTTTCAGCATGTGCACTGTATAATTCATTGTTCTTTAGTACCATTGTTCTTTAGTACCATTGTTAACCATAGTGCAATAGTGAAGCACTTGCTATTTGGATCCAGACATGCTCCCCCACAAGTGGAAAAACTCATTTTGTTCATGCAGAGAACCATTATCCAGTGGAAACTCCTCACAAGAGGAAGAGGACTGAGCAGCAGTTTTGCCAGCTCCTCATTCCCCTTGCAGACTCACACATCACTTCCCTTGCTGTTCCATAGATTCCCTCCAGCTTTTCAGGAGATACAGACACCTGCAGCGGTGAGAAATTGATTAAAATCACCGCAGCACACCATTTCTCTGGCACTAGCTATTCAAACTGGACAAGGCCTAGGTAACTTTTGAACTCGCATCAGCATATAAAGTTGTGGTGCCTCAGAGCACATTGCTGCACTCGAGGTGCTTTTATCCATTCCCTACTGTACCCTCAGGTATACATAGGTAACTTCTTAAATTGCTTATTATTTAGAAACTCAGATTTACAGTCATCTGTAATTGACCATAGCCCATTAAATTAGATAGCACAGAGAGCTGAAAGGTTCTAATATGGCCAACTATGTTTTCACAGCACTGCGTGTCTGCCTTTCAATACATCACAGACAAGGAGCTAGGTGCTGTGCTGGGTATGAACCCCTGACCGTTAATGAGGGTGTATATTGTTTATATTATGGTATTAGTACATGATTAATAGTTTCTGTCTTATCACCTTGTATATAATGTATCCAGCAGTCAGATTGTGGTGGAAACAATTTGCAGACAATATAAATACACAGTTTACTTTCTAAGAGGGCAAAGGATGATATTGTGGCCGGGGGGGGGGGCGGGAACTGTAAAAAATATTCATTTTTGGTATCAAACCTTTTCCAAAACAGCAAGTCTCTCCTCTTTGAAATCCAATTTTATTTACCGTATACTACATGTACAATGCTATGTTCTTATTTTTTCTCTCTCTCTCTTTTTAGGATTCTCTACCCCAGAAGAATTTGTGTATGATATTGAGTTTGAATCTGATAGAGTGGCATTTCAGCTGAAGTCTGCAGTAGCTATAAACTTGCTGAAGAAACTTTGGGATCTGAAAACTGGAATTGTGACCTTGATCTTCAATATAATATTTGCACCTAGCAAACCAATGAGGTACAGTGCCCAATTGTCATTTCTCTAGGCCTGATACAAGGCCTCCTTTCTTTTCATTGAAACCCCTTTCTGTTGTTGTTTCTTCAGGCTTATTAAGGTCTGTTTTTGATTCATATCTATAGCCAAGTATGGCATGTATGTCTGTTAATTACATAGGACTAGAAATGCTTTTTCCTGTGTCCCTAGGGGATGATGATAATTCTCTTATGCATCACTGACACCCAAGGGGCCTGTAAATATTGGCTACCACTATTCCTGTGAATTCAATAGATCTTTCCAGGTGCTTCCTTTCATGCAACTGTGGTCACATGGAGAGACAGAATATGCTAGCCTAATCCCCACATTCTCAAAATAAAGAAATAAATTTTAAAATTGTCCAGTAGCACCTTAGAGACCAACTAAGTTTGTTCTGGGTATAAGCTTTTGTGTGCATGCACACTTCTTCAGATACATGCACACGAAAGCTTATACCCAGAACAGACTTAGTTTGTCTCTAAGGCGGTACTTGACAATTTTTTAATTTTTAAATTTATTTCGACTGCGTCAGACCAACATGGCTACCTACCTGACCCCACATTCTCAACTGCCCATATTTTTTTTTGGGGGGGGGTCCTATAAAGAGAAGCTTGGTATATTTGCATAGACTCGTGGCATGATTTGGAATCTTGATGTCATTGGCCCCAACAAACCTAAAAAAAAAATGCCATAAAAATCTGGTCTATGCACAAGATACAGGAAATAAGTTTGCACATGCATGGAAATATAATGTACTATTTAGATTCAGGTTCCCCCCCCCCCCCCCCCCCGTAGAGTGATGGCATGCGTGTGTGCATGCTTGGCCACTGGCTTTGCAACCTTATAAAAAACAACAGTTGCTATCCTGATTTCTGAAGCTGTTTCTAGTTCAACAATTAATTCTGATGCAGGAATCTGAATTTGTACGTGGAGGTCCATAGAAACATCCCCATTCATGTGATGCAAAAACATGCTGGAACTGTGCCATCCCTTAAAGTAACTAGAGAAGCTTGCTTGCATAAGTGTCATATGCCCTGGGGTCATACAGAACACTGTATCAACAGCAATGAGTAAATACATTCTGTTCCTTCCAAATTTACCTCCTGCTTTTCTTTTGAAAATGACCAATTCTGGCCATTTTTATATCAATGGCCCTAGCTGGGCAATGAGTGTCAATCTAAGAAGAGTTGAATTGTTCTGAAAACGCACTACTTCTCATTATGTGTCTCATCCTGCATCATTATGGGAGAGTGAAAAACAGTGAAGAAAATAAATCTAGGGGCTTTTGGATAACGTTTGACTGAGATATATGGAATCAGATTCTACTTCTCTGTGGAATTTATTGGATGGTTTTGGACAGCTCATTGTCACTCATCCTTTGTCCCACAGTATATTTTATTGTTGTCAAGATTAACTATATCTGAAGAACACGTTAAACAGTTACAGCAGTTCAGGGGTGGGTGGAGAGAATAATAATTCTTTTAAAGCTGTAGCTTCTTTAGGAATAAAATTCCATCTCCAGTGAAGTCTGTGGGAGTTGTCATTGACTTTAATGACAGAATTTTACATTTCTTTGGAAACTAGAACTTAAATTACATCTCAATTACTGAGCTGTCATACTGTTGCCATACTGTAAACAGTTCTCCTTTTCAGCAACATGATAAATCAAGGTGTCACCTTGTAGAAATCAAGACTGCTGCTGAAATATAAGCGTAAGGTGAATTAGACTGCACCAATTAGTTTGGTTCTTCATTCTTTACAGAAACAGACGGGAAAAATAATGTGATATTTAGCTGACAGCCCTTTCCAAAGTAAGAATGGATATACTATCCTGCATAAAAATAATGTCTGCAATCCAATTTAGGACCAGCTGTGTAATGCATTACAGGTCTACAAGAATATAAGTGCACCTTGGACATTGATTTATTTGACTTACGTAGCATTATGCCTTCTATTATAATGAATATTTTAAACTTAATTTTGAAGGCATCCGGCAACATTGGTGGTACAGTGTGTCACGGGAGGCATTTGGAAATTTCCAATACTGTTTGTCGCCACTGAACCAGAAGTGGATGATGTCATCAATATTGAGGCAGCTGGCTTAAACAAGGAATCGGTAGTTAAATTTAAGCTTACAAGCAAAACAAGGTAAGAATATCTAAGGGGGAAAACCTAAAGGTCTTTTTCGAGGATGAAATGTAGCATCCAACGGGATTCAGCTTATTTAGGGACAATATGCAACTAGTCAGTAAGACTGATACCAGATTCCTCCCCCCCAAAATAAATAAATAAATAAATAAATAAATATCCCAATGAGCAAGTAGATCAGGACTTGTTTGGAAATAATGCTATACTAAGAATGTGGTGCCTAAATGTTGTTGTTGTTGTTGTTGTTGTTGTTTAGTCGTTTAGTCGTGTCCAACTCATCATGACCCCATGGACCAGAGCACGCCAGGCTAAATAGGTGCCTAAATAGGGTTAACATTTATTAAGGCTGTGGGACCATAGAAATAATTGAGGACTCCCATACACAAACACACCAAGAGAAACTGTTTCAGGTGAATAATTTTCCTGGATCATTATGGGGATATAACTATCATCATCATCATCATCATATTATTATTATTATTATTATTATTCCTGTGTAATCATGCAGCATAAAAAAAAAATATTGTCCAAAGATGTTCTGTCTAAAATGATGGTGTTCCTTGTGCCTAGAGCATTTTGGGGTTTGCATTTGTTTCTTGCAACAAGTTTCAGGCACTGCCCTAGCTCTGCCCTGCCCTAACAAAAATGAATGAATGAATCAAAAAACAATTATTAAACAAAATGTACCTTGCTTCCCTCTGCTGGCTGGCTCCTGCTTGAGTAGCTCTTACGTGCAGGTGAAAGGGGCCTGTTTTGGTGCTCCTCTGCCTTCTTGCTCCACCCTCTCTTGCTACTTTCTTCTGATCCTGTGCTTTCCAGCGGCTGAAGCACTGCAAATAGGCTTCCTTGTGGTTTCTGCTTGCTTCATATGGTGGACCCATCCTGAAATTGTGCCCGGTACCACCCATACCCATCTCTCAGTAGGCCTGCCTCTGTGAGTGAAGAAAAAACCCTATGGGAATGAAAGCATGGGGAAAGGGCCAAATACACTATGATCTGCAGGCCAAATACACCTCCCCAGAGGGGAATGGAGGTGGGGAAAAGGACAGAGTATTTCTTATCAGCCCTTGAATTGAGCCTAAATTCTGTGTTTCTTTTTTAAGAACTCAGGTAATTTCTGAAGTAATCTAAGTAAAGCTTTGGGAAGCTTGCCTATCTCTAAATAGTGGAAGCAAGGAAGTTTTCATAATTTCTAAATCTAACTTTTATTGCCTGTTCAGCTAAGTGTTTGGAAGAGAGACGAGATTGCGAGTTGAAATCTTAGCTTCCTCACTTTCAAAGGATGTCCTTGGCCATTATTGATTTTCTGCAAAGAGACCACTTTTTGCGTCTGTGTACCTGAGACGGACAGTTGCTATAGCTATCGCTCATGGCTGTCAGCCGAGAGGATCCTTCAAAATATGGCAATGCTTTCTGTCACAATGGTGAAGTTATCAGGTTCAATAGAATAGGCTGTTTTTGAGCACAAAAGTTGAAGTAATTGCATTGGCAATGCTGTAATCTGCTGGTAGGTGTTTGATAGTAGTGAAGAGATCTAATGTTCCAGGAAAAGGTATAATAAAGTCTGAATCATTATAGTTATATAGAAAGAGGATCCATGATGCAGCCTATTCATGTCAGAGAAACCATAGAACAGCCTATATTACACTTGGGAAATATTCCTCCCCGCCCCTGTTTCCCCCATTCTTTCTATTCTCTAGCAAAGAATGTAATTTGTTACGCTGACAATTCCCTTGACGAGCGCCCTCCTTTCTTCATATGTTTCTTCTTCATCTTCTGAGGAATAGGAAAAACCTGCATTTGTTAGACACAGGGAAAGAATTCTGGCCCCGTTGACCTCGTATCTAGAACTTTAAAGTACAGGAAGGTCATGAGATTTCTAGCTTAGTAATGGAGGATTGGATGAATATTTGGATGAATATTTGAAGCCACTGTTTAAAATAACAGCAACCTGGCATGCCTTTCTTCTGTGAAAATGACTCTCATTCAGGTTTGGGAGGGGTGTGGGCCTTATGAGCTAGAAGGCTTCACCTGCCTGACTACAGTAGGAGAGAGCTATGAAAATGAATGGTACTGTTAGACTTCTATTAGTTAAGAAAAAAATGTAGGAAAAAATATTGATGCCAGAAAACCATAGCATTGTGCACAGCCCTAAGTGTATTGCAACTGAACTCAGCAAATCATACTGAGTAAAAAATGTTTAATATAGTTCTGTTAGTATTTTAGTCTGTTAGTTTAAATGTTTTATCTTTCACTAAATGTTGAAATATCCTTGGAAGTGTTTTTAATCTGCAGGCCAAATACACATTACTTTCAAGACAGTGGCAATTAGTACTACTTTTAATGCTTTTATATAGGATAGGGATAAATAACTGGATCTGCCCATATCTGGTCCACCCTCTGCATCCCACTTTTGGCAGGTGTGAACAGCCATCCATCATAGAACATCATGGGAAACCCACCCAGATGGGCGGGGTAGAAATTATTATTATTATTATTATTATTATATGTCAGGTGATTGAGACTTAGATGAGAAAGAATCAGTAGTGCACTCAAAGCATGCTACTGATTTTTTCCTCTCAAGCTATGGCTGCAAGGATTATTGCCAAAAGTGGGGCTTAAATTCAGCACCAACTACAAGGCCCACTCTTGGTAGGGATCAACTGCACTCAAGAGCTCAGACTGAGTGAAACCAATCCCAGCAGGTCTTCCAGTTTGTGCCCAATTTAAAAGGCATGGAATGCAAGTCCTGCTTGCCAAGGAACAGTCAGGAGTGTGCATCAAACCCCTCACCTTTTCCTTTGCACCCGTGGCTTTACTAGACATCATATGCTGCCCTAGGGTCTTCTGGGGAAAAGGTGTGATATACTGTATTTATTTACTGTATTTATTTAATAAACAAACATGACAGCATGCATGGGGCAGATCAGGGTGACTGGGGTAAAATGTCATTTATCAAATAGAACACATACTGCATTTGTCTCAGGAAACTAATATTCATTACTCTGGTTGTCATCCCTCCTGGTTTTGCTGAACAAACATTTTTATAGTGCTACCAGGAGAATCTTAATTCCTTAGGCTGCTATCAGATGAAGAATTGCCAGAATGTGGAATTCCATATACTATTTAAATCCTGAAAGTCTCAGGGAAGGTCACAGGGAAGCTGTGATCAGGGCATTTTTTTCAGCCAGAACTCACCAGAACTCAGTTCTGGGACCTCTCAGGTAGGTGCCATTGCCATTCTAAGAGAATGAGGGAGGTGTTCATGGTGAGTTCCTGCACCCCCGCCCCCCGAAAAATAGCACTGGGTCTGAGTATTGTAATATTAATACCCACTAACCAGAAAGTAATAGATGAAGCACCATGGTGCTGTACTATAAGCACAAGACAATGCAATTGAAGTGTGGCAAGTCTCACTGGGAAAAGCAGCACTTATTTCCTACCCCAGCCATATCTAGGTGTGCCATGATTGCTAGTTGGCCATTTATTTCAAAAGTCAGAAAAAATTGAATCCAGGGATCATACTAATGATAAATATAGTAAGCTTGTAGCATGTTGAAAACTATATAGAAAAAGACACTTATATATGTTTTCACTGTCTAAATGAGAACATTGACAGCAATAGGCACCCCAAACCTTAGCAGCTGTTGAGTGGGCATACATACATAAGGTAAAAGGTAAAGGTACCCCTGACCGTTAGGTCCAGTTGCGGACGACTCTGGGGTTGCGTGCTCATCTCACTCTATAGGCCGAGGGAGCCGGCGTTTGTTCCGTAGACAGCTTCCAGTTCATGTGGCCAGCATGACTAAGCTGCTTCTGGCGAACCAGAGCAGCGCACGGAAACGGCGTTTACCTTCCCGCCGGAGCGGTACCTATTTAGCTACGTGCATTTTGATGTGCTTTCGAACTGCTAGGTGGGCAGGAGCTGGGACCGAACAATGGGAGCTCACCCGTCGTGGGGATTCGAACCAGTGACCTTCTGATCAGCAAGCCCTAGGCTCTGTGGTTTAGACCACAGCACCACAAGCATCCCATACATACATACATACATACATACATACATACATACATACATACATACAAACATATATATATATATATACATACATATCAGGTCTCTGCCAGATTTTATGAAGAAGTAGGGAAAGTTAAGAAACGAATCAAGTCCCTAGTAAAGAGCATGGTATGTGGGGTATACAAATATAGTGGTTAATATAAACCTGCTGTGAGCAAAATGTTACTCATATGCATAGCAAGATTTCCTTGATACTGAAAAATACTTTAAATGTCTTATTGGAAAATGGCACTATGGAGGTACCAAGGTAATATTGGCCCCTGGCTGGGTTACTTAACAGTATAACCAACCTTTATTTCATTAAGGGGTTTTGAGCTTTCTCTCCAAAAGTGCAGTGGGTCATCCGTAGAGCTGAAATATCTTTTGTTGTCTAAACTTCATGCCCCAGAGTGATTGATTAAAGCAAAGTTTCTCTTGGACAGGTACATAATGCAATCAGTGATGATAAATGATGGGCCCTTTATACATTCCTGTAGTTATGTCATCATTTTCTTGAAAAGTGCCTATCAACTATCTTGCGCTTGTCATATTAAACTTTACCACTGTAAATTATCTCATGATAACAAGACTACCTTGAAATGTGCATTTCAAATACCAAATTGCTTTTCTTTTTTTGAAAAAGTCCATTCTTAACCTTTAATAATTTTTGCTCTCGAAAAGCTTTTTACACACATGTATGTATGTATGTATGTATGTATATGGGACCCAGGTGGCGCTGTGGGTTAAACCACTGAGCCTAGGGCTTGCTGATCAGAAGGTCGGCGGTTTGAATCCCTGTGATGGGGTGAGCTCCTGTTGCTTGGTCCCAGCTCCTGCCAACCTAGCAGTTCGAAAGCACGTCAAAATGCAAGTAGATAAATAGGAAGCGCTACAGTGGGAAGGTAAACGGCGTTTCCGTGTGCTGCTCTGGTTCGCCAGAAGTGGCTTTGTCATGCTGGCCACATGACTTGGAAGCTATACGCCGGCTCCCTCGACCAATAATGCGAGATGAGCGCGCAACCCCAGAGTCGGTCACGACTGGACCTAATGGTCAGGGGTCCCTTTACCTTTACATATATATATATATATCATAAAATTGAAAAAGTAATTTATTATTTATTTGACAAATGAAATGGCTTTGCCCATATAATGTACTTATTTTTTTATTTCTGTGGACTGGATCAAATTGTACTGTTCAGCTGTCCTACTTCTATGTTTAATCAACATGCAAGGGGGAGGGGGGAAACAAGCACACTAACTCCTTCCCACTTCCCTCCAGGAGTTGCATGGATAACTTCTGCAGCAGGGAGCCTTTTCAGCTCATAGAAGATTCCCATATCTTGATTTTCCAGGATTTTAAATCACACAGGGAGCCTCCACTAGTAGAGAAGACTCCCTGTTGAAGTTATCCCTCCGACTTATGGAGGGGGGGTGGGAATGGGAAAGCAGAGTTAGGATGCTTCCACACACACACCCGTGCTCCCCCTTATGTGTTAATTAAACACAGAACACCTGAACAAGCCTTGCTTTTGTTGGGAACTATATTTTGAGTTAGAGATTCCTACACATTGTATTGTTTATATAAAAAAATCGCTGTGTGCAGAAGGAAAATACGGTAATCAATGCAATATTCACTTTGAAATACCAAGTGACCCAGTTTACCTTTGCAACATGTTCTTCAGAAACTAATTAATATTATTGGGTATAATCTAATAAACTTGAGAAAACATCCACGGATGTATGAATAATCTAGAGGGCCTAAAAATAATATTTGGGGATTATTATTTTATTTTTTTGCAGAGAATTACTTTGCAATCATAAATTGCTTCAAGAGCCAAGATTACTTTAGTTGTAATAATCAAAAACTGCGACGGAAAGGGGCAGCGGAGCTGGACAAGATCCACTTACACCCGAGTAGGCAACTTTTCTCCCTCTTCGCTGCTTTGGGGTGAGCCACAGAGGATGGCTCCACCTCCTTACCTCCAAAGCAGCCGGGGCAGGCTTGGTAGCCTATCTCCGCTCCGGGAAAAGCGAGCCCGCCCCTCCTCCCCTGCTCCGTGAAGTATCTCTGCCGCTGCCGCTTGCAAAAGCCTGCTTTTACAAGCTGCCGGGGGGGGGGAGAGATGTTTGACAGGGAGCAGGGAAGGCACAGGGGCTGCCTTCATGAAGGGGAGGGAGGGGGCAGCCCGTAACGATGCTGCTCTTCCTCCTCCCAAGCCGCTGCCAGCATGCTCCGCTTTTGCGGTGGGGGGGGGGAGAACGAGCAGCCCACCCGCATTAGCAGCCATGGTGACAGGAAGAGTGTCGCTAGAGGGCTGCTCCAACCCCAACATACACACGCAGAGCCCTTGAGCTTCTCTTCAACACCTCTTTACTTGCCCACACAAAAAACATACACCCTCTGGCTTGCTTCAAAACACACACACACACACATACACCTTGATATGGAAGATGGAGCAAGCTTGTTTTATCCTGCTCTGGAGGGCAGGACTCAAATGAATGGCTTCAAGTTAAAAGAAAGGAGATTTCAAACTAAACATCAGGAATAACCTTCTGGTGGAAAGAGCTGTTTGTCAGTAGAGTGGTCTCCCTTGGGAGGTGGTGGACTCTCCTTGGAGGTTTCTAAGCAGAGGTTGCATGACCATCTGTCATGGATGCTTTTGTTGAGGTTCCTGCATTGCAGGGGGTTACACTGGATGACCCTCAGGGTCCCTCCCAACTCAACAAATCCCACTAGAGGTCAAAGAGAACAACAATTACCAGACCTTTAGAAGGCATCTCAAGGCAGCCCTGTTTAGGGAAGCTTTTAATGTTTGATGGATTTCTGTATTTTAATGTTTGATGGATTTCTGTATTTTAGAATTTCTGTTTTGTTGGAAGCCGCCCAGAGTGGCTGGGGGAACCCGGCCAGATGGGCGGGGTATAAATAATAAATTATTATTATTAACGGTATTATTATTATTATTATTATTATTATGATAAAGTGTTAGTCTATTGATGAATGTGAGAGGGAGGTTCAAAGCAAAGGTAATTATTTATGTTTCAATTTAAATTTAGATCAACCAGATTGAGCCAAATTCTCAAAACTCTGGAAATTCCAACAAGCTCCATGCCTGTTTCTTGAGCCTCTCCACGTAACTTGAGGCCATTTTCCCATATGCTTGAAGCTTTATGCTTCGTACTGGATGTTGTTTTGCCTATTCTTCATACTGCTGCTGCATTTCTAGGATTCTAGTAGGCGCTATCTTTTCCCCCACGCTGGAGGCTTCATTATTGTTGGTGTTTGTTATTATTATTACTATTGTTACCACTGTTCCACTTAGTACCAGTGCAGCTTACAACCATTTAAAAATATTTTTAAAAGTCAAAACAAATAACAAGCACAAGAATAGGCTGGGTCCTGAAAACACACGTCTCTGTTGTCAGAGGCCTTGGGAAAGAGGGGGAGGTGCCCGGGGTGCCTCTGTGGGGAGGGAATCCCCCAATGGGGGATCTGCCCCCAGGATGCCCTCTCTTGGGCCACCCCCACCCAAGACTCTGGGAAACCGGGGGGGGGGGGCGCCGGAGGGATCTTTGCACCACGGCACCGGATATGCTTAAGATGGCCCTGATGGGAGAGGACAGACTGACTGGGTTGTGTTTGATGAGCGTCCATCAGAAATTCTTCAAGGAAAATCAGGACTGGATTGAAACGAAAGTTTTGAACAAGTTTTCTTCAAACCCAAGAAAAATGATATTAGTATAAGACATGTAACTAGAATAATTTTTTTAAAAAAAAATTCAAGCAAATAATTGTAATAACTACCGTAATAAGGACTGCTATAATTATATATAATTTTCTTAAAATTTTGGTTTCATTCGCCTTTTCCATGCTGAAATGTCACAACCTGAATGACCTTGCCCCCCCCCCCTAGTTTTGATCATGGGTATGCCCCTGGCCCTGGAATCTGCAGAGAGAGGTGGTGAATGGAGAATTGCATTTTCTCATTTCTCCAGCTGATTCCAAGGCACAACTCTGCCCTATCCTACAGGAAGGACTTCAGCAACATTTCCTGGAATGCAAGTTTATGAACTCTTACTGACTGGTCTCTTATATGCTGCCCAAATAACCTTTCCAGTAGGGTTTTTTTTTTAATTAGGACTTATTAGGTCAATGATTTTCCTAACCAATTGTGTTTTAGATTCTTGAAGCTGCTGTTACTACGATAAGTGGGTTTTTGTGCATGTGTGCATGCGCACTATTTCTTGCAGCTTCCCCTTACTTTGGAAGACTCCCAGATTCCTTGAAAGAAGTGTGGTAGATTGAATGGAACACATCTGCCTCCTTCTGTCCAAGTAAGGAGGAAACCACTAGTTAGATAAATGCCTGCAGTAAGGAGGAGAAACATTTAAAAACCATGTTGTATTTTATTTTATTTTTTTAAAAAAGCAAGTATTACTGCAAGCATTTCAGAAAGTCTCTCCAATAGGCTGGCTAAGAAAACCAGTATATGTACTAAGTTGAATAACAGGAAGCACAGCTATAAGGCACCATTAATGTTTCATTGCTGATCTCCTGTAGCAGAATACCAATTATTTAGGACTACTGTTGCATGGTGATAAATGATGTATGATATATTTTGAATGCTCTTCACTTAGGTACCCAGAGCCTTACACGGCATACTTCTTAACAGGCAGCGATCCAGAATTTGCTGTATCGCCTCAAGCTGGGGAACTTCTTCCACTTGACTCGACAGGAACCTGGATCACTGTTGGATTCAAGCCTAATATGTACAGCAAGAAACACAAAGCAACATTAGTAATACAGGTGAGCCCTGACAATGGGATTCCTGATAGGGGATTTTACTGTAGTAGGCTCATGGATTTAAGGATTTTTTCACTAAAATAAATGCTTACAAAATATCCTTCCTGTGGCTAGATATCTCCTTCTAGTGAAATAGGTCAGCTCTGCTATAAAGAAGGTACCTGAAAATGACTTTTGTTCTTGGTTGTATAGTATTCATATCACACTCCGTGCATGTACAGAATTTACAGTGTGGAATTCTGAGTTGCCTTTCCTACCCATAGTGTGAGATGACTCACTTGACCCAAGCAAAGATGCTAGAAGTTGATGCTGTTTATTTCAAGCACCCCATTAACCCCTGGGGTACAAATAAAGCCAGCAGCCCATTTATTATTTCTGCTTACTTCCTGCTGTGAACTAATTCCCTCAGAAGCTGCATTTCAAACTGTTGAGCATTAACAAGAGTTTTGATTATCTAGGGCACTAGACAGTATACATATTTCTAGCGCTCTGCTCTTAGTTCATAAAATGAAATGTTCTGCCTTGCTTTATTATTGCACGGTAATGTTTTTTTCCACCATGGTGCAGTTCCGGTAATGTGGCTTTTTGAAGCACCCCCTATGCTGGGAACAATAAATGACCTAATTACACACATTGTGGCAGATAGCTGCTGTCTGCTTCACAGTAATAGACTATGAACTCATCTCTACTGAAATTTCTCTTTGGTGCTTTCAGACCACAGCAATGCAATGGATGTATCAGATCAACGGCCTGCCCCCACAAACTGTGCCACCAAGTTCATCAGCAAAAGTTGACTGCAGGAATACATATGTCAGATCAGCTTCAGTGCAACAACGCAACTTTGTACGGGAAAATATGAAGCTGTTATCCACTGGCGTGTCCTCCACCATTAAAGGAGCACCTCTCATTTTAAAAGCAAAATAAAGCATAATGACCTCATTTTATTTTATTATTTTTTTAGAAGAGTTGTATTTTCTCAGACTAAATACTTTATACACAGGGAATTGTAAAACAATAAATTTTGTAATGATTCTAGTGAGCAACTCAGTGTAGTTTGTTTTTCCTACTTGGGAGAATGTGCTGGAAATTTTTGCTTAGTTTCCCTGATCAAGTGGTGATAGCATATTAACATTAAAAATATTGCAAGATCTGCAATGTCCTAACATTAGAATAGCACTGCGTCATTTTTTGATGTTGTTGTTTAGTCGTTTAGTCGTGTCCAACTCTTCGTGACCCCATGGACCAGAGCACGCCAGACACTCCTCCCGCAGTTTGGGTCAGTTTGGGTCAGACTCATGTTGGTGGCTTCGAGCGTCATTTTTTAGGATAGCCATAATAGAAAAAACAAGCCCCCCAAGTATAGGGTACCATTGCAATCTACTATTGGTATTACTGAAGTTAATTAAGCACTTGGTTAGGGGCTTCCCAGAATCAAAGTCATTTAATTATGCTGCATAATTAATGCAGCAATACTGCATTGAATACTAATGCAATTTTATTAATACTAGTTCAATACAGCTGGTTTTTAAAAAATACTTTTTCTTGCTTCCTACTTGTATCCTTTTTGACTTTCTGTAAACTAAGGACTACAAATTCTAAAAGTTGTTTCGAGCATTGCAAACAGCAAGGGCGCTTGGTAATGCCTGCCCCGCAGGATGCATTTATAATATTGATGGTGTGGAACTGGTAGGAGCTACTGATTTACTGTCTCTGCTGTGTCAGCTTCGTTGGCAAGAGTACAGTGAAATTATATCAGTAGCACAAGAACTGTGGAATTCTGGCTGAGCTATCCTTGGCAGACAAGTGGGGGAAGATGCTGTAAGACACACTTAAATTCATTCAGTCGTGAAGACCGCAGGGATCTGGGTCAGCCGGCAACATACATTAGAGCATTCAACAAGTGGCACTTTCCTACAGTGAGATAAAATGAATGGGCATTATGTGGGTGCAGTGATGTATGGATTATGTCCCTACCTAGCAATCCTAATAGCCTAGATCAGCAATGCTGTGATCTGAAGCTTTAGGATATGTTGACATTGGGGTTTTGTCTAGGACTTATATGCACTCATTCTTTGCATATGACCTCTGCAGGAAGCAGGGCAACAGTGCTTAATCCTGTCTTTCTAGGAATAATTGGTAGAGTGAGGGAAGGCTCCAGAGTGTGCATGTTTTTTGGGGGGAAGTATTGTGCCAAAATCCTCACAACATTGTGGCTGTCTTTCATGATTGGCCCTAAAAGAGCAAATTCTCCACCCAGATATTCTAGCACATCCCTATAAATTTTACTGATGTTCCGCTAAGGATGGATTTGTTTCACACAGACCTCCCCAGGAGTTTTCATCTGTGCCCTAACACTTTCTGCTTCCGCTGTTGCTGCACAACCCTATATGACTGGTGCAATTATATGGCTATCCCAAAACTCACCCTGTCATAATTAACACTCGAGAACCCATCCTGGGCATAACTACCCAGATCTCTTCCCTTAACTTCTATTTTGGGAAATAAGGGGTTATTCTAAGTGTGGTCTTTTAGATCATCCAATATAGAATGGAAGAAAGGTGGTGCTGGGATAGTTTGACTAGAACCATAAAACCACATTAAAAGAACTCTGTAAATGCTATTTTACCCGCAGTTTAAGCAGTATATTTTAATTGCAAATCTGAAGGATAAAAAATAAGAATGGCATTTGCCGGCTTCCTTGGTCTGAAATGAGCAAGAAAAATAGTTAAAATCAAAATATTTCAATAGGACTGTAACAGGTAAATCTAATATTTATAATAAAAAAGATAAATATCAAGGCACATCCAGGGTGTTTATCTGCCTGCCAGATATTTAATAATGGTATTTCTCCCTGCAGTGACTTCTTGCTCTAAAATAAATGACTGAACAGTGTCTTATTGCTGACACAGATCACAGTTTGTTGCTAATGGAATGTTAACTGCTTTTTAAATAACTCTGGATAAATCTGCTGATCCATAAGATTCATCAGAAAGAAATTCAATTCATCTCTTGGCTCTGTTGCCTGCGCTGACATTAAACATATTCTTCCATAGTTTACTTCACTCTGGACTCATAATGCCACTATCAGCACCCGGTTTGCAACAGGACAGTTTAATAGAAAGACTGTGACACATTAATAATATAATGTGAAATAGAGATGGTATCTAAAAGGAGGTGAGGGCCTCAAAAACATTTTCTCTACTCCTATAAATGCAGACCCAGAGCCTTCTGCAAACTAAAAATGAACACAGAGAAAATATATAATGATCCAAAGAAAAGCAATCATATAGAGGAGTTTGCATCTTTAAAAAGGTTTTGAAGTGTAGAGAGGCCAAAATTACACATCAAATCTTTCTTCTTGTATCTCATTCAAAACATATACTGCCCTATAACCTATTTAGAATTTCAGGGCAGCGTACAACCAATTGCATCACAGTACAAACACACTAATAACTTATCACAAGTTGCATTAAAAAGGTTCCTGTGGCAGTTGCACAGTCATACAGTCTAGCAATAGCAATGTAGGTACTAGTGGATGATGGGAGAATCACATTCTGCCACCAATGACCTACTATGAGTTGACTGCTGTTGAAACCATTCCCCCCCCTACAATAATTTAAATACCCACTGATGGGAAGAGGATTGTATCACTTGCAAGCAGTGGGCTACAATGGTACAATGGTGATGAATCAAAGAACATGGCAGCCAATGGAGGCTTCTTGGAGAGAAATCAACTGTAACTGCATGCTCACCAGAAGCCCACTATGGTAGCACATCCCCATCTGAATGAATATTAATAGTCCAGTTTTTTGCAGATGTTTCTAGTGTTAGTTACAGGTAGGTAGCCGTGTTGGTCTGAGTCGAAGCAAAATAAAAAAAATTCCTTCAGTAGCACCTTAAAGACCAACTAAGTTTATATTTTGGTATGAGCTTTCGTGTGCATGCACATGAAAGCTCATACCAAAATATAAACTTAGTTGGTCTTTAAGGTTTCTAGTGTTGTAAGGGAGTGGCTATTCTGTGTTTTTGCTATAGCAGACATTGCTAACTTGGATTCTTCTGAACATGTTCTCAAGATATCAGGAGAGAAGTGGCAGCTCATTGGACTCCAAGGAATCTAACATTAAAAAAACAAAAACAACCCATGAAGAAAAGAAATGATGATAAGGTAAAGGAAGAAGATAGGGCAATCAAAATGTCAAATATTAAGGAAACACAAAAGCGAACAATGACCCAGCTATGTGGCGCATTCTAATGTCATTCAAACATGCTGCATTTCCTCCTCTTGGTGACATGCATTTGGAATTGAAAAATGGATGCTTCTGTTTTTTATGAGGTTTTTTTTTCTTTGCAAACACCAAGCGTTGTAATATTAGCTGAAATATGGAAGAGCACTAAGAATGGCATGTTCCAAGACAACAAAATAAGGTATAGTATCTTAATAAATCATTCTAGACAAGCAAGCCAAAAGTAAGTTTGCTCAAGATGCTGCAAATAAATAATGGATATCTTGGATAGCTACTTCAGTATGAGCAAGAACTATAGTTCTCTGAGGGGCTAAACTAGAGTTTCCAGGATTCTATGGGCAAGTTGTATGCTTTAAATGTATGGCTTGCACACAACCTTTATTATTCTAAAACAGGGTGGAAAGTTGTGGCCCTCCGGATGCTGCTGAATTCTAACTCTCATCCATCAATGATAAGGGATGTTGGGGACTGGGAGTCCAGCAACATCTGGAAGGGCATAAGTTTCCCACCCCTGCCCTAAATCTTATTCCAAGTATACTGATGGGGAGTTGACCATATACAGGACCTGATCTCACTTCTCATCTGAAGTTTGGCAAGATCCAATGGCAAGGCAGCCTGAAATAGCTTCTCACCTCTTTGTAGTCTTAACAGTTTCTATGCCAATAAAGGAGACTGGATTGAATTGACTTAACAGTTGCAGATTTCTTTTGCTGGGAGGAGTTCCACAATTTAAAATTAAAGGATATGGATGACAGTTCTTTGTGCACAAGTCTTAGAATCCTCTACCTGCAGGCACTGAATGTAAAGAGTGCAGGTGGATTGTGTCCACTGTCTTTTTTTTTTTTTTGGTGCAGCAACTGGCTTAGATAATTGTCAAGGTTATGGGGGATTAATCAAGCAAGAAGGAAATGCTGGCAGGTACTAAGAACACTAAGGTCAGACGCAGACATCTGCTGGGATGTCAGCAATACAAAGAGATCTCTGTCTCTGATAAGACACAGGATAAGACAGAAATTGCAGAGGAACTGAAAGGAGAGGATGAAATCACAGTGGGAAAGTTAACCAGCTTGTTAAACAAAGAACTTGAAAGAAACACATCTTATCTTGAATTAGAAGCTTACATATTCAGTAATGCAGGTGGTTTACCGTAAGTGCAAAAGGATCTGAAACAGTAAATACCAAGAAGTGGAAGGGATGTTGGGATAGTGAGTTTTTGTTTGTAGGCATCAGTCTGTCTTGGGAGAGAATGGAGGGGTGTGTCTTTGGGAGGGGGGGAGTCAAACTGTTGGAGAGTTACAGAGCCTGCTGTGGCTGTAGAGACTAAGACATGTTTTGTTGCAGCTGGGGCAGATGAAGGCATCCAATTGTGCTGCAGCAGATACCGTACACCATGGTGTTTCTCCTGTCAGCAGCCATTCCTCCTCTGGGCACTGCTGTGGATACACAACCTGACAGTCTATTTCCCGGCACTGCAGTAATCTGCAAGGGATTCCCACACAGCAGGGTTTGATGTTAGACTTCATGTCATGTTTGCAGAAATCTTTGTAACAAAGTTGGTTTGCAAATGGGCCCACCCCCCAAGCAGGGAAGTTTCAGGGCTTGTCCACACTTAATAATAACAACCAGGACAAGGTATATTAAACTGGTGCTGAGGCTGTTCAGGGCTAGGAGCTGCCAGGCTCCCTGTAAAAAGGTACTTGAAACTGCAGGTTCCCTCCCCCATTTCCATTAGATGGCAATTAATGGCAAAGCAAAACAAGGAAGCTGCTGCTTCTAAGCACCCTCTCCTTTTAAAAAAGCAACTTGGCCAAAATGGCACTATCACTGTGCCTTGGCAGTGAAAAACATCAGCTTGCCTCCTTAGAGCCGTTTATTGTTTGCAGATTTAGAAATGCGTGTGGAGCAGGGGAAACATTCCCACCCCCCCAGCAGTAGGTTGACAGCAACAGGCACCAATTAGGCCCTGGAGGAATCAGCAAGGTTACAACTATTGGTCATGGTGGTTTACAATAAAAAACAGAATTCACAGCATCCTCTTGGGTCGGGGAAAAAATGTATTTTGTGATTTCAGTAGAAACTCTTTGTTTCAAGCAGTGCACTTGCTAAAAATCATTGCTACGGTAGGTGTCACTGGCTTCTAGAATATCCTCTCCCACATCCAGGTGATGGATATGATTGTTGCCTGTCCAAATTATTCTTGCTTCTAGGGCTGTCAAGAAGGGTCAAAAGTCCATCTTTCAAGCCTTCTTATGACTCAATCCTATGCATGCTTAGGACATTCTCAGGTACGAAGGATTGTATTGAAAGCTAATTGTGCAATGCTATGCATATTTTACTCAGAAGAAAGTCCTGCTATACAGTCATACCTCGAGTTGTGTTTGCTTCACGTTGCATTTTTTCTGGTTATGAGCGCGGCACACCCGGAAGTGTTTACTTCACATAGCACTGTAGCCTAAGAGGACATGTACCACTCTTCTGGAGGAAACACAGTTTATTTCACTTACTTATTTAACAATATTTATATACCACTTGATTGCTAAAAAAAACAACAACCCTCCCAGCCGTTTTCAAAAATATAGAATAAAACACTTAAATTCATTTTCAATATCCATTTTCCAAGGTTTTGACACTGGAGAGTATTCAGACATACAATGTCTGAAGTGACTTTATAAGTTATGAGTTGGGGGCACAGTGTTGTGGTGGTTCCACACCTACCTGCAGAATCGCTACCAGAAATTGGCATGGGAGCCTTCTGCTCCTTGAACTCCTTGACTCTTGAGAGGCGATAGCCTGCAGGCATCTGTCATCTCCCCCCTGCTGGGTCTCCCCAGCCACTCTGGGTGGCTCCCAACAGAATATTAAAAACACAATAAAAGATCCATTAAAAACTTGCCTAAACAGGGTTATTTCAGATGTCTTCTAAAAGTCAGATAATTGTTTATTTCCTTGACATCTGATGGGAGGGCGTTCCACAAGGCAGGCGCCACGAATGAGAAGGCCCTCTGCCTCGTTCCCTGTAACCTCACTTCACGCAGTGAGTGAACCGCCAGAAGGCCCTTGGAGCTAGACCTCAGTGTCCAGGCTGAATGATGGGGGTGGAGACGCTCCTTCAGGTATACTGGGTCGAGGTGGTTTAGGGCCTTAAAGGTCAGCACCAACACCTTGAATTGTGCTCAGAAAAATATTGGGAGCCAATGTAGGTCTTTCAGGACTGGTGTAATATGGTCTTGGTGCCATCAATAAGAAGAAGGCAGGGCAGGAGTGCAAATTTCACAGCTACTGTACTTGATATGGGATTGTTCCTCACTATATACTATGTCAAAGCAAGCCTCGCTCATCATCTAGCAATTGGGCCCTGTTTCATTGACAGTACAAGAAGATAAGAAGCTGCCTTACACTGAATCAAACCACTGGTCCATCTGGCTCAGTACTGTCCACACTGACTGGTGGTGGCTCTCCAGAATTTCAGACTGGGATCTCTCCTAACCCCAGCTGGAGAAGCCGTAGACTGAAACTGGGGGCTTCTGCCTGCAAAGCAGATGTTCTGTCGCGTAAGCTATGAGCCTACTGTTCTATTTCCCACATAAATTCCTTTACTTGCACATGCCACTTTTTTACAGTGGTGCCTCGACTTACGGATTTAATCCGTTCCAAAGGCACCTTCGTAAGTCGAAAAATTTGTAAGTCGAAAAACGCCATTGGAAACGCGATTTCCCATAGGAATGCATTGAAAACGAAAAAATTCGTAAGTCTTTCTAAAAATTCGTAAGTCGAAAAATCCCTATCTAAAACCGCCACAGGTTTTTTTCTGGATGTCGAGATGTTCGTAAGCGCACGGCCATTTGCCCCATTCATAAGTCGAAAAATTCAGTTGTCGAGTCATTCGTAAGTCGAGGTACCACTGTGTATTGCAACTTCTCTTCAAAAACCAAAAATCAGTCTCACTCCACTCCCATTTTCAATGGATTTTCAGCTCCCATAGACTAGGCCTTCCACACCCACTGACTCTATCCCTTGCTCTGTTCATATCAGCTTAGAAATATTCCCTGTTTAATGGTCACTCATTGAGTAAAGATGGAAAGGCAAACAAACGTTTCCTGGAATGCTAGCAAAGCATCTCAAGCAGACAGAAAAGAGGGGAAATGTGATTCATGAGTGGCAGGAGGTCTCCGCAACCGATGAAAGCAAAAGGCAGCTTCTGTTGTATTGCCTCAAACAGTGAGGCCTTCATGCGATAGTCTTCAGGGGAGTTTGTTTCACATATGTAGTAATTTTCCTGTCTGGCAGGCTGGCAGTGAACAAGAGCAGGTCCTTTGTGCATAGATATTTACAAGGCACACCAACACTTTCACTTTTGGCATTCCCATTCCTACTGGAGGAACATGCTCCTGAAGACCTCTTGTGCCAAGAAAAATGAATGTTGCTTGTTTCCCTCAGTCACGCTCTGGAGGATTCAGCTCCTAAAGCACTGCTTTCCAGAGCCTGTGAAAAAAGAAATATTAGTTTCCTTTCAAAGCACAATAGTTGTATGCAGATACGAAGCTAATATTTGAACTCTGTCAAGCAAGCTCTCCTAATACGGTAGGATTTTAAAGCCTCTAGCCAAGAACTCAGCTTCCATTATTACAAACAATTTACACATGCCACAGGCAAATACTAATGTTTAAAAAATAAAAAAGAATCTAAACACTGTTGTTTAAATGACAGAGTATAGGATTACAGGCTAGTAATCCTATTTTTAGCATACCCCCTCCTTTTTCTGACACTGCGCAATCTGGGTACAAACCAGCCAAATATGGATTTAGTTGTACAATGGGGTGCTTAATATCTGCTACATCATTTATCTGAAGGCTCTTTCGGATATTTATTTTTTGTTGGTAATGTTCTCATGGGGTGGTTCCACTGGCTAATTTTCACAGACAGAGCCATTTTGTGAAATAACCCTTGTCAGAGAGAATGCTTACCAACTAGACATATGAAGCCACCCACCTTTGAATGCAACAAGAGAAACCCTGGCTACTTTGGAGTAGAGACTTCGTTGGCCGCGATTCTGACACTGTTCCATCTAAACATGATCTTGACTTGCTGGAAATGGGTGTGAGCAGAATGTTCAAACCCCACTGCCTCATATATGGTATTCTATCCCCAGATTCCAAACAGCATATTCACTTCAAAGAGCACACACAGCCCCTACACATGAATTTCCCTTCTCACTTCAAAAATGGTAGTACTATGGAGACACACATTTTGCATCCAGAGCCGTTCCTTCCATTGAAAATAATGGGAATGCCTTTGCAGTCCAGAAGCCATCTGCTCCATAGGAAATCATTCGGGGAAGGGTCATAGCTCAGTGGTAGAACATGTGCCTTGCATGTAGAAGAACCCAAGTTCAATACCTGGCATTTCCAGGTAGGACTGGGAGGGGAAAGCCCTGCCTGAGACCCTGTGTACACAATACTGAGCTAGATGGATTAACGGTCTGATTCAGTGTAAGGCAGCTTCCTACGTTCCTGTGGACTGCGGTGCATATCTTGAAAGGGTTAGTCATAGAAACTAGCACCTAGGTTGCTGCAAAGGTCAGGAAGCAGGGTTCTCCTATCTGGTCCCCAGGAATTACAGACCGGAAGGGCTGTGGCTCAATGGCAGAGCATCTCCTTTGCATGCAGAAGATCCCCGGTTCAAATCCTCACATCTCCACGTAGGGTTGAGAGAGAGTCCTGCCTCAATTTCTAGAGAGTTGCTGTCAGTTAGTGTGGAAAATACTGAGCTAAATGAACTGGTTATCCAACTCAGGGTAAGGCAATGTTCCTATGGATTATGGCACATGTACCGAAAGCAGAAACAAAGCTTTATGTTGCATTCATGTGCCGATGTTACATTTCAAGTTACCTTTACAAATCACAAGAGAAATACCACGGTTTGTGCATAAGAACCTTGCAATCAGATGTAACCCTTGGAGCAAAACATAGATTCCTTTAGAATTACCATTTCTTTCTTGCCCCAAGACAACTCAGAGAACAAGTGTGTGGTCTGCATTTAAATGTTCACATATCTGCAAGACCTTGCAGGAGAGAGTTCTTTGATTACAGAACAGCTTTCTTCATGGGAAAATTGGTTTCCTTGGGATTCAGGTGATCAGAACAGGGCATTTTACTTAGTCTGAATGGTATAGATTGCTATCTGGAAACATTCAGAGAAGTCCCAGTGCATAATCAAAAGGAATCTGTGTTAAACCCAATAAGCCTGAGCATGAACTAGAGTTCTGTGGGAACAAGACTCTATTTGTGAAGCCTCCACATTTTACTACCCAAGTGGCTTCAGCTCATGGATCTCTCACAGGGGAAATATCCAACTTCCTTTTCATTCATTAACCTGAAAGTATGGAAAAAGGAAGCACAAATCACTTGTACTTCCTGTTTCAGCATTTCTGTAGGTGTTGCCCCAAGACTTATACAGCTGATGCTATTGTAGTTTCACAGGGGCAAATTCCATCAGGGGAAATAACTACTGTCTTATATAGAAGCAGTGTGGGAAGCTAAAATCATAACTGGAAGGGTGGAGGCATGGGAAGATGATTAGGTCCATGGAAGGAAGGAAGTTTAAAGCACACCCTCAGAGAAATATAGGGCTAAATAGTCATGGCATCAATATTTTAAAATGCCCCTCTAAACATTTTATATCAGTAAATTCAATATGAATGAATAATCCCCTAGCAATTCATACCAAAGCCAAACAATAAAGGTACTGAAAGAATACAAAATAATGACAAAATAATATATCAACCTCAAACCAAAAAACAAACCATTAAAGCAAGACAAAAACATGAAACAAAATGTAAGACCAACATTTTGGAACAAGGCAGCAGTAGTAAATAAATAATATAAATATAAATACTACCATCATCATGTCAGTAGGCATTTCAATATATTCCAAATTACACTAAGATTAAGCAGTGCACGAGCAATTCCCATCAATAGGACCTAACAATAAAATATATACACAGTCTCAGAACTGGAAGACACACCCCGCTAAGAAAAGAGCCACCTTTTGACCCCGATGAAACCCCTCCTCTCACCAAGGTTCCACCTCTTGTCCAAAATCAGATTCTTATATCTACAAGGCACTCGATTCAGTATGTATGTTGCCCCTTGGAAACTTAATTTAGGAAGGCAAAAATGCTTCATAAAAAAAGATTCTGGAGGAAATAGCAATAATTTAATTCATTGAAACTCTGAAAGACAGAACACACTAGATCACTTGGGACTTTGAAATCTGATGTTAATTGTATTTAAATGGCTCACATAAATAAGCATTTCATCAAGAAACTTTGAGGGGAGTATGGCATGCAAGAGCACGTGGAAAATATATTTGGGTTTTTATTAACGTTGCTTCATATCCTAAATTCCATTTTCTTTGCATCCGTAATATTATTCTTACTGTATTTTCTAATTCCTCCCTATATACCCCAACATATGTGTGCTTCACACACACACACTTTTGTATAAGAATATACTTTCTTATATAAAACTCTAAGTCACTCACTTTTGTTGGAGTGCACACTATCAACCCATTAAAAGATGGGGGAAGCATTAGTCCTCTTCATTCGCTATACTCCACACAATGTCTATAGGATGAATGAAGCGGCACTGTGCCCTCTGCCTCTGTCCTTGATGTCATGTCCCATGCCCATCCTGCCCTGCCCTGTTCACACCCTGAAGGAGGGAAGTTGGCTGAGCATAGGCAAACTCTTCCCATGATTGGGAACCCTGATCACACATGGGTTCAGGCAACGGTGAGAGCCTATGCACATTTACAAGACTTGTCTGGTACAGGCATTTTGCTAATGTGCAAACAGCATGGTGCAGAGCCAACAGGTTCAACCATGAGAACTCACTTTCCATGAGATCTTAATCATGTAGAGCAGAGGTAGGGAACCGGTGGCCTCCAGATGTTGTTGCATACCAACTCTCCTCTGCCCCAACCAACATGGCCAATAGTCAAAGAGATGGTGGAAGCTGTGGTCCAGCAACATCTGGCAGCCACATGTCCCCCATCTTGAAACATATAATAAGGACAGAAAAAGGCCATCGACAGCACAGTTTATATATATATATATATAAACTGCACACACGATACCCTTAGCAAGGCTGAATATTTCACTATTGCTTTTGAATTAACGCTTGCAGAATAATCATGCAATTGCTGCATTGCACCTTTGGCATGTATTGAATTGATCGTTCAGATTACAGAGGCATTCAGTGGCAGAGTTTGATTATTTGTGTCGTAAACAAATACTTTGGTTGCTCAAGAGTGCCTGCTTAATTACAAGCTTAGAAGACTCTTTGCATCATTCCAGATACCCGCTTTGGTTATAACTCTCAGATGCCACAGCTAATTACTCCAGAGCACGGCATGGATAATCAATGCACGGAGCAGGTGGTGCCGTTTTGTCAGGCGTCACATGTGCTATTTTTGCTGAAACAAATCCAGCAGCTAACCTGCAATTCGAGCAAAAGAAACAGAAGGCTTTTTAAACAAGCCCTTTGCCTAGACTACCTGGAGCAGACAGCTTCAGAGGGATGACTGATGCAAAACATGTGTTGACAATCTGGCTTGATCAAAGACTCAAAAGGAAAAGGGATGAGGTTTTGTCACAGAGAACAGAAATGAGCCACTGTTGGGAGTTGTTATGAATGATCAGCTGGGGTTCAAGGCAAGTCTATTTCTTTACCCCCTAGCTTGTGTGGAAACAAAGGTATGTTTCCCACCAGAGTGAAAGCATTTTGCAACAGAAGCAGACTACGAACAAATTGCATAGGCCCGCTTGAAAAACGTTAAATCACAGATATGAATGCCCCAATTATACAAAGCTTGGCACTTCTCCCAGAATGACTGAGCCAAATGCCCTTTGGCCAGTTTGTTTCTAATATTATAATTAAATATATGAAATTGGAATATTGTCCGCTGAGTAGCATAGATGGACCACTAAAAATGTAGACTGGGTTGAACCATCTACAGAACGATTTAAAACAACTCTCTTGTCACTGCCAATTCATTGTTACCATCTGTCCTTGTTCTTGTAGTTTTGCAAAGAAATCATAGCTAACATAACACCATCAGATGCCCAGATCCACAGAGAGAACAGTCGTTTTTAATGTAATGTCTTCACATCTCATCAGATTCAGCACAATCACTTCAATGTGCCAGGTTTTTTTTCCCTTTGGTGATATGATATGTAGCATTAACAGCCAAAAGTCACTCCCTTAAAATATTTTCATCATACCAGATGCTAATAACTATAGAATTGCTACCCTTGGGTATTTGAAAAATAATACCATGGATGTCCTGCCATTTATGCTGTTCAATGAAGCATTTAATACAATCAATTTCACTTGAAATATGTCATGCCTTGTAAATCATTTTGCTGTTCGCCTTTCCAATGTCAACCAGTTGCCACACTGTCAAATTGAAATGAAATGGTTCCTATCTTTGCAAACTAAAATGTAAGGGGCTTTTCTGCAGACTCTTTTCATTAAGGTTGCATTCCTGAACCAAATTGACCAGACGTAAGCCCCACTGAGTTTCTGGGGCTTATTTCTGAGTAGACATGTCATATGATAATGCTGTATGCTAATGCTGGGATAACGCTGTATGATAATGACTCCCAAAGTCCCATGAGACTTGTGGGCAGGTTCTTGAGCAGTTTGTTAGTGTTAAGTCTGCTACAGCCCAAGAGAATAGAGTACAGTGACATCAAAATGAGAGTCCACTAGCAAAGAGTACCACCCACGCTGCTTCCGGACTGCCCCTATGTAGAGTGGGATTCAATTGCATAGCAGTAAATTCAGGTTGCAGAACTAAAGTGGACTTGATGTTTTTGCACAACAAAACCACTTCCACAGAAAAACAAACCCTAGACTTGTTGCAGTACAGAAGAATACACTGGAAAGTGTGGGATAACAATTGCTTGATGCTACCTTGTATAACCTCCTCACAAACAAACCATTATTAATGTTTAACAGACAAAGGGCATTGTATAACTACCCCACAAATCAGGAAGAATGCTCAATAAACAACTGAGGGAGGCCTTGGTTTGTTAATAGAAACACAGTGATTTGTTTTTTTTCAGTACGATAAGTAAGAGCTGTCATCTCCCCGCTACCCCATGTCGTGTTAATATTAGCATATCAAGGCATGCTGACTGAATTCTATTTTCCTCAGCAGAGTATGCCAAGGCTAAACTGAAATTAATGACTTGACATTTATTTTACTCTTTGGCTTCACTGGGATTCGGACACACCTAATTCTAATGGGGTCATATGTGTTATTTCTTGCATTTTCTTTGCCATTTAGCCTCACAGTGTGAAAGTATTTGTCCCTCAGTCACTATACTCTAGTCTCCCTCTCTCTCTCTCTCCCACCTCAACTCTCCCACCTCCGGACCTTTTATGGTTTTGTGGAAGGCTACATCCTTATTACATTTTTGGATGCCACTGGACCCTGCCATTTTTTTATACAACACATGATGTTGTGAGTCACTGAGGGTTATTTAATTATTTATCTTAACCTGAAGCCGCAGAGTCTAAAGGAAAAGATCCATTTGGGGGATATACTGTAGCTTCTTAACCCTCTCACATCATTTTCTTTTCCTGCTTGGTAATTGCTCTTCTCCAGCAGTTTTTCCCAGACAGTTGAAGATTTCAGCTAAAAGCCCAAGCAAGAATGTGGATGCTAAATTGTAAGTAAGCACAGTATGTGGGACCATACAATATCTTTACTAATTGTATAGCACATTTGTTGCTTGGGCATTAGGGAGTATGTAAAACCCTTAATTCTACTTTTTTAAAAAAACTGAGGGATTTTTAATCCCACAATTTTCATGTTGTTGTTTTTAAGAAAATGCATCAAGGTACTCCTACATCTTGTAGCGGTAGCAACTCTTCCCGTTATTCCTAAAAACACAGGAATGTTTCTTTTTCAAATCCAAACCTCCTTACCCCATGTCTGATTTCACTTTCACATCAGGGAATGCAATAAACTAGCTGAAATATAAATAACAACCTTCCTCTCTCAAACCCTACCATAAATTAGGCTACGCAGCTCACCTCGGCTTCAAATTTGCAACAGGCATCTGTACAGTGGTACTTTGGGTAACAAACGCTTCAGGTTACAAACTTTGCTTAGCCAGAAATAGTACCTCAGGTTAAGAACTTTGTTTCAGGATGAGAAGAGAAATCGAGCTCTGGCGGCATGGCAGCAGCAGGAGGCCCCATTAGCTAAAGTGGTGCTTCAGGTTAGGAACAGTTTCAGGTTAAGAACGGACCTCTGGAACAAATCAAGTTCTTAACCAGAGGTACCACTGTATTTAAAATGGCAGCTTTCATTGTGAGGCAAGGTCAAAGTTCACCCCAAGTTCCTCCTTTGTGGGTCTTATCTCCTTCCCATTGCACCTAGCTAGAGGTGAGTGGAGGGAGATGGGAGAAGCAGGCTGCTCCATTTCTACCCTCTGGGACCTCGCCTGCCTTCACCATTGTTTTCTGGTGTGTTCAAAGGGATGTAGCAAGGGCATTCCTCAGCTGTTTTAGATATCCAACTGGTGTACAGCACAATCAGCCATCCCAGCCATAGGCCCCATCTGCACTATGCATTTAAAGAAGGATTATATAACTTTTAACAGTCATGCCTCCCCACAAACAAGCCTGGAAACTGCATTTTGTTCAGTAGCTAAGAGTAGCTGGGAGACCCCTATTCTCCTCAAAGAGCGACCATTGCAGAATGGTTGAACAATTAATCCATTTTCCCAGGGAACTCTGGGAATTCTGGCTCTCTGAGGGGAATGAGGGTCTCCTAACAACGCCAACACATCATTTTTGTTTTCTGCATATTCCTCTTGTGCTGTTATTTTTCTTTTGGTCTGTGTAATCTTAAGGCTAAAACCTTTTTTTGTAATATGAATGTCCCCTTTAAAATCGGGTTTTTGTTTTTATTTATTTTTTAAAATGTATTATTATCCTTTTCCTGCTCTTAATGTAGGTGTGTTGGGTTAGCTACACAGAGCTGGTATATGTTGTCAAACACAAATGAATTTGCTCAAGGCCTCTTTCAGCTGGCTCCTAGCTTGCAAACTAGTCAGGGTGTTTTCAGGATATGCTGCTGCTTGATAAAGCTTATTTACTATTCATAGCCACTGTCTTGATTTCCTCTGCACATTCAGTCATTCTGTTCAGGTGTCTCCACTTCTGTTTGATGACTACTGAATGTAACAAACGCTGTGAAATTCCTCCTCTTTTCTGCCTGAAGATTGCCTGCAAATGTTTTCTGTGAGTGCAATATAGTATAATAACCCATCTATGAGGCTTAGGAATGAATAGCTCAGGCACATTGCATTGCTGTCATAGCTACTGTCTGTGGCTGAAGGCTCCCATAAATTCACAGCTACGGCAGAAATACCAGGCTGCCTTCTCAGCTGAAGATTCATTACCAGAGGGGGGGAAATTCATAGCTGTATAAAGCTTTCCATCTGACAGTCAATTGTGATGCAAAAGGAGCAGGCACAAAGGAATCAGATGTGTGGAGTGGAGATATATCATGGCTAACATGGCAATAACAACCTACTGGACAGCTTTCTATTCAAAAAGCTTTTCTTGCACTGGTAGGTCAGAAATCAACAGGACCACATCCAAAGATGAAGGCCCCAACAATGCAGCCAAATATCACTGGGGGTGTGGGTATTGTCATGCTGGTATTTCTCCTTCACTGGCTGTGCGAGAGTTTCCAACGGAGAAAATGATGGGAAATAACTCTATTTGATGCTTGCAATAAAGGTCAATCCTGAACAGCTGTTTTTTTTCATGTGTTCTGTGAGGAATACTTGTGCAAAGAGGTAGCACCATGATCCGTTACACACTAGTCCGTTAAGGAATTCTACATCAAATTTTCACTTGAAAAATCACATCCATTAAATAGAGACACATTTCTTAGCAATTGGGCTGCATAGATGTTTCATGCCATCCTTCTCCACTGCCGTCACCCTATTGCAGCCCTTTCCCTGAATTCCCTGAATTCCCTGATTTCTCTTTCTTGCTTGCTTTGGTTTAAAATGGTGTTTATGGCACGACACCTATGCATCTATTAATCATCAAATGCGGCCCTCCAGGCCTCTCTATCTCCCCAGGCAGCACATCCTCTGTAGCCGCACACCTCATAATGGGTGTTGCCAGGATTTATTTTAGGGGGTCAGGCTTTATGTTGGTGGGGGCAGAACTGGGTTATCTGTGACGCAATTGGTTGCAATAAATTGATATTTTTTTGTTTTACTTGATTTAGGTGGGAGCAGCTGCCCCCTGCACTCCCCTGGCTACACCCATGCCCCCTTAGAGCTTGCTTCACACCTTTCTTGAGTGTTTGTTTTGTCTGGCTGGAATGTGTCCTTGACTTCTGAAAATGAATCTTGCTTGACTGGGCAGATAGGAGCATGGGAAGGTGTGTAGAAAGTAGCCTGCTGTACAAAAGTAATTGCTCTGCCCACTATTGCTTTGGGCACCACCCACCACCGGTATTTGGGTCCCAGAATGGAAGGCAGCTCTTGGGCTGAGAAAGATTAGATAGATAAACACACACACACACACACACACACACACAGAGAGAGAGAGAGAGAGAGAGAGAGAGAGAGAGAGAGAGAGAGAGAGAGAGAGAGAGAGCGAGCTCTACTTTCTTGGTAATACAGCCTTGAATTCCCTTCAGTTCTGCCAGACATTACAGCAGCAGTTCTGCTTCTGGAAATCTACCTAAGGGATATCCTTCTTTGAAGCAGTGCATTTCTCAGCAGGCCTATTGAAGTCAAGTCACTAAGTAGGATCACATCTCCACTTTTTGTTTCACTTTCCGTTTCATGTGTTGCTGTCAGCAAGGCAAGCATGTTCTGATACAGAAACATAAGGCAAAGCTACCTGCCGGTGTGCTTAAAAACAAAACAAAAACCAGCCAACTTTCGCTTCACCAGCCTTGTTAAACTATTGGCGCAAACATGAAGAAAATCTTTGAAACTGTCTGTACAATGCAGCTTCCAGAAAGAGAAGCATAGGGGAAGACACTTGCTCACAGTGCACAAATGTTTAGAAGCTGTGGATTTTTTTTACAAGCTAAAGACAGAAGGCAGGAGGTATTCCCAGATCGCTATGGTGTGGGGGATGTTTAAGTCCTGAATCTGACCTTTAAATTGAATTAGGCATGATAACTACAATAAGGCATAACCAAATCTGAATGAGGCATAACCTGGACACTGATTTTAATACAGTATCAAGACTTAATCCCCAGACCATATGAAATTGTAATAAAATACATAACTGAGCATGTGCAGAACGTGGCCAATACCTTCTACAATTGTTTAGGACAAGGATTTGTGGGCACACTGAATTCTGGCATCTTAAAAATACTTTTAGAAATGAATCCCATCTTGGACCAAGTCAATAAAAACATCAAATCAGCATTCTAAACTTGCCATCGGTTTTGGATACCACATAGTGACTGCTTTGGCCCAGTGCTAAAATTCATTGCTGGTGAGAGCATGATGACTACTGCAGGAAGTATTCCAATTATTAAATGCATTTCTTAAGCTGTAAAATATTCTTCCAGTAGCACGTTAGAGACCAACTAAGTTTGTCATAGGTATGAGCTTTCGTGTGCATGCACACTTCTTCAGATACATGCACACGAAAGCTCATACCTATGACAAACTTAGTTGGTCTCTAAGGTGCTACTGGAAGGATTTTTTATTTTTATTTTGACTGCGTCAGACCAACACGGCTACCTACCTGTAGCTGTAAAATATTGATCAATCTCCTAAAATAGCACTCAAATACTAAATACTGCATTATTTTCCTCTTCTTTTTTCTGATTCACAAATATGTTTGTTTTGCAGTACATCATTTCTTGATAAAACATCCTGTTCCCATTGAAAGCAGGTGAAATTACTGTTATGGTGATGAAAAGCTTTAAATATTAGGCAAATGTGGAAATAACAACATGAGACATATCTGCATTCTGCTACGATTCTTAGGCTACTGACCATGATATTATTGGAAACAAATCGTCAGACACTTTTTAAATAGATGCATTTTCATACCTACCTTTTCACGATGCAGCACTATTACTCCCTCATTAACTCCAGAAACCAATTTATTGTTTGTGTCGTCAGTTCAAATGGTAATATAATAATAAGCTAATGAGGATAAAAAAGGAGGGAAATGTCGAATCATACATTATGGAAAATGGAATGGGCTGGACTATACCAAAGCAGCTAATGCTTTATAATAAAGGAATTCTGGGGAAATGGGTTCCAGTTACATTTTTGCTGAGTTAGGTTAAGCATACCCATGCCTACATCTAATATGGGCTTGCCTACATAAGTAATGAAACTGACATAAGAGATGGAAGATTCGATTCTAGCATTTGATCAATATTATTACAAAGGTTTTGTGCCACCCCTGAATGGCAGCAAGCTACCAGGGCATCCTTTTTCCTGTGTGACATCGCCCTCACCATCACCTTGGCAACCTCCTGCCTGCTTAATGGTTTCCATTGATAGGGTACTGACTTGCTCATAAGCAAATCTCGCTGGCTATGGAAAAAGCTCGTGATCAGAAAAAAAATAGCTCTAGTACTACAGGCAACATGGGTTGCAGATAAACTCTTTGGGTGAGTTCTGCTCTCTGAGGAACCAGGGTTGGGAAAGGGCACCAGTCATACCCGTCAGTGTGGAGCAAAGGTGCCTGAATGCATTGAGTGTGCCTGAACACTTTCATCTCCATTTGAGACACCCCCCCCCCCCCGTATTGATAGACAAAATGTGAGGAGAAGCAGAGGTGTTCAGGACAGTCTTCTGCCCTGTTTCCTTCCTGCTTGCAGAATTTAAAGAGCTCCAAAGGCTAGTATTAAACATTTATTTAGAATTTAGTATGCTACAAGCAAACTATGAATCCTTAATTTCTTCCTTACTATTTTTTTTGTGTGTGTTTGTGTGTAAGTATCATTCCTAAGTCTCTAAGGTGTTTTTTTAAAAAATATTTTTATGAATGTGGGATTCTGTAGTCAGCATTCTTTTTCAAATAGCCTTGGAATTAGTTATTTATGGCAAACTTGTATGTGTTTTTTAAAAAAATAAAAAATAAAAAATCACTGATGCAGCATAAACAAGCCCAGCTATCCTACATTCTAAAGTGGAAGTCAGATTATTCTTTGAAATCGGTGGCTGCAGTCACATCGTAGTCTCAGCCCAAGGTTCTCTGCTTCAGCAGGAGGGCGTCTTGTCAAGCCCAACCCTGCTGGTGCCCCAGGACTTGCCCTGTTTTCTTGAACACTCTGAGGCAATGTGGACAATTACAGTGGCAGCCACTCAGAACTCATGTGAGAAATGTTGCTGTTGCCTTGTCCTCCTGTGGTAAGCCCTCTTCCCATGTCAGGCAGAGTGAAATGGGAACAAGAGCGGGAAGGAAAAGGTCACATGCTTCCATGGAAGAGGAACCAGAGCAGGGGGCACACTAGGCCCTGTGCGAAGGCCCCCTCAAATATACAGCTGGACCTGCATCTGGCCCCTTAGGTTCTCCCTTTATGAAAAGACAGGCAACTTTAATTGCACATTATTTGGAGCTGTGTAGTTTCCACCAACCCACCATGTCTCCCACCATGTTTCTCTGATAATACAGTATATAGTGGGGTGGTTAGGCCAGACTCAATTACAACTGCCTGAAAAGAAGTGAGATAGCATCCTAACCCATTTTGAGCAGTGATTTAATATTGCACAAGCCAGCTCCAGATTACTCAGTTTCCCAGTCTAGAAGCAAATAATAATAATAAATCTATTCATTGAAAGAATGCTTGAAACAATTGCAGTAGTAGCAGTGATATTTAGTTCCTAGTTTTACTTTTCACTGGCCTGGAACAAAATGTGAGTTTTGCATAAATTAATTATCTTTTTGAGTTTGCCTCCTCATAAATTTATCCAAATGTCTATTTCCCTCAAACCAGGGCTAAATATCTGTTCCACAGTAGAGCTTGCATAGATTCTTCCACAAATGTTTGCATGCAGCCCATTACTGTGTGAACAGAAAACTGAGCAATCCAACAATGACATTATCAACTGGAATATAAAGAGACATTTTGGACTCAATGTTCTAAAGCCATACATAGAAATAGCATTAGAACATGACTGCAGCTCATCCTATATCAAGTTGCAATTATTCGAGCAAATGGGGAGGAGTCACTTGCAGAAATCCAGTGTGAATCAATGAGCATCTTAAGCTAATAGGGATTTAGCTCAGCCATACATTTTGGCTGCTGAGGGGAGAAAAGCTCCACCTTCCTCAGAATCCTATCCCTCCTTGGAACTTAGTGCTCCCTTCCATAAGTTCCATGCCCAGCAACTGTGAAAGTGCTCAGCTATTAAGTGATTTTAGACCTCATCTTATGGAAATTCACTGGCCAGGAATTGAGAAACGGAATTTGAACATGGAATTACTCTTTTGGATTTTGCACATCTCTAATTGTTCTTCTAATCATGCACCAAAGTTTCAAGCGGGCACACATGGCCGCACTATCTAATAACCATTTTGACTTACATTTGTCAAGGTTTGGTTCACAATTTTTTCTTTAGCCCATCTTTTAGGGAAGCTCATTAGTTTCTCTGGTATTTCCAAACATCTTGAGTAACACCACTAAAATTAAAGGCGAGCAACCCTCTCTCACACACCCCCCGAATGAGCATATATTTACATTTTTCTCAGCCTACTAAATTATCTTTTTTGTTATCGGCAAGGCTTTCAGGAAGCCATGGTAACCAAGGGCTATTTTTGACTGATTTTGATGTGTGGTGTTTCTTGTGCAAAGAAAGAAAGAAAATCACTTGGTCTGGCACTATTGAGTAGATTGATCCCCCTGGTGTGTGTCACCTCTTCAGATTATCTAATCATCTACAAGGGCCTCATTGCCTTCTCTGTGTTGTAATTGTATTTTTGTGTATGTGTGTGTAATTGTATTTTTGTGTATGTGTGTGTGTGTGTTCTGTCAAGTTCTAAGAATTAAAGCTGTATATAATTTCTAAACATATAATTTCAACATAATTACATTCTGCAAAAATAGTAGGCAAGTCTACTGTCAAGTTTATATACCACTTAAAGTAGCCTTGAAGAATGCAGCGGGGGGGGGCACACCTGGACCCGTGGTAGGTTCCCAGGCGGATGTGACAGTGTAAATACAGTAGTTCAGAGGATGAGGGCAAATTCCAAAAGAATGAGACTTCTGCACTTCCTCCCTTTGTCTAAGCAGAATTGGTATTTATAATAATTGTTCCCTGATAGATGTTGGTGCTCTGATACAGTTTGACAAGAAACATGGAGATCAAAGTGAAGAACAGAGGGAAGGATTATAAAGAGATTGTGGTAGCATGTACTTGTGGCAGAAAAAAATTAGTGTACTGCAGCAATTAATGCAAAAGATATGTCCCCATATAAACAAGGAATGCCTAATTCTGTGATCTCATCTGTCCTGCTGAAGCCCTGTACTATGATATACATTACAGCCATTCTTATAAAGGCTAGTGGGGGGGGGGGGAGATACTTAGAATCATAATATCAGAGAGTTGGAGGGGCCTCTAGTCCAAGCATTGCTCCATGCAGGAAAACCAGAGCTTAAAACACTATAGCCTCATTCTTATCATGGCAGAGCCTAAACTGGCAGGAAACTGGCTAACCTCTTTGTTTGCACCCTGGTCTGCCCAAATCACATATAAAGGGGGAATCAGGGTGACTAAGGGTATAAGGGATCGCCAATCACAACTTGCCCCTCAAACAATTAGGTTGCGCAAATGTTGAAATTGAACATTTGAAAAGCATTGATACATTATTTTCAAGAACTGGACTTGAACATGCAAGCCACCAGAGTCCTCCCTGCCTAAGTCCTTCCTGTCCTCTCTTCTCCTCTGACCTTCCTGCTAGTCAGTACTCAAATTGGGGAGAGGAGAAATAATAAAATTCATGAGCCCCATTGCCTGACACCTCACAACTTAGTAAAATCTTCCCTCTATCTATAACCTTCTACAATGTGTAAAGGGCCAGGTCTACCTCTCATTCAAGTACTGCTCACAGTCCCCTCCTTCCCCAAGGGAAAAAATATATATGTTGGGGGAGGGGGAATATTGGACAGTAGAGGGCCGAAGTATAATTCACAGCCAGAGATTGTGTAGCTTGTACCTTTGGCCACAAATGCTAGGCTGGATCTACATTGATCTGCTAAATGTTTTTAATTAAAACCTTCTATGAAGCTTAATAGGAGTTTCCCATTGCCAGTGACTCACTGCTCTGCAGCACCCTGTAGTGTCACATTTTAATAACACATTTTTAATGTTTTAAATGATGAGTGTAGATTAGTCCCTAGAAGCAAGCTGCAAACTTGAAAAGGGCTGTATGCTCACTTTTAATTGGGACTTCCCTAACTGAAGCATGGATTCTCACTGTTGCATGTAGTATCACTTTGAATAATTTCCCCATCTCTGGGGGTTTCCATATTCTATATTGCATGTTTCTACCTAGTATAGTCTGCACATATTTTAAGTCCTCCATAGTGAGGCTGATAACATATAAAGGCCTTTCTTGACATCAGGATGACTTGGAGCACATATCTTCCAAATTCCAGGATTCTAGGTAGTGAGGCATTGCTCTAAAAACTGATACTCCCTTTCCACCCACCAAAAGGTGCCTCACTCCCTGGAATCATCTATAATAAAGTCACACCCTTTGTACCTATAACTCCTTAACAAACTGTGTAAAGCCTTGTGCTGGTCGTCAGTTTTAAGATTCACTTTGACATCTTCATGGATAAAAAGTGCTTTGTAAATCTGTGATCATTGTCACAGGCTTGTTTGTTCTGGCCTGGGGACCTCATCTGAGAAGATGAAAGGTTTTCATCAAGGGCTGACAGGCAAACTATTTGCTAAGTGACAAAAGCCAGACGGAACTAAAAAAATATGTTCAAAGGAAATATGAAAAATATATTTTAAAAGCTTCAAAATAAACAAGCCTGAAGTTGACTATGCTCTGTGTTTGTGACCATACAACATTTATCGTTCCAGAAGTTGCTTTTAATATCTTAATTTTCTGACTGAGAAAACCTTCACAACAGTGATTCAAAATGCTGCTTCTCCATGGATACAGAACAGGTATGCCAGACTGAGGATCTTGAATGTTTCCATTCCTAGTTTCCATTCCAAACTTCCTAGTTTGCCAAGAAAGTAGTTTTTTTTAAAAAAACACACACATAATTTTATTAATCTAGATTTCCAAGGCAGCCTACAAAAGAGGACCATATAAACACATGTAAAACAGATCAAAACAGCTTAACTGATTTTATATCTACTGCTTTTTTGTATTTTTTTTTTTACTGTTGCTACGATAACTGCTTTTGTTTCTGAGAAAGTAGTGTTTGAGGTGAGTAGGATCTATACAGGATATCCTTGACATTACAATCTAGCCCCTGGGATGAAATATACGTTGTGTGTGTGTGTCCATGCGCATCTGAGCAATGGATGGCAGGTTCAGGACAATCCTTTGCACATGGGGTGGATGAGCCCTAGCGGCGGTAACTTTCTTTACGTAGATCAGAGTGTTGGGCAAAGGAGAAGCTGTGTGCTAGATGGGAATGTAAGATGAGGTGGATCCAGCCTGAGGGAGGTAGCTTCTTACCCACCCACCCCTGTCAGAGCACTGGCCCACCCATGAGGCAGGGTGAAGCAGCCGCCTTAGGCAGTGAAAGCCCCCATGATGGCACCATGCCTGCCTACCTCGCTATCAGCATCTGTTCCAATTTCTGGTGAGGCTTGGCAGCAGACTGGAGCAGCACATCCCATTTAGCCTCAAGTGGCAAAACAGGACATGCCACACCTGTGTAAAGTGTGTTGTCTTGGACTGCAAGAAGATCAAACTATCCATTCTGAAGGAAATCAGCCCTGAGTGCTCACTGGAAGGGCAGATCCTGAAGCTTAGGCTCCAATACTTTGGCCACCTCATGAGAAGAGAAGACTCCCTGGAAAAGACCCTGATGTGGGGAAAAGTTGAGGGCACAAGGAGAAGGGGACGACAGAGGATGAGATGGTTGGACAGTGTTCTCGAAGCTACCAGCATGAGTCTGACCAAACTGCGGGAGGCAGTGGAAGACAGGAGTGTCTGGCGTGCTATGGTCCATGGGGTCACAAAGAGTTGGACACGACTAAATGACTAAACAACAACAACAACAACAAGTCTGGAGAGACCTGGGTTCAAAAAAACCAGTCATTTAGTCAGGAGGCTCACTGGATGGCCTTTTGCCAACTGTTTTCTCTCGGTCTATTTTACCTCACACTGCTGATGAAAACATAAATGGATGGGGGTGAGTGGACTCTGAACACTGCCCTGAGCTCATTGGAGAAAAGGGCAAGGATATAAATGTAATAAACACACATTTGTGATTGTGACCCTTCTACCTCAAAAAATGGAAGGAAGACTGAAAGTCCTTACTTGTTTGTTTCCAAACATTGTCTCTGTCATAGATCATTCATATGGTTGTCATATCAATCAAATCTTATCTTATCAGAGCTGACAGGTTACAGAAGAACCTTCTTCCCTTTCTGCTACTTGCCAGGATTAAGTGTGAATAATTATGGTCATCCCTTAACATTGCCTGATTATTTATAGTGATATAAATCGTGAGATAGCCAATCTACAGGGGGCTTGCATTGACAGAAAACCTTATATATTTTTATCCTTATATTTTTATTTTATTTTTATCCTTATATATTTTAACCTTATATATTTTGATATAGAAAGCAGGTGTCATGACTGCCAACTTTGTGGGTCTCAGAACTGGCTGGTGGTGTATTTTAGGATTGTAGCAACTGTTAAGTTACTGTTCTTATTGTATTTGCTTGCTTGCTGATGGCTAGTTGATGGTTCTAAAGTGGTCCATAAGATCAGAGGTAAAGGGCACTTCTCTCAGTGCATGGATAGCTCAGTTGGTTAGAGTGTGGTGCTGATAACGCCAAGGTTGCAGGTATGATCCTTGCATGGGACAGCTACCTGCTGAAATGGGCTCAGATGAATGAACTGTTCTCTTTCTGTGTGTAAAGGGGGGTGGGGAAACAATTTAGAGCTGGAATGTAGGCAGCTGAAACAGCCAAGCAATTGGGTGGTGGATCATTGCCAAAGGCATGTGGTTTGCTTTGGGGACCTTTAATTAATAGCACCATCTATACTGTATGTTGTTCTGTGCTGAACATGTGTATTTTTTAACTAAACAGAGAACACAAAGGCACAAAAAGTGCCTAGAGCTCTCTCATTAAAGGGAAACAGACACATTAAAGGGCTGACTCCTGGAACTTCCTAATGCTTCTGAAAAATGGTGTGACCTTCCTCCTCCTCCTCCTCCTCCTCCTCCTCCTCCTCCTCCTCCTCCTCCTCCTCCTCCTCCTCCTCCCCCCTCTATTCTACTCTCTTCCTAAATACATTTTGCTTAATAACAACAATATCTGACATAATAATGGATTGAATCAACTTTATTCTTATTCTGGCAGAAAATCTGTATCATGGTAAAGGGTGGAGAAAATATTTTGCCCTGTTGCCAACCTAAAGGCAAAATCACTGTGAATATGGAACCCTTCTAAGAGCAGTTTTAGCACTGCTGTGAAGAAGATGCAGGCAGAAGAAAAAAGCTGGAATTGATCCAGAATGGAGCTACACCTTCTGCCTGCCTCTCTCCCAGTCTGCCTTTCTTCTTCCTTCTGCAGCTAAGGGAACCATGTTTCTTCTTCCTCTATCTGCCTCTACCATTTCCCTACTCATCTTGCAGCTGAGAGACAGGTTTCTTCTTCCTCTGGCAATGGAGACTCAGAGAAGTGACCTGCATGATAATTCCCCTCCCCCCCCCCGGCTTCCTGTTTTCTGTGTGTCAGGGGGTGGATTCTTCTCCCAACACTGCGGAGATAGATAGACGGAGATAATCAGAGAATGATGGGGGAATTTCATTATCTGCATTCCTCTTTGGTTGAAAGAGGAACGGAAGTAAGAGACAAGCCTGACTAATTAAGATTGGCAAATTAAGTTGATGGACTATGCCGAAATGGCAAAATTAACTGGGAAGCTCAGGAACCAAGAAGACAAGAAGTTTTTTAAAAGAATGGGAAATGTTTATAATATATATACAAAACCATTGCAAACAGGTTAAAACATTAGCAGGATTTTAAATACACTTGTAATGTAACAGAAACTACAAATAATTTAGGATGATGAAAATTTTAGAGAAGTATTGATATGTAGATGAAAACAGAAGAGAACCCATGGATGGGATGGGGGGAAGTCAAGAGATTCAGAGCAATCTCGACACGTGAATGTGTATGGCATTTTGATGTAGCTTTATTCTTTTTCTTTTTAGTTTTTCATTCTTTCCTTATTTTTGAAAACCAAATAAAAAAAATTATAAAAAGAGAGATAAAATTTTAAATAGTTCAGCTGGAATATCATCACTTCCACTGGCCTTGTTATTAGCAGTGCTTTCTAAGGCCCAATAGAAACTTTATAAATTACCTTATATACCAACACGAACAGAAATCACTAGATTGTAGCTGTTATATAAGGGATTATTATATCCGAATGGAATGGAATGGAAATTATTAAGATTTTGCAACACAGAAAAAATGTAGAACGAAGCCATCAAATCTAGCACGCAGGGAGGCCAGTTTGAATAAATTGTATAATTTGACATTTGAATAATTGGCATTAATAATTGTATTAATTGAATAAAATTGGTATTGTTATAATGAGGCTGCTACTGGAACAATATTGGAAAACACGCTTTTGGCTATGCATGATTTTATTTAGGCACACTGCCTCTGGAATGGGGCCCTCACATCAGTTGTGGTTGCACTGTCCTATAAATGCAGGAATGCTCAATCAAATAATTATGTTAATCAGTGGATTGATAATGTGAGATATTTTTGCTTCTGTTCTTAGTGAAGCTACTTTTAAACACCATGGTCGTGATCCAGTTGAAATTAGCTGTAAGCCTCACTGAAAATTAGTTGCAATAATGAACACATTCCACTGAGTTTTAATGGAACTTTATGACTTGGTTTGGGACCCTTGCATCTTTTCATTCCGCCTTTCGAAGGAATGGTCAAAATACCTACTCCCATCTTGGGCAGACAGACCATGTCACTTCTTCTATATTGCACATATTCTTCTGGATGAAGATAGGATGTTAATCTAACAAAACATTAGCTTTTTTTTAAAAAAAGACATATAGTTCATGCTGTCACAGCAACATTTTAAAAAATTGTATTGCACAGTGTAATGGTATCTGTTGGGAATGTTTCACAGTAGGCATCCCCTCCAGGGATTTTATCATTTTTTAGTCTTTCTCTTTCTCTCTTTGCACGCATGCTGCTTATTTCATGACATGCAGTGTGTCAGTTCAGTCCTGCTGAATAAAGACTAACCATTCTTTGAGGTGAAGAAATAAACTTGGAGAGAGGGAAAGAAATTTCTGTAACCATTACAGCGGAAGAATGAAATTAGAATGGGATGTGAAATTCAGGGGCTAATACAAATAATTTCCATCCTGGTAGCAGATGCAGAGCTCTCACCAAGTCATTTAGACAGCAGCCTGCATGCTTGCATAGAAATTCAGTCGGCCTCCCTTGAATTCCAGAAACTTGCTTGTTAGAATTCTTTCCTATGACGTCTGAAGACTATCAGCTGCAATGGAGAATACTAAAGACCTGCAGACCCACAGAAACAGATGTCTAATGTCTTGCTTCTGAAATTCAAGCCCACTAAATCAGATTTAGTTAAACCCCAAGGCTCAGGTTACAGCAGCATTTGTAAGCAGAGGAAACACAGCATTCCTGCCATCAGTAGATAACCTCACTAATAAATTATCAGGATGGATAGGTAATTCTACAAAATGCTTTCCATTATGTGTGCTTTAGATACTTTTTCTTTGTCCAGATATATCAACACTCTGACAATGATCCCATTGTTTAGAAATGTCAGCGCCATCCATTATGTGCTGCACTCAGCTGTTGCATGTCATGCAGACAGGACTCCATTTCTTGACTGGGCATGTGAGCATCATCCCTTTCCCATTCTCAACAAGCAACATGTACCGAGTTTGTAACGTACATGACAGCCCAAGACAGTTGCAAGAATGGTATATGTTACAATTATGCTAAGTAATTGATCACAAGAGTTTCCGTGAAGTGCATGAAACAGAATGCCGAGACAGTGGATGACAGCAGAACAGAATACTACTGTTACTTAAAATCAAGGATGTGTACACATTATTGGATTAAAATGCAGCTAGGTCATTCTTCTTCTCAATTAGGATCAAATCTGGTTTGAGGGGAAATGTATCACAATGCAGTATTTCATAAGAAACTACAGGATCGATACAAGATCAGTAATAGTTTGTGGCTAGCGTTGTGTGCACACCACTTCCCAAACCAGACGTGGGAGCACACTGGATGCAAAATAAGCAGAAGTGTGTATGTGCTGCATGTATGCACCACACCTGTATGGCAGCAATGGGTCCCTGGAAAAGTAACATAGGAAACGCCCTGTTCTGACAGTAGAAAATAACCAGAATAATGATGATCTGGTTGATGTGGTCCAAGCCCATCTGGAATGGTGCTTTGCTGGGATCAGCTCTGCTGATTGAGAACATCTGAATTGCATAGACATTTTGTATCATGGATGGACTGGCCATGAGAATGAACTGGGAGACCCAGAGGTCAACTCTCACATCAGCCATGAATTCAGGGGATCCTAAGCAAGCTGCTTTCTCACAATCTAACCATCCCTAACACAGCAGTGGTAACTTTTATCTGTTAAAAAGATCAGTGAGACAGCGAATGCGAAGCACTTGGAGCAGTGCTGAAGAACGTTGGTTGCAATCACCTGATAATTCTACTGCTTTTGGTTCAGAGTCAAATCTCAATAATAATAATAATAAATAAATAAATAATAATAATAATAATAATAATAATATTTTATACCCCACCCATCTGGCTGTGTTTCCCCAGCCACTCTAGGTGGCTTCCAACAAAAGATTTAAAATACATTAAAACATCAGCCATTAAAAACTTCCCTAAATGTCTTTTAAATGTCAGATAGTTGTTTATTTCTTTGACATCTGATGGGACGGCATTCCACAGGGCAGCGAGGGCGTTCTACATACGCAGATGGACTGAGGATGAAGAAAGATGATGTGAAGTTTTAAGTGTGATGATGGTGGTTAGAATACACATTTGATGCATTAGAAAGCATTTGTTGTTTTTAGGTCAGAGAATGTGTGTTCAAGCCATCACAGAATGTATGCCTGTTACTCCTAGTGCATAGCCAATAGAGAAATAGACCTGCCACAGTCTTTATTTGCGAGGCATGGGAGTACACATCACTGAACACAAGTCCTTTTTTTCTGGAGCATACCAGCATCCTGTGTTTCTCTTAGGACAGAAATTTCTTCATGAATCCAAAATGGTAATAAATGTTAAATGCCCCTCATCTCCAAGTTCTGCTGATGTTTATCCCCCCCACCTTGTTCCCTAGCCCTCTACTGGCTTCATGCATCATTTAAGATCTCCTTACATGCTTTACCTATTCTTAAACTCTCCCAGGGCTTTGTCTCCTCACCTTCCATCCTGAGTGAGGTTCCACAGATTCTGTTGCTTAATTTGTCATTTCAGATCCCTGGATAGATTCTTTCGTTTGATTCACACACATGTGTTCATGACAGTCGTTTCAAATAGGAGCTTGGATGTGTGAAAGAGTTTTCACACTTTATATAACACAGACTGAAGGGTTATCCACACTTACCTTTCTGCCTGCTCTTTCGGGCACACGCCTGTGCTTAAAAGCTCCACGTCTCAGGGCTTTTTAATTTATTTTTTTGTTCCAGAGCTTTCCCTGTGAAAACCTGCTCTTTAGCACTCAATTGGGACAAACGTAAATTTGGGGTTTCTGTGAATTTCCATTTGCTCCTGTTGAGCAGGTTTAAAGAGCAAGTTTTCATGGGGGAAACTTTGGAGCAAACAAACAGCAAAAAAGGTCACCCGGACACAGAACTTTTAAAGCGTGGAATGTGCCTGGAAAGAGCAGAGGAAAGGTAAGGGAAGACAAGCCCTGAATTTCCATCTCGTCTCGGTCATTGGCAATGCTTTCTTAGGTGTGGCTGTTCAGCTGCTAGTCATGAAGCATGGAGGAATCAAGTTACGTCCCCGCCCACGTGAACAATTAATGACAGTGTGCCCTGTCCAAATTCTATGTCAAATTGTTCCTGGAGAAAAATGTATTATGACTCTATACTATGACCTCTCCCTCACCTTAACATTTCTTTTTGGTGGGGAGAATGGACCAGCTGACCAATTTATTGGGTGCTACAGCTGGTGTTAAATGTTTTTATGCTAATATGTCATTTGAGATGCAGCTGCCGTATAAAGCACCCCAAATTGTACTTGTAAAAATGTAAGAGAATTCCAGAAATCATACCAATGGCTCTGTCTTACATTGTGTGCATAAGAAAAACAAACCTAATCTTCTTTTTTTAACCACTCCCTTCCAAGTCCCAACAACTTTTTACCTCTTTGAAGCCATTTCTGGCATCTGTTGCCTTTGCAATATTATCACTGATGCCATTTTTAATGTATATAAACAGGAGCTTCCTAGTTCCAAATATGTAACTGGCTAATGGGTGGTCTGTTTAGGAAGACAAGTTCAATTGTGTAAAGAACACAGCACAATGGTCTACGAAACTGTGGGATGGCATTCTGCATCAGCCAGACATGTTAATGTCATGATGGAGATCAGTTTTGAAGTAACAAATGTGCTTGGGGAAGACTTGTGTGAATTAGAGCAATGGAATAATAATAATAATAATAATAATAATAATAATAATAATAATAATAATAACCAGTCCCATACACTATTTGCAATATATACAATAATATATGAATGGTATCCAATGTCCTATGCAGAGTAGACAGGACTAACAGGTTCATTAATTTCAATAGTCTAGTCTGAGTGGCCCTTAGTTGCATACAATGCTATGGGTTCTGTTCAGTGTTGTGGACATAGAAGTCTGCTTCTGCAATGGACTTCCCTCCCCTTTCCCATGCACACCCAAAATCTGCTCTGAAGAGCCCCCCCAAATCCTCTGGAGCAGATTTTGAGTGTGCTTGGAGGAGTGCAGGGGAGAAGATGGCAAATATCCATTGCATATGCAGAAGTCTGTTGTGCAAGCAGAATGACGGTGTTGGATACAACCCGCTATAGAAAAAAAAAATCTATATTTTTAAATTTTTAGTTGTTTTCTTTTTTGTTGTTGTTGTTTTTCTTTTTTTTTTAAGGTATTGTGTTTATGTTTTGTTTAAGGCTTGTGTTAAAGGAGCAGCTGTGGGGAAACCAATCCCCAGAGCCCCTCCATCCCTGTCCTTTCAGTGGCGGGGGGGGGATGAGGGGGGAGGGGGGGAGGGGGAGGTCAAACCCAGCCTTATACTGGACCCCTTTGATTCTCAACGGCCGCGGGTACTACTGGTGGCAGAAGTGGACTCGCAGGTGGAGGGTAATTGAGGGGACAGATTCTATATTGCATGATTTGTTTGTTTGTTTTATTTGTATAAAAATCTAATAAAAATTATTTTTTTAAAAAAACCGCTATAGAGTTGTGCAATAAGTTTTCAAATAACTTGTCCAAGCAGGATTTATATGCAAATGTTGTTGTTGTTGTTACATTTCTATCGTGCCCATCTTCACAAAGGAGTTGAGGACAGCATGTTTAGGTTCCCAAAAGACAGAGTGAGCACGAAAGCAATTATTGAGAGGCACAGAGCTATAGAAAGAAAAAGGTTTTGTTTTGTTTGAAGAAAGCCCAGACCAAGCAAGAAAAAGTTTAACTTATTAGAGAAAAGTAAGGTATAGATTTCTTTTAACAGGTTTCCTCAAGGATCTCTTCCTTGGTAGTCCAATAGACTGTTAAATAACACATCCACTGATCTGTTTTTTTCTTAAACAACCATCGCCCCCACCCTCTTGCTCCTCAATATGCAATTGCTCACTGGTTGTGGTTGAATTAGGTTTTTTAATTAAAATTTAAACAAATTTGGTCAATCTAATAAATGTATCCCAATTAATAGGCTGACTTACATTGCAGTAAGAGAGTTAACAAGGATATGTTAAAGACCAAAGACACCAAGGTGAAAACGCAATGGAGTTCTTCCTCTTGAAGGACTTTCCTCAAAGCTACTTATCAAGTTGACAAGGAGATGTACCAATTTATAGCAGAGACTGAAGTTTCTCTCTGGAGCTGTGCTCTTAAGTACTGCATCCTGGGTATTATAAGTTCCAATGATGTCTGCATGATTCGCAAGAGGAAATAAGATCTTTGTATGCAAAGAGGAGTGTAGAACAAGCCGGAAAGGAGGCAATTACAGTCACAAGCTGCTGAGCTGAATTCTTCCTTCCTTAGCTAAGGTACAGACCAGCAGCTCTTGAAGCTTGAAATCAGGGCATGGAACTTGTGCACTGGGGACCTGTCCCATATCTACTCCTGACATGAAAGGGAAGACAGAAAATAACACCAGCTAGCTCCCAATTGTTCCCCACTTTCAGTTGCTTGAATTAAAATTCTTCTGGCTGCTTAAACAGGGACAGTTTTAAGTATTTTGCCCCTGCTAAGCTTTCTTTTATCAGCAGTCAATCTGGAAGTTAAGAGCCTTCCTGTCCTGTGTTGCTACCCCATAATTCTGCAGCATCTTCACAGAGTTCATGTGCTGCCAGTGTTAGACCACATGAATTCCATACAAAAGGCCCCCAAGTTCAAACTCTGGCATTTCTGGGTTGTTGTTGTTCTTGTTGTTTAGTCGTGTCCAACTCTTCATGACCCCATGGACCAGAGCATGCCAGGCACTCCTGTCTTCCACTGCCTCCCGCAGTTTGGTCAGACTCATGTTAGTAGCTTCGAGAACACTGTCCAACCATCTCATCCTCTGTCGTGCCCTTCTCCTTGTGCCCTCAATCTTTCCCAACACCAGGGCCTTTTCCAGGGAGTCTTCTCTTCTCATGAGGTGGCCAAAGTATTGGAGCCTCAGTTTCACGATCTGTCCTTCCAGTGAGCGGCATCTCTGGGTAGGACTGCCAAATGCCAACTCCAGAATGTCACTGTTTTGCAGCAGGGATCCGAACACTTGTTGGAAATGTAGGTTTTCACAATGAAAGTGGAGTAAAACACTCTGTTATCCCAGCACAACAAATCCACTTAAAGCACACACATGGACATGCACAACTTTTTGAGATTAGGAAAGTGATGGGGAAATGCACTGTAGAGATGAATAGATTATTATTGGGAAGATTTATAGATACCCTATGGGCAAATCAGGATGAATGCTCATTGTCCTATCGCTGGCCTGTAAACAAATGAAAATGAATATTCCGAACATAGACTCAATAAACTGGTTTTCTAGAGCATCCCAGTCTCCTGTTTGAAACTCTGGAGAGCCATTGTCAGTCAATGTACACCACACCAAGACAGATGGATCAATAGTGACTCAATATAAGGCAGCCTCATATGACTATACAGTACAGGTAAGCAGATGCTATATATTAATGGCCTAGCATGTGAGAACTGTATGCACACACATACATATAGACCCCCAATGAATGGGTTTAATCTTGCTTATGAAAGGAATCTTGAATATGCGTGCAAGTTACTCTAATGTTGGGAACGATAATGAACCAGTCAGTTTTTATTGGATTTTAGAAACACCATCCATTTGTCACTGTGCTCAAACTTAGCTGTGACTTTCTCATCAACTCAAAGCTAGACATGCTAGCTACTTGTTCTGATGGTGGGACCATGTATGCCATCTAAACATTGATCCTCATTATCCTCTTCAGTATTATATTCCTGATCCAGTTATCATTTAGGGGGGGTCAGAGAATGAGGTAGAGAAGGAAGTGGGTAGGCCTTTATCATAATACCGGTACTAGAAACCAGGATCATCCAATGATGCTCAGGGGAGGGAGACTGAAGATGGACAAAAGGGAGTATTTCTTCACAGAACACAGAAATAATTCATTCCCATAAGATGTAGACATGGCCACCAACTTGGATGGCTTGAGAAGGGGTTAGAAACTTCATGTAGGTAGGGAAAGGCAATCAATGGTTACTAATCATGGTGGCTATTTATTTCTCCCAGTATCAGAAGCAGCATATTTCTGAATCCTCGTTGCTAGGAAACATGACTGGGAAAGTGTTATTGTGCTCTCGTCCTGCTCATGTGCTTCTTATGTGGTTGGCCTCTGTGAGAACAGGATGCTAGACTAGAGAGACCTTTGGTCTGATCTTCTTATGTTCATATGAGTTCTATGCATGCAGAATCTGTCTGACTCTTCAGAGCTGCCCTGTTTCTTTGATGAAATATGACCCACTAATGTAAATGAATTCATGAATGGGTTCAACCACTTAACTGAAATACAAGGGAAAGTACCTGTGTGCAGAAGCACCTTGTTTTTGCCCTGTCACGTTTAAATGCTCCAGAAGCCGTTCGTTAGCACTTGGTTACAAATTCAATAGAAAATGAGCTTAGAAAGTTTCAAAATGTATTTTTTCTTTCAACCACTCCTATGGGATATTTGTGAGAAGTGGGGGGGGGATGTCACCAGTATGGCACACTGCCTCATTGTTGAGTCTAAATAAGTGCTATATTATAATATTAATAGTAGATTGGCTTTTTATGAGGGGAAAATAATCAGCAAGATTTTCAAAACACACACAGTCCCTTAAAGAACATTCTGCATGACCTGGCCTGGTAGCCAATGTGCTATTGAAGGGAATTACGACTGGACAAATTTTGTTTGTAAAAACAAGAGGTAGATTCCAAAATGGTATATATGATCTGAGGAAAAGAAGAACATATTTGTCACTTTAGTAAGATATGACAGATAATTTTAGAATTTTTCTGTGCACATTCAGTCACAGTTGGAAGGGACCCTGAGGATCATCTAGTCCAACCCCCTGCAATGCAGGAATATGCAGCTGTCCCATATGGGGACTGAACCTGCAACCATGGCATTATCAACACCATGCTCTAACCAACTGAGCTATCCAGTCAATCAAGAAATTGAGTGTTGGTTGGTTGGTTTATCTCCAATAACAAGACTAACATAATGGGACACAAAAAGATATCCATAACTGATAGCCCAACCATACAAGTGTCGGTATGTTCAGGTGCCCCTCAGTGGCAACAGCAGCGGGTAGAAAGTCCCAGCAGGAAAATATTCAAACAATTGAGAAGTGATAATTTAATAGGCAGGCAATTAAAATAACTATCCTCATTACACATGCAATAAACTACAAGGTAGTAAGCAGCTAGGGATGATTTTTACTGCTTTGCTGATGAGTCTTAGTGAGTCACATTAGTTTCTGACTGTTAAACACACTAAAAAGAAAACCAGGTACAGTGGTACCTTGGGTTACAGACACTTCAGGTTACAGACGCTTCAGGTTACAGACTCCGCTAACCCAGAAATAGTACCTCGAGTTAAGAACTTTGCTTCAGGATGAGAACAGAAATTGCACGGCGGCGGCAGTGGGAGGCCCCATTAGCTAAAGTGGAACCTCAGGTTAAGAACAGTTTCAGGTTAAGAATGAACCTCCAGAACAATTAAGAATTAAGTTCTTAACCCGAGGTACCACTGTATATCTCTTTTATTTTACACAAAATAGTTTGACTAGTAAATTGTGTGAACAGCATCCCATACTATCAGATTTACTTGCTCTCTGTGCTTTTCTTCTAGAAAAAAATGTGCTAGTACTGCATACCCTTGAGTTCCCCCCGAAAAAAAAGCACTGCTTGGTCTTCAGAGAAGGATGGGGAACCTGTGGCCCTCTAGATATTGTTGGACTCCAACTTCCATCAGCCCCAGACTGCTTGCCAAAGGTCAGGAGTTATGGGTGTTATAGTCCATGTGGAGGGCTGCAGGTACACTGCCCATGTTGTAAGACATCTATTGCAAACTTCTGTAAGCGAGGAAGCATTAAATTCCATGTGAAAATGAGAAGGCAAAAGGGGGGACTCCATTTTATTTGCACTTTAATGGGAAACTACTTGATTTGCACTTCTTGATCCAATACTGTATACCAAATGAAATACAGCTAATCCAAATTGTGCAATGCAGTTCTCTAACCACATTTTACAAAAATACATATATGAGGGGAAAGTGTGCATGAAATACGTATAGTAGTGGCGATAACATTGAAAAATATTGAGAGAATTGCTTGCTAACATGTGTACATTAGTCAAAACTGCAAAAATGCTAGCAAAAATGTGTTTATTAAGAGCAATTTGCTCCAATGTGTGGATACTTTTTCATGGTTGTTTTTTTTTATAAAAAAAAACAACAACCTATAACAACCTCAGATTGCTGCAGGAATGTGGAAAACTGGATTTAAGATTTGAAAAATGAGAAAGTGAGAGGGCCAAAATTGACAGATCATTCCTGTTCACAAATGAAATAACACACATGGTCATGGAGAGTTCCCATAAGAGCATTAAATCTAGGGTCTAATATTACCTTGCTGCACATAAGGTGTGAATAATCTTTAATTGCCCAGGCAGATAAACCCATTCTGTGTATTCATTATAAAAGTATGATCCGTAGCAGAAGAGGACCAATACCTCATTCATAGAATTTAAGTTTCCTTTTGCATCTTTGAGCTTCCTGATTTGATCCAAAGTCCTTCCACTTAAGATCTTATATCAAGTACTCTCTGAAGAGCTTGATTTAAAACCTCTTGTCACAAGACACTAATCTGACTCCTTCCCTCAGTACAGGGATCACTGCTCAGTGGCAGAGTGCATGCTTTGGTTGTATGAAATCCCAGATTCAGTTCCCACTATGTGAAGTAATAAGGAGATTTGTTTTGGACTTCAGGGAATTCTTTTTTGATCTGCAGCCAAGCAGCTTTGGCAGTACTTGGCTAAGTAGACCATTGGCCCAGCTTAGTAATAACAGCCTCTTACATTCTTACTGGTGCCGTATCATACCATGGAAAAGCTGCTGTTCTTGAGAAAGGGATAAGAACTATAACAAGAAAGACCAAGGAAAGCTCACATGGACACAGTCAAAATTATTGTTACTGCTGTTTTTCATTCCAAGGGTTTAGGCATGGGAGGCAAGGAGGGATGAAATATATGATCGAAGCTTTTTCTTTTGTCAAATGGAAGCAAATATCTTCTAGTATTACAATATGAAGTAGTATTGTTGTAATGAAGCAGAAGCTTGAAGAACCTGTGTGGTCTACAGGTTAGAATGTTGAAGTTGGACTGAGAAGACCTTGGTTCAAATCCCTATCCATTCATTCATGGAGCTGACTCAAAAGACCTTGGACTGCAGACCCTGCAAGGGCGTGGATGGCTGCTGTTCTTTGGGAACAGGCTGGTCCTCCTGACTGAAAGCAAAGATCAATGGTTGCGGAGGGCCTCTCCCCACTTTTTAAGAGGGGAGTCAGTATGATCTTCTACCATATACTGTACATATATGAGTTGGGGTTGGGGTTTTTCTTGTACTTCAAAATTGCATGCCACTGCTCGAGTCGAGAGATTATTCTGATGATTTCAGAAAATATAGATTGCCAAGCAGATCATCTTCTTAATTCTAATTATATTGTTCAATATAATTGAATGACAATGGACTTCTCTGCCTTGTGATAAAGCTTTAATGTGGTCCTTTCTAAAGCCTGGGGATAATCAGTGGGAAAGATTGATAAAAGCCCCGTAAGATTTTGTTGAAAGTCTCCAACTGCAATTCCTAATGTAGACATTATTTCATGGAATCTCCAAGTATTGTGTGTGGCTTTGAGGGCCAAAATCGGGGGGAGTGTCACAGTACATTACTTCAGAGTAAATAAAATGATTTTGTTTTTCTGAACTTTTATTTAGTTTATTACTTAAACTAGCTGTGTAAGCATAAATGAGAGTTGTGTCATATGGCCATTTTATAGTTTTTGAGCAGCGTGTCTAAGTTATTCTCTCTCTCTCTCTCTCTCTCTCTCTCTCTCTCTCTCTCTGTTCTATATTATCAGGTATTTTATTCACCCTCATTCCTCCATGTACAACTTTCATGCCCTTGATATAAATTATGGCTAAGGGTTATCACACCTCTTCTCATTCTGACCAATTTGGGTCATTGGTCAATGACAAGAATGATAAAGAGGATTTTGCATACTTGCTCCTAGGTGTTTTTCATGGATAAAAATAAACTGGGAACCTTCCAAAATATACTCAAAGCACAAGTGATTTATGACTTGCATCAGTGTTGTCTCACAGACTACTAATTTTCAGTGTGTGTAAATGGCCTAGCAATGTAAAATTGTAGAACTAGTGGTACAGTATCAAACCACATTTGTTAATAATATTTGTGATTCAGAAGCAGTGATTTGAAAACTTCCATCTCCCTGGGAAACACAACTTGTAATAAAAGTTCTAAGCAGCTTTATTCTGACCGCTGCAGCAATAGAAGCTAATTGGAATGCCCTGTTCTTAACAAAATAAATAAATAAATACATCACAATCATTTGACAATAACACAGGAACCAAGAATTAGAGAAGGCAAAAGAAAAACTGTGGTGGCTAAGGTATGGTTGCTAGTCAACTGTCTGTTTTTTGTCCCATTTTTGGAAGGGCAAGAGGTGTAGGTGATTTGCCTGATTTGTGGGGAGAGCTCATCAACAGTTTTTCTTCTGTGAAACTGGTACTTTGTAGTGCCCACAACAGTTCTGAAGATACCCAAATATGATCCTTGGCCCCAAAAAGCATGCAGCACTTCGGTTTTGTTGTACAGAGACATTTATTTGCCTAAGAACACAACAAGAGGTGCTTGTTTGTAAAATATACTGCCTCATGTCATCAAAATGTAAGTGACTTTTCTGTTTTAGCTGCATAATGTGTTAACGGCAAGACATATCCCTTTGTTCATCAGATGATGGATAAAAAACAACTAGTTCTGCTATGTATGAAAACAAAAGCAGACAAAACCTATATATAGTTTTGCCATGGAATGGCAAGTTTTAATAATGCAAGCTTAGAAAAACTAACAGTGAATTCAGTCTCCTTAATAGTCTTATACATAGCTTTAGCATGGGTGCTGAACAGGGGCTTAAGTTCCAAGCAATACATGCTTGAATTGAAATCCATTTTAGCAATTGCTATAAAAAGGATTAGTGGAGGTTATGAAAGTTCTAGCTAAATTGATGGAATAATAAAAGAGAAAATTCTAGGATGGTGTTTACCTGCTGAGGTTGTGAGTGACAACGCATTAGCCGCTTAAGTACAGCTCATCTGGTGAGGCTGGAAGCACTTCATACACGATGAATACTCTACAGAAAAATCACTTTTGTGTAGGAAACTGTATACGTCTCACATGCCATTTGCCATACATCTTTTTAAAATGACATGCACTCTTGGTGCAAAGCCACAAATGATGTGATAAGTCACAACCAGGACTCAAAACAATTTGTTACATGAAATTGACTACCATATGGGAAATGGTTGCATGTGAACCAGGCCTGACCTCTTTTCAAGACGGAGAGAAAATAGTCAAGTCTGAACACTGTTATGTCCTGTCTGAGATTCTGCACCATCAGCAACTTCCCTATAAAGGTCAAAGGTGTTGCCATGACTTCTGCAGAATTGGCTGTTGGCTTCTTACATTGAGTGGGATAATAACAGGAATTTAAGTTCATTGTTCGCTCTTCAGAAAGTGATGGCTAGGTAACATGGGTCCTGCTTAGGCACCATACTTTCAATTTGGTCACGGTAATCAAATATTTCAAAAAGATGGAGGCATTTAGTCTTCTCAGCCACTAGAGAGGGAGGGGAGGTTTTTTTGGTCTGAACTTTTAAGTGGAAAGGCCTAATTTGCACCTGCCAGAATAATGGATGGATTAGAATATAGTCATCCTTCAGATTTCACATTTCTCCAAATTTTGTGATATGGTTCTTGGCTCAAAAAACAAAAACACAATTAATCTAGTGAAACATGCAAGCATAAGTAACATGGCCTGGGTAACCCACTGCCATTTTCTATCTAACTAAAGTGTGAGGAAGAAAAACATATCCTGATCAAAATACCTTTGCTCCAGTGGTGATCTTACCACCGGTAGGTATGCCAAATTGAAGTTATTTGATTTGGATATTTCTTCAGATCTGAATTCAGAGCGAGACAGTTATGTTTCATCTATGAGTGCAAAGAACAGGAATTTCTTGGCAAGGCCTCGAGTCATTAGAGTTATATGCCGTAGTTTATCACAAGCTTGCAATAAATTCCCGCTATAAATGGCAGAAAGAAAGCAATATAAGGCAGCAAAGGCATTTATACGGGTGAGCACAGTATACGGGTAGCCTTGCTACCAAAGCAGTTCTGCTGAAGAGGTGAAGTCACGGTTGTCTCAGGGAATGTGAGAGGACAAACAAGTAAAATGGTCTATGGGATCAGCAGCTTTTGTGAGCGAAAGCCAGTCCAGTGAGGCTTATGTTTCAGAGTTCCACAAATTTATGTTAAAGTGGAGAACAATGTCACAATCCACCTCTAGTTCTACTTAGAAGAGTATATGTGCAGCTAGTTGTGCCAGTGAAAGTGAGATGCACCTCTGAATTGGTGTTGTATTTAAAGTGTTGGAGTCTGGAGAGACATTATTACAGTAATACCTCGGGTTATGAACGCGATCCGTTCCGGATCGCAGTTCGTAACCCGAATAGTTTGCAAACCGAGCGCGACGGGCGCCGCCATTTTGCGCATGCGCAAAGCGCGATTTTCGCGATTTTCGCGCTTTGCGCATGCGCAAATCGCGCGATCGCGCACGCGCGGCGAAAACACTTCCGGGTTTGCACAGTTCGTAACCCGAACTGTTCGCAAACCGAGGTGGTCGTAACCCGAGGTACGACTGTACTATCATCGTCGTCGTGATCATCATCATCATCATCCTTACAATTTATTACATGCCCTTCACCCTAAGTTCGCAGGATGGGTTACAATTAAAAAACAAAATATTAAAAAAGAGTTTAAAATAACCACCACACGCACTTATGCATTCTACCACACATCTGACTGTGCACCTTATTTAAATCAATTGTTCCTGATTTAGCACAGATCTCCTTCCTTAGCTAGATCAAGGCATGACAATGTTGCATTTGATCAAATACGGGGAGCTGAAGTTAAAATACTTGCTCAGTTGTGTAGCTCTGCAGGTAACTTCTGCTAATGTACCTCAAAGTATGTGTGAAGAAAAGAGAGATAGCTGCTTCTGCTTTTAAAAGAAAAGTGCTGTAAAATGAGTACTTCATATAATTATCACCTATTTCCCTAGACGTTTACCCAATGTTTACAATAAACATCGAAACCATAACAACAACAACAACAACAACAACAACAACGTAGTCAAACAGGGGTTTAAACCCGTGGCCTTCCAAATGTGGTTGGACTCAATCTCCCATTCAGCCCCAGCCAGCTTGGCAAATGGGTCAAAGGTGATGGACATTGTAGCAACTTCTGGAGGACCTGAACTTGATCAACAAGGACACATGAGTGTATTTAATAAGTATTTTGTCTCATTTTGGCCAGAACTAAGATAGTAACAGATTCAGTCCATGGAATTAGATTATAGAAGTGACTACTAGACCACTAGCTTAGTCAGTTTGTATAGACCAAAATATTCACAGCATAGTCCTTTGCATGTTTACTCAGATGCAAATTCCACTTGGTTCAATGGAGCTTTTTCCCAGGTAGTGTGCCTCAATCTTAGCTTGCAATTCTCTGCATACTTAACTGGATGCAAGCCTCATTGAACTCAATGGGCAGCACCAGCCTCCAGACAGTGGCACGGCTGCCACTTACCAGGATGGGTTGGGATATGGAGGTGGTGGGATTGGGGAGGAAGGAGCATAGTCGTGGAGGCAATTTGGCATTCCCACTGGTTTGCCCACATCACCATGTTCAGCACTGCCATCCTGCTTAGCACCTGTCCCACCAGTTGCTCCTGCCAGAAGCCCTTCACACATTCCTTCGTTGTGGACTCCAGAACCAGAAATGTGCCTCACAGGTGTGAATTCTCTCCTTGGTCTCTTCTTTAGGCATAGGTGGAATGCCACAATTTTAACCACAACCCACAGTTTCAACCACAATTGCTAAAATATCAAAACAGGTAGATGTGATGGTAGGGTTGTATTACACTTCCCTTTGTGTAGGAGTAGTGACTTAATTCATATTCTTAGAGTAAAGCCAACCTTACTGTAAAGCACCACATATGTGGCCGAAATGTCTCCCAGAAACATCAAAGAAGGATGCACTCTCTTAATCTCAATGCCATTCTTAGTGTTAGACAGATACTTCATTTTGTTGAGATCTTCATTTTGTTTAGCTAAGATAAGAACTCTAATGCAGCTGAGGTGACCAAGATATGAATGAACTATCAAATAAAAGTATAGAACACACAGATTTTTATTGAAATTGAGAATAGAATAAACTTTCCTGTGAATTCTGAGGAAACGTTCTCTCCCTCTTTCTTCCTGTTCACTCTCTTTCCTTCTCTCTCTCTCTCTCTCTCTCTCTCTCTCTCTCTCTCTCTCTCTCTCTCATAGTTTTGTATAAACGTAAGTGTAAATTCTTTCTCTTGTTACATGCCTACCATCCCTGAAGCCTTGTTTGTGAAACTCCATATCGTTTCACATGCATTATTTTCTTTTTAAACATGGGAACTCGGCTCTTTTGTCAAGTACAACAAAAATATCCACAGAAGCAATGGAATGGCATTCAGGTGGCCAACATTTCTCATGCCTGTGCTGTTCCCTGCTGTTAGCATCCTGGCCTTTGCCTATTTACATTCCTTGTGCTTCGTGGACTTATATGCTTCATGAAGCAGAGATATTGCACTCCATCAATTAATGTTGCTCTTGCTAGTTTCTAATTTGTAGGTTCCCACTGCCTCTTTGTTTCCTTATTTGAATGCAATATATTTTAATTTTACAGTAAACGTCAGCTTAAATTAACATGGTTGTCCTAATGACATAATGTGACTTGAAGTTATGCAAATAACTTCTTTCCAGATATCTCTGATTAAGCTGAAGAAACCTCTTCCTAATTAGTTCTGAGATAATCAGTGAGAAATCGCACTTGATTAGATATTTTAAATGCGCATCTCAAGTCCAAAATGGCAGTCTTTCCTGCCACATGACTTTTCAGAAGCTTCTTTGAATTACTATGTCTTTGTTTTATGCAAAGCACTCTGAATGTTGTTGCCTCCTCTTACAGCCTTCCCATGGCCACATTGAGATTAATTGCTGGCTGGCTTCAATGTGTGTTAAGAATGTTAGGGAATGGAATGTTGTCTTCAACCCCCCTTAAAATATCATTGGTGGATCATCTTGGAAGTCTTACTGGCTGTGGCGGGAGAGAAGACTGCTATTGGTCTGCTGCATTGCCAGTCAGCCCTAACTGCCCATAGTATTATTGCTTTGGCAATTTCAGTGATGTTGACTTGACCAGGGAAATACAGGATGGGGATATTAAATGAGGCATTAGAAATGGGAAATGCCCCACTGAATTCAATGGGACTCGCTTCCAGGGTTAGGATTGCCGCCTCATTCCTTTGCACATTTATTCAGAAGTCCCATTGTGCTTTATGTGGCTTACTGCCTAGTAAGCGATTCAGAGAAATGCACTCTGAACCATCGTAGCAGGGAGTTGTAGTAATGGAAGAACTTAATCTGATGAATTTTTGCCTGTTAAAGCTATCCAGAAAAAGCTGGGAATTCGTCACATGCAACATCCACCCCCAGCCTTCCCATTCCCTTCACTTTTTAAAAACACTGATAACAGCACCATAGACTGTTGTTCAGATGGTGCCTGGAGTCAAAACCCAACCTTATGTATGGGGTTTACATGGTAATCCTATGCAAATCTACTCAGAAGTACGCTTCACTGGTTTTAATGGAGCCAGCATCCTAGCAAGCTGATGGGTAATCAGAAGGGTACCATCGTTCTCAACCATCACCACCACATCGCCATGGTAGGGAAGCTAGGGAACATGTATATTTTATTCATCTTTCATTTGTCATTAAAGTCCTCAGAATGCAAATGCAAGCTTCAGCAAAGTTATTAATTATGTAATATTTGCAGCTTGCTTTGAAAAATAAATAAATCCAGTGTCAATGCATGCCATTTACATCTGCATGAACTCAGTCCGGTCCTGACAACTAGGAAATATGCAAACAGCAGCAATTTCTTCCCCCTTTGCTGTCAGAATTCTCTGACACGCCTGAACAGAGGCCTTTTGCTGTTTGGTACTAATATGTTCAATATTGCATTGTACAGGATGTGGGTGGAGGAACAGCATTAAACATTCACAAATGTCTCAATGCTTAATGCTTCCAGATCAGCTTTCAAGGGCGAAAGACAGCACCCTAAAGTCAACTCTCTGTCCTACTCAGTCTGCCTTTATTCCAGTAACTGCCAGATGAGGCTTGGAATGGTAACCCAATTTACAGGACAGACTTATTCAGAGGAAGTGGGTCTAACAATTAGCTCCTATGGCAAACCATCACTTTAGTTTACCTAACAATAATATAATGTACCTAGATAGATAGATAGATAGATAGATAGATAGATGATAGATACTTTATTGTCATTGTACATAGTACAACGAAATTGAATGCCATCCCATAAAAAGCAAAACAAAAACACAATTACAGCCACACACACACACACACACACATACACCCCCATCACAACTCCCCAAGATCATATTATTTAGTTATAGCATTTAAGATGGTTATAGCTCTTGGATAGAAACTGTTTTTTTAATCTATTCGTTCTTGATTTAATTGTTCTGTATCTCTTGCCCAAAGGCAACGGTGCAAAAAGACTATATCCAGGATGAGATTAATCTTGCAAAATAGTATTTGCTTTTTTAAGGCAACGGGAATTGTATAGTTCTTCCAGAGATGGGAGAGGATGACTGATAATCTTTTGGGCTGTGTTATGACCTTCTGGAGCACTTTCCTGTCCATGACTGTGCAGCTGGAAAACCAAGCACAGATACAGTATGTGAGAATGCTCTCTATGGAGCTTTGGTAGAAGGACACCAGACAAAAAACAAACAAAAAAAACCGCACATATGCTTACTAAGGTTCATCAGAACATAAAATAATAGCATTGATAACAGCAGGGCATCAAGGTTACACAGAAGGCAAATTACATCATGACTTATACAACATACATAAGAAGTTTAATCAAATAAGATATAGGAAAAATAAAAGGATAAATGACAACAAAGTACACACACACACACACACACACACACACACACAGGAGCATTATATATAGCTATAAACATAATTATGCCAAGCCACTCATTTGGTTTAAGAATATTTTGTTTTAATAGCTACATTTCAAGCAAAGAACATGACTGAAACCTGCCCCCCTCCCATCAACATCAACACTTTAACTGGTTTTGACCATCTCAGCAGTTTCTTTTTACAATCAGAGAATAACATAGTTGGAAAGGATTCCAAGAGGCCATTTAGTCCAAACTCCAATCTTATAGCAATAGGCTTCCAATTAAGTAGGGAGTTCCCCAAGTACACAGAAACCTTCTGAGGAGGACATGGGGTCAGAGAGATAAAGCCCCATGTCGTGTACCCTATCATTAAATTATCATCTTTCTGTGCAGGGCTTGTATACTGGTGGTGGTATGCTGTGATTTGGTGTTGCTTTGTTGTGGCAACATGGACTGATTATTTTAATTTTCTATCTTCCATGGAAGTCAATATATATATATGCCATTTTGTGAAATGTAGTCAGTTTAGTACATTTATCTAGGATATGTAGAGAATTGCTTACTTTCATAAGTTGCAAAATCTAGCACAGAAAGTATATTGCAAGTATTATACTAGTATGCTAATTGATATCTGTATTGCTTTAAAGTTGGGTTAAACACACGGAAAAACAATTATGAAAGGCTACAAATATGATCAGAAATAGATTGTCCCTGAAATATGTAGTTAGCTCCCTCCTTTGTAAATTAATCAGCAGTTATGAAAAATCTTAACATTAATATCTTCTCCCAGTGAAGCTAGCCCAGTCAATCTTCGTCTTGGGAGCATAGTTCTTGGGTAGATAGGATTTTGGAAGGTGATTCGCTTTCGACAGTACTGCATGCAAAAAGATGGACAGTTGAAACAGGAAAAAGAATTGGAAAAAATAGATTAAATACATTTAAGAAATGAATCGCTCCCTTCAGAATGTCTCCAGATCTGCAGACTTGAATAATATTTGTTCTTTTTGACTAGTTAAATCTAGGAAAATTAGCATAACCTATGTGGAAACCAAGGATGAATTTTGATTGGGAGAAAAGTTTTTGTTGTTTTTAACTTCATTTAAATATTTCTGTTCTTACTTCCCTGCCTGAAATCACTGAGCTGGAGATGATTTGGTTTATACTTGCTACTCTATATGCCTTTCCCCATTTCTAAACCCTTTCCTTTTATTCAATTTCAGCAAGATTTCTCTTATCTTAAAGCACTACTTTCTAATATCTCTGCACCAATCTTGGTCTCCAATGCAATCTCCTCAATTCTTTTTCTTCCTTTTTTTATGTCTGGGATTTGCTGCAGCACAGCCATTAATTCCAGGATCTGCTCTCTGTTTCAAGATCAGTGAAAGCCAAGACTTTATAGCCTTACTTTGGCTTCATCACATGTCCTGATGCCTTATTTAATCCAGGACATTTCATCCTAAAACCCAGATAATGTTTGGAATTTTTACTGTAGAGAGTATGTTGTAGTTCCTCTGCTGTTAAAAATAGCTACTTTCGGCTACTGTGGCTGAAATCAATGGCTCAGCTCCCAATGATTTTAGTTGCAGCTGACCTTTGGTGAACATAGACTAATGTACTAAGCTGAAATCATTAAGGAGTACTTCTTAAACATAAGCTGAAAAATGGCTGCTCTGGTGTTTTTAATACAGATGCTTAAATTTACTGTCACTTTTTAAAACGCCGAATGAGACCATTCTTCTAAGTAAGTCAGTTCTTTTGAGAAGAAATGGTCCAACAAGCAATTGTTACAAAAGAACTGCAGAGTGTTAAATGTTAACATTCTGTTAATGGTGAATTGGACCTGGTATGCAATTTCTTGAGCTTTTAGTTTCACACCACATCACATTCTTCATGAATTATAACCAACCTTCTATCCTGTTGCCAGTAATTCAGGAACCAGAGAATACTCTCAAATGTGCAAAGCAAGGGTACAACGTAGCCAGAGCTAAGCACTTTACGGCTGCTGTTCCTTGTCCACTTATCTGAGAGTCAGCCAGATACTTACAAGTGAAGACGTGTATACCATTGCATTTTCATACCCATCTGACTTAAATTAGATGAACCAGTTCAGGCATGTGGATAAACCAAAGATTGTATATAGGGTAAAATTATTAAATCTGTAGGACATGAGATTCCCACCATTTCTTCATTACTTGGCTCTTGTACCTTTGACAGCTGTCTTTCAGCCAGAAAGAAAATAAGTAAAACTTCCTCATCATAAAGCATCATGCCAAGGATGGTTGGGTGGAAATACCGTATATTCCGGCATATAAGATGACTGGGCATATAAGACGACCCCCACCTTTTCCAGTTTAAATTTAGAGTTTGGGATATACTCGCTGTATAAGAAATATGACGACCCCCGCTGTATAAGACGACCCCCGACTTTTGAGAAGATTTTCCTGGGTTAAAAAGTAGTCTTATATGCAGGAATATATGTAAGTAAATAAGCATCGTTACCTTGTGTGTGTTCCTATGGCCCTGAAAGAAAGAGACAGGGAAGCGAAGGTCTCCAATAATCCCTTTGTTGATCTTCAGCCCTATATACCACTTCAGCCACTGGGGCACATATCATATCCAATTTTTCTTTTCTTTTTGAGCACCCACAACATCCATGGTTACCTATAGGTAAAGGTAAAGGGACCCCTGACCATTAGGTCCAGTCATGACTGACTCTGGGGTTGCGGCGCTCATCTCACGTCATGTACAGCTTCCAGGTCATGTGGCCAGCATGACAAAGCCGCTTCTGGTGAACCAGAGCAGCACACCAAAACACTGTTTACCTTCCCACCAGAGCAGTACCTATTTATCTACTTGCACTTTGACGTGCTTTTGAACTGCTGGAGCTGGGACCGAGCAACGGGAGCTCACCCCGTCACAAGGATTAGAACCGCCGACCTTCTGATCAGCAAGTCCTAGGTTTAACCCACAGTGCCACCTGCGTCCCCTTGGTTACCTATAAACCATGGCCAAAGAACCCCTGAATTCTAACACTTCCTCATATTTTCTTCTTGAGGCCAGATTCATGTAATCCTTTGGCACTAAGGTTTGGTGGGTTCTTTGCTGCAGAAGCCTAATCTTTCTCCAGCTTTTAATCAAGATTATACTATATCAAGCAATGTGGTACATCTAATGTACACCACTACATTTTTGCCATTTAAGGGTCACAGACATGTTAGATGGGAGATCCTTAAGTAGAGCTTCCAATATTTTTATTTAAACTTTAATATAGGTACAGGAGAATCCAAATTTCATTGGACCCCTGGTGCTGTGGGATGAGGGGAAAGAGTGTTTACTGTGACAGGTCTGGTGGATTTTCCTATTGCTGGATGGGTCCTCTGACTTTGTCTTTTGCATCAGGACTCCTGGTTTTACTTAGGCAAGTGGTGTGTTCAGCCCTTGCAAACTTTTATCAGGGAACATGCTACCTTGTAAACCAAAAGAGACAAGATCCTGCTTCCAGGGAGTCTACAATCTAAAACAGATGAAAGGCAAGGGTTAGGACAACAGAGGAAAAAGGGTATGTGGCACTTCAGTGAGTGCCAATAAGTGCTCTTGTTTTGGATTATTGAGGTGTGAGACGTCCCCATCACCTCAATGAAATGAATTGCTGGTTGACTTCAACATGTGTCAATGAATGTGATGTCTTTTTCAATCCCTCTGCAAAATTGCTGCCATATTCTGAAGAGCAAAAAAGAGGACACATTTGCCGACTTCTACTTTTAAATATGGCTCGCTATGACGACTCTACCCATGAAAAAGAGGATGTGTCCTGGAAAAAAGAGAACACATGGCAGCCCTAATGACATGGCGTTATCTTGTCTCACTAGGTGTGAAGATAAAGAGGTCTCCTATGGTATTACCAGACAAACTTAATTGCCAATAATACTGCTTAGGAAAATCCATTGAAGTTGAATGGACCTGGCGAAGATAGAATGGGGATATTAAAAGTGGGAGAGAGGAACTGTACAACCCCTACTTCTTTTATAAGAGGCATAACATAGCTTGCTTCCTTTCCCCAAAGTTTTATCTATTCATAAAGGTAAAGGTAAAGGGACCCCTGACCATTAGGTCCAGTCGTGACCGACTCTGGGGTTGCGCGCTCATCTCGCATTATTGGCCGAGGGAGCCGGCGTATAGCTTCCAGGTCATGTGGCCAGCATGACAAAGCCGCTTCTGGCAAACCAGAGCAGCGCACGGAAACGCCGTTTACCTTCCCGCTGTAGCGGTTCCTATTTATCTACTTGCATTTTCACGTGCTTTCGAACTGCTAGGTTGGCAGGAGCTGGGACCAAGCAACGGGAGCTCACCCCGTCACAGGGATTCGAACCGCTGACCTTCTGATCAGCAAGCCCTAGGCTCAGCGGTTTAACCCACAGTGCCACCTGGGTCCCTATTATCTATTCATAGATGTTGCCTATCTACCTGTTTTTATTACAAGAAACAGAAGTGGGACAGAGGGCATTGCCAAAGCGGATAGGGTTAAATATCTGTTCTGGAGAGAGGCATGAAACTAGGGCCATCTTAAGCTGCTCCTCCCCGACGCCGCCATGCCGTGCCTTCTGCTTCTCGCCCGGCACAAGCAGGACCGGCAACGGTGTCGCTGGACTCGCGCTCTGCCGGGCTGCCAGCTGTGGTCCGCCTCTGCCTGCTTGGCCAAAGTGGCTATGCGGTGCTGCCATCCAGGGAGCCCTGGCTGCCGTGCCGACGGGAGGCTCGCGGCCAGCTTCCCCGCAACGGCGCCCGCAGCCCGAGAAGAGGTGGGCAAAGGCGGGGCTGCCGATGGGGCTTGAGGGCGGTTCCTCCGGCAGGGAGGAGGCTCCAGGCATGGCGCGGCATGGTGGAGGCACCCTCCAAAGCGCTCTCCAGAACTTGGTGCCATGGCGCCTTGCGCCAGTAGCCTCTATAGCTAAGACTCCCTTGCATGAAACATACCCTGCTGAGAAAGACAAAATACTTGCTTGGTTGGATTCTCTGGATCCTTCCCTTCAGTGTAAAACAATTCCAGGGGGGCTTACAAAAGTGTAAGGTACTTTACATTTGCATTCATATTCAAAACCATCAGCAGTACAATCTCTCAAAGATAAAACATAAAAAGAATGGTTCTAAGTATTAGCACAACTATATAAAAATAAATAAAAGCTAGATTTCATCTCTATTGCATAAGGCATACCCAACATCCAGCCTAGTCCAAGATGAGAATACAGTGGAACCTCTGATTACGAACTTAATTCATTCCAGAGGTCTGTTCTTAAGTTGAAACCGTTCTTATCCTGAGGTGCGCTTTTGCTAATGGGGCCTCCCGCTGCATATGATTTCCGTTCACATCCTGGGGCAAAGTTCGCAACTAGGAGCAGCTACTTCTGGGTTAGCAGAGCTCGTAACCTGAAGCATACGTAACCAGAGGTACAACCCACAAATAAAGAATGAGGTGTATCATCAGGACACCTTCCTAGAAAGCACCCTGATGCAGAAGGTCAGCTGTGCCCTCACACGAAGGAAAAACTGCCATTGCCCAATTCTATATTGCCCATCAAAAGGTACTCTGAGAATGTCTAGATATTAAAATGGCTATTTCATGATTTTATTGTCAGACAATGAAATAAAATCGCTTTTACAACCCGTAAAATAAAAATGAATTATACAAGGTTCCTTTCCCCGAGACTGACTAAGAAATATTGTGCTCTTTTGGTCAGTGTGCTTCACACTAAAAGAAAATAAATGAAGTGTGGGGGGAGACAATCAACAGCAAACACTTCTCTAAACATTTGTTATATAACAAGGTCATCTTAAGAGACTGGAAAGGACACAATCTTCCCCTAATTAAGTAGCTCCTGCAAAAACTCTTTGTGATGCTTCCAAGATTTTATTTTGAGGACAATAAATTTGCAGTGCATATTCATTCTGCTCCTATTATAAAGCATAATTAGAAGAACAAAGGTTAAGACCAACGTATTATCCAGAAAGATCTTGTGCCAGTACTACAGTTTCCTCAGGCACTGGTGACTAGTCAAGATTAATTAGTTTGATGACCTACAAAGGATATTTTTCTCCATTTCCATTAGCTGTGCTTGGCAATGCCAAGAGTCAACAGTTGAAAATGAGTCAGACTTTACTTTCTTCATTGCTGCCTTCAAAATTCTAACTTGTCTTCCTAAGATTATATCAAAGGGATAGATGAATATGAATTATGTCTTTTCAAGAGGCTATTATAAGAGGAAAATAATTAACAAGGTATGTTACAAATGGATTGCACATGTTCTGCATACAGAAAGTTCCATGTTCACATCCTGAATTCTGGAAATGCCTGCCTGGGACTCTGGAGAGCCACAGTTAGTCAGAATAGATAGCACCAGGCTAGGCAGACAAATTTGGCCCCATCTACACTACAGTGGTACGTCTGGTTATGAACTTAATTTGTTCCGGAGGTCTGTTCTTTACCTGAAACCGTTCTTAACCTGAGGTACCATTTTAGCTAATGGGGCCTCCCGCTGCCGCCATATTGCTGGTGCACAATTTCTGTTCTCATCATGAGGTAAAGTTCTTAACCAGAGGTAACTACTTCCGGGTTAGTGGAGTCTGTAACCCGAAGTGTTTGTAACCCGAGGTGTTTGTAATCCGAGGTACTACTGTATATATTTAGAGCAGCATCATACTTTATGTGGACCCTCCACAAGAGGTCCAGAGGGGGCAACACAAGAATGGGCCTCTTCTTCAGTGGCTCCCCATTTGTGGAATGCTGTCCCCAAGGAGGCTCACATGGCACTTTCATCACATATCTTTAAGCTCCAGGCGAAAACAATCCTCAATAACCAGACCTTTGGCTGATTACAAATGTGTTTATTTGAGAGAATTATTGGTTTTTTTCTGTTTGTTTGTCTTTGTTACGTTATGTATTTTGTAGTTTCATTTTGTATTTTTATGCAGTTTGCCCTGTGATCTCTGGATGAAGTTCTGTATATAAATAAAAAAACTAAAAAAATAAATACCACTGTAAACAATCATGGCTTCTCCAAAGAATCCTGTGAACGGAGTTTGTTAAGGGTGCTAAACGTTGTTAGGAGACCCATGTTCCCCCCACAGAACTACAATTTTGGAGTGGTTTAACAATCAATTGCTCTCAAACTCAGGACGCAAGGAAGAAACGTGCTAAGAGGAAGACACGCTTGGCAAATCCACACCGTGATCAACTCCCGCCCAGAAACCAATGTCCCCACTGTGGAAGGACGTGTGGATCCAGAATTGGCCTCTACAGTCACTTATGTACTCATTGTTAAAACCATGTTTATGGAAGACAATCTTACTCGGCTATGAGTGATCACCAAAGAAGAAGAAGAAGAAGCTCTTCCCATGGAATTCTGGGAATTGCAACTCTCTGATGAGAATAGGTGGTCTCTTAACTAATTCAAAATTAGTCAGAATGGTTGTATGCTATGTCCCTTCCTCACCCATTGAGAAAAATGGGCTACTCACCATAATTTGCCTGTTCAGAAATTTCACTCAAAAGTAAACATAAGGTGGCATGATCCATTTGCACGGTCCATTATGTAGATTCCCCTGTGGCATCTCAGAATGATACTTTCATGCAACCTTTTCAAATAAAATACCCCAGTAAGGCTCAGCAAGGCATTCTTTTTCTCTAAAGCAATTGTCCACCAGTTCCTCCACCCCCCTTTCTTACCTAGGCCGTGTATTCTGCCATTTCTACTGTAGAGCACTCCAACATCTAACTTGTTTAACAAAACAAAAAAGGAAAATAAACAAAGCTGCCATGCTGTGGCTGAACAGGAAATTATGTCAATGCACAGTTCAAGCTAGCATTACTTTAGTGCTTGGAGTAAAAGTCAGGTTTTTTCCTCACTGTTAGAAAAGGTCCTAGGAGGGTCTCGGGTCCCCCCACCCCCCGGAGCAGCATTTTCAGTGTTGAAGGATTTTCACAGATTATTTTCTCCCTTTTTAATGCTGCCTTTTCCAGGTAGCTAAATAAACTTTGAATAGGTTTTGGACCCTTTGGCCATGCTTTATGTTTACTACGTCTTGTTCTTCAGGTAGGAAAATTGGAACAGAAGTTGTGTGTAAGAACTAGCCAGCCTCCTCTGAGGCCTACAAAGGTTGCTCCTGACAATGACATACAGCGTGGTAAACAAACCTGTCTAGATTTGAAGGAGGCTGCAGGGCTCAGTTTAACCACCGTGTACTACTCAGAAATGACAAATGGAGATTTTGAACCAGCAAGAGTTATGCAGCAGGGGCCAGGAAACTAGTTGTTTGCCACTTAAGACATTTCCTCAGCCTTTCATCCCTGAGCATTTTACCTAAATCTAGCTCATGTCAACAGTAAAATGAGCACTGAGGCTTTACAACACAATCTTGGTGCTTATTTGCCTCTAATGACAGCACAACATTTTCAGCAGAATCTGTTTGCTCATAGAAATCTTTTTTGGCAGATTGGATTTGGCTAATCTGAGGCAAAGAAGGAATAGATTTCACAACCTTGCAACTAATAAAATTCTCAATCTCATTTATAATATTGTAGAAACACTTCATTTAAACTGCATAGCTGTTTCATTGGTCTTCAAAATACATTAAATTAGCATTGACATCAATGCAGAAAGAAATTGGGATTCCTCTTCTCTTTCACGGATAATTCATGGAAAGAAGCATGGTCTGAATTACCAGTATATTTCTCATCTCTTTTATTGCTCTGCACTTTATTCTATATTTTATTGCAGATTTGTTTCTCTTACATTGGTACCAATGTATAATCTGTCTCTCTCTCTCTTTTGATCCATTAATCTCTTTGAAGTTTGGAGGTTCTACAGAAGTTCTAAACATGTAGGGGTTCCCTACATGAAAGTGTCCTTTACACTTAAGAAAACAGGGAAGCCATCATATTCAGCAGTTCTATTTTGGTATTACAAGTCTGATTCATACTTTACCCAGATTATGTGGTAGGTCCCAAGAAATTTCTTCCATATGGTGGGACTCCAAAATGCAACCATAGCATATGCATTTGCTTATTTTCCACATTTTATATTCTGCCCTCCAACAGAACCACATTCCTAGGGCACCTTATAGTAAAAATGAAATGCACACTAAAACAACACAGGACAACAACAAATCAAATCAAATCAGTTTATTTCAGCTTTAAGCTCACACAGGACAACACCACATAATAACCACAGAGCAGAAGAACACAAAATAAAGCACACTGCCCAGAACTGTTTAAAAAGGCTTTCAAAGCCTGGGAAAATAAAAAGGACTTTTCTGTGTAACGGGGCAAGCCTCCCTGTGGAGGGTATTCTAATGATGGCTCCTTCTCCATTCACCCACTTTAAAAGGTAAGGGACCCAGAGAAGGGTCTCAGATGGTGACTTCGGTGAATGGACCAACTGGTACAGTAGAAGATGGCTGAATAAATGTCTGATTGCAAGGCAAGTAGGGTATTAAAAGGGAAACACCAGCACATGTAAGTAGAAACTGGGTTGAAATTGTTTCTGCACAAAAGAGAGATGATTCTGTCAATTGATGCCTATTAGCTATGTAGCAGCTGTGCTTTGAAATATTTACAAACCCACATACAATGCATTGCCATAGGACTGCTGGTGCTCCTGTGAGACATTCCCATTCTGCCCCAATAACCGATGCAATTGAACCTCACATATGTTAGAGCGTAAGACAGAGTCTGACCATATAGAAGGTGCTCAGTTTTGTGGCACCACATTCCTTAATTGTTGCACAATTAAGAGGCACTACCAGAGGCGTAGCGTGGGGGGGGGCACATTTTTGACATACACATGAAGTTACATATGAAGCCATTCTAATTTGTCATTCCCCATCATGTGAAGACAAATAGTTAAAATGTAAGGTGTCTGAAGCATCATGGCGAAATTAACAGAACTTGCCACCCTCTTCTACATCAATGAGCTTTAAAAGTGTCGCATTCTTGTTTGCTGACACTTGTAGCAGAATGCTTGCATTTGGCAAAATCTGCCAGTATTGGACACACTAAGGGAACCAGGCATGTTATTTGTTGTTGTGAACTCTCCTTTTTATTCTTTACTCATCCTGTTGCCATAGAAATGAATTCAAACACCAAACACTTTTTTCTTCTTCCTGACTTAAAGGCCACTCATTCCATTTAGTTCCAGAGATTCGCCATCAATTGTGGGGTGGGGGTGGGGACTGAAGTAAAACAATGCACTGGGCTGTTTAATAAAAAGAACCTTGATTTGCACAAGGCTGTGAGTGAATCAAACTGAAAAGCCCTGGGAAAAAGGTGAATCTGTGCACCAGAAGATTGCCTGCCTCTCCCTATTATTAGGTACAAAAATAGAATGGCTCTTGTAAATTGCTGCTAACCTCATCTCCAACAAACCTGACAGGAGGAAGAGCATGCTGGGTAAGCTATTTTGATATTTAGAAAATTAGGCTTTAAAGAAAAATGTGGTGAGACCTCAAATTTATGCCACAAAGTGAGACAAAAGAAAATAGCTCCCTCATCTGCAGTCTATAAACGGATACTAAAGAATTCCGTGAGCTAAATTAAATGCAATGTGCAGGGATGTTCTTATGAGATTTCACCACTTTTACCTGCGGTGTTAATAGTGTCAGTGTCACTTCACATGAATTATTTTCCTACATAGATTTCATTCTGTAAGAAAACAGACTGTAATAAATGTCAAAGACTCTTTAGCATTTTGCCCACTGAAGATCATGCGTGTGCTCTTACATGAGAGTTATATGGGCCATATTCACACCATATATTTAAAGCACTATGGTATCACTTCACACTGCAATGGCTTTCCCCAAAGGATTCTGGGAACTACAACTGTTCCTGGACAGGGATATAACAGGGGTCAGCAAACTTTTTCAGCAGGGGGCCAGCCCACTGTCCCTCAGACCTTGTGGGGGGCCGGACTATATTTTGAAAAAAAATATATGAACAAATTCCTATGCCCCCAAAATAACCCAGAGATCCATTTTAAATAAAAAGACACCTTCTACTCATGTAAAAACACCAAAAAACAACAGGCAGGCCCCACAAATAACCCAGAGATGCATTTTAAATAAAATGACACATTCTACTCATGTAAAAACATGCTGATTGCCAGACTGTCCATGGCATAGCTGCCAAGTTATCCCTTTTTTAAAGGGATTTTCCCTTATGCTGAATAGGCTTCCTCGCGAGAAAAGGGAAAACTTGGCAGCTATGGTCCATGGGCCAGATTTAGAAGGCGATTGGGCCGCATCTGGCCCCCGGGCCTTAGTTTGGGGACCCTGAGCTTAAGGCTAGATTACTCGAATGCACTCTATGTGGGCTGCCCTTGGGTCTGGTTCAGAAGCTCCAGCTGGTGCAGAATGTTGTGGCCAGATTGCTGATTGGAGCTTCTGGTCAAGAACATATGACACCATTGTTAAAACAGCTGCACTGGCTGCTCTTGTATTGATTTACAAAACTCTGAACAACTTGGTTCAGGTTCTTTTTCCCATAAGCCCCACCCCCCACCCCAGGAAAAAAACAGGAAATTTCAGATTTAATCCAATGAGAGTTTCTGAGAGTCACTGCATTTCTATTTATGACACAGAACAGTTAGTTTGTAAGGGATTGTGGGAGTAATTTAATCCCTTTTCTTGTACTGGTCAGGATTTCCATGCCAGGAATACTTCTTATTCCTCATAAAACAGAGATCTGTTTAATTAGACATCAGGAATAAATAGAATGGGAATAATCAATATGAATATAATAAAGTTCAACCTGCAACTCACTCCAAATAATCATCTGCCTATTTCTGTTCTACTAAATGGGAAACGGTATAGACTTTCATGGTTTTGCCTCAGCAGTAGTGTGTGGCTTGTAAGCCACAAAAGCAGGTTTTTACTATTCTCCTCCTGGAGATGATTCTGTGAATTCTTGTTTTTCCGTAGTGGAGTTCCAGTGTCTTTAATAGCTGCACAATAAGAATAAATGAATCTCACACCCTTCAATCTCCATGCTAGTAAAAACTGTAGCTGTTGGCTATTTGCCTACTGCATATCTGTTAAATGCACACAGGGAACTCACAAGGCATATCTATCATCTATCTATCTATCTATCTATCTATCTATCCATCTATCATCTATCTATCTATCTATCTATCTATCTATCTATCTATCTATCTCTATCATCTATCTATCTATATCTATCATCTATCATCATCTGTTGTGATCTTTTGAAGGATTGAATGAAAGCTCTTCATTTAAGAAAATTAATTCATTTTTTAAAGACAGAGAAACATATCCCATAGTAGGTAGCTAACCAAATATGCATTATCTGGAGCATGGTTTTGGGCTCGTTGCAAAATATACCGTATGTTGACACAGAAAGATGGGCAAGAAAGTCTAGAATATTCTGTATTACTGCTGCAGGACATTGACTGTGAGAATTCTACATTATACCATGCCTAGGCATAAACAAACTTGCTTTGTAAATTACTGCATTCCTTTATTCAGCCACTCACTCATCTATTTTCAGTATTGGAAATGGAAATAACTATCAAGGCTCTAGCAATATGTGCCAAGATTTCTATTACCATTTCCAATATTCAGCATTATTACACATTATAAGAACCCAAGCCTACATGTCAAATTGCCACAACATCTAGTAATGAGTTTGTCTTGTTAGTTTTGTCAAGAAAGTGTGCTCCAAAAGTATGCTTTGCTAGATATGTTCATTTTTTAAAAAAAAATCTGCATTAAAAATAAACGGAGCTACATGACAGTAGTGAATCTATTTCCAATCTATTTGACCTACTACTTTGTATAAACTAGGGCTTGGGGGACCAAGCAACAGCCATAATAGCAGAAGCAATTAGGCAAGGATGCTTGGGACCTATGGAAAGTAAATGTATAATGAAGGGAGCCATTCTAAAATGGTGGGGGATTCTATATAAGGCTGCTTCCCCTGAAACTCAGAGCCATTTTGCTTTGAGAGCTTCCCTCCCACCCTTGGGTTAGAGCCTTCACTGAGCAATTTTGGGTTGCTGATTGACAGGGCCAGAAATGAATTTTATTTCACTCAACCTGATTGATGCTTGGTTGGGTATTTCCCCGCCCTTTCCTCAGTGAAATTACGGCTTTCCTTTGTTAGGCAGAAGAACATTGTGTCATGGCTAAAAATTGGCCGCTGTTTCTTTAATGCTAAAAGAACTAACTCAGCATGAGTCAGCGGCCTACAATGACTCATGCAACCTTTCAACTAATTGTACCTGTATATAGAGAGTGGTCAATGTTAGTGCTGGTGGCTGGGTTGGTTGGTGAAAGCTGGTAGTGGTGATGTGTGTACAATTGGTCGGTCGTTGACACATTGTTTGTATGAGGGCGGAAATGGCATTGGGCAGGATCAGCATAGTATAAGAGGCCCCCATAAGGGGCCTGAGGTGAGGATTGACCACAGCAAACCCAAGCTTGGGCTTGGTATCTGCCTGTTTGGAATCTACACCCTAGTCCCCTAGTAAGACCTTGCTTGCTTGGCTTGCAGCACAGCAATGGCCGACTGTCATGGTACAGGTTTGGAGCAGTCCAAAACCAACAGATCCATTCCATCAACATGGGGCTTGTGGAATGATGAACTTATGCTAGGACCCAATGCCATGCTACTTTTCTTGATGTCTGGATTGTCGATTCATGCAGCCTTTTAAGGACTCAGACTCCAAATCCTTCCAAGGAAACCAGTAGTGGCTAGAAATTAATCTGAATCTGATGTACACCCCAAGAAAATATTTCTTTGGTTCAGAAAAGGGAACGTATTAGTATGGACATGGTATTTATCCTTTCTTCGGGGATACTTCAGAAATCTGCTTTTCATTAATTTTAATTTAGATAAACCCAACAGATACTCTCATGATGTGCCAAAAGACTTCCCAAAGCTACAAATCTCTGAATTCCCCTCCCCCCCAGCTTCCCATTTGTGTGATGATGTGATGATACTTCTAACTGCACAGGAGAATGTTATGCAGGAGCTGCAAGGAATGAAAGACAGGCCATTAAAGGCTCTCCCATGAGGATAAAAGCAGACAAAAAAGAACCTACATTTTTATTCTTTATGGGAATGGGAACCTTGTACCTCAGAAGATGAAATTGGAAGGGAGCTATCAAAAATACATTCGCCCAGGCAAGTCATCCATAAATTCTAACTAGTATCAATGGAGTTCACTCCTTGAAGTGCAGTAAGAAACAGCGAAACATGGAAAAACTCCTATACAGTAACTCTTTTTCTCTGCTTTGAAGTGAGAGTTCATGCTGGAACTCACAGATCAAATACCTTTTAATTTGAACAACCTGGACCCTTAATCTGTAAAATCTGCTTTCGGGTATATTTCTAACTTTTTAAAATAAATCTGTCTAAGATTAGGATTCATTTCCCCAACAATAAAATAAAGAAGAAACATCACACATTCTTATTTATCGTTCTCAGAAAGCTTTTTTTTTAAAAAAAGAACTTATATCAGTTTCCTTCCCACAGACAGATACCCACAGATCTTCCCACTTGGTTCAACATTTTCTGTAATTTTGATTTTTCCTTCCCATAACAGCAGAATTGCACCAGTTTCCATCCTGCCTGCGAACTGTTGAATTAGCAAATGGAGTATGTGAGTGAGGGGTAGTGATGGGTGGGTCTGTCAATTTCAATTCCTCATTTTTCCAGTCTGCACTTCTTCACATTTCCATATCAGTTTGCAGGGTTTTGCTTTTTAAGGTTTTCATGAAAATCCGCCAGTATTTTAGCATGAATTTCTTCCAATAGTCATGTTTGCTTGCAATTTTGCCTAATGTGCACATTTATTTGCAATTCAATTTTCCCTGAAATAATGCATTTTTGTATAATAATAGTAATTATTTATTTATTTATACCCTGCCCATCTGGCTGGGTTTCCCCAGCCATTCTGGGCAGCTTCCAACAGAAAAATAAAATACAATAATCTATTAAACATTAAAAGCCTCCCTAAACAGGGCTGCCTTCAGATGTCTTCTAAAAGTCTGGTAGTTGTTGTTTTCTTTGACATCAGATGGGAGGGCGTTCCACAGGGCAGGCGCCACTACCGAGAAGGCCTCTGTCTAGTTCCCTACAACTTGGCTTCTTGCAACGAGGAAACCGCCAGAAGGCCATCGGTGCTGGACCTCAGTGTCCGGGCAGAACGATGGGGGTGGAGATGCTCCTTCAGGTATACTGGACCGAGGCCATTTAGGGCTTTAAAGGTCAGCACCAACACTTTGAATTGTGCTCAGAAACGAACTGGGAGCCAATGGAGATATTTGAAGACCAGTGTTATGTGGTCTCGGCGGCCGCTCCCAGTCACTAGTCTAGCTGCCGCATTCTGGATTAGTTGTAGTTTCCGGGTCACCTTCAAAGGTAGCCCCACATAGAGCGCATTGCAGTAGTCCAAGCTTTCAAATTACTTTCAAATATGCATTTTTATGAGCACTTTACTCCATTATGTGATTTTTTGTACAATCTGCTTGCTTGGAGAACAGCTTTGCAAAATTCAGAGAAATGCAAATTTGTAAGGATGGCTTGTACTTCAATATTGAAAGTGATTTGCACTGAGAGAGAGAGAGAAAAGCTTCTGTGGAGAGGTTGGAAGAAGGCAAGACATGGGCAAGGAGAGCCCCATGGTAGTTACCAATGCACCAATTTTGCCCCTGAACCTTTAGTAACAGGAATTTCCCAGCACAAATAATAGAATTGTAGAGTTAGAATGATCGCTGGCATATACTTGACAGGGCTTCTGGGCCTTTTTTATAGTAAAGTCCCAACAACCATGGTAAATTGCAATTCCCAAATGTATTTCTGTTGGGTATTGCTGCTAAAGCATTGTGACCTAATTAATCCCTTCATTCCCCAGTCACTGATGCTGGAAGGACCCTGATTGCTGCTGGAAGGTAATTTTTTTAGAAGAGGGAAGGTCCAGGATTGCTCACAAGCAGGGAGAACACAAATGGAGGGCAGATTCTAAAGACTGAAGGAGAAGAATTCGGAATAGGCCAAGTCCTTGAAATATTTCCGAGAATACTTGAGAAAAAACCAACCCATTTCTGTGGAGTCACTGAGAATGCTCCGAAAGAATAAACCCATTACAACTGAAATGTGAGGCAGAGGAAGTTTTCCCACCAACAGTGTATACTTATCGAACCCTTTTCATTTTCAACAGTAAAAACCGATTGCTTATCACATCATCGCTAGTCCTACTTTGTTGCATAGTGATATGGCACTATGCCAGATTAACCATATTTCAGAATTAAATACTGTAATGGAAAATAATAAAATTATTTAAAATACCAGATATGCGTCTAGATACACTGTTCAAATCAGGCTCTACTAGAATCTGAATGCAGGCACCTAGAATAGATTGTTGGAAACCTTTTAACGCATGAGAAATTGGCAAGAATTTGTATTCCTCCTTACTTTTGAGAACTCAAAATCAATTACAGGTCACACACCACTAGTTAAAGACAAAGCTCCTCTCTTTCCTAATATAATCCCCTGAGTTGATCTTTGGTCAAACTGTGAAAATAATTTTATGTTCCAGCACTTCATCCGAGCTTTAACATTTAGCTGGATATATTTATGTTCTGCTATGAACATCACAATGAACTGAGCATGTTTGCCTACACATTCTCTCTGCTTAAATTTACCCTGTGGAAACAGAGAGCAACAGGTTACCTCCATTTGAGGGGGAAAAACCTGTTCTTGGAATGTCAGAAAATAAAAAATATATCTGTGTGTGTGTGTAGGGGGCGGGGAACCATTCAAATCTATCACAAATTGATCAAGATTGCCTACTTGTGTATTATTTGTAGTCCTGAGGAATTTGATATTATTCACTTAAATGTAGTATTACTTACAAAGTAAAATGTTGCTCCTGGGAACTCTGTTGTTTCTAGCATGGCAATATGTAAAAGAGGGAGAGGGCTTCTGCTTCTTTAATAGTACTGCTGAAATACCCTCTGCCCTCTACCTTATGTCCACCAAAGGCATGGGTGTAAGTCATTGCTGAGTGAGGTGGGGAAGTAGAAAGCACCGGCAGGATCAGGATCTTGTATTTCCCCCCAAGGGCATTTAGAAAGGCAATTGCTAGAGATTGAACCCCCTACTTTACCAAAGATAAAGCATGTCAATATCATCTCTGTATGTTGTATGTCTTGACTCCTGCAGAATGAACAAAGATCAAAAGACTAAGTCAGCCATACACTAACAAAGATGAAATTGAGAAATTGGTTTCATTCATGCTATTTTCAGTCCTTATCTTAATCATTGTCAAGGGAAGATTCAGAGTGTACTATGTTCTGTCTCGGGCTTTGTTATGAAAATGAGACTACAGGAATTTAATCACTACAGCTTGCGGAAAGTAGTGGCTGATCATTCTGCAATTTCTTTTAATGTTTATTACTGGATGTTCCTGGAGCTATTAAAAGAAAAGCACAACTGGACAGAAACCAGAATAGCTATAAAATATAATTAGAAGAACTCAAGAAATCACGCACTGGGGATGCCATTTTTATGGCCAAATATAGGCACTTACTACAGATGACAAAGTAGTTATTTTTCAATTACACTAACTTGTGCTCCGGGTAACGTACCCAGGCAGTTGCGTATGATAGCTCAGCAATTCAGAATGGAAAAATCTCAGGGTGAGTTTGGGTGAAAATAGTCCCCCCACATCATCATTCATTCAGAGGCTGTAGCTGTCCAGCAGTCAGCTTAGCACATGGGACACCATTTGCCCCCATCCCTATAGAAGGAATGCAAGGTAAACATTGCCTTTAAGCCACCACCTACATTGCCTACTAAAACAAGCTTCACAGTGACTGGAAGGAGGACTCATGCAACAGGTTGGGGAATGAGGCTGTTGCCTTTACCTTTAAGAATAAAAAAAAAACCAAGACAGCCCTGAGTCTCAGTAGCATAAGATTTCCCCAAGAACATAGGAAGCTGCTTCTAGTTCAGTATTGTCAACAATGACTGGCAGTGGTTCTCCAGGGTTTTAGGCTGGTGTTTCTCCCAGCCCTAACTGGGGACACCAGGGATTGCATCAGTCACCTTTTGCATGCAAAGCATGCGCGCTACCACTGAGCTGTGGTTCTTTCCCTGGAGTGCAGTGACAGAACTACTCCTGGTATTTTTGTTATTATTTCCCGTCCCCTCCTATTTGTGTCAACCTTTGCAGGAGCACTAATTTGCAGTGTCCCAGAAAAGGTCAGAATTCGACTTCATATTCGCCCTTATCCAAACCACTACTCTGCTCAGGCACTGATCCAGAACCTGATTCAGGTGGAACAAACAAAACTGATTGTCATCAACATATTTTTTTTACCATGAAAATGGAACATAAAGAAATTTAAGCTCAGTCTTGCTTTTTTAAAAAACAAAACAAAAACAGGAACTTTATTTATACAGACCTGGCTTACAGACATCATTATATGCACACCTACATGTACATCACACCCCTCTCTAAATGTTGTTGTTTTGTATGCAATTGCCCTTTAGTCTCTATTACATAGATCCCATTGGTTACTGAATGCTCATTGCCAAGCTTAATCCAATTACCATCTAAATGACAACACTTATACCGTTGTCTCTTAGGGGTGAGTTGACATGAACCAGATACACCCAATGTCTGGCCATTATCTAAACCGCGTGAGTGTGAATGAGTGAGTGCAAGAGCTGTGTGCTTGAATATGCTGTATGTGCACAGTGAGGATGAGAGAGGGGGTAGGATGGAGAGACAAGAGGAATTCTAGCAAGTGGGAGTTAGAAAACCGGATGGGACCTCTGCTCTGTGTGTCTAACTATCCACATGTGTGGCTTGCAGTGGCATGTGACCCTCAGAGGCTAATCGTTCCTAAGTGTGCCCCAAGGCATTAAAAAAGGTTGGCTAGTCCTGGTCAGCATAGAGAGAGGTGCCCTTACCCAATCCTTCCCTCTCATATTGTGATGTGACCAACAGCCAGGGTTATTTGTAACATGGCGTTTCCACTTTATGCAACTGAATCACAGGGGTTATGGCCATCCAGTGTTTTATTCAACCCTGTTAGAATCCCAGCATGCTCCTTCCTGTGCCATTCTTCAGCCAATTAGCTCTATAAAAACATCATTTACCAGCACGCCACCTACTATTACAAACTGGGCCTTTCTTCACCACCGGTTTTCTTTCTGACTGGGTGGTAATCCTCTAGGACCATATCTGTTCATCACAAAGCAACTGCTCAACTTCAGAAGTTGTGACTGCTCACAGAGATAACCATTTGGGCCTTTTTATTATTACCCTACAGTACTTGTTACCAAAATAGGAACTATTCTACCCAATAAAATATTGAATACAATAATTGCAGAAACTTATCTTCTCTGACACACACCACTCTTTCATCAACCCACATGTCTCTTTTTAAAGTAATGAGACCTTTTGAAGTTCAGAAAATGAGGCTCGATTTTTAAAGGTGTTTTTGAAGCAGTCCTAATACACCCTATTCCATAGGCTACTTTACCGTATCTTCTTCTAAAGTCTGTCCCCTTTCCCTTGTCTTTGTACAATTCCATGAGATTTTGTTGTTGTTGTGTTTAGAGCACAAAAGACTATTAGTGCCAAAAATGTGAAGGATCTAAGACATGATAATTATTCCTGGAGTGGAAAGCAGTAATGCTGCTGCAGTCAGGACCTCGAGATATGAAATGAGTTCTTGTTTTGCTTCTGATAAGATGGAAAAGAGGATGTATTTCCTAGAGCTCTATCAAATGATTACAAATTGAGCTCACTATTGGGAAGCTACAGATCTAAACACAAGTCCTGCTGTGTATTTTGTAATCTATATTTTTACCTTTCAAAGTCTTCTTTGATTTCACAACACTGGAAGGATTTGCTAGTATAAGTAATTGAAATGCTTGTGTTTTAACAGACGTTCCAGTGATATTTCCAAGGTTTCTAGCTTCTGCTAAACATAGCTTCTACTAAAGATATACTTTTCCTCCTAAGAATTACCCTCATTTTCATCTGTTATCCTAGTTGAATTGTACTTGACTAAAAAGTAGCTGTCAAATTCCCCATCCCAAACACACATGCTGTTCTGAGCAGTTCTGAACCTTCACAAACAACCTGCTACTTGACTGAGCAAAGATTATATGCCTTTACTTGACAGGACTTTTTTGTATAAAAAACTAGTTCTTAAACCTTAATTTTTCTTTTTCATTATTAACCTGTTTAAACTTCAGAAATATTGCTTTCTTTGCTTAAACAATGAAATCCAGGTTACAACTAAACAATGAATTTCTGAAACCAAGATCCCGTTTCTTACCTGTGATCCCCAATAGGACCAATTCGAAGCTCCAAATATGTGTCTATATTATGTTAGCAAGCAAAGGCCCTTCTTCTTAAACCTGGTAAGTAAGTCTCTAACCCTATTGGGGGACACAAACTAGAAAACACAAGTTAAGATGTAAAACCTGGTTACAATGAGATGTTAGCTATACGGATAAAGTTTAATATGAAAATGAATTCTTTTTTTTGCTGTTTTTCAATATTTCAATGAGTTCATAGACAGCAATCCAGTCATGATGAAAGGATTAATGACAAGAGACTTCTGCGATCACAATACAAACCTATTTCGTCTCGAATAGTCATGACGCTATATGCTCAGGATCTCCCTTTTTATCACAATTTCAGGTGAGGAAACATTTCCTGCTTCTAGTTATGTGCTCTAACTCTGAAATAGAATCATGGGAGACACACAAATGTCCACTTAATAAAAGGAGAAATGCTAAAGACATAACGTAGTAGGAGAGCACATACGATGTGTATAAAAGGTCAGTGTTTCAATCTCAGGGATCTCAAGTGAAGATCTGGTACAAGGCAACTTTCAGTGTTCCTATATGGACCAACAGTCTTCTTCATGACAGGGTATCTCTTTCTATTTATAGCGAACACAAATGCTTTTCCCTTCTACATCTTTTCTGTAAAAGCAACTGCACGAGCATGTCGCAAACTAGCCTCAGGCTCTTTCCAAAAGATGTGTATCCATAGAGACATTTGAATTGAGAGTAATAGAAGATGATGGTCGATGGAAAGGAATGAAGCCTTCATGTGTCAGCTGATGCCACCAATTGAAACCCAAATTGCACAGCTTGAGAAGGCTAGAGAGTATTCATGGTTGCTGAGATTGTACGGATGTGGAAGGGGAGGAGGACATGGAAGGCGTACAAGTTTTGCATGAGCAGATGCCAGCTAAGATGTACCATCAGCAGGTGGGCGATGGAGTGTGAGCTGCAGCTGTGTTTGCTTTAGCGTTCGTTTTATTTTGAATTATTTATAAAAAGCACTAGCAGCGATTTGGAATTTATTCAACGACATGCCCTATCAATGATTAGCTAATTTCTCTCCTGCAGACAAGTTTGATGGGAAGACGTGAGCTAGATAGCAGACAGGTGCTGAGTACCGCTCTGCTAGTTGGTTGTCACTGCTGTAGCATTAATGTAGGATGGAGGGACATGTTACACGGAAACACTGACTGAACTCTCTTTCTCTAATAGCAAACTGCAGAGCATCACAGCACTTAAAGAAGCACCTCAGGCAGCACCACTGGAGGTAATGTTAGAAAAGAAATCAAAAGAATTGCTACAGAAAGTGTATCTGCCTCGTGAAGTGGGATTTGTTGTATTGTGAAAACAGCCCTGGTTTGTTCTTGAAGCCTTGACTTGTTTTATATAACATTCCAGTAAGGAATACCACCAACAGAATTTGAGGCTTTGTCTGATAGCAGGGATTTGTGACATGATCCTTTCTTTTCCCCCCATTGGCAGCATATGGTCTCCTGGGACTTCGCTCACAAGCGTTCAGTGACCAACCCATCATTTTTGAATCACTGATTTAGTAGAGAGGCAGTAAGATTTATCTGACAGAGTACACCACTTTACATGATAACCCCAAAATGTAGGTTATTTATTAGGGCTGTGTACAGATTGGGGCTTCAATTTGTACATCCAGAATGGGCCTGATCCAGCCTGGACCAGTCCAGACCTGTTCGACCCTGGACTGTGTACAATGTACTTGCAGTGCACACATACATGTGACAAGTACTAATAAAGACAAGAAACAGAAAACTGAACACAGCTGTAAAAAAAACTTGGGCCCAAATTTGGAGGAGGAGACACAGAAAACAATTTTTAAAAACGTTTTAATAAGAATGGAACTGGGATGGACTGGGTAAGGTTTGGAAACCTTACACATTCCAAGAGGCAGAACTAGGAGAGCATTGGGTGGGGTGGTGACATTCTAGGCTGGCTCTGAAGCTCTCATTACAAAAAGTCCAGATCTTCCCCTCTATGCAGTGATGGAGCACCTGTATGTCTACAACAGCTGACTCGTGCTTATATGCCTTGCTCAACACATAGGGGGGTGCGGGCAGTGGGACTACCAATGCTGGTAGCTGGGCAAACAGGTATGGTTCTGCTGTTACACCCCCTGTGAATTATATGTGTGTGGTTTAATCTGTGGAGGGAAATCTGTGTTGGACTTGAATTTGTATGGTCAGGAGATGAAGATTTCCATGGATTTACTGGGCACTCTTGCATAGATCCCCTTTTCTCCGTCTCAAAGGATCATTATGAGAGTTCATGCAACAAAAGTATAGTAAGCCCACAACGTATGTGCATTTAACTTGTATGCATTCAGTTTTACGCACTAGGCAATAAAAATTAAAATTAAATTAAATTTAAAAACAGGAGAAAATGAGGTAGGCATCCAGGGGGGAAAGACGATCTCTGGGCTGTAACATCCCTGTAAGTTTTGGGCTTAAAGGTAAAGGTAAAGGACCCCTGACAGTTAAGTCCAGTTGTGAACGACTCTGGGGTTGTGGCGCTCATCTCACTTTACTGGCTGAGGGAGCTTCCGGGTCATGTGGCCAGCATGACTAAGCCGCTTCTGGCGAAACCGGAGCAGCACACGGAAATGCTGTTTACCTTCCCACCAGAGCAGTACCTATTTATTTACTTGCACTTTGACATGCTTTCGAACAGCTAGGTTGGCAGGAGCAGGGACCGAGCAACGGGAGCTCATTCCGTTGCGGGGATTCGAACCACCGATCTTCCGATCGGCAAGCTCTAGGCTGAATGGGTTAGACCACAGCGCCACCTGCGCCCCACGTTTTGGGCTTACTGTAGTACATAAAGTGCAGGGAGCTGTTTCCTGTCCTCCACAGGTCACATCTGTGTATTGTTTTGTTTAAGATTGCTGGAGTTTTCATTACAAGCAAAACTTTTTTATATGCAATAGTAAAACTTTTCTAGACCTAAGACTACAAATGTAGGCCTTGCTTCCTTGTGCTTTGTTACAAAGTCCTGCTGACTGGTGTGTGCCACTTCTGACTGACAACATTTCCTCTCCAGTTCTTAAAGAGACAATGAACTATTCCCATAATCTGGTGAGTAAAAAAATAATGTGCCCAGCAGCAGAAGGAAGGCAATCCCTTTTGGCAGTAGGTTGTCTCTTTATTTTGTGCCTATTGAAGGTCCCCCCAACTTTCTCCAAACAGAGACCGTTTTGACTCAGCCCCATGCAGCTGAACTCATTCTATAAATAAAGAAGCAGTCTTCAATAAATTGCTGCAGTGGATTCTGCCTTCTTATGACTTGCTCCATTTATAGTTTTCTGTTTCCTTCTCGTTCTGGTTACCTTCTTGTGATTCACACTTTGTCAGCTACTGCAACCGCCAGCAGTGATGCTATATAAGCAGAATGCAACACTGCACTGAATTTAAAGAGACAGACTACTCAGTCACACTTACTTTGGTGAGAATCCTGTCTCTTCCAGATTTGGAAATGGTTGTGAAAGATCAAGAAGCACAAAAACCCTCCTTTTTATAGTTTGAAAGCCCTTTTCTCAATGCATTGTGAAATCTTACGACCAGATTTTCTAGTCCCAGAACCTTTATTGTGAAGTTAGTTTCATTGATTTCAAAGGAATTTATTTTCCTGAAAGTGTGCTTGGGATCACAGACGTGCAATACTAAAATTTGCTTTATAAACCAAATTATGATTGACCATCAAAAAAAAAAGACGAAGAAATTACACATGAAAGTGATACAATAAATGATATATCAGAAAATCAAAACGTTTAAAGCAATGCAGAGATATATATATATTTTCTTGTGTGTGTGTGTTTTAGTATGGTGGTCACAAGAATAAGAGCCATGTTGATTCCAAACTACTCCATTGCATGCATGCCCTTCTACATTTATTACCCCAAATGGGCTTTTAGTGTTCTACCACAGATCATTCTAAAATGCAGGCTATACACACTATCATTTCAGCAAAATGACAAGGAGATGGGTTGCAGCTTCAACACCCTAAAGTATATATGGTCATGCACAAACATGTACACAGCTTTTTTTCCTCGCCCTGAGCTCTAGAGTATACCAGGGAGCCCAAAGGGGTCCACAAAGTGAGAGAGGATGCTCAGGGTGATTGTGTCAATGACCTGAGCCATTTGGATGTTCCATAGGTCGACCAGGGCTTTGACAAGAGTACCTGTCATAGCAGCTGGAAAATCCCACAGAGCCACCTGGAAACCCACTGGATCCATAAGTGTCTGACAGCTGAGCATCCTAATAGGTCCCCTGCCTGTGCAGAGAATAAAAGGTGCTGAAAGCCTAAATCTGAACAGGAAGTGATCTGACCATGACAAGGGACTGGCATCAATAGCCCGCTCACTTCCGGAACACCTACGTCCTGCCCAGTTGAGAAAACAAGGAGTGTGGCCTGCCAGAAGCATTGGATCGGTGACATGTTGGGACAGCCCCATGGTCATCATGAACCATTCCAGAGCCAGTTGCCTTGGCCTGGGTGTTGATTGCTTGTATCTCCTTTGTAAATAATAGTAGGCAAGTTTAGACACCAAGAAGAGTGGGGGAATTGAGTCTGTATCTTTTTATTATACCTTTGGTGCCTACACTTTGATTTAGAGGATAATTTTAGGCTGAACACATTGTACTTCTCTAGGGCATTCTGTGTTATGTGTGGGTCTCACATCATGGCCTACTAAGGCATTTAGTGATACTCGGCCCCTCTTTCTGAGCAATATTGAATATAAATATAGAGCAGAGAATGTTGATACTTTGGAATGAAAACAGTTGTTGTTGTTTAGTCGTTTAGTCATGTCCGACTCTTCGTGACCCCATGGACCATAGCACGCCAGGCACTCCTGTCTTGCACTGCCTCCCGCAGTTTGGTCAAACTCATGTTCGTAGCTTCGAGAACACTGTCCAACTATCTCGTCCTCTGTCGTCCCCTTCTCCTAGTGCCCTCAATCTTTCCCAACATCAGGGTCTTTTCCAAGGATTCTTCTCTTCTCATGAGGTGGCCAAAGTATTGGAGCCTCAGCTTCACAATCTGTCCTTCCAGGGAGCACTCAGGGCTGATTTCCTTAAGAATGGATAGGTTTGATCTTCTAGCAGTCCATGGGACTCTCAAGAGTCTCCTCCAGCACCATAATTCAAAAGCATAGCAGGAAAAGAGCCTCCTGTTCCCCATTCAGGAAGAAACAACAACACTGAGATTCACAGCAGACAGCAATCAATTATTGGGACACAGTGGGAGCTAAGAAAGAAAACCCTCACGCTGCTCTTTCCAAAATCTCTTCTCATGACCAAGATTGTAACATGAATAGGAAATGGCATGAGTCTAACCTATGCTCATTGCAACCCTTCAGATGCAATTTTGTGTTCTGTTTTCAATGCTGAAATGTGTGCAATAGTTTAGGGAAGGGCACTTTCAAGAATAGTCCTCTGTGGAGATGCATTCTGATTATTATTCAGACCATTTTTTTCTCCACAGCTGTAGGTATCATTTGGTTATACATTCTCCAAAAGTGCAGACTTCTCTTTGTTCTCCTTTGTAGCAAAGCCCACAAAGCTATTTTTAAAATGTATTCATTGCCCTGCCCCAGATGCACAAGACTAAATCAAGCCACGATTTCATATAACACACAATTATCATTCCAGGATCATATACCTTTATGATCACTTCTATAGGGCAGTAGAGGATCACATAGAATAGTCTGTATCCACCAAATAAGCACAGCTTTTTGCTGTCCTGGGTGTAATATGTAAACTGTTCATTAATTAATCACTTTTGATAGTTCACATTTGTTTGCCCTAAATATCCAGATATCTAAGTGACAAAAAAAAGTGTAAAGCCCAAAAGAACTCAAACAAAATGTAAAGCTTTAGGGTCTAATTTCGTATTGGGAGCTACGGTTGGATTAAATGACATGAATGATTGATTATAGCCTAATATCTATTTGTCTCAGAAGGCTGGTATATTTTATTCATATAAAAACTAGTGTACATAATTTATGAAACCATGCAACTTCCTTTCTGCCCTGTCCCCACCTTTTTTGGGGGGGGGATGTGTGTTAACATCATCCGAATTTTGTCACCAAACTCATTTAATCCCTTGCACTTGGTTAGACATAACGCCTACTCAATCCATTTCATACTTCAGTAGCAATTGTGGGGTTTGTTTCCACAAGATGTGGAGATGGCTGCCAACTTAAATGGAATTAAAAGGAGATTAGATAAATTTATGAAGGATAAGGCTCTATCTGAATCACGCTTACTTGTTTTTTTAATTATTTGTCTTACATCTTTTATTTTATTTTAGTGGTGATTTGTTTGTGTGGAATAATATAGGAAAAAGCTACTGGCCAGGAGTCGGTGACTTTTTACCTTAAAGAGTTCACTCAGCCTCACAAACATTGAGAAATAAGAAGCATCCCCATTTTTAAAAAAAGAAATGATGCCCATGGAATCATGAATTACAAATTGAGTGCTGATACAGTCATAGCTGAGAAATGATGGGTAGAGAAAGGATGTGGCAAGTGATGCCTGAGCTGGTGCTGACTGAGCAGAAAACGGTGCAGTTTCCAACTGATTTTCGTTGCTTCCTGCATGCTGGAAACTCTGCTATTAAAATCTGTCTTCTGCCTATTCAAGTGGAAGTTAAGAAACATTGAACCTTGAGCATGCTACTGCAAACATACCAATATGTTTCAGCATACACTCGGTATCTCCCCCCCTACCCCCTGTTTTTGCCAGCAATTCTTCTGGCTGCTGCATTTGCACTGTATCCACAGGGAAGCAGACTCAACCAAGCCATAGTAACAAGCAGGGGTGGACAAAGCTGTCCATTTCAGTTTGTCATGCGCCCAGTCTTAAATTCAGTTCTTGGCATTTCCACAGCAATTTGTGAATCCTCATGAAAATTAATCAGCATTTTAAGAGTGAATTTCTCCTACTATAACATATTTGTATGAAGTTTTGACTAATATACCCATTTTGGGGTATACAGCTTTGAATATATATAATACATACTAATGTTATTTCAACTTATATAATCATTTTATACATCCCTTTCCTTAATATATACATTTTTGTATACCCTGGGCTTCTTTAAATTCTTCTTGAATCCTTATTGTCAGTAGTGCATAGCAGCATCCACAGGGGTTCTCTTGTTTTATGTAAAGGCTCTGGACAGATGACTAAGCTGGGGCTCTCTCGATGTTATTGGACGTCCATAGCCACCATGGCCAATAGAAAGAGCTGATGGGAAGTGAAGTCCACCAATGTCTGGAGGGACACAGGTTTCCCATCCCTTCTCTAAATCCTTGGGTACAGGAACCAGAATTTTCTTTTATGTTTGCAATGACTAGCAGGCCAAAGAGTTTGATGAGGAACGGGACTTCAAAGCTTAATTTGTAACAAGCATGACCTCAACCTTTCCACTTTATCGTGTGCTATTTAGGAAACTTGTGTGTCATTCAAATTGTTTATTTGATGCTAAAGAAAATCTCCCTTATCATAATGGGTTGGAGGCAACCTCACAATCTTATTATAAATAGAAAGAAATACAAGCATGAGAGAACATAATGGCGGAAATGATTAAAATCTAGTATGTACCACCAACACAAGTACTAATTTTATTATGAAGCTGAAATGTTCATATATTTAATAAATGGAAGTTTCAGTAAGAAATTTCACTGAATTGAGAACAAATATGATGCATCAATGAAAAATATTATCTCCAGATAAGATTTTACAGTCAATGATAGACATAGCATAGACCCAATATTATACTCTCATAATGAATAACAGCCCATGTATTTAAGGCTGTTTATTCTGTCTATGCTTTGCCTCTTCTCCACTGTAGAACATGTCTATCAAGGTGCAAAAATCTTTCCAAACTGTAACTTTGAGAACCCATTAATTATTTCTTCAGTAATGGCTTCATTTTAACATATAGTTAATATTTTCTAAGCTAGTTACAGCACATTTGACTAATGCAGTTCTCAGCCATCATAAAAGCATAAGAAAAGCTTGTTGGCAATGTCCCATCTAGTCCAGTATCCTGTTCTCAAATGCATGGGCGTAGGCAGGGGGGGCAGGAGGGGGCAGCTGCCCCCCCTAGAAGCAAAAAAAATTAATGTATTTTACAGACCATAACCAGCACTTTTCCCCTCCAAAAACTGAAGTGGAAAAGGCTTTGCTTTAGCAAGAGCAGCTAAGTCTCCGCTTGCTGGGGGGGGGGGACACAGCAGTAACAAAAACACATCAAATAAATAAAGCAAAGTGGCTACCAGTAGTTAAGCAGTTAAGACAATGGAGCATATATCCCCAGGCAAGATTTGATAGCTGACCATTTCACCCTATTGTTCTTAAGTGGGACTTGTTAATGAGCATTCAGGAGCATTAAGAGTTCTATTGGCGATTTAATGAGGGTGCAGACTCAGAGGATTCAATTTGACTAAGGTGGCTCTGCAAGGCTAAAAGGAAGTGAATAAGAAAGGGGGGGCTGTAACTTTGACAGACACAGTGATGTTTATAAAAAGCGTTGGTGTTCCAGTCTGCCCCTCCTCCTGCATCTGTATACTGTAAATCAGGGGTGGCCACCTCCCAAGAGACTCTGATCTACTCAGAGTTTAAAACTGGGGGTGATCTACCCCCTTTTGGGGGGTTCAGGTCAAAGCTGTTGAGTTTTTTTTTAAAGGAAGGGAAGCCCTGTTTTGGGGGGTTTAGGTCAAACTTGTTGAGCTTCTTTTAGGAGGGAGGGAGGCCCATTTTTGTTTAGGGCTTCAGGTCATAGTTCAATTTTTTTGAGGGAGGAGGAAAATTTTGGGTGAGCTTTTTTTAGGGGTGCCAGTGACCTACCAGTGATCTACCACAGACACCCAGTGATCTACTGGTAGATCACAATCTACCTGTTGGACGTGCCTGCTGTAAATCAAGCAGAGAGAAAGCTGCTTACAAGGCTTCTGTACATGCAGAGTTCCAGCATCACAGCGTCACCCAGAGGCACCCACAAATATGAGTTATCCCTCTCTCTATTTCTTCCTTCCTTCCCTCCCTCTTCCATCCTTAATAAAATACGGGGGGGGCAGATAAGCCCCACATAGAAAGCCCATCAACATGGGGGGATGACTCTTTCAAATACGGTATTTACCAGTAATTGGGGGGGGGGAGAGGCACCTAGGCCTCTAGGAGTTGGCTGCTATGCCTAGGAGTAGGACAATTCAAGAAAGCAGAACGATGCATATGGTATGGTAATATATCAATAGAATCGTAGAATTGTAGTCGGAAGGGACCACAAGGGTCATCTAGTCCAACCCGCTGCAATGCAGGATTTTTTTCCTAAGGTGGGGCTTGAACCATGGTTGAAATATTATGCTGATATGCAGCAACGCCTCGGAGCTGTCGGAGCTGCGGCCATGCCTTGCCCCGCCCTCGCCCGCCCTTCCACCCCCTCTCGCCTGCCCGACCCTCCTGTCCTCTTGCTGCAGAGTTCCAGCATCACAGCGTCATCCAGAGACACCCACAAATATGAGTTATCTCTCTATTTCTTCCTTCCTTCCCTCCCTCTTCCATCCTTAATAAAATACGGGGGGGCAGATAAGCCCCACATAGAAAGCCCATCAACATGGGGGGATGACTCTTTCAAATACGGTATTTACCAGTAATTGGGGGGGGGGGGCACCTAGGCCTCTAGGAGTTGGATGCTATGCCTAGGAGTAGGACAATTCAAGAAAGCAGAATGATGCATATGCTATGGTAATATATCAATAGAATCGTAGAATTGTAGTCGGAAGGGACCACAAGGGTCATCTAGTCCAACCCCCTGCAATGCAGGATTTTTTTCCTAAGGTGGGGCTTGAACCATGGTTGAAATATTATGCTGATATGCAGCAACGCCTCGGAGCCGTCGTGGCTGCGGCCGTGTCTTGCCTCGCCCTCGCCCGCCCTGCCACCCCCTCTCGCCTGCCTGACCCTCCCGTCCTCTCCAGCCAAGCAGGGTAGCCGCCAACGCTACCAGCCCCAGAAGCACAAGGTGGCCGCTGCTGCCACCGCCACGATGTCATCAGGCCCGTTGGCTCTTTAGCCCCGCCCACTTTGTGGCCCCTCCCCTTCTGTGCCTTGGCCCCGCCCCTGAACGACCATGGCTTGCCCCGCCCTAGTTTTGATCCTGGCTACGCCCCTGCTCAAATGTCCAACCAGAGGAGCATGAGCCAGGTGATTTAAAGGATTATCTCTTTAAATGTCAACAAATTTAGACCCTTGATTCAATTATGACCACTGTCATATTTATACTGTGATTATATTAATACATCAGTTCTGGCTCATACTTTTTCTTCATACATTAAATGGTATTAGTGTGTTAGTGTCACAAATCCTGGTAGTTTCAATGGAATAGAATTCGTATTTTAGGTAATTTCTCCCAAGTTCTAGACGAGGATAAAACATCTGTCTCATGTGCAACTTTAGTCAGTCTGTGTTTATATTACATCCTCCACAAAGCTCAATACCACTTTGCAAGGAATACAGAGTTATTTAGTTTGCATAGCTGCCAAGTTATCCCTTTTTAAAGGGATTTTCCCTTATGCTGAATAGGCTTCCTCGCGAGAAAAGGGAAAACTTGGCAGCTATGAGTTTGCGTTTATATTTATATTATGCCATGGAAATGCCAAAGCAGTCCTGCTAAAGGAAAGTTTGGTAGTACAAGACACTACAGGAAACTGGCATTTCTGGTTGCAAAAATCCTCTGGCTGCTGCTGAGTCTTGAGAAGCCTAGAGAACTGGCCATAACCACATATATGCAGTTTCTTAAACTCTGACTTCACTGCTCATTTCAGCTTCATGACAAATCATTTTATTGTAAAAAGCCTAAGCTGTAACTACAGCTAGGAATCTACTTCTACCTGAAATATATTATAAAGTGACAAACAATTCAAACCGCAAAGGGCTGGTTTCAAAGGAACCTGCCGATACTAAAACATTTTTTCCTCTTCCACCAAGGACTAGATGCATAACCTGAATCCACATATACTCACACCACCAATATTTCATAACTTGCAACTCTCAGTTCAAACAGAAATGATCTCATAAAAGTCCCACATTTCACTCTTCTAATAACATGATATGTCAAAGAATAAGATCTCATTACCTTAACCATTGATTTGTCTCAGGGGTTGGCAAAAGAGAGAGAATATTTTAGGAGTTTCAGCAAGGAAGATAAAAAACAGAGTCTGCCTGAATTTTCAAAGTATCGATCAGCTCAAAATCTCATGTGCAACAGCCCCATAATCAGAGGCATTGAACAGAGACTCCCACTGGGTGATGGAAATGGTTTCTTCGACTTCACATTTTTCCTGCAGATAAATCTATCTTAGGTTTGTTTACACCTACACGAGATGCAAGAATAAGAACAGAAAATATCAAACTTTTCCTAGTAGGTGTTTTACAGGTAGCACCCCAAATACCATCATAACTTACCGGTACTTGCTTAATGCACAAGGAGAAGATGTGGCCTGTTGAATACTACTGTGCATAATAAAGGGACCCCTGACCATTAGGGGTTGCGGCGCTCATCTCGCGTTATTGGCCGTGGGAGCCGGCGTACAGCTTCCAGGTCATGTGGCCAGCATGACAAAACCGCTTCTGGCGAACCAGAACAGCACACGGGAATGCCGTTTACCTTCCCGCCGGAGCGGTACCTATTTATCTACTTGCACTTTGATGTGCTTTCAAACTGCTAGGTTGGCAAGAGCTGGGACCGAACATGTTGATACTGAATGAACAATGCCATTGGGTGGTATCAACTAAATAAGCCTAAGAGCAGGAACCACCTTGTATGCGATTGTTGTAAGTGAACTGCCCTGGGATCTCTGGATGAAGGGCACTATACAAATTTAATAGATAATAATAATGCCTCTTGCATTCAGTGCATATCATATATACTAATAGAGTACTCCATTCTTTGAGTGTGACTCATTAAACAGAAAAGTCATTTATACCTCATACTTTTCTCTGCAGAGCTCAAGGGAGCTAATGACAAAGATAAAATAATAAATTGACAATTTAAAACAACATATGAAATATGTTGTTGTTGTTTAGTCGTTTAGTCGTGTCCGACTCTTCGTGACCCCATGGACCATAGCACGCCAGGCACTCCTGTCTTGCACTGCCTCCCGCAATTTGGTCAAACTCATGTTCGTAGCTTCGAGAACACTGTCCAACCATCTTGTCCTCTGTCGTCCCCTTCTCCTAGTGCCCTCAATCTTTCCCAAACATCAGGGTCTTTTCCAAGGATTCTTCTCTTCTCATGAGGTGGCCAAAGTATTGGAGCCTGAGCTTCACGATCTGTCCTTCCAGGGAGCACTCAGGGCTGATTTCCTTAAGAATGGATAGGTTTGATCTTCTTGCAGTCCATGGGACTCTCAAGAGTCTCCTCCAGCACCATAATTCAAAAGCATCAATTCTTCGGCGATCAGCCTTCTTTATGGTCCAGCTCTCACTTCCATACATCACTACTGGGAAAACCATAGCTTTAACTATACGGACCTTTGTCGGCAAGGTGATGTCTCTGCTTTTTAAGATGCTGTCTAGGTTTGTCATTGCTTTTCTCCCAAGAAGCAGGCGTCTTTTAATTTCGTGACTGCTGTCACCATCTGCAGTGATCAAGGAGCCCAAGAAAGTAAAATCTCTCACTGCCTCCATTTCTTCCCCTTCTATTTGCCAGGAGGTGATGGGACCAGTGGCCATGATCTTGGTTTTTTTGATGTTGAGCTTCAGACCATATTTTGCGCTCTCCTCTTTCACCCTTATTAAAAGGTTCTTTAATTCCTCCTCGCTTTCTGCCATCAAGGTTGTGTCATCTGCATATCTGAGGTTGTTGATATTTCTTCCGGCAATCTTAATTCCGGCTTGGGATTCATCTAGTCCAGCCTTTCGCATGATGAATTCTGCATATAAGTTAAATAAGCAGGGAGACAATATACAACCTTGTCGTACTCCTTTCCCAATTTTGAACCAATCAGTTGTTCCATATCCAGTTCTAACTGTAGCTTCTTGTCCCACATAGAGATTTCTCAGGAGACAGATGAGGTGATCAGGCACTCCCATTTCTTTAAGAACTTGCCATAGTTTGCTGTGGTCGACACAGTCAAAGGCTTTTGCATAGTCAATGAAGCAGAAGTAGACGTTTTTCTGGAACTCTCTAGCTTTCTCCATAATCCAGCGCATGTTTGCTATTTGGTCTCTGGTTCCTCTGCCCTTTCGAAATCCAGCTTGCACTTCTGGGAGTTCTCGGTCCACATACTGCCTAAGCCTGCCTTGTAGAATTTTAAGCATAACCTTGCTAGCGTGTGAAATGAGCGCAATTGTGCGGTAGTTGGAGCATTCTTTGGCACTGCCCTTCTTTGGAATTGGGATGTAGACTGATCTTCTCCAATCCTCTGGCCATTGCTGAGTTTTCCAAACTTGCTGGCATATTGGGTGTAGCACCTTAACAGCATCATCTTTTAAAATTTTAAATAGTTCAGCTGGAATATCATCACTTCCACTGGCCTTGTTATTAGCAGTGCTTTCTAAGGCCCATTTGACTTCACTCTCCAAGATGTCTGGCTCAAGGTCAGCAACCACACTACCTGGGGTGTACGAGACCTCCATATCTTTCTGGTATAATTCCTCTGTGTATTCTTGCCACCTCTTCTTGATGTCTTCTGCTTCTGTTAGGTCCTTACCACTTTTGTCCTTGATTATGGTAATCTTTGTACGAAATGTTCCTTTCATATCTCCAATTTTCTTGAACAGATCTCTGGTTTTCCCCATTCTATTGTTTTCCTCTATTTCTTTGCATTGCTCATTTAAGAAGACCCTCTTGTCTCTCCTTGCTGTTTTTTGGAAATCTGCATTCAGTTTCCTGTATCTTTCCCTATCTCCCTTGCATTTTGCTTGCCTCCTCTCCTCCGCTATTTGTAAGGCCTCGTTGGACAGCCATTTTGCTTTCTTGCATTTCCTTTTCCTTGGGATGGTTTTCGTTGCTGCCTCCTGTATAATGTTACGAGCCTCCATCCATAGTTCTTCAGGCATTCTGTCCACCAAATCTAAATCCTTAAACCTGTTCCCCACTTCCACTGTGTATTCATAAGGGATTTGATTCAGATTGTATCTTACTGGCCCAGTGGTTTTTCCTACTTTCTTCAGTTTAAGCTGGAATTTTGCTATAAGAAGCTGATGATCTGAGTTACAGTCAGCTCCAGGTCTTGTTTTTGCTGACTGTATAGAGCTTCTCCATCTTTGGCTGCAGAGAATATAATCAATCTGATTTTGATGCTGCCCATTTGGTGATATCCATGTGTAGAGTCGTCTCTTGTGTTATTGGAAGAGAGTGTTTGTGATGACCAGCTTGTTCTCTTGACAGAACTCTATTAGCCTTTGCCCTGCTTCATTTTGAACTCCCAGGCCAAACTTGCCAGTTGTTCCTTTTATCTCTTGATTCCCTACTTTAGCATTCCAATCCCCTGTAATGAGAAGAACATCCTTCTTTGGTGTCATTTCTAGAAGGTGTTGTAGGTCTTCATAGAATTGGTCAATTTCACTTTCTTCAGCACCGGTAGTTGGTGCATAAACTTGGATTACTGTGATGTTAAAAGGTCTGCCTTGGATTCGTATCGAGATCATTCTGTCATTTTTGAGATTGCATCCCATTACAGCTTTTGCCACTCTTTTGTTGACTATGAGGGCCACTCCATTTCTACTACGGGATTCTTGCCCACAGTAGTAGATATGATAGTCATCCGAACTGAATTCGCCCATTCCCTTCCATTTTAGTTCACTGATGCCCAGGATGTCGATATTTATTCTTGTCATCTCATTTTTGACCACATCCAGCTTACCTCCATTCATGGTTCTTACATTCCAGGTTCCTATGCAATATTTTTCTTTACAGCATCGGACTTTCCTTTCGCTTCCAGGCATATCCGCAACTGAGCGTCCTTTCGGCTTTGGCCCAGCCGCTTCATCAGCTCTGAATCTACTTGTACTTGTCCTCCGCTCTTCCTCAGTAGCATGTTGGACGCCTTCCGACCTGAGGGGCTCATCTTCCAGCGTCATAACTTTTATATGCCTGTTGTCTTTGTCCATGGAGTTTTCTTGGCAGGGTTACTGGAGTGGCTTGCCAGTTCCTTCTCCAGGTGGATCACGTTTAGTCAAAACTCTCCACTATGACCTGTCCATCTTGGGTGGCCCTGCCTGGCATAGCTCATAGCTTCTCTGAGTTATTCAAGCCCCTTCGCCACGACAAGGCATTGATCCATGAAGGGGATATGAAATATACCAATAACATATTGAAATAGCAGCAGAATGTAACAAATTACTACAATAATTTTGTATAAAAAGCAGAGATAGTTAAAAACCAAATTCAGTAATGCACATTCCAAATGCTATTCTTGATGAATGACAGCTAAATGTGTGAACTGGTTCAATGGGAAAGCATTGCATTTGAGGTGGCATCTGGTGATCAGAAAAGTATTACCTGCAGCATTATACCTCTGATGACTCATTCTCCCATGTGATGTTGCAGATCAAGTAATGACTCTCTATTGTGTGAAACAACCCTTAGGACAGGATTGGGGAATTTATGCCCTCCCCATTTGTTGTTGGGTTCCAGCTTCCTTCAGCTCCAGTCAACATAACTATAGTCAGGGGTGATGGGAGTTGTAGTCCAACAACATCAAATCACCAAACTAAAGAAGTTGTCTTTGCAGAAAAGCGCAATGAGGAGAGAAAATAGTTTGCATAGTTCTTAGCAACCATTTGCTGTTGCTACTGAGAACGTGCCAATAGACAGTCATTTAGACAAAGCTTTTCTGCTGCTCTTCCAGCTTTCCAGCTTGGTTACCCATATTCCACTCCTTAATTTATTTTTGTGTTGTACAACAAAAATGTGCCAAAGGCCTCACATTTCTCATTCGCAGGAAGCTTTCCAAGGCCAAGATACTCTTTGCTTCTAGCAAACATTGCCATTCCAAGCACTTCCTAATTGAACTGTCACAGCTCATGCTGTTCCCATTATTTTATTTCAGACCCCCAAAAAGCAGAGGCAAGTTCCCCGTGTGAACTATGAACTATGAGAAGGCCTTCTCATAGGAAGAATGAAATGCTAATGATGACTCAGAAGGTATTCACTAATAATGAATGGCGACAACCTTGTGGCAAGATGGATAGAGCGGAGAGATGCACGTTGAGCTGAAAGAAGCATTCCAGTGAGTCTACTAGAGACTAAATAATCCTTATGGTGTTCTTTCTAGACCTCTTTGATAGGCAAGGAATTAATCATAGTAAGACAGAACAAGGGCTTTAAAGGCTATCTGCATCACAGCACACACTAAATTTTCAGCATGTGGTTAAGGGTAATGGTTTTTCATGAGCTTGAGAAGCCAGAGAGGCAGTTGGCAACTAAGACCCCTCGGCTCAAGAGGACCTCCTGGTTCAGAGAACCAGCTTCCCAACTTCGTGTCAGAACTACTCATTTAGAGGATGATGGCCCACGACAGGGAGGAGCCACAAGCCCTAAGGCAAAGCTATGCAGCTCACAAAAGGTGGGTGAGATTGCTTGAATGGGTGGCTGTTGGGAATTGGACGCAAGCTAGCCAGGGTGAAGATGTTGCACCAATCACATTAGTTGGTTAAGTCCGAGAGGTGACTCCTTAGAGGAGTCCTTATCACACCTCACAGCTGTGATAAAGCAAGGTTTATATCGCCTTTTCAAGCCTTGACCCTATTGTGTCTGAACCACCTGGCCAATCAGGGCTCAAGGAACAGGATTGTACTCCTGTGCTTCAAAGGTATTCTGCTGTGTTTTGGTCCCACTCAACAATCCGGTCACAGCATTTGGTACCAGCTTCAGCTTCTGGATCAATCCCAAGAGAACCCCCATATTGAGTGTGTTACAGTAGTGCAGCAGTGAAATGATAAAAATGCCTACATGGGATGAGAAATATGGCTTTTATGAGCACTCTGTTTCACCACAGGGACCAGGTATCTTGTTAGTATATAAGTTTCCTTGGGTGTAGGGAAGAGTTGGTATCAGCCTGATGTTGGAGCATTCCCTTTTATGCCAAATATTCCTCTTGGCTATATCTAATAGAAGCTATTAGATTTTTCCTCTCTTACAAATGTTCTCAATGCAGCTCTAGCTTCCAGCCAAGCAAGCTGCCTGGCAGCATGGCATCTTAAAGCTGTCACTTTACCACTGACTTCCCATGCAATAATTTCAAATGACTGGAGAACACAAACCAAAACGTACCTGGGGGAGAGCAGTTGGACTCTAGTTCAAGTGAGCAAAGGTCAGGCCTCAGCTGTAGGCAGAAATGAAGTATCTCTCTTAGGTCTCAAAATTTGTTTCTGTAATATTCAATTTTAAAGGCTGTCAAACAGAAGATCAGTCATTTCACACTGTAACAAGAATAGACATCCAAAAGCGGTCCTGAACATTGCTTTATCTTTGAAGCTGAGGATTTTAAAATCATCTTTAAAAATGAGAACTACTCATCCCTTCCCCAGCTATCTCCACATACACTCCGAGCTGAAGCTTAAGAGAAGTCAGATATTGGAAGTCAGATATGGGGACCACTGGGTCATCCCAGGCTGTGTGATCCTCAACTCTTAGCCTAACCTACCTCACAAGTCAAAACATAAAATAAATAAAAAATCCTTCCAGTAGCATCTTAGAGACCAACTAAGTTTGCCATTGGTATGAGCTTTCGTGTGCATGCACACTTCTTCAGATACACTGAAACAGAAGTCAGACCCTTATGTATAGTCAGAGGGTGGGGAGGGGTAATACTCAGAAGGGTGGTGGGAATGGGTGATTGGCTGATAGGAGTGGTGTTCACAAGTTAGTTGTGAGGATGATTTTAGGAGGGCGAGGACCATTTATGCCTCATGGGACATAAATGTAATAAATAAATAAATGCTTCACTGGATTAGACTAACAATACATCTTGTTATTAATGGTAAGGAACCAGAAATCACATAAGATTGTTGAATGATTGTGTAAAAGTGTCATTATTGTTTCACTGTGTCTTTAAGAGTCAGGAAAGATCTAGTGATTGGAGTTCTGCAGCTGTGGAGCAGCTCTACAGGTGTTGCTGTGAAGCTGATGATGCAGGGTATATCAGGGGTGTTGTGTGTTGCCTCTGTGCTGGGCGTTTTCCCAGTGTGCTCTTGGTGGGTGGTTTGGTTGTGTGGATATTTTGTGTAAGCCTAATTTAATTTAATTTTTGGTTACAGGTAGGTAGCCGTGTTGGTCTGGATCGAAGTAAAATATTTTAATTTAATTTTTGTAATTTTTCCTTTCTCCATTAAACCAAGCATTTGTTTAAGCCTTGGTCTCTATGTGTAAGTTCCTCAACCAGTTTCTGCTGATGAAACTCAATTGCTTCTAACCCTAACAAAGATATCCCCCCTCTATTTTGCATTTCGCCCCTTGAAGTGAGTTTTTCTTTCTGCTGAATATATGAACAATTCACACATGTTATATGCACTACTACACACATTATTAAATGTCCTGTTGTATGCTACACACAAACTAACCAGCACATAAACAGATACATACAACAACACATATAACTGTATAAAAATGCTTATATATGAAATTATGCTGCTGATATACAATACTATAGGAGGTGTGATTTTTATATGTATGATATAAGTATATTTATGTATATTTTTTGAGATAATTATTTGCTAGTCTTTTTTTAAGGAAAAACCCCCACAAAGCAGGAGGTGGTCTTATATGGGCAAAGTTTTATAGGCTCAGAATTGTAAAATTCTGTTTATATATTTAATACACATTCCTCCTCCGTACCTGGAGGTAATTAAGCCACACAAACACTGTGAATAGGTTGATTTGTCAGCCCTCTCCTTCATCCACTCCTTAACATTATTAATGTTGCACTGTTAACAATCTGATCCAGAATTCTGGCCAGCTGGTCATGAACAGTTCGGGACATAACAGTTCCATTCTGTCATTGTGATGGGATCCCAGCATCTATTTTGTTCCACTTTGGCTCAATTCTGGTTCGAAACCAGATTTTGGGACATAGGTGAACTCCAGGTTTGTTCTGAATGTTCTCTTGATCAGTCTCATGGGATAACCCTGCACATTCTAGGGCTAGGGGTAGAGAACTGCTTTCAGCCCAAGGATCACATTCCTTCTGGGCAACCTTTGGGGGGCTGCATAGCAGTGGTGGGCAGGGGCAGGGGCAGGGGCAGGGGCAAAAGTTGGTGGAGCAACAAATTTGTTTTTAGCTTTGTACAGTGGGCAAGATTCTACACACAGAGACAACTCTCTCGATCCTCCATGGAAGCAAGCATGAGTCATTATCAGAGTTCAAGGACACATTCCAGCCTAGCAAAAACACTCAAGGGGATGTAAAGCAAGGCCACTGAGAAATGTACCCTGGAGAAAGAGGGTGTGGCCTCAGAAAAGTTTCAAGAGCTAAGTAGAGCAAGGGCCATAATGTGACTGTGGGCCTGTGATTCTCCACTCTTGTTCCAGGGTCTTGAGACAGAAAGAAGCTAGGCAGATCTTTAAGTAAACTTAATGGTGGATTAATTTCTTTGTCTTGTTGATACCAGGTCAACAACTTTGAAAAGACGGGACATTGTTCTGAGAGACACAGGAGACCAAACCCTGCCATCAATAGGCCATACCATCAAACCAAATCAAAGGAACACTCTATTTAGTGAACTATCCTAAATTAATCATGCTAATATAATAACTATTTCTTTTTGGTAAAACTGTTCTTTGCTTTGCTGTAAGGCCACAGGGAACTAGTGATAGAGTATATATAATATTATATTCTTTCGCTGAACATTTTTCATTCATTTTTGACTCTAAAAGGCCAGTTAATTCAAGGGCTGTATGGCAGGGCTATTTGCATCCTAATTAGAACAGCCTGCTCAGGCCTCATATTTCATTTGTTCTAAGCAGCACCAGGCTTTTCCAATAGGTAAATGGCAGCCTAGGGTTGTACCTGTTGTGACGTGGGGTTTGTGATTTCAGCTCTCTTGACAAAACATGCTGGAGACAGTTCTCTAGTAACAGCTCTTTATTAAAGTGAACAAGACTGACTGTGAGGGCAGGAAGGCTACATTTATAGGGACAGGGAACTAGCTAGAAGGGGATACATTTTGGAGGGAACAATATCAGGCAATCACAGTGCTGCCTTTTGGAGGGAACCAATAAGACAGAGGATCCAAATACAGCAGCTTAAATGAACCAATAGTAGCTGTACCCTCTGTAACCAAAAGGCAGTTACTTTATCCTAATGCAAATACAGACAATAATAATACAGAGATAAAATCCTTTGACTCAATACACAACACCCCTCCCCCCCTAGTGAGCACAGCAGACGTAATCCCTCAGGTACTGTGGGGTCCTACAACTTCTACTTGATCTCCTGACAACAGGTGTTGCAGGTTCTGGATTGGGTGTTACCTGTGGTGGAGGGGCTGCTATAGGGGTTTCGTCAGGAACAGATGGAGTTCCAGACATCTCAGGGTCCCCTACCTGTACCCCGTCATCATGAGGACTAGCAGACCCTGGTTCATTTGCTGAAGCCCCTGGTGACTGCACCTCTGGGCCATCTTCACTCTGGTCTCGCAGCTGTGCGTCATTAGCCAGGGATGAATTATCTGGCTCCTCCCTGCTGAGCGCCCGGCGCCTCAGCTGATCTATATGTCTCTTCCAAACTTGCCCATTTTCCAAGGTCACATAATAGGACACAGGTCCACTAGCCCGGGTGATCACACCGGCCACCCACCGCGGACCTCGTGAATAGTTCCTCACCCAGACCAGATCTTCAGGGGCGAGATACCTTGTTGTGTCAGTCTCAGCCTGGGGGGTTGCTCTTGAATTACGGTTTGGCATTTTATCTGGGTGGACATAATCCAGCACCGTTACCAGTCTTCTACCTAAGAGCAGCTCAGCTGGCGACTTGCCCGTCGCAGTACACGGCGTCGCATGCTGCAAAAATAACATTCGCGCAATGCGAGCTGACCAGTTACCCTCCATTAAGCGCGCAATGGATTCTTTGGCTGTTCTTACCATGCGCTCAGCCTGCCCATTGGAGGATGGGTGAAAGGGCGCGGATGTGACCCCTCTTATGAAGTTATCAGCCAAGAATGCCCTGAATTCTTGGGATACAAAAGCTGCCCCATTATCTGATACAATGGTCTCAGGTAACCCGTGGGTTGCAAACAGCTGCCTCAACACCTTGATTACGGCAGCTGATGCCATGCTAGGGACCAACGCCACTTCTAACCATTTGGAATATGCATCAACGATAACCAAAAAGACCTTCCCTTGGAATGGCCCAGCAAAATCTATGTGCAGCCGGCTCCAGGGAGTCCTAGACTGCTCCCACCAGTGGACTGGTGCTCTGGCCACTTCTGGCCGCACCTCTTGGCATGCCTTGCATGTTCGTACCCATTGTTCTATGTTCTGGTCCATTCCAGGCCACCACACATAACATCGGGCTAGCGACTTCATCCTGACCATTCCCGGGTGTCCCATGTGAAGTGTCTCAAGAACCCTGTTTCTCAGTGGTGCTGGGATGATCACCCTATCTCCCCATAGGAGACAACCCTTATGCATGGACAATTCGTGCTGCCTTGTCGCATAAGGCCTGAATTTTTCTTCATGCGGACCACCAGGCCACCCCCTCCCCACCCAAGTGAGCACACGGGAGAGAACAGCATCTTTCCTCGTTTTCTCAGCTATATCAGTAGCTGTTACAGGAGCCCCCGGAAGTGTTTCTAGCATCATAATGTGCTCCGCCGGAGCAGGATCCTCATTGCTCCCGCCAGGAAGGGGCAATCGACTCAGCGCATCAGCATGGCACAACTGTTTCCCTGGCACATGGGTCAAGGTGTACTGGAACCCATTCAGGAATATTGACCAACGCAACATTCTGGGGGAGAGAATTTGTGGCGTTTGTTTGTTTGGGTTGAACAACCCTAACAGTGGTTTGTGGTCCGTTTCAATGGAGAAATGGCGACCATACAAATAATCATAGAACCTTTTGATTCCTGACACAATTGCTAGTGCCTCTTTATCAATTTGAGCATAGTTGCGCTCCGTGGGTGACAACGTACGGGAATAGAAAGAGATGGGCTTTTCCGACCCATCCGGTTCCCTATGACTCAGCACAGCCCCCAGGCCGTATTGAGAGGCATCACATGCCAGGACCAGCGGCTTCGACTCATCATAATGAGCAAGGACGCTCCTGCTACTCAGCATTTCTCGCAAGGAGTCAAAAGCCTTTTGCTGCTCCCGCCCCCATCGCCACACATTCTTTTTCTGCAAAAGTCTATGTAATGGTTCAGCTACCGAAGCTTTCTGGGGTAAGAATGAATGATAAAAGTTAATAAGTCCCAGGAATGACTGCAACTCCGTCTTGTTCTGTGGTCGTGGTGCCTCGATGATGGCCTTAATCTTAGCATCTGTGGGGTGGATGCCTGATGCATCAATTTTAAACCCCAATAAATCCACAGTTGGCACCCCAAAACTGCATTTTTCTTTTTTCAGTTGCAACCCCACCTCCTTGAACTTGAGCAACACTGCACGGACACGCGCAACCAGTTCCTGTGGGTCTTTTCCAGCAATCAAAACGTCATCAAAAAATGGCAAGACCCCCGGCAGACCCCTTAACAGGCGTTCCATGAGCCCTTGAAAAATCCCTGGGGCCACACAAACTCCGAACTGTAATCTGTTAACTCTGAACGCCCCTTTATGTGTGACAATAGTCTGTGCTTCCGCTGATTGTGGGGTTACTGGCAGCTGTTGGTAAGCTTGTGCCAGGTCAATTTTGGCGAACACCTTGCCCCCAGCCAGTTTAGCCAACAGATGTGATACGACTGGAATGGGGTATGAGTTTCCCCTGAGTGCCTTATTGATAGTACATTTGTAATCTGCACATATCCTGACTTCCCCATTTGCTTTAAGGGGCGTGACGATTGGAGTCTCCCACTTAGCAGAGTCCACGGGTGAGAGAACTCCCTGCTTGACCAATTTATCCAGCTCTGCCTCGATCTTGGGTTGCAGTGCAAATGGCACTCGCCTTGGTTTGAGTCGGATTGGGGCCACCCCGGGGTCCAACTCGAAGTCAACTGGGGGCCCTTTATAACAACCCAGTTTTCCATTAAAGAGACCAGCAAATTCCTTGCATAATGCCTCGCTCATCTCAGGGCAGGTTTGGATTGAATTAAGCCCTGAGATACTCAGTCCCAGGGCGGGGAACCAGTCAGTGCCCAGGAGACTGGGGCGACTGCCCTTCGCAATCACCAGTTTGAGTACAGCCTGTTTGTCCCGGAACTGTACTCTCACGGCACACATTCCCATAACATGGATGCGGCCTGCTGAGTACGACTGCAAGGTTGCCGGGAAGGGCTCCAGAGGGGGCAACTTACCCCTGGGGAAGAATGTCTTCGCGGTCTGGTCCGACACAATGGTGAATGCAGATCCAGAGTCCACCTCCATGTCGCACTGCTGACCCTCAATCTTCACCTTGACGTGTGCCTTGCCTTGCGCTGGAAACTGCACGGCCCTCCCGTTGATCTCCGTTATGTAGTGGCAGTCCTTTCGAAAATGAGTTGCTGTGGGCGGTCTGCGATGCTCCAGTCTAGGTGCTCCTGTTGCTCCCGCCGCCGCCGATCTACAGACCCTGGCGATGTGACCTGTCTTCCCGCACATCCGGCACATAGCATCCCTGAAACGACAACTCTTCCGCCCATGGTTTCCGCCACAACCTGGGCAACTGCCTCGGTGATCTTTGTGCACTGTGCAGGCCTGACGCACCAACTCGACCCCACGGACTGGGCTCTGGCTCGGAGTAGCCTCTAGCTCATCCATGGCATGCGCAACTTCTATCTGTGGCTTAGTGGCCTTGCGACTGGCATCAAGCTCCTCTCTTTCATAATTCTCCGTGGCGGTGGCCTCCTTCAAGGCTGAAGCAAGGGTAACCTCTTCTTTAGCCACGATGCGTCTTCTGGCTTTCTTGCTGCTCAGACCACCAATAAACCGATCCAGGAGAGTCTCTTCCAGATTTTGGAAGCCACAGTGCTGAGCGAGCTTCCGGAGTTCAGCCAGAAATGCGGATACAGACTCCCCAGCATGCTGCTGCCTCTTATGGAACTCCATCCGCCGGGCCATCTTGGTCTCAGTAGGCGCAAAGTGGCTTGTTAGGCAGGCAAGAATATCTTGGAGAGATGTCTCACTCAGCTTCGCTGGAGCAAGTAATGCCTTGGCTAGCTTGAAGGTCTCGGGCCCACAGTAGCTCAGGAATGTGGCCCTTCTTTTGCTGGCATCGGTGATCCCTTGAGCCACTGCGAAGAACTCGAAGCGTTCGACGTAGTCTTCCCAGGTGTGGGGCTCTGATGGCTGGAAGGGCTCCAATACCCTTGGACTCTCCATTGTCCTAGCGGGCAGGGTCGTCTTCTCAGCTGGCCAGTGAGTCTTGTTCTCAGCTGCAATCCGGACTCTGAGGCAGGGTTGTGTTTAACCGCTCCTCAGCATTCCGGATCCCACCTTCGTCGCCAGTTGTTGTGACGTGGGGTTTGTGATTTCAGCTCTCTTGACAAAACATGCTGGAGACAGTTCTCTAGTAACAGCTCTTTATTAAAGTGAACAAGACTGACTGTGAGGGCAGGAAGGCTACATTTATAGGGACAGGGAACTAGCTAGAAGGGGATACATTTTGGAGGGAACAATATCAGGCAATCACAGTGCTGCCTTTTGGAGGGAACCAATAAGACAGAGGATCCAAATACAGCAGCTTAAATGAACCAATAGTAGCTGTACCCTCTGTAACCAAAAGGCAGTTACTTTATCCTAATGCAAATACAGACAATAATAATACAGAGATAAAATCCTTTGACTCAATACACAACAGTACCAGCATCTTTTTTTCTTCTCTTTACATTTGCCTCGAACATTTATGCCTAAAGAAGAAGGTATAATTCAAAAGCTTACATTCAGTGGTCAGCATCTGAAGTGCTGTGCAGGGATTATGCAAGATGGCCAAGTGCTCCCAAAACTGAAGGGATCTTTGGGAGCAACCTTAGATGTGTCATAAGGAAGTATGCCTGAAAGGAAACTCAGGAAGGCCCCAGTGCATGCTCAGAAGATCATGGCACGCACATGTTTGGCTCCCGACCAATAAGGTTAGCCTCTCAGTCCTTCTTTGCAAATTAATTACTCCTGTATTTTATTATTAGAGAGGAAAATGTTTTATTGACTCATGTGGGGAGGAGATGGGGGGGTCACTTGAACCAGCAAGCTGAAATGCTTCTGTAGATGGAACGTTTGCAATAGTATGAACCCAACAACTTAGATGTGCCTAGGAAAAAAAGTTTTTCAAACAACAACAAAAAGAATAGTTTTTTTTCCCATAATTGAACTATTTTACCTTCCTGGCTCTTTTGTTTTCCTGCTTTTCTGGAGGTGGCTGCCATTTTGTGAAAGGTCATATTCCTGGTGGTAGCTGTTTCTGACTGGTGTACTCAGCATCTTCTGAAAATTCAAAATGTGCCCCCAGACCCAAAAAAAGGTGGTGACCACTGTCTCGGACCATCACCTACACCAGGGAATGGGATTCTGTGGCCCTCCAGATGTTGCTGGACTTAACTCTACCCCAGATACCAGGGCTGCAGGTTCCCCATAGCTGCCTTACATCATTCTTGAGGGTCTCTCAATGCACAGAAGCATTTTTTTTTCAGAGGTGTGTGGAAGAAATGGAGCAGGGGGAAAGACCTGTTCCATGAATGTGGACTCTTGTTTCTTTTTTAAAAAAAGGAAGTTAGGATCCATATAATATAATGTGAGAAATACAGTAGTAAAGGAAAGCAAGAAATATTTCTCCTATTAAGAAACTCAGGAATAGCTGTATTTTAAAGAAATGAGGTTATTCACACTTGATATTTTACATGCCAGAATGGTTCCCAGATGATGGCAGGGTTGTGAATGAAGAAAGATTATATTTATAAGAAAAAGGTTATCTAATTTGGCTGTACCGTTGATTAATATCAGCTTCAGAGCTATTGAGCAAGAACGACATTCTCCTGAGCTGCACATGTGGTACCTAAATGACCAAAAGTAAATGTTTGGAGATTCTTCTTTGGGCCAAATGTCCAAGGAATTCTGAGGGAAGCTATTGTGATGTGGGGTTCGTGATTTCAGCTCTCTTGACATAATATGCTGGAGACAGTTCTCTAGTAACACTTCTTTATTAAAGCAAAACAAGACTAAGCTCTGAGGAGAGAAAAGCTACATTAATAGGGACAGGGGACTAGCTAGAAAGGGATACATTTTGGAGGGAACAATATCAGGCAATCACAGTGCTGCCTTTTGGAGGAAACCAATAAGACAGAGGATCCAAATACAGCAGCTTAAATGAACCAATAGTAGCGGTACCTTCTGGAACCAAAAGGCAGTTACTTTACCCTAATGCAAATACATACAATAGTAATCCAGATATAAAATCCTTTGACTCAATACACAACAGAAGGTAAATGAATTTCACGAAGGATTTTTTTTCTGGCAATTTCACACATCATTTCATAGCCTCCCTTCTGGATGTTCAGGTGGGGGAAGATCATGCTACCACCTGATTTTCCCCTCTCACAGCAACCCTCTCTGCATACTTCTCAGGATCTCCCAACTGTTGTTGACATTATATTTCATTATTTCTTTGATTTTATCATTCTGTTCTAAGATACTTGAAACTGGACACTGAGGAGTCAATCTGAACTTAAAAATAGGAACTCTTTAGATACTGTAGGCCCAATGTTGTTGTTAATAATAATAATAATAATTTATTTATGCCCCCGCCCATCTGGCTGGGTTTCCCCAGCTACTCTGGGCAGCTCACAACAGAATTAATTATAATAATAAAAAAGCGATAAAACATCAGACATTAAAAACTTCTGCAAACATGTGCAACATCATAATAGACCTGTGCTAGGAACCCAAGAACCATAGAATTAGCTCCATCCTCCCAAAGGAGCCACCATATTGTGGCTGCAATGGTCATTGTACCGTGCCCTAAACATTCATCTGCCATTGCATTACATATTCAGATTCTATGGAAAATTTAAAATGGTGAGATTGTACAGAGGAAGATAAAATAATGATACCCCTTGCTATTTGAGAGAGAGAAATGTGGGATGACATGTAATTCCAAAATCTATTTCCAAGGAGCCATACATGGGAGCTAGTCATTAACCAGCTGAAACAACAGGTTGAAGACTAAAAAAGTAATTCAAACTGAAGATTGATTCAAGGAATTAGGCAGGTTCCAGCTATGACTAATTAATTATTGAAGTTAAAGTATTGTCCCTCCACAGTAGGTACTTTTTCATAATTAGAGCTCAGAGTAACATTTATCTTAATTAGGATCTCTCATCTCATAAAGAGTTGCTTCACAGCATCTTTTATTCTGATCTATTATAGATTTTGTTTGGGAGATGCAGATGGGTGTGTCATTTCATTTGGACACAATGCAAATTCTGTACTGTATCTAGATAGCCAGCTCTGTGACATCCTTGAACAAACTGTCTGCATTTGTTTTAAAAATAGCTTTCAGTTAATTTGTTTCTTTTCAGAAAGGTATTTTTGATTCAATCTATTTGGGATAGATACTTTTGAATCAGGGTAGCTGTTTTCTTTTTGCACTCTTGCGGCATTCGCTTTGTCCTCGACTTCAGGTCACATCCAGAGTTTCCCAACTGAGAAAGGGAAAAGATCAGCACTCTTGATTTGAACCTCTGTGCTTTGCCTTTAAACACCCCAGTAGCTTGGCAGGAAACTATTCCTAACCAAGGCAACAAGCAGAAAGATCACTCTTTGCTTGCACACAGGGGGAAAGAATACAGCACTTGCACTCAAATGCTTGATTGTTGCCAAGTTATCCATTTTATAGATACTCCATACTAGACTTCTGTTAAGGGATATAGGAAGCAAAGGGAATCAGAAAGTAGGAGCTAGGCAAAGGGTTAAGAAAAAGATAGAGATTAGAAATACTATTCAGAAGCTAAAACAATTAACCATCTACTATACAAGAGATTTCATTGTTAGATAAACTTCAAAGGGGTACAACCATCTGGAAATGAAGGTGGGATCTTGGAACACTGTTAATACTGTGACTCATTTACAAAATTCAAACTGGACAAGGTAAATATTGCTCTTCAAAGTACATGACTACAACACAGCTACAGTGAGTGCTCCCAGCTGGGAGCTTAATTTGCAAATGGGTTGTTGAGATATCGTAAGCAGGTAACTGGCAAAAATATATATTAGATTTCGTCAAAAAAATGGTATTTCCCAGATTAAGTGAGGAAAACTATGGGCTGGTATCTCGGTGCCGACAATGTTATATGAACGCTGCAAAAACTTGAATGGGTGAGGAGCCCCAGTCCTGAAACAAACAACTGATTGGAAGCTCCAGTATAATAGATTACCCCACTCCTGCTGTTTGCCAAAAGGAAGCAGCACCTTTGCACCAGCTACAGCTGCATTTCATACCACATAGAAATGTTGTGATGGGAAGGCTTATCTGGACATCGAAAACACACCCCTGATAAATCCATAGATGCATATGATAGTGCACTTAAGGAACTAGCTAAATCGTGTACGTATGGAACATTAGAAGCAGATATAATTATGGATCAAGTGGTGTCAAAATGTGTTCACAAAATATTACAGGATGACTTGACACTGGCTGTATGAAAGGGCTCAAGAAGAAAGTGCCTAATGGTTTCCAAGAGTGGTGACTGCCGATATTTCCATTAACCATGTCAATCAACAGGCCAAGGCTAAAATATATGTTGCTTGCATGGACCCAAACATTTACATGATCACCAATTCAGTTAAAATTCTTCCTTGGAACAAGCAAGGCATCAATATTCTGGGATCTACACATCAAACAGATGTGCTTACAGTCACTGATTATTACTCTTCTTACCCAGAAGCAATGGAACTGCTAAAGAAATAGTTCTTCAGATACTATCAGCAGTATACTGCATATTTTGTTTTGCCAGTTTTGGATGTCCTCTTGATGTTGGCACTGACAATGCTAAACAGTTTGTTGCCTGTCTCACTGAACAGCTTTTCAAGTCTTGTGGTAGTAAACATATCTGTACTTCCCCATATTATCCAAAAGTAGTGGGGAGATCAAATATTTTCATTGCTGTTTGAAGAAAACTCTGCAAGCAGCACACTGTGAAGAGAGGAACTAGGAAAAAAAAGAATTATCAAAGATCTTAATGGCATATCGATCTACCCTGCCCAGGGCTTCAAAGGAGACACATGTTAGATTGCTTTTGTCATGTGGTATCCACACTAACCTTCCTGGGCCTTGTGATCAAACAGACCTAGATGAGCTTTTCGTTACAGACAATCACCAGCAGTACTTGAACAAGATGAAGCAATAACGTTGATGCCAAGCATAGGGCTAAGGAGTTGGGAATGTATTCTACATTGCTAACAATAATGTATTTCAATCAACTTCAAACTTCAAACAACATAGACATGCTATGCAATTCTTAGGAGCAGGTTGCCCCATAGGATCACATTAACACTGATAATGGGTGAGTTATAAGTATGAATATCACATTTCCATGAAAGCTACCATCTTGGTTTGAACACAATGATGCAGCAGTCTCTCAAGAAAGAGAATTTTACACACACACACACACACACACACGATACTTATTTATTAGTTGTCAATTTGAGAGATGGAGAAGTGAGATTGTCTGCCTCTCAGAATTCATTGTGGCATGATGTACTTGCATAATATGTGACTCTTGTTAATATGCAGACTGTTCTCCTGTGAGACATTACTGTGTTACATAAGGTTTCTTGATTGTAAAAGACACTCTTGTTACCTGTTATTTTATTTCAAAATTTCAAAATAATTTCTTAAAAAAAATAAAGACGTTGAAACAACTCTTTGTCTAAAGAGATTTCATGTTATTAGACAGACTTCAAAGAGACATAACAAGGGCTTGTCAGGCTCTTCCAACCCCTTCTGTGCTCGTTCTTGTTTGCCTGTATGGGCAACAACATGCTAATGGTACCATCAAATACCATGCACAACACAACAGAATCTTAATTTTATCCGTTTTCCAGGAACAGTCTAGAAATGAAGATGTATTTCTTGAGCTTTTAGTAAAATAGGTCTGTGGGTTTCTTTCAACAATGGAAGTCTTGCAAAAGCTCTGAGGCCCTTTGCTTGTGAAGTCCTAAATTCAGACTGCTTTAAATGTTTCTACTAAATGACATCCCATCTTATTGCTGATATGTTTGATGTTTTAGTGTCCTCTTATATAGGGAGATTGACATAGGGCAGGCATCCCCAAACTGCGGCCCTCCAGATATTTTGGCCTACAACTCCCATGATCCCTAGCTAACAGGACCAGTGGTCGGGGAAGATGGGAATTGTAGTCCAAAACATCTGGAGGGCCCAAGTTTGGGGATGCCTGACATAGGGTATGGCCTGAATAGATAATTTGCACATCTTAAAAACATCTTTCCACTTTTCCACATTAATCTGCATTTTTTTAAAATAAAAAAAAATCCTCATGGAAATTCACCAGCATCTTAATATGAATTTCTCCTAGTGCACCTTTTTTGTATGCAGATTTGCCTAATACACACATCTTTGCAGTGAAATTCCTGTGAAAATACTCAATTTCTCCGAATGTATGTTTTTTAAAATACTGTTTGGTCAGAGAACTGTGTTACAAAATTCATCGAAGTGAAAAATTCAAACGATAATTGTCTTTCAGTTCATGCATTGGTTTAATCATCATCATCATCATCATCATCATCATCATCATCATCATCATCATCCCCCCAGCCACTCTGGGCAGCTTACAACATATATTAAAACATCAAACATTAAAAACTTTCCAATACAGGGTTGCCTTCATATGCCTTCTAAAAGTCAGTTGTTTATTTCCTTGACATCTGAAGGTAGGGTGTTCCACAGGGAGGGTGCCACTACCAAGAAGGCCCTATGCCTGGTTCCCTGTAACTTCTCTTCTCGCTGTGAGGGAACCAGCAGAAGACCCTCAGAGGAGGACCTCAGTGTCCAGGCTGAACGATGGCAGTGGAGATGCTCCTTCAGGTATACTGGGCAAAGGCCTAGGTATACTGGGCCCAGTGTAAAGTAGATAGGTTTTCATTAAATCCCATTTGACTGGTCTGTTTCCAGACACAATTCAAAATGTTGCTTAGGATCTACAAAGTCCTACACAACCTGGGACTAGGTTATCTGAAAGAGTGTATTCTCCCAAAGAAGCCTGCATGAGTTTTAAGAGCCTCAGCAGGTCCCCTTCTTTCTGACCCACCAACATCTGAACAACATTTGGCAGAAACCTGAATAATATTTTTCTCAATGGCTGCTTCCAGATTCTAGCACTTCTTGCCAAAAGAGACACATCTAGTCCTGTCTAGAATGACCTTCTGCAGACTGGCAAAAATGTTTTTATTTAGACAGGTATTTGGCCCATAAGCTGATTTGTAAGTTGGAGCTGTTTTTAACTGGTTGCTATTGATGATTTGCTTGCCTCACTCTTACATTTTTTATATTTTATATTTGATTGCTGCTGTCTTGAGCACCATTTGGCAGCAAAACAGGATACATATTTAAGAAAAGAACAAACAAATTACATAAATGCGATGACACTGAAGGGAAATTACCAGCCCTAAAATACAAAGAGCATCTGTACTGTACTAGGATATTTACTTCTGATGGCAAGGAAAAATATCTATCAGCTGGAGACAGAAAGTAGATTTGTAAAGGACAAGCAAGACAAATTTGTAATCTAAACAATGTTACTGCAAACCTTTGGGACATCACTATTGATTGCATGGCTTGTGTTTAGCTGATTTTAAAGAAGCAAATGAAACATAAAGGTAATACATATAGTAGGTTCCCTTAGAACTTGTGACTACCTATTGGTTTTTTGTTTTGTTTTTTGAATAGTCAAGTTACTTTAGAGCCGGTCTAATGTAAATACTGTCTGTTTAAGAGAAACAGGTGCCGGTGTTTCTGTTAATTGCCCACAGGCATGGGCTCTGCTCCTTGTATATAAGGCTCTGCCAGAAAGCCTTCTGTATCTCTTAGTTAGATCTTTCAGTTTGATTCATCTCTAAGTAGATCACTCTCTCAGTTTAAGAGATTCCCAGTTGAATCTTAGTATGAGAGTTGCTTAGTTATAAAGCTAGTTTGCTGTTAATTCTCGGGTAGTTTAATGGGAGTTTTGTGGGAGGTTTGGAAAGTGAGTAGATAACATAGTAAGTAAGTAAGTAAGTAAAACCTTTATTGGCATCAAACAAACTCACAGACAAAATAATAAGAGATTAAAACTGTCACTGTGGCAAACGCTGTGTTAAGAGAGAGAAGGGAATAATCCGCTATCCGCTCTCATGACAATGGGGCTTCTAATAATTCAGACGACTGCAGAGTACAGCGACGAGAAAATAGTAAATTAAGATATTGAGCCACCATCTTGGTGAGGGCCTGGTCCTTCCCCAGCAAAAGAAATTGTAAGATTTCCCGCTCTGGTCTCCTTCTGGGGATGTCGAGCCGGTCCAGGAATTGTTGACGAAGGTCGGCGTAAAGATTACAGTGAAAAACCATATGTAGAAGGCTTTCCACCTGAGGGTCATGACACAGACAGAACCTCTCGTCCTTCGCCCTGCCCGAGAATCTTCCCCACAGGAGGTTCGATGGATTTGCGTTGAACCTGGCCAACGAAAATGCCCTTCTTTCTTGTGGGTTCAGTAGGAAGTCAAGATAATTAGGTTTTGTTTCATGAGCCCACGGGAGGTGGAAAAGAAGGGGGGAACATGTTGTGCCTGCTGCCGCTATAAGATTCTGTCTCTCAATGTCCCACAACCTAGTTAAGACTGTGGCTTTGGCAGATTGTAAGGACATTGAGCGGAGGAATTCTACTGAAAGCCCCAGTTGCTGTACCTTCCTGTTGAAGTGTTGTATCCCTGGGGGGAGGAAGGTGTCCGAAAGCATTTCCTGGAGGAAGGGATCTCTGTCAAGGTCGAGGCAGATTTTTAGCCAGAATATAAGGAATCTTGCCCAGGCGACAGATTCCACCTTGTGTTGAGCTCCCTCTAAACATAAAACTGCATATGGGACGCATCTTGGAACAGAGAAAATCTTGTAGAGGAAGGCTGATTGCACTTGCTCTACTGTCTGGGTGAACCCCGGGATCCAGATTGGAATGCCGTAGAGCAGTTGTGATATGGTCTTGGCATTGAAGATCTTGAGCGCAGAAGGGATATGCGAGTTGCCCCTTGTTGTAAAAAATCGCGTAATTGCCTGCGTGGATATCTTACTGGCGTTCACCGCCGTGCCTCGATGTGGAGACCAGAGGAGCCTGTGGTGAAAGGTGATTCCTAGATAGTTAAATTTAAAGACCTGCTGGATGGGTTTGCCTCCAAAAACCCAGCTATAACTCTTGCATGAGTTACCAAACACCAGGATTTTGCTTTTTTCAAAGTTCAAGCATAAATTCATTTTGGACATGTACTCGATGCAGGCAATTACCAGTCGCTTAAGGCCTATTCTGGTCCGCGAGAGCAAAACCATATCGTCCGCGTACAGGAGGATGGGAATGTTTATGGCCTGGAGTTTTGGAGTGTGGGCATCCACCTGCTTTAGTAATGGGGCTAGATCATTGAGAAAAAGATTGAAAAGCGTAGGAGCAAGTACGCAGCCCTGTTTTACTCCTCTGTTGATACTGACTGGTGTTGTGATTTCGTTCCCAGAATTGATTTTTATGCAGCAGGTGTTATTGGTATAAAGCTTTTTGATCAGGTAAAGAAGTCTGGGTTCTAAGCCCATAGCCTCCAATTTGGCCCAAAGCAACCTCCTGTCGATGGTATCAAATGCCGCTTGAATATCCAGGAAGGCCACATGTAGATGTTCTTTATAGAATCGCATGGATTTAGCGACTAGGTGAGACAGCACCATGCAGTTTCGTAGGGTCGATTTACCTGGTCTGAACCCAGCCTGTTCAGGGCCTAAGATGTTATTGTCATCGAGCCAGGTAGTTAGTCTGTTTAACAGATGCTTAACATAGTTAAGAGAGAAAGCATTTATCTTTAGTTTAAAGTCTCTTTAGATTCAGTTTGTTTTTCAGTTAAAGAAACCCAACCGTTTGTATTTGCATCTGCATACTTTTACAAGTGTGCAGCTAGTAAGGGGTTTCATATAAGGGAAATAATACCCTACGTTCTTGTTAGTGTTTTCCTAGCCAGGTCAACTTCTGACTGCGTATAGTCTGTGTGAAGCGTACTTTAAAGGGCCGCTGTAAAACTGGCATATATGATTTAGATTAAGCAAGTTTCAATACCCAGTTTTCTCCTATATTATTCTTATCATATATATATTATTTCCAATACTACCAATATTTTGTATAGAAGGTTCCCATTTCTAATTTGATGGCCAGCTGAAACACAGTTATGTTTCTAAGAGTCCATCATACATTGCACACTTAGAAAACTTTTAGTGGTATTATATTATGGGTCACCATTTGCAAACTTTCTCTACCAGAAAAGCAGTACAATCATTGCTTTAACTCCTAATTTCTCTGCCTTGCATATATGAGCACAGTAAAGTCCCCTCTTCAACATACACAACACCAAACACAAGACCCAGATACATATATAACGGTATTGTATATCTAATTCCGTGGGGGAAAAGTTTTTTCTGTAGGTTTCCAATTTCAGCTATTCCTGTGGGTTGAAGCCCTCTCACACATGTCCTGAAACCTCAATCTCCAACAGGTATTTTCATCTAAGTGAAAATAATGACCAGCCCATCTGAACCTTTCCTCTTCACAGAGTTATTAAGGGAAGTAACAATTCCATATGCTAGATATTAATGTTTGTGAATATAACACAGTACCCATTTTACCCATTCATTAGGGTCTTGTGTGGAGTTTTCATATATTAAACCTGTTTTTCTACAGACATGAGCTTATCATAATCATCTGCACAACTTTTGGCTTCCCTTCTTGAACTCATAGCTATTTGATGCAATAGCAATCTTATGGATGTATGTGTACATTCATATCCTACGAAGAAACCAAATTATGTGTTTGACCCTTCCATGATTTTCTTTTGTCCCCGTTTTCATTCTGCCTCGTCTTTCAGTTGCACTGGAACACTTGTATTCCATCTGTGTGGGTAGCAAGTGCAGCTGCCTTTGCAGCTGTTGTGTATATTACATTATTCCTTGGCTAGCCATCAAGGAATGAATGATTCTTCCATCCATATTGGAAAAATCTAAGCCAACTTCCATCTGCAAAGAAAAACAAACAAGAAAGTTTGTCTTCAAAAACTTGGCCTGGAAATTCAAATGCCACTGCATCGTACGTTAGACATGCAAATGTTGATGTGTTGAAAATAATTATTAACACTTTAAGTATCAGACTGATATTTGAAGGTCTGATAGCAGAACATTTGCTTTAGTTCGCTTTCAGATAATGGAGCATGACCTCAGTGTATTTAGTGCATTGTGGACTGCATATTTGTGCTTTTTATATCTCAATGTTTTAGTGTTCATCCTCTTCTTATTATGCAGTTTGCTAAGTATATGGGCTAAGGGACTTTTGGCATCAGGGACATGTTAATAATAATGTACTGACTTAGTGGAGCCCTGCTGTGTCAAGTACCTCAATAGCTCCATTTTCTCAGATGAAGGGAATTTGGTAGGCCTAATTCTTTCTTTCTTCTGCTAAAATTTTATTGATCAAAGCTCCTGCTACATGGTCTGCATTGGCAACTAGATCATCCCCGTATAAACTAATCTGCTAATTTAGTAATAGTGTCAAGCTCCTTACAAAATATTCCTCAAATGGACATTTTCTCAATTTCTCCATTGCAAAAGTGTCCCATGATTTGTTCACTAGATCTAATATTTTTGACAGAGATTATTATTTCTAGAGCTTAGCGGTAATACTTTATGCCACTGTCAAAAGATTTCTTCAAGTTTTCTCTTTCAAATGAATTTAATTCTTATAAATATTCTAGATATGTAATCATATGGCAGGGCATATCGTGGTATGTCATGAATAATCTTTGAACATTAATCCACTGTTATAAATGCTATCATAGGAAAGCTGAAGTGACATTCAACAATAACTCTAGGGTCTAGGTAAAATAAAGTTTTCGGGTTTTTTCACTTCATGGTATCATAAAAATGATGACTGGTGAGTCAAAGACACATTATATTCTATATACCAAGCCAAGTAAGACTAATAATAATAATAATAATTTATTATTTATACCCCACCAATCTGGCTGGGTTTCCACAGCCACTCTGGGCAGCTTCCAACAAAATATTAAAATACAATGGTGTGTTACAGTTAAATATTTAAAGCTTCCCTAAACAGGGCTGCCTTCAGATGTCTTCTAAAAGTCTGGTAGTTGTTTTTCTCTTCGACAACTGGTAGGACTAGCCAGCAAAGCCTAATGGCTTCAACATTTAGCCACACATTTGTTGTTGCAACAAAGCATCAGTTTCACAGAAAACAGACCAGAGAGAATGACAGATAGGCAATGTCCCAAGGAATTGAGTTCAAGACCCAGAAGATTTCCAAGCACCAAATCTTTCACATTTACTAATGCAGCACAACACCCACAACACACAAACCTATTAACACGTACCCAGTTCACCCACAAATAACTTTCCATTCAATTATTTAACTCAATTAATATCACACCAAGATCTCTGCCAAATCAGTTTACCTTTGATTAATTTCTCCCAACTGAAAACCCTCACAAATTGCACAAGTTAATTTTCACACCCAATTCATTAACAGCCCTGATAATCCCAGAACAATTTTTCTTCAGTTGACTCCTCAAGTACACATTTCCCTCTCATCCTATTAAAAGGAAAAACTAGTGTGGAATAAAAAGCCAAGGAAAATTATATGTGTGGTCTTAAAAACAAACAGAACTGCCACCTATGGCAGTGGAAGTTAGACATGTCTTGTGGAACAATGCTGAGGTTGCGTATGTTTTGTGGCTCAGAGGTAGTTGCTTAATAACCTTTGGAGCAGGTCAATGGTACAAAACCTTTAAATAAACTTCTGAGGATATTTGAGTTATTTCTTCATTACCTTGGATTTGAAATCCTTGTTCCTCCCCTCTCTTACATTAAGCAGACAGCTTTACAACACAGGAAGCCTTCATTACTATCTCCTCCAATTGCTAATTATCCAACAAATATCTTCCCTCTACTGGGATCTTAATTTGATCCAAAGCTTTTTTTTTAATGTGACATTTACTGATGAGGAAGCATGATAGAGCACTTTATAAATATTAATGTAAAAATATTGATAAGTTTGCTCCTGTGTTGCTTCCAAATTGCTTCCTGTAGGATTTGTAATGGATATTCAGTTTGAATATTCAACATCACTAAAAGCAGGCATATTTTGGGAGATTACAAAAAAGATGGTACAGGCAACAGGAAGAAGGGAGAGAAGGAGATTCTGGATTCTTGCAGAAACTAACTATGGACAACCCTGAAATAAAGCTACATAGTATTGTGTGTTTGGCGACCGAGGTCCTTCTAATTCCTTGACCCAGCAAGGGTTAAAAAATGGAGGACTCCATTGCTGGAATAGCCAGGCCAGTTTCATAAGAATTGCCTTTGTATGGGTGATCAAGATAAAAAAAGGAAGTGGCTCTGCACCCCTCCCTCAACCTGCTGGAAGTTAGAAAGGCAAAAACCTGAGTATGAGTGAGAAGCTAGAAGCAGGAAGAAGGCTGGGCAGCTGAGAGTTAGAGCCAGGCCTGATTTCTCATAGAATCCAATTTTGTGGCTATGGGAGAAGCAAGACCTTCTGGGATGTTAATCCTGTGAGCCCCTCCATCACAGGCTCAAATTGTGTTGTTGTTGTTTAGTTGTGTCTGACTCTTCGTGACCCCATGGACCAGAGCACGCCAGGCACTCCTGTCTTCCACTGCCTCCCACAGGTTGATCAGACTCATGTTGGTAGTTTCGAGAACACTGTCCAACCAGCTCGTCCTCTGTCGTCCCCTTCTCCTTCTCAGGTTGTATATATGTGTAAGCAAGCCATGTATCATAAGGACACCACGGTCTCTGCTGTCTCTCATTCCAAAGAAACCAAACCCTAGAATCTTATCACTCAGAGATTGAGGAGGCATGCAACAAAATAAGACTTGAACAACAAAGAATGTGGCATTCATTTGAGCCATTACTTCTCCTGGTCTAAAGAAACTAGAAACTGACTTCATGTGGCCAGGCAAGAAAATTTCCATAATATGGAAAATAGATGATACTTTTATTCCTTCAGGTCAATCTTCCACAAATGGCTAACACAGGTGTGTGTTTTGAGGCAGGCTAGTAAAATAAATTGTAGGTTGGTAACTTTTGTGGAAAGGCTGTCTTTACTTATAACATTCTTCTTATCTTATCCAGATCGGCCAACATCCTCACCTGCCAGTTAGGGATGGTATTTGGAGGTAGAGGGGAGTCTAGGTGGGCCACCAGGAGCTGAGAGACAGAAATGCCCATAAAATTTGTTTGGGGAGTTCACAATCAGGGAGAGGAGGGTGGCAGTGCAAACTGTTGTCCCCTATGGAAATAATTGTAGATCTTGCCATGGTACCTTGAGGACTGCCTAAACGCTCATATTCCATCTCAGTCGCTGAGATGATCTGCAGGAACATCATTGGTTGTCCCCTGAGTCTGTGAGATTCATCTGACAGCACCAAGAAACCAGGCCTTTAGCATCGTCACCCCAGTCATGTGGAATGCTCTGCCAACAGAGAGTCAGCCGGTGTCTTCTTTTTTTAGCCTTTAAATATTTGCTGAATTCTGGGAATAGCACAAGCCTGCCATATTTGTTCAAGAGTAAGCCCCACTCTATTCAGTGGCACTTGTCCACAAGCAAGTGTGTTTAGGATTATAGCCCTAGCCTTTACATTTCTAAATATGTTGGTTCTGAGAGAGAAAATGCATGAGGTTTGCAAAATTATATTGAAGAGGGCATTTCCAGAACCGGCTGTCAGGTTTGCAAAATTACTCCTAGAGCATGCATTGGAGAGGGTGAAAATAGAAAGCATATCTGAAGGTCAAACTTCAGTGGATCTAAGGCAACTGCACCCCTGGCTTAGGAATGATTTGGCAAATACCAATGATAAAGGCTTTAAATTATTTGTATCCTAATCATTGAATGTCATGACTTTCAGATGTGTTACGCTTCCATGAAACAATTTATTTCACTGTGCCATCAGAAGAAATGTGAGAGAGGACCATGGCCACTTCATAGGGGGGAGAGGTCACATGCTGGCTGCAAAAGAAAGGAGCTATACAAAATGATTAAACTGTGTTTGAAGTCAGGATATATATATATTTGGTCATCTTCATTGTATGTTTATGCTTTGTGACCCATTTCCTTTTTGCTGGCAGACATTCATGTAACCTGTTAATAAACTGGCTAATTAAGTTCAGTAGAAATGTGCCATTATATACATTGAATACATTGCAGCAGCCTTTGACTATAAGCAATAAGCTTGATGCAGATACCATTATAATTAAGCAGCTGGAATAAACATTATGTTGTCAAGACATATAGCTTTGCCAGTTAAGCCACCCCTGGTCTATAACACCTGAAGTATTCAAGGGAAGGTTTGACAAACTCATACTTCACCTTGCCATGCTCTTAGCCCACATTTTGCTAGACAATCTAAAAGTACATTCAGATTCTACAGATGAGCCTCATGGTCTTCTACAGTAATGAGGATGTTTTTACATTAGACCCTTTTAGCACCTTAAAGACCTCATGATCCAGAACAGAGCAGGTGAGACCAAGGTGCTAACAGGGAATATGTAAAGCTGAATGGGCCCCTTTGTGTCTAGCTCATGCATTATTTGTGAGATAAAGGATCATCTGGTGTCTACATATTTTATAGCTAATAATAGATACAGCCATTGTGAGGAATCAGGTGTAAACTGAAGCATGCGCAGGATAAGATGGAAATGCCTCTGTTCCCAAATGATACCCCTCAACAGAACTAGGAATATTCTGCTGAACTGACAGTGAAAGAGAAAACCATCTTATGCAAATGTTACACACTGGAATATGCAGCCTTTTCAGGCAAACCCAGTAGGGTGCTGAACATTTCATTTACCTCACTATTGTGAGTCGAGGACCCGCCAACCGCAGAGAGATAAATAAGACACAAGGACTCATGTATTTTAGGTTAATGGGCTAAAAAAGGCCACAACTTTATTGGTTACAGCATGTGAGAGGTATTGGCTTAGACCAGGCATGTCAAACCTGCGGCCCTCCAGATGTTTTGGCCTACAACTCCCATGATCCCTAGCTAGCAGGACCAGTGGTTGGGGAAGATGGGAATTGTAGTCCAAAACATCTGGAGGGCCGCAGGTTTGACATGCCTGGCTTAGACATTGGATACAAACAATCTATACATGACCCCAGCCCACTCAGCGGGGGGGGTCATTTGAGGGTTAACAGCCAGTGGGAGGAGCTTGTTGATGCTTGTTGGTGTGTATCTGTGTGAGTGTGCTTTCTCTCTCTTGAGTTTCTTCTGAAAACTGCAATAACTTACATTTTTTTCTTTGTTCCTGGCTTTTGCAGGTGACATCAGTCTCAGCACCTTTTAGTTTCACCTTTGCAGCAGAGTTGCTCTAGTTTTCACCTGTCAACTTTACTAGCGCACTATTTGAAGAAGTGTGCATGCACACGAAAGCTCACACCAATGACAAACCTAGTTGGTCTCTAAGGTGCTGCTGGAAGGATTTTTTTTATTTTGTTTCGACCACGTCAAACCAACACGGCTACCTACCTGTAACTAGCACTACCAGCAGTAAGACAGAGCTGAGGTGTCTCTCTCTCTCTCTCACACACACACACACACACACACCGGGAATAGAAAGTGCAATCCTATGCATGTTTACACTTAAGCAAACCCCACTGTGTTCCATGGAACTTACTCTGGCATAAGTGCACATAGGATTCCAGCCTGAAATTCGTTTGTCTTGCACCTTGATTCTTACAAACTATATAAGCATCCTTGCAATAGAAACCAGTAAGTTTTTCAGGGAGGAAAGTCTTCTTGTAGCAAGAGAGATTACACACAACAACAACAGGTAAACCATAGCTGCCAAGTTATCCCTTTTTTTTCTTTTTTTCTTTTTTTTGAGTTTTAAAAAACAAGTTTATTAATCAATTTAAAACATGACATAGAACAAAGGCATAAATGGCAACAGTATAACACAAAAACATCCAATCTTATAAATCGTGACCATTGCCTATATCTATGCAGATCTATGTGAATAAAAAATACCCCTCCCCCCTCCCCCCTCCCCTCCCCCAAGTTACCCCTTTTTTAAAGGGATTTTCCCTCATGCTGAATAGGCTTCCTCGCGAGAAAAGGGAAAACTTGGCAGCTATGAGGTAAACTGGGGGGGGGGGCAGTGTGAACAGAAAGGAGAGAGACTCAAACTAGTGTGAAGATTAAATGGAGTAGAATATCACTCCCATATAAAGACATTCTCCCATACCCTTGCCACAGCAAGAGAGGACTTCATACAAAACAATCTTCAGCATACAAAGTTCATGCAGGTGTGGTGTTTACCTGTTCATTGCAGTGGACATCTGGACAATCTTTTCTCATGCATGGAAATGCACATATTCATCCTGGATAGTTTGGACCCAAATAATGCTTAACTTTAATAAGGAATATCTAATGACAAAATGCACTGAGCAATTGTTTTCTTACAAGTAGCAAACTGAATTCTAAAGTGAAAAGTAAGACACTATCATGTGTCTAAGTGACTAAAAAAGCAAGACAAGTGCAAGAAGGCAGGCATATATTTTTACTTTCAATTTCACATTAGTGATGAGGGGATGTTAATTACATTTTGTATCCAAACTCGAATTGCAATTCCAGAATTGCATTTGAAAAGGGTTGCTTGACAAAACTGTCAAAATAATTCATTTGAAAAATGCAAGGAATAGAGTATAATAAAACTGAATCTTGTAGTAGTAATAAAAAGCAATAAAATTATTCATAAAGATTATCAATAGCTAATGCATTGTCTGGGAGAACTCTTGTATCCTAATATCACTCTCTGGAATCATGTTACATTTATATTGCTATTCAGGGATCCTATCACACATTTGAAGGCTACATAGAATATAAATACAATGTCAGAGATTACAGAAAACCACAGGGGAAATTAAGAACTGTTTCTTATGTGGTGTTATAGGCTTTAAGCCATTGTGTTCTGAACTTCATGTCATTATTGTTTTGTACTTAGGTCTTTGATACTGTTGGAAGGTATTTTGTTGGTAGGAAACACTCCGTAGAATCCCATCAGGGCTATACACAAATGGAGTATGCCTTTTCTGGGTATTTTCTTCCCAGAGAACTACAAACCATGCAGAAGGTGCAACGCAAAAGTGTGCTTAGTTGACAAATATGCCTCACCTTTGTTGTTGTCGGCATCTGCCTGTCTTGAGAGACAATGGAGTGTGCCTTTGGAGGTGAAGTCAAACTGCTGAGTTAGCAGCCCTGAAGTGATCTCCACAGGTTGCAAGCCTCACTTCTATCCTCTGCTTCTGTTTGCATCAGTTAAAAGCAATGTTTCCAGAAAGGTCATTAAGGGTGAGTTTGGATAGCCAGACGAGTACTATTTATGAGGATACCACTTCAATATGAACCTTAGCCCACAAAAGGCTGCCTAACCTGGGCATTTCTATATTCACATAATGAAGGATGCAGTCATAAATCTATTTACTAGGGGTGTGTGGCTCACTCTCTGGGAATTATTTCTGAGTCAACGTATTTAGGATTACACCACATGGATAAGTTCCCACAAGTGCTGCTCTCCACTAAATATTGTACACTGTAGTAAAATGGCCATTAAAAAAAACCTGCATACTGGTGCCTTGGTCTTACCTTGGGATGCACAGGTGGGAGAAACTATATGTTCACAATTTGTAGTGTGAAATCCAGATTCAGGGCTAGCCACGCCCATGCCTTTCCATTGGTCCATAAACTTGAGCTATACAGATTTTTCTTGAGCTGGAAGAAACTATTGCATTCAAGAGGTGCCAGCTATGTGCTATTTCTTTGCCACATTTTGGACTGGTTCTTGTATTTCCCTTGCCCCATGGCTAACAGGGAGCAAGGCTGCCATGTTTGCCAGATACAAAAAATAATCATGCCTGATTCCCCCCCCCCCAAAAAAAAAATCTAAAAGGCTTTTGTCTGGAAGCAGCTTTAGCTGAAGTGTGAACAAAGCTTCTCAAAGGCAATTGATGCTTAATCTTTAGCAATTAACTCTACAATACCCACGGTGAAGAATCAGAATTCAAGGGATAGGTTGCCAGGGGCAACTGCAGAATTCATTTTAAAGTAGAGAGTTCTAAGACAGGAAGGTGAAGGTGATGGAGTGAAGAGGGGTCCAATAAGTAACTAATTTTGGGTTGAGTGTGCTGACTTAAAAGCACAGAAGTAGCTGATCTCAAGAATTGGGTATTTCAATAACAGCAGCAACTTAATTACCAAAAACACATTGGGAAGCTATTAATGCTGCGAGGAATTTCTGCAGTGGACTCAGACTATTTATTACAAAGTAACAGAAAACAGAGAAGCACTATGGTTGTTAGGCCATAATGTTATAACCTGCTACACTGAATTGCACAAAAATAAGGATGACTATGACACTGGACACACATATATATATATATATATATATATATATATATATATATATATATAATCGATGGGTTGTACATTGCCATGTGTCTTTTCAAAACAAGCATGCAGGAGCATCACACGGGTGGATTATAATAAGGTGAACTAAAACAGAGCCCACAAAATAGAGAACTTGCTTCATTCTGCTTACAGGGTTTCATAATGAGTTTCTTTATATGAGTCTCTTACTCAATAATTTGCTGCTTGCAACTTGTTAACTTGCCATAAGCTTAGTTTGCAAATCCTTAACTCAAGAAGCACAGTTCCACAATAGTCAATGAAATTTCCCAAACCAAGTTATTTAAAACGCTTGTTGGAAATTAGAATTTTCTAATTCGTCTCTGCAAATTGCTGAAAGCTGACCTATGAAAATTATGCTGCATTTTTTTAATCCATTTTTTAAAACTGTTTTCAACTGTTTGTAACTGTTTGCAACTTAGTTCAATGAGAACTTTGTATTGACTGTATAGACCCTTTTGTGTCGGGCTTGCCAATGAAGTGTGCTGATCGATGGAGTTGCTTTAAAGTGAAACTAGGTTTGATTCCATTAAAATCAATTGGTTTTGCAGCAACTGTGACTATATCAGTCCCAGTTCTTGCAGGGAGACTATATTAATTCAAGTATTTTGATGATATGCGGACAATATGTGAATGTTGGAGGTAAGATTTATATAACCATATAGTTTTAATTCTATCAATGTTGAATTTAATGTTTTTTCCCCCTATATTTTTAGTGGTTCTCATTTTTTATCTGTAAGCTGTCTTGAGTCCCATTAGAGAAAAAGGTGGGGTATAAATAAATATAATAATTTGATCATCTCATATCCCCACCAATGCCTAGCTAAGTGGTTGGCATCAACTCTTGCTTTGTTATTAATTTCTCAGAACAGCATTTCCTCAAAAGCTGTCACTGAATGAAACTTCCATCATAAATGGAAATACACACCTTCATCTGTGTTTTGTTTTTACAGCAGCTTCTTGGGAAGATATTGGAGTTGATATTTTCTAAATAAGATCAATGATGTACAGTGCCCACCTAAAAATACCTTTAGAGTGTGCTATTGAATCGTTGCTTACTGAAAAGTACTGGTACGTATCAAGAATGCAGAGTTCCTTGGTGACATGATCCACCCATTTTTCATTTGGTTGCTAATAAATATTTTATCATTCTGGGAAACCAAAAAATGTCTGCATTGTGGAGATATTAGAAAGGTAATGCTTCCTGGATGAATTGTATGGGTGATCCTAGCCCATCAGGGATACTGAACTGATGACATCACTGAAGATAAATGAAACCAAAGGCGCTACTTTTGAACACATTGAACATCTTATTGCCTTACACACTTACATCCCAAAAAATCACCAAAGGAGGGAGGTTCAGTGATGAAAACTGATTTTTGCAGAGATGGTCCTCCTTTCGGCAATTGCTAGTAATGATTTGTTTTATTGATGTAAGGCAAATCATACTTACTGGATTTAAAAATTATTAATTTGTTCTTGTTCTATAAGAAATTTTGCTAGATCTGAGAAAATGTAAATTTCTATTTGCAGACTAATATTCTTAAGCTTTGCTTGGGGAACAGTCAGCTTCCTTTCAGAGGTCCTGCCATCCCAGTGTTCATTAGGTGTGCATAAGATTTCTGCCTAAGTATGATCATAACCTACCTAGGAAACAGAGAGCAGGGCCAAGAAGAAAAGTGACGGTACTGAGAAAGAGATTTTTAACCTCCCTTTCCTTTTGCTGTGCTTTAGCCTTTCTGCTGCTCTACCTCCTAATGAAACTGCCCTTTTAAATGTTAAAGGTTCTGAGTGAGATTATTTGGGATTAGCTGGTCTATCTATATCACCCTACTGCCTGATCCAAGAGATTAGCCCTGGCAATAAAACCTTCCTTTCAGATACCAGATGAGACTCAGTTTTCCCTAACTCCTGGCCTGTCTTGTGCACTAAAATAGGTTGCACCCAATTCTTGAGAGAGAGGTTTCCCGATGACCTCTTAAAATCTTAATAATTGATTCACAATAATTGTTTCAATTTTTTGGCATTTCTTATAGCATGTATATTTTTAACTCTGGAGATAGTCTAAACAGGCAAATAGTTTTACTGAACAAGATTAATACTTTCCAGAAGGGTCAGAAGAAATGTTAATTAACCCCAACAGGCTACTATAGTAAAACATTGTAAATTTTAGTGCAGGGAGCATTAGTTTTGTAGGATAAATTTATCTCTGCACTGTTTATTAATCCAGTAAAACATTAGTGCAATATAGAACCTGCTTATTAATCACAACACAAACACAAATTGGCACACCCTTGCAATTGCCAGCAGAATGTGCATGAAATTAGTCTGTTAAATACAGCTTATTTGGGATTTGTCAGCTATTACCATGTTTTAGTACTGGGGCACTTTAAACTAACTGAAAAAAACTTTACCAGTTGATGGTAAACATTAGCTGAAATTAATCAAGGCAAAGTGACAGACAGGGGTAATTAATCATCCTAAGTAGATGTTCTATATTACACTTTTCCTCAAGAAGCTCACAGAAATATTATATTTTCAGAGACTTTTTCCTGTTGCATAGTTGCCAAACTTTGTATTTGCATATTATTTGAAGAGAGTGATTTGATAGCTTTTGTAGTACACAGTGGGAAGGAAATATTAGACCATTCGAATGCATTGTCAGCCTTCCTTATTAGTCTAAGGAGAAACACAACAACACGATTATGCCTTTGCTCCTGTTGTGTGGCTACATGCAGCTTTTTTCACTATTTCCTGCCATTAAACTTGTTAGCTATTATGCTGCTGCTGTTTGAAACAGTGGCTGTTTTAAACAGTGAAAATCCAGAATTGTGACATGAAATTTCTAGGGCCAAGTGCACAATTGTGACAATGATTCCCTAGTGACAACTAAAAATATGAAGCATCCTTATATACCATAGCTTCACCTAGCCCAGAATCAGGTGAGCAGTGCTGGAACTATTATTGCAGTAAGGGCCCCGAAGAACCAGAAAGGCTTATGCCAGCCCCTCCCTTTCCTGGTCACCTCCAGGCCATTGTCCAAAGCTGAATCTCCTCTGGCATCTCCCTCCTACAGAGGAAACTCTTCATCCCAAAGAGACCCTAAAGCCTCCTGTCAGCCTAGGAAGAAATCCTGTTCCACTCTTGGTTTCCCACTAGGTCTGCTGTTTGGGATATTTGCAATAGAGTCGAGCCAACAATGCATGTTTGCTAGATAGACACATGATAGGTGTTGAAGCTCAGAGTCCTGTAAGTTTCCTAGAGGACTCTGAGAAAAAACTCCCACAGTACCCTGTCAGGGGGAGGGTGTATCCTTCAATATTATCTCCTCACCTGGCAGGGCGCTTCCTCTTTCCCCCTCATTCCAGCTATGTGAGAACAATTGTCTAGACCAAAAGGTAGTCAACCTGTTTATACCTACCGCAAACTAATGCATCTTTTTTGATGGTAAAATTTCCTTACCGCCCACCAGTGCTCGATGGAAGGAGGATTCAGCTTGTGTCGTAGAGCCCCCTGCCGCCCACCTAGAATCCTGAAACGGCCACTAGTGGGCGGTAGGGACCAGGTTGACAACCCCTGGTCTAGACTAAAGTATGACTTTGTAACTGGATTGCCATTTTAAGCCGCCTGAACAAAGCTACTGTATCAGTTACTCTTCAAGTATTCTGAGTGAGCAAATGCTCTTTTTTACCTTTTACAATACTGTTTGTGTGGTTATTGTTTTAACAGGAAGAAAAGGAGGAAATACCAGGAAAATCCAGTCTGCTTTAAAGCATCCTAGATTACTTAAACTAAAAGGCTAAAACTAGCCTATCAAAGCTTCCATTTTAATCTGCAAAGGGGTGCACTCTGCTGAACTCACACATGTGAAGAAGGAAGGATATTTCCTCTTCTAGCATCCCTAAATGCTGCCACCTTTGAAGGGAAGAATCGGGGACAAGGTAGGTCTTGGAAAATGATCAGAGAGATTCTCTGAGGCTGAGGCGACTTGCCTATGGTACTAGCTGCCTTTAGACCAGGCATGTCAAACCTGTGGCCCTCCAGATGTTTTGGACTACAATTCCCATCTTCCCCAACCACTGGTCCTGCTAGCTAGGCATCATGGGAGTTGTAGGCCAAAACATATGGAGGGCCGCAGGTTTGACATGCCTGCTTTAGACTATAGTGGTTTCTTCCAGGTGTCCGGTTGTACTGGTGTTCTCCATAGAGTTTTGCACCGCTTCCCAGGTTCCTGGCAGACATTTGCAAACTTTATCAGACTGATGCCAAAATATTTGCCCAATAATCTGAATTTCTATTTACATGTGGAAGGCTAACATGTTAATAAGGAAGATCAGGGTAACTATTTTGCTACCCACCTTCCCAACACCCAGCTTGACTGAAGCCCTCTGACATCTGCATTTGGTGGGGGTCTGAAGGGGAAGCCAGATGTAAGCATGGGGGGTTCTCCACACAACTGGGGGAGTCAAGAGGCCTTGGTGCTCTCTGTGGTTTTTTTAAAGTGTCTTTTTTGGCAACCTGGGAATTTAAGAACTGATATGATATCAGAGATTCAGGTGATAATAGGTTTAGTTTTGCAATATTCTCTCAAAGTGGTTGTAGGTCATCTGACTACAGTAGGGAGCTAGGTATGTTTAGCCTGGAGAAGAGAAGGTTAAGGGGTGATATGATAGCCATGTTCCAATATATAAAAGGATGTCATATAGAGGAGGGAGAAAGATTGTTTTCTGCTGCTCCAGAGAAGCGGACACAGAGCAATGGATTCAAACTACAGTACAAGAAAGACGATTCCACCTAAACATTAGGAAGAACTTCCTGACAGTAAGAGCTGTTCAGCAGTGAAATTTGCTGCCAAGGAGTGTGGTGGAGTCTCCTTCTTTGGAGGTCTTTAATCAGAGGCTTGACAGACATATGTCAAGAATGCTTTGATGGTGTTTCCTGCTTGGCAAGGGGTTGGACTGGATGGCCCTTGTGGTCTCTTCAAACTCTATGATTCTATGTGTGCCTCCTGCAGATGCAAATCATATATTCCTTGGCTCCTGACAGTGCCTGCTATGTTGAATTATATCTTTTCATGTGTTTCTAAAGAGGACCCTTCAGAGCTCACACATCTTCAGGGATTTGACTTGAAAGACTGGTAGAAACTCTCCTTTATGCAAGTCCACTGCCTTCTTTCTAGCTCTCTTTCCACACTATTACCTCCTTCTCCCACCTACATAAAGAGCTTCCGACAAGCATCACATCACTCAAAGCCTCTCTTCTGCAGCCACATGCAAAATTAGATATTTCAAATGAGAGCAGGCAGGGAGAACAGCAAAAGCTTTTCCTTTTCTACACAGACGCAATTTAACTTCAACAAAAGATTCAAAAAAATGCAGAAGATGCACAATAAAGGGAGTTGCACTCCAGTGGTCTAATATTCTATACCTGGCAGAATGCTTGTTTTGCACTGACTATTCTTGCATCTTTGTTATGTTTTTTGGGTTTTGGGTTTTTTTTTGTTTTTTGCTTCTCAGCCAGATAACTGAAAAGAGCCTCTCTTCTGAAACCATTTAGAACTGCCAACAGAAAGCAATACTAAAAATTTGCTTGTGCTGCTATTTGAATCTGCACCGAATGTGCTTGTCTAAATGCTTCCCCGAGAACAGACATAGTGGTTCAGCATGCCATTGCTGGACACCTTCTGCCCTGAAAAAGAAATTCTGAGCTGGAGGCCAGCAGATGTTTTGAAACCAGTACTGTGCCAAAACTTGTCTTCCCCATTTCCTCTTTCATTCCTGGGAAAGAGACTTCATTTTTCCTGCCTATTTCTCAGAGCATTTTTGAAATTCTTTAAAATTTTAGTGGGTGTGATTAATTTCCCTAATCATTTTGAGGTGGCTACAAGTCTTCTTCTTCTTCTTCTTCTTCTTCTTCTTCTCCTCCTCCTCCTCCTCCTCCTCCTCCTTCCCATTTTACATTGCAGTTGTGCTTTGAAATCTTCCTGAGTGACTGCACTTCCTGATCTGAAAACATCTCATGCAGAAATTACTTTATGAAGTCCTCATCGACTGAAGCACAGGAAGCTGGGTACCAAAAATCTGAGATTGGGACAGTCACTCATTTAGTTTTCAGGGGAAGTCCTTAAAATCCCGTTCTTCCAAAATAGCTTGTGCAGAACTGCTCTAAGGATCTGTGTTAGAACACAGTTCTAAAATTTAGTACAAACATTCTAAAATTTAGTGCAAACATTCTTTTAAATGTCATAATTCTGTTCCCTTGCTTTGCCCTCAGACTGATAATTGCACCTTTTAAAAAATGTGTTAAATTTAAGCAACTAAATAATTAGACTTCACATTAATATTGAATACTCACAAACCACACATTCTTCCTCAAATAACATTCAGTTCAAAATAAGACCTCTTGTTCAGTTTAATTACCTTGGCAAAAACTGAACTAACTGAGGGTTGTATACAGTTTAGTATTCTTCTGCTGACAGGAGGCTCTTTGAACTACCAGAGGGTTCCATCAGTGGAATAAAGAGGGAGGAGATTTTTGCCAATTTCCCCTCCCACCTGTAGCCTGCATATTACTGCCCATATTGTTTCAAGTAATTCTCCAGTGCTTTGGGACAGAATGGAACAGGGAAAATGGGGCCCCATAGAGTTCATTGAAAATTACTTCTCTCCCTGGAGCATTGACAGAAGCCTCCACTGAATCAAAAACGTCTTGTATCAGTAAAGGGACATCCTTAGGTACTTCTTGAAATTCACCCATCAAAATATATCCTCAAGAATCTTCCTCACTAAGTAAATATTCTTGGTACATGGTGCGAAACAAAACAAAACACAAAACACAAAACAACAAAACAAAACAGAGGCAGAAGCCTTACAAAGGTCCTGATGTGCTTGGCTAGCTCAGCCTTGTCCAACCTGGGTCTCTTCTTAAGTTTGGATTACAATTCCTATCAGATCCAGCCAGCTTGCAGAGCCCATTTTCCCCTCCCCTTGGTTGCCCCCAAAAGCCTGTCCAGAGGAAAGGGGACTTCTTGAACAGCATGGATTATGTCATGTGGGACTATAGTGCCAGGAGGAAGGGACCTTGAATGAATGGGACTCTGTTGCTACAATATCCCTCCACTCAGTTTCAAGTAATTCTTCTATCACATTGCAGTTCCAAAATGACCCAGCCTATAAGGTTCAGGTGGCTCTCCTGGAGGACCTCTGGGTTATTTTTTGGCAGGGGGAGAAGATTAGTTGCACAAGATGTATTACACTTGCACAACCATAGGATGCAACCTGTTGGGCATATATTATATAATCTGTTTAGTTTCAATCACACTGGAACATGAAGTGCTTCCAGGCTCTTCATTGATTACTAAAGGGCATTATCAGTTTATGTCAATATTCTGCACTTACAGCTCTGTATATGTCTGACTGAGTTATGATTATTAATCCTTTACTGCTTTACCTGCTCTAGACCAACATCAAAGCTTGGCCTTTGGATCCTTCAGCTGTTCTGCTCCCCTGTTGGTGTCCATGGTCCTGATGTGTCAGTTGAGTTCTAAGTTATATCATGCCTTCCAACACTTTGTGGCTCTGTGGACATTAATGATAAAGGAAACAGATTTTTTTTTTAGTATAATGCACTTAGATTTCTTAACATGTCTTTTGGCAGGCATCAGACAAGAATGCTTATTTATAACAAAAGAATGAAGGCAATGCTATTTATATGGTAACATTTAATCAAGTAAATCCATACAACAGGCAAAGCAAGCTGCCTTAAAGACTGGGAAACAGCATTAGTGGAACAATGAACAAAGATGGCTGCCTAGGATTTCCAAAGTAAACAAAATGCTTTTCTGTGCAAATCTTATTCAGCCTACAAATAAGTACAAAGAGCATAAAAATCACATTAACAAAGGTGAGTGTTTTTTCTAATAAAAATATATGTTCATGTTTTCAGGGAAAAAAAATGTTGCTTTCATTAAGGTATCATCCTAAAGCAGGGATGATGAACCTTTTTTTCAGACTGAGGGCCAGATTCCCTTCTGGCCAGCCTTTTGGGGGCCACATGCCAGTGATGAGCAGGGCCACAGGCAAAAGTGTGTGCAGAAACAAATGTGAATATTACCTTTGCACAGTAGGCTAGTTTCTGCCCACATTCACACACACACCCTCTATTCAGGCAAGGGCACATTCTGTGAACAAAGCAGGAGGTGAACTCAAAGAGGATGTGTGGCCCAAGAAGAGTCCTAATAGCCACACAGTGAGGCCTGAAGGGCTGCATTGGCCCCTGGACCTGAGCGTATCCATTCTGGTCCTAGGGCCCTTTTGAACTTAACATTGATAGTGGCATAGTTGCTGCTTTTTTCACCAGATTTTCTGGTATGCTGACTTTGTTATTATTTGGCCAGTACTCTGGAAGAATGTACTCAAAACCCCACAAAAAGCTGACTTTTGTGAAAGATCTGGAATGGATCCTCAATATTTTCATTTGTGTGACATGTGTAGAATCATCGCCCCTGTTTCTATGTGGATGGGATTGATGTTTGTGGTTGGAAAGATTTCTGTTTTGTGCTACGTCCCTCTGAGCTGTCAATTTGCAAGCTCAGTTCAGAGAAGAGATATGGCAGATGTAGAGAACAGTACCAAGTCAAACTACTGTCCATAACAGCAGTTACTAACAGCAGACAAAATTTCATCACAATAACTGGGTTCGCCATAGCTCAGGCATGCACATTTTTCCTCTTCTAATCTCCCACACTCCCACAAAAATAGAATTCTGTCCCCACGCAATTGCTCATAACTCTGACATTTACTGGCTGGAGGAATACAGGGGTATATAAGGGGTGTGACTACAGCCACTGAACTTCTCTCAATTCAGGCACATTTGCATGGAAAGGAAAACTCCACACTCGCTCTCTAATAACAGCAACATGTGATCAAGGTGCCAATGAGTTATGAATTCTCTTAAAAACATTGGCTCAAACAGCAACTATGCTACTATAAATGGTAAGTGCTGAAAGGCCCCTATAAGCACTAAATAGTAACCATACACATGGAAAGCAATTGCTCCTACTGTTTTGCAATATCCTTGTTTCCAAAGGCAAAACAAAATATTTTGGTTTAGACTCAGGTTTCTTAAGGTTGGAAGATAGCTTTGTTAAGAAGCTTTTTGAACTACGTGGATAGCTAAATTCCCAGTAGACATATATGAGATAGTTTCAAGCTTCTGCAACTATTTTGTTAATAGGTTCCCCCTCTCATTCCCTGCTTCACCATAGCTGTCAAGTTCTCCCCTTTTTAAAGGGAAATTCCCTCATACTGAATAGGCTTCCTCACAAGAAAAGTGAAAACTTGACAGCTATGCCCTTCACTAAGGTAAGGGCTAAGCAGCATGGGAAAGAGAAAGGATTTAGAACAGAAAACTATTCTCTTTTAAAAATAATTGTAACTTGGACGCCCAAGTAAACATTTAGAAGAAATGATAATATAAACATCTGACAGAGACAGGAGAAACAACATTAAAACGGAGGTCTAAGTCATCAACAGAGAGAAATTAATTAAGATGAACAATAATACCTTTTTAAAAAAGTCCTCACAATCATTATTTAAGGTAAAATGGCTAAGACGGGTCATGATTTGCAGAATGCATATATAGGTTTCATTGCTCGTAATCAAAGACCATGACTTCTTACTCTTAACCATCAAATTTATGAAGAGCCTCTTAGTCCAGCATGCTGTCCTCACCATGGCCAACCTATGGGAAGCCCATAAGCAGGTCATGGTGTCATCCACAAACATAACCACCATACTGCTCATCCCCAATGCTATTCTAGAAATAGAGGTGCTGGAACTCACCATGTTGAACACCTCCCTCGTTTCCTTATAATGGCAATGGCGCTCATCTGAAAGGTGCCAGAACTGAGTTCAGGCTGGGGAAAAGCCCTGCTCATCGTTAATCCCAGGTCATTTACAAACATGCTACAAAGCACAGTCCCCTGTACTTATCCTTGGGGGGGTGGGACACCCCACTTCTTACATCCTTCCATTATGAGATCTGTCAATTAATTTCTAATTTCAGCTTCATTTTCTTTAACCAGTTGCTGATCCATAAGTGGACCTATCCTCTTATCCCATGATTGCCAAGAGTTAGCCTATGCTAGCTGGCAAATAATGTTTCACCTAATAAGCGTCAGAATGTAATGATATCAGGTATTGGATATACACTTATGGAGAATTAAGTTCCATTTTTCAAGTACCGTAGCTTCAATACTGGTCTTTTTCTGTGCTGCCATACTGAAGTACCTCAACCTTGGAAAAGCACTTCCAGGAGTCATAATTACGCTACTCAGTCAGGTCATGGTCTCTGTCATGAAGCTGCCAACCAAACACCGCCTGTAATCTTTCTGCCTGTGTGTGTGTGCTTGTCCATGTGGTGACTTTAAAAAAACCATTTTATAGCAATAGTTCAAGCATGGTTTCATGTTCTCTTGAGATAATGAAGATGCTCCAGAATCCAGATGCTAAAAGATTGTCATTGGCTATCTTCCCGAGGACATGGTCTCTGAGGCAGCTCACTCAAAATCTTGGCAATCTATATTCTCCCTCTGAAAATCCAGCAGAAAGTACAGCTTTGCAGTAATATTTGGTGAGTTTGCATGCATCAAAACACCACAGTAATGTGGTTGAATCTCATAGGCTTAATTATGTGCTTAAAAAACAAAATATGAACGTGCTTATGTAATTTGCTGGAGAGGTCGCTTAAACTGGAATGCCTGCATTACTGGCTGTTGGAATTTAAATGCATGCATATGGAGGGAAGAAGAGGAGGAGGAGGAACAAGCCAAAGCTGGCTTGTGAATTTGTTTAACTGCTTGAAGGTTATGTCAAGGAACAATCATCACCTGCTCGGTGGTCTAGATGATTGGATTTCTTATTATCGGGGATGCACTGAACTGTGAAATAGAAAACCCATTGCTCTAGGTAAGAAAGAGAAGGTCTCAGCCTAGGGGAAAGAGTGACAAGCTCTTTAATTATATTAGTAATGGCTGCCAAGAAAGAGCTAGCCAAGGCACTACCACCAGGTAGGCCAGAAGAAAAGTGTGAATTGGTATAGAAAAGCTGGAGTGAGCCACAGGTGTTTTCATCATCAACATTGATCTGCCATTGGTTCTGGAAGACTACCATACATCATGGGAGTTAAGCTGAATTTCTGCACCAGATACTCCCTGGCTTTCAAAATGTCATGTGCACTTCTTCAACATCAAGCTTATTGTTTTCACAAAATACAAACAGCAAACTTGAGTAATTGTTATTCATTATTTTCCATCTCATTTATATACTGCTCTTGCTCTCTGAGCCTACACAGCAATGATAAAGCATTTTTAGAAAGCTGAAAATAGTTAAAACATTCTCACTTTAGTTAAAAACATACTTTAAAAGTTAAAAGTGTTCTCAGCCAGTGATCTGAGGATTGCCAGGAACAGCATCTTTCACTGATCAAGTGCCTAGGTAAAACGCTTTTAAATTTGTGCTGAAAGTCAGTAATGAAGGAGTCAGACACACCTCACTAAGGTGCCACAAACAGGTAGTCACCACTGAAAAGGTCCTGACATACCTAATGTTCTGTTTCTTCAAACAAATAGGTATGTAAAACAGAAATCAATGCAGATATGCATTTGACCATAAATAAAAAGGCTCTTAACTAGTCAAAAACTGACAGTGATTCCTTGCAATATGAAGTAATTGAAACAAGGGAAAATAACATTTTTCTAAATAAAGCAAATCTATCCAGTACAAGAAATGCAGCTTGGAGCAGAAGAAATGAAATTGATACATCATTTGTTTTGATTCTATATTTTCACATTCCAAATCCATACCCTCCTCTTGTGTGATGATAAGGTTGCTACTCAAACTGTTATTTCATCATAGGCATCATGGTGGGTATCCGTTTGAGAACAACTAATGCTAGGAAGGAAATATATATACACAGACAGTTATATTTTCTGAATTATTGGTATCACTCAAAATTGTAGTGTGTGAACACAAAGTGAGGATCATTGAAATGTAAAAAAGAAGTTATATCTCAGTATCTTTGTCCTAATCCTAATAGTGTCCTTGTCCTACTAAACTTTGTGATCTCAACTATGGTTTTCCGTGATAGTATGGCTCGTGGTCTGATTCTATTTTAACCCCTCATAGTAAGGATGCAGCAAATCGTCTGGCTTTGTCCAGGCTTGTTTTCGACTATGGGAATTGTAAGCGAAAAAGATTGAAACAATTATTCTTTATAGTTGCTCAGGTGGAAAACATTGCCATGATCTGCTCTGTCAAGGAACTGCTAGATCAATTATCTGTATTACAGATGAGGTCTGATACCAATGTTGAAGTGTGGAGTGCTCCCTCTTCAGGATTCCAGCCACTTTATTCCATTCTCCCCATTTTCCATTCTGCACCCCGACAACAGGACAACAGCCAGCCAGCATTCCATGGTCACCAAATACATTCAGTCTTCACCTCAAGGTCCACTCCCCCTCCAAAGTTTCTTCTTCTTCTGCAAACCTTGAGGCTCCCTCAAACTTGATGCCCGTCTCTTGTTTCTGTGCATTTTTGGCTCCAAAAGCAACAACACTCACCGCCTGAACACTTGGAATGGTTTCATTTACTATATCAGTGCTGCCCACATATACAATTTAGTCTACCAATGGCATTTCTCTTCTGATTAGTTTCAATGAAAAAGACAGTGTTCAAAAACATTTAATGCTGTAGGGCTTATTTAAGACCTTATTCAGTTCAGTTCAGCAATTATCACCTGCCCAAGCTTCTATGGACTTTACTGAAAATGTTACATCAAAACCCTATTAAGTTTTAATGTGTGTTATAGGTTACATTGTGAAAGCATTAAATGGCTCTGGCAGTACTAGCTGATCTTGTGTGAGCAGCAATGAAGGGGAAAGAAAAACGCTTTCCTGCCTTGCCATGACTACTTAAATACAATTCGCAAGACCCTTTTAATAGTGTGATATCAGTATGGCAAAATACACATTTCAAGCCACGCAGACATCTAATACAAGTCACCATGTACCCATTGTGCACTTCTCCTGGCACGCTTACCTTATACGACACATGTGAGGCCTTGCTGAATTTCATGCCTTTAGGGTAGTGACAGCAACAGCCTTCCCCATCTTTAATGGTAGAATATACAGTGGTACCTCGGGTTACAAACACTTCGGGTTCCAGACTCCGCTAACCTGGAAGTAGTACCTTGGGTTAAGAACTTTACTTCAGGATGAGAACAGAAATTGTGGTGCAGCAGCAGCAGGAGGCCCCATTAGCTAAAGTGGTACCTCAGTTTAAGAACAGTTTCAGTTTATGAATGGACCTCTGGAACAAATTAAGTTCTTAACCAGGGGTACCACTGTGTACTGTTATACAAACTGCCTATGCAGTCCATTCCTTTGTAACACAGTGTGCAGCAATCTGTTTACATTAAATAAACTTTGCAGCTAAAACCCTCCTTAAAGGGAATGCATGAGGTTTAAAAAAACACCCGAAAATAAATATGCACCCAGTTCTCACATACCTCACTCATTAAAGGATTAAGGAGTTTGTTAGGGGATATCTGCATGAATTAAACCCAGAAAAGGCTGCTGTGTTCTCCTGGACTGATTTTTAAACCCTTTTGATCCAGGGGGTAATTCATGCAAGAAACAGGTTCTCTGTGCAGATTGCCCATTGTGGATCAAATGCCAGAGTTTTCAAATAACAAACATAGGGGAAATAATTCAGGAATAGTAATTAGTGGTAACTAACAGTCTACTTATGGGATGCGGGGAGTGATGTGGTCTAAACCACAGAGCCTAGGGCTTGCCGATCAGAAGGTCGGCGGTTCAAATCCCTGCGACGGGGTGAGCTCCCATTGTTTGGTCCCAGCTCCTGCAACCTAGCAGTTCGAAAGCATGTCAAAGTGCAAGTAGATAAAAAGGTACCGCTCCGGCGGGAAGGTAAATAACGTTTCTGTGCGCTGCTCTGGTTCGCCAGAAGCGGATTAGTCATGCTGGCCACATGACCCGGAAGCTGTACACCGGCTCCCTTGGCCAATAACGTGAGATGAGCGCCGCAACCCCAGAGTTGTCCACAACTGGACCTAACGGTCAGGGGTCCCTTTACCTTTACTAGCAGTCTACTTAAGAAACGCTACATCGCAGCTATCCAACCTGTTTCCTTCTTTTTCTTTAAAAAAGAAGGGGTGTGGTTTCTCTCTGCCACTTTTCATTTTATTTCATTTTTTAATTAAAAAATAGTTACATTCTTGACATTGCCCATGAATGAGGAATATTCACTTCCTTCTTTGCCAGCTTTTTGAAATACGATTAGTGTGTGAGGCATGCAGTTGATAATTGAAGTAGGCATTGATAAGATTTTCCATTTGCAGGCGTAATCACCATATGTATTCTAAACTGGGTGGCATAGTTAATGGAAGCACTGCTTAAAAAAAGGTAGAATTTCTTCTTCCAAAGAGAAAGAAGATTGTCTGTGGGACCATTACCATGTCTCATGTACCCATCCGTAGATCAGGACTGCAAATTTGGGATACACCAGTATGAGCGCAACCTCGTTCCCAAATGCCACACGTGTCCCAAGCTTTATGTTGTATAAAAACAGCTGCCTGTCACAGGGCTGAATGCATTTTATATTCAGACTGCAACTGTGCCGAAATGACAGCATCCTAATCATACACTGCAGCACCCACAGCTTTCATAATGGGCATGACCAATCCAAAAGTGTCAGTTAATTTGCATAAGTTGACAGTATTATAGAGTCACAATTAATGACAGCAAAAGTAAAGGTAGTAAGATCAGTACTGATTTTGTTTTTTTTTTTAATGCACACAGAGTGGTCAAATTAATCTAACAATGAAACATTTAATTTAAATCTTTTGCTCTGGGGTAGTCAAAATTTGGCTGAAATGGAAGCAAGTTGTGGGTCGCTCACTCCTACACTGCCAAGTTTCAAAATCAAGCTATTGAATCATTTTCCAGCTAGGAGCCATAGAACCTGCTCCCCCTCTGATTTGTTAATATGTAATGTGATGCACCCAACTCGCTCTTAACATGACTCTGACCCTATAATAGTATAAAGTAGTACCAATATTACAATGGCGGCCCTGCTTCATATGAACCCACTGTCAGCAGTGCAACAGTGGTGAAACAAGACAGGGTCTTCTCTGTGGTGGCACCAAAGCTGTGGAAGTTCAACCTAAGGAAGTTCATTTCATTTACAGTATTATGTATTATTATTATTATTATTATTATTATTATTATTATTATTATATTAAAGTAATCTCCAAGAGCATCTGTGGTCTGTCCTCTTTTTCCTTTCAGCTGCTCTGATCAAGGCTGTTGCTAATTCGTTTTTAGAGAATAGTGCATTTCATTTGGTTTTTTATTGCTACTGATGTTTTGTAAGCTTCTTCAAAACTTTTAGTCAAAAGGCAGGCTACAAATATTTAAATGAATGAATAGTAGTTCACGTGGTAGTACAGGCAAGCTCTTAAATGTGCTAAAATTATATTTGTTTTTTAAAAAATGATTCAGACTTGGTATTTAGAGCAATGTGCTCATTTTTGTAACACGACAACCATATGGCTCCGTTGGGCTGCTTTTACATCCCCAAGAAAACATCATAAATTTTATAATGGCTTGGGTAAAATGTTCTCCTATGTTTCATTCTGTATCACAGAATGTACATGCACCCATCTACTTTCATAGAACTAGTGGTGTTGCTATTAAATGGCACCCAAAAAGAAATGCATTGTCTCAGGTCATGAACAATTAACAATGAGGCATAAAAGAAACTGTGGTGTCCTTCTGATACATGGTTTCCCCCTGACCCCAATATATACAACCTGCACCTAGATGGAGGGGTTGCAGAGCGTTAACTACCCATGTAGGTCTGGCTTCCACATTAAAGGCAGCATAGGATTTGAAGGACAGCAAACAGCATTCCTGGGTCTCTTAGTTCCAGCCTGTCATCACCAGTTCACATGGAGTTCTGCCCTGCCTTCTCCTTCTCACTGCTAACTCCAAAGACCCCAACCAACCTCAGCCTACATCATTCAAAGTTGAAACCTTAAACCTGGCCTCTGCCTCTGCCCCACTAGCACTCATTTGCATGGCAATCTTGTCCTTTGTCCCCTACTAATGGCACACCCAGCTAACCCTGCCCGGTGGGCTTGTTAGCATAACTAAATCCATGGGGTTTCTGTGTTTAGCAGAGTTCATTCAAACCTGGGACGTGGGTTTGCCGATCAGAAGGTTCAAAAGCATGCCAGTGCTAGTAGATAAATAGGTACTGCTGCGGCAGGAAGAGCGTTTCCTTGCGCTCTGGTTTCTGTCATAGTGTTCCACAGTGGCTTAGTCATGCTGGCCACATGACCCGGAAAGCTGTCTGTGGACAAACGCTGGCTCCCTCGGCCTGAAAGTGAGATGAACGACGCAACCCCCATAGTCGCCTTTGACTGGACTTAACCATCCAGGGGTCCTTCACCTTTACCCAGGCATCCCCAAACTGCGTCCCTCCAGATGTTTTGGCCTACAACTCCCATGATCCCTAGCTAACAGGACCAGTGGTGAGGGATGATGGGAATTGCAGTCCAAAACATCTGGAGGGCCGAAGTTTGGGGATGCCTGCCTTTACCTATTCAAACCTAGGTTGATTCTAACTTGATTCACTAGGTTGATTCTAGGTTGATTTAGGGGGAATCTACCCTACACACACACACACACACACACACACACACACACACACCACCCCACACACTGCTAACCAGTTTGAAGCAAAAATATTTCCTTCTTCTTGAGACAAGTTGTCAATAAAATCAAGATAGCATGCTGGTGTACATGCCTTAGATCTAAAGACTCACAGGGTTTCAAAGCTTGGTGAGTTCCTCTGAGCTGCTATGATATACTGTACATCTTGGCACTGTCGGTAGATGTAAAAGTTTAATCCTCAAAATTCACTCCACTGCTGGCCCAAGACATTTTACTGCCTGAAGTGCAGCTCAAATAGCAAATGCCTACCTAGGACTTTTAAAATCTTTCTGCATCATTCAGACATCAATTCCTGCCTTCATCTAACAGTATGAAAGAATTACCAGATACAACCTGTGTTGGGTTGTGCTTCCAGGGAAGAACCAGGAACTAGAAAGGGCAATGCCCACTTCTGCTAGCTCCAGGAGAGCTGATGTGAGGGGACAGTTCCTGAGATCTCTGTAGAACTTGAAATACTGTACAACTTAAGTTGATTTATAAGGCATAGCTTGTTGGATGCTGTAGTCGTAGAATCTTCAAACACTGCCTGAAAAACGACCCTTCACCTTGCTGCAAGACCATACCGTCCAACATTTATCTGATGAAAATAGGGACATCTTATTTAACAACAACAACAATAGGAATACCCCAACCATCTGACTGGGTTTTCCCCGCCACTTTGGGTGGCTTCCAACATATATAAAACATTAAACAAAACCTTCCCTATACAGGGCTGCCTTCATATGTCTTCTAAAGATTGTTTAGTTACTTATCTCCTTGGCTTGGGGGGTCACAAAGATAGGACTGTCTCTGCACCATCCACTCACAAAAATGCTTTCTAATAGCAATAGTGGAGTTGGTTAATGAAGGGAAGTCTATAGAAAATGTTTAATTAGGCATTCAGTTGTTCTTAGGTTTGTATGAACAGTCCACCTTGGCAATAGTGCAGCTTTCATGTTGAGTTTCTTTGAGAACATAGGTTATCTAGCAGTAATTTTTTATGTCTGTTAGAGCTCTCAAATCTATTCTTCTTAAAAATAGGTGTGAACAGCCACTACATAAGTTTACATGAACAATGAAGTGTTTTAAATGAGACGTACGAGTATATTTTGAGGCACTTCTGTGTCTGTTTTCTCAGGCTTAATCCTGTTTTATGAAGTCCAAAACATTCACAGACTTCCTCCTGTACATAGAATCTCCACATTAAAGGAACTCACATTTTTCTCTGTGTTTGTAGAAAACATGGAGGTTAGGTAGGTTAATTATTTGGGGGTTCTTAATAGTTTCCTTTTGCTGCAATAATGACACCAGTTTTGGCTTAGAAAGAACAGGAAGGTGACTTTGAGAAAACAGAATCTTTCAACTATATCCTATTAAGCAAAAATGAAAAGCCTACCCAAGAGAACAAAAAGACCACAATTTAACTCACAGCCTTGGCATTATCAGCACCATGCTCTAACCAACTGAGCCACCTTCAGACTGCTACCCGAACTTTTTGAAATCGATGAGTTTGTGCACTTAACAGGGGCCTGGAGTGTGTCCAGTGTGTTTTCTGTCACTCAAAACATATCATTCTTCTTAGTGCTACATATATTCTTGATGTTTGTCACTTCTTGTTCTTTTCTTAACATAGTGAAATCTGCTGTAGCTCACCCTGTCACAGAAAAGCTGTTCTGTCATTCCTGAAAAGAAATCTATTCACCACTGATGTTCTATTCCAGAACTGCTACTGAAATATAAAAAAGGCTTTTCAGTGAAAATAAGCCCTTAAGTATTTAGGCTACAATGCAGCCCAATGTCAAGCACTTTAGAGCTCCTTTGTTTTTTAACAGCAATTGAATTGACAGAAACGGGTCTAACAAATGCTTAACTATGACTGAATTGCGGTCCTATTTTATTGAAGTATATAATCTTGCATAATGCATACTGAGACATACGATAAATGCATCGGTGATGTTCACCATTTTCCAATGCACAATGAAAGTTATGAGGGGAGGGTCAGTAGTTGGGCTGTTTTCAAGCAGCCTCCATGCTAAATGGCTTTAACGAGTTAAGAAAAAAGCAAGGAGAAATTGTGACAATACTTTTTCAAGGAGAAGGAAGATTGATTACATAGACTAAGTTCTTGGTTTACCAGCCTAAAAGCTTATCCTTTAACAAATTGTCCCACAAAAAGGCGGGGATTGGATATTGCGGGCTGAGCTGGCAGGAAGATGTTTATAGACATTTCTTTCACAAGCATGCATAGAAGTCGAGAAAACTTCAAGCATTTCTTAGTAGGCTGAACCCCTAGCATGTGCCCAATTTACTTGAGTTCAAGTCCCATTAAACTCAATGAGATTAACTTTTGAGTAGACATGAACAGGATTGCATCAAACAAGATGCCTCACAGAGCCTCAGAGAGAGGAAGCCAGATCACAGCAGATCTCAATAACCCTACTGGGAAAACCTCCAGAGGGGAGGGGTTGTGAGCGGGAGCTGGTTCCTGCTTCTGCAAGGGCCGTTCCAGCCCCTGCGTCAGCTGTCCCGGCTGCTGTGCTACACCCCCAGCCAGCCAGCCGCATGGCTCTGTTTCAAGAGGATGGCGTCCACTTTTTGGTTCTTGGAAATGACATTTGGTTGCCTGATATCACCAGAAGTCGTAGGGATTGGTTGCAGCTGTGAGGGTACCTACCCCTTCACTTATTGGGTATTCCGTTAAAGGAATCTGGTGGTTGTGGATCCTGTCTGACGCCCTGCTGGTGGCTAGGGCCATGGCACGACCCCTGGTGACATCAGGGGGAGCTTCCAATGTATTTGCATCAACAAGCTCCACCTTCTGGTTGTTAACCCTTGAATGACTCCCTGCTGAGCGGGGTGGAGTCATGTATAGCTTGTTTGATCCAATGCCTAAGCCAATACCACTCACATGCTGTAACCAATAAAAGTTGTGGCCTTTTTTTGCCCATTAACCTTAATACATTGTGTCCTCGTGTCTTTCTTTCTTCAAGCAGGTGGCAGGTCCTCGACTCACAAAACATTTTCTACTGGATTTCTGGGCCAGTGCTTAATTCTGTGTATTATGGTTTTAGTTTTCCCTGCATGGCTAAAACTCCAGGTTATTATCCCCTTAAATAAAAAACAAACAAAAAAACTTTGTTTTGAAATAGCAGTTCAGGTTTGTGAATGAAGAAACAATTGCCTTGGGACCCTACACACATAGGCACCCTTGTTGCTGTCATGGATCAAACAGAAGGGCCATATTTGAAAGATCCCCAAACCAGAGACCTATCATTACAAAAAAATATTTGTAGTCAGTCACATTCCTCCCGCAGAAGTGGCGAGATTATCCTCCAGACCCCTTAGTGTTGGGGGCTTGGCCTGGCAGAAGCCCAGCTCTTTCTTGGTTTCTTCAGTATGAAAGCTAATCCTTTTCAGGCAGAGCTCAGCTGAGACACATTCATTATGCCTGACTGAAGGCATGATCCCATTTCCCCTTCCTCAATGACTCTTTCTAGAGAAATCCTTCAAGGAACCATTTAATATGGAACACTATTTACCTCAGCTACCTCATCTGGCTGCCGAAATAAATGCAATTCATTCTTTCGAGAGATAAAAAAAATTATATTGATTCACACTTTTAAGCAGATTTCTTCTTCTTTCAATTCCCACCAATTCCTGCACAATAAGTTACATTTTACCTCCAGCACATTTTTCTTCTCTTCATTATGCCAATGTACTTTATATCCATTTTCATAGAAGCCCATTTTGATGTCTGCCCTGGCCTACTAGGATAGTATTTTACAATAGACTAAAGGAAGGAATAGAAAATACCCTCTTAACATGAAGAATAGTATAATAAGGCTTAGTAACTGGCAGAGGCTAAGGGTACACTTGTACAATGGTGCTAGGGAAGGTAACTGCGAGAGTGGAACTTAGAGTTTCACAGTCATTTTCATAAAGATCCATAGACTAAATAAATTATATGCTACTATCTTTGCATTATTAATGCTCCAGAGTAAGTTAATAAATCTACAAATAAGAATTTCCATTCTTGCAGTTATTTATAGCTGGGTGAAGGCTGGGGCCGACAACAAATTAAAGAACTCTTGCAGTCTAATCCATACCCACTTACTTTGGAGTAGGCATATATAGATTGGTGGCATAACTGTTTACTCATGTGCCTTTTTAAACTGATTAATCACTGAATTAATTGATTGATTAACAATGCTATCATCTATTAATGGCATAAAGCTGGGTGGTTTCTTGAAAACCCAACTATTTTCATATTAATAATCCCTATAATAATAGTAATAGTTCCTGTTTCCTTTACCCCTATTTCCACACAGGACTTTCTGTGTCATTCATTCTGTACTTTCCACTAAAAACCAAATAAAGCTGAACTCTGTAGCTCCACCTTCTGCTGCAACCATCTGTAGAAATGGAGCCTTTGTACATACCATACATGCAAAGCTTCCATGCAACCTGGAACCCTTTTTGATTGGATTCTGGATTATGTGGACATTTTGCATGGCTCTGTCACTACAGGGGGCCATGTTGCTGACCTGTGTGCTGAACACACAACTATTCTTGTGTTTAACAACACGGGAGCTCTAACATCTGAAGAGAGCTATGGATTCCTTGTGCTCTAACATTACCTTGAACAAACAACTTCAAAATTCAGTGTCATGCTCTTGTATCTTATACAGTATGTGAAAGTGAAGCAAATGTCTGTGCACCTTTTCTTTATTTGCTGTGCCTGTGTACAAATGAAGTGAAAAAGTGCAGGTTAGGAATGCTGTGAACATTGGTCATTTTGTGCTCTTGAAGTACAAATAGTATCTTTAGCATATATGCTTCTTGAAGAAGCAACAGGGTCGTGAACAATTTTTATGCATCCACAAAAAAAGATGCAGTTGTACAACAAGACATTCAGATTGGTGTTAGATTTGTGCTTTTGAATGTGGAATATTCTGAAATGATTATTCATCTATTATATTTATATTCCACCATTATTCATCAAGGAGCTCAAGCTGGCATACATTATTCTCTTTAATCGCCACAACAGCTCTGTGAGTTGGTTAGGTGGAGAAGCAGTGACTGGCCTAAGGACACCCAATGAACAGAGTGTAGATTTGAACCCTGATCTCCCAGGTCCTAACCACTATACCACATGGGCTCTCTAATTGCTAATATCGAACCAAAACAGAAACAGGGTATCTGTATTTGCAGATAAAAGTTCCAAACATGGAGTGCCAATGTTCAAAAAGGTTAAAAAATTTCCATGAAAGTAAAATGGTTAGAGTTTTGTGTATCCTTAGGCACATATTATTCCTGGCAGGCATGTTATTTCATGTAACAAAGAAAGGTCAATAAACAGAGACATCATCATAGAGATTCTCACTGAGACAGGAAGCTTCTACAGAGTTGGATAGAGACATTGATCAAGTTTCATAGTCAATACAAAACAAGCCGCAAGAGGCCTTTGGCACCAGTGTACTTGATTCTTTATTAACTCAGTAAAAATAAAAGGGATGTATTTTGGGAAGCTCACCTGTTTTAAAAGGCCCATGTTCCATTGAACAAAACATGTTACCTTCAAGAAGCTATTTAGGAAACTCCCAACACTTATGGATAGCATTTCTTAAAATGTGTATTGGGACTGAATCTAAAAGTAACAACAGTTACTTTTACAGTAGAGCTGTAGTGCTTTGAGTGGGGGATTCTGAAGGTCTGCGAGCTTGATTGCAATAGTGATTTGTCTTGTGCCAATGCTAAGCTGACCTGTATCACCTCCATTAGGAACCACAGGAAGCTGCCTTGAACTTAATCAGAACTTTGGTCCAACTAGCTCTGAATTGGTTATGTAGACTTAGCAACATTGTTCCAGGGTGTGATGCAATAGGTCAGTGTGTCTGGCTGTTAAGCTGAAGGTTGGTAGTTTGAGCCCACCCAGGGACGGCTGTGGGCAGGATTCCTGCATTGCAGGGAGCTGGACTAGATGACCCTTCAGACGCCTTCCAACTCTATGATTTCCTACAGGAGTTTTTCCAAGCTCTGCCAATAGATTCCAAGGAATGAACAGGGGGCCTTTTGCACGCAAAGACATTTACTCTAAGCCATGGTCCTTTCCCAAAGAGCTGTTCCAAGGACATATCTTTTTAAAACTACCCAGTAACAGGGAGGAGAGCTCACAGCTCCCCATAACATGGTTTGGGCACAGTGAGGGCAGTTTAATGCTTGAGTCATGTTAAGTTCATGTATGCCACTCATGAAATGTTGTGGAAATATATTCTGGGCTGGTAGCCACTGAAGTAATTGAATTGAAAGGTTTCAGATGGAAAAGGTGTAAGGTTTGACCAAGTACTGGCTGCATTATTTCATTATTAATAAACAATATAAATTATAAACAAAATAAATTAACCATTATTCATATATGTATATATCTCACATGTACATTAAATGTAACTACACAGTAACAACATAACTAAGGTTGCCACATCCTGTATTGGAGGAGCCTTAGCTACAGTGGACATCTGCCCAGGTCCATCCAAGTGGGCACTAAGCTACCGTTTGTGGTTCACCCACTGGTGTGGTGTGGTGGAATGACCATGAAATTGGGTGTTGTGGTGGCAGTGGGAGGTGCTGGAGGCTTGGAGGATCTGCTAGATCAAGCATAGGCAAACTCTGCCCTCCAGATGTTTTGGGACTACAACTCCCATCATCCCTGACCACTGGTCCTGTTAGCCAGGGATGGGAGTTGTAGTCCAAAAACACCTGGAGGGCCCAGTTTGCCTATGCCTGTAGCAGCTAGATTCTAAGCCCTGCATACCCCCCAACAGGCTCAGTCCTCTAGTTCCTAGCTACAACAAGAAAAGGAAAGAAAATGTCCTCACCTTCAGTGGGGAGAGCCAGTGTGGTGTAGTGGTTAAGAGCGGTAGACTCGTAATCTGGGAAGCCGGGTTCGCGTCTCCGCTCCTCCACATGCAGCTGCTGGGTGACCTTGGGCTAGTCACACTTCTCTGAAGTCTCTCAGCCCCACCCACCTCACAGGGTGCCTGTTGTGGGGAAGGAGGGGAAAGGAGATTGTTAGCCGCTTTGAGACTCCTTCGGGTAGTGATAAAGCGGGATATCAAATCCAAACTCTTCTTCAAATCCAACTCTTCTTCTTCTGTCTTGGGTGTCCTGAGCTGACAGGGCTTCAGATGCAACCAAGGATCTTATTCATTGTGCCTTCATTGTGATTGCTCTACCTGAACACGCTTATGTGGGAGCAAGTATTGAACTCAGTAGGGCTTACTTTTGAGTATATGTAAATAGAGTTGCCGTTTAAGGCTACAGTCCTAGGCACCTTTACCTAAGAGCAAGTCTCCTTGAACTCAGTGGAACTTACTTCTGAGTACATATGCATGTAAGCCTGGACTGCACATTAAGAATATTGATTTTATTTTTTTGAATGGGGCAACTAGTGTGAAGATGAACATGGTCTTCTGCTGAGTGCTTGTTTTTAATCCATTAGCAGTCCAACAAATGCCTGGTGTTGGAAAGCTTATGCTACGGTAAGTAAAAAATAAAACAAATGGAATGCCATAAATACCTCTCCCCCCCCATGGATGTTTAAAATATAGAGTACCTTTGTTAAATAATTCTCCAAGAAACAAGATTTCTTTTTATAAATAATGTTTGTGTTTACGATGAGTCAAGCTGTGATTATATTTACTTCAAGTGACGTGCATTTGATTCATCTTTTCACCTTATAAAGGAGTTATTAAATTAGCCTAACACAATAGCTGAGAAGTGCTGTGCAATTTAGACAATAAATTCTAATGGATAGCTTCCAGTACAGCTTTATTAATGTCTATATTTGAAATGCACAAACTGCAATCTAAAGGATTTTATGGTGTTGAAAGGCACATAAAGATAGATTACTGCTATACTTTTCCAGTTGTTCTCCCCTTTAAACAAGGCCAGTGTTCAGTTTCCCAATGGAAGCACTCAATATAAAAGCTCTGCTTCTGTCTTCTACTTCTGTTGGAATACCAAACCCTGATGTCTTGAACTAGCCAAACCATTGTTAAGTTTCCAGACACCCTTCGCCAGTAGACCATTTCAAATATATACTTATGCCAGACACTTGAATAACCTTTTCCATCTATGCCACAAAAGCTTGATTTATTATGGTCATAATGCTCAAATCACTTTCTCCAAAACAATCCATTTGAAATGATTTACTACTGTACTGCTTCAGGGCTGTGGAACTTTGCAGCTCTGTGACCAAAAGAAAGATGACCAAGGTTTCCTGGGTATTCTCAGTCTTCATTTGTCTTGGATAGTAGTGTTGCTAGGTGCTCTGTCTCCTTGGAAGAACTATTTGGGAAAGAACCATAGCAGTAGTAGAGTAAATCCTTTGCATGAAAACATCCCCAAATTCAGTCTCAGACAGCCCTAGATAGCGGTAGTAGGGAAAGGGTAGTATTCAACTAGGTATTATTCAGAGTAGACCCATCAAAATTAAGAACCATTTCAATAGATCTACTCTGAGTACAACTTAGCTGAATATTACCCATAGTCTTTCTGAAACACCTGCTGCAAGCTAGCAAAGACAAAACTGAGCTTGATGAACCATCAGTGGTCTGACTGGGTATAAGGTAGCTTCCCAAGCTCTTAATACTGGTGAGATAGAGCAAAGTGATACTGGCACAAGTTATTTTACCAGCCCACATACGTTCAAAAAACAACAACGCACTACTTGAAGCATTACATAATAATAATAATTTATTATTTATACCCTGCCCATCTGGCTGGGTTTCCCCAGCCACTCTGGGCAGCTTCCAACCGAATATTAAAAACAGTACAGTATCAAACATTAAAAACTTCCCTAAACAGGGATGCCTTCAGATGTCTTCTAAAAGTCAGATAGTTGTTTATTTCCTTGACATCTGATGGGAGGGCGTTCCACAGGGTGGGTGCCAGTACCGAGAAGGCCCTCTGTCTGGTTCCCTGTAACCTCACTTCTCGCAGTGAGGGAACCGCCAGAAGGCCATCGGTGCTGGATCTCAGTGTCCGGGCTGAATGGTTGGGGTGGAGATCCTTCAGGTATACAGGACCGAGGCCGTTTAGGGCTTTAAAGGTCAGTACCAACACTTTGAATTGTGCTCGGAAACGTACTGGGAACCAGCGTAGATCTTTCAGGACCGGTGTTACAAATCATTACAGATGAAAGTGATAGTCTTCAGGCAACCCCATTTGAAGAAATAATGCAGATTAATTCCAATTAGTCTACCTGATATCGCCATTAGATTATATGTTCTGTTTATAGATCATGGTGTTTGATCCCCCAGCCACTCAGTCCTGTGCCCCACAGCACTCTGTAACTACCCAATAGCTTTTAGAAGACGCTTGATCAGGTCACTGGGTTTCAAGACAATTTCTGTGGTCAGAGAAGTATTTTCATGATGAATTCCATTCAGCCTGCTTCACCTAGTCATTTGCATGGGTTGCCATGTGCCCTCTTTTTCCAGGGCACACCCTCTTTTTCAGGGGTAAAATTTCTGTCCAGGTGGATTTTTAAAAATTTGCCAAAATGTCTCTGGCTATACTTTCTGGATGAGAGATAGATGTAACTCTTCTCCTGCCCCCTTCAGCAATATATCACAGCTTCTATAGCCTACATAAAGTAGGGGTATTGAAAACGAGAATTGTCATAGCGTCCTCGTTTTTGCTCTTCAAAATATGGCAATCCTAGCGGTATCCATGTCTCGTGCATGAACTACAGAAACACACACATAAAATAAAATATATGGCAATACATTCTCAGTGCATGCATCCCTGAAAGATCGTGCATCTTTCTGCTAAGTGCATCTACTGTGTGATCTATGGTGCTGTGTCAGCAACCAGAATTTGATATGTATATCTTATGATTCTGCTGGTCAGACGTAAACAAGTACTTTGATTTTCATCGAATAGGTTTTACAAATTGGCTGTTTCTTGAATATAATGGGACAAATTTATGTTGCATGCCATCCAATATAGTGGACTTGCACAGAGTTCACACACACAAAAAAACCCTGGAACTAAATGACGGTCATTATTGACTGTGAAGAAGAGGTCGCTCATGATCAGAAATTAATTAGAAGTATTCACTTGTCAGACTTCTACTTTAAAAATAGTGCACATATCGCACTTTCCACTCAGACTACATGTGTATAATTGCCTGTCAATATTCCAGCTTCCTCTCCAGCTTCCAATAAAATGAATCAGACAGATATATTTTAAAAATGCAGAGGTAACACAGGTTGATTAACCTGAAAGCTGTAAGTGATATATGGTGGAATTATTCAGAGAAAAGGAACAGTATGGACACATGCTCAGGTGCTTCAATTGTTCAACTCACCCCTCCCCAAATGAAGACATGTTTCATGTGAACTGAGATTCCAGGCTGAGCCTAGTGAAAACTAACTCAAACCTAAACTTTGCAGATGATTCCATGTCTGGAATTACTATTAATGTAACACAGGATTTCACATCTCAGGGCATAACTTCAGTGGCTCCATCCCCAACATTTGTACCTTTCAATCTGCAATAAGGTGACCCAACATTTCCCCACCAACTTTGCTGCTGCAGTAACTCCAGTAGTTTGTGGGTGGGGAGAGTAATCTTGAAATCCCCTTATCTCACAACCCTGTCTCCCTGTACAGTGGTACCTCAGGTTACGAACTTAATTTGTTCCAGAAGTCCGTTCTTAACTCGTAGCATACTTAACCCGAGGCACGCATTCCCTACATAGGCCTCCCATGGCCCCGGAAGTGGATTGCGTTCGTATCCCGGGGCAAAGTTCGCAACCTGGAACACCTACTTCCGGGTTTGTGGAGTTCGTAACCCGAAGTGTTTGCAAACAGGACTATTCATAAACCAAGGTACCACTGTATATCTGGCACATGAAATATATCTAGGTAGCATGTGCAGGGAACCTTGGGAAATATATTTTTCCTAGTGCACCTGACAAGATGATTTACAAAGATCAGATTCCTTGGAAAAATTGCAGACACACTCATGCAACAGTGTTTCCAGTTATAGATAGATAGGTCAACTTCCCCTCTTCTGCTCTCACTGCACCACTGCCACTGGACCAACAAAGAGGGGAAGAGAAAGAGAAAAGAAATAGAGACCCCAATTTTACTGATAGTTGCTGAGCCTAATCTAAATAAAGCTTGGGTAATTCACCCAACTCTGTGTATCACACAAATTCACAATAATTCTTTATACGTGTATAAAGTGAAAAACTCAAGAGATTGCTCATGTGTATGCTTGTGTGCTTTTGTCTACCCACAGGCAATATTTGGATGAAAACAACAGTGCTGCCTTAATCTGAGTACAGGAAAATGTCTGCAAAGTTCAAATGATTTTATGTAAATTCTGACTAGCTGCCCTGACCTTTTCTTAATGAGAACTGTTTAGCTCTCCAGCCTCCTATCTCTCTCATCAAGAAGAGCCATAATCTCAACAGCAAGTCGTCTGAATTTGAGAGGAGCAGAGAGAGTTCAACAAACTCATGACTCTTGGCCTCCCATCACCATCTGGTCTTCTGTATTATAAACTCAGTTGCATTTCTCTTCCCAGCTGTGAATACAAATTGTTAAGACAAGTTTTCACATCAGAGCTTAAAGGGCAGCTAGGTACACTCTAACAGAAACCAGCTTATGATGTTCAGAGAGTCTTAAAGTATCCAGGGCTTCTTTTCATGTTAAAGTGCATTGGCTAAGAGGGAGACATTGCAAATAAGTTTGCCAACTACTACCCTATGCTTTCTGTAGTCCAAGAGGTTAGCTCTGATGACCACAATTACCCAAGGAAGCTTATATGGGGGGGGGGAGTGTTCTCTAAAGTGGTTTTATTATATTGTATTAGTTTATGGATGTTGCATCTGTGAAACATGACTGAAATTTATGAACTCTCATTTATGCTGAGTGTTCACAGCTCTAGGTAGGATTAGTCATTTCTGCAGCAGTTAGCTAGGATTGGGTCCCTTCTGATGTTGCTAACTATTTTACATGGTAGAATATGTGATAGAAAAGCAGATGAATAAGGTTTCTTGCTTTGCGTGTTCAGACCCAGAGACCTCCACTAAATAAACACACAATTGACTCAAATTTTAGTTTTGGTTTTTGGCAGAATTTAGGCCACAACTTTATTGATTACAGAAACCGAGTGGTTGCATAGCCTCTGGTTCAACTAGCTCCCTGCACCCTTGCAGGTAGCGCTGACCCAGGGCACCAGCATATGTCAGCCAAGGGTGAAAACCTGGATAGGCAAAAAGCCTGGAACAGACTATGTCCACCACCCAGATGTCCCCGTGGACTCAGGCACAGGCACAACCCCCTCTCAGGGGTTGACCACACCATTTAAGTCCCTGAATTCCTTTAACGGAATACCCTTCACATAGGGATGGCGAGAGCATTCTCCCATCTCTATCACCTGAACCAGGGCCTATCCGCAACCTTACAAGTTGTGACGATTTTCTAGGGGCCTTCTATGGGATGAGTAATGAATTTAATAATAGCATGGCTGTTATTGTTGTCTCTGATGGGTGGAATTTGCAGCAAAATGTCAGCATAAGAGTATAACCGGGGGGAAACTGAAACACCTCCTTTATGGAGGGAAAGATTGTCATTTCAGGATAAGATTTCTGAGATAGCAGTTTCTAAATCCCTTTAGTATAAACATGAAAAGGGCTACAAAGATTACCTGTGTGAACTACAAAACTTTGAAAACAGAGCTAATAATTGTCTCTCCCCACCAGCCCTGAAACCTCACTACTGAATATCAAACAGATATACTGTTTATTCTAGTACTCCAAAATATTTTAGTAAAATCTACTAAAGCCACACAGTTCTATTTAGAGACTCATGATTCTTATAAACTGAAATGGAAGTCTGAGAAATTCTCAGCCCAGAAATATCAATATTGAAATATTTCAAGTTCCTTATTCATTCATGAGATGCTTTCGTCATATTGAATTGGAAGCCAAATGTCATCTGTTCAGCGCTTCCAGAGTTTTTCATCATTTCTGAATTAGAGCCTCAGTTCTCACTGAGGTGCTCGGGATTACCCCAGCACAACTTGTTTGTTTAATGCAGACTCACAATTATCATTGATTAAGTTAGGAGATTATGTAGGGACTTGATCCTTTACTGAGTGCCATTCTGAGCATTTTAAAAGGATATTAAACTTTGATGGTTGCCTGCAAAGTGAGGAAGGCAATTTGCAACATGAGCAAAGAAGACGGAAATATCTCCCCCTAAGGCAGTGATGAAGAACCTACAGGCCTTCAGATGTTGTTGAACTGCACCTCCCATCATCCCTGACCATTGGCCATGTTGGCTGTAGCTGATGGGAGCTGAAGTTCAATGACATCTGGAGATCCATAGGCTCCTGTTTGGGGAGATTCCTATGTTGAATCCCCTGTATATTGCAGAGGTGTACCCCTATTTTCTTCCTGCATTATAATTCTCTTTCCCCATAGTGAATTGAACCAGGACTGTTTTGTTCTAATATCCATCTAGTTTGGGAAGCTAGATGAGTGAATTGTGGTGAAATATACTATCTTTTTTCTAACACTATTACTCCCATTCAATCCTTCCTGGGCAATGGGAAGTAAAATGCTGTTTTCATTTCTATTTGAAGGGATAGGGATTACAGCCTGGAAGGAAAGAAGCTGCCAGTGCTTTTCTCTCCCTATATGGGGATTCCCTTGAGAAGGCCCACAGTAGTTTCTCTGCCTCCACACTAAGTTCCAATTCTTTACAAATTTGGAATGAGTTTGGAGTTCATTATTCTACATTGTGAATTCTATTGGACTCTGGGGATTGAAGTGTGTTGGGGTAACAAAATATAAATTCTTTGAATCTGGCACACTGGGCAAACTATTCCTACATTGCAGGGGGTTGGACTAGATGAACCTTCCAAGTCTACAATTCTATAATTCTATGATAATTGGTCTAAAATTTAACAAAAAAAGTAATGTAGACAATACTGAGCTGGAAGGACAAATGATCTGACTCAGTATAAAGCAGCTTTCACATATATGAGAGAGATTTTAGCAAGAGGGGTTACAGAAAGTTGTTATAAGTTTCTTATTTAGGATTAATATCTCACTATCTCTATGGTACAATACAGCAAATAAAGATTGCAATAAAGATTCTGTTTCACATTCAAAGATGTATATTCGAAATCACCCCTATTTGAAAAGGACAGCATTTAGCCCTCTTGAGAGGAAATTTATCTCTAGTGTTGTATATTTTATGATTATTTGAGGCAAATGTTTTCTCATGTTAAACCGAGACAATACTGCCTTTATTTGAAGATCATACCATATTAGTCAAGCACACAAGAACTGACACTGCCACAACAAGATTTTGGAGCAACCATTACTTTAAAAAGTAGAACACATGAAGAAAACTATGAGTAAGTAACTGAAATGGAAATGCTATAAAACAACAGTGAAGTGTGAACAGAACCGAAGTTGAAGAATTGGTACTGGCTAAATGTATACATGAAAGTGTTCTTGGAGCAGAAATCTATGTGCAGGCTTAGTTGTTATAAGGGAATTCAAAATACCAGCCCAGATTTGATCTTCCTTTCACTTAGGTCAGTTGGCTTTGTTCTCACTTCTCTCCTTGGAGCTCAAAAACAAAACAACAACAACAACACAGATGAATAATCATTCATTTTTGTCATATACTTACTAGCAATCAATAGTTCTCTGAGGGCAACAATCCATCCCTTCTCCAATTGCTGGTTTATGTACCACTGCATTCTTAAACCTGCACATAAGCCCAAGAGCACACAGATTAATTTCAATTTCAGCCATAGTTTCCAGTCTCATCAAAGTCAAATTTCTACAGGGAATGCAGGCTACATTTTGCCACATTTATTTATCAGCACTTCACTGTATTAATAGCCAAGACTCAAGGGATCTCAAAGGTTGGAGAATATTATCCAAAGAAATGAAGGACAAATTACAAGTGCAGAAAGAACTTGCACTTTGGATACCAAATTCTTAACGTTATAATAGAGCTGGATTTTCAGCAAGCACTTTTTAAATAAAGAAATGAAATGCCTACTCCACTTCAGGTGTGGAGCTGGTAATCAAGTTACTATCATAATTAAAACAGAATGGATAATGGGAGAGGGCAGGTAGAAAATTGATGAGCACCCAGAGGTCACGTAGAGAGGCCCTTTTTGACTATCAGGCGAGAGAAATAGGGGGCCTGCCCAAATCTCCCACCCAGGGCCACTCCAGGTTTGAGAGGCCATGGGCAAAGTGACCTCTGGTGGGCCTTCAGTGGTTCATGGAAGGCTTACCTGGCATTGGTGGTTGTAGTTCTCCAAGTGGCTGCGTCTAGAATCCCTTTTAATTTCACAGAGCTAGTTAACTTCCAGAGACAGTGGCTAGATCCAGCCACCAGCTGCTACTTGGAGTGCTGGACTAGAACAATAAAAACCTGAATCCCTGGTAGCTACCCAAGGATGTCATGTGCAATGACCCAGAGTTAATGTGCCTGGGGATGGACCATGCATTGGATATCTAGGCTACGAAGAGTGATAAACAGGAGTGTATCAACTGCTCTAGGACAGGGCTGGAGAACCTTTGGTCTTCCAGATGTTGGACTGCAACTCCCTTCAGTCCCAGCATGTGTGGCCAATGGTGTGGGGAGCCATAAGATCCAGAAGGTTACTGGTTTCCCATCCCTGCTCTAGGACATCCTGGCCCAAGGTAGGAGAGAAAGGGCCTCATTATATCTCATCCATGACTATATCAGCCCCAAGGAAATGGGAGTTAGTTAAACAGAATAATAAACAATTTATTTGCAGAGCCCTTTATATTGTGGTCCTTGGATAAAACAAACACACCGGTGTCTCTTTCTACACACCCACCCCTTGCTGCCACCGCCAAGCACACACTTAGTGCAATTTAGTTGTTACCATTTAATACAAGCAAAACTGGAAAAAATCTTTATCTGGTTTGAAAACTATGCTGCCGAAGCAAATCCTTATGCCAATTTTCCTTAATAATGACATATTTTGATAAAGCTGGGCCCAAGTTCAATCCCTGGCATGCCCAGAGGGGGCTGGGAATGACTCGTGCCTGACATCCTGGATAGTAACTTTCTGACAGTGTTGACGATACTAAGCTAGACGGACCAATGGTCTCACTTTGTTTAATAAAGTTTTTCTGTGTCTAAGGGGGAGCTGCATTTAACCATTTGGATTTTTAAAGACATTTCTAGTTTGGTTTTGGAATGAGCTGAGAGGGAGGGACCAGTGGCAGACCTTGGGTTCTCAAATGCCAGCGGTGTCCTGTACAATGCAAAAATTTGGTGCCCCTGCCTCTTGAGCTCCATTCTAGAGCATGGTGCCCCCTGAAGGCAGCCCTCCAGGCCTCTGCCCCTGCCCGTTGAACTCTCCCTAGGCCACAACACTCCCTGGCTCTGTTTCACGCACAGAGAGCTTTTTGCCTCTGTGCTATTGAACCCTGGTAATGGCTTTTGTTTGGATGGATGGAATAAAGAGAGGTGTGTGTGCATTTGAGTGCAGCATACTGTACAAAGGTGAAACTGACACCCACCTCACCCACTTTTGCCTCTAAACCCACCCACCACTGCTACGTGGCTTCACTAATTTCCTTCTCCTTTCATGCTTCTCCCCTCGCCCAAATTCGTCCATAAATTTTAATAACGCCTTGAGCTATAAATAAATTTCATTCAGTATCTCCCAGGGATTGTCCATACATACAATGAAATGAAACTGCTGTTGAGACAAATGAGGCAGTTTGGAGTGTGATTTTCTCCCTGGTATTATTATTATTTTTAATTCACAATTTAAATTCATCCTTGTTCATAGTCATCCCCGAAACTGTATGTCTTGTCTAGGCTTTTGAATGTGCATGCCCAATGAAATATGCTAAGAGCAGCAGTTTTGCACTGAGTTATTACACAGAAGTTACTTATTTATTGGAAGTTTCTGTTTTATTAAATCTGTTACAAATTGGTAATAAAAACCCTGCTCCTTAGGCAGTATGTTTAACCTTGGCACTTTATTTCCTCTTTGGATTCTTAGGTAAAGATTGCATATCCTCACCCACTGGGGGCTCGTCACATTTTAAACGTAGTTGAGTTAATAAAAGTCAAGGCCTTTTTCCCTTGAAATGCTCTACATAAGGAGCAGGGATTGCTCTTCTTAGGTCTGTGTATAACTTCATGCCCTACCTGCCACACATGTCCTTCAGCATAGTGGATGAGTCAAGGGACCCTGGAAGAAGCATTAATAGGCATTTAATTGATTGGTGACACAACTGGGCCATTTCAATCCAAGAAGAATGTGGAAGTGCAAACAGCAAAACTGGAATAATGAAGTTCACTGAATAAAATGCACATCCTTGTCCTTTCTTACCCTTTCATACAAACATAAAGGCCACCATCTGAAGAGGTATGCAGGGACATTATTTCTGTACAGTTTCATCACAGAGTTTTCTGTTTAGAAATTGTCTCCATAGAACCCTCTTCTACTTCACCCAAACCTCTACTTAAACCATCACCCCTAGCCCAGTTCAAAAAGCAGTTTGGGATCATAGCTACTTTTTTAAACAAACATGGCATCTCCTCCAAGTTTCCCTTTCCCCCCAATCCCTAAGCAAATTGCTCCTTGAGCTTAGGAGTAATTTCTGACAGCAATTTGGAGACTGCGGAAATAACTTCTGAAAAGGAAACTTCAATTTAAAATAAAATAAAATCAGGCAGCACACAAGTTGAACTACAGGTGGGAACTATTAAGGGATCCACAGAGTTCTGGTGTGTTATGGCTGTGATCCAAAAGGATACATACAACAAGCACACAGGGGCTTTTCAGCTACCCCCTTCTAAAAGAAACCCCTTGCATTCTCCTCAAAGGTCACTTCCAAAGGATGGAGACTCCCTGAACGACCTGAGGTGCTTCTGCTGGAAGGAGAAATGTGCACTACCACCCTCTGAGTGTATTTTAACTTCTAGGGAAATATCCTCATTTGGGGCACATGGTAGAGGGTCTGTGGCTTGGCTTTTGAAAAGGGGGGTCCACAGTATGTAGCAAATTGGGGGCCACTGGACTGCCCCATTCCCATGCCATGTTTCTAACTTTCATGCCTAGAAAATCTGAAGCTATCCTCCCATTTCCAAGGGCGTTAGGTAAAGGTAAAGGTAAAGGGGCCCCTGACCATCAGGTCCAGTCGTGTCCGACTCTGGGGTTGCGGCACTCATCTCACTCTATAGGCCGAGGGAGCCAGCGTTTGTCCGCAGACAGCTTCCGGGTCATGTGGCCAGCATGACAAAGCTGCTTCTGGCGAACCAGAGCAGTGCACGGAAACGCCATTTACCTTCCCACCAGAGCGGTCCCTATTTATCTACTTGCACTTTGATGTGCTTTCGAACTGCTAGGTGGGCAGGAGCTGGGACCGAGCAACAGGAGCTCACCCCATTGCAGGGATTTGAACCGCCGACCTTCTGATCAGCAAGCCCTAGACTCTGTGGTTTAACCCACAGCGCCACCTGGGTCCATGGGCATTACAAACAGTAATAAGCAATAGAGCTAAATATTCCCTACAGTGAAAAAAAGTCTAGTAAGGTAATATAGTTATATAAATAGTCAGATTTTTATCAAATAATTGATCACACTAAGCATGTTGATATAAGACAAATCCACTTAATACATACACAATAATATTTATTTTAATGATCTATGAGATCAGACTTTCTAGGTCTTGGTTGCTTATTTGCTTCCTTTGCTTTTAACCTTCAAAAATATTAACCAAATGAAAGAGGGAGCAAAGGATGCAAAACATATTAGCTGGATGCAAATTGGAAAGTAGGTCAGGAAGTACAGCCTCAACTTATGACACAAAGCAACAGAAGCCAATGGGGAATTATAAAACGGACTTAATGTGTAAGAGGCAATGAGGATGATGATAGTAATAAGAGAACTAAAAAAGCAATTGAAATTTGATGAACCTGAGATAGCTCTGGACTTTTTTTGTTTTAAAAAATGAAACACTTCCTTATTTCTTTATTTATATGTTAATATTCAAAATTATTTGCTCCTGGAGGGATGGGATGTTTTAGTATACCCTATGCTAAAGTGAGCCAGTGAATGCCAAATAGTATCGTGGACATCCCAATAGTTTAGAGAAGTGCATGTTCAGCACAGTTTCCAAAGCACTAAAAAAGTGGAAAACAAAGTTTTAGAAAATATTTTGATAAATAAAGTAGCAGTGAGAGAGGTGAATCCTGAATAAATACCTGTAGTTTATGCTTTAAATGTGCACTGTATGTGCTCTAAATGTGTGGTGTGGATATCTCCCCTGTTTTCACTATTTCCTGGAAGGAAATTTATGTGTTTAAATAAATGTTATTATAAACTGTTACTAAATTAGATGTTATTGAACAATATGTTAAATTTAGCTGACTCATTTTGCAACTGATGCCCAAAGCATTATGGCTTGCCAACTTCACACACCAGTTTCTAAAACAGCCAGAAGTACCTCTCCTTGTGTTCTCAGTTCCATGGATCTGTCCCATATTTGCTGGTGAGAAGGGTCAAAGTTCAGTGGTAAAGCACCTGCTTTGTACGCAGAAGGTCCCAGCTTCAATCACCACCATCTCCAGGGAGAACTGGGAGAAGCACAGTTTTAAAAGAGCTTAGCACATTTTTGCCTATGGATCAGATTATTTAGTACTAGTATCATGAAGCCCGTTAAATTAACGGGTGCTAGAATTAATTAGCGGGGTTTCCCCCCTGCCTGGTGACTTTAATCTCCAGACAAAATTCCTACCAATGGTCCTTTCATGTGGCAGCTGGATTAGTTGACAAAAGATGTGTTTGCACATGAATAATTGGACACGAGCTGATCAGGAACATGTGAACTATGGTTCAGAGTGTTGTTATGAAGTAGGTTTGTAAACAATGGTTTGGAGGTAAGCGCTAAGTACTAAACCCAGTTGTTCAATTCAGATGGCATGGCAAACTTTGGTCACAAGTAATTTAGTTATGAAGAAGGGAACTGATAAGAGGAGATGAGAGAGACAAGAGCTCATGGCACATTTCCAGTAATATTCATACCATGTTCCTCTGAACTGAGCAAATGTCTTATAAATTAAACAGTTTAGTAGTCTGCTGTATCTGCTAGTTTATATTGATTGCTAAATCTTTCTTCCTCTATCTTATGGAATTTTACCACTGTGAGCATCAAACAAGTCAAATAAAAAGAATATAAAAGATGTTAAATCTGTCTCTTTTAATATTAAGAGAATCAGCTATACAAAGATGGAGTGGCAGTATTCTTTAAATTTGAAGATCACAGCAGGTTTTCTCACAAAGAAAGGACTTTATCTTTTCTTAAGACAGAAAAGAAAGAAGTGTGCATGTGTGTTCATGTAATGTATCCCTCTTAAAATTTTGCAATGGACTTCAAGGAAAAGCACATTAGATCTAAAATCTAAATGAAAAATACTAACACAACAGTTAATATAACAACCAAACCTAGTAAATATAAGCATCATGTTTTAGTAAATAAAGTAAGATCACTATTCCAAATTTGGTATAATTTTTTTTTAAAAAAAATGGTAAAACTATCCTCAAACCTTTACACTTCACATTGGAGATGTGGCTGGAAAAAAACCATGAGTTGGTGCAAAGAAAGATTATGGAAGGTTCTGAATTCCATAGAATTCATCATCACTGAGAACATGAAGGAGCTCTTAAAAGCAAATAAGGAACTAAGAAGTGAGTACAAGGCAATCAAATGTCAACATCTTACTAGCAATTAAAACTTTTAATCATAGCTAGGGATTGACAAATCCGTTAATTTCAGTTTTTTCACAGTTTCTCCTTTTCCCAATATTTGTCACAGTTTTGCATCAGTTTGCAAATTATTATTTTTAAGTCCTAATGAAAATTCACCAGCACATTTCTTTCAATATACACATTTTTGCATGCAATTTTGTCTAATTTTTACAAGCCATCTTCTCCAATGCATTGCATTTCGGTATGTTGCTTTCACTGTTATATGCAGGTTTTATGCATACTTTCCTCTAATATATGCATGTTTGGGTGGATAAGTGGGTTGCAAAATTCTGAGAGATGTGAATTTTGAAGGGTAGAAGCATTTTGTTTTGGGAGAGGTAAATTACATAGGTTTGCATTAAAATGTGAACTGAATTGAACACACACTCCATCCCTAATCACACCTCAAAAGGTTGATTTTCCTGAAGATTTCCTTTGTATTTCTAGAGTATGATACAAAGAAATGACCATTGCACTAGCTCTTATTCTGTACTGGATCAATTAGCATATATTATTTAGGGCACAAAATATGAGGTGGCTGTTGGCATCCAGAGGGTCGAAAGGCCAGATGGGTAGCCCCCAGCTGGATCGTGTCTTTCCTGCTATCCCACTGCAAAGACCCATCTGCCTCTGCTCCAACGTAAATCAGTGACCCAGGCCTCCCAGACACTGGGCACGCTTTATCAGCAGAGCAAACTGCGCAAACAGAATAGGCGCCAGGCTTATGGAAGCATACTACCGTACTACTACTACAGATTTATTAATCATAAATCAGAACAAAGAAACATGTCGCCTCTCTTTTTGTCTTCTTGGCGAGAGAGTCTCAAAGCAAAAGCACTAACAACACAACGGAAGTTCCGCTTGTTCCAGCAAACAGTCCTGGAATGTAAGCAGACATGTGACACACAGGAATCCCATGTCTGCAACTAAAGGTGGAATGGAATTTTCCGACAGTGGCCCATAACTAGAAAAACCTGAGTTTGTGACATGCTGTAAACTTAAGACATTTGTACCCTGGTTGTCTCTAGTGCATTCCCATGAGCAATGGCCAAAGGAGCCCTGAGTGTGTTGTGACCTAAGATTTCTTTTTATCAAGTACTATTATTTTGGCCACTAAAAATGACAGGAATGAGATTGGTCTGAACCATAGATAGCTACCATTACAATTACTTATGTGTTTTCAGTCTGGTTTTAGTGAGCAATTCTGCAGCTGAAGGGTGCACTCCTTTCAAAGGAATAAGATGCCTCTGTCACTGAATCATTTTTGTCTATTTCTGGAAGAAAAGATTAGGGAGCTATTTTTCCATTCCTAGTCAAAGAAAATCTATTTTTTTTTCACTCAACGAAAAATCTGTCTTCGAGAACAATGTAATATGAACGTTGGCATTTCATTCTGTCTCCTCAAATGTCCTCTTTTTCTTTGTAAGAGGCTCATGCATGCCAAAATTAGCTTGTGAAGTTGATCTGATAAGAATATGCAGCATGTGTGTGTGTGTGTTCATGATATGCAAGAATTATCAGTAGCTATTGACACAACTTCCTCTGGAAATTTAAACATCCACACCATGCATTTAAAGTTCATGGCTTCCCTCAAAGGATCCTGGGAGATGTCATGGGTTAAGGTTGTTGGGGATTGTAGCTCCGTGAGGGGCAAACTACCATTCTCTGGATTCTTTGGGAAATCCCCAAGACAATGGGATGAATTCAACATAGCGCTAAGCTGATCATTCTGGCAGCGTAAGTTTTTCAGCTTGCCAGATGGAACTCTCCCCCTGCTGTTCTGTGGGTTCTCCGGTCTCCCCTGAGCCAATATCTAGGGTCATGGAGGCCACATAAGGGAGGAGAGAATGAAAGCCCTGTTGTGCAAATGGAAGACCTGGTGCAGGGCTTGTTAGATTTAAACCTCACCTTTCAAACTTAGCCCTATTGCTCCACAGGAATTATGACAAAAAGCATTCCAGTGCAGGAAAAACTTACAGAAGAAAAGGCCCTCCATTAACAAAATAAAATCTTACACATTATAAATCTATTCACAATTCCACCATCTGTTTTTGTCCTTCTGTCACAACGTGCTTGCCCTTTCCTTTTTCTTTTAGTAGACGTCTACAATTAGAGTAAATTGGTTGGACAAATGTTGAACAGATCTTCACTAGTTATAAAAAAAACATTCATTTCTGTTATTCTGTGTAACCGTCCATATTAGTTTGAATGGGCTGGGATTTTATTCACATTTTGAATCAGGACAGCGTTTTCTATTGCCCTGTAGTAAAACTCTGTATTAAAATCAGATAAATGACAAAAGAAATCACAACATAGTTTAAGAAATCCACATATTCATTTATATAGCCTTATCTAAGAAGGAATTAATCCTTTTTTTTCTATGGAGCTGCTATCCCATGGGCTTTGGACATAATAGTAAAGCTGTTCTTCGTTAAACTGCTTTCTTTCTCCAGCAACTTATGCATTCAGCATTGCATAACGTGAACGCCAAAGAGTTGAACAGGTGGGATCTTTTGCCGGTGGGCATTGAGTCACAATGCTACCAGCAGATTGTGACACCTGCAAGCAGTTAACCTGTTCACTGTGCATCTCTTGGCTGAAATGAGTTGTCTTGTCTTGTCCTTGCCCTTCCAGGGATAGTCTTGATTCTGGTGCTGCATTAACAGGCATTAGCAAATTTGTGTTCTTTTACTGGACCTGGGATTTGTCCCATTGTTGGAAAAGCAGCAACCATCAATCAAATAGCCTCAATACTCCAAAGTCATCACACTGAATAGTCTGTCATGCAAGCTCCATTGTGCAGCCCTGGGGAAATGGGCTCAGAAACGGTCCCTAGTGCAGCTTCCTAAGTGCTAATTGAGACAGCCTAATAGCCAAATCACTACAGCAACTGTGAATTGTTCTAAAACTAAGGAGTTTGATATAACAAATGGGACAGTGTGTTGTACTCCTGCTGAGATTTGGATGTTCTGTACCCTATGGGAGATAAGTAGTGTTATTTGGCCATCTTGGTGAGAGAATATTGTAAACAAAAGTTGATCCTACCAAGCACTGAACACACAGACGGCGTGTTGTCTTCATACTTGGGACATAACATCAGAATAACAACACAAGTGCAGCATGTCTCACTCCAGATGAGCCCTCTATATGAGGCAACTTTGTCTGGTGCCACAGGAGCTAGTCAGACAGAATCCTGACAAGACAGAAGTACTGTTTTGGGGGGGACAGGAGGCAAGCAGGTGTGGAGGACTCCCTGGTCCTGAATGGGGTAACTGTGCCCCTGAAGGACCAGGTACACAGCCTGAGAGTCATTTTGGACTCACAGCTGTCCATGGAGGCGCAGGTCAATTCTGTGTCCAGGGCGGCTGTCTACCAGCTCCATCTGGTATGCAGGCTGAGACCCTACCTGCCCGCAGACTGTCTTGCCAGAGTGGTGGCATGCTCTAGTTATCCCTCGCTTGGACTACCCCAATGATGTGCTCTTTGAACCAGGAAAGTACAACTAATCCAGAATGCGGCAGCTAGACTGGTGACTGGGAGCGGCTGCTGAGACCACATAACACCAGTCTTGAAAGATCTACATTGGCTCCCAATACATTTCTGAGCACAATTCAAAGTGTTGGTGCTGACCTTTAAAGCCCTAAACAGCCTCGGTCCAGTATATCTGAAGGAGTGTCTCCACCCCCAACATTCTGCCTGGACACTGAGGTCCAGAGCCGAGTGCCTTCTGGCACTTCCCTCGCTGTGAGAAGCCAAGTTACAGAGAACCAGGCAGAGGGCCTTCTCAGTAGTGGCACCCGCCCTGTGGAACACCCTCCCACCAGATGTTAAAGAGAAAAACAACTACCACACTTTTAGAAGACATCTGAAGGCAGTCCTGTTTAGGGAAGCTTTTAATGTTTAACAGACTATTGTATTTTAATATTTTGTTGGAAGCCACCCAGAGTGGCTGGGGAAACCCAGCCAGATGGGTGGGGTATAAATATATTATTATTATTATTATTATTATTATTATTATTATTATTATTATTAACAACAACATCTCACGGGGTGACAATTGTCCCACAATATTCCATGAGCAGGAGAAGAGGCCAAGGTCTTAAAAGGTCTTGCTCACAAGTGGTTGGAGCCATCTTGCCCCACAAGTTTTCTCCCTTCCACACACCTTGGTCTTAGATGCCTCCCCCCCCCCTTGAGGTACTTGGGCCACTGGTTGACAGGTCCAAACAGGGATTGTTTCCTCCCAACCTCATACGTACCTTGATTAGGGTTTTTTCCTGCCTTTCCCTCAGTGAAATGCTTCATTATGTTAGGTGATTGCAAGAACTTTGTTACTACATTGAAGAAGGAGCAAGTTTGTTTTCTCCTGCTCTGGAAGCTGGGACCAATGGATTCAAGATATAAGGAAGGGGATTCTAACTAAACATCAGGAAGAACTTTCTGACAGTAAGAGCTGTTGGACAGTGGAACGGACTCCTACAAGAGATGGTGGAGTCTCCTTCTTTGGATGTTTTTAAGCAAATGCTGGATGACCATCTGTCATGTACAGTCTAGTTAAGATTCCTGCATTGCAACTTACAACTCTACAATTCCATGGTTCCATGATAAAATAGAATTAGTCAGGATGGCATAATAAAGCAGGGCATAGGGGGCCTGGGCAGAGAATTGGCTCAAGGCATGTCCTAAACCCTGGCAGGTGCTCTGCCTGGCTAGTATCTCTCCCCTGGTTGCCCTGAACACTTGGTTTCCACCACACCAGGGTTCAATGCTGGTCAACTACCATGCTGTCAGGTTGAGTTCTTACCTATTCTGAGTGCAATGCCATTCCATGGGCAAGGGATGACTGGGAAGAGGAATTAACCCTTGCCCCTCTGCCATGTCAAGCCCAGTACCAGTTGTTTCATCAATAAAGTTGTGCCCCAATTTCATCCAACACTGGTGTTATTCCCACTGCACTCACAAGCCACAAATATGTGACTGTCTGGGCAATGCATTTTATTGCTAGCCACCATGTCATGATCCAGTCTGAAAAACATGACATCGCTGGCTATAAAATGTTTTGCAAATCTAAAGGCAGCTCAAAGGAATACAGACCAAATATCATTGGTCTGCCTTCACTTTCTTACAGACTACATAGAATGAACAGGCAACTTAGTTTGCCTGGGGTGTTTCCACAATCGTAAAAAAATATGTTACATTTTAGTTTTCTTCCAATCTTATGTGCAAGTAGCCTTCTGATCAACACAGTGCTCAGGTCACCTTTTGGCATCATGCCCGCACTTGTCAGCAGTATATTCTTTTCTGCATCACTTTGGTAAAATTGGGGCAGTCTCTTCCTTCTTTCACCAGGGATTAAGGGTCACACAGCAATGTGGATAGTGTCCTGGTTTGACATGAAGAATGTCTTTGGAACATCAGATTTCCTCTATATTTTCAAGGAGGAAGATTATATTGGTATCTCCTAACTTTCAGTTGCATTTATACTTTGGAATATTACAGAGAAAGATCTTTCCAGCATGTCTCCAATGAACCATTGCTACAGTTGACAGTGGAGTAAGGTGAGAAAATGATGGACACCAGTATTTGGAATTAGACAGGTCACACAACTACACTGAGTGAGCATGGCATAGCTCCACCCATGTGGAGAGGATGGCTCTAATAATCCCGTCCAAAGAGTGGTCCAGCAAGACTGGCATAGATAGATAGCAGGTCACAGTATCTCTCTGTTACCACTAAGCTCAAGCCTGAGCTGACCAATGCCTGATGGGTGATAACGCACCCTCCCACTTGAGCTATTCCAGTCTCGTGAGAGCCAGTGTGGTGTAGTGGTTAAGAGCAGTGGGCTCGTAATCTGGTGAACAGGGTTCACGTCTCTGCTCCTCCACATGCAAATGCTGGGTGACCTTGGGCTAGTCACACTTCTCTGAAGTCTCTCAGCCCCGCTCACCTCACAGAGTGTTTGTCGTGGGGGGAGGGAAAGGATAATGTTATCCGCTTTGAGACTCCTTCGGGTAGTGATAAAGCGGGATATCAAATCCAAACTACTCCTCTTCCTCCTCCTCCTCCTTCCTACTATCTTCCATTTCATCTGAATCTGCTGGGGACCTTGCTCCCCTCAGCACGTTAGCAGCATTGTCCACATCCAGAGTTATGGTCCTTCTGCTAAAGTTGTGATGAACAAGAAAGAGAGATTCCAGCCAAAGCCAAACTGAACCAGGTAAACCAAAACCCAGGGCCAAACTAGACATTTGCTACCAGATACATGACATGTACTTACATGTCTAGTTCTTCCTCACAGACATAGGTGAGCGAGCCTTATCAAAAAAGGCAGCACACAGTGGGTGGGGGATAAGAAGCTTATCTCTTCTCTCCTCAACACAGTCAGAATGAAAAGCAACTGGTGAAAAAAAGTTCTATGAGGGTTAAAAGTGTTCCACCTGTATTATTCTTACAAAAACTCTGTATCATTATCCTTCCATTGTTTTGCTCCTAAATTATTATCCCCCGTGTGTGTGTGTGTGTGTGTGTGTGTGTGTGTGTGTGTGTGTGTGTATTTTAAGGCTGAAAAATAATAGCTTGCCTAAGGCCAGTTAGGGAGTTCATGGTAATAGAAAATATTCAAACTTGGGTCTTCCTGATTAATAGCAAGCTCAAAACCATGGAGGGACCTGGTTTGAACAGAGATATCGGGTTCTTATCTCATTATACATGATAAGCGATCTTCAGCCATCTCAACCCTTGCTTTTTCATGCAAAACCATTTGCAGTCGTTTGCGGTCATCAACAGCTATCAGTCAGTCAATCACCCATTTCCACCACCCTTCTGAGTGATCCCCCCTCCCCATCCCCACCCCTCCCCACCCCTTCTCTACATAAGTGCCTGGAAACTTCCATTTCACTGTATCTGAAGAAGTGTGCATGCACACGAAAGCTCATACCAAAATAAAAACTTAGTTGGTCTTTAAGGTGCTACTGAAGGAATTTTTTTGATTAATAGCACATACTCTTCACCACTATACTGTTCTATAGCAGCTTGCTTTTGTTTTTGTTTCTGCAGCTGCTGCCAATAGCCTTTTGGGTTGATAAGGAGCAACTGCTACAATTCAAACTAGCCACATTTTATAGCAGGGCTGCTGATATGTTTACTTCATTTTTAAGCAATTGACTCAATCATTCTGACTTTATTTTCCTGGGATTTTTTTTATATATAAAAAACAAATGTGTCTTATTTTATAGCCTCCTATCTGGCCTCTAACTGAGATTTTAATCATGTTCTAGCCATGTTTTATGGTCCATCTGTGACATTTATGCGGTTGGCATACTATGGCCTAGATTATCATGTGTCATAAACCCCAAGCTACTTACCTGTAAAATGCTGGCATCTATCCATCGCATGCAACATTAATTGTATCACATTTCTAAAGCAAGGCAAAAAGCAGAAATGGTATTAATCTGTGCTTTATTCTGCATGTGGTAGTTCAAGCCTCCAAATCTACTTATATAGTTTTCTGTGTGGGTGTCAAATTGCAATTGTTGCCACTTTCATTTGGCAAAAGGGTTCTAAGGTTTCCGGGGGAGGCTCAAGTCTCATCCAGGAAAAGCTCAAGTGAGTCAAGGAAGAGAGAGAGGAATCATGTATCTTTTATCCTAGCATAGTCACTTTTTAGTGAAGGATCAAGAAATGCAGGGCAGACTGCTGAGTAGTGAATATTGAGTAGCTAATTTTTCCTGTGGTGTCTTAAGTGGAAGCAATTCGGGTACACAAAATGAAGCTTAGCAGGCTACATCTGCCTATGTGGTTCCTTTTTCTCTTCTCATCACTTCATTTTAAAAGAAAGCTTTCCCTTGACGTTTGCTTTAAATACATCTCCCAATACCACCATGACCGCTGCTACTGCTAACATTTGCATAGCGCCAGAGGTGCCGAAGATTGAGGGGGTCGGGTAGCACGTGTGATGTCATGCGCACGGTGGCTGATGTTGCGTGCCGTTTCAGGAAGAGCAGGGGCCGGCAGCTCCTCTTCAACTTGGCAGCCTTTCATGGCAGGAGGAGGTGGAGCCGACCACTGAAGCTGTGCTTGGCTCCGTGCTTGGCCTCCTCTGCCCCCTGATGGCAGGGAACATTGAGGGGCCAAAGACGCTTGGCCCCCTAGAGTTGGTGCCCCTGCACAGCACTTTCACATGCTTAGAGTACTTTGCAACAGTGGTAACTTGGTATTATTTTCCTCATCTCACACATGGCACTACTGAGGCTGAGAAAGTATATAGGACCACCCTATTGTATATATTGCATGAGAGAAGGAAAACGTTATTACCTATCCTTTGGAACTTGTACACATTGAATTCTCATTATTCAACTACTCCCTTTCAACAGTAATCTGGACATGTTACCACTAATGTTTCATGGAAATCATTTCCCTTGCTTTGAGAACGATTTTCTGGCACATATTTTTCAATCTCCTTGTTTTGTGCGCTAAAACATCTGAAGGCATGTTGTTGTTTCTTTTTTCTGTAGAAGGATAATCTTGGCAAGACACATTCCGCTGCTTGCTAAGCCCAGTCTAATGCACTAGGATCAGGGCTTAAATGGGGAAATATCTTGCAAGGAAAATCAATCTGCTAACTGAAGCCATTTATCTCTGTCATCGGGCAGGTTACCATTTCTTGTGAGGTAGAAGACTCTGAGCACTGGCAAAAGGCTAAGTGCACCAAAGTCAGCAGCAAATTTTCCTTTGGCCTCCTGGGAGTCTTAGTGTGCCTCCATGACTAGTTTAAAGAAGAGGTACAACTTGAATATAAAAGTTAACTTCTCTTGCTACTATAAAACACATAATGTATATGAAACCTTATGGCAGCTAGAATGGAGCTGGAGGACAAATCATCATCATCGGGGAAAACTGGAATGGTCATCTAAAGAACAGGACATTATATATTTGAACAGATTGACAAAATGGCCATATACAGGGAACTGACTCATAAGCTTTTTGCCTTGTTGGGATTCAGATTATTGGTCCACATCTAGCCCACCACTAAGTCTAGGCACTGATCTCAGCCTTGCACACTTGCACCTGACACAGATGTAACAGTGTTGGGCATTGTCAGCATGATTATGGCATCATGTTTCAGATTTCCTTATGATCACACCCAGCAGCTTCACGTAGATGTTAAATGGCACTAATGATAAGATGGCACACCATAGCATAATTGTCAAGAGACTGACTATACACACCCAATGCCACGCTCTGAGATTGTCAGTCATTGTCAGTGTTTGGTGGCTGTTTCTGAAATGCAGGGTTTGGTGTTTGACATTTACCTTTATATGGTACCTATGCTTTTATGAGAAGGAATAGGACTACAAACAGTTTATCTAATGAGCCATTTTATTGTTTCTTTTTTATGAAAACAGCAGGCTAGCTAACGAAATTGGAAGGAATTCTCTTTACTGGAGATTTCTCCTAGTGCATCAACATGCACTATTATTTCCTAATCTTATACCCCATAAAGACATAAGTTCTGTCCACAGATAGATGTTGTGAGAATATATACTTACCCATCCCATCAGATGGGGTTACCCTAGGACCATATTGTGAGCTGTCAGGAACTCATCATATGCATATGACTCCACCATTTCTTCAGCCACATTGCTGATCGTCAGCTGCAGGCATGAAAGACTAGGGGTTGTATCCAATGAAGTTATTCCATTCATGCAAGGATTTTTGCCTATGTAAGTTTGATCCTTATTCCTGTAACACACATGTTTTCTCACTATACCGCATGCCTAACTTCCTCTGAAATTTCGCATTAAAACTATTTAAATTGTGTTTGGCATTAAGAAACACTCATTAGAACAATTTCATACAAGATTGTGTGTGTGCGGGGTTTTTTTAATCTCATAAAATCCATACAAAAGAAATATCATGTTTTAATATCTGCCTGAGGTCATTTTTTTCACCATATGTCCCTTGGCTGCCATCCAAACCTGCCTCATTAAATCACATAACCCACTGAGTAGAATTTCTATTGATAGTTACCCTGTCATTATAATAAGCTTGACACTAATTGTACACTGAATGACATATCAAATATTATCTTCAAATGAATCACTAAGGTTGTCTGTTGCCTGGCTGCTATTTATTTGAGGAAGGATTGCATATTCTTTACAATTTTTTAAAAAACCCAGAATTTGTTTGCTCCCTGTATTCCTGCATATAAGCATTCAATGATATACTTATTTTGGAGGACAATTTTGCCATGCAAACTTATATTGGCTCATAACAGTTTAACTTCTCATGAACCTTTGGAATTGAAGTTTGCTCAGGGGACAAAGCATTCTCTGCTAGAGGTCCCTTCCTAACTGCTCCCTTCCACAGGGAAAGAGAATGAATATGATGCCAGTTTATGGCTGTGCACACATTCCTGGCTTAAAACTAGGACATACTTCTCAATTCAGATTGAAGCATGTTTGGGAGAGAACATCATTTCCTAAGGAACTACAGGATATATATACATGTTGTATACACCACTTCCCAAACCAGCAGTCAAGCACACTGGATGAAAAGTACCATAGGTAGGAGCTATAGATATCTATCAAACTGAAAGCATCAGCAATACTACCTCCTTCTTCAAAAGTGCTCCACCGTACAGTCATACCTCGGGTTGAGTACGCTGCGGGTTGCGTACTTTCAGGTTTACTTCTGGGTTCTGCTGTTCGCGCATGCGCAGAAGCGTTCTGCGTGCTTTGCGCATGCGCAGAAGTGCTCTATCGACGCTTCGCGCATGTGCTAAAGTGCCGCTCGGGTTAAGTACTTTTGGGGGTGCATACAGCACCCCGGAACGGATTGGGTACTTAACCTGAGGTACCACTGTATTGTGAATTTTCTGCATGTGGGTTTGGTGTTGTACTCATGGAGGAGACAGGGATATTTTGAAAATATACTTGAAGCTGTGCAGCTCCCCACTCACGCTCATGCATCTAGATCTAAAAATGTGGAGGGGGGAGGGGGAGAGAACAGCAAGGCTATTCTCACCCTTTCCATGAATCTATCTTGTACAGATGGGATATTGTGCTATTGTCATCAAAAAGTCAAAAATGCACTTGAGTGATGTTTTGGCTGATTGTGTGGGAAACCTTCATTAATCTCAAAGGATTTAAAGCTTTCATCACTTTTATTTGGTTTTAGTCAGCACTATCCTAGGTCAGAATGCTACATGAAGAATTACTCAAAAGGTCATTTATTTTAATCGGAAGACACCCCTACCAGCTGCAATACAAAGCAAACTCTGCCTCCGAGAATCTTGCTTTGTAAATACTAGCAGCTCCACCACAATTAATGCAATAACAACATACTGCATTACCCATAATTACATCCATATTAGGAAAATAAACAGCTAAAGTAGTCAGTTACTTGCCCAAACTGTTTCCCGAGGGATATTTATTTTGACAAATATTCAAGTAAAAATAAAAACCAATCTGGCTTGCTATAAAGCTTTTGATTTTTTTCTTTTCTTTTAGGAAACGTGCTTCAAAAAATGAAAATAACAAAGCAGAATCTTAAAGCTACTGCAAGACATGTGTGTGTGTGTGCATGCGCGCACACACGCGCACTCATGCAACACACACATGCATGCACAGGCACACTCTTACATGCTAAAGCAGGGGTCACCAATGCAGCACCTGTGTGCCCCACTGTGCCCTCCAGTACCTCTCATGGTGCCCGCAGAAGGTCTCAGTAAACAACCCCTCAAAAATTCACACTGCCTGAGAGGCTGTTTGCTCTTCCTGCTCCTTTCCTGTCTGCACTGGCTCAGCCTCCCCTACATTAAACACACTCCCGTAAACATGCTCACATTTCATTGGATGCCAGAACTGGACACCAAGCCTCCTATCCATTCTGAACAGAGGAGAGGTATAAAGCAGAGTGAGTTGCCCCTATGGAGCAGTTGCAGAGACTGGAGGTCCTTGCCTTCCCACAGCTGCCTCAGTCCAGGACAGTCACAAAGTCTGCCGTGAGCATGCAAATCATGGACAGGCCCAGGTGGAAGTACGACTTCTCAGAAATGGGGTGGCTGCATTAATCCTGCTTGGAATCCAGGCAACGTTGCCTTATAAATCACAAGACTATTCCATTTCTCTCTCTCTCAATCTCTCTCTCTCACACACACACACATACACACAGTCCACTGAAAATTAGCCTGAGCTCACCATGTTCCCAATATGTTTGGCTGAAGTGGTTCTTCGCAGCTCTCTGTGACTGCCTCAGGGTGAATGAAATGGAAAAGACAGTGTGGCATATGAGTCAGAGTTCTGGAACACGGTTCAGCCTGGGCACTTTCATGTCCTTGTTCATCCAGCACTGCAAAGCTGTCTCTTTTTATGAAATGCTGGTTAATGTACAACAGCAAATGACTCTAGCTGCCAAGGAAGCAAACATGACTAGACAGAGGCATATGTCTGCTAACAAACTGCGTTGGCTGATGGCGTCCTGGAATTGCCGCTGTCTCCCTTTTCGGAGCTTTTTGCCATGAAATTTTAAAAATGTTGGAGCGCGCAGCCTGCATTGATTTATGGGAGAAATGTTGTGAGGCTCAAAAGCTTGGAAGATTTACTGCTCAAGTAACTTCCACCCTTACTATTTAAATTTTATTTAGTGCCCATGGTGTGCTAGGCAGGGTGATAACAGAACATAAATGACATGCTCTCTTGCTCAGAAAGGTTACGATGGGCATTAGATGCTTGGAAAATGGGAATGGAAGCGAGGCATGAGTGCGAGATAAGGGGCTGAGAAATGAGTGATGGAAAGGTGCATGCCAAAAGTGTTGAGTTTTTATAATGGTTTATTAGCTGTAGCTATTGCTCTTAGTTGTTTTTGTTTTTATTTTTGGCTATGTTTTCCTCCTGTGTTGGAGGCAGCATGCCTCTGAATTTGCTTGGAGTCACACGTGGGGAAAGTGCTTTTGCACCCAGGTCCTGCATGGGGATTCCCATAGCTAGACACCTGGTTGGCCACTGTGAGAAGAGAACATTAGATGTGATGGGCCCCTGACCTGACCCAGCAGGGCCCTTCTTACGTTCTTAAATTGTGCCATATTAGCAAACTTGTTTATGGTTCACACTTCTTGTGAGGACTCTATCATGAAATGTGACCTAAATACATCATGGGTAACTAAATAGGTAAGTTAATGGCATTCACATTCCACTGGAGACGTATGTCCAGAAGATTTGTCCTTTCCGCCGCAATCTGTCCTTTATCACAGTCAATGCCATTTTTGTCACTTGTGAAATTATTACTTGGAAATATAGGCATATGCATGACTACACAACCCTGAACTGACTGGTGGGCAGCTTCTAAGTGTCAATGCTTTGAAGAGCTCAAAGGATTTAGGAGTACAGCTTGGACAAAAAGCAAGGGAAGAGGCATCAAAATTTAGGCGAGAGGTTTGCATAGAAAGTAGCACATTGACATCTCAATTCAGCTGGGAAGCAGGTGTTTGAATGCCCACACTCGGATGACTTATTTTCTATTTCTGATAACGAAGTCCACCCTCACTAAAACATGTCTCATTATATCTATCAGTTCCTAAATCTAAATGCAGCCATGTCGTCCTTCTCACTTTCTGTGTCACATTCCTCCCCCTCTGGCAAGCAATCTGAGCACCTCTTCGCTGGGATGGCATACAGGAGGGGAAAGAGAGGTTAGAGAATCTGCTTCACAAACATTTTATAGTTTTCATCTAAATCAGCCTCTTTCCACTCACCACCTCCCATCCCTTTCTGCAGAACTTAATGGGTGAACCGAATAGTGCCGTATTCTCCCCCCCAAAAATGTACACCATACATACAACTATATGTTAGTGCATGTGGGTTTGTGCATACACTAGGACAAGAAAGCGTTAATTTAGGTGTGCTTGCCCCACACCTGCAGCTGGTTAACTGTGAGTCAGCAAACTTGTGAGATTGAGTCAGAGAGTGACTCAGGGGGTGTTATTGGATTGTTGTCTTTATTTTGAATATATAGTGGTTTTATATTTTGATTTTGTTCTGTGAACTGCCTGATCCAGTAAGTTCTGATCCTGAGACCTCTGAGTATAGGGTGGTATATAAATCCAATAAATAAAAATAAATAAATAAATAATGTATAAATACCCTTGTGTTTGTAGCAAACTTACTCTCAGCCCCTGCCTAATCTATGTTGGAATGCTGCAATGAGGACAAGTTGCTGGGAATACCTTTTATTACTTTGCTGTAAGCTGTCTGTTGGGACAGACTGAGGTAGGATTACTTTATGCTACAACTGTGCGTAACCGCTAAGCTGAGGAAATGCATTATACTTTGGACTACCTCTCAGTAAAGGAACTGACCCTCCCCAAACTATCTGGTGTATTTCTTTAACAAACCCATTCTGGGCAGGGGCAGAGGAAGGGAGTGTGGTGGGGGGGGCGGTTACACCAGGTGTCATCACTGCGGGGGGTGACAAAATGCCAGGTGGCACTCACCACGGAGCCTGCAGTGCACCCGAGCCATGTGTCTCTCCTGCGAGTGATGCAGTGGCTTCAGCACCCGCAGGCTTCACGCTGCCCAAATGGTCTGCCCGCCGCCTCCCACTCAGCTGTAGGGTGGCTGAGTGAGAGGAGGCAGGCAGACTGCTTGGAGGCCCCATGGAGCATCCTGCCCTGCTTGCCCCATCCTGTGGACAGCTGGCCCAACCTCTGGGCGTAGGACACATGCGCCGCCCCAGGCGCCCGATCGGCTTGCTCCACCACTGATTCTGGGTTTTCCATTTGCACAATCGGCTGGCGTGTTGGATGGGAACTCTGCACACGCCCCAGCAAAATACTTTATTTGCATAAAAACATAAGAAGAACTTACTGGATCAGGCCAATGGCCCAACTAGTCCAGAATCCTGTTCTCATAATGGGCAGTCACATGCTTGTGGAAGGCTGGGAAGTAGACCTTGAGCACCCAAACCCTGTCCCTGCCTGTGATTCCCAACAATGGGGATTCAGTGGTAGACTGCCTTTCCCTCCCATAGACCGCCAAGATCTCAAGCATTTGTTACAGTGCTGTATTCTAGAAATTATTAACGCAGCACACATACTGAGTGGTGGTGATGAGGATGGGAAGGGAAGGACTCGCACTGTTGTTGTAGTACCTAATTTCATAAACAGTTATCAGTAGAAGAGCAGTGGAATTTAAGGGATGTTATAAAAACTAGGCCTGAACATAGTCCTCAAGGAGGAAGAGTTGGGAGCAGGGCCATCTCAGGCAGGTCTGGCGCCCTGGCGCTGAGGCGCGGAGATCGCTCCGGCGCCCCCGCCCTCGCAGCATGCAGCATGGCCACCAGGACTGCACCTAGAGCCGGGCCTGGTTGGGAGGGTGTTTGAGGTGACCATCGAATAACATTATGAAGATTCATATTTTTAAAAAAGATATTCCAGAAAAAGTATATGGACACTTCTGATATTACTGTAGAAGAGTGGCTTACTTATGTTGAATGCCTGGAGCAGTATTTTGTAGTGCTCAGCCAAAGCCTGTTTTCCAATTTCACAGTATTCTTCACAGGAGAAGTGTCTTTTTTCTGTTTTATAGCCTTCTTCATAGGGAGTTTTAGAATTTCTTTATATTGTTGGTGGGTGTGACTTGAGCTTGCCTTATTATTGCATAGCATCCCTGGGTGATGGTTGCTTTCCTTTCCAGTAAACATTTTCCCAGCACTCTACAGCTGCCCAGCTCCCTGAGCAGTCTGGTCTCAAAAGGCCTCATGGGAGAAGTTAACTTCATGGCATTTCCCCTCATGACATGGGTTTTTTAATTGAAGTAACTGAAGTGTGGTAGCTTCAGAGCACCTGAGTGTTCATTGGTTTTGTTCTCAGTAAAGTCCTTTTTAATCTTAAAGGAAAAAAATTCTGAACAGATAACTTTAAAGGTAAAAAGACATGCTTTATTTGAAAACAACAATAAACAGACATGTGGTAAGTGATATCCCTGTTTTCTGGATTGCAGGAAAGTCCGGCACAAGAACATTATGGGTTTTTCAGGAAATGCGGGGTCCCATGAAGTCTATGGAATGCAACTCACCCATGAGAATTTCACTGAATATTTCTCTCCCCCTTCATAATTTTGGAATGGCATTTATTTTCTCATTCATTGTTGTGGGGTGGTTGTAAAAATGCAGGAGAAATTTTTGGCACAGCGCTAGCATTTCCTACTCCATGGTACTCCACATGAAAACAAAGTCCAGCTTCTCCGGGTGTGTCAAATTGAGAAGCCATGCTCTGAATCCCTTGCTGAAATTGTGACTTTGTTGCAGGAACATTTTACACCAAAACTCCTGGAGATTGCAAAGACTTTGATTTTACAAGCATAATGAACAAATAAGGGGTGGGGACTCATGGAGATTGCAGAAAAGCCAAGAAAAATAGTTATCTTCATGGAAACACCATCCACAAATGACAGAATTTCAAAGCAAAGACAAAAGGAAAATGGAGTCATTATGGCAAGGCAGGTCGTAAAGCAATGGATGCTATCTCCAAAATTTGACTTGCAGGTGATGCGGGGGAGGAGGAAGTCTACCATACATAACAGAATAAAAAGGTAGAAAAATAAAAGCTGGAAGGGCACGATAAAGTACATGCAGAGAATAGTGAAGAACACTTGACTAAAGCTTGTTTGTGTTTTGAGGGTCTTGCATAAGGGATGGAGAAAAAGAGCCTATATGGGTAAACACTCACATAGAGGGTGAAAAAATGGAATGTGGCATGGCCTTATTTACATCTGTTACTCATTATAAAGGGTTTGCAAGGAACATTCAACACTGTACAAAGCAGGCATTATGCTTGAAAACATGCACAGGATAAAATAAAATTCCACTGGGTGTATGTACAGTGGCAGCACAGGATAACGATCAGACCCATAACCTTGATCTGCATGTTATACTCATAAAGAGACCAGCACAGTTTGGAAGAGGCTAGTTAAAGAATATTCATTTGACGTGGTGATCAAGGTTCTCCAGGTGCACCAGAAGAACAGCTGATAAAGAAGCAATTTGTACAGGGGCAAATACTAGGGAACTTTTGGTAGCAAACTGACATGGGGGAAAGGGCTAAGCGCCTTTCCACACAATATGTTCCCAATCTAGACAGGGCCACTGAGAAGACTTGAAAAAAATAGCAACTGCATGTGGGAGAAGTGACTTTTTAAAATACACACATCATGTCTCTATTTACAAAAAACCCCACTGGGCACAACGTACTGAAAGTTAACCCAAGTGAAGAATAACCTGTTCACAATACAGAAGTTGGATGGGAACACTGCCTTGAAATCCCATACAAGCTTATTTTTAATCATTCTAATGAAAAACAAAGTCAAATTAACTAATTAATGTACAAAGCCAGCTTATTTAAGTGCCATCCCTTTCAATAGATAACTTTGCATTCAACTACTGATTCTAATAATCAGCTGTAAGTGGCTGTGCTATTCTATTTACCACTTCGCCATGCCATACATCAAAGAAGTAGTCCATTAATTACATCAATGCCAACCACATAAAATGCAGCCCCACACCAGCTTACTCTGTGCTCGTAACACTTGTCATAATGGCACACTGCTACTGAACTATACTGGGAATTCTGTAGAAGCGTTTGCGACATTTACATTAATATCAAATGAATCAATTAAGATGAATAGGATGATGATGAATACTAAATACTTAATGATGTGTTTAATTAATGCTGAATTACAGTTGAAATCTCAAGGGAGAGACTATGATATCCACACAGATATCAAATAAATTAATGATTATTGCAGTGACAAGCAGCACAAAAGTATGTGTGGTGATAAAGCACCTAAAAGTTTACCAGCTATAAATTGCAAATCATTAGCATTTGCCTCGTGCTGATTTGTGAAAAGGTGATAATTCATGCAGAATTAATAGCTGAGCCTATGGAATTTTCACAAGTCCGCGTTTTCCTAAGTATTCAAGTGTGTTGATCTGCTGAAGGCAAAAGTGTGCGATGATTAGAACCAGCTCAAAATATATCTCCCACCCACCATATTGGCTAGTTGATATGCAATGTGTGGCCATGAGGGAGAGGGCCTACTGCCGAGAGGAAGCCAGGCTGCATGAGAAAGTGAGAAGTGAGTTGGGGGGTGGAGTTAACAGCTAGCAGCAGTACTGTTTAGCTGACTGCATCTTCTGGGAGCTCATGAGAAAGAGTTCAGGATTTGTAAAGTTGGATGTTTGCAAGGGAGACATGGATGGCGAGGGAGCTCCTGCAGTGACCTGCAAGGTCTGTGCCATGTTGCCCGAGAACATGCAAAACTACACCTGCAGCAAGTGCAAGCAAGTCACCCATGATATTCTTGTGGAGAAGTTGGTAAAATGCAGTCTGGATCAGGTTACCGTTAGGTGGATTTCTAGCTGGTTGACTTACCGAACCCAAAGAATGCTCACTAATGGTTCCTTGTCATCCTGGAAAAAAGTGACAGGTGGCATGCCATAGGGTTCTGTCCTGGGTCTGCTGGTGTTCAAGGAACAGAAAGGAAATTCCAACTTAACATCAGGAAGACCTTTCTGATGGTAACAGTTGTTTGACAGTGGAAGTGACTCCCTCAGAAGGTGGTGGACTCTCCTTCCCTTGGGACTTGTAAGCAGCGGTTGGGTGGTCATCTGTCATGGAAGCTTTAGTTGAGATTCCTGCATTGCAGGAGGTTGAACTAGATGAACCTAGTTCATGGCCCCTTCCAACTCTACACAAACCCCAGCATATAACAGCAGAAATCTTGGCTCATTATTCATTCATTCATTCATTCATTCATTAACACAACATATTTGTTTCCGGGCCCTTCCTATACTCCTGTTGATGTCCCATGTTGATGTTCCTGTGGTGAGCACTAATCAAAATCACGCTATCAAAAGCAGGTAAAGCACAGCAAAAATGCTAAAAGAAAAAAGAATTGGAAACTGGGACTATAGCCCAACTACTGTCAGGTGAGAGCCCTTTCACTCTCTGCTTATAATGATCCAGCAGCCTGCTCAGGCTCACATATGCACAGGCCTCTCTCAACAGAATCTACTGGGCCACGTGGTGGACTCAATGAGAAGCAGGCTGCTGGATCATAACCTGCATAGGATGGAAAGGCTCCTGCCTGAGTAATGTGATGGAGCACACAGGGACCCCAGTGGCTTGCCCAGTGGAACAGCAGCCAGGAAGGGAAGAGAAGGTTTCTGCCTATGTCCTAAGGAAAGCTATCCTGCATCCTGCTTTCGGCACACATATGCATAGAGCATGATGGAGAGGATTTTAGCTGGATCTGTATCATATGTGCAGCTCCTTGAAAACTCAGCCATAAAAGTTAGCTAGTGCTTTCTGCTGGACAAAATCAATGTGGTTTGCACTTTTCCATTCAGCATATTAAGGTGTGTGTGCGTGCACACAATGCATGGCAGAGAGCCTTAAAGACCCATTTGTTCTCTTGAGCTGTTTTTTTATTCAATAATGCCTGGTGGTTTTTAGCTAAATTTCTGTATTGAATTTTAATATATGTGGCCTGATTGATTAGTTTATCACAATCATTGGCTTTTATTAATTCATTGTTGCTTTCAAACTTTTCTTCTATTCTGTAAGCCACCTTGAGAGGTGGCCTAAGTATTTTAAAGAAACGATCCAGTGGGGAAAAAACCAGGAAAGGAGTTTTTAGACAGAGTAAGGCAGAAACAGAGAGAGAATTAAGAGTTAGCTGGAAGCATTTTCGGTTGCCAGATGCCTTTGTGAGGCAATGGGTCTGCTGTCTGGTAGCAGGAAGTAGGTTATTTTCCACCACATATGTTCTACTTATAGATTTGTAAATAAACCAAATACTGTACTGTATTACAAAGGACCACCACGTCTTGAGTGCTTTCTCCTCCAGATGAGATCAAATGTATGCACTGTTGCCCCTGGAACTTGTCTGCATGTATGGACGTGAAGAACCGCATTTTAGTTCTCCATACCTCTTTAACACATGCTGAGATGTAATGTTGCTGTTTGGGTTATTGGTATTCAATTGTAATTTAATTGCATTCTAAATGTCAGATTGCTAACTATTACTTCTGGGTCATTCAAACAGCAATATCTACATCTATTATCACACCATGCTTGAATTATTTGGGTTGGGGAGGGAAATGCAGCTACAAACCACAACCCCAGACACCCTCCAGGTTTAGACAAGTCATGTTATCCACCTTAGAGTTAAGGCACCTGTCACAAAAGATATGGGGTTACAGGAGCCCTTTCGTTTGAGCCCTGGCATCACATAAGAACAAGGGGTTGTGTTGTAATATTGGATGGGCAGGAAGGATTGATTCAGGTACAGAGAACTGATTCAAGGTGGAACAATGATTCAATCTTCAGTAGTCAAAGAAGCAAAATGTACTCCAAAATATAGTATTAAAATTTAGAAGGGAGAATGTAACGCCGAAAGAACTAACAGAATTTGTAAAATGTCATAAAGAAAGGCAAATGCCAATTATCTAAGATATATCATCTGTTGTTAAATTATGACTGAAAACAGGAACAAGCAAAAAATTATACATAAGGTAGACTCAGGACACAGTAATCATGAACATGGAGGCGTGGGAGAAATCGTAGAGAAAAAATCATCAATTTTATTTGAACTCAAATGTAATAGAAAATGGTTTTAAAGGTATAGTATGATGCTATCCGACTCCTGCAATTATTGGAGCAATAAATAAATCATATTCAAAAAATGTTGGAGGTGCACAAAGGAGAATGGAACCTTTTACCATGTTGGGCATGTAGTTATGACGTTTAATCCTCAGCACTCCTGTGATGTAGATTATGTGAAGAGTTAGTCACTGGTTTAATGTCACCCAGTGAGTTACATGACTGAGAGGAGTTTTGAGCCCGAGTCTTCCCTTGTCCAAGTCTGAACCCTCCAGGCACTGCACTATTGTGGCTCCCTGTTTCAGTTATAGGGCTGAGCTTGATAGAAGGCCCACAATCTAGCATTTCACCTTTTCTTGTCCAAAAGTTTCAGATGGTTCAATGGAGCCTCCATTTTCAGAGACAGTATGCTGTAGAAAATCAGCTGCTGAGGGAGAATGCTAGGAGAGGCTGGTGCCTTCAAGCCCTGCCTGTAGCATCTGAAAGACATCCGGATGGCTATTGTGGCAGGAGGATGCGGAAGGCTCTTCAATTTTATTGAATGAACATTTGCATCTCTTTCCTTTCTTCCACTGTAGTGTATGAGGCAGCTAGCATGGAAATGTGAACTCCATATTAACAGCAGAGTTTTCACACTAAAAATAATGTGTTGGAGTGGAATCTCGTCTTTTATTCACCATGCAGGGCCTTTGCCATTCAGTTTTTAAACTATATGAAACTGTAATTTCCACATAGCAATTTATTGATAATGTTTTCCACTTCTCTTAGTGCATGTGCAGGGCTTTAGGGCAAAACTGTCTTAGACTTTCATTTAACGTTGATTTGAAATCATTCAGGTGGCTATTCATGATGATATTTCACGGATACTGGAAGACATGTGATACAAGGGCTTAATTGAAATGTCAGGAATAGTTGAGCGAAGAGGTCCACCACATCCATTAAAGCGCTACTTACAAGAATAATGAATTGTTATGTAGATAGAAAAGACAGCACTCAGGTGAGATGATGTGTATAACACACAATGTTAATGAGCCGAAATAGCACAGTTTAAAGGATTTTCATGACTTCATGTACAATCATTACAATTAGCATTGATCCATCAATATGCATTGACTCTGCATTGTTCAACTTATCTTGTCAAATGCAGTTCCCCCTTCCCTCAGTTGTGTGTGGCATGTGATCAGTTGTGCAAGTGATTCTGCAAGTGCCAGTCAAGAGGTGGGTCAAACAGTCCAGAAATTAGGCAAAGATCAAGTCCAAATGGTCAGGATCAAGTACTCCAATGACAGATTAAAGGCATAGGGAAGGAAGCAGGCCAGAGAACAGAGAACACAGTTTCCATTCTAGTCTAGAAGGGACATAAAATATACTAAAGTAAAGAAGGGCAAGACAAAGTGTGTATCTGTTGCTCAACTGCATTTTCATAGAGCAGGTTTGATCATATGCAGTTTCTAATTTAGGGGCTGGTGGTGAAACATGCAATTCTAATCTGCGTTTAGGGAGACTCCCTGTTCAGGGAGGCTTTTAATGTTTAATAGATTACTGTGTTTTATTTTTCTGTTGGGAGCCACCCAGAGTGGCTGGGGAAACCCAGCCAGATGGGCGGGGTATAAATAATATGTTATTATTATATTATTATTATTATTATTATTATTATTATTATTATTATTATTATGCAAATATAAAGCCCAAGAGAAAACTGCTTTGACACAAAAGATTATTGCTAACTTCACATGCTGTGTATCTAAAAGTTTATCCGCAATAGAAACATATATTTGTTTTATATCAGTGGGTAACTAATGTAGCTTCTCCCAAAGAATTCTGAGTACTGCTGGTTGGTGAGGCCTCTTAAAAATATAATTAAACCAATCTATGTTTGTATTGAAGCTATGTCCTGAATATAGGTACAGTGGAACCTCGGTTTATGAACACCTCGGTTTATGAATTTTTGGTTTATGAACGCCGCAGACCCATCTGGAACGGATTAATTGACTTTCCATTACTTTTAATGGGAAAGTTCGCTTCAGTTTATGAACGCTTCAGTTTATGAACAGACTTCCTGAACCAATTACACCCATGTTTCAGTTTATGAACGCTTCAGTTTAAGTACTCTGCGGACCCGTCTGGAACGGATTAATCCACTTTCCATTACTTTCAATGGGAAAGTTCGCTTCAGTTTATGAACGGTTACTCTGCGGACCGTCTGGAACGGATTAATCCACTTTCCATTACTTTCAATGGGAAAGTTCGCTTCAGTTTATGAACGCTTCAGTTTATGAACAGACTTCCGGAACCAATTGTGTTCATAAACAGAGGTACCACTGTACAGTATAAGCCACCTCATGGTAGAATATATAGCCTCACTGTATATAGATATATTATCTTATATTCCTTTTTGCTGTTAGTAAACTGGTTGTAAGTTGAGCTGAAACCTAAACAGGACTTTTACAGGTTAGACCTATTATTTGCATTTTATACCTTTGATTAATCTTCATGTTTCAGTTTCCCCAACATTTTTTTATTTTCATTTATTTTGCTAAAGGCTTGGTAGTTTCTCGTATATGATATTGCATGATTGCTGTCAAACAGACTCACATTGTAGATAGGGGGGTGATACTGTGAGAATAGTGGTTTAAGACCACATAAGCAGCATTTTAAGGAGCTACCCATTGGCAGGTTTTTCTTATACATCCATCAGTCCCCAGTAAACCTGGGACACACTACCTGGTCACATATCAGAGTTCCAGTGAGCTATAGTGAATCACAGGAGCACTCCTGTTTACATCTCACCTGAGTCGTGAACTCTCCATGGCTTAGCTTGTTACATACAGAGTGGACATTCACATGGGAAAATAAGGCTGAGAGGGTGATGAAGACCTGAGGAAAACCTTCTGGGCAACTTATAGGAGAATGTGTACTTTTTATGTTGATTCTTCATTCTTTTTGTCTTGCAAGACAAAACCCAGCTGATATGTCCTTTCAGACAACAGCAAATACTATAAGCCAAAACAAAAAGCAGCCAGCTGACAAAAAAAACCCCACTTCCTCCTTGCTTTCTGAGGCAAGTTTGTTCAGCTCACTCAATAGCCTGAGGCTTACTTTAGGCTTTCCCTGTACATCCCTTTTTCAGTCTTTAGGCCTCAATCAACTTCCCAGAATCAGTCTGCTGATTTTCCCATTTCATTCCATTACTGTGCTATTTCTGAGATCCCTCCCCCCTCACTCACCAGCTCCATCACAGTTACAGCTTCCTACATCTTTCCTCCTGCCCCTTTCTTACGTTGGGTTTTGGTATTGGTTGACAAAGTTAATTTTGACAAATTTTATTTTAACCCTTGTGCTCATTTGTAGTGAATTTATTCCCATGCTTGCCAATATTCTTTTAGGCATAAATAATATCAAGGAGAAATTAAAAAAAGGGACGCGCGTGGCACTGTGGTCTAAACCGCAGAGCCTAAGTCGGCAGTTTGAATCCCCGTGATGGGGTGAGCTCCCGTTGTTCAGTCCCTGCTCCTGCCAACATAGCAGTTCGAAAGCACGTTAAAGTGCAAGTAGATAAATAGGTACCGCTACAGCGGGAAGGTAAATGTCATTTCCGTGTGCTGCTCTGGTTCACCAGAAGCGGCTTAGTCATGCTGGCCACATGACCTGGAAGCTGTACGCCGGCTCCCTCAGCCAATAAAGCGAGATGAGTGCCACAACCCCAGAGTCATCCACGACTGGACCTAATGGTCAGGAGCCCCTTTACCTTTTTACCTTCTGTTACTGAGAGCTCCAGGGAATGACAGCAGAAAGATTCCTGCCGGCCAATAAACAGCACCCAGCTCTCCAGAAACTGATATTCAGAAGCAGACTAGGCATTTGATTATTTTCTGATTGTTTAATTTCTATACCGCCTAATAAATCTAAAAGCATATAAAAACTGTTACAGTAAAGCTACAAATATATAAAAATCAGTATCAATTCATTTCCCTTCTGACACCCTCTCCCTCTCCACCACTGGGTTCCTATCCGGAATCCAAACACACTCTCAGCTCATCTCCAAAGGTCTTGCGATGAGAAGAGTTGTGCTTGAAGACCCCCCCCCCAGCCACCCCAGGAGAATAAAGACACAAGGACACAGAATTTAAGTTAATGTTGATGGGAAAAATTTAGGCCACAACTTTATTGGTTACAGAATGTGAGCGGTATTGGCTTAGGCATTGGCATCAACAGACTATATCTGACTCCTGCCTGCCTTGCAGGAAGTTTGGAAGGGTAAAACACCAGTAGGGGGAGCCCCACTGATGCAGATTGACTCAAGCCCCCCTGGGTTCCCGCTAGGGTCGTGGCATTGCCCTAGCCCCTCCCTGGGCTTCGGACGAGATCCACACCTCTGGATTCCTTTAACGGAATACCCTTACGCATGGAGGGGCAGGTGATGGCGGCACCTCCCCTCCCCCACACATCGAAATTCCAATGCCTAACCACCAAACCTTACAAAGTTGTGACAATTACTACAAGGTAGACTAAAACCAAGTGGCTGGGGCCAATTTGCCAAGTGGAAAAAGTCCTACCAGGCCCCTCAACGGCGACCAACCAGCGTCCATAGCAAGACCAGTGACCCTACCTAAAAGAGGGTGGGAGGGCAGGAGAACTGCGGTGCAAGGCTGAAAGAGGAGGTGCTGCAAGTTTAAATGGGCCCCGACCATGCCCCCACAGTGCCCTGATTGGCCACCTGGCAAATGACATGGCTGGGGCACCCTCAGCGTGACATGGGACGCTATCCTGCACCACGCTAGCGGCCTGAGCGCAAAGCGGTCCCACTTGGAAGCAGAACCGATTTCCTGGAAACAGCGGACATCACCCTTGTTTCTCATGCCAGACTTGCTTGGGGGGGGGGGCAGAACCAAAGTGGATGGTATTTCCTCAGGCTGCCCACAGCTGTGCCCCATTCAGCTGCCCTCTCCACACTCCTGCCTCCATATGTGAGGTGTTTGGTTGGTTGGACCAGTTAGGCCTACCCCTATTCAGTGACATATGAACCAAACCACACACTCCACTATGTGTGCACTTGGTGGCCATGTATGAAGCTTCCCTGTGCACACACTGCCAACCACGATTCCCGCAATCCAATGGAGGAGCCCTGTGTGCTTCATCATCAGAGATGAGGCTAGTCTGTCGGACACATGCTTTCCAATGCAGGAAAAGGGTCAGGTGAACCCTCCATTAGTTTTATTCAGTGTCAGCCAGTTCAGCCAGAGGAGGGGGTGAGATCTTTTTACCATCCCCAAAAAAGGAATTGGGTGGGGGGAATTGCCACTGCATGTACAAAGGCTTTTAGTAGGTACAAATGAATATGGATATGTAACTAGAAACATGATATTCCTTCACTTCACTGGTTTTAATATTAAAGTACATTATCATACCAAGACACCTCTAGGCACTTCACAAAATTAGTTTATGAAATCTTAATAGTATAGCTTGCTCTGCTAAGTTTGACACTAAAAGCAAGAGTGGAGAGGAAAAAGAACCTAAAACAGGTTGTCATTATTTATACAAAGTGTCAAAAGATGAACAGCAGGCCTAATTCTTCCGATGAGTGTTGTGTTTCCTTCCCCATCCTCCCAGATTCTTTACTGGGCACAAATTATGATAATTTGACATTGATAGCAGCTGCATTTATCAAGGAACAGCTATGACGGAAAAAAGAAATGGTTGACATAATTTTCCATCCCAAAATAGCCCATCTCCAGTATTTCTAGACTTTTCTTGCAAACATACGCCAGGCACTCCTGTCTTCCATTGCCTCCCGCAGTTTGGTCAAACTCATGTTCGTAGCTTCGAGAACACTGTCCAACCATCCCATCCTCTGTCGTCCCCTTCTCCTTGTGCCCTCAATCTTTCCCAACATCAGGGTCTTTTCCAATGATTCTTCTCTTCTCATGAGGTGGCCAAAGTATTGGCGCCTCAGCTTAAGGATCTGTCCTTCCAGTGAGCATTCAGGGCTGATTTCCTTCACAATGGATAGGTTTGGTCTTCTTGCACTCCATGGGACTCTCAAGAGTCTCCTCCAGCACCAAAGACATTGATAAAGGTAGCTTGACATTTTCTGTAACTGACATTTTCTAGATTAATTATATAGTAAAGAACCAAGAAACTTGTAGAAGAGAGTTGCCCTGGAGATGTTTTAGGAGCATCTTCCTTCATGGCTTCTCACCGTTGATTTGTTATACAACCTCCACATGCAACAAGTAGAACGCATGGCCGGCCTACCCATGAGGTGGACTGAGATAGGTGCTTTGGGTGGTGGAATCTGCCACCAGAGAAGCAAAGAGAAGTGGCAGTGACAGCTTCCAACGAAATCTTGCCAGAAGCTGCCATGGCTGTACAAGCCCAGTAAACAAAGCTTCGGTGGAGGGTAGCAACTTCCCTCATGGAAGCAAAATGGGCTAGGCCGCCCCTGCTAGGAGGAACTATAGATCAATGGGAGAGTAGGCATCGACTTGCTTAACAACCACACTCTAGGAAAAACTGAAGTAAAAGAAGGACCAGTTGAAATGTCTTAAAGGTAATATGACTTAATTCTGGGGTTTGTTATTGCTACTGAGGGACACAAATGCCAGATCCAAATCATGAACTTCAAGGGGCATTTTCTCCTCCATGCTCTAGCCTCCTTATGTTCATATGATTTGTTTTATGTTGAAGATATACGTTTGTGCTGCGTGGCTATCCCATTCCAGTTGTGTAGCTCAAAATGCACTTGACTTTGATTATTTCCATTAACACATGCATCATACAGGCACCAGAGAAACAAACCTTGGAAAACTGCATACGAAGGTTGAGTTGTTGTCAAATGCAAATTAACATGTTATGGCGGCCTCAGTTACTTTAAAGTCATTTCCGACAGCTCTGGTGGGCTTTCTCAGTTCTATTTGGGCAAGGAATGAAAGCTTGGATAAAAATCATTTTTCAAAAAAGTATATAAAATTTGCAGCAGAAATGACATGAATAATGTATGCTATGTACACTGGCACATTTGTCAAATACTAAAAAGATTCCATATGAGCAGTTAAATGGATTTCTTGGAAGACTATGAATATTATGGAAACAAAACGAAGGTGGTAGAAATAAAGGTGTGCACAGGCAAGTCATCAATATGACTTAAAGTTCAGCCTTGCCGGTTGGCTGACTATACATAGCTGAATCTAAATAAAATCTAAATCTGGGAATCTAAAGTATGTGCCACATTCCTACTGTCTGATGCACCCTCTCTAGGATAGGAGAAGGGTTTTAGCTCTCTGGTAGGTCATCTGCTTTGTATGCAGAAAGTCCCAGGTTCTGCATGCAGAAAGTCAGCATCTCCAGGCAGATCTGGGAGAGACTCTTGGAGAGCTACTGCCAGTCAATGAACTAGATGGACCAATGATCTGACTCAGGTTAAGGCAACTTCCCATATTCCTACGTTTCCAACATGTACAAAACCTGTAATCTTCCCTTCTTCTGCTCCTGTGAGATATCACAACCAGGCCCATGGCCTGCTTAAAACCATTTAAGTGCAGGTCTGCCATTTTAATTCCCCACAGTGCCCTGCTCCTGCATATTTTCATCCACAGGCGCAGAAAGAACATGTGCTAGCTGTCATGTTGCACCACAGGGCAAACAACACTTAAACAAGGGGGAATGAGCAGCCAGACCACAGAGGAAAACGCAGAGTAAAAGAATATGCCATTTATTTTATGGCAAAAGAGAAGGAGCAAGTAGTTCCATGGTCCTGGGGTGGCAAACCATCAACTGGATGTAACCTGCAAAGTCACAGTGAGTGGCCTGCCAGCCAGAATCATGTGCTTCTTTTCCTTTCTGCAAAGGTGCATCTTCCAGTATGGCACTCCTAGAAAGCCTTACTTGTTCCTAACTAATAAGTGCTTCTGGTGATGGTTCCATTACAGAAAAGGAAACCACTCCATTGCAGTGCTGGGGTTCAAAACTTACTTATCAGCCCAGTGTTGCAATTAAGGAGATAAGAGAAGTAGAGGCGAGTTTGGTGTCTTCCTGAATTGGGCTGAACAGATTCTGGAAGCATTCTTAGACCTTTATCATTATTTGGTCTGATGTTTGGTGGTTGCAGGCAAACTTCAATGTGTGGGCTGCTTTAGTATATGTGTCTCCTGCTGGATTTCTGCTCATGATTTTCTAAATTGCAACTTGCCCACTGCTGTACTAAGTGTGTGGGCTAGAAATGTGGGGGGGGGGGTGCGACGTGTATTTTTAGCTTTGAAATCATAATGGCGGTTTTATTACGTCTCTTATTACTTTTCAATAGTCTTCTCAGTTTCTATGACTTCTATTTCATCTAATATGACACCTTTCTATGCCTTCAGTGTTTTCTTATTATGGGGTAAGAAGATGGTTGTTATCCATCTGTGTCCCTACACGTTGCATGGAGAATCTGACTGGTGAGACATACTTAGGATAATGAGGGCCTAACATATGAACATCAATGTAGCAGTAGCACTCATGTGTCTCCCAGTAAGCAGCAGTGATGCAGGTGATGGAAGGTCAAGTAAGCATCTCTGCTGTGCCCATCATATCAGCTATAGAGAAGGCTTCCTCAACCTCGGCCCTCCAGATGCTTTGAGACCACAATTCCCATCATCCCTGACCACTGGTCCTGCTAGCTAGGGATCATGGGAGTTGTGGGCCAAAAACATCTGGAAGGCCGAGGTTGAGGAAGCCTGGCTATAGAGCATTAATCAAGCTCTATTTGCTATTGTTTCAACAATGTTGTGTACATTTAGATTGTGAATACACAGTTCGGCCTTGCACTCTCTAGTCTTTAACTACAAAATTAAATCACTTTCATAGAGAAGGCAGAAAGTTTTTAGCTCACTTCCATCTGTAACATATGATAGAGTTTATCATCCCTCCAAATTTTTGCCTCCTCCAATTTCTTCAAATTCCTCACCATAGAATATGCATTTTGGCATGAAATGTTTTTATTTTAAGTTTACTCAGGAAAAACTCTGAATAAAGAGAAGCATAAAATTCTGTATAAAACATGAGCAGATGTTCAGAGTTAACAGTCTACGGAAAACTAGTCACTACATTTTATTTCTTGCAGAGCAACAAATATGACTCATGAATGGTATCTAAAAGGAATTAGAACGATTACTTTGCATACATTAACAGATTGGCATCGTCACACTTACAGGGTTAACAACTCCTACTCCCTTTTTACAGAGAAAAGAGCCGATTCGACAGAGTAGTCGAGGTCAGGTGCAAAGCAGGTGAGCAAAGATCCTGACCTATTTCCAGCAGACAAGAGCAGTGCCTTAGTCATTTTCACATGTAAGAATATGCTGTGACGTGCTGTTGCTCACTAAAATATTGGGTGCACTTCTGGAGTTGGGGCAGCTATGTGTATACCATAACATCTGGGAGTGATATCAATAGACTGGGCATATATGATGTGTGATTTATATCTTGGGCCCTGCTAATGCCATATAGTCTTGGCTTTCTACCATCTTGAGGTGTAGGGGGAAGGAAAAATATTGAGTAAGAGAGTGATCTCTACAGGAACCTACCGAAGAATCAGATTTTAAAATAAACTGTAGTCAGGCTGTCTTAAACATATGCGGCACCAGGGTGCAAACATCTGCCCGTGCCCCCCCCGGTTGCCCACTCCCAGGTGTGCAGTAGGGCGGAGCCGGCTGGCTGCCTCAACATCTTGCTGGTGCTGTCGCCCCCCAAACCCGCGACAGCAGAAAAGCCTGCCGTGGTGTTCCGACCGATGGGCGGGCTCTTCCCGGGACTCAACTCTCGGGGCCCGGACTCAACTCTAAAGCCCTAGACTCTTGGCCTAGCACTCCTGAGAGCCCGGCGCCTGGGTGCCCCGCACCCTTAGCATCTATGGGTAAGATGGCCCTGACTGTAGTAAAACTTCCATAGATGTTTCCAGTTCTGTTCTGAGATCTATGGAAGTACTTGGCTGTCATGTAGGGTGATCACCAAAGCATTGCAGAAAAGTGGGTAATACATCACCAAAAAAGAAAAGCAGAAGAGGACACAGATTAGACCCCATATTTTAATTTAATAACGTATGAAGGAACCTGCTGGATCAGCTCATCTAGTCCAGCATCTTGTTCTCACAGCAGCCCATGCCCATGCAAAGCTGACAAGCAGAACCTCCGCACAACAGCACTCCCCTGTCCTGTGGTTTCCAGCAACTGGTATTCAGAAACCCTGTGCCTCTAACTGTGGAGGTAGAATATCTATCTGGATTAGTAGTCACTGATAGCCTTACCTTCAACAAATTTGTAATTGCTCATAGAATCACAGAATTGTAGAGTTGTAAAGGATCCTGAGGATCTAGTCCAGCCCCTGCCAATGCAAGAATATGCTGCTATCCTTTACAGGGGTCAAACCTGCACCCTTGGCGTTATCAGCAGTATGCTCCTCCGACTGAGGTGGACTCCCTTATAAAGCCATTCAAGTTGGTGCTGTTGTTTATAACTGTTATTTGTGATTTTATTGATATATTCTATTTAGGTTGGAAACTGCTTTGGGACCACACTAAGTGAATAACAGCCTGAAACCTGTGTGTGGTGGGCGAAGGAAAGTCCAGATCAGTAGTCATGAAGTTGGAATCTCATACTCAGTTAATGAGATTTTAGAAGCAATTTAATCACACTAAAAAAGGGAAAGCCTAAAAGTAATTTGTTGAATTAATTTCATTTCAACAAGGGTTGTATTTAAATGCAGTGCGTGCTCATTTATTCAGTAATTCATTTATTTGCTTTACTTTTAAATCCACATTTGAATTTTTGCTTGAAAATGCTTTTAACTTTGCATTTAGTATTCTTTTTATTATGCTAAGGAAAGGTCTGAATTTTGCCTAGGCTGCTTTAATAATGCACAATAAGTATGAAGTGGTTTTTTTTTTTTGCAGAGCATTAGCAAAACATATTCATTCAAATATTTTGCATGACTTAAAGCCAACATCTGAGGGCTTAAGTTGTACAAGCGAAACTTAATTCTGTGTTATGGCCTGTGGAGGTGCCTTGGCTTATTCAGACCTTTTTATTCCCAAGGCAGCTATTATGGATATGCATACTTCTTGTCAACTTGATGTACCCAGTGGACCCTGAACAGTCATACCTCGGTTTAAGTACGCCTCGGTTTGAATATTTTCTGTTTAAGTACTCCACGGACCTGTCTGGAACGGATTAATCCACTTTCCATTACTTTCAATGGGAAAGTACGCTTCAGGTTAAGTACAGACTTCCGGAACCAATGGTGTTTGTAAACCGAGGTACCACTGTACATTATACAGACTGTATATATTAGGAAGTATGGAGGTGGCAGCATGGTTAATGCTTGCTTGCAGGTGCACTGACATCTTGAAACATCTGTCTGCCATTCATGCAGCAGTGCCCTGAGTCATTCAGCAGCAGGTAAGGTGGAAGGGGAGGAGCAAGGAGGGTGGGGCCTTTTGTGTGTTTGTTTTAGTAGAAGATAAAGGGAGCATGTGCTTTGTGTGTCTGTGCACAAGAAAGGTGGACCAAATAAGGAAAGCAAGCAAGCAAAGACAAATAAGGAAAGCAAGCAAGCAAAGGTTGTTGGGAAATATCCATAAAGCACACAGGATATACTGCAGCTTATGGCAATATTTGCCTGCCACTGTCTCAGTTCTTTTGAGGACTTATATCTTTCATTCTGTATTTCTGTTGCAATCACAGTACAGTAATTACTTCTATACATAGCTGCATATTTATATTTGCATAATATAAATGCAATGGTACATATAAATTGACACGGGCACATTCTCATCCCCTTCCTCCTCCTTTTTATGATGCAATACATCTCTCTCTCTCTCTCTCTCTCTCTCTCTCTCTCTGATGCTGAGTCAAATTGCTCATGTGAGTGGCCAATTCATATGACTCTAGTATTCACAGGCGTTCTTTGTGATGGAAAAAATGCATTAAAACTACCAGTACTTTACAAGCTATGTGAATCTACAAGAGGTGCAATAATATTTCAAGAGGATGAGAAAAAGATAGCCAAGATATACTAACTATCCCATTTAAAATACATCAAAATACATTGATGAGTGGGATAACAGAAGATAAATTTATTTAGGAGCAGGACCTGGATCATCTGCCTAAGAAATTAATTGGGGACAATGAGGAAAATTAAACTGACTTGGGCGGCCTGTGATGGGGTAAAAATTGATTGAAAATTTTATTTGGGCTGATTTGAATGAGAAATTAAGTGGCTTTCCTTCTGTGAAAAGTAAATTCTAGCAATTACTTCTAAATTTGCACATATGCATATAAATTAGCATTTGCAAATAAGGGCCTGAAGCCGGGATCTTTTAAGTACCAAGCAGTACCACTATTGACTTACACTTTTTAGAAATAATATTTTTTAAGAAAAGCATTTTTACTTTCTTCCTTGTTGATATTTATGTCCAGAAATGACCTCTCAGACATTCCATCATAGAAGAAACATTAATTCAGTCACTCCTTGTCTCAAAATTAGGTGTTAATAATTGTTCATACTGGATCTCTGTACAACAAACTCTTTTCCAAAGTTACTACTGAATGGATGTAGTAGGAGGGCAGTAATATTGCCCCCAATGTGGGTGAATTTTCAGAGCAGACAATATAATTTTAAAATCTTTAAATAAACAAACTACAGTACAGTACCGTATTTCTGAGGATAAGTTCTCAAATAAAGACAGTATCTTGAATGTGAAAGCAAGCAAGCAGAGAGGCCTGAAGTTAAGGCCTTTATTGATTTCCCCCAAAGAGGCCTCTTTTCTTGTTTCAAAGTAATTAACAATAGAGTGCTACTTTACTCCTTAGCGCTACTTTATTGCCTTTTAAATCTTCAGAGGCTCCTCATTTTTTGTTAAAGGGTAGCCCTTAGTTCAATTTCTTTTTCTAAGGCCACAATGTCCTTTTATAATTATCCAATTCTCTTTATGGAAGCCAAAGCCCTTATTTTCTTTATCTTGTCCTTGCTTATACTGCAATCCAAAGTGTGTTTACTCAGAAGTAAGTCCCACCAAGTTCAATGGGATTGTATGCCTAGTTAGCAGGCTACACATTTCACTGCTCTGGAAGCAATAGTAGGAGTGCTTCTGCCTTGTTACAGAACAGTACAAAGTGTTTTACCCTTTCCAGAGATATCATCAAGAACTCATCAAGAATAAAACTTCAATCTTTCCCCCTCACTGTATTCTTATGCTACTTGCTGACCACCAATCATTTATTAATAAGATTTCCATTTGATAACACTGAATGGGTGCTTTCTGCCTTATGAAATCTCTATTGGAAATGCATTCTTTGTTTGGATAGTGTTTTGGGGGGAGCGTGTCTTTGTTAGTTGACACACTTTTCCCTGCATCCCTCTGGAACAACAGTCTGCCACTATCAAAATTCAAAACATGCTCAGGTAGCCTTGTAAGTTCTTTTGCACCCACTGACAAGACAGAACTTGCTCCAAATAGCACTCAACCCATATATAGGACATACTATTGATATGTACTTACTGATAGATAATTAATATTACCTGTTATTATTTTCTCCAAGTAATGTTGTATATATAACATATGGAAGATATAACTGTTCAGCCTTGAGTTTGTATTGTACCACCCACTCACTGCTCTGCCTCCCAGACTTCAGAAATGAGTGTATGCAATAAAATATCAATTTAGTTAATTTATTAATGTTATACTGGCATCTCCCAGCAACAGGCTCTTCTCAGAGCTTGCCCCAACACTGTGCAATGGCCAGCCTCATGAGGTGAACTCAGCCCCATCACTGATGGTTCTTTGGAAACTGACAAAAACTGACTGTAAGAGGCTATTGACTGATATGCAGCTGCTGACTGAATTTAATTCTAGTTAGCTCACCTTGATTTTAGTAGATGCCTTGTTGTATTTTCATTTTGTAAACTAATTTTGTCCAACCAATATATAGTAACTAAATAATATATAAATATCATTAAATAAAGAAATAGAACTTGGGGGAACCCAGTATCTTGAAGAAAAGAAAAGTTGTTGATGGAAAGTTAATGGGAGTTGCTACAGTTAGAAAGATAAGTAGAAAGTCATGAAAATACAGAAGCATAAAAATCAAGATTATATAAAGAAGAAGAAAGGAAGAAGCATTCAACCCTGAAACAGGAAAGCCAAGGCTAAGAATGGAATTCTGCAGTGACACAATACTAAAAAGGAAAGAAAAAGTTAAGGAAAGTTTCTGCTGAATGACAAGCATTAAGAAGCATCTCAAAATAATAATAATAATAATAAAATAAAATCCATACAATCAGAGAAAATAACATGCCCAAGCAATTTTGAAACAAGAAAGAAGAAAACTCAAGAGTTGCCCAACAAAGAAGAACAGTATGGGGGTGGTTTTAGTGGCAGAAATAAGCAGTTATGAAGATAAACTAACCAGAATGCAATGAAATAGTAAACATTTAGGATGAGATTCAACTAACAAGTCCCACTAGGAGAAGCCAGCTCAAGGGCTCCCACTAGCACAACAGGTCTTCCCCTTCTCTCAAACCCCTGTCTGCCCCCCCTTTTGCCCCCCAAAATATGGGTGAGGGGGAATATCATTGCATCAGGTAAGCTGAAAAGAACCGACAGAACAATTGCCGTAGTGCTCTGTTGAATTTCTCCTATATTTTTGAAAAATGAAGCAAGTTACCAAACTGTTTAAAGGTGGGTGGGGAGAGATGGAATATGATGAATGACTCAAGCAGAAATAGGGACAAAATAGGAGAAAGAAAAATTCAGAAAGAAAAACACACAAAGCAAAGAAAACTATCGGAAGTAGAGAAATGAAAAGCAGCTGATGGGAAAAAACACAACAAGGAGCATAAACAGGAGGAGTTTTAAGTTGACTGAAGTAAGGATGGAGCAAAGAATTAATCACAGAGAATTGACAAACTGGAAAGAGAGGAAATCATTTAGCAGAAGAAAAAGAGGTGAGCACAAGTTCCTTGAAATGGACAGAGGAGCAAGAGAATCAAGTGAGTAGAAAGAATACATAAATAGTCACTGGAGGGAAATGTAGGGAAAATGGAAGTTGTTAGAGGAGATGATTGAGAATTTTTTTTTGAGCCAAATCAATATATGATATAGTGATTACCTCTGGGCAGGTAACTGGCACAAGCTTGTTTCTTACCCTGACCCCTTTTGCAAACCTGCTCCTTTTCTGTCATTTAGTGGCTATTTACACTATAGAGTAATAATAATAAAAATAGCAGCACAAATCTCTAGTCAATTATTCATGGGTAAATCAATGTTCTAAAGAGCCTGTATAATGTAATGGCTTATAAACATGTATCCAGTTATGAGATGAGTTATGTTACAATGCAGACAGAGTATAACCATATACCTCTCACTCTAAAAGGATTCTATTTTATTCACTGTTTTACAGTTCTGATGTTGCCATATATATGAATTCCATGAGGTTGGTATTTTGTTTAGTTCTGGCAGGACAGATTTACAAAATCATGGATCACACACCACAAAATTCAGTAATTTTGATCTAGTTAAAGAGTTTGTATAAAAAGGGTGAAGTTGTGGATCCAGTCATTGGGCGTTAACAACCCCATCGATACCTATGCCATCCATTGCCCTGTAGGTTGATACATTCATTCATTCTCTTTCAAAATACACCAGATCAAGCAACCATTAATGGTGTGCATATGCATTGTGTTTGAACCTAGCAATCACTGCTGCAATACCATATGAGATCCACAGAGGAGAGAGGAACAGGGACAATGGGGGTTATTATAGTCCACCCACCCAACATACCTGACTCAGGCCAACCCTAGGATAAATAGCATGCTGAGCAAGGAGTGTCAGTGTCCTCCCTGTGGTCAGCTTTCAAGTGTCCCTAAATTGTGTGGCTTGTGTTGGATTTCAAAACCCAGTCTTGTAACTAAAAGGCTCTCCTTCTTCCAGGCTTTCCCATCAATGTCTGTGAAAGGAGCCCAGACCTACTTCTAAATGTTGTTGTTTAGTCGTTTAGTCGTGTCCGACTCTTCGTGACCCCATGGACCAGAGCACTCCAGGCACTCCTGTCTTGCACTGCCTCCTGCAGTTTGGTCAAACTCATGTTCGTAGCTTCGAGAACACTGTCCAACCATCTCGTCCTCTGACGTCCCCTTCTCCTAGTGCCCTCAATCTTTCCCAACATCAGGGTCTTTTCCAGGGAGCCTTCTCTTCTCATGAGTTGGCCACAGTATTGGAGCCTCAGCTTAAGGATCTGTCCTTCCAGTGAGCACTCAGGGCTGATTTCCTTAAGAATGGATAGGTTTGATCTTCTTGCAGTCCATGGGACTCTCAAGAGTCTCCTCCAGCACCACAATTCAAAAGCATCAATTCTTCGGCGATCAGCCTTCTTTATGGTCCAGCTCTCACTTCCATACATCACTACTGGGAAAACCATAGCTTTAACTATACGGACCTTTGTAGGCAAGGTGATGTCTCTGCTTTTTAAGATGCTGTCTAGGTTTGTCATTGCTTTTCTCCCAAGAAGCAGGCGTCTTTTAATTCCGTGACTGCTGTCACCATCTGCAGTGATCAAGGAGCCCAAGAAAGTAAAATCTCTCACTTCTAAATACAATATTGTAATTCTGTCCTAGTACCTAGAAGACATTATTCTGAACATGGGCATAGCCAGGAGAGGGGGGGCAGGACTTTGTTAGGCTGGGACAAAAAGCAAACCACTGAGCTCAGCTCAGGGACACCTTCTGCGTAGCACCCAAGGTGAGTGCTCAGTTCATTCACCCCTCAACCTGGCCCTGAGGCTTCTCAGGACATTGTAGCATGATGCTCATGTCTATTGCTTTATGGGCCCTACAGCTAGCCCATATGTTATACCTACAAGTCTCATATGAGCTGGGTGTGGGTTCCTTTAACCATGTAGTATTTTTCTGCAAAGACATGCTGTCTCTACCATTGGCTGAGACTTCTTTTCGCCCAGCCAAACTGCTCCTACCTGTTTATTCCCCCTCATTTTGCAACCATAGATAACAACCTTTGCCTTATCGGTTGTAGAAAAGTGCCACTGAATGTAAAAATGCCACTAGTTAAGGTCAATATGGTATTTTAAAGTGTCTTCCAAATCACAGTCAGGTTAAGCAATTGGCTTAATGCCAAGGCAAAACAGAGAGAGAGAGAGAGAGAGAGAGAGAGAGAGAGAGAGAGAGAGAGAGAGACCAAATCTGCTTGGATGGAATTAGCAATGTACACTTTTGGCTTCCAGCAAGAGCCTTGTGTGCCAAGTTTCAGTCTGAAGAAATATGTACAACCAAGATGTAAACCTTTGAATGTTACAATTTATAACAAAATGACAGTCTTCTGGCATTAAAATTACAACTGCAAAGTTATACATTCCCCCCTCAAAAGTAACCTCTGCCTTCTTGCAGCTTGGCTTATATTATTGGTTCTGCCGTATGTCCTAATTAGCACCCCACCTCAAGCGTGTCCTTGTCAGCTTGTCAAAATATCAGAGCCATTCAGCAGGTCCCGAAGGAGGGAGCCAGAGTAGCAGCAAAGATCAGTCAAATGGAAGCCGTTCCTTTTTCTTTTCTCTATACTTAAAAAGAAACTGGGGGAGGCAGGGGGACGGCCACAAGATTGGATAGTTTTAAAAGACAGACAAATTGATGGAGGATAAGGCTGTCAACATCTACTAGCCACAGTATATCTCAATTGTGTTGCTCGGAAACACAACTGGAGGGAGTGCTGTTCCCTTCAGGTTCTCCTTATGGGCTTCTCACAAGCATCCGGTTGGCCCCAGTGAGAACAGGATGCTGGGTTGAAAGGGCCTTTAGCCTAATTCAATGGGGCTCTTCTTACATTGTGATGTTCATGCGTTGTACTGAAATTAACTCTCTGTGCAATACACAAAGCTCATCTGTGTCAATTTTATTAAGCTGAATCAGTAAAGAGTCCTTAGAGGGAAATAGTTTGAAACCTATGGTTTATAAGTTCCAGTGCCAGGCCTTACTGTTGCTGATTTGGCTCCTTATTCCTGATCTCTCGCTGCTCCACTGCAAAGCAATCTTGTCTCTTTGAATACAGTGGCCTGTCAAGAAGCACTCATTATGCAAAATGTGACACCGATTTCTCTCACATATGCTGCTGTCAACAAGCCCAGGGGATGCCTGTGGAGTCCCCGTTTCTCCCTTTTGTTCATTATGCTTTTTGATGCACCATTGCTAATGGCTTGTGAACATTCTTGTGTTGAGCGCTGGGTGCCTTTAGCAGAATTCCTGCATTTGGCAGAGGAGGAGATGGGCAGCTGCTGGGTTCTGTTACACCATCTGGATGGCTCTTTTTTTCCTGGACCGGCAGGGACAGGAGATTGTAAATCTTGACTTGTCACTTTTCAAAGGGTTAACAAAAGAATTAAGGAGCTGCATTAGCATCAGAGGAAGGAAGCTCTGCTACCATGGCTTACATATGTAGAATTTTGTCACTGTGCAGTTGAGGCAGCCAAGGAAGAAGCTAAGGAGGAGGACAATGAAGAGAGTTATGGAAGCAGAGAAAATTACCTTTAGGGACCACAATGCTCTGTTGAGCTACAGGAATCCAGCTTTGGTGAACTGTTGCAAGTGAATGAAATCTGGAGTTGGAAACAGAGAGAATAATTTTAAAGAGCTGGTTGTCTGTGTATTATTTCAACAATGAGGTTGTGATTGTGATACTCTTTAAACACAGTTGTTATAGTCTGGGGAATATACACAAACCATAGTCAGGTAGGAGCGGAGAATTAAAAAACACTGGAGTATTTCTTTATATACCTAAAAATTACCTATGCAAAGTAATTTCCCATTAGCATGAATTTTCACTTGCCTAGATTTTTTTAAAAAAATAATTCACAGCTATTTAAAACTGTGCTACTGTAACTTATACTGTTTCAGCATATAGAAAATGGTTGTGTTTTTTTTTAGTTGGGTTGTATTTTTGCAATTGAAGTGTATGAGCAATGCACAATGCACATGTCTGCTGTTTGAGAAGGGGGGAAACCCTGAAGCTCTTTATTGCAAAGCCAACCAGCAGCTACAGCTTATGCAAGATGTAGCAGCATGACTGGCCACTGGGGCAGAATATTGCTTAAAGAATTGTGCTGGCTCCCAATTAATGACTGAGCTAGGTATTAGCCCTAGACAGCTTGGGATCCAGAGATCAAATAGAATGCCTTCCTTCCTTCAGGTACCATTCTATCAGGTATCTTTGTACAAGGTCAGAATCAGGTCTTTAATGTTGTAGCAGTTAACCTTGGGATTCTCTCCCATTATATATCAGGCAGGTGACTTATCTAAACGGAGATCTTTATCCCAGCTGGCACCAGTACCGGATTTGAATTGACTATATGTATAAGCTGCTGTTGTTTTAAACTGTTTATTTATATATAATTATGCATTTTTTTAAAAAAAAAAACTTCTTTGGATATATGCAATTATTTTAACTGTTTCATATATGTAACTGTTTTATGTATTTTTCCTTATATTGTAATTTTTTGGGGGGGGGGCTGCCTCCTGAGAAGCAATTTATAAATGAAATAAATAATAACAGCATCAACAGAAATATAGTTTTATTATCTTTTTTTATGTTTCCAATGTGTTTTGTATTGGATTGAATACTTTATGTGAGTACTTTCTCAAACTACAGATTTGCACCACAGCCAGAATTTGACCTTAAGGGGCTTACAAAGCTATACCTTCCCTTGCTGTTTGCCAAATGTCTTCAGGGCTTAGCTTAGAAGAGCAGCTCAAGCATTTTGACGGGAAACTGCTCCTTGGTTTCAACAGGTGAAGAGGGAGGAAAAAGAGAGGAAACATTAAAACAAAGAGGATCAGCTGAAATTTCTATATTATTTATGAATACCATAAAATTCTCCTTACTGAGGATAAGGCACCACATGAAATCATTTTTCTATTTGAATAATCCCTGCCCAGGTTCTTTGAAACCTGCTTTGGCATCCCATATTTATACACCATAAGCATAATGCGTCCCAGCCAGAGGGCAGTAACTCAACACTAAGCAGATTGGAGCACAAAACGGATAATCATAAATCTTATCTTACCACATTTTGCCAGAGAATTAATAAATAACTGCAGTAGGTATGCAATTAATAGCCTTCTGTACAAGTATCTGTATTTTTAGTGTGCACTTTCAAACTTAATACAAATTTCGAACCAAATATTTATAATTCCCCTTGGGTAGGTGGAGTGAACCTGTAAATTAATATATTTCTCCAAAAACTGAACAGTGGCTCTCTCAACTCACTATCACACTAAGATTACGTAGTATTTATTGCAGCCCTGTAGTAAACATGCTTATTCAGAAGCGAATGCCACAGGGCTACACAGAATTCCACCTGAGTGGTGTTTTAATGAGAAGTGACCTATAAATATTTTGAATAAATATCTAAATATTAATAGAAAAGGTTGAGGCTTGTATTCTGCCATATGCAGGTTCTCTCTGAAATAGACCACTTTATGTTCAGCAGGACTTGCAGTGCAACCCCAAGAATGCTTACTGAGAAGTAACACCAACAGGTCCTACTGTCAGGTAATTTAATGCCACATCCACACCTTACATTTAATGTTCTCTTATATCCCTTTAGCTGTCAATTCTTCCCCCAAAGGATCTTGGACACTGCTGTTTGTTAAGGGTGTGGAGAGTTGTTAGGAGACCTACCAGGAAGCCGCAAGTCCTAGCACCCAGAATAGGCTACAGTTCCTGGGAAGAAGCCATGAATGTTAACATGATATAAGCATGCTTTAAATGTATGACGTGGAAGTGACATGGGATAGCAACTTTAGTTCCAAGTAGTTTAAACAGGATTGCCATCTTAGACTTCAGCCTTGAGCTGCTGTCCTTATCATGCTCAGGTGGCCTTCTCAATGATGCCCCTGAGGATGTAGAACTCTCCCTACAGAAGCGCATCTCCCATCATCCTTTTGCACCTTCCATTGGTTGCTGAAGATGCACTGCTTTACCCTGGCCTTTGAAAATTAAAGAATGGATTTTAGTTTCCACCCTATTATCTGTCAAATGGAATTATTCTTTTGAGGTTGTAGATGGGGTTGTTTTCATTGTTTAAGCTCAGCTCAAGATGTCCTCACTTGGCCTAAATCAAACAATGCTGGAGGGAAAGGAAAAAAACAAATGGTTTCCTTTCCCTTTTTGGTTTCCTAAGCAAAATGCACAAAAAAACTTGCTTGTATGTTCTTATGGATTATTTTATGTAATAAAGCAGTCAGAATATTCTTTACACCCAGCTTTTCAAATTTATGTTGTAAAATTCAGCGCTAAGCAATACTAAATCAGAAGTTTGTGGTACCGAATGGGGGACATAGTTATACATCAGAATGATGAATCAGAAGTCAGCTGTTGGGTTAGAAAGTATTATCCGATCAGGTCGCTACGGTACTAATTAATGTTAGCATTGTTAAGCCAATCAAAGAAATACAGCCATTTCTGGGTTCAGATGCATAAATTTGTACTGGTACATTTAATGCAGGCCAATGGCAATGCTTTGTTGCTTTAAAAAATAATGATGCGTGAATTACATGAAAATTGAATAGTCTAGAAGATAAGACATGTCGGGTGCAATTTTAATCACCATAGAACAATGAGAAGGGCTTATGTTCATTTACGTAGTTCATATTGCATATTGGTAAATGACTAAATTAGGGATGTGTCTCAAACCTAGTTGCAGTTTTGTTCTGGTATAATGCATATTTTAAGGCCACCACTATCTGGGCTGCTGCTGGGTCTTGCACACATATGCAAGACGATAAAGATAATTTTGATGCTATGAAAATTTCATTGACTAATTTCTGCTTAACAAGGTACTGTAGAAGTACATGAAAAGTAGGACATTTATTTCTGGTCATTTGGCAACACCACTAGCCCCCTACCCCATCCCATCCCACCCTACCCCCGGTCATCAGTATTAAGTATTTTCCATTCCACAATACTGAAACGCCTAGAAACCCATTCATTACTTTATTCCATACAGCAAACACAAGTTTAATTCAGAAATGGATTAACAATTTAAACACTACTCTAGAACACAAGGGGGTTACATCGGTTTATCGTATAGGGAGCATCAGTTAACAGAGAGGATCGACCCAAATATAAAGCAATAGCATTAACAAATAAATGCCACTTGAGCTACTAGTTGTTTAGCAAACTATATTCTTCGATGTCTGCCCTAGTCCATGCAATATGTAATTTATGTGACACTTTATATTTAAGTCATAGAGACAACTTTCTCCTTTAGTATGAGCACTGCAATGTCGAAAGCAACAAGGACAGTACACAAGCGAAGCTGATGCTTCCCTGGGTCCCCATTTAACCTCACTATGTTTAGCCCTACTCAAGTCATCCATGCATAACGGTATATATTGGTAAAGGTACTATTTACATTTATATAACCAAAATGAAATGGCAAGAGACATCCCATCTGCAAAGCTGTTAGCCTCGTTTGCCCGAGAAAGCCATGCATCTCTGATGTGGCACACTGAAGGAAATATTAGAAATGTATATTCCTCCCAATGTGTGAGATGACAACGCAAACTTTGGTCAGGAGATTGTCTTAATATGTTGTTGGTACCACTAAATCAGCACAAGAATTATGTGTCAGAATCCCTGAGCATTTAGGAAGCTTCTCTGGAACAAGTGAATCAAAGGATGTGGGGGTGGTAGGGAAGCTTTTGAAAGTTTATTTACACACAGGGACATGTCAGTGGAGTAAAGAGAATGCAGAGTTATGGAAAGAAGAAGAAGAGGAAGAGGAAGAGGAAGAAGAGGAGGAGGAGGGGAGGGGAGGGGGAGGGGAGGGGGAGTAGAAGTAGTTTGGATTTGATATCCCGCTTTATCACTACCCTAAGGAGTCTCAAAGCGGCTAACATTCTTGAAATATACTCGGAGTCAAGAGTGAATTTCATGCTCTTTATTCAGCTCATAGTCATCAAGGAGGAGAAGAGAAGACGAATGGCTCTTTTCCCCAAACCATCTGCTTATATACATTATTTACACAATGGGCCTTGCGTGATTGGCTACTTCAGGGCTACACCTGTGGGCCATTTATATTGTGGATTGACTTCTGCCTGCAGCCTGATTGGCTGCTCCTACAGGCCAATCAGGTAGCAGATTCACTTCTGCCAGCCGCCTGATTGGCTGCTCCAGCAGGCCAATCAGGTTGCGGATTCACTTCCACCTGGAGTTGGATTGGGTAGCTCCCGCTGATTCTGAATCCTATTGTTCTAGGATTCAGCTCAGTACATAACACCCCTCCCCTCTAAGTTCCAGTCCTGCCCGGGAAGTTGCATTCGTAGTCCCCAAGGTCTGCTGGCCGCCTCCGTGTGCGTTGTGGCCTGGGGTGTTCCTTGGTCAGGGGTTCTGGTTCTGGCTCGTGTTCCGAGGCTGCTGGCTGTGCCAGGGCTGTCTGGTCTGGCGCCACTGAACCACTAGGTTGTAGCTCTGGTTCCGGTGTCCTTCCAGCCTCGGGGCGCCCCTCTGTGCCTACTGCTTCTGCTTCCCCTGCCCACCCCTCTCGCTCTACAGGCCTCACTGCCCTGCTGTCCCCTTGGGACCCCTCTGTCCCGCTCTCCTCCCGGGTTCCTCCTGGGAATCGTCGCCGTAGCTGGTCACAGTGGCGGCGCCAACATTGCCCCCCTTCCGTTAGTACCTCGTACGACACGGGACCGGTCACCTTGGTGACTGTGGCGGGTACCCATGCTGGGCCTGCCCCAAAATTCTTTGCATACACTGGGTCCTGGGCCACAAATGTCCGGGGGTTCCTGCCTTTCCCCACCACTACCTCATCCTGAGCTCTGTCGGGGTGAAGTCGGTCCAGTCTAGTTGCAAGGCGCCGGCCCATTAGTAATTCAGCTGGGCTCCGGCCCGTCGTTGTGCTTGGGGTGCTGTGCTGTGCTAGAAGAAATGCGGCAAGGCGGTATTCCCAGTCCCCTTGTGTCATGCGGCGGAGGCTGTCCTTGGTGGTCCGCACCATGCGCTCCGCTTGGCCATTGGTGGCAGGGTGGAATGGTGCTGAGCGGATGTGGCGGATGGCGTTCTGCACTGTGAAGGTCTGGAACTCCTCTGACGTGAATGCGGTTCCATTGTCCGAGACGAGGGTGTCAGGGAGCCCGTGGGTCGCAAACAGCTTACGGAGTACCCGGATGGCTGCCGCCGTAGAAGTGGATGGTACCAGTGCGACCTCCAGCCATTTGGTGTAGGAATCCACCACTATGAAGAATGTTTTTCCCTGGAAGGGGCCAGCGAAGTCCACGTGCAAGCGTGACCATGGATGTCGGGCGGACTCCCAGGGCTGGACTGGGGCCCTTGGGGGATCCGGGCGGGATTCTTGGCAGGTCTGGCAGTGTTGGACCCAGGCCTCTATCTCTCTGTCAATCCCCGGCCACCACACATAACTCCTGGCAAGGGCCTTCATCCTCACTACCCCTGGGTGTGTCTCGTGTAGGGCTGTGAGGACCCTTTTGCGGAGGGGCTGGGGAACAACAACCCTGCTTCCCCATAACAGGCACCCCTTGTGGGCCGACAGTTCATGTTTGCGGTTTGTGTAGCCAGCGAATTCTGGCCCGGGGCTGCTGCTGGGCCATCCTCGCCACACCCAGTCCAGGACCCGGGAGATGACCCTATCTTTTGTAGAATGGTGCGCAACTTCTTGTGCCTGAATGGGTCGGTCGGGAAGCAGCTCCAGGGTCATAACCTCTTGCGCAGGCGCTGGGTCGGGGCCTGTTTCTGGTAGTGGTAGCCTGCTGAGGGCGTCTGCGTGGCCCATCGCCTTCCCAGGACGGTGGATTAGTGCATACTGGTAGCCGGCAAGGAAAATTGACCACCTGAGGACACGTGGAGACAACACTTGGGGGGTCTGCTTCTCAGGGGCAAACAGGCCAAGCAACGGCTTGTGGTCAGTCACTATGGTAAAGGGCCGCCCGTACAAGAAATCATGGAATTTTTTTACGCCCTTCACGATTGCCAGACCCTCCTTGTCAATCTGTGAGTAGTTTCGTTCGGCTGCAGCAAGCGTCTGGGAGAAGTATGCCACCGGCACCTCTCTTCCATCCGGGAGTTGGTGTCCCAGGACAGCGCCGATGCCATAGGGAGAGGCGTCGCATGCCAGCACCACTGGCAGCCTCTCGTCGAAGTGTGCTAAGACCGAGTTCGAGACGAGCAAGTCCTTGACTGCCTGGAATGCGGCCCTTTGTCGCTGGCCCCACACCCAAGGGGCCCTTTTATCTAGGAGTCTGTGTAGGGGCTCCGCTACCGCTGCCTTATGGGGAAGGAAGGCATGGTAAAAGTTCAATAGTCCCAAGAATGACTGAAGTTCGGGCTTGCTCTTGGGCGCTGGGGCCTCACAAATGGCCCGTACCTTGTCACCGGTTGGATGGACCCCTTCTGCGTCCACCTTAAATCCCAGAAAGTCCACCTGCGGCACTCCCAGTAAACACTTTTCCCGCTTCACCTTGAGGCCCGCCGTCTGGAAACGGTGCAGGACGGAGCGGAGGCGGTCCTCAAATTCCTCTGGTGTGGGCCCGGCGATCAGTACATCATCGAAGAAGGGGGTGACGCCAGGAATCCCTTTAAGGAGAGAGTCCATTAGATTCTGGAATATGCCTGGTGCCACGCTAACGCCAAATTGCAGCCGCTTAACTCTGAATGCCCCTCTGTGCGTCACAATCGTCTGAGCCTCTGCTGTGGCTTCGTCCACAGGCAACTGTTGATACGCTTGGGCCAAGTCCAGTTTGCCAAAGATTTTTGACCCAGCCAGGGTGGCGAGGACATGGCTGACCACTGGCACTGGGTATGCATGGGCCGTGAGAGCCTTGTTTATGGTGCATTTGTAGTCTGCACAGATGCGGACCGAACCGTTAGGCTTGACGGGTGTGACAATTGGAGTTTCCCAGGGGGCGTTGGGCACCGGCTCCAGCACTCCTTGCTCCACGAGCCGGTCCAATTCCTCGTCTATGCGGGGTTTCAGGGCAAACGGGACCCGGCGGGCCTTGTGCCTGATGGGTCGTACAGCGGGGTCTAGCTGTAGGGCAATGGGGGGTCCTGTATATCGTCCCAATGCCCCATCGAAAACCCCTGGAAACTCTTTGCATATGGCGTCCACGTCCACTTGTAGGCTAGTGCGGTTCACCCCGGTAACGGCTAGCCCCAGAGGTCCAAACCATGCCAGTCCCAGTAAGCTAACGTAGGGGCCCTTAACTACCAGCAAGTCCAATTGTTGCTTTCGCCCTCGATATTGCACCCTGAAGGTCCCCACCCCCATAGTAGGGACCTTACGTTTCTGGAAGTCCCGGAGGGTGAATGGGGCCGGCCTTAGTTTGGGACCCCCATTAGGGCACAGTTCCCTTAATGTTCGGGCCGAGATTATGGATAGAGTTGAACCCGTGTCCAGCTCCATGCGGCATGGGGCTCCCTCTATCTGTACCTCTATATAAATTTTCTCTGTGCTGGGATGGGGCAACTGGAATACCTGGTAGTCCGTGATCTCCGTCGAGTTGCCTTGGTGCATGGTGCCGTGTGACCTGGGGCTCCTGGGTTGGTCATCTGATGCTTGTCGACGGGTGAGTCGAGCCCGACACACCCGGGCGATGTGTCCCAATTTTCTGCACTGCCTGCACTCTGCGTTGCGGAAACGACAGGTCCTCCTCTTGTGGTTTTCCCCGCAGCTTGCACAGTTCCCTCCTTCTCGTCGAGGCTGCTGTGGTGTGTGTGCTGCTTGAGTGCGCCGCTGTGCTCGGTGTACTTCCTCCCTGTCAGATTCGGATTCGTCGGTGAGGTCTTCGTGGTAGACCCTCGGTTGGGATGGCGGGGCCGGTCGTGCCTCTTGCGTTGACCTCTCGGCGGCTTCGGTTGCCAGGGCTTCCTCCAGAGCAATCTGGAACGTGAGGTCTTTTTTGGCGTAGAGGCGTCGTTGCAACATCTCGTCCCTCAGGCCACCGACGAGGCGGTCACGAAGCATGTTCTCCAATTCTGAGAAGTTGCATAACCGGGCGGCTTGGCGGAGGGAGGTCACAAACCCAGTTATGGTTTCCCCCGGGGCTTGCCGCTTTGCGTAGAAGGCATTTCGGCAAGCTACCACCGAGGGCTGTGGTGAGAAGTGCTCCTTCAGCCGTTCCATTATTGTTTTGTAAGAGACGGTAGCGACATCTCTAGGTGCAAGGAGAGCCCGGGCGATTTCAAACGTCTCCTCTCCACAGACGCTGAAGAATGTTGCCCTCTTCATGGCATCGTTGGTGACTTCTTTCGCTTGCAGGAGGAAGTTGAAACGGGCAGCGTACCCTTCCCAGTCTCCTGATGCTGGTTTGAATGGCGAGAAGCTGCTGTCGGTTGCCATTCTGGGTTCCTTGGGTCCTGGAGCTGAAGCCTGGATGCACGGTGCGATGCAGCGGTGCAGCAGGTGGCGGTGCTGCGGTGCAGTGCGTGGTGGCGGTCAGCTCAGCAGGATCCCACCTTCGTCGCCAGTGAAATATACTCGGAGTCAAGAGTGAATTTCATGCTCTTTATTCAGCTCATAGTCATCAAGGAGGAGAAGAGAAGACGAATGGCTCTTTTCCCCAAACCATCTGCTTATATACATTATTTACACAATGGGCCTTGCGTGATTGGCTACTTCAGGGCTACACCTGTGGGCCATTTATATTGTGGATTGACTTCTGCCTGCAGCCTGATTGGCTGCTCCTACAGGCCAATCAGGTAGCAGATTCACTTCTGCCAGCCGCCTGATTGGCTGCTCCAGCAGGCCAATCAGGTTGCGGATTCACTTCCACCTGGAGTTGGATTGGGTAGCTCCCGCTGATTCTGAATCCTATTGTTCTAGGATTCAGCTCAGTACATAACAATTCTCCTTTTCCTTTCCCCCACAACAAACACTCTGTGAGGTGAGTGAGGCTGAGAGACTTCAGAGAAGTGTGACTAGCCCAAGGTCACCCAGCAGCTGCATGTGGAGGAGCAGAGATGCGAACACGGTTCACCAGATTACAAGACTACCGCTGTTAACCACTACACCACACTGGCTCAGCAAGCACAGCACAATTTGATATTTTAAAGAAACAAAAGTGCTTTAAAGGAAATGCAGGATTTCTACCTTTATCAACCAAGCAGTCAGAAGATGCCACACACATATAACTGTCAATTGCTTTAACTATCATGCAGGATGAAAATATTTGCCATTTACCATCTAGGCCAGAGAGTGCTTGAACCTGTTCCTACAACACCCGAGATAGAGGATTTGTCAAATCAGCCTTTGTAGCCCATATATGGGCTCGTTCTTTTGTTTCAACCCTGTAGGTCAGAGGGTGTCTTACACTTTTCCTGTTATGCATAATTGCTGTGTTATTTTGATCTAAGTGTGTTTTACAGAATTGTTCTGAATAATTTTTTTAAGGGAGAGGCTATGGATATTTATATTTTAGTTTGTTCTTTTCCTTTTTCTATGCTCCTCCAGACTGCTGCCATTTTACAAGTTGGATTCAGTCGCATACTGGCAAATTCAGGTCGTACAACTCTTTTGCAACAAACCCACTTCCTGAAGGGGGGGGGGAGAAGACTTTTGGTGCTAAGGAAAGTGACAGGAAAAGTGTGGGATAACAATTGAATGACATGATATATATATAACCTCCGACAGACTTTATGTGGACAAATCAGGATGAATGCTCAACAAATAGGCTGTCTGGAAGCGGCCTGTGACCATAAACTGAAGTGATGACTAGCATGAAATACTTTTTGGTGTAAAGGGTTCAGTTTCAATGAATGATCTTCTGATGAATGGTCTCAAAACAAAGTGAGGCCTTTTGAGGATAACCTTTCAGAGTACAACCATACTGAGGAATAGCAAGACCTGAACAGAAACCTGACCTATGATAACAGGCCCTGAATAGTAATTCACTGTTCAACTAGCTGAGAAGAGGACCACTGTTACAGCATTTTGCAACTGCGGTCCAAGTCACAGCACCCCTAGTCCAGCAAGTTACTAGAGAGAAGTGTGATATTTAAAAGGAATTGACCTGAAATGTAAAGGACAATTAATGGCAATGGGGAGGGTTTGCTTTTTAGCCAACAGAGCTGCAAAAGGGAAGCACAGCTGGCTTTTTTAAAAGCGTTGCTGCTTATGGCAGCCGCCAATGCCTGGCCAGTCAGCGAGTCACTGCCCATCAGGTGGGGCCTTTGATTGGCCCATTTCAAGCTGGCATTCAGACAGGAAGTCCCACCCTGAGATTGTGCCAGCCAGGGGGATGCAAGCTGATGGCTGGGGTGGCAGCAGAGAGCAATGGGCCACAACCACTACCCATCTGGAAAGGCTGAGCGTCCATTGCAGTCCCAGTTGCAGTGCCACCCACTCAGGCAAGTGAGTAGAGAGAGGTGTGATAGAGCGAACTCAAACAGACAACAATTTGGATAAAAAATGCCCACAACTTTATTGATTGCACTCCTAGAGCATTATGTACATAGTATTGATTTTTAGCTTCTTGTATTATATTTGACATAGTGCCAAGTATGCAGTACTATCAGTGCAGATACTTCTGCTTGCACAAGGGAACCCCCCTCCCCCTTAATCTGTTCTAAGGGTTCCCCCTAGACTCTGGAGCAGATTTGGGGAGCTTGCTGACAGGATGAGTTAATGAAAAACAACCTTTTGTTCTATTATTTTGTTTTCATGTGTATTGATTTTAATGTCACCTGCTCTTGGATTATCCTGGCCATGAAGAGTGGGTAAGAAATGTTTTCTGTAAAAATAAATAAGGATGATTGGGTATGTATCCATTTCTCACTATGCTTAAGAATGGGCGACACTGGCCAGATTGTTAGAAAAGGAACAATTTCACAGGAGTTATTATAACTGCAAAATGTGAGGAATGCCTAATTGCAAAAGATAAGGAAATCATTTCATTGAAGAGGGGGGGATCACTTTGGATGAATTGCTGCAGCCTGTAGAATTTTATTCTTTAGATTTCTTTATAATCACAAGTCTCCATCTGTAAGAACAGGGAGCACTTACCGGTACAAGCTAAAGGCAGAATACACTCAAGCACCGGCCATATCTTCAGCATCCAAATAATCGGGCAGTGCTTTTGTGTCCTTCCTAACATTTTCTCCAATTGCACAACTCTAAACTACCCATCAAGTATTTTCACAATTAATCACTTTTTATTTGTGATGGGGAAACACCCACCAGGGATGAGGAGAGTACTATTGAGTGATTCTAAAAGAAACTTCTGTTGTTGGCCTTTAGATCAGTTTTGTTCTTCATTAAAGTATTAGAAAACCAGGTAACGAAACATTGGTATATGAAACTCAAGAGGCTAGCTGAAATTGTTTCCTCTCAAAAAATAACATAAAATAAAAAAGCTATGAATTCGACCATTTCCAGCAATGAAGATCTGCAATGATCTCCTCCTCCTCCTCCTCCTCCTCCTCCTCCTCCTCCTCATTTTTGTGTGACAATCTTGCTGTAAATTTGGGACTTAAGATAAGTTCAGTGTCTGCAGTTATATTTTAATCTGTTTTCTTAATATGGATTGGAGCAAAGAGGCATACTTCCACTTCTGCCAGCGATTTGATGTGTGGCACTGAGGAAAATCAAACTTTCTGGGTCAGAGCTACAGCTGGATTATATTTGTTTGGCTACATTGATTTGCCACACTTGAATTTAGTGCAGCTGCACTAATTTGCACCAGCTGCAGAGATGCTGACAGAGGTCCCAATTGACTTATTTGTTAGATGGAGAATGGAGGCCACAATATTTTCTCACCATTTTTTAAAACTGTTACCCGGCTTTAAATATCCAAACATTGCATTCACACATGCAAGGTAAAGCCGCATGTATGCTACATCTCAGGAGTGTGAGCTTGGCCCCACAAACATGGGTGCCCAGGGCCATGGGTGCCATGCAGTGTGCATGGCCCTGGCACTGAAAATTTGTGAGTGCCCAGTCCCTTCATGCAGAATTTTGTGGGTGTTCGGGCACCCAGGGCTTCATCTTGGGCTTGCCAGACACCATCTATTTTAATTCTTTAAAGAATCTGCAAACTATGTTTTCGGTACTTTTCTCTTTTTTTTAAGCTTAGTTTTCCCAGTTCTGGCAATGAAATTCAACATTTCTGTAAGGATTATGCAACTGTACTTGAGCTTGAGGGTTTTTCAGGCAACAATTATTGCAAGACTTATTGAAAAGAGATGTTTAGGACAGACAGTATCAGCTACTGAGCCAACACACCGTCACACATCATGATGTAGCAAATATTTAGAATCAGGGTGTTGGTTTAGGTTTACTTTCATTAACTTGAGCCATTTTATTCACTTTTCAGCTGGAAACTTGTGTGGCTTCAAAATGTTTCAAATAGAAACTGCCCAGTAAATTCATTTTGAGCATTGTATAATGCTTATTAAGATAATTTATAAACAGTGTTTCAAGCTAACATATTATCTTTACTTGGGTTTTACTTCCACTATGTGTACTTTAGTATCACAGCAATGCCCTCAGATCTTTTTCAGGTTTTGTCAGAAAAACATCCCAGTATATTCAGTAGGAGTGTCTCCCAAGTACGTGTGCACATGACTGCAAGTGTGAAATTATATAGACATGGGGATGTTTTATTCTTACCTTCTTGGTAGCACACACAAAAATGCCTTCATTAATATAACTGTGACTAACTAGCAAAGGAAGATGTTTCACATATCATCACAAAATACCTACTGGCTACTCATCCAGTGGAAGCAAAAAGATTACATTATATTCTTCAGAAGCAGGATAGCTTGATATATTCTGACACTCCACAGCTAGTGCTGTCAAGCTGAAACTGTTGCCACCATGTATTCTGCAAATCTGCATTTTTGTTGCTGGCAGCTTTGAACCTTTATAAATAGCAACAGTAAATAATAAGAGCAACCGGTAAGGACGAGACCACTTTAAACATTAGTTTTCTTCCTGGCCTTCTTGGCAAGCATATTGCTGTTACGGGAATGTCCAAGACAAGAGACCATGTTAATTTATGCATTTGTTTATCCAGGTTTCTGCAGACCTGTTTTGTTTTTTTAAGAAGTTTCCAGTAAAGTTTAACATAAATTTCAGGAGCTGAAACAAGCAGACACTAATTGTAACCCCAAATTTCTGACAAGTGTTGCACCAAAAACTGAGTCACTTAAACTAATGTAGAGTACCATTTTTACATCTGTTTATCGTGGCCCCACCTCCAGGCCTTCCATGACCAGCCTTACAGCATAACTCACCTTGTCACTTAGGGGTGCTTCTGTGCCTCTTATCCTAGATTTGTGAGAAGATTATGCTGGATTCTTCATTTGCTCTTACACAACAAGGGAGAAGCCTTCCCCAGCCTTGTGCCCTGTAGCTGCTGCTGGGCTGCATTCCTAGCCATTGGTTATACCAGCTGGGCCTGTTGAGAGTTGTAGTTCAAAACATCTTGATTGTACCTGGTTGGGGGAAACTGCCATAGAACTTCAGTCCAAGAGCTTCTTTGTCCCTGGGTTGATTTTATGTTCAGTGCTCACTTCTGCAAAGTGTTAGGGGTGTTTGCCAGAAGCACGTGAGACAGTACCACTTTGAGCTTTCATGAAGAGCTGCTTGTGTTCTGCTCCAGGTGATGAGCCTAGTAGAACAAGGGTTCTGGTCTAAACAGGGGATTCACAGTAAGCAGAGTCAAGCACAGTGAGGCCAGGCAGAGCAATTCTAAAGCAAGGCATGGCATGGCAACAGTTCAGAATAAGCTCCATGTGGAGTTTGAGCAAATTTAGAATGTTACTTCAGTAACAGGCCTTAAATAGTGTTGCAATTCAGTCTGGGTGGTCCACTTCCAGTGGGAAAAATCTTAAGGGGCCATGCCTATATCAACAGTTGTTTGCTCCTATGGTATGGTGGAGATTGCAGCTCTACTGGAGCTTCTGCACTGGAGTCATCAGACCTGGATGCAAGCAATGCGACCTTCTCAAGCCAAAGAAGAGCTAGAAAAAATGGCTTCCCTAGCAGAAGGCTTCAAAACCCTCTTTGAAGGCAATCTCCTCTCACCCCCTGGAACTTCCCCAGATCTACAGTATATTTATGTCCCCCAAGGAGGGATGATTGAACCATGATACTATAACAATGGTTCGATGTCATGCTGCTAATCTCTAGAACCAATGGAAAACAAAGAATATTTTGATAATGTAAGTGATGACTGGTTAGTTAGTTCTGTCCTACTTGCTTAGACTACAATACTTGTACCATAGCACCAGAAGCAGACCATGAAATTGGCATAGCAATATACTGACATATTACAAAAAAGATAAAGTTGGAATAAGATACACATCATAGCATAACTACCAAGTCTTGCAAGCAATTCATGACAGAACAAATCTATGAGCCACCTTAGTTGCAAAACGCAACAGCTGGGAGCTGAGCACTTTGAAAAATGTGTGTCCTTATGTTATCAAAGTGGCCATTGAGTTCTTTTGAACTCCAGTGCCTTTGGCCTGTCTCCAACCCATCCTTGTCCCTGTCTGCAGCAACCTCTCTCTAGATGAGTAGGCATATTGCTAACAGCTAAAATATAGTTCTCATGAAAAAAAATTAATGGGGGGGGGGAGAAATGCAATGGTTTTCTGAGTACAGTTAAACCTGAGCAAAATAAACAGGATATCGTTAAAGCAGTACAAGGGGAAGAAGTGCAAACGTTCAACATTCCGGGATAATTAGCAAGTAACACATCTTTGTACTCTTTGTAAATGTTGCTTTAAATAGGTGTTGTATAGAATATTGTTTAACCTTAAGATTAGTCTCAATCTAGCTTTTCCATCTGTTTTCTTTGTGTTGCTAAAATTCCTGTCCCCTGCTGCAATTTCCTACAATTGCTCAAAGCCAAGTGAATTCAAACTGGCTGCGATACTTACAAAATCTGACATCAAATGGTGTTCTGTGGTTCAGAACTAAGAATTTCATTGTAAAAGCAAAAAGGAACACATTTCAAGTGTGGGAAAGCCAGACATTAATTGTCAGTAAACAACTGTTTTGCCAAGGGTACTGTTCTCAATGCACCAACTTCTTTCTGAAAATATATATAATGGTATTGATTTCCTAAACTGTTGAGAATGGTTTATAATAGCAATAAGCTATGTGAAAGCAATCATTACACCAGTTAACAACTAGTTTATTAGAACATTAACTTGTGCTTCAGGCAGTTAATTCCCAATCTGGTTTGGCAAAGAAAAAAAAAAGGGCAGAGGCTGTAATAATTTGAGTATTTTCAAGTGACCATTGATGGTGTTTACCATGTTGATGGTCCCTGTTGTCAGGAAACCTTCTCTTACTTTGTTCACTCCAGTAACTTCTACTGAGTTTTAAATTATCTGGAGGAGGGCAGGTGGTGAAAAGCAAATTAGGGTAATGGGACAAAGAAAGGTCACACTAAATAAAGAACCATAAAACATCTGAGGGGATTGTGCTGGGGCTAAGATGCCAATGGATGTCAGTGGACACATACTCTGTGGTGGGACTAAAAGATGGGATTTCAGACCTAAAGCCAACTAAGATGGCTTGTGCTATTCCAGGGTTTGGACTGCCACAACTGGTAGATCTTTATGCTTCCCTACAGCAAAGGCAAAAACACCACATAGTGTTGGGGGGGGGAAGGGGAGACAACATTACAATTGTGAAAACCAACACAATTCAATCTTTCTCTCCACTGCCCCCCTGCCAGGAGTCATGGTGATGCCGCAACGTCAGACATGCATGAAAGATAATGCACCAATAGCAATGGCAGGATGCTGTCACAAAACTCATTCCATGCCCCTCCCACACACAATGCATTTATAGGCCTGTGAAATGATGTCATTGTCCAGTCATTTAGTTGGAATCATTTTATCTGGGGGAAGGAACTAGCACCTTAGATTGCCAATTGTGGGGCTCTCCATTCACTTCAATGCATATATGTGCAGCTGTAAAGCTTTGTCAACAAAGGAAGAAGGAGCCTCATAACATCACATGCAGAGATTGGTTGTATTATTGAACACTTAATGAGATCCCAGGTCCTTCCCTGTGCATATCACATTATTATAAAAGTGAGTGGCATGGAATGCCTTTTTAATTATGAGGTGTGATGAAGTTCAAGAAATAAGATCATAATTGCACCGAGGATGTACATTTGTGTATGTCCTGCCTAGATGAGATTAGACAACCATTTGGCACATTTTTCACTTTCCTTAAAGCACAACAATTTGCTCATCATTCCCTTGTTACAAGGGAATTGTTACTAAGAATCTAATGACAATAGTAAGGAAGAAATCTAAAGGCATTTTTAGGCATGCAGGAAATTATGAAAACCTTAAGAATGACGGCGTAGGGTGTTTCTTGAAAGGAAACAGCATTTTAAGTGCCTCTTCACTGGAGGCTATTGCTCTCATCCTGTCATGTTCTTATTTTTGCCCTCCAGCAGTATTTGCAGGCTCTATTTTCTAGTGTTTTATTATTCATTCTTTCATTACTTATTCATAAAAAACCCAATATATTTGGTTCTAGTTCAATATTTTTAGTATTTAAGTTCTGTGAAATGGTCAAATTAGTTATTGATAGTTACAACAAATGCATTATTATCCATCTAGTTAAAGAAAGTAAATATCAATATTTTTTAATCCAGTTACCAAAGCAGCTATTTGCTTTAGATGTCAGCTATTGAACTAAATTCTAATCCATTTCCACAGAGTTCTTAAAGTTTGACAGTACAGCCTTATTACGTTTGTAGCATTTTATATCTCCCCACTCATCCTGTCAAGGCCTTGGCCCTGCTATGGAATGGCAAGATGGGAAGGGTTAACAACATGTTTGAGCCTAAGTACCATCTCCAACATCGTGAAGCCCAATTGGCTCTCTAGTAGTTCATTTGATGAAGCAGGCCAGTCAATGGCTACAGTGTAGGTGGGACACACCTCACAGCACAGATGACAGTACATCTGGTGCCTACTTTATGGCAGTGGTGGAGGTGAGAAAAACTTACCATTCTTTTCTGGGGTTTTCAAGGAGCCAAGCTCTTTAGGGTTGTGAATGGGCAAGATAAATCTGGTCTGGAATTGAGAACAGCTGACAGTTCAGTAGCCCACTGTGACAAACCTGGTTTTTATCCCGTTGTACTTGTGTTTGTACAGGCTATGAAATAGTTGTTTAGATTGGGATGGCATGTTTTATTAAATCAGCCATTTGTGGAACTGAATCCCTGCTTTGAATGTGCTTTCTGTGTTATACTAACTTCTTTCCTACTGTTCTTTCCATGTTTGTGGATCTGACTTTAGAGATAACAGAACAATAGTCAGGAAGCAATACATAATTAGTAACAATGGTAACTTGGTAAAGTCTGCTGGAGAATCACAGGCGAAGAAGTTCACGTAATGAGCTTATATCCATGTGGGCAAGCGTGAGATCCAGAACAGAGAGCATCTTGGGAAACAGTTGAAAATTCCTTCCAGTAGCACCTTAGAGACTAGCTAAGTTTGTTATTGGTATGAGCTTTCGTGTGCATGCACACTTCTTCAGATACCTGTAGCACATGTTACCCAATGAAAAAGCTATAAAGACTTCAGAGAAAAAGGGCTGCTATTTCTTTCTCTGGGAACTATAAAGTCTACAATGAGCATCCTGCAAGCACAAAGGAACAACCCCAGAGAACAAAATGGATTCTCAAATCCAAAGACACTCTGCACCATGAGTATTTGCTGGAAAAGCCAGGCTTAGGTTCCCCCTTAGCAACTCTTAGATTGCATATACACTGCACCTTTAAAGCACATTCAAACCCCATTCCCCCCCTCAGAGAATTCTGGACATTGTAGTTTATCACTCAAAGTCACAATTCCAAGCAACCCTCAACAAACTACAGTCCCCAGAGTTCTTTTGAGGGGGGGGGATGTGCTTCAAATGTGCTTTAAAGGCATTGTGTGTATGTAGCCTGATTTAGGACCAGGCCCCAGTCCTAAAGACACTTAACATGGATTAAAGTGAAATGCACCTTAGTTTCAGTTAAGTTTCCTTTGGCTGCATCTGTAGAGATCTAAATTATCTGATAGTTCTTTAGTGTGGATAATGAGGTTGCAATGTGTGTTCTCTGGTAACCTTGATAAAGCTATTAATTACTTTCCATATGTAGTGTTGTTAATGCTATTAACATAAGTGTTGTTCTAAAGCCTGTAACAGAATTTAAGCTGCTTTACTGTTTAAAGATTTCAGTAAAAGCAATACTGTTATCACAGTGAAAGTATTAATGACCTCAGGAGGATAAATTACTGGTCAACACCCATGTTTTAATACCCCTTGTTGTGCACACACTGAGATTTGACGCAAAAAAAATAACTTTCTCTGCAACACTGTTTTTCTCCCTGAAGAGTGAAAAAGCCCTTAAATATTTGTGGTATTTTCTCTGCTTATGTATTTCTGAAGTAATGCAGCTTTCCGATTTGCTAAATGGGCTAGTTGCCTTTCCCATTCAGTTAAGATTAGGTTGCAGATAACATCAAAGAAAACAGGAAGGCAGATTAAGATAGAAGGGGACAAACAGAAGGGGGAGAAAGAAAATGAAGGTCAAATCAAAGTGTCTTGTCTGTTTCAACACAGCCTTGTGTTGATAAAAGAAATGCTCATATATTGGGGTAGATACGCTTAAAGAAATGGGAGTGCCTGATCACCTCATCTGTCTCTTGAGAAATCTCTATGTGGGACAAGAAGCTACAGTTAGAACTGGATATGGAACAACTGAGTGGTTCAAAATTGGGAAAGGAGTACGACAAGGTTGTATATTGTCTCCCTGCTTATTTAACTTATATGCAGAATTCATCATGCGAAAGGCTGGACTAGATGAATCCCAAGCCGGAATTAAGATTGCCGGAAGAAATATCAACAACCTCAGATATGCAGATGACACAACCTTGATGGCAGAAAGCGAGGAGGAATTAAAGAACCTTTTAATGAGGGTGAAAGAGGAGAGCGCAAAATATGGTCTGAAGCTGAACATCAAAAAAACCAAGATCATGGCCACTGGTCCCTTCACCTCCTGGCAAATAGAAGGGGAAGAAATGGAGGCAGTGAGAGATTTTACTTTCTTGGGCTCCTTGATCACGGCAGATGGTGACAGCAGTCACGAAATTAAAAGACACCTGCTTCTTGGGAGAAAAGCAATGACAAACCTAGCAAGCATCTTAAAAAGCAGAGACATCACCTTGCCGACAAAGGTCCGTATAGTTAAAGCTATGGTTTTCCCAGTAGTGATGTATGGAAGTGAGAGCTGGACCATGAAGAAGGCTGATCGCCGAAGAATTGATGCTTTTGAATTATGGTGCTGGAGGAGGCTCTTGAGAGTCCCATGGACTGCAAGAAGATCAAACCTATCCATTCTTAAGGAAATCAGCCCTGAGTGCTCCCTGGAAGGACAGATCGTGAAGCTGAGGCTCCAATACTTTGGCCACCTCATGAGAAGAGAAGAATCCTTGGAAAAGACCCTGATGTTGGGAAAGATTGAGGGCACTAGGAGAAGGGGACGACAGAGGACGAGATGGTTGGACAGTGTTCTCGAAGCTACGAACATGAGTTTGACCAAATTGCGGGAGGCAGTGCAAGACAGGAGTGCCTGGCGTGCTATGGTCCATGGGGTCACGAAGAGTCGGATACGACTAAACGACTAAACAACAACACGCTTTCCATAAACATATAACTGGAGATTTCACTTAACTTTATTTCTTTTATGCCAGCTGAGGTATGACATTTCAGAAAAGCTAGGGTGAGATTTGCAATGTGATCTTTTGTATGTTTACTCAGAATTAAGTTGCACTGATTTCAGTGGAACTTACTCCTAGATATAGCATCCTGCTAGACATTTGTGTCACATAGTTTGAGTGCTGAATAGCTGATTTTTCACTTTAAAAGTATCTGATATGGGCAAGCTGGGGATGAATCAGGAACATGGCATGTTCCAAATCAGAATTGGACCACCCCTACACATATACTTACTATTCACAATGAGAGGGAAGCTTCAATTGGTACCAATGTGAACTCTCCTCCTGTTTCAAACAACAGGCATGTGGGAAGGGGATAATTCTGCTGGAGACTACAGGAAAGGGGCAAAGAGTTAAAGCCCACACATTTCATGGTCCCCATCCCCTCGCCAATTTACCATGGCTCCATTCCTTCCTGGAGGGATGAACCCAGAAGGTAGCGCTGGGAGACTCCTGTTCAATGCCTTGCCTGTTGGTATGCAGGGTCTTATTATGTCCCCTGTGCTATTTAACATTTACATGAAACCACTGGGAGGGGTGGTCTGGTGTGTTAGGGTTTGATGTCGAAGAATTGATGCTTTTGAATTATGGTGCTGGAGGAGACTCTTGAGAGTCCCATGGACTGCAAGAAGACCAGACCCATCCATTCTTAAGGAAATCATCCCTGAGTGCTCACTGGAAGGACAGATCCTGGCATGGGCGTAGGCAGGGGGGCAGGAGGGGGCAATTGCCCCCCCTAGAAGCAAAGGCTGAGGGGCGCAGTGTGGCAGCCCCAGGCTCCCGCTCCCGGCGCGAAGCTCCAGAGTTGTGCAGGGAACGCGAGCCTGTGGCTGCCTCCTCCGCGCCTCCCAGGTCTTCGGACGAGGCGGCCCCAGGCTCGCGTTCCCTGCGCGACTCTGGAGCTTCGCGCCGGGAGCGGGAGCCTGGGGCCGCCTCCTCGGAAGACCTGGGAGGCGCAGGCCACGTGGCCCCACCCACATTTCCGCTGTGGCCCCTCCCCTCCTGCCCCTTGCCCCTGCCCCTTGCCCCCCTAATTTTGATCCTGGCTACGCCCCTGGATCCTGAAGCTGAGGCTCCAATACTTGGGCCACCTCATGAGAAGAGAAGACTCCCTGGAAAAGACCCTGATGCTGAGAAAGATTGAGGGCACAAGGAGAAGGGGACGACAGAGGACGAGATGGTTGGATAGTGTTCTCGAAGCTACTAACATGAGTTTGACCAAACTGCAGGAGGCAGTGGAAGACAGGAGTGCCTGGCGTGCTCTGGTCCATGGGGTCACAAAGAGTCGGACATGACTAAACAACTAAACAAATGCTCTTTTTCTCCCTTCCACCTAAATCCAAGGAAGCTGTCTCAGTTCTAAACCGGTGTCTGTCATCAGTAATGGACTGGATGGAGATGAACAAACTGAAACTTAATCTAGATAAGACAGAGGTACTTTTTGTATGTCTGAAGGCAGAATAGGGAATATTCTGTTCTGTTGTGATGATGGGATGTTTTGTGGGAAGCTCTATTGACACCAATAGGAAGGAACTTTCTAAGTGTTCATTCTGGCTGGACAATGGTGAAGGATTTTGGCTCCCAGGATGCTAAAGAGTGAAGAACACTACTTTTCCTGTAAGGTCCATCCCCAGTGTACCAGCAATTCTGGAAGGAAAAACTGGAAGTGCAGTTGCATGCTATATACATCAAGTGAATAGTTAGGTTTTGTCCCTTGAAAGGTGAACTATATTAGAACAGACAGTACCCCAAAGAGCTCCACTCATCTGTACATCAGAATTTTAAAAATGAGAGCCCAAAAGAATGATAACTCCATAAAAACAGGCAATCTGAATTTATTTAAAATATCAGAATTTTCATGTCACTGAGTATTAACACAGAACAACTTGGATTGCATTGAAAGAGTATTAGATAAATTAATGAAGGATAAGGGTATCAATTACTACTATTCACAATGACTATGTCCTACTGAGGCAGGGTGCCTTTGTACATTGGTTTCTGGGACTCACAAGTGTGCTCAGGTCCTGCTTTCAGGCTTCCTATAGGCATCTGGTTTGCCACTGTGAGAACAACATACTAGACTAGATGGGTCATTGGCTTGATACAGCAGGTCTTTTCTGATGTCCGTAGTAAACTGGAATTAGTCTGTAGCTACTACTTTCTTGTGCTGCCCTTATGCCTTTAATATATGCAAAATATAGCAGGTGTTCTGGCACAGACATAATGTGAACATTTCTGTGTGTCAAAAGGTCTGTTTACTGAGTACCCCCCCAACAATACTTTAATAACAGAATAAGCTTAAGCTACGTGATCTCCAATACAACATATTGCTGTTCTTCCTTGCCGTGGTCATTTTATAAAGCACCCTGTGAACCTGCTGTGAACTATGGACTAGACATCATTGTTTCTGAACTTCATTTGTGCCCTATGACTAGATGAGGTGGTCCAATAAACCCATGGAGCTGGTCAACCTCAGTAACAATTGCACTTCTGCTCTTTACTCAGTTGCCCTAAGCAATTAATTGAGAAATAAATAATATTGACTCTCACTCTCCATAGGATTAAGCAATACTTTAGGCGACCTGTAGAAAATTACAGGAAATTATTGTAGTGCCCTTTACCCTGTTAAGCAACCATGTAAAAAATTTTTAAGTATCAAGATCTTAAGTCTGGAGTTTTGCCCATTTTCTGAAAAGGGAGCGAATCACAGTCTGTCCCCTTTGTGGGAGCGACAAACATCATTTGTCATTTTTTAAATGGCTGTTCCCTCTTGTCCCACATAAGTTGTCTGGCCCTAACATATTACAGGAAAGGGAATTTAGATTATGTCCTTCATATTTGCATAGCTACCCTGCTGAAAATGTTTTCCCTGCTGCTCTGTTATTCTCAGCTTTCACCAGACAGCCAAGGAAGAAAACCCCCAGTTTTATATACCTCTGTTCCCCAAGACTTTAGGTATTATAGCTTCAGTGCACAGATCATGTTTAAGACAAATACCTGGGCCTAATCTTTCATGAAGGGTCAAAACACAAGCTGGAAAATTGCTGTCTATATTAGTAAGCATTTTTAGTATTTAATATTCAGTGTTAAAATAAGGTACAGCCAAAAAGTGGGGTGGGTGTGTCCTATACTGTGTATATATCATTAAAATTTGGAGACTGTGAACGGTGAACGGTGAACGGTGAACAAGCTGTGTACACCTTGCAAGCCTGTATGTTGAAGCTTTTACAACCAAGTTAAGAAATTGGGTTTTAATCATGTTCAGTCATGAAAATGCTGGCATGGATTATGTTCCTAATCACTGCCCGTAACTGTTAAGAAAAGGTGTTGTGTGCTTTCTTCTGCTATTACAGTGGGAATTATCAAATTAGCCGTAGAGAGAGTCTCAATGATCCACAGCATTGTGAAAATGCACCTTGCTTAATCACTTTCAGATATGTAATAAACAGCCCTCAGAAAACATTTCAGCCAGTTAAAGAATGCATTAAATCCCTTCCTTGCTCCACATGCTTTCTGTTAACATACTACAAGGTTTTTAATCCAGAATGTTTAACCTGAAGTAATAAAGGCACAGAAAACCTTCACAGTGCAGCACATCTCCCCTCATTAGTTGTGCTCTGGGTGTGCTGGTTGGCTGATCGCAGAGAGATTCAGAGATGTTGCCTTTATCCAGTTATGCTTGTAATGTTCTTTTTATGTGAGGATAATTAAACATGTGCAGTACAATCCTATCTATACATGTCTACTCTGAAGGAACCCCCATTGAGCTCAATAGAACTTATTCCCAGGTATGTGCACATAGGATTTCAGCATACATTGTGATCAATGCCATCTGACACGCACCAATAATTATTCTAGCAAAACTAGTGCAACCTGGTTTTTTAATAAGACTTGGTTGCCAAAATTAGTAGAATTGCATCTCCCAAACTATCTTATACAAGAGGAGGGGGATTTACCCTCTACCCTTTAGACAAATGAGACACAGGAGGTGCTTCCATACTTGAGGTTGTATCCAGCTAAGAACTCAAGTCAGTGTGCCAAGGAAGACCCCTGCTGAAAGCAAACCCTGCTTTGGTAAGGATGGGATGTATGATGTCAGGTGGGCATGGCTTTGGGATAGCAACCTCAAGGGTCAACTGAGGACACTGGTTGGACCTAATTAGGTCTGTGGGCTGGACACTCTTCCCTGTGGTTGTATAGTGTACCAAATGGAGCACACCTGGCCCTGCAACTTAAGTCAAGAAAAAAATAGAAAGAAGTGCCGTACGTTTATTGGGGGCACTATAACACACACACACACACACAAGGTAAAAAGGTAAAGGACCCCTGAACAGTTAAGTCCAGTCAAAGGCAACTATGAGGTTGTAGTGCTCACCTCGCTTTCAGGGTGAGGGAGCCAGTGTTTGTCCACAGACAGCTTTCCAGGTCATGTGGCCAGCAGGACTAAACTGCTTCTGGCACAATGGAACACCGTGACAGAAACCAGAGCACATGGAAACACCGTTAACCTTCCTGCCACAGCAATACCTGCTGTATTTATCTACTTGCACTGGTGTGCTTTCGAACTGCTAGGTTGGCAGGAGCTGGGACAGAGCAACGGGAGCTCACTCCGTTGTGGGGATTCGAACCGCCGACCATCCCACACACACACACACACACACACACACACACACACACACTATTATAAACCATTTATACAGAGTATAATATAATGAAAGCAATCCCCCTTAAAAATCACTTTTATAAAATAGTATAAAGTGGAACAACCAAAATTATACTGAGTACATGAATTTCAGTTTATTTCAGTTTAGAAAGCATTATGCTGCACAAGTGAAAAACTCAAAGCCACCTATACAATTGCTATCCATGACAATAATGTAACCTTATAAAGAAAACAACCAGTTAAATGACCCTAAACAGACAATAGTTCTTTCTTAAGTCCTTTTCCTTGATTTGGAAAAATCCCACAAGCGTCTTAGGCCTAATCATCAGGGGGCAGAGAAAACCACACAGTGTGATCTTTTTATAACATTTTGTAAATCTACCTAAATCTAATGGGATGGGGGAAAAACTCACGCAACAGTTCATATCAGAAAGATGAGACTCTCAACACCATCTGAAGGAAGCAAGGTGAGGAATATTAGCCTGTGCTATATTTAAGACATGCATGTCCTTCCAGATGCCTTTGATTTGGCACAGTGTTTGGAAAGAAGGAGAAGAGCACAGACACTGCAGAATGAGCTGAGCAGCTTGGATGTCTCCAGTACAAATGCACTTTTGGGACCTGGTATTTCCACCCACCGTGATTCTATGGAGCAGTTTGTTCCTTGCTTTTTCCTTGTCTCCTTAGAAATATAAAGCAATGCGCCCCTCGGTCTGCCACTGCCTTATTCCTTCTAAAGACATCAGATGGTATCCAACTAAACAGTTCCACTAGAACAAGCACTTTTGCCTGTGCAATGGAACTTCTTCTCCTCATGTGCCCCTAAATATGTTTTGGATATGTTTTGGACAGCGGCGGGGGGGGGGGAGAGGAAGAGGAATTGCCATTGGGCAGCCAAAAGTGCTTGCACTATTGGAACTGTTTAGTTGGATACTACGGTATGCTTTATATCCAGGAAGGGCAGTAACACAGTAATTCTTCCAATTCTTCCTGGTTTATCATATCTGAGAATCACTTATAAATTTCCAGCCACCAATCACCACTGAGTTTGCTCATAGAACTGCAACATTACACATTTATAGAAGGTACAAAGGAGTAGATGAATCCCAAGCCGGAATTAAGATTGCCGGAAGAAATATCAACAACCTGAGATATGCAGATGACACAACCTTGATGGCAGAAAGTGAAGAGGAATTAAAGAACCTTTTAATGAGGGTGAAAGAGGAGAGCGCAAAATATGGTCTGAAGCTCAACATCAAAAAAAACCAAGATCATGGCCACTGGTCCCATCACCTCCTGGCCAATAGAAGGGGAAGAAATGGAGGCAGTGAGAGATTTTACTTTCTTGGGCTCCTTGATCACTGCAGATGGTGACAGCAGTCACGAAATTAAAAGACACCTGCTTCTTGGGAGAAAAGCAATGACAAACCTAGACAGCATCTTAAAAAGCAGAGACATCACCTTGCCGACAAAGGTCCGTATAGTTAAAGCTATGGTTTTCCCAGTAGTGATGTTTGGAAGTGAGAGCTGGACCATAAAGAAGGCTGATCGCCGAAGAATTGATGCTTTTGAATTATGGTGCTGGAGGAGACTCTTGAGAGTCCCATGGACTGCAAGAAGATCAAACCTATCCATTCTTAAGGAAATCAGCCCTGAGTGCTCACTGGAAGGACAGATCGTGAAGCTGAGGCTCCAATACTTTGGCCACCTCATGAAAAGAGAAGACTCCCTGGAAAAGACCCTGATGTTGGGAAAGATTGAGGGCACTAGGAGAAGGGGACGACAGAGGACGAGATGGTTGGACAGTGTTCTCGAAGCTACGAACATGAGTTTGACCAAACTGCGGGAGGCAGTGGAAGACAGGAGTGCCTGGCGTGCTCTGGTCCATGGGGTCACAAAGAGTCAGACACGACTAAACAACAACAAATGAGTAAGTTCCAAGACTCAAAATATTTACTGGAATCCAGTGCACACCTCCACTGCATATACAACATGCAAGTAGACAGCCCCTTTATCAGGGGTAGGCAACCTAAGGCTCGTGGGCCGGATGCAGCCCAATCGCCTTCTCAATCTGGCCCGTGGATGGTCTGGGAATCAGCGTGTTTTTACATGAGTAGAATGTGTGCTTTTATTTAAAATGCATCTCTGGTTATTTGTGAGGCAGAGGAATTTGTTCATCCCCCCCCCCCCCAAATATAGTCTGGCCCACCACATGCTCTGAGGAATGGTTGCTCACTCCTGCTCTATATAAACAATTGACATCATAATTCTAGAATGTCAACTAGGCGAAATTGTTCAACAGAAATCTAATTTGATAGGTAATAATCAGTAATAATTGTACCATAAATGACCCCATGCCCTCCCTAATCTCTGTGGGTAGTTTTGGCAGTTTCCTTACTTATCTCTTGCAGCTCCCCTGAATTTAGGGAAGAGGGGCTGGCAATTAGATAAGCTTGCTTTTAAAAGCAAACCAACCCAATTCACATTTTCTGTAACAATACATGAACAAAAACAGAACCATCCTTCAAAACTCTTATTTGAATTTCAAAATGCTTTCCTCCAGCCAAGTAAAGAGTACAAAAACATGACCACCACCATATGCTAGGATAATGTTGGCATCTGTCTGTCTTGAGTGTTAGCAGCACTGAAGTGACCTCCCCAGGACGCAAGTCTGAACAGTGTGTATGGAGCTCCTGGGCTCCCCAGATGACACAACCCCCTTCTCGGCCTCACTAAAGTGGTCCAAAGTAAAGTAGAGCAATACATTTGGCACCAGCTTGGGTGCAGGAGTTGCCAAAAGGCACCATCCAACCATCTTAGGGACTCCACTCAATATTTGCTTTCCTTCTGCTAGATGGGTCCCATCTGTTCCTCACTTCTCTCTACAGCACATACAAAAATCACCTTCTTTACTGTTCTGCCTGCCCAGAGACTGTCTTTGCATTGCAGAGGGAGTCCCCATCTCACCAAGGGTTTGATACCCATTGGCTACCCTCATGTGGTTTTGCCATCCAGTCAAAACATGTTATATTCATGAAAATAACATACAAAAATGTATTATATTAGGGGAAATTAGTTTGCAAAAATGTGTATAGTGGGAGAAATTCACACTAAAATGCCGATGAATTTTTGTGAGGATTTCTCTTTAAAAAATCATTAACTGATGGGGAGATACTGAGAACTAAACTTAAGATTGAAAAATGAGAAGCTTGAATAAATGAAAATGACAAATTCGCCCATCCCTACAGTGAAATTAACTCTCCCTGCAGTGAATAAGGCTGATTCTTGTTGCTTTTATTAACCTAGCAGCAAACATGGCTTGTAGTTTATGGATTAGAAGTTCCAGTGCCAGGCCTTATTGTTGCTTACTTGGCTCCTTATCCCTGATCTCTCGCTGCTCCACTGCAAAGCCATCTTGTCTCTTTGAATACAGTGGCCTGTCAAGAAGCACTCATTATGCAAAATGTGACACCAATTTCTCTCACATATGCTGCTGTCAACAAGCCCAGGGGAGTGTGGAGTCCCTGTTTCTCCCTTTTGTTCATTATGCTTTTTGATGCACCATGGCTAATGGCTTGTGAACATTCTTGTGTTGAGCGCTGGGTGCCTTTAGCAGAATTCCTGCATTTGGCAGAGGAGGAGATGGGCAGCTGCTGGGTTCTGTTACACCATCTGGATGGCTCTTTTTTTCCTGGACCCGGCAGGGACAGGAGATTGTAAATCTTGACTTGCCACTTTTCAAAGGGTTAACAAAAGAATTAAGGAGCTGCATTAGCATCAGAGAAGGAGGGCAGCTCAGCTACCATGGCTTACATATGTAGGGTGTTGAGAGATATTTGTCACTGTGCAGTTGAGGCAGCCAAGGAGAAGGACAATGAAGAGTGTTACGGAAGCAGAGAAAATTATCTTTAGGGAATTTAGAGTTGGGAACACAAATAAGCATTTTAAAGAGATGATAGTCACTCACAACATATTCTTGTTTTACCAATGATGTTGTGATATTCCTTAGCCTCAGTAGATTATAATTTGGCAACATTTATGTTTTGTTTGATTCCTAGGCCATGCCTGCTTCTCCACATATCCCAACATCAATTGCCCATATGTCCAATGTGTCAAATCTGCAGATGATTTATGCAATGTGCCCTGTGCCAGGCGCCAGTTTTACTGTCTTCCATTGTCACTGAGGAGGTGGAGAAAAAAGAGGAAGAGATGATGGGCTTCTCTGGGTCTCTGTTTGACCTTTGATGACTATATTTTCATGCCTACCATGTTTTTGCAGGATTAATGACCTCTGTCTGAGGATAGGATCCCAACTAATGCTGAGTCTCCCACCATATCATGAATTCACTCAGCTTCCTTTCTTGGGATGGCCAACTCTTCCCAGTGTAATGTTGGCTGTGGGAGTGGCCTTCTACCCCCACCCCCAGCCAATCACTACCTAGCAGTCATAGCTTAGAGGACAGGTTGGCATGGTTATTGTATGTTCCAAGGATTCCACAGGCAGGAATGGGAGACATGATTTAGATTTGTTGTCTGATGGTTTTAAGTATTGCATTAGATATTGTTAGCTCTCCTGAGCAAGGTATGGCAGAATGCTTACACTATGGATCTTTGCCAATCATTTATAAGCTTGCAAATACTACACTGAAGTCTTTTCTTTTCTGAGAGACTCCTTCAGCATAAGGAACAGGCTTTTGGGAGGCTAAAGGCAATGCCTGAACGTTGTCAAGTTTATGACACAGAAGCAAAGTAAACTCTGGAGTGTTTACCAAAGACATCTTCTTTTCAGAGCGCTTATTATGTTTATTCTTCTTTCCCGTACTCAGTTATGTTAACAGGGGTCTATAATTATCAACTATCATTTACATGGGGAGATTGATTAGCACAATTAGTCACTGAAAGGTAATTTTCATCACCAAATACTATATGGTTTCTTTTCAGCTCTTGATTTGTGCTTCCACTTGGTTATAGGGCAGATTCAGCTCTGCAGCAAAATGTTGTTCCTAGGACAAAATGCCTATCTAAATATAGTAATCGTTATGCATATATGTGTGATAATCTGGGTGCGTATTTATATATGTAATTTAAAGGAACTTTATGAGTTCATCAGTCACCGCTACGCTAATCAGGAGAAAGCATTAGATATGATTAATAAAAACTAATTTGCATCTGCAATTAAAAAGGTGACTTCAGTTCTCCATTTTTATATATGGATTTCATCCTACCTGCTCCAACGTTGGAATTATTTGAAATAATAATTACCCTTGAAAATCCTCTTGGATTTCTGAGAAAACCTCCATATCTATATTTACACACATACATCAAATTCCAAAAGGAGGTTCTGCCGATGCAATAGGGAGGTGATACGACCACACTTGTAAATCACACCATTGGTCTAGCACAGCCTCACAACCCCTCAGTTTAAAGGGGAAAAGCTTAAGAACTGCCTGTGTTGCATCAGACAATGATTCATTGCATCAAGCATTCCGCCTACAACAAAGGCCAGCTAGACACTTCTGAAAAGTCCGTAACAAAATAGACATACCCAGTTCATGCTTTTTACCCCCAGGAGAAAAGAGAAGGGCTCATTAATAGAACCAAATGTGGCCATGTACTTTGAAAGTTGGATATACAGCTGAGATCCTTAGAGAGAATTCCTACCTCTGCCATGCCATCTTCAGCTATCTTTCCATCTCACAAAAGTTAAGCTATCCTGACATACCATGTAATGCTGCCATGAGGATGAACCCCAAAAGCCATCGGAAATTAAAAGCAGACATTCTGCCACATTCTCTGGCCATTTGTTCTAGATTATTGTAAGGTGCTCGAGGGGAGGCATTTATCGATTTTTGCTTCACCAGCAACATCCCCTTGTGTGCATCGATTATGCCAGTCTTTGAAAAATTAATGACTGGACACCTGGAGTGCTTATCCCACCCTGTAAGCCATTGGCAGAGAACACCCCTCTGGCAATTACCTCAGAAATTAGTCTTCATTATTCGTTCGTTCATTCAAAAACATTTATACGCTACTTTCCTCAATATGAAGTCAGTTGACATAAAAAGCACAAAACAACTGCAAGCCACAGTTAACATAAAGCATGGTGGTCAGCAATAAAGTTGAGCAACAAAAAGAATTAATCAAATCCATATCTAAAACCTACTCAGAAACACACACACACACATTCTATAATTGTTTCATGAATACCCTACAGAGGTCATCACATAGTCTTGGAGAATTAACACACAAACCAGCCGTTGGATATTTTACTTCATGTAACATAAATACCCAGAACAGGGATCCGATAACACCACCAGTGGAAGGAGATAATCATACAGGAAGAGGTAGTGTCCCAATCCATAAATGATTTTAAAGTATTGGTCCCAGTCCATAAATGATTTTAAAGTATATACATTGCATATATAAATTGCACAGATAAATTATTACTAAGGTTTCCTATGTTCTTGCTCCTCTTTTCACTTCTATACTGTCTGCAGCTTCTAAGTTGTCAACAGGGCCGGCCCTAAGGCAAGGCTGGGTGGCGCAATGCGCCAGGGCGCCGGGCCGCCAGGGGGATGCCGCGCTGCTGCGCCTGCCAGACAGCCATGCTGGAAAACGGGGCGGGGGGGGGCACCGGAGGGATCTTCGCACCATGGTTCCAGGGTGCCAGATATGCTTAAGACGGCCCTGGTTGTCAAGAAGGGTAGCCCTACACAGGGTGTTTATAGAAATCATCTCTAAAACCCCATGTAAATTTCCTAGCATTCTGAACTCCTACAGGCTCTATAAGTCTCTGGCTTTGGACCATTCCAACTGATCCTCCCCACTTGCCTTTGCAATCATATTGTGGAGGCACATATGGAAACATAAATGCTCAAGGGACTACCAGTATTTGGGTGGCGTGTGTGCTCTGGTACAGAGATGTTTGATTTCTGCACTCTTGAGAATTACTAGACTCTCCGGGGCTAAACAGTCCAACCACCTTCTGGATGCATAGGCTTCATAATAAAGTTGACATAACCAGCAGCATAATAAGCTTCACAGGTACAGAGCGTGCAAAATATCACACTGATAGTGATGCAGATGTTTCAGAGAGATCTAAAGCAAGAGCTTACATGTCCAATGTGAGCTTTCAGTCTGCATTAATCCTTGTGTGGTGCTTGGCTGCATGAGCATCAGCGCAAACTATCAGTATGTTCATGGTGAGTCCTTGCAGGAAAGAAAGACTACGTAGCTAAAAATAAGTCCAAAAGTGATGTGTGAGAATTGGCTCTGAATTATTCGTGGGCTGCAACCCAGGTCCAATCCTCATCACAGTTACATGGGAGTGAATCCCAGCAAGTCTAATGGGATACTTTTTGGCCCAAGTGCCATGGAATACATTACTTGCTGTTAATTGTTTTCTGAGATAGTGGGGTGACATCAACAGCAGTGCTTATGAGAAGTGTCGGGATTGCATACTAATAAAATGAGAAGTGATAGGAGTCCTCCCCCCCCCCGCTACGGTTTTGTTAGCAATTACAGTACCTTGCAGTCAAAAATTAATTAGCACAGCTTATTTTGTTGACATCTTTTGTGCTACTTAAAAAAAAAAACACCACCTGACTGCTGAACTAGAAAATATCTTTAAATACAACAGTGCAGTCACCAAAATGGAGCACTGACTCTGAGCTAACTAAGAATTTATCTAACTTGGTTTCCAACAAAACAGCTCGAATAACGGTGATAGGATCTTTCTGTTTTTCCTTTCCTAACGGCTTTTACAGATTATTTTATTCTGGAATTTTTTAAAACATTCTTACCTTGACTTTCAAATTATTCCTCATTATATGTCAAAATTATGCTACTCAATTAACTTAACCTCTTATTTATAACTAAATTTTTGCAGATATCTCAGGTGAGGGACAGACTTTGTATTTCTATGCAGAGCTATGTTACTGGAACAAGTACAATTTGCACTAACGTTCAACAGCTCTAAGAATATAAAGATGATATTGTCATAATGGATCAAAAGAACTATCTAATTTGTCAACTATTTAACAATAAAAGCTGGGGTGATCACCTCAAATGATGAGGCGAATATTATTTATTGAAATGCTCTTCTAACTGACCTATCTGGAGGGTTTACAGAGCTCAGCCTCATCCCCCAACAGGGGGCATAAGAAGCTAGATCACTTTGCCAAATAAGGATACCATGGATTTTGTGCTCCTGTGCTTCTATCAAAACTAAAATCATTTTGCATTAAGAAAAATGATGGGGAAATACACCGGGAATTGTGGGATAACAATTGCTTGATGTGACATCATAAAACCTCCCTGCACACAGATGAGAATTAATGTTCAATAAACAACCAATGCCATTTAACTTCCCTGCAAACTTTCTGCAAACAAATCAGTATCAGTGTTCAATAAACAGGTTATCTGTAAGTGATCAGAGTTTGAAATGTTTGACTTGTACCCAAGACTGCCAATGAAACTTGAATACGTGAAAAAGAAATGTTCCATCAGAGTTTGCATTAACTTTCTAAATTCTATGGAGAGCATGCGAATTGATTTTCTGCAGAACACACAAAATAAATATGTACAATTAAATGTCTTTGGGAATGTCTAAAACTAATAGAGAACTGGTAACAAAAGGAGAAAGAGATTCATTGAATAAGCTTGTCTGTCAGTGCAGTGGCAAAATCAGATTTGCAGCAGCACAGCTGAAAAATGTGCCATGGTTCCTCTTTTTATATTGTGTCTGTCTTCAGCTTTAAGAAATGAGGTCTTGGTCTGCTTTAACTGAGACTCCTGCCCAGCTAATATAAAATCCGTAATACACAGTGAAGCAGAAAATAGAATCTAGATTGCCTCCTTTGGTCTGGAGATGTGCAAAATTTCATTGAAAAAAAGACATACTTGAAACGGGTCTCCAAACTGCAAACAACAAGGTTAGCTTCCAAAGTGGAACTGAGAATTGAAATGCTGTTTCTAGCACACCGGCAAAAGGAACATGTTTTCTTAAACAGTAAGATCAAAATCCTCTTCAGTAATGAGTATCGGAATACTATTGAAAAGCTGGCAGTGGGCCAGTATAGAATATAATCTCATTTGTATGGGTAGCCTAGGAAACTTTCAATATCTACAGATGAACAGGGAGATTTATTTATTTTATAGTCATGTAAATTGGTATGAAAGGCTCATAATATTTGGCATACAGGGTTGAGTGGTGCAGTTGGGTAATATTAGCCTCTGGACATAATGGGTGTTTCTTTAAGAAGGAATGTGTATCACTTCACTTACTGAAAAAGGTGGTTCACCAGCTCTACTGCTCATTTTTATTGAGTGGGACCCTGGACTTCTGCCTCAATGTCCTGCCCTGAGGGTACCATTGACAGTGCTGGAAGAAGGAGACAACTCATCTGGTCATCCTAGTCAGTGGTGTGGCATGGGGAGAGACGGGGGTGGTTGCCCCAGATGCAAAATTGTTAGGGGCACAACAATTCAACACCCAGTGCTTCCTCAATACAGCTGTGTGCTCCTGTTGAAAGCAGCTTTCCCATGCAAACTAGGAAATGACCTCCCCGGACAACAGAATGACTCTTCTTTTCTTATTCCTATGGCTGCAATCACCTTGGTGTTGCGGGTGCCATTAGGCAGTCAAATGTGCATGCGTACTCTGCTCGTTCGCTTTTGTGCAGCCCTGGGTGCTGGCAACCCACGCTACGTCACTGATCCTAGTACATGACTAATGAAAAGCTCATCCAATCATGGATATGCTCCAGCATATTCCTTCTTCCCTTCCACAGCTATATGCGACCCAACTGCCTGACATAAGAAGGGCCACAGCTCTGTGGCAGCAGCGGAGGAGGAGGAGGAGGAGGAGGAGGAGGAGGAGGAGGAGTTTGGATTTGATATCCCGCTTTATCACTACCCGAAGGAGTCTCAAAGCGGCTAACATTCTCCTTTCCCTTCCTCCCCCACAACAAACACTCTGTTAGGTGAGTGGGGCTGAGAGACTTCAAAGAAGTGGGACTAGCCCAAGGTCACCCAGCAGCTGCATGTGGAGGAGCGGAGATGTGAACCCGGTTCAACAGATTACAAGTCCGCTGCTCTCTGGATCTCTGGTTTTTGGTTCTCAGATGATTTTGGGTTCAGGTTCTAGCATCTCCAGGTAGGGCTGGAGATGTTCATTGTCTGAAACTCTGAAGAGCTGCTGCCTGTCATTGTAGACACTCCTGAGGTACATGGACCAACAATCTGAGTCAATACAAGGCAGTTTTCTACCACTGTGCTCTTGGGGTGGGGAGCAGCATTGACCCATGTGTGTGGTGTGCTTACTTCTGCTCCTGGCACGTTTATCACATCGGTTTATGATGTTCTGATGTTCCAGTGGGATGTCCTGATGTTCCACAAAACTAATATTAAAAATCCCAGTGTTTCTTCTAATATGCCTTGCTAAGTTGCTGCCGAGAAATGAGTGTAGGACTCATTTGCTGCCACAAGGATAGATTCTCTGGTGTGCTTCCCTACAGTTGGAGAGTAATTGTGACGTAAAATATATTCCAGTAAATACAATCTCTCATGTTTTTGAATTTCAGGCCAAATAAGCAATTTTTAGCTGTCTTGGTTTTGGGCATTAAAGATTAATACATCTAATATAATTTGCGTATAAGCAAGCCATTTTTCAACATGCACACCAAATTGGATCATCTGATTTATTCTGGATATAGCAAGGTTATTGCAGTCATGTTAAACCCCATTGCCTTGGGAATGGAATTGAGCGGGTGGGACAGGCCATAGCTTAACAGAATAGAAATACCTTCTGCTGGTCTATCTGGTGGTTGCAAGTGACAATTTTACCATATCAAAACAGTCCTCTAAAGGCAAAGCTATTAATCTTTACTGGATTATAAAGGGAGCATGTATTTGATTCTGAGACAGCCTAGATGGGAATGGTGGTCCATCCGGGTCACAAGTTGCACATGTTCTCACTACTTCAAACAGTTTGATCCTGCATCCAACAAGCCCTATGTTGCAGGGTTGGGAAAATAAATGTTTACCACATGTTGGAATCAAGTAGACATAAACTGATAGCTCCTTTTTCAAAAATGCTGATTTGACAGCTTTCAAGTGCAGATCCTCTAAGCAAACTTTCTTCTCACTAGTTTCTTGCCATCATATTGCACCTCCTTAGCTCCAGGTGACCTTCATGCTGTTCCAAATGCCATCTACTCTGCCCTTGCTGTTTATTTGCCTTCATGCCTTGCCAGATTTAAAGATTTTCTGTTCTTCTCTTCTCTCTCAGCTCATGATCCCAATGTTAAAAAAAGAAATCCTAATATGAGGATAGTTTCACTGCTTTGTTCTTAGATGCTTCCTCGACCCCCAATTTTTATCTGTGCAATTTGATACGATGCCTCTTTTTCTGCTGCCAAAAAATCATATTGCTTTGTCTTTATGGTTTTTACACTCTGGAGTTACAGCTTTCATTAGTGCATGATCGGGGCTTATGGAAGATGAATTGACAAGCCAGTTCCCTTGTGTTTTCAACTGTCCCATTATCTCTTATTAATTCTTGTATAAGGTCTCATACATGCAATGTTCAGCAAGACTGTTATAAAATGTTCAGCTGCTTCCCCTCATTAACAACACACCCTATTAAAGGTTGCCCTTAAATGTGACCTGTATAATATTATGTCTCCCTATAAAGTTGCCATCAAAAGCATTTTTTCTCCATCTGGGGCATAATCTCTCTGTTTCATTTTAGTGAGAAGTGACGTGTCAGGTATGATCAGCATTATCACTGGAGTCTGACGTTAGCACATTTATGTAATGTTCCTGTGATTTATTGCATGGGGTGGGGAAATATTTCGAGTCTTTGTATAGTTTTAGTTCTGTTGTGTGCTTAAAAATACTCTGTTACAGCTGAGTTGCAAATCCACATATCCCGGGACAATTCTATTGATTGCTATAGAACTACAGTGGTACCTCTGGTTAAGAACTTAATTCGTTCCGGAGGTCCGTTCTTAACCTGAAACTGTTTTTAACCTGAAGCACCACTTTAGCTAATGGGGACTCCCGCTGCTGCTGCACTGCTGCCGCCGCACGATTTCTGTTCTCATCCTGAAGTAAAGTTCTTAACCCGAGGTACTATTTCTGGGTTAGCAGAGTCTCTAACTTGAAGCGTCTGTAACCCGAGGTACCACTGTAATCTGAAATAAGTGGTGATTGCCTCTGGTGGTAAAGCAGAACCATTTCTGCACTTTGTTCTCGTACCTGTTGGTGGACCTCATTATAGCCCCCATGACAGTCACTCCCCATGGACTATGATCTCACTTCAAAGCATGCCTAAAACTCACCTGCTGCAGCTGCATTTTGCACAGGGAATATCAGTAGTGATTGGGTTTGCTGTCTTTCTGGGTAACTTGTCCGCCATATTGATCTGCTCATTGATGAATTCCTGGCAAGCTTCTGAGGAATCCTAGGGCTCACCAGGGTACAGTTTGAAAACCATTGGCTTACTATACCATTCATCTCCCATAAGGAACCAAATAGGCTTTCATTGATGCATTTATTATTATATTGCTTTTTAATTATTTATAATGTGCGTAGGGCTGACTTTTAGGGTCAAACCCAAGGCAGCTTTCAACACATAAATTCACAATTTGAAATCAATACTGTACGAGTTTGAAACCATAAAACATAAAAAACCTATTAAAAATAAAACCAAAATACAAGGATTCAGTCTAGTAAGTAAATCAGATATTAGCACTGTTCATATACACAACAGACTAATAAGATCTGCATTCAAGAAAAGGCTGTTTACAAGTTGGTCTTTAGAATCTGATGCATTTCAACTAGAACAGAGTTCCAAAGGTGTGAGGTCATAGTTAAAAAGGGCTATGTCTCTTTCCCACCTGTGGGCACGCAAGCTGAGGCTCGTCTCAAAGTATGGGCAAACTGGTATAGATGAAGGTGGAAAGTAGTTTTGCTTGATGCTTTTTAAACATGATGTTTGGCTGCCAAGTCTCACCAAGCCCACTGACCATTACCCCTACCTTCTGATCTGTGTGGGTACAAGTGATACTGCCAGACACAGCCTTCAATACATTGCAAGGGACTATGAGACTCCGGGTAGAAAGCTGAAGGACCTTGGTTATTGCCCAGGAAGAGAAAGGAAAACACCGGAAGTAAACAGATCATATCAATAGGAAAGATTTGGCTTCCTGGACCACTGTCTCCACTTCCACAAAGAAAAACTTTTGGCAAGAGATGGGTTTCAGCTCACAGCGGCCAGCAAGAATGTGTTTACTAAGAAGAGAAGACTGAGGGGTGATATGATAGCTACTTTCAAATAGTTGAAGGACTGTCACATGGAACATGGAGCAAAGAACACCAAAGGTTGAAATAATTTTCACTAAACATAAAAAAAAAATTAATTATAATTTGTATTTCAGTTTTACTTGAGACATTATAGTTAAAAAAGATATTTTGATTATATAGAAATGACATTTTCCTGGGTGTAAATGATAAATTATTAAAACTTCACACTTCCTTTTCAGTGGTGTTACTGAATTTACACATCCCAAGTGTTCAGGGGGGGTGGGTTGGGGCAGGATACGAAACTGGTGGGAAACTCAGGAATAATTGCATATGTCTATGCACATGCACATGTGCAATTCGGCTACCTTCAACACCTCAGGCACTTTAAAATGCTGTCTGACACTCCTTTTTAAAAAGTGTTGCCTTCTTTCAAAAAACAGAAAAAGAGAAGAAACGAGAATGAAAAAAGGAAACCTTACTGAATCAGATCAGTGGTCCATATACATAATATCTTCCTCATTTTATCTGCCAGCTCTAGATCCTTTAAGGAAATGTATAAAAGTTCAAGGTACTAATTTATTTTGTTGTGTAACCTTTTGAAAAAAAAAGATTTTAGAGAACAACATCCATAGAAACAAAATAAGGGTGCATTAATAAAAATGCACAAGAACATCCCTTCAGCATATTTTCTTTTCTCCTTAAGTTGCAAAGTAAAGTCTTCAAAATAAAAAATAAAAATATAAGACAGGTTAATGAGGTGGAACTGGAGAGAGGGAAGGGGGGAAAAACTACTGGGGGAAGAAATATATGTTATCTGAGGAAATGCCAGAGAGCAGAGTGCCAGATTCAATTAAAGTATTCTAATTTTCCTCATTTCTAAAATACAGTCCATACTCTGGTTGCCAATAAAGACAAATGTGAGGATGTGTAATAATTTGCAATGCAGGGAAGATGCAAAAGGATTAATCTGTTTCTGCTCTCCCAATCCCAGTGGGTAGCTGGTCCCCACTGGGTTTTGTAGGGCAGAAAGCAGAGTAACCAACAATAGGTGGAGCCAGAGCCACAAACAGGCAAGCCAGCTAATTCTAGTTTCATCCCCATCCTCCTCCTTGCTGATTTCTACAAGGGCAACACAGGCAGTGCCACCCCCGGAATGGATTTAAGCAGGAAGGGAGGCAGGCAGAGAGTTCTGAGGTTTTCGCAGATGGCACATGCCCTGGGTGAAAATAGTAGGGCAGGGCGGGGAAACCTTTTGCACTGGCACTAATCCTTGTGCTAGCACAACTGCTTAGTTGAAAACTATTCCAGGAAACTATGATTGGTGGAAGGGACGAGTATTGTCAAGTCTCCCTATCCTATCTATAGATGTGCACATGCACAAAAAGAAACATGTAATATTTGCCTATTCTCAAGAATGTTTCTCTGACTATATGCATTTCAGGATTACACAAATGGGGGAAAAACAAGTGAGAAGATTGTTGAAGAAACAAATTCCTAGCAGTCGTCTGCTATGCAGCATCAGTATATGGGGGTGGGGTGGTCTTAAACAGGATTGATATAAAAAGAAGCAGTTAGAGAAGAGACCTTCTAATGGTTTAATAAAAGCTAAGTCTACCTGAACTTAGCTGGCCATCAATACTTTTTATTAGTCTGTCCCATTCCATGTGATGAAATGAATGTCACATGATATAAATTCATTTTAAGAAAACTATAGCCTCCTTTCTGGGCTTGTAGCTTGTAATTTTAAGTAAGCCCACCATGGCCTATCCTGTGGGCCCATAAAAAGTTCCTAAGTATCTGATCAATCCTAATGAAGTATTTATGTGGAATTATCACTAGCAAGCTCAAATACCATGGATTATATATGGAAGAATGGCCACTTTAATAATGTTTATCCATCCCCAGAGTGAAATTTGCAAGGCCTGCAACTTCTGTTCATGTCAGACTGACTCTTAATTTCATTTGTCCCCTCTGGTTCTCATCTGAAGCAAATCAATAACAAATACACCATATTCTCTTTTTTTACAAGCTAGTAATAGGTTTATCTACTCCTGTTTACTCCCCATCAGTGTGGCATCTCTCTCTCTCTCCCTCTCTCTTTTTCTCTCTCTCTCTCTCACTGGAATCCTGATCCTTTTAGATTTGTACAGATGGAATTCCATATTAATGAATGTTTGCTATTTACTGAGGGTTGATTCATGTCTTGTCTCTTGAAAACATTCAAATGACATTGCTGATCCCAGTAGAACACACACTCAATTTGTGTGACTTGGTACCTCCATGTGAAGGCTGCATGTGGAACTACCATGATTTGGACAACTGAGATAACTCAGAAGAATCGAAGAGTCTGAAACCCAATTGGATCACAGTGCAGAGCTAGCTAACAACCCTGGCAACTGGCCATGCTGGCTACGGCTTTAGAGTCAAACAAAATCTGGAGGACACCACATCGTCTACTCTTGCTAGAGTGGAACAGAAGACATTAATACTTTCTTCTTCACAGTTCTTTCTAGAACTTGGTGTAAATGGCTTTTAGAAATTCTCCACCCTATTTGTGGACAGGGAAAAGGCGGGGAGAGTAGACCAATTCATCTATATTTTTCTATGGGGAGGATAAATTCTTCAACAATTTGCTGGGGACCGAGCTCACTCTTTGTTTTCTTTTTCCTTAGGGGGAAAAAAGGGTTGACACCATCAGCCAGCATTTTGCACCTTTCACAGTGTTCCAAACTTAGCATTGCTCCAGGGCATTGTGGGTGTAGAATGGCAGCTGTCAAAAACAAACAAATTAAGCAGAGAATATTTGAATGAAATTCTGCAAAATTCTGTATTTTTCCAGGTTTCACTTTTTAAAAAATATAAAAAAAATTCACTGAAAACTCTTTTCAGAAATGGTGGCTCAGATCTAGCTAATACTTGTTGTTACATTCAGTAAGCCTTTGAAATAAGATAGACTAACAAATACTGTATAGGACTTTCTCGATGACCAAACACTGCTAGAAACAGATGCATATTTCTGGTGTACCTTTCCTTGTGCAGCTGAGCTAAGGATCAGATATTGTCAGCCAGGCGTGATTTTTCTGCAGCCTGTAGAAATACAAAATTTCATGGATTCTCTCTCATTCTGTTCTTTACCAGTAATGATGGAAATGAGGTCATTGTCAATCATTCACTGCAGACCGAAAACTAAAGGAAATCTTACATGCCCTATGGTTTTTTAACTCATTAGGACAGAGTACAGTTGGGGGGAGCTTTGATGTTTCACTATATCCCTCTGTTTCCTTCATATGCAGGTCCACTCGGTCAAAAAAGCAATGAAAAGAATGAAGGAATTTTGTCTTTAATCCATCATATAGCCTATAACATTTTCTTTCATTTAGTGATTGCTGTAACCTCTGAAAACCACACTTCTGAAAACTGCTTAGTCACACTGTTAGCCTACTGCTCTCTTCATTGGATAACAGGATTTTTCTTGTATATACTAGATGTTACTGGCACTATAGTTAATGAACGTAAGGTTCTTTGACAGCTATGTGCAGCTGCACTGTAATAATAAGATTCCTGCTCATTTGAAAGAACGATGAATGGGGTGCTTGGCAGAGGGGCCCTGAACTTAATAAAAAAGAATATTATACATTTGTTACTGAACTTCTCATAGCTATAATTGTAAGACTGTGGGGTTGATCTTCAGCTGCGGCATAAGCTTTCGTGAACCAGAGCTATTAACACAGTAGTCCAAGTCCAAGGTAGTCCAAGTATGGACAAGTTGCCATTCTGCGCTTCTTTGGAGAAATGTATGGGGTTTAATACAATATTAATAATATCCTGTAGCCTTCCAGATGCCATCATCTTTGATTATTGGCCATGCTGGCTAGGGCGGAGGGAGTTAGAGCCCAGAACATCTGGAGGGCTACAGGTTGCCTATTTGTGTAGAGCCTAAGGTAAAACTTTTCACCTGATAACAAGAGCCTGGTAGTGTCATCTTGCACACAGACCATAGTCCAGCGACTACTCCTATTGGCTCAAACATAGAATCACAGAATTGTAGAGTTGGAAGAGATCCCAAGGGTAATCCAACCCCCTGCAATGCAGGAATCACAGCTAAAGGATCCCTGACAGATGGCCATTCAACCTGTGCTTTAAAAATTCTAGCGAAGGAGAGTCTACCACCATTGAGAAGAGGTGGAGTGCAGTGTACTCCAAAGAATTGTTACATACTACCTCCAGGTGGCGCTGTGGGTTAAACCACTGAGCCTAGGGCCTGCTGATCAGAAGGTCGGCAGTTCGAATCCCTGTGACGGGGTGAGCTCCCGTTGCTCGGTCCCAGCTCCTGCCAACCAACCTAGCAGTTCGAAAGCACGTCAAAATGCAAGTAGATAAATAGGAACCGCTACAGCGGGAAGGTAAACGGCGTTTCCATGTGCTGCTCTGGTTCGCCAGAGGTGGCTTTGTCATGCTGGCCACATGACCTGGAAGCTATACGCCGGCTCCCTTGGCCAATAATGCGAGATGAGCGTCGCAACCCCAGAGTCGGTCACGACTGGACCTAATGGTCAGGGGTCCCCTTTCCTTTACCTTTACCTCTGCTGTGAACATTAGATGGGGAAAGACTATGTGTGGAAGTGTATCTTTTATCATTTCCTTTATAAAAGAAGTGGCTGGAATACGAGGGTAGAACCATGGAATGAGTCTGGGGATGCAGGAATGTGGTTGCAGATCTTGGGTTTCTATTTTTGTCTTGTAAAACCACTCCTTCCAGTAATGACATTTTAACAAAGTGCTGACTTCGAATGGCATTGACTGGAACCACCATCCAACTAGAAGGATTAGGAGGCACTATCTTTATGGGCCTAAAAGGAACTTCAGGTAAGCTGGTTGCTTTTCAGAGACTGCGTCATCTGTAGCAATTGGCACAACAAATGAATCCAAGGTCCCATAAACAAGCAAAAAAATATGAAAATAACAAAACAGCAGCAACAACATCAATTCCGCCAGTAACAAATGGATTCTTGTTCCAGCTTGCTTCCAGGCACGCGTGAAGTCTCAAACTATGAGTGAATTAACACACTCCGTCAGCCATACAAACAGAAACAATCTGAGGAAAAGATTCCAAGATTCAATGTGAACAGAATTCTAACAGGCAACAAAGAGCAAAATTAAGCCAGTTCCTCAAGTGCATTGGCTTGGAGGGTTCGTGGTGACTCACTTGGCTGCGCGGGGTAATATAATGTCAGTAGATAATAAAGAGTCCTCATAATCACGAGCGCCTTCTCTTTGCTGCAGGATAAATGCATCAGCACTTGCTGCCCATCATCTCTGTTTCTCAGATAACCGTCATTTTCACAATGTATAGCATCTTAATCAACTGCTGCCTTCCACTGCGCTGTGCATTATACACTTGTCTCATTCTGGCAGGGACTAGATAAAAACACTTCAAGTTTAGGATCGATCCAGAGCAGCATCTGCCTATGTCCCCCACTGGTCTATAATGGTGGCTGAGGATTGTAAATATCAGGCATCAGCTACGCAGATCAGGAAAGGTTAAAGCTAAACTCACAGCGACAAGGAATTAACTGAACAAAGGAATTAACTGGACCAGTTTTCAGCTGCAGGCTAGGCTGTTGCTTCATTTGCACTGGTTTCTTCTCTGAAGGAAGATCTCCTAGCCTGTAGAGACACCTCCTTCAGGAAATACAACTCCTGTTCTATATGGCTGTTTACAAAAATTATAGACTGGAATTTTCAGAGAGGGAAATGATGGAGAAGCGCAATCTTCATTAACACTGGGCAAGTTTGGAGAAGAGGAGCTACTGCCCAGAGCTGAAGGTGGTGGTGGGGCAGATTTTTGATGTGCCAGCCATGGATCTTAAAGCCTCTAGCACTCTATCCCCATAAAGGCTATTTCAGAGCTTTGTACTGGCTACCACAAGTGGGAGACCTGTCACCAGTAGCTTTCTGCCTACTCGGGGGGAGCACAGGCCTCCACCATAGTGAACCCCAACCCCTGGTGGTCCTCTCCACCAGCAGAGGCCACTGTGCAGAATCCTGTCCCCCAACCCACACCATGCCATCCATCGGCATTGGGAGTTGGGGTTGCAGCCTGGATTCCCCCCCCCCTCTTATGCTACCTCAGTTGTTAAAGGGATGCACAGATGAGATTATTATCTACTCAACTAAGAAAGGTTTATTGCTACTGCTATTAGTTATTCCCCTTTCCAAAATAGCCAGGGGAAGCATTAAACCTTTACTGTGGACATCTTTGTAGCCTGGGATTATTGTTTATATTATAGCTGGGCCCAAGAATATATTTTATCATTTTATAATTCCTTCCTCATTTTCTAATTATATTTTCATGTTGTAATTAATAATTATCATCAGGTGGAATGAATGCTAAGATTAGCCCAGCAGTCTGGTAGGCTTATGGATCAATGTCTTGTAACATACTAATTGAAATTTTACGAGACAGTAAATAAACCCATGCCCTTATTTTCTTTCTTTCAACCTTCAATTTTTAAGTAGCATTTTTTAATACCAGCTCACAGTATAAATGGCTGTTTTACCCCAAGACATTTCTAAAGTATTAGAAGACTGGAAGTCTAAACCAAATTTTAAATCCAGTGCATGATCCTCAAGCCCAATAGTTCAGAGTATTCAGAAATTGGTGAATTTGTCTTGGACCAAGGTGTTCTGTACTGAGAAACAATGTGGTTAAGTGTTTGCAGTGTAGAGATGAGCAGATATTTTCTTTTCCATTGCATTAATTTTCTGTAGGTTAACACTTATCCATATTCAAGCTCAATTTGCAGAACAGACAACACCATTTTTGAAGTGGTGCACACACGATTTGACAGAAACTCTGAATTATGTATCTCCAGCCCATTTATAGACAACCAATAGGCAAAGGAAAGAAGAAGAAGAAGAAGAAGAAGAAGAAGAAGAAGAAGAAGAAGAAGAAGAAGAAGAAAAGGAATATTTATACAATTGTAATTGCATGATTCAGATAACTTTAACTAGAATCTTTATGAACTGGAACATATATGCATTCACAGTCTTAAAAAAAAGAGAGAAACAGGTGGGGACAAAGTCAACTTTAAAGATGGCTAACATGAAAGCCTCTGGAGCTACCCATCTCAAATTTGGCAGGGTTGATCCCCTCTGTAGGGGCTACTATGACCCCAAATTTCATGTACCCACTTGAATATTGTTTGTGAGTCATTAAAGTGCCACAGGACCTTTGTCTGCTTTGGGTGCAACATAACATTTGCTACCTCCTTTGGAATTTACTTAACAGAACAGTTGTGGTGATAAAATAAAAACTCTACACACACTTTCATGAGCTCACCAGGGAAAGGGAAAGATACAGATGTGAGGAATGCAATTTCTTCTGCACGCTTTAGGAATGCGTGACAGTGCTTCATTGATGTGTCCCAAGGTAGTGGTGATGATCCTGTTGTCCTGGCCTTGAATAATCCAGGTCTGCCCGAATATATGGTACATGTCTAGGCAATGTGGTGCAGAATACATTCTTGTGATATATTACCATGGTGAAGAAAATATATTACCATGGTGCGGAAAACAGCTACAGCATGTTTGTGCCATAGAATGAATTGCATACTTCATTGCAAACCCTGACCCAGAAACATAATTTCGTGTCTCTTCTTTAGTTCTTTTGGGAAATAATTACATTTGAATCAAGACTAACAGCTGGAAACTGTTGGCTTCAAACGCATTCCTTCGCCTCTTGTTTTCTTCACTATTCTTTATGTTTGCTCTCATCCCCCCTGCCCAAAAGGATTCATTATTGACCTAGAAATAATGGTTCATTAGAACTGCAGCAGACTGACAAGCTTTTAAAATAATAAAAGAAGAAGAAACCACACAGCAGTGATCAAGTATGTTTTGGGAAAATTCTTTCACCTAACCCTAAATACAGAGTTTAGGACAAGACAAGCCTGAGCAGTTTGATTAGCAGACATTTCTTCTTTGCATGTGATCAGGGGTGTTCTGGAGGTCAAATCACACACTTAAAAGATGAGTTAGAATCCCTTATAAAAGGCTGCCTGGGCCATACATTCAAAGGAAGCAACCGTTTGCACAGTGAAGTGTTTATTGCTTACATGACATGAAACCTAGCATGCCTCTCAGCCAAGTTGGAATCACTCCCAAACAAGCACTGCAGATTTAATCATGCTCCTGAAAGTGTTTGGATTTGGGTTTTGTCTGAACAAATTGCTAGAGAAATGAATGCAGCCAAATTAAAAAGAGAAGTGGGTGGGGGAGAGAACAAGTGTGGGGGTGAACTGGAAAATGGATTGATTTCAAAACTGTGAAAATTGATTTAAGTCTACTAGGGATTCAGAGGCCTCTGGGGCATATTAAAAAAAAAGAAGGAGGAATGATGAAAAGGCACGACAAGCATAGCAAATGAGGATAGATTGATGGTGTCTAGAGTACAATGTATGTGGAACGAAGCTGTCTGGACTCTAGTGTGGAATAAGCAACTTTAAAAAAAAACTAGGGTGAATGAAATTGCCTGTGGTGGAATGATTCTCTTTAGATTTTTGAAAAGGAATGGCAATACAGAAGTGGGACCTGCAATAAAATAAAATAAAATAAAAGTTGCAGTGCAGAGTGCTCCTCTTTACTGTCCCAGTTAGTCATTCACCAACAAACCTCAGTTCTCTGTTCTCTTGCTAACTTATCAGTCAGTATTCCACAACCACTGAACATGCTCATGGGGGTCCCACCCCACTAAACATGTTTTGTTCTTCTGCAAACTGTGGCTTTCCGCAAGATGATGATGCTTCCCATATCAGTTACCAATGGCTACACAGGCAACATCACTCAGGCCTAAACATTAGAAACAGAGAAAAGGAGTGGTACCAAGAAAAAAACATTGCAGTGTGGAATGCTCCTGTTCATTGTTGCAACGTATCAGCTCTGCTCTCCCAAGATATTCTGGCCAATTCCATTCCATATGGCTTTCCATTTCTTCTCTCCAAGTCAAGTCAGCATTCCAAGGTTGCTGAGTATGCTCAGTGCTCATCGGGGTGCCTTTGGGGGTTCCTTTCCTTATGTCTCTCCACATAAATACTTTTTGGACTTCTACAAATCTTGGGCTTTCCCCAAGTGAACTGATACTTTCCTCTTTTTTCGAGGATGAGGTCATTTGGGATACATAAGCAACAAGACTCACTCCTATGCAGTGTAAATGAAAGGAAGGAAGATCTAGCTAGGAATAATGGTGGGATAACAGTCTACAGTGGAATATTCTTTGATATATTTCAAGTGAACTGTTAATTATAGAATTATTAGGGTGATGTCAGGCAAAGGCAAACTCAGCCCTCCAGATGTTTTGAGACTACAATTCCCATCATGCCTGACCACTGGTCCTGTTAGCTAGGGATCATGGGAGTTGTAGTCCCAAAACACCTGGAGGGCCGAGTTTGCCTATGCCTGGGTTATTGTTTTTATTCTGTGCTCTTCTTGTACCATTGCATTTAAAGATTGCTTATTTTCTGTGAATTGCTTTGGGAACCAACGTATTTGTGGGAAATGCTACATATAAATAAAATGACTGACTTTATTTGTTGAAAGACTTATCAAAACAGCATAAAATTATAGCATGAAGACTAGAAAGACAGAATCCCAATTAGAATTAATGTCATTATAATTCACTACTGTCACTTCAAATGAAATGCTTCCTGCCAATCTCTATGTAAATATCTGAGTGGATGTTTTATTTATTTATTTTACACCATTTCCTACTCCAGGGTGAAGTTATGGGTGTTTTCCTTGCTTTGAATTCACTGCTGCCAGTTACCCCTGCCATTCCAACGTTTCATTATTGATTGTATCATTTTTTATTAAGTTACTATCATTATTGTAGGGTGTTGGTTGGTCTCAAGACATTATTGAGACAATGCTGTGATTCTACCCTAAACACTGTCACGCGCCAGCCTAGTTATTATATTTTCATCCATAAATAAAAGCCCTCCAATCCAGGCATGGCAATTCAATTCATGGGCTTTGCTCCGCATTCATCCCACTGTAGCGAATGAGATGCCACTATCCCTCCACACAGTGCTCTATAGCACTCGTATTTGATATTTATTCAGCACTAAATAAAGGAAGCAGGGAGCAGGTTTCGAAGAGAGATTTGAGGAGCCAAGGGACCACGTCTCCATCGACCCATCACTCCAGAAATCCCTCCGCCGCCGGGCTGCTTTCAGGTTGCCAGTCCTCCGCTTTCTATTCGATTTGTTCTGGACCTTTGCAGCCCCCGCGGGGAGTTTGCGTCAAAAGCAAAGCAAGGGGCTCTGACTGGGGGACTAACAAGAGGCAGCTGAAGATGGCAGGTGGCCAAGAAGAACGGACACACATCCCTAGAAAACCTAAGTTTTAAAAAACTTTTCCCCACCCGTCTGAAAACCGTTTCTTGACACGGGCTAGAGCCCTAGGAGAAAACTCCAAAGAAGCTTGGAAGCGCTCGTCTTTCCTTAAAAGCCACTCGGACGCCACAAAGGCCGCAGAGAGCGAGCGACCCGCCCCAACCGCCGCCGCCTCCTCCTCTCGCCACAGGGCGAGGAATGCGCGGCGGAAGGGCAGGGGCGGGAAAAGGGGGGCGCGCCGGCCGCTGCCCGGGGCGGCCGAAAGCCTTTCCCGCCTTCTTCTTTCCCTGGAGGGAGCCCTGCGAGTGACGTGCGCGCGGCTCGACGCCGGCCGCTGTGCAGCTCCTCCCGCCCCTTCCCCAGACAGGGGGAGGGAAGAGGGGAGGAGTGGTGTGCTGCTGGGGAGAGCCGGGCTTCGCGAGCCCAGAAGTGGCGACTGGAGCGAGCTGCCGCCGCTGCCGCTGCCGCCGCCACCTCCTCCCCTTCCTCGTTCGTACCTGACCGGCAGGACAGCAGCAGCAGCAGCAGCGAGGTCCGCTCGGTCGCCTGGCTCGGGCGGCGGCGCTGCTAGCCGAGGAGCGCCTGGTTCTCCGCTCGCCCATGGCTTCCTCCGGCAGCGGCATGGAGGAGGTGCGCGTCTCGGTGCTGACCCCGCTCAAGCTGGTGGGGTTGGTGTGCATCTTCCTGGCGCTGTGTCTGGATCTGGGAGCCGTGCTGAGCCCGGCCTGGGTGACGGCCGACCACCAGTCTTACCTCTCCCTGTGGGAGTCCTGCGAGAAACTCAACAACCCGGAGACCTGGCGCTGCATAACTACCTTGAACAGCGGTGAGAGAGAAGGGGGGGGACCTGTCCGGCACCTTTTACCTGCCTTCTTCTTGACTTGAAATTTCCCCCCCGTCCCGCGCCTCTCCCTCTGACCCCACCCATTGCAGCAGCGCCCCCAACATCTATTCGGAGAGTGTCCTCCCTGCTCCCCCCTCCATCCCGCCCCTAGAATAGCATCTCCTTCCCTCATCCCCACCCGCATCTTACCCGCCACCCGCTCAGGTTAGCCTTTTCCTCCGCAGCCCCGGACTTCTCCTCTGCCCCCGCTTTGCCCCCCTTTCCTCTCCAGGATCCATCAGCGCCACCTCTTAGCAGAACACATTTTCTTATCCTTAACACTTATGCTTCCATAGCGGTAGCCTCGCGTTCTTAAAACGCCTCTTTTGTCCCATCATCCGGAGTCGGCAGTCCGTTTGTTACCCATGTAGGGCATTGTTCATTGCCCTCACATTGTCTCTTGCTGCCCACCTGGATCCAGCACAACCCGCCTCTCCATCCCTGACCACTTTTTTATCCCACCTGTCTTCACAGCACAGCACACTCATCCCTGCATCCTAATTTGAACCTACTCCTTTAAGCCAGTTTTTCCCTCCCACCTCATCTCAGATCCTCCCCAATAGTCTTTCTCACTGCCCAAATCTAAATGCCACATTCTGCTTTAGTTGTGATCAATCCATCATACGTGCCCTCAATGCCCTTCCTTCCCAGCACTCCATGAGCTGCAGTCTCAAGTCTGCCATTCCAAGTTCCAATCCTCTACCTTTCCCTCTTGCTTGTGCTGAATTTTATGCTATATGTCTGCTTGCTCATTTCCCCAGCTGTCCCTCCTCCTCATAGCCCCATGTAGACAGAGAAGCAATATGTTTAAATGATGCATCTGTGAAGCAGGCAGTTAAGTATTTACATCTACACACATACAGCATTATGCACTCCCTTTCTCTTGTCTTGGACGTCACAATACGGCAAGGGCTAGAAAAAAGGGATAGCTTTTTCAAAGCATTTGCATCACGGGATTCCCTGTTGTTATTTTTAATGAATTGGCGTGTTTTGTTCTTGAAAAGAGCCTCAGTCCTGCATGTTGTGGTGTGAAGGTGGTTGTGGATTATCTTCCTGCTGTTTTTAACTTCAGATCAGTATTTTACCCTATACATTACCCAGTTCCCAGTCCTCAAGCTGAAGCTGACATAAAAAGTTGTGGCTTTCAGTTCATTGAATCTGTAGCCAACATAAGAAGCAACACTCTCCTGTCACTGTATTCTGACACTTTCTCTTTTCTGTTCTTCCTGTGCTCTCCTCCTTCTCTGTCCCTGATGAGAACTTTCACTAGGCAACATATGCAGCTTTGTCTCTCAGCTCCCCCCCCCCAATGTATCTTGTTGGCCTTATTGGCATTTAGGCTGTTTCATTTTTTTCTTTCAGTAAGCAAAATAGTAACTCCCCCTAATGGAAAAATTGCCCCTTGAAATGAGCAAGATTGTTTCAAAATCATCCCTCCACCCCCATATCAAGTGGCTTGCTCAGTCTCAAAAATCCTTTTTGTGAGAGCTGCTTCTATTTTCCACTGTATCACAGCTGCTTCTATAATCTCTATTGGAAACATCTACAAGTTAAACTGTAGCCTTCACTTACTAAGCCCTAAATCTGGTTTTGAATCATGTATTACCCTTGTGTTTTACGTAATTGTGCAATAAGAGATTGGTTTCCTATTGGTTTGACTGCCTACTGTGTATTTTGCTACATGCCTTTGTTTCTTTGAAAATTCTTTAAAATGTTCTTGGAGATCTTTGCTTCAAAACTGCAGCAGAGGTCCTTTCTTTTATTTTGTACTTTTTATCACTCCATCAAGTAAGATTGGTGTTGGATGAGGTTTGCTGTCAATTTTGTCATGTAAAGTAAAGCATTTTTTTTTAAAAAAAGAATTGCTTCTTCGCGCTGTTACCAGGGAGTCTAAACAAACTTTGTAACAGAGCTGTATTTTTTAAAATCTCTTTTCCCCTCCCACCCCAACCCCTGAAATTTATGTAGGAATGTCAGCTTTGACTTGATGTGTCTCCTTAGCAACAGGAATCCTTTTGCCCCTTTCTCTGTCTTCTAAAATGATATCCCTTGATTGCATAAAGACTTTTCAGATGAATTGGGTGGAGGTGGGAAGTGGGGGACTAAGTTCCAGTTCAGCTGGGTTTACTTTATTTCCTTACTTTCAAAAGTATGAGGGATTAGAAAGGTTAGATACAGTAGTGCACAGATCAGCATTAGAGGACTGCTAAGCACACTCCAATTGCATCTGGCAGACATCTCCCTTTTTAGATTTTTCCTACAGGAGAAGTGTGAGTAAGGGGAATGGGTTGGATGTGAGCTGCAGGCTCGTCATTGCATTTTCAAACAATAAATGAATGGGAAGAGCAGGTATTTGTTGTTGTGTCTTCCTGAATGGCTTCCTGCTCCTTCAGGAAATTTCAAGGCTCTCCCATTCTATGAAGTCATAGACTAAGCTTTACTGATTTTTTTGTGTTTAAAATAGTTTTCCATGTTTTACAAGCTGCTGGGAATGAATACTGAGTCTATTTTAAGCAAGACCTTTCCTTTAATTGTATCTGGGTCTAGAGTCAAGCTTTGAAAGCTTTCCTGAAATATGAGAATGTGCACTGTTTACACAGACATGCATATGCACAAATGTTTGTCCTTTGATACAAACAAATCCTCTGCACAAGCTGGGAAAAGGCCCTCGTTGCATTGGGTGAATAATGGATTGGGGCCTAAGTCTATAGTGTGATTTGTTCTACATTCACAATAGCCCTTTGTTGCTAAGAACTTAGCCTTTTTTCTTCTGCATAAATCAAAATATCCCTATTCTGTCTATCCCCCTCATTGCAGGCAAGGCTTTTAAGGTGTGAAATAATTGGGATATACTAGAAATAAGCAGAAAGAGCTTCCTTTAGGAAGACTTTTTAATTATGACACCAGAGCAAAGAGCATTGTCACTGGAGATACAGAAGGAGCCAGAGGCACAAGGCATCTTCCCCCCACAGTCTTAAAACATTTGCTTCATTGTCCCTTGAAGGAGAGCACCTCAAGTGGCACAATCAAGGGCAGCCACACACCAGAGCCTGCTAAAGCATATCCAGGGTTTAATTAAAAACCTTTGTCTTAATTAGACTTTAGGTCCTGACTGCTCTCAGAGAGGGCACATTTGGTTGTATCTGCAGCAAGGAACATCCTCTGAGCAATTACCAGAAAGCAGTCTCTTTGTCCAGTTTTGCTAACGGCCAGCATATCCCTTGTTAACTATATAATGTGCTATATAGCTGTAAGACTAACTGAGCATCAACATGTTTCTGCCAACACTGCTAGTACTAAAGTGGGAGAGAGGGCTGTGTATATATTTTACATATTTCAGGAGGCATCCAGCCATATTAAATTTGCCTGATAATAAACTAGATGTGCAGTTGTCCCCCATCTGTGCAGATGATTTGATTAAAAAATGCATGTTTTGATCATGGCATTTTAAAATAAGTTGGTAGATTTCAGCTAAGATCCCAGACTCCCGGGCAGCCCTGTTGATTTCTCTGGAGCTACATGGAAGTAAAATTGTGAAGAGTCATAGCTTGGAAGTCTGACATGGTTGTTTTGATGTAGATTAGGCAATTTAAAATAGCAACATGGCTTATTCTTACATCAGAGCTACCGTATGTGTACGTGCATGCATACTGTATTTTCTTATGGCATTTAACGTGTGAAGAATGTAGCCCACATGTATGGCAGACTGCATTAGGTTTTCAGAGCCTTTGCTGTAGAATCGTATGATGTTCGACATACTATGTTGTTTATTGCAGATCAGGCATACTACCTTTGTAGTATTGGCAAAATTAAGTGGCACTTTGAGATACGGTCTTTCTAGAAAATGTGTCTATTTGCTTAAGCACATAGACACATGCATTTATACAAAAAAAGCCTTTGGGGAGCCCGAATCATCAAAAGTAATATTACACTGAGAAAAACATAAACAAACATTATAAAGCTTTCTTCTTTACAGGCTATTATTGTTCTCTCTGGTGAAACATGTATCATAATGTTTATACAGCAGCATTCAGATCTGTTCCTTATAACTTTTGGGAATCCATAGGACTAAATACTTACTAGTTTCATCTAGGATCTTTAAATGTATTGTTAAAAAATTGATGCAAATGAATTACTTCTTTATTTTCACATTGCATTTAGAATATTGGGGATTCAAAATTCAGCCCAATCGAATTGTTATTTTAAAAGATAAAGTTGAATTGATAGCTTCTGGGGTTTGTTCTTTGTTTTGGAGGGGGAAATGAGGTGAGATCTAGCTTTACTGAAATATTGCAATATCCCATTTTAAATCTATTATACACTAACTAACCTATGTTTTAACAGTCATAATTTGTGTGTCTGCTTATTTTGCATGAGAGCAGCTGTTCCAAGCAGAATTGACAGCTCAAAAGCAGCTTCCTCCTGGGAATATGTAGATCATGGCTTTAACTGAGTTGATAGTGATGGATATTTGCAAATAGTTCAGCAAGACTGATAGTCACAACACACTGTTCTTTCCTGCCTTCCTGGAAATGTTTTCTTAAAACTGAAAAATAATAGCTAAGCAGAATGGAAAAAGCAATTGTTAACATAAAAAGTTTTACATACTCCATGGCCAACAAGCTGTATAAAAGGCAAATTCATGTCTTACTCTGAAACATAACTAGAAGAAGGCTTTATTTTAAAGCTTTCCAGAATGTACCCTCTTTTCTCAAAGGAGTAATTGTGATATATTGCATAGGAATGCAAATCTTTACAACATCCTTGCATCTGTGGTGGAAAACCCCCCCCCCCCATTTTGAACTGTTTCTACAACTTCAAGATACTTCCTCTGCCTTTGCAATCCAGGAAGGCTAATCTACATAGTGTGGTGCTGATAACACCAAGGCTGCAGGTTCAATACCCTTAAGGGCCACCTGCATATTCCTGTATTACAGGGGTGGACTGGATGACCCTCATGGTCCCTTCAAACTCTACAATTCTACGATTCTCCTACCGGTAAATCTTTTCTTCTCTGGTGGCAAGGCATGCAGCAACTGGGGATGTCTAAATGGTTCTCACCTGCAGCCATACCACTAAATAGATAGTAGTTACTTTGAGGAATTGGATATAAAAGTGCAAAATAAGATTTTAAAAAGCAAACACATCAACATTTCTGACACCCCAATTTAGAAATCCTTATCCAGTTCAATGGATTCTATGTATAGTGGTACCTCTGGTTACAAACTTAATTCATTCCAGAGGTCTGTTCTTAAGCTGACATCGTTCTTATCCTGAGGCGCGCTTTTGCTTTTGGGGCTTCCCACTGTGCACACGTCTCTGGTGCGCAATTTCTGTTCACATCCTTGGCAAAGTTTGCAACCAAGAACAGCTACTTCTGGGTTAGCGGAGCTCGAACCTGAAGTGTTTTTAACCAGAAGCGTATTGTTTATTAATTTCTACAGATTTGTAGACTGCCCTTCATCACTTCAATACGATCTCAGAATGGTTTCCATCAATTCACATGCGTACACACACACACACACAGCAAAATAAAAAATAAAAACAAATGTTGAAAATGTTGAAAAAAATGCATTTAGCAAAATAGTAATGGGGTAACAGCATAAAGCATGAATAGTAATAGAGTAACTAGTGGTTTTTGGTTAGCTCCAAAAGCCCATGTTATCTTTACCAGCCAGCAGAAGTCCATAAGAGTCTTCATTATTTGGACTTCCAGAGGAGGGGACTTTCAAAGTCAGAGGCCACACCAGAGAAAGCCCTGTCATGCACCACCATGTGGTGGACCAAGCCCATTGAAGAGGCCACAAAAGCGCCCCCCCCCCTGATTAGCTACATAGCCCTAGACAGATGGCAAAGTCATGGACAAACATGGGCGGCTTTAAAAGAGGATTAGACAAATTCATGGAGGACAAAGCTATCAGCAGTTACTAGCCATGATTCTGTTCTTTGTCCACTGTCAGTCTATATATAGGATTGCACTTCTAGGAAAGTTTGCTCATTTGCCGTTAGCATTGTGTGCCAACACAATATCAGGAAAGACACACAGCCACCCATGTTTCTTTGATTATGACCTACATGTGAGTCTGCACATTATCACTTGGTCCTGTGAAGAGACACTAACACACACAGGAATGGGGCGTCAGGGAGCAGCTTCCACAACTGCCTCTTCGTGTTCTTGCACCTTAAGAAGCATGTGAGCAAAGGTTCCTGAGATGTCACCCAAATCAGGGGGGAAATACTGATGGAATATATGGTGAGTGGCATAGAAAAGGGAGGAAAAAGCAAACAGTGCAACAGACATATGTGCAAGTATTTTTCCAGCCCTATATGGAGATGCCAGAGATAGCCTTGGGCCTTCCTCTGAGTTAAAGCCCCTTTCTCTGTATCTCTCATAACTTTTCTAGATCTTTCTGGGAAGTTTGTGCTTGGACCATATCATGTATAAGCCAACTGTTGTGTTCGGTTTTGTTTTATTTTAAGTATGGAAGAAATCTTCAGTGAAGTGTATCCTAAACTAATTTATCTTGCCGTTACTGCTTTTGTATATTGCAGCATTTAAAATTTTAATGCCTGCTTCTCCTTTAAATATTTTTAATTGGGCTTCCGGAATTTAAAGGATGCTTTTACTGCTAGTGATAATATAAGTAGTCTAAATATTTTATGAGGTTTATATTTAGAATCAAGTGGACTGTAACCTTGACTCATACTCAGTTGCAAAAGATGAAGCGGTAGGATTCATATTCATAATCAAGTGGGAGGAGGGAGGTGCTATCTTATGCAATATTGACTTCTTCAGTCAATATAAGGCAGTGTTTTTTCCTAGAAAAATAGATGCTGGTACTTACCATGAAATTGTTATAATAAGTGCCACACTTTCTAACAACAGCAAGGTACCAGTACGCCATACCCTTGAAGTCCCCTGAAAAAAACCCACTGATATAAGGAATAGTAATTATTGGATCACTGTCAAAATGAGAAACAGTAACAGGTGGCATTCCACAAGAGCCCCTTCAGTTTAGTGCTGTCAACATATCATTATTGACTCTGATGAAGAAATGGAGAATATAGAAAGTTAGGACACAAACCAGCCAAAGTTAGCACTTTATACATTTCAGTGGAAAAGTGAGCCCACATGGCCAGCTCTCTTCCATTGGAATCAATGAGAATGACCACTTGCTGAACCGTTCTTCAAGTTTGCAGTGCTAGAGAACTAGAGACAACTGCAATGCTACAGAGCACAAGATAACAATATTTTATGGTAGAGAATTCTGTAGTTTAGCATTTTCTCACTACCCAGCTTCATTGGATGACCCCAAGTTCTAGCACTATGTGACAGAGAGAAAAGCATACCTTTGTCCACATTCTTCAACACCATGAATAATTTGTACACTTTTATCATATGTCCCCTTAATTAAATAAGAAGTTCCAAATGTTGCAACTGTTCGTCAAAAGGGGACTGCTCTCCAGCCTCCTGATAGTATCGATTGCTGTCCCCCTTCACTTTTTCTATTTCTACAATATTATTTTTAGGATGAGGTGACCAGAACAGTACATGGTATTTGAGGTGTGATCGTACCATAGATCTGTATAAAGGCATTACAATACAGGCAGTTTTATTTTTAATCCTTTCTTTAATGATCCCTAATATGGAATTAACCATTTTCACAGAAGTGTGTGTGCTTGGTCATCATTTTCACTGAGCTATCCTCCACAACTCCAAGATCCCTTTCCTAGTCAGTCACTGCCAGTTCAGATCCCATAAGTGTATTTTTTGTCCAGTTTATACTTCTATTAATGTGTTTTTGCTATGTTATTGTCCATTTACCCTGTTTGGATAAAACCTTTTGGTGCTCTTTCCAATCCCTTTTTGTTTTTACCCCTTGAATGATTCGATGTTGTCAGTAAACTCATCCACCTCACTGCTCACCCCTAACTAAAAGTCATTAATGAGCAAGTTCAAACCCAATATAGACCCTTGGGGAATCCAACTTATTATACCTTACCTTGTGAGAACTATCCATTTATTCCTTCTGTCTCCTTCCTGTTCTTTAATCCATTTCCAGTCTATAAGAGGACCTGTTCTCTTATCCCCATGGCTAAGTTTACTCATAAGTCTTTGGTGAGGGGCTTTGCCAAAAGTGTATGGCCAACTTATCCTGTAATTCTCTAGATTCAGCTCCCTAGCTTGTGAGGCCAGTGTGTGCAAAGATACATGCATTGTATCTATTGTACACAGTTCAAGTGCCACTTTGGTTATGATGCTTGGTTTGCCTGATGTCTAGTTATGACACTTGGAAATAAATAAAATGTTATTTAAGACAAGTAAAGAGCAGTTACTATGAAAATAGAAACAGAGTAACAAGAAAAAGAAGCAGCAAATCTAGGGGGGAGAGAAAGAGCTGGAGGGCAGACAAACACAACACATGAAATCAATGAGATAAAACTAAATAGCTGAAAGAGATCATGGAAGTTACTAAGGCATGAATAAAGTTGACACAAAATGCCTTCATTCAGTGGAATGATAGGAAAACTTGACTATGGAATTGATACTTCACACAGTTATAAGGGCCAAACTAGATGTGATAATAAATGTGGCTTTGCATTTAATATGCAGGGTTTTGGTTTTTAAAGCAAATCACATCTGCTGGGGACAAAAGTAATCATTAATGAGTTTGCATCAGACATGATATTTACGTTGTTGCTAATGCAGTGTTTTCTTCCCAAATACCCAATTCGGAGGAGATGTTTTCCTCAGGCCACATCACTGGCAGAAAGGCAGGAGCAACAAAGTGTGATAGCCAAGACAGCTGATGAAGAATAGAATTGAGGGGTTTAGGTATAGCTACAGTGATCCACACCTTCAGTATTCTTACTGGCTGAGTCTGGGGAAAGATGCTGGGCTTTGGCTATCAAAGAAAGTAGGTGTTGCTTAAAGTTGGCTCCCAAAAGTGAAAGTGACTTTCACTCCACACATTATTATGAACACCTAAGGCAGCAGTGAAAATAATGCATGCTGTGTCGCTTGAAGTTTCCAAACTTTTATATAATGGTTTGGGTTTTCTTGATTTGTTCCTTCTATACTGTATTATAGGAGAAACACAGTGTCCCACGCCACTTTCTGAGAACAAAGAGTGGCTCAGATTTTAGGGTATTTACATAGTACAGTTGTGTGCTTTTACTTTGGGTATATTAAATGGTTTAATTGTCAGCCTTCTCTTAAATGACAGTTATCTAGTTACTTTCAGCTTTCTGTCTAAGGAGGTGATTGGTAGAGGGCAGTAACAAAGAGGTGCAGAAGGAGACATTACTATTATTGTTTCATTTTATACCCCCTTTCTCCTAAAGGAGCCCAGGGTGGTATATGACTGCTGTGGAAAGTGGAGGTTTCTATTGTCTGTGTAGAAGTGCACAAAGAAGTAAGAAACAACAGCATGAATGTTTAAATTCTGATAATACTCTGATACAGAAGTAGAGTGTGGGGTGAAAGGTAGGATATTGTGATATTTTGCTTAGATTAAACTGATTTGTTGCGGAAGCTCAATATAGAATGAAGGTTTGTTGAATGCACTCTAGCAGCTTACCTGTGGTTTGTTTACTGCCATCATAATGGGAAGTCATGTACTGTTTGCTTACAAACCTTGGCTATTCTAACTGTGACTTAACATTGCATGTGAATCCAGCATCCTTCCTTAAACACAAACTACTCCACCTCAAACTCACACCAATGTACAAAGGCACAAGGCAAGAGCAGCTGGAAAACAAGTCAAAATTTGGAGAAGCAATCCATGAATGTCTGAGGGACCAACTAATGGTTAACTTGAATTAGTGTTTTGTGTGATCCAGGCCTTTTTATTTTACACTTGGACAATCTAATCTTACAAAACAAGACACCACAATGGGGAACCACTGAGGTTGTTATAGCCACCAACATCACTATGAATACTCTTTTATCCTGAAAAGGAGAGAATGGGCAACTGTTGTGCTGACATGAGGTGGATATAGTGGCATGAGAAAGGGAAAGAAGGTCTGAAATTGTGGTGCAAGGGGATGAAATATTTCCTTTCTTCCTACCCCCCAAATACTGACCTTTCTCAGGAAATTTGATTACAAGCATGATAATAAATTTGTTGTACATCATGTGAAAAATTCTTTTATTTTTACTGTTCTACTTTAAGTTGTTGTCATTCAGTCTCTGAAGATGGTGATACTATTTTATACCTGTTATGATCTCATTCAGGAGGATTGCAGGCAATGTTAAGGTGTTGCAATAAAACCCTTTTGCACGGGAACATTTCTTCGGTGGTGGCATAGCTGCCAAGTTATCCCTTTTTAAAGGGATTTTCCCTTATGCTGAATAGGCTTCCTCGCAAGAAAAGGGAAAACTTGGCAGCTATGGGTGGTGGTGGTGAATTATTTTCGAGGATACCACAGTATTTTCTGAGCCTGCCTTTATTCAGACTATCCTGGCTACACTTCTGAATCCTAACTGGAAAAATAATGATTGTTCATTGACACTGTCACAAAAAAAGATACTTTCTCCGCTCCAAATTTATCCCATGTAAGTGAAGTGCACAATGGGAAAACAGATATTGCATAAAATAAAGCAGGAGTGAGAAAACTGTGGCCTTCCATAAGACTATAAGAAGAGCCTGCTGGATCTGACTATTGGTCCATCTAGTCCAGCATCCCGTTCCCATAATGGCTGACCAGATGGCCTATGGGAAACCCACAAGCATAACAGCACTCTTCCCTCCTGTGGTTTCCAGCAATTGGTATTCAGAAGCATACAGCCTCTGGCAGTAAAGGTAGGACTTGTAGCTAGTGACAACCGTATCCTCCGTGATTTGTCTAATCCTCTTTTAAAACCATTCAAGTTGATGGCCATCACAATCCAGATGTTGTTGGCCTCTAACTCCCATCACTCCAACCTTTGGCCATGCTAGTTCTCCATTTCTCGGCTTAAAGCATTTGTGGCTATCCAAAAGAATTAACTGGGTTTGCATCAGTTTTTTTTGAAATAGTTGCTGTAGATTATCATGTCTTATTTTCAGTTCCATACAGGAAAAAAATTTTTTTTCTCATTCTAGGAAAGAACTGAAGCATCATAAGTACACTTTCATTGAACTTATGTTTATTGGTGTTATTATACTTTAGATTCAACCACTTAGTGGGAAAATGTATTTACCCAAGAAATCATCTTCTGCAGAAACATAGACGATCAATAGAAATAGTTCTAAAATTTATATTTTGGTCTGGTGCTAAAGCAGCATTATATTTTAAATTTCAAAGGTTTGTATACCCTAGTGCAGGGACATCCAACTCCCAATAGACTGCGATCTACTCACGGTATTTAAAAAACTGGCAGTGATCTACCCATTGTCCTTGGGTGGACCAAAATTGTTGAGCTTTTTTTAGGTAGCCAAATTTGTAGAGCTTTTTCTGTAAAGCAAAAGTTGTTGAGGGTTTTTTTTGGGGGGGGAGGAGATCACTGAGGGGTCAGAGATCAGAGATCTACCAGGATCTACCAAGAATGCCCCGTGATCTGCCAGTAGATCGTGATCTACCTGCTGGACATGCCTGCTCTGGTGTGCTGGAAAGTCTGACAAGTGATGTAATAACTATTATGTTCAACTGTGAAAATCCCACTGGGTAGCGATGTACAGAATCAGGCTGTGACTGCATTTTAAAACAGATAAAACCTATGTAAGACATTGCCCCCTTTTTAAAATCAGCAAAATATTTTCTTCACATAACCAGCAGAGATATTTTTTTTAAGTCACTGGCAACGGAATCCTATGCATATCTAATTTCCCATTGGGTTCAGTGGGGTTTACTGACAGGTCAGGATTTTAGTCTAAATACAAATTTCCTGGATGATCTTGCCATATGTTGGTGTTTGGGTAAACTATTTCCCTGTACAAAAACTAAGGGGAAAAGTCATCTTAGAAAAGTCCCTTCATATGTTAAACACAATGTCTCTCCCCCAACTAAAGGGGCAGTAGGCCCTTGCAGCAGTACCTGCGCTTTAGGGTCGGATTGCTCCCTGTCTGAGAAGTGAAAGCCTATATATGTAACGATCCAAACATGTAGACACGAAGTGGGGAACTTAATGTGGTCTGTGGGCCAGAACCTTATCTTTCCTATCCCCTGTGGCTTGACAGGTGGCTGTGTTTGCCCAACTATCCATCATAATGATGTCCCATAATAACCTGTTTATGTCTGCATCAGTGATCAGCTGGTTGTTGTGGCACTCTGTGCAAGTCCCTTTAGCCCAGAAGCATCTTCACCTGCTCCACACTTTACATTATATATGATACCATGTATAGGGCAGGTGGGCACAGTTTGGTCAAGGCAGATTCATGGGCCAACTGGGGTTGGCTAATTAGACCCATTGGTCAGAATTTTCCATTTAATGTGTGGGTATCAGGGACAAAGCCCAAGGAGCTGTACAACCTTGGGGTTGTGAACAACACAGACTTGCTGCCCTGTTAATCACATGGGCCTTTTCACAAAAGGGTCATAGTGTCTTAGACTAAGGAATGGCCATCTGAGCAAGTCCTTTATGTACACAGCTTCTAAACATTAGTGGCTTCAATCTGCTTCATAGCACAAAGGCAGATTTAAATATTTCTTGCATTGGGATTGCCTACATGTTTAAAGAGTTGTCAGTGACAGCAATGATAATCTGTATTTCTGAAGTTTGGAACAAGTTCTTGTAAATATTTGTAAAGCATACAGTTTGCTTTGTAGGGCTCTGATGCTTCAGTGTGGTCAAAATGTAGATATTAAAACCACTTGTTCTGAAATTTTGAAACTGTACCAGGGATTGTAAACTCACTGTGTATGGATGTAACAAACTCCTGTCTAATCTGCTTTAACATAATGAAGTGTGTGTTACTGAGTTACTGCTGAACTCGTGGGAAGACTGTTGGCTTCACCACAAACTCCCATTATATTGCAAGGCCACCCTTCAGCCCAGTTTAAGAAGCTTATCAGATGTACAGTTAGTTGTGATATTATTGGATAATGAAACAAATGGAACAAGAGTCTATTGCTATACATTCAATACTTAACTTTCATCCGATAACCTACATAACTTTGTGCTAAAAATATATTGGTGACAAATACAGAGAATTCTGTGCTTATGACTTGTTGAAATCAATAGGACAAATTGGTTGTGACTAATTTAGGTCCCATTAATAATTGGATCATAATTTCTTTGGATTTGTGTAAAAATGAATTAGTTCTACCTTTTTAATTCATGTATCTTACATGGCTGTTGTGAGTATAAATGATAATAGCAGTTGCAGAGCAATTCCTGTTAGGAATCACCGCGGTGCATTGTACATGCCTTTGAAGACTTCTCAGAAGGTTCAGTTGGTGCAAAACAGTTGTTAGAGAGCAGACTTGAAACTGGGTACTGTATTTGGAACAGATCTTGCCAGTCTTAAATAACAGAATTGGCTCCTAGGCTACTTCAAGGCACCATTCAGATTTCTGGTTCTTACATTTAAAGGCTACAAGGACTGTCTTGTGCCAGGACACTGAAATCTTTTCACGAGACTCTCCTTTGAGTGCATCTGCCATGAGAGATGAAGCACATAGTGACCTAGAACCAAGACCTTTTTAAGTTTTAGAGATTTCTCCCCAGATAGACTTTCCTCGTGTCAAGTTTGATGTCATTTCAGAGTCAGGTATAACATTTTTCTTTGCTCAGGCATTTTCCATATTGTAGTTTTCTGTTGCAATTCAACAGAGCTGTCACTAACCTATTTCAAAAGCTGTTTTATAGTCTGCAGTTTTAATGTGGTTTTATTGTATTTTTAAATCTTTAGTTATCTACTCTAAGGTTCCCTAGCTGAAGAACAGGGGGGAGGGGATAAAAAAATAAAAGAAAGTTAATTGTGACATAAACTAGATCTGTTCTATCTGAGCCACAATCCAAATACCTTCCATAGTTAGGAGTGGTATGCATGATACATTCTTGTGTATTAACTCACTGCACTGCCACAAAACTACAAAAAAAAGAGTCTGTAGGTTCACATAGGGACACAGTGTGAAGATAGTTTAAATCAGCTGCCGCAGGAAAAGTGGCCTGCATGCAGTGACCTTACTCAGTATACATTTCATATACAGTGCATTCCTCTGCTATTGTAGACCTATTTTGCCATTCAGTTATGAGGCAGGAGAGCAGGGTCATTTTCACTAAATGCACCCCTACTACCATTATGACTCAGGCAGGCCCCTCCCCAATGCTACCTGGAGACTGGGGACAATGTGTTGTTTCCAACACTGTCCATGAAGGTTAGGAGTACAGTGATTTGACTGAGGACTTTTCTTCCAAGCAGGTGTGAAAAAGTCCATTTCATTCAATGGGATACTAGGGAATTGACTCTTAAACAAAGGTATGGTGATTAATCATTTATCCGTTAACTGGCTATCACCAATTCACCATATGTCCCTCCTACCATGATATCATTCAGTAAGCTTTTTTTTCTTTTTCTTTTGAGTGGCGGAGTTGGGGGATCTATATCTGTTTATGTAAGACCATCACATGTCAAAGGTAATGGCTTGTATCCATGTATTAACAGTGTGTTATAGATATAATGTATTAGGTAATTTTCTCCATTCCAGTTGTAATAAAAATTGACCACAATGAATGTATCATTATGCAATTATCCACACTTCCATTACAGCTTTGCATATAGAATTACGTTAAATCTTATGCATGACTTGCTTTCATACCTTTTAGAGGCTCTTGCCCAGGGCCTCCCAAATCCTAAGGTGAATACAGACTAAGCCCCCACGGTTTGAGGTCACAAGAGACACCCTACTTGCTTTTGGTTATGCTGCCCTGCTGCAGACTTCCTCCCAAACATTTGGATAGTGTTGGGAAGTGGCTGGTGCAGGGTGCCTCATGTGATGTAAATCATACCTAACTTGAGCATCCAAATAGGACTTGTTTGAACCAAAGAAAGCTTTTGTTGAATTCTCTCATAAGCCTTCAATTACTTACATCTCTCCGTTTAACAGTACAGTACTGTTCTGTTCTGGTGTGTTGAGTGTTTTGGTTGGGGGGGGGGAAGGTTGCATAAAACATTCAACTACCTGGCGTTCTCTTTCTAAAGTAAAATAAATATTATACACATGTGTGACAGAATTTGCTCTTGAATTTGAGAGCAGCTCTACCCTTGCCTAAGCTCTTGCTACATTTCATTAGCTTGAAGAGCCTTTAGAACTCTTGCATTAAGAAATTCTAAATTAGCTAGGGGATTTTAATTCACCACACTCATTAAACTGACTTTGAAAATCTCAGCCCAAGATTATTTGGTGTATTGTGTTTAACCTGATTTTGTGCCATCAATTATATAACATAATGCCCTATTTCTTTTGCCGAGAAGTCCTGTTTTAAAATTAATACAACTGTGGGATTGGAGACCATGCAAACTAAGTTCCCAAAGTTATATATATAAAAAACTTTTGTCTACAAAAAGCACAAAATCCTGCAGTCTAATTTCTTGCAAATTATTGTTATTACCCAGGCTCACCAAATACATTTTTCTGTGTGAGGCAAAGAAGCCAGTGGTGTCCCTTCCTAAGTCAACTTAGGAAGAAAACCCCCCACACTTAAAGAATGAAATAAAATTACTGTATAAAGCATGTCCAAGGTGGTCTGAGGACTTCCCTGACTTTTCTTTATTTATTTTGAAAACCATTTAGAAAGTGGTCTTCCTGCACTCATTGAACACATTTCACTAAAAAGCTACTGGAAGACGTAGTGTGGTATGACAGAGTACCCCTTCCTGGGTAGTTAACAAGAGAAAAAGATGACTGCCCCCAATGTACATATGGAGGCAGCCATCTCTCTCTCTCTCTCTCTCTCTCTCTCTCTCTCTCTCTCTCTCTCTCTCTCTCTCTCTCTCTCTCTGTGTGTGTGTGTGTGTGTGTTTGCATAGAATCATGAAGTTAGAAGGAATCCTGAGGGCCATTTAGTTCAGCCTCTAGTACAAGAATCTCACCTGAGTAAGATCATTGACCTATCTAGTGCAGTATTGTTACTGCTGACAGATCTCCAAGAGTTCTGACGGCTGTAGATCTCCAAGAGTTCAAACAAGGGACTTTTCCATCTTGACCTGGAGAATGTGGGAGCTTTTGCATGGAAAGCATGTGCTCTGCCACTGAGCTACAGCCCTTCCCACCACCAGGATCCAACTGTGGGGCCTGTAAGAATGGATTCAGTTCCCCTGTGCTCCTATTTTCTTGCAAAATAGCTGACTAATTAGATTTTATATTATAAATAGCCTCCACACACTGTTGAACTGTGTTCTGAATACCTGTTTTAAGATTAGCCGTCGGGGCTCTTCTTTGCATTCCACTGTTAGAGACTCATTTGGTGGTGAAACAAGATGGATTCTTCTCTGTGGGATGCCCTCTGCTTGCACGTCTTCTGACATGGTTGCCATTTTGTTGCCAAGTGGAGTAGTTCCTGTTTTTAGGTTTTTAATGAGTATCCGTTTTAGCCTTCTCCTCTGTTTAGCTGACTTGAACTTTGCTTGCTTGTGTTTTTTTAAGTTGTATCCTGCCCTGTATTTGTACCAATGAATAACAGGCTATAAATCTTCAAAATAAATATAAATTGTAGCCTGGACAGGTTTCTCTGAAACAATAGAATTGTTTTGAATCAGAAGTATCATTTGTTTTGGTGTATTCGTGTTTCACCCATCATTCAAATGCACCTTAGGATTATTGAGCCATTAATAGCTCTAGCTAACTAACTGTTGAAATTCAAGTGTGTTCATAGGCGCCAGCTCCCTGGGGCCCTGGGTGCCCAGGCACCCACAAAATTCCACAGGAGCCAGGCACACAAAAGATTTGGTGTCAGGGCCATGCATGCTGCATGGCACCCACAGCCCTGGGCACCCATGGTCACAAGGCCAAGCTGGTGCTCCTGAGTGTGTTAATTTGCAAATAGCCCTCTGATGATTTTACTATGAGTTTTTCCATTCTAATTTAGTCATACCAAGTTTTATTGAGCTCCTCACTATTGTAAACCTTTTATAACTAAAACTACAGTTCTATCACACTTCCCTGGGAGAAAATATGCATACGACTGTGCTGCAAGTTAAGGGGAATCCCATTAACTACTATAGGAAAGGGGTGAAGAGATAAATGGTCAATATTATAAGCACCCGATATCTGCATTGCACAGAATCTTGCAGTTTTTCCTTTAGTACCTAAAATAGAATACAAACAGACAGCATCTTAAATCTGACTAAGAGTACTGTCCCGAAAATCTATTTTTAAAAGTCTGAATGAAATTGTATTTTCTGTTATGAATAAAACCTTTTTGTGTTTACTGGAGTCTTGGTTTGTCTTTGCATTTTACATAGACATCCTTTTTATATGAGTTACTATCTAGTTTCAATTATTTGTGTTTCTTTCTCTCTGCAGACTGGCAGATCGCTACACTTTCTATGCTCTTGGGTGGTGCCGCCATAATTCTTATAGCTTTCTTGGTTGGATTAATTTCTATCTGTGTGGGATCCCGGAGGCGGTTCTACAGACCAGTTGCTGTCATGCTGTTTGCAGCAGGTAAATCAAACAGATTGGTTCTCTGGAGCATGCTAGAATTTCCTAGCTGTAGTTTTACGTTTGTGCAGAAAAGAGTGACTCATTGTGCCTTGAAAGCCAATAATCAGATCATTGCCCAAGGATATTTCAGAAGTTCTTGATTATACAGCATGATCAACCTTTGCTTACATGACAAGGAATCTCTAGCACCCATGGCCAAGTCATTCACAGCTCGGCATTCATGTGCAGTAATTGATTCCTTAACTCAACCTGTCTTGCATTCTGGAGCGCTATCATGCTATTTTTTAAAACGATCCCTTATTTCTCATTTGAAAATTCAAGAATATCAAGTGATCTGGGGGTTCTTTACATAGACTGGGCTTTTTCAAATTGTTCCATTCCCTGATATGTAAAAATAGTCGGAGATTGACGTGATTTAAGGATTATTATCAGAGTGTCAGTTCATTCTTATCAAATTCTTCCATTCAGTTGGGTACATACCTTTGTGGTGAAAATCTGTCGCAAACCAAGTTGAACATGTGGAGATTTGTAATCATAGCTGCACTTATTTACAGTACTTTTGAATATGGAGACGACTGCTCATTCCCCATGTTTGCGCTGCAATTCATCGTAGGCTCTCTCTACTGAATAATAATAATAATAATAATAATAATAATAATAATAATAATATTTGTACCCTGCCCATCTGGCTGGGTTTCCCCAGCCACTCTGGGCCTTTACCCCCTTATTATTACCTGTATTTTAAAATATATCTTTTTTATTGTTTTAATTCTATTAGTGTTCAACTGCTTTTTAAATTACTATCTTTTCTGTTTTTACTTTTTCTATTTTATCTGTAAGCCACCTTGAGTCCTGGTCAGGGGGAAATTATTAATAACAATAATCTACAGTATGAAGAATCCATGAACAGGATTGTATTGAACTGTCAACTGTTCAACAACCCACAGTCCAGCTACTTGAGCAAATGAACTCTATGTGCTGTTATATGACAGAGGTGCACTACTCTTACAAGAAGTCTATTGGTAGTAATCATCACTGTCCACATTCCAGGCCTTTGTAAGGACAGAGCTATTAACAGTGCAAATTATGTATGTTTAAGTGATAATAAATCCCACTATGTTTAATGAAAAAGTTACAGCCTGTATGCAGCAACTTTTGATGGTGTTGATGGTTTTCTTTCTTTCTTTCTTTCTTTCTTTCTTTCTTTCTTTCTTTCTTTCTTTCTTTCTTTCTTTCTTTCAGCTTAATGCTATTCTTTTCAAATATTTGATTGTAAAAGTCCCTTAAGTACTTAGTCTCAAAACCATCTGTATGAAAATAAATAGGATTAAACTGAAAGGTGTTTATATCTTCCCCATGCTTCACAGGAAGAATCAATTTCATTGTGTCAGATTTACTTTTTGTAACAGCCATCACATTGTAAAGCCTTTATTTTATTTTGCAAAGCTTCAAAGGAAAGAATTTGTGCTTGGAAATACTTTTAAGATAGACCCACATAAACAGATCAGCCCAAAGCATAATGCAGTGCATACTATCTGCATTGAAATCACCACTTGGTATGCACTTCAGTGTCCTTTGGGTTAGCCAGTACAGTTTTTTCTCCCTGAAGTTTTCCAGGCACAGCACCCCTCCATTCTGTCAATCATATCTGTGCTGGAACTGAAACAGTAAGCCTGTATGATATCCCATAATGGAGAGAATGACAAGGCCATCTTCTCTGCTAGATGGATTTTAAAAATCCATTTACAAGGAGGTGGAAAGATAGGTCCTTAGTATTTCAAGAATTGAAATAGTGATAAGGGGAAGTATCCTACTGCCCCCTGCTGTTTCTATTATTTTAGTTAAACCACTGTAGTTTAGCAGAGGGCACCTGAGTTTAGGCTACCAGAATTCTATATCTCAATTAGTTGTCAAATAAATTTGCAAAATAGATTCATGAAATATATTGTTTTTATCTAGCATAATTGATGCAGTGCTGGCAACAGAATGGTTTACTAAAATGAGTTTTAAATTGCTTATTTTTTTTTTAAAAAAAATATGTCTTCTAGGCTTCCTTTTTCTATTTTTTTTCCTAGCCACTTCTAGTTGTTGCCTTCTGTGTAATTCCACAACAATATGGAAGCCACTAGATCTCAGCCTAGATGAACAAATTATATTCAATTTAAAACACATGGGCCAGATTCAACTGATTAGCTGTGCTTGCAATAGCCAGCACAAGGAGTCCCACTTATGCACCAGGGCTTCCTCCTCTCACCCCCAAACTCCCTGCTCCCCATCAGCTCTGGGGGGGTTGGGAGAACCCCTAGGGCAGCAGAAGGCAGGGGGAAATAAGGTTCTGCTTGGCAATAAGAAATGTTTGTGCTCCTATTGTTGCAATGCCAACTTCTCTCTGCCCCCAGCATGCCAGTACAGCACATTTGAGAACACAAGATCCCCATACAATCGAAATAGCACTTTAAACATGCTATAAAACTTAAACCACACTCAAATAAAACAGCAAAAGAACATACACATAAATTAACAATTTGGTGGAGTGAAGATGTTCCAAAAAAGGATACAATGAAAGACAACTGACAAAGGACATTTCTCCACTACAGAGTCCTGCTTTAGTTGCCCAAGTATGGATCATATAGCAGATCTATAGCAGATTCTAATGGACTCATTAGAAGATCTTGGTGTTTGTTTGGGAATTATGGGGCAAGGCAGTCAAAATTTGTTTGGAATGACATGAAAGAAGGCATTTGCTGGGATAGACATGAAAGAAGGCATTTGCTGGGATAGCCAGTGCTCAGATCATTTAAACCAGTGGCTTGAGTTGAGTCCAGAAACTAACTGGTGATTCATGAAGATGTGTCAAATGATGTGTAAAACAATCGCACCAGCCTGTGCCTAACAATAGGCATTCTATACCAATTGAACCAAGTTTTGATTATTGATTGATTGATTATATATTAAGTACTATAACAATTATATATAATTGTTTACTTTGGCTATATATATGCAGCATACAAAAAAGCAGCAACTGACAACTCAAAGAAAATGTTTTAAAATAAAGGTGTTACATTATTAAAAAGTTACTAATATATATACACAGTATCAATTCATTTTGCTACTCACACACACACACACACACACACACACACACTCAGCCTCCAGGTTCTCACCCCAGGGTCCAACAAACTCTCAGCTCACAGTTATCTTGACTGTTTCGATCAGCAGAATTGGCACTACTACAGGTGCCACTTAATACCCATTCTGCCTTTGCAAGAACTCTGCAGTTGTTCAGCAACCACCCACTCAAGTATCAAGTATTGTATGCCTGCCTATAATTGGCAAGAGCTGCAGGATCCAAAGACAGGGACTATTCCACTGTTCCTTTCAAGTCAACAGGGGTCCAAATCCAGACCAAGGCTGCTAACCTTTCATGGCTATCTGTTACAAGCCAAGAAGAGAAAGGATAAAGCGGGCATGGATTCTGTGGGACGGATGTTGCGAGGAGGGGGAGAGGCAATTTGCTCCAATGTTTAAAGGAGGAGGGTGGCTCCTTCTTTGCAAAAAGAAAAAGAAAAGAAAAAAGTCCTGAGATATTCATACAGGAGCACAGGGGTTGTCTTAAATCCTGCACAAATCCACTCTCTCTTTGAACTCTCTAATGTCAGGGGTTAAAGGGGAGGTAGGGAGATTTGCAAAGCCATCCAAGGGATTTTGACAGGTGGGCAGCCCTGCCCATCTATTGAATTTGACCTGTGAGGCCAAACCTGATAAGGATCTGGCCTGTGGAGCCAAAGAGATCCCCCACCCCTCAGAGGCAGAGAGCGGGGCGAGCCGCCCATAGGGGTGGGGCGCACCGCGGGGCCTCTGAAGTCTGCCTGCCTCCTTCCACTCAGCTGCCTGGTGGGGGGAGACAGCGGGCGGACCGTTTGGGCAGTGTGGAACCTGCGCGCGCCCAAGCCACCATATCTCTCCCAGGAGAGATGTGTGGCTCGGGCATGCTGCAGGCCCTGCAGTGAGTGCTGCCCAGCATTTTGTCACCCCCCCCCCTCAGTGGTGACATCCAGGGCGGACCACACTCCTTGCACCCCCTTCCCAAGCCCCTGCCACCTCTGCATTACAGGGTTAAAGAGGGCTTCCTGGTATAATCTAATGCATACTTCTTATTAGCTACCTAGTTGTACCTGTTACCCTTGCCATAGGATCTAATTCATAATTGTAACCATAGTCATGTCAGCTGACATTTGTCATCCACATCCAGAACCAATGCTCTGCTTATGGCATCTCATTGCTACTTGTGCAGGTACATAGACTTTGTTTAACTTTTGTCTTTCAGACAGTTACATAGACCTGATAAAATTTCGACCGCACAACTTTGCTTTGGTAATAATCAGTGACGTCAAGGCTATTTCTTACTGGGTACTTACTGTTCAAAACAAATATTTGAATGTTACAAATTATTAGGAAGCTTTATTGCACTGTGTGGAAGGTAGGAATATGGCTATGTCAGGAATGTAAGGTATTAATTGTAGGTTATATGTATTTTAAATGTGCAATTCCAAATGAATTCTGTTGTAATTAGCTGATAAATGATATTCTTTATTACATTGAGTCATATAATTATAAATGAGCTTTCCTAAATTATCTATCTTCATCATCCCCTACTTTATTTTTCCCACTCTTTTATGATCTATTTATAGAAGCCATTAGCTTAGTCACCTGTGTTCTTCTGTTATCTGCAGAAAAGGGAAAAGGATAATTGATATGGCTTATTCTTCAGAACCCTGAAATATCAGGCCATTGCCCTGTACCAGAAATATATGTCTATATACATAGGATTATATTTAGATTGCCATATTCTCTGTGGGCTAAATATAGTACGTTGCAGTAGTCTAATCTGAAGGTTACCAGAGCATGGACTCAATAAATTTTAGATTAAATATATTTTACATGGCCTGCACATTCCACCAGGGATGCTGTGCAAGGTTTATTGAAACAAATGCGGTTTTATGTGAATTGAAATGGCTGCCACTGTGCTTTTGTGCTACTTCTGTCATTTCAACAGGACTTGTTTCAGAGAATTTCCAACAGCATTATGCCCATAAATTGGAAGCTAAATTCAGGTTTGGAAAAACCAGCAGCTACAATGCTTACTGGATCATATCAGTTCACCTGGAAGATGAAGGAAACCATATCTGAATGTTTTCTCTCCTCATATACATAACACTTAAGGGAAGATTTGGGAGCCATAATCAGTTCTTTTCTTTTTCCAGTACTTTTTAATTGCTGTCAGGATACTAGTTCTATGGCTATTTATTTCATCTTCTTCCTCCTGTTGTTTTACAGTGTTCATTGCTGTTTAACAACAGTTTGCAAAACTAAGTTACAGTTGCAGCTTACGTTGTTAGCCTCCTTGAGCTTGTTGAGGAAAGACAGGGTATAAACATTCTTAATAAAGCAAACAAATGACTAAAGAATCCCACCTTGTCAAGGTTGGGAGCCAGTGAAGTCACAGATTGGCACAGAGTGCCTTCCATCTGCTGGTGGCCCAGCTACGCCCCGTCTGGACAGGGATAGCCTAACTTCTGTTGTCTATCCTCCAGGTTAGATTACAGCACTGCATTATATGTGGTGCTGCCTCTGAAGATGGTTCAGAAACTTCAGCTGGTGGAGAATTCAGTGACCAGGTTGCTCACCAGGGCAAGGCAGTTTGAGCACATAACACCAACCCTGGTCTGACTGCACCGGCTGCCAATTCAAAGTACTGGAACCATACAGTTGCCCAAAATCAGGAGTATGCTACTGACAGAGTTCTGATCCTTTCTATTTCTCAGAAATGTGTCGTTGTTGTTTTAGTTTCATGCCAAGATTGTTCTCATATCAAAATTGCACTTTGAAAATGGTACAGTCCAGGTAGGAAATCAAGATTGCATTTCTAAATGCAGGTGACTCTCCACTTAACGTGGGGGTTCCGTTCTGGAAGCCTGATCGCATAAGTGAAATCATGTGAAGTGGGGAGTCCCCTTTAAACACCCTCTCTCTCCAATCCAGACCAAGCAGAATTGAAGCTCTGGGCCTGGCTGAAGGCTGGAGGATGAGTGGAAAAGCAGCAGCAGCAGCAGCAGCTACTCTTGCTGCTGTTTTACCGCACACACCAGCTGTTAGGCAGGGAGACTGAGCGGCCTAAAGAAAACCCTGCTGTGCATCTGGTCTCTTCAGGGCTTCATCCACCCTTACTGACATCCTCTTCTGGCTCCAGGGAGAGTCTTCTCATGAGCCACGAGAACTCTCTAACTCTAACTCTCTCCAGCCATTTCCAGGTTTGAATTGAATTACTGGTATTTATTTATTTCCTGCCAGACACATATTCATGGTTGCACATGAGCCAAATGAGTGTTAGGGGGGGGGGGTTGCCTGTAGGTAGTATGCTCCTAGCGTACACCAAAAACTCCACCAAAGGATTAGTGATTTAGCATTTTTTTTATTCTAAGAAAATGTATGAAGCCTTGTATTTGACTTTTCCTCCCTTTTCTTTCCCCCCCAGTGGTTCTTCAGGTGTGCAGTCTCGTCCTTTATCCAATCAAGTTCATCGAAACGGTCAATTTGAGAATATACCATGAGTTCAACTGGGGCTATGGACTAGCTTGGGGTGCAACTATATTTTCATTTGGGGGTGCCATACTGTATTGCTTAAACCCTAAGAACTATGAAGACTACTATTAAAGGGGGCTACTTTAAAAAGCAGCAGCAGCAGAAGAAATAACACAAGGATTGTTCTGTTTTTTCTAACTCTGTGTTTTTAGAACTTTTGTAGATTGTCCAGGAGTCTGCCCTGTTGATTTATCAGCCTTTACTTTGGGCTACAACTCTTGCAATTAACTTTTTAACACCCCTTTAAAAGAATGGCAACAATTACACTTGTTCATCAGTACATTGGCAAATGCTATAAGCTGCTGATACATTACCTTTGGTAAGCAAAGATCAGTACCACTTGAGGACGGAGGTGGCAGCAGTCGTCATGAGAAACAAGCTGGAATGAAAATATGGCACCTGCATTTGCTGTAACCTGCAAGGGAGTAGCTGGCCTAAGTAGAAGCTCCTTTGTATTATACATGATTCAAATTCAAATTACACCACTATGTTGTATTGGTGCATTGGGACTTTTGCTGAAACAAACTTCTAAATGATGGGATGCTGAGAAAAGCGAACATAGTTGAAAGTACATATTAATCAGCTATTTCCTGACAACACAAGTTTGTACATTTGGCAATCCACATTTTCCTGCCAGCGGTGGTATATCAGGAAGTCAAAACTTGGAGCGCATTCTTCTAATTATGTGGTTGGACTTTGTGTCTCGGCTGTAACCAAGTGTAAGCAGAGAAGGACACTGAATCTGTTGACTTCCGTGAGAGAATAAAAAGAAGAGAATACATGCATGAGATGTGCTAGTTCTGAGCATCTTTTGATTTCCAAACACTGCAGTAAGGTTTCCATAAGGAACAAATATTTTTATAGAAGGCGTTTATTGGTGTTACTATCAAGAGAGAACATAGATCAGCTCAACCTATTCTTAACAGTGGGCTGAAACAGTAAAGGTTTGAAATGAATCTACTGTAGATTTTCAAGAACTGTTTCTGAATATTGAGCAGTCTTCAAAATATTTTAATGAATCCTTTCCCATATGAATTTCTTCTCAGAATGCTTGATTTAAAGCTTGATGTGCCAGATTAGAATAGGGTGAACCAAGTGCTTGCAAAGTTAGAAAACATGGCGTTGGCTTCATTTAGATGATGAAGCTGGATTCAACTACCTGTTCTGTTAGCAGAAACCAGCACAAGGACTCTTGCTAATGCAACAAGACTTTCCCCGTTCTCCAGTCCCTCCTTCAAATCTATTATGGAGAGTTGGGAGAACCCCCAGAACAGCACGTGATGGGTGATTGTCCTATCAGGAAAGCAGAAATGTTTGCACTGATGGAACAATCTCCTTAACACTACATGGAATTCTACCCATGGTTTATTATAACAGGAATGAGCGTAGGCAACCCTCAGGCTTGTGGGGGGGGCATGCCCTCTCCTCTTCTGGTTTAAAATATTTTCATATGGCTTTTTATTAACTAAGGCTTGTTGTCTTGTTAAAACCCAACAAAATGTAAAATGTAAAGGTAAAGGGACCCCTGACCATTGGGTCCAGTCGTGACCGACTCTGGGGTTGCGCGCTCATCTCGCATTATTGGCCGAGGGAGCCAGCGTATAGCTTCCAGGTCATGTGGCCAGCATGACAAAGCCACTTCTGGCAAACCAGAGCAGCACACGGAAATGCCGTTTACCTTCCTGCTGTAGCAGTTCCTATTTATCTACTTGCATTTTGACGTGCTTTCGAACTGCTAGGTTGGCAGGAGCTGGGACCGAGCAACGGGAGCTCACCCCGTCACAGGAATTCGAACTGCTGACCTTCTGATCAGCAAGCCCTAGGCTCTGTGGTTTAACCCACAGCGCCACCTGGGTCCCCTAACAAAATGTAGTTAATCCTAATAATGTTTTGCTCAAAACAAGCCATCTGCAAACCGTGGATGAAGCTGGTTCCACATTTTAGGGTTAGACATAACACTAAAGTGCAGTTAATCAAAATATCAGTTAATCTGATATCACAGCTTCACCAGAGAAGAGGGCTTCACTTTGGCTTTTTCACATCATGATAAACCATGGTTCTAGTTACAGGTAGGTAGCCGTGTTGGTCTGACACAGTCAAAACAAAATAATAATAAAAAATTCATTCCAATGGCACCTTAGAGACCAACTAAGTTTGTCATTGGTACAAGCGTTCGTGTGCCTGCACGAAATTGGTATCTGAAGAAGTGTGCATGCACATGAAAGCTCATACCAATGACAAACTTAGTTGGTCTCTAAGGTGCTACTGGAAGGAATGATAAACCATGGTTAATCATTATATCCAAATGCAGCCATGATGTCTATTTGGCAGAGGCACTATGATAATGAGATAGTTATGTATATAAAAAGGCCAATGTAATATTGTTTTAAAATGAAAGTTTCTATAGATATTAATATGATATTAAGATGGAGTAGAAGAAAAATATCTAATTTCCAAATGGTAGTGATTGGCTCAAAAAACATATACTGATAGGTGGATCCCAATGGAGGGAAGTTATTACAGAGTTTTATTGGTAAATGAAATCATTAAAATAAATAATGCTTTCTATGACACAACTAAAAATTCCTGAAGAAGAAAAATATACTAATGTGGGAGATTGCTGTTTCACTTATATTTTATTTTTTAAAGTAATCCAGTGAACATATCTTTTCTGTAAGAGACTAGCTGTTACAAAAATTCTAATTTAACAGTATAGTATCAGTATCACTATTTTCTCCTCAAAATGTAATGGATTGGCTGACAATTATTTGCATTGATCTCAGCTTGTTTAAGTTATTTCTTACTTAAATTTTGCAAAAAATATATATAAAGTATTTAAGACCCAAGATTAATATCTGGGGTAGAAAATTTAAATCACAACGTAACATTTATTTTTGTTTACAATCAGCTTATTAGGTATTTTCAATTCTGAAAATATTTTTATACACTGTATACAATTCTAAGATACATATTTAGAAACAATTATTTTTGTTAAATGGAAATTAAGATATATCCTAGCATGGATTTTCTTTAAGAGCACAGTCCTCAAAACTATAGAACTATAGTTCTTTAATGTTAAGACCTCAGAAGTAATTTTAATTACAGCAAATCAGAGAGAGATTAAAGGTGTGTTTTATAAATCATAAAACCATGATAAATATGTTTACCCATGCCATTATTAAAAATGCAATATTGTTTTATAAAAAATAAACTGTACTCTGATCTGTGTGCAAACATAGGTTTGTGCATGATGCAGAGGGAGCGGTAAGAACCTGCACATTCAGCAACAAGAGTGCATCTGTGGTGATCCTGGAAAAACCACAGCCTTTCAGATGTTGTTGGGCTACAGCTCTCCCCATTCATGACCATGCTGGCAGGAGTTGGTAGTCCAGCAACATCTGAATGGCCACAGGTTTCCCCACCCCTGCTGCACTACACATACACTGGCAGAACCGACTTATTATTAGTGCAGTCAGCTCCTTCTTACCCTTCATCCTGCAACAGATGCTAACCATGGTGATAGGTAGCTGATGGAGCACAATAAGACAAAACAAAACAAATTATCTGTATGTAGCTATAAATTCATCCAAGAAGGATAGAGGGTATTTAGAATGAAAAGGAGAATCACTGAATGTGCAGCACAGGTAGCAAAGGATTTGGGCAACTGAGACTGGAATGTACATTCACAGGTGACTGAAGCTTAAACAAGCCAAATTTAGCAAGTATGGTGGCATATTATTGTTATATTCTGGACTGGGATGTTAGGCTATTGTTTGGCTCTGCAGAGTTGTAAATATATATGCGATAATATAAAATTTCGAGCTTATGGCATTGGAAAGCCCAGTTGTGGCCACCATTTTCAATGATGGTGCCATATTTTTTTCTTCCATAATATAAGATACTTCTATTTCTGTGCACACTCCCATATGCACTAGAGCCCAGTGACAATGCTTTGTATGATGAAAGGCATCAGTTCATTCATGTACAGCAGGGATGGGAAACCTGTGGCCTTCTGGATGTTGTGGGACCTCAGATGTGATCAGCTTCAGCCAGGGGTCATTGGGGTTGTGGTCCAACAACATTAGAAGTGCTGAGAAAAATTCATGGGCAAGAGTTTGGATAGCTGCCGCCAGAGAAGATCGTACAAAAGGCAGTTTCATCTTTTTATAAGTAGTTGCCAGTGTGGGGCTTTCATTTTATTTCAAGTTGTAAACAGTGGTAACTTGTAGCTGAAGTGAAGGCCTGACTCTATTCCATAGGTTTAACTTCCTTTGACAACTTGTGCCACAGAGTCCTGCTGTTTGTGTGATTTGATTTACCGCACATTACATACAGGTTTGTTACTGTGCCCATGGTTTAGATCGGTGGGGAAATAGTTTGGTCTTCTTGACTAGATACTCCAGCTTCCATTGAAAGAAAATGGACTACAGTATAGCATTGCATTCAATGTTAGAGAAGACCCCTTGAAATTAATTGACAAAACTATTTTAGGTGTGTTAAATTCTGTGGGTCTACTCTGAGTATGGCTTAATTGGATACAGTTCATAATTTTACTGTGTTTTTGTAACAGCAATCAGAACAATTAGCTATAGCACAAGTACAATGTTTTTGAGTCTTTACCATAAGAAATACAGGAATTTTTTTTGAAGGAATGAAAAATATTTCATCTTGCCCCACCCTGTTGTCCCTGTTACCTCAGTGCAGATTTTAATGCTTCATTTACACCTTTGAAATATTGACAGTTCTACCTTGCATAGGGTTTCTGTACTGAATTATAATGCACATCAGAAATACCCTTTTCTGTCTACAGGATTAGACACTTTGGTGTTTGATTGTATTTGTAAAAGATCACATTTTAATGTATGATTATCATTATTGTATTGAATTGTTAGCACTCAGTTGTATTTGGCTTTATGTCACTAACAAGATGAATTCTCACACTACACATATATTGTTTTCACTTGCAGATGCGCGTGCACACACATAAAACTATATATAACAAAGCTGCAACCAGGGCTAGATATTTGTATTTTTAAAGCTTAAAGTATTCTGTCCGGTGCTGACAACTATCTAGGACCTCTCTTGGATTTCCTGCACAACTACGTTCAGCTTTTGTAAGCTCAACATGTAAATTTTAAAGACATAAATATAGAGAGAACTATGTGTTTGAAATATAAGTGAGAGATATATAGATATATATATATGGATTAGCATGTAAACTGTATATTATTAAACATGCAATGAACTGACTGATAAAGTGAAGTTTAATCTTATGACTAGCAATGTAATTTATTCAGACTGTATTTTTGTACAGAACAGTGCACACTAACCTATTGCCTCTGTGTCCTCTATAATGCCTAAAACTGTGCCTAGAGATTTCATTTCTGTCTCTTGACAATGAACAATGAAGGGTTCTTCATGCTGTTGATGGTATTAGTTTCTTTAATGTTTTTATAATTTATTTTTTTTCTAAGTGTATGCTATGTTTTATTAAACAATCCATCAAAATGTGGTTTATCTTAGTCATGGGGAAAGCTGTAAATGTACTTTTTTAAAAGAAAAAGAAGAAATCAAAACTTGGTGGGGTGGTTTCCCCCCCTTTCAGTTTGTAGTATTACCATTTCACAACTTTTGTAGCTAACATTAGGTTGTATGCTGAAAAAGTAACCCAAATAAAAAAAATCCTGATACATAAATATAACACACTGTTTGTCTTATGTACATATTTCAAGTATTACCAGCTTCCTTAGATGCACCTGTAGAGTAATAAAATGTGTGAGATGAATGCATGGCATCAAGCTAAGCACTGTGTGGTTGGAACACTCCTCTGCAGTGTTCTGCTTGGCAATGGTCTTGTTCCTTGGCTCTCAGAGATTAAAAATGCATGAACTAAACTTAGTTTGGTGACCTGGCCAAAGGAACAAACTAGGCACTGATTGGTTTCCATTCTTGTGCAGCTTGCCGTGTCGCTCATCTTATATTTATCTGATTAACTTGGGCTTGTTCCAAGGTAGGTGGTAGAGAATGGCAGTCCCAGTCTCTTATACCAAGCTTTCTGAGTTACTGTAGTTTGTTGTGGGAACAACAGGAAAACAATACCATTCTTTCAGTCTAAGCCACAAGACTACATCAAAATGAAACATTAGAAGCCTGGAAATGCTGTTGGAATCTTGTCTGTTTCGAGAGACAATGGAGTGTGCCTCTGGGGGTGAAGTCAAACCACTGTGTTAGCCATGCCAAAATGACCACCCTGGGGTTCAAGCCTGGGCAGTGTCCTGGGCTGCCCAGACAACAGGACCCACTTCTTGGCCTTGTTAATGCGCTCCAATGGAAAACAGAGCAATATATTTGGCATCAGCTTGGCTGCAGGAGTTGCTGGAAGGAGGCATACAAGGCACAATCCAACTGTCTTAGGCCCTCCACTCTGGAATTGTGTAGGGTTTACTCCTCAGTCTTCTTCTGAACATATCTCACAATACAGTGGATATTTAGGATCTGAGTTTTCCTTCTAGATGGGTTACTTTCCTACCTCCTAGATGTGCTTAAATGTTTTCTATGGGATATATTTCCTTAAACAGCAATTTAAGCTTTCACATTTCAGAAGTCTTTTTGCCATTCAATATGGTCTAGGCTAGGGACCCAGGTGGCGCTGTGGTTAAACCAATGAGCCTAGGGCTTGCTGATCAGAAGGTCGGCGGTTTGAATCCCTGTGACGGGGTGAGCTCCCGTTGCTTGGTCCCAGCTCCTGCCAACCTAGCAGTTCGAAAGCACATCAAAATGCAAGTAGATAAACAGAAACCGCTACAGCGGGAAGGTAAACAGCGTTTCCATGTACTGCTAGCCTGTTAAAATGTTCCAGAAAACCAAGTGAAAGCAGCTGATAAGCAAACAAGGCAGAACATATGTTCTTCCATAGGTAGTAATCTTTCATGAGCAATTTATACAAGTTTATTTTGCAACAGTGAGTAACAACAAAGATCATTATAATAAATATCTGCAGCATGATGGCATCAATAAATTCTGTCTTCCCAGTCTCCTTTATACCTTTATGACGACTTTTCCAATCACTTTTCCAATTTAACCTCTAATGACATATATGTTCTCCAAGTCACTGAAATGGTAGCAAGCTGATGGACTTACATGTTGCATTCTTGAATTTAAGCCAACTGAGCACCACAGAAGTTTGCTGAAATCTTAATTCCAAGTGTTTCCAAGTCAGAATGTTGAGGATCAATAGCTGAAAGTGTGCCTGAGTATTAAGAACTGTTATCTTAATAAAGGAGGCTGTATGTTGCAAGTAAAATGGAAGTGAGGTTTGATCACACATTGCAGGATGCTGCACTTTTAAATTAAATGTTTGAAGTATAGTGTGGGCAATATAGTCAGCGATTAAAAACAAAAATCCACAGATTTTATTTGATTTCAGTGCCAAGACAATAGATACTAGGAGATAATTAACAAGCCTTACAATTGTCTTTTGAGCAAGTTTTTTATATATAAAAATAGTTTTCATAACTTATTGAGAAGCCTGAAAGCAGTTTAGTTAATTAATTTTTCTACAGTCAAGCCAATATGCAGGTCTGCACTAAGCTATCTGGATGTATTGGGATTCAGACAGCTGACATGTGAGAAAAGCACAGTTGCTTCTCATAGCCACAATACTCCTGGTAGATGAATAAAAAATACAAAGGACTAAGATTAACTAAAGCTGTGTCCACAGCCAGTCCTATCTTTGGTTCTTAAAGCATAGCTTCTCCAGTTGTTAATTACCTGACAATCATACGGCGTTCTTAAGGTTCACACATTTTTTGCTCTCAGCCTAGCATATTAATTGTACCGAACAAAGGCTAAACTGTTCAGCGGGGAAGGAAATGTGTCGTCTTTTCAAGCCAAGACTAACAAAAAAGCTGGAAAATGGTGTTCTTTGTCCAACTCTGTCTGTGCTGCTGACCTTAGCTCTGGCAGACATACTGAATAAGCTCTCTACTATTTGCCAGTTAAAGACAGCACACATTTATAAAATATATATTATAAAGGTACCTCTACCAATTAAGGCTGGAACTTTCCTTTTTTAAAAAAAATCTATTTTAGCATGTGCTGGAACTGTTGAAATAATAATAGGTTAGCTAACCAAGAATGCTGAAGAAAAATAAAATAAGGCTCGCAATACTTCCCAGGGATTTTTTTTATTACTGTACATACCTATAGTCTGTTACAGACAATCCAAAATCCAGAATTTAAATAAAGAGGAATCCAAAGGATATTGGAATGTCAGAAGAATAACAGACTGGAACTGAGCCAGTTCCTTTCATCCCTGTTCCATAACATGCCAAAATGAAGGTGTGAGAAGGGTTCTGATAAAGAGATGTGGTCATGTAAGAGGAATGTGATCCTCTGATCTGCATGTATTAACTATGGGGAGACTAACTAGATGCGCACCCTGTTAGTCTCACGTCACTGGCCTATCTGGCCCTTGTATTTTGTATTATTATTATTATTATTATTATTATTATTATTATTATTATTATTAGTTCAACACTCCATCTGTGAAACAGAGCAGTCAGGCAGACATAAGACTTACACATAACTCTATACATAAAGGCACCATAGCTGCCAAGTTATCCCTTTTTTACAGGGATTTTCCCTTATGCTGAATAGGCTTCCTTGTGAGAAAAGGGAAAACTTGGCAGCTATGAAAGGCACATATCAAAGCTTCACAATGGGCTGGATTGTGCCCAGCATAGGCCCAATATCCGATTGTTGAGTCAGTGGTGAAGGAAACATAGGGAGGGTGGAACAATCACAGTGGCAAGAAGGGCATTATTGCTCCATTTCTCTGATCTACTTGGGATTTGTTTGGCCCCCTCCCTTCCTATTTCAGCAACATGTTGGAAGGGTGGGAGATAAAGCTTCAGAATAATCAAAATGACATAAGCTTCTGCTTCTGCCACAGCAGGTAAAGTGACTACCTCATATTATATCTTTCTGGGTAAAAAGCTTTCCTATATTCTGCATTCAGCTGCAGTCACATTCCATCATTTGAGAGCACATCCGTTCTTCTTTCAAAGACTCCAGCGCACAGCAATTATTTTCTCATGCAGATTGTAATGCAATATTTTATTGCTGCCACTGTTCTGTGCCAATCATTTTACAAATCCATCGTATCACTTGATAGCTACTTTACCTACACTGGGTGAACAGAATTCTTTACAATGTCCTAGTGGAAACTTAAAGCCATGGTCTTGCAGGGTTTTACTAGCAGGAAATAAAATATTCCTTGGGGGAACTACAAGAATCCCTTCTGTTAAACAAGAAGAAAAAAGATTCAGATTGTAGGATATTGCAGTAACTTGGCTCAGTGTTGGTACAACAGGCCACTTTCCTTCATAGATATAAAATGAATAGTTACAAGCTCCCAGAGTGACTTGGCAGTATGAAGACACCATGCATATGGCTTACAAATGCTGCAGGTAATATAGATTGCACAGGTAATATCATTTTGTTTAGAAACACTTCATCTCTTTTTGGATGGGTTCATTCAATAAATAAATAAATTGTATCTCCTGGGGGGCAGGGAGGAAGATATGACTCTGCTATTCATCTTTGGTTACATTAACCATGACTATCCTTCATTCACCTAGCCTTTTCCAATACTAGCTGTGACTTCTTTTTTAATAACTGCATTGCTGCAGAGCGCAGAAACTTTCCAATACACCTTGCTGTGCCTCAGCAATTTTATCCATCATTGAGGTATTTTTTTTATTAACAAGGCAGCTTGAGACTTAAGCCTGCTGAAGTACTCTTTTAGATTATTCCCAGGCCTCTCCTGCAATCACTCTAGCATATTACCTAATCCCACTAAGTTCACAAAATGCTAAAATGTGAAATGCCTGCATACCTTTTCACCAATACTCTGTCATAGGCCACTGATTTTGACATTAAAGCATATGAAGAAACCTGCTGGTTCAGTCAATGGCCCATCTAGTCCAGCGTCTTATTCTCACAAAGGCCAACCAGATGTCCATAGGAAGCCCACAGTCCGGGCCTGAGCATGGCAGCCTGCTCCCATCTGCAGTTCCCAGCAACTGGTATTCAGAGGCACCCTGCCTCTCAACAGTGGAGACGGAAAACAGCCATAGTGAATACAAGCTCCCTTAAAACACAGGTTCAGATTCCTTTTAAAATAAAAATTTATAGCATACCTCCACCCCAAAATTCATATGTACAATACCACCTATAAATCATAATCACTCAGTTCCTAATAATTCATAAATGAGTGTAAATAAGCTCATTATTTGAATCCATTCCAGTCTGGTTTCTAGCCCGGGGTGGAGACTGAAACTGCCTTGATACAGAACTTTCTCAGGGAGGTGGAAATAGCAGCTGGTGCTGCTTAACAGGTAGTCACCAAGAGAAACTCATTGAAGTCATTCTTAGTATTAAGAAAAAGAAAGAACAATCTGGTGCTACATTACAGTCAGTGGTAAGCTTTCCTTCTACAAAACCTTTACAAATTTGCTTCCCCCCATTTTTTTTATTTAAAAATGTTTACCTAATTAGGTAGTGAAGTAAGGAAGGATTTTTGTTCAGCTGTTGTGTGACATGCCTTGAGTTCTTTGAAAAGTTTTGTACAGTGGTACCTCGAGTTATGAACTTAATTTGTTCTGGAGGTCCGTTCTTAACCCAAAACTGAGGAGCACTTTCGCTAATGGGGCCTCCTGCTGCTGCCGGCACACAATTTCCGTTCTCATCCTGGGAAAAAGTTCTCAACCCGAGATACTACTTCCGGGTTAACAAAGTTTGTAACCCAAAGCGTTTGTAACCCAAGGTATCTGTGAGGAGTAACAAGTAACAGAAGGGGTTAACTGTGTACTATGTACCACCTGACCACTGAGGAAGATCATATTACAGAATGTGCCAGAAGTGTTTCTGTGTGTATCAGTTTGGTTTCGTTTTTGCCTGGGAGACGGTCGCAAGATGTCTGCGCTCTCACCAGGTCGTTTGTTGTTTTCTCTTTAAAATAAACTCCAGTAGTTATTAGAACACCTTGGACTCTGTGTGTTCTTAAGAGGCTTTTTATCCAACGGCTATACAAGTTTCCGCTGTGTGAGAAGAAGAAGAACTCTGCTGTGTGTTTTACTGCCAGCCCGGGTCTACGGAGCAGAGGCGCTAGAGAAAGCGTGCCGGGCGGTAAATTAGTGGCTCCTAATTGAGTCATAAACAACTCAAAGGAGTCCTATACCCGTCACTGTATAATACTAATTCTTGTCAGGACTGGACTGGGTACTCTCCAGGTTATTTTCATCCCTTTGATTCTATAATTCTGTGGAACAGGCTTTTTAACACCCGCTTTCCTGTGAACTACTGTTGTTCAGAAATCAATATTTTAAATTGTATTTTTCTTCCAAGTTTGTTAACATTGTTTCTTCGGATATTCAGCATGGCTATGTTTCGGTGGCCAAGTCAAATGCCATCAAGATGACAAGTTATCGGTTCAGCACATGCCAAACATACACAAATTGTTCCAGAATGTAGCTGTCACTAAAACAAGACTGCTTTCCTGGTGTAAAGATGGCAAGTGAATTGTAACAAAACAGCACAGGGAGAAACCATCTCCATTAAAGCGGGGGGGGGGGGGCTCTGCAAAGAGGTAGAGAATATTATTACATGCCCTAACAGTATACTGAGAGTGAGAAATAATAATAATAAAAATCAAATTAAATTAAATCTAAGGTGAACAGTAAAGGAATGGATATGTACTTTCCTGTTTATTCTGGTCTTGAATCTTAGACTGCAGTTAAAGGTAAAGGGACCCCTGGCCATTAGGTCCAGTCGCGGACGACTCTGGGGTTGTGGAACTCATCTCACTTTATAGGCCGAGGGAGCCAGTGTACAGCTTCCGGGTGATGTGGCCAGCACGACTAAGCCACTTCTGGCGAAACCAGAGCAGCGCACGGAAACACCGTTTACCTTCCTGCCGGAGCGGTACCTATTTATCTACTTGCACTTTGACGTGCTTTCGAACTGCTAGGTTGGCAGGAGCAGGGACCGAGCAACCGGAGCTCACCCCATCATGGGGATTCGAACCACCGACCTTTCAATCGGCAAGCCCTAGGCTCTGTGGTTTAACGCACAGCACCACCTGCGTCCCATGCTACCTACCAGGTAGCATGGATGAAACAAATTGTTGCAGTTTTCTCATACAGTACTGTAGTTATATCCCACCTTTTTTCTGTTATGAAACCCAAACCAATGTGGATGTCATTCCCAGATGGTCACCCACCTAGGCACTGAGCTTCGGGTCTGCATTGCTTCAGCATGGTGACAGTCTCATGTACCTACAGACTATCCCCTGGCCAATGAAATAAAATTTTATTTTTGTCTATAGGACAAAATACAGTACTTTTCTGTACATTGCTGGTTGCTAAGTGGATGTTAATGAATATGGCAATTAGGAATATGAGATTCAAATATGATAAATTCATTCCCCATAAGCACATAATCAAACATGATTTAAATCAATGATTACCAAACTTCCCCCCCCCTCCCAGCTACTTGAAAATTGCTGAAGGTCTTAAAAGACCACTTAACAATTTATCTGCCTGTTGCAGCAATTATAATGCGCTGTGCTAGACACTGTATGGCTTTTAATTGCAATACAAGAAAAAACAATATAAGAAGTAAAAGAAGAAATAAAAATACAATTGAAAATCAATATGAAAATGTAATACAATGGATGTGCCCTCTCCCATCTTCAACCACAACTCTGCAGTCAGACCATGGACCACCTGAAAGATGCATTGTTCTATGGACCACTGTTTGGGAATCCTTGACTTAGGCCAACACATTTAATATAGCAATACAGTATATTAATATTAAGAACCCAGTCAGATATTTCCCTGAGTATGGCACAATGACATTGTCAAGTAGCTGCTGAGGGCTATGCTCCAGTAGACCCTGTTGTCAATCCCTGGTGCTTCCTGTTTGCCCTGCTGCTTTTTCTGAGAATGTCTTGTCCAAGGACTCCCCAAAATCTGGAACCAGCACAATATAATGAGACAATAGGATAGTTTTCAAAGATAATGAAATAACTCAGTGTGAAGAACATTAAAATTATAGATTAAAAATCAGGCAAAGTAAAAGCCCCTTCCTGTATTTGGAGTTAGCCAGCACTGTAGTTATTTATCTATTGTTGATATTCCTAAAAGTCTGTATCTTTCACCCTCACCTGTAAATTGTGACTCTGTAATTTTTGTTATGACTCACATACAGTATCTTGTTTACTTTTCACATCATAAATGTCCTCCAAAACCACTCATGGTCACAACCTTCTACTAACCTCTTCATTGATTTGGTAAATCTCAGCTTTCACTCCCACTTGTAAGGTCCTTTATAAGATCTATTTTTCAAAGGGCTGTTTCATATAATATTGGGAAATGCCACAGAGTGTTACTGCCAATACTTCATGCATTCTTTCAAAGGCTCATGTGGTTGAAGGTACTGAAAGAGGGTACTGGCAACAACTGAGAACACATTGACAGGTTAGGGGGATGCAATATAGCAGAGGCTTAGATTTTAATTTACATATTTGGGAACATTTGCACTACTGTTAGTATTCTACATCAGTGCCTCAAATAATTTATCACTGACAACTGAAACCAAGCTGATTACTTAACAGAAACATCTGACAATTTGCATGTTCTTTAATCATTCATCGTTTCCATTTGCACTTGGCCACTATTTGCATTATACCATTACAAGACATTAACACTGAGCTTTCCCTTCTCTTACTTATAAACAACACATTTTTATAATAAATGTATTGTTTGTCTTCCTACCCCCTCCTCCGCTTTTGACACAGAACAATATTACTAAATTGGTATCACAGAAGACATGCTGATATTCCCCAGATGCAGCAAATTACTGAGATCTAGTTCATTGTTGAACAAAGTTCAGCTTCGTTGTAAGTTATGGACCTGAGGGAGCCACAAGTACTAGCCTCTGTACCCCAAAATGCAGAAACTGTGGGTATGTTTTTGGTAGTATTAATTCACTTAATGAAAGCAATCCCAGGCCCCCCAAATTGAAGAATTTTATCATTCACTTTTGTAGGAACTGGATGTATCTAGAAGCATGCATGCATAATTAATACCTTGCACTGAACAGAAAAACTGGGTTAATAGAAGATGCTGTGTCGTTCTTCTGTTTTACCTGGTATTCTGAAGTCTGAAATGAAGCATAAATTTGTAACAATACCTTATCAATTGCCATCCTTTTTATCCTACTCCTGTTTTCCTTCTGAATGATTTGTGCTATGAATTAGGCTTACATTTAATCTATTTTAAGGCCACACAAACAGCTAGAATTCTGTGAGATTTATTTCTGTGTACACAACTGTTACTTAGCTGCTAGTGCTGCTGTTTCACTACAAAGGAACTTGCAGTTACAGCAGGAAACCAGTTTCTGTTTTGAAAAATACTTAACTCTTCCTTATCACTCATATATATATATATATCCCTCTTTTCATTTTGAACTTTATCTTAACACAACCACATGCTTTGAAACTGCTGAATCCCCCTTAGATAAAGAAAACTCTTTTGACAGTTTTGTTGTTGTTTTTAGAATATATTCTAAATACAAATATCTGCTATGGGGAATGATTGCTCAAAACAGCAAGCAGATGCAATTCCGCCTCCCTGAGTTCCAGTCTGTGTGGCATGCAGTAATAGGCCCTGATCTAGCTGCAGCAACACACAACTCATACATACAATTTAAATCGTACCCAACTTTGTTCATTAGATAGAGATGTGCATCTTATCCTCATTGAAAGGTACATCCAGTCAGTTCAACAGGACTGGATATTTCTGGGAGAGATGCATTATGCTGCTCCAGGGACAAGGATGTGGGTAACAATAAGACCAAAATACAGTGGTACCTCTACTTACGAATTTAATGCATTCCGAACACACATTTGTAAGTCAAAAAATTTTGTAAGTCGAATCCCATAGGAATGCATTGGGAGAAAAAATTCGTAAGTCGAAGCAACCCTATCTAAAAATTCATAAGTGGAAAAAATCCTATCTAAACCACATCCAAGATGGTGGACAGAGCTCCATTTGTAAGTAGAAAAATTCATAAGTAGAGTTATTTGTAAGTAGAGGTACCACTGTACATGTATTACATCATAACACAGCAATATAGGTGAGGTTTGGCATGGCATTGTGGCAAGGATCTGTTTTCACTTCAATCATCCAATGTTTTGTTCAAAGACAATCTTTCTTAGCACAGCTGCCGAGGACCCAATATGGCACAGGTCAGGTCATGTACCTGGGATCCAGCTGGCAGCCTGAAGTGAGTGACATCACCACCCAAGCTATGGCTGTGACCTGGTGGAACACCTCAGGACTCCGTATGAGAGTCCTCCCTATATGTGAGATGCCATTTCTGCCCAAGTGGAGACAAAGACGAATGCTTAAGAAAGCCAGCTTGCCCCTGAGAGAAAAGGAAAAACCTCACAACCAAGAACCAATTGTGAATGAGAGTAAAATACCTTTCTGGCCCTGAAAAACCAGTGACCACCTAAAACCTCAGTAAAAGGTGCTAGACTGAGTGAGAGTGGGTTGGGAGAGCTCAACGAGGGGCAAAGGCCTGGTTTGGCACGTGACAAGGTCCTTTAAAAGGCTGTCCCTCCACCCCTCTCCAAGATCCTGTAAGGCCATGTAAGACCTTGCAAGCTCCAGGGAAAGACCAGGCCTCCCTCATAACTGGAGTCAGCTGCACTGACCCACACATTGGACCCTGGCATGCAGGGGCTGGCAGAACCATGCTCTGTGAACATCTGCATTCACATCAGGTGGGATGTGTGTGAAAAAGCCACCTTTTCTGCTTGGATGAGCAATACACACTTTAGAAAATAGTTCCAGTAGCACTGTAACACAAGCAAGTCAAAGTGGACTGAAATAGAGGGTGCATTGTTCAGCTAACAAAAGGGGATTCAGTTACTTGCAGAGTTCCTGATGTTTTTTTCCTAGATTTGTTAGAAAGAAAACAAGAGGCAGGATACTTATCAAGGAAGATGTTGGGGGGTGGGGAATACCCATAAGATGATCATTCTGACCACAACCAACAAAAGATGCAAAATAGATTTTCCTTTGTGCTTGAATCTTGTCTGTTAGGTACCGTAATTGATGAGTAACAAGGAGATTGCAGTCCATGCTCCCCTATAACCTTTCTTCTTTGACATATTTTACAAGGTCTTCAGACTCTTCTCCGCTCACCCCAAATTTCTTACTGTAAACAGGAGTGCATTTCCTTCTGTAGCTTTAAGATATATGAAAATAATATATAGATGCAACTCAACTGTTTCTGGGTTTTAAAAAAAGCAAACAAATTAGAATGGAGCCTTGGATGATGGTTTGAAAACTAATGTTTTATATAAATATGCTATGGAAAAATATAGGAATTAGATTCTCCCTCTCCCTTAGAAAATGGTAGGTTTGCAGTGATGTCCATTGCTATATTGTAACAGCTTTGTAAGCAGTATTTTTCCAACTCTCTTTTGCATATCTCCGCCATAGTTAACTGACCCTTCCAGCATAGTAAATATACAGTAACAATTTTGAGGTTAGAGTTGAGTTTCACAGGATTGTAGACAGAACGTGAGTTGTGTTTGTTGTTCCTGCAAATGAAATAATAAATCCTTTCAGGAAACCACAGCATGCAACCAATCGGGATATTCAAATTAATCCCTATGCAGCTCAGGCATAGCTATTCAAAGAGATAATTTTTCTCTTCCTTAAGTGGGAAAGGTATTACTCTTAACAGTAACAGGCAACTAAAATCTTACTTCAGAGCATCCTAATTTTTCTTTTTCTTTTTTTCTTTTTAACTACATGGAAATCTGAGTCTAGAGATGACAAATACCAAGCAGAGATTAGCTGGCTGTTTTCACCTTCCAGGTCTGAGGAACCTTTTCTCTGTTAAGCACCACATTTCCTCAGAGGTCAAAGCCAGTGGTGGGCAGAATCAAAACCAACAATTTTCATGGCCATCCCTTTCTTTCTGTTTCTGTTTCAGCCTCCTCTTCCTTTGTCCCACCCCGATTTTCTCCATGTTGCCAAAGGATCACTGTTGCAAAGTTCAGAACTGAACACCCCCAGAGGCCTTCTTCTTCTCCTCCTTCCTTCACTCCTTTCGGGTTTTTTTGTTTTTTGTTTGCCCTATTTTCCCCGCCCCCCACCTGCATGAAATGAAGACAAGGGTCACATGGGGGCAAAGTCAAACGGCTATATTAGCAGCACCGAACTGACCTGCACAAGGCACAGCTTGGGTAGTGTATATGACAGCCCAGACCCCATGGCCTGCCTCAGCCTTGCTGATACGATTCAAAGGAAAGCAGAGCAATATGATTGGCACCAGCTGGACTGGATTTATGTAGTTTACTCGTTAACCATTTCTTCTCCTAAAGATATCCCACAGGGCAGTGGAGGTTTAAGGCCAGGATTTTCCTTCTCTAAGGTGGGCTACCTTCCCAGATTGATGAGCGCCACCTGCTCCTCAAAGCATGTGCAGAAACCACCTTCTTGACTGTTGGACCCACTATTGGTCTCATCTGCTCAATCTGCCAGATCTTGTCTTGCAGGGAAAGTCCCTAACTCACCAAGGGTTTGAGACCCATTGACGACCCTCCCTCTCGTCTCATTTAGCCAGCCAGTCAAAGCTCTTCCTGTTGTGTGGCCACTGTTGCATGCTTACTGCTTCTAGGAGCCACAAGTAAGAGCTGGGTGCAGGATGGGAACCAAAAGTGGACAATCTACCCCAGAAGGAGCATGATGTGTCACCCACCAAAGGTACTCGCCCTCCCCTTATATCCCATAAACACCCTCCTGGTTTTAATTCTTTGAAAGGCAGGCCAAGTAAATGAAAGCAGTACATGGCACATAGGCTTTCAGCCTGTGAAATGATGTGTCTCTGCATATGTGACTTGGGAAATGCTCCTTTGTAAAAGGACTGAGATGTCCCTGTTTCCATCTGTGGGGTGCAACAGGCACAGCTAATGGACAATGGGTGCATGAGGCCGATTTAAAGTGTCCATATTGTGTTTCTTGAGAATTCTAAATGATCTCAGGTTCAGATCCACATGAGAGATGCTTTTATAAATGACAAGCCAGAGGATGTCTTCTGTTCATAGTATTTCGGTGAGTAAACTAGTAGCATCCATTCCCCATGCTCTCCCAGCAACAAATATATATTTTTCTGGACAATGGATGAATGGTTTAGCACGTTATGTGGAGGAAAATCAATGCAAATGGTTCACCTAGGACCATCTACAAGACCTGCTGCATTGGCTTACAGGGACAAAGTGGTATTTAAGAGGGCATGCTTGCTGCTTTGTGACCCTCTGTTTGCTATATGCTTTATTCTCCATCTCTACAAAACCCACCACCAGACAAGTCAATCTTAATATAGTTACTAAAAGGTTTATATCCTGCATACAGCTTGTTGAAATGATCTATAAAACCAGAGGGACTGTGCGTATTATCTAGCACAACAGATTCCTCTGAGCCATTGATAATCCTTGCAATTGCCAAATTGGCATGTTTTGCTTTCTGCTGTGGGGTACCAATACTTCAACATAAAAACGAATTCATTTCCTTCCCTTCTGAATTCCTTTCCCTTCGTCATTGTGCTTTATTTGATTCTACACAACAGTTTTTGTCTCATTTTCCCAGGCTTGCTGGCTGATGCTGGTGATGCATTGGCTAGTTTGCATGAAATAGGTGGACTCAGATTTCTATCATGTTAATACATGTTCAAGCATTGCAGTTTAGGGGGGAAAGAGATGCCGCCAACATTCTTGCATAAAAAGCTAGGCAGAGCAGCAAAACTGAAATGCTCCTTTGAAGGAGAGAAAGTCTGTCCTGTTGCGCTTGTCTCTTAGATGCAGCTAGCCCATTGTAGCAGAGTGGGCTCCCATCTTTTGAAATAAATAAGTAAATAATGGGGGGGGGGGTTAATTAACTAGAGTCTTCTGGGTCAGGAGTAAATGCCAGAGTGAGTGTTGAGGCAAAATTTATCCATGGTGGGGAACGTCTTGCCCACAGGCCTCATTAGGCCTAATCTGGCCTAATTAGATTTGGCTGAGGAACTTCATTGTGGCAAATTCCTATATGAAATGACCTGATTGGACTAATAGAATGATTGGAACCAAGCCAGAAATGCAATAGAACAGAATTATGGAAAATGTCATGGGAAAGTGACATAGATCAAAAACAGATGTTTCCCCCCTACTATATTTTTGGGGGAGCTGTTTGTCTCTTTGTCTGCCCTCTATGCATTTGGACACCTCTTCGGATATCATAATCTAATTTTGCATGATGATTGCTGAGGCCGAGGAGCAAATCTTTGCCTATGGTTGGATACAACTGGGCACCGATTTGAATCAAGATGGCGTAAGGAACCCTTCCCAACTTGCACTGGTTTTATCCTCTGATTTCAGAACTGCACTGACTCGCTTGGTTTCTTAGCTTTCCTGAGCAACAGGGGTGGTGCATCCCATTTCACCAGGCAAAATGGGAAGGTGTTACATGCCACCACTGTGCTGCCAACTCCTTCCCCGCAGCCTCCCTTACCTGGGTCACATGGTAGCACCTGCAAAGCAGAGGCAAGTTCCACCAATATCTCATTAAGTTCTTGCAAGGTCTCGCTGAAAACCACTGGCCCTGACATCAGGCAGTTTCTGCTAATCGTTAAGGCTTTCTTTTACAATAGTTTAGTCCTGATCTTTAACCTACTCTGAGCCCCAGGACAGAGATCCGTTTAAAAGCTAACCAAATTATGAGTGCTTTGCTGTCTTGGAAAACTATCTACACTTTTTGAATTAATCTTCCCTGCAGCCATTTCCCCCTGGAGATACAGGGAAGAAGTGCAAGGTCAGCTATCTATCCTGCAGTTAACTGCATTATAATGTAGTTTAGATTTAATGTGAAAGGATGCTGTACCTTTAAGATAACTTCAAGGCACATAATCAGTACATATTACTTTACCATAGTTATTTATAGGCTCCAGACACACACACACACACACACCATCTGTAAATTATGTTTGTCTCCCACTTCTTAAAAAAAATACATAATAAGATTTGTTTCCTAGATGTTAGAAAATAAGCAAGAGCCTATTCTCATTTGTTCAGGGGTTCCCCTTCCCAGCAAGCAGAAGGGATATGCTGAATCACTAATGAATAATTCACTTAGGCTTGATGTTTTCAGTATGAGCCAATTGCTAAATGCTGCAGGCTTCTCGCTCAGCCATTCACCTTGTCCTGTATCAGGTCAGAGGGAGCAGAGAAAACAGATCAAAAGTGGCAATCCAATCAAGACCAGCATGGCTTCCCTTTCTCTACATTTCACCCAGCTCATCACATTAAATTATTCATACCATGCCAAGTCACATTAAAGTTTAGTGATATCTCAGTTTGACTGCAGACTACAGCAAATGTGTGGGTAAAGGGGCAGGGAGTTCTATAGCTTGGGAAGTCTTTGGCAACACAACCTTCTGCAGGCCTATAATATTTTGGCAGCTGCAAAGTAAAGCATAAATCACAATTGTGGACTGAACTGGTCTCAGACAATATGGGATGGGACCTTACAAAGTCAGTATGGAAGGGAGAATGTTGGCAGGTTTTATTTCTAGTATTTGCAGTGAGGATGTATAGAATCTTAAAATGAGAGGCATTCGCTGTCCTTTGCTTTGCCTGGTTTTCTCTTTTCAATCACTTCCTTCCAAAGACACTTTTCTTAACAACAACAAAAATGTTGTGGCTCTAAAATATGCTTTGGGTCATCACTTTAATATCTTTCATGAACCAGATGAGATCTTAAGTTTTTCTAAGTATGATTTAACTTCTAATGAGTTTGGTAAGATTTCCAAATGAGTGGGGAGTTATCTTTTCTTAATCTTGTGTATATTGTAACTGACCTTGATTCTTCCTGTTTGCTGTCTCTGACATGTCCTATATCTGCTCACATTCCTAAAGCCACACACAAAAGAAAAACACAAAATAAATGCTGTAATCACAGACCTAAAACAGGAAAATGGCTGGCAAATGCCAATACCCAGTACCTTAATACAATAATGCAGAAACTATTCTGCCAAAAATTATCCCTTCTACACACTCTTAAAAGTACAATGGTATGTGTTGACTTTAAATATTCTCATACAGGAGTTGCACTGGAGTGATTAATATTTACTGCTTCAGGAACAGCCAGATCATTGTGGTTATTGATGGCAGTGATTTGATAAGAATATTAACTCCTTGGAATTCTACAGAATTACATCTACTTTCAGTCTTGAGGCATGATACACACACAGTCCCCTCTGCAGTAAGCAAAGCAGACAACAATTTTCATCTTAACTGCTGAGCCTTTTAGCGGCCATTTCCTGAAAAATATCCAGTTATCAGAGCTTCTGGAAGGGGAAGTGTTATGTACTGAGCTGAATCCTAGAACAATAGGATCCAGGATGCAGCAGTCTGATTGGTCCGCAGGAGCCACCCAATACAGCTCCAGGTGGAAGTGAATCAGCAACCTGATTGGCCTGCAGGAACAGCCAATCAGGCTGCTGGCAGAAGTCAATTCACAACCTGATTGGCCCACAGGTGCAGCCCTGAAGTAGCCAATCACGTAAGGCCCATTGTGTAAATAATGTATATAAGCAGTCGTTTTGGGGAAAGAGCCATTCTTCTCTTCTTCATCTATTGCTACTACAAGCTGAATAAAGAGCATGAAATTCACTCTCGACTCCGAGTATATTTCAGGAAGAATGAACCAAAGCAAGACTGGGCCAGCAGAGTCTGATACCAACATTGTCACACCAAGAAGTGCCATGTCCTTAGATTCAAAGAGAAATCAAGCATTGCTCTGGCTCCCCAGACTGCAGCTTTTCTTCTTCTACCTTCTGGCTCACATCACACAACTCTCCTCTCTGCATTTGCCATTCTAACTACCCCCCCCCCATCCACTTGCCATCTGCCTTAATGGCCCCTTACCTCACCAGGAAGCTAGCTTAGCTATTCCAAGAATTAGATGGGGCCCCAGGCATTCAGCCTACCACCCCACCCCACCCCCACTCTCGAACACTCATAACAATATTAAGACCTCAACCCTCACAACTATTGGGTGGGTGATGACTGGAGCCTAACGGTCTGCCTTGAAGGTTTCACAGACTTACTGAAGTCATCACCAAAGGCAGTGCTTCCATGTTGTGCTCCAAGCAAGAAGGTTAATGCTAAGTCTGATTCCAGATATTGGCTCTGGAGTGGTTCAAGTTTGTCTCATACCATTTCAGGAAGCTTTGATTGAAGAACCCATGCATGGCTGATTGGGTGGTAGCAATTTCGGCTGGAAGTACTTCCTTGTCTCCAGATAGATGTGGACTTTTAAAGTTTATGTGGAATCAATAGGCTTCCGTTATTCTGGGCTCCTCTGCTTCCTCTTTGAGAAAAACATGTTCTGAAGTTCATATTCCATTGATTAAGCTGTTGCCTTGTGTTTGTCCAGAGTGCTCATAGGAGCTCTACTATTTGCTGTGCTGATGGCAGTTGCTTGTTCATAGTTATTGGCTTATCTCCTATGGAAGGAAGTGAAATTGGGGGCACTAGGCACAAAATTCAAGCCTCAGTGGCCAGGCAGATGGCTCTTGGAAATCCATAATCCATTATGTAACTTTGTGCCTGAGCCATATTCCCATCCAAATCACCCCCTGAGCGTTTTAAGGTTGTATTTTACATAACATTAATCATACTCTGCCTTAGGTTTTATGCAGGTAAAGGTTTTGGACAGCTTTTTAAAAAAAGTTTATGGACTTTCATTCACCAGGCCAGAGGAACTATTGAAGTGGTTGTAGCCTTTTAAGTCATTCCCAGAAATCACAGCATGTCCAGGCTGCATCAAGCAGCTCTTTCAGAATGGTACCCTGAATCTTCTATTGTTGCAGAAGCAGGAATTTAAGCAAATAAATTCCCCCCTCTGAATTTGTATGTGCAAATTACATTTGTGTGTGAGAGAGAGAGGTTTGGCTTGCCGTGAGAACACAGGAACAAAGGGTTAGATTCCCGCTTCTCATGGAGTCAAGGCTCCAATTCCAGCCATGCAATTCCCATATCGTGTGTAGTTTGACCCTAATCTGTTGCCCATATGAAAATTAAACAGCTCCCCATCCCTCCCACAAGAATCCTGAACTTACAATCTTCTGTGCAGCGAATGAGTTGACAATGAGCAGCTTGCATACAGTTCCACACAAATTGTGCTATTTGCAGCGGCAGGCAAAATTTCAGCTTCTTCTGAAATGAATCAGGATGACTTGTTTGCCATGAGTAGGCAGCTGCCAAGGGCACAGAAAGGTGGTTGCTATAATATGGCTGGTGAACTGCTACAGAGCTGTGGGCGCTGGTGAACTGCTTCTGATGTGAGCTGTTAGAAAACTCTGGGGAATTATATCCTTACATTTATTTGTGATTTTCATTAAAAAGACAAGATGAACTTAATAAGATTTCTGTAGCTGAGCAATTCAGCTCTGTGTAAGAAGAATTACAAAGCTAGATTTCATAATAAGAGTTAGAATTTATTGGATTGCCCCTGTCTCAACCCTGGAAGAAAATTGAAACCAGCTTGTAAAAGGATAGGCTCTCATTTTCTTTTGGTCAAAAACACAGCCTGATATGTTTCCATTGCTGAGCAATGCCTTTGAATGCCGCTGACACATGGGACTGACATTCACCTGCATATTAAAGTTATTGACAAAATTATTCAAGGGATAGGGCAAAGTCTGCCACAATGCAGTTTCCAGGATGTTTTGCTGCGGGGAACATCAGCTATAAGGCTGGTTCTTCCAGTTTAATCTAAGTTCTGAAATCTTCTCTAGGATAACAATTTCAAACAGACAAAAATATTAACCTCTCTCCTTTCTTCAATAACTTAATAACTGGGTATATCCTGAGGCAGTCTTTCAAAATGTGGAAGAATGTTTTTTCTTTAAAAAAAAATCACCTTCAAGAAAATAAAGGATATCAGCACAAATTTATTTCACAATTACATGGTATCCAGAATGTGTAAAGCAAAAGTTTTATACGTGTGCAGTGGCAGTGGCTGGAAGCAGAGTCTAGGTTGTTTGTAAACTTGGGCTGCAAATACGCCATACATGTAGAGCAAATTTAAAGGAACAAACCTCCCCCAAAGGCTCCTGGGAACTGCAGTTTGTTGAGTGTTCTGTGAATTGTAGCTCTGTGGGTGGTAAGGTACAGTTCCCAAGATTGTTTGGGCAATGGCAAGTGCTTTAAATTTATGGTGTAATTTTTGGTGTACCCATTTCTGTTTACTCTAGCTCCAGTGTACTCCCACTGCTGATATTTGAAGCAGAGTACACATGACATTAGCCATAGCCCATCAGAGGCGTACCTAGGCACTCTTGTGCCCTTGGCAAGGAGCCATATTGCACAGCTGCCCAGAGCAGTGGAGGAGCAGCCTGGAGACTGGAATTTGCATATTTACAGTAGATCATTGGCCAGATTTTCTAGAACCAAATCTGTATAGAAGGCTGCTCAATATCCTCCTGAGCCCACACTGCCAAATGTCAATGTCACAGGATAACATATCATTATGTGACTGAGCCCTCTGATTTGTCACAGATTATTTTCCTTCCTTTTTAAGTCCTAGAATTAGCCCTTGTACTAGAAGCAAAAATGGAATGCCATTCTGTCACATAGCTGGACAAAAACTTAACAGTTCCTGAAAGCTAGGTGTCTCATTCAAAGTTCATTAATTTTTCATTTTAAAAACTAATTCTATAAAGATGGCATTTGCCACAAACCTCACAGATCATTTTTTAAAAACAAAGATCCAAACATTCTTTTTTGTAGTGAGTGAGATAGGCTCTCCTTGTGTGTGTTAAAAGAGGTTTTACAAAGATGACCTTTTTGTGAATAATTTTATTGGACACAAGAAGTTAAGATGAAATGCCTTTTCTTATCCAGATCACAATTCAGATTCTGTATAACATAATCTCTTATGAAATTTAGTGATCACTCAAGGCTTCTAGTTCAGTCTAGGCCAGGCTATTGATACTTGTGCATAGCTTTCATTACTGGCGGGTGACACAGTGTAAGTCTGTGTGCTGTATTCAAAGTAAATTTTGCAACAGCAGACTGCTCTAGAATTTAAAATATCACATTCTTCTTTCTATGAAATGGGTTTCGGAAGTTGTTCATCTTGTTGGCATAAGTTTATGTAGAAACACTTTCTCTGATCCTTAAGTATATTTTGTGAGCATCATAGAGCCATGAGGATCATCACAAATAGAAATGGTAGAGATGACAGAGAAACGCAACCTCCCTACTTCACAAATTCCAAAACAAGATGTGAACTGAAACACAGCCATCCTTCAAAATTCTCATGTATCCCAATTTTGCAAATTGGTCCTCTCTCCAGCCAGGTAATGTGTACAAAAATGCATATACTAAATTATGCTTATAATAAATGCATATATTCATGAAAGTAACATGCAAGAATCCATGAAATGATTGGAAATTGGTTTGCAAAAATGTATATAGTATTAGGAAAGTTTCCTTCAAACATGTAGGAGAAATTTGCATAAAAATGCTGCTGGAATTCAAGCAGAGTATTAAACAAACATCATCATCATCATCATCATCATGCAAAGTGATGCGGAAATGTGGACCACTCACTTAAGATTGGAAAAATAAGAACCAGAGATAAACCAAAATTGACATTTTCACCCATCCCTAAATTCCAGTATTTGAAAAGGTGTATATATGAAGCGGGGACGCAGGTGGCACTGTGGGTTAAACCACAGAGTCTAGGGCTTGCCGATCAGAAGGTCGGCGGTTCGAATCCCCGCAACGGGGTGAGCTCCCGTTGCTCGGTCCCAGCTCCTGCCAACCTAGCAGTTCGAAAGCACGTCAAAGTGCAAGTAGATAAATAGGGACCGCTACAGCGGGAAGGTAAACGGTCTTTCCGTGTGCTGCTCTGGTTCGCCAGAAACGGCTTTGTCATGCTGGCCACATGACCCGGAAGCTGTACGCCGGCTCCCTCGGCCAATAACATGAGATGAGCGCAGCAACCCCAGAGTCGGTCACGACTGGACCTACCGTAATGGTCAGCGGTCCCTTTACCTTTACCTATATATGAAGTGAGCCCTATGGAAACCCTTTGCTCTCTGCCCTGCAGTCAGTGCTACAATTCAGACATCATGGAGGATACATCTTTACACAGGAAAGATCACAAGCCTCCCATTGTCAATATAGTCTGGCATGTATTCTGTGGAAAAGTGATGTGGGTGGATCCTAAACAGCAGAGACTGCCAACTCCTCTGGATGTTGCTGGACTCAAACTTCCATTATCCCTAACCATGATTTGATTTGAAGTCTATCAACATGTGGAGGACAATGGGTTAGCCATCCCTACTGTACAGGAAGCACACAAGAGCCTCCCCCTGTGAATACTAGCTGGTGCACTGCACTGGGTACATGCCTCTGTCCATACATTGAAGGGTTGGGGAGAGAAGGAGAGAAAAGATGGCTTCATTGAATCCTAAGGCAAATCCCAGCTACCTCCTCAGGACAATGGATCGTATCCTTAAACATTGTGTTTGTTTTGTTTTTGTTTTTTTTAAAGATGATTTTTATTACATTTCCAAATAAACAACATCAAACAACAAAACAACAAATAACAACAACAGCAACAAAACATATTTTTTTGCGTTTTATCTTCAATTCGCCTATTTTAGTTCGTTTTGCTCTGCCGAGCTCTGACTTCCCTCCCTCCCATCATTCGGTTTCCTTTTCTACTCCTATCTCACAGTTTCTTTTGGTCCAACTAATTAAAACCAATTCATAGGGTTTATTTCAGTCCTGCAACTGTCTTTAAACTTCTACAGTTCTTCTCCATGTAGTCCACGAATTTACTCCATTCCTTTTGGAACCTTGTCTCTCCCTGGTTTCGGATTCCACAGGTCAACTTTGCTAACTCTGCATAGTCAATCATCTTTGTCTGCCACTCCTCAATACAGTGGAACCTCGGTTTATGAACACCTCGGTTTATGAATTTTCAGTTTATGAACACCGCGGACCCATATGGAATGGATTAATTCATTTTCCATTACTTTCAATGGGAAAGTTTGCTTCAGTTTATGAACGCTTCAGTTTATGAACAGACTTCCAGAACCAATTACACCCATGCTTCAGTTTATGAACGCTTCAGTTTAAGTACTCCGCGGACCCATCTGGAACGGATTAATCCACTTTCCATTACTTTAAATGGGAAAGTTCGCTTCAGTTTATGAACGCTTCAGTTTAAGTACCCCGCAGACCGTCTGGAACAGATTAATCCACTTTCCATTACTTTCAATGGGAAAGTTCGCTTCAGTTTATGGACGCTTCAGTTTATGAACAGACTTCCGGAACCAATTGTGTTCATAAACTGAGGTACCACTGTAGTTGGTAACTCCTGTATTTTCCATTTTTGGGCTAATAAAGTCCTAGCCACGGTTGTAGCATACAAAAATACTTTTTTATCTCCTTTTGCAATCTCCTCTCCAATTAGTCCCAATAGAAAAGCCTCCGGTTTTTTGGGAAAGGTATACTTAAAAATCTTTTTCAATTCATTATATATCATTTCCCAAAATCTTTTTACTTTTTCGCATGTCCACCACATATGATAAAATTCACCATCTTTATCCTTACATTTCCAGCATGATTTACTACTCATTCTATACATCTTAGCTAATTTTACTGGTGTTAAGTACCATCTATACATCATCATCATTACATTTTCTTTCAAAGCAGTACATGCAGTAAATTTCAGTGTTTGATTCCACAATTTCAACCACGCATCATATTCAATATTGTACCCAATAAACATTGCATTTGTTTTAACATGTTGCTGGTTTGACTTTTACAAAGAAAGCTCCAAGGGAATTTAAGCATGCTTTGTACCATTTCATATTAGTAAGAAAGATAGTATAGTCTTCTTCACTGGGGACAATCCATGTAATGATCAGCCTGCAATTCCAAACCTGTAATATTTGCTTGTGGGGAAAATGAAGAGGGAATTAGCAGGAGAGAAAGGTTGCATCTCATGCATGCCAGAACACCAATCTTAAAATATAAAAATATTATATTTTAAGATTTTACAATAAGAGAACACATTTTAATAAAGCAGCTTATCAAAAAGATCACACTTTTTATAATGCAGTTTTCATTATTGTACAATCATCTTTCATTGCTGCAAAATCATCTTGAGTAATCAGCAGCAAAAGAAGCAATCATCAGTGGATTAAACATCTAGTTACTTTGGGAAAATTCCACAGCATTCTGTCTGGCTCTTGTTATTACCTGGCCACATATCTTCCATTGTTTGCTCATAAACAACTTAGGAAGTTACAAACTATGAATGTGCTAAATTTATCTTTCTTTCCAAAATAATTGGTTAATTTCTGCTGGTGGAGAAAGGTTCAGGAATAAGTGACCTTCCTTCTACGGTACCTATGTTATGAGTGAGTATAGGTGAGACACCTGGCTTGTGAAAAGGATCTTAGGGGTCTTAGCAGACCTCAAGATTAACATGAGTCAATAGTGTGATGTAGCAGCAAAAAATGCTAAAGCTATTCTGGACTGCATCAACAGAAGTATAGTGTCCAGATCAAGGGAAGCATTAGTTTTGCTCTATTCTGTGTTGGTCAGACTACACCTGGAGTACTGTGTCCAGTTCTGGGCACCACAGTTTAAGAATGACATTGACAAGCTGGAATGTGTAGAAGAGGGCAAACAAGATGATCAGGGGTGTGGAAACCAAGCCTTATGAGGAATAGTTGAGGGAACTGGGTAGCCTATGTTTAGCCTGGGAAAGAAGAGACTGAGAAGAGATATAATAGCCATCTTCAAATAGCTAAACTGCTGCCACGTGGAAGATGAAACAAGCTTGTTTTCTCCTGCTCCAGAAAGTAGAACCAAACCAATGGCTTCAAGTTACAAGTAATGAGATTCTGCCTAAACATCAGGAAGAACTTTCTGATTAAGAGCTGCTTGTCAGTAGAACTGTCACCCTTGGAAGGTGGTGGACTCGCCTTCATTGGAGGTTTTTAAGCAAATGTTGGTTGGCCCTCTGTCATGTATGATCTAGTTGAGATCCTTGCATTGAAGGGAGTCTGGTCTATGCTACTCAGAATAACAGGATTGTGCTGACCAGGAACGGTAACAAGAGGTTTGGCAGGAGAATCCATTTAAGTCTCTGCGTGCTCTGCAAAACTACAGAAGATTCTTTGAAACACTTTATTATCTTCTAAGGTTTTTTGGTGTGCTCAGCAGGAGCCTTTGAGATATAAGCACTGTTGACAGGAAAGAATGGATTCAATGTGGAAGTTAGAATGACAAATAGGAAACAACACATTCAGCAACTGTTGAGAAGCACAGATCCTTGTTTTTTGGGGGTGGGGGAGTGAGGGTGAAAAATATTGCAATACATAATTTGGGTAAACAACAGCTGTATCTTCAATGATTTATTGAGGGTGCAATATATGCAGAATAGTATCATTCATTTTTAATCATAATGCACCAATCTAGCTTGCCTTTTTATCTCTGAATAGAAGCAGATAACTTCATATTCAGAAGTATTAATGTAGCTGTGTGGCCAAGAAGTTGGCATTATGATCAAATCCCATGGTTTTCCAGACACAAAGCAACTGCTGTATGTAATCACTTGCAATAAAGGGTGTCCATATTGCAATAACTAGTGCTTCCTGTATGGGGTGTAAAAGTATTCTTCCATCTGCTCTTGTGTTCCTGAGATAGCCATCAGCACAGAAGTGCAGATGGGAGTCAGATGCAAGGAGGCAAGCAACTGCCACGAGCATTTAAAGCACAGTATGAGGGGAAACAAACTACTTACACAAAAAGAAATATTATTTCACGACTTCATGGTCCAGGTGTTTTGAGATCTTCCAGATGATGTGCTTCTTATGTTTTGCTTTTTGGAATTGTTTCAGTGTTCAGCTTAATCATCCTTTTTTCTTGTTGATGTAACTCCTGTCTTCCACTGCCTTCCGCAGTTTGGTCAGACTCATGTTCGTAGCTTCGAGAACACTGTCCAACCATCTCGTCCTCCGTCGTCCCCTTCTCCTTGTGCCCTCAATCTTTCCCAACATCAGGGTCTTTTCCAGGGAGTCTTCTCTTCTCATGAGGTGGCCAAAGTATTGGAGCCTCAGCTTCACGATCTGTCCTTCCAGGGAGCACTCAGGGCTGATTTCCTTAAGAATGGATAGGTTTGATCTTCTTGCAGTCCATGGGACTCTCAAGAGTCTCCTCCAGCACCATAGCTCAAAAGCATCAATTCTTCGGCGATCAGCCTTCTTTATGGTCCAGCTCTCACTTCCATACATCACTACTGGGAAAACCATAGCTTTAACTATACGGACCTTTGTCGGCAAGGTGATGTCTCTGCTTTTTAAGATGCTGTTTAGGTATGTCATTGCTTTTCTCCCAAGAAGCAGGCGTCTTTTAATTTCGTGACTGCTGTCACCATCTGCAGTGATCATGAAACCCAAGAAAGTAACATCTCTCACTGTAAACGGAAGTTACTTCATGATAAATTACAATGTAATTCCTGTGTATATCATAACAAGGACATTGGGGGGGGGGAACTCATTCGTGTCTTGTTGTTGTTTACCAAATGAAATACAAGATAAGAAGCACAATCCAACCATAGCTAAGCACTTTTAAATCTCAGTGATTTCAGACTTAAACTTCTCTGTTGAGATCAACACAACTTAAGAGGGCTTAGCTTCATTAGGTACAGAGGAGGGTGGCACATCAGACAACTTGTCCATGTATGTCAATGGCTATACATAGGACTAGAATTATGCTAATATATAATTTTTTAGCCATTTCAACCATTGGGGGGGTGGGATGCCAAAAAGTAACACCCCATGGAAACTGAGCAAAGGGATGAGAAATTCCTTGACCTTTTTGAGGGTGCAGGAATTTGGCAAACTTAGGCTTTGTTGAATAAAAAATTAAAGGACTGAGATTTTAGCATTTCTGGAATATCTGTTCCCCTGCTTTGTGTGCTTTCCAGCCACACAGGAAGTAGGGAACCATGCAAAACTTGGGGAGTCCGTCAGCTTCCAGGCTGGGCTCCTTGAGAGACAGAGACTCAGAGTGGAACTGACTGGAGCCTGTGCTATGTCATGTCTGCTTCAGGATTATTTAAGGAGAGGCCCACCCAGGTTTCAGTCACTCAGTTGGCACCTGACTTTTCCGCACATCCTTGTCTATGCACTTTTACTTCCTTGTGGTTGGCATCAGTCTGTCTTTGGAGTCAATGGAAGAGTGTGGGGGCGTTGATGGTGAAGTGAAACCATTGGAGAGTTACAGCTCCAGCTGTGGCTTTAGAGACCAATATGAGAGAGACATGTTTTGTTGTGGCTGGGGGAGGGATAGGATTGTGGTCCACTACCATGGACGGTTGTTGGCCACTATTTTCTAGAAGCTAAAATGGGCGTGCTCCTGTACTCATGTCCTCCTTGTCAGTTTCCTACAGGCATCTGGTTGGCAACTGTGAGAACAGGATGCTGGGCTAGATGGGTCACTGGTCTGATCCTGCCGGCTCTTCTTATGCTCTTACATCATTACTCCGGATTCCACAGTCTCTGGTGGTTCCCTTGGGGTGTGATGACTTTCCCACTGCCAAGCAGTGGTGGAAGTGTCCAAACAGCACAACTATTGATTGGATAGCCACATGTCATGTATGATCTAGTTGAGATTCCTGCAATGCAGGAGGCCGGAGTAGATGACCTCTGGGTACCTTCCAGCTCTATAATTCCATGATTCTACTATCACGTTCATGTAGGAAAAGCTGCTAGCATAAGATAAAGGAAAGCAACCAATTCAGCAACAAAGGCTGCATGGCTACTCACATTTCATCCCTATAAGTGTTCACATGGAAAAAAGTTGTGACAAAGGGATTTTATAGCCACTTGTGCTACACTGAAATTGAAATTATTTGACCTCAGCTGTTTCTCAGTGTGTCTTCAATATCATTAATATCCATTAGTTGCTGGAGATGAGGCATATTCAATTCTGCTAAAATTCATGTGGGGGGAAAATGGATTCCGTTTCTAGTGTTTTTCTTCGCCTTGTCCTCAATCATTGCTTCTGCCCCCCCCCCTCTTTGAATTGCCTGTAAAATATTCATCAGTTTTAAAAGCATACTTTCCTCTCGGCCTTTTCCTAGGAGGAAGTGAGTGAAAGTGTACATGACACGGCTTCCTATTACCTCACATTCACTTCTTCAAGCCGTACAAAGCTTTTAACAGTTTCCCCAGACACGCATCCACAGTGAACACACATGCCCACACACCCAATCAGTCTTGGAGCTGTCACATTTAGAACATCTTGAAAAAGCAAGTTGGTTGCAAAGCCAAGAGCCTCACATTTATGTGGGAAAGGACAGGGGGAACTTCTTTGGTAAAGATCAGAATGCAGATTTCAGGGGATTTGCGAAGGCTTTTAAAAATTATTTATGGCCCGTGCAGAATCAAGGTAAAATAAAAATAAAAATGCAGTTATGGCGATGCCCTGTAGGAATAAAGACCAGCGCAATGCTACATCATTCGGTCCACTTACCCTTCTTTTGGAATAGATATTCCAAAGCTCTAAATTATAGGTCTGAGAGCCATACAACCTGATACATATCATATAACAAGAAAAATGCCTCCAAAGCCTTTTAAAGCAAAGAAGAAAAATAAGTGTTTTTTTCTGTTCAAGCCACATACAAAGCATTGGAAAGAAAGAAAATTAAATGGTTGCCTTGTTTTAATTTTGGCTTGGAAATAAAATGTGCTCTCTAGGATATTCAAAACTATGCACTCTTCTTTCTACAGAAGCTCAACTGAGAATTATTCTCTTGTCTTCTTTGGTGAGATCGAGAGCAGGTACATATAATGTGAAAGGTGGTTTGGGCTAATTAACTCTGGCATATTAAAAATAATTATTAACTGGGCAATTCCACTAGGTGCCAGTCAGCTTCTAGAACTGTCAATCCTGGATATGGAGAGAGAAGCTAGTATGGGCTTATAGACAAGCCCTCTCACATGTGATGGGCTTGCAAAGTGAGGTGATCCAGTCCTTATCCTGCCGCTGATACATCTGCTAGCCACACACCAACAATGTGCGTGATGACGTGAGAAGGAACCCTCCTAATATGATTTTACTGTGTGAGGAGGTTCAACTTGAATGTGAACTTCCACTTAAATAGCATGTGCTCATGCTCTTGCTGATATAGGAGCCCATTGATGGAAAGCCTCCTGGTTCAGAAAACTGCTAAGTTTATGAAGCAAGGGGTTGCAAGGAGCACTCATGTTGCAAAGAGAAGAAGTTGGGGGTGAAAGGTAACCGACAGGGCAAAGAGAAAAGAATGTGGTGTGGGTGGGTGTGCACGCAGATGGAGAGCTGGTGACCAGAGCTTGCATATGGAAGATCTGCATCCCATTAATCCCTAGCAAAGGCAGCCTTCGGGTTAAATTGGACCCCAAGGGATGCCATTTCTTGTCCTGTCCCATTCCCAATTGTCAACACAGGGGAAGGAAACTGTAGAGTGGGAACCTGTTCATTACCCATCCAGGACATGCTGGAAATCGATCTGGAACATAGTGTTGGTGACTGGGCTCCAGTTCCAACTCCTCCTTCCAGTACAACTAATTGTTGACTAGGCAGATCAGATCACCAGCCATTACTGCTTAGATGTGAGTCCCATTCTGTAGCATGAGAAAGAGTTCATACGAAAAGACATTTCTATAGAAAAACAAATGCATTTGCAATCTCTTTTCAAGGTAGAAATGGTTGTCCTTTAAGAAGGACTGTGATTTTGGTTCTGCACACACAATGTTGTTGTTTAGTCGTTTAGTCGTGTCCGACTCTTCGTGACCCCATGGACCATAGCACGCCAGGCACTCCTGTCTTGCACTGCCTCCCGCAGTTTGGTCAAACTCATGTTCGTAGCTTCGAGAACACTGTCCAACCACCTTGTCCTCTGACGTCCCCTTCTCCTAGTGCCCTCAATCTTTCCCAACATCAGGGTCTTTTCCAAGCACACACAATAATATTGTTTAAAAATTGATTTTAGTTTCATTTCACTTTATTTTTGTGCAGCATGCACACTACACAGTCGGTGTATTTATTTACTGGTAGGACCTGTCAGTTTGGTTCTCTCACTTTCCTATTCTTCCAGTCTTGGATCCACTTATTTTTGCATGTAGTTTTGGCTAATGTTCACATTCTTGCAGGCAATTTATCCTAATATAATGCATTATTGCATCCCAGGTCCTAGACCGCCACTCTAACCACTACACCATGCACTCATAGGCAAAACATCAGTGATAGAGGCAATTAAAAATAATGCTTTATCCTCTGCTGAGAATAATGGAAGCATCGGGAAATCTGTTGAGAAAAGGCCTTGATAGAATATAATCCTGTTTTTGTTTCCTTTCTCAATTTGCAGTCACTTGAAGAGTTGCAGACACGTTGTATACCCCCATTGTCCCCTCTATTATTATTTAAAGCCTTTTTAAAGAAAGAACACACTTTACCCAAAGTGGTTTTGGGGATGTCTGTTGTTTCATGATATGTGTAAACAAATTCAAGTACCATATGGCAGAATTACATAGCTTACTCATATTTGGATCAGTCTGCCTTTCAGAAATAAAGCACAAATGAAACATTTCCATTTTACTCACTCTGGAGCTACAAGAGAGACAATCTGTGCATCAGAGGCACCAGCTTGCAAAGGCCATTGGGGGCCCAACATCGTATGCCAGGACGTCATGAGGAGCTGGGGGCAGAGCCAAATGTGGCGGCTGTGGGGCTTTAATGGCCAGTGGCTCCTCTTCCTCCTCTTGGTGCTGCCACCGACCAGAAGTTGCTTCAACCCTCCTTCCCCTTTGCAGCAGGAGGAAGAGGAGAAGGAATGGCTATCATAACGTAAAGGTAAAGGGACCCCTTACCATTAGGTCCAGTCGCGGATGACTCTGGGGTTGCAGCGCTCATCTCGCTTTATTGGCCAAGGGAGCCGGTGTACAGCTTCCGGGTCATGTGGCCAGCATGACTAAGCCACTTCTGGTGAACCAGAGCAGCGCACGGAAACGTCGTTTACCTTCCCACTGGAGTGGTACCTTTTTATCTACTTGCACTTTGACATGCTTTCGAACTGCTAGGTTGGCAGGAACTGGGACCAAACGGGAGCTCACCCCGTCGTGGAGATTCGAACCGCTGACCTTCTGATCGGCAAGCCCTAGGCTCTGTGGTTTAACCTAGAGCAGATATTTTGCTTGTAATGTTAATAATGCATTATTAAAATGTGACACTAGAGAGCGGTGCAGAGCAATCATGAACCTCCATTAAGGGAAACTGCATTGTTACGGAGGAAACAAGGCAAGGAATGTTTTTATTTTACCAGTATGCCTTGGGACGTTTTAGAACGATATATCTAATACCGTTCTAATATCGTTAAAAAGGTCAGTGTAGATCCAGCCTTAGTCTCTACTTCCTGAATAGTTCTTTCTGTTTCTCTCTGCTTTTGTTTCCCCATTTGTAAGAGGAAGCTACAGCAATATCCCTCACCATCTTGCTATGAGGATAAATGAGACAGGGACTGTGAACACAAACACAGACTTTGCATTCTAGATACATTATTTTGGAACTTGCTAAAGTCCTGTGTGAATGTGTCTAATTAAACCTCACCTAGGGTTGTTGAAACCATTCAGAGCCATAGTTCCATGTGTACATCCTAGCAGGTGGATTGGACTCACAGAATAGTTGATTACCCAAACCTTCATTATAATCTGGCTTCCATTGAAACACATTTTTATAAGCATTTTCTCTGTTTAAACAAACCCATAAGCCACTTACCAACTGTGATGGAACTGATTAAACATATTAGTCATGGGAATTTGATTCTGACTATGAATAAAGAAATGCAGCTCCAGCTCTACCAACAAAAAGGGTCCCATTTGGGGTTACTTGTGATTTGGTTTGGTTTTTCTCCTTTATACCAATTAGCTTTGCATTTGTATTTCTAGTGCTTACTTCCATTCTTCTCTCTCTACCCTCCGTGAGTCCCTATTGCCTTATTAATTTTCTGTAAACACATTTTATTGGGACTCTTGGCAAGCAAAATTACAGTTCAATCAGGAGTTTGGTTTCTGTAAGCCTAGCTTGTATGTATCATTCACAGAATAATAAATTTATTTAAAAATATATTTCCCTTTACTTTGTTTTCTGTAGCATAGTCTTGCAAATATGAAGAAAGAGATCGCATACACTACAGTGGTACCTCGGTTTATGAACACAATTGGTTCCAGAAGTCTGTTCATAAACTGAAGCATTCATAAATTGAAGCGAACTTTCCCATTGAAAGTAATGGAAAGTGGATTAATCCATTCCAGACGGGTCCGCAGATTACTCAACCTGAAGTGTACTTAACCCGAAGCATGGGTGTAATTGGTTCTGGAAGTCTGTTCATAAACTGAAGCGTTCATAAACTGAAGTGAACTTTCCCATTGAAAGAATGGAAAGTGAATTAATCCATTCCAGATGGGTCCGCGGCGTTCATAAACTGAAAATTCGTAAACCAAGGTGTTCGTAAATCGAGGTTCCACTGTACTTTGTTTTCACCCATCCTGCACAACATATATTGCCATTGGTCATGAAAGACAACTTAGTTGCTTGATTTGATTCAGAATATTTTCTTTCCCAGGAAGCAGCAGAAAATGTAATTAGCATGAATTCTTAATTTTAAGATGTCCCTGACATGGGAATAATGGCCCTCTCTGTTTTCTTGTTAGCACTGTGCAACCTGACTGCGAAAAGGCTCCAGAGAGCATCAGCATTTGCATGTTACAGTGAGATGAGGTTTATTTGGTTTCTGAAATCTATAGCTGTTATCCCACAGTTTCAATTATAGCAAAGTTGTCCTGTATGAGCTGTGCATTAATGTTTCATTTCTGTGCAGGTTGAAAAGGAACACTTTTACACATACATTTTTAGAGCAAAGTTGAGTTGAAGTACAACTGCCTGCCAATGAGCAAATCTTACAAATTGTCCAGAAAGAATGCAAAATAACAATGGACCCTTTCACCACAATTTAACCCGGAGTCGCTATCTGGCAATATTTTATTTACTTAGGTTTAGCAATATTAACGCAGAAATATTTATTAGATTCAGCGGAATCCCTACTCTGGCCCTCGTGGAGAAATAAATAAGCTTTCAACCCAAAGGATGAATTTCAAAGCTGTACTGTAGAACAGTCTTAAAACTACGTTACTAGGAGCAAAATGCACTTAAGTAGCAAGCAATGTAGTTCAGACCTTCAAGTACCTCAATACAATCCAGGAACTTCTCTGTCTGATCCCAGAGAGAGACACCATTATGCTGGAAGCTCCTTCTCCCAACACACTGAGCTGGTGACGTCTCTGCTGGCTTCCCACAACACAGAGATCCTGACTCCTCAGGTATCAACTTCCTGCTTAGAGGGGCCATAGACCTGCTTGGCTTTCCAGCGATGAGTCATCAGTTAGCCTAACTCACTTATACATTGCTATCGATGTTCAGATTGATTTCCCTTTTTCTTTTCTGTCTGTTCCCATACTATGGTGCCACCATAATAAGTCCTCTTCAATGCCTCACTAATGCTTGAAACTGAACCACATGATGATCAGCAGCATGATCATAAATGTATTTATTTAAAAGTCAAACTTGCATCCCAGTAAGCATGCTTAAATCTATTTTTTCAACCAAAACCAATCTCTCGCTTTTTGACATTCTGCTGTCCAACTAGGAAGCAGTTCTCTTGTTCACTGCTGAAATATTTCAAACATGTTTCCTGCTTGGGGCATAGTTGAAGACTAGATTAATAATCACGGTGTGTTTTTTAATATCCTTTATCCTGTATCAAAATATCTTCGATAAGCTTTTTGCTTATGGGAAATTGAAAGAGATGAGAAAATGATCTCCACATTATTGAAGATGAAATTACTTATTTTTCCAAAAATTGGTGGGTCGGCTAAGACAAGTTTGAGTGGACACATACAAATGCAATACATTTATTAATGGTAATTCAAGCAATCATTTAATCCATTCGAATGTAATTACATGCATGTTTTGTATTGCTGGCATATACTTGTTTTGTAGTCTATAGAATGATGCTTGCCCAATGTGTGTTGGCTTATCTCAAAATATGTTGAAACTTCCACTAGACTATGGTGGTTATCCATTAGTAGCAAAAATGCCCAGGGGATAGCCAGGCAACATGGAACCAAATCCCTCTTTTCTTTTAAAGATGATCTCTGTCATCCTATCCCCACTAGCTCCCTGTCATAATCTCCATCTCCTCCTTTCCCCAATCATCAGAAACAGAAGTTTCGTTGGACTCGGATCAAAATTTATGCTTTCCATGAAGCTACTTCTTTACTCCGAAACATATTGCCAGATGGGTAACATATTTTATGATGTTTCTGTGCAATATGGTCAATTACACCTTAAAGCAATAAGCTTCCTTAGTTAACTATGGAAATGAGGCTCCTTTATTCTATATATTCATAACTGAGCTAATTTCAAGGGAAAGAAAATGACACTTACACCAGGTGCCCTGAGATGATGGATGCCACAAACTCTCATCTACCGTTCCACTTGCAGTTTCAGAACTGAAGACCTATTTGTATCACAGTTTTAGCAGTAGGACAGAAACAGATTTCAGTCTGCCTGCCCTGATATCTGACTATATGTCTGACTATATTGCAGAGGTTCTTGAAAATCCATGTTTCAGGCTCTGTGCTTATGTTTCTGTATTTGCTCTTCCCCTGCAGCTCTGTTTCATGTTGCTCTAGTAACGTACATCACATTGAATCAAGGACTCATGTAGTTACTCAAAAATATTGTTCTGCAAACCTGCATATTGGTACCTTTCTCACAGAGGCTACTTGCCTGTCTCCTGTCCCTTTAAATTCATTTACATAATTCTGCTCATTCAGGACATTGTGTTCAACACCCTACCACTTTCTTTCTTTTCCTGTAATCCCAGTCCTGCCTGTATCCAAGTGACTAACTCACACAGGCACTTTAAATCTGTCAACAACTCACACCTTCAACAAATGGAGCGACCTTGTAGCCTCACGCAACCTATTTTAAATCCAAAGCATCAAGTTAGCATAATAAAGCCAACTGTTTCTAGCTGAAAATCTACTGTAGAATGGAGGTAGCCATCAGGCCATTTGACAATATCACAGTATTTCCTTCTGCCATTCTCAGCAGAAACAATTTGAAAACACAGCTTGATAAACTGGCAGGCAGAATGCATATATAAGTGGTACTAAAAGATAATAGCTCAAGAGTATTTTGGGATGTTCGTTTTTGAAGAAGTGCAGTTTGGGCCTTTACTAGATCCAATGCACATTAATAAGTAAATATTTATGCATTAGAAATGCATTTTTAACATTGAGAGTGTTCTTAAATAAACCCCCTTTTCCCCCCTGTTACTTTTTCTTGAAGAAGCTGTGAACTCGCAAGCCATTAACTCTGTGGATTCACAAGTCATTTCCTTCGCAGATCACTTTCCCATCACTAAGCAAAATATCAAAAGCTATTCATAGAATCATAGAGTTGGAAGTGACCCAAGGGTCATCTAGTCCAACCCCATGCAATGCAGGAATCTCAGCTAAAGCAACCATGACAGAAGGCCATCCAACCTCTGTTTAAAAACCTCCAAGGAAGGAGAGTCCACCACCTCTCGTAGGAGTCTGTTCCACTGCTGAACAGCTCTTACCGTACTGTCAGAAAGCTTTTTCGAATGTTTAGTTGGAAATTCCTTTCTTGCAACTGGAAGCCACTGGTTTGAGTCCTACCCTTGAGAGCTGGAGAAAACAAGCATGCTCCCTCCTCCATGTGATAGTCCTTAAGATCTTTGAAGATGTGTATCATATCTTCTCTCAGTCTCTTTTCCGGGCTAAACATACCCAGCTCCATCAAGCACTCCTCATAAGGCTTAGTTTCCAGACCCCTGATCATCTTGGTTGCCCTCCTCTGCACACGTTCCAGCTTGTCAACATCTTACCCAAGTGTAGAACATTATATTTGTGCCTGCCCCCAGTTCTCCAACCTTTTAAGGTCTTTTTGAATTCTGATTCTATCTTCTGCGGCATTAGCTACTCCTTCCAGTTTGGGGTCATCTGCAAATTTGATGAGCATCCCCTTAATTCCTTCATCCAAGTCATTTATAAAGACATTGAACAACAACGAGTTCAGGACAGGACCCTGTAGCACTCCACTTGTCACTTTTTTCCAGGATGATGAGGAACCATTAATGAGTACTCTTTGGGTTCAGTCAGTCAACCAGCTATAAATCCACCTAACAGTTACCTTGGTCACCCCTCATTTTATCAGCTTCCTCATGAGAATATCATGGGGGACTTTGTCAAAAGCCTTACTGAAATCAATATATATGATGTCCACAGCATTTCCCTGATCCACCAAGTTTGTAATTTCATCAAAAAAGGAAACCAGATTGGTCAGGCATGACTTATTTTTGAGAAACCCACACTGGGTCTTAGTAATCACAGCATCCTTTTCTAAATGTTCACAGACCGACAGTTGAATTATATGTTCTAGGACCTTCCCCGGAATCGATGTCAAGCTCACCAGCCAGTAGTTCTCTGGGTCTTCCTCTTTCCCCTTTTTGAAGATGGGGACAACACTTGCCCGCCTCCAGTCTGTAGGGACCTCACCTGTTCTCCAAGAATTCTCAAAGAAATAGACAAAGGCCCTGAAATTACATCCGCAAGCTCTTTCAGTACCCTTGGATGCAGCTCACCAGCCCCTGGAGATTGGAATTCATTTAAAGCTCCCTTCTTACACAATGAAATAATAATAATAATAATAATAATAATAATAATAATAATAATAATAATAATAATAATAAATTTCTTATTTCCAACTCACCCATCTGGCTGGGTTTCCCCAGCCACTCTGGGCGGCTTCCAGCAAAAGATTAAAAGTTCATTAAAACATCAATCTTTAAAAACTTCCCTAAACAGGGCTGCCTTCAGATGTCTTCTAAATGTCAGGTAGTTGTTTATTTCTTTGACATCTGATAGGAGGGCGTTCCACAGGACGGCCGCCACTACCAAGAAGGCCCTCTGCTTGGTTCCCTGTAACCTCACTTCACGCAGTGAGGGAACCATCAGAAGGCCCTTGGTGCTGGACCTTAGTGTCCGGGCTTAACGATGGGGGTGGAGATGCTCCTTCAGGTATACTGGGCTGAGGGCATTTAGGGATTTAAAGGTCAGCACCAACACTTTGAATTGTGCATGGAAATGTATCATCAGGTTGGGCATTGCTTTACTTTTGGGTGAAGACAGAGGCAAATCCACTGGAAGGTTGAGGTCTAGTTATGACTCTCTGTTGGAAGCTTGTGTCTGGGATTTCTTCGCAGCAATTTGCTTTCTGAGCACAATTCAGCTGGGACCCCACTGGAGTGCCTATGGCATGTCTCTGTCTGCCTCTTATTATTCCCATCTCTGTTCCTCATATAACAACTATCTGCCTCACAGCATTATTGTGTGATGCACAGGCTGAGGATAGAAAAACATTTGCAACAATAAAGGCTTCAAGAAAGAAACACACTTTAAAAAAAACACCCAACACTATGCTATTTGCAATTTACCAGCAAAAATGTGCATGAGGTCTCAGATTATACATGGGCTCTTGAACATAGTAGAGCTCCACTGAAAGCAATGTAAATTTAGATTAGCAGAAATCTCAGGGCTACTTCTTCACAATGCTACATTAGCATTACCGTAGATCGCAACTGTAAAGCACCTGATTTCAGAGAGGATTCCCTGAAAAGTGAGAGATTCCAGCTTGAATTTCATATAAATGCATACAAAATAAAAGGCACCAGCACTTTCCTCCAAACATATTCAAATAGCGCTGTATGAGCATTATAATATGGATGCAGATGTGAAGCAAGTTCTTCATTCACTGCATGCATCAAAGTCTACTTCTAGACAAAAATGTATCTTACTAGAGTGAGGCACTGGGACTGAGATACAAATTGGGACTTTGGGATTGAGAGAGGGCAAGCCGAGTGATGCAACAAATAGGCCAAACTACCTATGCGAACTGTCTCCAAAAAAATTCCAGGAAAATACTTTTAAGTTGCTTCACCAATGGAAATAAATGCCACAAAAATGTAAACATATAATCCATCTTCTTCCCCTCTCTGTTGGCGAGGGAGTACAGAGATTAGGATAGCACTACATATGCAGTGGACTTCTGAAAAAGTTCAAACATTTTGGACAGGAGCATTCAATAAAATAATGGTTCACCACAGTTAGCTTTATTGACTGTTTTCCACCGAGAGAAAAAGCAGCTGAATTCTTAGGAAGTAATTAAATGTCTACTTGTGGTAGCCCAACAGCAGGGGGTACAAAACTGGGGGAAAATGAGCGAACTTGCAGCTTTCCTTATGGTGACCAAAAGTATGGACAGTGGCATCAATGGAGAAACTTACAAAATACAGTGGTATCTCGGGTTACAGACACTTCAGGTTACAGACTCCGCTAACCCAGAAATAGTACCTCAGGTTAAGAACTTTGCTTCAGGATGAGGACAGAAATTGTGCGGCAGCAATGGGAGGCCCCATTAGCTAAAGTGGTGCTTCAGGTTAAGAACAGTTTCAGGTTAAGAACGGACCTCCAGAACGAATTAAGTTCTTAACCAGAGGTACCACTGTATATGAAAGCTCCAAATGGAAGCCAAGACTCTGACAATTTTATGGAAATATGGTATTCTTTTATTACTTTCATTTCAGGCAATCCATCAAATCGGAATCCACCATCTATGCATGGACAATTGTGGTGAATTGTTAAATACATGGTTTCACCCTTGGGGGTGGGGGGTGAGGTGGCTGTATTTTTCTTTTACAAATTTCTATTGATGTAATAGCATAATTTAAATGCTTACATTTGTAAAACTGACTAAAAGGTAAAAGGAAAGAAAGACATGATATATGTAGTACAACTAACCTCTGCAGTCCACACACCCACACCCACACCACAACACAGAGCTGGATTTAGGTTTGATGAGGCCCTAAACTACTGAAGGTAATGGGGCCCTTTATATGTCCAGCTGTCCTTTGTCATCAAATTGTCACTGTTTTTTGTTTTGAATATATGTTATATGGTAATTTATTAACCTGATGGATATCTAAAGCCATTTGCACATGTTGCCATGCAACCAGTCCATGCAGAATGTAGGCACCCTATCTATAGAAATGAGCAAACCAGTGATATTTTAGGGAGCAGGCTAGCAGGTGGGGCCCATTACTTGCATCATAGGAGCCTACACAACACAAAACACTGTTGCTGTATGTAGGTTTTATTTTATTTGGTTTTTATCTTATATTTTGGAAATGTACATCCAGTTTTTTCCCCTTCAAATTTTTTTGCGGGGGCCAAGAGAGTGAGGCCCTAAGCTATAGCTTGTTTAGCTTATACATAAATCTGGCACTGCCCCAACACCATAGACATCTTCAATCTGGCCGAACCCCCCCCCCCCAAATCCATCTACATAGCTGCAGGATTCAGTTATTAGAACTGAAAACCTTGGGCTTAAATGGTTAATGGAGAAAGTGGTGTGCTATTGTTTATTTGGGAAGTCAGACAAGCTGAGCTGAGAATCATTGTTTTTGAACTACGGTACATCGCTATGGCTCACTGCTTCTCTGTAAAAGGCAGGGAGCAGATGCATTATGGCATATTTGGAAACAGAACAGATCCTTAGAGACTTTGTGTCTACCACTGCCGAATAGAAGAGTCATCCGAAAATATACATCTGAAAATATTGAATGGTGTAGACAGCCTGTTCTTAACAAAATTAAGATGGTAGAATCTTAACTGCACTGAAGAGCATAATTATATTGTCCTCAAAGTATCTGCATGTCACTGTGTTGATTCATAAGAGATAATGTGTGGAAAAGAGGCATTATATTGAGATTGCATTAATTACCCAAATATCTATTACATCCCCAGGGTTCCTCCACTATGTAATAGAAAAATAATATTGTCATTTCCTCTGAAATCCTACTACTCTTATTTCAACTAGGAAAAATAGAAGAAACTTTGAGTGAAGTACTCAAAACTGGGTTTCCATGTGAGAATCTGATTTGCACAGAACAAATCAGAAACAGTTGTTTCAACCCAATCTAGAAACTTTATTATTCTAATCATATTCCATAACTATAAATCATAGAGACTTACAATAAACGATCCATATAAAAACAATTTATTTCTGTTACATATAAAGGTTAGCATAATTAGCCACAACTTTAACATTTTCAGACTTGTCTTTAGGTTTACCAGCGGCTGTCAGAAATAGATAGAAGTGGGCTTAATGGATCAATGCCTTGTCGTGGCGAAGGGGCTTGAATAACTCAGAGAAGCTATGAGCTATGCCATGCAGGGCCACCCAAGATGGACAGGTCATAGTGGAGAGTTTTGACTAAACGTGATCCACCTGGAGAAGGAACTGGCAAGCCACTCCAGTATCCCTGCCAAGAAAACTCCATGGACAAAGACAACAGGCATATAAAAGTTATGACGCTGGAAGATGAGCCCCTCAGGTCGGAAGGCGTCCAACATGCTACTGAGGAAGAGCGGAGGACAAGTACAAGTAGATTCAGAGCTGATGAAGCGGCTGGGCCAAAGCCGAAAGGACGCTCAGTTGCGGATATGCCTGGAAGCGAAAGGAAAGTCCGATGCTGTAAAGAAAAATATTGCATAGGAACCTGGAATGTAAGAACCATGAGTGGAGGTAAGCTGGATGTGGTCAAAAATGAGATGACAAGAATAAATATCGACATCCTGGGCATCAGTGAACTAAAATGGAAGGGAATGGGCGAATTCAGTTCGGGTGACTATCATATCTACTACTGTGGGCAAGAATCCTGTAGCAGAAATGGAGTGGCCCTCATAGTCAACAAAAGAGTGGCAAAAGCTGTAATGGGATGCAATCTCAAAAATGACAGAATGATCTCGATACGAATCCAAGGCAGACCTTTTAACATCACAGTAATCCAAGTTTATGCACCAACTACTGGTGCTGAAGAAAGTGAAATTGACCAATTCTATGAAGACCTACAACAACTTCTAGAAATGACACCAAAGAAGGATGTTCTTCTCATTACAGGGGATTGGAATGCTAAAGTAGGGAATCAAGAGATAAAAGGAACAACTGGCAAGTTTGGCCTTGGAGTTCAAAATGAAGCAGGGCAAAGGCTAATAGAGTTCTGTCAAGAGAACAAGCTGGTCATCACAAACACTCTCTTCCAACAACACAAGAGACGACTCTACACATGGATATCACCAAATGGGCAGCATCGAAATCAGATTGATTATATTCTCTGCAGCCAAAGATGGAGAAGCTCTATACAGTCAGCAAAAACAAGACCTGGAGCTGACTGTAACTCAGATCATCAGCTTCTTATAGCAAAATTCCAGCTTAAACTGAAGAAAGTAGGAAAAACCACTGGGCCAGTAAGATACAATCTGAATCAAATCCCTTATGAATACACAGTGGAAGTGAGGAACAGGTTTAAGGATTTAGATTTGGTGGACAGAGTGCCTGAAGAACTATGGATGGAGGCTCGTAACATCATACAGGAGGCAGCAACGAAAACCATCCCAAGGAAAAGGAAATGCAAGAAAGCAAAATGGCTGTCCAACGAGGCCTTACAAATAGCGGAGGAGAGGAGGCAAGCAAAATGCAAGGGAGATAGGGAAAGATACAGGAAACTGAATGCAGATTTCCAAAAAACAGCAAGGAGAGACAAGAGGGTCTTCTTAAATGAGCAATGCAAAGAAATAGAGGAAAACAATAGAATGGGGAAAACCAGAGATCTGTTCAAGAAAATTGGAGATATGAAAGGAACATTTCGTACAAAGATTACCATAATCAAGGACAAAAGTGGTAAGGACCTAACAGAAGCAGAAGACATCAAGAAGAGGTGGCAAGAATACACAGAGGAATTATACCAGAAAGATATGGAGGTCTCATACACCCCAGGTAGTGTGGTTGCTGACCTTGAGCCAGACATCTTGGAGAGTGAAGTCAAATGGGCCTTAGAAAGCATTGCTAATAACAAGGCCAGTGGAAGTGATGATATTCCAGCTGAACTATTTAAAATTTTAAAAGATGATGCTGTTAAGGTGCTACACCCAATATGCCAGCAAGTTTGGAAAACTCAGCAATGGCCAGAGGATTGGAAAAGATCAGTCTACATCCCAATTCCAAAGAAGGGCAGTGCCAAAGAATGCTCTAACTACCGCACAATTGCGCTCATTTCACACGCTAGCAAGGTTATGCTTAAAATTCTACAAGGCAGGCTTAGGCAGTATGTGGACCGAGAACTCCCAGAAGTGCAAGCTGGATTTCGAAAGGGCAGAGGAACCAGAGACCAAATAGCAAACATGCGCTGGATTATGGAGAAAGCTAGAGAGTTCCAGAAAAACGTCTACTTCTGCTTCATTGACTATGCAAAAGCCTTTGACTGTGTCGACCACAGCAAACTATGGCAAGTTCTTAAAGAAATGGGAGTGCCTGATCACCTCATCTGTCTCCTGAGAAATCTCTATGTGGGACAAGAAGCTACAGTTAGAACTGGATATGGAACAACTGATTGGTTCAAAATTGGGAAAGGAGTACGACAAGGTTGTATATTGTCTCCCTGCTTATTTAACTTATATGCAGAATTCATCATGCGAAAGGCTGGACTAGATTAATCCCAAGCCGGAATTAAGATTGCCGGAAGAAATATCAACAACCTCAGATATGCAGATGACACAACCTTGATGGCAGAAAGCGAGGAGGAATTAAAGAACCTTTTAATGAGGGTGAAAGAGGAGAGCGCAAAATATGGTCTGAAGCTCAACATCAAAAAAACCAAGATCATGGCCACTGGTCCCATCACCTCCTGGCAAATAGAAGGGGAAGAAATGGAGGCAGTGAGAGATTTTACTTTCTTGGGCTCCTTGATCACTGCAGATGGTGACAGCAGTCACGAAATTAAAAGACGCCTGCTTCTTGGGAGAAAAGCAATGACAAACCTAGACAGCATCTTAAAAAGCAGAGACATCACTTTGCCGACAAAGGTCCGTATAGTTAAAGCTATGGTTTTCCCAGTAGCGATGTATGGAAGTGAGAGCTGGACCATAAAGAAGGCTGATCGTCGAAGAATTGACGCTTTTGAATTATGGTGCTGGAGGAGACTCTTGAGAGTCCCATGGACTGCTAGAAGATCAAACCTATCCATTCTTAAGGAAATCAGCCCTGAGTGCTCCCTGGAAGGACAGATCGTGAAGCTGAGGCTCCAATACTTTGGCCACCTCATGAGAAGAGAAGAATCCTTGGAAAAGACCCTGATGTTGGGAAAGATTGAGGGCACTAGGAGAAGGGGACGACAGAGGACAAGATGGTTGGACAGTGTTCTCGAAACTACGAACATGAGTTTGACCAAACTGCGGGAGGCAGTGCAAGACAGGAGTGCCTGGCGTGCTATGGTCCATGGGGTCACGAAGAGTCGGACACGACTAAACGACTAAACAACAACAAGGGCTTAGTTATGACAACCACCAAATCAAATTTTGAAGCTTGCCTTGGAGTGAAGCACACAGAGTTATCTTCAGATTTAGGAGGTTCAGATCTGGCAGACCTTCTCTGATGGCATCTCCCTAATGTTCTCGTGGGCAACCACCAATGGTGGTGGCGGTGGTGGCTGTGGCAAACATCCTCAACTCACTGGCACCACCACTTGAAGCTCTAATTCGCACTGCAGCTGGGCTGGCCCCACTATTCCCTAGTCCTCACTGCAGGCAGGCAGTCTGCCCCACTGCAAGGACAATTTCCACAATCACTGAGCTTGCACCAGAGTCGAGCCCCATTGGCTTGTGGCCTTTGCAAGCCAATCAGGTTCCATGCAGCTGTTAGCAATATTTAGCAGTGCAAATTTCTTCAGTCATGAAAAACAATGAACCAGCTAGCAACTAGAACTTATTGCACCGGGCCAATAAAATTGTGCAACCTTATTTCCATGGGTCAGGTCTGTTGTACTGCCGAAATGTGCATTCCCTTGAACTCTGTTTAATTGAGGTGATGGCAATAGCCATTAACATTCATTGTTATGATTCTAATCCTATCTCCTACCATGATTGGAAGAAAACAAAATGTAATGTTGTGTGCCACCCCAATCTCTGAATGGAGCGAGATTCCTGGAGCTATTAGCCACTGATGAGGTAGCAATACTTAATGGTATTAAACGGGCATCTCATTTTTATTTATTTTTTGTGTAAATGTTGTATCACACAGACACATGTGGGGACACACACACACACAGGGGTGGGGTGGGGGGCAGCCTGGCAATTATGCTGATTAGTGCACTGGGGCACTCTCCAGTAGAATTTACTTGCAGAATCTCAACACTGAAAATAGTTATAAATACAACTGTGTTTTTGTGTGAGGGTGAAAAATATGGACGAATAAAAAGATCTCACATAAGGATAGAGATGGACAGAGCCACCGAAGTCTGGTCAGTCCCAGATGTGAATTGGGATGGGATTAAGTCTGCCTTATCCTGTTTCTGTGCAGATTTTTATGCAAAAATCCTTAAAATCTACACAGAAGCACAAAGGTTAAAGAAACACATGTATTTATGAATTGACCTGATGTCTGCCTCTGTTCCTCTAAAATGCTCCCCCCCCCAGCTTAAAAAACAGGGAATCCATAGATGCATTGTTGTTCTTTTCAACAGCAAGGAAGTGGAATACCAAATATGTAGAGAGGGATCATCAGACTTTCCTATCTTGTTTGGGTGTGATAGATCCTGAAAGCCATAAGCAGCAGCAAGTAATCTTTGAAGAAAACTTACAAGACCTTTTTATCATGGTATTGAAATATATGTTTAGGATTTGTATAATAATTCTGTCCGCTTATCCCCGAGGATCTTGCTGTAAAGAGCAGCAAATGGATCTGAGAGACACAAAGTGTTTTTGGTCTGTGGCTGCAGGTATTCTTCTCATGCCAGCTCAAGTTAGATGGAAGCTCTTGCTTTCCTTCTGCTTCATGAAAGACATGATAAACAGTAAGCAGCCCTGATGACTGCAAGCGAAGTGTGTGACACAAGGCTAGCTGCATTGTCTCCGAGGGATAGTTAATTAATTCAGAGCTTCAACAGTCACACATCACAGCCCTGGGTTGCAGCTTCCTTGAAGATGTTGTATGTTTGGAACAGCCACGTCTAAGTGACATAAATGGTGCCATTACCAGCAGCCTCAGCTCCATAGATTTGTGTTAAAATTGAACGAGAAGAGCATACCTATTTTTAGTTTTAGTTCCGGAAAGCCATTAATTCACAGCAATATATATTAATTCAAGCAGTTGCCTAGTAGTAAAATGACTCTTCCTTGTTTCTGATAAATTCTGCGTGCCATCCTAATGCAATCATAAAGTTTTAGCATGTGTGCATTTGTGTCTATACGTGTGTTTTTATTTTCAGTTGCTTAACTACTTACTCAATTTCCAACCAACGTTAAATATTATTTATTACAAAATAAAAAAATTCCTTCAGTAGCACCTTAAAGACCAACTAAGTTTATATTTTGGTATGAGCTTTCGTGTGCATGCACACTTCTTCAGATACACTAGAAACAGAAGTGTCAGACCCTATATATATACAGAGGGTGGTGGGGGTGGGTGGGAATGGGTGGTGGGCTGATGGGAGTGGTAAACCTGGAGATGGCTGTTAATGGCTGCTGATGGCTGCAATTAGTCCTGGGCTGAGGTGCTAAAGAAAGCTTGATCATGCATAATGAGATAAGAATCCAATGTCTCTATTCATCCCAGGTGCTTCCATGGTTTTAAGCTTGGTAATGATTTCCAGTTCAGCAACTTCTCTTTCCAGTCTGTTCCTGAAATTTCTCTGTAATAAAACAGCTGCTTTGAGATCTTGTATAGAATGTCCTGGGAGATTGAAGTGTTCTCCTACTGGTTTTTCAGTCTTATGGTTCCTGATGTCAGATTTATGTCCATTTATCCTTTGGCGTAGGGTTTGGCCTGTTTGTCCAATATAGAGAGCTGAAGGGCACCGTTGGCATTTGATGGCATACACAATGTTAGAAGATGAGCAATTAAATAGAAGATGAGCAATTAAATAGTCCTGAGATGGTATGTTGGATGTTGTTGGGGCCAGTAATGATGTTGTCTGGGTGTATGTGGCAGCAAAGTTGGCATCTGGGTTTATTGCAGGCTCTGGTACCAGTGTCCATGTTAAGTCTGGTGGTTGTATTATTGTGGGTGAGGAGTTGTTTAAGATTGGGTGGCTGTCTGTAGGCAATGAAAGGTCTTCCTCCCAGAGCTTGAGAAAGGGAGCTGTCATTGTCCAGGAGAGGCTGTAGATCTCTGATGATGCGTTGTACTGTTTTAACTTGGGAGCTGTATGTGATGACTAGTGGTGTTCTGTTATTTTCTTTTTTGGGTCTGTCTTGCAGCAGGTTCTCCCTAGGTATCAGTCTGGCTCTGTTGATCTGTTGTTTAACTTCATCAGGTGGATATTTTAGTTCTAAAAAGGTTTGCTGCAGATCTCTTAGGTGAGATTCTCTGTCTGTAGAGTTGGAACAGATACGGTAGTAACGTAGGGCCTGGCTGTATATGATGGATTGTTTGGTATGTTTAGGATGGTAGCTAGAAGCATGTAGATATGTTTGTCGGTCAGTTGGTTTTCTGTATAAGGTGGTGTCTATACGTCCATCCTGTATTTTTATAGTAGTGTCCAAAAAATGTATTTCTTGCATGGATTGGTTCATTGTTAGGTTGATGGTGGGGTGAAAGTCATTGAATGTCTGGTGGAAGGTTTCCAGGGTCTGTTGTCCATGTGTCCAGATAATAAAAATACCGTCAATGTATCGTAGGTACAAGAGAGGTTTGAGTGGGTAGGAGTCTAGGAAACGATGTTCTAAATCTGCCATGAAGATGTTGGCATACTGTGGGGCCATGCGGGTGCCCATGGCTGTGCCACTGATCTGGAGGAACAGGTCATCACCAAATTTGAAGTGGTTGTGGGTAAGGACAAAGTGGCAGAGTTTGGTAGCAAAGTCCGCTGTGGTTTTATCTGAAATGGTGTTCCTTATGGCTTGTAAACCATCATTGTGTGGGATGTTGGTGTATAGAGATTCCACATCCATAGTGGCTAGTATAAAGAGAAGTTGCTGAACTGGAAATCATTACCAAGCTTAAAACCATGGAAGCACCTGGGATGAATAGAGACATCGGATTCTTATCTCATTATGCATGATCAAGCTCTCTTTAGCACCTCAGCCCAGGACTAATTGCAGCCATCAGCAGCCATTAACAGCCATCTCCAGGTTTACCACTCCCATCAGTCCATCACCCATTCCCACCCACCCCCACCACCCTCTGTATATATATAGGGTCTGACACTTCTGTTTCTAGTGTATCTGAAGAAGTGTGCATGCACACGAAAGCTCATACCAAAATATAAACTTAGTTGGTCTTTAAGGTGCTACTGAAGGAATTTTTTTATTTTGCTTCGACTCAGACCAACACGGCTACCTACCTGTAACTATTATTTATTACATACCATATCATTCATAGTATATATACCAAAGTATATGTATCAGGTGGCTGTTACTCGGCTGTTACTCGGTGGAAGGACCCATTGGTTTTCTCCATTTCTCATTTTCCCCATGTTAAAACTCCGGTTTTAAAGCACAGAAAAGGGAATGTAGACCTGACTGTGCAGTGAATCACCATAATATTTCAGGACATGGAGACTAAACAAATTATATGGCAGCTTTCTCTCAACTGGGAAAACAGGCATGGTGTTTTCAGTACTGATACTACATCATAATGTGTGTTGTCATATTTTAAATTAGCTTTGGGCTGGGCTGGGGATTTGAGAGGAGTGTTGTTGCTGTTACTGCTGATGGTTCCTTGTATCTTTATTTTAGACCTTGTGATTTATGTGGAAATTGTTCAGCATACTTGTGTACTTTTTGATGTCTTATTTACTTTTTATGACTGCTTTTGTTATGTTGCAGTTATATTTTCCATGTCTTAAGCTGCCTTGAGCATGGTTTGAACTGTGGAATGGTAGCACACAAATAAAATTATGTATGTATTGTTATGAATTTAAGGGTGCCCAACTCCCCCAAATTCCTAGATCTATTAAGTGTTAGAAATTCAAGGATGCGGCTATGGGAGAAGCACGAGCCTCTTTGGGTGTTAATGCTGTGAAGCCCTCCATCAAAGGCTCAGGTTGTATATATGTGTAAATAAATCATATATCACAAAGATACCCCAGTCCCCAAAAGAAATTCAAATTCTGGGGGAGTGCCTGGAAGCCTTGGAATCTCACACTACTCAGAGATTGGGGTGTTGTGTAACAGTATGTATGTAGTTTTAAATCAGTGGCTGAATATTTAGCTATTTTTCCTGAGTGTTCATTTTTCTTACATTGATACAGCTCAGCTTGAGGCTTTGCAGTACTAAGAAGAACTGCAGTTCTGGGTCAGGCCATTGCCATGGTGAATGAGATTGGTTTTAAGCCAAACGAAGAGAATGGAAGACATTTATGTGACACTTTCAGTTAAGGCTCTGTGACCAGCTGAGTTTCTTCCTGACACCAGTCTTTTAAAAGGTCACAAGAGTGCCCTTCTGTACCTTCCAAGCAATCTGCATTTAATAATGGCAGTGCATTAAACCACTCAGAATGTATGAGTAAATAATACGTGTTTTCTGAGGGGAAAGGCTCGGGCAGAAAATGACAGAACTTCAGAAGCAAGGAAACAGGACTGTGTGTGATCCAGACAACTGCTTTGACATTAATAATGTGAAAAATATGTAATTGCTTGTAGCCATAGGTCACTGCAAACAGACACGATTCCAGGGGCAGCCACTGAGACAATTTGCTGGGTGAAATCAACAGTGACCATAGCGGTATATGTGTGAGTTACCTTTCCACACCAGGAGGCAGTGGGAAAGGCAAGGGGTACCAAAGCCAGAACCATAAAAGTGCAGTTTGATGGTCACCCCAAAGTGACGTCAGCAGTGGTGGTTGACTATTATGCTCATGTATGTTTAAACGAGAGCATTGCTGGATCAGGCCAAAGACTCATCTAGTCCAACTTTCTGTACCAAAGGTGGCCAACCAGCTGTGTATTGTTAGTAAGGCACAAGGGCAATTTATGTCTCCCACTTCTTACCTCTGGTGTCAGAATCAGTATGGTGCTGACATCCGTATGAAAAAATGTTTCCCATGGGATGGCGAGCCAATGTTTAAAGTGGTTTCAGACAGATTTCCAGGACCCACCAAATGGCAATTGCCTGACCTTGGAAAGAATTAGAAAAAAGGGGTGGCTGTTGCAATCCTAATTCAAATAGAATTTTCACTGTAAGAGGAAACCAGGGGTTTTGTTAACAAAAGGAGATATCAAGGGGAAACGACACAAGGAAAAATTAATTTGAACCTTGGAGTGTTCACTTGAAAATACCAGGAGACAGATTACAGGAAATTACTTACTGAAAAACTAAACTCTGGCTTTGTCCTTCTAACTAACCATGAGCTGTGGGAGCGGCCCAACGCATTTGCTGTCTCACATAGAGCCCTTTCCTTTTTCCCCCCTTAATGGCCCGTCACCCAGGCGATCACCTCAACAGGAAGCTAGACTGGCTTACATTTTAACACTTGCTAGATCCAGGGATTAGGGTGGTCTCTTCTTACAGCCTACTTTCCCCCACCCCAAACTCATAACAGTATTTTTTTTTTTAAGTGGGGAAAGTGCAGCTACATAATTGATGGAATGCAAGTAAATGGATATCACCTGCTAAGCCAAATTTCTTAGAAAAACAGATCAACAGATAGTTTACAGGAACAGTCAGACAGTATAAACATGCACAGCAGCAAACGCAAAGGATGAACTACATGGATTTCTAAAGAACTCACCCTCTCAACAGAAAGTTTATTTGTAAAACTGGGTCTCAAACTGCTAAAATATTGACATTCTAGTTTTGAAGAGGAAAAAGCTCTTAAAAGCAGGCCATCTGTCAAAAGATTTTTTTGTAGGGGAAATGGTACATACCTAGGAGGCTTTTAAAAAATAACTTTCAAAAACAGTATGTGTGTGCTGAAAAACATGGGCCCTTTTTATGTATTGAATTTACTTCTCTCTATTTAGGCAGGATGCTGACTAACACTCATGAAGAGAATTTTAAAATGCCCTGAAAAACTATTTAGAGCTAAAGAGTTGCTAGAACTTGGTGAATTGTTTTTAGGACACATACACACTAAATAACCCTACATGGTTGCTTCTTCATACCTGACTGTTGTGGACGCAAGAAGTAGTTCTGGAAGAATGGAAGAAAAAATGGAACAGATAGTCCATGGAGGGGAAATGGTCATGAGCACTGGACACTCATACCATAGTTTTCCAACTTCTTGCTGCCTAGGGTCAATTGTTTTTCCTTCAGCCACACTTTATACTACCCACCAAGGGATGACTTCAATCATCTGCCTGGAATCCACTAATTCAACTTTGCACCTTTAAAAAAAATGATATTTTGAAGACCCAAACAAAAACAATCTTAGTATTATTCACTACTAGAAAGCCTTGGGGATGTAGCTCCCATCCATTGGCTCACACTTCTGGGTGGTAGCTCCCATAAATACCTGGGGGTGGGAGGAATTAACCCAGGTTCATACTAGAACAGGCATCCCCAAACTGCGGCCCTCCAGATGTTTTTTGGCCTACAACTCCCATGATCCCTAGCTAACAGGACCAGTGGTCAGGGATGATGGGAATTGTACTCCAAAACATCTGGAGGGCCGAAGTTTGGGGATGCCTGTACTAGAAGCTGAAGTCTCCCAGGTGTTCCCCATCTTTCTTTTATTTACCCATGGAATGGAGCCCTAGAAATTGCAATCCTGCACTTTGATCTGCAGAATATCTGTGAAGTCCCCCTCCCTTTTATGCTGAGAATTCCACACAAATATGAGTCATCATCTCCTTGGAGACCAGGTAGGTTGGCATGGAACCGTACGTATGCATTTGCATTGATAAATTGCTTAGCTAACGTATCTAACACTAACCTTGTTTTTGCTGATTTAATTCAAGCCATCCACACTCAGTAATACCAATCTTTCCCTGTGTGTGTGTGTGTGTGTGTGTGTGTGTGTGTGTGTGTGTGAGAGAGAGAGAGAGAGAGAGAGAGAGAGAGAGAGAAATTGTGCCCACAGTTAGAATCATAGAATCATAGAGTTGGAAGAGACCACAAGGGCCATCCAGTCCAACCCCCTGCCAAGCAGGAAATCCCATCAAAGCATTCCTGACAAATGGCTGTCAAGCCTCTGCTTAAAGACCTCCAAAGATGGAGACTCCACCGTACTCCTTGACAGCAAATTCCACTGTTGAACAGCACTTACTGTCAGGAAGTTCTTCCTAATGTTTAGGAACATTGTCACATTGGGGATCCCACCTGTTACAAATATGATTTCTAACAGGTGCTTTGCTGCTGCAATACCCCCTTTTTTCTTATCATTAAACCCAAAGAAGAGGCTTTTTGAAACATAAAAGCTAGATCATTGCTTTTATGTCTTTTAGTTAGTCCTCCATTTATGACAGTGTTGCCGTTATAAAACCAACTGAGTACTAACTGATTTTTAGTTAGCCCTTTAGCTGTTTTTATTACACTGTTCCTGGTTGGATTTCTGTGTTTAAGTTTATTGGAAAAACAAAACCAGGGATAATTGCCCCATGTTACACACTGGGAAAAGAGGTCCACAACATATATTTAAAGTGCACCCAACACACATTTAAAGGACATTTTCCCCCAAAGGATCCTGGGAACTGTAACTTGTTAAGGGTGTTGGGGATTGTATCTCTGTGAGGGGAAACATAGTTCCCAGGGTTGTTTAGGGTCATTGTGTGCTTTAAATGTGCATTGGATGTGCTTTGAATGTGTATTGTGGATCTGTCCAATTGTGTGAGCCCCTTTCAAATTCTACTTCTGCCATGAATACAATTATCAGCTTTATTCGATGTTTGGCTAAGCCTCTGGCCTGCTGGAAACTGAGAAAACTCTTTTTGGTTGAGGCTCCTTTTCAGGGGATATTCTACTGAAAGGCAAATGCAGACAGACCTCATTACTCCCAATTTTCCATTTCTCTGTCTATTGCCTCATCCCATATTGACCCAATGCAGTGACAGATTAACAGTGACACTAAATGAGATATTTAATCTTCTCTACTTGATGCAGCAATGTCTCCGTCCCAAATCTCCATGCTTTAATTTTTTACTTCATGGCTGCAGTTCCTGACTTACTCATTTTCTTCATGCTAGATTAGGCTAGTGACCCAAAACTGCCAATTTTCAACCGCAATGCTAATAACAGTTCTTCAAAACTTGAGGCATCAGTCTATGAAAGCTCTCCGTGCATTAACATTATTTTTGCTTTCTCCAGCATTCTGTTCCTCGGTCCCTAAATCAAACCAAGAAAAATTAGGCTTATTAATCTGATGTCACTTTCCCTGCAACACCCCACTAGCTAACAGTGCCATCTGACAATTATTAAGTGGTTCCAGGATTTTGTATTGAGGAGCATATATGGATGAAATTATGCGGTTGGGGTGAGTTAGAACGAAGCAATGGAAATCCAGAAGCAGTGATATGGGTATCTCACCACCGAATGAAAAAAAAATCAGCTTGGGAAGGGTATCTTGCATTGTAATATTATATATATCTACTTAGAATTAACACCCTCACCCCTAGAATTAAAAGTTCTGAATTTTAACAGGGAGAAATGTAAAAATGTAAAATGTAAAAAAAATGAAAGGCACAAATACAGGATAGGTGACACCTGGCTTGAGAGCAGTACATGTGAAAGGGATCTAGGAGTCTTGGTAGACCACAGACTTGACATGAGTCAGCAGTGTGATGCAGCAGCTAAAAAAGCCAATGCAATTCTGGGCTGCATCAATAGGAGTATAGCATCTAGATCAAGGGAAGTAATAGTACCACTGTATTCCGCTCTGGTCAGACCTCACCTGGACTACTGTGTCCAGTTCTGGACACCACAGTTCAAGAAGGATACTGACAAGCTGGAATGTGTCCAGAGGAGGGCAACAAAATGGTCAAAGGCCTGGAAATGATGCCTTATGAGGAACAGTTTAGGGAGCTGGGTATGTTTAGCCTGGAGAACAGAAGGTTAAGGGGTGATATGATAGCCATGTTCAAATATATAAAAGGATGCCATATAGAGGAGGGTGAAAGGTTGTTTTCTGCTGCTCCAGAGAAGCGGACCCAGAGCAATGGATTCAAGCTACAAGAAAGAAGATTCCACCTAAACATTAGGAAGAACTTCCTGAGAGTAAGAGCTGTTCAACAGTGGAATTTGCTACCAAGGAGTGTGGTAGAGTCTCCTTCTTTGGAGGTCTTTAAGCAGAGGCTTGACTTTGTCCATGGAGTTTTCTTGGCAGGGATACTGGAGTGGCTTGCCAGTTCCTTCTCCAGGTGGATCACGTTTAGTCAAAACTCTCCACTATGACCTGTCCATCTTGGGTGGCCCTGCATGGCATAGCTCATAGCTTCTCCGAGTTATTCAAGCCCCTTCGCCACGACAAGGCATTGATCCATGAAGGGGAGGGTGAAAGCTAGAGAGTTCCAGAAAAACGTCTACTTCTGCTTCATTGACTATGCAAAAGCCTTCGACTGTGTCGACCACAGCAAACTATGGCAAGTTCTTAAAGAAATGGGAGTGCCTGATCACCTCATCTGTCTCCTGAGAAATCTCTATGTGGGACAAGAAGCTACAGTTAGAACTGGATATGGAACAACTGATTGGTTCAAAATTGGGAAAGGAGTACGACAAGGTTGTATATTGTCTCCCTGCTTATTTAACTTATATGCAGAATTCATCATGCGAAAGGCTGGACTAGATGAATCCCAAGCCGGAATTAAGATTGCCGGAAGAAATATCAACAACCTCAGATATGCAGATGACACAACCTTGATGGCAGAAAGCGAGGAGGAATTAAAGAACCTTTTAATGAGGGTGAAAGAGGAGAGCGCAAAATATGGTCTGAAGCTCAACATCAAAAAAACCAAGATCATGGCCACTGGTCCCATCACCTCCTGGCAAATAGAAGGGGAAGAAATGGAGGCAGTGAGAGATTTTACTTTCTTGGGCTCCTTGATCACTGCAGATGGTGACAGCAGTCACGAAATTAAAAGACACCTGCTTCTTGGGAGAAAAGCAATGACAAACCTAGACAGCATCTTAAAAAGCAGAGACATCACTTTGCCGACAAAGGTCCGTATAGTTAAAGCTATGGTTTTCCCAGTAGTGATGTATGGAAGTGAGAGCTGGACCATAAAGAAGGCTGATCGTCGAAGAATTGATGCTTTTGAATTATGGTGCTGGAGGAGACTCTTGAGAGTCCCATGGACTGCTAGAAGATCAAACCTATCCATTCTTAAGGAAATCAGCCCTGAGTGCTCCCTGGAAGGACAGATCGTGAAGCTGAGGCTCCAATACTTTGGCCACCTCATGAGAAGAGAAGAATCCTTGGAAAAGACCCTGATGTTGGGAAAGATGGAGGGCACTAGGAGAAGGGGACGACAGAGGACGAGATGGTTGGACAGTGTTCTCGAAGCTACGAACATGAGTTTGACCAAACTGCGGGAGGCAGTGCAAGACAGGAGTGCCTGGCGTGCTATGGTCCATGGGGTCACGAAGAGTCGGACACGACTAAACGACTAAACAACAACAACAACAAGCAGAGGCTTGACAGACATATGTCAGGAATGCTTTGATGGTGTTTGCTGCTTGGCAGGGGGTTGGACTGGATGGCCCTCATGGTCTCTTCCAACTCTATGATTCTATGATTCTCAAAGGAACTTCTAAGTAGAGATACAGGTTCCTCTCCTTCCAGTGTAGAAGGCACCACAATGTGGAGGATTTTTTCTTCCTTTCCAGTCTTCATATGAGTCATCAACCCCATGGTGCTGGGAAATAAATAAACAAACTAACCAACCAACCAACCAACCATACCATGAAACAGTGGGAGAGACCTGAAGCATCCTTTTGGCTCATGGGGAGACCCCTCCTCCCAGAGCCTGAAAAGGCCATCAGTGATGGTGGAGGAAGCTCCTGAGGTACAGTGGGTCTTTGTTTAGGCTGCTCACCTCCCCACCTACCGGTAGCAGCTGATGTGGGGTGTAGCACAGCTGCAGCCGCTTTCCTGCATGTCCTCCAGCCGGCCCCAGAGCTTCAACTCTAGATATTTGACTCTGGATTGAAGAGTGAGCAGGAGAGCAGGGGAGAATAGGCATTTAGAGGCTTTTCAGAGGGTGCTCCCCACTTTACACAATTTAACTTATGTCCACTGGGACCTGGAATGTAACCCCCATGTTAAGTTCTGACAGAGTGGCTGTCAGCGGGCTCAGTTTGAATGAATGTCTCACTGCCAGACTAAGCTGGGTGAATGAAACATGATTATTTAAACATGACTGACTAGGTGGCTCAATGAATCCGAGTTGCTGGCTGGCTGAATAACTGGCTGAGGGAGTGGCTGTCTGGGTATGCGAGTGAGGTAACCGAGTATGGAATGAGTGAATAGCTGAGTGACTGGTACAATGAATGAGCAGGTAGCTAAGTGACTGGATGAGTGAATCATTTATTGGTTGCATGAGTAAGCAACTGACTTGGGGGGGGGGTTCAGTGAATGAGTGGCTAAGTGTGTGAATGGTTGAGTGAATCGCTGCCTGCCTGAGCGAATGAGTCTGAATGCCTTGCTGGCCGGGTGACTGCACATATGAGTGAGTGTCTGAGTGAGTGAATGGCTGAGCATGCCAGTGTCTTCAAGCTCTGCAAAGCCAGGAAATGGAAGCTGAAGGTGATGCCTTCACATACAGGACCCATGATCAGCAATTATGTTGTACAGCTTCCCAAAGTGTGCTTGCTTACATATGAACCTCCATGCATGCACCCATACTTGCCTTTGGTCTTTAACTCAATTGTGGTCCTGATCAGAATCAAGGAGTTTTTGGCTGCTGTGTGCGTTTTGGTGGACTTAACATATTATCCTAATACAAATTTCATAATCAGAAAGATCATTATGATGAACACTTGTAGTGCCTCATCTTTCTTTAAAAACAAAGAGGGTGAAAGTTCTGATTGTGTACACACCACATATGTACAGCATATTTAAAGCTTACCCACTCTCTGCAAAGGTTCTAGCGATTGATTGTAGTTCTGTTAGGATTAATTACAGTGCCCGGGATTCCTTGCAGGTGGTCAGAATGCACTTTAAATGTATTGTGTATATGCAGCTAAACTGCCTCTGGCTAAATATACTTCAGAGATGCTGTTTCTATCTAAAGGAGCCAAGTCACAGAAGTACAAGCCGGATAGTGATTTGAGCCCCAAACAGATGACCAGCTTATCAAGCGGTAAGGCTTTCCACCAGCGATTCACAGTGTTTATTTACTGTCGTGAATTTTAAGGTAGGATCAAGACTTACCAAGTGGTATAGCTTCCCCACATTATTCATGTGTTAAATTGGTTGCCTGCATTAGTAATCCATGGTCGGATCCACAGAGCAGAGAAGGGCTTTCCCCAAGCTATGGAGTCTCACAGAGTCTCTTTGAAAGCACAGCTCATTTTCTGTGCCTTTTCTCCATGGTCCCGTCCCGTCGCCCCCCCCCCCCCATTTTTATTTAAGACCTCTGTTGCTTATGTTTTCCCTAGACCAGGGAAAATATGAGGGCAACAACTCTCTCCAGTTCCATAATGATAATGAGTTCTTAAATGAATCCTAGAATGATCAGATTTCTACAGGATTTTGGATTTTTATTTCATTTGAAAATGAAATGAAAAACTGATCAGAAGCTAAGACAGTATAGGGAAACAGTATCTCAGTCCCACATTTTATAAACACAAGTTTAGATATTTGTGTATATACATATTCCTTCTTTCTTTACAATATAACATGGTATAAAAATATTTTACATATTTCCATAGACTTTTGCATTTGATTACCTCACCAAAGTCAAACATTATAAATAATGATTTTAAGTCCCATCATTATTATTTTTACAAGAGTACAATATGAATGTTAGTGTTACAAAAATTCAGTTAACGACTGCCATTAGTCCTACAGGAAAAAGCAAGGGATAGTGTACAGGTGACCAAAAATGGCTTTAGCATATGTAATAAGACAAGAATCCAATATCTCTACTCAGAACAGGTCTCTCCATAGTTTTCAGTTTAGTGATAAGTTGTAATTCAGCGACTTCTCAAGTCTATTTCTGAAATTCTTTTTTTAAAAAAATTATTTATTTATTTTACTTCATACATTATTAAGCATACCAAACTTACTTATATTACAAAGGATAAATAAATAAACAAATTCAATAATATTTCAAATTTCAAATAATATATCTCTAACCACTTCAATCCATTCCCATATTCCACCCCCCTCCCTCCCGCATCCCCTCTCTTGACTTCCTCACCCCCCTGTGTGGTCTCCTTTCCATTTTCTTATTTCCACTTCTATCAGTTGTGTTTGTTATATATTTAACATCCATTACATCTTATTTCTTTACCTTCTTTTCCTGTGTGCTTTTTCTGCCTTATTCTACTGTAAATTATCCATTACAGAGCAGTACCTTCCCATATATTCCTTTAATCCTTCCCATTCTTTCCTTGTTTCCTGATTTGAGCAACCTCTGATATTTGATGTTAGTTTAGCCATTTCCACAACCTCTACTAGTTTACATCTCCATTCTGAAACTGTTGGGAGTTTTCCCCCTTTCCAGTTTTTTGTGATAAGTAATCTGGCCGCTGCCAATGCATAAAGGAACATATTTTTTCTTATTTTGGGGGATGTCCTCTAATATTAATCCAAATAAAAAAGCTTCTGGTTTTTTATTACACGAAATCCTCATCAGTTTCTTAAGTTGATAATATATCTCGTTCCAGAATCTCCTTTACTATTTTACATCCCCACCACATATGAAGGAAGGTACCTATCTCTTTTTTACACCTCCAGCATATATTAGTTTGCTTTTTGTAAATCTTTGCTAATTTCTCTGGGGTAATGTACCATTGACAGAACATTTTCATCATGTTTTCTTTTATAGTAGAGCATGCTGTAAAGTTAATTTCAATCTTCCATAGTTTCCCCCATCTTTCTAATTCAATTACCTGTCCCGGATCTTTTGCCCATTTCATCATTACTTGTTTTGTTGTTTCGTCTTTCAGTTCCCATAACAGGTTATATACTTTGGAAATGGTCTTTTTCTTAGGTATCAATAATATGCTTTGTAATTTTGACACCCCTTGTTCAAATCCTTCCTTTTTTATCTTGAATCTAGATGCTAATCCGTAGTATTGTAACCAGCTACTAGAAGCCTCCTTTAGCTCCTCATACCGTCCTAGTTGGATATTTCTCTTCCACAATTGTTAACTGGTGATAGGTTGGCCATGTTGTATCTGTGTTCTTTTTCTTTATCGAGATAGCTTCTAAGGGTGACATCCATTTTGGTACTTTTGGTTCTAATAACCACTTGTATTTAATCCAAGTTTTGAATAGAAGTTTCCTAATGATGTGGTTCAAAAATTCCTTATGTGATGTTGCTTTATTATAAATCAGATAGGCCTGCCACCCGTAGCAGTTGTTCCAACCTTCCAGATCTAAGGTTTCTGGATCTTTTAAATTTATCCAGTCTTTTAGCCAGTCTACTGCCTCGTAATATAACCATAGGTCTGGTAGACCAAAACCTCTTTGGCTTTTGTCAGTTAACAATTTATATTTGATTCGTGGCTTCATTTGCTGCCAAATAAACTTTGATATTTTTCTTTTCCATTTTTCAAAACAGTCCATTTTCCCTATTGTGGGTCACATTTGGAATAGAAACATTAATTTTCCCCAGACACTTTCTGAAATTCTTTTGTAATAGGACGGCTGCTTTGAGATCCTGGCTTCTCTGTCTTGTGATTCCTGATGTCAGGTGCATGTCCATTCATTGCCTACAGACAGCCACCCAATCTTAAACTCCTCCTCACCCACAATAATACAGCAACCAGGCTTAACATGGACACTGGTACTAGAGCCTGCAATGAACTCAGATGCCAACTTTGCTGCCACATACACCCAGACAACACCATTACTGGCCCCAACAATATCAAACATACCATCTCAGGCCTATTAAATTGCTCATCTTCTAACATTGTGTATGCCATCAAATGCCAGCAGTGCCCTTCAGCTCTCTGTATTGGACAAACAGGCCAAACCCTACGCCAAATGATAAATGGACATAAATTTGACATCAGGAATCACAAGACAGCGAAGCCAGTAGAACACTTCAATCTCCTAGGATATCCAATACAGGATGTCAAAATAGCTGCCCTATTATGAAAGAATTTCAGAAATAGATTTGAAAGAGAAGTTGCTAAATTACAACTTATTACTAAACTGAAAACTATGGTATTGGATTCTTGTCTCATTATATATGCTAAAGCGATTTGTGGTCATCTGCACACTATCCCTTGCTTTTTCCTGTAGACTAATTGCAGTTGTTAACAGTAGTCAAAATCACTCATCAGTTGTTAACAGTCATCAAAATCTACCCGTCAATCACCCATCTCCTACTACCCTTCTGAGAAAAACCCCACCCCACCCTCCCACTATATATAAACTTATCTTCAAGTCTGAATTTCCCCAAAGCTCTGTATTTTAACTGGATAGCTAAAAATGTGAACAATGATATCATGGGGGCATCACCCCATTTGGGTTTAGGGCAAAGTGCATGATGGATCCACTTGATTGCTGTTGGGTATAAATTTAGCTTGGGGATTAAATTGTTGAGCCAGGTATTGAAGGACTCTTGCAGGTTTTGTTCTCCAGAGTCGGAAACATAATCCATTTAGATCTTTAGTTCCGCGTTTGAGGGATGAAATGGAAGCTTTGTCTCTGAGACTTTCAAGGGTGGGTGGGTGTAGGGCCTGCATTCCTGCTACCATTTTGTTTAAGTTAACAATATCTTCCCTCAATGGAAGAAGAGCCTTAGATAGTTCTTTGTGGATCTGGGCCACTAGCTCAGATGTTACTCTTTTTTCTACTTGCTTCTGCTTGTCAGCCCTGTCCTTTCCAGTGTTCCCACCTTTAGAAGCTCCAGGTGCCATTGCGTTCTCTGTAGGCCCAAGGGAGTTGGTGGGTTTGTAGGAAATCCATGACTTGAGTGGCCGAGGTTTGTTTTTCCTTTTTCTATGAGGCATATCCCATCTGGGGCTCCTGTTTTTAGAAAGTTGGTTAGTGTTTAAATGACAGCATTTGCTAATTTTCTTGGAGGGTAAGACAGAGGCAAATCCATCTGTCATCTTGGCTGATGATGTTTCCCCTCCCCTAATTTCTTACATTTCAAGGTTCATGGGATTTCGTGCCAGAATAGTTTGGAGCTCCTTTTTCTGCTGCCACCCATTCCCACAGATTGCTTTTGAAACCTCTTAGTGGCTTGACGTAATAGGTTTAGAGGTGAGGTGGCCACCACCAGTGAGAATGAACTATTGACTAAGGTTGCTTATTATAGGGGTACTTTCTACACTAAGGGAACACTGATATTAACTTTAGGGTCTTAAATGTGCTTGATGACAGTTTCTATGGATTCAAGACACTCTGCTGCTGGCACCAACTTCTACCGGTAAGAGGATTTTACTTCAAGCCAAATTCCCTAAACCTCCATCCTAGCCAAATTCCCTCACACTTCAGTAAAGCCAATGGGTACCATCTTTCTGTGACATTAAAGCTTCTCCTGTTGTACTTGTGGCTGCTTGGCTAGCATAGCGGATTTTTAAAATCTGCTTGTGCATCCTTCTTTTTAGATCTTTACACAGGACTATGGTTACCAGACATCCCCGTTTCCCGGGGACAGTCCCTGGACTTATATTTTAAGTGTTGTAGATTTATTAGTAGGGAATGAATGTTGTGTGATTGGTTCAACAGCACAAGACACATCATATGGGGACTTCCAGTGAGGCAAAATGGAGCCAATGCAGTGAGGCAAAACCCTGGAGCCAAAGCAGGGAGAAGGAAGAGAGGAGAAGGAGAAGGACGAGAGAAAGGAAGGAGAAAAAAGAGGGGAGACCCGGCCATAGCTGTCAACTTTCGGATTTGAAAATAAGGGATCAGCAGCAGCCTCACCTGTCCTGGGGACACTCTATGGTATATCTAACAATCCAGGATAGCAGCGGAAAACGGCGCTGGAATAAAGGAATTTCCAGCAAAAAAAGGGAAGGCTGACAGTTGTGGCTTGGAATAAGGGAGTTTCGCGCCAAAAAAAATGGGAGGGTTGACAGCTATGGCCCCGACCTTTCTGCGACGCTGATGCTGCTGAGGAGGAGAGGTAGGAGAGCACCAGGTGGGCAAGGACACATGGGCGAGCCCAGGCCCGGCCCGATCCTACTCCATGGCGGCTAGAACTCCAAGATTGCATGCCGAGGCCCAGAGGAAGGCCATGTGACAGAGGCCACAGAAAAGATATTTTTTTAAAAAAGTTACTTTTAAAAAAATAACTTTTTTTCTTTTTCTTTTAAAAAAAGTGTCCTCGGATTTTTTGAAAAAGATCTGGTAACCTTACACAGGACAGCCTCTTAACCTCACACCCTAGCTCCCTTTTTTCAATTTTTACCAGCAAAGAGACCACCAGGAGAAAATAGTTTAATAATAAGGCCTCAGCTATCCACCAACTCACCTTTCTCTGGTCTTTGTCTCACATCTCCATCAATTGATTTTCCCAACCGGCATTCTAACTGCCCCGTCTTCACTAGCTAGAACCTTCAGCTGATCAGAGTCTGCAATTTCTCAGGCAAATCAAAATAAACTTACCTGGTCCAAGGCCCATGTATACAACCACCTTGGGTTGGAGGGAAGCAGATCTATCCAGCAGAGCTGCCCTTTTGCCACTCTTGTGTACAGACTGGCAGTCTAAGAGATACAGAACAACAGAAATGAAAACAATTAAGGAGTTTCTCTCTGCCCATACTCTGCAATTTAAGTGAGTTTGAAAGGGAAAGGAACAAGGAACTCTTTGTTTCTTTCAGATTACCAAGGAAGATTGCCTGCGAAGGGGACAGCCCTATTAGTTATTTAACAAGTCAGTGCCAAGGGACGATTTTCTTTAATCGCAGTCTTCTTACCTCTCTGTGAATTCAATGGGGTATGATGTGTGAGTTCTATTAGGCAGGAAGGTTATTAATAGCATCGGCTTTGCTTATGCGGTGATAGTTTTGCTAGTGCTGATGTCTTGCATGAAAAATGAGCCACTTCTATGCCAAATGCCATTGGCTGCATTTGTTGATTCTGCACCATATACTTGACATTCTGCTGTCCACTTGACAAATAACTTGTGGACCACAGATGCAGATTCAAGTTTAGTATATGGTTTTTCAAATCATGCATGAAATTCTGATTTCTCTGCCATCAGCACGAGGCTTCCTCTATTAGCCTTTGTGTTCAGAAGAGGCTATATATATATATATATATATATATATATATATATATATACATACACACACACACACACACACACACACACACACACACACACACATACCAACAACCCACAGATTTTAGGGTCAGCACAGGAGGCCTGTTGACTTCCTATTAGGTTTGTGTGTTTTGTGTGTCATCTGGCCACTGATGAAAATATGATGCTGGACCTGGTGGAAAATATGTACAATCCAGTCAGGACTGGGTGAAGACATTTTTCTGCCATAAATGTGTTCCCCCACCTCAACAAATTTAATATTAGGACTGGAATTTGTGCTCTCTACAGCCATAGCTCATTGTAGCAATTATAAAGCTCATGGACTTGGCCAAAACCTAAAAAAATCTATTTGCCCTGTGACATTTGCAGTCTGTGTTTTATGTTCATTTGAATTTCGAATAGCATTTCTAGTGTGGAAAGGATTATGAAATTTCTGTTTCTTCTACAAAGATAATGGCTTCGAGTGGCAAAGTTGAAGGAGAAACTGGTGAGCTGATCAATTTCACATTTTGTGAAACAACTTGAGAAGCAAATGATTTCCACCCTTCGAAAATCAAAAGTATACGAATTTCAGCATGCAGTTCTCCAACCAAACAATGCTTACACACAAAAAATGCCTGTATAAAGGGAATATATCTTTCTTGTTGTTTGGCCTGGCTACAGAGGCTTCACTTGTGTCAGGCAGGTCAAGGGGAAACTTTGGCACTGGCTGAGCCTGTTAAGGTTTTGTTTTGTTCAGGGATGGGTGTTTGCATGAAAATGGAGGGAGCCCAAAAAGAGGATCACACACCAACAAACAGTGAAAGGAGGGTGTGTGTGAGAGAGAGGGGTCAACAGGGGTACATAGGCAACTGAGTAGGAGGGGCAAAATGGGCCCTCCTTCTGTCTAGGAGCTGTGTCTTTGCCCAGCTGTGGGGTGCAAGGAGGGAGAAGGGGCTGGATTTCTTGGTGTGGGCAAAGGAGACAGAAGAGCATTAACTGTGCTGCTGCTTCCGCCGCAAGAGCAGCAGCAGCAAGGGTGGGGAAAACAGACCCTCCACGTGCCCCTGTTTTCCAGGGATGTCCCTGATTTAGAGAACCTTGAGAGCCTGGGGCAACCCAGTTGGATGTGTGGGGTATAAATAGTAAATCATGAAATGGGACATCCCAATTTTCATTGGAGAAATGTTGGAGGGTCTGAGAAAAGAGCAGGGTAGCATAGTGACATGGCATCATAACACAACTATTCTGTTGTTGGGTGGAAAGTGAAAGGAGGGCAGACGGCTGGGACAGAAACAATGGCCTGAGAGGAGTACATTATTTAAGCTTATTTATCTGGATGGGAATCATCATTCTAAAGAAAATGAACAAAATCTGTGGAAAGTTCATAGAATCATAGAGTTGGAAGAGACCACAAGGGGCATCCAGTCCAACACCCTGCCAAGCAGCAAACACCATCAAAGCATTCCTGACAGATGGCTGTCAAGCCTCTGCTTAAAGACCTCCTAAGAAGGAGACTCCACCACACTCCTTGGCAGCAAATTCCACTGTCGAACAGCTCTTACTGTCAGGAAGTTCTTCCTAATGTTTAGGTGGAATCTTCTTTCTTCAGGTTTATAAAACTGATTTACTCCTAATCATGTTTACTATTTGGACAAAAGTCAAGTTTTTCCTCTGATGTTTTATTGTGGATTCATTATCAGTTGGTTTTTTTTTAAAAAAATAAAGGTGTTCTACAAATATTCTTACTATAATAATAATAGCCAGTGTCCTTTTTTGCCATCCTTGCAGTGCACTCCTATGCATGACTACTCAACAACAAGTCCCATGGAGTTACTCTCAGGTACGTGTGTACAGCCCCAGTCTGACAAATTTTTCAAAATATATTTAGAAAGTTTTACCAAATATATTTTGAAAGGATTCTACTTTAAAATAGATAGATTCATCATACAATGCCACAATGTATCTTTTTCATTTTGTAATCCCAGGATGTTATTACAAATTCATCTCCTTGAATGACAAGTTGTCATTATATTCTGAATTTTATGCGATAGAGTGCAAGGAACTGCCTGACAAAAACTATTTAAAATGGAATGTTGTAAACAAATATAGACTGCTGAACACCTGCTCACAGAGGATAGTAGCAGGCTGTTCCCCTAAAAATTCCATCATGGATGCTATGCAACAGCAAATTTATTGCAACAAGTAAGTACAGCTTCTGGGCTCTAGCAAAACTACAGAGTGATAATCAAGATATGGCACCATGAACAGATTACAAAGCATAATACTGTTAAAACTCTCATTTACATTCAGCTCTGATTAAAAATCCATGTTTGAGATCTGCAATTAATGAACTAAATGACTAAGTACACCAATTAATCAGTTAATGGATGGGCAGATCAATTCTATACTGGGACCAAAGATTTGCTGTCACTATGCAGGTGGAATAGCCTCAGTCCAGGGAGGAGGATGGGGAAACACTTGTGTGGTGCTGAAAATTTCTCCTGCATTCCCACCTCCCACCCACCTGCAGCCTACCCAGGTGCCTGCTCATCAATTAAAGCTCAAGGAAGGACACCATGAGATGACTCACCTCATGGGGATTTTTCATATTAGGATGCATGGGCAGCCAGGGAGACTGCAGAGTGCTGGATAAATGTTTACTGGATAAAACACACACACACACCACCCTTGGCCACATTAACCCCTCAAAACCCTGCACACACCAACATTCTGAAGAAAACGTTGCCCTGAGAAGGAGGCCTTTCTTATCGAGGAAGAAAACTTTTGATAAACCAGAGAACAGATTATACCACAGTTCAAGAAATGTTATGCAACAAGAAAATACAAGAAATGTGTAAAAATGGCATGTGTTCCCCCAGTGTCCCTAGAAGCTCCGGTCATGCACCATGCTGGCACCAGTATCCAAATTTCACTGCACAGAGGCAGCTAATGAACTCATGATGATGGTGACACACCCTAGCACATCCTCCAAATCACTACACACACATACATGCACACACACACACACACACACACACACACACACACACACGATGACGCAATATACCACACTCCATCAGCCCTAGTGACAATGAACCCATTCTTGCCAATTCCCCACACATTCATCCAGACAGGAGCTTAGATCCCATTCTGCTACTCACAAACACCGTTTCATGGACAGCATACAGACAAAGGGAAGGAAGAAGACAACACATCAGAACACAAGCCCCACATATCTCTCTTTGCAGAATGTGTGGTTTTGGCAACCCTAATTTAAAATATTGATTTGTTAATTTTGGGTTCAAAAAAATTAAGTTCGTCTTATGCACGTTATACATTGGAAAATACGGTAAGCTTCAGTGCTGCCAGTGTCAAGAGGCTGGCTTCATGGCACCACACTAGAGCCAGGGCATCCCATGGGACTGGGCATGGGTGGTGGAAGCCTCTCCTCCTCCTTGCCTGCTCTCCAGCAGCTGCTACGAGCTGCCCAAGGGAGAAGGCCAGTAGCAGCAGCCATGGAGTGGCAACAGGACACTCCCTTGCAGACACTGCTCGGGACAAGCGCCAGCTCATTATCCTTCTTGAGCTCGACAATGGCAGCATTGGCAGGGAAAATGGGGACATCCTGGGATCAAATAAGAAGCTAGGATGGCTTTTGTAATTCCGGGATTGTCCCTGGAAAACCAGGACAATGCTACTGTCATTTTTATACAAAAACAAAACAGTTCACAATTTATTGTTAGGAGTGCTATATTACTATAGAAATTGAACAACAAGGGGCAAAGATCTCCCTGTTACAATCCCCATATAATCTAAATTGGATCTATCACAAAACACCAACAATGTTGCATGTCATCAGCTACACCACTGAGCTCTGTGGTTTCTATTGAGCATTTGCAGGGAAACCAAAGTGCTTGTTTACAAAGCTATTGTACTACCAACCTTACTATCTTACTCTGCTACGAGTGATCCCCAAAGAAGAAGATCGATCATAAAGGCCTAGTGCTGGAGGAGACTCTTGAGAGTCCCATGGACTGCAAGAAGATCAAACCTATCCATTCTTAAGGAAATCAGCCCTGAGTGCTCACTGGAAGGACAGATCGTGAAGCTGAGGCTCCAAAACTTTGGCCACCTCATGAGAAGAGAAGACTCCCTGGAAAAGACCCTGATGTTGGGAAAGATTGAGGGCACTAGGAGAAGGGGATGACAGGACGAGATGGTTGGACAGTGTTCTCGAAGCTACGAACATGAGTTTGACCAAACTGTGGGAGGCAGTGCAAGACAGGAGTGCCTGGCATGCTCTGGTCCATGGGGTCACGAAGAGTCGGACACGACTAAACAACAACAACAACAACAACTCCCTAGCCCCTTTCAGCTATTCAGAGAAGGGGTACTCTGGGGCTCAATGCATATCTTGCTCACCCTATCTTAAACTTCAAATTACCTTTGGAGCTGGGTGAGTAGGATACTACTTAACTAGCCCTGAAGCAGAATGGTTCTGTGTAGACCAGGGATAGTCAACCTTTTTATACCTACCGCCCACTAATGCATCTTTCTCGATGATAAAATTTCCTTACTGCCCACCAGTGCTCGATGGAAAGAGGATTCGGCATGTGCCATAGAACCCCCTACTGCCCACCTAGAATCCTGAAGCACCCACTAGTGGGCGGTAGGGACCAGGTTGACAACCCCAGGTGTAGGTATGGGGTTGGTTTAGTTCTCCTTACCTATAGCGTGCATGAGAGTTTGGATGAGAAATAGGAGCCATGGGAATTTCCAATCTGGGGGCTTTACAGCAACCTAGGAAGAGTGAGGGCAATCAGTGATCTGGCTGCCTAGGGTCATCCATGTGACTGATGCAAGAAGTATTGCCTTCCCTTTGAATTCACTTCATTTGCTCTGTGTGACACTGCCATGCAGCCAAACCTGTAGTCATCCAGTCATAGTGTGATGCCTGGCTTGAATGGGGTAGGGGGGGAAAACCCTACACAATAATCTAAAGAAAGCATTGGTGCTGAAGAAACAGAGAGCGGAAACAATGGCAGTGAGTGACATTGAACAGTCTCTTGTCAAGGACCAGCATTAAGGGTTTGGGAGTAAATATTTTGCCTCCTCTTAAAAAAAAAAAAGAGGTTCAACCCCCAAATCAAAATGGGTTCTTCACTGCTACCTTTTGTTTTGAGTTATCGGTAGCAAAAGAGAACAGAATAAAGCAAGACTGAAGGCTACTTCTGGCATTCCTTAATTCACATACTACTCCCAAATCAAGGCTAGGTGAATGAACAGTAAAAGAAATAAAGGATGAAACAGAAAAGACAGTCTCCCACAGGTGCAATTGAAAAATAGCAAAGAAAATGGATGTGCTAAATTCAAATAGTCAGCTGGAGAGCAATGGGGAGTGGCAAAGCTGAAGTGCAAACTGAGTTACTGAAGTCAAGACTGGAGGAAATGAGTCAATTATCTCCTAGCCTTAGCATTTGGATTGCATTGCTGCTGTTATGATTCTGAGCTGCAAGGGCTCCTTCTCTGTGCACTTTCCTTCCAAGACAAACCTTTGACTTATACTCCATACAATGTACAGATTATGAGACACCAAATATTCCTCTTTAAAGATTGTAGTGGAAATGCTGTGGCTCAGAGATGCATGCAAAAGGTTCAGGTTCAATGTTTGGCACATCTCACACAATTCACAGGATGAGGAGAGACACCCAAACACAGGTTGGGGAAAGACTGCTGCATCTCTTAGAAACAGGGATGGACATCCAACATCTCCAAAAAACTGTTTCTGGATTCAAGCTCTGAAATGGAAGCTGCTGATATAAAAGTATTCCTCAATCACTACACAAATAAACAGTATATCTCTGTATATCAAACTATAAAATTGAATTGTAATGTATTATTGAAACTTCAAGAATGCATTTGGTTTTAACTAGGAAAATATCAAACTTCAGATTCACCATGTTAAAGGCTGACTAAATAATGAGCACATCACTGATATGAGGGGTCATTTCTTGAGAGAATTTGCAAGTACTGCTCTTAGCCTTGAGAACAGGAAAAAGAATCCAATTTTCAATAGAATGTTACTTTAATGTAATGTTTGGTTTCCGATTTCTTTGGCTGCACTTTTTTGTTACCAAGTCTAATGACTTACCATAAAATGTAATGGGCATGCATTAATATATTTTACCCCTTGGGAAAGGTGAGCTTTATAGTAATGGTATTAGGAAAACAAATGATAAAACTTAGTATTAAAGCAAATCAATTTTGAGCACTCCCAGAAGAGTGTTTATTGTGGCAGTTGGTGGCCCTCATGCAAACAAGTTTTTACCATGTTCAAATGATGCAATTGTCACAAAAGTACCATCCCAGGCCTGTACAGAACTTGTTTGGGAGTCTTGTTGGAATAAAACAATAGTGCAGCCAGTCCCTGGCCAGCTTAGCCCTCTAAGGTCCAGGGCAAGTGTACTTGGCTGTTCCCGCACTCTACAAATGCCTGCCAGATCCCCATCCCCATTAAAAACCACTTTAAATGACCCTTTTACAATATTAAGCCCCCATTTGGAAGCACCCTTTAATTCAATGTGATGAATTGAATTTTTGAAAAGGAAACTGCAAAGCTGAGTGGGTTGTAATAGCATTCCACCAACTACACAATACTCATTTCCTTGGACATTGAAAAATATAAAGAGATAAAGAGGCACAAATTAGGAACACATCAAAGAGATTTCAGATGGAGAGGATTCCAAATGATTCCTTTTTAAAACAATCTGTGGGTATAATTATAAGATAAAAACAGAGGTGGAATTAGAATCTGAACTGCAAGTTAAAAGGTCAAGGAACAAAGATCTACAAGTCTCCAGTTTCCTTTTTAGTCGTCTCTCTTTTTTCTTGGCCTAAACTTGACATTCCCAGATTCTAAATTAGCAGACAAATGTCTCCTCTTGCTTTTTGCTCCAAAGGAGTAAGTTCTTGCGACATCTTATCATTAAAAAACACTTCACTGATTACTCTTCCCAAAGGTGCTCAGAGGCTTGCAAATTGTCAGGAAGAGAGATTTCCAAAGGTTTGTTGCAGCATCTTGTGCTGCACCTTAACAAGTAACAAATTTCTTGTTACAAATATTCATTGACTGCCTTTCCGAATGCAGATTTTTCCAAGGCAGCTTACATAACACAATGTGGATATCAACAACAAAAAGCATGAGAGCAAGATTGAACTCCTACAGTTTCCTACACAATACCAACAGTTACAAAATCAAAACATGGCATGATGTTTAAAAAATGTAGTTTGTGTTTAGGCAATCAGAAACAAGCAGGTCTGTAGAGTCTTCTGGAATGACCAAGGTGAGACAGCCTTCTGGAGATCATCTGGTAAAGATTTGCGGGGCCACCAAGTCCACTGAACTAAACTGTGGGTTAATGAGAAGGCCTTTTTGAAGACCTTAAGAAGACAGGCATGGCTTTGATGTCAATGGTGGCATATCAGTTGAGCCCAGTTACAGCTCAGCACACTTTCACCATATACACTGGTACCTCTACTTAGGAAAAACTACTTATGAATGTTTCTACTTACGAATGGAGCTCCATCCGCCATCTTGGATGCAGTTTAGATAGGATTTTTTCTACTTACAAATTTTTAGATAGGGTTGCTTCTACTTACGAATTTTTTCTCCCAATGCATTCCTATGGGATTCGACTTACAATTTTTTTCGACTTACGAATGTGCGTTCGGAATGCATTAAATTTGTAAGTAGAAGTAGAAATTTGTAAGTAGAAGTACCACTGTATAACCTTTTTTGTGGGCACCATCTCACAACCCTCTTAATGTTTTAAATCAGTCTTTTAATTAGCACTAAAATGCTTTTCCAGCTTTAATTTTTTAAAAACACATTTGCAAAATACTGCTTAAATGAAAAGGTGCTACAGTGCTGTAACAATAACATGCTTTTTTAAAAATAAAATAAAATAAAATGCACTGCATTTGTCTCCACCTCACCCCAATTCCAACCTTCATTTCTAATTTAAAACTATCATTAAACACTTAGGGGTTTTTACATTTTTTGACATGTCATGAAATAGATGATTCCATTTAAATGGCTAAGCACTAAGTGCTGGATAAGTAATTGATTTTTTAATAAAGAAAAATTTCCCAGAATTCCACCCACCTACACCTAGTAACCAGCCAGGTGAACTGGATGAACCACTCAAAAGTTATGCCATGCCCTCTGGTGTTGATGGAGTATATCAGATAAACATATAGGGAAAGTTACAATATCCCAGGCAGTGTAGAAAGCCAATTTCAGTTGTGGCTTACAGTGAAAGAGCAATGATATATTAGCACCAGGAGGCACCTGGCTGGAAGCAGCCAAGCTATACTTTCCTCTAGCCTTGTCAAATACAGTCACACACTGGGAATTACATATGCATTATCTCCTCACAAATCTATGCACCAGCTGACTTGCAAAAGCCTAGGGTGTTCTTGAGACTAATCTCAGGCAGCAGACCATTCTCATTTTATCCTTTTTCTTGAAGAGACAAAGTTACATCTTCCCCCAAACTCGCTTCTCACTTATTTCTATAGCAGAAATAGCTTTTTCTCTTTGGAGGTGTGTTGAAGTATGTGGTAAAATATTCATACGTTGCCTCAGCCCATCAAATGGAAAGAAAATTGCTTGGGACAGTTTGGCTAAAGTGATTTGCTCCGCTCATCACAACAGAAAAGGTCTATCAAGGTTAAGCAAAAACAAACTTATAATGATGAGAAAAATTAACATTTCACCTTAACTTTCTCCCATTTGTTTTGAAAAACAGCCGCTTCTCCCCACCCCACCCCCCACATGCATTTGTTTTAAAAGCTACATCTGGCTATTATCTATTGTTTTGCATTGTCTGTTATATTTTATAGTTTTTTACTTTTTTGTATGCCTGCTCTGTTCTCCTTGAGAGTCGGGCAGGAAATGGGATATATAATAGGGCTGGGTAATAACTGATTTTCAATATTATGATATATCACCAGCTAAACATCACAATATATCGATATATCACGGTATCTGAAATAAGGAACTACATAAACGCAAACAGACAATGTCCTGGCAACTGCTACTACTTAAGGGTCTAAATCTGATAAATGATTATATCACCTCATGGTCACTTTCAGCAGCAAGCAAGCCAAAATGCATCCAAATGAGGCTAATTTGTATTCACTATGACTGATTGCCAATATGTTGGATTGTCCTCAATACCACCATTTGGTAGCCAAGCCCAAAACAAAAAATCCTGTGGGGATGCATTTTGGCCTGCCTGATGATGAAACTGAGTGTGTGATGATTGATAATATTGTGATTTATCCATTTTTGACCCCTAAGTAGTAACAGTTGCCAGGACATTGTCCTGTTTGCCTCTGTAATAGTTCCATCCTTATTTCAGACATGGTGGTAGATTGCAATGTTTAGTTGGCAATATTGTGAGGTTTAGCTGCTGATAACATTGCAGTGTTTAGCTGGTGAGTTATTGTGATGTTGAAAACCAGATATCATCTAACCGTTACACACATTGTGATTTGCGACATATTGCCAGCTCAAATATTATGAAACAATTTTCACAATGTGAACGTCAAGCTGGTTTTGATGATATATTAATATATCACCCAGCTGTGTGTGTGTGTGTGTGTGTGTGTGTGTGTGTGTACATACACACACACACACACACACACACACAGGCTTGCCGATCAGAAGGTTGGCAGTTCAAATCCCTGCGATTGGGTGAGCTCCCGTTGTTTGGTCCCAGCTCCTGCCCACCTAGCAGTTCAAAAGCATGTCAAAGTGCAAGTAGATAAATAGGTACCGCTCCGGAAGGTAAACAGTGTTTCCGTGTGCTGCTCTGGTTTGCCGGATGCGGCTTAGTCATGGTGGCCACATGACCTGGAAGCTGTCTGTGGACAAATGCTGGCTCCCTTGGCCTATAGAGCGAGCTGAGCACCGCAACCCCAGAGGCCTCCGCGACTGGACCTAATGGTCAGGGGTATCTTTACCTTTACACATACATTATCCCTCTGATTGATTCAGGAAAAGAACAAAGCTTGTTGAAAGGCTTGAATGTGAATCAAAGTTCCTTTTATTCTAAGGCAACAATCCTAAACTTGCTTACTAGCAAGTGAATTTCATTCTCCTCAAGCTGTCTTCTAATAAACACTGACAGAAGGGTACAGAAATTTATGATAAAGCATTGAATGTAATGGATACATTGAAAGCTCACTAATTGACATATTCAGTGTTAATAACTAAGGCAATTTACCTATTAACATTAGGATATTTAATACAGTTTAATATAAAAATGATTACAAAATGGGCTTTGTACCAAGGCTTAATTAGCGCTGGTTTATGGCTTAATTAGTGCTGATTTACAACTTGGCATTGCAAAATACTTGGCTGAACTGTCTTTTGAAAGTTTGCAGTGTGTGTGTGTGTGTTTCTGTTCTTAGGAAGATAGTCCAGCAAAGAATGCCCCCAAAGGCGAGGAAAACATTCTGATCCCTTAAACTCCATGTTGCCCCAAAAGGGTACTGAACACTGCAAATTTGGAGAAGTACAAAGTGTAGTTTGCATATTCTTTTGGATTATCTTGTCAGAAACAAAGGAAGCATAAAGGAGTTTTAGTGCACCATCATGGAAACATATTTTTTAATGAAAGTATTTAAAATTATTTACTAAAGGGCACCTTAAAGGCAGTCAGGGCTGAAAGCAAATGCACTGGCAGTTTCTATCTAGATCCCGTTGGGAAGTGCCCGTCCAAACAAACTTGGAACCATTTTCTCTCTTTTTTAGTGCATCAGCTGCTAGCTCTGCAGACTCCAGCAATTGCCTCCCTCCTGCTCTTTGAACTCAACTACTTTTGTAGCAACCAAAATGTACAAGCAGCAGAAAACTTCCAAGGCTCTTATCTCTAAAGAATAGCTTCCGTCAGAGGATACTGTAGGAGGTTTGTCAGGATTAGGAAAACTGGGGGGGGGGGATATCCCCTACAGTATCTTCCTTCACAGCCTTTGCTCTACCCAACCTTCCTTTCTAGCAAATGCATTCTTTGGTAATAAAGGTGAACATTTGTACAAACCTATTTCCAGGACCAGGAGGAAAATTCATAGGGACAGCACATTGGTTAAAGAGGATATTCTCAACACCTGAAGTCTAGGATCTGCATGAACTCTCGCAAGGTTGCCACAGGTATGTTACATGTTTTTTCTGACATGTGAAACATAAGGTGGTACAATTTGGGCAGCTGACTTGTGTGATGTGTTCGTAGCATAGGATGTATAGGTATATTTTAATGGCTAAGATTTACATCATCTTGATTCTCAGAAATTTATTCCTCTTAAGAAGAGCCTGCTGGATCAGACCAAAGACACTACCAGTCTATCCTGTTCTCACAGTGGCCTACCAGGTACCTATGGGAAGCCTATAAGCAACAGCACTCTTGTGATCCTTTTGGTATTCAGATGCTGATACTATAACTAATATATTGGCCTCATGACTAGTAGCTATTGGCAGCCTCATCTTCCATCTAGATTGGTGGCTAGCCAATGTCATAGTTTAGGTCTTATCCCTATGCACTTTCAAGGGTGGCGCTTATTAGTTTTTTGTACCATCTGAATGTTTTGTATGATCTGAATCCGGGGTTTAGGAACATAGCAAGCTGCATTGTACGGAGTCAAACCACTTGTCCATTTAGTTCAATATTATCTATACTAACTGGAAGTTGCTCTCCAGAGTTTCAGACAGGAGTCTTTCCCTGGGCTTATTTGAAGATATTGGGGATTGAACCTGGGACCTTCTGCATGCAAAGCATGTATTCTGCCACTGAGCTGCAGCTGTTTAAAAAAAAAGGTAAGGGCCAAGTAGAAGACCTATTGTGCTTAAAAACCTCTTATTACCAATTGGATCCATAATCAGCTCCAATATATCCCTGAATGCCAGCAGTAAGAGAACTTCACTTGCAGAGCTTTCCATTGAAGTATCAGGGTCTATGGAGGCAGATTTCCTCCCCATTGATGGAGGAGCACTTCTGCCCCATGCAAAAACCCCTCCAGCCATTGGACCTGCTGGTTAGGATTGAATTCTTTGTCTTTGATATTATTTACATTTCTTCCAAACTATTTGAGAAACATCTCTTCCAAAGATTCCATTAACTTCTGCTAGAACATTGTCTAAAAAGCAATTACAGAGTAATCTGTCAACTGTTATGCACAGTTAAGGCATATTGACTTATGCATGAAGAAGAGTAGGATAGTAGCCTTAATGCTTATGCAGCAGTAAAGAGGAAACGGTTCAACGGCAGGCTTTCATCTCCATTAGACGGAGGAGACAAGAGGCTTGTGTAGCAAAGAACAGACTTGATAAAGCAGCTAATGACCCGAAGTTATACATTCGAATCCATGTAAAAATTAGACTTGATTTTTCTTGTTCTGAGTGTGGAGAATATTACTGGAACAGTTTTCCTAGGCTCTATTTAAAACAAGCTAATTTGGTTCAGTTTGAAGACATCAAAATCATTTTTAAGCCCAGGCCCGTTCTGAGTTCCTTATCTTACTGCGTTTCCACTTTTTAAAAGAAAATTTAAAATAAAAGAACTACTTACACTTTACTAGTTCTGGAGTTCTAAATGTTACACAAGTGGCAAGGAGATAGTAATACTGAGGTGCTTCTAATTTGCCATTGCTCTGAAATTGCCAATTCACAATTTTTTTAAAAAGAAACTTTATTTCAATTCTTTAAAAAGGTTACATAAACCATAAACAGGTTGCCAATTCAATACAGGTCAATAGCTCTATAAGTTACTTACAATGAAATATTCAAGCCACATCCTACATGCTTTAACATAGTATTTCATGAAGCCTGCACAGCACATTCTGGATAGCACCTATTTGTGGGTGTTCATAGTGCAGAGGTGTAAAGTTCACCCAGTAATGCTAGCAAACATTGCTTTCGCCGTCTTCTCCTTCCAAGATTCCATCTACAATGAAGGGAGCAGTTGATGAGCTCCGCCAAGCTGCTTTTATCTCATCAAATGGCATGTTAAGCCTTTCATGCAGAAACAAGGTCAGGGACACACCGGCAGAGACGTACACAGTTAGTGAATCAACAAAAATATAATGCATAAAGCCACAAGAACCCCGTGAAAGCAATCACATCTTCCCTAACCTTAGAATAGCATTGACTGAAAAGTTTCTTATCATTAAAAGCACAGAAATTTTCCGTGGTATTTCAAAGAAAGCTAAAATCCAGACTTGCCCAGCTTTTGACACACACTAACAGAGCAACCTTTTCATGTAGGGAAGCCTGCCAGGGGTTCAATAAAGCAGCAGCTTTGCCATCTGCTGAGACTGCAAAAAAAGGGAGCTGGTCAAGCATCAGGCAGGCCAAAGGCTCCATCTTTTAATGTCTGTCTTTATAGTCTTTGAACTGCCTCATTTGAAGATATTTCTCTTCTCTGGCTGCACAGCGCTCCCATGTGTTCAAGGACCTTATTGTCCTAACCTAACTCCATTCAACTTTTCTGCAAAGCACCCAGCAGCTTGATATCTATGTTGACTGCAGTCTCTGCATGGTATGATGCCAGTAAAGAGGTATGCACTATTTTTAGGTAACACTTGGGGGGGGGGCGGGGAGAAGTGGGCTGGATGAGAGAATGTTATGCTGAAGAATGTCTTTCCAAATAATCATTTTGCCCATATTTGTTGTATGATCCATGAGATCCCTAAATTCTGCTGATTAGCATATTCTAATAATTCTTAGTAAATCCTTTCATTTCTACAGGTAAACTGATGTGTTTAACAAGAAAATAATGACTATGATCAAAATGCCATTTTAAAAAATGAAGGTCTTATTTCAACAATTTCAACAATGAAGGTCTTATTTCTACAATTTTTTGTTATTAAGGTCACATGTTGACTGTCAATGTTGTTTCCCCACCTTTTTTATAACAACTACCTTAAGAGAAATAAACTTTATTTTGCTGTTGTAAAAAATGGGAACGAGTGCGAGGATCATAGCTTCTTTGATCATGAATATCTTTATGCATGTTTTGAGCACCATCCAGTGGTTAAAGAGTAGATCAGCAGTTGCTTCTGATAGTATATCCAAATGCACGGTATTCATCCGTTACAAAACAAATGCACAAAATTACAATATGAAGAGAACTTTCCCATTTAGATTGTCAGGTTTTTGCACAGTACTACAGGATTCCTTCATAAACACAGCTTGCCCTTTCAAATGACAGCCAAATTGACTTGCTACTGAATACCTTCCCACTGAAAAATCTGTTATTTTTGCACTAATAGCAATATGCACAATAATGCTTTCCTGAAACAGAGATGACCAAAATCACAAGTATGATCAAAAGCCACTCAAATCTTGATGAATACAGAGATGCCAACAAATTTGCTGTGTCTCGGGCACTGTATGTGGATCGGGTCCTCCAACCTCCTTGCAAAAGGGGACACAGACTTGCTTCCAATTTGCATATACTTTGTGTCATATGCAAATTGGTGCCCTCTTTTGCAGATGAAGTGGAGGGTTGAACAATAAATCAGTGTACACACACAATGTTTTACAGACAGACTGAATAGGTGACAGTGACGCTTTCCCCACAATTGTATTTCCACACTAGAAAAGGTTAACCTGTTGAATTCATACCTTCCACACAGCTGTTGAAGGCACAACAACCTGCTTCCTTCCAATGACAAGCCTAAACCAAAGCCTAGGCTACAATCCTGTACCCATTTACCATTGGCCATGGATCGGTCCACTAGCTAGATAAACATGCACCAGGCATCTAAAGCTAACACCAACACATTTCAACAACCCTCTTCTAGCCATCAAACCCCATAAGGGAAACCTTTTAAGCTCTCACTAAACAAAAGCCTACAGTAATAAAAAAAGTGTGTTCTCCACCAAATACCTGTCCATTTGTGGAATACAGGGTTAATTTGAGAAACCTGGCTGCCATGACTCAAATGTGAAGGCAGTGGAACTCTGCTGTAAATGTGAGAAATCACATATCTCTAGGCAGGAAAAATCGAAACTCCAAAAAGCTTGGAACTTCCTGTAGTCCATACCCTGAGGAGCAGAGCCTGTGATTGGCAGGGATGCTACACCAAATGTAAGGCTTCTTTTGGATTAAGAGCACTACTGCAGAAGCAGTAAGTCCTTTTATAAAGGAGCAGGCTTGAACAAAGAATAAAAAGCAGTGGAAAAGCCTTAAAGCACAATAACATAGTATATGAAAGATAAAATACACCCACCTTCTGTTACTGAGACTCCAGGGAAAGATAGCAGAAAGACTCCTGTTGGCCAATAAACAGCACCCAGCTACTCAAGGCCCATGTTAAAGCCTGAAGGTCAGACCACATAAGAGAGATTTATATACGTTAGACTCTTAGTGGTTATGCACTAGCTGGCCTGATATCTAAATTCCTTCCACCTGTTGAGCTAGGTCAATATACAGGGGCCGGCATAGTTAATTAATCCTGTAGCCGCACTCAACCTTCAGTTAGCTCACAAGCAGAGCTTCCCACAACCTGCAGGTACTTATCCCTTGAGCACGAAAGGTAAATCAAGACAATGAACCAAACCAAGAACCCTTGATGTGCTAATAAGCAAGGAGGAAGAATGTACAAACCAATTAAGCTAACTTCTCAAAATACAAAATTCTTCCACAATAGGTTTCCCCTATAAGGGGGCAGGTAGGTGAAGGATTTAAAAAGGCAGCTAGCTTGCAGAAGTATAAATCAAAATGGACCTCAAGGGTTTATGAGCTTAGAAAATAAAGGTGGCAAAGGAGGACTGCATTGAGACAACTCAGAAAAGGCAGCTGCTCTAAGCGTATGCTTCTTCTGAGAGTCTGGTGATGTGAGGGATTGTTTAAGTTCAGGGGAAGTTGATGGCATTTTACTCTTTTATTATTTTGCTGGTTTTCTGTAACTTTTACATACAGCGTATTTTTCTTAAAACTCCCCCCCTTATTAAACCTTTAACTTGTTCCGTCAGCCTGTGTGGTCTCATCTGATTTCAAACATAGCCTGTGCTACCTTGAGAAGCTTCAGGGAAACCCCAGGGAAATGTTTAGGCTGACAGATGAAGGGCAGCCTTGTAGAAATAACCCCCCCTCTTTATCTGATGGCAGGAAGTTCTTAAAAGGAGAAGAGAGGGCTAAGAAGAGGCATGTGCTTTGTGTTAACTAGGAACTCTCTTCCCTCAGATGCAAGGGACCCAGAGGGTGACTGGAGAGGTAGCTCTTACCAATAGATATGATGAGGAAATATTAAATCCAACTTTCCTCTAGGGAGCTGAAGGTGGCATATATTATTCTGCTACTCCCCATTCCATCTTCATAGCCATGCTGTAGGGCAGTGATGGCCAAACTTGGCCCTCAAGCTGTTTTGGGACTACAACTCCCATCATCCCTAGCTAACAGGACCAGTGGTCAGGGATGATGGGAATTGTAGTCGCAAAACAGCTCGAGGGCCAAGTTTGGCCTCACTGCTGTAGGGGCACCTTGGGTTGAGAAACTGGTCCAAGATCACCCAGTGAACTTTGGGATTTGAACCTTGGTCTCCCAGGCCCAAGGGATGCGGGTGGCACTGTGGGTTAAACCACAAAGCCTAGGGCTTGCCGATCAGAAGGTCGGCGGTTCAAATCCCCGCAACGTGGTGAGCTCCCGTTGCTTGGTCCCAGCTCCTGCCAACCCAGCAGTTCAAAAGCATGTCAAAGTGCAAGTAGATAAATAGGTACCGCTACAGCGGGAAGGTAAACGGCATTTCCGTGTGCTGCTCTGGTTCGCCAGAAGCGGCTTTGTCATGCTGGCCACATGACCTGGAAGCTGTACGGCGGCTCCCTCAGTCAATAATGCGAGATGAGCTCCGTAACCCCAGAGTCGGTCAGGACTGGACCTAATGGTCAGGGGTCCCTTTACCTTTTACTCCCAGGCCCAAGTCCAATACACTAACCTCTGCACCATACTGGCTCTCAGGAACATCATTGACATAAACAATATTTTATATTCCAGTATATTAAACTCATATTCCTTTAGTTGTTTATTTTTTCAATTTACATTTTGATTTGGTTTGGTAAAACCATGCACAAAAAGAAAATTAACAAAAAATAGAGAAATTTGAAGCATTACATTCATAATTTGGCGTACATTATATAATCTGAAATGAGTATGGTAGATCATACGAAGAATGTGTTTTGTTATGTCAGCATTCCAAAAGCTGTGCCCAATTCTGTCTAACCATATTACGTTTCTGCCTGCCGTCTTTTACTCTTCAATAGCTTGTAAACTTTGCCATGGCTGCATAATTATACATTTTTGCTTCCCAATATGTTATGAGAGGGATTTGTGCCTTTACCCAAATGATTAATAAAAATAAGACAGGATATTGACTGAATTGTACTTTGGCTATTCTCCCTATTCCAATCCTGACTTAATACCAAATATCATTTGCTTCGTAACATAGCCACCATACATGGATAAAGCTTTCAGTACTCATTTCACCTTTCCAATATTCACCATCTAAGCTTCCATTTACCCTATAATGTCTTTCAGGGGCCATATACCATCTACTACTATCTAGATATAATGAAAAATGATTACTAGTTTTACAAATATGCTCCTCTGGATCAAACATTGTTGGAGCCCCTAAATCCACACCCTGTACGAGACTATTTTTACTACCCGTAGTACTACTTCACAATAAAAAGTAAGTAGGATTTATTTTATTTTTTGACATAATATGCTTTCTATCATTAGATGCTTTCAAAACTTGCACTGTCTCTTAGACAGAATATGTTTTGCTTCAATTTTCTTAATGTTCTCTCATTTGGAGCATTTGAAAAATAGTTATAAAGGTTTGACTTCTATAGTGTAAAAACCAAAAAGGAAAGATTTTATGTTCCTTAAATGAGTGGCCTTTAACACTTCCAATCCTCCTTTAATCCTAATGGAACCCATTTTCAGGTGCTTACTCTCTGCCTACATCAAGCAAGTTCTCACCTCCCTTTCTGTTCCTCACTTCACTCTTTCCCTTTTCTGACTTCAAAAGACTGACCAACTGTTTACAAGACTCAGACTGACACTAGGGTCAGCAGGTGAAGTCTTGGAGGTGGTGCTGTGACTAGGAGGCTGCCTGGCTAGCACTGAGCCATGACAGGACCTCCCTGGTGAGGTGGGTTTCTCTCTCTCATTCCTGACTCTTAGGAGGAAATTAAAAATGTTCCTGCTTACCCAGACATCTGGTGGCTGGAAGATACTGCTCCTGGCAACCCTGAAATCAGTGGCTGAATGTTTCCAACCATTTTCAGAGTGCTTTGAAAAATGCTTTAGGTGTCTTTTGAGTGAATAATGCAATTGCTGTCACAATGTTTGTAACAGTTCTTCTTTATTAGAGATTGCAAAATGGGGGGGGGGGACTTTTAAGTTACGATGTTTGCCACACCAGACTGTTTTGGGAAAAGGGCAGGATACAAATTGAATAAATCAATGGTGCATAGGGCTGGCTAAAGTTTTGGGAGTCCCTGAAAGCTTCACTCAGTTGGTCTCCACAGCTGGAAAGCAGCCTGCCTCCTTATTTCTTTTTTATTAGTATTGCATTTGTAATTCTGCCTATCCACCAAATGGTGCTTAAGATTGTTAACAACAGGCATCCCCAAACTTTGGCCCTCCAGGTGTTTTGGACTACAATTCCCATCTTCCCCGACCACTGGTCCTGTTAGCTAGGGATCATGGGAGTTGTAGGCGAAAACATCTGGAGAGCCTCAGTTTGGGGTTGCCTGGTTAACAATCTTAAGCCTGGTTGACAACAATACAAAAAACAAAAACAAACTAATAGTAGTACAAAACAACATAATATCAGTAAAAAACAACAACAACATAAAACAGGTAGGCAAAAAAAAAGTTACGACCTATTTCCATGTCAGTTTATGGAGGCTAAAGTCCTTTCTAAATAAAGATGCATTTTCTTGTCTGCAGAAAATCACCAGGGAGGTGGTTAGCTAGGTGTTTCTTTCTTTCTTTTGAAAAAATATTTTTATTAAAGATTTCTTGGTTTACAAAAGCACGTGCAATGTCTCTCTTTTTAAGTTACATTTCCTACAGATCAGTTTCATTGTTACATTAGGAAGAAAAGAGGGAAAGAGGTGGAGGAGGGAATGGTGAGATATGGTTACCCTTAATTGTTATACTGTATCTTAGGACTCTAGACATAGACCAGATGAAAGACTTCAGGCAGCTCAGTTTCAAAGTTATGAAAACAGGTTTATTGGTTCTGTCAGACAAAATCAATAGGTGCAGCAGAATCATGTGGTTGTGCAGTGGGTTAAATACATTTTCCAAACAGCGAATCTCAGCCCCTCCCCACCCCTTTGCAGTATTTCTTTAGCCAATCAGAATTGTGTCTGACTTATTAATTTCAAGCTGCAAAGCCCTTTGCCTACTCCACTAGGTGGTGCTGTATAACTATCATTGCCTCTGTTACCTACTCAAACGCAGTTGGACATTGCTTTGCATATTGCGGTCAGCCAGTTTTGGTCGGCTAAGGGGAATTTCCAACCATCAGCACAACAGGTGTTTTTGGCTGGTGTACAATGAGATATGTGCATGCTTGAGCAGCATATTCTAAAAATTGCATTTACAGAGAAGATATGAGAGGTGCCTCAGACAAATGGAGTTTTAGAAGTTTTATAGCCTTTGATCAAAAGGTCAGGGGTGGTCAGATGCCACATTATCACATTTCACAGCCCAACAAGCTAGGTGTTTCTATATACGAAGTTCCAGACCCTAAGCCATGGTGGTATGGGTCGGCTGGAGAATCTGCTTCACACACAAGGAGCCACTAATGTGGCCATCTTAATGCATATCGGTATAGACATGTCAGGAATGGGGATGGTATAATTAAGATGACCAGGCTAGTGACTCCCTATGTGTATGGGCATCATGGCAGGTTATTTTTTAAAATTAACATTGTGTCTTCAAATGGACAGTCAGTTCCAGCTACTGGTTCTAGTTGATCTCAATTCCCAGAAAGTTAAACCCTTAACCCTTATCATATATTTATATCATCTGTTTTCTACTTACAAGAATGCAGTATTTTCGCAAACAGTGCAATAGGTAGGACACACATCTGGAGGGAATTAGGTTGGGGAAGGCTGATGCAACTGTTGGTGCTGACCTTCAAAGCCCTAAACGGCCTCGGTCCAGTGTACCTGAAGGAGTGTCTCCACCCCCATCATTCTGCCCGGACACTGAGGTCCAGTGCCGAGGGCCTTCTGGCAGTTCCCTCACTGTGAGAAGCCAAGTTACAGGGAACCAGGCAGAGGGCCTTCTCGGTAGTGGCGCCCGCCCTGTGGAACGCCCTCCCACCAGATGTCAAAAAGAAAAATAACTACCAGACTTTTAGAGCACATCTGAAGGCAGCCCTGTTTAGGGAAGCTTTTAATCTTTAAGAAATTAGTGTATTTTAATATTTCTGTTGGAAGCCGCCCAGAGTGGCTGGGGAAACCCAGCCAGGTGGGCGGGGTATAAATAATAAATTATTATTATATCATTATTATTACTTATCCTTCTTTCTTTCTCTGATGCAGTTTTTCTCAGTGTCTGAAGGAAGAACTTCATCCTTATGATGTGGGCTCTTCCATCTTTTTCTTTCTCAGAGTTCAATGGTTTTTATCATCTTTCACACACACACACACACACACACACACTTCCCCAGTTCAACATAGGATTCTTCCCACCCCGCCTCTGAATTGTAGACTGAAAGATATCACTAGGGTATCATTACAAACTGGTCCCATCAACTGATGGTATCTTCAGCTAGGCTGTAATCCAAACCTGTCACTTGTTCACTTAAGAGACATATGGCTTCAATCCCACATTTTTGTCTTTTATATTTATCTTAGAGAAGGCACAGAATAAATCTGTTATAGAGATCAACGCAGCAACTGAGGCATTTTTTAAAATGAAACTCTGGGCAAACATTAGCCACACGGTGTCATCCTGCACCATCTATAATGATTTTATGGTTTGTGAAATTTATCTTGAGAGTAAGAGGAAATAGGGGCTTATTTGCAAGGTATACAAGTCCCTGAGATCTCTTTCATTTACAGTTTTTTGATATATAAGGGGAGAAACAGCAGCATCAACCCCCACATGCTTCGTTAAAATATCCATACAATTTGTAAAATATATTCATTTTATACACTCTGGTGAAATGTTCTCATTTCCCAGCATGCAGGAAGTTTCCAGCTCTACCTTATACATTATCCTGATGGGCTTCCTCCTGTGAAATGTCATGATTAATTTAGTAATTATTTTTGCCTACATCATCACTCAAGCAGCCATTTTAGCTGAATAGGTACAGATTTACAATCATTCCCATTAAGTACAGCACATAAATTATTTTCTATTTTATGTTACTACAGGCTGAATGGAGAATAACTCTTTGGCAAAGCAACAAACAGTCTGATATCATCATAAACATATATTATTTAGAGAGCACTCAAGTTACTAAGTATTATACAACAGTACTTTCAACAACAACAAAATCATGACCCTGCCCACAGCTTTACATTTTTAAATTTGCATATACAAGGTAAATGGGGGGTTAGGGTTTGGCTGAAAACCTGTAAAATATGTGTGATGGTGGTGAACCCCCGTTGCTCTGTCCCAGCTTCTGCCAACCTAGCAGTTCAAAAGCATACCAGCGTGAGTACAAGGAAAGCAGCATTTCCGTGCCTTCCGCCACTGTGTCCCATTGCTCCAGAAGTGGTTTAGTCATGCTGGCCACATGACCCAGAAAGTTGTCTGTGGACAAATGCTGGTTCCCTCGGCCTGAAAGTGAGATGTGCACCTCACCCATAGTCACCTTTGACTGGACTTAACTGTCCAGGGGTCCTTTACCTTTACTTTTTACCATTAAAACAACACAACTTACATCCTTGAGGCATTGTGGTTCTGAGCCATTTAAGGCTTTATAGGTCAAAACCAGCCCTTTGAATTGGGTGTGGAAACTAATTGGCAGCCAGTGCAGTCGGACCAGGATCAGTGTCATATGCTCAAACCATCTTGTCCTGGTGAGGCAACCTGGCTGCTGAATTCTGCACCAGCTGAAGTTTCCGAACCATCTTCAGAGGCAGCCCTATGTATAATGCATTGCAGTAATCTAACCTAGAGGTTAGCAAAGCAGACAGTTATCACTGTCCAGAGAGGAATGCAGCTGGGCCACCATTCAAAACTGTGGAAGGCACTCTGCACCAGTGAGTCCATCTGAGCCTCAAGTAACAAGAAAGGATCCAAAAGTACCCTCAAGCTACGGACCCACTCCTTCAGAGGGAGTGTAACTTCATCAAGAGTAGGCCACCTCCCATCCATCCCATCTAGGGAACCACCCACTAGCAATGCCTCAGTCCTATCTGGATTTGCATGCTCCAGGAGTCAGTTGGGGCTTTGACAGGAGCACCAATCAGAGCAACTGGAAGATTCCCCAGAGGCATATGGAAACCCATTGGATCCATCAGCCTCCGGGGCAGACCATCCTCATAGGCCCTCTGCCTTTTCAGAGGAGAAAAGTTACTGCCTAAATCTCAACATGAAGTGATCTGACCATGAGAAGGGACTGATGTCAACAGCCCTGCCTACTTTTAGCTCACCGTCTTCCTGCCCAGTTGAGAAAATAAGGTCCAGTGTGTGGCTTGCCACATGCATTGGGCCAGGGCAATCTCGAGCAGGTCGGGTGCCCTGGCGCTGAGGCGCGAAGATCGCTCCGGCGCCCCCGCCCTCGCAACGCACAGCATGGCTTCCGCGCAGCGCCCCACATCACTGGGACTATATCTAGAGCCAGCCCTGCATTGGGCTGGTGACATGTTGCGACAGTCACACTGTCATCATGGCAGCCATGAAGTCCTGAGCCACCCCAGAGCCAATCACCTCAGCATGAGTGTTGAAGTTTTCCAAAAGCAGTAGTCTGGGAGTCCTCAACACCACTTTCAAGATCAGCTCTTTTGGCTCAGGCAGGGAGATTGCTGGGCAGTGAGGTGGGCAGTAAACCAGCAGTATCCCAATGCCCAATGCCAGGAACACACACTCTAGATCCCCTTTCCAACTGGACAGAGAACCTGGAGAGAAAAAGAGAATTTTATATACCACAGCAACTCTCCCTCCCCAACCTGCAAGTCTGCCTTGATGCTGCACCAAGTACCCAGGTGGGCACAGCTGGGTGAGACCCATTCCACACTGCTCACCCAGGTCTCAGTGATACAGATCAGATCAGCCTCCTCATACACAGTAAAATCATGGATGTGGAAGGTCTTGTTCAGAGCCAACCTGGCATTCAGCAACAGCTGTAGACCAAACGGCTGACTGATAGGACAACCACAATTCCTTGGGATGGCATACAGCACAGCCACTAACTGCCTGTCTCGTGTGCCTCCAACCTGGCCTGCCTTACTTTCCACACCATACCCCCACTACCCTGAACCATTGCAGTTGGCCCCACTCATCTCCTCCCAGACACAACTTCCCTCCCTCAACAATGACAACCCCCTCGCATTTCAAAACAGTTAACCCCCTAAACAATACCCTATCCCAATATTCAAGGAGTAGGCCAGAAAGCCACATAAACACATATAACACACATATAGGATTGCACTGTGTTGACCTATTTATTATGTATGAGAATGAGGATAGTAATTTGTCTTAGAGAAACTGTGTTTTAATTTAACTAGCAAAGTTAAAAAAAATAATTCAATGCCGTAGTCAATGTGTTGGTAACCTCAAGACTGGATTACTGTAATATACCCTATGTGGGGCTGCCCTTGGGCCTGATGGAGAAACTTCAGCTAGTGCAGAATGAGAACCTGGGGTTGTAGTGGAGAACTCAGTGAAGGTGTCAACCTGAGGGCCATTGGGGTGACCCATGCTTTCTAGCATCACCAAAATTAGACACCAACATAAAGGTATAGAAGCACAAAGTGAGAGTATGTGGTAAACTATTTGTGTTCCTTTTTTGCTCAAAGATACAGCTTGCCTGCCTTCTCCCATTTCTTCATTTTCATTTGGGATGTGCAACGAATTGAAATTTGAAGGCTGATGTGTGCTAAGGTTGTTAACCAACACAAAGGCCTACCTAATCCATTAGAGTTGTTCCACTAAGTCAAGCCGTTTCAAGAATCTCACGGCAAGAACAAACAGGGAGAAAAGGTTCTGTCTTGTAATGTAACAGTATAACAGTCAAAATTAATTATCCTCTTATCAGAGGCTTCTTTTCCAAATTGCAACAATACTATGTCTAATCCTTAGCTCTCAGAATGCCTTTCCCTTCCAGACATTGTAATTGACTTCTTAAAGGCTTCTGTGTGAATGTTGGGGATGGGGGAGATAAGCACCAAAAGGCAACTCTCAGCTCTCGACTGAAGGAACTGTACCAAACTCACAGGGAATGCTGCTTCTGAAGCATCTCCATGTGGGCTAGATAAATCCCCATATGGCAGCACTCGATCAAACTAAGTGACATTTCTATCTAAAGACTGATCAAATACAGCGAGGGGAAGATGGAGGACAAATACTTCTCCCTTTCACTTTTCACCACACATGCCTACTCCACAAGCAGAGAAACTACCGGTAGCTAACAGAGCAATCTAACCCCACGTTGGCTATGCTGCGGGAGGTGTCCCTCCATCTATCTCTACCCAGCTTTGACAGGGTCTGCTGCTGGTGGGACTCCACCACTATAGAGTTTCCAACTGCACCTGCCTAATAATAATAATAATTTATTTATACCCCGCCCATCTGGCTGGGTTTCCCCAGCGACTCTAGGTGGCTTCCAACCGAATATTAAAAACAGTACAGCATCAAACATTAAAAACTTCCCTAAACAGGGTCGCCTTCAGGTGTCTTCTAAACTGCCTAAACCACTGAGCAAATGGAAGTTGTTGCTGGTGCCACCTACCCCTGAAAGAGGACATTTTGTGGGGAGATTGGGAGGGAAGCTGAGCTAGTCAAAGAACCGCTGAGTCCTATACTGGTCAAGCTATTGGTAACTTGCCCGGAGCTGATGCCATAGCCAACATGTTGCTGGACTCTAGCTCCTTTCGGCCTTTGCAAGTGATCATTGATGATGGGAGTTGTAATCCAACAACGTCTGGAGGGCCCTAGGTCATCTACCCCTGCCTTAGTTTGTTGCTGCAGAATGTTTAAGATGCAAGCACATCACATCACAAGACAGAAATATATGATGAAATACAAGGGGGGGGTGATCATAGCACAGTAGTAGAGGAGCTTCTTTGCATGCAGACAGTCTCAGGTTTAATTTATCCAGGTAAAAGGATCAATCAGGTAGCGAGTAATGTGAAAGACTTCTGCCTAAAATGGGATGGATGGTGGACAAATAGTCTGACAACGTATAAGGCAGCGTCCCATGATAAGAGGATTTCAAAGGAAGGAGGCTGCTGCCTCTTAATACCCATGCCACAGTGTCAATATACCTGCCTCTTAACATGCCACAAAGCCTTTTGTCCATTTGTTGAGAAACCCTAATTTATATAACATCGCCTCCTGTTTACTCTCTGGCTTCCAGAGATTACAAAAGGAGTAGCTTTTTTTGAGTGAGATGAGGCAGTTTAAATGCAAATAGTTGGAAGAATGTCCTGTTGTGTTTATGAACAATACTATTAAAATTATGTATGGCTTTACCTGTGTATATATTACTTAAATATTTTGTTTTAGTGAGTTTGCAGGAATCAATGAAAGCCCCAAAGCATAATAGGTTTTTGTTCGTTTGCTTTGTTTTTGGACAGCAATCCTACTAAATGAATGGATTTGATTTAATCCACCAGCACTTCAGAACAAGGCTTTGATATTCAGTAGTATATATTTCATTATCAATATATGAAGCGTGTAATACCATGCAGATGTAGAGCAGGGTGTGCTGAACTGATTCTGCATTTTAATGAGGCACATCTATCTAAATCAAGGGTTTATTGCCCCAACTGACAGTTATAAGCAGGGTGATGAGGTGTGTGGTCTGCTACAGGAAGGTTAAATACCTGGTTTTAGGGGGTACTTACAGGCTGTGGTGGAGAGGGGAGGGTTTGGGGAAAGGGAAGAGACCAAAACAAAAACTATTTTCCCCATGATCTGACTAGGAGTGGTGGTGAGGGTTTACATGGAATCTAATGATATGCTCTCTTAACATGTAAATATTTTAATGCTGCTGCTGCTACCCTTCAAATATTTATGATGATAGCATTGGTTGCATCCACAATATACATTTAAAACACTTTTATACCACTTTAATTGCTATGATGCTTTCCCCAAAGAATCCCGGGAACTGTTGTTTGTTAAGATATCCTCTGATCTATAATTCCAAGCAACTTTACCAAACTACAGTTCCCAGGATTTATTGGGGAAAGCCATCATGACAGTCAAAGTGGCATAAGAGTGCTTTAAATGTGTGGTGAGATGGAACCACTGAAATGGTTATAAACGTAGGCACATCGACCTTGCTGCATATTTTATTCAACATCCTGTTGGCGGGTCTGTTTGGGGAATATTATGGTGTTTTGTTAGAAAGTCTTCATGTGATAACAGCCCCTGGCTCCGGCCAGTGCTGGCTCTGCAGATTTTGCCATAAGGGACAAAAGTCTTCCCTGACTGTGCACTCCATGTAATGAATCAGAGAATATGATGATTATAGTCAATTTTCAATATTCAGAGTTCAAGATAGAGGCTGCCACCCACCTCCATCAAGAAATTGGAGTTGATGAACTGCATTAAGGCTGGGTGGAGTCACAATTGTCCAGAAGTCTGTAGCCACACAAAAGCCAGAGATTTCACGCCCATAAATACACTCATCTTTCCATCCTCCAGCCAATAACAGCTGCTGGGAATCCCAAGTGGGGAAACACCTAGGTCCTGCTTCTAGGCTTCCCATAGGCCTAGAACCACTTGTCAACTACTTGATTGGACTTTGGTCTGATCCATCAAGCTCTTCTTCAAGATGGGCATCACAACGGATTTTAGTAAATTAACCTGAAAATCTGTTATGAGGTTTCGATATAATTTCTTAGCCCATATTGAGAGTCATGTTGAAATCCAACTTTTCACTGGATTTAATGAGAGCTTCCCTGCTGGGATTAACTACAACTTTAGGCAGGCAGTAGGTAGAAGAAAGGAACCTTCAATGTGGTCCCAGCAATTCTCCCACTTCAGCAGCTTCTGTGCAATTAACATCACACCTATTTTGTCCTTGAGGGAAATAGACTGGGGTGCAGCAAAACATTATTTTCCCTTCTTCCTGGGACTGGAAAGTTGGCATCTACACATCAGTTTTTCACAGGCAGTTGGGCAACAAACTGACTTGTTGAAGATACTTATCTCCCCGAGTGTTATTTCTGGGTGCCACATTATATTCTTGTGGCAAATGATACACGCCTTGCAGTGCCAAATGGTCTCCACTTCTTATTCTGCTGTGCACAGCCATCTGTCAATCACTCAACCATAGGTCACTCAAGTCCAGCAGGCATTGCGATTTTTCTTCTTTTCACTGTCCTTCAGGAACCCTCTTGATAGTGCTTGCCCCTTTGCCACCATTCTGACCGTCTTCAGGCACTGTTGGCAGACTCCACCTTTAGTTCTGTTACTTCCAATACTACAATGTTGAGTACAATATTCTTTGAATTCTTACTGAACAATTATGACCCAGCAACTTTTTTTTGGTGAAATTTTGCTGTGGTTGTTATTTTCAGTGTTTAGAGCCAATTACAAATGTCAGATTATGCTGGTGGTCTATGCATATGAGCAGTATGATCTAAATGATGCATTGGACAGGGAATGGGAAACCTGTGACCTTGTGATGTTGTTGGACTCCATCTCCCATCATCCCCAGCTAGTATGGCGATTGGTTAAGGCTGATGGAAGTAGTAGTCCTGCAACACTGGGAGGGCCGCAGGATTCCACACCTTTCAGTGGGAGCTTCTATGAATAACTCCAGCATGCCCAGCGTAAGAATAACCTGCTGGATTAGGGCAGTGACCCATCTAGTCCAGCATCCTGTTCTCACAGTGACCAAGCAGATGCCTCAAGAAGGACCCCAAGACAAGTGCACTCTCCCTCCCTTTGGTTTCCATCAAGTGGTATTCAGAAACATTATTTCTTCCGACTGTAGCGGTAAAGCAGCCATTGACATTCGTATGCTTCTTTGACATTATGATGCTCAATTCTCTCACACATAGGCTGCTCATTTGAACAGATATTCATGCATATCAGAGCCAAATCACAACACATGAATGCCACAATCAGATTTGAATGATCCATCTCCCATATTTAGCATATATCCCAAAATACAGGGCCACTTCACACAGTCCCTTTTTTAAGGTGGACACCTAAGATGTTTTGAGGGTGTACGTTAGTAATATGTAATGTATAAACTGACCATAAGGTGTCACACATCTATAATAGGTCTGCCAAGTTGACACTTGTTGGCAAACTCCAGTTGGCTTTCCTGTAATGCGTGAGATCCCCTGTAGAAATTAGCACTACTGCAAAGTACTGCAAAGTAGACTGCAAAAGGTCTTGTGCCGGTTTGCTGTTCTCCCCACACGGACTGCACAGTTCATCCATAGCCTGCAGATTCCCACATCTGCTGCATGGCCTGATTAAGAATTAGGGTTGGCCTAAGCACTACCCATATGGAAGCTCTCTTACCCTGCTTTCAAATTCCTATTTGTAAAGTTCAAGGGTTAAATCTCTAGGAGGCAAGTGCCTTGACATTCAGGAAACAATGTGGCAGTACATTCCCACCACCATCCCCTTTTAAGCACTTGTTATGTCTTATATTTCATGGAGATTTGAGACTCTGTATGAGTTAATGTTGCTACTGTGCTGTCTCATTCTAAGCTTGGAGTTCTTCCAAAGAGCTCATTTCTTTGAGTTTTCAAGAGGCACCGTTGACACCATTCTCCCATGAGGCAATTTCAAACAGACTAGACTGAGCAGAGGGCAGTGCGACATCTGCTTTGCTTATCCTCCCGACTGCATGAATGCTTAAGGCACACAGTTCTGATTCTTCTAAAGTCACCCAAGCATGCCATTTGTGAAGAAGTAACATCTTTACACACACACACACACACCACTGTCTCTGTCTACAACACAAGCATAGATTTAGAGGTAACTTGTGGGCCAACCATAGCTCTGTCAACACAGGAAAGCAAGGAAGCATTGACGTATTAGCAACAAATCAATTAAAAGTTTAAAGGAGTTTCATGATTTCACCATTTAGAACAAGCACGCGAGTCTTGTAATGTAAAAACCATGCTTATACAAAGAAACAGGTTCCACTTGAACTTTGGTGTAAGCAGACTGTGGCCAATATCAAAAGCTTGCAGTTCTGAGGGAAAGATAACAGGAGCTGAGGAGCATCTGGTTCGGAAAGACTCCTCCCCCTTGCAGTTCTGTTCAGTTTGGCTCAGAAAGACAGCTGGTGTGGGCTGTTTTGTTGACTTACTGATTCATGTTGACATCACTATTAAAAATGAAAGCGGATACAGGTCCCTTGCTTTTTAATGAATGGTTAAATGTTGAGTTGCTTTGAGGAAAGATGTTGCAGATCTTGAGAGGGTATGCCATTTGCATGTTCTAAAATACTTTATTAATTGCATTCCTGAGCTCTGACATGGAAAAGCAATTCTGGAGTTTGTCTGTGGATATTTGGTACAATTAGGACCATCTAGCTTCTGTGCTCATATTTCTCATTTGTTGCCCTTATTGAAGGCCTACTCAAGCTGGCCTGAGCTGAGCAAAACATTTGGCATGAGCAAAGGGAGCCTGACCTGAGCAAAGCTTTTGCTCCAAATCTGTGGGAAGCATTATGCTTAGGCTTGCAGCTGGCAGAAACATAAAGATAAATGAAGTTTTTAGAAGAGCCCTGTGGGATCAGATCAAAGGCTCACCACAGTGGCCCACCAGCTGCCCATGTTATTGGAAGCCCCCAATGCAGGAGATGAGCGCAACAGCACTCTCTCTTTCTTCTTTGCAGCTGGTATTCAGAGGCATATCATCATCTTTAAAAGGTAAAGGACCCCTGACAGTTAAGTCCAGTCACAGACGACTCTGGGGTTGCGGCGCTCATCTCGCTTTACATCTAATCATCCATTAGATTTTAACCCTTGCAGGATTCAGGACCCCATGAATTAGAAGGGACTTAGAGAACATACAGACTAACCCCCAAACTCGCAACAATGTAAACAAGAAGTAGGGCCAATATCTTCTCAAACATCCTCTCAATGGTATAGTCGCCTATTCATATTTTTTACTTATTTGGGATGTTCCTTGGCTCATCTGCTAGTGTCATCTGAAGTTATTTAATTTGCATTAGCATTATTAGAAATTTGAACTCCATATCTCACTGGTATAGGAGGGTTTGAGGGGAGCAGTCATATAATAATTGATGACTTGACAAGCTCAAAGTAGTTACAAAAATAGTTATTAAAGTACATTTTAACAAAACTACATTTTAGATAGTAGTTGGTAGCTGTAGTTAAAGTAATCAAGTACTTAGTCCCGATCACGGCATTGCATTGCCTTTATTTGTATTTATGGTGTGGCTATATGGGGAATCCCCCATCTCATACGGATATTGTAGAGTTGTAAAAAAAAAAATGTTGCAAAGTGAAAGCCTAAACGATCAAGAGAATGTAAAGTCTTCCCTACAGTGAAAGGCTAATGCATTTTTAATTTGGGGGAAAATGGTGATTAAGCAGGGATATGATGGGGGTTTATAATCATGCACCTGGTTTCCAAAAAATGGAACTACTACAGTCATTTGATATTCCATATGCTGCTGTTTGTCACATCAATATTACAGACTTCATGAATATCTGCAACTTTTTTTTAAGAAGTTCTTTCTTTCATTGCATTTAAATTTGAACCGTCACTGTGCATAGCTGTGTACAGCACATGTCGATGGTCCTGGACAAGATGGAGATTTTCGTCTATTAGTAGCATACAATGGAAAATCTGCTTGCATAGGAAGGACCACAGTGCTTGCTTAGTAGCCTGTGGAGCACTGAAATGAAAGCTTTGGTCAAATCTACGGCAGCGGGAATGGAGGGCTTATAATGTACATTTTGCTGTGGGCTCTCAGTATGAAAGACCCAACTGGTTTATGCACTCAATTTCTCAGATGGTGAGTTCACAGAAATGAAGCGAAAACAAAATAATAAGTGTTTGGATAAGATTATACAACACTTTTGAATTATACATTTTTAAAACTAGCAAAGCATTACGAGCGCCAATATTTCTTCCTTTCTTTCTTTAAATGTTTATTATTTTCAAATAGTTCACAGCACATAGCTTTGTGCTGCCAAGTATGCAGATTATAGGGGTGTGATTATAGGGGTATGGGTGTGGGTGTCTTAAAATACAAATAATAAAAAGTTTATGTAGTATTCATTTGACTTTTTAACCTACCCTTCCCTTAAAAGTTCAGTTGTCAGAATATATCCTTTGGAGCTTTAAGTCCTTCAGCGGCCTGGACTCTCAGCAATTCTCCAGGAAGATTTATGGCACAGCTCCAAACCTCCAGAAGCTGAGGCTGAGATTTGAAACCTACCAAAAACAGTTGTTTTACATTGTCCAGTCATTGTCAATTTCTATTTCTCTTCGTTTCTCAATTCTTCAGTCTTAACTTCAGTTCCCCACATTTTGTGAATTTTAAAAAGTTTTCATTAACGTTCATCAGCCTTTTAGTGCATTCCCCTCCCCCACTACAAACAGATTTGTTTTCCATTTTAGCTGCTCTACACATTTGCAACATGCCACCCACCCTACTGCCTTGCCCCTCTCCCTCCTTGCCCTCATGAGCAGCGTTTCACTTGCTGGCAGGTCAAGTAGGAGTCTCCACTCTGCCATGCCATCTGCTGCTGCACTCAATAATTATTCCCCTTGGTTCTGGCCTCCAGTCTCCTCTCTCCAGCCTCCCCACTTAGCATGGGAGCGGGCTAATCGCCCAGTGATTTTCAAAGGGTAAACATGTCACATTTTGAAGAAGGAAATTACTTTGATATTAATGGCATAATTTTAGTCATTCTAATGGTGTGCATGCATGCCTTTGCACAAATTCACCTGGAATGGTTGTTGCTATGCTATGAGAGGGAGATGAATGTATGAATAGATTTATGACTGTGAGAAGAAGCATTTCAGAAGAAAGTAGACATTCCCCCTAGATAAGGTTGAGAAACGGTGTTAGACCCATATGTGATTCAGATGGAATTATTATTCTACATTGGTTTCTGCAAGTGTTACCTTTTCTCTCTCCCTCTAAATAGGGATAAGTAGCTACATTTGCTTGACTCCCCGTTTTCTTTCTTTCTTTCTTTCTTTCTTTCTTTCTTTCTTTCTTTCTTTCTTTCTTTCTTTCTTTCTTATCACCACGCATGCAAGCCAAATTAACTTAGAAGTGTTGGTGCAGAATACATGGCTAATTTCTTCCAGTTAAGTGAATGAATAGTTTACCTGGGAAAGATGAATTATGATTCTTACCAATAGTTCACTTGGGAGAGCTGAATTACAAATTCATCATGAGAAATCTAGCCTTTTTTTAATGCACCAGAATGTGTAACTGAGTCTTTGAATGGTATACATTTGCCTCCTGCTGGAAATGAGAGCCGGTTGCTTGATGTGTATGGGAGCATAAAGGATTGGTTGCAGCTATAGGTTGGTTTGGAAGCCACCATCTTGGGTGGCAGATAAGGCACTGGGAGGAATCCTTAGTTCAGTCCAGGGTTTGGGGTGAATTGGTGCACCACCCCAACCTCAAGCAGGTACAATCTCAAGGTACCCTGTTAAAGGCATCTAGGTGGAAGTCTCTGTCAAAAAAAAAAAAGCCAAAAAGAGGAGGTGGTGGGAAAGGATGGATATGCTTGGAAAGTCCCCCCCCCCCCGGCCGCCCTTGCTTGAAGATCTGTCACTAAATTTAGCCGACCAACCACTAGCTGCCAACCCATTCCAGTGCTTCACAATACCCTATTAAGGGGGGGAAAGGTATTCAAATACGAAGCCGTTTTTATTACTCCTTTGCCATTGCAATGATTCATAGTGACTGTTCATTTTCTATTACTCAATAAGCTTAAATATTATTAAAGATATGTGGCGTATCAGTATTCATTATGCTGCAACTGCCCAGAAATCTAATCAGTGATGTTAGTTAAGCATGGAATGAAATTAAGTCAGGAAAATACATTTCTTTTTTGGGAGCAGCATGAAATTTAGTATGGTAAATTAGGGATAAGTGGACTGGAGTCATTGCGGGCCCTGATTAAAATCATTGAAGTAGCTCCAGAATTAGGATATAAAGTCTAGTGGTGCCAGAGGGAATGAAGGCATACAGTTAAAGACACAATTTCCTTAAATTTCACAGTGATCCAAAGCAAGTTCAAATACTTTCTTAAATTCAAGTCCCTAATCAGGCATTAGTCAGGAAATATTCACACCTAAATATCAGTCTTATCAAGCTAGGGGACAGCGTAAAAAACTTTTTTTATTAATAAACTGGGGGTTTTATATTACAAATTATTTTCCCAGACTGAAAGTGATAAGCATGGTTTTGTTTTGTTTGTTTATTTTATTTAATGGAATTTGTATAACACTTAATACTAAAAACTTTACATGAAATAAAATATACATTAAAATTATTGGCGGGTGGGTTTAAAACAAGTTAGCCTTTTTATATAAAATGTAAATAAATTCAGCAATTAAAAATATACAGTATAAAATAACATTACATTTCTAATAGTTAATGACTAACTAAAATAATCATTTTGGAAGCCCAGCTCCATTAATTTCAATAGGACTTCATTCTGGATTATGCTATTAGGTTTAGGATGTATAAAGCAAAACTCTCATTCTTAGCAGATAAAAAGAAACATTTCCCCCTTCATATTGTTACATGCAATCCCCACAGCAGATTCCAGAGCTCCAGGCTCTTACTCAGGGTTCGTATTTCCTTTTGGAAATGAGGCACAGTAGAGACTGTGGTGTCTTTATGATATACGGTTTATTTACATTTGCTGGAATACTTAATCATGTTCAGATAGCAAGGAAAGCATTGTAGGGTTAAGGGTCCAGAAAAAATGCTTGTTTAGTGATATTGTGAGCTAGCAGTACAACTCAAAATGCCTAATCAACAACTTAACTCTTTTCCTGAACATTAAGAACTTACAGAATATTATGGTTACAGGTAGGTAGCCGTGTTGGTCTGGCATAGTCGAAACAAAATAAAAAAATTCCTTCCAGTAGCACCTTAGAGACTTCTTCAGAACATTATGGTGATGTTGAATCAGAGCCCAGGATATTGAATGAACGCTGTTCACCTTTGAACTCTACATCCTAGGGACCAGAAACTAGGTTATGATATGCAAATGTTCCCTAAGCATCTGACCACAGAACTGGTGGTGACCATTCTCACAATACTATCCTATTAGTTTTTGTATAGAAGCCTACATTGTCTTTTGATATGCTGGAGAATTAGCCACTGGGAGATTTGTAATTAGCTAACAAATTTCCACCTGCCTTTGACTAAAATCAGATGGATGTGCCATGTCTCAAAGGGGACAGGCAATAAACATTTAGACAGCAAAGCCTCAACATCCATATTCTTTAGGCACGAGAGGACATAGGGATTCCCAACATTGGCAAGCAAGGAGAATTCATTTTCTGGGTTAGCTGAGTCAGTTATAAATACTAGGAACCTGGTTTTCTGCCCCTGAATGTCAAACAGAATCAAACCCCACACATTCTTCCTTGTGGCATCTTGAATTGTCTCTGGAGACCCTGGGCTGGATAGAATTCACTTTAGATATAAGGTTTTCTTTGGGGTGGGCAGCTAACCTAGCCATGGCACCTATGCTACTGCAACTAGTCAGTATTTTATTTAATATCTCACACACACTGACGGGGGCAGGAAAGTCTTAAAATTCAAATTTCCATTCTTCTTACCATTTTGCATTAGTTGGTATTTGTGATGACTCTTGGTTAAGTTGAAGAAGCGATGGTAGGGGTAGCACTCTGACCTCCTGCCTGCCTAAATAAGCAGTGTCAGTTCCAATCTGCTCTCTCCCCTGTAGGGTTAGCCATATTCACTGCACGGATCTGCTTCCTTAATTCCTTCTCCCTGGAACAGCTGCCAGAAGAAATAATGTCATGGTAAGGCTAATAAAACCCAAATGCTCGTTTCTTATTACTCTGCTTGAGATCCCTGACCTTATTAGTGATGCCAGGAACTGAACCAAAGTCTCTGGAGCAATGTTAAGTGTATAAACTGTGTTCTTGGCAATCACCAAAGCTTACTGGTTTTTAATCTGGATCATTTGTTTGTTTCTAAGTAGGAGATGAAAGTATTTATCCAAAAATGCGGCGGGGGGGGGGGCATAAAATGGTGCTGATGAACAGCATGATTCAAAACCTCCCTCTTATAGTGCTCCAGCTAACAGGCCATGGGAGAGAAGATATAGCAGCCCAGGGCTCGCTTTATTGCAGGAAGCATTAGAGTAAGTGCCAGCAAACTTTGTGTATATAAAATAAACATTAACTGAACGATGCTCTTAAATGCTTATCTAATTTTTTATGGTGCCATATTACAGTTAGTGCTACCATTATGTGTATGGCTCCATGGAAACCAAGAAGAGAGAGAAAGTAGTAAAACAGACATGGCTAAGACCTTACCTATACACACCTCTCCTGCTGGAAATGCTTCCATCACAGAGAGTTTTCTCTGTAAAAAGCTTGCCTTTTTGAATGAAAGATGTGATGGCATACATCCCCATCATAGCCAGTGATGTGCATATGCACTGATTTTAAGGAAATTGTGTGGCCTAGTAGATGGGCAGTTTGAGGTCAAAGAGTTCTGGTTGTAGATTCCTTAGGGTTGCCATATTTCAAAAAGTGAAAAACCAGACACAAAAGTTGTTGAGCTTCTTCTGGCAACAAACTTATTGAGCTTTTCTTTCTTTCTTTCTTTCTTGCAAGATCTCATATGTGCAGGTTTTCCCGTACATTTTTGCTGCTTTCGACAATTCCGCCCAGACCCCATTTTCAACAGATGAATCCCAGCTGAATGTCCAGGAAATTCTGGGTGTATGGCAGCCCTAGATTTCTGATTTCCAGCTCGCCTTCAGCATGTCAAGAGTTAGAGAACCTATCCCATACAGTTTCCACAATTAGGCAAAGGTTATACAGGGCTTCCTACGCTGATTATTAAGAAAAGTTGTTCTCTGTTTGTGCTCACCATTAATCCATTGTAATAGCATGTATGGGCAAAGAGAACCATCACTCCCTAAGCTGTGTTGCCAGGGCAGAAAGTGAGAGTGGCTTTCTCCACCCGTTTCCCCATGAAACTTAGAAGGGCATGCTGGATCAGGGCAATGGCGCATCTCATCCAGCATCCTGTTCTCACAGTGCCCAACCAGATTCCTGTGGGAAGCCTTGTGCCTTGTGATTCCCAGCAACTGGCATTCTGAGGCACGCTGCCTCTGGTGGTGGAGGCAGAACATAGCCACCCTGGCTAGTAGCTGTTGATAGTCTTGTCCTCCATGAATGGGTCTAATCCTCTTTTAAAGCCATCCAGTTCCATCTCTACAATTCTGTGATTCCTTTCAAAACATTCTACAGATAGGCTAGTGGTGATCCGAATCAAACATCAGCTTTTTGTATCCAAAACCTCAGAATGGCATCAGCATTGCACACTCTTCCTAAACTGTTGATTTTGGTCATCTAACAGCACAAGAGCTGCCTATTAAAATAAATCCCAGTGCATTGAAACAAGTGGCAGTGTGGGCACGCATGTTAGAGCACTTCCAGAAGAGACGCTCATTTTCCTCCCACATCTCTGCTAAGGCTTCACAAGTACAGGTAGTAATATTCACATAGTTGTCCTTTTAAAAAAAATAACACCCTTCCATATCTACACATGCCACAGTGTTTAAATTTTTAGAAATCCTATGCCCCGAGGAAAAGAACCCAGATGTTTCACTTTTAGCAAAGGATGCCAGTGCACCTGTTCAAAGAATAGATTCTTCACGAGTACAAGGATCCTTTGCCTCACTGGAGTTAAACAGACAAGAGGACAGGGTGTGTTTTTAAGCATCAGATTTTTGCAACAGCCATATACACCAGCTCTACGTGCATACAAGATGCTTTTTCAAGGGCATCTGAGAAGTTCTAAGAAATTTTCTGCAATTTGGAGAGAGACAAAGAAACTCAGGCTAGCTTACCGAGAAAGAACATTACTAGCAAAGGGTTGGGAGACTGTGAGCACGAGAGATTCATGTTACTCATATGAAAAATATAAATAAGATTAGCGTCGCCATTTCCAGCTGACAGGTGAATTTTCTTTCCAAAAGCTGCACACACCTTTTCTGTCAAAGCAGCCTCTTTGTTCCTGGCGGCTGCTAGCCTGCATCCATCTGCCACATTTTAAACCTTGAACCTTCTGTTAATCTCTGCTTGTTGTGCTCAGCCATGACAAATAATGTAGTGTTTTCTCCGTGTTCTACAAGCCCATGGCCTAATCTTTCTTTGGCAATGAACCCGCACTCTCCCAGCATAGGCTCTCTTTTGTCTGTGCGCAGACAACGTGGCAGGCAAAACAGGAAGTCAAATTGGAATTCATTGGACAAATAAAAAGCACCCATTGAACCATCGGCTGTGAAGCAAAATGATATATAGCTTTATTTCTGCCTGACAAAGTATCTTTGCAACTCTTCAGTAAAGCCTATAATATTAAGCAAAAGTAAGCAGCAGGTTTCAGTGATCTTCACGGTGGGTAGGGGGTGGAGGGATCAGGAGCTATATTGGCATTTGAGTTGATGCAGATCATTCTGATGGCTAGACTCACTTTCCTTTCATGTGGTTTCAACACCTGCCTTCTCAGTAAGTCAAAGGGAAGGAGCTAGACGAAGAATGATCCAAGAAGTCCTCAATGGCAGAACAGGCGGATGATAAAAAGCGGTATGTTACAAAGGCTGTAAAGGCGGATGAAGGCTGCAGCAGATAGGAATCTTCCAGTTTGTCCTGACTACTTCATGCCATGTGGACAGAGCCCTACTGCAAAGACTGTGTTGGTCAGCATGCACTGATCTACACACATAAAACAAATTCATGCACAGGCGTCTTCCAAAAACCCAACCCAAACCCCAAAAGTCCCATGGCGATCGGCAAATGGTAACGGAGGCAGGATTGTGAAATCTGGAAGCCCCTAGTCATGAACCGGCACATGGGTGGTGGATACAGATTCAGTCATTCTGACTCAAGGAACAAGGCAGTTGAGCAGCTCGGCAGCTGTATCCATGACTGAGCAGCCCTTTTTTAAAATCCACTCTGCTCACCCCTAAAAGGGGGAGGGGCTAGAAAAGGTGCCCTAAACATAGTCTGCCTTCCTTTTTCCCTGACTGGATTACCATGCCCAGTGGAGTCACCATCTAGCGGTCGTAAAAGACAAATGAACTTCGGAACATGGAATATACGGACTTTGTCAGATAACACAGACAGCGAGCTTCCTGAACACAGAACTGCCATCATTGCAAGAGAGCTGCGACATTTTAACATCGATATTACAGTGCTTCGAGAGACTCGAAGAGCAGGCGAGGGAGAACTGAAGGAAGAAAAAGGAGGCTACACATTCTTCTGGAATGGTCTACCTGAACAAGAACATCAAATACATGGGGTAGGCTTTGCTACCAAAAACGGCCTTTTGAAGCTCCTGTCAGAAGTCCCTACTGGCATTAATGAGCGACTCTCAACCCTTCAAATAAAGCTCACCAAAAACCAACAGGCTACTATTATAAGCGCTTATGCACCAACACTGGATGCCGATGAAGATATTAAAGAAATTTTTTACTCTCAGCTGGATACTGTCCTATCAGAGATGCCTAAGGAAAATAAAATTATCCTCCTGGGTGATTTTAATGCAAGAGTTGGGCGAGATTTCGATCCGTGGCCTGGGACTATTGGGAAAGAAAGAGTTGGCAACAGCAACCAGAACGGAATCTAAATCTCAGTAGTACTCAAAGCAAACAAATGCTGCTTAGATCCCCTGTGATTTCCAGTTTGCATGGTGGCAATAGGCTTTCCATGGGAGTATAGCTGAGGAGGGAAGTGCAGGAGATTTACAAAAATTAGGCACTATAGGTAGACTAGCCTTGTATAATCACTCTGACAAATACAGTGGCTTATTTGTTTTCCATGTATCTTTCAAAGTGTATTTATTCAAAACTGTAATTCAGTATAGAAATAGGAAAATCCCTAGTACGGTCCTCAATATAATCCCACATGTGTGCCGAGATCTTAAGAGAAGAATTTTTCTGAACTCTGGAAATCCTGGTAAACATAAGAAGACATGCTTCCAATCTCTTCCAGAAGGGAGCAGGTGGATAAGAAATCTCCATACAGAAACTCATATTCTCAAGGCTGAATTTTAGAATGTCCAGTGGCTTTCATGGCTACCAGTTCATAATCATCACAGATGGGAAAACATCATCAAGCATGGGCAACTAGGTATGTTACCAAGAAATATGGATCAGTCACACTTCCTCTTTCTGTCCTGTTGAGAGATTACAAGACACAGAGAAGCCCAAGATAAATCTAATTTGAGTGTAATGGTTCTCTGTCAATTGATTCAATTACCTGGTGGATAACTATCTCAGTGTGGCAGAGATTAAAAATACACTTCCTCCACTAATAAAAGTAATGTGTGCCATAAGCAAGCTGCATGTGAGATTGTCTTCCATAAACACAGTTTTAACAATGAGTCCGTAAGTGACTGTGGAAGCCAATTCTGGATCCACACGTCCTTCCACAGTGGGGACATTGGTTTCCAGGTGGGAGCTGATCATGGTGTGGAGTTGCCAGGTGTGCCTTGCCCTTGACTTAACCCAATGCCTACATGGAATTTCCAGCTTGCATGTTACTATATGTTGTGCATTCACACACTGAACTCTGAGGATACAGTTGATCTCGAAACCATGATGATGATGAAAATGCAAGCCACTTCCCGATTCACGGTGCCTCCCAGCCAGGGAAGGACTCCTCAAACTAATGCCATAAATTCAGTATCACATGTGTTGGTGGTCACACCATGGAATATTCCTTGCAACCCTGATTCAGGTTTTCCACTTCTATGAGAGCGAGACCTATTACATCATTGTCATAAAAGCGTCAGGCATGCAAGGGAGACTATCCAGAGTTACGGAGTTCTGGTCATCTGACTGGAGCTTGACTGCATCATATGAGCAGAGTCTGGATGCAATATTAAAAACTCAATAAATTCATAATAATGTTTGACTGAGTAACCAAGAGAAATACACCCTGATGAGAAGAACGTGCTTGTATGAACACTTTCCCAAAATGCTTAAACTTTGTTTATTTCCTTAATTTATTTTAAGAGCTGGGGATTAGTGATTTGCCTACAATCCTAAACATGTATACTCTAAAGTAAATCCTACTGCATTCAGAGGTGCTTGCTCCCAAGTAATTGAGGTTAGGGTAGCAACCTTAAAGCCCAATTGTGTCATTTTTTTGGTAATCTCTTTACTGAATTTATTATTGAAGTGTTCACCACCAGATGGCAGAACATACAAAGGATCTTATGGATTTCACTGGTTTGTGTATATAGGGATTTGTCCTTCATTACAGCCAAATTTTGTATGGTAGTCTGTAAGCACAGAAAGTCCTAATTTGGATTTTGAAAGACCTAATTAGTAGATTCCCATAGAATGGCTCTAAATTGTCAAGAACAAATCTTGTGAAAATGTTTCGTTTGCAAAATCTCTGCAACTCCTGGTCCTGGTATCTTTTTTAAAAATCATATTAGCATATTATCTCACATTGACTGAGTTAGTGATGACAGCATTTGTGTAACCTGTTTCAAAGCAAAGCAAACATGGAACTTTAATGAATATTGGATCAAGCTACGAGAGTGTGTAGACACTGGGCATTTTTTTTTAAAAAAGTTCATTTTAGATGCCTCTTAATCTAATCATTTGGGAATCCTGCCTCCAACAGAAGAATGTAATCCTAGCAACCATCTCTAGTGAAATTGCCTCATTAACTGAGGAAAGTGTTACTGGAAAGCAGTAGGTAGTATTGGTTTAAGCTAACATACATGACAGGGGAATGCATGTAATTGAGGTATGAAGTTTGTTCAATGTGGAAGCCTGCAAGAACAGGCAAGGTCAGCTGGATTTTAAAAGCAACAACCAATAAATGTATCCATATATTAATTATTATTATTATTAAAAAGAACACCTAGAGTAAAATCTGTGTTAAATTATTGGGAGCTGCTGCTAACTTGGAAGAAGGATCATACACAGTTATCACCACTGATGTGCTGAAGTCAATTTCACAGGGTCAATCTGCAGTGGGTTCTCCTGGCATAGAGAGAGAGAGAGAGAGAGAGAGAGAGAGAGAGAGAGAGAGAGAGAGAGAGAGAGAGCTATAATAACTTCTGCTCTCATGTGTTTCTGTGCCTTGTTGCATAGCTTTACCTTTACCCTGGGCAGCTTTGGACTGATTGCTCTACATTTGCTGTTTCCAAAGCTGATTCCTGCTGAGATCAGAGGCAGCAGGTACTCGGTCTGCACCATGATTTCTTTTCATTTGATTTATTATCATTTGTATGGTTATCATGATTTATTATCATTTGTATGAGCTTAAACATGCCATTTTGCAGTCATGTCACCTCCCACAGACAGCTACTATGTGGAAAGGATCCATCCCCAGCTCTACCCAGCCCCATAGCTTGTGTTTGGATTAGCCACACAATAGCATATAACCAATGAAAATATCCCAATGAAGATGTAAAACAGATACAAGAAGGCAACATTCACAATACATGGAGGCAAATGTGTGGGAACATGAAAACACTCTATAGAGCAGGCATCCCCAAACTTCGGCCCTCCAGATGTTTTGGACTACAATTCCCATCTTCCCCGACCACTGGTCCTGTTAGCTAGGGATCATGGGAGTTGTAGGCCAAAACATCTGGAGGGCCGCAGTTTGGGGATGCCTGCTATAGAGGCTTCTTAACAGACCTCCGCCTTTTCCTTCCACAGCATGTTTGCCATACCACTGCAATTGATCATGAAGAACGATCATTAAGTAATTACAAAATATTTGTACCTGACTTCTGTTATGTTGTGGAAGAGTTTTCATGTACAAAATAAATTGGCTATGAAGCTGAATTCTGAAAAGACAGAAGACATGTTCCAATTCTTGAGTCAAAAAGTTGAGAAGCCTATTCTGGACAGAATTAGGCTCCCCTGTAGCAGAAATGGTCAATTCATCCCTCATTTTACCAACCAACCTTATACCGAGAGTGTCTTTAAGTCGGAACTAATATATAATGAGTTTTAAAAAATGCTAAAATATACATTTCCCAAAAAAACAGAAATCTTCTTGTTAGGATTAATGGAAAATGAAATTTAAAAAGAAGATCAAAGATTATTCATGTATTCCACCACAGCTGCAAGAATAGTAATGGCTCAAAGATGGAAAACACCTGATATCCCAACTGTTGAGGAGTGGAGGGCTAAAATGATTGAGTATCTGGAAATTGCAAGGATGACTGGTAGGATAAGGGAGCAAAAGGACCATAAATTCCAAAAAGATTGGAGTAAATTTGTGGATTACTTAAAGGATTATTGTAAAGATATTAAAACACTAACAGAATTAACATAGAACCTACAACAGGAATAAAAGAGGTGTCTGGATATAAAAATGGTAAAGGTAAATAAGAAAATGACGGAACAACAGAGACTAAGATGAAGAAAGCGCAAGGTTGATAGATGATAGAGCAGAAAACCAATGTGAATTAAGGAGGAATTCGCGGTCAGCAGAATAATGGAATGTATATACAGTAATAATAATGGATGGAGAAAAAGTTGATTTGTTTAATGGATGATTATGCTTTAATAATGTATGTTGTAATTTTGTATTGGTGGTGGTTTGTGGAAAAACAATAAAAAAGTATTATTATTAATTTTAAAAAAGAGTGTGTTTTTAAGTCAGCATCATGTTTTTTTTGTTGTTGTTGCAGTACTTTCTATACTGTCACTTCTATTTGGTTTTCCCCCAGAAAGATTGTGTAGCTCCTTGGCTATATCTCCCTCATAAACTGAGGCTCAGTATTTAAATTGCTAATTAAACAATAATGGTCAATTAGTAACTTCATATTTGCATATACTTCCTTGCTGAATTATGTGGGAGGAGAAGAATCCAAATATGAAATCCAAACTCAAATCCCCAATGCGCAGTGCATGATTGAGTAGTAGGGAAGATTAGAAGGCAAAGAAAAGCATCCATGTGCCTGGTAAATATATAGTATCTATGATAGAAAATAATACATTTCATAACATTAACACAGTAGGAAGTAGGAATCCTTCAAAAACCATAAAAGGAAATACATAATTTCAAAAGAGATATTTCATGGATCACCTTTTTATTGTGAAAAAAAGAAATCAGTAGACAGTATGGCTCAACGTTTGTTTACTCCTTCTGTGCATCAAAGGAGCAAAGGTTGCTACTGATATGAGGACTTGAGGGAAGTAGGAGACCAAAAGCAGTACTAGAGCTCGTGTTGGACTCTAGGAAGCATAAAATCAATGTCCAGCCACTGTTGATTGATGGAACTTGTGTGGAGAGGGTGACAACATTCAGATTCCTGGGCATTGAGTTACAGGAGGACCTGTCCTGGAGTGTCAACATAAGAGGGATTGTGAAGAAGGCGCAGCACAGACTGTATTTTTAGAGAATTTTAAGGAAAAATCATCTTCCGCAAAAGTTGCTGCTGCCTTCTATCACTGTGTCATTGAGAGCGTGCTCACTTATGCTTTATGTGTGTGGTCCGGAAGCTGCACTTCGCAGGAAAGGATAGTGTTGTGTAGTATTATTAAAACAGCAGAGTGTATCATTGGCTGTTCACTCTCTACCTTAAAACATATCTATACCATCAGGTGCCACAGGAAGGCATTAGATATATCAAGAGATCCATCGCATCCTGGGCATCACTTCTTTGAGCTCCTGCCATCAGGACAGAGATATAGAACAATGAAGGCAAGAACGAGCTGTCTCAAGAACAGTTTCTTTCCTAGAGCAATCTTGGCCCTAAATGGAAATTCTGGACTCTGAAGTCATCTTATTTATTTGTTATATTGTATTGAATTTATTAGTACTTTAATTTATGTGGAGTGTCTTATTTGAGTTGATATAGCAACTGAGAAATTTCGTTGTTCCCACAAGGAGACAATTACAATAAAGATCTATTCTATTCTATTCTATGAAATTTGTAGTAGAAGTCATTGGCCTTTCCCAACTGGTTTCCACTTCTACAGCAACCCATAATAAAACCAACAACTGCCTGGCATTATCTGTTTTCTTCCAACGTGGATACAAATTAAACTCATGGAATGCTAGATGTCCTAGCATCATGCTATACTTTTATAATAGGAAAATATTATATAGGCATTTTGAAAGGCAACTAGTAAAAAGGATGCAGCAACCTGGGGAAGTGGAAGGGAAAGCTGGAAATGGCCAGAGCACCTGAGTGGTGATCAAGAAGAGCAGCCCTGTGTTCCCTGCTACTATGTCGCTGTCAGTGGTACCATATGTTAGCACGGCACCTATGCCCTACTAGGCTAATAGCATCTAGTACAGGCTTATGTTGTCAGCAAGCCCCACCACCTAATGGTCATTTGCCAGCAGCATGTAACCACAATTGCTTCCTAAAGTACCCACTGCTTAGGCTGCCCCAAGCAGATGCCCCAAGGATCCCCTTGCTTTCCACCGCTGCTTAGCCATGGTGACCTCTTCTTGATGACTACCCCTTGTCAACAGCTGCTGCTAGAACAATTGACTGCCATCTAGGGTCGGAACCAGAGGTTGCCTAGGAAAAGCCATTAAATCGGTATAGCTTAGCCAGTGTTAATTTTCATGTTCAGCTGCACAGATTCAGTAAGAGGGGAGGCAGCTGGGTAATATATGAAGATCAGAAGTGATGGCATCCTTAGGGGTTTGCTTCAACTATCAAAGAAGAAGAAAGTATAGGGTGCACTGCTGGCATTGCTCACCACAGGCTAAAAAATTTACTGTAATTATGGTGTTGAAAGGTATTGAGCTGGCACTAGAAGACCTTTTTTTTTAATCCTTATCGTATTTTAGGACCATGAGCTTTTATCCTTCATGTTTCCCCTCCCACCCATTCCCCTGTGTCTCATCTAACATTGTTCAGGAAGCAAAGGCTTTTCAGGGGGTACAAGTGATTACAGAGGAGATGCATTTCCTTAAAATAACTTACGATCCATGCCACTGTTTTCTTGGTGCAAGATATTAGATTGGTTTCTCAGGATTTCTTCAAAAGCTATTGCTACAGCCTTTCACCTAGCAGCAAGTCATCTGGAGAAACCAGGGAATTATGTCAGATTGCTGTTTATTGATTATAGCCTGGCTTTCAATACCATCCTTCCAGACGTTCTCATCGGAAATTTAAGGGACCTGGACCTTTCTTTTAACATCTGTGATTGGATTGAAGACTTTCTGTGAGATTGGACACAAAGAGTGAGGACTGGACTTGTTACATCTACCTCCCTGAAGCTCAGCACTGGCACTCCACAGGGATGCATGCTAAGTCCATACCTGTATTCATTGTATACATATGATTGCATTTCATCTGACCATCTACTGCAATTATTAAGTTTGCTGTTGACACCACCATAATGGGTTTAATTACAGGTGGAGACAAGTATATCGGGGGGGGGGGAGCTGTGTGGAGAGATCTAGGAGGCTTGGTAGACCACAAACTTGACATGAGTCATCACAGTGTGATGCAGCATCTAAAAAAGCCAATGCAATTCTGGGCTGCATCAATAGGAGTACAGCATCTAGATCAAGGGAAGTAATAGTACCACTGTATTCTGCTCTGGTCAGACCTCACCTGGAGTACTGTGTCCAGTTCTGGGCACCACAGTTCAAAAAGGATACTGATAAGCTGGAACGTGTCCAGAAGAGGGCAACCAAAATGGTCAAAGGCCTGGAAACGATGCCTTATGAGGAACGACTTAGGGAGCTGGTTATGTTTAGCCTGGAGAAGAGAAGGTTAAGGGGTGATATGATAGCCATGTTCAAATATATAAAAGGATGTCATATAGAGGAGGGAGAAAGGTTGTTTTCTGCTGCTCCAGAGAAGCGGACCCAGAGCAACGGATTCAAACTACAAGAAAGAAGATTCCACCTAAGCATTAGGAAGAACTTCCTGACAGTAAGAGCTGCTCGGCAGTGGAATTTGCTACCAAGGAGTGTGGTGGAGTCTCCTTCTTTGGAGGCCTTTAAGCAGAGGCTTGACAGGCATGTCAAGAATGCTTTGATGGTGTTTCCTGCTTGGCAGGGGGTTGGACTGGATGGCCCTTGTCGTCTCTTCCAACTCTATGATTCTATGATTCTTCCTTTAAATACCTGGGAGTCCATCTTAGTGAAGACCTAACTTGGAAGGTCAATACAGCCCAGGTGGTTAGGAAGGCCCAACAGAGACTTCATTTCCTTAGGGTCTTGTGAAAGAACAAGGTTGGACAGCAACTGATGATTTCCTTCTATCGGTCCACAATAGAAAGTGTTCTCTCATACTGTATTACAATGTGGTACTCTGGTTTGACAGCCATGTACAAAGAGTCCCTACGGAGGGTGGTGAAGACAGCACACGGCATTGTGGGCTGTCCCCTGAGTCTGCTAGATGTCATTGCGGGAGACAGTTGCCTCAGAAGAGCGAGGAACATTCTCAGGGATGACTCACACCCTGGCCAGCACGTTTTTAATCTCCTGTCCTCGGGCAGGAGATATAGAAGCATGATAAGCCACGCCAACAGGTTAAAGAACAGTTTCCACCCGTGGGCAGTGAGGCTGCTGAATGGACGACAGCAACATTGCAGCTGATGTTCGGGGTTGGTGGTCGTACGACAGCAAACAGAGTGTAATAAGGACTGAGAGATTGGGGGGGGGTGTCGTTTAATCTCACTGTAAACAAGTGGTACAGTGACAACAAAGTATTTCTATTTCTAAAAGCCAACCTGTCTATAGCATTTCCACTCTGAAGCAGTATTGTGGCATTAAACTTTCCTAGATGAGAGAGAAAGCCAGAATTCCTTTGCCTGTTATTCATTCTTTATCTAGCATTTTATTGCAGTCCAAGCCTGAATGTCATCTGGAAGTTACTTGTTTTGGTTGACTTTTGATGACCAAAATGCAAGATGCGTGATGTTATATATATTTCAAAGGTGAACCTACCTAATCTGCAGCTTCTGAAACAATATGAGAACCGAAACAGAGCCATCCCTCAAAATTATACTTCTCTGAATTTTGCAATGCCATTCTCCAGGAAAGTAATATGAACAGAAATGCAATATACTGAGGTAAACTGCATAAAAATGATCTTCTTCTTCTTCTTCTTTGTCATCATCACCATCATCAAGTTTATATACTGCCCTTCATCCAAAGATCACAGGGTCGTTCACAACATAAAAATAGAAAACAAGAACACAAATACATCATAAAAAGGGCAAAAATAAAAGCAAACCAACAACCCCCCTCCCCCCCCAAAACCCCCACACATTTAAAATGACCTAGAATGTTAATCAGCCAAAAACCTATTTAAAGAGAAACATTTCCGCCTGGTACCTAAAGATATGTAATGAAGGTGCCAGGCGAGCCTCCTTGAGGAGAGCATTCCACAAGCAGGGAGCCACTGCAGAAAAGGCCTGTTTTCATGTTGCCACCCTTTAGACCTCTCGAGGAGAAGGCTCACAAAGAAGGGCCTCAGATGATGATCGTAGGGTCCGGGTCAGTTCATAATGGGAGAAATGGATGAAAATAATATGCAAAAAATCATTAGACAAAATTGTTTTGCAAAAATCATAGATTAGGTACAATTGCATACAAAAATGTGCATATTAGGATAAATTTATTTTTAAATTCTAGTGAATTTTCATGGGAACTTTTCTTTTTAATGCGAACATAAGAAAACTGAATTTAAGATTGGGGAAATAAAAATCTGAGAGAAACCGAAATAAATAGATTCACCCACCCTTACTTACTCCCAGGTAGGTATGTAAGGAGGCCGTCATTTCAGTGTTCATTGCAACCAGCATTATTTCTGTTCTGCTACAGTTCAGCTTCCACTAAAACCTATGTTATTCATTTCACTATCTCTGATAGCTTAAACCAATGCCCTGAATCACAATTAATTACATAATCATTTTCAATGCATTTCAGCGAAATAGAAATGTCAAATGCAGTGCATAAAACAACATAAACATTTACATAATATTTAGGCACTAAAAGATAGTCAATACCACTCATAGTCAGTGGTGTGGTTTCTTTTCCTGACTTTGGACAAACATGAGAACTGCACCAATTTCTACTCCAGTTTCCATTTCTGATGGAATCGTCTGACATCCCCAATCCCAGATAAATGGATTGCAGCTTTTGTTCTACATACATCATTTCCCAGACATAAATGCCTGTGTGTGGCAATAAACAAAGAAGTAGGTCCTTCAGGCATATGAGTTCTGGTCTATTCTTCACGGAGTCACTCCCTTTATCTGAAATCATGAGTCCCAAACACAGCATATGTTTTAACATTTCTCCATTTCTCTAAACAGTTTGCTAGAGAGAGGGGGGGGTGGCATCATTTCTCTGCTCTTCAGAATTCTAGGATTTCTGCTGGGGAAAAGATAGATGAAAAACCCAGATCCAAACCCATGTTCCCAAAATAGCTGACGTGAATGGCAGTTTTATAGATTAGGTATTCAAATCAGAAGGCAGTTTATTTCACAGCATCAATAGCCTGCAAAAGAGGAAATTGAGTGCATTGTAAGAAAAGATGTACATCTTCAAAACCACTTTTTGCTTTCCACTCCTGTTATTGAAAGTACATGCTCTGGATTCATAAGCAAAATATTGAATCAGAAAATAATTACAGAGTCACAGTTGTTCGAGGTTTGACACCGTTTTCCTTAGAAGCAGCCTTTCAAGATGGAAAGATGTCACGCATTATGTAAATGCCTGCCGAAAGATGCCCTGTGTTGCTTTATTAATGTAAAATAGTATGAGTAATCTCAACTTCTGGAGGTTGATGTTTCCACTGACAACTGTCTCAGGTGAGCATATGGTGTCTTATGCAAAGCAAAAGCCATACTCCACCCACTGAGAAAATAACCTATTATCTTCAAAATTGTTTTCACTGTTTTTATTATTTACCACTCCTAATGCTTCGTTCTGCTTTCTGTTGAACCTTTTCATCAGAGATTCCCCCCAAGTCTTACATTCATTAAACAGGCTATTCAGCACCTGCAGTCAGCAGTTAAAAATATACATATTTTACAAATGACTAAATTAAAGGGCAAACACATAAGTGATTTTTCCAAAGGCTACACAATAGTAGCTTAGGAACACAATTCTGGAGCTGGAGCTTTTAAAACAATGCATTGAGGACAACATCATAGTTTTCTTATAAGCAGCACCGTGAGTCGTTAATTCCAAGCAAAGGTGGAAACGTGGTTGCTTTATTCTTCAATTAGGTGTTGGATCGCTCCTCTTAAAGCTATCAGAATTCAGGATGAAATCAAGGACGTGGGGCTACAGATTTGGCAAGACAAAAGGGCAAGGGATTGAGAGAGATTTGCAGTGTGGGAGCAGAAAACCTGAATTCATCTGCATGTTTTACTGGGTGTGGAAGGATTGCTGCAAAATGATGGAGAACGACTGGCTGCTTACCTGGAGGTTATGCTGTAGGACAGGTGTGAAGAACCCTTGGTCCTCCAGGTGTTGCTGAACTCTCACCATTGCTGACCATTGGCCATGCTGGGGCTGATGGGAGTTGTAATTCATTCTCCCCCCCATGGTGTCAGAGATGCTGGCAGCACTGCTCTGCTCAGACTAAGGATGAGGGAGAAATTCAATTCAGTTCATATTCGAAGGCAAACCTACCTAAACTACTTTCCTAAACAACCCATGAACTGAAACACAGCCAACCATTGAAGCATGTAATGTGTAGATACTAGGGTGGTGTGTGCATATAAATGCATGTGTTACTGAAAGTAACATACAAAAAAATGCATTAAACCTTTGGAGAAAGATGGCATATTTAGCATCCTGTTTAGTTTGGTGCTAAATCCAGCCAGCAAGAGAAAGGATCAAGCATACATACGGTGTCGTAAATGAAGATTCCAATCCCCTGGACACCCAACATGGCCATATTTTAAGTCATATGCTTTTTGGAACAGAGAAAGCGGCCTTATACTGAATCAACTCATTGATCCATCTAGCTCAGTATTGTCTACACTGAATGGCAGCAGCGCCCACAGTTTCAGACAGAGATGTCAGGGAATAAAACCCCATACCTTCTGCATGCAGATAGTCTGCCCAACTCAGCTATGGTCCTTCCTAAGTATTATATGAGATGTAAATACAGGCTTCATGGCTGAGCTTATTTAAATCCCATTTTATCCACTAGTAATTTTAACTGTGCATTAAGTGATGTCTTTAGAATATTTGTCCAAATTCTCAGGGCTGCAACAGATATACCAATATATCAGTGCTTCCCTAACAAAGATAATATTTATTTAGTTTTGCATACAGGCTAGTCCAGAGTAATTTGCCTTATTTACTTCTCATTCCAGATGCCAAGTATAGGATGCATTTAAACAGTAAGCATGTCATGAAATGATTTTACTCCAATTATCAGGATAATTTCATGGGAACTATTTAATGCCACTTCTTAAAAATCATTTCCACTAAGATCTTCTCAGAGTAGATTTGTTGGAAGGAATAGACCTAATTTAGACAGGAGCATAAATTTCCATGGGTTTAGTTTGAGAAGGACTAGCATATGATACAACCAAAACAGTTTTGTGCATAGCTGTCAAGTTCTCCCTTTTTTAAGGGAAATTCCCTTACGCTGAATAGGCTTCCTCGCGAGAAAAGGGAAAACCTGACAGCTATGGTTTTGTGACACCTTAAAATTAACAGATTTTATTACAGTTGCCCTAGAATCCTATTAAGATCACTCTAGCCCACTCTAGCTCCACTGCGGGAGGCAGTGCAAGACAGGAGTGCCTGGCGTGCTATGGTCCATGGGGACACGAAGAGTCGGACACGACTAAACGACTAAACAAGCCCACCAATCTCTTAAAGTGCCACAATGTTCCCTGTTGTTCTTGAAAATAAAAGAATTGAGACAATACTTTTTAAAAGTTAAAGAAAACATTTTAAATTGGTGTGCTAGAATTGTATTATCTAACAATATTGCAAGATGTTTAATTTGCAAATATTGCATAATGATTACACACTCTTTGCATGTGTGTTTATTCTATAGTTCATATCTCAAAAGAGTGTGAACTACAGTAGATTGCATATATTTGAAGGTGGTTCCTTGGACCAAGACATGCTGTAGCACAGATAACCATTACTCTGGATTGAATTAACAGTAGAAGAAAAACACATGCATGAGCTAGGCATTGTTACTCCAGAAATGTGATGAAGCCTTGATATGTCTTGATCGCATTGGCTAAGGATATTGCTCCAATCATTCATATTTTAATTTGGCTTGGCTGCTGTAATACATAGAGATAAAAGCACAGGCCAAAATCAAGACATACGAGAAGCATTTAACAACAGGAACTATCTTGTCTGTGCTAATAATAAGATTTAATTTCCTTCAGTTTTCTTATTTCCTATGGCCCACCCAGAAAGTATTAAACCATCCTACTAGTGGTGCTGTGGTGGGTGAGAATCAGCAACATTTATCATCATTGAAACTAAATGACATGATTTAGACATTACTGCAGAATTGCCATGCAATTTGGGAATAAAAATGGCATGGAGCTGTGTTTAAAATCTGCTTAGACTTGGGCAGCTGGATGAAACAATCGCATTATAGCTCCACTTTCCTTCAACATCTCTGAAGATGCACACACTTCTGAAAGCTTTATCAGGACTAGAGGGCAGAACTGCTCTGATAGATCCTTCTTGGTCCACCTCCAGCCTTTAAAATATTACTTGCTGGAGCAGCATGGCTTATCACTGCTGCAGCCCCAGCAAAAGTGCCAGTTTACAGCACAGAGCATGCTGAATCCTAGATTAAGATGGTGCTGTTGGTGTTTCAGTAGAAACACAAACATTTGAACCAATTTTATTTTACCGCTGACGGTTGGTGCTAATGCAATCCTTTCAAAAATGTATCTGGGAAATCTCATGGGTGTGTTTCTTGAAATGAAGCAAAGAACAAATTAACAATAAATAAAAGAAAGAATACATTATTGTGAACTGCCCTGAGATCCTATAATGAAAGGCAGTATATAAATCTAATAAATAAAATAGTAGTGGTAGTAGTAAATTGCTTATTCCAAATAAAATAAATTTCTACTTCTTTTTTGAAGGCACTGGTAACCCACTGGTAACCCACTGGTAACTTTTTTGAAGGCACTATGCAATTTTATTCAGAAGTAGGTCTTATTTTCAGCCAGTTTACAGTACATTCTTATACATGCTTACTCAGAAGTAAGATCCATTGGTACTTCCTCCCAAGTAAGGCAATACATTTTCCCTCTTTCTCCCAGAGAAGCCACTATGTACTTTTAGAGCCTGGCCTTTCTGGTCCTGCAGGGGAGGGGTGTTTATATAGAACTTCAGCAGTGAAGCAGATAATTCACACTTCTCTGCTCTCTCTCCCACTGCTATTCCATGCTTTAAAACTACTTTTACATTCCTGCTATGTTTGCCAGCCCTGATTTGAAAAGAATGGAAGAAATACTCTGGGCATGTACTGTTTAAACTCACTTAAATCATGATAGTGCCATCATGGCTACAGAATAAAACAGAGTTTGCTTCTGCTGCCCTGATGTTAAACGCATTTACTTCTGGAAAAAAAGAACCATTTTGTTGTAAAAAAAAAAGGGATAATAAATCTTAAAAGTAAAAAATAATGAACACCTGTGTATGCTCAGTCTCCATCCCCTGAGTACAAAATATTTTTAACACTAAGAAAGAAAACATGCTGCAGCAACCAGCTCCAGTCCCACCCCCACCCCTTGCTGGCCCAAGTGCCTGTTTGCTATTCTCCCTCCATCATCTCATGCTATCTGAGTGGTCATTTGGGGAACTGTGTTGTGAGGCCCTGGACTGCGCCCTGAGGCCCAGTCCCTCCACTACTGCTTCTTTCTATGCATGGCAAGACTAAGAGTGATCCTCGGGGTTTTGCATATTCTTCCCAGCCCCTTCATCATGCAAATCGGAAGTTCCTGTTTTCATTTGAACATAGAATCTACAGCAGCCCAAAAATATGCCCAGCATCTGACTTGTGCACAATTAAGGCAAAGGCTGCAATTGTATTCATGCTTAAAGGTAAAGGTAAAGGTAAAGGGACCCCTGACCATTAGGTCCAGTCACAGACGACTCTGGGGTTGCGGCACTCATCTCGCTTTATTGGCCGAGGAAGCCGGCATACAGCTTCCGGGTCATGTGGCCAGCATGACTAAGCCGCTTCTGGCGAACCAGAGCAGCGCACGGAAACGCTGTTTACCTTCCCGCCGGAGAGGTAACTATTTATCTACTTGCACTTTGTGCTTTCGAACTGCTAGGTGGGCAGGAGCTGGGACCGAACAATGGGAGCTCACCCCGTCGCAGGGATTCGAACCGCCGACTTTCTGATTGGCAAGCCCTAGGCTCTGTGGTTTAACCCACAGCGCCACCCATGTCCCTCCCATATTCATGCTTACTTGGAAGTAAATTCAACTGAAATCAGCGGGACTTACTTGTGAGCAGAAATTATTCAGATCCATCTGTGAATCTGATCACATCCCCTAGGAAAATAAAGTGAAATTATTCTCATTTTGAGAAGTGTGTGTGTGTGTGTGTGTAGACTGGGTCTGTCCAAAGAACTACAGTGGTACCTAGGTTTATGAACTTAATCTTATGAAGTCCATTCTTAAACCGAGGCACGCTTTCCCTAATGAGGGCTCCCGCCGCCTGTGCCCTTCCACCGTTCGGATTCCGTTCTTAGACTGAGGTAAAGTTCTCAAATCAGGACACTATTTCCAGTTTTGTGGAGTTCATTAACCAAATCGTTCTTAAACCAGACTGTTCTTAAACCGAGGTACCACTGTATTGAAATTACTTTTACCTTGAAAGAAAAGAACAAATGTTGGCCAGGATTCAAACAAGAGCATAGTTAATTCCATGCATGATGCATCCAAAAGGGATTTGGGTATATGGTTTTCAAATAGTAGCCCATCATACCTTGTGGCAAGCAAGATCTGAAAGTGACTTGAAATTACTGTCAAAAACAGCATACAGAGGTTGGTTGTTCAAATAAGAATCTCACAGGGATTGCTAAACTTTTGGGAGCACCTAAAGTAGTTCTCTGGAAATTTTGCTATTGTTCACAAGTCATGTCTATACCTAATCAGTCACTCCATAGTGCTACAAAAATGACATGTTGATTATTAAGTAATTTTTTTGCCAAGAATCAGAACTTTTAAATATATGCTGATTACAGAAAGTTATGTCTTTGATTTGACATGGCATCTGCTGAAGCCATGTGGTTTTTTAGATAGTAAAGAAAGCCCCTGAGCTAACAAATGACTTTGACAGCTTTCCTCTACATTTCCTAAACATACGCGATGTCCATGCTGACTTTTCCACCTGTTTTGTATATGTGAAGGTTTTACTAATAGGTTCCAAACTCTAATCTAGATATCATCACAGGTTCAAAATCGTAAACAGGCAGCTGTCTGCACTCACATTTACATACGGAGTTATTTAAACTGCATGCTGCTGGAAGTGGGGAAGAATAATTTTTATTTTTTTGCCAATAATGAGATTTTACGCTCAGAAAAGTGATACATAAGGCCAGTGGGATGCTCATTTGTTTTGACATCAATATTCTCAGATATGACAGTTACTGTTGTCCAAGGAAAAGCAGAGTGCTTTTATTTCTCCATATTTACCAAGGAGAGCAGTAATGATGAAAAGTAGATTGTTTGGTCATATGAGTAGCTTGGGAGGGGCCATAAATGAGTGGTTGAATACATGCGTTGTGTGCAGAAAGTCCCAGAGTGACACATTGGCACCTCCCATTCAAGGAGCTTAGGCGGAAGGGCTTAAAATGATCTCTACACAAGCCCTTGTGTTAGGATAGATAGACCAGTCGGCTGAATTGGTATACAACAGCTTTATATGTGCTGTAACATGCTATGAAAACGCTGGACAAAATTGTATTGACAGCTGCTGGTTCCTTCATAGGCAAGCTGTTGTTCTGGAATTAACTCATGAGAGAGGAACTAGTATAGATGATGGTGGTGACAATTATTATTAATAATATTAATATTAATATACCACCCTTCATCTGAATATCTCAGGGCAGTTCACAAGATAAAAAGACAGGATAAAAGCACAAATAGTTAAAACAAAAACAAAACAAAACCATAACCCCGCTTCCTCTCACAGATAAAACACATAATGCTGATCTAATGTACAGACATTCTATGCGTGCCTAGCATCCTCTTCCGCCTCCTAAGCAAACAGACCTGTGATTCTGGTCTGGCACAAATTGTGGCAGACAGGAAGGAGGCCAAGGAGATATGATGGGATGGGCAGGTCTGCAGCAGGGGCCATCTTATCTACCCGAAATGCTTCTAGGCCTGGTTCCAATGGAGTGATGCTGCCTTGGGAGCAGGGTTAGAGGCATTCCAGGGAATGCAGAGGGCAGTTGCTGTAGAGTCACCTGCCCCTTTACTGGAAGTACCATTGTCAGGTGTTGGCAGTGGACCCAGTTGTTGGATTGCTACAGCACCTCACCAGCTGGGAATAAGGATGGGGGAGAAATCTGCTTCAATTCACGTTTCAAGGCAAGTTTAACCAATGCTATTTTTCTAGGAAAAGTTGCTGGAACCAGGGCCGTCTCGAGCACGTCGGGCGCCCTGCCGCTGAGGCGCAGAGATCGCTCCGGCACCCCCGCCCTCGCAGCGAGCAGTATGGCTTCCGCACGGCTTTGCCGCGCAGCACCCCCCCCTGCCAACCCCGCGCCACCTAGAGCTGGGCCTGGCTGGAACTCACCATGAAGTCTCCCTTGTTCTCTTATAATGGCAATGGCAACCATATGAGAGGTGCCAGGACTGAGTTCCAGTGAGCTCCGGCTTTTAAAAAGCCCTAAGTTTAACTAATTCACACTTTCCAAAATAATATGTGAAGCACAGCTGTCCTTCAAAATTTGCACTTCACCACATAGTGCAACGAGTTCTCCAGCCAAGTAACATGTACAGAAATGCAGATACCAGGGTAGTGTGTGCATTAAAATGCATATATGAATTAAACAGCCTACAAAAATGCATTATATTGGGGAAAATATGCTTGTGCATATTGGGCAAAATTGCATTTGAAAATGTGTATATTGGGGATAAAGTCACACTTGAATTTTCATGAGGACTATTTTTTAAAAAAATAAATCACAAACTGATGTAGAAATGTGGAGAACTGAAGGTAAGATTTGAAAAATGACAAACTGAGAGAAACCCAAATTGACAGAATTGGGTGGTAATGGGGAGCTGCATAGTGGGTGCCTATGCTTCTTCAACCAGCACATAATAAGGCAGACAGGCCAGAGGGAGGCAGCAACAGCATTTTTTCCAGAAAGAGCTTTCACATTTCCCTTTGCCTCAACTTCACCTACAACAGGAGACCAGCAGTGTGGGAGACAGTAAGGAAGTGAGGGTTGGGTTTTTGGAAGACGCCTGTGCATGAATTTGTTTTATGTGTGTAGATCAGTGCACGCTGATCAACACACAGTCTTCACAGTAGGGCTTTGTTCCGATGGCATGAGTAGTCATGACGAACCGGTAGATCCTATCTGCTGCAGCCTTCATCCGCCTTCACAGCCGTTGTAACATACCGCTTGCTATCATCCGCCTGTTCTGCCATTGAGGACTTCTTGGATCGTTCTTTGTCTAGCTCCTTCCCTTTGACCTTACCGCCTTGGGTGACCCTGCTGGGAGTACGAGATTCCCGACGGCCTCCACAGTAATTTACGGACTCATTGTTAAAACCTTGTTTATGTAAGACAATCTTACTCGGTTACGAATGATCGCCAAAGAAAGAAGAAGGAAGTGATTGGATAGTTAGACAGAGCTTTGGTTTCAGGAACTAATAAGCTTTGATAAATGACTTAATTGGCTGGAGGAGGAGGGAGCTGCTTTGACTGTATTGTCTGTTTTTGCCAGGAGACCTAAGAAGGAGAAGAGTCCCAGACTTCCTTCGTAAGGGAATAAAGGACTTACCAGATCTCTTCTAAATTAAATGGTAGACTTGGGGCTTTGAAGAAACCTTATAGTACTGCTGCTATTCCCTCCTTCCCAAGTTTATTTTTGGACTTGTTGTTTAACTTAAGGGTCAGGCTTCGAAACAGGCAAGGAATATTCTCTTTAAAAATAATTTCACGTGTTGCACATTATTCAGCACACAAGCTTCACTGCACAAGGGATGGCTCCAATTAAAATCCAATACAAAAGCCACAGTTTTTAATCTGTGATGAAAGACTTAATCGACACATCTTCCAATTACTCCCATCCATGCTTCCTTGCTTCAACTCCAAGTGTTGTGCTAGGCAAAGAAATGACTTCTCTAAATGCACATTAAACCCCCAAGATAGAGAGCAAATGCTGAACAGACTGAATATGAAAAGAGAGACTCTCTTGTGGCTTCACACTTATTAAGATATTGTCTAAGTATATTAATCTTAGTCCTAAACTTCTAGCAAAGACACTAATGGTCTCAGTAACATTGTAAATGTCCTTGGAGTTAAAGAGAGACAAAAAAATCATGGCCTTCCATAGCTGGGGTTAGTTTCCCCCAGCGAACCTTTAAATATTTTCTGTAGAGTTGATTCACTACAGCACTTAAAGGCATTTTTGCTGAACATTTTCCCTTTAGGAAAGTGATTTGTGAATCCATCAAGCTACCTGGTTTAAATTAGTTTGACTTTATAATACAGTTCTGATTTCTCCCCAATTTGAGTCACTTCTCAAGATCCACTTCCTTACCAAACCCTCTTTTTTTATCCACCTCTGCCCTTCCAGGCCATCAGATTCCTCACAACCCTGATCCTAGCAATCTTATCCATTTTATGAACCAAAGGCAATTTTTAAAAAAGTTCTTAAAATCTATCAGCAATTATGCCAACAGGTGTTTGTAGCTGTTTGAGTTTTAAAAAAATAAAAAAATTGATTAGCCAGTTACTTTAATGATTGCATGCATTGCTTGAATTGTATTTTATGTTTTGACATTGCACACCACCCTGATACTTTTGATATGGCAGTATAGAAACACTCTGGCAACAAACAAATAAACAAACCAACACTTACATACATACAGCTTACATCCATCCATCCATCCATCCATCCATCCATACATGTCTCTTGCAAGTAGACCCATTTTTGCAAAGCTGTTTCCCACAGTACAATGCATTTTGTATGCCATTTTTATTTTATTTGTGCTTTGTCCATGTGTTTGCATTTTTATACACATTACTTGACTGCAAAATTAGAGGAAGTATGAATTTCGAAGGATGGAGGATGTTTCAGCTCTTGTATTGTTTCAGGAAGAGCAAAATAGGTAGGCTTGTCTTTAAATGAGAATTGAGTTTCTCCCCCAAGCCTGCAAATGGGAGGGGCCAGTGTGGGGGAGCCCTTCCTTCTCACTGGATGTGAGAAAGACATCTGGATTATGCACAATAATTTAGAAACAACCGCACATGTGCTCTTACGGAATGACCACAATTATCCTGAGGGTGTTGATGCTATTGAAACTCCTGTCTCCACGCATACTTCTTGGAAATGATCCTCGGAGCCCAATGAATGTATTTGATTAAGTTGTTATGTCACTACATGCATGATGTATTGGCCCCAGTAGTAGCGATATGATGGATGGTTTCATCACGTTTCTTACACACGCAACAGGATCCATTCTCTCCTGGTTGCTGGGATGCTTTTTACCTACTGCGTGATTTTTTATACCTGATTTCCAATGTCAAAAACACTGGCTCCAAGTGATGATGTGACGGAATCGATTTCCATCCATCTAAGTGACAGTATGGAGCCTCCCCATAATACTGTAATATAAAAAACCTGCTTCACTTTTCTTTCCGTTGTCATCATGTTGACAATACGCCTTTCTTCGTGCACATAATTTGAAGTGCCTTCAAAGACCTATTTTAAGTAATATTAAAATTCAACTCAGAGCATTGGCAGTCTTCTGAGATGGACCCTTTAATGATTGTACTCTTGGAATATAGGATGGATTTGTCATTCTTGGATGAAGTGATTTGGTTTCGTGTTTCCTCTTCAAGTTATCGATTAGGTGGCAGTTCACATAATCTAAAAATCAGTGACTGGAAAATAGTAATATGTGTTCTTCCCATAAATGTTTTCAATAATTCTTACTACAACCCTGCAAGGTAGAACAATGTTGGTCATTATATATGGCAGTTTGGGGTGGAGGTTGAAGCTCAGAGATAGTCATTTGCCCAAGACACACTCAAGGGAGTTGAACTGAAATAGGTTGCAGTAACTATATTATACAAAGATGCCTTCTGAATTAGGATGACAAAACTATATACAAGTGCAATTACTTAGGAAAAATGTGCTTGTTTAACTTGGTTGCCTTTTAAAACATTTTTTCCCATGAAAGTTGGTCCATCTGTGTGTCTGGTCCTTAGCTTTCCCTTCCTGTTTATCAGAAAAAGAAGAGTTTGGACTTGATATCCCGCCTTTCATTTCCCTTAAGGAGTCTCAAAGCGGCTAACAATCTCCTTTCCTCTTCCACAACAAACACTCTGTGAGGTGAGTGAGGCTGAGAGACTTCAGAGAAGCCCAAGGTCACCCAGCAGCTGCATGTGGAGGAGCAGGGAAGCAAACCCGGTTCACCAGATTAGAAGCCCACTGCTCTCAACCACTACACTATGCTGGCTCACCCAGTTTGCATTTGTAGCAACTGCTGCTCTGGCTTCAGATCTGGTTGTCTCTCCATTTTGACTTACTTCACCTAAAATTTACACTACGTTTTCCAGCTGTATTCTGCATTGGGTTTTATGCTTGGTTGTTTAAGTGAAACTCTGCTTAGTCATTGGCAACTGTATAATGTGCAAATTATAGCACAATCTATGCATATTTACCCAGAGGTAAGCTTGTGTATGCTCAACTTTGTTTAGGGCTGCAGCCTAAATATAGCACACCAATATGGAAGACAGCTTCATCCACTAAACAGAAACCTGGCCTTGGAGTTCAGAGTTGCTACTTGCTCACAGCTTCTGTTCTTGATCTGTAAAATGTGGGAATAGAAATTGGCTCACTTACTAGGTTGCTGAGAAGGGGAAGATAATAGAAGCGTAAAATATTTTATACAGTGGTATCTTGGTTCTCAAACTTAATCTGTTCCAGAAGTCCGTTCCAAAACCAAAGTGTTCCAAAATGGACTAATCCGTTCCAGACTTTTAAAAACAACCCCTAAAACAGCAATTTAACATGAATTTTACTATCTAACAAGACCATTGATCCACAAAATGAAAGCAATAATCAATGCACTGCACTATAAAATAAATAAGACAGTATTGTAGATGATTAATATATATATATATATATATATATATATATATATATATATATATTACCTGCACTGATGATAGTCATTGTTTGGTGGGGGGGGGGCTTTTATCCATTCCCGCAGTCACTCACTCACTCAATCAATCAATCAATCAGTAGCTGAACTGGGTTCCACACAGTCACAAAAACAATTTAACCGAAAAAGCCTCAAAAACAAAAATGCAAAATAAATAGCAAAAACAAAAGCATCAAACTTAATCTGTTCCAGAAATCCGTTTGACTTCCAAAATGTTTGAAAACCAAGGCACAGCTTCTGATTGGTGCAGGTGCCCCGGAAACTATAGCCAAGTATTGGACGTTCAGCTTCTGAAAATTGTTCGAAAACTGGAATGCTTACTTTTAGGTTTTCGGTGTTTGAGAGCCAAGGTACCACTGTATATTAAAAGAGCTGTGCAATGATAAATTGTAACTATAAATCACTTACAATTATATGAAAATTTAAAGCACAGATTATCAAACATCCACATAATTTAATTATAACGAAAAACCCTTTATTGCCATAATTAACAAGTCACCTAATACATAAACAGTTGAAGTGCATTTCTTGTTTTCATTTTGGTGAATCAATCTTTTAAATTGTCAAAAGAAATTTGCCCAGCAAGCTTACTTTTTGTGGAGAGCACAACAAGGCGATGTGCTGGGTAAGGCATTAGGTCGGGGGTTGGCAAGGTTTACCTCACCTTGGCCAGTTCACTCCAGCGGAGATTCCTCTGTGGGCCGGACTGCGCTTTCCGGCATCTGCATCTGTGCAGAAGCGATTTCCGGTGCCGCGGAAGCGAGTCCCCGCGCCACGCTGCACCGGTTTAGTCCAGCGCGCGGGGACTCGGAGAGCGGGCGGCTTGGTTTGTGGGCAGCTCGTGGGCCGGTTAAACAACCCCCATGGGCTGCTTGTGGCCCATGGGCCTTAAGTTGCCTACCCCTGCCTTAGGTAATCATTGATGAGTGGGATGAGGAACTCCTGGCCTGCAGGCTCGATCCAGCCCATGCATGCCCATGGCATCCAGGGAGCACACTGGCCTGAATCCCACAGTGTTTTCCACTTGGCATGCCCACTCCACCTTTGTCTTGGAGCTCCAGCCACAGAGAAACTGTCATAGCTCCTCCACTCCTCACCAGCTCTGGACAGCAGAGGAGAAGGCTCCAGAGCTTCCTTTCATCTCCAACTTTGTTCCGTCTTTCTAAGATACAGCATGCGGTTGGGGATAAGTTCCCAGCTCTTGAGGCATAGTCGTGCCCTGGAAACCACAAAAAGAAAGAGAGAGAAACAGAAAAGAGGGTGGCATAGAATGTCTTGTGTGTGAGAAAGAGAAGGAGAAGCTCTGCACACTTTGAGCTCTGGCTCTGCTCACCCTCAGCCCCCACCTCCATTGACCTCTACAGCTTCTGCACACATGCTCTGCTAGTTTCAGCACATTCACATACAACATGCTACAGGCATGCATACTTAAGGCAACACATATTTGTGAGAATAGATTCTGCAAGCATTTGGTGTCCAGTAATTTGCTTCAGGGCAAGCATTGTGCAGTTTTTTGGCACGGTTGCCACACAATCTGGATTCCTTTTAAATTTTAATGAAAGCTGGAGCTCTTTGCACATTACTATGGTAACTGAGGGCAGGTCACAATGGCTTCTTCATCTACATCAGATGGCTGACCTCCTATGCTAAGGGCCTCAAGCTTGGGGGGGACCTGCGGCAGTTTGTCCTCTTCTCTGCACCACTGGGGGCTGCTCATGTAAAATGATTAGAGGGCAGTTGATGCAGAAGAGCTCTGCCCTGAAGAGGTGTTGTCCGTCAGCATAGCCAATGCAAGGATAGATAGATGCAGAATATGACTTGCTATGAGTACACTAAAGCTAAACAGGTTTTTAAAATAATCTCCAGGTGCACCATTACTGGACTTCACTTTTCCTCAACAGATATTGCTAGTGACCTACTTTAAAGAGGACATTCCTCTCATCTGAAGGGCTGCCAGAGGCACTATTTCAGGACCGTCTAGCAAGTCTGATTTAAAGGAGCCATAAATAAAGAGAGCAGGAACCCTGAAGTTAGCATCACATGGTCATCAGACTGAGCAGGCACACAAGTCACCTGGTGTCTTCCCACAATGGTGGGATATATTGTATGTCTCTTTAAATGATTTCTGAATTTCATACAATCACAGAATTGTCGAGTTGGAAGGGACCCCAAGGGTCATTTAGTCCAATCTCCCGCAATGCAGGAATCTCAACTAAAGCATCCTTGATAGTTGACAACCCAATTGTTGCTTAAAAACCTCAATGAATGTGAGCCCGCCACCTTCCAAGGGAGCCCATTTCACTGCTAAACAGCTCTTACCATCAGATAGTTCTTCCTGATGTTTAGTCAGAACCTCCTTTTTTTGTAACTTGGATCCGCTAAGTCTTCTCCAGACTAAACCTACCCAACTCCCTCAACCATTCCTCATCCTGGTTGCCCTCCTCTGCAATTGTTCCAGCTTGTCAATAGCCTTCTTAAATTGTGGTGCCCAGAACGGGACACAGTGCTCCAGGTGCGGTCTGACCAAGGCAGGATAGAGTGAGACTATGACTTCACTTGATCGAGACACTGTACCTCTGTTGATGCAGCCTAGAATAGCATTAGCTTATTTGGCAGAGGCTGCACAATATTGTGTTGCATTGGGAACCTGCCCTGGGATCATAGAGTGAAAGGCAGACCAACAACAACAACAACAACAACAACAACATGCAAGTTTTATGCAAATTGGTATCCCCTTTTTTCCTGTTTTTTGATGATGCATTTTGGCAGGTAGATCATATAAGTAGACATTCTGCCCTATTCCCTGGAATTTGTGATTTTTGTGTGTGTGGTGGGAGCCTGATAAAGGAGTCGTTGATTATTTTTGCATGTTGCACTCAAGGAAATGCCACTGGGAGACTTTTGCAGTAGTTTTGAGCCGAAGTTCATTCTTGGGTATGGTCCAGATAGGCAGAACATATCCAAAGTCAAGGTGAAGAGCAGCTACCTTGGGTATTTTTAGAACACCTCCCCCACCAGTAGTTCAGACACACTACTTGAAAACTTACTATTTAGATATACTTTTAAGATTATTTTATGGAGAATTGTGTGTGGATATAGAATCATAGAATTGCAGAGTTGGGAGGTACCCTGAGGATCATTTAGTCCAACTCCCTGCAATGCAGAAATATGCAGCTGCCCCATATGGGGATCGAACCTGCAACCTTGGCATTATCAGCACCACAATGATATCTAACCAACTGAGCTATAATTGTCCTTACTGGGAAATAGGTCCTGTTGAAGTCTTATTACATGGTTATGGTTAGTAAGTCCAGAATTCTATAACAGAAATTATATGTTCCAGTTTTGAAGTATCAAAACAGCTATTTTTTGTGTTTCTTTCTGTTACTCTTTTCATTTTTAAAGAAAGTGACAAAATTTATTTTTGCCGGGACTAGCACTGGCAGTTTTAATATCTTGGAGATTCTTTGTGATCTTGATAAATGCTTATTAGTCATACTATATAATACATAAACAGGCGAAGTCACATTTGAATTGTAAGTACTTTTGTTTCCCCAGCAACACCACAGCGAATACATTTTTGGCCTGAAGATGAAAAATGGCCTCTTCAGGAGCAAAAAAACCTTCCAGCCTTGAAACCGCCTCCCACCAACAGACTAAAACTGATCTATCTATGTGACTCATTCCGAGGGATTGTTTGACAGGGGCATAAACATATACTGGAAGCCAACCTTTCAGCTGGGACTTTAGTTAATATCCCTCCAAATTATAGTTTGAATCTTTAATACGTGTAGTTGATGGTGGCTTTAATTTTATGCCTTATTTGAATAATGATACTTTTAGCTTCTGAGGCTCTATATCATTTTGGATATTGGCTTACTAATGACTTTGAAAGAAACAAGCTGGTGTTTGGGTGAGTTTTATTGTATATAAAAACTCAACTTTTATAGGACTTGTTTGGTCCTATCTTTGTTAGTTTATGGAAGGCAACACATGGCTTCAAGCTAAAAGGCAAAATAGAAATCCATTATTACAATTTAAACCATCCTTTGTGACAATAAATGTAAAATAAAGTCTCATCAGGAGCACATGCCAAAGTAATATTAGTTTGACTTGCTGACATATGTCTGAAATCTGTACTCTGAAAAATAAATTGCTTCTTATAGAAAATACAAAATCAGCATATAAAAAAGAGCCAAGTAAAAATCTATGAAGCTTGAGCTCAAACTGGAGTGAATATTCATGCTCCACTAAATTGCCACACCATTTAAACTCCTTGCTTCTTTTTCCCCTCTCTCTTTTGAATTACTTTGCACAGGGTTGAGCTTCTTTACAAGATTTCTAAATATATCAATGAACAGATTTACAGCTTACAGCACATACCTATGCAGGTCACCTGAGAAGTAAGCCCTATTAAAAATAGTGAAACATACTCCTAGGTAAGAGAGTATAGGGTTGCAGCCTCCAAAGAAGACGAAGGTTGCAATCCCAACCCCACTTACCTGGGAGTAAGCCCTGTTGAATTCAATAGGACTTGTTTCTGAGCAGACATGTTTAGAATTGCAACCCGATATTAACATCTGTTTTCTCCATAAAATAACATGTTTAGCGAAATGGCAGAAGCTGTGTGAGAGGAAGAAAGAAAACTTCATGTGCTCATTTCTCTTACTACATTATATTTGCCTGGATCTTGATATATGAATTTATGAACATAGTTCTAGGTTTGCCTTTAAAATTCATAAACACGAATAAACAAATAAACAAACAAGGAGCAGAAGTCTAGAAGTGCATTGGTTACCATAACAACACCTGACTGTACATTTTATTCTCACAATGCTCAGAGTTGGTCCAGAAAGATTATCCATGTGATCTATTTTATTTGTTATTTTACAACATTTTTCATTCTTTGTTTTTATGTGCAATGTCTCTTTTTTCAAGTTACATTTTCTACAGATCAGTTTCATTTGTTGAGACATTAGTGTTACATTAGGAAGAAAAGGGGGGAAGAGGTGGAGGGGGGGCTTGGTGAGTGGGGTGGGGTCGGGTGGCAATGCTTCTATTCTACTTAGTGTATGTGTGGGGTTTTGTGTCAGCGTCACTTGTGTAGGTTCTCTTTACTATTCACTTTTATTCCTTTGGTGGTGAGAGAGATTGGGGTGGTCTAGGGTGTGGTTGGTTGTCTTTGATTGGCTGTAGTGAAATTTGTTTTTGTGTGTGAGTGGGGTGTGTGTGTATGTGTGTGTGTGTGTTTGGATCAGGTTAGCCATATTGATTTGAATGCTCTTGGTGGGTTCTTGTCGTTGTCTTGTTGGGCTGTGTATGTGATAAAAGGGAGCCATACTGGGGTGAAGGTGTCTTCTTCTATTTGTCCACATGTCAGTTTCAGTTTATTGGTTAGTTTTTCTAATAAGGCTGTTTCCCATACTATTTGATACCATGCTTACTCCGGACAAGGTGCCCCATGATATTCTTGTAAAGAAGCTGGTAAAATGCGGGCTAGACAATGCTACCATTCAGTGGATTTGTAACTGGCTTACTGACTGAACCCAAAAGGTGCTCATCAATGGCTCCTCCTCATCCTGGAGAGTAGTGACTAGTGGGGTGCCACAGGGTTCTGTCTTGGGCCCAGTCTTATTCAACATCTTTATCAATGACTTGGACGATGGGCTTGAGGGCATCCTGAGAAAGTTTGCAGATGACACCAAATTGGGAGGGGTGGCTAATACCCCAGAGGACAGGATCACACTTCAAAATGACTTTAACAGATTAGACAACTGGGCCAAAGCAAACAAGATAAATTTTAACAAGGAGAAATGTAAAGTACTACACTTGGGCAAAAAAAAGGAAAGGCACAAATACAGGATGGGAGACACCTGGCTTGAGAGCAGTACACGTGAAAAGGATCTAGGAGTTTTGGTAGACCTCAAACTTGACATGAGTCAACGGTGTGATGCAGCAGCTTAAAAAGCCAATGCAATTCTGGGCTGCATCAATAGGAGTATAGCATCTAGATCAAGGGAAGTAATAGTACCACTGTATTCTGCTCTTGTCAGACCTCACCTGGAGCACTGTGTCCTGTTCTGGCACCTCAGTTCAAGAAGGATACTGACAAGCTGGAACGTGTCCAGAAAAGGGCAACCAAAATGGTCAAAGGCCTGGAAATGATGCCTTATGAGGAACAGCTTAGGGAGCTGGGTATGTTTAGCCTGGAGAGGAGAAGGTTAAGGGGTGATATGATAGCCATGTTCAAATATATAAAATGATGTCATATAGAAGAGGGTGAAAGGTTGTTTTCTGCCTGCTCCAGAGATGCGGACACGGAGCAATGGATTCAAACTACAAGAAAGAAGATTCCACCTAAACATTAGGAAGAACTTCCTGACAGTAAGAGCTGTTCGGCAGTGGAATTTGCTGCCAAGAAGTGTGGTGGAGTCTCCTTCTTTGGAGGTCTTTAAGCGTAGGCTTGACAGCCATATGCCAAAAATGCTTTGATGGTGTTTCCTGCTTGGCAGGGGGTTGGACTGGATGGCCCTTGTGGTCTCTTCCAACTCTATGATTCTATGACTTGCAGTAGCTCTCCAGAGATACAGATACAGCTTGCTGGCAGCTATTTGCCTTATCATGGCAGGACTTTTTAAAGGGTCCATGATTGGGAATTGTAATCAGTTATATCCATACTTGGCTTGGGAATATGAAAATGCATCCATGGGTGTGGTAAGAGTACAGCACATGAGGTGATACATGTTTGCATTTGGCCTCATTGATTTTTCTGCATACTTTTGGAAGACACCTAATTACTTTATTTTCCATCTGCCAAGAAACTGTAAAATCTAATTAGGCCTATCTAAATGAAGCCTGTCTAAACTGAAGAACATTGTTTTGTGACAGATGAATTATTCTATATTTACCGTAACTGTGGATAGTATGTTTGTTGCTATTATTATTTGAATTTATATTCTACCCTTTCTCCTGAAGGAAACCTTCCTCCCCCCTCTGGAAAATCTGTTATGCCATTTGAAGTAATTATTTGCCATTCTCCTCAGAGTGATTTTCTACCTTTCCTAATAAACTGTACCATCTTACCTGCCTGAGGTAATTCTCTAAATGCTGGTGATCTTTGTATGCTCAATAAGTCTTACAGTGAACACTCCATCTAATCATGAACCTCTTGTTTTGAAAAAACAACAACCCTGTTGCTCGTTTGTACTAAAATAAAAAAGTGTTGATAAATCCTCTAAAGTTCTGCACATTTTTCTTTTCCTTGTTCTCCACACCGCATTTGTATCCTTTCTTCTAACCTCATGCCTTCGAAATATATTGTCCTTTATAAGGTTCACTAAGCAAAACCCTCCTTGCTCAGGATACAGCCATGTTTTGACATCAGGCAGGTTAATTGGAGGTGGGTTTTATTCATTTCTTTATTATACCTGCACTATGGTTGTCTGAACAAAGTCAGCAATTTTATACAAAAGTAAATTCCTCTTCTTTGATAGTCTTTTAACCCCCTTGAAATGTGGATGCGAAGAGAAGAATGAAATTCTGAAGAGTTTTGGTGTGTTAGGCTTGTATTTTTTTAAAATATATTTCATATACATACATGTTTGTTTGAAGCAAAGAATCCTTGATCTCACTTAATCTGTTCCCTCTAATCGAATTCTCTCCTTCATTATCCATGACCGCATCAAAACACAAACCTTGACCTTTTCAAAATGGAATGTCCTTGTATGCTTTAGACACCACTCACATTTAGTCATCATTAAATCATGACTGGATATCGACACTAGCCTAGCCTAGCAAAATACAATATGAAAGCAATTCCGTTATTCAACGTTAATTTTAATGTTTTCTTTATCTGTGTGAGTGCTGACAAAATTTGTCCATCAGACCTTCTGTGTATCTATAGACATGGATTTCTTCCCACTCCCCATGGAAGCTATAGTTCAGAAAGTTCAGAAAGATCAATAATGATAATATAAACCTATGTTTCTCTTGTTCTTTAACACCTTCAGAGAAGACCTCAAAGTTTTTCATACGGTTTTAAAATATACAGGATAACAGATTTTGAGCAGAGAAAACAAAGGGTTATACAATTACTTCCATATGTGTGTGTATATTGGTGAATGTGATAAATCTTACGATATTTTATATACAATATTCTGACATACACGACATGTATATTAGAACATTTCTCTCTCACACAAACACAAATACACACATCTCATTCTGGGAATTATGAAATGGTAAAGGGAACTGCACAGGTCACATGAGTCTCATTTTTGCCTTTGTTTAGATACAAAAATTACCTTGGTGTAAGTGAATAACTTTTGGCAATGCACTATGATCACCACAATGTTTAGCAACAGTGGTAACTGGTCTAAAAACAGTCATTTAGGAATGACCACAAGTTTTGTTATTTGTAACAACGCAGTCGTACCAAGTGGTCACCTACTATGTACCTGCAAGACATAGCTCTAAACCATTTCAAGGGGCATTTGGCTTTGCTCTCTAGATCAAAATGAACACTTCACAAAGTAGCTACAGCCTGAGTGCCCAGGAAAAAAGTAGAACAAAACACAATAAATACAAAAGTGGAGAGAGAGGTCGGAATGGTTGGACCTTATTTACAACCGACCCTTTAGCTCCTGGCAAAGGTTTTGTCAGAATTTAAGGAGTAACTACAGGAAGAGTCACCTACTGTATAAAACAACAGGAAAGGCAATTCAGAAATTGCTATGACACAATGTTGGCTGGGTTTGAACAGAACAACCAAGCTCTCCTGTGTAACGTGTGACCTGAATTGCCAAATAATTGGCATGTGAACCACCTAAAATTATCAGTATTTTATGGACACTCTGCTTCATTGGCTGTATATGTGCACCAAGGGGATATCACTGAACTTGAAAAGAGAGTAAGTAAGGAGGCCATTGCCAGGAATAAACCACTTTTCTGCCTCTTATCTGTGAAAGAAAAATCAGAGTGTGTGTCACAATGTGTTGACTTTTTTTCTCTTTCCTATAATAAGCGAGGAACAAAAACTTTTCTTTTACAAGACTTATCTGAAATGACAGACAAATTAAGCAAAGATTTACTTGTTTCAAGTGCAAGGCATTGTATACTTCAGTCTTCCTCAAACTCAGCCCTCCAGATGTTTTGAGACTACAATTCCCTGGTCCTGCTAGCTAGGGATCATGGAAGTTGTAGGCCAAAAACATCTGGAGGGCCGAGTTTGAGGAAGCCTGGTATGCTTGGACTTTCTAATTGGCATTGATAAAGCGCAGAGTGCATATGCAGGCCTCCATATGCATGGACACCTGTGTCAAGTACTCACTGACTGCATGGCGTACACCAGAGATCCCACTGGAGGGTAACTGAGTCCTTTCTCTCTCCTGGGCTCTTGCGTCTCTTCTCATTCTTTGCTTATGAAAAGACAATCACACAAGGCACATCACCTTCCTCTTCTCAAAAGTTCTTTATGAACTTCTGACTTGGAAGTTCTCCACATGATTCAGAACCTGGATCCAGGGGCGTAGGAAGATAGGGGCGGTGGGGGCGAGCCGCCCCGAGCGGCGGGCTCCAAGGGGTGCCATCGCAGGCACCTGTCCCGCCCCCAAAACGCACGCCCCGCCCCCGGAATGTGAGTCACACCCCTCCAGGAGGCGCACCCCACCCCCGGAACGCGCCCCACGGCCCTCTGAGAGGCGCGCCACGGCCCTGGAACGCGCGCCTCGCCCCTCCAGGAGGCGCGTCCCGTCCCGCCCCACCCCCGGTGCCAGAGCATGAAGCTCCGCCACTGCCTGGATCTTCCAGGGCTCTAATGATCACATAGGGAGTCTCCATGTGTACAAGAGGCTCCCTGATCCAGCAGTTCATCCCTCAAGTCATGGAGGGTGATGGAGACAGCAATGGGAGAGCAGAATTCAGCCTACTCTTACCTATTCTTGTATTGGTTCTACAAGTGAGTAGAATGCCTGGAGGCAGCTAGAGTTTGCATTCTGTAATCGTTTATCAACCATTTGGTCCAAGTCTACCTGACTCAAGAGGATTCTTCCTGTGGTTCTTGGATTCAATCCAAAATGTCAGTCTTGCCCCCGTAGTCTTACTGAGATAGTCAGCTACATCACTTAAGTAGTAACATTCCACATATTTGTGAGAATCATACATACATTTGTGAGGCAAATAGCTTCCATTCAATTTGTTCAACTGCTCTCACAAAAATAAAAGAGGATTATTTGGCAGCCATAACCCTGATTTTGCTTTGAAGCTGCAATTGTTTACCTGAGGAAAATGCTTGTTAGAATGTTTATGCCTTGTTGAAAGGTGACATATAGCCAGATTTTAAAACAGAAATATGTACTTTGCCACGAAAGGTGACTTTTTACTGTAGATCCAGTTCATTAATTTTCATACAAATTGGGCGGGGGTAATCAGGTTTTGCTATGCTGTGCTGTTTGGGGGGGGGAAGCAGAGGAGGCTAGGCCTGACTACAATGCCACTAATGAGGTGATTCTGCCGGAAAAGATTTTACTGTATAAAATGACAGAGTGAATTTCTGGAATGCTGCCCATTTGTTAGCTTTCAGTTACTTTTCAACACTTTCGTTGCATTTGTTAACAAAAGAAAGTGGTAAATCTCACAAACGTGGTTTTTCTTTCTGTTGGTGAGCAGAACTCAAATCACAAGTCATGCACATCATTTTTCAGCAGTCTCCAGAGACATTCCCTCTATTCTCTAGCTTAACCAGGCCAGATGCCATGTGCTCACACCTGGGGCCTCACTTATCAGCATGCATATGTGATGCCATCTTTCCTCCATCAAACTCACTGTTTGTGTGTTACTTGCCTTCTCTTTTAAAGTGTGCTTTATCTCACTTGAGTGATTTAAATGGGGGCATTTGCATTGGATGTACCTGTCAATTAAGCAACTGTTCTCTGATGGTGAAATGCTAATTATATTGATTATTTTGTGGGATCATGTTGGACATGGGGATAGACATAATTGGCTTTTATTGTTGGCTCCTTTCCAATTGTGTTATTTCTTTGCAGAATTTAAACCCATTCAATTATAGCACAGGATTTACCATCACTTCTGTTCACAAGTGAAGGTTTGTCCAACATCTACTTCAAACACTCAAATCCTACCCACCTCTGTCCAGATAAATAAGTGGTTGAGTCATCTCCCAAATACATAAGTGGAGGAGGCGTCTCCTAAATGCTCACCTTTAATTTATAGAAATGTATGTGGATAATGTTAAGCTAAAAATAATCATCAATTTCAGGTAAAGCTCATAAATTCATAGTTCACACAAAAGACATTACTTGCCCGAAAGAGACAAATGTGGTGAAAGGGGTTGTGGGATTAGGTATTTAGTCCTGCCCCAAGGTTGTATGGTTGCTACAACATGTTTGATTCCATTCTGACACAGGAAGCATCATAGAGGCAATTTAGAGACATAGGTGATCAAGGCTCTAAATCACACAGAGTGATTTAGAAAAGATTCCCCACTTCAGAGGTTTTGTCCCAACACAGTGATGTTCAGAGGAGCCAAACAGCGACCCCTATGGCTGAAAGCAGGTCACCAGCAGGAAACGTTTCAGCTCAGCCTTTGCACTGTTGACTGAACACCCCCTGCTGTGCAGATAATGGAGAAAGCTCGTAAATTGCCAACTCTGTTATGCACTAGGAGCCCAGAATAGCAGCAAATATAATCCGCTTATACGTCAGCGACTGATAAGACTTGTCATCCAGTTCTTCCAAAGTCAATTATAAAGCTCCAAAATGCAGGTCAAAAGAGAGCAGGTCTGGGAAGCATAGCTGCCAAGTTATCCCTTTTTTTAAGGGATTATCCCTTATGCTGAATAGGCTTCCTCGCGAGAAAAGGGAAAACTTGGCAGCTATGCTGGGAAGAGCGAGCCATACCATGGGGACCACCAGTGAAAAGGCCCTGCTCCGTGTAGCTCCTGCCCTGTCCTTTGATAGGGTGCCCACTTGCCCTCCTTCTTGACATGGAATGCTCTCTATTGGAGTCTCCAGGTCCAATATAAAGACAATAAGAAGGGAGAGCAGGGACCTTGAAGTTCCCAACAGCTGTTAATAAAGCAAGCAAGCACACAGGTCACCTTTGTCAAAAGTCGCCTATGTCCTGGCCAGGCCTGCACCCAATCTTGTTTGTTCTCAGTAACCAAAATTATATTATCAATATATACAAGCAGAAAAGTTGTTTTCCTTCATTTGCAAGGCATCGTACAAAACAAAGTGGCACTAATAAAGAAAAGTTCCAGGGTGGCAACAGAAAGCAAACTAAAAATGCAATATCAAGTTATAGGAAAACTGGTGCTATTAACAGTAACCCTTCTAGTTGGTTAATTGATTTGGCAACGTCCATGCACATGACGTCTGATGCTAATCCCCCCCCAAAAAAGAGTTAAATAATAACTAATCAGAGGCAGCTACAGTTGCAAATGGCAACAAAATATCTATGAAAGGAAGAGGAGCAGGTTTGCTCAAGTGTGTTGCAGGTAGAAATACTGTGGCTGCAGAACAAATCACCTGTCAGGAGAGCTATGAGATTCAGGTGAGGGTCATATGCCTTGTCAATCCCAGCAGGTATATAACAGGCTTGTAGCCTGCCCATGCCTTATTTTAAGAATAACATTAAAAACTTCATTTTCCTAAGAAATAATACTTATTCCATAAAATGTTAGAATCAGTGCCCGGGTCACTGCTTAAATTTAGGGATATAACACACAACATATTTTTAACTGCAGGTAAAAATAGGTTTTTATGGTACTGTGTTTCAAAATAGTACCCATTATTTCTATGGGCTGAAAAATCTACAAAAGTACTAGAAATATTGAATTACCACTCTGGTTTGAAGTGCATGTCACACTGGCCTTCTTGCATATTTAAAGACGAAAATCCATGTAAAGAAAATGATGTTTTCATAAGCATGTGAAGCAAACAGTCCCATATTAAAGAAATAACCATGATAACTTTTCTGTAAAACTACTTTCCATGAATTAATATAGTGAAGAAAGTGAGTCTCCAAAGGCCTGATTCCCGGCATCTAGAACTTAAGTGCACTTTGTCTTCCTTTGCAATTATTTCTGAGATGTAAAGTGTTCTGTATTCTGATAGCCACAGGGAAAACAAGATGAAAATGACCTTTAAACAAACAACCCTTGTGTAGTTTTCATATCAGTCTTCAATAATGCATCTCCTTTTCGAATAAACGTTTAAAGATTCTTTCCCATACATGATTGAAGAAAGTCAATAATATGTTTTATGGTGGGGGTGGGTTTAAGCAACATTTTAAAAGGTATTTCTTGACAAGTTCTAAATGTATTTGGAGTATATAATCTGAAGTGCCATAGCAATAAGACCAAAGTGAATTAAACCAAAATAGGAATAATTTAGATTAAAACATAGTGACAAGACTGCATTTTTCTTTCCCACAAGTGACCTCAACATTACTCAAAAGCAGCTCCCCCCAAGATTGTGAATGCCGTTATGTGTTCTGTTATTCAGACTGAAAGTTTGCTTTGAATTTGTGCTGGTCAAAAACAAATGTGCATTTTGCACAATCTTTTATTTAAGTCTGGTATTTTTATGAACTCACTTAAACAAATGCTAGAGAGCTTTCTTCAATGGTATCATCAGTGAACAAATTCTTTAGGGGCAGAAATAGCTTTATGAAGGTAGATAATCGGATTTATTTTAACTTAATCTATCTGGGGGATATTCACTTATATGTGGCCAAATTGTCTTCATTTTTTAAAAAGCTATTTGTAAAACAAAAGGGAGGAAATCAACTCTGATTCCGAAATGGTATCACATTTTTCTTTTCAATTAATGGCTGAAATGTCAGTTCAGCGGTCTGCATGCTCAATAGCTTCTCATTGCCAGCCTGGATACATGAAGTTCCACAAATTCATGGGGTTAGATTGATGTAATGGCTAGAGTACATCATTTGGATGCTGGAATACTGGTTCACATTCCCCAGTCACTTATGAAGTTTATCAGGTAGCCATCTGTAATGCATTATTCCTCAGCTTGACAGGATGGCTTTGGGCACTTTGGAGAAAGGAAGGAAGTATAACTAGTATCACCTGTTATTTCATATACAGCACCTAGCAATGAACAAACCTCATCTGCATGGCCAACAAATAATACAATTAAATGGCAGTGTAAATATGGGCCCCCTTAATATTGTAAGTACATACTTCATTGCAGAGGAATAATTATATCTACATAATATATCTAACCTTTGAACATATACACAACCATGAGATGGGATGTGTAGGGAAAACAGTTCTTTTACTTGCAGTTCAATAATACATTGCTGACCTCTGGTAGCACTATAAGACACATCATTTACCTGACCGCTGTTGTCTGGTGCCACATATTATCGCAGAACCATGCCCTCATTTTTGGCAAATTTGGTAGGTCCCTCGGTGTTGGGTTCAATCTGGCCAATGGGACGCAGTCCAAATGGACCGAGGGACCTATATATACCCATGCACATGACCCAGAGCTTCCTCTTTTGGTGCGTGCATTTGGAACACCCGCCCACCTCTCCGTACTTTTAGGGCTTTGTTGCGCTTGACCTTGCTATGCCACCGTGTGTTATCTGTCGTTGGGACAGGGGCATGGCAGGAATTTCCCTCACTTGGCTGATTGGCTGGTGCCATTTGGGTTTCGCCTGCTGCATAGCAAATCATCACAACTTGTAAGGTTGCAGATAGGCAGTGGTTCAGGTGATAGGGATGGGAGAACGCTCTCTCCATCCCTACATGAAGGGTATTCCGTTAAAGGAATCCAGGGACTCAAGTGGTTTGGTCAACCCCTGAAAGGAGGTTGTGCCCATGCCTGAGTCCAGATGGACATCTGAGTGTGGACATAGCCTGTTCCCAGCTTTTTGCCTATCCAGGTTTTCACCCTTGGCTGACCTATGTTGGTGCCCTGGGTCAGCGCTACCTGCAAGGGTGCAGGGAGCTAGTCGAACCAGAGCCTATGCAACCACTCACTTTCTGTAATCAATAAAGTTGTGGCTTAAATTCTGCCAAAAACCAAACCAAAATTTGAGTCAAGTGTGAATCTATTTAAGGGGGAGGTCTATGGGTCTGAACATGCTATAAACTGTCAGCAAGTTAGAAAAATTGGGCTGAATGAACCTTAACTAAGAAACCTGTTGCCTGCATTTGGCTTTCTAAATTCAGTTTCCTGGCCTAGGTTCCCAATCTTACAGTCCGATCACTGAGGACAAGCAGTTAGATTTAACACCTGTAGGACTTTGATTGACATTTGGGCGCTGGCAGTTTGGAGGCATCGTCTTTGTTGTTAAAGAGGGTCAAGAAAGGCAAAAAGCAAATTCACTTACTATGTGGCTCATGGGCTTACAAGGTCCCCCCCCCCTTATACTTTGCTAGTTATGCCTTGAAGCTGCCTACTCTTCAACTATTTGGCTTGCAAAATCAGCAAGCACCTCTTTCAATGTGTCTTCAGTGGAAGGTCTTTGAAGCCTGTGAACCAGCTTGTGAATGTGTAGCTATCTGCACAGGCAGGTGCAATAGAACATCTATCTTTAAATAACCACCTGAAGGCTTAAGAACACTTTCTACCAAACACACTTAGCTAAAATAACCTTTGCTCAAACACATATGTATTTGTAAGATAAAATGCTTTCCCCACACAAATAAATAACTGAAGCACTGTCTACGCAAGCTAGTACCAACTCTGAGGTTTTGCCATGCTTTCCCACATTACACTTCAATTCCAATCCAAGCCTCAGCCACATAGTTGTGAACATGAATGCAAAGCAAAGTTTTGCTTCAGTGTTTTAAACAAAAGTTTGCCTTCTCTGGTAATGGAGGAGATTTTGTTCTATTTTGTTTTTTTGCCTGCATCTTAGGCCTGTAAAAGAACAAGCAGTTCTGTTGTTAAAGCTCTGTGTTTGAAAAACATTTATATTGTCCCATAAAAAGACACAGTGCTTAAATTCTGTGTGCTAGTGTGGTATTTTGTCCTCACACACTTTGCCTTATCCATAATGCCTTGTTTGGTTCACCATGTGTTTTCTCCTAAAAACCTTGGCTGCAAGAAAACCCATGAAACCTAATATATTCACCTCTGGGCTCAGACACAATGGAGACACAATGGACCCAACTTTACAGAGAGGTGTTGATCTGCCTCATTAGAGGTGTGGCACACAATTTTTGCAAGCCAAATAATGGAAGTCACCATCAATGTAAAACTGCCAAAGCCTGGGGGGAGGGGAACTGTTTGGTATAAGAAAATGGTCAGAGTACATACCCCCTGTCCAGTGTCCCATATCTATGAAACGGGGGGGAAATCAGTCCACCCCTTATCTGAAACATTGCTGACAGAGCTGCCATTGCTGATACAGTTTTGTAAAGACATGCCCCCTCTCTTTTCCCTCCCCCCCCCGGCTGCTATTGAGGGACAGCTGTACCTCTTTTGTAGCTCCCAACCACCCTTGCAAAATGCATCAACAACTGAAACTGCAAAATTAGTCTGTGAGTTGCTGGTCCGGCAAGCCAGATGATCAAGCAGTGCAATACATGATGGAGTAGTTTTTATTTCTACATTGTTGTTATTTATTAATCTTCTTCTACATATATAGCTCTCAGTGCCATACAAAATATAATAAAAGTAACTTAAAACACAGTTATACAAGTCACACAAGTCAACAGAATATAAGTGTTAAAAACAATACAAAACGGGCACCTGTGGCAGAGCGCTATTCACCCAGACAGGGATGAACTTCTCAGTACACAAAGGGTCTTCTATTGTTTCCAGAAGACCCAGTTTAAAAGGAAGGAGTGGGAATGTTCTTTCCATTCAATGGAAGATGTAGATTCCCATATGAGAACCCAAGTAAGGAGATGGTATTCAATCTTGCACTAGTGACCGAATGGCAAGAGACAATAAACCTTTCCCAGCATTCTACTTCTATAGCTACTTAGTGCACAAGGGGAGAGGGTGAGGATGGACATGCTAAGTCCCCTGCTCCACATCAGCATCTCTATCTTCTTCTATGACTTGAAGGGATAACTTCACCAGAGAGTTTTCTCTACAGTGTAAGTGTAAGCTCCTTTGGAAAACTAGGACTCTACTTTCTGTGGGAGAGAAAGAAAAGGTTCCTTGTTGCAGAAATTATCCCTCAAAGTGTTGGAGACAATAATAGGGAGGGTGAAGCTAGCATCCTTGCCCTCACCATCTCCCCTTGCATGTTGAGCAAAAACATGCCGAATCCTTGAACAACACTATTGCAACAAATTATATATATTTTTATAGCTCCAAGCATCTAAAAGATGCAGTCTGCAAATAGTAGTTGTTTTCATGAAGCCAATTAGATTTACTACAAAACAACTGACTTGAATTATAGTAAACTTTACCTCTTCATTTTTATTTTTTGCCTCTAAGTGCTTCCAGATAGGTGTTGAATTTATTTTGGGGTGGTTGCTTCTCATGCATGCATCTTTAAATTAAAAAATGGAAGTGTCTTCACAGTGCTGTTTGCATCAAATCCAGCCCAATCCCTCTGCCCCCCCCATTTTACCTGCATTTACCATTTCCAAGGAAAATGTCCTAAGTAAAAAAAAAAAAAAAAAAGTCAACGACCCATTTCCAAAGCACTTGGGGAAAAGAAAAAAAAGGGGGGGGGGAACCAGGGCTTCTTTTGAAATTATTAACTGAGATGCTACCAAAAGCAATGCATCTCATTCACATACAAATTTAACACTAGATCAATGCTAGTTTTGTAATATTTGCCTCATGTTTTTAAGCAAATAATATTTTGTTAAAAGATAAGCCTACTTCTTAGCAGTATTGCTGATACTCAGAGAGATGAAAATCTATTCCTTTTTCAGATAAATCTAAATGTATTATAGGAGCATGATTTAGATGGTTAGGCCATTTTTCATTCTGTCCAAGAGATGAAATTTAAGATGTTAATAGTTTGGAAAACATCATTTGAAGAGCATACGCCTTTAATCACTTCTGAGCTTGGCTCGAATGTATGGAATTTTAGATGAAAAGCATGTCTGTTTTCTTCTGGAAGATCTATTTTTGGTTTGGCCTCCCCTTCCCCCTATATCTGTCATACAGGAAATCTGATTTGTGCTTAAGTCCTGGATTCACTGATTTATTTATGCTATTCTCCAGATTTGTGGACATATGTCATCAATACTCATCTTCTTCAACTGTCATAGGCTTATAGAAAGTGCTTTATGGCTGACTATTAGCATGGTACTTTCTTGTGGGAGTCACTACTGTTCCACAGTATTAGCCTATTTTTTCTTGGGAAGATGTTTACTGACAATAAAAGAAATCATATTATCCTTTTAAACATTTATTGTAATATTGATGGGAGAGGATAGTTAGACAATTTCAGATAAGATCAGGAACAAAGCAGTGGTCACCTAAATGCTAATGAAATTAAACATAGATATTAACATTATTGTTGTCTACCTGCCTGCTGCTGAGCATCACACAGTTGCAACCAGAAAGTTAAACATGTTTTCAATCCCTGCTTTCTCTAGTGTGTATTATGGATTAATACAATGCTTCATGGCTCACCTGCATTAGCTTTTTACATCAGTGTCACTCAGGGACAGTGAGATAGGAAGAAGTGAAGACATACTGTATATGTTAAAAGTGACCGCTCCCCACATCAAACGGGGGGTGACTTTTGTGCGGTCGCGCACAGCCCCCTGGATCCCAGAGCGGCCCCTGGTAGTTCGGACTGGCATCCTCCCCAGGCTGAATACCTGGGGTCTCCGCCTACCTCAGCCAATCGGCCAATCCTGCCTGGGGAGGCATAGCCAGGGGATTGGCCAGGTAAGGGGAGGGATCATCCAGCACACACAACAGAAGGTGAATCTTACCTGGGAAGCAGCAGTCAGCTCCAGAGCTTCTCCCACCCTCCATACCCTCATTTAAGTCTTATTTTGCAGGTTAACCTATCTTTTCCACAGGTACGCAGGCGCTGCTACGTCAGGGCTGCTGTTGAAGGGCTTGGAATGAATTTTCCTGCATTGGCAGGTTTTGCCTTTCCCATAGCAATATGTCACAACTTTGGCAGTTGCAGGCCTTGGGCAGAATCCTAGTCTATCTTCCTAAATGGGGGGGGGAGTGGAGTTGTGTCCCATCCCCCTTTTGCAGCGGCGATACCAGGGTTCCCCGCTAAAGGGGTCTTGAGGGGAGTCATTATTCCGCTTGGGGGTTGCCTGGGGTTTGGAGGACTCTACCTGTCCACGTAATATAAACTTAAGCCCCTTCCTATTGATGTGCTTTGTATTTCTTCACACACATTCATGATAATATTAAAACCCAAATAGATTGGCATGAACCTATGAAACTAAAAACATAGGAGAAATAAATTATCCATTCATTCATTTGATTTGTATGCTACTTTTCCACTCACACAAAATCCTGCTGAAAGCGGCTTACAACAAATAAACAGGGACACATTTCAAACAGACACATGTTGGCATCCATCTGTGCCAAGAAATAATGGAGTGCACCTCCAGGGGTGAAGTCAAACTGCTGTGTTAGCAGCACCAAAGGGACTCCCCAGGGCATAAGCCTGGCCAATGTGTAGGGAAATTCTGGGCTGTCCAGACAACAAGACCCTCCCTCTCGGCCTCACTGATGTGGTTCAAAGGAAAGCAGAGCAATATGCTTGGTACCAGCTTGGCTGCGGGAGTTGCCAGGAGGGGGTGTACAAGGCCAACAGTCTTAGGGAATTGACTCCCGATTTGTGTGGAGTGTACTCCTTAGCCTTTTCTTCTTCTGAAGCTATCCCACAAGGCAGAGGAGATTCAAGATCAGAGCTTTCCTTCTCCTAGATGGGCTACTTTCCCAGGTTGATGAGTCCCACCTGCCCCTCACTTCCTTTTACAGCACATGCAGAAACCAGCTTCTTAACTGTTGGACCCACTATTAGTCTTGTCTGCTCAACCCTCCAGATCCCATCTTCACATGCAGGGCTCACTGAGGGTTTGAGACCATCTGCTACCCTCACCTGGTTTAGTTGGCCAATCAAAGCTGTTTCCAGGGATGTGGCAGCTTTCACATGCTGACAGCTTCTAGGAGCCACAGGTAAGAGTAGGATGCAGGGTGGGGACCAAAGGTGAACAAACTTCCCCAGAAGGAACATGGTGTGTCCCCCACCAGAGATACCACCCTTCCACTAGCAGCCCATACATCACAACTGCAAAACAATTGCATAATAGCATAGAAACTTTTTCATAATATAGCAAAACAATAACAATTTCATAACACAGCAATAAACAATAGCAAATATAGTAACATACAAAAGACCACCTTCCAATACAGTACTATAAATATAGCAACATGCAGAATTCAAAAGCAAAAACAGCCCCCCTCCTGCAGCCACTTGCAAAGTTTCCAAGGGCAAAGGTTGGGGTAGCTGGAAACACCCCTCCCATGCTGTTAAAATCTTACAATGCATTCAAGTAATATTAATTATCTCAAAATAAAACTACACTCGTAGGTCTTTATAACAGGCCCATAAATCAGCAAGAAAAGCTAATCCAATGAGGTATCCAATAAATCTTTGATGGAGGAAATAAATCCAAAGCAAGTTGTTAAAATTAATTTTCGCCATCGACACCGAAAAACTGTATAACACAGAGAGGAGGAGGGAAACAATATATATTTATTCAATGTTTTTGACCCAGGTTGGTAACAATGTCAAACAGAAATGTTATTGTGGCAACTACAGTTTTCATCTAGGATGAAGCTTTTCTCTGAGAATTTTTAGACATGTAGCAGAAAGACCCATTTCTCTAGAGATGGCACCAACTGGAAAGATCTCTCTACCAACAGACAGGCTGAGGCAAGCCCTCAGTCCTAAGAGATAGTCGGGTAAAACTGCCTCACACACAGTACAGCAAGGAGAAAATGGAGCTCTCACATAAAGACAATGTCATTTTCTCTAGAACTATGACACAAAGGACAGAGGTCTGTGCAGTGCTATTTTTCTAGAAAAAGAGGTGCCTGACTCACCATGAATGCCTCCCTTGTTCTCTTATAATGGCAATGGCACCCATCTAAGAGGTGCCGGAACTGAGTTTTGGTGAGTTTTGGCTGAAAAAAAAAGCCCTGGGTCTATGAGAATTAAAGGTGAAAGAACTCAATCGATTTTCCCAAAAGGAGTTTCTTTCCTCTGCATAGCAGCAATAACCAGAGAATGTTTCTAGTTAGCTTTTGTTTTCTTCCTTAGGCTTTATGTGTCTGAAAAAACTGGAGCCTGAGTCAGATGTTTCCTAAACATTCACTCACTAGTTTGACTATTAAGGGGAGGAGCAGAGACAGTGATGGATGAATTTGGCAACTTTATTTACTCTGAGTTTCTCATTTTTCAAATTTCAAATTAGATTATTATTTACTTTCCACCTCAGCTTGCATTTTTTAAATCTAAAGGTCCTCATGAAAATTTGTTAGCATTTAAGTGTGCATTTTTGGTAACATACACATTTTTGTATGCAATTATCTGTTTATCCCTCCCAGATCTATAATTCCCAGGAACTTTAACAAATTGCAATTCCAGGATTGTCCCAGGGACAGGATGTATAAGTGAGTTAAATATATGTTGTGTATGCAGCCTTATTGTCCATTGCAATTACTTTGTTTAGGGGAAAAATACAGTACCACATAAGGATATGCTTAGATTACATTACATTAAATCTGCCCAACATATGGAGAGTGTCATTTAATTTCTCATTTCCTTTATTATTAACAATTCAAGTGGGGTTGTTATACTGTGTGAAATCATTTTATTGCTTTCAAAAGGCTTTGGAATAAAAAACAAAATCTTTTTTTTAGTGTATCACGCAAGCATGTCATAAATAAAATAAAATAATCATCCCCATTAATTCATAGTGTTCAAAATGATCAAACACACACTGGGGACCTTTGCCCTTTTTTCACCAAGTTCAGCTAAAGGTCGACATAATTCTTATTCTAGTAAGGAATACTCAGAAATTGACTGAATAATGGTGCTGTTCAAGAAAGCAAATTAAATCAGAAATGCTTTCCCCTAAACGTTAGCTCTTTAATTTCCTTAATCAGAAGCCAGTACACAGGAAGAAATTCCCAGGTCACTTAGCTATACATGAGATGTAGTGCTTGCTGAAAGGGCCCTGCAAGGGACATGCAAAATGTGGCACCACAGAGACTGTGCTGCCAAGTATCAAAGAGAAAAGTCTTGTTTTCAATGTTTTGGTTAGGAAATAAGTGAGTTATCTAAAGCTTCCTCTTGGAAATTAATTGAATTACTGTAAGATGTGAAACACATTGTATAATATCTGTGACATTTAGTCAGGCATAGCTCATTTGTTATCATCTTCAAAGTAGCTACTCACAGTTGTTGTTGTTGTTGTTGTTGTTAATATTTGCACTGCTGAAGATTTTGGGCTGATTAACACCCAATTCATAGGCCATCATCTTAATGAAGGAACGTCTACAATTAAACTCCTGCCACCTATATAGGTCTATCAAACCACAGCGAAAGTTTCTTTCTTCTTCTTTCAACTAGCATTGGTGACAGTGGGTGCTCTAAGGTTTTTCAGGGGTCAGGAAAATCCAAAAACAGTCTAAGCAAAGTATGGTTCTACTGAAATACAGCAGATGCTTCTTGCCAGGCTAATAGGCTAATGATTGAAGTAGGATGAAAATGTTTCTTTTTCTAGAAGAGTGCTATTTATTTGAAATGTGACTGGGAGCGGCCGCCGAGACCACATAACACCAGTCTTGAAAGATCTACATTGGCTCCCAGTACGTTTCCAAGCACAATTCAAAGTGTTGGTGCTGACCTTTAAAGCCCTAAATGGCCTCGGTCCAGTATACCTGAAGGAGCGTCTCCACCTCCATCATTCTGCCCGGACACTGAGGTCCAGCACCGAGGGCCTTCTGGTGGTTCCCTCGTTGCGAGAAGCCAAGTTGCAGGAAACTAGGCAGAGGGCGTTCTCGGTGGTGGCGCCTGCCCTGTGGAACGCCCTCCCAACTGATGTCAAAGAGGAAAACAACTACCAGACTTTTAGAAGACATCTGAAGGCAGCCCTGTTCAGGGAGGCTTTTAATGTTTAATAGATTATTGTGTTTTATTTTTCTGTTGGAAGCCGCCCAGAGTGGCTGGGGAAACCCAGCCAGATGGGCAGGGTATAAATAATAAATTATTATTAATTATTATTATTATTATGAAAGGCTGTCCAAGGAGAGTTCTCTTTGTATGCCTCTTCTGTGTGGCGGGCTTTGGGCTTTCAAATTTCAGTGGCACCCTTTGAGGCACTGAAATTCAGACCTCGACCCCCACCTCTCGCCTTCCATTTTAATTAATTGTTGTAGCATCCCATGCAGTCACATTCCCCATAATCCACCTCGGAGACCTGTCTAATGTAACCTTAAGAATCGAGGGCGGGGAGCTTGAAGGTGCTCATCAACATTTAGCACCTGGGCAGCAAACTAAGAAGGCACACAGATCATCAACTATGTTGAGAAGTATTGTCATTCTAATAGAAGTTTTATAACCTTTCCTCACACATGAAGAAGGGGTAAAGGAGAGCATCTCTGAATGAGTCTCACAATGGCTTAGTCCAGGGGTCAGCAAACTTTTTCAGCAGGGGGCCAGTCCACTGTCCCTCAGACCTTGTGGGGGGCCGGACTATATTTTGGGGGGGGGAAATGAACGAATTCCTATGCCCCACAAATAACCCAGAGATGCATTTTAAATCAAAGGACACATTCTACTCATGTAAAAATACCAGACAGACCCCACAAATAACCCAGAGATGCATTTTAAATAAAAGGACACATTCTACTCATGTAAAAATACCAGGCAGACCCCACAAATAACCCAGAGATGCATTTTAAATAAAAGGACACATTCTACTCATGTAAAAACACGCTGATTCCTGGACCGTCCGCGGGCCAGATTTAGAAGGTGTTTGGGCCGCATCCGGCCCCCGGGCCTTAGTTTGGGGACCCTGGCTTAGTCTGTATGTAAGACTAGGCCAAATCATGGTTTAGTGCAAACATGGGAATGTGCATGTCCCCAGATAGATTTGCTCCTCTTTGCTCCTCTTCTGGTCTCGCTGGTACTGCACTGCTGTGAGCTAAACCATGAGCTAAACCATACATCAGCTCAGTTTGGGCTTGTGATTTTTCTGCTACAACCACAAGCTGTAAATTTTAATTAGGGCCTACTCATTTTTAAAGCTGTTTTTTATTTATAATTTTAGTATTTCTTGTAAACCTCTTAGAAGTTTTATTACAATCAAGCAGGCTTTTTTAAAAAAATATGTTAATTGAGATAAAATTAAGCAAAAACAATGGTGAACCGAATCAATGGCATGTTATTTTATCATTTTGTCTGAACTGCATCTCTAGCTCTTCATGGCAATTGGTCCTGTTCTCAGGGCTGGCTCTAGGGGTAGGCTGGGTGGTGCGGGGCGCCAGGCACCCTGCCAGCAGCGGGGTGCCGGAGCGATCTCCGCACCACGGCGCCAGGGCGCCCAACATGCTTGAGACGGCCCTGCCTGTTCTCTGTTAGAACAGTATCTTCTTGAAGGCCGTCCAAGCAGTTTCAATAACTTCCCTTGGCAACTTATTGCAGAATAGCTACTGTTGTAACATAGTTTTATGTAGATACACCACTTTATACATCTGATTAACCTCTTGTTCAGCTACTGCTAATTTGCAAGTATAACATATCTGAAAGCTATCCCCATAGGAAAATCTGGACCAAAACTTTGTGCCACACAGCATGGGCATGCTTTTGGATCGCTTACCAGACTTGTAGTTTTGGGGATGAGATTCAAAAAGTTCCTTTGGGTGTGCCTATAGGATTTCACATGCCCTTGGGGATATTCAAAGCTTATTTCTGTTTGAGCAACAGATTTCTTCATGCCACAAAACTGTTATGAATAGAGCAACAGACTTACGAGCTTACAAGCAATTCCCAAATAATTCACAAGGACCCAACAGGCCTGTTTTATTGAACTGAATGTTAACTAGAAAACAGGAAGTAATCTGCAAAGCTGGATAAGATTTAAAGGAAAGCTATATCCCAGAAGGATAGCAAAACCAGTAACACCATTTAGAAACAGATAAGAAAAAAATGTCCATGGGCCTATTCTGCTTTCACTAATATTAGAAATCGCCCATACAGTTAAAAATATCAAAGAGGTGAGATGAGATACAGAAGACAAAACAACACAACAGTGTGAAAACAAATTACAGTATCTTAGATAAACTTCAAAAGGAATTCAAGAAGTGTTACTGTGCTTACACAGATGTTGTGAATCTGTTTAGATTCTTAGTAACACTGGACCATTTTTTTCCAAAATCAATGAATGCAAAAGCTTTAGTGAGAGCTTCCCTAAGTAAAATGTGAATCTCCCTGTCCTCTGAACTAAAACAATTTAGTCATTTCTTCGATCCTGCTGAAGGATGTGGTGGATCTATGTACTGCACATAGTAGCTTGAAGATGATTTACAATAAGGCCCAGTGGAAACTTTCCCAAATGTTACCATGGCTCCTCACTGTCCTCTATCTAATGCTGCCAGTTTTGAAAGCTGAAGGAGAAAGAGTGTTCTCCAATTTAGCCTTTTATTAAAAATAAGTTTTGCTCCACAAAGCTACAATCAAGACTGTCATCATTATCTGTTCTTCCCATAGAATGAGATCTTCTAAGAGAAATGGTTTTCAATAATCTCCTCTCCAAATTTGCTGACAAGAAAAGCAGAAAAAGAAGACACCTTTTAAACATTCTGAATGTACTTGGTCATTGTGCATATTTTCTTTAACTTTAGTTAAAGTTATAAAATCTTAACATTCTAATGTCAAACATAGTGTTTTGTTTTTAAAAGAGTATTATATGCATACTTACTTTTTCCAGCTGAGGCATAAAATTACACTGACACAAGGTGCTATGAAAAAGAGGAGGTGGGAAGAGGCCTCAAATGAGCCTTCTGCCCTGGGCTTCTCTGTATCTGTTCCTCTCTTTGACATTTCATGCAATTATGCATGAACCGATGGCTTAAGAAAGTTTTTTTTTTAACAGTAGGAAGGGTGGAAGATTATGATATGACCATTGGAGCTGTCAAGGGGTAGAATTTAAGGTGCTGAAATAGGGTTTTTTGTGGGGGAGGGGGGTTAAAACAATTTAATTGTTTTTATTTAGTTTTTTGTATGTTCTGAATTGCCTGGAGCTAGTGTGAAAGGCAAAATGCAGATTGAGTATGTTGAGAAAATGGAACTAAGCTGGCATTATTCCATGTTTGTAACAAGTTTTCACAATTCTGTTTACCCCCTCTTCAAAATGATGCATTTTGGACCACTTATATCTAGCTCCTGTAGAAGATGCAACTAGATGTTTCCATTATGGATGTTGCAAGTGATTTGCAGCGCACTGCACGTAAATCAAACTGAACTTGACACTAGCCTCCAGTAAATACACAAATCCTTAATCTTTCCAGCTTTCTTTAGTTAAATCTTTAACTTTTTCTCTGCCCCTAGTGACGGAAATGAATAATTTGCCTCTTCTTTTTCACATCCTTTCAAATATTTGAAACCTGTCATGCTAGGCTCCTATTTATTCGTCTATATGTCTTTGGAAATCAGCAGCATATACAGTATATTGTGAATCTTGCTTTGGTCTTCAGGTTTGGCCTTGGGGGCTCCCTGAAACTGTATGGGAATTTTCAGAAATCATCTTACCTAGGCTACTATTTGAATGTTCTTTATAGTTCAAACCAAACCAAACAAAAATTCCTTCCAGTAGCACCTTAGAGACCAACTAAGTTTGTCATAGGTATGAGCTTTCGTGTGCATGCACACTTCTTCAGATACACTGAAAAGTCCAAGTTGTGGATAAGTCTGAAATTGGTGTGTGTGTGTGTGTGTGTGTGTGAATGAATGACTATGCAGAAACAAGAGGAGAGATGGAGGACAAATTGGTAATGCATAAGCATCAGCATTTTGAATTACTTTAAGTGGGACAAAATAAGATTTGTTTAGCCTTGATAGAATTTGTGCAGATCTTACTTCAGAGAGCAGGGGGGAGCTAATGTTTCCTAACCATTACCGCATACCCCAATGTTATCACAGTAAGTTCTCTAGCTTGGGTGGGCAATGGATGGTTTGGTGGTATAATCAGTCATCTTCTGACAGGAAATTAGCTGTGCGGGAATTTGTTAGAAAATGAATCAGCCATACACTGACACTTTCTATTTTCCTAAGTATAACATAATTGGTAAGTAGTATCTAATGTCTGTGGTAATATATTAAATAAGAAGCCCATTATATACACAGGATTCCATTTTCTTATTTGAAAGAAGCAGTTTGTAAGCCTAAAAGCACTCATGGCAAACTGGTTACATTGAAAACTTTCTGAAATCTATAGGTCTACTGTAAACATTCTGGGGTGTGCAATACTATGTAAGGACAAATCTATTACCAGGTTCATCAGATATTTGCATTGTGTCTGGGCTCACCAGTGTAGCTGCACTGTGTTACTTTTGGTCCATGGTGCATTATATTATATAGCTGAAGATTGCTTAATTTGTGTTTGCTCCTGAGACATTTCTAGGGGGGAGGGGTGTCCAAGAAGGTCTTTATCACAACTATCCAAAATGTCGTAATAAAATAGCTAGCAAGTTGAATTCTCAAAGCCTTGCTCACAGTTTACAGCACCAACAAGAAGTCACTGCAGGAGTGTAAGAATAACAGGGAGCAGAACATTATGTCCAAAAGGCATCTTGAAAACTGCCATTGATCTGGAAATGTACTTAAAAAAACTTCATCAAAAATTGCAATGGTTGGGATGTATCTGGTAGTTTTAATTATGTGGATCACTGCTTGCCATTTGCAGTGTCTCTTGAATGTGCCAGCTCTACTGACGTCAACCATGTGGTCATGTTTCTTTCTCGGTATGGAAGATTCCTCCTCTGTCAATGAAGAATTCCTTTTTAGCGTGTTTAAATGATTGTTATTGATTGTAAATTTTCAGAAAGGGTATGCTGGATGTGGTTAGTAATGCAGTATTACTGATAATCTTAAATTATCTGGACAGCTGTATTTAGCTGGTTTTAGATTTTATCTGACCATAAGATTATGCAAATGTGAAATTCACTCACCAGGCTTTTGATGGCTATTGCATAGCAGTGGAATGGGACCAGGCCTCCTAGCTCTGTCTCCCAACATCATGCCCTCTACCTGCCTGCCTGCCTCCCTCTGATTCTTGCACATTTGGCAAACCTGAATTGACTCCACCTTTTGCTCTTTGCCAAATGCACGGAGATCAGAGCAGCCAGCTGCACTCACATAGGTTTTTCCACGATTGGGATTACAGCTGGTTCCCTACTTCAGATCTTTGCTGAACATGCAGAGATCAGAGCTAGGTGGACAACTTTAGTGTTTGAAGCAGGCGCCACTCTCATTCACACAGGGTGGTCTATTTGGGTGGGTTTGGGGAAGAAAGAAAAATAAATTTTGCAAGCAGCTGAGCAGGTCTTGCCATTTTTTATTGTTTGTGGTGGAAATGTTCTAATGCATCCCCAAGATAACCTGCTTTTTAAAGGTCTTTGATAAGGGCTCGAATCGCTGTCCCTTTCCCTTCTTCCCTCCAGGAAAAGTAGCTCAGAAATAATTCTTTCTGGTGTGTGTTTGTTCGGCAACATTTTTTTCCTATTAGCACACAGTTCAGATTGAATTTGTTTTGGCTACTTAGAGCAAGCCTGCATTTCCACCAGTACAAATTGAATTGTAAAGAGATAGGTTTCAAGACGTCTGCCAAGGATTAATTCTCCCCTGCAGATATGTAGAAAGATTTATTGTGCACTGGATAGTATAGAACTTTGAACTGGACCAGTTTTGCCTCTTTCTCGTGTCTGCACAGATTATTTGTTTCATTCTCCCTGTTCCATCTTTCACTGTTGCAGTTAAGTAGTCAGTACAGAAAAGCCTATTTCTCAAGCTTGCAATTCAGTATTCTGCAGCACTGCCAAATGCAAGGCCATTGGAGAATGACACTGACATTTTCAAAAGGGGGAAAATAAATAAGGTCAAGAGTAACAGTAGATGAGGGGGATATTTTTCTTTCTTTTTAGGAACAATATAGCAGAAGAGTTTATATTGTCATTTTCAAGATATTTTAAGGCAAGTCCATAGAAGGCATGCAACCCAGCTGAGGGCATTTGTTGTCTTAATGGACTGCTTCTCAATAAGTAGGCTGGGACCCACCATGGGCCTTGGGACATTTCAGGTGGATCTTGGTGTCACAGCTTGCTCAAAGACTTCCCACTTTTCTGTCCCACCCTCTAGATATGTGATAGGCTTTTGGTTGGGCCACTGCCAGCATAAGCAATTCCTTGCATGCTCAGTAAAGGTAGCTGGGAGACAAAACAGTTAAGAGCAGGGTGGTGGTGGGGGGGTTGGGAAAAGAGAAGGAAGATCTTCCTACTCTGAGGAGAATGGGCCAGAGCAGGTGCTGAAGAAGACCTTCTCTGGATCAATAAATTCTGCCTAAGATGGGTTGGCTGCCACAATACCGCCAGAGCAAATGTCTGTACTCAGTTTGAGCTATGGAGCTCGTGGCCACAGGGAAAAGGCTGTGGCAAAACATCTACCAACTTCAAAAGACAAATAATATATCAACAAAAAATGGTACCAGGAAAGTACCAGTCATTACCCTCAACACCATTATGAGACTGGTGTTTCAGTAGTTTCCAGCCATCTCAGATGGGTCCTGGGGGCATAAGGTTTGAGAAACCTCCCCTTAATGAATGTGCAGTTAAGGCTCGTCTACACTTCTGGTTATCATATGCCTAGAAAGCATGGGTCCAAGCAGTTTTCCTCTGGTCCCACCACATTCCCCAGGAAAACCCACTGTTTACCGGACAAATACAGAAAAATCAATTGACGTTTGTTTCGATTCAGTGGTAAACAGTAGGTTTCCCTGGGGGAAAGTAGTGGGACAAGTGGCAGTGTGGACAAGTCCTTAGTTATTGGCAGGGGGACAAGGACAGGGGAATCAGGAATGAAATGCAAGATTCATGAGGGTATAGGGCACAATCTGTCAATACCAGGGTTTTTTTGGAAATCAAAACCAACTGGACAAGGAGTTGGTTTTAATTACCCAATGATGAAAGTATGGTCCCTTGTCTGCACATGCTTAGAGGTATTCCTTACAGCTGGAAGTTGCATAGAAAACCATGCCTGCCTGATGTATGGTACCAGTTGCATGAGGAAGAAACATGGAGGAAGTAGCATGAGGCTGTTCCCCAATGATTATTCAGATTTCCTCCTTCCCCTGGGTCAGCTTACCTACCATCTTCCCTTCTGTAGCTTTTCAGAAATCTTCAGCATTTTTTCTTCTTCCCTGTGTGCTCTTGCCATTGATCAATCAAAGCCAACTTCATGTCTAATCACAGCAAAGGAAACAATCTGTCATTCAGCAAACAACAGGAAGTTTTAAAATATTTATTACATAGTGAGATTTTCCATTTACTTGCTTGTGAAAAGGGGGAAAATAAGGGCTGTGTATATAATGAAGCATTTTGCAATTCTATCCTCTCAGATATTCAGCTTTAAATGTCAATCAAGTATGTACTTTTCAGATGCATGTAATTGATGTCTTAACTTGTATTTCTTTTTATACTGCATGATATGGTCCAGGAATTTAAAATGTATTTAGATAACCTAGGATGCCCCCCACACGCACACACAAGCTGGAGACAACAGATTGATTAAAAAGCATGGTTCAGCATTCAACCTCTGGATTAAAGTTCTAGTAAAAGAAGAAGAATAGCTTTCATTCAACACAGTCATAAACTGTGTATAGTCTTCTTAAGACTATAACACACACACACACACACACACACACACACACACACACACACACAAAGTATCTCATAGCCTGATAACTACAGTATGTTTTGTTCTGCTTGGATGGGAGAATTCTACCCAATAATTGAGGAAACCAGTGTTGTGTGAGAATAAATTATCTCACCCAGTCAATATTATACTTGCTGAAATTCTGGTCATCTTAACTGGAATTAATTGTTTCATTAGTGTGGCCACTTTTTCAGTAACCTTACTAACTGAAATGGAAGTGTCACTGGACTACTTCATTTTTTACATCGTCATGAGTAAACCAGGGATAGCCAAATGGTGCCTTCCAAACGTTTTTGCAATGATGCTCTTCCTAGCATCATCTGCTAAGAATGATGGCAGCTGTATTCTAACAACATCTGGAGGGCATTCCATTAGCTGCCCCTGCCTTTAGTTATGTCTGACATTCCAGGGCATAAAGGCAAATACAACTAAACCACAGCAGGGATTTGAGACCTTCAGCAAAGTTCCATCTCGCAGTATCACCATCCTCTCAGGAATACTGGATGAGGATGCAAGAGAAGGCCTTCTTCCAGACTTTAGAACTCCCTCCGTAGAGAAGCTAAACTGGTTTCCTCCTTGCTGTCATTCCACTTGCAGGTGAAGACTTACTTTCTCCAATAGGCATTTGGGAATCGGTTGTTTTTAATGAAAGGGCTGGTGCCATGCTGTTTTTATTGTAGTTGTTTGTATACTTTGAACAGATTTTATATATTTCTATAGTTTCAATGCTGACAATGTTTAATGGTATTTTCATGATTGGTTTTTCTATGTTTTTAGTGGTTCTTGTTTTTATCTGTAAGCTGCCTTGAGTCCTATCAGGGGAAAAGGTGGCATATAAAGATACAGAAAACAACAACAACAACAACAACAACAACAACAACAACTCCTGTAGTAGACAAGAGCCTCAACGATAAATTCAGAGACCAAATATGAATCCTAGTCCAGTTCAACGTTATGATGCTGTGTAATACCAGGTAGTGGTCACAGGTAATTAATTCAAATAGTGCAACTAATCTACCTCACAACCTACCTTGTTTTGATGATAAAATGGAAGGTAGGAGAATCCTCTATGCCAGTTTGAGATCCTTGGAGGAAAGAAGTAATATAAATGTAGAGGCAGTACAACGCTACTACAGTATCACCCCATGGGAAATATTTTGTGCTACAAGTACTGTATATCTTCCATAATTTAAGATGTAATGGTGTGAGAACATATTCAAACCATTTCTGGGATATATATATATATGATTTTTGATCTTCAGTCAGTCTATGTATTAAAAATCATAATCAGGCTAGGTCATTAAGTATCATTTATCCTGCTTTACAAAACTCTTCGGTAGGAAAAAAATGGTATATAGACTCTCCCATTTTAGAAAGAGTAAAAACTCTACTTAGTTTTGCTTCCCTGCATCTCAAGAACTCCAGCATTTACCCCCTCCCATTTGAACTTGAATAAATTACATTTCCTTATATGAGTCATAATGTAGAGTATACTGTATACTGTATTTTTATAATAAATTGGGAAGGGGAAAGGATGACACATTGTGCTTTCACAACCCTTTGTTTTTCTCTCTCTTACTCTTTTTGTCTTGAAACCTGAGCTGTAGAACTTCAAACTTCTACAAGCAGATTGAAGTGGGAATTTGTCTGGAGGGAACCTGGCACAAGGGTTTTAATGGCAATAAAACAGGACTGCAATGTTCTTGAAAGTTTTAGTCTTCAGAAAAGAATCTGTATACTTTTTATAAAGTGAAGAAATTCTGAGACAGGTGAGAAGCCCTGGATTTAGTCTGTTCTCCTTCACTCTCCCTGATAGCAGCTTTGTGACCAGTGTGAGGAAAGGGGAGGTTTTGTTTTGCTTTGCTTTTGTATCATCATTGTAGAGATAACCCCATAAAAAGATAATTCTATAAATCATATTATTGGGGGTTTGGGTGTTGGGGTAAGGTGTATCCTGAGCCCCTTCTAATTCTTTGACCCAACAAGCATTCCATTGCTGGAATAGCAAGCAAGTTTCTGGGTAATGATCTAAGAATGGGTCATTAAGATAATGAAGGAAGTGGGTCTGTGCCAAAGAGAAAATGAGTGGGTCCTGCTCCCTCATCTGCCTGTTAGTTATAAGACAACAGCTAAAGTTCAGGTGTGAGAGCTGGAAGCAGGAGGAAGCAGGCAGAAGCCAGAGAGTGAGAGCCATGCCTAATTTCTGCAGGAATCCAAGGCTGTGGCCATGGGAAAAGCAAGAGCTTCTTGGGCTATTAATGCTGTGAGCCCCTCCATCATAGGATCAGGTTGTAAAGATGTGTAAATAAACAACATATCATAGAGACACCACAGTCTCTGCTATCCGAGTAAACTGAATCCCGGAAAAGTGCCTGGAATCCCTGGAAAGCATGGGAGTTGTAGACCAAAACATCGGGAGGGCCTCAGGTTGGGGATGCCTGGCCACATATATCTAGGGGGGGGCAATGCTGTGCACCTCTGCAAATTAGGAAAGCAAAATACAAAAGCTGTTTGTTTGTTTTTTCATTTGCCCATAATGAAAGTCGGTAATTTGACTTTGCCCTGCACAAATGCAATTTGAATCTTCCTTGAAATGGGAAGCAAAAGAGAACTTGACGTCCAAGCTGCTGCTTCCTCAGAGAAGTGACATCTCATCTCATTTGGTTGCTTTAAGAAGTCTATAACAGTAATTACCAATAGACCAGGTAGGCAAAAAGCACTTTGCTGATTCCTCCTGGAAAGAGTGATGGGGTGTGATAAAACATCCATATGAACTGCAGCGATTAGCAGATAGATTTTGCTTTCCCCACATTAATGTAGAGATGTGCTGTAGGGTGTTTGGAAGAGACAATTTATTAAAATTGCATCTCCATTCTCTCTGAACTTCTGTTTAGTATGTCAGTGCCACTTTGCTGGAAGAGAAAATTGCACTATGTCTTTTAATACAACCTGGAATTCAGAATGTGCATGCCATTTCAAAAACTTAATAGAGGGCTTAGTTTACCTCACTGATATGTGATTCACAATTATGTATTATATTAGAAGTACTTATCTGTTTATATGAGGTCTGTCCTGACTTGTCACACTGCTTTTTTTGGAAAAAAAATTATACTTATTTCCCCTTGATTAGCTTGGAATTAGAGTAGATGCTGAGTTATTACATCTGCTAATAACTTGTATGAATATATTCATTTCATATTGCTGTGTGTTTGCGGTGTTGATCTTTCTCAATAAAAGAGAGAATAAATCACAGTTGAGAATAAGCACATTTATTTCACCAGGCTGATTATTCCTGCAAATCATTGCCTTGCATATGACTTGTAAGTGCCTTAGGAAGACGGAGCTAAAGAGCAGACCATGAAGTTGTAAGAGAAATAAAGGGCCCTCCAATAAACCAATAATTAGAAGCACACTTGAATTATAAATAAATAAAATTAAATAAATAAAAACTTAGTGGAAAAGCATAGGTTTTTTTGCATTACCTAATAAAATCATAATTACATAGATTTTTATCCCAGTTTCATATTCCATTATCTATGTTGTTTTCTAACATTTCCATGTTTTACAATGTTGCTTAATCAATGCCTTCTTTGGCTTTCAGACATCTTTATTCCTTCTTACTATTTTCCAATTACTGTATTGGTCGCTGAGTATAAATGGTGTAGCTCTGTGCTATTGGTGTTCTCAATTATGTTCATTTGCCAATGATTTCATCTATTTTTCAGCTGATGCATATGAATGGCAAGGACACTCCGAGTGATTCAAGGCAAGGACACTCAAAGAAAAAATAAACCTATTCTGCTGACTGAACATTATTTTGGGACACTCCTTCAGTCTCTCTCATCCTTGTGCAATGATGTTTCTACCATTTTCTTCCTCGACTTTTCATTCTTCTCCCATTGCTCATGAGGGTACTCCATTGCCAGTTGCCAGGATAGGCTAGTCCCATGAGGACAATACAGTGGTACCTTGGTTTACTATCTTAATCCGTTCCAGAAGTCAGTTCTTAAACCAAAACTGTTCTTAAACCAAGGCATGCTTTCCCTATTGAGGCCTCCCACTGCCCGTGCCCTTCCACCATTCTGCTTCCGTTCTTAGGCTGAGGTAAAGTTTGCAAACCGGGACACTACTTCCGGTTTTCCGGAGTTTGTAAACTGAATAGTTCGTAAACAGGGTTGTTCTTAAACCAAGGTACCACAATACCATGTCACCGTCAAGAAGGAAGTACATTTATTTTTGCATGGTAAATACGTTACTTTTTCCATATTTTAATGGAATGTGACCCTTCAATATAACACACAATCATTTCCTTTATTAAGGACTAATACTTAGACAAACTTATCATGTGACTTCAAAGATTGTGCATGTGAAGAGTGAAATCTTTCTTCATTTATTGATCCAAATTCTGTACTTATGCTGATCATAAAGCTGTTACACTGTTCATAACGTTAACATTGTGGGACTGATGAATTGGGTGTATTCCTAGAATTGTAGAGTTGGAAAGTAAAGTAAAAGTAAAGTCCCGTCACAGACGATTCTGGGGTTGTCGTGCTCATCTCACTTTACAGGCCAAGGTAGCCAGTGTTTGTCCACAGACAGCTTTCCAGGTCATGTGGCCAGCATGACTAAGCCGCTTCTGGTGCAACAGAACACCGTAACAGAAACCAGAGTGCATGATAAGGCTATTTACCTTCCCACCACAGTGGTACCCATTTATCTACTTGCACTGGCGTGCTTTCAAACTGCTAGGGTGGCAGGAGCTGGACAGAGCAACGGGAGCTCACCCCATCATGCAGATTCGAACCACTGACCTTCTGATCGGCAAGCCCAAGAGGATCAGTGGTTTAGACCACTTCACAATACAATGCAATACAATAACCAGAAAGAGCTGATAAGCTAACAGAGTAGGATGCATGCTGTCTCGTCTTCCCTCCACATACTCACAAATTAACTGCATGTAAAATAGATCTATAGAACTTTGGGGAGGTGCCGAATTGTACTGGTGTTCATTTTCTTAATGGAATCTGCTGTGCATATTTGGGCATGCACAGAGAAGGGAGTTTGTTTATGGAAGATGTGTTGAGGTTAGTGGAGTATGACGAATGAGACTGCTGTAATCATCATAATAATGAGATCAATTTCTAAATAGTTGTTAGGGAATGATGGTCAGGAAGTCTGGTAGCAAAGATACAAATAATATTCTTTAATTGGCTCTCTGGCTGTTTTATATCTGCTGTCCCTTTCTGTTATCAATGATCATGTAACACAGTCAATTGCAATTGCTCTCATGCTCAATTCTATAGTTTTACTGTCCTCTTGTTTGAAAAGGGCACTACATGTTAAATGTTATTAATTTTGTTCACTCTGCACACTGTTTAGAAGGGAAATTTTATCCAACACACTGCTAAGAAGAAGCAAAGTATGTTTTCATCATGGAAAACTCAAGGGTGCTGCTTTGTGGGGCTTGTCGCCGCCCTAAACTGATGGAAATATGCAGTATATACAGTCCCTGCAAGCCATATCTGGTTCTGAAAGTTTACTGATCCCTGCCCCAGATGGGGGTGGTGCTGTGGTCTAAACCACTGAGCCTGTTGGGCTTGCCAATCAGTTAGTTGGTGGTTCAAATCCCCACAACAGGGTGAGCTCCCATTGCTCTCTCCCAGCTCTTGTCAACCTAGCAGTTCTGAAGCACACCAGTACAAGCAGATAAATAGGTACCGCTGGGGAGGGGAGGTAAATGGCACTTCCATGTGCTCTGGTTTCCGTTACGGTGTTCCATTGCACCAGAAGCGGTTTAGTCATGCTGGTCACATGACCTAGAAAGCTGTCTGCGGACAAGCACTGGCTCCCTCGGCCTGAAAGTGAGATGAGTGGTGCACCCCCACAGTCACCTTTGACTGGACTTAACCGTCCAGGGGTCCTTTACCTGTTTTACCTTACTGAACCCTGCTTATTGTAGCAAGTAATTCACAAATACCCCCCTTTTGTAATACCATGTTTATTTAAAAAGAAAAGAAAAAATACCCAAACCCACCATAACAAACCTATAAGCTGTTCCAAAAGGGCTTTTCTGAGAAGGATAGATTCAGCTGCACCATGCAACCTGCACGAGCTGTGTGGAAGGCTTGCCAGGCTCATTGCTCCCCGTTTTTCATATGTTGGACTCCCCGTTCATATATTTCTTTATACTCATTTATTATCTGTTATTTCCTATTCCTGTCTTTTATATATATCCATACACCATCTGCCCTGTGGAAAGGAAGAAGAGAGCAAAGGACACAGGCAAAGACAACATTAGGACATCTTCCATCCACTCTATCCCCTTCCCTGCACAACCATCCAAGGCCAATAGACATAATCTGCCCTTTGGCAAGGAAAGAGAAGAAGGCAGGCAGGCAAAGTCTCCAGTTGGGCTGTACCATCTCTCCCATCATCCTGCCCCAGACACAACTTTTAATTATATATCATGTATTTGTGTTATAATTGTAAATTCACATTGGCAAACTTTTTCTTTATCATAGTCTCCTTAAAAATCACATTCTGTCAAGTTGCTATTACCCCCAGAATTAAAACTATGAATTGGCACTAATGTCTTTTCTTTTTGGGAGTTGTTGTTGTTGACCTCAATCTTTTGTTTCCATTGCGGTTGCTTTCTTATCAGGATTTTTTTTTTTTTGCAATGAGAGACTTGTCTGCTAATGTGTGCTTAAAAGGATTAGCAACTGGGTTGTATGGTTAAGCATCCGAGTCAAAATTTCTCCATGTGTCTGTCTTGAAAACATATGCAAGGCCATGGCATCTCTGTATCTTTTTCCAGCGGTCACTGCCAGCAACAGTCATATGAAATGGAATCTGTCCAACTATTGTGCCATCTGTTAGTCATTACTGTAGAGAAAATTCTCCTGATTGTGCTCCGGAGAACAGTATTGAGAAGCATTTGAAATGCAGCCTGAAAGATCGTCTGGCAAAGCTTCTGCAGGAAAACACACTGAATAGGGATGCAAACCATTCATATTGTATGCATTCAGAATTGCACAAGGAATATACTGCTTTATGAATATACTGAATGTATCACTGCTTCAAATTTATTATCATGCCACAGCAGGCACCATTGTGCAAAGCTGTTTATTTTGCAGAACCAAGGGAGAGTTTGAGTCTTCTTCTTAATATATTTTTCAATGATTCATAGTGCAGTGAAGTAGCAAAGAGGAGTTTTAGAAAAAATTTTCTATCACATTTTTCCTCACTCTGGAACACACCCTCTCATGGGATTATTAGCATTTCAGCTGTCTCATAGGCAGGTTGAGGGCTTAGTAAATGCTAAATTCTGCACATGCTAAAATGCGTAAGTCTAAGTGAAACATGTGCCCAGTTGTGAACCTACACCAGCTTTTCTCAACATACGTTACATATAAATGTGTCCACTAGGAGTGGATACTTTGAGAGTGAATACTTTGCAAACATAAAGATAGATCATTACAGAACATAAGGTAAAGGTAAAGGGACCCCTGACCATTAGGTCCAGTCGTGACCGACTCTGGGGTTGCGCGCTCATCTCGCATTATTGGCCGAGGGAGCCGGCGTATAGCTTCCAGGTCATGTGGCCAGCATGACAAAGCCGCTTCTGGCAAACCAGAGCAGCACATGGAAACGCCGTTTACCTTCCCGCTGTAGCGGTTCCTATTTATCTACTTGCATTTTGACGTGCTTTCGAACTGCTAGGTTGGCAGGAGCTGGGACCGAGCAACGGGAGCTCACCCCGTCACAGGGATTCGAACCGCCGACCTTCTGATCAGCAAGCCCTAGGCTCAGTGGTTTAACCCACAGCGCCACCTGGGTCCCACATATCAGAATACAGCTTCTGTGAGGGAAACGTAAGGCAGGAATCAATTTAATATCAATCCTATATCCTGTTTGTTAGCACTACAGCTCATTCATAATAGCTTGGCCATCACTTCAGATTCCCTCTGTGATATAGAAAAGCTTATAACAGGAACATTGACAACCTGGGGGCAGAGGACTCCTGTGTGTGGTTCTTGACGAGCGTAGGATTCAGATGCTAACATAAGGAAGGGGATGGCTAATTATTTGCAGGATTTGGGAAACAGATTGGAAGTTCTGGAGCAAAAGATCCAGCCAAAGCAGCCTGATAGGATCATATGAAATCCCATTGAATTTAGAGTCTATCTGCAGGACATGATTACAACCATGCTCTCCACTTGTGATTCTCAGCAACTGGTATTGAGGTATACTCCAACAGTGGCAGTAGAACATAGCCGCCATGGTTAGTGGCAATGGATTGCCTTTAAAAATATGTGGGTCAAGATTCAGTAGGAGGGAGTTATGATCGTATGATGTCCAAAATATTCAAAACCAATACAGAACATAGACATATGTGTTCCAGTAAGAAATAAGTGAAAAGGCAGGGTTGAATCATACCTGGTTGTTTTAATCTTGAGTGTCTCGATTTTGTGATGTGGTATATACTGACATCCACCATATGTCTTATGCAAAGGGGTGTATTTATTTTTGGTGACAGCTTAGCCATAGTATGAGATTTTTGTCTCCTGGAGTTATTTTGGACAAATGTAACATAAAGTCTGGCTTTCATATTTTGCTGAACATCCTGATGTCTGGGTTTGCGTTTGGAGGTATCTTTTATTTTGACAAAGAATTCCCAATTGGACACAGGAGTGACTTTTGCTTTTGGATGGTCCCCTTGAATACCACATTCAGGGTCACTGCAGGAGAAGCTTAGCATGTTGTGAAGGCAGGTCAATAGCAGAAGATGGCTGCCCTTGGGGATTTTATGTTCCCAGAGACTTGCATCAATTTTACAGGAATGGGAGTATGAATATTGCCCAGGAGAGTCATTATGATTGACCTGGTGGACAGGGCTGAATGGCCCATGAGTGGAAATAGTAAGTGAAGGTATAGTACAGGCATCCCCAAACTGTGGCCCTCCGGATGTTTTGGCCTACAACTCCCATGATCCCTAGCTAACAGGACCAGCGGTTGGTAAAGATGGGAACTGTAGTCCAAAACATCTGGAGGGCCGAAGGTTGGGGATGCCTGGTATAGTACAACTGATTAGATTGTAGATGGGGACCTACCTCACACACACCTCTTCCTACAAGGTGAAAGGTTTAATTAATCAGTCCAGTATAGCCTCAGGATGAGGTGAGTAAATTCCAGTTTCAACAAGATTGTTGACACCATCCTTCCTTACTGATTCTGTGATTCCATGATCCAAGTGGTGGCCTGTTTAATTTGATTTCAAACTGCTGTTGTCCACTTCTCTATTTACACATGCAGATGTATATTGTCCCAAGTCTTGTGAACTAGCAAGGGATCCCTTTCTTTTCTTGTGTTGCTTGACACACTGCTTTTTTTCTTGTGTTGCTGTAACACAGAAGAAGATTGGTTGCCCTAGGAAGTACCTAGCTCTCTGCAAATACTGCACCTTCTGTACACAGAAGTCTAAGCAGCCATCTCAATGTTTTATTCCTTTCCAATCATGTTGCATTTCCAGTTCCCATTTATCAAATTAAACCAGATCTTGCTGAGCACTACTCATCAGTTTCAGACAAGGCCCAAAAGCAATATGATTTATATTCCTGGCCATCAGTTTGCAGCACTTTCTGCTCAGGCATTAAGACATTTATTCTTGGCCACTAAGGTCATAGCCTAAGGAGCCTGGACTGTAGAAACAGTTTTTCATCTGTCTTCTTTTTTTAAAAAAGAAATTTATAACTTTTCATATGTTGAGGAAGTTAGAAAACGACAAAGGAACTCAAGACATCACCTGCAATAGTAAGGAAGAGTAAGAAAGGGTATCCATACCCTCCAAGTATCCCTATTTTCTAGGGACAGCCCTGAATTACGAAAACTATTCTGGCTTCTGATTTGATCCCAGAATGTCCTATTTCCCCCACCAGCTGCCACCATGCTCAGGGAGGGGGATGAACTGGCGCTTGTCCAGAGTGATGGCCATGTTGGCTGTGAGGGATCATCCAATTACCTCTCCATGGCTGCCACTGCCAACCTCCTCCCTTGGCCAGCTCATGACAGCTGCTGGGCAGTGGGCGAGGAGGAGGAGGAGGAGGAGGAGGAGGAGGAGGAGGAGGAGGAGGAGGAAAGGCCCTCTGAGGCCCAGTCCCAATTGACATGCGGGCTCTGAGAGTACAGGGCCACCCTAAGTGAGGAGTGGAGTAGAGCCCAAGGAAAAATGGGGAGTCAAGGAGGGTCAGTTGAGGAGGGGGGTGAGAAATGTCCCTATTTTCAGCTGAGGAATGTTGGAGGGTACATATTGCATGTGTGCCAGAAATTTACCAGATAGATTTTTACATTTTTTCTGCTGCTTATAGGCATTGTACTGTTGAGATTCACGAGGTCAATAAACACAGAGCCTGTTATTTTCCTTTGTTTGTTTTGACTGCTGAAGAAGTCAGCGGTTTCAAGGTCTTCCAAGCTTCCTGCAGGCTTTGCTTTAATTGACTAGTCAACTTCTCAAAATGCTGTAGCCAAAGAGGGGCTTGCATAACAACAGCTAATGACTTTTTTCACTATCCTGTTTTGTTCTATGGTGTGGGGTTTGCTCCCCCCCCTCGTTTGCACCCTCTCCAGTTAGCTTTATATCAAAATGCACCAAAAAAGAGAAAGTGTTAAATGAATCCTATTTTTCAGCATGACTCACTTCTTGCTTAAAGCCCAATCCTTTCCCCTGTCCTAACTTTGATAGCATAAAGCAGGGGTGTCAAACTCAAATTCATCGGGGGCCGCATCAGCAGTTTGGTCACCCTCAAAGGGCCGGTTGTATCTGTAGGACTATGTGTCCACTCTTTATTATCATAAATTATTGTCACTGCATTCAATTATTACTTTTTTTTGTAATAATGTCAGTAATAACTAGCTCTGAAAGCAGAAACATAGTCAGAATAATGGCAAGTAGATATTCAAATGTACAATTATTGTACAATTTATTGAAAAATGATTTTTGGTAACTGCACTGGGTGGTGGAGGCTCGCTAGGGTTTCATGCAGGAGCTTCGCAGAGCTACTGGTACCTGGAGATGCTGGGGTCCTTCTACATGCAGCTCCACGCGGCGCTGCTGGGTGCTTTGTCTGTGCTTCAGCAGCAGCAGCAGCAACAGCAGCAGCAGCAGCCGTTTCCAGGCGCCGAGCCGTGGCAGGAGGAGGACGATTCAAAGTGCTACAGAGCACTGCTGCGTCCCAGAGGCTCGGCACTCTCCGTGCGGCGCTGCTGGGCGCTGACCCGGCAAGCTGCCTCCTCCTTCTCCTGCTGTGGCTCGGGGCGCTCCACGCAGCGCCTTTCTAACACCCCCAGGCCCCAGCTGTTTGTCGGCGCTTTGTCGGCGCGGCGCTTCAGCAGCAAGGTCCCGCTGCTGGGTCCCGCTGGCTGGGGCGCTCGGCGGGCCACATGACGAGGTCTGGCGGGCCGGATTTGGCCCCTGGGCCTTGTGTTTGACACCCGTGGCATAAAGCTTTCTTTGGGCCACAGCGGCTACACCAACTGGTGAAAAGAGGGAGCCATTGAGGCAAAAGAACCATCCAACAGTCTTGCTTGCCCTGGTGCTAGGTCTGCGGGAGCATCCCTTTGCATATGCCCCACCTGCCTAAAAACAAAATAGAGGAAAACCACTGCCTCCACTGCACATGCCTTTTCCTCAAATGTTGCTAGCTTCTGTCACCCAGGCCCAGGGGATGGGACCAGTTCCCACTACTAAAGGAAGGACCCTGAGATAATGCCACTGTCACAGCAGAGCATACAACAAGTTCAGGGGCGGAGCAAGAGGGGGGCGGGCCGCCCCGGGTACCGCCCTGGAGGGGGTGACACGCCGGGCCCTGGTCCCCGCCCCCGCGATCACAACGCCAAAGCTGGCAGGCCGAGAACTAGCTCGGCACACGGTGGCGGCGGCTGACTTGCTTGCTTGCTTGCTCCCTCGCTCGCTTGGCCTGCCGCCGCCTGCTTGTTTGCTTTTTTTTAAAGCGTTTTTCTCAGCGGCAGTGCTGGACCCTGGGCGGCAGGGGTGGGCCAGCGAGACGTCAGGCTTGTGGCATGATGTCCCTCCTCGCTGGCCCGCCCCTCCCTTGCTCTGCCCCTGCCCAGTGCCGAGAAAAAGGCTTTTTAAAAAATTCTCGCTCTGGCAGCTCGTCCTTTTTTGTTGTGTTTGGCCACGCTGAGCCCTGGGCAGACAGGCGAGGGGGCAGGCCAGAGAGGCGCCGTGACGCCCCGGCTCACTGGCCCGCCCTCTATATGTCCAGTCTGCTGGCCCGCCCTGCTCACTGGGGGCGGGGCCGTGACATCACGACCCCGCCCCCAGGGGTGCCTCCGCGCCGCCACCCCGGGTGTCCTAGGGGCTAGCAACGCCCCTGGACAATATCTATTAATACCTAGATTTTTCTGCTAAGGTCACAGCAGATGCTGTAATTCTCTAAAGGGTTGACTTTACACCCAATAGTGTACTACTACATGGTCTCTTGAGACAGACGGATGCCAACAATTGAATTGTATATTGTTTTATACTGAAACAGCCTCAAGGGGATTAATAATATGTATAATACAACAGATCATAATAAACAGCATTAAGCAATCCACAATATCAATATAGTAGTCAGAAGGGCCATTTGGCAAATTCAAAGGGGGGGGCACAGATTTGTACCTGTTAATTTTTTAGCATTTGGTAAGCTTCACAATTTGTTTTTTGCACATTGGACCAAAAAGTGACACTCTTAGATAGAAATGCATGTTAATAATAATTTTAAAAATCCAAATTATGCCTCACTCTGTTTTTGGTGCCTTCCTTTGTTTTTGGGTGCTGTCATTTCTATTTGAATTATGACTAGGGGGCTCAAAAGCTAGAATTTGCCCAGGCCTCCCTCATACACTCCAACATTCCTCAGATAAAAAATGGGACATTCTATGCTACATCAGTAGAGGGTCAGGGAGGAATGGATTGCATGTAGTATTCAGAATTCTGCATGACAAAGTGAGAAGCCATGATGGCTTATGTGTTTTTGTGATGGTCCTGGCATTTTGGGGGCAGTTGAAGACATTAAGTATTGTGGGTTATGTCTACCCTTTCCCTAATAGCAGGCAGTCGAGTGGACTGTTAATGCACAGCAGTAAAAGATATTTTCTTGAACTCAGGTGGTCATTCTGATAACATCTATTAAATTCTGCTGTCTGCGGTAATGCCAGAAAATGAACAACAAATTGAATGAAGGATAAGCCAACTTGTTAACTACGCATTTTAAACTGTGTCTTCTGGTGCCAATTGTGTCAGTCAATGTGACTTGAAATGCTTTAATGTCGTGATGTTTCATGTACATGTAAATGTTTTGTATGCAAAATATAATAGTTGGGGGAGGGACAAGTGAATAATTCATGGCCCTTCCAGCCCCCTCGTTAGTATCAGAAAACTGGATCTATGAGGACCACGCTGAAAAGCTCTTAGTTTTCATTTGATTTAGAACACATTTTGATTTATTTTTTTATCAATCTAATTCAAGGCTGAGAGACAAAAATTATACAGCAAAGCCTTATTAGATCTTTTTCAAAGCTGTCATTGTTTGGCAGTACAATGCTTCATTAAATATCAACCTTTGTGTCAACTTGTACTGTTTTTATCACAGTAAATGTTGCAAAGAGTCTGTCTTAGCTTCAAGAGACAGAAGTAGTAATTTACTGCTACTTAAGACCATAGGTCATAGGGAAGGAAAAAAGGATGACAGTTCATGGCATTAACACAAATAAGATAACCAAATTGTCTTTTTATATTTCAAAGACACAACTTAAGTTGCTAACATTAGGCACACATGACCCTACTACCGGTACTTTCTATATGTTAAATTTTAAACACATTCATATAAAGTTATTTATGACTATGTGTTCTTGAAGCTACCAACATGAGTTTGACCAAACTGCGGAAGGCAGTGGAAGACAGGAGTGCCTGGCGTGCTCTGGTCCATGGGGTCACGAAGAGTCGGACACGACTAAACGACTTAACAACAACAACAACAACAACAATGTGCTGTTGAAGGCAATGGGATTTGTTAGTCAACTAATTTGTAAAATTGGTTTCCATACAACTTAGCCACAGCTTGCTTTAGCTACCTCAGGACAACTAGATCTTACACTGCAGCAAAAGTAGAAATCATATTAGTGATTACTATATCTACATTCAGTAAGCATATTACTGTTTTCTGTTCCATGATGGGTAAATATAGTCCAACAGGAAATGAGGGAGCCTCTGGGCTCGCGCGACAGTTTAAATGGGGCCTAGCCACGCCTCCCCAGCCAGCTGATTGGCTAGCCGATGGATGATGTGGTCGGGATCCCCCCCCTGGGGCGGCGCGGAACAACATCCCCGCCCCCCGGAGGGGAGGGGGCAGTCACATGATCCACCGCAACTCCTCCCCACCGTGCGGTGGAGCGGATTTATAGTAGATCTTATTATAGAGATCCTTTCTGCCATAAGAGCTGTATGGAACCAACATCTACAAAGACTTAAATCTGCATGGTTATAGACAAATGAATGAGATTGTTTCGCTACTCCAGAAAAGAGGAACAGCACCAGAAAAATAAAATGTGGGGGAGGACAAAATAATCAAGATGCACTTCTGATGGAGTAAGCTTTGTCATACCCATTAGATTCTTGAAAGAAATAGAGAAATCCAGGACTTTACTGTAGTTGTGACTGAACAGTAACATACCCACCCAAAAACAAAAGGAGTCAGCGAGGAGGGGAATTCATGCTCTTTCTAAATCAGGTTTAATTTCATGCCAAAAAATGTTATTTTATTCTATGTATGTATATGTTAAATGCAAATAAAATGTATGGGCATTGCAGTTCTACCCACAATTACCTGGGAGTAAGGCCTGTTGAGTCATGCATAGGATTACTCTGCTATTCACTAGTTAAGTTGCAGCCTGCATGTATGTGTGCTTGTATGACAAGTATATATGACAAGTAATTTAAACAGGAGACCAGATGTGTGTGTGTGTGTATTGATATAAATACTGTTTTTCAAACCAATGCATGTTGCCTAAGAATCTCTACCTCAGGCATAGGCAACCTTGGCTCTCCAGATGTTTTGGAACTACAGCTCCCATGATCCCTAGCTAATAGGGCCAGTGGTCAGGGATCATGGGAGTTGTAGTTCCAAAACATCTGGAGAGCCAAGGTTGCCTATGCCTGCTCTACCTAGTTCGAACAAGCATACCAGTTCGAACAAGCCCAAATATCTGTAAAATGCAGAAGTCAAATATAAAAAAGACAATTGATAAGGTACTTATTTTTTAAAGGTATTCGTTTATTGAGATTAACAAATATACACATTCTTTTGAGGACATGCCTACAGTTCATGAAACACTGCATGTCAAACTGTAGCTAAACATTAAGAATGAAGGGTGAGGAAGCTCAACAGAGGAAGGGGAGAAAATGAATTTGTGTTTAGAAAGTGACATTTTGAGCTGACACATTAAGATCTTTATATTACCCCAGTGCCAGTAGAAGCTCTAGAAGTGTAGAAAAGATTTTCCACATAAAATTAAGCTGTCAAGACTCCCTCTCCTCCATTTCTCTTTTTAGAGTCATGGTTCCCTTGGACAGCACTGATTCTTTCCATACAAGCATAATGTTAGCTGTAAATGCATATATGTACTTTCCCAACATATTCAGGCAGATTTAAAGGCAGAGGGGAGAAACAGAAGGTAAATCAATCAATTAAAATGGGAAATGGTGGAAAGGATCAAAGACCGACTAAACACAAAGGGCAGCCAAACTAATTACAATCCCTTGATTTCTATGGAGGAGTTAAGGAGATGCTTAAGTTATCTGATAATGATCAATGGAGCTAGCTGAGATCATGCCCAGAATGCTACAGAACCAGAATTGGTATATTCTGATTATGCAGAGAAATCACCATAAACTGTCTTTCAGTGGCTTTAGCTACCCACATAGCATGGGTATGCAACCAACAGAATATTTTGGAGAAACAAAAAACTATGACCGAAGTAGAAGTTACACTGAAAAGGGGTTGTCACCAAGCCCCTCACACTTTATGTGGGAATCCCATTTCAGACACACTTCCCTCTTTCACCTTTTATGCAGCAATTTATTACAGGTGTTCAGAGGAGGCGAAGCGTTTGAGTTGTTCAAACTGACAGTGTGGGCTGCTGTAGCAGGAAACTGTGGTTTCCCATTGTGCAAATTGTAGTCCAGCAACATGTGGGGTGTCAGAGTTCACCATCCCTGATTTACACTGTGGTTTCAGAACAATCCACTATGAACTGATCATAGCCTGAATTTGGGAACTATGCTTAATTTCAACTCAAAAGTAGGGGCTTTTTAGTCCCGCCCTCCAAAAACAGAGGAGACTTGCAGGGATGGTTGCATGCCTAAGGCTTGTTCAAGCTTGTTTATATAACAGGGACCATGGTTTCTTATTAGCCAATGGACTGGAAAAATAGAATACAAGATAAAGCCTGGCAATCTCCCACAGGAGATTACTATTTTGTTCACCATTCATTGCCTTGAGTGCTCCTCAGCTACCTTCACACGTGACGTTTATGCCACTACGGTAGTTGCACTAATTATAAGGCTAGTGCTTCTGTCCCATTTTCACAACAAAACTAAATACAATAATAATATTTTTGCCATGGCTGCATCAATATTATACCTATGTTTCCCTCAGTAAACATGTGAGTGTGAAGGACCGGCACACACATCTTAATATGCAGCAGTAGACATTGACTGAGATACAGATAATCCTTTTACAGTTTCACAAGTTTCCTGCAGGAAATGTCAATGTAACCCCAATCTAGCTTCAGCAAACACAACTGCCTATTGATGTACAATGACTCACAGACAGTAAACAAAATAGTTATTGTTTGAACATTTGTAGAAATCGGCTTTAGAAGTTAAGTGTTTTGAGAGACAGCTTAGAGGTAGTTGGATTTTTGCTGCTTTTTTTTACAATCAAGCAGGATATAAAAATAAAGAAATTCTACTTCCATTTTATGCACATTACAAACCATTCCCTAAGACATCTTCAAACTTTTCACCACCAAAGAAATAGCTTCAATTCAAAGCTATCCATATATCTTTGTCAAACCTGCATGGATTTCTTACTATTCTGCTTACTTGGACATGGCAAGATTCAGGATTGCAATTGATATTTTGACTCTTAAAGAAATAATTCACTATGCAAAGATACATGGTGAATTCATCAAGTACTTCTGACTCCTGTTCAAAAATAGAACTGCCTTGGAAAAATCAGCCTGCACAAGGACTTCCTCTTGTGTGCTTTTCAGAGCTTGTGCTATTTGCTCCTCTGCATTTGAAGGACATAATTGTATTTTTTACAGCATGAACATTTCATTCTTTCTATTTACCTCAATCTAGCATGCCTTCTCCATTTATATTATATTAGTAATGTTGCTTTCCTCCTTCACAGATATGCTTCTAGAAGTTGTCCTATCATCTGAGATCAGAGAAGCAGCACTATCAGATCAGAGCAAGATCACCCAGTGTATGAGACAAACCTCTGAAGGAATGTGACACAAAAAAGCAGGACTGTCAGGAGCCATACTGTTTCTTTGGAGCTACAAAATCAATTCCATGCCCTCACCCCAGACACTGCTTCTTGGCTAGAGGAGCAAGTACAATGGCTGGAGACCTCAGAACACACTGAGGTGGCAGTGAAATGTACAGTGTACAGAACAATTCCTGTCCCTGCCCAGAGAACGAAGAGACAAGTGGTGGTTACAGATGACTCCCTATGGAGGTGGGCAGAGGCAGCAGTGTGTGGAGGAATGACTCATAGTTTGGAAAATTGTGTAAAATTGCATAAAAACCAAAACTTCAAAACTTGACAAGGTTTTTGACATCGTCCATTGCCAGCATATTTTTTTCTCTGCTCTGAATTTGCCTGCCCTGCAGATGCTGGTTGCAAAAAAAGCTCACATTTATTGTACATACCCTAAGGAGCTGAAGTAACTTACTTCCATTAGAGGTCAGAGAGAGAAGACTGGTTCTATTGGACCACATCTGAATGGCTTGCCAGATCTGCCTGAGTATAACAGGTCAAACAGCGGAAGTGGTAAGAAGAAGACGTGAGAAGAAAATGGTTTAACTGCCGAATGTAACAAGGCTGGCAATTAGACAGCCCTCCTCAGACTGGAGCAGAGATGGTTTGTTTAAGCTGAAGGCTAGCATTCATGGCAGCAGAGACCTGTACTGTGCTTTGAAATAATGCCCAGAAAATTGATTAGTAATTCTGTGTACCTTGCCCAGAAAGTTGTATTGTACTGTGCAAAACATGAGTCTAGCCACCATCTACAATACATTTATTCATTCTTCATCTACATGCAAGCGTTGTTCTCTTCCTCCTTTTTCTTATTGGGTTTTCTCAGCAGAACAGTAAAATTAATAATGATACATGTTCTCTGTGCAACAGTTCTTTCTACAATGTCTATTGACTAAGCAAAACTCTACAAATTTAACTTGGTCATACAGTAATTGCACTATGTCTATATTTGTGCACAAAATAATGGAAAAAAGATAATAGTAGAAATATTTTAGCTGCACAGTTTTTAGCAAAAGATGACACGTAAGTTGTAAGAGGCGAAAAGCAATAGCTTTTTTGTAAACCTGTAGAGAACAGCAATGTTGTGATGGGGAAGGCGGGAACTGAGACAAGGAATACTAATCTCCCTTTCATTCCCATACTTATGTAACAACGTGCCTAAGACTAGGACATCAAAAGCAGCTATTATATAGCATTACAATGGCTAGGATTCTGTATACAGTACAAAATTATAGTAGGGTAACCAGAAACTTAATACCCTAGATCTTTTAAGAAAATAATAGGAGTGACTAAATATTATTTAACTCACAGTTATGTTAAAGGAAAAATGAGATTTCAGAGAAGTTTTTGTAACTGGATTATCATAACTCAATATGTAAAGACATACTGGTAAGTGAGGATCTAAATGAAAGGTGTAGATTTTATGGACTTACTGTTTGATAGTGTTTATAAATGGAATGTTTCAGTAATCACTTGTCATGAAAGGCTCAAATGAAAAATGATGGCTAACACTTTATTATAGATTTATATAATCCATCATAATATCATTAGCATTCAATATATAGTATGTTATATTAATATATGTTAAATCTAATAACATTGCACTGTATTTATTGCAATAGGCTTATGAAAGAGTTTTTCCCCCTTTAAAGAAGTAAGAAGCAAACAATGAGTACTAAAATGGTGCCATGAAATTCAGAAGCTTGGGAGAAGCAGCTCCAAAAATGGACAGAATGAAGTAGTACACTTTCCCCACTATTATGAAAGGGATTATGGACTCCACCCTTCCATAAACAGGGACTTCCTTGAGACTGGGTGATATGAGAAATATGATAATCCCAAGATATGGTCTGAAAGCACATGAGGCTAGCACCTTCCAGAAGCTATACAGGTGTGAGGCTGGCAAAGCTTCAAAAAGCTATGGACAATCTTGGCAATCATACATGAAAGCAGACAAATGATCCAATCCAGACAAGTGGAAGATGGAAGATGTTCCTGGGAGCACTGTGGGAACAATGACGTAGGCAGGAGCAAACATAATGTCCCCTCAGGTATGTCAAGAGATAGCTGCAGTGCTGTTTTTCTGGGGGGATGCAGGGGTACACATACCCCTAAACATTTTGTGAATCTAAGTTTGGCATCACTGAGGGGGCAGTATTTGAAAATGAGTAGGAAAATGAGATTACCCCTAAACATTTTTTTTAGAAAAAAAGCACTGGATAGGATAGTGGAGTCTGATATTTAATGATGTGGACACCTTTGGAACACATGACACAATATTACGCTTGCTAAAAACACTCCTGACAAGCTTACCCAGATGCTTAGAAAGTTGAGGTAATTTTAAACTGTTTTAGTGTTTTAAATTTAGTATGTTTTAAAGTATGGTTGTAATTCTTTCTTGATGCTATTGTTTTATCTTTTTGAGGGTTTTGGGTTTGGGTTTTTTGGTTTTGGTTTTGGGTTTGGGTTTTTTGTTTTTTTGGTTTGGTTTTGGTTTTTTGTTTTCCAATCAAGCAGTGCATGCATGACCGAAAGAAATAAGAAAATTTATATTTCAAGAGAATGGCCATGAATATGGGCCATATCATTTCTTATACCAGTGAGCAACTGCATATAATCGAAGCCCATAGAGGTGTGACTTGTTTGTGGAACAATTTGTAGGTCAGAGGGCCTGCGTCATAAGTGACGCAGCGTCATAAGTGACGCAGCATTTCTCACACCAGAAATTAAAACACAGCAGATTATGCACCAACATTTCCTACTTTCTTGCCCACAATATTTGAAGCTGTTTAAAAAAGAGAAAGAGAAAGAGAAAGAGAAAGAGAAATATTAGAGTCTTAATATGCAGTCAGGGAAAGAAAAAACTACAGATCAAAAAAAAAAGTTTACCTTTTCATCTTAAGAATGTGTCATACCTCCCTCCCTCCCTTTTCACCCTCTCCAAGTAATTCACAGGAGATAAATTTTCAAAGTACTGACATTAATGGGATTCATGCAGCTAAATCATTGTGCAGCACTTTGAACATTTTCCGCCTATCGCTCTCTAATGAAGGTTTAGGACCTTCAATATTTAATATTTATGGTAGTTGTTACATTGGAGGGGTGCCCTGACTCCAGTGGTGCTTTAAAAAGTGCCTCATGGGCCAAAAGGAAAGCTGTCCAATTTAGCATGATGGGGGGGGGGTGTATGCTGTGGTGTTGTTGTTTTTGAAAAGCTAAGTTTCTTAAACAAATGGCAAGAGGACAGAAATCTGTGGCACGTTGCACATTTCCTCATTCATATACATGATAACACAGGCCTGTGAAGGCACATGGCACCATAAACAAGATAAACTTTCAGGTGTTAAAATGTGTCACCATTCTTAAACACTATGAATGTAGTGGACAAGGATGTCAAATCCTGGAGTTTGCTCTTTTAGGAAATAGGGTGTGGTCCCCCCTATGGCTCAGAAAGTTACAAAGCAACAGGGTGGATTTGAACATTCATGGCCCTTAAAACCTTAGCTTTTATGCTGTTGCATTACACTGTTGACTCATGTTAAGCTTGTGGTCTTCTAAAACACCTATATCCTTTTCACATGTGCTACTAGAAAGCCAAGGGTTCCGCCTCTGATATTTATGCAGCTGGTTCTTCCTACCTAAGCGTAGAACCTTACATTATCCCTATTGATATTCATTTGGTTAGTTTTCCAGTTCTACAATCTGTTAAGGTCATCTTGAATCCTGATATTGGCTACCTGTCCCAGTTTTGTGTCATCTGCAACTTTGATGAACATTCCCTCAATACCTTCATCCAAGTTGTTTATAAAGATGTTGAACTACAATAGGCCAAGGCAGAACCTGACTTCTCACTTTTTCAGATCATTGTCACCATTCTGCATGGATACACCTTTGCTACCCATTCAGAAGGAACAGGTAATCAGGTTGGGGTATTTCAACGTGGTACGAGTAGTATGTGGACTGGTAGCTCAGCTGCTTTCACTGTGTTTGGGAACATATATATTTGGACCTATGTCCAGAATGCGCAGGTGCTTTTTTAAAAAATTGCTACTCTTGATATTATGAATTTTCATTGTTGCTGATATCTTGGAAACGGTGTAAAGAAGCAGCCACACAATGAATGGGAAGTATTCAGTTACAAAGTCTTTTTGTTGAGCTATACAGCAGCATCTAATCAGAAAGGAGATGAAAAATGCATGGCTTGCTTTGCAAACTCGTCATACTGTATTCCACTGCCCTATGACTTCGTAGTAGATTGATCATAGCACTCATTTTACACTTGCCATTCTTACTGCCTCTTTGAAGACACCCAAACCTGCTACACCCTGCACTTTTAAAAAAGACGATAAGATGTAGTCAACGGTCTTGTTTTCAGGACCCTGTCTTTTAACAAAAAAAAACTCACATACCATCTGATTCTCTATTTTAAGCTGCATGCCCATTCTTTGTTTTCTGTACTACTTGAAGATGAGAAATAGAGCTGATTTTAAGAAACCAGTTAGTTGTGCCTCAGGAACTGGAAGTACTGGTTGACAACGAAGAATATAACCAATTGATAGGTGTCCTGCATTAGTACAACTATAATGTCTAGTTTTTGTCTATCACATTTGTCTATACTGTATATTGGAAATAAACCAGTTTAGAGAGGTGATAGCAGCTGCTAAAAAAGGGTCTGCATGGTAGGAGATAATATGATAACCATTTTTAAAACTACTGTATTATAAAGGGGCAGGAGAAGATTACATCAGGTGGTCAGTTTGATATGCATGCATAGCAAAGTTTAAATCTCAATTGCTTTATTCCCTTAGTATGTATTGCAGTATTGAATTTTATGCACATCATCCTGAATTCCATGTTTAGATGAAGGCGTGGTGTATAAATTTTCAAAATAAATATATGTTCCTTGCCATATAATATATACTCTTTCTCACATAATAATACAATTTAATAAAAGTACAATTTTATAGTAATTATATAAATGAATAAAGAAATAAGGTATGATGACTAGCAATACAATACAAATACCTTTATTGGCATTACAAGTTAAGACATTTCAAATCATTGGGATAGATTGAAAAGGGACAGGAGTGAGGCTGTCAAGGGTCACAAGGCACTCGATTGTTCTGCTTCACCCTGTCTATTCCCTAGAGGGATGATTCATTAAGAACCCTTTCAGGTAAGATGGAGATTAAAAAGGAAGCCACTGAGGCAGTGACATCCTTGTCCCTATCAACTAGGAGGAACCTCATTTGGCTTTCTCTCGGAGTCGTGGGTCACAGGTCCAACATCTTGCTCAGCATCAGTTTGCAGAGTCTGCTGTGCAAAGGGGAGTCCAAAAGAATATGGTCCAGTGAGTCCAGGACTCCCTGATTGCAGGCACACAGGCAGGCTTGATAAGGAATTTGCGAGTATCTACTTGTGATCACTGCAGAGGGGAAAGCATTTAGGATGACTAGCAATGATTACTGTCTTGTTACGTAAAAAACTAATTTCTCTAGAAATCTGCATCAGCCCAAATACGGATTCTTTGAAGTAATGTGGGGGGAAGGGCACACACAGAGAGAAAGTACCAATTGTATATATTTCGTATTATAAAATGATTGCTTTTTCTTCTTTTGATAGTGAGGACCAGAATGGGCGAATGAATTAGCATTCATTCTTCTGCAATGTGCTCTTCAGATCATTTATACCTTTTTTTAAAAAAACCAAAACCATCTAATGTATTTTCTTCTTGCTTTGGTCCTGCTTTTAGAGAGAGTAAATTTAAGGTTCATACTTGCCCCCAAAATTACAAAAAAAATTGTCAGCTGAAAGGATAAACTAATGCATATAATTTCATGAATATATGATATGATATTTTATATTCTAATGCATCAGTTTAAAATGAAGGGTGCTGATTCGGTCTCCATTTCTCTTTCTTTTATCTTCTAAGAAGGCTACCAAACTTGGGGACATTTTGTTTGAGTATGTAAAATGGAGATTTCTGCTTTACATAGTCTTCATTTCTTGTTATGGAAGGAGAGAATGGGGACACTGTTGCTATGCCTCTCATAGTCCTTGATCACATCCCCATGGTAACTACGAAGGACTAGTCACATCTCACAGAAGCATTAGGGAGATGTGCAACTTCTCAAGCTCCAGGTCTTGTTGACTTGTATAGTCAGTCACACAAACATTTTTGCTAGAACATCAGTCTAAAAAAAGATATTCAGGATCTACTCACACCTAGAGTGCTATATTTTTCTAACAAGCATTTAGAAAATACTTTGTTTCCTTATGCTTAGGATTGGCAGTCTTCTTTAGAAGACTGATTTAAGTCAATATCTAAGCAAGATTTGTATTAAATATTAGGGCACAAAGTCTCTATTGCTATATTTTTGTACAAATCCCACTTTTTCTTGGCACCATTTTAGTAGGGGGTCTGTTTTATTTATTTATTCATTAATTGAATTTGTTAAATGTTTTATCTTGCCTGGGACAACCCAAAGTGACTTACAACCAAATGGATGGGGAAAACCCCCCACATAGATACAGTACATTAAAAGCAAGAGGAAAAAGAATTACATTTTAAAAATCCTACCCATTTCTAAAAGGCAAGAGGCCTGATTATAGAGGGAAGTTTTTACTGGGTGCTTAAATGTATAGAATGGTGGCACCAGGTGTGATTCCCCGGGGAGAGCATTCCACAAATGGGGAGCCACCGCAGAAAAGGCCTGAACTTAAGTCGCCACCCTCTGGACTTCTTATGGATAGTCACAGGGTCCAGGTCAGTTTAATGACAGCCTCCTTTTGTAACCTGATGGCTGAATTAGAGACTGACATAGAGGCTGGGTTGAAATGTATCCCATCCTGAGACCCTTGAAGAGTGAAGTAGGCATCTGAGGAAGAGATATTTGTTTAGACCAGGGGTGGCCAACTTCCAAGAGACTGCGATCTACTCACAGAGTTAAAAACTGGCAGTGATCTACCCCCTTTTTGGGGGTTCGGGTCAAAGTTGTTGAGTTTTTTCAGGGAGGAGGTAAAATGTTGAGCTTTTTTAGGGGAGCCACAGTTGTTCACCTTCTTTGGGGGGAGCCAATGATCTACCAGTGAGTTACTGCAGACATCCAGTGATCTACCGGTAGATCACGATCTACCTTTTGGACATGCCTGGTTTAGACTATTTCATGTCCATATACTCTTTTCCCCCTATCTTATTTGTTCTAGAGCTCTAACAATTTGCATAATACAATAATATTGCTATGTTTACCAGCTGAGCAAATGTAAGGACGTAGGCTTTTCTTTCTGTTCATTTCTACCATATAATATGCCACCCTTGCTCCAAGGAGCTTAAAGAGGTAAGGTACTTGTCAGGGTTGTTGCGACTACTCTTGAGTAACGACCCTCCACATGCTTGTCTTTCAGAAGTTTTTATTAGTGCACATTATTTACAGTGAAGTGAGCTGCTGGTTTCATGTCTCATCAGTCCATAGCTGCCAAGTTTTCCCTTTTCTCGTGAGGAAGCCTATTCAGCATAAGGGAATTTCCCTTAAAAAAAGGGATAACTTGGCAGCTATGCATCAGTCCGACTCAGAATCCGGCACTGCCCCTTTTCGTGATCTAGACCAACATAAGAGCCGCGGGACTGCGAACCTCCTCCCCTTTCTCCTCCTCCTTAATTCCGGCGTCGGGGGGGGGGGGGAAGGTCTGCGGCCCGTCTGAGTCCCATCCTCTCTTTTCCCCTCCCTCTCTTCCTGCATGAGGAGCAGTGGCTCTTGGATGTTGCCAGAGCTCTGGCACTCCCTCTCCGTCTCCTGACTCTCCCCTTCTGACCCTTTGCTTTCATTACTTCTGGGAGATGGGCTGCTCCTGATGAGGGGGTCCCTGTTCCCTATAAGCCCTCCCCCTTACAGTACTGTATGGTTAAAGGTAAAGGTAAAGGACCCCTGACCATTAGGTCCAGTCATGACCGACTCTGGAGTTTGCAGCGCTCATTTCGCATTATTGGCCGAGGGAGCTGGTGCACAGCTTCTGGGTCATGTGGCCAGCCTGACTAAGCTGCTTCTGGCGAACCAGAACAAAGGAGCTCACCCCGTCGCGGGGATTCGAACTGCCAACCTTCTGATCGGCAAGCCCTAGGTTCTGTGGTTTAACCCACAGTGCCACCTGCGTACAGTTACCCAGAATAAAAAAACTGCAGTTCAAACCACTGTGTCATACTGACGGAAAGATGGAAGCTACATGTACGAGACAGATATAGAAGAGATAGGAAAAAATAAGATAGAAGAGAGATTTCAACAGGTTAAGTTCTACTGCAAGCTACACATGCTGAAATTCCCTTTCTGCAGAACTATCAAACACAGGAACATTGGAAGCAAAACTTAGGTCAAACATGCTGTTGCAATATAATTTTCTTCTGCATATTGGAATACACCTAACCATTGGCCAACAAAATCTGGAGGAGCACAGGTTCCCTACCCGATTCAAGGATGATCTTGTCTACCTTCATGGTTCAATTGAAATGATTTTGTACTTAAGTGACAAATGCCGTTAAGTGTGTTATGCATCTTTTGAAGGAATACAATCACTATTCAGCTCCTTTTGGTTGCCAGAACTTGCGGGTCATTTCTTGGACAACATTCTATCCCGATTTTTATGTCAATTGCATGCTTGTGACTTGAATGGCGTGTACAATAGTCAGTGAAAATACCGGTATATACACCATTTCAGCTGTAAGTAACAACTATTGCATACATTAGTCACAAGCTAGAGTAAATTCCAATTGACCAAGCTGTTTTATGTGGCCTTGCTATTTTGAAAAAAATGTTACAACTTCCCTATCTGTCAAAACAGACTAATAATATTATCTACCATGCCAAGGAGATAAATTAATTAGCAAATATATTTTAAAGAGCTTTGAACTACTGAAGCATTACTGGGGAGTTCTGTATTGATATTGCTGGCTCTGTGCTTGATAAATTGGTAGGAGTCGGCAATATATCCCATTCACTGCAAACTATCAAAGAGAAATGCCATTCTTCCACCCTGATGATCTAAGTTTCTTTTGCTCTTTTCCTGCAAGGTGACTTCTTACCTTTTTATTGACTGTTTACTTTAGATTCCCTTTTCCGCTTCCCCTGTTTCTGACATAAAAATAGATCTGACTCTAGGGACTTTGAAGCAAGTTCTATAACTTGATTTCTGCAATGGAATAAAACAAAAATCCATCCTGACTCTTTCCTATTTCCTGACACCTGCATATTGCGTCGGTAATAAAAAGTGATATGCTTTGTGTCCGTTGGTTTTTATTTGTATAACTGCAAGTGCAAAACCCGTCCAGCAGTATGGAACATGCAATACAGTGTTACAATAAGAGAAATAAAAAGTACACGTCTTGGATAATGTCTGGTGATGTGTCAACCAGATAGTATTGCTATCAAGGCGAAAGGAAACCATTTATCAAAGGAAAAGGGACACTCACATACATACTAGAATAGAAAACTATGCTAAGGACTTGACACTTTTTTGCCTTCACTGGTTAAACTGTTTCTGCTCAGAAAAAAAAATCCCAGGACCATTTGTACAAGGACTACATGGTGTATTGTAAAAGTTAAAAGAAAAGTGAGAGCAGGAGCACATCTCACCCTCAAGATTGTGGGTGCCTGCTGCCATAATGCAGACATGTGTCATCACACACACACACACTTGCACATGGTGCAATGTCACGTTGCATTTTTGGAGTCGTGCATGTGACATCACATGTCAGTGTTGTGGCGGCCTGTGGCTCCTCTTCCTCTCTGCAGACACCCTTTTCTGTGGGGAGGGGCTCAGACTCGGAGGAAGAGAGACTGCTTCTCTCTCGGAGGCAGCGCTGCAGAGGCTGCCTGGCTGCCTCTCTCCAGCTTTGCTCATTGATTTTGTGGGTGCCCAGCCCCCACAATTATATTATTGTGGGTGCCCGAGCACCCACAGCCACCTGGAGTTGGCTCCTATGAATGGTAGATGTTAAAGGACTATACAGTAGTAGGTTATCTCTTGGTCTGCACTGTATTTTCTCTGATATTCCCAGCTATTTTCCTATTCCCTGGCATTTGGAGAATCTCCCTTGGAAAAAAAGGGGAGATATATGTTGGCTGCTGTGTTTAGCTGAAGAAAAAATAATTAACTGGGGGAATTGTCCCAGTCAAGAAAAAGAGCTATTATTTTGTTTTGTGGCCATGCTGCCAGTTTCATATTGGCCACACTGAAGAAGGGACTGCAGGACATGTACAAATCCAGTGTTCTCATGCAAACACAACCACTCAGTCTCTGAATTTAAGTATGTGGTTTCTATCTGGCATACATATACACAATCACAAGAGCCATTCCTAGCATTAGGGTCATTTTGGTTTCAAAATGCAAATAACTTTTCCAAACTAGAAACCTGCACTAAGAACAGGCTTGATTTTCTTGTGGTACTGTGAATCCTTCTCTCATAGAAACGCATATACAGTGTTAGCTCGGTTTAAGTACACAATTGGTTCTGGAAATCTGTACTTAACCTGAAGCAAACTTTCCCATTGAAAGTAATGGAAAGTGGATTAATCCGTTCCAGACGGGTCCACAGAGTACTTAAACTGAAAGTACTCAAACCGAAGTGTACTTAAACCATAGCTGCCAAGTTTTCCCTTTTCTCGCGAGGAAGCCTATTCAGCATAAGGGAATTTCCCTTTAAAAAAGGGATAACTTGGCAGCTATGACTTAAACCGAGGTATGACTGTATATCAAACTCATAGAGATCTAGGGACCAATGGTAAGCAGGCTAAGGCACAAATAGTCAGTGTAATGAAGGGACAAAGATGTTGGGTTTTCCACCTTTAGTTTAAATAAGTTTGACTCAAAACATGCTACAGTGTGTGACTTCTGAATTAAGGAGACTTTGAAGTCTAGTTCACCCACAGCCCAAGCATGTAAGCCTGGCATGTCCTGAGCTCACGGGACTTTCTCCTTCACACTTGGAACATTGAAAGTCAACTTGAATTGATATGAGTAAATGCAGATGGATTACACGAGCACAGCCTACTCATGTATGCTCTGGGCCTCATTGAAAGTTTTGCGCATGGTTAAACCTCAGGCTGAACAGACCACAGTTAATGGAACTCTGGGGCTCTGGAAAGGGAGTGTGAACTTCAAATCTAACCTGAGAAAAACATTTTTTATTAATATTTTCTGCTCGTGAGTATTCCAGTTTGGAAAATGCAGATTTTCACCCAAATGCTATGAGTTCAATAAGAACTGGCACCAAACTATCATGCACAGTTTATCAGGCATCCTCAAAATAAGAGCTGTTGTAGGGACCTGGCCCCAAATATTTTGTGTGTGTGCACGAGCATTGTTTGACAATAGCATTCCCAACTTGGCACGAGCAGGACTTTTACCGTGCCTGTTTATGGTTAGCATGACTATCAAGTGCCCAAGCCCAGATGCATGAAAGTCAATAATAGAGTACATGCTTTATATACTAGACCCACTGAAGTTAATTAACATGACTACATTGGGTAGGTTTTGGAAATACTTCTGTCTGAATCTCTGGAAGGTCTCTGTCAGTCTGTGCAGATGATATTGGGCTACATGGAGGAATGGGATGACTCAATATAAGGTAGCTTCCTATATTTCAGCTTCTGTTGTGTGTATAGCGCATGGATGCATGTGGGATTGGTGAATTGATGATCACTTACTATCACAGAAAACTGAGACCATTATGAAGAACCACTTGTCCTAACAGTACATTGCACATCCGCAAGTAATAAGGAACAGTCAGTCTCATATAAATGTCAGTGATATTTGGTGACAAATGTGAACATTGCCTTATTTTGTTTACTCCCTCTTGCTGGAGGAATGAAAAGGTAACTTGTGGCCTGGAGGAAGATTGTTTTAACCTTTAAGAGAGCTCTGTTTATACAGTTTATATTTAGAGGAATTAATTTGGCAAGGTTTGAGAGGTTAACAATATCAATCTTTTCAAAGTTAGTACTCATTCAATATTGAAAAACAGTTTTAATGTTTGAAATGGCCCACCTGCAGTTCCAGATGGGTTGCCATCTGAAAGACTAATAAATGTAAAAGTGCCTGTACTTTTGTCTATTCTAATACAGTGGTACCTTGGTTCTCAAACTTAATCCATTCTGGAAGTCATTGGAAATCATTCCAAAACCAAGGCTTTCCCATAGAAAGTAATGCAATCCGTTCCAGACTTTTAAAAAACAACCCCTAAAACAGCAATTTTACATGAATTTTACTATCTAATGAGACCATTGATCCATAAAATGAAAGCAATAAACAATGTACTGCAGTCACACAATCAATCAATCAGTAGCTGAACTGGGTTCCACACAGTCACAAAAACAAAAGAACTGCAAAAACAAAAAGCAAAATAAATAGCAAAAACAGACAGACATAACACTCAGCATGTGGGACTCAAATCGGAAGTGTAACACTCAAAACGGAGCACATTTGACTTCCAAAAAAAGTCCGCAACTGGAACACTTACTTCCGAGTTTGCAGTGTTTGGGTTCCAAGTTGTTTGAGTACCAAGGCGTTTGAGAACCAAGGTATCACTCTAGATGCATAAAGTGTTAGTCTCAGTGAACTATATATAGATAAATATATATACCGTATATAGTATAGTTTATATATATAATTATATTGGCTGTTCCATTCTGGAGTCTTGAGGGGTGTCTTGGGAGATTGAAATGTTCTATAAATTTATTAATAAGACCTTTCCTTAACAAAATAAAATAATTCCTTCCATCAGCACCTTAGAGACCAACTAAGTTTGTCATTGGTATGAGCTTTCATGTGCATGCACACTTCTGAAGAAGGTATCTGAAGAAGTGTGCATGCACACGAAAGCTCATACCAAAGACAAACTTAGAGACCAAACTTGGTCTCTAAGGTGCTGCTGGAATGAATTTTTTTGTTTTGTTTCGACTACATCAGACCAACACGGCTACCTACATGTAACCTTTTCTTAAATAATATATATATATATAGATAGATAGATTTGTATTTGCCAATCCTGCCTACATGAAATATAGTGATGAAGACAACGCATTAAAAACCAACCTTTGTGCACAAAGGACATAATAGGAACTATTAGGAAGATGAACAGAGGATTTTGTATTTCTCCTGTCATACACATAACCTCCAAGTCATGTTGGACGATGCAAGTATTAGTCACATTAACCTGTGAATGTGCATCATCTCCAAGTGTATAATATGCATATTAACAGGGCAATGTGAGACTGCCAAATATTCTGTACATTCTTTGACATTATTCAGAAGCTACATGCATGATCCCCAAGTGAAGCAATACATTTGTGCATGTTATCCACAATGTTCAGTTTTTATGCACATTCTCCATTAAGCTCACACTGACCACAACATATGTCAGGCACTTAACCATATCAGCTTAGACAGAAATGGTAAAGTTGAAGCCAAATCTGCTTAGTAAACAAAGGTTCACAGCAAAGGATATAGTCCTATATTTCACTATAATGCTTTGCTTCTATCTATTTTTAAGTACAACAGCTTGTCAGCAGATAGTTACTAATTGTAGAATTAGCCAGAAGGAAATGCAGTTTCACTTTCCAAAGAGACTTCTATGATAATAGGATCAAAGTCAATGTCAAAAATTTGTTTTGATACATCATGATTGCTGCCGATAAATTCCTTTTCTGTCCAGTATTCATCACAATCTTACTGTTCAAGAAACCAATGCAGCATTTTTAAAAGTATATTTTCATTCAGGATTTGCTTTTTAAAAAACCTATATTCACTCCACAACTTCCACTGACATCGTCCAATATAGAGAATCTGCTTTTGGTAAACCCCAACCTGGAATATTTCAGCTAATAATGTTTTAGGTACTTTTCTGGGATGTTGTGATTTTATCCTGCTATCACTACCTTAGATTTTGCAGGTATATTTTATACTGGCTATAAGTTGAGTCATTTTTTGTTGTGGAAGATTTCTTTGGGAAGGAAGGAAGGAAGGAAGGAAGGAAGGAAGGAAGGAAGGGAGGGAGGGAGGGAGGAAGGGAGGAAGGAAGGAAGGATTTGTTAACACTAGGTAGTTACTGTACATTCCTGTGGGAGTAGAGACCACATCCATTTGGCAGATTCTCCTACAGTTTGGTTAAGATTACCCTCACCCTGGGGTATTCCTGCATCATTTCTAGCATGGATTGAAAAATCTGTGCTGCTCGCTGCATGGGTTTCTTCAGTTGCATGCACCTTTAACAGCCCTACCATTAGGCAGCATGATGTGCCCCCCTCAGGCAGCCAATCATATGGGGGTGGGAAGCAGATAGAGCTATATGTGCCATATGGCTTTTCTAGGGCCTGTTAAACTAATCTTCTGGCATCAGGTGTGATGGGGCACCTTCTCATATTGCCAGTCTGGTCAGTTTTGAGACACAGAATGAAGAGAAAATATGTCATGTTTTTCGTCTCTGGCAGAAAAATATCCTGGGCCAGAAGGAGCTTCCAGATAGTAAGTTGTGTGTGTAGACCTTTTAACCACCCCCCAAAATAAATTCAGACAAGACTCAAATTTTTGGTTTGGTTTTTGGCAGAATTTAGGCCACAACTTTATTGATTACAATCAAGTGAGTGGTTGCATAGGCTCTGGTTCGACTAGCTCCCTGTACCCTTGCAGGCAGCGCTGACCCTGGGCACCAACCATAGGTCAGCCTCAGGTGAACACCTGGGACGGTGGCAAGCAGGAGCCCTGCTAGGCCTCCACCCATATGTCCCCTGGACTCAAGGCTCCAGGCACAACCCCTCACAGGGAAGACCAACCATGAGTCCGTGGATTCCTTTATCAGAATATCCAATGCATAGGGATGGCTAGGCATCCTGCCACCCCATGACCTGAACCAGAGCCTATCCACAACCTTACAAGTTGTGACAATTTGCTACACGGCAGGCGAAACCCAAGTGGCACCAGCCAATCAGCCAAGTGGGGAAAATTCCTGCCGTGCCCCTGTTCCAAAGACAGGCGAGACACGATGGCATAGCAAGGTCAAGCGCAAGCCCTAAATATAGGGAGAGGTGGGCGGGTGTTCCAATGCAGAGCCCCAAAGAGGAAGTTCAGGGACACGTGCATGGGCTTAAATAGAGGTCCCTCGATCAATTTGACTGCCGTCTCTCTGGCCCAATTGCACCCAGGATCGAGGGACCTCCAATAGGGTGTTGTGGCCATCCAAACGTTCCCACCCACAACACAGGGTCTGGTTGCCACGTTGCACCGCAACATGTGCCCTCTTGTTAGGGAGCACCCAATCTATCACAAACTAGAGGCCTAGACTACAAGTCTGGGAAGCACTGAAGAAGAGAGTCTAATTCCTGCAGTTAGAATTGTCCTAAGATAGTTTTGAAATTAATATTCTATTCTGCTGTCTTTAGTTATACTCACTTTCCCTTAGTGTTCGCATTTTTATTTGAAGACACACTGTGGAATGTCAAGTGGACCTTTTCTTAAAGACAACAGGCTTCTTAAGTGCATTGTTTATAATCCCCAAAACAGGACACTGAGTACACAGGGAATTGTTCGCATGCTGCAAATGGAAAGTCCTGATACAATTACATGAGTTTACACAGAACAAAAATTCATCCTGTTCAAATCATAGGAATGGTGGAAAACACTGAACATGGGTTGAAAATATCCCTCACTCTCATAAAAAGCAGTATCACAAGGCTGCAGATAGCAAAGTGATATAACATTAATGGAAAGTTTCATGAAGTTTCAAGATAAAATTCTGTAAGTTGAGAATATATTCAAGCTGTTTCTTGGTAGTATAAAATTAAAAATAGTTTTATTGCTTAAGTTTTTTTATAATTATAGGTATATATGATAGGTATATATGATAGGGACCCAGGTGGCGCTGTGGGTTAAACCATAGAGTCTAGGGATTGCTGATCAGAAGGTCGGCGGTTCGAATCCCTGCAACGGGGTGAAGCTCCCATTGCTCGGTCCCAGCTCCTGCCCACCTAGCAGTTCGAAAGCATATCAAAGTGCAAGTAGATAAATAGGGACCGCTCCGGCGGGAAGGTAAACGGTGTTTCCGTGCACTGCTCTGGTTCGTCAGAAGCAGCTTTGTCATGCTGGCCACATGACCCGGAAGCTGTCTGCGGACAAACGCCGGCTCCCTTGGCCTATAGAGCGAGATGAGCGCCGCAACCCCAGAGTCGGACACGACTGGACCTGATGGTCAGGGGCGCCTTTACCTTTATGATAGGTAGGATAGGAGTTAGAGCCAATTGTTTTTGATGATCTAAGCATGTCTAAAATGCTTCCTGGTGAACTATTTACACGATGTCATCACAGGGCGGCAGCTACATGGTGTTGTCAGGATGTCAACAAGCCTAATAAAAATATCTAATAGTGAAGTTCCACCTATAAACAAAAGCTGGTGTGCCATGAAAAGGCATGTAACTAGATAAAGTTAAGTGCCAACAAAATGAGAGGCCCTGGCTCTACCCCTCAGCTTGCCCCTGACAGGGCAAATTTGAACTTTGGGATGGTGGCTGGCCAGAGAAGCGTTCCAACAGCCAGCTGCCATGGCAAAGTCATTTCACCACCTCCCACCTTCTGACCAGGTAAGCGGCTATTCCAAGGTGCAGTCAAGGTCAGGAAAGTGCACAGTCAAGGCACAGAAAGAAGCTTGGAGGTTTGGAAGGAGGGGGAATCTATGACAAGGAGTATCAGTGAGCTGAATCCTATTACTGCTCAAAAAGAAAAAAAAACAGGCTTGGCAACGCTTGTCATGACACATTGTAAATCAGATCAATCTACTTGAACTGTGGCTAGAACCCAGTGCATCAACTGGACTCTCGGTTGGGCTTTGCCAAGGTCTCAAGTTCAGGACCTGCTCAGGACAAACTTGCATTATTATTATTAATTGTGATACATGCTATTCAATGCTTGGTACATGAAAGCAAGTAACTTGCATTATATGATGTGAGAGAAACACCATCATAGACAGGGAAACAGTACATTAACTTCAAAGTATACACTTCCCTGCTGCAGAGATAATGCATTAATCTGTAACGTCTATTTAGAATAGGGCTGAAGGCCATTTATAATGAGGGCAGGAAGTTATTGCCTGCATTCCCCAAAGACATCCTGATGACATAGCTATCCAAATCCATTGTGATGCAATACCTGAGCAGTATTATAAAGAAAACAATTTAGAGTGAGGGCACAGCTTCCTGCACTCTTAACCATATCTGAAGTGTCTGCATGAATGTTTAAGATATATACTCTTAATGAAGAAGCCCACAGTTTTAAACTAATGGCACTGCAGACTTAATAAGGGTACCTAAAATGAAAGTGGGTGATACTGGTTAAACTTTCCTTCAGGCTGAAACCCACCTTTTTCCTCTCAAAGGAAGATTCACTATGACTAGTTTACACCCACTACCCGCAACTTGGTTCTTCAAAACATCAGATTCCCACCATCCAAGCTTTTAATGTCCTTCCTGCTATAATACTACACAAGGTGCCATCACTTATCTGGTTTAGGCTCCTCCTGAAGTCAAACTGTTTTCTCAGACCTTTCATGACTCTGAAGCCTGAACCCTCTGTGGTGCCTGTGTTGCATTTTATTTCCAGTGTTTTTAGGGTGGTTTATTGATTTTATCTTTCTATTGCATACCTGCTCACCACTTAGAATGCTTTAAATATTAAGTAGCTTAGAAGTTCTGCTAAATAAATAAGCAAACATTTTACCACCTGCTCCACCAAAAAAATAAAGTAGTCAGGTACTATGGCAGAAAACAGATATGCTTCCTTCCATTAATACTGCATATTCCAGGTTGAGTTTATTAATTTGGTGGGGACTAGCTGCTGGCACAGACTGTTGGGGCATTATATGGCAACCCTATTACAAGTATTTCCAAGAAATGTTTGGGTATGTTTGGTACTAGACTAGCTTTCTTACATCCTGGAGAATATGGTCCAAGGTATTCAGATTGACTACAGTGGAAAGTTAGTCTATATTTCTCTGGGGATATATCTACTGCATGTACTATTTAGTGATTTCTCCATCATTCTATATGCTTTACACATAAAGTTCAAACAAAACCCATCCATTCAAGACTTGTAGAATCCCTACTGGCACTCTGATTCAGATATTTTAAATAGCACAAACTGCATGCTTGAACACATTTTGATGGGAACAAATAAAAGTTATTGGGTTATGCTGTGGAGACCAATAGCGGTGTCAGATTTAGATGAAATCAAAGAGGAAGGTCCTCTGGAGAAGGTCATTTGATTCCATGAAATTAAAGCCCTTGGGTGCCTTTTAAAATGCTATTTTGAACGGGGAAACTGATAGCTTTTATGCACCAAGGTTTGCATAAAGTAATTGCTTTAAAATCTTAAATCCCACTCTAGCACCTCCATAGTCATGAGCCGAGATGTCAGGGCAAAGCAAAATGATGATAAAATACGATCTTCAAATATTTATACACATTAAAGCATTGTATGTATTTATCTGCAAATGTGTTTGAGCTTATTATTTATATGAGAATTTGTTCAGCTAATACATTTTCATGAAAGCATTCGTACAGCTCGGAAAAATGACAACACTTAACATTAATGATGGGCTGCTTAACAAAAATCATGCCAAAAATCTATTTTCTGATGTTTAACAAACAACAAGCTCCGTTTGGTGGGAAGGAAGGAAACTGGAGGAAATGCCTGAAAGTTCCTATCCCCAAAGAGCTATATCTTTGCATATTGTAAGATGAGGTGGCATATTCATTTGCCCCATATATTGAGATATTTCTATAAGGTACCAGTTTTGTAAGGGGGAGGGCTTATAGAGAACCCCCCCCCCTCATCCGAAGCAGCCCGTCTCCCAGAAGTCATGAGAGCGAAGGGTCTGATGGAGGGAGTCAGAAAATGGAGAGGGAGTGCCAGGGCTCTGGCAACATCCAAAAGCCCCAGCTCCATAGGCAGGAAGGGAGGGAGGCGGAAAGAGAGGACAGGAATCGGTCAGACAGAAGACCCGTTCCCCCCCCCTCCGACGCCGAAATTGAGGAGGAGGAGGAAAGGGAGGCGCTTCTCAGTTCCGAAGCTTTTATGTTGGTCCAAAACGCGGAGGGGGGCAGTGCAGGAATCTGACTCGAGCGGGTAGACATGGAATCAGCAGTCCGTTACACTGTAAATAATGTGCACCAATAAAAACGTCTGAAAGACAAGCATGTGGAAGGTCGTTACTCAAGAGTAGTCACTACAACCATGACAATTTTAATAAACCTTAAATCACATCCCAAATCAGAATGTTTCAACAATATACTTGAATAAAGTAAAACTAAGGAAATATTGGCTGCCTACAAGCTTACCCTTGTTAAGAGCAAACACTAGAAGCAAATCTGTTTTGACTCACAAGTATTTGCTACTCTCAGCATTATCGGAATTGGCAAAGTCAAGATGCTATGAAGTTCCACATGAGTGGGGATGTTTTAACAAGCACTCTCAATGGGATAAGTCATTGGAAGAATAAAAATAAAAATAAACAGCAACAATGTTTAGCCGCTGAAAGTCCAATGGCGCTGCCGACAGACTCAGATCAGATGCACAGATCAGCCTTCTCCAACCTGGTGCCCTCCAGATGTTTTGTACTACAACTCCCATCTGCCCATCAGCACACCATGTTATAGTCCAAATTATCTTGGAGGACATCAGGTTTGAAGATACTGGAGTAGATTGTTACACAATGTGCATTTGACAAAATGAGCTCTGGACTCCACAAAATATTTGTTCATCTTTAAAGTGTCAAAGTTTTAAAAGATCAATTAAGAGCTCCAGTGGATTAGGCCAAATACCTACCTAGTCCAGCAACCTGTTCTCACAGTAGCCAACACAATGGCCTATGAGAAGCCTGCAAGGAGGGCCTGAGTGCAATAGCACTCTCCTCTCTTGTGATTCCCAGCAACTGGCATTCAGGAACATTTCAAGGAGAGTGCTATTGCACAACCTTGCACCTTCCCTCTGTTCAAAATGGATGGGAGGCTGGATGTCCTGTCTTCAAAGTCAATGAAATGTGGGATAGGTATTGCTCATAGTTATTTCTGGTCTCAGTTTTGTTCTTAATTTTTAAAGCCGAAAATGGACAGGGTAGATGAAGGGCTACCTTTGCTACAAACCTTCGCCAAGTCTAAGATCCACATCAGATGGTGTTTTCTGAATCATGTTGCCAAGTGAAATCAGATGGGTGGCAACTAGAAGCAGAGCCATTCCATGGTGCTGCCCTTTGTACTAAAAAAGTACAAAGTTAGCAAAATAAAAAAAATTAATATCCTCCATCTTATATGAAAAAATTACCATTTTAGCTTCAAATGCAATAGGAGATAACAATATCACAAAGTAACTTAATGACTGTAAATGACATGCTCTCCAAGCTCACTGCAACACTAATTAAAAATTGTACAATATACTATGTATATCAGAACTTTATGAAGAGATAAAATGATCTATAAAAGCAATTATGGAAATTTAAAACAACTAATAGAGAGAGATAACCATGAGTGCCACCAAGAAAACAAAACTCCTACAGATGCTGTAGAGGTCATGAATCAAAATGTGTTCATTAAATACCAAATAAAGATAATAGGAGATAGTGACATCAGATTTTAGTTCATGGTAAATTCCCAGAACTATGGCTAGTGGGAGGGACTTGCATTCTTTGAACTAGGGCTGCATATTCTCCTTGTGTACTGATAGTCAGTTGCAGTAGATGGCCCCTGTGCTCCTTCTTCTTTTATGACTGCTGGAGTGGCTCCCTTAAAATCTGGATCACAATCAGGACACAGTAAGTGTCAGGTGAGCTAAGGCTGGCCAAGTGGCCATTAGACCAATACTGAATGGCAGAATAGATCTTTATGCCTACTTCTTGTCAAGTGGTGATTTGTGGCAGGCTGGTCAAACATGTTCCACAAAGGAGAAAAGATCAGGCCAGTTTGTGGTCCTGGCAGGAAGGACAACTCAGTGGCTTATATGCAAGGGGGAGCATCTCTACATTGCTCATGAGCCATGTCAAATCTATCTAAAGTAATTAGCTGAATTGCAACCCTATTTCACTCACACAGTGCTGATTAGTCCCTTCCACTGGACCAGAATACAAAATGTATTGCTGTGTATTCCAGAGAGTAAATGAGGTTTTGCTTGAGGCAGTTTTTGAAATTTTCCCCATTCAAATTTCTCTCTTGAAATTGGATTGTTTGACATCTGTATTTTTATTCATTTTGTGTGTGTTGCAATATCTTGGCTCTGCAAGTACCATGCATACTATGTATTAAATATTATGTATGTGTGAAATTTATGCATTAAATATGTAACATCTAAAAGTTATATACATTTTTATAAATAAATAACAATTTTTGTATCGAGTCTGGCTTCTGAATTACCTACAGTGGTACCTTGGTTTATGAACACAATTGGTTCCGGAAGTCTGTTCATAAACTGAAGCGTTCATAAACTGAAGCGAACTTTCCCATTGAAAGTAATGGAAAGTGGATTAATCCGTTCCAGACGGTCTGCGGAGTAACCGTTCATAAACTGAAGCGAACTTTCCCATTGAAAGTAATGGAAAGTGGATTAATCCGTTCCAGACGGGTCCGCGGAGTCCTTAAACTGAAGCGTTCATAAACTGAAACATGGGTGTAATTGGTTCCGGAAGTCTGTTCATAAACTGAAGCGTTCGTAAACTGAAGCGAACTTTCCCATTAAAAGTAATGGAAAGTGAATTAATCCGTTCCAGATGGGTCCGCGGCGTTCACAAACCAAAAATTCATAAACCGAGGTGTTCATAAACCGAGGTTCCACTGTATTGTTTATGAAATGAAAATTATGCCACAGGGATTCTCCAGTGTTCTATTCTTTAAAAAATCATCCAAACCACTGTGCATGGGAAGTTTGCCACAGGCTTCATTTTCTTTAATAGAGAAACTACAAAAAAGCTTTGTGGACTTAATATACTTTGACATAAGCTTTTCTTCTTACTTCATCAGATGCAGCTTATACAACAATATATATACTAGTCTTTTACTAATTAACCTTCCCCACCCTCCTGAAAAGACTCTGTTTACTTGTACATACTAGCCTAACAACTCACCTACTATGTGTAGTAAGAAGGATGCAGATAACTCTCACACGTGTTAGCCATGTGACCTAGCTCCTCATACAGAGCACCTCCACACAAGAGCGGATCCTGATAGGCCAGGATTTCCCCTTAAGACTTTGGGCAAAACTAGGTGATAGGCAAACTAAGGCCCGGGGGCCAAATCCAGGCCAATCGCCTTCTAAATCCGGCCCGTGGACGACCCAGGAATCAGTGTGTTTTTACATGAGTAGAATGTGTCCTTTTATTTAAAATGCATCTCTGGATTATTTGTGGGGCCTGCCTGGTGTTTTTACATGAGTAGAATGTGTTCTTTTATTTAAAATGCATCTCTGGGTTATTTGTGGGGCATAGGAACTTGTTCATTTTTTTCCTTCAAAATATAGTCCGGCCCCCCACAAGGTCTGAGGGCCGGCCCCCTGCTGAAAAAGTTTGCTGAGCCCTGGTGTAGAAAGTGTGCCTGAGGAAGGATGAGCTCTCTGAAACAGAAGGGCTGTTGCTGAACTTTTGCCTGCTCCCTTGCAGAAGAAATCATTGTAATGCTGGAAAGAGGTGGGCTAAAGGACAAGCTGTGTGACTGACAGCCTCCTTACCTCACTCATTCTCATCAGCTGGGCTACAGGGTGATTATTGCTACTGCTTCTGGAACTGACTGCAGGGTCAGTTAGGCAAGGGCCTAACTCCCACTCCTCCCTCCCCAATTTGAAATTTTGTTGGCTCCTGCCATTGTTTATTTCTCCCTCTCCACCTCCTCCTTTCTTTTTGTGGAGAGAATTGTGTGAGTTTCTATGATCAGAGGTGCACATGGGGATGGATTGCTGCCCCTTTCTAAGGTGAGAGCCTGATATTGAGATAGCTTTTGGTCTCTCAGGTGAGGGAACTGAGTGGTATTTAGAGGAGGCACTCGAGTTAATAGCATTTGCTTCTGCTAGGGAGAAGAGAGGGGTAGGTGCTATTCATGCTGTCTGTTAGAATGTTGTAGAAAGTGGTTTCCATACTATTCAGGGTAAGATTGTATATTTTTGCTTACTGATTTGTCAATACTTGTCCAGGTTTGTCGGGGACTTATGGCGCAGGCATGTGATTGAGGATGTGTGATTGAATTATGGGACTGGTTGAAGAGGGTGGAGAGGGTGGTTTGAGGGTTTGCTAGAATGGCAAGTTGGAATATATTGGTTTGGAGTGATTTATGTGAGTGTGTTGGTTGTGTAAGAGTGTGCTTGAATGGAATTGAATAGAATGTATTTTTAGCTGTAGTTAGGTTAAGTTGTGTTTATTGTTGTATAGGGGACTTTGAGTTTAATTGGATTGGCTTGTTTAATTGTATGATTGATTTGCTGTGCAGAGGTTGGGAAGAGTGGGCTGATTTTTTCTTTTACTCTACTATTTTAAAGCGTGGAATTTATCCTATTTTGTTGTTCTTCATTTGTAATGTTCTGTTTCCTGGTGTTTAGAGGATATTTTGTTTAGCTTTTTACAATGCGGCATTTCCCTGTGTTTTTGTAGCTGATTGTGTGTAAAGTTTATTTTAATTCTTAAGAGGATGCCTGCCTTCAACAGCACAGGACATCATTCTGCCTGGACAGTCAAAGTAACTAGGAAGGGTTGTGGGAAATAAGTGAATTTATGCCTTTGGGAGCCTTTTTTAAATGCACCTTTTCATTATTTTTAATGACATCACTTTCTCTTTAGAAGATCAATTCTTCAACTCGTATGCGGCACACGACATAGCAAGGCACCACACACCTGCATCATTTTCAGAGAAACTGAATCAGTTCTGAGGCTGGCACTGATTTTGTTAAAGCCTGTAAACATTTGGTCTATTTAGTTCTCAAGAGCTGTGCTTTATTCTAATTATTTTTACTTCTGGTGCTTCAATGGCTACAATTTGCCTTCTTTGGGGCTCCCAAGGCTGAGCTACAGACATCATCAAGCACTGCCTCCAACAATAAAATTAAGACTAAAGCAGGAAGAATGGTTTTATGAAGGTGGAGGAATGAGAGGAGGAGGGAAATGATTCTAGTGATTATTTTGGTATCAAAAGACCAACTATCAAAATGTTTTGCATAATCGCTATTGTTTCATTTCTGCAGTTGCCTAAAATTTGACATGTACAAAGCTGCTCTGATTCTCTTTTATTTACCCTTTCTGTTGCTTTGTCATAGAAGCTGTTTCCAATATTCTGTAATTTCATGCTGCTAATGTTTTTATGTAAGCTGTGCTATTTAGGGAATATTGAAATGGTGCCGTTCCAGTTTTTATAATTAGGGCCCATCAGCAGTCTTTTTCCTCTCAGCTACCATTCCTGACAGTTAAATGTGAAGGCTACAAGTGTTGGGCAACTTACCTATGTCTTAAAGTTTTGTATCATTTGAGTGACTTTGGTAAATCTGATGGCTCATTATTTGCAGTAATTATATGCATCAAAAGTTCTCCATTCTCTCCAAATGGGTGATAGTGGTGAAGGAAGGAAAATATCACTGTATTCACCCAAGAAAGATTCTCAGGTTGGATCACAGCTCTTCTCCAGCATGGTATTCTTAAGGTATGCCAACCAGGTGCCACAGGTAGACAAGGGTCCTGTACTTTCAAAAATTGTGCTGAAGAGGAAATTTTGGCAGGTGCAGTTGACCATGGAAAAAGAAGCTGGTGAAACAGTCTTATAAGAAGTGGTAAAATACCAACAAAAAGGAGGCAACACATCGACCAATTCCACGGGCGAAATATATCTGTTTTTATCTTTGCAAAATATAACAACATGTGAGACAGTCCCACAGGACCCCCAGGGATACGGGTGCAAGATGGTCTGTTAACGTCAGTATGTACTAATAAGTTCTTAAGACAATTAGTCTGTTTAAGTCCTATCAAAGGAAAATCCGAGCAACCTGGCACATTCCAAAGGATGTGCCAGTGCTTCCATATCAACTTAATGATTTTGTCGGTATAAGGTGAATACTCTAATGAAACTGTAACTCTGCCAAAAGTCTCGGGTGGGGCAGGCCGGTGTAAAAGAGTGGAGCGTCATTTAGCACCAGATTTAATTCTAGCCTTTTCAATCATGTCAGGTGGATAGCCTCTAGCCTGTAATGAGGTAGCTAATGACTCAGCATTACTGGAAAAGTCCTCATGGCATGAGGAATTCCTCTTAAGCCGTAAGAATAACCCATAAGGTAAATTGTCTTTAAGACGTTTAGGGTGAAATGAGTAGTGCAGAAGTGAATTACAGTCTGTAGGTTTTTTGTGGGGCCTCACCACTAATTGTTCATTATGTTTAAAGACCTCCACATCATCCAAAACCACACATGATATAGTACTGTGGTGTCCAGAAAAAGATAGAGGAATGCAACGAATTCAACCAATTAGTAAAGCTAATAAACTCATTCTCATTTTCAAACAGAAAAAGCAGGTCATCAATAAATCTGCAATAAAACAACATTGCCTTAGCAAAAGGATTGTTATTCAGAATATATGACTTTTCAAAGGCACCCATAAAGATTTTCTGTTGGACTTACTGGATGTTGTGTTTGAGAAAAATTATTTCCGTTTTTTGGACACAGTTTATTTTCAGATTAAAGGGGTAGTGATGGGGTCTCCTATAGCGCCACCCGTAGTCAATATCTTTTTTTTCTGTTTCAGTAAATGCCAAACAAAAGAGGTAGTATATTTAATTAGATGCCCATGTAATTTATTTTATATAGGGTCAACAATCCGGTCTGTGGGAACACGTATCAGTGAACACCGATTCCGCATTAGGAATGCAGTTCAGGAAGCACCCCTGGTTGAGCATTTTTTAGCTAACAATCATTCAGACTCGGACTTGCTGTACACCGTATTGTGGATTAACAGGAGGAAGGGGAATGCTAAATGTGATTATGTAAAATTATTAAGACAAAAAGAATCACAATTTATTTTTATGTTCAAAACGCTCCATCCAGAAGGATTGAACTCTGAGTTAGATTTGAATTGTTTCATTAATTTTATTACTTTCAGGATCTTGAGGTTGCATGTTACTTTAAAATTTCAATAGCCTTGATTAACCAGGGTGTTATCTGTGGTGGAACTGTATATTAAGCTTTCTATGTCTTGCTTCAGGCAGCAGTGGTTACATATGTGTATGACCCCTGTTCCGCAGATTGCTTACAAATGCTAAGGTATGTTTTATTTTTGTGTTTTATTTTTGTTATTTTCCTGTATTTTTTCAATGTTAAAATATTATGGACTGTATAGACTCGTGTTCATTCTGGCCATTGGCCTTAATATGATGTATGACATAATTAATGATATTTATTTGATTTATTTTTTGTAGTTAAAAAACTGAAGCAGACCAAACCGAAACAGTATGATTACCTTGGATCACTGTCTCGCATGTTGTTATATTTTGCAAAGATAAAAACAGATATATTTCACCCGTGGAATTGGTCAACGTGTTGCCTCCTTTTTGTTGGTATTTTAATCAAGTCTGCAACACAGGGGTTGTTTCATTAGCATTGACTTTATAAGAAGTGGTGGCAAACAACACCAACATTTCACACAGACCAGAACAATTTGTCTTCTGGTTATTCAAGTAGTTAGATATTTTATTTTTTTTAAACAACAACTGACAGCCATTGCAGTGTTTTGTGGGAATCAATTTTGTAGCTGATTTACACATTCTATGATTGTTATTTTTATTGTGATCCAAAGCTTATGTATTTTAATGGATTTATCCTTCTATTTTAGAGTCTAGGCTTTTCAAACTTCTCAAGTTGGTAACACACTTTTTCATGACACTGTAATTCAGTTTTAGTAGCAAACTAGAGGCTTAACTAACCCCTTATAAGAGATATGGGCACATATTGCATGACACACCTACACACTGCAGCCAACGACACACAGTTTAAAGCTCTGGTCTAGTTCTTTTACCTATTTCACTTAGCCCCACCCCCACCATTTACAATATTTCAAGTTTCTTCCACACCCATCCTCTGTTGTATTTTAAAAATAAAAATGACCCCAGCTCTTTAAGGCTTTCTTCATGAGATCAGGATTCCAGATTACATTATTACATCATGACAGTTTATATTTTATTTCCAAGTCTTGTAATTACACAGGTGTTATAGTTAGAAACTTAAAATACATAAACCCACAGAGCTGAATCCAGACTTAAGTCAAAACCAGAGTAAACCCACTGACTTCGAGTAAACCCATGAATCTTGAATAACCCATGTCTAGAGATAGTGGAGCATTTCACAATAATAAAAACTTTAATGTAAGTTCTGTGGTGTTTCTTTGTTCAGTCTTGCTAGGCTGCTGCTGCTATTGTTGTTGTTGTTTGGGTCCTCCAACACAACTGTGGATCGATGACTGAGTAAAGTTTTAAATTGGCAAAATAGTAAAACTAAGTACTTTGTTCAGCTGCATGTCCAAGCCTCATTAAATTCTTTTAAAATATAGAAAGATGACACATGTCAAAATTAATGTGAAATCACAACACAGACAAATCACAGTACCCCTCAGGGCATACGCATGGTTATTTGATGATGGGCAATGAATAACAGTAGCAGTACTGTAAAAAGTCATTTTTTTACACTATTACATAAGTGATGTTTGCAATACCATCAAGAGTAAAACAATAACAGTATTCTTGCAATCTGCCAAATGAGGCTATGTTCATATAAATTAACAAAATGCGAACCACAGTAGACTGAGTTTGAGTTGTGATTCAAAGACAATTAGTATAGTACAACAAAACTCAACCCTGCTCATGACAGACCACTGATTTCTGTGGGCCTACTCTGACTGTGGCTATGTCTGGATCCAACTCATAACACTCATGCCAATGGAAAATATTGTGATATTGATAAGTAAACAAAAGACTCCAAGGTTTAATTTCTGTAATTATACTTGCAAGAAGAGAATGCAAACTAGCCAAGTGCTTTAAGATGCACTGGCCTGGTGTATTTTTTTCTTAGTGCTCAAACCATTTTCCCTCTCTTGAACATTGTTCACTTGTGATAATTATTTGTGGGTTTGCTGTCACATCATTGATATACAGCAGATCATACTAAAATTAACAACAGTTTTTTATGTTCCCTTACACAGACTATCATTTGGGGTTTTGAAAGGGGAAACCCTTATGGTGGGGCTTGGTATTAAATGATTGGACAGTAGAAACATTTGAGCTATAAAGGAAGGTCAGGGTTAAATTACTAAGTATAATATTTGCTCTGAATCTGGTAGTCATAAAAGAGAGAGGGAGAGAGAATTTTTATAGTGCCTCTTGGCAATCAACTTCTTTATTAGATAAAGAACATATAACATGAATGATTTGGCTTCTATATAATTACCCACTAAGACAAAAGAAAGAAACAGGAAAGTGATACAACTAAAGTAGAAAATGTTTAATCTTTGTGTACTTTCCATTGTTTTGTTGGTGGCAATAAATTTCTTTTTGTCACTGTTGATACAAGTAGCAGAAAATGCTGCCAGACTATATTAACTTGGGAAAAAGAAAACCCAACTGAGTATTGACATCAAGGTTAAAATGAAGGCAAACAGGAACAGTGTATATAAAAAAATTGGCCCATCTTATCTCAAACTGTATGGGAAAAGAAGAAATATTTACACACACATATTTTCATTTGAGTAAAACTGAGACAAACAACAAATTCAGGATCTGGGCCTTGTTTTGTCCAATCTAGTATGTGGTTTAGGATGATGGAAAGAAACTGGGGAGAAGAAGGGAGAAAGAATTAAACCTCAGGCCAGAACACAATCTAGTGTGGTTTCTTGGAATAAATGTCAGTTATTGTTGGTGGGTGTAGACGAAGTACTTAGAATGGGTCAGTCAACACCTTGTGTACTTAATCCTTGCCCATCTTTGTTAAATTCAGTTTGCTAGAAGGGGTTGACTGAATGAGTCCAGGAGGTGAAAGAGGGGAAATGTTTCAGACACCTTGGAGGAGGTAGCTTTGTGGCCTCTCCTTAAGCAACTCCCTCAGAACCCAGAAGATTGCAACAATAAGTGTCCTGTTGTAAACATCCCCTTTGGGAGCAAGGTGCTTCCATGCAATTCCAGGTGCTCTAGAATGCAACAGATTATCCAGACCAGGGGTTCGGTCCCTGCGTTCCTCCAGATGTTGCTGTATTACAGTTCCCAAAAGCTGACACAGATTCCACACCCCACTTTCGACCCATGTCACTCCAACACTGAAGCAGACTTGGTTGCCCCAGTCGCTGCCAGCAGAGATGTAGGGAAGTGCAAGCCTATTTTGAAATACTCTTCCTAAAGAAGTTAGCCCGATGCTTACATTGCTGTGTTTTTGGTGTCAAAATTTTATTTTACAGATTTCCAGAATGACAGCTAGGAAAAAAATTTTAATGGATCAAATGGATATTGGTGTGGTAGCTTTGCATGGCAATGGCAGTGGGCGGGGCTAGCCTTCACAGCCCCACAGTTCTTGCACATGTTCATTAAATAAATTGAGGAGTCCTGTGTACCCCCTTAAAGTTACTTAACATCCATCCTGCATGGCAGTGAAGGTAGCAAAGGCTCACTTTGCTGTCATTGCATGCTCAAGTAGCCACCCAGCAGAGCTTTTCTGAATTGTGAAGGATTTATTGTCATCTGCTCTAGTTTCACATCGGAAACCTGTTGTGAGATATTTGCAAGGCACTTTGGATAAAATCACACATCTCCCGCATGACTTAGATGCTGTCAGTGTAACGGTCCCAGATGATGGGTCCAATAGAATAGATGACCTTGTTGGTTTTGTGGGATCCATTTCATCTTTTGAGGCCTGAGGAGACATTGCTAGTTTGTTTAACAGCACTGTGTTACTCTGTATTTTTCAACATTTGTTTTGTAACTGTAGTTTAAGACTGTGTGCAGTAAAACTTTGAAACTCTTTCCTTGTGGTGGAGAGCTCATTCATTTCTGCTCTGCACAAGCTCCAGATCAAGGATTCCGTTTGCATTAACTAACAGACCTTTACTTAGAAAGGGATGGGGAAGGAGTGATGCTATCGCTCTTACTTGATCTCTCAGCAGTCGTCGTATCTTACTGGACCAGCTTAGTGGGTTGGGAATAGGAAACACTGTTGTTCCCCTTGGCAGTTGTTCTGTAGGGTGCCACTTAGTAGCATCTTGTCCCAAAGTGTTGTTTAACATCTATATGAAACTGTTACTAGATGTGGACCCATAGTACGCTGATGATACCCAGCAATATTTTCTCTTTTACATCTGAATCAGCTTTTCTGCCAGGGCTTTTCTGGCCTGGTTTTGACTGTTGGTTTTATACCTGTTTTTGGAGAGTTGCTTTCTTTATTGTCTTTTATTGATTTTTTTATTATTGTGAAGCTCTTGCAATTTTCCAAATAGAAGGAGCTTTAGAATATTTCAAATAACAAAGTACTAAACAATGCTATACTGTGTATAATCTTGGAGAAAGGATCACCACTAAATTCTATGGGCACTACAGATGCCTCCAGCTTGGTCCCTCTTCTGCTAACAATATATTTGCAACCACTATAGCTCATTCGCACCTGCCTCTTTCCACCCTGTCTGAGGCTGTTCTCACTTCATATCTCCACAGCTGCTATTCCTTTCACTTGACATTATCCACCTTTAAGGTCACTAGAGTGCTCTCTGTTCTTGAGAAATAGAATACAGCAGGCAACACCTTGGTTCCAGAGCAATATTGGCAGATCAGGGGTGGCAACCTTGTAACTGATGCAAGTTACAAGAAGTTCATCTATGGAAATTTTCATTCTATAAAGTCCCACTGTCAGAATTTTGACCTTGTTTGGGCCAACATCTGCATACTATGTATCTTTCTTTTTCTCTTTCAAGGTACATCAAATTCTAGTACCTGTATATTAAAATTATACTAAAGTGTACAATTTTTCAGGCTTGCTTGTGTCAAACTTTAACGGCCTTCTGAAAGAATCACTGCATTTGTGCTCACATAAACCTCTAGCAACAAAGTACCTGGTGTTCATGCAGTGCGTGTGTGTGTGTGTGTGTGTGTTTATGCATAATATTAGCCTATCCCAACTCAAAGTCTATAAGCAAGGATAAACTATAAACTCACACATACATACAAACAAACCAAACTGAAAATCGGCAAGTTAGGTAAAAAAGAAAAAAAATAGTGTTGTTTGTTTTAAAATGTATTGGTTGTCCTTCCATACAATAAAATCAATAATATGGAATAAAAATAGTACAAACACACAATAAAAGTAAATGAATATTGTGGGGGATTTTGGAAGGACCCATACACTACTATAGTCCAAAGTTATCCAGGAATTCTTAAAAAAACACAGAATTATTGTAGCTACAATACTGTATTCTCTTTTTTATACAAATATAATCAATGCTTATGGGACCCAGGTGGCGCTGTGGTTAAACCACTGAGCCTAGGGCTTGCTGATCAGAAGGTTGGCGTTTCGAATCCCTGTGACGGGGTGAGTTCCCGTTGCTTGGTCCCAGCTCCTGCCAACCTAGCAGTTCGAAAGCACGTCAAAATGCAAGTAGATAAATAGGAACCGCTACAGCGGGAAGGTAAACGGTGTTTCCATGTGCTGCTCTGGTTTGCCAGAAGCGGCTTTGTCATGCTAGCCACATGACGTGGAAGCTATACGCCGGCTTCCTCGGCCAATAATGCGAGATGAGTGCACAACCCCAGAGTCGGTCACGACTGGACCTAATGGTCAGGGGTCCCTTTACCTTTACCTTTTTAAATCACTGCTTATTGAACAGAACCAATTTGTTACTGAGCCCATAATCATCTAGAGTTTACTAGGCATATGAATCCAGTTTGAATGAAGTCTGGATACCAAACCCAAGCAGGCTGCTTCTGGTGAGTTCAGACTTCCTCCAAAGCAAAGCAGGCCTTCTTTCCCAAAAGCAGTCCAAAGTGAAGTGGACTGGGTCAGAAGCTTCAGACACTCTTTAGAGTTTCATAGATTACATTGACAGTTGCCCAGATACCCTATCAGAGCAGTCCCTGGTTGTGCTCACAGCATAAGCAAGGGCTGCTTGGAAGGCAGGCACTGGAACTGCGACAGCTGCTCTGATATAACCACCTTGAGAACCTTTACTTTTCCACTGAGCAAGTCAAATTGGTTCAGTGCTGTCTCTATTGAACTACATAAGAGTAAAACAAAGGCTGCACGCCTCAAAATGGCTGGTGGGTGAAATGACCCCCCCTGTCAAGCACCCTATTACTGCAAGAGACCCTTGGGGGGGAAGCTGTTTTCAGGGGTACAACCAATCTTCTTTCCCTCTTCTTGTAAGTCAGTATGAACAGTCCTTTTTTTGGGCGGGGGGAGGTTGTAATCCCACTTTGAGCATTATAGATGCTCAAGAGCAGGCATCCCCAAACTTCGGCCCTCCAGATGTTTTGGACTACAATTGCCATCTTCCCTGACCACTGGTCCTGTTAGCTAGGGATTATGGGAGTTGTAGGCCAAAACATCTGGAGGGCCACAGTTTGGGGATTCCTGCTCAAGAGCATTCCATAATTTGGTAAGCAATGAAAGAAAACCAGTATGAACAGAACTAGCCATTTTTGCTTATTAATTTGTCTTGCAATTCAGTTTGTCTTTATAAAAGGCAGCTTTTCAAAGTACCATATACTGGAGGACTCCAAAGGGATTTAAAAAGGAAATGTTAAGTTAAATAACAATTTGGCCTCACCATAATTAATAATGACATTTCACCAATTTTCCATTTTCCTCTGTATTTTAAAGCCCATCATTTAATGCAGATGATAATGGAGCAGTATTAGAGCAGCAGATGAACGCAGACTAATAGGAATGGTAAACAGAAAGAGCAGGAGGCAATATGCAATGAGAAAGCTAACACCACCTAGGTGATGAATGCAACTTTACACCCTGTAGAGTAAATTAGAAGCAGAGCACAAGTTGCCTGGAAAATGAAGGTACCAGTGATTTAAATGAGACTCAGTTGAGATGAAATATTTAAAACTAATTCTGTCAATTCTAAAATCATACCAGCTTGCTGCATTGAACCTCATTGGGCTCCTGGTTATGTCATTGGGTGCTTGATGGGGCCTGGAAGCCGACCAGCTTCCCTTTCCTGCAATTACCTTTAAGTAAGGAGAGCAACAGAGACGTTTTCAAGTAATTACAGGCTTCAGGACTGTGACTTGGATGCTGTCATGAGCATGTAATGTTTTGTCCATGGGCACCAGGGTGGGTGGGTGTGATCTCAAAGTGGCTTACTGGGGTTGAGGATCTTATTCTTCCATACCTTAATCTTGAATACTTGAAGCATCATCTCCATCAGCTGGCTAAGTCTGAGAAGCACATAAGGATGCCCAGGTGACATAACAATTCATCTTTAAGAAAAACTCTGTGCAGTTGCCACAGGCAATTCCTTGAATGGTCATCATCTCAGAATTCATCTTAACGTTCTCCACCATTTTTAGCTGGCTTGATTTGGCCACTGATCCCAAGAAAAAGATCTATATACTGTAAATAATAAAGAAATAATTTTGTTACAGTTTCTTTAATTAATGTTACTAAGAACAAGGATTAACTTCTTTTTTAAAAAAAGATTAAACTAACAAGCAAGAGCAAAACATTTACTTAACAAAGAGATAAATTTTAAAACCAACAGCAAAATCATTTCTATCTGAATATGCAAACATACCTATACCTTGGCTTTTCTGCCACCAGACTAAATTTATGTTTGTTCATTAATATGCTGGTATATCAGACTAATATCACAAAGAGCATAGGATAAGTTAGCATCTGCGTCAAAATATATATGTAGTATATACTGTAGTAGATGCATCCCTTCTCTACCCTGTAACTTCACTTTCTGTCAATTTTAGGAGCAGCTTTAAAGGTCTTGATATAAGGCACATTCTCTATCTAATTAATTTTGTTAGGGTTGGCCTTGACAGCTAATTAAGTGAGAGAATGTTTTGTTTTGTTTTTACAGAAAATTAGAGGCAATACCAATGATCTAGACTAGCAATGTGGAAGTTTGATAGTAGGTGGCATTTTATATCTATTCAGAGAAGGCACTACTGTACAGAATTACTACAGGGGTACCTTGGTTCTCAAACTTAATCTGTTCCAGAAGCCTGTTCCAAAACCAAAGTGATCCAAAACCAAGGCGTGCTTTCCCATGGAAAGTAATGGAAAATGGATTAATCCGTTCCAGACTTTAAAAAACAACAACCTCAAAACAGCAGTTTAACATGAATTCTAGTGAGACCATTGATCCATAAAAGGAAAGCAATAAACAATGTACTGCATTCACACAATCAATCAGCAGCGGAACGGGGTTCCACACAGTCACAAAAACAAAACAAAAAAGCCGCAAATACAAAACCACAAAATAAATAGCAAAAACAGACAGACGTAACACTCAGCATAACACTCAAAACAGAAGTGTGGGACTCAAAACGTAAGTGTAACACTCAAAACGGAGCACGTTCGGCTTCCGAAAAAGGTTCACAAATTGGAACACTTACTTCCGGGTTTGCAGTGTTTGTGTTCCAAGTTGTTTGAGTACCAAGGTGTTTAAGAACCAAGGTACCACTGTATCACTTGTTGACTTACTAAAAGAGGGGTGTGTGTGAGAGAGAGAGAGAGGGAGAGAGAGAGAGAGAGTTCAGTATTCATTTTTCGAATCAACTAGAATTAAAGTGGGTAGCCTTTCATTTCATCAGGTCAAAACCTTGTAATTAATAAAAATAAAACTTAATTGTTCAACACATTCTACATAAATGTTTCAGTTATCCCTACAACAATTTGGGAAGGTAGGCCAATATTATCATCCACATATTGTAGGCTGGTATAATTTTAATCAGTTTTGTGACACCATAGAATCCTCTCCCTGGTGCCTATACAATTAACTTTGAGATACTGGGTTTCCCAGACTTTTAAAAATTGGTAATGTGGTTCTATCTCTATTGGATCACTTCTTCTAATGTTGCCTTTAATTGCTATTTAATTGCTATGTTTTTTAATTGCTGATGGGACTGTTCTGTATTTTTGTTTTGGAAGCCACCCTGCACATCTTTAATTGAAGGATAGCATGGCAATCTTTTTAAATAAACTAATAGTCATAATTGTTAATAAGTAAATTGGTTGTGCCGTCAGGCTCATCCCTATTTAGCCTGGATCATGCTGCCAGGAAGATGCAGTTATAAAAGGATGGTGCCAAAGCAGCATTCAACCATCACATAGACAGTAAGAAAGTGAATTTGCAGGAACAAATCTACCCCACAACACACTACTTTTGCAATTGAAATATGAGTGAACATTTGGCACAAGCCTTATTGAGACATGGTGGCTTGCAAAGGCCATCTAATGTATTCATGGTCAAGATTTGGAGAAGGACCTCCTCAATAACCACCCCAGTATCTTTCTCGCTAAACTACACTGGTTTATTCCATAACTCAATTGGACGGACGTTGTGGGATTTCTAAATGACACAAATACAGAGAGATTAAATCATAATTCACTCTAGTTTCAAGATGAATAAGGCTGCATTCCTATGAGTACTTACTTGAGAGTAAGCCACAGTGAACATAGACTTACTTCTGAATTAAAAAAAAACCAATGCTACAGTTAGATCCCTAAAAGTATGCCAAATAATTTCCCAGCCTGATTTATTTTAATGTTATTTGAAGTCAGATGTTCAACTGCTGACTAGACACTCAATAGATTTTAGTCAGTCAAACAAGAAAGCCCATCAAACTTAATTATTAATCACATGGGATGCTACTATCTCTAATTTTACATTGTGGAACACATCCTAAGCAGAAAATTTATGGCTGAAAATGTAGTAGTGGAAGAGGAAGAATGAGGCATTTCATCAAAGCAATCTGGATCACGAAAAGCAAAAATGTCTCATTAATTCATTCTCCTGAAGATATTTGTTCTGAAATTAATTGAGTGGCAATTAAATTAACCTTCAGCAAATCAATAAAACTTGTAGCCCTAGAAAGATAAAAACTGACTGTTAGCTTAAACAAAGCTGATGGGGTGTTGTGGTGGGGTGGGGAGCAGAAATGATATAAAATGACCACTTAATACATCCACCTCTTTGTACAGCTTGCAATAATTCACAAATGCTTTTAATTCCTTTTGATCAGGACACAGAGTTGGTAGAAGAATTTGCTAGGCTTTAGCAGATGAAAACTGCAATCCTATGGACACCCATTAGGAAGTAATACCCAATGAATGCAGTGGGACTTAAGCCTCACCCACCCTTCTGCTTGCCCCTTGCCTAAAAACCATGGCTCTAATAGGTTTTGCTTTGCTCTGCCACTTTCCCTCAGCAGTTTAACAATATATTGGAACAAACAGCAAGATTCCACACCAAACCCCATTGCCATTTGCTCTAATGCAGCACTAAACCGTGAGTTGTCCCAGGGGAAAGCTCTTACTACAGTGTAAAAATGCTGAAGATTGTGCTTTAATGATACAGAAGTGTGCACATTCCAAATCTACACAAGCATCGGAGGATAAATTTCAAAAATATACCAAATGAAATAAAAGTGTCCCATCAGGGTGTTTGTTTTATTCACAGTATGATTAGCGTGTTTTCTTTTTACATTCCTAGGTACAGACTGACATCTTCTTTCTGACTAAATGCAAGAACCTGGACATTATACCTAAGGGTCTTAGAATTAAGAACCCTCTACGATCCACTTATCCTACTGAATATGCAAGGAAACTATGCCACACTTTCTCCAAGAAGCTGCTCAAACATCTGATCGGCATTCTGTACTCTAAACAGAAGTTAATAAAGGAGGAACTCTCTGTACTGGACAACGCTATCAGGAATCACCCAGCTTGGCAAGAGTTCCACAAGGAAAAACAAACCATTTACCACTCTCAACTGGAGTTACTGCAAAAACAGAAAAACAGAAAAACTCTCTAACCTATAGGCTACTAATCAAAACAAAGAAGATCAACAATATTGTCAATCTTTCACAGCAAACACTCATCCCAGCTGAGGAATCAGTCCTTTCACGTGGACTATCATTCTGCCCTGCCAAATCCCCACACATAATTCAGTTCTGCGGGGACTTGGAAGCAGCTTTGAGAAACTGGTATGGAGTTACATCATTTCCTGTCTTCCATCGACATTTGACAGCTACCAGTGGGCAAATAGATCCACGGAGGATGCTATCCCTACCACTCTCCATGCTGCTCTGTCCCATCAGCAGCCAGGGACTTATGCGAGGGTGTTGTTCGTGGAATTTTAGCTCTGCTTTTAACACTATTCTCCCTCATAGACTGATGTCCAAACTAGAGGCGCTTGGACTTTCTAACTCCATTTGTCTCTGGGTTTTGAATTTTCTGTCATATCACTCCCAGAGGGTTAGAGTAGGGTCATATATGTCCACAGCCCTTAGCATTTACCACCGGCTCCCCACAGGGTGGTGTGTTGAGTCCCCTGCTTTATACCCTCTATATGAATGATTGCACAGCTATGCACTCCAGCAACAAAATCATCAAGTTTGCTGATGACACCACTGTGGTGGGGCTCATTTCTGGGGGGGAGGGGATGAGTCCGCCTATCGGGATGAGATGGAGCAGCTCTGTGTTTGGCGTGGAGATAACAATCTGGTCCTTAATACTGCCAAGACCAAGGAACTGGTGGTGGACTACAGGAAGAAAAAGGCCCCTGTATATTGGCGGGGACCGGGTGGAGAGGGTGGCTGTATTTAAGTTATTGGGTGTTACCATCGAGCAGGGTATGACCTGGAGTGCAAATACCACTGCTCTGGTAAAGAAGGCCCAGCTGCACAGTCATGGATAGGAAAGTGCTCCAGAAGGTCATAACCACAGCCCGAAAGATAATCGGTCATCCTCTCCCATCTCTGGAAGAACTATACAAATTCCCATTGCCTTAAAAATATTTTACAGGATTCATCTCATCCTGGATATAGTCCTTTTGCACTGTTGCCTTCAGGCAAGAGATACAGAACAATTAAGAACGAATAGATTAAAAAACAGTTTCTATCCAAGAGCTATAACCATCTTAAATGCTGTAACTAAATGATATGATCTTGCGGAGTTGTGATGGGTGTGTGTGTGTGTGTGGCTGTAATTGTGTTTTTGTTTTGTTTTTATGGGATATGCATTCAATTTTGTTGTACTGTGTACGGTGAAAATAAAGTATCTATCTATTCTTATCTCATTATACATGATGCTATTTTTAGCCATCTCACCCCTTGCTTTTTCCTGTAAGATCAATTGCAGTCATTAAAAGTCGTCAACAGGTTTACCACACCTATCAGCCAATCGCCCATTCCCACCACCCTTCTGAGTAATACCCCTCCCCACCCTCTCACTATATATAAGGGTCTGGTGACTTCTGTTTCAGTGTATCTGAAGAAGTGTGCATGCACACGAAAGCTCATACCAATGACAAACTTAGTTTGTCTCTAAGGTGCTACTGGAAGGAATTTTTAAAAATTTTATTCCTGTTATTCTTTATTCCTTCCAGTGTACATCAAACCATGTGTGTACATGTCTCTGATTTTGATGAAGCAGGAGGTTTCTTATTAATGCTTGTATTTAATAGTTTCAGGGCTGTTTCTCAAGATATGACCATCCTGCAGAGGCTCCTTCAAATTTCCCCTGCATTGAGATAGCCCAGCCTAGCTCTTCTCCAAGTTACTCTGTGACGACAAATTTCCAATTATCTTATTTGTCTCATCATCACACAGACCAGCGTTTCCATGGTGATTTCATAAGGGAAATACTCCAGATGTAACAAATTATAAGCACGGAGGCCGGCAGGGGAGATGCTGGCACTCACCAGATAGTGGTTTTTGTGTGCACAGTGTGATTAATGTTCACTAACGTTCTGTGGTTCTGCAACAGGATGTGACCTCACTAATAGCTAGGGACTCTAAAACTGTCACAGATACACCCTCTATTGCAAACAACTATATCATGATTATGTGATATTAAGCCTGTTTTGGAGTGCTTTCTTAATAAGGTTTGCTTTAAAATCTCTTAATCCCTACTATGAGGTTCATGCTGTTGAGGTACAACAGCATGAATCACATTTGTTCTATGGCTGCAGAAATTACCCTTGATACACCATTTAACCTATAGAATATTTGTGCAGCCTCCAGCTATTAGTTTCCATTTAACATATGGCTATCTGTAGAGGGGAATGATAGACCTTCACGTCTGATGGTATCTTCATCACTCTTCTGATCACCTCAACTGGATCCCTGAGGTCTAAGAAGGTCGGAAGAGAGCAGCATCTGATCCTTAATTTTCCTCTTTGGCTCTTGACTCTCTGTGGTTCAGAGGGATATTAAAAAGGTAAAGGTAAAGGACACCTGGCAGTTAAGTCCAGTCGCGAAGGACTCTGGGGTTGCAGCGCTCATCTTGCTTTTCTGGCTGAGGGAGCTCATGTTTGTCCACAGTTTTTCCGGTTCATGTGGCCAGCATGACTAAGCCGCTTCTGGCGAACCAGAGCAGTGCACAGAAATGCCATTTGCCTTCCCGCCAGAGCGGTACCTATTTATCTACTTGCACTTTTTGGTGTGCTTTTTGAACTGCTAGGTTGGCAGGAGCTGGGACAGAACAACAGGAGCTCACCCCGTCGCAGGGATTCGAACTGCTGACCTTCCGATCAGCAAGCCCAAGACACAGTGGTTTACAACACAGCACCTCCCTTTCAGAAGGATCTTAAGAGCAGTGGTGGAGGAACCCTCTCCGGCACCCGGGGAAGGACACCGAGAGACGGGGGTGAACCGCCTGGTGACGCACGTGTGACGTCCGTACGGACTGTGTATGCACAGCAACCATATGGGCTGCCGTGCGTGTGCACTCCGTATGGGATGCTGCACATGCGCAGTCCGTACAGGATGTCACACATGCGCACTCCACACAGGCTGCTGCTCGTGCGGCATCCCACACAGAGTACACATGTGCGGCATCCCGTACAGACTGCACAGGTGCGGCAGCCGTATGTGCTGCCATGCGGATACAGTCCATATGGGATGCTGCACATGCGCTGTTCATACAGGATGCCGCACATGCACAGGAGTCAGCCCGAGATGCCCATACAGTCGGCCCGGGATGCCCATACAGTCGGCCCGAGAGAGCAGCAGCCCATACAGATGCCGTGCAAGCGGCGCCCATACAGACTGTGTGTGCCCTCGATCACTCTATAGCTGGGGGGGAGGCAGGGGTCATCTTGTCAACCCCCCCCCCCCGAGTGGCACCCTGGGTGGCCCACCCCCTCCACCCCCCACTTCGTACGCCCCTGCTTAAGAGGTGCTTATTGCAATGCTTCTTTCTCTCCTTCCTCCTATGTCTTATAGGCAGCTGCCCCAGCTTCACCCATGTCCTGTTCCTTGTCCCATATTTATACTTTCGAGTAGCTTCTTCCACATGAGCAAACTATAAACTCTGTTCCCTTTCAGAGAAGACTTTCAGGCCTCCGTACTGGTAGCATCATTCCGCCAGTCAGATTCCAGGAAGACATGAGGGGTGTTGAGGCATTCACATGAACATGCAAATTTTCCAAGTGTGGATAGGGATAAGCCCTTGCTTTCTACATTCTCATATGTGTCACACACAAACACCAGTCCCAGACGTTCCCCAAGATAAAGCAGGAATCCCTGTCTGCATGAGGTGTTCTACTTTCATTCAAGTAAATGGAGTTAAAGACTCCTGTAGATATTTTCCACTTAACACAAGAAATGTCAAGGACTGAATGCACAGGGCAATGTACCTGGGGATGTCGGAAATGGTGCATCCTTCCTTCCACCCACTGCTAATGTTTGCTTGTTTAGGCAAACATCTGCATACAACTATAGTTACCTATGATGCCCACAGCTGTTCATCTGCTTCTCCTGAGCTTCCCCGCCCATCTCTTTTGTCCTCCCCACCCCCACCATGGGCCTGAGGGATTCATCCACCCAAGGGCCTTCATAAAGCAGAATTTCTTTCATTATCCATAGTATTATTATTACTATTATGAGCTGCACCACAATCGTTGACAGGAGTGAGGTCTTACCAGCATCTAACACCTGTGCTCAGAGATCTGTACTGGTTGCCAGTTTGCTACCTTGCCAGGCTAAAAGTGTTACTATTAGTATATAAAGCTCTTCACAACTTCACAGTTTACCTATGAGGTCACGTTACTCCACATGTGCCCACTCAACCACTGCAATGGGCAGAATTGGCATTACTACAGGTGCCACATAATACCTGTTCCACATTTTCAAGAACTTGGTCGTTTAATTTGGTGGCGCCTACACTTTCAAACTCCCTGCCTTTTTAGATCAAGCAGGCACCCAAGCCAACAGTTTAGAACTAAACAGGAAGATGATAAAGCCTAATGCAGACAAAAAAATTGGGCCATACTTCTCACATGTGGCAGTCTTCTTCAGAGCTCTTACCTGTATATTCTCTCTCATTCTCTTCCCCTAACTGACCTAACAGAATTTGAAGTAGTGATTCATCGTGTGTGTGTGTCTATGTTTTTTCATTGTTTCCTATTTAAGAACATTTAAGTCTGCTGACTAGACATTTGTCACTAGGAGAGAGTGGTTCAGGTTCAAATTTCTTGTCACTAAAACTGTCCGAGTAAGCAGGACAGGTATGGGTTTCCAAGGAAAGACAAATCAGCAATTTCCTCCCCACCCAGGTCAAAAAAGTAGGGTCTTCATCTTTCATGAGTAATTAGGCAGAAGGTCACACAAGATGAGATCCTGGGAAAATGGATTCTCATTTGTCAAGTGCATTTCAATGTGGTTGTTTCTGAGAGATTTGGCAGTGTGCTATACACTAAGGCAGAGACAACATTTTCAAAGGTCTTTGTTCGGTTTCGAAACCCAACAAAATACGTTTCAGCTCAGGCAACACTAAATCCATTTCTGAAAATGAAACAAAAGCTCTACCTTGATGGTGAGAGTTAAGAATATTTAGAATGTTGTCACTGTTCTATTGAGTGGTGACAGTGACAACAAAATAGAGAAATGTGCCTTGTTTGGACTCAATCCATGAGCGTCACAAAGGTTTCTGGAACAGAAATGGAAAGGGCTATCTGAAAAGCCACAGTAACAGCAAACTGAACACTTACATCCTTCTCAATTAATAAGCAAAATCACAGTACTACTTACATAATCATGCATATTTGACTCCCATAGCAACTTACGATATTTTAATTCGTTTAATCACTGTGCCTTTCATGTGTTGGCTCCCCCACCCCCCAAGTTGGCACTACTAAGTATTTGAAAAGTTGGTATATGTTTGTGTAGTCCCTACTATGCATATGAGAGATGTTGTGCATTTGATAGTGGTTATATGTTGATGGGAATATTGTTCTATTTGTGTCTGCTCAGGAGATAGAGCTTCCCAAAGTAGTCAAATGTAAAGTTTTATTTTATTGTTCACACTGTTATATACCATTGCCCTTTCTTTCCTCAAGCTATTCGGATTGCATTTCAGGTGAGGGGTATGCACTGAAGACAAGATTAGGCTTAGATGTCAGTATTTCAGAATACTGAGTCAGCTTAGCTTGGAATACTTTGGATGACAACCACTTTGATTCAGGCCTAAATCAGAACTTTGCTTCAGAAAATCCAAGGCTTAATGTCTCCCCATTGATTAACAAGAGTAAAGGAATAGCTATACTGTCCTACGTTTTGCATAAATGGATGAAATGTGAAAGCATAGTGTGCAAGAAGCTTTTGAACTTGGAATTGTTGTTGTTTTAAAGAAGAATCTGCTTAGATTATTAGGCAGAATTTGGATGAATTTTACAGGTGTATCTACCCTTTCTGAAGTAATGAAGCCTGCTAAACGTTAGTCTAACAGGTGCAAGGGAAATCTTTAATGTTTGGGGAAGGAAATATTTGTTTACACACACACACACACCATGGGCTTGAGGGAGGAATAGCATACAGCGTAGAGATAAGTTACATACAGAGTGTCAGAAAAATAGGTGCAGGAATAGTGGAGGTGACTACAAACAGTTTGAGTGTTTGTTTCTCTTACTTCATTGCTTGAATCATCTCAAGCAATTTGACATGGCACAATTCTGTGGCGCCTCAGTTCTCTGCTCATGGTATGATGTGATCTAAATTTTGTGAATTGATTGGGTGGGAACACCCCTGTTTTGAGAGAGGGTGGAACTATATATGACTGTGTTGATGATGCATTTGATTATCCCAGAGTTAAAAGGATGCAGTTCACTGGTGGACAACCATCTTCCACTACTGAAAATGGAGAGACCTGACATCTACCAGAGGGCAGCATGAGGCACAGTACCATTCATGTGTATTACCACTGAGTGGGTAGCAGTGCCCAACATGGACTGCTGAAATTTTGCATACACTTGAAATAGCAGTCCTTGTACTTCCATGAGTCACTCTTCAGAAGGATATTTATGGTCTCCTTCCTTATGCAGTGGTACGCAGTGACAGAAAGTGGTAGTCTACCAGCCAATTGCTCAGTGAACTCCTAGACTGCCTTTTGTTCCATTACAACTCTATTAATATAGATCAGTCAAACACATTTCCCTATATTGAACAATATGGCAGTGGAATTGTGGAGTAAATGGCAGTGTTGGGTATACCCCATGGTTCTACCCCTATATAGTTAATGGTGAAAGTATGTTTTGTATGTGTTATATGTCCAAAATGTTATTCTCATGATGAGTATATTAAGATCAGCCAGCCTGGAGATTTTATGGTAAGACAGAATAGAAGTGTTCCAAATAATATCCTGTTAGATACCATGTTCCTAATGCTTTCATTCTATCTATCTCCTTCGGTTTGATTGTTGTTTTAAATCCTTTGAGGCATGCTAAACTAAAACTGCAAGAGTCACTGGGTTGTTTATGTACCTGCAAATCTCAGATGGCATGACTGTAACAGAGTGGCACCATAACTCAGACAGAGCCAATATTTTTTTTTTGCTTTTATGCTAATAGAATACATATGCTTGTCATTCTTAGTAGGCTCAGTCTAGTGAAAATGCATTAACAAAACCAAAGTTATTCAAGTGCAAAAAAATAAATAAAATTGTTGACTAAGTACTGGGTAATATGCACACAGAGCTTTAAGATACTCTTGGCCATATCCTCAGCTGCTTACTGTACAAACATTGTCCTTCTCAACTCCTGCTGGTTAAAAGAGACCATAAGGAGATTTAGTTCATTTAAGGAAGGCCCCAGTCTTCTACCCTCTTTGATAAATTCAATCTGAGTCATCTGGCCTTTCTTAATTATAGCTTCAGAAGACATGAGAAATGGGAAATGTTTCATATGGGAATTGGTGAGGATTTGAGACAGTGCTGAGTCTGCTCTAAAATTTGATCCTACTTAAACATGTTTATATCCTAGGGCTCTAGGAGTATGTGGGCTCAATATAGTCAGACCTCAATAAAAGAAATTTTTTAAACCCTCAGATGCCTTAGGATGAGGAGGTTCATAATTAAAAAGGGAATCCATGAAGGCTCAGCAGTAAGCCTGTCTCCCTTCACCACAGTAATGGATGTGCTAACTGCAGAATCTCTCCAAAAAGGCACCACAGCGAAGCATGTTATTTGCAGATGATATCCTGCATTGACAAGAACATTTTTTCCACATCCTTATGAAGTGTTCATGATGGGTCATAAGAGACACACGCTATTATTGGGCTTCACACCTTGACTAGCACTTTATAAATCCATGCAGTTGGGGCTGGATTAAACAGGAAGCTAAATTAACTGCAGAATGGAATCCTGTTCAAATTGTAACCCTTCCCATGTTGTAATTGCTGAGGTTCTTCCAAAGGGGAAATGTGTGCCTTTGAAATATGCACAGGGAGTGCCCTGCTGTCGTGGGCAGCATGCTCTGATGCAAGGAGAAAAGGGAACCCAATGCGAGCAGGACTCCTGGCTTCAGGTTGTACTTATGCTATGGACAAAATATAACTTATTGCTGGCAACGTATTGCCATTTTAATAATAAAATCAGTGCTATTACAACTGCTGTGTGGGATGGTACTGTAGCGTACAATAACATTCCACACAGTGGTCTTGACAGCAAAGGATGCAATGTTGTAATAGCCTTGTAAATGTGTTACCATCATGTGTTTTTGGTTACCGAGTATATATACAACCCAGAGCCATCGCTGCCTTTTCCAGACTAGAGCTCTACAAGTTGACACGGACCATTTCTCAGCTGTTTCACCTGTCTCGGAATCAACCGTTTCGCTTCAGCTATACGTTAGGAGTAATGGGAAATTATTTTGGAAGAAAGAGAAATGGGGTGGCTGCCCTTGTTTCCCCCAGAAAGCTCTGTTTTGGTGTGCTTTTTTGAGTTTTAGGACATTCAAAATGTCTACTGCCATCAAGAGAAAATGGCTGGCTCCTTTGCTATAGTGGGGACACCATTAAAAGAGGTAGGAGTTGAATACATACTGAAAAACACACACTTTTACAGAGTGGGTGGCTCATTATATTTGAGCGGTGCAGTGTTAAAATACCCCTCCAAAGAACAGGCAGTGATTGAAGCAAGCTTGTTAAAAATATAAAAAATCAGTTTTCTGTTCCATGCAACTCTATTTTTAAATTTGAAATACTAGGGGGGGACTTCTTTATTTCCTTTTTTCCTTTGGATTTTTTCTTTTAAAAACTCCCCAAAACTAAATGTCTTGTTAGAAAAGAAAGGTGGTGCTTTATTCAAAAGCAGACCTGAAGGCTTAAAAGAGGTCCAGCAGTGGGAGAAATCAGAAATAGTAGTACAGTCCTACTATTCATGTTTCTAATCAGAATTATCTCCCACTGGGTTTAATGGGACTTGCTCTCATGTAAATGTACTGATAAATCAGTGAAATGTTTCAGAATATGGCAGCCCAAGTGCTGACTGGGACACCTCTCAAGATGAGCCTAGAGCAGGCATAGGCAACCTTGGCCGGCCAGATGTTTTGGGACTACAACTCCCATGATCCCTAGCTAACAGGACTAGTGGTCAGCGATGATAGGCCGAGGTTGCCTATGCCTAGAGTCAGTCCTGAAACAGCTTGCAAATGTTCGCCTATTCATTTCCAAGCCCAATTCAATGTGCTCAGCTTGCTGTTTAAAGCTCTAAATCACTTGGAGAGCAATCCAAACCCAAGTTTACCAGGATAAACAGAGTTTGGAACATGCTAGTTCATCCAGAGATAGGTTGGCATAAGTCTACCATCTTGGCTCAACCAGTTTAGCAAAAGGAAGTTCAGGGATGTGGCAGGAGAAGGACAGGGGAAGACTTGCCCTTATTCCAAACTCAATTCAGCTCAGATATATAACCTATCAACTCTGTGTTAAAGGCTTGTTTGCCTTCTGCCACGCTCGGGTCACCTCAGCCTGCTGCTGAGCAGAGTGTGGCATAGGGGCTGCTACACTGGCATAATTTATCCCAGTGTAGCTTGCACTGGCTTCCTATTATTTGGGTTGCTCTGCCCAGTCAGAACATTACTGTCTGCAGTAGAAGGTCTTATGGTGCCATGTGCCTTGGAGGTGCAGAGGGCGATGACCCATGAGAGAGTATTCCATAATGACTCCCAAATTATGGAATTATCTCCCTATAGACATGACATACACTAGAAGTGTGCTCTCTTTACAGCTTAGGCAGTCATTGAAGACACATCTCTTCTCCTTGGCCTTTAACTGTTGAACTATTATTGTTGGTGTTCCCCTATTCATCTGGTTTGCTGATGTGTATATGCATGGTATTTTGGCATGGACCTGATTTATTTGTTTTACTGTGCTGTGTTATCGTGATTTAGCTGTAACTCACCCTGGGATCTCACAGTGAAAGGCAGGTAACAAATATAGGTGGTGGTGATAATTTGGTAAAAGTTGAGGACAAAGTTGGGAAGGCAATTTCATGAAACTGTTTCTTCCCAAATTACTGAGTCTTTTCAAATTTTTGGTTGAATCACTGTTCCTCTATAGCCCCAAAACTCCTAATATGAATTCTAGGTTAATTTTGTGCATCTCTCTCATCAGTTTCGTCTGAAGTCCTATCACCCAGTCTCCTCTCACCTAGAGTCCTTATCAACACCAGGAGAGGACAACAGGACCTTGAAGGAAAGAGGCAGGTGGAAAAATAGCCCATGCTTCCTTGATGATAGGATTTGCTACCCTCAGTTATTTGATGTTGCCCTTAATTTCTAGTTGAAATAGAAGTTGTTGTTTTTAAGAGCCAGTTATTTTCTTCTGCCTGGAGATTCAAAACACAGTGTCCCCTGCTTGAAGTTAAGTGGTGGTGGCAGCTATCTTTATCTGTAAAATGACTGCAACTCTTTTTATGTTTTCCCTGGATTGGTTTTTGAGGAGTACATCTATCTCTCTAACCACCTTTAAAAACAGAACCATAATCTACATTACTGGGTTGTTGTAAGGCTAAAGGTCATGAGGATCATAAAGCAAATAGGAGGTACTTAAGAGATGACAGATAGAAATTGTAGAAATAAATCATATGGGCCTGTTGCTCAGGAGAAGCTAGGAAAGGAAGCACAAGTTAAAATAGAATGCAGAAAGTTATGGTCTAAGTAAACAGCAGAAACTGGTATTGGCAATTTAGAAAAGGACTGCAACAACATTTCAGATTGTAAATTCTAGAGATTCTTCTGAAAAATGAGATGCCCTGATGTTCAGACCTACTTGGAAACTGTACTATTTGACCAACTGACACCTTTCATCCTAATCTTAGTTGTGCATGGTGTGGCTGTGGTCACTCAATGGGGACATCTTTTTAAATACTGTTTATCTTTCAGTATACGTGCATAATTTTTAATACTGAAAGATAAACAGTATTTAAAAAGAGGTTCTAAGGCTGTATCCTGGCTCAGATTATGTCTTGGTGGGATCTCATGTGCAAAGAAGTACTGTATTGATGATACATATCTTGACCTATAAATAAGTTTCCCAGGCAAGGGATCACTATAGTTTTCATATCTTGGAGGTGTGCACTGGGATTAGAGGCTCATAATTCAGTTGACATCCCTGGCTGTATTGCTCTTCACATAACACAGCTATGGAGTCAGACTAGATGCAATAAGTTTTACTCCACCACCCCCTTTCTCCCACTGTTTCTTTTCTTGAAACATGGTAAAATGTTCCAGCAGGCACTGTATAAATTACAATATCCAAACACTATGTCCACCTGGAAAATAAAGTTTCTCACTAGATGTATGATGCTTTCTCACAATACCCTTATTTAGGGTGATGTTGCTTTATAAGCCCAAAGCAATTCCACCTAATTCCATATGAGAATTACTCTGTGCAATCTAAGAAATGTAGGAAAGAAAGGGAATTTAAATGTCTGTTCTGGCAAAAAGAGGGAGAGATAATAAGAATAAGAATATCTGCTTCTTATTCTCTGTGCTAGAAGTTTAAGTAGACTTTTTATGTTTGAAATTGTATTTTTTAATTGTTTTTAGAGCATTTTTAAAAGCAGTGAATAATGTTCTTGGGTGGCTTTATTGAAATAAAGGTCAGTGGCCAGCTTGATTTTCTCACTGTGCCAGCTGCAGAATAAAATGCTGAGAGCAGAGATGCCCCTTGTACATCACCTTCATAGACCTGACAAAGGCCTTTGACCTTATCAGGCGAAAATGACTCTTCACACTGGTCAACATGATAGGATGCCCACCCAAGAGAGCTTGAATCAGGTTGTTTTTTGTTTCTTTTAAAGCTACATTTTATGCTAGTATATTTGCAAAATATTACTTTAAATGTATGACCTGGAATTTTTATTACTGTGTTTGTAAATAGAGATTGCATTAAAGTGATTGTTTAGGCCAGGCATCCCCAAACTGCGGCCCTCCAGATGTTTTGGCCTACAACTCCCATGATCCCTAGCTAACAGGACCAGTGGTCAGGGATGATGGGAATTGTAGTCCAAAACATCTGGAGGGCTGAAGTTTGGGGATGCCTGGTTTAGGCTATATTTGTGCACTTCATCAGATCAAACTTTTGTGAGTAGAGTATTGGCAAATAATATGTCAGAGGTATGAATTCAAATTATAAACAACATTATGTAGTGCATTTCGTTGTCAAAACTACCTAGGAAACCTGTTGTTGTTGTTTAGTCGTTTAGTCGTGTCCGACTCTTCGTGACCCCATGGACCATAGCACGCCAGGCACTCCTGTCTTGCACTGCCTCCCGCAGTTTGGTCAAACTCATGTTCGTAGCTTCGAGAACACTGTCCAACCATCTTGTCCTCTGTCGTCCCCTTCTCCTAGTGCCCTCAATCTTTCCCAACATCAAGGTCTTTTCCAAGGAAACCTAGTATATATTCAAGTTGCTTTTGCAAATCGTTTTTCAGATTTTTGTGCAAGCTCTTTTGTCACATGTACTCTTCTTTAGCTGGAAGGCTGATGCTTTTTAAACAAGTGTTTCACATACCACAAATGGTAAATACCATGTTAGCAGATGGATAGCTTTATTTGTATGCAGATTGGGTTATTCATATACATAACAGCCATATGTGGATTTTTTTTGTTTCCTTCTAAGGTGGGATGGAGATCACACTATAAATATTTTACCTCATTCTTTTAACTGCTACCATCCTGGTGATATTTTATTATTTTTCTACTTCCTAATAGAGCTGCTCCATCTCAACACAGAAAAGGGCATCTGTCTTTAAAGTTGACATCCTATGCATTATATTGTAGTTGGGATTACGAGCCTCACTAGCCTCAATGAAACTTGTGAATAAACATATATCGTCATGGAGGCATGTACTACACTAGGCTTCCACCTACTGCAAAGCAGTGGTTTCACAGAGTTGCCAATATATGATCCAATCCTTGTAGCAAGTTTGAGATTTGTTTGCCTAAAAACCAGCTGTTGGGAATTGCTATAGTTTGTCTTATCTCTCATCATAATTGGCTCATTGATCCGTATCTGTCTTTGTCCTTCTATTCTCTAGCTGTAAAATCCTTTCGCTTTCCTTCCTGTGAGATAGCCTGGAGCCTTCCTGTTTATCCTGCCCTTTAAATATTATTCCCAGGGAAATAAGATTTTCAGAACTCTCCTAGAAATTGTATATCTGTATACAATATGCATATTTTACACATCCATCATCTCAACCCAACTTTGTATGCCAACCCTGCCTCAAGTCCAACCAATATCCTGTTGAAAAGCCCACACATTCCTATCTAAAGGCTGAAGACTGTGTTTTTAATGCCCTAGCTCAGCATGAGGGGACTTGCTGGAAGAGCAGAGTCACATTCAATAGGGTAAAATCTCATCCAGGAGAGCACAGTCATATTTGACATTACAGCAGGCTAGGTCAGGCACAGTCTATCAGGACCCTGGACAGAGTCTGTCAAATGACTGCCGACTGAGGTTCACAGAAAACACACATATGCAAACACACACAAAAATACATATACACATTCAGCTACAAGGGAGATTGAAGCCTTGTTGTCCAAATTACAAAAAAGGCTTGTTTTAATTGACATTCCTAAGGATGCAGAACAAGTTAAGTCTCATACACTTCGTGAATAGTAAAAGCGCCCCTCCTTCTTCCACTGCAGGAAAGCTTGTGGGCAAAAGCTATTTCTGCAAGAGGTGGTTAGGGATCTCTGACAGAGAATTCTCAGCACTTTACCACATCACAATTACTCCATATTCTTCAGGGAAGCTATGTAAATTAAAGTGATGCAAAAACAATATAGGTAGGTAATGTGACAGTATACAAGTGACAGGACAGAAAGACTCTCCATCTTGCTCAGCAGCCTTCTACAGTGATTCTGTGTAAATGTGTAGAATAGTAATAAGAAATCGAAAAGACCTAAGGACAGGAAAATATTCAGCTGCTGTTGGATTTCTCTGTCCAGGCAGGAATTGATGGTGAAAAAGAAAACAAGACTCAGATCTACAGAGAACTCTGACTTAGTGGTTTGAAATATTTAGCTTCCCTAAAGGGGCAAGGTTAGATCAAGATATTTGCCTCAGCCCTTCTCACTTAAGGTAGGAAAACAGTGTGTTAGAATGACTGTATGAAATTGAATCTTTGAACAAATACAAAGGAAATGAAACCATTGTTTACTCTCTGTGCAAAGGGGGGCAGGGACCAGCTCACTGCTGTCATGGGTCTGGAGAGATCATCCTGAGCTGTTCACACTTCATACTTTGTGGAGAGGTTAGACTGTGTTACATCAAATTTCCACAATTTCCAGTGCATTTTCTCATTGCTTTCCTTATTGCAAAAAAAGTCTGATCTTTTGGAGAAGCGGGTTTGCTGAGCAACTGTACCACAATATCAAAAGTCGCTTAGGAATGATGTTAGGGTTTTGGCCCTTGTGTCTCTTTGCAAAGGGAAGATCCTTCTGCCTTGCATCAGCCTGGCAATAAAGCCCCACTCCTGGATTTCAAAGACCTGTCCGGCCATGAGTCACTCATCTCAAGGGTGGCCTCTCCTGTTAACATCTCCTGGGATTCTCAGTGCTAGGACAAACACTGTCAAACTTCTGCCCAAATATGTCATTCAACTGGACATAGGCTCTCCTGATGTCATCTCCTGGGCCTCTCAGCACTAGGAAAACAGTGGTGTGGTAACAGCAGAGAGCAAGGGTGAAATGGCAAACGTGGCTCACTTGCTCCACAGTTGTCTGGGTTTCTGTTCCTGCTCAAATGACACTGAATGACTAATGACAACAATCAAAAGTGTCTGTTGTAAATGTCCAGAAATTATAGAAATGCAACACACACACACGGCAACTAACTCTTTCTTTTTCACCATGCTACTGTGGAAGTGTTCCTACATGTGTTATGCTTGCAAACATTTTCATAAGCCATGACAGTTTGCCATTCTAATGGAGATGTGCAAAGTTTTTCCGCCATTTTGTTGTTCATTAAAACTAGTATTAAGTATTGCCATTTGTTCTAAAGTGAATACATATTTGTACACTCTGTCACCAAACTCTTAGGCTTCAAATAATGTGTCACATATAACACCCACACGTGTGTGTGTGTGTTTTTTAAAAAAGAACCAGCAATGTATGATCCAATTGATCACACATAAGGACATGCCTTTCTATTGGCAAGTGTCTCTCACCCCACCCCTGTTACTACTTAAGTGAAGCATTTTTGCTGTATCTTATAACCTTAGACATTCCTGCACTAGGAAAAGATATGATAAAGCTATAAACAGCAGTTAAGGTGGCCTTCTGGGTAGAGAATTTCTCAGTGTAAGTGTTTAGATGTTCTTGCATTATACTGATAAAGTGCAGTGCTGAAAGGAAGATTGTTGAAGAAGATCTAAGAACATGTAAACTTTAAAAAGTACAGAAAATAAAATGCAGGGACAGCATAAAGTAGAGAAGGAACAAGACAGATTAAGGGAGATTGAAAAGAGAGGGCATCAAGGAAATGAAGCTAGTAATGATGCATAAAAGAATTGTGCTGGGAGAGCAAACATCACATTTCAAACAATACACCCTCCTCATTTTGTCATACCATTGTACAACCTTCCCCCCTCTTGATGGGTGGGAATACTTCATCTGCCACATTTTTATGCCTTTAAAGAGAGGCTGCCATACAATAAGTAGATTAAAAGAAGTAGATTAAAATGAATAACGTAACATCACACTGGTCCTCACTTTATATGAATACATAGCTGACAGAGATCAGCAGTGGTGTTATAGGTACATGATTTTAACTTCTGCCAAACAGATGACAGACAGATAGAAAGACAGAGATGCAATATCCCATTAAGAACAAAGGAAGAGTATCTGTAACCTTTGTTGCTGACCACATAAATATTCAGCAATTCAAAAGAAAGTACTTTATAAACTGATTTTAACCTACTACATCACACTCCAAATGGCAACAGATAAACCAGCAACAGCTTTTATTTTATAGGAAAGAGTGAGGTGTGCCCTTCTTAAAGCAATACCTGAGCAGAATCTCGGCAATTTTTATGACATCTTGGGAACACCCAACTAATTAACTTACCACCATCACATTATACATTCATTATCACGGCATGTGAGATACTTTAAGCGTTATTAGGAGCCAGGCTACCCTGGCAAAAATCTAATTTTTATTTCATTTATTGAACTACAATTTCTCTGTGTCACAAATTCATACTCATCACTTCATTGAGTGCTGATCTAATGGGATAAGGATATTGTAATTTAGGATTAGTTTAATCTTAGGTAGTTACTTGTTACAGGTTTTGCCACATACCTCAGCATATTATTCTGGGTATCTGGCAGATCAAATCACACACAGGTTCAGCCAAAATGAGGACAATTTTCAGTGTATTCCAGGGCTGGGTCAAATGGATATACTATTTTTCTCTGCACATGATTTTACGCTCAGGGTTTCTCGGGACCACCACTATTTTGCTGGAGGAATTTAAGTGCAAACCAGAAATTTAGGGTTGTGCAATGAAATTATACTGAAGTGGTAATGCAACAAATCAACTTTTTAAAATAATTATGGACTTCTCTTAAGAAAGTGACAAGGAAATGTATGGAGAAGTGTGGAATGAACAAATGATTAATGGGAAGACATGGCAATGTCACAATCAAATCGAAATGAATGCTCGTTTTTATGTAGCTGCCCGCAAACGAATGAAAATCAACGCTCAGTTAAGATTGGGCATAGTCTAATATTGGGGAGGGGGGGTTATTAGTTTTGGGGTTTTTTGTTTTTGTTATGTATTTTGTGTTGTTATCTTGTATCTTAATGTTGTCAACTGCCCTGAGATCTACAGTTGAAGGGCAGTGTACAAATTTAATAAATAAATAATAACCTCTGTGTAAGTTTTGTGCAAGGAAATAAGGATAAGTGTTCAATAAGCAGGCTGTCTGGGGGAGCCTTCAAACAAGAAAAATGACCATTCTAGCCTTAGAAATGGTCTATAGTATAGACCCGAATAGTGAAATAATAGAAGAAACCTTAGTAATAGCTATTTCTTGTTTCCTCGATTATGGCAAAATGCCCCTTTATTTCAACAGGAGTATTTTTTAGGGAAAACCTATCCTGCTTTTCCCACCATACCTTTTCTCCCCTTGCTTAATATTTTCACCCTTCCTGGCACTGATAAAAAAACAATAATTCATCACATGCACCACAGTTTGTATACCAGAATGGCAGTTGTATCCCTGTACAGAACAAATTTTCCTTCTGCTGAAAAATAGAAAATGAGGGGAATGAGTGAGGATGATGAGATGTTACATAACAGGAACGGAATAGCATAAGAAGTGGGGTTTATAAACTCCCTTCCTATAATATATTTCCATAATGTGACTTAGCATATGCGTGGCTCGTGTCAAGAAAATTGTATGGGTTTTTGTCTCCAGTCATATTTTCCTTCATATCTGGGGAACCCGCTATGGACCACCAAATTTGCTATTAAATGGAAATGTAGAAAGTCTTGAGGGGATTTCTTTGTCTCCTCAGGTTGAATCAAGATTTCAATTTTCTTTGTGTTTCCAGGGTTGGACACATCTACTTATGATGCTGTGCTTGACTTTCTAAAACACTGAACAATAAACTTCTCTTCTTTAAGTCACACTTTTCTGCTCATAGCTTCCATCACTCCCTGCTTAATACTGCCTTCCTCAGACATGTGGAGTAAATAACATGGAATACAGTTCTGTGACTCACTGCCTGCGACTCAACTCTATAAACACAAAGAACGTGGCAATTTAATTAGCAATTTCCATGACCACCCAATCCCCAGGGAATCAGGGATAGCGGTTATTATCAAACAAATGGCTTTCCAGCATTCTAGAGAGGCTTTTTGAAACAAAAACAACAAAAACAATGCTGCCTGTATTTCTCAGTTGCTCATTTTCTTTGCTGATATTTCCACTCTGTTTCATCTGTATTGACAGCATTTTCAATATGTGCAACTTCAGGACCTGCTGTTCAGGCTCATTTCCACAATCATTATCATTCACATCCCACTTCTTTCCGCCTTTTCAGTGTTCCCTCCATTCAGGTACTGTCATGCCCAACTAAGGCTGCAATCCTGTAACCATTTACCTGAGAGTAAGCCTCACTGAAATCAGTGGACCTTACTTCTGTGTAGATATGCACAGGGTGACGGTGTTAGATTCCTTGCGTTTGACAGTAAATAAATTAGATGGGCTCCACGATATTAAAAGTCTAATGTTCCTAAACTTACTGACATGTGAAATCATCTTTTCCCTAATATCTTCCTTATGATCAGCCATGAGAAGCTACATTTCTTCCAAATTGGTAAGTTAATGGCTGTAATAAGAAAAACATAAAGGCCCATCTTTCAATGAGATTCACATGTCTCTTGTAGGATGCCAGACTTGTTCCTCCTCCTCTTAAGTTTACAATAATTGGAGAATGATTTCTTTCTCAAGCCATATCTTTCCGCTGAGCAATTTCTGCTATGTCTTTCATAAGGAGCTGATGGCTAACAATGAAAGGGTGCACATTCAAAGATTCGCTGAGCATCAGAAACTCACTCAGCCATTGAGATCTACTGTGACCATCTGATATCCAACTTACAAAATGTCTTCAACCACTTTAATGTCGGCTCAGAGGGAAATTTGCTTCCTTTTTAAACATTTGCCAAGTTAATAATAGGCACATTGCAGTATTCTTAATGCATTCTTATTTTTTAAAAAAGATATGCTGTTAGTTTCTAATATAAAAGAGTTTCAAACTTGTAGAAACTCAGCTGGAGAGTTGATGAATAAAAACTGATCATCCATGAAGCAACAGAGGCTCATGCTCCCAATAAAATAAATATAGCAACAGCAACAGATCATGGTACTGTGTGGTGTAGTGGTCAGAGTATCAGTATAGGACTGAGGAGGCGCTGGTTCAAATCTCCATTCAGCCAAGTCACTTGGTAACCTTGGACCAATCACTATTATCTCAGGCTTACCTGTCTCACAAGGTTGTTGTGAGCAGGGCTTTTTTTTTCCCATCCAGAACTTAGTTCTGGTACCTCTCAGGTGGGAGAATGGGGAAGGTGCTTACGATGAGTTCCAGCACCTCTTTTTCTAGAAAAGTAACACTGGTTGTGAGGATAAAAATAGGCAATGCAACTTTACTCTGTCCACCAGTACCTCACAGCTGAGAGACAGCAGGTGCCTTCCTTGAATCTGAAGAAAATAAGACTGAGAGAGGAGAGGCATCATAAGCATTCTGATTATTCTTCAGACTAAAATTCCAGACAACTTTGCCAGCAGTTTTATGTAGAAGGTGAAAAGCATGGGAATCAGGACCAGCCCACCCATAAGGCAAGGTGAATCAATCACCTTGGGCATTAGGATCCACAGGGCAGCAGATCCAGCCTTCAAGAAAGGCATCCTCTGTTACTGCTGTAGCACAGTTCTTGGTGGTTTGGATCAGCTGCCTCCTTGGAAGCTGGTCCCCCCCGCCCATGCCACTTCTACAGCAACTTCTCAGTGAATAGGAAGCACTGCTTGTCTCCTCCCACCCCAGGAAAGAAATGTGTGCTTCCTCCTGGGGTTTCATGGTTCCCTTTGATGTGATTCAGAGTGGGCAACTTTCCCCCCATGGTGGCCTATGATTCCCAGTTCAACTGTCAGGTAACGTAGATTTGATTCCTGCCCATTTGTTCCTGATGTACGCCTTCAGTCACCCCTGCATTCCTGGTGGGAGAAGCCATTTTGTGGTTTGTCTCAGGTGCCAGAATGTCTTGGGCAGGCCCTGAGGAGCACCAAGATGGAGTCCACTGGCATTACATGAGCCAAAGGCCCATGCTGAAGCCAAAGGCCTAGCAGCCAAGCACCACCTTTTGGATCTGGCCTTTAAAAACAGGCAGAGCCACATGAAAATGGAATGGCTATTCAGTGTAGGAGATGCATTCATCAAGGTGACAATAACAAGCAGAGCATAAAGTCAATTTCCTAGCAGTGTATTTTGTTACCATAGAATGGCTTGTTCCCTGTAGGATGGGAGATATAAGCTTAATAGACTGCAATTAAACCTAAAAGTCCCTCTTTCATGGCCACCAGCCTTCCTTATTCAATTTTTGACTCATTGTGGGGCCAGGAAATTAGAAAGCCATTCTGAGGAGTGCTAGGCTGTCTCACATTCAATATTTGTCAGAAACCAATTCTATCCCCTTAGCTTTGCTTCCCTAATTCACAACTTTAAGATAACACACACACACCCATCCATTTCTGTTGATCCAATAATGTAGTCCACTGTGGTGGAGAGAGATTCTTTTCTCAGAGAAACAACAGCCATCTAGCTACCAACATGTTGCAGTAAAATCCTGTGTATGTCTTCTCAGATGTTTGTCCCCCTGACTTCAGTGTGGTTACTCCTAGGCAAGTGGGTGTAGGATTATAGTCTTCTGAAGAAACCACTCCAGGATATCTTATAAGTTTCCTGCTTCTCATCAGATTTTTCCTTAGCCTTAAGGCAAATTGAACTTATTTTTAACACCTCTGTTTCAGAAGACTAAGGTATATGTTAATGCAGCTTGTTAGCATTCAGAATGAAATTGATTCTCCACCCTGCTCTAGAAATTTACATAGGAAACAAAGGGTGAATGTTTCTTTAAGCTGTCCAGAAGATCACCATAAGCTGCACGAAAGGACCCTTGTTGATAATGTTTTTGAAGAAAGTAGTATGTAATGAGCAAGTGTATTCTTGGAATTCTTCATGCACCATTTGGGTACCAAGAAACCTACATTCAGTTACTTGAGTTCATGTGTACAGCAGGCACCAGGCAAGTCCTCTCAGAAGTAATTCAAGTACAGTAGTACCTCGGGTAACAAACACTTCAGGTTACAAATGCTTCAGATTACAAACTCAGCTAACCAGAAATAGTACCTCAGGTTAAGAACTTTGCTTCAGGATGAGAACAGAAATCGTGCTCCTGCGGCGCGGCAGCAGCAGGAGGCCCCATTAGCTAAAGTGGCGCTTCAGGTTAAGAACAGTTTCAGGTTAAGAATGGACCTCCGGAACGAATTAAGTTCTTAACCCGAGGTACCCCTGTACAGGGTGCCACAACAAAGAAGGTCTTTTGTCAGGCACCACTCACCTAACCTCTGAGGGTAGAGATCACTTAAATGGAAAACATGCACATTTCTTTTTTTGCTTTTCCATGCCACCTTTCTTCCAATAAGCTCTTGGAAGATCTTTCAAGGACGCTAGCTTATAGGGTATTTCCCCACCCTCGCTTTATCTTCGCAACGACCCTGTGAGGTAGGCTAGGCTGAAAATGACTGTGTTTAAGTCATCTAGTGAGCTTCATGGCTGAATGAGGATTTGAACCCAGAACTCCCCAGTCTTAGTCCAACATTCGTATCACAAACCATACTGGAAAGTACAAGGAACAGGTACGAATTAGCCAATGACAGACAGAGGAGACCATAATTGTTTTCTATAGGTGTCAGCTACCTTGAAAAATGGTAGATTCAGCTATCAGGGAAAGGTAGAAGTTATTTTTGATGTCATTATGAAACCTTTTTTGTCTTACACTGTTGGGTTTTCATCATCAGCAGATGAAAACCAGATCTCTGCTGGCATGGCCCAGGGCTTCTCACATTGCCCTGATGGTGCAGGGTATGGGGAGGTCATGTAGAATCAGTTCCTGTACTACCAGTGTCCAGCCCAGTCCACAGAGCCCCAGGGTATGGTATGAAGGTACACGAGGACACCACCTCGCTGGGTCCAGTCAGTGCCTGCCTGAGAACCACATGTACACCACCTTGGTTTTAATGAAGGAAAAAAGACAGTATATAAATTCAAGAAAATACAGAACTACCTGATTTTTTAAAACCAGTTAAATGCAACTGAAATTGACTGGCCTACAGAAAACTTAGATCTCTATGCACTGGCCTAACTGGATACAGGATTGTAACAAACAGCTGAAATTAAGAGTATACATAATAGACTAAGAAATACTGTGTTTGTAATAGACCATCAGTAAGAGTGGGAGAATGTTGTTTTGAATTAATGGAAGGTTTCTGGTCTCTCATTTTATTATTTAATAAGAAATTGAGATAGATTCAATAGTGTCAAAGTTGCACATAGGTTCTCAGGACATTCATAACCTAACAATTATTTGGTGGTTGAGTCTCATTTATCACTGTTAGTTGTGCAGGCACATGGCCTAACCATCCATGGTAAATAATGCTTCCATGCAACAAAATTCATTAACATTTTTATTTTTTTACTAAATAGATAAAAAGATTTCCCTCCTCACTTGAAACCTCTTATATATATTTTTCTTCTTTTATCACCCATTCACCAGGAATGCTGGATTTTGACTGATTACAAAAGGCTCATGTGGCTTTGTACAGCTCTTTTAATAGTTGTTTTTTGTTACAGTTTGCAAAATTTTCCTTTCTGAAACCATCAAAGGAGCAAAGTTATGGTGGTCTGTGGTAATAAACATTACAGGATAGGCTAAAATTATGTGAGTGGCATTGTGCAGACAAATATAAAGTAAATAATATTCAGTAGTAAATGAAGGTCCATATTTACTGTTCCTAAAAATGCAAAACCGTTATGCCAGATTAGCACTGTGCTTCAGTGGGGTAAATTCACTCTGTAAATGCACCTTAAACTTTTGCTTGAGCTTCATGGCCAAAAATCCACATTAAATCCCAATAAAATCAAGTATTCCTTACAATGGCCCTACATGCTACTTCTTGATTGCTTCTGTTCAGTTCTGCATCTCTTGCTTTGCTGTGTACCTTGAAATCCTGAATTTTCTGACCAGTGCTTGCTAGTGGGCCTGTCTCGTTTTTAGCCTGAATGAAGATCTCTTCCTTACTGTGGAATAAGAGGTGCTGTCCTTGTATTTTGGGATGAGAGCATTACAGTTTGTCAGTCTTGGGCACCATCATTTTACAAGGGGAGGAGTTGGGAGTGATGTCAATTTCAGCCTCTGGGACTGCATGCCCTTGACTAGTTGATGTTGTATTGCAAGTCAGGGCAAATTGCTATCTTTAGAGCTTACACTGTAGTTCTGCTTTCTGCCTTAACCCACCATGACTCTTAATAAAGCTGTCAGCTGTGGCCTGTTTAAACTCACCTTGGTCTTCCTGGTCTTCCTTCCAGCTGCTGCAAAAATTAGTCATGTTTAATTAGGGTAATGTATTGCTTATGAATCCGCTTTCCTCTCCTTTTCTTTTTCAGACAAATAATCTGTATCAGGAAACCACAACTTCTTGTTTTGTGGTGGGGCTTTTTATTTTTATTTTTGCAAATCTACTTTCTAATGTTTTTAGGCAACATATACACACATACACTGTCAAGAATAAAAATAAGAAGTGTGCATGCACACGAAAGCTCATACCAAAATAAAAACTTAGTTGGTCTTTAAGGTGCTACTGAAGGAATTTTTTTATTTTACTTCGACCCAGACCAACACGGCTACCTACCTGTAACCAGAACTGTCAAGAATGTTAAGTAAAACAGTTCTATGTGATTAGTTTTCAAGTAGTAGTAACAAACTCATGGAACACATATATGGACTTATGAATCCTTACAATACTTTGTTTTGGATGCACTTTCTGAAGCAATTGAATAAATGTTTACAGAGATGACAAGAGTGTTTTTAAAGCTGGGGTGTCATTCTTCAAGTGCATCCCTGTTGAGCAATTCATTCTTCCAAGTCACATCATTTCCACTTTCTCACAAATAAGCCGTATTATATATTTCTGTTATAAATAATCTCCCCCACAATACCCAATCCACAAAGCAACAGAGAACATAGCTCAGTGAAGTCAATTCGTTCTCAGAGACCTAGAGCTGCAGGATTATCAGTGCCTGAGGAGTAAACATTCAACTTTTGTTTTGTTTTTGCCCCAGCATAGTCTCTGCTCATAGTGGCTTCGTAGATTTCAAGATGTATCCTGGAATAGGTGAAGGCTGCAATCCTATACACACTTATCTTACTTCTGAGTATGGGATTGTTATGTAAACAAGCTATCAGATGTGGGGGGGGGGGAATCCATGAATTTCTAGATGTATATTTGTGCTTTGGGTTGATATGTGTACGCACCTCTTGGAGAGTGCAACTTCATAAAACAATAAGTACTTATCCATACACCTGTCAACACTCGTGTTGCCCTTTTAAAAGGAAAGGGGGGGCGACAGTGTAAAGCTGCCCATGCTCACACATTAATTCTCTGCCATTCCAGCATATTTTTCTCACTTTTCAAAAACAATTTTCCATTGGACAGTGGAGTCCCTCCCTTCCAGTACAAGCATCGTCAGGTGGATTGTTTGTCTTTTTCAAAGTGATCCAATTCCCCTTCACCCTTCAGCAGCACAGTCCTCCCCTCCATGTCAGAACCGCCTCTCCTCACTCATTATATTTGTATGGTTCTCGAGCTACGGAAGCAGGTTTGAGGCTGGCGGTGCCACAATAACAGTAACAGATAAATCAGTCTTGTTGCTCCACAGAATTAATAGCCAGGGTACAGCCTGTGACAATAATTATGGCAATATCAAAAATAAGTAAATGATAGCCATAGGCCTCTGGAAGTGTCCTGTTAATATGGCTACAGTGAGTTCATTACCACAGTTAGTAAGACGTGATCTCTTGTGCGTATTACATTTCAAATTAACCAAATTTAAACTGGAACGGGCTCTTATTATAGAACCGCTAAATGCCACTATTATTTCTTCCTGCTTTGGTCACTAGCATATATTCTTACAGCATCAGCTGTTCCTGCTGAGAGCAAAACAAACAAAAAATAGACATTCGTAAGATATGACAGTATAGTATAAATGTTTAGCTTACTTTATTCTTTTCACTCTGATGACAAAATGTTTCATGGTGGAAGAGTAAAGTTTGGATCACATGATGAATGAAATATAATTAGGGGGAGAGATCAAAGTATTTCAGTCAGTAGTTCTAACAGATTCTTATTTTTTTCCTACTATTTAGATTGCACCTTATAAGCTTTCTTTGTCTAGTTAACCTTAAAAAAAATTATGCTTGCTGGGCATGAAAAGGCACCGTGAAAAGGGAGGCAATGGCTTATCTAGTCTAGAAGGTTTGGGGACTATCCAGAAAGATTGCCTTGCAGATGAAACACACATATTAACAATAGCACTGAAAAGAATATATGGACCATAGCTGCCAAGTTTTCCCTTTTCTCGCGAGGAAGCCTATTCAGCATAAGGGAAAATCCCTTTAAAAAAGGGATAACTTAGCAGCTATGATATGGACATGCAGGACAAAAATAAGGCATGTAATTCAATTTTAAAATAATAATCTCAGCTGCTTTATCATACTTTTTTGGTCTTAGGGGAGGGAAAGAAGATATTGAAACTGAGCCCACTATTTCACACACAAACCTGATAAAACAGGAAAAATGAGACCAGATTGTGCAATCCCATTCTCTTCTACCAAGCACTGCTTAGGCAGGATGAGTGGGTCGAATTATGGGATCTGGGTCTATAGATGAAGTTGGTTGGATGCAGATGATAAATGCTTGTGGACTCAAAATAAGGGTACAGTGTTCCATCACACTGGTTCCCAAATATTCTAACTATTGTCATTGAACCTCAACCATGGGCTCACTCTGACTCCTACTCCTTTCCCCTTCCCAACAGCAACGGCCCCTACAGAAGCCTTCCGTTGCCAAACGTCACTGCGGATGCTGCTCTTGTACTGTCAGCGACTGTCGTGTCCTAGGGGATGGAGGGTCTCCTACACTGCCTATTGAAGTATTCATTGCCTGCTCTCCCCCTCTCTTAAGTCTCCCAATTCTGCTTACCTCCTGGTAAGCACAGCAACATGGCTGATGGAAGGCCTGTTGTATGGCACACACACACACACACACACACACACACACACACACACACACTGCCTCCTGACTGGTCCCCCCTGCACTCCTGATGTATTTACTCCAGATTCAATTTGTTAAGTCATTCTGGAATCCAGGCCTGAAGCTAACTAAATATATTTTGAGCCTCTACTCCATTACTGAATGTAAGCTTTCTCCACCTGTTCCCCTTCCCTTTAAATTATCAAGGTAGCAGGGACGACTTAAAACTGGCACTGCTTTAATTGTTATTATCAGTAGTTCCAGGCCATAGAATCATAGAGTTGGAAGAAACCACAAGGGCCATCCAGTCCAACCCCCTGCCGAGCAGGAAACACCACCAAAGCATTCTTGACATATGCCTGTCAAGCCTCTGCTTAAAGACCTCCAAAGGAGACTCTACCACACTCCTTGGTAGCAAATTCCACTGCTGAACAGCTCTTACTGTCAGGAAGTTCTTCCTAATGTTTAGGTGGAATCTTCTTTCTTGTAGTTTGAATCCATTGCTCCGTGTCCGCTTCTCTGGAGCAGCAGAAAGCAACCTTTCTCCCTCCTCTATATGACATCCTTTTATATGTTTGAACATGGCTATCATCTCACCCCTTAACCTTCTCTTCTCCAGGCTAAACATACCCAGCTCCCTAAGCCGTTCCTCATAAGGCATCGTTTCCCTCTTCTGGACACGTTCCAGCTTGTCAGTATCCTTCTTGAACTGCGGTGTCCAGAACTGGACACAGTACTCCAGGTGAGGTCTGACCAGAGCAGAATACAGTGGTACTATTACTTCCCTAGATCTTGACGCTTTACTCCCATTGATGCGGCCCAGAATTGCATTGGCCTTTTTAGCTGCTGCATCACACTGTTGACTCATGTCATGTTTGTGGTCTACCAGGACTCCTAGATCCTTTTCACATGTACTGCTCTCAAGCCAGGTGTCTCCCATCCTGTATTTGTGCCTTTCATTTTTTTTGCCCAAGTGTAGTACTTTACATTTCTCCTTGTTAAAATTCATCTTGTTTGCTTTGGCCCAGTTGTCTAATCTGTTAAGGTCATTTTGAAGTGTGATCCTGTCCTCTGTGGTATTAGCCACCCCTCCCAGTTTGGTGTCATCTGCAAACTTGCTCAGGATGCCCTCAAGCCCATCATCCAAGTCATTGATAAAGATGTTGAATAAGACTGGGCCCAAGACAGAACCCTGTGGCACCCCACTAGTCACTACTCTCCAGGATGAGGAGGAGCCATTGATGATCACCCTTTGGGTTCGGTCAGTCAGCCAGTTACAAATCCACTGAATGGTAGCATAGCCTATAGCACTGCCACCCTATAGCTGTGTTCTTAGATGGCTTACTGCAAAGGGTAAAACAACAGACATTCCCCCTCCCCGGGATCTACAGAAACGGCTTCAAAAACATGCAGCTGTGTTCAGGTTTGGTGAGAAGCATAGAAAATGTTCACAGAAACCTGGATGCCCAGTATGAATGGATCCCTGCTGCATTAGGTGCTGGAAGGAGGGCTGATGAGAAGATGCTCACTGCTGCTCAAGTAAAGACAGAAAAGGGGAAATAACAAGAGGGCTCACACCTGGCCTGGCAGTAGTGCCCAATTCAGGCTCTGGGATATTTTGCCAAACATCTGGCATACTGTCAGCAAAATGATCTGGTTTTCCTAAATGATTTTTAGAGCAGAATGTTTGGAGAGTGGGAGGGGTACACCCATTACTAGAAATCACCAAAATATAACCAGCCATTCCCTTGATTGCTAAAGCTAAGAGCTGATTCCAGTGTGCCAGCTAGCATGTGGTCCAGTACTCTCATGGCTTTGTTTCTTTGAACATACTCCAGACCAATTTTTCCTTGAACGTGGAAGTCGTGCATGTCTAAATATGGAAAACTTACAAAGAAGGATGCAAAGAGCATCTGCTTTGACATATTTTGGCTCCCCACACTGATTATGTGAAGGTGCAGTTCAATGGCGAACAGTACAACGTTCCTTTCCTAAATCTCTGAATCAGCTCTAGGCGAGAATAAACATGACAAATGTTAAGATGACCCAAGCAAATTTTTTTGTAAGTGCCCAGAAAACTGTTTCTATGGTCATTCAATTTTAACTAGTTTTAATCAATATCGTAGTCTCATTAGGATGGAAAGAATTCAATAGAATGTCCAAGTGAAACTAGTAGGTCCCATTTTCTTTCTCAGTGTCATGAACTGCTTCTAGATGTAATCTATTTTTTATTTATAAAAAAAAACAACCATACATAATGAGACTCTGTGCATTCATTGTTTCTTTTTCTTCTCTGTCTAAAAACAATTTCATTTCTTTCTTGCATGCCATGCTTTCTGCCAAATTCCATAATGCACATTATTATTTTTTTATCTAGCTTTGGACACATCATCATTTACTTACAATTTTCAATGACACTGTTTAATCCCTTATATATTTAATATTTCATTTAGGAATTGCTTCTCAAAGCAATTTAACAATACAAACAATTTCCTCAACAACCAAGGTTGGCCTTTTGCCTTTCAACTCGTTTGTACATCAGAAGCCCATGTGTGTGAGAGGGGGGGGGGAGAGAGAGATGATAAGTACCTCTTCCACGGTATAAATAAATGGCATCTCTTTTTGTCCCTCCACATTCACAACAATTTGGCATGTTACACATTGAGCTTTATTGATATGCTGCCATGTTTATTTTTTGCTTCATTCTACATGGCACCCTAATATTTTGTCAAAATATTAATTGAATTAAGAATGCTGCCAAGAATACCGTTTATTGTTTGTGCCAGTTACTGTATACCATAGCTTCTTTATTCTCCCTAAAACAGAGCTTTCCAATTGTAATCATCAAAAGTTGGTTTGGTTAAAAATTATCACTTTTGTCCCACTTTTATTGTGTGATTTATTTATTCATTCTTTCTTTTTAAATGTTATACCCCATTTCTCAGTCAAACACTCTGGGCAATTCTTCATACACTGGTTTACCTTATATACCTGAGCAGGGCCTGCAGTGATGCTTTGAGAGAATGAACAGGTTTGCATAACGTATTTCTATTTCTATGTATGGGAACAGGTGGTCTTTCAGATACATTTGACGCAGGCTGTTTAGGAATTTAGAGTCAAAGCCAATACTTTGCCCAGAAAAAAAACTGGACGCCAGGGTAGAGCTTTGAATACATAAGGAGAAATATGTTCATTCTGGCAACAGCACAGGCTGCTGCATTGCAAAGCAGATAGTTTCTGAACAGTCTTCAAAGGCAGCCCCATAACTATATTCTATAACTGAACTGTGGATAACTGTGGTAACATCATTTAATGCCAATGGGGAGCAGGCAGAGCTGGCAATGGAAGCTGATAAGACCTGTTGTATATTATACATACCATCTGGACAGCCCAAGTTAAGGCTGGTCTAGAAGTACCTCCAAACTATGAACCTGGTCCTTCAGGGGAAGCATAACCCCACCCAGGCTAATAGCTCCTGCTTTTTCAGCACCAGATCACCTCCATCTTTCCTGAACTGACATTCAGTTTATTAGCCATCATCCACATCCTTGCCAGCTTCATATGCATCACATCTAGATTTAACGAAAAGGATAGAGATGGGTGTCATTAACTCCAAAACAGAGTCACAACCTGAACCTTCAGGCAACCTCTTCCAGCAGTTTCAGGTATATCAAGTAGCATGGGATAAAAAAAAATAGAAACTTGCAGCAATTCATAGTATGGGGTGACCACCAAGGGGTCAAGCAGAAGTCCCACAACACCTCCTTCTGGAATTATCCTGCAAGTAGGAGTGGAGTCACTAGAGCAGTGTTTCCCAACCAGTGTGCCTCCAGTTTTTTTGGGACTACAACTCCCATCATGCCTAGCTAGCAAGACCAGTGGTCAGGAATGATGGGAGTTGTAGTCCCAAAACATCTGGAGGCACACTGGTTGGGAAACACTGCACTAGAGCACTGTGGCCCTAACTCCTTGGATCCTGTCCCAGTCATGTGGTCCACAAGGATACCATGGTGATTGGTATCAACATCATTAAGATATCCAGAAGACACTGCATTTTTACCCACCCTCCAATGGGGAAAACAGCATGGGGTGGAATTTTGACAAAGCTTGCTGAAGCTTGTTAAGGGTGCTGGTGGGAACAGTAACTCTGTGAGGGGTAAACTACAGTTTCCAGAATTCAGAGAAGAGGCTTTAAATGTGCCTTAAATCCCATTTCTACAGCTGTTCACAAGTAACATGTAGCATGCATATTGTTATTTGTATTATTTATTATTTACTATTATTTATTTACATTGATGTCTACATTTTTCTACAGATTAATTGAAGCAATGGCCAATGCTCCAAGTACTGTACAATCTGCCTGAAAATGTTCTGGCTTCTGAGCTCGTTCCCAGCCATGCCAATTGGGAGAGGTAAGTATGAAGTGTTCCTTCCTGTTTGGTCCCCAGCCTATAACTGTTTCTGTGCATTGCCTGGATGAGGCTGGCCAGGCTTAAGCTCTCCTTTTAAACACTTGTTTTTCTCTCTTGACTGCTTTGCCCAATCAATGGGGAAGGCTGTGTATGACTCATCCCATGGCTGTTCTCTTCATCCATTCTTCCCAGGGGTGGGGCATGGCTCTGTTCTTGCCCTGAGTGCTCTGTGGCAATATCCAAAGGCTGTGAAAATATTATCCTTGGGGGTTTTTGGACCAGTGTCCCTGGGAGTGGGTAGGCCCACTGGTCGTTACAGCCTTGCCCAGCTGATCCAGTCAGATTGCTAAGAGAGGTCCGGCTACTTTAATGGAATTATGTAGTGGACAAAGTTATAATCCCTGATAAGAAATGGGTGGGTGTTGTCTTGTGTGGATTTGAAATATGGATTCTTTGAACAGGAGTGTGTGTATTAGCACAAAATCACTCCAAGTGTAGTCTGACCTTGATGTGGACACTATACTTTAGTTGCTGCATCACACTGTTGACTCATGTTAAGCTTGTGGTCTACTAAGACCCTGAGATCCTTTTCACATGTACTGTTGTCAACCCTGGTGGCCACCATCCTATATTTGTGCATTTGATTGCCTAAATTTAAAACCTTACATTTGTCCAGATTGAAATTCATTTTTGTTAGTCCGGTTCTCCAATCTGTTAAGCTCATCTTGAATCTTGCTTTTATCTTCAGAGGTATTAGCTACCCCTTCCAGTTTGGTGTCATCTGGAAAGTTGATGTGAATCCCCCTTAGTCTTTCATGCAAGTGATTTATAAAGATGTTGAACAGCACCAGTCTTAGGAGGGTGCCATGGACTTATCTTGGCTATGGCCGCTGCTTCAGCATCTTCTCTGTGTTTCTTCTCTGTATGTGACATAACAGACACACTCCTTGTTCAGACTGTGCAGAATCAACTCCTGGCATATCAACAAGGCAAGTGTATGTCATTGATTAGCGAGGCTAGCAGTGTTTTAAAGGATGCTGAGGGAGAGTGCTCTTGTATTCAGGTCCTGCTTGCGGGTTTCCCACAGACATCTGGTTGGCCACTGTGAGAACAGGATGCTTAATTAGCTGGGCCATTGGCCTGATTCAGCAGGCTCTTCTTATGGATGGATGTCTGCCATTTTCTCTCTGTTTTTGTATTTCACTTGCCCTGTCCCAGGTTTAGATACAGTGGTCATTCTACTATGTTAGATATAGACAAACTCGCCCTCCAAATGTTTTGGGACTACAACTCCCATCATCCCTAGCTAACAGGACCAGTGGTCAGGGATGGTGGGAGTTGTAGTCCCAAAACATCTGGAGGGCCAAGTTTGCCTATGCCTGTACTATGTAATAAATGACAGGACCTCTCCCGCCATCATACTATAAGCTATGGGGTCCCTCTGCCTAGCTGCAATCCTACGCACACACTTCCCGGAAATATTAAAAAGTGTGTAGAACTGCTTTAATAATATTTAAAAATCAAGGCTCCCCACCCCCAACCAGGAATGTGAATTATACTAAAGAACAATGGACTGTATCCTGCTTCTAATTTAACATTTCAAACACAGCTGGATTTCTGACCATTATGATGCCCTAAAATGAGCAGACACAGCCTGCAGCCATCAGATTGCTCGACAGCAAGTCTGAATAGAAAAGTGTGTTTTGAAAACTGGTTCTTACTCCACACCACAATAAGAGAGCATTAAAAACAGATTGGATCTTCAATGAAACAGTGCTGTGCTTCCTCTCTGTCTTTCTTTGCTACTCTAATGGTTTTAATTGGGATTTGGAGGGAGTCGTGGCTGCTTGCCAGGGTTATATACAATCATCCAGCTGTTCAGACAGTTAAAGACTTTAAAGATGTAATAGCAGAAGAGCTGGCAGCCGTTCAGACTGCCGGGAGACACACCAGTGAATATCCTTGCAAACTCTTTAAGACTTTATTTAATATTGGAGTCATTAACGGGAGAGGGTGAGAAGAAACACTGAGAAATTTATTAACATAAAATGTACAAAAGCTTCAATCCAAAGAGAGAGGGGTACACACAGGAACAGGACCCCCCCCACACACACACATACAAAATAGCATTCCTCAGTGAAACTGGAACCACCTAAGAAAATGGATCTTTCATAAGAGCCATAATTTCAAGACAAAGCTCAGAGCACTTAGGTGAGCTGCTGGTGTGTGGGTATGGGTGTGTTTCCCATTCTTCAGCCTCGGTTCTTCAAAGCAGTTTACAATGAATCCAATGAAAAACTAGTTAGTGTAAAACATGATACAGAACTACTAGTAACAGAAATAGAATATTTTAAAAGCAATGTCATTGTATTGCTCACAAAAACTTGGAATAATAAAACCATGAAGCTCGGTGTCTAAAGGGAGAATGATATTTCCATTTGGGATGGTCTACAATTGGTGAACCTCCATATTTTAAAAGGCATCATGAGTCTCTGGTCTCTACCCACCTAACCTCAGCAGACAGGGGTACCCAGAGCAAAATTATCCCAATGAATAGGCTTAAATGGGAGAAGTTGGCCCTTGCTCTACCATCAAGGGTGAGGAAGGAGTCAATGAAAGTTGGTGATGGATATCAACTTGGATGACTTTAAAAGAGGATTAGTTAATTTCATGGAGGACCAAACTATCAACAGCTACTTGCCATGAAGCTATGTTCTACCTCCAATGTCAGAGTATGTCTCTGAATACCAGTTGTTGGGAATCACAGGTGGGCAGAGTGTCCTACCTATGGGCTTCCCACAGGCATCTGGTTGGCCACTGTGAAAACAGGATGCTGGACTAGATAGCCATTGGTTTAGTTCAGCAGGTGCTTCTTATGTTATATGGCGATTGTAAAGGAGATGACCTTGACCATACTCCTATGATAACTCTACTGCAATCTCAAAAAGGTTTTTAAAAACCAGCTTTCTTGCAGCCAGCCATGTTTTATATCACCCTTGCCACTCCTTCCAAAGTGAGCAGGTGGGTTTTCAGGGAAGAGGGCCAAATCTAGACTTAGCCACAAAGCATGTTTTGAAAGTGAGTTATGTGCTGTCAGTGAGTCCAGGTGGATCATTTATTGAGATGTTCCTTGATCGTGCAAGTAGAGATTGAGGATCAAAAACAACTATGTGGTTGGGTGGTCATAGCACATGAGTAGTGGTACCCACGTTCATTGTTGTTGGAAGCCTCATCTAAACTAGGACTCTCAGATTGTGCATTTGAAAGCACATGCATTCTCACCATGTGTGGAAATTAGATGCACGTAAGGGAGGAACTGTTGCCACTACAATCACAATCCCCACAACCGCATACTGTATATGAACTGAATCAAAATGTATGTCTGCAATGGACTTCAAAGGGTCAGTGAGCAGGAACCAAGCAGGTTCTGGCATACATGATGATTCAAACAGGGTAAAGCTTGGGCTACAAGTGTTTAGCAATGCTCTAGGAACAAACAGGCCAGGATATGAGATATCAACCCATTTCTGATGCTGGTTACATCCATGTATTCATTCTGTACTTTGATCCAATGAAATGAAGGTACAATTTCTTATTCTCAAACTGCTGTGCCAGCATTGAAGCAAAATTACTATGAAAGAAAAATTATTTTTTCTAATGCTGACAGAGGGAAAAATGTTAGTTTTGCTTCATCAGCAAGAAACAGTAGCAGATTATCATTATTAGGACACATAAAACTGTTTTGGACCTGATCTATTTTCTTTAGAATGGCATATCATTTATATTATAATTTCAATATCAAAATCTGAGGACTACATAGAAATAAAGTTTATGAATATGAAATACCAAACAAAAGCAAAATGCACCATGGAATATAAATCAAGTCACAAACTGACTGATAGTCTGTCTTGGTTTTGCACAGGAGCTGTTCCTGCCCCAGTCTTCAAAATGAAGGTGTAAGGAGCATGTTGCTTGTTGGATCAATGCTTAGCCATGTATCTGTACTGCTGAACCTTGTAACCTGTTCCTTACCTATGTACTGATCTGATTTACACATTAAAGCCTTTGCCAGAAACAGGACTGGTAGCTCAGGTTCTTCCAGCAGTGAAGGCCAGGACAAGCTATTTTCTTTGGAATGCTATATCATGTATATTATGATTTCAGTATCAAAATATGAGGACCATATTCAAGCAAAAACACCAGCAAGGGCAGATAAGCCTGCCCTGAACTAGATATAAACACATATAGTTTACCACTTTGTTCTGGTCTTAAAGAATTGATTTCCCTCCTCTACCATTTCCCCCACTCTTCTTCCTTTGTGTGTCTTTCTTTTTAGTTTATAAGCCTGATGGCAGGGTATCTCTCTCTCTTTATTGATTTGAGCTACTTTAGGAGACAATAATGGTGTGCAAAGTGGAATGAAAAAGAGAGTAAGTAAGAGATGAGTCTGAAACCAGTGGTTCTTGACCCACTGTAGGGAGTGAAACAAAAGTGCAGAAAACCTTGCTGTTGGACAGTAGATACTTGACGTAAATGAAATCTAAGAACTGCAGGTAGTTTCAGTTCAAAAGCATGATTCTGCTCTCCCTGTGGCATCTGGAATAAAAATAAATACTCAATATGGCAAAGCCAAGACAGACTAACCACAAGCCTAACATTGTCTACTCATAATTGGGGATTGAAGGATCTGTCAGTTTTGGTTCTCAGTTTCTCATTTTTCCAATATGAAATTCAATTTTCCATATTTTTCAGTAATTTGTGGTTTTCTTTTTTTAAAAATCCTCATGGAAATTCACTGGAACTTTAGTGTGAACTTAAACACATTTTACGTGTCGTTTTCACTAATACACATATTTTGCAAGCCATTTCCCCTAATATAATGCATTTTACATGTTATTCTCACTAATATATTTCTTTTTATGAAACTTTCCCTTGATATATGCATTTTTGTAAACATTGATTGTAGAACTGCATTGCAAAATTCAGATAAATGCCAATTTTGAATGAGCACTTTTGTCAGTTTTCATATTGTTTCAGAAAGAGTTTTTAGATTCAGTTGTAAGTGCACACTGAGTCAACTATCTCCTCCATCCCTACTCAAAAGTTATCCCTATTTAACTCAATCATGCTTACTTCTAGATAAATGAAGTTAGGATTGCACTCTAAATGTCAAGTAGTAATACCACCCAGCTTCCTTGTACTGTTGGCTCAAGCCATCCTATAATTTGCTGTATAGAAATGACATATTTTGTGTCATGTCTAATCCAATCCTGTCTTTCAGAGGCTCCTCTGCAGAAGAGACCTTTAAGAATTCGTGGTGTGGTCAAATATTGAGGAAACCCTCATCCAGATGAGAGCCAAAAGCTCAAGGAAGTTTAGGGAGCCTGTTATGTTTTCTGTGCAATACATTGGGCTTCCAAAGAACCTTGCAATTAGTACATCTGATGCCCAAGTGACTCTTGGACTTTCAAACAAGAGTACTTGCCCAAACTAAATGGTAAACAGTTTTCAGAATACATACTGCATGTATTTCGGAGGGAGATTCCACTAAGCAATTGCTACTATAGCAAGCAAGGGAACCAGTGCTACATGATTTTTTCGTTAGGTCCAATGTTGGCTACAAACTGAACATTTCAAGAGGGCACATAAATGTTTGCAACTCTTCCACTTTGCACTATTTTGCACATGTTTGTGCTTCCTCCCTCCGGCCCTGCTGCTGTTTGGCAGATTTGTTTTAGCTTTTTCATTGCATGATCCCAGACAATCAGGTACAGTAATGGTAAGCACTGAATGCCCCCCCCCCACTGCATATCCAAGTTTTGACTACATGGTGGCATGACTAAAGACAAACAAAACCTTCCCATTGCCCTCACTTCAAATGGGCAATAGAGTGGTGTTCCCTGGTTTGCAGGCTGCATTTGTAACTTCCCTGTCCATCAGCAAGGCTTTTGTTTCAATCCCGCTCTAGTCTACTACTGGTCTCACAGAACCACTTGATTAATTGCCACAGAATAGGGGAGGACACCCCGTGAAAGCAATGTGGTGCATGTGTGATCCATATCCACTCCTTTTTTTATGGAATGCACATTCAGATGGTCATCTAAGTGCACATCTCAATCCACATTTTGCCCCACACAATCACAGCTGGATTAGGGTGAGGGGGAAGGGAAGATTGGCTGAATTATCTCCGCAACAGGGACACATTCTTTTTCCCTGCTCTCCTTCACAGTCTCTCATGCTTTCAGACAACAGTGCATTAATTGCAAGAAAGAAGCTCATTCCATAAGGCTGAAAACCTTTGTGAAGGGAGCCCCTTTCATTTCAGTTTACTAGTACTAGGAGCCTAAATATATGCAATCTGAAATGAGAAACCTATTGCCCTTGTCTCTCCCGTGGGAAGGAGAGATTTGTAAGCAAAACTTGTCATCTGTTATTTCCAGCAGGGAAATCTAACATAGAAAATGATAGAAGAAATCCTTCAGGAGATGTGGGAATGTTCTTCTCACTCAGTCCCTGGCCTTTGGGTGCATTTGTGGAACCGAGTGATCCAGTTCAATATCAGTCGTGTTGTGATCTTCAAAATAAAGTCTCTGATGAAAGTATTTCTTTGATTCCAGAGCATTAGCATTCTTCCCCCACCCTTCTCTGTTCCAGCCAAAATAGTGATGGAGAGAAGTGGATTTTTAAAATGAATGCATGAGTGAAATCTTTTCTTTTCCTTCTGAGTGGAGTATGGCTGGCCTTTTGATGTGCTGCTTGTTAAGAAGCTCGAGCTGAAAAATAGTCTGGATTCATGAATGTGAAATCCTGGTTTCCTTGATCTAATAACAAATCTTCATTCCAGTAATCAGATCGTTCATTAGCTTACCCACAATATGTTAAGAGGCATTGTCTGCTCAGATTTCAAAAACAACTAATCATCAGGCCTGAAGCAAGTTATCACTGAGCTAAGGAAAAAGAGGCTGTGCACACCAATTACACTTCTTCATTTTCTTGCACTAGAGGTCAAGCCATTATTAATCAGCTAAGAAGTGTTTAATTCCAATAAAGTTTCCAGTGGGACATTTTAAGGGGTTACAGTGAAGAGGAAATCCCTGAAAAATCATCATTTGCCCAAGAGAAAGGAAGAGTGCATTCAGTGGTGAGCAATATTGTGCTAGTTTTCCTCTGTCCCATTTTCTAATGTGCCTTTCAAACTGCAGCCCCTGTTATGTTATTGAACTGTAGCTTTTTGACTGATATACCAGGATGTCACACTCAATTTCAGTCACACCAGTGGGCATGATGTGACACAGCAACCTATGTCGTTGGACAATGTCGCCACTCCCCCATCCTTTCTGCGCATGCGTGCTTCTGTTCCTCCATGGTTTACCCATGGAAACAGGAGGAAAGAACTGTATAGGGTTCCAGATTTGGTCACTTTACTCGCACAATTTTCCAGGTTAAGGGTTTTTTTTTCTGGAATCAAATAACACAGAAATGAGTAGTAACCTTGTGTTATATTCTATATTTTTATGGAAGCAGCTTTTACATCATGTGAAAACTCAAATGTAATGTTGAAGTTAACAGTTTCGGAAATGTGGGGGCAACGGAACAAACTGCTATGGGAATGCAACTGAAGTAAATGCTGATTTGGGGAGACTAGCCTTCTGCAGATGATTCAAGCCATATGTAGTGGCTCTGGTCTATAGCGTAAACATAAGCTTGGATTCATTCTATTTGTTATTTATTTAGCACTAACAGTATGAGCTGTGCAGCACATCTAAATGACAAGGTGCCTGTTCAGAGGGCTCACCTGGTAAAGTCCAAGATGGGAGTAAAATTGAGGGACTGACAATGGTATGCACAAGAGTCATCTGGCAGTGTGAAAAGCATGTCAGATAGAAAAGCATCTTCTGTACAATCACATACGGTATCTTTTAGGTTGTGCATCGGCTGTGTGGAACAAGCTGAATCAGGGTGATTTGGGGTGTCTCCCCTGTCCCCAAGTTGAAATGCAATTCCAATAATGTCCCCATCCCTTATCAGATGTTGGGACCTTGCAAAGTCACAGAGGTGCTCTGTTGCTCTGCTTCTTTGCTTTTCTGTCCATGGGCTTTGTAAGAAATGCAATAAATAATAAGAATTGAGGCTGTCAGAAAAGGTTGCCTGTGGGATGCTGAAGTGCTCTGGATTGTTTTATGTTAAAACACAGTAGCTGAGGGTGGTTTTTTAAAAAACCACCTAAACACTTGATTTAAGGTTGTTGTTGTTTTTTTTAAAAAAAATCTACATTGCTCTGCTTTAACAAAACAGAAAACAAAACCCAGAGCTCTTTAGAACTCCACAGGCAGCCTTCTAGAAAACCACACATTGTAAGGTCTATTGTAAAGGGCCACAGGGAGGCCTGTAAAGCCACTTGGAGGACACAAACAACATGTCTAAAAAAACAAAACAAAAACCAGGGACCTCATCCCTAAGCTCACTGCTGTTTTTCTCCCCATGCTACAGTCCATCTCTGTTCAGTTCTGGGCTACAAATCTGTTTTTCTCGTGTTACTGAGCCATCTTTGGTGATATTGTAACTCTTCCTTGGACATTGTGCTATTCATGTGTTAGCTCTGAGCTTATTGAGCCCTGTGCAATCATTGTTTTCTTACGTGTCTTTCTCTTTTGTGAGCACACATATTAATAACAGCTGCCAATTCATATGTGTTCATTTAATCAAACTACTGACACACATAGCCTTTCCAAGTACTTGGAAAATCTCTGCAATGAAAATGTTATGAAGAAATGCCACTGTCACAGGCACTTAATACACAAGTTAATAGGCTTATTATCAGTGCTTGACCTTCCTCACTGAGTCCAGTTTTACTCTTGAAGCACTAATTGTTCTCAGTGGCATTGCAGACACTCCTGCGTACATTCATGTGTGTGATTTATAAGAACTACCACTTTGACCTCTCACAGCTCAACCCTAAGAGTCACTGCTTTGGATAACAAGTGATCAAATCAATTCCCATGCTTTCTTCTTTCCTAATTGGTCTTCAGTTTATTTACTGCCTTCTAAGATACCTGCTGTCTAGGTTGTCTAGGTTGACAAACCTAGACAGCATATTAAAAAGTAGAGACATCACCTTGCCGACAAAGGTCCGTATAGTTAAAGCTATGGTTTTCCCAGTAGTGATGTATGGAAGTGAGAGCTGGACCATAAAGAAGGCTGATCACCGAAGAATTGATGCTTTTGAATTATGGTGCTGGAGGAGACTCTTGAGAGTCCCATGGACTGCAAGAAGATCAAACCTATCCATTCTGAAGGAAATCAGCCCTGAGTGCTCACTGGAGGGACAGATCGTGAAGCTGAGGCTCCAATACTTTGGCCACCCCATGAGAAGAGAAGACTCCCTGGAAAAGACCTGATGTTGGGAAAGATGGAGGGCACGAGGAGAAGGGGCCGACAGAAGACGAAATGGTGGGACAGTGTTCTCGAAGCTACCAGCATGAGTCTGACCAAACTGCGGGAGGCAGTGGAAGACAGGAGTGCCTGGCGTGCTCTGGTCCATGGGATCACGAAGAGTCAGACACGACTAAATGACTAAACAACAACAAGACACCTGCTTGACTTCTCTTTATCATTCCCCATTTTTTAACTCCAACATTCATCCCATATCCTGCCCCACCCCTTGCTGTAAATTTTAAAATTTAAGTACAATTCAGGAATCCTTAAAGTCTGCTAACTACCAGTGTCACATGATATATACAACAGCAGGTGGAAGGTCCATTTATACTGCTAAAACAGTACATTTCTTGACTGACTTTGGAGAGGTGTGGCTGGTTTGCATTTTAATGTGAACTTACCTAATTTTCACTTTATGAAAAAATACATACAAAGAAACTATCATTTGAAATGCATACTTCCCAGAATTTTGTGGTGCAGTTCTCTAATGGAAAAATCTGTATATTATGGGAGAGTATGCATAAAAATGTGTTTATTGAGCAAAATTGTATACACAATATATATATTAGGAGAAATGCACACTAAAATACTAATGAATTTTAATAAGGACTTTTATATAAAGAAGACCTCAGAAACTGAGGCACAAATGTGAAAAACTGAGAAATGAAAGCAATTGAAATTAAGATTTGTCCATTGCTAGATGTGACCTTCAGGGGACCCAGGTGGCGCTGTGGGTTAAACCACTGAGCCTAGGGCTTGCTGATCAGAAGGTCAGCGGTTCGAATCCCTGTGACGGGGTGAGCTCCCGTTGCTTGGTCCCAGCTCCTGCCAACCTAGCAGTTCGAAAGCACATCAAAATGCAAGTAGATAAATAGGAACCGCTACAGCGGGAAGTTAAACGGCATTTCCATGTGCTGCTCTGGTTTGCCAGAAGCGGCTTTGTCATGCTGGCCACATGACCTGGAAGCTATACGCCGGCTCCCTCGGCCAATAATGCAAGATGAGCACGCAACCCCAGAGTCGGTCACGACTGGACCTAATGGTCAGGGGTCCCTTTACCTTTACCTAGATGTGACCTTCACCTGATCCGTGTATTTGTCCTCAGATTTGAGAAATGTAGTATCTGCTGTGCACCTCAAAACACAATGTGTCTCCAGAAGCAGCTGAGTTCTCTGAACAGCACAGAATTGTACAGTTGGAAGGGAGCACAAGAGTCATCTACCCCAATACTTTGCAATGCAGGAATTTTTGTCTCCAATGTGGGGCTCAAACTCACAATCCTGAGATTAAGAGTATCATGAACCAATTGAGTTCATGGTTGTTCCTACAAGGAATCCTGAGAAGGAAACACAAAGCACTTGTATTCACGTGTATTAGTAAAAAGCACTGATGCATGCTGGAGTTACAAAATAATGGACTAAGAATGTGCAGGATATATGCTCTGCATCTTGAAGGGTGCTCTCTTGACCTAACATTCTTTGTTGATCATTTTAACCCAGGAGAGGCAGGCTCAGGGGCCAAAAGTAGTTCTTCAGTCCTCTCTTATTTGGTCCCAGCTTCTCCCCAGCCCATATACATTCACTAGCCCTGGTATGCCCCTTCCTTGAGTGTTTTTGTCTTTCTGGAACAGTGATCCCTGAATTCTGATAATGCATGCCTGGGAGGAAGGTAAAGAGGGAAGTGTTTGCATTTGTAGAAACTAGCCCACTGGACAAAGGTAAAATTCACATCCGTTGCTCTGTCCACTTTTGTCTTTGGCATGCAACCCTTGGAGGATTGCCCAGAGAGAAATGTAGTCCTCATAATGAAAATTGTTCCCCTTCTCTGCTGTAAGCCCCTTACTTCCAATGGACCTGTGTTTCATTGACTAAAACCTTTAAAAATAGTAATTCCTTCAGTAGCACCTTAAAGACCAACTAAGTTTTTATTTTGGTATGTGCATGCACACGAAAGCTCATACCAAAATAAAAACTTAGTTGGTCTTTAAGGTGCTACTGAAGGCATTTTTTTATTTTGTTTCGACTCAGACCAACACGGCTACCTACCTGTAACTTTAAAAACAGGAATGGGATTTATAAGAACAATAACTTGGTTCCAGTGGTAAGCAATTAATTGGTCCAAGAATGTTCAAGTTTGATAAAATTAGGTCACCCTAAGAGTGATCATCACCCATGGGGACATTTGGTCCTTGTAGGTGGCCAGGTACAGCGGGCTTCGCCTAATTAAGCAAGCTCACTACCAGTCAGGAGTTCAAATCTCTCCTTGCTCCACTGGGGTTAAGATTCACATGTGTTTATTTTATGGCTGGTTTTTTCCCTTTGTGCACAGAAAGAGCAGGGGGGATAATCCTCTGGCTTGGGGGCACTGGCACTGAATGAATCGCCCTTGTTCATAGTTCAACACCCTGCCTTCACACTCACCCCATTTCCCGAGTACACTTTATGAGAGCAAACACGTGCCCCAGGAAATAATGTGCAAAGAACCAGATGTCAATAGCGAACTCTTGAAAATAGGTGTGTGCATTTTTCTAGCATTCTCTGATGACACTCATAATTGCCAAATCAATTCCAAATTAACCTGCAAATAGTTTGCCTATCCCTAGGAAAAGGTCAATCAATCTTCCCAAGCACATAGTCCTACTTCTGCTGCAGTAGGGTAAGTTGATACTTGGAATGCTTCAACTTTATTTATTTATAAGTCACTCCATAGTACCAGGGTACAAATCAATGAATAGATATTTCTGAGTCACTTGTTTGTATGCTTCCCACCCAGAATATCTGGAGGAAGAGTCATTCGGAAATAAATAATTACATTAATCTATTACTGCCTTGCTGTTCAGCTTTTCAATTTATGTGTCAATCTTCTGGAGGCTGCATCTTCTGCTTCTTTTGGAAGCATCTAAACAGTTGCCACATTCTCTTCTGGTTCAGCCTGGACTCAAAGTGACATAAGTAAAATAAACAACAGCAAAACAAAAACAAAAAACAACCCATTGATTTAAGCTGCAGAATACAGGGGAGGGGAAGACAGAAGACAGAACAGAATTCTAATTTCAATGGATAAAGCTTACAAAGAGTCAAGAAAAAAATGTTTTCCATTGGAGAGTTCTGGGAAACTGTGCACCAGTGGAAATTCCTTATCATTTAAATTTAACTTTCACAGTGAATTTCAAAATTGGAGTGTGCCATAGGCAACAAACAGGTTGGGCCGTGGGCTTGATACTATCATAGCTCCTGCAAAAGATCACACCTCCCCGTTAGAGCTATTCTGTGCCCTAGTTCCTTGCTCGAGGAATCTGAATGGCCAGCTTCAGGGATAGTCAGGCAAAGAGAACATGGGAAGCTGCCTTATACTGAGTCATTAGTTCTGTCTAGCTCAGCAGTGTCTACACTGACTGGCAGTGGCTCTGCAGGGTTTCAGGCAAGAGTCTTTTCCAGCCCTATCTGGAGATGCCAGAGATTGAAAATGGGCTGAGTACAAAGCTCTACTGCTGTTATGAGGAGAAAATACCATAAAACACTCTTGGTGAACTTAAAACACTGTTGCAACATCATTTTAAGTTGGTGCCAGTGATAGTAGAGGGCCTATATGTAGTATGGGAGCATGGATTGCACCCTGCCTGTACAACCCAGTCAGATAGTAGTCTCCTAGCAGACAACCACAAACTGGATTCATGTAAAGGCCAGTGTTTGTAGGTCTGAATGCCCTGGTTGTGTCCCAGATACTTTTTTATTTTTCAGTTGGAAAGAAGATACATAAGTGAATAATCTTTCTGACCAAGAGCTGTTAGATAGTGGAATGGACTCCCTCAGGAGGTGGTGGACGTCCTTTCATTGGAGGTTTTTAGACAGAGGTTGGATGGGTGCTTTAGTTGATATCCCTGCATTGCAGGGGGTTGGACTAGATGGTCCTCGGGGTCCCTTCCAGCTCTACAATTCTATGATTCCATAATTCTATGAAGCTGGGAGGGGAATAATATTTTCCCATCGGTCTGGAAATCTATGGGAACCCTTATTTTTAACATGTGTGACACCTCTGAGATTAACCAATTCAGGCTACAATCCTGTACATATTTATTGGGGAGCAATCTCAATGGCATTCAGTGGGGCTTACTTCTGAGTAATGTACACATATTGTAGCATGACCCCCCCCCCCAGCAGTAAATGTGACAACAGAAACCCCTTCTGAACCAAAGTAAGACACCTTCCAGGTTAGCTGGGTGCTAAGTATTTGTAGACCTGCAATGCTTAAGTGTCCACAGTGTTTTTGCAGAGGATTGGGATAAAACTGTAACAACTTGGCCACATGCCTGAGACCTCCTAGTAGCCCTACTGGGTCCAGTGGGCACCAGCTGCCACTGGTTAGAAACTCTGAGAGGGCCTGCTACTGAGCTATGATTCCTTTCCTCATGGTATCGCCATTTCTCCTGTGTGTGTTCTGCAGGCTTTCTTCCTCCTTGGAGGAAACAGGGGAAAGGTACATATTTGGGCTTTAGGGGTCTAGGTGTGAAATCTGGTGCCAGTGAGTCTGCACAGGGTAGCCTGTGAAATGGGTCCACCTTCTTGGTGTTATTAATACTTGGGGTCTTTGTGGCCAACATAAAAAGGAAGTGCTGAGGCGTAGTAATGATGGTCCTCAGGTGTTCTAGCTGCTACCGCTGCTCTTACCGCAGTCCTTGCTTGAGGAGTCTTTAGCTGATAGTTTCAGGGTCAGAGTCATTTTCCTCATTGCAACCTGCTGAGATCTTTTTTCCCCAGACTGGGCCTTGGGCAGGCTTGGGGGTTGCAGATTCCCACTGATTTATACTGCCATTCTCTGCTACCAAGCTCTGAGACATAACCACTCAGGTTTCCTTGGTGGTGCAAGATTGTAGTGGCATTGAATGGATTTCAGTGTTTGACGTTTGATGCAAATATGCAAATATTTAGAAGCTCATACTTCTCTTTAAGATGGCAAATGACACACACATTATGCCAATAATCTGTTGTTTGCATAAACCACACTATTGGCTCTCTTCATACTGTAAACAGTATCAACCTTGAAATAAGGGTGTTTTTTTGGTCATTTCTGTACTTTGGTATGTTTAAATTGGCACGTTTCATATTGAATTAACACAGGATGCCATCTCCCCTACTCTTATCAGGCAATTAAAAACAGTCCTTGCAGCAACAATCCTCACTGAGCCACAAAGGACAGAAAACAATAAATCTGTTTTTAATTATTTCACCCATTGTGCCTAATGCTTCAAGAGCAAGCAAAATGAGACATTAATATTTAAAAAGAATTCAAATGTATTTCATCTGTCACACAAAATATCAGATTAATTTTATTCTCCCTGTGCTCTTAGTTGAGTTTGTGCTGATTTTTCCCTTATGGACCATGTAGCCTTAGATCATACCCTTGGACTATAGAATGACTTTGAGGTCACTAGTGCTGCTTATTCCAGAGAGTGCAATTTGCTGTCTGCCTTGATCGCTTTTCTTCCATTCTTTAACTTAATAAAAAAAAAAGGTGGGCACAATCAACTTGGCACTTCTACTACACAAACAACACTGAAATAAATGTAACTCAGGAGAGAGCACCAGTTTAACACAAGACACTGTCTGTGCCCTTATAGTACACATATACATTTCTCAGTGGCTCATGTCTATGAATGGGTCACTCTGAATTGTGCTGGTAAGGTTCTTATGGCCTATATTATAGGGTCACCATATTTCAAACAATGAAAATCCAGATAGAAAAGTTGTTGAGCTTTCCCCCCCACCCCTTTGGAAATTGTAGAGCTTTTTCTTTTCTTTTTTTGAGCAACCCTACAATTGCATCACCACACTGTTTCCTTTATCCACAATCATTGACAATCCTTTTAGGGCCTTTCATAGAATCATAGAGTTGGAAGAGAACACAAGGGCCATCCAGTCCAACCCCCTGCCAAGCAAGAAACACCATCAAAGCATTCTTGACATATGCCTGTCAAGCCTCTGCTTAAAGATCTCCAAAGAAGGAGATTCCACCACACTCCTTGGTAGCAAATTCCACTGCCGAACAGCTCTTACTGTCAGGAAGTTCTTCCTAATGTTTAGGTGGAATCTTCTTTCTTGTAGTTTGAATCCATTGCTCCGTGTCCGCTTCTGGGGCAGCAGAAAACAACCTTTCTCCCTCCTCTATATGACATCCTTTTATATATTTGAACATGGCTATCATCTCACCCCTTAACCTTCTCTTCTCCGGGCTAAACATACCCAGCTCCCTAAGCCGTTCCTCATAAGGCATCGTTTCCAGGCCTTTGACCATTTTGGTTGCCCTCTTCTGGACACGTTCAGAGTCTGAAGACCTGGACGCTTTGTGCAGGCACCAAGGATCTGTGGCATTTTCATACTGCTTTGGAAATTGTATGTTCCTCTGCAGTAGATTTGGAAGAGCGGAAATTAAAACAGATGGAACAGCAGGAATCATTCAGTTTGTGACTTAAGGGTTAATTCTGTTAATATTAAAGTCAATTAGCCAAGAGCAGGTACAGGTGGAGGTGTTGCTAAGCAACCAGGCAGGGTGGCATGATGTTTATTCAGGTTGGAGTGTAGTTCTGATGAGTTTTCTTCTGTATATTTAGCTGAATGTCTCCCGTCTATGTACAAGATCAGAAGTAAGAAAAACAAACCTTCTCTGTTCTTTTCTTCTCAAATAATATGCTGTTTTCCCAGTAGGTATACCAGAATTTATTTCCTCTCTGGACTCCATCTGCATTATTTAAGTAACTTTGCTGACAAAAACAGCAGAAAGACTACCCCATCTAACAAGGCCCCTTGGCAGAGCATTTGTTATCCCTGAAAAGCGGCTTCCCAGAATATCAATGCAATGGATAAAATACACTTGTGACATACTTTCAGGGATTTTATACAAATGTCCTAAAATGTGAATTGTGCTTGATAATAGGCTCCAGGTAAAATATGGTCCCTCCTTGAGTCAAAGGGGGGGGGGGAATCTCTAGCTTGACCCTGAATACATAGCCAAGCAAGAGTGAAAAGGGAGAGCCAGGTAAAACCACAGAAACAAAACAACTGCGACCTCTTTCAGTTTTCTGTGTAGGGCCGCTGGGACCAAACAAGCCTGAGAGATACAAATGGTTCAAATTGCCATCATGACCCTCCTTCTGCACAGGGGTAGCAGAGCAGAGTTGGAAGTGAGTTGCTGTGACTCTTGAGAAATCTCTCACAAACATAACGACACTGTTCACATTGCAAGCTTTTGGCATACTGGGTACTAACAGTTAATTTTCACCTTCCCCAAACCAAAGAGACTTGTTAAAAAATATATATAGTTGAAAAAGATGAAGAGACACAGCATCTTCAGATGAGGAAGAAAAATGAATCTATTAGAGATTTACCTCAGGTTCCAACAGTGAACTTAAGAGAAGGAGAAATTGGCAGTGGTTACAAACATTCTGTTAGCAACTGCATTGTGTTACGCTAGGCCTGTCTTTATACAAACAGTTCCTTAGATCACACAGGGAACAAATATTTCCATTTGTCCTAGTTATTTTATTTCCCTACCCTTCACGTTACTGGAGCAGTATTTGTTTGTGCAACCAACATCATGAAATACATGACAGGCTCGACTACATGAGCCATAAAAGATTAATAAGCTGAAGAATGCAGCTACATACCATATTACAATCCTGTGGTGCATAGTGAAGATGACACTAACTTATTAGCTTGCTGCCTGAGGGAGAATTCTCTGTTGTTATTTGGTTCTAAAGAAGTTCCCAGGGATCCCTTTTGCAAAATTTACATACATCTGCATATCAAAACACTCTGCCCACTTGAAGGCATGCCACCATTTTGCCTAAAAGTTAATATCCTTTCCCCCCTCTGTCAGAGCCTACATGGTTTTTTTTTTTTAGAAATCCTGCTATTGATAAGCAGCTGGCTCCAGATTTAATCATCTGAATTAGCCTGAGTTCCTGTTCCCCCCTCATCCCCTTTATATCATGAGATATGTCCGATATACTCATGTCTACTTTGGGGACTTCTCACAGATATCTGGTTGGCCACAGGATGCTGGATTAGACAGACTGTTGGTATCATCCAGAAGAGAACTTTTTATGTTCTTAAAACTAATAATAATGCTATAATAATTTATTATTATTATTATTTATTATTATTTATACCCCGCCCATCTGGTTGGGTTTCCCCAGCCACTCTGGGCGGCTTCCAACAGAAAAAATGAAATGAAATAATCTATTAAACATTAAAGGCCTCCCTAAACAGGGCTGCCTTCAGATGTCTTCTAAAAATCTGGTAGCTGTTTTTCTCTTTGACATCTGATGAGAGGGCATTCCACAGGGCGGGCGCCACTACCGAGAAGGCCCTCTGCCTGGTTCCCTATAACTTGGCTTCTTGCAGTGAGGGAACCTCCAGAAGGCCCTCGGTACTGGACCTCAGTGTCCGGGCAGAACAATGGGGGTGGAGACGCTCCTTCAGGTATACTGGACCTGCTACAGAGGTAACAAGATTACAAGGCTCACCCAGGGTGAGCCAATATGGTTCTGCCCCACATTGCCTCTGCCTGGACTTCTGGCTTCACCATTCCCCTTCCCAATAACCCTTGCCTTGTGCAAAATGGCACTTTTATTTCCTGTGGGGACCCCCATGCCCCTCCCAGTGGTAGAATTGCTTGCCTTCAGTATATCTGAATGGTGGCATTTGCAGTCAAGGAGTCAAATGGAACCTGATCCCATTTTTATTTTATTTTTACTAGTGTGCCTGAACAAAACTTCTGAAACATTTTTTTGAATGTTTCAACAACTTGAACAGAACCACCCAAACACTGCAAGCTACCAGTACAGAATGTGTTTTGGAAATGTGTTTGATGAAGCAGTACAGCCCCTGGCTTGAACCAAATTTTATTGTATGCACACCCAAATGCATTATGAATTTTGTGTTTAAAGCTGCAGTGCAGTCCACTGTAGCACACTATGAAGATCATGCTTGCTGGGACTGGCAACATTTGATGTCTAAAATATTGCCTCCCTCAGCTGAGAGTTAATAACTGAACCAGGGTGGGCAGGGTCAGAGGAGACTATGTTAAGCCAGTGTGGTGTAGTGGTTAAGAGCGGTAGACTTGTAATCTGGGGAACCGGGTTCGCGTCTCTGCTCCTCCACATGCAGCTGCTGGGTAACCTTGGGCTAGTCACACTTCTTTGAAGTCTCTCAGCCCCACTCACCTCACAGAGTGTTTGTTGTGGGGGAGGAAGGGAAAGGAGAAAGTTAGCCACTTTGAGACTCCTTCGGGTAGTGATAAAGCGGGATATCAAATCCAAACTCTTCTTCTTCTCTTCTTAAGACGGGCACAAAAGCGGAAGGAACATGAAGGGCAGGAACATGAAGGGCATAATCTTGTGGTTTATGGTAAACTCTGGGGTTTACTGACATTTTATCAGGAACAAAGTCTGAGGAACTAAGGTAGATGACAGGAGACAACATTTTAAGTTTTATTGACAAAAAAGCAGAATATATAAATAACCAGGTGCCGAAGGTACCCACCCAATACTTTTTTAAGAGCTCAAAAGTGAAAATGGTCATTGTAACAAGAGGAGGATATCTGTTGGCTTCAAGTGTGATTTATAAAAACCTAGGGCAGGCATCCCCAAACTGCGGCCCTCCAGATGTTTTGGCCTACAACTCCCATGATCCCTAGCTAACAGGACCAGTGGTCGGGGAAGATGGGAATTGTAGTCCAAAACATCTGGAGGGCCGAAGTTTGGGGATGCCTGACCTAGGGCAAACACGCTTAAAGACAGAATTACCAGGCATGTAGAATAACAAGTCTTGCTAAAGGGATACTACAAGTATAAAAGAATGTTCTGTATTTTCATGTGAAATGTTGGAGAGGATCCTATTAGCTAAAACTGTATAGGCAGATCATTCGTCACCTCTAAAGCATACTACTCAGTTTATTTTTAATATACTGACAGACTTCTTCCTTCAACACATGCTTTTTTCATATTTGGAATGTGTGAGAGGGAATTAGCTTTGATGTAGGGTATCTTAGTAATCTTCAGTTGAGTAGTAGCTTTGGTAGAACTCAGGCATGCCTGAATTTTGGTAATAAATATTTGTTCCCAGACATGTTGGTACTCTGTTATAAACTGACCCACACTGGAAACTGTAAATATATACATGTAATACTAAACACAAAATCTATACACATAAGTATACCCACACTAATATGAAACATTGGGCTGATATCAAACTAAATCATAAATCAGACCCATTGTTTTAAATGAATATATTCTAAAGCTTCAAAGGGCTGGACTGCTGGTGATCCGTCTCTTTGAAGAGTCCGGTGACCTTTCACCGCTCATAGAAACATGCATGCTCATTAGACTAAAATCAAAACCGGTAAAGTCTAACACTGCTGAGAATTTCAAGCCATCACAACCAGAAGCAGACAAAGTCCCCAAACAGATGGTTAAGCTCCAAAAAACCTATCAAACCCAAAAAGATATCATCAATGAGAATGAGCAGCTCTTAATAGTCTCCCTTGAGCAAATTCAACAGTCCCAGGATGCACTAATTGCTAGATTATCAACCATAAGAAAGTCCATACCCCTCCTAGTCTTTCCTGCTCCTTTGGAATTCACCTATGCAAACCATACCACAAAACCCTTATCCAACGAAGATTGGACATTAAGCCAGTATCTAACCCCAGAAGAAATGGGCCCCCCAGCACCCCCTTCAAGGGCACTTAACAGATCCCATCAAAACATTTAAGGGTGTTAGGCAAGGATGCCTTTTGGCCCCTTTATTATTTAATTTTTATTTAAACAAGCTGGTAACCACTCTCCATAACCTAGACTTCCACCCTCCGAAGTTACCGTAGCAAACCGGCACAGCACGGCTCTGCTTTACGCAGACGAAGCAGTAATACTATCCAGAACCCCTATAGGGCTTAGAAGAGCACTAATAAAATTTGCTGCCTATTGTGAGACGGAATGCCTCAAAAGAAATTACCAGAAGACCAAAATTCTTGCTTTTGGGGAAAATCCAAAGCTCAGAAACTGGAAACTTCAAGGCCAAAATTTAGAAGAAGTCTCAGATTATAAATATTTAGGAATGGCGGTCCAGGCATCAGGATCCAACAAAATTCATACTAACTCAAATGGGAGTGCAGGAGAAAGATCTGCAAATGCTATTCTTAAATTTTTTAGAACTCAGGGGGGCTTCTATGTCCTCGTGGCACTAAAATTATACAAAGCCAAAACACTGGCACAGCTCCTTTACGGATCCTTTCTGGGCCCGCCTCCCTCCTCGTTCATTCCCCTTGAAAGAGTGCAATCCAAATTCCTCCGAGCCCTTCTACAAGTTCCCAGATGTGTTCCAAATGCATGGGTCAGACTAGAAACAGGGATGATGAAAATCAAATCTCATATCAGTCTAACATCAATGTATAAGTGGCTAACTTTGAAACTGCTCCCCCAAGGAATAGCCCCATTGATTCTGAGTGACCAGTTTCAGTCTGGCTGGCAGACAGCAGTTATAAACACTCTCCAGAAACTGGGCCTTGCTCCCCAGACCCTCATAACTATGGGCCTGGGCCAAGCTAGATCTGTGGTTAGACAAAGAATCATGGACATAGAGAGACAACAGGACTGTACAAGAGTTCATGAGTATAAACTCATAGAAAATGGGAGATACGTAGCCGCTCCAGCAACATATCTCTATTTCCTCACATCCAGAAATGCAAGCAGGGCTTTCACTCTTGCTAGAAGCTAGGCCTTGCCCTCACCGGTTCTGGAAGGCTCTTATGGAAGAGTCCTGTACACACAGAGACTTTTTGCCTGCGCATTAGGGGAAATAGGAAGCCCCGAACATACATATTATTAGATGTCCTTTTTATGCTGAGATTCGTATAGAAACCATTGACCCTTTGCTGAAGAGGCTCGCCGATCTTTCAGACAAGTCTAAACTTAATTATCTCCTCTTGGGCAAAGATCACAAGACGACCTGGCTGGGAGCCAGATTCTGTGCCCAGATTTGTAGGCACAGATCATCCTCTAGAATAAAATAGCTTACTAGGGAAAAGCTGAAGTCCCCTCTTGGGGCGCCTTAGGATAAATTTTTATGGTAGCCCAAATCTCAGTCATACAGATGTATGTACGGTATATTCCTGCGTATAAGACTACTTTTTAACCCAGGAAAATCTTCTCAAAAGTCAGGGGACGTCTTATATGCCGGGTCGTATTTCTTATACAGTGAGTATATCCCAAACTCTATATTTTAACTGGAAAAGTTGGGGGTCGTCATATACGCCCAGTCGTCTTATACGCCGGAATATACAGTATATATTTCAATTTTAACTCATGAGCTATTGGTGCAATCTATTCTAATTGTATATTTTTTCTTAATGAATAGTGTATCTGAAGAAGTGTGCATGCACACGAAAGCTCATACCAAAATAAAAACTTAGTTGGTCTTTAAGGTGCTACTGAAGGAATTTTTTTATTTTACAGTGTCACTAATGTGATATGCAAGCTGGTCTTTGACTAATAAATTATTATTAATTATTATTATAATATATTCTATAACATTGTATACCATCCATTTACTATTGCAAAGGATAATTACTTACATTTGACACATCATCCATTATTTTTGTCTTTATCCCAAACAAGAGCTCATAGAAATTTGATAATGTATGTTAATGTTAATCAGGATAGGGTCTAGCTAAAAGCTTAACTCTGCAGGTAACTAAAGAATTTCACTAACAAGAACAACCTCCTGCTGTGCTTTTTCCTTCACTTTTGTTTTGAGGAAGTATCCGTTTCAAAAATCCTTTTCTTTTCTTTTTGGAAGCTTCAACAATTGCTTTATTCATTAGTCTTCCATTAAAGCATAATTATTTAAACTATTTTAGTGTCACTCTGAGTAATCAAAACAATGTAACATTCACTTCATCTTTCTGCACACAAGACAATGATGGAAAAGTTCCTTGTTATTGTAATGATATTCAAATTAAATGAGAATGTCCCATCTGTTGGAGATTCTAGATATAGTGTCCAAGACAATGAAGTCCTATGTTATCTGATGGACATGTATTGTTTAACATAATTTATTGGAGAACAAGACACACAAGAAAATCTAACTTCTCTGAGGGCTTGTTTCCAAAGAATTATATTTTTAATTTCAGCATTTGTCCATGAATATGCAGTAAATCGTTTCACAATCATTTCAGAAATTTCCTTTCTGGTATAGAGTCAAAACAGAATATATGCACAGCATGCAACAATGGGAATTGATAATACTGACCTGAATAACTGGTACCTTCTCCCCTCCCAACTCCAAAAGGAGCCAAGTCTGATTTATGGAAGAGACAGCACCATTATTGCTTGTGGCAGAGTAACAAAATTCCCACAACATTCTAGTTGTTGAAGGAAAAAGCAGTAACAGAGTGTTTGCCATTCAGTTCCTGTGAGAGATGGGAACACTGTCTCTTTGGCTGGGATTAATGCCTCATAATTGGTTATAGGGATAGTAGAGATTACCAGTATGTGGAGTGCATCGAAGACTGGAAAATCATGAGAAGTCCATGAACATAAAGAAGATAAAAGTCAGGGGTCGTGGAAGCAGAAGAGCTGAAGGAAGGGAAAGATTAGGAATATGGTGGTGGTGATGGAAACACAGGGAGGATGTGAGAGGATAAAGTGGGATGATGTGAGAGGATAAAGTGGGACACAGAATCTACAGATCACAGTGAGGTTGGGCAGGGAGTTAATTCCACATATTGATTTGACATTGAACTACGTAAAGGCACATTCCTTGCCTGTGGACAGATAGTACAAATGGCTGTTGTCCAAAATGTTGAGGGGACTGTCGCTTGTTGCCAAAGTTGCTTGCTGAAAAGTTGTTGAGCTTTTTTTGGTGAGATCGCCAAATGCCGTTTGCCGTTTGGGGGCTATTTTAAGGGAAATTTGAGGAAATTGGCACTGTTGACATGGATTGCCATGCGTACAGGCGATTTCTGCCTGGATGCGGGTGACAAATTTCCCATGTGTATCTGGGAAATTCTGGACGTATGACAACCCTACAATTGCATCAGTACGCTGTTTCCTTTCTCCACAATCCTTGACAATCCTTTTCGGGCCTTTCAAGGTAACAGGAAATTGTCCCATATGGCAGACCCTCCCATTTTACAGGGACAGTGCCAGATCTACAGAAGCCATCTCTGTTTCTGAGTTGATCCCAGAATGCACCGCTTTTCCTTAGGATGTCCCTATTTTCATCGGAGAAATGTTGGATGGGTATGGAGTTATGTGACCTCTGAGCCAAAACTAAACAGCCTTTAGAAGACACCTGAAGGCAATCCTGTATAGGGAAATTTTTTAATGTTTAATGTTTTATTATGTTTTTATGTATGTTGGAAGCCACCCAGAGTGATTGGGGCAACCCAGTAAGATGTGTGGGCTATAATTAGTAAAATAGGACATCCCTATTTTCATCAGAGAAATGTTGGAGGGTATGTACTTCTCTACCTAAGATTCCATTAGCTTTTTAAATAACTGCCTGCATCACACTTCTTGTTAATGTTCAGCTTATGATCAGCTGAAACATCTAGATCCTTTTCTTGTACAGCTTCTATAAAGGCAACCTATACATGTGCCTTTAAATTTACTTTTACGCTTTTTAGAAAGTGTGTTGTTAAAGACATAGCGGCAACCTATGATGTTGATATCTGATATTATTTTCTTCCACCATAGAAAGCCCTCTTCTAAGCAGCTCATAGCAAAACAATTAAAACACAGTAAAATCAACAGCAATACAATAAAATCCCAGCACAATAAAAATAGTCAAAGCATAATCAATGATGCCTTCATTAACAACTAAAGATAGACTGCAGACCAACTCTAAACTCTCTCTCTCTCTCTCTCTCTCTCTCTCTCTCTCTCTGGTTTAAGGGTTAAGCTGATTTTCAATAAAAACAGTTTTAGCCTCCCTTTTTGTTTTTTGCATCAATAACATTGCCAGATTCAGGCCTTCAAAAAAATTCCTGTACCTTTAAATGTTGTTTTGAATTATTCCACAGGTGAAAGCACTGTTTCTAGCAAAGCACTGGAGTAATAGCCACAGCTGTTGCTGAAGGAAATTTCATTTCAACACAACTCCTCCAGAATCTGGACTTGACAGCCGGAGTCATACAAAAAGCTTTGATGCTGAATCCGGTAAGGAACTTTATTGTACTACCTTACATAGGGTGGAATTTACTGTTTGGCTTCAGTAACTGAACAGTATCTGAGCCATCTACACACCTTTTGACCCACCAAGCTGTATGTTGGACCTGCTAAAGCAAGTAGGTGCCTAGGCTGAGTACCTGGGAGGCCACAATCCACAAGCAAATTGCACTGGGCTTGGTGCAGCCCAAGTTGTACAGACCTGATCTACAATTGTGTCATTAATATTCACCACTCCTAAAAGTTTCTGACTCCTATATACTTTTTATTCATCTTTCCCATGCATCACAAAGAATGTTATGTGGACTTGCCTTCTGGCAGCTGCAGATGTTTATGCCTTTTTCGGTCCTTAATCATTTCAGCCTGCTCTGTTCCCTAGAATGATTTGTGAACATTTTCCAAAGCCTTTTCCATCATGCCCTACCTTCATCACTTCCTCCTTCAGCTATTTGAATGGAAAATGCACCCCCTATGAGGCCTATAAACCAGGGGTGAGGAACCTGTGGTTCAACAACTGTCCTATTAACCCCAGTCAGGGATGTTTGGTGTGGCAGTCCAACATCTGTTTTCCACCACTGTTATAAGAAGCAGTGTGTGTACAGTGTAGCACCTGTCAGCCCTAACCACCATGGCAATTGGCCAGGGATTATGGGAATTGTGGTCAAAAATATCTAGAGGGTAACAGGCTGGGAAATGCTGCATAGAGCAACTCTTTTTTCTGCATTATTGGATAGCACTCACTTCTTCTTTCCAGCTGCAGTTACTGTACTAACATTTTCCTTAGCAGGGGCACTCTCTTAATGCCACATGACAGACAGAACATTCAAAAGATGTAGGCCTTCCTGAAGCTGCATGGCATTTTATGCATTTCTAGTTGGAAATGTTGAAAAGAAACCTGGTAACCTTCCTTCTAGCACTAGCCAGATACAGCTTAGGAACACCACAGAGCAAACAAGCCTCTGAGGATGAAAACTCAGAAATCCACAGAGTGTGGGAGGATTTAAGTATTTTGTTAGGGTTCCAAAATATCTAACACCACCCTTGCCTTGAACCTTGTTCTTCTATACAGATGCCTCTTTAGAAAAAACCTGATCAAAGTATTTCCTCCAAAAACATTCAGTTGGAATGTTATAATTTTGAAACTTTACAGCAGGGGTGGGGAACTTGTGGATTTCCAGATGTCAGCATGGCCAGTGGTTGGGAATGATGGGAGTTGTAGGCTACTCCAGCAATGCCTGGAAGGCAACTGGTTCCCCACCTGTTTTACAGAGTTGCTTAGGAAGATATGTTTTTGAGTTCAATCAGTGGCTTGATGTACTTTGGGGTTATTTCTATTGGCACGATAAGAACTTTTTGACATTAAGCCCCATAATGGGCATGTTTACTCAGAAGCATGTTCCACTGAGTATAATGATCCTTACTCCCAAGTAATATTGCATTCAGAAGGAAGTTTCTGATTTTCCTGAGTCCTATTTCATAGTAAGATGTTACTCATACCTTTAACCCTGGTGCACATTTAAATAATAATAATAATAAATATGCATGAAGTGGCTTCAGCTGAATCAGGACTGTGGTATGGGGAGGGGACTCAAACCTTTTGTGCCCCATTACAGTCTCATTCAGAATGGGAAGTACTTTCATCCCATTATAACTAGCTAGTTGTTGTTGTTGTTTAGTCGTGTCCGACTCTTCGTGACCCCATGGACCAGAGCACGCCAGGCACTCCTATCTTCAACTGCCTCCCGCAGTTTGGTCAAACTCATGTTCGTAGCTTCGAGAACACTGTCCAACCATCTCATCTTCTGTCGTCCTCTTCTCCTAGCTAGTACAGGGAGCCAAAATCACTTTTTGGGTGCCCCACCACCACCCAATGAGAGGATGACAGGTGATTTCTAGAGAGGGGACCCTTTCAATGGTGGCATCCCAGCTGGGGAATGTCATCCTTTGTAATGCTGTTGTTTCCTTTTTCTGGTTTTATTCTGATTTTCAATCTATGGTTGCTTTTTATTTATATATTGTATAACTTTAATTTTTACTTGTAAACCACCTAGAGAACTTTCATTTGGGGGCAGTATATAAATATGAGATTGGATCCAAACTTAGTTGCCACTGAAATCACTGAGACAAGTTGGCCGTATCATGTTCCATTGGTTTCAGTGGGGACCAAGGGCAACTCACTTACTCAGGTTCCAGGCATTGTAAAGACATAATGAGGAATTGTGTTATGTATTTTGCATTTCAGAGATTAAGGATACATTTGTAGTAGGACTTTAGTAATGGCAAAATTGATTCAATCTGACCTGACCTGAAATAGCCTCCCATGGAGTTGTAAAAGGTCAGGCTAATGATCTATCCATCTCATCCTTTTTTGTCTATCTTGATTGGATAGGTCTCCAGATGCTCAATGAGAAGTCTAAAATTTGAGGTCAATTAAGGGGAAATGCTAGGAATAGTATCCGTAACCTCATGGATGCAAAATACTCTATATGCTCCAGTACTGGTTACTGTTGCCTCAGTACAGCTAGATTATTCATAGAAAATTGGCTAGCTATTATTCTATGATTGTTTCAAAAATTAGAATAATATGAGAATATAATTTTCTGGTAATATAAGTAATGTGGAAATCTGATAAGAGAAAATAAAGTTCCTACTGTTTTTAATAACTGCAAAACAAATGGGATTTTATTGTGTTCCAACCCTTCTATGTCCTACCAAATATATTTAGACAATATAGCAGAACTATGTTTGCAGATGCCAATAAATGTTGCACTGTGAGTCAAGCAAATATTAAAGCAATGTTCTGGACCACCCAAAATGTCCTGCAGAGTAGTTGCTGCAGCTATTTTGAGACTTTGGGTGTGTATGCAGATGATGATATGCAGTTCTTTCTAGAATCCAAGGACTGTGGCCATCAAAAGTGTGTGTGTGTGTGTATGTGTGTGTGTGTTTAAGTAATAGTGTCCACCAACTTCAGTAGTTGAGTGGATGGTTTCAGAATCCTGGCCAACAATGATTTAAATAAATATTTTCAGTCCAAGAATGTATGAATCAATTGCTCATTATATATTGGGGAAGGAGAATGTCAGGGTAAAGAACAAGGCATATCCCATCAACCCATCAGCATAGCCCAGTGTTTCCCTAACTTGGATCTCCAGCTGTTTTGTACTACAACTCCCATCATCCCTAGCCACCAGAACCAGTAGTCAGGGATGATGGGAATTGTAGTTCCAAAAAGGTTGGAGATCCAAGTTGGGGAAACACTGGAATAGCCAATGGCCAGGGATGATGGGAGTTGTAGTCCAGCAACAAGTTCTCCAGCCTTGTCTTATACCTTGCATGTTCACATTATAACCATTTAACAAGTGCTTTGGGTAAGCATTTCACGGCTAGCATATGGTCAGACTTACACTGAAGAAACAGGTGCAAAGCCAGGAAAATATGGTAACCCTGGATACCATATTTTCTACCTATGCATTACTTGTGGATAGAAAGAAGCATGTGCAATGTGTGTATGTAGCCACATATGAAGATATAAAGGTATGTGTCTATTTGTAAAATGAGATTTGGAGAAAGAGGCTGAAATCAGGGATTTATACTGAGCAGCTAAAGAGTCATTCTCAGGACTTTTAATTCCAGTTTCAGGTCAGTGTGGATAAGATTACAGCCTAAGTATGTGATGTGGAAATGATTAACCAAGAGTTATTTACAGTACACCATAGTTCAACACTGAATATGAACAATCGTGGTTTTCTGCAGATTGACGGTTGTTCTGATTTAGGGCTAAAGAAAGGGTTTTCTGGGGGAAAGCAACAAAACCACTTGGACTTGTGCTTTCTAGGCACCGGACAAGTAGAAGTGTGGACAAGCCCTCAGTGTTCAGGAACTCCTGCTTCCACTACATGGATACTATTTACACACACCCCAAAATATAAACCTATCCGAAATGCCACCACTAGCTTTTCATGAATATTCAGATTTCAGAGCCCAAGCTGTAACATCCTACAGGACATTTCCAGGAGAATGTTGCTATTTTCAGGCGAGATACAAAGGCACAACAGGCCAATTCAAGATGCACAATTAATGTGAATTTGGTGCTCTTGTGCAACAAGCCAGCTTCTCCCCTGCTCCCCAATCAGACTTTTTGCATCCAGGAAAGTGACACAAAAATGCACTAGAATGTGTAGGGTAACAGTTGCATGACACAATGCTATATCGCCTCCCTACAAACCAATCAGAATGAATGCTCATTAAATAGCCTCCAACATCTAAGCTCCCCACAAACTTTATGCAAACCAGTCAGAATTTATGCCCATTGAGCAGACCGTCTGGAAGCAACCCCCATCTTAGTTTTGAGGGCAGGGTGCTTTAAATATTATAAATTACAATCTGTCCTTATTATATATCCCAGCAGCAAATGTATACAGAGCAAGACATATAAATATCCACACCACACAATATTAAATATATTTCTCAGCAGGAGCAAATCCCACAGAGATGAATAGGACTTACGCCCTAATAAAACTGATTAGCCTGCAGTTCTGTCAGTAGCAACTTCCCTTGAACTTGGCAATATTTATTTTTTGAGTAAACATAGTCAGAATCATGTGTCATAAAGTACATTATCAACCCATATCCATTCCTAGTCTTACACAATCCTTATATTTGGTAACTCTGTGTATGCACTGTTGAAATAGGGCCTTTATATATTTCTTTGTGCACAACGTGTGGGGTTATTGCCTGGAGCCTTGCTTTCACCAAGGCTGCATTTCTATTGATGGATATTTTCAGGTTCTTCACATTAAAATAATATTGTGTTGCTGGAACATGTGGCTCCCCCCCCCTTCCTCAAGGACGTGACATCCGGTGTGAGCATCTCACTTTCCTCCGGTTAGACGTGTCGCCAATGTAACAGGACAGGAAAGATGCTGTCCTTCACCGGTCTGGATTCTCCAGGCAGGAATCGGGTTGCACAGAGACGTTTAAGCCCTTCCTCGCTGAGTATGGAAAGGGAGGGGCGGAATCGTTTCCAAAGTCTACATAAGTCAATAAAAGCCTCTCCAAATTCGAATGGCAAATGGCTAAAGCCACTGTTACTTTCATAAAGCTGAAAGGCATCCTAACAATTCCTCCCACAGAAGGCGCAAAGGGGACTTAAATGCATTTAGTTCCATCAGGGCTGAATCCCAACTCTTGGGTGTGGATTCTGGTGAAGATCCTTGAGGGGTGACGGGGCTTCATAGACAGAAAGTAGAATGGAGCGTCAGACGGATTCTACTTCTGTATATTTAAGCAAACGCTTTTTAAGGAAGGGGGAGGGTTGCTGCTGCTGCTGCTGCTAAATCATTCATGTTTCGCCTTTCTTCGCTGGGCAATTTGCTTTCTAATTGCTCCTGTTTGCATTGATCGGGCGCAGGGCGGAAGGGGACTCTCTGGGGTCTCCCAAGTTGGCTGCTGATTTATAGAGAGGCTCCATTTCTTCTCCTCCGCTTTCACCTTGCTTGGCCGGCTCTATTTTTAAGGCAAGCGGCGGCACCTGTTTCCTCGGATCCTAGGGGCGGAGGGTGACAGCTCCCCTCCTGCCAGCGCGCTCTGCCTTGCCTGCTTAGCGGGAGTGTTTCGCCTTTGCGCTCCACGCGGCGCGCCTGGGGAGGTAGCCGTCGCCAGTCTCCTCCCACCGCCGCTTGGCCAGCAGCAAACAGAAGCCGCTCCTTTTAAAACTTTGGTGCGTGCGCGTGTGTTTTCTTGCTTGAAGGAAGTTCCAACATGCGGAGTCGGAGCTGAGCGAGCCCTACCTTTGCGCGCCTGCCCGTTAGGATTTGCGGGTCGTTGCCTTGGCTATGGCTGAATCAGGACACCCCGAGGACGATTCTGCAGTAGACGAGTTCAATGATATTATCAAGAGTAGATCTGGTAGGATAACGTATTTGACCCTTAAGAAAATATTTTATATAAATATATATTGTTTGGTGTTTAAAAAATCCTCACTTTCCCATGGTATGGGAAGTAGTTTATTCACACAGGCTAAAGGCTGGCTCCAAAGTTACTGTTGTGGAAGTTTGCTGTCACAGCCAGATGTTCTTCTGCCAAGTGAAGACTGGACTGTTCTCTACTGTACCAGTGTTGTGTCTGCAATAAATTGTGGCAAACTGTATTCTCTATATGCTCCAGTTCCGCCTCTGTGGTCAAAAGGCATTTGCACCATTTTATACAGATTTCGTTTGAATTTACATTATTTCATTTGGAGAGAGATAAATGGCAACAGATGTGAGCAGACACGCTTTAGACAAGCTAAGAATGAATACTTTGGTTGGATTTTGCTGGGGGGGGGGCAAGACTTGTGTGCATCTTGAAGGCAACCAATGATATTGTGTTATAAGGAGATTGTGGGGAATTGTTTAGCATTTTTATTTTGGCTGGTTGTTGTTTTTTAGTGTTCTGTGAAGGCTTGCATCTGCCTTGGATTATTAACAGAATATTTAAAAGTTATTAAACCTTGAGCATGGAAAAAGAAGACTTGTGCCACCCACACCACACATCCCATATGCGCCACAGTAGCCTCCAGGTTTTCATTAGCTCGAAAGTTTGTGGTACTGTTTGTGGTGCCGCTTGTGTAACAGGGGAAAAGTCTGTACTATTGCTGTAAATGGAAGCAGCTGCAATGCTTCTCTACTGGATAAAGTTTCAGTTGCCTAGGCTGCCTCCCTGACTTTATCCCTGGAAAGGAACCAATTCACAGGCAGTGCGAGTATTTATAGTTCATTCAGAATTCACATTTTTTAAAACAAGGGGCAAAACACACGAGTACTGAGGTACTTAATTATGTCTGAAAAGTTATGCACTTGACAAATAGAACAGAAAGTAAATTAATGAGGCTGTCATGCCTCCTCTCTTAGGCATATGCCTGGATTTTATTGGGGGGGGGAGCAGCTTCTCTCATTTCAAATTGAAAGAATAATGTCAACTAGCATGTAGGTATATTTAAGATCAGTGGAGCCAAGAAGATAAAAAGGAGCCTAAAGGTTGCCAGTCCCAAACCTAATTTTAACATAATTCTGTATATGGATTAAAACAGGCAGCACATACCTGGTGTTTCAATTAAGTCTGGTTACTCACTTATGCATACAGTAGTGGCATGTCATAGACTGCCTCACCCATGTTGCATATAGCACACTAGAGGACCTTGTTGAAGTGGTGCTGGCCTTATGAAATGCTGTGCAGATAAGGGAGGGTTTTGTGCAGTAAGAGTCACATTAGAATCAGGTCAGTGTGTGAAACATTTCCTGGAAGCCTTTTCTTCTTGTTAAGTTCTGGAGTTACCAAAGCACATCTGGAATGGATTTCTGGTATCATTAACTTCCCCACTAAAGAAAGGCTCCAGGTCCCCCTCTCTACCCTACATTACACTACTGAATTCTGCTTTCCTGCTTCTATGTTAGATGTGTGTTTACAGTAAAAATTTAGAAGCTATCTTGAATGTAAACCATTTACAGTGAAACTATCAAACATCTTTCTTTTTCTGTAGAGTCTATTGGTGATTCCATCCCAATCTTGGTTTGTTTGCAGTCTACCTGGGAAACTGGGAATGCCACCCACCAGTGATGGCACCATTCCTTTTACTGATGTTTCACTGGGGTGAAACATCAAGAGCCCCTGATATTTCCAAAGGCTGCTGGTTTGCAGCTCAAACATCAGATTTGTTCTTTAAGTGGTAAACGTTAGAAACTGAAATCTTTCAATATCCTAAATAAATGAGCTCTGAGCCTCACCATTACAGAATGCCGGGGCTGTGGGATAGTTGATATATTGTCATGGTACTTTAGGGTTAGGATCTCCTACCACATCACTTTTTTGCAAAGACTTTTAAAGCTCCCAACAGGTTGAGAAAAGGCAGCATTCATGAAACTTCAGTCCTGTGCACGTAACTGAGCACAATGAGAGTTGGGGTATGTGCACATTACTGCTCCTTCCACATCTAGCGTATTCCCATTGCTAGTTTCTGGAGCCACTTACACGCAATGTTAGCCACAGTCCATATTGATCCATTCATTTTTAAAAGAAATAATGCTGCCTAGTGGTTCCCCCCCCCTCAACCAACATCTGCTACAAACAGAAAAACTAAACTGTTTTCCTTTCATACTAAAGTCAGGTGTGTAGATTTAACACAGTCGCCACATGTGCAGGTGGCAGCTACATGAACTGGAGTTCGAAGGGGTGGGTAAGGAGCTTGCAGGGAAACCTAAAAGGTCATGTGTAGAGGGTGAAGAATCCCCATGCCCTCTTTTATGTGTACAACACCATGCAAAATAATAATAATTTATAATAATAATAATTTATTATTTGTACCGCGCCCATCTGGCTGACTCTCCCCAGCCACTCTGGACGGCTCCCAGTCGAGTATTAAAACATTACAGCATTGAATATTAAAAGCTTCCCTAAACAGGGCTGCCTTCAGATGTCTTTTAAAAATAGGATAGCTGCTTATTTCCTTGACATTTGATGGAAGGGCGTTTCACAGGGTGGGTGCCACTACCGAGAAGGCCCTCTGTCTTGAAATGGCCATTGATGTGTGCATACCCTTAATTACATAACAATCATGCATAAGAGTGGGGTTTGCATAATTTGTAAAAAAATATTGTGGCCACTGATAATCATATGTAGAGTATCTGTAATGAATTGGTATGTTTTGAATAGGCAACGAATGATTAATTAATAATATGCATGTTTTGGGCTCCAATATGAGTCTCCAATATTGGAGGCTTTAAAAGTATGTGTCATGCTGTAAGTTTTAAACTTGGTAAGTCTTGCATTGGTGTCGGAGCAAGGTTCCAATAAAACTCTCAGCTTTTGCAAACTTTGCTGTTTTGTAATCTGAGCTTCTTTAAGTGTATTTCTTTTCTCTTCATCCCTGCTCAGACTTCGCAACTAGGCTATCTCTTAATGTGAAGAGTGAAAGAGGTCCTCAATCATGGGAGAGGAGTGATGTCTTTTTAAAGTCTCAGAAACCATAACTTTTGCTACCAGAAGCTGTGTCACTGCAGGTTAGAAAAGCTGGACAAAGAGAGTGCCATTGATTTCTTTTCCAGCATAGTTCTCTGATCAAGATTGTATTATCTTCTGAGGCAGCCTCTGAGAATATTTGATTTTTAAGGACTAATACATATTGCTGTGGCTACCAAGTAGAAAGGATTACAAAGAAATTCTGTGAAAAATTGTAGTACTAAGCAGGGATTTTGGCCATTTGACAGAATGTTAGTTTACTACATCCTGGAAATGTTTTGATTGAAAGCACTTCATGGGGGAGGGGTGTGTGGGTTTGAGTGTGAGAGCAGCAGATGGCTTGAAGGACCATTTTCAGGGATTTGTTTTGGAGAAAATGTACTGTTCAATGAGTGACTCATGTTCTCTGCTTTAACATTGCTTGTGGTTAGTTCCACCCTCTTTATTCCCGCTTAATAGGAATGTGACACCAGTCAGAAGCTGATGTGCAGGAATAGCAGCTGTGGGACAGCTTTATCCTGTGCGTGTTTATTTGGAAGCAAATTTCATTGACTTCGCTGCAGAATTCTCTCCCAAAGTGTGTATAAGATTGCAACCTAACAGTTGGTTCACTTTTGTCTTTTGGATACTGAGGTAGTTCCTATGTCACAGTGAACCTGGGGGGGACGGACCTGTGACTCTCCAGATGTTGTTGGATTCCACTGATAGGAGTTTAGTCCACAGCAGAGTGTCATACAGGTTCCCACCCCTGTGATAATCCATGGTTTATCTGGAAGAACCATGATAAATCATGGTTTATCAAGCCTCAGAGAGCCTTGAGTGTACACACTCAGCCAACCAGTTCCTTCACGACCCCAAGGATGAAATCATAATTCTGGTTCCATTAACAACAATTAAGCATTATGTCTGAATCCTAAATCTTAATGGTGTTTTTTTTTAAAAAAAAGCAATAATAACCCAGCTTCACGGCCCATCTTATTGTTTATCCCTGGCTCCAGTAACACTACTGCCAATACAGATCCTTGGGTACTTCACTGCTTTTCTCCAGACAGTGTGAGAAGGCTTTCCGATTCTCAGACCAATTACTAATCCAAGGATCTGTCCTCTTATCCCTTGGCAGCTACTCAGGAACCCTTTTTGGAAACCTAAGTGCATCTGCAAAGTCCCTCTTATCTCATGCTTTTTGGCTCTCAGAAAATAATTTTAAGAGTTCTCCACTGTATGCCATTCAGACTTCGTGATTGTCAATTATTAAAAACACCATCTTTTGTCACCTTTATTTGTTTCCGTTCTTCTTAGGTGTTCCCTGGAAAAAATGCAATTCAGGTGTAAGGGTCTCTCCAAAGTTCTCATTCAGCTTAGTTTTCTTTAATTTTCCTACCCTTTTACAGCTTTGTCTTATGGTATGTGTATTTTCAGTCCTAAGCAAGTTTCTTGGCACAAGTGGGACTTACTTCTGAGTATGTATGCATGGTACTGTTGATTTTTTTTTTAGAAACATGTTGTTTGAATGATTTTTCCACTGGGTATGTATTTGGTAAAGTGAGGATCTATGATACCCATTTCCCCAGCATTTCCTCATTTTCTAGCTGCCCCTATTCTGCAGTTCCTGGACTGCTGTTGGCTCTTCTGAATTGTACTCTGCATTGTTGAGTCTTGGAGTCACTACAGGTGACAGTAAATAGGTAGTTTAATATTACAATGAGTAGTGTAATACACAGAAACACTTTGTGATACATATTTACAAGGAAACAATGTAAATATAAGCCTTTTTGAGATAGCCTTTGCTGGCTGGAGTTAATGGGAGTTGTATTTTATTTTTTAAAAAACTTTTATACCTCCTTTCATTGCCTCGTTGTGATAGTTGGTGTACCAGTACTAATAAACAGGTTGTGTATATTGTGATCTTGGTAATAACACTGGTGCATCTTGGTTGACTTTTATATGACTTTATTTCTCTGGGGTTTTCCCCCCTGAAAGCCTTTCTCCACACTAGGGTAGATGACAGTGGGAATGACTGTTGTACTTCTGTAACTGTAGTCTAATAAAAAGAACCCAACAGCACATAAAATGTTTCTTTACACTTTTCCTTTGGGTATTGGTACAGAGCATAGTCATAATGTGAATATTTATTTTGAAGTCAAAAGAGTCTGGAAAGCAGCTTTAGATATTATGTTGCATCTGGAATAACTCAGCTGGAGGTCTTGCTGACGGGCCAAGAATAGGCATTTAACAGTTGTCTAAACAGAACTTGGCCGGCTTCATATGGATCACACTCCCCCCCTCTTTACCTTTAATACAATTGCTGTTACCCCTCCCCCCCCCGATACTAACTACTGTTGTGTTGGAAGTAAGTTGTATTATGGTTTTTTGAGATTTACTGTCAGTTACCAGTTTGTTGCATTGCAGCCATAGTCTGCATGGACAAAAGTCTGTGGTCTGGTTTGAATAGTCAATTCTTGCAAAACCCATAGGTTAGCAACTGGGGATGAGTGTCTCTGGTCCACACACTCCCCTTCCTCATCTTCTCCCTTTCTCAGTGCTTACATCCTGCTTTAATTAAACAATAGTTAGCCATTAATTCAGAAACAAGGAATTGTAGTTTAATCTCAGTTTACTTCCCCAACTGCCTCTGAAGGTCTACCTGAGGATCATCTTGCCTTAAGGGTGGGGGAAGAGATCTAACTTTCCAAAAGCTTCCCCTCCTCCTTGCAGCTTGTCCTTGCTGTTTTGTTATATAGTTCTAATTAATTGCTTATGGTAAACTAGTCCTTGAAAAAAGTATATAAATATTATAAGTCAATAAATCAGGGAATGTAAACTTCAGCTTGAAGCTGGTTTCATTTCCTGGTTAGTTTGTTGCTGTTGTGCATCCGTTTGTGTCAGGAGACAATGGAGGAGTGTGTGACTGTAGAGACCAATATGGGAGAGACATGTTTTGTTGCAGCTGGGGCAGATGAAGGCATCCAATTGTGCTGCTACAGATACACCATGGTGTTTCTCCTTTCAGCAGTCATTCCGCTTTTGGGCATTGCTGTGGATACACGGCCTGACTGTCTGTCTCCGGGCACTGCTGTAATCTACAAGGGATTCCCACACAGCAGAGTTTGATGTTGCCAGCCTTCATATCTCATTTGCAGACATATTTGTAGTGCGAGTTGGTCTGCCAGTGGGTCTGGTGCCTGAAGCCAGCTCCCCGTAGAGCATGTCCTTGGGGATCCTGCCATCTTCCCTTCTGTTGACCTGACCAAGTCAGGCTAGATGTTGCTGTAAATTGACATTAAACAACAGTTCCCCATGTTCAACATAGTGGCTAAGTGTGACATACTTATTAAACAATGATGTAAGCACTGAAGGAGGGATGAGAAGAAAGTGGGGGGTGAAGAGTGAGCAAACATTCCTATTGATTGTTCCCAGTTGTTAAACTTTGGGTTAAGGAATCCCATATGGTAGCACACTCTTCTGATGTAACATGCTGGTGTTTAAATGCTGTTAGAATTCAACCCCTTACATACAGTGGCTTTTGGGTTGCATCCTTAATCAGTGAGATAAGATATGGGGTGCAGAGGAGCACACATGCTTAGATTTGAGTTGCCCTTGAATGTAGATTCAGCACATAAGTTATTCTCCAATGTTCTGAAGCCTCTAATATGTGTTTCTTTTCTTTCAGCCTGTGAATACTCAAAGTTATGACTAGGAAATTTCCATTTGTGCACAGAAAGATGCACTTTTATATCTTTACTGGCATAGTTCTGTTATGTGATCTTTAACTTGCACTACTTGCTATGTCGGAAGTAATGGGATTCAAAAATCTTCTTTCTTTTTTCACTACTAAAAATGCATCTTTCGTCAGTCCTTACTAGGCTAATGTGTGGGTATTAGGTTGAATTCACTTGTCACTGCCCCAAACTACCCAGGCTAGTTGCCTGTCGATATTACAGTAAATTTATTATATTTGGCCCCATCTGCACTAAACACTTAAAGCACTATTACCCCAATTTAAACAGACATGGTTACAATTCCTGGAGTTCCCTGGAAAGAAGTTGGTTGATTGTTAAATCATTCCAGGGATCGGAGGTCTGTGAGGGGGATCACAGAATGGAAGTGCCCACCTGCACTAAAGCAGTATCATTCCATTTTAAACAGTTGTGGCTTCCTCACAAGAACCCCCCAAACCATAGTTTTTTAAAGGTGCTGAGCCCCGTAGTCTGCTACAGTCTTTGCATTCAGTCAAGCAGAGTACTGTCCTGGTTTTGCACATTTTAGTGGGCACTAGACTTTAACACTGATTTATAGATATACTGTTGTCTTAGTGGGCTTTGGGAAGTCCAAGTCCAAATATGCTATAACTTTTTGGGGGCAGCTATAGATCTCTTGAATTTATTTAAGCTTGCAGAGAAAACTGAGGTCCTAAATCATAATACACTACAAGTTACATCAACTTTTTTTTGGTCAGTTATCGCATGTTGCATTTGGATACTTGAGCCTATGCTAAGTGGATATAATTTTGGCTATTGCATTGATTATCTTTACAACCTTATATTGCTGTAAGTATCAAAAACATATCGGAGGTTAACTGAAAGCGACCAGTTGAAATGTATCTGAGCATGCCACAGGGCTTCCAAGGAAACCTCAGAGCAGTTCACAGTTTAATGGTAAGAATCTGTTTGCAAATAGCTGTTACTAATCTCAGACAAAAGGCAGTTGTCAAAAACAGGTGCCAGATGATGGCATATAAACCACTAATGGTCAAAAATATGAATCATGCAATGTTTCATGTATCACTGGCTTGGCATCTAACTTTTTTAGCTAGTTATCTTGACTTATTCTTGGTGGGTCTCCATGCAGTTGGCAGACCAACCTAGGCATGGCAAAGATCTGTAATAAGACCCATGAGTAAAGGCATTCAAACAAGTCGGTACAGTATGTACACCATTCTGTCTTGTTGTCCAAGAATGTTAAAGCCAATATATTCAAAGCATGTGTGGCCCACTTTGAAGAGGTATTTTAATTTATATTTCTCTGAAAGTTCTACCGCCTACACTTTACTCCCAAAGGAACGCTACTCCATCTGAAATCTGGATCACCTTCAAAAAGTACTTCCATGAAAAGAAGAAGGGAGTGGCTTTGGCATTGATGAGTCAAGATTAGAATTCCATGAGGAAAACTTATTCAGAGGTGAAGACTGTTTTCTGAAATTGGGGTGGGAATGCACTTCTTTCCTGAAAGTGCACAAGCCAAGTTTCAGAACCTAGTCTTGTCACATTTTATGGGAAGAGGTTCCACAGCATAACAAGGCTATATTACTCCCTTAAATGTTCTTTAAATGAAAGCTGAGCACCAGAAAGGCAAGACCACAAATAGAACTACTTCTTTTCCCTTGTAGAGACTCTGGACTGGACCTGTTGACAGGGAAGTTGTGTAAGAGTTAATTATTCTCAGCACACAACTGTCATCTTAGGTAATCTTCAGCTGTTGAATTCCTCTAATATAGACTTTTAACCACAAAGACTATGAAAGGATTCATTTTAGTAATGGCAAGGGACTTCAGTGACCACCTGGTGCCTTCATTACATATCTTTAGGGACCAGACGAAAATGTTTCTCTTTAACCAGGCCTTTGGCTGATTAAACATTCTATGGCAGGCATAGGCAAACTCTGGCCCTCCTGATGTTTGGGACTACAATTCCCATCATCCCTGACCACTGGTCCTGTTAGCTGGGGATGATGGAAATTGTAGTCCCAAACACCTGGAGTGCCGGAGTTTGCCTATGCCCTTCTAAATGTGTTTGTGGAAGGGGGTTATTGGTTTTATTTTTTTATGTATTTTGTATTCTTATTTTGTATTTCTGTGTTGTGAACTGCCCTGTGATCTTCAAATGAATAGTGGTATACAAATTTAATAAATAATAACCTCCCTTACCCAGAATTGGGAGCTGTAAACAAGACCTTTTTTGTTAGCTAGCACTAAAGGTGCCCTCACATCACTACATTATGAAAATAGGTATGTATTGGGAATCTGTATAAAATATGGCAAAACAAAACTCTTTCCCCCCATGAATTACATTCACTCAGGAGTTTATATCTGTTTTCTTTCTTTTGAAGGCTGGACAGATCAACTAAAATAGCTTTGAGGTAAACTTGCTATTAAGAGACCAGGTAGCCTGCTGTTGAACAATCTGCATTTCCATGACCTGTCATTTTCTGTATGATGTTTCCTTGACAACATACATTGAGCGCTAAATGTTACCCGCTCTTCATACATAAATCAAATGAGAGGTTATAGTGCATGTTGCTAAATAAAACTTGGAATATAATCTGACAGTGGTCAGAAGCTGCCTTTTTCTACTGAATAGCCTGCAGACTATTTGCTGAGTTCTCAGTGGCTTAAAAACTTTCATTGCACAAAATCTTGTGTCAACTCTCTAGAGATCACAAACATAAAAACAAAGCAAAATGTCAACAGTTGGAAGTAACTGGAAGGTTTTACTCCAGTCTCGTATTATTGAGCAGCACCTCTTTATATGCATACCAGCACCTCTGTCCAAAGTTGCAATGAGAGCAAGAAAGAGTGTAAGTGTGGAGTTCAAAGAGTAAACTGAACTGAAATAATTCATTTTACCTGCATTGCTCCCCTCCACTCCTAAAATGCTTAACAAGAAAACAAATATAACATATCCCATAGTCAGCTGGAAGAGCTATGGAAACATGAGCTATTCTACCTATTAACACTCCCCACCGTGGCGAAAGTAAGGCTTTTGTAAGAGTTGGGCTAGAAAGAATAAGGAGTAGAGGGATCAGGCCAACTGTTGAACGAGAGTGGAAGAGTGCAAGCTGGAAGGGTAATTATGATCAAGGTCTCTTGCATTAACACAAGAAGAAGACAATAGCCCATCTAGTCCAGACTTCCATTCTCACAGCCCCAACCAATGCCTGTGGGAAACCCACAAGTAGGATTCAAGCACAAGAACACTCTCCCTTCCTGTGGTTTCCAGCAACTCGTATTCATACGCGTTATTACTTTGAATTGTGGAGGCAGAGCATAGCCATCATAGTTAGTAGCCTTTAGTAGCCCTCTTCCACTGCTGAATTTGTTGTTAGTTTACAATAGTTCCTAGCTATGCAGTGCAATTGTCGCAAAGTGTCCTGAGAAGAAAAAGTTGTCTTCCTAAATTGCCTCTTTTTTGCGGGGGGGGGGGAGCAATATAGCCTTGTCCTATAACAACCAGTTTAGGAAATGCGTGAATGTTGGAGATACTTCTCACCAGCCACTCAGGAATCATAGAATCTTAGAGTTGGAAGGGACCCAAGGGCCATCTAGTCCAACCCTCTGCAATGCAGGAATCTCAGCTAAAGCATCCATGACAGATGTCCATCCAACCTCTGTTTAAAAACCTCCAAGGAAGGAGAGTCCACCACCTCTCATGGGAGTCTCTTCCACTGCCAAAGAGCTCTTACTGTCAGAAAGTTTTTTCAGATGTTTGGTTGGAATCTGCTTTCTGGCAACTTTAGTACTCTTGAGTGCAGTTTATTAGACCATGGAGATCTGAATTCATTCAAAGTAGCTAGGTGTTCTCTTAAAAAAAAAAACACCCAACTTTTAATCTGCTACCCTTCATAAGCCCCAGGGTGACCATTTGTCATCCTGTATTGGAAGGACTGCCCAGTCCATTCCCCGCTTAAAGATAAAGATGGAACAGCAGGGGCATTGAAGTTGCCCACCAACAATTAGCATTGGGACAAGTCACTTGGAGCTTCCTCACTATAGTGATATGTACCGTAATTCCATTAAATAATGGCAATTGTTTATCTCTCTCCTTTTTTTATCACTATAGTGATATGTACCGTAATTCCATTAAATAATGGCAATTGTTTATCTCTCTCCTTTTTTTTTTGGCAATGCATTCCCCCCTCTTCTATTGGCCCCACAGAAGCATGGTAGGGTCCTCATGATGGGTTTCAAATACGCCTGAAGACCTTTAGATCCAAGTATGTCTAAAGACCTGGTTGCTTACACCTGCTTTCAATTGAATAGCAGTGTTTGTCTTAGGTTTTTATATTGGATTTTTCCCATTGCTGCTGTTTTTACTGCAGCCTTTGAACTTCATTGTGTTTATGGGACTTGTGTTCTGAATTTGGTATTTCATTGTAAAGTTACTTTCAATGGTAATTTCATTTTTTGGATTGCCTTAAGAGATCTGTTTCAACCTTGAAAAGTGGTATAAAATAGAGAGAGAGAGAGAGAGAGAGAGAGAGAGAGAGAGAGAGAGAGAGAGAGTAATTATATATATATTGCCTTGAACCAATATGGAAATGTCAGTTTTGCAGTGCTTTTGAGTTTCCAAATAGAGCCGGTGAGAACCAATAAAAAAACAGAGTTGGGCTAAATATTTCACCAGTATGGCCAGGGAGAATGGCAGTTATAGTCCTACAACAGGAGGGCCACAGGTTAGCTACCCCTGTGGCAGAAAAATACAGAGGTGGCTCTGCCACTAGGCAAACTGAAGCAGCTGCCTCAGATGGCAGAAGCCCCCAAGGCAGCAGCCTTATGGGCACCCAAACACCTCTGCACTGGTATCAGCTGAAATCAGCTGGTGTCAGTCCTGAAATTGGCACTGATGCCAGCACCACTTCTCCACCAGCGGCAGAAGTAGAAGAGCAGGCAGGGAAGAGCTGGTGGCAACAGATAGGGTGGCGCCAGCGGGCGTGACAGGGAAAGGCAGCCATTTCCGTTTTGCCTCAAGTGGCGAAACAGGAAGCTGGATATGCCATGAATGGCAGGCAGTATGTCAAAGGTTAAGAACTGTTGCTGTAAAACCCTTTTTTAGTCATAGGTCCTGCAGTTTGTGATTGTGGGTGGGTGGGTATCTGTGCAAAGCAAGGAGGCCAATTGACAAGTAACTCCATTGCCGTATCACAAGCATTATGAATTCCTTGCCAAAATGGATTGTAGGGTATATACCTCTCTAGAAACTTTGTTTTTCATAGAGATCAAGAAATGTGGCGTTTACTATAACAATATCTGGATGAGTCTGAGAAGACACCCAGCAGAAAAGTATCAGTTGGCATGAGGGATCGGAGCAGAACAGGGCAAGGCCAGGAAGAGATGAGCTCTGTTTTGCTTTATGCACAAATCATGAAATAGACTTCCTCACTCTGGGTTCTGCAGTTTGGACTGAATTGCGTCCACTGTTCAACAGCAGAAAACACATCTATATTGCAGTTCACCATCACATTCTCTTCCCCCCTCGCCCAGTTTCACCTGAACACATTATCTGGTCAGGAAAGGGTAATGATTTTTCTCTTCCAGAGTTCCTTTCTGTGCTGTGTTAAAATATATTTTTTTTCAAATGAATTATATGTGAAAGTCTGGTGGGTAAAATAGGATAATTGTGTGGCTTTGGGACTGCATTTATATTTCGTAATTCATTTTATCTAAAAGCTGTCTTCCATTAGGTTGATTTCACAAGTGGTGAAAATATTATCAGGTTCTAGCACGATTAAACTTGCTCCAGGAAATTTTCCTTCTCTCCCCTTCCAGCCTTGCAAGCTGGGTCCTGCACAGTTGGTCCTCTTTCCTCCCTCTTGCCACACTGCCTGGAATGGCACTGGAGCTCAAGCCTTTCTGGGAAGTGGAGGTGGAAGGAATGGCCATAGGGAGGCACATGCAAGAGTGAAGCAGTGGAAGTCCCCTCTTTTAAAGGTCTTCAAAACTCAAGTAGCTTCAGCCATCTGTAGCCCTCCAGATGTTGTCCGAGGGTCACACCAATTCCCCATCCCTGGCGTGTCTGAGAATCATTCAATGCATATGTGGGTTACAAAACTTATAAAGAAAGAATTGACTTTCCCTGCCACTGTGAGGAAAGAAGATTTCTTTGTAAATATGATCTCCTCATTTAAATGAAAAGCATGTGTTCAAGTACTGATCTACAGCCATTTTCCTCTGAGGAGTTTAGCTTGCACGTGGTCCTCCATTTACTATCCAGACAGCTTGGAATGGCAGGCTCAACACCTGTAGTTCTGGAGACTGGATGTGGCGTTTGAGCACTCTGAATTCCTAAAATCTAGACGAAGGGGGTACATTGTCTGCAGCGTGCATGTTGGCAATAGGATGGGCTGTGCAATGTGTTCTCTAGCTTCCTGGGGAATAGAATATACTTGCCTTTCCCCTGGATATTTCCCACACATCCTTTTACACGCACTCTAGCTCAGCTGAAACAGCAGGCAGGATGTGCCCTAGATTACATTATTGATACAAAAGTGCATTATAGGATTGAATTATGTTCCAGGAAAGAGCAGCATCTGCTTACTGAAAGTATTGGTTGCAGTGCAACTTTTAAAGTGCAAGTTTTGTGGTTTTGTACTTCAGGAATACTTACCTCTTTAAAATAATTGTAACTTTTGATTCCCCCACTTCCTTAAGCAAATATTGTATATCAGCGATTTTTTTAGTTCATTATCAATAATGAAATATATTGCCACTTGTCTTAATTCAGTCAGCATGGGACATGAGATATCCAAGTTTAAAACATGTTGAAAGTGGGCAGTGTTTGGTGTGCTCAGTGCCCCACTGCTAAAGCTGCTGTAACTTAGTGATGCCACTGAGACTGGTAATTGGTGAGTTTCGAGGTGGAATTGATACGTTTTTAAATGATCGGATGTGCTCCGAGCCTGATTGTCTCTCCGCCGAACTATAATATTCTCATAATCCAATATGATCTTGATTTATGAGTTAATTTGTAGTTTGTGTGCATGATGTAGCATGCTTAAGCATAAATCACTGCCTTCTTAGCACATGTTCAGATGCTGATTGCTATAAACCATTACTTGATGAAGAGATATTGGCCCATTTTCACAGTGTAACCCTTCCTCTACAGATCTACTAAGAAGCAAGACCTTTTGCTTTCAATGGAACTTACTTACAAGTATATAGCAAGGATCCACCACAACACTTCCTGTGCTGCTGCTTCCTCCTCCTGTGCTGGTTGCAGGCTTAGGAGCCATCCCAACAATAATAAAAATAAAAATGCCTGATGTAAACACATAAAACCAGCCAATTCGAGTGAATTTTAGTGGTGCATCACATAGTGATGTATGTCATAATTGTAGAATATGCAAAAAAAAAATGGTCCAAGGTCCCGTTGTTAAATGTGCATGTGCAAAAATTGAATATAGTTATGGGATCTTGGGCAAATGTTCAGCCAAAATGGTGGTAAATTATGATTCTAATGCTCCCCAAACGCAGCCCTCCAGCTGTTTTGGGACTACAGTCCCCATCATCCCTGACATGTTAGCTAGGGATGATGGGACTTGTAGTCCCAAAACAACTGGAGGGTCGAGTTTGGGGGTGCTGTTTGAGGGTGCACCATTATACAGATGGTGCTGTGGTCTAAATCACTGACCCTAGGGCTTGCCAATTGGAAGGTCGGCGGTTCGAATCCCCGCGACGGGATGAGCTCCTGTTGCTTGGTCCCAACTCCTGCCAACCTAGCAGTTCGAAAGCACATCAAAGTGCAAGTAGATAAATAGGTACCACTCCAGTGGGAAGGTAAACGGTTTTGCCAGAAGCAGCTTAGTCATGCTGGCCACATGACCCGGGAAAGCTGTCTGCAGACAAAAGTCAGCTCCCTCAGCCAGTAAAGTAAGATGAGTGCCGCAACCCCAGTCTCGTTCATGACTGGACTTACCTGTCAGGGGTCCTTTACCTTTACCTTTTTTACTAATACCTTGAAATCAGACTAGAAGTGACATGCCAGCCAGTGCAGTTCCTTTAGAACTGATATTATATTGCTCCTTTAGGTTGTTCCACTAAGTAGCCTTACTGCCATGTTCCGCATTACCTGAAGCTTCCACATCCTCACCAAGAGCAGCCCCACATTGGGTGTGTTACAGTAAACCAATCAAGAGCTCACCAAAACATGGACCACTGTGGCAAGGTTTATCCCTGTGCAAGAATTGTCATAGCTGATAGGCCTGCCAAAGCTGGGCAAGAGCCACCAAGGCCACTTGAGCCTCCAGTGACAACACCCACATTCTGCTTTAGAAGAAGCGTGGCCCAAGACAGCATCTTGGTGCAGTCTGTTTATCCATCCCTCATCCAGCTATGCTGCTGTTGCAACCTAGCAAGAGGGGACAACTAGTGTCTCAATGATTTGGGCATCAGTAGTAAACCCTTCTGGAGTCTCTAATGGCTGTCCAATTGATGTTGATCTCAAGTGTGTGCAGAGCTGCATGGATAAGTTCTCCTGGGCTACCCATGCCACATTCAAATCTGACATCAAATTGCATCTTTAGGTCCTGTAGATTCCTGCAAGAAAAAGAAACAAAAAGCTGACTCTCACAGCATGGTCTCCATCTCTAAGCTTGTACACTACACAAAGAAGGAAATGGCTTCCAGCTAGTCCTGCTGTTGCACTGCAGAATAATTACTAAGCTCAAATTCAGCACAATAATATTAGGCTCCCTTTGCTGTCTGCTGTTTATGGAAAATTGCTGCCTAGTGTACATGTATAATGCACATGTGTGCACTGTATTCAAAAGAAGCCTGCATTGCACATTGATGAAATGATTTAACTGCTTAATCTGATGTTTTAACTGCTTCCCTTTGGGACATGGAGTGTCAAGTCATGAAACCCAGAGATCTAACAAGTGTCCTTTATTTGGCTGTGTGCAATAACCTCTCTTCTTACGATTGACTTAGTGTACCCAAGTGTTCATGCCACTGACTATTTAGGAACTTGGGGGGTGTATGTTTTTCTGTGATGCATGAATTCTAAAATTGATTTCAAAAATATCACCATTCTATGCAGTCTTGAAGGATAAGAAGAGGAAATAATTCATTTTGTAATGGTTTATACACTGTTACAAAATAGAACTGTGGGATGTCCTGTACACTTTGTATTTATCAGAAAAGCTTTTTTGTAGTAGAGCAAAATTACTTCCCCCCCCCATATAATGTTAATAGTCAGCTGTTGTTTACCCACAGTCTTATGATTGCCTGGCATTAAATAGGATCAGATGATTCTCCACAACACAGAGGATTTAGTTTATTTTGTCCATTTGGTTATCTGAATATAAATGGATCTTTAGTACATTAATTCATATTTCATATTTATGCTGTACTCCTCATGTACTCAAAAATCTTTGGAAACAGAAAGGTTTATTTTTGTTTAAAGTCTGCAATAACTCTGTATATAACAAATACCAACAAAGTTGAGAGATGCCTTCATCATGAAACTTATGTTTTGTGTACCTTTGAGATTTGGGGAGGGGGAATGTGAATCCCTGTGAGCCACGTGTGGGTCGGCTGGGTGGCTGGATTCAAAATGTGGAACTAAACTTACTCTCCAACAAGAGAGAGTCCTCAGTAACAGAGTTAAAACTCACAAAAGTCAAGCAGCAGTATAGTGTTAGGTTTGGGGAACATTAATGCTATATATACACTGGGTTTGTTGGCTTCCCTTAAAACTGGTTCATATGTGAGTTTGAAAATCATGTCACATTAGGTGAATCCCACCCTCAAATGAACCAATTTATTTCGGTCACTGACCAGAGTGGAATCCCACCCTTAGTTTTTTTGGAGGGGAAAGGGACAAAAGTTGCATTTCAAAACAACACAGTGACATCATTGAAAATGGAATTGGCTGAGGCTAGTATTTTGCTGATTTAGTAAGACAATAGAAGAGATGGCCCAGCATAGCATTATACACACTGTGGTTTTAATAACTCTCTCTGGAAAACATTAGAAAAATAAAGAAGCAAATCTATAGATCTGGAAAGTTTTCTGGTAACTATTTTCACAACCAGTTTAAATATTTAATGCTGGCTTAAAAGCTTTCTTACTTCAAAGATCAGCTTCATTAAATATCTACTTAAGAAAGAGGACACTGTCAATAGGCTAACAAGAGAAAAAGAGGCTTGCCTTAAAAGCATGGAATTATCATAGCAAGCAGATAATAGATACATAAAGTTTCTCCAGAACTAATGGATTTATGGACTACTTGGCCTTTGCCAAAATAGCTTTTAGGTTGCTTCTCTCGCTTGCAAATTTTGCAGACAATTGCAGTAAGTCTCTTCCAAGGGCTTTATAATACAGAAAAAACTTTGTGGCACCAGATTAGTTTTTTGGAAATGTCAACAACTGTTGCTCATTTATTGCAAGATTATTTCTTCCTCCATTTTCAATTTACCTGCCTGTCCTAGATCTCCCATGATGATCTGTCTGCTGGACTCTGCACAGATTTGGGTGGAATGGGGTGGCAGTGATCCTGTAGCCACATCTAAACTGGCATTGAAAAACAGTTGTGGTTGCCAACTGACCTGTGGCATAAAGCAAGTCAAACCAACTAACTCCTCCTAACAAGCCTTTAGTAAGTGCAGCCTTATAGTTAGCCATAGAGGAAGTGTTAGGCTTGCTTCATTCAAACACAGAAACCTCTATTAAAATAAGCAACAGTGAGGTTTCTTTTTCTTCTCTGGAAAGTGCAACTCTACATACTGTGTTAGTTATGAAAACCAACCAGAAAGACCTCCCACTTGTGTCTTGAGAATTCACCACGGGTGTCTGTGTTTTTATTTTTGTTTTTATTATTAGCTTTACTGTATCACATACATGCATCACTGGCTCATTTTAGCAGGGAGTTACAGTAGTGTGAAACATTCGTTCTGGAATGATGTGTTATTAATGAGCCACCATGTTAAGCACTTAGCATGATTACAGGGTTCTGGCTATAGTGCCCCACTCCAGCATTTTATAGCACCTAATATGGGCCAATGCAAATTTCCGTTTGTTGTGTAGTGAGCATAAAAGAATAGGGACAATATGTATTCTGTGACACTTTCATCGGTTTGTGCAAATATTAGTATTCATTGCTAAAGCAATATCGCTCAGATTCTATAGCCTGTTGGGTGACCGTAAAATGCTGTAGATCAAAACCCATTTGTTTAACTATATTGCTTTTTTATTAAAACATCTGTTTTGGCCATCCGAGATTGCTTCCAGTTAGTCTTAACTGAACTTTTAAAGGTGTAGTGGAAGAACTTGCTAAGCATATTGCAAAACTAATGGAAGACATGTGCTTTTTTGCAAAAATTTGTTGAACCCTTTCCTTCCCAATGGTTTTCCAGTATCTTTCTTGTAATTTCACTGCCTTCTCCTCTTTCCAAAAATCCAAGCAAATGCACCATAGCTCTTGCACTGGATATTAACCAAGAAAAAAACCTCTCCATTTAACTAGACTCTTCCTCACTTGAAGTGATACAAACACTATAAACAAAGAACACAGCGCTATCTGATTCCTTGGCATCTTAGGCACCTGCATCGAGATTTAATTAAAGGATAATCTGTTCCTTTACCAGCAGGCTCTTACAAGCCACTGTTTATTCCACAGTTTTTTATGTGATGTCACTGAGATGCACAGTCCTATTTCCCTACATTTCAAAGAGTTAATCATGGCTGGGAAGCTGATCCCCAGTGAATGCAAATCTGAATGCAGATCTGGTCCATCAGTCCAGTGATATGCTCTTGGACCTGTCTTACAAGGCAAACCCAAGGACTTAGCTACATTTGTAAAGATAAAGTGCTTTATATGCGTTATAACACTGTGACACTAGATGGCGCTGTGGGGTCCTGTTTTCCACCAAAGGGATTTCCCTGTATGAAGTTTACAATGCATTTAACTGAATCGCTTCTTTGATGCGTCTAGATCAGGCACCCCCAAACTTCGGCCCTCCAGATGTTTTGGACAACAATTCCCATCATCCCTGACCACTGGTCCCGTTAGCTAGGGATCATGGGAGTTGTAGGCCAAAACATCTGGAGGGTCACAGTTTGGGGATGCCTGGTCTAGATCCAGCCCAGAACAACAATAACAACAAAAAGTTATGCAACAGTTTCAAGCCTCTACCTTTGTTTCTAGCTCTTAATGATTCTTTTTGTAATGTTTCTGCCTGGGACAAATAGGTAGGAGGGGTGTTGTCATATTGCTTCAGGTTTAGGATGGGCTAACCCAGTATATGTGACACTATTTTGAACAAGCTGCTATTTTTGCTGTTGATTGTAGTCTACCTCAACATTGTTTTCGGTGTGTGCTTACATTCAGTATTCCTGGGTCCATCAAATGCCAGACAAGACGAGTTGTAAGAGGCTGCCAAATTGCAAAATGTCAGACTGTTAAAAGGCCCATGTAGCTGAGGAAGTGAGGATTTCCCTGGTAAGTCACAGTAGCAAAGCTGCTACTTACAGTTAGCTGGCATGAAGTCTCAGCTACCGACTGCTTAGGAAAAAATTTCCCAGCTGCTCTCATGGCTGTGTCTTCTGTTTTTAACTGCACTACATGTTTACGCATTTCGTCCTGTTTTTACTTCCATCAAAAACAAGGGGTAGGCATATGATTTGGGTGGTGCAGAATGTTTTGCTGCCTGAATCCAAATCCACTAGGGCAACCCTTTAGGGCAAACGAGTAAACGTGTGTCGTACCATTTATAAATGTAAGGCTTATCCACACTTCCTCTTCTCCCACTGCTTTCTCCCAGGGAAAACTGCTCTTTAGCGCTCAGTCGGAGCAAACGGCAATTTGGGTTTTCTCCAGATTGACGCTTGCTCCAATTTAGCACTAAAGATTGGGTTTTCCCTGGGAAAGACTTGGATCCGTGCTTTCTAGCCACAGGGCAAGCTGAAATGTGGATGAGCTCATATGAGAGTTCCTTTCTTCTTATTGTAAAAGAAGTTGGCTCTGTCCCATGGGCGTAGGCAGGGGGGCAGGAGGGGGCAGCTGCCCCCCCTAGAAGCAAAAAAATTAATGTATTTTACAGACCATAACCAGCACTTTTCCCCTCCAAAAACTGAAGTGGAAAGGGCTTTGCTTTAGCAAGAGCAGCTAAGTCTCCGCTTGCTGGGGGGGGGGGGACACACAGCAGTAACAAAAACACATCAAATAAATAAAGCAAAGTGGCTACCAGTAGTTAAGCAGTTAAGACAATGGAGCATATATCCCCAGGCAAGATTCGATAGCTGACCATTTCACCCTATTGTTCTTAAGTGGGAGCTGTTAATGAGCATTCAGGAGCATTAAGAGTTCTATTGGCGATTTAATGAGGGTGCAGACTCAGGGGATTCAATTTGACTAAGGTGGCTCTGCAAGGCTAAAAAGAAGTGAATAAGAAAGGGGGGGCTGTAGCTTTGACAGACACAGTGATGTTTATAAAAAGCATTGGTGTTCCAGTCTGCCCCTCCTCCTGCATCTGTATACTGTAAATCAGGGGCGGCCACCTCCCAAGAGACTCTGATCTACTCAGAGTTTAAAACTGGGGGTGATCTACCCCCTTTTGGGGGGTTCAGGTCAAAGCTGTTGAGTTTTTTTTAAAGGAAGGGAAGCCCTGTTTTTTGGGGTTTAGGTCAAACTTGTTGAGCTTCTTTTAGGAGGGAGGGAGGTCCATTTTTGTTTAGGGCTTCAGGTCATAGTTCAACTTTTCTGAGGGAGGAGGAAAATTTTGGGTGAGCTTTTTTTAGGGGTGCCAGTGACCTACCAGTGATCTACCACAGACATCCAGTGATCTACTGGTAGATCACAATCTACCTGTTGGACGTGCCTGCTGTAAATCAAGCAGAGAGAAAGCTGCTTACAAGGCTCCTGTACATGCAGAGTTCCAGCATCCCAGCGTCACCCAGAGGCACCCACAAATATGAGTTATCCCTCTCTCTATTTCTTCCTTCCTTCCTTCCCTCTTCCATCTTTAATAAAATACGGGGGGGGCAGATAAGCCCCACATAGAAAGCCCATCAACATGGGGGGGATGACTCTTTCAAATACGGTGTTTACCAGTAATTGGGGGGGGGGAGAGAGAGGGGCACCTAGGCCTCTAGGAGTTGGCTGCTATGCCTAGGAGTAGGGCAATTCAAGAAAGCAGAACGATGCATATGGTATGGTAATATATCAATAGAATCGTAGAATTGTAGTCGGAAGGGACCACAAGGGTCATCTAGTCCAACCCGCTGCAATGCAGGATTTTTTTCCTAAGGTGGGGCTTGAACCATGGTTGAAATATTATGCTGATATGCAGCAACGCCTCGGAGCCGTCGTGGCTGCGGCCATGCCTTGCCCCGCCCTTGCCCGCCCTTCCACCCCCTCTCGCCTGCCCGACCCTCCTGTCCTCTTGCTGCAGAGTTCCAGCATCACAGCGTCATCCAGAGACACCCACAAATATGAGTTATCTCTCTCTCTATTTCTTCCTTCCTTCCCTCCCTCTTCCATCCTTAATAAAATACGGGGGGGCAGATAAGCCCCACATAGAAAGCCCATCAACATGGGGGGATGACTCTTTCAAATACGGTATTTACCAGTAATTGGGGGGGGGGCACCTAGGCCTCTAGGAGTTGGCTGCTATGCCTAGGAGTAGGACAATTCAAGAAAGCAGAATGATGCATATGCTATGGTAATATATCAATAGAATCATAGAATTGTAGTCGGAAGGGATCACAAGGGTCATCTAGTCCAACCCCCTGCAATGCAGGATTTTTTCCTAAGGTGGGGCTTGAACCATGGTTGAAATATTATGCTGATATGCAGCAACGCCTCGGAGCCGTCGTGGCTGCGGCCGTGTCTTGCCTCGCCCTCGCCCGCCCTGCCACCCCCTCTCGCCTGCCCGACCCTCCCGTCCTCTCCAGCCAAGCAGGGTAGCCGCCAACGCTACCAGCCCCAGAAGCACAAGGTGGCCGCTGCTGCCACCGCCACGATGTCATCAGGCCCGTTGGGCCTTTAGCCCCGCCCACTTTGTGGCCCCGCCCCTTCTGTGCCTTGGCCCCGCCCCTGAACGACCATGGCTTGCCCCCCCCCCCCTAGTTTTGATCCTGGCTACGCCCCTGCTCTGTCCATTCTCTGGGAACCGTTGTTTCTTTTCTAAGTGGACAAACTAAAATGATAAATAATGTACTGTCAAGGGTAAGGTAAGGAATCAAAGACTGATCTCTAAGTACACTGTTACTTCAGGACAAAGCCCTGGGCCAGTCTTCCCCCTGGAAAGAAATTGGTAGAATGGAGCATGCACATCTGAAGGTATAGCTGTTGATCCTGCAAATTTTATTTTGTTGCTTCCAAACCATTATTGCCCTTGGTGCCAAATGCCAAGTACATTTATCCTTTGATCTTAAGTAGATTTCATATTAAACTTTTATTGGAGCTATTATAGGGCATTTTGGCTTATAGTCTGACTCCTGGCAAATACTGCAGTCTTTTTCCCTTTTTGGTATTCCTGGTACTCCTTAAAAGTCAGTGTATGTGCTTCATTTTATATGGCATTCCCAGTGTTCATTATCTGTTTCAGGACATTTTTATGGTTTAAATCAAACAATTTTATAATTCGTGTGGAATTATAAAATTATAGAAATGTGGGTGCTGGGGAGGAGGGGTTTAAGGTTTGTGTCCTGCCTATTCTCTGACATCATTTTTCAGGGGGAACAGAAAGCTCAGCATCCATTTATCGCCAAGCTGATCAGTGGTGGTGGGATTTGTGCATAGAGACAGTGTGCCAAGAGGCACATTTCTTCTGAACTCATTCCACCGCTCTGGTGGCCACTCCAGGGGGAAAGGGGGGCCTCCAGGGGGGGTCTTTCTTAGCCCCACAATTACTGTTGTGGTCTGGAGGGGATTTGCTGACCCGTTCAGTCTCTCTTTGCTGTTTCTCCTTTTTGAGCTTTTATATTTATGCATACCCAGCAATAATTCATTCATTTTCCCATTTCAAATGGCTCGTCCTGTTCAGAGCCCTTCCCCAAATAGTAAGTAGCGTTAGCTAAATCGCCTGCCAGGAGAAATTTGAGTGTTGACACTGTCTTTCTCTTTGTTAGATATGAAATCCTAGCAAAATTTAATTTCCTGCAGAACTAATTTTAACTTCTGCATATATGAAATTTAAATACTTTATAGACTCCCGCAATCACCAGAGCTGGTTAGAAATTGCTACCTGTCCTCCTTGCATATGGTTCTTATTATCTGTAAAGCAGAGCTAATGTGAAATCCTTGGGGATGCTATGACCTTGGAAGGCGGTGGACTCCCCTTCGTTGGAGCAAAGGTTGGGCAGCCACCTGTCAGGGGTTACTGAGCTGTGATTCCTGCATTGCAAAGTTGGACTAGATGATGCTTCCAGCTCTACAATTCTATGATTCTAAGGAAGGGGTGGGTAGTTTGTCCAGAGAAGGTCATGGTAAGAAAGTGGGCATGGGGGGGAGGGGAGTTGAAGGAATTCCCATCACCAGTAGCACCTCAGTGGCTCTCTCCAAGAAGAGGGAAGAAGAGCAAAAACATGATTGTATTCCCTGCTTAGTGGAGACAATTCAAAAGTGTAGAGTGGTAGGCTCAGTTCACACACACTGGGCTCACTATTGGAAGGGCAGTTGCATTTTTCTGCTTTGTTGTGCCCCCCCCCTCATTTTGTGTGGTAGGTAGTCTAGAGTAAACTGTATGTTAACTGGAGCTGCACTGCCCCCACCCCCACCCCCAATAACAGCCTGCTTGCTAAATGGGAATTTATGGGACAGAGGAAACATCTCTGGGGCTAAAGTAGTGGGTGTCCTTTGGGGGAGCATAAAAGTATTTTTTGAGGGGGACAACAGCTTTGAAGTCCACTTTTAAGGCCAAGGTTGGGACATATAACCTGAAGGCCCCCCCTCTCAATTTTCCTGCCCTTTGTGGACTCTGAAGGAGGGGGCAGGAAGATGGTAAATTGAGGCCCTGGCTTTCTTTATATTGAAAAGCCAATATTTCTAGTGGTATCCTTGGGAGTAATGCAGTTCCCACCAGTTCTCAGTTCCCTCTGCAGCTCCCCAAGGCACAGGGTCCAACCCAAAAGATTAAGGTCTTTCATTTGCTTCATTTTATTTATTTATTGGTAATTCTTGTTTTCTTCAGAACATGCATATATTAAGCATACTCTTTATGCCTTGTCCCAGAGGCTCTGAATATGCCCTAAATGATCTTTTATGTCTGAAAACATCACTAGTCCCATGGCCTTAGCCAGGGTTTCTAGAGTTTAAGGGACTGTCTGAAGAATTGGGTAGTATTAGAACCGAAGGAGCTGCTATTGCAATCTTGAAACTTGAGGTTATGCATGCTTTATTGGCTTTAAAAAAGGAAGCTGGTAGCAGGAAAATACTCCAGAATCTGTCTGTCTGTCTGTCTGTCTGTCTGTCTGTCTGTCTGTCTGTCTGTCTATCATTTTGCAATGCAATACTGTAGAGTCTGAATCTCATGGGTGGCCGCGTCTGAGTCTCATCATATTCTAGATTGGTCTTTAACAGGTAATTAATTTCATGTCCTTGGTTTTCTACACTACTTACTAATAATGCTGTTGTTGGGAGGGGAGGTTGTTTAAACTGTTCAGGACAAAAATCGCTTCATCGCTGCTTATATTTTGCTCAACAAGATACATTCTTATCACTCTTTCTAGAGGACAGACATTTCTTGCCACTGAATAGAACTTGATTGACAAAGATGAAACAATTTGCTTGCTTCTTTTGCTCCATTTCTGCTTTCACTATCTTTGGCTTTTCTCGTGTGTGTGTGTGTGTGTGTGTGTGTGTGTGTGTGTGTGTGAAGTAATCTGGGCAGTTTAGCAATCTTACATAGTGATTGAATTCTTTCAATTTGGCCATTAGATCAAAATGACTACGGTGTGCATTACAGGATGGGAAGGAACGGTGATGCAAAGAATTGATTGAGGTTATAGCATTAATGTCTCTTCAGCCACAGTCATAGCGACACTCTCCAAGCAAGGAGGAAGAGGAAATGACCAAGATTATGATTAAATTGGAGAGGGGAATGAAACTTCCATTTTACCACCACTATTATGTGATTTTTCTCATTGAGGATGGGAAAAATAAGAGCTGGACTTATGGGCTGGCAGAACTGGCCCTCCAGATCCTCTGTTCCACAATACTTTCAATACTTAGTAGCAACGTCTTGCTGTTTAGCCATTTTTCCTGAGAGTCTAGGCTACATGCTGATCTGGCTGGAGATCAGGGTGATATGTGAATTGGAGGAGTCCCAAATATTTTCAGTGGGGCAAGTGATCGTTCTGCATATGCTACCTTTTCTTAGAGCATAAGAATATTAATGGGAGCCGAGAATAAAATTTATTAGAGCATATTAATGGGACCTGACAATAGATTTGTGTTTTTTTAATGATGTTCAATCATTATTGTTTTTTAAAGTCTCTCCGAAATTCCATGGTGTGCATGAGTTCCCCTTCTCTCATTGTTTCGGTCACTATATATTTGTAGAACAAAATCACGATTCCACTCAAGTAGTCTTTGGAGAGGGAGCAGGGGGCTGACACATCCTGTACAAACAGACAAAATATAAAGCAGCATTTCACACCGTACTTCTACATCAATTCTTTCCTGTCACTCCCAGTTCCTCACTAATCACTCTAGTCCCTCAACGGAAAAGCTGCTGTTTTAGAGTACATCTTGGCCTTCAAGCTAGAACGCAATAAGGTCTCAAGTACTTCACTGATGCTGCAGGAGCCTTTTAATCCGTCAGTCATTTGAAGATCAGGGAGAACAGGAACAATTTGTATCTTTGACTCAGTGAAGTTTGCACTGCCTTTGTGATACATCGCTTTTGAAGAACAGTGCTTGCTCCCGTGTGCCCTACCTTTTAAAAGAGCTGTGAACTTGGAAGGCTATGATTATGATTATTATTGAGGGGAAAACATTGCAGTACTTTGAGATAACTTTTATTTATTTTTGTGTGTGTATCCAATACGTCTTCTGATTTTTGTTTTGTTTTGTTTGGCTGCTTAAACTGTCTGTGTCAAAATGTCAAAGGTGAAAAAATATATTGGGGGGGAGCATTTTTCTAAGAGTGGCTCCTTCCTTTCAAAGCCCCCTTTAGTAGCTGCCACTAGGCAATGTTTAAGCTCAGAATTCTGGCTAAATAGTCCTAACCAGTTGGAGCTGTGTGCTTCCTAATCATATCAGAGTGAGGGCATTGCTCCTTGCCCTCACTCTCAATGTGTAAATGATTTTGTCCCACTTTGGGATCTAATGTGTGACTAAGTTTGCCTGGATCCAGCCCTGTGTGCAGCAATGGTACTTTATCTAGCTTCTCCGTCTCCCTCTCTCTTTTGGCCAATTCCCTGCAGCACCTCTTAATTAGATATAAACACTGTGAATGATTTGAATACCTTCTGATATGCCTGAGAATTCAGATATTTTGTCAACCTCAAAGTGGTAGGAGACAGTGCTAATTAGTTTTGTGCGCAGCTCATTTTAGCACTGAGAAAGAAAGAAAAAAGAAGCATAGAGGAAGATTTGTGTTAATCAAGGTGATATATGCAGGCAGTACTACTGAGAGGAGTCTAGAATTGCAGAGGGTGTGCATGGCAAATGTGTTTCTGCCTCATGCTGCTCTACATATTTTTAGAAGATTAGAAATATGCACAAGTGATAATAATGGCTATGCAAAAGTGAGAACTCCGCTTATATTACCGTACATTTGGGGCAAACACATTTGCCAAAACTGTCAATCATTAGTACTACTCAAAGTGTCAGTCAAAGACAGGAGACAGTTTGATGATGGCGTGTGGTTGGGAGGGCAAAAGTAATCGCACCAAGCAAGGTTTTATGCTTGAAATGAAATTGCTGCAGAGTAATGGTGCTGTAAACCATCACCTGAGCACCACTTCTGGGGAATGATGGTGGCTTATTAAATCATGGCTGTGTGGCAAGTGGCTTACTTGTAGGTTTTAGGGAAAATATGTGTAACTGTTAAAAATAACTTCCTAATAATGAGGTGTGTTGTAGGTGCACTGGATGGTAACTGTTGTATTGTAGCTATGAAGTTACATCAGTGGATTTCCTAGACTCACTAGTGTGTAAGCGCTCATTATTCTTAAACAGAAGCAAATATTTATTGATAACTGCTTTAACTGGCAGTATATATGCATCATAAGTACAGTCATTCTGTTAGTTTACTTTCTTTCATTTTGGGGATTTAATAAAGCTTGTTTGTTCAGCATTCTTGGATTGTATAATGCCTGTTTCGATATGCTATTCGTTCATTTTTATTTATTGAAGTATTTATGACCTGAACTTTCATAAAAGTGCATCAAGCAAGAGGCACCCTTGAATTCCTTCCTTTACCTTTGCTATCGGGGTGGGAGATAAAGCTCTGTGCTTAGGGAAACTACGGTGGTGGAATACAGCTCTGTCTCCCAGTGACAGGACCCACTGGTGTGAGTACTTGGTGCTCTCTTCAGTGTACCCTGCACTATAGCTCTTCACCCTTGTTGCACATTGGCCAGTTCGTAAAGTTAGTATTGCAATAGACATCATAATTTCTTTCCAGCTTTAGTGGCTGGAGCAGAGGAAGATGTGAAGCAAACTGATGTCACATGTAATGGAAGCTTTTGCCATGACTACCTCAAATTAGAGAAGACTCACAAGTACCTTGAAACATTCTAAAACTGTCATCTGGATTCTGAAAGCAGATTCTCACCACCACCGCTACCTTTTAAAAATAATAATAAAAAAAAATATGATATTAACACCAGCATTTGACATACTATAGCTTTTCAGAAGCAGGGAAGATTTGACAATATCTGACAGCTGATTTGCAATAGCATTTAGCAAATGTTGTACTAACTTCATTCATCTACCCAACTGGGATTCATTCCGTTGCATAGGTGGGAAAAACACAGCTGAATTTTGATGCCAGCTTCAGTGCTACAATGATGAATTGCTACTGCAGACTTTATGTGGCCTTCCCAGCTATTCCCAGCTTTCCTGCACCATGCAGTGTTTTTCCCCCTGGTTGTGCCTGTGGTTACTATTTTCATTGTTCTGGTTATTATGTGAGCCTTGGATGCCAGGACAATAAACTGAAGCATCTATTGGGCCAGTACACCAATTCATAGGTATTGCACACTAAAGTATCGGATTTTGTCTCTAAACAGCCAAGTTCATAGTTCCTAATTTATTTACACTGTAAGATTCAAATGTGTGCTTATGTTTGTTTAATCAAGTTAGCAGGCATATTTTATTCCCTGGTAAGGTTTTAAAATAAATATGCCATTCTAAAATTGTACCAGTTGATTCTCCCAATAATTGGATGCAAATGTGTGCATTATTGCTAATTTGACTTACCTTGTTACTCTGATTACTTTGTATCCAAGCAACTGGTCCCAGAACAAGATACCAGATATGCTCCTGAGAGATAAAAGAGCTTATAATAAACTTAATTTGTTATGATGTGAACTGAGGTTTTATTTAAGCTCCCATACGCAGTTTCCTCAAATTTGCTTATGTCATTTTAAAAACACATCAGAGATATAGTTGAGAGTTGAGACAGTTCTCTAGCCCTTCTTTTTTATTGCCTGAGTTCAATGGGAAAGCCTTATCCCTTGCTTAGTACTAAAAGTCATGCTCTTTTATGAGCTGAATGTGGCTTGCTGTTTAAAGCTGAAGCACAACAAATGGCAATTTGGGTTTTCTGCAAATTGCTATTTGCTCCAATTTGGTGGTAAAGAGTGGGTTTTTGTGGGGAAAGCTCCGGGGGGGGGGGGCTCCAACACGGAGCCTTAAAATGCATGGAAAGCACGGAGGAAAGGTAGCTGTGGATAAGCCTGAAGTCTGCTCAAAACTCACATGTGGCCATCCATACATATACTTCTTGGGAGAGCCTTAAAACTAAGATAAATATTAATTAATTATAGTTGGCAGGAATTGTGGTGTGCTTTGAAAATGTAACATACCAAATAATAGTTTTGTCGCTTATTATGGGAAATTTTATATTGTCTTGAGATGTCAAAAAATGAAATAAATTAAAAAGAAGTCAAGATGGTGCTTTGGGCTGAATATATTGTTATGAGTTTGGGGTGTTAAGCTGTGTGCCAGACCCTTCTAAGCCCTGGATCCAGCAAGTGTTAGAATTTGATTGAGGCTTCTAATTCCTGGACTAGGTTCCTGGTGAGGTGATAGCTTGAGTGATGAGCCTTTAACAGGAACAAAGCAAAGAGGCTCTGTGTGAGAGGGCAAATGAGTATCATTGTCCCTCTCCCTTAGTAGAGGAAACCGGAGTTGAGGGCAGAGAGTTGCAGTGAAGTGGGCCAAATGTAAAGCAGCAAGCTGGGAGAAGACAGAGAGCCAGAGTCATGCCTGAGTTCTGTTTGAATCCAAGGCTGCAGTTATGGGAGAAACAAGACCCTTTTGGGGTGTTCATGCTATGAACCTCTCCATCTCAGGCGCAAGTTGTGTGTGTGTGTGTGTGTGTGTGTGTGTGTGTGTGTAGATAAACCATATATCATAAAAACACCACATTCTCCACTGTGCCACATTTCCAAAAAGAAACACAAACCCTGGGTAAGCGCCTGGAAACTCCTATAATCTCACACCTCTCAGAGATTGGGGTAGCATTGGCATCAAGCTTTGTCTCCCCATATCCATGCGTTCAGCATAGAAGAGGGGCAACCCCACTTCCCCTTAATTGTGGAGAGTTCTGTACACCTGACCAGCACATACAGGAGGCTATAATATTTGAACAAAATGGCAGCCTTTGCCCTACATGGCAATCACATCTGCATTTACTTGGGGTTAAGTCCTGTTGAAGTGTAGAGGATTCTTGTACAACAGTACAAAGGATTATGTTGTCTGTATGGAAATAATAAATGAATATTTTCTCATGAATGTTAACTTCAAGACACAATCTGTATTCAGCCCCAGCCAGCGATTTACTTCTACAGACTCTGAGGAGATTGCTTGAACCCTGAAGAATGGCATGGATAGCAATACAAAATTGCAACAAGGCACAGGAAAGTGTACCAGAAAACCTGAACATTGCTTGCTACTATGGACAGCTGTGCCATACAGTTTCACAGTTCGAAATTTAGCTTAACTCTTGTCGTTTTAAGGAGGCAAAATTAACTGAAGAGGCATCTTAAGGCAACATATTTTAACATTTTAACATTTTATTCTCCAACCATAATTGAAGCCATGTGAATGTATTTCTTCCTGAGGGGTGGGGGGTGGGGAGTTCCTTTCCTGTCTTCCAAATTCAGTGTCTTGTTGGAAACATGCACTTTAAAGCCCCTTTTAACATGTGGTCTTAATTAAGCTATGCAGAATGCTATTAATTTCCATAGATTGTGGTTTGTTATGTGCTGCTTCTAAGTAGCTTTGAATGGTTGCTGGCATTGGAACCCAACAGTCTTTTGGCATTTTGACTGGAAATGTTTTGTGTCAGTTAATAGAATGCAAGCTTGTTGATTTACATGCTTCCCAATTTATATTCTTCTACAAGTATATAAAATCTACGTTGCTTCTGATGGACTCATTGAATTATTTAAGAAGCAACTATGCATTTTTGTATCACATAGGATGTGATTATTGCAGGAACTTACAAAATGGGATAACATTAGTTAGAAAAGCATGCTGGTAGAAGTAGGGTGTGTTTTACAAAATGTGTGTGATCTAATTGAGCTAAATTTTAGCATGGGATGAGAATTTCAAAAATCACCCAATATCTGCCCTGGCCAAACTTCAGTGTACTGGCGGCTAGGGATTTCAGAGAATTCTGTCAGAAATAGGAGTCGAAATTGCTGCAGTGTGCATGTTTGTTCAAAGTCAGGAACAAACATCATTAAAGTGAATATGAGTGAATATGAGCGGTATTTGCTACTGTTGTTTTTTAGCCTGCAGACATTACATAAGTAACTCTATTTTCTGCATTGTTTTTGATGTTTCGCTTTTGCGGAACTCAATTACATTAGTTTCAGCCATAGTGGATAGCAAGATGAGTAGCATTGGTTTATATAGGGAAGGGATACTGTAGCGGAAAGGAAACAGCTGAGGGGATGGAATTCTATTATCCCTACTGACAGCCAAGAAGGTGAACTAGGCACCCTCCAGCTCTCTGGCTCCTTGTTGCTTGGCTCCTAGTGATATTATCTCTGGACTCTTAGCTTTGCCTAACATGTTTAGACTTTGGCAAATGTTCTATGCTTGACCTTGGTTTGTTTGGATTCTGCCGCATCTGCAACCCTGTTCTCATTGATACATACTTTGCTGAAGCCTTATATATTCTGTAACTGGGGTCCTGGACCCAGAGGGCATCCCCTGGAGTATGGCAGTAAGTGAAATATCATGAGTTTTTCCTCTATGTATTGCTTCTCAGAGTCATGCTATCTCACAATGAACATCATCCTGATTTGGGTGGGAGGTGAACACCTGGCAGTGACTATCTAGTGACTGCACTTCAGACCTAGGCTGTGACACCCGAAAGTGATTAATTTGGACAGTACCCTGGGCCTCAAACAGAGTAGGGCTAGGGGTCATTTGAGACATACTGCGACTGCAAGGGGCTGTGGGAGCCTTGGATTTCTACTGACATCGGCGGCATCCAATGGCAGCAAGTGTGGACTGTGCACCTAAATATTAGCAAGACAAAGGAGATGGTGTTGGACTTTCGGAAGAAGAGAGGGGAACTAGCCATGTTTTATATTAGGGTTGTGTGGAGAGAGTCTCTTCCTTTAAATTCCTGTGAGTTTACCTTAGTGAAGACCTCACTTGGAAAAACAATATAACTCAGGTGGTTAGGAAGGCCCAACAGAGACTCCACTTCCTCAGGGTCTTGCAAAAGAACAATGTTAAACAACAATTGATGACCTCCTTCTACCGGTCCACAATAGAAAGTGTCCTCTCATATTGTATCACTGTGTGGTATGTTGGCTTGACAGCCACGGACAAAAAGTCTTTACAGAGGGTGGTGAACACAGCACATGATATCATGGGCTGTCCCCTGAGCCCGCTAAATGGCATCGCAAGGGATTGTTGCCTTAGGAGAGCGAGAAAAATTCTCAGGGATGATTCACACCCTGGCCAGCACCTCTTTAATCTTCTACCATCTGGCAGGAGATATAGAAGTATAATCAGTCGTTCCAACAGGCTAAAAAGTTTCTATCCATGGGCTGTTAGGCTGCTGAATGGAAAATAATATAGTGCAACTGACTTTTGGGGTTGGTGTGTTGTGCGACAAGCACACAGAGTGCAATGAGATTGAGTGTTGGGGAGGAGGCTTGGTTAATTTCATTGTACACAGGTTGTACATTGTCAATAAAGGTATTATTATTATTAGAAAAATGTTGCAACCGCTCCATATGTCATTAACTTTGGAATACATGTGATATGTTGTAATTTTGGCTTCTGCCAAATGCAAGAAGTTCAGTTGGTTATGTTAGTTGGAGTATATGCACATATGCACAACTAGCTGCTGTCTATTGTTAATGTTATATCCTCAGCGTTTTCACTGCCAAACAAGCATCCCCTGATGACTATAGAATTGCTATGAAAGAGCTCTTGCTCATATTAGAGAAGTGGGTGGGCTTGTGCCACTTTCTGCACTCTTGCTGTAAATATGTGAAGAGGGAGCTCCAATCTCGCCTGCACTGAATTGTATGAGCTGTCAGTGGGGCAAATGCATGGATTCTTCTATCTTGAGATCCTAGTTTGGCACGCAGTTGCTGTGAGGCTTCCTCTGCTGTGTCCAGAAGAGCCCTTACTAGTTTTAATGAGATTTCCCTCTTCTGTTCCTGATATTCAAGTTCTAGAAGCATTCTTCAGTTAAATGCTTGGTGTCCAAAAGTGCTCTGTTGTTTTGTTCTTGTTTTGTTTGTTCTCACGTTTCTCCCCCTGCCTGGAAAAGTCCTACAGACCCTTCGCAGGAAGGCACCTAAGTTGCCAATGACTGGTGATGGCTGCGCATTCTCCCCACTACAGCAACATCTCAGAAATATTTAATTGTCTGGAACTTCCTTGTTTCTTGTGAGTCCACCCTCACCTTCTGGAACTGGCCATTTTAAAAAATTGTGAATTTGGAGATGTTGGGTACTGTAAGGGGGAAGGCTTATAGGGAACAGCCCCCCCTCATCAGGTCGAGTTCCTCTCATAGCAGTAAGTCCAGTAAAGGTAAAGGTAAAGGTAAAGGGACCCCTGACCATTAGGTCCAGTCGTGACCGACTCTGGGGTTGCGGTGCTCATCTCGCATTATTGGCCGAGGGAGCCGGCGTATAGCTTCCAGGTCATGCGGCCAGCATGACAAAGCCGCTTCTGGCAAACCAGAGCAGCACATGGAAACGCCATTTACCTTCCCGCTGTAGCGGTTCCTATTTTATCTACTTGCATTTTGACGTGCTTTCGAACTGCTAGGTTGGCAGGAGCTGGCACCAAGCAACGGGAGCTCACCCCGTCACAGGGATTCAAACCGCCGACCTTCTGATCAGCAAGCCCTAGGCTCAGTGGTTTAACCACAACGCCACCTGGGTCCCTAGCGGATCAGATTTCAAGAGTCAGGAAGCAGAGAGGGAGGGACAAGGCTCTAGCAGCGTCAAAGAGCCTCAAAACCGAGTAGAGAGGGAAGCAGCTGGGGAGGAAAGGATGGGAGAGCAGTCAGAAGGACGCCCCCCCCGACGCCTGAATTGAGGTGCACGGCACCCTGTAGGTGGTGGGCGCGAAACAGAAAGAAGCCATTGCGAGGTTCTGACTCAGACTAAGCAGACATGTTTTCCAGAGACTTTGCACTTTAAATAGAATGCACAATAATAATAATAAACACCTTAAAGACAAGCAGGTGTGGAGCGTCGTTACTCAAGAGTAGCCGCAAGAACCTCTGACAGGTACCTTTCACTGAACTGCAATGCTCCCACTATTGCACCAGACTGAGCACCCCTTGCCTTGCCTGACCCCTCTCAGTAAGTGCCAGAGATCTCCTATGTTGAGAAACTGGGAGAGCAACCATGTCCCACCTGCAGCATCTCAGCGGTTACTGCTGGATAGCCTGGGGTGTAGGGAAGGTAAGCCCAGGATTGTTCACAAAGCTTTTTTTTATCTTCTTCCACCTTAGAAGCCTTTCATTTAGATCAAAATATTTTGCTGAAGAGTCAAGCTGAAAGTACTAAGTTGTGGGTGCTGCCATTAGGAAAAAAATTGTACTAAGGTTGGCCTTAGGCTAGCTGTGTCAGCCTGGATTACACCCATTGTTATCAAATATAACATGAACATATGTCAGGAGGTTATAGATCCAGACCCAAGTACTAGGGTACCATGCACTGTTTCTGGATGTATGTAGTGATGTTTCAGCTGTAAATCACACAGCTTTCCTCTTTTAATGTCTATTGTATGCCTCCCAGGGAGAGGCTGCTGTATACCTGTTGTTCATCCTAAATAGCTTTTTGAGGAAGAGTGCTCTAGTAAGAATACCTGTTTTGCTTACAAGCTTATGGTGCATTGAGTGAACCTTATGTCAGATGGTGATACAAATAATTGAATGTGTTCCATGTGAAGAAAGAAAGACAGCTTGGTGCCTGAGGTTTAGAGATAAAATATAGATAGCACCTCTCATGGTGGTGTGATGCAGCAGCAAAAAAAGCTAATTTATCAACAGAGGTATAGAGTCCTGATCAAGGGAAGTAGAAGCCCTGCTCTATTCTGCCTTGGGTGTGACCACACTTGGAGTACTATGTCCAGTTCTGGGCACCACAACTGAAAAAGGATATTGAAAAGCTGGAATGTGTGCAGAGGAGAGTGACAAAGATGATCAAGGTCTTTCTACCCTGTAGAAGAGGAGACTGAGAGGGGGATATGATAGCCATCTTCAAATATCTAAAAAGCTGTCACATGGAGGATGGAGCAAGTTTGTTTTCTCCTGGTTTGGAGGTTAGGACTAGTACCAACAGAATCAAGTTAAAAGAAAGGAGATTCCAAGAACTTTAAAACAGCAAGAGCTGTTGGACAGTAGAATGTACTCCCAAGACAGTTGCTGGACTCTCCTTCCTTGGAGATTTTTAATCAGAGATTGGATGGCCATCTGTCATGGAAGCTTTAGTTGATATTCCTGCATTGCTGGGAGTTGGACTAGATTTTCCTTGGGGGTCCCTTTCAACTCTACAATTCTATGGAGAAAACAGTGATAGACTAAATGGTAGTCATGTTCAATGCTCTTTAATAGTACCCCAAAATGTGCCACCTGAGGTGAGCTGCCTCATTCAGCTTAATGGCTTGCCCTGTGAGTCTATTCTTGTCCCTTCTGTTCCAATTTAGTGAATAAGGAATTTAGAATAATCCACTTGAATTATTCTTTTCCACTAGGCAGAATATAATGCTTAAAGCACTTAGGTTTTTTTAATACAGTTTTTTTTAATGAAAAGAAGCTCAGTTCTATTTCTGATGAGAGAATTTTAGGAGATGATAGAATCCAGAGCTGTGGACCTATTGAGATGTTACATCAGCAAAAACCCATGTTCAAGTATTTTAAAACATTATGCTCTAGCAGACCTGACTGCTAATTTTACTAGTCCAAACTTATTTTCTACATGACTGAATCCAGAGATTAAGTTTCAGCCTATTACTTTAAAATAAGATTGGGTCTGAAGAACATGCAGAGAGTTCGGGACAAGATTTCACCTTTATCAAACTGAACACCTCTATAGTGCACATTGTGACTTCAACTAGAATAATTTGAAGTGTGTTGCACTGTATTCCAATAGGGGCTTTTGTATTTAACTTTATATGCTCTGTCAGAGCAAGTTATAAAACACTACAGTGCCTGCATTTATTGAGAGTCTTTTTCCAAAAATCACATTTTAAAAACAACCAAATAATGGCACTTTGCCATCCAGATTTGTTTACCCTTGCATTGAGTATTTTCTCACTACAGTGTCGTTTTGCAGATGTGTCCCTTTTTATGAGTAGAAAAATCAACTGGACCATTCAGCAAACTGAAGGAGGAAATAAAAATAATACAACACCAACTTTAACATAGAATTGTTTTAGCTGCCTTTGTTCTCTGCATGTGTTTGAAGCATTCTTGGGCATGTGATCAGATTAGTTCTGAAATTAGCAGTATACAAAAGGTATTTCTGGATATGTTAGGAACTTAAAACATTATTGTTTGATTGCTGTAATTGAAATTAGTTTAGTTATTCAGACATGTTTTGTTGTAGTTATTCCTAGACATTTTTCTTACTTATTTTAGAAAAGAAACATGAAGAGAGCTCCAAAAAAGAAAAGAAAAAACCCTTGTACTTTGTTTTAAAAGACGATCCAATCCATGGTGTTTCCATAAATTTATATTCAAGACAGCAAATTAAGTTTTTATTTGCAGTCCAGTGTATTTGATTTACAAATAGTATAATACAGTTCCAGAATCATTACAGAATAGAGCTTAACAATTTTCATATCTATATGATTAACCATGACTTTTAAACAGGCACGTTATACTTTCTACAAAAGTATAACTTTTAAACATGATTATCAATAATAATATGATGTCAGGCATCAGACTATCAAATAATTATGCACTTTGACACCTTCTCAACTTAAAACATTTCCACTAAAGGATATGGTTGTGCAGTATATTGTACTTTGTTGTTCCAATGCATGATACATTGAATTTTCAGTGTACTGGATATATCATTATTTTTTTCTCTCACTAGTTTATAGGCTATATGCCATACTCTCAAGACCTTTGGGTAGCAAGTGACTATTGTTAATCTTGAGAGATATAAAAAAAGAAATAAAACAATAGGCACAGAAGCAAAGATCTGGAAATCTACAGAGGAGTTCACTAATGGAGGGTTAATAACGATTATGTATGTGAAAGACACAAGATTCTTTTTTCAGAAAAACAAGGGGCTGGCAGTTTGACATCTGTTGATGATAACTTAGCTATTGGTGAGCACACATGCAAACATCCCCTTTTAACAACAGATTTTCACTTATTGTCAGTGGGTCTTTTTTCTTCTCTCTTTCTCAAATGGCACCACTGGCGTGTTTCTTAGGTGCTTCCGTTTTCCTAATAGGCCCATAAATTTGCTTAATGCAATCGTAAATATATAAAATAGATCCATTACTGTATATTCAACTAGAAGGAATTATGTTAACAAAGGCTTGTGATACAAGTGGTGGCATGACACTGGTGAAATTCTTCATCTTCGTTCGTACTTTATTTGGATCACCTGCAGAACTTTGTGGCTGCATGGAGAAGTGAACCCCCAGGCCTCTGACCCTAACCCAACACTATAAACCACTATGCCATCTGCTAAGAGCTGCTCATGTGCAAGACATCCCCCTGTACAAGAGATCATATGCAAAAATTCAAGCCAATAGGAAGACCTTCCCTCACTCAAAAGAAGAAGAAACAGAAGAATGCAATAGCAATACGCAAAGAAAGAGACGGTGTTTGACTGAAAAGGCACTCTCCATCCAAATAAGTCAGTGTTAATTTGAGAGTGTCAAATATAGTTTTGTGCATAACAAAATTAATTCACCATCACAGCACACTGGATGACTTATATTGCATGGTAACTTTTTGAGAGTTGGCGATAACCTGTTTTTAACATTATTTAAACTTTTGATATATTAGATATGCATCTCTCTCCAGTGTAAATTAGTTTAATTCATCGGAGCAGTTGAATATCCAGATGGTGCTATAGCTTATGCGTTTCCAAGCGGCAAAAAATGCATGACGCATGGCCTTCCTGGATGTAATGTGACAAATAACTGATCAAGCTCTGTGTATTCATTCATTACTGAGTGGATGAATGAATTGAAATAACAATGATTTCTTGGGCAGCTTCATTTTATAACCCAGATTTCACAGTGGCTATTTTTATTAAGGTATATGACAAGGGTGTCTATTAGAGAAAGAGAGAGAGAGTTGACAGAAAAGTTACTCTGCTACAAGTACCTAAAATTTTGAAAGGTGCAAACCTGTAAATTCTGTGGATTTCTGCTGCTTCCTCCAAAGGCTCTTCGTTAGGTAATGGCAGTAATAACAAAACAAAACCCCTCTGGTTTTCTTGAGACCTCTCAAGAGTAGTAAATTTTGACAGAAAGCAGTAAATGCGGAGTAGTAAAATTTGACACAAAGTTGAATTGCACACTTACCAGGGAGTAACCTCCTTTGAATTCAGCAGAGCTTACTTTTGCGTAGAAATGTATAGAATTACCCCGTAAGTGGCTTATTCCATTAGAGTAATGCAAATATATGGTTAATCCTGGAAGCAGAATGAGTTGCAGATTTTATTTTCCTTGCTAGTCTAGAGTTCTAGTCATTTACATTCTCTTGGCACTCAGGAAGCAGTGTACCTTTGGCTGCTAGCTTCCAGCAGAACCCTTGCAAGATCCCATAGGAAGCCATATTATCCCATGGAATGTCACAAGGGATAGGAGGGACCAAGAGCATAAAAGCCTCAGCCACGAAGTGACAGGGCCATTTTGCCCTGAGAGCTTTCCTACCCAACCACCTTGTGCTAGGGCCTCACTGGGCTCCTTGAGTCATTGGTTAACAGGGCCAGAAGGGATTCCCCTCCAGCATCAGCTGGCTCTGGGTTCAATGATTTTTTTCACCCTTCCTTCACTGAGCATTTCATCATTTTAGGCATTCACAATCTTCTGTCACAACTTTGTGCAGAAATAACATTAAGCAGGATCACCCATCAAACAGACTGCTATCCCAACAGCAATGGCAGATTGGAGTGAATAGTCGATCCTTGCCCTATGGCCATGCCAACGCTGCTTAGCTGCTTAATATGTAAAGTTGTGGCCTGATGTCACCCAAACACTTGTCTAGTGTGTCTTGTGACTGCCACAAAACCTGCTCCTGCCCCTCCCTGAGCAAGCAAAGCTTTCATGGCCAGAATACATAACTTGGATTCTATATGTGCCATTTGATGCTTTGGTTGCACAATTGTTGTCTATATTTTACTTGATTGCAGCAACAAAATGTGTTTAGAGTATCCAAAGGGGGTGGGGGGAATTAATGAATATTGTCAATTGTCAGAAAAGGAACTCAGTGGAACTTACTTTTGACTAAACAGGCATGGTATTGGGATTGTTATAATTTTAACATTTAACATTAAGTTTAAGTGAAATTTGAAGGAAATAGCCTAAATACAGTGAAAAATATGCATTTTCCATAATTTAGTATTCCTAAAGATGGAGCTTTTCTGCTGCATTTTCAACTTGAGCAAAATATTTGATCCAAGTGAATGTTATTGATGCATTCAAAAATAGTATTTGAAGCCTTTATCAATTAATTGAGTTTAGTGATAATCCTCCATCTCCACCCCTTGAACTGGTGTTCAAGAACGGAACTTCTGGAAAGTACCAAGAAAGTGATGCACGACAGTATAACCCCCATATTTGAATAGTTTAAGTTAATGGTCTATGTTCCTTACAATAGAAGTCATAATGTTATTCTCTCCCCCCCCTGCCACACACACACACACACACACCGGATATTTAAAAGCTCTATTCATCACCATTTTTATGGACTACTGCTTGTAGCAATGCATATCACAATTCAGAGCTGCTGCATAAAACCCGAGTGCTCGCTGTGGGTTTTTTGTGATATGTGCTAGTCACCAATCGCCATGCTGCAGGAACTTCCCTGTGGAAATGTATTCAGGTTCCATTCTGGTAAGTGTCTGATTGGCACTTTTTGATCAAAACTGTAGTTGACAGGAAAGCATTGTACCACCGGCAAGAGAGATGTGTCAAGCAGGGAACTCTCTTACAAGCTAATTACTGTTCATGATCATGTTGAATTACCAAAATATCTGATGTGTTGGAAAACCAATGTGACATTGCCTTGGGCTTTTTTCCTTTAGTAATACCTTGGTCCGTGTATAATATTGTTCATTGAAACGTGTCAAGCTATTCTATGCGCTTTAAGATATTCACAACTTTTGTATGCACATGAGTATTTCTACAGTTGTCCCGATTCAAATGTCAATTACCATGTTATAGTATGTTGTGCATAATGAGTGGGGGGGTGTTAATTAAATTGCTATGAATGTTATAAAATGTGAAGCTGAACTATTAGGCAGTGCAATGCTAAAGCTATGCTAACTTTGAAAAGGCAACCACACTTTAATTAAAACATTCACATCAATTCAGATGTGTATCCATCATTCACTGAGTGTGGCATTCATTTGATTTCATGAGTGTGTTGTTGTTGTTGTTGTTTAGTCATTTAGTCGTTGTGTCCGACTCTTTGTGACCCCATGGACCAGAGCACTCCAGGCACTCCTGTCTTCCACTGTCTCCCATAGTTTGGTCAGACTCATGTTCGTAGCTTCAAGAACACTGTCCAACCATCTCGTCCTCTGTCGTCCCCTTCTCCTTGTGCCCTCAATCTTTCCCAACATCAGGGTCTTTTCCAGGGAGTCTTCTCTTCTCATGAGGTGGCCAAAGTATTGGAGCCTCAGCTTCACGATCTGTCCTTCCAGTGAGCACTCAGGGCTGATTTCCTTCAGAATGGATAGGTTTGATCTTCTTGCACTCCATGGGACTCTCAAGAGTCTCCTCCAGCACCATAATTCAAAAGCATCAATTCTTCGGCGATCAGCCTTCTTTATGATCCAGCTCTCACTTCCACACATCACTACTGGGGAAACCATAGCTTTAACTATATGGACCTTTGTCGGCAAGGTGATGTCTCTGCTTTTTAAGATGCTGTCTAGGTTTGTCATTGCTTTTCTCCCAAGAAGCAGGCGTCTTTTAATTTCGTGACTGCTGTTAATCGCCACAAAAATATGTGGTGATCACAAACCCAATACTTTTATGATGGGCACAGTATACATATCCAGAGCAGAATCATCTAGAGTTGGGTTGTGATGTGCTATAAAGTGATGCATGAACCAGGTTTCTGCTGAGAGCAAATTCAAACTATGCATTGTGGTTTTCTAATATTGGTTCTGCTTTTTAGGACATCTGAATGTGTCTTTCAATCTGTTGGCTTTATTTTTCTGCTGTGATTTTCCTAATTATGAGGAAGAAACCTGCAGTAGCTGAAATCTCCAACTATTTATCCACTTTAGGGGGATAAGCCATAGCTTTTCAGGAGACAAATTTGTCTAGAACGAAACAGGAGATAGCATCAATGTACAAAATTTGTAGAGTAAGCATCAAGTGTTCAAATAAATGTGTTCTATAAAAAGTCAATCCTTTTAATCTTACGTCTATAACTTAATCACTTATAGGAGCAGTAAATCATTCTCCTAATTAGCACTCTTTAGTTTAAACATGTCAGTTTGATTTGTTTTTAAACTCTTTCACTATATGTGATAATTACTGAGGCCATGACCCAATCAAAGTTAACAACTTTCAATACTTGCTAACTTAAATGGAAGAGCTAAGTGTCCATTTAAATTTCATCTGTTGAAATCAATGGGATTTTAAAACGCTCTTGACTTTGGCTCATCATGCCCTAAGACTTTAGCGGAGAACCTTGAGACAAATGAACAAAAATAATTCTTGGACTATTTATTCATATTCCATGTTGTGCTGTGTTATACATATTTGAATATTGTCTGGCATGTATCCTATCAATAATACTCAGATAGCACTGGGATCCAAAGTACTGTGCAATTAATTTATCCTATATATTGACAGACAGAAGTTTTAACCCCATCATCTCTGTATCCTAGAGCAAATATCATCTATTGTAATATGGCATGAAAAATTGTGTTTTGGAGGAAGGGCTGTAGCTTACTAGTTGGTATTTGGAAGACAGGAAATCTTGGCACTCTCCTGCTGTTGAATGGTGGTGGAAGGAAAGCTTGAGGTCTTTGTCCAATAAAACATATCTAAGAGTGAAGCTAAGAGTCTATTGCATAAGGAACTCATTAATACCACAGTACTGAGATATCAATTCAGAATGGAAGTTGGCATAGTGAAATAAAAATTTAATTTATTAATTTATTCCTGTAGTCAGTAATAAAATGATAATTAATAGTCTTATGAGGTAAAGGTTAGTAAGGTGGCTCTGCTAACATGGTTTTTATCTTTGCATTTTTGTTAGAAATGTTTTGTGTACTTGCAACATTTGTGTTGTTACTTTTTAATTTGTTTTGCAGAAATCTATAGTAATAATAATCATAATCATAATCATAATAGTAAATTACATCAACTGCCCTGAAAAATTCCACAATGAAACCATTTCTACTGTGTCTAGTATACTTAGAATAAGTCTGCCTTCAACCTTTTAATTAGAAGCAGAGGGACACTCCTGGAAATGATGTCTCTGTTGCAAAAAAGTGCTACTTCTGTTTAAGTTTAGAGGCTCACGTTCTTTCCTCTCTCTCCATCCTGACTTGTTCTTGCTATTAATCACAGCAAGTCTTGTTATTGGTTTATGTTGTGTGAACATTTAGTAAAAAGTAAAAGCAATAAAAATTGTAAATTAAAAAGAAGGAAAGTCAATATTTCTGTGCATGCCCAAGCTCCAAAACTGCTCTTTGGACTTGCAGACAGAAATAGCAATATGTGTATCTTAGGATGCAAGCTCAACTTGTTTAATTTAACAAGCTATATCCTTTATCTTTAGGATACATCTTAATGGCAGGTTTATTCTTTCTCTTCATTTTTGCTAATATGTAAAGCTTACAAGATGCAACTAATGGCATGCAAAATAATACTCCTTATAGCATGGTATTTATTTTGCAGTATAAATGGTTACATTAAAGTTAACCATCCAGGGAAATTTTAAGAAGCAATGTATCCATTTGCAGTACTTTACAGTTGCAAATCGAATCATTAAATTAGGATTTTATAGTTTGATGTGTGATTTTCACAAGCAAAGCTTAATTTTTTACATCATTCTTACTGGGAGGGAAGAAAGGACAAAATCCTTACATAGAATATGACAAAACTAGTATCTGAAAACATATTTTTCCAAATTGCTACATGGCAACAAAAGACCAGCACCCTATTCCTCACTACATAAAACTTCATGCTTGATGATACCCATGAATTGGCATGGAAATCTGGGTCTTGTTAAATCAGCTAAAGTTGACGGGCAGGCTACAGCTTTCTTCAGCCCCATTTAGCTGGCCAGAAGTCCAAGATTATGAGAGTTGTAGCCCAGCAACATCTGAAGTACACATGTTATACCAGTGATCTTGCATGACTACTGAAGCTGCCATTCTGTATCCAGTTCCATAACCTCAGCTTTGAATCAAGTGTGACTTCTGACTAAATGTATATAGGACTGCATGGTATGTTGCTTTTGCCTTCCGCTGGATGTTTATATGCAGAACCCATTATATGGGTGAGAGCAAGGAGTATTTGGAAAGCTCATTGTTCAAGGTAGTCTGTAGTCAGAGAGAGTTATGGCTCCCATGTGTCAGCTGCCAAAAAAATTAATGCTATGATTCTACAATAATAATTTACATCCGTTCCCCTGGGTTGCTTTTTAAGATTAGAAATTCAGGGTGTTTTTTGTGCTGAAAGGACCAAAATTTTGTCTTTTATCAAGACAAACAACAAACAAACAAACCCAAATTTGGCTGATAAGGAAAGAAGTAACGGGGACTTTACTGCAAAATATGAAAACCGCTAACAGGATGGAACCCATAACATGCCAGAATTTCTTAACACTCATATCTACAAGCTAATAAATGAAATTGTCCTCTTCCAATCGTAATTAGGAAGAGAGAGAAAACAGAGACACTGAAATCTGTGATTCCTTCATCATTAGTCATACTCAGCCACCAACCTCTCAATACTGTCTCATGACTTCAATAAGCCAGCTGTTGGTGACGGTTTTCTTTAATCAGTTACCAGTGTGGTTCCTTATTAGAAGAGAACACTGCACTACATCCCCACCTGACTTTGGTTTTCTTGCCCCCTTTTATTTTTCGTGTATGTGACCTGCCAAAGAGGCTGCACAACAAGCCTTAAGTGTTGACTCATTTCCTTTATAGCTTTCTAATTTCCGCTTCACTTTGGTACTGTGTGTTCTGTAAGGGTTATTTCCTCCCCACACACTGCCTTCAGATGCATTTGGTTCTTTCTTTGGACTACAAGTCACAACATTACAAAAAAAAAATTCATTAATAGATCAATAGTGAGAGCTTGATAGAATGTTTGTCTGACTTACTGTGCAGTTGTTTTGCACAGGTATAGCATTCTGCCTGGGTCCAAATTCTCTCTGTCAAATAATTACATAGGTTTTTCCATTCATTTCATGACTGCCTATGCCTGCCGATCTTTACCTCCAGTTTTGTAATAAACTGCAATACTTGCAGCATCCCAGGTGAGTCTCACATATTAGTTGGGGGGGGGATTTCATGTGGTAACAGCAGTATTTTACTGAAATACAGTTATTTTAGTCTCTCTGCTTAATAACTTTCAGGCTGCATCTAGAAAGCTTTACAAAAGCCCCCATGAACTCAACATGTCTGAGCATGAGATATGAAAAAGCAATAATAAAAATAATATTTATTATTTATGAAGTGCCTAAGAAAATTAGGCTCTGATTAGAATCTTAATAGCTTAATGGACTCATTTGCACATTATTATTCCATTTGTAAATCTTTTAAAACTATGATCATAGATAACAAAGAAAGGAAGCTTTTGTTATAGGGAGGGGTTCTTGAAGGGTGTTTATTCTAATTTCCCCATGATAGTGGAGAATGTATTGACTAAAAATGGGGGCAGAGTCCTGCCCAAATCAGAATCCAAGCCATGATGATGATTTATTATTTTTCCCCAGCCACTCTGGGTGGCTTCCAACAGAAAATAAAATACAATAATCTATTAAACATTAAAAGCCTCCCTAAACAGGGCTGCCTTCAGATGTCTTCTAAAAATCTGGTAGTTGTTTTTCTCTTTGACATCTGATGGGAGGGTGTTCCACAGGGTGGGTGCCACTACCGAGAAGGCCCTCTGCCTGGTTCCCTGTAACTTGGCTTCTCGCAACGAGGGAACCGCCAGAAGGCCCTCGGTGCTGCACCTCAGTGTCTGGGCAGAACGATGGGGGTGGAGACGCTCCTTCAGGTATACTGGACCAAGGCCATTTAGGGCTTTAAAGGTCAGCACCAACACTTTGAATTGTGCTCAGAAACGTACTGGGAGACAATGTAGGTCATTCAATGCCGGTGTAATGTGGTCTCGGCGGCCACTCCCAGGATACATTGCTTGCAGGGAAGCTTCAAGTTTTGGTAAGGGGGGATGACTAGTTTTTGAGGCCTAAGAGTTAAGGTTTCAGACAGGCCCTGTGTCCTACTTTAGAGGAGACAGTCTTGTACTTGATGAGCTGTCCAGACTAAGTCTAGTTCAAAGAACCATAAAAAGGTAGAAAAAAGACCTCGAAGGTGCCCATAGACAGTATGTGGGCAGCAGACTGAGTGGGCACATGTTATGTGGTCACAGTATTGCCCGCTATAGTAATATATTCTGTCTCTAAATATATATATTTAAAAAAAAATTGAATCTGTATATATTAGCATATGTAAATTTTGTGCAAATCTGTGCCGTCTTCCATCCTCTCTTTTGGTTGATGCAGTATTTTCTTTGCTGATGTGTTAAGTGGCTATGTAGAATTCCGCAGGGCTCCAATTTAGAAAGAATATGCTTGTTGCCTACACCTTAATCAATCTGAACCTGTTTTGGGTACTAGTATGGTCTAGTTCAGTCCATAGGACTCCGAAAAACTGCATGTCTCATACCAATGTTTTTGGTTTCTGATGCAAGGGAAGAGGATAGTTCTTCTGACTCTACGCCCTGGGATCCTTGTCTCTGGACATGTAGAGTTCTCCAGATTCCAGTAGAGAATACCTATGATCTTGCAAGGGACAAGTAAATACATTGTCTTCCTGCTGGGTCACAATATCACAAGATCCTTCTTCTTTTTCTTTCTACTAAACGCTATCTGTTCTGGCAAGGAACTGGTGCATTTACCCATTATTGTTCCTGTTACTTCAAAGAACTTGCCCACTGGGATGCAGGGGTTGGTAGAAACCCTGCCCCTTCACTGTGGAGTGGATTGGGGAAGTCATTTCAGCTTAGAGTTTTGATAGAGGATAATGATTTTATTCTGCTCCCTGTCAAAACTCTGTGGAGTGGAACCAGCCAGGTCATTCTATCCATCCCTAGTGGAGACACCTAGCGTTATTTGAAAATGGCAAGATTTCAAATCCAATTTGTTCTCTATCCAAATTTTCTATCTAAAAATGTCAGTCAGCTGCTGAAACACCACAGTGATGACATGAACTTTCTCAGTTAGGACAGTTATCTTAGGGGTCTTTAAATGTTCAGGAAGTATATACAGAACAACTGTCCTGGGATTTTACTGCTTCAGAAAATGCAGATAGAACTGGAAGCTCACTGGACTAAATGCATCCCAAATAAAAATAAAGATTGCTAGTGAGGAGGGCTGTAGCTAAGTACTAATGTTCTAAAAGTTTCTGAATGGTGGGTGCCACACTTATGCATTTCTTCCACACATGTAGATCAGTTGCTATTCTTAATGGAGCAAAGGGAATGCAAGTCTTCAAACTCAGATGACTTTGTGGGTATATGCAGTCATGTTGTTCCTGTCAATGAAGGAAGCAGCAAGTTTCTATTCTCTGTTGATCTTGCAGAGAGAGTGTGTGTGTGTATGTCCCCAGGCATTCCCCCACTCCCCCACATATCTGTGATTGCCTCACACATGACCACATATGCATGTGGTGCCAGGAAATAATTAAATTATCCAATTCAAACCTGGAAAGTCCTTGTGGCTTGTGAGGAGACCCTCCCCAGACCCCAAAGAGGATGTCAGTGAGGGCAGAGGAAGCCCCAAAGAAACTGCAGGGTGCTGCTCAGTCTCCCTGCCTAACAACTTTTATATGGGGTAGCACAGCAGCGCCAGCCAATTTCCCACGTGTCCTCCAGCCTCCTGACAGCCCCAGAGTTTCAATTCTAGTTGTGGATATTTTTGGATACAGTATTTTTTCTATGTGTATTGAAGAGAGTGTGGCAGAGAGGGCTTTAAGCAGTGTTTAGAGGATGCTCCCCACTTTACATGATTTCACTAATGCATGCTGGGCCCTGGAACATAACCTGTTTTTGTGGCACTGAAGCACCCTTACTAGGGAGTAAGCTTCAGTGAACATAAAGGAACATGCATAGTCTTAGTCTGAGTCTGGCTTTCTCTTGGGGATGTTTATGAACGATTACAGCATCTAAAACATTGATAAGCAGAATATTGACTTATCCAATTCTTGCCCTTAGGACTTTCCCCCCTTTTACTTTATAATAGCACTCTTCCCCCACCCCATTTATTTTTTTACCACAAACATTGAAGTCTACAGAAACAGCTGCTCCAGTTGTGCTTGCAGGGAGTCAATATCACTAAAGTGTCAGTTGCTTCTGGTTCAGTCTTGACATTCATATTGACAGCCCAGCTGCTCAAGCCTGATACTCATAAGAGCTTTGCTCTAGGAAGCGTTTGTTTTGATCAGTACAGATACCTTTCAAAGCCCTGTATAGCAAAATTTAACTTTCAACGTCCTGTATAGATTCCAGAAGGAGGAGGTGGGGAGAGAGATATTATACAATCTGGGGCAATGAGAAGTGATTCAAGAAAGCCATATTCCAATTAAAGAAAAACAAGAGATTCTGATGAGCTTGATTTGTAAGGTCTTTAAAAGAAAAACCAGGGAAACATAGGATGCATCCCATGGGAAACATCCTTGCATCTCCAGGCAGCTGGTTTGTGGGGAAAATTCATTGGGATGGTCACAATCTGCTGTCTGGAGCCAGTCAGTGAAATTTAATAAGACCTAGGGACCCAGGTGGCACTGTTGGTTAAACCACAGAGTCTAGGGCTTGCTGATCAGAAGGTCGGCGGTTCGAATCCCTGCAACCGAGTGAGCTCCCATTGCTTGGTCCCAGCTCCTGCCCACCTAGCAGTTCGAAAGCACATCAAAGTGCAAGTAGATAAATAGGGACCGCTCCGGCGAGAAGGTAAACAGTGTTTCCGTGTGATGCTCTGGTTCGCCAGAAGCAGCTTTGTCATGCTAGCCACATGACCCGAAAGCTGTCTGCAGATAAACGCCGGCTCCCTTGGCCTATAGAGCGAGATGAGCGCCGCAACACCAGAGTCGGACACAACTGGACCTGATGGTCAGGGGCCCCTTTACCTTTACCTTTAGTGTGAATAGGCCAGATGTTATTCTGGGAAAAGGTTTTTATGGTGAGTTAGCTGGCCCAATACAACAACAACAACAACAACAACAACAACAACAACAACAACAACAACTTATTTGCCCATCTGGCTGGGTCTCCCCAGCCATTCTGGGTGGCTTCCAACAAAGATTTAAAATACATTAAAATGTCACACATTAAAAACTTCCCTAAACAGGACTGCCTTCAAATGTCTTCTAAATGTCAGGTAGTTGTTTATCTCTTTGACATCTGGTGGCAGGGCGTTCCACAGGGCGGGCGCCACTACCGAGAAGGCCCTCTGCTTGGTTCCCTGTAGTTTTGCTTCTCACAGTGAGGGAACAGCCAGAAGGCTCTTGGCACTGGACCTCGGTGTCCGGGCAGAACGATGAGGGAGGAGACGCTCCTTCAGGTATACAGTACTGGGCCGAGGCAGCACCAACACTTTGAATTGTGCTCGGAAATGTATGTTTTAATGCACTCCTATACATCACATACACACACTAGCAATGCTTATTTAAAGGTTAGAGGCCTGTGGCAGAGCACTGCCCCACCACTAAGGGAAATAAAAGTTTCACCTGCACCACAACCTGATGCAGTAGCATCCTGCTTTATGTTTCACCTGCCTAGAACTTCAGTGGTGGTAAACATGCAAAGAGACCCCGGTTCAATCCCAGGCATCTCCTGCTAGAACTTGGACAGTTTAGGTTTTTGCAGAGCTGCTGCTGGACGAGGCAGACAATACTTAGCTAACGGAAAGGTCCTACTCAGTATAAGGGGTTTCCTATGTTTTCCTTAGTGGTTCTAATTCTAAGTAGATGTTTGGTGGGACAACCTTTTGCACTGAATTTCACTAAACAAAAAAGCACGACATTTAGAAGGAAGCAACCACTGTCTCTAAAAAGTCTAAGTACAGCCTTGCTACCAGGATAACTGTCCTGGGTTTTCCTACTTGCAGCACCACACAGAAGGAATATTAAGTTTCCAGAGGTGCTGAGAGTTAGCAGAACCTTATCTCAAGCTCATTAGCCTGGCATCCACCCTACAAGTGAGAAGTGGAAGGTATGAATACAAATGCTGGATATAAGTCTCTCTATGTTGGCTGTAGGGTGCAATGGAGTAGATAGTACAAATTCTTATCTCAGCTGTTTTATTACAGTACCACTGTGGTACAGTTACACTCAAGGTGGGCAGATCTGTCAGTTTCAGTTTGTTTCTCTCTCTCTTTGCTCTTAAAGTCAATTCAATCTCTACATTTCCATTTCAGTTTGCAATTATTTCCTTAAGTTCTAATTTGATGCTTTAATTTAGGTTGCGAACTGCTTTGAGATTTTAAAATGGAAAGACAGAGAGAGGGGAGATTTAACTAACTAAATAACTAAATAAATAAGAGGGGAAAGGTTAGTGCATAAAGGAACAAAGTGAAAAGCAGACTTTCAGCATCTGCGATGAATTCTCTAGTTTGCATCCTGAGTTGCCCTTCCATGAACAGAAGGACTCCTTCCCTTCACGGAAGAAACTCTGATCCAACAGAGGCTCCCCCTGGCAGGAGAGAGGCAATTTCCACTGATTTTTTCTTCTTCCCCCTCCCCATCAGCCTTTAGCACTACCTCCTACAGAGCAGATTTTTCAGGGAGGAAGCTTCAGGGAGAAGGAGGAATCAAATAATATTGCTGCCGCCTCCCACTTCTGCCAGAAGGAGCCCAAGCCATTATGTTTATAATTAAGGGTTACAGATGAATAGGAATTTGGGAAGTCTGCATCCAAGTATTGCTATCCATCTGGCAGACTTTAAATTCACATTTCACCTCCTATTCAGAGTTTGTGATTTGCCGGAGAAACATAAAAAGTAAGATTGTAATTGGGCCATTAGAAGAACTAGCAAAAAGAAAAGCCACATGTTTAGCCTAAAAATGAAATGGTGGGGAGACATTGCTGCACAGATCCTTCTGAGTCTAAGGTGAAGAAGAAGAAGAGAAGAAGAGTTTGGATTTGATATCCCGCTTTATCACTACCCGAAGGAGTCTCAAAGCGGCTAACAATCTCCTTTCCCTTCCTCCCCCACAACAGACACTCTGTGAGGTGAGTGGGGCTGAGAGACTTCACAGAAGTGTGACTAGCCCAAGGTCGCCCAGCAGCTGCATGTGGAGGAGCGGAGACTCGAACCCGGTTCCTCAGATTAGGAGTCTACCGCTCTTAACCACTACACCATACAGGTGCATGCTTGATACAGGATTGCAATGGAATGGTCCACTGGTGGGCTGGAGTGGAAACTTCCCATTCAAGGTCTGCCAGGGGACCCCTGATTGGCTGGTTAAAAACTGGGGTTTGGTGGGCAGTCCTGTTGCAGTGTGGCCAGCCAGGATGGATTTTAATGGCTGGCTGGCCCTGTGTACTGAGGCTGTCTGGGGATGACCCGCGAGGGGCCGCAACTGTCGCCCACCCCCAAATAGAGTAAGCAACCATTTATTGACTAATATGTTGATGTGATGCTCTACTGCAGTATTGCACTAGTGGGGGAAACATTCTGCAGCTTTAAAAGGCAGAGTTAACAGGGAGAAACAGTTTATATCTTTCTTTCTGCAGCTCTTGAATTTCTGCCTCTTGAGATATTTAAAGATACCAGAAAAAAGTCATCCTAATCTAATAGCCCCACTATTTTTCCGTAGAAAGCATTATAATATCAAAGCACTGCAAGGAAACTGCTAAATATGCCTGCTTTATTTGTCTTTACTCAGTTACCATTGTGTTCACACCTCTGTTGCGCTTTCAGTCTATCAACTAAAACTGGTAACAAGTGTACTGGTTAAAGAAGAAATAACACTGTAGCTCTTAGACCCAGGCACCCAAACTTCGGTCCTCCAGATGTTTTGGACTGCAATTCCCATCTTCCCTGACCACTGGTCCTGTTAACTAGGGATCATGGGAGTTGTAGGCCAAAACAGTCCAGTGCAGTCCAGATGTTTTGGACTGCAATTCCCATCTTCCCTGACCACTGGTCCTGTTAACTAGGGATCATGGGAGTTGTAGGCCAAAACATCTGGAGGGCCGCAGTCATGTTGAAGTAGTGCAGTCCCTCGGGGCCCTACCATCTTCATTCCTGTTTCATTGTGCTTCCTAACAGAGGCTTTGAACATTTGAGATATCACAAGAGCATAACATATTTGCACATTGTCACTATAGCTGTGCACATTACATTTCTACACTGGTTACCTGCTTATGGAATGCTTTTCCCAGGGAGGCTTGGCTGGAGTTTTCATAAAATACCTTTAGGCCAAAAATATTCCTTTTGTCTTAGACCTTTGGCTAATTAAACAATCTATGGCCTTTTAAATGGGGGGGGGGGTACTGTTTTGCATTTTTGTGCTTTTAATTGTAAACTTCCCTATGGTCTTTGGATAAAGGGTGGTATAGAAAATTAATAATAATAATAGTAACACATGACAAATTGGCTGCTTCTAAGTACAGTGGTACCTCCGTTTACGGAGGTCGTAAACGGAGCACCTCTTCTGCGTGTGCGCGAAGCGCCAATAGAGCGCTTCTGTGCATGTGCGAGCTGCGCAGATCGTTTCTGCACATCCGCGCGCCGCGGAACCCAGATGTAAACACTTCTGGGTCCATGGCGGTTGCAAACAGATCGATCACAAACCGCAGCGATCATAAACCGAGGTATGACAACTTTCGTGTGGCGTATAGATTGCCTGAACGACATTAAAAGTTTATCATAAGTAATGGTGCCTTTCCTTCAGTGTGCTAAACACTTACTTATTTTTCTTTGTGCAAATGGCAGCCAATTCTTTTCTATCTTTGTTTGGCTCGTGTCTACATCACAACTTGACATATTACAAAAATGCTTAAATATTAATGCTTTTCCTCTAGTAAGTCTTATCATTTCCCCCTTTTTTCCTACTAGAAAATGAAGCTGAATCAGAGCTGAATATCATTCTGTATATTCCTATGGGAATAATAAAGCTTCTGGGAAAATACTCTGCATGGGCTGTTTAAGCTCAAATGAAGCAAAGAGGAGGTGTTGAATTCTGTAGGGTACAAATCTACTTGCAACATTTCAAACCCTCAAAGGCGAAAGGGGGGAAAAGGTGAATTTCCTTCTTTCTTCAGAATAATTATTCCATTTTTATTTTAAAGTGGGGCTGTCTTAAATTTCATAGGAACTAAGTTACTAATCTTATCTTTGCTCCCCACTCCCTGCCTGAAGTTGGTGCTGGTGGCCAGGATGGCTTTGTACCAGGTTATGCTGGTGCACTAGCTGTTGCTCTGCCTGGAGAGGTCTCACCTTATTTCAGCTATCTAGACACACTAGGCTGGACTACTGTAACATGCTCTGTATGGAGATGCCCTTAAGATGCTACAGACGCTACAGCTGGTTCAGAATGCAGCTGCCTTCATTAAAGGTTTTTAAGCAGAGGTTGGATGGCCATCTGTCTTGGACGCTTTAGTTGAGATTCCTGCATTGCAGAGGGTTGGACTAGATGCCCCTGGAATGCCTTCCAACTCTATGATTCTATGATGTGGGTCAGGCCCATTTGACACCTATATTATGCCAACTGCATTGTGTGTCTGTTTTTAAGTAGCTGTTTCACCTTAAGTGTGTAAACGTTTGAGAAATAGTTGTTCCTTGCCTTTTGAAATGGGTACAGTTGCATAACACCACCACCCCAGTCATACTGATGTGTGAGCTTGAAAATATACAAGTCATTTTTCCTGTAATAATTTTAGATGCTCAGGCCAACAGATAGCTAACACAGAAACACCCGCCCACCACTCTGCTGAGACCTGAAGACTCTGAAGTTTTCAATCACTTGAATCTTGGTATAGACTTCCTGCAAAAAGGAATTGGTATAGACTTCCTGCAAAAAGGCCTTTGCAGAGGTCTGGCTTCGATAATGCACTCTTGAGTAGCATGACTGCTTCTAGCACTGCTGAGTTAAAGGCTGTTTTAAAACGTTTTTTATTATGATGGTAATATTGTACATTGCACAATGTATCCAGCTTTAGAAAAGGCAACCGCCCTGTGTTAAGGTGAAGCCTACTGAATTACTGGCTGCCGTTCAGTTCTGTGATATCACCAATGTTACTCTTTAATAGTTTTGGTGGGCTCTCTGTCCCAGCCAATCTGAGTCTGGATCCCACAAACCACACTGGATGCCACAAAGTATTGCAGTGCTTGTAGAATAGTAACACCAATTTATTATAAATCCGTTTCGTTCTCCTTTACATGTACAGTTCTGGCATGTTGCAATAATATCAGGTTTCTCATTCATGTTGGGCATCGGATTAAAGCATCTTCCACATTACAGATATATGGAGCTGATGGCCAAAACCTCAAGCACACATAATTTTGGCTCCACAGAGAAACTTTGATCCCTACCAGCTGACTTGTATTATTATTATTATTATTATTATTATTATTATTATTATTATTATTATTATTTTATTTCAAAAGTGTTTTCAGCTGGGATCCATTAGCCCCTGAATTCTGGCATGGCCAGTTCAGGGAGAGATTTTATACCTACAGTGCAAATATTTAGGCTTCCCTTGGGGATGTGATTTTTGGTGGTGGAGTCCTATTACCTGTTCTTGACAGTTACGGCGTTAAGAACAAAAAATAGCAGCCCTACAGTGGCCTATTAGATTACCATTGATCAGCATAATCCAGCGAGGGAGGCTGAAGGGAGCAAAATCAATGACTGCTCAAGCTTTTATCTTCCACTTGTACTTTAAAAAAAGAGGAAGAACTTTTGTGTGGCATATCAAATGCAAGGATGCATAGGGTATGAACAGTTGGCTCTGATATCAGTGGTTTGTTGATTTGGAGGGTGATGCGAGGAGAATCGTCCTTTTGATATGCCTCATTTGTCATTAATAATTTATAGCAGCTGCAGTGGTTGATTTTATTAACTCTCCTCTCCTGTGTTTGTGATGTATAATTCACGGCTTTCAAAATATTTTGAGGGTCTTGCTATGTGCCACAAATGCAATATATGCACCGTCTAATGTGCAGGAAGATTAGAGACGTGAGCTATTGTTGAGGTCACAGCTCTGGTTTAAAGATGAAGCTGAGATAATACGACTATTTTCAAAGGGATGGCTAACTTATGGTGCTGCAGATGTTGTCGAACTTCGTCAGGCCCAGCTAGCATGACCTTATGGTCAAGGATGATGGGAGCTGCAGTCCATGTGGAGGGCACATGATTCTTAAGGTTGCCTTAAACCAGGCATCCCCAAACTTCGGCCCTCCAGATGTTTTGGGCTACAATTCCCATCTTCCCCGACCACTGGTCCTGTTAGCTAGGGATCATGGGAGTTGTAGGCCAAAACATCTGGAGGGCCGCAGTTTGGGGGTGCCTGCCTTAAACCCTCAATTTTGAAATTGGATTAAGGCTGCAATCCTGCTACCCACTTTGTATGTGTAGATCAGCCTTTCCCAACCTGGTGCCCTCCAGGTGTTGTTGGACTACAACTCTCATAAACCCTGAGCACTGTCTGTGCTGGCAGGGGGTAATAGGAGTTGAGTTGTGGCCCTGCTGCATCTAGAGGGTACTCAGTTGTGAAAAGCTGGTGCCCATTTTTGCTTCTCATCTGTATCGTGAACTTTCTGCTATCTTTCTCTTCTGCAGACCACCCAAAATGTTTAATCTATCTCTTCCTAGAACTATGAATCACCTCCTCACCTTCTCTGCCACTTTTCTTCCTCTGCTGCTATTATCTATATTTCTTGATGGCTTAAGTGCAAGAGGATGTGTCACCATCCTTCACGCTAGTTAACACTGCTGGATAGCAAAATTGTCACTGCTTGCTGCCTCTTGCTGTTGTTGTTTTTCTGGTCAATGATGATTGCTGTTAAAGCATCTTGTTAAGTATGATTATCAAGCCATGATTATAACTATAAATTAGAGGTCCTCTGATTTAGGAATCAGGATATTTCACCATGCATTAGGAGAGAAAAGAAGTGCCATCACACTGTATTGGAGAATAGTGGCTATGTCAGGTAACGGCATCACTAATTGCACAGAAACTACATCATGTATTACTATTACTAATAACATTACTATTATTTAATCCCATCCTTCCTCTGCAAAACAAAGTGTTAAAGCAGTGCAATTAAAAATAAAAGCATATTTAAAGCATTAAGAAACAATTAGAGACTTCTAAAAGCATGTAAGACAGTCACATACCCACACAGTTAATAATTCCAAGGTTGCCAGGAACTGTATATTTAAAACAGGAATGTTTTTAAATTCTTCCTGAAAAGTAATAATAAGTGAGTCAGCCACACATCATCAGGGAGGACACTACAAATGTGGAACTGCCACCAAGAAGGCCATGCCAACACCATGGCTAATGATGTAATATGAGAACTGCTTCCTCCTTAAACCAGTGTCTCCTGAATGTAACCATGGTACGATTCCTGTAATTGGGTACAGTCACCGGAGGGGGTGGGGCAATGTACTTTATGAAAGCTGATTACTGCTTAATGTTTGATTGACTTTAATTCTGCCTTGTAGCTGCATCTCCAAACTTCCTTGGCAGCCAGACAAGGGAGTATTCATAGTTCAGAGGTCTGGCATGAATATGGTCCCTGGTTTGGTCCTTGGTGTATCTCCAATTAAAGGGGTCTCAGGTAGCAGTGCTGTTGAATGTATATGCTTGAGATCTTGAAGAGCCATTGCTGTTCAGGGTAGAAAATACAAGAGCTGAAAAGCAGAAATGGTGTGTTTGAGTGCTGGCAAGTGGAGAGAAACCCAAGCAATTTAGGGGATTAGTTTTTGGTCCGGGAACTTACCTGGGCTTGTTCAATTCTCAGATACGGTTTTATGCCATGTAAAGCATATACATTTCTTAGAAAGGTGTGGTATTGGCTTTTGTGGGTGGAGGGCGGCATGGAAGCTTGAAACTATGCCACTTCTTGAGATAGCAAGAAACTTGAAACTTTTGCAAAGAATTTTAAATGAAAATTCTCCCTCCTAAATACCACCAAATCAGCTCAAAATTCAAATTGGTGGAACCAGATTCATCTCAGCACAAGGCAATCCTGGATGCATGGTTACATGCATGGTTACACTTGGCATAAGGTACCATTTGTTTAACATGCCTCCATGTTTCAGATGTTTAAAGGCTGTCTGAAATTTTGGAATATACTCAGCTGTGCTTTGGTTTAAAAAAAGGTAGTGGTGCATATGTGTCTAGAAGCAATTTTAATCATCTGAAGCTGTATTGAAATAAACATTGTAGCTTGAAACAGAGTATTCGAATCAGAGCCAGGAATGAATAAAGATACAGTATAGCCAAAAACAAAGAGAACACATTTGGGTCTCTTAGAGCAACAGCAGAGAAAGAAAGTGACTTCTTACTTCTCCCCAATAAACAGCTCCAAAATAAAGCTTGAAACTCTGAAAAAATAATTCTGCACAGATTGTAGTATCTTTTGATTTTCTACAGTTTTATCATTCTGGGAAGAAGGCCTGTGGAGACAACAGATCAACCTGTAGGTATTTGAATACATCATTGACAGATGAAACCTTGGAGGGACAGGAATTTATTGGTAATGTTTGCAGCAAAATCAGCTTCTCTGTATGGTACCATTCGGCACAGAGCACACCGCGCGCGCACACACACACACACACACACACTTCAGTATTTGCTTGTTGTATTTTATCAGATGTGGCCTGAGTGAGGAAAATGCAGATTCAGTGCAGAAGTGTTCAAGTGCATTATTACACTACAGAAGTAACATATCTTGTTTTATGAAAACACTTCAGACATTTTTTTTTTTTGTAAATGACCTGCCTGCTACTCTTGCTTTCTATTATTTAAAACATTTGGAAGCAGTAACCTTTTGCCAGGGAGTGACTTGTTTCTGGAATTAATACAAAATTTACTATCTGCTTATCCTGGTCTTTCGGCTTCCGTTCCATTTTTTTCCTTTCAATTACTTGTGCCTCTAGACCATAAATAGAATTATTTTAAAGAGCTCAGGGCTCCTTCTGACAACCTGTTTATTCAGCATTCAAACCGAAAGCTCTGGTGTGTGTTTGAAATGCTCCTGCAAAATACTGACATTTCTGAGGATTAGCCCCATTGCACTGTAAAATATCCTCCCACAAATCTAGGCTGGAGCACAAAAAAACAATGTGTTGATCCATTTCAGTCATGATAAATGGACAGGTGCTCATCCACAAACACTCTGACACATTGTTCTGACTGACAGCCCAGTTAAGTGTTTCCAGTGCATAGAACCTTCAACACTGCAGAGATGACTACCTCATGTCAATTGGTAGAGCTCCCTCTGGTGGATTATGTAGAGTTAAACCTGTAATTTCACCCTGTAGTCCGGCCGTAAGAAGAGATTGGAAAGCAGAGAAGATAATTTTAAGAAATCTGTTTTAAGATGGAGATAACCTTACAATAACTTGACTAGACCTGTGCCATTAATTGGCAGAATAGGATTTTTTAAAAAAAATTAGCTCAGCCTGGATTGCTTTTTCATGTAATTAAGGGAAATGTGGAGCAATTGAAGGAATTAGAGAGGGAAGGGCTGGGTAAAAGAACAGTGAAGTGACAACTAAGGGGGGAAATGTTGTTGACATGATTAGGACAGGATCAAATTTCATTTGGGAATGAAATGCATTATTAGGAAATGATAAGAACATATACTCTCCCACCTAGGTGCTATTTTTATGTCCCAGCAGTGTGGGAATTCTTCCTCAGTGCAGTTTGTTTTAGTTAGTCAAGACGCATAAGAAGAATAGATACGTTGCATAGTGGATAATGTTATAGGAATATGATAATCAAAGCACTGCAAAAATCTAACAGAGATTTGCGACTGAAAAGCAGTTCAAAATAGGAGTGTGGATCTTACAAAATGTAAATTTTGCCTTCGGGTGCCATAGTTATTCCCCACCCAATAGTGTAGCTTTGCTACACTGACGCATCTGTTGGGAAATGGATGTGTTGTTGTTGTTTAAAAAAAGAAAGAATACCTTAAAACTACATTTTGTCAAGTACACTGGAATTCCCCAAAGTATCTCAGGTTGCAAACAGCAAAAAATGCTGTGCCAGCTAAGCTACTTAAATGCAATGGCTTGGGTACATTTGCCTTTCACACTTCTGAATGGCACATTCTTAAGTCATTGTGCTCCTTTGTTGTGTTAAAACAAGTATATTGGCCATGGTTGCAATCCAACAGACAGTTAATTATTCCTAGCCCTATTGACATGAGAGGAAGTTGTTTGCATAACTATATCCTTTATTTGCAGGCTAAAGTTGTGGTTGTAAATAAGCATCATGTGTCTCTAATTACCAGGGACCCTCTTTGTTTCCATTGCATGGGGATGGGTGGGGGCTTCCTCCTCAATGGCCTGCAATGTCTAAGCTACTTTTCCAGCCACACTTTATCCTACCTACCATCCAAGAAGCCAGACAGTTGTGTGAGATGGCTTCCTAGGTCACAGCCTTGGACTGGACCTGCAAGAGAGCCTTTTTTTGTCTGGGCTGCTCCTAAGAGTCTCACCCATACCCTACTGCCTAGTCTCACACACAGAGCAGGCCAACTCTGCATGGTATTGAACAACTTCTTTATCAGGCATCCCCAAACTTCGGCCCTCCAGATGTTTTGGACTACAATTCCCATCATCCCTGACCACTGGTCCTGTTAGCTAGGGATCATGGGAGTTGTAGGCCAAAACATCTGGAGGGCCACAGTTTGGGGGTGCCTGTTCTATATCCTTCTACTCTACATCCATTCCTATGATCATTGCTTCAAAATAATCCTATCCATAAGAAAGCAACCATTAAATTAAAAAGAAGAAGAGGAGTTTGGATTTGATATCCCGCTTTATCACTACCCTAAGGAGTCTCAAAGTGGCTAACATTCTCCTTTCCCTTGCTCCCCCACAACAAACACTCTGTGAGGTGAGTGGGGCTGAGAGAGAAGTGTGACTAGCCCAAGGTCACCCAGCAGCTGCATGTGGAGGAGCGGAGACACGAACCCGGTTCCCCAGATTGCAAGTCTACCGCTCTTAACCACTACACCACACTGGCACTCTAGCACTTATGCCATCCTTGAAGGCGACAGGTTGGCCATTTGTAGCAGCTTTTCCTTTTTAGTCCCTGGCCCAGGAAGCTGATGCAAACTGACGAAATATGGTCAGGCTAGCTGCCATTTTGAGTGGAAATCCAATTGAGGTGTCCATTGCTAGGTCTAGTTGAGCACTGTTAGATCAGTTTCCTTGCTCAAAATTAGTTCAAAATCTGTTCTCTTTCATTTAGGACAATAGAGCATTTACCCAGATAACCAACTCAGTTCATTCCCCCCCCCCAAATAGTATGTGTTCTGCAGATGTGCACAAATAATTACTTTGGGTACAGTTAATTATCACTGGGCAAAAAGACACATGCCGAAGCATTAGATCTGAAATGGTCATTACTACCACTGCTAATAATGCGGCAATCCTTGGAATTGCTACTCAGTACCACCAATAAGCCCAGTTGCATTATCCCCAGCTGTTGAAGAGAGCAATCTATCTAATTTCCTGGAACAAAATATGGCAAGCAGGGGATGTGCTAACTCTTAAATTTCAGCATCCCTATTATTCCAAGTTTCTACCTACCAATTCTAACAGCTGATTGGTATTGTGAGGAACAACATGTCTCTAAATGCTAATGGGCCCATGCTTGTAATATAAAATGCAGATACAGTATGTCCTTTTTGGTATATATAAAATACAACAACCTGGGATGTTCAAAGATCTTCATACCATCACACAAAGAATGAGTTGTAATACATTATATAGTGCATTCATTAGTACAATCTTGTGTTCTATGTAAAACCATATTTTCTTATTATTTTGCTGAGAAACCATTTCAGGATTCCTGTACAGGTGTTGCTCTGGTTCATTTGACATCGTGAGTTTTAATAAGAGATCATAGGGAATGAAAGATTATGCACAATGCTGGCAAGTTGTTTGCTTCTACTGTGCAATTTCCTGGGAAGCAAATTAAATGTTTGTTTTAAAATGTAAAAGGCACTGTATCTTTTTTATTGTTGCTGTTGTTCTATTCATTGTTGTCAATTAGGTGTGATGAACAGGCCAAAGAGAAAATAATTTAATCATCATCAATCTATCTTGGGCAACTACTTTTGTTGATACTTCCTTCATGGAGAAGTTGAAATACAGAATTGGAGATATAGCTTTGTGGTAATTGCTGTCACATTGACTGGGAACTATTACTTTTGCCCAACAGTAGAAGTGGCTGAAAGAAGACCAACTCAGACAGCTGGAAATTGAGAGGCTGAAATTTTAGTCCTATTATCTTATTATTTGCTTGTAAGACTGTGTTGACCATGGAAAGCAAGGTCTGGCTGTGCTACTGGTGTCATCCCAGGTAGTGGGTGGTGCTGTGGTCTAAGGCTCTTGGGCTTCCTGATCAGAAGGTTGGTGGTTTGAAGCCGCATGACGGGGTGAGCTCCTGTTGCTCTGTCCCAGCTTCAGCCCAACCTAGCAGTTTGAAAGGACACCAGTGCAAGTAGATGAATAGGTGGTACCTATTTCTGTATGCTCTAGCTTCTGTCATGGTGTTTTGTTGCACCAGAAGCGATTTAGTCTTGCTGGCCACATGGCTCGGAAAGCTGTCTGTTGACAAACACTGGCTCCCTCAGCCTGAAGTGAGATGAGTGGCGTACCCCATAGTCACCTTTGACTGTACTTAACCATTCAGGGATCCTTTACCTTTACAGGTGTCATCTCTGACATCTACCGGTATGTATCTAGCATGTGCATCTTCAGTTGAGTGCTTAGGTCAGGCATCCCCAAACTGCGGCCCTCCAGATGTTTTGGCCTACAACTCCCATGATCCCTAGCTAACAGGACCAGTGTCGGGGAAGATGGGAATTGTAGTCCAAAACATCTGGAGGGCCGAAGTTTGGGGATGCCTGGCTTAGGTGTTCATGCAGTCATCTGTGCTAGACACACAGACACTAACTGGGCAGGACAAGGAGCCCTGCTGTCCATGTGGTAGCCCATATGCAAGGTTCATGTGAATGCATCTTTCTTTACAGAACACAAACCTGAGATGCTGGCAAACAGATCTTGGAAACCTAAGCATGACTGACTACACCCCTACTGCTAGGTAATAAATGTATAGGAGGCAGTTGCAAGGCAGCCTAGGTCAATGGTGGCTACTGTTGCCTCCCATAGTTCTTATAATGTCTTAAAATCAAAGCTTAAAACCAAACCCTGAGGCCTCTTAAGAAGTCCCCACTTGAGTTTCTTGCCTGATCCTACCTTGCCCATCTGTACAAGACCTTCTGCCTGGTGAAGAGTGCCAGTAGGTCGTATTTTCCACCTTGTGTTTAAAGCTCAATTTTGTCTTGCTTCTTTCCCATACTCTGTGCATTAGTATAGAGACAACTGAAACCACAAGTCATTCCCTCCAGCTATTTCCTTCTTATGGTTGCCTGCCCTTTAGCAGGTTTCTGTAGCACAACTTCAGTTTCCTGTGCATCAATGAAGCTGTTACCCCCAATACCAGGTGTTCCATTGTCCTTTGTAATATTGTCTCCCTTCCCATTAGGAGCTCTCTCAGGTTTGCAAGTCTCTGTACCCTCCACAGCCACCTCGGTGTATTCTGAGATCTGTGACTGCTGTCCTTGCACCTTTGGGCCGGAATCAGTATCCAAGGTGAGGGGTTGGAATCAACCTTACAGCTCCAGTGACACAACATGGCTCCTGACAGTTATGCTTCTGTGTTTCACCTTCCTCCAGGGGTTCATCTTCTGCAATGGACAATCTTCCTCCTCCACTCTGCCCTCTCAAGAAGTTCCTCATGTTGTCTAGTACCTCAAAGTGTAGATAGGCTTCCTGAGAAAAGACAAACCAGGGGCTAAGGGGATTCTCTCCCCCCCTTACACAAATCAGCAGCCCACTGTAAGCCCTAACCCATGAGATTACTATCATGTGGAGTGGGGGGGAGTACTGCTCCACCATCATTTCCCCTGCTGGACACCCCGTACTTCACCGTCCACACATTTGGGAGATGGTGTGCTCTGCTCTAAAAACACTGTGACCCTGAATTTCCCCTGCCATGTAGAAAACCAGTTGTAATTTGGCTTACAGCAATGAGCTGGGTAGTGATGAGAGCCTCTCACTTGGCAACACCTACCACCCATATATAGGAACAAGACATTACAAGGCATCGCAATTCGTCCCCCTAGCTCACTTTAATTGATTATTCGGTAAACATTGTTTTCTTCATTACCTGTGTATTGTTGAGAACATATAGAACCTTTCTGGATCAAACCAAAGATCCACCAACATCCTGTTTTCGAGTGATCAGCCCAATGCTTTCAGTAAACCCACAGGTAAGGCATTCAGGTCATCCCTAGCTGTTTACCTCCTCAGCAGCTTATACTGAGAGATATAGTGCTTTCAAATATAGATTGTCAACTGAACTGTCATTGATAGACCTATTAGTTATAAAAGCATGTGGCAATAGCAGTGAATTTCATAACTGAATGATATGTTGTATGGAGAAATGCTTCTTTATCTGTACCGGACAGTACTTTTATGTACTGTCCATCAATAAAATTGAGTGACCTGGACTTCTACTTTTGCCAGAGAGGAGAAAATGCACCTGTGTCCACTTTTTTGCTAATAATGCATAATGTTATAAGGGTCTGTCATTTCCCTGTCATTATTTTTCTCTAACTAAGAAGTACTGAATATTTTACCATTTCCTTTCAGAGAAATTGCTCAAATACCTTGATAATTACCCTTTTCTGAATCTCTTTCTCTTATTTTAACTCTACAATATCCCTTCTAAGATGTAGATACCAGAGATATACCCAATATTCCAAATACATCCATACCATAGATTTGTGTGCTGTGTTTTTACTCCTCTAATAATTTCAGATGTGCAATTCACCCACCAAATAACCACAACCGACTACCTCCAGATGGGTAACAATCAGACTAACAATCTCAGACTAACAATCATTGGTTTTCCACATGTAGTTTCCACATGTAGTCTCCACAATATTTTGGATATTGCACCTTTTGACTATCAGTGATGCAGCTTCCACGTGTCAGGGAAGTCTAGTTTACCTGTGTGGCCATTTGAAGCGCACTTTCAACATAATCTTTGCAGCTGGTGCCATGTTATCATCTGGTTAATTTTCTTAATCAGCATTTTAATTAGCAGCAAAATGCTTTTCTAGCTATAATTCTTTTTTAAAAAAAGAAGTGAATGAAACTGTGTTTATAGTGCTATAACACATTTTAATGTTTAAAATGATTTCCCCCCCCCCAAAAAAAAACCACCCTGGTTTTTAAAAATTACTATTTTAGTGCTGCTATTTTGTAGAAAGCTGGTCTGCCTATGTGCTTGTCATCCACCCCAGTGAGTGCAGCTTGACAGAAAATATACTGGGTGTGGTTCTTTTCCTCCATTCAATCTGACACCACCACTGACCAGTTAATTTAGAGCAGGGTCCCCCAAACTAAGGCCCGGGGGCCGGATGCGGCCCAATCGCCTTCCAAATCCGGCCCGCGGACGGTCCGGGAATCAGCATGTTTTTACATAAGTAGAATGTGTCCTTTTATTTAAAATGCATCTCTAGGTTATTTGTGGGGCCTGCCTGGTGTTTTTACATGAGTAGAATGTGTCCTTTTATTTAAAATGCATCTCTGGGTTATTTGTGGGGCATAGGAATTCGTTCATATATTTTTTTCAAAATATAGTCTAGCCCACCACAAGGTCTGAGGGACAGTGGACCGGCCCCCTGCTGAAAAAGTTTGCTGACCCCTGATTTAGAGGATTAAAATGCAGAAATGTACAAGATCCATAATAATAAAAACAAACTGAGTATGGCTATGAACTGGATTCGGCTGAATACTGAACTGAATCGGGCAGATCTGAGGCTTGTCCAAATCAGGTTGAGACAGCCTCAAATTGTTCCTGGTTGGGTCAATCCACCTGGATCAATCCAGGGCTGTCAAATGGCAGGATGGTGGGTGGCAGGGGGAGGAGAAGGAGAGGTAGCCAGCCTCTGAAAAGAGCAGTGTGGTGCTGTTTGCAAGAGGGTTTTATCATCAGATGGAAGAGAAACAAAAGAAACCTGATCTTGCCAGTGTTAGCTGACTTTGAATGCCAACATCTGAATCACCCCTTGAATGTGCAAAAGAAAGGTGTGGTGAAAGTGGTCACTGTGAAATGTGAAGCAAATCAGAGGTCAAGGTGACTTGAAGACATCTTTCCTAATCTACTCTGTCATGTAAACACTCAAGAACCCACTCGGTCTTTTGAAGGATGGTTTATTTCATTTTATATCATAAGCTGCAAAAATTAACTGAGCTCAACAATCTTGGTTCTTAAAAGCCTTTTCAGCACTGGAAGAGAAAAGAGAAATGGATGTTTTAAAAATCTCTTGAATATCATCTTTTTCTCACATTGTCAGCTAGCAAAATGTCAGCTGAAAGTAAAGTCTAAATGTGGAATCAAGGCTTTCAGACTCTCTGTATCTGATTTCAGTCACGTGCTCTCTTAGTGTGCCAGCACATCATTTTGTGTAAATGGACAAGGGTCTGGTCTGTACTCAAACTGAAGGCTGCCAAGAATAAACAGATGCTGTAGGATGCAGACATGTTTTTTTTCCACTCTGACTCAGTGTGATATCAATGCCTGGCATGATACTAGTAGGCACCAATATATTTATAGATCCAATATATTTATTTCCAGTGCAGAGTTTGGTGTGATCCTCTTTGCACATGTAAAAGCTTCTTTATTGACTACAGTGTCCAGGATAGCTCTCTCCTGTATAATGGGGGTGCAAACTGCCCCCCCCTAAATTACTGAGCTACTGGATCCAGATGAATGACTGGTCAGTTTGGTGTAGTGCTTGGAGTGGGATGCTGGGGAAACCAAGGTTCAAATCTCCACTCTGTCATGAAGATCACTAGATGCCTCAGCCTAACATTCTTCACAGAAAAAGGCTTTTTGTAAGGATAAAGTAGGAGATAACCATGTACAGCACCTTGAGGTCTTTCAAGACAATAATAAATAGCAATTAAATGATTGTGTGCCCCGAACTGGGAATATAGCCCCTGCTAACAGGTCACATGTAACTGACATAAATTTTACATAATTATCATCAACACTAGAGGCGCCAAACTGTTTTGGTACATTACAACCCCCACCCCACCCACCCACCCACCCCAAAAGTATCCTAGAAATATTTTATGTGTGTACTACCATGAAAATAGGTAGGATGTATGTTTATTGTGAGGCTTTGATTCTACAGAGACAAGAAACAAAGAACAAATATGCATGTGTGTGGATTAAAAAACAAAACCAAACAAACAGTGGCATGTAATGTGGTCTTAGTTGATTGAAAGGGAACAGAATGCTCATCCTCAATAGATAGGATTTATAGGAATTTGGCTAATGGGATTTCCTCCTGCAGATGGAATTGTATCTTGCTGCTGTGCCTTCTACAAAATATTACCATATGTACTGCTTTCAGTAGTGAGATCATTGAGTGAGTGAGTGAGTGAGTGAGTGAGTGAGTGAATGAATGAATAAGAATTGATTGGATTATAGGTACAAAAATCATTTAAATTCTGACTCTGTTGGCCAGTGTTATCTTAAGTGAGGAAAGCCAGTCCACGTTATTGGCTCCATTGGTTAGAGTATTGTCAAAGTTAAAAGAGAGGAGCTTCAAAAGTATTTTTGCTGAGTACCTGCTTTATCAAATGTCCTTAAATGTTAGGAAAAGTTATAAGCTTAGCTCTTCTTTTGTACTATTTAGCAGTGTGAAGTGGTACATTCGGATAAAGGTGTCGTGGTACCTACCCTTTGGAATTCCCTCCCCTTGAATATTACATGGACTGTTGTCTTTTCAGCGCCTATTGAATATCTTCCTCTTCCAGCAATCCTTTCCCTACCCTGTTTCTCATATTTTAAGACATACCCATAAAATAAGCCATAGCAGGATTTTTAAGCAGTCAAGGAATATAAGCCATACCCCGAAAATAAGACATAGTGATGGGTGCAGCAGCAATGCCGGCCGCGGCAGGAGGAGGAGGAAAAAAATAAGACATCCCTTGAAAATAAGCCATAGTGGTTTTTTTTGAGGAAAAAATAAATATAAGACATGTCTTATAATATGAGAAACACGGTATCTGTATTGGAAATGTTTTAAAGTTGTTTTATTGCTTTATCATTTGCACACTGTCCTGAACTCCTTTGGAAAGAAAGGTGATATATAAAATCGTGTGTGTGTGTGTACACGGAGGGAGGGAGAGTCCCATAACAAAGTGAAAATTTATCGATCATTTTCTGATAAAATTTCTGAGATAGTTATTCACACACACACACACACACACACACACACACACACACACACACTCCTAGAAAAAGGTGACTGCAGAATTCTCTCTGAATATAATGTCTCCTATGTTTTCATGGCAGTGTGAGGAGACAATGTATTATTTAGCATTGCTGAAGATAAAGGTAGCCTAGAGTATATGGGTTAGACCTAGGAATGAGTTAAGTTTTGTCCTATGGTAAATGAAACATGAGGTGAAACTGTATTTGATTAGACCTCAGAACTCTGCGAAGGTTATATTGTATGAAGGCCTGAATGCTAGCAGAAGCCGTGGTTACGGTTGCTAAGGAAGGAAACACCTTTGGCAGCTAGTAGTACTGAAAGTGAATGTCCCTGGTATTTATACTGATCAGGGGCATTAGAAAAGGTTTAATCTGATTGGTGTTCTGAGAATCGCTTTTAAAACTCCCATTGATCCTTGAATAAAGGTCAGTAGAAGGGAGAACTGCAAGGTGGCCAGAAGCAGTGGTCAGTAAAGATTAGAAAACTAGAATAAGTTATTTTAAGAGCCTTTTGGGACTGGGGTCATGGAGAGAAGGGCCTGGGGATGGAAGACAGAAAGTTAAAGAAAACAGGTAGAGAGAGGTAACAGAAAGCATAGTGTTCAAAAGCACAAGGCTAGGACAGAGAAGACCCAGGCCTGAAGAACATCTAGAAGAGGAAGAACCAGGAGACAGCAGCTATTAATAAAGAATTCCAGAAGAGATGGAAAGTGTTAATGATCTTTATTAAATAAATCAGTTTCCAATTACTGTATTTCCAAACTTAGGATGCTGTTATTTATTCTAACTGTGGCTGGTTAACATGTGGTTGGTTTGAGCATGTTTTGTCTTAACTAATCACCTTTAGTCTAAAGCACAGTTTCTTGAATGTAATAGGAAACTGTGAAGCTTTCAATCTTTTCCTCTTGTGTCTGAAAGGGGGGGGGGAGAGAAACAAGAAAATCTAAGGATTGAACTCATAATAATGTTTGTTGCATCTAAGCTAGGCTACTTTAGAATGACTTCTCTAAAGAATCAACCTGTTTTTTCCAAATTAATTTTAGAATTTTTCACCAATTCTAAGAATTTTGAGAGCAATTTCAAGTTTGGCTTTTTAAAAATGCTCTCAATTAAGTTATCATCTGAATTTCATTAGCCCACACTAGCCAAAATTGTTTTGAATTTTCAACGGTAATCTAATTTCACTTCTTTATTTATAACCATTATTTATGGCCAATAAAAGATTTTCCATGCAAGGATAGAAGATATTTATAATTAGCATGCTGAATGAAGCATCAGCTATAAATAAATTATACACTACCTCTCTCTGTCGGGGGAGGGGGGTGCCCTATTACAATGGCGTGTTTCCCAACAACTGTCTAAAAGTCTAGAGCAAGAAAATTCTAGCTTTAGATGTCCTGGTTTCAATAGCCAGAAAAGCACATGCTCCAGTGGAAAAAAGGACCTCACCTTTCGGGAGGTGCAGTAGTTCACTGGTGGAGCGCAGACTTTGCATCTGAGACTAATATACATAGAGTTTAAGGTTCAATCTCTAGGTCAGCAATTAAAATACAAAACAAACCCAGAAAGAAAATTTGGGGAAGAGTCCTTGCCCAAGAGCTTGGGAAATCATTGCCACTCGCAAGAGTCGCAAGGGAACAGTTTAGAACATAAGAATAGCCTGCTGGGTCAGGCCAATGGCGCCCATCTGGCATCCTGTTCTCACAGTGGCCAACCGGATGCCAGATGTGAAACCTGCAAGAAGGATTCAAGCATAAGAGCTCTCTTCCCTCTTGTGGTTGCCAGCAACTGCTATCCAGAAGCATTATTGCCCCCAACTGTGGTGGCAGAACAGAATCATCATGGTTGGTAGTCATCGATAACCCTCCATGAATTTGTGCAATGCTCTTTTGGTGACCATTTCTGCCTCCGGTGTTCATAGATCCATAGTTTAACTATCTGTTGATCCAGTAGCTTCATGCAACTTTCATATAAGGGACGGGGGGGGGGGAGCCCTTGGTAAACTTTTATTGTTATAGCATAGTTTAGAATGCACCATATGAACAAAAAAAATTTAAAAAAAAAATCTACCGTGAGCTTCACTTATAGAAAAAAAAACCTAAGCATAATTTAATATAGTGCAGAAAGTGAGTTCATTCATAATCTTAATAAAGATCTCTGTGTAATGAATAGGAAATGAATTATTTATTTGCCCACAGCCCCACTTTCCTTCCTGTCCCTGGTTACCCATATGCTTCCTGTGCTTCATTCCACTTCTCTCTAGAAAATTAAAACTAACATATTTATTGTTTTATTGTTTGTTTGTTTGTTCGTTCATTCATTCATTTTATTGTTTTATTATTATTATTTATTGTTGTATTAAATTTGTATACCGCCCTTCATCTGAAGATCACAGGGTGGTTCACAACATAAAAATACAAAATGAGAACACAAAAACATCATAAAACAAAAGCAAAAACAAACCATTAACCCTAATGCTATTTTATTTATTAAATTGCTCATCAGTTAAATGGGCTATAGTAAATATAGCCCCCCACCACCACAGTCCAAAAATTCCCAAGTCACCAGTGCCTGTGAGTTATAAGTTATAACCTTTGTGAAATAACATCAACTCTTTGTTACTGTCTGAATGTTTTAACAATTGAAATGCAGATACCAAGAAAATATTTTTATGTATTCTAAATTTATGGGGCCTTCAAAGTCAGTCTTCCTTTTATTGTCTCTTTTCAGTTCAGAAATGACTTGAACCGACAACAAAAAAGGAGCTGACAGCAGTTTTTTTTAGATAGCCACTTTATAGCTACACACTTTGCAACTATATGATAGGGCAACCTATGTTGCTTTGAATACAAAATTAGCTTGTTGATATGTGCAGCTACAGACTGAGGAGCAGATGCAGTAAGTCTAATTCTAACTTATTTACATAAAATCTCTAAAAGGACATGTTATTCCATGGTGCCATATCTATAGCATCTAATAAATTTTCCATCTTGTTCCATTAAGCCAATCTTATTGTCTCTGCTAATTTGATTTTTAAGAGGAAAATGACATCATTGCTCACCCAGAAAGTAGCTGATTGCCAAGATACAGATTTTAGGCCGTAGAGTTGTGCTAATCTTATGTGGGGAAGTGGAATGAAAGGGGTAGGGGCATTTTCATCTCCATGAAGATTACCATGCTTCAATTGCTTCATGCTTTCCCTTGTAAGATTCACATGAGACTAATTCTGCTCACTGTAACAAAGTTGTCTGAGAATATTAAGCACTCCTACAGAGCACCCCTCTGCCTCACTAGATATCATGACTCTTTGGGGTGTATTATCCCTGATCTCTGACAAGTAAAGATATACAGGCCAAATCAGCCTGTAGTGAAGCAGGTTCTGTGGTGGTTTGACACTGGCGTGTTGTTTGCTGAATGGTGAACAACTATGTGGCTGAGTGGAGGGACTCTTAATGAAAATCTGCATTGTGATGGCAAAAGAACTCATGTAGAGGGCTGAATAAGGGAATCAGAAAATTTTATGAAAAGGAATTGGGTTTCCCAGCCATTTCTACATATGTAATATTTAATTTCTATTATTATTTATTTAGCTTTCATCGAAGCTTTATTAGACTTCAAGCTGCAATAGATTTGTCTTCCAAGAAACTGTTCTAATCTTAAACATTTCCCGAAGCCGTAGGCTTGAAAAATAAACGAGGATTAATTTGGTTTACATAATTTAACTACTCTATTCCGAACTTAAAAATGGAATGTGTAATGCTGGTGGTCGACAAAAGAGGTTTAAAGACTGTCTCAAGGCAATTTTTTAAAAATGTAGTATATACATCAACAATTGGGAAACACTTGCCTGCGAGCGCTCCAGTTGGAGAACAGCCTTTACCACTTAAACTCAGGACACAAGGGAGAAATGCACTAAGAGGAAGGCATGCTTGGCAAATTCGCACCGTGATCAACTCCCGCCTGGAAACCAATGTCCCCACTGTGGAAGGACATGTGGACCCAGAATTGGCCTCCACAGTCACTTACGGACTCATTGTTAAAACCATGTTTATAGAAGACCACCTTACTCGGCTATGAGTGGTTACCAGACAAGAATAAGACATAATTGGCTTTAAACAGCTGGTATAATAGACACTGAGTTGTGATAATCTGGATGCTTTTGGCTATTTAAAATGGACTTGCAATCCGAAACATGTAAGAAGTAAGACGCGGGTGGCGCTGTGGTGTAAACCACTGAGCCTTGGGCTTGCCGATCGGAAGGTTGGCAGTTTGAATCCCCATGACGGGGTGAACTCCCGTTGTTTGGTCCCAGCTCCTGCCAACCTAGCAGTTCGAAAGCATGTCAAAGTGCAAGTAGATAAGCGGGAAGGTAAGTGGCATTTCTGTGCACTGCTCTGGTTTCACCAGAAGAGGCTTAGTCATGCTGGCCACATAACCCGGATAAACTGTCTGCGGAAAACGTCAGCTCCCTTGGCCAGTAAAGTGAAATGAGCGCCGCAACCCCAGAGTCGTTTGCGACTGGACTTAACTGCCAGGGGTCCTTTACCTTTACCTTTTTATAATAGACACTGAGTTGTAATAATCTGGCTGCTTTTGACTATTTAAAACAGACTTGCAATCCTATACATGTTTCCTCAGAAGTAAGCCCCATTAAGTTCACTTAAGTGCTACTGTACTCATGTCCCACTTGTGGGCTTGCCATACATATCTGGTTGGTCGCTTGTATGCTAGACTATATGGGTCTTTGGTCTGATCTAGGAAGGTTTTATGTACTTAAACATGCCTAGAATTCTACATCTGTGCCTTTGTAAACGGGATCGTTTTTGCAGGTCAGTGTGGGTTAAGAACAGTGCTGGTACATTGTTGCCATGCACAATTTCCACCATGGGGGCAATTGTGTGAAAACCCGTTGAAGTTCAGTATTTGTTATGTGAACTTGCATTGTGAGTTAGGGGTGTGTGCTTTGGTATTCTTCCACCAATCTGATCAGATTTATTCATTCTACCAATCAGATTTGTAGTAGGGAATCTTGGGTATAAGGGGGAAAGTGATGTATTTACTTCAACATTACGTACCTTCTAGATATCTACTGCAATATCTATCTACAATATTTTTTATTAAAAAAAAGTTGTGTGTTTGTCTACCCACATTCTTCATGTAAGCTATTGAAACTAGCTGTTTCTTTAAAAAATCATGTGGCTATTAATATTCTTTAGGCAGTAAAGGGGGTGGTTGTTGTTTTAAATTAGCCTCACTAACCTGTCACTCACCAGATATTTTAGCTGTGTCTGGTATCATTTGAGAGATAAGATGCTACTAACAGAACCACAAAAACTACTTCCTTCTTCAAGTGCATAAATAACAGTTAGGGGCAAGCAATCACCTGCAGGTATAGAAAATCTATTAGGTTTGAATTGAGTGCTCTTGTCTCATTAGTGAGCTATTCATTAGGATTCACAGATATGAATGTAATTTTGCCTTGGATATCGTGTTGATAATGAAGTATGAGTAAGGACATGAATAATGTGCCCCAATACTGTATTTCAGGACTCTTTTCCAAGGAAAGTTTGAATGAAGTGATGGTGTGATTGGATAGGAACTAGTAAGTATTTAACTAAAGTACAAATGATAGAAGATAACTGTGGGGAGCGGGGGAGAAGGGGGAGACATGCCATTCCTCCCTCCCCGGAAAACCATTCTGGTTTAAGAAAAGCTGCAAGCTTTAATAATCAGTGAAAGAGAGAACACGAATGCCAGGATTTGGAAGAGATTTGCAGATGCACTGCTCTCTGAGGCAGAAAGAAGGCTCATTAAATGCAGGATGCTGCTGTGTCTCATTGTGTGTTTGCACTAAGGTATAGGTTTGCCAGACTGACGTATCAGATAAAGTCAGAGTGGTTGCCACACCAGCAGTGTAGCAGCTGCATAATAAATGATGGAGAGAATCATGTTAGGCATGCCCACCTAACCTAACTTGAATCATGCGAAAGGGGAGCTATTGGAATTCAAATAGACTTTCTAGTTCCCAGCAGTCGGCAGCAATAGAATGCTTTCAGGAAGATGACAGATGCAGGGGAAAGATGCTGTTTTGCACTATCTTGATTTGTTACCGCAGCCAACTTATTGGCATGATGGAGTGACGAGAAAAGCAGCTGGCATGGAAGGTAGGATGATCAAAGCCTTTGCATTGTTGTGAATGTCATTAGAAACTGACCATGACAAAGCATATGTTAGAATGAGCCTCTGTTGATAATGGCAGAGGATTTGTTGCTCAGGTCTTGAAACTCTCTGAAAACAGTGTTGCTTCTGCAAAATGGATTTTTGAATTGCATTTATGCTTCCATTACGTCTTTTGTGCTTGCTTCTCACCTCAGGGAGCCACTTGCATGAAAGATATTGTTATGATAGGGTAAGGTTAGAGAACAAAGTGTTTTCGAAGTCTGGGGAAGCCCAGGTAAGGGGAAAGAAACAACCCAGAAACCTCAAACGTTTCATATGGTTTAGTTGCATGGTCTTTGACTTCGAAATGCTGGCATATACATTGGGCTCGAGGAAATGAAGCTGCATATTTTGAACATTCTGAAATAGCAAATAGTATTGCAGATTCTGTTTTTGTAGTTTGCTTTGCCAGCAGGGTATCATCCTCCCCTTTTTAGTTCTTGCTGTGTGTTCACTTGTGTATTATTCTTATAAAAAAGGAAAATCATGTATATCTGCTGCAGGGTCTTTCAACAACTCTAGCATCTGTTTCAGCTGCTGAACTGTATTCACGTTTTGCCAACTTGATGTCTGCCCAGCTGGGTCTATCATTTCTCGCATGATTACTGTTCTTAATTTCTCTGTATCAGCTTGTTTCAGATATAATTTTGAAAACTGCTAATGAGAAATGACGGCAAATGTGAAATCATTTGAAATGGAATATATGGGTGTTTTTCATTGTTGTTGTTTTTTAACACAGAGGATATTCCAAATAATTATCTTCCAGTCTGTAATGTTCATTATTCAGTTGCTGAGGTGTTGTTTTGTTAGTATAGGTGAGCAATAAGCCAAAGTTACAGGTGACTTTGTTACAAAGTTTTGAGTTTATGTGAAAAAACAGTCTCTCAGCTCCATGTATCGTTTCCCTTCACCCCTCTTCCCTCGTTCCTAGTGAGCAATATTATAGCAACATACATGATTCATCCTGCTCACCTGTACAAGGTTGAGTCTTGCTGTTTATACCTTATTGGGAAAGAATGATTAATTAATTGGCAGTTTCCTGCTTTATGGAAATAATGTTTGCTCACATTTAAAAGTAAGCTTATTAAAAAGTGAGCTGAAATAAACTCTGTACCAATAAGAATACCTAAGTTAGATAAAATGTATATGTGAGTTTGTTAGATGTTTGCAATCTGATATCAGCTAACACCTCAGTACTTTCATTTAAATATCTTATCATATCTGTATGTTCATGCTAACATCAAGTTCAGTGATTGGCTGCAAACATGATTGATGTTTTAAGTGGCATCTGAATATACGTTTGTATAGATAAAGGGAGCAGCCTGATATTAAAGTGGTGTTATTCTAAAACCATGCAAAAATTAGTAACTTGGTATTTGCCAGGTACAAATTATTAAGACAAACTTGGTATTAGCCATTTTGATCATTTCAGCTTATTTCCTTGAATTTAAAAAATGTGAAGTAAAGTGCACAGAAAAAATATAAAGGTTGTTAATTTTCAGTATACAAACTTGTTCAGCGATTGAACTAATAATATCCTAATACAATTCAAATGCTCTCTAGGCAGGCTTGAATATCTCTAAGGATGCAGCAGGTGTATTCTCTTTTCTTGCACCTATTTTCCAAATTCATAGCATTTTCTTTCAAGTTGCTAAAGTGCATGCTTCTGATTTTGCTTTTGTGAAGATAATAGAAGGCTGTCGCCATCTAATTGAAAATAGTGATTTTATAGTTTGCTTACATTTTGTCAAAAGTGTGTGAACTTTGGACTGCATTAAGACAACACTAGGTGGAGCTAGCAGTTGATTATATGCAGAATGCAACATCAAAGGCTTTGGTTAAGCTGCCTAATGTGCAAGCTGATTTCTATAAAAATAATGGTAATAATTTTTCAAAAACCCTTTCAAGCTTGAAGTCAAACCTTCAAGTCATAAAATGCTAAAGTTGCTGGAGTTTGAAGGAAATAGACATCAGCTATTCCAGACACTGTCCTGCTGAATGAGTGCCATGCGAGGAATTGCTGCAAACATGTGCACAGGTAGAAGGATTAGAGGAAGCAAATGGAAATGAAGGCATAAAATAAGCAGCTTTTTATTCTAGTATACAATTTATCTCATTTGTATCCTCTGTGGTTTCAAGGAACAATAATGTATCCCTCCCTATTTTCACAATATTGGGTTACATAAATATTTTGGACTTTCTCTGAAATATTTTGTTGAAATGAAAAACTTTGATTAAATGAATTGAATTTTTTTTTGGGGGGGGGGGAATTATTACTGGCATTTTATAATGCACAAGGAAACGTAGGCCAGAACTGCATGCAAAAGTAACATCCATGGAATGGAAAGGGAGAAACAGATTATCATCTATGGTCTCCCTGTGTTTCACAACATTTGGAGAGTGTTGATTAATCAAGAGGCCTGGTTAGTAGTCTAGTACTACCCTGGCTCCAAACCTTGAGAAAAATAACATCCCGGTAGAATCACTAGTTGAAAATAGGTTGGGATGTTATGTTGCCTCTGACTTGGGCTTGTATTGGCTCTGGATTCATTCACAAACAACTGGCCAGTACTATCTAAGCCATGATTTTTACTGCTCTTTATTAACCAACCTGTAGAGTCCCAGCAAAAAGAGCTGTAGAATTCCAACAGGAGGAGGAAGAGCAGAACAAGGAAGAAGTACAAACACAGCTAAGCCTCTGTGACAGGAGGAAAAGTAAATCTGCTTTGCCAGCTGGCGGGGAGGAGTTGCGGTGGATCACGTGACCGCCCCCTCCCCTCCGGGGGGCATGGACATTGTTCCATGCCGCCCGAGGGGGATCCCGGCCACGTCATCATCGGCCAGCCAATTGGATGGCTGGGGGAGTGTGGCCAGGCCCCGTTTAAGCTGCCGCACGAGCTGAGAGGCTCCCTCTTGGCTCGCTCTCTTAATCTCCCCCTCTCCCCCCCCCATTTGCAGGTTTAGTTTTTTATTGGCCTTGCTATGGACCTCGGTTGGTCGCCGTTGAGGGGCCTGGTAGGAATTTTCCCACTTGGCAAATTGGCTCAGGCCATTTGGTTTTTGCCTACCGCGTAGCAATCGTCACAACTTTGTAAGGTTTTGCGGTTAGGCATTGGGTGACCTCCTGATGGGGGAGGGGAGGCCTTGCCATCATCTGCCCCTCCATGCGTAGGTGTATTCCGTTAAAGGAATCTGGGGGTGTGGATCTTGTCTGAAGCCCAGGGCGGGGCTAGGGCCATGCCACGTCCCTTCCGGGAACCCAGGGGTGAGCTCGAGTTGGTTTGCATTGACGGGGCTCCCCCTACCGGGGTTTACCCTTCCAGACTACCTGCACAACGGGCAGGAGTCAGATATAGACTGGTCTACTCAATGCCTAAGCCAATACTGCTCACATTCTGTAACCAATAAAGTTGTGGCCTAAATTTGCCCAATAACATTAACTTTATATCCTGTGTCCTAGTGTTTTATTCCTTCTTGAGGGAATGGTTGTGGGGTCTTGACACGCAATAGGGTGTATGAAAACTGCAAAGGCAAGGTAGCTGAACAAATAAAGTCCAATTATAACGATTAGATACAATTTATTATTCTGTATTATTTGTATAATGGTAGTGACTATACTGATAATTTTATTATGTCCCTATTTTTATAGTGCTACAACTCTGCAGAATTATTGAATAGTTAGGCTTATCTGATATAAGTGGCAAGGTAATATTTAAAAAATGTGAAAGCTGGTAAGCATCCAAAGTAAATCCTAAACAAAGGAAATGATATCGCAAGGTGCTGACAAAATGAGGATTTTGTTTTTTAAAACAAGAGCTCAGCAAGTTTCAGCCTGTTGTTGTTAAGGCCTTCCTCATGGTCAACATGAAAAAGAAGCCTTCAAAGCCTCTAACTGTATCACTTGTTTGCACTAACTGGCAACATTATACAATCAATGTATACAATTGACAGATATCTGCAGGTTTGCCACAGTGGGAGTTTGAAATGTCTCAGGGCACCAGGTTGAGGAAGGCTGCTGAATACAAAGACCAGACCCCCCCCCCAAATTCTTAACTTTGCTAAAGAAATTCAGTCCCAGACCCAGAACTGAAACTCTCTTAGCCCTTCTTTGGCCATGGTTATCCTTTCTCTCAGCAATGGATTTACTTTGAAGAAGTTAGTAATGATGGATGACCATCTTGTATCTCGATTCCCACCTCTTAAGGTTTGGTTAGGGAACTGTGGAAAATGTATTTCTTGAGCTTAAACTGTCTCCGAAGATCAAGAATGTTGGGGCTGTATTGGGACATAAGGAGTTGCCTTAAACGAAGTTAGAGCATTGGTCCATTTAGCTTGGTATTTTCAACACTTAACCTGCAATCGCTGCACACTAGGGTGATGACTTTTTACAACCTCATTTCCCTGTATCATAATTTGAGGAGCTTTCATTAAAGATTAGATAAAATCTTACTTTCAAAGAGATTTGATTAAAAAAAACCTCATGCACAACACGATTTTTAAAATTTTATTTATCAGTTTTTTGACCATTTTTGAAGTCACTGTAAGCAGATATAAAATTGAACCCAAGCTTTTACCTTGCGCAGGTGTGACATTTGTATACCCTATGTTGCTAAGAACACTCCCCATTGTGGAATGTGGTGTTGTGTCCAAATTTGATACGAAATATATATATAGAATTGTTAATACAATTTTATGAAATGGTAAAACGGCATACAAAAAAATTAAAAACGGTTTGTGTGTAACCTTTTTTAATATTTCAATGGAATATACCTCATTTTAGTCATTAATAGGCAAAAGTTCATCCATTTGTGCTACAGGAAATATTTTTTGAGGGAAATAATGAAAAAGTCACCACCCTACTGCTCACAGTTTTAAACTGGATCTTTCCAACCCTACCTTTAGCATGCTAAGAATGACTTCTACCACTGAGCTATGGTGCTTCCCCTAAAACTGACTATCCCTCTTCCCCTTTAGCAGAGGGGGTGCTGGAGCACGAGTTTGTGAGTGACTGATGTTCTTAAATGTAATTTTTAACACGTGTCAGGGATTAAGAGTAGAGGGACAAATAGAAGTGGTCAAGCACAGGTAGAGGAATTAGAAAAGAGACCTTAGCAGACAGGAAGCAAAACTGTGAACACATAAGCTATAACTGTAAGCAGCAATTCAACCCGGTTTTTGTTTTTTGCCCTATTTTGATTTAGAAGTGTGGAAATTGGTTTTGGGGGTAGAAAAGGGGAAAAACAGAGAAATCATATGTCATTTTTCGTGATATGTTAGCAGTTAATATATTAAAAGAGGCTCATAGGAGGGTATTCCACAGTTTGAAAACCACTACCCTACATTAGCACCTGACAGAAGTTAATGTGTCCTAATGATTGTACGGAACCAGGCTTAGATGTGATGGTGGTAGATCTCTTGTCTATTCTTTCTTGGCTGTTCCTGTTGCATAGAAGAAATCTTGGTTTTGTTTGTCAGGACGACCAGCCAAAGTATGTGTGAAAACATGACAAGCTGGTTAGAAATGATGGGCTACTTTGAAAAGTATACTGCTTACTCCCTGAAGGAGCACAATTATATTTGTCAGTTAACATTTACTGAGATGCATGCTAGCTCATGTGATGAATTTTCTTTCTTTCTTTTTTTTACAATAAAACCTATTTTAATTAGCTCATTTGAGTCCCTCTGTCTTAATGAGAAATCATTGAGGAGGGAAAATCATTTGAGAGAGGCAATTATGGACGAAACAGAGTTTGTGAAAGCCTTTTGAATGAGGGGGAGAGAGAGAGAGAGTAAAATCCAGTAAAAATTCTGAGAGAATAAATTTACCAGATTCTGAAAGACTCAAATGAATAGTACTGGGAATCCAAAAGAGGATGACCAAAAATGACTTGAGCCTTGAAATCAAAATGTACTGCCACAGAAGTGAAAGTATCCTGATTCACATTATTAAGACTTCAGTCATTAATATTTACATAAGATCTGGCTTTTCTTTACCCTCATAGTGTTGCAAACACTGTTCTTGATGTCTGAATTACTAGGATATTAAAATCCTGTTACTATTGTTGGGCAGTATAAGCAAACAAGTGCAAGTCAGTTCCAAAGTTACTTTTAGGGTAATAATCTTCAAACCTCGGACATCTGAGATAATTATTTCAAGCTTTTGGGCATCTGTACTTGCCATTATCTGCTGTATTAAGATACTCTTTAGAAGCACCTCCAGCTGTGTGAAAAGAATCACTTTTCCATGAGTTGATCTACATGAGGGGTTGCATCTGAATAGCACACAAGCCCTGTTCAGGTATCACCAGTGCTTTTTTTCTGGGTGTACTCAAGGGTTTGCACCATTCTTCTAGAAGAAAAGGACTGGGTATTATAAATAGGGACCATGCTCAATAGCCCACCTCCCACAATATAAATGCCAAGTAGCATCCACACATACAACATGAACATTTTCAAGGAGTGAGCCTTTGCATGCAAAGGCTTCCATGTGTCCTGGATTCTGTTGATAGATTGGGTTCCATGCCATGTTGTATCAAAGCCTTTTCATGTGACATGTATGTGCAAAAGCACTCTCTTTGCAGTTGTTTCTGCTAAACATGCAAACAGTATGGAGAAGGCAGGAGTGGAGGAAGGGGGCGTCTGCCCCGTGTGCCACTCTGGGAGGGGTGGCAAGATGGCCCCTGCCTCCCCCCAGCTGTAGAGCGGCCAAGGGCACGCATAGTCTGTACGGGCTGCCTCTCACATGGTGAACTGCCGTGTGTGCGCAGTGCATACAGGCTGCACCACCCCAGGTGCCGGAGAGGGTTCCTCCACCTCTGGGAGAAGGGCTAGTCAATGTTCATGATGTCAAAGGCAGGGCTACTAAGCCCACCCCAGTACTTATTATCATGTTTGCCTTAATCAAGAGTGCTGCAGTGCCTAAAGAGGGCTAGACACGTGGGCAGGTGTGTGTTGAATTGAATCCAGGGAATCAGTGGTGCCCCACTTTCCAGTTCCATGGGGGAAATCTCACATAATCAAGCTCACTCAAATTGTTGCATTATTCAGATGCTGCTCTAGCATCATGGGTTCAATTCATGGAACAGCAATGCTCCCACTATGGGTGGAAGGCTGGGGGGCCCTTATTAAAACTAAGAAGGCCCCCCTCCTGAGCATCGAGTTTTAGCCTAGTCATCACCTAATGACCCCACTTCCACAATGGGGCGTTTCCTCTCTAGCCCCTCAAATGGGCTCTGAGGGATTTGGGAGAATTCCCAGAACAATGTGCAGGGAAAGGGGGGACCATTCCATCTGTTTGTAATAGTGCCCTGTTGAATTCAAATGTGGAACCACCTCCCCACCTACATTCAGAAGTTTTAAAGTCCCATGACGGGGTTTTCAGTTAGAAGAGTTATAGGCAACATGAGACTCACCTCCTGTATCTGTTCAGCCTCTAAGCTGATTTAGAGAGTGTACAAATTTTTAGGGCAGTGTCTTGGCACCTGTGGCCTACTTCTGATTTAAGATATATTCTGAAATGCATCCTCTTAGGTTTCTGCCCTAGTTTCCTGAACCTCGTTAATTTTTCTTTAAAGAAAGTTTAGAAAATTGGGGGGGGGGCTTATTTCAATTCTATAGCTGACTGAAGAATAGGTATTTGAGGATAAATAGAGTGTGTTTAATTTTGCCACCCACCCAATTTAGATTTGAGACATCCTATCATGCTTGAATGATGTCTGGGAGAGAATGAGTCAAAAGATATTTATGGAAACATAACAGAGCCTTCCCCCATACAGCTGAAGGAATTCAGTTACTCCACACCCGCTGCAGGAATGAATTCTTAATGTCCACTAGAGACGTGTGTTCTTTCATGAGATGAGTGACATTTTTTTATATTTTTCAACATGACATTTAGCTGCTGTGAGTTATTAATCTTTCGTTTTTATCTTATTCACACACAGATATATATGCCATATATATATATATATATATATATATATATATATAATAGATAGATTAGAAATATGAAGTTTAAAAACACATAAATCTAATGGGTTATTTAAATAGCATCTGAATAGTAAATCTTTTTTCATACGATACCTTTCCAACATTCTATATATTTCTTAATAATTTGAAATATACTAGTGAAATGCATTTTAATTCTCTGATTTCATAGGACATTAGAAATAGATTATACATATGTGTATCAAAGTAATCTGCAAAATTACCTCTATCTGCCCCCTCCAAAAAAAACCTTTATATATACATGTATGTGATGTGGCCAGGCTTAATAACTGTTTGGTTCTTCATGGAATCAAAGAATACCTTGTAAGAATCTCATACTAATTCTTATTTTTGTACTAAGCAAACACATGGTAGCATGCAAATATCTATTTTTCATTTTCCTTCATTAAATAGTTCTCTGCTAAGATCATAGCTGCCAAGTTTTCCCTTTTCTCGCGAGGAAGCCTATTCAGCATAAGGGAAAATCCCTTAAAAAAGGGGATAACTTGGCAGCTATGGCTAAGATCTTTAATTCATGATAAACAATAACTAACAATAAATGTAATATTTGATTCTAAAAGGTTTGTAGAGCCAATTGTATAATCTAGAGAGCAATGCATCGTCCATTTTGTCCAATTAGTCTCCTATAGGCATTCTAGTCACATGTAGAAGCAATATGCAGACAGGCAGAGCAGGGAATGAGCATGCCAAACTCTGCCCTCCACTGCCCATCCAACACCACTCACAGAGAGTGATGGGTGTGGTGGCAGAGGGCAGAACATTGCATTCTCACCCCGGTTTGTGTGCTTCTTTCACATGAAAATCGAGTGCCTTAAGATGGCTATAGATTTCTCAAATTACATTGTAGCTCAATGTGTCGGCCCCTAATTTAATATTTACCAAATTCCTAAACAGGAAAAACAGAAGCAGATGAGGTCTCTCTGTATCACACAATTGCATGTTGTTACCAAAATAGATTATTCTACAGTGTCCAGCTATGTTTTCCAGCATGTCAAGTTAGTACAGTTAACACAACAGCACCATATTGGATATAACATGGTCACGCATGGACTTTGGTCTTTCAGATTTCAGCAGCACCCTGTGTGAGGCCAAAATTCAGTGCCCCCTGCCTTTCTGCTCAATTCACTACGTCAGGCATCCCCAAACTTCAACCCTCCAGATGTTTTGGACTACTATTCCCATCTTCCCCGACCACAGGTCCTGTTAGCTAGGGATCATGGGAGTTGTAGGCCAAAACATCTGGAGGGCCACAGTTTGGGGATGCCTGCACTATGTCATAGTTGCAATCCCCTGCAGCACCTCCTAGGCTCGGCATCCAGTGTGGCAGAAATGGTAACACTGCCCTAAATCCACTGCCCTAAATCTGCCTTTGTCTTGGCAATATAAAGCAAGGCAACAACTCTGCTTTTACTGCAGAATACCTAATGTACCTAATAAAGGTGGTCATTGAAGCATAATAGTTTTGATGTAGGCATTCCTGTTGGCCAGAGCCATTTTGTGGGGTTATATCAACCATTGTTTTTCAGGTTGTCACTTGTTTCTGGTTGTTGGAACACTTTCATTGTTGTTATATTACACAAACTCACACTATACTTCTGAAGTGCTACTGAGTTTCCAGCAGTGAAATTTCTCACATTCTATACTTCTAAGGGCAAAAGATGTGAAGGTATTATAGGTTCTATATTTGTCTTGTAATTATTCATTGAAGGGGGTGGGGGTGGGGGGGTAACACCTAGCTAGTAAACAATAAAGGTAAAAGTCAAGTATCTGCGGTAAATCAAAGAGGCATCTCTCTTTAGGTAAAAATAAAAGTATTTTTTCTTACGCACTCACAAAGAAAGACATCTTTTTTCTGTGTGTGTGTGTGTGTGTGTGTGTGTGTGTGATTTCAAATGAATCTCAGCTTGACTTTCCCATGGTGGATGCATTCAGCTTGGAGCTAAGAAAATGAAGATTGAAGCTTTCAAGAAGTCAGATCCTTGTAATCCTATTTGCATCAATTTAACAGTACAGGTCTGAAGTTTGATATTAAAATAAACATTGTTAACCTTGGGGAGTAACCAGTGTGGGATGTCACTGATTAAACCTTGCATCACAGCATCCTGGGAGAGGAAGGGAAAGATGAGGAAATCATATACTGTACATTTAAGAGATGTTGGATTCTTCTGTATAATAGTTTACTGGGGGGAAATATGCAAATTTTCACAAACCAGAGAGATCTTATAGGAAGTTAAAACCTAGCACTGAGGTCTTCCAGAACATAATTTGTTATTTGTGCTTATATATATAGCAGATGAGAAAGACTGAGGGAATGGTGAAAAGTATATCGGCCTGAACCTAAATATGGGCCTGAGGCTGTCTAGGAGCACATTTATATCCCTCAGAGCAACTCCAATGAAGGGTAAAAAAAATAATACCTGGCTTTTGAAACTTGAGCCCTGTGGCCACAAAACTAATACACTTCTCACTTTGGATGTGTATAGTGTATACTGCAGTCTTCGATAAAAGAGGATCTGAGATGGAAACATGTTTTTTTCCTTTTCTTTTAGTGGATAGTGACCTGTAGAGTGATGCAAAGGTGAAAAAAGGATTCTGTATAAAATTTGATCAGGGACAACTTGTTATACTGGTTCAATCTTCACAGCACTCTGATGTACAGGAGGCCTCTTCTACTAACTTTACTTATGATTAACTGGCATGAGAGAACCTGCAGTATGTTGCATTCTCCTTTTAAATCTGGTGGTGTTTTGAGCATCAGTACAAAGCCTTTTTCAATAAATTCCTTGAATGGGGTGCCAGTTCCTTGAATGACATGTCAATAGAACACTGTCCTTTTGCAATATTGTTCTAAACTATGTGTTGCTCTAGTCCTAGCAGAATCAGGCTACTACTGCCATTTTCTCTCTCTCCCCCTCCAAAACATATTCTTCTGGGCCACAATATTAATTTTTCAAAGCTTTCCTGGAGATCTGTCCACCTACAATTAATGTCAGTTCATTAACCACTTTGAGAAGCTTTAGTTTAAAATGGCAGGTCATGAAAAATGACTGGAAAACCTGGTAAAAGAGAAGAAAGATTGTCTTGGCCATATGAAGATCGGATAGAGACTGTGAAGCAGGAGTGCTGTGACTGTGTGGGAGCAGTGGGCAAAGAGGTAGTAGGCATGTTCAGGCATTCAGAGAAATTGTGTCCTCCCTCAAAGAGGACACGTGTTGCGGTGCAACCTGGAAACCGAACCGTGTTGTGGGTGGGTATGATTGGATAGCCACAACACCCTATTGGTAGGTCCCTTGATGCTGGGTTAATCAGGCCAATGGGACGCTAGCCAAACCGATCAAGGGACCTATATATGCCCATGCACCTGACTCAGAGCTTCCTCTTTTGGTCAGTGCATCGGAACACCTGCCCACCTCTCCCTACTTTTAGGGCTTTCGCACTTGTCCTTGCTATGCCATCGTGTCTCACTTGTCGTTGGGACAGGGGCACAGCAGGAATTTTCCCCACTTGGCTGATTGGCTGGTGCTACTTGGGCTTCACCTGCTGCGTAGCAAATCGTCACAACTTGTAAGGTTGCAGATAGGCTCTGGTTCAGGTGATAGGTATGGGAGAATACTCTCACCATCCCTATGTGAAGGGTACTCCATTAAAGGAATCCAGGGACTCAATGGTTTGGTCAACCCTGAGAGGGGTTTTGCCCATGCCTGAGTCCAGGGGGACATCTGGGTGGTGGACATAGCATGTCCCTGGCTTTCCGCCATTCCAGGTGTTCACCCTAGGTTGACCTATGCTGGTGCCCTGGGTCAGCGCTTCCTGCAACGGTGCAGGGAGCTAGTTGAAGCAGACCCTATGCGACCACTCACCTGATGTAATCAATAGTTGTGGCCTAAATTCTGCCCAAAACCAAATCAAAATTTGAGTCTTGTCTGAATTTATTTATACGGGAAGGTTTAAAGGTCTACTTTCTTACCCACCCTTCACCAAAGTCAAAACTACTTACAGCCAAGAGAAGAGAGTGAGTCCTAAAATACATAGTTCAGGTGTCTTAAGACCAAGGTAGAAAGGTTGATGGATGACCCAGTACTTCCCACTGGTCACAGAGGTGAGAACCATGAAGCGTTTTCTTAATCACCTCTCACAAAAACCAAGATCCATCTCCATACTTACAGGAAGTGCACTGTAGACTTCATAATGTATATAAACAGCAGGAGCAACCCCCTTAGCACCGAAATAATTCAATTGCTACTTAACACTTTCTGAAGAAGTAGGTTTTTAGTGCTTGCAAAATAAATGGCACAAACCCAAATAATAGACTGTTCCACATCTTGAATTATTCAAGGATTTCCTCTGCTTCAAAATAACCATTTTTAAATGTTCAGCTCCTTGCTATTTGATTTAACCTTAACTTGGGCCCCCTGGAGCCTGGTAAACTTGGAGAGCTTTGCTCCTTTTACTGCATTCTAAATTAACTGTAGCCACTCAGGAAAAAGACCTGAACATTATCATGTACAATTCAATAAAAGTGCCTATGGTTTGAAAATGTTGGGATGCATGTGGAACAGAATAACAAATCACACTGAAGAGAAATGTAATGCTATTAGTATTACTTGAATCAATAATAAGCTTCTGCCTGGAATGCAGTGTTTAGTTTTGCTCAGCTTGTCTTAAAAGACCTATTCCTGAATTATGAAAGATAAAAAGAGAGGCAAGAAGCATAAATGGCTAAAAACAGTTTTGAGAGTTTTGTATTGCAGGCGAAATGATCAAAAGGGGTTGACACAGGTGTATGTTATGTAAACAGAGAAATGGTCCTTAAAATGTTATTTTCTATATTTATAGTGATATTTCGCTCTTTTGCTTTACGCTGTCATCAATAGTCACTAGTGTTTAGGCACAATGAAAACAAAACTACACAGAGAGGGGTGGATCAAACTTGTGATCAGCAAGTTTCTGCTTAAGGGGTCAGGGATGTGATTTTTGCCAATTCCTATCTAGTGAGCACTGATCCTTAGCATGAATCTTACTTGTATATTCTATCGAAAAATATCGGCCAATGAAGCCTATTACGAAACAGTAGTATCATTCCAGAGATACTGTCCTTTTGAGGCTTTTGAAATGTCTTCTGTTGAAACTTTTGAAAGACTATTAGCCTACATGTTATGTTTGTATTGTTGTAAAAATATGTTCCAGCAGGTTAGCAGACCCCCCAGAACAGTGTGAGAGGTGGCCCTGGTGTATGTGTGCAAAAAGAGCTTCCCCGCCTTCAGCAGGTAGTCTCTACTGGATCCTGGTTCCTTCCACAAATGGAAGGAGGGCTTCCACTCACAACCAACCGACTTTCCTCCCTTTGCTTATTAATCTAAGGTTACATATGCTTTCACCTCTCTGTCCTTCATAAAGTAAAACCAACCACTTTCCCATACATTTATGGGATTCCATCCAACACTCTTCCTCCAGTATCCTCAAATGGCATTGATAATATCTGGCAGGAAAACAAAAGTGTTCTTATAGCAAGCTCTTTTTGCTTAGAAAGCCATATGTTAGAAAATATGAATGCATTATTACCAGCAATATGTTGGTAGTCATTTATTACTGTTATTAGTATCTGTCTTTTAAAACAGATGTGGCTAGATATGAATGTAAATAAAAAGTGAGCCAGTTCACATATGTAAAGTGACTGCTTCACCCACACTTTGTGTTTTTTGTTTTTTTCATTCTGTGCGTCTTTTATCCATTTCAGTGAGATCTGGATGCTGCATGGAGATAACATACAACTATTTCCTTTATTTCAGTGATCACAAAAAGTACTCTTATCATCCCAGCCATGGCTTTGGTTTTTCCATGTGCAGTTCATTTTACACTGGCATTTCTTCATGTGACTTCCCCCTCCCCCATGCAACATATGTGACCTGCCCCATAAAACGAATTAATGACATTGCTCGTCTCTACCACTATGTATACTAAACAGCTACAGAAGCAGCAAGCACATTACAAAATGAGCAAATTTCCATGCTCCATACTAATGAAGCCTCAAAAGGGGGGGGGGGTTCTATGTCGAAATGTACTGTGTTGTCCTTGGTTTTGTTCTCTGCTCTTCCCCCCCCCCCAATTTTCTCAATCTGTCCCATGTTTTCAATCTCACAATATCCATGAGACTTTCTATCTCCTTGCCTTCATTTGTGCTGCTGCATTTCACTCCATTGGCAATATCTGAGGAAGTGTTCTCTGGCTCCTGCTTACCTGTTCTAAGCTACCCTGTGATAAGAGATATTTTCCAAAGATGCAAAGGAAGCCAGCTGACTGTACTTGTTAAAGAGAGGCTGAAATGACAGGCACATGCTTAGGTAACACGCCAGCCTTCCTTTGCATGCTGCTGTCATCTATTCTGAAGTTGCTCAAGATTAGATTCGAAGCGGTGCAAAAAGGCACTGGGCAGGCAGATTGCTGCTGCTTTGAACTCTATGTATCAGATTGACTTCTCTGTCAGATATTATTAAACTAGAGAATAGCTGGTGGATGTTAGTGATTCAGGCTAGGATATCTTTCCCCTTTTAAATCATTCATCAGCTTTGGGAGAGTTTGCATTGGGCTAGATAACATATAACCCAACCTCACTATTGTCTGCTCGTTTTTGTAACTGCTCACATCATTGTGGATGACTTGGTTCTGACTTGTTGCAAATCTGTGGTATTTTATTTCTTTTGTGGGCTGTTATCTTGTTACCCAACAGGAGCTCATAATTTGATTTTTTTACATGAAGGCTAGACATCTTACAAATCAGCCCACCAATGTGGTTTTGCCCTGTTGCAGTTCGATTCAGCCCTTTAATAGCATAGGCTGGTATATTTTCTATATTTTGCTTATAATCTTTCATATTACTTTTATGGCATCTATATTTGGGGGGGGGGGTCTGACCTAGGGGCTTCATTTTTAAATATATTTATATTTGTGCATGTTAGAAGGATATCTTCTCTTGGTTCAGTTTTGCTCGTTGTGGTGGAGGAAGAAAGATAGAAAAAAGAACATTTTTTAGTTTAATTGGCCAAGTTTGTGCTAATGATGTCATGGCTTGAAGGGTTTTCTTTTAAGTTTAGCACATTGTCATTCTGCCAGCAAATGCTCAAGGTGACTTAATTGTATTCTGGTTGAGACTCTACCCCTGCAGTTAGCTTTTTATTGCAGTTCCTTGTGTACTGAGGGGTTGGGTTTATATGCGGCTGGAGGAGCAATAGCCTCACTCACATAGGTGAGAGAGGATGAGGTTCTGAGGTGGTAGACAGAATACATCAAGAGAACTTAAGTTACCATGTCTTCCTGTTCTTTGTAGGGACCCTAAAATAAGAACCTTATAAGGTTCTTGGGACCCAGGTGGCGCTGTGGTTAAACCACTGAGCCTAGGGCTTGCTGATCAGAAGGTCGGCGGTTCGAATCCCTGTGACGGGGTGAGCTCCCGTTGCTTGGTCCCAGCTCCTGCCAACCTAGCAGTTCGAAAGCACGTCAAAATGCAAATGCAAGTAGATAAATAGGAACCGCTATAGCGGGAAGGTAAACGGTGTTTCCATGTGCTGCTCTGGTTTGCCAGAAGCGGCTTTGTCATGCTGGCCACATGACCTGGAAGCTGTATGCCGGCTCCCTCGGCCAATAATGCGAGATGAGCGCGCAACCCCAGAGTCGGTCATGACTGGACCTAATGGTCAGGGGTCCCTTTACCTTTACCTTTAAGGTTCTTGAGATTTAATATTATTGTGTGCAAAGCCTAGAAGAAGGCTTAAAATTTGGGCTGGGGGGCAAATAAATTTACTTTTTACTTTTTGAATACTAGTAGAAATTAGAAGCTTGGAGACTTGTCACACTATCTGATAGTTTGCTATTCTTCTCTTCATGGTAGGATCTGAGGGTGTCTTGGGACAGTGTCATTGGAGGGATACTTTGCAATTGGCAAGTATCTGCTTTCAGACTCAGCTGCTAGTCAAAAGAGCTCCATGGCTCTACTGACTGACCAACCAAAGTGGTTCTGCTGCCTTCTTCAGTTACATTCACTAATCCTCACTATAAAGCTTATCTTATTTGGTTGAATCAGCAGCTGGCAGTGGCTTGTCCATGGGGCCCAGGGGAGGTTGCATGCAGATCTTTATTGAGAGTGAAACAGCTGATTGAACAGCAGCTGAAATAACAGGACTGGTATGAATGCTGATAGAGAATATGAAAGCTTCAGGTATTTACAGAAGTCACCTGAGGACAAGCATATTAGTCTACCCCTGGGAAGAGACTTGAAATACGGAAGATATATTCTAACCAGCTTTTCACACAGAACCTCAAAACCATGTAGATATTAACGGCTTCAAAGCCTGCCCTAGACACAGTTCCAGATGCTGTTCGAGATGTATTATCTGAATAAATACAATTAACCACAGTGCTGATTGCTGTTGGGATGTGGGTTTCTAAGAGGTCAGGGGCCATGGAGAAAGTTCTCTCCTACCATTTTTTTTTAAAAAAATTCTCTGTTTCTTAAAAGAAAATTATTTAATTAAAGGATACTGTGAGCATTGATGCTGGACTAATCCCTACTCATCCGTCACACACCAGGAAACCCTAGGGTTTAGGAAGGGCAAGCTAATTAATTTCTTTTTCTGTGTGTCGCCCTTTTAAGTGGAATGCACCTCCAAGTCAGTTGCACAAAAATGTAGTACCCTGTTTCTCATATTTTAAGACATACCCATAAAATAAGCCATAGCAGGATTTTTAAGCATTCAAGGAATATAAGCCATACCCCGAAAATAAGACATAGTGATAGGCGCAGCAGCAATGCCGGCCACGGCAGGAGGAGGAGGAAAAAAATAAGACATCCCTTGAAAATAGGCCATAGTGTGTTTTTTTGAGGAAAAAATAAATATAAGACATGTCTTATAATATGAGAAACACGGTATGTGAAGGTATAGATATGAGGAAGGGAGGAAAGTATCTTGGGAGGGTGGCCAGATGTGGAAGAGACCTGCATTCTCTTGCACCTTTAAACAGTTGTGTAAAAGAGAGAGTTTTGGTAGGGGGTGCAAAAATATATCCAGTGAAAGGAGAGTTCAGCATTACCCAAGGCATTCTGTTCCACTGTTAAATAGCATGTTCAGCCAAAATCTGCTTCCTTGCAGCAACAGCAGCAGCAGCAACAACAACAACAACAACAACACTTTATTACGGTCGTAGACCAGCATAAGGAGGGAGGGGTACAATCTTTTAAAATAATTTAGAATCTAAAAAAAACAAAAACCCCAACACTAAAGGAAGTTAAAACAGAATATATATATAAAAGTGCTTCCTTGCCATTTCCCCACTCTGGTTCTAGTCCTGCCCTCCGTTATAACAGGGAACAGGTCTGCTTTATCTTCCTCATGATAGCACTTCAGATATTTGAAGACTGCTATCATGTCTCTCTTTAAACCCGTGTCCTGAACATAGCTGCCAAGTTTTCCCTTTTCTCGTGAGGAAGCCTATCCAGCATAAGGGAAAATCCCTTAAAAAAAGGGATAACTTGGCAGCTATGGTCCTGAAGGCTAAATCAGATGCCCTTCATAGGGACTGGTTTTGAAATACTCTCATAATTCTGGTTGTCCTCTTCTCATGGCTGTCCTGGGGACAGTCTGTGGTATATCTAACAATCCAGGATAGCAGCAGGAAACGTCGCTGGAATAAGGGAATTTCCAGCAAAAAAAGGGAAGGTTGACAGCTGTGGCTTGGAATAAGGGAGTTTCCCACAAAAAATGGGAGAGTTGACAACTATGCCTCATCCTTGACATGTAAAAATCATTTCTCCCCAAACTAGGCATAGGGCTGGATTCAACAAATGAGTTCTGCTAGTGCAATGGGACGTTCCCCATTGCCTCCACACACCTCAAACTGGCTTGGGGGTGGGGGTGGTGGTTGGGAGATTTCAAAGAACAGCAGACAGGCAGAGGGGAGAGGTGGTGGTGGTGGTGGTTTTATTACCCACCCTTCACCCTAAGGTCCCAGGGTGGGTTATCACAAAAATAGGATGTGTCCTAACAATATACTGCATCAACAGACGTATAGTGTCCAGATCAAGGGAAGTAATAGTACCACTTGGAATACTGTGTCCAATTCTGGGCACCACAGTGTTAGGAGGATGTTGACAAGCTAGAATGTGTGCAGAGGAGGGCAACCCCAATATGATCAAGGGTCTGGAAACTAAGCCTTATGAGGAGCGCTTGAAGGAGCTGGTTATGTTTAGCCTGGAAAAGAGGAGACTGAGAAGGAGATATGATAGCCATCTTCAAATATCTCAAGGGCTGTCACACGGAGCAAGGAGCATGCTTGTTTTCTCCTGCTCTGGAAGGTAGGACTCAAACCAATGGTTTCAAGTTGCAAGAAAGGAGATTCTACCTAAACATTTGAGAAAAAAACTTTCAAATATGGTGTTTGGCAATGGAACAGACTCCCACAAGAGGTGGTGGACTCTCCTTCCTTGGAGGTTTTCAAACAGAGGTTGGGTGGACATCTGTCATGGATGCTTTAGCTGAGATTCCTGCATTGCAGGGGGTTGGACTAGATGACCCTTGGTTACCTTCAAACTCTAAGATTCTGTGACTCTGTGTTCTCTAGGTAAGCAGAAATTCTTGTGCTGATGGATTCTGCTTAGTATTATGTTGTATTCCTCCCACCGTACTCTAGATGCAGGTTTTACCGTTGCAGAATAGAGCAGAGTGATTGCTTTCCATGATTTCTGCATGACTATTTTAGCAGCAGCATTGCCCACCTAGCTCATGTTCATCATGTGATGCCTGTATACATTCCCCATGTACTGCTGCCAAGTTGGGGCTCTCCAGTCATATATGTGTGTTTTTGATTATTTGTTTATTGATATAAATGCATTTATCTTTTTTGAATTTCATCCTGTTGGTTTTGGTCATGCATTCTAGCCTGTCCAAATAATTTCTCTCTTTTACGATGGTGGCTACCTCTTCCAGTAAGTGCCATCTGCAAATTTGATAAGCACCTGTAAGGAGGAGGGCTTATAGGGAACAGCCACCCCCCCCTCATCAGGTCGAGTTCCTCTTAGAGCAGTAAGTCCAGTAGTGGATCAGATTACAGGAGTCAGGAAGCAGAGAGGGAGGGACGAGACTCTAGCAACATCACAGAGCCTCAACACCGAGTACAGAAGGAGGCAGCTGGGGAGGAAATGAGGGGAGAGCAGTCAGAAGGACGCCCCCCCCCATGCCTCAATTGAGGCGCTTGGCACCCCGTAGGATGAGAGGGAGGCGCTTTGGGGTTCCCAAGCTGTTATGTTAGGCGCAAAACAGAAAGAAGCCATTGCGAGGTTCAGACTCAGACTAAGCAGACATGTTTTCCAGACTCTTTGCACTGTAAATAGAATGCATAATAAAAACACCTCAAAGACAAGCAGGTGTGGAGCATCGTTACTCAAGAGTAGCCGCAAGAACCTCTGACAGCACCCCTTCTGTCAGAGCGATACAGGGCCAAGGACAGAGCCTTGGGGCATTCCACTCCAGTACAATGTGTAGGAACCAATGAGCAGTCATTAGGTACATGAGCCTATAAAATATATACTGTGTAGCTAAATAGGCTCAGTTTTTACATAGACATCATTGTTATGAATATTAATGTGATATTCTGCAAATAAAATTATTTAATAATGATTAGTTATTGTGCAAGTTCACTTATTGTCCCATAATGTGCATCTTCTTGCAGGATGAAAAAAATGAAGTAACATTTTCACTTAGAAAACAAAAAAAGAATGGGTCATCATTCCTGATGTTATTGGGTGGTGTCTCATAAACTTTGAAGCAATTTAATATAGTCATTACACAGGATCTTTATGAAATTGTGGAAGATTGATGATTGCTTTCAAACCAAAATTGCTGAATTCATGCCCTTTGTTCTAAAAACTGCAGTCTCAAGGAGAGAGTAAAGGATTTCTTTAAATTGTTACCTGTCACCATTCAGCCCTTATCTAAAACTTGTGGTTATATAAATTTTTTATGAAATAAGCTTAGATCTAATCAAATGGAATTGTAAATACGGTGAATGTAAACAGCCTTTGATGGTATAAAGCAAGTTATGACTCTGTCGTATCAGACAAGGCATCATAAATCATTAAACTACTAATTATCAGTGAAGGGACTGTAATAATGTTAGGGCTGACAGAATATTCCATCCAAGTAAAATTAATAAAGCTTTCATACAAGGCTTCGGGTACCCCTTTGCAGCTCTATTTGAGACTTCACATACACTTTACATACGGACTTGCCTTAGAAACTGTCATGCTGATCAAACAATTAAGCAGGGAATTCCCACTTGCTGTTCGTTTGTCTGAAATCTTTCTTGGTGTTATCAAGGTTGGATACAAAATAATTTGTGCAATTCAAGCTCACCACCCTGCTGTACCCACTTCATCTACAGTAAAGAAGCGTTCTAATGTGTGGCATTCAAATAGGTTTTACTCAGAGTAGATCATAGAATAATTGTAGAGATGGAAGGGACCCTGAGGGTAATCTAGTCCGACCCCCCTGCAATACAGGAATCTCAACTAAATAATACATGACAGATAGCAATCCAAGGGATAAGAGGACAAATCCTTGGCTTAGTAATTGGTTTAATAATGGGAAAGCATAGGACAGATTCTCACAATGTAGGCTTCTCTTTCACATGTCACTCCAAATGCAGGACCAAGAGGGTAGGCAACATTGGGGATAGAGCTGGTGGATGTGGTGCTAATCTCCCTTTATAAACTAGTTATAAGATGATCATTTAAACCAGGCATAGGCAAACTTGTCCCTCCAGATGTTTTGGGACTATAACTCCCATCATCCCTAACTAACAGGACCAATGGTCAGGGATAATGGGAGTTGTAGTCCCAAAACATCTGGAGGGCCGAGTTTGCCTATGCCTGATTAAAACATCCTTAAGCCTCCTCCCTCAGTATAGGTAGTAAAAATTCTGCACATATCAAGGAAGCCCATTTACTTTGAAGCAAGACGATTGACATTCATATTTTGAAATGTAGGTATTGAGCTCTTAGGTAAATTTCATAGATGCACAGCTCCGCTGAACACTGTCATTTCTCCTCTGATCTTCTAAAACTTACTTCTCACTAGAAGATAATAATAATAATAAATACAATTTTCTTCCCTTTCACCCAAAACAAGCCGCTTAAAGTGTCTGCCTCACTCTTCCTAATGGTAAGATCAGTCCTGCAACACAACAGGCATAGTTTGTTTCTTTTCTGTTCAAACAACTGTGGGTTTTTTTGTTTTCCTCTGACAAGTTCACATTCTTTATTTTCAGTGTGAACTAAGGCCCCAATGAAGTATAGTCAGGTTAGGAACATTAGGTCATAGAAACCTTAAATGTCAAATTACCTGAGGTAGCAGCTTGGTAGAGACTGCTAAGCATGAAGCAATAATCGTTGGAACTATTTATTTGTCCACTCTCCCTCTTCTCCCTTCAGACAATCATTCTAGGTACACATGTGGCAGGTGGTGAATTAATGTAGTGCTATTTCATCTCCTTTATGCAGAGCATTTGGCTGTTAATAGGTAGAGATGTGGAGTGAGAGCTAATACTATGTTCAAGCTTGTCTCATGGCAGGCTGTCAGAATTTATATTTTGCTTCTGTGTAAGGCCAGTTGTAGCTTATAAAAATGATGTTGATTAATTAAACCACAGTTCTACTGCATTAGTTGAAACATTCAGAACAAAGTGATTGCTTTGCAAAGAATGAAGAATAAATGCGAAGTTTCTCTTGACTTGTCTTAATCCATCTATGTAGGATGGTTAGCTGAGTCCATTTTGAAATGGACTCAGAAAAATGAAATGCTTCGTTTTTAGGAAGTGATAAGCTTATTTTGTGGCTTGCATGAGTCACTCCTTTCGATCCTCAACTTGCATATCTTTGTATATCAGGGAAACATGTGACCCTACTTAATGCTACTGGCCAATTTGTGTGTGCTGAGGGGGTGGTTTGTGCCCTATGAGTACCATGAACATTTGCTAAAGCAAGTATTTCTCACTCTCAATCTAAAATTGGACATCAATATAAGAAGTTCATTGAGTTTGTTCTTGCATATGTTGAACTTGGGGAAATGTCCCCACTCAGAAAACTGTTAACTTTAGTTCCTTTGGGCATGAATAGCTCTCTACCTTATTTCCCCATTAGAAAAATAGAATATTAATTATCCTCCTCTTGGGCTTATTTTGATGATGGTGCATGCATAGACACACACAAGCCTATGAAGGGAAGGAGGCATGAAATTAAAGGCAATTCAAATCTGTTTATGAAATTCTCCTAATTAAGGGAATTACACATTCAAGATCACAGGTGGAATGCTGCTGCACAGAGGAAATGCTTTAGTGGGTATAGGGTTCAATGTGTCAGCTTTCACATCCTCATTATAAGTGGAAAATTAAGTAGACTATTTAATTGCAGGCTCAGGGTTTAGAGCACATATGATCTGTTAAAAACAGATAATGCCTAATGATAGCTGGTCAGTTTTCAGTCTTAATGGTTTGATAGCTGCTTTGAAACATATGTCATCATAACACCCATTTCCTATAAAGGTAGCTGCTTTATTATTATTATTATTATTGTTATTATTATTAAAATTAATGAAGAAAAGATGAAGTGTTATGGCAGCATCAGCATTTAGCATTGTTAAAAATTACGTGTTCTAATAGTTTGATTGGCCAATATCATGGCTGCTGTTTTCAATAGTGCTTATGCTCCATCTACCAAAAAAATAATTCTGGGTTTCTTTTAGGGGAGGTTGATTCTCCAACCACTCTGTTCTTAGTTCGTCTGAGTTCCATCCTAGGTTCAAATTGTAGGACTTCAGTGGTCCTAACCATGGGTGTAAGCTGAACTTTAAAAGTGGCCAGCCATGCAAAAGAGCCCTACCTACTTAAATGATTTTTTTTTATTGCAGAGAGAGCCTGTATGTATACAACTTGCATGTTTGTAGACTCTGTGCAGAGGCCTGATCAAAATGTGATGGTTGACGAGTGGTGTCTGCTTGACATGTTGATATATTTCCCAATTGGTCATCTGCACTGGGCACAGTAAGAGACTGAAGGGGCAAAGGATAGACTTGCAAACTAGTGGTCAAAGGCCATAGTCTGGCTAAAGGAAGTTGCAAACAAATCCTATTGAGATCATTGGGACAGATTAATCATAACAGCTAATTTAAGTTCTATAAGTTTCAACAGCTGGATCAGTACTATTGCTTGTCTAAAAAATAATTGGTGATTGGTTACTTAGAGGCAGGTTCTGGCAGTAATTATGGATTGATTTCAGAGAAAAGAATGAGATCTTCAAATTTTCGTCTAGGAAGCCTGAGAAAATACATTTAATTTAGAATACCCTTTAAAGATGTTTGTGCGCCGCTGTATCTTCTATTGTAAACATCATTTCTTGGCTTTATTTCGTTTTTTGAAAACCCAGCAGAGCTATTAATGTTCATTTTGTTCTGCTCTAAATGGGCAACTATCCAATGAGCTAAAAAAAATTGCCCTGTACTATAGATTGTGTGCTGTCAGTGCTTATGCCTGTTCTTTGCAGTTTGGAGTGATCAGGTGGTGTCAGGTTAGTTTTTCCATCTTAGATTGTGTCAGACCTGGCTTTTGAAGCAAGGTGAAGTCTTCTTTTATCAGAGCCGAAGAGAGCAGATGTGTCATTGAAGTGATTTGTTTGGTCACTGAAGGGAGCTACTGCTGTTCTTTAGGATTTAGTGATTGACCAAAGTGGTCTTGATTAAGTGACTGAAGCCTCACAAACATGTCCAGACTTAACTTACTCTTTAGTTTTTGTTCCCAAGTAGCTCTGTGGTCTAAACCACAGAGCCTTGGGCTTGCCAATCAGAAGGTTGGCAGTTTGAATCCCCACAACGGGTTGAGCTCCTGTTCCCAGCTCCTGCCAACCTAGCAGTTTGAAAGCATGTCAAAGTACAAGTAGATAAATAGGTACCACTCCAGCGGAGAAGTAAACGGCATTTCCGTGCGCTGCTCTGGTTTTGCCAGAAGCGGCTTAGTCATGTATGCCAGCTCCCTCGGCCAATAACGCGAGATGAGCGCCGCAATGCCAGAGTCGTCCATAACGGTCAGGGGTACCTTTACCTTTACCTTAAGGATTTGATCTAGTAATGCCCATGCAAGCATACCACTGCATCAACTTTTAAGGTTGATAAGCATGTGTCTCCCATATTGGTCTCTACAGCCACAACAGATGCTGTAACTCGCCAATGGTTTGACTTTACCCCCCCCCCCAATACACACACACAAAAGTGCAGTCCTCCATTATTTCCTGAGACGAATGGATGCAAACAATTGTTTTCCATTTGCTCTGATTAAAAATAAAAATGCATGCTAAAATGTGCAGTCACAGATTTAACCATCCCATTTCACCTGTCCCATATCCAATTGTTCAACACTCCACAGAAGTCAGGCAAAGCAGTATTATCTGTTAAAGTTTATAAATTAAACTGCTGCTAAAGGCAAGGCAGCATAAGCTCGTAAAACAGTTGCGGCCCCAACAGGAACGTGTAGTTACTAATGCAAGAAATGTGGTTTAAATTCCATGAGATTTTTAAAAACAGGTTTGGACTTAAGAATACAGAACATTTGTATGGCGATTTTTTAAAGTGCTTCATGAAAATTATCAAAAGTTAGTCACTATTATTGTTCCCATATTGTGGCTTCAGGATGAGAGAGAATGACTTGCCTGGTGTGCTCAGTAAGATTTCAGCTTGAGACTTTCTGGCTTGCACCTCTTGCTCTTAGCTACATTTGGTTTCTTTAATAATCTTTTAAGATAATTATATTACCATCATTTTTCATGCTTTGGGATCACCTAGCTGGGAAATGAGCCTGGATCTGTCTAAATGTACACCATAAACCTACTGTTCACTGTGCCGGCCGCTAATGAATTGAAGCTTGTTACAATTGATTAAGTGGCCCACTGAAAGCCATAAGGAGATGGTGAAGAGTGTGGGCATGGAGCATACTCTATTTCTAAATTACTATGCACCTGGCATGAGGCCAATGTAAGGAAAACTCACTCCAATTTAGATATGCAGAGATAGATAATAGGGAAAAATGTTCTGACCTTTTGAGCTGTTGGAAACAAGGCACTTTTTGCTTCCCTCTCACTTTTGTAATGTGCATGTCCTTCAGAGATATAAATGTGCATATGGAATGATGCATCATTATTAAGTGCAACAAAATAAAAATAAAAATCCTTCCAGTAGCACCTTAGAGACCAACTAAGTTTGTCATTGGTATGAGCTTTCGTGTGCATGAAGTGTGCATGCACACGAAAGCTCATACCAATGACAACTTTAGTTGATCTCTAAGGTGCTACTGGAAGGAATTTTCTATTTTGTTTCGACTATGGCAGACCAACACGGCCAACTACCTGTAATTATTTAGTGGAGTTTACTTTCAGATTATTGTTTCAAGGGTACTGTCTTTCCTTTACTTCCTGTATCTGTATGTACCTTTCTGATAACAAAAACTGCATCTGTTTTGGCTTTGATTTCTGCCCTATTTCTAAAGAGCTGCTGGTTTACATTTGTGCTTCACTTCAGCACAGAAGTGAAAATTCAAAATTATTGAATGCACAACTGCCATTTTGCTTCCCTTATGATTATTACTAAATAGCAAATTAACATTATTTGATGGGCAATTGTGATTGGCTACAAACAGGTATATTTTTTTAATATTAAAAACTGAATTGTCTTATGGCACTAAGTAATACAAATCAATAGGATCCAGAAAATATTTTTGGGGAAAGATTATGAATGTTCATTTTTATGAAATCTCTATTTTCTGAAATCTGGCAAACTGTCATTCAGCGAAAGGAGATCAGCCATAGTCTTCATGAAAATTGGTGCTTAGTTAGCATTTAGCACACGCTTTCTGGGCACTGGTCCAAATGGTTTTCCATTTGCCCTGCTGCTTTCCCAGGGAGACCATCTCTTTACCACTGAATCAGAGCAAATGTCAATGCACAGAAAATCCAATTGACCTTTGCTCCAGTGCAGCAGCAAAGAAGGGGTTTTCCCTTGGGGAAAGCAGTGGGACAAGTGTAAGTGTGGACAAGCCCAGAACTGGCAACATGCAGAGCAACTTGGCAACCACAGTCAGTGGCAGGAGTAATGAGGCTAGAACTTCAATCTTTTTACAACACTGGACAAATGAATTTATATCAGTATATTCAATACAAAAAGAATGTTCCTCATGTGCTAATATTAACAGGGTGTTCCCCCCCCCCCCCGAAGGCCCTGGTCTCTGAAGCAAAGAAATGTAATTTAAAATAATTTTATTCAAAAGCAGGCAGCTTAATAAGGTAATTCACTACTTCTGCACTTGGCAAGAATGCAAACACAAAAAAGGTTAAATGAAAAGTAAAGAGCCAAAGAAAGAAGCAGCATTTTATAATAACCTTCTATATACGTGCAATATTTAATGGACAAAACAAAGGGTGATGTAATAGCTTCACAAAATAGATTTGTGCTGCTTTTCATCCCATATCAAAATTAACCAGATAAGTATTAATGCAAACGCAAATAGCCTAGTTGATTGCAGGCATTTGCCTGCTTAATATTTTAAGTTTAATGTTAAGCTTAATGTTTTTAATTTATGCAATGCTTTAACATGATAGATAGTAATTGAAAGTTACTTTGTGAAATGTCTTGGTGTGTGTCATAAGCAGTGCTTAAAGTCATTATAATTGGACTGAACTACAAGGCTTTTGGAACAGTCCAGATTTGGCTGTCGGACCTTAGACTATATTTGGTTCCCGTTACTGCCCCACCTGCTTCTCCCTAGATAAGTATGAGCACAAAAGGGAGATTCTCACCTGGCAGGTGCCTCAGTGAAAGGGAAACAGGAAGCCATTTCATACTCATTTCAAGCTGAGAGAAGGTTATGCCATGGGTGTTGATTTTTGTCCTAGCCAGAGCCTGGTCCAGATCAGTGGGTTGTACTGATAAGGTCCCAGGTTTAGTCTGTGGTATTTCAAGGGGATGGTGCTCATTAGTGTAGACAAGGCTTCCACAACATGGTGTCCTCCAGATCTATTGGACTACAACAGCAGTGGTTTTAGGGTAGACTGACCAGTGTGGCTGTATTGGGGGCCGCACTGCAGGAGGTGCCAAAACAGTGTAGAACGGAGCCCGAGAGTGAAGAAATCACATATCCACCTGGTACCCAGGCAAATCATTAATTCCTTTTTCAGGATTACTTCTGTAGCAATAAACATTTTTTGTGAAGGTAAAATCTACTTCCACAATCCCTTTAACCACTTTATTAACAATGCATAGTCGCTGCAAGGTCTTACTTCCAGAAGCAGCCAGATGGCTGTCTAAGTATCTGGCCTAATTGTCTCGAGACACGATAGTCAGCTCCTTTGACTCTTTTCTCCTTGCCTCCCCCTTCATCAATTTGTTGCATAATTATTGGGAGACTAATTGCCTACCCTTTTTATTCTGTGCGTCACCTGATCTATGCCTGCTAATAAACTCATCTGGCTTTGGAACCGAGGCCTTTCTAATCCGATATCGCATCTGGCCCTCAGGTGGTAATATATTCTATTAGCAATATCATTATACCATGGAGCTTTTGCAGTGTCATTCATGATGGGCAGCCACACATCTCAAGTGGACTGAACAGAAAAGATAGTTTACAAAGCTATGTTTGTCTTTACCACCTTCCCCAGATGGCCAAGTGGGCTATGTTCCACAGTTCCAATGTCATCCATCTGTCAGACTTGGAGAATGATACTTGGCTTTCAGACATTGGTTCCAGGTTGCAGGATAAGCTGCATATTACAGTAGTTTGACTGAAGCCCCCTGTGGTGCTGGGGAGTCAGGCAGGATCCCTATTTGAGGAATAAGTGGAATTGGGCTTCTTGCTCTCTCATTCAAAGGTGGGACAATCCACACCAGGGTCTGGTGCTATTGCCATGCCCTGGGTGTTTGGGTAGCAGTTGTGGGAATAGCTCAAGTTGTTGGAGACTGCTGTTTTCCACCTTCAAGTGTTTACTCAGCAAACAGGCTGGGCTACTTCTGGGAGCTTCCATGAATGCAGGATGGACAAACTTCAGTTTCTCATTTCCAATTCCCAATCTTAAATCCAGTTCTTTACATTTCTGCATCAATTTGAAATGCAGGATTTTAGTGCACATTTCCCGTAACATACACATCTTAAAAACAATTTCACCTAATATAATGCATTTTTGCATGATTTTTAAACTAATATATGCACTTTATGCAGAATTTTTGTGCACATGGCTTGGTTGGAGAACCGCATCACAAAAATTTGGAAAAGCATAAAGTTTTAATTTTTTATCCATCTCTACCTGGTGCAAAAGATCCATTTCTGGTAGTGAAGGGGTAAAGCCATTTGTCCCCAGTACCACTTTATAACAGAAATATAGAAGGTCTTATTTGAATGTGTGTGTGTGTGTGTGTGTGTGTGTGTGTGTGTGTGTGTGTGTCTTTTATCCTTAGTTTGAAGTGCATTAATGTCAAGTCAGAAGAATTGTTTCACCCATAGATGGTTCTGCCTCTTACTTTCCCTCCCTGCCTCAAACTGCCAATATCCTAATAAAAAGCTCCAACTTAATTTTGATCAAAATCATAGTATACAGCTATCAGATTTATTGGTTTGGGATTATTGTCTATATTACTCTATAATATCCTAAGAGATCTTTTACCATTACGAGGGCCATTGATCCTAGTTTCACAATTTGACATGGGTTTATATGACTCTATTGACCTTGACATATGGCACAGAAGTGAAGTAAAAGAGAAGAGAATCATTTTTGAGTAAGCAGGCAAACATAATAGGCTATAATCCTGAAACCTCTTATTCAGAAGTAGCCTGGCAGACTTTGTGGGATTTCCTATCATAAAGTAATTTCAGAGTGGCAGCTGTAACCTTTCAGATTGCTCACTCACTTATTCCAATGATAAAGTGTATCTCTCTGGATAGTGGCAATATCTTCCAGTCTAACTCCCTCAAAATGCCTTACTGAGTCTTCAGGGGAAGAGAGATTGACTGCAAAAGAATTCCAACGAAGGGCCTGAAGCACTCTTCATTAAGATGCCAGCCACAAGATACCAGTCGCCATATTAGCTAAAGCGAGATCGTGCAATTTTATTTTACTTTGTGCCAAAGAAAAGGTTGCAGATAAATGCACATTAGGCTTATTTTTTGAAAATTGCACTTGTAGCCTACAAGTACCCTGCTGCTTGGATAAATTAATTCATATCAGAAATTAAGATGTTGTTGTATAATATCAACAAACCTAAGTATTCATAGAATTGTTGCCATGTATACAGTGGAACGGGACGCGGGTGGCGCTGTGGGTTAAACCACTGAGCCTAGGGCTTGCCGATCAGAAGGTCGGTGGTTCGAATCCCCGTAACAGGGTGAGCTCCCATTGCTCATTCCCAGCTCCTGCCAACCTAGCAGTTCGAAAGCACGTCAAAGTGCAAGTAGATAAATAGGTAAGCGGCGTTTCCATGTGCTGCTCTGGTTCGCCAGAAGCGGCTTTGTCATGCTAGCCACATGACCTGGAAGCTGTACGCCAGCTCCCTTGGCCAATAACGCGAGATGAGCGTTGCAACCCCAGAGTCGGTCATGACTGGACCTAATGGTCAGGGGTCCCTTTACCTTTATACAGTGGAAAAATAAACAGCGATCCTGATGGTGATGCAATCATTGTGAGAGTTCTTACTGAACTAATGTTTCTAGGCTATGTATAATTGGTTATAAAATTAGCATGTTCATCAGATGGTAAGCAGTGTAATTGGCTAGTGGTAAACCACAGTGTAGTAATTATGCATTGGCATTAAAGAGGGCCTAATCTGCTGTGGCACCCCCATTATGTAACCACATTGGTAGAGAAAGATGTCTGTTATTATTCATTTTCCAGAAATTTTGAATTGCAAGTCATTATTTTTCCAACTGTTCTAGTGCTTTTAATAAAGCCTCTTGACAGAAGATTGACTGAGCTTGTTTGATGGCGTGTTCAGTGCTCACAAACATTCCAAATGCCCAGTGAGTGAAGCTGTTGACAGGACACGCTGGCCACAATATATTGAGTGCAATATACAGACCCCAGAATTTAAAGGGTCGTGTGATTGGGTTGCATTTCAGCTCACTTCAATGTGTCTTGGAGAAGGAAGGAGGGACCCCAAGGGACTACCAAACCACATTGTTGGGACAACAAAGGAAACACTGAAATTATGCTGTCATCAATATTGGATGTGGGTGGCCTGCTGTCCGTCCAGTCAAATGACAGTGATGGCCACAGCATTGGTTAAAAGGCAGGTAAAGAGATAGAAACATGACAGGAACATGCCAGGGGGAGGTCAGGCAGGTCATGACCTTACCATGCTTATGGCCTTACTTTCTCCAGCACCTGCTGAGGCCCACATACCAGCAGAGGGCTAATTGCTTATCCCACATGCTACTTGTCGGTACCCATCCTTGCTATTGCTGCCTGTTCACGGGCCCATGACAAGCATGCAAACAGTGATGAAAGCAAGGTGAAGAATCAGCAACCTCCACTTTCCTTGCCTTCTGGACATTGGTATGGATTTGGCCTACACAGCGGTAGGGCAAGCAAATCACCATTGGTTTGGTGGCAATTGGCAGAAGGTAGACTCACACAGAATATCTAGCTGAAGCCCTCCCCTTGCCTTGCCCCCCCCCAAAAAAAAATCTAGAACTAACTCTGGCTGGAGGGAAAGAATCTAACACAACACTAGCTCATCTGGGCAAAATTTTAAGAGCCTCTGTACCTAGCCATTGTCTTATAGGCATTCACATTGGCCTGGTGACTAGTGATTAGCAGAGCATGTCCTGCAGGCCCATTCAATATCTGTTCTGGCTTATAACAGCTTCAATGGGAGGGTTTGGCATCTTGGTTTGTTTATTATAGCAAGTGGCGGAATATATAGACTCCATGATTTCAAAGTATTTGGCACCTTATATAATGATAGGGATAGTATAAATGAGAAAAGGTGTTGAAATCTGAATTTCAGGCACTTCAGTTACCGCGTTAGAAAATTCTTCTTAAAATAAAAGTGATAAGCAAAGATGATTAAAATGAATACAGTTTAGAACAGAGATGCCAATTCTGCTAGTAACTGAAGCATATTCTATGAAAACAATTAATTACAGAGATTTAATTTTGCATGACTGATGATGTGGGAAACGTTTAACACTGAATTTACTGGTGCTGAATGTTGTCTTTTTATATTGCTTTGGTTTCATCATTGTTTCTGCTTGAATGTCTCACATAGGATAATGAGCAGCAATGGTTCTCTAAACAAACATTTCATCCTTGTTTCTAATATGTTATTTAAAAAATTGATTGACATATCAATCATATTATATGGGATTTCCTTCCAATCTACATCTAATCCTTTTGCTTATAGCTGCTTTCTTACCTGTGTTTTACACTTGTAAGAAAATTTTTAGTCTGTTGTCCTTAGAAACTACATACCTGAGTTCTAATTATATCTTATCTCTTTGAATTGATGGAGAGGATATAAATATATACTATTTAAAACTTGACAAATATTTAATGATATCAATGCTTAACTGTATATTGTGGACAGAAAAAAATATTGGGTCGGTTTCAAGTATGCATTTGCTTTAGCAGGAAATGCTTCTGTACAAAGGAGTTGGACTACCCAATTTCCACTGAATCTCAGCCCCCCTTCCTACTAACTCCAATCCATTTAGGGCTCTCATTCCCTCCAGAACACACTGCCATGTGGTGCAGAAGGTTGCAGCAGGTATGGGGGGGGAACTGGCAAAAAAGAAGAAGAGTGTGCCCCAACTTGTGCAAGTAGAAGGATTTTCTGCTAAGACAAACACCATTGGATAAAAACCAATATCATGAAACAGTTTCCCTCTGCGCTTCTACAAACGGCTTCCACTATCAGAACACTCATCTGATATTTCAGCTATCCAATTGATTCAGATATCTGAACAGCCAGTGTTTGCCCACTTTCTTGTTTATGTTTTACTGGTTAGCTGCAGCAGTTTCAGGCAGAAACCAGGGAGGGAGGGATGTTGAACAAATCATGGATTAGAAATGTTTCCATAGGAAACAATAGAAATCATCAGCTCGCCTAATGAACAATTTCCTGGGAATGCATTGTGTTTTGAAAGTGGGACCTGTGTGTATATGCTGGTTTTCTTTTTCCAAAAGTTATTAGATAACAGCCCATCTACTATTAAGAGTACAGTATTAACTGGTTTTCCCACTTTACTGACATTGCACATAGTTGGGCAGGTTGAGAAGCTTGTGTGATTTCACTTGTTACGTGAATGAGCTCTGAGTGTGTCAGTTCCCACCCATCCCTTTCTGGTGCAGACATGAAGAGGAGAGAGGAAATGTTTGCTTTCACATTTAACTAAACTCAGCTTAGTATTATGACTGAACCTGAGCAAACTGTGTTTGGTCTTAACTTTGGTTTCCCAAAACAAACCAGCTTCAGAGGGTAGTTTACAAAGATGCTTGTCTCAATAAGCCACAAACAGCATTACTCACAGTTTAGGGTTTATAGGCAATGCTGAACTGTGGTTAAATGAAAATGAAAACCTTGCTTTGTAGATGCAACAGAGTTATGTTGGTGCATATACTGAATACAGTAATTGTCTCAAAGCTTTTATTCTGAGCTACATGGAGTTCTCCAGCATCTCTTATAAGAACGATAATGATAAAATATAGTTTCTGGATTTTGAAAGGAACTAAGCCTTTATTATAGTGCTCATTCCCAACTTAAATGAGTATCCTTCTTCACCTCAGAATTTTGAGTTGATTTTCAAACTGATGAAATAGTCCTCTACTAACAAGCAAGATTCATTGGCTTGATTCCAGATGTCATTCAGGGTCTAGTAATACTTTGTGCACTTCTAAAATTTTATTCTGTGCAGCTTACCAATTAGAGCTATACTTCAGTTCTGCAATCTTTGTATGGCAGGGATGTGTGTTTGGGTCATTAGTTATTCAACTTGAGTCTGCTATTCTACCTTTAGGTTTTTATTTTTATTTTTAAAAAAACTAACTGGGGATTTCATCATCCCATAAAAATCTCAATTCTTATATGTCTTGTTAGTTAAAAGAACATTATATATATATATTGCACTTAGCAGCTTGTGCTAGAGAGTCTTGTGTTACTTGTACAGAGATAATGATATTGTTCTTTTTATGACTCAGGCAAAATCAATTTCCAAGCTTATGGTGAAGCTGGGGGAAGGTGAGACTCAAGATGCAAATTCATTCCATCTGCTTCTATGGATTTGGGAGTTACTTACTTTGTTGCATAGTTTATGAGATGCAATGACAGCCAGTTTTTATTGCATAAATTCTGTTTCTATTTATAATTGCTGTTAGGCTGGAACAGCCTTAGCTAATGGACACATTCAGATCATACCTCCTTATGTTATATTCCTTGTTTCTTTAAGGATCTGAAATATCCCATTCATCAACTATTGCCTGTCGTGATGAGCTCTTAAGATTCAGACAATCAGCTGTGGTAACATACCTTGCAATACAGTTATTTTCAACTCTTAAATTAGAAAAGGGAGGAGGACAAGAGAACTTTATTCACCAGCTCTAGAAAGCTCTGACACATCTGAAAGTTAATTATTTTTCTAGCCACCAAAGAAGAATTTTGGCCATAAATCACACCAAAAGGTCTTAGCACACTGTATTGAGGATTACAGTTGATTTGCTGCAGTTACTGATGGTCAAAAAGAACAGCTTCAAAAATGTCGACACTGTTAGTGAACTTAATCTAGGTTGTCAGTGTTATGTTGAAGGATTTACGTATTACTAACATTACAACTCAAGCAAAATAAAAAAATTCCTTCAGTAGCACCTTAAAGACCAACTAAGTTTATATTTTGGTATGAGCTTTCGTGTGCATGCACACTTCTTCAGATACACTAGAAACAGAAGTGTCAGACCCTATATATATACAGAGGGTGGTGGGGGTGGGTGGGAATGGGAGATGGGCTGATGGGAGTGGTAAACCTGTAGATGGGTGTTAATGGCTGCTGATGGCTGCTCCCATCAGCCCATCTCCACTCCCATCAGCCCATCTCCCATTCCCACCCACCCCCACCACCCTCTGTATATATATAGGGTCTGACACTTCACTTCTATTTCTAGTGTATCTGAAGAAGTGTGCATGCACACGAAAGCTCATACCAAAATATAAACTTAGTTGGTCTTTAAGGTGCTACTGAAGGAATTTTTTTATTTTGCTTCGACTCAGACCAACACGGCTACCTACCTGTAACTATTACAACTCAAGGTTATTCAGTTTTGAAGGCTGTAAGTACATTGAGCGGTAGTAATTAACAGATGCAGAAATATAAGGTTCTTGGGTACGAAGGAGACTAATGAAGGACTGAATCCCCTGCTCCTTTTGCACCTTACAATGGCAGTCATTTGAGACTAATAATGGAATGTAATAAAGTGGAACAAAAGTAGTTTTTGAGGGATGCACGTATTTTGTCAATTAACTCTGCAGGGGTTTTTTAAAAAAAGGATCTTTGGTATTCAATATATGAGGGGAAATATATTTTTATTTGAACAGAATAGGAAAACCACCTCAAACAGCAACAAAAAAAAGCCCCTCAAACGGTAAACCTTCTCGCAAAGCAATAGAAACCCTATTACACCGGGAAATTAACCCCAAAGGAACAATTACCCACCAGACCTTCACCCACATACAACATCTGATCCAACCACGGGAAGCCTCAGCAGTGTTTGTCCATCATCCTCGTCCCCCTGACCACATTGCCCTGCACTATTTCTGCCTGCATCAACCAGGTGGGGCTGGATATCCCCACGGCCACCACCTGTGGCAATTAGGACTCCTTATCAGGACAATCAAGCCCCAGCTGGGCCACCCATGAAGGCAGGAGTGCTCCTGCAAGGGCTCACAGGAAGGGTTGACTGCATAAGGCCAATCCTACACATTTTCCACTACAGCAAGGCAAAATCCTGTCCTTGACATGGGAGATTCATTCATATCTCAAGGGAGCCATATGTCTTATTAGTTTCTCCCAACATGACAGTTAATCATCACCTCAGAAAAGTATATACAAAACATCAGGGAAGTGACTCAAGTGACTTCATATACACGGCCAGCATGTCCATTGGAAATGTGAACTCCTCATTAACTTTCTTGCACTGTACTTCTCATTGTGCAATGTACACTTAAGCAGACCTTTAAGCTTGTCCTCCTAGGATATTTTCACATATTGTCACCTGTACAACATCTCCAAATTTCAGCCAGTTACCATTTACAATTTTCCTGCTAGTAAGAAAAAAAACTGCCTTCGGTATAAAATGCCACAGAAATGCAATGATTTTTGCTATTGGGGTGTGTTTATTATCCAAGGCGGTGTTTGTGGATTGGGGTAATAATACACCCCTTCATTTTTTCATATCAAATGATTAAGAAAAGGTTAAGAAAATGTCAGGAGGTCCACTCATCCTCATTGGTGGGCAGTGTTGCAGCCAGGCTCTGAACCCATAAGCAATCCAACAAATGCTAGACCAGATCACCCAGCTGCTGACTATTGGCCAATGCCGGCAGCCCTTGGATGGGTGTTCCCCTGGCAGCAGGACAAACCAGGCAATGGGGATGCTTGGGCCCACTCCCAGGGGTTGTTAAATTGCAGCCTGCCCAGCAGTCTTTCCCGCCTTTTTTGTCGGATCTCCTGCCCACCCTCCTTCAATCTGTTCACTTTTACTGGACTTTTACCTTGCTAAGGACCAAGTCAGCCACCACATTCAGGGCTGGGCAGGAATTTTCCCATTTGGCAAATTGACACCAGCCACCAGGTTTTCGCCTACCTTGTAGCAATTGTCACAACTTTGTAAGGCTGTTGTTGTTGTTTAGTCGTTTAGTCGTGTCCGACTCTTCGTGACCCCATGGACCATAGCACGCCAGGCACTCCTGTCTTCCACTGCCTCCCGCAGTTTGGTCAAACTCATGTTCGTAGCTTCGAGAACACTGTCCAACCATCTTGTCCTCTGTCGCCCCCTTCTCCTAGTGCCCTCAATCTTTCCCAACATCAGGGTCTTTTCCAAGGATTCTTCTCTTCTCATGAGGTGGCCAAAGTATTGGAGCCTCAGCTTCACGATCTGTCCTTCCAGGGAGCACTCAGGGCTGATTTCCTTAAGAATGGATAGGTTTGATCTTCTTGCAGTCCATGGGACTCTCAAGAGTCTCCTCCAGCACCATAATTCAAAAGCATCAATTCTTCGGCGATCAGCCTTCTTGATGGTCCAGCTCTCACTTCCATACATCACTACTGGGAAAACCATAGCTTTAACTATACGGACCTTTGTCGGCAAGGTGATGTCTCTGCTTTTTAAGGCTGTTAGGCATTGGGTAAACCTAGATCTTTGGTGGAGGGGAGGTGGTATCCTCTGTCGGTCCAGTATACCTGAAGGAGCGTCTCCACCCCCATCATTCTGCCCGGACACTGAGGTCCTGTGCCGAGGGCCTTCTGGTGGTTCCCTCACTGCGAGAACAAAGCTACAGGGAACCAGGCAGAGGGCCTTCTCGGTAGTGGCACCCACCCTGTGGAACACCCTCCCATCAGAGGTCAGAGAGATAAACAACTACCTGACATTTAGAAAATACCTAAAGGCAGCCTTGTTTAGGGAAGTTTTTGATATTGATATTTGTTATGTGATATTTGATGTATTTTAATGTTTGTTGGAAGCCGCCCAGAGTGGCAGGGGAAGCCCAGCCAGATGGGCGGGGTATAAATAATAAATTATTATTATATTATTATTATCTGTCTGCCCCTCCTTTGGAAAAAGGGCACCCAGTTAAAAGGATACAAATAAGTCACTTTCTACTTTACTCTAAAAAACTTTTTTTTGTTTCCTGGAATGGGATAGAGAACTACGCATTAACATCAGTGGAAATTTAATGCCACTGGGATTGACATTCATCTGTCCCCACAAACCTCCAAAATGTAAATGGTCGAAAACAAAAATGGAGAAAACAAAAATAAAACATGACAAATGGAACTGAGCCTATTCAATGGGCTTAGAACGTTGACTGGCTTTTGTGGAAGGGAATCAAACCTGGAGAGGGATGGTGAATGGAACCGAGTGGATTGAATTCTAAATGGAAGCACTTCACAATGCAACATGAATGACATGAAGTGGTGTCTAACTACAGAGGTGCTTTTCTTTTTTTAAGGTACAAATATTACTGGTAAGGGTTGAGAGTGCTCTAGCTCTAATACTGACAAAGCTTTCCAAGTGCCTCTGCTTATGTAATGAAGACAAGAGGGAGGTATTGTCCAACTCAGGGCGACTCAGAGGTTTGCAGAAGTATGAAAAACCCATATTGGGGCAACCTCAAAACAACCCCATAATAATTCAGTGGAATAGAACATTGAGAGACTGAGATCACAGTATTAATTTCACAATCAATCAAACCATAGTTTGGAAAGTAGTCTGAATTTAGGCTATGATTTTATGACTCCACCTGCAGAGATAGACCATGCCCCTGCCCTGTTTCCAAGATCAGCAAGCCAACTTACAGAATCCTTAACCAATTTTGTGTAGTATAAAGTTCTATACTGAAGACATCTGCAAAAAGAAAGCAATCAAGGTACTGCTAACTGTATTTACACAGTTGTAGAAAAAAATTGTATGGTCAGTTCCACTACAGCTGTAGCATAGATAGAGATGTATATGTGTACACACACACACACAATTTTTTTGTGTGTGCTGAAATCTACGAGGTAGAATTTTTCATTAAACAGAGTTACACAAGAATAAATCATTTCCCCAGTTTGGTTATGGTGGACTCAAACAGAGATTTCACAGCTTCCTAGATCCTTTCAGTTAGCCCTTTGGCACAGCTCTCCCAGAGTAGTGCTTTGGAACAAAAATAGAGGATATGATTGATGAACCTGAAGAAAACACATAGGAAAAGGTGCTTTTTAGACAATAGCAATGAAAACAAAATGAAAGTAGATAATTTCAGCTCAGCTTCAGCTCCCTTTTAAATTATTTACAGCAATCCATAGAAGCATTAGCAACCACTATGAGAAGCAACCACTATGAAAAGTCAAACTCACAGTTAGAGTTAGAATTATTGAAATGCTCCAACATTTCATAAGTGAGAATGGTTACCTTTTTTCCTAGGCAAAAGCTGTGTCTGAACAGCTTAACATAACTATTTTGTTTTTAAATGTAGACTGCTGTGCACCTGGGGAAACTTCACACAGCAGTGACTATGGAACTGATATTTAAAGAACTTGGCTGTAGTGTCACAAGTCAAGCCAATAGATGTCAATCTAAAGTCTATGGAGAAAAGCAAGCTAACGACTCAGAGAAACATGCCTGGTTCTGTGTATCCTCCCCCCTCCCCCCCGACTCAAAAATATTACTGATTCCTTCTTGAGAAAATGTAATTCCACAAAATCACTATGTTCAAGATGCTTCTTTTAATACTTAAAATAAATTGAGATAGCTTAGCTGCAAGCAAAATGAGACCTGCTGTTATGTGATAATTATTAAATGGTGATCTTCTTCATAAGTTTTTGCTCTTTAATGGGTGTTACATTCAAGGACTACCTTGGATACCTTATTGATAATACCTGTTGTATGAAAATTGCATTTATCAAGTAACCAATTTTCATGTGAAATGGGACTTGAGATAGCTTAGCTTGATTGGCTAAAATAACAAGCAGGCTCAGATGCAGCTAGGCCATTAATATTGCTCTATATGCTACAGTTTAGCATTATTGGCACATATCCAAAATACGGTAGCTCTGCATCATTCATTCTGTTAGTGTAAGGATTTCTGTTTGCACAATGGAGTATAACAAGCCTGGAAATTTTCCCCATCTCTTCTCCCCACGCAGCCCCTAAATCTGTTCTGATGGTTCCCTGAGACCTCTGGAACAGATTTAGAGAGGGAATGGGGAATGTAGAACGGAAGGGAGGGAGTTACATTGTGCAAGCATAAATTATTGCACTAATGGAGGAAGGATATTGGATACTGACTATTGCTTATGATTTGGGCTGGTTTGGATGATCATGTGTCAGTTTAATAAATCAATATATAAACAGGTTTTGTGAGCTTCAGTGCATCCCCTTCATTGAGCAAATGACATAGGAATTATTCAGTTGATTATATTTTCCCATTTTGTCCAAAGCAAGAAACTATGGTTAATGACCTTTAAAACAACAGAAATGATAAAAAGTCAGAATCACCAGGAAAACTGTAAATTTTACACATTATGTAATTATACACACGGATTAACAGTATTATGAGTTCTAGACATGATAAAGTAGAATAAATATGTAAAAACATAAGCAAATGCAGCTTGACTGCTTAATTAAAAGAGGCACCTCTTATTGTCAAACAAAGAGATAAAATTGCTTCTCAAACAAAAAGATGCAATGCAAAAAACATTCCCAAACAACAAGATGAAAGACAAAAAAATGGCCTTTTGCAAATAAACAGTTTTGTGGCCTTTTTCAGTGGCACATATTGAAAAATAAATTGATTGCTCTGAAGTGTACAGTGTCTCAGGCTTCTTTGTACTAGGGCAAAATATGCTCTTGAAAAGCAAAATTACAAAATTATTATATTTACTTGGAATGCTCTTATTTTTTGAAAGATGAGAAAGAATTTCAACCATATAAACTCCTTGGATCAACAGAGTTAAGCAGTCTAAATTCACAATACTCTGGTTAAGATCTTTAAGCAACCATTGCAATATCTGTTAATATATGAACTAAAAGTTGTTGATTTAACTCACTATGTGTATGTATCAAAATTACCACTCAAATATCTGCTATGTATTATAATTAAGATGGAATCAGTGGTAGAAACCTCTTTTTTTATTGCATGGAGAAGATCCCAGATTCAAACATTGGCATTCTAGGTGGGTCAGTCTGAACTCCTGCCAATCAAGAATATACCATATTGGCCCGACTATAAGCCACACCCTAATATAAGCTGCACCTTTAAAATTCAAGGGTGGTTGGGGTGGAAAAAAGACCACACCCTAATAAGCCACTACATTAAAATTCTGCAGGCACTCACACCCATTCCATTTTACAGAATGTAATAAAGACATTTGAAATTGAGTAGACCACAACTTCCCTTAATTGATTACAGATGTAATATGGTTTTGCCTTAGGTATTGGGTGTGCACCCTCAATAAACCAACCTGGGGTTTTTTGGGGGGCGTCTGAGGCCTGTCAACCCCTGTAATTTGGACAAAGGCACCCCCCAGACCCCTTTACCAGTGTACCCTAGTTCTTGGAGTTGGAAAGGGGCATAGGGCTCTGGCCCACCACCTTCCTAAACTAAGGATGTAAGCCAATGCCTTATCCACCAAGCAGTTGTGACAGTTGCCATTAGGTAGACAAAACCCCAGACAGGCACAGTTAGACTGCAGGCAAATTTGAATATGGCTTTGAATATGGTGACTGAATTGATCACCCGTTCACCTTCACAGGCTGCTCCCCAACAGAGCGTTCTTGGTTCAGTTTCTGGAATCTCCCATTTAAAAGATCAGGGAGGTGATGAGAAAGGTGACGAGACCCTGGAGAGCTGCTGCTAGACAGAACAGATAGTTTGGGGGAAGGACGGTGGAAATAATCTAACATTGTATAAGACAGCTTGCTGTATACTAGAAAGAGATTCCTTATGAAACCCAAATGCTTCTTCACTCCTTTGCCTTGTTATTCACTTACGATTTCTCCCTCCCCTTTAGTGTCATTTGTGCTTGATAATTTAGCTTCCAATGAAGCTTGTTCTCAGGTGAATGTTAGGAAACATTTGCAATCTGCTTCAGAACTGGAACACTCCAGGCTCGTTATATCTGTGCAGTAAATGACACTGTGTAAAACACATCAGATCCTTCAGAATTAGATGACAGGATGACAGTACTTTACTCACAGTTCAGATTACTGCAATAGGAAATGTAATGAGCCATAATGCCATTATTTTTCACTTTGGAATTTTAATATTGTGTTTTCTATGGCTCTTAAAATATCATGCATAAAACATTTTTGCTGAAAACCTCACTGAGTTATGTATGCATAATGTCATTAGGGAATATATTCCCCCTCCCCAAACTTCACAAAATGATGGACATTCTTTTAATTTATTTTTTATCCATGGTTGTGGTAAAGAAAAGCACATCAGCCTGGAAATACTTAAATATAAAAAAGCAGTGAAAATGTATCCCAGATATGATAATTTGATTCCCTGTGCTGCTGTGTGGATTACAGACGTTAACTATGCGACAATGTCTGTACTGTGAATCAATGTCTGTACTGTAATCAAGGTTATCACCTTGGTTTGTTCAACTGTATCTCCAGCTGGAAGGAAACCGAACTCTGCAGATCCTGGTCTGGATGTGAAGCAGCACACAGTCATCTAGGAACCCAAGCAGGAGGGAAGCACATAGGAGTGTGTTGCGGAGGATAATGGTACAGGGGGAGCGTTAAGCAGCAACCCCAGGCATTACCTGGGGTTTACATTACCATCTACATTACCATCACTGCTGAACATTTACATTGGTCCCAATTTGAGATCAGGAACTATCTGTTTACTGGGCACCGCACTGTTCTGAGCTGTGTTTTCCTACGACACTTGCTTTCGATCATTTGCACATGTGATAGGAAATTCACCTGCTCATTGCTAGTAGCATGGGTTGGATGCCATAGCTCAATTGCTGAATGTATTCCTCGAATCATAGAATTGTAGAAGAGTTGGAACGGACCACGAAGGTCATCTTGCCCAACCCCCTTCAATGCAGAAATCTTTTTGTCCAGCATGGGGCTTGAACCCATGACTCTGATATTAAGTCTTTTGCTCTAGCACCCGGCGAAAGCTTTCCTCTACAACCAGGCCTTCGGCTAATTAAACAATCTATGTCCTTTTAAACTGGGGGGGGGGGGATTGTTTTGTTTGTTACTATGGTATGTATTTTTGCTCTTCCTCTTTCAGTCCACTGACTAACAGCTTCCAAGTAAAAGGCTAGACACCTTTTAAACAGTAGGGATATTTCAAGTAGTTTTTTTAAAATTAAAAAAATGGAACCATGATCCAGCGAAGTCAGTATAATGGTGTCATCGATGAAATTAGGCAGCTGCAGTCTTCAGTTCAAGGAAAATAGTGTAAGGCTGCAGGCAGGCAATAGATTTTATGAGAACTTCCAATAGTGTGTGTACATTTTTCTTTTTATTCCATGGCCATCTCTAATAAAACAGGTTTTGAAATATCTTCAGAAACCTCTGAAACATGCCCAACCAAGGACAGAAGGTGAACAGTGATCCTGCTTTTAATCCACCTTCAAAAAAAGAGAGAGTTATTCTCTGTCTCAAGCCTAATGGAAAACCTGCCAACTCCACTTTTAAACATTTCTGAATAATATTCTGAATTGTATCGCGTTGCCTAGATTTTACCCAAAACCTTATGATTAATTATAGCTTTCCCCATTGAATTATTGGTCTGGTTGGTTTTGAGAGTTTTTCTGGGAAATCCATAGGAAAGGCAGCTCAGTGCTTCTTCCCCTTTGGTTTCATGGTCTTCTCCTGCCTTCTTCTTCCATCTAAAATCACATGCATCTCCTTTATGCACAGGGCATCATACTAGCTGTGTTTATATCTTTGGTGAGCTGTCCAGAATGTTTTTGACTGCAAGGTGCAAAAGTAGAACATTAAAACGCTCAAGAACTAGGCAGGTTAAAAGAATAATGAGGTTCAGCTGATAACTATTTGTTGAGAAATGGTTTGTTCAGCTGGATATGAGGACTTATGTAAGCACTGATTGATATGGACTTTATAATTTAACATTTCAAGAAATCAAACAAATATGAGTGTGCATATAAAGAAAAGTGGCTGCATTTCTCTAGTGCTATATATTCCATATATGAAATAGCTGGTGCTGTTTTAAAAGTAGTTTGGCAAGTTCATGCATAGCTGATGCATCCCCTTACGTGCATTTAAAATAGGTTTTTTGAGGCACACATTAAGAGCAAGTACAGAGCTTCAGGCTGAAGGTCACCTCTCTTAATGTTGCTATTTTAGTAATGAAAACATTTTAGGAAAAAATTAAAATTAAATGCAAACTAAAATGCAAACACCAACTGGTTCTGCAGACTTCTGTTAGAGTATTCATTTTCTTTCCTACAGCATATGGTAGTTTCAGGCAGCTAGGGCCTATACCCACCTGTTAAGCTGTACTCTCCAGAGTATAAAACCAGGGAAAGTTTAATGATGAAAGATAACTGTACATATCAAATACTTGCAACATAATAAATCAAATGTTGGTGTTTAAAAAGTAAGTTTGTAGCATTGTTGAGAAATGTCAGCGATTAACAAATCAGACCGATCTTTCTTTTCAGAGGCAGAGAAATTTCAAAAGGTTTGGGGGAATAAACACTCTTTTAACTGAGACTTCTTGACATATATATATATATATATATATATATATATATATATATATTCTTGTTAGTAGCAGTCAGATGTGTACAGTATTCAGAATGGCCATAGGTCAGTGGTAGAGTATGCAGAAGGTCCTAGGCTCAATCCCTGACATTTGCAGGTAAACCTACCATTTAAAATATGGACTGGTCATGTCTTTGTACTAGGGGGCAAATGGGCAAATTTAGCAGGGGATCAAATACCTTTTTCCCTCACTGTAAACAGGGAAGGAAAGAAAATTGAGCAATTTTGGCGATCAGGAGGCTTACATGGGAAAGTGTCAGTACCCGCCCCCATTATTTAACAGAAAATGTTGGCAGCCACTGCAAGCAAGAACCGCATTCTGAGCCCCTCCTGCTTCCCCATTTTCAACTCTCTTTTGCTAGGGGGTCCTCAAGTCACTAGAATTTCTCCGTAGAATCACTCTTAGCTTGTCATCCTTTGCACACATATCAGGCAATAAAACCCATGGGAACTTCCAACAGTAGAAGTTGCTTAGATAAGTACACATCATGTAGGCTGAACAAGGTGCGGCTTCTTAGATATAAATTTCAATTTGCCTGAACTGCCTTTGAACAAGACAAATAATAAATGGTGAGATTATGGGACAGATCAACCTTTACTTCATTTAGGAAGCCAAATTCAGCTTATTAAGTCTGAGTCAGATTCCTATTTTTTTGTTCAAATTCTGGGAATTTATATTCATTCCACTCTGATTAATCATGTAACCATTTTTCATCACATTAAAATGTACTGTCTTCTTAAAATGTGAAAGGAAACAAGCTGAATGTAGATATTAGGTTCATGAGTTGTTCTAACACTCGGTATGACTCAACTAGTTAATATATGTGCTGATGAACTGCTGGAAGGTTTTGTCCCTTCCTGAAGAAGGAACTAAAAATACTTGCGCTTGTAACAAGTGCCATCAGAGCTTGGGATACTCAACGTTTTAATTTAATCCACATTTTTAAGCAAACTGACCTGAGCAACAGTTCCCAGTGACATAATTCAAAGGCTGTGCTCAGACATCACAATAAATTAAAGTTTTTCATAATGGAAATGAAACTAGCCTCCCTTAGTCTTGCATGTGTGAATTTCCTCCAAAATGGCTATGAGGAAGAGATCGGGAATTGTTACCTGCTTTTGATCAACCGGTTTAGTGCTATGTTCAAACTCTAAAATGCGATAAATCTTAACCATGGTTTGTTGTAACAAACCAGTAAAGATTAATCATGGTTTATCCTATTTTTGTGATGATGACCCCTCTCTTTCATGGAGAGTGACCCAAGAAAATATTTGTGTTTGTGTTTAAGGAAGCAAAAGCTTTCAAATTCTTCATGGCCACCTTGGAGAAGAGAGAAGAGAGAAGGGATACTTTGAACCAGGGGGAGGGTGAGCTCATTACCATAGTGGCAAGCCATGGTTAATCATGGGATCTAAAAATAGGCTAAAAACAACCTCTTAATGAGAGAGCCCTAGGGAAACCCAGAAGCTAGTTAAGCAGAAACTAATGCAAAGATCTCACAGAAACCCCAGATGCTGTTTTTCATCCTTTCTCGAGGCAGCACTGCTGTCTGAGTTCCAAGGAAAACAAATAAGGGCAACTGCTAAAGAAGTAAGCCAAGTCCTACTGGCCAATACACAGAGGTGCTGATGCCCTGGGCCTTGCCTGGCCTCACTCATCTGCGAAAGCAAACATCCTCATTTGTCTAGCCTCCTGTCATGGTTGGGAGAAACATAAACACCCAGAGCTGGAAGGCAAGAGGTATCATGACTTGTTAAATCGTTTTATTTAGTAATATGTGGGCAATGTTGCAGGTGAACTTTGGCCCACTGTCGGCCTGCTTCCAAAAGCACAATCCAATTATGCTCCCTTTTGAAACATGCTTCCTTGTACAATTGAAGATGCATCAGTCTGGGGTGGGTGAAATATGAAAAAAATATGGTGAAAATGATATTGAATTTCCCTATGCCTTTAGATTCATTAGCAGAAAATGTCAGTGGGATACCCTTTGATTTTTGCTACTCATGGTATCTCCCACAAAAATAACCCTTTTTTGTACATGGGCTGAGTCTTTTTCTGTTCTACCAAGCTCCCTGCTACAGCCAGTTTCTTGGTAATTACATGAGTGCAGACAAGCTGGAGACAGGTGGATTTAAGGCCAGCTGCACGATTTGTTTTGCACAGCACTGGAGCGAGGGAGAAAAGCTTGTTTTTTTAAAAAAAAAACCAGTGAGGGAAACAGCTGTCTTCTCTGAGCCTCCTAGTTGCTGCCTTAGTTGGTACTGGCATAGGGCAGAGCATGAACTAGTGCCAGATACATAGTGTGAGTGGGAATTAGCTGATTGTAGTTCTGATATTTTCTTGGCTGCCTGTTAACTGATTTTGTATGGGACTGGGAGGGCCATTTCTATTCTTAGGGAACTGTTTGCATCAAGGGTACAATCTCCTTTTTTGGATAACCCTCCAAATAGATATTCTGTCAAGCCTTGGCTGCTTGATTTGTGTGGAGGAAGACAGAAGCTTTCCTGCATGGAAATGAAGCTTTTGGGGGATGGCTATGAAATTTAAGTGCTAGCCAAATTTGGTTTTAAACTGGATAGTATTCTACACAAGAGATTTTTATCAGTTAATAAAAAAAATATTCTTAACACAATGCCTGTAAGTACTACTTGCCATAGCTTAAAGTGTGTGTGTATTTGCATGTGTGGAGAAAAAGTACAGCGTTACATTTCACAATATATACATAGTTCTCTAACAGCACATCTGTAAAGGCTATATAAGGAATCAAATATATGCATTATTATTCACAAAAGTAAGATACACCTTTAGCTGCTTCCATGCCTGTAAGATGTGGGAGATAGGCCAAAATTCCACCTGGATGCTGCCACTTTCTAGCACCACCATATATATATATATATATATATATATATATACCGGTATATATATATATATGGAAACCAGTCTTGATTTAGAGATTGCCACACCAGAGCCCCGACTTAGGACTGGAAATGTTTCTGTGTGGATAGCATTTTGAGAGTTGCAAAACAATTTGTGCTGAGTTCATGTGATTGCCAGGTGGCTAGCTGTTTTGTGTCAAACAAGATGGCTGGCTGTTAACATAATGCTTATGTGCACTCTTGGGAAGCTCTCAACATAGCTTAATGTAAATACAGTAAATTTTCTCATGCCAAGCTGCACACCATAAAAATGATTGAACAGTCTTGTCCTTTAGTTTGACAGATGTGAGACATGCTTTAATTTTCCTGCTTAAAAAATTGAGACGGTATATACTATTGTGCAATATTCATACACAGCTCAGTCTTTTATTATTACTGTTTTAGTTGGTATAATTTAAGCGTCCTTAAATCCGGTTCTTAATTGTATTCAGTCTGTCCTTCATTGGATTCTAATTGGCATTCATCTACTGTCACAAGACAATGGCCTTTTACCAGACCAACAACCACCAGTAAAATTGCAATGTGCACAGTTTTTCTGAAGAATAAAAATGTTCAAGTGATGTTTCATCACAGATAGCTTGTGGATTTTGAGTGGCAATCAATGTCTTTCTTCTTGCTTTTTCTATAGTTTCAGTCTGATATCAAGAGCTGGTTCACAAAGGCATGTTCCTCGCTGGATGACAGTACATGTGTGAATAAGACATCCTAGATATAACATTACAGGGAGTGTTTTAATAGTCTCACAGGTGCTACTTTTTAAAATGTTCTTCATTGTAAAATGGGGGGTAGGGAGTTCTTTCTGAACTGTAATAGCTGGGATGGAAATGTATTGAACAGTAACTCCTCATATATTGTTGTTACAGGTAGGTAGCCGTGTTGGTCTGGATCGAAGTAAAATAAAAAAATTCCTTCAGTAGCACCTTAAAGACCAACTAAGTTTTTATTTTGGTATGAGCTCATACCAAAATAAAAACTTAGTTGGTCTTTAAGGTGCTACTGAAGGAATTTTTTTATTTTCCTCATATATTGTCTAAAGGTAAAGGTAAAGGGACCCCTGACCATTAGGTCCAGTCGTGACCGACTCTGGGGTTGTGGTGCTCATCTTGCGTTATTGGCCGAGGAAGCCGGCATACAGCTTCCAGGTCATGTGGCCAGCATGACAAAGCTGCTTCTGGCGAACCAGAGCAGCACACGGAAACACTGTTTACCTTCCTGCCAGAGCGGTACCTATTTATCTACTTGCATTTTGAGGTGCTTTCGAACTGCTAGGTTGGCAGGAGCTGGGACTGTGCCAGGAGTATGGGCAGGAGTCACGCTCTGGGGCCTGTAGTGCTCTGCAGGACTGGGGCCTGTCTCAGCTTGTGCTGGAGAAGCTAGGAGTGGCCACTCAGGTGAGGCCACTTGATAACTCACTGCACCTGGTGGCAAGAGCTGGGAGGGATAAAAGCTCAGCATTTCGCTTCAGCTCTTTGCCACAGCAACACGATCCCTGCCTTGTTGCATCTGGCCTTCTGTTCTTTGATCCTTCGCCTTGCTCCTCAACCCTTGGACCTTCGCCTTGCCAACGCCTTGCTCCTTGACTCCCAGACCTTCACCTCCGCCTTGCTCCTTGACCCTCGGGCCCTCGCCTCGTGACGCCCTGCTTCCCAACCTTCAGTTCCTTGACCCTGCTACTGCCTGCTGCTTGGACCCTCAGCCCTGCACCATCCGGACCCCGTTCCTGCTTCCGCACCACCATCTTGTCCCTGGTCCTGACGTCCTCAGCCAGGGCTTCAACCGCCTGCCGACCGGACCGTGACAGACTGAGCAACAGGAGCTCACCCCATTGTGGGGATTCGAACCGCCGGCCTTCTGATCGGCAAGCCCTAGGCTCTGTGGTTTAACCCACAGCACCACCCATGTCCCAATATAGACATAAATTGTCTAGTCACCAATAAAATGAGGGTTTGATTCTTGTATAAAAAGGCATTGCTGTGAGAAAGTGAAAATGATCTGCTTCATAATCACTTCAATAAACTGTCCATAGGGAAATGCATTTAGCCCACTTGTAAAGAAAACCTTACTTCAATTTGTTCATTGAACTGGAATGTTGAAATAATGATTGTTTTCCTGATTATGTAAATGTACAACAAAAACAAAAACCCATCACTTCCTTAATTTTTGGTAAATATTCATGGACTCATAAGATGACATGGATAAGAAAAAAAGCGGGTGGGGACTATCAAACCAGCTCACCTGAATCTAAAACCAGCACACCATCTGGCAGACAGAATTCTTCCCATAGGACCCAATATAACTTCAGCAAATGCCCTTTAATGTATTTTAGGGGGTAGTTGTGGAAAGGGAAACATTTTAACTTGTCAATTCTTTCATAAATTTCTTGTACGTGCTTAGGCCTGCAGCTTTAGCTTTAAGGTCCAAGGACAGAACATGTGCATGCTTTTGTAAAAATTGTTTCAATTCCTAGGTAAGGAGATCTACTCAAAGCCACATTATTGCATTTCTGTCAATTAGCACTGAGGTGGAACACAAGATAAACATTGACTATTTTAAAATGCATAAATAGAGGGGGGAAGAAAGTGAAAGGGGGAGCATGATTTTAGTACAGGGTAGATATCTGTCCTTATATTTCTTCTCTGTAATAGTATGGAACCTTATTATTCAACAAGGATAATAATGAAAACTGAATAGAAAACTAAATAAAAAAATTCCTTCAGTAGCACCTTAAAGACCAACTAAGTTAAGGTGTTTAAGTTTAAGGTGCTACTGAAGGAATTTTTTTATTTTGCTTCGACTCAGACCAACACGGCTACCTACCTGTGAATAGAAAACTATTTGCATCAGCCAATCTTGTGGCACAGTGGGTCAGTGCGTCTGGCTGTTAACCAGAAGATTATTGGTTCAAGCCCACCCAGGGACAGCTGTGGGCAGGATTCCTGCATTGCAGGGCTTGGACTAGATGACCCTTGATATCCCTTCCAACTCTAGAATTCTATGATTCTATCATCTTTCATGTAAAGTGGTGCTAGCTGAATTTGACCTGGTGTGTAGAACTGAATAAACTCATTCATCATAATGGACATTTAATATGTTTCTACCACATGCAGTGCCATGGCATTTGCCTAAAAGAAAAAACAGAAGTGTCATGTCCAGATGAAACATCCTTAGTGGGTCTTGAACTGTCCAGATGAAACATCTGTTGTGTAATTTCAAAGGCGGTTCAAAGTCTTTGATTACTGACACTTCTCAAGAAGGTCCACAGGGTATCCTAGGAGAAGCTAACTATCCCCTTTGCCTGCTTCAGTTCTTTGAACATGAAAGACACTGCCTGGGTGGTGGGGATGTAAAATAAAATACTGACTGGGTTGTTTCTGATCCAGGGTGTGGGGTGCATAACATTGTTGGAACAGGTGTGGCAATTGCTCCCAAAAGTAGAAGCTTGGATTTTTCAAATTACAGGGCTATCTCAGGTTAAGAACTTAATTCGTTCCGGAGGTCCATTCTTAACCTGAAACTGTTCTTAACCTGAGGTACCACTTTAGCTAATGGGGCCTCCCTCTGCCGCCGCTGCGTGATTTCTGTTCTCATCCTGAAGCAAAGTTCTTAACCCGAGGTACTATTTCTGGGTTTGTAGAGTCTGTAACCGGAAGCGTCTGTAACCAGAGGTACCACTGTATTTAAAAACTATAAATTATGCCTGAGACATTATGCTGCTCTGGATTACATGTTCAAGCTGTAAAAACAGGAAGTATATGTTGTGCTTTGTAACATAGTTGGATTCCTAGTATTTGGCGGGGGGGGCAGTTTCAATTTATATATTTTCCTTAAATGATTGGCTTTGTTTAGGATTGACTTTTGTAGTTCCGCATTTTTCAGGGACTCCAAGACTTTTGCAAAGGATTGTTTGTTTTATTTGGAAGTCATCCATGTAAAAAAGGGCAGGGGCATTCATTCCATGCCTAAAGAACTTGTAAGCTACTGTGAATTGCATGGTTCACAGACTGTTTAGAGCTAGCTGAATCTGGAGCAAATTCCCTAATATTGTGCACCTCCTTATGGCAACTCCTGCAGCTAAGCTGGTGCCAAACATATAGCTCTGCTTTCCTTTGGACCGCATAAGCAAGGCCAAGAGCAGGGTCTTGTCAACTGGGCAGCCCAGGACCTCCATAAACACTGCCCACGCTTGCGCCCTAGGAGGTCTCTTTGGTGCTGCTAACACAACCGTTTGACTTCACCCCAGAGATACACACCATTGTCTCTCAAGGAAGAGACCTTTGGGTTTGCACACTTCCTAGTTACCCTTGCTTATTCAGGGAAGTGTGGTTTCCAGTTTGTTTTGGAGAGCAAGTACAAACAACAGTTAGTGATTCAGATGCAAAGGAAATTGGAGTTTACATGGACAAGTAAGTGAGGGTTGGAACAGGACAATGTGAAGTGTGAAAAATAAGGTGAACAAGCTAAAGGCTTGAACATGATTGATATTTCGGCACATATTTGATTAATCCATGGTTTGTCGTTACTTAAGAATTGTCCTGTCACTATCTATCCATCCATGTCCATGGGTGGGGGGCTGCTCCCCTAAATCAAGTAAAGCAATAGAAATACCTAACTAACTGACCAATCAGTTCTGCCCCCTTACAAAAATCCTCCCCCCCCCAACAAAAATCCTGGCTACACCCATCTCTGTATCCTGTACAACCATTCAATTATGTATTTAAATGGACTTCTAGACACCCATGTGGATTTACTTGTGTTACCTTCAAACTGATCTGAAAACACCTTAGTTGATCTGAAAATAATGACCCGATTTTGAACTGATGCAAAAACATCCAATGTTTGGACAGTACCTGTTTAGATATGGGATCACTCTTTTGCACATGTAGATGAACAACCCGGTATTATTACTGGATTCTACCCATTGTTAATGTTTTATACAATATTGCTTACATTGAGATCTGCTGCATAATACAATTTTTGTTCTTAGCAAGATAAATGACTGCCTAATTTGGGGGGGAGGGGGCATATAGCGAGTCTTTATTTTTGTGATCAGACTCCTTGTTTCCCATAGTGTTACTACCTTACAAGCAGATGGCTCACTTATTTATTTAAAATAATAATAATAATGTTTTCAATAGCATAGATAACTTATCCAACACACACACAACAATAAATTCACACTGAAAATAATGTTTTTGTTCTTGTTTTCTGTTCTAGATGGATAGAAATCATTTGTTAGCAGTGTAAAGGTCACATGCGACCTACTCTGTTTGAAAGATAATTTCAGTCATAAGCGTTTTATGTTTAGCAATGTAATTGTCAGGAAGTTGAATATCACAGGTGCAGCAGCCAAAGCAGATAGACTGTGCAATTTTACACCTGTTGTTGTTTTATGTAAAAGTGTATAAAATTATAGGATTTAAAAAAGAATTATGCATACTAAAGAGTTTGTATAGTATAGTGGCTAAGATACTAAGGGTGAAATTAGACATGAAATGGTAGATCTGTGAATTGGATTAAGTGAGAAGCTGCCTTAACACCAAATGAGACTACTGGGCTATGATCTAGCCCTGTGGATCTAGCCCTGTATAGTGACTCAAAGCAGGTCTCCATTGTTCCAGACAACTGTCTTTCCCATCCCTGCCAGGAGATGCCAGGGATTTGAACCAAGACCCTTTTGCTTTCAAAACATGTGCTCTGTCACCGAGCTCTTCCTTGTATATTTCTAATATTTTCAGCAAGTCAGAACTACTTGGTCTTATCAAATCTTAATAAAAGGGCTCAGTTTTGATTCAGACTGTGGTGCTGGGGAGGGGGATTTCTCCACTAATTGGCAGTCAGAGATGATTGGATCCTGTTCAACAGATGTAGCTTCCACTCTGTGAAGGGAGTAATTTCCAGACTCTGCTGACCACATTAGCATGTCATGAAAATAATAATAATGCTGGTGTTCCATGAGAAATAAATTCATGCCATCATTAATCTCTCCTTTGAGTAGCTTATCTATTGAGGAGGCTTGATTGCTATATCCCTATGTGTCATTGTTCTGGCCTTCCAATCAGCTTCAACTGCAGGCCAATAATTGCCCAATCCAATCATTCACAAGCAACAGGGCAGGATTCCCCTCTGTGGGTTTCTCTGAGGCCAACGAATTCTTACTCATTGTAGATACTAGAAGTCATTGAGTTTTAATTGAGTAAAGGTGTGCTGTGGCTGCTAGAAATTTGAGTCAAATTTGAGCATCAAAGGGTGTGTAATCCAAAATTAATTATACTTAAATGTGTGGAGATCAGTGGCCCTTAAACACAGTATTATGGCCAAAACTGATATCAACGGAATTAAAGCTCATCATACTTTCTCAATGCAGATTGTACAAAACGTCATTCACTGGGGAAATTATGCTATGGTAGGAAGCAGATTCTAGCACAAGATTGACTCAGGTTGTTAACCTCTTTTAGAGATGAACACTGCAGTTTTCAAAGGGTTTTTTTAAGGAGCAATACTGTAGTCTACAACCATGTTATTTTAATCAGTTAGCAATAAGCCCTGGAAAGCACATTTTGGCATGGTTAAAAACTACAAGCAACTTCTATATCTCCACTACCTAACTCTGTTTTTTCACGCACTTGTATGCGTAGCTAATATTGAGAAAGCACTGCTAACAAAGATTATACAAGCTTCAAGATGTTTCCATATGCTGGCTAGCCTGCTGTAGCTATTGTGAGCAATTCTTGAAAGTGGCAATTTCAGTCACCAGAACACAACAGTCCCGCCAAATTCACACTGAGAATTCAAAGTGCTTCACACATATTATTTCAGCACATCTTTACAACAGCTCTGCAAGGTAACATTTATCTTCATGTTGCAGATCAAGGGTTAATGATAGGAGAAGGCAACATAATGGCAAAGGTGGGATTCAAGCTGAGAACTTTCTCAGTAACATCTCTGATTTCAGCTGTTCCACTACACTACACTAGAAAAATATGCACTAGCAATTGGAGATTACTCAGTATTGATATTATCCAAGGTGAGGTGCTTGTATATATTCAATTATAATTTTTGCTATACAGAGGTACCTCGGTTTATGAACACAATTGGTTCCGGAAGTCTGTTCATAAACTGAAGCGTTCATAAACTGAAGCGAACTTTTCCCATTGAAAGTAATGGAAAGTGAATTAATCCGTTCCAGATGGGTCTGCGGCGTTCGTAAACCGAAAATTCGTAAACTGAGGTGTTCATAAACCGAGGTTCCACTGTAATGTGGTAAAATATATCTGTAAGGTTCATTAACACCCCAAATTAGATTAGCTTTGGTTAATGTTGCTTCAGGAGAAGTAAATGCATAAGGAGTGAACCCTACAATAATCTGGAGTCCCTGAGATGGTTGTATGGTGCCTTGTAAGCCTCCTTCCAGCAATTTTTGCAGCCAAGCTGGTACCATCTTTATTGCTCTGCTTTCCTTTGGACCACATCAGCAAGGTCGGGGGGGGGGGGTCTTGTCATCTGGGGAGTCCAAGACTTCCATACACACTGCCCAGGCTTGTTTCCCAGAGAGGTCACTTCAGGGCTGCTAACACAGCAAAAACAATGTGGGAGGCAGCAGTTATGAATTACTGGTCTCTTCAGCCACAGCAGGTGCTGTGATTTTCCAGGGTTTGGCTTAACCTCCAGAAGTGTACTCCATTGTCTTGCAAGACTGATAGATGCCAACAACAATGTTGCTTTAAGTTTTGTCTTGTCGTAGATTCATTCCCCCACCGCTTAGCATATTTTTTTTGTAATTATTTCACTGTATTTAAATCATGCTACATTTGCACCATCCCCATTTTGTGATCATCTTGACATTTATAATGTCAACTCTGCAGGCTTGCATTAACCTCATTTTGCCATCAGTTTGATGTGCTATAGACCTGCACAGCAATAATTTAGCATTCATCATAGCATGTGCAGTAATGTCTCATTAGACTTGAACTAACAGAATTTTGTCTTCATAATTTGCCATCATAATAACCAGGTCTTCACAGATTTAATGTGACAATCTTTTGCTTCTCTTCCTAAAGCTGTGTAATCATTGTGATCCTTGGAGAGTTCAAATGAAGTCAATGTAATTAAAAGGTAGTTTTCTTTAAGTATCAGGACATGGGCTACTTATCAAAACAGAATCTTTTGACCTATAGTTCCTTGGTTGCATGTATGAAGCTACCTTGTGCCAAGTTAGACTATTGGTCTATGTGGCCCAGTAGTGTCTAGTCCAGGATTGGGGAAGCCTATTGGACTACAGATGTCATTTGACTGCAACTCCCATCATCCCTGAAATTGGCCATGCTGGCTGGGGCTGATGGAGTTCAGCAAATGAGGTGCCACACACCACATTCAGTCCTTCAAAGAATCACATGTCAGTTTACCCCTGCAAATTCCAGGGCTATCATCATGCCTAAACCACTAAAAAAGCTCATTCTTCAGAAATATAGGTGATTTAATAGGGAAATCACACACAACCTTCTTCAATAATTCAAGGAGAAGGAAGGAAAGTATTTCTCCTTTATTTCAGATAAATTTCTAGCTACAAAAAGTGTAAGTAGCTTTCTAAAAAACACTAACACAAACAGCATGTTTATTCCAAGAGAGTTTCCATTCTCACTGAATGCCATCATATAGATGCAGTATACAGTAGTATATTTCCTCACCATTATGTATTGAAAACGTAGTTTCAAAGAATTACAAGAACTGTAGTGGCCCTGTTTTCCTTTTTTTTAACTGAAGAAGCTAGTTGAGAGCATATTGGGAATGTTGTGAGAGGCTCTTGCTTAAAAGTCAAAAGGGGTTTTAGAAAGAGCAGCCTACACTGCTGAGAACAAGCTCTGAGGCTGTTGTGTGTAAGAAGCGAATAGTGGGATAAGGACCATTCACTCACCTGCAAGTGAGATCAGTGTGGAGTGTAGAAAACAAGTTATGATGATTCCTAATGGAACTTTCAGCTTTTTGTCACTGGTCATTTCTCTAGCTGGATTTAACAAATATGATGGACAGGATATGATGACATAACTTTAAATGCCAAAATTGTCTGGATAAAAGGCTCGAAAGGTGTCTGGTGAAAAGACTAAAAAACAGAAAAAGCCAAACCTAACTGTTACAAGATGTGATGCTAAATATCAGGGATATGCAAAAAAAAATTCCATACTGTATACAGACACACATATACATGTGTGTGTGTGTGTGTGTGTGTGTGTGTGTGTGTGTGGCATGCACAAATGTTCCCACACCCACCCACCCATGGAAATTAAACCATCTAAATTAAGAAATGAGAAGCATCCCAGATGTATCTGTCTTTGAATCAAACTGCGGGCTTACCACAGCATTTCTATTAAACATCAAGCCCTTTAACTATTGGAAGCGTTTGGATCCAAGGTCCAACTGGAGGATAAATCCAATACTGAGTAACTCTTTTTGAAGAGTTACTAACTATAATTACTATAATTACTAACTATAATTTGGGAAGTTTAAAGAATAGGAAAACATTCTAATCATCTGAGTGGGATATATCTTTTTTTCAATCTTGTGAACTACCTTGGGATCTTTTGATGAAGGGCAGTATATAAATCTAATAACTTATGAAAATTGAGATGAACTGCCGCGTTCAGGAGTTCAGTATCTCAGTCATCATATCATCTCCAGTGGTAACATCTCCCAGTGGTTTTTCAGATCAAATAAGTTGGATTAGTGTGGGCTAAAAATGAAAATAAATGCAGTAATATAATAGGCCATTAGAGTACATTTCACTCACCCTGCATTGTCTGTTGATTTTGAAGAAGAATCTACCAGAGCTCCCCACCACCTGCATGACTCAAAACTCATAATAATAATTTGCAGCAGTGAAGACTAGTGCCTTCTTTGCCTCCTTAGTACATCAGCATCAGCTTATGTCTGTGCAGCTTTCCCCCCCACACACACACTTTTAAAAGATAAAAATTTACTCCACCATCCAAATGAGAATACAAGTTCACTCAGAAATCAGTCCCATTAAATCCTATGGGCCCTACAGGCATAGCCTGAAACAATGCTTTACTGAGTAATTTACAGTGGAATCCTGTGCATGACTATTATGAAGTAAGTCTCTTGGAGTTCAGTGGGGCTTACCAGGAGGTATTATCAGTTTGGAGCCTTAAAGTACGCATTGACCTGTACATGTCTAATGCACTATAGAGTACCTACCATTAATTACACAGAAGATATGATATTTATTGTGTCCACTTATTACACTTATATTGTTTTTATTTTTGCATGGGTCTTCCCACAGCTTTCCACCCAGGCATGGGCAACAATGAAACCTACTTTGTTTTAACAATGTAACAGTACTGCCGTGCTGAAAACTCCTTAATTTCTCCAAAGATTTCTTTGTCTGCAAAAGAGGCTTTTATCCTCCCCATTTTCATTCTCAAGCAGCTTTCACATTTCTTTGGTGTTGTATTGAGCTTACTTTATCATTGCAAGATGGCCATGCTCTCTCTCTCTCTGTGTGTGTGCCATTTTCATTAAATATTTCTGCACTGGCCTCTGGCTGCCCATGCTTCCTGATCTGAGAAAGTTCCATAGGGTAAGTCCTCACAAATAAAATAAAATAAAATCCCTGAGCTTTAATTGAAGCAGGGGAAGCAGAGCAAGCTGGATGAGATGTCTACCATGAGAGAACAGACTTGCTGGTTTTATAAGGGAAGGTCTTCCCCTTCACATAAAAATACATTCTTTCCGCACATACATACATATTTCAAAATAAAGACTTCACTTAACAATAAACAGGTGTCAGATCCATAGCAGGCAGTCTCCTCACCTTCTTGTGAGGAAAGCCCACCAAAATATTTCAGGTTCCCCCTCTCCCCACCTCCCAGTCAGGAAATATTGGCTCTGAGGAAGGCTGCAGAGTGCAGGCCACTAGAGAGGGGATTTGTAGAATGAATGGGAACTCACAAATACTCCTCAGTAGATGATGGTGTAGCAAACATAGCTGCCAAGTTATCCCTTATTTTAAGGGATTTTCCCTTATGCTGAATAGGCTTCCTCGCGAGAAAAGGGAAAACTTGGCAGCTATGGTAGCAAACTCTTCAACCGGGGGGGGGGGCATTCACTGGAACAGACAGCAGGTATACTTACCTGCCTTTACTTTGTCTATACAGTGGAACCTCTGTTTATGAACACCTCGGTTTACGAATTTTCGGTTTACGAATGCCACGGACCCATCTGTAATGGATTAATTCACTTTCCATTACTTTCAATGGGAAAGTTCGCTTCAGTTTATGAATGCTTCAGTTTATGAACAGATTTCCGGAACCAATTACACCCATGCTTCGGGTTAAGTACGCTTCAGGTTGAGTACTCCACGGACCCGTCTGGAACGGATTAATCCACTTTCCATTACTTTCAATGGGAAAGTTCGCTTCAGGTTAAGTACGCTTCAGGTTAAGTACAGACTTCCGGAACCAATTGTATTTGTAAACCGAGGTACCACTGTACCTGTTCTTGTGAACTACTGGATTAATTCACTTTCCATTACTTTCAATGGGAAAGTTCGCTTCAGGATAAGTACGCTTCAGTTTATGAACAGACTTCCGGAACCAATTGTGTTCATAAACCGAGGTACCACTGTAGTGGAGGAACAGCAAGACAGTTTGAAGTGGAAGGCCCTCTTCTGTATTGGATGACAGGACCAGTAGATTTACACAGATGCAAGTACATAAAACTGAATGGGAAATGTATCTATAACACATCCTGAACAGCATTGCACCAATTACATCTGTGGCCCACTGAATCCTAGCTAATTCAAGCTTAAAGAAGAGTAAAAACTTGGCTTTAGACTGTTGATTTAGTTAAAAGACTCTGAAGGGTCTCTTGAGGGTTTGGAAATTGGTAAAGGAATATTATCTTGTGAGGATTCACAAGTGAGGTTGTATGTAATAAGCAATTTTTTACTTAGACTCCTAGTTTTATCAACCTTTCTTGTTCTCAAATCCTCAAAGCATTGCTACTGTCAATTTCTTTTCTCTTGACACTGTGCTTCAAATTATTTTCAACATCAGTGCATGACTTTTGGACTCTGTGGGTTGCAAATTAATCCTTTATAGGCAGCTGAGGTACTCTATTCACTGATGGTTTGTCAGGAATTAATTTGGCTACCACTATGAAAAATGATAGGGATTCTAATCTAAAGGATAAAGGAGTGTGTTAAAAATCAGAATTTTATTAATGTTGTGCTTAGATACCCAGCCAAGCAATTATTTATTAATTTTAATTAAATACAGATAGCAAACCAAAATATGACAGCAACCACAACACAAAACCTGATCATTTTGAAGGGATTTGAAAAGAAAGCAGTGACCTCCTGTTAGTTACTATTTAATGGCTTCTTCTTCATTTCCTTGGGAGGTCATTTCTTCCTTGTTCACAGCATATAGAATTATGCATTATCTAAGCTTTGTTGCAGGGTGGCTGGACAAAATCAATCTTATCAGTGTTTTCCTGGTATATTACTCATGAAATAACCAGCTATCTAAGAAGTAGTACTCACTAATTATCTCAGAAATGTAATGTCAAGGAGAAAATGCCCACGTAGGGGGATTTCCAAGGTTAGTTGCATTAAGAGTAGACACCCTGAAATCAATAGACTTCAGTTACTTAAGTCATTGAGTCTACTCTAAAGATAACTTAGTTGGACATTACTCATTGACTGCAAAAGTATACATATAGCCATTAATCTTTTGAGCAAGTTTCTCAATATAAAGTATATGGGAATATTAAGAGGCGTTTATTTGTTTTTTAACCAAAATACACATTTTGAATTTTGACCAAATTCTTAAAAAAATGCAAAGCAATACCCTTGAATTTTGCTCTGATGTTTTCAGCAGCACTCTTATGAGTAAAGCATATTGAACATAGGGATATAGTAAGCTGTCCTATGCCTCTTGTTCAGTACTGTCATTATTCACCGTGGCTTTCCATGATTTCAGTCTTGAGGTTTTCCAAGTGCAACCTAAAGAAACCAGGGATTGAACCTAGAATCTTCTGCACACAAAGCATGCGCTCTACCACTGAAGATATTTTTTGGGGGGGGGGAGAAATGTGTGACTTATAAGATCACGAAGAGTCGGACACGACTAAACAACTAAACAACAACAATAAGATGTTTATATTTTACACATTTTAATCCCTTAGGGTGGAATTCAATGTCATGCTTTGCCAATTGTTCTGTCTGCACATGGAATCTAGTTTGCCAGATGGAATGACACACACCCCCTCGGCCTCTGTGCTGTTATGGGGGGTTCTCCTAACCCCGCTAAGTCCATTTGAGGGGGTTGGGGGTGCACAGGGAAAGAGTGGATGGAAAGGCCCATTATGCAAGTGAAAGTCCTGGCCCATAATGCACTGCTTTATTGTAAACCATTGAATAAAAAGTTGAATCTGACCATTGTACTAGATTTAACTTTGGGGGAACTTGTGCTTTGGAGTAAGGCATATATTACACAATGCTTTGTTTCCCGTGTGTGTGTGTGTACTGTTAGAGTTCATTTAGTAACAGCAGCAAGGATCTCTAATTCCCATGCAAACGTTAGTACCAGCAGGGGTGAAGCAAAGGAGGCTGGCGGCCTCAGAGCCCAGGTAGACTGCACTGGCATAGAACAAGGGCATAGAAATGTGTTACAAAATGCTTCTGCAGTCAAAAAGGCCAAAGGGTTATAATGGAAGAGGAGATGACTGGACCTCCCCGTCATTTGAGATCGCACTATTGACTCCACTATAGCCAATTACTGTCAGGCTCCACAGAGAAATAGTTTATATGGGGTGAAAAATGTAGGATGTGTGAAGTGTGGAGAAAAGGAGCCAATGAGGCTTGGCAGCTTTCCTGTTTTTTATTCAAGCAACTAACAGGAAGCGTGCCTGCAATGGAGCTGTGTCAAGCCAGCAAATGATTATTTGGGGTTTGCTGAAGGTGAATTGAGATAATGTCTGAGGTGAATAATGCTTTTTTACCACAGTAAAGTAAATCTAACAGGTACCACATATTTGGAATTCCAGCAGAGCTACATATATTGTCTTGAACATGGTGTAATTTGCATTCACCACACATTTAATGCTTATGCTTTGTTCCATACGTTTGCCTCTTAACAAGCGGGTAAATAAATTTCCCAGAAGCTATAGTGGCCCTGGATACTCAAAGGAGCAACAGAATACTATGAATCAGAGCTAGGAATGGAGGAGAAATTTGATTCTGCATGCATTTATAGCTGAATCTATCAACTTTGCACTTCCTGAACAAGATGAGGAGCAAAGCGCAGCTATCCTTCAAAATTCATACGTATCCAAATTTTGAGATGCAGTACTCCAACCAAACAATGTATTCATATATTAGGAGGAAATGTGCATAAGAATGGAGATATTTTTGCTAACATCCAAAAAATGCATTGTATTAGGGAAAATTGTTTGCAGAAATGTGTACATTAGTGATGTCTTCTTGAGGAGAACTGGGTTTCTTGAATCAGATTTGAGAGCCATTCAGTACAAATCATCACCTGTGTGTCTGTATTTTGTTCACTTCTACATTCATACAGATAGGTTACATGAGTAGAATGTGGAGTGGCTTACTGGGAGGGTAGGAGGGCAAGCCAGTGGGGAGGCCAGTGCTGTGTGGACCCACTGGCAGATTCTCCTGTTGCATCCACACAGTGTGAGCCTCCCCTTTGCTTCTCCCTATTGGTAAGCCTCAGCTATGGCAATGCCAGAAGGCCAGGGGCATAACCTTGCCCCTCCTGGCCAACTGGACTGACAATATTCCTATTCTGAAAGAAAATGAGTTAAACAGAGACATAGTAAACACATGTATTGTGACAAATATTACTTGTCACGTTCAATATGCATGAGTTTACTGAAGACAGTTTTTTTTAAAAAAAGTGTTATACCCCCGTAGGTTGGCTTGTTTGTTTTTCAGGTTGTTATTTTGGTATAGCATTTCTCAGGTTGGAAGGGTTAAGTGTTTCTTTTCTGGAAGTATTTCCAGAGTGGTGAGGTTAGATTCAATAACTATTGAGGCTCTGGCATTCTTATGATTGCTGAATATGAATATAGCTGTGGGGAATTGTGGTGGAGTAGAAAAACTCCACCGCCAAGTTGAAAATAAAACAAGAAACGTAAAATAAATGCATAAAGTAAAATTCAGATTAACCCAACTAGATGCTGACAATGTCTTTGGAAAGTTACCTCAGTCTGCAAAGGCTTCTCATCTTCATGATGGCGATCACAATCTGATCTGCCAGGCATTTACAAGAGAAGCAGTACTGTCGCCGTAGAGTTGTTTTGAATGTTATCCGGAAAGCTGCTCCACATCACTTAAATCCATTATACATGCCATTCTGAAAACAGAGCCTTATATGTAGAGTTCATCAGCTGGCCTATTATGGGAAGCCAACTTGTTTTGAGGAAAGCGTGCTTTATTGCTTCTGCGCAGGTCCTGGAATTTGAAACATCTCAGGGCCTCAACAGAACCCTGGCATCAGTTACTATGTCGGCTTAGTGGAAGTTAGAATCATGTTATTCCCCGGTACAGAATCCAGTTCTGAGAAGCAGCTGACTGTACACTGAAATTAACAAAGGGAATATTAAGGAGATAAGAGGATTTTTTTGTGTGTGAAATGCTGCTTCTTGTTGAGACGCAGCCATCATAATTTTGGTTTATTTTTGCTGGCTTTTAAAAAGGACATTGGAACAGTGTCACTGGACTGTAGTACTTTGGGAAACTCTGTTCGTGTTTGCCTTGGATTTTCTTTGATGCTTACATGCTGTGGTATGAGGAAGAGGAAGAATGTAAGTAGAAAATGTCTGAAATCCCTTTATCATTGCATTTAAATCTGTGACATAATTCTGCTGAGGTCAGTAGGAAAGCCCTTTAATAGGATACATTATTGGGGGGAAACTCACCCCAATGATGCAAAGGTCGACTACAGAAAAGTGAGAAGGGGTGCCTGTATTTTAGGGTTGCTTAAACAATTACACTTAAATAGAAATTCATAGAAATAAAATGCTATTGCGTGAGGACACAAGGGGCATTTCTAAGATTCAGTATTTACTAAAGGTTTCTGGTTGGGACGGGGAGGGAAGTGACTGGGATAAAAATAGATTTTTCATTATTGTTTTTAATAGTCTGGCAAAAGTTCAAAAGACTATCAGCTGCTCTGAATTATAATGGCATATGCTGTTTCACTGCCCTGATTGATGTACATGGAATGGGATCTTGTTCATTATTTTGTAATAAAGTAGTTGAACACCCACTGCACCTTTCCCCATCTCCCCCAGGAAGAAAAGAGCCCTAAGGTCGCTCTGGTGTTTTTATGCCTGGTGTTTTTGCGTTTGTCCTCACGCTTTGTGCTACAACTTTTTCATATTTTCTTGCAAAAAAAGAAAAAGCCAGAAAGAAAGACCCTAGATAAGATTGATAGTTCTGTTTTAAAGATTGTGGAAGGATAACCATTTTTATTTCATACTTGGCCTCAGTATATTATCTGCATGCAGGTATAGAAATCTTTGCCTGAACACTAAAGTTGGTATTTTTATCCTTTTCTGTCTTTTTAAAAAGCAGACATGCACAATTCATAAACTACCAATGCAAGGTTACACTACCAGCCATATCTTTCCGCATGGAAGGTGGTTAACAACTCCCAGCTTATGTAGCTGTAGGTAGAGTGTAAAAATAGGAGGTGTGGCAGCAATAATCTCTTTGACTGCTTCTAATTTATCTCCAAAATTTGGTGCAAAGTGAAAGTGTATGAGGTCAGTGATGACTTCTTAGTCCTGCCAAAATGTATGGTCCGCGTATTGGAAGTAAACAAAACAAATAGTTTATTTAAAGAGATGTTGCTATTAATTTGTAAAGTTTGCATTTTTGCCACTTGTCCAGTGAGACCAACAAATGGTGGGTCAAGTCAAACCACATCTATTTAATGCAGCTTTGGTGATGATGTTGGCAATTTAGCTTCCGTGGAAGAAACTTCCTTTTGAAATGCAGTGGTACCTCGGGTTAAGAATAATTCGTTCTGGAGGTCCGTTCTTAACCTGAAACTGTTCTTAACCTGAAGCACCACTTTAGCTAATGGGGCCTCCCGCTGCCACCGCACGATTTCTGTTCTCATCCTGAAGCAAAGTTCTTAACCTGAGGTACTATTTCTGGGTTAGCAGAGTCTGTAACCTGAAGCGTCTGTAACCCAGGTACCACTTTAAATGTTGCTTGTCTTGCATTGCACTGGGAGACTTCCAGGACAGCCTGAAAAGGGAGATAGGGCACCCTGTTTGGGGGAAGGGTCACTTGCTGGTGGGATGGCTGGTTAGGAGATGGCAGTAAAGCCTGTCTTCTTGATAGTAGCACTAGAACTCCCGCTCTCATAATATGGTTTTAGGCAGCTTGTTGAAGAGTTCTGTTTCAATGGCCTTTGCCTCTTTTGTCATTGGCGTCTGCCTGCTTTGGCTCTGTTTAATGTCACTATATTTTTAACTGTGAATTTCCCAGCTTTGTTTTTAAGGCTGTTGGCTTTCTTTATTTATCCTGTCACTATTTTCCATTGGTATATCACCTTGTTTTATTGTAAACCAATTTCTGAGGTTTGGTGGAAAAATAATTTATATGCTTTTGTTGTTTTTAAGTTTGGAGAGGACATTTCTTTATTCAACCCAAGCATTTTTATTTTTATGTGTTTGCATGTTTGTGTGGAACGTTTATATCCTGCCTTTCAGCTGTAATTCACAAACCAGCTTTAGGCTGAAATCTTATACACGTTTATCTGAGAGTAAATTCCATAGAATTAAATGGGATTTCCTGCATAGGATTGCACTGTAAATCTCTTCACATGATGTGATCAGGCATAGGCAATACAGGCATTAGTAATGAGGGTGCGGCAGCAGATTTTAAAAAAATCCTCTACAAGGCTCTTTCCAAATTTTATCATTTAGGATATGGAAAGAACTTAAGGATATATGGAAATTGACATGTTTGTGTTTTGAATTCTGCAAGGTACTCTGATTAAACTGATGGGCGCTTCGCTAAATGGAGGCAGTGCTGCTATTTCAGAGACACATGCTAAGCAATTTGAAGGCAAGCCAAAGCACAATGAGAAGGAATAATGATGACCTTGGTTTATTTTTTGCTCAGTACATTCAGGTTTTTGATTGGATTCTGAACAAGGCAACAGTTTTCTCTCCCAGAAAGCTTTGCCCTAGTCCTTGGAGGCTTTACATTCTTGTTATCAAAGCAGCTGGTTCATATTGGAGCATTTTCTTGTGAAGGTCGTGGGCTGCAGTGTGGGGGAAAAAAGAAAGATTTCCTTATTGAACCCAGCAACTATGTGCTTTCCATGAGAACATTTCTGCGCAGAGACCTATTAGCCTGTTGACCTGCCTAGCATACTACTGATGATAAATAAAAAGCATTCTACTGAAATGAAGTTTGTTTGCTTTTTGCTTGGCTTGTTGGCCCCTTTTGTTTGATAATGCATTTTTAAAAAATTTGATAGGAGAATGCTTCATATTATTTATAAATAGATGAATACAGAGTTATCCAGGAAAATCTAGATGATTGAGAGTACAATGATTTCATTATATTATGAATAATCAGAAGCCTATGGGCATTGTGTGGGTGTAGTTGAAAGCTATTCTTTTCCATTCTCTTTTAGTAGTTATGCAATACCCTTCTGTAGTCACATACAGCTTTGGATCACCTTTGCTTGCTGATATAAAGGAAGATCAGAACTTCTCAATAAAAATGGAATAACCGTTCTTCTTTTCTGCCAAAAGAACACAAGCTAACTTTTTAAAAAATCCTTTATAAACATATAACGTTATATTCCTGTTTAATGGTATAAAAATCTAACCCCCAGAAGGCCCCCAGATGAACACTGAATTCTAATCATATTTGTTCAGGAGTAAAAAAGAACAAAAAATGATTTCAGTGTAACTTACTTGCAGGTAAATATGTGATTGCCTATCTTTGTAGTATCACTACTCAGTTGTACTCAGATTCACAAACCAAAACAAAACGTGAACAAAAACTATCCAAGATTCATCGAAGAAGTTTTTCCTGTGTCAACCAGTCAGCCATTGTTATTATCATATTGAACTGCTAAGAATATCAGGCCTTTATACCCCACTACACTCATGGACCCACTGGGACCAGGGTGGGACCAGGGTTTCCTGAATCTGGACAGCTTTATTTTCCAATTCTCCCTTTTATATCCTTTATGCATTATCACACCTACATTTTCCCCATATAATGCTCCTGTAGTTTAGCTGGCCGCATAGCCAAGTCCCTATGACAATTGTGGGGGGGTCTATTAATACTTCAAGAGACGATGACATTAGCTGTAAAAATAATGGACCGAGGTCTTCCAGATAACAATTGCTTTCAGTATATGACCAGGTTTTGGAAAGTCATGCTTAATTTGACTAATGAAGACCCACTGAGATACCATAGCATCCTGGACATGGGAAACATGGCTAGTCCCTCAGTTTTCCCCATGGAGTCACTAGATGGGTGTGATGCAGCAGTCTTCCAAAACTCAACAAGCTCCCTGTAGATGCTTGAGTCAGAAAGTTTTCAGTCACTCAGCCACTTTGCTAATTTCCCCAGATGAAGCAGCAAAGGGGGTGAGTGGATAGGATTCAGCAATGCAGAGAACTTCAGTTTCATAATACTTTTCTCTGTTTTACTCTGAAGATATGTAGACTGTGTATAATCTAAATCAATTACCCTTTTTATATAGGCCCAGTTTCACATAATGCTAAGACAAACCATGACGTATCAAGAATGAGCCATGGCCACTTTGCTACTTCTCCTGCTATGCTGTTGTGAATTAACCCATGGATTGGCTTAGCGTGTTGTCCCAACTCAGACCCATGGTTTGTCTTGCTCTCATCTATAGTCAAGGTCTGTTCTATTGCTTACCACTCATTGACTTGTTTGGGTGAGAGAAACCATGACAAAATGTTCAGTGGAAACTCAGTATTTTTTCCAAACAAGCAAAAAACAAACCACCTAACGTTTTTATTCTTTTTACTCTTTCAAATATTTCAGGTTTCCTAAACCGGACTAATTGCTAAAACATCAAAGCACACATCTTCTCCTCCTTTCCCTAACTTTAACCTGACATGGAAATAATCAACATTAATCTGGTTTGAAAACTGATAAAATCTTATGACATTGGAAGAATGACAGGCTAAATGACCTAGTAGACTCGTTCTTCCTCTATTACTGAGTCTATGAATAGATGTGCTTTGGGATTTGAACAGGAAATGTCCTTATTTTTAGCTTGGTCATTTCATTCTGCTTTTTCTGCTTCTGTTAACTGTGAATATGTGGCATCTAGAAAGGATCTGATAGAAAGATTAACCAGTACACATATAAACTCATCAGCTGAGGTGTAATGACATCTAAGATAACTTGAGAGCTCGTAGACATATCTGTAATGATCTGATTGTGATTTAATATTTGGATGTAAGTCTCTTTTAGAGCACTATCTGCTGCAATCTGCAGCACAATCTGAAGGCCCTAATCTTAAAAGAAAGTGTGGCTCATACTTACTATGTTGTTCAAAACCCATTCATCTCAATGGTGTCCATTAAAATACCCATCTTTGATTAGGTTTTGTTTGGTTTGGTTAACATTTACTGGTTAAGATGATACAGTCCTCTGATTACTCTCCAATGAGATATCATGAGTGAGATTGTTCCTTTCCCTCCCCATCCCATTTTCAGGGCCCTAGAGATCCATTTTGAGGCTTAATGTCCACATAGATAGGGCACCTGTCCATTTAAATCCAATGTTTATACAGTGGTACCCCTGGTTATGAACACTTCTGGTTATAAACGCTTCAGATTATGAACTCCGCTAACCCAGAAGTTCACCTGCTCCTGGTTGCAAACTTTGCTCCAGGATGCGAACGGAAATCACACGTTGGAGACACGTGCACAGCAGAGGCCCCATTAGCAAAAGTGCACCTCAGGATAAGAACGGTTTCACCTCCAGAATGAATTAAGTTCATAACCAGAGGTATCACTGTAGTCCTAAACAGGGGCGGAGCTAGGGGGCGTAGGGGGCGGGCCGCCCCAGGTTCCACTATAGGGGGTTACAGTCGGCGCCCCACCCAGCGACTCCCAAGGTGAGCCCCTCCGGCCTCCCAGTAAAAAGCCCGGTAAAAAGCCCGCTTGGCATGGCCCCCTCTACGTAGCACGCATGCGTCATTATGTAGCGATGCCGCTGCCCCCCCCCAGGTGCATGGCAATTTGCCGCCCCGGGTGTCACGGCGGCTCGCTACGCCGCTGGTCCTAAACAGTGCAATTGATATCCCAGGTAAAATTGGCGAACTGATTACTCTTTCTGGATCTGAGCACTTTAGGTTTTAGGTGGGGAATGCACCCAAAATGGAGCCTCCCTGGCAGGTAGGAAATCCGGGGGATTTCTGGGATTTTTTTTCTATTTGGGATAACAGCGGGAAATGGATTAAAATCCGAGGGTTTCCCACGAAAAACAGGAGAATTGGCAGTTATGGTTGTAGAGGGAAGTGAGGAGCAGATGGGGCTCGTCAATCTGGGAAGGTAGCACAACTAAGAGAAGGAAAAATCTGATCCTAAACCTCTTCTGACTTGTGGGATATCTTCAGGAGAAGAAAAGGCCAATCCTACACAAATCTGGAGAGGCATTCTTAAGTTGGTTGAAAGGCACCTTGTTTGCCATCTTCCAGCAATTCATGCAGGCAAGCTGGTGCCAAATGTATTGCTCTGCTGTCCTCAGGACCACACCAGTGAGACCAAGGTATTGTCTCAAGGTATTGTCCTCTGGGCAGCCCAGGACCTCCATACAACCGCCCAAGCTTGTACCCCAGGTAGGTCACTTGACTGCTGCTAACACAGCAGTTTGACTTCAAACCCCCACCCCCCGGAAGCACACTCCATTGCCACTCAAGACAGATGGATGCCAACAACAATCCTAGTATAAATGTCACTCCAAAAAATGGATGTCTGGTGTAGCTGAGCAATAAAAGAAGAGTGTTCTTCCAATGGTCAGTTTATTGTAGGGACAGTTTGGACACCTTGTGTAACCTTGTTATAAAGTGCCAGTATGTTGTCGTCCAGCCGTATCACATATCTGTTTCCTCTGGGGAGTCAGTTACAGCTGGCAGGTTGCAAGAGCTGGGAAAACGGCTTTGTCTATGTGCTTAAAAGGTCAGCCCGTTTCCTGGACAAAGCTAAAGTTACATTGTGAACTTTCTAAAATACGCCAAGCAACCCATGTAAATGTGTCTAATCAAATAAGCATTTGAGATTAAATATTTATTAGACTGTTTCAATCTATTCATCTTTTTAGCCATTTTTAGATACCGCTATAGCAAGACTAGCAGAGGATCAGTAGTAAAAACGTGTTTCATGTTGTTAAATGATTCAGCACTCATTAAAGAGGTAACCAGTGTTCCTTGGGAGCCATTAGTAAATTGATTTTTCAGAAATCTACACTTCCAAGAAATATTACAAGAGGCTTGTAAGCAATTTATTTAAAAGATGAGAAGGGAATTGTTCTTCTAATAATAGTGCAAAAGCTTCAGAAGCTTTAATTTTAGAGATTTTCTGTTTTAATTAATATGCTGAATGGCACTCATCCATAATGAAACTGAATGAGAGAAATATGCTGGCCAATCAAAATTTGATATATTTTTAAACTGATAAATCTGTTGGACTTCTGCATGATTCATTTTTTATAATCTCCTTATAGTTTTCTTTGTCATGGGGAAACCATAGACATTTCCTTAAGCAGATTCTGGAGAATTGATTTTAACAGCATGTGTTTTACTTGTTTATGTATAAAGCTTCTTTATTTATAAGACTAGATCCAGACTATATTAGATGAATTTTTAGTCCACTTAAATAAATGGGACAGGATTATCATAATTTAGATCTCATTAATTTCAGTGGGAAATAAATGCAACTGATTTCGTCTAGATGTAACATATAATATGTACATCTTATCTGTTTTCCAGTGTATTCCAGAAGATATAAAATGGAGGAAATGGGCATTTATAAGTATTCTATAAGTACACTCTTTTTGGACTTGGGTTTAGCTGTGGCCATCAATTGAGTATATATTTATGGTTGCAAACCCTAATTTTTTGCAGCACAATGTGTGAAATGAATGTTTGAGAAACAAGTGAAGAGTATGAAGTTAGGTACAGGGGTCAGCAAACTTTTTCAGCAAGGGGCCGGTCCACTGTCCCTCAGACCTTGTGGGGGGCCGGACTATATTTTGGGGGAAAATATGAACAAATTCCTATGCCCCACAAATAACCCAGAGATACATTTTAAATAAAAGCACATATTCTACTCATGTAAAAACACCAGACAGGCCCCACAAATAACCCAGAGATGCATTTCAAATAAAAGGGCACATTCTACTCATGTAAAAACATTCTGATTTCTGGACTGTCCATGGACCAGATTTAGAAGGCGATTGGGCCAGATCCGGTCCCCGGGCCTTAGTTTGCCTACCCATGGGTTAGGAAATCTAAATGAAAAATAGATAATGTTGTTAATGCTGGTGAAGAGATGAGACTGAAAAATGTTTCTTAAAGTTAAGCATGCTGACTTTTAGTCCATAAGGGTTTCATCAGCAATGATTGGTTAAATGGTATCCAAAATCCTTACATGCATGAAGCTGGCCTTAGTGTTGCAAGATTAGAACTAGTTCATTCAGGTTAAATGGCAAGCAGCAGAAAGAGAATAGTTATTGGTAATTATTTTCTGAACTAAAACTCCCACCGTTTCTGACCGTTGACCATGCTGGTCAGGGCTAATGGGTGGAGAGAAGCAGCACCTCAAGAGTCCCTACGCTTGAATTAGGCGGCTCTTCTTCTTCCCATTTTACAGATGGAAAGCCAAGGCTGAAAGAAAATGACCTTCCATTTTCATGGCTGAGCTTGCAGTGACAGGCAGGGGGAATATGGGACAGCTCAAGAAAGGACAAGTTCCATTTCAGGAGAAGCTTTGTTGTACATGTAAAATTTCTGAAAGACAAAAAATAATAATAATAATAATCAGGGAACAAGCTACTTGTCTGATGAGTGTTGGTTTATTCTGCTCCATCTCTGGTGTTGTATAAATATGCTATGCTGAGATGTGAAATGAGAGGCTGAGGGAGTGTTCTCAGTGCAATAATTGTTTTCTTAAGCACTAGAGATAACAGCATTCCTCTCTTCATAGGTTCCCCCTTCACCTATAATATTATAAAGACGTGGAACAGACCTCTTCATCTCTGTTCCCATGGCCTTACACAAGATATATCTTCAGCTTTTGTGAACGAAGGTCTCCATCACAACAGCTAAAGCGTTTTCAGCAGCATCATGCTAAATGCCAATTAAATAAATTAAAAAGACATTAAAATGAGTAGGGGGGGAGGATTACATCATTACGGCATGTGAATTGGTTAGTGAAGTACTTTTAAGCTTCCAGTGCTATAGTTTCAAATTGTTACAGAAGAACCTCCTCAACAACAAAAAAGTTATAAAGAGGATAAATGTTGCTCACTTTACAATTTTTTTTAACGAAGGAAAGCGTAATTTTAACTTGGTTTTATTAATGCACTTAACTGGCGAAAATTGTCTCATAATGATGTTAAAATGAGGAAAGCTATAAATTCTCTATATAATAGGAAAGTCCAGAAATTTACTACTACAGTACAATTATATTTAATGTAAAATGAATTCCGTAACATTTTACATTAAATGCAGTGTAAATGAGCATTAAAAAGCTTTTCCTGGGCTGTATATCAAGAAATGTGTCTAAATTCAACCCTAGACTTAGCTTATTAGGGAAATGGATGTCCTCTGTGTGGATTAGGGATATATTTTTGGAGCATATTGCTGTTGAGCTGATAGAAATGGATCCCCCCCCCCGCCCTCCAATTCCCATCTTGTTCTTTAATCTCAACAAGAGAATTTGGAATTCTTTTACCACTCAAAATATGAACAATCGTTGCACATTACTCCTTAGGGGTCAAAATACCAAACATCTGGAGCATCATGGAGCTTGATTTGGCAGCCTCACATGGGCTGTTGTCTTGTAAGAATGTTTACACCACAGCATTAATAAAAATAAGTGATGCCTCACTCCAAACTAGATAAGGATTTGTTCACATGAAAGGCTGCCTGTTGCTTCATTCCCCCCCCCTTTTCCTTCATGGGTGCCGTAAGTATTTATATTGTTATACTTGATCTAGGGGGCGCAGCTGCCCTCCTTAGCTACGCCCATGCTTTCCTCCCAATCTGCTGTACCCATGGGTGTAGCCAAGGGGGGCACAGAGGGATCCACAAATATTATTGAAAAGCATTGAAAGTACTCAATTATCTGAGGTTCTGCCCCCCCCCAGCATAGGCCTGCCCCCCATAATGTCCTAGTTACCCATGGTTTCCCAAGAAAAGCTCAACAACTTTGATTTCCTAGAAAAAGCCCAACAACTTGATTTCCTGGTGTCATTCCCAACCACCAGTGGGACATTGGCCTTGCAAAATGTCCTATTTTTCCACATGAGAAGCATCTAGTTTTGTCATGTTTGTCTGTACCTTGAAAAGCAGTTTTATTTTTAAAGCACAAGACCTGCTCACTAGATACCAAGCACTCTACTATTCAAATTAGGCCACAGTGTTTTTCTTACAGCAGCACCCTCATGCTGCTGATACCCAAATGACCAATCATGTCAGTTCTGCCCACCCTAATAATAATAATTTCTTATTTATACCCTGCCCATCTGGCTGGTTTCCCCAGCCACTCTGGGCAGCTTCCAACAGAATATTAAAATACAATCATCTATTAAACATTAAAAGCTTCCCTAAACAGGGCTGCGTTCAGGTGTCTTCTAAAAGGCTGGTAGTTGTTTTTCTCTTTGACATCTGGTAGGAGGGCATTCCACAGGGTGGATGCCACTACCGAGAAGGCCCTCTGCCTGTAACTTGGCTTCTCGCAATGAGGGAACTGCCAAAAGGTCCTCGGCGTTGGACCTCTGTGTCCGGGCAGAACGATGGGGGTGGAGATGCTCCTTCAGGTATACTGGACCGAGGCCTTCCCCCCATACCAGGTCCTGCCCCCCCCAACAAAAATGCTGGCTCCACCCATGAAGGAAAGGGGGAGGAAATGAAGCAACAGGCAGCCTTTCATGTGAACAAATCCTTACCTAGTTTGGAGTGAGGCATCACTTATTTTTATTAATGCTGAAGTGTAAACATTCTTACAAGACAACAGCCCATGTGAGGCTGCCAAATCAAGCTCCATGATGCTCCAGATGTTTGGTATTTTGACCTCTAAGGAGTAACGTGCAACGATTGTTCATAATTTGAGCCAAAGTGGTAAAAGAAATCAAAATTCACTTGTTGAGATTAAGGAACAAGATGGGAATTGGGGGGGATCCATTTCTATCAGCTCAACAGCAATATGTTCTGAAAATTCTATCCCTAATCCACACAGAGAACATCCATTTCCCTAATAAGCTAAGTCTAGGGTTGAATTTTGGACAGCTGAGGGTCACATGCCTAGCCAAGCCCAGAAGCTGTAACAAGAAAGCTGCCCTGGCCAGGCCTGCGTCCTGCGTCCTGTCCAGGTCTACGTCATCAAAGTTTTGCAAGATGATACACACACACACACACACACACACACACACACACACACACACCATGTACAATGTCCCATGTACTGTCATGTATATACCACAGATTTGAAACCTGTGGCCCTTCAGCAGGGCTCCCAAGGTATTTTGGCACCAGAAAAACCAGGAAATGGTGCCTCCCCACCCCCTGGTCAGGGAACAAAGGATGATTGAATATCTACATCAGGAACAAAGGGGACCGAGAGATCAACATTGTGATCTTCTGTCCCTGTGGACTCTCCCACCTGAGGCCGGTTGCCTTACCTGGCCTCATAGTTGAACTGGCCCTGCCATTGAGATATTGTGGACGGCAATGCCCATGATTCCTGAGCATTGGCCAAGCTAGCCGAGGCTTAGGAAAGATTGAATTCAGTAGTACCTGGAGGACCATTGCTGGTGTACTCTGAAGTTTCAATTGTCAGCAGATGCCTTGCAAGTATACATCAAGTCTGTAGAGCACGCACCTTTTAATCTCAGGGTCGTGGTGTTGTGCCCCATGTATGGGCAAAAGATTCCTGCATTTCAGGGGGTGGACTAGATGACCCTTGGGATCCTTCCCAATTCTACATCTTTATAATTCTATAAGTAAGATGGGTTAACATTCTTCACATACATTTTTGTGACATGATTATGGCCAGTTGTTGTTTTCCTGCAACACTACATACTGACATGAGGAAAGCAACATGTAAGGAACATTTTGTTTCACAACAGGAATACATTGAAAGATGGGTAAAGTATCCCAATTAAGGTTTAACTCTCCATAATATCTAGCAACTCTAGCTTAGTTTTTAAAGTTTTTGGTGTTACATTATTTATTAGATTTGTGCTTAGAACTGAGGAAGTGTTTTTCTAAGCCCGAAAACCTATTATTTATGTGTGAAAGTTGCAGAGATGTTATCGTTCTGTGAAATGCTGCAAATGACTTTCAGGGCTCAGATCACATTACTCCATTCTGGAGTTGCTCATATTGCCATGTGTGGGTTTGCAATCTGGGTGAAGAAGAGCCAGCAAGCCAGAATAACTAAATCATTGAGTCAACTCAGCCCCATTGCTGTAGGTAGAAACAACTAGCTTTTCAGAGCTAGAAGGAAATATTTCATAGGGGAAATAGTTCACTAGATAGATGAAACCTTTTTGTAAACATTCAAGTTGATGACATCAACTATATTTAGCTACGAAGATGGAAACAGAGCAAGGCTCCAGTGGCTGCATCACAAAGACATTCTATGGGGGTGGGAAATGGCTTTCCCCATAAAATTACCTAGGAAGGGACATTATGTACAACCAGTTCCTAGGGGAAAATAGATACATTTTTAGCTAGCATGATAAGTGCTAATATTTCTAGTTGCTCTGCGGTTAAAAGCTCCCTTTGAAAAGGAGAGGATTTTAAGGCAACCCTTGGAGCACCTCATAAAATTGTAAGTAAAAGGACTCTCCAAGTGTGCTAAGGGAAATGTAGTCTAAACAGCACGTGTATTTTCTAATCTGAGCATGGGTCCAGAAATGTGAACCAGGAATCTTCACTTTAAATTGCAGACAAACAAAATCCCTACAGTGAACTGGTTCAGACATAATGCAAAATCATAACTTACAAGCCTAGGCAGCCTTTGGCTCACATGCTCGCTCCCCTTCCTCCTCCAGTGTGGCCTGGAGAGGAGTTCAGAAGCTTTTGTTTATGTTTTTTCATTAACCATGATTTGTTGTATCATCTGAATTGAGTAAACTGTAGTTCATCTTCACTATGGTTTATTAAAACAAGTAAGCTTCAAATAAAATATCGCTTTCAACAAACAATAGTTAAACTGTACCACAGTTTAGGAGGCAGACACAAAGCTGATTTAAAATAAAGTGGTTGCTTCCAATCACATACACTCAGCTGTGCCAGAGTCAGAGTAATACCAATTGTATCCCCAGTACAAAAGTAACTTGTGGGAAGTTTGCTGTCCCAGAGCCTAAATCTGGGGATATATTACTTTGAATTTCTTCTTCTTCTTCTTCCTCTTCTTCTTCTTCTTCTTCTTCTTCTTCTTCTTCTTCTTCTTCTTCTTCTTCTTCTTCTTCTTCTTCTTCTTCTTCTTTGGCCTAACATGGAATTTGGGGATTCTTCATTAAAATACCTGAGATATGTTAAGGCAAACTGAAAGCACAACTTAAATGTTGTTGCTGGCATCCATCAGTCCTGAGAGACAATGGAGTCCACCTGTGGGGGTGAAGCCAAACCACTGTGTTAGCAGCACTTAAGTAACCTCCCTGGGCTGCAAGCCTGGACAGCATGTATGGAGGTCCTGGGCTGCCCAAATGACAAGACCCACCCCCCTCAGCCTCACTGATGTGGATGAAAGGAAAACAGAGCAATACTTTTGGAACCAGCTTGACTGCAGGAGTTGCTAGAAGGAGACAAACAAGGTGCCATCCAACTGCCTTAGGGACGCCACTGCTCTGTAAAGGAATTCATAGTCCTGCTTCCTGCTACTTCAAAGGGGCAGCAGTTAAATGTGCTGCCTTAGTTTATTTTGGTATATTTTTAAAAGTACCCTCTGAATATCTCAAAACAATCTTCTGCTGTCTAATTGCCTTTTCCATGCATGCTGCCCTTAAGTCCCATTGCTCCAATATAGCCAGGGCTGTATGTTCTGATCCATATAGTAGAGAAGAAACATATTAGTATTTGGAAGCAGGGGTGAAACATGCTACATTAATTCCAAATATATATAAATGAAATCAATTAAAGAGGCATGAAAAGGGGTAAAAGAAATGGTTGGAATGAAAGTGAAGATTTTTCTAGTTAAATAATAGCAAATGATTTAAACCCCTTTGTTAATACCCAAGACCGACATTTCCCACAATTTCACTGTCAAACTGGGAACAATCCATAAGGACCAGGTAACTTTAATAGCTGCTTTTCTAAATTCTGTTTTGACCTTTTGACTATAAAAGGCAATTCCTTGGAGTTCCAAAAGGTACAGTTCATTGATCTTTTGGTAAGAGCTACAATACACTATTGCATTTCAGTAATATACCTTGTACCAAAGGTATAGGATGAAAGTTCAAATGCATCTTAAAATGCCAGCGTTAAATTCTGCTCCTAGCTTCATTTAATGAACAAGTAATAGGATTGTGATTCCCACTATTCTTAGTCGTATTCATTTGATTTTGATCCAAATAATTTATCCAGTTTTCAAACATACTAGCTTACCTCACTTCAAAAAGCTACTATTGAATTTCTCCAGCAACCCACTGGTATTGTGCTACTCTGCACACTATTGTTAATTGTTATGTACAAAGCTGGAAATCACAGTACTTTTAAGTTTTAAAATTAAAGTATTTCCAGCAGTTGTCATCCATTGACAGCTTGTTGAAGTTGTTCACTGCTTTCATTGGTTTAAAATGTAATCTAGGAATCCTTTGTGCTGCTCCTTGTGAACTGATCACAAATGTGTTTGTGGATTGTTAGTGTTCATACTTTAATGAACAGAACAAATTGAACTTCAAAGTTACTTGCTAAAAGGCAGTGAGGATACTTTGTCAATGTAAAGTATTCGGTGTGCAAAGAATTCAAATAATCATTCCAGATTTTCTCATTTTTGTATATGGAGACTTCAAAATAAAAGTTAGTTTATTTATAGGCAAAATTAATTTATGCCACTGGAAAATCCTGTGGGACTTGGTCACAAGTTGTACAAACCTGGCTTCAAACAAAAGAGAAGATGTTGGTATTTGTGCCATACTTTTTTTTTTAGTTTGAAAACGAATGAATTAACTTTTAACCTTATACAGCCATTAGAAAAAGCCTGTTTCAACACCTTTGATTATTCAGAAGAGAAGCAAAACTTTCCAGCAATAAGATTGTCAACAAAGCTTTAAAAGAGTGGGATAAAAAAAAGGTACATCCACAATTGGAATAGGATAATTTGTCAAGAGCTGCATTCAAACAACACTTTATTCTCTCCTCCTAACATTTCCTAACCTGTTGATGTTCACATTTTATTGAATGTTTCACATGATAAAAACCATTTCTGAAAATCTAGTGGAGTCTAAAAGGTAAAGGTACCCCTGACCATTAGGTCCAGTCACGGACGACTCTGGGGTTGTGGCGCTCATCTTGCTCTATAGGCCGAGGGAGCCAGCCTTTGTCCGCAGACAGCTTCCAGGTCATATGGCCAGCATGACTAACCCGCTTCTGGTGAACCAGAGCAGCGCACGGAAACCCCGTTTATCTTCCTGCCGGAGCAGTACCTGTTTATCTTCTTGCATGTTGACGTGCTTTCGAACTGCTAGGTTGGCAAGAGTCTAGCAGACGTTTAATGCTTATTTCTACCTATGTTAAGGTACAACAGTGGAAAAGGAATGCTAGAGATTGAGATAGAAGCAATAATGTTATAACCGTAAAACTAATGCAATATAAACCGTATGGCTGAATGCACGCTTACAGTCAATTCTCCTTCTTCATTCAGGAGCTGAGATCTTTGGTGCTCCATGAATACTTACTGTGAACTGTTCCATAGTTACTGTTGTTCTAGCTCCCATCAGCCCCAGCCAACATGACCAATAGTCAAGGATAGTGGGAGTTGTGGAGGGCAGCAGGAGGATCCCCATCTGTGTAAAGGAAGACTCAGATGGAGACAGAACTAATCTAAACACCAGTTGTTCCTAAATACAAATATAGAATTGTAGCTGACCATACATTTAATTCATGTGTGCTTTTTCTGGCATGGATGAATAAATCTGTTACAAGTCTGTGTCAGTTTTCTATGTGTTCATTCATAAATCCTGATCCATCCTATTTTTGCATTTAATTTACTTGCTGAGAACCATGTCAAAACACTTACGGAAGTGTGAAATCTGAAGACAGTTGCATTTCAATATGTATCTTAATCCAGGAGTGCAGATCAGGTCACCTGAGTTCACAAACTGAATTTCTTGAGCATCCCCGTTGTTGACAAATGGCTGGGTCATAAAAACACCATCAGAATAGACAGAAATAAATGTGGCTGAAGAGAGAGGAGGACTCTCACATGGAATTCTGTGAAATGAGATAAGAGGCTTTTACATAACTGAAAACTTACATATAGTGGAATCATATAGATATCTGCTCAGAAGTAAGTATAATTCTGATTGGTGGAGTTTATTCTCAATAAATGGGTACAGGGTTATAGCCTCAGCATCCCACATTCAACCTAACAGGAAAATTTGCTAATACTGCATCTACTTAAATGTTATTGTGTTATTCTGCTCCTGTTTTATATGTGTTTTCTCTCCAGTTATGCAACAGATATGGTTGCATATATGGTTGCAATATGGTCTGAAGCTCAACATCAAAAAAACTAAGATCATGGCCACTGGCCCCATCACCTCCTGGCAAATAGAAGGGGAAGAAATGGAGGCAGTGAGAGATTTTACTTTCTTGAGTTCCATGATCACTGAAGATGGTGACAGCAGTCACGAAATTAAAAGACGCCTGTTTATTGGGAGAAAAGCAATGACTAACCTACACAGCATCTTAAAAAGCAGAGACATCACCTTGCCGACAAAGATCCGTATAGTTAAAGCTATGGTTTTCCCAGTAGTGATGTATGGAAGTGAGAGCTGGACCATAAAGAAGGCTGGTCGCCAAAGAATTGATGCTTTTGAATTATGGTGCTGGAGGAGACTCTTGAGAGTCCCATGGACTGCAAGAAGATCAAACCTATCCATTCTTAAGGAAATCAGCCCTGAGTGCTCCCTGGAAGGACAGATTGTGAAGCTGAGGCTCCAATACTTTGGTCACCTCATGAGAAGAGAAGACTCCCTGGAAAAGACCCTGATGTTGGGAAAGATTGAGGGCACAAGGAGAAGGCGACGACAGAGGACGAGATGGTTGGACAGTGTTCTCAAAGCCACCAACATGAGTCTGACCAAACTGCAGGAGGCAGTGGAAGGCAGGAGTGCCTGGCGCGCTCTGGTCCATGGGGTCCTGAAGAGTCAGACGTGACTAAATGACTAAACAACAACAATGCAAAAGAGTTTAGTTTAGTTTTTGTTTTGTGTTTTGTTTTTTTTTAAAAAGCCATATACTTAATTCTTTTTCACAGTGCATGTCATAAAAATTCATTTCCTTTAATGGGGTTATAGGGTACAGTGTATGAGAAGCTAGGTTTTTTAAAATATAAAGAATAAATCTGTTGATTAGAGAACAATGAACTTGTAGAAGTGCTGCTAACTGAATGCATGTTGTGTAAGAAAAAAGTAACCCATGACTTTTTAGGAATGTGTAGTAGACAATGTTCACTTATTTGAGTGTTTGATAACCATTTCTAAATAGACACTTCACTGTAGTTCAGAACACACTAACATTCCTAAACCCACAAGGACATTTCAGTATGGATCAACACTCTGTTTTTATCAGAAATAGTTTAGAAAGCTCTGATATTACACTAAAACTGTAGTCTTCCGTATGTAGGTGAAATGAGGAATACTGGTGAATCTTGGGTTGGGTCACTAAATAGAAAACAGAATAACACACACTTCCCCAAATTTTCATGCTGAATTGCTTGTTTTGAACCAAGGTTTAAATTACCAGTTCTAGTATACCTGTTTGTCCAGTCTTTTCTTGGAGAAATTCATGTGGAAAATTCTACATTGGAATTTAAAGTCAATATAAGTAGGGCAGTAGATTCCTGCCAGTGTGATATTTGGGGGCAGTTACATTATATATACTCAGAATCCTCTCTAGAGTTTTATTTCTGGTCATGTGGTCACCCTCTTGACCCACCCTACTACAGAAGTTTCTCTTGTATCAGCTGTCCACCATAACACTCACTTAAATTTGGTATACATTTTTCAGAAATAATCTTCCATAGGAATGTTATGGCCTATTCTTAGGGTGAGACTTTCTTTTGACTGATGAGGGCTCTGAAGTTTGAAATTACAAACTTGTATTCTTTAAAGGTGTGGGGAAACTTTGACATTTCAGATGTTGCTGAATTACTACTATCATCCCTACCCACTTGCCATGGTTGCTAGGGCTGATCGGAATTGCAGTTAAGCAAAATCTAGAGGGCCAAAGGTTTGCCATCCTGGTCTAGAGATTGCAGACATGTGTTTGTATATTTCTTCTCTGGGCACCACAATTTAAGAAATATATTAATATGCTGGAACGTGTAGAGAAGGGCGACCAACCAAGATGATTAAGGGGCTGGAAATAAAGTGTCATGAAATGGTTGAGGGAGTTGGGTATATTTAGCCTGGATAAGAGGACACTGAGAGGAGATATGCTAGCCATCTTCAAGTATCTGAAGGGGTGTCACATGGAGGATGGAACAAGATTGTTTTCTCCTGTTCTGGAGGGTAGGACTTTAACCAATAGCTTCAAGTTACAAGAAAGGAGATTCCGACTAAACATGAGGAAGAAGCTTTTGGTGGTAAGCGCTGTTGGGCATTGGAACGGACTCCCTTGGAAGGTGATGGATTCTCCTTCCTTTGAGGTTTTTAAGCAGAGGTTGGATGGCCCTCTGTCATGGATGCTTTAGATGAGATTCCTGCATTGCAAGCAGTCGGACTTGATGACTCTCTGGGTCCCTTCCAACTCTACAGTTCTATGATTCTTTGAATGCAACCAGCTTAGGACTCAATGTAACTTTTAAGGTGGCAAAAAATATATATCAGTTTTGTGCACATGAAAAACTACAGTATTTAATGGAGGTGGCACTTTCATTAAATATAAATCCAGGAAGGATGAGAGAAATTGCATCATGTTATGAAAGTTGCATAGAAACGCATCTTTCCAAATTCTCAGCTTGGCTGAATACTAGGGCAAAAAGGATGCAGCTTCCTCCCAGCGCTAATCATATCTTACATGTTCCATTCACTGTGTTCGACTGAACCCAAATGAAGATATATTACAGAAGCGCTCTGCTCAGGGATGATTCTTCAGGCAAGAGAGCGGAGGGAAATAGTTTAGATAAGCTGAATGTTCTTCACCCTGAGATGTACTTCCTATGTTGTCCAATTATTCAATGTGAGTACCCACAGGAAAATGGGTGTGCAGAGAATCCCAGGAAAAGGACTCTAGTTGTTCAGAGTTAACTGTATGAAAAAGTTTTGAACTTGGTGATACGGCTTTCCAGTCAAAACTCAATAGCTTTATTGGCGTCTTCATTGTATTTTAATACAAACTATGCTAAGGCTGGTTGGGATATATATTATGGAAATAAGCACTTGGCTGACGAGGTGGAGGGATTAATTTGCAGTGTGAATGAATGTGATTTAATGCTTCAAGAATTCTGCCCTAAGGCAGAGGGCTAAAGTAGCTGAATTTTGAGCTGCTCCCAACAGTGTGTTTTTCTGTGAATGCAAGATTCTATGAAATGTCAGTACAGTTGTTGTTGTTTAGTCGTGTCCGACTCTTCGTGACCCCACGGACCATAGCATGCTAGGCACTCCTGTCTTGCACTGCCTCCCGCAGTTTGGTCAAACTCATGTTCGTAGCTTCGAGAACACTGTCCAACCATCTTGTCCTCTGTCGTCCCCTTCTCCTAGTGCCCTCAATCTTTCCCAACATCAGGGTCTTTTCCAAGGATTCTTCTCTTCTCATGAGGTGGCCAAAGTATTGGAGCCTCAGCTTCACGATCTGTCCTTCCAGGGAGCACTCAGGGCTGATTTCCTTAAGAATGGATAGGTTTGATCTTCTCGCAGTCCATGGGACTCTCAAGAGTCTCCTCCAGCACCATAATTCAAAAGCATCAATTCTTCGGCGATCAGCCTTCTTTATGGTCCAGCTCTCACTTCCATACATCACTACTGGGAAAACCATAGCTTTAACTATACGAACCTTTGTCGGCAAGGTGATGTCTCTGCTTTTTAAGATGCTGTCTAGGTTTGTCATTGCTTTTCTCCCAAGAAGCAGGCGTCTTTTAATTTCGTGACTGCTGTCACCATCTGCAGTGATCAAGGAGCCCAAGAAAGTAAAATCTCTCACTGCCTCCATTTCTTCCCCTTCTACTTGCCAGGAGGTGATGGGACCAGTGGCCATGATCTTGGTTTTTTTGATGTTGAGCTTCAGACCATATTTTGCGCTCTCCTCTTTCACCCTCATTAAAAGGTTCTTTAATTCCTCTTCGCTTTCTGCCATCAAGGTTGTGTCATCTGCATATCTGAGGTTGTTGATATTTCTTCCGGCAATCTTAATTCCGGCTTGGGATTCATCTAGTCCAGCCTTTCACATGATGAATTCTGCATATAAGTTAAATAAGCAGGGAGACAATATACAACCTTGTCGTGTCCGACAAGTACAGTACTAATGAGCTATAGATAGGTAGTTAAAGATGTGATCCAGAGATTCCTTTTTTTGCTTTGTTTTTAGTTGTTGAGCTACTTATTGCAAATACATGTCATTTTGATTCATTATGAGGTGGCTACATTGATACCATTGTTTGGTGTCATCGCTATATAACTTTATAAATGAATAGTTTATGAATATAACCTTATAAATGAATAGTTTATAAATGAAGAGTATTTTTTAAATGATGTAATCCTGATTCCCTGTCAAATGGTAAATAGTTCACAAATGTCTACTACAAGTAATTTAGCACTCATCTCATCAAAGTTATATACAATTGTTTCTGACTTCTGACTATTGATGCTTTGCTGAGCAGAATCCAGCATCCCAACTAGTCCATTACAGTATTTGCTTATGTTTATATGCATTCTTCGAAACTTGGTTCCTATCATGGAAGCTCAGGTTTGGGATTGTCAGTAAGGCGAAGCAAGAAAAAGGCAATCTATTACAGAGGACATAACTACAAAGTCACTGTGCTGCTCAGACCACTGGGAGAACCTTTTATAGGCTTGGGCCTATTTTTATGCTGCTTTAATTGGCCACTCTTTTGTGGGCAGAGCTGAATGAATCTCAACAGCTGAATATGTTATTGATATTTTCATATATACCAGAGATACCCACCTACTGACTTTATGTGACCTCACTAGCCCTATGCTGCCACCATGAGGCAGCTGGCATGGTGGTTGTTCTTTTTGGAGAAGATTTGATGGGTGAGATATGTCCATTATCAAGATCTGTAAATAGGGATTAGTTTGGCAAAGGTGACAGACTCATTCAGACTGTCTTCCCAGGATTAAATGCTATTCTATATCTGCTGTTGCAGATGCTACTGTTCTGTTTTACAGGAGCTCAAGTTTGTTAACGGGACCATGTGTTAATCCATAATCCAGAAACCAAGGATGATGCCTTTATTTAAGACATGTATGTAGTTTTGGTTTGGCTAAATTCAGATAAACTCATTCACTTGGCATGATTCTGTTACATTTCATACAGTCTTTTTTCATTAAAAAAATCCCCATAATATTAGCTGAGTAGTTACTAAAATGTATTCTTTCCATATAAATTGCTTGGAAAGAAAAATGGCAACTTGAATAAAAGCCTTCCATCGGTCTAGATATTCAAGAGATTGGAAAAGGCTTGATATAAGAGATTGTATTAGTTCCTCTTTCTCAAAAGAAATACCCACAGGCACATGTTAGTAAGACAGTCTGAATTTATCATATGCCCTTTTAAAATATTAAACATAGAGGAGATTTTTAGTATAGTATCCTTTTCATTCTTGCAAAGATCCTTTTGCTGTATTCAATAAATAGAATGTGATCACTTCCACCCCTGCTGTCAGTGCAAAGCTCCCGTTTGATTGAAACTCGATTTGATAAAAGTACATTCATCATAATGAAACTGAAATCCAGTTTTTTTAAATTTTGAAAGAAGGATTGCACTATTCATTACTACTTAAATGCTCACAATACACAGCTTTATAGGGTCAAGACCTTTTCACCGAAGAGCTGGTCTGAAGGTAGGATCCTCAAACCACATAATTCAGAATAATAATAAGACTTCCCCACAGTTTAAAGTTCTGAGGCTATGATGATCAAATCAATACAGAAAAACTTTGACCTATATAGAGTTACATCAGATCATACACATTTTGCTGGACTAGCTTCCCCATAGGGCAAATGAGATGTGCCAACTGTTGGTATCACTGCAGCTCTTTCAACTATTTTGCTATGCATGAGTAGCAAGCTTGTTTCTGTAATCCTTACTGCAGCAGTCACTGAGGAATTAACATTATGCATGTTCACCAGCTGATGTAGAGAAATATTAACTGAACTGTCTAAAGGTAAACTACAAAGTAGTACTATATCACTCATATGAGCACTGATCTTTCCAATCCCATTTTCCAACACACACACACCCAAAAATCCTATTTTATTATTTGAGAAGCAAACTGTCTTATTTTAACTATGTTAGAAATGCATACAAAGAAATTGTAGTTCTTCAACCGCCTAAATATATTCCAGACAAAAAAGGACTTGCAATCTCTAAAACACACAGCACTGTTCTTGTTTTGGCAAGAGGAAGTAAACAGAGACACCAATGTAGAGGAAACTGAAGTTCTGCTAAATATGGTTTCTCAAAGGCACCATAAAGGGTTTTGCAAGAGGCCGATAAGACACCAGGGGCAAAGAAGAAGGAAAAAAGGTGTGGAACAAAGCAGTGAAGGTAGCTAAGTAGTGAAGGTCATGCTGGCTTTCATCTGTGATTCTGGTGATAACACTGTCCAAGGCAATGTCTAAGGCAAACTTTGGCTTAGCACATTGCAACATAGGATTAAAAATGGCCATGAGATTCTCTTCAAGAGCACTTATGTTTGCATGGTCCCATTAACCCATAGTTTGGCTTACTGTGTCATGTAGACCAGACCAGTGAATGAGAAAGGTCTCTTATATAGACATATTTTCTCATACAGAGGAACAACATTGCTTTGACTTGAAGGTAGAAGACAGGTCTACAATAATGAAGACCTATGACTGTGTCTGGTTTCATCAATGGCTTTCCTAATTACACATGTTACTCCATACAAAATTGGTGGAATATTATTTGCCATTCCGACTTCTAAGATAAAGGAAGAGATCCCTAATCAATAGAAGGTACTTGGGTCTGTATGTTATGGTACTTGGGTCTGTATGTTATGGGGCCTCAAGGGCTACCAGAGCAAAATGCCACTTGGAGAAAAACTACCCTATTGAATAGTGTGTAGGAGAAAAGGACTAGACAACATGGGGTAGTTGTTTTGCTGTAAGGAACAGTAGAATCCTATACATGCCTACTCCTATTTCCATGTATTCCACGTAAAGGATTGCTTCACTAACCTGCAATTCCTGGGATTAAGTCCCATTGAACTCAGTTGGGCCTTACTCCTGAGCAGACACAGGATTGCATGTTAAAAATGTAGCTTCCTAACAGTGTAAAAACCTTTTCATGCTTATCTTGCTTTTTATGTTCTTTCAAAGTATCCAAGGTGAAATACCCTCTGATCATGCGTCAATGGTTTTCTCAAAGCAAGTTTTCGCATTTCTTGCTATTCAAAGCTGCATATTGCTCTTTTATGTTTAAGTAGTATTAGGATTATGACCTGAGAATCATAGCTAAGGAGCAAAATTATTTTCATTGTTCTTTAATGAGCCAGCAGTTGCATAAAGGTATTCATCAATGAGCAATGCTTTGATTTCCTTTCTTGAAAATGAACTGATACTTTTGATATATGATTAGAAGACAACTTAATAATCATTAGCATATAGGATGTGTTTCTAATGTGTTGATGGATAAATTAGCAAAACAGTCTGCTTTCAGTTTCCATCTTGATAGCTCAAAGGCAGCTTGTAGGCAGCTTACTGAAGGCATGCAGGTTAGATAAAAATGATGGGAGAATTGCAGCATCTTTTGTACAAGCACTTGGATAGCCTTTGTTCCTCTTTGGATAACTACATCTTCCTAAAGCACAAGACACATCAGACTTTCAGAGGAATCCAACATATTTATCTAGGTGCATTTGGAAAATGCCTCCTTTGCAGAAAGTTAAACTGTTATTTCAAGTCAAGCCCCCACACTGTAAAAGCCTGTTTAAAATTCATGTGCATAACCTCCACAGTATGTCTTTCACTATCTCAAGTCTCAAATTCTGCTTAAACTTCATTTTTATGCTTATTGTAGGGGTTCAAGACATATAACATTTATGAAAGGCTGAGAAATAAAGAATTTTTCAGAAGAGATCAAAAAGAAGTCTTGTTATCTGCAAGGTGATGATTCTATAATGGCCTACTTATCCCCAAGCTTGTAAAACTACAAAGTGTTCTTGAAATTTAAGCTAGAGGAAAGGAATTCAGGATGTACTGTCCAAGTTCAGTATTTTTATATATTAGACTTGCCAGCCATTCTCTTCCACCTACAGTATAAAGCTACTGCATGAGAGGATAAAAACACCCACCACCCTATACTGGTATTTCTACCAGATAGTAAAAAAAAGTAAAAAGTATATGACCCCAGATGGTTAACTCCAGTCAAAGGCGACTATGGGGTGTGGCACTCACTTTGCTTCAGACTGAGGGAGCCAGCATTTGTCCACAGACAGCTTTCCGGGTCATGTGGCCAGCATGACTAAACTGCACTCCCATTCCTGGTTTAGGATTTGGTATACACATGGCATTAGCCACAATCCATATTGATCCAATATCTGCCCTGCATTTTGATGCACTTTTCACTAAACAAGCTTTGATCTGATTTGAGAAATGGAATAACCTTTTTGTGTTTTAAGATGGCAATGTGTGCACAGCCTTAGTTTCAGCACGCTGGGACAACTGGTAAATCATTACGTATTCTCATCTGTTAAATTTTAGAATCTCATTTGCTTAGGTTGAGATTTAGCATGCTAACAAGAAAAAATCAAGTAAATTCTGGTTTAACCTTTCTGAACACAATGAAATCCAGTTTTAATAAAAGCATGCCTTAAGCAGGAATGGGGTGGGTTTCATGCATGGGCAAATTGGGAGACAGAATACTGAGACGGCTTCAGTATCATGCCCCTAGTTCTGCCAAAGCCACACACACCCAGCCCTGGAAAAATGTTAGTTTGGAACTTGGCTACAGCTCTAGGAAGCATTTGTACTCAGGACCCTGGCCATTCATATACACTGGTGATATCTGTTTCAGCTTTTCGTGCCTACCACGTGACACTGGTGACAGTGTAGAAAGCTTATTTCTCGGCCTCCATTGTGTTCTTGGTGAACTGCCCAGCCTAATGCTGAAGGGGCTGATTAAATCCAGTCCCGAGGGAGTAACAGCAGACTGTTCAGTAGCATCTTGTGGGAGTTATGCAAAGCACTTTGAAAGCAAAATTGCTTCCATCTGTGTGAAACTCAATGCCACACTTGAAGCAGATCTTGCAAACCAGTTTAAGCAACCTTTGGGTCAGAATTCAGTGTGTGGGCAGGATGCCTGCAGGAATTATGCTGACCGTGTATTCTCTCAATCCTTGTCTATTGAGATCTAGTAGTAGGGAGTGAATGAGTTGATTCAGAGAGCAGTTAATCAATATTATGGGAAAGTGTGGTGCTGCTCCTGATGAGGCCTTCCTTGGACAACTACTAACCAGTCGTGAATGTACCCTTTGGGGAATAAAGTCAGTGATAGAGTTGTGGCAGGCCAAATGCAGACACAGAATCATAGAATACCTGAATGATGCTGAACAACTAGACCCATTTCAGTCTAGCTTTAAGCCTGGTTATGCACTGGAAGAAGCCTTCATCACCCTGGTTGATGACCTTAATTGGGAGAGAAATACAGGGGTGCCACTCTATTTATTTTTCTTGACTTCTCTGAGTCATTCAATACTATTTCTTATGGTATCCTTCTGGGGCGACTCTGGAGCTTGAGAGCGCTATTTTGAAGTGGTCCTACTCCTGCTTGCAGGGCTGCTACTGGAGAATAGCATTGCGAGGTCCCACAGATTCCAAGTGAGAAACTGTAAGGTTCTATCTTGTACCCAGTGCTATTTAATATTTATATGAAGCTACTGGCAAGAGTCATCTACAAATATGGAGAGTAGTGTCATCAATATATGGATAACATCCAACACTTTCCCTTCATTCCATCTTAATCAAGAGAGGCTGCTAAAGTGGTAGACCAGAATCTAAAATCTGTGATAGGCTGGAAAGGGGCCAATAAAGTACAACAGAACTGAAGGAGATTGTGTTAGCTAGCAGTTCCCAAGTTTAGTAAGTGAAGATTGGTGATGGTAAGAGCTGTTTGACTCCCCCAGAAGGTGATGGACTCTCCCTCTTTGGAGGTTTTTAAGCAGAGGTTGGATGGCCATCTGCATTGCAGGGAGTTGGACTAGATGACCCTCAAGGTCCTTTCCAACTCTGCAATTCTACGATTCTATTATTCTATGTCTCCAGATCTGCATAGGAAGTCTGCTTGGTAGCACTCTTCCCATACTGTGGGTGTGTGGGGCAGGGCTTTCACTGTGATGGGCCCACAACTTTAGACTAGCCTACCCTCTGAAATGTGCCACACATCTATGATGCTAAGTTATTTGTTTTGTTTTAGTTTTTTATTGTTAGTCGTGAGTCTAACGTTATTGCCTGCACCCTGGGACTCTTGTGTGAAGGGTGGACTATAAATATCTTAGATACCGGTAGATAGATAGATAGGTAGGTAGGTAGGTAGCTAGACAGACAGACAGACAGACAGACAGACAGATGACTCCATATCTAAAGCAGCAATACATGCTCAGACCAGTATTGAAAGTACTGCTGAAACCAATTGAAATAATAGTATTGACATTACTGAGTTTGGGATTGGGACCTGACATTTTAGAAATGGCATTTGACAATCCCTTACCCTTATAGAAAGGGCAATGCAGCCTTAACAGCTCGTGCAGAATAGACAAAGATTCATATTCCAACTCACTTTTAGAAATCTCACTTTGCTAAACTCTGTTTATCTAATGACTGGCAGAGAGCAAACCAGGTTACCTCAATGGGGATTTGGAACTGTGATGATATGCCTATGAAGCACTGAGCTGTTCTTGTTTTCTTCATTTAGGAATAAAATCCAGACAGCTTAGAAATCAATGGCAAAATTATCAATATTTAGAGGGGGAAGTGTTACCGGTATTTTCTTGTTCCCGCTATTGAGAATGCTTTCAGATTTTCTATTGCTTTCCAAAACTGTATACTATATATCCTGAAAACAGGATACATGTGATCCACTTGAAAGTGACTGTTGCCTTTTAGCAAATTGCTTAAGCTTTACTTTGGCACTGATATTCATTAAAAGCATCTGTTGCATCTGGGTTTTTTTTCTCCAGATAACCTGGTCAAGAGTCATTTAAGGCTTTGTATGGAAATAGCTGGACCTTAAAATTGGTTTGGTAGCTAATAGGCAGCCACTGCAAATAAGAAGCATCTCTCCCTACTTGGACTGCAGCATTCTTCACCAGCTCCAGGATCCAGACCATACATTGCAATATTCCAGATGTGAGGCTACACATGTGTCACAGAGGCCAAGCTATCCCTGTCTGGGGAAGGATGTACCCACAGAAGCAGACAATAGGCATTCTTTGCCACAGAGGCTACCTAGGCCTCCACTGACAAAGGTATTTTCAAGAGCACCCCTAAACTTCATACTTTTAATTTCAGAGGAGGTGGAACAGGCCAAGTCCCCAATTCTCAGCCCTGGGAACCACACACCCACGGTCTCTTTGTCTTAGAAGGATCCAACTTTAGTCTGTTGACTCTCATCAATTCCACCACTGCATCCAGGCACTAGTTCAGCTTATTCATGGCTTCTCCTGACTCAGATTTAATAGTGTTGAGTATTCCCAAAACCTCCTGATGATTGCTCCCAAATGCTCCCATATAGATGTTACATATCGCAGGGAATTTAATGCCTTGTGATCTTACAGCTAAGCTGCCAAGATGTGGGAATGTATTTCCCCAATGTTATTTTTTGGTACCAGTTGTGCAGGAACAAAGCCACTATAAAACAGTGCCCTCAACTCCCAAACCACAGGAACAGTCCAAGAGGATAACGTGGTCAATGGTATCAAAAGCTACTGAAAGATCCAACAGGGGTCCCTTGGCTCTTCCTCGAAGGAAAGACTGTTGTCAAAAGAGGGGAAATAACATGCACAGGATTGTATTCCGTGACTAGGATTTCAGTGAGTTCTGAAAACCTGATTTAAATTGAAAGGCTACCCAAAAACAGAATACTGTACACTAAGATGATTGGCAAAGAAATGGGCCATTAAATTAAAGTGAGATTAATATATTACTTCTCTGCAGAGTAACCTGTAATATTAGTTCTAAGGGCAGCTTAGCTGCTCTGACTCAGTATGAGATCCTTGAAATTACATTTGCCTAACTGCTTGGAGATTTGTTCCCTTTATTTTATTTTAAAATAAAATGAATGCTTACAACTTTTTAGCAACTTCAGGGGTGTTTGAAGGCATGACTGCTTTTCAGTGAGTTTCTGTGCTTGGATTTTTACATTTAAGTAGTGTCAATGGTCAAAATATCATTTTCTGCTAATATTGCATGCCACTTTTATCATTTACTTGTTTAATAGGATATATTTTGGGAATAAAGTAGCTTGATATGTAGGAGCTTTCAGCTAAATATAAAAAACTGTTTTCCCACTCATCACTGTATAATAAAAAATTTTTTTCCACATTTTAAAACCAGTGTGAAAAAATGAATTCTCTAATATCACTTGTAGTGACTGCTAGGTTGCATTTGGGACTTGCCCTACATTTTAAGCTAACACATTTTTGAAATGTAGGAATTTTTTTAAGATTATCAGTGTTGGATTCTTCTATGTAGTTCATCTATAGTCAAGATACAGGGCTGGTCACCTGGACTTCATTCTTTTAGGTGTCTCATAACTAATCAAAAGATCAGACCATGACATATGAGATGATTCCAATGAATAGCTGTAAAGCATGGGGGGGGCTAGGAAAAGCAGCTCTGGAAGGAAAGTGTTTGAAAAGAAATGCATACAGTTATGAATTCAGGAGGTCTGGCAAACCTGGAATGCAAAGTAGATGAAACGACTGGAACGAAGAATCACTTCATATATTATTGTCAGGGTGCTGTTAGCAGCTCCCAGCTGCTTGCACAGGGAAGAATGAAGACAAGGAAAGGTCCTTTTTTATTTCAAACTTTACAGAGAGAGGCTATAGAAACCAGCCTCTTGGATAATGGTATTGTCCCGAGTGAATCTCCACCCCCCTTCTCTCCCACTTCCTCATTCCTCCTCCTCATCATCATCATCTGTATGGATGCCACTAAGTGCCATCTGTCTTTGAGCTCTTTGCTCTCCTACTTTTAAGTCAATCCATGTTCTGGGAGATGATGGGTCTGGAATGCTTTCTAAAGACAACATGTCAGTCAACTGATGCTTCGGCTCTCCCTGCTCTTCCTCTCCGATTATTTCCCAACTTTTCCCTTCATCTGCCTCTGAGCTGTGACCTCCCACAAACCCCTCTTGTAAATGTATACTGTCTTCCTCTTCCTCCTTGCTGGAAGGGTCAGGATGGGGAGGCAGTCTCCACCACTCCTGGTCCTCTGCCCAGCCCCTGACATGACTCCCCTCTCCAGCATCCTCCTCCCCTGCTCAGTCCCTGACAATTATGAACTAATAGCATACAGCATTATCCTCCTTAACCATGATAGGCAGCCCAGGTTTGTCCTATAGTCAGTCATGCTTAAGGAGGAGAAAATTCAACTAAGATCCCACAAAAGAAACTGTTTTTGCACACAAATAACATTGAATCATCTTGTGAATGGTGATGTTACAATTTAAGTCACTTGAAAGTTGTAATTCTAGGCACACCAGTATATCACTTTGTGTGTCTTTTCCTCTGCAATTTTTCTCACCAATTTCTTCAGGTCAAGTGCTGATGGTTGGGCAGGCTAAGTTGATATAGTTGCCAAGCCAACTAGTCTCTTTTGCAACATTGTTGAGCACATGTAAGTTTTTACAAGTTGGAGCTTTGAAAAACTGCTTTCACCTCTTGCCACTGACAAGTTTGAGAAGGATCCTTAGAGCAACAGAAACATTAGGCGTATTATCAAAGGGTTTTACTTGTAGTATGAAGATAAGTACTTGTGATGGCATAGCCTTTCGAAGTCTTTGAGCTATTGCTATAAGTTCACAGCACAGATCTTGAGCATCAAAATATTTGTTTCCATTTTGCATCAATTATTTTTCAAAATTCTTGCAGGCCTTAAGTACATCTTCAGTAGTTTTTTTGTCATCACCTGCTTTACTACATTTGAAGGTTCCTATGGGATGAAGGGATTGCATAAGGCACCACAGTTGCTGATACTCCTTACCTCTCTCCAAATGATATATTTGGTTGATAGTTGAGATAACCAGTAACAGCCATGAAGGAAACACAGGGATTGCAAGGATCTCAGGAAATGCAGAAGAGCAGGAACATTATGTTTGGAATAGCCGCCCTAGTCAAGGTTTGCTGCAAGTCACTTAGAATGGTATGAGTTACACTCCCTTCCCAGTAATGAAAGGAATGTGGTTTTCAGGGCTCAATAACCAACTTTGAGTCCAAAGATTCCTGTTCAAGCCTCACATTCCTGACACTTAGACAGGTGGCTGAACAAAATGATTTATGTTCCTTACTGCCCTACGTAAGACCTCTAATAGCACTTGCATGCTAAATGCAGTGTGATAACTGAAACTTTAATGTCACACTGTTACATAAAGGGGTAGTGTTTTCCCCTAGTTGTAGATGCTTTTCATGTGAGAATAGAATAAAGGTTCTGTCCACAGCAAAGTGGTTAAACAAGAAAACAGCATGTGTTCTGGACATGAGAGAACCATATTGATCAGGGTGTACCCCACATATCCCAAAGGGTTTATACTCTCCTGCTTTTCCCTAGCAGTCTCAACAATACAAACACAAAACCTAGGCTAATAGTTAGTAGAGAATTTATAATAGAATAATGATATCATTCAAATTGTAGGAATAAGCCAATCAAAGTTCGTATGTACAATATAACAGAGTGGTTGCGAGGACCGTCAAGCCATGCGTTCAGAACAGATATCTAAGGACAGTCTCACAATAGTCTTTCAAAAGTTTCAACAGATATCTCAAAAGTAAGATTCATGCTAAGATTAATATCGGCCAATGAAGACTATTATGAAACAGTAGTATCATTCTGGAGACACTGTCCTTTTGAGGCTTTTGAGACGTCTTCCATTGAAACTTTTGAAAGACTATTGAGAGACTTTACTTCTGAAACTTTTGAGACGTCTTCTGTTGAAACTTTTGAAAGACTATTGTGAGACTGTCCTTAGATATCTGTTTTGAACACATGGCTTGACAGTCCTCGCTACCACTCTGTTATATTGTACATATGAACTTTGATTGCCTTATTCTTACAATTTGAATTATATCATTAATCTATTATATATTCTCTACTAACTATTAACCCATGTTTTGTGTTTGTATTGTTGTGACTGGTTCTTATTGCAACACAGGGGTTTGTTTTTAGTTCTCCCTAGCAGTCTGTCACTAGAAATTGCTTTTGAAACAGAGGTGGCATTCAATCAAAACAGTTTATGACATGGCATAGGCATCTCATGTTCAAATAAAAGGAAAAATGTTTACAAATCCCACAAAGCAGGCTCAGTATGCATGCTTAAAGTTGCTATTTGGACCTTGGTCATATTTTAGCTCCTTAACCAGATATTGATAACTCAATGTGCAGTTTCTTCCATTTTTTGCTCCGAATTCTTTAATTTGGAAAAGAAAGTGAATTGTAACTCCTTCAAGATTGCCATTTCAATAATTATTTTGATAGTTTTTTGGGGAAGGAAGAGGGATTAATGTGCTTAAGTGCCCGGTATATTTATTTTTTGTGGCTATTAATCCAAAAGGAATTTCCTGGACACTGTTTTAAAGTGATTGATCCACTTAAAAGGGCACTGTTTGGTATTCTGTAAGGTCTTCAAGGAAGTTTGCTTTCAGTTAGAAATGACAAGCCTGGTCTTTTAAATTTCCATTTGCTAGTTGATGCATTCATAATTTAAAGGAAAGACAGAGATGAATTTTAATAGCTATGGTGTATGCTGAGTACACAAAGGCGGGGTGAGGGGAGGTAGTAAACTTGTAGAAATTTAAAAAGAAGATATTTGCTGGGTTATAGTATGAGATAAACATGGTTATTAAATTATTTCCTGGGAGTTTGAGAGTACTGCAAACTGTGGCATTGAGCATGTTGCTATAATAAATCATAGTTACAGTAATAAGAATCTGGTCCACTTTTGACCATCAAGAAAAATAAATTTAAAAACATAACACACAAAAGAGCATACTGGATCAGGCCAAATTGAACCAGCATAAGGTTCTTCTTGGATGGATCATTATTAGAGTTCCACAAATGTAATTATTAGATCACCTTTGGCAGTGAGGAATCTTTTTCTGGTGAGTCACATGGAAATAGAATGTTATAATACTGTTGTCCTGTTATTTGCACAAAGATTGAATTAGGAACAGCATGAAAGATTTTTCTAAAGGTCACTTCATCATACATATTTTCTTGTATCAAAGAGGGTAGACAGAGGCAAGAGAATTTTAGGCAAAGGTAGGATCAAATGAGAAGGTGAAACAAAGAAATAAACAAAATAAGAGAATTAGACGAAATTCAAGATCACTGTGTAATGGCAGATAAAAAGAGGAAAGGAAAGGAAAAGTTGGAGCATGAAGAGAATTTAAATTGAATATGAAAATCCATTGGGAGTGAATGATAGGAAGCATAAAGTGAAAAGATATACCGTAATCAAAACAGGGAGGAAAACAGCAAATATGGGCTAAATTCAAAACATTAATTAGGTACCTAAGGTAGGGCATCTGAGGTAATTTTATCTGAGTTCCAGACCAAGTCTAGCTGCCTAAAAAAAATTACTTGTCATTGCATGGAGTTTGTCCCAGAGTTGAGCTCTGTAGCCCACATTTCCCCAGCTGTGCTCACTCAGGTACTATATTTCAGACAAGTTCACAGGACATATTTTGCTCTTCAATTTGGATGCTTCTTCCTTGCTTTTAGATTCCTATGCTTCCTATGCTGTTCCTATGCTTCAAATATTTGTATAAACAGACTGCTCTGTTTGCCACCATTGCATCTGGGTTCATGGTCACTTCATTGATATTTATTGTACCTGTACCTCTAAATTAGGAAAAGAGTGGTGGAAAATATAAGCCCACTTTTGGTTCATGCCTGTGCCCCAGGGATCGAGGCAGACCATGGACAGGATCCCCATGTGGTTCAAAACACTGCATGGTCAACGCTCTATGCATGGGGAGCCAACATGTTCTGTTTTTATTAATTAAACATATTTTCCCACCTTTTTACCTGGAGCTTAGCAGAAATGGACAGCACCTGTCCATTTTAATGTTACAAGCTGGCAAATATTGGAAACTCCTCCTGCCACACGCACACACATTGCTTCAATACATGCTTTTGGGAAGCCCTGTTTGGGTGTTTAGTGTTCTCACATTTAGCTGACTTCAGAAACAATTGATCAATCTTTATTGTTATGGTCACAGGTCAGACACTAAATTACAATCAATGAAATATAATTTTGCAGTATGTACAGGCCAGCAAAAGACTGCATGGCAAGAGCTAGGATATATGTGTTGTGTTGCACATTCACAAGCACACTGCATTGAGTTGTCGGGTTCTACTGTGGTTGATAAGGAGCTTTCATCATCTGGTTCCTAATAATACATGCTGATGCATAGAATTTTTACTTCGGAACTTCACCCTCCAATTCACAAAGGACTGTAAAGAAGGCGAAAGAGACATTCCAGGAGGGTTGGGGTTTGCCTTACTGTCCCTCACATGATTGAGATCACATGAGTGAACTAAATGCCAGGATAAGGGTTGATTAAGCAGGAATATGTGTGGATAATGTACATATAATACTTAAAACATACAGTTATGATTGTTTGTACCACTGAGATCTGTGGTGTTACTTCCCAGTGAAGAGGACATAGGATTGCACTGCCTGCTGAGATTGTTTGTATTCTACTGACAAGTTTTGGCTTCATAGAAGAGGATTTGGTATTTGCTGAAAACCGTTCAATGTAATTCTCTAACCAATTCAGTTACTGAGTTTTAAGATTGAAGATAATAGATAGTTACCAGATTGCAGACCATTATGTGTCCAGCATTGGCTGCGGCTAACTTTTTGGATGAACAAATACTTGGATAATCTGAAAGGAAGAAAAGTACAGTAGTTTTGAATTGCATGACATGGAAAATACTACTGTAACAAAAGTAAGATGAAGTTTTTTTGGCTTCCTTTCAAAGACCTTTCCCCCACTTGGATTCAGACCCAGTTTCTACATTGATTCCCGCACCCCACCCAATATATATATACTTAACTGAAGGTTCTGTTTGCAGTATGCCAGGCATAGGCAAACTCGGCCCTTCAGATGTTTTGGGGACTACAATTCCCATCATCCCTGACCACTGGTCCTGTTAGCTAGGGCTGATGGGAGTTGTAGTCCCAAAACATCTGAAGGGCCGAGTTTGCCTATGCCTGCCGTACGCATTCCAAATAATTATGCAGTTTTTATTATTTGACCAACATTCTATTCCTTTTCTTTCTAAATAGAATCCAGATTTGTTTTCCTCATCCAAGTCTTAAAATATTGAGATATAAATCATATACCAAGGATAAAAGTACAGTATTTGTTTTTCATAAGTCTCATTAGTAAAATCTTATTTACCTGTTCTGTATTTCTAGTCTGTCATGTTGTCTTAAGTTCAGCAGCTCAATATACTAGCTGATTCAAGTCTTTACGGTAGTACAAGATGGATGTTGGAGAGCTTAAGTCACACTCATCGTGGACATGTTGAAATCAGTGGACTGTCTAATATGTTCCAACTGCACTATGCATTAAAAGCAGTATTTTCAAACCACCTTCAAGAGTCATGGCTCTCCCCAAGCATGCTGGGAACTGTAGTTTGGTAAGTGTGATAAAAGCTGTTAGGAGACCCCAATTGCTACATGTAGGGTCCAACTCTTGCCTCTGGTATGCAGATTATGCAGGGATTTGGATTTTTAAAAACCCTGAAAAACCTGATTGCGCGTCAAGCTCCGAAACCTGCCCCCATGGAAATAAGACACAGTGGAGAGAGAATTTAGTTTAAAGGTTAATGGGCAAATTTAGGCCACAACTTTATTGAATACACAAGTGTGACTGGTATTGGTTTAAGCATTGGTATCTAATGACTATAGGGGTTCCTGCCCACCCAGCAGGGAGCCTGCAAGGGTAAACTACCAGCAGAGGGAGCTCCATTGATGCATATTGACTGGAGCTCACCCCTGGGGTTCCCAGGGTCCTGGCATGGCCCTAGCCCCTTCCCGGGCTTCGGACGATATCCAGACACCAGATTCTTTTAATGGAATACCCTATCAAAATGGAGGGGCAAGTGATGGCCACACCTCCCCTCCCCACACACCCCTAAAACCAATGCCTAACCGCCAAACCTTACAAAGTTGTGACGATTGCTAAGAGGCAGGCAAAAACCAAGTGACCACTGCCAATCTGCCACATTGGGGAAAATTCCTACCCGGCCCCTGTTCCAAAGCAGGTGACCAACCAAAGTCCAACGCAAAGCCAGACACGACCTAACTAATGGGCGGGTGGGCGGGTGTTTGGCAGCGCGAAGCAAGAGGAGCGCCCCATGTTGCGCTGCTGATTAATTACCCCCAGCCCCTGCCAAGTCGCCGATTGGCTAAAGGCCAGTGGCATGATCGTGGCACCACCAGCTGGCTGGCAAAGCCCCGCCTCCAAGCCAGTTGGGGGGAGTCCCAGGGCTGCGCGCAACATGGACCCTCTGTCAGGAGGATCCAACTTGCTTGGTCTTGAGAGTGGAAAAAGAGAAGTGTGAGTACATCCATGAGAAGTGCTGCCTCTTTCACAACACTTTCAATTATCTTTAATTTTAAATGCCTCTTTGCAGCTCAGTGTATGATAGACTTGACCAGGGAAAGGACTGTGGACATGAGCTCAACATAGTCAGTCTTAAGCATTGCACATCAGGGGTAATAGAAAGCCTTGCGAAGAAACCCACAAATTAGGGTGTATAACCACATTGCAGTTCAAAAGAAGACATGGTAAAGAAGATGAGACACCTATATTCATTATACTATCTCAATGTAATATATTTGAGGGTGTTAAAAATATTTTAAATTTTATTTGCTGCCTGCAAATATTTTGTCTGCATTTCCTTTTTTAAAGATTATTATCCAGGCTCAGTTTTATATGAAAAGTCATAGATGGTAGCTTAGATCTCAGGCCAGCTCCGAATAATGCAATTTTTCCTTTTTAAAAAATCCCCCCTCCCGTAATAGCAGGAGCTATTACCAGCATAAATTGTTATTCTCCATTTTGAGGCTTGAACCTAATCTTCCCCATACTTCCTACTACTGATATAGTCCAGGGATCATAAGGTCACTGATAGAATTTTCAGTGTTATATTTGGTGTCTGTTATAGATTATTAATAAACTTTTAAAAAGTAATCTTATATACTAAAGTGGGGGGAAATCAGACAAAAATGGATGTTGGAACTTTATAATAACTAAGTTCACCTCCTAGAGGGAGCATTCCTTTGGGAAATGTAGTGTAAGGCGTACATAACCCCTGAAAAGGAAATTAACTTTAGCTCAATGCCTCTGCAGACTAGAGTACCAGGGGCTGTGTGTCTTCGTGAAATTCCAGAGTGAAGTCTTTGTAATTGCCAACTGAGCACAAGCTCCAGGTAAACTGAAGCTTTCTTATTACGAGAGCCCAGTAAAATCTCCTTATGATATTGAACCAGCCCTTCAAATCTCTGCTCTTGACCAAAGTTAGTGTGGCAGCAGAGAGCCGAGGTGAAACTCCAGTTATTGTTGCAGCCTTGAGGGAAATTGTCTGAGTTCGTGCACTATATTTCAGGGCTTTAAATCTCATTTCTTCTTCTTTTGTGTTTTCACACTGTGCCTTCTAAATTACCACCACAGAAACAGCAGCCTCTTTGCAGGATGTTGTTATGATCACTTTCAGCACCTTTCCATGTGAAAAAGTGAGCATACCAAAAACATATTCAGTAGGGTTGTTGTTGTTGTTTTTTAGGATCTACTGAGGCTCAGGTTCTGACTCTCTGGTGGTGAAACATGACAACTAAATGGCAGAGCCTGACAGATGAGGGAGCAGAGTCAGAAGTCAAGGATTGGATCAATGAACAGTATGAGGAACCGAATAAGAGCAGTCAGGGAGAGATACTTAGTAGGCACAGGTTAAGGCAGGAGTCAGCAGAGTTTTTGTGGCTTGGGCTGGTTCACGGTCCTGCAGACGCCGCGTTGGGCCGGAGTGCGCACGCGCACACACATGCACAAATGCTATTTCCAGCCCTTCTTCCAGCGCGGAGGTGGCTTGTGCAGCCAATGGGAAGCTGGCCAGCATCGCGTAAGGCAGTCCCCGCTCTGCTCCGTGTCAGTTTAGCACGGTGCATGGGAGCCGACCAAGCGGGTGGGGGGTGGGGTCCCCGGGCCTCTTAAACCACCCCCATGGGCCTCAGGTTGCCAATCCCTGGGTTAAGGGAACAGCCACTAGGAAGTGATTCAGCGCAGAAAGTATGAGCAGGAGGGTCACAGAGAGGAGTTTTTAAAAGTTTCTAAATAAAGTTCATTGTTTTATATAGTACTTTTGTCTGATCCTTAGTGATAATTAACACCACTTGAAACAAGAGTGGTAGTGGGCGACACTTGGTCAGGTCATAGAAAACACATCATCTTCATTAGGATAAAGGCAATACCCCCCCCCCTTTCTTACGGCTTTAATCTTTATCCTGATTACACTAAGAATGCTAAGGATGTAAACTTATACAGTACACACACCTGCCTGTGAAAATGCCCCAAGGAGCTAAATGGGACTTGCATCTGAGGAGCCTTGCAAAGGATTGTTCTGGTGACACAGGGACCCACTTTTAACTCAAACATGCATTTGGGGACATATTTATTTATCTTTTACCATATATTTGCATAGTGGTAAGGCTGACCGAAACCAGAGCAGCGCACGGAAACGCTAGAGCGGTACCTATTTATCTACTTGCACTTTTTGGCGAGCTTTCAAACTGCTAGGTTGGCAGGAGCTGGGACCGAGCAACGGGAGCTCACCCCGTTGCAGGGATTCAAACCACCAAATGTCTGATCAACAAGCCCAAGAGGCTCAGTGGTTTAGACCACAGCGCCACCCACGTCCCACTGAAATATATTAGTGGGTCCCAAACCACCAGCTGTAGACCAGTGTTACAGAGATATTCACATTATGGTGGTAGGGTTCTTCAGTGATAGATCTACGGTATTTTTCACTGGAGAGAGAACTTAATCCTAAAGAACATGCAAAACTGCCTAGCTTGAAATGCATACTCTTTTTAACTCAGTTGGATATGTGGCGCCAGCTAAAATCGGGAAGAATATACAGCACAACATTTAACAGCATACATAAGCCATGAGATGTAAAGCAGTAATTGTTGCAGGTGAAAGTAGACGCTCAGTGAATTGGTTTTGCATTTCACAGTTGCTTTTACAATGCTTGAAGATAATGCTCTGAGCTACTCAGTAAGATTTAGGAAGGATTTAACAGTTTCAACAAGCCTGGCAAAATAGGATTGCCCTTTCTCCAAAACACAGGTTCATATACTCAGTATATTACAATGCTTAAATTAAGGACTGACAATCCAAGCACTTTCAGGTGTTGCTGTTTTTTTATTATCCCTTTCTCTTATTTCTGCCCTTGCATAGCTTTGTTGCTGCTGCTTCCTCCTTGCAAAACTCACATGTGAGCAGAAGGTTCAGCAGTTCCAGAGAAAACAAAGATTACTGATTAGAAAAGAACATAATCAGGTAGATTGACACTGTGTTGGAAGAAACCATTGCCCTGCAAAGGGGAGGGAGAGTGACACAGATACTCTTAGCAGCATGCTAGTTGAGAGTACATTACTGTTACTGTTTACAACAGCTTCACTGGACGTAATATTCCTGAAGGAAGCTAAAAGGGATTGTGCTATTTTCTGTCTCTCGAAAACTGCACAGAGTACATGTGCAGGTACCATCAGTGTTAAGGGGTTGTTGTTAAAAAAAAGAAATCTTTTTCATAGAAGGAATGAGACAGGACGGTATTTGAAATGTCTGGTGAGTCATCTGGTAAGTAAAAACAAAAAAGACAAAGATTGAAAGCAGTTAACAGTTTAATGTTGTCAGTCCCTAAAGATAGCATTTGGGTCAGTTTGCCTCTTCTGATATGTTTGCGCTGGTGCTGTGCTGTGCTGTGACCTTAAAAGGTAGCATTTTACGAACTTTAAAGGGGAAAGGCAGTCGAAGTTGAAAAAAAGAAATTGCTCATTGAGCATGAGGCAATTGTAGCCTTTATTTTGCAGTTGCATTGCATAACTTTGATATCTGCATTTGTTTGATTACAGTGACTGAGAGGAGCATAAAAATAGTTTGTTGTTCTAATGAACTGAATCTGTGGGCTTGTTTGCCTGACTTCCCACAAAACAGTGTTATGTTTGTGTAAATGAAGCTAGCCAGTATTATGTTGTGCACTTCTGTATGGAATAGTGATTTTTTTAAAAACAAAAACAAAAGATTGTTGTTGTCGTCGTTTAGTCGTGTCCGACTCTTCGTGACCCCATGGACCAGAGCACGCCAGGCACTCCTGTCTTGCACTGCCTCCCGCAGTTTGGTCAAACTCATGTTTGTAGCTTCGAGAACACTGTCCAACCATCTCGTCCTCTGTCGTCCCCTTCTCCTTGTGCCCTCCATCTTTCCCAACATCAGGGTCTTTTCCAGGGAGTCTTCTCTTCTCATGAGGTGGCCAAAGTATTGGAGCCTCAGCTTCACGATCTGTCCTTCCAGTGAGCAAAAGATTAGGCCTTCACAAAGAAAAGAAAAATCACAGCCTGATCCTATGCATTCTTACTCAGAAGTAATTCCTATTGGATTCATTATTGACTTTACCTTAAGTAAGTGTGCATTGTTTAAAGCCTTGCTGTATAAACTATTGGTTAGAGTGTTAGGGAAACTGGGTCACTGGGTTACAAAATCTTCTAAGTGTGGTCTACAGTTAGTAGTTTTCAGAGATTTACTTTTAGTGAGAACTGTAGTGATCTGTAAGTCTTCATTTGCAATTGGAAGTGATGAAAAGTTACATAAAAGATGCTATGTGAATTTAATACAGATGTATTAATGCTTATGCATCTATTCCATACTTATAATACATACAGCTTAATAAATAATATATGCCTGTTCTTTTCTTTTTTTAAGTAACACACAAAGGACACTGTTTGTTTATTTGATTATTGTTAAAAGGTATATCCCAGCTATCTTCTTAAGGCCCATGGGCAGGTTACAAAAGTAAATGCATGGAACCAGTTAACTTTAAAACTAAACACAGTATTAACATTACAATGAAATTTGGAAATAAAAGTTGGAACCATTTCTCTCTCTTTTTTAAGAACATGTAGTTGAAACCTATGTGCTCTTTAAAATCATGTTGTGTCCAATAGGACTCGCTTCTAGGTAAAGAGGATTGTAGCCTTAACTGGATTATGGCTCTAACTTCTGTGTTGTGGTATTGTTTTTGAATAGTATGCAAAACTTTTATAGGGGTTCCTTTATTTCCCCCCCTTCCGGATTTGAAATTATTATGTGAATAATTCACAGTAGATCTGCAACATCTGAAATATGTGTTACAGTATCTCTAACTATCTAAGCAAAATAAAAAAAAATCCTTCCAGTAGCACTTTAGAGACCAACTAAGTTTGTCATAGGTATGAGCTTTCGTGTGCATATCTGAAGAAGTGTGCATGCACATGAAAGCTCATACCAATGACAAACTTAGTTGGTCTCTAAGGTGCTACTGGAAGGAATTTTTTTATTTTGTTTCGACTACATCAGACCAACACGGCTATCTACCTGTATCTAAATATCTATATACTCTTCATAATATGAATGATTGATTTTCTCTTCTTTGTTTCTCTATGCTCCAGTTCATAGCTTTGCACATTCTATAAAGTAGGTTCTGGCCTATGGAGGCCCATGCTACAGTAGCTTTCTTCTTCTTCTTCTTCTTCTTCTTCTTCTTCTTCTTCTTCTTCTTCTTCGGCCTTTCCAATGTCACAGAACTCAGTCTCGGGTAGTTGCTCCTCTGGGATAAGTTGGGAAAGTATTCCTTCCAGCCTGACTTTTTCCAAAGAATGTACACTGTAGGAACTGTGGCTCGGATCTGATGGTGAATCCAGCATGCACAGATCTCTGCGTCTCATGTGTACAGTTCAGATTTAACTTGTTATCTCCACAATGGCACTTTCTGCCAAAAGAGAGTAAGAGTGTCTGCTCTGAAAATTAAACTATTAGAATGAAAATGTACAGGCATTGCAGTAAATTGAACAGATCACGAATGTCAAATGTAATGCTCTGTTCAAGCTCTTGTATTTTAAAAAGCCCCCTTGCTATGGTGAAATAAAATGGCATAGTTTTTCTGAGTTTAGCCTCTGTCTTGGGATATATTAACTATAAAAACCTTACTACTCCTATGAAACACCATTCTGAAAAATCAATTTACCACCATCTGGCTTCGGAGAATGTCTAGTGCGTGTTCATTTTAAGATATATGGAATGGATTTGGCACCGTTTATGATTCCATTATTAATTCATTACCAAAAGCCATCTCAACCTGTATATCATAGAGAACCTATATCTGAGTTTATTTCCTAACTACTTTGTTCCTACTCATGGAAGTGATACAATATTTTGAAAGGCTTATGAGTTTAGTGTAGAAAAACAAATCCTGAAACAATTCCCAGTTTTTATGTTAATATTTCCTCTGATCCAGCAGCTATCATCTCATGTTGAAACAGGTTCCTTTCTGCATGCAGATCAGCATGTTGCTGTGCAACTAGTTGTTGGCAGAAAGAGGGATTAAATTTGTATTCAGCAACCTGTGTGCATAACAGGGGTAACTGCCCAGGGCAGCCTTACCTATTGCCGTGCTGGCTGGGGATGATGGGAGCTGTAATCTAAAACATGCATGTCCAAAAGGTACCGGTAGATCGTGATCACTGGTAGATCATTGGCTCCCCCCAAAGAAGCTGAACAACTGTGGCTCCCCTATAAAAAGCTCAACATTTTACCTCACCCTGAAAAAACTCAACAACTTTGACCTGAACACCCCCAAAATCGACCTTCCTCCTTCCTTTAAAAAGCTCAACAACTTTTACCTGAACCCCAAAAAAGGGGGTAGATCACTGCCAGTTTTTAACTCTGTGAGTAGATCGCAGTCTCTTGGGAGTTGGCCACCCCTGGTCAAAAACATTTGGAGAGCACCTGGTTGGTGAAGGCTAGTCTAGAGCAGGGGTCCCCAAAGTTACCTGGCTTTGGGCCAGATGCCCGCCGCACCGATTGCGTGGTGAGCCGGAGGGTGGGGGAGCGGGGGCGTGCGGCTGTGCGCACCCATGCGCATGCGCAAACGCTGTTTCTGGCACACTCCTGACCTGGAAAGCGCCGGAAATAGCTTGTGTGCATGTGCAAAAGCCTTCCCTGACCCGGAAGTACACCAAGAATGATGCTTGCGTGTGCGCACAAGCTATTTCCGTCGCTTTTCCGGGTCGGAAGTCGGCAGCCGCACCGCGCCAGTAAGAGCGGGTGGCGGCAGCGGGGTTCCCCGGGGCCCACATCAAACTCACATTTGTTGAGTCGGTCCTCAGCATGTGTCCAGAATAGCTAAAAAGGGAAAGTTGAAGGGTTGGAGTTGGGTCACATTTTGTTTTATAACTTTTGTTTCTAAGGGACTAGCGACCCCTTTTCTTTTCAAAAAGAAAAGAAGAGAATGCTCAGCATCTGGGGCATCTGCATAGCTGAGGGTGGAAATACGATCTTGTGCTTCTACCATCTAGCCAAGCTATAGCCAGCACAATGTACAGTATTGTATTACATACTGCTTAAAAACAGATTCCTCCTCCAGCCACAATGCAGACACAACCATTGAAAATTTCTCATGTTCAGGCCTCCTGAATAGGGAGAACAAGAAGCAGGCCTGCCGCTTTTGTTTTACTCTTATGTGCTTAGTAAAATCTTCCAAGTCTTTGCTTACAAACTTTCCTTTAGTGAAAGGATGGCTGAGCTCTTGGAATAAACCTGTTACTGAACTGATATCAAGTCTGCATCTTTTAATGTTTGTTACTTAACAGCTGGTCCCTAGTCATCCTAATTGTATTATAATGGTACTGGGTTACTGCAGCTGCTAGGGAATAACACTTTAATTCCTGGAATAAAACTATCTTCAGTATAAGATCAGGAATATTTGTTTCCTACTAGCCAACACATAAAGCAAAGGCACTGGAAACTGTACCAAAACCATTCTTAACCTGAGGCATGCTTTTGCTAATGGGGCCTCCCACTGCTGGTGCACCACCGGTGCACGATTTCCATTCTCATCCTGCGGCAAAGTTCACAACCCGAGATAACTACTTCCGGGTTAGCGGAGTTTGTAACCCGAAGCGTTTGTAACCCGAAGTGTTTGTAACCCGAGGTACCACTGTATTAAGAATTTAGCTTTAATGGAAGAAATGAAGGTTCCAGTATTTCATAAATTATAGCTAAACGTTCTGTTTATTTCCTTTTCATTAAGCTAATCCTGGTTTATTAAGTTGTTTTTGGTATGGAAATGGAATCATTGGATTTGCATAACAGGCTAATTTGTTGTGTCATGTGAAATAAAGTTTTATGAGAAGGAAACGATCTGTCTATATGCTAATTGTGAGGACACTCATAACTCATAAAAACTGTGGTCAGATTATATAATGCGACCATCCTCAACCAGCAATGGCAGAAAAGTTAAATCTCATAGGTTGGGTCTGCTGTTGCACTTCTAACTGAGCTGCAGATGTATTGTTACTGCTTGTATAAATGTATAGTTGCTATATTTTCACGCATGAGTATATTTCAGGTTGTTTTGCATAGAGACATGAGGTACAATTTTGATGATAAAAATGGTAGATACATGCAGAAATCATCACGTTGGCCTTGGACCAGGAAAACTTTAATTCAAATTTCTTCCTATCTAAGCTCTGTTTATGTGGCCTTGGGCAAGTCACTAAAGTGGAACCTCGTGTTATATACCGTCCTCTTTACGAATGCTTTGGGTTACGAGGTCCGCTAACCCGGAAGTAGATGCTCCCGGTTGTGAACTTTGCCTCGGGATGCGAGCGGAAGTCGTGCTCCAGCGGCGTGGCAGCAGCGGAAGGCACCATTAGCGAAAGCGTGCCTTGGGTTATGAACGGTTTCTAGTTACAAACGGTTTCTAGTTTCTAGTTAAGTTCATAACCAGAGGTACCACTGTATTATTAAATTTTAATATCCTATCTGTAAGATGGGCAAAATAATGAACTTATCTTGTAAGGCTCCTATGTGGGACAAGAGAGGCTGGATTTAGATACATCAAAGAAGTGTTTCAGTTTAAAGTGCTGTAAATTTAAACAGGGAAAACAATTTAGAGAAAAACAGGACTCCATGTTGCCATCTGATAGCACAATGTTATATTGCACATACAATGCATATAAATGGCTTTTTCTTTACCAGTCTAGCTGAGTCCAGGCAGAATAATAATAATAATAATAATAATAATAATAATTTATTTATACCCCGCCCTCCCCAGTGAGAGTCGGGCTCAGAAGAGTTGCGGATCAACCGTGCCTTAATTAAGAAACTATTATGCTTAGTAAGTAGGATATAATTGTTGGGCGTTTCCACTGGTATATTTATTGGCAATTAATTCATTGAGAATACTCCTATGTAGAATTATAATGGAATCTCAGTGGCTTCTGCCTGTTATGTAATAATTAGCATAAAATAGTTGCTGGTTTCTCACTTGCTTATTGAAAAAAAAGCGGTCACAAAGCTCCACTTTTTCCTGTCTCCTATAATCTGAATTTGGGGAAAATATTTTTCTGCATCTAAAAATGCCTTATGTTTTGTTTTCTGACATATCCACTGACATGAAAGGTTTTTGTTGCTGCCAAGGCTACAAGGCATTATTAATTATCTGTAGAACAGTGAGTGAGCGTGCAATTTAATTTTCAATTAGTAGCTAAAGGTTTGCTTTTCTTTCTTGCATTTTGACTATATTAAGCCTAACGATCGATAAAGCAAAATATCTGCCTATGGAAGCTAAACACGTATTGTCCTGGCACGTGAAATCTAGGGAAGAATGTGTACGTGTTGACATCTGGAGTAATATTACTCAGCAGGGGTGGCTAACCTGTAGTCCTCCAGATGTTGTTTGCTACATTTCACAGTGTTCCTGCCTATTTACATTGCTAGCTGGGCTGATGGGAGCTGGACTCCAACAGCAACATCTGGGGGGCATCGTGTTGGCTATCTTTGCTTTAACAAGTTAACTGAATTGAATGTGTCTGAATGGCAATAAGTTTATATTCAGAAGCACTTTGGAGTTCTGTTATGGCAGGGGTGGATAACATGTGGGGCCTGCTGTTATCTTTGAACTGCATATCCCCAAAGCCCTGCCCAGCAAAGCCAATAAGAACATACAAAGAGCCAGCTTGATCAGCCCTGTAGCCCATCTTGTCAACATCCTGTTGTCACAGTAGCCAACCTGCAAGCCGCACTCTCCCTACTTACGATTCTCCAGAGGCATACTGCCTCCAGCAGTGGAGGTAGTACATGTGGCTTGTGGTCATGGATAGATTTATCCTCCGTAAATTAGTTTAATCCTCTTTTGAAACCATCCAAATTGGCGGTTACCACTACATCTGGTGAGAGCAAATTCCTGTGTGAAGAACATTATTTTGTTTATCCTGAATATCCCAACCTTCAGCTTCATTTGATGTCCATGTGTTCTAGTTTTATGATAAAAGGTGTAATGAGATAGAGTCAGAAATGGTGGGAGTTGTAGTCCAACAGTACGTGGAGAGTCACTCTTGCTCTATGATTTTGATGCCAGGTTAATTGCAGCTTTATACTTTACTGTGGGAGGGCAAATAAACCAATAAGAAGAATAAATACATTTTGGTTCCAATATCTAGCCTCTTGATTCTTATTTATTAGTATTAGGGCTGTGCAATATATCACCATATTGTCATATTGTTGAATGTGGTAAATGTTTAAAGAAGGCAATATACCTGTTAACAAAAGGTGGAAACTTAACAGCTTCTCATGGGGTTGGCTCAGCCGAACTGATACTTTACAGATAATTTGCAGGCCAGGTGTCTCCTGCTTTTTTGCTCTCTCCTTCCTTCCTCCTAACCGATGAGGATAAGCCCTCACACAAGCTAGCAAACTCTTTCAGCTTCACCCAGTACCTTTCCACTTAAAGATAAAGGGAACCCTGACCATTAGGTCCAGTCGCGGACGACTCGGAGGTTGCAGCACTCATCTCTCTTTACTGGCCGAGGGAGCCAGTGTACAGCTTCCAGGTCATGTGGCCAGCATGACTAAGCCGCTTCTGGAGAACCAGAGCAGCACACGGAAACGCCGTTTACCTTCCCGCCGGAGCGGGAGCAAGGCCCTCCGCCACTGCATATATATATTGTGATATATTGAAATATTGTGATATTTAGCTGGTGATATATTGCAATGTTGAAAACCAGATATCGCCCAGACCTAATCGGTATAATATCACATCATACAAAGGCAATCTGTGGTGTTTAAAGTATGGCTATTTCCCTTTTCTGAAATTATTTCCTTGAAATATTTGAGGAAGCACAAATCCATTAATAACATCTCATTTTCCTTTCATGGCTCCTTAGGTCCCAGAGATGCAGCTATAAGATCTGACAAACAGGCATATGAAACTGCTTTTTCATACTGAAACTGCTTGCATTTTTATTAATGTGGAATGTAATCTTATCCCAAGTGGCCATTTCAGTATTTGCTTTCTACCCTTCTTGACTAGTCAGTCCAGTTCTAGGAGGAAATCTGGTGATATGAATTTAGATATCATTAATATGCTATCATTATGCTTCATGTGCCCTTAAGCCCTACTCATGCAGCTATTCAGACACAATTGCACATGAATCAGATTTTCATACTGGAACTGCGTGAATCTTCATTATTGCAGAAAATATAATATTTCATCCTTATCAATTTAAATGTTCAATAATGCTTCAGTATCGGTTCAAGTACTCTTTTTTTTACTCATGATATAGAGTAATCAGGATGTGAGAGTGGTCCCATTTTTCTGTTGGCAGTGATCCTTGGCTATGTTTACTTCTACTTTGTGGGATGGATTCCAATATTTAGAATTAATACTGTTGACACAAAGATATTGCTGAGATACTGTAGGCAATTACATCTAATATAAGGATAGGTTGTCTGTTGCTTCAGTTGTGACTGCATTTATTTCATGACAGCTATTCTTTGTCTGTGGGGTTGACACAAGTTTTTATAAATGATCATTAGAGAGAGCTAAATCTGTCTGTAGTCTTACACTGAAGCATGCCTTCAGTATATAGGACACAAGGTTAATCCTATTAAATTATCAGACCTTAAATCGGTTGTTGAGAGTTGCTTGTCTTCTTGACTTGATATATTCTCTATTAGGAAATAGAATTTTAATGCATCCTGTAATATTCATGATTCTTAATTACCTTTGTTAATTACCTTTGTTAGTTAAGAAACACTCTGATATGGTCTGTTTGACAGGTAAGCAACATTAGCTTCTGAATAAATTGGCATCTTTCCAGGCTGAAGTAAGCTAGTGACATACAGTTTTAACCAATAGATTTCATGTGAATTTAACTGAAATAGACTATCCATTTTATTGGCACAAATTGTATTAGTGGTGATGGTTCTTACGTTGGAGTGGGTCTTGTTGGATCAGAATGCTACTATAATTTTTTGTCTTAGATCATTTGAATGAATTGATTTGGTGGACTTACGTACAAAAGAAAAAAAAGACACATTACAATGATTTTGTGAAGCAATTGATGTCATATGACTTGTATTCTGTGGCATTCAATGCTTGCTAAGGGAGAACATGCTACTTTGCCCTCTCTCTATGAACAATTAACATTGCAAGACTTAGCATGGTGTACATCAGGCATGCCAACTCCCAAGAGTGTGATCTACTCAAAGTATAAAAAGAGTGACTGTGATCTACCCATTGTCATTGCCAGGAGTTAAGTTGTTTTTCGGGAGGCATGATTATTGAGCTTTTTGAGGGGGAGGCAAAGAGTTGTTCAGCTTTTTTAGGGAAGGCAAAGTTGTTGAGCTTTCTTTAGGGGAGGTAAAGTTGCTGAGTGTTTTTTTGGGGGAAGGAAATTTGCAAGGTTGGTTTTAGGTCACCACAACTCATGCCTTTACAAACTCTGCCGCAAACACTAGGAAATAACCTCTCTAAGCACCACCGGCGGAGACAATGAAACAAGGCGGCAGAGCACGTAACAATCGCTTAAGAGCAACAAAGAGATCACTTACAAAAACTACCACGATCAAATGGTAGATCGCGATGGACCTGTTGGACATCCCTGGTGTATATCACTTATCAAGCTTTTACATCCCTTTTAATCTGTGGCAAGATTACTTGGTGCAGAGGTGCATTTGGACCAGTGAATGATTTAAGGGCTGGTTTAAGACAACATACAAATCCTGCCATTGCACCAGATGACCTCCGAATTATCAGATTGCTTTCTGGGGATGGAGGAAGAAAGCAAACATATTATTGTATCTTTCTCCAAAAGTTTCCTTAAAAAAGAAAGAAAAAGTAATGCACAGTTTACAGTCTTTTAATTGAGGCACACCAAGTCCTTAAAATTGGGCCACCCTAGATCTAAGAGACTCACAATCTAACTTTATATATGGATCCATCACTGTGCTGTCTAGTTTGGACCTGTAAAACATGTTAAGTAACTAATACTTATTTGAAATCCCAGTGTTTCATCTGTGCTGTGTGAGAGTGCACACAAATGTCGAAACTATTAGGAATATGAATACTTTGAAGAAAGTTTAAATAATATGCATAGGATGTTGATGATATATTTCTCATGATGGAAATAATGTCAATGTTTATTGTTTTCTTTTCAATTAGTTTTCCATTTCTGTTGTATACTCATGTTTTTGAAGAACCATATACTGTAAATGAATAAAATTTCATTTTTCTAGGGTCATGTTTCAGTAAACTTTGGCTTTGAAAATACACCAGTTTATTGGAAAATATGAGCACTTAGCCCGGTAAACAATTGTTCCAAATATATAAATTCAAACAAAGTAGACATCTGTCTTAGAACAGGGAGATTTCCTTTGAGTAAATGTCTCTTGTGTAGGAACATTTACTATTTAATAATCTCTAAGCATGCATTCTGTAAAATGAGGAGGCAAGGATCCAGCTTTGCCTCTTTTAAAGCACACACACAAAAATGCACACATATACACAGGACTAAAGAGAGAAAGAGAAAATCCAGTCAATGGCTCATTTCAAAATGAAAATGAAATAAATCATAGGGTCTGAATAAAGATATTCTGTTCGGAACTGATAGCATTCATTAAATCATTTGGAATGAAGAAGTGCCTATTTGTACCTCAACTGTTAATTCAAAAATAGTCATGAATGCAGAGCCTTTAATCTTGGCAGAGTTAAGTACTCAGATGTCCTAGGAGTTGATTAGATTTAGAGGTAATGAACTTAAATGTGAAGGTCAATTAGTGTGGGTTGTCAGCTTTTAGGCTATTTGGACAAGGATTTTGTTTTCCCTTTCCTTGTCAACTGTGAATGGTTATTAGCATGGAGAGAGAAAGAAAAGTAGCTTAAATTAGAATTTACATATTATGAAAGACAGCTTATAAAAGTGAGTACTTTGGTTGACTTATTACCAGGCCCTTTACATATTATATTTTTGTGCCTACATGTTATATACTAAAAACAGCGTGGCGATTTTGATGAAACTTTGCATCGTATAAACCATAAAAACAGAGGCAACAGGATTTAGGAAAAGTAGAACTGGTCAGTGTTTCACCCCCACTCCAGTCCACAAAAAGCATTCTCCCTTGCCCAATCACATTAGCCTCACTTTGCTGTAGCAAATATTACCTGCCAATTCCATGAGTACGGTAATACAACCATGTGACTTGCAAGTGTGAGTTGACCGGCCCTTTCTCCCAACTCAAATTCCTATGGCTGTGATAAAAGTTTATCTCTGTGCCATGAATTATTTTGATCTGTTGATATCTGCAGGTGAAGAAGCAAGGGTGGCAAACCCCCAATTTTGGCCTTATTTAGCTTCTAAAGTAAAGGTGAAGGTACCCCTGACCATTAGGTCCAGTCGCGGATGACTCTGAGGTTACAGTGCTCATCTCGCTTTACTGGCCGAGAGAGTCTGGGACCAAACAATGGGAGCTCACCCCGTTGTGGGGATTCAAATCACCAACCTTCTGACCAGCAAGCCCTAGGCTCTGTGGTTTAGACCACAGCACCACCTGCGTCACAGTAATTTAGTTTAAAAAAAAATTGTAATTTAGCTCCTACAAGAAAAAAAAATCTGTCCCCAAATACCTCACAGGCTTTGATGGTGACAGCAAAAGGGGGGGGGGAGGAATATTGAAAAAAGAAAATACAACATGTAATTTAAAACCTGTATCAAATCTTTAATTATGTAAGAAGATAACAATGTACATGTGTATAAGACTGTATAAGGATTAATACAATAAAGAACTGGAAAGCTTCTTTAAAAGGGGGGGTGGGGAGAAAGAAGAAGGAAAAAGTACACACAGTACTGAGGTGGGTGGAATCTGTTGCCCTGATGGTGATGTAAATCACACCTTCACCAGGGGATTTGATAAGTGGAGGTGAAAATAGAGCCCTCTTTAGCTGAATGGTTGGAACCAGTTAACGATGGAGGATGCCTGCCTGTGTATCTGTCAGCCTGTTTGTGTGAGTGTGGAGTAGCAAAACCCTGTATTGGTCACAATCACCACTAGCATGAGACTCCTGGAGTGTTGGAGAAAGGCTCGTGTGGTCCTCTTGCCTCAATGGACTAGCCATTCCTATGCTACAGGCACAATTGCAGGTTGCTAGTTTATTACCAGCTGACTTTATTTAGATTCCATGTGTGTGAGGGAAAGTGAGTTAAAATTTGATCTGAATTGATCTGTACATTTTGCGTAGAGAATCAGTTGAATCTGAATGTTGGGATTCAGTTGTACCCACTATTTTGAGAGGAGACTGAATGGTTAAGGGTGAGGACCCAGAGCATTCCCATCAAACAAACTGCATGTCTGCCTACAGTGGAGCCTTGGGGAAAGTGTCAACATAATTACTGTACCTTGTGAGTAGAAGTAGCAACACATGTAATGGGAAGAGAGCCTGACTAGTAGACTATTGTGATATTCTCCCCTCCCCTCACACACTTGCAAATGACTACAGTACTTCATTTTTGAAAATTTGCTCTACTCATTCTGCACTCTATTATTACAAAATGACAGGTATCTAATGGAACCCAAGTATTATAAGCTGAAGGCAAAACTTGAAATCATCCATATATAGTCTAAAGGATTTTATTTATTTCAAGTATTTTCCTTTTTTCAAACCAGGAAGGGAAGGGCCCAATTAAAGTCAGTAGCGTATACTGTCAAGTGAACTTAATTTTACTGTCATGGATGGATGGAATAAAGTGTTAGTAAAGTTGATCACTTCTAGTATAAAATGCACTGAAGTTTACACTCCTGCTGCATTCTGTTTTCTGAAACTTTGTTAATCTCTTTTCTCTTTAATGATGATATTGATTGAATGACGTTTGATTTTAAATCACTTTCCTTTTCTGTGTTCTGTTTCTCAGTGGAAGCAAAGGATGTGTGCTAAGTGATCTTTTATTGATTGCTACTTGCCCTTTCTGCTTTCAGGGACCCGTTATAGGAAGATGAATTGGGGCATATGAGGACCAATATTGCTACAGAAATGTCATTTTAATCCAATTTAATGAAAAACAGTTGTTCAAATCAATAGGTTCACAGATATAAACATATCTTTGTCTGGTACAGTAGGGACTAGTGAGGAAAGAAGAAAGGCTATAATTTTAAAATGGAAAGTGCTTGTTAGTGGAGCTATGCCAGTTTATATTCAAAAAACAATAAAGAAAATAAGAGAGTTGATTGGTACAGCAATATGATAAGTCAATATTATGGCTGTAAACACAGTTCCTGCAATGAGTGTCATTAATAGCATGTCTTGTAATTCCTTAAAAACCATTTACCTTCTTGATAAATTGATTACCAAAGATGATGTTTTAGCAGAGCATGTTCTAAATTGGTGATGTGAAATGATACCTTACTGTAAAAGACTTGGGGACTAAGGTCAAGAATTTATAGAATTTCTAATGCATATATGTGTGTGATGCTCAACTTTGTAAATGTTTTACATTTTTATTTCATTTGTACATATAGCAGTATCAAGATACATCTAAACCAAAACATCACATAGGGAGCTGGCATGGGACCACTGAGCATCACATACTGTTTATAATCCTTCTCTGAGGACAAACCAATACATTATTTCCCAATTTTGTGCAGTGGGGGGGATAGCTAGGCTTATTTCTAGTCCAATCTCATTGAACTAGAACCAGATAAAACTTGATCATCATCATATTTACTTTGAAAGTAACTTCACAATATGCCTTATTTTTCTTTTCTTTTTTCAGGATATATTTAATTTGTATCCTGAATCACTCATGTTTGTTTCTCACCTTTTAAATCTTCTTACTGTTGTTGTTGTTATTATTTTTTAATCTACAATTAAATCAAGGAGAAGAAATGTCAACCAAGAATTCATAAACAAAGACTTCCTGTTTTGCTGTGAATCCGGCAAGTCACCCTCTTGGGCACTCCGGGGTCTAGGAGGGGTCCCCGACAGAGATTAATGGGGGTAAGGGGCATGCCTCCCCTAACCTTTTGAGTGTATTGAAAGGGAATGACCTTGACCCATGGTGGTCCACTAATGCCCTTCCCCGTCTCCCAAACGAAAAGGTGAGGGCGCTGGGCTCAATGGCTCTGTGCAAGGACAGCCCCAGCAAGCTTCTGTGGTGAGCTGTGGAATACGTTTGAATTCGGACATAATTAGCAAGCAAAGAGGAACCCCCTTGAAAAGATCCTGATTTATGCTGCAGGAGAAAATCTTATTTTTGGAAAGGTTTGGAAAGAATGAAAGATGCTAATTTCTGATTTGCTTGAACGGTGGAAGGAGGGAAGGAGAAGCAATATTTTAAGTCATTGGGGGGGATCTGTGTTATCTACCCTCCCCTAAAGCAATGGAATGTAAAATTTTCGGGAATAGCGGACTTTAAATATACCTCTTTGCGGTGAATTTATTTTATAACTAAGGACTTGGCCTGAAAGAAGATGGAGAGTAATGACCTTGAGGGACTTCTGAGGGATTTTGGCCACCCCTTGGAACTTTATGTGATTGGGCAAGGGAGAATATTGTGAAATAAAAACAGTAAAGAAGAAAAGATTGGTAACAACTGGAATGACTGTCTGTTAAGCACTCAGAAGAAAATAAACTGTGAAGTTGGGTGTAATGGAATTGAGGATTGGCAGGATAGACCACAGGAAGATTTATTAGTTTAGGGAGGAGGATGGAGAGGAGATACGGATTTTGTTGAGATTACATCAACCCACCCCCCTCCTTGAAGCTTGAAGTTGGAAGTAAGAACAATGAAAAGGACAGGATGGACCACAGTGTATACCATCCTGAAGGCTTCTGAGACTTTCAGGCAGAGAAGAAGAGATATGGATTGTGTTTCTTTATTAATGAGCTGGTTGCATGTAAAATTGAGGATTAAATTTGGCAAAATATGAAGGGCGGGTGATGTTGGGAGATTGGCAGTGTTACGGTAGAGGGGGGGAATGTATATTATATATTTATACAAAAAAATCTTAGGGTTTCATAATTTTTCACCCTCTGCACGCCGCACCAGTGAGGCCAAGCTGTTTATTACTGGGGCCAGATGTCAGACAGCAATGTTCAGGGCCATGTTAGGGGAGCAATATGTGTATGTTGTCAGTAAGGAAGCAAGGTCTGTTTTTCTCAGGCAAAGTGTTATTCAAGAAGTATCAGAAGGAAATGTTTCAAAATTAATGAATGACTATTATAGATAGAAAGATAAAAGAGGATTTACTCTACTCGACTATTTTGAGGACAATATATAAAAGCCATAGCAGAAACTGGTAATTGAACAGGTGATGTGTAAGGAGAAGGGATGAATGTAGTATGAAATGATTGTTGGAAAAGTTATTTTATTGGGAGCAGCCAAGGAGGGAGGAAAATAGAGGAGATATCTGGGGGTGGGAAGTTAGCTTTTAAATTTGCATTGAATTTGTATTAATTTGGTGACAATTTGCTAATAATTATGGAAAATTGATGAAAAAATATTTGGTGAAGGATTCATAAACAAAAGCAAGAATTATTATTGCATTAAAATATATTTATCACATCTTTAAATCAGTTACTTGATAAATTCATATGTGAGTAATGAATGCATATTTTTGTCTTAGGGAAGAGCTGAAATCCTTGTCTTAAAACAGAATCTTTGTTATAAATACTGTATTTAATTTTCACCCAAGGACTTACCCATCTCTAGGAAGAAATATTAGCTTAGATAACTTTCAGTGCTTAGCAAGGACTGAGATATAAATCTCATTTTTCTGGCTCAGATCTATGTGGAGTAATTATATTCACATTGCCAAAGCTTTGCTAGAGCTGAAAGAATTTCTAGCAATTTCAGATGTCTGAATTTGAGGGTTTCAGAAATACCGGTATTTCTCTCCCCCCCCCTTCTTTCCACTATCTGTCTCAATTTGCTCAATCTTTTGTTTGAATGCTGGCATACCTAGGAACAAATGGCCTTCTTGGATGTACCTAGCAGTTAATGGCTTGGTTGGCATGTCACACTAAGGCAAACTGACTTAACAGGACTGTGCAGGCTTCCAGAGAGGAGCTGATAGCCACTTTCCTCTTCCCTGCTTCTTTCTGTTCCTGCACTGCGCTGAGCTAAACCTAAGCCAAGATGTGGAAGAACACGTCATCCACGTGAGACTTATGGTTAAGCTCTCTCTCCTCACTAAATATGAACTGCATCGTGGTTTGGTTATTTTGATGATTAGTGGTCTAGAAATTAGTGGTCCAGAAATGAAATGGCACGCAGTGTGCTATTCAAAACTTGTGGCTCACTCAGAAGTCAAGCGGTATACTTGAGTACTTAAAAGACTGCCTCCCCACCCATAATCCTGCCTGGCCATGAGGATCCAACTTGGAGCATCTGTTCTACGTCCCCTGAGATAAAGTGGGTGTTGACTGAGACTCGGCCTTTCAGTTACAGTATCCCATTTATGAAATTTCCTCTGGAGAGAAGTTTGTGTGGTGCTGTTTATTTACTTTGCAGCACCAGATAAAAACTTCTGTTTGTGATGTCATTAGCTTTGCTTTTCACTGCATTGCATTTTTTTTAAAAAAAAAACCTACCTGCTGAAATTTGTTCTTGTTGAAATTTTGTAAGCCACAGAGCGTTGCTTAAAAATATTTCTCCTTTAATTAATCATCATGCTCTTGTGTGTTGGGCATTTAAAGCTGTAACCATGTCTTAAGTGTTAAATAACTCCATTTAACTTTTGGAGAACTACCCACAACTACGCAACAATTCCATCACAGAGCAGGTGTTTGAACTACAGTATATTTTTATTATAAATATGGCTCCACTCTTTCCCTCTGTTCCAGACCTGAAAGGAGGTTTGATGATAGCATTAAACTATTTTCTAAGGTCAAAGATGAGAACAGCAAAAATGGTAAGAACTCATGACTACCGTAATCCTGGAAAGTAAGAGAAAATCCAGTCATTTTCGTAGGCTGCTCTGATAATGGATTTTTCTTCTGGAATGTGAAGCAGATCCATAGAAGCTAATGCCTAGGAAACAAAGAGCTTTGTTCCCTTTTATTTTTGTGGTCAGTGATTTACACACACACACACACACACACACACTGCAGCATGCCTGTTTGAGTTTCATGAAACTTATCCAGCAGCCATGTATCGATAAACAAAATAAACAGATAAATAAAATGACTTCTGCTGTCAAACGTTTGTGCAGTATCTGGGTCACATAAAGATAGCTGTAATAAAGCATCATTATGATTTTTCTCTGTGCTTCTATACTTCATGGAATCTTGACTTTGGTATATTTTCCCTCAAAATGGAACAGTGTTTCTGTGCAAAAGTATGTTCTTCAAGATCAAAATTGCAGGCATTCTGAAATCTTTATGTTTTGGCATTCATTTGCTTCTATGGAAAGGTGGCATTTTAGTATTTTTCCTTACTTTATTAGCATTATGGGTTTCAAATCATTATGACCTTTCTTGAACCTTTGGGGATGGATGAGATTACCTTCAAATGAAAAAGCATATACAATTATTTGATTTCATCCTTTGGGGTCAAACTCTCATGCCTTTCTGTGTGCTGTTTTGGAGCAACATGAGTAGGATGAGTTATCTGCTGCAGGCATTCAGTCGCTGGCATGTATTAGGTTGTGGAAGTAGCAATGGTTATGGAGTGGGGCCAAGGGGCATGCTACTGCTCTTGGCCCTCATGTAATGATAATTGCATGTGGGAAAACACTTCTTGTCTTTTGGAGTTCTATGATGCCACAGAACTGCATTCACCAGTCTTTAGATTAGTAATGTTCAGTGACTGACTGAAATGGGCAATTTCTGGTGGAAGAGATGTTTGTGGTATGTGGACCGCCTCTCACCATATGAACCAACTTGGACCCTTCACTTATCAACTGAGGCCCTTCTTTGTGTGCCCCATGAGAAGTATTGAGGGAGGGAACATGAGAGCAGGCTTTTTCTGCAGTGGCTCCTTGCTTGTGGGAAGGTAAGGTTGCCTGGTGCCATCATTATATATCTTTAGGCGCCTGACCAAAACCTTCCTCTATAACAAGGCCTTTGGTCTTTTAGAAGTGGTCTTTTAGAAGTGGATGGGTTGTTTTAAATGTATTTCTCTTGGTTTTATTGTATCTTTGTGGGGTTTATTGTCTATTTGTTCTAAATTGCTTTGGGTTGCCCTGGGCAAGATAAGGTGACTGACAAATTTAATGATGTTGATTATTATGATGATTTAAGCATTTTATGGGTTAAGCCAGGCATCCCCAAACTTTGGCCCTCCAGATGTTTTGGACTACAATTCCCATCATCCCTGACCACTGGTCCTGTTAGCCAGGGATCATGGGAGTTGTAGGCCAAAACATCTGGAGGGCCGCAGTTTGGGGATGCCTGGGTTAAGCATTTTAAGAACTATTGTGAAGAGTTCCTCTGTGATAACCATTTCTGTAATATTTTTATGTGTTCCGATTTGTATGGCTTTAAAAGATTTAATATCAGAAAATGAATAGAAGGCAGCTTAATGCTCTGAAAAGCCAGTCAGCTTAAGAAAGACAGGCAGTCTTCCTTGGTATCTCTTCCTGCAGAGTCTGCTGCTTCCTGCAGCTTTTTCTTTATGGAATAGATACCATCACAAAATCATGATGAAAAGCGGGAAACCACATCTGGAACAGCTCCTGCCACACCTCCCACTCCAACACAAATATCTCATAGATGGGCAACAGCTGTGGGTAGTTCAATTCAAACTGACAGAAGACAACAGAGACACAAGTTTGACCAACATTCTTAGACGATAAATGCAGCTATTTATAATATGGTGCTGCTTACATCTTGGCATAATTTCTTGCTGCACAGAATTAATAGTTGGTTAATTCAGAAGAAAGATGCAACAGCTGCACAATGACAGTGATTCTTCTGACTCCCACTGCTCACAGCGGTTATAAATTTTCTGGGCTTAAAAACAATTGCTGACGCCTGTTTTTAAAATCTGGTGATGTCTACAGAGGGGAGCAGCAGTGGCCAAGACTTGGGGCAAGTAGAAGCTGCAACCCGAATCCCTAGTTTCTCAGACCAAGGAAAAAGCCTCTCACTTGGAAGTCTTTATAGGAATCTGGCTTTAATACAATTAGCACATGAAAGGTACAATGATTATTTCTAATCTGAGAATAGCTTGGTGCAACTCTAGTTAGGCTGGTGTAGGGTGTCAATAGGGCCTGTTCTAGGTTACCATGCTAGGGATCATGCTCCTTCTCTTTTCCCTCGTGTAGGGACGGAACATATAGACAGTCCTTGTCTTCTGAAGTTCTGTGATACCTCAGAACTTAATGCACGGTCATTCCTTCAAGCTTTATTAGAACAGCCCTGTCACAGTGGTTGTTTTCATGTTCACATGCTTTCATGTAAACTGGGCCTAAATTATCCAAGTGTCTGTTGCACAGAAGGAATCCTAGGCAAAAGAGGGGTGGGGACTTCCATTGCAACCACCTCTTTATCTGCCAGTATTAAATACATATGAATGGTCAACATTGGTTCTTCAGTTTGACCAATCGAGGGTAATAATCAAAACAGCAAATACCTGTCAAGTGACTTGTGGGCTAAGAACATAATAACATAGCTGCCAAGTTTTCCCCTTTCTCGCGAGGAAGCCTATTCAGCATAAGGGAATTTCCCTTTAAAAAAGGGAGAACTTGGCAGCTATGCATAATAAGGAAAGCCAAGATAAAGCCCACCTAGTCTAGCACTTTGTTCTCACAGATGCTGACAGGAAGCCTTCAAACAGAGCCTGCGTGCAACAGTGGTCTCCCAACCCTTAGTTTCTTGCAACTACCGTCTTTCCCCTTTTTTAAGACACCGTCTTATAACTTTTTTTCCTCAAAAAAACACAGGGTGGCTTACTTTCGGTGGGATGTCTTATTTTTTTTATTACCGGTACAGTTTTTACAGCTCAGGGCGCTGGCTCAGGGCGCTGCTCGGTTCTCTTGAGTGCTCGGCGCTGCAGCAGCCACTGGTTCCGGGTGGCGGGGCAGCAGGCATCCTAGGCCGGGCCAGGCAGAGGCCGCTGGCTCAGGCGCTCCGCCTGCCGCTGCAGGGCGCTCCAAGCTCCTTGGCCAGGCCAGGCAAGGAAGAAGCAGTGAGCCCAGCGGTGGCGACAAGCACAGAAGCGGCAGGGCGGCGATGGACGAGAAGGCGGAGCGCGGGGATGCAGCCAGCAAGGCGGGAGCGCGATCAGCTGTTAAGCGGAGCTCTTGGAGCGCCACTTCAGAGCTGATCGCGCTCCTGCAGTGCCAGCTGCATGGAGTGACTCTGTGAGTGGAGGTGCCTGTGGGGGTTGGTTTCCGCGGAGCGGAAGTATGGCTTATTTTGGGGGTATGTCTTATATTTCTCAAATGCTTAAAAACCCTGCCATGGCTTACTTTCTGACTACGTATTAAAAAAGGGGAAACAGGGTAGTATTCAAAGGCACCACCCACCCTTTGACAGTAGAGGGAGAACATAGCCATTGTTAGCCTTATTCTCCATGAATATATCTAGCCAGCTAGCAGCAGCTATCACTTATTTGCATCCATCTTTTGTTGACACTGGAGGAGGAAATAGTTTTGGTAGTGTGCAAGTGAATATCAATGTGCTTTTAGCTAAAGCTGCAGTGCTTTCTTCACTTTGCTGAAGATAAGCCCCAGGGGCTCTATTGTTCTACAGGATATTGTTCCCAAGCATGCTGACATTTGTGGTTGGCTTCTTAGTAACTGGTTTAGGGGAACTATTTAATTTAGTTTGGTTTTTATTTCTGGCTGCTTTGTTGCTCAGATATCATTAACGACATTCTTAATGGGTTGTTTTTTTAACAAACAACCACAACAACCACCTCACAGGCTTTTAGATTCCCTTGAATGTCTTATATTCCAAGGGAATAAACGAGATTGATTTGAACATAAGATGCTTCAGTGGGAATGTCACAGGTGATGAGACTTCTCTAATGAATTGTTCAAAGGAAGCATTTGGCTGAAGGAGCATACCTACTTGATTGTACTCTAATTGTCACAGGTGACATAAGCTAATTGGCAAAGCCTGCTATAATGTCAAAGACTGATGTTTCTGACCTAGTCCAAAGACATCTCAGTAATTTCCCTGAACTGTTATAACAAAATGTCAGGATTGAGATGCAGCAGCTAATAAGAAGATTCCATGTCTTTAATGAGATGGGCCATCGAAAGACCAGCTAATTCTTATATCTACTATGTATGTATATGCTTATTCCCATCCCTAAATAAACGCTGTAGGTCTCCACTTCCAGATAGAGGGTTACTATATAAAGCTGTTTTGAAAGTTCTCCAGTTATTTATCAAATTTTTTCATACAGTGCACATTTTTCTGTGTAATTCTCTCTAATTTTGCAGAGCAGTTTTTCCTAATATAATTCATGTTTATGTTATTTTCACTAATTTATTAATGTTGTGCACACTTTACCCTACTATATGCTTTCTGTACACATTACTTGACTGAAGAACTGTATTGCAAAATTTGGGTAATTGTGGATTTCAAGGGATGGCTGCCTTCTGTATAGGGTTTTTGTTTTTTTGAAAGTGCAAATTTGGTAGATTCTGTTTTAAATGTAAACTGAACTGAATGTCTCTCCCATCCTTAGTTAGAAAGGACCTTCGCTCTTCTGTCGATGCAGGAAATCTGCTGCTGCAATTTCCCTAATAGATGGCTATCCAGCCTTTGTTTTTAGATTTCTAATGGAGGAGAGTCAACTATCTTCCAGTACATTTTGTTCTAGGGATAGAAAAAAGTGTAAATTTTGGCTTATCTCTGGATCTCATTTTTCCAATCAAGTTCAGTTTGACATTTCCAAATCAGTTTGCATTTTAAAAAAAATAAAAATAAAAATAGAAGTCCTCACATTTCGGGAAAGTTGTCATTTAGTCGTGTCCGACTCTTCGTGATCCCATGGACCACAGCACAACAAGCACTCCTGTCTTTCACTGCCTCCCGCAGTTTGGTCAAACTCAAATGCATTTTGGGACTTATTTTAACTATACATTTTGTATACATTTGTCCCTAATATGCACATTTCTGCATAGATGTTTTTGGTTAGAGGACTGCATTTGAAAGTTATGAATGTTGAAGGATTGCTATGTTTTGGTTTGTGTACTGTTTTGGCAAACAAAAAGTGAACGAAACCTAATTTGTCTCCTATCTCCAGACTTTTCCACTCTTGGGATACCTGGTACTCTTGCGAAGTTCTCCCTAATCTTTGAATGAAATCCCCTTTCTTTTAATTTGAATTTGTTGGTTTAGGTCCTACCTTCTGCAACAACAGTAAACAAATCTGATCAATCATCTGTTATCTATAGAATCTATTCTCCAGGCTAAACATGCTCAACTTCTTCAGTCTCACAGACTGAAACACATCATGATATTTCATCGCCTTCCACTGGACACATTCCAGTTTGTCAGTATCCAAACATTTTTGTTTGGATTGAAAACATTGTTGATGCCTTAGACAGTGATCTGATTCTGCATGTTTCTTTTGCTTGTATTTAATACACAAAGCTAAAAACTTTGTAATTGCCAAGCTTGCCTAGTACTGTATTTGAAATTGGCAGCCACTCATTGTTACTAATGAAATTATAAAATGGAAACATCTCCACCAGAAAATCAAGCAATGAGGGGGAAATAAAAACTTTTGTGCCCCACGTCACTGCTAATGATCCATTCTATTGTGTTTTCTTAAGCAGGCACAGTATCATGGGAGAGATTTAGAGTTGACTTTTTTTCTGGCAGAAGTCCTGTGTCTTCATCATCTGTACATACCAAGCAGAGGTTTAACGTTTACCCAGCACAGAAGAGCTTCATATGTTGAATTTCTGCTCAACAAACAGAAGCAATTGGGTTCTGCTGGAAAAAAGAGTGATAACCTAGCTGATGATATTGGGAATGACAGTACTAGTTTCTCTGTATCCTGCTCTGTAGTCTCCTAGCATCATGAGGCCCTCTGGGTCAGCTCCCTCCCTCAAGTGACTGACTGGCCATAGAAGCAAAGCCCTGCTATTCCAATGCCTGTCAGTTAGTTTCCAGGTAGAATCTACAATTCTGATTGATTATTACCAATCACATTCTATATGGTTTTGGCCTAGTTGGTTATTCAAAAAATTGATTGCAAAAGAACAGAACCTCAAAGCAGTTTGTTTCTCCTGTGGTGTTTCATCTCTTGGGTTTTAAGTGAGTAGCCTTTCTATATTCACTTATCTGTAGGGGTAAGGTTGTTTGTATGTTGCTTCTACATAGGAGAATGTTCATCTTTGTGGGATGATGCTGTGATTTTGATGTGTCTTTCCCATTGAATCACCCCCCTTGCCATGGGTGTTGATTGCATGGTTGCAATCCATGAGATTGGTCCCTGCCTACATGCTTCGGCTTTTTAAGCTGTCTTCCCGTAAGTCACAGTTAAGCAACTCCCACATGTTTGAGAGAATTTGAAAAGGACACCAGAAGAGGAATTTGATTGAGAGAGCATAAGTGCATCCTTTTTCCTTTGAAGAGAAGTGCGTTCATGAATTGTTTGTTCATGTGAGTGTGACCTTGAAAAGGGTTATTGCTTCCCACCATACCTGCTTCCTTCCTGCACTGTGTGTGCCATTAAAATACACCCATCATCCTCTAAAACAGCATTTCTAGGGGATCAAAAGACAGATAATAAATTAGGATTCTGGACTACATGTCTTCATTCTTACTAATTTTGTGGCTATTGTCAGTCTGATTTTTTTGCCTAGCACATTTCAGTCTTTAAAAAGACCTTTCTTAATTGAAAGATAACTTTAGCAGTTAACGTTTAAATTGTTGGTTTGGGCGGGGAAAAAGGTGGGTGTTTTGAGCTGTATAGTTAGTGGGTTCTAATGATTTTCAAAATGGTTATGCGATTGTGTATATGTTTCTATGGAAACTCTTTTTTGCACACACCAGACATTCTTGAATTATTTTAATGAGGTTAAGTTGAAGAGGTCTTAAAATGCAAAAATTATTGTGTTTCACACTGCAGAGACCTTTTTATAAACTTGTAATTCTTCTTTTAAAAGAGGGGCCAAAAAGCCTTTGCATAACCATTAATTAATTAAGGAAGTCACTGGCCTGTTCAGGGTAGGTTAGCCGTATCAGTTGTTTTTTAGCAGTCAGGAAATCGTATCCTCATTACGGCGGGCAAGTGTTGCAGTGAGATCACCAAGACTGACCGCACCGTTTGTCTGGGTGGGATCGTTTGGATAGCCACAACAACCTGATTGGGTCCCTCGGTTGCTGGGGTAATTCTGACCAATGGGGTTGAGAGAATTGCAGCCAGGGGACCCATTTAAACCGCTGCATGTTGCGTCGAGCTTCCTCTTAGTGCCTCGTGCATCGGATCACCCGCCCTTCCTCCCTATATTTCGGGTCTTGCTACGACCTTGCTATGCCGTTGTGGGTCGTCTGCTTTTGGGGCAGGGGCCTGGTAGGAATTTTCCCATTTGGCTGATTGGCTGGTGCCACTTGGGTTTTGCTTGTCGCATAGCAAATCATCACAACTTTGTAGGGTTTGGCGGTTAGGCATTGGTTCAAGGTGTGGTGGAGGGGAGGTTGTCAACCTGCCCCTCTCCACGTGTGATAGGGTATTCCATTAAAGGAATCCAGGGGCTCGCTATGCTTTTATCTGATCCCCTTGGGGCCATGCCAGAGCACCTGGGAGCATTTGGGGGTGAGGTTGTGTCTGTGGTAGGACCAATGCTCCCCCAGTATGTTTACCCTTACTGACTTCTGCCAGTGTCCAGTTGTCAGTACTGCCCTTCCGGAGGTGTAGGTGCAGCTTGTCGAACCAGTGCCTAAGCAAACCACTCACATTCTGTAATCAATAAAGTTGTGGCCAAAATTATGCCAATAACCTTAAACTAATATTGGTGTCAACTGTGTCTTTCTTTGGGAGGTCTTGGGGGTCTTCACACGCAACAACATGCTGCATAGGATGGCAGTGGCAAATCCCAGGAAGGAATCCAGATGACACACATCTAAATTCCTTTCCCTTATTGTTGTAGCTGGAAAAAGCAGGGTTTTCTAAAACAACTGCCTTCCTAAAAGTAATAAAAGAAAAACCAAATGGAATGGTCATTGCCACATACATACATTCTGGCACAAAAGTGTCAAAATAATACAGGACAACATAGATCAAGGTCCTGCTTTTAAGGGCTAAAAAAAAAACATTCTACTTATTCTGGGTATCTTTTGTGTCAATCTTGATCTGACATTTGCAATCATTTCTTGCATGCTATTCTTTTCTGCCTTCATGCGGAGCCTGTGCTCTTTGCACACAGAGATAAACCTTACAAATGACAGCAGTTTACTTTGAGGCACTATGTTGCCTTTTAAGGGGCGGAAATAAAGTAAACTAATTCTTGCTCAAGTTTTTTTGTGACACGTCAACTGTTTGCATAGATACGATTTTAAATTTTTAGCCCTGAACAAACTACCAGAGCCCAACAGTAACTCAAAGAAATATGTTTCCTCAACCGTACCATTTAGTATGCCCATGCTGTGTTTGTTTTAGATATGTAGCCCTTGGATTTCTACATTGTATAGTAAAGCATATTTTCAACATAATGGAAAGGTTTCATTAAAATTGGTGTCAGTGCCGTAGTTTAGCACTCCTTATTGGGTGTATTTTTTCCTTCCTTGTTTGCATTTGGTTTTCAACCAAGAGGCTTTGTTCAATCTGTTGATGCAATTAGTGTCACATTATTGCAAGACAATTCATACAGATTGAAATACGGATTCATTGAGTCAATTGCGTAACATATACCCTTGCAAATATATACTCATTCTGATTAGGATCGTCCCCCTTTCTGATGCAAATTTTATTATTAGGGTGCAGGAAGTGGTAGCAATTCAGCTAAGGCCTTTATGAATGGGCATATTCTTTTAGGTAATTTGTAACAAACAACTCCAGAGCTGGTATTGCTTGAAAACAAAAAGAAGAAGAAGCAGATATAACTTTAAGCCACACAGCTTTGTCAGCTGATAACAAGGTTGCTAAGTGTTTAAGGACATTTAACATGCTACATAGAAATGCATGTGTAGATGGCAATACTGTGCGACATCTTGCACATACGTGTTTGGCTTTGTTAACATACGCAACCAGATGGCCAGATGGATGTTTATAAGAGTGTTTCTAGAAGCAGGTGGCTGTTAACAGCCAAATTTTGCTTAGGGACTCCTAGAGGATAATAAAGCTGTTTTTATAGTTACAGGCATTTTAGACTTTGCATTCCAGTTTAGTATTAGTGGAACTACCGGTATAAGTTAGCAAGCCACACTATCTTCAGTTCAAGGTGCTAGTGTTTGCCCATAAAGCCTTTAAAAGCTTGAGCTCAGGGTGCCTGGAGAACTAGTAGCCCACTCTTTGCATCTTGCTCCAGATTTCTCAGGCTTGTTAGGCAATCTCTGTGATGGTGCCAACCCAGTGTAATGCCTTGCCAAGTGAGATGTGCCTTGCCCCATCACTATGAACTGGTTCATGCATCACATTAAACTGCAGTTGATTTTAAACCACAGTTTAATGTGAATGAGCTCCGTATTGGAGTGTGCTGCTCTACAGTTCCTGAGTCTCTACTCTCCTGCTGCTTCTGCGCAGGGCAGGCACATGTGTTACATGAGAGCTACTGCTCAGCATGGTCTGTTTCCTTCAAATGAACTGCAATCAGGAAACCATGGTTTGCTCTTGGCTTCCTGAGGTTGAGAGAAAGAAACCAGAAATGCTTGCAACAGGAGCAGCAGCAACAGGAGCAGGTGAGGAGGGATTGGGGAGCTTTTAAGCCATGTGCACTAGCAGGCTGCTTGTTCACATTAAACTGTAGTATAAAATAAAACATGGTTTAATGTGACATGTAAACCTGGCCAAAATGGGCTCAGGTGTCTGGTAAAGAAAGGCCTTTGGCTAGTTATTTTTCTGTCTCATGCTTAGCTTGGATAGAACTATTGCTGTGGTTTTTAGGGCTTTGCACAACTTTGATATTGTTCTATATTTGCAAATTTGGTCTGGTTTTTTATTTTTATGTTGCTGCAAGTTGTATGGTAAGTAGGTGAGCTATATGTTTTTTAAAAAATAAAAATTAAAGGCAAATATTTTATAGACCAATTTCACACAATTTCACATAAGTCTAAATAGAAGGAACAAGAACAACAATTGGTAGATAAAATTTGTTCACCTTGATAGTCTGTTAAAAGTAGAAAAGTTAATTTGCAGCAATGTATTGGTTATTATGGTAGTTCTAATTCCTATTCCACTTTAAAGGGGCTGATGTTTCTAAACTCAATGCAAAATGTAATGAGCTCCTGTATTTTTAATTAGCTTTAATTAAACCAGTATTAATTTTACAAACACCACTTAAGGGACATAATCCCTGTAGACTGAAGTTTAAAGAGATTAAAACAGAGAGATATTCTAGTAAGTAGTTTGAAAGTGTTGTGAACCATGTATTTTGAAGACTTTCCATTAATGTTTGGTATAGCTGTTATGAAAAGATCAACAGCAAAATTGATACTTTTTGGCACAGAAAATATGGGTGTTTCCTCCTGTAGATATCAGATAAATTGAAATACTAATGCCTATGTGTGTTATAAGGGACCCAGGTGGCGCTGTGGTTAAACCACTCAGCCTAGGGCTTGCTGATCAGAAGGTCGGCGGTTCGAATCCCTGTGACGGGGTGAGCTCCCGTTGCTTGCTCCCAGCTCCTGCCAACCTAGCAGTTCGAAAGCACGTCAAAATGCAAGTAGATAAATAGGAACCGCTACAGCGGGAAGGTAAATGGCGTTTCCATGTGCTGCTCTGGTTTGCCAGACGCGGCTTTGTCATGCTGGCCACATGACCTGGAGGCTATACGCCGGCTCCCTCGGCCAATAATGCGAGATGAGCGCGCAACCCCAGAGTCGGTCACGACTGGACCTAATGGTCAGGGGTCCCTTTACCTTTACCTTTTAACCTGCCTTTTTAGGATGTCGGTAGGGAACCTCTGGCTCCCACAAGGCCATTTCCCCCAAGCCACCCTCAATTGTCCCACCCTTGATGTATTATGATTATGATGTCAGGTGTGGGGCAGGTAAAATCTTCAGCTGCAAAGGAACATTTCAGACTCAGAAGCTCTTGATCAGATCTGAACCCACTGAAAGTGTGGCCTGCAGTTGATTCTGAATGTTGCCAGGTGGCCCTGCCCACCTGTGGAAATGGACAGTATGGAGTTACATGTGAAATTGACTCTGCTCAGAAATTATGTGATCCCTCCACCCCTTTGTTTGGATTGTAGTGCTGCAATTCTCTTTATGGGAAATGCATTTGTAAATCTGCCCATACTGATGACAAAGTGCTTCTGTATGAAATTTGCTTTACCCAAAGGAAGTTTACATTCTTGAGGGATGCAGTCTTAGTAAATCAGCGTGCAGTGAATCCTACTGATTTACATATTTATCAATGCCTCTTTGCTCCTTCATCTGCATGGGATTTATGTGTCGTTATTATAAATCATCTTGGGCTCTAGCAGAAGAAGCTGGTGGATCATAGGTGGCTTCAAAAGCAGAAAAATACCAACACCATGTCTAGTGCCAATGATTCCATGAAAAAAGCACATAGGATATATGCCTACAACTATGCAACGGACAGCTTTTGAGAGACCATCGAGAACACAGTTGCCATGGCAAAATTTCCTGCAACAAGTAGTATTTAAAAAAAACAACAACCTTGTTTGGACTGGGAGAAGCAGATACAACATTTATAGAAATGTAACTTTATTTATTTTAAGGGATGCTCACATTGTAAGTTATCTGTATTATTAATGTTCTTAAGAAGTATAGAAGTAAGTATCTGAATACTGTTCAATTACTGAAATCTTGATTGAAGTATGCCAACTGAATGACAGAACAGAAAAAATAGGTAATTTTTAATGTGCACTTCACAAAGTGACTTACCATGCTTGTCTGTACACTGTACAAGCCACTCAGAAGTAAGTCTCTTTGACTTCAGTGGAACTTACTACCAGGTAGGTGAGTATATGAAGTAGTGGGAAATAATATAATCTATGTCTTGCCGTGTGTGTGTTTAAAAAAAAAATATGTGTAGAATAAATTCCAGTAGTTGGTTAAGAAGCACCTGTTCTAAAACTTAGGAGTATCTCTTAGAAACTCCAAGAGAACAGAATGATACAGAGCACTTAAGTAATTTCCTGGGCTACTGATGCCTTTAGAATGGGCCACTTAGTGGAGAGAGGAAATTGGACTAAGTAGACATAATAGCAGCCTGTCCTGATCACTTACGTTCTGAAGTATGAGAAATGCATTGTGCAACACTAGTGTTGGCAAAGCCTGGAATCTATGATTATTGATGCATTGAGCACTGCTAATTGGTGAACTGTTTAAATACGGTACCATTAATTAATTCTGAGCAATATCTAAGGAGCTGCTTTGACTCATGCAAGGGACTTGGCTAACATCTCTGACTGTCATGATTGTTGTAATGCTTTTGGTTCCATGCTGTATGCAGACAGCAATAGTTATTGAATGTCTAATAAACACTGTAAGTAAAAAGTTTGTTTGGATCAGTTGTACTTGGATCCCATTGTAATAACTTTGAAAAGGTAGTAAGTACTTAAGTCACAGGGCCGGCTCTTCATAGCCCCCCGGTGGCGCAGCGCACCATGGCGCGGGGCTGGCAAGGAGGGCGCCGCGCGACAAAGACGCGCACAAACTAATTGCGCCCTGCAAGGGCGGGGCGGGCGGTGGAGCAATCTCCGCCCCTCAGCACCAGGGCGCGCGATCTGCTCAAGACGGCCCTGTTAAGTCACATTGTTTTCTGAATCCTTGCCATGCAGTGCTGTGCCCAAAATGCTTTTGAAACTACCTTCTGTTTCAAAGCAGTGTGACTTGTGCTATTGGGGGGATGCAATTTGCAAAAGCAAAGCGAAATCTGAAGTTCTTATACTCATTAAATTAAAGCCACATATAGAATTCTTGCAGTATCAGGAAAAGTATGTGGAGGCATCTAGATTTTTGTTGCTGATATAATTCCCATTATGGCATGGGAAAGTTGTTGAGATAAGGCAGGCATCCCCAAACTCGGCCCTCCAGATGTTTTGGGACTACAATTCCCATCATCCCTGAACACTGGTCCTGTTAGCTAGGGATGATGGGAGTTGTAGTCCCAAAACAGCTGGAGGGTCGAGTTTGGGGATGCCTGAGATAAGGGATATGGATGGAAGAAAGATAAGAGTGAAAACAGTCCAGTCTAGGTGCCAAGTAGTCTGGAACGGATATTCTAAAAGCTGCTTAACAAAACAATAGACTGCAGAGACTGGACAAGGAATGATTTTTATATCAAATCAGTACAGCCCATAATATTATTTGCCATATGCACTAGCCAGGAGAAGTGTTAAGGGGTGGTTCTGCTGGCCTGAGCCATGAATATTTCCCATAGGGTTACATATCTCATGCCCTTTTCTCCCTTAAAAATATTTTGCTTCTTATAGGAAGTTTTCCCTCTGAAAATTGGTCTAAATTTGCATCTATATAGATAAATTAGCATACCAGTACATAACTTTCATGCACAGTTATGTCATAGGCCTGTATCGCAAGTTTTTTTTTAAGTGCTTACCAATGTCCTTGTCATTAAGGTCATTCCATCATTTTTCACACTTTGAGATTTGTTTAATTATAAGATGTGACATATTATCTCAAGATTGCAGGGAATGTGAGATAATAATACATGTTTACTATCTTATTTCTAGGTGCCCATAATAGTCCATTATCTGTGATCTATAGATAGTAGGTATAAAAATTTGGTGCCTATGTTATTGTAGCCTTAGGTTGCAACCCTACACACATATAGTCTGCTCTCCCTTGTAGTCAATGTATTGCAGCTGTTTAGCAGGCTTCAAAATGGCTTTTTTAGCCATTAGCTTCTGAGCATGAACAACATGCAGGTCATCCTGTTGGTTTTAATATTAAGTGCACAATTACAACAAGGAGCACTTGGAGGATTAACATCCTATATTAATAAAGATGCTTAAATGTGTTAGCATTTCCTTTGTGCTCATCTTTTTCTTTATTTCTTGAGGCTGTGCCTCTTATCAGGTTATTCATCCCTTCTGAAAGGAAATAATTGCAGTTATGCTTCATTATGAGAGTTTGTGCTGCAATACTTTGCCATTACTAGGGCATCTAAAAAATATTGCAAGTATAATTACATCTACATTTTAGCTTGATCAGTAGGTAATGTTCATTGTCTTCTTGGTAATTGTTTATTATGAAGTGCTTTAGAATGGCAACGTATTTGAGTCCTGAAAGCATTATGCGTTTTTAAAAGGCACATTTTGTCATTATTCAGAAACTGCAGCAATGCAAAAGGGAACCTGAAATGGGCTTCATTTAATTTTCCTTGTTGGTTGCAGCAAGAAATTAGATACAGCCACTTTAAAAATCACTTCTTTATGCCTTGGAAGCAGCTCATAGCATTTAGCTAGAAATTATATAAACTGCCCAGTTGCCCATAGACAAGACTTTACAATTCCATTCAAATCAATCTCTCACTCAAAACTGTTCATTGCTCAACTATAAGATTTAATGTTTTTAGGACAACAAATTAGCTTCCTGCTGTCTATGATACCAGCTTCTTTGGACTTTTTAATTACTTTTTTTATTAATGGTCTTTAATTTTCTGTCTCAGTAGCAACAATAGGAGTTTCAGGTGGCTTCACAAGATGAGTTGCCAGTTTTAATGTAGTTATTACATTAAAGTGTCATTAGAACTTTGTTGAATATAAGAGAAGTTAATATACATATTAATGTTTGCCCCTGTCTTTTAAAGCAAGAATTAGTCTGCAAATTAAGATGAAATTATTTATTACCAGCTATGTGCTTAAGGAACATCCTTCATCATTAGCTACTTTCCATCAAAGAAACATTGTTCTAATTGTCCGCTAAGGACTTTCAGGGCTCCATGTGGTACACCTGTTCTATTGACAAATGTCTAAGGCATTCAGTTCCCAGGTTAATTGATCATAAAAGAGGTCTGTCTATTGTGGCAATGGATACACCAACTGATAAACAGTGGTCCATTGGTTCTCAAACTTAATCCGTTCCGGAAGTCTGTTCCAAAACCAAAGCGTTCCAAAACCAAGGCGCACTTTCCCATAGAAAGTAATGCAAAACAGATTAATCTGTTCCAGACTTTAAAAAGCAACCCCTAAAACAACAATTTAACATGAATTTTACTATCTAACGAGACCATTGATCCATAAAATGAAAGCAATAATCAATGTACAGTACTATAAAATAAATAAAACTGTATTGTAGATGATAAAAATTAAAATTAATTTTTTTCTTTTTTAAAATAAATTGTTTATTGTTTTAAGAGTTATAAATTCAAATACAGACCATCCATAACTATCAGAGATACAAAAATGTAAAAGAAAAAAAACAAAAAGAAAACCTACACAAAAGAAGAAGAAAACAGATACACACACACACACACACACACACATAGAACAAAAATATTTAAAAAATTGTCTTCCAATTGTTCCGTTTGTAATTTATATTACTCTTAAGTTGTCGCACATTAATGAATATAATATTTGCTTGATTTTTTCTTATATTTTAAACAAGGTTCAGCCTAAGTCTGCTATTAGGGTTTTAGATACTCCATTTTTCAGCAAATATTCTTTAACATCTCCCATTCTTTCTTTACTTTCTGTCTGGTATGCCCTCTTATTCTTGCAGATGTAGTTACCAGTTGTAGATATTCTACCATCAGAGTTTGCCACTCTACTATGCTTGGTACTTTTCCAGATTTCCAATTCCGAGCTACTAGGATCCTTGCTGCCACTAATCCATACATAAGTAATGTCCTCTTTGATGTTTTGATTTCTATTGGAATTATGTTTAACAGAAACATTTCAGGTTTTTTTCTAAATGTACATTTTAACAATTTTTTGAGTTGTTCATATATCAGATTCCAATAGTTATTTATATTTGGACAACTCCACCACATATGCATCATGGATCCCTTTTCTCCATTGCACCTCCAGCATATATCTGAGTTATTTTTAAACATTTTGGCAATTTTCTCTGGTGTTTGGTACCACCTATACATCATTTTTAGTATGTTTTCTTTTAAATTATAACAGGCGGTAAATTTCATGTCATCTTTCCATAATTTTCCCATTGATCTATTGGGACATTATATCCAAAATCTTGGGCCCACTTTATCATCACTGGTTTTGTTTGCTCTTCTTTGAGTTCCCATTCTAACAGCAGATCATATAGGCGTGAGATGTATTTACCTTTCCTCTGGATCACTTCTATTTCAAACTTAGATTTTTCTTTTTTGCAAGTCCCAATTTTTTATCCAGCATATATCTTTGGTTTATTTGAAAATAAACCAATCTTTGGTTTATTTGAAAATATTGAAGCCAATCAGAGATGATAGTCTGCACTGATGATAGTGAATAATATTGAAGCCAATCAGAGATGATACCTGCACTGATGATAGTCACTGTTTAGATGAAGGGCTTTTATCCATTTCCGCAGTCACACAGTCAATCAATCAATCAGTAGCTGAACTGGGATCCACACAGTCACAAAAACAAATTAACTGAAAAAGCCTCAAAACAAAAAACGCAAAATAAATAGCAAAAACAAAAGCACCAAATATAAGCTCCAAATATCACCTCAGAACAATGCAATCTGAAACGGAAGGCTTGAATTACAATGGAGGGGGTGCAAATTAGCAGTGCAACAGGAAATACAGGGGGACGCAAATTAGCAGCACAACAGGAAACACAGAGGGACTCAAAATGGAGCACCTTCGGCTTCCGAAAAAAGTTCGAAAACCGGAACACCTACTTCCAGTTTTGCAGTGTTCAGGTTCCAAGTTGTTCATGAACTAAGCTGCTCAAAAACTGAGGTACCACTGTATCAAGAAACTACAGAAATGCAACAATTATTTGTACAATACTGTGTTATACAAAGTTGCCAAAGTCTGAAGTTATAGAAACCAGACTTCTGCTCCGAAAGAACCTGCCAAGAAGCAGGCCTCTTAACATTCTATCCCAGGGTCTGGTCAAGACATTGCTGGCTCCGGGTTTTGAGGATGCCTAAGTAGCATGCCTAAGTGGTCCTACCTCCTCCTTACCACAGTCTCCATGGTACATTCACTTGACTTCTCCCTTTTGGGTCCAATCTGTACAGCTGCCCAAAAGGACAGCACGGGGCAAGTGGAGAAAGGACCTCTATTTACTCCTGTTCAAATACAGCAGGTGAATAGGCAACAACAACAAGAGCAACAGCTGGGCCAGGATGCCCAGAGGGGTTGATGGCAGACCCCTTGAATTTCAGCAGGATCCTCAGTGTGGAACCTGGATTAAGCTACTCTTCACAGGCTGTTTCCAGACTCCTAGATCCCTTACTAAGTCAAACTTTCACAACAATTCCCCCACCACCTCGGTCCTACATCTGAGTACTCACCTAACAGCTACCATCTGCCTGCTGCTTCCTCTCCTAATTTCTTTTCCGGCTCTTGCCAACTTTATCATTGCCTTGGCATCTGAAAAGTAGATACCAAGGTAAATTTGGGGGCCTGGCTAGGATCATATATGCCTGAGACAGGTTTTTTTTTTTTTAGTGGTAACTTCACATCTTTGAAATTCCCTTCCATGAATGCTTGTTCCCCTTGCCCAGTAATTTAACAGATTTTAATTGCATTTTTAATTGTGCCAAGCTTTTTGTTTATTTTTTATTGCTGATTATCTGTGTTGTTGATGATCTGATGAAGTTTCATTGATTATTTCAGTATTGTTAATTTTATTTTATAAGGTAATTTGTGAATAAAATACAAGGGCCAGTATTTAAATTTCAGCAAAGAATGAGTCCTAATACATTATTTCTCCACCCTCACAGTCAGTTGCTTTTTTCTAAAAATAAAAATAAAAGGAAAAATAATGAAAAACACCTCATTGGTTGTTCAGTGTTCCTTCAAGATTTATCAAGCTGCCCAGTTCCTCCATTATTTTTCATTGTTTCAAATAGGTCCACAGAGGCTTGTTAATGGTGAAGGTTTTGGCAGCATCAAAGAAGCTGATAGAATGATGGTAACAACCAATGACTTGAAGTCCTTCATTGTTAATTTCTATTGCATCTTCCAGTGTACAAATTTTATCTAATTTAAAGCAAAGGAGACATGATTTAGCTATGCACAGGACATGCAAGTTAGCCTTGAATTGGAAATGATTTAACATTTCATAGAACAGGTAGATGAGAACTTTGAAGAATGACCCAAATATAAAACTATTACTGACTGTAGTTTCAAGAGATGGTACTGCAAATGATTCACCTTTTGTCTGTGAATGAGCCCTCAGGTAGCTGTTATGAGATAAAATTGGGTCTTTCAAAATGGAATTTGTGAAGAAATTTCAGTGGCACAGTAAAAGGAGGGGGAGCGTGCAATCTGAGGTAATCCATGATAAAATAGGAAAGAGAAACTGTTGCTTTGGGACTTTACATTTGGTGACTATTTCAGTTCCCTCATTTTTTAAAGAATAAAGGAACTCTTAAGCAATTTTCTACATTTGACCTGTTTCAGGTTTTGCAAGTGTAAATTAGGTAAGATCATCTATTTTTGTAATAAATATATGAATGTAAAGAATATCAAGCTGCTTGCTAATTTCCATTCATCCCCAATGTTTCAATTTCATGTAATAGGTCTGAATTTTTATTCTACACATCTATCCATCTTCTGCTCTGGTGCTATCCTATCACTGTTGTGTCACACTTACCGTAATAACTTATAAATGAATATAAAATCGTTATTTGATTGTGTGAATTGCAAAGGAAACACATTCATTTTTATGATAACTTATACTGCCCATTTTCATGATATATGGAAGATTTTACCTCCAGATATGTCTCTGTTAATGTACACCAAGTGTCATTGTCCATAGAGAAGTGGTCTTAATATAGCCCATATCACATTGAAAATGAAGGAGCACTGGCAAGTTATACATGTGAAACTATGAAAGGTTTTGTTTTTTTTATGCTGGGAGTGGGGGTGGGGAATGAAACTTCATTGTGGGAGTACTAATATAACCTTGCCTAATTCAAAATCACAATGTGGGGGAAACCATGAAGCCAGTCAGTGGCTTTCAATAGCTTCATCCTTATTTCAGACATTGTGATATTTCCGTATACCGCAATGTTTAGCTGGTGATATCGCCCAGACCTCCTTTGCAGTTGTTTTGTTCTATGAGTTGTGTTACCTAGCTGTTATTTGCCAATAAATTGAACCAGTGGTGGTGGTTCTTGTTCACTTCTATGGTGTCTGAGATGGCTAATATTTACTTATTGATTTTTAAAAAAGCAGACCTCGTAGACTAAAAAGCATGAAGAGAGGAAGCCAGTTGAAAAGGCAAGAGTGAATGCATAAGTGGTTAATAAATGTTTAAGAGCAGAAACAGAAGGAGCAAACGGGAGGACAAGAGGTAAAGCATTCAGGAGATGTACTGTCAAATGAGTGACAGAATTATCTTCCTATGTATGTTACATGGTTTAGAGTCAGGCTGTGGCCTTCAGTTCAGTTCTAAGGCTGTGTTCATTGATTGGAGCTCTTTGTAAATCAGCATTATTTTATGTATGTTACAGGGTTATATTTAGTTTCGAGTCCTTGCTGCCCTGTGGAATATATTTTATTTTTATTTTTATATGCTTTGAGAAATGCTCAAAGGCATCTTGCTGAAACTTAAAGAAAAGCTCAATTTGATTTTCACTCTGACTTTCCCCTGAGAATGAATGTGTGTTAAATGCCTAGTTACAGGTAGGTAGCCGTGTTGGTCTGAGTCGAAGCAAAATAAGAAAATTCCTTCAGTAGCACCTTAAAGACCAACTAAGTTTATATTTTGGTATGAGCTTTCGTGTGCATGCACACTTCTTCAGATACACTGTTAAATGCCTGTTAAGTTGACTGTGAGAGTTTTGAAGGGGTGTTGAAAATGAAAACTAATATAGCTTTTCTTTCTACATGTTGTTTTTAATGAGGGATTTGCTGTACATTCAGATTGTGATGGGGTGACAAAATGAGTTTGTTATTTCTGATTGTTATTTCAAAAGTATTTTAATTCAGCCCCTCCACCTAGGCGCTTTGCTTTTCAAAGGTTGCTTTGGCCAAGGATAAAAGATGCAGGGAGATAAGGTAGGAGGAGGGATATCTTCATTAAGGCCAGGACTTTTGTTCAGCAGAAATGCCATGTGAGCGCCATTGCCATTAAGAGACCGAGGGAAGCGTTCATGATGAGTTCCGACACCTCTTTTTCTAGAAAAATAGCGCTGATTAAGGCTATGTGAAGCATTTGAAGAGGGGTGCTTGTGTGGCAGTGTTCACCTTGATTCTAAAACCCTAGAAGAAGCTGGCAATGACTAGAGAGATGAAATTCTAAAACAAAGGATTGGTACATCGGTTTTCGCATGTCTCTGCTGCCGAATCTTTTGGAAGCTGAAAACACTGAAAACCCGGAAGTGAATGCCTCTATTTTTGAATGCACCTCAGAATCAATCAATAAACTTTATTTGCCTAGCCAACAGCCATAGCAACAAAATACATGCAATATAGAATTAAAAACAACAAGGATAAAAAGATCATATGACTATATATCATATGACTAAGCCAAATGGCTTCCGAGGCACGTTTCTCCCCCTCTCTTTTTTTTACATTGAACTTTCTGACAGCCCTTTGATCCTCGGTTTTCTAATGTTCCAGAAGTTGAACAGACTTCCGGAACGGATTACGTTCGAAAACCGAGGTTCCACTGTATTTCACAGTACACACAAAAAGTATCAGGTGTAATAACAATTATTAAACAACAAACCAACAACACCAGAACTGGCTTAAAGGGCAATTTTACTATAATAAGTATATAAACTCATAAACCTACTAGATAATAAGCAAACTAAAGTGCAATGTGTATAACCAAGCCTGGAGATACCTATCTAGTAGGTTTATGAGTTTATATACTTATTATAGTAAAATTGTCCTTTGTATTCATAAGCCAGTTCAGATGTTGTTGGTTTGTTGTTTATCCACTGTATTTCAAACAATACTTTAAATTTTAGAGAGCAAAGGAATGGGTTGTGTGCAAAATTGAATAGGTATCCGAAGTTCAAGCTATACATGGCCTTTTTTGGCATTTGAAACGTTTGCATCATGTGCCAAACAAGGGTTTAGGACCCTCACCTTAAAAGATACAAACTGATCTTGATGAGTTTATCAGTGGAGGTAGTACTCCCTAGAGAGAAACTTCTGTTTTCATAGGGGCTAACTGAAGGCAAAATAGAAGTGTGTCTATGTGCTGGCAGTTTTCAAGTAGATCTGAAACAGAGCAAGGCATTGGCATACATCCACAGTTCTTGCTCCTCCCAGTCAAATAGTTTAGCTGTTTTATGGCAAGGTGGAGTGCCATAAATACAGGACATCTGGATTGACAAGAAATTCTCATATGCCATAGACTGAGTCCAGAATTCAGACTGAGCACTATCCCCTGCCAGGCTAGAATGTGAGAAATGGGGTATTTGTGTATTATACAAAGCAGAAACATTCCTTGTTTCTTTACCGTTTACATGCATTATGTCCTCATTAATGATAACATTTCTACTGATACGTGTCATAGAGGCTGCTCAAATTAAGTAGCAAAAACTAATTGGGTCACATACAGTGAAAATAGGGAGTCAGTCAAGCAAACTAAAATTGTCTGTGTGCTAATTACTTTAGATAGGAACAAAGAAAGCCAAGTTATTCGGAAAAACACTGGCTTCCATTATCTACTAGTATATTCACAATAATTGGATTCTCTCAAGATTGACATGTGTCTTCTTCTTAGGATTAAGACCAGTATTTAATGCAGTTTTCTATGAATTTGGGGCTTCTAACTTTTTTTTAAAAGGTTTAAATATAACTCTTCTTGTCTACATTATAAAATTAAATTTGTAACCCTGGACATATTTTCCTTATAGTAAATTTTCCTTATAGTAAATCACAGAGTAGTGTTCAAATTGTGTATGGCTTTATTTTTTGTTCATTATGCACTTAGTGCATTTTATCCCCACCTTTTTCTCTTAGGAGCTCATAGTGGCACACATGATTCTTCCCCTTCCCATTTAATCTCCGCAAGAACCCTGTGAAGTAAGTTAGGCTGAAGGGCAGTGAGTGGCCAATTGGGGATTTGAACCCTGATCTTGTGGTTTTTGGTCCAACTCTCTAGATACTATACTACCCTGACTGTAAGCTGATGGGTGACAGTAAATGTTATAAAAAGCAGCAGGAATTGAAACACACAGAATATGCTTTTAAAGTAATTTTAACTAATAGGTTTAGCTTTACTATAAATTTAATTTGTACTTTGAGAATGAGTTTGGGGAAAAATTGGAGAGGAGTCACAGTGTAAAAAGAAGGCTACTCATTTCTGCCTTTAATGTGTGAATCCAAGGACTGAGATGGCACTAGATCTAATACAGAGCCCCGGTAATCACCTGAACAGAGAGTGCCATGAACACTGCATTAAAAATCAATCCATCAAAATAAGAAATTGCAAGATGGGTTTTCCATGTACATTACTTGACATGACAAGGCTAGCAAAATCAATAGACTTGTGAATTTTCTTTCACTCTTCATTTACTTTTGAGGACTTCTTTTATATTCTTGTAGCAAATATTCAGTACGGTTTTTTTTTTAAAGAGAGAACATGATTTGGATATAGTATTGCTAATAATATTTCATTTGAAAATGCATCTTTTGTTGAGTTTGATGACAGTGAAAAAAATGCTAGATAAAATAACCTATGTCCTTTTTGTTGACTTTATTTAATAATTTGACTAATATGTGAACAGCAGAGCTAATATTGTAATGCAGTCTTTTCCACCAAGGAACTGTACTGGGACAATTGGTACTGTCATGCCATTGACTTTGTTAGTGCTGTTGCCAAGCTTTTTCTAATAAGATAGTGTAGCATGAAATAAGGTCTTATTTTCTTCAGGTTTCAGCTTCCATTTATTTGTGTGCTTAACTTTTCCAAAAAGGGAATAAAAGATTTTGGGTTTTTACATATTATTGAAGTCTTAAGTGTACCCATCATGAAACTTCATTCACTCAAAAATCAGCATAATGAGCATAAATTAAGTGCATGATAGCTGTAAGAGAATAAAAGGTTACTAAGCACCCAAAGAACGGGACGCGGGTGGCGCTGTGGGTTAAACCACAGAGCCTAGGGCTTGCCGATCAGAAGGTTGGCGGTTCGAATCCCTGCGACGGGGTGAGCTCCCGTTGCTTGGTCCCAGCTACCTAGCAGTTTGAAAGCACGTCAAGGTGCAAGCAGATAAATAGGTACCACACCAGCGGGAAGGTAAACACTGTTTCCGGGTGCTGCTTTGGTTCGCCAGAAGCGGCTTTGTCATGCTGGCCACATGACCTGGAAGCTGGTCGCCGGCTCCCTCGGCCAATAACGCAAGATGAGTGCCACAACCCCAGAGTCGGTCATGACTGGACCTAATGGTCAGGGGTCCCTTTACCTTTACCTTTTAAGTACCCAAAGAAGAATATAAGATATATACTTTCATTTTCTTTTAAAGTTCCTCTTTGTACTGAAAAGATCCCTTCAGGTTTTTTCCCAGAGAACAATGCCAGTTTAGGTTGATGCTACAGCCGTGACCTTCCCTAGACAGATATCAATGCCCTGGTAATGCCAAGATTGGACTCTTGTAGTGCTTTGGGTTCTATTGAAAGTAGTGTTAAGGGCAATCAGTCTGCAGAATAATTTGTCCTTCTCTCTTGTCTCCCCACCCTGCTCAACATGCTGCCTTAATCTGTTCTGAGGGTTGGGGTAAAACTTGGAGACGAGTCACTCTGTTAGCCATGCATGATATTACAGAAAGCTACTCATTTCTTTAATATGATAATCCTAGGACTGAGATGCCACTAGATCTAATACAGAGCCTCAGTAATCACCTGAACCTAGAGTGCCACGAGCACTGCATTGAAAATCAATCCATCAAAATAAGGAATTGCAGGATAGGTTTGCTTGACACTTACTTGGCGTAACAAGGCTAGCTAAGATAGAAGGCGCATGAGACCATCATATTCCCTGTTGCTTCATCATAGTTGCAGGCACTGTGTTGCACCCGACATTGGGGGGGGGGAACTGACATCACGCATGCATTGTGTGCGTGCATGATGTCAAATGTGTTGTGCATTGGCATGCGTTGTATGTGTGTGACAACTGTTGCATCGGGAGAGGCCAATCAGGCCTCCTCCCCCTTTGACATTCACACAGCAGGCCACACTGGTCTGTGTGCATCTCTCAATGCTGCACAGCATGGGGCGACATAGTCCTAGGCCTCCTCTGCCCCCTCAAGATTGTGGGGCCTGAGTGGACATTGCGGGGGCCACAGCCAAATAGAGTTGGCGCGCCGAATCATGGTTCAATCCATCATAGAAGGTTTCAAAGCTTTTTTGCTTGGTTTTTAGAGTGTCCTGTAAGCTGTTTGGTTTCCCTTCAGGTTCTATGAAAGATTCACACTCACTTGTATAAAAGTAGTCTATTCAAGAGAGAATCCTGGAGTATTTTCCAAAAGTGTGGAAAATACAAAGATTTCACAAAGAAGTTGAAGGTTGCAAATGTGAAATATCATGTATCTGTGGAAATTTTTGGTAACCACTCATCATTAATTTTTGATCTACTGAAGGCTGATTGCATATTACTAAGCATCCTTATCTTTGGCCACTTGTGCATCTGTTACTCTGCATCCCCTGATTAACTCTCCGAATCGTCCCTTTCCTCTGTGATTGCTTCCATTAGTTTGATGCTATCATTTCTCTCCTAAAGAAAATTCTCTGTGAACTGTGACCTGCAAAAATGCTGTTTTTTGATGTAATGTTTAATTTTTAAAAAAAACTCCAAGAGGTTTTAAAAAGATTGTCTTGATTGTAGTATAAAACTGAATAGCTTGAATTGCTGAAGTAACAAAAGAAAAACCTCTGTTGACATTTGAAGCCAGCCATTTTATAGAGATCCAAAGAAATGCTCCATTAGACAAAAGGGTGGTGTTGTCTTAGAGTATGAGATACAAATCATATGTTTTTAGTAATCTTTGTTGTCCGTGATTTCTTTATATAAGTGAAATGGTGCCAAACATAACAGAGGAGAGAGATATCAACAGATTTGTGCTTAGGATATTTGCAGAAGTACGTAAAATTTAGGGGTACCACTCAAATAGCCCAATGACAATGTAATATGTTCAGTGTGTATGGAACACTGGGCTGTATGTTGAAAATGGAAAACCGCCAAGAGATGAGGTAGAACAGCAACTGGAATCCCAAGTAGGAAGCACCCTGCATTGCAACATTTTGTTTAAAATTGCATTGCAACATTTTGTTTTGTTTAATATCCCTGTTTGATCTTCTATGAAAGCAACACAAACATCAAAAAGAATTTCTACATCCACCCCAGCCAACATGGGCAATGGTCAGGGATGATGGGAATTCTTGTCCAGCAACATGTAGAGATCCTGCCCTTAAGGACTGCCTCTCCCAATATGACTCTCCCTGGACTCTGTACTTGTCATCTGAGGCCCTTCTCTATGCCCGCCCTCACCAGGAGGTTAGGGGGTGATTTTATTTTTATTAACTAAGCCTGTGTTTTTGCAGAGAGTGGGAGATATCTGTGCACCCGCCCTTTCAAGCATTCAAAGGACACACACCACCTAAAATGAAACAAAAACATGCTATTGTTTCTGTGGCAAGACTAAGCCTGCACTGGAAAGCCTGCTGCTTTCAAACTGAATGTATATGAAATGGTTTATCTGCAACACAATTGTTTTGTCCATTGCATTAGATAATAACTCTATTAACTATCCCACACTTTTGAATTAGACTATAAAACAGTCAGAAATTGTTTGTGTCCTTGTACCCTGTTTATCATAAATAACATTTGTCACTAGCCAAAGACAAGCTAACCCTTTAGTCAGCAACGTTAACAGAACTGTATTTTCTTTTTTTTACAGATGAAAGGGAAGATGTTCAAAAGAAAACATTCACAAAATGGGTAAATGCACAGTTTGCTAAGGTAAGAAAATCTCCCTTTTTGCATTCAGAATAAAATATATGTGTTCATTTTAAGGGTAACTTTAAAAAAGAAAAAATATTAAAGCTTTTCATGACCTACAAAGAAGGTGCAATGTCTCTCTCTCTTTTGATCAGATTATAAAGTCTTTTGGTTATGTTCAATGTAAAATGTAAGACAACAAGGTTCCAAAAGTAGGGGAAGAGGGTAGAGGGTGGGTGGTAAACTTACACACTACTGTATCTTCTTGTTTTCTCAACTTGGTATGTATGCGGGGTTTTCATGTCGGTGTCAATTGTCTAGGATCTTTTTCTGTACATTTGTTGGTTTATATTGTTGATGAGAGAAGATTTGGGGGGGGGGGGGGCAGGGCATGCTTGTTTGCCTTTTATTGCCTTTGATGAACCGTAGTGAGATTTGTTTGTAACTGCAGAAGGTGGATATGGAATATTGGGTCAAGTTAGCCATATTGATCTGAATGCTGGTGGTATATCCCCACTTTCATTGTCAGTTTGAGCTGTGTGTGTCATAAAAGGGATGAAGGTGTCCCCTATCTTTTGTCCTCATGTCAGTTTCAGTTTGTCAGTTAACTTTTTTAATAAGACCATATTCCATACAATTTGGTACCAATGATCCATGCATACTTCAGACAAGTCTCTCCAGTGTCTAACTATGACGTTTCTGGCCTCTGAGAGTAGGTGGGTTATAAGCTCTTTATGGTGCAAGTGAGCATTATATTCTTGGAAAATATTTTATAGGGCCAATTCTGGGGTGGGTTCCAATATCTGTTTAGTTATGTTACATAGATTTTGTAGGACTGCTATCCAAAAGGGTTGGATTTCCATTTTGACCATCAGTGGTCTTTGACTAGAAATTTATCGCCATTGGGATTTGATAGTAGTGCATAGTTTTCCCCTGAAATGGTTTTGCTCTTTCCTCTTTTATAGTAATAGCTCATATTGAAGATGATAATTTAGCAGTGCTGATGTGTGAACAGGCTTGTGATGGGATGGTCAACAATTTTTCATATTTGTTTACAGAAGAGTATGCATGAATATTAGTTTTTAAATGAATAGCCTTGATTGCAAAACTGAGTCAGACGTTTCAGAAGTGTTTCTTGGTAAGATTGCCTTAAAGGGTCTGCTTTTACTGTAAACAGATGTTAAAATATATGATGTCACTGTGATCATAGAAAAATAGTCTATTAATGAAGAGTAAAATAGTGGATGACTGAATTGTTTGCAGAGAAAGAAAGCTATGTAAGAAACTTTTTGATTTTGAAGTCATTATATTTGTCCCTAGAGAAAACAACTCATACATGGTTCACAGTGACTTCTCTGTTCCAACAATAATGAAAATGCTGTGTGAAATATTGATTACAGCTGAGTTGAGAATTTTGCAAAACACATTTTACAAAACAATTAAGAATCATATTTTAGACATTTATTGAGCTTGTAAAGCTAGTACTGCTTTTAAAGGGACTTTTAAAAGGTTTTAGAAAGAGGCTTTGAAAGCTCACCTGCAGAATGCACCACCATTTAATTGAAGGCTCAGGATTTAATAAAAGCAAATCATTATTTCATGTAGAAGTATTGGGACTGCATTTTCATTACTGAGAAATTAGTCTGGGCTCTGGTGGCAGTTGTCCCATGCAGTTAACTTTACCTGGTAAGTTAGGATCATAGGAGCCAACTCCTAGAGGCTGAGGCATCTTTGCCCCCCAAAAAAATATTTGAGGGGACTGCCCCCCAAAGTTGATAGACATTGCCATTCAAATGGTGTGCATGCACCGCGTCATGTGATCAACTATGCAGGGTGGAGCTTACCTGCCTCCCCCCAATATTTTATTCAAGTTGGCACTCCTGGTTAGGATGGGTAAAAGTAGCTGTTGTAGAATGGCCTATATTTGATGTTTCAAATTGATTGATGCTGCTGTCATGGCAGCATCATGACAGCAGAGGTCTGGGGGGAAAGGAAACTTCCCTTTTGGCTCCTTGGCTCCTTGTACTAAAAGACTACTGCTGCTCATGACAGCTTCTCAGAGATTTCAGCAGTGCATTTTGAACAAAACCTGAAGACTTGCAAGCCACATTTTCTTTTCCATTGCAGATATTTTCAGGAGAATTGAGATTTAAATAGACTAAGTTAAGGTTTTATGGTGATGATCCAGCTAAATAGCATCCTATTACTTATGGTTTCTAATATCACATTTTTTCACTAGGTTACTCATGCTGAGTATTTATACATATCATCTTCAAATATTCAATGCATTGGATAAATGTTGGAGATTTATGCATAGGTTTTCATTGGCCTAAGGCACAATATTGAAGGTGGTGATATTGGGCTGTGAGATGACGATATCGACTATAGGCTGTGTATCAAAGGAAAGACAGTGAATAGACTTGAAGACTTATGCTGCAATAAATTGAACCTGAGAATTTTAATTGTCTACTGACTTTGGTAGGTAGAAACATTGTTAGGTAGACTTTGTTACAGTAGAAACATTTAACTCTCCAAATATATTGGTTTTGCAGCCTGTCTTTAGAATTTCAGCACAGAGCAGAATAAAAGTAAAAATAAGTAAATAAATAGATAGTAAATTTGAAAATGTGGCACTATCATAAAATTGAGCAACTGGGTTTCAGAAAACTGAGCTTTAGTAAAAACAGCAAAGAGTCTTGTGGCACCTTAAAGGCTATCAAATCTGTTACATATCAACTTTCAGCCTCCCTGCTTTATCTGGCTGAGATTGTGGCTGGTGTACACTGATGACACACAGCTCTATTTCTCCATAAGTCCACAGTCACTGTGCATGATTCGATCTGTTGTTTGTGCGCAGTGTTGAATAGTATGGGGGCAATAAACTGAGTTTGAACACTGGAAAGATGGAGACACTGTTGGTAGATGATTCCTGTATCTGGGAGGCTGACCTGTCCTGGATGGGGATGCAGTTCCTCTGAAAGAATAGATTTGTTTGTAGGTGCTCTTGGATGCATCTTTGTCATCAGAGGCAGTGTTCAGTGTTCAGTGTTACAGACGCAAGTCCTTTATGCTGCCTTTTTACGCCAGTAAAGACAACGGGTAGAAGGGTTGAAAGGTTTTATTCAAAGCTTCAGCAGAGAGGCTCAGCAGGATCACTCCAAAAGACCGAGCCCCGAACTCCATAAAAATATGATTTTCTACCACACAGTGTCCTGATTGGTTACAAAAACAACACGTGCCTAAGTGAGGTACATTTTAGATTGGCTGAAGCCATATTTGGAGTTGTTCTTCAGTTATGTGCTAACAGTAACTGGTCCTTATCTTGGGACTCAGGCAGGGTGTAGTGGGTGTAGCCGGCTGGTTCTGTGGTTGTGATTGTTAGAACATGGTTATGCCAACTCAGCAGACTGCATACATGGAATGCTCTCCCTGACACGAGGGTGGCCAGCTTTCCAGTTGCTTTTCATAAGTGGTTTGAAGTGCTGTTTACCAGCTGCAGCTGGTACACTAACCATGGCCATTATTGTACAGGGTACCCTGGCTACAGTGATTCATTCATTGGTAATCTCAAAACTGGATTGGAATGCACTCTAGACTACACATGTAGATTCAAAAAGCAGTACTGTCAATCAGTACACTTCTTATTTATGCCAGCTCAGGAAATATGGATGTTGTGATTTATATCAGCGTGCTACTTTTTGTTTGGTAAATGGTATGATATAATAAATAACCTGCTACTGTTCTTTTAGGTTGGTTGTCAGAAATAATTTTTAAATAACTTCTACAAAAAGCAGTATTAATGGTCACAGAAACATCCTAGCTAATTAACAGGTGATGTGTATTTTGCATTTCTACATTTCTTTTCCTTTAATATATTCTGCTTGATTTTATCTGTTATGTTGTTTTGCTTTGGATTGCTATTCTGTACATCCTGTAGATATGTATTTTACATGAGTTTGTGGTATAGAAATGAATACAAATTAATAATAGTGGGATGAAAGCCCTTTATCTCTGTTGTAGCTACAGGTGATAGAACTGAATTTCTTGATAAGTTGTAATCCCACCATTTCGTGTGATAAATCTCCCTTTGAAGTTCTGGTCCGTCCGTCCCCCGAAATGGCTATTTAAATGACAGTCAGTGACACTGTGCTCTGAGAGGTTGAAATGTACTCCCACTGCTGTCTGAATATTGCCCTTTCTGATATGAAATTTGTGTCCATTTATTCTTTGGGGTAGAGATTGTCCTGTTTGTCCTATGCAGAATACAGAAGGGCATTGCTGGCTGGTGATACTATGCGAATAGGACATCCCTGATGTAGTTGCCAACTTTATTAGGTCCTGTAATATTGTTGTATGAATTGATTTGTGCAGAGCAGCTATTCTTGCAGGGCCTGATGCCTGTTGCAGTGTCTCTGTTATGTGATCTGTTGCTGATGAATAGCTGTCTTTGTTAGGAGGTTGTCTATAAGCAAGGAAAGGCTTACCACCCATGGCATGTGAGAGTATGTATTGTGGATCCTTGATGATATGCTTAAAAGGGCAGTATCACTGAGAGTAGGCATGTAGATGAAGCCACAAAAAGTGGCAACTTTGTAATTTGACTCAGTGTGTATGTCCATCCATAATTAAATTGTAACAGAGTGAGGGATTGGCTAACCATTTGAAAGATTTTCCTATGTCTTCTCCCAATACCATGAATTCTTTAGAAGATAAGTGAAACAACTGCAGTTGGATCCAGATAAAATATGTCTTCCAATGGCATACCGTACATAGGACAAACAAGGCCAGCCTTCTCCCTAAAGGTCTTTCTGAATGGTCAGAGGACTGTGCTGAATTGGTGTGACTGAATCCTGGGAAGTTTAAGAAAGTTTAAGAAAGAGGGATATAAAATCATTTGATAGAACCACACATTTTGCTTTCCCAATACTATTCTGGTGACTTGTGTCAATAAACAAAGTTATATTTCAGTCAGATTGGGACTTGGTGATCTGTTACCAATCCCTTTTGGTAATTTGACTGCAGTATAACATCCCTGTGGCGTGGTATAACTCTGGGCACAAGATCCTGAAATATCATGACCCTGTAGTGATGGATGTTTAAGTGTAAGTTCACATGTAATTTGATCAAGGCCATGTACTAGCTTGGTGACTCCTTATTTTATATCATCCTAAGAAAATAGCATACAAACTGAAAAAGTGAGAAGAATGTAGAAGGAAATGTGGTTAAGAGAAGGACACCTAATGTAATTATTTATGCTGATCTTACATGAAACTACATTGCAGGATTTAGGCTGCAATCCTATACCCACTTAACACGAGAGTAAACACCATAGAATTGAGTTGTATAGGGTTACTCTGTGCATGGTTCCTGACTCACAGAATTATCAAATAGTAAGCACATTCATTTGCGAAGAATAGGAATAAATTTATTTTTAGTGTCTTTCCAAGCTGGTTGCATACTTTTACACACACACACACACTTTCTCTCTTTCTCTCTCTTACACAAACCAATACTAAAATTGGTATGAAGCTGCATTTTTAAACAATGTAAAATCCCAGTTTATTTTCAGCCAGGCCATTAGGGAATAATTAGAAATCTGTAGTGATAATGAAATAAATAGACAGTAGAAGATATAGATATAATAGTGGGAAGAAAATTCAGCTTGCAAAGAAAAGCTATAACCGGATTTTCTAAATTGTATTATCCATTGTGACTAATACTCCGCAGTCACATTAGATATGCCATCCTGTTTAGTTTCATGGCACTGGAATTAGTAAAGAGGAAAGTGTCAAATATTTGAAATTTAAAGCTAGAGGTGGCAGATGAGCTAGAAAACAGCTTTCAGAAAAAAGACTCCCTTTGAACATGAAGTTGTTGCCAAGCCACACGTACTGTCATGTTTGATGGATGATGGCTGAGGGGGAGAAAATCTAGAAAATTTAAGTGATTCAGATGCATGTTCCCCAATTCCAGGAAAAGCTGTCCAACTGTTTTTCTGATATTGTTGAACAGGAGGCTTGATGGAAAAATATTATGCTTGAGTCTCATTGTCAACATGATTCAGTAGGTCAAAATGATAATAGGCCAACACCCAAATGATTGATTTTTCTCTTTTTCTGCTTATTTGATGTATCCATTTACATTTCCCCAATCTTCAGTCACTTGAAATGTTTAATTAAAAAACTGTCAGTTTTATGCCTTACAAAGGAGAGAAGATTTTCTTCCCCAGTATTTTGGGGAAATTACACACAAACCTTATAGTGTAAAAATAGGGACTCTCCTAATTTATACCACTCCTTAAATCCAAAGGTATGGTTTCATTTAAAGAATGCTGCCTCCTAGCTCTATGAATAATTAGTGACCAGAGGGGCTCATATGGTGGAAATGTGCATTGGTAAAGGATTTTTGACTCTTGGGTTATTTTTCTACCATAGTGGAGATAATGGAACAAAATAAAGATCTGGATTGCTCTCACTTTTCTGTGAGCAGGTTCTACATGAAGATCTCATATTGTCTCTGCTTGTGGTGGCCATAATGGAAATTGCACTGTTTTGGAAAGCTAAGTAAGGGTTATCTATGAATAGTTTAATAGAGTTTGGAAAATTTCTCTGGCTAAAAAGGTGACACAACCGTTAGACTGGCTAAGGCTAAACAGAGTGATAGAGAACAGGCTACATTTCTGGGGAAATAGTATTCACTAATAAAATTAAAGCTAATTGGGGTGGTCCCTAGCCTCCAGAGGTGATTTTGGAGGGACTATCTTATTTAATGGCAGCTGGAACTTTGATCCTGCAAAAGCTGCAGTGAAGCATTCTCATATTTGTTTTACTGTGATCTGATGATGAGTGAAGCATTTTCATATTTGTTTTACTGTGATCTGATAATGAGGGACTGGCTGCATATATACCATACATGACTTGCCCCAGAACATCCCGGGAACTGCTGTTAGGTGTTCTGGGAATTGCACCTCTGTGATAGGCAGGACCGTCTTTAGTAGATGTGGCGCTGAGGTGCAAATATCCGCCCAGTGCCCCCAAATTATCACGGATAGTGTTGGGGTGGCTGTAGCTGTGCACTGCCAGCTCTCCCCCATGCCGCTGCGGGAGAGCGATCCTTGCAGAGGATTGTGAGTGAAGTTGCACCCATCCCAAGCCTCCTCGGGAGGAGAGTGATCCCTGCAGGGAGGCCATATGGTTGGCAGGGCGCAGCTTCCATCCTAAGCCTCTGCGGGGATCGCTCTCCTCCCAAGGAGGCTTGGGAGGGAAGCTGCACGCCCGCCAGCCTTATGGTTGGCAGGGTGCAGCTGGTGGGCGTGTAGGGAAAGGGGAGGCCGTGGCAAAGCCACACAGCTCCCCCACTTGCTGGGGTGCCCCTGAGAGGCTGACGCCCTAGCGCAACGCACCACTAAGCCCTATGGGAAAGACGGCTCTGGTGAAAGGTAAACTACAGTTCCCAGGATTGGGGGGGAGGTCATGCACTTTTAATGTGTGGTGAACATGCAGCCACTCACTCTGTAATCCAAGGTTTGATTATTAATCTTATGTTACACTTGAAATAAATATATAGAAGAAGGGGCCAGCAAGTGGTGTGTGTTTTTTGGAGGGGGTGAGTTAACCTAGTCTAAATCTTGCAATTTATTAAGAGGGACCTCAACTCACCAGTACTCAACTGGAGTATATTTGGGAGGAATGTGAGGAATGCGAGTTATAGCAGGGCTGAATATAGGCAGCTGAGATTCATTTGATTGTTCATCTTTTCCTCATCCTCCCCCAAAAAGCATAAAGCCTACATAGCTTCTCCTCTCTTTCATTTTAAGACAGATTTTTATCTTCAGTAGATTGAATATGTGTCCTCTCTCCAAACCACAGTGATTTATAAATAACTTGAAGGAACAAAAGAAATGAGCTTAATATAGTACTGGAATATTGGTTTCAGTGGTGCATATGTCTGGCTTGCCGATTTGTAAACATTGACATATTTGCATGATTGTTGCTGGCAGAAGATATCATTGTCACTGTGATTAGAACTCATTGTTGCTAAATCTAGCCATCTTCAAAACATTTGAAGCAAGAGAGAACTTTAAGAAATTATACACAGGCAATTCATCTCCTGGTAGATTTATTTTCCATATATGGATAAAAGAAAGAGCATGTTTTAAAATACAAATTGTTTGAAATGCTTGCAAAGGCGATAACAACCACAGTGTTACACACCAGCCCAATCTCCGTCAAGTGATTGCAAATGATTCCGGGGCTGCAGACGGGCTCACCTAGGGTTAGTGTTTCCTTTAGGAATGAGACGCAATGGAGACTACAGTGTCTTAACAGATCTGTACATGGAGCACCCTATCTAAATGGGGGCAGTGGTGGGTAACCTGTTGCCCTCCAGGTATTGTTGAACTCAAACTCCCAATCAGTCTCAGCCAGCAATGATCAAGGATTATGGCAGCTGTGCTCCAGCTACATCTGGAGGGCAACAGGTTCCCCAACCATGACAAGGGGTGTGTGTGTTCTTTTTACTCTCTAATAATCCTGCATTCTAAATTTAGGAGGGATTATTTCCCTCTATTTGTTTAGCCACCCTATGACAAAACACTAAAAACATTTCTCATCTTATTGAAACAGTTGCTTCCCTCAAAATCCCTCGGTGGTTTTCTTTTAGGAGAAACTGCATTTTGTGTTGTTCAGATTTTGTTCTGGGCAATAGCAGGTGACATCCATGGAAACAACAGGTTCCTACCCTCTCTGCTGCAAGAAATTTCCCTAGTCTTATATAAACTATTCTGTCTTCTCTCGAAATTTCTACGATGTTTCCCTAAAGAAGGAAACTCCAAATTTGCTTCACCTTTTGCTTCAGGCAATATTTCAATGGCAGGCTGACATAGCATTCCCTTATTGCTAAGTGGAACTGATAGAAGCAAGCAAATGAGGAAAATCTCAAGCCTTCAGTCTTAAAAGAAACCATTACAGGTGAGTAAGATGAGAAAAGACACAATTGTCTTCAAGTCCTTCCATATCACTCTTGGATAACCCAGAAAGGGGGAAGAACTCTGCAGCTCCTCTACATACTTTCCCAAGTTTCTTTCATCTCACTGGTTTAGATAGAATCATAAGATTGTATTGTCATCTAGTCCAACCCCCTGCAGTGCAGGAATCTCAATTAAAATGGGCATTCAACCTCTGCTTAAAAACTGAATGGAAGGAAAGGCCAAATACTGGCCTTGATTTGACTAGAACAAAACCAGTAATGCAGCAAGAGCAAAAATAAAAACTTAAAGCAGGCAGTCATTTTATTACCGTATATATGTAATTCATTTGTTTTGCTTCATGGCACTTGTGTTAAAATCTGTACTGATGTTTTAATGCACATTATTGCATGGCGTATCTCTGGCTGCATCTGTGAATGTCTCTTCATTTTTTGACGTTATAAATATTCAGTGTTTTGTGTAATTGCATCTTGCCTGTTTGTCTCTTGCTTCTTGTCACAAATATGAGCAGGTGGAATATTGACACCAATTACTGGGTGCACAGATTTTGAGTCATTGGAAGCGCATTGAACAAGCTAAAAAACGAGTGATTTTAGAGTATGTCTCATCAATAAATGCAAAGAATAGCTCTGTACCATTGATTTATTACAATGAAACTATACCAATTCACACTCAAATCTATAGCAATTTGCATATTCTCTTTGGAACATCTTAAAATATTCTTTAAAAGCAGGTATTGAGCTTTAAAGCACCTGCACTTAAAATGTTAATCGGAGCCATTTAATTCTTTTTATATGTAAAAAAAAGATTCACATAATTTGATATTTAATATCTTTTTATCTTCAAATTTCAATACAACTCACTTTATTATTTCTATTCATATCTTTCATCGTTTAAAGCATGAGTCACATTTTTTGATGTTGAGAGGACAAAAATGTAAGACTGGAGGAAACAAGATAAAAATGCGTGGAGGTTTGGCACTGTGTTTCCTGCACATCTTTGGGTATGTTCACCTTAGAGCACAGTAAAGTTGGGCTTTTTCAGTGCATTTCACATCTCTTTCCCTCATAGCTGTTCACATCAGCATGGCTTCATTTGTGTCAGATTTATTTCTGTATACACACTAGGGGGTGTTGACAGGGGACATGTCTTTAGCGTGCTCACAGCTTGGTTGGAGATAAATTAAGAGTGGCTTACGGACTCCAATCAGTGTGAAGCTGGTTGGAGAAATAATAATAATAAGGCCCTCTGCCTAGTTCCCTGCAACTTGGCTTCTCGCATTGAGGGAACCGCCAGAACGCCCTCGGTGCTGGACCTCAGTGTCCGGGCAGAATGATGGAGGTGGAGACGCTCCTTCAGGTATACTGGGCCAAGGCTATTTAGGGTTTTAAAGGTCAGCACCAACACTTTGAATTGAGCCCTGAAACGTACTGGGAGTCAAAGTAGGTAGGTCTTTCAAGACCGGTGTTATGTGGTCTTGGCGGCCGCTCCCAGTCACTAGTCTAGCTGCTGCATTCTGGATTAGTTGAAGTTTCAAGGTCACCTTCAAAGGTAGCCCCATGTAGAGTGCATTGCAGTAGTCCAAGCGGGAGATAACTAGAGCATGCACCACTCTGGCAAGACAGTCTGCGGGCAGGTAGGGTCTCAGCCTGCGTACCAAATGGAGCTGATAAACAGCTGCCCTGGACACAGAATTGACCTGCGCCTCCATGGACAGCTGTGAGTCCAAAATTACTCCCAGGCTGCACACCTGCTCCTTCAGGGGCACAGTTACCCCATTCAGGACCAGGGAGTTCCCCACACTGGCCCGCCTCCTGTCCACCCAAAACAGTACTTCTGTCTTGTCAGGATTCAACCTCAATCCGTTAGCCGCCATCCATCCTCTAACCACCTCCAGACACTCACACAGGACATTCACTGACTTCACTGGTTCTGATTTAAAAGAGGTATGAATGTGATTTATTCATATAATATTCTATGGATTAGTTGGTGGTAATTATTTTCTGCTGCATTGTGAAACTTTCAGGTAGTCGTTTAGCAAAATGTATGAAGTGTTATATCTGCATGATATAAAACATCATTTAGGTATAAATTATATTCAAAGATCTAGAAGATATTCGGCTTACCACAAAAACAAATGATTACTTCAGAGGACTAAAAATGCTCTATATGTATAAGTAGGCTAGCTTAAGTGACATCTTGACTCATCAGATCCAGACGCCAAATTTGGAACATTTTTGAGTCACTGATTGACTTATAAAAAACCGAATTTTTGAAACTCAACTAATCAGCCATCTAATGTGTATATCTAATGCACGAAGTTCATGTTGGTGGTTATTTAGAAAAGCATATAAATTCATGATAACATATACTTAGAAAAGCGTCTACAAAAGGTATATTGTTCTAGTAGGTATATCACTGTCATGAAATAGTTGTTAGCCAATAGAAGTATTGACCCTTTTAAATCCAGATCATATCAATTAGATGAAGAAATGTATTCAGCCCATGCCAGTAAAATATACACTTTGTCATATTCTGTCATTGCTTTGGTCAATAGTTTCTTTCATTGATAGCGGAAAATAAAACAGCCAATAAAATGTTTTTTAAACTTTCCCTTTTAAAATGGAGGGATATATTCTGGCTGTAAGGGAAGAACCCTTCACTGAGGAATGACACAGCAACAGTAACAGAGGCAAATCCACATACCTAGTACTAAGTTTTACTGTAGGGGAAAGTGCTTGTCCGCCTAGTCCAGGCATCCCCAAACATTGGCCCTCCAGATGTTTTGGACTACAATCCCCATCATCCTTGACCACTGGTCCTGTTAGCTAGGGATCATGGGAGTTGTAGGCCAAAACATCTGGAGGGCTGCAGTTTGGGGATGCTTGTCCTCGTCACTAAAAGCAAGGATTAAAGTTTTCTAGTGTTCTGGATGAATATTTGAAACACGTTGAGGAGCTTTTCTTCTCAACATGCTGAAAGGTGAAATCACTGTATCACGAACAGTTGAAACAAAACCTTAATAACTGCATGGTAAATGGATTTGCTGACATTATTATATATAAATATATATCTCGAATAATTGTATGGCGGTTCTAGCTGGGGAATGGGCACATCTGCTTATTGTCTAGAAGGTGGCTTGGAACTTTCAAATTACTGAGCCTGTGCAGGAAAATGGCTAATTTAACCAACAGCAAAATCAGCCTAGGTTTAGCCACGCGTGATATATGGTCAGCATTCCAAAACAGAATCACTTGAGCTTGACAGCCTGAAAATGAACAATATTATTGATGTGTAAAAGTGATTGCAAGGGGGATTCTGGAGTCTTTCAAAAAATATTTAGCCCCTTCTGTCATCTCTTCCACCATATTAGGCCAACATTGTGCTAAAAACTTGAAGTATAATTTCTATATGTAAAACTTTTTTGCTATACGGCACTCACTATAATCCTAAAGGAGAAGTGTTTTTCCATTTTACATGCATCACCCTGAATCCATTGACAGCTAGCTTCATATATCATGTAGTGCTTTTGTCTGACTACTTTGAGGTGCTCCTAAGCTGCAGGATGCTCTTATGCTGCCCTTTAGTTTGTTCAGAGAGAAAAATTCAGAGTTCAATTAGAAATGGATACTTAATGTCCTGGCATTATTGGAGCTACATTAAAAATGCACATGAGTATGATATTCTAATACTTTCACAGGCATGTCCAACAGGTATATCGTGATCTACCAGTAGATCACTGGACGTCTGTTGTAGATCACTGGTAGATCAGTGGGCTCTCCCCCAAAGAAGCTAAAAAACTTTGGCTCCCCTAAAAAAAGCTCAACTTCTTTGCCCTGCACTCCTAAAATGACCTGAACCACCCAAAACAGGGTTTCCTTCCAAAAAAAAAAAAGCTCAACGTCGCTTTCCTCTTCCCTAAAGAAGTTCAACTTCGACCTGAACCCCCAAAAGGGGGTAGATCACTGCCAGTAGATCGCAGTCTCTTGGAAGTTGGCCACCCCTGGATAAACCAAAGCAACACTGAAGTGAAATAAAGTGGTTTTGAATAAAAATGGTATAGAAAACTGTCATTTAAGATACAAAAGTTATTTTTTAATTTCTGTTGTCTTCAAATATTGTTGGTTTTTTGCGCTGAAAAGCAATTCAGCTGAATGTTTACATAGCCTTTCATAAGCGTCCTTCATTACAGGCTTTTAAGTGCTAAGGGATTCATGGAATAAACAGCCCGAGCACCAAATCTGTTATTGAAATCCAATCTGTTTTAATATATATGCATCTGTGGTCTTAAAAGTGGCATTACTTCAGCAGATGGCAAGCTCAGGGTCACCAGTTGATACCGTGTTCATTGTGAATAAATGCCTTATAATGCAAACTGAGAAAACAACTCCCAAGTATAATAGTTGCTATATATTAATTAGCTGTTGCTACTCCATAAAGGATTTTGAAATCTTTTTTAGATAGCTTCTTGAATGCATCCATCAGCAAGGCAAATAGAATGTTACCACCTGCCAGAAACAGGATAGCAAATAATTTAGACAATATTAATATCACATCATTAATGCATTTATAACTGATGGAGGGTGAATGTGCTTTGTACATAGAGAGGCTTGAAATAAATTTCAGAATAATTAGTCAGATTTTGACACATAAAACTCCTGAGCCCATCCTAGGAAATAATGTATGCTTGACCAACTTAAACTCTGGATTTTTTAGCCATTGCTGTAGCAGCAGTGGCCAACTATATCACGGAGAAGTAAAAAAAGAACCACCAAGGACACATGTATGATAGGAATAAGAGTGGCTATTAACTAAGATTGTCAGCCATAAATATTCACACTCAAGGCAAACAAGATTGTCAGACCATGAATATTCATGTTTAAAGCTCACTAAATCCTTGACTGCCAGAAGCTGTCAGAAGAGAAAACAGAATAATTAAATACTGCAGTTTACTATTTTACCGTTTGCAGTGTGGATCAAGGCACTGTTATAAGAGCAGTTATTGGAATGGGATGACCATGCCAAGTAATTTTTGTTTCCTTTTAATGCTGTTTGTCAAGATATTGACACAGCCAGAAGGCACCTTTGCTCACAGAAGAACACAGAGAAGCCTCTGCATGTGTGGAGTTTCATTGAATCAGAGAATTGTAGAGTTGGAAGGGGTCCCCAAGGGTAATCTAGTCCAACCCCCTGCAATGCAGGGATCTTTTGCCTAGTGTGGGGCTCGAATCCACAACCCTGAGATTAAAAGCTCCATGCTGAACCAGCTGAGCTGGATTTCTGCCATGAATATGCTTTCAGGTAACTGAAATGTACCCTGCAGCTCTAGGGTTTTCATACTTATTCTCTACAGCTATGTCCGTTGACTATGTTCAGTGGAAGCAATATGGAGCTGGTGACATATGGTGACAATATGGAGGTGACATATATTCACTGATGAGATAAACCTGATACAAATGAAGCTGGGATACATGGTGACTGCTTTTAACGTACGCATGTGATGTTGTGAATTGGCCACTTCACAGACAATCAAACTGTCTTGCAGGCCACTGCAAACTCTTCTAAAATGTGAGGGCAGACAGCCTCTCACAAATGGCTGGGACCATTCAAAACACCTGTCATGTGCCTTTGGTTTGCCTGCAGGGCTGCCTCTTGCAAGACAGATAATAAAGCTGAGACCTCTTCCATTACTACAGATGTCCCTGGTTTTCTTCTGATCTGTTTTACTTACAATAACCTGTGGCAAAATCTGCCCCCCTCCCTCGCCTGTTTCCCTAGTGCAAACTGCAGTGCAGGTAGATATTGTGTGAGGAAGATAGGATCTTTGGAACTCTGGCCAAGACTACGAATAAGTCCAATGATTATTAACTAGTATTACTGCTTGTGCCAGTTTTTCAGCTGGGGGAGAATAGACCCAGATCCTATATGGTCTGTGGCAGCGGCACTAGCCTTTATGTGGTGTTTCATAATATATTCAGAATGTGTCTGCTTGTTTAGGTGGGTTTTCTGCAGCAGTCTCTTGCATGCATGTATGTATTCTGTAAGAAATGATTCAGTGCAGTAGTTTTCCCAAATGAATGGGAAATGTTTTTTGTTTTTTATTTGTATACGATTCTCTGGCTGATAGAGTTTAACAGTGGTGATGTTTGCCTCACTTGTTGATTACTGTTCTTGGAATTTTGACTTAGGTTTTGTTCTGAATTTGTCCTTGAGACATGCCTCTGGCAGCTGTGGGAGACTAGACAGTTCCTTATCTGTTTGTCTTGAGAGCCGCTCTTGCAAATTGTGTGGGATAAAAAGAGAATAATGTAATGGACCCAGTATTTTCAAGCCTTCATGAATCTGTTTGTGAATCAAATGTCTTGAAACATGCCTTAGGCAATTATACTCTTTGAATATGCCATGTTGAACCAGTGCCATTTGTTTCATAAAGGCTCACATTTTTCACTTTTTTCATGGGCAATGGGATTGGAATGAGCTTTTAAAATGGAACCTTTTAACTTTTTCTGCCACACAAATTTTAAAAGGTCATGTATAAAGTTTACTTGCAATAATGCATTTGTTAAATCTCTGCAAAAAGCTTGAGAAATTGCCACAGATTAGCACAGAATTATATAGTCCTTTGGATAAGAATAAGGAGCGTTTATGCCTGGGGGGTGTGTGTGCATCATGCAGAACCCCCCCCCTTTAAAGTACTCCTAGTGTAATATGTTGAAAAGCTCTGCAAACCTTATTTTATTTCTTTAGCAATAAATAAATAAAATGGCCCAGAATTCTTCTAATTTCACTATATGTTAAATGAGACTGCACTTACCAGGGAGCATATATGGGATATATATGATGCAGCAGACTTCATGCTGTAAATTGCACTTTCCTGCCCGTAGAGTTATTGGGCATCGGAAGGGAAGAATCTACTTACTGGTTTAGAAACTGGATCCAGAGTTCTTGTCTGCTCATGGAACACTCCTTCTAGAGATGGTTCCCCTTTCCCCTTCATACCCCTGTGCCCAGAAAAAGAGGTGCTGAAACTCACCATGAACGCCTCCCTCATTCTCTTACAATGGCAATGGCAGCCACCTGAGAGGTAGCAGGACTGAGATCCAGTGAGTTCCGGCTGAAAAAAAGCTTTAAAAGGTTGAGAAGCGGAGGGTCTGCAAGCGGAATTAGTGAAAAACACCTCTCCCTCTCTTCTACCCACAGAGATCCACTGCTGGATCTCAGGCCCCATCTGCACAGAACATTTAAAGCTGTATAATGCCACTTTTAATAGCCTAGGTTTCCCCTAAAGAATTCTGGGAACTGTACTTTGTTAAGAGTTCTGAAAACAGTTAGGAGACCCCTAATCTCCTCTCAGAGCTACAGTTTCCAGAGTTTCCTGGAGAAGGGTTGATTGTTAAACCACTTAGGGAATTGTACTGTGAGGAAATAGGTGTCTCTTAGCTTCTCTCAGCACTCTTAAGAAACTACAGTTCCCAGAATTCTTCGGCGAAGCCATGACCTTTTAAAGTGGTATGATACTGCTTTAAATGTGTAGTGTAGGTGGGGCCTTTGTCATTTCTGCAAACCGAAGGTCCAGATCCAATCCTTATACTTAGCTCAGGCATTTATTTTTATGTAGTTGTTTAAATATATGCTATTTTGCTGTCACCACCAATTTATGAATAATAGTTTTTATTATTCTTAACTCTTTTAAAGGCAGTTGCACAGTATTCAAATCCATGTCCTTAAATGGAACTTTGTCCAAGAGTTACCCTGTATGACTGTGGCATTAGCCTGTAATCGTATAGTATATCAAATGCTATGTTTTCATTTCTTAGAGAAAAGCATAATGACTTTGCAATTGACTCCCACATTTTCATCTTAGCTGAACCCATTAAACATAACTGCTTGCTTTGACCACATATGGAGACACAGAATCATTGTGCTCCAGTTAAATCTAATTCACTTTCAGGCCAGTGAAGTTAATAGTAATTGGTGACTTTCCAAATAAAAAGCTAAAGTTAAACACCATTCAAGTTCATGATCTCTTTAGTGAGAAGTGCTGCCCTGTGGCTTGAAAATGGCAATGAGATTAATTGCAATATTCATCCCTCCACACTGGGTGAACTTCTGATAGCCAACAAAAGATAATCCTTGATTTTGAACACAAAGGGTTTCCTGTTTATACAGTGATGTGTTTCATTAAACAGAACAAGTGGGAGAGGAGCCACCCACCCACCCACCATGAAGGACATTGTTTTAAGTTTCAAATTCATTTACTCTTAATTTTACATATTTAAATAAAAAATAAAAAAGATTAAAAACAAAATTTTGTTTTTATTGGTTCCTAGAAGCAGGGAGAGACACATGCACCTTTCATATAAGACAGAATTGCTTTTTCATGCATGTTGATGGTGTGCAAAGGCTACATGCGAGCCAAGCTTCACCCCCATGTTGCTTCACCCATCACTGTTTGAAATGTTGCCAACTGGCTCTTTAGACTTTATTAGAGTGTGTGTGAAGGCAATTGTTCTAGGCACCCTCCCTGCCCCCCTCTCTGGGCCACAATCCACTTCCTTCCAGGTGATGGGTCAAGCTGCTTAAATATGGCATGGGACAAGTCCTAGAACATGGCTGTGCACTGAGTATACAGTGGTACCTCACAAGACAAATGCCCTGCAAGACGAATTTTTCGCAAGACGAATGCGTCTTGTGATCTGATGGTGACTCGCAAGACGAATTCGTTTTGCGAAAATTCGTCTTGCGAATTGCGGTTTCCCATAGGAATGCATTTAAATTTAATTAATGCGTTCCTATGGGCAAAAAAAAGAAATTTCAATGCATTCCTATGGGAAACCGTGATTCACAAGACGAATTTTTCGCAAAATGAATTGACTTGCGGAACGAATTAAATTCATCCTGCGAGGCACCACTGTACAAGAAACGATGTGTGTTCAACCACAGAAGTAGATACCTATTACTACTACTATTCTTAGTTCTAGTGCCCACTAGTCAGGGATTTGATATTTCTTTTAACGGTGGAGTGTCCTTGACAAGTCTAGAGAATAACACCTTCCTAATTTGTGAAATCCACCATTGATGGGCTAGCTTGTTGAATGGTAGAAATTGCTAACAACTTCCTGAGGGAAAGTATTATGACATCTTTATTTGCAGAGGTGGTGACATGGTGTCTGCTGAAGAAACAGTTGTTAGATCTCTTAGAGCTGAATAAATATTAGTTATTATTGAACATTCCGCACTTAGGCAAGTTCCTAGAGCAAGTGGTTTTCCTTGAGGAAACTTTTTATATGGACTGTTTTCATCTTGATTTTGGCAGAGAGATTGCGTTTGTTGCCCTGGTAGACTACTCAGTCATTTTGGCTACTTTTTTTTTTACTATATTATCTTTCTGTGACTTAGTGTAGCACAGAAGATCACAGTGATCTTCAGTGATTGGAGGAGAGGTCCCCAAACATTGCTGGTAGATTGTCTTTCTTCCTGCTCTCCCATCCATGGGCAAAACTTTCCCCCTCATGTGCCTTGCTTTTTCATGTCTACATGAAATCATAGGGAGAGCTCATCTAGCAATTTTGCACTGAGGTATAATCAGTATGCTACTGATGCACTTCTCTATCAGACTTGTACAATGACAATCTCTCTTCAAGACTTGCACTCTCTTAGGAATGCACAGCGTCTGAAATAACACACCTTTTGTTGTTGGACAGAAGATACTATGCCACTAATCCAGATTCGGTTAGTGGCACTTCAGCATTGTTGCTTGCATGGATATTATTACTATTTTCAAATTTAACCCTTATCTCAAAATACCGTCTTAAAATAATGTCAGTAAGAGAAAGATACAAAGATTGTATTTTGTTATAATTTAAAATGAGCTGTTGCTTGTTTTTTGTGCAATCTGCTAGAGCAAATCTGGGTCATCATCACAGGTGGGGGGAGGAAATGGTATGTTACTGGAAATGTATTCCCCTCCCCCCAAACTCATCTTTCAGACCAGCATGTTGCCATACATCCCATTGTTCGTGTTTTAAACTGATAATTAAGCTCACTGGCATTACTGCTGTTTAGATTACTAATTATGTCACCAAATAATTTAGAATTTCAGGCTACTAATATTTCTATGATCAAAATAGCTTTTGATGCTTAATTAACATGTACTCATTCCAAAATAAAAGACACAGCATTTGCTGTTTACATAATTAAAGGAATTAACAGTGCTTTAATCAGTGATTTTCTTTGCCAATAAGACATCCATCAGTGCAGTCACAATATTTCTTGTGCTTCGAGAAGGACCCATAGCTGGATGCCTCTTGTCACTCTTGTTCATGAGTTCATCATATTTAAGTTTATATACATCAAGCTATTGAGTTAGACAGTGACATTTAATGTGAGTAAAATAGCTGTTACAAGTCATTTGTAGCGAACACTGTGGAACACTGCAAATAATGTTTGCACTTTAGTGATTTTTTTTGTTGGGTTGTAAGATAAATTTTAAAAACAAAAGAAGATATATATGACATTAATAGCTTTGCAATCAGCAGTTGCCAGAAATATCGAGTAACTACCTGACAATCAAAAGGTTTTTGTAAAATAAAGTATTTCATATTTTTTGCCAATGTGACATAGCTTCTCTATAGAGCAAGAACTGAAAATTGGAAGCTTCTTAGTTTAAGAACATCATCTTGCTGGGTTTTTCCTTCCTCGCCAGGACTGCTGAGAGGTGCTCTTTGTGTCTTTACACATGGGTAGTGCAATAATCATCTACTTTAGTCTGAACCTGCAGATAATTCAAGCTTATGGTCTCATAAAGGGGAAAGAGAGAACTAAGTCTGTCTTCCCTTTAGCAATTCCATAGTGTTATGCAGCACAATTGTATGGATAATTGCTCAACTGCAAATTTCTAGATTAAGATATTTAATTATTCAAGGGTAAAGCAAGAAATAAATTGGAGGTTGCATGTTAATAGTAAGAACAGTATTGTCTTAACTAACCTGTACACACATGATAGAGGTTCTAACTTACTTCAATAGACTTAACACATTCCAGTGATGAGGGATGGGCTTAGGTCTCATTCCTGAGACATTCCTGCACTGAACACAGTGCAGAGTGCATTTTTCCTCATCAGTGAATAACCAGACCCCAGTCCAGATGTGGGAGAATAGATGTAGTTCTTCCCCACTCCAGAGGCAATATTGAGACTCCATGCTACCCACATCAAGTAGCAGGAACTCCTTCAGTCAAGCCTTCAGTATGAACAGTATTGGAATCTCATTGACAATTGGCACAGACTCTCAGCTGCTTTGGAAGTTTGAAGGAAGCTGAGAAGGAGGAAGGATTTGAGCCCACATTTTCAAGTCCCAGCAGAAGTTGTTTGTGTTTTCTGCAGGGAAGTACACATCCCACCCACATACCAGGACAGCCCAACCTTCTTGGATTGAAGTATAGACCCGGCCTTTTAGATGAGATCCTTTTGATTGAGAATTATGTAAAATTAATTGGTCAATGAAGATCACACAAGCTTCAGGAAGTATGCAGGTGAACACGATGCAGGGCATTTTTTTCAGCCAAAACTCACCAGAACTCAGTTCTGGCACTTCTCAGATGGACGCTATTGCCATTATAAGAGAACAAGGGAGGCATTCATGATGAGTTCCAGCAGCTCTTATTCTAGAAGAATAGCAGTGATGCAATGCAATAGCAAAAAATATAAGGAAGTGGATATAGTGAATGCACTTACAAATAGAGTCTGCTAAGGTTATTATGAAGCAATGAGTGAAGATAGCATAGGCTTTATAAATTCTGCCTGGCAAGCTAAAGTGTTACTCCTTAAATAATTCAACAAGCATTTAGAAAACTGCCTGAACTTAACAGGGCCCTTGTGTTTTAGCAAATGCACTGTTTTTTTCATAGCAAAGACAATCTGATAACAATAGAGGTGGATGAAAATGAACACTTTTTAGTTTTGCATGCCTACCAGCATCAATATTGCATCCAGGAGCACAAAACTATGCATGTCTATTCAAAACAAATTCCATTAAGTTCAGTGCAGCATTCTCCCAGGTATGTGAGTTTAGAACTGCAGCATAAGTAATTCTGTTTTCAATATTTCTTATTAGCTGTCTGCAGCAACATAAATGATAGACGTAATTAGCCTTCTATGCAATAGCTAGAGAGTTGGGTGAGTTATGTTGTTTAGCTGTAGCACTGTAGTTGCTTTCATTGTAAAAACTATTGATTACCTTCTTCCTGCCAATACTGTATAAGCAAAATGCAAGTTTGAGAGTCTTCAAAGGTATAAAACCATAGATTTGTAGAACAACACAATCCTGGGGTTATTAAACCTTTAAGGGAAATTGAAAGAAGTTTAACGGAAAAATAACTTCTTTTTAAAAAAGCAAATGGTATCTTTGCCGCTGAATACTTTAATGGCTAAAATAGATATAATGGTGGTAGGAGATTCTCGCTATTTTCTTACTTAAAAATCTAAATAGGGCTCAGTCAAGTGACAGATCCACATGTTAGCTCAAGCACTGGATTTGGGCTCCACAAAGGTGGCAGATATCTGATTTATTTATAAGGTTACATGTTTCTGCCTGGTGTGGCTGTTAACACTTAAAATAATAATAATAATAATAATAATAATAATAATAATAATTTATTATTTATACCCCGCCCATCTGGCCGGGTTCCCCCAGCCACTCTGGGCGGCTTCCAAAAAAACAGAAATTCTAAAATACAGAAATCCATCAAACATTAAAAGCTTCCCTAAACAGGGCTGCCTTGAGATGCCTTCTAAAGGTCTGGTAATTGTTCTCTTTGACCTCTAGTGGGAGGGCATTCCACAGGGTGGGTGCCACTACCGAGAAGGCCCTCTGCCTGGTTCCCTGTAACTTGGCTTCTCGTAATGAGGGAACCGCCAGAAGGCCCTCGGAGCTGGACCTCAGTTTCCGGGCAGAACGATGGGGGTGGAGACGCTCCTTCAGGTATACCGGACCGAGGCCGTTTAGGGCTTTAAAGGTCAACACCAGCACTTTGAATTGTGCTCGAAAACGTACTGGGAGCCAATGTAGGTCTTTTAGGACCGGTGTTATGTGATCTCGGCGGCCGCTCCCAGTCACCAGTCTAGCTGCCGCATTCTGGATTAGTTGTAGTTTCCGGGTCACCTTCAAAGGTAGCCCCACGTAGAGCGCATTGCAGTAGTCCAAGCGAGAGATAACTAGAGCATGCACCACTCTGGAGAGACAGTCAGTGGGCAGGTAGGGACTCAGCCTGTGTACCAGATGGAGCTGATAAACAGCTGCCCTGGACACGGAGTTGACCTGTGCCTCCATGGACAGCTGTGAGTCTAAAATGACTCCCAGGCTGCGCACCTGGTCTTTCAGGGGCACAGTTACCCCATTCAGGACCAGAGAGTCCTCCACACCCGCCCGCCTCCTGTCCCCCACAAACAGTACTTCTGTCTTGTCAGGATTCAATCTCAATCTGTTAGCCGCCATCCATCCTCCAACCGCCTCCAAGCACTCACACAGGACCTTCACCGCCTTCACTGGTTCTGATTTAAAAGAGAGGTAGAGCTGGGTATCATCAGCATACTGATGGACACCCAGCCCAAACCCCCTGATGATCTCTCCCAGCGGCTGCATATAGATGTTAAAAAGCATGGGGGAGAGGACAGAACCCTGAGGCACCCCACAAGTGAGAGCCCAGGGGTCTGAACACTCATCCCCCACCACCACTTTCTGAACACGGCCCAGGAGGAAGGAGCGGAACCACTGCATGACAGTGCCCCCAGCTCCCAAGCCCTCTAGACGGTCCAGAAGGATGTTATGGTCGATGGTGTCAAAAGCCGCTGAGAGATCCAGCAGAACAAGGAAACAGCTCTTACCTTTGTCCCTAGCCCGCCGGAGATCATCGACCAGTGCGACCAAGGCAGTTTCAGTCCTATGATGAGGCCTGAATCCTGACTGGAAGGGATCCAAATGGTCCGCTTCTTCCAGGCGTGCCTGGAGTTGTTCCGCAACCACTCGCTCAATCACCTTGCCCAAGAATGGAAGATTTGAGACTGGGCGATAGTTGGCCATATTGGCCGAATCTAAAGATGGTTTTTTAAGAAGCGGTTTAATAACCGCCTCTTTCAGCGGGTCTGGGAAGGCTCCCTCATGGAGAGAAGCATTTACCAACCTGCGAAGCCCATCGCCCAGCCCTTCCTGGCTGCCCTTGCTTTGTCGCTGGCAAGCCTTGCTAAGTCTCTCACCTATTTACCATAGCTTTAGTATTCTCACTTCTGTTCCTCAGAAGACTGATGTTCTAAGTATTAGTCCTACTGGAATTCACATTTGTAACAGTTGCTGGTCAGTTGCTCTTCCTCATACCACACTTCCAAGAAAAGGGTAAGGAAAGAAATGTGGAGGATCTTTCCACGTCTGCAGCTTTGTACATAGCCGGCACCATGCAAGTTTATTTTCAGTTGCTACACTGGAAGAATAGTAAGTTTCCCAACTGTTTCTGCTATTGTTTTGGACCGAGGTGGGGCAGCTTTTCAGTCCAGTATGCTAGATCCTGCCCACCTGTCCATTTCCTGAAATTATTGTGGCATTTGATGACAACTTCAAAGGGGTCCACTGTTAGCATTGATCAACTGCTTGGCACTGGCAGCAAATCCCAGTTTGTCCATTTGCAGGTGCACTTCTGTTTCCAACAATGGAAAGCATGTGAGCAATTTTTACTTGGAGCAGACCCATTGAAATGAATGGACTTGCACAAGTTAGGTCCATTCAATAGATCTACTCTGAGTAAAACTTAGGTAAATGCCAGCCTAAGCCCCCAAATCAACATTTTCCCTCTATAGACTGGCAAAGCTGTGCCTACAAACTGACAACTTTGAATGGTCTCACAGCCAAGGAACAATCGTAAGCTCTTTTGCACCAGTGTGTTTACATGGCCTGCACTGGTGACACATATGACCTTGGGTGTGGGAAAGGAGAGAGTGGTTTAGAGAAAACACCTTCAGGAGGCAAATAAAGACCCTTGCCTGACTTAATTCTTCCCAAAGGCCAGAAGTTTCCCATCCCTGCTTTAAATAGACAAATCTAAAGTATTTTCAGTGATACGTTCACTTTATAATTATTCCAAGTTACTTATTTCTCCCCAGAAATGTCTCTATCATAATTCAATGACTAGTCATTTGGTCAAATGGTTTATTTCTTCTCTATTTTGCTGAAAGTTACTTTCTTCCCACTGAAAGCTTTTTAAAATGTATGTTAAAATGTATTTGAATAAATTTAATTAAATAATTATCAGTAAGACAGCTATGCCTCCTCTTTTGTGACCTTTAGTAGTATTTATATCCTCTCCACTGGTTTTTAATCAACTTGGAGTACACTGTAGGACTGCTCTGTTCGTTAAGATTTGTGGCTTTCCTGACACTATCTCAAAACATGACTGCTAGTTTCTGAATAGGGCTTCATTTTAAGAGGTTAGGAAAGTGACAAGAAAGAAGAGAAATGACATTAGGCTTTATTATCTCAATGTTATTTCAGTTCTTTGCGAATTATAAGTGTTAGAGAGATTGTCCTTTACCAACCAATCTACTATTTAATCAGAAAGTCTTTAAGGAACATCACAGTGAGGCTTTCTGAGTGGCCATTCAAAAGAAGAAGAAAACTAACTGGGGGGAACTGCCTAAAACACCTACGTTTAGGATGTTTAAATTCGGTTTGATCATGAGTACAGGATCAGGAGGTGGTGATACCTCTTTGTCCAGTTCTTCAACCTTTGGTCCCCAAATGAGGTTGGACCACAACTTCCATCATCCCTGACCACTAGCTAAGATGGTCAGAGATGATGGGAGCTGTAGTGCAATAAAATCTGGAGACCCAAGGTTGAATAACTCTGAATAAAAGGCTTATGTCAGGCTTCTGCAACCTTGGCCCTCCAGATGTTTTAAGACTACAATTCCTATCATCATTCACCTGGCCACTGGTCCTGCTAGCTAGGGATCATGGGAGTTGTAGGCCAAAAACATCTGGAGGGCCAAGGTTGAGGAAGCCTGGCTTATGTGGTATGCAAGGCTGGATTGAGGTGGTTGGGGATCCAAGTGTAGTTCCCTAAATGGGGCTTGCCTTCCCCCACATGAAATAAGGTACCAAAAATAAATATGGTAGTATCTTAAAGACTAACCAATTTGTTACAGCATGCCTTGGATCAGTCACCAACATGCAATCAAACCCCCCCTCACATGAAGAAGAACATAGTCAGTATTTTTCTTAATTGCTTAATAAAAATAAATAAAACCCCACATTTGAGGATTCTGTCCCAAAGGTAAAACAGAAATAACTAGCAGGATTTTATAATGGCAAAACATTTTTTTTATTTTAATAATAATGCAATTGTATTAGAATTATTACTTGATTTTGCAATCCTGTACCCATTTATCTAGGAATAAGCCCTATTAAGCATGAAGAGACTTTTGAGTAGATAAATGTATATTGTACTACAAGTAGGTAGCCGTGTTGGTCTGGATCGAAGTAAAATAAAAAAATTCCTTCAGTAGCACCTTAAAGACCAACTAAGTTTTTATTTTGGTATGAGCTTTCGTGTGCATGCACACTTCTTCAGATACAGTGAAATGGAAGTTTCCAGGCACTTATGTAGAGAAGGGGTGGGGAGGGGTGGGGAGGGGGAGGGGGGATCACTCAGAAGGGTGGTGGAAATGGGTGATTGACTGACTGATAGCTGTTGATGACCGCAAACGACTGCAAATGGTTTTGCATGAAAAAGCAAGGGTTGAGATGGCTGAAGATCGCTTATCATGTATAATGAGATAAGAACCCGATATCTCTGTTCAAACCAGGTCCCTCCATGGTTTTGAGCTTGGTGATAAGTTGCAATTCAGCAACTTCTCTTTCCAGTCTATTTCTGAAATTCTTTTGTAGTAAGACAGCTACTTTGAGATCTTGTATAGAATGTCCTGGGAGATTGAAGTGTTCTCCTACTGGTTTTTCTGTCTTCTGGTTCCTGATGTCAGATTTATGTCCATTTATCCTTTGGCGTAGGGTTTGGCCTGTTTGTCCAATATAGAGAGCTGAAGGGCACTGTTGGCATTTGATGGCATACACAATGTTAGAGGATGAGCAATTAAATAGTCCTGAGATGGTATGTTGGATGTTGTTGGGGCCAGTAATGGTGTTGTCTGGGTGTATGTGGCAGCAAAGTTGGCATCTGGGTTTATTGCAGGCTCTGGTACCAGTGTCCATGTTAAGTCTGGTGGTTGTGTTATTGTGGGTGAGGAGTTGTTTAAGATTGGGTGGCTGTCTGTAGGCAATGAAAGGTCTTCCTCCCAGAGCTTGAGAAAGGGAGCGGTCATTGTCCAGGAGAGGCTGTAGATCTCTGATGATGCGTTGTACTGTTTTAGCTTGGGAGCTGTATGTGATGACTAGTGGTGTTCTGTTATTTTCTTTTTTGGGTCTGTCTTGCAGCAGGTTCTCTCTAGGTATCTGTCTGGCTCTGTTGATCTGTTGTTTAACTTCATCAGGTGGATATTTTAGTTCTAAAAAGGTTTGCTGTAGATCTCTTAGGTGAGATTCTCTGTCTGTAGAGTTGGAACAGATGCGGTTGTAACGTAAGGCCTGGCTGTATACGATGGATTGTTTGGTATGTTTGGGATGGTAGCTAGAAGCATGTAGATATGTTTGTCGGTCAGTTGGTTTTCTGTATAAGGTGGTGTCTATACGTCCATCCTGTATTTTTATAGTAGTGTCCAAAAAATGTATTTCTTGCATAGATTGGTTCATTGTTAGGTTGATGGTGGGGTGAAAGTCATTGAATGTCTGGTGGAAGGTTTCCAGGGTCTGTTGTCCATGTGTCCAGATAATAAAAATATCGTCAATGTATCGCAGGTACAGGAGAGGTTTGAGTGGGTAGGAGTTAAGGAAACGTTGTTCTAAATCTGCCATGAAGATGTTGGCATACTGTGGGGCCATGCGGGTGCCCATGGCTGTGCCGCTGATCTGGAGGAACAGGTCATCACCAAATTTGAAGTGGTTGTGGGTAAGGACAAAGTGGCAGAGTTTGGTAGCAAAGTCCGCTGTGGTTTTATCTGAAATGGTGTTCCTTATGGCTTGTAAACCATCATTGTGTGGGATGTTGGTATATAGAGATTCCACATCCATAGTGGCTAGTATAGTATTGTTAGGAAGATTGTTCAAATATTGTATTTTCCTCAGAAAATCTGTGGTGTCACGTACGTAGCTGGGAGCACTGATAGCATATGGTTTCAGAACAGAGTCCATATAGCCGGAAACACCCACTGTAATGGTGCCAATACCTGAGATGATGGGGCGTCCTGGGTTTCCTGGTTTGTGTATTTTGGGTAGAAGATAGAAAGTTCCTGAACAAAACTGATTACATCCAAGAGGCCCACAGACAACTTTCCAATACTGCCTTTTACATGAAATTGGACTCAGACCCCACACAAGCATACAAAAAAGAACTGAACAAGATTATTAAGGAGCTACCCCTACACATCCAAGAACAGATCCTCACAAACACACCAGCGGAACCTCGGCCAGGAACTTTCTATCTTCTACCCAAAATACACAAACCAGGAAACCCAGGACGCCCCATCATCTCAGGTATTGGCACCATTACAGTGGGTGTTTCCGGCTATATGGACTCTGTTCTGAAACCATATGCTATCAGTGCTCCCAGCTACGTACGTGACACCACAGATTTTCTGAGGAAAATACAATATTTGAACAATCTTCCTAACAATACTATACTAGCCACTATGGATGTGGAATCTCTATATACCAACATCCCACACAATGATGGTTTACAAGCCATAAGGAACACCATTTCAGATAAAACCACAGCGGACTTTGCTACCAAACTCTGCCACTTTGTCCTTACCCACAACCACTTCAAATTTGGTGATGACCTGTTCCTCCAGATCAGCGGCACAGCCATGGGCACCCGCATGGCCCCACAGTATGCCAACATCTTCATGGCAGATTTAGAACAACGTTTCCTTAACTCCTACCCACTCAAACCTCTCCTGTACCTGCGATACATTGACGATATTTTTATTATCTGGACACATGGACAACAGACCCTGGAAACCTTCCACCAGACATTCAATGACTTTCACCCCACCATCAACCTAACAATGAACCAATCTATGCAAGAAATACATTTTTTGGACACTACTATAAAAATACAGGATGGACGTATAGACACCACCTTATACAGAAAACCAACTGACCGACAAACATATCTACATGCTTCTAGCTACCATCCCAAACATACCAAACAATCCATCGTATACAGCCAGGCCTTACGTTACAACCGCATCTGTTCCAACTCTACAGACAGAGAATCTCACCTAAGAGATCTACAGCAAACCTTTTTAGAACTAAAATATCCACCTGATGAAGTTAAACAACAGATCAACAGAGCCAGACAGATACCTAGAGAGAACCTGCTGCAAGACAGACCCAAAAAAGAAAATAACAGAACACCACTAGTCATCACATACAGCTCCCAAGCTAAAACAGTACAACGCATCATCAGAGATCTACAGCCTCTCCTGGACAATGACCGCTCCCTTTCTCAAGCTCTGGGAGGAAGACCTTTCATTGCCTACAGACAGCCACCCAATCTTAAACAACTCCTCACCCACAATAACACAACCACCAGACTTAACATGGACACTGGTACCAGAGCCTGCAATAAACCCAGATGCCAACTTTGCTGCCACATACACCCAGACAACACCATTACTGGCCCCAACAACATCCAACATACCATCTCAGGACTATTTAATTGCTCATCCTCTAACATTGTGTATGCCATCAAATGCCAACAGTGCCCTTCAGCTCTCTATATTGGACAAACAGGCCAAACCCTACGCCAAAGGATAAATGGACATAAATCTGACATCAGGAACCAGAAGACAGAAAAACCAGTAGGAGAACACTTCAATCTCCCAGGACATTCTATACAAGATCTCAAAGTAGCTGTCTTACTACAAAAGAATTTCAGAAATAGACTGGAAAGAGAAGTTGCTGAATTGCAACTTATCACCAAGCTCAAAACCATGGAGGGACCTGGTTTGAACAGAGATATCGGGTTCTTATCTCATTATACATGATAAGCGATCTTCAGCCATCTCAACCCTTGCTTTTTCATGCAAAACCATTTGCAGTCGTTTGCGGTCATCAACAGCTATCAGTCAGTCAATCACCCATTTCCACCACCCTTCTGAGTGATCCCCCCTCCCCCTCCCCACCCCTCCCCACCCCTTCTCTACATAAGTGCCTGGAAACTTCCATTTCACTGTATCTGAAGAAGTGTGCATGCACACGAAAGCTCATACCAAAATAAAAACTTAGTTGGTCTTTAAGGTGCTACTGAAGGAATTTTTTTATTGTACTACAAGTTAACTATACAATGAATTCTTAATGGACTCTTGCTGTACAGCAGGCAACATACCTAAGCATCTTTGCATACATTGCACATTTTGCATTTGCCTTTAGGGGAGGTGGGGAGTCCTTAACATCTACCCACACTTACATTGTTGTAGAAGTTGATGTTGTTTTTTTAGGAGGAGCACCCACCCAAAGTTGTAACACAGAACGCCATGCTGGCCACAGCTCCAAACAGCATGCCACCATGCCAAAATGCTAAAGAGGTGCCAGAACGCACCAAAGAGGTGCTGGAAACATGTGGAGGGCACAACATTGGTAAAGACTGAACTGTTTAATGGCAGGCGGCTTTTGAATTTCAGCTCATCCTTGTGCTAAAGCATTGCTCTGGTTGTGCTAGCTTTAAGACTGGGTGGTGGTTCCCTGTTTCTTTTCTGGAGTGAGGAAATATGTCAACTGGCTATTGCCCTCGTGTCTTGCTTGTGGACTTTCCATTAGCATCTGGTTGGCCACTGTAGGAAACTGATTGGCTTGACCAAACAGGGCTGCCCTATCCATACAAATCCTGTATTCAAGTGATAGGTCTCTTCTCCTTTTATATCCTAGCTATAGTGCTTGGCAGGAATCTTTCCAAAACAGTGTGCTAGTAGCTCAGTAGAAGTGAGAGTAGCTCAGCTGGTAGTGCATGAAACTCATAATATCAAGGTCGTGAGTTTGAGTCCCATGTTGGGCAGAATATACCTGCATTGCAGGCAGTTGGACTAGATGACCCTCGTGGTCCTTTGGAACTCTATAGCTCTATGATTATTTTATTTCTTTTTGTGCTGTATAAAAACTGGTTAGGAAAACACAAAATAGTTTTTAAAAAACAACCCTTCAATCTTCACCAAGACAGTAAGCTATTGTTCATGATGGAGTACTGGCTGCACTGACCCCTGAGTTTTGTACCTTTCAAACTTATTTTATGGGAAGATCCTACTCTTTACAGAGTTGTTCACTGCATGATACATTTATTCAGCTTATCCTTTTCATGTGTCCCACTGTGGATTTAGTACACATAGCAATATACAAGTACCAACTGGCTGGCTTTTTTTTAATGTTATGCTGCTTGTTGTTGTTATTTAGTCATTTGCTTGTGTCCGACTCTTCATAACCCCATGGACCATAGCACACCAGGCACTCCTGTCTTGCACTGCCTCCCGCAGTTTGGTCAGACTCATGTTGGTGGCTTCGAGAACACTGTCCAACCACCTCGTCCTCTGCCTTCCCCTTCTCCTAGTGCCCTCAATCTTTCCCAACACCAGGGTCTTTTCCAGGGAGTCTTCTCTTCTCATGAGGTGGCCAAAGTATTGGAGCCTCAGCCTCAGGATCTGTCCTTCCAGTGAGCACTCAGGGCTGATTTCCTTAAGAATGGATAGGTTTGATCTTCTTGCAGTCCATTGGACTCTCAAGAGTCTCCTCCAGCACCATAATTCAAAAGCATCAATTCTTCCATCAACCCTTAGCCACACAGAAAGCACTCTTAGCAGAAAATTAAATTTCAGCATCTTAATTTATTTAAAAGGCTTAGATTTAGTAGAACTTGGAGAAGTTTAATCTTTGTGCTTAAATTTGAACTAGTAAAGCATGTGTGTTTAAGAGACCTCAGGTATTTAAGGCACATCAGGCCTGTCAGGGGAAAAATGGCAACACTTTTTGATTACCAATGTGTACACCATTTAGGAAGTGACCTAGGCATGCTTGCTAATTTAAGTAGGTGTATGTATTCTCTCCATGAAAATAATGGTTCAAAACAAATGATTGCATGGCAAATATTCAGACATCACTTCATGTGGTTAACTGGGAAGCCTGCAGAAGAGAAATGTTTGCATACTGTACTATGAAAAGCAAATAGCCCTATGTTCAGGTAATGTAATTAAAAAAGAAATCCATATAATTATGTAAACAAAATGTACATTTGTTTCTCCTAGTATCTTCTCAGTACGGGGATAATGTATCCTTCTGATATAATGACCCCAATACACATGTTCTCAGAATACCATGCAATCATTAATCACTAAGCAGCAGAAACAGAACTCTTTAGTCTTTTAACCTACATACGTAAGGGTTTGTGTTGTAAGTTTAGCTTGGATGTGTTCCTGGACAAATGGTCACAAGGCAGCTTCAGTCTCTGATTTAACAGGAGTGCCAAAATATAATAAAAAAGCTTTTACACTTACAGTATATAGTGCTTTTCATCCTAAATAAATCTCTCCGTTTTACAAGAGGAGGTGTATTTTGGACTCACTTCACCAGTCCCCAATAAGTAATCACCTGAATACAGCCACAGGAGTTATCTCACAAGAACAGGAACTTGCACAAAGAAAGGCTGTTGGGTCACTGTTGCTGGTTTATAGGAGAGGATTGCTGGAGAAAGACAACTTAGTTTTTTAGAATAAATATTCAAACAATCATGTAGAGCTGATGGAGTTCTTGGTTACTGTGTCCATTGAAAGCCATTAACAACTAAAATAGGTCTGATGCTCAATTTTAACTTTTTGAGAACACAAATCAGAGCATGTCAGGTTGGGGTGGGGTGGGGTGGGAAATACTTAATATAGTGCACATTTGTGTAGAAAGAGTAGTTACTTCACATACCTGGGGGAAAACATACTCCTAACATGATTTGCCAGTTTTTGTTGGCACATGAAGGTTCATTGTATGCACTATGTAAAAGGATATAGTTGGGTATTGACTTGGGCAAAAAGTACTGTAATGTGAGAACACATGAAAACATACACAAAGAGCCTGAAGTGAAATAGAAAACTATTGCCTTTTGTAAAAGTTGTGATTTGTGATGAACCAGGATGATCCAGTTATAAACGATTTTATTCCCAGGGAAGTCAGCTCTTTTCATAGTATAAGTCTCTTCAGAATTTTGTGCAGATAATTTTCACAGCATACCTATTATGAGGAACAACAGTGAGCCATAAAAAACGTCTGGTGTTGAAAGAACACACGGTGGAATGATTTGTAAATAAACAGATCCAAAGCCTGTCAACCCATGGCCAGAATTCGCCAAAGTTGATTTATTTCAATCATTTTAAAATGTTACATGGCAAGCTAATCAAAATGAGAAGTAATCTAATGCTGTCTATGACAATGCTGTACAACTGTGATAAGCAGTAGTGTCCCTATCTTTAAAGGACAACAGTGTGATCTTTGGAATTGTATGGAGAAGTGTGCTGGAGCAAAATGTTGAAGACATAAATTCCTGTCAGCATTAAGTAAGAGTAAGAGTAACAGTAAGAGAGGGGAGAGAAGGGAGAAATGTATTCAGAACTTCAGTTCAGCGAGATGTTGTCCATAAAATCTATTACAGGTGTTTGAATAAGCCAAGAAGAATGGACAGATATAATTAATTCACAATCATTGAAAAATTATTTTAGAAAAGCCCTCAGAGGGAGCTAATAAAGAAATTAAATTGTGAGAAAATGAGCAGTAATATATTGTTTGACCTGTATCATTTGTATGAGAATATTGAGTTTCAGCAGTAAAAGGGAAGCTATAACGGAAGCTTTGCGGTTTCCCCAAACTGGGATGAGCTGTCACTCAGTGGACGACATGTTTGCATGCCGAAGGTCCCAGGCCCAATCCCAGGCATTACTAGGTAGGGTGGGGAGTGGCTGCTGTCTGGAACCCTGGAGAGAGAACAAGATGGTTGGACAGTGTTCTTGAAGCTACCAACATGAGTTTGAGTTTAACCAAACTGTGGGAGGCAGTGGAAGACAGGAGTGCCTGGCATGCTCTGGTCCATGGGGTCATGAAGAGTCGGACAGGACTAAACAACAACAATAGGGTAGGCAATACTGAACTAGATAGACCAGTGGTTAAATCCAGCTTCCTGTGTTCCAGAACTCACTCTGCGTGGAATCTGTAGATGAAGGAGCTCTGTGGATTATTATTTGAGTTTGCAGTAGCCAGATGGAAGCAACTGAGAAACGACTTTGCTTAATGGAGGGTATTACATATGCATGCATTCATCATATGGACTCCTCATACCTATTTGCATAGAGAATGTGCATGAAGAATATTCTGTAAAGCCCATGAAAATATATGGGAGGGCATGGGCAGAGCTGCATTTTATATTGACATGTTCCTGATGGTTTCTTAGCCAATTCAGCAGACAAGAGTAAGTTTATTTTTGCTAGATCAGTTCCCGGGAACTGGGAAAAGAGAAAAAATTACACCGCTAAACTAATCAGATAATCCCTGGTTTGAAGTTCATCTGTGCCATGAACACACAAATTGGCCTCAGGCAAGATGCACACTCTCAATCTCAGTAACCCCATCTGCAATATGGGGGATATTAAGGCTGATGTATCTTGGAGGCATTGCAACTATATAATTCACCTGAAGCACTTTGAACATGTGAAAGAGCTATATAGTGTAGTTAACTATAAGAGTTGTGATTATTATGCCGTACTTCTATAGCCGTTCCATTTAAAACACTTGGCCATAGGATTGACTAGTGTAATCATACTGAACACCAAGAAGCATGGGTTGGGTGCCGTCTGATATATTATTTCTGTCAACTGGATAAAACTATTCCCCCCCCCCAATTAATTAATTCACATTGTAGATGGGGCAGTGTAACTTTTGAAGCATGTAATATAATCATTTTGGTCATTAAGACAAATCTGACTATAAATCATTAGAAGGTTTGGATACATTTTCAAATCATCTGAATTTTCCATAATTGTAATGGCTAACTAAAACACAGCATAGAGAAAATAATTTCTTATAATTGATTCCTTCTGCTCAGTCATCTCAGGGGTCAATCTAGCTCAGTATTGTTAACCCTTGCTGGCAGTAGTGTTATTTCTTTCTTATCTCCTGTCTGATAAACCTATTAAAATCAGGTTAAACATTTAAACAAGTTTTCTTTAAAAAAACCATTTGGAAATCTTACACTAAGGTTTTGGTTCTAGTTAGGAAACACCTGCTAGTTACGGTATGTATAAACTGACAAGTACAACATGCTATCAGTTTTGCAACAGGGTTCCAGAGTTCTGATAACAACTTGGAATAGCTCAGTTGGTAGAGCATGAGACTTTCAGGGTCATAGGTTAAAGCCTCACATGGGGCAAAAGATTCCTACATGGAAGGGGGTGGACTAGATGATATGTGGGGTCCCTTTCAACTCAACACTTCTATAATTCTGTGATATTGTCCATGGACTCTTCTGCTTAGGGCTAGTCCTCTGAGTAACCATGGTCCTGTATTCTTATCTGCCATTATAAAGATGTCCCCTTATAAAGATATTCCAGGGTGATATTAAGCCCCTCACAACTATGTCAGACTTTTACTGCTGTTAAGCCAGCTAGCTGACCACAGGGTCTGCTTCTCCAAGGTGTCTCTCAAACCACTCCATATACACTGCTGTTCTTTAATCTGCTGTCTAAGATTTTCTGCAGTGAATAAGCATAGTAAATCATATCATTTTAATAATGACATTAATTATTAACAGAATTCTATTCATTTGCTTTTCAGAAACTTACTTGATATACTATAGAACTAAATCCAGATCAATTTCAGATCTTCATAAGTAGCAGGGTTGTATGAGCAAATAAGTCTCAATTTGATTTTAAATAAATCTCTTCTTTGTCATTTTATTTTCAAAACATGCCTTTGGAAACTATGTATCAGTCTGATATACTGCACACTTTACTCTAGTTATCATATCCATAGTGACCAGTTGCTTGTAAATTGTCAAGGTATGAATGCCATTCTAATATTGAGCCATATATCTAGCCATTTATTTCAACGTTAAAGGACTCTCCAGTTTCCAGCATGTGTTGAACTTTCTTAATTAGAAGTGTGTATCAGCAATTTATCATTTAAAAGTGATTTTGTTTCTACTGTGTTGCCAGACCAACATGGTGAGATCTTTCAGTTCAAGCTAGGTCAGCACAGTGACAGAATTTTAAGTCCACTTCATATAGTGAGAACATAGTCACAATCGTTTGGACCTCATAACTGATGGAAAGTAGAAGTAAGCACCTCACAAAAGATACAGTGGTTGTTATAGAGCATTGAAATATGTACCACATACAGTACTCTGTTTTATGGCTTCAGCAGAGCTTTCAAAGCACCTTACAAAAGTACACTACTGATTATAATCCACTATGAATCAAAAGAACGAAAATCACAACAAGGTTGTTGACATCTGTCTGTCTTGAGAGGCAATGACAGAGTGCTCCATTTGGGGGGGGGAGAAACCTGGGGTGCAAGCCTGGGGACTGTATAGGGAAGTCCTGAACTGTATATGGAAGTCCCCACTCTTGACCTTGTTAATGTGGTCCAAAGGAAAGCAAAACAGTATATTTGGCACCAGCTTGGCTGCAGGAGTTGCTGGAATGAGGTGTACAAGACACCATCCAAGTGCTTTAGGGACTCAACTCCAGATTTGTGTAAGGTTTACTCCTTAGCCTTTTCTTCTTCTGAAGATGTCCTGCAAGGCAGCAGATGGAGATTATTCTCAGAGTTTACTTCCGGAGCCTTTCTCATGAATGAGTATAGCTGCAAGGCAGCAGAGGTTTAAGGTCAGTGTTTTCCTCCTTCTAGATGGGCTACCTTCCCAGGTTAACAAACCCAATCTACTCCTCATTTCATGCTACAGCACATGCAGTAACTGCCTTCTTGACCCACTATTGGTCTCATCCACTCATTCCACCAGAGCATGTCTTCACATGCAGCAGGTAAACAAGTCCCTAACTCACTGAGAGTTTAAGACCCATCAGCTTACCTTCACCTGGTTTATCAGAAAGAACGTGATGTGTGCCCCCAACAGAGGTACTAGCCCTCCTCTAACACCCCATACTCCCCCACAACAAGGTACAAGGCATAAAACAGCAGCATGAGGCTACCACTCCAATAGACTTCTAAAATAACCAAGTCACATCATAAAAAGAGCAAGTGTCCTTCTGGATGGAATTCCACAGAGGCAACTACTGCTGCCCAAAAGATATGTTGATCGTACCCATAAGCCTAGTTACAGGTGCATGTAACATCCAGAACAGGCATCATCATAGGACACAACTGTTCTCTGAGCTTCATATAGGAGAAAGTGGTCCCATGGTTACCTTTGTGTAGCTATACATGGATAGATGGATCAGTGTGTATTTGGCTAGCCTGTGTTCAATTTAAAGTCTGTTTTGTCCTAATTCTACTGTAATGTGAATGTCCCTGAGACCTCCAGGTATAGGGCGGTATATAAATTCAATAATAATAATAACGATGATGACGACATAATGATGATGATAATGTGTGACTTTCTTTTTTAAAAGAATCTGCTCAAAATTCTATTTTTTTAAAAAAAGATTACTTGCATTTTTATGAGATAATCCAATGGCTGCTTTTAATTTTGTAGGTAATAACTGTTCTGTAGTTACAATGCTGTTGCTGCTGCATGCCTTGAAAATGGGGATGCAAATATTCCTGGGAGTGATAGGATGTATGGTTTGAAAAAAGATGGCTGTCCATTGGCCCATGGTGTGGCTGAAATATGATAATCTAAATTGGAAACAATGCCTCCTGACATTTAACCCCTGTAAACCCATTGCCACTTCAGCCTTGTAATTCAGCTTAATTTACCATAAAAACCCAATTCTATTGGGAACACACTTTTCTATTTTCTTTTAAACTTTTAGTGGTTACAGTCATATATGAAGAAACTATATTCTTTTTAACTGGGAGTTTCCTTTAAAAAAAAGACCCCAATCTAAACACTTAAATACAATTTAAATGTGTTTATTGCTATTGCTCAGTTTCACATTGTGTACTTCTGAGCTGTATCCAATTAAGATTGCATACTTGCTTGCTTCTTACACATTTTATCTTGCTCTCCCTTTGGAAAGCTAAGGAAAGACTCTATGTTCCCCTTTTATCTTCATAACCACCTTGTTAGATTTGCTAGACTGAGAGAGAGTCCTTGGCCCTAGGTCACCACTGAGCTTCCTGTCGATGCAGGTAGCATATATCCCCTGACCTTGATTCCTTCCCATTTCATTATGAATTTTCACAAGTGAGTCACACATATATCTAAATGTGAGCAAGTTCAATGAGAAGTCACTTTTGCTTTTTCTGGGTCCTGCCCTTTAAAAGAATAAGGGATACTTGTAGAATTAGGACAATGTGTATCTAATACATAACTGTCAAGTTCTCCCTTTTTAAAGGGAAATTCCCTTATGCTGAATAGGCTTCCTCGCGAGAAAATGGAAAACTTGACAGCTATGATCTAATATGATTGTAAAAGCTAGTCAGAGTCCTATCATCGCCCTAAGCCTTAAAATCTAAGGTCTCATCTGATCATGAAAAAGAAGACAAGTTTTGTTTGAACTAAGAGCACTTATATGCCGGACAGTTAATTAAAAAGAGAAACACTTCACCTATTTAGAGCATTATGGTAGGATACAGATTGTTCCGCCAAAGCACTCAAAGGACAGTGCAGATAAGTTTGCATCATCAAACATGTTTATAGCGTGTGGCAGATCCTAAGTGACAAACACTGATGTGCACAGTAAATTGTGCTTGTACGTGTGCATGTGCAATGTAACAGGCTGCTTGAGAAGGGGGTGGGTTGGTTTAGGGAACAGAGGAGCACAGTTGAGGTTTAGTTGGCCAAACTTTAGAAATTCTGCTAAGAAAGGTCAAGGAACCAATAATGTCTTATTGACTTGAGTCCTTTGTTATTTACAACAATTTTGTTAAAGGCTGAGTAATTTTACAACTCCTTGGGCACTAATAGCTTCTCCAGTTGTTCAACATTGATTTGAGCATACAGTTAAAAGCCAACAAATGGTTAGTCACTACTTTACCATCAAAGGGAGAGGAGAGGGTTGGGCTGGACTATCCCTCTCCCCTCAGATTTATCCTGTCTTATTTTCCTTCTATCTTTTCATTCCATTTTCTCTTCTCCTGTTCTCCCTTGCTTTGTATCTTAGCCCCCATGTATGTGTGACATCACTGCATTTTGATGCCATATTTCAAATTCTATTCTGCAGGAATTTCAAGGGGTAAGTTCTTTTGCTTTTATGACAGTTCCGCAGCATGACTGAAGGTTCACGTGGTTTGCATTTAAGCAATTTTCATACATCTTATTTTATTAATTAAATTTCTTTCCCATCCTTTGTTGTGGCCAGCAAAAAAAGCATTTGGAAACACTAAAAACATTTTAAAAAATCAGACACATATCCACACAGCTAATAGAAGCACATCCTGCAGAGCCTGGGATCCAAAGAAAAGACATACATGTCTTTCACAGTGTGAACTACATTTGCAGTTTGATGTTTTTTTCCTCTTTCTGGCATAGCAGTTCCTACTACCAAACAGGCATGGTGGTTTTAAACTGAGGAGTGCTTGTCTTGGTGGCAAACTGTTTTAGTAACTAGAGAAAAGTATATTGGTATTGTGTGCATGATTCCCGGTTCTTTGTTCGTGACATTTCTCTGGGTGCCAATCTGAATCATCACTCTAGATCAGGGGTCAGCAAACTTTTTCAGCAGGGGGCTGGTCCACTGTCCCTCAGACCTTGGGGGGGATTATATTTTGTAGAAAAATAATGAATGAATCCCTATGCCCCACAAATAACCCAGAGATGCATTTTAAATAAAAGCACACATTCTACTCAGGTTAAAACACGCTGGTTCCTGGACCGTCCACGGGCTGGATTTAGAAGGCAATTGGGCCAGATCCGGCCTCCAGGCCTTAGTTTGCCTACCCATGCTCTTGAGCTCTTTGGAGTAGGTGCCGTTATTTAATTTAAATGTTTCTTTGTGTTGCATATGTTTTCAGCACTGCCCTAAAGCAATAAATACTCAACTGTCGTGATTGTTTTTTCTTCCATGAACCTACCTGTATGTGTGAAAACACAGTTTTGGTGTGTGTTCAGAACCCACAGTGTTTTGACATACAAAGTTTCTGTGATAAATTGCAAGACTTTGCACAGCTGACGTAGCCCACATCGACCTAGGTTGCTTTCATCTGATGGGGGAAACAATATAAATACTAGCAGCAATAAAAAGGTTTTTTGTTTAGCAAACCACCTGGAAAGCTAATTACCAGCAATAACCATGTGTGTTATACAGTAGAACAAAAGTTCTTAATAGTTTGTTATGACCTTCTTTCTAATATTAAGTTTGCATCCAAAGAGATTTTGGGGCAATGTATTTATTTAGTTTTTCCCTTGGTTGAGTCAATAGATCTGCCTCTTTCCTTCAGCTTTTCTTGCCTCATACTGCTCTTTTATGGAACGTATCAGCTTTGTCCATGGCTATTGGTTTTATCATCTGTCTTAAATTATCAGTCCCACAACTGAAAGTGCAGTACTCTTCTCTCTACTCGGTGACATATTAGTATTTATTATCATAGCATCATGCAGCTTGTGTCTTATAAATATGCATTATATTAGTAATGACTCTGTGAATTTCAAATATTTTTGTTCTTTGTGTATCAGATAAAACTGTTATGTAGCAATTAAGGAGAAGTTCAACTTACAGATAGAATAGCTATTGTGAAAAAGACAGTGATTAATGGAACGACTAAGTGAATGTCAATGAAAAATGTTCTTTACTTGCACTGGGATTTCTGCCAAAATGTGTTGGAATATTTTTTAAAGCCATACTTATTATTTAAATGCAAATTACTTACAAGAAAATGCTTATTTTTGTAATTTAATTATCAAAAACAAGTGTTCTGCTTTGTTCTTGTGTTCAACATAATGAATCAATATTTTGTGGACAGTGTGGCAAATTCCAGGGCAGAAGTACAGTGTTCTATTGAATGAAACCAATGGTACCCCAAGCACTGAAAATTAAGTCTTGGGTTATGATTCAAATTGTACCTCTGATTTTAGCCAGTAGCTTTTAAATTGTTGCAATTGCACTGTTTGTTAGGACAAAACTACACTTTACGTGCAAAATGAGACTGTTGCCAAAAAAGAAAAAGGGGGTGGATCCTACTCCACTTTTCCCCCTACACAAAACGAATAGAAAAGGAGTAGCCCCCATGAGGTCCTACAGATGTGACTAGACTACAGTTGCCATAGTCTCCAAGCATTTTCCATGTTGGCAGGGCTAGATGTGAGTTGTAAACCAGCATCACTTGGACTCGCAATGTTGGAGGACACAACTTTGACTGCTCCCAGTGTGGTCTCACTAACCCCATGCTGTGATGTCATAATGTTGTGTTTTGTTGGTGTTGTGAGTTAAGTGATCCCAAGTGTTATGGGGTGAATTTGATATGTGGGTGATATGTAGTATGGCACTTCCATGGCTCACATAATGCACTGTTCCACTCTCAGATGAAATATAACTTTTCCTAGTACTCCATTGGAAATTTATAACTCAGTAAAGCAGATATACCTCAAATGCTGTTTCCTTACAATGTGCTTGGTGTTTGAGTCCACAATGTTGAGACAGTGAATGCACACCAGGTTTTATGGAAAGGTTTTTTTTTTTAAGGTTAAGTGCCACACTCATTGTATGGTATGCCAATTGGTATCCCAATTTCAGACTCCGTTACTTGATCAAAATCTGGTCCACCCAGAACAGGCAGTATACCCTGCTCCTGGTATGCTCATGGTGCCTACGTTTTATAGGGATTCAGGGTTTATACACACTTACCTTATGTCCTGCTCTTACCAGGCACAGATTTAAAGCTCTGTGTCTGAGGGCGCTCTCCTCTTTCTCTCTCTTCCAGAGCTTTCCCCATCAAAACACACTCTTTAAGGCTGAAGCACAACAAAAGGCAATTTGGGTTTTCCACAGGTTTAAAGAATGGGGTTTTTGTGGGAAAGCTCTGAGGCAACAACAACAAAAGGGCTTTTGGAGCTGGAGTTTTAAAGCTCAGACTGTTCCCGGAAAGTGTGGAGGAATGGTAAGTGTGGATAAGCCCTCAGTCTGCATTTATTGGCCCTCATGCAACCCATTACTGTTGCCTGACACTGGTCCATAAAGAGCCTATACTGAGATTTGGGCATCGTCTGCATATTGATAGCACTATGCTCCAAAATTCCAGAATGATAGCCCCCCAATGGCTTTATATAGATCGTTTAGGAACACAAGAAATGAAACACAATAGTGCATATAAAGTTGTTAAAGTGCAGATGGAGCTATAAAGTGCACAGTGACCCCCCCCAAAAAAAATCATCCTATGGGCAGCAAGAATATAGTGGCATAATACCAATTTTATATAAAACAGCCTAGGGGAAGCCAAACATGAATAAATTTCCTGGGAAAGTTCTATCACTACTCATGTTTCTTCATACCATCAGCAACTGGGGTTTCTCCAAATGTTAAGCATGAATATAAATTTTAGTGCAATCTCATCCATCTGTGCACTGTCGAATCAAATATTTATAGCATTTGACCTGGAAAGTTTGAATGTTTTCCTCTGACATTATATATAAAAAGAAGTGTTTCACCCATTTTGGTCTAGGCTCACTGAATTTAACAAGCTAGCTTTAATCTATGGCTGGGGCATTCTTCCTCTCCCTGCCAGGAATAATAAAAGAGACTGGGCAAATCCACCCCTTTTATGTTCCTTCAGCTTTGTAGAGATCAGAGCCCAATTGATTTGCATGAGAAAAGTTAATTGTAGAACTTATTGATCCGTGTCACTCACATAGCAGCAAAGAAGAAGATTAGTAGATCTTAGGAGACCAGATAAAGAAATGGGGCTTTATGTTGAATTGTTTATTGAACAAGATTGTGGTCTGTTTCCTTTCAGTAGATACACCAACTCTTTCTCGTGGAATTGCCATGAGTAGTGGAGGAGCTGATTTATTTTTTATCAAATTGTAAGGCTTCAAGTCAATCCTTGAGAACTGCAGGTGCAAGGTTAGCAAATACAAAGGAAGATGTCTTTCCATTTGATCCCATCTGCTATTTTGCAACATCCCAGGTAAAAATAATTTGCAGCCTTGATGCCCCTTGCACAACTGAGCAGTTTCTTGAACAGTTGGGGAATTGCACACACCCCGATTGTCTCCGAGGTTCTTTCCTGTCCTCCCCTTGTGTGCACAATCTCTTCCATGAGAAGTCTGTGCCATTGGATGAAACTTGGTGACTGATCCATGACATCTAAAAGATGATACTTGTTTGGCTTGTCAAGGGAGTGTTCTAGCTAAATGGCACCATATTCAGTCTTTCCCAACCTGGTGCCCCCCAGATGTTGTAGGAGTACAACTCCAATCAATCTCAGCCAGCACAGGCAATGTTCAGGGATAAATGGGAATTGTTACAAGTTGGAATAAGGTTCCCTGCTGAAAGAATTTGCTGACCCCCTGGTTTATGGTATAGATCAAGGTTTAAAAAATACCTGCTTATTTGCAGCCCTGAAGTCACTCACTCTGAAGAAGCCTCACAATGAAAGGTTGTATAATGTAATATCTGTTTCAGTATGAGAATACTTAGTGGTGCAACAAAATATTATTTATGAACTATTGAATGGTTTTGCTTTTTCTGGTCAGCTCTGCTCCTCCCCTCAATAACTATGTAATATATTTTTTAAACAAAAAACGGGGTAGGGGGGACTTGAACGGTGTAACCTGTATACTGTTAGATAACCATAGGCATACTGTAGGAGATTCCTCAAAGAATAACATTATGGATTGAACTCAAAAACAGCCTCAGTCTCACATTTAAAGCAGCAGGAAGCATTGTTTGTCATTTAAGGCTGCTCCGTGAAATTAGGTTATAATTAAAAAGTACCTGGCTAGTAAATTACATAGAAACTGTCAAGACCAATGCAGCGTGTTCTCACTAATCACATTTCATTTTGCTGGCTGTGGGAAACATTGAGCTTATGGCTTTGCATCTCTTAAAAGCTCAGACCACAGCAGTTTTACAGACTTAGTGGCTTTCTGATATTAACCACAGGATGCATGCTGGAGAAGACAGGGAGCTGTTTTTCCAGCTGTTGCTATGTACCTAATACATGCTTTTAATGGTTTTCTAAAGTTAGAGGAAATCCTAATTAGTGACAAAGCATCAAAGGAAGACTTTCACTTTGGGAGAGACTTCACTTTGAAATTAAATCCCTTCTGCATCTTACAGTTTATGGTTGTTGTTTTTTAAGGGGGGGGGATGCTTCCTCACTCTCTTTCCCTTTACAGTGAAGCTTTGAGACTCCTTTGGGTAGTGATAAAGCGGGATATCAAATCCAAACTCTTCTTCTTCTTCTTTCATAAAATTGTGGCATCACAAAAGAGTTTATAAGTTTATAGCAGCACAGCATAAACAATAAACAAACTTTTTTATTAAAAAAAATCTAGCTACATAATGTCATGGTGGGACAACTGGGTTTTTGAAGAACTGCATCCTTAATTGGATTTAAAAAAATATATAATGTCAAGCAGAATGCCAAGCATTTTTACTGAATCATTTACTGATTTTTAAATATTGTGAAATATTTTGTGTTCAATATAGACGAGGGTGTTTTTTTTAAATAACTGCTTCTCTAATCATATTAGGAGACTTAAGAAAATATTTACTATAATATCCCTGACACCTGAATCACAAAATCTTTTATTAGCATGATCACTTTAAAAAACTATTCAGAATCTCAGTATCAGTACATTTAAGGTTGGATCATTTTGACAGTGTCCTCTGTGGTGAGTCAGGCCACATGGATTTGGCTTCTAGGCCCACATACTTCACCCTTTTCAGAATAATAACCCACATTATAATCCTGTTTTAGGCCATGGTGCCGTGGGTTAGGTGGGGAAAAATATATCCCTTAGCCCAGCCCAAAACAGCTCCGCCGGCCTCTCTGCCCGGGGGCTGACGTCAGTAGTTTTCCTCTGGCACAGAGCTCCCTTTCCCACCTGCCCAAAGTGTGGACAGGTAGAAGTAACACTGCAGAGATTCCCATCAGTGATAGCTCACAGCCCCCAAAGGACAGGGGTTTTGTTTTGTTTTTTAAATCCATTGGATCCCAAGCTGACTCCACTGTGATCACTTGATGGCATTTTCACTGTTTCATCCACCCACTGCCTTGCCTGGCATTAGGGGCAGGGGCTACTGATATGGTTGTGGCTGTGCCCCTCAATCAAGATCTGCTATTGCCTGGTCATAGCAGGATTGCTGTGCCCTTCAGGATATATTTATGCCTATAGACATCAGGCAGGCACCTGCACTGTATTATTCATGGTGCCTGTGTAAAACATTTTCATTTAGGCAAGGCAATCCAGACATGTAAATATGTACTGCTGGTTTTAATTGTTTATAAATGTTTTCACCTCTTGTTTATAACTGTTTTTAGTGATAATTTTAGTATTTATTGCAAACTGCTTAGAGGTTTTGTTGCACTCAAGTAGAATCCTTTTTCTGTTAATAAAAATAAATATTCATACAGCCAAAACCAGAATGTATGCACTAATAATATAGCCTTCTGGTTTTAAAATGCTGAATTTAAAAATACTAGCAGGCTTTGACACAGGTTTTGGCCCTGTGAGAATAACATTGATAGAATGACATAAAATGACGGGGGAATAGGAGAACATTTTTTTTAAAAAAAAATACCTTGCAAATGACACAAACATGCCTTTAGAAATGTTTGTCATTCAGCTACACTGATCAGAAAACAAGGATTAAGAGAAAGCACCCTGTCATGTGTCCACTCAGTTTTGAAATACCATAGATAACATGTGCACTGAATCTATCCCATGTTAGATTCTATACACATCCTTGCATTTGCAAAAGTTAAGATGCTGCACTCTTACACCTGCACATTTGCAGTTGCTTTGGACTGACCTAAAACCATGGCTGTCAATAATATTTTATGGCACAATGCATCTTTTTTTGTACTTCTGGTAAATATTTTGCAGGCCAATGACTACTCTCCTTTAAAGCAGCTATTTCTTTTTTAAAAAAATACAATCTAAGCTATTATTGTTTTACTAAACTCTGAAATAACCATATTAATTAGCTGCAATATTTTATTGGCCTTGTGTGTGTGTGTTCTGCCAAATATGCAGCAATGTAATAAATACATTGACCTTAGAAAATTTGTTGGAAGCTTTTCATTTAATGGCCCACTACTGTAATCTACATAAAAGAAAATATGTGTGGTAATTGTGCTATGGAACTAACAGTCATTCCTAAGTTGCTAATGCTTACGTTAAATAATTACAGGCATATTTTCTACCCCATCTGTTGTTCTCACTACGGCAATTATGATGGGTTCTATTATTCTTGTAACTTTCCCCTCAGATTTCCCCCACATTTCTCACAATTAAAGCAATTATTGTAGTTGTTCGTAGGCTTCCATTCATATTGTATTTCTGTGTAAAGTCTCTTCAATTTGTTTAAAGAAAAAGTGGAAGGAAAATTTCAAGCTTTGAAAAACAGTATCATCTAAAGTAGAAGGTGCTTGAGAGGGTGATGGCAGTTCAGTTCCAAACACTCTGCAAGGAAATTGATTATCTGTAGCCATTCTAGTATGAGTTTGGGCCCAGTGTTGAGACCCAATTAGCCGTGGTCCCCTTGGTAGATGACCTGACTGATTGTACTGTGCTCTACATATGACTGCCGATCTATTTGGTTCAGAATTTGGAGCTGGTGTATGATGCCACGTCCAGGTTGTTAAGTGGAATCAACTACTGTGACATACCCTCCAACATTTCTCTGATGAAAATAGGAACATCCCATTTTATAATGATAATTTTACTATTTATGTCCCACACATCTTGCTTGCTTGCCCCGGCCACTCAGCTTCCAACATATAAAAATAATAATAAAACATTAAACATTGAAAAAGCTTCCCTATACAAGATTGCCCTCAGACAGCTTGGGGGTCGGATAGCTCCATACCCTCTAACATTTCTCCAATGAAAATAGGGGCATCCCAAGGAAAAGTGGGACATTCCAGAATCAAATCAGAAACCACGACTGCTTCTCTAAATCAGGGATGTCCCTGGAAAATAGAATAAAAGAATTCCTTCCGGTAGCACCTTAGAGACCAACTATGTTTCTCACTGATATGAGCTTTCGTGTGCATGCACACTTCTTCAGATACACTGAAACAGAAGTCACCAGACCCTCATATACAGTGGTACCTCGGTTTATGAACACAATTGGTTCCGGAAGTCTGTTCATAAACTGAAGAAAACTTTCCCATTGAAAGTAATGGGAAGTGGATTAATCTGTTCCAGACGGTCCGCGGAGTACTTAAACTGAAGCGTTCATAAACTGAAGCGAACTTTCCCATTGAAAGTAAAGGAAAGTGGATTAATCCGTTCCAGACGGGTCCGCAGAGTACTCAGCCTGAAGCGTACTTAACCCGAAGCAAGGGTGTAATTGGTTCCAGAAGTCTGTTCATAAACTGAAGCGTTCATAAACTGAAGCGAACCTTCCCATTGAAAGTAATGGAAAGTGAATTAATCCGTTTCAGATGGGTCCACAGCGTTCGTAAACTGAAAATTCATAAACCGAGGTGTTCATAAACCGAGGATCCACTGTATAGGTAAACCATGAATAAAGTCATGAATTCACTGACTGCCAGTTTGATACTGAGGCTGATTCAAAGTATTTGTGTTGAAGTATAAACACCTGTTCAACTTGGGATGTAAGTTGAGTGCTTTCTCCTATGTAGACCTGTCCATGTGATAAAATCTATTGGGGGAGGGGTGGCTCCTGGTGGCACCATAAGTGTTTGAAGTTAATTATGCAGTGAACTGAAGCAGGGCTTTATTGGCTATGGTACCCCAGTTGTGAAATTCCATCCCCTTGGAGATATGACTGCCTCTAACTCATATGAGTTTAGGTATCTGCTGAAGACTCACAGGTATTTGCTGGAGATGAGTGTGGAAGCTGTTGCTATCATATTCTACAATTTAGCTTAATGGTTGCAAGTGGTTTGAGATAAATGTTTTAGCTGTGTTTTATTGTTTTGTATATGGTAGTTTCCTCCCTAACTATCCCATGCTTGGAATTGCCCATGCCAGGGAAGTGTGCATAAGAGATACTTTAAATGATTAAAGTTTATATACACGTTAATCCTATATAGGATAACATGTATAAGGTCGGTGGTTCGAATCCCTGCGACGGGGTGAGCTCCTGTTGCTCGGTCCCAGCTCCTGCTCACCTAGCAGTTTGAGAACACGTCAAAGTGCAAGTAGATAAATAGGTACTGCTCCGGCAGGAAGGTAAACAGTGTTTCCGTGTGCTGCTCTGGTTCGCCAGAAGCGGCTTAGTCATGCTGGCCACATGACTCGAAAGCTGTCTGCGGACAAACGCCGGCTCCCTCGGCCTAAAGAGCAAGATGAGCGCCGCAACCCCAGAGTCGTCCGCGACTGGACCTAATGGTCAGGGGTACCTTTACCTTTACAGTCCTAAGCACACTTATTAGGAAGAAAGACACATTGAACACATAGCATTGCACTGTCAAGTAGACGGTGTGAAGGAACAGAACGTACATCACTAGAGATACTTTTGGAATCAGAACATAACACATATTTGTTAGTAAAATATTTAGTTCTGGGGTAGCCAACTTGATGCCCTCCAGGTGTTGATGGAGTACAACTCCAATCCTCCCTGACTATTGCTCATGCTGGCTGGGCTGATGGGAGTGTAGTACTGGAGGCCATGGCATTGGCTCCACCTGATGTAAGATATATGGGAAGTCTTAAGATACTCTCTCCAAAGTTTCCATTTCCCTACCAACCCCACATGCTACTAGTCCCATTATGTAAATTGACTACATCAGCTCATTAATTCGAACAGGTCTACTCTTAGTAAAATTTAGTTGAATATTTTCCAAACATGTGTTTGGAATATGGCAACCCTAGCCTCTACTGCAGTTGTTTGTCAGCAACTGGCATATGTGACCAGCAGCCATTGGTGTCCTTTTCCAATGTTAATTTGCTGCTGCTGCTACATGGAAGCAGGCAAACTCTACCCACCTTGAAGGTGTGTTTAGGGATGGGGAGGGAGAGAGACTGAACCTGCTGCAGACAGTGGGCTCCTCACTGAAGGGGCCCTGCCTAGGGGTATCATTACATCTGGTGAGCTGTTATGCTTAAGCAGAGGAAATGTTTGTCATAGTGTGACTTTGGATTTCACCCTAAATGTATAGACGCAGCCCAACAAATGTATCTCTGTTCAATACCTGCAGTGCTGTTCCTCATACAGTACTAGGTATCTCGTACTCATGCATACATCTTCCCTTTGTTGGCTAAAGATTGCCTTGTTGCATGCCACTCTGCTCGCATCATACTTGCACCCATTCTGAGACCTTGCCCGCTCCTTTATTATACAGCAAAGAAATGTTTTACTATGACATTTATATATTATGCATGCTTTCTTTTTCTTGTCAGCAGAAAAAGTAGAACTCTGTCATTCACATTCCAGTTGTTACAGTGGTTAACTTACCCTGTCAAAAAACATTTTGCAAGAAAGTCATCTTCCTGGTGAAATATTAACTGCGATAGAATCCTATTGTACAAAGCACATACTCTGTTGAATGACTGAAAACCACATATCGTAGCCGCTTGAAATGAGAAGGAACTGGTGGCATAACTGATATAGTACAGTAATTAAACTTGTGAGCTTTGACCCTTGACATCCCCCAACAAAGCCAGTGTGTCAGCCTTAGCACACCATTTGCAATATTAGGAGTGATAATATTTGACCACTTTAGAGGGCTGTTGAACGGGTTCGAGTTACATGAAATATTCCTAGCAGTTAGAAAAAAGGATTATATGAATACTAACTATATATTCCTCTAGTCGCATCTTCAGTGGATGGCCAATTAGATTTTCAGTATTGCTGGCATATTCCTTAAGGAATCGGGGATGTGTCTTGAACCACCCAGCCTGATTGCTGGCTGATATCTCCATCAGGGTTGATCCTGGCCAAAGGATACCCTGCATTGCTGCAGATCTAATACTATGTTCTCTGGGCTTTCGGACAGAACCCTACTTTGGACCCCTTCACTGGGGTACCCTGAGTTTTATCCCAGATTTTTTGGGGGGTGGGGCATCCACTATGGATCCAACCCAATGCCTTTTCCCACCAAAAGTTGTGACAGCTGCTATGAGGAGGGCAAAACCTCCCAGAAAGGACCAGTGCATCTGCAGGCAAATTCCTCCATCACCCTGAATATGACAACTGAATAGCAAGACCATAAATGAGCCATAAATAAGCTTACATTTGCTTACCTCCGAGCAGCCACAACATACAGGATGGGTGGGGTGACTGCTTCCTGGCTGCACTGCCTGCTGGAGGTGCAGCTGGCCTTTATGCCTGGCTGGCGGACCCCACAGAAGACTGGCACTGCAAGGTCTGCCACCAGAGCATCACCCACCAGGGCCCTAATTTTAGCCCAATCAAATTTTAAATTTTGCCAGCCCCTGTGGACAGCTGTTGCCTTTGCTGATGTTGACCAACCATGATTGCCTTCTCCCTTGTACTCCAACAAATGTGCTGGGCTTCAATCACTGCCACCATTTGAGTTATGGTATTTGGTCTTTCAAGGCATTTGTTCTTCACTGAAAGCTGCAAACAAATGAAAGTATACAATGCCAGGTCAGGTTATCATTTTTACTTGCATAAAATGTCTCAGTTTTCATCCTCTATACATCACTTTCTCCTGTGATCCTGTCATGATTCATCAGGAAGTTTTAACTGAAGGTCACTCAAGTACATTTAAAGATCTCAGGATTTCCTTAGGCTTTGAGTTTCAAAGAAAGCTGGACCTTTGGAAGAAAAGACCTCCTGTATGTAAACTTTTGCAGCTTGTCAAGGGGAAGCAGAAGGGCAGAGAAGTCTAGGAACATTTGAACTAATTTTACTGGAATATTCTATGTATTTTAGCACATGAATGACATAAATGAAGGAGCGTCTCCACCTCCATCGCTCTGAGGTCCAGTGCTGAGGGCCTTCTGGCGGTTCCCTCGCTGCAAGAAGCCAAATAAAAAAATTCCTTCAGTAGCACCTTAAAGACCAACTAAGTTTATATTTTGGTATGAGCTTTCGTGTGCATGCACACTTCTTCAGATACTGGTATCTGACGAAGTGTGCATGCACACAAAAGCTCATACCAAAATATAAACTTAGTTGGTCTTTAAGGTGCTACTGAAGGAATTTTTTTTATTTTGCTTCTACTCAGACCAACACGGCTACCTACCTGTGCAAGAAGCCAAGTTACAGGGAACCAGGCAGAGGGCTTCTCGGTAGTGGCACCCACCCTGTGGAACGCCCTCCCACCAGATGTAAAAAAGAAAAATAACTACCAGACTTTTAGAGGACATCTGAAGGCAGCCCTGTTTAGGGAAGCTTTTAATCTTTAAGAAATTGGTGTATTTTAATATTTGGAATATGTTGGAAGCCGCCCAAGTGGCTGGGGAAACCCAGCCAGATGGGTGGGGTATAAATAAATTATTATTATTATTATTATTATTATTATTATTATTATTATTATTATTATTATTATAAAAATAATGAAGGCGTTTTCATAGCTTCACCAATAAGAAAGAAAATGCCAAGTATTGCATTTGCTAAGTATGCCCAGCACATGTTTCATTTGCAAACAAATGCAACACTCTGCTGGCCTTTCAGTATCCTTGATAATGATGGAAACTTTGCACATTCCAAAGGGTTCTTAAAAGTCTGAAACTGCAAAATTCTCAATAGAATGGCATGCACCTGATATTCTCTTCAGAGGTAAAATTATTCATGACTGTTGTGATTGAGATAAAGCAAGTTCATTTAATAGCACTGTGTCCTAAAAGCTTAAAATACAACATCAAATTAAAGGGAACCAGTGTTAAAAAGGTGATTGGTCAGAGCATTGTGTGGTCTAGGGCATAATTCTGAACATCTAAGAAAGGCAGATGTTTGATGAAGCTATTGAATTGTGCTAGTGAGGACGATCAAGGGAGGGGGTTGTAATAAATTATTGCTGTCTTCACAGCTCATCACCAAACTTACAGGTTTCACTATGCAGTATGGTGAGTGTAACCTTCCTGGAGATATTTACAATTAAATTATAAGCCAATTTAAGGTTATTCTGGCTTGTTAAAATCCTCAGTACAGAGCAAAACTAAATGGTTTGTTCAACACCCATAGCTTCATATAATTTGCATGCAAGATTTTCAGTATTCAAGTACATTGTAGCATTTCCCCCTGGTTAAGCTACTTGAAAGGGTGCAATCAACAAACCCTGCTATTTTCCATTAACATGGTTCACTTTCAAGTGCTAGCACCGGTGGTTTAGCTCCTGCTAATCCAGGCATATGGGGAATCTTTTGTACAGGATGAGCCAGTAGCTGCACAACCACTACCAAAGTAGCTACAATTGGTTTTGTCAGGGATTGCAAATCTGTGACTAGCCATTCATCTCATGACTGAGCTCAGACCTAACCAGGAGTTGTTGCATCTGCTCAGATTTGTCACACTGCTCAACTCTTGCACAGACTTTGAACCATGTGTTGTCCAACATTGCTAAGTATTGCTGGTGTTGAATGTGGTCTTAATAGTTATTTTGTGTTGCGGAAATGGGGAATTTCAGAATTGAGCTTGTCTAGTTTGGAAATATCTGAGCCTTTACATTCCTGAGCCCAGTCTTGCCTGAATTTCACCTTGGTTCATAATGGTTTGGTGCCAACCTCCTCTCTGCTCCACACTTTCACAAACTTAACGGATTATGATGGAATGGAGAATAGCAGTCAAGGCAGAAGACAAAGACTGCTCTTGTCCTATTTCTGTTTATGCGAAGTCTTAAAAGAACAGTACTAATAGTTCTAGGTGGCCATGAATTTTAAAACTACAGTGCTTAGAATTAAGTCTAGGCTTAATTATTCTAAGGCAGCACTTTGTACTAAGTGCTTCTGAGCATGCTCAGAACTGCCATTGCTGACTCTAGGAACTGTAGCTTTTATTCTTTAGTCTTGGAACAGTAGTTCTGACTCATTTATCAGGAAGCATGAAAATAATACTATTGATTTTAAGTAATGGTGGGTAAAATATAGAGAGCTGTAAAATTAGAGAAGTCATTTTTACTAGTGATCTTGGCTGCCTTTCCACACATAGACATGTGGCTGGAGGGTGGCGAAGTAGGGAAATTGACATATAAAAAGGCTGCCAATCATGGAGCAGTTTCAAAATTGCATCTTTGAAGAATTTTAGGGAAAATAATTCTCAAGAAACTCTCCCAGAAAAGGCTTAGAAAGACCCGGGAGATTTTTAATCTAATTTGGAAGATTTTATCTGCTGTCAATTTCACTATGCAATTAGGTTGTAGTAAACACTGTAAAGTTTTTGAATGCTATTTAAATTACTGGTAATCATTTGTACTAGTAAGCCTACAGTGATCTTGAGGTATCTCTTAGTCATAGCATCAATGTAGTAAACTGTGAAGGCCTAATAGATAGTCACTATTTTTCTTGTGTCATCCTCACCTTGCACACATGTAAATTATCTCTTCATTAGCAAATAATCTGTCCCCCGCTCTTCCCACTAAATTGGTTTTGCTGTTGAAAACAAAGTTTATATGTGGTGGATATTAACATAAATACATTACTACGATTATCCGTTAGTATATTCAGTACATTGTTGCTTAATATGCCTGGGCCTAAATCCTGGTTTATAGCAGTATTGTCTAATTTGATGTGCTTATCTATTGTGTAGATGTTAAGGAATATAAACAAATCTGCCTGAAGCAAATTTTGAGAATCCTTAAGCATTGTATTTTTCTTTCCTAATATCTCACACCCCATAAAATATGGACAAATGTGCTTATGACCCATCAGTATCATGGCCATAGAATCTGCAGATTTATATTTATCATGGCAGCCTTGTTCCTTTTCTTAGCCAGTAGCTAGACATTTTTCAAAAGCTCCTTGATTTGCTCCCAGATATCAAGAAAGAGGGATATAAATATAGAACTCTACCTGGAGCTACACTCTGTATCAAAGAGAAAAAAGTCAAGAGATGATACCGAAGTTCACTGGGCTGTGACCTGGAAATATGTTTCATGGTATTAGTGATTCTCACCTCAGTTGAGACGTTAGATTAAAGGCCCTCAAATTCTTCTCCAGTTTAGATTAAAATCCAAGATGCAGAATACTTTTTGGCATATTTCCCGGCAGAGGGGGAAACTGCTGCCAGATTTTTTCCCCAATGTTTTGCGGAAAGAACCTGGATCATTCCCAAAGTAATCTGATGTGAGATCTACCGTCTCTATTTCATGGTCCCTAGGCAATATTCTCTATAAGAAAACATCTTGGTTGTATTTTGTCACTTTTTTTTGAAAGGTTTCCCTTATATCTCTGTACTAAGTTGTCCTTGGGATATTCAGTTCTTTTCAGGATTTATTAAAAAACATTCAGTTGCTATGGTAGTATAGTCTAATTCCTGCCCACACGATGGAACATCTGTATTTTCGAACAAAAGAGTCAACCACTTAGTGGTTGCAGCAATGGACAGTTTAGCACAGGTTGTGGGATGTTGTGGGGAAAATGTGAGCACTCAGTCTTCTCCTTCATAATTTCATAGATAGATCCATAATATGTTTCCAACAGTAGATCTGTTGAAGAATCCAGTCCTTTTTGCATATTGGCTGATGTTTCCAGGCAAGTTCCAATCAGCAGCGGCATTATTTACTTGGGAAGGCAGTTCCTAGAAAAAGGCAGAAAGGGCAAGAGAAATGCAATTTTTTTATCTGTGCAGAACTGAAGCCTGCTTCACATAATGCTGGGCTCATGTTGAGCTTCCAGCCCACGCATCCAAGCAGCTTATCTCTTTCATAACATGTCCAATTTCCAGCTCATCATGTACTTAATGGAGATGTGCCTCACCATAAAATAAAGGCTCATTGTCTTCTACATCATCATGAGTTCAGAAAGTGTCTGAATCTGCCCTAAAAAGATTATCAATAGCCAATCAGTCTGCCATCTATTTGCATAGTGCCAACAATGCATTTAAATGTTTTGAGGCAATTATTTTTATGAACATTTGAATATAGAGTTCCTAATGCAATGGGGATTGCTTTTCTTATCCAAACAGAATATACTTCAAAAACTTCTTTTTAACAAACAAACATGGATTTTTTTCAAAGGTGGATTCAATTTCACTAAAAATGCCAGAAAAACACAAGATCATTTTAAAACATAAATTTCAGTTCATGTTTTCCTTCAGTGCACACCTTAATGAAAATGGTAAGAGGTAGGCAGAGTTAAACTTCTGCAATGAGAAAATATATTGAGTTTTTTTGGGTCCCTTCCCACTCCATTATTTTGAACTCTGAGGTCTTATTCACATGTGCAGATTATTAAGTAATACTCCGTTGAATGTGTGGGTGGACTCTGTTAAAATATATTGTTTATGGTGATGTCAGGTAAATAGTTCTGCATGATATTTGCCCTGTGACAGCCAATTCACACATAGAATCAGACATAGAATTGTAGAGTTGGAAGGGACACCAAGGGTCATGTAGTCCAACCTCCTGCCATGCAGGAATCTCAACTAAAGCATCCATGACAGATGGCCAACCTTCCAAGGGGGCTGTTGAAAAGCTCTTACCATAAGAAACCTCTTCCTGATGTTTAGTCAGAGTAGTCCTTCTTGTAACTTGAAGCCATTGGTTCGGGTCTTAGCATCTGGAGCAGGTGAAAGCAAGGTTGCTCGATCCTCCTTTATATATAGATGTGCCTCACCATAGAATAAAGGCTCATATATTTTAAGATGGCTGTCATATCTCCTCTCAGTGTACTCCTCTCCAGGCTAAACATATCCAACTCCCTCAACCATTCCTCATCAGGCTTGGTTTCCAGACCCTTGATCATCTTGGTTGCCCTCCTCTGCACATGTTCCAGCTTGTTGATATCCTATTTAAATTTTTGTGCCCAGAACTGGACACAGTATTCCGGGTGTGGTCTGACCAAGGCAAAATAGAGTGGTACTATTATTTCATTTGATCTGACCATTATACAGGGTGAGTCCTTTAAAAGAGGCCCCGTGCATACAGAATACACATGTTCCACGGGGCCTCTTTTAAAAGACTCACCCTGTACTTATGTAGATGCAGCCTAGAATAGCATTAGGTATGTTTTGTTTGTTTGTTTGCTACTGCATCTCACTGTTGCTAGGGTTGCCATACATCTGGGAAAACCCTGGCATGTCCTTTGGGGGGGGGGGCAACATGCCCATCAGGGTGGATTTTTACATTTTAAATGAAATGTCCATTTTTTGTGGGGGCGGGGCGGGTTGGGCTTGGGCGGGTTGAACTCAGGCTACTCTACACATAGCAGCCGCTGCCATCCCGAGCCAGGGAAAGAGTTGTGTGGGTGCTTTGCACGCAGTGACCACTGCTAACCCAAGCTGGGGAAAGAGGTATGCGGACATGGTGGTGACCCCATGCCTCTTTCCCCAGCTCAAGCTGTCCTCCTTTTTGCTCTTCAAAATATGGCAACCCTACTGTTGACTCAAGTTAAGCTTGTGGTCTACTCAGATCCCTAGATCCTTTTCACATGTACTACTGGCAAGCCAAGTGTCCCCCATCTTATATTTGTGTAGCTAGTTCTTCATGCCCAAGTGGAGAACCTTATATTTGTTGCTATTTAAAATCATTAGGGCCAAAGGCTTAATTGAAAAGGTGGATTACATGAAAGTGCTCTGGAAGGCAATTCCAAAGGACGGTCTTTTTGAGAAACTGGGAAATATAGCTGAAAGAGTATAGCTAAATGGCAAGCATTATTAGGATACAAGAGTAGAAAGATTGCTTGCTGTGGTGGTAGGGGGTGCTTGTTCTGGAAGGAAAGTGTGTCATGTGACAAGAGTGACAAGTGAGGTTAGGGATTGGGGCAGAAAAGTGCTAGATAAATGAGAAAAGACTAAGGTGAAATACTGGTAGAGCAGAGGGCATGAGTTTGCGTGCGTAGTTTGTGTTAGAAATGGCCAGAATGTGGATGAAGCTTTTTGCCATATGTAATATGGTCTGGATCTGACTTTTAAAGCAAACTTATCTGGTTCTTTTGAGATTTTGACAGCGTAACATAGCAAACATTAAGTTGCAATAACAACAATTTTAGTCCTTTATTAATGCCATATCTTTCCCAGATGTAAGCATAACATCCCTTCTTCTCCCAGATCACTGTAGGGAAAATAAAGTGGCTTCTTACAGTAAGGAAATTGGTCTTCACTGCTATATAGTGAAGTATAGCTACATTTTCAACATTAACTAGAATAAGTTCAGTCTCTGGTGAGACATGAGGTATTTTCTCCCCTACACATAGTCATATCACAAACTTCATTCATTCAAATCTGGAAGCTGCTTTGTAGTGTTTGGTTACAGGCTTAGCCTTTTACTTTTAGTGATTTAGATGTCAAAGTATTTTTAGATGCAATCCATAAGGCATTCATCATTGGGTAATTATAGCCTTGCTGATTGACAAGCGGTGTTGTGTTCAATGAAAGCCATGTTTCAGTGTACTGATCCTAGCTTTAGTCTTGAAGATTGACTGTTCAGTTCTAAATTCTCATGACGAAGAATAAGTTAAAAGGGTTTCATAGACTATGCTGTATCAGGCGGTATCTTTTAAAACATCTAAAGAGTTGTTTATTTCTAAACTTCAATGATTTCTGTTGCATCCTCCTGGCCTATATAATAGTTTAATTTAATCATTCTGACTCTGATCTTTAAGCAGTTTCAGCATCACAACCACCTACTCATTTCATTGACACATTTGGATTGAGCTTTCCGTTGTCTCTTGGTTTAAGGCTGATCATCCTTTAAAATGCCTTTCCTTTATATTACAGTAGTTATTTATCTTAATATTGAGCAAAGTCAACAAGATGTGCATAGGAATTCTAGAGTGACTTCTGCGTCTTTCACTCAGTCAAGGCACCAGGAGTCCCAGTCTGTCTGTTATTCTAGATCATGGGAAGGCAAACTAAGTCCCAGGGTCTGGATCCGGCCAAATCGCCTTCTAAATCCGGCCCACAAACGGTCTGCGTGTTTTTACATGAGTAGAGTGTGTCCTTTTATTTTAAAAGCATCTCTGGGTTATTTGTGGGGCATAGGAATTCATTCATTTGTTTCTCTCCATAATATAGTCCGGCTCCCACAAGGTCTGAGGGACAGTGGACCGGCCCCCTGCTGAAAAAGTTTGCTGGCCCCTGTTCTAGATCAGCCACCCCCAACCTGATTTTCTCCAGATGTTTGGCTCCCCAATTCTCATCAGCCTCAACCAGGATACCCAATTGTGAAGGATGTTGGGAGTTGTAGTCCATAAACATCACTTTGGTAAAGGCTTTTCTAGATAACACTGTTACAAGCCTCAGTATCTGATCTTCACATTCCCTCCTCCTTCCTATTTCCTGGGGTGTTTGGCAGAGACTAGCTGCCATTTCCCTTGCCTTAGCTTACACAGTCAATGGATTCACTTTTGGGGTTTATACGGATGGTATGCTTTTGTCTTTCCATGAGCACCAAAAGGAGCACACAAACAAGTGATGCAACCTTTATAGAAACTCTATATATGTTTTACAAAATATTCCTATCTAATGCAATATGTACAGTAATGCACTAAAAGCACTTGTTTATATATGGGGAACACATATTCTTACTAGCTAGAATTGAGAACCACGAAAACTATGTAGGATTTTAGATGACATGAGTCAGTGATGCTATATAAAGACATTTCCAACACACAGTTGGCAACTTTTGTAGCAATGTCATGGAACCTGCCTCAATTCTTCACCCATAAGGAGATGAATAATGTAGCTGGTGGAGGGATTCCCTTACAGGCAACCACAGCCAGGGGCAGAATATATGGTTATATAAGCTACTTCATGCAATGCTGCACCCATAATCTATCTATAATTGATTGATTGATCTTTAAACCCTCTTATTTACTCAGTTTCATATAGTGCATGAATGCATTTTAGTATAAAGTATCTACTAATGGAGTGCTGAAAAGCTTAGGCTGCAGTACTGTAACACTTAGTTGGGAGTATATCCCATTGGGATTTTCTGAGTAGGGTTTCACTATTAATTTGATATCGTTATAGCTGCCCTAGTAAATCTCCTTCCGCCCATCACCTCAATGAAAGTAAAATAGCAAGAATCTCATCGTTTAAAACTCATTTTCCTTCATGCTTTCCCCCCTTTTACATTTACATATATTGCTTGCATTGTGGTACTGTGACTGCTATAAGAATCACACCTACTGTTTAGATATATTACCTTTTTATCTGAAAAGTGCTATATCGTTAAAATGAAGGAAAATATCAAAATTAATTCTGCTTTCCTTACAAGCATTTCTCATTCTCATTTATTTGAAAGATTTATTTATTTATTTATTTATTTATGAAAGGTAAAGATCAGTTTAAAATAATTTCTACAATCAAATATAAAATGGGGAGTCTCTCTTTATTTTAACCCAGCAGCCACAGAACAGGAAGAAGAGGGAGACTGGGTACAAAAGGTCTAGCTGGGCCACAGCTAGAGATCAATCAAGCAGCTTATAGCAGCTGTATCACATCCATTCTGTCATGCTCATGATATTAGGTGTTGTCCTTGAAAGGCTGTTCCAGACCTCACAGCGTAGAGCAGGAGGGTTTGTTTATTGCATAAACATCTCAACAAAAAAAAAGTCAAAATGAGAGAAGCATAAGAAGAAGAGAGACACAGCTAATGATCAAATATTTAAACAAGCTCAATGAGTCTCTAGTGAAAAGTCCAAATGTCAGTTTGCCAACTGGTGCACCTTGAGGGGAACAGAATACATAAGGAATGATACAGCTATGAATAGATTAGTGCTGTGCCAAAAATGGTCTTCCAGTTTCTTGAAAGTTTTATTCCCCTGTGAACATGGGCATAGCTAGGATTTATCTTGGGGGGCAGAACTGAGTTATCTGCAACACAGTTGGTCAGTTAGGTATTTTTATTTATGCTCCCCTCGGCTATACCCATCCCTGTGAAAGAGCTTCCTTCCTTCCTTCCTTCCTTCCTTCCTTCCTTCCTTCCTTCCTTCCTTCCTTCCTTCCTTCCTTCCTTCCTCCCTCCCTCCCTCCCTCCCTCCCTCCCTCCCTCCCTCCCCCACCCCCCCATTCTCATGGCTTTATAATTTTGTTGGGTGGTCCTTTGTTTACTTTCACATTGCAAAGATGGTCTGTGTGTGCCCCAATGAAAATTTTATTCAGTTTCATTGACTACCTGCACTTCCTGATTGAGAATGCTCCATGTAGAGATTTAGAAAGGAACATAGGAAGCGGCCGTTGTATATTGAGTCAGACCATTGGTCCATCTAGCTCAGTATTGTCCCCTCTGATTGGCAATGGCGCTCCAAGGATTCCATCAGGGTTGTTGCCAGGCCCTACCAGGAGATGCCAGGGATTGAACCTGGGACCTTCTGCATGCAAGGCAGATGTTCTACCACTGCCCTTACCTCATTACATCATATTCTGGGCTTTGGTTGAAGCATAAGCACACAGGCAGGCTTTGGAGTGCAGGCTACTAGAGTTATGATTTATAGAATCAGGGAAACACCCTTGAAAGCCCCAGTCAGCAATCCGGCTGACTGCAGCTCTTTGAGCCACTTGAAGTTTCTGAGTCCTTTCCAAAGGCAGCCCCACATGAAGATGCTTACAGTAATCTAAACAAGAGTGTGTCACTGTGGCCAACCCATCTCATGGAACGGGTGCAGCTGGCGAACTAGTGTTAACTGTGCAAATGCAGTCCTGGCCACTGCAGAGATGTGGACACGCATCATAAAATCATAGAATTATAGAGTTGGGAGGTACCCCAGGGATTATCTATTCCAACCGCCTGTAATGCAGGAATCCAAACTGAAGCATGCATGACAGATAGCCACCCAAGCTCTGCTTATAAACCTCCAAAGAACCTCCCAGGGATTAGTCCAGAACCATGCTGTGTCTTCAGCAGTAGTCTTATCCCTCTTCCCAGTTCTGCCTTCCAGCTGACCAGGAGTGCCTGTCTTGTCTGGGTTAAGTTTCAATTAGTTCATCCTCATCCAGTCCATGACTGAGACAGCTTCCTTGTATTTAGGCAGAAGGGAGAAATAGAGCTGGATGTCATCAGCATGCTTGTGACACCAAACCCTGAAACTCCAAATAACCTCTCCCAGCGGTTTCATGTAAATATAAATAGCATAGGGGCAGAACAGAACTGTGAGGGACCCTGTAGACCAACAACCAAGGTGTCAAACAGGAGTCCCCCAGCACCATCTTCTGTGTTTGCCCTTCCAGGAAGGAACAAAGGCATTGTAAAATAGTGCCTCCAAGTCCTATCCAAGCAAGGTGGCCCAGAAGGATACAATGGTTGATGGTATCAAAAGCTGCTGAGAGGTCCAACAGGGGCACACACACCCATCCAGTTCCCAATGTAAGTCACCCACCAAGGTAACAAAAGCCATATCTGTCCTATCACCAGGACTGAAACCTAGTTAATCAGTCTCCTTCAGAAACTCCTGGAGCTAAGATACCACCAAACATTCCAGCACCTTGCTGAAAAATGGGAAAAAGTATTGGAGACTGGGTGATAATTATCCAATATGGTAGGATTCAGGGAGGGCTTTTTCAACAGAAATCTTACAACTGCTTCCTTTAGGCACATTGGAAGGAATAATTACGGTATGATTGTGCTTACCCAGAATTAGTGCCTGAACTATAAATTTTGCCAATGTTTTATGGCAGTGCTGATGGAGATGGTAGAAATGGGTGGAAAATGTGGGCTATACAATGTGAGCCATTGAATAGTGAGAGTCTTCTCCTGTTCTATAACACAGCATGAGCTAATGTCAGTAAATAATAATATTCAATGCTAAAGACAGCATTTCAAAGACAGATGGCACTCATATATATGCACCCCTTGAAAGGAAACCACTTATGATTTAATCAAGTTTCAGTGTTTTACTTTTTAAATGTAGGAAACATAAATTAAACACAGTCTGCATCTCATGCTTCATTTGTCAGCCCCGACAACACATATATAATACATTAAAGACCAAATAATTGTGTGCAGCATGCAATTAGAACGTGGAATTTAAAGATGTTTCAAGTAAGCCCAGAAAGTGTATGTCAAGGGACCAGGGTTTAGATTGAGTTGGAGTGTGAGCCAAACACAGGTTCCAGGGACGCAAGACCATATACTCCTAGTTGCAGTTCATGATCCTGTAAATAAAAGCAGGTCAAACCTAAGTTAAATTTCAGCTAGGTAGATTCAGATTAAGTTAAGTCAAGTAAAACAGGTGAAAATCAAAACGGCAAACAGTGCACCCTGCCAATTTAACTTAAGAAACTTGGTGGGGTATACTATCACCCCTGTGTCTGGCTGAAGCCAAAGCAAATGGCCGGTTGTGAAGGACGAAAGCGTCACACCTTCTCCCTGTCCCCGAGGAGCTGTGCCAGGCTTCAACCACAACTTCCCTAAAAGGTAAATGCTTTTTCCATCCAACTCAAATGATGCTTGTTCATTTGTACATTAACTGAAAGTGTATTTCTTTACTAAACACAGAAAGGGTTTAGGTGATTAGAATAACTGAAAGCAAACAGTTATTCTATACAGTACTTAGTCTGCCATGTGGGAACTGTATTTCTGCAATCAGCAGAAATTAGCCCACCTCATGTTTTCTCCTACATCTACTATGTTGCTTAGTGTACATTTCAGTGTAGAGTAGGGATGGTGGAGGGTTCTGGTTGCTGTCTGGTTTAAATAAATTGTCTAGACCACTGGCGGAGGACAGGGTGTGTGGTGGGTGCAGCTTGCCCTGGGTGTCATCCCTGGGGGGCGACATCGTCGCCTTGCCCCCCTGGGACATTCAGCGCTTGCTGTGGGCAGCAACCACCTGAAATGCTCACCACAGGCAGCATCCCTCCAGGAGCTCGCCGCAGGAGGCGCTCGGCATGGGCAGCTAGCCCCGCCCCCTGCATGCACAGCATGGGTGCCACTTGGGTGCCGTGGCAGCTAGCTCTGCCTCTGGTCTAGACTAAACCATACGATATAATTCTCACTATACTTACTTTCCCACCAATACAGCATTGTAAGTTCAGGGTGTCATTTATTATTATTTTTTACGTGAAAAATAAAAGTGAATGTTTTGACAGAGAATGAGTTTTAGTGATCAAAATGAAATGCACAGTTCAGGAAACTATGTATCAAATCTCTTTTAGCAATTTGCAACCCAGAATTGTGCTGCAAACTAAGGCTTACATCTGGTTCAAACTTGTTCTTTTGATATTTAAAATTGGCTCTGCTATTTTGGCCTCCTTCTCCATATTACTATACACAGAGTTCTTTTTCACTGTAATGCAAATCTTAAATCATAAAAGATTTGCGTTGAAGACAGATGCACTATGAATATGTCAGTGTGAATAGGTTGCCAGTTTCCTTTTATATTAAAACATCTTAATTTGACCAGATCAGTTGCTAATATGTCAGTCCTGCTACTCTGGGCTCAGTAGCCACTGTTTTCTTTGCTCCATATACTCTGGCTGGAAAACAAAGTGCTCCCCAGTGGGATGGGTGCCTGCAACAATCAGGAACCTGGCTGCAGGCCACTTTATTGCCCAGCCAGAGAACAAGGCATCAGTAGTATATAAAACAATGATGACTGCTTTGAGTTCTCTTTTTATGTTCAGCTATCAGTTATTTGGCCTGCAAATGAAAGGCCTGAATCATACATTTGCAGTGGAATAGCTGCACGAAGAAGGAAGTATTTGAGTGTAGTTCAACATGGAGCCCTGAATGATGGTGTAAATTGGCTCTCTGTATGGTTGTGGAAGTTTCAAGCATGCTATCAATATCCATATTTGCCCTGAGGAATATTGGAGTATCTGAAATCTGTTTTCTGTAGTTCATTCCTCCCCCCCCCCTTTTTGGGGGGAAAGTGTGAGTTATTTTGCGTCTCCTACTCTTGTAAGCCCTATCTTACCCACAAAGTATTTTCAGGAAGCTTAGCAAAGTAACATAATGACATATTTTTACCAGAGTTGTATTTTTCTTCTTCTTCAACCAGCTCAAATTATTATTATGACATTTAAATTGCTCTGGGCTGGAACTTGGCAGATGTAGTTGTGAGTCCAGGACCAATTTACTTTTCCAATTTTTACACAAATTGGTTTGGATGTTTTTGTTAAACCAAGCACAGAGTCTTTTGCATGTGTTTGTTTTAGCCTCAGTGTGGTATCAGGTTATTAAAACTGCTCTTCAAAATGAAGCAATGATATATTGTGTATCACCAGTAGCTCTGATTCAGAAATAAATAAAAATAGCTTGACAGAGATCCTTGTCATCCCCCCTCAATACTGTTTCGTTGTTATCATTCTAGACTATGCAAGTTATTTGCTGTGATGGAAATAACAGTAAGAAATTTATTATGCTACAAAATATCCATCAAAGTTGTGAATGAAAAGAGGAACTTTACAACTGAGACTTGCAGTTTTTCAAAGCAACTAGTTTAATTCTTGCTGTCTCATCCAAATGTTTTTAAAATGTATGATTACTTTAGATAAACGGTCTGCAACGAGTGTGGTCTACGTAATACACAGTCTTAGGTATAGTTATGAAGGCTCAAATCAAAACCCTTGCTCATCCAGGAAGTTCACTGATTGTTCATGGACAAGTCACTTGTCTTTACCCTACATGTTATAGGACTTATCACAAAAGATGAGATGTAGTACAGTCGTACCTTGGTTTTCAAACAGCTTAGTTCCTGAATGTTTTGGTGTCCAAACGCCGCAAACCCAGAAGTGAGTGTTCTGGTTTTCGAATGATTTTTGGAAGCTGAATGTCCAACGGGGCTTCCATGGCTTCTGATTGGCTGCAGGAGCTTACTGCAGGCTGCCAGGCCCCCACTACACAACAACGCCCAAATCATACAATACCCAACAAAATAAATGACAACCCCAAAAATAAAATTAAACAATAATAACTTCTGCTTCTCATGTTCTTATTTCAAAAATGTTTAATCTAATTATATAAAAATGTTCACGATGCGTGCGCAGGGGCCAATGTATGGAGATACAGGGGGGAGGGGACAACACTCCCTGGGGAGAACAGAGGGAAGGGGAGCCTACACAGGGATGAGCCAGGGGGTTGGAGGGAGGAGGGGCGGGATATGTTATGGATCGGGACAGGGTGGGGGGAATCACAGGGATGACCCACAGCAATGCGTGGCCAGGCAAGCTAGTTTTAAATAAAAGCACACATTCTACTTGTGTAAAAACATGCTGATTTCCGGAGCGTCTGTGGTTTTAGAAGGCGATTGGGCCGGATCTGGCCCCCAGGACTTACCGGTAGTTTGCCTACCCATGGTCTCCAGGCCCACAGCAGCCAATGTATATCTCCAGCGGTTTGACTCCCCCCTCCCCAGTGGCACACTCTTCAATTGTGTCTCAAGATAGACAGATACCAGCAAATCCCTATCAACAAATAAGTAACAGATCTGCTGTTCAAAAAAGAAACTGCCTGAAGAATCTCTTTCAAGAACCTATTCCCAGAAGAAGTAAACTGTACAGGGAAGAATAGAATACATATTGAACACTATCTTTCACCTCTTCCTGCATAAAGACATTACTGGTATTTCAGTGTATCTTGTCTCTCAATACATTGTAGGCATGTTCTGGAATACCAAAGTAGTTAATGGTTTTCTCATCACATCAAAATTTTAAAAAGTTAAGTGGAAGACTATAATCAGAATTAATAAAATGGTGAATCTTGCATAGTTTTAAGATAACTTCTAGTTAACCAAAGATTTACTCTTTAACTTTTATTTCTAATGCACTGTTCTGCATCTAAAAGCCAATTTCTACTGGAGATTTGCTCCAAATCACATTTTGTGAGGCTATTTATACCTGGGTGTAATTTTAGCTCATACAAAAGCAAGACAATAAGAATTCTGGAGAATATTTAAGAAAACTCCGTTGAAGAAATGCTGAATAAGTTGAAGAAAACTTCATGCTGAAGAAAATTACGTCATGGCAAAAGAAGGCACATGGCAAAAAAGTGTGTAGTTTCATTTGCTGATTTCAGTTTAAATTGATTAAGGAGATCAGCAGATACTGTACACATACCAGTGTGGAGACTGCAGAACATGCAAATGCCTCTCTCAGTTTACATGACCTCTGACCTAATTAAGGCAGCCTGCATTTAGCAGTATCACAATTGACTTACATTAACTGGGAGTGCTGGGCAGCCAGCTTTCAGTGTTGGAGCTCTTATAGTTGCAGAGGATGGGCGTACTCACTCATCAACAGCTTTCAGGAAGGACTATTCCAAGAGAAAATGCTTTGAAATTATTGTGCCTATCCCTTAGCAAAGATTAACTGTTGGACCATCTGAAGTTTGGTGGACTTTGTCTGGTAAGATATTAACATCACCTGCATATTGAGACTGTGGAACATATAATTTGAGGCCTGTGTATTTAAGCTTGATGGTACGCAACTTGGTGTGATACTACTGCATTGTGCTTTCCTGCAGTGGTTACAGTTGCTTCTTAAAAGACTGAAATGTAATTGTGAATATTCTATCCGATGCAAGCACTTATCTTTGTTGTTATAATTATGAGGAGCATGTAGGAGATGAAGAATAAATGATGTGAGGAAAAATGAAGATAACAAGTGTAAGTGGGAGGGATTATAGAGAACCCTCCCCCCTCATCAGAAGCAGCCCGTCTCCCAGCAGTCATGAGAGCGAGGGGTCTGAAGGGGGGAGTCAGGAAACGGAGAGGGAGTGACAGGGCTCTGGCAACATCAAAGAGCCCCTGCTCCATAGGCAGGAAGAGAGGGAGGTGGAAAAAGTGGACAGGAATAGGTCAGACAGAAGACCCGTCCCCCCCACCCCTGACGCCGGAATTGAGGAGGAGGAGGAAAGGGAGGCGCTTCTCAGTTCCGAGGCTTTTATGCTGGTCACGAACGCGGAGGGGGGTAGTGCAGGAATCTGACTCGAGCAGGTAGACATGGAATCAGCAGTTTGTTACACTGTAAATAATGTGCACCAATAAAAACGTCTGAAAGACAAGCATGTGGAAGGTCGTTACTCAAGAGTAGTCACAACACACCCTGATAACAAGCTAACTGGTTTTAAGAGTAAACAGCATTGGTAGATAGAAAACAATATAGTGATTGATTGCATAAAGTGCAATGAGATCATTTCACCCACCCACTGCATTACAAATCAGGTTTGCACACTGCTGCTCACAGCAGAGAGGAATTGAGGATGTTTTCTGGGCCTGCAACCCACCCAAGTCCAAATCATGAAGCTGTCATCTGTGCATGCGCAATGGCTGTCTCAAATGTACATATCTCAGCGTGACTGCAAAGTGAATGTGACTTGCGTTTTTGAATCCAGTGGAAGATTGTTTGAGGGAAAACGCATCAAACAGCAGTATTTCTCAAGAAACTACAGGATAAATATGGATTCTGGCTATTGTGCTATGGCTTGTTATTTGGTGTTCTTACAACAAATAAACAAACAAATAAACAGTAGTAGAATTTTGGATTGTTGAAAATGGAATTTATTCAAGAAAAAAAAGATTATTCCTTTAAGATTTATAAATATATGCTGTTTTATATTTTAAAAGTTTCCCTGAAAAATTCTTTTACTGCCTTTCCACAGCAGTGTACCTGTGCTCTAGTTTAGTATAAAATGAAATAAAACAGCAGCCATAGCATGTGCAAGTCGATATATGCAAAAGTCACCTTACACATTTCACCTCAAATCCTATCTCCAGATATTTGTTATGCTAGCTCTCAGTGGAGGGCTTTGCTCACATTGGCTGAAAATGGAAAAATCTTCATCCAATCTGGTTATAATAGAGACAATAGTAAATAAGCATATTTATATACCTGGCATTCAAATTACTTCAAAAGAATGGAGAGGATTTTTTTTCCATTTTAAAAGGATGGTTGAGTCTCCCTTTCCTCTTCAAATGCAGTTTCAGTTATTTCTGCCTGTAATAATCCAACAAGCACAATAATTGACCTAGGCAATTCAAGAATTATTAAACATATGGTGTAGCAATGTGTTATGCTTCTATGATTTCATACCTATACTGTATACACACACACACACACACACACACACACACACACACACACACATATGTATATGTATTGTCAGACTCAAGTGTTTGTGCTTGGCAATAAGCTTGACATTACAGTACAAGTGTTTCCAATGCCAGAAGTTTAGATTTATGACTACTTTTATGGTCACTTTTATTTATTCATGTAATGATTTTTGGCATATAGGATTTGTGAACACTCCATTTTTGAAGGCATGTATTTGCTTGCCCCTTAGTTTCACAAATCATAAGGAAAGGTTGTGATTTGTGTTTCAAAGAGAAGGTTAAGACCCTAAATCAAAGGTCTTGAGAAAACCTGAAATCTCAGGCGAGCAGAGGAATTTTAAAAAACAGTAAGCAGCACCATGAACATTCTCTTAGAATTATTTCCCTTCACTTGATTAACAGTCTAAATATGTATATCAGTTGCTATAATGCCACTTGTGAATATTCTTTGTGGGCTTAGATCAGGCATCCCCAAACTGCGGCCCTCCAGATGTTTTGGCCTACAACTCCCATGATCCCTAGCTAACAGGACCAGTGGTCGGGGAAGATGGGAATTGTAGTCTAAAACATCTGGAGGGCTGAAGTTTGGGGGTGCCTGGCTTAGATTAAGGCCAAAATCGCATTCTATACTGTTGGAATTTTTGGTTCAGGAAAAGAACTTTAGGTTGTTTCAAGATGCATGAGTGTTTTTATAAAGAACTTATGAAGCAGTCTTCCTCATGTATCTGGAAGATGCATACATGTGTGCAGTCACCACATATAAATGGGTATTTTCTGAGTTAGAAGAAAATTGTAAATTTTCGGCCTTCTGTTTTGAAAATTTTGATGTCAAATATTAACCAGATAGTTAGGCTGTCCACTGTCAAATGATAATGCTATCATATTTCAGATCTGAAGCCTACCCAAAACAACAATCAATATAGGCCAACATTTACAAGGCATTCACATTTTGAAATAAAATATGGCCTTGGAAATGTGAATTTAAATTTATCAAAAATTTTGAATGACAAACTTGCTTCAGCTCTAGTATCTAAATAAATTGCAGATTTTTATATGATTTGCTGAGTTCAAAGATCAATCAAGAAACTCAGTGCATAGCATACAGAATGTATAAGAAACCAAATCACAGGGGTTAGCTCTATATGCCAAGTTTACTTTTGCCCTCTGGACCAGTGCCAGGTTTCAGGTGGGCCTTAAGAGAGTGCTTGATTATGATTTTCTCCCCTTTTCCTCACACTAACTTCCCCTTCTGTTTTTTGCCTCTTTCCTTTTCCCACTTTCCCCACTTTTAAAAGGCTTTCTGTTGTGGCTAAAAGTTTTTGAAAAGAAAAAATGGTAAAGGTAGTCACCTGAAACCTGCCACCTCTCCCAGTGGGCATGGTCCCTTTGTTACACTTACAAGGCTGAGGGGTAGGCAGTGGCAGGAACAGATGGCAAGAACCAACATTGGGGAGTCAAAGGACCAGTAGGGGACCTCCCAGTGCCGTGAGAGTGAAGTTCAAACTTCAGACAAGCAGTATAGCTTCAGACCATGCCTCTGGGCCTTAGCATAGCTTCATTGAGTTATACCACATCAAGGGCAGAGTGCAGATGCACTGTGGGTGAGTGGCTGTAATTCCTTGGTCCCACACTTTTATGCTTAGTGCCAGGCCATAAGCATTTTAAGAATTGATAAAGTGTCATTGGCATTAGGGCCGTCTTAAGCACATCCAGCGCCGTGGCACAAAGGTCCCTCTGGCGCCCCCTCCCTTTCCCAAAATTTAGCCTGGGGCGGAGGGCGCCATTGGGGCTCCCTGACTACAGCCCGCTGCCGCCGCTCTCACTGCTGCCCAGCAGCCCGAGGAGCAGGAGGCGGTTACCACGCCACCACCTGTGCCCCGGGAGTGGTGGTGGTGGGGCAGTGGGCACCGGTGACCTGGAGGAGGCCCCTCGGGAGCCGCTCCCGCCGCACCATCAGGTGACAGCGGCTCGGCGAGCAGGGGATTCCTGCGGCTGAGGGAGAGGAGGAGGAGGCGGAGCCATAGCAGGGGCCAGCAAACTTTTTCAGGAGGGGGCTGGTCCACTGTCCCTCAGACCTTGTGGGGGGCTGGACCCATCCCCTCCCAAAAGCACCCCCCTCCTGAAAGGCCACTCACGCCGACACCAACGCCTCATTTTCAGCAGCGTCGGCGCCCTCTGTCTCAGTGGGGCGCAGAGCCCATGCTGCTGGCCTGGGTGGCGGAGGCAGTTTCCATGCCGCTGCTGCTTCCTTCTTGCTCTCGGCTGCTTCCTCCCGCTCGGCCACCTCAGAGGGAAGGAAGGGGCGGCGTCCAGAGGCATCTGCGGCTTCTGATTCAGAAGGCATGCCAGCATCACCGCCTGCCCAGAGGCATCCACGGCTTTTGGTTGGCTGTAGGAGCTTCCTGCAGCCGATCAGAAGTCGTGCTGCATCGCAGAAGTCAGTCTCCGCACGGCGAGGCCTCCACGCCGCACCTATTTAGCACGGGGACTGACCGAGTGGGCGGCAGGGCTTAGTGGCTCGTTGCGACTTGCAAATGCTGGGGCAACCCCGAGAGGCTGGCGCCCTCATGCAACAAGCCACTAGCCCGTATGGGAAGGACGCCTCTGGACAGAAATCAGCTGTCTGGTGGGTGCAGCAGCGCCCCTGGCGCCCTGCGCCACCCAGCCCAAGCCTAGAGACGGCCCTGATTGGCATAAGCCGATTCCCCAGAGAATTTGGGCTCTTACCGTTTCTCCAAGGGTGTGGTGTGCTAACATCGGGCCTGACTGCTTCCTCTTTGTGAAATTCAGAGCTAAAATTAGTGATCCCTTTTTGTTCAGATCAGCTCCAAATTATGGAGGTCAAGTTGCATATGATGAGATACTCCAAATCCTTGATGAACTAGAACAGAAGAAAGTCGCTCAGTGTCTGGCAGCAGCTATTTGTCTTGCTCCTCAAGTCGATGGACCTGCAGATCAGCAATATAAACAATCTGTTGTGTTGGGTACATCCTGAAAGATAGACCAGCTGAGATGCAATGGATTAGTTTTTAGCTTGAAAAACAGGAGTTTGTTGGAAGCTGTGGTAAAAGCATGTCAGTCTACTTGTATCTTCTCTGAATTACTAGTTGGAATCCCAAAAGATAATGAAGCTGTCAATACATAGGCCAAAGGGCTGGATTCTAGAAACTCTTGACAACCAGTTCATTCTTGAATTAATGGTGGTATCATGCTGTTGTCACCATTTAGATCTTGCAGTGCACTTGACCCTTGAAACAGTGCCTGAACTTATTGGCCTGGAAATGTACTTTCGAACAGCTCCTTCCAAACTTAAATTGTTGCACCAGCTTTCCCCATATTTTCCTCTAAAGTTCATTCTGCAAAGCTTGTCAGAAATCATTGCTGCCATCTATGTAACTTACCGGGTTTAATATATAACTGGGAACAGCTGTCTTGATTCAGAAGAGTGCAATGAAAAATATTTTGCTGTTGCAATGCTGGGGACATGGACCTCAGTCACAGCAAGTCACATTTAATAAATCATCCAACAATAAGCACAGTCATACCCAAAGTCCTGCAAAAGGTGTTTAAGATGACTAAATTTTATTTAGTGGACTACAATAGATCCTAATGTCCTTCAGTGTCATTGGCAGCAACCATGTGCCACTTCTGAGGAAGAGAAATCCCCTAACAAGTGGTAATGTAACTGACACACAGTATGAATTTGTCTCTTGACATTGTTGATGGTTGCCCTGGGCTCTTTTTGGAGGAAAGGCAAGGTAGAAATTTAATAAATAATGATAATAAACACCTTATTGCCTCCACTATCCTTGATAACAAGAGTAAGAGAACATTTGGTTGTCAGGAATTGGTTATTAATACGCTGTTCAACTCAGTGGGCCAGATTCAGCTAACCTGTTCCACTAATGGAAGCCAGCGCAGAGGCTCCCCCTTTCTACTCCTGTGCACACCCCTCCCAAGAACAGCATGCAGGAAGACGAGAGGGGAGATCATTCTATTTGGCAAGCAGAAATCCTTGTGCAGATAGAACAATCTCCATGGTGCTATGTTGAATTCCACACAATATTGTGAACAGATGTGTGCTGCTTGAAAATTCTCAACTCTTTTTGCTGAATATTGTTTCTACAGACCTCTTCTGGATGTACGGAGTGCAGTTGAAAATTGCATCCCTCCATATATTAATCTCTTGTCAATAGAAAGCACAAAGGAATTACTGATGGATTGTAGAGCAGACCACAGGTGTGCTTGTGTAGTGCTAGCCCTACTGTTAGAGTGAAAGGGCAGGGAGGTACTTGAGGATGCAGCTGTATGTCCCATGCTGTCTTGTTGCCTGTTGGCATAGATGGCATCTGAATATAGAACTGGGGGGTGGACACCTTGTCTATCTGTTAGTTTTACTGGTAGAACTGCTGTAGTGATGTTCTTACTGTTGTAGGATTTGTGTCTAACCAACTGCTGGTTTCAACTACTGCCATTAGGTCCACCGTTAATTTACTGCTATTTAAGGCATCCTTTGGGATGCCTTAAAATAAATGATGCAGACAATTTGGCAGCAACATAGTACAGATAGTTCTATCATAGAACTAGACAGAATTTCCTTCTCAGAGGAAGAATCATCTTATTTAATATATAGGAGTTTGGAATAACCATTAGCTTTCTTTTTGAGAAAATTAATTTGAGATAATTATGAAAGTGGTGCAATGAGTTACTTCACTGTTGAAGTCAATGCAGACATAAATTATTGTTGTTTACAAAGTTAGGTGTGAACATGATTGAGTTGCATTGCAGAACTCAAAAATCCCTGTGCCGTTATCAGCAGCTATATGATGGATCTTTAGCCCTATCATCGATTTGAAGGGGACAAAAACCATCTGCTAGAAGATAGCCTCTAGTGAAGCAGCCTTACTTTTACAGATATCTCAGATGTAGAGAGAGAAAATGCAGCAGATCAGAAAACCTTTCTTTAATGCCACCTCTGAAAATAAATTCTCTGTCTCTTGTGTTTAGCTTATGTGCCTCTTGTGAAGACTTTAGATTTTTTTTATTGTGCAGGTTTGCTCTGTACCTTGCTGAGGTCAATAGGAGAGGTTGATAACAGCAGGCTTTGAAACCAATTCCCCTTTTTTATGCTCACTTTGAGCTCAGGTTATGGAGGATTGACAGGCACTTACTTATCTAGACTCAGGATGCTTATATTCTCCCCATCAGATTTTGACATTCCAAATTATCTGATCTTGTTTACAGTGCAGCATTGATGAATTAACATCTTTTATTTTGTAGTTCCAGACTTTGTTCACACGACTGTTCGTGCGCATGCTTCCTTGCTTTCAGCTCTCTTCCCCCCGCCCCCCGTCCTTTATAGGGAATGATTCAATATGCATATTCACATGTGCACAGAGAAAGGCACAGGTGTGCCTTATTATTGATCTTTATAAACCATTCTGGCTGAAGAACAGGGTAAAATACTTGAAATAAATACATAGATCATGGCACCCAAAGGAATTCTGTTGCTATCAGAGATTGTCCATGCCACTTGAGATACAGTGAGCGATGACTGAGGGGGATGCCTTTCTCAATTGTTTCAACTCTTCCTCAGAGTGCTGACCCCAGGGAGGTTCTCTTCCTGTCCTTGTAGCAGCAACTAAACTAATACATACAGGGCTGGCCCTATCATTAGGCAGAATGAGGCAGCGGAAGGGCAGAATATAGTTTTAGGCATTTAGTTGGCCACTGTATGAACAGAATACTGAATTATTCTTATTTTCTTGTTGTTACTGCAAGGAAGTGAGAGAGCTGCTTGTAGGATTTTTCTGCCTCAGGTGCCAAAATAGTTTGGCTAGCCTTGGATCCTGTGCCTCTTCACTTCATGGGGGAGAAGCTGCATTTGCTGCTTTGCCTCAGGAAGCAAAATGTCTTAGGTGAGACCTGGCTGTGTAGTATTAGTTCTGTCTCTAGTCCTTTTAAACAGTTGTCGTATACTAACAGGTGGACTACATTGAGTCTTGGCTTATAGCTATGGCTGCTAATGTTTGAAAATCCAAAATATAAAAGTTTTTTTCTGTGACTAGTCGATACAAAAATCTAAGTTGTTAGAGCATGAGACTGTAATTTAGATTCACTATAGCTCCTTTATGCTATGAAGCACAGATGTTTGCCCAGGACAATAGGAACAGTGTCTGAAAAAGATGTTTTTCTGTTGTTGACTATTCTGATTATCTGCAGGGAACATGGCTACAAGGATATAAGAAGTCAATTCTTCCTCATGTCTTGATTTTAATTTGTTTTTGCCTGTTTTTTGTTTGCTTGCTTGTTTGGAAAGAGGGCGTTTTTATTGGGTGCATGATATTACTTTGGTGGAAAGTAGTTATGTATCTGAAACATTAATCAAATTTCTTGCATCATGTGCTGTTGATAAACAAGATAGATCATCCCTGTGACATGTGTTGGTGGTGAAAGTGGGATGAAGAAAATCAATTACATGCTTCAATTTTTTAAAAGAAAATGTTCTGTATCATGTGCTAAAACACATGCCTTCTTCCTCCTTTCCCCTAAGAGTAGATTTCTTTCATTGCAATTTAATAAATATTGTTTCTTCTAAATGCTTTTAAATTGGTCATAATGTTAAACTGTTGCAATGGTGTATTTTAAAATGTTCCAAGTAGATCTGAAATCTCAAGCTGTGTATAGTGCAGCATACAAGAAAACTCTTAAATTTTTTATTGCCTGGTGGTGTTACTATCTTTGGGTATTTTCTGAACAATGTAACTTCTTATGTAGGGAAGCTGTGACACCCTGTGGTGTTATAGTGCCTTATGCAGATGCTTCTCTTTACAAGATTGGGACCTAACTTCAAGGTCTAAGAGCAAGATTGCCTTGTCTTGTCTGACAACTATGAAGTATGGAGCAGTTATTATTGGGAGCACTGTAAAGTGTTATCATCAGCCAAGGATAAAGTGTGTGATTATTTTTGACTTTGCCACCAGAGTTTAATCATACTGCCTTGAATGTTGTAAGAACTGATCACAACAATTACAAGCAATTTCAGCCATGTTATGAAGCTGTAGAGATTATTTCAAAAGGGACTGCCTCGCATGAGTTTGAACGCCACAGTTTCTGAATGGTGTTGAAATGAATTCAATACATACTTCAAAAAAAAAAATCACTTGAGATACAGCTGTTCCAAAATGTCTGTGTACCAAAAAAAAAAAAGAGAAGATTGAGAAGTAGCTATTTGAATTTTCAGGAATCTAGTATTCAAAAACTTTCTCAAAGCACTATTCAATACTTAGTTGGCACATAAACCACATAAACACCATTGGTGTGTTGTGTGTGTGTGTGTGTGTGTGTGTGTGTGTAGATAAAACATCCTTTTGAACTATTTACAAGAGATGAAAGACCATTAAAGTGGTAATGTACAATTCAGATGTGAATGACTTTTTGTGATGAAACCCTGGCCCTTTTATCATCTCTTCTTTTACTATTTATATCAAAGACAATTAATTTGTGCAAAGAGAATGCTCTTCTGATTGATGTTATTTAGCTTTCAGCCACAATAGCATTTGCTTCATCGTAGCTGGAGATTTCTTGGGAAATATTAATATCTATTGGGCTATCTCTTTTGTTGTGGTAGCAGCTTTAAAACTATGTGCCACTGACTATCAGTGCCATGTTAAGTGGGTGATAATACCATGCTTCTACAGGCAATCATGATGTAGGCAAGTGAAGATCATGGTAATAATCAGTTTATTATGGCTCCAGAGGCCACAGGTTGTCACATAATAAGCTGGCTAGTGTATGGTTTACACTGAAGAAGTGGCTTTTGACCGTTACCATAGATGGTATGTGACTTGAGTATGGTCCACACACTACTTCCTTCACAGCATAGGAAATTTGACCGAATCGTTTTATATGTGAACTAGTTCTTAGTACATTAACTTCTAAATTGTTTAGTATCCTTTATTGTATCTCTAAATTCAAAATCAACTTTAAACGTTAACACATTTATTATGGCATAAATATTTGTGGAGTACAATTAGCTTCATCAGATGTATGAAATGTTATCCTGAGGTGTAAGTATGATTTGGAAGTGGTTGTAAAATGTGAGGAAAGAAGAAAATGAAAGGCCCCTACACTGCCTATTGTGAGTAGAAGGAGTTTGGAAGGATAAATCTTGTGGAGCTTCTCTTGGATGAGAGGGAGGCCAGGCTGCTTATCATATAACCTTCAGTGGCCAATGGGAAACTTTCTCTCATACGGTAGAAGAAAACTCCACCCTCCCTCTCCTTGTCAATTAACATCTGATGCACTACTTGACTTTTTTTTCAGCCAGGAATTATTTTTCTGTCTTCCAGAATTCAGCCCACAGGTGCTTCATTCCCTACCACAGACCCTTTTGTTCTGTCAGTGAAATTGCAAACATTTATTCTCAAGTGTCTTGTGTGCAGTCTTCATTCTGGGGTGTAGGGGCAATGCAGAAAAGAACAGATCAGGATAATTATGCACTTCACATTGGTTACTCACAAACTGGTTCTTGATGGCACAGACAATGTGGCATTGGTAAACTATTTAACACACATAATGTGTTAAAAAGTCCTTTGTGTGGGGATTAGTCAACAAGTGATACCTCTGAGATTCTTGATGGGTTGTGATCCATCATTTTCACACTACAGTCTCCATTTGAAGTTTTTTTTGGGGGGGTTGCTCTAGAGTGCTTATTTTAAAGTCATTTACAGAGTATTCTGGAGGGTGAAAATGTTTTCCCTCTTTGATTGAGAAATATTGCCATATCAGACATAAGATATGGGGTTATATCCAATGTAGCACTGAGTAATGTGTTCCATGAGCACAGGGATATTTGCTTGCACATTGGAACTCCTCTCAACCCCTGTACATCCTCTAAATCTGTTCTGGAGGAGGGTGTGGGGCATGTATTGGGGAAGAAGGTGGGGAGTTCCATTGTGCAAGCAGGAATCATTGCACTGATGGAACACACAAGTTGGATGCTCCCATTTGTTTCCACTTACTGTATATTCCTGCGTATAAGACTACTTTTTAACCCAGGGAAATCTTCTCAAAAGTTGGGGGTCGTCTTATACACCGGGTCGTATTTCTTATACGGTGAGTATATCCCAAACTCTATATTTTAACTGGAAAAGTTGGGGGTCGTCTTATACACCGTCGTCTTATATGCCGGAATATACGGTATTATTTTGTGTAGAGATGGACCTATTTATCCCATATGAGTGCAGAATTCCACTGCTGGCAGATTACAGCATATATGATATTGGAATATGAGCAAGTGAATGATTCCTTGGTGTCGTGGATTACATGATTAGGTCTGTAATAGTGTTGCCAAATACTATATGGACAGAGTTGGCATCTGGATCTATTCCCTGTGTCTGCTTCTCTATTGTATGACCTGTTGTTGCTGACATGGCTTTGGATTCCACGTTGTATTTATTGTAATTTAAGTGAAGTACTCCAGAATGATTTCATTTTAATTTAAAACCACTGCAATGAGGCTTGTCAACAAAAATATTTATTTGATGAGTGATCTGGGTCTCTTGAAGTCTGTAGAAAGATGGCCTTTGTCACTAATAGCATTAGTAATTGCAGGCATGGGACTTGCCTCTAATCTGTCTTATTGCAATTCCTTACTAGCCACAAAACAGAAACAGCTGATGTCGGTATATTCAGTTTTCAGGTCAGAGGTCTGTTACTCTCACTCTTTCCTCTTTCTTTTGCTTTGCTTTTCAGCCTTGTTCCTTATGCTGCCCATTTTCCAATTTTTGGAAACCCCAGAGATACATCATATGAATTGTCTTCCTCCTATGTACCAAATCAATGCCAAATCAGGTTCTGAACTAAATCTTGTGATCGGTGCACATTACTAATATGAAGATGTTACAATATTGAGTTTTGTTTCTGATTCATTGCCTAACGTTCCTTGACATGGATTTTGACTTTTTCACAACTACAATACATTGGGTTGATGTTTTTACTGAGATATCCACGACTACCGCAAGAGGGTTTTAGAGTTTTAGAAGAAAGCCAACCTGTTTCTCTTTCTACAACTCTACTAATAGTAGCTATTTTGTATATATATATATATATATATATATATATATATATATATGTGTGTGTGTGTGTGTGTGTGTGTGTGTGTGTGTGTGTGTGTGTGTAATCTCTGTAACAAGTTGAAATTTGTGAGCAACGTACAAAAGTTGAGTTAAGTCGTCTTGTTCAAAGGGTTGCATTCATTTGATGGTATCATTTTCAAATCCAAAGACATTCACTGGCAGAATGATATTACATCCTGCAGTGACAGCACTAAATGTTATAATTTCTTCCATATTTGTTTTGTCTGTTCCTTGCAGTATGCTAACACTTCTCAATCTGTTTACCATATTCTAAGGGAGAATGAATATGATACGTATCTAAACATGGTCGAGGCACGGGTGATAAATATATTCATTGCAAAATAAACAGAAACATATCAAATTACATCTGTTTAATATTTCATTTTATATATTTATTTACAGGTAATGGACCTTTGTTCAACATTTGCATTATACATTCGACAGTATTAATTTTCTGTATAATATATAATCAAGTGGTTAGAAAAACTGTGGGTATTATGAGTTTCCAAGATGTAAGAGGTGGATTCACTGAGTGAGATCTTAACCCTGAAATACCTCAGACACTTAGATGGTGGTCTTAAGCACATTTTTCCCAAAAATTGAATCTCTAGAACTGCTGGAATGAGTAAGGTTGGAATAGGTCAGGCATCCCCAAACTGCGGCCCTCCAGATGTTTTGGCCTACAACTCCCATGATCCCTAGCTAACAGGACCAGTGGTTGGGGAAGATGGGAATTGTAGTCCAAAACATCTGGAGGGCCAAAGTTTGGGGATGCCTGGAATAGGTGGACCTTGGGGCTCAACTGGCCTAATTTCCTCATCCTAGCTAATTCGAAGATGCACTAATGTAAGTCTGTCACCCCAGCTCAGCTGGGGCTCAAGTGGCATAACATAACTCCCCCAAAATGGGTGTTCCAGGGGCATGGCAGGAGTGAGGCAAGGGGACATGATTAATTCAGATTCCTTTCAGCTTGGTCACATGACCTTGTAATCAAGCAGAATCAACACTGGCAAAAGAGCGGTGCAAATCAAATTATTTTAAAGACTTGTTTTCCCTCTGCTAGGTTTGAGCTATCTTAGACTGCAGTAGCCCTGTTCCTGAATGAAGTTTGGATGAATGAAGTTTGAATGAATGAATGAATGAAATGGTATTTACCCCTGTTTAAATTCAACCCATGTAAATTATACTGGATTATTTTTAGGAGTACGACAAGGTTGTATATTGTCTCCCTGCTTATTTAACTTATATGCAGAATTCATCATGCGAAAGGCTGGACTAGATGAATCCCAAGCAGGAATTAAGATTGCCGGAAGAAATATCAACAACCTCAGATATGCAGATGACACAACCTTGATGGCAGAAAGCGAGGAGGAATTAAAGAACCTTTTAATGAGGGTGAAAGAGAAGAGCGCAAAATATGGTCTGAAGCTCAACATCAAAAAAACCAAGATCATGGCCACTGGTCCCATCACCTCCTGGCAAATAGAAGGGGAAGAAATGGAGGCAGTGAGAGATTTTACTTTCTTGGGCTCCTTGATCACTGCAGATGGTGACAGCAGTCACAAAATTAAAAGACGCCTGCTTCTTGGGAGAAAAGCAATGACAAACCTAGACAGCATCTTAAAAAGCAGAGACATCACCTTGCCGACAAAGGTCCGTATAGTTAAAGCTATGGTTTTCCCAGTAGTGATGTATGGAAGTGAGAGCTGGACCATAAAGAAGGCTGATCGCCGAAGAATTGATGCTTTTGAATTATGGTGCTGGAGGAGACTCTTGAGAGTCCCATGGACTGCTAGAAGATCAAACCTATCAATTCTTAAGGAAATCAGCCCTGAGTGCTCCCTGGAAGGACAGATCGTGAAGCTGAGGCTCCAATACTTTGGCCACCTCATGAGAAGAGAAGAATCTTTGGAAAAGACTCTGATGTTGGGAAAGATTGAGGGCACTAGGAGAAGGGGACGACAGAGGACGAGATGGTTGGACAGTGTTCTCGAAGCTACGAACATGAGTTTGACCAAACTACGGGAGGCAGTGCAAAACAGGAGTGCCTGGCGTGCTATGGTCCATGGGGTCACGAAGAGTCGGACACGACTAAACGACTAAACAACAACAAAACAACAAAATTTTTAGGGTTGCTCTTTCAAAAGGGAATAAGTCCCACTGAAGTCAGTGGACGTGCTTCTGAGTAAAGATGTTTGAAATTGCAGCACTAAATCTCCATGGTATTACACAGGTAAATCCACGCGTTCAACACCCAAAGAACCATCTAACTAGTTCCATGAGAACTTTGAACATGTGTTTCTCAAGCATTTATCATTTTCCCTGTCCTCTGTGGCAAATAGCTTTGAAGTCTGCTACCCTGGAAGTTATCCTAACTGAACTCTGCAAGACTTCCTTCTAAGTAGGTACATATAGGATTTGTGCTGTTAATGTTATTCTGAGGTGAGCTTCCCAAGCAGTTTGTAAGATGGCCCAAAGGTCTGTTGCTCAAATGAACATAAAAAAAGAAATCTCACTGGTACACTAAGTAGTTCCTGATCCCCGCCTTTCTCAAATCAAATAGTTTTGTTTAAAAACAACAACCCTCTGATATGAAGCTCATACTGAGCATGCCATTTATTTATTTTTAAACTTTTATAAGAACAACTCACTATAGAGCAATTCACTGTGTAGAAATAGGATGTCATCTAATCATGCTGTACAATAATGGTGTCATATGATTGGCCTGACTGAAATCCAGAACAAATAATTTCATCTATGACAATTATATCAAAGTAATTCATGTAAACTGTATGCCAGCTCCCTTGGCCAATAACGCGAGATGAGCGCCGCAACCCCAGTCGGTCACGACTGGACCTAATGTTCAGGGGTCCCTTTACCTTTTAAAATCATGTAAACCTTTCGTCCATAGTTGTGTTACTGGTATATGTGTAAGTACATGACTAGATTTTTGCAGACTTCCACCCATCAAGGGACATTTACATTCTTTTCTTCAGTCCGTGCCCTTGCCCCCATTAGTTGATAGGCTCATGCTTATTCCCCATAATCAAGACTTCTGAACTGATAGCAATTTCATGTTTTAGAAGTTGTCTGCTCTTAATCTAATTTCCTTCTTATTAAAAATGGAAAACACTGAAACTAGAAAAGATCATTTGTAATAAGATTTTATTCTAGTACAATGGTATTAGATATGCTATTAAGATAGATTGTCTAATTAAAAGGAATGCATTTGATTGAATAATTTTTTTAATTATACTAAACAGAATCAGTTTAACCTTTTAACTTCAGCTGCTTAATTGAATAGTAACTGGCATTGAGATTAACATGACCAGTTATGCTTTAATTTCAGGGCAAAAAAATTAATTCCACTATGGAGGAAAATAATTCATTTACATATTCAGAACAACTTTAAAAAATGGGAGGAGAGAAGATAAATATATTGGTCTGTATTCAGCTAAATAGTTGCATAAGCAGAAACCTATGCAAGGATTTCCACTAACGGGACATTAACCTGATTGCTTAGGAAAAAAGAAGATGTTTCATATTTCACTATCTTATAATGCATATGAGTTTTTAGAATGTTTTAACATCATAAAGAGGTGTAGTCAACAGTAACTAACATTACACAAAAGAGAGGTTGGTTATCACTTGAGCTTCTTTAAGGGAGGTGTGCTGATATGTGTTGTTGGCATCTGTCTCAGGAAATAAAACAGTGTTATCAGAGGACATTTTTAGTATTGGACAAGTGTGAATAGGATAATAAGTATTCTCTAAGGAATCCATAAGTCCTATCTTCAGCAAGTTAATATTCATTCACAGGGTTACTCAAGTCAAAAGAGCTTATACAGGAAAACAAAGCCTCATCTCTCTCGTGGTATATGTTACAAATAAACAGCTGCTTTGTTGAAAATATTGTAGAAGAAATTGTAAGTGTGACTTTCTGGAACTAGCTATTTGCGTCTGTTACTTCTGGAAAGTAGAAACACTTAGAAAATGCATTTATATTTCAATCTAACTTTCTGTAAAAGGTCTTCTGAAATATATATCGTGTCAGCAACTTTCCAATTCTCTTATGTACAGTAAAAAAAACCTTTAAATTATTCAATAGAACACTATTTATTTGACAGTGGTGGTGAACAATTCCCGCCCCATTAGAAAAAAATTATCATATGGTGAAAGTAATAAATGTAATATGGAAAAACATATACCAGACATGTCTGCAATCTCCTTTTTATTAAATCTGACTGAAAACCTCTGTTCAGCTCAACATAATGTAATGTTGTTCTTTATCCTTAAGTTCTAGGCATGAATTTCAATGAACCCCTAATGAAAAAGCCTGCTTGATTAGATGAAAGTCTATCAACCTTTTTAAATTCAGCTCTTCTTAAACACACACACACACACACACACACACACACACACACACACCTCTAGCTAAGCTCTCAACATAATAGAAGTGCAGAGAGAGGAAGGTAACATCTCACCAATACCTTCTGTGTTATAATTTTACCCATCACCTGCTTTGAGATGCTTTTGGTGGTTTCAGCACCCGGTGTGGTTTGTGGTAGAGGGTAGCTCCATGCCTATGGAATGAGCTCCCATATCTATGTAAATACCTGGGACTTTCCCATATGTCTGACATCCCACTGGAAAGGAAGAATAGCAACCAGATGATGAAGACTCATGCTGTGGGCTTCACTCACATGGTTGTGGTGTTGTCTCACACACATGCACCACTTCAATATGGAACAGTGCCATGGGAAAATGGCTGTGTGAAGGAGTCCTCAAAAATGGAGGAAAGTTAATTACTTCCAGAGCTTGTGTGTTCCAGAGATGTAAGGCATGCGGTTACTTTTGGGTATTATTATTATTATTATTATTATTATTATTATTATTATTATTATTATTATTATTCTACTATGGACCCAATAAAAACGGAATATGCTTTTGGGTCCATAACCTTGTAAAGTGTAGCTTCCTGCTGGATGTCCAAAGCACAGCCCTTTTTGTAAGTAGGAGTTTCATTAGGGGCCTAAATAGTTCTCTTTAAGTGATGGAACACTCAGGAGATACAGAGAAAGAGAATTAAAGACTTGAAAGAGGGAACGTATCTGAGTATTTGCATGTGACAGTAAGCTAAGAATAAACCATAATCTGCCCCATTATTCCTACTTTGCTGCTCCTCTGGTGTTAGCAGGTAAACAAACTATCATTTAGTGTGATGTCCAAATCCAGGATCATGATTTGCTGCTCCCTGACATAAGCCAACAACAAACCATGGTTTAAGACTAACTAGCAAGTGTGAAGTTAGGGCAAAACAAACCATGATCTTGCGTTTGGACGTAACATTAAGCTTTCCCCTCAATGGTTTGTTTACACAGTATGGTTTATTAAGCGAAGAACTGTGGCTTATTATTACATATGAACATCTTTTTTAGATAGTTTTCAATCCAATTTTTTTGCAATAACAAGTGGTTGTAACTTTATGCAGCTATGTGTGACCTGACCTTAGAAATACTACAAAAAGGCATACTGTGTTTATTGCCTTGTGGGGAATTGGCAAGTTCCTTTGTGAATTATAACATTTTTCTTTGGGTTCTCTAGGTAGAGTTCACATTTCCTTCAATCTGCAGAAGAGCAAAAGGTTTAATTTAATCTCTATCTGACATCTTATCTCCCCTGTTTGTTGCATCTTTTCAGCTGCCTTTTTCTTCTTTTTAAAGCCTTTTGGTAATTCCCACCCACCCCCTCTATCATGTAAAGATTAGTAATCACAGCCACCAGCCACATCAGTGAAAGCAACAAAAGTGTCTGTGATTTGACCTTTATTCAGTAGAAAGGAGATGGTATTACACAGCAGTGTTTACATTATTGCAGTGGGATACTGAAGCCCCTGTGTTTGCTTTTAAATCAAGGAGCTTGAGCCAGGAGAGAGGAACTTATTTCAAAGGCTTTCCTTTATATATTTGAGGTTCTTTGTAAGTGTGTTTCACACATCAATTTCTTCCTTCATTTGAGTCTTACCTTACCTTACCGTTAAATCTTTCTCTGTCTGTCTCAGTCTGATTTGGTATCGTTTCCTACTTCCACTATCCAAGTCATGTTATATTCAAGGCTGAAAACATGCTACAAAAAGAAAGCTGGAGGAGGAGATATAGTAGGCATTATGTGTTTTGCATTTAAAAGCTTCCGGGTTCAATCCCTGGAACCACTAGGTAAAGGATTTCAAGGCTGGGAAAGACTTGGAGGAGTAGATCGCTGGTCTGACTCAGTAGGAAGTAGTTTCCTACATTCAGAACCAAATTTGCTGGACCCGTTTGAGTTAATCTCTGGCAATGTTTATGATGGCAGAACCAACACAAATAATTCCATTATGCCAATTCACTTTTGGAGCATAGTTTGGAGCTCTCTAAAACAAAGTAACAACAAGTTTATTATTTATATGCTGCCCACTCTGGGTGCTTCCAACAAAATACTAAAGCACAAAAAACCGCAAACATGACAAACTTTTTCGTACTGGGTTGCCTTCAGATGTCTTCTAAAAGTCAGATATATGTTTATTTCTTGGACATCTAAAGGGAGGATGTTCCACAGGGAGGACTCAACTACCAAGAAGGCCCTCTGTCTGGTTCCCTGTAACTTCACTTCTCGCAATGAGGGAACCGCCAGAAGGCCCTCTGAGCTGGATCAGCGTCGAGGCTGAACGATGGGGGTGGAGACGCTCCTTTATGTATACACAGACAGTGGTGCCTTGCTAGACGAATGCCCTGCTAGACGATTTTTTCACTAGACGAATGGGTTTTGCGATCGGAGGTTGCCTCACAAGACGACGAGGTTTTCTATGGCTGCCGCTTCGTCTTGCGAAGCGTTGCCATAAAAACCACCGATCACAAAACCTACAGGGTATTCCTCTAGCGAAAGGGGAATCAGCTGTAGAGTGGGAAGAAGGCAAAGGAAGATGAGCTGTCAGCGATTGTCAGCTGATCTTCCTTTGCCTTCTTTCCATGCTGCAGCTGGTTCCCCTTTGTGTACCGCTGGTCTCTGCCGGTTGCCGCGAGCAGTGAGGGGCAACCGGCAGAGACCAGCGGAGCACAAAGGGGAAATAGTGCGGGAAGGGGGGGAGAAGCGGAGGAACGGATCCGTTCCTTCCTCCGCTTCCCCCCCCCCCACCGCCTGTCCGATCCCCGCTGTGTGACAGGCGTGGTGGGGGGAAAGCGGAGGATCTTTCCTCTGCTTTCCCCCCATCCTGTCCGACACAGCGGGGATCTGACGGGGCTTGAGAAGCCTCGTCCGATCCCCACTCTGTGACAGGCAGGGTGGGGGTAAAGCGGAGGATCTTTCCTCTGCTTTCCCCCCCATCCTGTCCGACACAGCGGGGATCTGACGGGGCTTGAGAAGCCTCGTCCGATCCCCACTCTGTGACAGGCAGGGTGGGGGTAAAGCGGAGGATCTTTCCTCCGCTTCCCCCCACCCCGTCCGAAACAGCGGGGATCTGACAGGGCTTGTCACATAGCGGGGATCGGACGAGGCTTCTCAAGCCCCGTCAGATCCCCGCTGTGTCGGGCGGGGTGGGGGGAAAGCGGAGGAAAGATCCTGATCTCATCCGATCCCCGCTCTGTGACTGTCGCCAGTCCCCTGGAGCCCTTAGGAACGCATTAATTACCTTTTAATGCATTATTATGGGAAACGATGCCTCACAAGAAGAATTTTTCATAGAACGAATTGACTGTCGGAACGAATTAAATTTGTCTAGCGAGGCACCACTGTACTTCAGAGCTGAACAAGGCTTTAAGCCAGAGCTTTACAAACTTTTCATGTTGGTGGCACACTTTTTAGACATGCATCATTTTGCAACATGGTAATTCAGTTTTACTAGCAAACTAGGGGTTAAACTAACCACTTTCCAGTCCCAGGAGGAGCGTAGGGAATGTCTGTGCGACACACCTACACACTGCAGCCAAGACACTACAGTGTCGTGACACACAGTTTGGAAAATTCTGCTCTAAGCTCTGGAGGGTTGCTCTTGAGATCATTATAATATGGCAATGTCCTAAGGGCTTCTCTGCAGAGTTCCTTCTCCTGAACCTTCATCACCCTACCTAGCATATTAAGGTAGAAAATCAAAGAAAATCACAACCAGACTGGGAGGGGTGCAGACTGTAGGGAGGTTTCAGAAACTTTCATATAGAAGCATAAAATATCATTGCTGTTTTAGCCGATTTTAAAGTGCCATCTATACTATTTAACCAACATTTTAAATGCTAAATTAAACTGAATATTTATTTTACCGAGTACAGAATGAAAAATATAATTCTGTCTATCTTTTTGAAGGCAATTGCAAATAAAGGTGATATTGTTATTGTATGCATCAGGAGTTCAAAATGGCATTTCAATATATTAGTTTGTTCTTCCAAAAGCTTCTCACTTCTTAATGCACACTTTTCCAGTGACCTTGGAAATGCAACATATTTCTTTGCCGTCTCTCCCAAATCCTTTGTTTCTAAAGACTTATTGCAATGTCGATCCACTGAAGACATTCAATCCGTTTCAGAAAGGCGACTTAATTACCTCCCTGCCAGACAAATGGCATGCTCTTCTTCAGGTTAGAATGTGTGGCAGCAGCATAGGGAACCTGATGTAATATTTAGTTGATGATTAATAGAAGGTTGCCTTTCAAGCTCCTCAAAATCATTTCTTTAAAGATTTACTTGTAATACACTTGTAATTAAAATGTCTTGCTGAAGATACTTCCATGCTGTGTTTGTATCTCCTCTCTGGAGTTAACCTCCCATATTATTGTGTAGTTTTGTCTAGCATCAATTTTAATTATATTTTTTTTTTAAAATAAGACATCTTAATGGAAGACTAAAAAAAGATGACTACTTCTACAGCTTTATTATATTATATACATGTGCATGTTGCAAAACTATGAAAGCCTTTTTTGTTACAGATATGCTACTTCAGGAGTGCCTAATTTCAGTAGAGAAATGGCTGAGGCCTTCTCTGTTCTCAACTATGCACTGTGACTTCTGAGTTTGGTTTGCAGCAGCCACCTTCTTTTCCTCATAGTGGAGGACATGCCTCTGGAAGTCATGGCATCCAGAAGCTGCTACTGCACATTGATTATTATTATTTTTAATTAAAGAAAAATGCACGCATGCACACAAATGTCAGGGGCCAGTGGCACATGTCTATGGTGAAAGAGACAATGAAAGCAAGACTCTGTATTGGCCCTTGTCTCCTCTGGAACTGGCCCCAATTAGGGTATATTCAGAGCTAGCCAAGACACTGCTATAAACATGACTTTCTCTACTACTGCAATCATTACAAATTAAAGTTTTGGGAGACCTGATTTTCTCGGCTAGAGAAGGGTCAGAAGAGACATAAAGTACTAAGGTGGATAGGAGGCCTGTGAGCCCTCTGCAAGCCACTCCAAATGCATTGGATAAAGAGGGGGACATAAATGTTATTGCCTACTATAATCTTCCTGCTTTTACTGTGCCCAACCCCATTCAAATTAACTGACTCCCCTTTCTGGATTGTACAAATTCTTAGTAACAAAATAAAGCATTTCATTAAAAAAGAATCTTCAATTTAAGAAGAATGCCTAGATTGTAAAGGGTTATCTTTTTTTGCTTTTCCTCTGACCAACAAATAGGATATTAAGAAGCTTAGCATGGAATTCACAATGCTCCATTATAACAGTCTTTACTTTATTTTATTGTAGTTTGGTACATACCCTATAGAAGATCTCTTCAATGATTTTCAAGATGGACGAAGGCTCCTGGAGCTCCTGGAAGGTCTTACAGGCCAAAAGCTCGTATGTATACATGTTTTCAGCCAGAAGTAGTCCAACAATCATATTTATGATATACCCACTATGGTTGTAACTGGATTTGACTTTTGGAGTGCATGAATTATATTGTAAAATTAATATTCATGGATCTCTGGTCCTTGAAAATCCAATTTTCTCTTTTGAATTTTTACTGATTATAAGAACGTGAATTGAACCATAGGAGTGGAACATGTTAGGCTGAGCACCTAATAGAGTAGTATGACTGTATTGTGTACAATAGAAAGCAGTGAATTTGGGGTTTTGTGGGAAACAGTTTCTTAAAACAGCAACTCTTATTTGCTCTCCCCCCCCCCACCAGACCTTGCTAGTCAAATACCCAGACCAAAATGGGAAGGGAAGATGGTGAACAACAAGCTGTGCTTGTTTGTAAATAGTTTTGAAACAAAATAGGGTACTGGAAGTTTCTGAATATTTCAGTTGCAGTTCAGAAACAACCTCAAATTACTGAGCCCTCGAAGATCTGGGGAGAAATTTTAATAAGGAGCACTTGAATCACAGCTTTGAATTCAAGCCTTATACTGTCTCCAAACTATTTCTCTACCTCCTAAGCAATTCAATTTACACACATAAATGCATGATGATGATGATATTTGTACGTTGCCCATCTGACTGGGTAGCCCAGGGGTCAGCAACCTTTTTCAGCCGTGGGTCAGTCCACCACCCCTCAGACCATGTGGTGGGCCGGACTATATTTTGAAGAGAAAAATGAATGAATTCCTATGCCCCACAAATAACCCAGAGATGCATTTTAAATAAAAGCACACATTCTACTCATGTGAAAACACACTGATTCCCGGACCATCCACGGGCCGGATTGAGGTGATTAGGCCGCATCCGGCCCACGGGCCTTAGGTTCCTACCCCTGGGGTAGTCCTAGCCACTCTGGGGCACAACAGCAATAGTTAGAAGCTATTCCAGTGGTACCGCGGGTTAAGAACTTAATTCGTTCTGTAGGTCCATTCTTAACCTGAAACTATTCTTAACCTGAGGTACCACTTTAGCTAATGGGGCCTCCTGCTGCTGCCATCGCGCAATTTCTGTTCTCATCCTGAGGTAAAGTTCTTAACCCGAGGTACTTCTTCCGGGTTAGCGGAGTCTGTAACCTGAACTGTCTGTAATCTGAGGTACCACTGTACCACTATTATAAGCCTGAGAGACATTTTTAAGGGTGTCACATGATGTTTGCTTTGCTTCAGTGTTTTGTTTAACTGTTTGTTTTGTTTATGTGTTTTGATTTTATATGCATTTTAAATTAAAGTGGTTTTTTTTAAAAAAAGATATTTGCTTTGCTTCTACAAGACAAATAGCAGTTGCTGTGCTGTGTTTAAGCTGTGGAGCTCCTTGCCTATTGATATTATTAAGCAAGCACCACCAGTACTTTCTTTTAGACCCTTCGGTTTACATTGACTCTTTCTGAGGTACAGCTCAGCCATTGGTTGTTGTGTATCACTGTCCAGAAGTTGACTAAGTATTTCATGCTGTTTTTTGAATGTGTCAAATTCACTGCCTAGGTGCATTGAGCCTCTACTGGTGCAATGCTTTCTGCTTGCCACAGTGGAACATCACCTCCCTCTCCTCTCTCTGCACTTCCCCTGCACCCCCTCTAAATCACTTGCTTGGATAGGGTCATTTGTTTGTTGTGTGGTATATAAATCTATAAACCAATAAGTTCGTTGTTAGCATGGTCCACTGCATCTTTATACAAAGCTTTATAAAAAAAATCTAGTTGCTTTTCCCCCCTCTGAGCAGACTGAGAACAGATAGTGGGAAGCTTGCATGCTCCTCACAGAAAACTTCAAAAAAGTTTCGTTTTGCTAGACACGAATGTTATTAGTATTCAAAATATAATTGCCATTAACTGTAGGCCTCCTTCAATTAAAATGATGCAAGACATTCTTCCCCCTTTCAGATCAAAGATGAAGCAGGGATAGTAGCTGAAGGCTCTAACTCCAAATTTCAAAACTAGATTTTATAATAAAAGTTGTAGAAATATATATTTTATGCAGTGTCACAGCTCCTGACATTTTAAATCTTGTCATGAATGTGAAATTACTAGCACTGTGACAGAATCTACGATAAAAGGGTTAACTGGAACTTTTAGTAATCCATCACTCTCTTTTCTTTCTGCCACTGCCATTTTTGTTGTGTTCATTTTTTTCACATAAGAATGTTCATATATTGTTAGTACGGCAAATATATGGCAAATATAAATATATGTTAGTATGGTATACATTCAGGGAATATATACTTGGGGAATATCATGTATGTTTCATGCTATTCCCTGCTAGTAGTCTTCAACTGGCCTATGGAAAAGAGTATCTGTTATAATTCAAACAATCTGAATTTCTCTCACTGTTGCCCTCATTCAGTAGGGCCATTGTAAAATGCCATAGAAAATATATTACTGAAGTAAGGATTGGCATTCTTTGGTATTTTAGGCTCCTTTGTGCTGTTTGTGTCTGTGAGACATCTATTTTTAATTTTAATATATAATATTTCCTTGTTTCTCCTGGTTAATAATCACAGAGTAAAGAAAGGGGCTCCACAAGAGTTCATGCCTTGAACAACGTCAACAAAGCACTACAAGTCCTTCAGAAAAACAATGTAAGTAAATATTTGCATGGGTTCATAACTCACATAGAGAGTTGAGGAGAACTCAGTAAACAGATATGAAAAATTGCTTCCGGAGTATGCTTTACAATAAATAGGCTCCAATATAATATTATGGGATGCAGGAGATCAGAGTGCTAATCCCTTATCAGGCATTATTTCAATAAATAGCCTTGAAGAAACCGCTTGGTTGGATCCTGACTTGCATTCAAATGTGTTTTGCTGGTGCTGGAAGTGAGAAGTCTTTCCTCCTGCAGCCACTTGTGCCTCTTGAGAAGCTAATCTGGTGGAGTTGGGAGTGCCTTGAAAACAACATGGTGGATAGCATGGTGGGTGGGAATTGCAGAGGGAAGGAAGAATCGGTTAAAACTCTGCCTTGCTGCCTTCCTCTGGCGGTAAGGTTCTATTGAAATTCAGTTCCAGGTGGGAAATGGAAGGAGGTTCGTGCAGGAGCAAGTCTGGTTCCAACTCATTATCTCCTAAGCCTTGCTTTCCATCTGTAAACGCGCAGTGCCTCTAACAGCCATAGAATGTGTTCTCCCTCTCAAATGAAATAATTTGCTGAAATGTCAGTCAGTACTGGTGAACATATCAGAGTTAAATCTCCAGAACATATAAGAATTAATATCCAGAATAAAACTACTAGTAATACCCCTCTCTTGCTGTGTTGCTCAACTAGGGAATTGAAAAGTTCTACTGAATGAATTGAAAAGTTCTACTGAATGAATATGCAAATAATTCAGTGATTTAAATTCCATGCTAATGGGTACTCACTTATTTAGCAGTATAGATCAATAGCTAGATTTAGTCATTTACGGTGTTGGTTTATTTCTATTGGCTACCTATAATTCACCTGAAATGTGTGCAGTTTTGGACCTGGGAATGAAGTTTCCTTATAAAAGGAATTACAAATGAAACCAAGTTGGTGACTTTGGGTAGCTGATTCCTCAGTCTAGTACAGGTATGTGTCTGTTAGCTCTCCTATTTTAAAGCTGAATGGAAAGCATCTAAGAAAACTTTGCAAGGCAGAGAAAGAAATAAGCCTATGTTAATTGCTGATGAAGTGGCTGGTTCCCATATATATTATTTTCTGTTATATGTATTACTTTTTGTTTTTAATTATAGCAACATATGTTTATTTTGTGATCTAATAATTGCATCCTTGCTAACTGCAATTTCCTAAAATAACTGGTACTATTTGTTTTATGACAGATAATTATTTGATCAGGTTATGAAATATGCTCTGGATTGTTTACTTGCCACTAAAAGCTAAATAGTAGAAAATATGTAAACAAAACCACACAGCCCTAATTTGATGTATTTATCAAATCCGTAGGTTTTAACAGGTTTGCTTATGTTTTATTCAGCAGCTGTTTCTTTTGCCCATTACTCTGGGAATATAAACTCATTTAACTTCTATTTTAATGTTCATTGTTTTTGCATTTTATACATAATTTTATCTACGTTTGCTTTGCCTTGCTTTGCTCTGACAGGTAGATCTGGTGAATATCGGCAGCACAGATATTGTGGATGGCAATCATAAACTGACTCTTGGATTGATCTGGAGTATAATTCTCCACTGGCAGGTGAGTCAGTCATTCGCAGAACATTTTTTGGATATATCCCTAATAATCAAGGGATATATCTACTATGTGTATTTCAGGTGGTGTTCAGTTTTGAATCCATCCTAATGTTTCAATGAGTGATAGATTGGAAACAAGGAGACTGTTCTCTACTTTAGTGTCCAGGTTGGGTATTTGGGAAAAGTCAAGGAGCATTATGCTCCTTTCAAAGCATTATGCAGTCATTTCATTGCAATACCAGACAATTTAATATTCAGAGTACTACAAAATACATTTCTAAGTCCAATTCCGTGTACTGATGTTGCCATATAAAACTCTAAACTATTTGAGCCCAAATGTAAGAAGGAACACCTCTCTCCATGTTGACTGCCCCCTGCATTAAGACAAACCAAAACAGCCCTTCTCATCGCCCCATCACCAGGTGAAGTAGGAAACTGCCTTATACTGAGTCAGACCATTGGTCCATCTAGCTCATTATTGTCTACACTGACTGGCAGCAGCTCTCTACAGTTTCAGACAAGAGTCTCCCACAGCTCCTACCTGGAGATGCCAATAGTTGAGCTTCTGAGCTTCTGAATGTAAAGCAGATGTTCAGCCTCCGAGCTACAACCCAGAGTACAGGGGGCAGTAGTGTGGGATAGAGCCTTCTCTCTGGTGGCAACCCATCTCTGGAATGGCATCTCTTCCGAGAGTTTGATTTCAGTGACTTACATTAAATGTATAGCCTGTGTTTATTTTCTTTCATGATGGCACAGTTCAGCAAATTTTCAGTGGAAATTCTTGGCCTCTTTGGGTACTGCAAACAGTGCCGGATTTACGTATAAGCTAAACAAGCTATAGCTAAGGGGCTCACTCTTCTTGGGGCCCCCCAAAAATTCAAAGGAAACAAATTTCTAGATGTACATTTCCAAAATATAAGATTAAAAACAAATAAAATAAAACCTACATACAGCAAGAGTGTTTTGTGTTGTGTAGGCTCCTATGATGTAAGTAATGGGCCCCACCTGCTAGCCTGCTCCCTAAAATATCACTGGTTTGCTCATTTCTATATATAGGGTGCCTACATTCTGCATGGAATGGTTGCATGGCAATATGTAGCATGCCGCTGCAGAATGCAGTGCAGTACAGTTGAATGTAGGTCAAGCTGTTGTACCTGTTATCTAATATTAAAGAGTGTTTGTAGACTGATGATCAGGCAGCATAGACTAAGGGTATGAGTCTTATGCTTACTGATTGATTTCATGTAATACATAATTTATTTATTTTGATCCCATTATAAAATTACTATTAATATACTTTTTCTTAATTGTATTTAATTTCAACAATTACTTTGATAAAATACATATTTTTCTTATGTGCAAAGGGCTTTAGATACCTATTAGGTCCATAAATTACTATGATTTGCCATAGTGCACAGTGCTTATCCTCTTGCATACTTAAAGAAAGGAGAAAATGACAATAGGAAGAGCAATGGTCCTTTCTTCTTTTTATTAAAAACAACAACAAACTTTCATTTTTATACAACCAGTGCTTCCTCAATATCCTCTCAAGTGTTTTTTATATTTCGGATCACTGTGTTGAGTATTCAAGTAAAAGGTAAAGTAAAGGTAAAGGTACCCCTGACCATTAGGTCCAGTTGTGGACGACTCTGGGGTTGCGGTGCTCATCTCGCTCTATAGGCCGAGGGAGCTGGCGTTTGTCCGCAGACAGCTTCCGGGTCATGTGGCCAGCATGACCATGCCGCTTCTGGCAAACCAGAGCAGTGCACAGAAACATTGTTTACCTTCCCACCGGAGTGGTACCTATTTATCTACTTGCACTTGACGTGCTTTTGAACTGCTAGGTAGGCAGGAGCTGGGACCAAACAACGGGAGCTCACCCCATTGCGGGGATTCGAACCACCAACCTTCTGATCGGCAAGCCCTAGGCTCCGTGGTTTAGACCACAGCGCCACCTGCATCCCTGAGTATTCAAGTAAAAGGTAAAGGGACCCCTGACCATTAGGTCCAGTCGTGACCGACTCTGGGGTTGCGCACTCATCTCGCATTATTGGCCGAGGGAGCCGGCGTATAGCTTCCAGGTCATGTGGCCAGCATGACAAAGCCGCTTCTGGCAAACCAGAGCAGCACATGGAAACGCCGTTTACCTTCCCGCTGTAGCGGTTCCTATTTATCTACTTGCATTTTGACGTGCTTTCGAACTGCTAGGTTGGCAGGAGCTGGGACCAAGCAACGGGAGCTCACCCCGTCACAGGGATTCGAACCGTTGACCTTCTGATCAGCAAGCCCTAGGCTCAGTGGTTTAACCACAGCGCCACCTGGGTCCGTGGAGTATTCAAGTACTTAAGAGTAAAAGAAACTCAAGTTTGACTTGTTTAGGGGGGGTGAGTTGCCTTTGATAAATAAACTTGGCTGCTGATAAAAATTCTGTCTTCCAACACAGGTCAAAGATGTAATGAAAAATATCATGGCTGGACTGCAACAGACAAACAGTGAAAAGATCTTGCTGAGCTGGGTCCGTCAATCAACTCAGAATTATCCGCAGGTCAATGTTGTTAATTTCACCAGCAGCTGGTCTGATGGCTTGGCTTTCAATGCACTCATCCACAGTCACAGGTAAGAGAAATGCTACAAATTAACATCCAAATGCCCCTGTTTTTGCGGTGATCATGTGAACTGGAAATACTTTATTAGAATCACCTTGCTAGATGAAGTCCATCTAATCCACATTATTGAATTCTAGCAGTGGGGAGCTGGGGGGCTTTCAAAAATGCACAAACAAGGGATGTAGGGTGGGATATGGGCAGCATGCAAGCCATCTTCTGTTACTTGCTTTCAGCATCCATGAATCAGAGGCATACTGCCAGTGCTCACAAAGCTCTATTTAGCTATCATGGCTAATTGCCGCTAATAATAGAAATCTATCTATTAATTTGTTTAATTGCTTTTAAAGGTTTATAAAATTGTGACAATTGCCAAATCTTGTGTTAATAAATTTCACAAGATAATTATGCTATGAAAATTACTTCCTTTTTGCCTATTGTTAATCTGCTGTCGTGGATGATCTCTAGTCTTACCAGAGTTCCAAGTCTTATAATAGGAATGTTTGTCTTCACTAACTCTCTTTATGCCAGTGATGTGGAACCTGTGGCTTTCCCATCACCCTAAACCAAGCTAGTGGATGGTGAGGGGTGGTGAGAGTTGCAGCCCCCAAAATCTGGAGGGCCACAGGATTTTTGCTTTTTACCATTCATAATATTATACTGGTCCATCATGCCTCTTCTCAGTATCAGTATTCTCCTCTAAACTAAAGGAGCCTCATATATTTGGTCCTTTTTAAATTAATGCCCCTTTTCCTGGACAATCAGAGCTAAGTTCAGATGCAATGGTTTTTGTTTATTTGTTTTGCTTCATGCACAGAGCTTTGAAGCGCAGGTACAGTTAGATGGCTTTTTCTAAAAGCAGAACAAGAGCCAAATACTAGGTCCATTCCAAGGTCTGGTGTGAAGAAAGTCTAGGGCCATGATATTAGGGTTGCCATATTTCAAGAAGTGAAAATCTGGACACAAAATTCCATTAAAAAGTTACGGTTTTTTGCTTCCGATATGAGCTGCCATACGCCCGGGTTTTCATTGACATTTTAACAGGTTTCAAAATGATGGGGTTATACTTCCCCTGAAAGAGCAGGTTTGTAGCTTGGGGGTACTCCTGGATCCTTTACTGTCACTTGAGGCTCAGGTTGCCTCAGTGGCCCAGAGTGCCTTCCATCATCTTCGGCTGGTGGCCCAGCTACTCCCCAATCTGGACAGGGATAGCCTAACTACTGTTGTCTATGTTCTGGTAATCTCAAGGTTAGATTACTGCAATGTGTTATACACAGGGCTGCCTCTGAAGACGGTTCATAAACTTCAGCTAGTGCAGAATTCAGTGGCCAGGTTGCTCACTGGAGCAAGATAGTTTGAGCTTATTACACTGATTCTGGTCTGACAGCACTGGCTACCATTTAGTTTCCGGGCCCAATTCAAAGTGCTGGTTTTGACCTATAAAGCCTTAAACGGCTCAGGATCACAATATCTCAAGGACCGCCTCTTTCCATATGAACCTGCTTGGACCCTGAGATCATCTTCTGAGGCCCTTCCTGTGCCTTCTCTTTGAGAGGTCCAGCGGCTGGCAACGCGAGAACAGGCATTCTCTGTGCAGTGGCTCTTCATTTGTGAAATGCTCTCCCCAGAGAAGTTCGCTTGGCGCCTTCATTATACATCTTTAGGTGCCAGGCAAAAACGGTTGTTGTTTTTTACTAGGTGTTTGGTTGATCTGATTGACATCCTATGCCCTTTTAAAATGTGGCTCTTGTGGTTGTTGTTTTTCTTTTGCTTATATATATTGTGGTTTTTATGTTGATCTTGTTCTGTAAACTGCCCTGAGACCTCCAGGTATAGGGCAGTATATAAATTCACACACACACACACACACACACACACACACACACATCACCTGGGCGCCATTTTTGGCAGACAAATCCTGGCTATGTCCAGGGAATCCCAGGTGTATGGCAGCCCTGATGATATCTTCCTGAATTTGGGAACTCTCTTTAAAAGGTGCCCTATCAATGCAATTGGGAAACAGAACAGTTTCTTGCTCTGATCCTCCCCCTGCTCCCCTGACTTTTAATCAGTTGTAAAATAAGTGTGTTTCCAGTTGAAAAGATTTGTTGCAGGGGGCAGGAAAGAGAGTATTGTTCTGGTTGTTTCTGGGACTGTAGAAACATGTTCCTGGCCATTTAACAGCCACCCCTGTGTGTGTTCATAATAGAAACAAACATTAGCTGATAGCTTGCAAGACATTTAATAACAGTGTGGTGCTTTAATTACACACCTTCATAGAAGCAACACAGCAAGACTCAATTTATTATTTAGGCATTTGAAGCTAGCAGGAGTGACCTTAAACCTAGCCTGAGAGGAGCACCTAGCATTATGTGGCAGCCTACATAATACAGCACTAATTTGACCACATTGCTGAAAATGGCTCTTATCTCTCTGGTTAGTGGAACCGGATTGTAGTCCTCCAAGCACATGCTTTCAAAGCAGATACTTAAAAGTCAACATAATTGTATCACAGTCAGTCAAGTGCAAATAGCTACTGATGAATTTCTCTTTGGCTCTGATTTGATGAGGGGAAAGGCGTGTGTTTTTACAGTAAAATGTAGGGAGGGAGAATAGCAGAGGAAGCATAAAAATGAGTACCTTTTGTTGAATGGTGAGAATAATTGTGGCAACTGTCTTCTACAGTTAAAAGCAACAAAAAGGGCTTTTATGGGTATGTCCGTAGCAAAAGGAAAAACAAGGAAACAGTGGGGTCACTCAGAGGAGAAGATGGTGAAATGCAAACAGGGGACAGAGAAAGGGCAGAACTCCTCAATGCCTTCTTTGCCTCAGTCTTCTCCAAGAAAGAAAACAACGCCCGACCTGAAGAATATGGAGCAGATGATTCAGCAGGGGAAACACAGCCCAGAATAAGTAAGGAGGTAGTACAAGAATACTTGGCTAGTTTAGATGTATTCAAGTCTCCAGGGCCAGATGAACTACATCCAAGAGTATTAAAAGAACTGGCAGAGGTGATTTCAGAACCACTGGCAATAATCTTTGAAAATTCCTGGAGAACAGGCGAAGTTCCAGCAGACTGGAGGAGGGCAAATGCTGTCCCTATTTTCAAAAAGGGGAAAAGAGAGGACCCAAACAATTACCGCCCAGTCAGCCTGACATCAATACCAGGAAAGATTCTAGAGCAGATCATTAAGCAAACAGTCTGTGAGCACCTAGAAAGAAACTCTGTGATCACTAAAAGTCAGCATGGGTTCCTGAAAAATAAGTCATGTCAGACTAATCTGATCTCATTTTTTGACAGAATTACAAGCCTGGTAGATGAAGGGAACGCTGTGGATGTAGCCTATCTTGATTTCAGCAAGGCCTTTGACAAGGTGCCCCATGATATTCTTGTAAAGAAGCTGGTAAAATGTGGGCTAGACAATGCTACCATTCAGTGGATTTGTAGCTGGATTACTGACCGAACCCAAAGGGTGCTCATCAATGGCTCCTCCTCATCCTGGAGAGTAGTGACTAGTGGGGTGCCACAGGGTTCTGTCTTGGGCCCAGTCTTGTTCAACATCTTTATCAATGACTTGGATGATGGGCTTGAGGGAATCCTGAGCAAGTTTGCAGATGACACCAAGTTGGGAGGGGTGGCTAACACCCCAGAGGACAGGATCACACTTCAGAATGACCTTAACAGATTAGACAACTGGGCCAAAGCAAACAAGATGAATTTTAACAAGGAGAAATGTAAAGTACTACACTTGGGCAAAAAAAATGAAAGGCACAAATACAGGATGGGAGACACCTGGCTTGAGAGCAGTACATGTGAAAAGGATCTAGGAGTTTTGGTTGACCACAAACTTGACATGAGTCAGCAGTGTGATGCAGCAGCTAAAAAAGCCAATGCAATTCTGGGCTGCATCAATAGGAGTATAGCATCTAGATCAAGGGAAGTAATAGTACCACTGTATTCTGCTCTGGTCAGACCTCACCTGGAGTATTGTGTCCAGTTCTGGGCACCACAGTTCAAGAAGGATACTGATAAGCTGGAACGTGTCCAGAAGAGGGCAACCAAAATGGTCAAAGGCCTGGAAACGATGCCTTATGAGGAACGGCTTAGGGAGCTGGGTATGTTTAGCCTGGAGAAGAGAAGGTTAAGGGGTGATATGATAACCATGTTCAAATATATAAAAGGATGTCATATAAAGGAGGGAGAAAGGTTGTTTTCTGCTGCTCCAGAGAAGCGGACATGGAGCAACGGATTCAAACTACAAGAAAGAAAATTCCACCTAAACATTAGGAAGAACTTCCTGACAGTAAGAGCTGTTCGGCAGTGGAATTTGCTGCCAAGGAGTGTGGTGGAGTCTCCTTCTTTGGAGGTCTTTAAGCAGAGGCTTGACAGCCATCTGTCAGGAATGCTTTGATGGTGTTTCCTGCTTGGCAGGGGGTTGGACTGGATGGCCCTTGTGGTCTCTTCCAACTCTATGATTCTATGATTCTATGATTCTATGATTCTATCTTTTCATTAGGAGTCTTTGGAAAGGGTACTCAATAATTGTTGACCTTGGTGATGATGTAGTTATGAGAGTTGTCCCCCAGTAATTAAAAAGATGTGCCAGTTATGTTTTGTGTGTGCTTGTTTTACTGTTCTGTCATAACATGGTGATTTGTGATTCTATTTATTTAGCACTAGGTACATACCCTCTTAAGAATCTATTTGCTGGCATAGTAAATCTTAGTTCTGTGCTAATAATGCTTTTCAGCTATAAATTCAAATTAATGCAAAGTCCCATATTAACAGTCCCATATTTAAAAGTCTGGTGCTGCCTGAGTTCTGGAGTATATTTCACATATGTATGAGTGTCTTCCATAAAAGTGTTTTTCAAAATCCACTCTCAATGGATTTTGTACTGTACTGTATTACGAGCAATAAAGACAACTTCTCAATTTGTTTGACCGTGGGTTATGAAAAAGAATTAAGTGAAATTCCCCTGCACTCTTTTTTGCATCTACCCTGTTATCGATAAGAAATATATATTTAGTGATCCATACAGAAATCTTTATTCATCACATCCACTTACCTTACCAGCCTATTTCTTTCTGCCTATTTTGCTTTGCTCCTCCCTTCTCCTCCCACAGCTACCCACTCAGCACAAACCTCTTAATGCACACACCTTTTCTTGGAGCACAATAAGAAGTTTAAAGCACAATTTGAAACACAATTCAAAAGCCTGAGTGAATAAAAAGGTCTTCAGTTGACAGCTAAAAACCATAGACAAGATGTCTAGTGATTATTAATTACTTGGATCCATTCCAGTCTTGCTCCAGGCCTGGCCATGGCATTGAAACTAACTTTGTTGCTGTGGTTGATGACATTTCTTAGGAGATAAATTGAGGGAGTGTGATCCACCTTTCTCTGCTTGACCACGGAGTCCTTCTGGAGCGTCTTGGGAAAGTTGCAGTTGGGGCACTGTACTTCACTGTTTCCACTCCTTCCTCGAGAGCCACTTCCAGGAAGTAGTTGTGGTAGCCCTGGTTTGTGGAAACTTTGGCTTCTTGAAACAAACCAGTGTTGTGGTTTATGATCTGACTAGTTAACAAACCAGAGCCTAAACTGACCCAAGTTCTCCCTGTTCAGACAAAGTGACAAACTCTGGTTAGTTTAAAACAGGAAGTGAATGCTTCTGATTCTCCTCCTGGCTGCAGTAGAGGAGGAGGCCCATGAAAACTTGAAGTTCATTCTGTTACTCATCCCCATACTGATAAACCACAGTTTTTCATTATATGTGGAATAGACTACACTGCAGTATGTCTTTGTGGTGCATTGTTTACTGAAGCACTTAAATGCTTTCTCTTCTGTTCTCTTACTACTGTACGTTCTTTGTTTATTATCATGTTTTCTCCTATGCATGTTACCATTCATATGTACTTATATTTCACATCTGGAACTACTCTGCTTTTGATCATGGGACATTCCCCTCCCCCCCAAAAAAAATTAAAGAAATCCTTTTGCAAAAGATAAGAAACTGCTGGAATAGCAAAAGCTTTTAATAATACTGAAAGGAAGAACTTCACATTACAATCTTCATGCTAGTGAATGAAATTTTAAGTATCAGGCATAAAACTAGATTTGAATCAGGAGATTGCATTTCTCCAATACCTTGTGCAGTGTGTTAACATGGCCCCATTTATACAAGTCCACATAACGTATAGTCAATACATCTCTGTTTAAAGGTCTGTTTGCATTAAATTCCATTAGTGGTAGTCTCCAGAGAAAACCATTCCCTAACAAGGTATAGCAATAAAAAGATTCACTGTTTCTTTCAGTAATGCTGCCTGTGAAAATACTTGCTATGTATGCAATGGTTCCATTCAACGAGAATATTCTCTTATTTAATTGAATACACTTAATTTTTAGGAAGCCAATATTTTTTCAAGGATAATTAGATGCTGACTTTTAGCATTTTATTGATGATGTTATATACAGTATTTAAAATATTTCCTATATTTTGTATTTGTAAAGAAAATGCACAGATGACCAGATGACCTTTTTCAACTCCCTGCTTAGCTGTGAAACAAAAAGTGTGGAACGAGTCACTATCTTTCAGATTAACTTGTCTCGCTGGATTGTTATGCAGTTCTTAGCTGCTTGGGTTTAGTCAGAGCACCCTTCCCAACACGGTGCCCTCCAGTTGTTTTGAACTAGGCCTCCCATAGCCTCTAATTTCTAATTTTTAAATTTAAATTTTAATGTATTTAGTCTTTTTGTTGAATTGTATTTTAACTGGTTGTTTTATATTTAGTGTTAGCCGCTCTGAGCCCTTGGCTGGGGAGGGTGGGGTATAAATAAAAAATTGTTGTTGTTGTTGTTGCAGGCACCCCCAAACTCGACCCTCCAGATGTTTTGGGACTACAATTCCCATAATCCCTGACCACTGGTCCTGTTAGCTAGGGATGATGGGAGTTGTACTCCCAAAACATCTGGAGGACCGAGTTTGGGGATGCCTGCTCTAATGTCTCATTGTGCTGCTTTTGTGTGTCTATATCTGTTGGAACCGGGTAGAAATCTGTTGAACCTAAGGCACAGGCACCACGTCTGCTGTAGACTGAATCGAACACATATTTAATTGAGAAGGATTAGATTTCCGTCTTCTGTAATCTTGAAAACAAATTTACCTGTCCTAATGGGTAACTTAGCTAAAACTAGGGTGTCTAAAATTAATAGAATTATTTATACTGCAAACAGTGTAACTAATAGTATAGGGTCCAAGACTGTTTATCTAAGCTGTAATTTGATCCCTGCCTATAAAACATTTAAGACTGGCCTGCAGCATTTCACAGATACAGCTGAATTTCTTGTTTGAATGTTTTAATTTTGTATAAGGTAGAAAATGATTTTTTTAAAACAAAAACAAAACTAAGGGTTTCTCCAACCCTGCGATGCAGTTGACTAGCCCTCCAAATCTAGAATTGCACAAAGAATTGCATAGATAACTTTACACGATTTCCCTTTTCTTTTCAGACCAGATCTATTTGACTGGGATAGTGTGGTTCGCCAACAGTCAGCTGTACAACGATTAGACCATGCATTCAATGTAGCCAAACGACACCTAGGAATCGAAAAACTTCTTGATCCTGAAGGTTAGTGCACATCAGGTTCTGTTGTAAATTATTTTCTCCATGTAGGTGTTCAGGAAAAGGTTTATCCACTTTCATTTTTATAGTTGCACCACACAAACAGGTTTTCATTTAGTTTACTGAGACTACAGACTAGGTGCTTTTTATTCACCTAGCATAATTATTTCCTTAAGATTCAGAATGATTTAAGCAAACGTGTCTGGATTTACAGCCAACTTTTAAAGGTGTGTATTCTTTGTTAATCACCATGGTAAAGTAGCTGTTTTTCTTCAAAGGTGCTTAGATTTGCAGTTCTTATTGCTTACAATAGAAGTTGCAGTCCATCAGCATTTTTGAAATTATGTCCTAAATTTGGATGTAAGGAGCTGGTTTAAGTTATTCACAGACAATGATTCATGAATCATTCATTATTCTTTTTATACTAATTTCAATTTTTTGGATGTTTGGATGAAAGGGTTTTTTGAGGAGGAGGGCTAATGTTTGAACTTTTTATAACTTCTGTGTTTCAATCTGAATTATTTTTGTGTATGTTTTAAGCTTTCTCTTTATTGCTTCTGACTTTTGAGGTGATTGTTCAGGTACAAAGTGAGCCCCCAAATAGCAAGTTTTGCTCTTACCCTGAAGTTTACCAATTGTTTGTTAATAATAGGGAATGTATAGTAATTATTGGTCATGGAAACACAGCATAAAGCCTGGAAATAATAATTTCACATTCAAATATTGTCTTCTTCTCTAAAACGGATATGAAGAAGACCCATTTGGCTGTTAATTAGTGAGAAGAAACACTATTAATATTATATAGGGTCTTCTTCTTGTGCCGTGGGTCTGAGCCTTGACACTGGAAATTCTAGCCTTGGAAATTTTGTCAGACTTTATTGTAAGTCACCTCCATTGTGTAGTATGTGTGTAGGCTTACATATCTGCACTCCAAACATCACTTGTATACCTGTTTATAACAATTTTACATAAACAGCTCAGGTAATTTAATTAGGATAAAAATTACTATTGTGCTCACAGCTGTGTTATGTAAACTGCTTAGCGGTTTTTTAAAAATCATTGAGCATTGGACAAATTCTCTTAAATAATTAAATATTGTCTTCTCACAGAAAGTTCCCCTCTATGAAATCTCCTTTAATTAACCGATGTAGATGTTCTTGGCACACTAGGCCTCAGGCAAGCAAATCAGAGCAAAACATACACTGCATGATGGAAGAGAATTTCATTTGGTCACCATTTTAAAGCGGACTGACTCAATTTGCACCTCCTGAACTAATACACAGGTTGGAACATAATTATCCTTCTGCTTTCACACTTCTTTGAATTTTGTGATACAGCTCTTAGCTGAAGAAGTGTTCCAATATGCATTATAAAGGAATGTTCTAAGCAAAGGGTGCATTTAGAAATACATACACTGTTTGAAACTTGGAAAGATTGATACATTTTATTTAGCTTCGTCCCTCCAACTCAAGTCATAGTTTAACTGCGCAAGCACACTTTCTGTGTTCTAAATGAGGACCAGGGCAAACAACTCTGTTCAAAATGTTGCTTGCTCTTCTTATACACTGCTTATACACTCCAGAAAGATATGGAAGATCCATACAATAGATCCATTTTTATATATTGCAACTTAACCTCATTCCTCTGGGCTGCAGTAAAGTGTAGGCTCCCACTTCTTGCTTGTGACCTGGCCCAGCCTACCCCCACAAAAACAAAGTAGCAAACTAAGTTATTTTCATTTGGTGAAAATGATAATATTTATGTTTGGTAGGTAAGAGTGTAAATATTAATATTTGAGAAATTATTAAAATTGGTAGTTGGTTGACAGAGGAAAAGCTTCTTTTCATAAATGCATCTAACATAAATATGAAAAATATTCATGCAACTATGTGAGGAACCATTTATTTGTACTGGCCACTCACAAGTCAATTTCGCTACTTCCATTGTGAGAAATACAATCTATCATCTTTTCATGTGGTTGTATGCTTATCACAGAAAGTCTACTGGTAAGCTTGGTAAACAGTTGTCTAAAACTATGATCCAATGAGTGGGGAAATGTAGGGACATCATTAGTATTCTAGGGCCAGAGTAAGAATACTGATGGATCTGTAGCACAAAGACGCATATCAGAGCAGGGTTTTTTTTGGTTATGTAAAGATAAGGAATATTACATACTAATGAAGCAGTTTCCAAATTGAAATGCTGGTTTTAAATGTTCTCCTGCTCCCGGAATGAAGGCCCTGATTTTTTTGACATCATCTTATTAATGCAGTAACTTAATATGTCTATTAAAACCCTCAATAGTTACTTATTATGAAGTACTTCATACATAATTAAATTGCTAACAGGTCAATTGGGTGATAATAAATCGACTCATAAATATGGAAAAGGAAATGTTTTTAAATGAAACTTCAGTTGTAACGGAGACACTATTTTTTGTACGCTCCCCCACCCACCTTTTCAAAATGATGAAACAGTGCATTCAATGTTTTATTGCTCTATTTTTCAAAGTTTCATTACAGTTTTCAGTACAATTTGCCTTTTGCTGCTTCTGAAGAAATTATCACACTATTTTTATGATTGCCTTCTAATAATATAAAAGTGTTTGAATAAACAAGCAGTTGAATTTTATATTGTCAGTGTGTCTGATTGAGGCTCCAAGCTCTATGGCAGGGGTCCCCAAACTACGGCCCCCGGGCCGGATGCGGCCCAATCGGCCTTCCAATCCGGCCCGCGACGACCCCCGCCGCCCGCTGCCGCCGCCCGCTCTCACGGCGCGCGGCGCAGCGACGATCTAAAATATCGGCAAAAAATCGCCGAAAATCCTTTGTGCGCATGCGTATGGGCCTCTCCCGACCCGGAAGAGGTCATTTCTGGTGCACTTCCGGGTCGGGGGAGGCCCATACGCATGTGCACAAGCGATTTTCGGCGATTTTTTCCCCGCCCGTGTGCGTGTGCGCATGCGCACGGGCGCGCACTCCCCCGCCCTCCGGCCCGCTGCACGCGCACTCCCCTGCCCTCCGGCCCACCGCACGGTAAGTCTGGGGACCCCTGCTCTATGGACTGAGCAGGTTTACTGTGTATACAGACAAAACCCAGGTGGATCCAAACTAAGCAAGGTTCCTTCCATTGAAATCAATTGAACAATTAGTAATGACCTAAGCTTCATTAATTTCTGTGATTCTTACATGAATCAGTGGGACCAAGTCCTAACCCGTGTCTACTCAGAAGTAAATCCTATTAATTCAATTCTACTAAACATGTGAAGGAGCCAAGCACCTGGGGATATTGGGGGTGGGGCTTCTGCATGGGCTTCTGTCACATCCTCACTTAGAGCACATACTCAAGTGTAGGGCCTGTGTTGTTGTTGTTGTTGTTATGTTAATTGTACCTTGACATTTTAGATGTTCTATAAATAATGAAGTGCTTATGTGAATCGTTAAATGCTTAGACAGGAGTGGGGAACCTGTGGCCATACAGAAGTTGCTAGACTACAGTTCTAATGATCTCTGACCATTGGCCATGCTGGCTTGGGCTGATGGGAATTGGAGTCCAAGAACATGTGCAGGGTCACAAGTCCCCCACCCTGGCTTAAGCGGTGATGATAACATCTTTTTGCTAGCTGTGTGTGTGTTTTTCTAATGAAATGAGACATAGTGCAGCTAAGATAATACTTTTTATTGGATCAGCCCGTCTCAACTATAGTGGAAACAAGCGAATTAATGTTACTAATCATTTGTATTAGAGACACAATAGGCTAATGAAAGGATCTAATTTCATTCTTTCAGAATAATTAAGGCACAATAGGCAGAGTTGTGAAGAATATCTTTTTATAATGGTTGCCCATAAACATGATTGCCAATAAAAATGGAGCATAATAGGGAGAACATCTGTTCATAAAACATGTCAAATATTTGTGGAGACCATATGTTTTCTTTCTTTCTTTCTTTCTTTCTTTCTTTCTTTCTTTCTTTCTTTCTTTCTTTCTTTCTTTCTTTTTTAAACCTTCCAGTGGTAAGATGATGGAGGCAGCTTTTGGGAATACTTGCAGTTTGATTTAACATCATCAACATTCAAAGGCAATTTGGGATCGTTATTTCATAATTGTATTGTTTTTCTCTTGCTGCTTCCCAATGGTTTTTTAATATGGGACTTTGCATTAATTTGACACCCAGAAACCACATGGGGATAGTGCTGATCCCCACACTAACTGCAAATCAGAATCAATGTCATTGGCATTGCCTCAAAGAGCCACTATTGCAAAAAATAAAGAAAGAAGAGTGCAAAACATTGGTGCTTTGCTTTTGGAGGATCTTTGCCTCTATCTTCGGCATAACCACATTGCCTGAATCATGTTTGCGGTGGCTGAGACTTTTTCAATATTGATCTTTTCCCTACAGTATTCCATCTGTAATGTAGACAATAGCTGAATTTTTAATGCAGATGGTTTATCAGTCAGTACTGTAATATCATTTTCATGGAGAGTAGTATCTTGTCTCCTCTCACACCCACTTCCCCACTAGTAATGGTAGTCGAGAAAGCAGGATTGCTTCCCCGTATTCTCTCCTACTTGCCATGATCCTCAGTTTTCTGAAAAATTAGGTGTTTCTTGGGCACACGCCTATACTCAGTTTCTTAGCCACTACTACATTTTATTTGTAATTTCCCAAAATTGCAATGTAATACAAATCAGTTTATAAAAGAGGTAAAAAAAGCTTTTCAAATAATCACAACATTTTAAAATAGTCAAGGTGCTTCAGTTTCTGTAGACTGGTTTGTATTGCTCTCTTGGGATAGTGCATCAAAATGATTTTGTGTTAACTTGACATATTCCTTCAAAGTTTTGGGTGGGTGGGTGTTTAGAAAAGAAAATGCTGTAGTGTTTCTAAAAAGTTGCCTTTTAATTAGTTCTGGAGATCTTATGAGTTACCACCAAAATTTCATTTCAAGCAAAATTTAAACTTAAACTTAAATTTTCTTCCTCAAGAAAAAACACACATTTATTTTGAGTGTAGCAATAAGAAATGGAGGACATCCTAGCCAAATGCTTTCCAGACCCATAGGGAAACTCACTGTTTAAATCTGGTTAAGCAGAAGGCAGGCCGTGCCTGAAGCTTTCCAACAGCTGAAATGCAATTGCCCAAGAAAGTAATTTCTTCTGCTTCCACATTTTTCCTCTTCATACATTTGTCTTCAAATATTGAATGATACCACAGAGAGCTAATCCAATCCTGATTTATCCCAAAGTGACTTGAGTTTAATGAGTCTTAACCCTATAGCACGGGTGTCAAACACAAGGCCCGGGGGCCAAATCCGGCCCGCCAGACCTCGTCATGTGGCCCGCCGAGCGCCCCAGCCAGCGGGACCCAGCAGCGGGACCTTGCTGCTCAAGCGCCGCGCCGGCAAAGCGCCGACAAACAGCTGGGGCGGGGGGGGGGGTAGAAAGGCGACCGGAGCAGCGCTGCGTGGAGCGCCCTGAGCCACAGCAGGAGAAGGAGGAGGCAGCTTTGAATCCTCCTCCTCCTGCCACGGCTCGGCGCCTGGAAACGGCTGCTGCTGTTGCTGCTGCTGCAGCACAGACAAAGCACCCAGCAGCGCTGCGTGGAGGAGGATTCAAAGTGCTACAGAGCACTGCTGCGTCCCAGAGGCTCGGGACTCTCCGCACGGCGCTGCCGGGCACCGACCTGGCAAGCCGCCTCCTCCTCCTCTTGCCTCACCTCCTCCTCCTCCTGCCGCGGCTCAGCCTCATGAACGTGAGCTCAGCAGCGGCTCAGCCTCACGAACGTGCAACTCTGAGGCTTTACGCACTTCTCCTAAAACAGACACCCGCTGCCTCACGCTGCACGGGAAATGCTTTTTGCCCCTGGGTCCCTTCGCGCTCTTTTCTGGCGCTGAATCAAGGCGGCGACCCCCCCTTCCCTTTCTTTCTTCCTCTCTCTCGTTCTTATTCTTTCTTTCCCTCTCCTTCCTTCCTTCTTTATCTCTGTCTTCTCTCCCTCTTTCTTTTTCTTTCCTTCTTTATTCCTTCTTTCCTACTCTTCTTTCTCTCACCTCTTTCCTTCCTCTCTCCCTCCTGCTCCCTCTTTTCTTTCTTTCTTCCTTCCTTCCTTCCTTCCTTTCTTCCTTCCGTCCTTCCCATCTTTCTTCCTCTCCCTCATTCTTATTCTTTCTTTCCCTCTACTTCCTTCCTTCTTTCTCCCTTTCCGTCTTCTCTCCCTCTTTCTTTTTCTTTCCTTCTTTATTCCCTTCCTTATTTCCTACTCTTCTTTCTCTCCCCTCTTTCCTTCCTTCCTCTCTGCCTCCCATTCCCTCTTTTCTTCCTCCCTCCCTCCCTCCCTCCCTCCCTCCCTCCCCCTCTCCTCAGAAACATAGTTTGCTGCTTTATACTTCTGGCCCTTAAACCCTGGAACCAGGAGAGCAGCTCCAGTGAGTCAACCTCAGCCAGTCCCTTTGGTGAAGGGTGGTGGCTCACTGGCAGAACATCTGTCCTGCATGCAGAAGGACCCCAGCATCTCCAGGTACCAGTAGCTCTGCAAAGCTCCTGCATGAAACCCTAGCGAGCCTCCACCACCCAGTGCAGTTACCAAAAATCATTTTTCAATAAATTGTACAATAATTGTACATTTGAATATCTACTTGCCATTATTCTGACTATGTTTCTGCTTTCAGAGCTAGTTATTACTTACATTATTACAAAAAACAGTAATAATTGAATGCAGTGACAATAATTTATGATAATAAAGAGTGGACACATAGTCCTACAGATACAACCGGCCCTTTGAGGGTGACCAAACTGCTGATGCGGCCCCCGATGAATTTGAGTTTGACACCCCTGCCCTATAGTAAGTGGGTATAGGATTACAGCCACACTTCTCTGTGATATTGACTCACACCACATTCCTAGTCTATTCTGAAGTAAACTCTTATTAACTTCGATGAATTTACTTCTAAGAAAATAAGTCTAGGATTGCAGCCAACATTATATACCACATGCAAATAAAGGAATTTGCTTTTGAATTGAGAGTCACAGAACTTAATTTATTAAGGCTGAAATCCTAGGCTTGCCTGGTTGGGAACTTTTTGTCTGAAGTAAAGTGGGGGTGAAAAATGTTCCATTGCATTCAGTGGGCTTGCTTCTGAGCTAACCTTCTTAAATGCTGCAAATTAGGCTTTATGCAATTATTTTCTTTATCTTCAAATCCTGCTCCCTGTTTTGTATGCTTATAGAATAAGATAATTAAATCTCTGTATTACATGTAATTCAGTGGCAATAAAATACTGTAAAATGCATTTGCTTTGGAATTAATTAAGATTAACCTTTAGGCACCTAATAGAATTGGGATTGTTACTCTTTAAATCTCACTTTAAAAAACAACAACAACAACAACAATCTTTATTACGGTCCATAAAAAAAAAAAACAAGTTTCCCATAAGGCAGATAAGAGATAATTGTTTATTTCTTTTGTGACATGGAGTTTTGACTGTCATATGAAAGAACATCAAATATTAAAATTCAAGGGTAGGGTAGGATAACATTCACGTATACTGCTGTTATATGCCTAGTTATGCCATTTATTCAGGATTACCCAGTCCTACTTGTTTTCAGGCTAAGCATGAATGGATGAACTGCAATTACAGTAATTTAAAAATTTTTGTTTACATAAATTCATGATGTTATATTGAAGATGAAGTGTAGATTTGTTGTGCCTCCAGGGTGTCAGCTGGATTTTCTGGGACTAGTTTACTGCATGGGGATTGGGGCCTCTATTGATCCAAGTTTGCATACAAATTGCATGTTTTGGGAACATGAAAATATATGCAATTTTTGTGCTTCTTTTTGCAGGTGGGTTGTTTTTTTTGTTTTTTTTGTTTAGTAGTTTAGTTGTGTCCGACTCTTGGACACAATGGACCAGAGCACAATGGACCAGACCCCATGGACCAGAGCACGCCAGGCACTCCTATCTTCCATTGCCTCCCGCAGTTTGGTCAAACTCATGTTGGTAGCTTCGAAAACACTGTCCAACCATCTCATCCTCTGTCATCCCCTTCTCCTTGTGCTCTCCATTCTTTCCCAACATCATAGTCTTTTCCAGGGAGTCTTCTCTTCACATGAGGTGGCCAAAGTATTGGAGCCTCAGCTTCAGGATCTGTCCTTCCAGTGAGCACTCAGGGCCGATTTCCTTAAGAATGGTTAGGTTTGACCTTCTTGCAGTCCATGGGACTCTCAAGAGTCTCCTCCAGCACCATAATTCAAAAGCATAAATTCTTCGGCGATCAGCCTTCTTTATGGTCCAGCTCTCACTTCCATACATCACTACTGGGATAACCATAGCTTTAACTATACGGACCTTTGACGGCAAGGCCCAAATATACATTAACTGAGGACCATGTGCAGATAATTGAATGTCTGACAGACAAACAAGCTTGAACATTCTGCTAAGCCAAACTATAGTTTAGAGCAGAGGTGGGAAATCGGATTCAGCCATTGGTTTATTACTCTTCCTCCCTTAAGGAGCTCTCTAGGACCCACCCTGTTCTGACGTAAATCCCCCATAGAAAGCCCTTACCCTGCAGGGTGATGTTTTAGCCACTCAGGGAGTGATACCACCTAACTAAAAACTCTATGCTTCTTTTTCTCATCCACCTTGCCACTAGGTTGTAATATATTCTATGTGATTTAAAATCACTTCATTTATGGAACATTCATCACTTTCCCTTCTTCAGTTCTGTTTTATTGCATAATCAGTCATCACTGTGCCAACAAGCCTAAGTCTGATGTTTGTGCTGACAAGTTGTAGAGCTCATCTTCACAGCTGTGAGATTTTGAAGTAGCCAAATAGTTGACTTAAAGATTAAAATGCTGTATGGCGAGAGGGTGGCATTTTCTAAAGAAGTCATTGACTATAAAAATACATGTAAATAGCTATATGTTTAATTTAAACCATAAATCTGAAAAAGTATATCAATAACAATCCTAGCTGAAATGAGCTAGTACACTTTCTAGTACCAATTATTTGCTAGGATTCAAAATCATAATCAGCCTACAATTCCATCTGCTCAGTAAAAATGAGTGATGTAATTTTAGTATACAACAAATTGAAAAATAAAGTTTCCCAAATAATTGAACTAGTTATGCTTCTATTCATATTCTATTCATATGGAGAGATCACTCTTAATGAGGTTAACAGTTGAATCAGTGGCAAAGATGCTTGTTTTTCTGACAAAATACTAAAGGGGGGGGGAGTGACACCAGCTGCCACATATTTAAAAATTATCCTCCTTAAAAAAAAACAATCTTAAAATTTGCTAGGCCTCCGAAGGTTTCCAGATATTCCCCCTCTTTCACAAGAGACAAATAATCCTGCAAATGTGTGTGTATGTGTGGGATATTTAATGCACTTTTAATGAATTGGGCTTGAATAAAGCCCTTTGCAAGTTAAAAGTGCTATATAGATAAATTGTAGAAGAAGAATGTATTTGCTGACTGGTACTTCAGTCTATTCCACCAAGCTTAACTTTGCTCTAACCATGATATTTCTGTAATCCTGACTGCACATGCTTCTCTGAATTTGATAGATTCTTTTTTGGGTATGACAAATTCTTCAGAGGCCACCCAAATGTGTGAATTCATCTTTCTTTTGTTGTTTCATGGTGATCATTGCAAGCTGTCCCTTCCTAAGGCAGCATGTGAACATTTGCAATTACTATTAATCAAAGACCTACAAATTACACAAGCTGCTATACTATAATGTAAAACACCACAGCTGTTCACATCACAAAAATATGCAATAAAGAAAGCAACATTGGGATTGTGTCGTAGAAGTGTGGGCCCCCATGTGACCACCTCCAGCAGCGCCTCAGGCTCCTAGCAGGCTGGCTACCACCTGGAATCTCATGGAGGCACTAGTTGTATGGACCTACCACTCCCTCTTTGATACCTGCAGACGTAACCACCAGGGTTCCACAAAATGTCAACAGATGTGTGTATATCCCCCATGTTCAGGGGTCCGTTCATAAATCAGGACCTCCATCTGCTCCTAGCTGAACTATGAGCGTGCCAGCTCCTCTGCACACTTCAAGAAGCAATATTGTATGACAATTATAGATTCACAAATCACCCCATATTTTTGGTAGTTAATTACCAGGATTACCAAATATTTTACAGGCATTTAGGTGCTATTGGTCCTCTCAGTGTATAAGTAATTATTTACCATCAAAGTTTGTGCCTATTTTTAATTTTAATCCAATAGCATTTCTACAAATATGATCCAGTTTGTAATTATTCTTATATCAGTATTAGACTAGCACTTAAATGCCCTGTGGAAATACAAACAAGCAAACAAAGGAAGATAGAAAACATCCTGATAAATACAGTGTCAGCAGTGTCCTTTTTTTGTCCCTGAATAGTGCTATATACGCATATATATGCTTCTGTTCCCCCATGATAACAGTGGGAGGGGACTGCATGCTGGGATACTGTCACTAATTTTGTCCTGCAATTTTTTGGGTTAATGAGTTTGCAAATGGTTTTTGCTGGAATGAGTTAATATACAGATGAGTGCTAAACTTCCACAAGTTTCCGCTAGAGTTCCACAAGTAGTTTTTATGTTGTGTAAAAGATCAGATCAAACACAGAAATTATCAGGTAAGGAAACCTTGGGAACATGGAATAAACTGCTCTCTGAATTCATTCAACCTCAAGGGAGGTCAATAGGCAGCCTGGGGAGGCAGCCAGCTTCAGTGCCTGACCTGCCAACTTTCTGACATTGAGCCCTGAGTGGCTAATGAGGGCAGCAGAGGGCAAGCTCAACAGTTCCTAATATCAGACCAGCAACAGTCACTTGGAAAGGCCAAAGGCTAGTAAGTTGTAAAGATCTGACCAAAAGTGAGGTCCAGAGCAATGGACAGAGAGGTCAGAGGTATGTATGCAGTCAGGGTCACGCAGCTGGTCAGGTTGCAAAGGGCAAGGCAAAGAAGCAGAATTTCATTCTGAAACAGCTTCAGGTTTGTCTTGCTCAATTGGAACCAAAACTCACATAAAATAAGGGCTCGTCCATACTTCCACTAGCCCTGCTGCTTTTCCCTGGGAAACTCATTGAATAGGAGCAAACATCAACCAGGTTTTCTCCAGATTGACATTTGCTCTCACTCAGCACTAAAGAGCAGGTTTTATGGGGTAAAGCGGCAGGGCACAGGCAAAACCGCTTGGACCCGTGTTTTTTAGACATGGGACAAGCAGAAGTATGGTCAAGCCTAAGTGTATCAAGTGTAAAGCTTATTTGACACGAACGGATGTGTGGGATGAGGCAGAGATATTTGTGATTGGGGAACCTTGGTGGTATCAGTTCTCTGATTAAAAGTTGGTCACAAAAGAACCCCACACCACCCACCTCTTCTCAGCCATATGTTTTCCTGATGCTTAAGTACCTCCAAGTGCTTTGTATAAGCCTCTTTTGGTTTGGAGCACTTCAGACATATACCTTACTGCTAAAAAAAAAGCCCCAGGGACAGTTTTCAGCTAAATAATTGTTTGAGTGGAACAAATTTCTCTTGGGCAACAGGACTCCCCACCCCCACCCCAATCTTCCACCAGCATGCACCTCATGTCATCCCCAAATGTGGTCCAAAGCATTGTGGGCTATATCCCATAACAGATTTAGGGGGTGTACAGGGGACACCCACTGCACAAGTGGAAGCTATTCTGCTCCTGCAATTGTTGGCATCCATCTGTCTCAGGTGACAGTGGAGGAGTGTGCCTTTGGGGTGAAGTCAAATGGTTAGTAGGTTGCAGTGCCTGCTGTGGCTGTAGAGACAATTAAGGGACCACCCTAAACCTGTCTGGAATGACCCTGCTTTCATTCTTGATTTGAAGTTCTTGCAAATATTTTGCACAGCCCTACATATAATACTTCCAGAATCGGAGCATGCCTCTGAATACTACCGGTAGTTCTTGGGGAGCAACATTGTGGAAGACGTAATTGCCCTTATATCCTGCTTTTGAGCATCCCAGGGCTGGTTGGCCACTATGGGACACAGTACCGTGTTTCTCATATTATAAGACACGTCTTATATTTATTTTTTCTTCAAAAAAACACACTATGGCTTATTTTCAAGGGATGTCTTATTTTTTTCCTCCTCCTCCTGCCGCGGCCGGCATTGCTGCTGCTCCTATCACTATGTCTTATTTTCGGGGTATGGCTTATATTCCTTGAATGCTTAAAAATCCTGCTATGGCTTATTTTATGGGGATGCCTTAAAATATGAGAAACAGGGTATTATAGACTCTGATTAACTTTAGAGCAGAGTTTTTATTGTGTTCTCATGGATTTCCAAGTTCCTGGCAATTTTTTTGTGCCAATGCAGGAATAGAAAGGCATGATTTGTCTTTTACTGGCTGATTCTATAAAAAGTTGTAGTAAAAAGTCATAGTAAGTTAGGGAACGTTGGTATTCAAACTAATACTGAAAGTAATATCATGCATATAGATCTTACTTCTTCTAGATTATGTACATGTTTTAGTTGAATATATCCCCTCTGTAAATACTTGCTAATAGGAGACGGTATTTTCTTTCCTTAAAAAATGTTCTGTTGCTTGTTAGGCATAAAGTATCACTTGGGATTTACTTTTTGCTATTGCAGGATAAATTGTTTGAAATATTAGTTGTTAAATAGGTGAATACAAAACCATTTCGAAAGTTAATTGATGTAGTTGGCAGTGACTAAAAGGACATTTTCCCGCTTCTGGTATGGAATACAAAGCAAGCATCTACAGAATATTAATAAACTATTGGACTTCACTCAGTGAATCTGAATGACAGTTAAGTGTGTTGAGCAATTGCAAAGCTGTTTGCTGTTTTACTTTGCTGATTATGGTACAATGAAGAAAAATTAATTATTTTGCTCCACTGGAGCAGTTAATGTACTACAAAATGAACTAGTATCCCTTTTCCTTTTGTGAAATGGCCTTTCTTCTCATTTCAGACACATTTAGTGACTTGATTGCTTGCAAAATTTAGGGAAAGGTTAATTAAACAAATGAAAGTATTCTGGGACTGACACAAAACCAAAATAATGATAAATGTACAATGGCAGTCATTTTTTATAACTACTTAGCTCAACACTTTACGTTTTCACACTAAATCTCAAGAGTGTGTTTAGGCTTGTGAGACATAAATAAGAAAACCAGTTATAATTTGTGTGTAGAATTAAGAGTGTTAATGAATGTGGGGCTATTACTATCTCTTGGGGGAAACATAGCACTGAAGTCCCTTGGAGCAGATTGTTAAAGCTTTACTCAACAAGATTAAAAAGGGGTGTGCTTTTTTATATATTAAAAATAAAGCATCTATTGCTATTAGTGGTCAGAAAAGTAATGTTAATTAGGGTTAATAAGGTGCCTAAACCACCTTTGCATCAAAATGTCTAAAAATAAAATTGGATTTTTATTTGCTTATTAAGACAATAAATAAAACAGGTTGTATCCATACTTGCCCTTCTTAATATGGAAGGGCTCTTCTTTTTGCTGCAGAGGATCCAAGTGAACAAAATAAAAAGTCTCTCTTTAGAACAAATGAAAATGGGATTTTATTATACAGTGTGTGTGTGTCCGCTATCCTTGTAGTTGTGAAGACTGTCTCAATGCAAATCTTTAAAAATGTAGTATAAACACTGACAACTGGGAAACACTGGCCTGCGAGCGCTCCAGTTGGAGAATAGCCTTTACCAAAGGTGTCATGGGCTTTGAAGAAACTCGATCTCAGGACGCAAGGGAGAAACGTGCTAAGAGGAAGGCACGCTTGGCAAATCCACACTGTGACCAACTCCTGCCTGGAAACCAATGTCCCCATTGTGGAAGGACGTGTGAATCCAGAATCCAGAATTGGCCTCTGTAGTCACTTACGGACCCATTGTTAAAATCGTGTTTATGGAAGACAATCTTACTCAGCTATGAGTGATCGCAGAAGAAGAAGAAGAAGAAGAAGAAGAAGAAGAAGAAGAAGAAGAAGAAGAAGAAGAAGAAGAAGAAGAAGAAGAAGTTGTGAAGAACAAAACCATGGATTTTAATTAATATAGCATGCTCTGTCAGTTTAAATAGAAATTTATACAAAATAATTCGTAACTATACAGATTAATAGTACTAAAATGCAATACATTTCAGTTGGTAGGCTAGCATATCTGATGTGACTAGCTTCTTTTTCAGCAGTTTAAATGCTTTTAAGATGGTAAGAAAATTGGCTGCAACCACTTAATTGGCAAAACCTTTCCTAGCTGTTTTTTTCTTGACCTGATAAAGAGAAGCATTTAAATGAAGCATATTTGAGCATTTGCCTCCATAGCTGCCAAGTTTTCCCTTTTCTCGTGAGGAAGCCTATTCAGCATAAGGGAAAATCCCTTAAAAAAAGGGATAACTTGGCAGCTATGTTTGCCTCCTGTTCTTTTTGCAATACTGTTAGTTGTCTGTATGGCAACCAGTCTTAGCTTTTGTCCCCGTAGTGGCCTACATTTCTGTATTGGAGAAATGTGCATACCTTGTCCCCAATTCTTTAACCTCCAAAGCTCCTCTAAGCATTTGGATGTGGATGTGCTATTGATCTTTCCTGTACTGGCTAATTAAAAGCAACAGTAATTATAAAAAAAATCATCCCTATTCATCATATGGTGTGTACACAAACCAATGATATGCTGACATGTGCCACAATCATGCATGATGCTCATGCACAGCTTTGTTTGCTTCAGAGCTATTTGAGAAAACATCACCTATTCATTTAATTATTTTACCCAAGATAAAATCGATTCTGAAAGCTTAACAAGTGGAAGGGCATTTTAAGGATTCACCACTTTTTTCAAACTGCCAGAGATATTCTAGGTCCAAACTGAAAAGTGAAAACAAACAACAATATAAAATGTTTTATTGTGTTTGATTAATTGAGATTATACAGTAAAAGATGCAGAGTAAACATTGAGATAAATTCATTCATTAAGGACCAATTTAGAGCTTAGAGAGGAAGCACTCTAGAACAAGATGTTAATTCAAAGGTGGTCAAATTCTATATTTCTCCTTACCACCACCCAATTTTTATTTATTTTTTTGTAAGAATTGCCTGGGCAACTCCTAGGCAGAGACTCAAACCATACATAAGAACACTTGTCAGCTAATTATGCATTAAATACCTCTAGAGAAGCCTGCAGTGCTTCTTTTGGGAGCAAAACAAGAGCCATGTTTGTGCAGCCAGATCATGAATTTAAGAAGAGCGTGCCTCTTAGTCTGTTTATGCAGAAAAGGTGTGTGGATCTGCTGCCAATAATCCCCTCCCCTAGCAGGGGATATATCTTGAATGCATACAAATGGAAGGAAAAGGCTAACACTATTATTTCCACCTTGCTGTTTTGTGAATTTGTCGGTGAATTTCTAAAATCGAGAGTTTGGACTCTATGCCTATCTGGTTGTGGTTCCATATCCTTGCTCAAACCTGCAAGATACTCTTCCAAATTTCAGGCAGAATGGAGGTTGATTATGATTAGTCTTGCAGAAGCGCTTTCCCCCAACCATAGAAGGAAAGGAGAAGACAGTTGCATTCTGCATATATGTAATGACACATTTTCCTAGATAAGTCCTCAGAGGTCCTATTGTGATGAAAACAGCAAGGTTGAAAATGGCAGTCTTCCCAAGTTGACATGTTACCAGCCGCCACTGCATTTACTTCACAAGGAAGAGGTGAGAGTAAGGAATTTCTTGTTACAGGAAACAACAGGACTAATCCAAGGCATTCTTCTGAAGGAGCGTCTCCACCCCCATCATTCTGCCCGGACACTGAGGTCCAGTGCCAAGGGCCTTCTGGCGGTTCCCTCGTTGCGAGAAGCCAAGTTGCAGGGAACCAGGCAGAGGGCCTTCTCGGTGGTGGCGCCCGCCCTGTGGAACGCCCTCCCATCAGATGTCAAAGAGAAAAACAGCTACCAGATTTTTAGAAGACATCTGAAGGCAGCCCTGTTTAGGGAGGCTTTTAATGTTTAATAGATTATTTTATTTCATTTTTCTGTTGGAAACCGCCCAGAGTGGCTGGGGAAACCCAGCCAGATGGGCGGGGTATAAATAATAAATTATTATTATTCTGTCTGGGGCAGAGTGGTAAATGGCATCCCCTTCCCCAATGCACATAGTCAAGAAAATCCCACAAGCACATATCCTTCCTCTGAGTAGTAAATGCTATATAATAACAAAATTAATTACCCTGCAGTTTGCTTTCCTTCCAAAATTAGCCACCTGGGGAGACCATCCTGGGAAGAAACCAACAACCCTAGTCATAATTAATACAGTAGCTTTCATTAGCTATCCAATGGACAAGGGCTTAATATTCTCTTTGAAATTAATGATACTTAAAAGTGCCCAGAACCAGAATCCTGAATGATCCAGGGCCTGGTTACTGCTGCTGCTGTTTTTAATCAGAAGCAGCTTTATTGAGGGGACCTTATGAAGGGCATGTACAAAGCAAGGGAAATGGAAAGCTTCTGCATAAACACTAGGAAAGAGATGGCGGGTCATTGTTGAAATGGTGGTATAGTCTGTTTGATGTGACAAGCCCAGAAATAAAGATTGGAATGTGACATTTGTATACCGACCATTGACCTTAAAAAAAGAATAAGTAAAGTGGAGAGAAGATAGCAGACATAAAACACATGAAAGTACATGAAGTACATATAAAATAGTTGACAATCTAAAAGCCTTGGCAGGTGTAGTTTGCAAATATGCTGCCTGACTGTACTTTACAGTTTGATTAAAAGAAAAAGGAAAGCTAGCAAATAATCCTAGCAGATAAACTCTTTTATCTCAGTTGAATACCCTACCAGTATGTGGTCTGATGTTTGAAGCATGGCACTTAATGCAGAGAAAAGAAAATATAATTCAGGCCTTTTCTTTGATTTATTGTATGTGACCTTGGGAAAGGCTATTAGACTGTTAAATGTGTGTTGAATAATAAATGCCATGTTTAGGCACTTATATCATCAGGCTAATATCTTAAATTTGTTTGTGTGCATGTATTTGGATGGAGCAGCATCATGAAAGCAAAATAAAAATAAAAATGGCGTGCATATTGGGTTGGATCAAGAGACTTGCCCAAATCTTGTGCAAGAGGGCTAGCACAAGGTAACTTTCTCACATCCTTCTTTCCTGGTAACCCTTCCAGCTCCCTAAAAACACCTCCTTGGGGGTCAGCTGATCCTGCCAAATGGGCTGGATCAGAGGTCACCAACCATTTTAGACATGTGGGCACACTTTGAATATGGGTGTGTGTGCTGGAAGTGCAAGTCACAAACTGGCTGGAAGAACACAAAATGGCCACCATGGGGAGTGTGACAAATTAGAGAGACAACCACCTGTGATAACATAATGCTAATTACACACACACACACACACACTGATAGTTTTGCTGTCTAATAACAAGGAGCATTCCTCAGTACCAGAAAAAATATACAAGGTGGACACATCACTCACTCTTTTTACAGAAATCACTTAGAAGCTACCTGCACATTTCCCACCATAACTTCTTTTTAAAAATGAAATCATAGAATCTGGTGAACCTTCCCAGTAGCATCAGGGAAAGTTTTCAGGGGCACTGAATGGGCAACCCTGGGCTAGATTATGCTACTGGGTGACTGAGGGGAAAGAGTGTCACAAATATTGGGGAAAACAACTACTGCAGCTGAGTCAACCCCATTTAACAGTGCTGTCTGGTCACTGGAAGAGAGTTTTTGCTGAGTTTTAGCAGGGTATGGGAGAGAGAGTCTGCCATCCCCCTACTGTGGATCAAATCCAGTGACTTAAGAGATGCATGTAGTCCTCCAAGCTTGGATATACCCAGAAGTGAATGTATTTGTTTATTCCCTCGTCCCCACAAAAATGTTTATTTCTTGAGTCAGTCCAAGAGGCTTTGAAAATTAATATGCCCAGCTAGTCATTCCACCAGCCTCCATAGCAACATCCTTACTCTTACCTTTATACACTTATAGTGGTATAGGAGCAGAGGATGGGGGGGCAGGAAATGCCTCCCCCGAACTTCCCTCCCCTCCCTCAGTAGTCCTGCTATGGCCCTTGGGGGAAGGCTGTCTACTCCTAAAATTCACAACTCTGGGAAACTCCCGGCTTGTGCATATTTGCACAGCATCCCCTAATTGATTTCACCAATTCAAAAAGAGAGGGAGAAGAGATTCTGGCATTTCAGTGTGCCTTTTCAGCTTCTGTGCCTGGAACAGATCACCAGGATCAGAGCATGCATCTTTGAAACTGTCAAATGGTCATTGTTTAGGGTTACTTTAAAAAATAAATAAAAAATAATAAGTTTGCTTTCAATTCTTTATTATCTCAACTTTCATGTGAAGATGTGTTGGAAACCATTTTTAAAATTTGCGTTATATTTCTCGTTACTTTTTAGCTTGTTCTTCTTAACAGCTGATTAGACTAAAATCACTTTAGACTAAAATCTTTACAGATTTGCTGTAGGAATTCCTCAGCTTTATCATTGCTATGCCACTTTCTCCTTAACAAATAACTTTGTGTTTTCTCCATTAGCTCACTTAGCAGAAGGGCAGCGGATCCTTTCTGCCAATCTGTTCCAAAAGCTATTATGTTGTTATCCAGCCCATCTTCCTCTATAGTCCATGTAATTAACTGTACAAAATGCCAATTTTTTTGTAGTCATCCTCTTGATTAACTACTTTAATTAATTGGCATTGAAAAGATGCTGTCATGCTGTATGTTATTGGTTAGACTCTATTTTGTTGCTATCTCATCTAATTTACCTATTCAGGATCTGTAGCAATGTATCACAATTCTTCTTGGCTTTCCTCTTGTAAAATATTTTAGTTGCAAACAGCTTCTTTGATTATTCTTAGTAAATATTGATAGTGCATAACATCCCTGAGGCCTTTCCTTCCTATAATTATCACTGCAGGTGAGTGTCAGTGTCGGTCAGAGGTGGAACAGCCATCTCAAAATTCAAGCTTACTGCAGTGTTCCTTATGCCTGTGATTTATTCTGCCACATTGGGTATTTTTGTGCATCTCAAATGACAGAGGGGCTAACACTGGCTACTACCTCTTTCTTGACCTCTATTACATATTAATCAAGTGATAAAAATACAGTCATTTGGAAGTTATCCATTTTTTACACTTAATTAAAAGTACCGTTATTCTCACTGATGCCCACTTCATTTTGTTCCCAGAATTTTAATTCTTCCTTGACTTTCATGTATTCTTAATGTATGCCATTAGATACATTTGATGGCACTAGAATTTGCTACAATTAGCACAATCACTGTATTATTCAAAATTCCATTTTAAATTCAGGCCAGGTTTTGGGATTTAGGCATGAATGAACTGGTGGAATCAGATTCACTAAAGATTTCAGTTTAAGGGCTGGCCAGACTTATCACCTTGAGCATCTCCCATCTCTCACTGAGGTATAAATAGGCAATGATCTATGGTGACTCGTCACAATGTGCATGATAGCAGAAGTTCCTCGCATATACTGTAAGTCCAGATTTCATTTTATGGTTTTGGGTGAAGGTACTTCAGATGAGATTTCCAAGGCATGCTCAACTTTTAATACATACTTACTGTAGCTATGAAATGGAGAGGTTGAAATGTACGCACCTTTCCTGTGCATGTTGACTAAGAATTAAGTCTCACTGGTGCGGTTCAGGGGTAATGTGCAATAATGGTTTGATGTTCAGTGCCTCAGTCACGGATTCTTGTGTGCCGCAGTCTTTCCCTCCTTTCCTGATTTGAGGGAAACTGTTAGGTTCCTCTGAACCACCAAGCAACTCTTTGTGCTTCTCCTGTATCCATGTTTAGAAATTACAACCCATTGTTTGCTTCAAAACCAGGAAAGGAGAAAGGGCATCGTAGTGGACATGGCTAGAAGGACATGTGCAGGTCTTGGGATCCTTGACTGCTCATTCACATAATGACAAACTACAATTTGGCACTGCATCTGAACTACTGCTTAGTTCAGTTGAAAGTACTTCGAAGCATTATGCACAGGATTACAGCTATAAGCCACTCTTGATAAAGGTTGTACTGAACTTCTTTCAGGTCGACATGCGTAGGATTATGCTGTCAGTGTATAACTTTAGGAACTTTTAATTATTTTTACATGCTTCAGCTGGTGTCCATACTGAATGCCATAAGGTTTACTATTATTTAGCAAAGTTATTAATAAAGTAATGATGCAGGTCTAATGGATGCATAAAATTCATCACTGATCATAAATACTTCATGATTGTGGCAATAAATGTGTGAGGCTTGGTTTTATTTTGTTTTGCTTTCATTATAGTGGAACATTGTTTTGCTTTTCTTCTGATAAGGGAGCTTTATGTGAAAGCAGATTGCCTTGTTTTCATATTATTCTGATCCTTTTCACATCCATCCCATTGCCATACATTTAAACCACATTTTATTAGCTAATTTGGCACAATTTGTTTGAATTCAGCACAGACGGTTTTCATTACAATCTGACAAGCAGTAAAACTCATTTTCCCTTAGTTTATCGCTGGCACACTCACAAGTTTTCTTTATAAAGAAGCCCTGTTTATGTGTTCTTAAGTTCTGTTTGCGAAGAGAGCACATGCACTGATCATGCCCATGTTGAATGGGAAGGTCTGGAGGTGGATTATAAGTACATTCATTTGTACAGAGTTACAGTTCTCCTCACATCTGCAAATTATGATCACAAAGTAGACTGTAGCTGTAACTACATTCAGCCAAATTTGCTTACAACCCCCTTCTGACCCTCCTGCTCAAGATGGAAGTTGGGGTGGAGGAGAAGAGGCAATACTCCCTCCATGGATAGAAATTAGTATGCCCAAATACAGCTATATTGTATTATGTAAGTCAGACATTCATTAGGATTGATATAAAAATATTATATCTTTAATGTTCTGTAAATGAGAAAAAGTTCTGCTTCTAAGATGATCTCACCAAATAACAAAGCCAAAGCATTGTGTATCCACAAGTCCGTTCTTGATGGAGTGTTATATTTGTGGGGCTGCCTGTGAAGAGTAGAAAACTTCAATTGGTCCAAAATGCAGCAGCCAGATTACTGGCTGGGGCTCCATTTAGATGTCATAAAGGCCTCTATACTGGTTTGCAGTTCATCCGTTGGACCAATTCAAGGTACATTAGTGTTCATAGCTCAAATGACTTGGGCCCCAAATACATGAAAGATGGACACAGGTCTTCTTAGGTGCTAATATCAGCAGAGGGATCTCTTTTGGTTATATCACATTCCTCAGAAACTCAGTTGTGCGTGTTGTTGTCCAGCAGAAGGCATTCTTTGTGACAGCTCCCAAGTTGTGGCACTCCCTCCCCACAGAGGCTTTTCTGGCATCTTCATTATACTGTTTTTGGTGAATGCTGAAGGTGCAACTCTTTACCTTGACACCTGAGACGTATATTTCAAGGGCCCACCTTATTCCTGTGATTTTATGCTGCTTTAAACTGTTTTTAATACTGTTTTAATGTAACCTGCCAGGAGACCTTATGGTGAAGCATAGCTGTCAAGTTTTCCCTCTTCTCATGAGGAAGCCTATTCAGCATAAGGGAATTTCCCTTAAAAAAGGGAGAACTTGACAGCTATGTGGTGAAGGGAAGGTAATAATACTAATAACAACATAAATTTAATGCTTTTATGGACCAGTCTAGGTCTTTTTAAAAACTTTATTTTCCTATAAGCATTTGAGATAGCTTCTGCCCACAACTAGATGGTGGGGTATCTCTCAAGTACAATTTTGTCTCAATCTTTCCGGAAGTTGGCTACTGGCATCCACATTACTATAGGTTTGAACAAAGAGCAGAAGTAATGAAACTGCTGCTGAGTGTTTTTAGCATGGTGGTTTTATTTTATTTAGTTCTTTGGTATGATGTTTGCAAATAGGAAGCTCACAGATTCTTTGTCATTGATCTCTCATCAAGTCAGTGAATTGTGTTGCTATTCACTTAATATATAACTGAAGGTGCTTTTATGACCCCTTTCTTCTGCTCCTGTGCTTCTACCAGCAGAGCTTCTATTACCTGTTTGTGATCTCTCTTGACTCTTGGAAATTTAAGTTGGGATTTGGGTTTTTTGCTTGCATTAGGAAACTTGTCCAATGATCAGCCAAGGCATTCACATAGCTCACAAACCTATCAAATGAAATTACTTTGAGTAAATCAGGATCCCAGCTAAATAATAGCTCTTCATTACTAATGATCCAAGCCAGTTAGCTCTTCTATTTACACTTGTTTAAGCAGCAAAGGAAGTCAAGCACCACTGCTGCACAATCTCCCTTTTATTTCAGAGAATTTCACTGAAATGAGTGGAGGTTGGGCCATGGTACAGTGCTCAGTCAATTGTGCTTGAAGTTTCTTGACTGTAGTGAAGGCTCAGTTGATCAGAAGCCTTTCACACTTAGTAATGATACTTAGGACCAGAATAACAAGTAGATAGGAAGGAACAGTTTTTTATATAGTAAAACAGTATATATTGTATTATATATACACAAACCATTTTTGTATAAGTATTTTGTTCAGGTTTTGGATGCTTTTATTTTATACCTGTTACTAATGCATACAAAAGTTGCATTGTTGATCATGGTTTTTTTGTATCTTTCAATTTTCCTGTATATTGGACAAAGTATTATAAACAATGGAAAGAAAAGGCTACTTTGCTTTGTGACTTTGAAAATAATGCTGAAACATTCTTATTAGTATTTCAGTTACTTCAGTCATCAGCTGATGTTTTCAATTAACAATTACCAATAACTCTGAAATCTTTCTTGAATAGAAGTAGAATTCACCATTATAAATATATCATTGAGATTATCTTACAAAACATTACTCTGAAAATATCCATAGTCGGCTTCATCAGTCATTTGAATATCCTTTCTAAGTATTTGAGATCATTCTGCACCATCTGCTTAATGTAGTTTGGATAATATTGTATCACTGAAAAAAGAAATATATCATTAATGAATGTATTAATGAGTCACAAAACCAAACTTATGTGATGTTGCACGTGCACCAGCATTGTAATGAAGTCCAAAAAACCTACCAGCCTGCCTGCTCACACCTTTCTAAGTCATTTGTGGCACATCAATAGTCTAAAATGAAATAAAATGAATCAACTCTCTTCCAGTTGATAGAAATTTTCCTGCCTAGAGGCTTAGGCAAGTGACTGTTAAAAAGCCTATATTACATGTATTCACAGTTGTGAAAAAGACATTCTGTACCAAATGCCTTGAAATTAATTTAGCCAGCTGTAAGTGGCTCTTCTTCAAAGGATGGTATTTGTCGATGAATGTGAGACATTATTCAATCCATACACCTTCTTGCCTGTCTGCCAGATACATTACAATCCTGTATGATTATCCTGACTAGAATTATGCTTCAAAACAAGATCGTCTTGCTTAGGCAATGCATTTTTGTTTGCTTCCCTTGAGAATGTCAAGGTTGTCACAGACGTCTAGCTAATAAGATCTAACTGGGCCTGATTAACCAATATAAGAATTCGTTTTGAAAGCAGCAGTTTCACAGTCACTTGCATAGCTTTTTAAAATCTATCTCACATTACAATTAGGGTACATTAAAATCTAGAAATGTCTTCATTATTTTTTTATTCCACTGAAAAATTCCAGTGGGGCTAATGCATACAAATAGCAGAATGCCCACAGTTGTGATGAATTTGGGATGGTGACTGTGTAAGGCAGGTATCCCCAGACTTCGGTCCTCCAGATGTTTTGGACTACAATCCCCATCATCCCTGACCACTGGTCCTGTTAGCTAGGGATCATGGGAGTTATAGGCCAAAACATCTGGAGGGCCACAGTTTGGGGATGCCTGGTGTAAGGCATGCACTGTGGCCATCAGGATCCCTCCCAGTAGAAGTTAATCTCCCAATGTCAAGGGTGATAGCCAGCCAGCCTACCCCACTGCCCTGCCCAGCCCAGTGATATGTGCCCTATATGCAGTATTTTAGTTTCCCTTTAGGAATTAATGTCCTTTCCTAACAGGGTTACAAGATGTGGGTTGGACATTCTTGGATAACTTGGGAAGGCCAGGATGTTTCAACCCACCTTGGAAAAGATGCAGCAGGCACAGAATTATAGGCCCATGACAAAGTAGAGGGAAGGCTTAGAACCTGTTGGACCATTTCAGCCCCATAATAGTTATATGTAGATTTACAGACCCCAAATTGGGCTCGGTTCGCTTGCAGTCACTGATTTAGGCCTGACTGCATTAGTTCATATGATTTTCATCTACCTGTCTCCTCACGCTATATGCTGTTTTGATCTGCTTCCTTTCTTTTCTTGCTTTAGTATCTGAGCAGTGTGTCTAGGATACATGAGAGAGCCAGGCATGTTGAAACACATGACCTTTATCAGGTTTGAAAATATGCATGGGAAATTAATGTGCAATGTCTGTTCTTCTACAATGATAACTTGAGCAGAGGGGAACCAAATGTCATTGCACCTTGCAGATCTTAGCATACCTGGGATAGATTTATTAAAATAAAACCTCATTGCTATTAATAGTTCTTGGCTTTCTGCCAGTGCCTGTATTTAAGCACTTATGGGATTAATGATAAATTCTTAGACAACAGCCTCTTTACATCTTGATTCACTTCATTGAGTACATGAGGTAAATTTTAATGGCCGCAACAAAAGAATTACTTGAAAGCAATGCTGCATAATTTACATTTTTACAAATTGTTAGTGACTTGAAATGGTGGGCTAAATCAAGGCCTTTTCTGGAACAGTAGCTCCACTCTCCATAGTTCAACTCAGAAATAAGCCCTGTTGAATTTAATTGAACTTATTCCCATGTCAGTGTATATAGGATTGTAGACTCAGCCAGCCATATTTTTTTTTATATTCATGAAAACAGCATTTAATGTTTCCCCTAGTATTTCATGTTAGAAGTGTATAATCTTAACTGATTTGTATTCCACCACATATAAAAACTGAGGGGAAAGTAGAACTTTAAGGCTTCTTCCTTCATATGATTTTCCCAGACATCTTAATTGCATTTAATTGCATCTTAATCTGCATTTCTCGATTTTGTTTACTTTGGAATGTGGAAAGAAATAGAAGTGGTTGATCACAACTTTCATATTAATGCTGATGTTCTTAGCTATGTACCTATGTGATTACATACAGCTAATGGTTTTGAAATTCATATTCAAAGTGGTACCAGGAGTACAAAAAGAGAGAGAAATCCCATAGGAATTACCTATTCATTCATTTTGTTCTGGAGGGAAATCCACCAGATGAAATCCATGTCCCAATTCATGTAGTTTGCATTGGAAAAGGCAGTTAGGCACTGCAGATCCAAGTTTGGTTTTTTTAAAAAAAAAAACTTTAATGCACTTACTTCCTTTAGTGTTCGCTGCTACATCCCCATCGGCCTGGTATACTGTACTATACTGTAGCTACTCCAGTCATTAACCTATTGGTATTTTTGCAATAGTAACATCTACATATAATGCAGCTTTTTAATGGCTTATTTTGCCTGCCTTTATGAAGGTCATTCATTCTAACTGTGCAAGGTCTGTATTTAAATGGAAGAAGGCTTATAAGCAAGAAAAAACTTGTAGAAACTAGAGTCATTTTTGCTCTTCCTCATTTGCATTTGAGTTTCATATTAAAGTTTGGAGTTGATTGTAGTACTTTAATTAGTCCCCAGTGGGCTGAAATGGACAATGGACTGACTGCTCATTAGTCTGTTTGCTTTCTGGGAAGCTTAGCAAACTATCTAATGTTGTCTGTGTTTAATGCACTTTTCCAGATGTCGCAACTGCTTATCCTGATAAGAAGTCCATCTTGATGTACGTGACATCGCTTTTCCAAGTCCTGCCCCAGCAAGTTACTCTTGAAGCCATCCAGGAAGTGGAAACATTGCCACGGCAATCAAAGCACATCAGAGAAGAGCACGTACAGTTACATCAACAGCGCTTTTCACAACAGGTGAGTTCTTTGGGTTTTTTAATTCTAATTAATAGCCAATAAAGTCATAGATTTAGTTTAAAAGAGACTATGGGCGAGATCCAAGCGTATTAAAAGAACTGGCAGAGGTGATTTCAGAACCACTGGCAATAATCTTTGAAAATTCCTGGAGAACAGGCGAAGTTCCAGCAGACTGGAGGAGGGCAAATGTTGTCCCTATTTTCAAAAAGGGGAAAAGAGAGGACCCAAACAATTACCGCCCAGTCAGCCTGACATCAATACCAGGAAAGATTCTAGAGCAGATCATCAAGCAAACAGTCTGTGAGCACCTAGAAAGAAACTCTGTGATCACTAAAAGTCAGCATGGGTTTCTGAAAAATAAGTCATGTCAGACTAATCTGATCTCGTTTTTTGACAGAATTACAAGCCTGGTAAATGAAGGGAACACTGTGGATGTAGCCTATCTTGATTTCAGCAAGGCCTTTGACAAGGTGCCCCATGATATTCTTGTAAAGAAGCTGGTAAAATGTGGGCTAGACAATGCGACCATTCAGTGGATTTGTAACTGGCTTACTGACCGAACCCAAAGGGTGCTCATCAATGGCTCCTCCTCATCCTGGAGAGTAGTGACTAGTGGGGTGCCACAGGGTTCTGTCTTGGGCCCAGTCTTATTCAACATCTTTATCAATGACTTGGATGATGGGCTTGAGGGCATCCTGAGCAAGTCTGCAGACGACACCAAATTGGGAGGGGGGGCTAATACCCCAGAGGACAGGATCACACTTCAAAATGACCTTAACAGATTAGACAATTGGGCCAAAGCAAACAAGATGAATTTTAACAAGGAGAAATGTAAAGTACTACACTTGGGCAAAAAAAATGAAAGGCACAAATACAGGATGGGTGACACCTGGCTTGAGAGCAGTACATGTGAAAAGGACCTAGGAGTCTTGGTAGACCACAGATTTGACATGAGTCAGCAGTGTGATGCAGCAGCTAAAAAAGCCAATGCAATTCTGGGCTGCATCAATAGGAGTATAGCATCTAGATCTAGGCAAGTAATAGTACCACTGTATTCTGCTCTGGTCAGACCTCACCTGGAGTACTGTGTCCAGTTCTGGGCACCACAGTTCAAGAAGGATACTGACAAGCTGGAACGTGTCCAGAAGAGGGCAACCAAAATGGTCAAAGGCCTGGAAACGATGCTTTATGAGGAACGGCTTAGGGAGCTGGGTATGTTTAGCCTGGAGAAGAGAAGGTTAAGGGGTGATATGATAGCCATGTTCAAATATATAAAAGGATGTCATATGGAGGAGGGAGAAAGGTTGTTTTCTGCTGCTCCAGAGAAGCGGACACGGAGCAATGGATTCAAACTTCAAGAAAGAAGATTCCACCTAAACATTAGGAAGAACTTCCTGACAGTAAGAGCTGTTCGGCAGTGGAATTTGCTACCAAGGAGTGTGGTGGAGTCTCCTTCTTTGGAGGTCTTTAAGCAGAGGCTTGACAGCCATATGTCAAGAATGCTTTGATGGTGTTTCCTGCTTGGCAGGGGGTTGGACTGGATGGCCCTTGTGGTCTCTTCCAACTCTATGATTCTATTCTATGATTCTAAGTCACTGTCAGAGTAGGTAGACCCACTGCAGACAGTGAAGAATTTACATGTCCATTGATTTAAGTGGTTAATTCTCAATATGACTAACATTGAATATCACTGTATATACTTTCTTTGCACGGTTTATACTGTTAACTGCCATGCATGAAGTAATGGACTGTTTTTGAAATGAAGCAAGTTACGCATTTTGTGCATTACATGATGCAAAGCAGGCTCCAATAGCATGCAACACTTCCTTGTTTTAAGCAAGGTAATACAAGGTAGGATTTTGTGTCGTTTTGGTGTCTTATATTCAAAGCACATCTTGAAATTAGTAAGGCTTTGCCAATCAAGCGCTTTAAGGGTCGCAGACATAGCTTACTTAAAAGGCTGTGTCACTTTTAAACTGCTTTGCTCTGTCCATCAGCTTTCTCAGTCTTTCATTAAAGCATCTGTATGTATGAAAAAGCATAAATAGTGGGAACATTTTTATTACTCAGTAGACTCTCTACAAAAGCAATGCATTTATTCACTGCTCAATATGTACAGGATACTGTTTGTATTTAGCTACCTCTGTTGCACAGTTAATAAATCTATACATAAATAAGCTTTCTGTTGCCTCTGCTGCGGGGGGCTTCCATATCCAAGCCAGTGTCCCAGATCAGCATCTTTTATAATTTTTTAATTCCACACTATCCTACTTATAATATTTCATAAGCAGAAAGTAGAAAATAAAGCATCAACACACCCACCCAGAATTTATTACCCCATATAACCTGGAAGAAACGTCTTTTCTGATTCAAAAATGTCATTGAGGGCATAGGAATTCATCCACCAATGAGATAATATTATCTTGGCCTTTAATTAGACATCCAGCCCGTCCAATGTTCCAATTCTACGCTTGGTAATCAGAGTTTGTATGTTCTTATGATTATTACATAGCTAATGGTTGAAACAATTGGCCTCACATTAGGATGAGCTGCTGCTAGAGCCTTATTGATGCTTCTCCATCTCTAATTTTATTTGTCTAGCTTTGGGACATGAGGCAAAATATTGACTTACAGTACTGACATCAACTTTCCCAGGCAATATAACACTTTCAGATGTGAATTACCAGAGTTACTTTGAAGCTTGTTGTTGTTGTTGTTGTTTATTTGTTTAGTCGTGTCCGACTCTTCGTGACCCCATGGACGTCAGGCTACTAGAGACCAATTATTGCTCTTTGTTTTCCAGGCATTTTCCCCACCCTGATTCCTTCTCCCCACACATCCATGGGCCTTCCAAGCTCTTTGACTAGGACAAAAATGATTTTACAAGTTTTACAACCTAACCCCTCCTTAAGGTTAGGTTATATAGAGCTGTCACTATGAAGTGAAAAACCTCTGTATCTCTCCTTTCGTTATGCATTCCTCATGGTGTAAAACAGAGTTACAGTTGCTTGAATTTCCTCCACTGAAAAATTGCAGGGGTTGTTTACTTGTGGTGCTAGGTCCTTGTAAAAAAGAAAAGAAAAGAAGAAGGGTATTATTGTAACTCAAAATTAGATGTGTATGGAAATTCTCAAACTATTTGTTTCTTTACTTAAGCAGGCACACCGTAGTTATATTTCTCGAAGTGAACAGAAATTCTAATTATTAATTAACTCTCTTATTTCTGGACACTATGATTTTTAGATCAGATGGCCATTTGCTGACTGCTGAGCACATTTATTCAGAACGTACTACGAGTCCTTGCTACTTTGCTTTCTGAGTGTACTGAATTATAAAGGCCTTTTACTGATTTGGGGTGTCATGCCAGGAATAATTATCTGGCACTTCAAGGAGTCTTTTTACTTGTCATGAAAGGATGTCATATTAATGAAGCAGCTCACTAAATTCCACATAGGTTTTTTTTCTTAACTCTTAATGCCAGCACTGTTTTCTGCAAGAAAGAATTAAACTGCTGGCATTTCCCCCTGAAAGTATACGTTCTGTCCTTTCTATTAAGCATACTCATCCGTGTGTGTGTCTGCTTTTCTTCCTAATTTCTTCTCCTTAGATCAAAGTCAGTGTAGCACAGGGTCATGTGCGCACCCCTTCACCTCCACCTAAACCTCGCTTCAAAAGCTATGCGTACACACAAGCTGCTTATGTCATGTCCCCTGACCCAAAAGGGAAGGTGTTCCCTCCACAGGTCTGTCAACATTACTGTTTGTTGTGAATATTATTCTAATATGCCTGTGCTTGCTGTGGGAAATATATGCACTTTGGGGGATTTTTAATTTTTGCTTGTGCCCATTTTCATTTCCAGCAGTACATTTTTTAGTTTGTTTTTGGTATCCATCAGTCCTTTTCTGCTGTATATCTTACTTTTCTTTGCAAAACCACACCTACCTTTGTGTATTAGGCAGGAACAAAAAAAAAAGAGTGAAATTATCATTATCATTATTATTATTGCATTTGGTTTCAGAATTTCAGCTAACACCATAAGCTACTTATAACATGTGGGATGGCAGGACACTCAAGGAAGGTTTAACTTTGTCCTCAAATAACATTCCTCCATGCCAGGGGCTCCCAAGAATGTGTTTCACAAGCTTCGTTCAGGTGGTCAGCAGCATATCTATGGATTACTGGTTGAAGATGGCAAATTAAATATTCATACTGATTTTTAATTATATATTTATTGCTTCTTTTGTTCCTTTTATTGTATTTTATCATATTGCAATGTGAATTCTGTGGAAATTCAAATGGTAATTCAATAAAATACAATCTATAAATAATTAAAGAAGCAGTGGAAATGCAGTTAAAAGTCATATAGCACAGTGCATTGTTGCAGCAGACGGAAAAGGAAGTACTGTAATTGGTTGGCCGAGACCCTCAGCAATTGTCAAGTGCTCCGTGCAGGAGGCAGGGAGGGGGAAGCTAAACCACAACACAATTGCACATTGTGGGCCCTCATTTTAAATGGACAGGAGTGTCATATATATAGTATGCAATATGGCATGGGGGTTGGTCATTCAGAAGATGATTGGAAAATTTACGGGGGACTCCATATTTTACCATGGACACAGATGCTTCTCTTTCACCCTGCAGCCCTGCACCTCCTAAAAAGCCGGGGGGGGGGGCAGTCTGAGATCCCTATAAATAGCATAGCCTGTGTTTTAAAAGAGAAGAATCACCCCAGATCAGGAGGGGGAACCTGGTACTAGGGGATGTTCCTGTCTCCCTGCTCACACAACTTAAAGTGCAAAAACACTTTAAGCTGTGATATTATTGCCTTTTGAGCTGCTACATGAAATGTAGAGAAGTAAACTTTATTTGATCCATTTGTCAGATTCTCCTATCATTTGTTTAACTGCCAGCAGTGTACAGGCCTTGTGCAGCACACAAAAGTTATTGATCCATGATCAGATAATGGCATCATCATTGTGCACAAAGAGTAACTCTCATATATTTCTAGTAACTCACATCTACCTCTATTCACTACTTGCCTTCTCTAACCATTCCTCCTTATTGCTAGGTGCCTTGTCCTATCATTAAAGCAGGATTCATTGTGTCTTGTTGACTGGCCCACCCTGTGGGTAGGATATAAACCCACCTAGTCAAGGTAAAAACAACAATACCAAACACAATCTTTCTGCAATAGGAGTGTCACCAGTTTTCTGAACTCAAAAATTTAGTAGATTGAAATTATCCTAATCTCCTTTACAGCTTTTTTTCTTAGAAGAATAACTATTACATCACCACTTGATGTAAAAATCACTTAATGTGTAGTATCTTCCAGTTCACCTGAATAGTTCTTTAAGAATAAGCCTCATAGGCTAAAACTAATTGAAATGGACAATTGATCTTTGCTCACTACCAAGGAAAATAATCAACCACAGGGGTTAAAAAAATATATGCCCAATTGCAGGGGATGGAATAAATCAAGGTAACTGAATGGCACATCAGCATCTCAGTTAAGAGAAATTGGCCTCATGCTGAAGGTTCTACCTTTTGGTGGTTAACTGTTAACACTTTCTGGGGGGTTTCAGAGTCAAATGAAAGCTAATTTCAACACATAAAATTGGATTTGCAGAAATCTTCCAGAAAAGATAATAATATCTGTACTGTATTCTTTGGATTTGATAATCAGCAAGTTCTTCTTTAGGTAGCTTCCTTTATACCCCTGTCACCACAATGCATTTGGTTTCCAGTCATATTTAATTAGTTGCAAAATTAAGCAAAGCACTGTATATATTGCAAAGTAGAAAGGTAATGTTATAACTTACACGTGACTCCTATTACACAGTTTCTTCCTGCCAATTATTCTTGCAAATAAATATCCATTGTAATATTAAATTAATTAATATCAAGAGAAACTGAACAGAATATTTTCCAGAAGGGTAGCCATGTTAGTCCGCTGCAAAAAATACGAATCTTGTGGCACTTAAACTGTCATGGCCAGAGTCTATATTTTATCAGGTGCCTAAAATGATACCCTGAATTTGGAGGTAAATGTATACAGTGGTGGCAAGAAGGAGAGGGAGGGAGGGGAGGGAATGAAAAATTGGTTAGCAATGAGATCAGAGGCAAATTAAACATAAAAGATACAGACAATTATGACAATTATGAAAAAGTTTAGATGTAACATAAAGTTACAGCAGTGGCCATTCACAAAGCAGAGTTGAAGAACATCCTGGCATTGCCAAGTTAATTAACACCTGCAGTGGGACTAAAACTGCAATCTCAATTCAAACCATGTGATAGAATTGAACTTCTTAATAAGTGTGAAGCAATTTCATGCTGGATTCTCCCTTTGTTCCTTTGTATAAGAATAGCCACATGAAGGTCAGCATAGCGTCCTGAAATGTTTTCTTACTGGTTTCCAAATATTTCGCATCCTGATGTCAGATCTGTGTCCATTTACAGTAGACTTTTGCCTGGGGACAGACCTGATTGTCCTGTGTACATAGCAGAAGGACAGTATTGACAGAGCAGGTAGATGAACCTTTGATGTTGTGACTGACATTATTGGATTTTATAACAGTATTGTCTTCATACATATGAGGACAGAGTTGGCATATCGGCTTGCTGCAGGGTTTGGTCCCTGGTACCAACGAACTTGTCATATCAATCTAAGGATTTATGTTTGTGCAGTGGAACTTTGTCACCATGCCCCCCTGATCTGTTTCTAGGATTTCCCAGCACCCTCTGGGTGGGCCCAGGTCATGCCCAGGTGGAAGAGAGGGGAGAAAGTTCTGTTGCACAAGCGTAAATCCTTGCACTGATAGGAAGCATTTGGTGGTTATTGTCCTTTGTTTGTTTGTGATCTGTTGTTGCTAGTGAGGAGCTGGTTCAGGTTATCAGTTTGCACTTAAGAGCTATTAACACTGTCAGCATCTCACCTAATTTTAAATTGGGAAGTAACCAGTTTTTATTTGGTTGACATCCAGCATATGTGATATGACTGGCGTAGTCCATAAAAACTTACACCATAGCAAGCAACTGTGCTAATTTCAAGGTTTCATAAGACACGTTGTTGTTTTTTTGTTGCAACAGCATCCATGTCCAGCACCTTGAGTGGGAGCTGGAAGCTAAGCAAGGGAGTGCTGGAGCTAAGGAGCTCAATAGGCAGCTCTTAGTCCAGCAAGAGGAGACAGAGATATGTTTAACCTCACTGCCAGCTCTACCTGTCACCTATTTTATAGTGGGATCTTTCCCCTCTCTAAACTGAGTAGACCTTTCCTCCCAAGCAGTAGTGGCTGGTGGTGTGGACGGGGTGGCATTATTGACATGGCTCCCCAACAACCCGTACCAGTTGGTTACTGAGAGGGACAGAAGGAAAGGAAAGGCAGCAAGGAGTTACACTGTGTGGCTACAGCATTGGGAGCATTGTATTAACTCTGAGGGGTACTGGAATAGCACAGTCAGTAGAGCATGAGACACTTACTCTCAGGGTTGTGGGTTCAAGGCCCACATTTGGCAAATGTTCCCTGCCTTGCAGGGGGTTGGTCTTGATGGTCCTTGTGGTCCCTTCCAACTCTATGATGCTTCACCTATATGTGATGCTTATGTCAAGGACTGGCAGGAACAGGAGGATGAAGCGGTCAATGAGAGAGGGGGTGAGAGAGAGAGAGAGTGAAGCTGGGGATGTGCCTGGGGTGGAATGTGGGGGTGAGGAGGAGGATCTTAGGGAAGGTACCAGTGAGTGGTGGGGTTCCGTTTCCCAAAAATAAGGAGAAACTCTCTCCCATCACCAGTACCTTCACTGGGGCCAGCGGTATCTGCGAGGCAGCTGCTGGCAGAATCAGGAGGAATAGGTTGGGAACTGGAGGCAGGTCAGCAAGAGCAAGGGGGAAGTGAGCAGGTTCAGAAGTTGAGGGGAAAGCTATCAGGGATCCCTAAATTATTATAGCCTGCAGAGCTCTCAGATGAGACCATGCCTCCAGAACCCCCTGAGAGGCTCCCCCACCCCTCCTCCACTGTCTCCATGCTCAAGGAGGAATTTAAAGAGCAAATGCCAATTTGGGTTTTCTCCAGGTTGATGTTTGCTCCGATTTAGCACTAAAGAGTGGGTTTTTTTTCTGAGAAAGGAGTGGGGCAAGGGGAAAATCACTCAGACACATGCCTAAAAGTTGTGGGTCAAGCAGAAAACTGCTCAGATCCCACTTTCTAAGCACAGGATAAGCAGACAAACCCTAAATAGCATGTGTCAGCATTTCAGCCTATGGCTTACTGTGATGTTTGAACCAGACCAGAATGTATGGTGCCTAATAGTATCAGCTCAGATAACATAGATGGGGTTTTGTTTGTTTGTTTTTGCAGCTTCCACAGGGCATAGCATTTGAAGCAGTCCTCCATGAGTATAGTATTAAGCAATTCTTCTGAAATTCGTGCAGCAATCGAAACCCCCTTTGCACCAATCTGGAGGGGGTTTTAGGTGGATTGGGCAGAGGTTTTCCCCTATGTAGCCCTGGAAGTCCCCACATATGAAGTGATGCTGGCACAATCCTGCACCAGTGACAGCTTATGGAAAGACTCCAAATTGGGCATTCTGGGGCATGACTAAGCCAGCCCAGATTCCTCTGGATTCCAAGACAGCCCCACTGCTGTCACTTGATCCAGGCCTGGTCATTGCCCCAGCTCCAGGTGCAACAACTTATTTGTTCCCTGCCTTCTGCCCCAGCCAGTGTGAGTGGTGTTATGAAAAATGTACCCCAAAATGCGTTGCCTTTTAAGAAGGACAGACGCGGGTCGGAAGCTCCAAAATTTGCACTAAGTTCAGCTCCGCCGGGAAAATGACAGAGACCACACGATGCTGTCAGGAAAAACAAACTGATCCCTTTATTGCAGAATGCAAAGCTACAGCTGTAGGGTCCCTGCCTCCGGAAAGAAGGAAGGAACCCCCGGGAAATGGTGAAGTCCCCCTATATACCCTCCTGTTCATGCATGGAAATCTCTGGACTAGGAGGGAGGGGGAGACAAGGGCGACGGGTGGGAGATCGGATTAGCTGGGTGCGGAGATGACTTCTCCTTTCAGATGGAGAGATGTCAATCTCTCTTCTCCTGTCGTTGATGGTGCTCCCTGTTGTTTGGCAGAAAGGGCAATCAGTCGAGATGGGTGCAGAGGTGGGGCAGTTCCTGGCGATTTCCATGGGGTGGAAGTCCGCCCGGCAGTGTTTTCCTCCAGGCCATGGAAGGGTGGGCTACGTTGAGGATGGCAATTTATTTGAATAAAGTTGTCAAGCTAATCTTTCTATTGTCCGTGTCTTCCTTCGTTGGGTATGGGACGGTGATGGGGAGGTTTCAGGGGGGCTTGGGGTCAGAGAAGGGTTGCACAGAAAATAAGTATGGAAAACATTTCTAATACATCCTGACGTATACAGTTCTAAAATATAAAACAGTGGTTTTCTAATACAAAGAGATACTAACAAACCTATTTTCTAATACAGAGGAACACTAGTCTAATTAATCAAGAGTAATACTGAGGTTGTGGTTAGGTTCTTAGGCATATAGGGAGGGACGCCTTTCAAGGGATATAAGGGGTTTCTCACATTTAAGGCACATAAGGCCAGCAGACATATAATCACAAGAAGCAAGCATATAATCACGAGAAGGTAAAAGTTCATAGCAAGTTTGTATAAGGTTTGTATAAAATGGTAAGGCTGTATAAAAATGGGCTGCGTTACTTGGTGGAGTTTATGATAATTGTCTGTGATAATTGTCTAGGCGAGGGTTGCATATGCTTGTCCTTAGGCGAAGGGGAAATGCAGATGTCTAGGCAAGGGTTGCATATGCTTGTCCTTAGGCGAAGGGGAAATGCAGAGTTTATGTTGGATTTTAGGAGGTGTTTGAATATGTTAATCCCTGCGGAGGGGGTGCGGGTCTGTGGAGGGAAGGAGAGCCAAGCTGTGGCGGCGAAATGGTGGTGCGAAGGACTCTGGGTAGCCGTAGCTGTCAAGCTGTGGTTACCCCTCTCTGTTCATTAATAATGGTGTCCTGCAACCCCCCCAATATGATTTTATAACAGTGTCCCCTCTCTGAGGCAATATTGTTGTGTAACAACCAATCATTGCCTCATATAATCGACAGTGACGCATTCTCCATTTCACTGTATGCAGCAGTATTCTAGCACTTATGGGAAAAACAAGTGGTCTATGCTTTACATTTACCAGAAGATCCACCAATATTGACTGGAAAGCGTAGTTTGTTTGTTTGTTTTTACCTTTTTGTGTGTTGTCAGGTGTCAAAGCTAGCTCTCCTCTGGTCTCACACCTCCATCATGGCACAGCAGCAACAATCCCTGGTGAATCCCCTTAGGGCTTTCATATCGACCATGTCACCTGGCACTCACCATAGCTGCCACAGGTTTGGACATGTCATGAGAGAGATGCCTTTGCCTTGGGCTTTCTATGGGATTTTTTATTATAGGCTCTGGTCTTGCACTGTAGTAGGGAGTTGCTCAGTTACTCTTAAAGGGAGAAAGCTACTTGCACCTTGGATTCACTTGCCCAATTAGAACTGACCCAATTATAATTTATACAGCCCCATAAAAACCATTCTGAAAAGGGCACATGTCCAAATTGGTCAATTTAATTCTATAAGGAATCATTCCAGGTAAATCAAGGCATATACACCTTCTTGTATCTGCTGGTTTCATGAATCCTGAAACTGCTTCTTGGTAAAAAGAAGGCTGGCACACTACAAAGTGCCAGGTGAGATAAGGAAATGTGGTCATAAATGGATCTAAATCTCAACAATGGACTATGCAATAGCCTGATCTTTTAGAAAACATGAGTCCTCCATTGGGCGAGTCCTCCATTGGGTGTATAAGGAATAATACCACCATTGGGTGCATAAGGAATGTTACACTATACAATAACTTACTATACATAAAACATGAAAGCAATTACACACAAAAATGCCCCCCCCCATGTGGAAATAACATATACTTGTCAGACATAGGTCAAGGTTTCTGCAGAATATCACGTAACATAAAACATAATTATATATCAGTTGCACAGTCTTGAGGGCACAGTCTAAAATAAAAAAAGAAATATCCTTGTAACTCATTCCCCCCCTTGTCCGTCCCATTTGACACATTTCAGCATTCCTACATAATAACACATAATGCATAAAACCTTCACATTGTTAGGTCTACACCATTTGTATATCTTGAGGCAATTGGGTGAACTTGAGATAATTCTTGCTGCTTTTGCATGTATTTCCAACCTTGGGCACAAGGGCTTTTCTTGTCTGCCTTTGAGTCACTGGGAGGAAGTTAACAGCACTTCTAAACCTTGCTGAAACATTATAGCTAAGAGATAAAATGCCCTTCATAATTCAATTACTTAGTTTCTCAAGTCTTTTATGGGAATAAATTGTTGTGGCCACTGTGATGCATTGGCAGGTTGGTAAGGTGGTGAGGGGATGGTATTAGCATTTGATTTCCTGTAAAACATCCTTTTGAAAATAGGCCTGTAGGGGGTTGGGGCCTGAAGATATAATTAGTTAATAATAAAGGGGAAAATATTCTATAAAGTTCTTCTTGGGAAGCTGGAAATAATATGTGATCATAGTTAAGCATTTTATTCATTTAAATATTATTATCATTCATATTTAATTACTGCTGTTATTGTCTACTCAGTCTGTTTAATTTACTTCACCTAGTTTGGCTGTGGAGGACAACAATTTTGTTAATTAGGACACAATTGATAAGTTATTAACATTTTCCATGTGTGGTTCTGAATTCTCTTTGAGGTTCGCGTATCCTGTTTGAAAGGGATTATTATTACTATTATTATTTACAGGAAAGAATGACTTAGATGCTACATTCGTATGTACAGGAAGAAAAAGTAGAAATAGAAAAAATGCATAAATAAAAACAAAATGATATTTAGATTACCACTCAAACAACAATTTTTTTTTTTTAAGAAGGACTTGACACAAAAATCTCAGATTAAAAAAAAATTATTATCAAATAATATGAAGACATTATAAAGACCACACAGGTTAATATTGGCATTCCACGTGATGGACTGATGGACATGCCCCAAAATATAACAAAACAAAACACTGACATATGAGGAACCAAAATAAATAAATAAATGCTAAAACACACAATTTCTAATAATGAGCATCTCAAATGAAAATAAAGAGTAGCAATCTAAAGTTGTACAAGTATGGTTAGATTAATTTCATAGACATAATGGAAAAACTGTTTTAATAAATGGAAGCAGATTATTTGTAAGCTAAAGAGAAGCGTCAAAGCCAAAGAGAAATAATAAAAGAGGAAAAAGGAAATTACTGTTTGTATCTCTTCACTTCCCCCCCCCCTTTTTTTTTTTTGTGGGAGAAAGGAAAAAATAAACACTTGTTACTGGAGTTTAGTCTTCTTAAAGGTTCACATATCCTTTAGAAATGTTCTTCCTGGGAAAGCTGTGAGAATAATTTTTGCATGTTAGGTTGGAACTTTGCAAGGGGGGAGGTTATGCAGGAGTTAATGCTTGGGGTGAAATGCAAATGCGAGATAAGTATCTGAAGGTGCTTCCTGAATACCCATTGGAAAGGGGGAGCAGACCCTTGGTTTGCATAGTCTGGAGTTTTTTCTAAGCCCTTGACTAAAATCACAATCAGTATCCTGTTGAAAGGGGAAACAAACAACAACAAAAAGTACTCAAGCGATGAAAGTACTCAAGCGATGAACTCAAAGTGGGAGTGCTGAGATATTTACCTCTGGAAAGAATTTTGCATATTAGATTTGGAATGATGGTCCAACACTTGACCCTTTTGTTTTCTCAAGTGACCCCTGGAGTCAAAGACACATAAGGAAATTTAAACAAATTTTCCCCTGCATGGCACAGGCCCTTCAGCATTTGGTTGCTGTTTTTGTTTTGTTTTGTTTTTAACCTCCTTTTTCTCTCTATTTTTCTCTTCAAGCTGGCATAGCCTCTGTGCATGTACAAAGTTCATGATTCAGAAATCCATTGTACCACTTGAAAGTGTTGCTGCTGTTGGCTAAGTCACCATTTGAAAAGAGGTAGGGAAGGGTGAATAGGTTAGATTTTACACAGAAACCCAGCAATTTACACTCCCACCAAACCAGCAACAAAAGTGGTCAAATTAAATTCTTTGGTCAGTTTAAATTCATTTCTTTAGCTTTTGTGTCCTGAGATATTTCTGACACCTCTTATTTCCTGTTCCTTGCTGCTTAGGAAGCAGGCTTATAAATCTTAAACCTTAAATATATAAAACTTCAACATCCAGACAACCCAATATTTTCACAGACAACCCAACCCAATATTTTCACAAGAAAGCTGCAATAAAAGTTTGGTCAAATTAAACTCCTTAATGAAGTCATGGCACTAATTAGCCATGTTTACTGTACTATATAAACATCTCATACCCCAGGCAAAATAAATCTTGATTTGCCCCCTTTATCTACAGGGTTCGGGGTGAATTCGTAATTGCAAATGTTTTCGTTTGTTTTTAATTAATTTATTACAGCCATGGCAGACTAAATTCTCTGCCCCTTATCTATGGGTAATATGGCCAGAGCAGACTTAGTGATATTCAACATTCTTACTCATCTCGGCCTCACCATCTTCCAGACTAATTCTTCTGGCCTTTATGTACAGGGATGGTCAAGGCTCATTCTGCTTGATTATGAATTTGTATGTGCTTGAACTGTTGGCTGGAGTTTTGCAGTTAAAAAATAGCCGACAATATGGTGGGGGGGGGGGGGAAAAACACCAGACATTCATTTCCAATGTATGATATACCATCTCTACCTCTTTCTAAGTGGCACCTCAAACTCTTCATGCCAAACTTTAAAAATCTGTCTTTCCATCCTTCTCCACCAAAGAGTAAAGCTTGACTGAATTCAGGCCATTTCACTAAGCCACCAGAGTTTAAACTCACTTTTCAGTGCTTGAGTAATCTAGTCCACCCCTTCTGAAATATGGGGATCTCAACACTATCACCGCCCTTAGGATACACATACATTTGAGTACAGATGCCTGACTGGGAAGGAAACACGGGCTATGCCCTATCACGGAAGCACACGTGTGTACTAAGGGAAAAATAAGGAAGGGGAAGATTAAAAGTACCAACGTTATATAGAAGCCTTTAGCAAATCTTAAGATTGGATAAAGATTGGGAAATGTTCAAGACTTTCATATGTGCTTAAACTTTAAACCTTAATAGAGAAAGTGATAAAAACTTATATAATCACTCCATAACAACAATGACACTCTTGTTCCAACTCTGAAAACCAATAATCTTTCCTTGCCAGAAAGCAGAGCTGGGCTGAATTTCAACCCATCACCACATCAGACACATTGCCTTTCACATAGCTCTAAAATGGAAGTTAGAAGGGACCCTGAGGTCATTTAGTCTAACCCTCTAAGATACAGGATTCACAAGATTTGAATGAAAATACCAACTTTATACAGAACCCTTTAGCAGATGAGTTTTTTTCCTTAAGAGACTGATATCAGGAGCCCGACAATAACCCTTCTGTCCAACACAATCAAAGTTAAAACTAGACTCAGATAGACAATTCCTGGCTATGGAAGCTCTACTTTTGACAAACAAATCACCTTTATAGGAATAGCTGTTCAATTTTCCTTTAGTCAATATTCCTCTAGTCACTTGGAGAAAGACTCCCCTTTGTAGCCTCTCTCAATAACAACATTTGCACACCTCATTCTCATATTTATCATGTTTAAGATTGATTGGTTCAACATTGTTTCTTTATACTAGAAATTTAAAACAAGTTGGCAGTTTTAACTATGCACACTTAAGAAGGCAGTCTATGGATGTTGTGGCCAATCTAAACACAACCCCACAACATTTCTAAACATTGAGTACATCTCTTATCCACTTATAGCTGGAGTTTATGAAGTGAATATTTTCAAGTTTCGAAATTTTTTCAAAGCATTGAGCAAGCATTTTCAAAGTTACAACTCTTTATTTTCCTTCATCCTGCCCCTCTTTTCTGTTGAAAAATGGGTAGGTACACACACACACACCTCTTTATACTTTTGGAGAGAGAAAAAAAAACCTTCTACAGCCTCTTTAAAACAAACCTTTACACACTACTTCCACTCTTTTTAATATTTGCCATGTTTTTGGGTTGATCAAGCCCTTACATAAAAATTATTTAAGCAAGCTTGCATTTTGTTTTGGTTTTTTTCTTGTTTTAGACCCTGAAACATTTCTTAAATACAATTGGAGGCGTTTATCAGAGTTCAGACGGGAAGTAAGCTCTCCTTGGGCTTATTTCTCCCCTGAAGCCTGCAGAGTTGTCTCTTTGGACAGGGGTGCACCCATTTTTTTTATTTTTATTTTTTGCCCTGGTCAGTCTCCGAAGGGGCACTTGCGCAAGTTCTAGCCCTGGGCGGTCTCCGACGGGGCCTTGGGGTCTCTCGGGGTTCACGGGACTCCTGGGGAACCTGGGGCACGTCTAAGGAAAGTGGACTGACTCCGATAGGAAAGTGGACCGACTCCGATAGGAAAGTGGGTTTGGGAAGGTTTGCTAAAGGGCTCTCTAAGGGAAAATGGGGTTTGGAAAGTCTCCTTAGGAAAACGTTCTAGGAAAGTGGACACACTCCGAGGAGGACTCCTTATTCCCACCCACAATTTAATAGTGCCACAGCAATCTCCCTGCCTCTTGCTCTCTAGACTCAGGTCCTACTGAACGCTTGCCTACGCAATGCCAGATCGGACCTGAGGAATGAAAAGTAGGAAAAGGGAACGGGCGCACTTGCAATCTCTGGTCATGGGTCATACCTAACAAAAGGTCGCCATGGCAGAGGGGCGTCTTCACCCGGGATAGCTAAGCGAGAGAAGGGAGAGTTGCCAAGGCTCGCTATCTGGGCAAAACTCCGACGGACAACAAGCCTTGGGGAGGAAAAGGGCAGCCGCAAAACCTTCCAGCCTGGGCAGACTCCGACGGGCTTTGGGTTTTTTGGCTATGAAAAATAGGAAAGAGTTTGATTGCTGTGACAATTCCCACCCCGAAAAGCCAATTTCCCTATTGATACTCACGTCGCAGCGCGCTGCCTTCTTTTCCTGAAGCTTGATCACCTCGCGACAACAGGAGAAGAAAATCTTGGAAAACAACCCCCACGGCCGTCTGGATCCTGTTTGTTTTCCCTGTGTGGTCCCGCTAAGGATCCCAGTTAGGCCAGAACTCCAGGGACAGTCGGGGAAGGGGATCCCCCCTGCAAATGGCTGGGTGCGCTTGGGCTCCCCAACCACGGCGCCCCAAGAGTACGGCTAAACGGAGTCTCCTGGCTGGCTCGCCATATTGTTATGAAAAATGTACCCCAAAATGCGTTGCCTTTTAAGAAGGACAGACGCGGGTCGGAAGCTCCAAAATTTGCACTAAGTTCAGCTCCGCCGGGAAAATGACAGAGACCACACGATGCTGTCAGGAAAAACAAACTGATCCCTTTATTGCAGAATGCAAAGCTACAGCTGTAGGGTCCCTGCCTCCGGAAAGAAGGAAGGAACCCCCGGGAAATGGTGAAGTCCCCCTATATACCCTCCTGTTCATGCATGGAAATCTCTGGACTAGGAGGGAGGGGGAGACAAGGGCGACGGGTGGGAGATCGGATTAGCTGGGTGCGGAGATGACTTCTCCTTTCAGATGGAGAGATGTCAATCTCTCTTCTCCTGTCGTTGATGGTGCTCCCTGTTGTTTGGCAGAAAGGGCAATCAGTCGAGATGGGTGCAGAGGTGGGGCAGTTCCTGGCGATTTCCATGGGGTGGAAGTCCGCCCGGCAGTGTTTTCCTCCAGGCCATGGAAGGGTGGGCTACGTTGAGGATGGCAATTTATTTGAATAAAGTTGTCAAGCTAATCTTTCTATTGTCCGTGTCTTCCTTCGTTGGGTATGGGACGGTGATGGGGAGGTTTCAGGGGGGCTTGGGGTCAGAGAAGGGTTGCACAGAAAATAAGTATGGAAAACATTTCTAATACATCCTGACGTATACAGTTCTAAAATATAAAACAGTGGTTTTCTAATACAAAGAGATACTAACAAACCTATTTTCTAATACAGAGGAACACTAGTCTAATTAATCAAGAGTAATACTGAGGTTGTGGTTAGGTTCTTAGGCATATAGGGAGGGACGCCTTTCAAGGGATATAAGGGGTTTCTCACATTTAAGGCACATAAGGCCAGCAGACATATAATCACAAGAAGCAAGCATATAATCACGAGAAGGTAAAAGTTCATAGCAAGTTTGTATAAGGTTTGTATAAAATGGTAAGGCTGTATAAAAATGGGCTGCGTTACTTGGTGGAGTTTATGATAATTGTCTGTGATAATTGTCTAGGCGAGGGTTGCATATGCTTGTCCTTAGGCGAAGGGGAAATGCAGATGTCTAGGCAAGGGTTGCATATGCTTGTCCTTAGGCGAAGGGGAAATGCAGAGTTTATGTTGGATTTTAGGAGGTGTTTGAATATGTTAATCCCTGCGGAGGGGGTGCGGGTCTGTGGAGGGAAGGAGAGCCAAGCTGTGGCGGCGAAATGGTGGTGCGAAGGACTCTGGGTAGCCGTAGCTGTCAAGAGGTTAAGAGCAGTAGACTCGTAATCTGGTGAACTGGGTTCGCTTCCCCTCTCCTCCACATGCAGCTGCTGGGTGACCTTGGGCTAGTCATACTTCTCTGAAGTCTCTCAGCCTCACTCACCTCACAGAGTGTTTGTTGTGGGGGAGGAAGGAGATTGTTAGCCGCTTTGAAACTCCTTAAGGGGAGTGAAAGGCGGGATATCAAGTCCAAACTCCTCCTCCTCCTCCTCCTCCTCCTCCTCCTCCTCCTCTTCTTCTTCTTCTTGATAAACAGTTCTTGCAGACATGTAAATACAGTGGAACCTCGGTTTATGAACACAATTGGTTCCAGAAGTCGGTTCATAAACCGAAGTGTTCGTAAACCGAAGTGAACTTTCCATTGAAAGTAATGGGAAGTTGATTAATCCGTTCTAGACGAGGAAAAACACCCCCTAGAACGGATTAACCGCTTTGCTCCGATGCCTTCGCGGAGGCCGGGGAGCGTTTCCGCGACTGGGCTGCAGCCGCGAAAGCGGTCCCCGGCCTCCGCAAAGGCATCGGAGCAAAGCCCCAGCCTTCGGCTGCACAGCCCAGTCGCGGAAACGCTCCCCGGCCTCCAGAAAGCATCGGAGCCGGGACTTCGCTCCGATGCCTTTGCGGAGGCCGGGGAGCCGCGAAAGCGGTCCCCGGCCTCCGCAAAGGCATCGGAGCGAAGTCCCGGCTCCGATGCCTTCCGGAGGCTGGGGCTTCGCTCCGATGCCTTTGCGGAGGCCGGGGAGCACTTTCGTGACTGCAGCCCAGTCACGGAAATGCTCCCCGGCCTCCGCAAAGGCATCGGAGTGAAGCCCAGCCTCCCCGAAGGTATCCGACGCTCTGATGCCTTTGGGGAGGTTTGGCCTTTGCTCCGATGCCTTCGGGGAGGCCGGGCCTTCGCTGCGGGCCTCCAGGAGGCATCGGAGCGAAGGCCCGGCCTCCCCGAAGGCATCGGACGCTCAGTAGACCTCCGGCACCTCGGTTTACTAACTTCCGGGTTAGGATAGTTCGTAAACCGAAAGTTCGTAAAGGGAGGTGTTCGTAAACCGAGGTACCACTGTAGGATATAAATAGGCATATGCTGATCTAGTTTTTCTGATATAGTGGAGTGTAATAGATTCATAATGAGATCTTTAGTGACATGGAACTCATAATGTTTGTTGCCTTTTCCCTTTTAGGCTATACTTGAAAATGAACTGACAGACTTTGCTAGAAAGGGGTGTCAGCTTGTGGCTGCTATCAGTGGTGGCTGATGGCCATTTACTCTGGGAGGGCAGAACAGCAACTGTAGGAGGAGCCAGAAACAATGTAAGGCAGAGCTCACTCTTGATTGCTTTGTCCCTATCTTCCTCTCTGCTGTGTTCTGCAAGGAAAACATTGAGACGAAGGAAGAGGAAGCTGTCACAGGCAGTGGCGTCCATAGCTGCCAAGTATCCCGTATCCGCCAGGAAAACCCCTTTTTTCTTACCGTTTCCCGGCGGTCTCCCGTTTAGCGAAAAATCCCGGTATTGTCCCTTAAATCGGGATACTTGGCAGCTATGAGTGGAGGAGAATGCAATTGTTAGCAACCCTAATTACCCGGCCATTTTTCTGGTGCCGCTTGCCCTTCTATGGGCACCAGAAAATGCCGGCGCCGGTGCCGGAAGTCGCTTCCGCGCATGACCGGAAGTTGTGTGACGCGACTTCGGTGGCACTTTGCCCTTCTTTGGGCACCAGATAATGGCGCCACTGGCGCCGGAAGTCGCTTTTACGTGTTTCCGGTCATGCACGGAAGCGACTTCCGGTGCTGGCGCCGCCATTTTCTGGTGCCCATAGAAGGGCGAAGCGCCACCGGAAGTTGCGTCACGCAACTTGCGGTCATGCGTGCGCTGCCGATCCCGAATATTTACGACCCAGACTTGGCAGGTATGGTGGCGTCCCAAGGATTGGTTGTAAGAAGGCAGGAAGATGGAAACTGGTTAAGGATAGGCTGAAGCTGGTGGACCTGTGCTCCATTCTACCCAATGAACCAGCCTCCACTAGTTGCTATTTTGGATTCTCAGAAGACTCAATTTAATTGAGATCATTTTTGTCCTAGAACTACCTTTAATAACATAAGGTTCACTTCACACCTAACATCTTTAGGTATGCACCTCAGAATTTGCTTTCACTTTTTGTCTGTGTCTGAATGCATTCAGAGGCACAGTTAGTTGAGTTACAGGAGAGGCCTTTCCAGTGGTGGCACCTATCCTGTGTAATATTGTTTCCGGGAATCTCCATGGTCTCCAGTTTTGTAAGGCTTGAGGCAAGTGGTTGAGATGTTCCCATTTTCCCAGGCTCTGGTTTTTTTAAGTTTTCTTTCATTTCTTTGTGATTTTATCATATATTTAAAATTATGCTGCAAGCAGATTTTGTGGGGTATTGCAGTCAAAAAATGGGTCATTAATTTTCAGAGTAACTGCCTGCCTAATCACAGTCGGTATGCTGAAGTGTAGAAAGGTCTAGTGAATATACAGACCTCTCTGGCATCTTCAGTTTGATGTCATCCGGTTCAATATTTGAGCTTTCTGACTTTACAATTCCCTTTTGGAGTATGCATTTATATAAGAAGTGATTCTTAGTTTGTGTTTTCTTCCACAGCATGTACAGCTACTTATCATACCATTGCCATTTCATTGTATTCAAGAAAGTTTTCTGTTTAATACTTGATCTTTACAGTGCTACCTTGGTTTATGAACTTAATACGTTTCGGAAGTCCGTTCTTAAACTGAAACCGTTCTTAAACTGAGGTGCACTTTCCCTAACGAGGCCTCCCGCCGCCGGTGTCCTTCCACCGTTCGGCTTCCGTTCTTAGATCAAGGTAAAGTTCTCAAACCAGGACGCTACTGCCTGTTTTGCGGAGTTCGTAAACTGAATAGTTCGTAAACAGGGCTGTTCTTAAATCGAGGTACCACTGTACTAGAGAATTAGTACAGTATATCTGAGAGTAATGTTTGTTTCCCTTTGATGAATATTTCTGGAAAATCAGTGGGAAATTGATGTTAAGAACATAATTAGCATCGTCTTCCTTGTGATGACATATGTCATATTCAAAAAAGAGATCTGTGGCAATCTGGAGAAAACCCAAATTGCTGTTTGCTCTCATTGTGCACTAAAGAGCGGTTTTCCCCATGGAAAGCTGCAGGGCAAGAGGAAGTGCCGATAAGCCATAATAGGCAAACTGAACAAAGACATGGATAGTTCCCCGGAACTAAAAATGTTCAGCCCACACTCTGTGACTTTGCATTTGTACTCCTTAAGCAATTTCCTCTTTACTTTTAAAGGTAAAGGTAAAGGGACCCCTGAGCATTAGGTCCAGTCATGGACGACTCTGGGGTTGCAGCGCTCATCTCACTTTACTGGCCAAGGGAGCCGACATAGAGCTTCCGGGTCATTTGGCCAGCATAACTAAACCGCTTCTGGCGAACAAGAGCAGTGCATGGAAACGTGCTCTTTACTTTTAGACCTTTGCTAAAATTGGACATATTGATTGAGATGCCTGCTGCTAAGATATGCAGCTGGAGATATTAGCCCCTGAACTATGGGAAGGCAGTTCTTTTACTCAGGTTATTTGCATCACATTTAAATAAATGGTTTTTCATTGCAGTACTGGCAGAAAGTGTTGAGAAGAGCACATAATTTTGGTACTAAATAACAAGGTGTTAAACAGAAGCTTACTTTTAAAACGTTGTTCTGAAACAAGTTAAATGGTGTTATCTAAATTATCCTTAATGTTGATATCCATCATCACTAAACTCAGTTTAGATTTATTTAAATTGGTTTCATTTCACTGTCAGCTTTTTGATCTTGCTTTAACAGTGGATCCTAAAGTTGCTTTCAGTCAATCAGACTTACTATGAGATTTGGTTAGAAGCAGGAGGTTCTTATTGGACTCATTTCATTTCTTCACTTCAAAGATAATGTAAGGATCAATAAATGTTGCTTGAAATAATACTTAAAATTAATTGGAGGATGGTCCTCCACCCTATGTAAATCTGATCCTGTTCTCTAAGCAAAAACCTCTTGGGTTATACATTTAGATACATTTGATTCATTTTAATGCTACGCCTCACATATTTTATTGAGAAATCGTAACACAGAACATTACAAATGGTAGATGGATTAGTATACATCTTTGTCACTGGAAAATAAAGCTGCAATTGGTTCAAATGCCATGGATTATTTAAGTCAATTTGGGCAATACTGAATTGCAACATTACAGATTTATTAACCCTGGATGCACTCTTGCAGGGTTGCATGTTGTGCTACATTCAACCTCTTTATCTGCTAATCGGCTTTGGATCTGCATTGCCCTTTAGATCATCCTCTCTCTGTTCTTGGGAAATGCACATTAAATTCAGGTTGTTTGGTAGCTATGGACTAGCTAATTATCCCATGCTCTGTTGTGGGCTTGCAGGGGAACATGTTTTGATGAAAGAGTAGCATTGCTGGTGCAAGGGAACAAGTTGCCTCCCTGCTCTGAGGCAGGAGGATGCTGTATGGATTCTGCAGACAACATCACCAGTGCACAAACACATTGTGCATGTTTTTGAGGCTCTAGGAGGTTAGAAATATTAAATTTAATACTATAATAGATAAGCTTTCAGTACAGGTAAATCTATACTTTTCTATTTATAGGCTCTGTGAATCAATGGAAACAGCTGCCAAGCTTGTCTGATTTTTCTAAGCTTCTGAAAGTCACAGGCATTCTAGAGCCGTATTTACTTTGAATTAAAGTTTTAAAATCCTTTGAGTCCTCCAGTCTGGACAGTAATATAGAGGATCTTTCTTTCTTTTTACATTCCCCTTACTTCATATGCAAATTTTAAAATTGCTATTTTAAAGTTACAGGATGGTTAAAATTAATTTTTTTCTCACTGAGAAATATTGAATCATTTGGATTAGTTTGACATTGATATATTCTGATCTAGATAAATAGACAGAACCACAAATCTGGTTGTTTTCAAAAAAAGTAGGAAATGTAAAACTAACAATGGCTCACATCCCCATTTCTCACTAATCTTATCTGTTGTGTTTCTTAGTAACCCTCCAGCGTCACACCCTTGCCCCATGTTGGTAAATTGGGATAAATTAGTGCTTACTTTCCTCTACTTTATTCACCCTACTGGATCAAGGCCACAGTTTCTGAGGCTATATATATATATATATATATATATATATATATATATACTTTTGTTAAAGATTTATAAGTTTACAAAAATAAACTCAAGTTGTTTTCTACAGATCAGTTTCATTTGTTGTAAGACATTAGTGTTGCATGCAGTATTAGGTTAGAGAGGAAAGAGTGGGGGGAGGGGGAATGGTGAATGGGCTCTATTTGACTGGTTAGAGTCCCATTTTAGTAGGTCTCTCTATCCAGCGTGTGAGAGGAAGCTTCCGTGAATCCCCTTCCTCTTGGCTTTTGCAGATTCTTTGTTTGTGTGTAACATGAACATTAGTGTGGGAGGGATGTAATCTTGGAAATATTTCAGACTGCCCTGAATTGATTAGTTTAAAAATGAATGCACTTAATAATCTTATGTAGCAACCACATATTCTGTTCAGCAGAGATTTTTCATACCATAAACTGCACAATCAAACACAGGGTGTTCTATAACATAGTCCTGAATAGCAAGGAGGTGGCAATAGGAGAAGTTGTGCATCTCCCCTGGCTGTGGGTATGTGAATGGGTATGTAAGCTTCATGCAGGTATACCCTGTGACACTTCCACGCCAGAACAATGTAAGTCTTCCCTTTAGGGCCATTTACAACAAAAGAGAAAACTGCACAACCACCTCAGCCATACTGCTTCCATCGCTCAAGATATACCTACCTACTCTCTTTCTTGTGTTTACAGTCTGATCTTGTCTACCCCACTGACTTGTATGGAAGACTGGTATGTGACGCAAACAAATAAATAGGCTTTCTCCCCGCCACATGAAGTGAGAAATTCTGTATCCCTAACAGATGTACAGAAGCCAGTTGAGAAGTTTCGTTAGTTTTACTTCCCTCAGACGTCTTGGGTGATTCCTTATGACCAGGAGTACATTCAAAGTACATTCTTTCCCTCAAAAAATTGGGGCGCTGTAGTTTACCCCTCACAAAATTGCAATTCCGAGAAACCCTTAACAAACTACAGTGTGTGTTGTGTGTGCAAGCAAGGCTGCCCCAATACATTTTGGCAACTGAGGCAAACTTCAAAATGGCATGTCCCTGCACCAGGGGAGAAGGGGCAAGTGAATATACATCAGAAACAAGGGAGGAATAAAGATTAGCTTCAGGGTCTTCTGCCCCTATGGATCCTTCTGCCTGATGTGGTTGCCTCATGGGTGGGCTGGCTCTGGAAGGCAGACAGGGTTCTGAAACTAAGGGAAGATGCTTTCATCTTACAATCACCTTGCTGCAGACTTGCACTTGTATATTGACACACAGTTTTCAGAAACTGTAAATTGCAATCTCAATAAGTATGAGGGAATTATTTTAGCCCACTGTTGCATGCATGTAAACCTTAATTTAAAATATTTTCTATTGCATCTGGGTAGCATTGTTTGCATGCAGATAAAATGTAATTGCTTGGACATCATACTGAGATCAATAAATTAAGGAGGTGAGCTCTACACAGTTCATAAAAATTAGATATATTTATATACTTGAATTTATAACAGGGGTGTGCATGAAGAATGACTTATAGTTCATTTTATATTCATCTGTGCTTTCCTCCCAGTCCCTTTGTTTAGTGATATTTCAAAGAATGTTCATAAGGATTTTGATGCCAAAGGGAAACTATTACGTAGAATTAAAACAACTGCATTCCATTTAGTAGGCTAGAAGAACTATTTGATCCCAGATTAATTGGATGATGCTCAAAAAGCCTTTTTTTCCTTTTTATTTGTGTGCAGCATTTGGAAACACATGAACAGAGGTTATTTGCAACTTCACCCATGGATACAGAAGTAGATCTGGAAGGCTACCAAACTGCATTAGAAGAAGTACTCTCATGGCTTCTGTCTACTGAAGATTCTTTGCAAGCACAAGGAGATATATCCGCTGATGTAGAAGAAGTTAAAGAGCAGTTTCACACCCACGAGGTACCGTGTTTCCCCCTTTTTAAGACACCGTCTTATAACTTTTTTTCCTCAAAAAAACACAGGGTGGCTTACTTTCGGTGGGATGTCTTATTTTTTTTAATTACTGGTACGGTTTTTACGGCTCAGGGCGCTGGCTCAGGGCGCTGCTGTGCTCTCTTGAGTGCTCAGCACTGCAGCAGCCACCGGTTCCGGGCGGCGGGGCAGCAGGCGTCCTTGGCCAGGCCAGGCGGAGGCCACTGGCTCAGGCGCTCCCCCCGCCGCTGCAGGGTGCTCCAAGCTCCTTGGCTGGGCCAGGCAAGGAAGAAGCAGTGAGCCCAGCGATGGTGGCAAGCGGAGCACGGGGATGCAGCCAGCAAGGCGGGAGCGCGATCAGCTGTTAAGCAGAGCTCTTGGCCGCATGGAGTGACTCTGTGAGTGGAGGTGCCTGTGGGGGTTGGTTTCCATGGCGCGGAAGTATGGCTTATTTTGGGGGTATGTCTTATATTTCTCAAATGCTTAAAAACCCTGCCATGGCTTACTTTATGACTATGTATTAAAAAGGGGGAAACAGGGTATGTGTGAACAACACAGATTGAAAAACCAACACAAATGCTTCACCGTCTGCTAATTGCTGATCTTTTATCTGTTTTGCGCATTAAGACCAAAAGCTTGATATTCAACTGGTACTTTGGTTTTGCTTTTGCTTTTGCTCAAAAGACTGTGTTCTAGCAACAGCCAAATTTGTTTGTATTCAAAAGTCTAAAATTATTGTCAAAACATTTTATTGAATAAAGTTTAGAATTTTCAATAGAATCTGTAATTTCTAAATACGTCTTTCTTTCTCTGGTGGTAATCTTTGTTAAAATTGTTTTTGAAGGGTTTTATGATGGAATTAACAGCTCACCAGGGACGTGTTGGTGATGTTTTGCAAATAGGCAGCCAACTTCTGTCATTTGGGAAGCTTTCAGAAGACGAAGAAAATGAAATACAAGAACAAATGAATCTTCTTAATTCACGATGGGAAAATCTCAGGGTCACAAGTATGGAAAAACAGAGCAAGTGAGTAAATATAAACTTGGGCAAACACCTTTGTAATTGGTGCAAATATTGTTGCAGAGTGTGCTATTTGGTGCAGATTTTGTTGTATTCCTCTTGCTTTTGCTGCAATTTCATGAGCATCAAAGTTGATTGTAAGAGAATGGAATTGGAATACAACAGATGGACAAGAGCCACAGATCTGCAAGCTCACATTTTTAAAAGGCCTTATTTAGAAAAGTTTCACACTCAATACAAAAGTTATTCCCACATAGACTTTTATCTTGTTATTACACTTGGTTAGGAAGGGAATGGGGGCTTTCCATATCTTTGCTATCCCTATCTATGTGAATAAACAGCCTTGGCCGTTTCAGAGCTGGCAGTCAAAAGTGTAGGAAACAAGCACGGCAACTTGCAATCCTAACACAGAAAGAAAAGTACCATATAATCTGATAGGTATCAGTGAGACTTTGAGTCTCATGATTGAAATTCAGCACTTGAAAGGTATACCCTGTTCAAAAGGAATGTATCCAACATAAAAGGATGGGGAACTGCATTTTATGTTAAGAATATATATGCCAATATGGAAACACCATTGGAAGAATCTGAGTAGCAACTGAAAGAAAGCAAAACAGCATACTACAGGCTGCTCAGACTGCTGGAAAGCACGGCTGATCCTTTCCTGAATAACTCTAGTAATGGGTTACAGGTAGGTAGCCGTGTTGGTCTGACGTAGTCGAAACAAAATTAAAAAAATTCCTTCCAGCAGCACCTTAGAGACCAACTAAGTTTGTCATTGGTATGAGCTTTTTTGTGCATGCACACTTCTTCAGATACACTGAAACAGAAGTCACTAGAAGAAGTGTGCATGCACACGAAAACTCATACCAATGACAAACTTAGTTGGTCTCTAAGGTGCTACTGGAAATATTTTTTTTATTTTGTTTCTAGTAATGTGCTGTTTCAAGCAGCCTAATATCTGCCTGAAGTCTAACTGCTGAGAATGGAACATTTTTAAAGATCCCACAATCAGACTCCTCTCTGCTGTGCCCCCTGGGGCAAGAAGGCCATGGATTTGAGGGAACCATTGTCAAAGATGCCCCATGTATTCCTCACTGCCCCAGAAGTTTTGGCACACGATGTAGGTATACGAAGTTGTCTTGCCATTCTCCAACTCTGATATGTCCATCCCAGAAGTTCCAATCTAGCATTCTTCACAGGTAAGGCCCCTTGAGCTAAAGAGCTTCTCCCCACTAGGGGTTGATTGAGTCAATCAGGCTGCTACTGAAGCAAGATTCAAAACTTTTGTCAGGAGTTGACCCTCTTGTATGTCATGCCTTACTTTGCGCCTGTTGGATTTAGCTTATCAAAGCATGGGCATGCTCGGTATGGATTTTCCTTGCTCGTTCCTGCTCTTTGTCACTTGACTGTGATTGTTATGAACCTCCTGTTTGACTACAACCCTTGTTCTACATGGACCATCATCTGGAACAGAACATTGTCCAATTAATTCTTGCGTAGTCTTGCTGACAATTTAATCTCTTAGAAGGTAAAGAAAGCAACAAGGGACTCTACTACTCTGGATTTATACCTGACCAACAGCAAAGAACTGGTTGATATGCCTTCAGATAAAGTGTTCATGCCATCTTGGAGTTCACAAGAGCAAGGGATGTGAAAACTGAAGCTAGTCAGATGTGTACCCTGTGCTTTAAGTGAGTGAGAGCAGTTCCAAGAGCGATAATCAAAGCCATTTCTGATTTAGTTCAATTGGAATTTTACTTCAGAATCACACAAATCTGACAGAAGATAAAAAAAAACAGCCTAGAACAGTGTGATAAGCTATGATGAGATTAATGGCATGATTATCGTTTATAGTAGAGCTCGATTAATGGAGCTCCCATATTGCAATGAGAGTTTGTCATATATTTGTAGGTTTCTTTTTAAAAGCAACTTAGGTATTTTTTAATACAGTTATGGTTGATAACTGTATTTCAACTGGGCGTGCTGCTTTCTACTCCAGTTCCAAAACTATAATTTCCTGATCTCTTCTCATATTTTGTTAAGGAAAAAGGTGTATTGTTAAAATAGTACGAGACCCATACTTATATAAGAACAAAAGATTTGACACACGAAAGCTCATACCAAAATAAAAACTTAGTTGGTCTTTAAGGTGCTACTGAAGGAATTTTTTTTATTTTACTTCGATCCAGACCAACACGGCTACCTACCTGTAAAAAGATTTGACAGTATTGCCAATCAAATAAACAGTGTTTAAATAATTTCAGGATTGCAAGGACTGATGAAAAATACTGCCAGTTTAAAAACGGAACAGTATTTATGTACTTATTCTATTATTAAAATAAACTTGGCCCTAGTTGTGTGTTCGCAGTGTCCTCGGACAGGTCAACATTAAAATATATATGTAATGGGTATTTGGTGTGCTTTGAAATCAGTTCTGTATCTATAGCTGGAGTATACAGTACAGATTGATTCCAGATTCACAGGGTCACAGAGATCAGTTGGGTTTTAAAAAGCTGCCAGCTCACTGGTAGAAACTATTCTTAAAATGGGGTTTTAATTTGTAAAAAAGAACATAAAATAGTCCTGCTGGAACAGTCCAGATTTTGTTAAACATCCTGCTTCCAACAGGATGCCTCAAGGAAGCCTGTAAACTGCGTATGAAGGTGAGCACTCCCCTATGGTTGCCTCTCAGGCAACTGCTTGTTAGGGGTGATATTGCCTCTTAATGGGGAGGTTTCATTTAGCTCCCATGGATCTCTCTTCCATGAATTTGTCTCATCACCTTGTAAATCAAGGGTAACTAATGGTTCAAGCACATTTTCTGGCTCTCCCAGACTACTTTGATTTCAGTAGAAGCAGTGAAAACTTTTTTTTAAGTACACACAGGACTGCGGTGGGCATAGTAAAGGGGATTTATGTTTCCCCCATCCACAGTCATCGGTTAAACTATTTTCTGTGTGTGTGTGCACACGTGTACATGGCAGTGTGTTCTGACCACATCCACCACTGGTATGTGGTCCTACATGGTTGACCCTGGGTGACTGCAGTCCTGGTGCCAAAAGGAGGATTAGCCACTCCTGTTTTAAAGCAATCCATGCTGGTGAGCGTCTGGTGAGCGTCACCATCTTTCATGGCAGCTGTTTCTTTCTTTTGTGCTATATAAAGAGGTACTTTTATTTTTATCTGCAAAAAAACTTTGCAAAATCATTGCAGGAGATCATGTGCCCCGTACAGGGCCCCAATAGAGCAGGTGGTTCTGCTAAATTGTGAACCACCTGAAAGAGTCTCCTGCTGCTGTTTTCTATAGATGCAATAGAGGCGGTGTAGAAAGTCTTCTTCGCCGTTGCTACCGCCACTTGGTAGGCTCGACAATGAACTCTAACCCATGTCTGGTCAGCTTCAGAATGAGTTATCCGCCAGCGGCGCTCTAGCGATTGTTTCATTGCCCTCAGATCTGTGGAAAACCATGGGGCTGTCCGGGCTCCATGCAATCGGAGAGGGCACTTCAGAGCCAAACAGTCAATAGCCCTGGCTAACTCCACATTCCAGCGGGCCACCAGGGAATCAGCTGGAACGCCATCAACATGGGATAAAGCACTCTCTGGAAACCTTTTGGATCAATTAAGTGGCGGGGGCGGACCATCCGAATCAGTCCCACCTCCCTGCAGAGGGGAAGGATCGCAGAAAAGTCCAGTTGCACCAGGAAGTGTTCTGACCATGGCACTTCCTTAGTTTTGCTTTTACTTAGTGTCAGATCACCAACCCCAGGTCCAAAGCATGGTGTTTTACATGGTTCGTCATCTGCTCCATTTAGTAAGGAAGAAATGTGGGTTACAAATGTTAATAGAATTAGAGGAATAAGTAATTCCTGGTATGGAGTTTCTTTTATTTCTGGCACAGACTGGGTTAAAAGTTTCAATGGTGTTTATCGATCATGACTCCCAAAATCTTTTTTGGTTAGTCACCAACAGTTCAGTGTATATGTGAGCTTGCAAATTCTTTTGCCCCGATATGCATCACTTGCTTTAAATGACAAGCTCCCAACAGTATGAAAGTTATTGGGATAATCAGTTTTGTCCTTGAAGTAAATAAATGCTTGAGGAGAATGTAATAGTATATCATTTTCCTCTCTTTGGGTAAACTATAATTATTTTGATTGAGGAAAGCATTCTATCAAAATAAAGCTACTTATGCCCAGAAGAATCAGTAAGGTAAAGCCTTGGGAAAGCAGTAAACCCTAGTAATCTGAAGAGCAAAACTGGCAAGAATTGCTGGGCATGACTGGTTCAGACATTGGGGATCAGAGATTACCCCCCTGTGCTGGAAGAATACTTGGTCATAGAATGGAATCATAGATAGTTCGAGCTGTGGCATATATAATACAGTCTGCCATCTTACCCTGATGGGAGAGGAGAAGAACAATCTGATAAACTTCCCCCACTCAGCTCCCAGTGGTGGTCCCTCTCTCTTCTAACTGCCACCATAGGAACTTCTTACCCTGAAGAGAGGAGGGAAAAATAAGTTGCAACTTCCAAGTAAACAGTCATATTTCAATTTTATGGTCAATTTTTGGGGACAGGACGTAATACTGTTGCAACAATCTTAGGTAAACCATTCTGTGGGGACTCTGAACAGGTGCATATAACTACTTTCAATAAATAAATATAATCATCACGACTTGCAATGTCATGTGATGCCAGATGGTGAATCTCATGACATTAAATGATATAAATATTCCAGAGTTGGTGCCTATCCTTAATCTTGACAGCATTACTGGGATACAAGTTTATTAACCAGAATTATTAGAAGGAAAATGTGTATATGTTATTTTTAAAATATATTTTTATTCATCAATATAATAATGCACCAGAACAAAAGAAAATTTGAACTATTGTGTTTTTACTTTTGCTCCTTACCGGTTAATCTGCTAAAGGTTTTTCACCTACTCATTAAAGCTTACTGCCCTCATAGATACCAATATTTTGACTCCCTTGCATAATTGGCAACAAAATAATGCATGAAGGCTTTAAAAATTGAATCTGTTTAGTAAAAGGTCTTGCCATGACAAATTAAGTTACGGATATTTTGAGAACAAAAAGGTTTAACATCGAAGTACATTGCAAAGATTTCATATTTGTCCTTACCGGTAAATTAGATTTCAGTATTAGACCTTCTGTTAAGAATTAGCTAAAATAAATGTGTGAAAGGTTAGAGAAAAGCTTCAGACAAAAAAGTGGTGAAAAAATAGTTTTTAAAAATCACTTTCAACTGTAATGTTGCTTGTCTCAATAAACATTGATATACCATGTTATAATTAAACCATTGCCATAACGTAACAATTCTTTTTTGTATGTAATTGAAATCCATTTGCTTCTGGGCTGAGAGACCGGAAGCTGATTACTAAAGTAAATAGCAACATTTCACCACAGTTTGATGTAATATGACACATAATGAAACAGTAAATTTGAAATACTGGGTCTATAAATATATGGACTTTTCCTTAGCTATCTGAGGCTATCAAAAACACATTATTCAGAGTTGCCTAAGAGCCCAGAAGAAATTGTGAATTGGCTAGTCCTTCTAAATCCCTCAAATGGTCTTAAAAAGAACTTGTGGGCTGTGGGGTGGTGAAGAAAGATAAATAATAAACAATAACACTAGTTTAACATGATAAGAGTTGTCCTCTTTATTTTTGTAATGTAGTTGAGGCACACTGGTGGTCAGAAACTAAAAACAAAGAACTCAAAATGGCTCAATAGAGCACTTGAGTGTGACTGGTGAGGGAAGGCATGGCTTTCTGAGAATCCCAAGGGCCAAACAGAGAGCCTTAGAGGGCTGCATTTGGTGTCCCCATGCTTGAGGTATCTCATCCCTTGCTTAGATAAACAAATATGAATTGACAAAGGACTTCTCTGCCCAATTCTAAGTTTCATCCCATGGTATGTATTATTAACCGTCATATAATTCAATAATAAAGCATTCCAGAATTGACAGCCCGCTATAAGTCTTCAGAATTGTTTGGGAAGGTTACTTCCCTTCTCCCCCCAACCCCCCTCCCTCAAAATCAAACCAACAACTGTTACAGATTCAAAATGTAGGGTTGTTTTGTAGGACAGAGAAGGGGGAAAAGAGCCACCACTGTTTGTATTCTTACTCTTGCTGCTTTCCCATTAGTACTGATGCAAAAAATTGCCCTGGGATATTTAGGGAATGGTAGAGACATACTTGTCTCACACAATACAGCTGTAGTTGTTTGTGTTGCAACAGTTTTTGCAGGGACTTGGATCTCTATCTGGATTTGACCCTTTATCAGAAGTCAAAATATTTGCTTCTTTGAAATTTTTATACTGTACAGTATAGGGAAATCAGTTAATACAGTGAGATTATACCATTCCCAAAAGTATTCAACATTTAAGTCAATATGGTTTTGTTCATTTCTCTTCACATGTTCTAATTAAACCTAAGGAGATTCTGTGGATCATGACCATAATCTGAAAATTCCCTAAAGGCAAGCAAAGTATTGCTTTTCTAATATGGAAAGTGAATAGTATTTGAGGCATAATTCTTTTTCATTGACATTTCCAGTGAGTAGGATTTTGCCCTTTCAATAGTCCAGTTGTTGACTTTTGTGAGCCCTAAAACTGGTTATTGAATAATGAGTATAACACTTTGGCCATTTCACTGTCATTAAAATATTACTAGAAATCTCTGTGTTCTAGCATGCTGTAACATCAATATACTGTAATATGAATGGGTCTTAAGGAAAAATAATTTTGATTGCCACTGATTACCGTTAAACACATACCTGCTTCAAGGAAATTCTCTTTTATTTCATGTCACCATCTTTTTAAATATAACTTTTATGCTGCATCTAAATGACACTGTAAACATGGTTGGATAGTCATCTGTCATGGATGCTTTAACTGAGATTCCTGTATTGCAGCGGGACCCTTGAGGTCCCTTCCAACTCTACAATTCTATGATTCTAAATAATTATATTCCAGTGTTTTCTCACAACCTATTCTAGATCTGTTTTGTGGTCCATGTTAAAAAGAAAATTGAATTGAATTTTGGTCCTAGTATGGATATGTCAAGTGCTATTGAGACATATTAGGGAACGGATTCTATTAATTACATATTTTCTTTGCAGGTTCTGCCCTTTGGTTTCTGCCCTTTAATGGCATGTCCTTTAGTGGCAGCAGTTGCCTGGGTGGTCCCACACAACTCAAAACAATAAAATAATTCAACAATCAAAACTTAGAACATAAACTATAACAATAAGGAACAATCAGCAATGTTTTCCATTAGTAATGCCACTGCTGCACACAGCAGTAAGCAATAAAAGAGAAGAATTGCAAGCAGTAGGCAATTAACATTGGAAGGAACCTTTGCTGAATGGAACATTTCATAAATAGAATAGAATTGTGGTGGAGAACCTGCAGCCCAAAGGCTGTATACATCCCCCAGCCTAATTTCCCAAGGGTCGTCAGGAATGCTAGCTTCACACACCTCTGCAAGTTTCCTTTTTTGGGGGGAGGGGGATAAATATATTGGTTACCTTTCCACACTACTTGGTCAGTGTTCAGATGGCAGCAATGGCAGCAATGCACATGCAGAAGAGCCTTGGCCATGGAGAATTTGTACTATGTTATGCTATAACTAAATCTTCCATTTAAGTTTATTGAGGGGAAGTATTTATATATATTTGCAGATTTATAAACCTATTCACAGCCAAAAGCTATCAGAGCAGTGTAGAATAAGATAAAATTAAGCCTTTGCACCCTGAATGCTTCTCAGGTGTTTGCATTTTTTCCTCGTTTCCTTGAGATTTTCAATTTTGGAGTTTAATGTATGCTTTACATTTTCAATATTATGTATTTTATATTGCTGCAAGCCACTTTGAAACCAAATGGTGAAATGCTGGATATAATAAATGAATAAAGAAATGTAAATGGGTTAAAATAGAAAAGAAATCAGTTTCTTAGCAGCACTAAATGACTATAGCATGGGTAGGCAAACTAAGGCTCAGGGCCTGGATCCGGCCCAATCACCTTCTAAATCCAGCCCATGGACGGTTCAGGAATCAGTGTGTTTTTACATGAGTAGAATGTGTGCTTTTATTTAAAATGCATCTCTGGGTTATTTGTAGGGCATAGGAATTTGTTCATTTTTTCCCTTCAAAATATAGTCCAGCCCCCCACAAGGACAGTGGACCAGCTCCCTGCTGAAAAAGTTTGCTGGCCCCTGGACTATAGCATGGAAGCAACCACACCCTGTTCCTTTATTTGTGAACTCATCAAAATTTTATTGGTATGGCTAACAGGAGGCTATGGTAAACAGTGAATTGTGGCCTATGGTAAACAATGGGCAGATGTATCTTATGTTACATCTTCTTGACTTTAACTCACTGTGCTTTTAAAAACATTTTTTCCCAGTTTGCACCGCATTCTGATGGATTTACAAAATCAGCAGCTAAGCCAACTCTCTGAATGGTTAGCTAAAACAGAAGAAAGAACAAAAAGGATAGAGTCAGAGCCCTTGGGACCCGATTTGGAGGACTTAAAGCGCCAGATAGAAGAGCATAAGGTAAGCAAAGTCAATAAATTTCTTGAGTCCATTTGTTTCAAGGGGATACAGTATGTAAATTAAATATATATATTTGAGAAAATGCCAACATAGTATTCTTGGGAAATTGAAACATTTAATAAAAGGTGAATTCAGATTGAATCTGAACAAAACCTTCAGAACATGACACAGAAATTCTGGATTTTCTATTAATAAGACCAGGATTCTCATCATTTTGTTCTTTCTTTCACACAGCCATTATTCACAGAATAAAAAGTGGGCTGGGGTGCTAAGGGGAAAGGGAATTTCAATATACTATTTACTGGAAAACACAATAATAACATTTCAGATTTTATTATTCCCCCGGTTTCTTTTGCTATCTCGTACTTTCCTTCTAGAGTCCTCCAGTTGCAAATCGACACTATTAGTTATCATAATTGGGATTTCTAATCTCATTAGCAGTGCTGGGATTCTGAGCATGCAGCCCCCGAGCACTGTAAAGTATTCTAACTGAGTGCCTGCCTTTGTATTGGAAAAGATGTGGAATGTTTTTGAAAAATGAATTTAATTATAAAAACAACGAGCTAGCACACAGTGAACAAAAGACTTTAGTATGGCTGTCTTTTTTGTTGTTGTTAGCTTCTGCTATACGTAAAGACTGCAAGCCTAAGCCTATATCCAGTTTGAGTGAATGGGTTTACTTTGGTTGACAGCTTGATTCCTCCTATAAATAAAATACATAAAACATTATAAATGAATGCAACTTACATTTCATGACTAATTAAAATAGAATGACAATTAATATACTATTATTCATAAAGAGGCTGGGAAGTTGTTGATTTTCAAACTCAGTCTGATTAACATATTGAACATGTAAACAAATCAATTTTGGTTCAGGGCTTATGATTGCAGGATACTGAATTGTGTAACCTGTATATATGTTGTTGCAAACCATTTTAAGTGTCATGAGATTAAGTTATTCTTTCTTTCTGGTGAAGGATGGTGCCACTGCCATTATTTCCTTGGCATAAGTCATTTCTTAGACAGTATCAAATATGGTACATGATATTACAAAACAATATATGTTGACAGTGTTCTCTTGAATACATCAAGCTACCATAATCTTGCATCCCATCCAACATACTGGTTTCCTCTGTATGTGCTGAATTTTGCAAGAATGAATTCTGTTGTACAAATTCCACTTTCCTCTCCCAACAGCATAGCTGCCAAGTTTTCCCTTTTCTCGCGAGGAAGCCTATTCAGCATAATGGAATTTCCCTTAAAAAAAGGGATAACTTGGCAGCTATGCCCAACAGGAGCAATGATGGAGATTGGACAAAAATAGAGTTTGGAAAGTTACCTTAGAGCAGTCCTGCTTTTTCTTATATCCTTTGGATTCTTTTGTTGCATTTCATAATTTAATTTTTAATCTGTCATGAAAAACATTCTATCCCCTAGATCAGGCACCCCCAAACTTCGGCCCTCCAGATGTTTTGGACTACAGTTCCCGTCTTCCCCGACCACTGGTCCTGTTAGCTAGGGATCATGGGAGTTGTAGGCCAAAACATCTGGAGGGCCGCAGTTTGGGGATGCCTGCCCTAGATAGAAAGTGAAGAGCTACTGTAGGAAAGAGACCAATTTTCTTGGTCCTGGTACACTTTATTATTTAATTATGTGTTTATTTACCATTTTGGGGCTGTGATTCTTTGATTTTAGTCCCAGAGAAAAATAATGAAATTGATTATAATACCTAAAGCATTGATTATATCCCCTTTATCCAAGCCTTCGAAACCTGTGAAAGGTCCCAGGACTTTTAGGTTTGATTCACACCTTGCCCCCCTGCCCGCAATTGGATAAAAGAGCTGAGCAATGGTGAGGCAAAGTTCTACATCTTAGCTGATGAAAAGCATCAAAGGAAGCTCCTCAGAAGTCAATACAGTATAACATTTAATACCAGACTCATGAGTGCTAATAAAAAAAAGCATTCCCACCAGAGAAAGAGGCAAGTCCACACACTCTGTTTAAGGGAAACATTATTATTGCACTCTGAAAGAGACAGCTAGAAGATCTTCATAGCCAAGCACAACAGTAATTGTAATGTTTGTAGTATAATGTTGTGTGTGTTTACTCAAAGGTGTCAGGGACTGGCAGGACACAGATGAGTGCAGAGGGAAGTGGGGCTGGAGTCCGACTCCGGAGAGGGGGTCAATGAATTGTGGAGAACGGTACTAGGTAGGAGGCAAGAAGCAGAGGCAGCTTCAGAGCTAGGAGGTGGAGCACAGGATCAGTCAGAAGAAGAGGAGGAAGAGGCAAGTCATGCAAATGTAGGGTTGGGTGCATCCCCACCCCTCCTGTACCACTGTCTCCCAGAACCAGGAGGGGATTGAAGAGGGATGATCAGAGGAAGCTTTCCACATAGGTATTGTCTCTGGCTACATGCATACAGCCCATTGAGGGAAGGTACATAAACTTGTGGAAGGGGACTTGTCTCCTGTTGCTGCAACTGCTCCATAGAGCACAGACCTGGGAATAGCTGCCTAGATGCTAGACTGGTGGGGAGGGGTATTCAGAGCCATAGAAATGACTGTAAATGCCAACTTTGACAATAAAGATTTAACTATCTGGTGTGTGCATTCCTTTGGCTGGGGAGTGCCCTTGACAAAAGGTGGGTCCTATTGAGTTAATTGGGGCTTATTCCCAGGTAAGTGTGTACAGGATTGCAACTATATTGCCTAGTAAAAATATTTAGGATTGCATATCTTGAAGGTTTGTGAAAATGTGGAATATATTGGGTGATACCCAACATTCCCGGAACTTTATGGTCTCCTCCCCTATGCAGCCTCCCTCTCTGCATGCTCAAAATCAGAGGAAACCCTCTGGAAAGATGCGGGGGCAAGAGGGAGAGAGGAAACAGAAGTGCTGTGGCACTGTAAAAGCATACATTTCTGCTAGCTCTGTTCACAGTATTGACCCCCCTCCCACTTCTAGTCTTCTTCAAAGTATGTAAGGATTTGTGTGTGTGGTTTTCCCCTCCCTTTTTTGTCTTAGGCCATTCAAGAAGCCTTGGAGCAGGAACAAGTCAAGGTTAATTCCCTCACACATATGGTTGTTGTAGTAGATGAAGCTAGTGGAGACAAAGCTACAGCTGCATTAGAACAACAACTTCAGGTAATTATTAAAGTCGTATGTTTGTGATAAATAGCATCACACATTCTACAGGAAACGGTTCTGTTGTGATAAGAACTTGTCATAAATTAAAGTAATGAATTGTTACCGTTTTTTCTTACATCATGAACTTGAGTGTCTATAAAAATCTTCATTTTTAAAAAGTGTATATAGCATGTTGACTGAGTAACTATTTCCTTTCTTTCCCATCTATGCCTTCAACATATTGGAGACATTTCTCTCTGTATGGCAGCCTGAAGGGTGAAGGGCGAATATAAGTGAAGGTGGAATTGATCTCACTAGAAATGCTAATGTTCCAGGAAGAACTCTTAACTCATCCCCTCCCTCACACACTCATCCCCTCCCTCCCTTACAAAATTTATATGCTGCTTGATTATAATAATAAATAATAAAAAAGTGATTTTAATAAAACCTCTATGAAATTTACAAGAAATATTATCAATAAAAAGTGAAAAGCAAGCAATTTATAACATTTAAAGCATAATTAGAATTAACAGTAAACTAAAAAGTGCTAAAAGCACACCAATATATATGTGCCTGAATAGGCTTACCTAAACAAAAATGTTTAAAGCAGGCTCTTAGAAAGAGTACATCGAAGGTACCTACTTCATGTCAATATTACTTAAGGGAATATTTTATTATTATTTGATGTTGCCAAAGATTACTTCAAAAGCCCCTAATATTTAATTGTTCTGCTACTCGCAGTTGTAATTCTTACCAATGTTGTTATTCGATCAGTCTGATTGTTTCAACACTTTGCATCTTGTCAAACAGTTGATTTGTGTTTCGGAGCAGTGCAATTCTTGCTTCTCTTTGAAGTCATGCTAATTTTCAAGCAGACTTTGTCATCTTGTTTTGATTTGGTGTAGCATATGAAGCCTCTTCCAGCATGCAAATTGGGCATTATTGTATCAAAAGAAGTGCCAAGTCTGGGTGTCCTTTAATCGTTTCGCTTGGTGCTGGCTTCTAGTTTAAGGGAACACAGTTCTAAAGAGAGATCACAGACCTTGTGTGGAGCTCTTGCAACTGCTAACAAAGAATACTTTTGTTTTTTTATTATAAAGTGAAGTTGACTCAAGTATATATATATATATATATATATATATATATATATATATATATACCGGTGTGGGTGTGGGTGGGTGTACGCTCTCACACGCACACCTTTTTCAGAGGAGTGTGCAATATATAGACATAAATTGTCATAGTATTAAAATAAGGGCAAATAAATGCATTCCAATGGACAGTAGTAAGGAAACATGAGGCGTAGCATGCCACTGTAGTATATCTGGGAAGCATGCAAAGCAGGTATATCACTTGAATTTTTTTAAAACTTGATGTAGAGTCAAGAGATTCCACACCTCCTTCTCCTCCTGCCCTCACCTCTGCTGCTTCACTGTCTCCCAGGACCAGAAGCAGATTGAAGTGGGAGGAGCAGAAGGTTACACTAAGGTGGAGTCTTCGCCTGCTTGTGTGCAGCTCGACTGGAGGAGATACATAAGCTGAGGTTGGGGGCGTGCCTCTCGGCTGCAGTAACTGCCTCATCGGGTGCAAACCTAGGAGTAGCTGAGAGATGCAGACTAATGGGCATGCCTTTTCAAGACTTGTACTTTTGACAATAAAGAATTAATGCCTCACTTTGCGCATTTTTGTCTGACAGCATTATGACAGTATACTTTATAACTGGTAGCTGAATACAGTGGTACCTTGGGTTACAAATGCTTTGGGTTACAAACACTTTGGGTTACAAACTCTGCTAACCTGGAAGTAGTACCTCAGGTTAAGAACTTTGTCCCAGGATGAGAGTGGAAATTGTGCACCGGCGAAAGTGGGAGGCACCATTAGCAAAAGCCTCAGGTTAAGAATGGTTTTGGGTTAAGAACGGACCTCCGGAACAAATTAAGTTTGTAACCCAAGGTACCACTGTATATAAATTACCTGTTCCAAAGCATTCAGTTTGGGAATTGTGTAATGTGAGATGAAAGTTTGCCAGAGGTGCAAGATTTCATGGCCCAGGCAAATGTGCCATCAAATGATGACCATGCATCTGTGGAACAACCCCTTATAGTAGGGAAAAAGCTTCCAAGTGGTCAGAAGGGTGAAGCTAAAGGCTTCCGACAACTGCTGTATGGTGGAGAGCCACATTCCATTCCTTTATATATATCAATGTCCTTGTTCCAGGAATATTGGGATTCTTGTTCAGCCGCAGAGAATAGGAAGGCAGTCATAGCAGTGCCTTTGTTCTTATCTGGTGCGGCCATGCATTGCCAGAGTGGGCAGGCTGGCAGCCATATCATGTGGCTGTGTAGCCTTATTCTGGCCATAGCATATTTTAGAATCAACAGCTGCTACAAGTAATTGCAATGTCATAGACTGATTGCATGCAGACAAATGGTGGGCAGTACCAGCTGGAGAACCCCCCCCCCAAGGAAAGAAGACTCAGAGTCCCAGGATTGGTGGTAGGGTGATGATGAATGTTCAGAGGGAAAAGACTGAGAGGAGGAGGTTTTGGAAGCTGAAGAGGTAACAGGGTGTAGCGGACGACAATTCAGAATCAGAGTGAGGCCAAGAGACAGAGAGGAGACTTAGGCAGCTGTGGGAAGGCAGGGACCTTAATCTCTGCAACTGCCTCATGGGGCAAGACTTGCTGAAGAAGAATTACTGGCACTCCTGAGCAGATCATGTTTCTTCTAATAAACAGTTAGCTTCACTTACCATTGCTGGCTTTTGACATAAAAGCTTCTGCCCACATGTTTAGGCTCTCTGTGTAACCCAAAACATCAGCTTCTTCATAATAGTCTATCTAATTATAAATGCCTCTGCTATAAGAAATACAAACTCTGTTGTACACTTTTTAATTTGAAGGTCTCAGTGGATTATTTGTAAATGTTTCATACTTTGAAATTTGCTAAGATTAGAAAAAAGAGAATAAACTAATATAGATTAAATTAGCTGGTAAGCAGTTACTAGTTATATTTTTACATGTGTTTTCCAACATAGTGTTTAGAAGCATTGTACGTTTATGTACAATGTTTAGAATATTTCATAGAGTACTAGCTATACTTTTAATATTAACATGGCTGACCTTTATAATTTTAACAAGAATGGTAATGACTTCAAGGTTGTATATTTCATGGACTTGTAGGGGCCCTTAGAATGTTACTGAAAAAGTTACAGATTATTTTCTCAAATGTATTCAGGTGAATACAGGTGAAATGGTTGAGCTTAAAGCATATTTACAATGTTCTGCCTTTTCTTTTTAGCATTTAGGAGACCGCTGGGCTACAATTTGCAGATGGACAGAGGATCGCTGGTTTCTACTCCAAGATGTCCTTCGAAAATGGCTGCAATTTACTGAAGAACAGGTGAGCAATGTTAGCAGTACCAATTTGTTCAGAGCCAACCCACCCATGAGGCAAGGTGAAGCATCCAAAGAATTCTTTGCCTCTTGCTGCTGTTGTCACAGTGGCAGTGGCAGCTGTGGTGCATTCCTTGTAGGTTGGATCTGTTGTCTGCCTCCTGGCATCTCCAGCAATGCCATCTCTACAGTAGCCTCTTGGCGAATAGGAGGAACTGTTGGTATCTTCCCACCCTTGTTCCAGAGGCAGGCCTTCACTCACTCCTTCTTCCCTGGCAGGGAGGACACCATTTTGTGGCTTGTCTTAGGTGCTAAGATGTATTGGGCCAGCCCTGCATTTGTTGCTTGCTTAATAATAATAATACTTTGCTTAACAATACTTGGTGTATGGTCTTACTAAAGGATTTCCTTTTTCTTCTTAAGGGTCTTTTCGATGCATGGCTTTCTGAGAAGGAAGATGCTCTCAACAATATCCATACCACTGATTTCAAAGATCAGAAAGAAATGTTGGAAAATCTACAAAAGTTGGCTGTAGGGTTTTTACATTGATTTATTTCTCTGTGTTTGTTTATGTGTTTCAAATGTTTATATTCCATCTTTCAGAATAGTCTTGAAGACATCTCACAACTTCCTTCATAATATATGTGTGGGGGTTTGTGTGCCATAGTAAAACAATAAAATATTTTGAAAAGAATATAGGAAAAATAATCTCTAGGAAACAGGGTCATGACAGTCATAAAACATCAATAACAAATAATAGTTATTAAATGCTTGGCTGAATAGAAGTGTTTTTATCTGTGGCCTAATAACCATCACGGTAGGTGCCAGTCAAATATGTAACCAAAGGTAGCCAGACAATTCTGCCCTTGCTACTGTAGGATAAATATAAAAGAAGTGCTATACAGTATTAGCCAAGCAGAAATTTAAAACCAATTCAAACCTGGAAAGCCCAACATTCAGCAAATGTTGGTAAATGGCCAAGAACATATCAGGAGGTACAATTTGTTGCCTTTAAAAAGACAGCTTGAATCTCACACCCAGCTCTCTGTTTTCCTATTGGTGCCAAAATAACTGTTGAGGTTCATGCCACACAGACACATTGAGGGGTGGCAGTAGGACCCCTCTTTTGGTTACATAACAGTGTTACAGTTATTGTAGCCTTGCCTCATGTTGTGGATATATGAAAGAAAAAAGTCACTGTGGCCTTCAATATATTAAAAATAAATTAGAAATTATTACAGTAAGTTTGGTCCCATAATCAGACCTTAAAATGTCAGTTTTGTTGTGAAAAAGCGGAAAGGTTATATATTTTAAAGATCTTGCCATTTGATTGTTCAAACTAATTAACAGGTACCTGACAGCTGGTTTAAAATTGCTGCTAAACGTCCCTGCTGACTCACACGGTGACTACAAATTTAATGTTCATTAAAATATGTCACAATTGGAGATCAAAAATTGTGACCATCTGTCAGCATAACCTTAAGCATACGTTGTTCTTGATAAACTGTGCCTAACCCTATGACCTGAGTAAATTTCCATAGGCTAAAATATAACACATATCTATATCAATCCTCAACACAAGCCCCATAATATTGAAAAGGGCAAATACTAGCAGAACAATTTGAAAAAGCAAATCCCTGTTTTGCTAAAGGGAGTCTGAGAGAGAGAGGGAGAGAGAGAGAGGGAGGGAGGGAGAGAGACCAGATGGTGTTATTTGTATTTGTAAATCTTTTACTTTAGATTTTTAGATTTTACTCAGTACCAGGAATATTAGGGAAATAAAATGAAATTAATTGGAGTTAAAATTATAGCGAGTTCTGTAGTTTAACTACCCTTTGCAAATTACAGTTGCCAGGATTCTTGGGGGGGGGGAGCCATTACTTTAATTATATGGTGTGGATGTGACCCCAATCAAACGACAATCATTCAATTAGTGTTTGAAAAACTCGCCCTTTTTCTTATTTCTGAGAAACATATTTGTTTCCTGTTAATTGAAGAACCCAAGGAGTATTGGTACACCCTATTGATCAACCAGTATAAGCGCCAGAACTAGGGGGTAAGAGGGAGACAATCCACTCTTGAGGCATAGCTCATTGAGGCAAGTCTATTCTATGACATTTTTGAAAAGTACCAACAGCAAGACAGTCTATTTTATTTAGATTCCTTATTTTGAATTTATATACCTTATTCTCTAACATCAGAATGATATCTGATGTGATCGAAAACCTTGATGAAAAGAGCAATAATCACAAAAGCAAATCAATTGAAACCTTCCCAAATCTGGATGAAAATAGCAGAATTCATGATTAAATCTTTATCTGAGAAAAGTAGTCAGAGCAGTTTCCTAACCAAAACTAGAGAAAGGCATCTCTTCTTTGGCTCTTTCTGCCAACAGAGCACCATAGGGCCAAGAAGAATCTGTGGGAAAGATATGGGTCTTTCCCAGGACAGATGATATAGGCTTCCATCCAGTCCTGTGGTAGTTTGAAGGCTGGCTTAGATGTAATTTCTCATAACCCATTGCAGCACTCAGACATTGGTTCTGCGCTACCCCTCATGGGTTAATCAGAGGGCTGTGTGTTGACAACACATAGGTGACCCTATGACCACTCTTGTTCAGGTCGTGTGTCTGTTAAAAAATTTGTCCTGCCTATTTCTCCAAGGAGCCTGAAGGCAACTAACAGTAGTAGAAACAGAATAAAACAGAAGTAATCCCTAAAGAAAGCCTGTATATTTAGAAGTTAATAACTTTAACAATATCCAACCTCTTTAACACATTATCATTATTTAGGGAAGCTTCTTAAGGTTTAATGTTTTATTATGTTTTTATATATGTTAGAAGCTGCCCAGAGTGTCTGGGGCACTTCAACTGCCTCCCTAAAATAAGATGAAAATGAGATTAAAAATTGAGTATCAACTGCAAGCCAATTTCAGGATTACCTTCCGCAGCACTTTCATATAGATGTTAAATGTTGATTTACTGTTGTTTTAGTGTTTATTGGTAATGATGTTTTAATGTTTACTGTGTGCTGCCTTGGGACTTACTGAAGGGCAGGTTATAGATATCTATTTTAAAAATACATAAATGAATAAAGTGACATACTTGATTATTGTGTTCAGTGTGAAAAAGAAAAACATTGATTCAAAATCTTTTTCCAGTCAACTTCGACTGACTCATTAGGTTGAGCACCAATATGAAGTTATTGTTGATAAACATAACCTGTCTCTCATTTCCCACTTAATAATTTATTATAAATTCTGGGTAAGTGTAAAGATAAGTGGAAGAATACACAGGGATTTCCAAGCGTTTTCTCATTGACTCTTATTTAACACTAAGCGTATGAGTAGCATCTAGATAACCTGGACTATGTTTAAGACTGTTAGAAGCCTATAGTTTTCTTTTTAAGGAAGAAATCATCAAATGGCATAAACAACATATTCAACATCACAGCATCTCTGTTATGAACAAACTAAAGTTAGGTTTGGAAATTATAGCAGTGTTAACTGTTTTTCTGGATAAATTATATCTTGAGCATTATATTGGTATGTAATTCCTAGGTTATAATTTATTAAGTTTTTATTTGCTTATTTAGTGCAGCCTACCTTGTGCCCTCGGGGAGACGTGGGTGGCACTGTGGTCTAAACTACAGAGCCTAGGGCTTGCCGATCAGAAGGTCGGCAGTTTGAATACCCACAACGGGGTGAGCTCCCGTTGTTCGGTCCCAGCTCCTGCCCACCTAGCAGTTCGAAAGCACATCAAGTGCAAGTAGATAAATAGGTACCGCTCCAGCGGGAAGGTAAACGGCGTTTCCGTACAATGCTCTGGTTCTCCAGAAGTGGCTTAGTCATGCCAGCTCCCTTGGTCTATAGAGCGAGATGAGCGCCGCAACCCCAGAGACGTCCGCGACTGGACCTAACGGTCAGGGGTCCCTTTACCTTGTGCCCTCAAGATATTTTGGACTATAAATCTCATCAACCCAAGCCTGCATGGCTTGTTTAGGCCAGAGCTTCAGATACTCTCCCCAAACAACCATCAGTCACCTTCATAAGAATAATGGGGAGGGGGTTGTATCACATACTTCGTTCCATATTAACATTTAAAAGTCTGCTTCATTTGTCATTTAAATGTCTTTTGGGACTCAATTAGTTTAAAGGTCATCTATGAAAATCTGCTTAGAATTGCTGCTTAGCATGTATATTAGTGAATATACTTGCATTAACTTATTTTTAACATTAGTGTTTATATTGTAGGCTTATTGTGATAACAAATCATAAAATGCACTGTTACTCTAGTACATTTATACCGATAAACACGTGTTGCTCATAATTTCTAATAGTCTCACTCTAACAACATTCCTTTTTACAGTAAATCATGCTTTCATAGTTGTAGCTGCAAGGAGGACTGTGCAGTAAGCTACACTTTTAAATAAAATAATTCTTTAGGACCCTCAGAATATGGCATAGAGGCATTATGTCAAGTCTAGGTGCTTGTATAGTCCAATCGTCATCCCCACCTGTTCCTTACCAGATGTTTTTGAATACAGTTTATTTTCTTGCCCATTGTACACATCACATCATATTTTTACCATCTCCTGCTCTTTTTAAGATGTACTATTACAGTACTTCAATTAATTAATAGCACGTTTCCTGAATGACTTCTATTTTACAGATACTGAAAGGAGAACTGGAAATCAAGAGAAAGACTATGGATAAACTCAACTCACTCAGCCAAGATCTCCTTTCAGCTGTGAAGAGTAAAGCACTATCTCAAAAGCTGGAAGGGTGGTTGGAAAATGTGGCTCAGTGTTGGGATAGTTTGGCCCAGAAGCTGGAGAGCAGTTCTAAGCAGGTTTGTCATCACTCTTGCCCTGTCAGCTGATGGCGGTATAGGGGTGTATGAAACCTGTCCTTTCATTTCCACAGGGTTTTCCACTCTGCCTCACCAGGCTTTCAGATATTCACAAAAAGTCTATGAAATATTTTTGATTCTCCAAATACCTTTTGCACAGATAGGGGGTTCTTCATTTTTTTACCTTGATAAAAGCTGTTGTGTGAACTGATGTGCAAGTGCACACACAAATTTATGGTTCCATCTTTTAAGGATTTGGTTGGATTCAGGCTTTGTTGTAGTAAAAGAAATGGATGCCTCTGCCATGGAACCATAAAAACCAAACGTGATAAAGACACCCAGATGCTTGTTCAAGGTTAACAGTTACTCACGTGTAAGGAGTATTGCTGATAAATGGTTACTATAGAGATGCCACACCACGTTAGCGATAGAAAATGGAACAGAGATTTCTGTAGCCAATCGAATAAATCATTAATTTTCTGGGTAGCAAATTTAAGGTTCAACACCAGTTAAATAAAATTGTGTGCAATTTCCTATGTATACTCCATTCCAAATATTAGTAGAGTGAGTTTAACATTTGTTAATTTAAATAGAAGTACGAAGCCACTCCCAATATTGCCAATGAAGCTGTTTCATTTGCCTAAACAGTTACCTCCAATTTTGTTTCAAATATTGCTTCAGATGAAATTTGGTGCCAGCATAAGGATGCTCAGAACTGCATTCATGATTTTTGTTAAACGTATCAAAACTTGATGGGCTTCTTAAAAAATCCTCAGCTGCTTGGCTGAGAAGGAACCCCCAAATGTTCTTTGAACATTGCTATAAATTTCACAATGCTGTGTTTTGCATGGGTTTTGGCTATGGAGTAGGTCTCATCATTTTGCTATACATACTGCAAGATAAAGCTAACGCCTGAAGGCAGAATCTGATAAATCTGCTGTTTCTTACCTCTTGGCATTAATTTATTGATCTAATAAATTGATATTTGGCCTGTCAGGGAAAACCTCACAAGCTGCACATTTGAATTATCTGAATGCAAATTGCCTCCATTTTTGGACTGGTTTACTGTTCACTACAAAGTAGAAGAATGTCAGGGATTTTATTTCCTTGTGAAATTGAGAAATAAACTTTTAGCACTCATCAATTTGCATGAAACATTAGCAAATGCATGTTTTTAATAGTAAGGGATGCCACTTGAATATGTTTTGGGACAGCTAGCAAGGCAGGCTTTTCAAGCCACTGAATTATTTTCCAGCCCATGAATCCAAGCCACAGAAAACCAGTTTCACCCTTCCTTCCCTTAAAAACAAACAGGAAAAAACATTCAAAAATCATGCAAAGCTGTCAAACACAAGTAGGCACCAATCCCGGCCTGCCTTTGATAGCTGCCTCTGCAAAAATTGCAAGAGTCTATAAAGAATTTGTAGAACAACAGGTTCTTTTGCAGTTGGTGACCTATTCTTGCAATAATTTTCTTGCCTGCATAGTTTTGTTATAGATTATCTCCCTATGCAATTTAGTGGAACAACTTCTCATGGGGTGTCTGAGGCTAAGTTGGGTTGCCTTTGCAATTGAGGATTGCATGTATGTACTGACAGCCAAGCCCAGAGATCACTGCAGGGAATAGCCTGGGCTGACTGGTCCCCTGACAGTGCCAAGCACTGCAGACTGAAGTTACAAGCAGGCTAGTAGTTGCCTTTTATAACTTAGGCTATGTACACATTAGAAATCTGCAACACAACAGGGTTGTTCCCCCTGCTGCCATTCAAGTCGCTTTATTACATTGCTGTGCACACTTGAGACAGAGTAGGGTTTTCTTCACCCAGCATGTATTACTTGATTTGTTTCCACATACTGAACTCCAATTCACTTAAGCTTTTTATGATACTGAGACCAAGAGAGGATCCACACCATACATTTAAACCACATTCAATGCTCATTTAAAGCACATGGCTTCCCACAAAGGATCCTTTGAACTGTACTTACTTCGTTAAGGGTGCTAGGAACTGTAGTTCTTTGAGGGGGAAACTACAGTTCACAGGATACATCCAGGAAGTCATGTGCTTTATATGTGCATCAAATGTGCTTTAAATGTATGGTGTGGATTTGCCAAAGGGGAACTTCGACTAGCATGAGGTCTGTAGATAGAACCATCTGTGTTCTACCACAGTAACATCTGGTATGCTTTGTTCTTACGTGTCAGGAAAATGTTGCCCGGGAGGGCAAGAAAAAGTCATTAATGCTATCAAGAATGCTGCTTCTTGCCTAAAAAACTGTTCCATTAGTAAAAATGAGCACAGGTCATTTAAGAAACACACAAAAAATAAATTGAGTGGTTGTGCATATGTAATAGGTTCTTCTTTTCTTCAGTTAGTTTTCTAAGCTATATGCCTTTTTTCTCTGCTGAAGTAGCCAGCTGTTGAAGCAAAGAATATGAATGAACACATACATATTCTCTCATTTGTTTCACAAAACCCAACTTCTCATTTTCACCTTTGTGTGCTTGACTTGATATAAAAAGCATCATAAATACATTCTACTTAGGTTTCCTCCTGATTTTTATATTGACTTTTTCATATGTCTTATTCACCTAGCATGAGTCAGATAAAACAATTTGGCTTGAGTTCAATACAGTGTTGTTTTGTTCTGAAGGTCAACCCATGAACAAGGAAGAGCAGTTTCTCATTATTTTCTATTGCCACTCCAAACAGTCTTTATTAAAGTCTTTCAAGCAATGTGTGACCTCTGTTTCAATACTTCTCACAGATTTCACAGGCTGTTGCTACCACTCAGACATCACTAACACAGACAACAGTGATGGAAACTGTAACTATGGTGACCACCAGAGAGCAAATCCTGGTTAAGCATGCTAAAGAGGAACTCCCACCACCACCGCCCCACAAGAAGAGGCAAATAGTTGTGGATTCTGAAATTAGGAAAAGGTGAGGACTGGGGAAAGTGCTTAGATGAGGGAAGATTTTTTCATCAAAATTATTTAAAAAAATAAAATAGAAGTATTTATATACTGCAATATCAGGACAGTGTAAATGTTGAAGATTTAAATTAAAGTGCAAATGTTTATATGTTGAATGATATCTTTTAAATCAGTGGTGTATTCTTTTCTATAAAGCAGGCTTTGTTTCTAACTGGGTTACTTGATAATTTTAATGTTTTATATGATCTTTCTCATGACATAAAAATCACATCTGGAAATCTAGCAGAATGTGGCGGAAGTTCAGTGCTCATTTCCATGTTAATTGCTTCCAGAAAAAAATCTGCTTGCAACCCTGTTACCTGTAAAATTGTGGGAGTGTTGTACTGTAATTTCCCTGCAGTTTTTACAGATCATGCCGCCCCCCATGGTTCAAACTAGACATGAAAAGGTGAAAAGGCTATCATAACCACACAAAAACCAGAAGACACTAGTCTGCATTGGGGTGGTATTCTAGCATATAGTTATTTCCTGCCATTATCAAAGGAGAACAGAAGCATGCATGTGCCTAAAGGGTGGTAACATGCCTGATGACGTTTGCTGTTGTGTCCCATCAGCTCACTGATGTGAATGGAATTTAGTGTGACATGACAGTTTGTTGCTCAAAAAGCCACAGTTCCACAATGCAACAGGTAATCCAGTGTAAAAGGAACATTAGAAACCAGGGCAGAGGCAAGCATTACAAACAGGAACACTAATACAATAACTCCCATGTCTGAATCAAGAATCACATAACCAGCAGGATGACATAACAGTGTCGTACAAACACATTTAGCTGTGTGGTGATTCCAACAAAGGCAATAAGATTTAGTTGCCTTCACCTTTCACATTCCTCTTATGAAGATTTGCCATGCAACCACTGGGGCTGCACCTAGTGTAGTACCTTTACAGAATAGAATAGAATAGAATAGAATAGAATAGATACTTTATTGTCATTGTACATTGTACAACGAAATTGGGTTTCCACCTGGATGCTTGTGCCTTGGCCAATGCAGCATTTGTTGGAGGTTCCTACAGCAGATCCTTCCATCTTAATACCTGCAGCCTTCTAAACCTAGTAAGGTTGGCTGTTGTACATTCCATCCTGCTGACTGAATACTGGGAATGGAAAAATGTATGTGGTTGTGCTTACCTGAAGTGTAGATTTCCATAGTTAGCTTGACTTCATGTCCAGTTATAGTCACCCCTTAGTTACATTGTAAGGTAGGATTTTCTTTGTTCTATGACTCCTGGTTTTCTCAAGCTTGGCGAGTCTGCAAACTGCATCATGGGAGCCCCATCTCCCCAAAGGTTGTTGCCTCCCTTCCGCTGAGATGTGGAGGCAACAACCTGACCTGCTGGGAATGGGATACTACATTTCAAGTAAGCACAAGTGTACTTTTTCTGCCTTGAGTTCCACAATGAAAGAGCCTCTGAAACAAATGAAGATAAGAAAGAAAGGCTATATTGTGCCAGGCCCTTTGTTTTGCTTAGGAACACTGGAAGAGGATAAGAGTAGGATGGAGACAGAAACAATAGCTGTGGTTTACAATTAAGTTACTATCTTCAACCTCTGGATGGACTAGGCATGTCTGAAATTCAAATTAATATGGACCATGAGAACCAAGTGTAAAAAGCTAAATATGTTTTGAGCCTCTTTTACATGCAGGATGACTGCAAGTCTCCATATGTCTTTAATAGCATTGCTCTTGTATTCAAACCTCCCATGAAAAGGAGAACAAAAGAGGGTGCAGCTGCAGCAGTTTTTTATTCTGGATCAACCTGGCTTCAAAGCATCTGTCATGCAGACCTAAAACTGCTTCAAAACATCTAGTGCAGACCTTAAAACTTGCCCATCATCAATCATGGCTTTCCCAAAGTGAACTCTGGGGGATTGCAGTTCTGAAAAGGGACTAAGGACCGCTTGCAGATAAATCTCACAAACCTTGCCAAACATTCTATTTTTTCTTGACAACTCTTTTACCCAGTAAAATAAATGTCAATCAAGACATAGCATGAATGCAGAACTCAGTCTGAATATTATGTGATTTATAGTTATTATTATTAATAATTACACTGCTTTTTTTAAAAAATGAACTTTTGTGGGATCAGGATTTACATTTTTTCTGAATGCTTCAGTGGTTCAGTATGTGGGGATTGAGGAGGAGGACTCTCCTCCTCTAGAAAGAAACTGGAAACTGCCTTCCCAGTCCTGGAGGGAGGTGCTTTTCCAGCCTTCCTGCAAGAAGAATAGAAAATCACTGGTGAGCACAAGATTTTGGGGTATCCCAGAAGAAATTTCCCACAGAAATTTCTACTACTTTTTTATTCTTCCTGCTGTTGAATAAACTAAAACAAATGTGTTTTTGAAATTCTACCCTCTGATACTTGCAACCTCTGAAATACTTGTGAATGATATACTTTTCAGACCATAGCTAAAATTGCTCTGTACATATAGTATGCCATGTCACTGTACAAAGATTGTTTGTCAGAGCATCATTGTAGATAACTCTGGATCAGAAACTAGCTGCCAAGCCTTTTGAAAAAGGAGATGTATATTTAAAGCAGGATAGGTGCTCCATCTAGTGTCTTCTCATTTAGTGAATTTTGGATAAATATCTTGTTCTCTTTACAAAATAAACAGCTGATTTAAGTATAGCCAAAACAAAACATACTTTTTAAATACTGTAATATGACTAATGCTACTGATTTAACGTGCTCTGAATTTTTGCTCTTCGGCTCCTACTGAAAATCATGCAGCAATATTTCCACGCTCCATACAGTACCACTTTGCTCAAAACAATAAACGGTAGCTGACAGACTGCGACAATTTGAATCAGGAACAGTCTAGTAGAATATTTTAGCCATAGGCAACTGCATATGATTCATGAGCCATAAGTTACTGGAAATATTCTACTGTGATCTTGCACTTTCTAGTTATGTCTCTGGATAGGCTGGATATGTTGCTCCTTGTCACACCACAGCTTCTCCCTTCAGGGTTATGCGTTGTATCATCGCTGTCGTCACTTACCTGTTTGCTTTCTGGATGATTGTTCCTCGAAGGCCTCTGCAGAAAGAAGGGAGAGAGGATGATACAAGTAGTGAGGAACAGGGAAAATGTTTAGTCATCAAAGAAGAAAGAATATGAAATTCCAGCAATAAGAAATGAACAGAAGAATTGGAACTGAAGACCTTAAGTGCTTGGTTTTTGCTGTTGACCAGATAACTCAAACTCTCTGCCTTATCTATGCAGTATGGGATTTTTATTACTTTTACCTAAAGTGGTCTCCTTTTTGGAGCGACAAACCTGTTTTTTAAAGGCCTGTTTTTTCCTCAATACATCTCTAAAGTTTTTTAATTGTTTCATATCTGGTCAAGTTTGGATTTTTAAGAACCTCATTTTTAATTTGTATGAAATATACACCTGATTTTTTTCCAAGTCAAACTGCAAGCATGTCTTAATAAAGGTCTTAAGATTTTTTTTTAAAAAAAGGAGCAGGGAAAATGGAGCAAGGAGAGGAAGCAAATGGAAACAAAATATGAATTGATTTAATTCAATACTTGCCTACTGTGTCGTTATTAGAGACAAAGCTAGGTTATGTTGATCTGGCAATGCTTACGTGGAAAGAGTCTCATGATACTTACCATGTAGACTGCTCTAATGACAAAGAGAAATGTCAGTCACTTCCTGGTTGTTTGAATATATCGTATTGGGCAATATAAACAAATGCAACAAGGAACTGTGGGCAGGCCTAAACTGTACTAGCAAGCAGAAAACATTGTGCCTGCATGCTAAGTACCAGACCATCACAGAGTAAATCCCTCAACCAAACTAGTGAACGGAGGCAAACCCATATTCCCATAAAGGGAAGCCATAGATGTGTGGCCTGACAGGTGCCAGTCACCCCCCCCCCCAGTTCATTTTTCAGGTGTCACCTGCCATTGCCCCATGAGCTCCACACAAAGCAGTCCCCTCCAAGCCAGTTGCCAATAGGCGATGGTTAGTCAAGTGCCTTCCACACAACATGTCTCAGGGTACTGGCCGTTATCTCAATCTCTTACCTGCCCATACTAAGTGCCAAATAAGCCAAGCAACCAAACTGAACCCTATCCCACCATAAGTAAATCAAATTAAGATTGAAATAACTGAAAAAGGATCACCTCAAATCCCGGATACTCAGCACCATTTGGCAACTGGGTAAGCCCACTCTGATCAAGGGTGAGAGAGCAGGATGCTACTGCAAAGCAGAGAAGAAAGACTCAGATGTTGAGCAAGCTGTTATATGCCAGCTCCTCCCCCTGACGTTATTGGCCCAGCAGGCAATGCGTGGAGGCCCCCTCCTCCACACAAGACTTCTTTATTGGACTTGAGCAAACCCACTTCCAGCTGAAGGTAGGGAGTGACCTTGTTACATATACTGGGAGGAAAACTACATTAAAATAACTTTTAAATTCCACCTTAAACCCTGAAATTCAGCATGTGAAACGAGTTGTATCTGAACTAAAGGCACAGCAACCTCTTAAATTAGAATGCATTTATACATTTATAAAAGGCCTGCTATATTGACAGATTGTGTGATATATTCAGGAACGCAGACTATTTTAAGCCTTTTTGTGTGTCTGTAATTATGATAGCTCTTTTTCAGTTTTAATTCATACTGTTTTAAACATCTGGTGTTAGCTTTAGTATGTCTTAGAAATAGCCTGTGTATTTTTCTTTTTCTTTCCCTCTTAGGTTTGATGCTGATACAACAGAGCTTCACAGCTGGATGACCCGCTCAGAAGCTGTACTCCAGAGCCCAGAGTTTGCAATATATCGAAAAGAAGGGAACCTGTCAGACCTCAGAGAAAGAGTTAATGTAGGAAAATATTCATATACCTAACAATTTATATTAGAATCACAGAACAAGTTTTCTATAAAACCCTGTCTCTTGAACTACAACTTGTGTTTGGCTATTTATCATCCAGTGTTAAACAGCTATGTGTTGCTCTCTAGCCTGAGTTTAAGAAAGGGAAATTTTTAACTCAAAGCTTCACTGTTACCCATCCTAGCTGCATTGTTTGTATGTAGGACAAGGTGAGTGCTACAAAATGTAAAACTCACTATTTGCAGCTTTGACAAACATCCAATGCAATGCATAAAAAAGAGGAAAGTAAATGCCATATTTCAAAACATGAATTTTGAAAAATCGTGCTCATGATATGATATGCAACTATGAGCTGATATAGTTGAATACATGGCTCTGGGGCAGTGCACCTCTAGGTGTCAGGTGCTGGGAGGAAGAACACAAGGCAGTCATGTCCTGTGCATATGGCCAGCTACTGCAAAGCTGGCAGTAGAAATGGAATGGAATGGCAGTAGAAATGGAATATGGACTAGCAGATCCATCAAAGCAATGTTTTTGTTCCTTTCCTCCTCCTTGAGGGTAGAAATGGACGTATCTGCCAGGATTTTAATTAACAAGCACTTTTGCAACTGGCTTGTAAAAACATAAACCCAAAAAGCCATAGTTCAAGTTACAGGTAGGTAGCTGTGTTGGCCTGCCGTAGTCAAAGTTCCAGCAGACTGGAGGAGAGCAAATGTTGTCCCTATTTTCAAAAAGGGGAAAAGAGAGAACCCAAACAATTACCGCCCAGTAAGCCTGACATCAATACCAGGAAAGATTCTAGAGCAGATCATCAAGCAAACAGTCTGTGAGCACCTAGAAAGAAACTCTGTGATCACTAAAAGTCAGCATGGGTTTCTGAAAAATAAGTCATGTCAGACTAATCTGATCTCATTTTTTGACAAAATTACAAGCCTGTTAGATGAAGGGAACACTGTGGATGTAGCCTATCTTGATTTCAGCAAGGCCTTTGACAAGGTGCCCCATGATATTCTTGTAAAGAAGCTGGTAAAATGAGGGCTAGACAATGCTACCATTCAGTGGATTTGTAACTGGCTTACTGACCGAACCCAAAGGGTGCTCATCAATGGCTCCTCCTCATCCTGGAGAGTAGTGACTAGTGGGGTGCCACAGGGTTCTGTCTTGGGCCCAGTCTTATTCAACATCTTTATCAATGACTTGGATGATGGGCTTGAGGGCATCCTGAGCAAGTTTGCAGATGACACCAAATTGGGAGCGGTGGCTAATACCCCAGAGGACAGGATCACACTTCAAAATGACCTTAACAGATTAGACAACTGGGCCAAAGCAAAAAAGATGAATTTTAACAAGGAGAAATGTAAGGTACTACACTTGGGCAAAAAAAATGAAAGGCACAAATACAGGATGGGTGACACCTGGCTTGAGAGCAGTACATGTGAAAAGGATCTAGGAGTCTTCGTAGACCACAGACTTGACATGAGTCAGCAGTGTGATGCAGCAGCTAAAAAAGCCAATGCAATTCTGGGCTGCATCAATAGGAGTATAGCATATAGATCTAGGGAAGTAATAGTACCACTGTATTCTGCTCTGGTCAGACCTCACCTGGAGTACTGTGTCCAGTTCTGGGCACCACAGTTCAAGAAGGATACTGACAAGCTGGAACGTGTCCAGAAGAGGGCAACCAAAATGGTCAAAGGCCTGGAAACGATGCCTTATGAGGAACGGCTTAGGGAACTGGGTATGTTTAGCCTGGAGAAGAGAAGGTTAAGGGGTGATATGATAGCCATGTTCAAATATATGAAAGGATGTCATATGGAGGAGGGAGAAAGATTGTTTTCTGCTGCTCCAGAGAAGCGGACACGGAGCAATGGATTAAAACTTCAAGAAAGAAGATTCCACCTAAACATTAGGAAGAACTTCCTGACAGTAAGAGCTGTTCGGCAGTGGAATTTGCTACCAAGGAGTGTGGTGGAGTCTCCTTCTTTGGAGGTCTTTAAGCAGAGGCTTGGCAGACATATGTCAAGAATGCTTTAATGGTGTTTCCTGCTTGGCAGGGGGTTGGACTGGATGGCCCTCGTGGTCTCTTCCAACTCTATGATTCTATGATTCTATGAAACAAAATAAAGAAATTCCTTCCAGTAGCACCTTAGAGACCAACTAAGTTTGTTATTGGTATGAGCTTTCGTGTACATGCACACTTGATATCTGAAAAAGTGTGCATGCACACGAAAGCTCATACCAATAACAAACTTAGTTGGTCTCTAAGGTGCTACTGGAAGGATATTTTTATTTTGTTCCAAAAAGCCATGTTATGCATAATTCAGTACAGCTATGCCTTTAAATGTGTTTAATCAGTAAATATTCCTGCACATGATGTTTGAAGGAACCCATGTGTTTACATACACAGCTAATTTTGTAAAAATGCAGAACAACGAGATATTACATGCACAGCTTGGCGTTTCCTGAAATGCTGTTTTCTGTGTGGCCTACATGTTCAAAGTAGTGTTACTATTGTGCACTTTTCATTATCATGCTATCTCAGTGGTTTCCACAAACTACCTAATTGGAAACTGTGTTTTGTTTGTTTAGAAAACTACATGCATTTGATATTTCAGTCCAGTAGGTTTGTTAGCTAGCATGTAGGACTTGAACTGCTCTATCTAGCCTTATAAAAAAATTCCTTCAGTAGCACCTTAAAGACCAACTAAGTTTATATTTTGGTATGAGCTTTCGTGTGCATGCACACTTGATATCTGAAAAAGTGTGCATGCACACGAAAGCTCATACCAAAATATAAACTTAGTTGGTCTTTAAGGTGCTACTGAAGGAATTTTTTTATTTTGCTTCGACTCAGACCAACACGGCTACCTACCTGTAACTAGATCTATCTAGCCTTATTAGCTTATTAATTCAGAACCTGAGCTTTTCCACCACTGCAGCAGAAAGATTGTATGGCATTTTGAAAGTTTCCTTCTAGCACACCTGCTAAAGAAGCAGGAATCCTGTGCTGCCTTGTCCTGATTCTAGGAACCAGATCTGCAAGGTTGTGTGGAACATTGCAGAGTTACCAACATTTCATCCTTTATCATCTCCTTTTATGCTTTTTAATATTCCTCTGCTATGAGAATAATATTTCATACTTATAGAAAATCAGATGTATAAAGCAATGTTCTGCATTATTCATGTTACCTTTTTATATAAAATAAATAACCCCTTGAAAATATTTAATAATATGAATTGCTGAATAATTGTAATGTACAGTTTCAATATCTGGGGCTTACCTTGGCCTTGGACACAACTGCTCACATGGGACAAGTAAAATTTGCTCCCTGGTGCATCGCTTTCTTGCCACTATTCAGCAGGCAACCTTCCTTTAGCTCAGTCCATAAAGGACTCAGCATATTTATGAGCATTCTCAGCAACAGCTCCCCTGTTTTCCAAGAGTCCCTCCCGTATTTGCACCTACAGTGTCATTTTCATGCACATTATTGTTCTGTGCCCTGAGAATGGTTTCACCTCTCCTGCACCTGCTGCATCGCACCAACCATGGCAGAAAGCCACTTTGAAGCTGCCGGCTGCTCTCCAAACAATATGCACCAAGGCTTTGAGATTTTGCTTGAAGATGACAGCCACATCAAACACTTGTGAGAGGGGAAAATCAAAAGAATTGACCCAAAGACAACATGTGGTAATAGGGCAAAAGGCTGTTTGATTGGGCGGTCTGGTCATGTGGCTCACAACAGTCAACAAGGGTTTTATCATTAATGAATCTACAAGCTGCTAGTTTGTGTAGGTGCACAGCAATCGAATATAATTTGTTTGAAATTAAAGGGTTAACATTAAATAATTTTTGCATATATGCCTAAAAAGCCAGTAGTTAGGGGCATCTGCATTTCTAAAAGTTGATTATCTGTGTATAGTCTTATTTAATATTCCTAGCAGCAGGAGGAAGAGGTTTTTGAGTCAAAATACAGCTGACCATTCTGAGCTGGGCCAGTTCATTCACTGATCTGGGTAACTATGAGCATAGGCAATATCACTACTTAAAATTCAGTTTTCCACCTGAGCAGAGTTGTAACAATCTGAGTAGAATTTAGTATCCATGTTGACTAACAATGAAAAGCTGATGAACTTATCTGGAGCTGTGCAGAGCTTCTGCTGTCTGCAACGTTAATGTTGCTCAGCACTTCTACTTCTTTTTGGCACATGGAGAAACAGGATGACACCATAGAATCATAGAACTGTAGAGCTAGAAGATACTACGGGGGTCATCTAGTCCAACCCTCTCTAATGCAGGGAATTTTTTGCCCAGTGTGGGGCTCAAACCCATGACCTTGAGATTAGGAGTCTTTGGGCTGTCAGGACAAATGTAGCCCATGAATTATGGGGGAAAGTAAAGGAACAGTGAGTGTGATAGTTGTTGTTGTTGTTGTTGTTTAGTCGTTTAGTTGTGTCCGACTCTTCATGACCCCATGGACCATAGCACGCCAGACACTCCTGTCTTCCACTGCCTCCCGCAGTTTGGTCAAACTCATGTTCGTAGCTTCAAGAACACTGTCCAACCATCTCGTCCTCTGTCGTCCCCTTCTTTTAGTGCCCTCCATCTTTCCCAACATCAGGGTCTTTTCCAGGGAGTCTTTTCTTCTCATGAGGTGGCCAAAGTATTGGAGCCTCAGCTTCAGGATCTGTCCTTCCAGTGAGCACTCGAGGCTGATTTCCTTAGTTATTAGCAATTGATAAAGGGAAGTGTGGTTCAACAGGCAACCTGCTATTCATGTTTATACTTGAACTTCTCTGCAAATTCTGTTCACCCTACATATTGCAAAAAAATTGATATGCTTTTAGTCTTTTATATAGCTTTATAGATATTCCATTGCTCTGCATAGCAAAGTGTTTTTAAAAAGTTTTACAAGTTCTTGGTGAATGGACAGCTAAATGCTTGCCCATTTTATTCACAACTCTACTATACATAAATCTCTACTTAAAAGTAACAGCAGAAGTACAGTGGAAATGATGGACCTTTGTCTTTATTTGTCTATACAATAAATATAGGCCTTTCTATGGATCACGCTTTTTATCGCACCCTATAATTTCTGGGAAACTACTTATATCCCCAAAGCATCATTTGATAACCTCATACCAAGCAAAATAAAATAAGGAAGTTATACAAGTTGTTTATGCATTTAATCAGGCAATCTATTCCCCCCCCCCAAAAAAAAACCCAACCATGATTGATTAATCACAGGTCTCATCTGGGCTTGGTAAAAGTAATAGTTTGTTCTTACAAGTACACTTCTAACTGTAAAATAGGGCAATAGTGGAAAAGTATAAATAAAGTAAATATTAGATTCCATGAGATATGCAAGATGAAAAAGGCAAAAATAGACTTGGATCAATGGCGGGGGGCGTGGAATTGGAAGCTGTGAAACCATGTTTTAATTCACTGGCATTTGAAAGCCTCTTCCATATTAGCTGTAAAGGTAAAGGTACCCCTTGACAGTTAAGTCCAGTTGCGAACGACTCTGGGGCTGTGGCGCTCATCTCGCTTTACAAGCCAAGGGAGCCGGCGTTTGTCCGCTTCCGCAGACAGTTTTTCCGGGTCATGTGGCCAGCATAACTAAGCTGCTTCTGGCGAAGCCAGAGCAGCACGCCATTTACCTTCCCGCTATTTATCTACTTGTACTTTAACGTGCTTTCAAACTGCTAGGTTGGCAGGAGCTGGGACCGAACAATGGGAGCTTGCGCTGTTGCGGGGCCTCGAACCGCCGACCTTTCGATCAGCAAGCCCAAGCAGTGCAGTGGTTTAAACCACAGCACCACCTGCATCCCCTATTAGCTGTAAAAGGGACAGCTATTGTTTGTTTTAAACTTAGTTATGCAACCATGAGCACTAGGTTCTTGTTCAGCAGGTTATAACTCATTTTTCAATGGCTTCCTTGTGAAATAGTCAACTATTGCTCTCATGTTGCAGGCCATCGAACGAGAAAAGCCTGAGAAGTACAGGAAACTCCAAGATGCAAGCAGATCAGCTGAGGCCCTGGTGGAACAGATGGTGAATGGTAATTACATGGCAGTTGATTTAGATAATCTTCTTAGGGATTTGATAAAACACACAAGTTCATATTTTTCACATGAATTATATTAGCAAAGCACTTTGTGAAGGAACAGTTAAGTAAAGTAAGTTAGTATTTTTCGTATGTTTCTTTTGAATATCTTTTAATTAGAAAAGGAGAAACACTTGAAATTTAGCATCATGCGCTGAGACATAGTTCAAAATTATTTCTCCCCCCCCCAAAAAAAGTCCAGGCTATTAGCAAGCTGCTCTCAATCCTCATATATTAATTCAGTTCACAGTCCCATTTTTTGGTCTTAAGCTTTGGAACTGAATTTGTTTATCATCTTAAAACCTGGGGTAACTAGAGATTCTTTAAATTGGACCTTTTTAGTGTGTGTCACTTTGATCACATCACTTTCCTGTAGTTTCTTCAACTTGTCTCCTTTACCCCATAATAATAGGCTTTTCTTCTTTCCTTTAAGTGTTTGTATCCCCTTGTTCCTGCCTACCAACCTACCTTTTTTACTTTATCTGTCTCTTCTTTCAGTCTGTGCATCTACCACCAACAATATTTTCAAGACCAGTTTTTACAATCCTATTTGCCATCTGTGTGCATTTTGCTTCCCATTGAATATATAATTCAAAGATCAATTTATCTGGAAGGGCAGTTACCCTATGATTTGCTTTCTCAACCCCTTTCTGGCCTATTTCTTTGTGTATTGTCCCCTTTTGATTGTGAATTGAGGGTTTTGTTTTTTTAAAAAAGAAAACCTAAATATTTAGGTTCTTATGCACTAAATAAATATTAATGGATACTAAAAATGCAATACTATGCATTGTCTACTCAGAAGTAAACCATGTTGAGTTTAATGGTATTTTCTCCCGGGTAAGTGTATATATTTTTCATTTTAACAGAGTGCAAAGAATACAGATCTAACAGTTGTATATTGGAGTAGATTTCTAGGTCTTTTACTCTTCTACATACAGAAACAGACTGGCAGGATAGTCTGTGATACGCTGTGTAGCACAGCTGTGCCGTACCATAGAGCAGTATTGATATAGAGATATGATGGCCCAGCACACGCACACACACACACGCACACACCACAGAGAGATAAAATTGTGGAACTGTCCCCCATCATTTTTATGGGTGACCTGCCTATTTCTGGGTCCGCCACGTACTTAACCTGAAAGTACGCAACCTGAAGCGTACTTAACCCGAGGTATGACTGTATAGCTCCTTCTCTGTTATGCCAGCTGTCTGGGAAGCATTTATAGTTGAAAGTTTTCTCATTTAAAACATCAACAAGACTGTATGTGTGAGTATTGTTAAAATACCTTCCATCCTGATACCAGTGTAGCAGTTTGTAGAGATATGAATGGATGATTGGTTGTTATGACAGATTAGAACAAAGTTCTTGTTGTACTGAAATAGATGCTCACTGAATATATTATGTTAGGAGGCATCAAAATGAGTACAAAGTGAATTTGTAATGATATGACACATAATGAGGATGAAATCTGGCATATTCATTCCAAGTATCCTTGTAAGTCAAGAGCTAAAACTTATTGCTCTACATTGAAACCATGGCTAATGATGAACGCATTTTACAAGGTATACTTCACATTAAGTGGCATTTCAGAAGACTTTGTAAATAAGGTGCTGAACAATTAAAATTATTTTAACACAATTTGTTATGCACAGTACACAAGGTAATAAAATTAATGAAGGCACTTCAGGTACTGATCTCTATGTCCTTTGGGGACAATGTATTTATTCACTGCCGATATCAGGGGTTGTTCTGAATATAAAATGTGAAACGATTTATGAGCCATTAACCTTGAAATTATAATATATTACCACAGAATTGGTATTGTATTATTCATCATGCCTGATGTTGATGGAAAGAGTTATGTACCTGCTTAACAACGGTGGCAACGTTTTTCCAAAATTCTGTATTCAGGAAGGACTAGTGGTTAGCGCAAAGCAACTCTGTTATGCAATATAACTTGCAATAAACCATGAAATTAAATCATTATACTCAATTAAATCAGCTTAAATTTGCACACACACACACACGATTTTAAAAGTTATTACACTCATCCTTCCAGAGCAATCCTATGCACACCTATTCAAAAGTAAGGGCTTAATTACATGTTATGCCAAATACTTGGCTTGCAGCCGTATCAGGTTTTCTTTAAAAATAATAACATAAAAATCCTAGGTATGGGTTTCCCAATTTCCCTCAAGACTACAGTGTACAAGCAGAGGAGTTTGACCCTTTGTCATCTGAGATCCTGATGAAAATTGCCATTAGTAAAAGAAAAGAGTGGCTGGGGGAACCCGGCCAGATGGGCGGGGTATAAATAATAAATTATTATTATTATTATAAAAGAAAATCTCATGCGCCAATGGAAGCATCCCCCTCTCCCAATTGCAAACTGCAGCACCAGGACATGATTTCCACTGGAGGTCATGTTTGGGGTGGTAAGGTTTAAACCTCCCCTCTCTGCATACTACAGTCCCAGAGGAAATCAGAGGATCCTACAACTTGGATTATTATTTTTTAAAAAAATATCTTACTTGATTTTCAGGTAAGACCTAAATCACATTGGATTTAATTAAGGATTATATCCTTAATTTGCCTTTAGGGAGAGATAAGGCTTAAGCCATGTGATGAGATTATTTAGAAGATGTAGGACTTGCTTGCACATAATACTAACAGTCATAGGCAGTATGCTTCTGAATTCCAGGTGGCATCTTGTTGGCCAACATGAGAACAGGATGCTGGACTAGATGGGCCATTGGCCCAATCCAGCAAGCTCTTTTTGTACGGATTAGTGATACTTAGCAAACAAAAGCATGAGCAAAACTTCAGCTTTATTGTGATGCTGGCTCCCCTCCCCTTTGCCTGCATGGCCGCCAGGATGGCTGCAGTATTTCATTTCGCTTTCACAGAATCCCGGCTTAGGTTTAGGATCAGAGTTTTTCTTCACCTAGGTAGGCTACCTTCCCAGGTTGATGAGCTCTAACTGCCCCTTTCGGGATTTGATAAGGAAACCAGGATATGGCATTTTATGTGGATAATGAGGAAGAGGGGATCATGACAACCTTTACTACCCATAGGTGTGTTCCCAACTGGACAGTTTCTGGATATTCTATTTTACTGAGAATGTAGCAAAATAATGATTAGGTTTTTTAAAAATGTTTTATATACGATTCAGTAATCAAAGACTTCCAGATATACAGTGCTAGGATTCCCCCACCACCACTGCCTTTGATATTATATTGTGTTAGCATTTGCTCTGGCAAATGCTGTTCATCATTCTCTTCCTTGTTGGCATCCTGTGATTTGGAATGGTCTGGCATTTGCTCTGTGGGCTCTTTGTACTCTGTGTTTCCTGCTTGCTGTCCTTTCTCTGACCCTTTTGATTTGTAATCTGTGAGGATGTAAATTAGCAAATTGTATCTCTGTTATCTAGGGCAATTACTTGGTGTATTGAACTTCCAAAATAATCATAATAATGTTTTTCTATGTAGTATATGTAGGGCTTTGGCAATATCCACCCTGTTCCTAGTACATGCGCGAATACATACTGCACTAGTTTACATTTGCTGCCAGGGGGAAAAAATTGTCTTCTTTTTCTGTGTAACTTCCCATTTCACACAATTGATTTAATTAGTTCTACATTATCTTATCCTAATGCCTCATTTTTGCAGTGCAGTTCATCTTAGCAATAATACTTCCCTAGACTTTTACAGGGGCATTAAAATCCTCTCTCCAGTAACGCACAACATCTGTATGTTCAGGATCATTTCTTTGATGATAAATCATTTGCCGGTTTTATGAGATTTCTGATAGAGAAATAGGGTTGTTAAATTTCTTCTTCTTTTTTATCCACTGTGACCTAAAAATAAACGTTTTAAACTTCTCTCCCCCCCCCCAATCTTTCCTTCCTTCCTTTCTAGAGGGGCTTAATGCTGACAACATCAAACAAGCCTCAGAGCAATTGAACAATCGCTGGATTGAGTTCTGTCAGTTGCTGAGTGAAAGACTAGCATGGCTGGAGTACCAAAATAACATCATTGCCTTCTACTCCCAGCTGCAGCAATTGGAGCAGACAGTAATTACTGCTGAAAACTGGCTGAAAGCACAACCCACACCAATGGCAGATCCTGGTGCAGTGAAAACACAGCTAGATAAGTGCAAGGTTAGAAATTCTGTCCTAGTCTTTGCAGTTTTGTGCTGCATAGATATTGCTGCATCTCTTTTAGGTCTAACAATCAGGTTTTTTCCTGCAGAGTGGGAAAAAGGATATTTGTATTTTACTGTTCAGCTACGTTGGCAGTCCTATAAGAGGATCAAGAAACAGGGCCTGCTCACATATGAGGCATTGTCAGCTTGTCACTGGGCTGTGTTGGCATAATGGTGCAATGTATTTTATTTGAACAGGTGGTGCTCCACGCAAATGTTCTATACGGATTGCCCCATTTTCATGCTTCCATCATGAAAATTGGAGCATCAAATTGTACACAAACTTTCACATGAGCACGGCACTCCTACAGGTCGTATGCTGCCCTCACGAATGTGAAGTGTGATCCCATGAGATCTGCCCCAATTAGACTATTCCAGAATTCTCTTTTTTCATACTTCCCTTAGTAATGACCATTCAGCAATAGTGAAGGGCAGCAGCAAATTTTGTGTATGACCTCCAACCACGGCATACAAAAGCCGATGCAAAATTTTAATTCCATATTGTATTTTAAATATCTGGCTTTCTTGCTCTTCTGCTGAAAATGCAAGTTAAATGGTGAAGGGGAAGGAGAGAAATAATAAGCATGTTACAAATGAGAAACTATGGCAAACCAAGGCACACCTACCATTTTCCTGCTAAAGGAGATCAAGGTGGCTTTGACAGATACCTAGAGCATCTCACAATGGACACTGTGGAGACTCTTGAATGATGCAGAGGGATTCAAAATACAGGGAAAGGGAAAGTGAGATGTTTTATGCATTTTTTTTAAAGTGCAAATGAAAATTGTCTATACTAAATATTACAATTCCATCTTCAGTGTCTATGGGTGGATTGCAGGTGACTCTTAGATCTCATTTGATAATTAGTACAAAACTCTGTGGTGTGGTGATTAGACTAGATGCCCACTTTTACTATACAGTACATTTAAAACAGTACAGTACTGTACCACTTGAAGCAGTTGTGGTCCCCCTCCCCCGGCAGAAAAAATCATGGGAACTGTAGTTTATTAAGGGTTCAAAAAATAGTTAGGAGACCCCTATTCCCATCACAGAGCTGCAATTCTAGAGTTCCCGGAGAAGAGGGTTTGACTGTTAAACCACTCTGCCCAGGGGTAGCCCCACACAGAGAACATTGCAGTAAACAAGTCTTGAGTTTACCAATGCTTGAATCATCCTTGCCAGGCTATCTTTGTCCAACAATGGCTGTAGTTGGCATACCAGTTGTAGCTGGTAAAAAACACACCTAGCTGTTGATGTCATTTGAGCTTCCAATGATAAAAAATGATGTTGAATGAGAGAAATAAAGACTTCAGCAGGCATTTTAAGTAAGTTTTCTGATTTTATGGTTAGTTTTAAGTGGCTTTATTTTTACCACATCTTTTTATTGTTACTGTACAACACCATATACAGGTGTGAAGTGGTATATACTGTAACTTCTTGAAATAAAAATAAATTAATGCATTCTTACTTTTAAAACATAGTTATATATTATTATACAGGATGAAGTCATCCACTTATCCACCCTTCAGCCCCAGATAGAAAAACTAAAGGTTCAAAGCAAAGCATTAAAAGAGAAACAACAAGGTCCAATGTTTCTAGCAGCAGATCTTGTTGCTTTTACCAACCACTTCAATCAAGTTTATGATGATGTGAGAGCTAGAGAAAAGCATCTACAAAGAAGTAAGTGTTACTGTTATTTATATCTTATTGCCTCCCAAAAATCTGTGAAACAAAGCAGACATTTAATTTGATATGTATGCGTGTGAAAATGGGTTGTATCCAAAATAGTACACATCCCATCAGCACAAGGATTTTCACTTGTATGTCAAGGCCCCCAAGCCACCCCCGGGAGAATAAAGACACAAGGACACAGAATTTAAGGTTAATGTTAATGGGCAAATTTAGGCCACAACTTTATTGGTTACAGAATGTGATGCCCCATTGAAACAGCATTATGGGTCTTTAAATCTTGTTTGTAGTGTAAATTACAATAAATTCTGCGCATTTACCTACAGTGTTCTGTGGAATATGCAAAAGAGTTTAATCGATAGTGTAGCTAATTTAGAGAAACAAAGCTGGTTCCTGTTTGTAAGGGAAAGTGTTAGCAAGCAGGAAAATGGATTAGACTTTTGCAGATGTTGATATATGTTGGGACTAAGTTTGTGGTTATTCTGAATTCTTGTGATAGCTTTATAAAGTTTCACTAAATGCTTGTACTTTTGAAATACTATTTTTCAACTGTTGAGAAGTTAACAAAGATATTTGAATGTTGAAATACAACATTTTGCTTTATTTATATAGTTAGGAAGAAAACAAAAGTGTTGCCATTCTGTGTGCTTTGAAGTGTATCTCATGTTCTCTTTTAAAAGATAAATCATACTTTTAAACTTTTACATAATACTAGCTCCTTCTAGTGGCTGTTGCAGATGTACTGACTGATCCATGCCTGAGGAAACTCAGATGCTAGGAACTGCATGTTTCAAACAATAAAGCTATGCTTACTGATAGGCAATGTAGCTTATATTGCACATTTAAAACAATCACATTTTGACATCAGAAAAGCAAGTGCATTATTCTGAAAAGGTGTGTAAAGTTTTCCTTCATAATTCTGAAGATATAGCAGTCTATTTTTCTCATTTCCTGTTTCCAAAATTTAAATGAAGGCTATAATCTGGACACAAAAATGAGGCTTCAAACTGGCAACTACTGGCAATCCTAAAACATATGTGTTGGTGACTATTTCACTGACATACTTTGTGCCCTGTTTTTGCATCAGATTAGCGTTCTAGAAGTTAGTAACCATTTTTATTGGACAACTACACACAGGATAATCATCATGACTTATTTCATAAGTATGATTTAGAAATTTTGAGACTTATGAAGGCTCCATGTTAGAATATAATCAAGTAGATTTCCCCCCTCACCCTGTTGTTTTCATGCTAGTTATTGAACAGTTAATTTAACCTTTTTTTGTCTGTGAAAATGTACTGAGAAGCTGAAACTAGTATTTGCGACTGGTTTGCTGTGGAGGCATAAATTTTCTATCAGTTGTGCTTCATATATAGCCATGAATTCATCTACCAGAGTGTATTTCTAGCAAACCCTCAGTCAAAAAGAGCATGCAAAGCATGTAACCAAAACATTAAAATTTGGTTTTCTTTCTTTCATTTTTTTGTCTGAAGAACATATAGATTTTTAACATTTTTGGTTTGCATTAAAGTTCTTCTGAGTAGGACCCTCTGCTCATGGAACACTTCCACTGGAGAATAAGGTGAAATATGATTTTTCACTGAATCCTCCTTCCATTGTAGCTATCTGTATCTCCCCAAACTGTTCTGGAGGTATGGAGGATCTGAGGTGGCATGTGGGTGGGAGCTGCAGAGAAAATGGAAGTCAGAAATTGCTTCCTTCCTCCAGTGAGATCCTCCATTGGATCTCAGTCTCCCTTTTGCAAGTAGGAGACGTTTTTCACGGAAGAGCAGCCCTAAATCTGATCCTTTGTATAGATTTTAATAGCATTCTGCTTCTTAATAATGGCTCATATATAACATAACACAGAATGCTGTGGTAAGGATATTTTGTACAAACATTGTGTAGGAAAATTAAAAATATTGTGTCACATTATTGCTAGCAGTGCAATTTATACTTTAGGCCTCAAGCAGTTTGAAGCATTATACTTTGCAGCAATAGTTTTTGTTAAAAATACTGAATGCTCTTTTGAATTATTCTGTTGCAACATGATTCTTTTTTGCTGAATTTATCACTTTTTAAGATAATATTTCCTAGGCTGCATTGTCGGATACAGATGAAAGTGGCTTATATTACGCAACACAAACACAATCTCATTTTCTTGATTAATTATTTTCCCTTTAAAAGGAGAAACCAATTGTGAAATTTATTAGATAATATCTTCTTCTCTATCCCTGCTCTATATTTTTTCCAGTAACATATGCAAACTACTATCCATGAAAAGCTTTTCAGCAATCATCCAGTACACTATAATAAAGCAAGTGATGTTTGTTTTCATATAAATAATTTAGAAGAAAAACTCCAGTGAATAACCTCAGTGAATGCTCTTTATTCAACTTCTTCTACCATAGTAGTACATCAGATAAACTTATTAAACTAGTAGCTGGGCATATATTATATTTTGTCATTGTGTTGGTTTTCAAAATCTGCAATATGTTGTTAAAATTGTGGGGAATAGATAGAAAAATGTGTGTGTGTGTATGTCCCCAGTGCCTATGAAACATCAGGAAATTTGTACTGCCTTTGTTACTGCCATTACCACACATTAATATGAAGCCACATTAGGTGCTATGTAGGACACAGAAGCGACAAAGAGCCTGCTCTGAGAAGTTAGAATCTACAGGCCTGTAAGTACATTACAAATAATAATAATAATAATAATAATAATAATAATAATAATAATAATAATAAATTTTTATTTATACCCCGCCCTCCCCAGTCAAAACCGGGCTCAGGGCAGCTCACACCAATAAAATTACAATAAAACATAAAAAGCAATTAATTAAAATACAGATTAAAATACAGTATTAAAATTTAAAATGCAGCCTGATTTTAAGTAGTCCATAAATCCAAGCCATGAGGGAGGAAAACACAGGGGTAAGACTAAGTCCAACCCAAAGGCCAGGCGGAACAGCTCTGTCTTGCAGGCCCTGTGGAAAGATGACAAATCCTGCAGGGCCCTGGTCTCCTGTGAAAGAGCGTTCCACCAAGTTGGGGCCAATACTGAAAAGGCCCTGGCCCTAGTACAGGCCAATCTAGCCACCTTATGGCTCGGGATCTCCACAGTATTGTTGTTTGTGGACCTTAAGGTCCTCTGTGGGGCATATGCAAAATCTGTTTTCAGCAACCAAACACATGGCTTTCTGAAAGAAATTCTTTAGCTCTTTACTGTGTTGGAGAGCCAAAGCTCTTTTATTCAACTACAGTTACAAAGGTTTCTCTGGGTAAAAAACATATTTAAATTGGTTTTAAGCTTGTACAGTAGGTGTGCAGTAAGATGTACAAGGCAAAAGTGAGGAAGAGGACAGGGTGAAATAAAGGACACTAAAATGGGCTGACAGAGAAGTAACAGGTGGCATATGCTGCAGAAAAGAGGAAGCTACGGAGGTTCAGAAAAGATTTTGGTGAAGAAGTACCTTGTGAATAGGAATCCGAAAGTTGAAAGAGGGAGACTTGAAGAAGATGGAGAAGCCTCTTCTGAGTAGTGATGTGCCAATATCCTGTTACCTACGGTATTCTGAATCTATGTAAGAGCTTCAATCAAATGTTCGCAAAGGCTCAAGTGTTCACAAGGCACTTGCAAATTAGCCACTCCTCATCACTGAATGCCTGGAGCAGAGGAAGGTGGCATAGGCAGGCGATTCCATTCCTTGGTGGATTATATTTTCCCAGTGGGAACTGTGAATACAAGTCCCAAGGTCCCAGTGGCAAGATGGAGATGCCTCACACATAACTCCATTTTGAAGAATATAAATCTGATGTTTTCTTCTCAGCAAAAATGATGCATTGAGCATCACTTTATTGCTGAGTATTCTGGTGAGAAAAAGATGCTACACCAGGACCTGGATCTGACTTTCCCTTGTCTTGTCCTGCCCCATGGTAAACATCTGGAGAATGAGGCATGCAGCAGCAGCTTCCAGGTCAAGACGACCATAGCTTTTATTACAACTCCTCTGCTCACCTTAGTCTTACCCACAAGTGCTTGATGCTTATCTAAGGTATCAAAGCCTATGCAAGCGGCCTCGCTCTCAATCTCATGAAACTCCTATTTTCAAGCATACACTAACCTGCACCAATACGTTATGCTGTCCTAGGTGAATGAAGCACATGGCAGTAACACATCAAATGACCAAGTTGTGACATGTTTAATGTTTGCCCCTTATTTATTTGTGGTCCTTTGCAACTGTGTCTGTGCCATAGGCAGCCAGTGGAGATCCAAAGTCTCTGGACTGCATCCCCTAAAACAAGTGTGGGGAGCCTTTGGCCCGTCAGATGTTGTTGAACTCCCATCAGCCCCAGCAAGCATGGCCAATGGCCAGGGATGACAGGTAGATTCAGCAGCATCCGGAGGACCCAAATTCATTCACACCTGCAGCTGTTCTGTGGTTTTCTAAAAGTGCACACAAATATTTCTGTTTCTCTGCCCAACATATTTACATAACCTAGGCAGGCACCCTTGAAACTGACAGACCTTGCATAAGCAGCTCACCACATGTGACACATCTTCCCAGCAGAGGGGTTTTAGCCATTTGCCAAGAAGGACAACAGGCAAGGCAGCAGAGAGGTCAATGTGGTAGTGTGGATGCACTTTCATGAGCACCAAATTGGCTCCTTTGCTACACTCACACTGCACCAATGTCCTTGTTTTGCCCCTCTTCCTCCTGGTCAGCACTAGTGATAGATCTCTGAAAAGCTAGTCTTGAGCCTTCACTCTACCCAGTGACTGCTTCGGAATCCAGGCAACTGCTCTCTATGACTGGCAAGCCCCGGGCATAGAAAATAGAATAGCAGAAGGGTCAGGACTGACTGAAAACTGTTTATAAGGATCCAGGATAATGAAAAATTGATCAGATTTCAGATGTTGGGAATACTTCTAAGAGAATAGGGTCCTCTATAGCTATGCCTCTCAAGGCTAAGCAGAGAAAAGGCAAGTCTTCTGAATTAACTTTGTGAAGCTGTTATATACAGTTACAGATTGGCATTCCAGATCTGTAGTTTGCTTTTACAGTTAATATTGTATGGCCAAATGTCAGAAAATGGATTATTTCCAACTTCTGTTCCTCAGTTTGAGTTCTCTCAACATCTACAATTAGAACTACTGTTGAAAGCAGAAAGTGTCTACTTCACTCTCATACAAGCCACATCCTATTGAAATCAATGGCAACATTCCAGTTGGCTTGAATGGATCTTTATTTTATACCCCAGTGAGTTGCTATTGCCTCCACAGATGTTAACCTATTTTAAGGCATCTGCAATGCCATTCTAATGGGGGCAGTTTTTTTAAAAAATGCTGTGCTAATGTTCTAAACTAAACGTTTAACAGATGTCCTAAAGAGAAGATTGCCTTTATAGATACTCTGAATACAATAACATGAACCATAAAAAGGATATTGGCACTTTCAGTAATAGTTTTTAAAACAGACTCCAATTCTAAATAACATGAGATGTGAGAATAAGAGAAATCTTCTTGAGCCAGCCTGTTGATTCTAAATTTAAACTTTTTCATGTTATAATCTGAGGCAACATGCTGATTACATTATGCTGTCGGAAGCCGGGGGGGGGGGGCACTGCACAGCCGCCAAACTGAGACAAACCTCTCCGGGTGTCTTCCTTGTGGAGCGCAGCCCAGGATGTTCATAACTCTTCAGTCCCGCAGCAGCAGTGTTGCAGCAGCACATATCCGAAAATATGTGCACACTCAAACAACAGAGTAAAGCTGGAAGCTGATGCGATGAGGTGTGACATCTAAGTTAACCAATATATACAGGACAAAGCAATCATGGCGTCCTTTCACATCTTCTCCAAGACAGAGAGAAAAAGGACAAAAGTACAATGCAATAGCTTCCGTTCTCACACTTTCCAAGCATGGAATGTAAACACAGACATGTGATGTAATACATCCAGCAACAGGAGAGAATGAAAATGCTGACTTCTACCTATTTCTGTACTGCCTGTACAATGTGCTCATTCTTAAACATGTTTTGAATTTTCACCATAATAATCATAACCTTTTCTGGGTAATTTTCACAAATGGTTTTCTCATATAAGGCAAAAATCTCAAGTTAGCAAATCCTGAAAATGACCTTTTATTCTAGTGATTATTTTATGGTGTGGCAGAAGAGTATGGGCCAAAATGTTCATGGTACATCAAGCACAAATTTGAGATGGCTTTGTGTCTTTAAGAACTGATTCGAAAGGAAAACTGTGTCAGATTTAGGTTGCCCTATCATAGTAACCCAAGAATAAGTAAATCCAGCCCTGCCCTTCTTCAATTTTGGGTGACTTTTTAAAAGAAAAGATCCTCTCAATAACTTTATTTGAAACCCCCAAAGTAGTCAATGAGGAAAGTAATCAAAATGCACTGGGAAGCAAACTACTATTTATTTATTTTTCATTTGCTTCAATTCATTTAATAGATTTTTACCCTGCTTTATTTTCCAAAAGAAACAATAGTAGCTAATAACACAATAACTAACAGTGTTGAAATCCTAAAATGTGCAATAAATGGCACACCAGCTGATCATAAAACATTTCAAACAGAAAACCAAAAACTTAACAGAATAAAACAGCAGGAAAAAGAAAATGTTGATTACCTGCAGCAAGAGACCATAAACTAATGAGGTATCCAGCTAACTTGTTCCATTTGCACAAAAATTTCTACTTGTGCAATGGAACTCTACCCCTTCCTTGTGTACCCTAAATCTGTTCTGGGTTTTCCTGCAACCCTCCAGAGCAGATTTGCAGCAGGTGCAAGTGGGTCCATGGCGAGAGGGGAAGGAAGGGAATCTTCCATTGTGCAAGTGGAAATCCTTGCACTGATGGAACAAGTTGGTTGGATACCACCCCAATATTCAGCCAACTCCAAAGGCCTCCTGATAAAGCCAGATGTTAACCACCCAGTGCTCAGGCCAGATCGGCACCCTGGTAATTGCATTCCTAAAGGTGTTAGCCACAAATCAAAAGACGCTGCTGCTCGTAGCTATATGCTACACTCCAGCTGGCAGTAGGACAGGGAACAGAGCAAGAATCATTTAGTGAAACACTTCAGGGGAGAGAACATAGGTGAGAGAGTGGTACTTAAAGTACACAGACCAAACACTTTTTAAGATGCACCTTGAATCTGCATTTGTGCAGTTAAAAAAAATCCAAACTGTTTCTGAGATGCTCCATGCTCTCTTCACTTAGATGGTTTTAGATAAAAATGGCTATAAGTTGTTTCCCTTGGGCCAAAGTGGATAAAACTTATAGGCACTGGAGCCCCTCCGGAGTGGATTAAGCCTGTCAGTGTGCAGACAAATAGGTCCAGGTGCTTTTTGTGAGGAAGTAAAAGAAATCCATTTTCATTCACAATCCTTTATTGGGGGGGGGTAGCAGGGGGGGGGTAGCAGGGTTTTGTCTTTTGCTCTTTCTTATCTTAAAATAGTTAAGAAGTGACTGAGTGCTTGTATACTTTGTACTGTAGTTTACACTGACCTTTTCTTCCTGGTGCTTGTTTGTTTCCTCCAACAGGCCTTACAATGTAAGTTTCTATTGAAAACTTCATGTGGAGTTTAGAGGAGATCTGATTTGTTGTTGTTAAAGCAGAACAATTTAGGGGTTTTTATTTTTATTTTTAAAAAAACCCTACTACTGCTGTACTTCAACAACAACAACAACAAACAAGAACAGCAACAACAATCTAGAGCTCTTCAGTGCTCTGCAGGGAGAATCATTTATTTAAAAGCTCCTGGACTTAAAGAAACAGAGATGTAGGGAAAAGTAGAAAACCACAAAAATAGCAGAGGAACAGAGCAACGCAAGATGTTGTGGCTGCCCTGATCTGATTTGGCAGGGATTAGGTCATAGACCACACAATTTGACTCAGAAGGTGGACCCTTGAATCACTCCATTTTGTCTTGTTTTAGCGCCCTCCTTGGTCAGCTGATTGTTGTTTAGTCGTTTAGTCGTGTCCGACTCTTCGTGACCCCATGGACCAGAGCACGCCAGGCACTCCTGTCTTGCACTGCCTCCCGCAGTTTGGTCAAACTCATGTTCGTAGCTTCGAGAACACTGTCCAACCATCTTGTCCTCTGTCGTCCCCTTCTCCTAGTGCCCTCAATCTTTCCCAACATCAGGGTCTTTTCCAAGGATTCTTCTCTTCTCATGAGGTGGCCAAAGTATTGGAGCCTCAGCTTCACGATCTGTCCTTCCAGGGAGCACTCAGGGCTGATTTCAGGTCAGCTGATACATACTCCTGTAAGAACCAGCATCCTCAGTTGAGCCCAGATAAACAGTGCAGAACACTGAGAGGGGGGAGGTGCGGTAATTGACCAGACTTTGCCTGGGCTACTCTGAGAACCACCATAGCTGAGGGAGATTGGCAAGATGAGGGTGAATCCTGGCACAACCTTGCTTTGCTTCTTTTTTGGGAGGGCTACAGTTGCAACTTGTCTGCTTTTGTTGTACATATCTGAAAAGAGGTGCATCTGAAAAGAGGTGCATTGATTTGTTTTTGTTGTGTAATGGTTGCAGTTGCACAAAACTGAGCTACACGGAAGAAAGCAATGTACATTTCTCCCCTTCCATGCAGCTTTTGATAGTTTGCCACCCATGCAGTATAAGGAAACTATGAACACCATTCTCTTGTGGATTCATCAGTCTGAAGCAAAACTCTCCATACCTCAGGTTACAGTCACTGAATTAGAAATCATGGAACAAAGGCTCAGGGAGCTCAAGGTAAGCACAGAGAACATGGTGAGTTTGTTTTAATTGACAAACACTTGGTGATTATATATTTTAAAATGACCATCAGCATACTGACAGACTTCATATTGCTAGACATTATGGTTTATTCTTAGACTGAATTTAATATAAGCCAATGCACTGTTATTATTTTTATCAAAGGCTCTACAAAGTTCCCTGCAGGAGCAACAGAATGGACTCAACTATTTAAGCACAACTGTAGAAGATATGTCTAAAAAAGCTCCTGCAGAGGTCGGTCAGAAATTTCAATCAGAAATTGAAGGGATCCATGGCCGTTGGAAGAAGCTATCAACTCAGTTGACAGAGAACTGCCAAAAACTTGAGGAACTGATCACTAAGCTACAACAGTTCCAGGTTCGCTGGGCTTTTATTTACTTCCTCTATTTATTATTCATATGATGTCAGCTATGTGACATTTCACCGAGTGTCATATATGGAGTAAAATGAATCTTCCCCTATGGGGTCGTAATCCAAGAAATAGGACTTGGGAGATAGGCAGGGTTGTATTGAATATTAGTGATACTCGGAGGAGACCCATTGACATAAAAAGTATGACATCCAGTTGTTCTGAAACTACACAGAAAGTATATATGGTGGTTGTGGTGGTGGGAGAAAAAAACACTTTTAAAAAGCAATGCAAAATCAGAAGGAAATGAACAGGAAATATATTTTGATGGGATGAAAGAATGCCCCCCCCCATGCCTGCCTCTGATCTAACACATACAGATTATAAAGAATCTATGCATATCTGCACAAATACTAGTGATGGCTACTCTCAATATATACAATTATTTTGCTATATATTTTAAATAATTTAGAAAACAAAATCTGGGAGAACTGCTATTTCCTGGTATGATGATCAATAAGTAATAATAATAATAATTTGGTCAGGCCTCCCCAGCCACTCTGGGCAGCTTCCAACAGAAATATTAAAATACAATAATTTATTAAACATTAAAAGCTTCCCTAAACAGGGCTGCCTTCAGATGTCCTCTAAAAGTCTGGTAGTTGTTTAATAATAATAATTTATTATTAAGGGTAGTATGGGTAGTAATCAGACCAAATTAGGAAAAACAAGTGAAATATTTGTTTACATTTTTTAAGAGATTCAGATACATTAGCAATCTCAAAGATACTCTTGATGTTTAGCCATCAAGACACGTTCAGTTGTATTTTATCACTAACAAATGCTTCATATAATACAATGCATTGCTTGTTCAAAAACAGAATGACTCTAAAACCCTGAAGAAATGGATGGCTGAAGTGGATGTTTTTCTAAAAGAAGAGTGGCCTGCACTTGGTGATTCAGAAGCACTTGAGAAACAGCTAGAACAGTGTACAGTAAGTCATGATTTTGTGTACATTTGATGTTCGAAGTAGATCATAGCAAATTGCAAGTATCATCTGTATGTGTAGCCTTCCTACAAATGCAATTACCTTCACTCTGCTTTAGGGGACAGTTTGTGTGGGTGTCAGAACGTACTCCTAAATGCCTGCAACATCCTGTTCTCACAGTGGCCAACCAGCTGCCTGTGGAGAGCCCATAGGCAAGACATAGGTACAACAGAACTCCCTCTGCTTGTGTTTTCCATAAACTGATGTCCAGAGACATGATACTTTTGATACTGAAGGTAGTGCACAGCCATTGTAGATAGTGATACCCTTATGCTCCATGAGTTTGTCTAAAGCCTTTTAAAGCCATCTAAGTTGCTGGCCATAACTACACCTTGTACCGTATAACCTAGTTTAACTGTGTGCTGTGTGAAGAACTATTTCCTTTTGTCTGTACTGAATCTTCAAACATTCAGCATCATTGGTTCATCCCAAACTCTAGCATTATGAGAGAGAAGTGGGAAAAAATCACTGTCTGCTTTTTTCATGCCTTACGATGTTCTCTCCCCCTCCCCCCCAAAACTAAAAAGTATCCGTATTTGGCACAGTGTTGCATCTGCATCTGGTTCATGCTTTATCTCATGACAAACAAACCATGAGCTGTAGCCAAGATTCTTGGTTTACCGCTTGTGACTTGCTTGGGTGATGCTTTAGCTGAGATTCCTGTATTGCAGGGGGTTGGACTAGATGATCCTTGGGTCCCTTCCATCTCTACGATTCTATGATTCTATGAAACCACAAGCCTGAGTTTGGCAAACCATTGCGTAGCATAGGAGCATCAAGAGGGGAAGTTTTCTCTCTGTGAACCAGCATATTTGTTCACAGTAAGCCATAATTTGATTTAGCATTGTATGAGAACAAGGCCTGCTTCCTTTTTTAAATTAGATGAGCTATTTCACAAATATTAATTCTAACTGTCCTTCTGTTGCATTATGTTGTTTTATATAATGACTCTAGTTCAGGCAGGATAAAAGTTAAGTGACATCTATAAAACAATTGAAAGTTAAAGTGGTTTTCTAATCAACTGGCTTCCTGGGCTGCTGTGATTTTCATTAGAACAACAAAGCATGAAAATACCAGAAATATACCCCCATAAAACATTTGTTTTACTATTATGATGACCTCTAGCATCTTGATTTTTCTTTAGAGCTGTTTTCATTTTGTACATAATATTGATAATGGAATAACTTTTTAATGAGAAATAGCAAAATGTGTATACCAACTGTTAAATTTTCTAGCTATCATTTAGCTAAGGTGATATAGTATGAAACATTTAGTAATTCTGTTGTTAAACGTGCCAATAACTTTGTAAGAAGAACAAGTAAAAAATTTATGTAGAATTTATTTGTCTCGTGAAGCTTCATGTTACCATACAGAGCATAATATTTTATTACAAATGTCAATCAAAAGACATGTAAAGGAACCCATTGTAACTGACAATCCCACAAGCATGGTGAAGTTGTTGTAATGATCTACCGTAATTGCTGTCTTTGCTTGCATGTTGGTACATTTAACAAAGATTGCTTTGAATTCCTGTGGTGGATGGCTCCACACAGCAAGCTGTTCATACCGTATGTACAAGAGCCCACTACAATAACCTGTTGTCTCCTAAATGTAAGAATAATATAGATTTAATAGGGATTTTAAATTCCATGTTTAGTCTGAGGACAGAGGGCCTAAAAATTGGATTGTCATTACTAGCTGCTGTGATTAAATGAGAGGTAGCCTTTTAAAAAATGGTTTGTCATCCCACTAAAATTATTACCTGGCCTTGCCACCAGTAATGAAATAAAAACTTTTTTTAGAAAGAATTATAATAGTTTTTACCAAAATAAATCCCCAAACCTAAATATGTTAAAAAAGAATAACCATTAAACAGTTGTTTCACAACTTTCCCCCAGTTTGGCTGGGGCCAAGAGGTATCACATTAATTAAAAACTATAAATAATGTACTGTAATAACTTCTGGGTACATCACTGAAAAGTTGCAGAACAGGGAGTACAAAACCTGTAAGAGGGTTTTTATTTTTTTTTAGATTTCACTTTTTAATTTTTTTTTAGATTTCACTTTTGGATAAAACTGTTCATAGAGGCCAAGGAAATATTACACACACACACACACACACACACACACACCCAAAAAACCCTCATTCAGCCTGCTATCTGATATGGTCAGTGGTTGATCATGATGTCTTTACTGAGCTAACATACCTGGTATGAAACAGTACTCTCCATTCATCTGTCAGCACAGTTTATTCTAATTATACAGACTTTAAAATGGAGATGTCATTGGTACCATATTAAGGGGATTGAAATATTGTAATACTATTTGTTCTATTTATACTGTTGGTTTGACAGCCTACGTAGTACAATTGTTGGCCATGTTGATGGTTGGTAATGAGTAGCCTTCACTGAAAAAGTGTCTTAGTTGTGTAAAAACAAAGAAAAGGAGCAAAAAATACATAATACTCAAATATGAGCAACAAATGGAAAAAAACAGCTTGACAAATGAAACATATCTATATGAAATAAGTCAGAGAGATGAAAATCAAATAAATTTGATTCCTTGGCAATCCTTTTTATTATGCCAGTATGTTGCTACCATACCTTCATCCACATGATAAAAGGTTGTAGAAGACATATTGCCATGGACACCAAATCATTTTTCATATAGAAAAAAGACTGTTTATACAGACAAGACAACTGTTACAGAATTGGTGCTGGTTTTCACATCATCTGCTTATAATCCTGGTTCTGTAATAGACTTCAGTAAGAAAGAAGTAAGAAGAAATGGCCATTTCCATTTGAATGATGTAGAAAATGTAGTTTGGAATAAAATAAAAATAGAGTAGATGGCATGTATGGGTTGTTAAAAGTCTGTATAAGTCATTTTCCCCAATAGCCACTGGCCATAATAATGGGATAATTCATGGGACTCTCAAGAGTCTCCCCCAGCACCATAATTCAAAAGCATCAATTCTTCGGTGATCAGCCTTCTTTATGGTCCAGCTCTCACTTACATACATAACTACCTCCCCCCACTATCACTGCCCAAACAAGTGTACAGGCTGCTTCTACTGAGGATTGGTAGGCTCAGGAAATGTGAGAATGTCATTAGCATACCACATATTTTCTTTGAAATTCATTTGTGAGCTGAATTCTGGAGAGGGGAGGGGAAAGCATGGGTTTGCATCCATTGAGAAACCAAGTGAAGGATTAAATTTAAAATAAGTTACCCTTGCCATTGTAGAAGCAAACAATCCCAGCAAATGACATACCTACTCAGAAACAAACCCTATTGATTTCAATGGGTCTTACTTGCAGGTGACTATAGGATTGCAGATTAACATATACCTATAAATTACATTGTTCACCAAAAATGTTTAAAAGACAACCAATAAAATTCAAAAGCTTGTACAGTATTGTTTTTCTTTGACAATTGTGAGCTGTTAATATTGGTAAATATTTGTTTCATATTAAAATGGCTATGGACAAGAGTGAGGAAAGGGAAAGGAAAAGAGGCCCACTGATTTCCTTTGTCCAAGGGCCCCCAGGAACCTTAAGCCTCCCTTGTTTGTGCTTATTTCTTATCTATTTATTTTAATAGAATGTATGTACCAGAATGGTTGATATTAATCTTTAAGAAGCTTACATAGAATACATAGAATACAACTAATATAGTATCTCCCTTCTGAGATAGAAGGATGGTCAATGTACAGATTAAAAAGGAAAACATATTTTATCCTTTTAAACTGCCTGGAGTTTTTGTAGTGAACCAGTATATCAGTTTTATTAATTAAATAAAAAATTAAATAGACATTCATTTTTAATAATGAGTATTGTGGTCAATGTAGAGTAGCAGAGTCTTCCGATTTGTGTCAGTTACGATTCTTCTCTGTTGACATTCAATTAATTAACCCCAATAGATGTGCAGTTGCTCTATGATCTCTCAAAATCCTGAGGTAAGAATACTTGAGAAATTAGAGGGCTGTGAATTCCAATATTAATTGGTCTGATTTGCATCTTCTGGAATAATATGCGAGCCAGAACTTAGTTTTTGCTGGCTTTCACACTCCTTGATTGTACCAACACAGTTCTCAGCTAAAAATAAATTAAAAAATACATTTAAGATGCTATTTTAGTTTTGGGATGAAAGTGATTTAGAAATATTACTTAAATACATATTCAGATTTTTATTTGAATTATTAATGCAGAAACTGGATGGAACAGAATGAAGGATGAGCACGTGCAGAAGTGACACAGACAAAAATAGACTGATTAATCAGTCTTTACCTGGAACGTTTATCTGAGCATGTGAACTGCCCTGAGACCCCTGAGTATAGGGTGGTATATAAATTCAATAAGTAATAATAATGTCCTCACTATGAATAGAATTCTCTGAAAATCTGAATGTAGAGCTTGTCTGCATGGGGTTTTGTTTTCTTCTAATTCCCATATTGCTCCTTGATAAGAAGCAAGTTCTTTTCTTACCAGTTCTGCTAAAAATACAAATTATCACATATTATATGCATTATTATACACATATATACACTCCCAAGTTTCCTAAACCAACACATAAGCATATGCTTACAACAATGTATATAGGTGTATAAAAGTACCTATCAAACTATGCTGTAGACATATAGTACCTCATGGGACTTGTGTCTTTCCCACATTATATGCATATAATGTACGTATATTTGCATCTAATTCTGCATCTGATTTGGCTTTCTTTCTTTTTTACAAATAAAGCCTGGCAATGTATGAGTGGCTTGAATATAAATGCACTCACTACATGAGGCATCACAATGTGTTGAAAGCTTGATTGCGTCAAAACTGGCATAATAGTTAGTGAAGAATTCATGGCTTTCTGAGATGTGCCTGGATGTGGTATAATTCCTGCTGGTACTGAAGCCCAATAGGATCAATGGACTGCTTGCATCCTTTTTATTGAACTAGGGTCCCCTGATTTTAGTGAGATGCTGCTTTGTCAAGTATTTCCTTCTGCCAAGCCTTAGGCTGATCACACTGGTCCTGTGGAAGTAAAGTAACATGGGCTTAACTGGGAAACGCAAATTAGGAAAACATCTCTCACAGCAGTCAATCAGCAACCATTAACCCACTTGTTCTTATACAACAATAGAGACAAATGGCATGCAGAAAATAAAAAGACAGGCAGCCAAAATTCAAAACTTTTTTGAAAAGGTTGTAGCTTCAAAATGGGTACACTAGGAAAGACAGCATGTCAATAATCAGTTCTAGAAAGAATATGTCAGTTAACTAATATTTTAGCTACGATTTATGGAAGCTTCACATTGAGTCTAACTTGGATCTTATGGTGGTATTTAACTAGCTTTTACTCAGAGTAGACCCATTGAAATTAAGGAAATTAAGTTAGCCAAGGCCATTAAATTCATTGGGTAAGAGTTAGTATATGAACTTGTGAGCCCGCGGGAAAGAGACTGAAATGGTGTGTGTGTGGGTGTGGGTGTGTGGGTGTATGTAAATAAAACAGCTCAGATATTGGGCAGTTTTTGATTGGGATTAAAGTTGGTGCTGTTTTCTATTTGGTCACTAGGTGGTGGCAGGAGGTAAATATATAATGTACTGCCATGTGATTTCTGTTGTGCAGCCTTTATGAGTTTCATAAATTCTGTGTGATGAGCATTGTATCCTTTCCCCTGGGGCACTCTATGCTTCTATTGAAGTGAATTATATATACAGACATTTAGATTTTATTTTCCTCTGACACTGTCTGGCTTGTTTAATTAAGCTCCCTGATTCAAATTTGTTCTAACTTAAGACCAATAAGAAACAAATTGTGTAATCAGCAAGAAAATGTAATGACACACAACAGAACTCAGAAATTATCTGACTCAACTAGTTTCAATTTTCCTTGAACTAGTCTAGTTTGAATATTCTGTAAAAATTCTATTTATATTGCCTGTGTTGTACTTAATCTATTCCAAAGACGTATTTTACAAATCGTTTTTTCGCTCATAATTTTACATGCTCCACTGCCTCAGATGAACAAGCTCTGTGAATTGTGTTTTTCTCACAAAGCTTACAAGTTCTGTGAGAGCCCCAGTAGAGGCTTAAGACATCACTAAGTATTGATGTTTCTGTCGCAGGATTTACAAAGTATTCCAACTATCCCAGAAGTGTTTGCAATTACCATGAATCTTGCAACCTATAATAATCTATATCTATTTCTCTCACAGAGTTTATCAGCTCTGAAAACTGTTCTCGCTTATTGTGTACATTCTATGAACCATTAACCCCTAAGGTTAAAAGCTTGTCAAAGCTTTCACTTTTTGCACAGCACTCCTAATTTTCATTAAAGTATTTTAAATTATACCTGCACAATCTTATCTCTGAAGCTCAGTATAATGTTGTTTAAGCCAATTAATAGCTCTCAGACCTCAATATCTGTGATACTTCTGAAGAAAAGGGAGATCAGGGTTATGTGGTGGCCTTTGGTACAAATGAGGACTCTACACCCTCCGAGGCAGTCAGACACCACTTTCTCAGTGCCCTTGTATTAGCTTTGATTCCTCTGTTTTGTTTGTCTGTAAAATCCCTCATCCATTACAACAATCAAGAATGTAGCCTTTTCTCTATGGTTGTCACACTGGTTTTCTTTCTCATTTTATTGCAGTGTTCTCCTTCCTTGTGTTCTGTTGTCTCTATTGCACTATTAATATTTTACGCAGCTTGAAGTAATAGGATGCCTACAAACTGACTCCTCTTGGAATAAAAATTGCCCAGACCCATAAATATTATTCAGAAGCTTTACTTACAGAACTTGGTTCAAAACAGAACATAAAACAATTAATGACATTCAAACAGTTGTATAATATCGTGCACATGTTCAGCACAGATTTCATCATCTTACATAATTGAAATAATTCCAAATAGACCTAGAATCAGGTCTGTGACTCTCCACACAGACTCCATTAGCTTGGAGCTGTTTTTCTCTTCAGGAGAGAGATCATTAGCACTTCCTTTGTTCTCTGTGGCTTCCAAAGAAAGGCTCAAAGCGGTGGCGATTTGCAGTTGAATACCTTCGAAAGCACATCAAAGTGCAAGTAGATACCGGTAAAGAGGTACCGCTACAGCGGGAAGATAAATGGCATTTCAGTGTGCTGCTCTGGTTCACCAGAAGTGGCTTCGTCATGCTGGCCAATAATGCGAGATGAGCGCCACAACCTCAGAGTTGGTCACGACTGGACCTAATGGCCAGGGGTCCCTTTAACTTTACCTTACCTCACATAAGCACCAAGTGAGAGCTAGCAGAGAAAATTCTAAGTTAACTATCAACCCATTTACACTTAGAGAGCTCTTCCTAGCTTCAATATAGGTAAAGGTAAAGGGACCCCTGACCATTAGGTCCAGTCGCGGACAACTCTGGGGTTGCGGCGCTCATCTCATTTTATTGGCCAAGGGAGCCAGCATGACTAATATAATAATAATTTATTATTTGTACCCCGCCCATCTGGCTGAGTCTCCCCAGCCACTCTGGACGGCTCTCAATAGAGTATTAAAACAATACACCATTGTTTTAATACTCGATTGGGTATTGGTATCGATTGGGATACAGCAACAATAAAGCTGCTTCTGGCGAACCAGAGCTCAGGATTTCCGAAGCTAACACCAGTATTTAGACTACTGGGGGGGGGAACTATTCATAGTAACTGTAATACAGATGAGTTGACTTGGCATTTCCCCTTTTCACAGACAAAAACTTCTGTTTGTAAGAGACCTTAATTGAGAGAAGTCAGTTGCAGAGTGAAATGTTTACCAGGCCCTCTTTGAAGCCCTTAATAAATTACATTTTGTTCTGCCAGGCCTTCAGCATTTCACCATTACAATAAGAGAAAGCAATAAAAAAAATTCAACTTTTTTAAAATTTCTGTTTATCTGTTCAAATTATACTAAATAATCTCTCCTCTTTTTGCCAAAGTAAATACTGTTTTTCTAGGGAAATAAAATTTACAAGAAGTAAATTGTTCAAGTTCAGTTTCCCAGTTTTACATTCATAAAACTGTGTGCTATGCTGAGTTTGATAGACAAAAATACTTTTGTTTTTCTGTCAAAAGACAGTTTCTGCTAGTATTCTGGATTTCCCTGCGAGGGAGATTATTCTGTTAGCAAGTTAATTTATATTTTGTGTCAGCGGTGTAGCTAGCCGTAAGGCCGCCCAGGGGGTGGGGTGAGCCACCCACAGGGCAAGGCGAGCCGGGGCAGGAACCACTGTGTGGCACCAGAGCCTGCATGAAGTCCCCTGCCTCCCCCTCAGTTGCAGGTACCACGTTATCCAAAAAGGCGGCATGGGTCTCACGTCCACCTGCCGCTGCCTCCTCAGCCACCCTCCAGTTGAGGGGGAGGCGACAGGTGGACGAGGGCCCCACACAGTATTTTTGGGCAGCGCCATGCCTGCAGGATTCCACCTGCCACCACTCCCTCAGCTACAGGGTAGCTGAGGTGGCGGGCGGACATGAGCCCCATGCCTCCTTTTCAGGCAGCACAATGCCTGCAAGTGTCTGAACTGCTGCATCACTCCCAAGAGAGATGTGTGGCTCAGGCACACGGCAGGCACCATGGTAAGTGCTGCCCCTGCAGTAAGTGGTTGCACCCTGCCCCCCCTATCTACGCTAGTGTCCTGCTACAGCATTTATTAAATGTGAGCATATGTAATATATATTTGTATTCCTTTTGTTATATACTTGCTCGGGTTCTGGACTGACCACAATCCGGCATGTCTGTCACTTGTCACCTCATGCTCTGATTGCATAGTCTAGTCCCCGGGGGATTTCTTCTGCAACAAATAAAACTGTCAAGGCCCCTAGTTGCTGTTCTTCACCTTCTGCTCTTCATCAGTTGCATCCTATACATTTCAAGAGTCCTTACAGATGTGGGTGGGTGGGACTGCATATTTTTTAAAAGGCCTATTGTGTCACAGCAAGATTTCTTATAGTCTTGACAAGTGGTTGCAAATTGATCAAGAAAACAGAGACAGCAGCTTAATTTGGAGAGTTATATTTTGACTTAGCGCAGTTTGAAGTTGATTTAAGATACAGTATTGGCTAGTACCATAATTCCCTAGGAAACTATAGTTGGCATGCTTGCTGCATGTGTGGAGCAACAGATCACAATATTGTTTAGAATATTACCAAGAAGAATTAAATTTAGTTTAAATTTATTTAATTGAATACCTATATATTTTGGAGGGTTGTAATGCAATGTTTATCATTTTGTTTTCATCCTTTAGGCTCTAGTAAATGATATCCAGACAATCCAGCCCAGTTTGAATAGTGTTAATGAGATTGGGAAGAAAATGAAGAATGAAGCAGAGCCAGAGTTTTCTTTGAAGATACAAGCTGAACTAAAAGAACTTAACGCTCAGTGGGATCACATTTGCCAACAGGTATTCCATCTCTTGCTATGCATGGTCCTCTTTTAATTTAATTCCTCTTTGACATAATTTCCCCTGCTCTGTGCATAACTACTGAATGTGAGAGGTGGAGCCAGACATTTGTGGTTCACACTAATTAACCTTCTATCTTAGTAAATTTATCTACCACGTCAAAATGCACGCGGGAAAGATAGATTTAAGTGCTAAAGTCTGACAATAATATAATCTATTATAATTGCAAACAGAGAGCTTGACATAAGCTGCAGCAAATAAATAAAATCCAGCAAGGTATGACACCTCATAAATAGTTTTATCTTCATTGGCTTTTGCTTTACTCAAAATATTTTGTAGCATTCCTATCAAAAAAATAAGGAGCGATATAGCAGCATTTTGATTCTGAGTTAAACCACTCAGAACCACATTATAACATCTGTCAGTAACAAGCTTCTGTCTGTTACAAACTTCAAATGCCACAAGTTAAGACACAGAGAGCAGAAAAGCAATTGTACTGAAAAAAGGCAAACGTAATGAAATTTTCACCGTGTCATTTTTCAAGACAGAATGCTGTAGGATCTTATATTATTAAATTAGAAAGAGAAAATTTAAGTAGAAAGAAGAAAGAGTGAACTTCATTTTGGATTACTTACCATATCACATTTTTCTTACAGTAATACTTTGCCTACTTGTCAACTTCTTGGCATCTCTTGGCACCATTTGGGAAACAAGATTTTGGGTTGACTCCAAGAGCAGAACCCCATTAACTTTGTTATGTACTGAGCTGAATCCTAGAACAATAGGATTCAGAATCAGCGGGAGCTACCCAATCCAACTCCAGGTGGAAGTGAATCCGCAACCTGATTGGCCGGCTGGAGCAGCCAATCAGGCGGCTGGCAGAAGCGAATCTGCTACCTGATTGGCCTGTAGGAGCAGCCAATCAGGCTGCAGGCAGAAGTCAATCCACAATATAATTGGCCCACAGGTGTAGCCCTGAAGTAGCCAATCACGCAAGGCCCATTGTGTAAATAATGTATATAAGCAGATGGTTTTGGGAAAAGAGCCATTCTTCTTCTCCTCTTCTCCTTGATGACTATGAGCTGAATAAAGAGCATGAAATTCACTCTCGACTCCGAGTACATTTCAAACTTGATGCTTCCAGTGTTAGGAGGAGAGGGGATATTAATCAAATCTGCACTGGAGGTTGGGGGAGCCTCAAAAACAAAATGAGAGGTGGTGTGGAGGCTGGAGGAAAAATTAGTGGAAATTACCTCTCCCTCCCCCTTTTCTCCAGCAGTAGTCTATCTGGATCCACATTTCCCCAATGAACAAAAGGAGCCCCTTCATTCACAAGTGGGGAAGTCTAGATTCAACCCTTCTTTAAAATCTCTCTTCCTCAAAATTGAATCTTGTTGTGCTAGGCATTTACTTTAATATTCAATTAATGTCTGAACTAGTGTTTACAAGAAGAAACCATGTTGTTTTCTTTAAGGCCTATGCTAAGAAGGCGGCGCTGAAAAGTGGTTTGGATAAGACTGTGAGTCTTCGAAAGGATTTATCAGAGATGCATGAGTGGATTACACAAGCAGAAGAAGAGTACCTTGAGAGAGATTTTGAATATAAAACACCAGATGAATTACAGAAAGCTGTTGAGGAACTGAAGGTAACAAAATACAAAGTGACTTGTTTAATTTCTATCTGATCTTCTTCTTGAAGTTATTGTTACACACAATCTGTTTGTTCATTTGAAAGAGCTGGCTATTTGAGCTTCACTTGAGAACTATTAAATTTGAAGTGAATAGGTGGTTTAAAGTAATTTCACTTCAATTTAGCATCTGTTATAAGTTTTTTGACTCATCAAAGAATTGCATTTCTATAAGTTCCCCTCCCCCATGCTTAATTGGATTTAGTGTTGCATTTGTATACGTCCTTATTGTTTGTGGGTACCCACATCAAATTCTGCACCTGTTCTCATATGTTTTCATTCTTTTTTTATGATAATTGCATCAGATGGTATATAATTCTTGGGCTGTTATTCCTCTGAATGCAACTTCTCCCAGATGGAATTCAGAAATTGGAAGCACTCATAAATGGGAATAAGAAGGTTGCATTCAGCAACAATTTGTGCTTTCATTTTGCTTTCCCACAACATATAGAACAGGTGACAAGTCCCTGCTACACTAACTTACCCCTACAGGGCCGTCTTGAGCAGATCGCGCGCCCTGGTGCTGAGGGGCGGAGATCGCTCCGCCGCCCGCCCCTCCCTCGCAGGGCGCAATTGGTAGCCGCGCGGCGCCCAGCTTACCAGCCCCGCGCCAACGGGGGGCTACGAAGAGCCGGCCCTGTACCCCTATAAATTAGAGATGTTACTTAGGAAAATGTTCCCATTGAATATAGATTCATTTCATTCCTTTACTATATTGTGGGTTTTCTCAGTTTTATCTGATATGGTATTAATGCATATTGGCAATAGTACAGCCAGAGCTGTTTTGCACCCTCATTTAGTGCCATTTTAGATATTGGCAATGTGGGGACTTGTTTCCTGGTTCAGTTCTTTAACTCTAAACCAGAAGCAAGGACAGCAATAGCTGTAATAAGAAGAATAGCACTGTATTTTGCAATATTTCCTACAAGTTTTACACGGGGTCAGTGCAGCAGCACTACAAGTTGCCTTGTAAAGATTCGGGCACCCATAACAAGGAGAGACTGCTATGTAGCTGAGGTAAGGACACAGAAAGATGCACACAGTGTGTGCATGGTATGTACTTAAGACAGCAAAAAGGAATGAAAACTCAAAACTATACACCCCAGATCAATTACGCCTGAGAACACAAGAACAGGCCTTTTCTGCAGTGGCTCCATGTTTGTAGGATGCTCTCCTCAGGAAGGTTTGGCTAGTGCCTTCATTATACACCTTTAGGCACCAGGCAGAAACATTTCTCTTCAACATAGCTGCCAAGTTATCCCTTATTTTAAGGGATTTTCCCTTATGCTAAATAGGCTTCCTCGCAAGAAAAGGGAAAACTTGGCAGCTATGCTCTTCAACCAGGCCTTGGGCTGATTAACCCCAGAGCAGTAGCCACTACCAAATAATGAGGACAGCGAGAAAAGGAGCATGCCAGATCTTGAATAGGTGGGGAGGAAGAGGAAGTGGAGGGGGACATAATGCTTTCCTTGAAAATATGAGCCTCTGCAACAGGCAAGCTCGGCCCTCCAGATGTTTTGGGACTACAACTCCCATCATCCCTAGCTAACAGGACCAGTGGTCAGGGATGATGGGAGTTGTAGTCCCAAAACATCTGGAGGGCTGAGTTTGCCTATGTCTGCTCTACAACATGAATATGGAGCAGTGAAATTTGAGCGGAGGGGCTACTGAGCTGATCGCTCATCTTTTTAGCTACTGCTTTGTGGCATGGAAAATCAGGCAAAATTATATTACGAATTACGTTCTTTTCAAACAATGCAGTGTTTTTATCCTAGTATTCACTGCTTTATTTTCAGGTATCATAATGGATTATTATACATTTATGTATTTTCAGAGAGCAAAAGAAGAGGCAACACAGAAAGATGTGAAAGTGAGGCTTCTCACAGAGTCGGTGAACAATTTTATAGCAAGGGCTCCACCTGCAGCTCACGAGGCCTTAAAAAAGGAACTTGATGTTCTAACTAGGAATTACCAGCGACTCTGCAGCAGGCTAAATGGGAAGTGCAAAACGTTGGAGGTCAGTTTTTTCTCCTGGTAACATTAGACCACTCCAAAGTGTAACAGAAAAGATAGCAGCTAATGGACAGGTGTCGTGAATCAATGTTTGCCCTCTTAAGTTTTTAATATAGCCTACTGCAATCTGGTGCCCTCCAGCTGTTTTAGACTGCTATTCTCATCTCCCCCAACCAGCATGGTTTCCATGTTTATTTTAATCAGAATTGTGTTACATTTTTTTTGTTTATTGCTAAGTGGATTAAAATATATCCTAAAAATTATGCCACTTTCCTAGGATTATTAAATATATCCCCATAACTTCATGGTGCAATTAAAAAAACACCATTATTTTGTTCTTTCTACTTTAATATAGAATTTTGAAATGACCTGAATTTATTTACTTATTTGTGGCATTTATATAGTTAACCCAATAACACATGTCGTGGTAAAACAGCATAAATTATAGGTCTTTTTGTTTGCAGAATTAAAAAAAAAACATTTTCAAGCATTTTTGTATTAAAATTCATTTCTTTTTTAAAACTCTTCATCAGGAGGTATGGGCATGTTGGCGTGAATTATTGTTGTACTTGGATGTTGAAAACAAATGGTTGAATGAGATAGAATCAAAACTCAGGGCAACAGAAAATATTCAAGAAGGCACAGAAGAGATCTCAGAAGCACTAGATGTAAGTACTGACGTTCTGGTTAGGAACACAAAGACCTTTCCAATAAAAAGTTTCTATGTTAAATCAAAGCATAATATTCTTCAATGTGTGCTGTGATCTGTTCACCCATATGTATATTTTCCATGAATTGTGTTCCATTAGATTTTCAGTTATTATTATCATTGCTATGTACTAAAGGAAGATATGAACACACAGGGTTCAGAGAGGCAACAGCATTCTTATAGTGGAATTGGAGCTGTCAAAAAGAATAATGTAGACTTCTGAACAAAAACAAATATTTTTAATTCAAATGCTCTATAAACTTATCTGCTATGTCTGGTGCCTGTGACTTATACAGACATCCACATCTCTATATAAGTAAATCCAATGGCAATTAATCCCAAGCAATCTTGGGTAGGATTGCAGGTTTTTGTACTCTACAATTAGATCCATTTATCACATTTCCCTTGTTTTGCTGCAGAGGTGTCTGACAGAGGTTTTAATAAAAGCCTTAAAAAGTATTTTTCAAAGGTCCCAGAATCACTCCAGTTATTAAAAAAACATTGACAATTCTTGTTTAAAAAACAACACAAATTCAGTAGTTTCTAGTTACCTAATTTGGTTGGTTGTGTTGACGGTCAATTCAACAAGGTAGCATACATTATAGCCACACTATTATGTTGATATGGCATCTAAGCCTTTGTTAATGTTTGCCTAGTCACATTTCAGATAATTTGTGTCAAAAAGTGTTGCAGTGATGAGCTTTATTTTTCTCATAAATACTCTTCTATTTTAACGGAAATGTAAGGTTTATTGCTTCTTTTATTTTAACAAGAGCTTTGAAGGCTCCTTTGTTTGGTGTAAGGGGAATGGCAAAAACAAATAATACAGTTTATGGATGTTTCAGTCTCTGGAAACATTAATGCAACACCCAGAAGATAACCGCAATCAGATTCGTGAGTTGGCACAGACCTTAACTGATGGTGGAGTTCTGGATGAACTGATCAATGAAAAACTGGAGAAGTTCAATACTCGGTGGGAAGAGCTACAGCAAGAGGTACATTTTATGAAACAATTTCCTTCACCCATACTTTTCTCTTAAACACTGTGTTTAACAGGAGAGCTGAAAGGTAAAGTTATCTGTCTTATAAAATATACTGTGTTGTAAAGATGGGGACAACAGCATTGACGCAAGAAGAAACCAGCAAAAGTTGTGACAGCTTTGGAAGGGGCCGATTAACAGATGCAGCTCTCTGTATATGTGTTTTGTGTCTTTTTATATGTGCATAAGAGGGTCTACCTGGTATCAATTTTTCTAGGAAATCTACATACATGTACTCCAAAGCTCTCAGAGTAGGCAAGAAAGACACTTTCCGGTTTAAGAGTAAATGGTCAGTTCCTTTAAGTTTGGCAGTCCCATTTCACGATGGAAGTGGAGCATAGCTTAGATGTAAACCTGATGTATCCCCAGTGGCAGGGGTGGTTGGTCCCATTTCGGCACCTGTGCTGAAACGGGAATTGCCACATCCTACCTCCAACCCCAGGAACACGGGTGGCGCTGTGGGTTAAACCACTGAGCCTAGGGCTTGCTGATCAGAAGGTCTGCGGTTCGAATCCCCGCAATGAGGTGAGCTCTCGTTGCTCAGTCCCTGCTCCTGCCAACCTAGCAGTTTGAAAGCACGTCAAAGTGCAAGTAGATAAATAGGTACCACTACAGCGGGAAGGTACACGGTGTTTCAGTGTGCTGCTCTGGTTCGCCAGAAGCGGCTTTCTCATGCTGGTCACATGACCTGGAAGCTATACGCCGGCTCCCTTGGCCAATAACGTGAGATGAGCGCCGCAACCCCAGAGTCGGTCATGACTGGACCTAATGGTCAGGGGTCCCTTTACCTTTACTTTACCTCCAACTCCCACCCCTGCCACCATTTCTGCCACTGGGGCGTTCACTTCGTTGCTTGGGGACAGGTAAGACAAGTTGCAGTGTCACATGCTGGAATGCCTTCCTCTTGTCTGTGAGAGGGAAGGCCTTCAGCTGGCAGCCGAAGCAGTGGGAGGACAGAGCTCTGCCTCTTGCACTTCTGCCTCCTTAAGGTGGGCGCTGCACCCTGCCGCACAGGCATGCCAACTCTGCCCCATAGGACTTAATATAATTTAAATGGGCCTTGAAGACTCAATCTGTGATGTATAAATAGTGCTGTGTTTGTTTTTGGTATGGTTAATTTATGGGAAGGGGCAATGCAGTTTTGGTGAGAAGTAAGGGGGGGAGGTGGCTTTGGCAAGATGGTCTATCTGAGTAGTAATTACTGTTTGTTTGTTGTGTGTGTGTGTGTGTGTGTGTGTGTGTGTGTGTGTGTGTGTACATTGCTTTGTGTTGGGATGAATATTTCTTGAAAAGTCTGTAAGTTAAATTAAATAAATGGAAATAAATTCAATAAATAGAAAACAAAAGAAATGGAACATTAACATGAAAACAAGTGGAAAAACAAAGTATTTTCCCTTGTGAACCTCACACTAGAAGGTAGCAAAATTTATCTGGAATAAAAAACAAAAACAAAAGAGGAATCCTAAAACCCAATGCAGTATAAGATGTCTAATAAAATAAATCAGTTTAAGAATACTTGGAGTACAGAATCAGCATGGACTAAGAAAAAATAATGCTTTCTTAGCTAGCATTTCCATATACCTGCTAACTGACCTTCATTGCCCTCCCTGCCCAAGGAAATATTGGCTGCACACAGCACTGCTGTACAGGTGGGCAACAGCAAACAAGGGGATAGCAGAAAAGGGGAAACAAAGAAAGCATGGGATAGAAAGTGTTTTATACCCATTTTCTGCCCAACCAACCTGTTTGCACAGGAAGCCATCATGCAATAGTTCTTTGACAACCTGAACTGCGAGTTGTTATGTTCAGTGGGTGGGGGTTGGAATGTAAGGAGGCTGTCCTCAAAGACAGCAAATGTGGAAAGATAAAGATTTAAAATTTTCAGGCATTGGCTTAGATGAGAACATCAAATTCCCAAGGGCCGAAGCACCACGTTTAGTTTAATAATCTTTCCCCTTCTTTCTGAACATCCAAGTCCCTCCAGTTCCACATAACCCTCCTAATAATCAATTAGCATAACACAGGACATTGATAAACCCTCATCACAATTCTTACCCCCAAAGGCGCTCCTTTCTGATTCCAGCCAACAATCCACATGATCACTCTCTGTGTTAATTAGCATTAACAAAGGAGTTGGCCAGCTCCTGACACTTGTAGGACTGCTGCATGCTTCTGTGACCAGTGTGTTGCCTCATTGTGGATAAAGCTGGCAGGAGGAATCAAAAACACTGGTAATTAAATATTCTCCCTTTGAAAAACACCCTCATTATTATGTAAAATGATATATATATATTTTCATTGAGTCATTTATCCTTTTTCTGTGGTTTATTGACGATTGGACGATTACAAAGGAACTAGATGGGTTTTTTTAAAGCATTATTAGTACCGTATACAGTGTGCATGTATGACAGAACATTTGAAGTGGCTGAGGTAATCCTGTCCTGTGTCCCAGGATATAAGAAAGATATAAAAGTGAGCTTTCACAACACCATCACCACCCAAATCCATGTTTGTTTTACAACGCGCACAGCAATTTGTTGCTATGTGAGTAAGACATATTCACTACATTCCATTATGAACCATCACAGGAAAAGAAATGACAAAAGCCGTCCAGCTGTTCTGTTCCCTGTTGGTGAATGCTTTTATAAAATAGTGTTTTTTTTCATAACATTACTTTCGAGTCCTTGACCTCAAGGTTACACTTGATATGGCCTTGGAAATATAACTGGTAACTCTAATGTGTAGTGTGACTTGACCTCCAGGTTTATTGAGTGAATAGAAATGTTAGGTTTATAGCCTATTAAAAGAATGAATAATGCAGAGTCAATGCAGATAAAACTAAATTATGAGAAGGCAGAATATGAAAGAAGGTGAAGAACTAAGCTGAAAATCTCATGTGTCATCATCTTAAACTATTAAGTATGAAAAGAGGGGCAAAGGGAAATGTAAAACCAAAGATGGTCTTAGTAACCATATTGCAGGGTTCCGCTAATGCCATAGGGCAGGCTTAAAGTAATGTGACTTGCTATAGTAGTAATAGGAACAGTCTGACTCTTGCTTTCCCCAGTTTTTGTAATAAGGTGAGGAGTGAACCATAAAGAGTCAAGACAAAACTTAAGCGTTCTAATCATTCCTGGGAGTACTACCATTTAATCCAGGCTCTAAGAAACTATTTATATCCTATGTGAGAGTTTCTTTTATAAACAGCACTTTCATCCCTCTCACTTGTTGCAGTGGATTATCTGTAAGTGGACTATGATGACGGCAACTTTGTTCTGACCAAAGGAAATCTCCTGACATATATTAATGAGATCAGGAGCCGCCCGAGGCTTCAGAATGAACAAAACTATCTAATGGCAGGACTTAGTTTTGCAGTCTTCTACTCACTATAGAATTCCTCACTTTGATTTGGTTATTTAGAGGATTTTGGGGGATTTTGAGTTTTGTGGTTACTTATTTAAAACAAAAAACAAAATGGCTGGCAAAAAAAGGCGAAATTTATCTTACAAAAAGGTGGTTGTGTATCAGTATGAAATTCCAATTTGTACTAAAACCTGTGTGTTTTTAACAGCATTAAAGAAAAATTGAATGGCTAATACTCTTTTTCCTTTAATTTTCAGGCTGTGAGGAGACAAAAGGTTCTTGAACAAAGTATCCACTCTGCACAAGAGATTGACAAAACCCTTCAGCTAATTCAAGAGTCTCTTGCTTTCATTGATCGACAGTTAACTGGTTATATTGCGGACAGAATTGATGCAGCACAAGTACCTCAAGAAGCACAGGTGAGTCCTGTGGACTTTAAATAGCTTTATCATTAAAGTGGTCAGTATGATTCCTTTAATTTGGTTGGCTTTTTCCATTCTAGATGATTTCTAGAATTTTCAGCAGCTGGGGTTAGGAAGCCTCATTTGCAACCCATTTCTTGCAAAACTTCTTACTGGAATACAGATGTGCATAGTAATATAATATTTAAAAGGTCACCTTTATTTTACAGCAAATTCATGTTTTTAGATTTATTTTATGACACTAATATAAACTCATTAAATGTTTGTAAAGGTTGTGCTGTAACCTTGAAGCAACAACATGAATACTGTAACTCCCTATAGTGCTATTTTTATCATGCCATAAATGACTCATCATCTTTACTACTTTTAGTTAAAATCTTAGTAAAGCAGATTAGATATCCCATAAATAGTTAATGAGTTATGCAATCATTGATACTGGATAGTTACATGCTTGTACAATCCCATATAGTCTACTCAGAAGTAAGCCCCATTGAATTCAGTGGGATTTACTCCCAGGAAACTGTACTGTATAGGATTGGAGCCATAATCTCATAAAAAATGAAATAAAAAATATTGCCACATCCTTCCTTCCTTAGCTTTGTGTCTGTCAATATTTGCTTCACATTTTAAGAACATATTTGAAGTGCGTAACTTTCATTAATTGTATTTGTAAGGAAGGATACATTAGCCAAAATGAAACACAGAATTGGGTTGAATATTTAAGAAGAATTTTAAGATGAATGCACAGTTTATATTTTGAATTTAAAAAACCCTTCCCTTATGTTAAAATGGTGGCTTTCAGACATCAATGATTGTTCTGCAAAACATAATTTGTGATTTTCAAGGAAGTCTTACAAGGACTTTGATAAACAGATGTGTCAAAGTTAATAAATATGATTCTAGCTCAATCCCATTTTTGAGTGGGAAGGCAGGTATGCTATAAGATCAGTCTGCATTTAATGCAGCAGTTATTTTCCTCAAACAACTATATTCTTCACTAAAAAATAAAAATAATCTCCTAAGGATGCATCAATGATCATTTGAACAAGTCTCTAATATTTTTTGGGCTCCATAACCACTATGCTATTGATTAGGGTTAATTCAGTTTCTTTTGCTAAAGATTTATGTTGACAATGAGTTCTGTTGTTTCCTGATTGGACATCATATTCACCTAGTGGCTTTGGTTTGAAGTGCAGTCATTGTAAAATACAATATTTGTCTTCCTTTATTACTTAAAAAGTACCTTTCAGTTTATCTGAAGAAACAAAATAATAAATTGGGTAGGGGAAATAAAACCAGCCACATGAAACCACTTCAAATCCCTTGAAAACTGCAGGTATTACATTGGCATACAGCTCAACATTGTCTGCACTGACTGGCAATACAACCATCTTTACCACCTTTTTGCCTGTAATGCATGTGCTCTACCTGGACCCTCCTCTAATATTTTTTTTAATCAATTAACTTTATATACAGTAACTGGTGAACCATTTTCAATATGATTGTGTCCTTCCCCCCTGAAGCATAATGTCAAATTTTGTTAATTCTCTTTCTATTTGTGACCACATTTTGTAAATGCATCACAGCCACAATAGCAATAAAAAAGTTCTTCTCTGTCTCCTCTTCTCTGTAGCATGTTAGATAGTTTCCATCTTTCCTTATGCATACATAAAATATTCTAATGGGTGGGTTATTCCATATCATTTGTGGGCTTGTTTTGTCCATCTCTGATAAACCAAATGTGCTTGTGTTTAATCACAGTAGCTAGACTTGTCCAATTTCTAGAAGCTTTATTTTATTTTGAACATACATGAAAATATGTGTATGTGCTAATAATTCATATGCATCTGATTAACTGACTGATTGGAAACTTTATAATACTTTATTATACAATGCCAAGTATGAATTGTCAACTGACAATCACATGGGCTAAATCTTCCTCCTGAAGTGTGCACCCCTCTCCTTCCATTACAAACCCTGTATATTCTCCCAGGGTTGACCGAAAAGGGTACAAGGAAGAGACTTTTCTTCCTTCTACTTTTCTAACCCCACACCCACCCCTTTTATCTTCTATTTCCCATTTTGGTCATGGACAAGAGTGAAAGCAGAGGAAGAGTCACATAGGGGCTTTATTTCACTATATCCCACCCCATTTTAAGCATGTTGAGTAGAAAACTAAGAAGAATTTATCTGTGTGTCTGTATGCCAGAATGTGTCCACCTAGGCAATAGATCTCTAAAGTGTTAATGCTGCAACTTCAGGCAAGGCAACCTGTTTTAAATGAGACACCAGGCGCATAGAGCACTGCATGGGTACGTTTTTCTTACATGTCCAGCTTCATGTTTAAATCAAACCGTTGACTCTACCCTGCCCCATCACCCCAAGATCAAGGTGGAGAAGAAAGGGACATGCAAAAGAGACTGTTGTCTTCTATGTGAACTTCTTGGTGTGTCTATCCTCTCCTTCCATAAATATCTCGATAAATAGTGCTGGGCAGAGTGTGCTGCAAGATTGGGAGTGTCCCCACGTGCTTGTCAGACTCCCCTCCACATTCATGTTAACTGCTGGTGGATAAAATCGCCTGTATAGTAAATGAGCATATGAGGAAAAAGCCAAAATTCTTACAGTTTCTAGCTTTTACCACATCTGTTCATTTTCAGTTAACAAAACTACTATTTGTAACGTTAATGGAATTACAGACTTTATGTTCTTAGACAGAAGATATAGCCAGCTTTAGCCTTGTACTTCCAGGGAATAGAGAGAGAGAGAGAATTGCTGATTTGATTAAAATGTGGTCTAGATAAAACCTTCTGACAGATTTTCTTCCCACATTTTGCAGTAATGGTCCCTAATATTCATCTTGATGAGAAAGAAAGCTGCCAGATATTTCCTGGTATAGCTGTTCTCTCTGGTAATTGTTTAGCAGTTCATCCACTAGCAGATATTCATTTCCAACAAATTCCACATAAATTGGTTTGAATTGGTCTAAATTAGCTCATCTCAGTGTGTAGGATATGAATTGTATTGTGTGGCATTGCATTGGTCAGTATTGTGCAAGACACTTGGTTTCTTCTTATGAGCCTACTCTATCATGAGGTGTTAAAATTTGCATTGGAGCAATTTCACCAATCGCTGGTTCTTATTGGAAATAACAGACAGAAATAGTTGCTGGAAAAATCACTGAGATTTTTACCTTTTATATACTTGCTTCAGAGTGGTGTGTGTTTATCGTGCTTTTTTAAAAAACTATTTTTTGAAAACCACTTCTTCTACTATAAACCCCCATTTTTTTCACATTTAATTGTTTCTATAGTTATATTTCATTTTTGTAGGGATGAGAATTGTAACACAGATGAAGAAGCCTTTATTATGTACCTACAATGCAATTAAATTGTTCTTTTCTTCAAAATATGGAACCAAGTTATATTTTTTTGTTTTATGTCCAAATGGGCATAAAAGTTACTATCATTTTCAAGCAATAAGAAGAGTATACCAAGTGGAGCACAAGACAGTGTCACAATCTTAGTAATTTCATATGATTTATTCCAGAGCCTGGATCTTATATATTTCCCTGTCAAAATAATCTACTTTGATTTTAAACACATCTTTTTTTTCCGCCAAACAGAAAATTCAATCAGAGTTGACAAGCCATGAGATTAGTTTGGATGAAATGAAAAAACGGAACCGGGGTAAGGATGCCACCAAAAGGATATTCTCCCAAATCGATATTGCACAGGTTTGTAAAATTGACTTTCTTTTACATACTTAGTTTGAATCCCTTCTTTAAAATACACAAAACAAAATAAGCAATCATTGATTACCTGTGAAACAGCTATACTTTCTATCCACAGGGTGGTGGTTGATGTTTTTTGGGGGGAGGGAGGAAGAAAGTCCTGCTTGCTTAGCTTATAACATTATTATATGATTTACAATGAAACCAAGGAAAAACCAGCATATATATAAAAAATGTGTAGGGTTGAAGTGCCTTGTTTCAGGAAATTCAGAACGGATGCTTTTGTTAATGCAAACCATACATTTTTGAAAAACCTCTTCTTGTTGTTTTCAACTTCACAAATACCCTTCTGCCACAAAAATAAATGCTTCGGTCAGAATTTTTTTTTAGCTGTGAGGCCTGATCAGCAACCCAAAGAGAGTTTTAAGCTTACTGTTTGCTTGAAGAGCACGCCTGATGGCAAACATTTTTTGAAATGGACAGTAATTTTAAGGAGCAGGTTCAAAAAACTACTGTCTATAATACCGTAATAATTCCAAATAATAATTCCCAAAATAAGAAGATCCTGCTGGATAAGACTCATCTAGTCCATCACCCTGTTTTCACTGTGGCAAACGAGTTGCCTGTGGGAAACCTGCAAGCATAACAGGACCTGAGCATAACAGCAAGACACAAACACACACACACACATTTTCCAGCAAATGGTATTCAGAAGCATTACTGCCTCTGACTAGTGGCCATTAGTAACCTTAAAGGTAAAGGTAAAGGGACCCCTGACCATTAGGTCCAGTCGCGGACGACTCTGGAGTTGCGCGCTCATCTCGCATTATTGGCCGAGGGAGCCGTCGTATAGCTTCCAGGTCATGTGGCCAGCATGACTAAGCCGCTTCTGGCGAACCAGAGCAGCACATGGAAATGCTGTTTACCTTCCCGCTGGAGCAGTACCTACTTATCAACTTGCACTTTGAGGTGCTTTCGACCCTGCAGGAGCTGGGACCGAGCAACGGGAGCTCACCCCATTGCGGGGATTCAAACTGCCAACCTTCTGATCGGCAAGCCCTAGGCTCTGTGGTTTAACCCACAGCGCCACCTGCGTCCCACATTAGTAGCCTTATCCTCCATGAATTAGTCCAATTCACTTTTAAAGATATCCAGTTAGTGGTCACCACTGTCTCCTATCGGAGGGACTTCCAAAGTTTAACAGTATGAAACATTTCACAGACCTTGTGCAAGCCAGCTGATTTACCATGAGCATTTTTATTTTTACCCCAACCTTCAGGTTTGGGGAAAAAGAAAACTAACAAAACCATACTTTTATGGAAAGCTACATTAACTTTTTCAATTTTTTTGCCAGTGGTTAAAGATGATAACTCATATCTACTATTTTGTATCTGCTCTGTCAAGCTTACTCTAATGTAGTGCAGTGGGTGGCGATTCCTGTTAAAAAGAAAAAAAATGCTATTCATGTGCATCTTACCATTGGATTCTTTTTTTCCAAAATGCACACACTGTGCATAAATAACTTATGTTGCCTAATAATAATAATAATAATAATTTTATTTATACCCTGTCCATCTGGCTGGGTTTCCCCAGTCACTCTGGGCGGCTTACAGCACATAAAAAATGGTAAAACATTAGATATTAAAATTTTCCCAATACAGGGTTGCCTGAATATGACCTGAAACTAATAATACACTTGAAGACTAAATATTCTAAGGAAATGCAACTCAATATTACAACCTATTTGGTCATTTGTGTGAAATGACCTAGCAAGTAGCATTCTTTAAATTCTTGGGAACTTGCTATCAATCCGAAGGAAACTACACAGGAGGGCACAGTGTAATTGCTTGCTAAGCTGCCAAGACATGCTTTCAGGAGAAAAATAAAGGAAATATCCAAGTTTCTCCTCAGTATGGACTGCTCTGTCCCTTATTTTAAAAGTCTTCATAAAATCATGACCGTGACTGTATTAGCATAATGACTTAATCTGCATACTTTGTACCCCTCTTCCTTTCATCACATATATTATTTTCAGAAAAAGCTACAAGATGTCTTCTTGAAGTTTCGCTTGTTCCAAAAGCCAGCCAATTTTGAGCAGCGCTTACAGGAATGTAAAATAATTTTAGATGAAGTGAAATCGCAAGTGCCGAAGTTGGAGTTGAGGAGTGTCGAGCAGGAAGCAGTGCAATCGCAGCTTGATCACTGTATGGTGAGTATTTACAATGCAATAATAGTTCACATGTAAGACATCTTATTTGACTACACCTATGACATTTCACAAAAAATCAGTGTAATTTCAGTGAAATTAAACATTTCCCTTTCTGTGTTGGCTAGAAATTGTATAAAACTCTTAGTGAAGTGAAATCTGAAGTGGAAACAGTCATAAAAACTGGGCGTCAGATTGTGCAAAAACAGCAAACGGAGAACCCAAAAGAACTGGATGAAAGGCTAACAGCTTTGAAATTACAATATAATGATTTGGGTGCCAAGGTATGTTCTACACTTTTCAGTGCTAAAGCGAAATATATATCATCCATTTTGTTGTAATTTATTTTATTTTTCTCTCTTAACTTGATTTTATTTGTCTTTCCTTTTTTGGTAAGAAACAATTCTATTAACCGACTATTCAGAGCAGCCCAATTATATATTGAAATAATGTAACTAAGCAATATCATTTCAGCTAAGGTGGAATCTTATATGAAATTCATTACATCCCTTTGACATAACTGGTAGCTAGATTTTTTAAAAAATTTCTGTCCAAATTTATTTTTCATATTCAAGTGGAAGAAAATGGAGAACATATTTAACATGAAATATATGTCAAGCACAACAGATAATAACAGTGCTTTATTATATACTGTGTAAAGATAGGATAAACATGCATCCTCCAAAAAGATATTTGACCCATAGGAGAACCAATATTCTCTTTTTTATATTATGTGACATTTCTAAGTGTAGAATTAGATATGTGGAGGACTGGCCTTCGTATTCAGGATGATGGTTTTCAAGAGGACTTGCAAATACTTGATACTTTCTATTAAAAAATAAATAAATGCAGGTTTTGCCCCCACGGCCTACAGTCAAGAAAACAGGAGTAGAATAGGAAAATGCAAAATTAAGTAGCACATGCCAGTGTGAAATATGTCATTTTAAATGAGGATTTTAATGGCAGTGAAAAGAGCCTTATGGATGGGACAACAAGTGAAAATGGGTAGAGTATGTGTGTAATCTTTGGTTTGCATAGGAGAAAGTTATTGGAGGCGTGAAGACAGTATAAGGAAGCATAGGAAGAGGGAATGTGTGCATTTTCACTGCTCCATCATTTATAAGGCTACTTAATCCTTCTCACTCTGTTAGGTTTTTAGTCTAAAACTAATCACCCTGAAATGGAACGATACAGGGAAGATACGAAGAGCCTGTATATGTTTTCCCTTAGGTGAAAAAGCATCCTGGACAGGGTCATTTCAACCTGATAATTGACGAATGAAGAAAACAGCATTTTACCATCAGCCCTTCCTCCAACCAAATTCTAAACTAATCCTGCTTTAAACAAACAAACAAACAAACAAACAGTCATGTAATGTGTACTTTGGTTCAACTGTTGTGAGATGAAATGATAAACGGAGTTAACTGTGTAAAAAAGAAAGACCTTAAGATGGCAGTATTTCCTACATTTCTTTTATAACATGTAAAACGAAAATGGGGAAATAAAGTGATATTACGGTACCCATTATAGTTTACACCTAACCATACAATTCTTCTAACTCTCCTACTTGAAATAGGGGGAGGGGAGCATATATATATATATATATATATATATATATATATATATATATATATATGTATGTATATGTATATATATGCATATGTATATATATATGCATATATGCATATATGCATATATGTATATGCACCTGTCATTATTTCTCTAAACTCAATGAAGCACCACTTGTATATAGTTTTGTATGCTCTTAACTATTTCAAAATTTTCATTTCTAGTAATAAACAGTCCCATTAGAATTCATATGTTCCCTTTGTCCCAAAAGCAAAACAACCAGGATGGACTGTGGCTGCAGTCTTATATAATACTGAATGAAGCACTGAGCTCCGTTGAATCCAGCAAACTTACTTCTGAGTGAAATATGCAAGAGGTTGCATTGCTACTACTATGCAAAAGACACCAGATTTCCCCCTCTAATAAATAGTGTGGAAATGTTAAACTTCAACTATCAACAGCTTTTTGCATTAACTATGCATATATGAAAAAGAATGGGGGGGGAATAAGCTCAGTAGTAGTTAAACACATACTGAAAGTTGCATCAAAAGTATTTACATAGTGCAGTTTTCCATGTCATAAGCGTACGCCCATGGATCAGAAATTCCCAAGGGTGCTAACAACAAGCTACTGAGGCTAAAGGGGAGGCGATTATTCATTTGTCTTTTTGCATTGCTTTAATCTGTTAAATGCTGAGGACTCTTTTGAACCTATCTCAATCACCTTACCCCCTCCCCCCAAAAAAGGAGATTTGCAACTAGTTGGTAGTTACTAAGTACTTCTAGGTGCAAGGAGGGACTTTTGAGAAGCACCTGACTCCCTGGACCCACATGGTAACTTCCTCCAGGATAGCTTTTATTAAGTGTGATGGGTAAGGGTCAAAAGAACAGGTGTTGGGCGTGTGATATGAACCTGTCATTCAGTTTATATGGGTGGAAGCTTCTTTGAATGGAATGAAAATGGAACTAAGCCGTTGTCTCATTTCAAAACAATGAAGTATGAAGTTAAACTAAAAGAGAATTCAGGTGGGTACGATAACAAAAAGCAAAATAAAAATAAATGGCCATTTTCATTATAATTTCTGATAACAAATTGTGTTTGAAGAGTTGCTACTTTGATTGCTTCTCTTCAGCATTGATTCATCATTCTTGGTGCCTGCTGCAAGATAAGCTCTTCCTTACGCCACAGGTGGATTCAGACAACTGGTTGTTACTAGGTTTCTGTTGCTCTATCTATTTTTTGATACTGTTCTGAAGTCTATATTTTTGCACATCACTTAGAGATGTTAAATATTGTGGTTTAAAAATTCCTTTAAAGAAAATAAAAATAAAATGAACAAGAGACAGGAGTTGCAGGCTGAGCTCGATGAAAACAACTTTTATTGAATCAATAAATTCTGAAGGTTGGCGTTAAAAGGACATAAAACATGACTGCAGTGTACTTAAATATGCATAAAGAGCACCGAGTTAAAGCATACTTTTAATCTTCATTTTGTTTCTTTTATTGAAGCTAGCTTTGCAAATTATAATTTATCTAGCCATTCTGTTTTTGTTTCAGTGTGACGTAGTTGGTTTGCTATAAGCAGAATGCCAATCTAGTACTGACAAAAGAATGTAATCTACAGTGTAATGAAAAAGGCTAATGTTCTGAGGTGTATTCTTGTCATATGTTTGCTATAAAAAGATTTAGCATTTCTGGGAACTGTAGATGTGAAACGGAGGGTAGATGACCTCTACAATCATGGGGACTTGATGGTGGAATCTTTTGACCAGGAGAAAAACTACTGCCAGAAATATGAGCATCCGTCTCAGTAGCACTTAGGGTGGTGAAGCATTTAGAGGTTTGGCTCTTCATTCCCCCTCCCCCTTCTGCAGGTGACTGAAAAAAAGCAAGAACTGGAGAAATGTTTGAAATTATCTCGGAAACTGAGAAAGGAAATGAATGCTCTGACAGAATGGCTGGCAGTGACAGATTCAGAACTGACAAAGAGATCAGCAGTAGAAGGCATGCCTATCAATTTAGATGCTGAAGTCGCCTGGAGCAAGGTAATAATATATATTTTCTTTCCTTGTAAACTCACATATGTTTGTCTGGAGTTATCTCGCTGTCACAGCAATACTTCTGCACCCCAAAAAAGTTGTAAACAATATATACGGTTAGTGATATATACTGGTGATACACTGAGACAAAAGAAGTTAGTGTCCAAAATTTAACATATCAGGTACCACATCATACTCATAAGAGAAAGGAGGAGAGGAATAATTCAAAAGAAAAATAACCCCGCATACCCTTTTCTATAACTTTTTGAAAGATTCCATTTTTTCCCGGGCTTAAAAGGAGACCTTAGTACAGTGTTAGTGAATTAGCATCTTCTAAGTGTTGAGACATTAAAAGACTGCAAAGCACTCTTGTCATTTTATGCTAGTTTCTTCATTAACATTTTAAGCAGGCCATCTAATATTTGTCTTAATTTCAAAGATCAGTTTTATTGTAAAGAACTAATGCTAGAAAAATAATTAGGATGTGTTTTATTTTTAATTAGCTACTAAAGGAATATATGGCACTTATTTTCCATTGAGGAGGATCACTGTTCATGTAGTCATTGTTCTTCCTAGTTCTGCCTGGAAGAGTAGTAGTCTATATTCCTACCCCTTCCTCACTTTAATTCCTCTTACAAACTTGTAGCTGTATCAACTCTGAGAGGTAATTATAAGTTCCTGCAACAAAGAACTGAACAGTGTTAGTTCAGTATAATCACACAGAGCAACGAAAGTAATATAGACTTTTCACAATAGAGGCTTCAATTCAGTCTCTGTCCATTTAGAGCATGGGTGTCAAACACAAGGCCCGGGGGCCAAATCCGGCCCGCCAGACCTCATCATGTGGCCCGCCGAGCGCCCCAGCCAGCGGGACCCAGCAGCGGGACCTTGCTGCTGAAGCGCCGCGCCGACAAAGCGCCGACAAACAGCTGGGGCCGGGGGGGGGGGGTCGGGTCCCTTCGCGCTCTTTTCTGGCCCTGAATCAAGGCGGCAACCCCCCTTCCCTTTCTTTCTTCCTCTCTCTCGTTCTTATTCTTTCTTTCCCTCTCCTTCCTTCCTTCTTTATCTCTGTCTTCTCTCCCTCTTTCTTTTTCTTTCCTTCTTTATTCCTTCTTTCCTACTCTTCTTTCTCTCACCTCTTTCCTTCCTCTCTCCCTCCTGCTCCCTCTTTTCTTCCTTCCTTCCTTCCTTTCTTCCTTCCGTCCTTCCCATCTTTCTTCCTCTCCCTCATTCTTATTCTTTCTTTCCCTCTACTTCCTTCCTTCTTTCTCCCTTTCCCTCTTCTCTCCCTCTTTCTTTTTCTTTCCTTCTTTATTCCCTTCCTTATTTCCTACTCTTCTTTCTCTCCCCTCTTTCCTTCCTCCCTCCCTCCCTCCCACTGCCTCTTTTCTTCCTTCCTTCCTTCCTTCCTTCCTCCCTCCCTTCCTCCCTCCCTCCCCTCCCCTCCCTCTCCCTCTCCTCAGAAACATAGGATGCTGCTTTATACTTCTGGCCCTTTAACCCTGGAACCAGGAGAGCAGCTCCAGTGAGTCAACCTCAGCCAGTCCCTTTGGTGAAGGGTGGTGGCTCACTGGCAGAACAGCTGTCCTGCATGCAGAAGGACCCCAGCATCTCCAGGTACTAGTAGCTCTGCAAAGGTCCTGCATGAAACCCTAGCGAGCCTCCACCACCCAGTGCAGTTACCAAAAATCATTTTTCAATAAATTGTACAATAATTGCACATTTGAATATCTACTTGCCATTATTCTGTCTATGTTTCTGCTTTCAGAGCTAGTTATTACTTACATTATTACAAAAAACAGTAATAATTGAATGCAGTGACAATAATTTATGATAATAAAGAGTGGACACATAGTCCTACAGATACAACCGGCCCTTTGAGGGTGACCAAACTGCTGATGCGGCCCCCGATGAATTTGAGTTTGACACCCCTGATTTAGAGCCACTTTGTGGTTCCCTGGTCATTTGTTTCTACCTCCAAGCTGTGCAATACTTGTCAGGGTTTTACTGCCACAAAATAGGAGCTTTTAGTGAAGTTCTGTCCCTGTCCCTTTGGACAGAACAATTTCAGATTTTCAATGATTGAGAACAAGCTTGATAGTCACTGAACATACTTTATCCAAAATAAATCAAAGTAATTATTCGTTAATCATGAATAATACTTCTACCAAACTGCAGATCCCATCCCATATGCATTTGTATACATATAAAAGCTAACCTTTGTATACTGATTAGATATGTATACCACAGCTGCAGTTAACATAGTAATACCTTCCTTTAATTGAATTCCTTTAATAATTAAACACTGACTTTGGTACTCCAGAAGTTCTATAATTAGTGTGCGGGGTTTGCTGATTAGAGCAGTTATGCAGTAGAGTGATTTTGTTATTTCTCACCCTTGCAACCAAAAGGTGGTGCCTATATTACTAAGAAAATCAAGAAGGAAAGGAAAACTTCATTAAAATTTCACACACATGAGAAATGTGCTAATTTGCTATAAAGTACCTGCTAGCCTACCAAAGTACTGTCCGCTCTTCTGCATTTTCATGAGTGGAGCTGATAATTTAGTGATTATAGCAGAAAGCTAATGGCAAGAGAATGTTTCCTTACAGTCCAAGTTAACAAAGCCAGTGGAATTGAATCGGCTAAATCAGACACCCTTAACTTTGTTAGAGTAGGCTTTGCTAAGGCCAGAAAAGTGGGCTTTCCTAAGCCTGATAAACTGATCTGAATACTCCTGCCTGAATACTCCTGTGATAAGGAAAAGACCCCATTAAACCAAAACGTTAATGACAGAGGTGTATCATATTATATGAATCTGGAAGGTGGTTAGTACTTGACTCAGGAATGAGCATAGAGTGCCCTGCCCTAACCTCTAAAAAACCCTCAAACCTCTAGACTGAAGAGTTTCAGGAAGGATCTTAACCTTCTCCCAGGACAAGGTTGTGACTCTTTAAACCACTTGGCACGGTACATTTCTCCCAGTGCTCATGTTGTCACTTCTTTCCCCAGTTAAATGCCTGCTCTTCTCTTGGGGTCACTTTGAAAGACTGTGCTTCATATTGTGTTGATGAGCTAGAGAACACTTGACTGGCATAAACAATTTGCTCTAGGCTCTTGGGGCTCATATTTCGGTTAAAGAAATATTGGCCCGTTCTCAAATTTAGAATAGCAGATGGTACTCTCCAGAAAACCTCTATGCCATTTGCTCCTGTTACTGTATTTGAACTGGAAGTGCATTACTGTTACATTCTAGCTCACATTATAAAATGGTAACAAATATCATGTGCAATCATAATATTGAATTGTATATTGAGTTATGCTACAAACACAATTGGTAGTGTTGTCTTCTTTCAATGACACAAATAAAATAAATTAGAAATTGTCATATTTCATTACTGTTACGAAAAACAGTATAGATGCTTCAAGTAAATAACTGCCATAATCCTTTGGGAAGAGGAACACAGTAGTACTTTATACAACAATCCTATCTGTGATTATTAAGATATATAGTCACCATCTTTTAGAAGGCTTATGTGAGTATTAAGCAGTGTAAAGTTATGTTCTCTGTTCATCATCTACTCTGAATGTTGAAAGTAGCTGCAATGACTGATACGATTTTATCTTTTGCATCATTTTACTCAGATTTCCAGTGTGCTTGCTGAAAGCACAAACACTGCTTAATTTACCAGCTGCCAGTACTGATAGAGACATCTAGTCCCTGTTGTTGGAAACTGTTTTTTTCTTTTGAAGTTTTACCATGGTTCAACAGTGTCCTCCTGTTTAAGAGTGTGAAGATTTCATCAGTGCTTTGTAAAGAAGTAATAAAGAAATCTAGAATTAGACTAGAATGTGCAGAGTACACTAAGTACATTTATACTGAGAAATGGAACAGGAAATAACACATACTTGTTAGGACTTACTAGGCTCTCTCTTTCACTTCTGTAACAGTTCCTTCTGCCAAACAGAAATCTAACTGCTACTTAAATTGGGGTGTGTGTGGAAAAATACATGGAAATCCAGCATGAGGGATTGCTGCAGGAAAAAAATACCAATAAACTTTTGTGTGCTCACATGCATGCAGTTGTTCATGGATCCCATGCTGGATTGTGATCAGTTTAAGTGCAGACATATGATAGTAGTATAAAACAAGCTGCAATTCAGGGTAGTGCAATGCAGTGGGTTGTGCTTTTTTAAAAATCAAATGTATATTCTACTCTACTTCCAATGAATTCAGCATGGGTTAGATAATTAACCCATTATTTCCTATGAGGTAGACTAGGGTAATTGCCCAAGACCACCCAATAAGCTTTATGGCTGCATGGGACTAACTCAAACTTTCTGTTCAAATCCTACACTCTGATATGCTACATTTGTACTGCCATGTTGTGATGTTGTGAGAGTCTGCAACTTCCTGCTTCAGAATACAAATTTACCTAGCTGCTAATGCTTGGATTATTCCAGACTGAATTATTTTCTGGATATGTTCTTCTATAATTCAAAAAAAAAGTCTACAGATGTACACAATATGTTATTATTTTCAGTCTGCTTTCCTTCCAAGTCGTGGACATGCATTTTATATCAAACAGAGTCAAATAAACACACCCAGAGCTTAATTTTTTTTGAAACTCCAGGGACCAATGAGCAAATTCACAGACACCTAAGAGCTTTGGGGGGAAAGAAGCTGTATAGACCCTGAGCTTGTCTGACCAAGCTCAACAGATCTTCCCAACCCAAATAGTCTTCAGGGATAGGCATTTATTACAGTTGCTGTTAGCTTTCTCGCTAATCTGTGGATTTACCCAACTATAAAATGGGGAGTTGTTTAGGGGAGTTGTTTTTGTTGGCTGGCTGGCTGGCTGGCTGGCTTGCAATATTTGATTATTATTTTTAAAGCAGGATTTAAGCCCATATTAAATCGGCTGAGACAATTTAATGTCAACACTAATAAATAACTCATTTTTAACAAAATCAAATTTTGAAGAGCTTATCAACGTACTTTTCAACATAGATATACACACACGCTTAAGAGATACATAGCTGTTAAGTTTTCCCTTTTCTCGCGAGGAAGTCTATTCAGCATAAGGGAATTTCCCTTTAAAAAGGGGAGAACTTGACAGCTATGAAGAGATATGTCACTAACACCTCTCAAACAGAGCCTGGCAACTTAGCAAGGCAAAATATCAATTCTGTGAACACTTGAAGAAAAAGCAATGGTATGCCGCAGCATTATTTAGATGGAGATTGCTTATTCTTAGGCTTGTCTTCTGGTACTACTCCAGTAAGGCCTAGGGTTTCTTGCTTTATTTCATCCTCCTTCCTGCCCAGGGCAGTCTCGAGCTCTTTTAAACTGTCAGTTTGTGGCTGAGAGTGCACCAAGAAAAGGGGGGGGGGGGCTAAAGGAGGAGACAGGTTCTGGATGGTAATAAAGTTACCTCAGAAAGGAGGCTAGCTTTACAGTAAGGGAGTTTCTAGTGAAGTGAAACCCTTATCTGAGTACTCATAGGAACAGTCTTAGTTATAGCCCCGAGTCTATATAGGTACCTGGCCACGTTTTGTGCTGGAAGATTACTCTCATTTTATCTTTAAACCCTAAGCGTTATAGGGGGTTTACAGGTAGAATAAATGGGATAGTGGGAGGTGTACTTTACCTCAGGATATCCCCATTGGTTCTTTTATAATTTGAGAAGTTGGTTGTAAAATAAGATGGGAAGTAAAGGACTTTCGTTGCAGATACATATTTATTTCACTTTCGATGTATTATGCATGTCTATATTGAAATATACTAGACCTTTTCCTCTCTGCTTCTAACAATGTAATATGCAACATAAGAGTGTTGGTTCATAATATGTTCTTCCTAACTCTTCTTCCTTATTTAATCATTATGCACATGCTTTTCATAGGCAACCCAGCTAGAAATTGAAAAACGCCAGCTTCAGTTGAAGAACATTACTGATTTGGGAGAAGGGCTGAAGACAGTGCTTAAAGGGAAGGAAAGCATAGTGAATGATAAACTCAGCCTTCTGAGTAGTAACTGGATTGCAGTAACTTCTCGAGCTGAAGAGTGGTTTAACTTGTTGCTGGTAAGAATTACATATTGTTACTTTCTGTTTCCAGAAATAGCACTACATAGCTTGTTTGGGAAGCAAGAAGAGCAATGGAGATCTAGAATGTCTTTGGAATATCTATTTCAATTACAAATACAGTGGTACCTCTACTTACGAATAACACTACTTATGAATGTTTCTACTTACGAACGGAGCTCCATCCGCCATCCTGGATGCGGTTTAGATAGGATTTTTTTTACGTACGAATTTTTAGATAGGGTTGCTTCAACTTACGAATTTTTTCTCCAATGCATTCCTATGGGATTCGACTTACTTTTTTTTTTTACTTACGAATGTGCGTTCAGAATGCATTAAATTCGTAAGTAAAGGTACCACTGTAGGCAGAGCATAATGGAAGTAAACAAATTCCTTTATTAGGCAGCAAAATGGCTAATCCTCCATCACACCCTAGCAGCTTTTTTACAGTCCAGCTAAATTCCCAACATTCTACCTTCCTATCCACATTCAAACTGCAATTACTTCTAGCTGAGTATCTATCCTTCTCCAAAAAAATCTGATGGCTGTCTCATTCAGAAGGTTGATAAGAGATTACCAGTAATTAAATGACATTATCGTTTTTTTTGTTAAGTTCCTCACCACCCATTAGTTTACTAGGAAGAAGCATGCAATGCTAATGCTAATCAAGACAACCATGCAAAAATAAGAAAGGCATTTGTTTTCTGTGGTCTATAAACATTGTTACAACTGAATTATGCATGTATAGTATATAGCATTTTTTTTTATTATTGTAAATGCTATGTTTGTATACACACAGAGAAGTTAGGCTTTAGGCCCTGTTACTTCACTGAGCCTAGGGCTTGCCGATCAGAAGGTCGGCGGTTCGAATCCCCACGCTGGGGTGAGCTCCCATTGCTTGGTCCCAGCTCCTGTCAACCTAGCAGTTCAAAAGCACGTCAAAGCGCAAGTAGAAAAATGGGTACCGCTCCGGCGGGAAGGTAAACGGCATTTCCGTGTGCTGCTCTGGTTCGCCAGAAGCAGCTTAGTAATGCTGGCCACATGACCTGGAAGCTGTACGCCGGCTCCCTCAGCCAATAAAGCGAGATGAGTCATTCGCAACTGGACCTAATGGTCAGGGGTCCCTTTACCTTTACCTTACTTCACCCTCCAAAAATGTAGCTGTGACTGCCATTAGCAGAGGTGGCCACGCAATGAATCATATCATACAAGAATTCTCTGCAGATTGAGTTTCACTCATGCCTGGAAATAACTGGAATTGTGAGTTTGCAGGGGCATGCTAAAACTTAGTATGCACAGAATAACAGTTTTTACTTTTAATTGCAGCAGCTGGCACTATTGCTATGAGCCATTAGTGCCCAGAAGGTTAAAGATACAGCAACTTGCCTAAGCCCACCCAGTAAATTCATGGCTGAGCTGGGATTTGAACTTCCCTGTTCATTTTTAAAAAAATCACTACCATTATGGCCACAATTTTGTTGGCGCTTTGAAATTCCAGCTTTGATAGACTTATTGCTGACTGAGTCCCTATATATCTGTCTTATCAGAATTTGTAAATGCGATTGTAAACAATTTGGGGGGGAAAGGTGGTAATTGTGCCAGTTAAATAATACAACAATGCAATGTTTAGAATTTGCTGCTATTACTATAACAGCAGTTCAATAATATGGCCAACTTCACTTAGCATATGTTCAGTCTACTTGACAGCAGATGTTTGCTCCTTATAGCTGCATCATTCTGTTTCAACTGTAATAACAATCATATTACAGACAAAGATAAAAGGTTTTTATAATGTTCTGTTATGATTCCAAAAGGTGTGTTTCTCATGCATTATTTATAAACATGATGAAACCTACACATTATGCACATTGGCTGTCTCAATCTGAAAATAAAATCTGAAAGTAAAATATTGATTTAAAAAAAATCAATGTGGCTATATATTTGTCTCATTTCCACTAGAATAAAGTAGATAAATAAGAAAAGCTGTATTTTATTGTAACCACCAACAGACATTTTTCTCTTACATCAGTTCTAAAACGTCAGTTCCAGAAGAGTAACAACAGTGGCCATACTCTGAAAATCTTTAAGGCTAGGAATGATTTCTAAATGGGCTACTCCTACTGGCATGCCAGGATCTGCTAGAAGCTGTGTGGCTGCCCTCATATGATGAACCACTGTGCTTTAGGTAGCAGCCTTTGCCAGATTGGTCTTATTTGAGCAACACAGTCTTCCCGAGCTGTGGCATAGGTCTCATTCACACTTCCACTTGTGCTGTGCTTAGAAAGCATGACTCCAAGTGGTTTTCCCCTTGCCATGTTTCTTTTCAGAGAAAACCTGCTCTTTAGTGCTAAATCAGACAAATGTCAATCCAAGGGGGGAAACCAAATTGCAGTTTGTTCTGATTGAGAGTGGTTTTCTCCAGGGGAAAACAGCAGGACAAGATAAACCCATGCTGTATTTTCTCTTTTTCTTCAGTCTTGGCAATAGCAATTATCAGAAGAAACAAATTTTCTATCTCTTGGTATCATTTTATTCAATTCATCAGTTGTCTGTTCTGATATTGTTACTGTTTTTGATATGAGCATACATAGGGTTGCCAGACTCAGTAGAGGACAGGACTTCTGTGCCTTTAATTGCCCTGCTCTCTTTTGAGTCTGGAAACCTTAAAGAGAATCCAGCAGACCTTTTGTTTAATTTCCAAGCAAAGGGTCTGCTGGTTTCTCTTTAAGGTTTCCAGACTAAAAAGAGAGCAGGGCAATTAAAGGCACAGAAGTCCTGTCCTCTATTGAGTCTGGCAACCCTAAGCATACAGCATAGCTGCCAAGTTATCCCTTATTTTAAGGGATTTTCCCTTATGCTGAATAGGCTTCCTCGCGAGAAAAGGGAAAACTTGGCAGCTATGGCATACAGTGTTCTCACACACACACACACACACACACACACACACACAAAATAGAATGATTCTTTCTTATATGAGAACCAGTGATTGATTTTTTTCAGAGAATTATTTTAAGTGCTTTGTGGACACCAAAATAATTATCAAACATTATCAAATATTGCTTTTGGAACACCTTTCACTTTGCCATACAAGTCCCCCTGCACTCATGGAACCTGGTTTACAGTTCTATGGCCCTGGCCAATTCTCTTTTCTTTTTGTCTCAGCTACTAATTACTTAATAATATGTTCTACTCCCTTTATATGCAGGCATATCAGAGACACATGGAGAATTTTGATCAGAATGTTGCTAACATCACTACCTGGATGTATCGGGCGGAAATACTATTGGATGAATCTGAAACACAAAAACCTCAGCAAAGGGAAGAAATTCTTAAGGTAACAAATACAATTTTCTGAAATTTTTTAAAATAAAAATCTAATTGTGTGCATACCCAGGGTTTTTGCCCTACAGGTTTCAAATAATATTTTTAGATAAAAGCAAAACACATTTTCTCTTAACAAAGGCACTGTCTAACAGCTTTTAAATTGCTTAATAGAGCATAGTGAAGGTAAGTGTATTCAGTACAAAAGCCAAATAAGTTATTGGCTTGAGGATTTCATGGTGAGTAGAACACTTATTATTAGGCCTGTATCTCTTGAATACCATTTGTATCTGTTTAAAAATGAAATACCAGCCTTCTTTTATCAGTTTGCTCCTTTTATCAAATATCTGTTCTTCTGAGGATTGTTGTTTGTTATATATTCATGTCACTTCAAAGCTCTCTGAGCAGTGATTTCATTTGACAACCTTGTATTTCAGTTTGATACTATCTTTGCGGAAGTGGTTCATCATTTGAAGAGGGATGTTTTCAAAGCGTATTATAGGATGGCTTAAATGTATGTGTAACTTCTGTTGCAAAAATATAATCATACAAATTATGCAGTACTTCATATAAATTAATATTATACTTGGTAATAAATCAGGTTTATAAGCACCTGATTGAAGTATGATGTGGGGGGAAATATATATTTTCCAAACTTCAATCTCTTCAAAGTCTCACTCACTTTCACAACTTCTAGATCTTCTTTCTAAGATTCCTGGCCTGAGTCTTCATAGCTCGTCAAGAATTGTGCTCTGCTATTTGTATAAGAAATATTTTTCCTAACCCCCTTCCCCTCCAGCTTTCTTTACCCTGATTGGTGTAGCTCCATTTGCTGCCTCCTTCAGAATCTGAAATAAAAAGATCCAAGAGAGAAATCTCGGTGTCTCGTGCTCCTCTGCCTTTATGAAGTGGGAACATCCTGGTCTTCAATATCTAGTGCTGGCTATAATAAATGGGTTAGAGCTTACTGATCATGGTTTCATGCTTTCTGCTTCCATACTGATCCGATAATGGACAAGAGGGGCAGAGGGAATGGCAACCTGCATTCCTGTAATGTCAGAATTGGACTTGATTCTCAGCCTAGAGACTCCTAATATGTTAACACTACCATCACCATAACCACTGCTCTTGGTAAAGTGCTCTGGAAACTGGGAATTCATTCACTCCCTTGTAAACACAAGATGTTTTCCTATCTTCTGTTGCACCAAACAGCACCAAGTATTAATAGAATAGAAATTCAGTTATTCCCTCTAAACAGGAAATTATGAATGCATTTATTTCTCCAAGCAGTTTTGTGTTGTAAAGAGGATATTTAGTATGGAAAAGACATAGAAATTAGAAGCATTTTAGAAAGTAAGTAATAATTAGACTTAGCGTTGTTTAAATTGCTTGTTCCAGATGGTATGGACTAAGGGCCCAGGTTAGTCTTTCTTTCTTTTTTGAAAAAAATGCTTCCTAAAATTCCAGTGGCAGATCCTCTAAAGAGTGGGTATCTGTCAGTAAGTATAATGATGAAAAATAAAGGTGCAAACATGGAATCAGGTCTCTAAAAGTTTCTCAGCAATAACAATCCTTTTGTTTATATCCGGTTTGTTTTACAGAGGTAAAGCTTTCAATATGTAAATTCTTGTAAATACAAAAAGCTTACTTTTAGGTGGGAAGTAGTTCCATTTCCTGAATAAATGTCCCTAACAATTAGGTTATGAACAATTAGGTTAATTGTCTCAAAACAGTACTTGTTACACAAAACACATGTTTCCAGCTGGTGAAATTAAATGATTCAAAACTTACACTGTGTGTAACTGTCAGTATGAAATTCTGTATCATTCCATCATCATTGTAAGCTTGTGCATAATCCACCAACAACGCTTGGGCTAGCTAAAGCTGTACCGGTAGACATATAATATAGAGGTAAATGTTCATAATAAACAAAGATCTCATTTATTGAGATAAAACTACAATTTCAGATATATATATCATTATCAGAACCAGAAAATTTCTATGCCTCTTTCTAATTGGATCTCAGATGGATAAAATACACCTTTAGCAGGATGAACTCAGTTGGAACAGCCTAAGCAGTTCAAAGTATAATCACATTTTCACAAAAAAGTTAGATTTCAAAAAAAAAATATGAATTGAGAATTTGTTAGGGCTGACGGCTTGTAGGCCTATATATAATTCACAATTGGCCAAGCAAGTAAAACAGCTCAGTTTGCTAAAACTAAGGAACCAAGCCAGATTAATCAGTTTTATAGAGCCAGGTGAGGCTCTCTTGGCTTATTGTGATCATTATTGGGCTGAAAGTATAGTATCACTCCAGCCATCTGCAGTGCTAGGCTTGTAGCATAGATTTAACTGAAGCCACTTGCAGTAACCAGAGTGTTACCGGACTTTCTGCAAGAGTCCCCCATTTGAGACTCTGATACAAATGTATAGTCATTTTCTCTTCATATGTAGATATCTTTTGCATTGAACCTACATTGGTTTTTAATAATTAAATGTGTGTGCGCATATAATATATAGATGGATAGATAAATAGATATATAGATGCGCATACACACACACACACACACACACACACACACACACACACATATATATATATATATATATATATATATATATATATATATACTGTTTCCCCTATTTTAAGACGTAGTCATAATATAAGCCATAGCAGGATTTTTAAGCATTTAAGGAATATAAGCCATACCTCAAAAATAAGACATAGTAATAGGCACAGCAGCAATGCCGGCCGCAGCAGCAGGAGGAGGAAAAAACATAAGACATCCCCTGAAAATAAGCCATAGTGTGTGTGTGTTTTGGAGGGGGGGAAAAATAAGATGGTGTCTTATTTTCGGAGAAACACGGCATATATATATATATATATATATATATATATATATATATATATATATATACCAGATTTAAAAAAAAAAATATGAATTGAGAATTTGTTAGGGCTGACGGCTTGTAGGCCTATATATAATTCACAATTGGCCAAGCAAGTAAAACAGCTCAGTTTCTGGTATATATATATACCAGAACAACACTGAAATATTTTTTTCTGTAGGATAATGATAGCATGGAATATCATGTGAGGGAAAACTGTTTTAAGAGCACTGGAAGTGAAGTACAGGGATGTACTAACATACATTTTAAATACCTTAAGGAAACTGTGAGAGATCTCTTCTGTAGAATATCTTGCATACCTAAGCATACCATTAACACTTAAGCTTTCTATAGCTTTGTTTCTTAATGTACAAAACACGTAACATCTCAGTAATCCTGTAAAAGACCATATTATATTGGTGGGCTGAGGGTCAGAGATAGTGGCCTGTCACCAAGCTGAAATTTGCAAGAAGAAAGCATGAAATCTTTCTGCATATGTATTCTAATAGTGATCTTGGTTATCTGAGTGCTGGTTCGTAATGATCCAAATGGCTATATTACTGTTGTTATCCACATTCAATAAAAAGGTATCATCAGTCTTAGAGGAACCTCAAAGTTTGCACAAGTACAAAAAACCTGGAGGTGTTAAACATTTTGGAGGAGGCAAGAAACAGTCCAATGAACACTTAGCATGCTGACTTGACTGTTGGTGGGGGCATAGAGGCTTTGTGGGAGGGGGAATGAAATCAGAGTACCCTGAACGGGAGCACTACAGTGTGAGTATCTGCTATTAAATGGGGGTCAAAAAAGGGTCTTGCTATTCTGAAAATAAACATATTTGTGTTGTTCAGGGAATCAGCTGAGGAAGAAAATAAGTTATTCAGGATGTTTTTCCTATGTCTTTATTAAATGCATATTCATCTTCTGTTTCACTGTTTCTGTCAGCCTAAAATATATATATGAAAAGCTAGGCATGGACTGTTCAGAGCTACACAACTGTATGCTTAGCCACAAGCATTTGTCTAATGTTTGCATTATGGTTTTGCTCCATATTCCTTTGCACACACTCTCTTTCTCTTTCCCACCCTCCTTCCTTTCTGCATTTATTACTAACTTCAAGCCCTGTCTCTTACTCATGGACTGTAGCGCTTAAAGGCTGAGCTGAATGATATGCGTCCAAAGGTGGACTCTGTGCGTGACCAGGCAGTAGACTTGATGACAAACCGTGGAGATCACTGCAGGAAAGTAATAGAGCCTAAACTGGCAGAGCTCAACCAGCGATTTGCAGCCCTATCAGAAAGAATTAAAAGTGAAAAGGTAGGAGGACATGCTCCTTGCTGAGTTACTTGTATATGCTAAAGAGAGCTTCACAAAGTGGGTATGGTTGGGTTTTTTTGAGGGCAAGTTTTACAGAGCAGAAGCTAGCAAGGGCAAAGGAGCGATACCCGGAAATTAAAAACTGAAACATTGGAAGTGCCTTTGTGTGGGTGTGTATGTGAAATAAACTGTCCCTTCCAGAAGCAAAGTTCCCCATATTATTATTATTATTATTATTATTGCTTTCACTAGCCACAGCATCAAAAAATTTCCTGCCTAGGAAAAAAAGAAGTGATGCTTGTTTCTGTATCACTAAAAAGCATGCTGTCATACCAAAATGGGGGACATGTAAAACTAGCATGCGGCTTTTCTATTCAGCATGTTGTCTTAAAGCAAATTCACATTGATGCTTCTGTGCAAGAATCTTTTCACAATTTTCATGCTGATATGTTTGCAACTCAGTGAGATCAACGCAGTGAGAATGAGTCAAAAACTCATAATTTTCACCAATTTTGTTTGTCTGTACGGTTGCTGAGCTGTATCAGTGGAAGAGTTGGAGAGAGTTTAAAATAAGTATGGTAAATATTTGATACTTTTTCTTTTAACTCTCCTAAAGCCAGCTTTTCTAAGACCAGTTAGCTAAATCATTAGGCAGTTCTGCATAACAAGGTGGGGTTTTTTAGCCCAACTGGGCAACTTACAGCACAATCCTATGCATCCTAGCAGTTTGAAAGCATGTCAAAGTGCAAGTAGATAAATAGGTACCGCTACAGCGGGAAGGTAAATGGCATTTCTGTGTGCTGCTCTGGTTCGCCAGAAGTGGCTTTGTCATGCTGGCCACATGACCCAGAAGCTGTATGCTGGCTCCCTTGGCCAATAACACGAGATGAGTGCCACAACCCCAGAGTCGGTCACAACTGTACCTAATGGTCAGGGGTCCCTTTACCTTTATGCATGCTTATCCTTAAGTAACTCCCATTGTGCTCAATCAGATTCACTCCCATGTAAATATGCATAGGAATGCAGCCTTAAGATCTAGTTTGCTTGGAGGCAGCCAGAAAAGCAAGTTGAAAATGGGCAAAGCTGCTTAGACCTGAACCCACCAATATTTGTACTTGAAAAAGGGTGCGAGGAAGTGGCTAAACCACTGACATTTAGAAAAGAAGTGACAACTTCAGGAAGCCTGAGAGAGCTGAAGTAAGTCTGCCTTTTAGTCTATACCCCAACACAAAAACAAAAGTTAACATATGGAATTATGAAACTGCTGCATATTGAGTTAGACTATTGTTTTGTCTAGTCCAGTATTATATATTCTGGCATGTAGTGGCTCTCTTTCAGAGCCTTTTCCACCTAGCTAGGCTTTTAACAGGAGGTCAAGGGCCACTTGCATGTAACCACAGCATCTACAGCTCCAAAAGCTGGTGATACAGCTACAGCAGACGTTGGGAAATTTTGCCTTATCAAAGTTGTCCACATATACACTTTCCCCAACATGAATTGTGCCTAGCTCAGCACCAGTGAACTGTTTATTGGAACTTCCAATCCCAGTGCCCACCTAATAAATGTGAAAAGAACAGTTAGGTGAGATAAGGTACCTGAAGTTGTGAAACTTGTATAGAATCTAAAAGCCATTGCACAAAATGTACTATACATAAATTTACGCAAGATTCGATTGAGGAAATAGTGGTTCAGGGTTCATTAATAAAATTAGAGGACATTTATATAATTTTTAGTTTTTTAAAAAATAGGGAAAGAAATGAAGATTCGTATTGCATACAAGCATATTATAAAACAGGAATTGAGAAGTAGTGATATTATTTGAATACGATTTCTGTTATTCCTAATCATTGGTCATGTTGGCTGTGGCTGAAGCGCAACGGAATATGGAGGGTGACAGTTTCCCCATCTCTGTTCTAAAGAAACATATAATTATGGGAATAGCCCTGCATAGTACACTATCCTATTGATTATAAGTTCCAAGTAATCACAGAGAAGCATTGGGAATCTGGAGTTGGTTTCAATCTACTCAGTCAGCAACCAGCAGTTTTTATGCTTTTCATGCATGAGTGCTTAGCACTGAAAATTGGAAGCTTCAGTATTAACACAGAACACAATTCATATATTTCGGCAAAAGCTAAAGTTTTGCTTAGTGTATTAAGCTGTCATAACTATGCTCTCTCCTCACTAACCACAAACTATAGCCAAGGTTTAGTTGTGGTTTAGCTTTCTGATCAGTTGTACCTGTGTAATACACAACTTGGTTGCATTCAAGTGTTACATTTCACACAGAACATTACATTTACATTTCAATATGTATGCCCTGAAAATATGTATAAAGAAGCCCTCCATTTGTAGTTTGCTGAAAATATTCGTTTTGTTACTGACCAACCTGTTTGTCACACCACACTACCTGTTCTGGTTTGTGTCTGGTGCAAAGATTAACAAAATACAGGGCAGCCTACTAAGCTTCCTCTCTTCATAAATGGTCAACATGGTGTTATGAGTTTGCAGGGGGCGGGGGAGTAGGCGGTATGCTGACACCCTTCTAACCCCTGGATCCAGCAAGTGTTAAAATATAGGCAAGGCTAGCTTCCTGATGAGGTTAGAAGGACAATGTCAGAGTTGAGGGCAGAGAGTTTGCAGTGAGGTGAGCTAGAAGCGAATGGAGTAGGATGGAGAAAGAGTCAGAATGATGTTTGATTTCTCTCTGAATTCTAAGCTGCAGCCATGGAAGAAGAAAAGCCCTCTTGAGGTGTTAATTTTGTGAATTCCTCCACTGTAGGCTCAGGATGTGTGTTTGTGTGTGTGTGTAAATAAATCATATATCAAAAAGACAGCAGTGTCTCTGCTTTGCTTCATTCCAAAGGAAACATGAACCCTGGGTAAGTGCTTGAGACCCATGAAATATTGCACCACTCAGAGATTGGGGTGGAGTGCAAAAATGTTATTGTTCTCTGGGTTTAAATAAAGTACTAAAACTGTAATGATATAATCAAAAACGACCTTACCATTAGGCAAGATGAAGTGGCTGCCTTAGGTAGCAAATTATGGGTGCTATTAAAGAGTGGTTTATTTGTATAATGTTGCTACTTGAACTTTCTGCCTCAGGTACCAATTGTCTGTGTTCAGTCTTGAAGATCCAACACTCCTATTTGTTTCTTTCAGTTAATCTTAGCGATGCCTTGATTTAATGTTGACTAGTTTGCCCTCAGACACATTTTCTTATGGAAATTGAAATAAAATACTGAGTAGAATTTATTTATCAAGAAATGAGTTACAGCTGAGAGGATTTTTATTTGTGTTACATTAGTCTTTTAAATCTGACCAAGATTTTAATCTTATTGTAATTGAGACCATTTTCTTTTAATCACACTTATTTAGGCATCTTTAAGATTATAGAAGCCAAAGGATGAGGGATTAATACTGTAGCATTTTTAGAAAGCAACAGGCTCGGCTAAAATATTTGTATATTTAAAAATCAGGCAAAAATTGTCATAGAAAGGTAAGTTAGTTGAGAAAACCTGGGTTATTTTATTTGATATTAGACAATTGTAATATTTTGCTTCTCACTGGCTTCCTGGATAGAAATCATTGGTCACTCCTTGAATGGGAAAAGTGGTCTGATAATGAATTCTGTGCCACTTAAAATCTGATTGGTTGAATGAGTGGTAGGCTGGCTGGAACATAAAAATGCCAGTTCTACCACTGTCCAAGAATGGGCCAGAAGAGGAAGAAGCTGAAGGAGAAGACTGAAGTGTGAAGGCTGGTGGTGAGGCAGGTTGAGGCTAAGGAAAATCTGGAAGTATAATCTGCCTCAAAAGGGCCAGATAACTGGTTTAAGCCAAAGGCTGGCAGAGCCTCCATCAAACTGTGGAGACTGTGAGCAGTGAGGGAGAGATCAGCAAGGAGCTTCTGGAGCTGAGCCCTCCCCCAGCCCTTTTTCTTCCTCCATACAGGAGAGGGGCCAGTCTGACTGGCACAGGTGGTGTCTCTGCTTGCCTCCCTCTCATCCCTCTCACATAAAGACAGTAGAATCTGATTTGTGTCTATTGGAACTTCCTAGCTCCCTGAGAATGCTCCAACTACTGCACAATTGCGCTCATTTCACACGCTAGCAAGGTTATGCCTAAAATCCTGCAAGGCAGGCTTAAGCAGTATGTGGACCGAGAACTCCCAGAAGTGCAAGCTGGATTTCTAAGGGGCAGAGGAACCAGAGACCAAATTGCAAACATGCGCTGGATTATGGAGAAAGCTAGAGTGTTCCAGAAAAACATCTACTTCTGCTTCATTGACTATGCAAAAGCATTTGACTGTGTCGACCACAGCAAACTATGGGAGTGCCTGATCACCTCATCTGTCTCCTGAGAAATCTCTATGTGGGACAAGAAGCTACAGTTAGAACTGGATATGGAACAACTGATTGGTTCAAAATTGGGAAAGGAGTACGACAAGGCTGTATATTGTCTCCCTGCTTATTTAACTTATATGCAGAATTCTTCATGCAAAAGGCTGGACTGGATGAATCCCAAGGCGGAATTAAGATTGCCGGAAGAAATATCAACAACCTCAGATATGCTGATGACACAACCTTGATGGCAGAAAGTGAGGAGGAATTAAAGAACCTTTTATTGAGCGTGAAAGAGGAGAGCGCAAAATATGGTCTGAAGCTCAACATCAAAAAACTAAGATCATGGCCACTGGTCCCATCACCTCCTGGCAAATAGAAGGGGAAGAAATGGAGGCAGTGATAGATTTTACTTTCTTGGGTTCCATGATCACTGCAGATGGTGACAGCAGTCACGAAATTAAAAGACGTCTGTTTCTTTGGAGAAAAGCAATGACAAACCTGGACAGCATCTTAAAAAGCAGAGACCACCTTGCCGACAAAGGTCCGTATAGTTAAAGCTATGGTTTTCCCAGTAGTGATGTATGGAAGTGAGAGCTGGACCATAAAGAAGGCTAATCGCCGAAGAATTTATGCTTTTGAATTATGGTGCTGGAGGAGACTCGAGAGTCCCATGGACTGCAAGAAGATCAAACCTATCCATTCTGAAGGAAATCAGTCCTGAGTTCTCACTGGAAGGACAGATCCTGGAGCTGAGGCTCCAATACTTTAGCCACCTCATGAGAAGAGGAGACTCCCTGGAAAAGACCCTGATGTTGGGAAAGATGGAGGGCACAAGGAGAAGGGGACAACAGAGGATGAGATGGTTGGACAGTATTCTTGAAGCTACCAACATGAGTCTGACCAAACTGCGGAAGGCAGTGGAAGACAGGAGTGCCTGGCGTGCTCTGGTCCATGAGGTCACGAAGAGTCGGACACGACTAAACGACTACAACAACAAAGCTCCCTGAGGATGTGGTGGCAAAAAGATCCTTTAATAAAGATGTGGTATTAAGCTGCAATCCTAACTCCACTTACCTGGGAGCAAATGCCATTGAATTCAATGGGACTTGCTTCTTGGTAGACCTGGTTATGTGAGGTTATGTGAGGTATTCTGTCTTACTCCTTGGCAGGAAATATGTTCTAGTGGAAGCACAGTTAAGTCCAAGGTATGCTAAAAAATTTTTTGTCCAAAATAGTCATTAAAATCTCCCTCCGTTTATTTCAACTGAACAGTGTTCTCTTCCTGACAAACGTCTGTGACAGCTCTGCCTTTTGTGGCTAAGATTTTCAAAATACGATTTTGTAAATGTATGTTCTACCATCCTTCATGCCAAAATATGAATAATATGTATTCTTTTTTATATAAATAACCAGAAACTTACAAAAATGGGAACATCTGAAAACCCACCTTAATTCACACAGAATGCAATACTGGTCTTATCTATTCTTTTATCCCATGATTACTTAATAACATTTGCTCAAGGGCTTATATATATTTATCGGGTCAATTTTTATACCCCATAATCAAATCAATATACCTATGCAGTGTATAAAATTTAAAACCAATACAGAATAAAATGAACAAATCCATACAGAAAACAGAATAAAATGCAGCATGCTCACATGAGTTCACAGAAATACAATACAGGCCACCTTCAAGAGGAGGCTTGCTATAACAACAAATTTTTAAGGTGATGCCTAAAACACATTACAGAATGTGTCAGTCTAATCTCAGTGGGCAAAGAGTTCCATGAGTTCAGTGCCACAACACTGAATGCACTATTTCTAGTTGATAATAACAAGGAATGGCAAATTGTGAGTCAGTTGCAGGTCATAAAGGTCAGGCAAGGGTATAAAAAAGTGAGGTGGTTATTTAAATATAAGTTGCTTTATACCGTAGTAGTAGTAACTTGGCCCAGCAGCAAATTGTCAACCAGACATTTCAAATGGTTGCAATAAAAAGTCATTGACCAACTATGGGTGAGGTTCATAAACAGAAGGCGCTTTTTCCCATTTTCTCTTACTACTGCAGCCCTACACCCCATGTCACTCTATTCCAGAGTGACCCCCAGTGTGAAAAAAGCATTTTTAGGAATGAAGAAGCTCCAGGAGAAATGGAAATAAATGGTCCCATTTTATGAAATGAAGTCTCACTGAGAATCAAAATTGCTCAGACTGATATGTGAAGAACTGAATTATGTGTGCTTAGGGCAATGCCATGGGCTAAATTATCTTTTGATCCATTTTATCTTGGAACACGGAACTGTATGTTCCCAAACAATGTCTCTTTTACTTACATGACTGTAAACCTTTGTCATTTGTCACATGTTTTAACAGCTCATTTTGCTTAAAGTTGCTGGAATAATTGGTTTATGGCAGTGTGTTAGCTGAGTAGTCTTGTGTCTAACACCTGAAAGTCTTAAAAGTGGATCTAATGCCAGGAATTTGAAAGGGATGTGTGGTGTAGTGGTTAATAGCGGTAGGCTCGTAATCCTCCACATGCAGCTGCTGGGTGACCTTGGGCTAGTCACACTTCTCTGAAGTCTCTCAGCCCTACTCACCTCACAGGGTGTCTGTTGTGGGGGAGGAAGGGAAAGGAGATTGTTAGCTGCTTTGAGACTCCTTCGGGTAGTGATAAAGCGGGATATCAAATCCAAACTCTTCTTCTTCTTTGTTTATGAATGATTAAAAATGCACCACATCAATGAGGATGTTCAAAGTTTACAAAAATGGAAGTTCACTATGTAACAATTCGATCATTTTACATCTTAGTCTTATAATGCACTTAAGACTTTATATTAAATTGTAAGTACACACATATTAATTTTCCCCATGTGATGCATTAATGAAAACAAGTGAAATCTAACTTATTGAAGTTCATAAGTAGTCCTTAGTCATGATAAGATTCTAAATTAAAGACAGTATTATAATTTACAGTAACTAAGCCTTCTCATGAAGTTTTCTAAATCCCAATATTGCTTTTGTTTGGGACAGGGAGGGGGGGGACAGGTGATTCCCCCCTTTTTAAAGTGGTATATTTTTAATATACTGTGCTAGAAATATTCAGAAATTGTGGAACACTTTTCTGTTTTATTAATATGGTTATATTTCTGCCTTTATTTAAAATTAGATTTTGAAGTTTAAAACAATATAGAATATGATATATATGCATATTTGTGGAAAAATTGCTTCTCAATGTGTGATGGATTTCTGATAGGCCAGGTTTAAACAAAATGTCAGGATTGTGTTTCCTCCCTAGTTCTCATAAAGTTTAAAATTCATTGAATGCACATTCTACATATTTATTTACATGCATCTACCAATCCAAGCCAAATATGTATTCATTAAGCATATTTGCTTTGTTGGTGAAGAAGTTGGGGAAAACCCCCAGCAAATACCTTTATATTGATTGTGGCTTTTATCATTTTATGGCTTTTATATAGTTTTAATATTGCTTTTTCATTTTTATGATTTATGATGTTTTTATATGGTTGATGAAGTTCCTTTTGCCACATAAACAAAACTGCTAGGTAAGAGCCATAAATAAAGATTGATCAAGCAAGGTACTACCACTAGTTTTGTTACATAAAAGCTATTTTGTAAAATACCCAAAATGTGTATGTAATTAATTTAACAGTTGGGGGTAAAACTGATATGTCACTTTGGTTTATGCCTGTAATAAAACAGTATGTGATGTAAAATTGACAATCTTCCTTTCTCTCTCCCCCTTCCCAACTTTCCAACCGTTTTTTAAAGCCCTTCATTCCTTTGAAGGAATTGGAACAGTTTAACTACGATATACAAAAATTGCTTGAACCACTGGAGGCTGAAATTCAGCAGGGGGTGAATCTGAAAGAGGAAGACTTCAATAAAGATATGGTAAATTGGTTGTGATGGGAGTATGAATAAAATGGAAATGGAATAAGTGCTGGAGTAAAAATTAGAAACCTCTACGTTTGCATATGACTCTTTAGACAGGTTAAACACACAATCATTCTGTTTAGCTGCTATAAAATTATACTGCAGCGTTTACTGTTTGTAGCATTGTCATCAAAATGTTCTGGTAATATATACAATGTTAACTTTCATAGAATAATACTTGCTTATTCCTTCAGAATAATTACAGTCATACCTCCGTCTACGACCACAATTGGTTCCGGGCAGCCGTTTGCTCCCCGAATTTGTTGCTCCCTGAGGCACCCTTCTGCGTGTGTGTGAAGCGCCGATAGAGCTTCTGCGTATGCGTGAGCTGTGCAGATCGCTTATGCGCATCCGAGCGCCGCGGAACTTGGATGTAAACACTTCCGGGTCTGCGGTGGTCAGAAACTAAAGCGGTCACAAACAGAGGCGGTCGCAAACCGAGGTTTGACTGTATCTGAAATAGAAGTGTATGTCTAGCACCAAGTTATAGATATGCTGGATCAATCTACAAATCTTTCATTTAACCTGATGCTGACTAAAGCAGAGGCAGGAAAAGTCAAGCTGTGGATGATGTCAACTATTCATTTTGTGTGTGGAGGTCCCCAAAACGACCCCTCAAATAACTCACACAATAGACAGAATTTTTGTTTAATGGTTTTTGGCATGAATTTGGACACAACTTTTATTGAAATAAAAATATCAAACAAGTGAGTGGTTGCGTAGGCATTGGTTCTCCAACTGTCACCTAAGGACAGAAACTCCCCTTGTCAACAAGGGGAAACTCTACAGGGAGAGACAGGGAGTTGGGTCCAATAGGCTCTCCCCTCTCCCCTCAGGCTCCCAGGGGCTCATGCGTGTTGCTGGTCCACTACCGGGGTTATGGACACGGCATAGAGCCCCTGTATTTCTGACTGGGCATTAACACAAGGGGCCAACACAGTCAACAGACCCCATATACAACCAATAACCAATGCCTAACCGCCAACCTTACAAGTTGTGACTATTTGCTAGGCAAAAACCAGATGGCACCAGCCAATCAGCCAAATAGAAAAATTCCTACCAGGCCCCTGAATACAAGCGACCCCATGAGAGGCACAGCAATGTCAACACAGAGGCCTAAAAACAGTGGAGGAAGGGTGGGGATCCAAAAACGCAGCCAAAGAGAAAGAGAAACCTCTCTCTTTGGCTTTTATACCAAGGGGGCTGACCCATCAAATTGCAACATCCAAATTTGTCCAGCCACAGCCGAGGACCTGTTCCACAGTGACCACTCATGCCCCCACCTTTGGAACTCAGGAGTGGTTTGTTAAGCCCCCACCGCAAATCGTGCTCACCATGATGGTGAACCCACATTATACTTTTCATATCCCTTTGTTTCTGATTTCAGTTATTTGAAATCCTTCTATAAAGGTGTTGAATATTGATGGAAAGGTGCAATATTTGTACTCATGACAAATTCTTAAATGATTAGGCACCTGTTGTTAATTTGTGGAAAGGGGAGTGAAATTGGTGTGGCTTTAGATAGCATAATTTTATAACTGCACAAATATTTGGTATCTTCAAATCATCACAACTTTGACATCATTCAATCTTCAACATCAAAATTAGTGAAAGCTCTGCAGCTAAGAAACAAAATTATATGTGCCTAGATAATGCAGTTTGCCAAATTTTCCCCAGGAAGCCTGTAATTCCAGGATTCACCAAAATACTGGAAATGTCTATTGCAAACATGAGGCGAACTCTTGTCTGTATTGTCAAATCTCTTACATTTGCTTTTTTTCTATGTATGTTATTGATTAATTTGTTAGTATTGTTAGATGTTACTAAAGTTATTAGTAAAGTTGAAATTTTCTGAAAAGCACAATGTCAAATTTATCTTCATGGATTTTTTGGGTGCAACACTCCATCTAAGAATTGGTTCAAGACTTGCACAGTCTCTCACCTGATACTAGTGAATCCTCAATATAAATCATTTCAAATATGTGGCTTATGTCACTGCTGCTTCCCATTGACACTTCTACTGTAGCTCTGAAGGATGAACATCCATATACAAGCTTTCAGTTCTTATTTCATAAGTAGAGGCTCGTGATATGAATATGGATAAAACTTGCATGAAACAATATATATCTATAGATGCAAATTTTGGCTGACTTTCAGCAGGAAGGCTACCCTGCAAGGAAAGTTAAATTAAGCTTTAAAGCAAAGGACAACAGATTTGGGACCAGATGGAAAAGGCCCAAGGATATTTCTCTTTTGTTTACTCTTCCCTCTTCCTTGACCCCCTGCCTCTGACATCTACCCTCTGCTGACTTTTTTGAGTTTAAGGCAGGCATCCCCAAACTTCGGCCCTCCAGATGTTTTGGACTACAATTCCCATCTTCCCCGACCACTGGTCCTGTTAGCTAGGGATCATGGGAGTTGTAGGCCAAAACATCTGGAGGGCCGCAGTTTGGGGATGCCTGGTTTAAGGACTTCTGCTTGCAGGGCCATTTCTTTTTCTTGTTAATGTATGAAACACCATGTATATTCATGGTGTATAAATGATGATGATGATGATGATGATGATAATTAGTAATAGCACAATATATTTTTTCAAGATTTTCAAGATTCAACAGGCTAAGCAGTCTTGCTTTATGTATATATACTGTATATTTGTAGAGAATGTGGTTTACATTAATTCTTTTTCTTTTCATTAAAAAAAAATCAGAGTGAAGATAATGAGGGTACTGTAAAAGAACTGCTTCAACGAGGAAATGTGCTTCACCAGACAATCACAGATGAAAGAAAAAGAGAGGAAATAAAAAGTAAACAGCACCTGTTGCAGACTAAGCATAATGCTCTCAAGGTAGAGAACATAACTAATAAATGCACAAATTCTCTGATCTTTTTAAAACATGTCAGTATTGTACAGGGATGGAGAGTTCAGCAGTCTCTACAGCTGAGGTTCTTTAGCATCTACCATAGCATCTTGCCCCCTCCACATAGATAGGGTCTTCCACAATGGTTTTCTAGTTGTTGTTTAAGAAAAAGAAGAACTGCTGCTGTCCATTCAGTGATATAGTTCATGTTCACATTTAATTAGCAGGTTCTATAAACACCCTGGGAGAGGAAGTGTTGTTTTTTCTTTTTGGCAAACAGAATCACACTGTGCACAACTGTGCGTGCTGTATAGATGCTATATAGATATATGACCTTGCTGCAGCATTCATAACAAGTAGTAGCCCTGCTACTTCTCTCATATTGAGGTACATACAGATGTTTCAATATTTAAAGAAAAGCCATAGAAGTCCTTGGTTATAATCAATCACATCATTATAGTCAAACCCCATTACAGCTTGGCAAGCGACTTTCGAAGCCAGTGACGGCCATTTTTGGTGCCCATAGAAGGGCAAAGCGACACCGGAAGTTACGTCGACGCAACTTCCGGTGTCACACGGCTGCCGGTCCCGGATTCTGCAGTCCGGGACTTGGAAGGTAAGACTCCAGGCATCCCCAAACTTTGGCCCTCCAGATGTTCTGGACTACAATTCCCATCACCCTGACCACTGGTCCTGTTAGCTAGGGATCATGGGAGTTGTGGGCCAAAACATCTGGAGGGCCGCAGTTTGGGGATGCCTGGAGTCTTACCTTCCAAGTAAGCCTGCCCTACTCCATCATCTGCTACTGATCACAAACGCAAGCCAGGATCAAAGCATAAGGACCAAGACAGTGACACCCGTTTTCCAAACTAATTTATCGATTTCATTGATTCAAGAGCTCTGTCACAAAACCCCACTCATACATGCTCTGCAAAGTTATAGTTACCAAAGGTAGTTTCTTTGTCTAACGAGATGGCCAGCCAGGTAGCACTGAGGTATGGATACAGCAGGCTGATGGCAGACTGCTCTTTGCGTGCTGCAGAGGTTTTCATCCCAAATTGTCTCTTGGATAAAACATGAAATAATATTATGGGTTGCCTGAACGGCTTGGGCAGGGGGAGAAGCTGACGGAACCTGCATGGCTGCGGAAGGTAGAATCACAATTAAACCATAGTTTAAGACAAACTGTGGCTTATTGCAACATGCAAACTAGGCCATAGTATGAGCTTGTTTTGCAGTTCTGATAATGTCTGCATTGTGAACAGGATCTGAGGTCTCAAAGAAGGAAAAAAGCTTTGGAGATTTCTCCTCAATGGTATCAGTATAAGAGGCAGGCTGATGATCTAATGAGCTGGCTGGATGACATTGAGAAAAAAATAGCAAGCTTACCAGACCCCCAAGATGAACAGAAGCTAAAGGTAATGCCATTTTAGAAGCAGTGTTACATATTATTTTATAATTGTAATTATTATATATATGTTCATATATGTGTCATTCTGTATGTAAATGTAATAAGATGTAGAGTTATAGTAGTTAAGTACTTAATATTATTATTTAAATGATTTAAGTAATGCTTGTTGAATTGCATATTCCTATCCTTGCAAATGTTACATTAAATAGATTTTAGAAAATTATAGGAAATAATACTTTACTTGTGTATACCAAGTGTACTCTGTTTAGAAACTTCCATTGCTTTATAGGGGAAAAAAATTAATTGATTCTGTATCTTTATTCCAGATGAGCAAATGACTTTTCGGTATATGGATGAACTCTTTTTTTCATGTTAGCACATTCATTTTCATCAGAACATAAACATACTTCATTGTCAAAATTCTAAAGATTTACTTATTTGTTGTCAAAGAATTGCCTCGTTTATTTTGCACCGTCTTCTTTTGCTTCATTCTACGTTGAGTTCTTTTCAGTATTAGAAAAACAATTAAAAACTCTAACCATGCAACTGACAATCACTATGGGTATTTAATATGTGGTTTCTGTACATTACAGCTATCTTTCCAATTACCTGTCAGACTGTGCTAGGGAGTATTAGACAGTTAATATATGGGCCCACATTACTATCCAGAATACACATGTCACTTAAATATCTAAAATCAATGACCCAATACTCACCTTTTGTTTTGTTTTTCCTGTCTAAATGTAAACAAAAATAAATAAAAATAAGTGTACTTTTTTTGTTTGTACCAATAAAGTTGGGAAAGATTCTACCGAAGTATTTTGCTAATTCTTAGGAGTTTATTATCTAGTTAGCTAATTGTCCTGGGCCCTGTATTGATTTTGCTCAATAGGAAATTGATCGAGAATTGGAGAAGAAGAAGGAAGAGCTGAATGCGGTACAGAGACAAGCTGATCGCTTGTCTAAGGATGGGGCTGCAAAAGCAGTGGAACCAACCCTGATACAGCTCAGCAAGCGCTGGCGAGATATTGAGAGCAAATTTGCTCAATTTCGAAGACTCAACTATGCACAAATTGTGAGTTGTTCCTGGCAAACATGTATGTTTGCAAATACTGCTACTAACAGAACCCTACTAACAATGAGAGTACCCACTGCTATGCCACTTGCCTAAAACAAAGTCTCTGGTCAGCAAATGTGGGCCCCTTTATTTTACCATACAATACAAGCCTCGTGGTACATGATTTGCCTGGATAATGCCCTAAAATTGAAAAAGCAAACAAACAAGCAAGTATAAACAGCAGAGATTCATTAGTATTCAACAAAAGTACATCTTAATTTTTGTTGCCTCATATTTTCCATAACATTACTAGTTTAAACCTGTCAGCGTGCCATACATTTATTTTGTTCAATAAACATGCGTGACTCAGAAATACGTATTTTCAACCTACCATCCCATGCAAAAACTAATTAGCTTTTATTTCCTCATGATGTACAATCTACACACCTAGGAACAGATTGGAGAATTTTTATTTCTACTTCTTATACATAACATAGTCTCTTTTCAGCTTAATAGGACAATTCATAATTTTTCTCAGTTTTTCACTAAACAATTCAAATGTTCTTTTTAATAACTTCTGGAGTAGGGAGAGTGCTTCCTGCTATTGGGAAATATGTCTTATCTGAAATTGTACTTTCAAATAAAGGATGCAATCAGGTTTGCTGGGTTAAGATTTTAGGTATTGAAAAACTATAGTTCTGGTTTGTATATATGTATTACAAGAATAGCATTTCCTAATTAAAAAAGAAAACCTGATGAGAGCAACGTTATGTTCAGTGCATGAGAATTGTATTACATGCACCAATTCACTTAATCTCTGGCTCAATGTTTCATTTGTAAAACTAGTGAACAGACATTGCCTACCTCACAGGGATGTTGTGAGGACGTATTAATGTATATATGGCACTATGGAAGTTTCTCATGCTTTTGTGAAATCAGAAGCTAACTTTGGTTACAGAAAATATTTTTATAAAGTTTACACAAGTGATCTCATAAATGCAATCATATATTGAATATAGATGCCTTTCATTATCGTGGAAATTGCCCCCACTTGCTTAGCAGAGGGTGCTTTTTTACAGTGTATTTAGTGCACAATAAAATTATAGCTGCAGTAAAATTTGGGGGCTTCTTAAAAAAAAAATACAGTTGCTATTAATCTGCTTGGTTATCCCAGTTACATCAGTTCAATGTTTGCTGTACAGGATTTTGGAAAGAGGCTACACCCTCAATTTTCTGCCCTTAGGTTTGTAGAGTATATTCCTCAGGTTTTCCATTTCTTGGTGAAACAGAAGCAAACAAATCTTCAGTGAAGTAGTTTCTTACTGTTTAGAGATGTATGTATAATGTAGTCAACCATGTATAGAAAGGAATGTGCAGAAAAACCGAAAAGAAATTCACATTCCATTATTTGGTATTCTGCTTAGGAGAATTGTTCTTAGAACAAAATGCAGAAATCAAGTAATTCTACAATTGGGGAAACAATTTTGCTGCAGTCCAGATAAACCAGTGTGTAGAGGAGAAAGATTTTGTATTGTGCCTAAAGATTCTTGCATTAGGAAGATACCTTTGGATCCAATCCTTTCCCTATGCAAATTAATACAGACTGCCCTAGCTATGCTTGGTGGTGAGATCAAAGTTCCATCTAGCTCAGTAATCCATTTCTGAAAACTTGCCAGTCTGCTGTTCTAGGGAAGTTGTGTTTTTAAGGGCAATATGGTGATAGCATTGCCTGTTTGTCCATAGCCTCTGGTATTTAGAAATACACTGCATTACTTTGCAGCATAAATAAAGCTCTTGTTTGCAGCCATGGTGTTTGGCTTGTCCTCACACACTTTAAAAGATCAAGGGCTCAACCTCAGCACATTCTATTTCACATAATCCATCATTTTGCTGCTCAATCAAGGAGAGTCCAAAAACAAACAACCTCATAAACTGTATTTTGTATTAGGATGTGCTTTTAAAAGAGCATACCAACATTCAAATGAATCCCAAACTGGCTCACAAACAGTAAATAACAATAATATGATAGAATAGATAATACGATACAATATGATAGAATAACATAATAGAATGTCACAAAAACAGCATAACATATAGAGCAATTAACAAATCATCCGTAAAACAATTACAATCTATAAAAATAAGCTAAACATCACAATTAAAGCAAAAGTCATATATGATTAACAAATCAATACAGCATTTATAATTTATATAAAGTAAACAAAGCACTGTTAGTTTCTAACCCACACAACACACCAAACTGCCACAACTCATGATCTCTCTCCATTCAGCTCATTTAAATACACATACACATAGTGCTCCTCAAGATTCCTGAGGCTGGAGGTGGGCAGAACAGGTGGAACCAATCACCCCATAATGACAAACAGAGCCTCTCTTCCCACAGTTCTTCCCTGTGGAAACCGCTCTCTTATGAAGGCTCCTAGGGCTGGAGGGTGGTACAAGGCAAGAGTCCATTACTTATATTTAGTCATCTAAACATGTTCTAAGGTATTATAAAAATGTGAATGTTGAAAAATACTGCACATTAAGGTAAGTCTACAGACTTTGTCATGTTCAACTGCAAGTTGTTCATAGGTGAATTAGTTTTAAGTCTGCCCTGGTTTTATCATTCCTTTAAAAATAAAAGCTAATACAGTACTTTTATAAGAGCACCTCCTGGGAATTGTTCTGCAAACGTATCACCATAGTACTTTTGCTTATCTGTTAGAAACCAGAAAGGATAATTTAACCAACCTATCCACTTTCAGCACAAGTTCACTATTATTGCTGGTGAAAGTATGTCAAGGACACATATTAAGCATTTTTTAATAGGAAAAAAAAAGAAATATGTGCACAGTATTTACATAGGTATATAGCAAGCAACCAGATCTTCACACTCGGTGTCTGTAGACACAGGTGTGCAGAAAATATAAGGAAAATGAGCAGTAATCAAGTAATCAAGTCACATCTGTTGGAAACAGTGCAATACAATTTATCTCTCCTCTTTCAAATTTGATGTGTTATTAAGCTACAAGAAAGAATTGGATGAATTTTGTTCCCTCCCAGCCATTCCATTTAGATCTGAATACTTTGCATCACTCTGCCAAAGTGAGGGTTTTAATTGTTTGGTGGTAGGTCTACAGTGTGTTCATACTTGCAAAGTGGTGTTATATGGCAGTGAGGGTTATGATAACACACTGAATTTAAATGTGTAGCTTTTCTACATCTGACTGAATATCTAAGCTGTTAAGGCTATGTAACCCCCCCCCCCCCCCAATGCAATATTGTCTATTAATTCAGCACAAGATCACAGCAGTTATTTTCCTGCTCCAATGTTTTAATTTTTTATAATTGAGTATGTTATTTGGGCAAAGTGCCATGCAATTTTCACATTTCTTCCCAACATAATACAGCTTTCAGAATTGCTTTTAGCAACTGAATACAGTGCAGTTGGCTTAACAAAGATGCACTGGTGAATAGAAAGGATGAACAATTAACAGAAAGGGCTTCCCAGGGAGCTTAAAAAAAGGATTGTCACTTATTGTTTAGGTGTCTATTAAAGTTAGTGACTCTTTCAAAGTTAACAAGAGACTCACATGCCATGCATAAATTGAATAACAAGACAAAGGCCTGGAAACGATGCCTTGTGAGGAACGGCTTAGGGAGCTGGGTATGTTTAGCCTGGAGAAGAGAAGGTTAAGGGGTGATATGATAGCCATGTTAAAATATATAAAAGGATGTCATATAGAGGAGGGAGAAAGGTTGTTTTCTGCTGCTCCAGAGAAGCGGACACGGAGCAATGGATTCAAACTTCAAGAAAGAAGATTCCACCTAAACATTAGGAAGAACCTCCTGACAGTAAGAGCTGTTCGGCAGTGGAATTTGCTACCAAGGAGTGTGGTGGAGTCTCCTTCTTTGGAGGTCTTTAAGCAGAGGCTTGACAGCCATATGTCAAGAATGCTTTGATGGTGTTTCCTGCTTGGCAGGGGGTTGGACTGGATGGCCCTTGTGGTCTCTTCCAACTCTATGATTCTATGAAATAAGGTTCCTGTAATTTTTTAGCAGCAATGAGCCCCTCTAGCCTTCCTACCTTGTTATATTATCTCCTTGAGTGCAGTATTACAGCTGTAGTGGTGAGCACTAAACCATATTTATAGAAGGTTGTTTGGTTTCTTCATCGTCTTTTTCACTGATAGTAACTGAGTTACACAATATCTTGCCCCCACTCTTCTGTTGGTGAAAGTGTGGTTTCATTGCATTTCATAAAGGGCTTTTAATGTAATACAGTGAAAGCACTTTTGTTTCTGTTGGGTGCCAATTAGCTACCAGGCTATATGCAAGGTTCTGGTTCTGGTGTATAAAGTCATATACATCTTGGGATGAAGATATCTCAAAGATCGCCCCACCCCTTATTTATATCCATTCAATCACAGTGCTCTGAGGTGAGAGCTTCTGACAGATACCATATTCATAGCTGTCAACTTACAGATTGGAAAATAAGGGATCAGCAGCCTCACCCAGTGCAGAAGCGACTTCCAGTGCCGGCTCTGCCCATGTCTGGGGCACCGGAAATTGCTTCTGCGCATGTCCAGACATGCGCAAAATCTACTTCCAGTGCCGGGCTGCCTGTGTCCGCTTGTCTGGGCACTGGACATGAGCAGGCGATTTCTGGCAGCACTCAGCAAGTGAGCGAGCAGCCAGCCACCGAGCGAGGCGTTTTACCGGGCGGCGGCTGGCTGCTCGCTCGGGGGGGGGGGGGAGAACCGAGTGGAGCTTCCCTGGCCAGCAGGGAGGGAGAGGAGCTGCTTTGAAATCTGGGAAATTTACTGGATATCTACAATCCGGGATAGTAGCGGGAAACGGATTGAAATAAGGGGGTTTCCCACGAAAAACGGGAGGGTTGACAGCTATGACCATCTTATTAGGAGGTCCATTCTCCAGCTCAGCTGGCTAGAGTGTGGTGCTGATAACACCAAGGTTGCAGGTTCAATCCCCATATGGGACAGCTGCACAGTCCTGGACTAGATGATTCTCATCCTTTCAGATCTACAATTCTATGATTCTGCACATTATAGGAATCAGGCCTTTAGTGTTGTGGCACCAGCCCTTTGGAACGCCTTCCCCTTAAATATCAGACAGGAGCCATCTCAATTGCCTTTTTGTGCCTTCAGGAGATATTATTCTTTCAACAAGCCTTTTACGTTGAGATCATTCCCTGTCTGCATCTGTATTGGAATTGCTTTTAAGATGTTTTCATTGTTTTATCGCTTGTTGCTTGTCACCCTAGGCTTCTTTTGGAGGAAAGCCAGGATATAGATTTAATAAATAAATAAAGGTTCTTTTGTACACATGCTGGGCACTGTAGATGGGCAATTCAGCCTATTTCAAGTCCACGGCATTTTCACCTCTTTTCTCACTTAAAACTCTATCACATCCCATCCATATTAATCTGTTAAAAATAAACAATCCATACAAACTATCACATTCAGATATTCATTTAAAAGAATGTTTTCCCCTCAAACTGCACATTTCTCATTGTACTTTCGATGCAATTTTTAAACCAAGAATTGCACTGGAATATTTGGGAAATATGGTGGATGAGCAAATATGATGTGTGAAATATGGGGGATAAGTGAATTTCAATCTGAACATTAGTTCTGGAGGTACAGATCAGATCAATTCACAGTGTAACTCTCTGAGATCAAATTCTTCAAGCATTCTTACTGGAAATGGCTTCCTTTTATCAGAAAGAGTAATAGGATTTGAAGGGCATTCCACATAAGATCCATCACACAGTAATTTATAATTAGCTGAAACCATTTAAAGCAATTTCAGTGTTATATGTTAAGAATGACTACTCTGAATATTTGCTATGCTGCTGCTTCTACTAATACTAAATTAAAATAATAAAGCTAAGCATTAGAAATGCGTATTTTCATTTGTTTCTTAAAGTAAAAAATAATAATACAATGATAGAATACCTTTAACAGCTGCATATGCATTTGCGAATGCTAGCAATAATTGTTACTTGTTTCTAAGAGAAATAGTTTAAGTCTGAGTGAAAATAATTTTATTGCATACGACCTAAATATGGTTCAGATATATGCTTCATGGAAAGCTATATACACTTACCTATCAAACCTACCTCATACAGGATATTAAAATATGGCATGACTATCAGGATCTGCTGGGTGGTGGGCTAGAACTGCAGTCCAAATGGACATGGAATACACCCTTCAGCTACTGAAGGTCACAAGCAGGCTGTCTGGAGTAAACTTGTAATTTATATATCAACTTAGGTAGCAGTTGGGACATGTCAGGGAGTGAGGTAATATCATGGTTTTTGTTTTTGTTTTACTCTTAATTGCAAATATTGTGCTAGGAAGCACAAGAAAATAAAATGAAAATTCACTTTTATCATAGAATATTTCATGGAAAGCTTGACGTTTACATCTTCCTACCCTATATATATCGGGTGGAACAGACCAATATTTAAATACCATTAAATACATGTTTTCTCCATCTCCAAATATTCTTTACTTAAAAAAAAAACCACACACCAAGATTTAGATGGGGGGAGGGAATAAACTCTGAAAAATCTCCTCTGCAAAATTGATGTTTAAACAAATGCTTATGTTTCATTAAAAGTAAATGGAGATAAGCAAAATAACATGTTGCTGCAAAAAGGCAGATAAAAAAAGGAATATATGAGAGAGAGAGAGAGTTGACTATGGGGGAAGGGCAGAGTTCTTACTGTGGAACACTAATAGTCTTTATGAATCCTTGACATGCCCCTTTCCAAGATGATGCAGATACATTTCAATGTTCTGATGCTAAAAACTGCATTACAGGTTATCAGACAAAACTGCTTTGCAAATATTGGCTACAGCCTGTGGTTAGTGTGGAGCCAGCTTAAACACAAGTCCTTATTTGGGCAACATGATGTGGTCTAGCAAGAAAAAGAATGAAGGAGCAAAACAGTTACAATCTCCTCTACAGGAGGTTGAATTCCCACGCAGTCGTGGTAAGCCATAGTTTGGCTTATAAGGTCATGCAAACCAGGTCACTGTGTTGTATTTATTTCATAATTGTATAATGTTGTGTGTTACTGTTTGAAAGCAGCATCTTACTAATTTACATGTAATGGCTGGAAAGTCCTCCTCTTGTACAGCCTGATACAGTGTGAGTGCTGAGGAAATGAAATGAATGCAAGGATAAAACTGGTTTTCTAAATAAAATATGTTTTTCTTTGTAATTGGAAATCAACTAATGTATCATATACTGGGCAACTTCTAAATTTATGTTCATATAGTTACAAAGCCCTCATTTGAGTGGGGGGGATTCATTTTTGAAGGCCAATCCAGAAAGACCTATATATACCTCAAATCACCTTTATGTTTTTCATAAAATTAATGCAAAATTTATATACATTCAATATGGAGCAAACCTTAGCTGTTCTGGAGACTTAGAATTTGTCTTCATTCAAGTGGGACAATCTCATAGTTCACTCTGGCATAGCAAGCAGTGCATGAAAAAGGCATTTATATCAAGCCTAAATAAATAGTGTAAATTCCCTGGAGAAGAATTTCTCTTTTGGTGTTAAGAAATCCAATATTTATTTAGTTTTTCATGCTGTTCCATACTACCTGGAATTAACACTTAATGTTTAAGAATTTCAGGTATTATAGTTCTGGATGTATAGTTGACATATTTTGGAGCCTTAAGGAAATATTCCAAAATTTGTGAAACACTTCCTCATATGTTGTCCAGCTCTCTTGCACTTTTGAGACCAACTCTTATTTTGCTTCTCACTATACTGAGATGAAAGTAAACTATTACTTCTCCACAACCATCTTTGCATTTTCAGAATGAAGTTTGATCTTCCTTAATCTTTCCATAGGCCTCTCAATACTACTTTGAGAGAATAAATCAGTTTAAAAAGGCAAACTGGATATCAGCATCTGTGAAACAAGTATAAAAATTCTGCAGCTCGGGGCATCCCAGAAGTGAACAGGATTGTATCAATTGCTGCCATTCTGCTTGTACAACAGAATTCCACTTGTACAGTGGTACCTCAGGTTACAGACGCTTCAGGTTCAGACTCCATTAACCTAGAAATAGTACCTCGGGTTAATAACTTTGCTTCAGGATGAGAACAGAAATCGTGCGGCGGCAGCAGTGGGAGGCCCCATTAGCTAAGTGGTACCTCAGGTTAAGAACAGTTTCAGGTTAAGAATGGACCTCCAGAACGAATTATGTTCTTAACCTGAGGTGTTGTTGTTGTTTAGTCATTTAGTCATGTCTGACTCTTTGTGACCCCATGGACCAGAGCACGCCATGCACTCCTGTCTTCCACTGCCTCCCGCAGTTTGGTCAAACTCACGTTGGTAGCTTCGAGAACACTGTCCAACCATCTTGTCCTCTGTGACGTCCCCTTCTCCTGGTGCCCTCAAATCTTTCCCAACATCCCAACGGTCTTTTCCAGGGAGTCTTCTCATGATGTGGCCAAAATATTGGAGCCTCAGCTTCATGATCTGTCCTTCCAGTGGTACCACTGTACAATGGAAACACCTGCCCCTATTCCCTCCAGCCTCCTGCACACCTTGAAAATCTGCTCCAGAACATTGGAGGATGCCTGAAAAGAGGAGAGGAGAGGAGAGGAAAGTTCTGTTGTGTGAGTGGAATGCTGCTCATACAGCATTGGATACAATCACATATACATTAAGATACTATGCTATAGCGTTCTGCATTTTCTCAGAGCCAGTTCCTTTGTTACACATATATGGAAAAGAGAAGCACCTCTGCAGGTAGCTGGGCATGTGGATACCCCCTCTCATGAGACCTGTGAGCTTTGATGCTTACCTAGTGCTCATAGATCTCACAGGTAAGACTGTTCAGTCATACTTCATATACAATCATGCCTCTGGATACGAATGATGCGGGTTGCGTACAACACAGGTTACGAACATGCCAAACCCGGAAGTAACAGAATGGGTTACTTCCGGGTTCAGCGGTTCGCACATGCGCAGAAGCATCAAATGACGTCATGACCAGAAGTTCCAAATCACGACCAGCACGTGCGCAGAAGTGCAGGCACGGGTTGCGTACTGCTCATGTTGCGAATGGGGCTCCGGAACGGATCCCATTCGCAACCAGAGGTACTACTGTAATACAGTCTAAAAGTGGGGAGTAACCCAAGTAATTTGTGCTTCTTCTTTCCTCACTTATATGCCATTTTTGAGCTGGCGCTATGTAGTTTTTGGTACAGGGAAAACGAGATATAGAAAGAACTGTGTCTCACAAGATATGTTGATGTAAGCATGCAGTTAGTAATGTACAACACAGCAGTGGTTAAAAAACCAAGTGCTATTAGTGTTAAATGAGGGCAATAAAAAGATTGTACATAATCTGAATGATATTATCTCTCCTAATCTATGATGAGAGAATATAGTATGCTTTATACAATTTTTAAACAATAAATATTAACTGATATTTTCACTTGTAGTTTCAGATGTACCAATAGATTTATCAACATTCTGGAAATATTTCTATCTGGATGTAAAAAGCAAAAGTAGCTGTGTTGGTGCACAAGAAAAATTTGCACAATCCATACTTGGGCGATACCCTTATTAGGACTAACCAAAATGTCCCTAAATCAGGGCAAGCTTGACATTTTTGGTTGATTCTAATAAAGGTATTGCCCAACCATGAATTTTGGGCTATATTGATATGTACTTAATATTCCTGAGATATATCTCAGCACTGTGCAAAGCCTGCTATTTAGGACCTTTCACATTTACTGAGTTTTATAATAAATTCAGAAGAGAGTTTAGTTGATCAGAAAGATGTAATTAAACTTGCACAATGCACCCCTATATAACTTTTATACTGAAAATATTATTCCAATATTTTAGCATCTTGACGCAGACTGTGATTTGCAAAGCTTAAAATACTTGGGAATCTGCCTTGCATAGCACATTCATCCAATTTAAGATGACATGATTTAAGCAACTTCTGGAATGAGCATATGCTTATTTGGCTATCTGAAACTTCTTGCTTCCTTAGAAAGAGTTATGTGGGGTCCACCTTGGGATTTTGTTGAATACTTGCCCTAAGGTTGTTGTACTTATTTCAACAACTTAAAGTCAAGCTTGTTCTCTTAGACAATAGTTTAGCTATTGGGTAGTGGAATGGTGCCAATTTTTGCGTCACCACCCTTTTTAACATGCATTATTTTCCCATTGCATCCCTACAATGCCAGCTCAAGACATTTTGCTGCCTGGCTCAATTCAAATGTGGTCTTGGCTAAATCCAGTACCTTACTTCACAATTCAGACAATAATTTCTGCCTCTAACTCCTGCACTCATTGCACAGCCTAAATTTGATTTTATTGGCAGAACCAGCACCCCTACCCAGTTTCAGTGTTACCAAGGATTCTTGAATAATAATAAATTGTTTATGCTCCTAAAATCACTTTGAAGTTTCTGATTTACATTCAGGAGATGAAGGACTTCAGAGGAGTGTACACGGAGTGGTGTTCCCTGTGTTGTGGTGGGATGTGTGAGTCATGTATATGAGCTGAAAATTGGAAGTGGAGTAGGGCATCCTTAAACATCTGCTAGCCCAATGTTTCCAAAGTCAGTAGGGACACAAGTATCAATCCTAGCTAGGATTCACTACAAGAAACTCTGAATCTAACGTTCATGGGGAATGGACTGTTACAGCATTATAACAATAGGAAAACTGCCATCTAATGCATGATAAGAGATCCAATCCAATTTCTACATCCTGGCACTAGTTACTAAAACAGATTATGTTGCCTAACAAATGGCAGCAGACCTGATTGGAACTATGCACTTGCGTGATTTCCCCATCACTTAGTAATTTCTCCCTACTTTCCTGGTTTATATTGTCATCTACTTTATGCACCTAAAGGACCAAACAGAAACGGTATAAGATTATACGAAATAATGGCACAAGCTCATGGCTTAGCTGACCTTACCCTTGCCAACTGTTGTAGTTTTTTGTGTGTCTCCCACCTTATTATTTCCCTTTCCCAATTTTGCACTTTGACATGATGTTTGTAGCTGGCATTGTATTGTTATCAAAATCTTAAGAAAAAATATTGAAACATCAACAATGGGGTAAAGAGAGATGTGTGAACCAGTCTTTAATGTGTGGTCAGTGTGTAAAATTCAGTCCGTAGTTAAAATTTAGCAAAAATTCAAAATAATCTTAATCGTTAACACAAATTAATTTATGAATTCCATCTGAAAATCTTGAACTATAAACTCAGATAACTCAGATTTTGGAACTGGAGCTAATCATTGTGCTGAAAAACTTGGCACATCTACGTAGCACTTTCAGGAGAGCTTTCCAGGATAGGATTTCCCATCTAGCTTGTACGTTCTTTCTTTATAGATTTAAATGACTATGCTGCTAGAAAAAGTCTGCAGAAACCCCATACGCACCTACTCCTTTCACCTTTCACAGTCTCAGAACCATAGTCATTAATGTCCTGAATGTCTCATAGTTAGCCATTACAAATCAAGGACCAGATTTACATTTTTGCAGAAGTAAGATAAAAATGCCCTACTATATGAAGCATTAAATATCACAATCAAATGAATTAGCCAGCATATGTTTATTATGGTTGTACAATTTGAGATGAGCACCCCAGAGTCATTCGCGACTGGACTTAATTGTCAGGGGTCACTTTACCTTTACCTTTTACTACAAAATGATATACTGTAAATAAATAAATAAAAATCTTGTTTATATATTACTATTTTTAAGTGCAGTGACCATTTTTTGAAACTAAAGGAAAAATTCTGTTGTATATCTATACCAGCAAACAGTTCGTGAGGAGACAACTGTTGTGATGACTGAAAGTATGACTGTGGAAACCTCTTATGTGCCTTCTGCATACCTGGCAGAAATCCTTCGGCTACTACAAGCTTTGTCTGATGTGGAAGACCTCCTTAATTCTCCCAGTCTGCAGGGGAGGGACTGTGAGGATCTTGTCAAACAAGAAGAGTGCCTCATGGTAAGACTCAAACAATTTGAATAATTTGAATAATAATTTAAAGGTAATGTGCCATTTTTGAATGTATGCATCATTTCCAAGTTAGCCAGAATGCTGAAATACAAAGGAAAATGCTGCAATATAAAGAAAAATCAATGTTTTTAAAAGAGATGTGCAAATGAGTCTTTTCACTTTTTGAACAGCAGCAACCCCTGTGCTTTGCACAGTGATAAAGTTCACAAAAGCTTATACCATAAGGTGCCAGAAGACTCTGTTGCTTCTGCTTTGGTCAGTTTTTTTCTTTAATTTTCTCTCGGCATTAAAAAACAAAACAAAAAACCAATTTCCTAAACTAGGTTGCAGTCCTAACTCCACTTACCTGAGACTTAACCCCATTAAAATGACTTACCGGCAGTCCCAGGTAAATGGGGTTAGGAAATACAGGCCATATCTAACACGACAGCTCTGCTAGTGCAAGGGACTCCCATATGAGCAACAGAACTTACTCTCCTGTCCCCATCATCTTCCTATACCCTTAACATCAGCTTTGGAGGGTTAGGGGACCACCGTAGTAGATTTTGGGGCACACGGAAAGAGGACAGCAAACCTCACTAGTTCAGAATGTGATACACACTGAGTTAAAAAATGAAATATAAACAAAAACTAGAAAGAGGACAAATGTACAGAAACAACTACGCAAAGCAGTGACAACAAAACGTCTTTAGGCAACTTTAAAGATTTTTTTGTTAGTAATAAAAAAGAAAATATATAAATGTCAACGTAACAGTAGTGTATATATCCATAAAGAATTGTTAAACAGTACAAAGTTATTTGGTATTAATTAAATCAGTCCAGAAACATTTTATGTTTATGTTGTTCCCAATATATTATTCAATATTTTCTTGAATCTTACGCCCAGATTACTTTAAAAAGTGTATCATGACATTGTTGTTGCTATTCTTCACTAAAAACAAAACAAAACAATTACTCTTGCTGATGTGGTTAGATTATCCAAAAATTAGATACTATATAAATTACTGTTATTTGGTCCTTTTCCATGTTGTCAACTGTATTGGTCAGAGAATCAATGGGCCAGCAAAAGGATTAGTAGCAGATGAATGGATCCCCATTAGTACTCTTTAATGTCACACATTTGTGCATCTTAGTATGAATTATTTCCATAACTAATCACTTGTTCTTCCACATGTATTTGATATTATTGTAGCTGACACCAACTTTAATGATACTGATTAACATGGTTACAAGTAACTATTGCTGTAGGTTTAATTTAACTGAACTATTAAAATGTCAAGAGATGGTAGTTGTGGGCACAGTTCCATCTTCCTCCGAAATAAATCTATCACAGTAGCCAAATAGATCTTACAGATTCATATGCTTTCGTAAGGGATATAGTTTTGATCTGAGCTTCGTAATGAATGAATATTTATTTCCTGGTAAAATCATTCATCATTGTCATTATCCTGGAGTAAAAATAGAAACATGGCACATAAATTGTATAGCTGCTGGTTGGAGAAGGTTTAAAATTAAATTGTGGTTGATTTTTATCCGTAGTAGAGTCACATGAATCAAATTTCAAGACAGTAGTGGGTAGAAGTATGTCTTAAAGTCTTTTGTTAACTGTTTTTTGATAGCATGTTTAATTAATACCTTTCTATGGGCAACTGAAACTGGTCCAGAGTTAAATAGTCTGTCTCATCAATAGCCATCAGTTGCAGCCAAGGTTATGGAATCAGCTTAGAGACTCTGGTTTCCATAGAAGCCAATACATGGCCCCATGAGGACTAAGTTTTAGGTTGTCTGCAAATGGTATTTTGCTGAAGCAACCACTGAATCTGCAGTCCTGCTGTTCACAGTAGTGGAAGGTGACAGAGGCAGACTGATCAGGCCCAATGTCATCATGTAGCCAACTGGGGATCCTGAAAATTCTGGAGTCCCACCCTCTCTCTGCTCTCAGAATGCCCTAATTTGGGGCTTTCCTCTGGAATGAATACCGCCAGTGAGCTTCCTGCCTTCCCACACATTTGTTGCCTGGCAAGAGGCTAACTGAGTCTAAAGAGCTGGGCAAAGGGACATCTCCACCTAATCTCTCCTGCACTGTGTAAGTGGTTTTTGGATTGTTCTGCTCGTTATGTGAGAACATAAACCAAGTGGGCAAAAACAATGGGAGTAGCCTTTCCATCCTTATAAATATACACAGTATATTGCTATGGTATATATCAGAGGCGGATTATGGGGGGGGAGCGTCACTGGTTTGGTCACACTGGACAACTGTGATGAAGAATGGAAGGCGAGAGATGGGGGTGCTGAATTTGAGACCCCTTGGTCTGCCTGTGTGTGTGTGTGTGTGTGTGTGAGAGAGAGAGAGAGAGAGAGAGAGAGATCCAGAATCTTCTTCCTGAAAGAATCAGCCATCAGTGAACATCAGTCTTGATGTTCCCCAATAGTGTAGTGTTAATATTGTGCGCTTCCTCTGATTTGCTCATTGTTTTCCTTTGCATTATATCCTCATAACAACACTGTTACATATGTTAGACTGAAAGATAGTGAGTTGCATGCAATAGGTATGTTCCTCTGACAGCGAATGACCTAAGTGATAATTCAGTCAGTTTCATCAGTGAGTACCGTGTTTCCCCCTTTTTAAGGCGTAGTCATAAAATAAGCCATAGCAGCATTTCTAAGCATTTGAGAAATATAAACCGTACCCCGAAAATAAGCCATAGTGATAGGCGCTGTGCGGAAGAGATCACTGAGCTCCCCGAGTCAGCAGCAGCAACGCCGGCCGCAGCAGTGTTTGCTGAGTCCTTTCTTGCTTTTGGGACTTGGTTACTGTGCTGGCTTGGGATGGTGTGTGTGCAATTGCTGTTGCTGCTTCGTGTTTTTCAGCTGGATTCTCTGGGTTCTAAGCACTTTCCCCCGTTTGTTTGTGAAGCAGCACTCGGCTGCAGCCCCTGCCTCTCCCGACGGCTGCATGAATGCGAGGCTGGATTTGATCGCTATCTCCTTTTCCATTTCTTTTGTCTTTGAGCACCCGGCCCCGCCCCCTCTCCCCTTCGTGGAATGAAGAACGGAGTTTTAGCAGCATTTCCTCATTATAAAAAAAAGGTCAGGAACTTTTACTTTAACCTCAAAAATGGGATATTTCCTCTCTCTAAAAACAACTCTGACCTGAACACCAATATAACGGGGGTAGATCACCTCCAGTTTATAAATCCGCAAGTAGATCGCAGTCTCCTAGAAGTTGGGCTCTATACTTTGGCTGATTGCAAGCCTTTGCATCTTTAAAAAACAAAAACCATGCGCTTCTCAGTCTTAATTTTCCTTTAATTCATCCCCCTATACCCTCCTCCAACCATTGCCTCCTTCCATTCCTTACCCCCCTCCCTCTCTCCCCACTTCCCTCACTCCTGTGCGATCTCATTTAGTCATATACTTGCTTTTTCTGTTGTGTTGTCTATTTTATATTTAATATTATTACCCTTTATGATGTTATTTTTCCCCTTGCGATAATTATTTATTTTTTATCTTTAACTAACTTTCCTTTCCATATTTTTCCATATATAACTCAACACTTTCCCATTCCTTCTTAACTCTTTGGATAGAGTGCCCCCCCATTATTGTTGTTAATTTTACAATTCCTGGATTTTTTATGGAACCGAACAGCTCGGGTGCTTCAGAATGTGCCTTCTGTTGCTACAGGGCTATGGGGCTTCACTATTTGACCCCCCCCCCAGGTTGGGATTTTTAAAGTAGTTCTGTGGGTCCCAGGGCACAGAATCACCCCCGATCCTTTCCTTTGTCTAAACAGACCTATTCCCCCCTGACTTTGGAAGGCTGTGCTTCAAGGGTGATACCAGGGGTTTTTTAAGACCTGCGCCTCTTAAGGATTGTTACAGTCCATAACTTCCATTGCTTTCTACAGGGTTGGGGGTTTAAAGCACTGCCACCCCCACCCCACCCTGCAGGCGCTCGGAACTGGCAGCGCCAACAACGCGCCCAGCAATGTGCAGAAGAGAGCACCGAGCATCCTGAGCCAGTGGGTCCCAGTTGTACCAGCACTTTTTTTTTAAAAAAAAGACACCCCCTGAAAATAAGCCACTGTGTGTTTTTTTGAGGGAAAAAAGTTATAAGACGGTGTCTTAAAAAGGGGGAAACACGGTAGTGAACCTAGGCTACCCAATTCTGGTAGAACATTTCTAGGCTGGTGGTTTACTCTATCATCGATAAATCAGGCCAGGAATACGTTAATAAATGTTGTTTTCCATAAGGATTATTTCTGACAGAACATAGCATTTGTAGGTGAATAGCAATCTCCACTAAAAATGTCAATTCCAGATAATTATAACCCTTTGTCTCTGCCTTGGCTGTGATTTTTGTCCTTATCCCCAAAGATTATATATGTAAATCCACCAGTTCTCCTTAGGAATCCTCACCATTTCTGTTTATGCTAGATATTCATTAATCACTCTAAACCTTTCATTCTCCCAGCAAGAATGCATACATAATCCTCTTTAAATGTGCTGGATTTATGAAAGTTGTAGCAAATATTATGATTCATAGTTCTAGTACATATTTAAGACTGCGATTAAGTAGTGGATCTTTTTCTCTTATTCATGAATGGTACAAGCTGTGCTTCTCTCATTTATGATATCAATATAAAAACTGAAATATGATTACAGATTTGGTATTCATTCCAGAACAATGCCTCATCCTGTAGATATTTTATTTTCTAAAAATATATTTGCATTTTGTAAAAGAAATGCACATCTGGATTCTATCAAATAAGCCTAGGAAAGAACTGAGGAACTCAATTTTATAAATGAAGTCTAAATGGTAAAGTTTAAAATAGCCCTTCCCCATAGCTGAGCAAAACCCAATTAACCACAATCCAAAGAACCAATGTGAATGAATACACTTTCCAACCTGATTTGGATGCTTGTCACACAAATTTCTGAAAAGTCAAATTACTAGAGAATGTTGTTCTTAACTGTCAGAGAGAGGCAAATTTTAGAAAACAAAAATAAATGGCCATCAAAATTTCTTTGATTTGATTTCACTTTCAAGAGCAATGAAATTGATACAGTTCCCAAACGCTATTGCCACTTCATCTGCTAAGGGGCTTCGCTAAGCCTTTCTTTCTTCATTCTTGAAATCAGAGTGCAATTTTCCTAGCCAGTTTACAAACACACTGATGGCATCTAAAGCAGCTTAAACATATTTCTGCTCTGCAAATACGTGCCTGCCTGAGGAGAGTCAGTGCCCGCGGTGCCAGTGGCTGGCCACTGAGGGTGGGAGCTGAGAAGGGCACCCAGCAGAATTGGTGCCAGGATGGTGGCACAGATAGAGGCAGTGAGAAGGTGCCTCCTGCCCCATTGGTCAATCGAAGGCTGCCTTCCCTTGCCCCGGCAGTAGCCCGGAGTGAGAAAAGGCCAACCTATCTATTTTGCAGTGACCTGAGTAAATATGGTTGCACACGAGTACGGGGTGCATAAGTGGTGCCTTTACTCACACATGCATTCTCTCTCTCTGACACACACTCACACACAGAACATTAAACAAGCCATTTCTCCTTTGCCTCTTATATTGGACCTTTCTACTAAACCTCTCCACTAAAACTCCCCTCACTTTTCTTTTACTCCCCAAGTCCATTAATATCCTCACACACTCCAGGGCTATAACTCCCTCACACTACATCCCATGTATCTTCTTTGCATTACTACTCACAGCTCCACCTCTCATACAATGTCAGGCCTATATTCATTATTCAGTCAAGAGCTAGAAGTATTATACGTCTGCTACATATTTTAGACAAAAGCTTGCTGCTTCTTTTCAATTGTGCCTGATATTCTCTTTTCATCTTTTGTGTTGTTTAACATGGCATTGCAGAAAATTAAAGACAGCCTAGGGAGATACTCAGGACAGATTGAAGTTATTCGCAATAAGAAGACTGCAGTTTTAAAAAGTGCCACACCTGGAGAAGCTGGAAGGATACAGGAAAAGCTGGCGCAGCTTACTTACCAGTGGGAAAAAGTTAACAAGATGTATCAGGACCGACATACGTAAGTAAGATAATGAACTACTGTAAATAAGTTAACAAGCCTCTTTAGTATTTGGCTTACATTGTGTAGTGGCACCTTTGCATATTCTCTGTGGAAAATATTTTGCTGATTTCAGATTGAATCTGTCTTAATATGTGGATGGTCTTGGTATTTCTGTATGGATTATGTATTCATGCAATCATTTGACTAAAACTAGATTAATGCACCTCACTGTATTATTGCAACCAAGCTAATATAGATATCTTCCTCAATAAAGAGGCTATTGGGTGGTGTTTTTTTTTACTTTTTGGAATGATAGAATAATAAGAAAAAAAAGGAGGAGTGGGTCTGGAAAAGAGTTCGGGTCTAGCTGTCACTCTTAAGACACAGCAGTTTCTTTTGTGATAGAAGCCACTGTGTACCTGTAATTATTTAATTATAAAATGGTGCTTGTGGAAGCACTCTATAAAATATGCACAGATTGTTGCAATCATAGCGAATTTTGGTAGAAGGAGTTGGGTGAAAAGAAGATTGTATATTTATTGAGATTAATCATGACTGCAAATAGTTTGGCAACGTATCATAAGGAACCTGAGAACAGTATTGAGGAAGTCCAGTGATAACCCAGGGCCAGCCAACAAGGTAAAACATTGGGGCAGAAGAAAGCAGAGGCCAGTGCAGTTTGGCCATTGTTGCCTTTAAGCCACCATTGCTCTCTAATTCTAGGACTGGGAAGTGCACCAAACCTTATAAGGTTTCTTCATGAAGCTGTAAAGGCATCAGTTGCAACATGGGAAGTACTGATGTCTGAATACAAATATCTCCACTGTGTGGAATCATTACAAGAAAAGAAAGCCTATATGAGCTAACCTACCAACCCTTTTGGCCAGCCATCAACCAACCAACCAGACTCTGAATCAAGCCCATATAGCAAAATAGCAATATTTGCACTGAACCATTACAAATTTTTGGAGGAGGACTGGTAGGTTTCTAAAGAACTACCAGGTTCTCAAGAAGGGAAATAATACAAAAGAAGGGAAATAATATTTTTATAAACACTAAATAGTTTAAGAATATGTTTTGACTTCAATGAAATATTATTTCTTCCACTTTGGGCATTAGGGAGATAATTCATGCTTTTTGGTTTCAGTGAAGTGCTACTGAAATGAGTAGCTCTAGTAATGCAACATAGGAGCCAACTCATAGGGGCTGTGGGGGCTTCGGCCCCCACAATAAAATATTTGAGGGAACTGGGTCCTCACAAAGCTGATGGGCATTCCCATTCAAATAGCGTGTGTGCATTATGTCATTTGATCAATTATGTGGGCTGGAGCTTATCCAGGCCCCCACAGTATTTTATTCAAGTTGGCACCCCTGTGATGCAATATGAACATATTAGCGAGGAGGCCTATCAGATACAGTCTGCTCTCCCCTCCACAAGGGGTGAAGTATCAGCGAGCTTGGCATGGTACAAACACACTGGCACAAATGGCTCTGCTAGGTTGTTTGTTTGCACCATGCGGACCTTGCCACCACCTTGCCCCTCCCCTTCTGGTAAGCTACAGCAACACTGGTGACATCAGGTCAGTTAAGAGCTGCTGCCCTGCCCTAGTAACTGCTCTGTCTGTATATATGATGTGTGAATGGAGCTATTAATGTTGGCTTCTTTGTACAAAATGTGGTCCATGGTATCATGGTACTCATGTCATGTGACACAGTATTTTCTATGGCAGACAAGATAACCTATTGATGAGAATCTAAAGTAGTCTTAAAATGTGAATACTATTAATTAAAATGTGTTTGGTGGATTGAAATTTTGTCTACTAATTATTGTTATACTTATAGTAAACACTCTTAAATTTAATTGCCATTATTCAAAGGCAAAATTCTATAGCGGCAGCAGCAGCAGCAGCAGCAGCAACAGGGGCTATATTGTTTCAATATAGGAGTGGTTTTTCCAGAAGTGTTTAGTGTTTGCATTTTGTTGTATGAAACTTTGATGTGCTTTTGGCAAGCAAGGGTAGTAATCAGTGTAGAATATAATAATAAGAGAATATTCACCATTGAACAACAAATATTTAACACATCTAAGAACAACTTTTTATCAGATGTGTTAAAATGAACTGCGAATTATATTCCACACTGTAGATGTGTATAGAAGTGTATTTTATTAAAAGGCAATCTATATCTAGCTCTTGTTTTGGTTCATTCTTTGATATTTCTCTCCCAGTGTGATACATAAAACAGCTAACCTTGTATTGGCTTCCTTTAGCTCATTTAGGCTGTAATCCTATAAAAACTTGCCTGGAAGTAAGTCTCGTTGAGTTGTCTTCTGACTACACATGCATAGGAATGCATGAAATGACTACAGGACTGAGCTGAGAGGATAATTTGGAACTGGAAAAAAATATGCTATTAATCCCCTATATGTCATTGCTGTTTGGCCTCCTCTTCTAAAGCGTAACTTAGAGACAGATGTATGATCTGGGAAGGTTTCCAGGTTCTCTCTTTGTGTGTGTTTCTCCCCTTTTAAATTAGACAACTCGGCATTGTCTGCATTATGCAGGATTCTTCTGTTTGTGTCTGTGCCATCTGTGGCAGTGAAAATGAGTTATATTTGCCTCACATGGTGAGGTGCTCACCAAGAGAATAACAATGTTTTCTCAAAGCTTAGCCTCAGACACATTTTTGCTCTCTGCTAAACAAAAAGGAATCCTGTGATTTATATTATTATCATCACCATCACCATCCCTCTTGCTAGATTCCTCTGGCAGTCTGGGGGGAGGGCAGCAAATCGAGGAAGTAGGGCTTTTGGCTCAGCCTTATTTAGTGAATATATGTTATTTAAACACTCTGGCCCATATAACACAAAAACTGTAAACCCTGATTTACCCCTTCCCAAAAATACCCTCCCCAAAATACCTCCAGGACTGATTTTGTGGATCTAGTAGTTACTCTAGCATATCCTATGGTGATCTAGCATATCATATAGATGTGTTGCTGCTGTCACATGCTGACAGCTTCTAGCAGCCACAGATAAGAGTTGAGCGCAGGTTGGGGACCAGAGATGGGATGAGGTATGAGCTACTAGTGGAGGAAGGGGGTGCGGTGGGTGTGGTGAAATGAGTGTCTGGAGGCGGTTGGAGGTTGGATGGCGGCTAACAGATTGAGGTTGAATCCTGACAAGACAGAAGTACTGTTTGTGGGGGACAGGAGGCAGGCAGGTGTGGAGGACTCCCTGGTCCTGAATGGGGTAACTGTGCCCCTGAAGGACCAGGTGCGCAGCCTGGGAGTCATTTTGGACTCACAGCTGTCCATGGAGGCGCAGGTCAATTCTGTATCCAGGGCAGCTGCTTATCAGCTCCATCTGGTACGCAGGCTGAAACCCTACCTGCCCGCAGACTGTCTCGTCAGAGTGGTGCATGCTCTAGTTATCTCTCGCTTGGACTACTGCAATGCGCTCTATGTGGGGCTACCTTTGAAGGTGACCCAGAAACTACAATTAATGCAGAATGCGGCAGCTAGACTGGTGACTGGGAGCAGCCACTGAGACCACATAACACCGGTCTTGAAAGACCTGCATTGGCTCCCAGTACGTTTCCGAGCACAATTCAAAGTGTTGGTGCTGACCTTTAAAGCCCTAAACGGCCTCGGTTCAGTATACCTGAAGGAGCGTCTCCACCCCCATTGTTCAGCCTGGACACTGAGGTCCAGCACCAAGGGCCTTCTAGCGGTTCCTTCGCTGCGAGAAGCTAAGTTACAGGGAACCAGGCAGAGGGCCTTCTCGGTAGTGGCACCCGCCCTGTGGAACGCCCTCCCACCAGATGTCAAAAAGAAAACCAACTACCAGACTTTTAGAGGACATCTGAAGGCAGCCCTGTTTAGGGAAGCTTTTAATCTTTAAGAAATTAGTGTATTTTAATATTTCTGTTGGAAGCCGCCCAGAGTGGCTGGGGAAACCCAGCCAGATGGGCGGGGTATAAATGATAAATTATTATTATAAATTATTATTTGCCCTGGGTGTCATCCCTGAGGGGGGTGACATTGCCATCCCACCCCCTGGGACGCTCACCCCACTCCCACAGGCAGCTAGCCCCACCCCCAGGTTCACAGTGGTGCTTCTCTGCCAGCAGCGGATGCAGCAGATTGCACAGGGCAGGAGGTAGCAGCGGCAGAGTAGGCGGTGCAGGCGGCAGCAGCAATGGCAAGGCAGCACTCAAGAGGTAAAAGAAGACATGCCGCCCCAAAAATGAAAATCGAAATAGACCCTTTAACAGTAAAATGACTAGAAATATCCAGAGGGAAATAGGTGCTGCTGATTTGGGGGCCAGTGAAAGTAGCATATCTAGTAGAGGATCATTCAAATCTGTGGCTGAACCTAAACAACAGGGAACACATCAAAACACTCAGTATGACCCCCCCCCCAGTGTAGGGGCAAAGGGAAGAACAGGTAACCGTGGTAAATTTGTCTAGCCGAGCACTCTCTCCCAAGGAGACAGAAGTGCTGAATTTAGGCTTAAATTTTGCCCCTACTCAGAAATACTCACCCATGAACACCCACATTGACCTTTATAAAATGATTCGACAAATTAAACTAAGACTCACGTTTCAGTCAAAGACTGACTCTATAGACATCTCCACTCCATTCAAAATAAAATCATCTTTTATTCCACAGAATCAGGACTTCAGGATAGAAGCTTTTCAGCATGAGATATTCCCATTAAACATAACATATCTAGAGAACAGCAGGAAACAATAGTAATCTAGCCAGTGACCGTTCCATTACTATAAAGCCCGCAGACAAGGGTGGTGCCACCATAATAATGGATACAGTGGCTTATGACTCAGAAATCAATAAACAACTTGCAGATAAGAACTTTTACTGACCCCTAGTAGGTGATCCAACAGAAAGGGTTTCTAATCTGATTCAAATTGTAGTAAACGAGGCTCTTGCCTTAGACCACTTTTCAATGCAAACTGCCGCTTTTTTATGTTGTAAAAATCCCTGAGTTCCAATCTTTTATGTTCTCCCCAAGATATATAAAAACATAACACCACCTCCTGGTTGTCCTATCATGTCGGCTGTAGGATCCTTTACTGAACCCCTATCTAAATATCTAAATATCTAGATTCATTTTTATTTGAGTTTTCTATTTCCACTAAAACATACATTAAAGATACAAAGGATTTCCAAGTTGGAAAACTTCCCGGTGCCAATGAGAGACATCCTGGCAATCTTGGACATTGATTCCCTTTATACAAATTTACCTCTAGAAGAAGTAAGAGGAACTATAGAGGGGCTATTCTGGTCCAGGGAACAACAAGATCCCCCATATCATTTTCTGATTCAATTATTAGATATCATATTTGAAAATATTTTTTCTGGTATAAAAATATCCATATGATTGATTTTGAAAACTTCCACCTGCACTTCACAGCTACCAGGAACATAATTGAACATACCTACCTTCTTCTTGAATTTACCTAAAAAACATGACAAAACAAAAATTGAGTCAAGAAGTTGTAAGAACTTAGTAAAATCCTGACAATGCAAGTTCACTTTATTTTAGATAGCTTATAAGTTTTCATGGCACTTTGTAAGTACAGTAGTTGTCTTATTCTCACAAACTTGATAAATGGTGAAAAAATTTTTTTTGAAGAAGAGTATTAATTGTGTGAATAATTGTCGCCTATGTACTGTATGGGTTGCACTACCCCTGGGTATGAGGCAGAGATTCTGTGCTCATTTTTAAAAAATTGAAAATGCATTAAATTACGTGGTGATGTGCCAAGTAAAGGTTTTTCAGACTGGAGCACAAGAATATTAATGTTTGTATGTGCTCTTGCCATCAGCACATGAAAGGGTCTTACCAAGATGCAAAGCAAAAATGCAGTTTATTTCTTAGCTGACTGTTAACAAAGTAAGTACCAAAAGACTGGTTAAATTGCATGAACTTTCATTTTGTTTTCTGGTTTAATCTTTTTCTCGCCATAGTATCACTTTTGCTGTCACTATTTTACTGGGCTGTTCTGGAACGTGGCTGTGTCCCTGAAGCCATCTGTGTTTTTCTGAGAATCATCTGAGCTGCACAGAAATGCTTGGGAAAACAGAGATTAAGGCAGACAATATGGCCTCTAGCACTTCGCTTCTAGTTATAAGAAGTGGAAGTATCATTACAGTTCTGCCCTTGAGACATGGATCAAGAACCTTGCCAACATCCATTTTTGATGCTTAAACTTCAGGATTGGTTTTAGAAACGGTGGCACTCTCCTCCCTTGTGCTTTCAGATTCAATTTTTGTGTTAGTCACTTTAGTGTACATATATATTTTTGTATTTCAGTACAATATCTTGTGTTAAAATATTTTTCAAAGGAGTAAAGTATTAAGCATATAGATGATTCCATTCTGGTGAGCAAATACAATAACATCAAAATATCAAGCATGAGTGAGACCCTTTTATTTGTTTCTGCTTTTCCTATCAAAAAAAGCATTGCTGTTTCTCTGTACTGGTGTATTATTTCATAAATTATGCGAGTAAACAATGTTTTCAACATCTAGGCCAATTGGTTTGTTTCTGGCAAATACCACCATCCCGTTCTACCAAAATAAACAGGCTAGTTGACAAACCATCATTTTGTTAAATAAAACAAATGCAATCTAAAGAATACTGTTGGTTTTATGCTACAGATTATTGCATTTTCAGTGCAAAGCAAGATTGGCATTATGAGGTCAGAGTGGGCACCACAATTCACCAACGGTAAATACTTAGCTTATATTTTGAGGTCAAATAGCAGCAAAATGTGATTAACAATTAGAATTGTCAATGAAATTAATTATTCCCTTGTTAATGGAATACAACCTTTAGTACAAATTTGCTATCTGGTGCAAGAATTAGAAGCCTACGTTGCTAATACTTCTCTGCTTTTGATTGAAATCTGAGATGGGACAGAATTTCCAGCTGTATTCTACCTCATAATAACTCACTCATTTCCAATGCCTCTCCTTACCTAGCTATTGTAGATGCAGCTACTTTCCCCCTCCCTGGGTGCAGGAACCCATGTGTTAGTGCCTTTGAAAATGCACGGGCTCCTGCTGCCCTAGGAGTTAACTATTTTCCCAAGAGGGACGGGGAAGAAAGAAGGTATTACATAGGAAGTAGGACCAGTAACTTGAGGGTTGGACCATCGGGTTAGGTTCTACTTCCATGCATTTATTCTACAGCTGGAGGGGAATGCATGTCAGGGGAGACCCACCTGTGCCTTGTGTTCACAATCACCAATCCCAACACTAATCATTAAAGAGGTTGGCTCATCTTCATTGTCCTTCATTCCTTAGAGTTGTGCCCTGATCTCAATCCTACTTTGATTATCTGTTTCCTTGTAAAACATAAATTAGCTCTCCCCTTCCAGGAGTCACCATGTTATGATACTGTAGGCTGGCCTGCTTGTATCTGTTCTGTTGGCCACTGCTTTTACACAAATTACTTCAATGACTAAATCTTCTTCTTTTGAGTTGCTGAAGGCACTCCCTCATTACACTATTATTTTATTAATCATAATGTCAGAGGAAGATATGGAATCATTTGACTTGATGTGAATAGGTTTTCTTTGCTATTTCTAAGTGCTTGTGGTCCTGGAGCAACTACTATATGAAACCACAACATGAGATTCTTTGCGAGTTGGTGGGCTGGTGCTCTTAACTGATGCACCAGCCATAACTTATGCCAATTCCCCAAAAGGCTTCTTCTTGCCAACAGACATCATAGAAATCTTAACTGGATTGAGGCTAAGCCATGTGGCTGACTTCCAGGCCCTTCTTAACCATGCCAAAAATGGAAAAAGCATGGAAGCAGAAAAATCGGATGGTAAACAGGAAAAGATTCATTGATATGCAGTCAGATAGCAATCTTGCCCAAATCATTTATGCAGATACAAATCTGAGAAGTTGGTTCTAATTGCAATGTTAGTGCTTGCTTCCACTAATTCATCTGTGACAGACTTTCTCCCTTTCTTTCTAAAAGACTTGGTGCAGGATATAATTTGTTGGACTGCCACACACCCAGCTTTCCTTACTTTCAGTGCTTTATGAATATTAAATAGTAGCAGTTATATGCCATGCTGGGCATATAATAGTTTAATATGAAGGAATAGGAGTGTAATATTCTAATTATTGAACTTATTTGTTGTAACTGATTTTGTTGTTTTGGGGACTAAGAATATTAGATCAGAAAATATGTTTATAGGTTACTCATTGGTGATTCAGAATTTTTCCTTTTCACTAGCACTATGTTTTCCTTATATTAATAGCTGCATGTGCTAATCAAATTCCATATTTTGTCTTCTTCATACTGGTGCCTCAAGAAGATGCATTGTGTTTGACTCTTGCTTACTTGGAGAAACATTATTCAAATTTTGTCCTTATCCAAAATATTAAATCCTTTTTTAAAAAATATATATAAAAATGGTATATTTTGTTAAGTTGTTTGGAAACTTTACAACAAGGTTGGGGACACTGCCCCTCAGGAATGGAGGAAATAAAACTCCCAGCATCCATTATCATTGGCCATGCTGGTCATAAGGGCTAGGCTCCAGCAACTTCCAAAAGACTATCGGGGGGGGGGGACAATCTTATACCGATGGAGCCTGTTCTAATTGCAATGTGGGTGGGTGCATTAAGCTGCAATTAGGGTTGCCATACATCCGGAGTTTCCCGGCCAGCATCCCCATTCACAAAGATTTTTGCATTTTGGATTAAATGTCCACAAGTAATCCCTACCTTTATGCATCACTAAGCACTAAGCCCTATTGAACTCAATGGAGCTTGCTTCTTAATAGACATGTATGGGATTGCAGTGTTAGTCATTGAATCAGAACAGCAGTAGGGATTTTTTTTCAGCCTGTGGGTCTCATTCTCTTATGAGCAACCTGCCGAGTGTGTGTGACATGCCAGTGATGGGTGGGGTGAGAGGCAAAGGTGGACAGAGAAATCAATATGAAATTTACCTTTGTACAATAGTCTGGTTCCTCTCACCCCCACCCCACCACCCTCTATCTATCTATCTATCTATCTATCTATCTATCTATCTATCTGCACATACAGCCTCTGTTTTCTATCTACACATGCAAAAAATATTAACAGACCTTAAGAACAGAAGCCAGACAAAAACACCCAAGAAGGGTGGCCTGAGGACCAGTGTGGCCTAGAGAGTAGGTGTGGCTAAGGATGGGGTATGGCCTTGGAAGAGGTCCAAGGAGTAGATAGAGAGTAATGAGGGGTCATATTTGACCCTGGGCTTGAGGTTATCCATCACAGTGGTGGACTAATGTTCAGCTAGACATTGAAGAATGAGTGGATTGTTATTGTCAACAATGGGGCTGTAAATTGTTTAGACAATGCAACTGTAAATAATACTGCTTCCCATGTGGATAAACTTTACTTTACAAAAAGATGCAGTGATTTTGTAACCTTATGTTCATTTCACAATCTGCATTAATCTTTCTCAGCTCTGCCTGATGCGACTGTAAGAGACTCATAAATGTCACACCACATTTTTAACTCTCGTAGCTTCATATTTATGTCTCAAACAAAGCCAGTTATTTCTCTATCACCTAAAGAAAATATTTTATATTATTTAAGACTGTGAATTTATAAGTGGGATTAAAACAAAAAGAAATTGCAGGGAATCCTTGGGTACAACGAAAAACAATTTCTTATGTCAGACTTGAATTGATTTGCTAGTCAGGTTTTTTTTTAGCAGGGTTTCATCTTCATCAGTTTTGCTGTTTTAATAAAAGTCTTGGCAGACAGTAAGCTGTTGAGTTTTCACAATATGTTATTCCACACTGGAGCCAATTCAGGGACAGGATTTCCTCTTGGTGGTATCCCATTGTCGAATGAGAGGGTTTACATCATTATCTTAGTATCAGTGGCAGAATGGCTTAATTTTGCAAAAACAACCAGAAAGGTGGGGTTTTTTTGGTGGGGGGGGGAGTAGTGGGTCACAACTGGGAGGTTAGCTTTTCCCTCACCAACATCATTCTCCATGTACAATTAGGTTTTTTAAAAGCTAAATTTTCTAACCTAATTTGCTGTGGTGGGGATAATTAGAATGTCTGTGTGTGCATGTGCATTTTTTATATTGAATAAAAGAATATAGAGTGGTTATGTTCACTTCAGCCTAGCCTCCCCTTGTTTGGGCCCTGTCTAAGGCTGCCAGGTGAGCCCCAGAGGATTGGTTCTTGAGTTGAAAGTGTTCCCCACCCTGGTATAAAATTCTAACATTTACCCCCATCTATCCCTCCAAATGGGGGTGGTGCTGTGGGTGGTTGTTGTTGTTGTTTAGTCGTTTAGTCGTGTCCGACTCTTCGTGACCCCATGGACCATAGCACGCCAGGCACTCCTGTCTTCCACTGTCTCTCGCAGTTTGGTCAAACTCATGTTCATAGCTTCGAGAACACTGTCCAACCATCTCGTCCTCTGTCGTCCCCTTCTCCTTGTGCCCTCAGTGGGTGGTGCTGTGACACAGGGGGAGACACAGGGATGAAACCTGCCCTCTCCACAGTATCTCGCCTCGACTCAGGGGGACTCTGAGGCTCAGGGGGATCTGAAGGGGGGCTATTACTCTCCATTTCACAGACTAACACTCAGCAACACGTGCAGGGCCAGCTAGTAGATAATAGAACTCCTTTATGAGCTAAACAGGTCTCCCGCTCCCGAAGAAACATTTATGTGGTGTTCCCTATTCCATAGCAATTCATCTCATTCTTCATATGTTTGAATCAAAACATATGGCTCAGTGTTTGGACCTGCTTTATGATTTTGGATAGAAGGATAAATTACCTAGCTGCTTCTGTCGAAATAAAGGAGATCCAGTTCAATTGCTTGCCTCATCATGCACAAATCTTGTGGCTTCAAGCTTAATTCCAGAAGGAGCCCTTCTAAAACTACTTTCATTCAAAGTGAGATCAAAGCATAGCTGGGAAGATTAATTACTACATCTTGGAGCTTTTAGCACCCTAAAACCCAATGCATTTTTTTATTTTGTGCTGAAGTTGAACAAAGTTTGAAGGTCACTTTTAAGAAGAAAGAATGATACATTGTTCCTATTGTCACTGCCAGTCCTTTGGTTTGAACCTTCATTTTAGTTTAAAAGAAAACTAATGTGAAATAGAAAAAGTCATAGGTTGGAACTGTTTAAAATGCATATCTTTCTAGGGGTGTGAAAAGAAACTGTTCCCGAAAATTGGTGTGGGAAAGGATAATAGGAAGAGTGTGACGCATACCACACTTAATGACTATACAAAGTGTCAAGGGGGTTTGATTTTGCTTTCATCCTTTAATTTTTTTAAAGAGCAGTCTAGAACCACTCACTGGAATGTGAGGAGCTCTACTACCGCCTGATTGCAGCACAGGATGATACATCATGTTGTCCTCCCTTGGGCATGCCAGGAAGTGTGACCAGCTAGTAGGGTTATGGAAAAATCAGGAAGCAGTGCAAGGCTTTCGTAACAACAACAACAACAACAACAACAACAACAACAACAACAACAACAACAACAACAACAACAACAACAACAACAACAACAACAACAACAACAACAACAACAACAACAGAATGTGTGCAGGGATGCTACTTTGAGGAATAGTCCTTTCCCTGTTTATTTTAAATTTATTTTATATAAGAGGATTTATGTATTGCTTAATTATGTATAGCATCTAAGAGGTTTTCATGGAATTTATACTGTTACTTTAAAACTCTGGATAAAACCAAATACTGAGCCCCCTTCCTTGATTACTTGAGTGTGGTGCCTTTTTGTAATTTTGGTTGCTGCTGTGGAGTGAGGATCCCTTCTGGATGTTTGTCTTCTGAGACATGTTACTTGTCTGTCATTCATTCTCTCCCCCCCCCCCCCCACAAAACAATATTCAGCTATTTATTGCTTGTACAGTGAGCCTGCTTTGTCCTACAGTCTCCTTTTCACCAGAGTTCCCTTGACCAAGATTTCTCCCTATGTGTTCCCGCTTCCATAGAGTGATGTAGTAGCCGATGAACATCTTGAACTAGGATATGTGTTGTGTTTCTAGGGTATGTACCTGGTATATTTGTTGAGATGGAATGTGGGTGGTGCTGTGGTTTAAACCACTGAGCCTCTTGGGCTTGCCCAGCAGAAGGTCGGCGGTTCGAATCCCCGCGTCGGGGTGAGCTCCCATTGCTCTGTCCCAGCTCCTGCCAGCCTAGCAACTCAAAAGCATGCCAGTGCAAGTAGATAAATAGGTACCGCTGTGGCAGGAAGGTAAATGGCATTTCCGTGCACTCTGGTTTCTGTCATGGTGTTCCGTTGCACCAGAAGAGGTTTAGTCATGCTGGCCACATGACCTGGAAAGCTGTCTGCGGACAAACGCTGACTCCCGCGGCCTGAAAGCAAGATTAGTACCGCAACCCCGTAGTCGTCTTTGGCTGGACTTAACCTTAACTTAACTCGACTTAACTTTACCTTTTGCCTTTTTTACCTATATTTGTTCTGAATCTTCTTACCTGACATGACTTCAGAAAAGAGCTGGTGGGAGCAATCATCTGGCACTGTCCATTGAATCCATTCAATGTGTTTTAACTTTTGCCACTTCTTTTGCAGGGATGTTATATGTAATCAGGGTAAAGGAAAATTGACCCAAAGCTATCATAGGATTCTATAGAAGTTCAGCTTTTCTCTTAAAACACTTCCAGTTCTGCATACTATAAATGCAATAGTAACAATATATTGAAGTAAATCCATCATGCTTGTGTAAGTTGTGAAATGAATCAGCAAATTCAGCAGTATTCCTTTTCCCACCTACGTGACTCTAGAGGTGTTCAGTACAAACTGTATTGTTCTGTAATTATGCAAGCATGCCAAGCACAAAACTATTATGTCTATAATGATACGTGAACAATATAAGAGCCTAGACTTGTAAAATCTGATTGTGTCTCTGTTTTGCAATTTAGATTAGAATATTAAAAAGTAGCAACTTGCCATATTGTTGTATGAGTGCACAATAATCTGTCTTCTATATACAGTATGTTTCTTCATTCTCACTTTCTCTTTTGAAAATATGGGAAGAGGAAGAAATGAATCTATAATATATACATATGCAAATTTCCAGATTTTTATATGCAAATCTCCAAGGGTTTTCTAGAGTTTCCATATTTTACTTGCACATTTATAGTAAGTAGAATAAATTAGTTACAGTGTAATGTAGTAGAAGAGCATAATCCCATCAATGTGTTCTGGCAGTTCTATAAAGCCCCCAGGAGTGGAAGTGGAGTAGTTTGTCATGTAAGGAAGGGAAAGCATTCAATCTTGACCCAGGAGACAATGTTCAAAAGTAAGAAAGCATTTTTTTAAAAAAATGCTTTCCCTGCCTTTTACCAAGCATTTTCCTGGATGCTATAGCAGAACTAGTTTTTCTGTTATTGCTCACACCAGTTAGCTAGTTACAGGTAGGTAGCCGTGTTGGTATGGTGTAGTCGGGGGATTTTTTTTTCTTCCAGTAGCACCTTAGAGAACAACTAAGTATGTCATTGGTATGAGCTTTCGTGTGCATCACACTTCTTCAGATACACTGAAACAGAAGTCTCCAGACACTTATATATAGGGTGGGGAGGGGTATTCTCAGGAGGGTGGTGGGAATGGGTGTTTGACTGATAGGTGTGGAAACTCATTGATGACTGTTAACGACTGCAATTTGTCTTACAGGGGAAAAACAAGGGGTGAGATGGCTAAAGATAGCTTTATCATGTATAATGAGATAAGAATCCAATGTCTTTGGTTCAGACCAGGTCTCTCAATGGTTCCAAGTTTGGTAATGAGTTCCAGTTCAGCAACTTCTCTTTTCAGTCTATTTCTGAAATTCTTTTGAAATAAGACAGCTACATTGAGATATTGTATAAAATGTCCTGGGAGATTGAAGTGTTCTCCTACTGGTTTCTCTGTCTTGTGATTCCTGATGTCAGATTTATGTCCATTTATCCTTTGGCATAGGGTTTGGCCTGTTTGTCCAATATAGAGAGCTGAAGGGCATTGCTGGCATTTGATGGCATACACAATGTTAGAAGATGGACACTGGTACCAGAGCATGCAATAAACCCAGATGCCAACTTTGCTGCCACATACACTCGGACAACACCCCAACAACATCAAACATACCATCTCAGGATTATTTAATTGCTCATCTTCTAACATTGTGTATATTATAACAAATTTAAGTATATAAATCTGATTTAAGCAGAACAGGATAAGTTGATATCCAGTTCAGTATCAAGCAGTATGATATCCTATGTTTGTTTGTTGGTTGGTTGGTTTTTTGTAAAAAAAAAAAAAAAACAATATGTTGTTGTTGTTGTTGTTGTTGTTGTGCCTGCAGTACGTCTAGAGGGCAGTACATTGGCTACCTCTTTGTGTCGCTGCAGAAGTGATGGGGATATTTTGTATTGGTTCCTAATAAACTTATGAGCTTCTAAACTACTAGGTACTGTTAGCTATTGAAAATGCACAAGTATCCTACTACTGTACTTGCCTTGAAATACATAGAGCTGCTATGAGAACCTGAATCAAAAGAGCACTGAAGCTCAACTTGTTGCAAGTATTTAATCTCATGCTTGTAAAAAGCCTAGAGTGTATTCATAAAGCACCCTTCATATTTGGCTTCTCCTGCCTCAAGGCCCAGAAATTTACCTTGGGGCAGGTAGTCTGTTGTTGTTGTTGTTGTTGTTGTTGTTGTTGTTGTTGTTGTTGTTGTTGTTCCCACTTCAAATACTAATATCTCATTTTATTTGACACTGCATTACTTCTCTGAGTTCTACTTATTGTATATGTTGGGAAAGTGGGACAAGCCTCTTCTGTACTTCTACTGGAGAGAAAGTAGGATACAAATATTTATAGGCTTCCTATAGAAATGGCGATTGTTATTATTTATTTATTTATTTATTTATTTATTTATACCCCGCTCATCTGGCTGGGTTTTCCCCGCCACTCTGGGTGGCTTCCAACAAATAACAAAATACATTAAAATATCACAGATTAAAAACTTCCCTAAACAGGGCTGCCTTTAGGTGTTTTCTAAATGTTAGGTAGTTGTTTATCTCCTTGACCTCCGATGGGAGTGCGTTCCACAGGGCGGGTGCCACTACCGAGAAGGCCCTCTGCCTGGTTCCCTGTAGCTTTGCTTCTCGCAGTGAGGGAACCATCAGAAGGCCCTCGACGCTGGATCTCAGTGTCCAGGCTGAACAATGGGGGTGGAGACGCTCCTTCAGGTATATAGGACCGAGGCCGTTTCGGGCTTTAAAGGTCAGCACCAACACTTTGAATTGTGCTCAGAAACGTACTGGGAGCCAATGTAGATATCTCAGTATGGGTGTTATGTGGTCTCGGTGGCCGCTCCCAGTCACCAGTCTAGCTGCCGCATTCTGGTTTAATTGCAGTTTGTGGGTCACCTTCAAAGGTAGCCCCACGTAAAGTGCATTGCTGTAGTCCAAGCGGGAGATAACTAGAGCATGCACCACTCTGGTGAGACAGTCTGCGGGCAGGTAGGGTCTCAGCCTGCGTACCAGATGGAGCTGGTAGACAGCCACCCTGGACACAGAATTAACCTGTGCCTCCATGGACAGCTGTGAGTCCAAAACTGGTCCTTCAAGGGCACAGTTATCCCATTCAGGACCAGGGAGTCCCCCACACCTGCCCGCCTCCTGTCCCCCACAAACAGTACTTCTGTCTTGTCAGGATTCAACCTCAATCTATTAGCCGCCATCCATCCTCCAACCGCCTCCAGGCACTCACACAGGACCTTCACCGCCTTCACTGGTTCGGATTTGAAAGAGAGGTAGAGCTGGGTATCATCCGCATACTGATGAACATCCAGCCCAAACCCCCTGATGATCTCTCCCAGCGGCTGCATGTAGATGTTAAAAAGCATGGGGGGCAGGACGGAACACTAAGGCACCCCACAAGTGAGAGCCCAGGGGTCTGAACACTCATCCCTCCCACCACTTTCTGAACACGGCCCAGGAGGAAGGAGCGGAACCACTGTATAACAGTCCCCCCCAGCTCCCAACCACTCTAGACGGTCCAGATGGATGTTATGGTCGATTGTATCAAAGGCCACTGAGAGATCCAGCAGATCTTCTGTTAGGGGCAGCGATCAGTATTTATCATGTCAACAATATCAGCAATTTGCCTTGGTATCTGCTGTTTTGACCCTGTGTGTTTTATATATACCCTACATAGAGAGTAAGCAATATCTTTAAGATTGTAGAGACACTTTCAGACAATATACGGTGCCAATGGTACAATTATATGCTGTTAAAAATTGCCATTTATTATTCATGAAATAAGAACTTCTAGCTATGATAAGCTATAATTAAGACTGGCTGGGGTCTTTTATTATGCACTACTGGAGCACCTAGGGATTTTTTGTAAGACAGTCAATTAAATATTTAAACACGGATAGAAAGCCCTTGTAATTTTGGATCCCCAGCATTGAAATTTGGAGGGGGGGCGGGCGATGTGCATGATAATTTACATTTCTGAGCTTTATCCAGAATAGATACTCCCATTTTTTAAAAAAAAAAGCATGAATGAAACTGCACTTCCTATTTATACATAAAATATATCCCAATTTCCCGTGTGTGTGTGTGTGTGTGTGTGTGTGTGTGTGTGTATCCCTAGTAAGACATACTAGTGAGAGAGAGACTTTGCTCCTCTTGCTTAATTTCTCTTTGGTTTTTTATACCATGGATCATGGTATTCTCCTGTATCAGCTCTGTGGAATAGGAATTGGGAGCACCATGTTACAGTGCTTCCAATCCTACTGTCAGGACTAAATCCAGAGAGTAGCATTGGGGAGAGTGCTTTTTAACCCCCTGGAAATTATGCTTTGGAGAGCTGCAGGGCATTATCTTATTTCCAATGCTATTTAATATCTATATGAAGCTTCGGAAGTAGCCATTAGGAGATTTGGGGCAAAGTGCCATTGATATGCTGATGACAGTCAGCCCTGTTTCTCCATAGTATCTTGAAAGATCTACATTTGCTCCCAGTACAATTCAAAGTGTTGGTGCTGACCTTTAAAGCCCTAAATGGCCTCGGTCCAGTATACCTGAAGGAGCGTCTCCACCCCCATCATTCTGCCCGGACACTGAGGTCCAGCACCGAGGGCCTTATGGCGGTTCCCTTGTTGCGAGAAGCCAAGTTGCAGGGAACTAGGCAGAGGGCCTTCTCGGTAGTGGCGCCCGCCCTGTGGAATGCCCTCCCATCAGATGGCAAAAGATAAAAACAACTACCAGACTTTTAGAAGACATCTGAAGGCAGCCCTGTTTAGGGAGGCTTTTAATGTTTAATAGATTACTGTGATTTATTTTTCTGTTGGAAGCCGCCCATTGGCATTTGTCCACAGACAGCTTTCTGGGCCAGCATGACTAAACTGCTATTGGTGCATGGAGGATTGTGGCGAGTGCTAAAAACATTTTTGTTTAGGCAAACCTATCCAGACATGTAGAAGCTGTAATTTGTTTTCATCTGGTTTTAGCTTACTGTTCATTTTAATCGTTTTAATGTTTTAAATACTTGACTTTTTTGCTGCTAATTTTATTGTTTTATTCTGTTTGTAAAAAGCCTTGGGGTTTTATTTCAACCAAGCAGTATATAAATGTTCTGAAATAAAATAAAATAAAATTAGAATAGCCAATGGTGGGTTATCCCCAATAGATTCAAAATTCTGGAAAACATATTCCTAAAATCATATTTGGAGATTCAAGTTATATATTTTTATCAGTATGTTTACCTTGATTTAGTACTGGTATCCCCTAGGTAATAAATCACCAGTCACATTATAAATAGATTCAGCATTGGAGATTCTACAGAATTGTTGATCCAGTTGCTCTAATGTTGTCGAGTCGGAAACATTTTTATTACCTATTTTTTGCTGCAGTTTGAGCTGGTAGTTTCCTCTTGCTTGGCACAAAGGGTCTGAGAACAATGCTTTATTGCCAGATCGGGCTGTAGTCCCCATGCACCATGGGATATAAAACTCAGGCAGGATCAGGAGCTGGACATTAATAAGGGATGATCAGCTAAAGTCAGGAACAGAGACAGGAAACCAGTTATGTCTGCAGTAATTCATCAAATGGCTAGGCAATTCTCAGGTATGTGACATAGATCTAGCTGTGATCTAAGCTAGTGAATGGCAGTGCAGTAGAAGTGACAAGTGAACTCCTCTCAGCTTAATCCAGAATTGCCTCAGTATTTACCAGCTTTGTCAGCAAGCATTAGGAAAAAATCTTGCCTATTTCCCAATACTCTTTGTCGTGACTCATGATGGTGCCACGTACATGCTCCACACTGGGCTGTAATGTCTCAAACCAAGCGATAGCCGAAAGCCATTTGAATATATATCATTTGTCTCCTCTATGCCCCCCTCTCAGTGAACCAAGTTATAAATACACATTTTAATACCCACAGACTATTACATGTCTGTGTACAAAAGACTCTCCCAATGATGTAGATACCACTATTTTATTTTTAGGGGATAAGGGGATAAGTATGACCTTTCAGGGCTGACACTATAATGAACCACGCTGAGACTATGGTCTTAGGTGCCAGGCTCAGGCAGTGACAGATTGGTGGCCCTTGGGCTCCTGTCTCATTCTTCCTAGCTTTCATTATTTCTAGTACCACCAGCTGCCCATCCAACCAGCCCCCTCCAGCTCGCCCCAGCCTTGCTGTAGCCTCTTAGGAAGGGCCAAATGAGTTCTTCCCCAGAACAAAGAATTTGGGGTGCGGTAGCCAAGAGAGGGCCTGCAACACTGGAAATATTGTTTAAGCTTAGAAACTTACTTTAAAGTACTGCATCTTTTCCCTGAGTTTTAAAAAACATGTATTTATTGTTTAAAATGTCTATGAATTGCCTGTAATCATCTATTTCAAAGCAATTTACAGCAAAATAAAATACAGAATAGTCAAAAGCATTAATAAAATAGAGTATTAAAAGTGATCAGATAGAATTTACATTGCAGAAAAGTTTTCTGAAATGAAAGCACGCTGAATTCATAGCTGCCAAGTTATCCCTTATTTTAAGGGATTTTCCCTTATGCTGAATAGGCTTCCTCACGAGAAAAGGGAAAACTTGGCAGCTATGGCTGAATTCCATACAATGTCAAATAAAAAAATTCCTTCAGTAGCACCTTAAAGACCAACTAAGTTTTTATTTTGGTATGAGCTTTCGTGTGCATGCACACTTCTTCAGATACAGTGAAATAGAAGTCCCCAGGCACTTATGTAGAGAAGGGGTGGGGAGGGGTGGGGATGGGGAGGGGAGGGGGGATCACTCAGAAGGGTGGTGGAAGTGGGTGATTGACTGACTGATAGCTGTAGTCTCCTCTATGCCCCCTCCCCTCCCCATCCCCACCCCTCCCCACCCCTTCTCTACATAAGTGCCTGGGGACTTCTATTTCACTGTATCTGAAGAAGTGTGCATGCACACGAAAGCTCATACCAAAATAAAAACTTAGTTGGTCTTTAAGGTGCTACTGAAGGAATTTTTTTATTTTACTTCGACCCAGACCAACACGGCTACCTACCTGTATCCATACAATGTCAGTATCTGCTTCACATCCACTAGATGGGTATGCAGGCAGTCTCTTAACACCTCACCCAGAATGCCTCACTCTGGGGATGAAGCTCTGCAAATGCAATAGCAAAACAATGAAAGAAAGTTAAATGGAGTGGGGCAGCAGCGGAGGAAGTAGAGTTATGGGGGCAGCAGCAGTAAGAGTGGAAGTGGTGACATAATCTTTTGCACAAAGCCTCTGTACTCTGTGGCTCTCAAAGGACAGTTTTCAGTATTTCAAAATGAGCTTACACTAACAAATCTGTGACTGGCAATTACTGGTAAGGCATATATTGTGTTGTATCAATAGATGCAAACCATTGTACTTATGAGCGGAATGGCGAGTTATGTTTTACTTACTAAGTGGCCTATGTGGACGGCACATTCAAGTCTGGTAAAACAGACTTCAAAATAAGTGAAAATAATTATAAAAGATGAAATATATAAATAGAAACCATCTTTCAATTGTATACATATCTCAGGATTGCATTGGTAACCCCAACCAATACTCTGGATTATAACAACAAACAGCAAATTTATTACTTATACCCCACCCATCCAACTGGGTTGCCCCAGCTACTCTGAGCAGCTTCCAACAAAATATAAAAACACAGTGAGACATCAAACATGAAAAACTTCCTGATACAGATGTCTTCAGAAAGTTGTTTATCTGTTTGACATCTGATGGGAGGGCATTACACAGACAGAGCATTGTTCCCTGAAGATTCTTAGGCTTATGATTATTCTCAAGCTATAGAATAATAGTGCATTGTTCTCAATAATTTTCTATAAAACCGCCTGCACATATACTGAGCCAGTATATTTTAAGTAATTCTTCAACTGCAGTCACCTTTCCTCAAGATTGTGGAAATTAAGAAAGTGGAACTTTCTACCCCCAAAGACAGCTATCCCTAATCTTCAGGTAAATAGTGTATGCAGTGAGCAGAAATGGATGTGAAAAAATGTTAAAGCTGTAACCAGCATAAAAAAATATATATGGTGGGTATTTCATTTTTTCCCCCCTGTTAAAATTGGGTTTTAAGTACTTAACACTGCTGTCTTGCCTTTTGCAGCTGTTGAGTATGCAGACTTGGCTAGGGAGCAGAAAAGCAATACAGAGCAAATGCAGGCTACTCTTTTAAGCTTCTAATAATCACATAAATTCTGATATGAAAGCGATCTTAGTATTGTTCCCCAGATTCTGATCTCTTGATGGCAGGTCATTATTTGTTCTCCAATGCTTACACTATTGTCATGGCAACTGATAATCTTCAAGCCCATGATGTTCTTTAAACACAAAAATGATTGCAGTCAAATGGATTTTGTGAAAGAATATCTATTTTGTTTTTGTTTTTTAACCATCTGATGAAGTGTACTCTGCCCCATGAAAGGTTATAAGGTTATACAAAAATAAATGTGTTCAGGTTATACAAAAATAAATGTGCCGCAGAATGTTTTATTCTTTCAAGAAACTGGCATGGCTTAACCCTCAAGAATTTAAACAAAAAATATGACTTGTGAAACTGCATGGTTCATGTTATTTTCATTGCCTTTTTATTTTTAAAAATGAGTATTATATAAATGAGTCTTACATAAAATGTACTGTTCACTTGTTAATGTTTCTAACCATGAATGAATAGTTATATTATTATATTATATATTATATTATATTATATTATATTATATTATATTATATTATATTATATTATATTATATTATATTATATTATATTATATTATATTATATATGAAAGCACAGATCATAATGGTCCTCTGTGTTTACTGCAGAAATGTCCACAAAAGCAGAGTGTGATCCAACCAGTTAAGCATTTTAAAGTGTCATTATTTCAATGGTACATACTTTACAGTTTCACTGAAATCGATAGAGTGTTTGATTGGCTCATGCTTATAATGTATAGGGTTTAGGCTGCAACCCCATTCATTCTTATCTGGAGTAAATCCAGTTAAACTCTGGGGTTTGCTTCTGAGCAGACACATACATACTGTATGACAGAGCTTTCTAAATTTTCATGTTGGTAACACATTTCTTAGACATGCATCATTTCACGACACAGTAATTCAGTTTTACTAGCAAACCACAGGTTAAACTAACCCCTCTCCACCCCTGGGAGGAGTGTGGGAAGCATTTGTGTGACACACATACACACTGCAGCCGACACACGTGTTGCAACACACAGCTTGGAAAGCTCTGCTGTACAGTATTGGCTGTTAAGAACGTTATGGATGTAAGAATTATAAGGGCTACTTCACACATGACTGTTGCTGGAAAGCAAAGTTCTATTGCCATAACTCTTTTGGTTGAAGAAGTTTCATTTTTCCTAGGATGGTAATCTATAGGATACCTGGCTAAATTTGCATGGACAAAAGAGGAGCCTCATCTACTAGTCGGCTAATATGGGCGGCACTGTGATTGTTAATGCCAAACATTCCTCCTATTCAATCCAATAAAAACCACACTATTACTACTACATTGATTGGCCATAAGGAACCCTGAGATTGTAAGGGACTTTTCTAAGAAAGTACATTGTACACAGCAACCTCAAAACTGACCTATCTAGGACCACTCTGCTGCTCCACAAGTGTCAGCCAAGTCTATAACTGTCTTGGCCTACCAGAATTTCCATGAGTCTGTCTTTCCTTTCTCATGATTTTGTGCTTGTCTGCCATTCAATTCTCTTTTTTCTGCCAGCCTTTATGGAGGCTTGCTCCAAATTCCTGAGCGTCTCCTTATACCCCCCCCCCCCATTTGTGAGTACCGTTTTCTGAGTTTCCAGCTGGGTGTCCATTAATGCACCACTGGATCTATGATTTTTCGACATAGCTTAAAGGAATGATAGGTAAATTTCTCTCCCTCTTTGGTTCTTTATTCTCTTTGACTGTTTTTCAAACAACAATCTCTCTATTTTCTCTGCCTCCTTAGAAGCTGTGGTCACCTTGCACAGCCACTCACTCCACAACCCAGCCTTTTCCCCTCTCCATTCCTGAAATCTCTTCTCCAGCCCACTATTCCATTGCTGATTTGTGAAGTTTTACTCAGTAAAACCTCATTTCTGTAACTACTAAAGCAGAAACAAAGTAATGATTAGTATTGCTAACAATTAGTACTTCCACACAAATAGACCAGCAAGTCCACTCTGTACATTCTGTCGAATGTCTGTTTGCAATTATTAGGCAAAATCCTAAAAGATCCATACACTTTTAAAGATTTTTAAAAGGTATAAAGCATTCTTTATAATTCTACAGAGAATGTCCAAGGGCTTCTCTGGCTCTTTTTTTATATTTGCATCAGCTAGAAAGCATAGTGCTCGATATACTCACTGAAAATTTTCCAATGCAGGAAGGAGCAGACACATAACTTTGAAGTTGCTGTACAACAAAAAAACTTTTCTTGGTTTGGTAAATTTTACAGAGCTCTGTTATTGCTAGTGCGAACTAGTGACATTAACTTAACAGCGCTTATTTTAGAACTACCAGATTGTATGTAGTAAATTACTTGTGTACTCGGATGGATATCTATGTCACACATAATCTTAAATATGCATATGTCATTGGTAATCAACATTGGTTGAACTGCTACAGCGTGTTCTCCTTCATGGAGAGCATGTGTTGCGGTGGGGGCAAACAAGACATCCCTCTGTCGCAGAGCGGGTTAGTTTGGATGGCAACGAATCTTATTGGGCACCTCTTGGTCGTTGGGGAGAATTTGATGTTGCAATTTATGATTGACGGCCAAGGGGCTATTTATTACCTGTTTGCAGCGTTGAGCTGCCTCTTTTCGCTGCACACATCAGATCACCCACCCACCCTCCCTATATTTAGGGCTGTCCGCATTGACCTTGCTATGTCTGTCATGGGGTCGTCTGCTTTGGGGCAGGGGCCTGGTAGGAATTTTTCCATTTTGCTGATTGGCCGGTGCCATTTGTTTTTTTGCCTACTGCGTAGCAAAATCGTCACAACTTGTAAGGTTGCAGTTAGGCCAAAGCTGCCAAGTCTCCTGCTAAAAAATGCGGGATCAGCAGCGGCGCGGCACCAAAGGTCGCTTCTACACATGTCTGGACATGCGTAGAAGCAGCTTCCGGTGCCAGCACTGCCCGATTTTTGGTGCCCAGACTTGGGCAGAGTGGCACCCGAAATGGAGCCTCCCTGGCAGGTAGGAAATCCAGGGGATTCCCGGGATTTTTTTCTATTCGGGATAACAGCGGGAAACAGATTAAAATCCAGGGGTTTCCCGCCAAAAACGGGAGACTTGGCAGCTATGGGTTATGCATTGGTTAAATTTGGTTGGTGGAGGGGGTATGGTTGGCTGTGCCTGCCCCTCCAATGCTGTTGCTGCAAGGATATTCCGTTAAAGGAATCCAGGGGCTCGCCATGTTCTTGTCCGAATCCCTATCAAGGGGCTAGGGCCACGCAAGAGCCCCTGGGAGCATCTGGGGAGAGGTGAGGGCCTGGCACCCAGCTCTATTCTCTCCCCAAAATGTTTTCCCTTATTGACTTTCGCAGGCTTGCAGATGTCAGTTCTGTTCCTACCTCTAGGTGGGAAGAGATAATTGCGAACCAATGCCTAAGCAACCACTCACATTCTGTAATCAGTAAAGTTGTGGCCAAAAAATTGTGCCAAAAACCTTAAACAAAAATTCTCTGTGAATTGTGTTTTATTTGAGGGTGGCTTGGGGACCTCGACACGCAAGTGCATTTGGAACAGTTCTCAGATTCATAGTGGGAAAATGGATAAAAACTTAATAATGCATCAGCTTTCTGTCTAATGTTGATGCTACTCATGTGTAGGTGAATAATGTTGCCATATATTTTGCATCATCCAGTTTGCCTTCATTTAATAATGCAAATGTTAGGAATACAAATTAATTCAACTGAAAAGTGTGCTCAGGGTAGCTGAAAAAAACATATGTGAATTATTGATACATTAGTAACTACTAAGACATAATCTAATGATCTAATCAAGAAACTCCCTTTTCAAGGCCCTTATTTTTGGTATACAGGCATTAAAGCAGTTAGCTGAATGCTCTAATTAGTGCTCTGTTATATATACTTCCATAGAATCAATTGAGTGCTGCCCCTAATCATGATCACATCTCTAGCAACCATTTAACTATCAAACTAGACTAGACTGATAACAAAAAAGGAACAGAACTGAAAATAAGCCTCCATGGGGAGTGGTGTGATTGAGAACTAGGTACTTCTATGTAATGTGCATGTTAAAGTGATATTACCACGTGTTTATATTACCTAACCTAATGTAAATGATGCCAATTCCACTGACTCAATATTTGTGTCACAAATTATCAGAGTTAATGTTAGCTAGATAGAGTAGGATGAATTCCAGGTGATTCATACTTTAATCAACTACTTTTTATAATATCATGAATGCCCCCTGGCTCACTACCCACTATTCCACCGTGCAGCACAAAATACCCAAATAAAAACATAGCAAGCCAAAGGCCTATATCACTTAGCAGACGTCTACAAAAATAACAAACCCATATCGACACAAGAAATACAAAGCAAACTAGGGAACATCCAAATACCCTGGGCTAACACACCACCAACTACACGCCTTCTTAAACAATCCAGTAGTAAAATCAACAGCCACTAGGCCCTTGACCACCTTTGAAAACATTCTCCTAACAACAATGGGACATGACAAGGGGGTGGTATATACAATATACAAAACATTGCTCCAAAGCCCCACAGACCCCCTTGACGTTATTAAAAACAACAACCACGGGAGGATGACATAGGCTATGAAATTGACCCCACCCAATTGACTAGAATGTGGTCTAGACCTCTCTTTAAATCCATATCAGCAAAAAGAAAAGAACTCACTCTGAAACTCATTTACAGATGGTACCTAATACCACAGAAACTGGTCTGATAGGCCCAGGAATCTCACCAAAATGCTGGAGAGGCTGCACTTCCACAGGCACATACCTCCACATGTGGTGGGAATGTCCCTAAACGCAACTCTTCTGGACAACAGTCATACAAGAAATAAGCAAAATAACTAAACAGGTACAAAAGTCACTCCAGAACTGGCGCTACTGAACATCTTCCAAGTTAACAATGCCCACTCACACAATAAAAAGCTCACAACCCATCTACTCACAGCAGCCAGAGACATTATAGCCACAGACTGGAGGGACCTGATAGGAATAAACGTGGTATGGGAAACAACCTTACTAGAAAAGCTAACCAATAGACTGAAACTGACATAGGGAGAAATAGAAGAGAATGCCTTCAGTCCAGTATGGTTCCTCTTTATCACATATATAGCCAACAAGACAACAACACTAACCCACCGACAGCATATGATTCAATGTGGCTAACTTAACCCAACAATGCTCCCACACAAACAAATCCCACTGCAGCCAACCAAAGACAATCAACCACACCCCAGGCCATCCCAACCTCTCTCACCACCAAGGAAACATAACAAGTGAATAGAAAGAGAACCTACCCAAGTGACTCTGACACAAAAACCCCACACATACACTAAGTAAAAGAATATAAGCTGTATCAACCTGCCGCCTCTCTCCCGCCCCCCCTCTTTTCTTCCCAACCCTATACTGCACATACCACCAATGTGTCATGCCAAATGTAACTGATGTGTAGAAAACACAACATGAAGAAAGAGGCAATGCATGTGCTTTTGTAAAAGAGGAAAACCTTTAAATAAAAATAAATTTAAAAATAATATCATGAATGGGCATTACTACGGTATCTGTCTGAGCAAAATGTGTGATATATACCACCTCTTGCTCACATGAAAAAGGGAAAGAACTGAGTTCTTGGAGCCATTTTGCTCTATATACACCTCTCATAGGAGTTGGTACTCTCAAAATCTTAAATTTCTTTCAGTGAAACAAAAGTTAATTCTTCAGATATTTTGTTTTGTAGCAAAATGAAAGCAATAGATAAGGAAGTGGTTATAAATTAATGCAAAAGACAGTAAATATTTACCTGTAATGTTGACTGTACTAATGCTTGGAATGTTCATATCCCAAGGGAGTAAAGTTTGTGGAAAAGCACATTTGATAGTCAAGGGAAATGACAATAGCAGGCATTTGTCACCACATTACTACCACAATCGAGAAGGTAAATATATATTGGCTTTGTGCATTTGTGACTTTTGAATATTAGTATAGCACATCATCAGAATTCAGCATGAGCTATGAACCTTTTGTCCTCTATGTCCTAGAAATATTAATTAAGCCCATCATAAACTAGGCCTATGTGATTTTCATGTAAAGTATATGATTTGGAACCTGCTTTATTATAGGATTTTTAATAATTAATTTTTGACAAGTTGAGAAATTTAAAAGTTTATTGCCAATGACATTTATGCCTGTTTAGGACTAGGGAGTTGTGCTGTGTTGCATTCTTCCATATAATGTATTTAATTAGTTGTGTTCGCTTCATTTTCTCTAGGGAAATGATAACGTGTGCTTTTAATTCTAGTATTCAGACTAAATGCTTTCAAGCACATCTCTTTATCATTGTTCTGAAATGGGAAGAAAGCTTGCTGGGAAATTTGAAATCTGGTGTGTTGCTATTGAGGTTATTGAAAGCAAAAGTATGAACTATGTTTATTTTACAAATTAATTCAGACCTGATCAGCCCAACTATGACTTGGATGTAACAATGAAAACTGCAGTAAACAGCTTATCATTTGAGCTTTATTTAGGTGTTAATCCACTTTCCGACTGTTTGAATTAGAGTATTCAACACCCACATGTATTTGAATTTGTATATGAGAAACAACTTTGGTCTTTCCCTATGTGTTCCCTTTTGTGTTTAGCCCCACCTTCTAATTAGTTGATTCTGTTGTGTCAATTAAGTACTGACAGTACATGTGTACAGATAGCTGCATGCACATCATCTTTTAAAATAAAAAAATGTCCTGCCCGTGAAGTGTGCAAAACACTCAGGCAGGCAATTTTACATTCTCAGTACATAATTGTTAACGTGGTTTACATATACAGTTTTCTGGTTTTCTTCAAATCTGAGGGATCAAAAACAACAACCTGTATACAAGACTACACTCTGTACAGAAGCATACCAGAAATAGTTACAAGCATGGTTGGAAAAGGAACAAAAACATTGAGGAAGTAGTGGGGGATGGAAAGGGGAGTAGCAGAAAGTGGTGATTGACCCACACATACATCAAAACCACAACACAAATCATTTGTGAGCTTGAGTGGAGTAATTTGGAGCCTAATCATCCCCATATAGGGTAAATCTAAGTGTACTCAGGGGAGGAATGAGGTTGGTATTGTTTGAGAATAACATCATGTGGACCACACAAATTAAATGGGGATACTAACAGCTGCAGGCACACAATAAGCTCCGCTGTGCACATGGCCACAGATTGAATGCATCAAAAAGCACAGACATGCCCTTATCTTACATGTTATATTTCTGGCTGACTTGCAGTGCCTTGTAAGTGGACCTCCACTTACAAAAGGCATTTCCCTTTCCTTTTTATTTCTTATCTACTGCCCCTGCCATCTATTCCAGATGCTTTGGGGCCCCTCAAGGCCACATTTTGAGGTATATTGGAGGGGGGGGCTACAAGGGGAGAAGAAGTCCCATTGTGCAAGACAGAATTTGTTCTGCTATTAGGTGGGCATAAATGGAATCATCACCCTATATTTCCTCTAACACAAGAATTAGCACTATGCTAATATGACCTATGTTGTAGGGATGGAAGCCTGCATACTGAACATTGTCTGACAGCAAGAAAGCTCATGCTTTCCCCACTAGCTAAACTACTTTTTTAACCCTGTTATCTGACTCTGGTTCTGAAGTCTTGCACTCTACCTTTTATCACCATCCTCTCTGCCTTAATTACAGGTCTTCCAGATGGAGTTGCTTCCCTAGGGTAATTGTAGTCCAACAGCATCTGCAGGGCCAGCGGCTCTTGAATTGTGCCATACATGGTTTTATATAAAATCAACTAATGTTTCTTAGTCTATGGGACTAAATGATTGATAATACCCAAACAAACAAAGATTGGGGTGTTGTAAGGCTGTAAGCATTTCGTCCCATAGAATCAGAGACAGAGTCTTCTTTGGCGATCACTCGTATCCGAGTAAGATTGTCTTCCATAAACACGGTTTTAACAATGGGTCCGTAACAGACTGTGTGGAGGCCAATTCTGGATCCACACATCCTTCCACAGTGGGGACATTGGTTTCTGGCCGGGAGTTGATCACGGTGTGAATTTGCCAAGTGTGCCTTCCTCTTAGCACGTTTCTCCCTTGCATCCTGAGATTGAGTGTCTTCAAAGCCCATGACACCTTTGGTAAAGGCTGTTCTCCAACTGGAGCGCTCGCAGGCCAGTGTTTCCCAGTTGTCAGTGTTTATACTATGGTACATTTTTAAAGATTTGCCTTTAGACAGTCTTTAAACCTCTTTTGTTGACCACCAGCATTACGCTTTCCATTTTTAAGTTCGGAATAGAGTAGTTGCTTTGGAAGACGATCATCAGGCTGTAAGGCTGTAAGCATTTCGTCCCATAGAATCAGAGACAGAGTAAATGTAGGTGATCTATGCTGAAGATAGGAGTGGACTCAGAATTCAAGCCAGGGTTGCTCAATTCTGCAAACAGACCCTGGCCATGGGTTAGCAGATGGCTGCGGGTTCCAGTGGGAAATAATGCTCTGAGAAGTGAATGATCTAATTCTTACTTAAGAGAAACTTTGAATAATCCGTTCCATTGATTTACATAGGCAAGAATGAGCATGTTTATTAAAAAGAATACATCAAGGAAAGACCAACACAACATAAGAAAGAAAATTGCTGCAGGTTAAATGATAGTTCCAGTAAGACAAACGTAGTTGTGATGACTTTTGTTTATTCATTATTTATTTATATAGGCTACTTCTGAACTTTTTAATATGTACAAATATATTTGAGCGGTGTGCAGGAAACTAGAGCAACTAACAATTTTTGCATATGTTACAAAACTACAGAGTCGCATATTCAAGCGTTGCATTATAAAATTACTGAGAAATGCAGACAGATATCAATTCCTTCTCCTTCTGATACAGTACTCCTCTCCTCTCAGTCTGCTGTCTCTCAGCCACACATGCACCTTGTTTCTCACTCAGGGTGCAAACAAACTTACAGCTCAACCCTAAATCTCGCAGTTTAGAGGGTACCTTACATTATGCCCTGTTTTTTATGGCAGGCACCAAGGGAGATGGAGTTTCCTCAGGGTCCCCACAGCTGTGTATTATTCAGCAGTCAGCTGTGCTATACACACCAAGTTCCAGGCTATACTGTAACTGGTTTGATTTAATTCCTTCAGTAGCACCTTAAAGACCAACTAAGTTTTTTTATTTTGCTTCGACTCAGACCAACACGGCTACCTACCTGTAACTAGAACTGTGGTTTGATTTAGTTAGTTTCCCAGTGGTCTGGTTTGTTGATAATACTACATAATGTTGCTTATGCTGCATATTCCTGCTTTTTAAGTATCAACATTCTCTTTCTCTCTCCCTTTAAATGTGAAGTGCCATTCTGAGTAAAGTCTACTGGAAGTGGTGAACAAAATTTCAAGCACAAAAATAATATCATAATAAAACTTTTAAATGCAAAAAAACTCCAAATATATTAAAATATAGTTCAGCCAGCCTATATCTAACTCTTCTTATCTCCTGATGATCACTTCGGGAATAAATATTAAACCAATGCCTAGCCACAGTGAATTCTAACTTTGTTGTGTCTCTCTAGTCCAAATATAGAGATTATGTTTAAATTAAATACAAACAGAATGTGGAAAAGATTGCGGAAAGAAGAAGAAAAATCAAATTAATTGAAACAGGTTAACTTTTTTTTTGTAACAAAAGATTAATTTGGCAAGATAACCCTGTAAAAACAAGTTTCCATAGATTATCTGTTAGAATGACCTTAAATATTAAATCTTACATTTCAGTGCACATAAATAGAATTTTTTAATATTACTTTGAAGTTTTGTATATTTCTTACAAGGTGCTAATTGTGCTGAATCAAGTTGACAACACTGCATAATTTTTAGGTTAATATTAGCATAATCCTTCAGGACAGTGTTTAGAGGAAGTATAGAAATGTAATGTACACAATATTTTGTAGAATGTGGGAAAAGGCTATATTTTTGTCAGCTACAAGTTCTATAATAAAAGTCATGAATTTTAAATGTATTTTGATAATCAAACATACTCTTTTTGCACTTAATCTGCTGCCTTTAAAAAGACCTCATTTTGAATACTTATTAGGCTAATTCTGCATGCTAAGTAGAAGAATCTGAGTAATTTGTGATTTCAACATTTTTAGACTACTAAGTGACATTTTTATAGTTTTCAAATTTAAAACTATACAAAACCATAATAGGAAATTATTAGCATAGATTTAAAATATATTGTTGCATGCCACCCCAATCCATAGCTGTCAACCCTCCCGTTTTTTGTTTTTTGGCGGGAAACTCTTATTTCAATCCGTTTCCCGCTGCTATCCCGGATTGTAGATATCCCGTAAATTTCCCGGATTTCAAAGGAAGCAGCTCCTCTCCCTCCCTGCTGGCCAGGGAAGCTCCACTCGGTTCTCCCCCCCCCCTGAGCGAGCAGCCAGCCGCCCCCCCGGTAAAACGCCTCGCTCGGTGGCTGGCTGCTCGCTCACTTGCCGAGTGCTGCCGGAAATTGCTTCTGCATATGCCCGGGCATGTGCAAAACCGATTTCCGGTGCCGCTCTGACCATGTCTGGGCACCGGAAATGGCTTCTGCACATGTCCAGATATGCGCAGAAGAGATTTCTGGTGCCCATACATGTGGACACGGGCAGCCTGGCACCGGAAGTCGCTTCTGCGCATGTCTGGACATCTGAACCGTTTTCCGGTGCCACGCCGCTGGGTGAGGCTGCTGATCCCTTTTTTTCCAATCCGGAAGTTGACAGCTATGCCCCAATCTCTGAGTGGTGCAGGATTCCAGGGGTTCAATGTGCTTACCCAGAGTCTGTGTTTCCTTTGGGAATAAGGCATAGTGAAGACTGTGGTGTCTTTATGATATATGGTTTATTTACACATATGTACAACCTGAGCTTGCAATGGTGGGATTCAGAGCATCAACACTCCAAATGGTTCTTCCTTCTCCCATAGCCGCTGCCTTGAATCCAAACAGAAATCAAACATTGTTCTCATACTTCTCTCTAGTTTGCTGCTTTACTTCTAGGTCGCATCACTGTTACTTTTAACTCTCTCATCTAAAATCTGACTTTATATGTTGAGGGAGGGGACCCCACCCACGCTTGCTAGATCTGGGTTTTAGAGGGGTCTGGCACACATCGTAACATCTTGACATGATTTACTTGGAAATGGTTTTTGGTCTACTGTATGCCTCTGCAATAAGTAGTTACAAGAACCATGTATTCTTTCTTTGTATTTTTGAGGTTGCTTTCATTTAAGACAACAGTTGCATTTTCTGCGGCATTGCATCTATTCTTTGTACCAAACTAAGGTGGACTGTGCATAATCTGAGCACTACACTGTCTAGTCCAGTTGCAGGGCTTCAATATCATTGTTTATTTCATCTATGTACAGTTGAATACACAAAGAAATCTCATAAGTGGTTTACAGTGTTGTGGCCTGACAATGTAGACAAGGTACTTTGAAGAGTTCACAGGCAATCACTTGCATAGGGTGGTATGAGGGACAATACTATAAGTAGATGTTTCCTGAATGAAATTGCTATCTTAGGACAGCAGGTTCATAGCTGGGCGTATTCCTAGATCTAGCACTGCCACTAGAAACCCAGCTGTCCTTTGTGGCATGTAGCTAAGGCTGGTTTATCACCTGTAACCACTTCTGGCCATAAATAGTCTTGTAGTATATTACAGTGTAATATAATTTTTAAGGATAGAGGCTTATGATCTTGATTCAAGATGAAATTTTAGAAATGGTGGAATTTATTATTATTATTATTATTATTATTATTATTATTATTATTATTATTATTAGAATTTATATACCACCCTATAGCCGGAGGTCTTAGGGCGGTTTTAAAACTAAATTTAATTTACATGCTAAAAACATGCTCATCTGGATTTAAATGTGAAACACAAAGCAAAAGTTCGAGATACTATTACCTTTGGGAAAATGCACATCATTTGTTAGAAAGGAATGAGCTGTACAGTATATTTAAAAATTGTAATGAAATCTGATTATGTAATAACTCAGGCACAATTCTGTAGTCAGATGAAAGAAATCTTCCTATGACTTCTGATCAATAACATAGCGGGATTTTGTTAAACATGGTCTCTCGATAGATGGTCTCTTTTGCCTTGGAATGGCTTATTTCATGAAAAAGAAAAGACTGCTGGTTTTGTGTGGTTGAGTACCTGTCTCTTCAGGAACTTAGTGGTATTGATAATAGGGTCATTTTTCACCTCAGAAAGGCACTTCAGACCATTCTAGTTCTTTTTACTCTAATTAGTGATGTAGAGTCTGACCAACAGAATCCTATTCCACTGTAATTGTTATCAAAAAGTGTCAGACTAACCACAGAACCACAGGAGATACAAAACAGCAATGGTAATAGGTATTATTACTCTGTTTAAATTTTTTTTAGTAGAGTTTGTTGAACTCTGTTGTTTTTTAATCAAGAGAGTTAACTTGCTTCAGGTTCACTAATAATTATATATTCTTATTCATTACATTTATATCCAACCTTTCTTCCACAAACGAACTCAAGGCAATATACACAGGGTTTCCAGGTGGTTTCCTCCAGCGTCAAAGATGACCTGGGCTGCTATCAGCTTCAGCTCCTAAACTGTGGGCTAGACCTAGATTTGCTTACTTTCAGCAAGGTTACTCCCCATATCTGGCTTCAGACCATGTCTTGGTACCAATAATATAGAAAATACTGTTGCCAATCAGTGGGAGACATCCAATGATGTCCATCCACTTGCAAAATGGAAATCTGCTTTCCAGAATGTTTCTTCCTGTCTCCAACTCCCCTCCCCATGAACACCAAAATCTGCTCTGGAGAATCCCCCAACCCTTGGAGCAGATCTTTGGGGTACAATGAGGCTGTGGCAGGAAGAAAGGAAAGAAAAGTCTTGTTGTATGAGCAGATGCCTTCTTGCACTGTGTTGGAGTACACCCCAAAATGAATTTCTGTCTAACACTAGCTTGGATTATTTTATAAATGATGAAATTGTTCTTATGCAATAAGAGGGTATATTTATTTTTTAAAATTGCAATACTCATTGCTTTAAATATTCTGTATTTTAACTTGCTGCCTCACAGCGGTTCTGGATGTTTTCTTCTGTGGGAAATGTTTGCGAGAGACTTTAGTTTCCTACAGTCTTATGAGAAAGCACTACTGTTCCTGCCATCACACTTCAGTGGTGTAGGCAATATATTAGAACTTCACAGTTATATGTATAAATTATATGTATTAGCTTTTGCACATTGTTGGGGAAAGTAAATTTAAACAGTGAATTTAAATTTAGCCAGATAAGCTGTTAGTTTGTTTGTGTGTGTGTTCAATCATGATATTTTATTTTCCCATTCTGCCACGCAATTAGGTTTTAGAAACATAGAATTAACTAGCTATGCAATTCACCCACAGGCTTGGATACAAGGGCATCTTTCTGTGAGCAGAGAACCTCTTATTCTCATCATAGGGCTATTTCTGGCATAGCCAGAGTTCTGCATGTTTTTCTGTTGTGCAATTTTCAAGTGGTTCATAGGGAGAAAGGTGGGAAGCCACTGCTATAAAGGCATCACAGTCATATCCTGCATTAATGACCTACTACTTTTAATCATATAATGTCCTAAATTATAGTGTCATGGTTTTTATTTCCTTCTACAGAAGATTTGACAGATCAGTGGAGAAATGGAGGAATTTCCATCATGATATGAAAAACTTTAGCGACTGGTTAACTGAGGCAGAACAAAATTTAGGTAAAATATGGATAGAGTCCGAGGATCCAGATGTTTCCACAACCGAGCAATATATCAAGGTAGGACTCACCTATAACATATTTTTACCTCAAGGTTTTCTTATCTATATGTGTATTTGTTGCAAATTGGTTCCCCATAGGCTCTCATCTAGAGAGCAGATATTATCACCACTTGGGGGTATTTAATTCCATGTTTATACACTGGGGGATTATTGTAAACTGATATGATTTACAGCACAACCCTATCTACTCAGAACTAAGTCCTGTGGAATTCAGTGGCGTTTGTTCTTAGGGGATTAGGATTATAGACTTAATGATTCCTCAATTAGTATATGTTAAAATAATTAACAATAATAAAACTACTTGTTCACACAAGTAAAAAAGATGCTGTAATGGGCGTGAGGTGGTTACTCACGAGTAACGACGCTGGAATCCAACCTGCCTTTTTACAGGTTTATTGTGCATACTATGTACAATGCAGAGCTAACTAAAACACGTCCATCTTAGTCACTCGCAGAATCTGGGAGTGGCCCCTTCCTGTTACAAGCCCAACAGAAGAACTTGGACACCCTCAATCTCCGCCCACCCTCTTTGCGTTTGACCCCTCTGCGCAAATAGGGTGTTGGAAGCAACATCTCCCTTTCTGAAACCTCCTGTTGAAAGTGGTGCCGGGGCTTCTCGCTAGCATCGCTGAGCCCTCTTCCCACCTGTCTGACCATTTCCTCTTGCTCCCCATTGGACGACTCGCTGCTACCTCGGCTGGAAGATGTACTGCTGGAGAGGAGTGGCCTGGGATCCCTGTAACACAATCTGGCATCCCCCTCCTCCCGTGGACCCTTAGAGAGCCCCCTGACAGATACCTTGGGCTAGTTACACTTCTCTGAAGTCTCTCAGCCTCACTCACCCCAAAGAGTGTTTGTTGTGGGGGAGGAAGAGAAAGGAGATTGTTAGCCGCTTTGAGACTCCTTAGGGGACTGGAAGGTGGATATCAAGTCCAAACTCCTTCTCCTCCTTGCTCCTCTTCTTCTTCTTCTTCTTCTTCTTCTTCTTCTTCTTCTTCTTCTTCTTCTTCTTCTTCTTCTTCTTCTTCTTCTTCTTCTTCTTCTTCATTACCTTCTTGTTTTATGGGTCTTTATTTGACAATAGCTTTTAAAGCATCACTTATTTCTGACAATAAAAGAAAATACATTTAAATTAGTGATGCCTGGTTTCCCACCCTTTCCTCTAAGGCATGTGCCAGCTAATCTGTCATCCCCACGCCATTAATTTAGAGTCACAATATACTTTTAAGCAGCAGTTCTTTAGGATGAACAACTGCACAAGCTGATCATAGCCACACTTACCTGGGTGGAGGCTCACTGAATTCAGTAAGACTTACTATGAGGTAAACATGGTTAGGATCACAACCTTAATTGCTAGTTCTGGGTTACTAATGCTATGTTATTCAGTTTACTGAAGTTGGTTGCAACACCAGATATATATAAAGGGTGGATATTAAAATATATTCTAAAAAGTAACCCTAACCTCTTTCCCCTGATGTGCTAGTTTACTACTTGCATGAAACTTTGATCATGGAGGAGAATTCAAAAAAAGATGACTGTCCAACCTGCAGTATGAAGCAGTATAGAATACAGAACAGAGGGGGAATTGGGACTGCTTTGCCTTTTTGGTTCTGTATGGTTTATTTAGCCATCCCCAGCAGGGATCAGAGTAGAGAGTTTCCTCTTCTTACTACATCCCTTTCATACTTTTCTTCATTTAGCAATAACAAACTATACTTTAGTATTTCTTTATCAGAATAAACATTGCACCAAATATCCTTCTCATCTCACCCTACTCCCAGCATTATATATTCTGCTTCCTTAAGCAGTACAGCTAATTCATTGAAGAGTTATGTGTTGCCTGTGTGTAAGTCATCCATACTTATGTCATCATTAAATTTATTTTTAATTTGATGGATCTAATTTTAATGCAGCATGAAGGAATGAATTCTTCTGGGGCAACACAAGATGCAGTGTCCATAGCAGCATATTGCTTAGCTGTCTGTTTTGGTCCGTGAATCAGAATATGCTCACACATATTATATCCATAGTTCTCATTAGTCTTTATGTCACATAAATGTGGTTGATAACTTTTTTTAGTGATCAGGTATTAGATTTATTTAGGGACGCAGGTGGCGCTGTGGGTTAAACCACAGAGCCTAGGGCTTCCCGATCAGAAGGTCGGTGATTCGAATCCCCGCGACGGGGTGAGCTCCTGTTGCTCGGTCCCAGCTCCTGCCAACCTAGCAGTTCGAAAGCACGTCAAAGTGCAAGTAGATAAATAGGTACCGCTACAGCGTTTCCGTGTGCTGCTCTGGTTCGCCAGAAGCGGCTTTGTCATGCTGGCCACATGAACTGGAAGCTATACGCTGGCTCCCTCGGCCAATAATACGAGATGAGCGCCGCAACCCCAGAGTCGATCACGACTGGACCTAATGGTCAGGGGTCCCTTTACCTTTATTAGATTTATTAAATAAGGTCAGCCTTCTCATAATGTTGATCTATTGGAATTTCCATCCAAATCAGTAAAATATAAAGCTTAAGTCTATATACTATATTGACTTCATGGTGTTGAAGCCTCTGACACCGATTGGCTGACGGGTTTGGTGGCAAGGGCTGTTCAGGAAGCTAAACAGTTTGCAGTCTAACTTATTTGAGAGGAAGCTGTTGGTTTGACTCATACTAAAATGGTTAATGACTTGCAAAAGCACCTGAGGTGTTTGATCACCTAAGGCAGGCAAGGCCAAACTTGGCCCTCCATCTGTTTTGGGACTACAACTTCCATCATCCCTAGCTAACAGGACCAGTGTCCGGGATGATGGGAATTGTAGTCCCAAAACAGCTGGAGGGCCAAGTTTGGCCATGACTGGCCTAAGGAGTAAAGGAAACTAAAAGAGGAGTGTAGCAAAGTTGACTAGAGACTGAGGGCCAAACTAGATGCACAATAAGTGGTTGGAGATCTGTGATGGATCTCCTGTCTCCCTCTCTCCCTCCTTAAGCAGCTATGAAGAATATTTCAAATCAGAACCACAATGTTGCAGCATTTCCCCCATATAAATTCCTATCCTAAAGCATTTTGCTTCAGGTACCTAAAATGTTCCCTAATCAAACAAATAACACCACAAAGAGCAATTTACATTGGGTCATAGCTGCCAAGTTATCCCCTTTTTAAAGGGATTTTCCATTATGCTGAATAGGCTTCCTCGCGAGAAAAGGGAAAACTTGGCAGCTATGCATTGGGTAACCCCTCCCCCCTCTTTTGGTATCTCTGAGCACCAAAATTCTCAGATGAAAAGTTGCAAAATTGCCAGTTCTGGTTGCAGTATCAACAGTATTGTTAAAAGGGTATTAGAATAGAATGTTACTGCTTTATTTGGCACCCCATTTCACTTTGAATAATGTGTTTTGGTTACCACATTTTATGGAGAATATAAAGAAAGCAGTTACAGTACTTAACATTCAGAGTAAAGCTCCCCATGCTTAATCTTAAACTAAAAGTCTAAGTTCATCCCAAATTATTCCCTGTTTAGTTTTCATACTCTGCATTCAATAATGTATAATTTATTTTGTACAACTGTGTATGTAGCTACTGTAGTTGTCAGGAGTGATCCTTACATCTATGAGAGATAAAGCTTTGCAGTTTCGTGCTGTTGTGCAGTTGCTCCACATGTGAATCAAGTAAATAAAAATGTTTAATTTTATATGCTCTGTAACTCAGACATGGTCAAATGAGGCCTTCATCCTCTGAAGTGTTTCCCAATTGGTTTCAGTAGAGATATCAAGCTTAGTGGACAAAATGTAAACCATTTTAATGCATTTCAACAGGAACTCTCAGGTGTTCTCATTATGTAGTTGGATGTGTTTTGATGGCTGAATGACTGTCACCTCAAAAAACAAAAGGTTGCTTAAAAATATACAGCAGTGTTTTCATCACCTTTTAAATTTTTAAAGGGCATCATTATTAAAGTTTCTCGTTTTTCTCTGCATTGGTAAAGGGTAGAGAGTTTGCATTCAGTTGAAGAGCTTACAGGACAGGGAAGAACATATATTTGACAACTTCGTTGTACTGCAATGGTACTTTATCAGCCATCCTGACTATTATTAGCATGAATGAGCACATGTGTAGGTACTGAGAGAAATGATCTCTGCTGCTTTATTCCCCCCTGGTTGTTCAGCTGCAGCGCTGATCAATGCCATGGTTTTACTTTGGATGATGTTCAAACTGGGACTCTAACTTTCGGCAGGCAAACCATGAGCTGCAACTAACATTTGTCCTGTGGTTTACAATGAACTAAATCATGGGGCTGGGTTCAGACAACATAGCTAAGCCAAATAATGGCTTCACTCAGCGCAGTAGCACAGCAACAAAGCAGCAATTGAGGAAAAAAACAACTGTGATCTCCTCTCCAGTAGCTTTTGCGTTCGCTCATTTCTGTTAAACTATGGTATGACTTTAGGTCACATGCAAAAGAGAGCATTGCCTTTCATTTCCTTTTTCCATCTTTTGAAAATCACACTTCAAAGAACATGTGGGTGTATCACGTTAATATGTGAATGTGTGGACTATATGGTTCAATGAAGTTGATGATACACAGGTTCTGAGTTCCTGCCTTCAGTCCCTAAGAAAAATGGATGCTATGTTTAGACTATATTTGTAGCATAAGGCAGTGACAAATTTGCAGGCAGTGGTTAAGACTTCACCTGAACACCTCACTAAAAATAAGAGGTAAAATCAACTTCTTACTCCACCCCATACTTCTTTCACATAGAGAACAGACAAAAAACAACAACACTTCATCTAATGATATGGTTTAATATCTGACAGGGCACCATTCCAAATGGTCTCAACCTGGAAGGAGACTTTAGGGGGGTGCTACTTGTAGGGGGAACTTAAAAGCCTTCATCCATGAGTGGATCAACTTTACATACCTACAGTATATTTTAATTAGCAGATGAAGCACACAATATATCCTTTCTCTGGACTGTTTCTTCCTTTTTGTAGCAAAGGCCAAGCTAATGTAGCTAGGTAGCTAATGTGCATGTATGTGCAGAGGATGCAGTGGATCTGGAAAGAAGGCATGCACACACTTAAGAGATGTTGCTTCAATTTGTGTAAGCTGTCTTGAGTCCCTGTCACAGAAAATGGTGGGAAATAAATAAAATGATAGAATTATGAAAAGAGCTGTCATATCCCTGCAGAACCATGACAATTTTTTTTTGGGGGGGTGCAATTTCTAATTAATCAGGTGGATTAAAAAAATTAGAAGTAATTTGATTGACTAAAAATATGTCCTCTGAAATCAGTCGGTCAGTAAATTTGTATTTCTAATGCAAATATTTATAAAAGCACCAAAAAGGAAAAGGTACAGTGGTACCTCGGGTTACGAACACGATCCGTTCTGGGATGCAGTTCGTAACCAGAAATGGTCGTAACCCGAAGCTCCATTTTGTGCATGCGCAAAGTGCAATTTTTGCAATTTTTGCGCATGCGCAGAACGCACGCACAGCGAAAATACTTCTGGGTTTGCAGAATGGGTGGGACTGCCTTTAAAACGATGCCTCGTGTGCTGGAGAAATAAAGGGTGGTGCCCAGCACTGCAGTTCTGTTCATGCCACGGAGTTATGCACAAGTGACATGACTTTCCCTTTCTCTCTAGCTTCCTTCAGTACCCCCACCCTCAAAATCTGCTCCAGAGGTTTGACGGATTCTCCAGAGCAGATGGTTGGGCATGTATGGAGGGAGGAGAGAAAGAGGAAGTCCAATTGTATGAGCAGAAAACACTGCTTGTGTTGAATATAGCCCAAAGTACACTTTATTTAGAACATTTTTTTTATTATGCAAAGATTTATGGAAGTGTCTTCTATCTTTTATCCCATACAATTAATTAGGATTTATCTAACCAGATAACAACCAAATAACTAATAAGAATAGATACAGTATCATGCCCATTTTAAATTAACATATCATTTCCTTAGATTTGATTAGGTTCCCATATGAACCATGTTGCTGTAATTACAGTACAACCAATACTTGGGCCCCAAATGTTCCCTTCCCCTGTGAGAAGGAACACTCCATCAGAGAAAACTGCTAGTTCCCTTTGGATTTGATTCATTCTTTACAGAGGAGAACATTATATAATAATATTGTTCCATTCTCTGGGTGATACAGTTATGGGTTATTTTAACCTCATGTGGAAAAAACAACAACTAAGACTTTACTAGTGAAATATTGAGCTATCACTTGCAATCTCCCAGTGGAAATACAGCACTTTAATGACTAAAAACGAGCACAGAAGTAATCAGCTGTGATATTTCTCTAGGCAGCCAACCAAGAGCCACTTTGGAAAAATGTGGGTCAGTAAGAAGATAACTAACTAAATCTGGTATCAAATAAGAATCCCCAAGTCTAAATCACAATATTGCAGAAGGGTAATAGAAAAAGCAGCCAAATAATTGTAGCTGTAGTTAAATGTGATACCTGATATCAAGAACTGACGCCTACTCCAATAATAAATATCAATATCTACAGCCTGAATCCTTATTTTAATTTCCTCTTAATATGCCTGTTTTGTTTTTGTTTTTAAAAAACAACTTCATGCATATAAAAATAATAGAATGATGCTTATCAAGAAAAAATAGGCAGCACATTTCAGGATTGTTCAAATGGCTAATATTTTAAGGAGGCAATGGAATAAGAGGCTCACTGAATGTGTGAGAGAGAAAGAGAGAGACGTAGCAGACCATTATTGCGATGCACGTAGGTTCAGCTATCTGCCTGCTCGCTATGCAAAAATTTACTTATCTGCGCATAAAGAATTATACCCATACCTCACTATCGACACCACAGATTCAGATATCCAGACATTGGGAGTTTGCCCACTTCCTTATTCCCTTGCTTGTTTCTGCTTTGCTGGTTGGTGGCAGCCATTTGTAAGAAAGCAAGGAGACAAAGTAGAACCATCACTTGGGGCAAAGTGTTAATAATCCACACACCAGGATTCCAGTCCTCACCCCAGCAGTTAACAAAATAATAATCACACCGATGACCCTTACACAACTAGTTTCACCCTGTGCAATCAAACGTGCAAATGCTGTGCATCTGTACAGAAAAAACTCCAACAACATTTTAGAGTTCTATTATAAAATCTGGCAAAGAATCCCTGCTCCTCCTTTCTGGTGTTGATTTTTACTATCTGCAAATGCCATCCTAGTGCCTTCCAGATGGTATAGGACCCCAACTTCCATCAGAACCCAGCCAGCATGGTCCATGGCTGGTGAATGATGGGAGTTGTATTCCAACAACAAATTCTAATATTTGAATAGATTTTGAAGTTTTCAAAAAGGAAAAAGGTACTCGGCTCATCCAACATGACCATTAAGGTTATCTCTAGCAGTCCCAGCTAGTTCAACCAGTCTTACAATTGACAGCTCTCTTACAATCCAGAATGACATGCTGCAAAGAAACTATTAAGAATACTTCTTTTGTGCTCTTTTTCTGGTTATGTATAAGCCATCTTTCCTTGCAGTAGCCACACATCTATGTTTTCACGGTAGGGTGGTCACGCATATGACACCAAGACTAGAGGACAAAAAAGTGTGCATATTTGCATGTGCTAATTTATATGTACAGTTGCAGATTTAGGAATAATTACTGAAATATAATTAGAAATGCATCACACCATATGTGGCAGACTGTGTCCAGGCGACCTATGTGCATGTTCAGTTGGCTGTCCAGCTGCTAATCATTGATGGGCAACTTCAAGGCCCCTGCTTACCTGTCTTGTGGTTTTTTTATATGTAAGACAGACATGGACAGGACAGTATTTTAATTATATTATCCTCTGAATAGAATGCAATAGAGGTGTGCCCTCTGACAAATAGAACATATGACCACCCTATTTTATTGTTATTACCAATGCAGCTGATCTATAGGATTTTGAAACTAACTCGCACACGTTTCTGGAGTTCCTGAACTTGTCAGCTCCTGTTTGCTCAGCCTGTTTCATCTGAAATTTCTGAAACCTTGATAGAGTTTCCTTCAAAAACACAATTTAGAAACTAAACCATAGCAACTATTTCTGTTTGACGTTGTGACTTTGAACATGAACCAGTCACAGCTCTTTTGAGACGACTGATTTCAGAGCAGAGCTAAACAGAGCTAAACATACCTAAATGGTTCTCACAGACATCAACAGGATTAAAAGTACTTTGCTTTCACTGGATCATGCCCCAAATGTGTATTAAGAGTAATATTAGTAGAAGTCCTAATTTAATGACTCTGTAAACAAGACTCAGGATAAAATTAAGCACTTGCTGCTTAGCATAGCTGCCAAGTTCTCCCTTTTTTTAAGGGAAATTCCCTTATGCTGAATAGGCTTCCTCACAAGAAAAGGGAAAACTTGGCAGCTATGCTGCTTAGTGGTAATTATGAATTTAATCAATGAACTTCCAGTTACAATGCAAAAGTATTCATTTGTTTCTCTTAGGAATATGATGGTGCTTAATTGAAAGCTGAACAACATCTGCTTCAATGTTCTTTTGTTTGTGTGCTAAAAGTTTAAATTGACTTTTAGGAACAAGCCAATGTTGGTTTTTCCAGTGAGACTTGAGACAAAATGGATTTTTAATTCCAAGACAGCATATTGCGATTAAATGTGAGGTTCATATTTCTGTTTTCGTAGCAGAAAGTGAACTCTGATCTGTTTATGGCTCCTGAGAGGACACTATTCCAGCATAATTCTCACGTATGAGTATAACACTTTTAAAATATCATTTATAAATCATTTGTTAAGAAAGTTTTTCACAGCTGGATTTTGAAACAAAAGCCTTACAAAACAAAGAGCTTACTTTCACTTAGCAGAAGTAATTCTTAAAGGATGCTCTGATAGGCAGTTAAAATGGCCAGGAATTAGACTCAAGCCACAATCGGTTCTAGACCTGGAGACTGATGATGGATTGGTTTGATATAGTATACAGTAGAAACAATTTATATGAGCTATTTTGGGAGACAAACTTTGTCTTAAAAGTGGGATAAAAATAAACAATGACAACAAAATAAGAACAGAGCAGGGCCTTTTTGTCAAGGCTTGACAAGCAAACCGCAATATCAAGGTACAAATGCACCTTGCTTTAATAGCCCTCAGAAAGCAATATAATGCTTATCTTTCTCAATAAGGCTAGTGTCTGTATGTGATTTTATGAGCTATAACTGCTGGAAATTTATAGATGCTAGAAGTGTTTGTTGGGATAGCAGTATTTTAACTATTGAAAACAATATGGGTTTTTGTTTAGGACTGAAAGCTACTTCCAGCCAGAGAGGTTAAGAAGCATAAATCATTGTACCATATTCCTAAATAAAGAAAATATGTAGATATCTCAAAAATGTTCACTGGGCCTCTTTCTCTTTCCTTGCCTTCCCCTTCCCGGTCCTTTTATATCAGCACTGGATTAGTTTGTCTTAATTTTAAAGCAGAAAGCAAAAGACAAATGAATGGATCATTTCTTTTAAAAGATCATTAATCCCATGCTCTCATTACTTTCTTTTAGTGTGAACTGATTTTACAGCTCTAAGTATTTTTAAAATGCCAATTGTGAAGTCATGGTTAAAGATGCAGTAAAACTTCATCTAGTTTTTCAGTGTATTTAAAGCTCTAACAGAACAGCCTTTAAGTGCCATTTCTGGAGGTGTTCCCCACCCCCTAAACAACTTGTAAAGTCATGGTACTGTGTCATTAATGTTAACTACACTTCCATGTGTATGTTGTAGCTATGTTTCTTAAGCAGTTGTCGTGTGTATATAGCACTAAGGCACAGTTGTGGCTTTTGTCTCCATTCTTAAGAAGAGGAAAAATATTCTATACACGGAGCAATCCCTATTCTGGGTGCTAAGTAATTCCCTCATATAAGAGAATGGGGAGACATGCTGATTTATATGTCCTTTAGATCAGCGTTTCTCAACCGCTGTTCCGCGGCACACTAGTGTGCCGCGAGACGCTGGCTGGTGTGCCGCGACGTGCGGCGACGAGAAGGGCGATTTGCATTGTCACATGCCTGGCGGCCGCCAATATTAGACACTGACCCGCCGGAAAGCAATATTTCTCCTCCTCTTTCCCAAAGCTCAGTGCAAATGAGCCTGGCGGCCGCCAATACACAGCACTAACCCGCCGGAAAGCAATATTTGGCAAGTGTTTCTTACAGTCATAATTATAATATAGGGCGGCACAGAGTTAAATTTTTTAACTTTTTTAATGGTGGTGTGCCTCGTGATTTTTTTCACGGAACAAGTGTGCCGTGGCCCAAAAAAGGTTGAGAAACACTGCTTTAGATATTCCTTTAAGACAGAGGGACTAGTAGTACATGTGAAAAGTATCTAGGGGTCTTAAGGTAAAGGGACCCCTGACCATTAGGTCCAGTCGTGACCGACTCTGGGGTTGCATGCTCATCTCGCATTATTGGCCGAGGGAGCCGGTGTACAGCTTCCAGGTTATGTGGCCAGCATGACAAAGCCACTTCTGTCGAACCAGAGCAGCACACGGAAACGCCGTTTACCTTCCCGCTGTAGCGGTACCTATTTATCTTTGACGTGCTTTCGAACTGCTAGGTTGGCAGGAGTTGGGACCGAGCAACGGGAGCTCACCCCGTCGCAGGGATTCGAACCGCCGACCTTCTGATCAGCAAGCCCTAGGCTCTGTAGTTTAACCCACAGTGCCACCTGCGTCCCTATATAGGGGTCTTAGTGGACCACAAACTTAACATGAATCAATAGTGTGATGCAGCAGGGGGAAAAAAGCTAATGCTGTTCTAGGCTGCATCAACAGAAGTATAGTGTCCAAATCAAGGGAAGTAATAGTACCACTCTGTTCTGCTTTGATCAGACCACACCTGGAATACTGTGTCCAGTTCTAGCCACCACAATTTAAGAAGGATGTTGGCAAGCTGGAACATGTACTGTACATAGGAGGGCAACCAAGATGGTCAAGGGTCTGGAAACCAAGCCTTATGATGAGGAGTTGAAGGAGCTGGGTATGTTTAGACTGGAAAAGAGAAGACTGAAAGGAGATATGTTCATGTTCCAATTTAGCAGATGGGTAGTTGAAGCTGAGAACCAAGATTAAAGGGACATTTGTTGTAGAAATTGCATTAAGTGTTTTGATCTACACCAGGCATCCCCAAACTCGGCCCTCCAGCTGTTTTGGGACTACAACTCCCATCATCCCTAGCTAACAGGACCAGTAGTCGGGGATGATGGGAACTGTAGTCCCAAAACAGCTGGAGGGTCGAGTTTTGAGGTGCCTGATCCACACAGACCACATTGGTGCCAATATAGGCTCTGGGAAGACACATATTTATGACTGAATGGGCAGTAAGTGAGCACTGGACTGTTATCTCTGTTCCTGAAACCTACTTCTCATTTCATCTTTGTTGAATTAGAAAGAGATTACGAGTTGGCCTTGTTACGAGTATGGTATTAGCACCTTACAACATAAGGAGAAACTTCAAATGAATAATGAGTGCTGCAGCTATTAATTTATCCTTGCCGGCTACCGTGCCATTTCTTTGTGCCAATGTATATACCATTTTTTGAAGGAAAGTTGCTATGTGACCCTCACAGCAATATACCTCCTTTGATGTTTTCCCCTACTTCTAAGCTTCTTAAAACATTATTACACATAACAAAGGAAGTCAATCAGATTCACACTTGTGGAAAGAAGAAAGATACTGTTTGATAATTGCTAACTATATATTCTTTTTTCACTATGTGAAATATTCTAACTGTGCCATGAAATGCAATCTTCCGAAGTACCAGTTTGTGCTGAAAAACGTAACATTTGAAAATGCTGCTGATTTGAAGCCAATCATCCTCCTTTCACTGTGTTTAACAGAGAAAAAGCTCCTGCCTTTTGTAGCCGTTCTGTTAAGCCTGCTTTACAGTCTGCCAGTAGCGGGGGCTAAATTCTCTAAGATATACAATGCTCTGTTAAATTGTGTGTGGTTTTTTTTACATAACATCAAACTGTGTCTCTGGGGCATGTGGAACACTATTAATACCACAGGACCAAAATTACAAAAATAAGGAATGCAAACATTTACTGTTTGCAAAGAAAGACTATTCAGTGTGTTTCAAAATTGTGTTTTTCCTTTTGAATTCCACAGATGTGGTCTTTTTTCTGTTTTTGTTGTTGTTGTCGTCCCCATCCCCCACCCCGTTTGTGTAATGACATAATGATTCAGGATTTTTACATGCATACATACAGTATGTTTGTACCAATACACATGCTAAATAAAGAGCTGTACAGTGTAGGGGGAAAGAATGGAGACTTACTGTAGATGCCAATGGGGATTATATAATTTACAACTTTATTAATGGAATATGACTAGCCTGTTTACATTGGCCTAGTAAAGAATTCTCTCCACTTGAATGTTACAGCATTTACAAATGGAGATATATCTCTTTGATGCCACCATGGCCTCTTGCAGCAGTGGCAGGAACTATTAGAAACCTGGAGAAACTTAAATTTATATTTTGCTGCTGTCACAGACATCAGCCTGGTGATTAAGCCTCTTCCCTTGGACCTCAACATCTATTTAGGGGTCCCAGGAATATACTTCCCCAAGCCCACCAAAAACAGCAAATTACCACTAGTGTTGTTGTTTAGTCGTTTAGTCGTGTCCGACTCTTCGTGACCCCACGGACCATAGCACGCCAGGCACTCCTGTCTTGCACTGCCTCCCGCAGTTTGGTCAAACTCATGTTCGTAGCTTCGAGAACACTGTCCAACCATCTTGTCCTCTGTCGTCCCCTTCTCCTAGTGCCCTCAATCTTTCCCACTAGTAGTTGCCCCCAAAGTAGCAACACCAAAATACAAACTGAGCTGTTCCTGGAGTTATTCCTGCTTCCTTTCCCATCCACAGCTCCTATGTTTGTCATGTCAACAACCTATAGGGTCCTTAATATATTATTTCTGGCTGCTAGGTTGATAAATTGTAGTCCACCCAGGACCAGATAGCAGAATCTCTCAACCCTAAGCAGAAAATAGTAGTGCCCAGCTTCTCAGTTACGTCTGAAAAGTTTCTCTAATGAGGTAGCTGTAGCATCATAGATTGACTGCAGCGGGTGGGTCAGGGGATGATTGACATGGTCCATCAAGGTACAACTGTGGGTACCCTGTTTATTTGTCAGTCAAGTTAAAGCATATTTATCTCATTTTGGGTGTGTAAGACAGGGTAGGTTGGTAAATCACCCACTCTGCTGCTTCACTTTCTCCTTTCCAAAGCTAAGAAAAGTGAGTTCAAGCATACTACTAGGGAAATTAAAATACCCAGTCCTTGTGCTCCTTTGATCAGTAGAAAATATAAAATGAAGGGCAGGGACTCTAGAATATTGTAAATGGTGGGTCGTGCTGGGAACCCAGCTTTTGCTCTATCCTGCACAGTGCTGATCTTGCAGATTTTTAAAAGTCTTGCAAAACCAGGTCATCTAGTCCTGCAGCCTTTCTGTATGAGATCCAATCAAAGCCATCTCTCCCTTGACTGCCAGAAATTTCTCTCTTTCCTACAGACTAGGAATGTGCAACTACACGAGGATCTATGGTCAAATCCACACCATACATTTGAAGCATATTCAACCCACATTTAAAACACATGACTTCTCCCAAAGAATCATGGGAACTGTATTTTCTCCCTCCTAGAGCTACAACTCCCAGCACTCCCAACAAACTTCAGTGCTAAATGTGCTTTTAATGTATGGTCCGGATATGACCCATTTCTAGCTTTTTCTGAATGATTTTAACTGTTACATGCAAAGTCTGCATATTATGAGCTGCTGAGAGTATGACATGTGAAATTTTTGTTGTGTTCCATGTGATCCAGCACTTTCCAAAACATTTTACACTTTTGCAATATGTAAAACTTTAATGCCTCCAGGGGTGTCTCAGGGATTCATTAGTTAATGTCTCTACAATGCTTTGAAAATGTTCTTTGGCACATTAGACTTTAGTGTTATAGTTAATACATTTGCATCTGAAGTGTGTCACATTTTGGGCATTGATATGCTAATATTCACGTTTGTTTCACCCTGGAAGTATTTAATAAATTTTTGATAAAGTTCTAATGAGGGTACAACTGGGTTCACTACATGCAAAGATTGTAAAACCCCTCTGAGAAATGTTGCTAATCTTGCTGCTACTCTTATTATTTTCTTCCTTTCTCCCTCCCTCCCTCCCTCCCTCCCTCCCTCCCTCCCTCCCTCCCTCCCTCCCTCCCTCCCTCCCTCCCTTGGAAGCCCTCTGATGTTTTTCCTTAGCAGGAATTTCCATGTCTGTGTTGGCAATACTTTCCATGAAAATCAGTGGCAGCTCTACTGTTCACAAAAGTTAGTATGGCTTGTAGAGCCAGTGCTGCAGCACTGTGTATTTGGCTGATTGGATGTGTTTTCATGGAGAGGATTAGAGCTGATTGTAAGAGTTCATTGGGCTATTTGGATCTAGCTGCAAGGAGACAGTTCGGATGAATCCCATCAGAATTCCAGGTGTTGAGGATGAACTAGGAAGTTAAAAGGCTAGTCCCGGAGTGAGTGAGAAATTATCTGAGTGGACAGCAATACAGTGGTACCTCTGGTTAAGAACTTAATTCATTCCGGAGGTCCGTTATTAACCTGAAACTGTTCTTAACCTGAGATACCACTTTAGCTAATGGGGCCTCCTGCTGGCACTGCACTGCTGGAGCACGATTTCTATTCTCATTCTGAAGCAAAGTTCTTAACCTGAGGTACTATTTCTGGGTTAGTGGAGTCTGTAACCTGAAGCGTCTGTAACCCGAGGTACCACTGTATGCTTATTGTGAATAGCAATTGGAAGAGAGGTACTGACATAGCACCGTTTTGCTGATGGTTTAAACCAGGGCTCCCCAGACTTACCCAGCTTTGGGCCGGTGCCCAAAAGCCGGAGGGCAGGGGAGTGCGCGTGCAGCAGGCCGGAGGGGGGTGGAGTGCGCGCCCGTGCGCATGCGCACACACACTTACTGGCACGGTGGCGTGCTTCCTTTTTTAAAAAAAAATATATATTTTTATTAATTTTCCAATTAAGACCAATTATATCACATTCATTATTTCAAATTATACACATATATATATCAATCAAACCGAATGTTATGCCAAATCGTCTAGAAAATTTTTTATTTGGGTTCCCATGCTTCAAGAAATTGGGGATTCCTCGCAACCGTCCACTGCCGTCTTTTTTCTAAAGTTCAAATCGTCCTCCAAGTTCATAATAATCCAGATCTTCCCCTTACAGTCACATAGATGTTTTCCACTTTCAACCGATTGTTTCCCAGCTGCTGAGATAAATATCAAACAAGGTTTCACAAATGTTCTTTCTCCTGTGTGGGTTAATCAGTCCAGCCTCCCCATAAATCTTCTTAGTCTGGAGCTCCCTGTTGCGTCGAAGCAGCGCCATCTTAAAAAGCTCAAATCACTTTCGTTTTCTCTCATAGCCATGAAGATTAACAATCTTTATAAAATTTACAGCTTTTCCAGGCAGAAGACCCAAACATCAAACCATAAACTCTTGGTAAATTAATGGATCTCCTTGCCCTATAGCTGAACTTAGCTTCAGGTCGCTGCTCCAATTCAAAGTGCGTCACAGCTCATAAATCCTCCGAACACGTCCAGGACTCCTTCCGTCCGACTAGGGGGGGGGGGCTTTTCTCATCGGCAACTCCACATCTTTAAAAAATATGCTCAGTAACAACAGTTTATAAAGTTCAACTCACACAGTCTTTTGCTTCTCCTTCACTCCAAACAAGCCAGGACATCGCGTCTGGGAAGGTACGAAGTAACTCATATGAAGAAAAATAAGAAAAAACTCAATTCCCTTATCGCTCCGTCCCCATCAATCCTTCTTCCAGATGATATACAGCCTTTGACTCCTCTCCCTCAGCAGCATAAATTTCTCAGCAGTAAACAGCGCTTCTTCCCCTCCTTCTGAAGTATGTCCATAGATTTAAGCCTAATTATCTTCTTTAACCATGGAAATCCCCGCCATGCAGATTAGCGTCCGGGAGTCCTGGCCCTCGTAAGTGCTTTTCAGCCCAAGCTCCCCCCACTCCATAAACAGTCGGAGTGGGTCTGGGGGCATCGCGGGCCAGCGGCCCCTCTCCGTAACCCCCGGAGAGGGTAGGGGGTTGCCATTTACTCCCCTAGCAACCGCCAAATTCCTTACGAAGGTCAGAGGGATGGAAAACAGGTCCGCCATTCCTGCCGGCGGAAACCGGAACCCTGGCACGGTGGCGTGCTTCCAGGTTAGAAAAATCATCGAAAATCATTTCTGCGCATGCGTATGGGCCTCCCCCTGACCCGGAAGTGCACCGGAAATGACCTCTTCTGGGTCGGGAGAGGCCCATACGCATGCACACAAATGATTTTTTGGCGCTTTTTTTCCAATCTGGAAGTGCGCCGCCGCGCTGCGCGCCGTAAGAGCAGGCGGTGGCAGCAGGCGGCGGGGGTTGTCGCGGGCCGGATTGGGAGGCCAATTGGGCCGCATCTGGCCCGCGGGCCGTAGTTTGGGGACCCTGGTTTAAACCAACCTCCTCCAACCTAGCTCCTCCACATGTTTTTGGATATAACTCCTATCAGCTCTAGTCTGCATGGTAGTGCTAGCCAGAACTTTTGGGAGCTTCCAGCCAAAACATCTGGAAGACACTACGGCAGGGAAGGCTGGTTGAAACAGTTGCATTTTAACAGTTAAAATAACAGATCCAGTCCTTTACTTTTCTAGGGAATAAAAACAATGATAATACATAAATGAAATAATCATAATTTATCCAGCCTCTAAAATAATAAAGTACATCCTTTTCTGGCCCAGACTCAGCATCTACAGTCTTAGACAGCCTCCCCCGTCATGGTGCCCTCCAGATGTTTAGGACTATGTATTCTTCAACCCTGATCATTGCTGAACCAATGCCCTTCAGCCTAACCATTCTAGCTGGGGCTCATTAGAGCTGTAATCCAAAATATCTGGAGGGCACCTAATTGAAGAAGGCTGAACTAAGAAATAACAATATCATCTCTAGGCGGACAACTAAAACAAGGGAAGAATCAACATGTGCAGGAATAAATAGGCCCAGGCCAACTGTCATAGTCCCTAGGCGACAGGAGTTTAATGGGTGTTATATGCAGAGGCTGTGTAGTTATGAACTATAGACATGTAGGCTCTGATGGGTTGTCCAAAAACTCTGGTCAAATATTGCACTGATAGACCTTACATACGTAGAGTGCAGGCCCACATGGAGTCTGTGCATAACAGGTTATCAATTCATTCCCACTCTTCTTAATGCACCCCTATGTCATTTTAGTCATCAGCATAGGGATTTCAAGGAAGAGAGAGAAAGGAAAGAAGAGCAGAGGAAACTTAATAAAATCCAGTTTAAGCTAATTGAAATAAATAAATTTAAACATATTTCTTACATTCTGCAAGGGATTGAACAGGTCACAGCTCACCAAGCAAAATATTCAGATAGGGCCAGTGGCGGAGCATATGCCCGCGCTCCCGAGGGGGGCAAGACGCGGAGGGTGCCCTCCCAGGTGTGGAATAGCTGCTCAGGTGCACAGAGCGGCATGAATGCCCTGTAGCCGGGGGCAAAGCAAGCCGCTGATGGCGGACATTCGGCGCGCTGCCCACCCATGACTGCCAAATGTTATCCCCTTCAGTGAAGACACCTGGGTTGCTCCGCCCCCATAGCACCCCTCTTCCTCCGCCCCTGGATAGGGCAACCATACAAAATGCATTCAGAAAAGCAGGAATTTGTGCTTTAAAAGAAGTAAACCTGAGAAATGAAGAATCATGTACCCCTCACACTTCCTGTAATATGTCCTACTCCCCTCCACCACTGGCCAAATTCACCATCCAGCATTGGCTGGGGGCCAAATGTAATTAGAGTAGAGCAGACTGCTGCATATCCAAATTAAGCATTAAGAGCTGTACTCTCAGAGGTTGGTTAAAGACAACCACCAGTTGCCTAAATCTTCCTTGATCTCATACTATACTCCTCCCAGTCTTCTACCCAGAGGTGCCAGGGCAATGGGGGTAGGGGGCAGGTGACGTTGTGTGTGACATCCCAGTGTCAGGAGGAGCCAGGGATGGAGGTGAACACACAGCGGCAGTGAGGCTTTGAAGCTGCACCATGTTCAGCTCTGTGCTTGGCCTCATCTGCCCCCTAATTTTTTTATATGGGGGGGGGGCTGGACCCCTCCACAAAAATATTGAGTTGGCACCCCTGCTTCCACCCAGCAGCCGCATTCAAGTCCCTATCATCTATGTGCCAACTATTATGACGGAGGCTATTTTTTATAAAAAAGTTGTGGTTTCATTTTATCCATTTGCCACAACTCTCTCAGTATGCAACTGCAGGCACAAGTGTAGATGGAATCAAATAATCTCTCTGGGTCACTGCTACCAATCCTAACACACTTTCACACAGGCTTCATTATTTGCACTTAGAGTCGTACAGCTAATATGACCAATGACCACTTCAGAAGCACTCTAGCTATGTTTTTAATCTACCAAATTAAGCATCAGTACTTTGTCTACTTTACATTTTGCCCATTCATTCATATGTCCATTTCTAATATTAGTGTCGTGTCTTCATAAAATTCATGGATTCATTTTCATAATTAAACTGTATTTTTATAGAAAAATAATCCTTTAGTAAGAGATTAAGAGGAACTTGATTTTCTTTCTTAATTAACAATTTTGATGGTAGAATTTAGTACAGTGCAAAGAGATAAGATATATGTTACAGTTTAAATATACCCTTTAAATATACCCATTGAAGTTGATCACATTATTACTATTGGAGCGAATTAATGAATGAATAAATCAGTAAAATAAGACATAATCAAAATGAATGTTTAACATTGAAAACCAGTGTGATGAAATAAAAATCTAAATAGAATATGCATTTATTTGAAGTTGAATGATTTCACCCTTCTAAATAAGGCAAGTTCATTTCCACAGATTCTTTTTTAATCAGAATCTGATTTTCAGTGCTATACATTGTCTTTATATTAAACCTTATGTGATGCTTTATAGTTCCTTACATTGAATCAAAATTAATATGATACATGGGATGCTTGACTGAGTTTTAAAAGTCTCTCTGAGTGTGTGTGTGTGTGTGTGTGTGTGTGTGTGCGTGTGTGCGCTTTTCCAGTTTATCGGCTGTGATCACACAGCTGCACACAACAACAACAACATAAGAAAGTTTCATGGGTGCACTTAAGATGCTCTACCTATCCTACTTTCATGTATTTGCATGAAATAGGGGGCGTGGCAGAGCCAGGATGGCAGGCAACAACATTAAGTGTACTGATTCATTAATTCACCTCCCACCATGTTTATGAATTCCCCAAGATTATAAAAATTCTTATACCCCTCAGAATTCCTGGAGATATTTTACCATATTCCTTTGACTCAAATCGCTTTAGATATTTTTTTAAAAAATAAAAAATGATAAAGCCCTGCCTGCATCAACCAGACCAGAGCTCACCCTTGCTACATTTCTCTGCTACAACTACAAAGCATGTGCATTACCCAGAAAAATTAATAGGAAGGCCCATAGGTAAAAACCCAAAAGCAATAAACCCATTGAACATGTGTGCGTGCACACTCCCACACTCCCACACATACAAGCACAAGACAACATCATGCTTCTTCCTGCCTCTGCAACACACTGACATGGTTAGGCAAAGCCATTGATGCTCACATGACCATCAAATGTGAGAAAAAGGGGACAGAGAAAAGATAGTGAGTAGGAAGTACACAGAATAAAAGGCCAACTTGGCAAATCCCCAGGCTAAACCACAGTCTAGCAGCAGTGCAAATTCAAATGCAGGAGCAGCAGCCCTTTGCAAATGCCAAGAGCTCTAAGGGAACCCCTTGCAAGAACTCGGAAAAATATAGTTGAATTTCTGTTGAATGCCAAAACTATTTACTAACACTTTTTAACTATTGTTATTCCTCTGCATTTCTCCCACACTTACGTGTGCTAACACTTCCTCCTCATTCAATAGTTGCAGGTGGAATGAGAAATTCCTACGCTGATTTCAAATAAACAATGCAGTGAATAAAGCAGTCATACAATTTCCCACCTTCCTACTGACCTGAGGAAAATAATCACCAGGTTAGCATCCAAATTGTAGCTGTCCACACTCCTACCCATCACTATTAGGCTGTACTGTATTTTTAGTCTAGAGAAACTTAGCAGAGCTCCATGGTGCTATATTTATTATCTCAGTTATTTAGCTTTTAACTCTATAAGGCCAGAAGAGAAAGAAAGAGAAGGCTGTAAGTTACCATAATGCTTTGTTATGTTTCTCAAATAACAGAATATGTTTATGCCACCTTTCATACAAATCCCAAGGTGGTTTACAAAAGTTAGAACTTGATTTAAGAAAACAATACATTAAAACAAGGTACGTAAAAGTGCACACCAAATAGACAGACTACAGTAAGCATAATACTGTAGTTGGGTGATCTCTTGAGGTTGGAAATTGTGATCTGCAAAAGCGTGGGTGAAATCATGCATGTTTCAGGACTCCCAAAACACTCAGCATGTGACATTTTAATGTATTTTAAATTTTTGTTGGTATCCGCCCTAATGATGTTACATTTAGTTCCAAGCGTATGGCAGCATTACTTACGCATCGGGGTAGTTTTAACACCCGTCTTAAAAACTGGTTTTGGATTGCCTCCAGAGATGTTGAATTCATAGAGGAGCCCCATATTGGGATAGCATATCATATCAGCAGCTGCTATAATACGGAAAAACAGGTCTGTGTTACAGTAGGAGATGTATGAAAGGCAAGTCTACCTGCAATGAAGCATGGGTTACATAACTGCCCAGTTATTTTCAAGCTGAAATTTACTAAAAAAATAAATTGGTGAGGGTACCAGTTGTCACAATCAAAACAGCCACCAGGCTATAAATGCAGAAGTATATACTGGTACAGTACTGTATATGCAAAACTTTTAGAAGTAGAAAAGGGCAACACAAATCATGAGGGGGCAGGATCATATTTGCTATGAAACAAGCTAAAGCCTTTAGAGGAAAGCTGACTGGGGGGGGGGTTAAAATGATTTATGGTATGAATAAAGTTTTCATTCCCTTTATCACATTACAAGAACTACCAACTATAAAATATATTGGTAGTAGATTCAGAACAGACTTAAGAAAGTATTTATTTGCACATTGCATAATTGATTTTAAATTGATGGAGGATACGTCTATCTCTAGCTGTTACTTACAATGGCTATTTGGACCTTCCTGGTTCAGAGTCAACATGTTTCTGAATACCACTTGCTGGGAAGAAACAATATGAATTGGTTATTTCCTTCAAGCCCTTCCTATGGGCTTCACATTTGTGCTGCAAATCACAATCCAATAGGATAAGAAATGATGCTTGACACAACTTCGATTTTATGTCTTCTGAGAATATGCAGTAGAAACTCCTTTGTCACAAAAGTCATAGATGAATCATTGAATTATGGCAAGTGGGGTAAAGGTCTGTTTATCTATTATGACTTTCATTTTGTAAGTACTTTACCCCAGTATATGTTGACGTGGTAACCAATGCCTTAAAGATCTGAACTGCAGGTTCTTGCTGTAATTTATATACTATATCGTGTTCTCCTTCAAAGAGGGCACGTGTTGCGGTGAGACCTGGAGACTGACTGCCTGTGTTGTGGGTGGGAAGATTGGACAGCCAGAACACCCGACTGGTAGGTCCCTCGATGTTGGGTTCAATATAGACAATGGGGCGCAGTCCAAACGGATTGAGGGACCTATATATACCCATGCACGTGACCCAGAGCTTCCTCTTTCGGCGTGTGCATCGGAACACCCACCCACCTCTCCCTATATTTAGGACATTTTGCGCTTGACCTTGCTATGCCATCGTGTGTCGTCTGTCATTGGGACAGGGGGATGGCAGGAATTTTCCCCACTTGGCTGATTGGCTGTTGTCATTCGGGTTTCGCCTGCCACGTAGCAAATCGTCACAACTTGTAAGGTTGCAGATAGGCACTGGTTCAGGTGATAGGGATGGGAGAACGGTCTCACCATCCCTATGTGAAGGGAATTCCGCTAAAGGAATCCACGGACTCAAATGGTTTCGTCAACCCCCGAGAGGGAGTTGTGTCCAGGGGAGCATCTGGGGAGTGAACATAGTCTGTACCCAGCCTTTGCCTTCCCAGGTGTTCATCCTTGGCTGACCTATGCAAGGGTGCAGGGACCTAGTTGAACCAGAGCCTATGCAACTACTCACTTTCTGTAATCAATAAAGTTGTGGCCTAAATTCTGGCAAAAAAACAAACTAAAATTTGAGTCAAATGTGTCTTTATTTTGGGGGGGGGTCCCTCTGGGTCTGAACATGCAACTTCTCTTAGGTCTGTACAGACTACATGATAATGAGTATCTGTCTTAAACCTGTATCTTGCCTTCACCTAATTTAAGGTGGAGAAAATTACTGGTAATCCGTCTCTCACACAGATTTTAAATAATATAAAATGCAGCATGTGCCCCTGCATGGCATGCCCTGTTAACTATCACAATGAAGCAAATAATGTTCATGAAATTTTCTCAACCAAATTTGATAATTCTGAGGGGCTCTATGGCCTAGTTTAGATTCATTTTACTTTGAAAATGAGCTTATGGAGAACTTCCTTTTCACATTCTACTCTAAATAATAGTTTTGTAAGGATGAAAACTCATGTGTACCACCAACACAGAGGACAGTGTTCTTCTCACTTGTCTTCTGTTTCTGCTAGCTTGAAAGTAAAAACATGGTGTTCTGTCACTTGGGCTGGGAATCGGGCATTTCCTCTCCTGGGAACTGCAGTATCTGAGGAGTCACTTCTTTGAAATGTCTCTTCCACCTAAATGCCACAAAACTTAAAAGTTCAGAGAGGAAGTTTTGAAAGCTCCATTCCTGCAATGTTCTTCCACCTGCCTCCCAAGCCCTGTACAGCATTGCTCATGCTGTTTGAGAGAACCACCCCCCATTCAGGGAGGGGTTGCTTTTCTTGGGGTGTAGGGCCAGAAGAGAGGGAAAGATAGATAGATAGTTACTCAAAGTTCCCTTCTTGTGCAACTGTCCGATACAATCTCAAATCTTTACGATAATTGTAGAGTAGAAATGCAGACAATCTGTTTGTGTGTATATGTAAGGTAAAGAGTATTTTGTAGGGCAGAAAGCTTAGCATCAAATACATTGAACTGTTCAAGAAGTGTAATAATTCTCACTCTATTATTGAAATATATGATTGCCCAGTTTTTATAACTGTTGCCTAATGATTCATGACACATGTTGTTATATTGGATATTTGCACTTTTGAAACATTTATCAGATGATAAGATTCCCATGTTTTACAGGATCTTTTAAAAGTAAGATGAATACTCATAAAAGATGATGAACTGTCAGTTTCAGAGTCCATTCAGGAATAGCAGTGTAAGCCTGTGGCTATGGGCTTGTCAGTGTAATTCACTTCTGTCTCATAGCAGTTGTATAGCTAATTGTTTGGCATACAGTAATTATTATTTTAGAAAATGGACTTTACCGATAGTGTTGCTCCATTCCAAATTCACCCATGACCACCCATGACACTTTAAGTCTTCCTAGTCTGGGTAGATATTCTGGATTGCGCTACTCATTGTTCACCTTAAACCAACAGATATCTTCATTCAGTTGGACAATTGTTATAGTTCTAAATGAGACTCATTTAGAAGTGGAAAGCTTCATGCTATTTTCACAGCAATATCAGTTGTCTCTTGGATATCATTTAGTATGAAAAGCTACAGCTTTTGAGACCAGTAAGCCTTCCTTGTCTGAATGGCTTTCCAGGCTCCTCCCATAAACAGTAATTACAGTCATACCTCGGTTTAAGTATGCCTCAGTTTGAGTATTTTCAGTTGAAGTACTCCGCGGACCTGTCTGGAATGGATTAATCCACTTTCCATTACTTTCAATGGGAAAGTTTGCTTCAGGTTAAGTACGCTTCAGGTTAAGTACGGACTTCCGGAACCAATTACACTCATACCTCGGGTTAAGTACACTTCAGGTTGAGTACTCCGCGGACCCGACTGGAACAGATTAATCCACTTTCCATTACTTTCAATGGGAAAGTTCACTTCAGGTTAAGTACGCTTCAGGTTAAGTACAGACTTCTGGAACCAATTGTGTTTGTAAACCAAGGTACCACTGTACTAGCTTTATCCACACGGGAAATGTTACCCTGGTTAAAATTAAAAACAACACCCTCAAAGGGAAAATTAACAGTACTTTTAAAACAGTGGTGGTAATGGCAACTGAAGTGTCCACTTACCTATATCTTAATCAACTGGTCACTACATATGAAGGGGGCTATCTTTAGGTGTCCTCTTTTAAACAAGATGACAATAGTTCAATAGTTACAACAAAGCAATATGTAATATATTGGGCATGGGGGTGGAATGCAAGTAGAAATATTAGGCCACCTATGCTGATTAATATGTACACTTATCTGAAAGTGAGCTTACTATACAGAATTTTGTTTTCATTGAAGTAGGGTTCATTACAGATTGGTCCCAAAATTGCTGCTTGATGCTGCAATTGGACAACTTTTATACCTTTTTAGAACTGATCTGTTGTATTCCATTTGTTGACACAAATGCATCTCTTGAGCAAATGGTCAATAATAGCAGAGGCTATAATATAATAATTAAACTTGTGGTATGTAATTGATTGTCTTTGCAGCTCTGTTAGCACATCTTCATAATGCTCTGAGATTATTTGTTTAATATTTAGACTTTTTTCTCTTTCTGTGTTTGTGATATAGTTTCCAGCGCATTATAGATATTTTCATTAGAATTCAATAAAAGAAGACAAAATAGAAAGACAGATGAAGCATTCAGGGATTCTAGCTAGTTTTCCAGGGCTTTTCACAGGAGTGTGTTTGAGTGCTGATAAGGCCTTGACTATATTAAATAGACAAAGACAAAGCATGAGTAAAATTTATTGTTTTTCCTTTTCAGCCACTGGAGGACAATTCTTTGCATTTGTTAGCCAAAAAAGTGCTCTAGATTTTATCTCTTCTGAGCATATTAAAGTTCACATTTGCAATCTGTGCATCTTAGAATGTTCATTTATGAAAGCAAACAATGAAATGATTTGTATCTGGTTTTTACTCTAGTTGTTTATAGACTCTTTACAGGCTTGTTCTTTCAGATTACAGCTGTTTGATGAGGTCAAATCTGAGCCAAAAGACGATATGAGTTAATTTAATAGGATAGAGCAGGCAATCAAATCCATATGAGAACTCTATAATTTAGCAGTTTTATGTTGCTTACACAGAAGGAAAGAGGACCAACTTGCCACTTTTGTGATACCTTTCGAGTTATGCTTAGGCCTCACATGTCCACCTCTCTGTCCTTTGTTTTAATATCAAACATGGCTTTGTGTGCTGCTAGACAGTTGGGACATATCATATCTTTCCTACTTTTGGTGCCCTTATCTCAGGTACTCTTCTCTGACTCATAAACAAGGCATCCTACAGTTTATTTCTTCCCGTTTCTGTTGTGCCAACCCAATGGCTTCAAACAAGCAGGCTAGATTGCATTCCATGTCAATGAAATTACTCTGCATATTGCTTTATGGAAGTATTTTTTACTTTTAAATATCCACGTGCCAACTTTCATGGGAAAATTTAAACTAAACAGCAGCTTTAAATCAAAGTTATAGCTCCTTTCAGCTCAATATCCCAGCAATTGCATAAGCACTAATACTTAAGATGGGCAATTCCAACCTTTTTAGAGAGATTCATATGTGCATTCTGAGCAGTATTACGCTAGGGAACACTGGGGAATATTTAAAGCCATATGAATGCTACTAGTAAGTACAACATATTTACTGATACTCCACAGTTACTGAAACTGCAGTTTCATACCCACTGTCTGTGTTCATGAAAATATTGCTTGCTGATTTTTGTAGCTGTTTTTCCATAAGGTCACCATATATGAAATACTATGCCTCTGAGAAGTTAATTTTAATCAGGAAGAAGAATTGGGTAAAGTTGATTAAAAATAAGAGTATAAGATGTTCCATGATTTATCTTCTTCTTTTTTAACTTTTTTACAGCTGTGACACTAAAACTTTTTTTTTTGGGGGGGTGTAAAAATAGTTTAAAGAAAGAAAGAGCTACAACCAAATACAGATTATACACAGAAATTTGATAATTTGATAAGGGAGTTATGTCCCCCCCTTTATGCCATTAAGATTAAACAGGTAAAAAAAAAAACCTAAATGAAATATTCAATCTTCACTATTCTAATCATCCAAATTGATTTGCAAAATAGATGCAAGATTTATTTCTTAGTTTTATAGCCTATTTGAATTAAAAATGAAGGTTTTCTGCCTAAAAGCAGTGCTTCTGTGACACCATCAGTATATTTGCAGTGGAATCCAATCCGCAATTCAGTATAGCTTCAGTCCAGATCTTCCATGGAGCCTTTGCTAAACACAAAGTTGGCTGATGTGCCATTCAGCATCCCAGCAGCTCTTTCTCTTCACACTAGCAATGGCAAAGCATTGTGCGGATGCACTGCCGGATGCTCTGAACTAAAATCATCCGTGGGAACTTATCCGATATTATATACGTGATTCAAGGTAAGGGAGCAAAGGTGTGTGCATGAGGGAGAATCTGTTGTTCAGAAGAATGGGGGTTTAATGCCATTCAGTCTGCATTTTAAGTCTCCTGTTCTGATGCAGGAGTCTCTAAGCAATAGGTGGGAGGGGATGCTTTTGTACTTGAAATCAGAAGACCCAGATTAAATGTTTTCATTGTAATGAGCAGTGCAGCATTTACGACAAAATGATATGGTGATCAAACTCCTGCAGAAATCCATCCTTCATTATTTATTTGCTCCCTAGATGAATCTAATTATATTTTATAAAAGAAGAAGTAAAGGCCAGCATCCCCAAACTGCAAGGTGCTTTGAGCATCTCTGGTCTTTCTGCTTTTGAAGTCTCATTGTAACCAATTTAGCCGAATTCTCTGGAGGGGGCATTTCATGCACACTTATCTCTGCTGGAGTCTCCTCGTTTTTCTATATTCCATCAGGGAGAGTCAGATTCTAGCAATAACAGGCCATTTTACAATCTTGACTTTTTTTTTTTACTGAACTGCAAGATGCTATTTTGAAAGCATTATTCTGAAGCATTTAGGTGCATGCGACTACAGCTTGCAATTAACTTTTGTATTAGGGTTTATATGCAACATGTCTTTGTGAGATTTCATTCTGGATCTTAATTTTACTGTGAAGAATTGTCAACCTAGTTATTTAAAATCTGTGGTGTTATTGACTTCCCTCTTGATGCTAGAATCCATTTATATATCTGCCACTTAAGCTAGGCATTAATACATTATAATTCACCGTACTGCGGGAAGCAGAGACATTCACAAATATGTATCCTTCTGCTACATGTTTAAATTTTGAGGACTCTCAAGGATCAACAGGATAGCCTTGTCAGTAATTTGTCCTGCCCTCCCATTGATAATGTTTCCTGTAGAATTGCCATATTTTAGTATTCTGCATTATGTCAGAAGATGATTAATTCTCAAAATATCTACATACCATGAAGAAAAAGCAGTGCTGTATATATTTAATATATATTAACTTTTGAAAGTTTTCAGGGGATACAGGTTTGAGGACTACTTTAAGAAAGAGTAATTTAAACCCCACATCTTGCTATATATGCATCAATTAATTTCCATACAATTTTCCTTTAAGGTCATTATTAGTGGAGTATATGTCTTGGTAAATATCTTCCTAAGATTGTTTTTGAAAGATATAACTTCGGTCGCTTTATGAGGGTTTCTGATTTCTCTCTTTTTGGTTAAAACAGAACTCATATGTCATAAGAGTTTTTAATTTTCTATAAGGCATGTCAGGTAGTGTTACTAATGCTGTACCCTTTTTGGATTTTTTTTTCACAGCAAGGCTAGAATAAAGAGAGACTGTATTTTTTAAGCTTTCCATTGTTTGTAGAATTGCAAATGGATAATTTCAGTGGCCTTTCGCTAGAGTTTTCTGCCACTGAAACAGTGTAGGACTCTTCAGAAAGATGGAGTGATGTAATTACCAGGTGCACATGTTCAATAATCCTTCCCAGCTAGGAAAGGCTTCACATTCTTCTCCTGTGGCCCATTTGTAAAACTATAAATATCTAAATTGTGTCAACCAAGAAGTCATACTCAGTGGTGTCCCTTTTTGTCCAATTTCTTGTTGCATTGGTTTTGTAAAGCAGTTAACTGCATGTCTTTTTTCATTATGAACATTGTACTTTTTCTTGTCCCAAACCCCAAAAACTGTTAGGTCAGTTACAACCTATTTTAAATTACTTGTAGTATAATACCACCGGAAGGATGAAACAATATAGTCAAGTTGATGGAATATCTCTGATCTGTGGGTCACTAGCTATTACTTGTAGAAATTAACATGATTCCTAGATCATTTGGAAGCTGTGGTATGACATTTTTCTATATAATAATAATGATTTTTTTAAAACATCTAGATGCACCAGATTTTTAAAATGCTGCAAAAATCCTGCATTGCCTTTTGGGTCCCATCTGAATGCCAAGAATAACTTGTTAATGCTTATTTTCTGCCTTTTTAACAACAGTTCCTTTTCAACTATCATTGGCCCTTATCCCACGAGTAGCCTCTTCTTTCCTAAAGTTGCCTAGGAAAATGATGTCATCTGACAAGCATTCAGTGCTTTAGTTAATTTTTTGTGCCAACCTTGTGTGGTGAGCTGATGGATTCTTCACATTTAATATGTATTCTTTCACTTCATGTAATTTGCCTTGTTTTCTTTGTGGATCTCGGTACATATACTGCTACTAATACTAATTGGAACTTTAGTCAAATGCTCATTTTTTTACTGTGAAGTAAAGAAAAAAATCCTTCAAAGCTCAGAAACTGAAATTCACCTTGGAAAGCTGGAAGTAAGAACTGCGTACCCGTTAGGTTTGCAGTCAGGAAAATAAAAGAGCTTACAGAAGGAGAAATTGTTCACAATTGGCAGTAATTTCAAACTATCTTAGCAACATTGGAGCAGCTGGAGGCCACTATTCTGTTTTCTGTATTTAGTGGTGTGTGAGGAGTCAACCAAAATACCTGGTGACAATGTCAAATGAGCGGGAGACAATCACTGTGGCAATTGGGCCAGTTTGAATGTATCTCCACACAATGGTTTATTGTGACTCCAGAGATGCATTTACACCTGGAATTCGTATGAACTAGGATCTGAATATACTCAAGCTCTGCAGTAATTGGCCCATTTTTGTGCCAATGGTTTCAGCAGTTGATGTGGTACGTTGTTTTATGTTGTGAACCACCTTGTGATCTTTGGCTGAAGGGCAGTATACAAATTCAATAAATGATAATAAATATTATTTCAGCTGCTACACACTCATAGTTACCTCAATAAAAACTGGCTGTACCATTGGAGAGCCCATAAAAACACTGCATTGTGTGTAGGGCAAAACTGACTGAATAAACCAGGGAGCGGGGAGTACTGAAAACTAAGGTTTTTCAAGTGAGAAGGCTTGAGTTGCAGTTCTCAGTATATTCGTAAAATATATTGAAATAAATAGATTTTGTGTAGTAGTATTGCTTGATCATTTACATTTGAATATATCGGACTATTTTAAAATCTTAAAAATAGCTTTAGTAATTGTAAACAAACAGCCTGTCTACTGTTTATCCTAGAAAATGGGTGGTTTTTTTAAATTAACAATATTATTTTATTTATTTTATACATCCTGTTGGTCCTTCAAAGCATTCAGAGTATATTTTAGCCACAACAAACCCATGTTGTAGCTTTAGGCTGGGACAGTGAGTTGCTTCAAACATAACAGCAAACTAAGCTTTGTTCATATTGGAAATACATTATGTAATGATAAGTTCCTGTTGGCTCCCACTTTTCATACAAATTCTGCTTCAGTAAATTATTCCCTGGGTTTATCAGACAGTTGGTTGCTATTACTGCCAAGCTGGCCAACTCTGGTTTTCACTTGCCTTCTGAACTAGGATTGGAAATTTGTTTCAAATTTTGGTTTGCAGCTCTGCTAGAAAAGATTGTGGAAACCATATTTTGCTAGTTCAGATGTAACAAGAAATGTTGTTTTGATCAAACCAGGAAGTAACCAACTGGTGTGTGAAAGGATGGGGGTGGTAGGAAGGAGTAACCCCAGAGTCTTCCTGTATCACCAAACTATGGTTTAGCATTATATTTGAATTGACTCATTGTGTAAGAGTGCTCAGGTCTACAGTAAGTTTCATAGCTGACAGGAGATTTTAGCCTGGACTTTCCCATATTCATTTAAGCCACTGTACCACAGTGATCACCAGTGACTCTCTTCTAGAAGTCAGAAAGCTCAATGAGCAATTTTCAATTTATGTATGGGAACTATTTCCCATATTATGGTTAAATGGGCAAGAATGAAGCATTGACTATATTGCAGAAATGGTCTGACTGGATTCTGTAAGTTCAGTGATATAAGTTGTCTTTATTCCTTCAAGGGATTTCTGTTTTCAGTCTTTTTAGGGATTTCTGTTTTCAGTCTTGGCTAGGAAAAGGACGAACTTTAACTTAGGGTGTTTTTTTTTCATTCTGAAGTACAGTGTTCAAAGGACGGAACAAACATTGAATAATTAAGACTTGCAAACAATCCTCTTAAAATCACATTACAGTTTCCCTTCTTGGGTATAAGGAGAATTGGATACATCAGTGTGTAAAAATTGGAACTTCTCTAGTTTACAACATATACCATGTGCTGGGTGCCCACTGGATGAAATGATTTCTTAATTTACATAGGGCAAAATACACACTTGTGTAACTTTCATATGATAGTGTGCCACTTCTTTTCTCCATTCCAGTGCAGGGAAATGTCTTTAATGAAATGTTATGTAAAACTAATTTTAGAATCAGGTACAGTATATGTATCTACAGCTTTATTCTGCAGGAAGCAGAAATAACCAATTTGCAATGTATGGACAAAAGTTCTACTACTCTGAATACCTCTATTTTAGTAATTACACGTAGTCAGGACTGCAATTTTATAGCTCTCACAAAGTGCAATACCTTCTTTCCATCATAGTGGTGGGAACAGGACTTCTGTCGTACAATGCAAATGTTTTTTAGTTAGTTAGTTTTTTACTTTGAATATAAATCAGCTTTTGAATCCAATTTCTTTGAATCAAGAACAATATTTTTTATCATGTTATCATCTTTAACATGACAAATATTTATAGCTATCTCTGTTCTTAAACAAATGAGGTTGTTTTGGCAAGCTTGGTGAACCTGTTTTGGCAAGAGTTCCCTCAGGTGTTTACTAGACATAGTGCATCAATTGCATTTTAGGTAAGAATGCCAAGTTATGATAAACCAGCTTCAGAAACTATAGATTAGGACCTTTCTTCCTTGCTAATGAGCTGTCAAATCAACCGGGCCAAGTTTGTTGGGCAACAAATTATAGTTTAGAAATTCAGGTTTGTTTATTTTACCATTCCATCTCTCACTGCTATTTACAGGTAGTTGTGGAGGCTATAATTCATATATATATATATATATATATATATATATATATATATATATATATATATATATTGGTGTCCCACACTTTAGCCACTTAGGGGAATTCACACAGTCATATAATATCATTATAAAGCACACATATTGTTAGCTTGATTGAAATGTTTATAATGTATGAGTGAATACTGGGGGCTTTGTCAATTGCTGCAAGCAATACCAATTAATGAAGATAAAAACTTCCATGTGGTGTTTGTAAGTTATAAAATTGTTACATCAATTGTTTTCGTAATTCAGATATTAAATCCTTCACAATTAAATACAGCTAGTTTCGGTGACAGTATTCTGTGATCATTGAAAAACGTTTACATAAAAGTTTTAATATATTTGATACATTTCCATTCTTAACATTCTACCTATATAAATGTATGGATTATCTATTTTTGGCAGTTGGTTTCTCATGGTATCTCAAATCATCATCAAATAACTGATGGTGGCCAATTATGATCTGTTGTTCAAAGACAATATTGTGAAGGTGGTTGACACAAAAAGTTTTTCAGTGCCCTTTTATCATTTACTCTAAGGTAGCGTGGACTGATTTTTGTTGTCTCACAAATAAAACATTGTATAATTTTATATCATTTTTTTCTGGTAGTAATAAATGCAAGATAAACAAAGATAGATTTTAAGCCACTTTTTTTTAAAGACATGGCACTTTTTCTGCTCACCTCCTATTAAGATTTCAAACTTAATTAGCAAAATATACATACTTCATAGAGTTCAATACTTTTTTGGGTTGAAAGAAGGATGAAACAAATTCACTTATGGTCAATTTGTTCTGCTCTTAATCTTCTTTCTTTTTCTTTCTTAGCACTACATTTTTGTTCTCTTTGTAGTTAAATTACACAAGTGCAAACAAAATTCTTGATAGCAGAACTAAGGAATTAATTCTAGCTCTGCAAGATGAACTGTGTAAGATAAGAGTGTTAACCAGCCTCTTGCTCTGTGGCTTTGGCCGCTGGCACTCATTGGGTACACATCTTTTCGGTCTTGGTTCATCAGAAGCAAACTACTAAGACAATTCTGCTAGCCTCAGCATACCTTTAATGAAGATTAATGGGAGCCAAACCAAAGCATAGCTAGCTAGCTGTGTCCACCCTTGACTAATTGCTTACTTCACTGCTTTTTAAAGAGAAAAATTCATTTGATATAAGTATTATCCACATATATATATAATATTATATTTGATTTGTAGTATCATGCTGGTGAAAATGCTCATGTCCCCATATTTATTTATTTATTTATCATATTCCTCTTTCATAATTCTTCTTTAAAGTGACTAACAGCAAGTGCATGTAAGTCAACACACATTGATCTATTCTGTGGATTTTATTGTATTGTATTTATTGTGGGAAATGCCCACATGTGTCCAGGTTACAGCTCATCATTTATTGGTATATGTATGAGTATTTTTTCTTATTTCAGATTTTCTAGGATGTGGTGTGTTGCTGGGTTCATTCACAAGTGAACTATGTCAGGCAGGAACTCTAAGAAACCCAATTTCTGTAGCTTTAAACACTAAGAAACACAACTTGTGATGCTTTAGTGGGGTGTGTAGATGGTACTGCCTATGTTGCCCAGTATTACCCCTTTTTGTCGCACACATCAGGGCATCATGTATATGCTCTGGTGGGGGGCAGGGCCAAATGGTGTGCTGGTGGGGAAGGCCTACCTATGCGCTTTTGTTGAATTATTCACATATGTAAGCAGATAGTATGTGGATCCTGTTCAGATGTGTGGTGACTGTCCATAGGTCATAGGCCAGTGATGGCGAACCTATGACACGCGTGTCAGATGTGACACGCAGAGCCCTCACTGCTGGCACACGCCCCATCAGCCCATTCACACTGTTGTTGTTGTTCCCCCCCCATTTGTTCTCCCGCTCCTCCTCACGCTACCGCTTGTCTCCGCTGTTAAAACCCAGATCCGTTGTTGTTGTTGTTGTTGCTGCTGGTAGCCAGAGATTGGTTTTTTAACCCTTTCTGTGCTGTTTTTTCTGGCGCTTTGGCAGACCATGTTGGTGTTGCGTGTTAGTTCCAGCGAAGGTATTATTCGTCATTTATTTCTGTTCTCTTTCCCCCCCCAAAAGCAAAGCAACTTTTGCACACACCCCAAAAAACCTCCAAAACTTTGGTCAGCATCTCCCCCCAAAAAGCTCAACAACTCTGGGCACTTTGTGATAAATAAGGGGTTTTGGGTTTGGTTTGTCAAATAATTAGTTTTTGGTTTATTAAATACAGTTATATATTACAATTATACATTTTTGTTATTTAAACTATAAATATGGTGAAATTATGGGTTTTTTCTCGAAGTGACACACCACCCGAGTTATGCTCGGTTTTTGGGCAAATTTTGACACACCAAACTCCAAAGGTTGCCCATCACTGTCATAGGCAGAGCCTGCTCCCCCATTCATGTTAATTGAATGCGCATAGGAGTGATATTTGTTTGTTTGTTTGTTTGTTTGTTAAATTTCTATTCTGCCCCTCCCCTTATCCGAGTGATAGCATAATGTCGGGGGGGGGGGCTATGGAGAGAAGGAAGAAAAAGAACCAAAACAAGACAGCTTAAACAAGTAGCCTGTATACAGCCAATCAAAAGAATTAATCACAATTTATCATTTGTTATTGTTTCAGAGTATGGCATATTGGAGCACTTGAACTAGGCTTTTGCCTTAGTAATAGAACCTCTGATAATTTCTTTCTGAACACAAAAGTATGGCAATCATTGCAGAATATTCTTTGCTAGTTATTTTGCTGTTGGACATATAATGGCTCAACATATTGTCTACTCGGACTTCTAGCAACTTTCTGAAGCCTTCAGCTGAGGTCTTTCTCAAACTAAGATTTTTTGAGCTGGCTAGGCCAAGGACTAAGTGGTAATCTTTTAAAACTGAATATATTTCCACTATTCCTTTCCATTATTGTTTTCTGTGTTTACTTTGCCTAACATTCAATTTTATCTGCATACAGTTAATTTCGATAATCTTGAAATACTGTAGATTAAATGTTTGTAGCATGTTACATTTGCCACAGTTTTCAGTTTATCTCCATTCCCCCCAAAAAGGTTGCTGATGCACATCAGTTATATCACAGTGCAAAAAAGCAGAGAGTTCCTTTTTGACCTGTGATTAAATAAATGCACTAGGGTTAATTCCTCATAGAAGGTTTTACCAATCCCAATTTCCCTTTGTGGTCCACTGTAAAAAAAAAAAGGACACAACTGAGCTAAAGTCAGGAAGTTTTAGATTTAAGGGGGGGGGGTCACCCCTGAACCTTAGCAATAAATTCCAGGGTTTTGATTAATTGGGATGTGGATTAAAGTGCAGAACTGTGCCAAACAGAATTCAAGGAATTACTGGACTGGTTTATGCAAACCAGCCTGGCTGGCTGGGTGAAGAGCAAACCTTTTAACATGACAAAAGGTGTTGATGGGCCACTGAGGAGTTAGATGTTATCAAGAGGGTCTTGGGGAGAAAGAAGCAAAAGAAGGGCTGAGATCTATCTTTGGGGGAGGTTGGCTGCAGGCAGTCTGCACTGCTGCCTCTTGAAATGACCATGCAGTAAGATCTGGACTCCCTCCATGCAGAATGAAGGTGTAAATAAGCGATTAATCCATATTTTTAAAATCCATGACAGTCTCTGCCACATCTTCAATTCTCCCAAGGAGCGCAGATCCTGTGTGAGTGCTTGGGACCCCATGGGCTCTTGCCATCTCTTGGCAGAGACAGGGGCAGGCACCCAACTTTCGTAACAGTATCATTGACTGATACATGAAATATTTAAGATCATTTTTCTACCCTACCCCCCCCCCAAAAAAAAACCACAGTCAAGTACCAGTAGCCTTGAAATGCCCTAAAATAGTTCTTTTGAAAGAGCTCATGGCAGAGGATAAGTGAAAATCCTTCTTTTTCCTATTGTGGCTCCCCAGGTTCCTTGGATCAAAGCTTCCTCTTTTCATTAGTAGTACATTTATTGCTCATAGACAATATTTTGCATGCCAGATAATTGTGAAGAACATGTAATCAGGGGAAATATTCTGCCCAATCTTCTTTACATATATATTCAGACTAACATGGAGCCACCCCAATCCATGCATACCTAGAGTGGTATAACAATGGCTTTCCCTTTACAATTATAACAAAGAATCTATTAATCCTTTCTTTCTTTTTTACTAGAAAAGGTAACAATGAAAAAAAGATTCTGAAGGACTAAGGCAGAGGTCTGTGCAAAGTACCAGCCTCTATTATGCATTTCATTGGGGAAATGTATACGTCAGTCTGAGTGAATTAGTATATCCTTGTACTAGTGGAGAAGAAATAGTGTACAGTATAGGGGATAACAACTGTTGCAAGTCTTTATCTAAAGCTAGGAGCTGTACTGATTGCAAAGCCTAAGAACAGGAAAGGAGAATGGCAGCTTAGTGGCACAACACATACTTTACATTCCGGATATATTTGTGAATCCCCCTCCCTACCAAATCTGAATTTCTTACAGGATTTGGGTTTCCAAATTTCATGATATTATTTCTGGAATGACACCAATGCATTAGCAGTTCACCATTGTTTTATTATTCCTTTTTTAAAGATTTCATGAAGAATGCCACTATTTTCACTTTATGCCTTTTTTCTTAGATGGTACTGATGCACATTAGTGCATATGTGCTTTTCAGCTTGCCCTCCTTTGCATTCTGTTCTTTTTTCCTATTGCTTGGCTCCCCAGGTTCCTTGGATTAAAGCTTCCTCTTTTCGTTAGTAGTACATTTTGCTTTTATTGCTCATAGACAATATTTTGAATGCCAGATAATTGTGATAATCCAAGAATCCTAATAGATAACAGACATGAGCAATTTTAGATAAGATGAAAGGGTCCAGAGGACATACTGAAGGAAAGGATTTCTTTTTGCTGCGTGGTTTAAATGTACGTTAAGTTAAAGGCTGTAGTTTTGTTTTAAGGTTTCTGGTGACCTGAGCAAAGTACTGCAGTTTGTATCCTGACACAATTATAGCCCAGCAGGGACTTGGGGGATATTATTACATTTTCTTTTACGTTTTATTCTTCAGTGCTGGTAAATATGTTCTCATGCTCTTGGTAAAACAGCAAATTGTTCTTCTATTGTGTTATATGTGTGCTAATGAGAAGAGTCATCAGAAGATTTTCTGTTGTTGAAAAATGGAAACAAGGAAACAATGTATCAAAGAGTCATGCCAACTAAATGCAGCCTTATTTACTAAATGTCCTCATGCACTGCTGTTTTATTGCATTAGAATATCACTAGCAAGGAAGGAAGCGGATAAGTGTTTTATTAATATCAGAGAAAGGACATTTATTTTGGGGAGATGCATCAACAGTACTATTTTATTTGTAAGGCGGCTTACAGCTGAGGAATCATTTCCCCTATCAGGCTGTTTAGGGTAAGAGCTTGAAAAATCTAAAATACACATTTTGTGCAGATAGTAGCAAAGGGTGAGTAATCAATGATGCTGAAAAACTGTGCCTATTCCTTTATCAAATACGTTAAGAAGTGATTCTTGAAAGTAAATTATAGGCTTTCAGGGGTTTATGTTGCCTCATTAGATTGATATTCCAGTTAAATACGTACATGATATCACTGTGTCTCCGAAGAATACCATAAAAGGCTGTCTTTGATGGAACCCTGTTTTGTCCCTTAACACCATCATATTTTAACACCATTTATTTACAATACTCCTTGCAGGAATTCACAGAGCAGTTCAATATTGCTAGTAGCAAATTGCTGAACTTGAAACACCTCTATATTCCAGCTACATTAAGAACTAGCTAGTCTGATGTCAAGGATGTTCAATTGTTAGTGAATTTAACATCAGTTGGTTGGCATTTTGAGTAACATTACAGTGAGGCAGTTCTGCTTGCTAAAACGATGCCATCACCATTCATAACTTTGTGTCTATGCGGCTTGTATTTGGCTTATGAACTGCCTCTTACCAAATAAAACCATTGGTCCATTTATCCAAGTACTGTACAGCCTGTTACTGTTGGCCGTCACAGCTTTGGGGCTTTCAAAGTTCATATTTCATTTTGAGTTTGGTCTTTCTGATCCTGCAAGCATAATACTTTGCCTGCATCCTTTTGATAAATTGGTGTGCTATTTGTGAGTCATTTATTTTAATTTCAAGTGTCTTGAGAGGAAAAGAATGGGTATGAACAAGTCAAACTGTGTTTAATTAGCATCTATATTATATAGAGAAAGCGCATGTGAAGCATTTTGCAAGCACACATGAAACACTTTGCATCTGCCTCCCAAAATATGTTTCTTTTTCTGTTTCTTATTTTGTTATACTTGCTTCTCTGGTCCATTCTTCAGTTGACTATTTGATCACTCAGCTACTGTCTGTATTTTTTCTCTGGATCCAACTGACTGGTCCCATGTTCCCAAAAGAGCTTTAGACTTGTGTTTCTCAAACAACCATCCCTCATGGTTCAAAGCCAACCTCTCTTGAAAACGAGGAAAGTTTGAAAAGTACTTTGTGACCTGGGAATCTGCTGCTTTTAAGGAAAAAGTAAAAAAAAACAAAAACCAGACCCCTTACAAAAAGTGCTAGTTCAACTTCTGACACATAAAGCCTTAACTGGCTCAGGACTACATCTCCCCATAGGAACCAACCTGTACCCTGTGATCATCCTCTGAGGTCTTTCTTCATGTCGCTCCTCCACGAGAAGTCTAGAGGGTTAGGGTCTTTTCTGCATTGGCTCCCTCTTTGTGGAATGCTCTGCCCTGGGAGTCTTACCTGCCACCTTTGTTACATATCTGTAGCACCAGGCAAAAAACATCCCACTTCTTTCAGGCCTTTGGCTAATTAAACAATCTATGGTCTTTTAAACGGGTGTGGGGGGTATTGTTTTTGTTTGTTACTATGCTATATATTTTTGTGTTTTTATATGGGAAAACACCTGGTGATCTTCAGATGAATGGCAATGTATATTTTTAATAATAATAACAACTACCAAAGTGCGTTTTTTTAAATATAGGATATGGTAAAGATTGGAAATCTTGAGTTAACTTTTTTTTTGCCATGGAATATGTTGTGTGATTTGTGTTGTACTTCGTCCCTGTGGTTTTGTATTGGTTTTTCCTTTCTTTTTCTCTGTGTAATGCTGTTTATTTTGCATATTAGTGTACTCAAGTGATGGGCCATGTCTAAAATACGAATTGTCAGCAATTGTAGGTTTAGATCAAAGGTTATCCAATCTGGTGTTGTTGGACTGCAATTCCATTTGGCGCTCCAGCCAGCATGACCAATTGTCTGGGATAATTAGAACTGTTGTGCAACAGGCTCAGATTTTTGGTTGTTCCATTTCAGGCAGCACCCTTTCTGAGAGAGTAGCCTAGTTCAGGTAGGGCATAGCTGGTGCCTATTCCAGGAGAGCTGAATCCATGAGCAGAGTTGAATCAAGTCAGATTCTCAAACAGGAGTCAGGCTGCAATGTTGATGATCAGACATAATGGGAAGTCATGTCTTGGATAGGCAGAGAAGTGGTTAGCTTCATAGATAGCTTCAAGTGGGGCTGGAAGCCAGACAAACTTGAAAGCTGCTCAAACAAACTTTGAAAGCTGCTCAAATAGCTTTCAAATTCTGCCTGGGCTTTAAATATGGATTTAGCTTCTTTCAAACTGTTGACTCCACTCCCAACCTTAAACGAGCCCTGCTTGCTTTAGGACACTTTTACAGCAACAAGGCCGAGACAACTGTGGTGTGGTAGTAGCTTGTGAACTGAAGTCTAAGTAGGCTAGTGCTACTTCAGACCAAAAGGAGTTAGAACAATTCTACAGTAAAAGGACTAGGCATGTACATGTTGGCAGGAATGCTGCAAAAGCCCCCCCCCATCATTTCCTCAGCCCCTAGCACTTCCAGCCTCCCAGTGACACTTCAGATGTTCTGAAAATGTTTTCCATTTGTCCATTTTTACCATTATCTCTCAATGAATGAAAATATGAAAGGGATAAGAAAAGGTTGGTTAAATTTTCAAGGGTGGGGGTGCAGGTTTGTTTTTTTAAGTGCTCAACTTATCTTCAGCATGGCTAAAGGGTTTTGTGACCATTGTTTATTTTGTTCTCACTGGTGAGCTGCAAACTTCAGCTTCCCCAGGTTCCTGGGGGGGGGGTCAAAATTAGGCAACTTCCTCCTATGGGTTTTTTCCCCACATCAGGAAGTGTAGTCAGCTGGTGAGGCTGTAACATGCTGGAGGAAAATATAATAGAAAGGAAAACATACACAGCCACCTCATCAAAATTATTAAGGAATTCTAAAGTACCCAGAGGAAGAAGCAGAAAAAAATGGAAGCCACTTTTGCAGAGGAAGAAAATTTCCAAGAAATTGGAGGACAAAATTTGGTCCAACACTAGTAGGGGCACAAGAAAAAAAGATGGAAAAGGCAAAATACGGTACGGCAACGATTTAATGACAATGTTGTATAGTTGCCCTGTAAAAAAATGAGTGAACAATTTATGTGTATTTCACAATAAACACCTATGTTTGAAGTAACAGCCTAGGTAACAATCCAGACGAGTCACACATATACTACAAATGTCAGAGGATTCTTACTTTTTAAAATCTTCTGGCTTCCAGAGCCACTACAATGTTTGCAAAATCAATTTTTGGTGTAGCTTGTTAGAGGGATAACTTCATGAATTATGAGAAACTCCTGCTGCCCTTAACACATCTAAAGAAATTCTATGGAACCTGGCCATAATGCCCAGTAGTAACCAAGCAATGTTTTTATAATATATGTATTATTGAGTAGGTGTAATTGTAGCATTTCAAAAGCAACAAAACTTGTCAGTAAAATAGTCCCGTCCCCCGTCCCCCCCATACACTAATTTGAAAGCATAGGACACAAACCACTCAAATCCTTCTAAGGAGAAGGTGCTGACACCAAGTGTATTCCTCTTCTCTGTTCACTGTCCCGCTTTAGAGAACAGCTTCCACCAAACAAGGGGTTAATTATTTCCAACAGGAAATGTGGAAATTATCAATCAGCAATTTTCCGGATCCATCTGAAGCTTCATAAGTTAGCCTGGTATTATAGATCCTATGTGTAAGGGTTTTAAAATGAGATACCACCCCAGCTTATAAAACAAATAAAGAGTTTTACTAAAACAGGAAATGCCTGGTGTTTTAAGAGGAAGTTACAGAAAACCAGTATATCCCCTTTGAAGAAAACAAAGTACATTCAACACCAATCACTTTTCCTGGCCTAAACAGTCCCACACCCTTCTCAGAAGAAACTTACTCTAGAGTAGCAGCACAACAGGGAAGTATCTTCCACATACTTTGTGTCTTTGTCATCTCGGCCAAATAGGTGCCAGATTTCAAACTACAAATTGGAATCCTGAAAATTGTTAGTGACTCTACTGTGATTAGTTTATTTTTGGTTCTTTGCAGGATTTCATATTATTATCAGGTATACCTGAAATAAAAATGTATTTTTAATGCTATAAAGAATTGGTAAATACATTTCTTTAGTGAATTGTAGCACAACACATTACAAGAAACTCAAAACAAGTGTCACCTATATTAATAGTGTGTGAGAGTGAGAGAGAGGACAAATTTTACATTCTTCTTTTCTTTTCTCCTTGGTTTCCTATGGCTTTAAGATCAGTGAAAAACTTGTGTTCCACTGAATAGCATACCCTCTTGCTGGTTTAATGCATTCAGCAAATACCTGGGCTACTGCTTTCCTGTGGTATCTGTTGGATTCTACAATCAGTATTGTATCTATAGCAGCTGGAGCTGCTGGCTAACTATGTAACTGGCAGTAATAAATATACTAGGTCATACCTTAAATCCTATGCTTACAGGCTTGAATGGACAATCCCATTTAGGCAGGTGAAACTAACCGCAAGCTGGTAAGCATTTATTGCTGATACCCTTTCAAATAAGAGCTGACTTAATAAAGTTTTGGAGCACTGAACTCTAATGATTTATAACTTTAAAATGCAAAATATCCACATCAAAATTATTATCTTATTATTCTGTATTAACGACAGTGAAAATTAACATGTTTCACAAAGTCAATAAGATCCTTCAGTTGCCTTAATATGTATCCCATTATTTCCTCTGTTAGTGCTTGTGGTCTGTATTTAACATTCATTTTCTTCTCCAGCCAATCCTGCCTCACATTCCAATATGAAATACATGTACTTATAACCGATTCTCATAGGTTTTATTGTGCCTCCCTTTCAAACAACTACACATAAGATCAGGGTGTTAATCACTTGTAACAAATACGTTTGTGCAATTAGAATTGCAAACTATAGTAGCTAAGCACTTTTTATGACTGAGGCTCCCTGGCAGTTTGTCATAACAATCATTACTGGCTGCCATTAAGTGTTTAGCTGTCAGGTTTGAATGGCTGAAATGGCATCATGTGGCCATTTATTTTCACTGCCTATAGATGCTCATTAGGCAATGCCTTCTATAATAGCAGATATTAGTTTTCACAGAAAAGCACCCATTGTATTACTGACACTTCATATTGCTGTTGCCTTTTTCGATACAAGTGCAGGCAAATAAATAGCAACTGTTATTTTAAGCACTAGCGGTAATTTTTTCTCCCTCAGGACATGCTATCTTAGTGAAATTGTGAAACAGTGCCCACAGCCATATGGTACAGATAATTCATGTCATGCTATTTTACACCATTTAATTCCTGTAGGATTTTTCTTTATCCTGTGGAGTGTAGCCATAATCTTAGGCAATAAACTCAGTTCATATCCAAGAAAAGAAAACTCAAAATAACCTGGAATAACCTTAGTTTTAATCATTTTTATACAAGAGGAAATTATTAGTTTATGGAGTTCTCTTTACTCTGGACAAATCTGGATGCTGATTGTTGACAGATTATATCTGTTTGCAGAATCAGGATCCAAATATATGCCGCCAGACTTTCAGCCCTCTTCTCACATGCTACTATAAACGTATTCACACCATTTGCACATCATTTCAAGGCTCTTGACAAATAACCTGTAACACAGCCAATCAAATTACCACTGTTACCTAGGTAACCATCACAGTCACAGAAAAACACTGGACGAAGGCCATGTTACTTTTATTGTCTAATTACTTTGAGTTGACACAAATAGCTCAAATTAGCCATTAGCTGAAAGACTATGGCATGAACAATGGGAGAGACAAAAATTGCAGTAACTCTCCAGGGGCGATTAGAAGGTCGGTGGTTCGAATCCCCGCCATGGGGTGAGCTCCCGTTGCTCGGTCCCAGCTCCTGCCAACCTAGCAGTTCGAAAGCATGTTAAAGTGCAAGTAGATAAATAGGTACCGCTACAGCGGGAAGGTAAATGACGTTTCTGTGCGCTGCTCTGGTTTCGCCAGAAGCGGCTTAGTCATGTTGGCCACATGACCCAGAAAAACTCTGCGGACAAACGTCAGCTCCCTCGGCTAGTAAAGCGATATGAGCGCCACAACCCTAGAGTCGTTTACGACTGGACTTAACTTTCAGGGGTCCTTTAACTTTACCTTTTTAAGAGGGTATAGCATTCTCGGGCTGCTGCTTCCTCTGATGTGTTAATGAACAACTGCAAGGATAGTAATCTATTGTGTGTTGTATACTATGGCACGCCACTCAAGGGGTGTGGGGTTCCAGGAGTTCATTATTATTATTATTATTTATTTATTTATTTATTTATTTATTTATTTATTTATTGAATTTATAGACCACCCTATATGTGGTTTATTTACACATATATACAAACCTGAGCCTACGATGAAGGACTTCACAACATAGACACTCCAAGTGCATCCTGCTTCTCCCATAGCTGCAGCCTTGAATTCAAACAGCCATCAGCCATTTCCTCTGACCCTCTCTCCAGCTTGCAACTATTTTCCCCTCTAGGTCACATCACCACCAACCCTAAGACTCTACTTCAAACTCTGCCTTTGTCTTTAATTAACTCTGAGTTGAGGGAGGGGTCCCTCCCATTTGCCATCTGGCACAGAGCCCCCTTTCTTGACATTCCTAAATGCTCATCACCTTCCTTTTGCTCTCCTAATGGCCCAGCAGTCCAGGTGATTTCCTCATTTTGCTAAATCCAGGGGTTCAGTGTCTGGCACCCAGAAACTCAAAACACAGGAGAGTCTGAAGCTCATAACACAGGGAGTCTGGCACCCACAAACTCATAAGAATACATGCCAGGTTTTCTTTTATTTCCCATTCTGCTGCATCTTGCCTTAATTTAGACACATATTTATATATTTCTCAAAATACATACAGTTTTCCTTTGCTTATAAAAGTCAGACGTACATGTTTTGAAGATAACACTAGAGAACAGTTATATTACTTTGGAAATGTTCTACATTCTGAATGCCTAGCTTATGCATTTCATAAATTTTGTAGGCCTCGTTTTATGGAATAAATGTCACCTGGAGTACTCTGATCATTTTGATTCCTCTTGTCAAAATAGTAAAGATTTAAAAACCTGTGTCTGGCTGAGTCAAACTTTCACCATCCTCAACTAGTGTCTTTTTATAGGCCATGCTCCTGTAAATACATATTTAGTAGAATGGTCATTTGTGCATTGTCAAGAAAGTGGAAATACATAACAAAGAAGGACACAGATTTGTATATGCCAATTAAATAGAAATACAATGCATCTCAGCTTAGTCTGGTGTTCAAGTGGTAACTGTTGGTGGGTACCATTAAGATTCCTGCTCTCTCTTCTTAGGGTTCTTTATGTTTAAAACTGGCTTTGGACAGACAGCCATTTAAATAGAGAACACCTTCAAAATAAAGGACTGTCCTCTGTATGGACTAAGGCAGGGGTCAGCAAACTTTTTCAGCAGGGGGCCGGTCTACTGTCCCTCAGACCTTGTGGGGGGCTGGCTATATTTTGAAAAAAAATATATGAACAAATTCCTATGTACCACAAATCACCCAGAGATGCATTTTAAATAAAATGACACATTCTACTCATGTAAAAACATGCTGATTCCCAGACCATCGGCGGGCCAGATTTAGAAGGTGATTGGGCCACATCCCGCCCCCGGGCCTTAGTTTGGGGACCCCTGGACTAAGGTGTAGGAATTGTCTGACATCAATACATTTGAAACTTTTCCTTAATTTTTGAGTGTCATGACACAGGAGTAGGACTTTGAAAGATGACCACTTTAGTTTAAGCACATCTGTAACCCACTTGGGAGTCATTTCACTGGTACTTAATAAGCATCATTGGGATGTCAGCTTTACTGAACATTTGGCAGCTTTTTTCATATCACATCACCTTAACAAACACAGCAACATATTTTTATCAGCCTCACAATGCTGTCATTGCAGCATTTTACTTTGGTCCTCCCCCCCCCCTTTCAGCACATAGACAATAGTCATAATGTCTTTTGGCAGGCTACAGAACAGTCAACAAGGGGCTGAAATCAATAATAATTTGAGCAATATGAAGTTCTAACACTGTGTGGCTATATCTTATTTTGCATTGTATTATGGTGGGCCATGAGATTTTCTGAAAGAGTGGGTTTCAGCTCTAATAATGCATATTACAGATGAGCTATTATTTGCTTGAATCAAAGTATGTATTGCCGAGGGCCTCCACTATCAATGCTGCCTATCTTTTTAAAAAATTCTCTCTCCTCCTTTTGGGATAATGCCAATTTATATAATATTTCATAGCTATGCTGAAAATGATTTAAAATGTTAACATTTTAAAAAACATTTTAAACATTTTAATATTTTTAACATCAACTAATACCTGATTTTTATTTTATTTTTAAAGAGTCCTGGTAGCAGCAAGAAACGGTGTTCTGCAGTGCTTGCTGATAAATCACACATTTTTAAAAATTAGACAATAGTCTTTTTAAAAAAAGCATTTCTGTAAGGCATTTTTAAATCTTTGAACAAAAGTTGAAAGCACTGCCTTTTCATAAAACTGATTGTATCTAGCTATTCATTTAAAAAGCAATTGTGCGATGTAAAACATACAAGGAAGAGTTGCATCCAAATTTGCTTCAGTGAATACATTATTGCTTTTTATGTTAACTTCCCCCTCAGCAGGTAGCAGGGTGTTTATGTTCCCTCAAGTTTGTTTTAAAATATTTTTTATCAATGTAGCTTTCATTGATTACTCACAGGAATAATGAAAATAACAATTGTTTATTAAATTTTGCGGAGTGACAGCATTATTTTCAATTTTTCTGGAGAATATAAACTCACATTATCTAGACTTACTATTTTTAAGATAGGGGTGCATTATGATCAGTGGTTCAGTAGAAACCCTTATTCTGCTTTCTGGTGTCTTACCCAATAAGTGAAAGACAGAATGGAGCAAAAATGCTGTAGAGCAGTAGTCTTCTTCTTTCTTCTTCTTCGGCGATCACTCATAGCCAAGTAAGATTGTCTTCCATAAACACGGTTTTAACAATGAGTCCGTAAGTGACTGTGGAGGCCTTCCAACCTATGGACCTAATCAGGCCCATCACACTCCCCATTTGGCCCACAAGGCCTTTTTTGTCCACCTGCCCTACTGCTGACATTACATATGATGGGCCAAAAGGGAGTTTGCAGGTGCTTTGCAATTGTTGACAATCAGCACCTGCATAATGTGGTGTGTGGTGTTTTGCCTTTGAGTTCAAACCATGTAGGCAAAAACATCACCGGATGTCCTTGTAACAAGTGATAGTGTAGATAGTGGGCCCAGATTTTGCATAGGGAAGCTTGATCCTAGTATATTGCAAGCAGCAATGGTCTTTTTTATTGCCAAAGGTCTTATTGTAATTGAAGATACCAAATTTATCAAGTTACTTATTTTTGTAAATTTTGTATTAAAATATGCAGACTAATGTTTCCTCTCTGGGTTCTATGATAAACTAAGAGCTAACAACACACATCCTTTAAAACAAGTATGGGAAATCTGTAGCTCCCCAGATGTTGTTGGTGTGGAATGCAGTTGGCTCATGGCCTCATCTTGTATGGGGGACCAGCAAGGTTAGGCAGCATATGCTGTCTGCTTATGAAACTTTGCATATCAGTCTCTGTTTCTCAGTAGCTTCACTGAGCTCCATAGCTGTAGTAACTCAGCACCTGAATTGACTATTTGTATATATACAAGTGGGACCGCAACAAGAATATGGAATTTGGAGTTATTCTGTTCAGGGTTTTAGTCTGTCAGTAAAATCACCTTCCACTCATTTTCGGCATCCCATTTACCTTCCTCCGGACTGTCTGTTCTTTTCTCCAACAATTAGTGAGCATTCTGTGGCCACTGAGCATGCTTAGGCCTCATTGAGCTATCCTGGTTTTGCTTGCCTCCTTAGATTTCCCCTCTCATTTTCTTTTTTTGCAATTCTACAAATCTTGAGGTTATCCCAAGCCTGCTGCTACCGCTTTCTTGTGCATGTGTGATGCAATTTTAGCTACATAAAGAGCCAAACTCTGAAAATGAGTTTCTTAGTTACCCCATTTTGGCTACATAGCCATTATAATTCACTACTATTAGTTTATACAATTGGGACTTATTACAAAAAGTTTCACAGTAGAGTATTCCTGTTCATTGTGCGTGCCAGCCAGCCATTATACTCCATTCTATTCATCTTCACTAGTTTTCCCCACCCCACCCCACCGCAGCAAAAGACAGTATTCTGTGGCTACTGAGAACTCTGAATTCCTCATTGTACTGATTCATATATATATATATATATTCATATATATATATATATATATATATATATATATATATATATATATATAAGAGCAGGTAAAAAGCCAAAGTAGATACATAACAGAGGAGTTATATACCTTCTAAATCTTCCCCCATTATGCTTTGCTATGCTCTCAGACTTAGAGAATAAAAGCAAGCAAAATGTACTGAAGGCACCAATCTTTCACAACAGGAGTGAGTAGGCATTTTCCCCCATTGCTCTTTTCCCAACTTCAGTGGTATGTGTCAGCAGCAAACCAAAAGCAATGGAACAATGTCCAAATGTAGTAATTATTTGGGGGGGGGATGGGACGTGGAAGCAATTTGCACAATTTCAAATTGGACTGCCAGATTTGGGAAACTAGTCAATGCCAACTCGACTTCCAAGGTTACGATGCCACTTCCATTTTCAAGGATGGCACCATTAAAATAGCACATTAATACATTTGAACATTTTTTTAAAAAAATACATTTGAGCCCTTCTCCACGAGGTGGATACATCTCTCTCCTGTATCCCTCTTTTTCCAAGACAGAAAACGTGTCTTACCAGATTATTTTAAACAATATATATCAATTCATTGTGACATGTTTCAAATTTAGAATTGGCTATGCCATTTTGATTGAAACCCCTCTTCTGTTCTGGAAGAATACCTTCTATTCAAGCCTTTCACAGTCATTGACTCCAGTGTTTCTGTATTATTCCATTAGAGGGAATCTTTGTATCGTATTATTCATACAGAGTAGAATAGATTTAGCAGTTCCCATTTGTATTGATGTACGGTCTAGAAGTATGTCACTGAAATCAATTCAAGCATCCAGTTCTAATTCTGCCCTAAAGAACAATTTTCGGTTCCAAAATACTTCCACAGAAAGAATCCTTTGTGTTAATGAGAAGTGCCTGAATATCTGCATTGGCTTCTGTGAGTAAATAATTCCTTTCAACCCTAAAAATGTCTTATATGAATGAAAGTAGAGTTATTTTGCCCTACATTATCTGTGTCCTACTTCCCATTCTATATTGACTTCTGTGTATCAAGTGGTGGTGTTCTGTATTTGATTGTTCACTGTATGTAACATTGGTCAAATCTGTCTTTCCTCTCAGACAAGACAGAGATCATATTACTAAATCTTATGGTTCCTGTGAAGCAAAGAAAAATCAGAGCCACTTCACAGGGAATATTTCTCTAGACCTTTGACGAATGGCACTACCTCAGTGGTAGATATGCTTTGCTTGCCATAGGTCTCAGGTTCAATCTCTGGCAGATCCAGGTATGACAAGGAAATACTCTTATCTGACAGTCAGTGTGGATCCAAGGAGCAACATTCTTTAACCTGAGGGTGACATACTCTCATGGCAAAGCAACAGTGTTGGGCAGAGCGAGAAGCAAAAAGGGGCAGGTTAAGAGGGAAAGTGGGTGTAACAATGTATTACCCTTGCCCAGGGGTCCCCAGACTACGGCCCGGGGGCCACATATGGCCCCCGAGGCTCTTATATGCGGCCCCCGGGGGCCCTGGTGCCCACTGCCACCGCCCACTCTTACCGGCGCGGTACGGCACGGCTGCTGACATCCGACCTGGAAAAGTGACGGAAATAGCTTGTGCGCACGCGCAAACGTCATTTCCAGTGTACTTCCGGGTCGGAGGAGGCTTCTGCACATGCGGACAAGCTATTTCCAGCGCTTTCCAGGTTGGGGGTGTGCCAGAAATAGTGTTTGCCCATGGGCACGCACAGGCACGCACCCCCCCACCCTCCGGCCCACCACGCAATCGGCGCGGCGGGCATCCGGCCCAAAGCCGGATAAGTTTGGGGACCCCTGCCCTTGCCTGTCCTAGTTCAAGGGCACATTCTTGGGGGATAAAGAATAGACAATGAAGGGTGTGGCCCCGGGTGGGGTGGGGGAGTCCTGAGGGCTAGAAAATCCTAAATTGCTGTATAGACAATACTGAGCTAGATGGAACAATTGCCTGACTCAGTATGAGTAGCTTCCAATGTTTATATGTTGACCTGTTCAGATTGTATTATCCCTTGCTGCCTACTCCATATGGTGTAGTGAAATTGGTAGATCTTGGGCTCTTGTGGTTTGTCCCTTACAATTACCTTTTTAGTCTTCTCAAGTGACGATCATTGTACCCAAAGTAGAAACAGCATATTTATTTAAATAGAGGGTCACCCACATCCCACAAGCAGAGGGGAGACATCACACTTAAATGCAGCATCTTTCCAGGTATCAAATTCTAACAATGAGACAGGGGAAGAGTGGAGGAGGCAGCATGAAAGACCACCTCCTAATCTCACTACGGTAGTACCGTACCTCCGGGTTTCCACAGTGAATACTGCCTGAACAGGCTCACAAAGTAATGTTATAGTAAGCAATGGCAACCAAACATGTATAACAGAATAAGACAGGCATTTGTAATATTTAAAGTTGCCCTCAAACTCTGAAAAAAACAATTGTTCAAGCAAAGCTTAATTCTTAAGGAAGTGACTGTTCCTCACAAAGCTGGATACTGAAGCCATTATACGAGGAGTTCAGAAGTTTGAATGAAAGAGAAGGATGACTTTAATTATTGGCATTTTCATCTAGGCTAGAAAGGGTACTTAATCTCTGTCCATTTTCAAGCCTAAAGTTTATTTAGCTTTTTCACTTGAATAGGTACATGCTTCTGATACTCTTTTATCATCCCGATCCTAAGCACATTGATTTGCTGATGCCTTGGGACACATAAGGTTTATCTCTTTAGAACTCAATGAAAGGGCCTTAGGAATAGTACAGTGATTATTCCAGATGGATTAAGTTTTGCATTTTTGAAATGAAGAGATCTGGGGAGACTTTCAGGTCCTAAAGCTATCAAAAGATCCTACAGCGTTTGTTTCAACTTCCTAACATAATATAAAACAGCAGAGCAATAGGCAATTTTGTAAAAAGCATTGAAGGTCCTTCACTGTTTGAGTTTCCAAAATCTTGAGCAAGCAATTTGCCATATTTTGAAACTGTATCTCTTTAAGTTTATTGCTATCTCTGTATGTGCTTTCCTTACTTGACTGCAACAACATAGTAATATTACTGTAAAATCCAGTGTGCACAGAATATGGCTCTAATAAAAACAAGTAGTGAGACAGATGTCTTTTTCTACATTCTGTGAACAGATACAACATACTTACATATGCATAACATTGCAGGGTTATGTTCAAGTTCTTGGAATTCACAAATTATCAAATGATGATCTAACCATACACAAGAGTTCATTTTTTTAAGTTTGTCTCTTTGGTTACTTTGGAGAAAGCTGTGAATAAAGAAGAAAGCCCATTTGAGAGAACAGGGTTCCTTCCCTCAAACAGACTTAGTGGATGCTGCATTGACTATGATATGCCTTAGTGCTGTTATGGAGGGCTAGGAATCAGCTTTCCAAGTTTATTCAAGAGAAATAATGGTTAAAATAAACTCAAAAAAGTCATTTGTAACATTTGTATAGCTGCTGGGGGTAGGGGTAATAGATCATGTGGTTTTTATTGATTTATTCACTGGTAAAAATACACTTTCTTACTGAAGCAACAAAATATTGTATTAGGAATCATACCACCATAGTTGTTTGCAAGTGGTTTTGCAAACTTAAATGGTGTCTTTAAATAGTTTATAAATACATATTGAGTGGTTTGCATCCTTGTTATTGGTGGAAACTTCTCCATTTGCTTTAATTAAGAAATGAGAACTTGTTCTTCACTTAGGCATATTCAGTCAGTGTGCAGGTCATTGTCACAGTTGGGGATGTTTTCCCCAAGGAAGCTCATCTTGCCACTTCACTGATCTCATTTCCTTGTCAAGTGAAGAATAGTTGTTTAGGAATACATTATTTGATCAATGAGCAGGTGGCAATCCTACTGCTAATGTGAGGTTTTAATTCTGCCAATGTTCAGTTTTAAAATACTTGATTGAAATCATGACACACACATTGAGAGGGATATCTTAATAGTTTGTTTACCTTTCTTCAAAGTTTCTAATGAATTAAATAAATATCCTCAAACCAGCGCATAATCTTCCAGTATTGTTTATGATCATTTTTATGTAGACATGTTCAATATTCCTTAGAATATTCCTTATTGCTTTTATGCATTGCTTTATAATTTGTTCTCAAGTAAGAAGAGGATTGTTGGTAGGCTTCTTAAGTTGTTTTGAAAATATTTTATTTATTTGTTGTATTTAATGTCTTGTATATGTGGAGATATTTTTTCACCTACTGCATCTCATTGTAACTTTTGTCTAAAATATTTAATGAATTTATGGACATGGTTATTTTAGCAATTGCTTCTCTGAGGTTGACTGGATTGTTCTTATGGTGGTTTTCTGTAATTTTTTATTTCGCCACATTGAGGCAGAGAATGTGATTTGTAAATCTTAAAATAAATAATGTTTGTTTTTGGTCTTTGAATTTGAGCATGCTACAGGAATGAAGTCCAGGAATTCAGCAGTAGACACAGTGTTTAAGTAACAGCTGCAGGCAAATTTGAGCCAAAATCCAAATCTTGCTTTATACAGACACAGAAGAGGGAGAGTGGAAAAGTTATGTTGCATAGAGCATCCACAAGTTTATGCATTGATACTCTATATAATAATTAACTTACTAAACAATCTTAATGAAGAAGCCTAGCTTTTAAAGAAAAATTAACAAATATGCATGTATATTATTCAGGTGCTATTAATTGTTCTAGTCCCTATTAACCTTTTCATACATGTAAAACAAAGAACTAAATGGATTGCACAAGCATGTTGTTGTTGTTGTTGTTGTTGTTGTTGTTGTTTTGTCGTGTCCGACTCTTTGTGACCCCATGGACCAGAGCACGCCAGGCACTCCTGTCTTCCACTGCCTCCCGCAGTTTGGTCAAACTCATGTTCGTAACTTTGAGAACACTGTCCAACCATCTCATCCTCTGTCGTCCCCTTCTCCTAGTGCCCTCAATCTTTCATTTATTCAACCAGAGCTTAATATCAGTTGCCTTTCTTGTGGCATTTTGTCTGAACACTTTGATGAAAATATTAAAACAGCAAAATATTAACGGTCCTTCTGAAAAATCTCTTAAAGGACACAATACATTATGGAAAAGCGGGGGGGGGGGAGGACACTAGATAGGATCTTCTTCAGTTATCCAAATTGGTGAGAGTATGGTCTTTATTTTATAATAATCCAGATTCTGATAAATAAACAAGAATAGTAATATTGTTAGTTAACAACTAGAGGGTAATGCAGAAAGAATATGGGACATATTTTCTGATTGGGAAAAACTTCAGACTCTTTAGTAAGATATGAAAGATGATATGTTAGAAAACCAAGGCTGGATATGAAGAGAGATATTAAATATATATGATTGCATAAGAACAAATTGCAGACTCAAATCAATTGGGTCTCAAATATACAAGTTGCTTAATGAAGATTATGTAATTAACCACATCAGTTTCACATGCTGAATATCTAGTTTGACTTTGTCTGCATAATGTCAGGAGATGGTATTTAGTATACTGGAGCGGACCTTCATGTGCTTTGACAGAACAGATACCAGCTCTCATAACGTAGTGGATGCATTAAAGAAATTGACAATTGAAAATATAATGATAAAATCCCTTTGTGTTTTACTTGCCATATTCAAAAAATAGAAAATATTGTAGGGAAAGATGAAAAAGACAGAAAACAGACCAGATGAGATACGACATACTTTTTAGGAAGAATAGACCTCAAATTTAATAAGACTCCATGAAGAACCCTGAACTACAGCATCTCTTCCACTTGATTTAGGAGTTTAGTAGGACAGGACAGAGGCAGCTTCCCCTTTCTTTGTCAACTAAGTATTGAATGAAATGATGTCAAGAATAATTTTTTTAGTTAACTATATTTCTGGAAAACTTGTCAAAGTTTGGCCTCATTCATTCATCACAAACTCTACCGAGAAGCGGTATAAACACTGTCAATGCTTATGAAATTTCATATTCTGTTTAAATAATTTTTCCATGCAGAACTTCATGACTTGGTGATAATGTTGTTTCCACAAATTCAGAGTGACACTTGTTGCTATAAAATGTAAAGCCTGTCAAGTTTTTGACAAGCAGCCTACCATCCTGCTTTCCTAATGCAGCACGTTTATATTTGCAAGCTATTTTAACTCTTTTTCTGCAGAACCATTAAGATCGAATATTATGAAGCATGAACCAATTTGAAAAGCTAGCCATTTAAGCAAAATGAGAGATAAACTTCATATTTCTGCTTCTTTTACTAGGTGGAAACATTTTGTATACGATAGTGGAAATAATGCAGTTGACTGTTAAACTTTTGGGGAATGTGGTGCTTTTAATATAAAAAATAAGTATATAGGGCAGATGTTTTGATTATTAGCAGAAGAAACACTGGACTTGTGTTTGTTTTCTTTTGAAATATTAATTGTAAGTCTGTCAAGCCTTTTTGTTCTGCTTCAACTCTTTAAAAGAATTGTATAATGAAATGTAGCTTCTGAAAATGGTTCCGCTTTCTCATGTTCCCAGGAGGGAACTGTACACATGTGCTTTGCGTTGAAGAATATACAAACTACATTTAAAACTGAACAATAGCTCATCTCTACAGCAGTATTGCAGAGAGCAAATAAAGCTCTTGCTGTGTATGTTTGGGGTACATAAATGTCATCTGTTTGTGTTATAGTCTTAGTCTTAGTAAAGGGTTAATTTGTGTGGAATTGTTGTACTCTTTTGTTTACTCTTTTAAATTTGGTTAATCAAGCCACCATACAATAATCATTTTGAGGTATCTGCATAGATTTCATTAAGATGAATTAAGTATGCATAATTGCAAGATTCATTTTGTTGGTGGTTCCTTTAATGAATAAAGTATAAAAAAACATATGTTTTGGCTTTTGAAAAGTGAGGTACCATATAACTTATAGGTTATCTATATGGTACTATCCTAAACCTGTTTATTGTGATGAAGCCTAGAGATAAAACTCAAATGCATTGTGCAGCGGGTTTGCAACATACAGTGCACCTTCTTCCCCAGCCACATAATCTTCTCTCACTGCTTTTCTCAGGCCACAGGGCAGAGTGTTGCAGCAATTGCAAATATTTGCAGTACAGTCATACCTCGGTTTAAGTACGCCTCGGTTTGAGTATTTTCAGTTTAAGTACTCCGCGGACCTGTCTGGAACGGATTAATCCACTTTCCATTACTTTCAATGGGATAGTTCGCTTCAGGTTAAGTACGCTTCAGTTTAAGTACTCCATGGACAGTCTGGAACAGATTAATCCATTTTCCATTACTTTCAGTGGGAAAGTTCGCTTCAGGTTAAGTACACTTCAGGTTAAGTACAGACTTCCGGAACCAATTGTGTTTGTAAACCGAGGTACCACTGTAGTTGTATCATTTTTAACACTGTGTAACTATTTCCTATCCAACATCTGCCCAGGACAATAGAAATTACATATGAATACAAGACATCAGCTGAATTCCTAATAAGGTTGTTCCATTTCTTCCTACTAGCCTTGAGAGTAATGAAAGCACCAGTGGGCAAATAGATCATACATTTTCCAAACCCAAACCTGACTTTCGCCATATGCATGCTCTTGTTATAAATACTTCTAGTAGAATGATAGAGCAAAAAACGTAGTCTAGTAATGCTGGTGTCTAAAGAAATAGTCAGTTAGGAGGTGGATTGACATTTTACTGCTGCTGCTCTGACCACTTCCAAAGCTGCAAGGGATAAATTACACGTAGAATTGATAGAAGGGTAAGTGACAGCACACATCATCGATTTAAACCACTTGCAATCTAATTATTAGTTCAGTTGTCAAGCATTTGTCCTAAAGCTTGGGGCTGTGAACAGGAAAGAACAGGTTTTTTTCTGAACAAGCTGTAGATGTGAATTTTACTGCATGTAGACTTTCTCCCACTGTTGACTGACAAACTCTTTTGTAGCAATCTCACTTCAGTAGAAATTGGCTTCTAGCCTGCCAATTAAAACTGATATGCTGCTACAATAAGAACTACTTATTAATCAATACATTTTCACCTTATGGCTAGAAACGGAACAGTTTTTCATATATGCATGTGTTTGTGTGTGCATTGTCAGGATTATCCCAAGTGATCATTAGATCAGGGTCTCCAAAAGTATGGGGGGGGCAAGCTAGGAGAAGGTCAGAGGCCATCTAAGACATGCAGAAGGGTAGATTCCTGAACTGACAACTAGTGATCACCTCTGAGTAACATAGTTCACCTTGTTATTTCTTTGGCAGGCATGCTACCATAGTGGCACTAGAGCCCATTCTTGTTTGATAGCCTTTGCATCTTACTCTCATATAAAAAGTTAGACTTTCTGAACCACATCCATACTCTTTTGTTTATATACAAATGAGTTCAGAGCTCATTGAGAAATAAGTGTGCATTGAATTTGTTACAAAGGGGGAGTTTTTCATTTTCCAAGGCTGCTACACTTTGGAATGTAAATGCATCCTCAAAAGTCTTGTGACTGTTGATGAATTGGGCTACATGAGTGGAAATAATTACTACTTTTCTGACAAATGAGTTTAGTCATTTCAGCACATTTTCTGTAAGGACAAAATTAAGCTGCCAGTGCAAGTGTTTTATAAATGAAGTCCCTAGTTTCATTGACGTATTTCTCTGTTTGTTTGCATGGGGGTGAGGTGATAACTGCACATCTGTATATTTCAGAGACACTACGCTTATAAACAAATAAAACAATGGAAAATGTGAAATACAACTGATATGGTTCCTTATGCTCCTGAGGGCAAGAGCAGCCAGACACCAGAGTGGGGATGGAAAACTTATCATTTGTATTCAGTTTACATTCAGTGAAATATACCACAATATGATTTTGAAACCAAAAGGATTAGTACACACAAAATGAATACTATAATGCCAAAGCTTTGGGCAGAAAAGAAAAGAAACAAGAGCGCATATTTAGTTCTTTTAAGAGAGTTATTCAGTTCTCCATCCCTGCCTTAAGCTACCCTGGACCCAAAACCTTGGGAGATAACCACAAAGTTAGGGCTATTTAAATTTTCTGTAGGCAAGGAATGTTGTGGAATGGTTGGGTTAAGAGTTTGCTACTGCAGTTATCAGGCTCTAAACTGAAGTGTACAAGCATGTACAGGGTGAAGATCGGACACACCTTGACAAGATGGTTGCCAAACAGGTTAATAATCAGGCAGGATGTTTTGTGGTGGGAATTTTTTTAATTGCATCTGGTAGGATTATGATAGAAAATGTCTGAGCCCATTGATATTTCAAATCAGGAATAGGTTAACCAAGCCTTCCCCAGTTTTCCTGATGAAAATAAAGAAAAAGCACAGGAATGGGCTAGAGGAGGAAAGAGAGTGATCTACATTGAGTTGGAGCTGTTGGCACTGGGTGCCCCATGAAAGTCTGCAATGAGCTGAACCCCTGGGTTTCAAGGCCTGTTGGGGACTTCCTAAACAAGTTACCTGAGGCAACAGGTGCTTAAATTGAGACTGAGGCTAGGGAAGGAACGTGGGAGTTCTAAACCAAAGGTGGTATGATGAGCCACCAGAGGTAGTAAAATACAGGTTTCCCTCGCACTATAATTGGGCAGTCTAAGGAAAAAAGTTGAATGGCATGATGAGCTGAACTAGAGAGTGTGTTGTTCCATTGACAAGTTTGTCCCTCATGCAGGACAAAAATTACAGAAGACGATAAAATATAAAATACTGGTGATTCTGCTACTCAGTTCCTGTGTATTTTCTTCTGCTGTCTCTAATCCTGATTTTCCAGGGTATATTTATAGACTATAATAGAAATGTCAGTATCTGAAGCAGAGAATATGGATTTATTTCAGAATTTAAGTGGCTACATGGTGGGAATCCATATTAGCTAAATTATTTCAATTTTCTACCCTTTCTCATAACTAGGTCACTTCTGCATGAGAACGTCTATGGTTTCCTGTTTGGCATTAGGCTGAATATTCAGCTCTTAAATAATAGTAATAAAATTATGAAGCCTGAGAAAAGTCTCAGGGTAGAACACCCTGTGCCCCATAGCAGAGCCCAAAGTGGATTGGCCAACTGGAGCCAGGAGCAGCCAGGCCAGGGTAAAGGGGTCTTGAAACTTAGGCCAATGATTTTTGGTGTGTCTAAGGAAGAACCTAGTCTACCTGCCTTTAAGCCACTAAAATTCAGCCTGAGGGAGAGAAAAAGGTACAGGGACATGGGCGTACCCAGGATCAAAACTAGGGGGGCCAAGGGGAGGGGCCAAGGCACGGAAGGGGAGGGGCCACAAAGTGGGCGGGGAAAGTGCAGTCAGAGGTGCCAGGCTGATGGGCAGAGGCGGAGCACAGCCCGACAGAGCGCACCGTGGCGCGACCTCCCTCCAGCTGGGAGATTGAGAGAGAGATTGAGAGAGAGAAAGAGAGATCTGGAACCGCGCAGACGCCCCTCTCTCCTTGCGACCCTGTTCTCAGCAACTGCCGACCCCTGCACGGTTTTGCATGCGGGCAGATGACGGAGCCAAGCTCCTCCCGCTGCCTCGCGATGGCCCAATCGAAAAGACCCTGGCCAAAGGCGGGCGCCTTTGTCACAGAGAGGAAAGCTGGGGAGGCGCCGGCAATAGTGCAGCCGCCGCTGCGCCAGGAAAGGGGGCAGCAAGGCAGGAGTTTGCCAGGGCAGGAAGGCCCCCCTGCCGCGCTCCCTGGTTCCCCGCCGTGCATGGCTTTGCCTGAGGGCGTGACGGGGAGCTGGAGGGAGAGCGCGGCGCGGCGGGCGGGAACGGCGAACTCGCGCTCCACTGGGTTGTGCCCCTCCCTAGAAGCAGGGCTGGTGGGCGGAGACAGAGCCCAGCCCAGCCCAGCGGAGCGCGAGTTTGGCGTTCCCGCCCGCCGCGCCGCACTCTCTGGTTCCCCGCCGTGCTTGGCCTTGCCTGGGGGCGCGCCGGGGAGCTGGAGGGAGGGTGCGGCGCGGCGCGGCGGGAATGGCGAACTTGCGCTCCGCCGGGCTGTGCTCCGCCTCTGCCCACCAGCCCTGCTTCTAGGGAGGGGCAGCCTGCGGCCCCCACTTGCCCCGCGGTGGGTACGCCCTTGTGGGGGGGGCAGCTGGCTTCTAGAGTAGGGCAGCTGCCCCAACTTGCCCCGTGGTGGGTACGCCCTTGTACAGGGAACCTAGTTCCAACATGCACATCCCTATAAAATCCAAGTATCTATTCCACAGCGGTCCCATTTCATCCTTCATATCTTCTTCTTTGGCGATCACTCTTAGCCGAGTAAGATTGTCTTCCATAAACATGATTTTAACAATGGGTGTGTAAGTGACTGGAGGCCAATTCTAGATCCACACATCCTTCCACAGTGGGGACATTGGTTTCCAGGCGGGAGTTGATCACGGTGTGGATTTGCCAAGCATGCCTTCCTCTTAGCACGTTTCTCCCTTGCATCCTGAGTTCAAGTGTCCTCAAAGCCCATGGCTCCAACTGGAGCGCTCGCAGGCCAGTGTTTCCCAGTTGCCAGTGTTTATATTACATTTTTAAAGATTTGCCTTGATACAGTCTTTAAACCTCTTTTGTTGACCACCAGCATTACGCTTTCCATTTTTAAGTTCGGAATAGAGAAGTTGCCTTGGAAGACGATCATCAGGCATCCGCACAACATGACCAGTCCAACGAAGTTGATGTTGAAGAATCATTGCTTCAACACTGGTGATATTTGCTTCTTCCAGTACACTGATATTAGTTTGCCTGTCTTCCTAAGTGATGTGTAAAAAATTTCTGAGACACTGTTGATGGAATCTTTCGAGGAGTTGGAGATTGCGTTTATAAGTGGTCCATGTTTCACAAGCATATAGTAAGGTTGGTAGTACAATAGCTTTGTAAACAAGCACTTTGGTTTCCCTGCAAATGTCCCGGTCCTCAAACACTCTGCATTTCAATCGGGAGATAGCCGCACTTGCAGAGCTCTGGCGATGCTGGATTTTGGCATCAATGTTGGCCCTTGTGGAAAGGTAACTGCATAGGTAGGAGAAGTGATCAACATTTTCCATCGTTATACCACTGAGTTGGATTTGTGGTGCTGCAGAAGAGTTACTTTGTACTTGTTGGTGCAGCACTTTGGTTTTTTGGATGTTGAGTGATAGGCCAAGCTTTTTGTAAGCTTCTGCAAAGATATTTAGGATGGTTTGGAGGGTATCCTCTGAGCGTGCGCACACTACGTTGTCATCAGCATACTGAAGCTCTATGGCGGAAGTTATGGTAACCTTATTTTTTTGCTTGCTGCCTGTTCAGATTGAAGAGTTTTCCATCTGTTCGATATATGATTTCTGCTCCGGTGGGGAGTTTCCCGCCGACAAAGTGTAGGATCATGGCAATGAAAATTATGAATAGAGTTGGGGAAATAACACTTTGAGAGCCATTGTTATCTGCGATATATATTGACTGATAATGTGAGAATGAATTTTAGGATATTGTCTCCTATTATGCTGCCATTTCTACTCGAGTGGGGAGTTTCCCATCGACAAAGTGTAGGATCGTGGCAACGAAAATAATGAATATATACGTGTAGACAAAGAACTACCACAAATTCAGTTCAGAGTGATTCAAGAAACTAGCTCAGAAACACTGCAGTGTTCATAATGCCTGTCCTTATACCTTGCTTTGTATACTTGTTTTAAAAACTATGCCATGTGAATATGGGAGTGTTTGCAGACTGTAGCTAGTATAATTGGAGGGTGTGGTATACAGTGAAGTTGACTGTTGTTGGTTCATAGTGTTTACATGTTCGATTGTTGTGAGGGTGTTGCTTGTGTGAGGGTAAGCATGAGTGGAATGCATTTATGGTTGTAGCTATATTGTTTATAGTTGTACATTTATAGTTGTAGCTATATTGTTTATTGGGGTCACAAAGAGTTGGACACAACTAAACGACTAAACAACAACAACATATTGTTTATAATTGTGTAGGGGACTGGGAATTAAATTGTATGATTGACTGGGCATATGGTGGGATGGGAAAAGTGAGTTTATTTTTCTTTTGCTTAGTTGCCTATTGGAGGGTTGTATGGCTCTTGGCTGATAGTGCTTGGGGTGGTTTGTATTAGAACATGGCAGCATAATAGTAGACAATATCCTAAATATCCTAAAATTCATCTCACATTCTCAGTCAATAACCTACTCATATGTTTACACTGTGAGACCCAGACAAACCTGGACAGATACTGACATGCAAAGCAAGCAACAGTATACCAACACCCTCCTAAATAAAGCATTCATACTAAGCACCCTCCTCACATCTCGCTTGTGGTGGTATGGAAACCACTTTCTCCCAAGTATCTGAACAGCCAGGCAATAACATTTTACCCATTCCCCAATTAAACTACAATAAAATATATAAATGCTTCATATAAATGCCACCCACATCCCCCATCTCTTACCCAAGCAACCAAAAGCTACCAAAGGTTTCAAAATAGTACCATGAATCATTCAGCATTCACATTCCGAATTTAAGCCATTTCTAAAGTATAGATATCTGTGCACTTCCCATGCTGTGCTAATAAAAGCAGAAGTTATGACTTTCAAAATGACAAAAATATTGACTCAGCACTCAAAACTTGAAATATTTTTTTCTCACATAGTGCCAAGGTCCATTTTTTACTCTGTGCTGACTGTTCTATTTGCAAACTATTGTGTTTGCATGTAAGTATAATGTGTGGCTAGGTTCAGAAAGAAACTGTACTAATATTGATTTTAATATTGTTGTTGAAACTGCAGGCTTGCTTTGGATTCCACACACCCCACACCCCCACCCCAAATTCTCGCTCAAATTGTCAGTTTGTTAAAAAGTTTATTAAGCTTAATGATACTATTAAACGTTCAAAACTAAAAAAGCAGTCTATTCTTCAAGAAGTGGGCAATATATGTGGTGAAACTGGGAGACATAAAAGAGGCTGTTTGTAGAAACATACACTAAGGACTAAATCATGCTCATTACTATGCAAATGCATAGCTGACAGGAGACAGCGAGATGGTGAGAACAGAGTCTGAAAGCTCTCACCTGCAATGTGATGGAATCACTTGATGTCCACTAGCAAATGTGATAAATTGAAAAAAGAAATGTTCTGGAAGGGAAGGGCAGGCAGACAAGGGTGGTATGAGGTGGAGGGGTGGTGGCAGAAGTGAGGAAGGAACAGCAGAAAATAAACTTGAACGTAAATGGCAAAGCTCTGGACAATGTCCCTCCTCCCCTGGCTCTTACAGCGTGCCTTATGGGTTGAAATTGCGAGTCTGGTAGGGATTTAATTAAGAGGAGTCTACTGCTGGGAATGTCATTGGGAGCTGCTTGCTGTTGGAAGTACATGTGGCAGACAGACTGTGACACGCACTCACATGCACACACAACACTTTGCAGAAGTAGACAGAGAATGCAAATCTCAGTTTCCTCTTCTTGTTTGGAAATTGAGGTGCCAGGATTTCCTCTGATCACTCCAGCCCCCCAAAGCACATACCCCTTCTAGCTCCAATTGCAAGGGCTGTAAGATGTGATGTCAGAGGGACGCAGGTGGCGCTGTAGGTTAAACCACAGAGCCTAGGGCTTGCCGATCAGAAGGTCGGCGGTTCGAATCCCTGCGATGGGGTGAGCTCCCGTTGCTCGGTCCCAGCTCCTGCCAACCTAGCAGTTCGAAAGCATGTCAAAAGTGCAAGTAGATAAATAGGTACCACTACAGCTGGAAGGTAAACAGCGTTTCTGTGTGCTGCTCTGGTTCGCCAGAAGCGGCTTTGTCATGCTGGCCACATGACCTGGAAGCTGTATGCCGGCTCCCTCGGCCAATAACACAAGATAAGCGCCGCAACCCCAGAGTCGGTCACAACTGGACCTAATGGTCAGGTGTCCCTTTACCTTTACCTAGCTCACTTGCCATCCAGCAACACTTTTACAAGTTCCTTTACAGGGCTTGTTGTGAAACGAAGTGCAAACATGGAAAAGAAAGGCAGGTACCAATGCCCATCAACTTGGAGGGGGCCCCTCAAATATTTTGTGGGGGAGAGTGCAGAGACCTGTGCCCCTATGAGTCGACCCCTATGCCCACTAGTAAAAAGAATTTGCCACACACATACAATAAAGATATTGGATTACAAGAATTTGCCACTTCAAATAGTTCTCGACCCCCCCTGCAAAGCAGTATATTAGAATTGATGCAAATTTAACTTGCAACTTTATCCCATGTTTTCCACCACTCTTAGGCCCATGCCTTGAATCACACAGCTGCAACTTTCAAAGCAGCCTTTCAGTAGTCCAGCTCTGGGGGTGCAATTGCATGGGTCACAGTGGCCAAGCTCTCCTTGTCCTGGAACAGGTGTAGTTGCCATGCCAGTCAAAGCTGTTAGCAGAAGTCTTTTGTCACAGAGTTTACATAAGTCACCAATGACAACAGTGGATCCAGGGTCACCCCCAAACCACATACCTGTTCCTTCAGAGGCACTGCAAAACCATAACTGGTAAGCTCAGATAACTTAGATCACAATTATACTATATACAGGCTCAGCAAACATTTGCAGTGTTGAATGCTCCTGTTCAGGGTAGGTACTCCATTCCATTCACCCTCCCACCCAGTTTCCAGTCTCCCACCACCCCAAAAGAAACCCGTATCCTTACATTTCCCCCCCTTGAGGATTTTCTGTACTTCTGAAAACTTTTGGATGCCCCACTCTTATGCCTAGATGGGTCTCCTTTGGCTACATAAGAACAACCACATGGAGAATTGAGATTGCTGTTGGTGTGCAAAGGTGAGACCCCATCACAGTGGGTGTGTATGTTTTCTCTTCCCAGGCAGAAGGCTGCCCAGAGTGAGTAAACTGACAAGCACCAACTGGCAAGGGTCATCTCAGTGTCTTTCTCGGTATTCTTTGTGTATTCACTCTCCGTCTAGTTATCAGTTCTTTTTCCTCTCAGTAGCTAGGATTCTGTGGACACTGGATGTGCTTAGTCGCCACTGGACTGGGGGTTTCCTCCTGTTTCGTTCCCATCCCACAGTTCCACTGTCCTTCTGCAAACATTGGGCCCCTCCCCAGGTTTGCTTATGTCACGGGTAGTCAACCTTTTTATACCTACCGCCCACTAATGCATCTTTCTTGATGGTAAAATTTCCTCACTGCCCACCAGTGTTTGATGGCAGGAGGATTCAGCTTGTGCCGTAGAACCCCCTACCACCCACCTAGAATCCTGGAACGCCCACTAGTGAGCTGTAGGGACCAGGTTGACAACCCCTGGCTTATATGTTCCTCTTGTACATTGCTGTGGCTGTTTTGGCACTCAGAGAACTGAACTGGTATTAGAATGTAGGGTGATGATCTTTAAATTATTCTGCCTTAAATAAGCCAGACAGAAATAGTGCTTTTGTAACTTGCTTGGCATTTCCACTTCAGAAAGCTTGATCTGTTTAAGACAACAGGAGACCTAGCATTATGAATGCTGTGAAATATAAGAAATATCCCCAAGTCTTTGTGATTTTTGCTATTTTTATCGTTTTCCAAATTTTCCTGTCATTCTGTGAGCAAGTAGTTGTTTGTGAGTTATAAATCAAATGGAAATACTGGTATAGAAAGGTTGATTAAATTAAACATTGTTCTGCCATGCTTTTTGATGACCTGGGCAGAAACCTTATTGAGAAAGACAGCTAGCTGAACCTCGGTGGTGCCTTAAATGGAATGAAACATCAAATGGAGGTGTTGCCTCCAGTGCAGGAATTCCTGCACTGCTGAGTATGTTTCTCAGACTATGGTGTGCTCAAGTCCATTCCTCTTCTGGTGTATAATCTGGCACCTGCTCAAAGTTAACCCCAATTTTATTTTGCCCTGCCATTGTGAAAACCATTTGCTAAACAAAGGAAGCAATGGAATACTGTGATTTGCAGTCATGTGGTAAATAAACCAATTTCTCTAATTTAGGAAACATCCAAATACAAGGTTCGCCAACTAAAGCTGATATTATTTAATCACTTTGTGGTGACCATTTCATTTCAAATGAAATGCACAAGTAATGCATGTGCTGGTCCAAATAGGCAGAGATCAAAATGTTCAGGAAAGGCAAATATTTTCATGCAGCCAAACATGGAAATAGTTCTTGATTCTTGGTAAGGAGCTCAAGAGGGTGGTTGCCATCCAACTTAAGGCACACTTGGAAGGAGTAGATTATTTGGATTCTTTTTGGTCTGGCTTCAGTGCAATTTCAGCAACTAACATAATCAAACTTCTGGATAAATAATAATTGACAAGCCAAGTTATTACCCATCTGCGGCCATTTGGGACCACCCATCTTTGTGAGCAATGGGCTCAATTTAATGGCCCAATTTAACTGCTGACCCTCAAAACAAACTAGTTTAGCATGAGGAAATGAGTTGCAAGTTGGTATTTCTTCTATCACCCATCCTGGATAATTGAAGAAGCACCTCCTTTGTGATAGAGCTCTTAAACAGCTCTTAAAGATAATAATATTCTGAGATATTCCACACAACAGGTGCTACATTTATTAACAATTCTGTGCGAGAAGTAAGAACCAGCACCACATTATAAAATGTCACTTTGTTATTACAGTATAATTGGTTATTTAAAATTATTAGTCTCAGATAAATCCTTTTTAATTATTGCAGAAACTCTGTTGTCTGATGTATAGTTGTTTAATACTTTCACAGTCATTTATGCCACCATCTGTTTGCCTACCTTGTTGCATCAATCAAAACCATTCTTCTGATTGTGTTTCTCTAAACAACATAACACATTTTCTGATTAGCAATAAATCCTATGAGCCACAGATTATGGTAAGTGGACCCTCCCTCTGCCCCCAGCAGGGAGTACAATGAACCAGCTGGTTGTATGGAAAGATAGAATGTGTAGCATCTGAGTCATGAGTGGCTCAGCAGGCCCCAGACCAGTGTCTAGGTGCATGAGACTAACAAACAGAGTCTGAGACCTAGCAAGATTGAGGTTCTGCAGGTGGGTAGCTGCTGCATCTGACCCTGATGTGAATAGGGTTGCACAGTCTCTGAAGGAACAGGTGCATAGTCTGGGGATGTTCCTAGATCCAGCTTTGTCACTGGAGGTGTTGCTGGCCTTTGTTTGGCTGGTAAATAACCACGTCTGTTCACGTATCAGAATGGTATAACCATAGTTGACCAGGCATTGGCAACCTCAATGTTGGATTACTGCAGTATGCTGTATGTAAGGCTACCCTTTAAGGTCATCAGGACATGTGGGAACAAACTCTCACCAGTACTGTATATAACATATTGTCTGTAGGTCTGCACTAGCGGCCAATCTGCTACTTGGCCAAGTCAAGTTTGTGGTACTAACACAAGGTTATATAGACCTCAGACTAGGTTTCAAAGCCTTACCCTGTGTTCTGCAAGGCAGTCTCTCTTTGAAATCCCTAAAATACCAGAATTGCACTATACAGCAAATCAAAGCAGCGCTTTTAGTGTGGTAACTCCTATTTTGCGTGCAAAACACTATTTGTAGCTTCCAAAACATCTTGAGAATATTTTTGTTTTGACACTGTGTTCCTCCACATGGATTGTGTGTGTGTGTGTGTGTGCTGTATTGTATGATTGTAAATGGCCTTGAGATTTATGTTAAAAGCAATTTATAAACAACAACAATAATATACACCAAATGATAACAGGATTCTATCCGTATTAAGGGAATTCATTGGTGAATATGGAGTGTCTGCAAATAGGTGATAGCTTCATTCTCTTTTTTGTAACCTTAAAGGATTAGCATAAAGACAGCATTCCATCTGTTACTATGGAAACAGTAAGAACCTGTTATTTCATAACTTATCAATTTTCTACTAAACTGTGAAAAAATATAATACAATATTCTTGCTACATAGGTTGTGCTAACTGTTTTACTCCTCTGTTTGAAATATAGTTTGAGATCCTGAGTTACAATTAAACAGGAAATGAATTCCTAGGTTATAAGAATATAACATCTTCAGCAATATTTCACTAGTGAGAAGCAAAATGTACAATTAACTTAAGGCCAGCTATGTCCAGGGTACAGGCAACACAAGCACTGCTTGAAAACAAGTTCAGACACTAACAGAAATTGTGCCAGTAATGTGACTAATGTTTTGTGCATCTGATCCTTAAGGAAATAAATATCTGTCTGTTGTGTGTTTCTGTATACCGTAGAAGTCTTAGAATGAAAATGCACAAGCTATATGTAACAATTATACTTCATTGAAGGAGTGAGTACCACATACACTCGGTTTCCAGAAGTTCACTTTTAAACCATTATATTAGAGAACCTCTACCATGCTTAATATGCTAAGCTTAGCTTTGTGAGGTAAATGCATGAGTCAGGGCTCACTGGAATGAAATTTCTAAAACCCACAATTTAGACAGAAAAGAATAATAAAATGACTTCATTGTCTTCCTGGTTAATGTATTCAGTTCCAATTCAGACCCATCATGCTTTCTTCTTGTATTTATTTACCATTCTATGTAGGAAGCAGTATTTATTATGACAGCTGACATAGATGTCAAGTAACATGCTAGTCTCTATGTTCAGCAGTAAGTGGATTTTGTTGTTGTTGTCATTACTATTTTTAACAGTGATTTGTTTTTCTTCTTTCACAAAGGAACAATAATTAAATAGGACTAGATTGTTTGATGTGAACAGTCCAAAAAGTAATATCAATGGAATATTATTATTTATTTTAAAGCCTGTGATGTTTAATTTGTTCTCAGTTTTCAAGAATTATGTTGGCTTTCTGTTGTGGAAAATCAGCCACCTACTGTGAAATGCTCAGAATGCTAGCTTCCTCTCTTGAAAACCAGGGGCTAATCCCCCCCCAAAGTATTTAATCTAATTAATTCCATGAGATCATGATATGTTAATGTAGTCACAACTTCTGTGCCCTTGTGCTACAAGGTCAGCACTCTTAAAAGCCAATTTCTGATTGGTATGCATTTCTTGTATTTATTACATTGCATTTTATTTATGATTGCCAGAATATCTGACGCAATTATAATTTATAGGATAGCAAATCAGAACAAAATTGGTTCATTATTTCAATTAGCATACATTTTCGCATCCAATGATTCATGTTTAATCTGTAAAGCATCCAACTGCTTCCCTTCTTTCTGATTAATATACACTCTCACACTTGGCAATTTTGCAGCAGAAAACTAATAGAAGTAAAAGTGTATATGTAAGGTTGTAACAATCAGAATAATAGTTAAATAAGTTCTGGAAGTACTTTTGCTTGCTCTTTGTTTTACTATCACTTTCTTACCACACATAAAATTAGTCAGGAACTCCCAGTATCTCATGAAACAATTTAAAATGCAGTTGTTTGTGCTTAAAAAAGAGAGTGAGAGCGAGCTAGGGAAGTGCATGGCTTTTAAAATCTGATTGTTTGTATACAGGTTATACATTTTTAAGGATCTTGTTCATCTTCACAACAGATGGACAACCTTGGTGATAGCCCACATATTTTGTATTTTCAATCTCTAGGGAACAAATATAGGCTGGGGTGAACTTCTTGTAGGCTGAATAAAGAGTCAAGAACTGGGATGAAATGTGGGCCACTTTATTATTAACTGGCAACCAGTCCCCTGCCTGCATAAAATGATATAGCTGGGCAGGCCATATCCAGACAGTAAGTAGGCAGGGAGGCCTTCTTGCATTGCCACCCCCTGGGACCCAATAGCTCCAAATGGGTGAGATAGGATGGTCCCAAAAGCAATCTCTACCCAGTGCAAGGGCTCGCCAGCAGGGCCGGCTCTAGGTATAGTCCCGGTGGCGCGGGGCGGGGTGCTGTGTGGCAGCCATGCTGCGTGCTACGAGGGCGGGGCGCCGGAGCGATCTCTGCGCCTCAGCGCCAGGGCGCCCGACCTGCTCGAGACTGCCCTGCTCACTAGCCCTGAGCAGGTAGCTTCAGATCTTGCCCATCACCCTAACCAGTACCAAAGTGACTCTATTTGCCTATTTAACTGCAGCATGCACAAAACAAATCACACCACAAGCCTGCCGCACAGTAGGGAGTGAATAGTGGTGGTGGGGACTGCCTTCCCTTATTGGACAGAGGAAAAAAATTATACTAAGCCCAGACTACCAAACACATCACACCATGGACTAGGGAGGGAGGGCAGGTGCCACTGTAAGTAGGAGGGGAGAAAGGGCGGCTGGCTGGCTGGTGCTTAAAAGCCTTGTTGCCAGCCCTGCCACCAGCACCAAGCGCACTCACCAGGTGGCCACCTCTTCCACTGCCTGTGTCACAAAAGCATCATATAGTGGCCTGATACCCTCCTGGTTGGGCAGCAGAAAATGCCTTTCTGAGCATCTCTGGAGAGGTGCTGCCAGTCAGAGTTAACAATACTGAGTTAGATCATATAGACTTTTTGCATTTGCATACCACAAAGCAACTCTTAACCCTTTCATTAATAACTCTGTTCATATTTCAATTAATGTGATCACATATCCTTCCCCCCCCTTTCTTTATTACTCAGCTGTGGGGTCGTAGAAAACCCACAACTACGGTAAATAAATAACTAGTACCAGGGTCATCAGCACAGATAGCGACTACATAAAAGAATGATGTGCTTGTAACAGTTTTCCCCTGAATACTATCATACTGAGAGAGTGATAACCAAATGAAGCATAGGATTGAAATATTTGAGATAGGAAGATGTCAGCGGAGGCGGGACCTTTTCCTCCTGGGCGGAGGTTGCAGCAGGGATGGGATTGTGTGGGACGCCAAAATGGCGATATCTCTGCTAATCTCCTGTGGCCGTACTGCCGTGCTCAAGACTTTTAAGTTGCAAGCATGGAGGCTTCGAAGTGTACCTCCTGCTGTTCCTCTCTGCACCAAACCAGGGGATGCTAAGGAAGTCTCAAAAAAAAAAAAAAAAAAAAGGCCGAGCCGCCTGTTGAAACTGCTCCAGAAACATTTGACATGTCTACCTATAAGAATCTGCAGCACCATGATTATACATCATACACCTTTGTGGATTATGACGTTTAGCTTGCAAAATTCAGGTTGCCTCAGCCATCATCTGGGAGAGTATCTCCACGACATTAAATCAAATGTGGAAATACACAAACAAATTAATTCTGACAATGAAGGAATATCCATGCTACAATTAAAGCGCTGCAAATGAAAAGAAAAGATAGGAAGATATCAATCAGCAGAGGATTATGGGGACAGGGCCAGCACCTGCACTTTATGCCCATCTTCAGAGCTCCCCAAATGTGAGGCTGATCGGCATAAAGTGCAGGTGCTAAAATTGGGCTGTCTGTATGGTATGGAGAAAAAAAATCAACTTAAGGATTTCACTTTTAGAAATTGAGGCTGCTAAGTTAGGTTAAAAAGCAAAAAAGATCAGGTGAATTAATGGAAAATTATGTTTTATATTAAAGCTATATGGGACTTGTATACAAGCTGCTGGGAGCAAAGATTTGAGGTTGGCTTATTCAGAAGCATCTGTCAGGTCAATAATGTAGACAGAATTCTGGATGAGAGAATGTTAGGGCAATTATTGTGTTCTTAAGAAGCCACCTATGAGGATTAAATGACTGCAGCAAATGAAGGGATTTTCTTAACTAAAATACAATAGATAATGAAACTACTGGTTCTAATAGTCAGCAAGCCGTTTGGTTCTGCAATATACTGCTCAATCTATAGTCAACCCATGTTTTTTGGTTCATGGAAAGGTGAGGATTTTGTTTGCACAAGTTCAGTAGCCTACTTACAGTATTTTACATTGTCACACAAGTAGACTATTAATGTGAGTCTTTTTTGTATATATTCTTCGCACACAAAAAGTGGCTTATCATTAGAATGTTATCTGCATCTCCTGCTTATGTAAATTCGATGTATTTAATAGAACGTGTTAAGAGTTTCCTTATTATGCTGTCTTACTTATAACTCCTCCCCTGTGCCAATTCTGCAAACTGCATAAAATTGAGATCTATAACAACACTGTAGAACAGGCTTTATTAAAGTTAGCAGTTATATTGCAAGAATAATGTAGTATAAGGATAAGAATGTAGTATAAGAATAAACTTGGAAGATTTGATAAAAAATACTATTTTATTCATCTCTCAATGAATTTGTAATGCCCATTCTCTTATTTCCATGAAATAAGAAATAGAAGGGGAGGAATAAGCAACAACCAACCAACTGAGCCCTTGAGCTGACAGAATCATTAAAAATGTTAACATAATTTTATCGAAATTTTAATTTGCCAATGTAGGTAATTAAAGTCAATTATGCCTGTCTAAGTCTTCTCAACAGATGCAGAATTTGGAAGGAACAGGGCACAGAGGTTCTAAATGCTGCTTGGCAGAATTTATAACAGTGCTAAGCACAGCAATAGGGTAGATGTCTCCCCAGTGGAGTTTTTCCTAGCTGGCCTCTGGGTTTTAAAAGCTAATTTGAGGAAGCAAAATTAAATGGATGCAACTGCATACAATAACATTATTCTATAACTGTCATGATTAAATCAGAAAACCCTGGCAGTTTAACTGAATATTAATTTTAAACAATCAAAAGGAGATTCTTATTCCCCCCAAAAGACTGCAGTATCATAGCATTAAAAGTTAATATTAAGAAAACCAACTCAACTAATAGTAATTACTACTACCAAGATAAATACATTTATTCCTAAATGCGGATTACAAATCCATTTACATTAAATATAAGGGTAGCTGTTTCTGTAGATCCTTGAATATATTGAGGGTCCATCATTGTGTTCATAGGACAGGGTTGCTACCAACTCTTCGTTTTAACCTCGGTTGTATGATTTCTCATTGCTATGTCCAGACTCTTCAGTAATGCTTACTATCTCACAATTTAAGGAGGAGAAAAGCCTTAGGGTAATAAAACTGTGATTGCAGTGCTATAGCAACATGACTTTAGATGTCAAATCAGTCATCTCTGTGACTTGTGTTTACAGTATGATTTATTATACAGGAAGTCTAGCTTATTAGCTTTGATAACCTAATGATCATTTGAAATTTAAATCTTAATGAAAATTAATTCAATCACAGACCAAAAAGAATGATTTTAATTGCATTCTGAATCATACTGCTTAAGAATTCTCTTTCGTTTGTTGATTGTTGACTGATAGAAACTTAATTGAAGGTCCTCTGATTGTTAACAGGGGTTGCAACAACCAGACTCCGTGAATTTTAAACAGTAATATGTTTTACAAACCATAAAAGGCACAAGTAGTATGCTTTTAAAAAAATCTAATCTACAAATTAAATAAAAAGCACAGCCATTCTTCTCTTTGCTCTGAAGGGAAACATTACAACAACTACTGTACATGACTTTGGGAAGACATCTGTACAGGGAAGTCTTTAATGTTTGAGGTTTTATTGTGTTTTTAATATTTTGTTCTGAGCCGCTCATAATTTATGGGGCAGCCCAGTCAGCTGTGTGACATAAAAATCATCATCATCATCATCATCATCATCATCATCATCATCATCATAGCCTGTGTCTACTATGTTTTAAAGTGTTTAAAGTGTTGAGTAACAGTTGTCTGTTGGCAGGACATTTAACTTATTATAATGTCAATATGATGGGAACAGTACATCTTTCTACAACATTTTTAAGTTTGCGAGATGGACAATAGTTTAGCAATTAAGCACATGCTCTCACTACACAAGGTTCAATCCCTGCCATTTCCAATTAAAAGGATCAGGCGATACCATTTTTTTCCGCGGCATCTGCTGCCAGTTATAGTAATATTGGGCTACATGTACCTGGGATAAGACAGTTTATATTTAAGTTGCTTTATAATAGTGTCTTTCCTGATTTTCTATAGAAGCTATCCTATTAATTTCAAAGTCACAACTTTGCTCTTAAAAAAATCATTATTTACTGGCCTTTCAAATAGACCCCCATCCATAGTAATCAGTGCCAGATACACCCATTGCTTGTTGACATTAACCCAGGCATTTAGATCCTTCCATAGTGTCCTGAGTGAGTTGCTGCATCCTTGGAAGATGTCCAAAAAAGCTTGTACTAGCAATTGATGTTTGTAATTGCATTTTTCCAGGAGAAGCAGGATCTTAATATGTTAGTATTTCTTCATATATTTTGGTTAAAACATATATGCAATTGGTTTCTGAATGTGTACAAAAACAAGAAGCTCAATTATCAGATGCTACCAAAGAAAGAAAAGAAAAGAGAGAAAGGGTGGCAAGTACAGTGGACGATTGGGTTGCAAATGTGATCCGTGTGGGAGGCACGTTCGCAACCTGCAGCATTCGCAACCTGCCTGCGCACACATGGGTCACTATTCAGCGCTTCTGCGCATGCACAAAGTGTGATTTAGTGTTTCTGTGCATGCACGAGCGCCAAAACCTGGAAGTAACCCGTTCCTGTATTTCCGGGCTCGGCGCAGTGCGCAACCAGAAAGCGCACAGCCTGAAGCGTCTGTAACCCGAGATATGACTGTAGTCATTTAGCAGTTTTTCTCTAGATGCCTTTTTAGTGGATATATCCATAGATTGCTTATTTCATCTCAGAATTTTTTATCAGGTTGAGGCAATCCTCTAAGCAAGGTCACTTTGAAAGTCAGTAAACAGTGTTCTGAAGGTCACTCTAATATCCATGATCATTAGAGCGTAATCCAGACAACCTATGGTTTAGGTTATTTTCAAACACTTCATGAATGCACCTCAGTGGTGGAAATAAAATCTAGCCCGGTTACCCTACTTTGCTCCAAATAACTGTGCAAGCTAAAATCTGTTTTAGAATACCACTTGGCACCATCATTTAAGTAAAAGCAGATAGTAACACCCAGGCCTTTAAAGCCCATTTAAAAACAGTTAACAAGGGCATCAGAAGCACGTGCTGTAGGAGGGAGTTCCACACTGACAGCACCACCTCTGGAAAGACCCTCTCCCTTGTACCCACCAGCCTTAATGGCAAGCCCATGATCTGTAGCTGATCTTAAGAGCTAGGAAGATTCACATAGTAGAGCAGGTGGTCCTTCACATAACCTGCTCACTAGATAACATTTGACTTGGGCTAATAACTAGGGTGCCTGTTGTCTTTGTCCATGGAGTTCTTGGCAGGGATACTGGAGTGGCTTGCCAGTTCCTTCTCCAGGTGGATCACGTTTAGTCAAAACTCTCCACTATGACCTGTCCATTTTGGGTGGCCCTGCATGGCATAGCTCATAGCTTCTCTGAGTTATTCAAGCCCCTTCGCCACGTCAAGGCATTGATCCATGAAGGAGAGGTCCCATCACCTCCTGGCAAATAGAAGGGGAAGAAATTCAGGCAGTGAGAGATTTTACTTTCTTGGGCTCCTTGATCACTGCAGATGGTGACAGCAGTCACGAAATTAAAAGACGCCTGCTTCTTGTGAGAAAAGCAATGACAAACCTAGACAGCATCTTAAAAAGCAGAGACATCACCTTGCCTACAAAGGTCCGTATAGTTAAAGCTATGGTTTTCCCAGTAGTGATGTATGGAAGTGAGAGCTGGACCATAAAGAAGGCTGATCGCCGAAGAATTGATGCTTTTGAATTATGGTGCTGGAGGAGACTCTTGAGAGTCCCATGGACTGCAAGAAGATCAAACCTATCCATTCTGAAGGAAATCAGCCCTGAGTGCTCACTGGAAGGACAGATCGTGAAGCTGAGGCTCCAATACTTTGGCCACATCATGAGAAGAGAAGACTCCCTGGAAAAGACCCTGATGTTGGGAAAGATTGAGGGCACTAGGAGAAGGTGACGACAGAGGATGAGATGGTTGGACAGTATTCTCGAAGCTACCAACATGAGTCTGACCAAACTGCGGGAGGCAGTGCAAGACAGGAGTGCCTGGCGTGCTGTGGTCCATGGGGTCACGAAGAGTTGGACACGACTAAACGACTAAACAATAAGTAGGGTACCTGGGCTAGACATTATTTCCTCTACTGAGGTGCTCTCCTGTTTTATCCTCACAATGGCCCATTAGGTTTAGATATAATGACTAGCCCAATGTAATCCACTGAATTTCCTGGTTCGGTGGGGATTTGAGCCTATAATTCCACTTTTTGCTTATTGTAGAATAACAATCAGCCTGAATCTCTTCGATTCTGCTTTGACATTTACTACTGTTTCACGCTCGCTCCATTCATAAACACACATGCCTACCACATCATATGAGTAATCTTAAAATAAAAATAAGAGAGAACCAACATGTGTTGTGACCTTTACAATGATAATTTCAAGCGATCCAGTTCAACTATTTTTCATGCGGCTTTCATTTCTATAGAGGTGCTTACTTTGGATTTATTCAACAAATACAGCTTTCACGACCCTCCAAGGAAGCTTTCCAAAGGCAACCACAGTATTGATATTGCAGTAAAGAGACAAGCACTTCTCAATAGTTTACAGTTAATGTCAAAGGCTCTAAGGATTAGGGATTCCCCCCCCTCAAAACGAAGGAGGAGGTTGATAGTTTTCCTTTAAGTACAACCATTCCATGATGAAATGCACTAGAAATGTGTGCTTTCTGCTTCCGACTTGTAAATTCAGTTGAATAGGACCAGTTTTGGAGCCTGGGATTTTCTTTACATCTTAAAAAGGTAAAGGGACCCCTGACCGTTAGGTCCAGTCGCGGACGACTCTGGGGTTGCGGCACTCATCTCGCTTTACTGGCTGAGGGAGCCGGCATTTGTCCGCAGATAGCTTCCGGGTCATGTGGCCAACATGACTAAGCCGCTCCTTGTGAACCAGAGCAGCACACAGAAACACCGTTTACCTTCCTGCCGGAGCGGTACCTATTTATCTACTTGCACTCTGCAACGGGAGCTCACCCCATCGTGGGGATTTGAACCGCCAACCTTCTGATCAGCAAGCCCTAGGCCAGGGGTCAGCAAACTTTTTCAACAGGGGGCCGGTCCACTGTCCCTCAGACTTTCTGGGGGGCCGGACTATATTTTGGAGGGAAAAAAAGAACAAATTCCTATGCCCCACAAATAACCCAGAGATGCATTTTAAATAAAAGCACACATTCTACTCATGTAAAAACACCAGGCAGGACCCACAAATAACCCAGAGCTGCATTTTAAGTAAAAGGACACATTCTACTCATGTAAAAAAAAAAACTCATTAAAGGGAACAGGGAAGAGTTGCTTGTGTCCATATGTGTGAGCAACAGCAATGGCTAGCACACAGTCTGTGTGTAAATAGTGAGTTTTATTCCAAATAGTCAAAACAAAGGCAAGTAACCACAAGAAAGACTGCAACTTCCTGCTCAAGACCACTAGTTAATCAGATGATGACTCATCTAGCTCTCTAGCGTGAGTCCACCTCCTTTTATTCCTACGCTCGAACAACGCCCTCTGCCTCTCTCTCTGTAATTGCCATTTCCTCTTATCCTGTAACCCTCCCCTCCTACGTTCCTGTAACTTTAAAGAACTAGGACCAGACTCGGACAAACTCTCTTCTGAGGTTTGAGTTATTTCTGCCATTTGCTCACCCCTCCCAGCCAGTTCCTTTATCAAAGCAAGCCTCCCTTCCAGTTCCGGGCTATCAGCCAAGTCCGACAGCTGAGCCTCATTAGTTATCGGCTCTAACCTAACATCATCCCCCCCTCTAGGGGCCTCCTCTCCTTCCTCCCGCCTCCGCACTTCCTTACTTGGGGCGTTATGAGATACCTCCCACCATTCTCCCTCTTCACTTCCCCAATAACTGCAACCCGGTTGCGACTCTTCTACTTCTTCCTCCTCTTCAAACCCACCATTCACTTCAGCTTCCCAGTCTGCCTGTTCTGCCTGCTCCTCTACCCAACCCCGGGGTTTGGGTTTATTTGGGTACCTATGGTGAAACTCTCTCTGCAGCCTAGATGCATGTATATCACTCGCATTCACCCATGAGTTCTCCTCTGGTCCGTACCCTTTCCAAGCCACCAAATACTGTACCCCCCTGCCCTTTCTACGAGAGTCCAATAGCTGAACCACTTCATATTCCGGTTCACCCTCCACCCAGATGGGCAAAGGTGGTGGCTCCTTCCTCTTCTGATACCGGTGTCTTGGCGTTACTGGCGATAAGAGTGACCGATGGAACACCGGATACATCTTCATTGAAGTCGGTAAACGTAACTTATATGAAACAGGATTTATTTGTTCCAACACTTCGAATGGCCCTACCCGTTGCGGCAGTAACTTCTTACAACGTCCCTTGCTCGGCCAATCTTTAGTGGATAGCCAAACTTGGTCCCCTACCCTTATCTCCTTGCCCACTTGCCGGTGTTTATCAGCTTCTGCCTTATACAGAGCCTTCGCTTTTTCTAGCTGTTCTCGCAGAATACTGTGCAACGCTTCCATTTCTTCTGCGAACTGTTCAGCTGCAGGCACTGCCAGTCCATCTCCCTGACCTGGAAACACCCGTGGATGTCGCCCATGGCAGGCAAAAAATGGCGTTTGCTGTGTAGAAGCGTGCACAGCATTATTATAAGCAAACTCAGCCAACGCTAGTTTCCCAACCCAGTCATCCTGTTGATAATTCACGTAACAACGTAGGTACTGTTGCAACGTCGCGTTCGTCCGTTCGGCCTCTCCATTTGTCTGAGGATGCCGAGCCGATGAGAGGCACACCTCCACCTTCAGCAATTGCATCAGTCTCCTCCAAAACTGGGAGGTAAACTGCGTTCCCCTATCAGACACAATCTTCTGCGGCAATCCATGCAATTTGAACACATGTTCTATGAAGAGTTGCGCGGTCTCCTGTGCCGACGGTAATTTCTTGCAAGGAACAAAGTGTGCCATCTTGGAGAACAGATCTACTACCACCCAAACCACTGTCTGTTTCTGCGACTCGGGCAAATCAGTGATAAAGTCCATAGCAATGCCTTCCCACGGTGCTTGTGGTGTGGGCAGTGGTTGAAGTAGCCCGGCTGGTGTTTCGCGAGGTCTTTTGGACCGTTGGCACACTTCACATGCCCGGACATACTCCTTGACCTCCTCCTGCATCCGTGGCCACCAAAAATCCCTTGATACCAGACGTTCTGTCTTCCACTGCCCAAAATGTCCTGCTGTTGGACTGTCATGGCATTGTCTCAGCACCCTCGCACGAAGCTCTCCCTCTGGCACATAGAGAGCTTCCCCCTTGTACAGCAGCCCTCCTCTCTCAGTAAACTCCTTCCCTTGGACTTCCCCCTTACGTATTGCCTTCCTCTTCTCTTGAGCGAACCCATCCTTCTGCGTTTGTTGGAGAAAGTCTGACCGTTCTAATGCCGTCATCGTTGCTAGCTGCAGTTGTTCGGGGCTCAGGATCAATCTCCGTTCTAACCCGGTCTCTATTTCGGAATACTCCGGTTTTCGGGACAATGCGTCCGCCCGCTGGTTCTGAGCACTAGACACATACTTAATCCGGAAATTGAACCTGGCAAAGAATTGCGCCCACCTAATCTGTCGTTGGTTCAATTGACGAGCCGTCTGCCAGTACTCTAGGTTTTTATGATCAGTGCGTACCTCCACCTGATGCTGCGCCCCTTCCAAGAAATGCCGCCAAGTTTGTAGAGCATCCTTTATTGCCAACAACTCTCTCTCCCATATAGTATAATTTTGTTCTGACGAGTTTAATTTCCTTGAGTGAAAGGCACATGGTCTCAGTTCCCCTTTGTCATCTTCCTGGAGAAGCACCGCCCCAATGGCTTTGTCCGAAGCATCGGTTTCCACGACCATCGGCTTGTACGGGTCTGGATGAGCCAAGTATCTTTCCTCCACAAACAAGTTCTTAAGTCTCTCAAACGCCCTTTGGGCTTCCTCAGTCCATTTAAACGCCTTTTTGCCTTTCAAACAATCTGTTATCGGTGCTGTAAGGCCTGAGTACCTTGGTATAAACTTCCGATAGTAATTGGCAAACCCCAAGAATCTTTGTACATCTTTTCGAGTCTTGGGTCTTTGCCATGACACTACTGCCTGAACCTTTGCTGGATCCATGTGCACCCCCTCTGGGGTGATTCTATAGCCTAAGAACTCCACTTCTGTTACGTGAAAGTGGCATTTCTCCAACTTAGCGTACAATCGATGTTCTCTTAGACGCTCTAACACTTCCTTCACATGTTGTACGTGTTCTTCCAGACTCTCCGAGTAGATTAATAGATCATCTAAATAAGCAAGGACCGAACGATCCAACAAGTCGGACAACACGTAATTAATAAATGCCTGAAAGGTGGCCGTGCCCGACTGTAGTCCAAACGGCATGACAAGATATTCAAATGTGCCGTACCTGGTGTTAAAGGCCGTCTTCCATTCATCTCCCTCTCTTACTCGTATCAAATTATATGCCCCCCTCAAGTCCAGTTTTGTAAAAATTTTAGCCGACCGTAATCTTTCCAGCAAATCCCCAATTCGTGGCAACGGGTAACGACTGGGAATCATGCGCTGGTTGATCTTCCTGTAATCAACTACAAGTCTTTTCTCAGAAGTGTTCTTCTTATCCACAAAGAAAATTGGAGCTCCTCCCGGAGTCTTGGTAGGCCGTATGAAACCCCGTTCCAAATTTTTTCGCAGGAACTCCCTCAGTTCTGCCAACTCCACTTCTGACATAGCGTAGATACGGCTGGCGGGTATCTCAGCCCCTGGCACCAGATCTATTTTGCAATCGTACTGGCGATGCGGTGGTAACCGATCTGCCTCCTTCTCGCAGAATACGTCTCTAAAAGACTTATACTGTGGGGGTATTTGTCTCTCTTCCCCAGTGAGCGGACCACAGTCTGGCGTACCATTGGCCTCACCATTCTTCTCCGCCCTGATTCCCAAACAATGTAGTCGGCAATACACTGACGAAAAGGTCATCGATCTCTGGCCCCAGGAGATCATCGGATCATGACGGGATAGCCAACTCATCCCCAAAACCACGGGGTAGGAGTTCAACCTGGTGATATGGAATGCAATGACCTCTCGGTGTCCCGGCAGTTCTAGACCAATTGGCATTGTGGCCTCTGACACACAGCCAGACAGCAACACTCTACCATCAATTGTTCTAACTTCTAAAGGTTCTTCCAATGACTGTGTCTCTATTCCCAACCTGCTCCCCAAGTCCATGTCTATAAAATCAGTCGAGGCTCCAGAATCAATAAGAACTTCCACACGCTCGCCCCTTCCATCTGGGAGTCGTAGCATTGCGAATGCTGTAATTACTGGTAAGATCGGTCCAGGTGGAAGCCCTTTGGGTCTCTTTTCCCCCAACCCGAGGCCTCCAGAACGGGCTGGGTCATCTCGTTTCCCGACTGCTCCACTATGCCCTCTCCAGGTGTTGTTACATTTGTGCCAGACAGCGCACCTCGGTTTCTTCCTACAGTACACTGACGAGCCATGTGATTGGGGGAGCCGCAGATAAGGCACAACCGATCTCTCCACCTTCTCTCTCTCTCAGCGTGTGTAATACTAGGTGTTGTACCCCTTCTGATAGAACTACGTTGCATGGGTGCTTCTTCCTCCACCCTTCGTGAATCCGGCAGCTCTAAGGGCACAAATGTCCTGCGGCTCTCTGACCTTCCTTGGCCCCTACGCAACCTGTCCAGCGATTGGAACCTCAGGTCTAGTTGCAAGGCGACTTGTGCCACCTCTTCCAAGGTCTTCAACCCAGGATTTTTTGCCAACTCCACCCGAATCTCTTCACTGAGTCCCGCCTTAAACAATCCAACCAAGGCCTTTCCTTCCCAGCCTAGTTGTCTAGCAAGTCTCACAAAAGAGGACCAGAACTGTGCTACAGTTCCCTTTCCTTGCTTAAGGCTCAAGAACTCCTGTTCCCACTCTGCTTCTTGTGCAGGATTCCTGAACATGCTATCCAGAAGCTTCAAGAAGGCTGATAAGTTGGTGAGCACTCGGTCATTAGACATTAGGTAAGGGGCAATACACTGCCGCGCCTTCCCTTCTAAAAGCCCCACCACCAGGGCCACTCTGGCATCATCATCTCTGTATTCTTCTCCCTTAAGCCTTAAATAATACAAGCAGGAAGCCCGAAATGAATCATACTCTGCACCGCTCCCACTAAAACGTGGGGGAAGGGGAACAAAATTCTTTGCCACTTGCCTGCCAGATAAGTCAGAGAGTTGTCTTGCTTGTTCTGAGGTCACTCCTTCCAGCCGTGCTAATCTTGCCTTCAACTCTTGGTTCTCTGCCCAGAGAGCTTCAGTATTATCTTCTAACTTCATCTCCATTGCTGTTGCGCCGACTGATAAATCCCCAGCCGGTTGCTGCTTCCCCTTTTCTTCCATTCTTGCTTAAATCCACATGCTTCCCCTTCAGCAGCAAGTTAGATGAGTCATGCTGTGAGCAACAGCAATGGCTAGCACACAGTCTGTGTGTAAATAGTGAGTTTTATTCCAAATAGTCAAAACAAAGGCAAGTAACCACAAGAAAGACTGCAACTTCCTGCTCAAGACCACTAGTTAATCAGATGATGACTCATCTAGCTCTCTAGCGTGAGTCCACCTCCTTTTATTCCTACGCTCGAACAACGCCCTCTGCCTCTCTCTCTGTAATTGCCATTTCCTCTTATCCTGTAACCCTCCCCTCCTACGTTCCTGTAACTTTAAAGAACTAGGACCAGACTCGGACAAACTCTCTTCTGAGGTTTGAGTTATTTCTGCCATTTGCTCACCCCTCCCAGCCAGTTCCTTTATCAAAGCAAGCCTCCCTTCCAGTTCCGGGCTATCAGCCAAGTCCGACAGCTGAGCCTCATTAGTTATCGGCTCTAACCTAACAATATGCCCAGTTGGGGGCTGGGGCCTTTAGCATTCCCAAGGCAGCGATCCCTGCTCCTTCTATTTGATGTAAGTCTTAGGAACCTCCCCTGTTGGATTGACCCATGGCATCACTTCCAGCAGGCGGGCCGGAAATTAATGGTTGCCCAATGCCTATGCCAAACCTCTTTCATGTATTCAGTTATGGCCTTATTTGATCCAAAGTTAAGTTGTGCTGTGCCCATTATTCCTATGCAGTCGGAAGCTTTGGCATGCAATTGCTTTCCTTTTCAGGTCATTAGCGAGAGGAGAGTTTTACCATATTAATTCAGTAAAACCACTATTGTGGTTATGCAGTATCTTTAGAGTATATGTGTACACACACACACACACACACACACACACACACACACCTACCTTTAGATTTTTAGCATGTAAGCCTTGAGGGAATGGTATACTCTCAGTGTGTGCATAACTTTCATTAATGCTAATTAAGTAAAAAAGATCAAGGTGCAGGGGTTTTTCTGGGGATTAAAGAGCAGCAGAGTGGAGCTGATAGCCCGTGGTGCGGCTGTATGCTATGAACCCCAGTCAGTCATTAATCTCTAGAAAATGTCTTTCACTGAAAGCATTATTGCTGTTACAACAGGAAAAGAGAGAACTTCAGTAGCCAAGTGACTGCTGCAATTTATTTTAATATTCAAGTCCCTACTTACAGTGATATCCTTCCATTGGATACCAGAATAACTTCAGCAATGTGTGGGCATTAAAGAAGAAATAAATCCCTCCAGAGTTATGGTTTTCTGGCTCTATGAAAAAACACCCCCAAGGCAAGTAAGAACAGGAACATTCTAATTTTAAATATGTTTGATTTTACTAGGGTAAAAAAGGGGGTGGGTGGGTGTAGCATTGGCATTGTCCATTATGGGAATGATGTCCTATGCCCTCTGACATCTAGGTATGATTAAAGGTTATCCATATGTCCCTTCCTAAACATGGTGGGTTGTGGCTTTCAGCCATCTGATTTGCCCTCTGACTGAAAAGGCAAATTACAGTTCTAACTACCCAAGTGGCTTTAGGTGATTCTGGACATTTATTTGTGCCTTTTCTTCTCTTCATAATTATGATTTTGGAATTGATTGATAATTTTCTCTTCAAATCTGAGGGGCAGTGGGTTGTATTCTATTGATTTTTTTTTTAGATCAGGGAGTGGGGAAACTGTGGCCCTGCAGATGTTGCTGAACTCCTGTTCATTCCTATCATTCCTGTCCATCAGCCCTGCAGGTTGAGGCTGATGGGCATTGAAGTCTAACAGCATCTGGAAAGTCACAGCAGCCCCATCCCTGAATTAGATCTTTCAGCAGTTTTTAATGTCAGTGATTCTGAAGTGGTTCTGTGGACCAGTTTGACATTTGTAGGAATCCTCTTGGAGGGCACTGTTTGTTTATGGTTCATCATCCTTTTTCCTGTTAAACATAAAGATCAGAGGTGATAAACCTATGGTTCTCCAGGTGATATTAGATTGCTGCTCCTATCAGCCCTAGCCAGTATGGCTAGTGCTAGTGGTCAGGATTAATAGGCATTGGAGTGCAACAGCACCTGAACCCCCATAGGCTTCCCAGCTCTACTAAAGGTGAAGCTTTTGGGGCAAGAACACAGAAAACTGCTGTGTCAGATCATTGGTCCATCTAGCTCAGTATTGTCTACACCAGGGGTAGTTAACCTTTCTATAGCTACCGCCCACTAATGCATCTTTCTTGATGGTAAAATTTCCTTACCGCCCACCAGTGCTTGATGGAAGGAGGATTCAGCTTGTGTCGTAGAGCTCCCTACCGCCCACCTAGAATCCTGAAACGGCCACTAGTGGGCAGTAGGGACCAGGTTGACAACCCCTGGTCAACAATGACTGGCAGCAGCTCTCCAGGATTTCAGAGAGGATTCCCTACCAATGTTGAAATGCTGGGGATTGAACTTGGTACCTTCTGCATCCAAAACAGATGCTCTGCCACTGAGCTACATCTCTTTGAAGCCTGCTGCACTCTCTAGTGTCCATCTTTAGACAGTGTATGCTAGTAAATATGTAATAAAATATAAATAAAATAATGAATACTTAGAAGCAGCCAGCATTTGTTTCATCTTTAAATTTTCTTACTTGAGACTCAGATATTTGCTTCTCATGGTTTTGGTAGGAAGACAGATTAAATATATGTGGGGTTTTGTGTGATTTTGTTTTTGTTTTTAAAAACTTCCAATGAGAATAAATAAATCCACTTTTATCACATTAGGGGTTTGATATTGTCACTTCTCCAAACTGAGATATTTTATAATTATCTTGTTGTCTAAATTTCAAGAATTTAGAATTTCAAGGATCATTACGTCTTTAGCTTGTCCTTTATATAATGAAAAGAAACAGAGGCAAAATGAAAAAAAAAATGGATTTTTTGCCCCAATCACCAATCCGTCCATTACATTCGAGATTTATAGACTCAGCAGTGCACTGTGTGATTCTTCCGGGAAGTGTTAGGCAAACAGAAGATAGCCAGCTCATCCTGACTCCAGCAGCACTTTGTACTTTGCACAAATTCTTATAATATCAAACGGTATCCAAGAGTGATAGGGCAGTAGTGCACATGCAGAGTAGCTACTAAGCGGATTTGAGATGTATTGTACAAACCACAAATGGGAATTTAAATCCAATCCTAACTTCTGTATCCAAAAATACTTCTTTGTAATGTAGTGCCGATTCATATTCTTATTAATCATTAACAAATAACTCTTTGGTTTAATATTTGCAGCTATTTACATATTACCACTAAAAAAATGTGAATGGGTTACAGGAAATATGTGTGCCTCTCTGCTTTTTAATTCCAGCTTGGACTATTCTGGGCAAGCCTTCAAAGTGAAATGGGTTAGGGGTAGATTTATCCAGTTCTGTCATTTCTTTCTGCTGGGAGTTGGCTCTGATTCATGTGCTGCTTAATCTGCCATAGGGGGACTTTCTAAACATCATCACCTGTTTCCAAACTTCAGTAGGACAGTTCAGATGCTGAATGGCTCACCCTTTAAATGTTTGGACCTAAACAAAAGTGTACATGAACTTCTTTGATACCATCTTTAGCTTTTTCAGTTCCCTCAGTGACATGCTCAGATAACACATGTAGACCAGTGTGTGTACTTTCTGAGCCTTGTGTAGTCAAAATGGTATCAGCCATGAAGAAGAGCATGATACACACTTTGGGAAATACCAGGGTGGGTAGAAATACAAAAAGCTGACCTGACTGGCTCTTAGGAGGAGGGAATTGAATAAAACCAGGTGGGTGAAGATAGAACATCATGAAAGAGGGCACGACTAGATGAACTTTGGTGTCCCTTCCAGTTCCACAATTCTATGATTATGTGATTAATAGTAACAAAAGTGAAATGTGTAGTTGATGTGTTCATGTGCATAATGTATTCTTTAAAAAAATGTGTACAGCAGTTTGATCCAATGGATTGCTTCCTGCAGAGTTCCACTGGGGTTCACCGTGTGCCATTATCCCTCTAAACACTGGCGGAGCTTCATTCTCCGGCACCGGGGGCGGAGAGCAGGCGGGGTGGGGCTGGTGCGTGTTCTGGGGGCAGGGCCTGCTGCCCGTAGGGGCGGGGCGCGTGTTCTGGGGCAGGGCATCCAGCACGAGCGCGGGGCAGCCGCCATGGCTCCCTCGGGATCGCGCTGCCCGGGATTGAGCGCCCCCTGTGCCCCTCCCTTGCTACGCCCCTGCCTCTAAAGCAAGTGAAGGGGTGTCATTCTGAGAATTTGTTTTAGGGCACAAATGTCTAAAGTTAGTACGATGTGTTGCAAACAATAGAGGGGGTGGAAGAAAAAAAAGAAATCAGGGCAAGCAGCCAATCTGATCTGGGGTGAATGTTATTTCTCAGCTCCAAGAATGCCAGTCTTAGAATGAGTATTAAAACAGAAGTCATCCATCAAATCTCTCTAATAAGAAAAGATATTAGCTCTCTAGCACAAATCCAACCCACTCAATATCCCATTTTCAGTTTTAGCTATCACTCTTGCTTCACACACTGAAAAAAATAACGCAGAAATCATTGAAAGAAGAAGGGGACTTCTTGGCATCAATTGGGCTTTGCTGAGGCACCAACATGGCTTTTCCTTGCCTCCCCTTTTCTGTGTGATGTCATTTTTCAATTCAAAACCTAAGATACAGAAATGCATTGCAGGACAAAATGTTCTCATGCTGTTGTTTAAATTCAGATCACAACATTTTTATGGTTTTGTATAAATTTCCTAAGGTTTTTCTTTTTCATCCTGAACAATACAAAGTTTCTGTTTTCTTTCATCCAATGTGTAAAGGAAAATGACTTAGCACTATGTTTTCCCATCTAATTAAGTTGTATAGATCTATTGAGTTGTTACACAATAATTGAATATTGAGATTTCAGTATGCTGCTAAATACTCTTTAAGCTCCCTTTGTAGTTGCAGAGTTTTAAGAGTTGAAAATACATCAGTAAAATAGAATCTGATTCTGTTTGCATTGTCTTTGGACAAAAGTTACTAAATTGCTATTGCTTGTTGTTATTGCTCTTCTGCAATATTTTATAGAAAATCGCCTTCTACAGTTATTGCCTATATGTAAGGAATCTTTGCATATTTTACATTATTGTACTTTGATCACCTGCTTGCATGTCCTTGCATGGGCATCTTTATACAGTTGTGATGTAGTGAAGTCTTTTTCTTTCTTTTCATGGTGAAAATATTTTAAATGAATTCCAACACCGCCAGATCTAGCAGATGAGGGTTGATTTTGTACCACTGGCAGTCCAGAAGCTGAGTTAAGGCTCTGACATCTCACTCTGCTTTTACCCATTATGCCCTTTCCTGTCTCTTTATCAGCCCCCTTTTTTCATAGAATTGTAGAATTGTAGAGTTGGAAAGGGATCCCAAGGGTCATCTTATCCGATACCCTGCAAAGCAGGAATCAATCCCTTTACAGTACAACAGATTACTTACAGGCTCTGCTCTTCCTTCTTGCTTTTGTCCTTACTTTTACGCAAATTTATCTTAAGCATCCCAGGTTTGGGCACTCATACTGCTTGTTCTTTTTACATTATCCAGGCCAGACCCCAGCTTGTTTTCCAACCATGACAAATGAGAATAAGAAGCAACATTGTTTAAAGCACCTCACATATGTTTTCTTAGTATTTCATATATTTATTACAGTGATATTCTTCCTTCCCTCATGTGCAGACTAATTTGCAGCCAGTGTTACATCGAAATGAGACCGTTGTATAATTATAAATTGGAAACAGAAAGTTGATGCTGATACAGATGCAGATAAATAAGTAGCAAGCTTATTTTAAGAGATTAGAGTGTCAATCCTATACCCATTTACATAGGACTCAGTTCTGTTGAATTCAGTGGAGGTTATTTCTGAATCGACATGGATAGGAACTGCCATGCATAAAACAGCAGCTACAAGCAAACTGCAGCCTGTTTAATCATTCATTGTTTTGTTAGGAGCTTCTGGGGCACAATGATAATCAATAGTTTTTGTTAAGGCAAAAAACTGTAGTGTCCTCAATTATCTGTGATGATTTCAGGAGCTACAACAAGGTATTATCTGTATCTGTCCACCTGGATAATATACTGAATTACTTAATGCAGATCTTTTAATTAAAACCATTGCTTTTCTGTTACATAGTGATGCGTCTGTTTCCAGATGTGGTCAGAATGCAGATATGACTTGCATAGAAATGAAACCATTGCCTTGTAAAGTTCCTAGCTTATTGTCAAAAGACAGTTTAAGTGGTTTCAACACATATATTTGGCATTTCTTTGCAGGTGAAACCCCATCTCCCAAAGCACACACAACCTTCCCTAATCATTATAGAAGCATTTATTTCAAAGTATAATTAGGATTTCACGAAAGTGGAGCAAAACTGAATGAAAAGCAGGATCTGTCCGGAATATATAGTAAAGTGCAAAACATACACACACACACACTTTTCTCTGGCCCAGGGTTATCATGTGGCATATTCATGGAAACCACTTTCATATATATGACTCCCACATTTTCAGAACAAGAACCGAGATTGCCAAAAACATAGTATTGAAGTCTGAGTTTCAGTTTAGGAATGTGTTTGCAAGTCTATATTAGACCAGCAGACTTACCTGTTCATTCTGATTGCGGTTGCAACAGCTGTATAGTTAGTAAAGAAATAGAAAGATTGCAGAGATTATAGACATAGCCACAAGGAGTACTTTCTTTTCAGTGGGTACTCAAGGATACGCAGTACGGGCACCTCTTTTTTGTTGTTGTTAAAAAGTGTGACACTTACTGAAACAACTTCATGATGAGTACCAACACCTATTTTTCTATAAAAAAACACTGGCTACAAGGGATAGAAGATGAAACATAATGATAATTTAACAGGGTGGGGTGGGGGGACAACAAGATGGGCTCAAGCAGACCAGGAACTGGAGGAAGCAGCTATGTGAGAAGGACATATAAACAAAATCACCTAAGTATCCATATCCTGTATTATAGAAGACCATAGGAGAAGAGTGTACATATTAAGTCATTTTTTCCTGTACAAAATAATAAACTTTTAGCTTTATTTTATATTACACATTTCAGTAACATTAACTGAAATTTTGTTATTTTGGTGCTGTACAGTACAATATTTTTGGGGATGAGCAATGTGTCTGGATCTATAACTTTTATTTCTACAGTAATTAACTTCATGTTGGTTTCATTAAAGCAAAAGAAACACACTTGAGCCTAAATAAGGTAACTAAGGAGATTTCTTAACTTTTGAAGCATTTGAATGCTTAAAAGTCACACAATATGTTTTTTGTTTTTTTGTTTTGTATTTGTAGTTCTGTCTTCATTATGCCACTTAAGGGAAGTGTGGTTGTTAGTAGTAGAAGTCACATTTTTCACTTTGTCTGTTTGAGAGACTTGAGCAAAATGTAAAATTTGACCTTCATTGTTTCTCACAGACTTCAAGATGAGCAAGCACAAGTGGTCGTCAGAGAGGTCCTTGATGCATGTTTTTCCTAGACTTGTTAGATAAGTAAGGAGCATGTTGCAAATTACAATATATGGGCTCTAGGGTATTACTCCAAAGAATCTGTAAATTTTATTGGGAAGTCACAACATCTGTTCAAACAAATTTCCCAGAGGACATGCAGAACAAAGCAATGGTAAAGTATAGGGGGGGAAAGACACTTAATTCCACAGAGGAACTGGCATTTGTTCTGAATGCAAATGTGATTATCTCAAATCTATTATTAGCTGAAAATGATCTTCCGGTTTTAATCTTTGGTGTTAAAAGTATCTTTTGCTTTGTAGGAAAAGAAAACCTTGCTTGGAACCTTTTTTATTATTATTTTGAAAGATTCCTGTGGGATGGAAGGATTACATTAATTAAGCATTGTGGAAAACACACAGTATGTGGTCTAAACCACAGAGCCTAGGGCTTGCCGATCAGAAGGTCAGCGGTTCGAATCCCTGCGACAGGGTGAGCTCCTGTTGTTCGGTCCCAGCTCCTGCCAATCTAGCAGTTTGAAAGCACATCAAAGTGCAAGTAGATAAATAGGTTCTGCTCTGGTGGGAAGGGAAACGGTGTTTCCGTGCGCTGCTCTGGTTCGCCAGAAGCGGCTTAGTCATGTTGGCCACATGACCCGGAAGCTGTATGCTGGCTCCCTCGGCCAATAAAGCGTGATGAGCGCCGCAACCCCAGAGTCGTCCGTGACTGGACCTAATGGTCAGGGGTCCCTTTACCCTTTACCTTTAGTAGAACTTACACAACCAGCATAGAAACAAAATTTATACAAATTTCATGTTTGTTTATCTCATATATTTGTATCCCATCAATTGGTTCTCAGATTATTCACAATACAGTAACATATTCATTTTAAAATTTTAACTTCACAATGCCTTGTGAGATACCTTGGGCTTGGTGATGTACTGCATTATGTCACACTGCAATCAGCACCCCAAGAAGAAATATATCATTCTCTGATTCAGCGATAGATAGGGTTAAAATAACCCTATCTCATTCAATTCCATTGCAATGTGGTGTAAGCAGTGCAGCCTGAAGCTCCTCGTTCTGCTGCCCCTTCAATCCAGGAAGAGGCATGTATTTCTACTTTCATTTTACTTTTTTTTAGCTTCCCCCCGGCCTAAGAATATATAACGTAAGAACAAAAGAAAAGCCTGCTGGATTAGGCCAATGGCCATCTAGTACAGCATCTCACAGTGGCCAACCAGATGCCCATGGGGATCCTGCAAGCAGGATTTGAGCACAAAAGTACTGTCCCTTCCTGTGGTTTCCAGAAGTTCTGTGGAGGCAGAACATAATAATCATGGCTAGTCAATACCCCTCTCCTCCATAATTTGTCTAATCCTCTTTTAAAGCAATCTAGGTTGGTGGCTCTCACTCCTCCTATGGGAGCTAGTTTAACTATGTGCTGCGTGAAGAAGTTTCTTTTCTCTGTCCTGAATCTTACAGTATTCAGCTTCATTAGGGCAGCCACACAACCAAGTGTCCCAATCATATGGAGCTCATATATAAAGCTTTTTAATTTTATTTTTCAAACAACTGTGTGCAGTGCAGTTACTGAATAAAAAAATGTGACATTGCGGTGGGGCTAAAAGGGCAGCCCCACTCTATGCAATTATGCCCTACATGTGACTGATATGTGAGCAGGGCTACAGCATTGCAAGTTTTTGTTTTTAAAAAGACTTAATTTTTTTATTCAGTTGAGTTAATTCAGCTGTAAGTAGATCAAAGGAATATATAGTCATTAGATGTGAAGTAAAGACTATAGTCATATTTCTGTGACATGATCCCTGTTATTGCTTCAGATTGTTTAGACACTAAGAAAACGTTGTTATCAGTTGAAGCCATTAGTCTGATTTGGTGTGCATAGATGATAGATAGATGGATAGATAGATAATTTGGGATTAAAGACAGCAGACTCTATTAGTTACTAATTTTGAGTGTTTCAGCATTTAAGTTTTTGTTTGCCACATTTCTCTTCTCCTCGCTTCATTCAAGAAGAGAAACGAACAAAAAAGCCATCTAATTCTTTTAAAACTAATAAAAGTAAAAGTTGCAAAACATATCTACTCTTTTCATTTCACTCTGTTATTGACATTTTTTAATCTTACAAATGCCTTAAGAAATAAACACATGCATCATGCATTCATTATAACCTATAAAAAGAAAAAAACATACACTCCTTACAACTTTTATGCCATTTCTTCAGTGCACATTTTCTTTCATCTGCAGTGTAATGTCTCTAGGAAGTTAGGGTGCATAACTTCATTTATATCTTTTATTGATGTCAAGGGAGTAGTGTTCTTTACTCAGATGACAGCAGGATTCAACTGGTTTATGAACAAAACATGGAAGCACATTTGACAGCAAATGGTTGCCAGATAGTGTGGGGAATTGAATTCTCCAAGAAAGGCCTACTCAGCCTGTACATTTAATCACATTCTAAATAAATGCAGCATCAGCATGCTTAGATTACTAGCTTATATTCATGTGTTTTGCTACAGTGGTACCTTGGGTTAAGAACTTAATTCTTTCTGGAGGTCCATTCTTAAACTGAAACTGTTCTTAACCTGAGGTACCACTTGAGCTAATGGGGCCTCCTGCTGCCGCTACGCCACCTGAGCACTGTTACTGTTCTCATCCTGAAGCAAAGTTCTTAAACTGAGGTACTATTTATGGGTTAGCAGAGTCTGTAACCTGAAGCATCTGTAACCTGAGATACCACTATAGTGGTTTAAATATGAGATCTCTGTTGGTGGATGATGTCTATGCTGTACAGTGTGATTAGTGTTGAGGACCAACCTATTGTGAGAGGATTTTGTTGTGCATAGAAAAAAGTTTCCATTGATAAAGAACAATCTATTTTATTTTTTTGTTTCCCCTTAATATGGGAAGTATCTGTTTTGGTGGGCCTTAAGTACATTCACTTGATTCAGGTCTTCACCACTTTTGAACTGAGTATGAAAACAATACAGCTTCCTACACATCTCAAAGAAACATTGTTTTACTTGTTTGTTTGTTTTTAAAAAATACCTTTCTTAATTCATGCCCTGAAAGTAACCCTGACTACTCCATATCAGTGCACATGAATTTTAGAAAATTTGTGGGCATCAGCTTCTAGCCTAGAGTCCACTAAATGTTGGCATGTCTGTAGCCTCTAAGACAGGCATAGGCAAACTCGGGCCTCCAGATGTTTGGGACTACATCTCCCACGATCCCTAGCTAACAGGACCAGTGGTCAGGGATGAGGGAAATTGTAGTCCCAAAACATCCGGAGGGCCGAGTTTGCCTTTGCCTGGTCTAAGATGTATAAAAAAAACTAACATTTGGGTCAATTTCCTGTAAAATAATCAGAGGAATGGAATAGATGTGGTATGAATATATTAACTTGTCATTTTTATTACTACGAACTTTTCAGCAAAGAATAGTAGCATGTTATCTTTTTACCTGTTAGACTTTCCCCCTCTAGAATTCAATTTGCCACATCCATACACAGAATGAGTTATTGTACTGACTGCTGTCTTATCTTGAAAGGATTTTGCTATATTCATTTATTTAGCTATATTGCCAGTTGCTGCCTTTTAAAGAATAAAAACTACTTAACGTGATAATAAAAATATTGATGAGTTAATACTTGTTTCCTGATATAACAAATAAACTGCTAAAAAGTATTTGTTGCCAATAAAGTATGGATAATTTCTTAGCTTAATTGTTTACTTATTTCAGGATGTAGATTGGATTAGCGCTAGAGAAGTAATATTGAAATGGAAAGAAAAAGAATGTAATCTTTAAAACAAAACATTCCAAATGTGTGCAATTCAGAGGCACTTCAAAGACACATGTTTAATTAGCAGAGTCTAAACACACATCTTTTCAATATTTGTTTGGCAAAGCCTATATACCGTAGTTCACACATTGAACATTATTTCTCTACACACCTTAGTCTACTGTGGATGACTTTTAGTTAGCATTGTGGCGTCCAATGTGCTCCATTACCTTTTGTGTTAGATTATGTTTTTGGAATGTGTTACCAAAAGCATTCTTTTTGAAATTGATTAGGATTTAAAAGGATCCATCAGACCCCAACAGCAGAATGATACTTTAAAGAAAAAAGCAATAAGGTGTACAAGAGTGAGAACTTAGATTTCAGCTCTTCTTTCCAGAAATGACTTTATTGAGTTGTTTATACTTTTTAAGTCTTGCATGTTGTAATATGTTATAGTATTGACTTCTCCTTCACCTCTGTTTTCAATTCAAATTGTTCAGTTTTATTTAGAAATCCATCTGCCTTCTAGTTTGGACCTGTGTAAATTCAGAGAAAACAGATTTGTGGGTTTAAGTACACTGATTAAGCTTGCTTTATATTGACAAGTTGCATGAGGACACTGTCAAGCCCCATTCCAATGGCTGCTAGGCACAGTACTTACAGCATACAGCCCCTATTTCACTCGTTAACTCTTGCTTAATATAAGTCTCATCTAAACTTTACATTTTAGTGCTACAGTATTAAATCATGAGTGAGGAATGATGCCACCTGGACACAGCCTTACAGGTATATTAGTGCTAGCTAATGATTCCTGAATGTCAAGCTGCAAGAAACTAGGGCACAGTCTCTGTAGTTAGTCAACATCTAAGGAACACTTTGCATGGTGTGGTCTGTTATTAATATTATTATTTAGCTTCACAAATCATATTTTAGGCAGGTTTATATTAATATTTCCAGCACTGTTTGTATTTCCAGCAACTGTTTGTGCTTAATGTTTTATCATTTATGTTTATTTTCTGTTTTAATACTTCCATGCACTGGAAAAGAATAGCAGCAGCAGCAGCAGTAATAGTAATAGTAATAGTAATAGTAATAGTAATAGTACTGTAATACCGGGTAGTAATGTCTAGGGTTGCCACATGCCCATTATTTTAAAATGCATTTTTTAATAAACGTTTTGTTGCAAATCACAGAACATTGCAGCTCCAAGATGCTCTATCAAAAACACACAGCTCTCTGATTCCCACCCACCCACTTTCTGCCAGTTAGTAATACTCCTTAATATGGCAGAATTAAGGAGTGGTATAATGAACATATTTCTTTGGGGAGAAAATATGTAATCTATCTTAACACACCATGATATTTCCCTAATGACTCACACCTTGAATTTGTATGTAACACTTGCATTTCTAGGTTATATTTATCACTATGTCTTAATTAAAACAAAACAAAAATAACCAGCAATTTCTACTGTATTCCAAAATGTGTTTTCCAATATTGCATAGGTTTTAGTCCTACAAAAATATACATGGCTCTTCAATTTCCCTATTAAGTTACAAGCTTATCTGAATCAAAGTGGACAATATGCCCTGTGAAATATACTCGGAGTCAAGAGTGAATTTCATGCTCTTTATTCAGCTCATAGTCATCAAGGAAGAGAAGAGAAGACGAATGGCTCTTTTCCCCAAACCATCTGCTTATATACATTATTTACACAATGGGCCTTGCGTGATTGGCTACTTCAGGGCTACACCTGTGGGCCAATTATATTATGGATTGACTTCTGCCTGCAGCCTGATTGGCTGCTCCTACAGGCCAATCAGGTAGCAGATTCACTTCTGCCAGCTGCCTGATTGGCTGCTCCAGCAGGCCAATCAGGTTGCGGATTCACTTCCACCTGGAGTTGGATTGGGTAGCTCCCGCTGATTCTGAATCCTATTGTTCTAGGATTCAGCTCAGTACATAACACCCTGGTACTCTTAATATCCTTTCAGGGTGTTAATTATAGGTCAAGGAATATATTTTACCAACTAACCTATAGTTTCTATCCCACACTACAGCCTAAAAAGGCTCTGAAAGAAGCTTATGGAAGAGTCTCAATATAATCACATTCAAGTGCAGTGCTCAGGATCAGAAAGAACTTGATGTCATGATGTTGGTACTGTTCAGATGGCATACTCTTGGTCTTCCTTGGTGTCACGGGGCAGTAGCTTCCTCTGAGTCAAGGGAGTGGGGATGGGCAATTGGAATTCTATCAACCCATGATGGAGGCAACATCCACGTACTGTAGTTGTTTTCATTCTCTTTTATTTTGCTGTGAATGAAGGCAATTCAGGGAAGAGGATGAAAATGTATTTCTGATGGTTTAATGTAATGAGTTGTTCAGATATTCCCATTAAACCTCATTTAGTTCTTGATTCATAATGCCAAATGGCTTGGTGGTTTACGAAAGTGTCTCCATATTTCTGTGTCTTCATCACATAAGCAGAATTTCTAATATTGATCCGTAAGTAATGCATCATCCTTTTTCTTAGTGCTAAAGGGGTTGCAGACTCTATAACTAATCAATTAAGTCTTCTGACCTTGTTGTACAAGTAGCCTATGTCCACCCTGAGCTTTTCTCTCAAGCTTTGTGTGGTGGGTTGTGTATGTGTGTGGTTTGTAAATGGGGACTACACCCTTTCCTTAATAGCCTATTGCAGAATACTGGTGTGAAAAAGAGCAACTACAAACATTTGCTCACCATACAAGCTTGTGCAAATATTTGGTGAAAATATACAGTGAATTTGGAGCATGCCACATCCATTGTCTCTTAAGGCAGATGGGTGCTAATAACAAGAAACAAGTTAACTGTCAATGATCATCATCATCATCATTTAATTTGAATTGGACATGCTATAAAGCAAGCCTAAAGAGAGCAAATTTTTTCCACCTTGGCCTTTTACCTTCTACTGGGACTATGACAGGATCACATTAGATTTATAAGACGGAAGGGGTCTAAGGTCACAGCAACTTCCTTTGGGATAAATGATTTCAAAGACTTCCCACCCTGAAAGTTTAACTTGTGTAAGAGCTTCAAGTAATGCTGAAGTCCTTCTTCCAATGGTATCCTTCTTAGTTTCATAGAATCATAGAACTGTAGAGTTGGAAGGGATCCCAAGGGTCATCTAGTCCAACCTGTGCAGGAATCTCCTCTGGCTCATACTGGACAAATGGTCATCCTTCCACTGCAGGTTAGAAAGTTGGGGAAGCGGTAATTAAGCATTTTTACGTCACACAATCTAGACCCTGTAAGATAAGTAGATTCATTGGATCAGTACATGTAGGAAGATAAGTGAGGAGAAGAGAATTTCTGAATATGGTGTGAGAAATTGGGGGGGGGGGGAGAAGCTGGAAAACTTTGTTAATTTTAAATGTGTCTTTACTTCTGGTTACTTATTCTTTTTAGTAATTTTTATATGTTCCATAACATTTACAGCACCTAATAAAATTTTATTCATTAATTTTATTTGTTAGGGTGACAGTTATTTTGCATAAGTTTGCAGGGAGGCTAGAAATATCTCCACTTAACACTTCATATCTATTCACACATATTCAGCAGCTGGTCAAAAGCATAACTCATCCTGCAGTCATCCTATTAGAAGGAACATACGGGTAGTTTACTGACTCTTCTTTTAAAGTGATGGGGAAATTGTGGTATTTTCTCTAAAATGGAACAAATAGTTACTGTATTTCTTCTCTAGATGTGGGGAAATGATCTGTGGCAGTACTAATGCATTATTGCTATATAAAATGTATATAAAAATGTCCTTTATACTCATTTCCATTTCATAATCAGAATAATGCAACAGGAAAAGCCAGTTTCCAGTGCTCAATACTTATGTAAATATATCTAATGGAGGCTTTGTTTTAGCAGAGGGGTGGGGGGCCTTTTTCAAGAGACATTGTCAGAATTCAAGGACACATTGCAGTCAGGCAAAAACACTCAAGGAGCAAAGTAGAGTTAATGAGGGGCATGGATTGTGGAGAGACTGTCATAAAGAGAGGCTTGAATGACCCCATTTGACCTCACCTAGGGACTGAGGTTTCCTACACCTGCTTTTAGCAGAAAGCACTTCCAGTTGCACAAGGCAGAACAGTTCTCACTTAATTTCTGACACACACACACACACACACACACACACACACACACACCTACCTACCTTCTGGGACCTCTGGAAAGATGCTCCTGTGGGATGTGGACCTTCCTGAACAGAATATGTTTCTACTTTGCTTTAAGATATACCTTCACGTACAAGCTATATCACACAGCAGAGAAATATATGTTCAGTGCCCAACAGGAACTAAGTTAATATGTGTTGTTATTTGGTTCCATGTATTTTAAGAGCCCACAAAGGATTTTGTTGGACAAGAAGTAAACACTGCATGGGGGGGGGGGGTCAAAGAAGTCTTACTACCCTTTCGAAGGAACATTACCCTATTTACCCTCGCCTTCTGCATTCATCTTTGCATTAGGTCAGATTTTCTCCTTTGAAGATCAACATATCTAACTTGCAAATTTCATCAGAGTGCAAGTGATCAAAGCAGAATTTATATGAGATACATGCTTTCATTTTCTAGTTTCTGGCTGTGCATGACTTTCAAAAGTCACACCAGCAACAAATGCTTGGCATTTAAACAATTTCCTTGCCGGCACATTTGTTTCTCTCTAGAAAAAATATGCTATTTATCCCCTGCTCTTCCAGGGATTAACCGTATCTTATATATACATTGGCTAGCTTCTGCTATTAGTATTCTGCACAGCTTTCTGTTTAAGTATCCCAGAAAGGTGGGGAGTGAAGCTGAGTGAACTTCAGCTTCTTAATTTCCAAGCACCGAGATACAATAGGGAAAAACAGAACCTGTTTGTTTTCAGTGAAAACTGTTACTTGTGCAGAGGTGGTTTTAGGATAGCGCAACTGGTACGGTCTCACTGGGCACTGCACTGCAGGGTGTGCCAAAACAATGCTGTAGAACGAAGTGTGAAACGCGGCAGGGTTGCTGAATTTTAGCGTCACACAGGGCGCCACTGAAATTTAAGAGCCCAAAGTCCACCACAGACTTGTGAAAGCTTGTCTCACAGTAAAACAGGGCCACACAGCTTTCATATACACTTCCTTTCTCTAAACGAGAAATGCACCCATTACTATTGCCAGCACACAACTACCCCTATGGAATTCATCAACCTAGGAGGAAACCGATACAGAAGGATGTTCAATGAAACAGTCGAAATCCACAATGAAGGCGTTTGTGTTTGCAAGACAGGGCTGCACTGGGGTTTTGCAAGCACAATTGCTGTTTGTGGGAGAGATGGATGGAATACAGTGGAGCCTCGTGTTACGTACTGCCCTCTTTGTGAATCCTTCAGGATATGCACGTGGCAAACCCAGGAGTAGCAGAAAGGTTTCCGTCACATGCGCAGAAGTGGGCTACTGCCGCATGCACCTGCGCAGAATAGGCGCCTCTGGATATGAATGTTTCGGGGTAAGAACGGACCCCTGGAACGAATTACATTTGTATCCAGAGGCACACTGTATTACACTGTGCTATGAGGAGGAAGATGGCAGCCAGTGCTATCCCCTGGACTAGAGCAGGGGAGGAGAATAAATATAAAGGAAGAGGTAGCCAACAATCAGAGGCTCTTGGCACCTTTTTCACAAGCACATAGCCCCTGCCATCACTGATCCTCCCCCACCCAATGTGTGCTACACAATCACTTGCCACGGCTCACTGATTATCTCCCCACGTTTATGCCTAATTTCTCCCTTTCCCCATACCACCCTCAGCAGGTTGAGCAGCTTTCTCCAAACCTTTGATCAGTTCCAGGAAGAAGTATAGATTATTGATTGAGAACTTCATTTGGAGCTGTGCATACGCCCAGGTGTGCATTGAAAAGCAGAGTCCCCAAAAGGTGACCCTCACTAACAGGGCCATTTAATTGTCGGGAGTGAAATGGATGATAAAACTTCCTTCCCGCAGATCCATTGTAAATCAGAGATGGGGTGGAGGAAGAAGGTGGAGGAAAGGGTATCTAGCTGGTTCTGCAGTTCCAAACCCCAATATCCCTTTCCTTAATAGTCAAAGTTATTACAGACGCTATCAGTGTATATGTGAGGCTTTATGTTTTTGTTTTGTTTTTTTACATAATTTTTATTGATTTTACAAATTACAAAAAACGGTACATACATGAACACCTTTTCCACCTTCTTCCCACCCCCCTCCATGGGTCCTCCCCTGCCACAGAAGTATCCCACGCAGGTGAACAGTCAGAGATGGTCCATTTTATGGTTGGATTTCTGTCCTCCTCCCCCTCCCCTGCCCCAAAGCCCCCCCTGCCACCAGAGAGCTCCAGGAAATCAGGGCAGTGCGCAGGATGGCATCCATCCAACCATCTATTCTCATACCAAAAAGAATAAAAAAATATATGTATATATACAAAAAAAGAAAAAAGAAAAAAGAACAAAAATAATCTTTTTTCCACTCATAATTAATAAACCATATTTTGTGGGCTTCCCCAACCTCCCCCCTTCCCCGGTTTTCGTCCCTTTTTTATCCTCTTCAACAGTTTCTTAATCTATAAAATAATTACCTTTATACCTCATACTATTTTAAAACTTGACTATTATCATTTTCACCGAATATCTAAATCACTAAAAAATCAAACTCCAATTTTTCTTCCCGTGCCTAATTTCCCCCCCCTCTATAAGCCTCCATATTTTCACTTTTTTCCAAAATCAATTCACTTTTAAGCTATAACTATTCCCAATCTAACCTTTCATCCCCAATTTCCGGCTCCAACCCTCCAATCCAGCAAGTTCCGTAGTCAGCAGTCCAGTTTTAATCCTAGTAATCCATCCTATTAATCACGACCCCACTCTCCCTTCACCCCACCCCCTTTTTGCAGTATTTTGCCATCCAAGCCTCCATACAGCACCCCTGAGTTTCTTCTCTTCTCTGATTATTTTTTTCCTCTTCCCTGTGGGCATTCTGGAGTCCCAGTAAATCCAATCGTACCCCCCCCCTCAAAAGGAGGGCACTCCACATAACTTTTTGTAGAGTAAAATCGTCTTTTCTTTCGTGGTGAGCTTCATTTTGTATTATATTATCACAGTCATCGTCTTCATCTTTTCGTTCCAAATCACAGTCCCCGTCATTGTCAGAATCCTCCAAATCTCTGTCACTATCATTCTCACACTCGTCCTCCTCAGTTTCAGTAGCTTCATCCTCTAAGAACGCATATTCCGCCATCACCATCTGGAATTGTTGCTTTAACTCTTGCTGTTGTGTCTCATCTTGACATAGACCTATTCTTACTTCCCACATGATGGTCAAAACAGTCCGCTGGAACTCAGGCGAATACCTTTTTGTTGACATAGTTCAATCCTGTCAAGGTCAAAACTTGTCACATGGGGTGGAAAATGATCACAGTTTATTTTCTCGACTCCATTTTAACAAGCTGGCTGCATTCTCCGAATCTTAATACATAGAAGTAAAGTCCAAACTCATATTTCAAAAGCATATAAACCAAAAAATTCCAAAAAGTCCAAGAATAAAAATAAAAATAAAATTCCACTTATAAATCCCGATCAGCTCAGTGGGTTGTCTGGGCTGCCGGCTCCCGGGGAAAAGAAAGGTCTTTCTGGATCTTTCCTCTTTCTGCAGGGTATTCACGTCCACAGTTTTTCTCCCCTTTTACCCTGCATCTAGGGGAGATCCTCTTTGATGCCTTTGAGGGAACCTTTTAAATTGAAATCTTCTGTTTACGGCTTCGGGTTTCTATTTACTGTTTCTTAAATTGCCGGTGGGGGGGGTGGCTTCCATTTCCCCCCCTCTCTCCCAAATCCAAATTAATTTGTAATCCAAATTTTGAGGTTACTTACAGTCTTGTTTCCGAATCGTTTTTTCAGAAGAATCCAGCGCTCTCTGCCTTCGGCTTGAAGCTTCTCTCCGCTAGGGTAACGTTGTCGTTCAAAATGGCCCCCGCGACTTCTACCCTCCTCGCTCCGGAGCTCTTATTAGAGCTTACCGGAGAGTTGGGGAGTCCGGATTGGGGCTCTGCCGAACAAAATTCGCCCCCGGGACGCTCTTCCCGGGGTTCTAAGGGGCGCAGCGTCGCTCTCGCTGCCCTCCCCACTCCTAGCAGAGATGGGTCGCCTCAGAGACGAGGCGAAACCCTGCCGATCGGCGCTGGCGCTGAACCGGAAGCCGTGAGGCTTTATGTTTTACTTCATTTCATGAAATCTGCTATTTTTCCTCGGTGTTTATTTGCATGCACCTTTTGGAAGTCTTCACATTCTGTTTCGGACTTCACTGTTCTGGCATCCTCTCTGGGCACCCCTATCTCCAAATTAAATATGAATAATCTATATCACCATAAATAGAAGTGCATGCAACTATGGCCATGCAACTTAACTAGAGATATGCAGAAGCTGTTCTTCCACCTGCGAGAAATGTCACTTCCCTCAAACAAATTTCAGATATTTTGCCCTCACAATTATCACTGTTTTAGATGAAATTCAGTAGCAGGACTCAACTCAACCATAGAAACCTCTCCCCATAGTTTTGCATGAACTACAGAGTTTTTATCTCAGCTGCTGTTACAGTTTGCTTTTACTTTGTTTACTTCAGGGACTGCAGACAGTGACAACAAACCTCAATTAGCTAATGGCTTGCTGGGAGGAAATGCTGGTATTTGCTTGCATAACTATCATTTAAAGCCAAAGGTCAAGTATTTCCTCAGCATCCTTGTGAGCTTAATGCTTATATTCTATTTCTCTCACGTCTGCCTTCTCATCCCAATCATTTTTTGTTGTCACTGGTGGTGTCTACAATGTTTTGATATGGGAAAATATCAGAGAATTAATTGTTATATACCGGTACTAGCCAATTCCAGTTCGATTAAATTGATATTTCATTAATTCTTACTTTGCTTTAGTCCAGATGAAGGACAGCAGGTTGATAGGATGGAATGAGTCTCAGAGAGACTCATTCAAAATAAAGGAATGATTTTGTAGATGTTACTGAGAGCTTTGAACAGCAGACCTCTATGCTATATAATAAACTGTGTTTGAAAGTCCCCTTCATTTTGCCATGGGGCATAGTACTCTTCAAAACTTTGGTCATGCCAAATAAAGAGGGGCATGGGGTGACACTGTGATCTGCCACTAGATTCAGAGCTTTTGATAAATTTTCCAGGAAATTGTGGGCTGAAATATTACCATGATTCTGAGATGTGTCACTGAATTCAAACAACTAGCGATCACACATTCAAATGACATAGTCATCTCAGGTTGACTTGATCCATCTCAGCTACCTCTTACTGCCATGTGAATCCACCACGCCCATCAGCCCTTACTTTACAGTAATTCCTTTGCTGTTTGATATATTAAAAACCTAGGTTTTTCCCAAAGATACAATGGAAACCTACCTAATGTTGTTCATTCACTTTCTTCACTAGCATGCTGATGGCAGTCTAAAATCAACTGGACTCTCCTTTTGTTTCTGCTCTGTCATCAATCATTACTACAACATGTAATAAGCAATACAGCGGGACCTTGACTTACGAATTTAATCCGTTCCGAATGCACACTCGTAGGTCGAAAACTTTGTAAGTCAAGTTTCCCATAGGAAAAGCGGTTTCCCATAGGAATGCATTGGAAACGGAAAAATTCGTAAGTCGAGGAAACCGCATCTAGCCGCGAACAGGTTTTCCGTTTGGATGTCGGAAAAATCGTAAGCGCGCGGCCACTTTTCCTGCTCATAAGTCGGAAACGTCAGATGTTGAGGAGCTCTCGTAAGTCGAGGTCCCACTGTATATTGAATGGATACGATGCAGATCTTTTCTTTCAGGCCACAATAAGAGCAAATGCAGGAGAAAGATTAGTGGTTTCTGATAGGATGATGCCAGTGCTCAGTGCTTTTTTTTGGGGGGGGGTTAAAATATGTGGTGCCAATACTAATATCTTGATAAAAGTGTTATGCGTGTCAATGCAAAAAGGTTGACCTGGGCAGCAAAAAAAAGAGGCAAGTACTCTGTGCTGGTGAATACTGTAAAAAGAAAAAGAAAAGTGTTGTATGGTGTAGCAATTAGAGAACACAACGCTCATTGAATGCTTTGGAGCAGTCACCATCTCCCAGCCTTAACTCCCTCACTGGGTTGTGGTAAGTATAAAAATGAAGGTATGGGGGCAGAATCATGAATAGTATGATGCTTTGAGCTCCTTGGAGGAAAGGTGGATTATACATGTACTAAATAAATAATAACTAGATAGAAAAAGAGAACCTTTATTTCTATATTATATTTTGTTTAGTGAAATATCAAGAATGCTGCTACATAATTGTTGCTCTTTCTATGGTGAAGTGTGTGCCTTCTGTGTACACAGAGGCAATTATGCACATAATGGCCTCATCTCATCATCTCTGTAGCAGAAATGTTATGGTAATAACATTGTGCTTCCCCTGCAACTCTTCTTTATTACCTTGTTTTCCAGCTCATAAGAATGTAAGAGCAGCCAGGCTAGATCAGGCCAGGGACCAACCTAGACTAACATCCTGCTGCCCACGGTGGCCATGCAGATGCCCATGGAAATGTGCAGAACAGGAGATGAGTACAGTAGACTCCTCTCCCACTGTTGGGGTTCCACTATTATGACAGACTGAGAAAAAGTATATCTGTCCACTTTTTCCACACCATAGTTGATCACAATTACTGCATCTTTCTGTAATTGCCAGATTTTAAATAACTGGATTTGCCCCCTGGGCAGAAATAAATGTCCCATCATGGAATCAAATTAGATCAACATTTCACTCAAATCATTTCAGTTCTTGCTAACCTTAAATGCAGTGAGCTAATAAAGCATTAAATTAACGTGTTATGTGAAAAACTTCTAATGTGTGTTTAAATTCCCAGTAACTTTAAAATTTCAATAAACATAAATGACATCAAAATGTGAGTTAATAAAAGCAATTAGCTTTTTTATCAGCTTGGAATTGTTGCTTCAAAAAAAAAGATAGCTAGCTGAACTTGAAATGTGAATGCTTCTGCGTCAAAAGAAAGTAGCTAAGAGACTGTGGAACCAACTGTGGTAGTAAAAAGATATTTATTTGTTTTGTATACCACCTTGAAGATTACAGGGCTGTTCACAACAGGAAAATACAAAATGAGAACACAAAAAACCCCACCAGCAATAACTCCCCTCCCACAAACACATTTAAAGGACCATAGATTGGTATCTGTCTTTTGGGGGGATGGGGACCACCTCTTGATTTTTGGAAGTCTAGTAATAAGAAGCTCAGTAGCCCTTTATCACAAACCAACTCTGTGCATATAGGCATCACTACACATTATATAAAATATACAGCATATACAGGCAAGCCAGGGATAAGGGACATAGGGCAGTTGGGCCCAAAGATGGGAATAGGTGAGCATGATGTGCTTTTCCATCACATGTCTATAATAAAAAATATTAACCAATGTATGAATGAGGATAGTAACTTGTGATCAGTGGGTGGTAACATGCTTGTGAAGTGTTATATTAAAATGCCAAGTGCACAATTTGATTCTATAGCTGATACGCTTTTGTTCCAAATCTACAGCAGTAGGCTATGCAATAAATTCCCTTCATATGGTGCAGGGTCCATGCTCAAAATATCTATTTATCATTAACGTATAGTTGGTAAAAACCGTGCTGAAGACTTTTATAATAAAGCTGATGACGGTGTGAATAACTTTATTATATAGCTTATATATGAGGGATGGATGGAGTAGTCAGGGCCACAGTGTCTGATTCACAGATTGATGGGCTCATATTATTTGTTTATGAAACAGATGCTCTACTCTCTAAACATGTTTAATGCACTATTAAACTCAGAATAAAAGAAGCACAAAGGATACTCCTGTTTAATCAGAGAGAAAAGCATTGCTAAAGCCATGTTGTTTCCAGCCAATCAGTGAAAATAAGAAGGTGATCAAGATTCCTGCATACTTTCCACTGGGAAGGATCCGAGTCTTCTTAGCTGCATCACCCCTCTAACTTATACAATGCAATTGAATAGTTATGGTTAGCTAGTAGTTGATAAGATCTATTTTCAGAATAAAGGGTGGATAGCAGATGAAAACAAAGTTGCTACCTTTTAAAGTGGTCCAGTATTGTGTTTAGCCACTCACTGCACCATGTTGCATGCTTAGTCACCCAATTCTAATTAGTTAATGCAAAGCTGAAAAACAGACTCATTAATATTCTATCCTGTGATCAGTCTATACATTCATTTCACTTTTCAGAGTGGGACCAACTCACACTGTTTTAAAACAGCCTATGTCCTGTTGTTTTTTGCTGAGATCCAGCGCTGAGGGCCTTCTGCCGGTTCCCTCACTGCGAGAAGCAAAGCTACAGGGAACCAGGTAGAGGGCCTTCTCGGTAGTGGCGCCCGCCCTGTGGAACGCCCTTCCATCAGAGGTGAAGGAGATAAACAACTACCTGACATTTAGAAAACACCTAAAGGCAGCCCTGTTTAGGGAAGTTTTTAATCTGTGATATTTTAATGTATTTTTATATTTGTTGGAAGCCGCCCAGAGTGGCCGGGGAAACCCAGCCAGATGGGCGGGGTATAAATAAATAAATAAATAAATAATTTTGCTGGTTCCAAAGCCCCCACGTACACATTTCTGTAAATGTTACAGGGCAATCCTAGCCATGTCTACTCAGAAGTAAGTCCTACTGAATCTAGTGAAGTTTACTCCCAGGTAAACAGAATTGCTGCTTAGGGAATAAGTAATTGGACTTACAGTATTTCTTAGTAGACATGCTTGAGATTTTGCTGCAGTCCAATGGGTATTGTTTTTCTACCTTTACAGATGTATTGCACCCACTGCCCTGTTCTACCCCATGTTGCCTGTTAGGAGTACAGTGGTACCTCAGGTTAAGTACTTAATTGGTTCTGGAAGTCCGTACTAATAGAAAAGTAAAGGAAAGTGGATTAATCCGTTCCAGATGGGTCTGCGGAGTACTTAAATTGAAAGTACTCAACCTGAAGCATACTGAACCTGAGGTATGACTGTATTGTGATTGACAGGGCTGGCCTTACTCAATTTTGCAGCTGCCTTGCACCTTCTAGTTTAGTTTGTTGTCCTCAATGTGGTGGAGATGTTGCCACATCACCAGTGTTTAAGTATGATTCAACTTCCACTTTCTGTATGTGGAAAGGGGAGGCAGCAAAATACCTGAGGGTAGCCTAATAATAATAATAATAATAATAATAATAATAATAATAATAATTTGTTGTTGTTTAGTCGTTTAGTCGTGTCCGACTCTTCGTGACCCCATGGACCATAGCACGCCAGGCACTCCTGTCTTGCACTGCCTCCCGTAGTTTGGTCAAACTCATAATAATAATAATAATAATTTATTATTTATACCTCGCCCATCTGGCTGGGTTTTCCCAGCCACTCTGGGTGGCTTCCAACAGAAAAATGAAATAAAATAATCTATTAAACATTTAAAGCCTCCCTAAACAGGGCTGCCTTCAGATATCTTCTAAAAATCCGGTAGCTGTTTTCCTCTTTGACATCTGATGGGAGGGCGTTCCACAGGGCGGGCACCACTACCGAGAAGGCCCTCTGCCTGGTTCCCTGTAGCTTGGCTTCTCGCAGTGAGCGAACTGCCAGAAGACCCTCAGTACTGGACCTCAGTGTCCGGGCAGAACGATGGTGGTGGAGACGCTCCTTCAGGTATACTGGACCGAGACCATTTAGGGCTTTAAAGGTCAGCACCAACACTTTGAACTGTGCTCGGAAACGTACTGGGAGCCAATGTAGATCTTTCAAGACCGGTGTTATGTGGTCTCGGCGGCCGCTCCCAGTCACCAGTGTAGCTGCCGCATTCTGGATTAATTGCAGTTTCCGAGTCACCTTCAGAGGTAGCCCCACGTAGAGCGCATTCCAGTAGTCCAAGCGGGAGATAACTAGAGCATGCACCACTCTGGCGAGACAGTCCGCAGGCAGGTAGGGTCTCAGCCTGCGTACCAAATGGAGCTGATAGACAGCTGCCCTGGACACAGAATTGACCTGTGCCTCCATGGACAGCTGTGAGTCCAGAATGACTCCCAGGCTGCGCACCTGGTCCTTCAGGGGCACAGTTACCCCATTCAGGACCAGGGAGTCCTCCATCCCTGCCCGCCTCCTGTCCCCCACAAACAGTACTTCTGTCTTGTCAGGATTCAACCTCAATCTGTTAGCCGCCATCCATCCTCCAACCGCCTCCAGGCACTCACCTTCACTGGTTCTGATTTGAAAGAGAGGTAGAGCTGGGTATCATCTGCATACTGATGAACACCCAGCCCAAACCCCCTGATGATCTCTCCCAGTGGCTGCATGTAGATGTTAAAAAGCATGGGGGAGAGGACAGAGCCCTGAGGTACCCCACAAGTGAGAGCCCAGGGGTCCGAACACTCATCCCCCACCACCACTTTCTGAACACGGCCCAGGAGGAAGGAGCAGAACCACTGCATGACAGTGCCCCCAGCACTGATTATCAATCCCCTGTTCATTTACAGAACCATGTAGTTCAATTTATTGTTTTGATCCCTGAATACGTGAGCCAGAATGGTACCATCTATATAGGAACCAGCTTGCTTATGAATAGTTGGGTTTCTGAGGGGCAGCTATTTTTAATGCGCCCTTTTAAATGTCTCCAAGTATATTCTTTTCTTTCTCCTATAAATGGACTGTAATTTCTTTCTGTGGGGAAAAGACTTGGAAGCATGGTGCAGTGAGGACTATGGGTGGCTAAGTGTCCACTCAGTGTTTCTGTATACATTCTTTGCAAATCCCCCCACCTCCATGCTGCTCCTGATCTTCGCAACGCAGAGGGCCTCTTCATGCATGCAACCTGCCCATCATAATGACAGTCCTTTTGCCAGTATAGTTTAATTACATAGTTGACAGAATAACCAGAAGGTCAGGTGTCACTGTTCCGTTCTGATGCATCTGCATTTATTTGGTGGTGATAAATTGCACTCTACTTTATTCAGCTTAAATAGTGTCCAGTTTAAACATTGCAGTTTAACTGAGATGAATGCAGAAAGGGTCAGTAAATAACTTAATTGCCTTTATTAAGATCTGGCTCACTTATGCATGTTCATCACTTGCCTACAACATCAGGTGACCTTCCCTGGTCACAATCCAGAGTGATAACTACCATTCCAACAGCAAAATTAATTTAAACTTTCTATGTTGAATGGAGTGCTGCTTTCAAAACTTGAAAGAGTTGTGATGCATCCTGTGGAGCTGCTGTTTAAAAAAATCTTACGCTCTTATAGCCACACATAGTGGAGCTTTCTGGATTGTCCACATTGGTCGTTGGCTTATATCTATACTTTACTATGCTGGGTAAATTTATTGAGAATGTAAGCATGCTGAGATGGAAATCATTGTTTTTCTACACACACACACACACCCCTCTATTGTTGCAAGATACAATGGTTTAAAAAACATGGCCACAGAAAAATATTTTCCAGTTAAAATAATTAGCTTATCCTTTTATTGAAAATGGAGAATCATGCATCATATTTCCAGGCAGGAGACTAGAGATGGCTTCTTTTTTCTCTTAATTTTGGAATTTTGGATCCTTGCTTGGTATAATTTTTATGGAAAGGGATATGTCCTACTTTTTCCTGAAAAGCTTGTGTATGAAAGGTACTATCATGCATAGCCTGAGAAAAGATAGGGTTTCTAGAGATATACTGTATTTAGGCCAGGCAAAATTCAAACAGCACTTTTAGAAAACGTATTAATGATCTTGGCATGGTTTGCTCTGGCCAGTTGCTTGCCCTTGCTGAATACTGGCTGTAATTATTGTGACTCTCTTTCCCAGATGTTGTAAGACATTTGGCTAATATCAGCCCTATTTTAAATGACTAAATTTACAACAAGCAGGAAATAACTCTTAAAGAAACAGTAATCTCTTTTACATGTTTCATATACCACACATTTCACATTGATAAACTATAATATATAATGAAAATTTTCATTGGTATTAATTTGATGCAATTTTGATGTCATGGCTGTAAAGTGGTAAACTCATTAGTGACATGCTATTTATGGCATGTATGTTTTTGTCTTGTACTGTAGTTGCTTTAAGGAATAGTGCTGTGTCTCTAATTTATGGTCTTAATTCTTCACATTCTGTGCATCAAATTAGAAGAAATGATTTGGCCACCACATACATTAAAGATTTGAAATAGCAGTGTGGGATGGATAAAATTGTATGATATTCTGAAGCAATGTTTTGGCCATAATTTCTGGTGTTTTTGCTTCAGAGCACAGAAAGCTCTGATAGCTTTCACTCTTAAAAGATAGATCTCTAGTTACTGTATATTTGGTATTAGAGGTCCATACATTCATTTTGTAGCATAGCATGTCTAAATTGGCGCATTATATTCAAAGCTGTGACAGTTTTCCTGAAAGCAACCTAAGCCATTTATTGTCACAATATGTGAAAAGGACCTTCAGAATTATTTTTGAGAATGGCATTCACCCACATCACCCTGTGTGCAATTGATCTGGCATGAGTGCCTGCTTTTAACAAACAAAGACCAATATAAGTAACAAAAACAGTGGTGCCTCGATTTAGGAATTTAATCTGTTCCGAAGGCACCTTCGTAGGTCGAAAAATCTGTAAGTCGAAGCAACCCCATCTAAAAATTCGTAGAATGTAAAACCGTCGCGGTTTCCGTTCGGATGTCAAGAAATGGAGTGCGGCCATTTGCCCCATTTGTAAGTCGATAAATTCGGTTGTCAAGTCGTTTGTAAGTTGAGGTACCACTGTATTGCGGCTGGCCAACTATTTGGCTATAGTGTTTGTAACAACTGTTTTTAATGTTTATTCCATGTCATTTTGGGTCACTTGTATGAGTAAAGTTACTAAATAGCAACAACAACAACAACAACAACGTGCTATTCCCTTGAAGGAGTGTCCTCAGCATGAGAGGATATATGTTACCCTGCCCCCCTCCAAGGTGCTGACCCCTTCTAAAGAATCATCTCCTGTATTTGCTACGAATGTAAGCTGCAGTTTCTAACACCACATTAGTGACAGTTGAGTGCCCAGAAAGATAATGTTTTAGTGCTGCTTATAATTTGAACTTTTTAATTGGATATATTGTGTGTGCATTTAATGTTATTCTACAGCTTTGAGAAGCTATAAATAAGCATCCATTTAGAGAACCATATAGGTTCTCATATATGGTCAGGTGTTTCTCTTGCACATACATTTTAAAACTTTGGGGAAATGTTTTTTTTTAAAAAAAAAGTTCGAGTTACTTCTGGTTTCTTTTAATTTATAGCATTTCTGAAATATAATACAATTAATTAGAACTTTGAGAGCAATTAAATTAGTTCATCTGTTTTATCTTGCTGCGCAAGTACTCTATTGGTGACTAGCTTTCTTAGCTGCATAGGCCAGTATTAACTTTATTACATTGTCCAACATGAAAATCATATTAAAGCAAAGTGTGATGAGTGTTTAAGGAGATGTTCTGTTTAACCTGACTGACATAATTTGTTCACATTAGAGAGTCCTGGCAATTATAGGCTTGAAAATATATGCCATGACTTACGCATGCAGGATTAATAAGGAAGATTCTATAAGATTTCTATAAGATGTAATTTCCAGTCTTGCTGCAAAGCACAGTTTTCTCCCCAAGTGGAATTCAATGTTACGTTGTACATTTGCTTGCATTGTGTTACATAATGGCAACAAAGTATAGCACATTAGAATGAGGAGTGGGGCTAAATTATGGCATAAAAATTGAAGCACGGTAGTTGATGTTCACATCCAATTGGTGAAATTGTTAACTGTATTTCATTGTGTCTTAAAAGGTCTTCCTACCTAACAATATTTCCATCAAAAGTGAAGGTGATACAAAGGGTATAGATTATCTTTGAGTGTCAAATGGAGATAGAAAAATCATAGGAACTTAGTGAAAAGTATAAGCAGTGGTTTATTTGTGAAGGTACTCATTGGTACAGTGTACTGTCAGGGTTTTTTTTTTGGGGGGGGGGACGGCCCATGTGATGGCTTGCATGATATTTTTTTATCAATATATCCATTAAGTCTCAAACTCCCTTACTATTTCATGTGCATGATGATTCACTGCAAACAATAAAGTAAGAATGTTCCCAGCTGGTAGAATTCTAATAACCTGTGAAGCAGTAATCCATTCACATAGTAGCCATTTATTTATTTAACTATAATTCACACTTTTCACATAAAGGCAGCTTACAACATAAATCAGTCTATAAATATTCATAAAACATAATTAAAGCACCAATGAATCATCATTTCATCATTTTGGAACTTTCTTCCTCTATGTGACTACTGCAATAACTTGTGGCCAAGTTAAAGTAGTGCCATGCTGACTCTACTGCTATAGAGTTATATTTACTCTCTCCCTGGGTACTAACTATATTCTTTTCTTATTAAAGATTTTCTTGATTTACAGAAATATGTGCAATGTCTCTCGTAACATTTTTGCAAATCAATTTCATTTGTTGAGACATTGGGAAGAAAAGGGGAAAAGAGGTAGATGGGGGTGTGGGGTGTGGGGGTGGGGTGACAATGTTTCTATTTTGCTTAATAATATATGTGGGGTTTTTTGTCAGCGTCACTTGTGTAGGTTCTCTGCTGTTTGCTTGTGTTCCTTTAGTGGTGAGAGATGTTGGGGTTGGCCTAGTATTTGGTTGTTCATTTGTGGTTGGCTGTAGTGGTCTTTTTCCCCTGTGTGAGTGGGGTGGGTGGGTGTTTTGGATCAGATTAGCCATATTGATTTGTATGTTGTTGGTGGATTTTTGTCATTGTCTTGTTGAGCTGTGTATGTGATAAAGGGGAGCCATACCGGGGTGAAGGCATCTTCTTCTATTTGTCCCCGTGTCGTACTAACTATATTCTGAAATCTTTGGTCCACCTTTCTAAGTTAGCTTAATGGCATTAAAAACACATATATGGTCTCCCAATAGAAATAATCTGTTTGACAGTTTGAGACAGTTATATCTGATTCTCTTTTATTTTGCAAAGCGAGCCCAGCAACGGGTATCCTCCATTATTTCTTCTTTGGAGGAGCTTTGAGGAGCAGAAGTCAAGAGTCACAAAGGACCCTGTATCAGTCAAAAACACATATTTGTGAAATCTTTATGGATTTAGAAGGCAGTTGCTTGGGCCAGAAAACCAATTATAGTTCTTAGTTCGCAGAGACTAGGGTTGATAAATAGTATTCCATAGAAGGCTAATTGCCTGCTGGTAAGTTCCTTATTAGGTAAGGCATACTCTTACAGAAAAAAAATGCTACTTATGCAAAAGTCTGGAAGCCATTTTTTATTATTTTAGACATATCCTGTGTGATAAGGTATTATCCAGGTAAAGTCCTTCTCCATGTTGGATGACAATGTGTATAACTAATATTGTCCTTTGAGACTAGTTTGCATGCAGTTGGTGGCATTGCACTGTTCATTGGGCTGCTGAAGATAAGAATGAGTGATGATGCCCTATATTTTAATGGAAATTTTTGAGTACGTGCAGCAGTAGGGCGCAGTCTTCAGCAAAGAAAAACGAGCTGACTTGGAGGCAAGAGAGGTCATCAAGAAAGATAAAGAAATAGGACATCTACTCCAGGCTAGGCAAGGCTTTTTAAAGGATATTATGATAATGAGCAAGAACCAATTTAATTTTTATAATGTCACTCTGTTTAACTTTAAAATACAAGGTCGAGGTACTGTGTTTTTTTATAATGATTAAAGATTGTGGAATGCTCTTTTTGTTTGAACCCTCATATGTTTCGGTTGTAAAGACTGAATGTGACAAGGAACTGGGTTGGAACTAGAAATTCCTCCTATGTACAATTAAAGAAGAAAATCTGGTGAACATTATCATATTTATCTTGACATGAGGATTTATTTTCTTAAGAAGTCACCCTTTTAAAGTTAGTTTGATCCTGGAAGAGTAATATGTCTTATCTTTACATAAAATCTATAAAAACTACATCTATCATACAACTAGGTTCTGAAAATAGTTCCCTCTACAATAAAATTTCAGAGCTCCCTTCTTACAGAAACCTAATTTACACATTAGATGTAAGACTTATATCGCCCACAAGGTTTCTGAACTGTCAAGGTTATAAAAAGTATGATAGATTGTACCTTAAAAACAAAATTCTTACAGGAAGGCTTTATTTTTAATGAGAAGAAATGTGTGGAATATTCTCTTTTTAAAGGCAAAAAAAGTAGACTGAAAATGTTCTGTATGGAATCTACAGAGAGGGAATAGTGTGAATGGGCACATTTTTCAGGGGGCAAAAAGTCTCTGATTTTTCATTTCTTTGCATCTTTTTAAATACTGTAGTAGTGTTTCTCTAAAATAGTACCTAGATAAACCCAGTTTCTTAATACAGTATGAATATTTACTGCATGTGTCTGTCCCTAAGCCAATGCACACGTTTGTTGAACCTTTCACCACTGGCAAGCAGTCTGCTTGCAAAGAAAGCAGCTGAAAACCATAAGAATAAATATGTTTGCCCTTCAGAGCCAGCCATTGGAGCTAAAATCCTGGCACACCTCCATCACTTGTATCTTCCTTTAATGGGAGCGATGGGGAATGACAGAAGCCTCCATTGTAATGAAACAATTTGATGGCCTGCTTGATGCCTAGGATCTCAAATTTGGGATCTGCACATTGATAGCTTCTTTCTCCCCCACCCCGGCTTCCTACAAAGATTTCACTTTAGATAAATGAGAGTGATGCACGCAGTGTCCCATGTACACAGGGTGTTCAGCTTCTCCTTTCTGGTGACAGCATCCTCACCTTTGAAGGTCAGACTCTTCAGTAGCAAAACCCCATGAATTGCACAGAGCTGCAATTTTCCTGATTCATCTACCCCACCCTCTCATGGTTCTGCCAGAGGCAGGCCACATCACCCTGTCTTGTGGCAGGGCTGCCCCTATATCTGGGGTTCTAACCCTTTGTTCTAATCCTTACTTGAATCTAAGCCTTACTCAGTTGAATTTAACAAGCATTTCTGTTTTGTTTTGTTCTGCCCATTCAGTAATGGACTTTCTCATTCTTGAGATTCACCAGACTTTGAACATGAGCATGTTCCTTAAGTACTGGGACTAATTTGTTAGCTTTGTTGACCATGTATAAGTTGATCTACATTAATTTTAATTTAATTTGTTAGCTATCTTTTGACAGTGATTTATTTATATGCTGCTCCTTAGTCAGATGCCTACTTATTAGTCATTTTATTCTGTTGGTTTTATTTGTGCCCACCTGAGTTACTTTTTGTTTTCTTACCTGCCCATGTTCCCACCTACCCTATAGGTTACCCAGAGGGGAAGAGTAGGAGGTGAGAAAACAAGCACTTTGCTCACATACTCACCCACCCAAATTCTTGTTTGCTTGCCCAGTTTGAAGCGAAATAGAGGTGAAGGGCAGGGCAGCTTGACCATCTGACCAGCAAAAAGGGTGGAATAGGGAAAGAACCATGGCAGTGGGAGCAGTGCCACCCTCCCGCCCACATGCCTGCCAAGCTTTATGCTGTAAACCGCCTTATGATCCTCAGATGAATAGCGGTATATAAATTTAATGATAATAATAATACAATTAAAAAGCTGCCCACTGCCCAGCAGCCTCTCTTGCTCCTGCTTCTTCCCCACCCAGCCCACGCATAGAATTTGAGCAAACTCATAAATTCGTGAATTTAGCAAGGGTTGGAAATATTACCAGCTAACTTCCTCAGGAGACCAGCCCGGGAACAGCTCACTGGGGGTGGGCCATTGGAGTTAGCAACCTTGGCATCACCAAGCTCCACTCCTGAGTTTTGGAGGGTGGTGCCAAGCTTATGAATCTGAAGGGATGAGCTGCTGCCAACTTGAAGTCCTAGGGGCATGGTCTGATCATAGTTGAAGACCATTCATTTGTGCTGAAAAGTTGCTTGAATCTCTCTCATCTAAATAACTGTGACTTAGTATACAGACTGCGTTGTGCTCATTGCTCAGTATACCTTCTAAATATCGACACAGAAATATTATGAAATGTGCTTACTAAATATGATTCTCATCATGCTGTCCTTTTGGGATTCCAAGTGATCACAAGGAAACATTTCCCTTTAATGTTGCTTGAATGCACTTTGAGACGGAGAAAATAGTGTATTTCTTCTCCCTTTCTCTTCTGTCAACTTTGGGAGGATATGCCCTGATGAGCATTCTTGTTTGTACTTAACATTTTAAAATAAACTTTGAAAATGAGACGATATTGAATCTCACTCTTATCTACTTCCATGTTAATAGCCAGACTTAGTCTTGTTTTACTAATAAAATTTTGGTTTCCCCTTAAAAGTAGCCTTGATGAATTAAGAATCATTTTATCTCTAGTTTGCTGGTAATTGTTTCTGTCCCTATTAGACCCCTGGGTAGCTTCCTTGTCATACAGGAGTCGAAGTTACTTCCATAAAGCATTAGCATATTAAACAGATTGGAAAGTGACAAGTTACGGTGTTCTTAATAAAGAAGTAATCAAGGTTTAGAGCATGTCAGCCATATAAAGTAATATGCAGTACTTAAGAGGACCTGGAGGCGAGCTATCATAGAGCCAAATACCTTTTTATAGTGTCTCTAAATGATAAATGAAGCAACAGATACAGATACAGATAACGTTTTTGTCCTGTTAAAATGCAACATTAAATTCATTTCACATTTTTCATTGCAGTGGGCATTTGATTATCTGTCTGGCTGTTTCATCAGTGATACTTTTTATTTGTTTGCATTGGATTGACCTTTAAAACAAATAAATGCTTGTGTGCAATAAAGGGTTAGTTCATGCATTTAGCAAATTAAAGTTGCTGTCCTTTCCACTTTCACAAACTCCCATATTTTTACACCATTTAGAAATGCTCTGAAGTCAATCCTTTTTAAAAAGTTACAGTCATGTTCTGATGACCCCATCAGAATTTTGTCTTCAGGTTTGCCTTTCAAGATTTGGATGATGGATTGTCAAGAGCAATTAAACATAAGAAAGTGTCTCTTAGCAAGACTTGCAAAATGCAGTGTGTGTGTGTGTGTGTGTGTGTGTGTGTGTGTGTGTGTGTGTGCATTCAATGGCATGGCTTTTTCTTATTTCTATTCAGGATTAAATTGAACTCTGGACTTTATTTTAAAGCCATAACTTGTGTCAAATGCCTTGATGAGTCATAAGAAAACAAAAAACAAAAATGGAAACAGAAAAAGAGTGTTTTAGATAGCAATTGTTATATTGGACTAGTGGATTTTAGCCCGTTTAAAAACGGGCGCTAGAGGAAGCGGCCTGCCGGGACTGGCTTGGCGGTGGCGGGTCTTCCCGCCACCACCAAGCCAGTTCGCAGTGGGGGTTTTTCGCCGTTTGCCTTCCCCTGGGGGAGGCAAACGGCGAAAAACCCCGCCGTGCCGCAAATCGGCTCCGGGACTGGCTTGGCGGTGGCGGGTCTTCCCGCCACCGCCAAGCCAGTCCGCAGTGGGGGTTTTTCGCCGTTTGCCTTCCCCTGGGGGAGGCAAACGGCGAAAAACCCCGCCGTGCCGCAAATCGGCTCCGGGACTGGCTTGGCGGTGGCGGGTCTTCCCGCCACCGCCAAGCCAGTCCGCAGCGGGGGTTTTTCGCCGTTTGCCTTCCCCTGGGGGAGGCAAACGGCGAAAAACCCCGCCGCGCCGCAAATCGGCTCCGGGACTGGCTTGGCGGTGGCGGGTCTTCCCGCCACCGCCAAGCCAGTCCGCAGCGGGGGGTTTTCGCCGTTTGCCTTCCCCTGGGGGAGGCAAACAGCGAAAAACCCCGCCGCACCGCAATTCGGCTCCGGGACTGGCTTGGCGGTGGCGGGATGTTCCCGCCACCGCCAAGCCAGTCCGCAGCGGGGGCTTTTCGCCGTTTGCCTTCCCCTGGGGGAGGCAAACAGCGAAAAACCCCGCCGCGTCGCAATTCGGCTCCGGGACTGGCTTGGCGGTGGCGGGATGTTCCCGCCACCGCCAAGCCAGTCCGCAGCGGGGGGTTTTCGCCGTTTGCCTTCCCCTGGGGGAGGCAAACAGCGAAAAACCCCGCCGCACCGCAATTCGGCTCCGGGACTGGCTTGGCGGTGGCGGGAAAAAGGGGAGGAATTCCTCCCCTTCTTCCCGCCGCTGCCAAGCCAAAGCGGGCCTCCCTCCGCGCCCGCTGCCGCTTCGGCTTCCTCGGGTTCCCCGAGGAAGCGCCGTCCCATGCCGGAGGTGTGCGGCAAGGCTGCCGGGGGGGGGAGCGCTTCTCTCCCCCGCCGCCTCACCGCGCACCTCCAGCATGAGACTGGGCTTCGGAGCGGCGGTTGGCGGAGCGGCAGTTGGCTGTTCCCTGTGTCCCGAGAGCACGGGTCCAATCCCTGTGTCCCTGGTTGTCCCTCCGTCCAATCCCTGTGTCTCTGGGGGACATGCGCAGTACCCTAGGGACACACGGGACATCTGGACGCAGGGACAACATGGACATTATTATATAGGATTAGACCAGTCAATCATACTATAAGAATAAAATAACCTTTATGGGGTTTTAAGAAACTTTTGCCAAAATGTCACATAAATTATTTTCACATGAAATAAATCTAAATGGAAAGGTTATGATCCAAAGTACACATGAAGAAGCTACTGAGTTTTCCTTTTAAAAAGGCACAGGTCAAAGATATATTAAATAAAATTGGACTGGCGTCTATGGGAATCGATTGTGAACCTGAAAGCCACCAGTTTAAAAATATTGCCTTTACCAAATGAAAGAACACTCGTCATCAAATGCTGGTGTGTGGCGGTTATAGCCCAGCGCAGCCATGCCGGGGGCTATAATCCTACCCCACATGGCCATTGGAGGATGCCATCCTCCTTTGCTGGCAGGAAGGGATTCTGGGAGCCTGCCCTTTTGAATGAGCAAAGCACTGATGTGGCTCTGACAGCAGACTGGTCTTTTGCCCCTGGTCTTCACTCTGGTCCTCTTGCTGCTTCTTTAAGCAGGCCACAGCCACACCCAGCAGTTCAGTTGCAGCTGGATTCCCACCCTTCCACCTTCTTCAACAGTTTCTGGTCCTGCTTGAATGTAAGCAGGCAGGCCACGGCATGAGACCTTGCTATGGAATTAATCAGTCGTTGTATTTGGGGCCAGGGAGGCATTTTCCAGCAGGCGGGGTTGGGGGTTGGAAGCCAACCTCCCTGCTACAAAGAATAAGTACCCTGTTAATTGTGGTCCTGGATACATACCCAATGCCTACAGCAAAGCCTCCTTACATCTGTAAAATTGTGGCTTATTTGAACCCAATATCCTTGTCCTGTGTCTTTAGAGATCATCCTTGCATTGGAGCCAACCAGCCATGGGCTTCCTGCAATTCGGCCTGCAAAAAAGTCACATTAGGGCAAACCAGTACAGTATTGTCTAAACCTGAGCACCACTCTCTCTTGTCTTCAAGTTGGGGACAATAATACTTTAATCTTGTAAAGATTATAGTATAGCTAATTAAGGTTGTATAGCTAATTAAGGTTATGTCTGTGAAGTAGGTTGGACAATTCAAGTTCCATATAAATGATAAGCATTATTATTATTAAATTAACTTGAGAGACATTGTCATATTAACGTGTATCCTTACTTAGATATCTATGTGGAGTCCCAAATAATAATGCCCTGCACTGAAATGCTTTTAGGAATCAACTTTTATAAACGATGAATGAACTTTGAGGGTTTTTTTTAAAGGCAAAACTGATGGCAGCAGTCTCTCTGTAGTCAAATGCCTCCTTGCATTGTCATAAGATGTAGCTACAATTTATAGACCTGCAATTGCCATCCTCTTCATCTTCCGTCCTTATCCTTTCCCTCTAAGGAAAAGGATATGTTTCCACAACATGTGGGTCCCACTCCTCTGCAAGTCATAGGCACACATCCCAGTCTTTGTACCATTGTTGTTGTTTTTCTTATCAGGGGACATATAGTAATTGCTGTAGTGCAGTTCTATGGCCACCATGTTGAAGCCCATCTATGTTACCAGCCTACCCCGAGCAGCTGTGGCTTTCTCCAAGCCACAGATTTATTTATTCATTTTGCTATATATGGTGTAATAGAGATGAGGGTGGGGGGAGACGACTACCCGGTCTTGAAATGTGGAGGCAGCTGCCACAGAGAGTGATTAAAAACCCTTCCATGCATCAGCTGTGGCATGTCCACAGGTCCTTTGTTTCCATCTTTTATCAAATGTGATGATTTTGCAAAGTTCCTAAAAGCAAGAAAAATCCAGGGACATTTCTCATGCCTGTCAAAAGTAATTTTTAATATTATGGTGCATGACAAATACTTCATGCTCAGTGTGAAACAAACTTTTGGATTAAAAAAAATCTATAATGTTTCTACCCTGCTTTAAAAAGAAGAAAATGAATATGTTTGCAAATTGTGAAGAGGCTTTCTCTTTCTAGTTTGTATGTGTATTCACTTTTAATATTTCAATAATATATAAATCATACTTCAATATTCCATCTCGTGTAGCTTCCAGTGTTCCTATGCCTCCTCCTACTCCATTTGTAATAGGAATAATAAAACCAGCCCACATTACACACTTGTTTTAAGGATAATTGAGATAATGTAGGTAAAGCTCTCTGAGCACTGAGGAAAATGCTATAGACCTGTATTTTGATGCACCTGACCATAAGACGCACTTAGTTTTTAGAGGAGAAAAAGAAGAAGAAAATATTATGACTTAAATGTTGTACTAAACTGTTGGGAGAGGTTGTTGGCGGCTGTGGGGGAGGGAGGAGCAGCTGTGCCTTCGCTCCATAACACACACACACACATTTTCCCTTCCTTTTTAGGAGGGAAAAAGTGTGTCTTATGGAGCAGAAAATACGGTAGTTGGGGATGACAGTGGTGATATTGAATGCAACTATAACAATTGTTTTGCCATTACTCTGCTTTGCTTTTTAACTAAAATAAAAAAAATTCCTTCAGTAGCACCTTAAAGACCAACTAAGTTTTTATTTTGGTATGAGCTTTCGTGTGCATGCACACTTCTTCAGATACAGTGAAATGGAAGTTTCCAGGCACTTATGTAGAGAAGGGGTGGGGAGGGGTGGGGATGGGGAGGGGGGATCACTCAGAAGGGTGGTGGAAATGGGTGATTGACTGACTGATAGCTGTTGATGACCGCAAACGACTGCAAATGGTTTTGCATGAAAAAGCAAGGGTTGAGATGGCTGAAGATCGCTTATCATGTATAATGAGATAAGAACCCGATATCTCTGTTCAAACCAGGTCCCTCCATGGTTTTGAGCTTGGTGATAAGTTGCAATTCAGCAACTTCTCTTTCCAGTCTATTTCTGAAATTCTTTTGTAGTAAGACAGCTACTTTGAGATCTTGTATAGAATGTCCTGGGAGATTGAAGTGTTCTCCTACTGGTTTTTCTGTCTTCTGGTTCCTGATGTCAGATTTATGTCCATTTATCCTTTGGCGTAGGGTTTGGCCTGTTTGTCCAATATAGAGAGCTGAAGGGCACTGTTGGCATTTGATGGCATACACAATGTTAGAGGATGAGCAATTAAATAGTCCTGAGATGGTATGTTGGATGTTGTTGGGGCCAGTAATGGTGATGTCTGGGTGTATGTGGCAGCAAAGTTGGCATCTGGGTTTATTGCAGGCTCTGGTACCAGTGTCCATGTTAAGTCTGGTGGTTGTATTATTGTGGGTGAGGAGTTGTTTAAGATTGGGTGGCTGTCTGTAGGCAATGAAAGGTCTTCCTCCCAGAGCTTGAGAAAGGGAGCGGTCATTGTCCAGGAGAGGCTGTAGATCTCTGATGATGCGTTGTACTGTTTTAGCTTGGGAGCTGTATGTGATGACTAGTGGTGTTCTGTTATTTTCTTTTTGGGGTCTGTCTTGCAGCAGGTTCTCTCTAGGTATCTGTCTGGCTCTGTTGATCTGTTGTTTAACTTCATCAGGTGGATATTTTAGTTCTAAAAAGGTTTGCTGTAGATCTCTTAGGTGAGATTCTCTGTCTGTAGAGTTGGAACAGATGCGGTTGTAACGTAAGGCCTGGCTGTATACGATGGATTGTTTGGTATGTTTGGGATGGTAGCTAGAAGCATGTAGATATGTTTGTCGGTCAGTTGGTTTTCTGTATAAGGTGGTGTCTATACGTCCATCCTGTATTTTTATAGTAGTGTCCAAAAAATGTATTTCTTGCATAGATTGGTTCATTGTTAGGTTGATGGTGGGGTGAAAGTCATTGAATGTCTGGTGGAAGGTTTCCAGGGTCTGTTGTCCATGTGTCCAGATAATAAAAATATCGTCAATGTATCGCAGGTACAGGAGAGGTTTGAGTGGGTAGGAGTTAAGGAAACGTTGTTCTAAATCTGCCATGAAGATGTTGGCATACTGTGGGGCCATGCGGGTGCCCATGGCTGTGCCGCTGATCTGGAGGAACAGGTCATCACCAAATTTGAAGTGGTTGTGGGTAAGGACAAAGTGGCAGAGTTTGGTAGCAAAGTCCGCTGTGGTTTTATCTGTGGTTTTATTGCTTTTTAACTGTCTCTACAAATCATTCATATATATATATATATATATATATAATCATAGCTGCCAAGTTTTCCCTTTTCTCGCGAGGAAGCCTATTCAGCATAAGGGAAAATCCCTTTAAAAAAGGGATAACTTGGCAGCTATGATATATATTCATTCTTACATGATTGCAATGATAATTGTAGGATGAAAGTGGGAAGTACTCGATTTATTGAGTGATTGCTGTATGGAGTCCTCTGATTTCTTTCATTCACAGATAGGCATGCCAAATTTGGGTTGATGAACATGTTTTAAAAGGACCTCAACATTGTCTACTAAATGTTTCCATGTGGGTTAGTGATGGAGCTGGTATTTGCATTCCGGACTGATGTACAGCCAATAAGGAATATGGAGTGTATGTCAGACACCTGTGTATCAATACTGTAGTTGTTTTCCCTAAGGGGGGGAAATGCTAATGTGTTTTTTAGCATTTAGTTTTTTTTCTTTTCAATTTGTTTTTACTTGCTATAAATCACTGTAAAGCTTACCTTAATATATTTATATTGAAACATTTTTCTTAAAAAAAAACACCCTCATAGACAATTGTCCCTCCCCTGGTTTTAAGGAATCTCCAGACATCATACCTTATATACGTTAATTAGTTACTTCCCTTAACTTTCTCTGTGACTGCTTTCTCTTCTTGCCCTTGGAATAATTTTCAAGAATAATTAGCTGGTATCAGAAATTAATGTAATAATTAGTAAGGCTTTGATGAACTTATCAAAGGTTACACTGGCATCCAAACTGCTTTGCTGTATTAGAGTGTAGATCTCAAATACTGCAACTTTGATCTTCTAGCGAGTACAAAGAGACAGAGAGAGAATTATCTGAACAAGTTAAGTGCATAGAATGATGGCTTATCTGCAACTGCAGATTTTGAGAATCTGTACATGATCTATTCATATTTATTATTATTATTATTATTATTATTATTATTATTATTATTATTAACCCCACCTTTTCTCTATCAGGAGCTCAAGGCGACTTACAGATAAAATAGGAATAGCTTTATGATCGCCATGCATATAATATATGCAATCAGGGTTTTTGTTTTTCAAAAGAATGTTCTGCCAGCAAGTGAAACTGACAGACATTAAATGCTTGTTTTTATTATTTCATCATGTTGGTACAGGGATTTTCAATAAAAATAAATTACCTTTGAGCATGCTTGGCTGACACCATAAAAATATAAAAGATCAATTTGATTGATAGTAGAAATGCTTCTCATTATGTTTAACTGTAAAATATTGTATCATTCAGAGACTACAGGAAATGAGATTCATGAAACTATTCAGAAATATATTCATGGGTTAACTATGTGATAAGAGAGAACTCATGAAAGAGGCTGTATTATTTTAACAGTCATCAAGAATTTTGGTGACATCTACACAGCAACAGAAGATGTTTCTACATTAATATTTTATGTCTAATCATGAAATATCTTCCCTTGTTTTGGACAGTATGCCAGAAAGATCTGCATATTTTGACATTGAAATACAATTTATTCATGAAAAACCAAGTTCCACTACAGTATAATACATGTACCAAAAAATGACTTGTTGAAAATTAAAGCATTAATTGATTATGTAGTGGTTCTAATCTACCTAATTTGCTAACCCAAGGGTGTTCTTTATAAAAGAAAATAAAAGAATGAACCTGTGCTTATTGTGACAACAACTTCTGTGTTTCCCTAGATTCAGGGGATAATTTTAAAATCAGTTCCCAATGATTTGTAATTGGAAATGTTTTCCAATTACTAAGTTCATTCGTTGTTGTTGCCATCCGTTCATTAGTAGCAATGGATGAATACTAGCTGCAAATAAAATTACAGGCAAGTTTAGGAGTTTGTTTTCTAAATACTGTACAAGTAAAATAAACATACTTTCCCCTTTAGGATACCAGAATCCAAGTTTTCTAGAAAACCAACATCAGTGCAGATGACACTTTGGGTCCCTTTTAACTCTACAGTTCTATGATATCTATTTACTTTACTTACTTATTTCATTTATACTCTATCTTTCCCCCAAAGAGCTACAAAGTGGTGTAGATGGTTCTCCCCTTCCTCATTTATTTCCCACAACAACCCTGTGAGGTAGGTGAGGCTGAGAAGCAGTGACTGGCCCCCAAGGTCACCCAGTGAGCTTCAAGGCTAAATGTGAATTCAAACCCTGGCCTCCCAGGTCCTAGTCTGACACTCTAACCACTATACCACTCTGGCTCTCTTAATTGTACACCTAACAGCCTATGTACTGTGGGCATGCTTTTAGTTTTACAACCAATTTATTAACATAAATGCCCACAGATAAATAAAAATGTGTTTTCCTGTTTCACCCAAACCAATGTCAAAACATACAATTTTGCAGCTCTCATGACCAGTTTGGCACTCTTATAAAATGGAGCTTGTTTCTGTATATTTTAAGATATCTTATTCATAATTCATGTACACTAAACTAGACATAATCCAGAGCCACATGGAGTTCTGAGGCTCACAAGAACCAAGAACATCCAAGTGTACAGAACTGCCCTCTTTTATGTTGTGAGGGAGAGGAATGTCATATCCATTGGGTATACCAAATATTACCCAACTTGCAGAATGCAATGGGGATACTGTACCTGCAAACTTGAACTGCCCGACTCCTTGTGAATTGAAGCCACTGTGACAATTCTCAACCAAGGAATATATATAACAGCCTAATATCAAACTGAGGGATTTAGGGAAATTTATTTTACAATAATCTTAATTGTATATTATCTTTATTATTATTCAATGGCGTATATATTTTATAAATGCAGGCTTCATTACATTTTCACTTTTCACTTGTTCCACAATGACTGTTAGAGATAACTCTTATGCACCTTATATGGCAGATAGGAGTAAGCCGCCAAGCAGTTTGTATATGCTTCTATCAGCTGGTAATTCTTTGTACAAATGCAAAATAATGTATGCAACTGTCCTTTAAAAACTTGCTATGCGTCACTGAGAAATTATATATTTATATGAATCAGAATGCCATCTGTGGTTACAGTACATTAGTTAAAGTAAAATTACAAGGACTATCAATCCTGTTTCCAGTATAAACTGATCACCATCTGTGATCAGGAAGTATTTCCCTCCTTCTACTGCATCTATGCAATGTTATGCAATTAAATGCATTATGGAAGATTTATATCCCTATAAATCAACCAGTAATGTTTACTCTCAGTATCTATTAACATTACAGAGCGTTTTTTGTTTGTTTGTTTCCCACAGGGAGGTAAGTTATCCCTATTAAAAGTTATCGTTTTGATCACTTTTAGCCATTGTAAATAGTGGTAATTTAAAAATGTGTGTCTAACATTGTAGTTTCATGAGCTGCTACCTGGCCAGTGTCTATGTGCTGCCTGCACTTATGTCGCTTAACTCGTGGTTTGGCACAGGGCATTATTTTAAATGTATGAAGTAGTGGGGATTTTCCTCATCAACAATCATGAATTCTACACCAGTTAGCTCAAGCTTTCTCTCTTGTAAAATGCCCCTTTCAGCTCCCTGTTTTTTCTTCAATATGAGAAAATCACTACATTATGTGATTATAACTCCCACTAATTTGTTGACATTGCTGTGGACAGTAATTGTGTAATTTGAGCAACCTATGTGATTAAATGTTTTACACTGCCTCACAACATGGGATCCAGTCACAAGGAAGTAGTTACACCACACTGAACATACACAGTCGAACCTTGGTTTCCGAACAGCTTAGTTCTTGAATGTTTTGGCCTGCCAGAGTTCCCGAACGCCACAAACCTGGAAGTGACTGTTCCAGTTCGCAAACTATTTTTGGAAGATGAATGTCCAACAGGGCTTCTGTAGCTTCCGATTGGCTGCAGGAGCTTCCTGCAGCCAATTAGTAGCAACATTTTGGATGTCAAACGGACTTCCGAACACATTCTGTTCGACTTCCAAGGTATGACTGTACTGTAGTTTACCCAACAGAGCTACAGTTTCCAGCACTCTTAATAACCTACAGTTCCCAGGATTCTTTTGGGGAGGAAATGTATGCTCATTCTGTATACAACCATAGTGTGTTAATTTAATACTGTTTAAATGCAATTTTGAGAATCTCATGGGCACTGCTTTTGGCAGTTTTACCACTCATGTCCTCCTTTTGAATTTGAAATGAAAATGGAAGAATAATAGAATTATAGAATTGTAGAGTTGGAAGGGGTCCAGAGGCCCAACCCTCAGCAATGCAGGAAGCCTGTCCACAGCCATCTCTGGGTTAACTCAAACCACCAGCCTTCTGGTTAACAGCCAGATGCACTGACCCATTGTGCCATTATCACACTTGTGTCAAAATAAAACTTTCCCTTTCCCTTTCTCATCTGCGTAATTCATTCACCTTAAATAAATTGCTACATGTTCACATGCATTATTTGCAGATCAGAATTAAGGTTTACAAAAACATTAGCTCCTGCATGTGTAAAGTCTCTGAAACTTGCATACGGACGGTCTAATTTTGCTTTTAAAATTTACATCTCAATTCCATCCTTACCACTGCTGTGTTGCTGTGTATTAGGCCGCCGTGCATAAGTTAGGCAATGTATACTGGCTTGATTTACTTGTCATAAGAAACTGCCCTGTGCTTGAAAGTGTTTTAGACTAAATTGTTTTATCATTATGAATTTATTCGTTACTGTAAAAGAATTAATTTTCACAGACTTGCTGCTGCTGCTGCTGATATGATATCATTTACATAGATGTTTAATTGTAACTGGACATTAAAGCAATGTCTGGATAAATCACCTAAATCCTGTAATCCGAATGTTCTGTGCAACTGAATGCATAATGTGCTTCTTCTTTTTCAAAATTCAATATAAAGCACTTCTTTAGTAAGAGAATACTAGTTTGGATTCCCCTTACAAATATTTATGTGAAAAGAAACCCACAAATATACCAGTGAACCGCAACATCTCACTGTGATGAAAAGTAATTTAAACGTTTAAAGTTCAGCCTTTGTCAAACAAAGAAGAAAAAAAGTAATGTTGATTAAATAGTTTGGGCAGGCATCCAATTTCACTATTCTTTTCTAAAACAAAAAACAAAAAGGTACAGTCCCACTCATTTTTCAATTGCAAGCTCTAATTTGCTACTGTCTTCTAATTCCTCAGACTATAGAGTTTGTGCCAAGAGTACTAAACCTGAAAAAGGTGTAGTATAACATAGTTTAAATCCCATAAACATGACTGCTGTTGCCATAAGATTCAATTTTGCTTTCTATGATTTTTAAAATGGACATGAAACCCCATATCTGGAGAATTGTGCTATGTGCCTTCATTATACGCTGTGTGGATGACACTCAACTCTATGTCCTTTGGGCATCCACAATTCCCAGGTAAAGTGCCTGGAAGGATGGTGTTGGTTCTACTCCAGGAACTAGATTAAGCAGATTATCTAGCTCACAGTAGGAAACATCTGGCCTGCTGAGCTAAGTAGTCTGCCATCCCTCCTCTGCCATCCTCCTCTGACCAGGCCATTTTGGCCAAGCAAAACCATACCCATTTACTCTACTCCTGACATCAGAAAGTGCAGACATGGTGAGACAAAAAGGGGTCTGAAGCACTTTTGAGCACTGAAAATTAGGTTTCAAATGGCATGCGGGGCTCCATGCAAAGCCTGGTGTTCAGCTGATTGTAGGGTCTTCAAAGCATTACACGGAACTCTAGGCATTCCCCAGCAATAACCAATTGTCAGGGCTTTCAAAGAGCTGCCCACAGTGTGCTTGCACCCCGTGGTTTAATTTCAGGTAAAAACATTATGACATCAGGTGAGTGTCCCTGCTCACCTGTCAAACTTGGCCCAGGAATGGGGTGGGGGGTGGGGGGAGATAATAATTCAGCCCACTGTCCCAATCCAGTTTCTCGCCTTTGATCTAGAGCCTTTTCAGTTTGCATTCAGGGCTGGATTTGATACTGAGACAGTTTGGAGAGTCTGAAAGCTGACCTTTGAGAGGATAGAATCAGGGGAAGACTTGCAACCCTATTAATTCCCCAACTTCATCCAGTGGTGTGCATTGAAAGGGAAAAAAATAATAATTGAAGTTTTAGTACTATTTTCATTGAGACTGTAACCACAGATTTACGGGACTATGAATCTGCATTAACCGAGCTTATCATGTATGCTTCCAATGTTATCTCTATGTTTAAAATAAATTGTCATGTGTATATAGGAGTCGTTTACTTATGATTTCCACCCTATCCTTTTCTGTACCGGAGACAGTGGCATTTAAAACCTTTGTTTCATATTGTTTTAATATAGTTGTCACTATTGCCACTACTTCACCATTCCTTATGCTTTAGTGAACTGGCTCTTTCAGAGGCAGCATTTTTTGACAGGATACACTGCTTTCTGAAGTGTCAATTCAGCAAGGCAAAGGACTAATGAACTAACATCAGCAAAGGGGGAACTGCAGTGAAGATATTTTTAAAACTGCAAACTCTTTTGAAGACGAAGTAAGAAAGACATCGAGGCAATTGCAGGACTCTTGCCCCTTACTGTTATAAGCAAATAAGAGGAAGAGGAAGAAGAAGAAGAAGAAGAAGAAGAAGAAGAAGAAGAAGAAGAAGAAGAAGAAGAAGAAGAAGAAGAAGAAGAAGAGACAGACAGACAGACAGACAGACAGACAGACAGACAGACAGACAGACAGACAGACTACTTCCAAGCACAATGGCAAATGTTGGAGGCTCCCATGTTTTAAATCAAAATGTAGTTACAGGTATATGAAGAATTTTGAAAGCTGCTGTAGCATACAAGCTAGGAGATTAAGCTACAAATCAGGAAGTTTTTTGTTTGAAACTTGCCTCTGCCATGGGCTCATTGTGTGGCCTTAGACAAGCCATTTTCTCTTGGCCTCAGTTCTCTGATCTGTCAGGGTAGTTGTAGAGTGATTCTAACCATGTTTTTTTTCATAAGGAGACTTCTAAGCAATCTCGGCCAAGCTTGCATAGAATCCTCCATATCTTTGCGCCCATAGCCACCGGCGGAGGAAGATGAGTGCACGGGGAGCGCACCCCCCCCCGGCATGATCCCGGTGGGGTTCCATCGTGGCTGCCCCCCAACCTGCCCCTGCAGGCAGTGTGCGTCACCCCCAGAACGCGTGCCACACCCCTGCAGCACCACGCCACGCCCCAGGATGTGCACCACACTCCTGTGGGTGACACCACCCACCCCTGCCTGCTCTCCGCCACCCGGTGCCGGAGCATGAAGCTCCGCCACTGCCCATAGCACAAAAGGACCTTGGGAGTGGGGCTTGAATGTGTAGTTCAAGTGCCCTTTTCAGAGATTCACAGAGAATGCCTAAAGAGAGCTAAAAGTTTTACTATTTCTTCTAAAGCTTGCTTATACATTTACTTTGTGATGTGCAATCTGAATTTATGCCCAAATCAGTTAATGTCGTGCAGCATTTAAATTGTAAGTTTTATTCACTTGTTAACAATATTTATCTTGACTTTTTTTTAAAAAAAATCTGAGGCAGGTTTCATACAGTGCTACCTCGGGTTGCGTACCTGATTTGTTCCGGGCTGCAGTTCGTAACCCAAAAAGTATGTCACCCGAACAAGCACAAAAGCGTGCTGCGCAGACCGCATAAACCACTTTTGCGCATGCGCAAACCGCGCACGCGGCGAAAAATACTTCCGGGTTTGCGGAGTACGCAACCCAAAAGTACGTAACCCGAAACAAACATAACCCGAGGTATGACTGTAATTTGAAAACAAAGTGACAACAGTAAAAGCAACAACAATAACAACAATATTATTATCATAGTGTCATATATTCTGTTTAATAAAAAAGTAAACAATCATGTATAATTATCTGGAAATTACTGTTTCAGTTGGTTCAGTAATTAAGCCCAATAAGTAAGTTTTGTATTATTTCATTCTGGAATCACCAAAGATTACCTTTGATGGAAGGGGAGGGAAATGAACGGATGGCAGCTAGACATGATGGAGGCTATGTTCTGCCTCCACAAACCATTGCTGGAAACAGCAGGAAGGGAGAGTGGACCTGTGCTCAGGTTCTGCTTTCCCATCTGCATCTGGTTGGCCACTGTAAGAACAGGATGCTGAACAGATGGGCCCTTGGCCTAAGCCGGCAGGCTCTTCTTACATTGTTTTCTGACAAAACAATACAATTCATAGAAACACAATTCATACAGATACATTTAAAATAAATAACAACAACTAAAAGTGATTGTCCACTAATAATAATTAATAAACAAAATAAGGTCATAAAAGGGACCATGTACACCCCCATTAAATCCAAATGTGTGGTTTTTTTTTTATTAAAAAGCTTATTTTATATTACTATATCATGAACCCTTTTCTATCTGGTCAGCTTTCTCTGTTTTTAAAATCAGTTTAATATTCTGCCACATGATGTTATTGTATTCGTCGTTTCACTTAGGCTTCATTAAGATATGGCATACTTGCACAGTTAATCCAGAAATAGCCCCAGACTTTACAAGTGCTTTAATCTCACAAACTGGCCCATATATAAGTGATCTTTTTTATACCCCAATTTTTCAGTCTAGATGTTCATTTTTATAACATGCAGGTGCTGCACAGTGTATTCAGGTAAGCATCTTTTAAACATGATATTAGATGCACAGGGCATTTATATAAGCAGGTTTTTCTCTACCATGCTGGCATTTGGCATAGCACATTTTGATCTGGTCATTGCACTCCATTTTTATCAGATTATTTGGTTTTTTGCAGGACCTCCAGGATGGCATTGGGAGACAGCAAGCTGTTGTCAGAACATTGAACATAGCTGGGGAGGAAATTATTGAGCAGTCATCAATAGCCGATGCCAGTGTATTGAAGGGGAAACTGGGAAGCCTGAATTATCGGTGGAAGGAACTCTGCAAACAACTGGCAGAGAAAAAAAAGAGGTGGGCTAACATAGCAAGTAAATGTTATTTTTGATATTTCAAGCTGAGTTCTAATAAATAAAAAAATCACAACAAATTACAAATTATTTTGTAAGAGTTTAAGGAATTTCCTTAGTAATTGTGTTATGTAAATATGTCAAATCCTTTTTTTAAAAAAAAGCTCGTGAACGATCAACATATCTATAGCTTCCCATTATCTGTGGTTTTTTTGTTCATAATCATAAAATACTGCCACTACCGAATTACATTATTATTTTTAGTGCTTTATTTTTGCATTTATTTATTTTGGAAAAATATATAAATAAAGCAAGCACTGGATTTTGTTTCAGCTTTTTCTAAATATTTAGCAAAATCTACAAGTGTACATTTCATAGCTGCCAAGTTATCCCTTTTTTTAAGGGAAATTCCCTTATGCTGAATAGGCTTCCTCAAGAGAAAAGGGAAAACTTGACAGCTATGGTACACTTGAAAATATAAGGTCAAAATGTGAAATTTTATATTTGTAAGGTTGGATACAGACTAAGTTAGTTGAACTTCATTCCAACTGAAGTGTCTTAAGTTAACCCACCACTAACTTGTCCCATTTATTTCAGTGGGACCTAACTGCAGTTTAACTAACGTAGGCTGCAGTCCTATACCACCTTCTGTGAGTAGGTCCCACTGAACTCGCTGGGATTTACTTCTGAGTAATCATGTATGGGATTGTGCTTTTAGTCTGAATTTAACCTGATTTGATTGGAATACACCAGTCTGCATGTGACTAAAGCACATATGCTTACTAGAGAGTAAACAACACTAAACAAGGTGGCTTACTCCCAAGTAAACATGCTTAGGAATATAGAGTTTAATTAAACAAGCAAAACCTGCTCATGATCCAAGGCTGCACTGCTTTGCATGCTGAGTTGGCTGTCAGCACCAGTGAACTCAGTGGAATTTACTTTTGTGTAACGAAGTATAGGCCTACAATTGGGTTAAAAATAACTTACACCTAATTTATAAAACTGTACTATTACTATTGCCGGTACATTTGAGTGTGTGTCAAAACTATATTGATCATTGTTTCTTAGCACCCCTTTCAGGATGTTTCAAATGAAAATACAGAAAAGTGGGCAATTTCTCTTTAAAAAGCAACAACAAAAGACACTATCCTGTTTCAGTTGAATTGACATAGCACAAAGAAGAAGCAGAATAAAATGATTTTAATAGAAGTAAAGTTTTTGGCTTAATTTTACTTGATATTACTACTTGATAGCACAAGGAGTTGCTCTGGAAATCTGGTTAGATATTTTGTCAAGAAATTACTGTGATTCATAGAGAATTTTGTTGTTGTTCTGAAAGGTTGAAGTATAATTGCTGCTAGCTTACAAGAGAAAATAAGGTGTCTATCAAGAATTTTGCAGGTGTCTATCAAGAATTTTCACCCCTCCACCCCAACAAGAGATGTCAAAGGACAAAATACAGCATACTTTGTTCAGCTCTTTATTTTTACAATAGCAATGCTCCTTTAAATTTATAAGTTTGCCTGAACTGCACAGATGTTCATGTGAACAGGAAAATGTGGAAGGTTATTGTTGAATTCAATTTCTTTGGAATGTGTAAGATACTGAATGTGCCAGAGGTAAGCTGCAGCAGTAGGGTGCTAAATGGATGTTTCTGCCACACCTTCACATAATTGATACTAATGTAAAATAACTGTCAGGGGTCCTTTACCTTTTTAATGTTCAAAAACGTGCCTTGTCTTATACATGGATAGTGAATGGGGTGGACGGGTGATTGGCTGCAGCCACAAGCAGGAGCTTGTCATCAACGATTTGGTGGGTGATGGTTGGCTGCTAGAAGGGCTTCTTTGGATTCCCTGCTGCTGCTCTAATTGGGTTGGTGATTGGTTTCTGCAGCAAGGATTGCTGTGGATTGGCTATCGCTACCGCAATTGGTGGCTGCTGTTCTGGGACACATGCGATTGTCAGCAGACAGCTTTTCTCAGGCGGGTCTGTGATTTTGATGTGGGGAATGGTCTGTTGCCAATTGGCTCTGACTATTGGAAGTGGGCGGCTCAACAACTCTGGGCAATCCTCCCCAAAAAGCTCAACAACTCTGAGCCATTTCTCCCCATTTTCTTAAATTTGAGTCCTCCAAAACAACAACAACAACAACAACAACAACAACAACAACAACAACAACAACAACAGCCACTCTGGGCGGCTTCCAACAGAAAAATAAAACACAGTAATCTATTAAACATTAAAAGCCTCCCTAAACAGGGCTGCCTTCAGGTGTCTTCTAAAAATCTGGTAGCTGTTTTTCTCTTTGACATCTGATGTGAGGGCGTTCCACAGGGTGGGCGCCACTACCGAGAAGGCCCTCTGCCTGGTTCCCTGCAACTTGGCCTCTTGCAACTGCCAGAAGGCCCTCGGTACTGGACCTCAGTGTCCGGGCAGAACGATGGGGGTGGAGATGCTCCTTCAGGTATACTGGACCGAGGCCATTTAGGGCAACTTATACATGGGGGCATCTTATAGATGGAAAAGTATGGTACTTACAGACATTTACACCTTTTTCAGATAGGGAGGGCACCTTAAAAGGTAACATATTTATTATGGCATAAACTGAAATATACTAGACTAAGCATATAAATATTTATGCATTAGTTCTGCTGAATGGCATGGGAAACTTGGTTGTTTTTGCTGCAACAGACAAACAATGTGTTATTTTTAAAGATGTACACCAAGCATGAAGAACCTCTGGCCCACAGGCTAAATTTAGCCTGCCAGAAGTCTTAATTTAGTCCATAAGCCATGCCTACCTGCTTCACACCTGACATCCTATGACTACAGCTACAAAAGAGCATCCAGGATCCTTAAAGTGCCCTTCCAATTATTCATTGGCAAGCAAGGCTTGCAACTGGAACCTTTTCAATTTGGAACCAGATGCAAGCCCTGCTTAAATTGGCTCCACTAAGGAGTTCCCTAGCAGAGCTCCCAAGTGGAGCAAATCCCTGTGGATTAAATTTAATTTCAATGCTAAATGCAAGATCCGCTTTTAGTAGGAACTTGGCAGCCCCAGTTTAGATTCAATGCATGGCTGCAAAGATTATTCTTTTGGAGAATAATGACCCTACCCACTTGTTGAAAGTCGCCCACTGAGGGTAGACCAGTTCTAGATACAGGCAGACAGACGAAAGGCAGATTAACTTTCCCCTTTCCCAACCCAACTGTACAGCAATCAAGCATTATTAAAGGATGGTTAGATGCAATGGAGAGTCGGGAGCAAAGATGCACTGTGGCAGAATTTTCTGTCTGGATCTGGTTTGCTTTGTTTTTGTGGGATGTATGGTTTCCAGGATTTAAAGGGAATGTGTGATAGAAGAAAAGGAACACAAAAGGAAAAGAATAAAACATTTCATAAAATGAAGGGTGTTTCTATGTGACAGAACATTTCTCACTAAGAATGGTTACTCCCCCCCCCCCACTCCAAAATAACACTGCTATGCAGTGCGGGAGAGTCATCAGCCTCTGAAGAAAAGTGAGAATTTAATGTATTTCTAAATTTATTTTAATAAGATTGCCCAGATGTAGCAGGAAAAGTTGCCACCCATGACATCAGTAGATACCAAGAGACCTGCAGAAACACGTTCCATACAATATTAAAAAAAAAGTAGATGACCAAATGTGGAGAAGAAATTGCTTTTTTCCTAGTGATAAATCAACATGTCATGATGGTTTACAAAGTACAAAAGACATATCCCTGCCCTATGAAGTTTATATTCTAAAATTCAACTCAGAAGAGACAACAGAGGAAGGATAAGAAACTAGACACAATGTAATCAAGAGGATGAATGTTTGTGTGTTGAATAAACACAATTCCTCTGCAACAGATGCAATAACTGGAGGAAAGATCTTGACGAAAGATGCTCCAAGTCTTCTCCTTCTCTCCATTATATAACTCATCCCTAACCAATATTTTTTTCCTCACAAGAATGAGGGAGTTTCCCATCCTAAACTAGAGAGTTCAAAGAGTTTGGAGGTAGCTTGAGGAGACTTGTTGCACTTATTGATTGTTAACTTACCAGCTAAATCATTTGCTGCAGGGCTCTAGTTAACTTATAATTACAAATCAATAGCTGAAGAGAAAGCAGTACATTTTAAATACTGAGTATCAACTTTAGTAAATTACTTTTGCTTCCTGCCATAAAAACATATATTTATATCCTAGTAAATTCATTTAGTTCCCAATTAATTTGTTCACATAACACTACTGAGTAAATATATGCATATAATTATACTATTTTGACAGTATTCCAGGGCCAAATGAGGAGCAATGACAGCAGACCTATTTGTTGAAACACAGGCCTTCCCTAGTTACACATGTTAGGGATTGCAACTTATTTGGGTCCACGGACATATTTGCAAACTAGATAAACTGCTGTGGGCACCACACATACGCTGAAATGAGCCCACACCACAAATGGCTACTATAGAATGAGTGAATGAATGAATCTTTATTTGCATCAGCCATCCACCATAGCAATAAAACAACAATACAATATACAAATAATAGAAATAAAAAGTCAATTATATAAAATACATTTTAGGGTTTTGAATCAATAGTCAAATAGTGGATCTTACTCTGATTGCCCTAGCTAAAAACCTTGCAACCTTTGCTGTCACCTGCTCACCTTGATCTGCCAAGAGAAAGAACACTGTGGCAGTGGTTGGGCGACCCGGAATGGACAATAAAAGAGGGGTGATAATCTTATTCCTCAAGTCTTTATAAAGAGTGCAAGCCAGAAGGGCATGCGCCACAGGGAAATAGGCGTTTTTTTGTGTGGAATCTGTTGGAATCGTCCCTCAGGTGCAGCCAAGGGCAATACATTCAATCTTGTGAGAGTAAAAGCACGTCTTTATTTTAGAATTGCTAGGTTATTCAGATAGGGTGCCAGAAAGTCGAAATGGGAAGGTGGAAAATAGTCATACCATGGGCAAAATTTACTTATTTTGGCCAAGTTGTTCTGACGCCGTTAGATGCTGACAAATTAGACTGTTTGCTTTACTAAAACCCAAACCCAAAGTGAGTAGCTGTAGTGGCGATAAGAAGTTTTTGAAGGTGACTTGGAAACTACAAATAATCCAGAATGCGGCAGCTATACTGGTGACTGGGAGCAGCCGCCGTGACCACATAACACCGGTCTTGAAAGATCTACATTGGCTCCCAGTACATTTCCGAGCACAATTCAAAGTGTGGTGCTGACCTTTAAAGCCCTAAATGGCTTCGGTCCAGTATACCTGAAGGAGCGTCTCCACCTCCATCATTCTGCCCGGACACTGAGGTCCAGCACCGAGGGCCTTCTGGCGGTTCCCTTGTTGCGAGAAGCCAAGTTGCAGGGAACTAGGCAGAGGGCCTTCTCGGTGGTGGCGCCTGCCCTGTGGAACGCCCTCCCAACTGATGTCAAAAAGGAAAACAACTACCAGACTTTTAGAAGACATCTGAAGGCAGCCCTGATCAGGGAGGCTTTTAATGTTTAATAGATTACTGTGTTTTATTTTCCTGTTGGAAGCCGCCCAGAGTGGCTGGAGAAACCCAGTCAGATGGGCGGGGTATAAATAATAAATTATTATTATTATTAATTATTATAGACTATTTTAGTCCAGGCACTCTTGTGACAGTCTTGCAGCACTGGGGATATGAGACCGTGGGGATTTGAGTTTAGGCGAAGCCAGTAGTTAAGTGTCCTATGACAGATCCATAACCGAGGGAAGATTAGGCTCTAGGCGCAATGATGTGTTTGGGGCACATGGTGGTAGAGAAAAAAAATTGCCTTAAGAACCTTGATTGGACAGCTTCCGTAGATGTTCTTTGTCTAGCTGCTTGAGAATATAATATTCAAATTCAAAATGTTACTGTGGCGGAATAGTGCCTGATGATGATTCCGGTTCATCATGGGTTAACCCAGGGGTCCCCAGACTTACCGAGCGGCGGGCCGGTGCCCGCCGCGCCGACCGCGCGGTGGGCCGGACGGCAGGGGAGTGCGCGCGCAGCGGGCCGGAGGGCGGGGGAGTGCGCGCCCGTGCGCATGCGCACACGCACACGGGCGGGAAAAAAAACGCCGAAAATCGCTTGTGCGCATGCGTATGGGCCTCCCCCGACCCGGAAGTGCACCAGAAATGACCTCTTCCGGGTCGGGAGAGGCCCGTACGCATGCGCACAAAGGATTTTCGGCGATTTTTTGCCGATTTTTTAGATCGCCGCTGCGCCGCGCGCCGCGAGAGCGGGCAGCGGGCGGCGGGGGTCGTCGCGGGCCGGATTGGAAGGCCGATTGGGCCGCATCCGGCCCGGGGGCCGTAGTTTGGGGACCCCTGGGTTAACCTATCACTCCCATGATAGGCAGGTGTTCCCTGGGAGGCGGAGCTAGACGGCATTCTATGTGGAGGGGGAACAACCGTTGGAAGGCAGTTGGGGGTTGGCAGTTGGGAGTGGAGTGTTAGAGAGGGAGCAGGAGGTTAGGTTTGGGTGGATGGGAAGAAAGGTTATAATCAAGATGCAGGAGATGTATTAACAAGTCTGTATTATATGAAAAGAAGAGATGCACTTTTAAGAACCAGAGAAATCCATGTTTTCAAGTTAAATAATAAAGTTAAATGTGCCTGAACGTTCACTGACTCGGCAGTGTCTCAGTACCTTCAGAGGTGTGACTAAGAGGCGAGAACAAAGCTTTCCTGTGGAAGAGGAAACTGTTTGCTTTTTCTCCTGTCATACAAAGGGCTGGTTAGTGAAGCCAAAGGACCCACATAGTTGCCTAAGGGAGAGGCAAATTGTAGCAGTAGGGATCCATGGGAGGGAGACCCCACTGGTGGCAATAGGTTTCGAACGCAGAGCCCTGAGGTACCCTGGAGACAAGTCCAATTTGGGCACTGGAGGTTTACTCCCGTTTGTATAGAAGCACAGGGAGAACCTCTGTTGTTAAAGCAGTGAGGGGTGGGAAACTGGGAATCCCTCACAGTTACTATCTGCATTGTTGCCTTGTTTTGACCATCATGTCTGATTCTGATGTGTTCCCAGCATAAAAATTGGGTTTTGCATTACAGTTGAATAATTGCTCATAATTGCTGTTGTTTCAGAAATTCCATGTCAATTGTAGGAGACTTATCTGACACTAACCTTCACTATCATTTCTGATAACTGAAAGACGTTTGAAATTGAATAGGTTAAATGAATGTTGCTTGTCTATTAATATTACAGCTGGAAACAAAATGGCTTCATTTCTGGTTCCTTTTTAATCCGCTCTCTACACACATACTTACTTTACACCTTTGAAAACTCTTCAAGAATTAAAATGTAGTCTATTAACAAATTTGCTACATCTGGCAAGTTTCCATCTCCCTCCCTTTCTTCCCCCAGAGACAAAGTATGTCAGGTTTGTCGAGAGAACCAACTGCCACTGGCTGAAAGCCTGGGGACACGAATTCATTTAAACTTGTTATATTTGATTACCTTGCTGATCAGGTAATTACTCTTCCTAATAAATTGCAGAACTAAAAAGGCAAGGTTAAAAGTTACAGACACACATTAATGGCCACTAAAATCCCCATTCGAAAATAACTATTGATGTGTTTCTTAGAGCTGAGAGAATCCTAGAAAAAGAGTTCTGTTCTTTTCTTTCAAAGCAAGAGGGAACATTTTGTTTTTTGTTCTGGGCAAGTTCCTTATTTAGGTAGCATACTCTATTTACCTTGTCCTTGTATCTTGGAGTACAGTGGAACCTCGGTTTATGAACACCTCGGTTTATGAATTTTCAGTTTATGAACGCCGCGGACCCATCTGGAACGGATTAATTCACTTTCCATTACTTTTAATGGGAAAGTTCGCTTCAGTTTATGAACGCTTCAGTTTATGAACAGACTTCCGGAACCAATTACACCCATGTTTCAGTTTATGAACACTTCAGTTTAAGTATTCCGCGGACCCGTCTGGAACGGATTAATCCACTTTCCATTACTTTCAATGGGAAAGTTCGCTTCAGTTTATGAACGCTTCAATTTATGAACAGACTTCCGGAACCAATTGTGTTCATAAACTGTATATGAATCCACTGTATATGAATCCAAGAGGCATTCTCTAGCAGAGGCAATGGATTTAGTTTCAATCAAGGTCTAGGAAATATAAGCTGGCTCACCTCCCCCATAAGAAGTATAGTAGTTAAAAAGTGCCATCACCCAAGATCTGAGAGAGCATAATATCTGGGGCCTTATGGAAGAAATTCTTAATAATAGAAACTGACTTCTCAAGATGAATGCTAATTACTCCTTATTATGTAGTTCTTTAGAAACAATGATTGTGGCACCAAACCTAAGGGCCAAATTACACATTTTGGAAGGACTTAGGATTTAACAAATGCTGAACGTGTGAGGTCAGATGTCAAGGAGTGGTAGGGCTCTGACTAGTGTGTGATGAAAGCAGAGGGGCTAGAGGAGAGGGGGCCAGCAATTTATGGAATTTGGTGCTACCCATGAGGCAGGGAAGGTAAGGGATGGTAAGGGTGCAAGCTGTCAGAAACGGAGGTGGGGCCAGAGGATGTGTTAGAAGCAAAGGGCTCAAACATGCTCAAGCAAGGGGCAGGCTAGTCAAATGCCCCCTGGCCCCTGCCCCACTGTTTTCTAGAACCAGGAGGGGCTTGAAGAGGGAAGCACAGCGATGACTTCTGTGCAGAAGTCTCAGGTTGCGTGGATGCACTCCATCAGGTGAGTGTACATAAGCCCAGGGGCAGGGTGTGTGGTCCCACTGATGCTTCCAGCACGAACCTAGAAAAGTTAATGCCAGCTATGTAGACACTAGAAGATAGAGAGAGAGAGAGAGAGAGAGAGAGAGAGAGAGAGAGAGAGAGAGATGAGAGAGAGAGAGACAGAGAGAATATCTAGTGCACCTTAGGAGCTTCTGTAAGTGTGTGCTTTTGCCAATAAAGAATTAATAGCTTGCTGTTTGCCTTCGTTCTCTGGGTGTGTGCAGGACAGCCTAGTAGCCTTGCGCCCAATTTCCACATAGTTGCTGGCCATGTTCTCTGGCAAACCACATCAATTGCTATTTCTTGAGATTAGGAACTCTGTGTAGCCCTATATGTGTACAGGCCTAGGTTATTTGTCCTTAATGTTGAATGCTTGGTTGCAGGGGGATGGCCTGTGCTCTTGTTGGGAAGGGAGGGACATTGTCAGGGGCTGCACTTCCAACAATGCCTGATGCATTTATTTGAATGCTTAGGAGAAACAGAGAGCAGATCAACCAAAAGGGCCTGAGGTCAGCAATCTGTTGTTGCACTTGAAGGTGGCCATAAGTTTCCAGGAAAAGAATAAGAGCAATAGTTGTAACTTTAATACATGCAATCAGCAGGGAGTAATCCTGCTGCTTCTCCTTGACCTCTCAGTGGGTTTCTATGAAATGTTCTCCCCTCTAGAGTGCAGTTGGATGCTGTCTTACTTTCTTTTCAGAACCAACTTGAAAAAAACTATTTATTTGCCCAGGCATTTATGGGATGTTGATTAAGTTGATTGGTGCCCAGGATGGAACTGCCTATAGCATAGAATGGTGTTTCGATATGTGATTTATCAATAACATTTTAACTATTTTTATGTGCTTTTATTTAGAAGTATTTGTATGTTTGGTTTTATATTGGAGCCCAGCCTGGGGCAGGTAACAATGAAAGGTGTCTTAAAATATTTCTAATAAAATAATAACATAATTGTGATACATGTTGTTAAAACTGGCTAATGGTTTTTGTAGAAATATAATGGTCAGGAGTGGGTTTGATACCTTCCAACTGCAATATGTTTTTTGTGTGTTTGTGTATACATTTGACTGTATAGCACAGAAGCATAATCTTTTCTTCTTCTTTTTTTTGCATTTACTTCTAAAGTTATATGTGAATTCCTTGCTGTGCTCACTGTTATTCCACTTACTGAAAATTTATTAGGAGTATTTGTAATGCAAGCAGCCACTCATCCAATATTTCAAACAGAAGCCACAGCTTGTTCTTGGGCAAATGTATTGAAATGACTCTTGAAATAAAATATCTAGCACTTAATTGCAGATGGAGAGTTTTAAATGCACCATTTATTACTGTTACTACCACATGTTGGAATAAATCCTAGCAAATCATTAAACCTGTAGGTAAACAAAGATATAGCACTTGAGATCTTGAATGCTTGAGTAAAACATTTTTAAACATTGCTGTCAAGATGATAACCTTAGAAGCACAACATTGCTTTAATGCTTTAAAGTATTCCACTACTTTGTAATAATATTTTTCTTCTAGAAATGGGTACTTTGCACCTAACATGTGATTAATGTCCCCTTAATTCTGTGGCATGCCACTTCTAAATATTTGCTGCAGCTTATCTCAGTGTGATTTACTGTGTGCATAGTAAAGCTGTCTTTTCCTATAAAACTTAAGAAGAGCCCTGCTGGATCTGGCCAGTGGCCCCTCTAGCCCAGCATGCTGTTCTCATAGTGGCCAACCAGATGCCTATGAAAGCTGTGCAAGCAGAACCTGAGAACAAATGTATTTTCCCCACTTGGGATTCCTAGCAACTGATATACAGAAGTGTGCTGTCTCTGACAGTGGAAACAGAACATAGCCATCGTGGTTTTACAGCCATTGTTAGCTTTATCCTCCATGAATTTGTCTAACCCTCTTTTAAAGCCACCCAAGTTGACATCCATCACTGCCCTCCTGCAGCAGTGAATTCCATAGTTTAACTTCATACTGTGTGAAGAAGCACTTCATTTTGTTTGTCTTGAATCTTCCAACATTCAGTTCTAGTGTTATGAGAGATGGAGAAGCACTTTTCTTGATCCACTTTATCCACTCCATTCATAGTCACACCTCAACACAGTTCCCTCTTACCTAGCTTGCCTCTTTTTCTAAATGGAAATGACCCAAATGTAAACTTTCCCCATACAGTTGTTCAACCCCTTGATTATTTTAGTGCTAGAATCAGAATTATACTATCAATACTTGTTCTTGTTTTTTAGTATTCAACGTGGTTCATATACAATAGTTACCAGGTGTGCAGGTAGGAGCTCATCTTAGAGCCTATTTGTATGGCAGTGATGGTCAGGAAGGAACAATATACATCATCACCATTGTGTCATCTCAGTGCTGTTCAAAAGAGCTTCAGGGCTAGTGTAATCTCCCTCTACCCCACACATTCTTGGGGTACGTTGGGTGAACTGCAGGGCTTTGGATCCTGCAAATCCACAACTTCTCCTGGCATACACTTCCTTTTTTGTCTTTTCCAGCACTGGAGTATTTAAAAAAAAGGAGAAGCACCAACTTTATACCTTTCTGCAGTTGCAGATAGGAGTTTGGCTCTCCATCTCTGAAAACAGATTTCACTCTCCATCCTCAGAGAAGGGATCTGAAAAACCACACAGCACCTGGAACACCCTCCAGAGACCGCAGGATTGTGCCCTAAATAGATGATAAGCTATTGGTATTTAATAGATCTATGCAAAATGTATGCATCTATTTCTCCTTTTAACTGCAGTTCTCATCATGAAATTCTCAGTGTTTCTCTGGTTTAAAAATGGTGATGCTGGTCTAGAAGTTTTTAAATTTAGACATGTTTATGTAAAATAAAAATACTAATAGGTATAGTTTTAACAGCAGAATTAGCTTGACAAAGAAATCAATACAAGCTCTCAAATCAATGACGTGAATTCTTCAAAGTGTTGCCAATTACCAATAAACTTTAACATCTTTCAGGTACAAGTTCAGGAGTGACAGTTTTGAGCGCTATGAACCAATTGCTGATTTATTTATTTATTATAAAAAAATGAAACTCCACCTAGATTTTGAACTGATCAAAACTAGGGCTTCAGTTAATGTATGTTTCAGTGAACAATGTTTTCATGTGTCTTTAATGAAGTAATTTATAAATTTATCTGTTACATTTCCATTTAGTGCTACTACTGTATGCTGGGTAGGGTTAATAATCAATATATTTGGAACCACCTTGTTAATGTTGTTATTTTTTTCTCTTATTACCACAGGCTAGAAGAAGAACAGAATCTTCTGACAGAATTGCAATATAATTTAAATAAGTTTTATTTATGGTTAGACGAAGCAAGTAGTGTTGCTGGCATTCCTGTTGAACCAGGAAATGAATACCAGTTAAAGGACACTCTTCAGAAAGTAAAGGTATGAAAAAAGCCTGTCCATTTTTATATCATTTACTGCCTTTGTCTCCTTCCACTCTCCCCACACCCCAAATTAAAAAGGAGTAAACATCAGTACACCATTCAATATTGTACAAAGTCTAATGTCTCAGCTCTGATTTAGACATAACACAAAACACAAATAAAATGCTTTCCCCTCTAAATATCCAATGCAATCTGATCTAATTTCAATATGCTTGCCCAAGTGTGTCAGACCATAGGCATACAATTTTAGTGTATTTGTATTGCCTGCTGCACTGTCAACATTGTACTTTTTTTTTCTTTTTGCTGTGTTGGTATATTTAGTTTTTTAAAGGGTAAGGTACAAATATATAAAACAACCCTGCCTTCTTGTTAGGATCTTAGTCAGAAGTGTTGCCGCCTCACATCGCATCACCATCAGAGTCATCATTGGCAAGATAGATGGTCCATTGAGACCGAGCTCTTTTGGTAGGAGCGCCAAGGTTCTTAAACTCACTCTCACTGAAGGTTTATATGCATACATACATACTTTTATTTGTATGCCGCCTTTCCACCGTTCAAACCATACTCACATCAGCTTACAACATGAAAAAATACACAATTGCAACATTATAAAAATAATCATAAACAATAAATAAAACATCAAAAAACCATAACCAAACTGTACAATTTCCACATAAATCACAAATCTAAAATAAAGATATAGAAAACCAACAGCAACAACCCCCCCCCCCAACACCCCAGCCCAAGGGTAACCTCAGCTTTTGTAGCTGGAGTCAGTCAGGGCCCCACCTTCTTAGGCCACATGGGAAAAGGTCTGCAAGGCAGGGGACAGGTCTTCCAAGACTCACAGCCAAAATAGTTAGTCCCTGTGCTACAGAACCTTTATTGAAACATTAAGGTAGTTGTATTTCATTGGGCCCTAGTGAGACCTGTGATTGGCCTCTCTAGTATTTTTAACATACATGGTGGAGTGGTTCGGCTGCTATGTATGTTCTCAGCAGAAAAAGTGGCCTATAAAAACTGACATAAATACAACTTTTGGCACTGCACTCCTTTTGCACTTCTAGGAAACACATAACAACAACAACAACAACAACAACAACACTTTTATTTCTACCACTCTCATCTGGCTGGGTTTCCCCAGCCACTCTGGGTGGCTTCCAGCACATACAAAAACATGCTAAAATGTCAAACATTGATGATAATGATCTACAAAAAGGTCAAAATAACTTTAAAATAAACAACTTACATCAAATAAAGCAATATTCAATAATCCATTAGAATATAATAGTAAAACAATTATTTCTCAATTAGCTGCATGAGTGCCTCCATTTCCAGCCAAAAAAATCACATGGACAGTATCAAATAAAATAGCTCCATAGTTGTAAGGAATATACAAAGATGAAGGGGCTTGGGGGGGGGACCAGTTTAGTGTTATTGTTTAATGTTTTTAATTCTAGTTTTGTATTTTATAATCTTTATAACTTCAGAATTCATATCCAAGTGCAAGAATTAACTTCCAGAAACACTGATGCTTTAGAATTCAATCTTCTACTTTAATTATTTGTTAAAGCACAATCTTACAATATCTACTCAGAAGTTAGTGGTTATAGTATTGCAACTTCAGTGCATAGCTGCCAAGTTATCCCTTTTTTAAGGGATTTTCCCTTATGCTGAATAGGCTTCCTCGCGAGAAAAGGGAAAACTTGGCAGCTATGCTTCAGTGTATAATCCTATGCCCACTTATCTGGGAGTAACCATCATTACACAGAGTTGGCATTACCTCTGATTTAGCATGTATAAAAGTGTGCTGTTAGTTATCCTAGGAAAAGTTTTTCATTGGGGAACAAAATCATTAGCTTGATCATAACTTTAAAACATCTGATTCTTGCCAATCCTTAATGCTGCAAAACACTCTAGAAATTATTGAGCTCTGATTAAAGTGGTTTGAAAAAGGGCAGAAACACTTGTCTATATGGGGGAACTTAAGAAAAAAAAGGAAGTATTTCTCTGTCATGTGTAGGACCTGTCAAACTATAACCAAGGAAGCGGGTTATATCTGTGAAATGTTCTTGTTCTGACTCCTTCTTAAACTGAGGATTCTCAAGATGTGCTGAGATGAGGCAGCAAAGAGGAAATGATCATGGCAGAACTGTGCTATGCTTATTGCCCTCTGTCTCATCTTAGGGAAATTTGATAAAGTACTATGAGCATTGAAATTGTCAATCTAAATATGTCACTGCCAGTGCCAGTGTCCACAAAACTGCAATGCTCTTGCTGAAACCTGAAACCTGTACATTTGAGTATGGATGGTTTCTCTCCCTCCCCGCCCCCATTCTTAAAGTGTAACAGCCCAATATAGTTAGGTCACATCTGATTGCACATCCCACTGAAAATAATACAGCGTGGTTGGACAACATGCACATACATGCACATGAAAGTTATGCCCACTGTTTCTGATTGAGCAAGTGATGTGTGTACAGAAGCCTTCTTCTTCGCATGAATCTCTTGCTCTCGATTGGATTTTCTGTGATTAGGATAGAACAAGAGATATGTGTATACATTCCATGCCTTCAAAATAAAATATTTCCACTGCATGTTTATATGAAGGGTGTATGTGAAGGATGATGATTTGTGAAACTTTGTGTAAAATTAGCCTATATACCAATCTTGACACAAGTCCCATGTTTGCCCTTATATATGGTAGCTAAAACTACAGCACCTACACACAACAGAGAAGTAATAGTAGACTAGGAATAACCCTGCAGAAGGCAGAAGTACAATAAATCTGCATGGAGAAAAATCTAATAATTGGAGGAAGGAATCCCCAAACAGATCCATAATAAATTAATGTCACAGAATGTTTAAAGAAAATAAGTGTACAGTCATACCTCGACAACTGAACGCTTCGACTTCTGAAGTCGACAACCCCCGGAAGTCTTTTCTCCGCGCGCAACCGGCGTGCGCGTTCTGCGCCTGCACAGAAGTGCGAAATCGCGCTTCGCGGATGCACCAAAGTAGCACTTCGAGAACCGAAAACCTTGACTTACGAAGAAGGCCGCGGAACGGATCGTCTTCGTAAGTCGAGGTACCATTCTATACAGGTATTCAGGTACAGATGAAAGAGTTACACATATCACTGGGAGGTTACAGATTTCTATGAGGTTTCTATTGAATCTCATCACAGCTATGGTGAAGCTGTATAACAAAGTGCAATGCTAATTTTTGATGTTTAGCTTTATATGCACAAGCTAGCATATGACTTCCAGTATGACTGTCAGTTAAGAGATAAGAAGCTTTTGCTTCTGCTTTTAAGCAATCCAGTGTTCCTTCTGATGTCTAGAATTGGGTAAACTCTGGTTAGCATAAATTATGGTGGTTCAAACAAGTCAGAATCAAACCAGAATTTATCATCTTGGTTTATTTTCAAACCACAGTTTAAACAGAGTTTCCTGAGTTTGGCAGTAACAGGAAACTGGTTGGTTTAAAAGTGGAAACTTAGGATATGTTCCTCACAGTCACACTAGAGAAGAGAGTGCAGGGGAAGCATGTGAGCCTCGGGTTTGTGTGCATATCACTAAGCCATAGTTTATGGTTATATATATAGACTGGGCCAATATATATACCTACATGAAAGGAAATCATTACAGTTAACCCTATTTTTTTATTATTATTTTGGGCCTGTGAAACACCAAGTGACTAAATTCTGAGCAATATTATGAATTAGTACTTGACCTTTTTATTCTCCTGAGCTTTTAATATTTTATTTTGTTCCTCTATGGCTTTGCCATTTTGGTGAGCAGCTGTGTTGCGGGGGTGGGAATCATTCTAATGCAAAAGAAGGACTGCTATCCATCGCCTTTTCCTGAGGCACATGAACCTAGAACAAAAGCTGTGGTTACATTGTGCTGAATTGAGCTCTTGAGTCTACTTACTTCAGCTGATAAACTAATCAATAGAGGTGAAGATAAGGGAGTTGAAAATTCTACTACAGTTCATTTTAAATGTTGCATTTGTCTGTTCCAGTTAAGAGTGGAAGAACTGCCTCCACACAAGGGAATACTGAAACGATTAACTGAAGCTGGAGGAAAAGCACTTGGTAGTGCATCGCTGAGCCCTGAAGTAAAACATAAGCTTGACACTAGACTCAAGGAGGCTAACCATCGCTGGATAAAGGTTAGGCATATTAACAGTTGTGTTGCAGGATGTATCTGTAATCTGTTGCAGGTGTTTCCAGTGTTTTTCAGCAGTCCCGTCCCCCCTTCTCTCAGCATGCAACTCAGATTTATCTGTACTGTTTCATTTACTAAAGAAATAAGCATCATAGCTGTCAAGTTCTCCCTTTTTTAAGGGAAATTCCCTTATGCTGAATAGGCTTCCTCGAGAGAAAAGGGAAAACTTGACAGCTATGATAAGCATGCCTGTAATGACAACTTGAGGAGAGTCAAACTTTCCTACTCCTTCACTGGGGAGTCATGCCACTACCGTATGTGGACTGTAGTGTAGACTTATTTCTTCAAGTTGTCTTTCTGCAGCACCTGTTATTTGCTTCACACTTTAGGTTCAATTCATACCATGGTGCAGGGGTGGGACAGAATCCTGCTAAGGAACAGATGATTGCTATTATGTCTTCATATGTAAAACTACAGAATTCAAAGAGAGTGCACTTTCTCCCCCCCCCCCAATATCTGTACATGAAATAGTTTTCTTGATACCTTTTCTAATATTTCTATATTGACATGATGGCACCTATAGTTTTAGCAGTGAAGTACAGTGGTACCTCAGGTTACAGACGTTTCAGGTTACAGACTCCACTAATCCAGAAATAGTACCTCGGGTTAAGAAGTTTGCTTCAGGATGAGAACAGAAATCGCACGGCGGCAGCGGGAAGCTAAAGTGGTACCTCAGGTTAAGAACAGTTTCAGGTTAAGAACAGACCTCCAGAACGAATTACGTTCTTAACCCGAGGTACCACTGTAATGTGCCTGAGTTTAGTGGCTCTGTACTTCCTTAGACACCACCACCTGTGGGCCAACAATTATTTTGAAATAATGATTGTCCTTTAGTAACACTTAAGCAGAAACCCTAATGTCCTACTATCACAGATTGCTGATTAAAAATAATAGTTTACAGTATTAACCTAAAAGATAATTGATAAGAAGCAACTGAGACAGCTTTGTTCTCTTTGCCGGATTGTATTAAAAATTCTTATACTAAATGGGTTAGGCAAAATAGCATATAATTGCATTTCTCAGGGATTAAAATATAAGCAATGCAAACCAATAAAATGAGAGTTAGAACTCCTCATATTTTTCTATTTCAAAAATCACAGGCTTAGGACACAGTTTTATTTATTAAATATTGTACTGTACAATCAGATGGGAGGCTCTTACATGGTTAAGATTCTCTCAGATGAAATCAGTAATTCTGAGAGGAAAATGTTCATGATGGATGAACACTATAGAAGAACTCGACTTTATGGAGATACCCTTTTTCTGTCAACCTATAAATAAAGAAATATGGCTGGACATTTTGATAACAACCATGAAGTTCTGGATGATCAAAGAGAAACTAATATGGATATTGAAGAATCATCCTGTGGTCCAGGAACCAAGGGACTGTTGTTTGTGGCAAGGAGGTGAACAGGAGAGTGAAATTAAGAAGAAAGACTTCAATCTTCTCACCATGTACAGCTACACTCCACCCTGCTAGCCTTGCACCTGCTAAGTCTCTCACCATCAGGCAAATCAGCCCTGGCAGCTAAGAGGAGCAGTAGTCTTGTCACCTCTGCACCTGCAGCCAATCTACATCTACAATCTACATCTTCTGGCTGCATCACAAAGCAGAAACAGAGCTTTTCTGGATAGTTTGTGGCCTTTTACACTCTGGCCGGAAAGAGGTGACAGAACTGGAAGTAGCTCGCTGTGACTTGTTTGCAAAGCATTATGAAGATAAAATTGTTTGCATCTGCCAGGACCTTGACTCCCCTGTTGCAACTACGAAATGTTTGAAGGGTATGTACTTGGATTTTGACAAAATCCATAAAATTGTGAAGTGGAATAGAGGTGAAGGGTCACATTCAAAGGTATGACGTTAAATCCTAGGTGTTGTCATTTATTGTATATTGCCCTGATACAAAAGTGTTGCCTGAAAACAATGCTGTCTTTATGAATAGTTTTAATTATAGAGGTGTTGTTATGCTGTATTGCAGACTATTTTTTTTAGGTTAAGTATCTTTAGTTGATTTTTTCCATCACTTAGACAACCAAATCGCTTGCTATAGCAGGGTAAACCTGGTGCTTCAAAACACAGGGAAAAGACTGGCTTTTGTGATGCATGCAGTTCTTGTCATATACCACCTGCCAGGACACGAAACAGTTCTATAATGTGTTTCTTGCTTTTTATTGTGCAGTAAATGCATGGGTAGATTGGGCCTGGAGCTAGCGAACCGTATATTTGCCGGAAGAAGTTTATTACTCTTTAAACTTATGTTTGATCCAATGTCAGGCAGGAGGGATGAGGCAGATGAGGTGAATGAAAGTAAGCTGGGTGCCACTAGCTATGTTTTCCTTATTTATCCACCTTAGTTCTAGAGAAGTGGGTTGTCAAGATTATTCTTGTTTTGCTCTTTTTTCCATCTGCTTCCTTTTATTTCCGAATAATTACTAGGCATTGAAGAGACCATTTTGCTATTTACTGCGAGAGCAAATCAATTTGTTGTACCTACATTTCTCAGCAAGAGCATTGTAGCGAAGTAGCATGACTATAATGCATGAACCTTTCCCATCGCTCTGGGGAAAGCATTGGACATTTCTTTTAGCCAGCCACAAGGAAATAAACAAAATATGTTAGTGCACATGCCTATGGTTTGTATAATTTGCACAGCCTGTAATTTAACTGATCATTCACATTGAATCTTGGCAAGATATGTGACTATTTCTATGTAACGTTTGCCAGATGTCTAAAGCAGTATTTACCTACCTGAAGGTTCAACTAGGTGTGATGGGAGAGATCTGTGCTTATGGCTGGTTCTGTTGCTTGTTTTTACTTTGAAACAGCCATGCTTAATTTGTCTGGGGAATGGGTGCATAATACTCTACTCCTGTACTGTTTCCTCAATCAAAATCCCCACTGAAGTTATCAGGTTATAACATACACAAACACTTTTTTTGTTGTTACAAATAACTATGCTTAGTATTTTTGACCTAATTTAATTTGATTGATTGAATTTGTATACCACCCTTCATTTGAAGCTCACAGGGGGGTTCACAACATAAAAATACACAATGAGAACACAAATACATAATAAAAACAAGAACAAAAACAAATCTCTTTAAGTCATGCTGTTTAACCTAAACAGTATATATTTTGAAGGTGAAATAGAAGTTTGCAATATCATGTACACACTGAGGACCTAGAAACAAATAAAATAATTGAGATGTACCTGCTTTTCCTGACATGAGTACTCGTTTGAAAAACAATATTATCTTTAAAAAATTACATCCACCCAATGAACTTTTCAACATAAACCCTTTCCTTTCATGTGTGTGTATGTATGTGTATGAACACATTTGTAGCAAAATCTCTATTTCTTAAGTAGCCTTTAGGCTGAATATGTCTTTAATAGGATTTGACTGTGTTCTTCAGCCTGCTATTAACTATTTTACTCACAATTATATAATCTGCCTATTTACATTCATTCAGTGCCATTGCCTGAAAGGGATCTCCTTTCTTTTATAGTTTCAACTTTTGCACTTAGTCCTATCAGATGGAATGCATGCAGTCAGGCAATTTTAATAATCGCCCATGATTTAATTATTGAAATATTATGCTTTCTAAAATTTGCAGCTAAATTATATTTAAAATACCTCCCAAGAGACAGGTGGCTGGGGCAGCTGGTTAGGGCTTTGAGGTCTGAATCTACTGTGCCTCGATTGCCTTAGTTTGTCTAATGAAAGCTCTGGCGCTGCCTGGCATTGCATTCTATAAGAGGATAAAGAGGTGGCTCCCACTATAGTTTTCTAGGTTTTGTTTTGCACTCTTAAAATTTTGATGCTTTTGTGTTTATCTTGATGTTTTCATTATTACCTATTGAAACAAGACTTCAATTCATAGCTTCATTCAGTTCACATATTGTGAATTGCAAGTGTGTATTTTATTTACAGGTAGGTAGCCATGTTGGTCTGACGTAGTCTAAACAAAATAAAAAAATTCCTTCCAGTGGCACGTTAGAGACCAACTAAGTCATTGGTATGAGCTTTTGTGTGCTGGTATGAGCTTGTGTGTGTGTATCTGAGGAAGTGTGCATGCACACGAAAGCTCATACCAATGACAAACTTAGTTGGTCTATAAGGTGCCACTGGAATGAATTCTTTTATTGTGTATTTTATTGATCATGGAAACTGTCCAGAGAACATGGTTGGATGGTGGTATACAAGTGTAATACATAATAATAAAAGTTCCAGAAGATTACCAATGATTATAGCAGCAAAATGACACACTAATGCTCCCCCCCAAATAATTTTTATTGGTCTATGGACATACTTCAGAAGGAGGGGAAGAAGCGCTGTTTACTGCTGAGAAATTTATGCTGCTGAGGGAGAGGAGTCAAAGGCTGTATATCATCTGGAAGAAGGATTGATGGGGACGGAGTGATAAGGGAATTGAGTTTTTTTTCTTTCTTCATATGAGTTACTTCGTACCTTCCCAGACGCGATGTCCTGGCTTGTTTGGAGTGAAAGAGAAGCAAAAGACTGTGTGAGTTGAACTTTATAAACTGTTGTTACTGAGCATATTTTTTAAAGATGTGGAGTTGCCGATGAGAAAAGCCCCCCCCCCTAGTCGGACGGAAGGAGTCCTGGACGCGTTCGGAGGATTTATGAGCTGTGACGCACTTTGAATTGGAGCAGCGACCTGAAGCTAAGTTCAGCTATAGGGCAAGGAGATCCATTAATTTACCAAGAGTTTATGGTTTGATGTTTGGGTCTTCTGCCTGGAAAAGCTGTAAATTTTATAAAGATCGTTAATCTTCATGGCTATGAGAGAAAACGAAAGTGATTTGAGCTTTTTAAGATGGCGCTGCTTCGACGCAACAGGGAGCTCCAGACTAAGAAGATTTATGGGGAGGCTGGACTGATTAACCCACACAGGAGAAAGAACATTTGTGAAACCTTGTTTGATATTTATCTCAGCAGCTGGGAAACAATTGGTTGAAAGTGGAAAACATCTATGTGACTGTAAGGGGAAGATCTGGATTATTATGAACTTGGAGGACGATTTGAACTTTAGAAAAAAGACGGCAGTCTTTTGAAGCATGGGAACCCAAATAAAAAATTCTCTAGACGATTTGGCATAACATTCGGTTTGATTGATATATATATGTGTATAATTTGAAATAATGAATGTGATATAATTGGTTTTAATTGGAAAATTAATAAAAATATATATTTTTTAAAAAAAAATAATTTTTATTGGTTTTTGTGTAAATACAAGAGCAACACATAACTACAGTAACTTGTCCAGTAATACATTCTTATTAAGTTTCATATGCAGAACACAGTAACACTTATGCTTTAACAGCTTGGAGACTAATTGAGTTATTGCGGCATAAACTTTCACATGCAAAGGTCTTCTTCAGCAGATTAACACTGTGCCAGCCTTTCACACTGCTGCATCTGTGGGCCCAAAACTTTTTCAAATATTATAGAACTGGGTAGCCTTCTCCCAGTATAAGCAGCAGTAAAAGCAGACCTCAGCCTGATGACGTGTGTGGAGGGAAAAGCCAAAATGGATGGATGGAATGAGTGGGTGGGATGTATGTGTGAGACTGGATTAATAGATGGGAAAGAATGTAGGGCTATGCTTGTTCAGTTGTGGGGGGAGAGAAAAGAGTGACACTTTCAAAACTAATCCATGATTCATTCAGAGCTGGGGTAAGGGGAAGTAGTCCTGCTGCCTACCTTTGGCTTCAAACAACCCACGATTGGTTTTGGGTGCCCCCACTGCTAGTTCTGCAAGCGACTAACCCCTGAGGAAATGCAGCCCTCAATGTATGGAGTACTGATGTCAAGTTCACCTAGTGACTCCTAACCCTATTTAGTGGGGTTGCAGTAGTAGTTAATCTGGAGGTTTTAAAGGGATTAATGTCATTTGCCAAATCCAGGTCTGAAAGAAAGCCTTGCAGCTTTCTCATCTGATGAAATTAGATTTATCTGTGGGCAAAAAGGCATTTAATGGCTTTTGGCTCTATGAAAGTGGGAATGGATGATAGAGAATAATACTTGTAGCTGTAAAAGGAAACCAAAATCTCATGTCATAACCCATTATTCATATTTAATTCCCTGTTCGGTTATATAATTTTGGGTGACATTTTGTTAAGTAAAGATGAAATATTAGTACCCACAATAAAATTATGACTATTTAGCTGTGCAGGATTAAGGGAATGAAGATTGCTGTAGCATAATTGTAAGGCTGCAGTAATAATGAAAATTCTTGTGAAGAACTGGGAGAATTTATATAAAGTTAAGACCTTTAGCTACTACCAAATACGAAGTTTAAATCTTTTGAATTATTCATTTCCTAAGATTTCAATTAACTCACCTTAATTAATTCCTAAACTAACATGCTTTAAGTTCAGATTTTTCAAATGTTTTAGTTTAATTAATTAATCTTACCTAATGTAGTACTTTGATGTTAAGATTGATATCAATTATTTTGTAAGAACAATATGGAGAAGACTGGTAAAACAGCATGTGTAGTAATGATCATTCTTAGGTTTCCCACCAGCTACAGTTCAAGTGTGTATTGCTAAATTTCTCAAAATTAAATAAACTTGCAGGATCTATAGCTGGTGGAAAACTTGAGAGGTTTAAAATTCTGAGCATTGATGTTAATGTTACTGTGTTTTTCAACTGGTGTCTGCTCCATAGTTTTCATTGCTACCTTATTAATGCAACTTACAGTTATGTCTAGTTCATCTTCAACCAAACCCGTTTTCCCTAAAAAAATTTAAAGTGGTTTTACTTCACTTCCAGAGGTGCACTCCACTGACTCTCAAGATAGACAGATGACAGATGCCAACAACAACTTTTCCCTTTTAGATACTAATGCAGTAGAAAATGAGCAGATAAAAGTATGATTTCAGAACAACCATTTATCAAAGGCTGACATTTGGAAACTGCTCGAACTTGAACTTGGCTCATATTTCCCCAAATTCGGGGGTGGGATGGTAAAAACAGTATGCACATAAAAATATAAAAATAAAACCTCTGATAGTGACTCTAACTTTGAAAGTGTGTTAATAATAATTCAGATTGGCTCTTTCTGTACCTGCCACAATATTCCCGAAGTTGTAACCATGTAATAGGTTCCACATGACTAATAAATTGTATTTAGGGATTTATTACGTGTACTTCAGAATACTCCCTGGTTGGCCACTGTGATGACAGGATGCTGGACTAAGTAGGCCATTGGCCTGATCCAAGAGGCTCTTCTTTATGTTCTTAGAAAGGAATCCTCAACAAAGCCTGAAGAACTGTTTTTGTTGCAATCAGATTTGTGCTTATGAACACAGATGCCAGTGGATGCATCAGAAGAAAGAACATAGGGGAGAGAATTTCTGCTAACTCCCACTTCCACCTGCAGCCCACCACCACCAAATCAGCTCCAGAAATTTAGAGGATTATTCAGAACAATGTAGAAAGTGACATGGCAGGAGGAGCATCCAATAGATCAAAAGTTCTTTCATGAGTGCAAGGTGACGCATTAGTTTACACCCCAAATCCCTAAATCTTTAATCAACTTCAGATGGATGTGTTCATATTCAAATTATCTGTTTAGTTCGCAACATTGTTAATATACAGCCCAGAGTGTTCAGCAATGTTGAATGCCAATGGAGTCATTCCTCACAATGCAAATAGCAGCTTGGGGGACGGGGTGAGTTTCAGCAGGACCACATTTGGAGGTGGGGGGAAATAAAATTTTCTCCCCCCAGCCACTGATGCTCCTGTGCTACTCTGGATCATCTGCAGCTGCTACTGACTGTCAATTTTATTTTATTTTAAATAATGCATGTCAGTTTCATTCACACAGTTATCATGTCCAGCTTGGCACTAATAGGAATAATTTTAATACAGAGAGTAAATAAACTTAACTACTACCTTCTTACCTTAATATGAGGTGTTGTAACTGAGATGTTCATCATTCCAGCTTCTGCATAAAGCTGACATGTAGAACACAGCTAATTGTTTTCTTAAAATCAAATTTTGAAGAATTTTAACTAATCAGTATGGTTAGATCTTCACCTGGTATACTTTGATTGCTGGGATTGATGTTGTTCTTTCTGAAATCTGAGAGTACAGACATGAATACTGCATGTGCATGAGATGGATAACTTATTATGGTGTACTTGTATTTTCATATTGTATGTATTGTATACAAATTTTCAAAATAAAGGTATTTTTAACTTAAAAAGTTGTTATTTTTTAATAGATACAAAAAAGTCCACTTCTCAGATACTTGTGGTGCCTTCAGAACTGTACAATGCCTTAAATGGATGTTGTAATATTTTTCTATTTTTTTAGGGTGATAAAATGTCTAAAGGCAGCTGTTGAGCTGCTGACGAGGGCCTGTTTGTGTGCTGTTCTAGAAGCCTGTTCTACAGCAATTGGTGCTATTCAGCTAAGTTTTACTCAGAGTAATTCCACTGAAAAAATGGACCTAATTTAGTCATGTTCATTCATTTCAGTGGGTTACTTTTGAGTCAAACTTAGTTGAGTTTGTGTGGTCTTGTCCAGCCCTCATAACTGAATCATATAGTGGGACTATTACCTTTCCTTTGATAAGCCTCATATTTCCTATGCTGTTTCATAGATATAGGCATTACAGCTTTACCCAGCAGTTGGACTGGGTCACTGTGGAAGCTGCCTCCCTGCAGTCTGACAATGCAGGTTAAAGCCAAAGTCTCTGGTCCATATAGCAAACCAACAGAAAGTATTTGGAATAAAGCTATGGCCTGTTTTGCAGCCACCACTGTGCAGCAGCACAATTTCTCCCCCATTCCCATCACTGGAGCAATTACTTTTTACCAGCATAGAGACACTGCTTTTTATTTTGAAATACCATAGACTAGACCACATCCTGAGAAAAGCCGTAATATATAATCCAACTCAAATCAATGAGGTTTAAGAGCTTAACTGTGGTATGAATCTCATTGATTTCGATGGAACTTAGGTATCACTAATTTTCTCTTGATCATACCCACTATTATTCAGTTATTAAACATTTTGGGCTCCTAGTTAATGTTTATAAAGAATGTAAATTTTGTACAGAGCATATTTTACTGGCATGATGCTATGTGTACAGTAGAATTGCAGTTTTGTCCAAGCAAACAATTTTCTTCTGCTTTTAAAAAGGTATCCAAAGATCTGCCTGAGAAACAGAAAGAAATTGAGCACCTGCTAAATAATTTGAACCAGCTTGAACAACAGTTAACTCAGCTGAAATTGTGGCTCTCTCCCATCAAAGAACAATTGGAGCTTTACAACCAAGTGGGCCAACCTGGGGCTTTTGACATCAAGGTAATTAAAAATTCACCTATATACCCGTATCTGAAGAAGTGTGCATGCACACGAAAGCTCATACCAAAATAAAAACTTAGTTGGTCTTTAAGGTGCTACTGAAGGAATTTTTTTTATATACCCGAAGAAGTGTTCAGACAATCATTTTATCTTGTTAATATACAGGTGGTATTTACTTTTTGGACAACCTTACACATGGGTGGGTTTGTAGTAGAAAAAATGAAGAAGGAAAAGAGCAGTTACCATTTGAAAGACTTTGCAATCATGTTGTTTTGGTTGCCTTTTTTTAAAAAAATACATTTCAATTCCAAATCTAGATAAATAACAAAACTGAGTGTATTCCACTTGTGTTAAACTGGACGTCCAGGTAAGTTGCAGGGAGGAATCAACCGCTATGACAAAATGCTGCCTTTTAAGCCCAAAGCAAACTACATAAATATGAACAATCTAAACAAGTTCAGAATATTTTGACAAGGGCAAAATATTACAGGTTGTTATCATCAGGATATCCTGGCTACCATAGAGGCTTATTGACTAGCTTGGAAAATAACAGCCTGTCACTGTCCAGGTACTCAATTCCCTATGTGCTTACTGGGTGCGTAGCTCCTTTTATAAATGTGAAGCTAAGTAATTAGACACTGTCTGTTGAAAGGGGTGTGTGCAATATTCTGGAATGCCCCATGGCAGAGCTTGTGAAACTTAAATCTTGATAAAAAGAGATTATTTTTTTAAAAAAAGCAAATTAAGTATTGATACAAGAAAAAGATGCTGTTTGCTTTGATTCTGTTCTAGGAAGAACTTTCTCTCGTTGTGTGAGAACAGGGCAGTAAGCTAGCAGTGTCAAGGAGCCCCTGACTGAAGAGTGCATTATGTATACAATTGCAAGGGCAGCCTTCATTTTTACTAAGTCAAGGGTCACATAACAATGTTAAACGTGGGAGTAAAAATCTGATTCGTTGTTTTCTTTTTAACCTTTTTTTGGGGGGGGGTTCAATTCTCTTTTACTTCTTGCACCTCATGGCATTTACTCATGTCTCTCTCAGCATGACTGCAAGTCTCTCTGAACCTCTTTGCTGCCTTTGCTCTATCCACCCCATAGCTGTTTTCTTATTTGAATTTGCAGCCTCCTAACTCTCACTTCATCCAGAGACTTTGCTGTGGTCCTACATCACATATACACCCCCTCCCCAGTGTTTCTCTCTGTACCCCATCTCTGCTCCCCATCTGTTGCTCCCCTTTCTCTGGTACCTCACCACACATCTTTCTCTCTGCAACATCTCTCAGATACTTTTCATAGAATCATAGAATTGTAGAGTTGGAAGAGACTTTCCCCACTTGTCTCTCTGTGCCCCTAGCACACTTTCTTCTTTTTGCACTTCATGTTTTCTCTTTTTTTTTGCAATGTTTCTATCCCTATTCCTGGCTTTGTTTTTGCACCTTTTTCACATTGTTTAATGTAATCACAAACAAGGTTTTCACTTTCCCAGCAATTCACACCAATGAAGGCGTCTTGGGTGCAGATGGGCTGTGCACGAACAATTCTCCTAAAAGGAACAAATAGGCCGAGGGTTGCAACTGGTTTACAAGCCTTCGGTTGTCTTGGCCTATTCCAAGGGTAGGGGATGAAGTGATCAGCAGAGACTCTGCGGGGTCCTGCATACTACCATTTCATCTTGTTTGTTCCCATCATTATTATTTTTAAAGGATTTTCAATTCTTGTGGTTTAAAATTTTAGAGGTTTGATTTATGTTCTGAATTTATTTATTTTATATTTTATTGTTGTTAGGCACTTTGATACCTCCTACATAGTAAAAAATCAGGATATATATTTTAAATAAATACACCACAATTCATCCTTAAGCTGGGTAGGAACTGAAGCACGAAAAAAATTATGTATGCTTAAACATGTCAGATCCAGAATTGGATGGGATCTGAATGGGGAGAAATAAACTCTGTATCATAGTTGGGGTATTTGTAGCCCTTTAGACTTCCATCGGCCTCTGTCAGTATGGCAAATGGTCAGGGGTGCTGGGAGTTTTAGTCCAGCAATATCTGATTTTGATGTGAGAGCAATACACATGCTTAAATTCTGTTGATATTAATAGGACTTGAAAGATTTTGTTTAGGCTGTGTGGTGCTGTTTCTGTTTAGCATATGCTGCTGAGGTAGCTCTTGTGTAAGAATCTGCCTGCTACAACAGTTACTTGAAAGGATAGGAGCATGCTGTAAATGCAGTTTCACTTAAAGATCTTTTTTGGAAAGTAATTATTCAAAGCCTTAGGGGAGTATGTGTGAAAACAAGCAAGCATTTTTTTTAAACCTGGCAATTTTGAAACAATTTTTAAACTTGGCAAATTCTTCTTTTATCTATAGAAAGTTTCCTCTTCTTCTTTGAGCTATAAATACAAATGACATTCACTGCCCTGCAGGGGCTCCCTAAGAATTGAATAAAAATAATTGTGTAGAGCTGCAAATATTTACTGAAAACCATCTAAATCACCTTTATTCTTGAGTTCCTGTCGGTAACAGGTATGATTACAATCCCTGAACACAGAATGTATTGTTTTGAACTCTGCAGGAAGAACATTGGATATTGGAAGGGGGAAGGAGGAAATACGTAATGAAATGATAAGCATTTGCACAATAAGCTGTACATAGAGCAACATTCAGTGTTTAGAGAGATAGTGACAGAGGAAAATAATGTTTATATTCTAATAGTGGGGGGAAACACAGAGTGCTACCCACAAGTTGTTCTGTTCAGGCCAGGCTCCAATTGCAGGGGGTCCACAACAGGGCCCACTAGCAGTCAAGGGACTGGATACACAGCTAGCCATTCAGGCAAGGTCAGGAAACAGTCCTGTATCCTACCACTGAGGTAGCTATTCAGGGACAGTACAGGTCTTGTGGAAATGCAGTGTTCCAGCCTGGTAATGAGGCTTTTTTTTTGCCGCAACAGCTAGAATTACACTCAGGGTCCAGCTGAATTCCACCAGCTAGCATCAAAGAGAGGTCTCCTCACGGGGAGGACTTTGCTCATGCAGAGACTTGACTTTTCCATTTAAGATACTGTCACTCATGCAGGCTCAGGGCCTAGGCTGAGCTCTCCTGCCCCACTGTATGCTGCCTTCTTCAAGAGTTCAAACTCTTCCACATCCCCAGATATAGTCAGGTTGTGGGCTACACTAATGAACAGGGTCATCTAGGTTGAAGAATTATCCAGCTGAGCCGTGACACAAGTAAAGGAAAAGAAAAGTCATGCATAAAAAGGAAATGTATTATCAGAAGTTCTCCGCTGATGCAAGTGAATGGTGGATTCAAGAAGGCCCCAGTCTGCATTCCTGAAGCCGGTTAGGATTGGGTAGAGAGACTCCTCTGCTAACAGGAAAAATCCACTGTTGTGGAGGCCACCACTCTGTCCACAAAAAGGGCCCTTCTGCTATGCCAGCCTGGATATGGTGTTGAACCTCCTCCAATGCCCCTACTTTCCACCCAGATTAGCAAGCTTCAGATGTGGTAGTGCCTCCCTGCTCCATTGCCCTTTCAGGTACTGTTAGGATTTACTTTTCCATTTTCTGAGGAGATGATCTGTATTTTGCCACCTAGTGTTATTAACACCTAAACATTATGTCAGAGTGAAACTGTTTAACTTGTGTATATTTATTTTGACTACTGTTGCTGCTACTCTTGAACAGTTATATATCATTGCAGGGGCGTAGCGAGGCGCCGCAACACCCGGGGCGGCAAATTGCCATGCCCCCCGGGGGGGTGCGGCGTCACTACATAACGACGCATGCATCGCTACATAATGACGCATGCATCGCTACGTAGAGGGGGATCACAACCCCCCGCGAATTCAAAACGAATATAACGTTTTGCTTAAAGGATGAGTTTAAGATTTAAGCCCACCACACCAGTGGGCTATCTGCCTGGAGCCTGGGCACTCCGTTTAGGCTCCATTTTGAAGTCGCGGGGGTGTGATCCCCTCTACGTTGTACGCATGTGCAGCATCCCGCTGCACATGTGTGCTAGGTAGAGGGGGATCGTGCCCCCCGAGACTTCTAAACGGAGCCGAAATGGAGCGTCCAGGCTCAGGCACCAATCATGGGGCGGGGGCGCGGCCCTGAGTTCCACCCTCCCTCCAGCAGGCACCCGCGCGGCGCCCAATCACTCGGTTAGCGCACCTGCAGCTTTTTTTCCCCCGTGGCTGCCCCGTGCAGAGACGAGGGGCAGGGTGTGGCCCCGAGTGGACCCCCCACAAACCGACAAAACAATAAAATATAACAGGAAATGCAGAACAAAAGAAGATAACACAGAACCCAACATACCGAGGGTGGCTCAAAAGCATAATTAAAAATAAATGTTTTAACTGGCTGCCTAAGTGTATGCAGTGTGAGAGACAATTGGTGGGCTTCATAAGGTGACAACCTCATGTGTGTTGTCTTCTTACAAATATTTGAGACAATGTGCCTCAAAACTCCCAATAACCTCTCTCAGTGGTTTCAAGTAGATATTCAAAAGCATGTGGTATAGAGTAGAATCTTGATGAATCCCACAAGGCAATGGTCATGAGGTCGAACAAAAGTCACCCAGCATCATCTTCTTGAAACATGCCTTCATGGAGAGCTAGAACCACTACAAAGTAAACAGACAAACCACATTATAGTCAAATGTATAAAATACTATGGAGAGCTTCTGCAGCACCAGCAGGGATGTGCTCCCCCTGTCTAATATTTGGCAGTGATCACCCACCAAGGCAACCATTCCCATTTCATTCTCATGACCAGATTGGAAGCCAGATTGAAATGAGTATAGAAATCAGTTTCATCCAGGAAAACCTGGAGCACATGTACATAGTACGTGGACAAAAAGTACCTGACAAATCTACCAAGAGATTTCAGGAATCCAGCAATTGTCACAGAATAGGGCTAATAATAGAAAATATTTATAAAGAAAATGTGTGGAGAATTCTGAGAGCTCAGTGAAGTGGCCAACATGAATCTCTGCCAGTAATGTTCTGAAGTAGCTGATGTGATTATTTTTATAAGTAATTATATGTTGTAAGGCAGCTCAGGTATTTTAGGAATATCTTAGCTATTTACTGTACAGCTAAGCTTAGCTTGATCATTGAATTTTATTTATGGTAGAATTCAGTAGTTGAGAGACCTAGATTTAAAATAGGCCAATGTTATGCTTTATATACACAGAATAGATATCTTACTAAATATATATTCCATCAACAGCAAAAAACACCCCCCATATTTATAATGATTTTTGCCCCATAATAATTTCTTCAGTAATAATTTGTAAGGATAAAATAAAGACTTTGATAAGATACAGAGATGAGTATCAGGGGAAGCATCCATCATGTTAATATGCTAATCATTGTGTGCATGCTATTTATCACAATACATTTAATTGACAGCAGATTGCTTTTACAGTAAAAGATAAGAATGCCAACAAAAGGGATATGAATGAAAACAAATCATGAAGAAAAATTAATTAGATCACCTTCCTGAATTAGACTGACCAAAAGAAGAGCTAATTTCCCTTTAAAAAACATACCAATGGCAGATGAATAGTAAAGTTAAACAGACGTTGTCCTTTATGTATAATATATTCTTGTAATGAATGTCACGGTTGTAATCAATATAATCCAGCACTAGTTCTTTTCCTTTTTATTCATATCTGAGTAGCATCAATAATTATTTTCAGTTCAGCACATTGTTACGAAAGCAATAGCTCAGTAGTTGAGCACATGCTTGGAAAGCAGAAAATCCCAATTTCAGTCCCTGGCACCTAGCTAAAAGAATCAGGTGGCAGTTGATGTGACCTCTGCTTGAAAACCCTGGAGAGACACTGCTTTCTACCACCTTGGGCTAGTAAAACAGCTACAGCCATTTCTAGACCAGGATAGCAAAACCGTTGTTATCAGTGCACAGGTACAACTGCTCTTCAGATTGGCCTGGAAGCTGCAGCTAGTGGAGAATGTGGAGTCTTGGCTGCTCACTGAGAACCAGTGTGGTGTAGTGGTTAAGGACGGCAGACTCGTAATCTGGGGGACCAGGTTCGCGTCTCCGCTCCTCCACATGCAGCTGCTGGGTGACCTTGGGCTAGTCACACTTCTCTGAAGTCTCTCAGCCCCACCTACCTCACAGGGTGTCTGCTGTGGGGGAGGAGGGGAAAGGAGATTGTTAGCCGCTTTGAGACTCCTTCGGGTAGTGATAAAGCGGGATATCAAATCCAAACTCTTTTTTTCTTCTTCACTGGGACAAGATATCCCTATTATGTTATGCCCAATACTACCAAAAAAATGGCACAGTCTGATGTACAAGGTTCTGGTTGTGTTGTGTAAAGCCCGTTCAGTTTCCGAAAACCGTTCAAAAACCGGAACACTCACAAGGCATTTGAGATTCATGGTACAACTGTATAAAGCACTTTATGAACGTAGCTGAGTCCTTACGTGACTGGGAAGAATATTCATACAGCAAAATATCAGGACCAGTGGCTTAATAGTATCTCCTGCACTTAAATAAGAACGAATGCCAAAGTACCAATATTTCCTGGCACTTTTGAGGGTTAAGAAATAACTTTTTAAAGGTAATAACATACATGGTAAAGGAAGACAAATGTCAAAAATAGATCTTCATGTTGTATATTAACTGACTTATTGAAGATGTTTGTCAGGTTAGAGTCATTTTTCTGAAGGCATTATTTTTTAAAAAAAGTTTATAACAAAGAACTATTCATGAGGAAACTTTAAAAAAACTTATTTTCTGCAGGGAAGACTGACAATATTCTAGACAATTAGCTCAAAAGAGCAATTAATGTTTTTTCATTATATATGAGTAGGAGGGCACTTTCTGCTTAGTGATAGAAAGAAGGCTGTGTCTTCTTAAGTTTAGGTAAGCAGAAGTTATGCTGTGGTGAACTGTCATGGGCTTCAATGCTTGGTGCAAAAAATGCTGATTTGAGGTGGAATGGAGCTCCGGCCAAAAGAAGACAAGTCACTCAACATAAAACAAAGCCTTCCCATGTGTTCCCAGTAGTCTTCAATCTCCTTTCTGTAGCCTCTGCCTCCTTGCCCCCTTCTTTTGGCTATCTTTGCTCTTTATATGGGCAGGGAAGAAGATGGGAAAGGATCAGATAGCTGACCAGGCCACCAGGCCACTCCCAGCAACACTGTGTTTATATCTGGTCTCGCTAGTTGCAGCATGGAGCAGACATGAGCCCCAGCTGTGTGTAACTCCCCCAAAAATGTGTACCAAGAACTACTTCCAGAGTTGAATGGTGATTGAGAGATCTATGACTGCAAAAACTGAGGAAGCAAATCAAAATAGTAAGGTAGATAACTAGCCATTTTTCTGACTGCTAGAGCTATGAATAAATCACCTATTTGTATCAATTATTGATTATATGAAATGAATGCATATATAAGCTGTCGATATTAATGTTACAATGTTTCGTATCAAACTTGGGAATACATTGTGATTTTATTTTCTTAGGAAAAATAGTGCAGGAGAAAAACATCTGAGAGTTTGTGAAATACTTTAATTTCAAGATAAATAATTTGCTGTGGCATTTACAAATACTTAAAAAGCTTGAAGTATTTCAGAAAAGAAATTGTAGGATCATCATAACATCACAGCAAGTCTATCCGTGAGCCTTTGAATGTCATCCAGAAGTGAAAGCAACTTGTCTGTCTTCTTCGTCTTTGAAATAAATGAAAACAAACTGATTTTTAAAGGAAACAATGAAGATTTATTCATGGAATACTATAGCAAGATGTCAGTATTAGACCCCCAAGTTTAGATCAAGAAAACTGATTCTGAACTATGCGTTCTTGTGAAGTTCACTCATGCATTCATATATTTTACAAAGAATAAATCCATTGAGAATATTGCTAGCAAGCTATTAATAATGGATTTTTTTGTGTCAGAAATTAAAAATGCTTCTGCTGAACAAAATGTATGCTTTTGTATATATATATATTTAATAGAAAGATAGGATAGAAGTGCTAACAATAAATAAAAAAGTAAATTTGAGGATTGTGTGCAGATTGAGCTTGCAACCCTATACACCCTTACCTAGGATTAGATCCTGCTGAGCATTCTGGAATTAACTTCAAAATAAATATGTATAGAACATCATTGTAAATTTACTGCACTTGGTATGCATTGAAATTAGTGGGACTTAAATCATGACTGACAGTGCAGTGCAATCCTAGCCATGTATACTCAGTTCCAACCCAGTTTACCTGGAGTATTCCACACTGAATTCAATGAACACCTTGCTGTACAATTTTGTCTAGTGTCAAACTTTTGCAGTACAGTTTTGTCTACAGGGACAGATGACTGGGATAGGATAAAAAAGAAAGATAGTCACTATGTATAGCTAGTGGCATAACAGAAAGGAAGCATTTGAAAAAGCTGCCAGAAGTAGATCAAACTACAGAAGGAAAAAGAAATGAAAAAACAGTTTCAGCAAGCCATATAGCACTGCATCATAGTGAGGTTTCCCTTTAGAAAAAGAATAATGAAGAAGCTCCGTCTGTCTAATGTTATGTTAGTCATAGCCCTTTCCTTGTAATTTAAATTAAAAGTGATTCCTTCTAACATTAAATCCATTTACGTACATGTCTCAGGTTAAAGGGTGATTGTTTATTTAAAATATTTATATCCCATCTTTCCTCCAAAAAATTCAAGGTGGCTCCAGGATAAAATGATAAATTAATACTAAAACTGCAGCAGGAAATAACAGAATACATAAGGAATGAAGATTATTAAAAAATCAGACAGTTGAAATCAGTTCCATAAAATAGTGATGCCTAAAGTTTCCTTAAAAGGAAGGGGTTTTTTTCCTTAACCAATTTGCAGTCAACCAATAGAGAAGAAGCAAGACAGGCTGCCCTTGGGAGATAATTCTGAGACCTTCTACTTGTGGGTTTTTTACATTCTGTTTTGTTAAAATGCCTAGTAGTTATATCAGCTTGGATAGCTCAGTTGGTTAGAGCAGGCACCCCGAAACTTCGGCCCTCCAGATGTTTTGGACTACAATTCCCATCTTCCCCGACCACTGGTCCTGTTAGCTAGGGATCATGGGAGTTGTAGGCCAAAACATCTGGAGGGCCGCAGTTTGGAGATGCCTGTGTTGGAGCATGGCACGGTGCTGATGAGCTAACAAAGAAAACACACACACCCCTTTTAAAACTCATATGAAGCATGCCTGCTATAGAAGAACCATCCCAGCTCAGCAGTTTATTCAAGTGAATTTAATAGCGCTTACTCATAAGCAATTGGCAATTCTGATTATTAAATAAGATCCCTGTGTTTTTTGTCTTTATAATAGCATCTCAAGCCCTAACATGAAGTGTTTTTGCAGCTCTTTACTAGCCAGTTTTGGGTCTGAATTTTTAGAGCAATAATCAGTGATTTGTGGACCTGGGTATTCCACAACAGTGCCAGCTCTCCAAAAGGCTCTAGATTGCTCATGCCTTAAGTAGATGTCCCTCAATAGTAATGAATTTCTGCTCTTTCCTGACATTAACTATGAAGAATATGTTCTTTTCCTAACACTGACAAGTAACCAATTTAAATCAAATTAACATAAAACTAAGTTATTTTTAATAAGATGGATTCCATGCATTTCAAAACAACCACCCCCAAGTGGTTTTTTATTAAGAGAATGGTTCAGGAAAGCTGTGTAAAGAGTCTTCTGTGGTCCCATTAACCTCTCCCAATTTTTGCAAGGTCAACTGCTGGTGTAGAATAGTTTCTTTTAAATTATTCACTCTTTCTTGTTTGCATTTTGACTAAATTCTGTGACATTGATTTACTGAAACCTTCATGGGTGACTGCCTATATTACTATTTATTTTACTACTTTTATGCCATACGACCTGTATTTTATTTTGTAATAATCTCCCTGTTTCCTTCATTGCTGTTTTGCTGAACTATTCCCATTACTACTCCAAAGAAGAAACTAATCTACAGGGTGTATGCAGCTTCCCAGGGAGCCTTCAGAGTTAGATTTTATTGCTTATAGTAGAGGTAATCTACACTGTGTATTTTTATTTTTCAGGAAATTGAAGCAGCCGTGATAGCTAAACAGCCGGATGTGGAAGGGATTTTGTCTAAAGGGCGTCATTTATACAAAGAAAAACCAGCCACTCAACCCGTAACGGTAATGAAGCAACCTTCGTAATATCTATTACTGCATAATGGGTTATGCCTCCCCTGTTGTACAATTGTCCTTGATGCAATGTATTTGAAACTTGGAGTCTTTCTAAGGTACCAGAGACATACATGTTATGCTTTCAGCTAAAGCTTTCATTTTTATTGCTTATTCTTATATCCCACCCTCCATCACTTTCATGATCCCAGAGCAGATTTAAAAAAGTAAAATATAAAAACCCCAATATTTAAAATAGTACAATAATTCAATAAAGTTTCCAGCTCAACTCATAATGGATCAGTCCCCATTGTGAGAATAAAAACAAATAATTGCTATTGGAAGATAGACAACAACAGCACCAATCAAATCTCAGGAGGGAGGAAGTTGCATAGCTGGGAGCCACTGCTGAAAAGGCTGAATCCCAAGTCACAAGACAATGTGCCTCACTTACAGCCTACATCATGAGAAGGGCCTAACTGCTTATCTTAATCCATGGGCAAGTTGGCGTAGGGTCCCAAGTCACCCAGGGCCTTATACATTAAAGTCAGCATCTTGAATTGGGAATGATAATATGTAGGCAGCTGATGCAAAGCTTCTCTTAATCTTATTTAATTTTCAGTTACTTCCACTTGATCAAAAAAGTAGTCCCATTCAAAACGCAAACTACAATTCTGCCAGGGAAAACCAGTTCTTTTTTTCTGGGGGGGACGCAGGGGTACACATACCCCTAAACATTTTGTGAATCTAAGTTTGGCCTCATTGAGTGGCAGTATTTCAATATGAGTAGGAAAATGAGAGTATCCCTGAACATTTTTTTATAGAAAAAATGCACTGGGGAAAACTTTGCCCATCATGTGTGAATAGTGTGTGAGATGGGTAGGAGAGAGAGGGAGGAGGCTGGTTATCTGGGCTGCCTTGCGCCAGGTCCTTTCCACTTCTTCCATCCAATTGAGAAGCATAGGTCCCCTTCTGCTAAAAGTACCTCTGGGTATGTTTGAGGATCTAGCGTTTGATGGGTCATTATAATAATTGATTGGTTAAATCAGATTGGTTAAATCTGTTGCAGCTACCATATTCAGCACTGAAGCAGGATAAAATGTAGGACCATAGTTTAAATTAGCTTCAGACTTCTATAGATTGATAGACTCTGTGATAAGAAGTTTGCCCTTGCTTATAAAGTTAAGGTGCATCATACTCTATTTTTTATTCATGCTTGCTTTTTTAATTCTAAAATGTTTTATTTTTAAAATATAATTTTAAAATATAATTTACTTCCTACAGATACAATGTAATGGATTGAATCCAGACATGCTCAACATAGTTTGTTTGCATAGAAAACAAAAGGGTTCAGGGAAGCAATTTTTATCTATCTTCCTTCCCTGGGCACCTGTCTGTATCTCCCAAAAAGCTGCTCTCAAAGGTTGGAAGATCTCTAGAACAGTGTGGCTGCAGGGGCATTGGTGAAAATTACCCTGTTCCTCCATCAGAAAGCCTCCATTGTATCCCAGTTCCTTTGGTGAATGGAAGGAGCAAGTCTGGAATCCAATCCATTAATTCAAACCCTCAAATCCATATCTTTTGCCCAAATTAAAATACAGTCCTCCCAAGACTATATCACTTCATAGTGAAGTTGAGATGCCAGGAAGAGTGGGGCTTAGCTGCCCCCCCCTATTTTATTCAAGTTGACACCCCAGTAGTAGCAGTGTGGGAAGATGGGAATGTTTAACTCTGTCCCATTTCACTGGTGACTCCCCATCTCAGCTGCTAGCAGTACTATGTTTGAAATCCTACAGGTATTTTTCTTCTTGGAGGGATAGCATCAGCTTTCAGTGGTAAGCCATATAACTCATAGCTATCTAATTTTGCGTACAGTTCGGCTCTTTACCATGTGCCATTACATAAGAATACAGTCACTGCTTTCAAATATATAATGGAAATATTTTAAAAAATAAGTAAAGTTATGCAGTTTCCTCTGGTGGAGGAACATATCCCTCATCTGTGGGGGATGATTAATAGTCCTTTCTACACAAAACATGAGCAGATTTAATTTGCTACATAGATGAAAAGAAACATTTGGACTGAAGATTACTGTATGCTCAAAAGCCATGTTTCTTATATATGCTGAAGCTTATTCCAATAAATACAGGTAATATTAAATAATTCTACTGGTAGTCTATTGCCAGTAACATGGTATTTTCCTTGGAATACATTTGGCATACTTATTAGGCAGTGTTGCACAGTTTAAAATAAATAACTCTTTGGGCAATAATTTTTCAGCGTCTGATGTAATGTGTGTATGCACATGTGTAGCTCTTAAATTGTGTCTGTCTTTGAAGTAATAGAAACATGGCTTTCTCCTGAATTGTAGTTCTTAAATTTACACACTGCTGTTTGCTTAATTAGACACACTGAAAAGCTATTTTCCCCCTTCAGTGACTATCATACATATAGCAACAGAACAGTGTGCACGTGATGTCACTGAACTAGAATTACTTTCTAGATCAGGCATCCCCAAACTTCGGCCCTCCAGATGTTTTGGACTACAATTCCCATCATCCCTGACCACTGGTCCTGTTAGCTAGGGATCATGGGAGTTGTAGGCCAAAACACCTGGAGGGCCGCAGTTTGGGGATGCCTGTTCTAGATGCTTCAAATTCACCCATTCAGGTTACCTTGGGGCTTTCACAAATTGATATTGTACTGCTTACTGTGCAAAGTGTTTTGTCCTGACATAGTTTTAGTTCTGAGAACTATTTTAATCTCAAGGTCCAGAAATGGATATTAACACAAATTGCAGAGAGTGTACAATTATTCTTACTTTTTATTAAAGTAATTTACATATGGGTAAGCGTAAGCAAGCGGGGGGTGAGTAGAAACAAGGGCTGATCCAAAGTGTGGGGTCAGGGAAGCACTTTTTGCAAAAACTTTAGGTGGTGGGCTTACCTTTCAGCAATATTAGGAGTATTGTTCCAAAACTGTACAAGTATTTATCTTTTCAGGTAACAGTGATTCATAAATCATTGCTCTCATTCTTTATTACCTTACTTGGACAAATCTGATTGCCTATGTTGCATCACAAAGTGATTGTATTCTTGCATGATTCCTGACTGGTATGGATTCCCTAAATAGTGCTGAAGTCTAGAAGATATGGGAAGCAATGGAAACAAACAAGCACTGAGCAAGATGAACAAGTGGGATTCAGATAGTCAGCCACCAAGATCATAAATTTGACCCTGAAAAAAATGAAAAAGATGGAACACTTCTTGCAACACTTGTTGCAAGGCCTCACAAATTTTAATTGGCTGGGTTGGGTACCTGCTGAGTCAAGAAGAGAGGTTAGCATTTTAAAGATCAGAAGCAACTACCACTGCTCCCTATCCCACTTTACCTTGCACCTGAATGCTTATGGCAATGGGCAAATGGACACACTGGGGAAAGGAGTGAGCACGTCATCCTATCTGCAGCTCACATCTTGCTACGGTACTTATTAGCACTAGTCTTGTTCCATCACTTCTCACAGAAGCCTGGTTAGATGATCTTAGCCCATGCATCTCAAATGGGCACATCAGAGGCCTAGGCAACACCTGCATATGCTAATTCTCCTTTCTCACAATTAAAACGTGCTTAAGGGTATAGAAGATTCAATGTTATCAATAGCTGATGAATTGTGTGTCTCATCATACTATTAATCTGTACCATAAGAATGCAATACCTGAACACTATCATTCAAATGGCACATTTAGTGTTACTGTTTTGTCAGATGACAAAATAGTAGCCTAGATTCCTTCACTGATCTTCCTTCATATGTTTGACAATTCTTTGTTCCTCAATAAATGAGTTGAACTGTAATAAAATAAGGAAAAATGGGTCCCACAATACTTAGCACAGGAAGCAATATATTTGACACAAAGTTATTGCTAAGGGCAAACAGAAAAGCGGCAGTCAAATCTTCTAGTTACCATTTCTTCAAATAAGTACTGTGAATTGACAATATTATGAGAAGTTTTCAGCTACACATATATTCAGTCATCCTCAATGTCTTAGCTACTTTAAAAAAAAAAATTTAGTTCACACTGTTACCGCCCCCCTCAGCCATGATCAAGGTGGAAATCTCCTTTCTCATGCTACAATTAGTTTTTGAGGGAAAACTTCAATGGAAGTATTGCTAATTTATTATTTTTAAACCATAAGTGGTTGTTAACCACACAATTAGAGTAATGTTTGGCATGCAAGGGATCTACATGTTATGTTATTGGAACTTCCTCTACTTGCTTTAATAATGCCCAGGATTCTTCTCCCATTTCACATTTCCCAGCACAGAGCAGTTCAGATTACTCCCAAGTCAGGATATGCTTTAAATTTAAATTTAAATTTTCCAATGTTCTGCTTCGTTATCATATGTGCTATTTTAACAGAATGACATATAATATAAAGAGCTGTGCTATACACAAGATACTTTTTTCATCCCAGGTCTTTATGAAATGTTGAATATATCTGTCTTCCCATTTCAGAGAAAATTAGAAGATTTAAATACTGACTGGAAAGCAGTAAACCGTTTAATACAAGTGTTGAAAGGAAAGCCAGTGTCTGGGCCCTCAGGAATTGTATCATCTGCTGTTGGTAAGTACTTTGATGTTTTAGTAATCTTCAAAGTTTATAGGTAAATGTTAAAAGGAAGGTATATTTCTTACTCTGGTGAGAAAGCTGATGCTGAAAGCTATAAAAAGAACATTGATATTTATTATTTTCTATGGCTGCTCTATTGGTGTACTGAAGGAATATTCACAGCACAAAGGCATAGTGATTTGAAACTACTGTAGTTCAGTTGTCATGGCTTTCCTCCAAGAATGTTTAGAATCATACTTTGAGGAGGGTGTTGAAAATACTTGACATTTCTTTCCTAGGAAGGAAGAATAGCTATTGAATTAGTATTACTTCATCTGTGGTGTAGATATACCCTAAGACAAAGTACAGTGGTACCTCTGGTTACGAACTTAATTCGTTCCGGAGGTCCATTCTTAACCTGAGGTACCACTTTAGCTAATGGGGCCTCCTGCTGCTGCTGCGCCGGCGACGCACAATTTCTGTTCTCATCCTGGGGCAAAGTTCTTAAACCCAGGTACTACTTCTGGGTTAGCGGAGTCTAAGGATTTCTTGTACGTAGAAAGAGCAGTACAACCATTCCTAATGTCCCATATCAGTAGCATGCCTTCCAGCATAATAAACAGAAACCATTTTTCTCACTAGGCAATCTTATCTGGCTAAATGCTATTTCAAAAATCTCAGGACATGTTTTTGCATGCACAAGGTTTCCATTTCAGTCACCAGTACCTTGAATTAAAGGATTTTAGGAATACCTCCGTCTGAGATTTTGGAGAATCATTGCCCAATGGAAATTGTACCAGCTAGCAGTTTGACATTTAAAATATGAATTTCTATAAACTTCACTAACCAAAGATTCCACTTGAATATCAGTAATAGAAATCACACTGTAATTATGAAGGAAGGGCAGGCTTTTATTTCATTTTTGGGAAAACTAATGTGTCAACTTAATAATAAATTTTACATTACACTGATGATCTTCTTGACACTGAGAATACAAACTGCTTGGAAAACTTATTATGAGAAGTGGCTCCCTATGTGGTTCATGTAATTTTAACTGTGCAAGCAGAACTCTAGGAAAATATTTTTTCTGCTATGTTTAAAAGTTATTGAACCACGTAGGAAACTGTATCACAGAAAACAATTTTCAGGTGGTTACAAGTTGAAACTGGCTATATTTTTTTGATGGCAACCATGAACAGTCCTTCTTCTTCACACATGCAATCACTTAGGTGAGCACCCATATGTAACAGAATCATATGGGTGGAACTTCATTCCACCAGTGCTTTATTGGAGTAACTCTCCACCTAGTCTATACATGTAGTCTGTAAATATATATCTAGGATTAAAGGTAAAGGTAAAGGGACCCCTGACCATTAGGTCCAGTCGTGACCGACTCTGGGGTTGCGCGCTCATCTCGCATTATTGGCCGAGGGAGCCGGCGTATAGCTTCCAGGTCATGTGGCCAGCATGACAAAGCCGCTTCTGGCAAACCAGAGCAGCACATGGAAACGCCGTTTACCTTCCCGCTGTAGCGGTTCCTATTTATCTACTTGCATTTTGACGTGCTTTCGAACTGCTAGGTTGGCAGGAGCTGGGACCAAGCAACGGGAGCTCACCCCGTCACAGGGATTCGAACCGCCGACCTTCTGATCAGCAAGCCCTAGGCTCAGTGGTTTAACCACAGCGCCACCTGGGTCCCTAGGATTAGGCTGCATTAAATAGTAGAACGTTACATTTCTGGAAGTGTTTTTTGGTAATTAACAATATTTAATTTGGTAATTATTTGGTAATTAACAATATTTATGGCAGATGTTCCTCTTGATGCATTCAAGAAGTAGATTAGGACATAAGGAGCAGGTATTCAAGGAATACTTGGAAGTTTATGTCATACCTGCCAAGTCCTGGACTGCAAAATCCGGGATTGGCAGCCGTGTGACACTTCCGGTGTCGCTTTGCCCATCTATGGGCACTGAAAATGGCCGGCGCCGACACCGGAAGTCGCGTCTACGCACTTCCGGACATGCGTAGGCGCGATTTCTGGCGTCAGCCATTTTCGGTGCCTATAGATGGGCAAAGCAGGGGGGGGGGAAATGGCTGCCGGTAGGAGCGGAATAAGGGAGAATAACGGGAGAGGAACTGATACGGGGGACCACTGGGAAACAGTACGAAAAAATGGGGGGTTTCCCGGGGAAAACGGGGTACTTGGCAGCTGTGGTTTATGTTCACCTGCTGGAAGCATTGAAGTCTCAACTATTTGGACAGTAAAACTAATGACCTGGCCTAAAAGAGGGAGGCTACAACTGAAGAAGGGGGTCTACAATCGTCTGGCAAGAATCATTGTCCTTTCTAGTTCTCAGGAAACAGATGCAGCTGAATAGTATGTTCAATTGACAACAATCAAGACAAGACTGAACCTTCTTTTCTGCCTGACTGCCAGAGGCCTATTTAGGTTTGGTCTGTTAATTGATTTTGTATAACGTTCCATGTGCCCATGCATTATCATCCAACGACAGACTTAAGTCAGACTCTTGCAGTAAGAATTCATAACAACCTCCCCTTTTCAGATGTCTTCAAATCTTACAAAATTGAATGAATGACCTTATGTTTACATTAGCCATTCAATGAAACACCGACCATTAGGCACTCATAAAGTACCATAACTATGGAGTATCATATATATATGGCAAAAATGGAAAAAAAAATGCTGAGCATTGCACAGCAGTACTATTGGAATTTATCACTTTCTGGAATTTCAAACTATATAGCCTGTGGCTGTCCAGCTCAAATCAAATGGATCTGGGAAGTCATCCATAGTAATATTTGTGTAGGAAATTCATGCTATGTGTAACAGTCCTGACAATGTTTTAGATCATCTAAGGAAATTAAGATCCCGGGGGAGAGATTTTCGGATAATTCATTGGGGAGGCAAGTTTCATGACACACATGCTTCACAAATACATTATAGTACAAAACTGGATTTAGTGGTTTGAGTTGAATATTTTTCAAGGTCAAGACCCTGTTTCAAGAGAAGTTTTATATTCAAGACAGTTGACATCGGACACAAAATGAAAGACAAACTCACCTAATAAAAAGACAGAGTTCAGACTAACACAGCTACTCTTTTGGAATCCATCTAATAAAGCTTTCAGATTCAATTTACTCTCTGCATATAGCTTGAGGAATCTCTGGAGGTCATTCACAGCATGTGCTTCAACACCAACAGGGAGAAATAATGAAAAGGACTTGGATAAAAAGCTGACACTATGCCTTCAAAATTGCATGAATAAAAACATAATACACTAGTTAATGGTCGAAATTCTCTGTGTTTTATGAGACTTTCTGTCTCAGTCTCTGTCTTATTGCATGGATTTGTTACAGTACTAGCTTAGTGAATAAACACGAAAATAAAACATGTAAGCCGGAAGTCTGATTTAAACCAATAGAAAGTATGTTGGCACTTAGTATTTAACTTATCCTGTTCCACCCCAAACACTTGAGATTAATTTATGTGATTCAGATACACAATTATGTTTTATATGAGGAATATTTGTGACCTTTCGCTAGCATTAAGAGCATACTTCAGTGTGCAGATCCGAACATATTTTGCCCCAATCTAGATATAGCCTCACACAATGACATCTATAAAAAAATAAATCCTTCCAGCAGCACCTTAAAGCCCAACTAAGTTTTTTATTTTGGTATGAGCTTTCGTGTGCATGCACACTTCTTCTAGTTAGCCGCCTTGGAAAACAGATGAACATTTGCACCTGTATGGCGTTGTAAGACCGGCAGGAAGGTTCACGCCTAATGACAGAAGAGAAAGACTGTAGGGTAACACTACCCGCTTTTGCACTGACTCTGCCTACCACCGACATGCAGCTCCCAGAGGTTTAGCTGCAAGGAATTGTGTGGTTCCTGGATGACTCCAATTTCTATCATAGCATATGCCAAATAATAGTATTAACAATAATAGACTAAAAAAAGTCTATAATTTAAAAATATAGTTCCCCAACATTTTATTTTATACATAGGAGGTTTGCTTATATTGAATATTTTCTATTATTATTATTATTATTATTATTATTATTATTTTATTTGTTGAATTTATATACCACCCTATATTATACCCAGAGGTCTCAGGGTGGTTCAGAGAACAAAATAAAAATATAAAACCACAAAATACATAATCAAAATAAAAACAACAACCCAGTCTTTATTTAGATGCTAACAAGTAACTTGTGCAAGCAAAATTAATGGTCCAGTTCTGACAAAGCTAGAAAATCGGAAAGACACGACATTGTTTTAGAGACTATTTTGTAATGATATCAAAATGAATTTTTGCACTGAGCTATGACACAAGGTTCTCAAGCAGCAGTCACTTTTGGAGGAGAGATCAGGGTGAGCTGATCAATCATCTTTAGCATGGCCTCAGGAAAGTTTCACAGGGGCTGCCACAATAACAGTAACTTACAGGAGACTGGAATTTGAGATAGTTTATCTTTCAGGAAGATTTTGAATGGAGTAATACGTCCAGCCGTGTGAACTTTATTAATGGGACTCCAGATTACAAAGATAAAGTATAATCTTTAATCAGTGTCAAGGCTACTACTTAATCAGTGTCAATGCCTGCTAAAGCCACAGCTGTAAATGGGTACAGATATGAAAATTTTGGGCATCAGAGATGAAGCAGCCAACTGGCTGCTTTTAAAGCCAGTTCTCCTGCAATGTTTTATCTCTAAACATTTATCTCTAAATGCCTTTATCTCTAAACTTTTCTCATCAGCATTTTAATCATGAATATGTATTGCATGTTCAAGATAATTCAGCTATTATTGCTTTTGCGGAGCTTTCAGCTATTGAAATTGAGATTATGGCTTTTAAAGTTCACACCCATTTTATGTATTCAGAAACATACTTTTAAGATGCAATGCAAAAGACTGGAAACAAGAATGGTTTCAGTGTGGAAAATTACTTTATTCTTCTCTGTGAAAATAGGTATTATTTCCTACCCTTGATGCATGCAGGACCACAACCAGCAGCGACTTGTTTGTGGACACTGGTTCTATGCAAGGATGGTTTGCATGTAAGAGTGTTTATGCCAGTTTATCTGTCCCAATAACAGCTAAACTAAAATAGGTATGGGGACCAGGAAGAGAAAAAATGTACCTAGCTTTTTAAAACCCACCTTCATACTTCTTTCACTAGTTCTGTTCAAATCACTTAATATACATGCAGAACTTGCCCTTGGTTTTCTGATTTGTGGCACACCCGCCATAATTTGATTATTGGGATTCAAGTTTACAGTACCTTCATAGCAGGGGTGCCTAACTCATGGCGTGAGGGCCATATATGTTCCCTAAGGAGTTTTTGCTGACCCTCTAATTCCTTTAACAATTTGACTGCTGGATCTGTAATTGGGAGGGGGGGGTTAAAAAAAATGCTGAGCAGAAGTTGGCGCTGTTTGAACTTCCCATAATGATTGTTAGCAATCATATCTCTTTCTCAGGCTTCACATGACATCCTCCTTACACTTGCTAGAGCTTGTGGCCAGAGGGTGGTGATGCACACATAAATCCTAGTAGCAGAAAAGTCCCTGGGGTCACACCATCCTTAGCTGAGCAAGAACTGAGGTAGGAGGAAAGGTGACTATTATCTATTAGGAGATGTTGGGGAGTCAAACTGGGAACCTTTAGTTCTGAGAACAGTTGCCCCATCTCATAGGCCATTAAACTGCAAGGCAGCATTGTATCCTCAGGCCCTGGACTAACCTTACCTAACCTCCTATACAGAAAACACTACAAGAGAGCCTTCTGTTCATCTAAGCCTTGCTCAAGAGACAGGAGGTGCATCCACGCCATACATTTAAAGCACTTTTATGCCATTTCAAGGGTAATGGAGAATCCTGAGAACTGTAGCTTGTTCTCACTTCGGCAGAGCTAACCAGCTGCAAAAATTTAAGATGGGGGACACTTTGTTTGCCAGCAGTACATGCAAAAAAGCTCTAGAGGTGTTAGTAGACCACAAGCTTAATGCGAGTCAATCGTGTGATGCAGCAGCAAAAAAGCTAGTGCTATTCTAGGCTGCATCAACAGAAGTATAGCGTGTGGATTAAGGAAAGTCAAAGTGCAGGCATCCCCAAACTTCGGCCCTCCAGATGTTTTGGACTGCAATTCCCATCTTCCCTGACCACTGGTCCTGTTAGCTAGGGATCATGGGAGTTGTAGGCCAAAACATCTGGAGGGCCGCAGTTTGGGCATGCCTGTCATAGTACCACTCTATTCTGCCTTGGTCAGACCACACCTGACATACTGTGTCCAGTTCTGGGTGCCGCAATTTAAGAAGGATATTGACAAGCTGGAGTGTATGCAGAAGATGGTGATCAGGATGATCAAGAGTCTGGAAACCAAGCCTTATGAGGAATTGTTGAGGGTATTGGGTATGTTCAGACTAGTAAGGAGGAGTCGTAGAGTAGATATGATATTCTTCTTCAAATATCCAAAGGGCTGTCACAAGGAAGATGGAGCAAGATTGTTTTCTCTTGCTCTAGCAACTAGAACCTGAACCAATGACTTTAAGTTACAAAAAAGGAGATTCTGACTAAACATCAGGAAGAACTTTCAGCAATAATAGCTGATCAACAGTGGAACAGACTCCTTAAGGAGGTGGTGGACTCTCTTTCATTGAGGTTTTAAGCAGAACTTGGATAGTCATCTGTCATCTGTCATGTCTGCTTTATTTGAGATTCCTGCATTGCAGGGGTAGGAATAAATGACCCTGGTCCAATGCTACAGTTCTATGATTCTAAGAAGGCAGCATAGATAGGGATGAAACTGTGATCAATTTTCATAAAAATGAATTAATTCAGCTGTTGACATATGGTAAATCAAAGCATCTATTAAACACATTTTATTTTTTAAGAGAAGCCATTTTGGCTTAGTTATTTACTGCTCCTAACCCCTCCATGTTAACTCTGTTCTTACCTGCAATTGGCTAGACTTTTCCACCTTTACTGTAACAAGGAATGATCCCTGTGGAGCTAACAGTTGTGTTGTGCTGGGAAACAGCTGTCAGAAGCTACCCCTATTCATCTTTCACCTTCATCTCTGTAGTTGGATATGTCATGACTGCATCTCAGCCAGTGTTCATTGACCCAGAAAGGCAAGTTCAAACTAAATCCTCTGCTTACTAGCAGAACACATTGGGTAAATTTGGCATGCTCATGTTTTGCTTCAACTTAACAGTTTCAGGTTGCAGTGGGAGAAGGTCTTACTTGGTATATGTGCAGGCATTTTAATGTAACATATTAAAAATGAAACAATTCCACACATGTAGTTCTAAACAGTATCCGTAGGAAGTTTATCAAGCTCTACATCGTACTCACACTGCATTGACATGGAAAGGCCTAAATTATCTAGTTCATGAAAAATAACAGCTCAAACTTAGTCTTCACTGACTTCATTTAATGCTGTATTCCCATAGCTTCCATGCTGTGATGAAATATCTTTTAGACATTTCTCTTTGGAACAGAGAAAAGTTAACACGATTATGTTGTCTATAAGAGAGATTTTTCAGCTTCTGCACATGTTTTATTTTTGGAAATAAAGAGATGAGAAGTGATTTATACAAAAATCTTACATCGAAATTAATTTTAACTGATTTGATATATCATTAAAGACTAGTCTTTAAAGGACTGCTCATGTTTCATGGTTCTTAATCTGTCAAGGCAGCATTCCTAGGAAGAGGCAACCAGAGATGGATTTAGGATATCAAAAATGGATTAAAAGGAGCTTTTTCATCACATCAAAATACCTTCCCCCAAAGAGGGTGCTGCTACTGCTGCAGTTAACAGTCACAGCTGGAAAAATATGCATTTAGCTGCAAATGATACCTGGGCATCCAGAACCATGGCTAGCACCATTTCAAGCTGTGATCCAAATACTGACGTGAGTGTGGTCCCATCAGAACAGGAGCATTACCTCTTCCAATGTTGACTGTATCATACACCACAACATTTCCATATTATCCTAATTAAGTTTCAGCATGTCATCTCTAGGCATCTCATTAAAAAAAAAAAAAACAATAACAACTCAGGCACAGGTTCAGATAATCCACTGCCACACCTGGATCTAATGTAAAGGCACTTACTCTGAAGTACTTGCTAACTCTTCCCAGTGTGTATCTTCGTGGGACAGTCAGGACACCAGCTCTTCCCCCTTTAGTATTAAACTCAGTGAGCTCATTCATTCCCCCCCTGCTTACGAAATGCTGAACCACCAGCATGTTGTTGTTTGGGAAGCACTACGCAAAGCGCTAGCGCCTGAAGATCAGCTGATTGACACTCGTCAAAGTGCAGCAATTTGCATGGTGCTTCCCAAACACCTGACAAAATTATGATGTCATATGATGCATCAGTGGTTGGCTCTCTCACGTGTCAAAGTTTTGGCCCAGCCAACCAGATAAAGATGTAGCTAGCTGGGCCAAAACAGATGCCCACTCCTGGTTTAGAGTGTTAACTAATTTTATATACACAGTTTGTGTGTGTGTGTGTGTGTGTGTGTGTGTGTGTGTAGAATTTATATTGTAAATGTAAGTCACTATAAAACTTTGAGGCAGTTTTACTTTTAAAATATGCAGAAGCCTAATGGCAAAATCATTTGCTTATTCAATTTAATCACTACATTGGAATGTATTGAAATAATTTGTTCATGTAGTTTCTTGAATAGACAGGTTATTTGTCTAAGTGAAGGTGTATGATGAAGTACAAAATATATTTAAATGAAAAATAATCAATTGTAGCACTTTTGTCTAAAGCTCTATCTGTTCATCCATCAGGCAAGCTGCTGTTGGCCTGAATGAGTTTCCTAGCTGTTAAATGTAACTTGAAATATGTGGGTAGAAAGGAATTGATATGATGACCTGGGAGCTATTCTATCAAGAAACTATGTTGATTTGTATAAAATAAAAAGTAAAACATTGAGGTGGAGCAGAAATAAAAAGGGGGAATTAGATGGAATCAGCATTAAAGCATTAAATCACTTCTCAAAAGTGATTTTTTAAACAACAAAAAAGAAGTACTTGTAATTGATGCAAAGTATGCATCACCAAAGCCTAGAAATCAGCATTAATGTTTATCCCCCTGCCCCTGGATTTCAAGATAAAACAAATTCACTCTTACCCTAAATCTACCCATCCCCTTGTTGCTCACTCCATGACATTAATGTATAAAACATATTAGTCATAAGACTTTATTCCAAAGCATCCAACCTCTGTCTTTAAGGTGGCTAATCTGATGGTAAATGAAATGAGATGACATTTTGGAATTGCTACCATAAATTGTAACTGATGTGTGAAATGAAAAAATTATCTATTGTGGAAAGGAATGACAGTCATTGTGCAGACAATCTTATCTTTTTCTCTGGAAGGAGTAGGTACAAAAAATCACCACAGGTAAATATAAAAATAAAGATTCTAAAAGGCGCTGTGTTTGTTCTTTTTGTTGTAAGCAGACATAGGAACTAGTGAAAGTTTGAGAATTAAAGAAAATAGTTTTCAAATTTCTTGTTTTAGTTTGCAGAGATATATCTAACTAATTTTGCATATGCATATTAATTTTTATAACCTTATATTGTCCTCAGAGGACTTGTCTGGTGTGTGCTGTAACAAAGTAGGTAAGGGTTGCTTTCTAGCTGTGCTTTGAAGACTGAACTTTGTGAATTTCAAAATTGGCTCAGGTGGTACACAGTTTAGCTTTATTAAATCAGAGCCAATAAACAGAGAGGCTTAGAAGGTGATTGTCTCCTACGTCTATTTATGTGAAAGTGTGTGTGAATTAATAAGTGGATTATTTAGAGCTTTGGGATAATAGCACAAGATATTTCATTTAACTTCCCTTGCCCTAAATGCTATTTACTGAACCTAACTTGAGTTTGGCTATTAGTACTTACTGCTATTATTTTTGAGTATGTTATATTAAGACTACGTTTTCTCATGTATATTTCTAGTAAAATAAACTGCTTCATTCAAAAGGCAGGTCATCAGGGCAGACACTACCATTAGGCAGATTGAGGCAGCTGGAGTGTATGTATGTGTGTGAGCAGCAATGGTAGCTCCTCCCTGTCATTCCTTCCTGTTCAATAACAGAAGAGAATAGCTTTGCACCCTTTAAGCTGGGCTGATGCCCTCAGTGTGGTGGAGGTCATTCTTCCATTGCCAGTACAGTGGTACCTTGGTTTACGAACTTAAACTGCTCCGGAAGTCCGTTCTTAAACCGAAACAGTTCTTAAACCAAGGTGTGCTTTCCCTAATGAGGCCTCCCGCCGCTGGTGCCCTTCCACCGTTCGGATTCTGTTCTTAGACCAAGGTAAAATTCACAAACTGGGACATTACTTCCGGTTTTGCGGAGTTCGTAAACCAAATAGTTCTTAAACTGGACTGTTCTTAAACCAAAGTACCACAGTATTAAAGTAAGAATCAGCTTTCCAATACAGTTGCGGAATGGAAAGGGGTGTCACCTTGTTCCTTGTCTCATGTAGCAAAATATTTTGAGCCAGTTCTTCAGGACCCAACAAATTGGTGAATTCGATCTAACATATATTGGTTCACATACTCCTTTCTTTTACTTTCTGCCTAGTTTTCTGAAAATGTGAGCTGTATATTGTATATAAGCACATCAATTTCAATGTATTACTGCAATCTTTGGAGATTCAAAATATTATTTAAAGGCTGTGCAAGCTGGCAAAGCTGAAATCTGTGGCATTTGATTCCATAGTTATACTCATTATGTAAGTGCACCATTTTTCATGAAGGAAAACAGCTGATATTCATTGTTTGTGGCTGTTGCCAAAGCCCCCTCTCTTTTGTAGGCACAGGATAAATCTGCACATTTTCCAGCTGCATGTGTTGGTCTATATATGCAGGATATTTGTATGTCAGTGTTTCGTACACCTTTGGGGAGATAGTACAGTGGTACCTCGGGTTACAAACACCTCGGGTTACAAACACTTTGGGCTACAAACTCTGCTAACCCAGAAGTAGTACCTTGGGTTAAGAACTTTACCTCAGGATGGGAACAGAAATCGCGCGGCGGCAGCGGGAGGCCCCATTAGCTAAAGTGGTACCTCAGGTTAAGATCGGTTTCAGGTTACAAACAGACCTCCGGAATGAATTAAGTTCGTAACCAGAGGTACCACTGTACTGGGTTGCAAGCATTCTTTGCCCACTCTGTATTTAACCATTTGGCTGGAACGCGTAGACAACCAGGATTTCCATGTGGACAACCTTGTGAAGGGATCAGTCATTTCTTCCACCATTCACTTTATAGAAGGCAAATTTTATTATTACACTTCTAAGAGACTAGTCATCCGTGTATCCGTTGTAACAAAGAAGAAGTGGTTTAAACTCACTATGTAAGGACATGCAAGCTCTGGTAGCATCAAAGCCAGCTAATAAATAATCTTGCAGGATAGTAATTTTTGTGGGGTTATTTACACAGATATTCTATGTGTTTAGACTGGTGCATATAAATAACATTTACTCCCTGCAACCTATTATGTAAATTGTTTCTTAGCTATGCAAATCTAGTACATTAATAGTTGAATTATATCCTAGATGTTTTGTGTCTGCTCCTAGCAGCTACCTCAAAAAGTTGGGAAAGGATCAACAGGAGCATCTTTTCAGTTTACCATTTTGGGAGACAGTAGAGGAGTTTACTTCGCCTTTGGAGGTGAAGTAAAACTATTGGAAGATTATAGCACCTGCTGTGGCTGTAGAAACTGATATGGGAGATACATGTTTTGTTGCAGCTGAGGCAGATGAAGGTGTCCAGTTGTCCTGCTGCAGATTCACCATGGTGTTTTTTTCTGTCTGAGGTTTCATTTGTTTCCATGAGAATTACTCGGAGTGAAGTGTGGATACATTCAAATATCTCCTTTGTCAGGATCTCACAAGGTGGCTTAGGCAAGCTTCAGCCCCCGCACCAACATTAGTTATAGTTATATTTTCAGGATAATTGTAAAATAGAGTGCAAAAACCCAAAATGCAAAATAAAAATGCTGTATCATGGGTTCTGGAAGGGCTGAAGAACCCCACCACCATTTTCCCACTCCAAATTATATCCTTCCATTGCTGCTTTGCAGCAAGGTAACACGGCAGTGGTTGTTTCCTACATACTTTTGTGTGTAACATGAGACTTGGAGTCCATGGCTAACAGCCTAGGAGTTATTGCTTACTAGCATCTTGGAAGGAGTGAGGTTATCAAGTCAGATCAAATTTTGGGTCCTTCACCATCCACTTTTAGCCCAGGCCCTGCCCACCACTGGCATATGACCCCCAAAAGGTTACTCAACATGAATGTGGTGCTGGGGCTGCAAAAGGTTACCCACTCTTGCCCTAAACGGTTTGGGTATAAGTTTTTTTGAAGAGCTGCCTTCACCCTGTCTGCATTTTAACATCATAAACAGAGCTGGGGTTCATTACTAGCTGGGGTCCAACAAGCCGCATCATTACACAATGTTATGAAGCCCCTAAAAACCCACCTATTCTTGCTTGCTTTTCCATGAGCTGTATCTTAATTTGTTGGATTGGATGTTTGCTTTGATGCTGTTGCTAGTTTTTATTAATGATTTTGTTGTTGTATTGGTTGTATTTTACTCTTTTGTTATGTAAGCTGCCTTGGGAAGGTTTTTATCCTTTTGCAGGTGGTTTCCAAATCTTTTACATTTTAAAAAATCAGATAAAAATAAATACATATCAATGACTTTAAAGGAAAAAGAATACCCTTGGTGTCCACAGTTAATGTGGACATCACGTGAATTTGCAAAAATTATCATTATAGTGAATAACTATGTCAGTAAATTAAATTATTGATCTTAGCTTTTTTATTCAATGTCACTGCATTTTTCTTCCCTTTCAGTAACTTCTCCTGGCCAAACTGTTACTGTGGTAACGCAAACTCTGGTAACCAAGGAAACTACCATCTCCAAACAAGAAATGCCATCATCTTTGCTTCTGGAGGTGCCAGCCTTGGCTGAATTCAATAAGGCATGGGCAGACCTCACTGACTGGCTTTCTCTATTGGATCGAGTGATAAAATCCCAAATAGTGACTGTAGGTGATCTTGACGAAATCAATGACATGATCATCAAACAAAAGGTATGTGAACTATTTACATACTGAATTTTATGTCTGACAGAAATAGCTGCTACAAATGGATCAATTTAAACAAGAAGTATAATAAAGTATATTAGTATACATTGCACACATATTCATCAGCAAATTAATTTTAAATGTGAATCTGTTCTGCTTTATGCCAGTTTTCAAATGTATATGACAATTATTAAAATTTGTAGAGTGAAAATAAAGGTAAAAGATAAAAAAAGAGATCAGTCTATATATTGCCCTTACAGCGAACCAGTTACTTTGATATTTAGACATCAATATACTACTTTCCCAGAAGTCAGTAAATAGGTTGAGTAGTACATGATGCAAGAAGAATAAACCAACATCTCTTTACCTTTTTATGTTAGAATATTTCTCTAAGAACTTTCTGAGAGGTTTGTATCCTGCTGTCATGCTATTACGAAAAGCTTCTCAATCCCCTTAAAGAAAAGAGCAGCTCATTAATGCAAGTGTTTTGTCAGCAAACTTTTAAAGTGCTACTTATCTTTGAAAACACACAAAAATGTGGAAATATAGAAGCATGGACAAAAACAAAACTTTAACTTCAGCAACTCTGGTGCAATAAAAGTAATTTGTTTATTATATAGCCTGAAAGTAATTACCTGCCTCCTAGATTTAACAACGCTCAATATAAAATATCTAGCTTGCATGAGCAAAACTTTAAGTGCTTCACTTCCATTCCACTGATCCTTTCAAGAGTGCATCAGGCTCTTTGTTATACAACATTGTCTCCTTCAAATGCAAATTCTAATTTAGTCTATTTAAGGCTTTTTTAAAAAAAGTGTATGTGTAACAAGGAATCAGAAAGTTGATAATATACAATGAGATGTTAGTAATTAAGAGCTAGACCTTACTTGTATGAAAATGATGATCTTAGACTTTAGGACCCACCCCCTTACATAGATAGTACTATGTAATTGTTATTAACAACAACAACAACAACAACAACAACAACAACAACTCTTTTCTGCTAAGGGCAACAATGCAAATCCTAAATATTATCTAAATGTGCAAACATTTTTTTTAGTCCAGGTGAAAAACATGTGACCAGAAGCTATCATATCCTATGTTACGATACATAACTTGATTGTGGCTGTATCTCAGCATTATTATTATTTATTAAGTTCACTTATTCCTTATTTCAGAAGATCATACTAAGCCTTACCCATTTGTGATTGGGGATTTATATACAGTATGCTGTACTGTGTGTATATGTGTGTGTGTGTGTGTGTGTGTGTGTGTGTGTGTGTGTGTGTGTGTATCCCTTATAGGACCTTTCTTTGAATATGACCTCATTAAATGTTCAGTAAATGACCTCAGTAAATTAGAGCATAAATTGATCAGATTGCTTTTCAAAAAGTATATGAAATGCATATGAGCAGGTTTCAGGGCTGAGGTTGATGTATTAACCACAGTTAATATTATCCTTCAACTTCACAAGGATTTCCAGTATCCAGTGTCTTTACTCCTGGTCACATAACCCAGGCCTCTTACTCTAAATCTTCATAAAACTTCTTCTTAGGATTATTCCTCTCAATACATACACACACATTTTAGACATCTCCATGGTCTTCAGGGCTTTCATCTCCACTAGGGTTGTAGATGTATAATTTTATGCTACAGTATTCATCCCTACTCGGACTGGCATACAATCGGGGTAGATTGGCAGGAGAGACGGGAGCTTCTTCATTCTACATAAGTGTTTTTTTAGCTTCGATTATGTTTTGTAGAACATATTGTGATGTGAGTGTTGGTCTAAAAGGAACAGAATCTTCTACTTCTGTCTGCTGCCAATGTACAAGAAGAAAACTGACATAAAATCAACTAAAATCAACTTGGGTGCTAACATTCTGAGTTCTGAGTTCAGAGCTTACAAAGTCATCTCTGAATTAGATATGCTGAAATCCACATTTTAGTTTTGGTTGATTTAGCTCCCTCATGTAGTTTGAGCATAAATGAGAAGTCTTCTTTTCTACTTTTTGTATAATTTTTGTAGAGAGAAAATCTGTGGAGTACTATTTCGTGCAAGATACAACATTAATGGCTAGGCTACATCAGCATCCCCAATGGGAACGGGGGCAGGAGTGGGATGCAGTGAACTTCAAGCCACCATTATGCAACCTTGTTTACACACAAATGGCTTAATACTATATTGTAAGTGAATGTAGCATTAGCCTCCTATTAGAGAACTGATATTCTTTAAAATAATTATTATGAGTAGGTTGCCAACTGAGATGTGCACTGTTAAAGTGCTTTTTTTCTAATACATGCAGACAAGTGTAGATAATTTTTTTGGGGAAAGGTGTTCTTGTTGTCAGCATGTGGTTTTAAGTCTCACCTTTCATATTTGTAAATCTAAAGTAGCTATATTTATTATGTGTTTGAAAATATTTTTTCTTTGCAACAGAAGAGTTAGATTGGATGCACCTCTAGGACTCATAAACCCTAGGAACTAAGAGATCAAACAAAACTAAAAATTCTCAAGGTACTTGAGGAGCAGGCCTCATTGCACAATGATGCTCTTGGGACATTCAGATAAATGACTTCTGGTCTGCTGCATTTTTCCACAGAGCAAAAAGTTTAACACACCTCACCATGTCAGAACCATAGCAACATCCCCCACCACAACAAAAAATGGCTCCTGCAGATTTTGTTTTGAACGATCTGTTTTGTTGAATTGGAAATAAACTGTTCATCAGAAACAATAAAAATTGTTGGTGGGTTGCTATATTCTTAATAATCTAACAAAGTAAAAAAGTTTTATTTTGTTCTTGCTTGCTTGCAGAACGTATGCTATCTCTGTAGCATATGCATTTCTTAGTTTTCTTTCTGTTCCATAATTATAAAAAAGTAATTGAATAGCTTATTTTCCCATGTAATGTGCAAAGCAGAAAATTGTAGTCCAATTGTAATCATAGAATGCAAATCAAAACTATAAGGACCAAATTAAATGCTTGTTCATTTTCTAAGATGTTTCGGGGGTTATGGGAGAAACATATTCTCAGGAAAACGGCATGATTCCAGGAAAACAAGATTACTGCAGTGGGAAAGTATGAATTAACTTTTTTTGTTTTTGATGAAGCAGTTTTAGAAGAGAAAGTTATTTTACATGGAGTATTTTTTTAAAAAAAAAAGCAGAAAAGGACTTTTAACATTTTCCCTTAACATGACATTCCTGATTAAAATCACCTCCATGAGCTACTCTTCGCTCCAGCTGGGAAGCTACCATTGTTGCCAATAGAACCTTTCCTCTCAGGGGAATAGCAGATTGAGGAGAGCTGTTTCATGAAAGAGGCTCAGGTTGAAGCTGCCTACAGTAGCTTCAGAAACAAATTTGGGTCATGTGTGAACTTCATCCAACTCCGAGCTTGCTCTGAGTTGGATTGAAACAAAGTCAAGTCCAGCCAGATCCTAGCAGGCATGGTGGAAAGGTGTTTGGGTGAGTAAGGAGTAGTAGTTCGGTAGAAGCAAAAAGTCTTTAATGGGGTACCCCAATCCTTGGAGGGCCAGGAAAGGCATACAACCTCCCTCCAACCATGACTAAGGCTTTTACCCAACACTTTCCCCACCGGAGTTGTGCCGATTGCTATGGGCTAGGGAAAAACCCATGAACCTGAAGGACAAATTTCTCCCCAGCCCCAAATACTGTGACTGATCTTAATCCATAGTAAGGTCAGGAAAGCAGTCCTACTTCTGTGATGGATAGGAAACAGCCTAGCTGAAGGGAGGGTGGGAGGGAGATCCAAATGAAACCAGAATTCTAGATGGGACATTCCTTTTATATTCTGGTAGCGGACCTGAGTGAAGTCCTGAGGGACCTGGTCAGGCCTGCGTCCAGAATGTGCTCACCTCCTGGTCTGGTTGTTATTGGCTAATTTGGCAACCGGACTAATCCAACTGTTCCCCTGGCCAGCGGGAGAGAGACTGTTGCATCTCCCGGCGGCTGAGAACCTGGCAAGGAGGCAGTTGGATGGCGTTGTGGTGCAACACCATGCTACTGAAAAGCAGTAAACAGAATTTAGGAGAATGGGAGAATGATTTATTTCCTAATTGATTCTACGTATTTTATCAAAGTGCCCTGTGTGTAGCATATGGATCTGTCGTTGATAAGGGACTTTATGAGAACTGCATAAAGATGAGCTGCTTACACCTTGTTCGAAAAGGTCTTAAGTATGCTCATTATGTTTAGGGTGTATTTTCCATCTTTCATCTGTAGATGACAGAATTCAAATCCAGATTTTGCTTTCCCTTTTCATCTTTTAACAAAGAATGCTTACTTAGGTTTTCCCATTTATCAGGTATTGTCTAAACGTGTGATTTATTTTACCATGCTGAAATATTTTATTTATATATAATTCAATATTTACAATAAAAGCATGTACATGGCACCATCAGCTTACATTTATGCAGACCAAAGGCTTGGGATTTTGAAATAATATATTGCTTGCAGAAATTTATTTAAAATCTGTCTAAATAGGAGAAAATTGGATCTTTGTTATCTGTTTTCTAAGGCAAGATTATTTCTAAATCCCCAACTAGGAACAGATAATAAACCTAGGAGAACCCCCAAGGTGAAAACATAGATGAACTGTTTCTTTACTCAGGAGAGAACAGAAGAGAAAATTGTTTAAAATTTACCCTTTTCTCACCACAAAAGATTGCCTTATAACAAAGGTATAAATAATCCAGTTTTGTGAAGCATGGATGCTAAGCTTTTCTCTGATGTCAGCTTCTATAAAATCACTTTAAAAATCTGTCAGAAACATAATCAGAAATGCCCTTTGATCTAGTTTGCTGCTTCACGCCTGTTCCCATTCCATATAAAAATGCACTAGGTGCAATGAGTGTAAAACTTAAAGGACCATATCTCAAAATAATTGCTGAGAGCTTACAATTCCCTTTTATACCTTTCAAAATCAGCCCAGCACCTTTTCTGATTCCCCCCTAATTACAAGAGACAAATAATACTAGTACCTTCTATGAATGCAAAATGGTAGTTCTGGCAACAACACTGATGAAGTTAGTAGCCTCCTAAACTTTCCCCCAATCAAAATTATAATTGATGCCTTATGGATAACACCAAAGAAATAACCATTTTGTTCTGATCCCCCCATACTACTGCCTTAAAAATATCTTAACCAATTTTATTTACTTTTTGTTACTCTAAAATAATTCCATTCTCCCCCCCCCTTGCTGTCTTCACGCCACCATTCCCCAACATAGTTCATGTAACCCCCTATAGTGACCTCTTTTGGTGGAGCAGAGTCGAGTCTGCTAGACCTGTCTTTTATTTATATACATTTTTAAAGGTTTTTATTTATTGGGTTTGTTGTAATTGGGTTTTTAAAAAATGTGCTTATAAAGCAACTTCATTATTATCATGATGATAGCAGCTTAAGTTACCATATATCAAGGTTGCTCTTATGCTAAAGAGAAGGAAAAGAACAGGTGGCTGGGATTTGAGTTCAGTCTTACTTCTATTCTGGTTTTATATTTTGGTTAGTATGCAGGGATTAAACTATTGCATGCCAAGACCCCATGATCCTGCAGTTTCCAGGAAGAAAATAACCGGTCAAGACAACAGCATATAGTATTTGGAGTCACAACTTTTATTGGTTACAGATGTGAATGGTTTGGGTAGAGCCACATTATACCACTCCAGCCTGCCTGATGAGAGTGCATCTAAAAGTAAACCCAACGGGGTGGGGCGGGGGCTATGACCTACATCAAACAGGGGTAACCCCTAGGTGTCCCTCCCTGTTGAAGGAGTGCCTCCACTTGGGCATCAGACAGAAGTAATTTCTCCTGGATCCCTTCAATAGGGTATCCTTACCCAAGGAGGGGCAGGCAGAGACTACAACCTCCCCTCCAGCCAGGATGAAGGCCTATCCAATGCCTAACATCACAAAGTAGTGATGATTGCTATGAGAAAGGCAAAAACCAAATGGCCGGGGGGGGGCGGGGAAAATTCCTGCCCAGCCCCGAATTCAGCAGCCAACAATGTCCATATCGAGGTTATAGCATAAGCAAAAACCAATATAGAGGGAAGGAGATCTGGTGAAACAAGGTGGCTGAAGAGGACAGTTGAGGTAGGTGGCAATTTATCCCCCTGGGAGCAGTGGTGGAGGAACCTTCTCTGGCACCCCCGTGTGCGCACTCCGTACAGACTGCGCATGTGCACACTCCGAGCGAGCGGCATCCCGTACGGACTGCACATGTTCGCTTTTGTGTCTATTTTTGCAGCCATTCCTTTCTTATTAGCTTTGCTTGAACTGTTTTTTCTGAGCAAGATTTCTCAGTGAGGAAAGCTTATAGAAGTAGTGCAAGAAACATTTGTGCCAGAGACAGGCTAAAGAGCATGATGCTGTGCGTATTGGCAGAACAGTGCTGTGGCAGCCAGTAAGTGAGGTTTAAAACACAATAGTGGCTTCTTGATGCTTTTGTTTTTAAAAAATCTTTAAAAGTAAAGGGATCCCCGACCATTAGGTCCAGTCGTGACCGACTCTGGGGTTGCAGCACTCATCTCGCGTTATTGGCCAAGGGAACTGTCGTACAGCTTCCAGGTCATGTGGCCAGCATGACAAAGCCGCTTCTGGCAAACCAGAGCAGCACGCGGAAACACAGAATCATAGAATCATAGAGTTGGAAGAGACCACAAGGGCCATCCAGTCCAACCCCCTGCCAAGCAGGAAACACCATCAAAGCATTCCTGACACCATTTACCTTCCAGCTGTAGTGGTACCTATTTATCTACTTGCACTTTGATGTGCTTTCGAACTGCTAGGTTGGCAGGAGCTGGGTCCGAGCAACGGAAGCTCACCCCGTTGCGGGGATTCGAACCACCGATCTTCTGATCAGCAAGCCCTAGGCTCTGTGGTTTAATCCACAGCGCCACCTGCGTCCCTCTTACAAAACACTAAAAGAAGCAACATAAATACTATGGCGATTTTATTTTAATTAATAAGAATTAGAAGCAAAATTAGGTTCTGTTAAAACCCAAGAGAATGGGTTTCTCTCAATTTCCACTTGTTAATCAGATATATGTCTCCAAACAATACCTGGGGTTCATTTGCAAGAGAACTAACATGAAAAATGATACATAAGCATATGAGGGGAAATCACTCCTTCAGGTAGATTCAATCAAGAGTGAAATGATATTATGTGCTAACATTTCCCACAGTGGTACAGAGCTAATAGAGCATAGAATATATGGACACAGAAGAAGTCAAGAGAGACAGAGAGATGATATGTGTATTTCACACAACTTTAATGAAAAATCTAACTCCCTTTGTAAAGATAAGTGTTTTCCTCTGTGCAAATTGTTACATTTTGTAGATTATAATGGTATGTTTGTGCAACCTTAGAAATTAAAAATGCATACAAGTAAACAAGATGTGTACATGTTTCTCCTCAATACGTGCTACATTATTTGAGTAGCTTACAGTAAAGTGTATAAAAACCTTTATGGGCTGATGTTGAGAATACATTTTGGAATGTATTCCTTAAAGTGTAACCAGCAATGTTTGTAGGTGTGTTTGGTAAACTGTTAAGATCAAAGTATCACAACTATGTATAATGCTCATATTTTGATGATACTTTAACTTTTGTTAGGCTTTGACATCAAACACTCCCCCCCATGAATTTGTTTAAATTTATTAGTTCAAGCTCCCTATCCATGGACTGATTCACCCTTAATTGTTTTATTATCCATCAGACGTGTCATTTTTATCCTCTTATTTTCTTAATATCTTCTCTCAGCTAGCAGAATCTATCATGACATCTGATTTCCAACGGGTAAGCTGCTGTCAACCTGACCCCATTAGTTGACATTTTACCATATGCTCACAAATAGTGTGAACATTACCCTTTTCCTTTCTAGTCTCCTTCTGCTCTGTGTTTGTGTTTGACTAGATAGTGCTGAAGGTGACTTCTGAGATTAATCAGTCTGATGCTACTGACAATCACATATAATGCTTAAAGAGATAAGGTTCATCAGTATGTAAGGAGGGGTGGAATAAATAGATTCCTAGGAACCTTTTTAGAACTACATAATTATATAAAAGAGGCTCACTTTAATGGAGTACACTGGAGTAAGGAGAATCTGGCTTGCTAGAAAACATAGGTGTATTTCAATGATTTCTCCACAATATTTCCTATACTTAACATCAGCATCTTTAGGTGCTCCAGATTAAATATTTGCAAATACAGATAATTTGTGTAATTCCATAAATCCTGTTTCTGCAAATCCTTACCTATTTCCTCATATGGACTTTGTGGAATATTCTTTTTTTTTTTACAGGAAATATAAAATTTCTCCAATTATCTTCAACTAGGGATACATTCTAGTGGCATATTGTTGCCATCACAAAAATCACACAGTTTCTTACGTGTGTATCCACTCTCTGATCTTTTCAAGTCAGTTCGTTCTTCATTAGGCATTTAGGAAACAGTTTTCGGTTTGAGTCCTCCATCAAGTTGCTTTCCTTAAGCCTCATGCTTTTAAATTTGCACTGAAAAACCTCTCATTTGTTCTTCCTATTAAACTGCCACTGTAACAATTTTATTGGCATTTGGATAAGTTATCTTACTCTTATGGTGCATCTCCATTGCTTTTATACCCAGATAAATGTGTCCTGCATACATTGGGATTGCGATATCCTGTGTATTATCTCCCTCAGATCAAGGGGAGATGCCTTGCTCTGCATTCTGTTTTTCTTGTAAGTGATATTGATAGAGAAACAGAGAATGTTCTGTGTTCTGGAATTCCAGATATGCAGAGCCACTTCCTTGCTTTATTTCTGTTGCTAGGTAAAAACACTGTATCACGGAGGATGGGGCTACGAATGGCTACAAGTGGCTGTGTATTACCTCCAGTATTAGGAGTGGTATACCTCTGAATACCAGTCACTGTAGTACCTGAGTGGGAACATCATGCCGTGGAGATCATGTGCTGCATTCCAGCTTCCATAAGCATCTTATCCATTGTGAGAACAGGATGCTGAACTTTGGTTTGATCCAGCAGGGATCCTATGTTCATTCAAAATTGCTATAATAAGATTGGTACATCTGCTGACAGTTTTATCGTTGCTGTTTTTATGCTTTTTATACATTGTTTGTGTAGGATTTGAAGTCCATTTAAGAAGTATTTTTGTGGAACGGTGGACAATTTCTGAAATTAACCAACATCTGGAGGGCCGAAGTTTGGGGATGCCTGCTTTAAAACTATAATGCATGACTACTTAAAACATCTGGGCAAATAAAAATATATATTTTAACCTGCTGCACAATATGATCATAATGTCAGCACATTCCAGAGTAAGTGTGCCATCACAGAAAATGCCCTCTCTTTTGTAGCTATTATTTAATAAATAATAAAAATAATACCCTACCTCTAGGAAGGTACAATCTACAACCAACAAATGTTGAGGGAGCAGCATGGGCCATGCAGTCTGTAAGGCAGCTGGAAAAGGCACCTTCTTTTCCCTACCATTGCCATGTCTTCAATTCAAAAGCTCTGAACAAAGACACAGGGAGCTGCCATGCTATGTATCAAGGAACTGCACAGTTCTTTCTCTCTGCAGTCATCAATATCAAGATAGAAGATAGGTCATTTAACGGTCAGTCTGTTTAGTTTTCACTAAGTGTGTAACTTCTGGTTACATAAGGATCATTGTTCTGCAGCACATCTAGAAGTCCAGCAGCCAGCCAGTGTCCATGAGGTGATAACATGTGACATGGTGGCCTCTTGATTCTGCAGCCTGTCACATACATTTGCACAGAAGCAGAGGGCTTTTTCAATCTATCTGAGATAGAGGTAATATCATGATCTACTTACCATTGTAAAAGCACCCACAAGGTTCTTTCTGCTTAATAGAATCTCATCGTTCCACAGCATCAACCCCCATTTGAGTTCCAAAAATGAACTGTTCTTTGAAGTGACGCTTTGGATGCACATCCCCATCAAAACCACCTACAGGCAGCCTGGTTGTCATATTAGAATAATAAGTATGCTTCCTCACATGGCTTCCAAGTGCCCACTTTTTATTGGAAGACAGTAAACTTGGCTGCTTCGGAATTATGTAATATGAAAGATGATATTTCAAATAAATAGCTTATAGGGCCTGAAGATGCTGTTATGTGGATACAGCTGTAAATCAGTATTTTTTTCCTTGTAAGAATTAACTGAAGCTTGGAGAGGAAACGTGTTTCCTGTTACTATTTTTGTTTTACAGAGCCATATTCGTTTAGTACTGCTGCTGGATAACTAATTGCTCCATTTTTTCCAATTTTGTTAAAGGATATAGTTTCTATTTATAATGATTTCCTGGAGGGAGAATTGTATCTAATGAAATGGAACGTTGTGCTGACTAAAAAAAATGTTTCTTATGAAAAAGAAACTTAATGGCTTGAAATCAGTAAAATACTGTATTTTGTAATTAAATTCTGGAATAATTTGCATATGTAAATGAAATTTCTTTCCTCCCAAACACATTTTGCTCAGTGTAAAGAAAACAAAAACAATCTAGTTAACAATTTAACCATGCATTTTTTGTTATACAGGTGCAATGTAGTAGGTGTGATATATCTACATTTCCTTATATTGTTTAGATGTACTCTAAAGATTTAATTGTAGTCTTTACAAATGCATACATATAATGTGCCAGCTTTACATAATCAGCCAGCATCTCAGAATACTAATAACCTCTACTTCCTTGCTGAAAAATTCTGTACACTGATGCAACTTTAAACAATCTTCAATAAGTTATCATTCCAATGAGTTTTTTTTTTACATTGGAATGCAGTTTAGTACTTTCTTCAACAAATTAGATATTTGTTATGTAAGATAACATGAATGGACCACTATTAATAACTTATAAAGTAGAAGTGGGAGTCAGTAGGCTCATGAACTGCTGGAGTTCTCACTCTTGGTGGTGCCTAAGTGACTAAACTTTGTAAAGATGCAGATCTACAGGTCTGGCGGGGTATGGGATGACGGAAAAGAAGTCATCGCTTGTGCACTATATGCTGAAGACATCTGTGATGAGTAGCAAGTGGGGTGGAAGACAGTATTCATCAGTTTACTCTCAAAATAACAGAGATGTACCGTATTTTTCGCTCCATAAGACGCACCTGCCAAAAGACTCACCTAATTTTTAGAGGAGGAAAGGGAAAGCCCTGGGTTTTTTTTGGGATCAGCTCAAAGTTGTGCAGCTTCTTGCAGCATCTTTTGCAAATGGGAAAAAACGCATTTGGGGGAGGGATCAGCTCACAGTTGTGCAGCTTTTTTGTAAAGGGGGAAAGCTACTTTTTTGAGCATCAGCTCAAAGTTGTGCAGCTTCTTTTGCAAATGGGTCCAGTATTCCATATCTACAAGTCCAGTATTCCATATCTACAAGTCCAGTAATTTTTGGAATTATTCACATTCTTTTTTTCCTTAGCTGATTCACATTATTCACATTCAGTTGCTGACTTCAGCAATTTGTTCCATATCTCAGCCACACTTTTGTGTAAAGAATCTATAAAACTTAGGAACCTGAAAATTAGATTTCCCTTGAACAGTCACTAACCACAAATATGGAAAAAGTCTTAAAAGTCAGTGGCATTAGTTTTACAATTTTTTTTAAAAAAGTTTGCTGTTGGTTCATATCATTTCACCTGGCATTTGGAAAAACTAGCTTACTTGAATGCAAAGGTTATGAAAGTGACAGTGACCAGAACGAAAGAAGGAAGGAAAGAAAATATATTCCTTCAAAATGAATTTTAAAGATTGGGTGCAACTTCTACTCTAACAGTGTTTGAATACAGGTGGGTAGCCGTGTTGGTCTGCCGTAGTCAAAACAAAATAAAAAAGTTGTGACATTTGCTGTGAGGAAGACAAAACTCCCAGACAGGTCCAATATGTCCACAGGCAATTTTCTCCCAGGCCCCGAATACAGCAACCAAATAATCCCACAGCAAGGCCATACATGAGCCCGCTTACCTCCAGGCTGCCACAGCATACAGGGTATGTGGGATTATTACTTCCCGACTGCGCTGTCTGCTGGAAGTGCACCTGGCTTTTATGCCTGGCTGGCAGACCCCACAGAATTCTGGCCCTGCCAGATCCATCACCAGAGTATTACCCACCAGGCCCTAATTGGCCCGATCAAATTTTAAATTTTGGTGAGCAATCCCACCAGCCCCCCACAGCTGGCCAATGCCAAAGCTGACGTCAACTGTGGGCTGATTGCATCTACCCCCTCATTCCCCAGCAACTATGCTGGGCCACAATCGCCACCACTGTCTGAGTTACAGTATGCAGCCTTTTTGTTTAAATGCAAATTCAGTACACATTTTTACATGGATTTGAGTTTTGCTAGTGGTTGAATTGGTTTGCCACCAAAACTCACAGAAATGACTACTGTCGATGACACTGTTGTGGTCCATTAGTTCTAGGAAACTGGTTATGTATATGGGTATATAAACATGGTGTAACTATAAATATCTATTTGTGCTTTTATGCATATGCTTTGAATATAAACATGGTGTATATATAAATACATATGTATGCTTTTAGGCAACGCTACAAGACTTGGAACAAAGGCGCCCTCAGCTGGAAGAGTTAATAACAGCAGCACAGAATTTGAAAAATAAAACCAGCAATCAAGAGGCTCGAACAGTCATTACTGATCGAAGTAAGTAGCAAATTTTCTATGCCTATTATTTTACGTGTGTAAAAATACTAGGCTGTATCCAAAAAATTAAAGTGAGCTTAAGGCCATTCACACAACAGGGCTTTCCTGACCTCTCTTCTGTACTGCAGTACTCATTACCCCTGAAAACACACTTCTGGGAATTAGTGGACCCTCAGAAAAGGCCTAGGCTACAGTGAGAGGAGAAAATCAGACAAGCAAGCAGACATCCACTCACACCAGTCATTTTACCTAAATTTCAGCTAGGCCCCCATACCATGTATTTCCTTAAAGTCCTCTTATCCCAGGAAAGGATTTGTGGGGCAAAATCTGCCTAACTCTGGATGTTTATGTATCCTATGTGTCTATGACTCCCTGGACCCATGTTTCATAAAATATATTGTGATTATGCATTCTAGTATTACTGATTACTCTTCCACATGCCAAACTTTTCTTATCCTTGCCATAACTACATCAAGTTGTTAACCAGAAGGTTGGTGGTTTAAGCCCACCCAGGGATGGCTGTGGGCAGGATTCTGCATTGCAGGGAGTTTGACTAGATGACACTTGGGGTCCCTTCCAAATCTACAATTATATGGCTCTCTGGATAGGTAATCGGTGCTGGCTTCTGCTATCTGTATTAATATGACTGAACATGCTGCACCTGTAGTTTGAAGTCAACACAGCTTGATTCCAGACTACAGCTGCCAGCTGCTGAGAGATTAATAAGAATTCACTTCTTGTCATTCGATAGTACTGGAAGCTGCTTTGTTTCCTTTCCCCTTGGGCTGCTTTTCTGACCAAAATGACTCCCAACAGCTTTACTGTCCATGAAGTGAGGAGGTCCCCCCCCCTGTTTTTTTTTACAACACAAAAGTAGGTTTGTGGGTGGAGCATTTTGATGAACAAACTAACATAGGAGAAGTCATTGGCCTCCATTCAGTCATATACACAGCTCTACCTTGGCTGCATTTTCTTTCTTTTTTTAAGACTAGGAAACTTCTCACACATCTGTGAGTCTCTCAGCTAAGTTCTTAGTTCTATGCGTTGGTGCTATTACAGCACTGAAAATTATGCAACTTATTTAAAAGATCATATTGAACAGAAATTAAGTTACTCTATTTTGTTGATTTTCTTGTAGTTAATATACTATCATCAAAAAGTGTGTGTTTTCAAAAGAAGTTAATGGCTGCATTTTATTTAGAATTGAAAATCCATACTGCTATAACTTTCTGCCACTCAAATTTAATGAAATATTCTCCAAGTATAGTATATGATTGTTGGAGGCCTTAGCTGATGAAAGTTCTACTTGAGTTAGCTATTATTCTTTGCCATGCATTGATTTCAAATCAGCACTCACAAGAGTAATCAGTCTACTTGAGAAGCATAATGAAATCATATGATAACTATGTGAGTGTGACATTTTTAAAGGGAAAAGCTACTACATTTATCTAAATGATACTATAATTTAGATTTGTGGGTTATTTTTCTTAATATGTAGCAAAGGTTATCACTGGAACTATTTATTAAACATGGAAAAAAAATGCATAAATACACACTATTCGTCAGAACTGCATTCCCTATATGAGAGTGGTTGATCTCAGTCACAAAGTTCTAATGTACAAAATAAATCTTAGCAAACTGATATGATCTTCTACTCCTTTTGATAAGGTCTGTTAATAAGGTTGATAAGGTCTGTAAGACCATTGCACATATTTGCTAAAAGCATAACCTGTGTAATTTCTCTCTGTTCTGGTTTCCCATAAGACCCCTGCGTGTATATGAAATTGTGTCAAGTGGGGAGCACCTTCTAAACACCCCTTAAAACACCCTCTCTGTCACTCTCTCTCCAATTCATAACAAAAATAGTGTATCCAATCCACAACTAGAATTGAAGCTCTGAGACTGGCAGGAGGCTGGAGGACACACAGAAAACTAGCTGCAGTGCTACAGAACACACCAGCTGTTAGTTGAGGAGGCTGAGCAGCATAAACAAACTCCCGCTGCACCTCTGGTCTCTTTGTGGCTTTCTCTGCCTTTACTGATGTTCTCTTTGGGCTCTGGGGTGGGTCTCCTCATGAACCACAAGGATTCTCCAGCTCTCTCCCTCCATTTCTGGGTTTGAATTTAATTATTTCCCAGTGCTACCCTGTTTCTCATATTTTAAGACATACCCATAAAATAAGCCATAGCAGGATTTTTAAGCATTCAAGGAATATAAGCCATACCCCGAAAATAAGACATATTGATAGGCGCAGCAGCAATGCCAGCCGTGGCAGGAGGAGGAGGAAAGAAATAAGACACCCCCTGAAAACAAGCCATAGTGTTGTTGTTTTTAGGAAAAATAAATATAAGACGGTGTCTTGTTTTTGGAGAAACATGGTATGTACATACGCAGTTGCAGGCAAGTTAGTTACACATAAGCGGGTGGGGTGGGGGATCCTGTACTATGATTTTCTGCTGTTGATTTATTTGCATTTGTTAACCTTTCCAGTTTTTCATTGCCTTTAAAACTAGAGTAAAGGGACCCCTGACCATTGGGTCCAGTCGTGACCGACTCTGGGGTTGCAGCGCAAATACTAGAGTATTTGCTTTAAATGTATCCATTCTCTAAGACCAATTAATTTTTCCATTTTTCAATTCTGCAGACTCGCCTTTTGAGTCTTTGTGTTCTTTTGAGTGTTTGTTGCTTGTTAAATATGTATGAATTCTTATTTATGGAGTTCATTGGGTGGTATTCAACAAAGGTTTACTTTGATTTGACCCATTGAAATTAATGAACATGATTTAGTTGGGTCTGCTTCATTAGACCTGCTGTGAGTAAAATTTGAATACCACCCAGTGTTAGTGTATAGTTGGTTAATTATGTTTATGCTTTTGTGAACTAGCAGGTGATCGCTAGCTGGGCCACATCCCATACCTACTTTAATAACTTTTTACACAAAACTCTGTAGTTTTCATCCAAATAGACCTAGCGATATATTACTAGTGGCTGCTAAAAGAGCTTTGGCTCAAGTACACTGCAAAACATTTTAGGCTGTGTCTCAATCCAGACCAATATAGTAATAAAAATACTTTTATTGAAAAACTTGCTGTCTGACAGCTTTATAGCAAAATTTTCAACCTATCATTCACTTACACAAAAGGATATATGAAACCACCACTGTGAATTACAGCACTGCTGTTGATCATGGTATCTTAATGAAATAAGCATCACCACTGTCACAGTGCTATCCATATCTCTTTCTCACAGGTTTTGACAATTGAACACCAGAAAATATTTAAATGCAAGCATATATAACCTAAGAAACAAAGGAAACTTGGACTTTAGCTTAGAAGTAGTAATTCTGATAAATCTCCACTTCGTGTTGGATGAGAGAGAGAGAGAGAGAGAGAGAGAGAGAGAGAGAGAGAGAGAGAGAGAGAGACTATATATGTATATACTGGAAAGACTATACAGACTTTCAAATAAATGTGTTACCCCATTCACTGTAAATAATTACAATTATTCAAGTTCAGTTGTGCTTCATAGGAAATATTGTCATTCTGATTTGATAGCTCTAATTGATTACATACATAATGCTTTACACTAAAAAGCCTCAAAGCAATTTATGATATGTATATAATGCAATAAAACATTAAAACTAAAGTCATATTAAAATAGGACATGATATTATTTAAAATGCACACTAAAGCTAGATTGAGTAATTAATAACAGTATCATTCAAGCTGCACGTAAGTCCAGTTAACTAAAAGCATTTCTAACTAGCACTGAAATGTAAGTAAAGTTGGTGCTAGACCTGGGACATTCCAAAGATGTTGGGGTATTATGGAAAAGGACTATTCTCTGCTCACCACTCTCTGTACCTCTGGGCAGGTTCGCATGGGAAGAGGGTGATCCTTTAGGAATTGGGTTCCTGACCCATATAAGGCTTTAAATGTCAAACCAGCAATAAGCCTGGAAACTAATGGGAGGCCAATGCAGACAAGTCAGAACTGGTGTTGTATGCTCACATCTTGGCTGCTGCATTCTGTAACTGACTGGAGCTTTTGAACCATCTTCAAAGGCAGCCCCACAACTTACAGTAATCCAGGCTAGAGGTTATCAGAGCTGCTTATGCAAGATCTTACATGACCAACAATAACCTACCACTGATCAGCCAAGCAGGAGGAAGAAGCAGTGGGAGTACAGACCCCTTTTAACAAATCTCAGCTGTTACCAGGTCAGTTACACGGCACAGGGAGAGGGAAAATGTACAACTTCTCTCCCCTTGATACACGCACACAGGTGCTGGACCATGGAGTCCGTCATCATGAGTATGTACACCAGGGGACGGAAGTTTATCCAGCTAAAGAAGAGTTACCCAATAGGGAAATGAGTATGTGAAGTATCTCTGATCGTATACAAAATCCAGCCAGTGAATGCACATTTCCCAAGGCTTGTTGGAAATTGTGCATAATGGCTGGAGAATATACAAATTCAGCTGAGATATGCACATTCACTTACATCTGGGATTAGGGAAAATTGCTTTCCAAATCAGAGGGTTATCCTAGCATCTCTTTCTATTGGAGAAATTAAATAGTGTCAGCACAATGAGCATGATAAATTCTAAAGTCACTGCTTTATGATAAACTCTATTGTCACATTGTTACTGATAATGTAGCCACTGTCACAGATATGTTATCTCAAACAGTACTTTATCTCATTCCAGCCTTCTTCCCATTAAGTGATGATCTGCGTTAAGAAATGCATCACAATTATGTGTGATTAAACTTCATAATAGCCATAGTTTATCAAGCAGTAAAAATTATGTAACTGTAAATATGAAATTGCTCTCATGGTACCAATATGAACACAGACATATACGGTATACAGTGGTACCTCGCAAGACGAATGCCCTGCAAGACAAATTTTTCGCAAGACGAATGCGTCTTGCAAAAAAATTGTCTTGTGAATCGTGGTTTCCCATAGGAATGCATTAAAATTTAATTAATGCATTCCTATGGGCAAAAAAAGAAATTTCAATGCATTCCTATGGGAAACCGCAATTTGCAAGACGAATTTTTCGCAAAACGAATTGACTCACGGAATGAATTAAATTCGTTTTACGAGGCATCACTGTATTAATGCCGTGATCCAGAGTTTCCAAACTTTTCATGTTGGTTTTGTGACACAGTAATTAAGTTTTACTAGCAAACCGAAGGTTAAACTAACATTTTTCCGACCCCAGGAGAAGCGCGGGTAGCGTTCACGCGACACACCTACACACTGCAGCCGAAACACTAACGTGTTGTGACCCACAGTTTGGAAAGCTCTGTTGTAATCAATGAACTGAGTCAGGCTATGCTGCACTTTGTTATTGGAGGTGTATTAAGAAAATTCTCACTTACTGCATTACTTTTGAATCTGCTGTTCCTGCCCGACCCAATACAGGATCATTAATTTCCCTTCTTTGGGGTAACCTTAGTGTCCAAAACTAAAATTATTTTGTTTTATTCTAGACATTGTTGTATTCTAGACTGGAGCCCATCCAATAAGGACTAGCCAAGCACACCAAGAGTCAAGAATGGGATGTATGTAGTCAGGACAAGGACCAACTCACTTTGAGGTTTGTTAGAAGGGTGGGCTAGATTTAAAAGCTGAGAGTTTAGACTATCACTCCAGCAATAGTAAGAAACTAATGGTGAGCTTCAACTTCTTTTTTAAAAGAAAGGAAAATTTCTGTAAACTGTTTTAGGACAACCACTTCATGTCAAAACATTTAATAATACAGTTGTACCTTGGATCTCAAATGCCTTGTGACTCGAACGTTTTGGTTCACGAACACTGCAAACTCAGAAGTGAGTGTTCCGGTTTGCAAACGTTCTTTGGAACCCGAATGTCCGATGTGGCTTCTGCAGCTTCCGATTGAGTGCAGGAAGCTTCCTGTACCCAATCGGAAGCCGCACTTTGGTTGTCGAATGTTTTTGGAAGTTGAACAGACCTCCAGAACGGATTCCATTCGACAACCAAGGTACAACTGTAAAAACAAAATATGTAGTTATATGTTTTACCTTTTTATTCACAAATCCAGGGGTCATTCTCATTTTACATTATTGTGGTGCCCATTTTAAAGATGATGGTTGAAAGCAATTTAAGTGACTAATCAGGAATCAGAATTGATGGGCCCTAATCCATACTGAACACACTATCTGTTGTAAAACATTTACTTTTCATATAAAAGTTGCATGTTAAAGTTAGCAGAAGCTAATCTCAATGTTATGACAAGTGAGGAAATATTTCAGCTCTGCAGTCAGTCCTTTAAAGGGCAAAGTTTATTCTAGTTTGCCAAAGAGATTTGTCTTGTGATGTAAATATTTCCATGTTGTGAGTGATAAACAGTACCAGGTGTCATCTCTGACATGTTCTCCATCACTTTGCTCTCATAGGTGCATTCTAAACATTCTAAACTGCGTTTTTTTAATGTGAATTGTTGTACATTAAAAATTGCTTATTAAATCTTAAATGATAAAACCATTAATTTCCTAAAGATCAGATTTTGCAAAGGCAGGCACATCTTAACAGTGCCTGATCCTGTAAATTTGTATGCCATCAAAGGATGGCATACGAATGATGACTTTTGAGAGAGTATTTTGAGAGATGTTTTAAATGGTTTTATAACTCTCTCTCTCTCTCTCTCTCTCTCTCTCTCTCTCTCTCTCTCTCTCTCTGCGTGCCGTGCGTGCGTGCATGCGTGATTTATTTAGCAAAAGAAATGTATGTGAGGCTTTTCTAACTTTCCAAAGTGACATAAAAGATAATTCATTTTTCTGTCCTCTCTGCTGAAAGACTATCATCCGAGATTGTTCACCTAAAAAGGGATAGCCAACATGCTGCTTTGCAGATGTTTGAGTCTACAACTACCATAAGTCCCAGCCAGCATCAGCAATGGTCATGGCTAATGAGAGTTCTTTTTCACAACATCTGGATAGCGCCCCATTGCTTGCTTACTATAATGACTCTCATAGCAGAATTCTAAGAACATGAACAATATTTAAGATTATGCAGTTTTTATTATATTTTGCACATCATCTTGGAAAGCAATTAATAAACAACTATATACACAGAAAATATTCTATGTGCATCTCTCTAGTCTTCACAGGTTACCTGTGAAAAACCCAGTTTGAGGGTTAGCTGTGGAATCTTGTATTACTAATCTAGGAAAGCAAGAGGAAATATATGGCCTTTGTATGTTTTCAGATAACACTTAAGGGCTGCTTCAAATGTCATAAAATGCCCTTATTTTTATTCATTTGATATGTTGTGAGACAGTTTGTGTACACTTGTCTGGGGAAACGGCATAGAAATAAGCAGACAATGATGATGACAATGAAACATGATAGTCTACAGAACCTGGATGCCATTTTTTAGTCTTCATGTTTTATGCATGGGAATTTTGCCATATTTGAAGTAGTCATAAGATTTTCACCTTAGTAAGATCCAAGAGACAAGGAAAACCTTTATAAGTTTTTCTGAAAGTACCAGAACAAGAGAAAAAGATGAGGAAGACAGTAGCTGGAATACATTATTCATTCTTATTAGCAGATATGCTGCTAGAACTATCAGGAAATACAGTGTAAATACGGATGTGTGGCAGTCAGCAATGGAGGTTGTAGCATTCAAAAATCCAAAATTGTTGGCTTTATGCTTCATTAGGTAGGTAATGTATTTCACACATTTCTAGCTTTAAACTTCAAAGCTGACCATAATATTTTTTGCATCAGTAAGTATAAAAGTGTTTTAAGTGCCTCAGTAGAGTTGCTTTATTTTAATAATGCTAATAACATTCTGTTTATGTTCAGAGAAAATGAAACGCCATTTTATTATTTCCATGTCCCATTTCTAAATGCACTACTGGAGAAAGATTCCCTTTAAATATGTTTTGTTGGAATGATTATTAAAAGTTCCTTCATCCATGAACAGCAGCTAAATTCCTAATTAGAAACTCTGTTCCCTCAAACAGCTTGTTTAAGAATTCAGTCAAAGTTCAAGCATAAGTGTGAGCGGAACACTGGACTAAGAATAAATAATTACATACATCATCACCTTTAGTTAATAACCACAGGATGAAGAATGGGCAAAAATTAATGAGTTGTTTCCTTAACATTCTTCAAAATATTTTGAGAAGGGGAAGATTACGTAGATCTTTCAATACTTTGCTGATCTTTGCTATTTAATTCAGCTACAGTTCTTTACTTGATGTGCTAGATTAATCTAAAACCTAAATATGTTGGTAAGACTCTCTACAGCTACTTTAGAATACTCATGGGTTTCTGAAGGACTCCTTGGGGGATTTCATTTTTTCAACTATAAGGTGCCTGTGCTATATAAAGAGCAAAAATGTAAGGCATCACCGATGAGTAGAGAAAACCACCTACCAGGTGGCCCAGTGTGAGAAAAAGCAAAAAAAAGTATTATTATTTAGTGAAAGAATTTAATAAATCAAAAGCCTTGAGAAAGGTTTTAAAAAAGCATAGTTGGCACACAGCATTCTTCTTAACAAACTGTTTCTTAACACCAAATGAGGGCCTGTGCTCTCACTGGAGCAGAAAAATCCCACAAGTTCTAAACCATCTTAGACCCACAAGGATTGAACTTTATTTTGTGCTTAAACAATACTTACAATTGAGCTTAACTGGATATAAAGAAATATCAATTTCTTTTTGAAACAAGTATCTTAAGCCTTATGACGCATCCTGCGGTCAACTATGTCATTTATTCATTTATTTTATTAAATTTATATTTCACTAGTTACAGTCTCTTTTAAAACAAAACAAAAATGGCTTTTTTGTGAATGGCATTTAAAAACCCCATAGGATTTTCTGGTTGCTAAGAATGAGAAAATGTTTCCACTTTAGAATGTGAAACATACTTAATATACTTGCAAAGGAGTTGAAAATTGAAAAGTTGGGGTAAATGGAAGAAATATTGAGGGCAAAAATCACATTAAAAGGATTAATGCCGATAAATTTGAAACAGACTTAATGTACTTCTGGCCCAAATGATGGCAGAATGATATGCAGGTTATGCACCACAAACTGTTTTTTACATTTTTCTTTTATAGTTATCTGAAATGTTATACCTCTTGATAAATGTGCATACAGTATATTTAATTATTGCCAACTGTAATAATATTTATATAGTGCACTTCTAGGTTGGTATTAAAACCAAATTTAAAATCCCATTTTAAACTAGAAACATAGAAAGGAAAGCAACAGTTTAATATCCTTACAACTATAAGTAATAAATTACATTTTGTATTACAGAATGGAACATGAAAAGAATAAAACACCTCCTTTTCTGCTCATTTTATACAGTAGTGTTCTCCCTCCCTCCATTTTCATTCTTTGTATCTAAAAAAGTTAGTGTTACAAGGCTGTAACAAGGAGAGCTTGTTGGGATAAATAAACACACACACCCCCCCCCCCAATCACAAAAAACCAGTAAAACTTGCAGAAGGTATGTGCAAAGGATAACTTGTTATCTTTTACCCTAAGCAATACTAAGAGCCATATCTTGGGCTGACAGCTTTCCAAGAGTCAATTGGCTGGACTGTTTTTTCAAACATAGGCTGGTGGTTGTTAGTGCTTTTTACCAACTTTGATTGTGGCGACTGCTGTTCCTGGATTGGGATAGTTTGAATATTTCATTGGTAACCTCATCAATGCACTCTCCTTGGGGCTACCCTTGGGATTGGTCCAGAAGCTTCAAGTTTGCAGAATGCAGGTTGCAGAAACTAGGTTGCTTGTGGGGACAAATTACAGCCAGCATTTAACACCCTGCTTGTGGGATTTGCACTGGCTGCCAATATGCTGCTGGTCCAAGTTCAATGTGTTGGTACATATAAGGCCCTCTATAGCTCAGGACCAAGTTACTTGAGAAGACTGCCTTATCCCTTTTATGCCCAGTAGATTTCTGTGGTCTGTGAAGGAGTTTCTCCTGTAAGTTCCACAGATCTCATGTTTTGCAGTAACTCTGAGAAAGACTTTTAGTGTGGCTGATCCTGTTTTGTGGAATAGCATTACTGTTGAGATATGACAGTCACCCACTATCTGCTTTTTCTAGGAAACATCAAAGACATGGTGTGTGTGTGTGTTGTTTTTGCCTTTTTCATTGTACATTGCCTTGAGGTGATTGATCACATCACATCTAATAAATTAACAACAATAATAGTAGTAACAACAATTTGATATTTTGCTTGGGTTCTTTCCTTGTGGAACTCAGGTGAATATTGGAGAAGGAAGTTAGCCCAAAATTGTGGCTAGATCAGAGTGGCATAATTGATAGTATTAATTAAGGTGTTAGAATATTTTTAAGTAATAACATCTGCCATGACACAAGCACCACTAGCTATAGCTCCACTTTCAAATAATATTCATTTACCCTTTAGATCTAACCTATTACAGTAAATGTGTTGATTGATTTTGCTCATAAATCCATTTTGCTCGAGAAAGAATAGTGCGGATAGTTGGCATCGGTCTTTTCATTTTACCTGTGAATAGAATTGTATTTAGCTTATCCATAAATGAACTATGGCAAAACAGAAACATGATAAAAATAGGGCTCAAAGTTAGTGGCTTTACTTGCTGATCTTGTCCTTTTCTGACTGCTGAATCAATGGTAAACATGTTGCAACACAGTTATCCAATGTTTGGCTTTTAAATGTAATTTGCTCCAGTGTCAGTACTTCCTGACTAAACTGATGAGGCACCTCAGGAGGATGCAAAATAAATTGAATAGCAACTTTGAAATTGGCAAACCTCCTCGACTAAAGTGAATCTGATTGTGCTAGTAGCTGGAGCAGTTCCAGTCTTTGGACCTGTGGCATTACAGCAAATTTGGCCTTAAAATCTAAAACTTTATAAAAGTATATAGGTGTGATGCTATTACTGAGCAGATCCTATCACTATGTCTTTAATTATTTTATTAACTCTCCTTAGCGTTCATACAAACAAGAATAGAATCAGCTTGGAGGAACGTGGGGAGGAAGAGGGTGGGGAGCTGGAAAACACCTCCTGGTTGCATTAGAATTGAAGTCTATACCCAGTGACTTTAGCATCCCATTTGAGTTATACATATGGGTCATTATAGAGTGCCCAGATGTTCTCACAAGCTCTTTTGTGTTGCTGCCAATGATATTGTTCATATTGTTGCTTGTAAATGAATATGATCACAGCTGCTTTGTTTGTTTGTTATTTTCACCCTGCCCTTCCTTCAAGGAGGTCATAGAGACTTGCAAGTATCATCCCCCAGACTCATTTTATCCTTACAACCTGTGGGGTTAGGCTGAGACAGTGGCCCAAGGTAACCCAGTGAGTTTCATGGCTAAATGCAGATTTCAACATGGATCTCCCTGTTCTTTCTTCACCGCTCTAACTGTAAACCACACTGGCTATAATGCCACAACTCAGTGGCTCAAATCATTACTCATCTCATCTATCCCATTGGACTGTATTACCTTCAGTTTTCATGAGGAACGCTTTATCTGGAAAAGAGTAAGAAAGACACTATTAATATCCTGTTTCCTTTTCTAAAGCTAGAAAGAATCCTTTCTGGAGCAGTGGATTTGTACAGTTGGCACCTTTTTATTCTTGACTTTTTCAGAGTTCTGTATAACGTCCATAGGAATGAGCTCTTCATGCTCTCAAATAAGGGTCACTGGCTAGGGAAAGAACTCATTTTTCCCTCCACTGAATACCATATGTTCATTGTAATGTTTGAGGTTTTATGAGGCTAAGCCATAACCCTAGCCAGGGCTCTAAGTCGGGCTGCAAAATTTCTTCTCTACCATTTTCCTGCTATTGAGCTCACATCCATAGAAAATGTTTTAAAGCAATGTTCTTTTTTTTCACAAACTGCTTGCCCTCTAATAGTGGAGGTCAGGCAAGCAAGGGAAATGTTTCATAAACTGATAAATCCCTTCACACAAAACTCAGCTTTGTGAATAAGGTGTTAGGAATACTTAAACAGCCATCTTCAAAGAAACGCTTAAAATGACTGCTAATAAATGATTAAAAAATTGCAGACTATTTTGCTTACAAAATAGTTAAGGATGGAAGATGAATAGATAGAGAACCAATTTTGATCAGGTGTAAGGAATAACTTTATTTTCTAGTGCACTAACTAATGTTAAGTATATTCTTTCTACACTTAGTTGAAAAGGATTGTCTTTTCTATTTCAACAGCTATTCTCAGTTTCCATATTAAAAGGAAGTAACAGTTTTGTGTAAAAATAATGTAATGAATAGATGTTATATGTGTGATACTTTTGGGTTACTTGGTAATAAATCAGTGGTGCCTGAATTATATAAATATCTCATTTATGTCTTCTCTGACCCTGATGCTGGGAAAGATTGAGGGCACTAGGAGAAGGGGACAACAGAGGATGAGATGGTTGGACAATGTTCTCGAAGCTACGAACATGAGTTTGACCAAACTGCGGGAGGCAGTGCAACGACTAAACGACTAAACAACAACAACAACAACTCTTCTCTAATGAACGTTTCCTGTTGGTGTTTTATTTGTCATGCAGTATTTAAGTAGTGGAGAACTTGATCGGAGTGGTCAGATAATCCCCCCCCAAAAAAATTATTTCATTTTTCTGAGCCAACTGGGAAAGGCAGCATACTAACCTGAGATGCTTTGTATATTGTAAATCATTACAGTGAGTGTGTGCCCATATTGTGGTCTTCATTGTGCAAGTCCTACATAGATAATATTGATTTTTTTGTTATGGTATTCAGTAATGCATACAACATGAACCTAACCAATTACAGCATAGCAACTCCAATATGTACATATATTAACATCTTGAGACATATGGAACCTGGGCTGAAGCTTTGCTTCTCTACTTTGTGAACAGGGAAATGCTTGTCATAGAGAAATCTGTATTTACAAATGAACACCTCTCCATTGTTTGAAAGAGTAAGATCTCCTTGCTCAAGAGACCTGTAATTTGTACTGATTTCATGTACCATAACAGTTCCATAGCACAGCTGTATCATACAAAAAATATGCAGTTGTGTTATATATTCAGTTTATTTATTGAATATAAGTCAAAGTTGTGTTCACAAGAGATTGGAAAAGGACTAGATGTTTTATCCCTAGTTGGGATAATATATTTGTTTGTTATAAAAGATTTATATCCTATCTTTCATTTCAATAAGGCTTCAATACATTAACACAATATATTGTCAGAAATTAAGACATTCACATAATTTTTCAGTCTAAATGGCCAATTCTGATTAATTCTGACCATACTGCCATTGCTTGAGATAATCCTTAGATCCTTAGCTTTCTGGGAAAGGGCTAATGAAATCAATGTCATTTGTACAGTTGGTTATATACCTGTTTCCCCTATTTTAATACGTAGTCATAAAATAAGCCATAGCAGGATTTTTAAGCATTCAAGGAATATAAGCCATACCCCGAAAATAAGACATAGTGATAGGCGCAGCAGCAATGCCAGCCACGGGAGGAGGAGGAGGAGGAGGGGAAAAATAAGATGTCCCCTGAAAATAAGCCAAAGTGGGTTTTGTTTTTTTAAAAGGAAAAATAAATATAAGACGGTGTCTTATTTTCAGAAAAACACAGTAGTTGGTTATACAGTAGCCTACGTTTTCGAGCACAATTGAAAGTGTTGGTGCTGACCTTTAAAGCCCTGAATGGCCTCGGTCCAGTATACCTAAAGGAGCGTCTCCACCCCCATCATTCTGCCCGGACACTGGGGTCTAGCGCCGGGGGCCTTCTGGTGGTTTCCTCACTCCGAGAAGCCAAGTTACAGGGAACCAGACAGAGGGCCTTCTTGGTAGTGGCACCCGCCCTGTGGAACGCCCTCCCACCAGATGTCAAAGAGAAAAACATCTACCAGACTTTTAGAAGACATCTGAAGGCAGCCCTGTTTAGGGAAGTTTTTAATGTGTGATATTTTAATGTATATTTTAATTTCTGTTGGAAGAGTGGCTGGAGAAACCCAGCCGGATGGGCGGGGTACAAATAATAAATTATTATTTATTAATTTATTATAGTGAAATCTATTTAGAGTCTATGCATTACTATATTATGCAATTATATATTTTAACAAGATTTATTGGTGACAATCCATAAAAAGTGCCAGACTGAAGGAGACATCAAACCATCTTATGTAGCCTTGTAAATAAGTACACATAATTTACTAGCCTGATTTTTTTCACTAGCCCAATAAGATGCTATTAGGCTACATTTTTCTGCTGGTTGAACATTAAAGGAAATTTTAAAGGAAACTCTGTAGCCAGGAAATATAGGCAACTGGTCCCTAAGCAAGCTACTGTTGTCTTTTCTTTTCTTTTTCTTTTTCAAAAAGCTTTTTGTCAAGTGGACAGGCAAAGGAGGAATTGTACAATCTGTCCCTCTTCTGCCCAAATGCTTGGTCCCCCCTCCCCCCGGTCATAGAGGAGGGGGACTTCTGGATATTGCCAACAGAAGGCTCTTGATCTCCTTCTCATCACCTTACTGAAATCAGAAATAGCATTGCTGTTGGGTTTTACCTGTAAGGATTAATGTTTTGGTTTCCCCTTGTATATCATCAGTTGAAAAGATACAGAACCAGTGGGATGAAGTTCAGGGGCACCTTCAGAACCGAAGACAGCAATTACATGAAATGTTGAAAGATTCAACACAGTGGTTGGAAGCCAAGCAAGAAGCTGAGCAGGTTCTGGAATGTGCGAAAGCCAGGCTTGAGTCATGGAAGGAGATTTCTTACACTGTAGAAGGACTAAAGAAGCAGAACGCAGAACTCAAGGTACTAAATGAAAAAATGAATGAAGAACTATTCTTTCTTTTTTAATGCTCAGAAATGGCTTCTGATTTCCACATAAGCAATTTAAGTTTGTGTTAATAGTTGAATCATAGCCTTTTGTGCTCATTTTAATCTTTTATATGGAGAACTTGAGTGATAAATACAAGGATTAGTACTATGGATAATAGTAGATAGGGGAAAGATGATTATATTAGTGGAAAATAATTATAGTGGTGCTGTGGGTTAAACCACAGAGCCTAGGAGGGCTTGCCGATCAGAAAGTCGGCGGTTCGAATCCCCGTGATGGATGAGCTCCCGTTGTTCGGTCCCTGCTCCTGCCAACCTAGCAGTTCGAAAGCATGTCAAAGTGCAAGTAAATAAATAGGTACTGCTCCGGTGGGAAGGTAAACACCCGTTTCCGTGTGCTGCTCTGGTTCGCCAGAAGCAGCTTAGTCATGCTGGCCACATGACCCGGAAGCTGTACGCTGACTCCCTCGGCCAGTAAAGCGAGATGAGCGCCGCAACCCCAGAATCGTCCACAACTGGACCTAATGGTCAGGGGTCCCTTTACCTTTTTATATTATCATAGATTTTTAAAATTCTAATAATTAAGAAAAGATGCCAATTTTTCTATAAAATTTTCTACTTCTTGGTTATCCTCTTTGGTAAGTAAGTTTGGTGATCAAAGCAATTTCCAAAACCTTCTATATTCACTCCGTTAATGTTAAGGTCCACTTTTCTTTCCAGAGTTGTGTGATACATACTTTAGCACCTGTTAGTAGGCTAGTAGCAACATACAAGTCTTTCTCTCTTAGCTCTGTTTTCAGTAAACAAAGAAATGCAGATTTGAGATTTATTGATATGTGGTATCCCAAAATGCCTTGACTTACGTCAAGGATCCTGTTCCAAAAAAGTCACTTTGTACGCATCTCCAAAGTAATATCCTTTGGTGGGTTCCTTGTGCATCTACTCACACAGTGCCACCATGCAACAGCACAATGTTGCTTTATTAAACCAGTTATAAACAGGACTAACTCTGAGCCCAAGTTACAGAGAACTGAACTAGTAAAGGGCTGAAACACACACAACATAAATTCTACCTACTGAGCCATAGGAGCACCAATGGTTGCAGTACCCTTTAATAACCCTTTACACACCATAGATAACACCTAGAATATGTGGCTATTGTCCACTTTTGATTTCCTGCAACACCCAACAAAATTAATTCAGTCGATATATCCTGTTTGATTCGTGAGGAGAGAGGTACCATAGATATATGGATTTGAACAAATTTTCTTTCAGTCTCATTCATATTAATGTTCTCAGAACACATTTGAACAACCAAGACCATTCTGCCTATGCTATAGTAAGGTTGCAGTTTGCCTGATCCTTTTCCCATCTTTTATATATGGGTTGTAACTGACTATAACATTCCTCCAGACTGTTTCTTTTTATTATATTTATTTTTTGTAGTTGTATTATTTTATTATTTGTAGTTCAGGATATAATCACATATTAGACTGGATTCTTTCTCCATTGTAAATAGGTTTCTTCTTCACCTGGTTCAGCTGGCCAGTCGAAGCCACACTGTGATACCATGATACATATTTTACTGGCCACTTTTTTAGGGTGTCCCGTTGTGATTCTGTCATGTCACCAGGTTTTGTGACCCTATGCCACTCCTCAAATGTGTCATTTGTTAAAAAAAATTAAAAATTGCCACATAAACTTTGGCAGTGCCTTCAGAGGGTTGACCATAGGTCAATGCAGCCTTTAGCCCAAAATAGGTTAGCCATCCCTACCTTACCGAGTGTAGTCTGGTTAAGATCAGTGATATAGGAGGTGTGTGTGTGTGTGTGTGTGTGTGTGTGTGTGTGTGTGTGTGTAGATACTGAGAGATGAAGAGGGGGGCGGGAAATACACACTGATCTTTTTGAAGAAAATACCATTTTTCATTTGATTGTATGTATGTATGAATGAATGAATGATTAAGATGGGCAGTGGAAGTGGATAACAGCCTTCCAGTTCCATCCATATATTTGATGCAGTAGGTTTTTGTTGTTGTTGAAGCAGTGTGAATAGTTTCATTTTACACAATGTTCTTCATCAGTCAGATCTCCTATCACATAAAGACACATAAACTTCCTCATGATTCTGTTTTTTGAGCATCTTTAACTTTGTCCGGCATGTGTTGTGTGAACTACCACCTTCCCTTACTTCTTTGATATCACTTTACATTCTGTGATGCACTATGATGTTCAATTCCTCTGCCACCTTTGATTGCCTCTATCTTATCCAGGCAGTAGAACTGATTAGTACTATAGGCTGTATCAGTGAAGGCAAATGAAATACTAAAGTGATCTTGACAGGAGCAAAGGCTGGTTCTTCAATTGGAGGAGAGCATAAAAGAGGCAAGTTTCAAAATGGTGCTTAAAAATCCTGGGAATTTTAATAAAATAGCAAATTGCCCAGTGTGTTTCAGTGGAAACCTTCCTTTATGCACTGAAATAGCAAAGTAACAATATCAAATATTCACATTATCACTGGTGTTTATATATAGGATACATAATTATTATGTATAGTCAGGAAGATCATTTTAAATAAGACCTCTCCCTGCAATACTAAGGCTGCAATTCTATACACATTTTCTTAAAAATCACAGAAGATCATATCAGAAGATTCTTTATTTGCATCAGCCACTAGCCATAGCAATAAATTAAGATAAAATGTACTGAAGATAAAGGTAAAGGCTTAACTATACAAAATACATTTTGGAGGTTTACATCAATAATCGAATAATAGATCTTATTCTAATTGCCCCTGCTAATTTTTTTGCTGTTTTTGCTGTCACCTGGTTATATTGATCTGATAGAAAGAAGGACACAGTACCAATGGTTGAGTGACCTAGGCATGGACATCAGTAGAGCGGTAATAACCTCACTCCTCATATCTTTATACAGAGTGTAGGCCAGAAGCACATGAGCCACCGACTCAATCCTGCCATCACCACATGGATATAACTCTATTTCCAGTGGGAATTTTTGAAATTGATCCGGAAATCGTAGAATTATAGAATTGTAGAGTTAGAAGGGACCCCCAAGGTCCAAGCCCCTGTGTTGCAGGAATCTCAACTAAAGCATCCATGGCAGGTCGCCATTCAACTTCTGCCTAAAAACTTCTTTTTTTTTTTTTTAAAAAATATTTTTATTAATTTTCCAATTAAAACCAATTATATCACATTCAATATTTCAAATTATACACATATATATATCAATCAAACCGAATGTTATGCCAAATCATCTAAATAATTTATTTTTGGGTTCCCATGCTTCAAGAAATTGGGAATTCCTCGCAACTGTCCACTGCCGTCTTATTTCTAAAGTTCAAATCGTCCTCCAAGCTCATAATATTCCAAATCTTCCCCTTACAGTCACCTAGATGTTTTCCACTTTCATCCAATTGTTCCAGCTGCTGAGATAAATGTCAAACGAAGTTTCACAGATGTTCTTTCTCCTGTGTGAGTTAATCAGTCCAGCCTCCCCATAAATCTTCTTAGTGGAGCTCCCTGTTGCGACGGAGTAGCAGCGCCATCTTAAAAGGCTCAAATCACTTTCATTTTCTCTCATAGCCATGAAGATTTACGATTTATTTATCTTTATAGAATTTACAGCTTTTTCAGGCAGGAGACCCAAACATCCAACCATGAACTCTTGGTAAATTAATGGATCTCCTTGCCCTATAGCTGAACTTAGCTTCAGGTCGCTGCTCCAATTTAAAGTGCGTCACAGCTCATAAATCCTCCGAACGCGTCCAGGACTCCTTCCGTCTGACTAGGGGGGGGCTTTTCTCATCGGCAACTTCACATCTTTAAGAAATATGCTCAGTAACAACAGCTATAGAGTTCAACTCACACAGTCTTTTGCTTCTCTTTCACTCCAAACAAGCCAGGACATCGCGTCCGGGAAGATACGAGGCAACAATATGAAGAAAAAATAAAAACTTGCTTCCCTTATCGCTCCGTCCCCATCAATCCTTCTTCCAGATGCCGTACATTCTTTGACTCCTCTCGCTCAGCAGCATAAAATTCTCAGCAGTAAACAGCGCTTCTTCCCCTCCTTCTGAAGTATGTCCATAGATTTAAGCCTAATTATCTTCTTTAACCATGGAAATCCCCGCCATGCAGATTAGCGTCCGGGAGTCCTGGCCGTCGTAAGTGCTCAGCCCAAGCTCCCCCCACTCCAAAAACAGTCGGAGTGGGTCTGGGGGCATCGCGGGCCAGCGGCCCCTCTCCGTAACCCCCGGAGAGGGTAGGGGGTTGCCATTTACTCCCCTAGCAACCGCCAAATTCCTTACGAAGGTCAGAGAGATGGAAAACAGGTCCGCCATTCCTGCAGGCGGAAACCGGAACCTTCAATGAGTCCACCACCTCCCATGGGAATCTGTTGCACTGTTGAACAGCTCTTATTGTCAGGAAGTTCATCCTGATGTTTAGTTGGATTCTCTTTTCTTTTAACTTGAAGTTATTGGTTCGAGTCCTTCCCTCCAGAGCTGGAGAAAACAAGCTTGCCAGTATCCTCCTTAAATAAGTCACAAGGAACTCATTGGGTGATACTCAATATCTTATGAGATTGTGGTTTTATTACTTTAATCCACTGGTATGACATTGGTATGTTAGCTGGGGATTTAAATGCAATATATAGCAGATTTGACTTTCAAGTTGCAAGATAGCATCTCAGGAGAAGAATAAGAAACTAGTCTAGTTGTTCTTTAAAAATATAGCCCAAGGTTGTATGAATTAGTTTCATTCAGCTTGTGGTTTCTGTATGCCTTTTAATTTGAAATGTACAACCCTCCTAAGTGCTAGGAGCTGGTTATTTCTTCTAAGAGGCCAACATAGAGGTGGTTGTGGGGGGAAAGAAACTGGTCACCTTGGATTATGCCTACAACTCCTAAGTACCATAAGTACCATACATAGGTTTCTCATAGGTTTCAAAGAGGGAAAGAGAAAACTCCCAACATCTTACCTAATTCAATGAATATTGAATTTTGGTCTCTACTGCCAGCCTGCCGCCTCATGACTGTGTCATTTCTTGGTACTAACAGCTCTCGTCAATGTTGAACAGTTGTTTGTTTTTCTTGTTCTCATTCCCCTAAATTCAAATAAATTATCATCTAGCTTGGCAACATTATTTTTATTTTCATCCTTCAAAAGAAAAATCTCCCTTTGTCTGCCTTGTGATTCTTATTGTGTCAAACCCTGCATAAAAGCCTCTCAGATGTGATGGCATTAGCAGTTTTGTGCTTGACTGAGCTAGACATATGTGAAATCAAGAGAACTCAAATCATACTGAACTCAGTTGATTTAGTTTTCTATTATAAGCTGGAATTTGAATGTATGGATCTAATAATAAATCAGGATTTCAAGACAAGTGCTTTCATGTTTTCTGTGTTATGATAAGCAGTTGTTGGCATTCTGTCCCTAATATATTATACAATGCAGAGGGAATTATTTTATTATTACACTTTTAATAGAGTTTTTATTCCTTACTAGCTGTCTTTTGTGCATATGATGGCATGTAGAAAGAGGCTGCTGAGAGGGATTTTTTAAAAGACAATGTTGAAACTAATTTGCCTCCTCTGATATGACTTAATTTGTAAAAGGGATTATGAGGTCCAGCGTTGACATCTGTTTTCAATGCTAGGTCTTAACCCAATAAAATGTCAAGTAAGAACAGAAAAGTGGCCTGGAGCAGGTGTAAAGTTCCTTTCCTTTACCCATTGAATAAACTAGAGAATCCAACATATCAAGGATTGTGCGGTGAGGCTTCCTGACAATTTTAGAATTTCTTTTCCTAGATATATACTAAACTGAGAGCTGCTGATTTTTGCATCAGTAATATCATTTATATTTGAAATTATACATTCTAATTTGTAGTAGGTGTCTGAAACTTTACATCTAATCTGATTTGGTATTACAGTTGAAAATTGATGACATTCATATTAAACGTGTTTTGCCAAATTTCAAGTATTTAAAGTGCCTTATGTGCTTTTTTGTTGTAATATTCACAACAACCCTGCAGTGTAGGCCAGTATTGCTGTACCATTGCTATACATAGGTTGGGAAAAAAGTCATTAGTTCTTTTCTGATATTTGATGCATACCCTCCAACATTTCTCCGATGACAATAGGGACGTCCCATCCCATAAAGATAATTTTACTATTTATACCCCACACATCTTTCTGGGTTCTCCCAGCCACTCTGGGCAGCTTCAAACATATATAAAAACACAATAAAACATTAAACATTTTTTTAAAAAATCCCTATACAGGATTGCCTTCAGACAGCTCAGGGGTTGTGATAACTCCATACCCTCCAACATTTCACCAATGAAAATATGGACATCCTAAGGAAAAGTGGGACATTTCGGGATAAAACAAGAAACTGGGATGGCTTCTCTAAATCAGGGATGTCCCTGGAAAATAGGGACACTTGGAGGGTCTGTTGATGTGAGTTCTCTTTCATACTGCATCTCTTCTTACATTAAAAAAAATATTTATATGGTAGTAGCAACAAAATATATTTGTGATTGGAAGATACGTATTTCAGCATAACAAACATCAATGACAAACAAGTTTTCATTTGCATGTCTCTGCCAACGATATGATTATTCACATATTATGGACACATACACCTTTTCCTGACATTTGTTCTCCAACAGATAGGGAAATAAAGCCTGTGAAGCTTGTGAGAGAGGTAACTGAAGTAGCTACTGTTATTGCTATTGTTCTTCTCCCAGAGCAATTAACAGCCAAATTACAACATAGTAACAATATGTTACAAAGTATAGCAGACAAATCAGCATTAAATTATACAAATTCAAATGATGTCCCTCTTATTATGCTCCAAAGGCCTGTCTGAACAAATATGTATTGAGTTGCTATCTGTGTGCAATCAGTAAAACATCAATCTACTAAGGTTATTTGTTTGTTCAGCTTTCAAACCACCCTTCATGCAATCAGGATTTTCAGGGCAGTTTACAAAATAGTAATTAAACCACCATCAATGAAAGCTATTTAAACAAGAAAAGAAAAAAACTATGGGAATTTAAAAATCAATATGCAGTATAAAAACAGCAGCAGTTAATATGTGCATTAAGACCTTGAGCAATCAATTTACAAGTAATTACAAGCTATTAAAACAACAGCATTAAGTATCATTAAAATAACAGCAGATATAACCATTATTAAAACGTAGTGCCATAAAATTACTCAAAATAGGCTAAAATAGGAAGGTAGGCTAAAACCACCACAGAGAAGGACCTGTTCTTGGTATTCAGCTAAAGACTCTTTCTGGTAGGCCAGAGAAACAAGGCCTCCAATACAGGGCTTAGCAACAAGTAGAGATTCTTTTCTATTTATTAAATGAAGAAATATCTGGACAGAACTTTGGCTTTGAGACATCCTGTATTGCTCTTGAATATGATTTTGGTATCTCTTACACATACATTATGTAAAAACTGTACAGTGGTAACTTGGTTTGCGAACGCAATCCGTTCCGCGGAGGCGTTCACTCGGCGAGGCATTTGCTCGCCGAAGGCACGCTTCTGCGTGTGCGCGAAGTGCCGATAAAGCGCTTCTGCGCACACACACGCTGTGCAGCTTGCGTCTGCACATCCGACGCCGCAGAACCCGGATGTAAACACTTCCGGGTCCACGGCGTTCGTAAACGTAGGCGTTTGTAAACGGAGGTAGGCGTAAACCGAGGTTCCACTGTATTTAAAGAAATGGACACTTGGTGGAATATAAATGTCTTATTTTTATATTTGGCCTTTGGGAAGTTCTATATAATTGCATTCACAGTTCTGTGAGCTGGGAATCTCAGTTAAAGCATACATGATGGCCATCCAACCTCTGCTTGCACTCACTCCCAAACAATGACTTTTCTTCTTAGTTTATCTCTCTCATTTCTACTGTTGTTCTCTTCCCTGTACCATACCAGTATCTTCTAGCCACATTTCTTTACCACTGACCCTTTCACTACTTGACAGCAAGAAAATGACCGCCAGACAGGCATTTCCCTGCATGTATGACCAAATCACAGTGTGGGCCTTTGAACAGATTTCTGAAGGGCTGCTCTAGCCAACATTTTCTGTGCCCAGCCTGTGCATATACAGGAATGCCAGCCAGCTAGCCATGTTTTTTCCTCTGGCGGTGGCAGTGTTAGATGGTAGGAAAGTTGTGGTGGGAGGAAGATGTGAGGGACTTTTGGGGCTGCAAGCATTTTACAATTAATAATAATAATAATAATTTATTATTATTTGTACCCCGCCATCTGGCTGTCTCCCCAGCCACTCTGGGTGGCTCCCAATCGAATATTAAAACAATACAGCATTAAAGAAAATTTCAGTATATATGATCAGAATGATGTACACATTCCCCCAATTCCTTAAGCTATTTAACAGTGAGCAAAGTTATGAAATGAGAGAGATAAACTAAAATATGTCACAATGAAATTAAAGTAATGGAACACTTTTTGAAAGAGAAATGGGAGCGAGAGAGGGAGAATGAAACCATGATTAATTAAGAGATAAATGGGGCCTGAAAGTAAAAAGAGAATGAGGAAAAAGAAGAGAAGAGGTATGTCATTAGTTTAATTATAAAAATTCATTATATGAAGTCATGTAAGACAGAAAATAATGGGACTCTAATAGGTTGACTGATAAAACACTCATTGCATCACTTTGGTCTCCATCTCTGTGAAAAGAAATGGAAGTGATGACTGAGGACTGTACCTCTTCAAAGTTACTGAAAAGATTAATTGTTTTCTGAGAGAGGGAACAAGAGAGAGACCTACATTCTGTGTTTTGTTTTGTTTTAATATTCTAACTGATACTGGTGTTTAGTAATGTCAGGATTTTAATAGATATAAGTATTGAAGTTAATGGTGAGAAGCAACACTTTTTTAATAGTCCTGTAATGCATTTGTCAAGCGGCCTATTAAATAGTATTCTTCAGACAGGATTACAAGGTCATTAAAATTCAAGCAGCACTGGGAAAAGTACACATTTCCTGAGTGAAACTTTATAGGCCATTACTTCATTGTGTTCTACCAATAAAACAAATAGCATGTGTTGATCCTGTTAAATTAGCTTGCTTCTTTTAAACAAAGATGTTGGTTTAAAAATAAACATGTAGAAAGCCGTATGAGTGAATGACAAGTACTGTGTCATTCTATTAGTAGGACTGTGGACACTTTACATTTCTTTCAATATCCATTTTTGGATCCTGGCAGTGATCAAAATTCCAAGGATTGGCATGGCCATAAGTCAGACTGAATCAGACTTCATTCATTCATTCATTCCGCCCTTTACCCTAAGGTGTCATGCACGTTTCAACATCAGGCAGCCTAATAAAATACGATCAGTTGACACAAAATTAAATCACTAAGCATCTAAAACCAGTATCAACAATCACTGCCACAATGATATATTTTTTAAAAAAATCTGTGATTCATTATGAGCATAACGAATAACAAGGAATAAAGGGGCAACATGAAAAGTAACATTTTAAAGCAGTTCGTACTAAACCACAGCGCCTAGGGTGGTTTGAATCCCCGGGACGGGGTGAACTCCCGTTGTTCGGTCCCAGCTCCTGCCCACCAAGCAGTTCAAAAGCACTTCAAGTGCTAGTAGATAAATAGGTACCGCTCCGGCGGGAAGGTAAACAGCGTTTCGGTGCGCTGCCCTAGTTCTGCTGGCCACATGACCCAGAAGCTGTCTGCGGACAAATGCAGGCTCCCTTGGCCTATAGAGCGAGATGACCACGCAACCCCAGTCATCCACGACTGGACCTAACAGACAGGGGTACCTTTACCTTTTACTATGCTTTACTATGCTTAAGTTAAGTATTGGTGTGGAGAAACATAATTTGAGTATTGGGGACATAGAAGCAGCCCGTAAAAGCACTCAAGATTGCAGTGGTTCTTTCATACTATCAGGACAGTCACTGCTGCTCATGTATACAAAAAGTATTGTGTGAACCACCCCTAAATTATGCATCTTTTCTATTATGCAGATATTCCTCAAACCTTGCTTGTTTGTAAGGGAAGCTTCATGGGCTGTTGTAGGAGGTTGCTGACCCACACTGCTCCATTGTTTTTCTGTACCTTTGGAACTTTTCTCCCCCAGAAATACACTACAAAAACATTGCAGTAATTATATTCAGGCTTTTCATTTATCTACTTGATGTTCAGTCTGCTTTGTGTCACAGATGAATATTCAAAGAATTGCTTTATTCTCATTAATTAATTCAATGCTGTTAGCCAACTCAAAATCAGTTCTTTAGTGCAGAGATAAGTAAGAGAAAATAAAACTGATTTTCACAAAGGGGAGCAAACACATATTGTTCAAAGAATTTTGGTACAATAATTATATTATTACTTTTTCTATTATGGCTTTTACTTTGTACAACTATTTACTCAAGACTTTTAACACATTGGAACTGAGGACAGATGTTTCCTAATGTTCTCCTGCAGACTGGGACAGTGAGGTTTCATAGCTATATTATTTATACCTACATTTAAAAGCTTTCTATATGCTCTAGGGAGAAAGTAGGAAATTCCAATAAATTATATTTTTTTATCAGTACTATATTATCCCTGTATATGCATGTTCAGTACTATTCCAGTAGGTGGCACTCATTACATAACCTAATGATAAAACAATAAAGGAAAATATGAAATATATTTATTATTTTTTCTACTCTGCATTTGTCCTATTTCCCTATATGGGTCACTAGCACATGCATAAATACAGTGGTACCTTGGGATACAAACGCTTCAGGTTACAAATGCTTCAGGTTACAAACTCCACTAACCCAGAAATAGTACCACAGGTTAAGAACTTTGCTTCAGGATGAGAAGAGAAATTGTGCTCCGGAGGCGTGGTGGCAGCAGGAGCCCCCATTAGCTATAGTGGTGCTTCAGGTTAAGAACAGTTTCAGGTTAAGAACGGACCTCCGGAATACAGTAAGTTCTTAACCAGAGGCACCACTGTATAGAATGCAAAATATTTAAATCACCCATTTATTTTTAGGAGAGAAAAAACCATATAGGAGACTATATATATATATATATATATATATATATATATATATATATATACACACACACACACACACACACACACATATATATATATATATATATATACACATACATACATACACACTGTTATGTATATATTTACACTACAGACAATACCAAACTTGACCTTATATAGTCATATACTGCCAAACTTGGGTGAGAAAACAGGCTGAGCAGGAGGAATTGTGATTGGACAAACAACTGGCAGGGAATGAGTAAAGCTTCCTCTTTCTTTCTTTCTTTCTTTCTTTCTTTCCCCAATCTTCAGCTCAAGATTCCTATGAGTGCTTCCCCCCCCCCGGGGGGATGGGTAAAAAAACAATTTCAGAACTACATGTAATGCACAGCTTGGTCCTCAAACTGGTTGAAATGTCATTTGTGTTCCTCAGGAAACCAGAGAACTGTAGTTTTGTGACAAGAATGTGGGTTTTATTTTGTATCATAAAATTGTTAGCACCAACAGACTGCAGTTTCCAGAATTATTCTGGGGAAACCATGAATGACAATTAAAATACAGCTTGGCATATTCGTACCTTGAATTTTCTTGAACAGCTCTCTTACACTCTTGTTATTAGATTTATAATCTTCCATCTCATAACAAAACAATTCTAGATACCCTAAAACCAGATTTTACCTAAAGAGTTTTAAAGTTACAATTGAATGAATGGATCTCCCCCAATCCTAAGGACTTCTAATTCATAGATATAAATATAGATATAGAAATACTGTAGATAAAGGTATAGGACCTATTCACATTATCCTGACACAACCCCATCCCTAATACAAGACAATAGAATGAAAGAACATCACCCCAATCTCCCCCCTCCCTGTCTCCCCCCCTCTCTCTTTCCCCTCAGTTGAACTTGTACTTCTTTATGCTTATTTGTCTGTTTCATAGCACAATAAAATCTTAATTAAAACTAATTTAAAACAACAACAACAACAACAACAACAACAACAACAACAACAACAACAACAACAACAACAACAACACAGCAACAACAGCAACAGCAACAACAGCAACACTGCATGAAACAGCATACTGTATTTTGTTGAAGTGAATTTAGGGATATTATTTACCCAGAAACTTCATGTATTTAACTAGCAAATATGTTTTAAGTATTACCTGAACTTGGAAAGGTTATAAATGTTCCTCAATAGTGTGTAACATGTATTATATGCATTTGCAGTTTGATAATATTTCAGACAAAACTTGTTTTCTGCTCTTCTTCCAGCAATTTGCAAAAGAGCTACGGCAGTGGCATATAAATGTGGATGTGGCAAATGATTTGGCACTTAAGCTTCTCCGGGATTATTCAACTGATGACACCAGAAAAGTAGAACTGATGACTAATAACATTAATGATGCTTGGGCCACCATTAATAAGAGGTAGGACACAACTTCTAGTATTGTCATTCTTGTAAAACATAACAAAGTAGTTGGATACTTTTCTTAAGAAAGTAGCAATAGTGAAATACTTAACAGGTAAGGAGGAAACAGTTCTCAATTTATTGCTGTTTTTTCCTGAAACTGTTTCCAATTACCGGTATGTGACTGGGGAGGGTCTCTTTCGAGGGGGGGGGGCGTTAATTGTTGAGAATGTGTTTTTATCAGCTGTTTTGCTTATTGTTGTTATTTAAGTATATAATTAAGCATTTTCTGTGAGTGTTTGAGTTCCTGTGTGTTTGAGTTTCTGCTAATCTTTTATATTGTTGTATCTATCTGTAACTCAAACCTGTCTGCCAGGTTTCCTGCTTTCTATCATTATGCTTGCTAGGAAACCCCATCTAGAGCAATTATATTATTTGTGCTACACTGCCCTAAGAACTTTGTTCAGTTATTATCAATGCTGTATACTAAGTATGGAAATTATACTCTTGTTCTGTTGAAGTGTGGTTCAGGTAAGGTTAGAAGATGAAGCTTTATCAGGTCCCCATATGAAAAATCTATAAGTAATAATTCTTCCTAGATTAGGTTCTTGATTAAAACTTTCTTTGTTCTTTTTAGTAGTCTCTCATCATTTATTTCGAAACCTGCTCAATTCCAAAAGCTATTTTAGAGCCTTCCTCTAAACTATGAATCACCCATTATAAAATCTATATGAAAATTCATAGAATAAAATTAGTTTTATTAATGCAATAAAATTCAGATTCATTGTTTCATATTGTTGTACACTCAATGAGATGCATAAAAATTAAGTTAGGTTCACTTAGATTGGTTTAGTATCTAACATTAGACTTTATATCTAACATTAGGCTTTATAGCTTATAATCAAATCCCAAAATGAATGTGGTTTTAAATTGTGTTTAATTACAGTTGATGAATAAGGTCAGAAGAGTGCACAGTGTAAAATGTAAAATGTAATCAGAGAGTTTCTTGGCATAGAGAGGATTATTTAAATCAGCTGTTACTACCAAAAGTGTTCCTTTCTTTTCTTTACTAAAATTATGGATAATAATTAGGCTAAGCCTTGTGTCTTATAGGTCTGGGTTAAACTGTTGTGCACTTTGAGGAACTTGAGTACAAAAGTAAAAATAAATGAAGGATAGAATTTGCCATCTTCCTTAGAAGTAAAAAACATATGTCTTTTCCTAGCCTTATTTCCAGTTATTATCTTCCTGGACCCAAGTAAGTCCCTTCCCTAGGCCATCTCTGTTTTGAAAAGTTGGAGGATTGACTGGCATCCTTGTTTCTGACTGTTTGATTTGTACTTATAGCCAGACATGGCAGCAGATATGCATATGATAAATAAATGACACATGATCTTTAGATAGTGTTCCTTCTTCCAGAGTACCAGTGTAAGTTCACTTATGAATTCTGGAAACCAGTAGCTAAAGAACTCTGGAAATTGTAATTCTTGAGAAAGGAAATCACATTAGGTGACACACTTCCCTCCATTTGCCGTGCCCATCCCAACACTGCTTCTGATTGGCAAATGTCTGAAGATTTTACAAGATAGGTATACTCTAGATCAGGCATCCCCAAACTGTGGCCCTCCAGATGTTTTGGCCTACAACTCCCATGATCCCTAGCTAACAGGACCAGTGGTCAGTGATGATGGGAATTGTAGTCCAAAACATCTGGAGGACTGAAGTTTGGGGATGCCTGCTCTAGATAGATACAGAGAAATATTTGTTTAACTCAAGCATGATGTACAACGGGCAGGATTCAACTAGTTGTTATCTGTGCAAAATGAAGTTCACTTATGCAATGGGACTTTTCCTTTCTCTCCTCTTCTGCCCTGTCAATTTGCTTGGTGGGGAGGACCCAGAAGAGGTTTGAGGTGAGTGGGGGCATGCATGGGGAGGAGCCTTACAATAGTCCTGTACGGTAGTATTTTTAGCCCCCATACGTTGCTTCTTTCTTCTGAGCTACAAACACGACTAGAGGGGATGAGTATGTAATGTACCTAAGACCAGTCTTCCTCTCCAAATATTGAAACATTCCAACAACATTTGTAACATTGAATATTATAAGTATAGATTACAATGCTCAGATAGGTTATTAGATCACTTTGAACAATAAAGGATTATTCTACCCTATACTACTTTCCAATGAATTTGCTAAACCAAATACAAGATTTAATTTTTCAGACCTTATATGTACTGTATAGTGTCTTCCAGCATTTGAAATAGCTCTTGTTCATCAGTTGGTTCAGGTTATGTGAAAAATATGTTGGTTCATAATTGAAATTATTGTCCACATGTCAGGCATTAGTGAGCATGTCATTTCCTAAAACTGAGACTAGCTACTTATTACTGATCAATCTGCCTTTAGATGCACCAGCTGCTTCTGCTGCAAAGAGGGTAGGAAATGTGCATAGGAAAAATAAGCAAGTGGAGAAAGGATACTTAATCCTTCCTTTGGATACCACTTCCCCCCTGCTGTTTTTCTGCCCTTGCTGGGGCCCCAGACGTGTGTTTTTCAACAGAAACATGACCAGAAGCTTCCATTTGGGCCATAATAGCTAGTTCTAGAGAAATAACAATGGGTAAGGGAAGGGTTAAACACACACCCTCTACTTTCCCCCTGTAATGCAGCCCCTTCTAATGCAGCTTTGCAGCTGAGAGTTTAGAAATGTGAGCTGGACATGAGTGTGTCATTCCAACTTCAACTTCAGTTGTTATATTTACTAGTTAGTGGTAGCAGTGAACAATTCCATTGACAATTCTTTCAGCTATTTCATGAGGTCATTCTAAGCTTCCATCAGCTGCTATAGTGATTTCATAGGAATGTTGTCTTTCAGCTCAAATTGTACTTGGCAACCATTTCTTATTGCTTCTATATACTCCAACAATCTGCAAGCTGTCCCTTTTTGAAGTGATCTGAATATAGTTTTTTAACAAATAAATAAATCCTCAACCACTCTTTAACATTCCAGAAATTTAAATCTCTTCACTTTATCAGGCTGTTTGTTAACTATATCTAATTGTACATCAGGTTTTAACAAATCCTGTTGAGATCTCAAATTGTGCTCTGTAAACAAAATTCACATTTGTGGTTTATATACGTATCCCAACTGAAGCCTGCTGATTTAACTGATTGAAATCCTGGCTGTCCTTTCGCAGCTTTCAATGTATGTCTCATGGTGTGAATAAAGCATTTATGCCAGAAAATTTGTGGTTGGATAGATGTGGTACAGAAGTCACAAGCTTGATATTGGTTTTGTTGGAAATGTAGTAATCTGTAGATACAAACAGTGTAGAGTTGTTACTTGTAAAGCACATCTGGTTACTCAGAAAGACCTTGGAGAACTTGCATTGTGATTCCAGAAGTTGAGAATCGCCTGCAGAGCATCACTATTAATTTGGAAATGAGAATTCAACCTGAGTTTCATGGAAACAGATTTGGCTTGAATGTAGAGGGATTCTCCCCACTTACATCCACATGTAGACTCCAGCTACCCAGCCCCAACCAATGTCAGGGCAGCCTGAAGTTGGAAAAAAGCAGTCCTGACCACTGCCGCAACTGGGGCTACTCAGTTAGCTTTGAGAGCACGAGCATTTCCAAGTTGCAAATGTAGTCCTTCAGGGGGACACAACTCCATTCAGGACCATTTGTAGTCACCATCTTTCCCCGCCAACTGCACCTCTGTCTTGATTGGATTAAGTCTAGCTTATCCCCCCTCATCTAGCCACAAGCTGTCCCAAGGCACCAATTAAGATCTCACATTGGTCCCAAAGTCCGGAGGAGCTTTGTTGGACTGGTTGTAGATAGGGAAAGGTTGTAGAGGCAGCAAAAAAATGGGGTTGGTTATAGATACCATATACAGTGAGAAATAGGAACCTAGGGTGGAGGAGAAGGAAGCTTGAATTGCATATAAGGGGAATTCTGCCACTTGTGACTTTTGCTGTCACTTCAACATTGTGTCTTCTCAAATCTAAGGGAGTAATGGGACCATGAAGCAGTAAAATATGTTGGGGAATGCAAGCTGCATTCTCCCCATATTTATTAGAAATCATTAGCAAATTCCTCAGGGTCTTACTTCCAGTATGTTTTATATTAATTTACACAAAGCTTGCAGCCATAATGTGTCAGTAAGGTGTGCCGTGCTTGACAAACCATCAGTTGAACAAACAAGGAGCCACCAAAAAACAGAAAATATTATGCTTTGCCTGCAGCTGATAGTTCAGCCAAAAGTGTTTCGGTCAGACTGAGAACATCTGCCAGCTTGTATTTTGTTTAGCTTAGCTAGATCTGCAATTGATTGTTATGTATTTACCCCTTGCCCCACCATTTTGTTTTATAACACTGAACCATAATGAAAACGACATTCTAACTCCTGTAATTGCCAAGTTTGTTAGTGTTTGATGGGTGCTTCCCTTTTTGCTCATTTTTGTAGTAGCTAGAAAGATGCACTAGAGGCACAAACTCTAATTACTTGGGCAAAAGCCAGGATTACTTGTAAACATGTGTCTTCATCTTCTTTTTTGAAGCATTTACTATCACCAAAATAACTGTATTTTGTGTTAAACACAGGTAGCAGGGGACTATGTGGTCCGTGCTGCTTGAATTAGTAACAGCATATCAACCAGCTGGACTAAGATGTCTGGGAGGGAATAGACTAGAAGGAAGGGAACAATAGGCAGAATACCCTGGATGTAAAATTATTACTGCAGGATTGTGTAGTTTTCTGCTCCCTTGGCCTCTTTCTAGTTTTAAGCACTAATTCTTTCTACTGCTACATTCTTGTTTAATAATTAGTATAGAAAGCAAAAACATGTGTACAGTATCTTAAGCCAGGATTTTCAGGATATACTTAAAGGCTACTGGCCCCTACAAAATTTTATTGTATCTTACAGCTGTTAGCTTTTAAAACAAGTAATACAAGTGGAAGCTTGTGAATAGCCATCAGAAGAGAATCTTCATTATAAATGCAGGCTGCTTGCTTCTTTGCACCCATTCCCATAGATTGTACATGGACCAGTGTGTTACTAGGTACTTTCTGCTGATAGTTAACAGCAGAATCCTAATAAAATTGTGAGCATTTCATTGCAACTCAACAGCTCAGCCAGTGACTAGGTCTACAGTAGGTCATTTCAATACGCTGAAGCCAGGGTAAGCTCTAAAAGTTCTGTCATTTTAATCTAATTCATATATCTACCACTATGGCAAGTGCCCCAGTATGGAATTCACACGGAAAATATACATTCAAAAAAGAATATATAGGTGCTAATGTAGACTGCCTTGCTCCGAGAAAATGTGATGTTGTAATTAGCAAATCTTACTCATCAAGTTACATTTGCTTACATGGAATTGCATTTGCTATTCCGCTGCCCATTCCCCATATCTTATAATAATGGACACAAGAAAAATAAATAAGAATCATGAAAATGAATTTTATTCTTCATATTACATGTGAGTAAGCCCCACTTGAGTAAACACATAAAGGATTGAGCTATAATGCATGCCTAAAGGAATTGTGAGCAGCCTAGTGCCTCACCAGAGACTCTTTGAGTTCAGCTTAGCTGTGATGACATAACAGGAAAGGTCCTTTTGTGGATCCGTAACTGGTTAAGGAACAGGAAACAAAGGATAGGAATAAATAAACCATATCTCCAATCTGCAATAGCAGATTGTGAATAGCACGGGCAATATTGTTAGAATGTAGTTCACACATGATATTCCAAGTCTATTTGTACTACCGGTAAGGACAAACAGGAAGGTAATGCTTTGAGTGAGGGCACTACATAAGAAGAGTGCTGCTAGATTAGACCAAAGGCCCATCTAGTCCACCATCCTGTTTGCACAGTGTTCAGCCAGATGCCTATGGGAAGATGACAAGCAGCACAGCAGTACAGCCACACTCTTCCCACTTGTGATTTCTAGTAACTGGCATTCAGAGGCATATTGCTTCTGGGAACTGTCAATTTTCACTGCATGTGATAGCTGAAATATCATTTGTCCTCATTTTGAAGTGACCTCGCTAATGTCATTTTTGTCTGAAATATTACATGCAAACATGTACACCCTTCACTGGGAGTATGTCTCATTGAGCTAAGTGGAGCATACTTCTGAGTAGACTCGTATGAGCTTGCTCTGTAGGTGTTCCTAATTGTAAAAAGATTATAACTAGTTGTTTTCTTTTTGAAGGCTCTATTATCAGGTGACATTTGGGATAATATGAGGAGATATCTGTCTTTTTATCACAAAAACGTCTCATATAAGACTGTCTCAAACTGAAGGCAAAGGGTGCAGTGGTCTATGCACATTTGCAAGAAAGAATCCTATTCTTGTGTTTTCAAAATGAGAATGAAGCCCTCTATCAGTACAGTACAACATTTTTTTTTACTTCCAGCTTCCTTAAATTAAACCACCTTCCTTTCTCATCACTCAAGCACCAGAAGCAAAGGATTTCACAGGATCCAGGTCTCAGCTCAGTACTGTATTCAGATATGAATGTGCCCTGGATCTTACACAACTAAATGCTTATTGTCGTCTTGGCTTCCTGAGAAATTTGTTGATTTGAGGTATATCTGTTTGCTTTTCATTTTCTCACTTACCTTTTATTTTTATTTTACTGTGTACTTAGCTGAAGCACAATGCTGGATTGCTGTTTGTCTTTGCCAAGGTTTAAACTGATCAGTTAGATTTTCACTGGAGAAACAACACAGTGAATAACTCAGATTTCCCTTAGCAATACTACCATATTGCATGTAAAATTTTATAGCATATGGACTGATTAGCATTCAGAAAGTGGTGGTGGACATCTAGAATATAAAATACTTGCTGCAGTGGAACACATTCAAACATAATAATAATAGCAGTCCATGGAATGAACGGTACAGAGAAAGTTCTATACAGTATTATAAAGCATTCAAGTGACACTGCTCGACTTTAGACAATTATTTGGGTCATCTTAATCTTATAAAAGGATAGAAGGTCAGAAGTTTAGCTGAAGTCAATTTGTTGTTCTTTTTTCTACCCTTTAAAAACAAGGCCCCAGAGTTGCAGATTTCAAAGGATGCTACAACAAAGTCATGCTTTCAGTTGCACACATAACTTGTGTAAAGGTAGGGGAAATCCTTTAGCCAGGCAAGCAGAAATGCACTGACGTAAGTCTCTTAGCACTACAATGATTTGTACCCTAAATGTTTTTAGTCTTCCTGCCATTCTCTTTACTACTACTGTTGAATCGTGGAAAAGATGGATGAAGGCACAGCTCTTAAAACAACCAGCTCTTTATTTCAGCTCTGAGTCCTGGACTGCACAATAGCTTAGCCGGCTGGCTTATATAGTACTCGGTAACTTGCAACAGTAATAAACTTCCCCTAGCTATCCAATCCGTGAACAGCAGTCTCAATCCTTCATTTGCATGTTGTGGACCTGAGGGAGAACTGCAGCGACTGTGGGCAGGTTAAGAACCGTAGCCACGGTGGCCAGAATGAGTACTGCAGTCAAACTTAATACATAATACATAACAACTACATTATCTTTGCTTACTCTTTTTAAAATGTAAATCTCTGGCTGTTTACCATGGTACTCTGTGCAACACTGAATTCCAGCTCACTTTTAGCACTCCATGCTTCCCTCCTACATTCTCTTGCTTGACAGTGATAATACTTTTACTTTACTTAGACTCTTCTGCCTAAGATTGTTATCTAAAACATTTCCTGTTGGAGGCAAAGAACAAGATGGTGCCACTTCCCATGGCACATAGTGAAGCATATCGAACTGGCAACTAAATCTTATTTCAACACTGGCTACATAAAGTATCTTTCATTGTACCTGAGGGTAGCAAGCCAGCTTAGGCAGGGTTGCTCAGATCACATGGTGGACATATTTTTATTATCTAGCACCTCACTGCGGTTTGCTTTCCACTTGGCACCTGCCTTTTCAAACAGATGCTGCAATGAAGCAGTTCTCTGCTTCATCATGCGAGCAGAGCAACAGAATAACTACTGGACTGAAATCACTGAATTGGCTACCTGTTTGCTCAGTCAGGGGGCTTTTACAAGCATGTTGTCTGCAACACATTGGGAGAAAGTTCATAGACAAGCTGGTTAGCCAACATGGAGTATTGTCCACATTGGCTCAGGGAAATAGGAATGGCTGAGTGTGTGTGGAACACCTGAAGGAAAAAAATCAATCAGTTTGCAACCTTCAGTTCCATATTTTTACCTTGCTTGGTATGCACATTGCTGATAATTCATACACAGTTGAATTAAATAAATTCCAACTGTCATTTGCATTCAGATGTGCTGTTCTTAGTCCAAACACCCTCTCAGAGCTGTTAGTATCCTCAGAATCTCTCACATTTGGCTGCATTTCTAGTTGAAATCCTATTAAATCCTGGGAGCCTGCAGGTCATAAAGCCAATCCCCTGCCAAAAGCATGGGTTTATCCAAAGCTATTCTTGTAAAGGGTAATAAACCCTCATCTACACATACTTGGATATATGATTGGAAGTTACTTAAATGATCGAAAAGTCATTTCTTCTTAAAGGTCTGAATCCAAATGAAATCCTAAAGATCTGCAGTGATAAATGTTTTATCACACATTTAGGAAGTTAGTTACAGTACTGAAGCCTAACAAAGAGTTACTCTTAACTTTGAGCAGAAATCATTACAGTTGCAATCTGAAACATTATTTCTTGTCTGTCTTCCCCATGGTAGGCAAGAAGAACAACCAGCCTTTATCACTATAATAATACTTTCCTGTGATAGACAAGAGGAATTTATAAAGTCTCCCTACTTCCTCCTGGTGATTCTAAGCTAAACTAATTATATTCCATCATTCTCTCTTCATTGTACATTAAAATGATTAGCTATCCATTTACTTGATCAATGATTTTTCTAATGAACATTTTATTTGTATAATAATATAATAATAATAATAATAATAATAATAATAATAATAATAATAATAATAATATATTATTTATACCCCACCCATCTGGCTGGGTTTCCCCAGCCGCTCTGGGTGGCTTCCAACAGAAAAATAAAATACAGTAATCTGTTAAACGTTAAAAGCCTCCCTGAACAGAGCTGCCTTCAGGTGTCTTCTAAAAATCTGGTAGCTGTTTTTCTCTTTGACATCTGATGGGAGGGCGTTCCACGGGGCAGGTGCCACTACGGAGAAGGCCCTCTGCCTGGTTCCCTGCAATTTGGCTTCTCGCAACGAGGGAACCGCCAGAAGGCGCTTGGGGCTGGACCTCAGTGTCCGGGCAGAACAATGGGGGTGGAGACGCTCCTTCAGGTATACTGAACCAAGGCCATTTAGGGCTTTAAAGGTCAGCACCAACACTTTGAATTGTGCTCAGAAACGTACTGGGAGCCAATGTAGATCTTTGCTACTTACTACTACCAACTCCAGCATAGCATTTTCCCGAATGAAACTTGGTAAAGAATTCTATCATCTAGCATACCTAAGTAACTGCCCTACCATTTTTCAGGACATCTATTTTGCAATTTGTTTGGGAAAATTAGAGTATGCAATAATTCTCCATGGCTTATTACTTTTTAACTTTCTGGTGGCAATAAAAAAATAATCCCTGTCTGCATCGAGATCTGGCAGTTTCCAGCAGTGACAGCTGTACTTAATGATTTTATTTTGTTCCTGAGTTTATGCCCAGTTTCCCAGTCCTTCCACATTTCACAACAATGTGCTAATCTACAGGGATTCTGTAGTTTTCTTGCATGTGCTGAAAACAAACTCAGGGTGAATACAAGAGTCGTGACATTCTTCCACCAAAGAACCCCTTTAAAACTTTTGTCTAACCAACACCCACAATTCTGAGAACCTTAAACCTTCATTTTCTTTAAAAAAAAGTATTCACTGATACTGATGTAGAGGAAGAAAATGGACAGAGTGTGGATAGTAACTATTAAAAATCAGAAACCAACAGGGGTTTGGTTTCCAGGGACCAGGGTTGTCCAGCTTACCTGACTTCATTGCCATGAACCTTGTAGAGGTATATTGGAGGGATTCCCAGATCTGGATATAGAATGGGAGGAGCTCAGAGTCGTAGGTAGAGGACCCTGGGGAGGGGCAGAACAGGCTGTCAAATGAGCATTCCACCCCTATGACACTTAACACCTCTAGTTCGGTTTTCCCAGCCTTAGATACACCTCTTACACCACCTCTGGTCACAAAGGAGCCTTCCCCTTCAGAGGAGAGGTCTAAGAGTTAGCCTGACGCCAAGAAGGCTCAGACTCCACCCATGGCTCTAAGGATGTGTCACTGGCAGCAGTGGTACAAACAATCTTTGCATAGCCAGGCTACTCAAAGGATTGCCCATTTGATTTCCCAGTCCCAGACACATGATGCTTGCTGCACAAGTTTCTGCCATACTTCAAAAGGAAAATGCAGGGGGGGGGGTGTATTCTTGGATCAGTATTTCAGCTCGTGCTTAGCCTTGTATTCTCAACTCTTGTAGACCTGCTGAAACTTGTAACCTGCACTTTGCCTTCAAAAGGAAGCCAAACCCTGGTAAACACTGCCCTGGAACTTTTCACCACTTCAAAGTGGGGTACATGTAAGAACACACATGTGCACACTGACTAGAGGTGTGTGGCCAGTGTGCATGCCTTCTGGCTTTCTTCCAAACCACATTTACCTGCTGAAGGTAAACATGGGTGGAAATAGTTATTGTTTAAGTTTGCAAGTTAAATTGCTACATCTATCATATCACATCGTTCACCTCGGTGGAATTGTAAATGTAAACTTACGTCCTGGAAGACAAGAAAATCTGTAATTCTCAGTTAATTGGAAGAAGCAGCCCTGACTTCAGTACTGTCAGCATGATTTCAGTCTGGCGATATGATAATGATTATTATGTCAAATGCAATCAAGAATGCAAGCCTTGAACTGACAAGAGGCTTAGTTATTTTTTTAAATGCACGATTTCATGTAATATGTGGTCTCCTATTCTGTAGTAGCCAAAGCTGGATACAAAAGGAAACTTAACTTATCCTGAGGAATAAATTGTGGTGTTGTTACTTATTTTATACAGCATTTTATTTCCTATAAGTTAACAGCATAATTTCTTTCTTTTTAATGTATTGGATAACCTTTCACTTGGCTCTACTTCTCATATTGGTAAAGACTTGCACAAGAACACATAATTCCACACTAGATGAACAAGATCTGTGGATAGGATAGGATCTCTTGCAAATGGGCTCCATGGCATTGAGGGAGGAGGCTAATCTTGCCACCCTGTACCATTATCCTGTTAACCCCCAAACTGTCCTGCATAACAAAATATATAATTATCATGCAGGAAGCTGCAGATTTTGTCTGCAGGGCAAAAAACACAGGGAGGTTGATTTCAATCGAAAAAGCAGCCTGGGAAAAGGGGTAACGCTCCCCTAGCACAAGTTAACTTGTTTTAAATATAGTTAATGTTAACACACCAAAACACAGTTACGGTATGTTAAAAGCAAATGCACCTGAACTCCTCCACCAGGCAGTGTGGGAGAATGAAAGGTCAGGGAGATCATATGAACCCAGGATGAAGTTAGACTTGTTCAGGTTGTACTAAGCCATGCAGGGATGTAGGAAGAGGGGGGCAATGGGAGTGTGCGCCCCTGGCAGCACGATCCCGATCATCCTGGTGTGGTGCCATTGCAGCTGTACCCCCCCCACCCGTGCTAGGCGCCCCACCTCTGGAACGCTTGTTACGCCCCTGTGGCCGGTGGTCCCTTCCCCCAGAATGCACGCCACGCCCCTGCAGGCAGCGCGCCATGCCCCCGGGACGCGTGCCAGCCCTGCCCCCACCTGCTCTCTGCCCCCAGTGCCGGAGCATGAAGCTCCGCCACTGAAGCCATGCTTTAGTGGGGTGTCTGAACACAGCCAGTGTGCAATGTTGAAAGTATGTGGTTTGAGAATAACATCTCTAGTTTAATCTCTTGGAGAGCATGAGTATGCACTGCATATCTGATTCTTTGCCCAAAGATGATGCTGTGAAGAATATATTGATTAGGAACATGCCCAGCCCTGCTATTCAGCAGGCTGAAACAACCTGTTTCAATCAAACCAGCACCATAAGAGGAGGATAGAGAAAAACAGGAATTAACGTCTAAAGGCTGCAGACTTCTTAAACAGTTAGTATGCTCTAGTGGGGGTGTGAGAGGCATTTTGACTCAACCTCAGGCACCAAAATGTCTTGGGACAGCACTTGTGGGACAGCTAAAGCATGCTTGGTGCACAGGAGGTTCTAAACAAACAAGTTTCCTTTGAACAATATTCTGATTATGTTTTCATTCATAGTGTCTCTGTATATAGTGCCTAGCACATGTTTACAAATACTAATTTGAAATTATAGGTAGGTAGCCATGTTGGTCTGAGTCAAAGCAAAATAAAAAAAAATTCCTTCAGTAGCACCTTAAAGACCAACTAAGTTTTTATTTTGGTATGAGCTTTTGTGTGCATGCACACTTCGTCAGGTATCTGATACCTGACGAAGTGTGCATGCACACATAAGGTCATACCAAAATAATAACTTAGTTGGTCTTTAAGGTGCTACTGAAGGAATTTTTTTAATTTGAAATTGTCTTAGTTTTATTACTACCCATCATTGCATAGTTCCTTCATTAAAATCCTAACAATTCTTTAAAAAAAGAAAGAAAGAAAGCTGGAAACTGCCCTGTTCTTTTGAATAATAGTAAATAATACTAATACAAGGCCACCAAGTTGAGTCTCCAAAGAAGGCAATTTTAAATGAAAACTGCTAACAGTTTAATACTGGGAGCCTTAATTGGTCTCATATAATGTTATCCGTGCATTTCACTCTTAATACATTTAGTTGTTTCTGCAGTAATTAAGAGTAAGAAAGCAGGTGCCTTTAAAACCTAATTATTTTGATAATCAGTTTACACTTAAGTGCCTTTGGTAGCCAGGATTTTATATTAAATGAATTTTAACCAAGTAATTAATATACACATTTTGACAGCACTGTTGACTACTATAAAATCTCAAAGGGGTTGTGCTTTTGGATGCAGCAAAGAATACAAATCCCCTCTTCTTAATATGCCAGTGTTTTCTTCCTCCCAAGATGAACCATCTTAGAATTGCTAATGTTTATGCACATTGCATTAAATAATTTTTATATAAATATGCCCTCCAGTTCATATGTTGGCAATAAAGCTCTCATTCTCAAGCTCTGAAACTTGGTAATTGGGATGGGAGATTTATTCACCACTTCTCTTTCCCCTATTACTTCTATTAATAGCTCATTTTGATACCACACCACCTTTTTGGAATTGACCTCAGCTTGATTATGCTTCTGCCTCACCTAGATACCTGATGGCTCCCTCCTTCCCTTTGGAACTGGGCTGGCTACTGAGTTCAAGCAGCTTTACAGACGTTTTGTAGCACTTGGGTTCAGGAGTACTGTATACACACTGCTTCCAAACTGTAGGGGTTGCTGCATTCCTTCTCCAAAGGCTGACACCATGAGGAGCTACTCCCCTCCAAAGGCAGGCTTTGGACTTTCCAAATATTTTGTAACACTAAATGGTTCCTACATAGCAAACAGAGTCAGATTGTTCCACTGTTGCTACAATGCAATGGATGATATCCAATGTTAGCCATGATGGAGAAAATAATAATTTCATAAAGCTGTATTATTTTGATGACTGCCAGACCCTCCAAGTATTCCTATTTTCCAGGGACATTCCTGGATTTACAGAAGACATCATGGTTTCTGATTTGATCTCAGAATGTCCCGCTTTTCCTTAGGACATCCCTATTTTCATCAGAGAAATGTTGGGGTTATGTGAGTCAAGGAGATAATTAACTATAGAATCTTTAGAAGACATCTGAAGGCAGCCCTGTATAGGGAAGTTTTTAATGTTTAATGTTTTATTATGTTATTATATATGTTGGAAGCCACCTAGACTGGCTGTGGCAACCCAGTCAGATGGGTGACATATCTATCTATATATGAATGTAAACTGGACATGTGGGTGTGTCTCCACTTTTCTCCAAAACCGCTTGACCGATTGCGTTCAAATTTTGACACAACTTCCCAAGCGAATATGAGAGTGACCCCACACTGTTTGCGTAGACAGATGTCACACTTGGGCCACGAAAAAGCCCCAAAACCACATGTTCCAGAACTCACAACTCAGACGAAAGTGCATGCTTGGATCACAGGAGAGGTTGTAAAACACTGCCCTCTAACGACGGCTACACTGGTACTGCACCTAGGAAAGCTTCCCTCTCCACAGCATCTTGGCTCGGCTTTCCAGACTGGGCCGAGTGGAGGTGGGGGCTCATCTGTGTGGGGGATGGGGGAGGAGGGGCAGGATAGGTTATGGATCGGGACAGAGTGGGGCCAATCGCAGGGATGAGCCAGGGTAGGGGGAGAAGGGGATGGGATAGGTCATTGGTTGGGACAGGGTGGGGGAAGTCACAGGGATGACCCTGTGTAAACAGAACACACATAAAACATTTCAACAAAATGAAGGGGGACCCTGAAGGTGAGGGGAGTCTGAAGGGGGACTCTGCGGGTCCATTTAAGAGACTGAGCCACAGCAACTCGTGGCCGGGCCAGCTACCAGTAGTAAATAATAAAATGGTGGTGGTGGTGGTGATGGACAGGAAGTCCCTATTTTTATCGGAGATATCTTATAGGGTCTGTGATTCCTTTTTTTAAAAAAAAAATCAAATTTTACAATCACAATAAATTCAGTTCTTTTCCAAAAAAAGAAAAAAAGAAACAATATAGACTCCCACCCCGCCCCACCGCTGGATGCCAATCTTCCCCCCCATAAATTCTTGCATCTCATTTTATCTCCAAACTCTTTGTTTTCCCTCTTGTATATCATAATTCCCAATTATTTAATTACATAAATGACCACTGTCTTATACTTATGCATTTGGTTGAAAAATACAGATCCCAAAGGCAATCTAAGATATATGCTGCTTTTGTAGACTTTCGTGGTGCCTTCGATCCAATTGACCGCCCAAAGCTGTGGAGGAAACTCACAGAATTAAAAATTGACCAGCGCTTACTGATTCTAATACAAAATCTATACTCTTCCAATACCTGTCAAGTCAAACTTAACACCAAAGGTCACCTTTCATCAGACATCCCAAACTCGAAAGGGGTAAAACAAGGGTGTATTCTTGCCCCCTTTCTATTTAAGTTATTTTTATCAGACTTGCCAGATCACCTCCAAAAAATAGAATCACATGCCCCTAAACTTAATCAAAAACCAGTTCCTCTCTTATTATACGCAGACGATGCTGTCCTACTATCATTAACGAGCTTGGGTCTGAAACGTCTTATATCTTCTCTGATCGTTTACTGCGAATCTAACAAACTCTCTATAAATTATGAGAAGATAAAAAATTTGGTCTTCTCGAATGGTTGGAAATTAGAGAAATGGAAAATAAGAGGGCAAGAAATCCAACAAGTGAAAATCTATAGGTATCTGGGAATCTTATTCCAGAGCAATTTAGGGTGGGCAAATCATCGCACAAATGCCATAAAACAGGCAAAGTGCACCTCATCAGCAGTTGCCCGTTTTTATTATCAGAAAGGTAATCAATTTATTCCTGTGGCCAACCAGATATTTCAAACAAAAGTGCAATCCCAGATATTCTATGGAATCCCGCTATGGGTCCAAGCATATAACAGTGATTTAAAAAAGATTCACTCCAGCTTTCTGAGACGTATTCTTGGACTCCCAACTGTGATCAAATATGAAACAATGTGTGCAGAAATAGGCATACACACAATGGAATATTGGGCCTGGACCACCTCAATAAAATACTGGTTACGCTGCCATTTTCGCTGCTCCCCATCAAGTCTGCTCGCCGATTTGGTCAAAGACTCCTATAAATCAAGATGGTATCAGTACCTTGAAAAAAAGATTGAATCTTTAGGCATTGAGCTGGAGCCCCTGTACAATTCAAACGAGCAATACATTTTCCACAATATCCTACCTAGACTAAAGGATGTCGAGAGACAAAATATTATGGCAGCTGTAAACAAAATTTGCTCCCCTATATTCTATGATTTAAATATCTTAGATAGCAGAGCCAATTACGTCACTAAGTTAATAATCCCAGCCCAACGTAGGGCTTTTATGCTGGCCCGTTTGAATGTTTTTCCCTCGGCATTTGTCAGAGGAAGATATCAAAACATTCCTAGAAACAAGAGATTCTGCAGATGTTCTATGAATGTCCCGGACACTGTAGAGCATATTCTCTTTCATTGCCCATTGTACAGTACGCTCCGTCAACGCGTGCTGTCCCCTCTTCTGGGTGGTCTGGAACCCCAGCAAGGTGAAAGTCTGGGATTCTGCCTATCTGATGTTGACCAAAGGGTAACGGCGGGGGTAGCCGAGTTTTTGGTAGCAGTCCTCCAAGGAGCAGGTTAACAAGGAAAACCACTGATTCTATATGTATTTATATATATGTATGTAGCCAACTGCTGCCTTTTTATATATATTTCAAGGCTTTTATATGTTATTTTCTCTTTTATGGTTTTATTTGCAAAATGCCTAATAAAGGTTTGATAAGTAAGTAATTACATAAATGATATTTCAAACCTGATAATGTTTTAATATATTTACAGTGGTCTTTTTTATTTAAATTTTATTAACATATAAAACACATACATTTACACAATACATATACACAACACACTACCTTATTTTCATAACATAAAATATACCTACATTACTCTATATAATACTTGATTGATACTATACATATCAACATACCTATACAGTGGTGCCTCGCTAGACGAATTTAATTCGTTCCACGGGTCTTTTCTTATAATGAAAAATTCATCTAGCGAATCCCATAGGAATGCATTGGATTTTTTTTGGATTTTTTTTTTTTTTTGCCCATAGGAACGCATTAATTGAATTTCAATGCATTCCTATGGGAAACCGCGATTTGCTAGACGAATTTTTCATAAAACGAATTCGTCTAGCGAGGCAACCTCCGCTCGAAAAATCATTTCGTTAAGTGGAAATTTCGTTAAGCAGGGCATTCGTTAAGCGAGGCACCACTGTATACCTATCCCATACGGACACCCCCAAGTCACTTGACTTCCAGCCATTCTTGTTATGCTACTTTATTTTTCCAACTAGCTTAAACGCATTTCATTATTTCTTTAATCTCTTCCTCTATCTTGACTTTACTCTCCTTTCACTCTAATCATTTTCTGGATTCACTCTGTCAAAAATTCTGCTTTTTCCACATAGATTTTGATGTATTCCTTAAAGATAGCCCAAATCCTTCACTTTTTGTACCATATCTCCTCTTATCCTCCCTGTTAATTCAGCAATATGGAAGTATTCCATCATTTTAGATAGCCAGTCTGTTTTAGTTGGAACGCTGCTGCTTTTCCAATTTTTGGCAATTAATAACATTGCTGCCATAGGCACACACATAAATATTGGTCTGACCGTTCTTTTTATTTCCTCTGACATGATGCCTAGGAGAAAGGATTCTGGGTTTTTTCCCCTTCAAATTAAAATCTAAACATATTTTTCAATTCATTATAAATATTTTCCCAGAATTCCACTATCGCTTTGCACTCACACCACATGTGTAGAAAGGTTCCTGCCCCATTGTTGCATCTCCAACAGACATCACTACAGTTTTTATACATTTTTGCAGTCTAACTGGGGTCAGGTACCATCTATACTGCATTTTCATTACATTCTCTCTTAAATTATAGCATGCCATAAATTTGATATCTCTTTTCCACAGCCGTTCCCATTGGCTCATCATAATATTTTCCCCTAAATCCTGGGCCCACTTTACCATCACTCTCTTCACTTGCTCCTCCTTTACCTCCCATTCTAGGAGCAAATCATTTAATTTGGAAATATGTTTACTATTAGATTGAATTAAATACTCATCCAATCTTGAAATTTCTTTCTCAAATCATTTTTGTTTATCTTTTACCAACCTCTGATTAATTTGAAAATATTCGGCCAATTGTTCAAATATTGTTAAACTTCCTTATATTTCTTTCAATTTAAATTTGTTATTTTCCTCTTCCAATAATATCTTATATGTTGCCCAATTATTTTTCATATTCTTTCTCTTTACGGTCATTATTTCTAAGGGTGAGGTCCACTAAGGTGTTTTGGGTTCTAGGATCCCTTTATATTTCATCCATATTTTATACAATGATTTCCTTATAATATGGACCATGGTACAGTGGTCTTTTAAATACTCTATAAATTTCTTCCATTCCTGCTCAAACTTTTTCTCATCTTGATCTCTGATCTTCATGGTCATCTTTGCCATTTCAGCATAGTCCATCATCTTAATTATCCATTCTTTTTTTGTTGGTATCTTCCGCTGCTTCCAATTTTGGGCTGAGGGTATGTGATTCCATTCTCCTTTCAAACTATAGCCTAGCTAAACTGAAGAGCCAAATGATTTTGATTGGTTCAGGATGATGACATTGGGTTACAATTGTTAAGATTGTTTTGGGTCAGGTTAGCCATACTGATTTGTATGCTGGTGGTAAATTTAATTCAATAAATCTTTAATAAAAAATACTTTTAAAAATTGTTAAGATTTTATTGCTGAATAGAAATCACCCACTTAATCTAGAAGTGTATAAAAACATTGTTTTGGATGTGGTTTTTTGCAGCCTCGTTATTTTTGAGACTGTCCCTAATGCACATTTGTCTTTCAGAAAAGGTCTACCATATATTTTCACTTGGAACCCGCAACCTTTTCTTTTGGGTTTCTGGAACAGATGCCTCCAGTCTAGGAACCCCTTTTAAATTTATCCAACAGTCATACACAAGTAACTTACATTAATTAATTTCAGTGATTCTACTCTGAGTGTAATTTTGTCTTATTTTTCTCGTCTCATCTGCAGTTTTCCCCCAGTGTCTATTTCTGTAAGATTTAATTAACTGTCAGTGACGCTAACCTAAAAGTAAACTTCTTTCTTAAAAACAACAACTGATTATTCAATGGGAGCAGTCCAAAGTCAGTGACAAGGATTTGGGGTTTGGTTAGGCATCTATTTATTTTTATTTTCTGCTTTTAAAACTGATACACAGATTTTAGCTTTGTATAATCTGTAATGTTCCCCACATCTCAATAAAGAATAGCCACTTTGTTTCTGGTGGGAAAATGAGATTTATGTAAAGCACTGCCTGATCTTCCAGACCATAAAATATGTCCTGATATATTGCTACCTTTTTTTATTCACATTATTGGATTCCTCTTGTCATCCAGGATGTAAAGGGCTGGCACCCAAAACTGCTATCTATTTCAAAGTCTTGCAACAACAGTAGTTCAAATTCTTATTCAGCTTGCGTTCTTATCTCAGTATTGTTTAATTTAGTGTAAGATTGTTTTTCTTACATATTGTGATATTATTTTTCAATGTATGTGAGTATAGTGAATGGAATTTTGTTAGGAGTATGCAAAATATTTCATTACTCTTGATCCATAATTCAGATATTATGTTTGTGCTCACCATTCATAAACTTAGAAAATGTTCCTCAGTAGCTAGTGAGGTATGTGCCAAAATCTGTTGTTACATTGTTGCAATTTAAGGAAGCCATCGTGTTTCTTTTAATATTATACTGTACTAATTAAGAAGCTTCCTTTTGCAGTGACAGACTGTATCCCTTTTTAATTTTCTTAAAGTTCATAATAAGAAAAATGAAAAGAAAGATTAACCCATAAGCCTCTTCGTCTGAAACTTGTTTTCTTAATTAAAATGCATTATTCTTACTAAGATGTTAATATATCTTGTTATTTCAAGTTGTTTTATATGTGAGAGAAAACTTTAGCATTTCCTACCTCCAAACAGCCCCTCTTATATTGGATCATGTACAAATTTTGATAGCAATGGTCACTCTTCATAAATTATATCTGAATACATAATATTACTAGGTTGAAACTGTTTATACTGGGAAAAGAAAGATTAAAATGTGAAATGTATACCTTTTAAAAAATGAATGACTTTAAGCAGTGCTTTCCCCCTAAAAATAAATGTTTAGAGATACTCATTTTGACTCAAGAAAATCACCATTTTATAGTTCAAATCGGGGGAAATAAATACAGTAAATGGACAAAAGTACAAAGATTCACAAAATATTTAGGGGTATGTGTACCCTGCATCCCCCCCAGAAAAAAATCACTGACTTTAAGTGTCAAGGCTTTGGGGGAGGGTGTACGAACCAAATATAACCCCCCTCTCAAAATGCCATGCCTTCTGTCATACTGTTCTCTTTGTCTGCTGCAACCTCCCCTTCTTTTTTCCCCAGCCACCTCCTTCATGTAAACCTTTGTAAACTACCAAAATAGTTCTGAGCATACTGTGGTTGCAGCATAGTTTAGAAGTAGCAGCAGTTCGAAAAACATGTTAACAAACACTAATCACATGATGATCACATGTAGGCAAGTGAGGGTCTTGGAGGAGAGCATCACTCTGAGGAGGAGGGAAATGATCCGTTAAAATGGACCCATTCTTTGGAGTGTGACGAGGCAAGCGGATATCCTTTTGCACTGAATATAATCCTCCTGGGGGTGGGCTGGGAGTCCTGGTAGTGGTTGATTCTATATTTAGTGACATCTATCTCTGTCGCTTGGCTTATGAAGGACATGCAAATTACATGTTGACTTGACTGTCTGGTGCAAAGGTCGCAGATGTCACATGACATCTAAATTGTGCCTGGGAGGAGTCAGTGGTTGTTGTGAATGCTGCATGACACTAATGACATGTGAAAGTGCAGTCTAGAACATGGTTCCTAGAACATGGGTAGGCCTGGGGGCCGGATCCGGCCCAATTGCCTTCTAAATCCAGCCTGCAGACGGTCTGGGAATCAGCTTATTTTTACATGAGTAGAATGTGTCCTTTTATTTAAAATGCATCTCTGGGTTATTTGTGGAGCATAGGAATTTGTTCATTTCCCCCCAAAAATATGAACCGGCCCCCCACAAGGTCTGAGGGACAGTGGACCGGCCCCCTGCTGAAAAAAGTTTGCTGACCCTTCTCCTAGAAGACAATTTTAGATTGCCAGGTAGGAGGTGGACCTACAGGGTGGCTTTCTCTGAAATACTATTTGTTCCGTTCATTAGCCCAGTTAGGGTTGATTAGTGGCAAGAGAAAGGTATTCTGTTCATTGCGCTATTGTACATCACATGTTCCAAGACTGCTCTGGTACAGTTTCCAGACTAAGCTCTAATTCAAATTTATACTAATTAATTTAAGGAGGAGGAACAAAGAGTAGTAGTTTATAGTGCTGCATTTTTTTCAGTCTCTTGAAGCCCAGATTCCAAATGTTCAAGAGAAATAAAGGCAGAAATGTCAACAATGTCTTCAATTAGGAAGTGAAAATAAATTAATAGGTGAGTGGCCTGCTCCGGAGAAGGAAAAACTGTTAATGTAGTGCCAGCTAATAAAGATAGACTGTACTGAATGTAAGTAGGTTGGGAAAGTAACTTGGCAATAATATTCAGATGATGAGCTTCATCTTGGGGAATAGAGGAAGAGATTCAGGCTGAATTCTGTTGCTTTCCTTTTATACCTGCCTTGTGATTATTGGAACAAGGTGCTACTCATATTCTTTTCAATTGTACATTGAATGTGGCTTGACTTCTTGTACATTCAAAATTCAGAGCATTTATATATATAGTTGAAGATGTTAATGTATATTTCAGGGACAAAGGCTGTTTGATAGTTCTCTACAAGTGTTCCACATGCTTAATGTTAACAGGATGAGAACAACCGATAATGCTGTTATCCATTCTCAGAGCAGAAACTGTACTGCATTAGACTCTGTGTTCAGCAAAAATTCACCCTATGATGAATAAACCACTCATTTCTTGAGCCTTGCTGCTTCAGCTCTACAGGAGTTGTTAATGGCCTCATATGTTCTTGCGGTGATAAAGCCACAGCCAGTTTTGCATGATTATTGACCTTCACACATTAATGTACAGTGTGTTAGGCAGTCTGCTTTACAAATCTAGCTTTGGAATGTAGTTCTTGACTACATAATACATGAATAAGAGAAACATATGTTACAGAAGTACATGTGTTAAAGCCAAATCTAGTACAATTGCTTTAATGAAAAGTACATTTAGAGATTGAGCAAAGCCAGAAAAAACCCACAAGACTTCTCTCAGAAATGCTCATTTATCTAAAAGCCAAGGTCTTTAATTGCTTCTTCATTTAATAGGGCCCAAATTATGCATTTTTAAATACCGTGAGTATCAACTTGAAAGATTTTTAGAAGGTACTTAACTTTTCATTTGGAATCAATGTTACTTTAGGTTGAGACTATCCTTATCAAAAACCAATAGCCAGGATAGTAAGGATAGCAAGGATGGATAGAAACAATATATATTCAAATTGATATATGGGTCCTCTAGCCTTGCAACTTAGATATACCAGTATTTATGATAAATTATTGTTCCTGATTAGTGGTTAAGAAATATTTTATGTGACATCTGACAATCATTTTATAGAGAAGATTCTAAGGGGAGAGTTTTGATTAAGGAGCTCTTTTCCTAAATTTAATAAAATAAAAATGAAGTACAACCAGTGATTCTATCCATAGAAGCAATTCCAATTGTCTTGTTAGCCTCTTCCCTCCCTCCCTCCTCCCTTACCTTGCTCTTTCTACTATAGGTAGAGACTAACATTAACTGGTAGACATGGAAAAGCAGACAACACAAACATTTTCATCCCTCCTCATTTTATTGTGGTGTTATATTCAGATTTATTGAAAATTGCTCACACTCTTTCTGCTTCCCTCTCTCTACAAACTATCCGTGTCCTGATTCCTATCACTATGCTGCATTTGACTATATTTGTGCTTTCACAGAGTTAGTGAGCGAGAGGCCGCACTAGAAGCAGCCCTAAGGCTGCTACAACAATTCTACCTGGATCTGGAAAAGTTCCTCGCCTGGCTTACAGAAGCAGAAACCACTGCCAATGTTCTGCAAAATGCCACACACAAAGAGAGAATACTAGAAGATACCCAAGGGGTTCGGGAGCTCATGAAGCAGTGGCAGGTAAGTCAAGTGATTTGAATTATAGAATTCTTTTATACTATGAGGAATGAGCCCTTTCAGCTTACGGAAAAGGGATGTGCTCACTTTTAAATTGTGTTTCTCTGTGTTACTGGCACTGAGTGCTATAAAGATGTGTTTTATTAATAACAAAGAGAACAATGAACATGTTTTTTATTTAAATCTTCTTTAAGGGAGTGTCTGATGTTTAAATAAACAGAATATTGAGGCTTCAAGTACTGTTTGCAGGGGAAAGAAGGCAAATAATATTTGCTAACAGATGCTTCTATGTCACACATATAACAGAAACAGATTCTTGACAGACCTTTGGCATAGATGAGTATGCTGTACATATTTTGTGCTTATTACAGCAATGCAAAATCTGTCTAGATGTTTCTGGTTTGCCTAGCTGAACTAGTTTAGTTTTCTACATCACTGCAGAAAATTAGGTCTTCTGTCTAGTACATGCCGACGAGATGAAACTGAAACAATGTCTTAATTTTCACTAGTTATAGATAATTAGGGCACACATTTGTTTTCCCCACTAGAAGCAAACAAAAAAACAAAGGCTTCTTCATATCAGGGTTTCTTTCAGACCCAGCTTTTAATAAAACATTCAGTTGCCACATTTTAAGTGGCGTTGCAAGCAAGCTTATATTTCCATTGTGTTATGATTATGCATCATAACGTCCATGGTTTTGATCATAATGTGCCTATGTGTGTCTGATTTGCCAAGCCAAGGTGCGTATACAGAGCCCAGCACTATAGTGTAAAATATTTTTACAGTGTTATTAGATGCCTGTTGGGAATGCATAATTAACTCTAAACCTAAGAACTCTACTGTGTAAAGACCACATGAGTTAATATGTTCCTGAATTAATTTTCATTGCTTTATTTAATAATAAAAACCCCTACCTTTTATAGTTATTTGGTTGCTAGCTTTGTTATGGTGCCAACATGTGATCTGACAATGAATTACCTTGTTCCCCTACATGTATTCATCTATAACTCTAGAGGGAACTCACACATCTTTCTCATGAGGGGACTGTAATGTAATGTACCTACATCTAAAATTTCCCCTTTAGATATTATAATGGATGTGCAAATGCAGTTCTGCAAGTCATTCACATACCAAAATTTATGTTACTCTAGGAATAGGGTTGAATTAACAGTATAATCCTGCCCCTACTAATGTTCCCTGCTGAGAGCAATATGTTCTCATGGTTGTATCCAGTGCTCACTTTGTGCTAGCAGAAATACTTCCTCCAGCATACGGAGAGGCACTTCATTTTCACTAATCCCCCCTGCCTTCTATACCATATTCCATACCATTCCATAGGGTCCCTCAACCCCAAGGGGAAGTTTTTTGGGAGCAACAGGGGGATGTGTTGAATAGGAGGGATCAGCAAAAATGAGGTACCCTGCCTTGCACAAGCAGAAGTACTCCTGCTAGCACAGAGCCACCATTGGATGCAACCCTCAAAATAAATTTAAGTAGTAATGCTGAGACACAGATATATAACCAAAGCTGGCCTTCTGTCACTAAAAATCTGCCTCAGAATATGTTATTGCCCTTAGATATATGCTTGAGGCAGACACCCTTTGGTGGGTATAAATATAGATATTTAAAAGTAATAGATGTGTATTTTCTCACGGTGTGAAATACTGACTACCAATATATCAAAAGTTCATTTATGGTGTACAATTGGTATGAGGGAGTATGATATTATTGCACATTTTGTTGGCCTACCGATGTAATTATATTGTCTTTGCATTATAAATGCAGTGTTAAATAGCATGTGTACGGAAGCATAATTTGTCAGAGCTGACAATAACATAAAAGTTGAGGTGATTCACATCTTTACCATGCTTTCTGGATATTTCCTATATATATGCACACACACACACACACACACACACAAAATAACTAACCGTTAATCAGAGGAGTTGTGTAATTACATCTTATGTTTGATTGTCTAATTTAAATACATCATGGACTCCCTATGAGGCCTGAACTGATACATACCCATATTAAAGGAATGGAAGTAATGAACTTTATTTTCTGCTTTAGTACTTGTGGTGATGTGAAATCTCCGCTGTGTTAATTACCCTTGTGGGCTTGTGGCAATAATTATATGTGACATTGCCTTCCAGATCTGTGATATTAGATGTAATTCTGAAATTGGCATAGATTTATCCTGTTATTTTATCAGTGTAAACATTATATTTTAAACCTGTAGATCAATTTAATTAGCTGTTGATAGCTCTCTAGAACTTAACAAGCAAGGTTGCATGCGACAACTATCATTATTTGAGACAAAACCCTGAAAATGCTTCAGATTCTGAAGTAGGTGCTTTACCCCAGAGTGAAAACTTCTGGGTTTTGGTTTAATCTTCTTCTTCTTCTTCTTCTTCTTCTTCTTCTTCTTCTTCTTCTTCTTCTTCTTCTTCTTCTTCTTCTTCTTCTTCTTCTTCTTCTTCTTCTTCTTCCCCTCGTAGCTGAGTAAGATTGTCTTCCATAAACACGGTTTTAACAATGAGTCCGTAAGTGACTGTGGAGGCCAATTCTGAACCCACATGTCCTTTCACAGTAGGGACATTGGTTCCCGGGCAGAAGTTGATCATGATGTGGATTTGCCAGGCGTGCCTTCCTTTTAGCACGTTTCTGAAGACATATATTTTTGCCAAACACAAATTTCAGCAAAATATCTAGTAATCCCCCCCCAATAATACCACAGGAACAGTTTGATGGGCTATTCTAATGGCCCATCTAGTCCAACAATCCTGTTCTCACAGTGGCCAGCCAGATGCTTGTAGGGAAACCCATAAGCAGAACCCAAGCACAAGTGCACTTCTGCATTCTGTGATTTCCAGCAACTATTACAGGGAGGCATTACAGGGAGAAAGTCATGGGTCCCATTTTGCTGCTTCAGGCCAAACAAGAAGTGCCATCGTCACCCGCCCCACTGCCTCCACCACCGGGCTGGTAGCGGACAAATGTTGTCCTCATCTTCAAAAGGGGGGAAAAGAAGACACAGGTAACTACTGACTGGTCATTCTGACGTCAATACCAGGGAAGGTGTGCAGATAATTAAATGGTCAGTTTGCGAGCATTTAGAAAAGGATGCTGTAAGAGGGTCGTCGTGGCTACTCTAGAGTAACTCCGCTTGAGTCCAGTTTGTCTTTAAAGACTTTTATTGTGCAAAGTATTTACAGTGCAGAGACAGCTTAAAACATGACCTCTCATTCCGAATCAGAATCTGGCAATGGCGTACGTCTGATTCTATGCCAGCAAAGTAGTCGGGGCACCCCGAAACGCCTCGCCCTTGACCTGAGTCGCAGTGCTCTCCTTAACTCTTGCGCCGGAAGGAGCGATGCCCTCTTAGCCTCCTCCCTGTCAAGGCGGTGGAAGGGCTCTCCAGCATCTTTGAGCCCTTGCCTACATTTCTCCTCAACTGAGCCTTCCCATCGTTCCACATGCTGGTTTCTCTCTTCCTCTGAGTATTTCCCCTCCTCCCTGGCTGCTTCAGACCCACTGCTGCTCCCTGTGCTTGGCGAGGTGGACGTCAGGATGATGGGGGCTGGCTCCCTGTAGGGAGTCACCCTTACAGATGCTGTGATTACTAAAACGATAAGAGCTGCTTGTCAGTGGAATGGACTCCATCAGAAGGTGGTGGACTCTCCTTCATTGGAGGTTTTGAAGCAGTTGTTGAGTTCATGGATGCTTTAGTTGAGATTCCTTCATTGCAAGGACTAGATAGATGACCCTTGGGGTCCCTTCCAATTCTACCATTCCGTGGTTCTATTAAATTTCTTCCTTGAATCTCCTTTCTTGTAACTTGAATCAATTGGTTCCTTTATTTCATCCTGAATCTCATTATCTCCTTGAACATTTTGATCAGGAGAACAATAGGTTGATATTTTTTATCTATTTCCTTAGAAACATAGGGTGCTTTTTGTCCCTCGGGGACACCGCATTTTGAATCACCACACTATTTGTAATTTTCTCAAAGTCAGGTGAAATGGGTGAACATGTGATAAGTACCTTATAAAACATTTCCTAGTTTCCTAATCCACCTAAATTTACAATCTGAGCAATTTTTAAAAATTTAAAAGGGCAAAAGTTTATTTTTTCTTCCCTTAAACGTGTTAATGCAGTCAGTTCCTCCAGGTACATTTGGGTAGAGGGATATGCATTTGATGAAAAGTTTTGCAAATGTCCCCATGCTTTTTACACTCCCATGAGTGCTAAGGAGTCATTATAGCTACAGAAATTGTTGCTATGCTTTGCGACTATTGTACTGCTGAAGGGGTTTCCTTATGTTAAGGAAAGGTTTATTCTCAGAATAGCATCTTCATGCATAAAACAGGAGCCCATTTATACCCAGAATTTGCTGGGTTGCAGCCTTGAAATCAGAGCAGCACTTCAGTAGATATTATAAGGCTATTTTAGGAGGCTGTTTTTATGCAGAGTTTCACTTTTGAGGCTTTTTATGGACTATGGATAAAGAAAACAGTATTCTCTGTAAGTACAGCTATAAGATGCATGCTCTGCTGAATGACAGGATGTATACACCTTAGCTAAGGCTTAACAGTCATTACCTTAGGTCTGATAATGTAAAAGCCATTTCAGTCTGGAAGCTTAGATAGAACACCATGTTATATGTTTTAATGGTATTTTATTAATTGTAAACAAACAAGAGGCCCTTCCATCATACTCCTCCGCATGAGAGAAAGGCTTTTAGTGGGTCACAGCCCAATCCTGTGTATGTTACTTGGAAGGATACTTAAATTCATTGGAGCTTCTTATCCATTAAGTGGCTGCAGGATTGTAGCCTATAGCATTAGATAAATTATTAGAATTAATTATTCAGCCGCTGCACAAAAATGTATTTCGTGAAATCCAGAGGAAATGTTTTGGGGTTTTTTTCCTCAGTTCAGTTCTTTTGCATATTACTCCCATCTTTCTTTTCCTCCGTTACTTCTAAAAATTTATCCCATGCTGTATGCTCCTGAATCTTTTAATTGTTTCTAATAACACCAATCTTCTGGTTCCTCTGTTGACCTAGTCGCCTTGACCTTGAGCCAGACATCCTGGAGAGTGAAGTCAAATGGGCCTTAGAATGCACTGCTAATAACAAGGCCAATGGAAGTGATGATATTCCAGCTGAACTATTTAAAATTTTAAAAGATGATGCTGTTAAGGTGCTACACTCAATATGCCAACGAGTTTGAAAACTCAGCAGTGGCCAGAGGATTGGAGAAGATCAGTCTACATCCCAATCCCCAAGAAGGGCAGTGCCAAATAATGTTCCAACTACCGCACAATTGCGCTCATTTCACACGCTAGCGAGGTTATGCTTAAAATTCTACAAGGCAGGCTTAAGCAGTGTGTGGAACAAGAACTCCCAGAAGTGCAAGCTGGATTTCGAAGGGGCAGAGGAATCGGAGATCAAATTGCAAACATGTGCTGGATTATGGAGAAAGCTAGAGAGTTCCAGAAAAAACATCTACTTCTGCTTCATTGACTACACAAAAACATTTGACTGTGTCGACCACAGCAAACTATGGAAAGTTCTTAAAGAAATGGGAGTGCTGGATCACCTCATCTGTCTCCTGAGAAATCTCAGGACAAGAAGCTACAGTTAGAACTGGATATGGAACAACTGATTGGTTCAAAATTGAGAAAGGAGTACAACAAGGTTGTATATTGTCTCCCTGCTTATTTAACTTGTATGCAGACAGAATACATCATGTGAAAGGCTGGACTGAATGAATCCCAAACCGGAATTAAGATTGCCGAAAGAAATATCAACAACCTCAGATATGCTGATGACACAACCTTGATGGCAGAAAGTGAGGAGGATTTAAAGAACCTTTTTAATGAGGGTGAAAGAGGAGAGCACAAAATATGGTCTGAAGCTCAACATCAAAAAAAACGAAGATCATGGCCACTGGTCCCATCACCTGGCAAGTAGAAGGGGAAGAAATGGAAGCAATGAGAGATTTTATTTTCTTGGGTTCCATGATCACTGCAGATGGTGACAGCAGTCACGAAATTAAAAAAAACTCCTGCTTCTTGGGAGAAAAGCAATGATAAATCTAGACAGCATTGTAAAAACCAGAGACATCATCTTGCCGACAAAGGTCCCTATAGTTAAAGCTATGGTTTTCCCAGTAGTGATGTATGGAAGTGAGAGCTGGACCATAAAGAAGGCTGATCACCGAATAATTGATGCTTTTGAATTATGGTGCTGGAGGAGACTCTTGAGAGTCCCGTGGACTGCAAGAAGATCAATCCTATCCATTCTGAAGGAAATAATCCCTGAATGCTCACTGGAAGGACAGATACTGAAGCTGAGGCTCCAATACTTGGACCACCTCATGAGAAGAGAAGACTCCCTGGAAAAGACCCTGATGTTGGGAAAAATTGAGGGCACAAGGAGAAGGGGACGACCGAGGGCAAGATGGTTGGACAGTGTTCTCAAAGCTACCAACATGAGTCTGACCAAACTGCAGGAGGCAGTGGAAGACAGGGCTGCCTGGCATGCTCTGGTCCATGGGGTCACGAAGAGTCGGACATGACTAAACAACAACGTGGAAAACTCTAAGGAGGACATCTGAAGTAATGAGTTAATTTTTTTTTGACATACTTGCATTGTGCCTGTGTTCTCAGGTTTATGTGTACTTATTTGTTTTATTTAACCAGATTTTTATTTTAAAACATTTTTAATGGTTTCCCCCACACACCTGCAATTTCATTAGTATGCCACCATCACTGTCTATGAAAAACAATTGAAGTAAAGGTAATCCTGACTAAAAAGTAAATGTAGTTTTTATATGTGGATTTTGGTAACATATGTAAAATATTTCATTATTAAGTATGGTTTGTTTTGATGATTTGTAAATTAATGTCACATAAAAAGATTAAAATGTTGCTTTTGAAATATTTCTCATTAAATTATAGAGAATTTTAAATAAATAATAGAAAAGAATGCCTCTGGTAGTATCTTCTGTTTTCTCAATTATTGCTGTTACCAGAATGAATGGTTGTGGTAACTTGAAGGCAATATTATTGCAGTGGTATCACGGAAAACAGATGAGATGCAAACTTCAAAATGTAGCACCGAAATGAAAGTGCAAGTCTAATCCTTTGAAAGTGAAATCTTTATTTGTGTTATGGTAAGGTACGTATGAAAAGCAGTTTGCTAGAATTAAAGCCAGTCACATGCCAGCATCTTTGTTAATTAAATGGAGAGCAAAATCTGGCTAATTAGTCTATACAGAACAGACAACCGATAGTAGTACCTGAAGTGCAATTTAGAAAGACATGCATTGCAAATTCAACTTGATGACACTATCTGCTACTGATGTTATGCTGGGTGATTATAATCTCAATGATGTGTTTTTAATTGAAGATGTAGCCTATGATGGAAAGGTGAGAAATCATTTTCCAAGTTACCATAGAGATGTCAGTTGCATGCCCAGATTCTTAGTTCAATTAAAACACCTTACTGTTCAGTGTATCTTGATGAGAATGTTTTGCTTTATATTTAAACTCCCTGTGCAAAATGCTGTGAAAGTGCAAAATAAGAAAACTCTTCTGCTTGGTTTTGTGCACAGCAAACATGCTGAAAACAGTAGGATGAAGTGCTGTCATCTAGTGACTATGATACCCCCTGCTGTGCATCCATATCCCCACCCAGTCTCAGGTTTTTACCTCAGATGGCACTACATGTGGCTGTGTAAATCTATAATTTATACTTCAGTAAGTTTCCCAGGTGACTTAAGGTTTAGCTCCAGTCTGGGAAGTTATAAAAGCAGTTGTACTGAACCATTACCCATAAGGCAACTGTGTGGGCAGTGGAAACAATACTGCTCTTAAATACCCATGCAGAAGTGATTTCTCATTACTATATTTTGAGTGGTTTTACATATGCACTGGCAGTGGCGTGGTAATAGGGGTGGGGGGCAGCAAGCTAGACGGGGCTGACCACCTCCAACGGCCGCCGCCCTGGAGGAGAAGCCCCGATGCAAGCAAGACTGCCTCACTCCGCGGCTTGCTCGACGTGTTTGCCACGTCGCATGCCTCCAGTGTGTGCATGCGTCATGCATCATGACGCGCGACGCATGTGCGCGGTGGAGACCCCCCCCGGGCAGGGTGCCTTCGCGTTTGCCACCCTGGGCAGTCAGGTGGCTCTCTATGCCACTGTGCACTGGAAGTAAAAGGTTAAGACTTCCAGAAGCTTATATCATGTTAAAATAGTCTTAAAATGTGCTACTTGACTCATATATTAATGCACATTAAAATATGTTTGTCTTCTCCCTAAGGACTAATTCAGTACTCTGCTTTAGGTGGGAAAGGTGACAATTATGATATTTCAATGTGAGACATTTCTAGGATTTTTGTGAAAATTATCTTACTTTGAGAATAAAATATGATGTTGCGCAGTTCCCACTTCCCTGAGCAGAGAAAGGTTCCACTTGGGTTTGGTTTTCTTTGGGTGAGAGTGCATAGGAAGACAGCCCTGCAAGCTCACATCAGACTCTCAGAGAGAAACTCCTTAATCCTTTTTTCTCTGTGTCCTTGTTCAGTTCACAGCTCAGTCTCTTCAAAATTGCAAACTCCAGCTTCTCACGCACCTGCCCTTAGCTTTGAGTTTGCCTTTTCAAGCTCTGATGGATATCTCCATTAAAACACTCAAAAGAGATTTCCAGGTATCCTAACAATTAAATTCCATGAAGAAACATCAACCAAACATTCTGGACTATTAACCCAACAATGAACTTTAACTCAGAAGCTATAATACCATATTGAGGGGATCAGTGGCAATAAACCTTTTTCTTTCATGGAGAAATAGTCATCAAGTGATATATATTTTGGGGTGGGGGGACAAATATTAAGCTGGAATACAAAATCCACACAGATTTTGCAGTGTCCCAAGGTAATTCACTTTAGGGGATTGTTCTGTTTGTTCCATGCTTGTTAGAGTGGATTTTTAAAGAAGAGGATTTGTTACTTAGCAGTTCTCTATGGAGTTAGCTAAACTGCCTAGCCTGAGCTAAATTCCTTTGCTAATTTGTCATGTAGATTTTTCCCCATTTTATGTGAGAATCCAAAATCACAATATTGATTAACTACTTCATTATTTTTAAAGAAAACAAAACACTCTAATACCCTGAAACCAATTCACTAAAGACACTGGTGTACTCTGAAATTAATTAAAAGCTAGCTGAGGCTGGGTGCAGAATTCCACAGTGCCAGTGCCTGTGTTAAAATATGTGATTAAGAGAAACTGCTGTGTTAGGAGAACTCAAAAAAACCATCACTACAAAGCTAAATATACCTAATTTATTACACCTCTATGGATTTTGATACTACCTTCAACTCGTGTGTGTGTGTGTTGGAAGCCGCCCAGAGTGGCTGGGGCAAGTGGCTGAGATTTAGGCTTTCAGCATCTTTTCTCCTCAGCAGGGTAAAATTACTTGCATCTACCAGGTTCTTGACTCTGCTGCTACAGCAGATGAATCTCAAGAGGTGTCCAGAGCCCTATTATGTTGGAGGAATTTCAGTTGGTGTGGACAAGGTGCTTGTATCTGTCAGGGCAACCATTTGAACTCTGAACTCTTGCCCCTCTTGGCTCATAAAAACTAGCAGGGACGGCTGGCTGGGCCAGGGAGGTAATTAATGCCTCCCTACAAGAAGGGGGGAGTGCTTCCTGCCTTTTTGAAGGAGGCAGTGGTAAAACCACTCCTCAAGAAACCCTCCCTGGATTCAGATATTACACCAATCCTGGTCCAACTACACTGGCTGCCAATTAGTTTCTGGGCTTTGAGCTTAAATGACTCAGAACCACAATACCTCAAGGATCGCCTCTCCCCATTTGAACCAACCCTGACCCTGCAATCATCCTCTTAGGCCCTTCTTCTTGTGCCTCCTCCACAAGAGGTCCAATAATGGGCCTTTTCTATGATGGCTGCCTGTTTGTTAGATGCTCTCCCCAGGGAGGCTCAACTGGCACCTTCATTAAATATCTTTAGGCACCAGTCAACGCATGTTTCTCTATAGCCAGACCTTTGGCTGAGTAACATTCTGTGTCCTTTATATCCCCCTTTATTTGCTGGAGTGGGGTTATTGCATCATATCTTAGAAATCTAAATTCATATATAATTCAATTGATAGCAAACTTCACTTAATAATATATCCCAGTGCAGGACAGCTGCCTGTGTTTGCCTTTCCTCCATTCTTCTGACAAGAAGGCTCCACATATTTGTAATAAAATATTATGTTTCCTTGCTATTCAGATATTAATCAGTGCTAGATTAAAGTGGAATTACATAGTACATGGACATTAATAGTGAATGATTACTTATATGATTTATAGTGCAATGAGTACCAAATAAATCAATGTCTTGGCAGCCCAAGTAGAACATAACCCTTATTGCCACCTATCAAAAACCCACTAATGGTTAGTGATAACTGGTGTTATTCATATTGAAACACTTGCTAATCCTATTTAAACTGGATATAATATTAAAGCAGGGAATATTCAGATAGTTCAATAATGAGCTATTCAGAATCTTAAAAAAATACATATTTTTATACCCATAGGACCTCTAAATAGCTTAAAATATGTTGCATTAGCACTCTTTATGTGGATGCAGGCACTTCAGTGCTGAAATGCTTGCAAAATGTTGGTTTTTGTTTACCGTACTCTATTGAAATGTCATTTCATTTGTTGCTATTGATGCTTTAGTCACCGTAGAAAGTTCAGGTGAAACGTCTAAAATATTCAAAACCAATATTGACTGAATTCATTCTAGATAGGTTGATGGAGTTGGCATGATCTTGAGTTAAAACTAAACTGCTGAGAATATTGAACTAGATGCTAAGTAGCATTTAGTGGAAAAGTGACTTGAAGTTATGGAAGCAGAGCTAAACTCTTCATAAACTCTTTCTGTAAAAGTAATTGAGCAAAACAGTATTTGCAAGGAGAAAAAGTCAGTTTCTTTCAATAAGAGAAATACATGAAATACCTTGTGTGAAAAAATTATGTAGCAACAATACTGTGCAAAAACTGCATGCTTTCATTTTCAGGTTTCAATTTCGGCATCCATTTTTCTTAAATGCATGCAATGCATAGGTCAGAGGTTTTTAGGGCATTGCTTCAACAGGAGGAATTATTTAGCAAAGCAGTACCACTGGCATGTTGGGACTATGAAGTGCGAATGTATGATTTCTGTTCAGATGGGTTCAGTCGCAGCAAGGCTATTTTTAATGTAATACAGATGAAAATGTACCAGAGAGCAACACTGGTTATTCTTTCAAACCATTGTTGCCTTGAAATATACATACTGTTCTGATACACAGTGGAAGATGGTTCAAAATTAATAGGCAACATATTCTCCAGTGAGTGAAGGCTCTTGAAGAAAAATAATAATTGGCTTCACACTAGTAAGTTACAGGGCATATTGTAAATTGATATTGTGCCACAGCCTGGTGCTTTTCAAAGAACTGTCATTACCTAAGCACAAGCTGTTTTTGAATTGTATGTTTGGAGTGGTCAGAAGAGAAAGTTGAATAGATATGCATTTCCCTTTGTAATATTATAGTTGAGGAGTCTGAAGTTTTAGAGGAAGAAGAATTGCTTTAGAAACTTTGATTCATGCATGTATGGGAAAAGAATAGAAAACACACTAGATAGCAGTCATATACTTTCCTGGGAGTAAGCCCCATGGCACTTCTGAATATATATGTATAGGATTGTATTGTAGTCTGTATTGTTCCTGTAAATTTTGTAGTTTTTATTTTGGGATAGCCAATGTGGTGCCCACTGCCCTCGACATGTTGTTAGACTAGCATTCCCATCAGCCAGGAATAATGGGAGTTGATTGATTTATTATTTAATTTCTATACCTTTTAATATATCAAAACTATCTCCAAGCCGTGTACAAGAGATAACTTCAACAAAATATTACAAAAATACAGTTGCATATCAAAAAGTTGCATTAATACAAAGTTGCTAATATATAGAAATCACTATCAATCCATTTTACTTCTGATACACCCTCCCTCTCAGCTTCCGGGTTCCCACCCCAGGGTCCAACAAACTCTTAGCTCAGCCCCAAAAGTCTTGCAATGAGAAGAGTTCCTGGAAACAGCAGACATCACCCTTGTCTCTCACTCTAGACTTGGTTTTAATGGGTGGGCCCAAGGCGGATGGTACATTCTCAGACTGCCCACAGCTGTGTTCCATTCAGCTGCACTCTACATTCCCAGTTCCAGGTACAACAGGTTTTTGTTTTTTAGTTTCCCTGGTGGTGCAAAGGATGGGGAAAGGGCTCCTCCACTCACAGCTCTTTCTTCACCCTCTGCCCTTGCCTCCTCCTCCAGATGCTTTGCTGTAGTCCAACAACACTTTGGAGGGCCCCATATAGGCTCTCCCTGGAACAAAGGAAGAGCTTTGGTGAAATTATACAGTTCTACTGTAACTGTGAAATATGTAGTCCTGTGAGAAAATGATAGAATGTGTTTCTCCAACTTTGCGTTCAATGTACAGTACTGAAATTTTCTGCCTTTGTCTGAATAACCATTTGTACATTGACAAAGATTGTATTGAGAATTTTGTCTCATTAATTCTTATGCACATTTTAGCATTTTTAGCAGTCAAGTAATAATGAAAGCTATGTTTTATTGACTTTCTGAATTAATGTTGCTTGGCCTTTGGAGGGAAGTCAAACATAATGAGATCAATTTGGATCTTTTATGTTTTTATAATCAACTTCTCATGTCTTTTAGTCTTAATTTTGACATATAAAGATGATATGTACTATTATATTAATAAAACACATGAAGTGAAAGGGCTAAAAAAGATGTGGTGACAAGGAACTTTAAATGCTCTGTAAAACAGACTTTACATAAACATCTCTTTGCTCTGCCAACATATATCAGATGTGCATAATGTTTTATCCCAGAGATGACTTGTAGCTTACATTTTTCCATATTTGGGCATAGCTATGTGTTCCAAACCACAAACAGAAGTTTAAAACTTTCTCATGTATGAAAGGGTGAAATGGAGCAACTAAGTCTAAGGGTCAGTATAATGTGCAAACACCATGGGAAACTATTGTTATATCTTGATGCAGGCTGTTATGTTGCCCAGGGACAAATGGAAATATTATATGAACTGACCCTCTGTTATTGATGTTTGTAGCATGCATATTCCATCGGAACAGATAATTATGTGACATCTGCCGCAGAGACATTTCCTTAGCTATGAGCATGATCATTTTGGAGCTATTTCTGAAGCTACAAATGTTCCTTGCCAGCACTATGCAACTGTTGCCACAGCCATTCCTGAAAAGTATTCTACAGTACCCACAACAAGATTAAGGGAAGCTGTTAAAAACATCTATAACAAATTTGTTTTTTAAAATTATAAAAATTATAAAAGCTAGAAAATCATAATTGTTCTGAAACTGCATCTCATCAATTGCAGTCTTTTTCAAAACATGTTTTGTTTTTCTGAACATTCCAAAATGTACAGATTGTCATATGATTTAGACATAAAAATTGAGGTCACAATCCTAAACAAGTTTGCTTGGAAATAACTGCATGACGCCCAAACTGCCATATCTAGCATTTACAATGATGATCTATACACACTGAAGGAAGTGTATGCTTGCAACAAGAAGATTCAAGACTCTTCTGAGTACCTGAATTTAGCATTGTGGCTGAATACTGGGTTTCCATCAAGCGGCTTTTGCAAGATTTCTCCGGGAAACTGCTAGTGCAAGTATGTAATCTCACTTCATTTTTTAATTAGGGCTCCGTTTCCATTTTTTTGTTGAGGGGAAGTTGGGGCCAGATCAAACGTACTCACCCATTTTTGCCCTACGCAGCGTTAGCAATCCACGTTTTGATAACAATGTTTGAATCTTTCCTGGTGTGCCAGTCCAGCTGTGTATTAGCTTGTCAGCAATTCAGCTGTAGCACAGTTGATGGTGGTGTGTGATTAGACTGGTGCCTGTACTGATAAGGGCTTTTTGGTGGTACTGAATACATTTCGGCTCTGTGATACATCTGAACCAGCCTTCTTACTCTCATTGAACACCCCACAAGTTTATTGCTTAATACTAGAGCCAGGAAGCGTTTACAAGAAAGCAGATTCCTTATGATGAAATGCTTTTTAAATGGTGAACTGCTAGCCTGGCCATCTGGCCTTTGTGCAGATGCACAAGACCCTGAGCATGAGGTGACCCAAGCTGAAAATTTAGGTAGACTTGTTTGTATTTTATGTTTTATTTTCTATTTTTAAAGGGGTCTGAAATATATATATCTCAAAGCAGTTTTGATTTGTCAGTTAATGTTTGAATTGAGACCAACACATCTTATGAAATAAAGACAGTCTATCAGCTACTGATCTTACATAACTCTCGGTAATTTCAGTTTTGTGGTTTGTAATGGCCTCAGTGTAATTGCAGAATGAGAAAGAGAGAGAATATTTAAAAATAGCCTTAAAAAGTTACGAATTCTTATTTGATAGGCTTGTATTTCACATAGTATCAGGATTTTTTCACTGTGAGCATGTTTGTAATGAATGACATGTGAAATGTAATTTTGATTGGAGGAATAAATATTGGTTATTTTATTACCTCAGTGGTTCATAGATTCTACTTTTTCTGATTCAGTTTTTGCCTTCCCCCACCACCTTTAAGATTGTCAGTTAAGCCTTATGAAACTGCTTCCTTAGATAAACTAATATATTTTTGTTTACTTCTTATATATAAGAAGAAAAAACACAGCATAGTACTATAATTTAGATGAATAGTTCAGCTATTATAGCTGCCCAGTTACACAAGACCAAGTATGTAACAAGCATTCATTCTAACCTACTCAGATAAATTGTCAGTTCAAGACTTGAGTATTTGCATGTGATTTGACAGTGGTACAGAAGTTTGCAGCTGGGGAATGTCAAGTCTCATGGCAGGACAAAAGTATACCACTAATATGACAGAATTTTTCAGGTCCCTGCTAAGTTCATGATTTACCAGTATAGTGATAGCACATGTGTCTCTGAGTTAAGACCCTCCCCCAACAAAAATTTCAAAGCATTATATTTTATATACATTTAAATACTTATTGCATAATATACCTAACAAGAACTATTAAGCAAAACAATTTATGATACTATGACATTTTATTCTAGAATTAATGGAGACTTGAGTTTTTCTACATAGTCCACATACTATCTAGATCTACTGCATATTTTTTGCCCCAGAAAAGTGCTTCATCAGAATTATTCCAGAAATTTCAGTTTCATTCAATAAATAAAAGCTTATTGCTGTTTCATTCTACATTACTCCACAGTGGTGGTGTATTCTCAACTGCCCAGCATCATTGTGGGTGGGTGTATACCAATAGCACAATCACCACTTACTTCTTCATTCACATGTGTGAATCGCCCTAAGACCTCCAGGTATAGGTAAAGGTAAAGGGGCCTCTGACCATTAGGTTCAGTCGTGACCGACTCTGGGGTTGCGGCACTCATCTCGCATTATTGGCTGAAGGAGCCGGCGTACAGCTTCCAGGTCATGTGGCTAGCATGACTAAGCCGCTTCTGGCGAACCAGAGCAGCGCACGGAAACGCTGTTTACCTTCCCACTTGGAGCTGTACCTATTTATCTACTTCCACTTTGAGGTGCTTTCGAACTGCTAGGGTTGGCAGGAGCTGGGACCAAGCAACGGGAGCTCACCCCATTGCGGGGATTCGAACTGCCGACCTTCTGATCGGCAAGCCCTAGGCTCAGTGGTTTAACCCACAGCGCCATAGGGTGGTATATAAATTCTAATAATAATAATAATAATAATAATAATAATAATTCACATGAGGCATGTGTGGGGAGGAACCATAACCCGCCATTGTGGAAGGCACAATGTAGAATCAATTTAGATCAGGCGTTGGCAACGTTCTCTGGCCATGGGCCGGATCATTGCCACTGGCGCTGGTCCGTGGGCCAAACACGCTCCAGCTTCCAGCTTCTGGGCATGGGGAGTGTGGCACCGGATTGAAAGTGGCCTGTTGAGGATGAGCATCAAAGATTCTGGATTGAAAGTGTTCTCAGCCTAGTTCAAATGTGGGTTGTACATGTATACATTTTTTAAAGAAGTGTAAGCAATGTGTTAAAAAGCATTGAACTGAATTATCTCAAGTAAGAACCTAGATGGAGCATCTGACTCAGATCCATGATCCCTCTTCTAGAATGAAATAACTATTTGTAACATCAGAATCAAGTAATTTGAGGTGGTCAACAAAAAGCCACCGGATTGGCAACTTAAGTACAAGGTGTATGGTCATTGGTCCTTCATGAGATCAACACAGAAAATACTGTTGCATTTCTGCTGCTCTCAATGTCCTCCCTTGAAACTATGGCCTCTCTGCAAAGAGCTACTAATCACTGCTTGTTCTTGCTTTATTTTGCTTGTTCTTACTTTCCTAACTCGTAAATGTTTCTTTCTCACCTGACTTACCAGCCTTGACTAGTTTCTTGCCTTTTCCTGAGCCTTTTCTCTACACAATAATTTCACCTACTTCTCTGGAAGACACAGATCTCGTGCCTGTCCTGCTATGGGCCAGATCTGCCTCTTCCTTACTGCAAGCTTTGATCTCAGATTCAGGTAAGGGTGAATCCAGCGTACATTTGACAGCAGATAGATCAAAATAAGGAAATATGCCCGTTTCTGTGTGCATGTGCAATGGAATGAGAAATGTGGCCTAGTACCATATGGCTCTGGTATGTGAGTGGGTGTAGCAATCATGTGAGGATGAGGTAATTGCGTAGACTATTGTTATCATTTTTATTATCCTTTCTAAGTGATTCTAACATCAGATAGTGTATTTTCACGCACACACACTCCAGCCATATAGGATTTCACTTCACAATTGAAATATGTGAAAGAGGTTTTAGAAAAGCTGTCATCTGTAAGATTCTTGTGTTGCATTGTTTATTACATGCAATTGTTTTCAAGCTGATATCAATAAATATTAATGCAGGTTTACTCACAAAAGAAAATACTATAATTCATTGACAGACATAGCTTGGCCACAGTGGTCTATGCTCTTGTAACTCCTGAGTGGGCTGTTGCAATAGATTGTACATGCTCTTGAAGATGTACTTTGTACTTTAATAAGTGCAGAATGAGGCTGCCATAATTTTGTCTTGTTCACCCAGATGGAATCACATGGCATCCATTCTGTAAGAATTACATCCCGAGTCCAATTTAAGGTACCAAGGTTTAGCTTTAAACCCCTAAAAGGCTTGCAGCCCAAATATTGGAAGGGATGCCTCTTTCTATATGAGCCTTCCTATGCCTTGAGATCTGCAGAGGGTGTTCTTCTTCGCATCCCACTGGTAGGAGAAGCTTGTGAGCTCCATTTCTGAAATGCCATTCCCTTACATGTTTGCCAGGTGTCAACATTTCTGTTTTTCTGGGAACCCTGTTGCTCAACTTTTTAAAGTGTCGGTTTTATCTTGCTTTGCTATTTTTAGCTGTCTCTTTTAGATTTGTTTTGTTATCGCTTATGTATAAATATAATGTGTAATGTGTAATGCGTAATGTATGTAGTACTCTGCCGTGCTATCAGTATTGATGGGGAGGGAGCTAGTAATGTTATAAATAGATGAATAAATACCACAGGATTGACCTTTGACTATTTTTTAATAACTCAAATTGAGGAATATGAAATTTGAGATTCTGTTGCCACATAGGATATCACAGAACCTTTTTTATTTTTCAAGAAAGAACTCAGAAATAACTTTATTTTCTGCGTAAACCAAGCGCAAAAACCCCTTTCCTGACTTATTTTAATGTGCACTATCTGAGGCATGCATGACTTGTGATTGTTTGTAATTAAACTGATTGTTTTGCACAATGTTAAATGCTTCTTTGAGGTTGTTTCAAAGGAATCCTCATCATGTACTAGTGCACTAACCAGTCTTCTTAAAAATTAAGCTGCTATGCCTGAAGTTGCTTTTCTCTTTCAAATATGCCACAACACAGACAAGACAGGCTTTTGAGTTAATAATATTCAAGAACAAACTCAGCAGTTGTGTTTGCCTGATTTAGCCCCTGCTGTGATGATTCCTTTTTTATTAACTTTGCAATTATATTGCACAGCTAAACTCAAAGTACCTCAAGCTGCGTCTTTTAGATACTCACTATCTCAGTAGTTCATAGGCAACTTCAAATGTTTAGAGACCTGGAATGAAGTCAGCTTCAAATTATTTCCTATTGTATGGAATATCTTGTTTACAATGTTTGTCCAAATAATTTAACTGAACATAGAATTTATTAAATGTTATATAGCATCTGTAAGGCTTCACTGGCTGTAAAATGGTTGTATACTGGTCTGCTTAGGTTTTATTATGAACCCATAAACAGGGTGGTGATACAAGGGCTACTGCAATAGACACAAGATAATATCACCAAGGTGACTATCTGTAAACAAACAATAAATGCCCATAAATGGCAAAAGTAGTTTCTTTCCAAAATAGGTTTTATCTTAAATAATTGCAAACACAGTAAATAAAGAGTTCACTTGTGCAGTGGCGGAGCTTCATGCTCTGCAACCGGGGGCAGAGAGCAGGTGGGGCCGGGGCTGGCGCGCATTCTGGGGGGGTGGCGTGCCACCAATAGGGGCGTGGTGCGCTGCCCGTAGGGGCGGGGACTGCGTTCTGGGGGCGGGGACCGCCACCTGCGGGGGTGGGACGCTCAGCGCGGGTGGGGGGAAGCCACAATGGCTCCCTCAGGATCGTGCTGCCCGGGGCGGAGTGCCCCTATCGCCCCTCCCTTCCTACCCCCCTGTACTTGTGATGTATCAGTTGTTCAGTGCTTGGACGTCTCTCTGGTAATCAGACGTTTCATCCCCATAGGGCTTAGTTATCGAGCTCTGTAGTAAATAATATACAACAGAAGACAGTGTATAAACAGCTTAAAGCAGGGGTGTATCTGTCCCCATGTGTTCGCGAAGCTACCAACATGAGTTTGTCCAAACTGCGGGAGGCAGTGGAAGACAGGAGTGCCTGGCATGCTCTGGTCCATGGGGTCACGAAGAGTCGGACACGACTAAATGACTAAACAACAACAACAATCTGTCCCCATCAGCATGTTTTCATCAGGAGGGGCATAGAAAGAGGACAAGATGGTTGGACAGTGTTTTCGAAGCTACCAACATGAGTCTGACCAAACTGCGGATGACAGTGGATGACAGGCGTGCTCTGGTCCATTGGGGTCACAAAGAGTCGGACACAACTAAACGACTAAACAACAACAACAACAACAACAAATAAGCAAGCCCCAATACCTAGCAAGTAATTAAGCATTTTTTCAAGCTTTGCCCTTATTTGAAATGGCAATGGCTTGTTTAGTTTAATAAACTCTTCTGTGTATCCTTTTCCTACTTCATTGAATATAAATTCAATAGATTTGGATACTTCTTGACTGGGTGTACCCAGAGGTCAGATTTCAGGCTGTCTGTTTCAAAGCAGTACAGCCTACAAAACAATTAAAGAGTAAACATACCTGTATATGTATATGTATAATGTGTAAAGGTAAAGGGTAAAGGGGCCCCTGACCATCAGGTCCAGTCGTGTCCGACTCTGGGGTTGTGGCGCTCATCTCGCTCTATAGGCCGAGGGAGCCGGCGTTTGTCCTCAGACAGCTTCCGGGTCATGTGGCCAGCATGACAAAGCTGCTTCTGGCGAACCAGAGCAGCACACGGAAACGCCGTTTACCTTCCCGCCGGAGCGGTCCCTATTTATCTACTTGCACTTTGATGTGCTTTCGAACTGCTAAGTGGGCAGGAGCTGGGACTGAGCAACGGGAGCTCACCCCGTTGCAGGGATTCGAACCACCGACCTTCTGATCAGCAAGTCCTAGACTCTGTGGTTTAACCCACAGCGCCACCTGGGTCCCTGTATAATGTATATGTATATGTAATGCTTGCATTAACTGGCTATGAGTCATTCAAGGTTTTTAAGAGTTCTTTTGAAATAGTGAAGCTAATTGTAAAGTACTCATTTATGGTACTTTTTCTGTGTTTGTATCTAAGGGATTGATGCAGGAAGTCACATACATTTTTTTCCCTAGTGGGTTGGCAAACCGAACCACTGAGCAGAATAATTTTGCCTGAAGCACATTATAAGCAAAAGATTAGAGTCAAGTATTCAGTTTAGATTGTAATTGAAGTTTTTCACCTGGTTCTTAGAATATCAGAATTTCCTGCAGCTGCCTATTCCTGAAGATTCTCCAATAAAATATGGAGTTGTTTCCCAGGACCCAGTGTGTAGCTGTTCCAATCTAATAAAAGTGCAAATTATTTCAGAGGCATTGAAATCAACCCAGAGCAGCTCCCTGCTTAATGAGATGGCAGCTGGTATGGGCTTACTTTGTGCTTTCTTGAATGTGGACTTCGAGTCAAAGGGAACGGTTTTTACTATTAAATGAGCTGCTATCTGCTGCAGCTTTCAAGATATAACCTCTATTTCATTTTATAGTGTAGTAGTACATGATGGAATTCACCGAGACCCCCTAGTGCTGCAATCATAAATAGTGTCTTATCTTTATACTGTATATGCTTTCTAATATTTTAAAATTCTAATTGTAGCATGCTCATCCCGGCCCTGTAAGGCTGGCTATTCTTACTACCATCTTAGAAAATGTGAAAATTGACCATTTAGCAAAAGACTGCACTGAGACTTTAAATGTGAGTCTCAAGTTCTAAATTCATTTATTTTATTCACAATTAGCATGCATGCAGGTTATTGGTTTAACCCAACACTGCAAGATTTGTACTTGATTCCAGTCTGCCATTCAGGAGACCACTTGATCAAGCTCACTTGTGGGAGTTTGGCATACAGAGCCCCCAGGTTCAAGCTCCAGGCTTGTTTGTTTTTATTGCTGCTTATGCAGTTACAATTGTATTGTCTCCTGGATCACATTGAAGGGGGCATACTTAAAATGGAAGAGTTCCCCCCGCCCCCCGCTGATATTAACACCCAAGAGGGTCTGTAGAGAAGGAGGCAGGATTTCAGATATTTGGGGCCTAAGTAATTTATGGCTTTAAAATTAGCATGTTTAAACACTTGCTTTAAACAATGCATATTTCAAAAAAAGGATGTGTGGAACTGTTATTTAAATATTAAAGGTAATGAGCAAAATAGGATAATGAAATCAGAATAACATCTATAATAGTTATTTCATAAGCGAATGACTGAATGAAGTGTAGCTCATTAAAAAAAAATACTGGCATATGTTGTGAGGTAAAGCCTTCTTTCTTGATCTCCTCATTTGTCAGACATAGTTTATTTGTTAATCTCTTGAGGAGGGCTGTTTGGTACCAGTTGTCTTTTGCTGTGCCAGAAAGATCTTTCCAGTGTCTGATTCTGTTGTGCCTCGCTGCTTGTAATAAGTAGCTTATTAATTCTTTATTATGTAAATCCAGGTGGTTGGCTTGAAATATATTTAATAAAGCTAATTCTGGTTTGACTTCCAATTGTCTCATTATTTTATTGAATTCTTAGAGTATTAAATTCCAGAAAGTCTAGGTTTTTGTACATACCCACTACATGTAGAGATATGTACTGTGTAGGGCAGCCTCTCCAGCAATGTGACGGGGCACCAGGATGGCTCATGGCCAGAGCTTCCTAGAAGATTCGGTACCACCTATATATGAGATTTAGGGTTAATTCTCTATTGCTTGCCGAAATAGACTTAAAGGAGGGGCGGTGATTGGTCCAAAGTCTATTAGTGTGGATTTGGTAGGGGAGTGGCTAAGGGGGTTGTAAGTTTCCTTACAATGAAGTTTATATAGTGATGTATTTCTGTTATAAAAGTCATATAACTTGTATAGACTCCCCCCCCCCCAATCCAGCCACATCAAATTGTTGTGAAGTGGTGTAAAATAGTGGGTATCAGTGGGCACAGTGGATCTTGGATGGTACATTAAAGCATAAAGTCTCAGAAGTTAAACCTGCAGGCTTGAGAATGTTAAAGGTTGTTAAGCTCTCGAAGTATTGCTGCTTCTGCGTTCAGTAGGTCAAGTGTCAGAATCATTAAATTATCAGCACATAAACCAATCATAAAGTTTTGTTTTCCAGTTTGGGCTCCATTAATGTCTGGTGTTGTTCTGATGCACATACGGTAGCTATTGGTTCTAAAGCTACTATGAACAAAAAGGGAGTTCCCCATCCAATTTGAAACCATACTGGACTCTGCTTAGCCTTGCGAATGTGCTAGCACCATAAAGCTGCTAAGTTTTTTTTTCTCACTGTAGTAAAGAGAGAGATCATTTGCGTCATCAAAATTCTGCCAAAGACAGAAAAAGAAAATAGTTGTGCATTTTATGCATCTCATGGTCCTATCCTTTTTGAAACGATTGTTTGTTGTCAGTATACACTATGAACTCCTAGAAACATGATTCGGGAGTGGTGTGGATTAAAAAAAAAGATAAATCAATAATGTTCAGAACATGTTGGGTATTATTTAGTACAGATCACTGGGAGAAGCTTTTTTCTCAGATGCTCCTCTGATTTCTGCTATACATAAGCAAATCAATACACATCATAAATGTTTATTCACTTATTTGTTCTGTGTTGTCTGTATTACCTATGAGCCTTTGTGTTTTCAGTTATAATAGCTGTTCCAGTAAAAGGCAATGAAACAGTGGGAAGAATCAGGAGATTTCATTGTGTACAACAGAAGCAGGAGGGAAGTTGCTCTTCCCTCATCCCCACTAAAATATTCTCTCCAGCAGTTTTGCAGTTCAGCCCTTCTGGCTGCTTGCTGTAAGAGAAAATCAGAACTAATTGGAAGCAGTGGGATGTGAGTGGAACTAATAGAGGTAGCTGCTCTCCAAATTATCCAGTAGGACTTTGCAAGGCATTGAAAATAGGCATCAAGACCTTACCTGAGCAGCCAAGAAGAAGCAAATGTTCCTACTGTGAATTATGCTGCTTTTGTGTTGCTACTGTTTCATCTTTGGCAAATGTTAAAATAAGGAATTAGAAAACTGAGAGTACATGTGAATTTATTACCTTCTTCCTTCCAGTAATAAAATGAGTGACTTGATCGCTATAACTTAGTCATAACTCTTTTATAAAGAATTATCTGCTTTGTATGTATTTAAATTGAACCCGACATAGTTTACTTCCCCAACCATTCAGGCTGCTAAGCCCTTAGAGCAGGCATGTCAAACCTGTGGCCCTCCAGATGTTTTGGCATACAACTCCCATGATCCCTAGCTAGCAGGACCAGTGGTTGGGGAAGATGGGAATTGTAGTCCAAAACATCTGGAGGGCCGCAGGTTTGACATGCCTGCCTTAGAGAGAAACAAAAGTGTATGTGTTTTGGTGACCCCAGCAAAGTCTAGGTCACTTGTCCTACTTCATGGGATAAGGATGCCAGGAGTCCCAGTCTACCTGCAAGGTGATTCAGAGACTGAGGTCGGGTCATGCTCAGGGGCTTTTTGTGGGGGAGGGGTATCAATTAAATAGGCAAACTCCAGTTAGAGTACAAGGTCACACACAAGGAAGTCAGGTTCTAGAGTGTGGAAGAGTCACAAGCCGGAGTAAGGGTCACAGAGGGGCTGATCATAATGCAACACAAGCAAGACTGATGCCTTGTTACATAAGAATGAACCAAAGAAAAGTCAAGTCATACTCTCTCTCTTTATAGCAGGCAGCAGTGAGACCTGATCTTTGAAGTTATGGGATTAAAAATTAGTCAGGTTAGATTAAAGAAGAAATCAATGTGGTGTCTCCCAAAGACGATGAAAGGTCATATCACAATGTGATTCTACAGACACAGATGGCAGGGAGACTAGAAATGGAAGGGTTGGAGAAATGTACAGATGCATATGACTTTCCTTTCCTTTATTTTAAATCTCTTTACCACCATGTTTGAGATGCCCTTTCTTTTTCTTTAGAGTCTAATCCATACATCATTTAGTTCTTCAACAATTTTATTTGAAATCACAATAGCTTCTAAGATTTCAGGGATCATCTTTGAAAGGCTCTTCTTTTAGCTTTCACCTGTCAGCATTTGCTTCTTTTTCTGGAGATGTGTTTCATCTTCTGTTATCTTTTTAAAATGGTGTTCGATCCCGGAAATCTTTTAGCAATATTCATAGGCTTATCTCTGCAGGAGAGAGATACAATTTTATCTATCTTTTCTCATCAAGTCATTAACATGAAACTCTGCAATGTAATCATACCAAACTGGAATTGAGGTCATGCCATAGACTGGTTGGAAAAGAGGCTTGATGACATGATGATGTATAGCCATTTCACAACAAAGCTTTTAACACATAATATCTGCCCCTTAATTGCATTTAACATTTCATTGAAAAGATGTTATCATTATGGAAATTGCTGTGTAAATGTTGTTGAGATAAACCCCCCAAAAATGTTATACTGATGGACTAGGAGAAGAAAAGAGCATTTTCACTGCAATAGGAAACACATAATGGTGACATACTTTAATTTGTTTTCCTGGGACTTCTTACGAGGCAAGGTTGCATTCTATGGTATTTTTTTTAGTCATTGTTGCGTGCGGGGGGGTCTTTAATGTGAAGCTCATGATATATTTCTTATGACTCCAAGCAGTATGCTAAATTCACCCATTTTTTGTTGCATACATTGTCCTAAAATACAGTTTTTACTGGCATGCATTTTTTTGAGATTATATTATGTTGGTTAAGATTTATGTTATATGTTAACATTATATCATACAAATGTTGATATCCTTTATAGAGCAGAAGAAAAAATGTTTTTAGTCAAGTGATTTGAAAGGCCTACAATATCTCTTTCTTCTCATAAAACAAAAGATTCTCTTGCACTAAACATAGCTTGCTAAAATGAAGAACAATAGAGTATCAGATAAAGCAGCTCTAGAACGAATTTTTGTACAGCTTGCATGCCGATGTGGGCTACAGCTATATCTAGATTACCTTTTTGTTTTGTTTTTTACTGAGTTTGCATTGTGTTTGAGAGTATAATTTCAGAGAAGTGCTAGTAGACATTTTATGCATTTTCTGAAATCTGTTATTTCAGCATTGTGGCCACTGCCATTCAACGATGAGCTTAGTGTCTTCTGTTCCACCTACAATTTCATTCCTGGCATATCAGCAAAATCCTGTGGCCCCCAGGGACACTCTCTTCTGGACCATAAGAATGCATTCTTAATAAATTAAAATAAATTAATAAATTTAAGGATCATTCATTTATTTTGGAATGACTCAACATATAATTGAAGTGCATAGAGAACCTTGAGTACAGATATACTATACTGTATAGACAAACAGTTTCGAGAAGAGACTTGCTAACAAAGCCATAGAGGAGCCAATAGGAAATGTACATTTGCATGAACCGCTCAGTGGGACAAACTGAAAAGTAAAGTCCCCTTAGAAACTTGATGAGAATCAGGCACACCCAACCTCTCCGGGTGGTACTTAGTCAGCATGAATATTCCAGGGCAGATGTAACTCACTCGTACATTTTAAATGAAAAATAGCAGCAGAGCCCTTGATAATAAATCCTGGTGTCATTGTTTCCTTTCAGTCTTAATGGCTTTTTTATGTTTATACATAAGGCTACTCAGTTAATTAAATAATTTAGATGATTGATCAATCACCTTTGAACCAATTTATCAAATTTAGTAGCAATGCCTATTTATTTATTTACAGAAGTGCAAATAGCTTATAATTCAATAAACAAAAGCTATTACTCTGTTTAATACCTTATTTTACCTTCTCTGTTCCAACACAATAGAACCACTAATTAATTGGAAAAGCTTTAGTTGAATTATTTTACCAATTTAAACTGAGTTAAGCTTGCATCTCTAATTATACTCTTATCTCATATATGGCACACAGTTCTTCTAAATGTAGTATTGGAAGTGTTTTGGTCCTCTTTAATATTAAAAAATGAAACTGATTGATCAGCCTCATGGGTATTGTCAGAAAATAATTAAGGTGTGCTGCCATATGTCACTTTTCATATAGTCCTTATAATATGTGTTTTTGACATCAATTACTTTCTTATTTCTGATGAGCTATCCTGCAAATCAGTGACACTCTCGTGGGAAAAATTCCAGAACTACATGGCTTATGTGTTCCAGAATGAAACACAGGTGACAGACATCTGGGGACTTTGTTTAGGATGTCTATTAGTGAAGCAAGCTAGTGCACCACCTCCAGTATCAAAGATAATATGCCTTTGAATACAAGTTGTTAGGGAGCACAAGTTGAGAGGGTCCTCTTGGAATCAGACTTCCCATAGGCATCTGATTCGCATATGTCTCACCACAAAGCTCCACAAAGCTTAACTGTTCTTCCTTGTAATGAAAAAACACAACCCTTTAAGAGGAAAATATGTGGATTGTATCATTATAAGATTGAATCACTAGGTGGCACTGGAGTTGGTTGGTTTTGGATGGATTTAGAAGTTTCCTAGTACAGGTAGGTAGCCGTGTTGGTCTGGTAAAGGTCTTGTCTAGCCACTGATTGATTAGCAGAGGAGGGCAATAGCTATCAGGTCAACTATAAGTTGTACATAAACATTCTGAGAATGAATTTTATATGACTGTGATTTTCCTTTTTCCTCAGTGTAGCTAGTGTTAATGGACTTTCATGTGACCATGTTCTGAAAAAGTTATTTGTTAATGCATTTCTTATGTTTGGGTTTCCCTGGAGAGTTTCACACTTGCCACAACATCTAGCTAAAAAAGCTTTGCTGGGCATCATCATTAATCTTGATGTAGAATCTTTTTTCAAAGAAGTAACAGCATTTTGTGTAATTTTATCTTGAGATTAGTCTGAAGTGAATGAGGGTGTGAATGTATTTTGTCTCGCTGTTGTTGCTGCTGCTTTTATAAAGCCTCAAATATTGCTCCAATAGGTTGTACAGTTTAGACTTAGAGTGGTTGCTGACAAGGCAGTGAGGTGGCATCCAAAGTGATGCATTTACCATGAGGTGATTTTTCAGGCCTGGTGACATTTGATTTGAATGTCCTATTGTAAACTCAGCCCCAGTTCCTATATTCCCAAAGTGGTGCTTTGCATGCATGCTTGAACATATATCTGTGGAAGGCCACAGGACAGATAGAACCTTGTGTGAAGTATAATAATCTTTGTGCAGCGGTCTGGCTCCCATGTTTCTTCCCCCTCAAAGAGGAGAGTGGAGAGGTGACATGAACCAGGCCTCTGCACAGTCTTACCTCTGGGTGAGTCACCCCCTATATATGCTTACACTCGAAAGTAAGCTCCACTCATTTTGATGGGACTTATGCTCAGGAAAACATGCATGGTAATGCAACGTAAAGAAGTGAATAGTTACCACATGAAAAAATGTTGGTTATTTCATTGACATTTATAAAGCCTGCAGCATTGTACTGACTGAGAGATGAAAAGAAATACTGTGGTGCTCTTTGTTCTATACTTTGAGGTCACACCTGAGAGCGTTTTTTTAAATATCCAGCTGAGGGAGGAGTTATTAAATTATCCCAGCTAAATTTCCCCTCAGATTTTGGGATTCCAGATTACCTCAACTAGTTTTGGAAGTGCATTAATGATCCAGCTCTCTTCCATTATTATTATTTTATTTTTGGAGTGAGTTCAGGATGCTATGCATGTACAGCTTGACACAGGTTCCCATCCCCCTCAATAAGAGCAATTTACACGAGCATATATTTGTTCTCTGCAATTTAACCAGTGTATGCATGAAGTTGCCTCAAGAGTCCTCAATGTTGTAGTCAACACTGTGTTGTGTGAGCAGTAAGCGGTTGAGGGAGAAATGAACGGAAAATTGTAGCAAACTGGACATAAGCCAATTTGAAAGCAGGAAGAACAAAAAATGGAGAAGAGTCACCACAAAGAACAGTGTCAAAATTAAAGAGAGGACATCAGTTTTTGTTATTTTGCAAGTGCAAATGTTTATAGAGTTGAATCAAAACTCTACCATATAGGCATGCTTAGCTATATTTGCATAAACCTTGAAGATACGTCGTTTATATGGTACTAGCAGTTCACTTCTACAGTGCACACAGAACCTTTGATTTTGGAGGTTGTTGCAGTAGTCTGCAAATCAAATATTAAATAAATAAATAACATTTTAATTAACGGTTCAATCTTTATTCCACCAGCAAAGGAGGACTAAAACGGAATTTGCCAGTGACCCTCATACACTTATTACCCAGCAATGAGTTTTACTGAAAATAGCATAAGTTATTCCTCATTCCATATTTTCTGAAGTTTTAATTTTATTAATTTTCATGGCATGCATGCTTTTAGTATTGGTTTTAAACCCAGCATTTTACATTTCTGTAAGCTGTTGTGGCCATTTTTTGAGAAAGGCAGCTAAGAAATTAAATAAAGAATACCACCACTACTACTGAAACACTGTGCAGTATATTTTTTAATTCAAGGACATAAGGTATTGGTTGTATAAAATGGGAAATTATTAAACCAGGACTGCTCACAGCCAGCATGCTGACAGCTCCAACACTTCCCCTCTAACTTTGAAAGTAATAGTTTTATTATTTTTGTATATAAGATCATTCTAATGAGCAGGCAGCGTTGACCCCCAGAATAAATCTATAAGTTCATGGAGCTAAAATATTTTTTAGAAATCACAGTGTGGGATAATACACAAAGATTCCATTCACCATGTAGGCAGATCGGAATGTGAGTACCAGGCAGTTAGCTCTCCAAAGAATGTTCATTTTGGCAGTTGCTGCCTGGCTAAAAATGAAGGGGAAACATGAATATTTAAAAAGTTTCTGGCTTGCAATACCAAAGTGATAAGAAAAGTTGGCAGTCCCACATAAGCTGCCAGTTGTGCATTCTGGGTCCTTCTGGCTATTCTCCGTTCCTCCTACAGCCATGGCCCTGACTGATGTTTTGACATAGTACAAAGTGACTGTTTATTACTATTGACTGTTGAGGCCTGTGCTCTGAAATGCATTCTGTCAATGGAATGTAACTGAACTTGGCATTTTAAAGCTCTGCTGTTGCAGTAGCTTAGTTTTCCTTGGATTTCTGTGCAGCAAGACCTGCTCTGAAGCCTCTGGTTCAAGTTGAAAATGTTACACAGGAAGACATACCATGTAAAGGTCAGATTTGGCTGGGATCCTGAGGGGTTTTGTTGTCTCTGTTTTTATTCTCACCGGCATGATGACGTAACCAATTGTTGCCTCCCTGGCACACGTCAGAGCCCAACGATAACTGTAAATGCTTTTCCGTAGTTCTCTCTGACTAATACAGTGCCATGCCAGTATAAAATAACATTACTATGCCTAGCTTGATAGTGGCTGGGGAAACCCAGCCAGATGGGTGGGGTATAAATATATTACATTATTATTATTATTATTATTATTATTATTATTATTATTAAAACCACCACACAGTCTGAATAGTATATAGAATAGTTTTCATTAGGAAGGAATAACATAAAGTAAAGGAACTATATATATATATATATATATATATATATATATATATTCTCAAATTGATTAATTTAAATGGGGAACATGAATGTTTCAGTTACTCTAAAACACTATTGAAAATGAATCAGTGTTATTTTCATTTGAGTTTGCAAAATGTACCTTTATTGCTAATGGCTTCTATTCACTTATCCCTGGCATATTTCTTTGTCAGTGTTTAATGTATTTGTTATGTGATTGCCTCATAGGAACTTCAGAAAGAAATTGAAACCCATACTGATATCTTCCACAGCCTGGATGAAAATGGACAGAAAATCTTGAGATCCTTGGAAGGTTCTGATGATGCAGCCTTGTTGCAGAGACGCCTGGATAACATGAACTTCAGATGGAGTGAACTTAGGAAAAAATCTCTAAATGTTAGGTAGGGCTCAAAAGGCAAGGGTGGAGGGCAAATATGGGAATTAATCTGAGGAAAGAATTATCCTGCCCCCCTCCCTTATAGCATTATTTTGTTCAAATTGGGCTGCAGTGGCTGGTTGGCAGTAATTTAAGCAATTTCAAGCACTGAATTATTGTTTAAGAATGATTAATTTTCTTTATACATAAGGGATTGTAGGAAGCAAGGAAGTTGATGAGTTTTTTTATAATCTCAATAAGAATGTACAAATAGAGATTAAGCATGCTTAACCAGCGACCACACTTTCTCTGAAATGTATGCTATTATTTTATACTGATAGACATGGCTTCTCATGCTGTTCTAAGCAAATATAATGAAATACAGCCCAATCTTATCTCCATTTACTCAGGATCTAACCCTCACTGGGTTCAGTTGAGCTTACTCCCAAATAAGTATACATATACTGTATTTGCCATATACCCCCAAACCAAATAAGATATGAAATCAAAAGAGCTTGATTATGTTTTGAAAGGGCATCATCATATGTGTAATTGGAACTTCCTTTGAATGGTTATCTGCAGTAGCTCCTACTACAGAAGAGACAACCTGCTGTTTGGGGTGGGGGTGGGGGAGTAACTTGGTTTTGGGAAAATGTGAGCTGCTGCGGGTGGGGGGGGATCAGACAGCTTCACTTCCACCTCTGATTCCTTATACATGCTTTATTTTAATCATGGCTAATGCAATTGTTTTGGCATTTATATGTGAAATGGTTTCTGAACAGAATTCTGAATGCCTTCACTTGTAATAGGGTATTTTTTTGCAGAAGGACTGGCATGGATAAAGCTTTGGCACCTTCTGCTTCTGCATAGCACTTTACTGTGTCCTACCGTAGATGTTGCCCAGGCATGCAAGTCTTTCACAGTGTCCACATGACATCATCCTCATCAAATTGCCATCCCATATGTTTTTTAAACTCTCGTTTAAGCCAGATTTACTTTTTCCACGATGCTTTCTTATTTTAACAGATTTTCTGCATAATGGTAAAATCAGGATTACATGAGAAAATAGTAAGGGCCAGTGACACTGCTCAAAGCTTACATGCCTAAGCAACACTTAGTTAACAATAAATTGCAGGGGGGAAACACCCCTAAACTCACCTACTGTCAATATGTAGCATTGGTGTCAGTGGAATTTTCTCTCAAGCAGGTGTGCTGTGCATGTACTCCAGCCCAATGAACATTCCTATGATGAGTGATGCAGAGTCAAGTTTGTAAAATCTTAAAGGGGAAAGACGCAAATTGCCTTCTTGGATAGGGAAACACATAATAAAGGGTAATGTTATAAAATAACTGTTGGAAAAGCAAAGCTCAAAGGGCTGAAAAAGTCCCATCTAAAGTAACCCTCTCAGTGTTTTATAACAAATTCTCCACCTCCAAGGCAGTCTTCTCAGACACTCTTTTTTTGCCCATTTGTCCTCTGTATATAGGTAAGATTCAGGGGTGGCCAAAGGCAGAAGCCTTTTCAAAGTTATATATGAAATATTAGCTTTGTGCAGCTGTAGCCCTGAAGGAGTCGGTGTGCGTGTATAATGACAGAAACCATCTTCATAACATTAGTCATTAAAAATAAATATGTGAACCTGAAAAATATTGATGGCTGAAGTAAGAAGAAAATGATCTTCCCTATAGGCAAGCCATAAGGAAAGGAATATAGCTCTTTGAAATATTTCTTCACAAGTCCTTTTTTAAACCCATGAACTTAGTAAAATAAAGAGGTACAAGAAAAGAAACATGGTACATTAGTACGGTTAGCCTTTAATAAAGGAGCTTTTCTATAGTTCACTTGTTGCCATTTTGATACCAGTGACATTAATGAATTTGAAAATAGTAACTCTGGTTTATCATGGTTGCTTTGTCTTCTTGAATTAAACATAAAAGAACATTCTTGCACTGGAGAAACAGTAACCATAATGAGGGGTTTAGTATAGCCACAACATGTAGGTGGGAAACACAGCTAAAGCTTAAATCTTTATTACTCAAGGAAGTGGGAGGCAGAAAAAGAGAGTTGGACCCTTATTCCTCATAATAGGAGCACTCAGTCTCATTTCAATTGGGAACAATTCATGTCCTACAGTTGAGAACTGGAAGAAGTCATTTGCAACAACAACAACAAATTAAACTGTTACCATACTGATCATGTCCATCTGAGATAAATAGTAAACAAATTAAGACACCTGAATTTTGTAATTCTGGCAGCCCTGAATGGGTTAGTTGCTTTTTTAAAAAAATTTCCTATTGTTTCAGAGGTATTTGATGTGCTAATTTATCATGCATAATCCACCTTATTTAATCACTATACTAGTATACAGTATATTTTGCTTCAGCACTTTTTGCTTGCAAAGCTCAGCCTTTTACTTTTAATAGCAAACTCAAATAAATGGACATAAATCTGACATCAGGAATCACAAGACAGAGAAACCAGTAGGAGAACACTTCAATCTCCTAGGACATTCTATACAAGCTCTCAAAGTAGCTGTCTTATTACAAAAGAATTTCAGAAATAGACTGGAAAGAGAAGTTGCTGAATTGCAACTTATTACCAAACTTAAAACCATGGAGAGATCTAGTCTGAATAGAGACATTGGATTCTTATCTCATTATACATGATAATGCTATTTTTAGCCATCTCACCCCTTGCTTTTTCCTGTAAGACCAATTGCAGTTGTTAACAGTCGTCAACAGGTTTACCACACCTATCAGCCAATCACCCATTCTCACCACCCTTCTGAGTAATACCCCTCCCCACCCTCTCACTATTTATAAGGGTCTGGTGACTTCTGTTTCAGTGTATCTGAAGAAGTGTGCATGTACACGAAAGCTCATACCAATGGTAAACTTATTTGGTTGCTAAGGTGCTACTGGAAAGATTTTGTTTGTTTGTTTCAAATAAAAGATTCACTTACAACCTTCTCAGTGTTCAAAGGATGGAAACATCAGGTGTATTTTTAATTTAATTTTATTTTTTGAATGTAGGTTTTTGGCTTTAGTAAGAGTTTATAGTAGTGAATTTTAGGCAAGAGATTGAATGCAATTCTTACCATTTAAAATGAAAGGGAATTTTGTTATTGACATCCAGGAAAGCAATATGGAATTCTTTGTCATTATAATCTGTAATCCTCTAAGCAGTATTTTCTTAAAATCATCAAATTCACTGTGTAGTGTCATGGGAACCTTAATTGATCAAAATTATAAATACATTAATTTATATTTTCCAGGTCTCATCTAGAAGCTAGTTCTGACCAGTGGAGACGGCTACACCTTTCTCTTCAGGAACTTTTGGCATGGCTGCAGTTGAAAGAAGATGAGTTAAAGCGACAGGCTCCCATTGGTGGAGATCTTCCCACAGTGCAAAAACAGAATGACACCCATCGGGTACGAACATTCAAAATCAGTTTTATGCAGTGCATTGTAGGGTCTATTTGGAGAAGGTTAGGAATAATTAAAAATGATTGGAAATTGGCTTCTAAAAAAACTAGTCATAGCTAGTGTTAAAACACAATCCATAAATTTGTTGAATAGATCAAAGAGCTACAATTAAATAAGAGGGAAAACTTCGCTTTCTGGCCACATGGAAGGAAGGAAGAAGGGGAAAGTGCAGGAGCCTTGGCTAGGCCACATAGCAATAAACCATAGCTTAACATTCTGTTCAAATATCACCAATGTTATGTCTGCATCAGATAGCTGGGCGGGGGCGCATATTTCTCTGTTTGTTTTATATTTCCTCTAGTATCCAATTGTACTTGCTCCTATCTTTGTTAACCTGTGGGGAGAGTTTTCCTCTAAAAGCGAAATAGAAAAAGCATACAGCAAAGGTGGCCAGTAGCTCCTGCTTCCTTTCAACTAGGACTGGAGAAGACTATTAATGTCTACTAGCCATGATGGCTATGCACTGCATCCATAGGAAGAACCTCTGATGCTTCTGAATACCAGTTTCTGGAGACCACAGACGGGGAGAGTGCTGTTGTATTCATGTCCTGCTTGCCAGTTTCCTACAGGCATCTGGTTGGCAACTGTCGGAACAGGATGCTGGACCAGATGAGCCACTAGGCTCTTCTTACATTGTTATGTTTCCTGTGAATTCCCTTCATATTCTTGCTTGTTCCTGGGAGAGCTTCAGAATCCCCAACAATCAAGCCCAACATACTCATGGCTACTTTTGAAAGTGATGAATGTAACGTGTGATCCTGCCCCTAGAAAGGCTGGGTGTAATAAAGAAATCCAGATTTATCCTATCCTCCTTTATCCTATCCTCCTTCAGAACTCTAATCTTTCTCAGCAAAGAACCTGAAGATAAAACAGAAACTAATAAAGCAGCTACCCCAAAGAAATTACTTCCCTGGTAATATTGTCACTGCTAGGTGGCTGGCAACTAATTCTTCCGTGCAACCTCTCCTTTTATAAATGTTGGACATTTTTAGCTAGTGTCCCTTAGTGTCACAGTATGACTATATAATGATTGATAATGTTTATAAAGCTGTCTCAATCTGTCTCAAAGTTGAGGGCATGCAGTCATTAAGGCTCAAAGTCATGAGCCATATCTACTTACTTTAGATTGGTCTCACTGACGTACCATTTAAGTCTCTGGGATTATTTTAGGACATCTCTGAATTACCGTAAGTACTTTGCAAACCCCGTGCCACATTGATCCCTTGCAGTCTTGATATCAGTGTTAAGTTCATAATGCCTTGAGGAGTAAGAAATGCTGTAGAAATGCATGCTGTCAGAAACCAAATCTTATGTCTGTCTTTATAAAAGCCTTGAACATGCTTCTGTTTTCTGTCACACCTACAGGGATCCATATGTTGTGGTCACAATAATGCTTCTCAAAGCTATCCACCATTCAGTTGCTTGTAGAAAGCTCCTCACACACCCCTTGCAGCATAACTTTTATAGCAGAATATTAGACCTGTCTAGTTACTGGCACTTTGGTTCCATGTGGAACAAAAAGAAAAAAAGATAATCCTCAAATTTAGGTCATCCTGTCTATTCTTCAAACGTCTCTTAGGGGGAAAGGGTGGAAAGTAAGACCTGCTTTAAGGTTGCCTTTGATAGGTTTTTAGTTGTACTTTTCTGTTTCCCCACCCTAGTATATATTCTGAACTGAGGAGAAGTTGTATTGACCTATAAATTTCCTGTATTGACACATCTATTAGTGCTTAAATAGACCACCCTTTGCAATCCCTACAATACAATTTCAGTTTCTTCACCCTCCAAGGGCCACATGCAAGCAGTGGGTGCAGTGAAAATATGTTTGATGACTGTGGAGGCAGCAGGTTGCATCCTCATCATGTCACTGGGCTGCTTCTGCTTCTGTTTTTTCACCTTTTTGTCATTGCCACAAACATTAGTGGGGTCTCAGGACCCCATAAAATTGGCCTTAGGGGACTGGAACAGGCCCACAAACTGAGGGTTAGCCAGTTTGTATACACAGCAAATGGGGTCACGAAGAGTCGGACACGACTAAACGACTAAACAACAACAACAATACACAGCAAAAATAATGAAATGGCAGTTATTGAAAAAATACCTTTCATGCACTTCTCTTCTTCAAGTGGGAGGTTTCCAGAGTAGTTTTGCAATGGTCTGGTTTGTACACCACAGCAAGCCAAACTAGATGTATTGAGATGGCACAACTGTGGAGTGAAGCTCCTTTTTTCAACCATGCTGCACTGATCTAAGCCAAAGTTGTCCAAACCTGGTTGGGGTAAGTTCTTTGCTATAGCTTGTGGTTAGTAGGAAGGAAGCTTAACCACAAGACTTCTCTGGCTGTGGGCTCCTCTTAAGGAGCTTACATGTTTGTGCAGTTTTGGTAAGCCATAGGTTGGTTAACAGCTCATGTGAACAAACTCAGTGTCAGTTTTCTTAGGAGAGTACTGGAAACATGTAACATTTGTAACTACTCTCCCTCTCCCTCTCCCTCTCCCTCTCCCTCTCCCTCTCCCTCTCTCTCCCTCTCTCTCTGTGTGTGTGTGTGTGAGAGAGAGAGAGAGAGAGAGAGAGAGAGAATGAGAATGCAGCCCTGAAGCTGCACCAGTACCCCAAAACAACAGCAATGTGTTGGACCCTCAAGTTCCCAAAACCTAGAACAGTTTTCTTTCTCCTTGGTGAAATTTGTAGTTTTGGGTCTATTATGGGATGTCCTGAAGTAACAATGTTCTCTTTTCATTTGACAATGCTAAACAAAGTTCAGATGGGCAAATAAAAAATTAAAGTGAGGTACTAAAAGAAAAGTTAATTTAAATCCATTTTACTACTACTTCCTCAAATTCCACTAAAATAAAATATCAAAAGAATACATCCCCAACAGAAAGTATGCTTTTGTCGTTAAAGCATAGCTTCCTCTTTTGTTCTTTCATCAGTCATCTGAATGTGTCTTCTTTCCTAGTTGGAGGTGTCTTCTTTTCTAGTTGAAGAGATTTAAAGTCACCCTTGAGAGCCCTCCAAGATCCTAGTGACGGTTTGAGATGAGCAAATCAATGTATGCATTATTAAGATAGTGGGCAGAATGCCATTATAGCCCAGGTGTTCATGACAAATAGAAGGGCTTAAATAAAGTAGTTTACTTGTTCTTTTGGCAGGTCATATATTATGTGTGTTCGATTTCCTCTGCAGTCGCCACAAACTGTGGAAGAAGTTCAGGAATTCAATAAAATTAGCCTGAAATCATTGGTTGTAAATTAACCATACTTTTGGGCTAATTTTCTTATCAATGACAGTCAGCTTTCTTTTGGCATGAAATTGTCAGGAAGCTATGATTATAAATTATTATTTTTTTAAAAAGTCATTCATTGACAATTAAAAGCATCAATAGTAGCTACTACAGTTGAATTAATATACAATTTGGAAAAGGATCCTAGTATAGAAAAACAATACAGCAGGAATGACCTGTCCAAGTATAACGCTGACAAATTAGTGACACTGATTTAATATTCTTTTGCTCTAACTGACCTTACATTTCCAGACTGGGGACGAAAAGTATTAGGATGAAGTATAAGGATGAAGGGCTTAAGAGTTGCAACTACATGTAGGATGAGTAATAGGAAAATACATTTTCTGCAAGAATAGTTTAGCAGAGGGAAAGTAGACTCACTAGATTTTTGACAGCTTCAGCTTCTTAGGCTATTTCTGTGTAATGGCTTTGCATACTCCATTTCCATTAGAACCCCAAATAAAAGCATGGAGAAGGGACATAGCTTCATGCTTTACAGTTTTGGAAATAATTATCTCACTTGAGTTTGTATACCAGGCCAGTGTTTCCCAGTTGTCGGTGTTTATACTGCATTTTTTAAGATTTGCCTTAAGAGTGTTTTGGAACTTCTTTTGTTGACCACCAGTGTTACACTTTCCATTTTTAAGTTCGGAATAGAGTAGTTGCTTTGGAAGATGATAATCAGACATCTACACAACATGACCAGTCCAATTTCAACTTCATTCAAGTTGATGTTGAAGAATCATTGCTTTGACACTGGTGATCTTTGCTTCTTCGAGTACACTGGTATTAATTTGCCTGCCTTCCCAAGTGATGTGTAAAAAAAATTCAGAGACACCGCTGATGGAATCTTTTGAGGAGTTGGAGATGGCGTTTATAAGTGGTCCATGTTTTGCAGGTGTACAGTAAAGTTGATTATCAGAAGACAGTCCACAGGGCAGTGTGATGTATAGTGTTGAAGGCCTTCGTCAGGTCAATAAATGTCATATACAGGTGTTGGTTTTGCTCTCTGCATTTTTCTTAAAGATGTTGAGCAGTGAAAATCATATCCACTGTCCCCCTAGAAGGTCGAAAACCATTCTGGGATTCAGGAAGGGTTTCCTCGGATATAGTTAGGAGATGGTTTGCTAAGATCCTTGCAATAATTTTGCTGGCTGATGCCTTGATAATTTCCGCAGTCTGTTCCATGACCTTTTTTTAATAATAAAAAGGAGTGATGATTTTGGCATCCCTAAAGTCTGCTGGGATCTCCTCTCTCTCCCAGGTTTTTCTGATTAGCTTGTGAGGTTTTCTAAAAGTTAGGGAGTGCACAAGAAGCAGGTAAATATTCAAGCAACCTGCTTCTAAGAAAGTAAGGTTGCAATCCTATGCATGCTTACCAAGGAGTAATCTACACTGAGCACAGTGGAATTTCATTCTGAGTAAATATGTGTAGGATTTTGCAATAATACTTAATCCTGTGCACACGTATCTGGGAGTAAGTTCCACTGAACATAAAATGACTTACTTCCATTAGGTTTCACTATGACAGTAAGACTACTTTCCTTCAACTTTTATTACTGAGTAAATTATACATCTATTATCAGTTTTCAATATATGCTGCAGAACAGTTAGTAGTTAGCATTCTTATTTAGCCAGTAGCCCAAGTCTACTAAATTTTTCCACTTAGAGCAGTGTGATATCATGGTCATACTATTGAACTACTTTTTGTGACAAAGTTGCCAGCAACAACAAAGTTATGGCTATGGATCACTGTGGATTTCATTTTACATTCTAGGAAATCTTTTGCCTCTCAGGCAGCATTAGCTGTGCCAGCACTGTTCAACGTAATACCACCTAAAACCTTGTCCCTTCCAGCAAGATTTCAAAGTTTTACGAAGTCTGGTATTAGTCACAGAAGGGGTTCAGTGTAACAGCAAACAGCTTAATCAGTGTGCCTTCCCATTTGCAGCACAGTATATGCTCACTGGTCTGAGGAATATAAAACACCCCTGAAGTGTTCTGGATTTTCTTTCTCGCCTTTATTTTATAAACAGAAATATGTCTAATTTGTGAAGAATAATTCTGAAATTATTTCACCTTTCCTTGTTTCTTTCAGTCATTGACCTTTTCATTGCACATAAACGTGGCTGAAATAAATGCAGGAAACATTGTACAAAAAGTTGACAAAATGAACAACTAGCATGCCAATTTAGATTTGTATTGTTTCATTTTACAGGCCTTTAAGAGAGAATTGAAAACTAAAGAACCTGTTATCTCGAATGCACTTGAAACAGTGAGATTATTCCTAGCAGAACAACCTTTGGAGGGACTGGAAAAGCTTTACCAGGAGCCTCGAGGTAATTTAATGTAGAGCTGTAATAACGTATTGATAGAGGGATAAGCAATGACTAAAGGATCCATAAATTATTATGGTTAGTGTCAGGGCATCTCCTACATATTTGTAAGCTTAGATAGGGGAAGGGGAGGATGAGCAAGACATAAGCACTAAGTAATCTATTTGCATATTTATGAATGCAGCTCAACAAGAGGCAAAACAATTTTGTGCAAATTCACCATGCATTTAGAAAAATTTATTACACATCAATTTTAGAATTTCTTATCTCTTGAGACACAACTTATTATTTTAAAAGGGTGAGGGACCTTAAAACTAAAATAACTTGCTAGTTTTCAAAATTGGAACTAGTTCATACCTTACAGCTGCAGTCTCGCTGCTGTTTCTGAGTAGTTCAGTCATATGCCATTTCAGTCACACAGGAAAAACTGCATTACATGACGACTTGAAAGCAGCAGTCATGATCTGGGCTGAATCAGTGCCCTGCTTTTGCATTTTTTACATAGTGGGCATTGATAGTAGAGGTGTTTTCAGATTTGTGCTTGTATGAAACATAACTGATAACTTTCAAATGTTCTTTTCATTTGTGTATACAGTTAGTCTATACAATATCTAACTGTCTTTGCACTTCACTTTTAGAACTGCCTCTGGAGGAAAGAGCCCAGAATGTCACTCGACTCTTGCGAAGGCAAGCAGATGAGGTCAAAACAGAATGGGATAAACTGAATATACAGTCCACTGAATGGCAAAAAAAGATAGATGAAGCTCTTGAAAGACTGCAGGAGCTTCAGGAGGCAATGGATGAGCTGGACCTGAAACTGCGTCAGGCTGAAGCTCTCAAGGGCTCTTGGCAGCCAGTGGGGGATTTGCTGATTGACTCTCTCCAGGATCACCTAGAAAAACTCAAGGTAAAACCATGCTTCCACTCATCAGCATTGTTGAAAGTAAGATATGCTTGCCATTCTTCTTTGGTATGTTCCCCCCTCAAGGCTAAATGAAAACTTTATTTTGCAAATAAAGTTTAACAAAGTTAAAGATGAAAACCCTTTAGCAGCATGTCGCTGACATATTCAACATTAAAAATAATATGCCGTAAAATTCAGAACTGAGATTGAAAATTGAAAAACTCCAAACACATTCATATACATAAATCAATTCTTACTGGTCTAGATATCTTTTTTTCAAGAGATGTACCGGTAATATCTTCCATTTGTTCCTCACAGACTGAGCATTTTTTCTCTCCATATAAGTTAACATTCAAAATGGTAGCCATCATGATCTGTGTGAAATAATGATTACCTTAAAACCACTTTGTTATAGCCCTTGATGAAGACTATCATGGATAGGCGTACTATTTGTAACCCTTTTATTATATGTGACACTTCAACTGCATGGAGAATTCTCTCTTCAGGATTTATGGCCACCAAGAATATGCAGATCAGGCCATCACATGTTGTGCAAGACACTTACAAATGTCACATTCCCTGAGAGGAGTGCAGCCATGCAGAAACCTCCACAATCCTGCTGCAACCTTCACATAGGGGTCATGATGTTTAAACTAGCCTTATTAAAAGTCAAGAGAGGTACTGTGGCATAGAGGAAATAGTGTTGGCTGGTCTTGCTTCCTTTTTCAGAATTAGTGCAAGTGTGCCTCATAACGTAGTCCTTGTAACTTTAATAGTCAGTATGAGTGCCAAATGTGAGCATTTACAACAATATATATGAGTAAACATGTTGCTTTAGGTATATAGCCATCCATGCTTTCTGCAGTTTTACAGAAAAAATAATACAAATGCATTTGGCCCATAATAGTACTGGTAAAACAAATAACACTGTAGTTAGCAACATCCTTTAACATTCACAGAGAAGAGATGTCATGCTGTCAATTAAAACATATTTGTTGTGTATTAAGTAAAAAAAGATCAAATTGCAGTATTAGTAATATATTTAGTCAGCAGTAAGAAAAATGGCACAGAGAGTGAAGGTTACTATTTCATTCCAAATACGACCTTAATTTCATGTGTGCACACCAAAGCTTGTAGTCAATTTCATTTAAGTTGTCCCGCTTCTCTTTATAAGTATCTTATTAAGTTCTTCACTAACTTCTTGAACAGTTTTAAATACTACTTAATAATATTGACATTATTACCCTATTAGTAAAGTAGTGGGGTGCATGAGTTGTTATGGGAGGGGAAGACACATCATGCTTCGTCTGGGTTAGTTTGTCCACCTTTGGTCCCCACCTTGCACTCAGCTCTCCTCTGTGGCTCCTAGTAGCTATCAGCATGTGACAGCAGCAGCCGCCCGGGAAAAGCCTTCAACTGGCCAGCTAAACCAGGTGAAGGTTAGTTAGAGACTTCCCCTGCATGTGAAGAAAAACTCCAGCAGATTGAGTGGACAAGACCAATAGTGGATACAACGGTTAAGAAGATGGTTTCTGCCCGTGTTGTACAAGGGGCAGGTGGGGCTTGACAACCTGGGATGATAGCCCATCTAGGAGAAGGAAACCGATGCTGCCTTGTGAGAAATCTTCAGGAGAAAAAAAAGGCTAAGACAGGCATCCCCAAACTGCGGCCCTCCAGATGTTTTGGCCTACAACTCCCATGATCCCTAGCTAACAGGACCAGTGGTCGGGGAAGATAGGAATTGTAGTCCAAAACATCTGGAGGGCCGAAGTTTGGGGGTGCCTGGGCTAAGAGTTAAACCCTACACAAATCCAGAGTGGAGTCCCTAAAACAGCTGGATGGTGCCTTGTATGCCTCCTTCCAAGCAACACCTGCAGCCAAGCTGGTGCAAAACATATTGCTCTGCTTTCCTTTGGACTACACCAGTAAGGCTGAGAAGGCAGCCCAGGATCTCGATACACATTGGCCAGGTCACTTCAGTGCTGCTACTGCAACAATTTGACTTTACCCCCAGAGGGTCATTCCACTGCCTCCCAAGACAAACATATGCAAACCACAAAGTAAAGTAGTGCTCAGTTTACATAAGGCAGGTTGCATAAGACTGCTCCTTTTGAGGGTTCCCCCTAGCTTGAAGCAGGATCATCATTGTCTTATTGAGACCTTGAGGAGGTGGTGCATTTCGGGGGTGGGGGAGAGAGAAAGAAGACATCTTCTCCCCTGCCCCCTGCTATGCTAAAAGCATCAGATAGCAGCAACACTGTTGCATGTGATCCTGGAGAGCCACTGCTAGTCAGAATATGCAATACATATACTAGTACTGTACTAGAGCGCTGGCAGCCCTGAATGTGAATATTTCACAGGTATATTGGCGGCAGCAGGTGGTCCTGGAGAATGTGAAAGTCAAAAGGTTTCCCTTTTCCTTTAATTTATCATGAAGCATCATTATAATATAGGAATATTTATATGTTTAGCATTGTTGTGCAGCTGGAAGGTGAGAGCTTTAATGCAGCCATAGCATGTAAAGTTGGGTGCACAAAGTATACTGAATTGAGTAGATCAACCATATACATTCCAACCACAATCCTTGCCTGGAACTTAATTTAGTTCCCTTGAAGGCACGGCAACTTAAAAATTGCTTTAACTGCCCCCTTAAGTCAGAGGGCTAAGCAGCACAGCCACTCAAAGTATTCCTTCTGAAATATTAGAACTTGGATGGGATTAAAAACAAGAATAAAGCTAATATTATCTATCCATATATAACATAAAGCTAAACTTTTTCTTCAGATGGGCATGCCCTGCTGATTTCAGTGCAAGCTTTGAATGGACGTAGAGGAACAGAATATGGCTTTTTAGTGGTACTGATCTTTGACTAGGCTTTTGTTAGCGTGCTGAGTGAACTGACTCATAGTCACATAAAGGTTCTCTGTTCCTTTCTAATATGTTCCAAAAGTTCAGCACTGGAGCAAAAAAGGTTTCAAAAAGCTTACTGGTTAACTCATGAAAGTAGGGAAAAAACGTTAGAACCTAAAAGTGTTCTCTCTCTCTCTCTCTCTCTCTCTGTCTCTGTCGTTCCGCTGTATATGGGCCCATTATCTACTCTATAAGAGTGTCTAGGTGAGTTTTAGGGTCCAATCCTAAACTCTCCTTGCCATCAGGCCTTGTAGTCCTGCTGGTCATGGCGGTTGCAGCAGAAGGTGCAGGGGGGCGGCTGATGACTTGAAACAGGCTAGTCACCATGCAAGCCCCATGCTGGCACAGAAGTTGAGTTCTATGCTGTTGTGCAACGGCAATAAGATGGATCCTGGGGCAGCTCAGCCCCTGTCCAGTTCTGCCTTGAGAATACCCCATTTTGGAACATCCTGTCAACAACACTCACATTAACTCCTGTGGTGGTGGAGGAGGAGGAGGAGGAAGATACCCCACCCATCTGTCTGGGTTGCCCCAGCCACTCTGGGGCAGCTTTGCACTCAGATAAAACAATAATAAAACATCAAACATTAAAAACATCCAGAAATAATAATAATCCAAATACCTCCACCCAGCGTAAGGGGGGTATTGAATTGCTCTGCCCAAATTTAAAACAACTGCTATATTTTTCATATGGCTAGCTACAATTGCAAAGTGACTGCAGTCCAAACAATGCAACCAGCTCTGTGAAGTGGTCCATTTTACAGATCAGGAACTGAGACTGGGTGACAGTGAAACGTAATGAATCCATAATGTGAGACTGGAACCCAAGTTTTATTTTGGTAGTTACCAGTTAAACGTTAATCCAAATGCTAGGGAGCTGCTCCTGTTTTGTGGAACAGCAGCTCTGTTAAGATATGACAGACATCCACTATCTGCACTTTGTGGAAACAGTTCAAGACTATTTTCTTTCAACAAGCCTTTCCAGCTAGATGAAAAGGTCTCTCTGCCTTAGGTGTTCATTTTGAATTGTTTTTAAGTGTATCTTTAGTTGTTGTTTTTCTACTGTTTTAAAAACTATTTTAGCTATTTTAATGGTATGTTTTCAAATTACATGGAGACTCATGTTAAAGGCTGGTCACATATTTGTTGTTGTCATTTTAAACAGGACAGTTGTGTGACTATCATAAATTTCTTGTGCACTTTTTGTAATTCCGGTATGGTTATTTTCACTTTCCTGCTAAAACAAAGAAAGGGCTAATTTTCTGAAAAGTTAAATGTTCGGCAAGAAACTGGCATGTTGACAAGTGTTGTGCATTTTACTTCCGCTGTGCATTTTACTTCCTGTGTTCGTTTTTCCAGGAAGATTTCTACATCTGTGCTATGTCTTCTGGGAATTGGTTTGTGGAGTTAGATCAGGGGGACTGTCTAGTATGAGTTTGTTATTGTTGTTGTTTTGCTGAATAGCAGTGTAATATGTTTGTGGCTTTTATTAAGAAGGCATTTTTGTAGTCATAATCAGACATAACAGCGACACTATCTGCATTATCTTTTGGGTGTGTACGGAAGACCTTCAATTTCCAACAAGCTTTTTAAGTGGACTTTTTTTCTCCTAGTGTGTATCTGTTTTTGAAAGTGAAATTGATGTTATATATGTTTTTATTTTTAATGGTTATTGTTAAATCGCTTTGGGATGCTTTATGGGAAGCGAGTCATAAATAAGTAAAATAAGGGTGTGCCCATGCCCATATTCTGTATGGAGCTGTGAGAGAGAATTAAGGGGAGAGGAGGTTGAATAGAATATTGGGTGAGTGAGAGAGAAGGTCATGCAGAGAGGGCCAGTTGGAAATGACACAGCCTGACTGTGTCAGGAACTAAAAAGGACACAGAGAGCTATTATAAAGATATGAAGGAAATCAAAGTTTATCTAGAAAAGTGAATAATATAATCAATTTATTTTTCAAAAAAAGGTAATTACATTGGGTTTTCCCCTAAAATTGGTGGCCTCCCAATACATCTTTAAAGGGAACACTTTTATCAATAACTTCAGCACTGTCATTCTTATGTACACAAGGGATTTATTTTGATGCTGGAGCTATCAGGTATGCAGATACCATAACTGTGAAGTAACTACTGCACATAAGCAAGTCAGGAAGTGAAATAAAATCAATGTATCAAGCTAACAGAGTAATTAGTTTAGTTTGGAAGTATATGAAGTAAGGAGTATAATGAACATATAGCTGTCTAGAATGCTCAACTCATAGATTCTTTTCCTTAAATATCTCTCTTTCTTTTCCCATCACATTTTTTTCTGATTCAGAACAAATTATGAAGAACTCTATTACTATATCTTTTTCCTCAGAGAGATTAGCACAGGCATAGGCAAACTCGGCCCTCCAGATGTTTTGAGACTACAACTCCCATCATCCCTGACCACTGGGTCCTGTTAGCTAGGGATGATGGGAGTTGTAGAACCAAAACATCTGGAGGGCCGAGTTTGCCTATGCCTGAGTTATTATTAAAAAAAAAAAACATGTCAATGACTTTGACGGATTCCTCACTACCTGAATTTCTAAAAAGAAAGTTTACGGACAAATATATGAGGGTGCAGTTGTAGTGGTAACGTATATGTGAATACGGAATTTCAGCCACACCATATTAGGAATACCTCAGAGAACCATAGTTTCATTGATGAAAGCAAGGGTTCCAACACAGGCACTTCTAGGCTTGAAATTCAGCCCATATGCAAACAGTTGTGACTTTCTGGTTAGTGGTAGCAGATTTTGTTCAGCATACATTTTTGAAGTTTAATTCTGTATAGTAGTATAAGTACTGAAGCAAGGCATTTTTAAAATAAAAGAATTAAGAATTAGTTTTTGTTACAATGCTTGGGAAGACCTGTTGTCTAAATTGCTGAGTAGGTGGAGGTTTATGTTTAGAATCTTTTTGGCCATGAGATGGATTCTAATCTTTTGAAAGTTAGAATCTATCTATTGTCCTGATCTGACAGTTGCAAAATGTGGGCAAATGAGAATACACTGGTATTCTTGGGTTGCTTAAGGCCCTCTACTCTAAAACATTGGAAGCTGCCTTATACTGTCCAGCAAGGTGAGGGGAACCTCTTGATTCTTTGTCTCCTGTAATCTCTGATCTTACAGATACTATGATTGAACACTGTATTTCAACCCAATAGGGGATTTTTTCTCCCACTGACCAAAAACACAGCATGTATTCTGTGTTTGTCACAGCATTCACCACACACTTGTTTTCTAGCTCTTTATCATCTTGGACTCCTTCTAGGCTCTTATACATGTCTGTGACACAACATAATGTAACAGGTGGAAATTGTCCCCTACATTTTGGAATAGCCATTCAGCTGATTTCTAATATTAACCTGCCATTACATAGAGCTTAGAAATGTCACTCATAAGCTTCTTAAATGGTTCTGTTGGAGGCCTCCCATAAAAGTATAATGCAAAATCCAATTCTTTTCTATGGTTTTTGTCTTGAGCATTTCAGTAGCAGCCACTGCACCCATTGTTGATCATTCTGGCATAAAACCTAATTGGCTGCCACATCCTTCATACGTCAATCCATCACAAAGTCTTTTCTCCCTCATTTATCTCCTGCCATTTCATCATGTGCCTAATTAACTTGCTGGGTCAATACATACTACACTCCTGAGAGACCAGTGTAGTCTTTCTGTATTTGTCAGGCACTTTCCCAATTCAGATAATTGGGCTGTTCTGGTTTGTTGCCATTTCCATCTCCTGGTGTGCCATAGAGTACTTTAAATTATTTGAACTGTTGGTCAGGTACCTATTTCTAGTGGAACAGAGCCGCTTCCTTTTACTGGATATTGCAATAGGATCTGGGAAAGTTTTCCTATCTTGGGAAGCCTGTGGAATCTTCAGTTAGCTCACTATCTCTTCACCTGAGTGATTTGATCTCATGGGGATTTTGTTATCATTTTGGAGAAACAAGGCTGTTATTTTATTTTCTCTTAGGATATAACAGAGTATCACATATACTCCAAACATGACCAGGACTTGTAAACAGGGGTGTTTGTGAGGGTGTTTTGAGGGGGAAGCCCAGATTGCTGCCTCACAGCATAAGTAGAAATAAGAAACATGGACAAGCACTGGATCCAGAACACCATTGGGCTGCAAAAGTAGCATAGCCAAAATCCAAATTTGTCTTAATATAGATGAGGATAGGAGGAAGGATCAGGCCTTTTTTTCCAGCCAGAAATCACCAGAACTCAGTTCTTGTACTTAGATGGGCATCATTGCCATTATAAGAGAATGAGGAAAGCATTCATTGTGAGTACCAGCACCTCTTTTTCTAGAAAAATAGCACTGTGAAGGATGAATATCCTCCATTTCCCTAGGCCCAAAGTTTGTAGCAGAGTAAGGTAGCGAAGTCCAGATTGTCAACATTGTTTGTCTGCTACACCAAATCTGCTTCCTGTATTTGTGCCTTTCATTTTTTTTGCCCAAGTGTAGTACTTTACATTTCTCCTTGTTAAAATTAATCTTATTTGCTTCGACCCAGCTGTCTAACCTGTTAAGGTCATTTTGAAGTGTGATTCTGTCCTCTGGGGTATTAGCCACCCCTCCCAATTTGGTGTCATCCGCAAACTTGCTCAGGATGCCCTCAGGATGTTCATCTACTGTTTTATTTATTTTATAGTACAGTACATTGATTATTGCCTTCATTTTATGGATCAATGGTCTCGTTAGACAGTAAAATTCATATTAAATTTAGGGGGTGTTTTTTATCATCTGGAACGGATTAATCCACTTTCCATTACTTTCAATGGGAAAGTGTGCTTCAGGTTAAGTACAGACTTCCGGAACCAATTAAATCCTTAACCCGAGGTACCACTGTAAAGAGATTTGATACATGTATTTGAAAGCATTATATACTGTATAAATATGTAATAAATGTGAATGTAGCTAATAATGATTCGTTTACTGGGCTGCTAAATCACAAGTCGACACTACTGCTTCTGCTTATTAGGACTGGCAACTTACCAAAGCCATGTTTAAAGATACAATATATATTTTAATTGTGATGCAAGTCCACCTAGGAAGACACAGTTGATAGAAAGCAATTCCATAATTCTGGTTATCAGTCTTCCTTTGGAGTTTGATTGTGGATTGTAAATATTTTATGACATACCATCCTGCAACTCAGAAGCATCTTCCTGTGGCTGCTGGAGGGACTGGGAAAGGGAATCAGCTGCTAAAATTCTGTTGTGCGTATGCACACACACACACACACACACACACACTTCCTCTTAATGTCTAGCCTCCTTGAATTGCTCACAAGAGCCTCTGTAGTAGCAGCCCTCGCTACCCCTAAGGGTGTTATAAAAATTGTCCAGGCACATAATAAAACCACTCTAAGTAAAGTAAAATAACAGTAAAACCTCTAGCAGCAAATTCCAGAGGAGTAACCATGTTATAAACAATAAAACACACCCATCTTTAAAATGCACAGTGCAATTATTGCAGTGATTATTGTTTCATCTTTATTCCAGTTTCGTGTATACAAAGCAAGCTGTGTTAGTGGGAGGATGTTGAGTGCAGGCATTTCTTAATGATCTTCCTGATTGCGCTGCACTGATCAATTTTTCATAAAAAATCTTCTAAGGATTGCTGTCATATGTCAGTAGTTTCACATTTTCAACACTTCACAGCTTTTGTGATCTTTAGCTCATCTCAGTCAAGTTGTAAGAAGTATTCCTTGTTCACCTTTACAGCTTGTGCAAGTTAGTATATTGAAATGTATGTGTGTTTGAATATTAGCTTTAAGTTGGGGAATGCACATGTGTCCTCTTGTTTCCTGTTGCATTTCCAAGTTTTACAGTGATTCAACCAGATAAACGTAATGTGAGCCCCCCCCCCCGTTTTCCTATTAAATCAAATCAAACTAACACCTCTGGGTTTGTCATTCAGTTGTCATACAAGAAAATAATACATGATAAATCTTGCTGTTCCAAGTATTTGTGTATTTATTTATAATACTACTATCCTACTTTATAACCCTATGAGGCTATTCAAGAGGCTTAGAAGAGATTTCCAAAATAAAACACCCACTCAAATCATAGCTCAGTGGTAGAGAAGCAAGATTATGGAGACACTTGGACCTCTTCTCCCCTCATATCATAAAAGGCAGCATTATTAATTAATTGAATTGATATACCACCCTATACCCGGGGATCTCAGAGTGCTTCACAGCATATCTGAGGTGAGGCAGTAGCACTGAGCAGGTGGATCTCACTCAGCCCATCCTTCCCTTGCTGTTTGCTGACAGTCAACAGGTTCTATGTGGATAATCAAAGACATGACTGAATGTTTATTTAAATGTGTTGATTTGTATACATAAAATGAGATGCCAGTGAGATGAAGGTTTTAGAAATATGTACATATATTTACATTTAATAATTATCAGCCAATCTGTTATAAGATTTAAAATTATTTAATTGGTTGTCATCCCAAGTGAAAAGGATAAGAGTTTTGTATGCCATCTCCATATTCTGTGTCAGTAAACAAATAGAAATGCAGTTAAACCTATAATCATGACATTTGGCTCCACTATTTGCTGAGAAATGAGGCTATATAATTTTATGTATAATAAACATATAGATGGAAAGCATTTTTTAAATTATGTACTGCTGCATATTAGTAGTTCTTGTATGCCATAGACGGATAGTAACATTTTGATAGATAGAATATTCGATAGAATATTATATACCCTTCAAAACTTAAAATGAGCTGCAAGTTCTAAAGGCTTAGGTATTCTTGGTATCTCTAAGAAATTATCCATCCTTAACCATTTTGAGTTTCTAATGGTAAATAAGATGAAAACTTAATTCATTTTTGTTTCAGCAGTGCCTTCCTCCCAGGAGCCACAAAATCATGCAAATGTAAACTCCCTTTTGAAATAATGAATGCATAAATATTGGCAACTGCATCAAGTTTCACAACAAAAATGAAGAAATAATTGATTCACATTTAATGAGAAAAAAGTTTTCGTTTGCTTTCACAAATGAAATAAGATGTGTTTAGCTATGCATATTATATTTTAACGTAAAAGAACAGATATTACAATAATAATAATAATAATAATAATAATAATAATAATAATAATTTATTATTTATACCCCACCCATCTGGCTGGGTCTCCCCGACCACTCTGGGCGGCTTCCAACAGAAAAATAGAACACAGTAATCTATTAAACATTAAAAGCCTCCCTGAACAGATGTCTTCTAAAAGTCTGGTAGTTGTTTTCCTTTTTGACATCTGTTGGGAGGGCGTTCCACAGGGCAGGCGCCACCACCGAGAAGGCCCTCTGCCTAGTTCCCTGCAACTTGGCTTCTCGCAACGAGGGAACCACCAGAAGGCCCTCGGTGCTGGACCTCAGTGTCCGGGCAGAATGATGGAGGTGGAGACGCTCCTTCAGGTATACTGGACCGAGGCCATTTAGGGCTTTGAAGGTCAGCACCAACACTTTGAATTGTGCTCGGAAATGTACTGGGAGCCAATGGAGATCTTTCAATACCGGTGTTATGTGGTCTCAGCGGCCGCTCCCAGTCACCAGTCTAGCTGCCGCATTCTGGATTAGTTGTAGTTTCCGAGTCACCTTCAGAGGTAGCCCCGTAGAGCGCGTTGCAGTACTCCAAGCGGGAGATAACTAGAGCATGCACTACTCTGGCTAGACAGTCTGCAGGCAGGTAGGGTCTCAGCCTGCGTACCAGATGGAGCTGATAGACAGCTGCCCTGGACACAGAATTGAACTGCGCCTCCATGGACAGCTGTGAGTACAAAATGACACCCAGGCTGCGCACCTGGTCCTACAGGGGCACAGTTACCCCATTCAGAACCAGGGAATCCTCCACACCTGCCTGCCTCCTGTCCCCCACGAACAGTACTTCTGTCTTGTCAGGATCCAACCTCAATCTTTTAGCCGCCATCCATCCTCCAACCGCCTCCAGGCACTCTAAGGATGGGGTCAGTATGTGGGATCAAGCTTGTTGGTGGCGTTGCACAGCCTTTCGAATTTCCAACATGGGAAGTTCAGTTGACATTTCTGTTATTCCCAGTAAAAGTTAAGTCAAAACATTTCTGCTTCAGTGTTGTTGACTTAAGTGAAGGTATTTGCTTGCTTGCTTTAATTATTGTTAGCCACCTCAAGATTGCAATTTGAGATAGAAAGGCAGGATCAAAATGCTTTTAATGGATAGAATGGAGTATTCCTCAAATACTAAGCCTGTTGACTTAGAAGTATACTTCATTTGTTTCAAGGGTGCAAATTAGGGTTAGCAGCATTGTTCTTGACCTATATTTTGGACAGAAATCGTTCTGATGTAAAACAGGGTTCCCATCAGCATCAAGTTGAGGTGTCCAATGCAGCACATTCCCATCCTTTGTGGAATTGATTGCAGTTTATATAGCCTGATGATGTGGACAGGAGCCTTGCAGTACAGTCAAACCTTGGTTTTCCGAATGCCTCCGTTGTCGTACGTTTTGGCTCCTGGACACCGAAAACCCGGAAGTAACTGCTCCAGTTTTTGAATGGGTTTCAGAAGCCGGACACCTGACGAGGCTTCTGTTTTGAGTTTCCCTATTGTATTGAGGCTTCCGCTTTCAGTTTTCGGTTGTTGAACATTTTGGAAGTCAAACGGTCTTCCAGAACAGATTACATTCGACAACCAAGGTTTGACTGTAATGTGATTCACTTCTTGCTGTCTTAACCTCTGTCCATCTTGGCAAGTGAAAAGCCAGTGGGGGTGGCAACGGCAACTTACCAGCATGGTCCAGATGGTTAATGCATCCCTATTCAGTGGACTTGTGTCTACTGTCCTTAAACAAGCAGCAGTGCATTCACCTCTGAAGAAGCCCTTCTTGGACTGTGGTTTACACCAACTACTATCCAGTTATGAATGCCCTTTCTTGGGTAAGGTGGTGCAGAAAGTGATGCCAGAGCAGCTGCAGGGGTTCCTGTAAGATATCAATTTTGCTGATCCATTTCAAGGCACACTTTTGAGATTGATTTTGCCTTTTGTTGCTGTTGTTTAGTCATTTAGTCGTGTCCGACTCTTCGTGACCCCATGGACCAGAGCACGCCAGGCACTCCTGTCTTCCACGGCCTTCCGCAGTTTGGTCAAACTCATGTTAGTAGCTTCGAGAACACTGTCCAACCATCTCGTCCTCTGTCATCTCCTTCTCCTTGTGCCCTCAATCTTTCCCAACATCATGGTCTTTTCCAGGGAGTCTTCTCTTCTCATGAGGTGGCAAAATGATCTGTCCTTCCAGTGAGCACTCAGGGCTGATTTCCTTAGATGACGTGTATCAAGAGTTTTGAACTGGGGAAATGTGATTCTGCCTTTTTTATTGTACAGTGATCTTAATACATGATGGTGTCTGCATAGGTATGCTCTTGATAGGGCTATCTTTGGGTCTGGTGTGAAAGCTGCAGCTGATGCAAAATGCATCAGACCACCAGTAACACATCTCTGTGCTTGCATTGGCCGCCCATATTATTATATTAATTTGGAATACAACTAACCTGAAATACTTCCTGACACATTATATCACAGTACTTTATATCACACATTATATCGCTCATAAATTGTTCATGCAAACACTCAATCATTGATGCGTCTAAGTAAAATTATGGTGCATGTTATGTGTGCATGTTGTGTAATTACACCATGACTGCATTAAATAGCAGCAAAATAGCAAATTTAAGACAGCTATTTAGGTGCCTTTGACAAAGCTCAGTGAAGTCATTCTGAAGTTTCAGTGGAAAAACATAAGAAACCTATTGAGATGCAAAAAGGACATTTTTACTTTAAAAGGTCAAACAGCCATTCATGTCCCATTGATGAAAGAGCACATTCAGAGAGTTGGCTGTGTGCAATTCATTTCTTGAGCCCAGTCACTCAAGAAGCCTTTAAACAGGGATTCCAATTGAACCTTCTGATCTAATCAGAGGGCAAGGACTTCAGGAAAAAGTCCCTCATGCTTTTAGATCACTGTACAATAAAAGAAAAGGGCAGCATTAAATTATTGTTTAATTTCATAAAAATCTGGCTGTAAAAATATCAGTTAACAATTCTCATCACACCCCTCCTCCAAAAGTTCAGCAAAAGAGGTGTGCCTTGCCTTGCTTCTTGTTATAGAAGCAAGATGCATCTAAATGGGAAGGAAATTCCACAGACATGAAAGCATTTAGAACACTGAAATTGCTTTTAGCCTATATTGTGATAATTGGAAAACATGCGCTCCTGTTTTCAAAATAAGAAATGTTTAAAAGATTTTCTATCTAACAACTATCAGTATAGGACTTTGTAGTTAGCTTTAAAATTAGCATTTTCTTGGGATCTCTGACATTACTTCTCTCTACTATACCAAAAGTATGGTAGGAAAATATATTTGGAAAGCAAGCCTACTGTCAGGGGGACTCCCTACAGGGAGCCTTCCCCCCCCCCATCCTGACCAGCACTTCGCCCAGCGAGAGCGGTAGCAGTGAGTCAGGAGGAAGCGGAATGGAGGAGGGAAGGCTCAGCGAGGCATCAGAGCCCCAGCACTGCTCCAGAACAGCCTCTTCCGGCGCCTCCAACGCAGGGTTAGAGGGTGGCGTTTCGGGGTGCCCAGGCTATTATGCTGGCCCCGAAGCAGAAGGGCACCATTGCTGGATTCTGCGAGTGACTAGGAGGTCATGTTTTCTGCTATCTCTGCACTGTACATAAAAGTAAAAGGTAAAGGGGCCCCTGACCATCAGGTCCAGTCGTGTTCGACTCTGGGGTTGCGGCGCTCATCTCGCTCTATAGGCCGAGGGAGCCGGCGTTTGTCCACAGACAGCTTCCGGGTCATGTGTCCAGCATGACAAAGCTGCTTCTGGCGAACCAGAGCAGCGCACGGAAACGTCATTTACCTTCCCGCCGGAGTGGTCCCTATTTATCTACTTGCACTTTGATGTGCCTTTGAACTGCTAGGTGGGCAGGAGCTGGGACCGAACAACGGGAGCTCAACCCATTGCAGGGATTCGAACCGCTGACCTTCTGATCAGCAAGTCCTAGACTCTGTGGTTTAACCCATACTGTAAATAGTATGCACAATAAAAACCCTTAAAGACAGAATGGACTGGAGTGTCATTACTCAGGAGTAGCCGCAACAATCCCCTGACACCTACCTTCCACTCTTTCCAAAAGTCATTTCTTGGAACTCATTAATGTTGGATAGATTTAGCAATTCTACACATTTTAATCAGTTATAAGCATTCCCATTGTGCAGGACAATTGATAGTGTTTTGGTAAGAGCATAAAATGTAATAGAATAATTTCACTTCAAAGTACATTAAAAGAAACAACTTCAGTAAATAAAAAAAATACAATTTTATCTGTGACTAAAGGCATGATTTTATTCTTACTGTTCTACATATGAAAAGAAATTTATTGGAAGCAACTGAATATGCAGCACTGGATCTATCCAAAGTATATTTTCAAAATGCCATGTATGGGGATAACACTGCAATTTTATTATTGCAGGTGGGAAAATGTTACAATAGGACAACTGAATAATTTGGATTGAGTATCTGAATGCTGCATTTGACTTGTTATCATGTTGATGCACATGTGGCTAGGGGAAAGAAGGGCTGAGAAACTGAGAAAGTGAATTGAGCATCTACTATTATTTGCTGCAATTGGAGTCACTGGTTTCATAAGGGGAAGTCCCTGATGCTGGGAGAGCACATAATGAGCCATTCTCATTGAAATAAGCTTATTTACTAGTTATTTTTCAGTAATTCCCAGGGATCCAGACATTTATTTTCAAATTTGGGAAGATGGGCTCATGCAACAAGAAATATATATATATATATATATATATATATATATATATATATATATATATATATATATATTTCCTGGACATTGGTAAATGTCTGCTGACTTTGGTGTACACAGGTCTTAATATTTATGTCATAGGAGTTACTTTAGCATATTCCCATACTTTGTTAATCAAAAAATCAACTAAGGTGCAAAATAAGGACCATAATGGGACAGTGCACTTGTTGACCACATAGCTCAAATAGCTCTAAATATGACCATATTTAGAATTTGACATATTCCAACAGGTTTCACTGATGAGCACAATGACATTAGCAGAGGAATATCATGTTCAAACACATAATTGTATTTCTATTACAAACCTATCTCACTGTTTCAGGAGTATCTCAATTTCACCTAGCTCTATGTCAATGTTTTACTTATCTTTGGAGTCTTGTATACTTCATCAAGAACACTTGGTAAGTAAATGGAAGTCGATTTATGAAGAGGAAATAGTTCATCTGCTTAAGTGTAAATTGGATTGTATGACTAGAAGAAATTGTCAAATGTTATCTGGTCCCTTCCCCCTATCATGATATACTGTATATAGCCAGGTACATGTATACTGTTCCTGACAGATTTTTATTCAGATTGCATTTTCAGTCTTTGAAAATGAAAGTTGATTGTTGTAAAGGTATCTGTACTTCAAAAGCACTGCTTTCTCAAAGTTATAAAACAGATCTACTTACGTATTCCAAAAGAAATATTCATTATAAAACAATAAGAAAATTAAAAATATTTTGGTTATTTATTAAGGTGCATGCTGGAAGGAGACATTAGCAGTACATTCATATTTTTCAGTTACCATGTGATGGTCCATGTGCAATTGGATAATAGGAAGGAGCACATATTTTTAGAAAGGCAGGGCATAGATTCATTGATTATGATGATGAGGATGATAAGGAGATGAGGATGAGAATGAGTGAATTGTAGGCTCCATAAAGTGAAATACAGTGGTGCCTCGCTAGACGAATTTAATTCGTTCCACGGGTCTTTTCTTATAATGAAAAATTTGTCTAGCGAATCCCATAGGAATGCATTGAATTTTTTATTATTTATTTATTTATTGCCCATAGGAACACAATTGAATTTCAATGCATTCCTATGGGAAACCGCGATTTGCTAGATGAATTTTTCATAAAATGAATTCGTCTAGCGAGGCAACCTCCGCTCGAAAAATCCTTTCGTTAAGCGGAAATTTCGTTAAGCAGGGCATTCGTTAAGCGAGGCACCACTGTATATGTTGGCCTGTAACTCAGAGGAATGTTGCATCATCTAATTTTGAATGGATTTTAGGGTGACTTCACACTTCACATTTTGTTCTAAGGTACAAGTACAAAATACACCTGGCTTACATCAGTTGTGTGTGGTGCATCTTTCTTAAATAATTCCTTCCCAGTAAAAAATGTCGAAGCAGTGTTTGTGCAGTTTGGAGTTTTGAATGGAGAGGATCAGAGAAAAAAAGAGGTGGATTTAGCTGAGGGTTGACCCTGGGAGAGGTGGAGGGGGGGACAAGGAATGGTAGTAGTAGTGTGTATTTTCCTCTGATTAGAATCTACTTCTATATTTGGAAACACAAAAATTGTTACAAAGCTACCTCCCATACTAAACTTTGGTAACATTGATGCTAGTTTAGCAGCAGGGAATGTGTTTTGTGAACTCTTTCAAACCCCAGGATAGCTTTGGTTTCTTGGCAGTTTGACAGAATATTGCTTTATGTTTTGTGTTAATCAATGTTTAACATACCAGAAATAAAAGCTATCATCTGTATCATGCGACTATACTTATTCCGCTCCATTTCTCTTTCCTATTTGGTCAACAAAAGAAGACCTGAGTCTTACTGTTATAGATATCAAAAGTAGGGAGGAACACAGAGCTTAGTCCATTGCAAAACCCATTTCACCTCTGCAAATAAAGTAGAAAATGAAATCTGTAAATGTTGTGATGAAAGAAAATTAATATAGAAAATCAAATTATTCAATATCTTCTTAAGTCCATAAGCCAAGCCTGGTATTATCTCAGTATGTATTGCCATGAATCTATGTAGCCAGTTTTAAAAGGACACGGACATTTCTATAGACATTTAATTTATGTGGCTGATTGCAGTGTCTTCCAGAGCTGTCTGGTTCTTTTTCAAATTTGTCTCCATCTGCTACGTCCAAGCATCTCATTTAAAATGTGTGCTCGGACCAAGCAAATGGGGCCACTTCCATAGCTCTTATGATGATACCACTAAGCTGTAGGTAGCCTCACTTTTCTCTCTTTCTAATGCCTTCACCATAATTTCTCAACCTTGGAAAAGATTTGGAATTGCCCTCCAATGCACCATGTGATGCTGAAGTATTTATGCAGCAACACCAATAACTTACTGCTGGTCTATTTTAAGGGTTTATATCAGGCTCCCAGTACTAGTCCAAGGCAACAAGGTTTCTGTGAAGTTGTGCTGGGAACCCCAAACAAGACCCTATGTTTTGCTATAAATTGTTATAAGTTCTTTTTCAATCTAAAATGCCATTACTAACATTTTGGGTTTGCTTGTTTTTTACACAGGTTTACCAAGCAGAAATTGCACCTCTTAAAGAGAACGTGAACAATGCTAATGACCTAGCTCATCAGTTTACCTCTTCTGAAATACAGCTTTCCCCATATACCCTCAACCGCCTCGAAGACTTGAATGGAAGATGGAAACTCCTGCAGGTAATATTATATAACATAACCCTAACCCTTAAAATGACTGTCTTAGGTAAGAAAATTGTTTTATAATAAGTAATCTCGAATGTTTCTAGCAATACATTGTATTTCACTCATGTTCTTCATGTCCAGCATGAATAGTTGCTTGGAACTGAATAAAATACATAAAATATACCATAGGCTTTGACATGTGTATCATTAACTGGATCAGAAACCATGTGCAGAAACTTGATTCCTAGCACCCATTCACCGCAAGCTGCTACATGCAAGTAGTGCTAGTTGTATAATTAGCAACATCTGTTTGGTGAAGAGAAGCTTGTGGCTACTGCACATCCTCAGTTTACTCCGGGCCATTGCTTTAGATAAGGTGTAATTTCTGTATGCTTTCCATCCTTCACAAAATGCTTTAATTTTCCACTTCCTTCCTTTGAATATATTTTATCGCATGTGGAAGACTGAGCTTTGCATTTACTTTCACTGCTTCAATCCATTCTCTGTTCTCTTTTAAACAATTCCTGGGAACATTAATTTTAAACAGTACCCTTTTCTACAAGCAGTTTAATGGTGTCTTCCACCTTGCATGCATTGAAATTACTTCAGTAGAATCAAATCCAAAATTACGGAGCATTATATTCATTGTGGTCATTGGCAGAGTTTGATCAAGCTATTAAGGTTATCAAAAAGGTGGTTTTCCTTTTAAAGGATAATTAAGTTTTCCTTATAAAATAGAAGCAGATTTTTTAAAAAATGGGTAAAGGCTGTAGTGTGAATTAGACATAGACTGATCTTAAAGACTGTATATATTCCTTTAACATGTGCAGAATCTACATATTAGCTTGATTGTATATGAACACATGATACTGTTGCAACACAGTCCTACATACACATTCCATTGTTGATGGCTGAGTGGTTTGGGATTGTGCATAGTTGCAGTTCTGTTGGTGGAAATGAGTACTGCTGGTTTTGGTGCTTTACTCCTGCAGATGCCCAGGCTTCACCCAGATGGCTGGAGAACTAATGCTGGCAAGTTTTCCTACCAGCAATAGCAATCAGAAAGCCCCGAAATGAGATGTTGTGGTGAGAGTGCAGCACAGGCAGCTTTGAATCCACTGGATCACTAGCTTCACAGATTCCCCAAGGTGCCCACTCCTCCAAGGGGCCCAAACATGGGTTGACCTGGCATAAAATTAGCATGAGCCATCAGGGATTCATATGTAGCAATGGATCTGCCACTTTGCTCCTCCCCAGCCTCAAAATAAGATTTCTCTGTTACACAATCAGTAGATATCAAATATGGAGTATATGGCCTTGGATTGCCTGAAAGGCATACACCTGACAGTTAAGTTTGCTTGTGCAGCTGAGCTTTATGTATGTGGGGTGGCTATTCCTTGCATGCATACCTACACTGGATACTGAAATATGTGGTTAAAAGGGCACATTTTTTACAATCTACATTCTGTGTGCTGGGGTTGGTTTATGGGTGCCAGTGTGCTCAGATAAGCTGACTGATACCTGCAACTAATAGACATGAGATGTCCATGGAGACACACACGTCCAAAAGGTGCAAAATAGATTATTAAGTATTTCTAAACAAGATCCATGTGGCCATGCCCCTGCATCTAAGTGCAGTTGGGAATATGTATTTATGTGGGCTGTCAAGGGCAGCTGCTAATCTCTCTGTGTGTGTGTGTGTGTGCACGTGTGCGCGTGTGTGCATGTGCTTGGGATTCCAGCAATAAGGGGTCAGGAGCCTGGAGGCTATTTTGAGTAGGTTTGCTGACTGGATTACAGGAAATTGTATATTTCAGTTTAAGCATCCATTTGCTTGCAGATAACTAATAGAGGAAAATAGGTCAGGGGATATTTTGAAGCATTATACCTTGCATTATTAACTTGTATAAAAGAGGCTACTTCTCTGTCAAATACATTTCTATTTCCCAATTTGAAATACGTGTTATTGTGGCAGAGGTATAAAATTAATGTTTACTCAAATTAATTTTCTCTTGTGTTTAACATGATTTGCTAGTTACTTTAAACTATCTTGAATAGTAGCATCTCTCTGTGTGTTTTGGATCAAGAAATAGATAATTTCAGTGTTTTTTCTTATTCTTATTTATTAAACTTATTAGTTGTATGTTGCCTGAATGGTCTCCATTATATTTTAAAACATAAACTTTCGTCCTGAATCTGCTTCCTGTTGATAGTCATTATAGTTTTTAAATGTATAAAAAGCTAAAAGGTATTGTAAACCATGAAGCAAAGCATCTATATTAGTAAAAGCAAGTTTCATCTTCCCAGCAGAGGGTGATTCTGATCTTTCTTAGAACTTGAAATCCTCTTTTAGTTCCAGTAGTTAAGAAATTGCTCTTGTGTTTTGCTTGAGAATCAGAGCTGTTGCCATGGCCGCAGTTTTCATGGTTCCTGAATGGACTATCAATGAATTAATTGATTATGTAGTTTGAATTCTACAGTTAGCACCATGTCCACTTCTGTGAGGTTAATATTTGGCTCTAAGGAGCATCTTCCATGTGGAAATATGCATGTTGGCTTTTTAGCAAAGTGGAGGAGTAATCTGTTTCCAGCTACTTTCTGATATTTGAGTAGTGGCAGATACTTTGTCTATTTGACTTCTCTGTTTGTGATATTTAAACAGCACCTCTCTGTATATTGTACCCTAAATAGGAAATATGATTTAAAATATATTTAAAACTATTGAAGAGCTACACTTGAAACCTACTATAGCATGGTATTCTAAAAACATCTGTGTTGCTCCCTGATTCTTAAGCTGTGTGTAGCTGTGTTTTGTTTTCAGTTAACAGTGATTTAATTGCATATCCGTCTCACATTACTAATTTAGTTAATTTATTCATAATTAACAGTATTCTATTTTCTGTCAGGGTTTGTGGCACTGCAATAATAGTATTTTTTCATTAAAAATAAAGTATAAGGGCTGAATTTCTGAGGTCTTTTTATTCAGTTACTTTGTGAAACTAAGTTAAAAAAAGGTGAAATACTTAAGACATTTATTGTTTTCTATTAGAGTTAAATGAGAAACCTTTAGGAGCATAAATTTTGAGATGAAATGTTTTGCCAGCTTTTGTGTGCCCTAAGGTGTACATTTACATTGGAGCTGAGAGTTAACTTCCTCCAGCAGAAATAGTCTTTTCTCCAATAGAAATACAGTACTTCTTCCATTGGAAGAAGGGAGCCTCTGGATACAACCCGATACCTACTTTTACTCCCAAATTCTCAGAGGATCATGCAGTCACCCTCCTTTTGGAAGGCAAGGGCACATTTGCAAATCTGTGAAACTCATGTAAGCACTACGCATGCACTGCAACTAAGCACATACCACAACCTATTTCATTGGCTAGGACAGAATATGTGAATTCTGTATGTAATGGTAGTATTATGAGGTCTTATTTGTTTGCATTTAATTATCACATTTATATCCCACCTTTCCTCTAAGGAACTCAGGGTGGCATACATCATTCTCTTTCTCATTTTATCCACACAGCAACCCTGCGAGGCAGGCTAGGCTAAGAGGCAGTGATGGGCCCAAGGTCACTCAGTGAGTTTGTGTTGCTGAGTGGGGTTTGAACTCACCACACTGGCTGTCAGAAGCATCTCCAAACTATTTCATTTTAGGCTGCAGTAGTTATAGTGATTGTAAATCTCAGAATCACTGGGTAAGGTCTTCAACCAGTGGTGTGGTACAGTGTTTAGGACATACAATGTTGGACTGGTGACAGGGAAACCCACATCCAAATGTCCACTTAGCTATTCAGGTCACTTAGCGAGGGGCAAGTTCCCATGATCAGACCCTGACATGGTAGATCAGTGGTTCTCGAAGGGTGTGGCAGGAGAGGATGGCAAGTGTGGTGGGAAGATATGCAGCCTGAAACAGTATCCAAACACCAACTGTGAATATGTACATGTGAAATAGAATTGGATATAATCTGAGAGAAAAAGTGCTAGGAAAATGTGGTATCATTTGATAAACGATCACCTGAAACTGCCACCAGTTCCCTGGTTTTGTTTGATTCTGTTGCTGGCATGTATAGTAGGAGCTGATGGATCTCAAGAGAAAAAGTTGTTGCCAGCAGGGGCTGCGATCAATAAGAGCTCCTTTGGGTACACATAAGAGCTTGTGCTTACCAAGCAGAACCTTTATTCTCTGAAAAGCAGCTCCCTCGTGCAGTGTATCATAAGGTGCTTTTGAATTTCCTCTGAATTTCAAAAGCAGTTTTCCATGTGGTAGATAGAGCTCTGATCTAAAGAAGAAACATTTTTTTTAAAAGCAACCTTATTGTTCTTTTTCATAATCACGAAAAAGTGGGTGGGTTGTTCTTATTCAAATTAACTTCTTTTGTTGTTGTTGTTGCTTTCTTTATTGTTTTAGCAATGGCTCCCTATCTCCTTCCAGTATTATTCTTTTTGATTAAGAGAAAGTCAGTTCTGCACTCCTCCCCTGCCTTGAGTTTCTCAGGGGAAGACCACAGCAGAGTACTGCACCCATCAGAGATAGGCTTTAAGTGGTGGAAGTTATGTGAATTACAACTTACTTCACACTGCCATTCCCTTAGGGTCAAATTAAATGAGAACACAGCCAGTATCTGAGTAAGTGCATATAAGCTTTGAAAGAAAGGGAAAAAGAACAACTCACTGGGTTGTCATTAGTTTCCCAGTTCCAGCTTTTTCCACAATGGTAATAATGTATGACAAGGTTTCTGGGGCAAGAGCAGACCACATTGCCAGGCATAAAGAGCCTGATCATGTAAAATCAAATGTTTTCTTCTCCTGCTGCTGCTGCTACTGCTAATACCGTGTTTCTCATATTATAAGACATGTCTTATATTTATTTTTTCCTCAAAAAAACACACTATGGCTTATTTTCAAGGGATGTCTTATTTTTTTCCTCCTCCTCCTGCCGCGGCTGGCATTGCTGCTGTGCCTATCACTATGTCTTATTTTCGGGGTATGGCTTATATTCCTTGAATGCTTAAAAATCCTGCTATGGCTTATTTTATGGGTATGTCTTAAAATATGAGAAACAGGGTACTACTGTTAACACATTAATCTGCCAATATGTGTTAAATCCAGGGGTAAGGAACAGGACAGAGTCTCATTGTACTATTATGGTTCTGTCAGTTAACAGCAGGTGAGGAGGAAGGGACCTGGGCACGTAAACCTAGGCACCTTTGTGCTATACCTAGCCAGAGGTCCCAAATTGCTAGCCATGACAGATGGTATCATTGGTTCTTATCCTTATTGGAAACTTCTATAGTTAACAAACAATGAGTCCTTGCGCCCTCCCTCTCCACTCCACACCTGCTGCTCAATGGCATGTGTAGCACAGCCTGCGCCACCACAGCCATGCAGCAGACCATACGTTAAGCCACCACTATCGCACCACTGCCAAGTACTTGATTAGTGTAAAACTGTTTTATCTGATATTGACCCCTCTCCCTTTTCTGCCAGCCTGCATTGTAAGATATGAAAATGGAAGCAGAATTCAGTCATCAAAGGAACTGTTTAGAAATTGGTGCCCAAGTTTTGGTTTTGAATTTCCTGTTCCCTCATTGTCCCTTTCCCATAGATTTTTTTAGGCTGTGGGTAGGGACTGTCTTGTTTTGATTGTATACAAGCTGCTCTGGGGGCCTTTTTGGTAAAGAAAAAAGAAGGAAGGAAGGAAGGAAGGAAGGAAGGAAGGAAGGAAGGAAGGAAGGAAGGAAGGAAGGAAGGAAGGAAGGAAGGAAGGGAGAAGAGGAGGAGGAGGAGGAGGAGGAGGAGGAGGAGGAGGAGGAGGAGGAGAAGAAGAAGAAGAAGAAGAAGAAGAAGAAGAAGAAGAAGAAGAAGAAGAAGAAGAAGAAGAAGAAGAAGAAGAAGAAGAAGAAGAAGAAGAAGAAGAAGAAGAATGGATTCTCCTCTCTGGGGATAAACAAAATTTCATTTGAGCCTTGTGACATGTACTGTAATCGTGTTGATATTACCATATTTCAGTTCCATCTTGATATGCTGCATCAAAACTAGGTGTCTTGTGGCTCTATAAAAGGACTATAAAATGTGTTATGGCATAAGCTTTCATAGGCTGAATCATAAAGCCTTTCTCTGGCGTTTGAAGCGTGTGATATGTATCTGATGAAGTGGCCCACAAAGACTTATCCTCATGTTAATAGTGTTATAAATTTTACCCCTTTACCAAAATTTGTAAACATCATTCAGCTCCTCCATGGCAATATGACAGCAACCAGTCGCAGATAACAATGGCTCTCAAAGTGAACCATTCACAGTGGGATCAGGTGTTAAACAGGGTTGTGTTATTGCCCCAACTCTATTAATTATTTTCATTGCCATGATCCTACACTTTGTCGAAGGGAAACTCCCCACCAGAGTAGAAATCATGTATCAAACAGATGGAAAGCTCTTCAATTTGAGCAGGCTGAAAGCAAAAAGTAAGGCTACCGTAACGTCCGTCGTAGAGCTTCAGTATGCTGATGACAACGTAGTGTGCGCACACTCAGAGGATGACCTCCAAACCATCCCAAATATCTTTGCAGAAGCTTACAAGAAGCTTGGCCTATCACTCAACATCCAAAAAACCAAAGTGCTGCACCAACAAGTACAAAATAACCCCTCTGCAGCGCCACAAATCCAACCCAGTGGTGTAACATTGGAAAATGTTGATCACTTCTCCTACCTTGGCAGTTACCTTTCCACAAGGGCCAACATTGATGCCAAAATCCAGCATCACCTGAGCTCTGCAAGTGCAGCTTTCTCCCAATTGAAGTGCAGAGTGTTTGAGGACCGAGACATTCGCAGGGAAACCAAAATGCTTGTTTACAAAGCTATTGTACTACCAACCTTACTACGGTATATGCTTGTGAAACATGGACCACTTATGAATGCCATCTCCAACTCCTCGAAAGATTCTATCAACGGTGTCTCTAAAAATGTTTACACATCACTTGGGAAGACAGGTGAACTAATATCAGTGTACTGGAAGAAGCAAAGATCATCAGTCTTGAAGCAAAGATTCTTCAACATCAACTTCATTGGACTGGTCATGTTGTGCGGATGCCTGATGATCGTCTTCCAAAGCAATTACTCTATTCCAAACTTTAAAATGGAAAGCGTAATGCTGGTGGTCAACAAAAGAGGTTTAAAGACTGTCTCAAGGCAAATCTTAAAAAATGTAGTATAAACACCGACAACTGGGAAACACTGGCCTGCGAGCGCTTCAGTTGGAGAACAGCCTTTACCAAAGGTGTCATGGGCTTTTAAGACACTCGAACTCAGGGCGCAAGGGAGAAACATGCTAAGAGGAAGGCACGCTTGGCAAATCCACACCGTGATCAACTCCCGCCCAGAAACCAATGTCCCCACTGTGGAAGGACGTGCAGATCCAGAATTAGCCTCCCCAGTCACTTACGGATTCATTGTTAAAACTGTGTTTATGGAAGACAATCTTACTCGGCTACAAGTGATTGCCAAAGAAGAAAGAAAGAAGAAATTATACCCCACACATGCTGTACAAAAACATTTGTGATCAATGCATTATAGGTTGTAGTCACTTAGTGAAATGAAACCGTGCTGGTTCCTGATGAATGAAGCACGATAGCAAGAGCAGCAGTAGCATGTCACTGTTAAGCCTATGAAAACTCAGATTTATAATTTCAAATTCTGCTTCTGTGACATCTTTGTAACACAAAGTATGTTCTATAAAGAATTGTTCCAATAATTCTCCAGGTGATTTCCTACCAGGGGCGGTGGGGGCGGGGCGGTCTGGCCCTGGTGTCATCACTGAGGGGGGGGGTGACATTTGGTGTGTCGCCCACCCACAACTCCCAAGCCTACCCTGAGCCGGCAGGGGAAGGGCCAGAGTTGTGCCACCTTGCTGGCAGCCTTCCCCCTTCGTTTTGACAGCTCGGGGGAAGCTTGGGAGTTGCGGGCGGGTGGCACGCCATTGCTCCCTGCTCCTGGGCTGCTTCCTGGGGGGGGGAGCCTCCCCAGAGCTGTCAAAAGGAAGAGGGAAGCTGCTGGCAAAGTGGCTCGGCTCCGCCCCCGCCCCCCCCCGCCCAGGAAGCAGCTCGCCATGGGTGGCTCATTTCACCCCCATGGGCAGCTCGCTCTGCCCCCATGGGCATCCCGCCCCCTGGGACACTCGCCCCGCCCCCATGGCCCCACCCCCAGGTGCACAGCTGGGTGCCGGACCAGCTAGCTCCACCTCTGTTTCCTACTGAGAATCCCTGGGTCTTAAAGTGAGGAGGAGTTGGTATGTTTTGCACATGCATTTTAAGTTCTGAAACTGCATTTTTTAAACACTGCATTTTTCAGACATGTGTTCTTGAAGCATATTAAACATGACTTACAATTAGAACTTGAGTTTAGGGAAAGGATTCTATGCTGTTGATGTTGTTCAAACATACAAGGTCAGAGCGATATCCTGTAGTGTACTATATTTACAAACTACTCTCCCTTTTTTTCCCCAGGCCCATATTCATTTCTTCCTCAGTCATTATTGACATGGTGTAGAATCAAGCTAGATAAATAAATAAATACAAGCTTACACCCAAATTTTGAACCCTTTCAGACAGAAAGAATGGTTCTTCAACCATAGTTATATGTTTCAATGAACAGCAAGGTACCATAACATAAGCATGACATAAATTGACCATTAAATTTATGAAGCTTGACATAAAGTATCAAACTATTGTAAAATTGTCTTGCGGCAAGATGTTTTGATTAGTTGTCCACTTAATCCATTTCAGCTGAATAATTTTGTTTGTTTAAATATTTCTGAGCCATCTTTCAAGACTAGCATTCTCAATGCAGCTAACATTAATACCCATTGCACACTTCATTAAATCTAAGCTTTGAAACATACAGTTCAAATCACAATACAGCAGCCCGTTAATTTAGTTTATAAATACAAACTCTCATTAACCCCAGCCAGCATAGCCAAATATCAGGAATGATGGGGCTTGTAGTCCAAAAACATCTGGAGAGCATCACATTGGCTATCCCAATGTAGACCTACTTTCACTTACTGAAAGAAGTTAAACTCTGTATGTGTTTAAAACTAGCCTCATGTCTATCCCAATGGATTTCCTGTTTTCTGAGATAGTTTGATGTTTAACCAGTGGAAAATCAAAATGCTGAATGAAAGTCTGTGCAGCCATGGAGGCCCAGATTTATTTATAAAACTATTTTTGTGCTGTGTATTTCCTCTAAGGATTATATAAATCCCATTAAAAGAACTGCCTCCCAAATTACTGCAGGGTCGTGCCCCTCCCCTTCTTTTGAGAAATATATTCAGATGCATCTAGGTGAACTTCCAGAATTTTAATTATATCTATATCAGATGAGCTGCAGAAATATAAAAGGGGTTTTGAAGAGATTTAATTTTAGATAGCAGCTTAATTAACAGCATTTGGAAAAACTAGTGCAACTTTAATTAAATGTCTCTACATTAATTTAGTCATTTAATTGAAAATGCATTGGGATAGTGCTTACAATTTATCACCCTTGCTGTTTGAAGGAAGGGATTTTTCTAGTAAAGTGTAATAATAATAAACTGCTATTTTTATGTCCTTGCTATCTTTGTCAGCTGAATCATATTTTTCTTGAAAATATTAATTTTGATTTGTGAGATTTTCTGAAAACACACATTGTTAGGAAAGATGCAAAAAATGATAGGATTCCAAGATGCATCTTGTAGGATTCCATCCATTACCTATTTTTTGAAAGATACAACAGCCCAACCACTTTAGCATTGCCCTGTCCTTTAGTTTTGAGCAGCAGGGTTCAGATCTGTGAAACATTTTTAAGCCTGCAATCCTGTACCCTCTTACCTGGTAGTAAGTCTCACTGAACTTACTTCTGAGTAGATCGGTATGGCTTTGTGCTGCTAGTCTCTTTCTGTGCTTTCTACTAAAGTATAATATTGTATACTATATTAATTTGCAGCATCCTTAACTTAATCAGGCCCATCATGCCAAAAATATTCTATTCAGTTTCCTAATGATTTGTTTTTCTCTTTCCAGGTCTAAGATACTCACTGCATATCAAATATCCATTGCATAAATGGGTATTTGAAGCCATTTCAGCTAGAAATTTCTCACTAATTTAGTATTACTTCTTACAATAACAACTGCATGTTTGGCATCTTTTACATCAGAATATCCAATATGGTGCCCTTCAGAAGTTGTGGAGTCCATTTCCCATCATCTCTGACCATTAACCATGCTGGATCAGGATTATGAGAGTTGGACTTCAAAACATTCAGAGGGACACATTGACTAACCCTGTTGTACATAATCTGTACATTAAAGGCCAACCATTATACTAGTTTTCCAATTATTTTGTGCCATTCAGACTGGAAACTTAGATGAGGTTCCCAGCCAGAAATTCCATTTCACAGGGGATGGTGGTGGTTGTTTTAACAATAGGTGTACAGTATGTGCAATACCAATTAAAAATGAAAACAGCAGTTGCCTGTCTCCAATTTTATTACATAAGAAACCTAATTTCCTAGTTATGTGCATATATTAAATGTATGTTGCCTCTGCCATCAACCCCTTCCTTACTTTGCTTCCTTTTTTATGTTGCAATGCTTGCTTAGTTAGAATAAACTATTGAGATGCCTTCTGAAGTTGATATACTTTGTATAAATTGCAGTCAGGGAAACACTGGGTCTTTACATAATTGCCATGCTACTTTTCTCATAAGAACAGTAGCTACTCCCTGAAGCTATCATAACTCCTTGGTTGAAAAATAGGAGGTTGAAGATGACTATCCTTTCTTCTCACAGCTTTTGCACAAGCCTCTACAGCTTTTGCACATGCTGGCTATGGATAGTTCCAGCAAAATTGTACAATTATACAAACTTAATAATAATTTCTTGGGACCCAGGTGGCGCTGTGGTTAAACCACTGAGCCTAGGGCTTGCTGATCAGAAGGTCGGCGGTTCGAATCCCTGTGACGGGGTGAGCTCCCGATGCTCGGTCCCAGCTCCTGCCAACCTAGCAGTTCGAAAGCACGTCAAAATGCAAGTAGATAAATAGGAACCGCTACAGCGGGAAGGTAAACGGCGTTTCCATGTGCTGCTCTGGTTTGCCAGAAGCGGCTTTGTCATGCTGGCCACATGACCTGGAAGCTATACGCCGGCTCCCTCGGCCAATAATGCGAGATGAGCGCGCAACCCCAGAGTCGGTCACGACTGGACCTAATGGTCAGGGGTCCCTTTACCTTTTACCTTTAATAATAATTTAGTGAGACTAAAGAGCATTGCTGTCTTTTTCAGCCAGACAATTTGTATTGTTTTGTATACTATGCCAATAAAAAAGTTGTTTTACCACTCAAGACATTCAGAAACAAATTATTATGGTAACACATAAAAGATTTCACATGTATACTATGTGCAAAGTATGTTAACACCAGGGCAAAGTTGCCACTGTTACTGATTTCTAAGGTTATTATATCATGGTACTCTTGCATCAGTTAACAGGCCTTAGTATTAATAATTGAACTGTTCTTCTCTTGCATTACTTGAAGGCAAATATGACCAGTTAGTCAAGTAATGCTGAAGAATGAATACCTGCTTAGAAGATGTTTAACATTTAGCAAGAAATCCACTTAACTATTAAGATTCCTGAACACTTTATAACATAAAAACTGGAAACAGGAATGCTACTGCATATGCAGCAGTTAAGTCTGAGAAAAACAATCCCACAAGGGATCAATGTTCAAACAATTTTTAGATTCCATTTAGAAAATACCTAAAACCAAGAAATGATGGCTATATTAAAATCAACCCCTTGGCATCATAACTAAAATGTGAAGGTGCTCTTCACAATGCTAAAGTTATTGATTCTATTTTTAACAGTACTGCAGACACAAATGACTGATTATAACTCTCAAGATATACCTCATTCCTGTAACTTAGTGGCCCCGCAATGCATAGTCAATGCTGCTGAACTAATACTGAATGTAAAACTGAAGGAGAAACTGGTCCTGAGGTGAATTTGTTCCCTAGGAGTAGATTTGTTGGCAACCCCAACAACCTCCACGTTAAACTTTTTGCAGCTTAATATGTGAATCAAAAGAAATATCTAAAAAGCAAAAGTAAACATTTCAACAGCTTTGTTTTCCAGGAGACAGTTTTCTCTAGACAGTTGAAAATCTCAATGCAAATGTATTTCTAAGAATAATTTATATTCATATGAATTATTTAATAATTTATGTTTGTATTCACATATATATTTTTCATATTGAAAATTATTGTCTCAATGGGGTATATCAATAGTCCCATTTATTTCAGTGGCTTTACCCTTATCATGGCATTGATCCACTTTGTGTGCAATGCTAAGCCAAACCATGGCTAAGCATGAACAAGAGAGTATGTGGGTCCTTGCAGCCAAAACTGTGGCTGCTTCACTCCTCTCCAGTCTGGTGGCGGCGGCACTATTCAGAGCTAAGCTGTGGTTTTGTTTAGTGTTACATTGAAACCCAGAGCTCACTGTATGTCTTATTGAGACACACCACTTGTGGATTGAGTGGTAAGCCAATAGCAATAGCATGGTTCATTCATAATGCCAAGCAGAGCTTTTTTTTCAGCCGGAACTTGCTGGAACTCAATTCTGGCACCTCTCAGGTGTGCACTGTTGCCATTCTAAGAGAACGAGGGAGGTATTTGTGGTGAGTTCCAGCACCTCTTTTTCTTGACAAATAGCACTGGTGGTAAGCCAAGCCTTGAATTAGCTCTAACTGTGCAGCAAGACTGGGTGAGGCAGTGAATGAAGCTTCTGCCATTTTAGCCATGGTTTGCCTTAGCGCTGCATGTGAACCGGGCGTAACCCAAAACATTTTACACTGTCTCTTTCTGGAGATGCACATAACAGTAAGTATTATTTCATCATAATATAATATGATTTCTGTTCTATAGCACATAAAATAAAAAGCTTTAATAGGCAGATGAATTTGTTAAGAAATTATTGAAATAAATAAAAGAATACAACTAAGCTACACACACACACACACACACACACAGACACAGAGTGGTACCTCTGGTTAAGAACTTAATTCGTTCCGGAGGTCCATTCTTAACCTGAAAGTGTTCTTAACCTGAGGTACCACTTTAGCTAATGGGGCTTCCCGCTGCCGCCATGTGATTTCTGTTCTTATCCTGAAGTAAAGTTCTTAACCCGAGGTACTATGGTACTTCTGGGTTAGTGGAGTCTGTAACCTGAAGCGTTTGTAACCCGAGGTACCACTGTATATATAAAGTTTTCTACTTCTTGTACTTTGGCTGCTGCAGTGCGTTGAAATGCAAAAGTGTCCTCCTATGTGTGGAAGAGGTGTTGTGGAAGGGCTTACCTGGCAAAAAGGAAGCTTAATTCCAGAAGTTCCATTCTACTTGCATAATCTCATACATCCCTCTTATCTAGGAAAGCAAGAAGTATTATCAGAGTTCAAGACACATTCCAGCCAAGCAAAAGCACTCAAATAAAGTGCAAAGTAGGGGAGGGGTGTGACTGTGCAGGGTGTGTGGCCTAAGGAAAGTCCTGAGAGCTAGAGAGGCTGGGAGGGTTGCCATTCCTGTTCTTATGCATCATATGTACTCTTGCACAGCTATTTCTGAATTGTGAATAGTAACCAAATTCTTTCTGGTCATAGATCTAACACTAGTAGTAAATTATTAACGGTACAAGTGTGCCATCGTAAATTGGTATGTTTCGAAGGATCTTAGACAAAGTTAAAGAAGACTGGAAAGGTGAGTAATAATTAGAGCTGGATATATAAATAAATGTATGAGAAAGATCACCAACCAGGAGAAAGGAGAAAGACATTTTTTTTTAAAGAAAAGAAAAATCTTATACAAAAAAAAGTGAAATGAGGAGAGGAGAAAACCATAAACCTTATTGCACCAGGAAATATTTAACAAAATGCTATCAACATACAAGTTGAGGGAAGATAATTTTAAATTAGATACAAAAGCAACACCAAACATAGTATACATCTAATGAATATATCCAAACATGCCATTTTTGTATCTGCATACTATTCTTTCAGATTTTTATTTAAAGCTAGTGAAAGTTATTTGGAATAGTGAAAAGAAGGGCTACCATCAGTAAAGAAATGTCACATATTGTTTCGACACCTGACACAGTGATGAAAAAGAAATCTAAATTCCATGAAGTCCCTTTGAAGCCTTCTATTCCAAATACACACCATCTGTTTTCTTGGTAATTGTTTTTAAATAAAGATGCATAATGCTGTCATTGAATTGTATAAAATTCCCTTGATTATTATTTTCAACCTGATGATGTAGTAAACACATTATTCAAATAATGTATATTTGGATGTGATTCAATTAATGAATCCCATCAGAAGAAACCCTGAGCAAGTGGGGTTTTGCCCCTTTTCATCCTCCAGCGCACCTTGCAGTTTGCTGGAGGGGGGGGGCCAAGCAAACCCCCAGAACAACGTGGGGAGAATAGTTCCATCTGGCAAGCTGAAATGCTTGCCCCGATGGAACAATTGCTTTAGCATAACATTTAATTCCTCCCTTCATTCTTTATTTGTTATGATAAAAAGAGTGTTTTTTAAAACTATTTTGCTACATGTTAAACAATTTATACAGATCAATTTTTCTTCATAGTTTTTCTGAAAGGGCCAGGGGCTTTTTGCCCCTGCACAACTGGTATTCTGAGGTCCAGTCCCTCTAACACAAATGTTTCGTTTAGCTGTGATGGGTAATAGCCGTGGATAGAGTTACAGTGCAGTCCTAGGCATGACTACTTAATAAGTCCCACTAAGGTTAGGGGGACTTACTCCCATGTAAGTAAGTATGTGTAGTGCTGCAACCTTATTCTCCATGATTTCCTATAATCCACTTGTAAGGCCACACAAGCAGTTGGTCACAATGGGTGAAATTTAACTAAGTTTTATTCAGCACATGCCCACTGAAGTTAATGAACATGACTAGGTTAGGTCCATTAATTTCAGTAGATTCACTCAGAGAAGCATCATCACCATCACCATCACTGTTGAATACCATCCAATTTAAACAGTGAATTCCATGAGTTGATTATGCACTGTATGAAGAACTTCCTTTACAATCAAATTTATCAGTTTCTTCTGATTTTAGAATTATTAGAAGGGAAAATAACTATATTATCAACGTTCTCCACACTATTCTTAATATTACCAACCTCTAGTATGTTCCGTTGCTGTTGTTGTTGTTGTTGTTGTTGTTGTTGTTATATCCCACCCATCTGGCTGGGTTTCCCCAGCCACTCTGGGTGGCTTACAGCATATATAAAACATAGTAAAATATCAAACATTAGAAACTTCCCAATACAGGGCTGCCTTCAGATGTCTTCTAAAAGTTATGCAGTTCTTTATCTCCTTGACATCTGAAGGGAGGGCGTTCTACAGGGAGGGCGCCACTACCAAGAAGGCCTTCTCCCTAGTTTCCTGGTTCCCTAGTCTTAATCATGGTTCTTCTACATGCAAAAAGCCTACATATTTTAGCCTTTCCTTGCAAGGAAGTTGCTTTTATTCATTAATCATGCTGATTGATCTTTTCTGCAACTTTTGTTGGCATCAAACTATAGAATAGTTGTAATTGAATTTGATTTTAAAAGTGCATCTGCTCTGTTATAACCTTCCGCACATTTATTTATCAGTGATTGTTCAGTGAAACAATTAGAAGCATTGGTAATGTTCTTTGAGCTCTTTCCATACATGACTTGAAGTGTGCAAGGCCTCATGGGTAAAAGGGCCAAATTCTTTCTGCCCCTGACCAAATATGCCTGCATTACCTCTAAGTCCACATGTTGGCCATAACATTTGCACAGTTTATTGTGATAATTATCTTCCAGCTTGAAGACAATAACAATTGTGCGGACTGGATAACATATGAAGGAAATTTCTCCATTTGGCCTTAATGTCTAATTTATTGTTAGATTTGAGGGGGTTCTGGGATGGGAAGTATGGGCAGAATGTGTTATACGGTAACACTCCCTCAACATGGGTAGGCTCCTTACTTTTGCCCAAATGGCTGAAAAATCTATTAATTCCATGGTGTTGTGGTAAAAGGTATACTGGGAAAGAGGTGTCCTTATACTTTTCTGTCACTATGATTTCTTAGTAAAGTTGCATCATTAGGCAATTCAGCCAGGTAATGTCAAGATGGTTATCTGAACAAATCTTCCATGAGTACCTTACTGACACATACAGTAATGACTTTCCCTTTTGTGAACTTTCTGAAAGCAAATGCATTTTGCCATCTCTATTGTGACTTCTCAGTTAATAATCAGATAGTGCCTCTAAATTCATGCATGCATGTTAGTGCATTTGAATGAGATGACCTCTGTAATCTCACATGACATTTAGAGGAAAACGTGAGCATACTGTGATACTGTGATAATTCCTTCTTTCACATATTTTGAATCATGTCATTGTGGCTTTTGTTTTATTCACCTTGTTTCCAGAATTTAATAACCAAATCAAAAGCAGAGCAGCAAAAACATTGAGACCACAGTCTTTTCAGAGAAGTCACTAAGTATTCAAGTTTGAAGAATAAGTGAATTCATTTGGCTCAGTCCTGCCACACACACACACACAAATTTCCATACTCACTTAGGGTATGAGTTTTGTTTACACTATCTCACCTGCCCTCTGGCTACTAACTCATTCTAGCATGTCAAGGCAATTATTATAGCAAACCAAGCCCCTGAGCAAATTGGAAATGCTGTTTCTTTAATCAACGTATAACAAATATTTATTTCTGAAAACCATGCTCTCCTGAAGCCCTGAAGCCAATGCTGAGCCAATATTGACTTTACTCCGTGTTTTTAAATGACAGTTAAGAGGGATGCGGCTTGCACTGTTGGTGGTCCTGTGGAGTTTGAGAGTTAGACCATTTCAAGCATGGATCCTGTGAGTGGCTTTGAGTTGTTCTGCCTTATTCTCACTTCCCTGTCTGTAAAACTTGAATAACATACCGTAATAGCTGTTGGTGAATAGTAGATTGTGAATATGCAATCTAAAAATGATGTTAGCATTGAACTGTTGACATATAGTAGGGTTTTTAAATGAAAGAGGTATTGGATTTTTTTCCCAGACAGGAAGCTGGGGAGGGGGACACCCAAACACCCTATTGTGCACCCTTCCTTATGATAAGTATCTTAATGTTGAAATGTATAAAGTATTAGGTTTTGATGATCCACAGAGCCCAGTGGTATGAAAACCATAGCAACCAAGGGTTGCTATGGACAGGGGGATATGATTTATGACCTCTATCAAAGGTCAACTTTTGAACATTTCTGGAATGTTTATTCTGTAAATCATGGGACATTCTGCAGAAATCTGTTCATATTGAACAACTGAGACTTTATTGACTCAAGTTTGTGTATGACATGCATATGTTTACAACTTAGTCTCTTGGGGCAATATCAGGAGATTTTATACTTTTTAGAACATTTCTACAAGCCATTCTATCATAAGTGAGATATAGAAGTAGATGAGCTTTGGGAGCAAATATGTATTTTATATTAATGAACTTGTATGTATAGTTGTGGGTATTTCCCAGCTCCCTACCAAATGTGTTGATGGAGATGGGGAGCTAGCTGTTTAGTACCATGGAAAGGAGGTCAATGAGATAAGGATGAGAAGGAATAATCTACACTTTAATTTTAGAGAGAGTTTAGTCATTGCATGGTTTTTTATGCTAGGGTTTAATTGTCCATCTGACATTGGAATTGGTGTAAGTGAATAACTACATTGAGCTGATCAAATGAAACAGACAAACCATGCTTTCCACTTTATGCATGAGTCATAGTTCAGAGCTTCAGACTTGTATGCTACAGTGTCAAGGGTCACCACTGTCAGGCATCTGCTAAGAGCCCCCAATCCAGCAGGGAGGCAACTGACAAGAGCCTTTGACTTTTCACTACTGCAGCCTACTTGCTTATCTACCTCTTGCTCTAGCCCACATTGTGGTGGAGCAACAGTCAAAGAAGAATCAGTAGATACTGCTGCCTGCTTGCTCAATGATTCTCCACATAGCTGTCAAGTTCTCCCTTTTTTAAAGGGAAATTCCCTTATGCCGAATAGGATTCCTCGCGAGTAAAGGGAAAACTTGACAGCTATGATTCTCCAGCAGGAAAGCTATCAAGTGGTAGCAATGAGGAGGAGGAGCTGTTGATAATGGCGAGGAACAACAATCACTATGGGATGGGGGCCATGTGGTTTTTCTTGCCCAAGGGCCTTCCAAAATCTGAAACCCGTAAGAGTGCACTCTACATCCTCTCTCCTATTCTGACTGTAAACATTTGCTTCTATTAAGCAACCCACAGGATGAAATCTTGCTGCATGGAGATCTGCCCAGAGATCTGCCCAGCTGTTGAGGTGTCAGGATGGGGCTCTCATTGTTCCACAGCCCACCAAAGTCCATCTGGTTGCCACCAGGGCAGGAACGTTTATTTTGTGGCAACTAGCTTGTAATTTCCCTCCTAACTTAAAGCAAGCAGCAACTCTGCTGAGTGTTCAGCGGCTCCTGAAAATGTATTTGTTCACCTACACCTTTGCTGATCATTTACTTCTCATTGTTGCTCCTTTTACTGTATTTATTGGATTTTAATGTCCTGTTTCATAGTTATGTGTTATAAACTGTTCCCAAAATTTCAATGAAGGGCAGTATAAAAGTGTTTCAAATAAATGTGAAAAATGTGAAAATGGATAGTTAAATATGTGAGTTGCCATCTTTAACATCTAAACAAGAGCAAAATTGATACATTAAAGGATATAAATTCTGAATGCTACTGAAAGTAAATATTTGCACAAATGAGAAACTATTTTCTTTTTCTTTACACTTCATCACACAACAGCAGTGAGTCTCCTTAATGTAGTTACTCAGTTATGCTTAAATCATGCATTAAGTGTGCTAATATTGGTTTAGTCATACTACATTGCACTTCTCTATAAAAATAGAGAGGTTATAGCTTCATGGATTTGCCTTGCTGAAGCAGTTTGTTGAAGGATAGCACTGAATATGCTGGAACTAGAAGTGATTCAGTGTAACGTTGCTGTTGCTTGTGATTCATGCTTTCTTACCTATTGTATTTATTAAAGATGGTGCACAAAGGAGTTTATCAGATTACAGAACCTGTTTCTGTGAATATTAAGGGTCAATGTGAAACGCTTACACTTAGTTGTACCTTGGGACTCATCTAAAATTTGTTAATATTTAGCACAGAAAGGTAAATCATGTTAAAAGGTTATTTGTTTTTAGATATTTGAATTCCTATAATCTGAAAAGCCTTTCTTTTCCATTTCTAAAAATGGAAAACTACGTTCTACCTCCACTGGTAGAGACAGTATGCCTCTGAATACTAGTCATTGGGACTCACTAGTGGAGAGAGTGCTGTTGGAACTCATATCCTGCTTACAGATTTCCCATAGGCATCTGGTTGGCCACTGTAAGGGGGCTGGACTAGATGGGTCTTTGGCCTGATCCAGTAGGTCTCTTCTGAAGTTCTCGAACCTGGACAAAAATAAAAATACTCCATACCACCAACTATTGCCGATGACTTTTTAAAATTAGTTGTGCTGATTGATTTACTGGTATTTCTTCAGTCACTGGTCTAGTTGTGTTGGAGGCATGAACTGGAATGGTGGCATCTGCCGCAATGCAACTGAGACAAGAGAAGGCAGGCTTCAGAGATAAATGACTTGCAATGAAAAATTTATATGCAGCAGTGCTGTACAGCAATAGAAAGACTGGTTCCATATAAGATGAAACCCTTCATTTCATGTCAGGGGCTTCAGCTTGATTTATAGCTGTTGATTTGATTTTGGAATGCCTCAAAATAAAGTTTAGGGTGTTTTAATGTTTTGGTATTCGGTTTATTTTCTGTGAGGCTCATCATTAGTTTCTATTTTTTTAAAAAAATCCGAACATTCAGAACAGACAGACCAATAGATGCAAGGAAGGAAATACCAAAGACCAAAAAGAAAATGGTGGTAGTAAAGATAAAGAGTAGAGTTGCTTGCTTGGCTTGGAAATATTTGTATGGGTCAGTGTGTAACACCCAACTTACTATGGCATTTTGCTATTAAGTGCCTTTCTTGCTGGTCTGACTGATGGTCTGACTGATGTCCTTCACTTGTTCATGGCATACTTGAATCATTGCTTATTTGTGCATGAAGAGTCCGTTAATAGCAGGAACTGACAGATAGGATGCTGAAACATTAGCCGTGTTTATCTGACAGATCTGGTGATATGAAAGTCCTGGGAAAAGGATAATGCCAACTGGTGGCAGTGGTCTTTGCTCTGTTCACATGTTCAGCTAAACAGAGCCCATGTGTGTAGCCACTGTTCAGAGATATAGATCAAGGTGCTGAGAGAGGGTTTGATGGTGAATAGCAGCAAAAGGGGACATCTTCAGCAGGAAACTGGCCTGGGACCTCAATCTGTGTTGGGAGCATACTCCAGATAACTACCCCACAAATGTTTTCTTCTTCTTAGTAATATGTACACTTAATATGTACACTTATTTAAAAAGCACAAAGTTTGTTCCTGTGATTTGAGTTATATGTAAGAGGGCTGGCATGATAGTTTAAATCATGGTCAATGGCGGAGTTTCATGCTCCGGCACCAGGGGCGGATAGCAGGCAGGGGCGGGGCTGGTGCACATCCCGGGGGCATGGCGTATGTTCTGGAGGGTGGGGCATGCCGCCTGCAGAGGTGTGGCACGCGTCCTGGGGACGGGGCATGCCCCCTGCAGGGCCGTGACACCCAGCATGGGGGGCAGGGGCAGCCGCAATGGCACCCTACCGGGATTGCGCTGCCAGGGGCGGTGCGCTCCCCCTGCACTCCTCTTCCTCCGCCAGTGATCATGGTGACCAAAGAGACTGACCCATATAGAAGCACACTAATGATGAGTGCAGTAAACTTTAGGTTATTTATAATCAAACCACACACAGTCATCCACACAGCTGTGATGTGCAGCTTCCAGTTAGCAACTCACACTTACAGATGCATGCTTAAACCTTGATGGATCCTCAAAGTAAATCTCTCCTGAGATGCTTTAGCTTGAAACTTTTTTATTTACATTCCCCACATTTCCAGAGCTTGCTTTGGGCACTATGAATCCTGCAAAGTTACCACAAGACAGGAGGAAGCAGGGTACAAAATTTCCAAATGGTGTGGGGAGCCTTTATGAATAGGAAAGACTTCTTACTCTGCACCAGGGGTCACCAAACTAAGGCCCGGGGGCCGGATGCGGCCCAATCACCTTCTAAATCCGGCCCGCGGACGGTCCGGGAATCAGCATGTTTTTACATGAGTAGAATGTGTCCTTTTATTTAAAATGCATCTCTGGGTTATTTGTGGGGCATAGGAATTTGTTCATTTCCCCCCCAAAAATATAGTCCACCACCCCCACAAGGTTTGAGGGACAGTGGACCGGCCCCCTGCTGAAAAAGTTTGCTGACCCCTGCTCTACACCATCATCTTCAATGAGTTGGCGGTGGAGGTGTGTAGAGCTAGCCATTTTCCCCACCACTGCCCCAGGATACATAATGCCTAAAGAGGACTGAGATCAACAAAATTAATATAATAATAATAATAATAATAATAATAATAATAATAATAATAATAATAATACCACCTAGATTTATTTACCACCCTTCATTATAAGATCTCGGAGTGGTTCACTAAAGGGTTAAATGGCTTAGTGTCCCTGTGTGAATAATCTTTATGAAGGTGATTGTTTCACATAAGGATTATTCAACAAATATTTGAAGAAAACAGCATTTGGTTATGCACCGTAGTAATCTGTGATAAAATTCCCAGTGATGGTAACAGAACAGGACTGAACCAAGAGGTTTAAGTCAGGCTGCTTGCTCTCTACATTTTTTTCTCAACTTTTATACCGAAAGCTTTATTGTGTTTCCTGAATTTGTATTATGTTTTACATCCATTTTCACCTGAGGAGTAAGAAAAGATAAGGTTATGTATAAAATCTCATTGTGAGTTTTAGGATATGATTTCCTATGCAAATTAAGGTAAACAAAAATAGATTTAAACATTAAAACACCATGTGTGAAATTATTTCAGTTACTCCCATCATTCCACCACTTGTCTGAAGGCAGCCCTGTTTAGGGAAGCTTTTAATGTTTAATAGACTGTTGTATTTTAATATTCTTTTGGAAGCTGCCCAGAGTGGCTGGGGAAACCCAGCCAGATGGGCGGTGTCAGGAGTATGGGCAGGAGTCAGGCTCTGGGGCCTGTAGTGCTTTGCAGGACTGGGCCCTGCCTCAGCTTGTGCTGGAGAAGCAAGGAGTGGCCACTCAGGTGAGGCCTCAGCTTGTGTTGGAGAGGCAAGGAGTGGCCACTCAGGTGAGGCCACTTGATACTTCACTGCACCTGGTGGCAGGAGCTGGGAAGGATAAAAGCTCAGCATTTCCCTTCAGCTCTTTGCCACAGCAACGCTTTCCCTGCCTGGTTGCATCTGGTCCCTTGCTTCTTGCTCCTTGGACCCTTGCCTTGCCAACGCCTTGATCCTCAACCCTTGGACCCTTGCCTTGCCAACGCCTTGCTCCTTGGACCCTTGCCTTGCCAACGCCTTGATCCCCGACCCTTGGACCTTCGCCTTGCTGACGCCTTGCTCCTCGACCCTTGGACCTTTGCCTTGCCAACACCTTGCTCCTTGACTCCCAGACCTTCGCCTCTGCCTTGCTCCCTGACCATGTGACTGCCTACTGCTGGACCCTCAGCCCTGCACCTGCTTCTGCTTCTACACCACCATCTTGCCTCTGGTCCTGACATCCTCAGCCAGGGCTTCAACCGCCCGGCAACCGGACCGTGACAGGTGGGGTATAAATAACAACAACAACAACATCAAATTATTATTGTTATCCAGTACTCCACTTCCCATAGAGTGAGGAGCTGTTAACACTGCATTTTGGCAGAAGACTTTCTTGTGCTCTCTGTTAAGTGGCAAGATTCTTCCAGTCTAATCAGAAGATATTCAGGAAAAGGAGAGCAACTGGGTTTTTTATATATATGTGTAAAGAACAGCATCGTACAGGTTGCAGTTGATAGCTGTAAGCTCAACGAGAAGAAAAGAAGCTTTTCAGGTGATGTGAGGACTCTTGAGTAACATTCTACAGCAGGGTGTGGTGTGCCATACTGGTGTGCAGGAGAATGTGGCAAGTGTGGCAGGAAGGTTAGAGAACAATCATTATTATATTTTGGGAACATTTCATGTTCTTATGTAGCTGCATTGTTTTACACTTTCTAGATTTTCCATGCTCTGTGTTATAAATCAAGCACTGCTAGGTGTTGTTTCTGTTTTCCAATGTATTTCTTATCAATAAAAAACTGGGTGTGGTGCGAGCAAATTTTTATTCTGAAAGTTTGGCCCAGAGAAAAAAGTTTGAGAACCACTGTTCTAGAGGATTTCGCAGGAGCTCGCATTCTTGGGTGAAGCTAAGAGAGCTTTGGGAATGCTGTGAATGTGGCTGGGTTGAGTAGTACCGGTAGAAGGGGACTGTTTTATTAAATAATATCATGTCTGCATGGTTGTAAATACTGACTCTCTTTTGACATAACAAAAATATAGATACACTAAGAATGCAGGCCCAGGCACACTTACTTGGGAGTAAGCCTTTTTGAACACAATAGGACAGGGATCCCCAAACTCGGCCCTCCAGCTGTTTTGGGACTACAACTCCCATCATCCCTAGCTAACATGACCAGTGGTCAGGGATGATGGGCATTGTAGTCCCAAAACAGCTGGAGGGCCGAGTTTGGGGATTCCTGCAATAGGACTTACTTCTACATGCATTGGATTGTCATGTGAATGTAATGCTTTAATATAAGTGCTTTAAATTAATTGCTTGAGCGACTTTTCAAAATAATCATAATAATTCTATTCTGTCAGCCGTAGTTGCTCAGGAGCTTCCAAGTGCTTTGTGTTAGCTTCTTTGCCTGATTTGAAAGTTCTCACTGATGTCTGTCTCTCCTCCCCATCCTTCATAATGTTCATGTGTTTAAAAAGCAAATGGCATTACTATGTAATTAGTGCTCTCCAATGCCCTTAGAAATGAAGCATTAGTTTGACCTCATAGAATTCTCGGCTGGTGACATATTTTATGTGACTAATGATTTACAGAATAAAAGCTTAAATGTAAATGTTTAAACTTCAGCAAAATGTAAGTCCCCTTGAACTACTGATAGTTGCTATTAATATTAAATAAATAAAATAATTCCAAATCTTAATCAAGAACCTGATGGATGTGCAGCCACAATATTATATTCTTTGCTTATATTTTAAACATGTTATCATATTGAATGAAAAACTAAAGGGATCCCCCCCCCCAAGAGAAATAATCCAATATCTTGTGATTTATGTTGTAAAGTGCCCTGTGATCTTCAGGTGAAGGGAGGTATAAAAATGTAAAAAACAAATAAAATAAATAATGGGATTTCAGTTCCTGTGGAAGGAAGATTCGAACAAAGTAGCAGAAATGTGTGGGCATGTGAATGCTTTACCTCATAGCAGAGAATTAATGAATATCACTCAAAATAGTTTGTGAAATTGTAATTTGGTTTAATTTGTTTGCAATCAAGAAACAGCAATCTACCAGAAATAATAAAAAAGCAATTTCTTAAAATGAAGAGGGGAAAGACAATGTGCAGAGCAAAGGCAGTGTAGATTTGCTAAGGATTTAAAAAAATAAATCATGAGTTTTCTATAGATCAGTATTATGAAATAGGGATGGTCTAACCAAGAGCTAAAGACTAAGGTTGTGCACATGGTTTAATCCTACCTTATGAGCAGCAAATCCTATATGCCTTCCAAGTGAAAAGCTCTAAAGCCACTCAGATTAAATCATTTGAGCACCATGGTATATTGCCATAGATGAAGGGATTTATTTCACGTAGGTTATGCACCGACTTCAGAATTAAAATTCTAATGTCTCCAGTAGCTTGCCAGGCACTGTGACATCTTTTGAATTCACTGCTACAGAATGTTCCGATGTCCACTAGCATAAATGAGTTTTGAAAAAGATTCAGTATTGCAGAGGATTGCTACTTGCTGTATTAGCCAGAAATACATCATTCACATTCAGAGGCAGTATATGTCTTCCGGCCAAGTGCTGCAAACAAACAAAAGGAGGATGAAGGTTGTGTTCTGCTTTTGTCAACTGCCTAGCAGCATATGAAGCATTGTTGAAGATGCTAGGCTAGATGGATCATTGACATGATGTATCATGGCAGTCCTTGTTAAAAGAATTTGGCATGAATTATATCTAAATGGTTTTGTGTGTGTCTTTTGTTGTCTTGGTTAGTTGTTCCTTTAACTGGTAATATATTAGTATTGGCTGAAGTACTATCTCTGGTAGTATTGACTGCAAAACTGTATAATACCTATTATTTAAGTTAATCTTGCAGGTGTGCAAATGTTTTCAGGTACACAGCTATTGTCACCAGTGCAATGCTTCTCAGAATGTGGAGTTGGTCTTTTGGGAAAAGTGGAACACTTGAAAGGGGAGAGCAAAGTTTGAAGTTGGTAAAGGCAGATATTTTTTTTCACTATCACCATCCAAGGCAAGGTTGGGTTGAATTATCCACACTGGACTTGTGGTGACGACTGCTTCCCCTTCCACACCTCGCAGCCACTTGATTTATGAAAAGTGCTGCTTTATCTGGTGTTCTCCTGTATGTGGTTTTAAGAGGGGTTAGATATGAATTGCTCCACTCAAATGATCTGTACATACTTTCTGTTAGATCAGGGGTCAGCAAACTTTTTCAGCAGGGGGCTGGTTCACTGTCCCTCAGACCTTGTGGGGGGGGGCAGACTATATTTTGGGGAAAAAATATGAATGCCCCACAAATAACCCAGAGATGCATTTTAAATAAAAGGACACATTCTACTCATGTAAAAACATGCTGATTCCGAGGCCGTCCGCGGGCTGGATTTAGAAGGTGATTGGGCTGCATCCGGCCCCCGGGCCTTAGTTTGGGGAACCCCTGTGTTAGATGGTTGGTACTGGGTTGAGGGTATCATAAGATAGGATGTTCAGATGGTAGGATGTTTTCATCTTTCATATAGCTCAGTTGGTAGAGCATGAGACTCTTAATCTCAGGGTCATTGGGTTCAAGCCTCACCTTGGGCAAAAAGATTCCTGCGTTGCAGGGGGTTGAAGTAGATTACTCTCTTGGTCCCTTCCAACTCTACAGTTTTATGATTCTATAATTCTAGAAGTGAGCAAGAATCAAAATTTTTGAGAAACACTGCACTCATAGTTGATTGATGTTCCTCTTTATTCAGCAATAGAAGCCACCACCAACACATACCAAGCTGATTTGACACCTACATCTGACCTGTTATGTGGAACAACTGTTTATAATCCAGAAATTACCTATTAACAAATTCATGTTTCCAGTATTCTGACGAATAAAACAAAAAACAAAATTCTAACAGGAAAAATACAACACTCAAATGTGCTCCTTGACCATCCTCACTGCTCATAATATCTTTTTTAAAATTGGGAATTGCTGCATGAAATTCAATTATCTCAGTTTTGGGAAACAGGCGGCACCCAGGATTATAAAAGCTGGAAATGCTGAAAGGCATAGATAAAGGTTGTGGAGGGGTGAATGTGTTGCATTACTGTAAAAGCATAAAGAGAGTCTTTGTTTGCGTCTTATTATGTGGGAGGGTAGGCATTTTGTCTGTTTCTTTATATTTATAAGTGTGTGTAATGCATTTATCCAAAGTTTCAAAGCTGAATAGAAAATATAAATGTGTGCAGAAATGTATGTCTTTAGCTATAAATGCCACTTGTTGTATATACCCAAGAATGGTATTCTTCATGATCAGCCACACTTTTTAGAAATCAGTTTATTGGATTTTTCATCCTTTTGTTTTGAGAAGTGATTGAGATTCCTTTGTTAAAAATATATAAATTAAAAAATCCCATCTAAACTCTATTAATTATACAGTATAGTAGAGAAAGTTTAAACAATGAAGAATTTCAAATTTTAACAAATTATGACACTACAAGCCCATACAATAAGTCAGCCATCTGAAAAACATTCCTTATCACCAGTGCATTTTTTTCTACGCATACCCCTAAACATTTTGTGAATCTTTGTACTTTTGTCCACTTACTGTATTTATTTCCCCTGATTTGAACTATAAAATGGTGATTTTCTTGAGTCAACATGAGAGTACCCCTAAATATTTTTTTAGACAAAGAAAGCACTGCTTATCCCTATATAGAGGAATATTCTATAATATCGTAAGTGAAGACCTACAACCTTTTTTTTCTTTTCTTTTTTGCAATTTGTGGTATAATCGAACATAGCTTCCAAACATTGAAAGGCCATATTGTTAATTGTAGCAGGACACTGAATGGAGTTTTAAAATATTCAACAAATGAAAATGACAAGATTTCACAGTGGCTACAATAAAAGGATAAAAATCAACAAATATTTCAGATAATAACAGCATAATATAAATGTGAAGAAAATGAGAAACTGATGACCAACCTGAAAATTGGTTTTTGAGAGATGTGTTTGAGATAAAATTTAAAAATTCTTTCAGTAGCACCTTAAAGACCAATTAAGTTTTTATTTTGGTATGAGCTTTCGTGTGCATGTGTGCATGCACACGAAAGCTCATACCAAAATAAAAACTTAGTTGGTCTTTAAGGTGCTACTGAAGGAATTTTTAAATTTTGTTTCGACTCAGACCAACACGGCTACCTACCTGTGTTTGAGATAGTAAGAAGACATTCATAATGAAATAGTTAAATCGGAAGGAATATTAGCTGAACAAGGTCAGATGAGAAAGAAGAATAAAAGTAAAGGTCATTAGGAAAAAACCAAGGTAACTCAAGTAGAATGAATAAATAATGCTTGAAAGAAGCATAAATATAAAAATAGAAGAGGCTGAGAATAGAACTGTAAGGAACCCCAACAGAAAGAGTGGAAAGGGAGTCATTAACACCAACAGCTGGTGTAGAGATAGCATCAAATCCATGAAAGAATATGCCCATGAAAACATGGAAAGTACAAAGAGACAAGAATAATAGAGGGGTCAACAGTATCAAAAGCTTTAAAAAGGATCAAAGAGTAAGAAGTGAATAGTTAAATTGTCATGAGATGTAGCTAAAAGATCATTAGCAACATTAAGAACAATTTCAGTTGCATGGTGACAGCAGAAGCCATATTGGAAAGGATGAAACATGGAAAAAACAAAAGAAAATAATACATTGGGAAAGGAAAGGCATTTTTGAAGTGATGTGGGGTATAGAAAACTGTAGAATCTAAAGTAATAGACAAAACTGTAGAATCTAAAGGAGGTTTTTGCGAATAGATAAGGTCTTTAAAAGGCAATACAAGTTATTGTATTCAATTATGAAAGTTGGAATTGTTTTCAATTTCTCATTCAATACAGTATTTGACTCTCATTCTATTTTGATACCGTGTTTCTCATATTTTAAGGCATCCCCAAAAAATAAGCCATGACAGGATTTCTAAGGGTTGGTGAAAAATAAGACATACCCCGAAAATAAGCCATGTCGTGTAGCCCCGACCGAGCGAGAGGCGAAGGCGCGGGACCCAGCAGGAGCTCCCTGCCTGCTTCCCCGAGCCGTCGCGCATCGGGGGACAGAGCCGAAGATCGGAGGGCGCTCCTTGCTGGGCTTGACAAGCCCGGCAAACAGCGCCCGCCGATCTTCGGACCTGTGCTGTGTGACAGGCAGGGGTGGGGGGAAGCGGAGATCGTTCTCCGCTCTCCCCCCACCCCCGCCTGTCACCAAAGATCGGCGGGCGCTCCTTGCTGGGCTTGACAAGCCCGGCAAACAGCGCCCGCCGATCTTCGGACCTGTCCTGTGTGACAGGCGGGGGTGGGGGGGGGAAGCGGAGATCGTTCTCCGCTCTCCCCCCACCCCCGCCTGTCACCAAAGATCGGCGGGCGCTGTTTGCTGGGCTTGACAAGCCCGGCAAACAGCGCCCGCCGATCTTCGGACCTGTCCTGTGTGACAGGCGGGGGTGGGGGGGAAGCGGAGATCGTTCTCTGCTCTCCGCCCACCCCCGCCTGTCACCGAAGATCGGCGGGCGCTCCTAGCTGGGCTTGACAAGCCCGGCAAACAGCGCCCGCCGATCTTCGGCCCTGTGCTGTGTGACAGGCGGGGGTGGGCGAGAAGCGGAGATCGTTCTCCGCTCTCCCCCCACCCCCGCCTGTCACCAAAGATCGGCGGGCGCTCCTTGCTGGGCTTGACAAGCCCGGCAAACAGCGCCCGCCGACCTGTGCTGTGTGACAGGCGGGGGTGGGGGAGAAGCGGAGATCGTTCTCCGCTCTCCGCCCACCCCCGCCTGTCACCAAAGATCGGCGGGCGCTCCTTGCTGGGCTTGACAAGCCCGGCAAACAGCACCCGCCGACCTGTGCTGTGTGACAGGCGGGGGTGGGGGAGAAGCGGAGATCGTTCTCCGCTCTCCCCCCACCCCCGCCTGTCACCAAAGATCGGCGGGCACTGTTTGCTGGGCTTGACAAGCCCGGCAAACAGCGCCCGCCGATCTTCGGACCTGTCCTGTGTGACAGGTGGGGGTGGGGGGGGAAGCGGAGATCGTTCTCTGCTCTCCGCCCACCCCCGCCTGTCACCGAAGATCGGCGGGCGCTCCTAGCTGGGCTTGACAAGCCCGGCAAACAGCGCCCGCCGATCTTCGGCCCTGTGCTGTGTGACAGGCGGGGGTGGGCGAGAAGCGGAGATCGTTCTCCGCTCTCCCCCCACCCCCGCCTGTCACCAAAGATCGGCGGGCGCTCCTTGCTGGGCTTGACAAGCCCGGCAAACAGCGCCCGCCGATCTTCGGACCTGTCCTGTGTGACAGGCGGGGGTGGGGGGGAAGCGGAGATCGTGCTCCGCTCTCCCCCCACCCCCGCCTGTCACCAAAGATCGGCGGGCGCTCCTTGCTGGGCTTGACAAGCCCGGCAAACAGCGCCCGCCGATCTTCGGACCTGTCCTGTGTGACAGGCGGGGGTGGGGGGGAAGCGGAGATCGTTCTCCGCTCTCCCCCCACCCCCGCCTGTCACCAAAGATCGGCGGGCGCTCCTAGCTGGGCTTGACAAGCCCGGCAAACAGCGCCCGCCGACCTGTGCTGTGTGACAGGCGGGGGTGGGGGGGAAGCGGAGATCGTTCTCCGCTCTCCGCCCACCCCCGCCTGTCACCGAAGATCGGCGGGCGCTGTTTGCTGGGCTTGACAAGCCCGGCAAACAGCGCCTGCCGATCTTCGGACCTGTCCTGTGTGACAGGCGGGGGTGGGGGGGAAGCGGAGATCGTTCTCCGCTCTCCCCCCACCCCCGCCTGTCACCAAAGATCGGCGGGCGCTCCTTGCTGGGCTTGACAAGCCCGGCAAACAGCGCCCGCCGACCTTCGGACCTGTCCTGTGTGACAGGCGGGGGTGGGGGGGGGAAGCGGAGATCGTTCTCCGCTCTCCCCCCACCCCCACCTGTCACCAAAGATCGGCGGGCGCTCCTTGCTGGGCTTGACAAGCCCGGCAAACAGCGCCCGCCGATCTTCGGACCTGTCCTGTGTGACAGGCGGGGGTGGGGGGGGAAGCGGAGATCGTTCTCCGCTCTCCCCCCACCCCCACCTGTCACCAAAGATCGGCGGGCGCTCCTTGCTGGGCTTGACAAGCCCGGCAAACAGCGCCCGCCGATCTTCGGACCTGTCCTGTGTGACAGGGGGGGTGGGGGGGAAGCGGAGATCGTGCTCCGCTCTCCCCCCACCCCCGCCTGTCACCAAAGATCGGCGGGCGCTGTTTGCTGGGCTTGACAAGCCCGGCAAACAGCGCCCGCCGATCTTCGGCCCTGTGCTGTGTGACAGGCGGGGGTGGGGGAGAAGCGGAGATCGTTCTCCGCTCTCCCCCCATCCCCGCCTGTCACCGAAGATCGGCGGGCGCTCCTTGCTGGGCTTGACAAGCCCGGCAAACAGCGCCCGCGTGCACTTTATTAAAAAATAAGACATCCCTCAAAAATAAGCCATGTCGTGTTTTTTTGAAGAAAAAATTAATATAAGACATGACTTATAATATGAGAAACACGGTAAACATCTATCACTTTCCGTTCACTAATCACTGATTATGTCTGAAGTTGGCAAATTAGATAGCTGCACTGCAATGTGCAACAATTACACAACCAAAGCAGATCACACAGCCTTTACTAATTAATGCAGGGATAGACAACATGGTGCCCCCAGATTTTGTGAATCTGGCCAGCCCCAGCCAGTGGGGACAGTGTTCAGGAACTATGAGATTTGTTGTCCGCAACATCTGAAGGACACTATGTTGGCTACTCCCAAATGAATGTATAATGTCACTGTAGGATTCTGCATCAATTCCTAGGAAGAAATACAGTGTTTCCAGTATGCAGTACAGTACTGAACAGGGAACAGGGAAATGTGCTTGCTAACAAGATTCATAAGAGAATTATAAGGACTGATAATATATTTTTCATCCAGGAATTTCTTTTTATCTAACATAACACACTTCTACATTACAGGTAGGTAGCCGTGTTGGTCTGACGTAGTCGAAACAAAATAAAAAAATTCATTCCAGCAGCACCTTAAAGACCAACTAAGTTTTTATTTTGGTATGAGATTTCGTGTGCATGCACACTTCTTCAGATACTTCTACAGTGTTCATTTTACCTATATGTAATCAGATAAATGTTGTTTGTATCATACATGTAAATGAGGTTGAATAGGAAGTATTTTAAATTTACTAATTTTTGGCAGCATTTCCATAACCATCATAATATTTTCTGTCAGTTTCCTAGCCAGTTTCACACAAGTACTCATTGTAGGATTCACTGATTGTAGATGATCACTCAACGTTGTTTGCCATTTAAGGGGAGAGATTGCTTTGTCACCGTAACTATCTGACTTTTTCTCTACCATTTCTCTAACTTTTTCTGAAAAATATAACAATATGAGCAAAACTAGTACTAGCCTAGGAACCAAACTATTTCGAAATAATATGAGCAGCAATAACCACAGAAAAAGATCCACAATAAATACACTACATATTAAAACTTCATTTGCGACCTAATAACTGAAAAAAGAGGCAAAGGCTTGGTTGAACTTGTGTTGCTTTAAGATTAAATCCATAAAACACCTACATAGGGAAACAGCTATCGGTGCAGAACTAACTTCAACATACCGGTAGAAGTAAAACTGCAGCTGTTAGGGCAACCAAACTCCTGTCTGCAGGAAACAGAGGTACCGCTATCCAACTTACTTACTTCCCAGGCCATGCCATGAAGCCAAGGAGGTAGACCTTGCTGCATCACCCCCTCCCCTTCCTGAGACCCCATAGCTCCAGGCAGATGAGACAGGTTGGTCCTACAGCCTGGTCCTGTCCCAATTTATGACCCCATCTCTCAGACAGCAAACCTCAGAGCCAGCCCATTACCCTGAAAGGTGCCTAAATGTATTCCCCTTCCCAAAATATGAGTACCAATCACCACTGAAAATGATCCACACTAAATAAACCATAAATTAAAACTTCATTTCCATAGACTGTTTTATTGGAGGCTTTCAGAACAAAACCTACATTGGGGTTTTCAGACTGACCTGGCAAATTTCAAAGTTAACTAAGCTTTTTCCAAATGGGCATTGCCTCAGCTTATACTGCTTATTTATAATTTTCCATTTCTAAACATTACAGTACATATATTCCATCACAAACAACAGAAAAGTGACTTGTCACTTTAATGCTGATAAGCAAAGAAATCATATCTAGAAGATGGAAAGTTTGTTGGATTTAAGCTGGCCTTCATCCTCATGGGCACAACTCCATAATTATACATGTATGTGTGGCATCTACTTCATTTGGATTTGTGTGAATAGAACTGTGTACACGATTCCAACAAAATGTTCTTTACCTGTATAAAGCATTAATTCTTCTATTTCAAATTGTTGCAGGAGTAAGATTAGCTGTATTGACATCTAATAGTAGGATTATTGGGGTGGGGTGGGGAGTTTAACAAGATACCTTATTAAAAAAATTCCTTCAGTAGCACCTTAAAGACCAACTAAGTTTTTATTTTGGTATGAGCTTTCGTGTGCATGCACACTTCTTCAGATACAGTGAAATGGAAGTTTCCAGGCACTTATGTAGAGAAGGGGTGGGGGTGGGGAGGGGGGATCACTCAGAAGGGTGGTGGAAATGGGTGATTGACTGACTGATAGCTGTTGATGACCGCAAACGACTGCAAATGGTTTTGCATGAAAAAGCAAGGGTTGAGATGGCTGAAGATCGCTTATCATGTATAATGAGATAAGATACCTTATTGTATCCTTTATTACACTGAGTCATTTTCCCTCTACGCAGGTGTCCATTGATGAGCGTATCAGACAGTTGCATGAGGCCCACCGAGATTTCGGTCCTACTTCTCAGCACTTCCTTTCCAGTAAGTAATTGTTCTTTGTTTTTGCTAACTTGCTTAAGAAACTATTAAAAGTTTGTTATGTAGCCAGTCTTTCCAGAAGTGATAGCTAGGATTTCTTGTCTGGCCTTTGATTAGAAACTGCCATTGTGGACAGTTTAGTAACCCAGCAGTTAAGATTCGGTGTGAGCTGAAACTTTGGCTCAGAAGTTCATCAAATTCTGACACAAAATGCAAAAAATATCCTCTAAAATTATGACCTACTACTCATAAACACAAGATAAAGTGGTAAACCTATTTAGTGACTGTTCCACTTCAGACTAGGGTGTCCCTGGGTTTTGGGCACCTGGTGCAAATATAATTTCCAAGGTACAGAAAATTAAATGCCAGGGAAAGGGGATGTAGGTAACCTAGCCATCTTCCTGGCATTTTATGTATAGACTTTCCCTGCCATGGTTGAGTATTCAGCCTGGGAATGCACAACCCTACCTGCTACTTGAGATGATATAGTTGAGAGACACAGGTTTACCACACTTATCTGGTGTTTGTTTGCACAAACAACATTTGTTGTAGGCCAAAAAAAACCATCTGGAGGGACGCAGTTTGGGGAAGCCTGGTCTAGAGTGAGACCAGTGTGGCTTTTTTCAGTGTGGCTTTTATAGAAGAATATTTGCTAGATAATTTGACTGCACTATGTAGTATTTCTGCATAGGTAGCATGCCTATAAAGATTCAAGAGATGTGCAACAAGGAAAAAAAGTTTGTTCTATCAAAATCAAACAGAAAATCATTTATCTATTCTGACCCATAGGATAGTTCTAAAATTGTTGTCACTGCAGGCACAGGGTTGGAGTTCCAGTGCAGGATTTCCTAAAGCAGGTTGTCTGACTATGTAGAATCTACAGGAGAGCCAGGCAGATAGTGCTATTTGTAGCTTTCAGGCTCTTCCACCCATTAGAAATCATATATATATATATATATATATATATATATATATATATATATATATATATACACACACACACACACATATTTACACACATATACACACACACACACACACACACACACACACACTCCATATATATATATACACATATATATATATATGGAATATATACTAAGCACACGGTGCCTAATTTTATCCTTGATGTGAGTGGGCAGTGAATACAAAAGGGCAGTTCAGTGATCAGTTGATTTTCAAAAAGGCTATTAACCCCCCTCCCCCAAAGGAACATGGAACACACAGGCAGCCTCATTTATGGGAATAAGAGGCAGCCCTAGCAGCTACATAAACATCTTTCAACTGTTACTAAGCCATGTATCTTTATGGATATGTACATGAACCACCTCTGCGGGATCTGGAGCTTGTTTTTATCATTCTATTTGCTGGCTGCAAAATCATGCATCTTGCTACACACCACCCCAATCTCAACAGCAGTACAGTACAGAACTTCCAGGCACGCTTTACGCAGGGTCTGTGTTTGCTTTTGGAAAATGAGGCACAACAGAGACAGTGATGTCTTTAAAATATATGGTTTATTTACACATATATATTAAAGGTAAAGGTAAAGGGACCCCTGACCATTAGGTCCAGTCGTGACCGACTCTGGGGTTGCGCGCTCATCTCGCATTATTGGCCGAGGGAGCCGGCGTATAGCTTCCAGGTCATGTGGCCAGCATGACAAAGCCGCTTCTGGCAAACCAGAGCAGCACATGGAAACGCCGTTTACCTTCCCGCTGTAGCGGTTCCTATTTATCTACTTGCATTTTGACATGCTTTCGAACTGCTAGGTTGGCAGGAGCTGGGAGCAAGCAACGGGAGCTCACCCCGTCACAGGGATTCGAACCGCCGACCTTCTGATCAGCAAGCCCTAGGCTCAGTGGTTTAACCACAGCGCCACCTGGGTCCCACAATTAGCCCTTAACACATACTAATTTCAGAGGGTTTAGAAATATACAGTTTAAGACATACAGGTCTGACATCCCGTTTTAACTCACAAGCTGTAATTCTACCATTTACAGAATCCAGGCATTTAGCACACACAAATTAATACATTATAAACTCAACATATGTATTTGCTAATGTGTCTACACAAGGAAGTGAAACAATGGTTTCTTGGGACTGCAGCATGAGATTTACTCTCAATTTACTGTGGACAAGGGTTTAAACTCATTGGTGATTGTAGAGAAGGAAAGGGTGGAAATTTGGGGAGGGGGTAAAGCAAGGCCTTGCACAAGTAATTTGGAAGCTGCTGTGTTTTTCACAAAGCTGCTTCTTTCAAAATGTTCTCTCATGTTCAGTTAGTACAGATGTTTCCAGCTGGCTATTATCATATGCATCTGTCTGCCTGCTTTCAGCTAAGGTATCTTTAATGACAAAGGCTACTTTTTAGGATGAAGTGTATTCCATTTGCAAGTTGTAGTGCTATTCAGCAAGGCTATTATACTGGTGCCCAACTGAGGACAGAGAAAACTGATGCACATACCTGCTTATTAAAGTGTTTTAGTCTCCATAATGTCCTCTCATGACCTCCACTAAGTGATCAGGTACTCATTTAAAAACTACATTCAAGCAAGGGCACTATGCTACATCCACTAACTGAAATGGTGGGAGGAACAAAAAGCCACAGCAGAAAAGGTACTTCAAAATGGCAACTAATAAAATCCTTTAACTCAGCACTGGAGGTGGGGGGTGGGGAAAGAGATGGTTATCACTGGTACAGCCTTTATGCAGTATGTTTTGAAGTCTTTTGTAAGACTACTTTAAGCAGCATCAAAGCAGCAAGGCACAGATTGAAATGAAGCTGTTTGAAAGCCACGTCTTTGGCCTATTGTACTACGATTATAGGAAAGTAAATAACAAAACCATATTTAAAGGATTGCATAAGTGGAATACAGCATAGGCTCAGGATAATGGTGTCCTGCTGCTTGTTTGATGCATGACTTGGGAAAACCAACGAAAAGATGCTGAGGTTTCATTATCAAAGTAAAATACATTGTGAACTGATGTGTTGAAATGACGTTACTGCGACTACACCAGATCATTAATGAAGTAGGTGGGGCCACTGGGCATGGCAAGACTTGGGTGTGCAATGCAACATAGTATTATTGAGCAGCTGCATTGTAATTCGAATCAGGAATAAAGCTGGGGTTTCAGGCCAAGAAGAAACATGCTTATTCTTTAGAAGGTACATATTTTAAAGTATGATGTGCCATTAAGAATAAATTGATTTTTAACAAGCATATTTCGACACAATTCCTATCTAAACTACTTTGTGACACACACATTCAGAAGAGGAGAGCTCTTTTTTGAACTGCACATTTTACAGTATGGCAGCTTTTATATTTAAAATGTGACTATTCTTTTGAAGCTCATTAACAAAAACATTCTATTTGGTTTTACAATAATGTAACTTATTTTATTTTAGTGATTTATAAATTATTACTATTTTGCCGCTTTGAGTGCCATTTATGCTTGTCTGTGGAAGTTACTCCAAGTTTAAAACAACCTCCTATCTTTGCTATGGAAAAAGAAATTTGAATGCATCTGTTCACCACCACCCTGTGCTTCAGGCCCCATGCTTCAGGTAGACTTGTCCACCTTTCACTTTTTTAGGTGGAATCTTCTTTCTTGTAGTTTGAATCCATTGTTCCGTGCCCGCTTCTCTGGAGCAGCAGAAAACAATCTTTCTCCCTCCTCTATATGACATCCTTTTATATATTTGAACATGGCTATCATATCACCCCTTAACCTTCTCTTCTCCAGGCTAAACATACCCAACTCCCTAAGCCGTTCCTCATAAGGCATCGTTTCCAGGCCTTTGACCATTTTGGTTGCCCTCTTCTGGACACGTTCCAGCTTGTCTGTATCCTTCTTGAACTGTGGTGCCCAGAACTGGGCACAGTACTCCAGGTGAGGTCTGACCAGAGCAGAATACAGTGGTACTATTACTTCCCTAGATCTAGATGCTATGCTCCTATTGATGCAGCCCAGAATTGCATTGGCTTTTTTAGCTGCTGCATCACACTGTTGACTCATGTCAAGTTTGTGGTCTACCAAGACTCCTAGATCCTTTTCACATGTACTGCTCTCAAGCCAGGTGTCTCCCATCCGGTATTTGTGCCTTTCATTTTTTATTTTTTATTGCCCAAGTGTAGTACTTTACATTTCTCCTTGTTAAAATTCATCTTGTTTGCTTTGGCCCAGTTGTCTAATCTGTTAAGGTCATTTTGAAGTGTGATCCTGTCCTCTGGGGTATTAGCCACCCCTCCCAATTTGGTGTCGTCTGCAAACTTGTTCAGGATGCCCTCAAGCCCATCATCCAAGTCATTGATAAAGATGTTGAATAAGACTGGGCCAAAGACAGAAGCCTGTGGCACCCCACTAGTCACTACTCTCCAGGATGAGGAGGAGCCCTTTGGGTTCGGTCAGCCAGCCAGTTACAAATCCACTGAATGGTAGCATTGTCTAGCCCGCATTTTACCAGCTTCTTTACAAGAATATCATGGGGCACCTTGTCAAAGGCCTTGCTGAAATCAAGATAGGCTACATCCACAGCGTTCCCTTCATCTACCAGGCTTGTAATTATGTCAAAAAATGAGATCAGATTAGTCTGACATGACTTATTTTTCAGAAACCCATGCTGATTTTTAGTGATCACAGCGTTTCTTTCTAGGTGCTCACAGACTGTTTGCTTAATGATCTGCTCTAGAATCTTTCCTGGTATTGATGTCAGGCTGACTGGGCAGTAATTGTTTGGGTCCTCTCTTTTCCCCTTTTTGAAAATAGGGACAACATTTGCCCTCCTCCAGTCTGTTGGAACTTCGCCTGTTCTCCAGGAATTTTCGAAGATTATTGCCAGTGGTTCTGAAATCACCTCTGCCAGTTCTTTTAATACTCTTGGATGTAGTTCATCTGGCCCTGGAGACTTGAATACATCTAAACTAGCCAAGTATTCTTGTACTACCTCCTTACTTATTCTGGGCTGTGTTTCCCCTGCTGAATCATCTGCTCCATGTTCTTCAGGTCGGGCGTTTTTTTTCTTTTTTGGAGAAGACTGAGACAAAGAAGGCATTGAGGAGTTCTGCCCTTTCTCTGTCCCCTGTTTGCATTTCACCATCTTCTCCTCTAAGTGACCCCACTGTTTCCTTGTTCTTCCTTTTGCTACGGACATACCCATAAAAGCCCTTTTTGTTGCTTTTACCCTCTCTGGCGAGCCTGAGTTCATTCTGTGCTTTAGCTTTTCTGACTTTGTCTCTACATGTGCTGGCTATATGTTTGAATTCCTCTCTGGTGATTTCTCCCCTTTTCCACTTTTTGTACATATCCCTTTTAAATCTTAACTCAGTTAAAAGTTCTTTAGATAGCCACCCTAGCTTCTTTAGGCACCTTCCATGTTTCCGTCTCATTGGTATTGCCTGAAGTTGTGCTTTTAATATCTCCCTTTTAACAAACTCCCAACCATCATGAACTCCCTTCCATTTTAATATTTCTGTCCATGGGATCTCACCCAGCGTTTCCCTAAGTTTTCTGAAGTCGGCTTTCTTAAAGTCTAGGATTTGAGTCTTAGTATGCTTGGTTGCTCCTTTCCGCTGAATAATAAACTCCAGAAGAACATGATCACTCCCACCTAATGATCCTGCCACTTCTATCCCACTAACCAGGTCATCACTATTGGTTAGGACCAGATCTAAAATGGCTGATCCTCTTTTTGCTTCTCCCATTTTCTGGACAATGAAATTGTCTGCAAGGCCAGTAAGGAATCTGTTCGACCTTATGCTCTTGGCTGAGTTTGACATCCAACAAATATCAGGATAGTTGAAATCCCCCATTACTACTATATCACTTCCTTTTGAATGCTTGGCCATCTGTTCCAGGAAGGCATCATCTGTGTCCTCAGTTTGGCTTGGGGATCTATAGTAAACTCCCACAATGAGATCCCTGTTATTTTTCTCTCCCTTAATTTTGACTCAGATACTCTCAATTTGGCTTCAAAGTTTTAAATCCTGGATCTCTTCACAGGTATACACATCCCTGACATATAATGCTACTCCTCCTCCTTTCCTGTTTGGTCTATTTCTCCGAAATAGATTGTATCCCTCTATTTCTACATTCCAATCATGAGACTCATCCCACCAGGTTTCAGTGATGCCTATTATGTCGTATTTAGTTTGCTGTACCAAGAGCTCAAGTTAATCTTGTTTATGGGCTGCTGGTGAGAAGGTCATGGCCCAAACTTAAGTGGAGGCACCTTATGCAAGTAGCATTTTACTTGGATAAGAAAACCACCTGATTTTTGTCCATTTCCCTTTTCTATTGCACCCCCCCTCATGCCCCATGCCATGTCTTTTGGGTGAGTCCCCTGACCCTCTGAAGAAGCATTGCACAGTGCAGGAGAGAGAAAGAGAATTGAAGATAATTCTTCAATTATCTTCCTTCTACTCCTGGTTCGCAGAATCCAAGCCACTTCACAAAGACTTGGCAGGAACTGGAAGGGAAGTAGATTCCATTAGAGAATCTTCATCTGAAAGACATGGGTGAAAAGTTTTCATCTGAGATAATGAATATGGATCAGTACAGTAACACAAATGCAAATAGCATTTCTGGATGCCAGGCACTTGAATGTAAACCTTAAAAAGTTGACTGAAAGAGGTTCCTTGCTTCTGTGATATAAAATGAGCCTATTCCTGAGAAAGGAAGGTCATATCTGAAAGGGCAAGGGCCCGACACTAAGGTCACAGAAAGACCCTGAGGAAGCAAGAATCGTGATAAAAGGAACACAGGGAATCCAAAAGAATTTATTTGTATGGGGAAAAGCCTCAGGAAAAGCACAAAAGCAGGGTTATATGCCCTTTATATATCCTATGGAACAAATGCAACTTTGAAGTTGCCAATACCAGAAGAGGGAGTAAGAAAAAGAACTTTGCCATGGAGCCCAGCTTAGGTAGAATGGGAAAAGAGCAGCCAGAGGAAATACTACCAGCATTTCATAAGATTATGGAGTTTATATTGGGCCTTTCAGAATCACATTGCTTTACAGTGCTGATGTTGAACTAGTGTGTTAATGAGCCCTTCCTAGTCCACAGGTTCTATTTATAGTTAGCAACACTGTGGTGGCAAATATTGTGATAGTTTTATTGTCCATATTTACATAACAAGTCATTAAGTGAGTCAAGGCAATAAAATATGAATATTTAAGTCCAATTTTAAAGTCACATTGTATGTGAAATTAAACCTTATTTCTGCAAGCAACATTCCACATACCCAGTCATAGTGATACCACACAGGTTAACTAATGGAACAAAACAGAATAGTGTGCTATCAGTATCTTGATGCCATCAGTAAATAAAACATACACATGTTGGGGATTACTGCTAGATACCACAGTTAAGGAAAATGGGAAACGTATGACAAAGAATTCCATTGCCCAGGAACAACACAATCTTTTATGCTAATAACTAATTCACGTAGCTGAAAAAAACTGGCCATCCAAATGTAAGAGATAAACTTCTGCATACTTCAGAACGTAAGAAGAGCCTGCTGGATCAGGCCAATGGCCCATCTAGTCCAACATTCTGTGCCAACCAGATACCTGTGAGAAGCCCACAAGCAGGACCTGATCACAAGAGCAAGATTTTGAAGGTGAACTGGACCTGCTTAAGCCCCTGACAATCTATAGCAAGTATTCTGGAATGAGACTTAGAATTGGAATGATGCCTTTCCCATCTCTGTCTCTGTATACCACAACAATAGAAGACCTTGGCAATACCTATGTAATCGCTTACCTTATTTTAGCTTGAAATGTCCCAATTTAAACATTTTCAAAGAATAATTATGAACCTGATGTGTAAAAGTATTACTTCGTGGTGTTCATGCAATTATTTAAGGGCTGCAGTTGTTTGCTTACTTAAGGCTAGAAGGAGAATTTGTGTTGAATTCTGAAAGTTACATGCTTTAGCACTTTCTATCTAGATAAAGCATAAGCAGGTGTTGGTGGTGAACATGGTCCATTTTCATCATGTGTGGGGTTTTTTTTTACATATGTTTCTGCTACTAATCCTCCCCCCAAAACAACCCATATATTTGCTCTCTATTTTATATTTAAAAACAGACATAATATCATTTCAGTTCACTGTGCATTGCAATCTGTGGCTCTTCTTCGTTAAGTGGGTGTGGGGAATAATCTCATGTTCTATTTTACCATATTGAAGACAGGCAAGATGAGATGTGGGAGATCCATGATAAGATCTCTCAAAGTTTCCTCCCATGTTGTTTCCTCACTCAAAGTTTATGCATACCACTGCTTTCCCCAAAGGGGTTTGAGCCTTTGGCAGAATTACAACTGAACCCTTACAAAGGCCTGAGAGCTTTGCAAGCATTATATGTGAACATTTGCAAAGTGTCTGCCATCATCTCCTCTTGCCCCAAGGCCCATAAATTTATAGGTCAAGAGAAGACAGCTGTAGTGTGCAATCTCGGGCTCTGTTAGTGCATTTTTCCCCACCAGGAACTGGAAACAGAAATCCCAGAATTCTCAGCAGGATACAGGTGGTTCACATATCACAAATGATGGAATCCCTTCCCCCAGCCCTGGAATTATCATACTTGTAGTCCTGGTTACAGTTGCCAGTAGGAAAAGGCAATCTATCAGGGCTTGAATCACCAGCTGCTGCCCTCACCTCCTGTCCCAAAGTAAGTGTTACATCGTGGACAAGTGGGATGTGGTGGCTCAGTGCTTCTGACACCTTTAGATCAATATCCATGTCAGCCCTTCTGCAGAAAATAAACTTGTATTGTCCCTGTAACAAAATTATTGTATTTTGATTATAGTTTGTTTTTCAGAAGAATGTTATAGATTTTTTAAATACTTTTGTAATCTGTAAGTGAAATATGTGTATGTTTTATATGAAATTTTCCAGCAATAGCTTTCAGCAAGGTAGTAAATATACAGGAATACATTTATCATTGGCTACTTCATGTAATCAGTGGAAATTACCCTGGTACAGTGTCACAGATGCTTATTATTATTATTATTATTATTATTATTATTATTATTATTATATTCATACCCCACTCATCTGGCTGGGTTTCCCCAGCCACTCTAGGCAGCTTATAGCAACATTATATGATATGCCATTTTTTGTTGGATGCCTTCTTTCAACAGCTGCCCATCAAATAGATGACACTACAGCCACGTGTATTTCATGGCCATAGCTAGTTGTTTTGACACCAAAACATTGCTGTCAGGATCATGGTTTGGGCAGTCTTGGTAGACCGTAAGGCACGGGTTTCATTCTAAAACTAAGGATCAAAAGTTAGAGTTTGTTAGAGTTCTAAACATCATGGAATCATAAACAGTAATAGACACAGGAAGAGATTAGGAGCATTATCAGTTCAGTACGAAAGTCAAGGCAGAATAGGAATAGAGCTGCTCTGTTAATTAGGAGAAATGTGTGACAAATAGTACGTCTTAAAAATGTACCAAACAGAGTGTGCAGTCTTTCTGATACACTACAATCTTCAAATGAAGTAGGTGTGTGTGTAATATTGCTGTTTGCAGAACTGTGACATGCAAGGAAACCAGGCCTAGATTGATTTTACGCTCTGTGGATGACTTTGCAGCTGGCAGTGAACTGCTTTTAATGTTATAGAGACAGATGTTGTCTATCCAGTAGATGTATACTGTTGCTGGTATTAAAAAAAAAAGTAACTCTCGTTAGCCATATAGATTTTTGCAGTCCTTACAAAATTCTATTTGTGTGACTTGAGATAATAAAGCACAACTTCAAACTTTGAAACATTTATAGAAGATTTGCCACTCTCTGAAGTCTAGGAAATAAGTACATTTTATTCTCTGTGTATGTGCAAGACAGTCTGCATTATATTTGAAAGCAGAATGACAATAATAACAATATTTCTGCACAAACACCAAAGTTCACAATTGAATAGTACCTTTTTAAAGGATCAGCCAAAGTGAGCTTTTGAATTTTCCAAAACTCTTCATCAGGCAAAATACTTCACAATGAAGGTGTGGTGTGACAAGGAAAAACAAATACAAAAATTGGGCTAGATGTTCTGGCTCTGAGACCAGTTTGTATACTTACTTCCTAGATGGAGGCTGCATGTTGAATGAGCCCCTCCAAGGCCCTACATATAACAAGTTACACACTTAGGATTCTGTGATAAAGAAGCAAAGGCTGCTTTCCTCATTGTTTTGGAAAATTTGGCTTGTAACCCAGATCAGTCATGAAAATGAAACAACCAGGTCCCTCGGCAGGCAGAGGCGAGAAGAGAAACATGGCAGTCTTTATCAGTGGTTAGTTTTGGAATATAAAAGAGTCAATTAAAGCCAAATAACAGAGTATTACCTAGTAGATGGCAAGAACACAACCCTTAAATTGCAAAATCAATTTCCAGGTGTTAGAAGATTATCTCCCTGTATTTGTAGATTCTACCTACCCTGAACAGCTAGATTCATATTTTTTCAGGACGCATAATGAACAAAGGTAGCTCTGTTGATCCGTAAGGAGAAAGAAAAACACCAAAGTCCACAGATGTGTAATACCATTAATAGGACCCACCCAAAGTCACAGGAATGTGCAAAGCGTCTGAGTTCTCCATAACTATTAAGCAGGCAAGTGCTTCAGAAACAGCTATTGCCTTGATTTTAAGATGTTGGAATCAAAACTGACATTTTTTTCTCTTCACTAATGAAACAGATGTGCTGAAAATAGTGTCCTACAGTTAGGAGTTAATGGGTAAATAGGGAAACCATTACTCCATCTGTAGGACTATTCCAAACAAACAGAACCCTGAAATTCAAACAGAATTGCAACTTTATCTTGTTTTAATTTATCATGTGTCATTATACTAAAATGCAAAAGAATGTAAACTGTTTTACAGCTTAATCTGTTATCATGTTATATAATTTTGCCAGCAATTCTGCAAATATTTTATTTCTTTTTTTAAAAAAATGACTAAGTGAACCATTTTTTCTGGCATTGGGAGTCAAATAGGAACTACCATTATTTAGGTAGTTGAAGGAGTTCTCTCATTATTTTGCATCCAATAACAGGACCAGCATTGTGTGTAACTTGACATCCAGGTAGAAGAAGGACAGAATCTTGTGCTATCATGTCACTTGGTAATAAATTTCATTTCTACTATTTACGATGCACTCTCCTTCATTGGAAGTTTTTAAGCAGAGGTTGGATGTCTGTCTGTTGTGGATGCTTTTGTTGAGATTATTGCATTGCAGGGGGTTGGACTAGACCCATTCCAACTTTACAATTCAGTGATTCTATGGATAAATTTTATGCAAACTAATTTAAATGAATGAGTATGACTAAATTGGTTCCAATACTTTCACTAGGTCTACTCTGCATAACATTTAACTGAATATCACTAGAATCATACCATAGACAATCTTAGTTCCTGAAGCTGCTTCCCTATTTTTAAAATAAAAAATCAAAATGAAAAGCATACAGGGAAAGCGCTAACTTCTACAGAAATGGCTGAGAACAACAGTGGACGAATAGAATCAGCTTGTGTACTGTAGTTTTCAAGTATCATATACTTATGAAGCTCACTGAATAATCTTGGGCCAGTCCCAGTCTTTCAGCCTAACCTACCTTGCAGTGCTATTGGGTGGATAGAATGGAGACTGGGAGAACCATGTTGAAATGGAGATGGGGAGAACTTTTTGTAGACTCACAGCTATATCTAAAGGTTGTATCTCAGTACGTTGTTCATGAGTTAACTGCAGTTTTCATTCGATAAATTTGCCACACCTCCCTGTGCTTACAACACACACGTTCACTTAAAACGTACATTTGTGAGCAATGTGCAGAGTGTAAACATAAGGATTCAGTGGAAAGTGCTACCATCCTGATCCTGTCATTTGGCGTAGGCCTGGCAAGGGTCCAATTTTCATATGCCGTTCCATCACTTGTCAGAACTATCCTAGTCACATCAAGGGAGCCGTTACCTCGTTTGCATTTCTTTGTATTCACCATGAATGGAACAATCCTCAGGCACAGGAACGCCATACATGGCACTACATCTAATTTCAGTAATATAAAAATAATTTTAAAATAATATAAATTATTTTAAAATATTAATATATAAATTAGCAAATAGTTGACCTCTTAGGGTAAAATATATTGTTATGCTTTGTTTTGTTTTTAAAAAGCAATACTTGCATGTTGTAATAATCATGAAATATTTTGTACTGTGGTATTCCTTTTTTTAAGTTGAAAAGAGTAATATGCAACTATTTTAATGAGACACAGAAGTTTGAAACACATTCCTCTTTCCTAATCAACATTTCAGGTAGTTTCTGGTGTGCCTGATAATACATTATTTTACATTGTGCAGTACCATAACAGAAAGGCACTTTTGAATATTCTTCTGCAAGTAGGAAATTGTATCAATCTTGAGCAAGTAATACACAGGGGGGAGCTCTCTGGCCATATTAAAAACCATTTTCCAGACAGTCTCCTTTGATTGACTACTAAAAATGGTCTTACTAGGAATTAAAGATACATGTCTATTACCTAGACTAGCTTTGTAATGGATGGTAAGCCTCTACTGGTATCCAGAGATAAGAAGCAGCTGTTTGCAGTATTTGGGCTTGTGCCAGAAATGAGATCATGAGTCTTAGAGCAGAGTTGAAATAGGTACCACATATTTTTGTCAACTCAAATTTATGCAGGGCTGGCATCACCCAGCAGAGCAAAAATTGCACGATGGGCCGCCTCAGCACAATCTGTTGATGGAACATTAAATCCAGTTATGCAGAACGTCACAGAATTGTTTGTTATTTCCAAGGCATTTAGTTCCAGTGAAGATGACTGCTTGCCTTCATTAAAAACAAAAATGCTTGCTACATAAGATTATGTGATAGTAAGTTTTGACTAGATTAATTCACAAATAGGGGAGATAGTGCCACTTCAAGAAATGCTATAATTACCTGTCATATATATTTATGTACATGATATATAGATGCACTAGGGATGACCACTTTTCTGCTCTTGAGGAACATGGCAACCTGTAGGTTAAATGACCTATTCATAGAATCATAGAGTTGGAAGAGACCACAAGGGCCATCCAGTCCAACCCCCAGCCGAGCAGGAAACACCATCAAAGCATTCTTGACATGCCTGTCAAGCCTCTGTTTAAAGACCTCCAAAGAAGGAGACTCCACCACACTCCTTGGCAGCAAATTCCACTGCCGAACAGCTCTTACTGTCAGGAAGTTCTTCCTAATGTTTAGGTGGAATCTTCTTTCTTGTAGTTTGAATCCATTGCTCCGTGTCCGCTTCTCTGGAGCAGCAGAAAACAACCTTTCTCCCTCCTGTATATGACATCCTTTTATATATTTGAACACAGCTATCATATCACCCCTTAACCTCCTCTCTTTTGCCCTTTTTGAAAATAGGGACAACATTTGCCTTCCTCCAGTCTGCTGGAACTTCGCTTGTTCAGTGTATGAAATGTATTCAGTGTATGAAGAATTAAGTTTCTCAGCTAATTCAAATATTCCAAGATACTGTTGCATCTAACATAAAACATCGCTATAGGAAAATACATACACAATGTAACTTACACGTGTATTGAGCCATTTTGCCTGCTAGTTGTTTCTTGTTTGCCAATGTGTTTTTAAAATTTATAATGACAGTTCCACTACTCTCCCTGAATGATATGCTAAGTTGCGACATGACAACAGCACAAAGTCACAGATCTCCTGAGCCTTGCTGGATCAGGCCAATAGCCAACCAGATGCCTATGGTAAACCCGCAAGCAGGACCTGAGTGCAGCACCACTTTTCCTTGTTATGTTTCCCAGCAACTGGTGTTCAGAGGCATGATATCTTTGGCAGTGGAACATTTTCTACTGGGGCAGTAATTAATAGGGCCGTTCCAGAAATTATCACTATGAAATAGAAAAAAACAAATGTGAAGGACAATGTATTTTTGTATTTTTTTTTAAAAAAAATCCTGCTACAATAAATAATTGCATAGAGTTATGCACTCTCAATGAAATCTTAATTGGATTTGAGCCTGATTGTTATTTCAATCTGCAGCATTGAAGTATAGCATCACAACAAGATGTTTAAAAAACCAAAAAATAAAATGGATGAAAATATCCCAAGTTCCACATGTTCTAAGTGGAGGGGGTTTGTGGTGTTTTTGTTTTGTTTGTCGGCTTTAAAAAGAAATCACTTGAAATTTACTCATAGTATTCAGCTGTATTTTGTTTAAAGGGTAATTACAGGTGAATTTCATTAGACTTTGAATGGGATGTGGTGCTTAAAGTGCTGGAATTTGTAGGGACAACAACACAGCCTCTGTGCACATTTGGATTTTTATGTTCTTGCACCTGTATCTTCATTATATCTTATTAATAACCTCTATAATATATGCATTTGACAAGGGAAGCAAAAAAGGAACATGAACTGGTAAGTCTTTCAATTCTCACAAGAAAACCAAGGTATTACTTTGTTTGATGACAGTTAATCAACTAAGAGGAAAATGTAGAAGACAAGGCAGCAGGAAGCAAGGGCCGTGGAAGCCCTAAAATTTCTGTCCTACAAGACAGGCAGCATGCTTCTTCAGTTTCTTATCTTTTCTTTAAGTTTAGTAGTTGAAGAGGTTTTTGCATTTATCTTTGCAGCTGAATGAGTTCAATTTCACTCAGATTAGAGTAGAAATTTCTGAACAGCAGGTTAATCCTTCCTGCCTTCATGGGCAACTGAGCAAACAGACCCATATCAGTGTGGCCAAGTGTAAAATTGTAATTCCAGAGATTAATGTTGTCTTTCCTGTTTGCATTGAACTTGACCTCCATGTCTCTTTTATTTGATTTTATGTTTCGTTTTTGTTTTGTTTTTTGTTAACAGCTTCTGTCCAGGGCCCCTGGGAGAGGGCAATATCGCCAAACAAAGTGCCCTACTACATCAAGTAAGTATCAAACTATTATGATTAACTGCTTGGGGCTGTCCACTAATTATCTTAGCTTGCCTTGAAACAACTGTGAGAATTCTACTCTTTTTGGAGCCTACTGGTTCATACTGGATGTTTCAAGTGTAGCCTCCATTTCCATCGATAGCATAGAAATTTTTTTACATATAACATCAAGAATTCTGAGGATTCCTTGGGGTTAAAAGACAGTATAATCACCAATATACGCAAAAAAGTGTACTGAAAAGCCACCCTCGGCTTATACTCGAGTGAGGCAGGCGGCGGAGAAAGGCACAGGACAGGGGGTTCAGAGAAGCACTGCGCTGCGACTTTCCAAACCCCCGTCCTATGCCTGCTCTGTGTGAGGCGGCGGGGAGGGAGAAGCAGCCACCAACATCTGGGAAAGGCATAGGACGGTATTTATTTTTATTTTTATTTTTGAAATTTACCAGTAGCTGCTGCATTTCCCACCCTCGGCTTATACTCGAGTCAATAAGTTTTCGCAGTTTTTTTTGAGGTAAAATTAGGTGCCTCGGCTTATATTCTGGGTCTGCTTATACTCAACTATATATGGTACATTTGAAATGCAATTTTAAAAAGTTCAGAATTAAAGAAGAATGATAATGTGTATTTGTCCTTTCTTTGACTGTATATGTCTGTTCAGCTACCATTGCTTTAAACATCTTGTACCTTATTTTGCTGCTTAATAATAAGAAAGAAAATTAGTATTAAAATATACTGCTCCTGAAATCTACCCTAGACTGAATTTTGCAAAGGGGGGGGAGGGGTTGGAGTGGAATCAAAATACCCTCTGCCCCAAAGAGGTAGATTCCAGCCCTTTCAAAAATTATTTACACATTGGCATAGCTAACTAGTAGTACTTTCATTAGAGATCAGAGCGTGCAAAGCAGCCTCTTTCTCTGTTCAAAATAAAACATTTCAAGTGATAGTTGAATAAACCATAAGAATGTTGGCTTCAGTGTGATATGCATTATATGGTGCTCTCACTGGTTGGCCAACGCATCCATGAAAAGAGTACCAGAGAAGTTGTTTGGAACAAATGGGACAATTTCCTTTGACACACATTTAATTTTTATAGTCTATTCAACTATCACTTTTAAAAGCTTTTTGATTTCTGTAGAAATATCACTTTTTAAACTACCTATTTATTGCATTTGGGATCTCACAAAAAGGACTTCTCTGTAGTTTATACTTTGTTGCCAACATGGGTAAAAAGGTAAAGGTAAAGGACCCCTGACAGTTAAGTCCAGTCGTGAACGACTCTGGGGTTGCGCCGTTCATCTTGCTTTACTGGCCGAGGGAGCCAACGGTTCGTCCGCTGACAGTTTTTCCGGGTCATGTGGCCAGCATGACTAAGCCGCTTCTGGCGAAACCAGAGCAGCTCACGGAAATGCCGTTTAGCTTCCCGCCGGAGCGGTACCTATTTATCTACTTGCACTTTGACATGCTTCCGAACTGCTAGGTTGGCAGGAGCTGGGACTGAGCAATGGGAGCTCACCCCGTCACGGGGATTCAAACCCCCAACCTTCCGATTGGCAAGCCCTAGGCTCAGTGGTTTAACCCACAGCGCCACGCGCATCCCAGCCAACATGGGTAGAAATAGCGTAATAATGCAGTCACCCTACTTTTTATAATTTATCTCATCTTAATATTAGAAATCAATATATTGCCGTCTTAAATGTGTACAATTAAGTATTTTTTTATTTGCAGATTGTTCAGTGAAAATCATTTTTATCATGTGCAGCAGCATTTTACATTAATCTTTTGTTGTGCCCACACATCTTGCATATTGGTAACTCAAGTCCATTAGCTGTTGTTTGAAAATACAGGAAATTTACATCTTAAGCTGTTGTCCAGCCTTTATATTGCTCCTGCTCAAGGTCTGATTTCATAATAGAAAGTCTGTCTTTGCTATTGGTCTTTAAATTCTCAAAGGAGTTACTGTACATTTCTTGCCTGTTCAGAAAGCAAACATTATATCTGACCATTTTCTGAATTCGGACATGATTTTCTGCTCCAAAGCAACATACGGTAAATTGTTGATACTGAACATAAGAGCATATGTTGAGAGATGTATTTCTTGCATATTTGATTGTTCATGTGTGCTTCTCTCATTTTCTTCTTGATGCTTAGAATTTTGGATTTTTTTTTACCTAACTCATCAGTTCTTCATTTTCATTGACAGATCACTTTATGAGTTCATAAATCAGAAAATAGTTGCTTCAAAAGCATAAGCAATATCCTCTTTGGTGTCTTAATGCTAGGCAACATCAAGCCTCTTGGTTTTGACAGTTACAGGATCATATTTATCTAGTTGATTAATTAACAGCATCCAACAGTCATTAAAGTTTCTGCATTGTGGTTAAACTATTGCAATTTGCAGGAGGAAGAAAATAGAGAGAGACACAACACTAGATGGGATTAATGAGGCCACAAATTTTTTAAAGGAACGTGGTGTGTCTGTTAAGTCCAGCCAAGGGATTGATTATAACTCCTTCCGTTGCAAGCCCTGAGGAGATTGGTCTAGGCAGTCAAGCAAGCTGGCACAAATTTACTCTCCACCCCCACTCCCTTGTGGGGAGAAGTAGATTTACCACTGGTGCCTCCACAACCCCTTTAATATGAAACATCCCTACTTGTGGGCCACTCAGCCTTGAGTGCAATTTAATGGTGGCTTTGCCATAGGAGCCAATCAGCTGTTGTATGCCATAGTGATGCCTACTTGTCATGTTCCTTTAAACAAATACACACCATTTGTGAAGCATTATCTCCTTAGGATGGTGTTTAGGAGTTCTTACTAGAATGTCCCAAAAAATATCTTAAACAGAGAGTGCTTCACAGAAGCTATATTATCCCATTTAGTTATGTTCCTATGTTGTCTGCATTGGTACCTTAGGGACTATTATTGCTGCCAGCTTCAATAAGTTGAGGCAGAAAACAAATAGAGATGTAGGCTTAACCCATTCACTTTCACCATTTCCCAATCTTGTTAGTAAGTATATGACATTTCCTGTTTGGATCTGAAATGTATTACTTCTTTTCTTACCATAGTGTGAATTCATATTTCTTCCATCTCTGTGGTTAACAAGCAAGCTAGGTATGGACCAATCAGTCTATTAATATAACAGGTTTAAATGCACTTGAATACTGTACCTATCTAATCCAAGAACTGAATTGTAACATTCAGAGAATAACAACAGCCATTATATAACTAAATTCCCATCTGCTTATTAGTCCAGGAGGTGCAGATCAAGTCTGAAGGCAAACCTAAGGTTTCCCAAAGTACAAAAAGTACGTAGGAAAAAAGCTCTAAAGGGGAAAGCCCCCAACACCCCCATTAAAATTCAGTGGCACACAGTATTGATAGATTTAGTGGGAAATAACCAACAACCAGGTTTGGGGGGGAATGGAATCAGGTAACTGGAAAGGGAAGTAGAAAGAGGTACTGTAGATACAAAGACCTAAATAAGGTACAAGGAGAACTGTCTTATGGTCTGGACAGATCATTTCCAGGAGAGAAGGAATGGGACTATAGGATCCCTCCATAATTTCTTCTGAGAAGCCAGGTTCAACAGGCCTCTTCCTTCTTTATCAGCAGCTGTTTCGTATGCATCATTTTATGTTAAGAAACGACAATCTTTTAGTAGCCATTCCATCAGGTTTTTGTGCGGGAAGAGACATGACTGCGGGGAGAGACATGACATTTCCCCCCCGTTCCTACTTTTCTAAGCCTACCCCATCCCTCAATATATTGCAATTATATGCTCAGATTCAGAACTAGAAGCCAGCCCCAAACCTAAACTCTTTGTTGTTATATAGCTTAGCAGGCAAATGTATGGGTTGAAAAGAAGAAAGACATCCTTATTTCCTTCACCCTTCCATAAAATGCACCACATGGCAAAAAGTCTGAAAAGAACATCAAGAGTCCTACCCCAGGCTGATAGGATCTCTGAACAAGAGCACTTTTACTGAGTGCAGTTATATCACTTGCTGCCTCCGAAAAATAAAAATGCCAACATAATACAACCTGTTAAAATGGTTTCTTCCGCTCTTGCCATGTAGTAGTATATTGCCTACAAAATGCTTATGACAATTGCAGGATTATCATCTTTTTCAGCTGTTGCAATCTGCAAGGACTGTGTTCAAATTTTATGAAGCTATTCCCAAATGGATTGGCCAAATAAATCAACCCTTTGCTTCTTTTCCTAATGATTTTTTAAAAAATAAATGCTCGCTTTACATTATAAAAGTTGCATTTGATTACAATATCCACTTTGGACACCCAGGAAATGCCTGGCTGGTAAATAATGAACTACAAGACATAGTATCAAGAGAAATTAAACAATATATCTTATGTGTTTAGCTATACTATACAGGAAAAAAATGCCAACTAGGTATTCTTTTTTTCTATCAGATCTTTCTTTGCTTTGCTTTCCTTGCAGCTCCCCAATCTAGTCTTTTTGTCATCTTCAACAGCTTATACTTCCTAGATCACATCTTATCTTTAGTGCATAGTTTACAAATAATCCCATTCCCCCCTAAGGCTACACTACATAGGCTTGCATCAGTTCAAAGTCCTGTGGAAAGAAGCATATAAGCACAGTAGTCTTCTGACACTCTTTTATTTTAGCCAAGCCTTAATTTGTGCATCTGTACATAGAATAGTTGATAGTGTCCCTGAACCAGTGGAGAGTACATTTCCTTCACCACTAAGTAATTATAGAGGCTTCACACTTGAGGGATTAAGAGTAAGCATTTCCAGATGCAGGTGCCATGCTTCTGGATAGGGCTGAGGCCTGACAAAATTATTTTGTGTACACTTACTGTTTAGTACCACATGTGCACACTCCTGCAACTATTCAAGCATCCCTAAAAGCAGAAGACATTTCCAGGGTGTTTTTTTAAAAAAATATACGGTACATTTTCAGAGCCATGTATTATAACCAAGACCTAGATTGTGAAAATCGTGTTCCCCCTTTCTTCCTGTTCAGGCTCCCAGAGAGTGGAGAAATTGGAGGCAGCTCCTCAGCTCCAGCTGCACTCTGGATTTCTTTGGCCACCCCTTCCATCTCTGTGCCTTGCAGCTGGGCTCCTGGGCCACTTCCAATTTCATTTAGCCTATCAGTGGTATGGCCCTCATCTCGCATGGCGTCACGCTTTCCTCTCCACAGAGGCGTCTCAGCCACTCTGCTCCATCTGATTCAACTGCTGGCACTGGCACCCACTTTTTTCTGCTTCCCTCTCTTAAACTGCTCAAGGAGTGTTGCTATTCTTCCCACCATTTCAGCTCAGGAACACCTCACTCACAGGCCTTCCTCCAGGAAACACAAATCCCACTTTTGACACCAGCGTTGCACGCCACCCCAATCTCTGATTGGTGCACCATTCTAGGGGTTCCAGGTGCTTAATCAAGGTCCATGTTTCCTTTTGGAAATGAGGCACAATGGAAACTGTGGTTTTTTTGGGATATGTGGTTTATGTACACACAGCTCAGTTGGTTATAGTGTGGTGCTGAAAACACCAAGGTTGCAGGTTTGATCCCCATAAGAGACACCTGCATATTCCTGCATTGCAGGGGGTTGGACTAGATGATCCTCAGCATGTCTTCCAATTTGATGGTTGTTTATAACCTGAGCCTACGATGGAGGGGTTCAGAGCATCAGCACCCCAAAAGGAACTTGTTTCTCCTGAAACCACAGCTTTATTTTCAAACAGAAATCAAACACCATGCTCTGCCTGCTGCTTTGCTTCTTGGTCACATAACTCCAATCTCTCTACTCTGGCTTTAATCTATTGAGGAAGAGGGTTCCATCCATTTGCTGTCTCACACCAAGTCCCTTTGATCCTTTGTTCTCTTTATAGCCCATCTCCCAGGCAATCACATCAACACAGAAGGCTAGCCTGGCTTAATTAGCTTTTACCACTTGTACCAGTAATATCCAAGGATTAGACCTTTCTAGCACTCTTTTTAACACCCCAAGCCTTAATTAAATTCACTTGCTTAATCTGGGGATTATAGTGCTCTGGCATAACACAGGCATAACAAATGCATAACACAGGCACAGGCAAACTCGGCCCTCCAAATGTTTTGAGACTACAATTCCCATCATCCCTAACCACTAGTCCTGTTAGCTAGGAATGATGAGAGTTGTAGTCCCAAAATATCTGGAGGGCCGAGTTTGCCTATGCCTCGCATAACACTATATTGATTGCACTTTACCAGTCAAACCTTTCACTGTGCACCTCGAGTAGCTCTATGATGCCATGTTTGCAATATTTAAGTAGGGAAGCTACATTTCCCACTGAAGGCAGAATAACCAGCCATGAGCCATCTGTTGATGTTTCTGTTAAATGTGTGCCATTTGATAGTTTCCTGTTGCTTAAGACTGAAACTTAACTTAAAAATCTGTATCTATTTATCTAGTAGTAGAAACAGGCAGAGGTGGAGCTAGCCGCTCCAGCACCCAGAGCAGCACACATGCTGTGCACCTGAGGTGGGGCTAGCTGCCCGCAGGAGCGGGGCAAGCGCCCCAGGGGGGCACCACCCACGGCAAGCGCCCCAGGGGGCGGCGCAGTGATGTCACCTTCCCAGGATGACACCCGGGGCAGACCGCACCCACCGTACCCCTCTTCCTCCGCCAGTGGAAACAGGTCCCAGGATTTGAGGTTTTCCTCAAATGAAGCCTTGCAACCTATGCTCCTTGACATGGTATCGTTAGTTCTTATCTTTGTACTAATCTCTGACTTTATCCTTCTTCAATTATATCTAACTCAGTAACAATGTTTGCCTTTGGGTCTTCATGCTGTGCATGTTCTTCCAACTGGACATGCCAGGGAGGAGGGAGAATCTGCAAAGAAACCGTGCAGTATGAAATTATTTTCCTTTCCAGTACTTCTCCCTAAATTATTTCCCTCATAACCTTTTTGTTGTTGTTCGTATTCAAATTATAGCAGTTGAAAGACTTTGGCCTCCTGGGGGAAATAACACCAGATGGATCTTCATGAGCATGGCTGTGTCTCTTTGATAGGGATCCATATGTAACTTTCCATACAAATTAAGCCTTGTGATGATAACATTGTAAAAAATAATAAAAAATAAACACAAATTCCCACTAATTCTGCTAACCTACTCATAGATTTCCAGTCATGTTTTCTAGCTTTCCATTGAACACTAACAACTTTGCATATAACCATTTGTTTTTATTTTGCCATTCTCTCTTTCTATTCTACCTCTATTTTCTTGTCTTTTGAATGAAATCTTTATTATGGCCAAAGGCCCACAATATAATCTTATGCAACACAATGTACAAAAACACTGGGCAAGACAGGATAAAATAAAGCAAGAGTAAATAAAGTTAAAAAAGGACTTAAAAAATTCAATACATATAAACAGATATAATTTGCAAGATTTCCTTGGCTAAAATAGATGGAACAGTACGTTTGTTTCGACAAGTTTCCACTATAAATCGGGTAATAGAACAGATTTTCAGTAATCATGAAGTAAACCATTTTTCCTTTTGTATGAGAGAACTGGAACCAAATATCTTGCTACTAGCAGTGTTCTGCTAGGGTCGCTGTCTTGTAGCAGATATGTTAACTGAGACTCCAAGTTCTCAGTCAAACTTTCTGTTATTAAGGGAAGTAGAAATCTGGTCCGGGAGTCCGTGTGCAAGGGACAACAGAATAATATATGATGGAGAGATTCTATAGTTTTGTTATCACATGCACATAATGCTGAAATTTGTCCTTTAGTAAACCTATTACCCATAACGTTGGATGGAAAAACGTTAAATCTTGCTTTAGTAAAAGCAAATCTGTGGGCCGCAACAGATAAAGATGACAAATAAGATGGAATCTGCAGTGTAAGCCATATACCAAGATTCAGCGGTGAGCATGTACCACTTCCCATTATGACATTTTGTTGGAGATCAAACTCATCTAGTTTTTGCGTTAAAGCTATGGTTTTCCCAGTAGTGATGTATAGAAGTGAGAGCTGGACCATAAAGAAGGCTGATCGCCGAAGAATTGATGCTTTTGAATTATGGTGCTGGAGGAGACTCTTGAGAGTCCCATGGACTGCTAGAAGATCAAACCTATCCATTCTTAAGGAAATCAGCCCCGATTGCTCCCTGGAAGGACAGATCGTGAAGCTGAGACTCCAATACTTTGGCCACCTCATGAGAAGAGAAGAATCCTTGGAAAAGACCCTGATGTTGGGAAAGATTGAGGGCACTAGGAGAAGGGGACGACAGAGGACGAGATGGTTGGACAGTGTTCTCGAAGCTACGAACATGAGTTTGACCAAACTGTGGGAGGCAGTGCAAGACAGGAGTGCCTGGCGTGCTATGGTCCATGGGGTCACGAAGAGTCGGACACGACTAAACGACTAAACAACAACAATCTTTTGGCCGAGGCGAGATCTAGTTTCAATAGGTCTGATGGAGACAGTCCATAGGACACAATTTTTGTATGTAGTTTTCTTGTCTTTTATTGACACCGAGATTGCGCTCTGCATTACTAAAAGCATGATCACAACATCTTAATTAATTTTTAGTATGTTTCCCAGAGGTGAAAAAGGGACTCAAGTTTGCTACTCACATGCATAGCATGCACTTGAGGCACATTTAAATCACATGGCTTCCCCTATAGTATCTTGTTAACTGTATTTTGTTAAAGGTGCTAGGAATTGTAGCTCTGTAGTGTGTGAACTACAAGATTCTTTGGGGGAAGCTGTATGCTTTAAGTGTGCTTTAAACATATGTTGTGGATGGGCCATAGAAGACTGTCTTGTAGGGTTTCATATTTAGAAATCAGCAGCAATGAGCAACCTTTTGAAAGCTCCCCTCAGATTGCCCAAATCCACCTCCTCCCCACCCCAAACCTGGAAAAATTCAGTTAATTTTTCTGTGGCAATCCAGGTACTCTGAAAAATCATACACACACACACACACACAAAAAAAAAACTGTTTTAGAAAGCTGGAGCCTCTTTTCTACCAGGTGTATTGTTCTATTAGTTTGTATGGGGTTGGGAAGATAAGGAGGCACTTACGAAAAAAACACCCATATCAAGTCAAGGTCTCAACAACTTCATCTGAAGCATGTTTCCAAGCATATTTATGTGCTGAAAAATCTAGTCTTATGAGCAACCGCTCTATTACATTCATGTGAGGTCCTGAGCATACTATCGGTATATAGCTTTTGAACTTTGACTACACTGAAAACTGTGTGCTTGAAAAATTAGAGAAGTGGCTATTTTTTAAAACCTTGTGTTGTAAACCCCTTGCCCTTAAACATTTCTTTCCAAAGATTTCTTATATCAATTACATTCAGAAGTGGACTTTGCATGATCTTCCAGAAAAGTAAAAAGCTGATTAATCATAAACATTGCAGCTAGCTAACCTGTATATTTGAAGCATATTGAATATTGAAGTTCTAAAGTTATTTATTATAAGACAGATTACAGAAGGGGTTGGCAACCTAAGGCCCTGGGCCACAAGTGGCCCACGGGGGTCGTTTAACCAGCCTATGAGCCGCCCCTGAACCGAGCCACCCGCTCAGCGAGTCCCTGCGCCACGGTGTACCGTGACGTCGAAAATCGCATCTGCGCATGTGCAGACGCAGGAAATCACATCTGTGCAGATGCCGGAAATCTCACACACATGCAATCCGGCCCACAGAGGGATCTCTGCTGGAGTGAACCGGCCCAGGCGAGGTAAACCTTGCCAACACCTGGACTACAGCAACATGTTGCAGCATATCCCTAGACTCTTTTTCTTTCCCTATTGGACAACATATTACTAAAAGACTCAGAACTGGGACTACCTGTCAGCTCTGAACCCAAATGTTTTACTGTTATATAGCTTAGAGAAGGAGCAGGGGTGCCAACCTGGGCCCCAGGTTATAGATGCCCAGCTCGCATGACATCACACGCCCTGCAGCCTCAGAACCTGACTTTCTGTGGCACCGGAAGTCGGGTTCCAAGGTCTCACAGGGCCTCGGATGTAACTTCCAGTCATTTGCTAGGTGTTGCGTTGGGAGCCCTGGAGTGTGGGTGCTGAGCACCCACAACAAAAATTTTGTGGGTGCTCAGTCCCCCAGGGTCCCCTAGAGATGGTGCCCCTGAGAAGGAGTGTAGTATAAGTTTCAGGATACACTGCAAGGAACTCTTGGTCTCTCCCTGTTGATTTTCCCCCTACTGACATTTTCAATATGAACACTCAACCACAGACTTAACTGATAGTCTTGTCTAATCTACCTGACTTTCAGTTCCTTGAGACACCCACTCCCATGGTGGAATGAAAACTGCCCATAGATATCAATGCAGAAATAAAGGACTTTAGTGTACCTGTGAATGGATAGTAGCATGCCCTCCTACACCAAGCAAAGGGTGGCTATAAAGATACAGATTCATTTCTTTGCCGTTTAGTATGAATGCAGAAGTTTCCTCTCCAGACAGTAAGCTTTTAATTTACAAACATATAGTTCTGCATGCTTTGGGGCTCCCAGAGTATGAAGGAAACAGTACCTATTTTTTAGATATTTGTTTTGTTTCCAAAATGATATTCCAATTCTAAATGATTAGGAGTTTAAATTATTAATATTCATTAAAATGAAATTTGCTAGCTTAAGTTAACTGCTGTCTCAGATAGGCAATGATATGTCAGTACATTATATGTAGGCAGGAAAAATGGTAGAAATGGTTTTTTAATAATTATAAAATCAATTGAACAATTTAAGATCTGCCTTGAACTCTATGGTGAAATAGAGTAGCAATTGTGCAGACTATTAGTTTCTAGAGATGTGGCAGTGATCTTGTCCTCCTAATTGTGTGAGATAAATATTCTTCCACCAGTAAAGACCAGCTAGTTTCTCAAGGGTTTTCTAGCCTTTAAAATCTACCTGTTAAAACTTGAACGAAGTCCTCAGCAAATCAACTCTGTGCTTCTAAACTATGGTATGCACCATTGTCATGCTTGTGTTATTGGCATTTGTTGGGTTATATCTTTTAGACAAACATTTAGACAAGCATTATTTCTTTTCAAGTGTCCACATCCTTTCTGAAAATAAATAAAGTTCTGGTCCCTCCATTTGTGTACTGATGAATACACTACAGAAGTTACAATGATCTGACTAGCTTCAGCATTTCAGATACTTTGGTAACTTGCTTGGCAAATTTCAATTTTGTATTTATTGCGCTTACAAAAAACTATGCTATAAAACTATATAAAACCCCAGAGTCCAGCTGTTTCAGTGTGGTATTCCAAGGCAGGCCTTTCTTCATGAGATGCAACAGGTGGCCTGTTTTTGCGATGCCTGTGTTGTTGTTGTTTTAAAGAGGTTATCAGTTTGGTGAGAAATACGGTAGTAGTTCAGAAGAGTAAAAGGCAAAGCTGTTGAAGCCATTGGTATCCCCTAGCCATGCAGTACCTGATTCTTGCAGGGCTCTCTTGAAATATTGATTGATTTAGCTCTATGGAAGAAGAGCTGCCACCCTGAAGACAAAACATATGGGGGTGATGTTTTTGACAAGGATGGGAAACATGCTACTCACCCTCCCTTTGGAGGAATTGTAGTGCTGCATCAGAATCTTGGACTTGCATGAAGTCTAAGGGGGTTGGGAGGCAAAAGTAAAGGCAGGTTGTATAATAGTAGAGGCCATGGCATGGGAGCAAAAAAGGATGGGCACAGAATGGGAAAGTGGTATTTTAAAACAATAGCAGAAGTTTGAGTATAGCAGGGTTGGAGGGAACTGACAGGAGCTTTTTTGTGTTAGTTTCTCTGTTTGTACCTATCTCTGCTGTTTCTTCTTGTTAAAACTAGTCTGTTTAAAAAAACAATCTCTCAGTGTCTATCTGTGCATTACTTAAACCTCTGCTTTTGTTTTAAATCTGAATTTTACTTTGTTTTTCTTCATCACTGCTTTATTCAAACTCCTCCTGTTGTTGAAAACTACCATTTTCTACTCAGCTTCCTCCATCCTTCTTTATTTCCTCAAACGTCTGTCATTGTTTTAAACTACCACTGTCTGCCTCTCATTTTTCCTCCTTTCCTCTATTATTTCTCATATGGTTTGTTTAGGACACCCACATTATATTTTTATCTACGGTAATTTTATTCCAGGGGACAGTTTGCCTTAACCTCCTAGCCCTTTTTAGCAGAATCTTAACTTTACATATTTATACTAAATATTTGGTCCCTTGATTGCTGCTCCAGTGTGCCATACAAGGCCAAGGCCATTGGTACTTATGGAATTATCCACAATATGATTTGCCCTTCCTTTTTTACTGTCCAGTAGGTATAGTATATGGCCCGAGCAATTGACCTTATTTAATGGTAAAAAGGATAAAATACATTTCAAGTGTAGTAATCACTTTGGCAAATGTATAGTGATGGAAACTGACAACCATAAAAATGTTAAGTAACTTTAAGCACTGTACACTAAAATGATAATGCACTAATTCTTTTGCACTGTTGGCATTTACTGTAAGCAGTGTTAAGTTACTATTCTTGCATATATTTGTATGCTACGTGACTTCCATTTCACATTTGCTCAATTTACTAATAAGCTGGTAAACATGAATCTAAGGCTCAATCTAGCTTGTAAAAATTGGGTTATATTAATTCTGCTTCATGCACCATTATTTAGAAATTACAGTCAGTCTAAGTGCAAGATTGCAGAAAGGGAAACAAATGAAAAATATTCAGTGTAATTAAACCAAAGGAATGAACATTAATTTTAACCCAATTATATCCAGCTACTTATCATTTGTTTTCCTTTGACTTGTGTGAAATATCACAGAACAGCAAAAAGTATTCCATCATATAATGAACTTATGAAGTACTGAAACATAATACAATATTAATGTTTCCAAACATACCAGGGGTACCTTATGTCACACAGTTTGCATACACATTTCAGTGAAAATTGTTTATGCAATTCATTTTACTACAGTTTGTTTCAATGTAGTGTTATTGCTGGTGCTATATGTAGTTGTATGCCACCCCAGCCTCCAAGCAGTGTGAGATTCCAGGGGTTCCAGATGCTCACCCAGGGTTCAGGTTTCCTTTTGGAAATGTGGCACAGCTGAGACTATGGTGTCCTTATGAAATATTGTTTATTTGCACCTATATACAACCTGAGCCTACAATGGAGAGATTCACAGCATTACCACCCCAAAAAGGTCTTGTTTCTCCCATAGCCACAGCCTTGGTTTCAAACAGAAACGAAACATCATCCCCTCTCTCTTTCTCTCTCTTCCAGACTGCAACCTTTCCCCCCTAGGTCACACTGGTGGTGAACACTCAATTCTGGCTTTGTCTTCTAACTAGCTCAGAGCTGGAGGAGGGGCCCCACTCATTTGCTATCTGGCACTGAGCCCTCTCACCTTGGCTTTCTTACAACAATGGGAAGGAGAGGAACCTGGGTTGTGTCAGACAAACATAATGGAAGAAGTCAGTGTAGGCTACAGTTACATCTGTTGGGCACTACACTGACAACTATAGAGCATCAGTTGTGTCAAGTTAAATCATACAGTGGAATCCATTCTTGAGTCAGTGGTTATATTTGACAATGGGGGTTTATATTTGAATCTTATACTTGGATTCCTTCATATTGAAATCATTAGAAAAACAGGAGTGAAGAGTAGTCAGGAAGAGCTATCTCTATTTTTCTATGTTTAAATCTCAGTTATAAAGTTAGTTGTCAAAATACATATTTCAAACAGCGTGTGGAAGGAAGGATCTGGAAGGAAGGAAAGTCCCTTTGGTTTAAAGACTGTTTTGATTTACAGCAACCCTGCAAGTTAACAATCCCCACATTATTCTTAACAGTTGATATTCATGCCAGTATGGTTCCAAAGGTTTGCTCATCACTTGCCAGAAAGATTACAGGAACCAGTTTCTAGGTGTGTGTTTTTTTAATGGGGATTTACCTTTATAATTATATTCAATTGCTATATGATCATATGAAATCAGGTGGAAACACCTTGCACCAGTGGAGCTCCTGTTATACAAAGATACCTCTGTGCAGTGTGTATATATAGTGCATTAAAGTAATCTGTCTTGGAAGCAGTGGTGGAGGAAGCTGCTCGGGTGCCAGGTGCTGCACGCCCTGGGGCCGGGCAAGCCGCCCATAGGGACGGGGCACATCGCGGGGGCTCCGGAGTCTGCCTGCTTCCTCCCACGCAGCCGCCCTACAGCTCAGGGGGAGGCAGCGGGCGGACCAATTGGGCAGCACGGAGCCTGCACACGCTCAAGCTACCGTGTCTCTCCCAGGAGAGGCGCATAGCTTGGGCACACTGCAGGCCCTGCAGTGAGTGCCACCCAGCATTTTGTCACCCCCTCAGTGGTGACACCCGGGGCGGGCCGCACCTACCACACCCCCTTCCTCCGCCCCTGCTTGGAAGTTACCACAACATAGATAATGAGTCTAGGCCACCTCTGTTCAGGTAGGTTTGCAGCTTGTGTATCACTCTGTGTCACTTCCAGTGACAACTTTTGCTTTCATATTATTATACTTGAGTGTTTACTGGCTATAAATGGAATGAACAAGGAATTTTAAACCAGTGAGACAGAGATTAACCAGATAAGAGTAATCAATTTACTTACTAGATAAGGAGTTGATTTTATGAGGCTTATTACAATTTTATGAATAATGTTAAGCTTTGGTAATAATCTGTATGCCACATATTTGTACTGATTTAAAATACGTATCAGATACACATTATATTAGTAAAATTGAGTTAGACATTTAAAAGTGTTATGAAAAGTACTTCTGTCTAAGTTTCTTTGAGTTTTTAGGTTTTGTGGGAAGAATGTTATGATAATACGTAAGAATTTGTCTCTGGTGATTATGGACTGCATTCAGAGGGGTGCAATGCAGTTGAAACTCTGTAGATCAGTATCAACTTGCAAACATAGAACCCAGGTGGGCAGAAGAATCAACCTATATATTGCTAAGTAAGTTACAGTAGATTAGCAAGGACTCCAGTTGTTTAACAATAGTATAAAGGAACCTTTTTACAATTCTGAATTAGGCTGCTGAGATCTTGGGAGGGAAACCAGGAGCGTGTTTCTGGACTGTGAACTCATTTCTAGTACTGATTCCTGGACTGTGCAGGTGTTCACAGGCACCCTGCTTCATAATCTTGAGTGTATGTTGCCACCACCCAGCCACTATTTTGCACTTGGCTCTGGTTGGCTGATCTCTCGAACCCTGAGATCAGCCAACTAGAGCCAAATGCAAAATAGTGGGGGGGGGGGGAAATACCATAGATCCAATACTTCAGACACCCCAACCGGCTACAAAGAGCTGTGCCCAGTGAACTGACACAGAAGCAAGTGTGCTGTGTACCCGCAGAAGTTTCTACCAACTTCAGATCTGTGTGGCTGTTACATAAAAACGCACATTCAGATACAATATCCCATCTTCTTTGATACTGTTAGTATACTGGTGCATGAAACTGAAGGAAAAGGTGAGTACAGTTGGCATTGTGCCAAAATCTTTTTACAAAGGTCAACATAAGGAAGTTAGGGCTGATTTGAAGTAAATACTTCAGGTGCTCTGCAAGGTGGCCGAGTGAGACTGGCATAATCAATCCAAGTGGGATTCTGTTCTCACAAATGGAAGTGGGCACACAATTTTCTCTTGATTATCTTTGCAACTTTTTGAAGTCCTCCCCAAATCTGCTCCAGCGGTTTCTGGGATCCTCTAGCACAGCACAAGTTAGTGCAGGGTGCAGCAAGGGAGAGGGGGAATTGGCCTCTCCTCATTTATGGAAGCCTCCACTGTATTTAATTGACAAATGTGGTGGCATGACAGGTTGCAGAACTGACAAATAACGCCCCCCCCCATTCCATTTTCAGGTGCCTGTACTGGATCACAGCTCCTTTCAAAATGGGAAGGTACCTTCTGTTCACAGAAGTCCTCCTTTCAGTCATAAAAAAGATGTGCTGGATTAAAAGAAGTGACACTGGAGACAGTTGTTCTATGATAAATAAGCACTAGTGACTTCTGAGCAACTTAGAGCAAATATGTGTATTGTTTAGCATTTCACAGGGCTCCATAGTTTAAGACAAATGTCTAAGAAAAAAGAAAAAAATCACAACAAACCTGCCTTATTCTGGTTTCAGGAAAAATATAATTAGACATGGGAATGGGAAATGGATATCAACATTCTCCTTAGCTGGAGTTTCCAAGCTAGACCTAGGTAACAATTTGGACATCAGTATTATTGACTGACCTAGAAATTTTACTCAGGTGTAGCTGCTGCAGTAGAAGCAGCTGATCAGCTTCCTCAGTGGTCTTTATAACCTGAATGCTTATAAGTTTAAACATAATGCATAAATAGGAGGAGAGCTCCTTTTATATATCACCAGATATAGGACTGAAGCCATATGATAAGGCTTTTGCGAAAGTGTTCTCTCTTCTGGACTGCCTTGACATTTATTTTACTAAGATTTCAAGTACTCATGTATAAGTAAGACTCACAAAAACTGATTCAGGATAAACAATAAAAATGCTGGATTAAAAACTTATTGCAGGAAATATTATGCAATTGATTAACACAAGCTACTCTCCTGGAAGAAATTAACTGTAACTGAATCAAATTTAGATGGTCTGTCACAAAATGAATTAGAAATGTGCCTCATCCTCCGTAGCCAGCATGGAAATGGAAGCTATTATAGCCTCTTATAAATCTAGTAAATAATCTTGCATGGCTAATACCTTTTGTCTGTTAATTCAAAAGGCTTCCTTCAAAGAAGTTTCACTATCAGTTAGAACTAAGACATTGGTTCTTAGTGGTGCAAGTAATTTTTGTAAGAGTCATGTTTGTAAAATAAGTACGCATTCAAGAATGCTGCCTTTTTTCAAGGAAAAAACCCTGTCTTTAATTGAACACAATGTGGCATGCCATCACATAATTTTAGAAGATATTAAAATAAATAAACTGGAAAGATCTAATGCAATGTACAGAGCACTGTTATAAAATGATTCGACAGTTTGTCATTTTCATATATTTGCTTTAGTAGCCTGCCCTGCTGAAATTAATATCAGAAAAGTATTGTGTAGGAAGGCACATATTATAAATGGGGGATTATGAAAAAGGAAATGTCAGTATTGGTTTAGATGAACCAGCATATCATCCTAGCAATATTTTGCTGTTCAACCATCATTTTTATGCATTTGAGATTTTTTCAGAAACAAACAAAATGGGAAATGGAATTTCAGCTACATGCTGAATTTTGCTTCACAGAATCAGATTAAGAAATGGCCTTTCCTGCTTTTTGCCAGGGTATCCATTTTAGTTCAACTTTGCCTAATATGATTTTGTTCAGCACATTATCAATTTTAGCATTTGTTGGATAGCCTAATATACATTAATTTTACATAATTTAAGAGTAGAAAGCTAAAGTTCCAACGAATAAAGATAATAGACAGTAGCAGCAGCACTAAATAGGTTACAGTCCTATCTAGTGGAAATGTCCCTGAGAAAAAAAAGGATATGTTATTTAGTGTTAGAGACATCTTTGGCAATAATAGCAAGATAAAACAAGAATCAGTTAAATCTTACTTAAATAAAACTTCATACAGGAAGATCTAACCTGCAAATTCAATTGCAATCAGTTACTAATAACAAGACATATATGTGCATTATATTCCTCTTTGGTGTATCTGCACACAAACAACAGCAGCAAAGGGTCCAGTCCAGGCATCCCCAAACTGCAGCCCTCCAGATGTTTTGGCCTACAACTCCCATGATCCCTAGCTAACAGGACCAGTGGTCAGGGATGATGGGAATTGTAGTCCAAAACATCTGGAGGGCCAAAGTTTGGGGGTGCCTGGTCCAGTCTAAAAATACTGCAAATAAAAGCTAGCAAATGTGTTTACTAGGAAATACTTGTGCTCTTAAGTAAAAATGAACCTACCGGTAAGTAGATTTTGGAAGTTATAATTAAAAATGGTAGGCTCTTTCCCATCATTGTACAGCATGTCAATATTATCTACTTGTATTACAGTGGAACCTCGGGTTGCAGACGTAATCCATGACGGAGGCACGTCCACAACCCCGCAGCGTTCGTAACCTGCAACGCTGCGTCTGTGCACGCGCGTGACGCAATTTGGTGCTTCTGCGCATGTGCGAGCGGCAAAACCCGGAAGTAACCCTTTCCCTTACTTCCGGGTTTCCCGCGGTCCGTAACCTGAAAACGTGCAACCTGAAGCGTCTGTAACCCAAGGTACCACTGTATTTTCTTTCCAGAAGTTCCCACTTTAAATGTTTCACCTCAAGCTTGTATTCATAAAGTGGTTTTTAGGGCAAGCCACTATGTCTCAGCTTTATTGCTTTCCCCCAGGTAGGGATAGGGGAGAAGCTGATGCAGTTCACACTTTCTAAAACAACATACAAACTGAAACGCATCTATCCTTCAAAATTTGCACTTCTCTGAATTTTGCAATGCAGTTCTCCCACCAAATGACGTGTACAAAAATGTCTATATAGGATGGTAAAAGTGTGCATATAAATGCATATATGTTGTTGAAAATAACCTACACATATGCATTACATTAGAGAAAATTGTTTTGTAGAAATGTGTATATTAGGAGAAAATTGAATTTTGATTCAGACTTTTAAAAAGAAAATCGCAAACCAATGTGGAGAACTGAATTTAAGATTACCTCACGCAGGATAAGAAAAAATGAGATAAACCTAAACTGACATCCCTACCCCCAATATTTGAGAAATCTCCCTGAATTGGGCTCAGACATTGAGATAGCAGTCTGTAGACCCAACCATCAGAGTTCCACTGAACCTACAGTTTAATGAGGATCAAATCCTTAATGGTCTGTGGCAGTGCTCTTTTTCCGTTTCTGTGTATCAGTCTTACCTGACGTATAATTTTCACATCTCTTCCACCCATGACATGTACAAAGTCCTGATGTTTAGTATCTCCTAAGTTGTCAGAGATCAGTAAATGAGAGAGAGAGAATTAAAATAGCTTGTGCAAAGAATGTTACCCCACATAACGAAACCCAAGTCCAACTGAGCACACATTGATTTATCATAAAATGGTACTTTGTTGGTGCAGTTTTATGGTACATTCTTGCTACCACGTATACACATGGATAAGTCATAGTGGCTTGATTATCTACTAATCTTTCCTCTAATGTTTGAAAAGAACACACAAACTGATTTTAACACCATGAGATAACCACATCTTAACAGTGACTTTCCTCCTGTATTACCTTTGCCATGATCTTTTTAAAAATACAGGTATAATTCTCATATACCTTGAAATCGGGGTGATGTGCAGAATCCCTATGTAACTGTGGACAACATCAAACAAGACAAATGCCCTACATTGCATTTTAATGTTTCCTTTTTAAAAAGGGGGGAACAAAATCCCTGTCATTGGTAATTACTGTTGACAGTGTGGGCTTTGTAGCAATCTACAGACCTGTACTTTGTGCATCAACATTCCTTATTATTCTAATTAAACTGGAACATTGTGCCCTTGCGAATCATTAATGGGTTTTCATTTCATGAATGACATTTGCAGGAGTTAAAACAGGCAGTTCATATAAAGTCCACAGGCAACTGTGTTAAAATTAGCATCACCATAGCAACAGTCTTCCATCATTAGCATTCAGGGCTACAGGAAATGTTTTGTTGTGCTTTTGTTTGCAAATAAAGGATTTTCTCATACATTTTGCATTGGGGGGAATCTGACAAAATGCACTTCAGTTATATTAAAAATATTCCACAAAATGTGGTGCCTTTGATTTAAGTATTTGGGATTTCCTCCTCCTCCTGTGCATGTGATTTTATAATCTCTACAGCTGTATACGTCTAGCCTCCTGAACAGCTTTTATTCATTGCTCATGTGCTATTCTCCAGAAAAGCCTTGTGTAGTCTCTAGTGCAAGCATCCCCAAACTTCGGCCCTCCAGATGTTTTGGACTACCATTCCCATTTCCCCCGACCTCTGGTCCTGTTAGCTAGGGATCATGGGAGTTGTAGGCCAAAACATCTGGAGGGCTGCAGTTTGAGGATGCCTGCTCTAGTGTTTTTCATTGACCTTTTAGCAGAGGTAAATTTCCCCCTCTTCCTTCTTTCTAATGGGACGGTTCATACTTAAAATAATAAATTAAAAACTTCCATAAAAGGATGGAAAAATACAAGAGTTCCTCTGCCCTCATTTTCTGCCTGCTGGCAAGAGCCTGGGAAGGCTTAGGATGTCCAGTTACCTTTCCTTATGTTCCTCATTGACCCACTTTAGGATTGCAGCCTTATGAATGTATAAAAAACAGTATGAAACTACTATGAAAATATCAGTAGTTCTGAAGGGGGGAAAGTCTGCATCCTTTGTTTTTAGATATGTGTATACATCATTCAAAGCATGTATAATGATTTCTATGCAATTTCACCCACATTTTACCTACCAAACAAAACTAAATTATACTAATTTAACCAAAGAATATCATTTGAAAATTCCCAGGTCATGTTACAACTTTTTAGCACCCCTCATTTTTTAAAGTTGAAAGCTGAGAAATTCAACATGCCCTAAAGATGAAACATTTCCCATTTCCTGTCTACAGAAGGCAATACTAGTCTTACAATGGTGTTTGGTGGGTGGTTGTGGGTGGGTGTTTTCAGGTAGATAGATATTTCTGATGAAAGATTACTCATGGGAATCTTTTCAGACAATGTTTTTGTTCTACACATATTTTCCCCAATCAGTAAAGATGATAGGCACACAAGGTGGCAGGGCCCCCTTGGTGGCGGCCCTGGGTTGTGGAAGTGAACTATGCATATCCCTACAATGTAGGACTTCATAGAGCCTTTAAATTACTGTCTATTCTAGGCTGCCTTTCTACAACACTGTTTTGGGGTTAGTAGTTTTTTTTTTTAATTTCTAACATGTTACAATTTAATATCTCTGATATATATTAATGTGGCTTGCTGTATATGCCTAAAAGGCAGCCTTTAAGTATGTGAAATATTTTTGAAAAAAATCTAGCTAATTAATTGACTATATGTTTTAGCCTTACGTTGGAAACATGTTGTGTTGTGCATACAGCTAATTATTCAGAGCACAAGGGGTAATGGAGATAAGTTTAATAAATATGCAAACTTCCTTTTTTCTAAATAATACAACTTAATTAAGAGAAATGCTTCTCTCCAGTACTGGCCTAAGCACCGTCTTTGTGCTATGGTCCTTTATCCGTAGGAAAGCAAAAACAGTCATTCTTGGCTAGGCATGTTAATTCATACTTATCTGTATTTGCTAGTGGCCTGGTTCATATGTCACATCAAACCTTAGTTAAAAATAAGCTAGGGTTTAAAGTGGATTAGCAGTGTGCAAGCCACCTCTTTGTTCCTTTTCTGCTTTTGTTGCCATGCCGGGTGGGAAGCAAATCAGAGGCTGGCTTTGTGTTACATGCAAACCAGCATGTGTGGTTTGTTTCTCCTATGAACAGAAGCCAAGGTTTGTTCTTGACTTAACCACTCATGGTTTGTTTAGAGAAGACAAACCATGTGTGTTGGTTCACAGGTGACATGAAGCCAGCCTCTGGTTTGTTTCCTTGCTGGAATACTGAGGGAAGGAATGGGAGAAGAACAAAATGGAAGCTTCTTCACTTTAAGCATTTAACTGTGGCTTAAATGTGATGTGTGAACCTGGCCAGTATCTGGGTGGGGAAAACAAGGTGGTTCCAGTTTATTATATGCATTCCACCTGTCCAATGGCTTCTCTGTGACACTGTGCTAGCAGAATACTATTCTGCATAGAAAGGCAGGTTATTATTTTTAGCAAAACTTTTCTTGAAGGGTAAAATTCAAAAAATGAAATACATAATAATGCTTCTTTGGAATTTGAGGCTAAATCCAGTACCACAGTGGTTTTCAAACAAGTTTAACATATAGCCCATGCATTTTATACATATCCTTTACAAAACCAGCCTTGTAGTTTCCAGAGGGTTAACCAACTAGCCAGTTTAGTATGTTTAATCAAAAGCAGTAAAAATTCCTATGGCATCTTAAAGCCTAACAAATTTATTATGGACTAAATGTACTCATGGACTAGAATACATTTCATGAGATATGGCAGTTCCAGGGTTTTTTTCTTCTTCATTTAATTAAAATTCACATGTCATTAAGAGCATAAAAGTGCTAGATTTCTAAACATGTAATCATCTACTTTAATGTCCTCTAAGATGCTCATCCAAGGCTGCAATCCTATGCATGCTTCCCCAAGAAGAAGCCCTTATTGGATGAAATCATTCTGAGTAAACGCCCAAAAGTTTGGACTGCAAGCTTGCAGTCCTGTACATAGTTGCTGAAATCATAGTTCTTTTGAATAAGTGTGCATACAATTGGGTTGTATGATGCATATTTAGAATAAGCTTCCTGAAGTGCTGTAGAGGAGAAATAGAATAACTGCTAACCTCATTTATACACCTACATGTGCACAATCACTCATTGTTCTTCTACAAAAGCAGCTTGTAGTCCTCATATTTACAAACTTGATTTACCACTTTTTCTTTTTAAACCTTGTTAGGATTCTTTAATTTAATTTTATTTCTTTTTTGTCTCATATTTCACTAAATTGAGGGAAGTGCTTGCTGCGATATTACACAGCTGTCCTTTCATGGCACTGGATATCACCACTGATTGCATCTTATAATTATATTCATTGAATCCGTCATGAAAATGGCATGGTTTTCTGCTAAGCATCCTATAAAAATGGCCTCACCATCACCCCATTAAAGCTTGTGCTGAAGCTCTTATTCTACAGTCCATACAAATAAGTTGGAGACACTTACTTAACTATCACATTTGAAAATATTCCCCTTAAATGGTGGAGCTCTAAAAACTCCAAAGGAGCATTTGCACTGACAGGCCTGCACATTCCATTGGCAAGCGGGGGAACATATCAGTATCAAGCTCAGTTCAGTTTCTCGTTATCTCTGGAAAGCTTTGAACTACCTAATGTATAATATATAACTTCCAGCATAATAAGCATCTTGATGTTTTTCCTTTCACTTCTTTTACTGAGATATTTTTTTTCAAATATTTGTCCTGATTTTTTATTTTTATTTTGCTGTTCCTAAAAATGTGGTTGCTTTGATCACTAATTTATTTTAACACACCTAGACAGACGACATATCAGCTGGAGTTTATTGTGCCTTTTTAAAAAAATGCTGTTCACAGTGCTATTGTTAAACATGTGTTTCAACTTTCCATTTGACTTTACTTTGGGATGAGTTACTTGATTTTTAAATGTAAGCCAGACATAGGGCTTCCATTTGTATAAACTGAAGGCTAGAACATTGCTTCCTTTGCAAATAGAGAGCAGTCCCCACAACCTCCTATGCCATCATCACCTTTTCACATATTGCTGTGCTAGATACAGACTAAAATGCCAGACCAATCAACCTAACACACCCCTCCTTGCAGGCTGTAACAACCCAGCCTTTGTAAACGATGTGTGTGCATATGATACACTGGAGAGGTGCAAACTGCTGACTAAGGAAGGGTTGGTGTGACTGCCATAGTATGTTAAAGAGAGAAACAGAACAGTACCAAATGTGGAGGCCCTTTGGCAGGTTAGAGTTATGCTAATATTCTTTGGGCATCCCTTACGCATCTTGCTTTCGGTGCACAAAGAGGGCAGGATTGCAACTCAGTTTTGTTTTGTTTTTTTTAAAACTAGTAGGTACCCCTTAACACTCCCTTTCTTGTGTGCAGTATTATTATTATATTATTATTATTATTGATATTTCCTCCAGTACTTGCAGAAGGTCAATGAAAAGAAAGGGGTAATAGAAATTATCTGTATTGGCCTAATTCTGTAGATGTTTTTATTGTTATATTCCTTCAGGAGGTTTCATTGATGAAATAGATAAATTTAATTTCTTGAAGGATGGATGAAGGAAGCCCATTTTAATTGATTATAAAAACTGACAAGTGACAACTTGCACAGTGCTTAACCACATATTTGGACATTTTTCATTCTGCTAATACCCAATTTGACCACAATATAAAAATCAACCATATTAATCTGGAACAGTTCAGTTAAGATGAACTGATAAATGCTCTGATTTTTTGTGGACTACATATTTTATTAGCCTATGACTCGGACATGGGCTGATACTTTTTAATGGCCTTCAGATTTAAACTCATCGACTTTCATTACAGAGCTGCTGTACTTTGCTGCAGCTCTGCAACTGCAGATTGAAAAGGGAAAGGAGAAATGTTGCCAGGTCAGCAAAGTAAAGGTAGAGATGTCATCACTAAAATGTTTTATTTTTGTAGCACAAATTCTTTTCTTGGCTGTTCTGTGACTCATTGCATTAAGCAGGAAAAACTTTGTTTCAACTGGCCTTGCTTGCTATATCCAAATGCCTGACATTTTTTTATATACGACATTAAAGTGGGAATGACTATCTTCCCCTTCTAAGCAGAGGTTAAATGGTCATCTGCCATTGATGCTTTAGTTGAGATTATTGTAGTGTAGGGGATTGGACTCACTAGATGACCCTTGGGGTGCCTTCCAACATTACAATTCTATGATTCTATGAACAAGCCATCACATTTATTGCAGTATGTTCCCTTTATATTGTTTAGAAAAATATTGATCACATGTAGTACTGTAAATATTTATTAAATAAATTGACAAAACTAAGTACAATATTACAGAATGTGCGGGGCAGAAAACACCATCTTCTGTGGCCCTGGTTGGTGGAAGATAATTATCAAGGCAATAACATATGTAAACAAGAAGTATATACCGTATTTCAAATACTCTGATGTCTCTGTTGTTACCATTACATTCTAATGGCATGAATACTTTCCCACAAAAAACTTGCAGAGGAATTTGCAGCTTTAAATATATTTAACATTGGAGACTGGTGGGCATAGTTAAGAATGTGTAAGATTTGTGACCTGGAAGCTGTCTGCGGACAAACACCGGCTCCCTTGGCCTATAGAGTGAGATGAACACCGCAACCCCAGAGTCGTCCGTGACTGGACGTAACTGTCAGGGTTACCTTTACCTTTACCTTTAATGCTCATTTGAAGTACAGTGGTACCTCGGTTTATGAACACAATTGGTTCCAGAAGTCTGTTCATAAACTGAAGCATTCATAAACTGAAGCGAACTTTCCCATTGAAAGTAATGGAAAGTGAATTAATCCGTTCCAGATGAGTCCGCGGCATTCGTAAACTGAAATTTCGTAAACCGAGGTGTTCATAAACCGAGGTTCCACTGTACATACTTTTCAGTGCAAACCTAACCATGTCTACTAAGAATTAGGTCCTTCTGAATTCACTGGGGCTTACACCCAAGAAAAGTAGGGTTAGGACTGCAGTCTAAGGCCTTGTGCCCCCATCCAGCTGAGGATCCAATACAAATAGCAATTAATCTTAATAAGCACTGCCTGTGTAACCATTTGTGTGTGTTGAAGTCTGGAAGGCCGTTAACATTTCTTTACTACCTTTTCTTAGTAAAGGACTATAATTTCCCCCAACAACAAAGAATTTTGGTCTCTAAGGCAGATTTTACCTCCAGATGTGAAGTATGCCATACAAATAGATTTTGAAGAATTCAAATGGCAGAAATAGGTCTATTTAAGTTGAATGTTTTGGTATTCACAATTTTATGATGTAGAAAATAGATATCTGTGAAAATGTATCTTATCAATCATTAAATTATCACTTTTTTGTCAAGGGTAAATAACATTTGGGCTCTTATCCTATTAGCATAAGACTCTGAAAACTAGTGGGTGTGATATTTTAAGAGAACAATTTTTGGCCCAGGGGCTGCTTTCTCTTCTCGGCAACTTTCCTGGGGCCGCATGCTAGCAGTGGGTGGGACCACAAACAAACATGAGTGTAGCAATGAATGTTGCATTTTACCTTTGTACAACAGACTGCTTTCTAGACATACTCCCACATCCCTCTCTATCATCCATCCATCCAGGCAACAAAGAGACTATCAGAATTCAAGGGCACACTCCACATTCATGGATGGTGAGAAACAGGGCTGGTGTGGGATATGGCCAAGGGTGGGGAGGCGTGTAGCTAGGAAGGAAGTGTGACATGGAGAAAGCCCTGAGGGCATTCTAGAGGCATTCAACTGTGCCATCTTGAGATTACTTGCATAAGTTTTAAGACAAAGCATTCTGCGTAACCCTTTTCCATGAGTCGAAACTGCTTATCTTCACACAAGGTGCTCCTATTTTCCACTAGTTTTCCTACTTCACCAGATCTGAGATATGCACTTTATAAAATGAAAGTTACCTGCTGTGATTATTTTTAGTAAGCAGCATTGCATTTTCTGTAATATTATAACTGGGATAGTAACAAGAACCAAGAGTTTTGCTTTACTAAGAATGCAGGTGGCAACCTGATTTTTGCATCTGGGACTCTAATAGGATAGGTCTTGTGCCCTGATATCCCTGAACAAATACAAGTGAAATACAGTATTATCTTTGTGGTTCTATCCATAGGCTCAAGAACCATCTCAGCCTCATACAGTTTGCCTCCAGACTTTCTTGAGTGTAAATAAAAGCTGTGGAGCTGTCAGCATAATCTAAGCCAACATATTAAAATTCTGTGCTGCCTTGGGCTTATTATGCAACCTGCAAGCCTAATCTTGTGATGGTGTGTGTTTGCACACACATACATGCAGAAGGTAGATAACAAATGCTAGAGAAGAAAAAAGATTGTGTGGTTTCTGAAGGTCACAGAATCTTTAATTTGTCTCTCCCCACCCCCACCCCCAACTTACTCAATTAAAGTATTAGCGGATACATTGAATGATATAACAGAATGTGATATTATGTATGTATATGGAAATAGAAGGAGTGAAAGCAGACACAGATTTCTGCCCTCCAGCTCTTCAAAAGTGAATTGGATGGTATTAAATAAAACCTTTGGCTCATGGCTAATACTAAATATAATTTCTGTCTTAATGAAATTTTCATGTTTTGATTGAATTTCCATTTGAAGTAGTTACAAACATGTATCTGCAAAGCAGGCAAAAGTATTTCAACAAAAATATGGCTGTCCAAAGGTAATTTGACTCTTTGCTACTCAAGTGGATGAGGTTATTTCGATTTCTTTTGTTTGTTTTTGTTTTTCAAAAAGGCAGATGCATAGAAAATTAACTTTCACAGCCCAGCTCATGGACACTATGACAATTCACACCTACTGTTTGGTACAGATTAAGAAGTTATTGCAGCGTGATGTGACTGAAACTGAAATTCATTTGTCTTGCAAAGTAAAATTGTCAACTTGAGTAAAAACTTGCTCTCAGCATGGATCAATTTGTAGCTTTTCCTTCATTTAAGGCCGCAGTACTCTTTCTTCACCACCAAAATGTCAGTTATCATTCTTATAGCGCCTCACAAACAGATTTCAATAAACTCCCTAAATCAGCAAGACATTTAAGTACGTTCTTGGCATCAGTTGAAGGAAGTGGTCTGAACAAAAATAATGAATGTACTTCAAACCTGAATTGGAAGCTAAAAAGAGAGACAGCTTGAAGAGTCCATGAGTTTGCAACAGAAAATTCTTGCTGTTTCTCTGAATTACAGCAAAACTGCAGTTTTGGTTTATGAAATGCTGTGAATGTACTTGCCCTTTTTTAAAAAAGGCAGGTGCTGAAAGCAGCTTTAAACATCTTATCTTGTAAAAACCTCTAATTGTATTAGTGATTATGGTTGAAAACTACAAGAATCTCTGGTGACTGGGATGATACCCACAAATTACATCAAGTAGGAGTACCATTGCATTGTGGGTAAATCCAAGGAATTGAGGAAGAGGCTGATGGCTCCTATCACAGAGGGGGCAGAGCAGGCAGCCTCACCAGAGTCCCAGGGACCATGATCTAAAGGAAAGCACATGCCAGGAGGAGGGAGATGTAATGGTTATCTCCTATTCTAATGGAGAAAGCCAAATATTTATTTCTGTTAGAGAATGGGGAAAATATCCTATGCTAGTCACCTGTGGAGTGTCAAAAGGGACTGGGAAGTTGTGGTCCAACAACATCTGGAGGGCCCCAGGTTAGCCAGCCCTGAACTGGTGAACTCAGCATGGGTGAGAAAATCTAGCTAATGACAGTAAGTGAAGTCACTATCTGGGTCACCAGTTAAAAATCTGGACCAGTAAGGCTATAATCCTATATCCCCTTTGCTGGAAATAAGCTCCACTGAACTCAATGCTGCTTACTTCCCTAGAGGCACAGGTTCAACTATAAATCACCTAATTTGTGATTCTAATACCAGGCTTCTGTGACATTTTGGGACTAATTATGGATTCTCTCAGATTTCATGGTCTACTCATGTGAGCAGTGAACTCACACAAGAGTCTGCATCTTTCCATTTAATTGATCTGAAACACTGACATGTCAATCTTTTTTTAAAAAAAATCCCAGGGTGGCTCACATAAACTGATAAAACAGTAATAAATACAGTAAAACCTGTTATTTAAGAAAACCCCAACACTTCAGGAACCAGCAGAGCACAGCAAAGTGAATAAAAAAACAGCAGAATCAATAAAACCTAATTAATTGAAACAAGCCATAGTAACATGTTTGTATACCTAGACAATCTTCTCCTAATGTTTGGAAGGCATCAGATTTGGCATTCCACCCAGCTAAGAGACAGGTGGAAACTTGGAGGAAGGCTTCTGATGATGAGTGCAACCTGATAAGGAACAGGTGATCTTCTTGTCCCAGCATACTCTGCTGGACAAAATAGTACACTACTCATGTCATCAGTTTAATTAGACAATTCAGTCTCTGACATATACTCTGTGAATCTGAGCAGGGCCTGGAAAGCAACTGGTTGGGTGAAATTTTAGTAAGTTTATATGCTACTGTACCATTTAATCTCTCAGCAAGGGACAAGGCCATTTGGTTGTAAATGGACCTGCAGTTCAAAGGGGAAGACATAAGCTTGTTTTTAAAGTTACTATTGATGTGCACTATCCCTCCCATAGTTATTTGCAGGGATAACTGTTCATTTGTCTAGCATAGACATTTCAAATTCAGATATTTTTTTTCAAAGTAAAAAAAGGTTGTGTCATAGAAGTCACTCATAATGACATTTATCTACTTCAATTGATCTGCTTGTTTCTAAAGCTGGAAGAGCAACACTCTCTAACTTGTACCATAGAACAGATGTTTAGACTACAGTGGTCCCTCGACTTACGAATTTAATCCGTTCTGAATGCACATTCGTAGGTCAAAAAGTTTGTAAGTCGAAAAAAGTGGTTTCCCATAGGAATGCATTGGAAAATTGAAAATTCGTAGATCGAGTAAACCGGATCTAAAATTTGTAAGTCGAGAAAACCCCATCTAAACCGCAACTGATTTCCTTTCGGATGTCGAAAAAAACGTAAGCGTGCGGCCATTTTTTTTCATTCGTAACTCGAAATTTCGTAAGTCGAGTACTTTGTAAGTCAAGGGACCACTGTAGTTCATTGCAGCTTATCTCTGGAATGATTAATCCAAGTCAGTGATAACATGGGGTAGATAATGCAGCCAAATTGTATCAGAAACCCCAAATGTGCTTTCAACGAGTATGCCAGTTTTATTGTTTTTACTGATATAAGTTTACTCAACTAATCACATGAATACTTAATAGTCTAATGCCCACATATATAGGTAAGGTTTTTAAATAATTATTTATAAATATAAGCAGAGATGAGAAACAAAAGGTTGACAATATCATAACAACAGCCTATGGTACAATCTAATTGGTCACAACTTTAGATATAACATAAAACAGAATAGCTCAACTGGCACAAAATTTAATGTTTATAGAAAATTAGATTATATTGCATCTTCCTGATCTCACTTTAGTGAAAATTTACTAGTCCCAGAATTGCAACAATATCAAATGTTTGGAGAACAGCTTTCACTTGAACCTCAACTGAATACAAAGCAATAACCATCAATGTAGGGCTGGCCCACCAATGAAGTGAGGTGAGGCAGTCTATTTGAGGTGGCAGATACTCCGAGGAGTGTGCCACTCACCACTGCACCACACTGTCCTGCTGCCACAGGTGTGCCCATGGTAGAGCAGGAAGCAGCACATGGAGGGTACCTCAATAGCAGTAGGACGGTGCAGTGGTGGGGCGGGGGGTGTTGCATGAAGTGGGAAAATGTCCCAGCCTAGCCCTGTATCAATGCCGCTTTTTTTAGAGTCAATCCTTCCTGCTTTTTGCCTTTTTAATCTCTTTACAGCAAAATCCTATTCATGTCTACTCAGAAGCAAGTCCTATTCTGTTTCATAGAATTTGGTCCAAAGTAAATAGACATAGAATTGGAGCCTTAGGCACATTTGGACTTTGACCAATCATAGATACCTCTTAAAGTTTGTCCCTATGTTGATTTTATAATTAAAATGTTTAATTAAATGGCAAATGAAAGTACTGTAAGATCCTTGTTCCACTATCTGCAAAATATCCAGAAAGAAAATATCACCAATTAAGCTACAATTCTTTACCCATTTACCTTGCAGTAAAGCCTGTTTGGCATGATGGGACTTCCTTCAGATTTTCACAATAAGCTTGAGCTATAAATCTTGCTGTATTTTCTAGGAAAGTGTGCACCTAGGTAGTTCGAGAGACAGCAGTAGATCAAAGGATATTCTAAGAAGCAGTGATCACAATGATACAATTATTTTGTTAGTATATGTTGCTCATAATGTCACTTCACTAAATAAACCATTTAGTCTCTAGAGACTTCAACGGAACAAAACAGGTCAAAATTCCTATGTACAATCAGAAGTATCAAAAATGACAAATCCTGTTGTCATTTTTAGCCATTTAAAATGTGGGATGACACAAATATACACACTTTCTCCTTGACATATTGCCCTATACGGTCCATTGGGTTTTAAGATTTTCCAGGATCCTGATATATATATGGCAAGGGATACATAAACTCCATCAACACACAGAGGAAGTCCTGCGACTCTACTCTGTTATCTGCTAGAGGTGAAGCCAAATACAACACAAATGTCAGGTTCACACTTGGCTAAGGAATAGAGCAAGGCAGATGAGTTATTGGGGTATTGTGGCATCTCATAATAAATGGTTTCAACCCTTTTAGAAAACACTATATAAATAGGGAATTTTTCCATTGGTCCCAAATGAGCTGTGCCTATTATTTTACATGGATTTACTTTACAGTATTTTATTTATTGCTTCCCTTAACTGTCACTCATCATCCCCACTCAAATCTATTTCCTCTGGAGCAGAGCAGCAATTTTGTCATCTTAGGGTAGTTTTGTCATTGTTCATTTCATGTTTTTGTAGATAGGACAAACCAAGAGATTTTATAGATTTGTGTCAACCAGTCAAAAGCATATAATATATACTATATATATATGTGTGTGTGTGTGTGTTCTGAAATTGTAAAGCTAGTCAGTGGGTTTTCTCTCTTTTCTTTTCATGTGTGTTTTTCCCCCATTTGTTATTCAGCTGATAACATTTTGATGTGGAGATCAAAGAGTTAATTTGCTTTTGAATTGTGGAATGACTCAGATTTCCCCTTCAGTGTTTTTGATTTTTTTTAAAGGGTGCTGTGTGGGTGTAAGGTAGAAAAAAGCGCCAAGAGAATGGATACACTAATTGGGGTTTTCACCTGCTGTGAGTCTAATTGAATACAATGCTTTATTTGTTGCTGAAGGAGAAAGAAGATTATGCAAAGTGCCAGAATTTCAGACTAGTTTTTATACTCCTAGTACTTGGTAACAATGCATGGGAAAAGAAGACAGAATGTGCCAAAGGACAGCTTCAATTTACTATTAAGGTGGACTGGGAATTGAAAGCTCTTATTGAATCTGACTGCTGGTCACGTTCTCAGTAGCAGTTACTTCAGAATGCTTTGACTCAGGTTTCATTACTTCTGAGGCAATCTGATTCTCCTTATTTCTGTGGGATTAGGAAAAACATGTAAACATAATTAAAAATAAATTTCTAGATGTTTTAGTTATTTTAGTATTTTGTGTGTAAATACATAGTAAAGTGGAGCAGGGATCGATATTTCTCCTTAAGCTAGTAATAGAAATGGAAATGAATAAGCAAATATAGTGCTATAAAGATTACTGAAAGGAGGAGAGGGCATCATTCAAATTCATCCTTGAGCTCAAGCAAAATATTGCAGACGTTCTGGTTAAACATGTCACCCAGTTTTACTTTTCCCTTCAACTTTCACACAAGAAAGTAAAATTATGGGAATGCTAATTAGCGTATTGTTATGATCCCACACTTCATCCTAAATTCCCAGAATGATTTAAAATATATTAAAAACTTAAAATTACTACTACTACTACTAATAATAATAATAATGACAAAAGGAGGGTGGGTCCTCTATAATACTTCTCAGATGTTGAAACCCAGAGTAAAAGGTAAAGGTAAAGGGGACGACTCTGGGGTTGCGGCACTCATCTCGCCTTACTGGCCAAGGGAGCCAGCGTATAGCTTCCAGGTCATGTGGCCAGCATGACTAAGCCACTTCTGGTGAACCAGAGCAGCGCACGGAAACGCCGTTTACCTCCCCCCCCCAAGCAGTACCTATTTATCTACTTGCACTGTGTGCTTTCGAACTGCTAGGTGGGCAGGGGCTGGGACCGAGCAACGGGGAGCTCACCCCGTTGCGGGGATTCAAACCGCAAACCTTCCGTTTGGCAAGCCCTAGGCTCTGTGGTTTAACCCACAGCACCAGCACCCCGTCCCCCCCAATATACATAGAGGTTCTGCTGCATATATTGTATTTATGTGCAAGGATTCACACTCTCTTCTATGAAGTGAAATGTTTTGAGTATCTATAGGAACTTTCCACTTGTGAAGAGTTCTCCTGGTCATAAAAGAGATCAGGATAGCATCTGCGGGATAGAGATCAGGATATTGAATAGTGGACATGTGAATCTGTGCTGCTAGACCATTGCTCCTGTTCTGATGATGTTATAAGTTTGGTAGAGGGGCAGACTCTCCATAATCTCTAGATTCAATTAAAAGCTAGAATTTGAGCAAACTCATATTCATGAAGTAAGCAAAGTTTGCTCAATTAAAACTAAGCCAAGCCTTGTTGCATTCAGTTTAGGATCACAAGCTCAGGCAACTTCACATACCAGTAACTAGCTGAGGATGAGCCAAGTTGTTAACATAACAAAAGGTGTTGATAGTCCATCTAAGAGGAATCCTTTGCCCTGGGCACCCAGCGGTTGCTAAGGTGATTGGATATTTGTGAGAGAGAAGTGACAAGAAAAGTGTGTCTTTAGCAAGGTGTGCTGAGAAGAACTAAGGAACAACCATTTTGGCAAGGTGGCTGAAGGGAGGCTGGGAAAGTTGCCTTGGATTCCAGTGCTGCACTGCTGTGCTTGAACAAGCTCCTCCTGAGATGACCATGCTGTAAGATCTGTATTCCCTCTATGTAGACTAAAGTGAAGAATATGTGAATAAATCATATTTCTTAAAGCTACGACAGGCTCCGCCATGTCTTCAGTTCTCCAAAGTAGCACAGACTCTGGTTGAGGGCCAAGACCTCTGGAATCCTGTGCCTGGCTCAGCAGGAATTGGGGTGGTCTGTAACAATATGTAGCAGTACGGTCTTTCTTTAGTGCTAGATAAAAAACAGTATAAAGACTGATTTGATGATTTTTTTAATGAATCTAAAAAAGACATTGCAACATGTATGGTTAAATGGAAACACCGCTAAATAACAGTTTATCATGACTGATTTGGGATTCTACACACAAATGTGCTTTGAGTGTAGATATATGTTGGAGCAATCCAATTTGAAATACGGAAATAAAAGCTGAACAGTATGTAGCTATTCTCCACACTTAGACTCAGACTGATGCACATTTAGACTCAGGCTGCTCAAGATGTTGACCTTAAGCTAATGCCATAGCTTTCTTTCAGATTGGTGATTTACTGGAGTAGACAGTTGTGAATAGATCAATACAACCCCCCCCCTAGTGAGGTTACTTTTTAACCTAAGCTCAAATCTGCACCTGCAGGTTTGTACTGCTCTAATTCTTATCAAACTTATGTTGTTTGCCCAGTGGCACACACACACCCTACTTCCGCTTACATTGAATGCAGGGTGTAAATCATTATTTCAACACAGGTGATAGCACTCAGGATACGGTATTGTCATGCACCGCATCTTTCCCACACATTTTCTATTAGGCTGAGCTCAACTATATAGAGTAGACAGCTGTCTGGAATGAGGCAAGGGGCATCTGCCAGGAAAAAAAGCAGCATGCAAGTCTATGCTCTTGGACGATTTCTACCTTGGCCAACTCACTGCATTGAATGTGTCCCAGAATTGTAATGTTGGAGAGTGTTTGGGTACAATACTCTCATTTCCATAGAAATGCCCTTGTTCTGTCTGTGTGAACAGCTCAGAGTGAGTGGCATGCTACTTCTGTGTAACTAGTACACTTCTAGGATGCTCCAAAGCTACTGCATGTTCGCTTTCTCTCAGTGAGAGAGTTGGTACCCAGCAGATCCATACTCATGCAGAAGGTTTATTATCACAGAAGAATTCAAAGGAGCACAAACCCTTCCCTTAGAGGTCACAGTGGGTATCCTCTTGGACCATACCAAGCATGCATTATCTGTCATGCCTGGGAAATATTGCCAATCTATTCCCATTACATGCTCAACTGGCCTCCAAAGATTATCAATTCAAAGCAATTTAAGCATTCATGTTACTTTACATGAAAGTACTTTCTCTCCTTATCACTGTTACAGCAGTATAAACTAAAATTCTTATTAACCATGCACACCCAAAGCCACAAAGTCTTGTGGCATCTGAAAGACTAACAGGGTGAAACTAAGTAATGTGACAAAGTGTATATGTTATACAGTTTACCTTTATGTTAAAATGGCAATAAAAATATTTTGGGGGGGGCGACGACTGTGGCATAAGCTTTCATGGACTGCAATCCATTTGCATTCATAAAAATTAACCTAGCGAAAACATGGAGGATTCAAGAGGACCATATGCACTCTCATTTCGCTTTTATTGCATTTTAAAGATTGCGTGGGGGAAGGATAGAAAGAGAAATGGCTTTGAGTAGGTGGGGAGCGCGGTATGACTTATTGAAGTTGTGTTACAGATGCAGAATAAAGAGGTTATGTCTAAATGAGCTGAAGTAGTACTTGGACATTTTACATCCGGAACAGCGCGTCATTTTAAAAACGTCTCCTTCCATACCCACATTTCCCCTGTGTTCCGCTGTTGCCTCTCCAATCTTTTAACCGAAGAACGCAAGGTCAGAAAAGGCTGGAGCATGCCGCCTCGCTTAAAGCGTAATAATGAAATCAGACCTCAGTGAATTAATTCTTTGTGCCTGCGAGGTTCCCTTTTTTTCTCCTTTCTCTGTCATCTCCTACATTTCAGGAGGAGCCATCCCAGCCCCCTTGCTCCAGTGCTCGCTTCTGTTACATGAGACCATTTGCGCTTCGGTCCTTTCGCCTAAGTCCTGGCATTCTTCAGAGGTATGCCGGATGGCATCTTTTGGTTCTACCTTAAATAAACCCCTCCGCTTTCCATGCAAACGGTGCCATTTCTTTGGAGTTCTCCGCTTGTTGTTTGCAGGTTCAATAGGTGGAGCCGAGGCAGCGAGAGCTCCGCCCTGTCTAGCCCTGCAGCCTTCCCTCCCACTTCGCTTCTCTTACGCCCTTAGCACGAGAATGCTACTCTCACCGCAGTGCTATTCGCTGCTTCGCGCCGGGCTGGCTTAGTTTTGTGTTAGGTTACAAACACAAGACACACACACACACACACACACACACACACACACACAGAGAGAGAGAGAGAGAGAGAGAGAGAGAGAGAGAGAGAGAGAGAGAGAGAGAGAGAGAGAGAGAGAGAGAGAGAGAGAGAGAGAGAGAGAGAGAGTATAGGAATCTTCTCCGTCGTCCTCTTCTTTCCCCTCCCTCTTTGGAGTCTCTGATCAGTTAACGGCGATGAGGGAGCAGCTCAAAAGGTAAGTTTAATTATTATTCAAACCCGTCCTTTTTTCCTATTCTTTTTCAATGAAAACCTCGCACTTGTCGAGGCTTGTGTGCTGCTGGCAAGCCAGGGTAGTTAAAGGCAAATTAAACTTCTGAAGACGTCTTTGCATTGGGGATTTACAGCTTGAGCGTCCTCCCTGCCAGCTGTTTTCTCTTGTTCTCAGTGCAGGTGCTTGTAGCTAGCTGGCTGGAGCATGCCAGGGTTTAACCCTTTCTCCCACGGCTGTAGACTTTGAAGATGAAAGATTCATTCTCCCCGGTGCAGAGGTGGCTGGGTGGGGGTTTTGTTTTTGTGTGTGAGAAAAAGTACGTACACAGAGAGGGAGGGATTTATCCTGACATCAAAGTAATCTGTTCCCGGCGCGCAGCCCAGTTCCTCTCTACATTTCTGTTGTTCAGGGGTTTAAAAGCCCTCGATTTTGTAGCCTGGCACTTTCTAAAGTACCTTTTAATCAGGCTGCATTATGTGAGTGCCTTAAAAAAAAAGAGGAGGGGAGGGAGAAGTCACATTATTTACCATTATGTGTGTAAGGACCCTGCAGAAGAAAGCTCACCAGACTTTTCATTCACAGAGTTAAAAGGTCAAATATCTGCTTGATTTCTTCTGGGAATTCGAACTGACGTTTAATTCAGTGCATTCCTTTTTCTTTCTCTCTCTTTAATGCGCCTTCCGTGTCTTGGTGAATGTGGTCTAGTTGGAACATGCTGGCTGTGTAGGTATGAATGAATGAATACTGTACAGCACATGTAAGCAGCAGCTAAGCAGGAAGTCGGGATAAGGAAAGGGAGAGAGTCTAAAATGTGTACGGGGAGGGCCCTTGGGGACAAACAGTTCGTTTGCATCATTAATAGAAAACTTTAAAGGCAAAACAAAGCAATGAGTGTTGTATTTGGTTATTCCCCCTCCCCCATCATTGTGGTTGATATCTGCATCATTGTAAAATTTACGAGTAGAAAGAATATATACAGTATTACAGTATTATATCTGGTATATCATATTGCTGTATGAGTCAATTTTCTATATATATATTAAAGATAAATGCTGAGGTTAGAGAATAAGATGTCTCTCTGTGTGTGTGTGTCTGTGTGTTTGTGTGTAATTTGTATTTGCTGTGAACAGAAAAGAGAAATTTTAATATTGGTAGTAATGTTTTTATATGATGGAGCTTTTGTAGGAAATTAGTATAGGATCTTATTTTAAGTGTTTCTTAGAAAAACACACCCTTGTTAAAGTCATGTACTCTGTATTCAACCTTGCCTCTTAAAATAAGAACTAGTTTACCGAGGTGTTGTGTTGCTTGTACCCTATTAATACTAGAGGAAATATAGTTCCCTAAAATATATTCTATCCATTATCACTAAGGAATTGCAGTCATCATTGTTTGATCCTGAATTCGACAAGACCCTGCAGTGAAATTGCTTTGGCAGAAGTGGAGAGGATAAGCTTTGAAAAGCAAATAGATCAGTGGACAAGTAACAGCTGGAGGGGTTGGCTCACCAAGCTTTAAAAACTGTCAGTGTGCACACAATAAAATGCTGCACATCAAAAGAGACAGAAAAATAATTACCATACTGTATTTAGCAGTTGACATTTACTCCCTTCTGCTCCTACTTGATATTAATGCAAAAACTTTTTAATTTGTGCATCTTGGAATTCTGAAAATGCCAGCCAAAGCCAATAAAACAACAAACGGCCAACTTTTTCTCAAAAACACACTCTTCTGAGGATTATAGATTAAGACAAACAGTAATCCTTCGCAAACCACAAGAGGCTGCTACTTTCTGCATCACTATTCTATTATTTTCACCCTGATTAGTTTCCCTTCAGGAAATTGGGAGAAGATAGGAGGAAGGATATTTGCAGCTCTAAATAACAGCTTTTACAGGCAGGTCACACTTTAATTGGCACATAATTTACTCTTCTCTAGAATGAGTGACAATTTGGTTTATATTAGTATTTCTTTGAAGTGTTAGCTTTAGTTAGCAAAACCAAATCTGAGTCTATATATTTTATATCTATCTATCCATATAAACATACACATACCGCTGGTCTATTAAATCCGTGATAATCTTAGGCACTATTGGAAAACAGGAAAACAAAAAAAGACAAAAGGCTGTTTTAGTTCTGCAGTCTGGTGATTTATTATTCCTTAATTTCTGATTATTAGTAAGTAGGTGTTTGGGGTTCCCTGTTGCCACCTGACAGCATTTTGTTATTCTTCACACATACACATCTAGTTCATACTGCATTTTTCAAATCGCAGTGGGAGGGGGATGGAACTTGCTCTAATGCTGTTGCAAATTAAGAATAATATAATTTGAAGAATGAATATGCAGTTTTTTACCCACAACATGCTCAGTTTTTTACCCACAACAGCTTTTTAACAAGTGCACATGCTAGAATCCAAAGAGCATATGGTAGAATATTTAAATATAAGATACACATTTTAGAAATACATTCAAGAATACAATGAAAAATGTTTAATATATTTCAATTCCTATGAAAGAAGTTCTAATGGTGGACAGAGCAATCCTAATTGGGAATGATGGGAGAGTGGGCAGTGAGGTGGCAGAAAGTCTTTCACTTCCAGAGCCGGCCAGGGCAGAAGTCGGGGCAGTATTTGTTTCATCTTGCCCTAACAATTTTCTCTTCCTTGTACCAGGTAACATTTCTGATCCTGGGATTTGGGAGAAATTGAAAGGCTGTGGATTCAGATTCAAGGTTGCCTTTGCCCTGCCTTCACCCACCCCTGGAACACCTTGCTTTGTTGGTGGAAATGCAGCTGGTGGGATTTTCCATGTGCATAACAAGTGCCTCCACAGCAGATATCCTGGCCCTGGTGGCAGGGAGGCACCACTACCCAGTCATAATCCCTTCCAGCCAGCATGTCCAGGGGTTAGGTATTCTGTTAGGCTGTTTTTATCATTTCTGATGCTGATGTGTTTTCAGGACAAGTTATAATAAAGGATGCATAAGATAGAAAACTAAAATTGGAGACATTAGAACATGGGTAGGCAAACTAAGGCCCAGGGGCGGATCCGGCCCAATCGCCTTCTAAATGCGGCTCGTGGACAGTCCGGGAATCAGTGTGTTTTTACATGAGTAGAATGTGTCCTTTTATTTAAAATACATCTCTAGGTTATTTGTAATGCATAGGAATTCGTTCATTACTATTTTTTTCAAAATATAATCCTGCCCCTTACAAGGTCTGAGGGAAAGTGGACCGGCCCCCCGCTGAAAAAGTCTGCTGACCCCTGCTTTAGAATGTATTTTTATCTTTTTTCTAATGGGAGAAATGGTTTACTAACACAGTCAGCACTTAAATTGTCTTGCATAATATCTTTGTTAATCTTGTGCTGCAATGTTCCTTTTTTGTTTTGCTTTGTTTATGTTTATACATAAACTTTATGTTTATACATAAAGTGCCTGGCCTGCTATGGTCCATGGGGTCACGAAGAGTCGGACACGACTAAACGACAACAACAACATGTTTATACAAGTTTAACTCAATTGCCACTAGTAATGAAACCAGAATGAGGGTTCCAGAGGATGTTCCAGGTGGCACTAGCTGTGTTCAACACATCATGATGCAAATGCCATGGGTGCAATTGTCTCATGCACAGTCAGCTGTTGTCAATGTCATTATTTATTTATTTATTTATTTATTATATTTATTTTATATACCACCATCTGATGATCATGGGGCAGATCAGAGAGGTCTTACTGTAATGTGATTTATTATAATTTGTTGACTCTAATGCATATATTTAAATTATTTGATTGTAATTCATTACATGCCATATTTAGAGGTAAGGTAGTTTAGGACTTCATTTTTTAGGTCACAGTGAATGTATGATGGACGTTAATGTTTTTTGTTATTTGGAATAGGCAGTATTTGCAGGTGATACTGAGCCGGCTTGTTGAGGCTTGTCCTGTGTGAACTAATTTTCACCCCAGCCCTCTGCAAGAAAAGCATGACCAAACTGGGGGCATTTCAGTCGCTGATGGGTGAGCTTGGGTGCAAAGAGGGCTCTCCTTTCTACACTCTCTCCTTAACATGTCATCCACATCATGGTACAGTGGTACCTCGGGTTACAAACACCTTGGGTTACAAACACTTGGGGTTACAGACTCTGCTAACCCAGAAGTAGTATCTTGGGTTAAGAACTTTACTTCAGGATGAGAACAGAAACGTCTGTTTAAGGAGCTCAATACATAATATTCAACTACCACAGTGTATCGCATAGCCAGACAGATAAGGATAACCCATGCATGAGGCAGAGGGAAGCAGGCTAGATGGTTTGTCTCCCTGTCTAATAGATTTTGTAGTCCATTTGCTTCCAGGGGAAAGGCCTTGGCTAAGTGCTGGAGAATTTCCTTACCGTGTTTCCCCTTTTTTTAAGACACCGTCTTATAACTTTTTTCCCCTCAAAAAAACACAGGGTGTCTTATTTTCGGTGGGGTGTCTTAATTTTGCCCGACTTCATTCTGCATCCCTCCACACTGCCCACGATTCTTCTGCCCTGGGGTCAACTCACAAACCCCCAGCTTCTCTTCTGCCTGGAGAAAGGGCTTCATCCAGGAGTCTTTTCCAACGCTCCAAGCTGCAGGCGCCAGTTCCGGGCGGCGGGGAGGCAGACCTCCTTGACTGGACCAGACGGAGGCCGCTGGCTCAGGCGTTCCACCCGGCCCGACAGGGCGCTCCAAGCGCTCGGCGCTGCAGCCGCAAGTTCCGGGCGGCGGGGAGGCAGGCCTCCTCAGCCGGGCCAGGCGGAGGCCGCTGGCTCAGGCGCTCCGCCCAGCCTGACAGGGCGCTCCAAGTACTCGGCACTGCAGCCGCCAGTTCCGGGCGGCAGGGAGGCAGACCTCCTTGGCTGGGCCAGGCGGAGGCCGCTGGCTCAGGCGCTCCGCCCAGCCCGACAGGGCGCTCCAAGCGCTCGGCGCTGCAGCCGCCAGTTCCGGGCGGCGGGGAGGCAGGCCTCATTGGCCGGGCCAGGCGGAGGCTGCTGGCTCAGGCACTCCACCTGGCCCGACCGGCGCTGCGGAGCGCTCGGCATGCTCCACGCATAGGGGCCCAGACGCGCACACAGGGGAGTTGGTTTTGAATCATCAAAAGTAGAACAGTCAGTGATCCTTGTCTCAGATGGAGAACGAGGAGCTTTCGGCTTGGCTTTCCGTCTCGGAAAACTTCACCAGGGAGTGGGGAACTGGCAGCGAGGAGCCTTCCCAGACGCAAACGCCAGAGGGAAACTGAGCTTCCCTGTTTCTCTGCGCTGCTGCTGCTGCTGCTGCTGCTGCTGCTGCTGCTGCTGTGGTCGCCGTCTCCTCCTCCTCCCGCTTCGGCAGCCCTCGCCGCAGCTTCCCGCCTTGGCGCGCACTGGCCTCGCCAGCAGCCACGCACGCACGCGCGCATGCTACCATCCCTCCGCACGTTTTCCCGGTCTCAGCCTCGGCGCTGGAATTCCCCCGTCTTCGCCCAGTGAACTGCCGGAGCAGCAGCAGCTGTTCCCATTAACGGGCTGCTCCCCCATTCCGGCCGCAAGCAACGAGCTTCTCTCTCTTTCCTCCTGCTGCTTGTGCCCTTGGTGCTCCGTGCGGCACTGCTGCACGCTTTATCAGTGCTGCAGCGGCCGCCGCCGCTTCCGGGCACCGACCCAACCCGGCAGGCTGCCTCCTGTTGCGGCCGGTGTGCTGGGTCCCGCTAGCTGGCTGGGGCGCTCGGTGGTCTTGCTCCGCGCGGCGCGGAAGTATGGCTTATTTTCGGGGTATGTCTTATAGTTCTCAAATGCTTAAAAACCCTGCCATGTATTACTTTATGACTACGTATTAAAAAGGGGGAAACACGGTAGTAGGCAGAAAGTCCAGATTCAATGCCCTGACATCTCCAGGTGGTTACAGGAGAGAACACCATCTGAAACCCTGAAGACTTGCTGCCAATCAGTATGGACAGCACTGAGCTAGATGGGCCAGTATGTAACACTGTTGTTTATCTCTTTCCAAGGATGCTTCCTAAGTCCTTCACATCTTTTTACAATGCTGATGCAAAATAAAGCAGGAAATGTAGTGGGATGGATCCATTGCACTTTTAGTACTGCACATTCCTTTTTTTACCATATTCCACCATTTGAGCACAGGGAAGCATTTTGTCAGAATTTTTAGCTTTCTGTTATACAAACTTTCATGCTTATTGGAGTTAAAAATTGCTGCAGATCCATTAAAGATGCTACTGTGTTCCCAAGTGTGGTTCAGAATGCTAAGAGTTGCTGAGTTGGCATTTTGCTTCACACATTGTGTACACACACACACACACACACACACACACACACACACACACACACAAGCAGCCCCAAAGCTAACAATTAAATGGCCTTTGAAAATGGCAAAGAGGCTTATGAAGGGAAGTCTCAGTGGAGCCTAACCTTTCCTTGAGCTGCACTTGTGTGTGGAATTGTTGATAACTTTCTAAGCTGAAAATGTTCAGAAAGAAGGAACACTTTTTAGTTGGTGGAATGAAATAGCTGCAGCCTTCTTGTGTTCTGAATATAAAGTGCTGGTTAAATCAGCTCTTGCGCTTTACAATCACACTCAACCTTCACAGAATTTTCCACAAATGATCTTCAGCTTTCCTTAAAATTTCACACAGGAGTAAGAGAAGTCCTTCTGGTTCTTGAGCACTTTTTTCTGCTCTTGGATATTATACGTTAATAATTTCTAAACTGATCATAAAGTATTTTTGTTAAACAGTTGTGTCACTGTTGCCTCATGGCACTTATTTCAATGGAAGGAGGTTGGTTTTCAGGCCTGAGCCAGAACTCCTGATAAATAGCTGCTTAGAACTGAGCATTTAGAAACACTGGATTCAATAGGATTTACTTACCAGCAAATGTGTTTAGGATTGCAACCTTGTGTATTCAGTGTGACTGTTTTGTGTGTGTGTGTGTGTGTGAAGATTAATAGATGAATGAGAAGTAAAGTAAAGCACATAGTTTGTCTCCTCCCTCTTATAGTTTTGCCACAAAAATCTGCCTCAAAAATATCAGTGGTGATCAGAAAAAACCCCTGGAAGTAAATTCAGGTATTCACTCTAATTCTGTTGTTGAAAAGAATTGGGCACCTACCTCTACCTATTGACTTGTCTTCCTGTGATTTCATGGAATGCTAATGAACATAATAATTGCTAAGGAATTAATGTTAATACAGAGAAAGTTGGAAGGTACTGTACATTATGAGAAAGAGTGAAAGAAATGAGGAATCTGTATTAACTTCAACACTGATCAACCATTTGTTGTTGTTGTTTAGTCGTTTAGTCGTGTCCGACTCTTCGTGACCCCATGGACCATAGCACACCAGGCACTCCTGTCTTGCACTGCCTCCCGCAGTTTGGTCAGACTCATGTTGGTAGCTTCGAGAATACTGTCCAACCATCTCATCCTCTGTCGTCCCCTTCTCCTAGTGCCCTCAATCTTTCCCAACATCAGGGTCTTTTCCAGGGAGTCTTCTCTTCTCATGATGTGGCCAAAGTATTGGAGCCTCAGCTTCACGATCTGTGCTTCCAGTGAGCACTCAGGGCTAATTTCCTTAAGAATGGATAGGTTGATCTTCTTGCAGTCCATGGGACTCTCAAGAGTCTCCTCCAGCACCATAATTCAAAAGCATCAATTCTTCGGCGATCAGCCTTATTTATGGTCCAGCTCTCACTTCCATACATCACTATTGGGAAAACCATAGCTTTAACTATACGGACCTTTGTCAGCAAGGTGATGTCTCTGCTTTTTAAGATGCTGTCTAGGTTTGTCATTGCTTTTCTCCCAAGAAGCAGGCGTCTTAATTTCATGACTGCTGTCACCATCTGCAATGATCATGGACCCCAAGAAAGTGAAATCTCTCACTGCCTCCATTTCTTCCCCTTCTGTATGCCAGCAGGTGATGGGACTTGTGGCCATGATTTTGGTTTTTTTTATGTTGAGCTTCATGCCATATTTTGCACTCTCCTCTTTTACCCTCATTAAAAGGTTCTTTAATTCCTCCTCACTTTCTGCCATCAAGGTTGTGTCATCAGCATATATGAGGTTGTTGATATTTCTTCTGGCAATCTTAATTCCAGTTTGGGATTCATCCAGCCTAGCCTTTCACATGATGAATTCTGCATATGTTAAATAAGCAGGGAGACAATATACAGCCTTGTCGTACTCCTTTCCCAATTTTGAACCAATCAGTTTTTCCATATCCAGTTCTAATCAGTTGTTCCATATCCAGTTCTAATCAGTTGTTCCATATCCAGATCAGTTGTTCCATATCCAGATCAATCAGTTGCTCCATATCCAGATCAAGCATTAGGTTCCCATTAAAATCTTTATAATAGCTTAGGAAAAACATGTTAATGAAACACACAGAAACACACTTTCCAAATTAAAAGTGTCTGTTCTAGATTGCCATTTAGGACACTTAACATGGTTGTGATTTTGAAGCAGTGAGTGAGGTGTCAATTTAAAGTGAGAACTTTTGCTGAATAAGAGTCATGATGTTAGAAAACTGTGATTGTCAGAGCTTTACCCTGACATCATAGAGACAAACATCCCTGACATTAGGCTGAGTTTCTGTGATATTATGGAATAGTCTCACACTTTGTAATTACTTGGGTCAACCTTACATTTATTTAACCACTGGCCTGGTAGCCATAGGTGAGAAATTACTTGTAGTCAAGTGCGTGGAATTCATACAGTCCAGTGAATAGGCTGGTGGAAGACAGATGGAATGCTCTTTCCTGCCTCTGTGCCCAGCATAGAAATGCAGCAGGATGCTGCAGGAGGGTTGGAGCTCTCAGTTTCTCTTCTGCAAACCCCCAATAAAACTGGTACTTTTTGTGGACTTTTCTGTATACCTAAAACAGCCTTGAAAGTATCAGGAGAGGGTTAGAGGGGGACTATATACTCTTGAAGGGAAGGGGGTCATATTAGCGAGGAGGTTGAAATAAGCCATTCCAAACTGCTGTTTTTTAATATAAAGATCCTTGTTTGCATGAAATTAAAATAAAATATCTGAACAATTTGAGATTTTTTTTGTTTATGGATCTATTTTTTATTTTACAAAAATTGGAAAACAAACCACCAATCTTTAAAGCGGCTTTAAGAACAAAAAGAAACAGAGAGAAAAGGTGAAATTATATCTGTACCTCATTCTACCTACAGCCTACCCCTCAATGTCTGTTCCCTCACAATTCTACTATATCAACATCGATGCTGAAATCCAGCATCGCCTGAGCTCTGCGAGTGTGGCTTTCTCCCGATTGAAGTGCAGAGTGTTTGAGGACTGGGACACTCACAGGGATACCAAAATGCTTGTTTACAAAGCTATTGTACTACCAACCTTACTATATGCTTGTGAAACATGGACCACTAATAGATGCCATCTCCAAGTCCTCAAAAGATTCCATCAGCGGTGTCTCCGAAAAATTTTACACATCACTTGGGAAGACAGGCGAAGTAATATCAGTGTACTGGAAGAAGCAAAGATCGTGTTGAAGCAATGATTCTTCAACATCAACTTCGTTGGACTGGTCATTTGTGCGGATTCCTGATGCTCGTCTTCCAAAGCAACTACTCTATTCCGAACTTAAAAATGGAAAGCGTAATGCTGGTGGTCAACAAAAGAGGTTTAATGACTGTCTCAAGGCAAATCTAAAAAAAATGTAGTATAAACACTGACAACTGGGAAACACTGGGCTGCGAGCGCTCCAGTTGGAAAACAGCCTTTACCAAAGGTGTCATGGGCTTTGAAGACACTCGATCTTAGGACGCAAGGGTGAAACGTGCTAAGAGGAAGGCACATTTGGCAAATCCACACCGTGATCAACTCCCCCCCCCCCATAAACCAATGTCCTCACTATGGAAGGACGTGTGGATCCAGAATTGGCCTCCACAGTCACTTACGGACCCATTGTTAAAACTGTGTTTATGGAAGACAATCTTATTCGGATACGAGTGATCACCAAAGAAGAAGATATCAAACATTCAATGGAATATATTCATAAATCCACACACAGCAAGAGTTTGAAACAGGGTGGATAAAAATCAATGATTTTTTTAAAAAAAATCAAAAAAAATCGGATTTTTTTGATTTAAATCGATTTTTTTGATTTAAATCGGATTTTTTAAAATAAAATGCTTTTTGAGGAAAATATATTACCATCCAAAGGTTATTCCATCATGAAATAACGATTAGTTTTTTAATTATGTAGAATAAGGTTGTATATGTTTATTTTTTGGGGTAAATAAATGCCATTAATCCATTCACAATGTCATGCTCTTCCAGAGGTTTTTGTAAGATTATTGGGCAGATTCTCTGCCTACAAGATATTATCACAGATGCTTGGTTTACTTTAGCAGTTCTCAAAACTGAATTTGACTCAACAGAGATCACATGCCTCTTCTTCACAGCAAAAATGTTATAACATGAACAGAGTTGAGAAAAAGACCTTAATCCTATTGTTCTACAAACCTATGAATACAGAAACAACCCCTTCAGTGCTAAGTTTCAAGAAGTTCAGTGAATAGAATAGAAACAATATTTTTCTGATTGTTTGGAGTGGACAGTATTTAAGTTTTTCATGTGATTTAAATCGACTATGATTTAAATCAAGCCTTACTGACTAGTGATTTAAATCGTGATTTAAATCATGATTTAAATCAGTTTGATTTAAATCAAATCCACCCTGGTTTGAAATAGGTTTGCTCATTTGATAATCCACTGCTTATAGCAGTTTTTCCCAACCAGTGTGCCTCCAGATGTTTTGGGACTACAACTCCCATCATCCCTAGCTAGCAAGACCAGTGGTCAGGAATGATGGGAGTTGTAGTCCCAAAACATCTGGAGGCACACTGATTGGGAAACACTGGCTTATAGACATGTAATACAGAATTCAAAGCTGTGAGCAAATGCTTGTCACTCTGTTTTTAAACTGAACATAAATATTCCAAATGGTTACCAAGACTCAGATTAAGGGCGGGAGCTAACAAGATTCCATCCAGAGCTCTGGAAGCAGACATAAGGCTGGCATTTTCAGGCAGCTCCCAGGACCTCTGTGTCTCAATAGGGCCCATTGCTGATGCATCTCCTGGATTCCCATAGACAGATAGACAGACAGACAGACAGACAGACACACACACACAGTCGTACCTTGGATCCCAAACGCCTTGGTACTCAGATGTCTTGGCTCCCAAACACCACAAATCCAGAAGTGAGTGTTCTGGTTTGCGAATCCAAATGTCCGATGGGGCTTCCGCAGCTTCCAATTGGCTGCAGGAGCTTTCTGCAGCCAATCAGAAGCCGCCCTTTGGTTTCCGAATGTTCTGGATGTCGAACGGACTTCCAGAACAGATTCCGTTTGACTTCCAAGATACGACGTGTGTGTGTGTGTGCTTCCAACAACCACCCTAAGTCTCCCACAGTGTCCTAAAACAAAACTACATCACAGATATCCTGAAAAAAATAAAATTGAAGTCTGAGCCACCTTTTGGTACTGCATGGAACACTTGCTTTAGCTCCAATTAAATCCACCTAAGCTGGAGAATGGGCATCTGAGGGCAGTTTGCTCAAAGCCCCTCCTCAAACTTGGGACCTCACTGCACACAGGTTTTCAGCAAAAGCAAAGTCTTCTTAAAACTGATTTTTATCAAATAATCAGTTTGATTTAAATAAAGCTTCCTTTCAATTAGTTGCTAGACTGATATATAAATGTGATTCTCCAAAGTTATTTTTCAACACGAACAAACATAGAAAACCTCTCAGGCCAATTAATGACTATTTGGAGAAAGCGCATAAAAGTGACAGAAATCCTTTTAATCATCTAGTCTTATTTATTCACACATACTAAGTATATTATGAATTAATAAAACATTATTAATAAAAATGTCTTGGAAGTTTAAAAAGAGCCTTTAAATCAAGGCAAACTATTTTTCTCTTAGGTTATAAAAATCACTCCTTATAAATACTTTAGCACCTCTGATTAGAATTAGCACCACAATAGCCTTTGTCTTAAATAGTGCATATTCATGAATGAATATTCCTTAGATTCTTGCCCGAAATATAATAAATGTTGGTTTTAGAATATCAGATATGACTCTTAAAAAATGATAAATAAATAATGACATTCTCCGTATCTGATTGTGTGTATATGAGAGAGATGTTGCATGTATTTGCAAAAGTCAAATCACTTCCCTCGTATACACAAAATTGATTTCAACCGGCAAACCTCATAGGTGGGCCTTCCCACACATACTTGGTATTCAAATTTCAGTAGGCATACTTGGGGTTGCAGTGAGGGTGTATCAATGTATGATACTGGATTTCTGTACTAGTCTGAAAACCATATGTAGTACTAAGTAGGTGTTATGCCCAATATAATAAACATTTTATCTCATTAAATTATATGTAACTTTATAAACATATGTGAACTTATTTACTGTACAACGAATCTCTCTTCTTTAGACCTACAAAGAAGCAGAACTTTACTATGTGTAGATATTTGCTTGAGAGCTTTTTCTTACAGATAACGTTTATAAAAGCATTCATTATGTCCTATATGATGTCATATCATGTGAATTGTATGTAGAGTTGTTTTGTTCACTGAGGTATTAGTACTTTGGAACTTCTTTGCCTAAGAGAACCAGTCACACCTGGGCACTGCTAGATTATTTAATTTACTGTATGGGTAATTTCTACCTCTATGCCCATCTTCAACTCTCATTCTCAGGTTTCATTCAAAATTAACCCCCACATTAACCCCCTAGAGCAGGCGTTGGCAACGTTTTCTGGCTGTGGGCCGGATCATTCCCACAGACGATAGGCCGTGGGCCGGACATGCGCAAAAGCGATTTCCGGTGCCACACTGCGCATGTCTGGGGTGCCGGAAATCGCTTCTGCACATGCCTGAAGCTGAAAATTGCGACTGCGCAGAAGTGCGGTTTCTGGCATCTGTGCGTGCGCATATGCCATTTCCGGCACCAACCGGCGAGTCCCCACGCCGTGCTGAGTTGGTTTAGCGCAGCACATGCGGGACTTGCCGAGCGGGCGGCTTGGTGACCAGGCATATTCAAATATCCTATTATCCTGGAGACTATTAAAGCACCTATAAAAATTTGGATGAATATAAATAAAAATAAAAAGGATGACCCCTATCAGCATGAGAAATTAACAATATGGGCCAACCCAAAATTAAAAATTGGAAATCAAGTAATAATTTGGCAAAATTGGATGAAAAAAGATATTTTGACATTGAATCAATTTATTGATGAAAATTATAAATTTTTGGAATATACGGTAAGTAAAGTACGGATTAACCAGTGAAACACAATGGCAATACATCCAATTGAAACATATTTTGGAAAGGAAGTTTGGCTCTGACGCTATAGCAGCATTGGAAACACCCATGCTGCTAAAAGATCTGCATATCTGCAACAAAAACAAAAAACTCTACACTTGCACTATATAAAACTCTACACTTGCACTATATAAAACTCTACACTTGCACTATATAAAACTCTACACTTGCACTATATAAAACTCTACACTTGCACTATATAAAACCCTACCCAACAGGAAGAAATATGATTTAGAATATGATAGACAAAAATGGAGTGAAGAGTTAGGGGTAAAATGATATATGGGAGTCAATTATAAATCAACAGAAATAGCCTCTATGGATCTAAGACTAAGACTTATTCAACAGAAAATAATATTCAGAGTCCACTGGACTCCAGCAAAACTATACCAGAAGAAAATAACAAGTGCAGACAACTGCTGTAGATGTGGGAGTAAAAATGCAAACTTAGAACATATGTTGATTAACTGCCCGATGATAAGATCATTTTGGTGTGAGGTGAGGATATTTATAGCAAGAGTAATAAAAAGAAATTGTTGTTTAAGAATTTAATTCTAAATTATATTGCCGAAAATGTGGGAGATTTCATGGGGTAAAAAAAAAATTGGATGTATCGTGCTATATTAGAAGCAAAATACTTGTTTTGATGAATTGGAAGAGCCACAAAAAGATTCCATTGAGTACATGGATTGATAATATGGATAATATGGACATATAAACAAATTGCATGTTGACGCAAAATAAGAATGGATAAATATGAAGAAATCTGGAACAAATATTTAAGCGATAAGGAGGATAGTGGTGGGAAGTAGGGGGAGGAGAGTGAGGTGGGAAAATATTGTTTAAAAGGGTGTGGTCATAGGTATATCAGTGTATTTAAATCTGAATTGTCTCAAATTGTTATTATGATTTTTGTTGTATGTGTCTTTTGCAGTTGATGTTTGTATCCAAAAAACGATTAAATAAATTAAAAACAAAAATTGCTAAACCTGGCAATCTGTGTAAGAAGAAAGATAGTTTGCCCTAAAAGTATTGGGACTGACATAAACTTCATACAGTATATTAAGTGTATCGGGATCTTTTTTGTCTTGCAGCCATGAGACGCAGACTACATGCTGGGATCATCCTAAAATGACTGAGCTCTACCAGTCCTTAGGTAAGATAATTTTTCATATTCAACTGCTTGGTTTTGAGGAATATTTTCTAGAGAAATCACAACCACCTTCAGTGAAAATACTGTACCTGCACTGAAGCAAACTTTTCAAACAGAAACATAGGAAAAAAGAAAATCTTAGCTTCAAGTGTTCAGTTCTTTCATGTTGTTTTATAATAAAGGTGCATTGCAGAGATTTTATCTTTAAAAATCAATTAATTAGCATGAGCATTCCCCCTCCTCCCTCATCAGTTGAAAACAATGCCCAGCATTAACTGTAGGCAAGCCTCGTCAATGTGTTGGACCCAAGTTGATTTACCGAATTTGGGGGCTTCTCCAGTTGCTGCACATCCCTTGGCTTCCAGCTGCATTCCAAAAACAAAAAACCCAACAACCTTATCTCTGCAGTCCTGTACCTTGTTTTTTCTTCTTCTTCCTTTCTTTTCTGGAAGACTGTTTTACTGGCCCCCAAGCTGCCACTGAACGGAGCCGCCTGCTCAGTGAGTCCCCCGCGCGCTGTGCTAAACTGGCGCAGCATGGTGACTTGCCAAGCGGTGCTGGAATTCGCGTCTGCGCACATGCAGATACCAGAAATCGCATCTGCGCATATCCAGAGCTGGAAATTGCTTCTGCGCAAGCGCAATTTTCGGCATCTGGGCTTGTGCAGAAGCGATTTCCGGCGCCACGGACACATGCAAATGTGATTTCTGGTGTTGCACTGCGCCAGTCTGGCCCACGGACGATCTCCATGGGAGCGATCTTGCCCATGGCCGGTAAACCTTGCCGACCCCTGCTGTAGGCTTTAGTTGGAGATTGCTTCTATAATGTTTCCCCATCGTCCATTATGTTGCTCCATTGGCCCTTGAACATCTTGTGCTTTTGCTTTGAATGGATGCATGGAAAGGAATATGTATTTCAGAATAAGATACCACTTCATTTTGTATTTTAACTACATTAGTCATCAGGAGATTATTTTGATATGTGAGAGATACAAATATTTTAGCCATAGTTGAAAAGTGATTATTTTATTCTATTTGCAATATAAATTATTATTAAACATAGACAAATAAAAACCCAGTGTAAAAGAAAGATAGCTTTTGAATTCAGTAAAAACATGATCTATTTTTGGCATACAGAACATGGGATTACAGATGTTTATATTTCCATTTTAGCTAGGAATGATAGAACTTTAAATTTTGTATCTGTGATGTATGGGAAGGGATTTTTGAATATTTTTGATGCTTCAAAAATAAGCAGCCCTGTCAGAAATACAGTAGAACAGAGTAAAATTAGTATACTAGGCACAGTATACCAGTAATACTTTCTATAAATTGAAAAATTCAAAATCAATCCATTTACTCTTGGGCAGAATCTTTAATGTGTATTCAGTCTTTCTCTTTGCCTTGAGTTGGAATGGACAATAATAATATGATGTTTCTGAAGCCCTTTAAGATTTTCTAATTTGTATAAAAAGTTAAAACTAAAAGTACATTTTATTTGCATGTTTATTATCTATTTTATCTCTTGCTCTAACATGAACATACCAGGATGAAATCTGGTTTCTTGCTTGAAGTAATGCTCATAGTTTAAGAAGGCTTAACTGCCCTTTTACAGGCTTGGTAGTGATATAAAAATGGTATCCATTGGTTTTAGAAGAATGTAGTCATGCCTTATACAGCATCACAAGCCCATGCAGAAGTTTTCTTCTTTCCTCTTGAAGTTATAAATCTAATATGCAGAAAATCAAATAATTTTTCCAAATAATGTATCTTTCCCCCACATAAAATAACTTTTCATATAGCAAGCTTTTCTGTTAAGGAGAATATATTCCCCATTTCTCCCTGTTCTATCATTTTTTTATGTGATCATCTTTATAGGTTCACTTTTTGGTTTGTTTCCCCCCATGATGTATTTCAGCTTTTGATTTTCTATAACACCATGGTTGAGCACCACACTCTGTTTCAATGACAGATTGTGGTTTGCTTTTGTTTTTTAATGATTTTGCAAGAAGATAACCCTGCACACTTTTTTTTGTTTATTTTCATATCTGGATTTAAGAGGTAATAACTAGTGAAAAACATCTACACATCCTGCTTTGTTCATAAGATCAATAACAGAAAGATACTTTTAAAAATAGTGGAGTATGATTATGGAAAGACATTGTGAAGATTAGGTTAATTTCTCCACCAACCGTTTTCCATGTCAGCCACAGTGCTGGAGCAGATTGTCTCCTCTTGAGGTTTCTCAACTCAATTCCTCTGGCTTTTACATACTGCATTTTGCAGACCCAGATGCAGACTCAGTGGAAGTCCTGCAGCAGGATTTCTATGCATGTCTTACAGGAGGTTTAAATAAAACTTTTAGAGTTTTTGTTGGACATTTTATGGGAGAACAGTGGAACAGTTATTTCTTAATAGAGCAAGGTGCAAAAAAATTCCTAAATGTTGTGATTTTGCTTTGACAAACTATGGTTGTTTTTTATTCTCTTCCCCACCCCTTTTAAGAAACATATTTTGTGTTCTGTAAGTTTTGGGTTTTTTTGTGGTCATTGGACCTTAAATAATATCCAATATTTGATTAGTTTAACTGTTGCTTACAATCCTTATGCCAGCCTTACAGACTATTGCAAGTATTTACCAGCCTTTAAGAAACTTTATTTACTTGCTTCTGCAGCAGAAAAGGCATTCACTTGCTAAATGTGACTTTTCTCTCTGGTTCTTTAAAACTAAAAAAGAATACTGTGAATTCAGAGGTACAGAATGATTCTGAATGTGTGTGTGTGTGTGTGTGTGTGTGTGTGTGTGTGTAGAGTTGGAGAGAGAGAGAGAGAATAGGGTAACCATTTTCCACAACATCATAAGAGAATGGAGGACTAGACACAATTTGCATATACTAAGTTATATGCATAGATACAAGTCCAGAAATAATTTATTACTCCACTTTATCCACTTAATCCTGTCTCTAAAGGTAAAGGGGCACCTGACCATCAGGTCCAGTCGTGTCCGACTCTGGGGTTGTGGCGCTCATCTCGCTCTATAGGCCAAGGGAGCCGGTGTTTGTCCGCAGACAGCTTCCGGGTCATGTGGCCAGCATGACAAAGCTGCTTCTGGCGTACTAGAACAGCACATGGAAATGCCGTTTACCTTCCCGCCAGAGTGGTCCCTATTTATCTACTTGCCCTTTGATGTGCTTTCGAACTGCTAGGTGGGCAAGAGCTGGGACCGAGCAACAGGAGCTCACCCCGTTGCAGGGATTCAGACCGCTGACCTTCTGATCAGCAAGTCCTAGACTCTGTGGTTTAACCCACAGCGCCACATGGGTCCTAATACTGTCTCTACTTTTGTGTTTATATGACTGTACTAAGGGCCAGCGAGGAGGAAAGCAGTTGGGGATTTATATGCAGAAGGAGGTGCATTGAAGAAAAGTAATTTCTCTAATTCAAGAGCATCAGATATAAGACTCTTGGAGTCCCCCGTTGGGTCCATTGCACTCCTACCAAACTTCACACAATTCAGTTCTTTTCAGGGCAAAAAAGTCACAAATGACAGGCTGGTGTAGTTATTTCACAAGATGAACCGCAGTTGAAATAGCCTCAGCTTGCATTTAAATTGCCTTATGACAAGCTTCCAACAAGTTTTGTCCTTGCATTGAGGAAGTGAAACAGGCAGACATTGAAAGCAGATCCTCTTTCAAAAGCTTTATTTCTTTCCGGTCCTTGCAGTGTTGTCCTGCCTCAGATATGGTACCAGAAATTAAATGCTTGCAATAGGTGGTACCGTGGGCATCCAAGGCCAGTCCTAGGCTTTTGTGGTCCCTTGGCCTTTTCCAGTGTTAGAAACTGAGATATGAAAACTAGGAGCTAAATGGCACCTTAAACTTACTGGTAGGTTATGGGCAAAACAAATGGAATGTCCAGGCACGCTTTTTTAATAACAAGAATACAAAGCTGAAAATGAATGAACTGCAGCTAAAATATTATGTTCATTTTTCACATGGTCTAGTCCTTCCCCTGCCCACCCCCTAATATTCTTAAGAGGGTCTCTTCTCCAGTCTTCAGAGAGTAGCTGGAAGTGGGGATGCAGAAAAAGGCCCTCTTTTCCTTCCACTTCAGTTTTAATCTGGAATCTTAGGTGCAGTACTGTGTCCAGAGCTCAGAAACTGCTTGTGCTAATGAAATTCCCTGTTTACAAAATGCACCTAGATTACAATGGGAGTTTTGAACACTGGCCTTTTCTCTTTCCTCTGAAATTATACCCCACCCCTTTCTGGATCTTACTGTAGAACTACCATCACTTACGGTAATAAAGAGGTGGGCAGACTTCAGCTTATGTGATTTACTTTGTTTTTTACCAGAGACATGAGATCTACCAAGCAGAGCCTGTTGCAAAGGGGATATATTTAGAATTAAAAAAATTCTGAGTCCAGGAATTTGTTTTGCATACCAGAACTGATTTGGGCTCCCATGCTGCTGGGAGTTGTAGTTCAACAACATATTGAATGCACTGCATTGGTATCCCTGGCTCAAGGCACAAAAATGTCAGTATTTGTAGCAAGACAGCTACAGATAGAAGTTCCTGTATGCAGCATAATAGGGACATTTTTACATAGGGACAAGGGTTAAAAAGGTGCTGAAACCTGTTGGGCCTAGGACAGGTGTCCCCAAACTAAGCCTGGGGGCCAGATGTGGCCCAATCACCTTCTAAATCCGGCCCGCAGATGGTCTGGGAATCAGCATGTTTTTACAAGAGTAGAATGTGTCATTTTATTTAAAATGCATCTCTGAGTTATTTGTGGGGCATAGGAATTCGTTCATTTTTTTTCTTTTCCAAAATATAGTCCGGCCCTCCACAAGGTTTGAGGGACAGTGGACTGGCCCCCTGCTGAAAAGGTTTGCTGACCCCTGGCCTAGGAGGTATGTGGTGTGTGAGAGAGGGAAGTTGTAAATAGTATGTAGAGTGTGTTTGTGAGAGTGCCCAGGTAACCGACAGCATAATTCTGGCTGTGCGGCATGACGCGGCGTGTCATGGCATGGCATGGTGATTGGGGCAGCACAGAGGTTCTAAATAAAAGTTCTAGAAAAGTTCTAGGAAAAGCTCTGATCCTAACCATGTCTATTCAACAGTGGTATTATTGAATTCCATGGGGCTTACTTCCATGTCAGTGGAATTAGGATTGCAGCCAACAAATAGTAATAGGGTGGTGGGAGAAAAATGCAATCAGAGATTCTGGCGATGGCAGCAGCTATGAATTAGGCTGTGGGTGAACTGGACACCTGAAAGAAACCAGGCAGAGGAAGGTCAGGGTCAGGGTCAGGGTCAGCCTAAAGACCCTAGGACTTATGCTTGTGGAGCAGGGCTTCCCCCCTCTTCTCGCCCATGCATCTCCTTCAAAATTGTCTCCTGAGGGGTCAGGAGAACCCCCCAAATAGCATGCTGGGGGGCGGAGAGGGGGGTTGTTCTGTCTAGCAAGCTGAAATTCTTCCCCGGGAGGGTGGGGGTGGGTGTCATAGAGCAACTCTGAATTCCACTCAGTGTTTTCAGTATTTGTCTACCTATGTTTCACAGTCTCTGTGTTGATCCTGTGTTGTGTGACATCTCAGAGTTGCTTAAAAATATTTATCCTGCCTATCTATTTACATGCAACATGAGCATGTCTTCACTGTTGTATTTAGCAAGGCAAGATTGTGAGTTGTCTGCCACTAGTCAGGGTCTGAAGTGGGATTTTAAAAATGGAACTGTTCTTCCCGAACCTGGAAGGTAATGCACCTTTTCAAATCAAATTCTGAGTCTTATTTTGAAATCTGTCAAACCCCCAATAGCTCCATTTGATGTGTGACCCATAATTGGGTAACATTTTTTTTTTAGTACTGCTGAGCCATGTCAGTAATGGTGGGCAGCATGCAAGAGGGGGGAATATAGAGAACCATACTTGTCCACCGATGAAACAGGAAAAAAGTAACAAGTTTAGTGTGGGGACAGGGGAATTAGTTGACTGGAAGACAGAACTTGAGGGACAGTTTAAGTTTGCCCTGGTTGTTGTTGTTTTTTTTTTTAAAAAAAAACCCAATATGAATAATTGTTGCAGTTGTAGTGATATATATATATATATATATATATATATATATATATATATATATATATATATATAAAATTTGCCTGAAACATTTTTAGTACATAATAAATAAATAAACGTGACCTTCTCCAAAACTGCAAGAGAGATCATTCTCTTCATGCTCTCTGCGGGTTATGCTGCTTCCTGATTTTTTGTAGTCATCTTTTTTATAATCTGGTTATATACTAGATGATGAAAATCACTAGAAGTGATTTTCTTTTCCTACAAGATTTAAACTGCAAAATAACAAAGCACACTTTCATGGACAACATATTATTCCCCTCCCCCAAAACACAGCTACAAGACAACATATTTAATCCCAATTCCCAAGCCATGGCTAAAATGTCTGACATCTATAGGGCATTGTCATCTCTTTTCCTTACATGCTTGAGGGAATGTTGATTGGTTCAAGCATTCCAATAGCACATAAATCACACTATTACTTATTTCATTATCTCAGTTCAAACTTCCTAGTATTGACACTGAAAGCCAAATAATTTCAATCAAAATTATTATTATTTTAAATAAGTAATCTTAACACGTGTTAAATTATTGCCAGTGATCTTAAGCATGGATAAGTACCACTGAATTGTAAACTGTTTTCAAACTACATCTGCACCATAGCTCTGTGGTAATGTCTCAGTAAAATGTGTACTGTTGTGTTTTAATGATATTTTAGCAATATCCACCTCAGCATTTTAAGTTAACGAAAGAGTATGTTTCCTCCAGGTAAACTAGTGTTGTTTTAAATGGTAATTGTAGCAGCTGGATGCAGTCAGCTCTTGTTACCTATTTGGATTCTCTCTGAATTCACCAGTGTAAAATAGTAAAGGCAACTCACAGTTCTTAACTTGAAGCATGATGCTTTTTCGTTTATATTTCCAGAATCTATTGCTTTATCATCTGTGACTGTAAACCTTATGTGTAAAAAGAAAGTGGGGAGAATAAAGACATAAATAGGTCGCAGTCACTGCAAACAAACATGACACATCTCTTACATGATACATTTTTGAAACTACGTATCAGAAGCTTGTATCAAAAGCTGCAATACATTGGCCATAAACTGGCACGGAGAACAGTTGTGGTAGTTGAATGAACAGTTTCTCTTTTAGATTGTTTTGGCGTTCAAAATCGTGTCTATATTATTCTGCAATATGGCTTTCTGGGTCATAGAATCATATTTGGAAGGTACCCCCAAGGTCATCTAGTCCACCCCCTGCAATGCAGGAATATGTGGATATGTGTTTCTGGATCTAGTGCAATTTATTCAAGAAATACTCAAATACTAAGCTGGCACCCCATTAAATATCCTACCTCTGGTATGTATGCTTGCCAATTCTTTTGTAAGTGGGGGAAAAAAGACCACCATTCACTTTTGTATGTTAATACATTTATAAATATATTCATAGTCTAAAATTGTTCAAAGTTCTGTTTTTGGAATAAACTTCTAAAGAACTGACAACAAATATTAAAATGAGCAAGAAGAAAGTCTGATAGCATGACGTGCTTTATTTGATATCAAAACTGTATATAATAACTAAAAGTAACTAAAAATACTGAGTTTGATAAACTAACCTCAAAGACAGACAGTTGCTGTTTTCATTTGGAGTTTTTTACCCTGAAAATTACCGAGTAATTTAACAGGACACCCTGAAATCACTGCAGTTGAGTAAGGATTTATTAGTAGAAAGTGAGGTGTGCAGCTGAATGCTGCTGCCCTGAACCATGTCTGCACTTACACTGATGTTGGTTTATGAAAACTTAATCTTGACTCCAAACCCGGGATTTGAAATTCTTGTTTGAAACTCAAATCCCTGTTTACAAGAATATCCTGGTAAAATTTTGAAGTTTATATCCCAACAGGCATGGCTCATAGAATCCTTACATTGTTCATTGTTGCAGCCCTGCATTAACCATTAGGGTGGGTCATAAAAAACTTTTTTTGGAAAATGTTTCCTCCCTTGATCTTATATCAGGCGTATGGTATAAACATAGTCAAATTTCAAATTTGGGACAAATCGGTTAATATTTAGACCCTGCTCCTACAGATTGAAACTTTGCCTCACTACGAGTGATGAAAACATAGGAATTTGACTCATTTATTCTCAGTATGCTAAATTGTGAACAAATAAACATAAATTTTAGGTTTTATGTAGAGCAATAATAGTTGCATACTATTATTTTCTGCAATATTTATTTATTTAAGATAAAACATGTTGATAATTTACATGAAAAATGGTTTTGAACAAATTATATGGAACAATTAAGCAAATAGTGTACTAAACAGGTAAACATAAACAACTCATTTGATGTTCATAGAACCAGTTGTGTTGAGCAGCAGGTTTCCTGTTCACTTAAAGCAGAGGTGGGGAACCCTTTTCAGCCTGAGGACTGCATTTCCTCATAGATAGCCTTCCCAGGGGGACATTTGAATTGTGGGAGGGGATAGATGCAAAACTAAGCAGAGCAGTGGGTGTGACTCTTACCATTGTTGAGTAGGCTGCATTGCAGCCATACAAAAATCTGACATTCTAGGCATACATACACACTTCTCCCCATCCTGCATCCAAGCAAGTTAGAACTTGCAGGAGACATTGCAACCAGCCAAAAGAATTCAAGGGTGCAGAGCTAGGACTGTTAAGGAGGTGTAGCAAGATGTCTATGTTGAATATATTTTTTAAAAAAAGCATTGTGTATGTACTGTAGTTTCAGTTTCCAAAGAGTAATCCTTTCATGTACTATGTGAAGTTCTTGAGAAAATAACTATTCCTAATCGTGGGGTTGAAATTTAAATGCACCTTCTGCAGCAGGGCTGGCTCAAGACATTTTGTGGCCAGAGGTGAATGACAAGGTGGTCCTCTTTCCCATGGCATGTGCAGATGCCAATTGGACTGTAGTTTAACCTTACTCTAATGCTAGTAAAGGAGCTGTATCTTCCACTGCTCTTGAAGGCTAGCACAGGGGTGCAGGGCAGGCTGCATGGCACTCACAGCTCTGGCCACTCCCTGTGCTTTAGCATCTGCTGCCTGAGGCAGATGCCTCACTTTGCCTCTTCTTAGAGCTGGCCCTGTTCCATAGCTGCCAAGTTATCCCTTTTTTAAAGGGATTTTCCCTTATGCTGAATAGGCTTCCTCGCGAGAAAAGGGAAAACTTGGCAGCTATGCCCTGTTCTGCAGGTAGAAATAGGCATGTGTTTATTGTTTTAGCTACCATGAACAATATGACTTGGTGGTGGTCAGGCGAGGAGCAAACAGAAGTAGAAGTGCAGCATTAGAACCAGCCAGCAAAATGTCACCACATATGTAACAAACCACCATTAAAAACATGTACTAAAAGGCTTGACAGCAGAAGTGTTTATTTTAATCCGATTTTATGGGGAGCGAGCAAATCTGGATTAAACAAGTATAAATTATAGGCTGGAATTTTGATGATAACAGGGTGTGGATGGTGAAAAATATATGTATGTGAGCAGAATTGATTTCAGAATAAACTCCTGTCTGGAAGCACTCTTCGTTACAAGTGTTTTGAAGAGAGTGACATGATATTATGTTTTACTGTATTGGGGTGGTTGGGTTCAGGAGTAGGTTACTCTCTAGGAGACTGATAATATTGATAATTCCTATATTTAAAAATTCTTAAAACCAGCCTAATTTCAATCATGTGTATGGACCAAGCATGCAGCTTCATTGCTACAGCTTCTTATGTTGTGAGCAAGCCTCAGGCATTTATGAAAGGGTGCCTTTCTGCTGCATAATTCAAACACTATCAAATTAACTAATTTTACTTGCAACTTCTATTTATAAAAGAGATCCAAATTGAGAGTGTTTGTTAAGAAAAACATTTAATTGAAAAATGCTAATGGAGGGGGGGAAGTGGACAGAGGTTGGGGGTTGTTACACTGTAGCTGCATGTAGCAAAGAGCTATGAGGGGCAGCTGCACTGTGGGGAGAAAGGTCTCCAGAAGAACTGGCGAATGGAGGAAAAGAAAGGGATGGGGTAGGTGAACGTGGCGCTTTTACATGCTGTAGTATCCATGTAAGGGTATTATTCAAATATGCCAACTAATTGCTGTTTTTGTATAAAGTTTTACTGAGTTTAGCTCTCCTCCTAACATTATCATTTACATTACTTAAAGAGCATTGAAATGCCTTTTTTTCTTTCACCAGATGCTATTTATATGTTAATCTGTATTATCTCACTTCTCTTTCTCATTTGTAACATAGTATTCTTGCTTCTTCCCTCTGTCCTTAATTAAAGCATTCTTTTTTCTTTTTCTTTTTTACACATCCGCACAATGAAATTGCAGTCACAGTGCCTTGGCAAAAGAGTTCTTTATTAATTTGCTTTCATGATAGATTTATTGTCTATGGGATTGTTTAAGTACCATAGTTTATTCTAAGCCACATGAAGGTTTGTGAGGCACTTTCTATTATGGTGAGGCAGATCTGGCAGGAAGGAACAATGCCGGAACAATACACTAATGAGCAGCCTATTTAAAAGGTGCATGGAAATCTGTAACAGAAATACAGCAGATACATAATGAAGGCTAGTAGTATTAACAAGATGAGGTATTTTAGCAGACATTCAAAATGAATACTCCAAAAGCTGCAGTCTAGATATTGTGATGCTTATCTATTTGACAGCTAAATGGTGATATGAAGTGTGTTTTTTGCTACTCCTTTTTTATTTTTTTTTAAAGGTGGGCAGGAGAGTACTGTATCTCTGGGTGCTGAACTCTTTCATGGGAGTTTTCTGCACTTCCCAGAATATTTACCAGACATAATAAATAGGATGGAGGGAAAGTCTGAAGAGACCTATGAAGTGAAAAGAACATTTTTGTGTGTGTGGTGCCTAATCAGGATTGATGTGCAAGGCTTTCTTCTTTGTGAATGCTAGTGTCAGGTGTGATGGTGCAACTTCAAAGGCTAGCAGCTTTTATTCTCTGCTCTGTCCCTATGAAAAGAACCAGTGTCTACAAGGCAAGGAGAAACATGCACCAGATCTAGAGGCACATGTTTGTATATGTTTCGGCACATTCATCCCTAATATGCAAGATGAGGCTGCATTCAAAAGTGGGCTGTAGCACAGAGGCATGGTGGTAACAAAAGCCCACCTAACTGCATTCCACCCCATGCTGAAGCATAAGGAGCTCAATGGCTTTATTTCGGAGCTTATATATTTGTTTGTTGTTTTTAAATGGAAGTGGGAGGAATAAATATTTTAATAAGGCTGTTGTGGTGCTTCTGTTCTCAACCCATCTTTACTTGGGTGAGATCCCATTCTGTCCCTGTTCATTGTAACTTCAAAGGGGCATCTTAACTGCTCAGTTATTAAGTGAAGCGAAATGGTAGGCTTGGGTGGAACAAAAGTAGGTGAAAATGGCGCTGGCCTTGGCTCTTTATAAAGCTGCATTGTTCTCTGGTGCATCACAGGATTTAGTTCCTACATGCAAACCCTGGCAGAAGTCCCTCCCCCCCCCCTTCTCTGTGTCTATCTTTTTTCCTCCCTTAAGTCCTTCTCTTTTTCCCTTTTCAAGTACTCATTACAAGAAGCCTGCGGATCCCAAGCTGAAGGGGGGGGGGATTTCCTAATTCATATCTTTAAAGTAGCAACACTTTAATCTTGCAATAGTACTATGCATCATTTTGGCCATAATCCAGCCAAACCAAAAAACATTTTAATCCCATGAATTTCAATAGGAAAAAGTTTAGGCGCTTAAATCTCCCTTGAAATCACTGACACAGCACAATCTTATACATGTCCACTGAGAATTGAACCATGTTGAGTTCAGTGGGACTTGCTCCTAGGTAAGTAGATATATATTAAGGTTTGCAGCCTTAATGGTACTTAACTTTGGCTGGTTTCTGCCCTTTATGTGTGAAGCATATCACATGAGAGCAGGGTTGTTAATATTAAGAATAGCCTTTTTGCGGTTACTGGTTTAATTCCTCACATTTAAAATGAAGAAAATATTTTAAGTAAATCTTTAGTTTATCTTTTCACCAAATACTGTGCCATTGCATCAATTATGAAATAATTGATTTTCTCTCATCCTCCTTTTTCTTTCATTCACCTCTTAGCTGACTTGAACAATGTTAGATTCTCAGCATACAGAACTGCTATGAAGCTCCGAAGACTACAGAAAGCTCTTTGTTGTGAGTATTTTATTCAACTTTCATTTTTTGTGTATGTACTTCAGAAACATACACTTCAAAAATTGTGATAAGTATGCTTGAGTCCTGTCAGGGAAAAGGTAGGGTATAAAATAAATATATAATAATAATAATAATAATAATAATAATAATAATAATAATAATAATAATATAATGCTTCATTGTTAGTTTCCCCCATATTGTTCCGCCACCCCTTATACTGTTCATTTTGAGGTTGTACCCAGACTATGACTCTAAGAAATACCGGCACCATTGTTTAAGCAGGAGTTTTGGGAAAGAAATAAAATAAAATAATACATATATCCACCTTTTCCTGAAAGGAATGCAAGGTGGAATACATGATTCTCCCTCTCTCCATTTTATCACCTCAACAATTCTGTGAGGTAGGTCAGGGAAATCTTTTTAAATAAAAACAACAGGGGAATGTTATGAGCCTCAGTGAAATTTTCCCTTAATTTGGATATGGAAACATTTTAAAAGCATGTTGCACACCATAGTTTCTTTTATTTTTTCCATTTGAAAATTGTTTTCAGTTTACTTGTTAAACTTGACAGTTTTGGGTTCTGTTCGGGTATATATTGAGGGTATAGTTGAAAACCCTCTGAATCATAGATCTTGCTTCTGGAAATGCATATGTTCTAAGAAATGTCTGGTTGCTAGCATCATTATTTGAAAATATGCAAAAAGCATACACATAAATACATGGCTTTCAGGAGGAAGACCAGAGATTTAAAAAAGACTTTAAAATAAACAGAATAACATCATCAGAATGAAATAAAAGCTTCCCCCCTTTCAATTATATGCAGGGGCTTTTTTTCAGCTTTTTCCCGGCACCTCTCAGGTGGGCACCATTGCCATTCTAAGAGGATGAGGGAAGTGTTCATGGTGAGTTCCGGCACCTATTTTTTCTAGAAAAATAGCACTGCATATGAAAGCCAAAATGCACAGTAATAGTAATAATAATGAAGAATTTCTAACTAGACTGTGGGCTTTGAAACTAACTGAAGGTTCATGATAACTGTTAATGAATGTTGGTATTTCTGTACTTTCATTGTCATCTAGAGGGTGGTATCCAAAGCTGTCTGTGTGTGAATGGAATGGACTCCCACTTGTAAAATGGAATGGACTCCCACTTCAGCTTCCCCTCTTCCCTCACAGCACCCCTGATGCTCCCTCAAAAGGGACTCCAGAGAATTGGGTGACCATCTAGAGGGTGCTTGGGGAGCTGCAGTAGGGAAGAGGGGCAACTGAAGTCCCATTATGTGAGTGGAAGTCTGTTTGTGCAACACTGAAGGCTACAGTAAGCTTTTAAAGCAAAACCTTTTTCTGAATTTTGGTATCCCATATTGTTATGAATCTGTGGCCGTAAGACTTAATTAAGGTTGGGTTGTTGGAACTGGGAAATAGCCAAACTCATGTGTATTTAAGGTGGTCCCAAGTGTGTGTGGGGGGGGACGCGGGTGGCACTGTGGGTTAAACCACAGCACCTAGGGCTTGGCGATCAGAAGGTCGGCGGTTCGAATCCCCGTTGCGGGGTGAGCTCCCGTTGCTCGGTCGCAGCTCCTGCCAACCTAGCAGTTCGAAAGCATGTCAAAGTTCAAGGAGATAAATAGGCACCGCTACAGCGGGAAGGTAAATGGCGTTTCCATGCACTGCTCTGGTTTGCCAGAAGTGGCTTTGTCATGCTGGCCACATGACCTGAAAGCTGTACGCCGGCTCCCTCGGCCAGTAAAGTGAGATGAACACCGCAACCCCAGAGTCGGTCACAACGGGACCTAATGGTCAGGGGCCCCTTCACCCCTTTACCTTTAAGTGTGTGTGAGGGTGCAGTAAGAGGTGTGGTGGGCCCATAGGTAACTTTTTTATTAGCATATGTGAAAGCTAATTAAAGCAGGCAGATATTTTAAGTTTTGACCCTTCCTTAGGAAATTCACATAAGTTAGGTGCTAATTAAGTCAGACAAGCTTCCCTGAGATGATAGCCTGGTGAGCTGATAAGTCATTAGGAAGTACAGAGCTCAAAGGGACTCTGTGGATAAGAGTGTAGGGTTTAGAGTGGCAGGGAGGAGTTAAGGAATAGAGTTACTAAGCAGTGGGATGGAGAAGGAGTAAAAACAAAAACAAAAAACAGGATGCTGGTGTCTGTTTTGAACCCAATGCTTTGGCTATGGGCTCTTGGAATGTAATGCTGCAGATCCCTCTATTGGATTCAGTTGTATATATGCGTCAATAAACCATGTATCATAAAGACACCACAAGCTCTGTTGTGCCTCATTGAAGGGGAACACAGACCTGGTACTCCTGGAATCTTAACACAGCTCAGAGATTGGGATGATGTGTAAAAATATAACCACTCCATTATCATGGAAGGGGCTATGCAAAAGCAACCATTTTACATAGGTGTAGAAATAGGGGGGGCTGATGCAGCTGATTATAGTATTAACTGAGGCAGTTCTGAATGCAGTATGTTTCACTGGCAAGTGTAAATATGTCCTGGTGGTATGCTGTGGCATGTCATATATAAATTATTGTAAAAAAAAAAGTGAGTCTGTGGAAATGTAAAGCTGTACAAATTATGTGCTTTATTTAAAATGTATATGTGTGTGTTTCATACCAGTCCTCCTTCAAGCAGTTGTAAGAACTTTACAGCATAATTTGTCTTCACTTACAAGTTTAATTAGGGCCAAGTCAGGTTTTTACCATTCCGGATGTTCTTATTAAACATGCATTGCCACCTCTGCTAAATACCTAAGCCAATTGTTCATGCCTGCTTCAAAGGGAGTTGTTTGATATGGCTGGCTAACAATGTTTGCTCTCCAAGGAATTATACTTCCGAAGTAAGAAGCACAAAGCTAGGGTTGCCATATTTTGAAGAGCAGAAAAGAGGACACATTTGCCAACTTCTACTTTTAACTACTTTTACTACTTTTAATTCTCATTTTAAATACCCCTCTTATATGTAGGCTATAGAAGCTTTGATATATTGCTAGTAGCAATGTCCTTAACTTTCAACAACAAATACTTTTAATCCAAATTCATTGCTGTAAATGAATTTCCAGTAGCATAATTGATTTAATCTTGAATTGTTGATATAGGGAAAGGAAGAAAGATACAATATTCCTTAAAAAGTTAGGAGTATTAATTAAAAAGAACACTTGTTTACTTGAGATTATTGCTGTAATCCTATACACACCTGGAAATAAGCCCCATTGAACTCATTGGGGCTTACTTTTACATGGACATGTAGAGGATTGCACTGCAAGACTGTAGTTTTATTTGCACTTACTTGGAAGTAAAACCTATTAAACTCACTGGAAATTAGAAGAAAGTATGCATAAAATACTGCTGCTATTTATATTTAAATTAATTAAAGCCACCAGGCTTTAATTGCTCTAGGCAACAAATAAAAACATTTAAAAATAAATAAATTCCAGTTTCTGTTCTCTATCAAAAAGTTTGGGGTGGGAATATATAATTGCATGTTAACATTAAATGAAATTTGAACAACTTGTCAAATGAGTTTCAGGGATGTTACCACAAATGATTTTTTTTTAAATTAAACGAATTGTATCCAGCCTTTTCCAGTAGAGCTTAAGGCAGCTAATAGCAATAAAATTTAAATCATCATAACTTTAATTTAGAATTAGATATCTCTAATGGGTTGTGGTTAGAGTAAACCCATTAAAACCAATAGGATTTAAGTTAATCATGTTCTCAGAGTATGACAATACATTAAGCCCACAATTTATACTGGGGTTCTATTCTAGGGATCATGCCTAAAGCCAAAATCACATATAATCAAACCCTTTCAGTTCAGTGGTGGGTGAGATTACCAAAGTCATTTTTCCAGAACCCTGACCCCTTTGATATTTTTGCCACACACGTAAAGCTAAATACACACAAGTTAAATGTGCATAAGTTAAAATCTTACTGTGCATTATTTATAAGATAATGAGTTGGATGCAGCCTTAGGCTGCCTTCTCCCAGCCCAGCCGGGCCTCAGAGAGTGGAGTGGACCACTGCATCTATAGCCCTGCCATGTATGGTTGCCAGGGCAGATAGATTGCTTTGCCAGTCTAGACCTGGTTCAGCAATTGGGTATGAATCAGGCCTAATGCTATCACACAACTGAAGCAGGGCTGGCTTTGCCCCACATCCTTCCTGCCTCTGGAAAGCCCTATTTATGGTTTTTGTGCTGGCCTGGTGAGGGGATTCTCTACTTCTGCATGTTCACACATGTGGTGGGCAGAAGGGGGAAGTTCACAACAGAAGGCAGAGCTCCATAGTGGCATCACTCCAAAGGCAACAGCAGCAGGAGGTAAACAGAGGCTGACAAGAAACTTCTGCCTAATCCATATGCCCTTGCCCCAATCTGACACAAAGGGGATTTGGATTGCTCAGCCAGTCATACTACTGCAATCCTGAAGTCTGCACACCTGCAGTATAGTACATAGCAATAGCCTGGGTATGGGGGGGGAGGTTGGGGGGAAGTGCAACAGATTACAATAACCAGTCACTGTTATCATCTGGCCATGATTCAGAAGATTCTTTTGTGTGGGTGTAAAGGGTCCTACATGTTTGTGGAGCTTTCTGTCACCTTGCACAGAAGGCCATCAAACACATGAATGATGGTGGGTTGGGACTAGGGTAGTAACCACTTGCATGCATTGAAAGTCACATTTACACTAGGCCTACTGTAGGATTCTTCCACGCAATCTCATACCTTCCATTTCTTCAAGGTATGGTTTTCACAGAGAGAGCCTACACACATTCAGGAATTGTAAATTCATGGAGATTCGGATGTCAGACTAGTGGATTCGGTTTGAACACCCTACCATGCATTAATTTGTATGGTAAATGACCATTTGCACGGGGCTTGTCTAGCTTCTGCTCTTGTGTATTCCACAACTAGTATGGCAATATGCTCAAGAGCTGCCATATCAACTGTGGGAGTTGTGTCAGTGAAAACTACAAGAATGCCTCAGTTGTGTTTGTTGTTAGTTGCCTTATACAGAAAAAAAGGTTAATTGTCATTAGGGCCCCTAAATTTGTTCAACCACAGTGCAAAAGTACCACTTAAAATATTTTTAAATTAAGTTCATCCAACCAATCCAAACTGGGAAGGGAATTGAATCATAGAATCATAGAGTTGGAAGAGACCACAAGGGCCATCCAGTCCAACCCCCTTCATTTTTTAAAAAAGTTCAGAGTTAAGACACTGGAAAGCGCACTTTTAAAATATGATATAAAGGTGGAGAGATGCAAAATTGAAGAGTCTCTGACCCTTTGTCCACTGCTGTAAGTTTAACTGTGCTCTGCCACTGAAAATAGTTATATCTATTTTCTCTATATTTAAAAGTGTCCAATTACGCTAAACAGTATAGCACAGGCATCCCCAAACCTCTGCCCTCCATATGTTTTGGACTACAATTCCCATCTTCCCTGACCACTGGCCCTGATCATGGGAGTTGTAGGCCAAAACATATGGAGGGCCGCAGTTTGGGGATGCCTGTTATAGCATAATACCTTATTATGCATGCTTCTGTGAAAGAGGGGTTTTATAATGTTTGGAAGAGGTACAGAGTTCTGATCGAAGAGTACAGTTGTGTTGTAGTTCAGTAATTCTCTGAAGAAAAATGTATTTTCAACACTACTGCTTAGTAGATATGCTAGTGGTGTTTCATGCAAGTTGAAAACAATAACAAAAAAATCATTAACCACTTTCAAGGCACTGTCATTTATTGGCATGGAAAACTTTTCCGAAAGAGAATAACCTCTGTTTATTTGTAGGTGCATATACAATTAGACTGCCACCCATTACTTGAGGAGTTCACTTCATTATCATTTATTCATTCTCTCAGAAGAGCTGAACACTCAGCCTTAAGCTCCATGTTAAAAAGTATTTTACTGCATTTCCAATTTGGCGAATAAATTTGTATTAAAGGATCTTTGCCTTATCCCAGGGGATGAAGCTGATAAACAGACTGTGGCTCGACAAGAAGCATTTTTTAGACAAGTAACAAGTTATGCCATTGAACTAGAATTAGATCATACCTATATAGAGAAAAGCCATTAGTGACTGTATAATACTAAAAATGAAATATGAAAGCTACATTTTAAAGCTAATACACTAATGGTCAAGTCCAACACACACAGCTAGATAATTAATTTGTCTTGATTGTCACAGATTAAGGCTGCTTTTTATTAGGATTGTTGTTTTTATTCCTTGTACAGTGGATCTCCTGAGTCTGTCTGCTGCATGTGATGCCTTGGACCAGCACAACCTCAAACAGAATGACCAACCAATGGATATACTTCAGATCATCAACTGCTTGACTACCATTTATGATCGACTCGAACAAGAGCACAATAACCTAGTCAACGTCCCTCTCTGCGTGGACATGTGCCTCAACTGGCTTTTGAATGTTTATGACACGTATGTGCGGGTAGACTTCAGTGACACTTCTTATAATGAACTTTTGTTCTTGCTAGAAAAATGAATGGCTCAGAGCTGGCAAGCTGGTGATCAGAGTGCAAGTTTAATACAAGCTAATAGCTTTAAGGCTATTCAGCAAATACTTTGGTTAGTTTTGAAGCCCTGTGCAGTTCTGTTATGAAATATAAAACTGGGAAATGACAGATTTAAATAGAAAGTCCTATATAATTGGGGTCAGCTTCTGTCTCATTTGTTAAATCAACTAGTAGGCCCTTCAGGGTTTTTGTTTGTTTGTTTGTTTGTTTGTTTTTGGTCTGGTATATCCTATCATCCCCACTCCCCAGAGGATTTACCATGGCATGGTTAAAACTGTCTTTTTTCAAGAGAAGCCACATCACATAAAAAGCTGTTTTATGGGCAAATAAAATATTGTCAGTTCATTTCAAAGAACACAACTAACTGGTTTTAGTTTAATTAAAGGAAAATCTTCAGTTAAGGAAATGGTTTGCAGCATTGGAATTCTTCCAGATCCCAACGATTTTTAATCAAGTTTTAATTAAGATAATCATGGACTGCTAAATTTTGTTTTAGGAACTGCTGGAATCTCCAGCAGTATCCTCTGGAGCTACAAATTTTCTTCCTTTCCAAAATCTGCCCCAATTCTAGTTTTGTTGTAATGTTATGATAGTCTATCTCAATTTTATTGTGTTTTGTTTAATCTGTAGGTGCAAAGAGGATGTCTATTAGTTGCTGAAATCATTATTTTATAGAATTCAGTTGATGTAATGGTTTATTTCTGCCAAATAGAAATGTAATTTTGTATTTCAGTACAATATGTCTTTTACAGGAGGCAACAGCAACTCAAAATATTATAAAAACACTTTTTGTGATTTGTTTGTTTCCCGCACTTCACCCTAAGGTCCAACAGCAGGTGACAGTGTTAAAGCACAATTTTAAAGCAATTGCTAACCATAAAAATAATAAAATAAAATAAAATGATAGAATATTTAAGTAGGCATTTAAGAAGTTTCATATTAAAAACAATGACATACCCATGGGATAGGATTTCTAAGACTTAAAAGACTACTGAAGACTACTGAAGACTGCTGTTCAGCATACATGAGTTAATTGCGTGGCCTAAGGAGCAACAAAAGAAGTCATAATTCTGAAATTTAAAAGTTTGTGAAGCTTTGCTTATCTAATAATACCCTTTTGCAGAGTTATAATCTACTGGTTTTGTTGGGCTTTTCCATTCCTTTTGAGTTTTTTCTTAATTTCTAAGATGTTCATTGATGCATTTAGAAATAGCAAATATTAATTGCATGTTCAATTAACATATTTGACTGTATTATTTTTCTCCTTTTCCTGTGATTTAATTTCAATAGGGGTCGAACAGGAAGGATCCGTGTCCTCTCTTTTAAAACTGGTGTTATTTCCCTCTGTAAAGCACATTTGGAAGATAAATACAGATGTAAGTTAAGTTGCACAGTTTGTTTTTTCGCTGTTTACAACATAAATGCAGCATTTAGAAGCAGCAAATACTTGTTTGTCAGCTCCTTGCATATTCTAAACATTCTCCTTTATTTTTCAATTTTTAAGCAAACAGGTATTTCCAAAAACTCAACTAAGTTTTTGCCCAGAGCAGCCACTGAAACTAACAGACTTAGCTTCATCACATTTATTAATTTCAGTGGATCTACTCTGAGTAAAACAATGAAAATTGATTGTAGTTGGGAGCCATCCATTAAATCCTTCGCCTGAAATAATTCTTGGAGTACAGACTCAAAAATCTAATTGGCACAGGGAAGTAGTTGTGTAGTTCACTGAAGTCCCACTGTGCTGTTTTACGTGCTCCAGCTTTCAGGAAGGACAGTCTGCAAAGGAGACTGACAGGAGCATCCACTGAGTGGAGTTGACTCACATGACATAGCAACCAGCAGAAGTCCCCCAGGAATAATCTCCAGAGAGTTGGGGAAACCTCCAGAGCAGCATGAGAGGTAGCACCTGAGGAAGGGGAGATTGCTGAAAATTGCCTCTCCTTCTGCTGGTGGGAGTGTCATGTGAGTGACTTATGTTATTCCAAAAATTACATTGTTGAGTGAAATCAGGGCCTGTAAGGTATATTCCTTTCTCCTAAATTTTGGAATCTACCATTCTGCTTAAATACTTTGTCTTAGAAAAGTGTCCTAACACTTAGGATAATAAGATAGAATCAGAAAATCTTTATTGAGGCTGACTTGATCTGTCCTTCAAAAGAAACGGGAGTGAGATTTCTTAGAAGATCCCACTAGTTCAGGGATGGGAAAGCTTTGGCCCTCTAGATGTTGCTGGACTACAACTCCCATCACTCCTAGCCAGGATGGTCAATGGTAATGAGTGGTGAATGTTGTAGTCCTGCAATATTGTAGATAAATAGGTACCGCTGCGGCAGGAAGGTAAAATTCTGTGCACTCTGGTTTCCATCACAGTGTCCCATTGCACTAGAAGCAGTTTAGACATTGGCCACATGACCTAGAAAGCCGTCTGTGGACAAACGCCGGATCCCTCGGCCTGAAAGCGAGATGAGCGCTGCACCCCATAGTCGCCTTTGACTGGACTTAACCATCCAGGGGTCCTTTACCTTTGTACTTATTATCACATGGATGCCAATTATTATTTGCATTGTGTTTCCTTGTGGTGTTCCTTGCTCATTCCTAAAAGTTGAGCAACACATGATGACTCTGAAACTCTCTCCTGATAACATCAATTCTCCTACCAAGATACTCTCTACAACTATGATGGGAATGGAAAGTCCTCCTTGATGATGTAAACTAAGACTTGGCTAGGAAATGGTGTCTTAAATAGAACCAAAATAAAATCAGGTATTAAAGCTGTACTAGTAAATTTCCATACAAGACTAAAGCTTTTCTATAATTGTGCCCTTAGTATAAAATGAAATATTAATGAGTCTGCAGGAATATAACCATATTATTTTCACTTGCTGAAATCTGTTTTTAATGCTTTGAAAACAAGATTTATTCAGGTCATGTGGGTAGTGCCAAATAAATATGTCGGTTGATCTTAATCTCATTTTTTTAATTGTTACAAACTTGAACATACCTTCAGATATGTACTATATAACTCATTTGCAGTAAATTAAATTTACATGTACCGGTAGTACAATTCCTGGTATTAACATTTCCTGTGGGTAACATGGTTCTGTAATGCAGAACTCTTTTTCTTTCTTCCAAATATATTATTGGATTCCAAATGCCAAGCTTTTGGGTTTTTTCAACTCTTGATGCAAATCTGAGTTTGGAAATCCAGTTTGCAGACATTTATCATTGTGCAATTTTTTGGTAACTTCATTTCTTTATTCTGATTGTGAACATCTTTGCATGCAAGTTATTCCTATTTAGTTCGGGGACAAAAATCTTAAAAACATGTATATACTTAAAGCATTTACTCACAAATTTATTACCTATATAGGATAATGTGCACTAGCAGCAATAAAATTAGGGCTACTTTTTTTGGCCCAAATAGTGTTGATTACCAATGGTATACTTCAGTATTTAAAAATGATTTTAGTAACTTTACAATTCTGAGCTTTGACAATGATATATTTTTGACATTAATTATTTAACATTTTATTTAACAAAAGCACTTCCTTGCTTTTGTTTTGGTTTATGTGAGTTACAGTGTAATAGTAATTGGCTACAAACAAAATCTGATTCAAAATAGTTATTTCAGAATTGTCTACTAGAGAATGTCAAACCACTAAATAACCAAACAAATTGTGAACAAACCTAATGAAAACTCTCAACCATTTATTTGTATCTCTGACAGCAAATTTGTTTATATGTATTTTACAGTTGATAGTTCCTATTGTTTTAATGGATTTTGCTATACATCTTTCTTCTGCCTCCAGATCTATTCAAACAGGTAGCCAGTCCCACTGGATTCTGTGACCAGCGTCGTCTAGGCCTCCTCCTGCATGACTCTATTCAGATTCCAAGACAGCTGGGTGAAGTTGCTTCTTTTGGTGGCAGTAATATTGAACCCAGTGTCAGGAGCTGCTTTCAGTTTGTAAGTATACTTCTGCTTATTGCTATTTGGTTTTTAATCCAAATGTTATGCAGGATAAATAAACTCAGGCGATAAGTGTGGAGATCAGAGTTATGTATGTATGTATGTTTATTTAATATTTAGTTTATTGAAACATTTTATTGGATAGAGCCAGGCAGTCAGAATATGGCAACTCTGCACTCCAAATTGACACAGTATCCATCAGATTAAATACAAAATGCATCAAATAAAGAATGGTGTTGGGAACAAGACCTGTCCAATTTTATCTATTATTTCCATTCTTGCCCTGCCTTTCAACCCAAAGGTCCACAAAATTAATTACAATCAATAACATTTAAAAATTTTTTACAACTAACACTAAAACTGTAGAGTCATTGGCATGAGTAGTGAGGAAAATGTGACACCACATCTCAAAAGCCTTCTAGTATACTATACTATAGGGACGCGGGTGGCGCTGTGGGTTAAACCACTGAGCCTAGGGCTTGCCAATTAGAAGGTCGGCGGTTCGAATCCCCGCGACGGGGTGAGCTCCTGTTGCTCGGACTCAGCTCCTGCCAACCTAGCAGTTTGAAAGCACATCAAAGTGCAAGTTGTGCAAGCGGGAAGGTAAACGCCATTTCCATGTGCTGTTCTGGTTCACCAGAAGTGGTTTTGTCATGCCGGCCCATGACCTGGAAGCTGTACGCAGGCTCCCTTGGCCAATACAGTGGAACCTCGGTTTACGAACACATCGGTTTATGAATTTTCGGTTTACGAACGCCGTCGACCCATCTGGAATGGATTAATTCACTTTCCATTACTTTCAATGAGAAAGTTCGCTTCAGTTTATGAACGCTTCAGTTTATGAACAGACTTCCGGAACCAATTACACCCATGCTTCAGGTTAAGTACGCTTCAGGTTGAGTACTCCGCGGACCTGTCTGGAACGGATTAATCCACTTTCAATTACTTTCAATGGGAAAGTTCGCTTCAGTTTATGAACGCTTCAGTTTATGAACAGACTTCCGGAGGTACCACTGTAATGCAAGATGAGCGCCGCAACCCCAGAGTCGGGGGTTCTATACTACTGGTATACTATACTATACTATACTACCGTGTTTCCCCTTTTTTAATCCGTAGTCAGAAAGTAAGCCATAGCAGGCTTTTAAAGCATTTGTTCAATATTAAACACCCCCTGAAAATAAGCCATACCTTCACGCAGCAGCGCCGCTCGCCTTGAGGCAGCGGGACCCAGCAGCAGCGCTGTCCTTGTCCTCCCGCTGCTGTTGCTGTTGCTGCTGCTGCTGGGTCAGGCGGAGGCGAGGCCGCTGCTCGCCCCTGGGGGCTGCGTGGCCCAAGGCTGAGCGGCGGCGGGAGGCCCGCGGGCGCTTCTGCACGGCTGGAGTGACGGGTGGCGGCGGGAGCGCTGCTGGCCCCTTCCGTGCCGCCGGAGCGTCGTGGGCTGAATGGCCCAAGGCAGAGCGGTGTTGCGCCATCAGGGCAACAGGCGGCGGCGGCAGCACTGCTGGCCCCTTCTGCGCCGCCGGAGCACCCGGCGAGGAGGCCTGCCTCCCCAGCGCCCGGTACCGGCGGCTGCAGAGCGGAGCGCTCTGCCGCGCCGAGCGCTCGGAGCGCCCAGCAGCGCCTTGCAGAGCGCCGAACGCTCAGAGCGCCGCAGCAGCCTGGCCTCTTCCTGCCTGCCACCCCACCGCCCGGAACCGGCAAGGAGGAGGAGAAAGGGGCGCCTGGGAAGGAGTCGGGAGGGCCCTTGCTGCATGATCCATGGGCACCCGGCTCCTTCCAAGCGCAGTGAACGCCGCGCCTTGCTTTGAGCAAGAGGCATGAAAGGGACGCGGCGGCGAGGGTGATGGCTGCGCGGGCGGCGGCTGCGTCACGTCTCCCGGCGGCCGTGGGGGCTCTCGGTGCTGCCTTGCCCGGGCCCCGCATTCCCCGGAGGCCGGCCTCATGCAGTGGGTGGAAGGCGCGCGGGTGGCCTGCCTAAGGCCGGGCGGGATCCCTCAGCCCTCCTCATCCTCATGCGTTTATTTCGCGAAACACGCCCCCCCCCAAATAAAGCAGCAGGAACCTCGGAGCGGTTGGCAGGGGGTGGGGTGGGATTAAAAAAACCACGACAAAGGCATCACCGGGCGGAGCGCCGAGCCAGCGGCCTGGCCTCTTCCTGGCCATGCCGAGGAGGCCTGCCGCCCCACTGCCCGGAACCATAGGTACCATAAAAACATAATAAAACTAAGACATCCCCTGAAAATAAGACACCATGTGGTTTTTTGAGGGGGAAAAGTTATAAGACGGTGTCTTAAAAAGGGGGAAACACGGTATACTATACTATACTATACTATACTATACTATACTATACTATACTATACTATACTATACTATACTATACTATACTATTTTGACTTGCATTTTTTAGTCACCCTGCATACTTCCTAAAGGAGAACATTCAAAAATATGCCTCACTTCTAGTAGATATCAGTCTTGCTTCTAATACTGCAAAGCCTGAAGCAAAGAGGGGGGAAGTTCAGATAGGAGATAGCAGATATATACCCTGACTTCTGACACTTTATCATCTTAAAGAACTTTCAGTTTGGCTCAGAAACTAACCATCAGCCAGTGAAATTTCAGAATTGCCATTAAGTCACCCGGCAAGTCATCCATGGTTCTGCAGCAGCACAAGTGAAGTAAGAGCGAATTTTAAGTTGGTCTAACAACTTTTGGTTTTTCAAATTCAAATACATTTTATTTTAAATGAAAGATCAAGTATGTTTTTCCATGGCCGTTAAGGGAAAATTGACGAACAGCAACAGATACTTTGGCAAAGTATGTTTAGAAAGTACTGAAGACAGAGGTCTGCAATGGGACACAAAAACAACTCGTTAAACTGAAGGAATAATAAATTGTAGGGAAAGAATTAGCATTTCAGAGAAGTATAAGAAGAGTTCATTATTTTATGACCTCTCTTTAAAAAAAATGCTAAGAAGGGTCTGTCTGGTCAATGCAATTCACAATGTGAGGCAAAAATAACTTTTGTCTTTTAATGGAAAGGGTCACTGGAGGGAAGAAGCAAAGGAACCATTGTGACTCTTCCTCTTCAAGTTTTAAATTCCCACTTCAAATGTTAGACTACTCTATGCATGATAAAAGAGGTTTCCCCCCTCAAAGTGATCCACTGTGCATTTCAAGAATGTATATCCCTCCCATTGTGTTCTTTCGACATGGAAATAGACCTTGTGGGTGACCTCACTCAAACATCATTAATCAATCTGCAGTCTTTTCATGTTACTTGAAGGTTAACGTATTGTTTTACTTATGATGGCCATAATTAGTTGAGGTTTAAAAACATATTAATACAGTATAACATATTATACTATTTTTAATATTACATCCCCCCCCCCAATTTAAGTAAATATTGGCTACCCACAGGTTTAAAATTCAGGTCAGTTTGGTTCCTGATGCTATATACTGGATTGTACCAGTACTTAGTTATACTTAGAGCTAATTGGTCTTTTTGGCCCAACATGCAGCTTGATAAATAGGCATAAAGATTGCTGTTTATTGCTTATATCACATATGTCAACTACACCCATTCATGGAAAACAACAATCTTGCTGCTACCGCCCTATACTCTGCATAGCCCCATCTAAGAAGACATTTTGAAAGTTCTAGCCGGTATGAAGTGTTACAGCCTAAGATAGAAGGAAGGAACATGTTGAACCTTTTTGGCAGTGGGTATATTATGTTGCTAATGAAGTTAGCTGTTAGTTGCATTAAGCTTCCAGGCCCAATTCAATGTCCTAGTTTAAAGAGAAAGTGACAGGCACTTTATGGCCAGGGCTCTATATACTTCAGAGACATCTGAACTTAAAAAACCTTTCAGAAGAGTCCTCTTCAGATACCTCACTATTTGAGAAGTGAGAAGTAGGGAAAGGGACTTGTCTCAAAAGTTCTGGATTCCTTTTTTGACACAACCGCCTGTGTTTGTTTTTGCTGAGTACTAGGCCTATTATACAAAGGTTGTTTTTTTGCTGCTTTTAGTGAGCTTGTTATCTTTTTATGTTTTAATTGTTTTTATATCTTTAAATGCTGCATATTTTGAATTGCATTTCATCAGTTATTATGTTGTTTGAAATTTCTTCAACATATATTTGCATTATTGAAAACATTTGTGCACTATACATTCTCTCTCTCACACACACACACACACACCTCTTCACAAATCTAACTCAAGGACTTTTCATTATTAATAGCAATTGGCTGGAAGTGAGGCTTTTATGCTGATAACATCCCTGGTAATAATTTGCAGTCATTTCAGAGAGAGAATGAGAGAGAGAGAACCAGCAGCAAATGTACTGTATCAGAATCTGTTCTCCTGGTCTCAGTGGCTTAGGTATGCTGGCAACAACCTTGTCTGTCATGCACAGCAGCACAAAAATGTAATGTTTACTGTACCAGGAGATAACAAGGGGTGGTGAGGAAATCTCCCTGATCTTTGTTTGAAATGCAAGTCCTTGAAAGTAGCGGGGGAGGGAAGCCTTGTTCTGTCAACATGCATGTGCTCACAGCATTGGTGTTTGTAATACCCCCTCCAACTGCAGCAAAAATGGTACAACTCCTACAAGTGCATTCTTTGTCCGTAAGGAATGAGGTGGCTTTAAAAAAAAAAACTTTGCCACTTTGAAATTATTTTTCTTCCCACAAGCTTGAGGACTCATGCAGTGCCTAGGTTACAAACATTAAAAAGGATGTACAAAGAGTAGCTCTTGGGAGAAAATGAGGCTTCATGTGGAATATAAAATAGAGCTTGACTTTGCTTATTCATTTATTTAGTTCTCTTTCTTTCATCCCCCCACTACACACAAAAAGCTGTGGCAATAACAACAGTTTAAGGGCAAAAGGTGCAATAAAAAGGTAGCACTATATATAGGAATGGGAATTATACCTCATGTCTGTTGAACCCTGTCCGTTGAATGTCAGCTAAAAGGTAGACTTCAGGAGAAATATAGTGTTTATGCTGTTCAAACGTGGCACACAGATGATGCGGACGAGAGGCTGGCCTTGTGGTGGAACATAGTGAAAAAGACATTTCCTGAAATCTGGCTTATCTTACATCATGCTCAGTGGTAGATCCCAGGCTTTTCAGGTCACTGGCCCTGATTTTAAACACTGCCTGAACACAGCTACAGTCTAACCGGATTTCTGGTTTCCTTAGATCTACTTTCCCCTATTTATAGATTCAGCAGCAGCATTCTGTAAAATTGTTGCTTGACTATTACAATAATGTTGTGTTTTGCTTTCACAATGCAAACTTGTATGCCTCAGAATACGTAGCTAGAGGAACCAATTGTCTCATTCATTAATAATTTTATTTGTATGCTGCTTTTCCATAAAAGACCGGGACACGGGTGGCGCTGTGGGTTAAACCACAGAACCTAGGGCTTGCCAATCAGAAGGTCGGCGGTTCGAATCCCCGCGACGGGGTGAGCTCCTGTTGCTCGGTCCCAGCTCCTGCCAACCTAGCAGTTTGAAAGCATGTCAAAGTGCAAGTAGATAAATAGGTACTCCTACAGCGGGAAGGTAAACGGCATTTCTGTGCGCTGCTCTGGTTCGCCAGAACCAGCTTTGTCCTGCTGGCCACATGACCCGGAAGCTGTACACCGGCCCCCTCGACCAATAACTCGAGATGAGCGCTGCAACCCCAGAGTCGGTCACGACTGGACCTAATGGTCAGGGGTCCCTTTACCTTTACCTTTTCCATAAAAGAATCATGCTCAAAGTGGTTTACAACAAAGAAAAGTTGAACACATTTCAAGATCAAACACTGCAAAACAATTTCATTGTAACACAATAGAACAACACAGTAGCAAATATAACATCACCCCAAATGACAGAAACTTTCCAGTATTATAAATATGATTACATTAACAACATCCAACAGCAAAAACTTTGTTTTAGAAATAGATACTTGGACAGGACTAGCAGATAGAAAGGAAATTTGCTTTGTGTCTACTACCCTGCCAATATTTACCATTTTAAAGTCTTGGTTATCCTGTATGTAGTAATATACCAATACCTTATTTACAAGCCTCTAGACATTGTTTTTTTTAAAGAGCACTTTACCAATGTAAATTTGAATCTCAGAATTTTAAAATAGTTTTATTGTAATGTAGATTGAAATTAGGGGTGCGAGTGGCGCTGTGGTTTAAACCACTGAGCCTAGGGATTGCCGATTGGAAGGTCACCAGTTCGAATCCCCGCGATGGGGTGAGCTCCTGTTGCTCAGTCCCAGCTCCTGCCAACCTAGCAGTTCGAAAGCACGTCAAAGTGCAAGTAGATAAATAGGTACCACTCCGGCGGGAAGGTAAACGGTGTTTCCATGCGCTGCTCTGGTTTCGCCAGAAGCGGCTTAGTCATACTGGCCACATGACCCGGAAAAACTGTCTGCGGAGAAACGCCGGCTCCCTCAGCCTATAGAGCAAGATGAGTGCCGCAACCGCAGAGTCGTCCGCGACTGGACTTAACTGTCAGGGGTCCTTTACCTTTTTTAAGATTGAAATTATTAGTATAAACTGATTTTTTTCCGCATGATTGACCATGGGACCTAAAAAGAGAGGATAAACTTCAAACTATGCTGTTATCCTGATCTCTATCCATGTTTAAATTTGTGAAAATGATCCAGAACATTGAGGGGGAGCAATACACTAATAGATAATTGAGAGCAGAAAAGAGAATAGGCTTTATAGCTAAAAAATGGAGGCTAAAAAATGGAGGCAAGAACAGTCTTGGTGAGTGGTTGCATGGTTAACTTTCGTGATCGACTAAGATAATTTGATACAATTTTCTTGAAATCAGGAATTAACAAAATATGAGGTAAAGCAGACATATGTTACATTTTTTTAGAAGGCAGATTTTTCTCCTTTTTTTAGCATTACATAACATAATGGTGAATATCCAGCTTTCCTCTCCAAATGTTTCTTGGCATATGAATGCAAAAAAGTCCCAACAAAAAACAACAGATGTTTAGAATTTAATATGAATTTGAATATTAGATGTAACAAATTGTTATTTGCAAACTGGGAAATGCACTGTTAACTTTGTTCTATGATTTACAGTTTTATTGTGGCAGTTGCACAGAAATATGTTAAGGGGGGGGGGGGAATCTTCACAGTTTGCTTTTGTTGTAGATTCTTCCCTTATGTAAAACCCTTGCTTACTCTTTGGCTGGATTTAGAGATGATTAAAGAAATTGTAACAGCAGCTCAGGGAACAGTCAAGAACTATCTGTCCTTTACTGTCTGACCCTGACAGGCTTTTCTCAATATGGCTTTAAATCTTCATGCAATATACTCCAGTACTAGTTTTGGTGCAGTTTAATGCAGTTAATCTCCAGCAGGAGAGATTGTAGATAGTATAGATGTAGTGATCAGATAGACAACTGTCAAAATTGATAACAGCCAACAGAATTAAAATAGAAGTGCAGAAGCTGGAGAACTGAAACATATCTTTGCATATGACAGGAGCCATTTCATCTATTCACTGTATTCCCATGTAAACTAAAAGCATCTGCAAATGGAGAGGTGAATGCTTTGAGCTGTTCATTCTTATTCTGTCTATAGTACACACTGCAGCATTTCAGTACAGAATCCATCTTTTTCATTCCAAAAATGGCATGTAAAAGGCTTGTGTGTGTGTGTGTGTGTTCATAAGGTGAACTCAAATGACCAGAGCAGCTTATTGAAGATCATTGTCTAGCTAGTAACAACACAAATTTATAAAGTAAATCTTCACATGGCAATAAACAGATAGCTCACCCACTCTCTGCAAAGAATTGCCTAATCAAAAGCATTGTAGTTGTTGCAGAACAGTTTTTGCAGAAACACACACACACACACGAGTCCTCAGTAAATTTGTTTGGCTTTCTGCAAAGTTTTGAAATAATGAAATATGTGCAAGTATTCTAATATCTAAATTAAAATTAATACATTAAAAAATTAAAGCAAAGAATTCCTCGGTCAATTGTATATATGTGCCTCCCATTTTACAATAGTTATGACCATCTGAAGTACTGCCCCTTATAGATTTTCACTTTGTTCTATTTAAATTCTAATCTCTTCCTCTTGTCCCTCTGTCCCCATATTGCTATTTGCAAACAGACATAGAACCATGCAGGGATAATTAAGAGATGGCTATGGACAAATGGCGGGATGCTTACTCAGATAGATGAGTAAGACATCACATCTTCTACCCTTGTGTGCCCATGGCAATGCATAGACCTCATAGATATTTAAATTGTCTTTGTTAAGTTTACTATCTGTGCACCTTTCAAAAAGTTTGCTGAATTAGCATATATAACAAGTACGGTAATAGCAACCAAAAAATCCTCTCTTCAGTCAGATTAATGCACTGTTTTGGGTGACAGTTTACGGCATCCATTATTTTCTTAACACAGTTCTGTTTCATTTTATGTTTACAATTATTGGCAGAAAGATAGAACTTTATAGCATGTGTGTGAGTCTATCCACTAATTTTAGTTAAACCTTTTGATCACTGTTCTTTGTCTTAAAACACAGTAGATATTTACTATTATTTTTCCAAATAAATTTATTTGAACTCCTTGACAAGTCAGCATTATTATCTGCTTGCTTTGGGAGTGTTAACTTCACCAGTCTCATTTCGGATCAAGTAGCCAGTAGGTTTCAACTTAGAAATATGTCACGATTTACATTTATTTGATCTGAGGGCTTAAAAATAAGTATGATAGAGAAGACAGTGTAAAGTTATGGCTGGACATAGATGGCTATTAAGAAGCTAAAATAATTCTGAGGGCTTTTCAGGAGTGAGAGAGAAGCCCTAGAGTACTTAATCAGTATTCTTCCTTGATGAAATTAAGATTGGTATGGCTGCCAGTTTTACATAGGGATAGTGACTAAAGAAGAAATACTTTCGGAAAGTAAAGGAAGCCCAGATGACATGTACAGGTTGCAAATGAGGTTATAAATGTATTAGTAAGGGGGAAGAAATGGAATTGGTTTGCAAAATGATATTTATTACTGAAACAGGAGGAGAACTAAGTAGTCCTTATATACTCTTCAGAATAATTCAGAAAAGAAGACACTGAACCTAGATGCATGTGTATGCTGAGATTTAAGTGGAAGAAGAAAATGTTAAGGACACAATGAGCTATTTCAATAAGAAAAAAGAGCTAAAAAATAGTTTCAAGGGCAACAGTAAAATCTGTATTAGTTTGCAACTGCCCTTAGAAACTGAGAACAGTGATGTCATTGGAGAGGGGAAAACGTAGGAATACATGATGGAAGACAAAAACTCATATCTTGAAGCAGGTTTACAAAATATACCTACGCAAAATACCTTATGTCTGATGAAGGACAAAGCTTCACATCCTGACAGAAAATGTGTCTCAAAACCAATGTTTTATTTCCTGGAACATTATAGGGATGAATTTAAAGGAGGGAGAGTGTCATCTAATTTTCCCTGCAAATGCTTCCCTATGCTGTTTTTAGCTGTTGCCCCTCCCCCATCAAGGTTCAAAGATAACAACAATAATCCCAGTTGATGGGGAAACTGCTCTGTGTGGAATATTTCCATGGAAGAATTCATGGATATGGGAAGGGTTCTAGTAGATCCTCTTTTCACCTGCCAGTTCTCCCTTACAAATGCCCCCCTCATTTTTCGTTGTTTAGTTAGTTTGTTACGGTAGTTAGTTAGTTATAAAGGGAGGGAAGAGGAGTGTATGTGTTGTGTGTGTGTGTGTGTGTGTGTGTGTGTGTGTGTAGGGGGGCGGCAAATGTGTCAACATCTGAAAATTAGATGAAGGAAGGGAAATAATACTTGGCTGGAAAGGGGGAAATTACTTGTAAAATGAAAGTTTTTCCTGTGTCCTCTAATGTAATCTCCTTTCTCTCATAGGCCAATAACAAGCCTGAAATTGAGGCAGCCCTTTTTCTGGATTGGATGAGACTTGAACCACAGTCCATGGTATGGCTGCCAGTTTTACATAGGGTGGCTGCTGCTGAAACTGCCAAACACCAAGCCAAGTGCAACATCTGTAAGGAGTGCCCAATAATTGGTTTCAGGTACAGTGTTATATTGCTGATTTTTACAAGATGAACTAAATGCACCATCAATTGCTACTCTTTGTGGAGGTCATATGTGAGCACTGAATGCTTCCTTCCAGCACATAATATGCAGAGAAGGCACTGTGTATTAATTTCCTCATCTCCTAAAGGCAGCCTCCTTAACAGAAATGCTTGTTTAATATTCCTTCTGTTCTGTAAAAGTAATCATGCTGTTTGGATACCTTCGGGTAGTGATAAAGCGGGATATCAAATCCAAACTCTTCTTCTTCTTCTTCTTCTTCTTCTTCTTCTTCTTCTTCTTCTTCTTCTTCTTCTTCTTCTTCTTCTTCTTCTTCTTCTTCTTCTTCTTCTTCTTCTTCTGCCATTAGATGAACCAACCTGGATCAGACCAAGTATTGATCTTATTCAGCACTTTGCTCCCCCAGTTGCCAACTAGATAACTATCGAAAGCCCACAAGCAGGACATGAACATTTTTGTAAAACGTGCAGTTGATAACCTGCTGGATACAAAAATGTTCCTAGAAGAAGTTGCATAACATGAATGAAATAAAATCCTGGTATGCTGGAAAAACCATTGTGTAATGTCATTTAAAAAAATATAATCTGCTCAGTCTATAGTCTCCTTAACAGACATGTCAACCCCAAATATGGAAATTCTGTTGATGTGCTTAGACCAGGGGTCCCCAGACTTACCCGCCTTCGGGCCGAAGGGCGGGGGAGTGCGCGCACAGTGGGCCGGAGGGAGGGGGAGTGCGCGCCAGTGCGCATGCGCACACCCATTTACTGGCGCGATGGCGCGCTTCCAGGCCGGAAAAATCGCCGAAAATTGTTTGTGCGCATGCGTATGGGCCTCCCCCCGACCCGGAAGTGCACCTCCCCCCCCCGAAGTGCACCGGAGATGACCTCTTCTGGGTCGGGAGAGGCCCATACGTATGCACAGAAACGATTTTCGGCGATTTTTTCAGATATGGAAGTGCGCCGCCGCGCAGTGCGCTGCAAGAGTGGGCGTCGGCAGCGGGCGTCGTCGCGGGCCGGATTGGGAGGCCAATTGGGCCGCATCCGGCCCGGGGGGCGTAATCTGGGAACCCCTGGCTTAGACACCTGGATCTCAACAGTGTGGTTACTATAGCAATGAATCTATGCCAACATCTTGCAAAATAACTATGGATTGGTATCTGTTATGGATTGGTATACCTAACTATGGACTGGTATACCTACTTAGCTGTTAAGTAAATACTATTTTCAGTTATGCTTAGACTTGTTTTATCACCTTTCCCCCTAATAACAGTTTTGTATGGTCCCTGCATGTTTCAGTCTTAACATTGTCTTACCACTGAGCTCTTGACAAGGAGAATTTTGGAATTATTGTGTAAAGCTCAGATAGATAACTATGAGTGTGCTGCATCACAGGAAATCAACCCTACTTCCTTCTTTCTGGTACTTTTGTTTAATATAAAGTACTGGGTGGTTAAATAAAAGAATGTAAAACTAAAAAGTAAGCATTTATTTAATTTATATGACGTCTCATAATTGTTGCAAGCATCCACAGGATAAAGGTTGCTTGCTTGCTGCATTTAATTACTGTATTCTTATGTCATAATTGGTAGACTACACAATATGGATTCACACTACCAAATCTAACATTTCCACTGTTGGGCTGTGGATAGGCTGTCTCTATTTAGGAGAGATTGCAGTGAATTTACCAGCCTCAGCTGATGGACAGAATTAAAACAATATTTTAAAAATCGAGTAAAAATACAGATAATATTAATAACAATAAAAACATCCCAACACCAGCCCTTTCCTTAAAAACAGTCAGTTCCTAAAAGCTTGTTGAAGGTCTTCACCTTCTGCTGAAAGGACGAGGATGGAGCCAGTCTAGCTTCTGTAGGAGGGGAGTTCTTAAGTAGCCACCAAAAAAGCTCTCCTACTTTATAACTGAAACAAAATTTGGTGCACAAGTGCTGAATTTGTATTTTCTTCTTCTCCAGGTACAGAAGTTTAAAGCACTTTAATTATGACATCTGCCAAAGCTGCTTCTTTTCTGGGCGAGTTGCAAAAGGTCATAAGATGCACTACCCAATGGTAGAATATTGTACACCGGTAAGTGACATCAGTGTCTCTGGAGAGAAGAGGAGGGGAAATCATTTGTTTGTGTAAGACAGTGGAAGCATTGTGCAGTATTCCTTTTTAAATTCAATCATTCTTCACAAAACTGATTTTTAAAGCACGACTATCTTGCTATATCCAGTGAAAATAACAGGAATAATGAATAATTGGATGTTGCTAGTTATTATTTATATATTGCTGTCATGACAACTAAATCCATACTTTTCCAAGGTTGGCCAAAAGAGGAAACTATGGTTCATTAAAGAATTCCTAGTATATTGAGGCATGTCATAACAGGACTGTGTGCACAGGCAAAAGGCTTATGTGTATTTCAGCTTATGAATTCAAGAGAAAATCATCCAAATGTGGCCAATAAATAAAATCAATAGCATACACCAGCTTTTAATCAAAATTCTCAAGTGCTTTATTCTATTTATCTCTTTCCACCTAGACTTAAGATAATGATTGTGCTGATATACATATCCAAGGAAAGGTGTGGTGAAAACGTTTTTTCCCTCCCAAACTGAAGGGGAAAATTGTTAATCTTCAAAGTCATAAAGTGCATTAGCACTTTCTTTTAATTGTAACTAGAGAGAATTAGATTACGGTATATAATACAGCCGACTGTTTCTACTTGCTTCTTCCTAGCAAATGAACAAAATCTTCCCTAAAAATGAATGTATTATATATAGCAGCATCTGTTTTGTAGAAGTGATGTTTTTTGTTACTTTGTTGATAAGGTCAATATAAAAATATGATAAATAGTATATTTGGTTAGGGGGTGCATATTACTGAACATTACGAGAATACAGTTTCACTATAAAGATGGAGACTATCCTGTTGCTACTTTTCTATTCTGTTCCTACTGTGACACAGCAACCTCCTGTACTACCTATTTTGCTGTGTTGGTACATGCCACATACAAATTTATGGGTTATCACAGACCTGGCAAACTTGTTTTTTTTTTGTAAATATTTAATATGTACATTAACAGCCTCATGTTCATGAATACATTTTTTTGAACAAATCTGCTGATATATTGCAAATCTCTAGATCATGGGAAGTGAATCATGCTCCTGAAGTAAGTTGTCATGCACTTCTAATGCATAATGGTAAAATGTTTGTGGTTTGGTGGAAGAGGCCAGTCAAATATTTGGATTTCTCCTGTAAAGTGATACCCTTAATATGTTGCTTCCAGACTACTTCAGGAGAAGATGTTCGTGACTTCGCCAAGGTATTGAAAAACAAATTCCGAACAAAAAGATACTTTGCAAAACACCCAAGAATGGGCTACCTGCCTGTACAAACAGTGTTGGAGGGAGACAACATGGAAACGTGAGTGAAGCAGATAAATAATTTTTTTATTTGTTAAGTTCTTTGAGCTGCTCAGGTGGCACCTGATCCCTTTACTTCCTAACTGCATAACACCACTTTCATTTCTTTCATTTTTGTTTATTTTGGTTGAAAGTAATATACAAGCTGACGTTTCAATTGCTATAAGTTCAACTTGAACCAGTAAAAGAAAAAATGCCTGTGAGCTTATTGATTGCACTGAAAGTGTTTAAAGTAGTTGTCATTTTGAAAGTATTTAAAGTGGTTGTCATTTTGTGGGCCTCCAGATGTTACTGGACAACAGCTTTCATCATTGGGTTGATAGGGGTTGGAGTCCAGCAACATCTGGGGGTCCACAGATTCTCCATCCCTAAGATAAGCAGAAGTCAACATTCATTCACTTTCTCTTGATATGGAGAATACTTTTATCAAATATAGAACCGTCAGTAGAGCATGAGACTTAATTTCAGGGTTGTGAGTTTGAGTCCCACATTGGGCAAAAAAATCCTGCATTGCAGGGGGTTGGACTAAATTACCCTCTTGGTCCTTTCTAACTCTATGATTCTATGAATTATTAATTTTGTTTAATTTTAAATTTATACTGTAAATTTCCCACATTTTTCCATATTTCTTCCCATAGAGATGATGACACAAAAATTATGTCTTGTGTTTTTCTTTCCCTATCATCTGCTAGTTAATAGTTACATGATTTAATAGCAATTGCACTACAGCTTGTTGTCTCTCTCCTTCTCTTTAATATTTTATTTTGCATATTTTTGGCTGCTTTCCATGGACATTCATGTTGGTCTATTGGATTTTCCTGTTTTTGGGTTTCTTTTTAACTTTCTGTAATTATTTTGCTGCTAAGTTTTTTCTGCCTCTCTCTTCACCTCCTCATTTTTTGTCTTTCAGTCCTGTTACTCTGATCAACTTCTGGCCAGTAGATTCTGCGTGAGTACTTTTGCCAAAGTGTGCTGCTATTGCTTCTGCTGTTCTCTCACTATTTGTTCTCTCACTATTTGTTTTTAATTTCTGTTGAGTTTTGTTTTTTAACATATGTCCATTTCCCTCCTTCCTCCCCACCTGGTTAAAATTTAAAACAAAATTTTAGTCCAAATCAATGGAATGGTATACCAGTAGGGTTTCCTGCACTTCATTAAATGTACGTGACATTGTATTCAAAGTTACGGTCCATCAAAACTGAATCATATAATCAAAGTTAACTTCTATCTGAATCACAGAGATTTGGTTGCACAGTCCTACCTCATATGGAAGCATGCACATTAAATATTTGAATTTCTGGATTAAAGTAGGCATTGTTGGTTGGGAAACAAGCAACTTTGAGATTTAATTTTTATTTATTTATTTAAGGAAAGGAAATATATCATTGAGCTTACTTTTAAGGTCATTAACATTATACACACAGTTGCCCTAGATGAATGTGTGATCAAATGCACATTTGGCTATTTGGTATATGCATGCTTTCCCATTCATTTCAGTGGAGAAGCCAGACTGGCATCTATGGGTTTTGGGGGGATCTGCCTACAGTGTAAATGAATGGAGAGGAGCTTGTAGATGGGCAGTGTCTGTGCAGAAGTTCTGCTTCTGCCCTCCTAAGCAGTCACAAGATTCTGGTATATTGCAAGTCCAATTACAATGTATTATTGAGAATGAACACTACTTTTCAATACTGTCAGAGGTCTGGTTATGATCCATGCAACACAAAGCATATTCCAATATTTTGTTTCAGTGGAGAGCATTCCCTGTACTTAGATTCCTGCATTTAGATGCTTTCATTAACATTAAATTTAGAATGAATTGTGCCTGAAGTTTCAGGAGCAAGATACTATTATTTCTCAACAGAAATCTCTTATTAATTTAAGGCTGCATGAATTCACTGACAAGTTAGTTCAGTAATTGCAGATATGAATAACTATCCACTTTAGATAACTATCAGCTTGACATTGATGCTAACATAACTTTAAGATTGGTCTTAATTATTTGTTTGTGCTACTTAATTCATATGTCTGCCAAATATTAGTGAAGGAGGAAGCCTAAAATTAGTCTATGAACACTACTAAAATTCTTCTGAAGAGTGTGGCTTCTGCCCTTTCCTTGCAAAGAGTGATTACTGAAATAAGCAGCTCTAAAACTGCAATTAATTCACAGTATATATTTGGAGCATACTGTTGTAAAGGCTAACTGCATTCTCTTAGAAAGCAATCCTATAAATGTCCCACTGCAGTAAGTTCAGTTGAATTCAGTGGGCTTACTCCCAGATAAATTGTCTAGGATTACAGCCTATAATATTAATGAATGAGCATCCTGGTTTTTGCTGCATGTATTTGAAGAACTGTGTAGACTGAATGCCAGTAACCACCTACTGCTAGGTCTGTGACCTGTTTTCTGTTGGATACTCAACTACAAGTGAATTAAGAATAGCTTACATTTTAGTGGTATCTGTAACAGTATGGGACATTATTTTTGGCTGGCCTTTCTAGTCAAACGCAACACCTGTAGTCACCAGGGCCTGGCTTTGCACTGCTCCAGCAGCAACCCCCCCCCAATAGGAAAGGGTCACAGGAAGGTTGTTGGTTCAGTCACTGTGAGGCAAGGCACTCCCTGCACCTCAACATTTGCCAAACACTCCTTAGATTTTCTTCAAACCTTGGAACTGGGGAGGGGGCTGGGATCACTTGAGACCAGCAGGCTAGTGTAGCAGGTACAGGGCATGCCACATGGCACTCATAGTTCTGGCCATTCCCCCACCTCCGCATCTGCTGGCTAAGGCAGTTGCTTCACTCTGCCTCATCATAGGACCAGCACAGAGGAGGTCCTATGCTATTCACTTGCTATTCTCGAGGATGGGGAGCAAATATATGAGAGCCTCACAGCATGTTCATTAAAATTCACGCAAAATAATTTTTGACAGTTTCGGTATGTAATGCCTATGAAGACATAATTAAACTTCATTATTTTTTACACAACAAAAATAAAAAAATATAATGGGTGGATGGCATTTGGCCTGCTGTCTGCATCCAGCCAGTCATTGTTTTCACCTAGCCCATGCAGTACGCAGGGACTTTGATTTACAACTATGAACAAACTATTTATTTGCAGTTAGCAGGATAGAAGAGAAAATGAGCTGAAGACATCAGTTTAAAATAGAATTCAGTGGATTCATTCTGAACTAAAAGTTGATTTACCCTTGATTTCTACTATTACTGCATCTCTCCTTTTAAATTGAAATGTCCATATCAAACTATCTCTCTTTGTAGACAGAGGCATCTCAGTATCTTGTTTCTTTTGTGGAATTTTCTGAGGTGACACAGGTTCCTTTTCGCTTTTATTTCTGTCAGTTTAACATCCAGTACATAACTGTGTCAAGTCTACAATTTGATGGCACATGGCTGGCCAATAAATAGCTTCTGAAGCCCTTCATTTGCATTGTTCAATTCCCAGATGATTTTCATGTATAGCATTCAGTATTTCTATCCTTAGGTCTTGTTTTATTATTCCTTAATGATGAATATTATGTCCATTTAATTCCTTCATCTAGTTCTAATAAATACAAATATCATCAGACATCTCTTTCTGACCATTCCAGAAAAGTTTCTAAAGGAACAGCAGAATTCTTAATATTTACAATCACTAGTGAAACTCCTTTAGTTTCAGAATGAAAAATAGCAGTGTTTTATCTGTGACACTGGTTCTCCTTTCTTCAGATATACACTCTGGCTAGAGTATCAGCAACTCAGATTTCTGCAGTGTTGATAGTCATCTTTGGATTCTTAGACGTGCCTTATAAACTGCCTCCACTGGCCTTTTAAATCTGTTCCAACACCTACTGTTTTTACACAGATGAAGTTGTGGGATATTATGTATCCAAATACTATTGCTGATGTTTCTTTTTCTGTTTGAGCATAGTTCAGTTTGATAGTTCTTGGTGTTCTGAAAGCACATACAACAGGTGAGCCTTTCTACAGTACAGTACATTATTTAAACCTGTTGTACAAGCAACTGATTACATGGTTACTGTTCTTTGTATTATAAACCTTCCAGATTGGTGTTTTTTGTAGTAGCTGCTTTAACTACTAGGCTGACATCCAGTAAGACTCAACAACTTCAACTGTTTGAGGAAGCATTTATAATATACCTGTTATTTAGTTTATATTTATAATCTGGTTTACTGTACCAGTAAGTTTGGCTTACAGTGATTTGCAAGTTTTTAAAGGCAGCACATAATCTTTTCTCAAAGGCAATTTTAGAAACCACTGTTCTTTGACCATTTGTGATAAAAACAACAACACACTATTCACGTTCTGGAGCTGTGGAATCCAGTGTACCAGTGAATAAATAATGAGGCTTTTCTTGTTTCTGCTGATCTAAACCTTATCTTTGGCTTTGAACTTTGTTGTAGTTCAATAAATCTACATTTCCATCACTTTTCCAAGTGTATGGACAGGAATTTATGCTATAGTCAATGTGTGTACATTACCAGATCTTCATATCTACTGAGGCACTTGTTTCTGTTTGGATCTTTCTCTAGTGCTAGGGCTTCCCTTGCCTAAATGTACATACTTCATTGTTAAATCAGTGATGTGTCAGGGGTGAGCGATTGGATGGAGAGATCCCCCAAAACCAGATTGAAGCATTTCTTATGATACCCTTTATCTACCCCACTCAGCTCTATCTGTTCCTTTTCTATGTCTCTTCTCTTTGTTGCATTATTGAAAATGTGGGGGGGGGGCATATTTTTTTAAAGCTTCACCTACAACATGAAGAAATAATGTTCACTGAAGGATATAATCCTCCTTATTTAATTGCTTGGAATTCAGTACTATTCAAATACTTGTGTACAGCTTTTTCAGAAGTTCAAACACCAAGCTTTGTTTTTGATTCACTGTTTTACAATGGAGTGTCTGCTGCTTCAATTTTTTTATAAAAATGATATTAAAGGGGGCTGAATTAGGCAATAAAACATACTTTACTTAACACTGTACAAAACTTACTATTGCTGATTTCCAAATGGAAGCAACTCCATTTCTCCCCAGAACTGCTTCCCTCCTTCCTGGAATACTTGGTTCTTGCCCATCCATCATCATGGGCATGTGAGACAAAGCTAGAACTCTTTCCACGGATACAAAAAGAAAACCCTTTGAAACAGAGAAAACTATAGGCCACATGTAGGTTACATACTTGCAGAATTTGTAAATCTGTATTTGCTTACATATAAAACAAGAATAGTTGCCCTAGAAGCAGGGCCGTCTCTAGGCCTGGGTCCGGCGGTGCAGGGTGCCAGGCCACCAGGGGCGCCGCAGCGCCCGCTGAGAGGCGCGGTGGAGGACGCCCCAGGTGTGCCGGATGTAGCCCCAGGAGCGCCTCTCAGCTGTTCAGCGGCTTCACGCCGCTCTCCGGAGGCACGCGGGCTTGGGGCTGCCTCCGTCGCGCGCAGGGGCGTCGCAACAGGGGGGCAGCGCCCCCTGGCCCAGGGCCAGCCCTACAGCCAGGCTGGGTGGCGCAGGGTGCCGGCCCTCCAGGCGACAGCCGTGCTGCGCCCACCCGCCGCGCTGGGAAACGGGGTGGGGGCGCCAGACGGATCCGTCGCGCCAGGGCGCCAGGTATGCTTAAGACGGCCCTGCCTAGAAGTAAAATAGTATTGATTCTGTCTCTTCATGCTTTAGTCCGGTTCTGAAGTGTCGATCTGCTTTCTTCTAAAGCTATGAAATTTATGTAGAGAGGGAATAACAAATACTTACATTAAACAGGCAATTTAACTTATGAGAAAAAGAGGAGGCATTGTTTGATGCAACTGAGGTCTGACAATTAAAAAAAAACCACGTGATGTGTCAGAGCAGTAAAATGCATTAAGTGTTGCTATAAAAATACTACCAAGCTTTTTAAAATGACCTGGTCTATATTACAAAGTCATCTCATAAAATGTAGTGGTGAGATCTGAAAGAACTATGCTAAATTGCATGTCAAACTATTGTCTCAGGAAATTTGAGATGGCTGAGAATAGGTCTATCACTTCTCCTGAGGGGGGGGGGGGCGGACTTCCTGTTGTTATTGGGAAACACAGTTTTATTATATAGCTGGTTCCTCATATAAAGCTAAAGTGAGAATAAATTTTCTCAGTCTCTTAATAAAATCTGAGACTACCCCGAAATGCACAATTTTCCAATACTAAACATACTGCAGGCCAACGATATTTTTAAAACAATGCCAATACTTTAGCAGGTCATTTACACACCTGGTTAAAAGAAAAAGCAAGTCTAATGATAGATTAATTCATCATAGGAAAGGCAAACAGAACTCAATAGCTGCACTGGCAAACCCCAGGGGTGGGGAATATTCAGGGACATTATTATGAAGGATATTTACCCCAACTGGATTTTGGCTTGCGAATTAAACAATACTGATCCTGCTCTTGCAAAGAATCCCCATGGATGTGGCAGCAGCAATGGTAAAATGTTTGTTCATGCTTGAACAGTAATGGATTCAGAAGCATTAGTGTTTCTAATACTAGTACACAGATCTAATACTTGCATTGAGGGAAGCAGGCAATTACAAATGCACCCCAAGCATTTACACGTTTTGGTGTGTTTTTTTATCCTCCTTTGAGCGTATTTGCTATATACAGCTTATACAGCACACTATATGTAGCACACTGAACAGGCTGCTGCAGTGTCAGGCTTTCTGTGAAAGGAATAGAAACCTGATTCAGAGAACTGCAAATGCAGCTTCAGGATACAAGCTCATCTCCACCCACATTGAGCTCTCGCCCTTCATCTTTCTGGGAAGGTACTCAATGCAAGGACCTCATCACCTTCCCTTTGATAATCTGTTTTGAGGACTGGTTACAGGTAGGTAGCCGTGTTGGTCTGGATCGAAGTAAAATAAAAAAAATTCCTTCAGTAGCACCTTAAAGACCAACTAAGTTTTTATTTTGGTATGAGCTTTCGTGTGCATGCACACTTCTTCAGATACAGTGAAATGGAAGTTTCCAGGCACTTATGTAGAGAAGGGGTGGGGAGGGGTGGGGATGGGGAGGGGGGATCACTCAGAAGGGTGGTGGAAATGGGTGATTGACTGACTGATAGCTGTTGATGACCGCAAACGACTGCAAATGGTTTTGCATGAAAAAGCAAGGGTTGAGATGGCTGAAGATCGCTTATCATGTATAATGAGATAAAAATCCGATATCTCTGTTCAAACCAGGTCCCTCCATGGTTTTGAGCTTGGTGATAAGTTGCAATTCAGCAACTTCTCTTTCCAGTCTATTTCTGAAATTCTTTTGTAGTAAGACAGCTACTTTGAGGTCTTGTATAGAATGTCCTGGGAGATTGAAGTGTTCTCCTACTGGTTTTTCTGTCTTCTGGTTCCTGATGTCAGATTTATGTCCATTTATCCTTTGGCGTAGGGTTTGGCCTGTTTGTCCAATATAGAGAGCTGAAGGGCACTGTTGGCATTTGATGGCATACACAATGTTAGAAGATGAGCAATTAAATAGTCCTGAGATGGTATGTTGGATGTTGTTGGGGCCAGTAATGGTGTTGTCTGGGTGTATGTGGCAGCAAAGTTGGCATCTGGGTTTATTGCAGGCTCTGGTACCAGTGTCCATGTTAAGTCTGGTGGTTGTATTATTGTGGGTGAGGAGTTGTTTAAGATTGGGTGGCTGTCTGTAGGCAATGAAAGGTCTTCCTCCCAGAGCTTGAGAAAGGGAGCTGTCATTGTCCAGGAGAGGCTGTAGATCTCTGATGATGCGTTGTACTGTTTTAGCTTGGGAGCTGTATGTGATGACTAGTGGTGTTCTGTTATTTTCTTTTTTGGGTCTGTCTTGCAGCAGGTTCTCTCTAGGTATCTGTCTGGCTCTGTTGATCTGTTGTTTAACTTCATCAGGTGGATATTTTAGTTCTAAAAAGGTTTGCTGTAGATCTCTTAGGTGAGATTCTCTGTCTGTAGAGTTGGAACAGATGCGGTTGTAACGTAAGGCCTGGCTGTATACGATGGATTGTTTGGTATGTTTGGGATGGTTTTGAGGAGGCCTTGATTGGGATGGCTGGTATAAATTTGGAAATTTTCAGGTGTCCTCTCCTCGATTTTCCTTGATGAACCAATATTGTAGACAGGAAATGCAGCTTAGAAAAGAGCAAAACAAAGTCTGAACATAATACAGACTTGAACAGACTTTATGAGAAAACATAGCATTGGAAGAAAGTATTTTGCAAGAAGCTCTTGACATAACAGCAATTGTCTGGTTTTGAAAAATCCCCAAACTTTTGAGCGTCCATTTTCACTAAATGTTTTTTACAGGTAGGTTGAGGAAGCAAACAGATCACATGGGTTGCAACTCTTAAGTGTGATATTTCTTAGATGCAGTGAGGCCAATAACAACTTTGGTGGATTTTCTCTTTCTAAGCATTATTACTTGTGTGATTAATCAGTTTTTTCTGCCTTATAGGCCTGCTTCGTCCCCTCAGCTTTCACATGACGATACCCATTCACGTATTGAACATTATGCTAGCAGGTACGAGATGGGGACAAATCTTTGTTAGGCAAATCTTCCTTGAAACAATTATTAAATTATCACCATCATAAATTATATTTTTCCACCTTTTTTTAAAAAAAAGAGGACCAAGGCAATATGCAAACAATTTAAATATTGGAATTATAATGGCCAACACCACACAAACTTTAACAAACGATGCTAGGATTATTAAAAGCTCCAAGGATGGAGGGTATACATGTTTACTAACTTCTTCTAATCAGCTTGCCGACTAACTTGCATGCAGAGTGACTGCATGATATTTAGAATGTACCTACAACTCACTTAAAATAGGAATTGCCAAAGCATGCTCTCTTGCTTACATCTAACTCTGAGTTTGTGCTCAGAACTTCATTATACATTCTTTTTTCCAGAGATATGCTTCAGTGGAATCCTGCAGTGACCATGTACTACAAAATAGCGATATCTGTCCAGGATCTGTCAATTTTAGTGCATGGATCAAAAGTGATACAGTTTCTGAATATTATAGGGGAGGAAAATGACTGCTTTGAAAAATAATCATACCCTATTAGTATACCACACATTTAGAAGAATCATCTCATATATATCAGAGTAGAAGCTAAATTCTAATATTTACAGTTTTTTCTGCCCCAGCGAGAGAAACGTGAGTGGGTGCGTATAGCAAAGAATAGTACAATGCAATCTTTTAAAATGAAAAAATGTAACTTTTCCTCCATGTCATTTATAGTGAAAGCAATTAGTCTTAGATATGACTGCTGAGCAGCCTAATAACTAGTTCCAAGGGAAAGAAAAGGGGTATGGGTGCTATTATTTCAGAACCGTTTGTGCTGATTGTTACAGTTATCTGTGTCACATTTAAAGGCAGACTACTTAGAGATATTTAAGATATTTTCTTTTCTCTGTAGGCTAGCAGAAATGGAGAACACCAATGGGACGTACCTGAATGATAGCATTTCTCCTAATGAGAGCATGTAAGTGTGCCATTTCTATGAAATTATGGAAAACTTTATATTGCATATGTGATTTCAGATCTGTCATAAGTTCTTAAAATTAAAATTCATAACAATGCTACACATTAGACAGTATTGCCAAACTAATGTCAAAAATCACATAAAGAATGCATATTTCAGTATTGTTTGTTTCAGGATTGCCACCATAAGCAACAACCCAATTATTCTCACCAGACTTTGTCCTGGTTGAACTCATGGGCTTGAGCAAACATAGGCTTCTATCCAATAGACTAGAGTTCTATTGTCACCAAGTGTGATAGGTAAAGAACTGCAAGTGAGAACCATTCTATTGCTTCTTCTGGAGAATAATATGCATTATTCATGGTACAATTGACAAACTTTTTTCAAAGAGGGCCAGATTTGATGAAGTGAAGGGTTGTGTGGGCCGACCAAAGGGTCAACCAAAGTTGTTTTTAGGATTGAAGTTGTTGAGTTTTCTTTAGGGTTGAAGTTTTTTTATAGGATTTTACCCCAGGAGATAAACTGCCTCAGGAGCCAGATTAAATTGACCAGTGGGCTGCATTAGGCCCCCGAAATGGACTTTGGACATGTCTTTTATACAATGACCATTGACTATGTATCTTGGTGCTAAAACCCAGATACATAAGATATACTCAGGGGAACAACTTCAGACATCTGCATGTTGGCATTCTGTTCTGGTGTCAGTGAACACACATAGGACAAAGGCAGAGCTTGCTGCTGCTATGCTTCTCCCTAACACTAAACAAAGCAATGCCTTTAGTTTTTCCTTTTAAAATACTAAACATTATAATTGAATTATCAGTGTGGCTTACATTTCCAAAAACAAATTCTAAATGATCACCCACAGAATTGGAGAAAACCAGTATTTTTTATTATTTATGAATTGCTCTTTGCCATAGTAATTTAAAGCATAAAGACAAATTAAAATCCAAAATGGAAGCAACATTTTAATCTATGCACAACAAAACTTAAGACTTCAGGGATTGGAGGTGCACTTAAAAAGTTACAAAAAGAGTTACAAAAGTGGTTTGTTTGTTTGTTTGTTCAAACAATCCAGAGGTTCACATGAATGCAGAAGTTCCAACTCCTGGGGGCCTAACCCTTTTGGGGGCCCAAAATATTTTTGGAGCACCTCCAATGTTCCAAAAAGTCAGGGTGAAGCATGGAGCCAAGCGTGATGAGATTTCTATGGCCAGATCCTTCTCCTCCTGCTGCCGTGGAGGGGAAGGAGGGGAAAGCAGCCCCCAGCCAATGGCGGCAGAGGAGGAAGAGCTGCCGGCCACTGAAGCCATGCTGTCGCCATGTTCCTAGCTCACAATGTCGCCCCCCCCCCATTCTCCCTCACAAGTTGGCGCATATGCATGAATGAGCTACTGGTTAAGCAATACACATTCCCAGTTGGCTTTGCAGTACTTTTGCCTCTTATGTCCTCCTGCCTGCGATATTTCCACAGATGTGTAAGCACAACGACCAGGTGTAACTCTCCATGGATACAAGTGTTGTATTTCTGTCTTACTAGTTGTTTTCTCCATAACTTAATCTTTATTGTGGTTTTATTTTAAAATAACCAGTTTAAAATTTCATATAACCTAGTAATAAAAGGTGCACAGAATTACAACCTTGCATAAAACTCTGCTAAACTAATTTTCACAACAAATGCAAAGCAAAAATAGAGGAGCTGGCTGTAATCCAAGACAGTGCTTTAATGATATGGCATATAGTGGCTTAACCTTGGTTACACATATGCAGTTTATTATGAAGGACACTAGGTTATTAGTTGCCAAAACCTGCACAGAAACAACTGTTGCTTCCTTCTTGATTTCAAAATGCTTCACAGGTTGAATTTCTCTCTGCATGCATTTGTTAAAGTTGCTGATGCCTTGTGTTAAAAAGGTACCAGTCATAAATGCCACCTTGCAGAGGTGAGTGATTCAGTAACAGCCATACATATTGGCTCACTTATGAGCCAGTTGAAAAGCCTTAGGGCAGTGGGACAAATGAAGGCATAAGGAAAACCTGGACATGACATTTCTAATTTCTGGATGGAATAGTATGCAGTGTTGGGGTGAAGAGGAACAGGAAAACAAAAACAAGAGTGAGGGGAAATTCACTTATACACAAGATCACATCATATTACACTGTATTCAAAGTGGAAGAATGAACTGCTCCTCTGGTGAAGTGCATGCCAGCTGTTCTGTATTTAGGCTAAAGGAGACCCTGAATATCACTGGGAAGCTGGAGGCTCCAGAACATCCCTACCTAGACATTATTGTTGACCCAAGAGGTAGGAATCTTGACCTCCCAAATGGGGGTCCTGGGATCTCAGTTTGGATAAGATTATCTTGACAGCAGCTGAAGATTTCATTCTACCTATTGTTCATACTCCTCCATAACAAATTATCTACTTCTTTTCTCAGAGAGATGGCACCAAGCAACTGGTTTGACCAGTTTGCTGATATGCCACTTTCCCCCTTCTGCCTAAATTTTAGCAGAATGTACCTAGTAATATGTAAAAAAAAATAAAAATGGGACTGAACTGTTCTGTTGTAATCAGTTTAATACACTGAATTCTGAGTTCCTGCCAGCAGCCGAGACAAACTCTGTACCAACCTTTGATACATACTCTATCACAGTTCTCTGCCATTCTTGAGGACAAAATATGGGGAGGGCAGTTTTCTAGATGGAAATGTGGGTCTGGTCTCTTTGCTTTGCTTTCTCTTGTTCTTACCATTTTCCTTTTTTTGCATTTTTAGAGATGATGAACATTTGTTAATCCAGCACTACTGCCAAAGTTTGAACCAAGAATCCCCACTCAGTCAACCGCGAAGCCCTGCACAAATTCTAATTTCCTTGGAGAGTGAAGAAAGAGGTGAACTGGAGAGAATTCTAGCAGACCTGGAGGAAGAAAACAGGTCAGTTTTGTTTTGGTACTATTTCCATGCATACACAGAATAAATTGTTCATGAGGTAAAGTTTAAATCAACAAGCAGCAAGTTGGAATGTAAGTTGCCTGGAAATTTGTCACATGCTATTTTCTTCTTTATATTATGCGTGATAAAGTAGATGGTGTGTAAATCTATTTGTCATGCTTAATTTAAAATAAACATCTAAACCTAAAATGTGAACCATTTAAATTTAAAAATTAGATGGCAAATAAACCTATTTGTCATGTTTAATGCAGCAATGATAGAACATGACTTCTTGCTTCAGAAGGAATGTTTAAATCCTATAAAATATGTGATTTTGGCCTAAAATTGCTACATAGTTGCATGTGCATTTATTGCTATCTTCAGTCATATTTGTTAGATATGGTAGCTGAATTGTAAGTATGTGCCTCATGCAAAGTTGTTTATCTGTCCCTGTACAATTGTGGACACACACACACACACACACATCATTTAAAGGAAAATAATAGAGATACCTGAAATATTGGAGCTTTGCTGTATATAGCAGAGCTGTCCAAGTCAAGATACACATTTTTCTTAGTGTCTTGTCATCAGTGATGTTATGAACATTTTCTGATCAAGCACTGTGACACTATATACATAGCAGAAACATTAGCAAATGTAGCGCTGAAGAGATGTCATTATCCTCTGCAGCCCAAAGGGGCATTTTTAGTCTTCGGAATAAGAATTGCCCATACACAGCCTAACAATAAGCTTGTAATACATTCCTTATATCTTGCCTTCAAATTGCACTGCTTTGTGAACTCAATCTATTATACCTGGTGCAAAAAGCTTACAGTATTATATTCATAGCCTAGAGCAATAGCTCCCCAATTTCACTTGAGCCTTCAGCCACTTTTGTGATATGATGAGTAAATGTTAATGATGAAATTACTGCCAAGAACTGCACAATTGCTACCTTCTGCACAATCGTTGCCATCATTTAATGCAATAGTGCAATTTTAAAGTAATACTTTATGGGAGCAGCTTTCATATAAGCTGTACAAAACTAAATAATAATAAACTGCACATTGAATAATGAAAAAACATCAAAGGAGAAAAGGCATTTGTAAGTCTCATTGAGTCATTTCCATGAATAAAGCAACTGAATCATCATCAACGAGATCTGAGATACAGTACTTAGGTGGAAAAGTATAAGGCTGTTCTCCTGCTTACAAGGAATAGCAGAGAAAAAGATTTGGTACTCATAAAGCAACACTGGAAATGTTAGAAAAGCAAGTCTTAAGAGCTCTAGAAATAAATAAAAAGCGAAATAATACATATATAGATATATGTATATATATAGCCAAATAATTATTAATGTAAGCTAGGAGGGGGTAATACCCTATTTATATACATCTCCATATGGGAAATCAAATGCAATTACAAAGAAGCAAAACAAAAGCCCAGCCCTGGCCATGAATTAAAATGATGGCTTAATACCTGTGGGTGCCACAGTGCTCTCTCACATACTGCTTGGTGCCCATCAAGGCTCCTACCATTTATTATTTTTAAATTGCAGCTTTATGATTTTTCTTTTGGTTAAGGGTGTTGCCTGCTTCCCCTCCCCCCCGATGTTTTATTGAGGGGTTGGGGTAGGTAGGTGAATTTCCTGGATTTTGGGGGGGGATTCTGAGTATTGTCAGTTTCCCTTCAGTGGCATGGGTATTTTGTGGTGCCCATGACAGTTTTTAAGATTTCAAAATATGCCCCAAGACAGAGGCAGTTTTAGGGTAGCATGACCGGTTTGGCCACCAGGTGCCATGCTGCAGGGGGCACCACAACAGTGCTGTAGATCACAGTGCGAGAGGTGGGAGGGTTCTGTGTTTTAGCATTGCACAGCACACCACTGATATTTGAGAGCCCAAAGTTGAACACTGCCCCAGATCCAAAATGGTTGGACAACCCTGCCTACATTTTAGTGTGTTACACCTTGCTTGAACATACAAGGCCCTGCAAAATGGTGTGGGGTAATTTTCTGAAATATGAATTTTCTGAAATCAAATAACATTTTTTAAAAAGTACCCTTCTAGGTACAAAACTACTTCTATATTGCCAAGTTTGTACAGTATGACCTACTAGGCTCCTGTTTTGATATCTGCTAACAGGTTGTGTAGGCCTGCTATAAATACTTGTAATCCTTGGCAATAAGTACAGTTGTTCATTTCCCATCATGAGTAATTACTTTCACAAGTAATTGTTGTATCACCACTGATGTTACTAATGGCTCATGAGTGGGATGTTTGCATTGCTCAGATTTAAAGTTTCTGGTGTTGTCGCAATTTCAGCTACACAAGTTCATCCTTGCTTGTGGAATAGTTTTTATTCTTTTCTACTAGTCCTCTTAATGAGGTGTGGTAGTCTGGAGGCATCTCAGATTTATTATGCAGTGATATCACTTTGACTGCTAATAAAATCAGCTAGCCCAGGTTGTAGTTTGGCAAGGTGGATTTCAGGATATTGCTAGTTGCTGTGCACTTGCTCATTTTGAAAGGATTATACATTTATCTCCCTGCTCTCCTACATCTATATCTTTTCAGAAGGGTTTTTTTTAATGCTAATTCTGACTGACAAAAGCAATGCTCACTAGGTCTATGTTTCTTTTTATCCGCTCACACTGGCTTAAGATTGCTCTCCAGAGCTTTGTGCAATATACTGAGAGAATTTATTTTTGTCTTCTAAGAGTCTGATACAGAAATATTCACCTAAGCAATGATTCTTTGGATGACTTCTTTTTCCTTAACTAGCACTTGGAATAAGGAAGATATTCCTGGTAATAATAATAATAATAATAATAATAATAATAATAACAATAACAATAATAATTTATTATTTGTACCCCGCCCATCTGGCCGGGTTCCCCCAGACACTCTGGGCGGCTTCCAACAAAACATTAAAATACAGAAATCCATCAAACATTAAAAGCTTCCCTAAACAGGGCTGCCTTGAGATGCCTTCTAAAGGTCTGGTAATTGTTGTTTTCTTTGACCTCTGGTGGGAGGGCATTCCACAGGGTGGGTGCCCCTACCGAGAAGGCCGAGACGGTTATATGGTTTGATTATTCCTTACGTCATTAAAAAAATGTGGACATAAGGATTTTAGTATAGCAGTATGTAGAATTAGTCTATCCATCAGCTCTCTGGTTTAAAAGCATGTTGCAGATACCACAGGGACAAAAACCATAGCTTCCTGTTTCCTAAATGCAGTGCTGAATATAAGCGTATATGGGTAACTAGGGTTTTAGAACTTAGTTTTTGTAACTGAATATGTGTTGCCTTGGCACATAATTTTGATAACAAATATATACCGGTACTTCCATCCAAGGCTTTTTTTTTCATCCTGAACTCACCAGAACTCAGTTCCGACACCTCTCTGGTGCATTCTATTGCCATTGTAGGAGAACAAGGGAAGTGTCCGTGGTTATTCCAGCACCTTTTTTCCTAGAAAAATAGCACTGCTTCCACCATTAATACAGCAGCTAGTGAGGCCACCATAATGCCACACTGTGTCTCTCCATTCCTTTTTATTGGTCAAGGTCCTTTCAAATCAGCCACTTCTCAATAGAAGCATTATCAGCCTCTATTGAAGTGACTCATAGCAACCAGTTGAACTACATAATGGGGAGCGGGGCTTTATCGCTCTTCAAAAGAAATAAGCTATACAAGAATTCTGGTAGGGTTTTCTTAGTAGACACAAAATTTGTGTTCCACAGCACAATGTCACTTTTAAAACTGAAACACTATTAAGCTTATTCAGAGGTGTCTTAGTTGTTACTGAGAAGCTCAGCCTCACCACCATTTTAAGCATGCCCTATCACTGTAACTGTAGGAAATTCCATTCTGTCTGGAAAGATTAAGCAAGCCAAGGCTTAGGGAACAAGACCAAAACCACCCTTTAGCCACCTACAACTGCAGTAATTTTTGCTCATGATGCAGAGAAGCATGAGAATGCAGTAATAGTTGTTTATATTAATTTATTGGTCAACTCGGACTAGCATTAAATACCAATCATTTCCACTCATTAGCATTTATCTGCTCTAGAAATTTCACCCCAAAAGTGTGCATGTGCAATCAGCACTCATAACAGGGAACCCCCACCCCCACCCTTGTTATAGGAAAACCCTTCACTTGCATAATTGAACCTGAAAGAAAGACTCTTAAAATTATGCTCAATCGTTTGTCAATATACTTGGGTTAAGTAAATTTTGCTTACCTTCCTGCCCTCTTCCCCCATCCCTCTTTCTTTCTCCTATTCTACTGTGTCATACCCTGATTTAATCCTGTTTTGAAGAGGGAACACATGTGGCCTTGTGTTTCTCCTCAAAGCCTTCACCCAAAGCACACACACACAAGAATTCTGCTCGCCCTCCATTCTCCTACTGCACATTCAAAAATAGAGGATTTCAGTGGCCTGGCACCAGAAGACAACTTCCCAATCCGCGGCATTCCCCAGAAAGGCACTTTTCTCTTCCGCCTTTTTCTACCTGGCATTTATCACCCTCTCCTCTCCTTTTTTGGCGCAAGCCTTTTCCAGCCTTCTTGTAGCACCAGCCTTTTGCTTCTTTTTGTTTTTCTGCCTGAATTCTCCCCTAGTCCCCCATAGGATTAACCAAGTCATTGCCAGTCCAATTTGAATGAAGACTATGCAAAATATTTATGTGTATGTGTATGTGTGTATATATATGTGTGTTTGTGTGTGTGTGTGTGTGTGTGTGTGTGTGTGTAGTATTAATCTGCTTATTGATTAATCGGGTACTGGATCCTCAACCTGTCACTAATTCCCCACAGCCTAGTCCTTTCTGTTGTTCACCATGACTTGTGATTCATGAACCAAACATTTATCCCTTTCATGTGTGTGCAATTAATGTTATGTGTATATGAGGACATACTGTCTCACTGTTTGTACCGCAGAGCCAGTTTTGTCATTTGTAATCAAGCATAGATATAACAATAAGCAAACTCTGACAAGCTGTGCAGAGACAAATGGATTCTCAAACTTAAAACTCAAAAACATAGCTGATGCAAGTAGGATTATAATACCAAAATGCAATCAACCTGAAGAATATTTCTTAGATGGTGCCTGAGTTGGTTGGTGTTTGAAAGTGCAAATCCCCAAAACAGTTTGTAAGCATTATTTATAACATACCGGTAGGTGTGAATTATGTAAGCAGCAAACATGCATGCACTTCCCAGCACTGAATTAGTGACCAGTCCAAACATAAACAAGTTTGACTTTAATGATTTCATCAGACTGGAATCTAAACTTAAGAGTCCAATTTGTTGTAAACCATGTAGGATTGGAATGCATAGGTTTTGAATAAATGCAAACGTCTTGTGCACTTATGAGAAACAAAAGAACAGGCCTTTTGAATTGAAAATTTAACCATGGCATTTTATAGCAATGCCATGTAACAACTTTTCAACAACCTAAGACAAAAACTCTCATTCATCTCCAGTTCAAGAGTTGTATCAGCAAGCTTTTTGTCCTGAAGCCCTTAGAAGGGATTGGACCCCAAATCTAATCTGCAAGATTAGGCAATAATGTCTGGCATTCTAGCTACAAAATGGAAACGATGGTGCATTTATAAATATGCTAAAGTCTCACTTCTTCTCCATTTTCAATAGAAACCTTCAAGCAGAATATGATCGATTAAAGCAGCAACATGATAACAAAGGACTGTCTCCACTGCCATCCCCACCTGAGATGATGCCCATTTCCCCCCAGAGTCCACGAGATGCTGAACTCATTGCAGAAGCCAAGTTGCTTCGTCAGCACAAAGGCCGCCTAGAAGCCAGGATGCAAATCCTGGAGGATCACAACAAACAGCTGGAATCACAGCTGCACAGGTTGAGGCAGCTGCTGGAACAGGTGAATTCTCAGTCTGTTCTAATCATGGCTTGAAACCTTAATATGGAAAAGCGTATGTATGACCACTTAACAAATATGGCTTGAACCTGGAAGCAGCTTCGAGCTGCCTGTACATAGGTTGGTCTCTTTATTTAGTAACTTTTGTTTACACTGAACGTATCACAAATATAAATACAAACATGATAGCATTACTGCAGACTTTTGCTGCAATTCTGTTCTGTATTCTGTTACTTTGGGAAAAGTCCCATTAAACTCAGTGAGATTTACTTCTGAGTAAATCTGTACAGCAGAACCTGTGGCCCTTTGGCTGCGTACAGTCCTAGGCTTAATTTCATGTAGGTGAGGTGAGTCAAGAGGGAGAGGTGCCAAGTGAGAAGGTGGGGAGCCCAAACAGATGGGCGTGATGAAAGGCGGAGATGAGTTCAGATCTCTGGCAAGAGTGGTCTGTCCCTCCCATGGCAGCCTACTGGGCAGATGTAAAAAGAGAGAGGGGGGGGAGAAAGGTGTCCTATCCCTGTTGTATAGGATTGTAGTGTTCCACTAATTGTAGGATAACTATTATATTACCTTCTGGTGTTTCAGCCTCAAGTGGATTCCAAGGTGAATGGTACAACTCAGTCTTCTCCTACCTCGTTACAGAGGTCAGATAGTAATCAGCCAATGCTTCTCCGCGTAGTTGGGAGTCAGACTTCAGAATCTATGGGTAAGATGATATAACTCATACTATTTTAAAATGAGGATTGTTTGCCATTTATATTCAAATTTCGTATTATATCAGTAGCTAACATGGATCCTTTTTCAGACAATCAGGATTTATTGCACAGTAATGGTTACATGTTAACAGTTTTAGAGCATTCAGGGGACTTTTGGCTGTTCAAATGTTGGACTTCCATCAGCACTATCAGCATTGAGGGATGATGGGAGTAGTAGTTCAGCAACATCTGTAAAGTCAGATTCCCCATCTCTGTTGTAAGGGATCCCAATTTATTTCTTAAATTTAGCATTCCTGTATGTGGGCATCACATTTTTCTTAGCATTCCAATGGCAACATGTTGCCAAAAAGAATAGGTATCATGCCTTCCTTTTATTCCATACCACATGGAGTGTGACTACACAAACCTCGCAGCCCTATTGATTCAGTCTGTGATTTGACCACCACACTCTTGTCTGCCTTTTGTGGGATTTTTTTTTCATTCGTTATACTTTCATTAATACCAATCCATTTTTTTGCAGCACAACAGCCCATTTCTATCAAATGAAAAGGTAGAAACCTGGTTTTGTGGTGTTTCAGTTTGTAGAGGGATAAAAATAGTGGTACTTTGTTACTGTTGTTGCTCTTTTTCAGTTGAGGAATGTGTGACCTTCTGTCAGAGGGTGGAGTGCATTAAGGAATGCCCACCTGGCCATTACTGTGGCAACTCAGGGTAGCCTTCCTTGTATTCACCATTTAAGGGCCACAGGAAGACTCCTGTGTTTGAATTTTTCTTTTACAGCAGGAGAGCACTCAGCAAAGCACACTCCACAAAGTAATAAAATAGAATTTAAAGAAGTCTACAAATGGCATTTTGGCTGTTTTCATAGTTGTTCACTTAATGTAGCTGACAGAAGTGAAGGTAAATAATTTGACACAAGGTACACAAACACAAGCTAAATTAATAAACAAGAGTGAAAATATTTGACCCTATTGTGGCAAGTAGGGCCATTGATACTTGGACTGCTAGAAGATAATTCAATAAAAAAATCCTCACTTACCTGCAGAACTTAACTACAAAACGTGGTGCAGTTATGTTCTTTTATTTTTCTGTTGCTTCAGCTATGGGATGCTTTTGCTATAGTGTTTCTCTGAGGTGCTTTTATGGACCACTATGCCCTGGTAATCTCACATTTGGACTACTGCAGTGCATTGTATGTAAGGCTGCATTGGACAATGGTCCAAAAATAATTTATCATCTTGTTGTGAACCGCCTTGAGAAATTTTATTGTATGTCAACCCATAAACACATTACATAAATAATGTACACTGCTAGTGCTCAGACAAATGGAATTCAGCAAGATATTTCTGACAAAGCTATTCTCATATGGTGTCTCATTTATAAGCATTTTTATTATGCATAATGGTTAGCTTTGGCTACATAGTAATTCTGTTTAACATGATACCATAGGTAATTAGATAGCTACTTTAGATGTTTGTATAAATATTATTATACCTGAGGATTTGAGAATGAACAGGATGTTTTGCAGTAATTACAAGAAAATTACATTCATTTAGTTAGGAGGAATCATGTTTGTTCTATGTGTGAAGCTATTTATCTTTCTAATAAAAGCCCAGTGACCCTTTATTATTCAGTATAAAGGGCCCCTGACCATCAGGTCCAGTCGTGTCCGACTCTGGGGTTGCAGCGCTCATCTCGCTCTATAGGCCGAGGGAGCTGGCGTTTGTCCGCAGACAGCTTCTGGGTCATGTGGCCAGCATGACAAAGCTGCTCCTGGCAAACCAGAGCAGCGCACGGAAACGCCGTTTACCTTCCCGCCGGAGCAGTCCCTATTTATCTACTTGCACTTTGATGTGCTTTCGAACTGCTAGGTGGGCAAGAGCTGGGACCGAGCAACGGGAGCTCACCCCGCTGCAGTGATTCAAACCGCCGACCTTCTGATCAGCAAGCCCTAGGCTCTGTGGTTTAACCCACAGCGCCACCTGGGTCCCTTATTATTCAGTATATTACAACACAAATATTCTGATTGATCAATCAATCAGTCATGTTTAAGGTGCCAAAAGATTATGTACTTCTGTATATTACAAAAGATTTACATACTGGGGCAAAGGGCAAAAATCCCAGCACAAATGTACCTGGTGACTGCCATACCTGGCATGCTACAGAGGTGAGCAGCAGTTTTAGTCTCTTATCTAGGTCACGGGAAATCTTGCCAGCGTCTTTATTACAGACAAAACACATACCCTTCTGTTATGGGTTACTGAAACAGCCACAGGTTTATTGCTTATTTTCAGGTATGAGAGAAAACCTCTTTGACTGTGACATCTATAGGGAGCTATAATTTGTCCTGGATGCTTGTGAATTGTATATGCAAGCTACCACAAAACACATGGTTCAGACACGTTCAGTTCACTAATTTTTTTAATATGAGGCTTTCTATAAGGGGAACACCATGTTGGTCGGGCTCTATCAATTAGTCTTAAGTGAAATAATGCTGCTGTTGTCAAAGGAGCGGTGCAAAATGAGGGTTCAGCTGGATTTCAAGCAATTTATAAAGCTACAAAAATCCTCTGAACAATAATTTGTTAACACATTTTAAATTCAGACTTTATAATTGGGGGTAGAGAGCTTGTAGGCCATGTAGTCTAATTCCCTGCTCAGTGCAAGAAATCCAGAGCTAAAACACTGCCAACAAGATGGCTGTACAGCCTCTGCTTGAAGACTTCATTATTGTTTCAATGTTTATAATTTAAGGTGTCTAGTTGAATTTTAATTTTAATAATTTTGTGAGTAGAGATGAGCATACTTCCCTATCTTGATTTAGAATTGGCCTGGGATTTTTTCTGAGCTTTTTCAGAGTGTTTGAGATAAGAGGACATAGAGAGTGTTTGTTCAGGATTTTTCCATGGAAAGTCTTTTGAAATCTGGTAGCTGTGTTCCTCTTTTCCCTTTCCCAACCTTAGCTTGCGAGTGGAGGAGGATGGAAATTGCCAAGAGAGAAGGTTAGGAACAGGAGAGGTCTGTACGGTATTTAAGTACCCACCAACAAAATAAAAACATCTGAGCACGCTCAAAATGCCACACCACCACTTGGAACTCTGAAATAATTTGTTCTGACTCGGGCAAATAATATTAAAAATTTTGAGGTTCTCATTGCTATTCTGAAACAATGGGAAATAAAATATGGTTCCTCTGACAGCCCAGCTTCCCTGGTTTTCCTTCCCTACTCAAGCTCTGGAAAGAAACAGTAAAAGTGAAACTGACATAAGAGAAGTACAGTGGTACCTCGGTTTATGAACACAATTGGTTCAGGAAGTCTGTTCATAAACTGAAGCGTTCATAAACTGAAGCGAACTTTCCCATTGAAAGTAATGGAAAGTGGATTAATCCATTCCAGACGGATCCGCGGAGTACTCAACCTGAAGTGTACTTAACCCGAAGCATGGGTGTAATTGGTTCCAGAAGTCTGTTCATAAACTGAAGCGTTCATAAACTGAAGCGAACTTTCCCATTGAAAGTAATGGAAAGTGAACTAATCCGTTCCAGATGGGTCTGCGGTGTTCGTAAACCGAAAATTCATAAACCAAGGTGTTCATAAACCGAGGTTCCACTGTATGGGGATACTAGATTTTGAGATGTTGGAAGTTTAGAGAAGAGAAGTTTTGCTCAGTTCATAATCAGTGTACCTTTTTATGGTCTAAGCCTGTCTCTAAAATTCACTGCATGTAAGTTGCTTTGGCAAATTTGGTTAAATGCTGGAAACTAATCTAAAATTAAACTTAAAGCAGTAATAAGGGGAAGACATTTGGTTCCCTCATAATAAATGAACAACAGTAGCTGGGCTATAAATTACCATTCTGGAAAAACAATGAGCATCTGTGTTTCTGCAGGGATAAACAGATATATCCTGATACAGTACAGTTTCTTCTCAAAATCTGTACTAATGATCTTTAAGTCAAATTTGAAAAACAAAGTAAGCAAAAAATATTATGTTCCAGTCCCCTATTGTTACTGTACTGAAAAATTAGGAATTAGTTATTAATATGAGGTTTGCATCAGCATTTGGTATTCCTAATGATTTTGAACACATCTTAATAGCTTCAAGTAGTTCCTTTCTTTTTGAGGATATATCTGAGGAAATCCCAAAAAGCAGACACGAGCTACCAATTTCTTATTAATATAAGCATTAGTCACTGCTTATTCATTTATTATGTTTACAGTGATCTTCCGCTCTTCGTGAATCAAGTTCAAAAAACATGATTTAAATCATGTTCAGTACATTGGCTTAAAAGAAGCTCAATCTTCCAGTCAGCACCCTAGCTGAACAATTTATTCTTCAGTCAGTGAACACTTGTACTGTTCTGTTTTGTTTCCAGTGGCCAATTACTGTATGTGATACGTCACTGTTAACACTGGATTTTGCTGGCACAACAGTTGAATTAGTCCCGTCTTTGTTGCTTTAAAAACAAATCTTCAAATTGCAGTCTTATTCCTATTGGCTGAATAGGTATGAGAATGCATGTGTATGTTATAGCCGCCACATAATAGTTGCATTAAGTTGTTCCACACTGAGGTTGTCTCCATGCAGGTTGTTCATCTGCAGCAGTTAAGAATGCTTTTCCTCCAAGCCATCACAAGTTGCACAAAAGGGCAAAAAACAGAGGAAGCACTGAAATATGGCTGGTTTATGTGATGAGAGAGATGATGGTTTCCACATGGCACTTTCTGCCTTGACAGGGGTTGGACTAGATTAGCTCTGTTTCATAACACTTTCGTTGAGTTTAACCAGTTAATCAGCTTATTCTGAATTAACTATTTTGTGTTAAAAGAATAGTCTTGCCTTATGTTTTACAAGTACTTCTATAATATCCAACATGTAAACTCTGTACATTTGGCAGTTTCCTTCTCTCAGTATACAAATTAGCCTACAAATTTGAGCAGCAGTAATGCTAAAATTCTGAGTGAAACCCACTATGGTATCTGAACTCTGCATTTCTGCCGTGCTTTGTTATTGGGTCATAGAACTTATTCAAGGGGACAAGTGCATTCTGCCATGTCAAACATTTCAAATGGCTTTTCAGAGTACAAATCAATCTTTCTGCAGCTTTTATCTGATGCAATTAAGTTGTCAAAACTATTAATACTAATGCAGCTGCATATTTGTCAGCTCTGATTTACTTGGTTAGAAACACATTTCCTGTCTCGCCATATCACCATTGAAATGCAGCACACAACTACAAAACCTAGTTGTGGTAATGGAATAAGGGAAGCTCTCATTCTTTCTAGCAATTACTTTTACCATTTTTAGTATAGACACTTAGGACTTTTGAAATATTTTATTTTACTGTCACAGGGCTACACTACTTCATAAATGGAAGAAGCTTTATAATTTAGAAAAAGAGGAAGGAATGTATGTGTGTATGCATATATATTAAAATTTCTTTTAGACTGTTAGCCAGGAGTATTTTTTAAACAGGATTTAAATAGGGTGAAATTCTGCAAACTGAACCTTGCAGAGTCCTAAATGAATGGTTAAGGATCATAAACTGTAACCAGTGGCAGTATTTATGAAGCAAGTACCTTTTAATGGCTCTTATTAAAATGAATGTCCTTCTGCTCTTGTTTTTTTAGGTGAGGATGATCTGCTCAGTCCTCCCCAGGACACAAGCACAGGGTTAGAAGAGGTCATGGAACAGCTCAACAATTCTTTCCCAAGTACAAGAGGTAAGCTTTAGTGTTCAGAAGCAAAGACCAACAGTTAAATTATATGTTGTGCATATTACTCGCAGCTCAGTATCATGTTCACAGACTGTTCCACAAGTGAAAGGTGCAAGTGTCGTAAGAGAAAAATCTAACACATTTTTTCTCCTAAAACCTGTATGCATAAGCATTTTGATTTAGCCTCAAACAGTTCTTGTTCTGAAATGCTAGCAGTAGAAAAATAATCTCCATAGTAGAATAGCATTACTGGTATTACTGGGATTTCAGTGTGTTCTCAGATGTGCAGATGGATCTCTGTGCTTCTGCGATGACTCATTCATTTCAGTTCGGGGGGGGGGGGATTTGCACATTCAAAGGTGCTTCAGTTGTCTGTATGCCAAAAAAGGGGAGTTGTTACCATCCGAGGTGAGTAAACAATAGTCTATGACCCAAGAAAAATTAGCAACCCCACTGGTGATTGGTAGCATCATCAGTAACAAAAAAAATAAATAGCCAAAAATATGTAATAGCTAGTATGAGAATGATATTGGGCAGCATCACTATTACAATGATAAAATTACTGGGGTCATAAACTACCCTTTTAAGACTAACTTTTTATACATTCAGATAGTAACCAGCATATAGACACTGGCCCACAAACTACAACCTTCATAAGTGGATTTTTGGCTTAGGTTTTCTCTTTTCACAAATCTTTCTCAGAATTGCTGTATCTGCGCTCTATTCCATTTTTACATCTCTGAAACATTTCTTTTCCCCACTCTGGTGCTAGAAGCAGAACTTAACCCAAATATATTACAGGCAGACATTAGGTAAAAAGAATATGCTCTTTCATTTAATTGGAGTAGGTGAGAGTTTGGGGTTTGGGGCCTTCAGAGGTTGAAACCTCTTTAAAATTTATGTTTCTAACATTTTCTTTCTTTGTCAAAACAGAGCACAGATAGTATTTGAATAATGTTTCCAAGAAATGTTTAGTGCTCAAGAAAAGGTCATTGCCGAATCTGGCTACCACATTATAGTGCTATGAAAAAGGTTTAGGTTAAAGGAGACAGTATTTTATTTCTTGATGGATGTTTATGTGGAGTAATTTTAAACCTGTCTCTGAAAAGCTGCTCCCCAGGTAAATGTTCCAGTGAAACACTGTGCTGTGTGTCAAATAGTGCATAGTTCTGTTTCAGCTGCCCTGAGTATTTTTTCTTGAGGATATCATATCCAGTTTACCCTTTATGAAACCTCTTCTATGTAGCACCATCTTATGGAATGTTGGTGATATTCAACTTACTTCAATTTTCAGGGTGTATCAAGCATTCTTGGGAAATCACCTCTGCTGAAAAGATAGAGGACAGTATTCAACTAAGTTTTACTTAGAGTAGACCCATTAAAATTAATGAACCTAAGTTAGTCACATTCATTAACTTCAGTATGCCTGGGTATACCTTAGCTGAATACTAAATAGAGGTGTTAATGAAATGTATTTGTGTGAAGAACAGAAGCAAAGACACTATATTCTGTTGGACTACCTAATCACTTTAAAAAATGAAACTTTCAGCAAATGTGCAAGTTATACAAAACTCTTTTTCTGGCATTGTTCCTTAATGCAAAAATGAAGTAAAACACAGATGTTACATTCTGCAAGAGATATAGGACTGAGTATTATGAAGGAGGACATGCATGGATGGACATGGCAGTGGAGCCCATGGGAAGGGCACAGGCCCATTTCCCAGCATGCTAAGGGAAAAGAAGGCCCGTTGCCGAACAAGTAACACAATGGAGATTAACTGTGGCATATACCTACATTTCTATGGAATCACATCTAGTGATTATATAAATCCATATAAAGACTGCTGTATAAAAACAAAACTTTATAAAAATATAAAAATGTGTAAAAATGTGCATTTTTTTAAAAGCATGGTGTGGACAGCTGGGCTGTAAATATTATACTGAGGGTGTGCTTGTGGGGACGCCTGCGCCACAGTGCCACAGGCAGGCCCAGCAATGAGCCAGGACTTGTGTCAAGTGTTTGCCGTTCTTGGTTTCTTTCTGGGGAGAGCACGGGGGCAGAGGCAGGGTCCCAAGGGAGCAGAGGCTTGCACAGCTTAGCCTACTTCCAGCTTCCTCCTACCCTAGTTCTTACTAGTGTTCAAACCTTGTGTCCATGCTGATTGCCAACCAGGAGCTGTAGGGAGAGGGATGGCAGGGAAGCCACAGCGCTACCTCTTAGCATCCCTACCCCCAACACATTTTAGATGCTCTGCAATGGGTAGCTGATGGGGTGCTGGAAAATCCTCTGCAGCAGCAGCTGCCACACCCCCTTCTGTTGAGCTGTACAACTGCAGCCACAGCTCCCCCTCTGAGCGCTTCTGTTGTGGTCGTTCTCCTCCATCCCCTCTATTTGGTTGGAGTGTGCAATCCCCAAGGAATCTCACTGTGTTCTGGTTGCACCCATCTCTGGTGCACAGTCCTTCATACAGTACATGGAAGAGAGATGCTCCAAGGTCCCTGGTTATCCTCTTTTTTGCTGCCTACGTTCTTTTGGCCCACCAGGCCCCCCTCACTTCTCCAGCTGCTCAAGCAGCGGGTTGGGCTTGTTCTCTGGGGTTTTGACACTGTCTGTCTGCATAATGCAGGTGGGGCGGTAGCGGTTCAGCATCAGGATCAGCTTCTGCCTCTCTTGTTTCAGCTCCTCGATCTGGGCCTTCAGCTCGGCGTTCATGAGCTCCAGGCGTTCAGATTCTTGCTGCAGAAACTCTGTCCTGCTACTTTGTTCTTCTCTCAGTGCCTTTTCCTCCTTTCTTCTTCTTCATCATCTAGTTCTTGCATGTAGCTCTTTGGTTAAGTCCCAGTCCAGGCCTGCAGAACCCTAGCTATAAAACCACAGGGGTTTTTTTCCCACAGGGTCCTCTTTTGATACCAGGTCACCGTAGTCTTCCCTAGACTATTTGTTAGGAAAACATTCTTCAAGAGACCGATGTTATATTCTCATTGTGTTGTTTGCCTGGATAATTCTGCAGCTAGTAATGATGGATCAGTGAAAGAACTTTCTATGTATGCTAAGTAGGAAGCCAGCCTAGAGTTCCCAGTATGATATGGAAATAAATCTCACTGGGAAAATTATTCTCTAGGCTTTCGATTACAAATAAATTTGGAAATAATCTCTGATAGGTTCAACCTCAGGAAGGTATTATACTGATGATTAATTGATGCAGCTTTAAATGTTACACATTGATGGCATCAGGTTTTCCTCCTCTCTATTCAACTATGTTTTTAGCCTTTCTTTTAAAAAGAAATAATGCATTATGTAGACAAAGTTAGTGTATGTCTGACCTAGCAAACAGATCTTTTGGAGGAAAAAATGCAGATGTCTATATAGTTTTTCTCTTGTTTTAACTTTTAAAACTGCAAAGAATAGCTGAAAGCTTAAACATTATAGAATGATCTCTGTACTTGCTGCAAAGCAGAAGGATGGTGCTAAAAGTGGGAATTTCTGCTGAGAATCTGATGATTGCTGTCCGTAAGGAATTTTCTTTCTCATAAACTGTACAGTCCCATCCACATTCCCTTTAGCATGCTGCTCAAAGCAAATTCATAGTAGCTGCAGCTGTTTTCCACAGCTGCTGTGCTAACTCAAAACAGATGTCAAAGCTAGAGGTCTGACATAGTGGAAATATTGTATTAAATACCACCTTAGTGGTTTATTAAACCCTGCAAGATAATAGGTCATAGAGTAAATTGCTTTCACACTACACTTGTGGACAAACTGCCAAGTCTGATGGGAGTTTTGTATGTATTTCATTGAGATCTTGTTCATTTTAGCAAAAGAATGACAATGGAATGGAATGTAAACTGAAGAATAGAATTTTTGACTAAGCTGTAAGAAATTGTGGTATCCAGTGCTTTCCCCCCTAAAAAAATGTTTAGGGGTTCAGTACTCTCATTTTCCTACTCACAATGAAATACTGCCCCCACAATGAGGCCAAACTTAGATTCACAAAATGTTTAGGGGTATGTGTACCCCTGCGCCCCCTCAGGAAAAAAAAGCACTGGTGGTATCCTTAGAACAAAGTAGCTGCTTCTTAGCCCCATTCCCAAGGAAATAAATGCTACTGGAGTTGTGTAGAAATCAATGGGGCTTAAGCGAGTCCTAACTAAATAGGCATGACTAATGAGGATGTTGGCATATTCAAGAGGATTTGGGGGATCCTTCATGTTAGCAGTGTCTCAGACAATGTTTCCATATTGTGAAAAATAATTTGTTGTTATTCTTCTTGACTGTTAGCAGATCTATCCCAATGCTCTCCATATGTCAAGAGTAGAGTGACTATTGAAATGGTGGTGACTTATTCAGCTGTGATTATTTCTAGTCTGCTTCACTATTTTATTTCATTTTGTTTATTTTGATGATGGTTGTGACAAGTAGTACGTGCGCATTTGATTTGGCTTTAATACATTTTGTTTTTAATGTTATGTATTTTCCTGCTGGAAACATTAGTAAAGAGCAGTTTAATTTATTCATGAAATTTATAATCAAAATGATTCAAATGGAAGATTGCTTATAAATTCTATCTGTACCACAGTTTCTAGATATAGGTGTCAAACTGCAATGACAGGGCAATTTAACCAAACAAAGAAAATTACTAAGTGGAAATTAGGGCTCTGCGATTTATTGATACATAGTTGAAAAGCCCAGATTGCAATAACCGTTTCATTATTTTTGACCTTGCAAATACATCGCAAATCCCTACTCGGTGCCCACCAGGGGTGCAAGCATTTGCTGAAGTCCTTGCCTGCTGCCTATCAGAGTACTGCAAAAAATTTTTTTCTGTTAAGTAAAGGACTGCTAGCCAGCTCTAAAGCAGCTCTGGATCCTGCAGTCCAGGGAAGAAGGAAATTGAGTAGAATTAAGTAGAGCCAATTATAATCTGCTTTCTCTGTAGGCAGAGAGAGGTTGTTGGTCCCCCACCCATTATGTTTGTTCTGTTGGGCTGTGATCTCCCTCTATCTCTCACCAAGCCCTTGTGGTGTGTTTTTCTCTCTCTCTGCCTCCCTCCTCTACCTTTTCTTTTTTCCTCTCCCTCCCTCTCTCTTGCAAGCCTTCTCCACCCATCCTGCCCTGTGGTTCCTTTTATGCCACGAAGTGGTGGATGTGGTGGGATCGTGGCTGGGCAGTTGCAATGGAAGTTGTCCCGAGAGGGAACTGGAGAGGAGGGAGGAAGAAGCCAACATCCTCCTCACGGGTACAATGGAAGAAATTGTGGTTGTGCATCCAGTTCATCAGACCTTGCAGAGGGACGTGGGGCATGCACAATCAATCAGCCACACTTGCTGGCTGGGTTGGAACCTTGGCACACTGTTCCCCATGCCAAAGCCTCTGTGCTGTGATCTTGTCTCTTGCTCCCCCCCTCCCTGCCCACCACTTGTTGATATTATATTCTTTAGTTCCAATTGCAAATATTCTGCTAGGAACAAACTGGGTTTGGGAGGAGTCAGTCTTGGAAAAGATTCTCTCCCTCCCCCCCCCCATTTCCTAGCTTACAACTTACATCTGAGTAGCCCCACTGGACTTCTTTGGAACTTTTTTTTTGGTGCTATATCTGGTTGAAACTGGCAAACATGGAAATAACTTGGATTCCAGACTGCCTCTTAAATTGCATCCCCAGCCAAGAAATGGTTGAGTTTTCAGGTGGGCAAATGGACAAATACACCCCCCACACACACCTCTTATTCAGTGATTGGACAATTGGGCATTATAAATATATTTAAGGAGAGATTGCCACCCATTTCACAACTGTTGCTAGAACTAAAGGGTGTTATTGTCTTTTTAATAGTGATATTCACCAAATTAAAAGTAAAAACTGAACATTTTAACAAAAGGTGTCCGTGGGGTGTGAAGTTCTTATTTCACTTGTTCACGGTTATGTTTTCGGTACATTCCTGGAGAGTTTTAAAAGTTTGATTTTTTTTTTCTTCCAAAGAAAATGCAAGGTAGGTGCTGTAGGAGAACAGTGCTCTTGGCTAGGGCTGGGTGATATATCGTCCCAAACCGGTTTGAAGTTCACATCCAAGAATTCAGCGCTCAGCTGCTTCTCTCTCCACACCTTATTTCCCCCTTCCTCCTTATTTCAGACATTGTGATATATTGGTATATGGTGATGTTTAGCTGGTGATATATCACAATGTTGAAAATAAGATACAGTACTTGGTTGTCAAACGTAATCCATTCCAAAAGATAATTTTACTTCCGTTCGGCAAATTCCTTTTTAAAAATAGAGATATGTGCCTCAGAAGCAGTTCGACGTCTGAGGTGCATTAAAAAATGGAAGCATTCACTTCCGGGTTGTCAGCGTTTGGGTTCTGAATTGTTCAGCTTCCAAAGCGGTCGACAACCGAGGTTCCACAGTATTGCCCAGCCTTAGTGGAAAGATATAGAGAATTTTGTTTGTCTCCTGCATTGAATCATCTCTCCCCTTCCTTTACAAAAAATACCGGTACTATACAATATTAATGGCTCAACAACCTATTATGTAGTCTGCATATTATTATTTTACAACAGTGAACTAATGGTGTGTGAAATGTTTTCAGCTAAGATCACATTCTTTCTGCATATTTTTCTCAGTCTTAATTTGGTATTGAAAAAGTTTTATTGTTTTTCAGTATGTAACAGTGCTAAGGTGCATCACTCTTAATAATGAATCAATACTATCACAGGTTCTTCTGTGGGTAATAAATTTTTTTAGAACAAAGGATGATGACTAATCAACACATACTGAGCAAATCTATTCCAATCTTTTATTTTTCTTCCAGTAAATTTATTATCTCAGGCTCTCTGCATTTTAATCAGAAGATAGGGATTTTTATTACTTTACATACCTACAAGGGACATTTTATGCACTGTAGTCTTTGGGCTTATTTAAAAAAACAATGCTCTGAATTCAGCTCCATAATAAACACTCCATAATAAACAAGTATTTCTGTATTTGTGTTTCTCCCTTTTTCTTTCTGATACCAAACTACTTCTGTTACTAAAGGAAGAAATGCCTCTGGAAAGCCAGTGAGAGAGGTTAGTGTGTCTGATGCCTACTGCAATAGCTTCTTGTTGGCTGCATCCTCTTTTTTTGTCTGGCGTTTGTGGCGCAGCATGTGTGTTGCTAGGTACATTTAACAGTTGTTGTCTAATATGCAATGCCTCTGAACTTTTAGTTGACATCAGAAATTGAAGGAATGCCTTTTCTCTGCTAGGCCCTTCCAAAGGACATTTACTTGGCAAAGGGAATAAAGATGAAAATGTTGCCATAAAATCTTTATGGTTCATGAGGTGTGAAGTTATCATCTGGCTTTAGATTAAAGTCTGAGACCATCTTAACTTCTTGGCTACAATACAGGTTACAAATATTGTATGTATAGGAAAAGAAGTGGTTGTGATATATAAGTGATATAAAGTATTCCTTTGGTTTGCAAGTTCAGCATTACACCAAACAGAATATCAATAACATCCACTATGCTGTTTAAGGCGTACAGGATATGAAAACCAATGTGAATAAAATCCTGCATTTTCATGTGGGAGAGACAGATTTAAATGTAGTTCAGCTATGCACTCTGCTGAGTGGCATTGGGCAACCCTTTTGAATCTCATTTTGAATCCCATAACTGTAACTACTTCACAGGCTGGTTATAAGAATATATGGAGCTAAAGTTAATTGTTTTCATGATACAAAGACAAAGAAAAAGTTTATAATTCTCTGCTCATCAATCCCAGAGCATGCTAACAGATTTTTTTCACTTTCTATAAAGTACAACTAAACTGAATAGTTCATTTATTATCTTAAAAACATTTTCATAAGCATTTGAATGTTAAACTGTTGTTATCCAAACAATGTATGTGGTGGAAGATGAACAGCCTTACAAAAGACTACAACATTCAGAAATTCACTTGCAACTATAGTTGTCTTGAATCTATGCTAGACAAATATGAAGCCAATTTCTCTTGTATAGAAAGCTAGCATTTTAAAATTTGTTCCCGTTTAGCTTACATTCAACCAAAACAAGACAACCTCTACCTCCAGGCTTGCACTCCAAAAAAATTACAGTACTCAAGCTAAAGGAGACAGGGAGGGAAAAGGAAAATCAAAATCAAAACTTGGGCACCAGCCAGCCTATAATGACCAGCCGTCACAGTTCAGGGTCAGGAGATGCATGATGGAGCTTGCCTCTCCCATCTAATGCTGGAAGCTGTGGTCTGAAACATCTGGAGGACACCTGCTTGGCAAAGGCTGCTGTATGCAGTGCCCAACTGTGTCTGATGGCACACATTTCATCAACTGGGAAACCCATAATGATTAAGCTGCCATCCACATTTATTATCTGTGAGGAGGTGGGGCAAAACGTAACTTAACTGCCACATTACAAATTTGGGGAAGGGAGGGGGTCTCTAATGATACACAACTGTTGGCCATCCCCAACAACACTGAGGGCTCCCCCAAAGCAAAGTACAAGAAAGACGGTGCCCTCCCATGACCAGGGAGGCAGCTATATGGCAAATTACTGCTACCACCCAGAAGTGATACCTTTATTTTGATGTTCTGCTGTATATAAGCATATAAACATGTCACATTTCTTCTGTTTAAACAAAAAGGTTTTTTAAAATAGATCTGATCTTGTGTATTTACTTTTAAAAAAACAAAACAAAATATTTTTGTGTGCTTTCAGAGCCTTATATATGTATTGGGGAAGGGGAAACAACATCTTTCACACCCTATGAGAACTTATTACTGGCAACTCCCAGTGTAGGCACATCTTAATGACGTGCAATCGCAAGTACACACACAGTGCCGAACCTGGAAGTAGCCCCAAAACATCACAGAAACATCACAAAAAGGGATGGAGCAGGCTTACACTTGGAACTCCCACGCAAAACAAGAATTGCCTGTACATGTAAAGGTGCCAAGTTAGCAGTCTAAGGCTAAAGTTCTTGAGTTGTTCAGTTCTCCACTTAAAGAGACAATGTTGGTACTAGTTTCTACCTTTTGTAAAAAATGCCTATCACTTTATTCCATCAATATTCTAAGGATCATTTATGCTGCTTTGCCAGGGTAGATGAACCATTACAGTATAGTGGAGGGTCCAGTCACATAGGAGCTCTCAATTTGAAACAGCCTCCACAGGATGGCCATAACCTGTAGAGCAGCTCTGCACCATCACCTTCAGAGAGACAAACAATTAAGCACCAGTTTCAATCCTGTGGCCCACTAGTTGTTCTTTGTTGATTACGGCTAGTAAGCACCATCACCTTCCATGCAAACATTCCTGAATGCTAAGAACATTATCAGTGGCTCTTCTCTAGTTACCAGAATCTCTACAAGTAAATCACATAGTGACAAGGGTCCTTATGGTTAAGTCTGCCAGGTACAAAAATTGTTTTCAGAGCTGGAAAAAGATCTGATTTATCCAAAGCTTTTTATAGTTCAGTTTTATTTTGTTTAAATGCTAACGTGTTACCTTCATATGTCATAATTGCTTAATTTGGTTTTTGCTTTATTATTGCTTTATTTCTGCTGCATTACCGTATATCTTTTTTGTAAGATGCTCAGTTCGGGTAGCACATATACTAAAATAGGAATGCTACAGAGAAGATAAGCAATTCTTTGTTTTTAGACCCTTTGAGAAAGTAAAGATTCCATCCCAAATCCTATTTCATTCATGAAGTGACTATGTCTGAACATGACCCATCTCAAAGAGCTGCAAACAGAAAATTGCAGGATATCATAGCCCGTCCTGAATGTTGGGAACAGAAGGACAGCACGCTTTACTATAAAAAAGTGCTGCTCTTCTTGTGTTGCCCATTTATCAGTAAACCAGTAGAACAAATACATTCTTAGGAAAAAAAAGAGGATTTCTGTTGGCCTTGTAGTCATTCCCATTTTGGGACACCAACATGGTCCGAAAAGCAGGATTGAAAGAACTGCAGAGATAAACACTGATTAAATAAAATATTTGCATGCACACTCTAACTTGCTGTACACCCACCCATTTTATGCCTGCTATCTTTGCAGTGTGATGACTTGCATATTATCAAGATACATTTTTGTCAGGAATGGATTGAGATAAGTTACAACCTAGCTAAAAAGCAAACATTCCATCAAATGGTATTTCTTAACAACATAAATCATGAAAAGAGTATTACTGCAGTGTAGCTAACAATAGCTAACGTAACCTGGCACATCCAGCTTTTCTTGCCCCCTTGATAATAGAGTTCATGCAACTAGCTTCCTTTCATTAGCAACAGTATTTTAAAAGATTCAGTGAATTTATGTAGGTTGGTTTAACTCTTCAATTTGGTCTCCAATGGAGGTTTCGTCCAGGACCTTACTCTCATTAACATCAATTAGCACTTTGGCAAGTTCCCTAGTCAAGCTGTTTGGGTTGATTATGATTGATCAGGTTAGCTGTTATTCACTTTAATTGATTCATTTGCAACCACTTGTGTGGCAAAGTCTTTCACATGCACATTTAATTTTGCAGTTTTTGCCAAGGGTTTTCATGCATGTGCCTTTGAAATTGATTTGCTATGTCTGTCATTTAAGAATTCAGTGTGGTGCTGGCTGAAAAGCTCTGCAGGTTTCATGCAGCTTTGCTAGTGGTTTTTCGAATATATATATGTATATGACTAATAATTGACAATTGTCCTTGCATGGAAGTGTGTATCATTTTATATCAAGGTACCTAACTCACTTTTCTTTTAAGAAGTATGTGTGGCAATCTTCATAAGCAGTTGCAGTACACCAAGGACAGCTTCATCTGTGAAATCTTTTTCTTTGTTTTACAGGCCACAATGTAGACAGCCTTTTCCACATGGCAGATGACTTGGGCCGAGCAATGGAAACGTTAGTGACCATGATGACCGACAACAAGGTGTTAGAATAGCAAGATGTGTTTTACAACTTCAGGCGTACCCGCATGGTTTTTATAATATTCATATGACAAAAGGATTAGACTGTAAGAGTTTACATGAAAACAAATTATATTTTTGTGAAGGGTAGTGGTACTATACTGTAGATTTCAGTAGTTTCTTAAGTCTGTTATTGTTTTGTTAACAATGGCAGGTTTTACACGTCTATGCAATTGTACAAAAAAATTATAAGAAAACTACATGTAAAATCTTGATAGCTAAATAACTTGCCATTTCTTTATATGGAACGCATTTTGGGTTGTTTAAAAAAAAATTTATAACCGTTATAAAGATTGTAAACAAAGTGTGCTTTATAAAAAAAAGTTTATATAAATCCCTATTTAAAAAAAACAAAAAAGAGGCAGTGCATTTGCTCTGTAATTGTATCAGACATAATTCATGTTCTGTGTTCTTTTCCTTATGAATCAAAGAGAGAATTTCTGAAACACCAAAACTATTAACATACATTTCTCATTGTTTTGTGTCTGACTAGCACTGGCTTAAAAAAATAGTATTGTCCTGAACTTCCAGTAGAGGTAGCTTTTCCACCTCCTTCCAAGTAAAAATTAAGTCTTACGGGAATTTATCCAGCTAGTTGGCAATAATATGAAAGAGCACATTACATGACGAATGCTATCTTCAGAGCTTGCAACAATAAAAAAAAGACAAATTGAATCAGTATTCTCTGCTCCTGCTGTTTCCTCCACTTCTATGAACCCAAATGTTGTTAGTAAACACAAAATAGGAATTGCCTCACCGGATTATACCTTTGGACTTCATCATCCGGTAGTCTGCCTCTGACACTGGCCAGCACCTTAATGCTTCAAAGCAGAAGTCTTGATTTGCTTTTAAACCCTGTGATGCCACCTTTAGTGAGATACCCTGCATCTTTGTGTGTGTGGTTTTTTTTAGGGGTGTGTGTGTTGAGGACTTGAATACAGATAGTGACCGACCTGTGATCTGCTTCCATCCTGAAAGTTTGATTACTCATATTATTAATATTTAATTTTAATTGTTATAGTAGCAGTATTTTTAAGCATTGAGAATTGCCTAGTCTCTTAAAAACAAAATGGTCACTAGAGATCTGCCTTGCAGCAAATTCCAAGGAGCCACAACATTTCAATTAAACAGGAAATAGCATGGAGCAATTATATCAGCTTCAGTTCTATCAACAGTTATAAGTAGCCACACTGCTTCATGGGAGGCTGGTCATCCAAGACAATAGCCGGTAATTTTGTTCCTCCCTAGGTCTTTCTACAAATAATACCGCACAATTAACAATGACTCAGGAGAGGGATAACAGAAAATAGATGTTACATAACAGCTCCTCAGGTTTACTACTATAAAATTTTGAGGTGCTGTTAACAAAAGCTTTACCATTTCATTCCCTTCCCTTCCACCAGCCTTTAATTCCACTGTCTGAAAATAGAATTTCACCAATCTAATCTACATTAATACTTTGCAAGAGTAAAATCTGTTACCTCTTCTTGTACGAAGTGTAATTAAACTTGGGGAAAAATATTTTATTTTTAATGCTAGTTAACATTAAACATGGGTAGTCATGTTATTTCTACCTCACTTTGGTTTTGTGGTGTTCCTGACAATTATATATTACATCATCACCACTTGTCCATTGTGTGAACAGGTCTTACCATCTTAACAACAAGACGTTTAAAAATGTAATAACTTGCAAAAGAGGCCCCAAACATACATTTTCAAACTATTTTTAAAAGAACTTTGGATGCAATCTATCCTAGTGTGAGCACAGTGCCCACACACTGAGGTCTAAGCCCTGTTGCTCCCAGTCTCCCTCAACCATGATTGTGAATGGAAGTTTGTTGGCACCAAACTTTCCCATCTTGCCCAGGGATATGTTTTTCCAAAAGGATGCATTCTGAGGGGAGGGGCCATTACCTCATGAGCAGACACTTGACCCATACTAGGCTGGATTGTACCATTTATCAATAAGCATCCTGCATATTCTCATAGGAAAATGCAGAATCTATGGGGTGGGGTTTGTTCATTTATGCTTTTAAGTTGAAAGTTCTCTTTAAACATTTGGAAACTAATAAAGAGTGCACGGTTGTTTTCATCAGGGTTTTCATCCCCCCCCTTCATAGACATTAGTTTTGAAGTGAGTCTGTCAAAAGTATTTAAAGACTTTAAGAGCTTTATTGCTGCTTTTTAAGCATTTCTTTGGGAATATTTCATGTTCCTTATATCCACAAACTATTAAACTGTAATACATTTATCAGCATAACTAACTAACTAACTAACTATCATTTGGCATGTTATACCATTGTTATCCAGTACTGGTTTATTACTTTGGTATCATAATCTATTGTGTTCTAACATCTACACTGTAACATTTACTAATTATTTTTATAAACTTCAGTTTTACTGCATTTTTCACAACATATCAAATTTCACCAAATATATGCCTTACTTATTGTATTATATACTGCTTTACTGTGTATATCAATAAAGCACGCAATTATGTTATAAAAATGAGTGTGGGACATTTTTACTGATTGTCCAGCATTTAAGTTGTGGCTCTTTTTCCCAGTTAGACTGCCTTTATAGATTTCAGCTGGGCAGAATGCCACCTTATCCATTCTTGAATTCACGTCTTTCTACAGTGCAATTAAATACCCTGCAATTAAAGGCTTCGTGGCCAAAAGCCAAATGGTAGTGCCTGGGAGGGGAGGGGTTAAGGATGCTTTGATGTCTTTTACTTTTTGTTTTTCACAAGTTGGTTTATAAGCTAAGGACATAAACCTCATAACAGAAAGCCTGAGCAGTGTTTTCAAGTCTACATGGCTATTTAATGAAAACTGCCTGGTTTGGATGTAAACAAGATTCAGTTCAAGCCATGAATACTTTCCTTCTGTGAAGCACTCCTTAAAATTCATATCACTAGAACTGCTTCTGCTTTCATCCATCTCTCCTCATAATTTTCACCTCTCAAGCAGACATTCTTGAAAGTTTACGTACAGTTGTTGCTGCATTCTCAGACAAGACATATTTCAGCTCCTTTCCAAACAAACAAGGATGGGTTTGCTTAGCACTTGATTGTGAGAAACTGGAAGCAACTTTTCCCCTCTTGGGGTTGGAACACTAAAGATCACACATTGAAAATAGCCCAACTATTATCATTTTATCAAACATTCCTACACAGTATAGTAATCCAAAGGCAAGAATATACCCCTGCACAATTTCATTTATAAATTGGAACAATGTAAGCAATTAAAAAAATGGATTTTGTTCTTAAGGTTGCTCAGAACTGTTGATAGTAGAGTTTAGACACATATAGAGTGAAATAACAAGTGCTAGCCCTGTCCTCGACTAATGCACAGTGGCCACACTCCTCCTATTTGTGTATACAGCCAGCCTATGAAGGAGCTCTAAGTCTGTACATCAGTTTGTATACACAGAATATAAGTAGGCCTATTTTAAACAAATAAAACAACCTGACAGCAACTCTTCATCAGACTAAAGTTCCATATCTAGTCTCGCTGTCCTCACAATGGCTAGCCACAAGCCTATGTTTAAAACAGGGCACAAAAGCACTAGTACTTTCCTCTTTGTGATTCTCAGCGTTTGTCCTCAATCTAATCCAGGGGTCAGCAACCTTTTTCAGCCATGGGCCAGTCCACCGTCCCTCAGACCATGTGGTGTTCCAGACTATATTGGGGGGGGATGAACAAATTACTATGCCCCACAAATAACCCAGAGATGCATTTTAAATAAAAGCACACATTCTACTCATGTAAAAACACCAGACAGGCCCCACAAATAACCCAGAGATGCATTTTAAATAAAAGGACATATTCTACTCACGTAAAAACATGCTGCTTCCCGGACCATGCGTGGGCCGGATTGAGAAGGCGATTGGGCCGCATTTGGCCCATGGGCCTTAGGTTGCCTACCCCTGATCTAATCTGTGTAAAGATTCCAGGAATGAACTGGGGCCCTCTGCAAGCAATGCTCTATCACTGAGCTATAATCCTTCCATTGCACTTTTTTAGAGCCCCCTTCTCCCTGCTGCCATCAGCTTGTGCAGCATTTGGACATGAGCCCCCCCCCCCCACACACACACAGTCAAAGCAAGAATGAAGCCCTAGATGACCCTAGACTAACAAGATTGATAATGCAATTACTTCACCATTGTGAACAGCAACAAAAATATTGGCAGAGCCGCTGACTAACAGTCCATATACATCTGCATCTGGTTTTGCAATGTCTCTGTTGCACTAAGCAGATTTAAGAATCACTGTGTGATACATATCATCAAAAAGAAACATTGCTTCAATCTGCTGCACATATACACACACATGAAGTATCATACACCTGAATATCTTAAAATGATCACTATGTACTAGTCTTCAAACAGTGATTTGTTGGTTATGCCACTGCAGAAGGAGAAATACACATAATGCACACCAGGAATAGAGGAATGTGGTTTTTTAAGTGATACATAAAAATGATTTAAGGAACAATAACAAGGAAATTTAGACTTCTAGTTTTGGTCCTTCTACCTTTTTAAAATGGAAGGGTGAATCTGTGGCAACTGTCAGCAAAAGGTTTCTGCAACTAGAAAAGCTATTCTATTGGCATATGTGGATAAAGTATTTTTTGACACAGCATATACGGTAGTTAAACTCTGAAATTCCCTACCACAAGGCATTGTGATGGTCATCAACTTGGAGTTCAGAATGTCTTTAAAAGGAAATTAGGCAAATACATGGAGAATACAACTATCAATGGCTACAGGCCACAATGGCTATGTTCTACCTCCACTAACACAGGCATTATGCCTCTGAATACCAGGTGCTGGGTATCATAAGCAAAGATGGTTCTGCAGCCCTCAGCTTCTGCTTGCAGGCTTCCCACCAGCATCTAGCTGGTTACTGTGAGACCAGGATATTGGACCAGATACTGACAGGGTTCCACTTATAGGTATGATAGCTTTTCATAACCTATGCCAGGCATCCCCAAACTTCGGCCCTACAACTCCCATGATCCCTAGCTAACAGGACCAGTGGTTGGGGAAGATGGGAATTGTAGTCCAAAACATCTGGAGGGACGAAGTTTGGGGATGCCTGACCTATGCTTTTCTGTTGGATAAATGCTTTAAAAATATTAAAAGTAGCAAAAACAAATACAGTAAATGGTTCTCAAAATATATTTCTTGCTTTAAGTCTTTTGTTATTGATTCTGGATATAGAATGTTGACAGTCGCAGCACATGCTAACAGACAAACATCCATACTGGCAACAAAATAGTCTGTAGGTAGACAAAATGCTTCCTTTTCATCGCTTCTATCAAGATTTTCTCATGGACACATTGGTGGAGATGACATGTAACAAACCCTTCCATTTAATCTTGCATGCAAAAAAGAAGTTCTCATCAATATGAGACAAAAGCTCTTTGTTTGGTGAATGAGGCACTGCTAAAGCAGACTGTGGAAGAGGAAAATCATTCCTAGAATGAGCTTTGCATGGTTGATCGTCATCTTGTACCATATCATAGTGGTAAGATACATTATCCTTAAATCACTTAGCTTCAGACTAGGCCTTTGTGAGACCCAGCAACTTAAAAGATTCTGATGGGAGACTGGAAAGGAAGGTAACATTTGGATAACTTTTATGGGGAATCCTTATAAAAGACTGATGGACCAGAAGCAGGGGGCAAAACTATGCTGGCTTTGGACCTCCATATCTTGGAAATGCAGGCATGTTTTAATTAAATTTGATTGCTAAATGCTGAGTGGGCTTGGGATGTTACTGGGAATTTTTTGGGGTGGGGGTGGGCTTGAATTCACCAAATAAGGTGTGAGGTTGTAAAGCAGAATTCCAAGCATAAACAAAAGGAACTCCATGAAAATAATAGAGCTAGTAGCAAACAAGCCTGGCCAGTGACAGTCTCAATCAAGTAGTCAGAGTAGCAGCAGATTCTTTATCACTTAGGAACAGAGAACAGCACAGCACTACCTCAGACCCATCTAAAAGTGTGGAAGAGCAACAGCTTTTTCAAGAAAAAGGGAGATGTGCAGCCACAATGAACAGTCAGAAGCTAGATAGGAAAATGTCCCTTAAACAATGAAGAGAAACATAAGAAGGATAAGGGCTGAATCTAAACATATATAACACTGTGAAAATGCTTTTTAAAAAACATTTAAAAAATATGCAGTGGTACCTTCTGGTTATGAATGCTTCAGGTTATGAGCTCCGCTAACCCGGAAAGAGCTGCTCCTGGTTGCAAACTTTGCTCCAGGATGCAAATGGAAATCGTGCGCCAGAGGTGTGTGCACAGCGGGATGCCCCATTAGCGAAAGCGTGCCTCAGGATAAGAACGGTTTCAGCTTAAGAACAGACCTCCAGAACAAATTAAGTTCGTAACCAGAGGTACCACTGTACTGAATTTCCCATTAGCTCACCATCACCATCTTGTATAATGCACTTAAAACGCACTTAAAACGTATATTTGCAGCTGTATAGCTGACTCCCAAGTTTTTAATATGTATTTTAAGCGAGGCCACTGGGATCCACCAGTTTGTGCTCAGTTACAAAATGACAGTTTAGAGAGAAGGAGAAGAGCCAGAGGGAGAAGAGTCCGTAACAAAATGGTGGATTAAGGAAAGAACTCAGTGGTTTAAGGGACAGCATGAGCAGAAAATATTTTGAAAAGTTACAAGTTACCCCTCCCCCCGCCACCAGGCACTCCCCCCATCATCTAAATATGATCAGCTTAATACAACACAAACCACAACATTCAGATGCAGTTATTTGTGCATGTGACGTAAACACATAGCTCTTGCCAAAGTGGTAAACCTCTGTCTGGGCTCCAGGAAACTGCTCATTGCTCCATTTCTCACTCCACTCAAACAAAATATCCTATACCCAAAAGGCTAGATGTCAGAAAGAATGTTCTCCTCTGCATCTTATTTTCAATGTGAAGGGAAATTTTGTAGGGAGATGCATTCAATCATTTGATCCCCCATGTGTTTTCTGAAGCAAAACAGCCCAAACACAAGACTTTGGAAAATCAAAGAGGATAAGCAATACGTAGTTTGAGTGTGAGAAAGAGGCAGGAAGTGCTTCTTACTTAGACAAGTGGCAACATCCTTGTCGTCATGGATACAATTAAAGATCCACTAAGTCCAGAAGGACTGCATTGCAACCTTAGTGAAATCCTCTAAGGCAGGCTGTGACATGCAGCATTTTTTTAAAAAATGTTCGTGATAAACAAAATGATCTTATTACTAATGCAATTATGGAGCTGCAGAAATCAGTTCACATATAAGAAAATAAATGTAAGTATAAGAGAGCAGATTTAAAACAACAATATATGCTTAAACAACATTTATGTATGTTAGCTTTCCATGTGCCTGCTAGCAGCATGGAAATTAGAAATCTTCTCCTGCTTTATCTTGTATTTCTGGATGGATTCTAGTTCCTACACATACTTCAAGGCAGAGTAATGGATTGATCTTAAAATCCTGTAAAATTGTATCCTAAGCTACACAGCTGGATAAATGTCAGACATTAACAACACTCTCTTCCTTGGAGAAAGTGGCTATCTTAATGGCTGTTTCCATGGGTACCAGAGAAGCAAATGATAATCATATCATGACAGATAAAGCAGGAAAGGATAGCCTGTGATAACTCTATTTCAGGTTCCAATACAGCTTCAAATTAACTGCCATCAGTAATTCAGAGAAGAGATCATATGGTGTACAAGACTTAAAATACATCACAAAAAGGAGTCCTATTAAAACATGACTGTTCTGAGCCATTTATTTGCACATGACATATAGTCCCTTTTATAATGGCACAAACGAGGTTGTGGTATTTCTGAATTTGCTGTGTGACTGAACTGCACACATTTCTCCCAGGATGTTTGCTGACTTTATCTTTATATGTGTTTTTTAGCCTCCTGGCAAAAGCTCTTGGTTTCCCAGGGTTACAGATTACTTGCTCAGCTTTAACACAGAGAGAAAAACAGAAATCATATTTCTTCCCAATTAGATTCCCTGTATGACAACAGAATGTGCCGGTGTCCACTGTGGCATTACAAGCTGGGGAAACCTCGTGAGTCGGAATAATGAACACAAAGAACTGACCTGCTTTGACTTTTGTTCCCAAAACAGAAGGATGACTGCAAGGAGACAGAGATTGCTTAAAGGTGTGATGTCAATCTAATACACAATTTTCAGCTGTTCAGAGGCACAAAGGTGTGCTTTAGACAAAATGAATGCGTATGTAGCACAGTCTCTCTTTAAAACCATGCCAGGCTGCCCTGGAAAATTGACATTTCCACATCCACCAAGGTACAATCCTAGCATGTGTCCTTGACTAACACATGAAACAGAATGGTTTGAGAGTAAGGATAAAGTAGCTAATATTTTGGTATTAACAACATCCTTTACCTAAGATTATGTCTATCATTGTCTCCTATGAACACTTTGGCAACTGGCACAATTAACAGGACTTCTTTGTTCCCTTTATACACCATTTATTAAGATCACAAACGAAAGAGTTATAGGAACAGCTGTTCTTTTGGGTTAAAAGAGGGAGAGAGAGAGAGGATGGGCTCAAAGAATAACTGGAATGGATTCTAACATCAATGCTCCCTACTGCAAGGTATACTGACTTACGGTGAAAAACATTAAGTTGACATAACCTATGTTGAAACAAGGTGGAGAGGTGGCGAAGCAGCACCAACAATTTATTTAGAATACAAAGGTCATGCACACAAGACATAATCATTAATCTTATCAGCTCTTTTGGCAAGGGTTTTGCAAAATGCCCCTAAGCAAACTCAAGTCAATAATGGTATAGAAGCAATATTATACCAGGTTTGGGGAATGAGGTAGGACAACATTTCAATATTTGAGGTGGAGGAGAATTTCAACAGAGAAGGACATGGTTCACAGGAATGTTGATATATAGAAAATACCCAGGATTGTGTCATCTTAATATTAAGCAACTTAAGAGCCTTTGTTGTGGTTTCTGTTATTTATATCCTATAAAATCTAGAGCAAAAACAGCAAAAATAAGTCAAGCAAGTTGACACATGCACACACACACTTTTAAAATAACAGGATTCGTGCCTTGGAACCATGGTCATAGGTCCATTAATTTTGGGTTTAAACGTATATAAACAATTATGCTGAGGATTATAGGGGCTGTAGACCAAAATGTCATTTACAACATCTTCTAAAACACAATAAACCAGCAAAAAATCAATATAGCTTACAACCATAACAACAAGGCAGGAAACTAGGAGCAGTCTTACATCTGTTTCATAGATAAATATACCACACATCAAATACCGGTAAGTCAACTGATGTTTGGATTTGAACTACTGATATCCATCAACATTTTGTTGTGACACTCAGCCAAGTTTTGCTGCGTTGTTTAGTATTACTACCACCAAACAGCTAGTGCTTTAGTGTGGAAGAATGGCAAGTTAGCTTCTTGGGGTAGGCACCTATTGGAATTTAAAACAGAAGATGTGTGCCACCTTGTGGTTAGCGATTATAATAAAAATGAGAAGTTGGGTTTTCTAAAACTATAATGACTATACTGTAATGGCAATCTGATGCTTTTTGTGCAATGACATTGTGCATACAAAAGGGGCTCGTGCTCTGAAACACAAGGTCTTTCAAACCCAGTTATTGTCTATTAATACAATGCCATATAGGATGGGTGATGTTGGCCATGCTGTTTTGGAAATTTTAATTGGAATGAATCTGATGCATAGGATAAGAGGGAGCATAAATTAGCAACTATTTATCATGTGGCAATTTGGCATTTTTTACATACAACTTGATAAGCTGTGAATGGCTAATGCGAGGAAGCCTTACACTTGATATTACCCCCAATTTTTCCACTCACATGGGAGGAAAAATAAATTTAATCACACTTTTTTTTTTATTTCAATGACCAAGCAAATCTGTGACAATAAAACTTCCACTTGTCAAGCTAGTCATCTGTATTAGGCCTCTATAACATCCTGCTAAGCAGTGGGGGGCATTTTTACCATATATCCAGAAAACCAAGGAAGTAAAAGAAAAGATCAACATCTCACCAGTTATGGAGTAGATAAATATGGCAACTTTACTATAAATTGTAGCACATATCTACAATATGCACACCCTGAATTTCTGCATTTAAAAGACACTCAATATGGCTAACAAATTGCAGCAAACTTGGCAGGATGAGAAAAACAACACACTGGCCTGGTTCACATAAAACATTAAATTGTTTAAAACAATTGTGCCACTCAGGAGAGGAAGCAAGTCAGAGTCTGAGAAATTAATGTTTTAGTGAGCATAATCTGCAAGCAACAGCTAGAAGATGTGGCATCTGCCCTGCCTAGTTCCAACCCTGTCCATGTAAACTGAAGGCAGATCTGCACTACCACACAGGCTGCTACTGCTGTTATTGCAACCACCATTCAATATTGGTGAGATATCCACACTGAGAATCGGTTTGTTAGTTTGTCAGATATATAGTGACAGTAATTCAACTTAGTAACAAGTGTTCCCTGAATGGTTGTTGCAGAGAGAGCAGCAGACCTACAAAAAGCACAAAAGGAATAAAAACCTAGAGTAGTAGCCATTATTAGATAGATTTGCAAGAGATTCCCTGTTCAAGTAAAGCCCCTTTGTTGCACACCCTTCTATTTCCATCACTTGTAAAGTTTACAGTAGCTGGATTGTCGCTCCACATAAGCTGCCATGTGTTATCATGCCACATATCCAAGGCTTATTTAAGATTACAATCTTTTTTTCTGGCAAGATTCCTGCACCTTTAACAGGAAAATGCCAAGTCAGATAGTGAGGGTTTTCTTAGAATAGAGTTGTACAGATGTAGTGATAGGAAGCTTTATCAGTCAAACTTCATTTTCTGTGTTTAACACAGCTGTTTTAAGTGCAGAGAAGCTGTGCCACAAAGAGGATCGTAACCCTATGCATGACAACATCTATCAGTGGCTGAATCGCACACAGAGAGACTTTTTAAAAGACTTTTTTAAAAAATCCTGGCTTTAAAAAATATATTGAAGATAACTCACAAATCATAAAATAGTAAAAATACATACCGTAGATGCACGCCAAATAGTTCACATGTTGTCTTGGTTTGCAGAGACTCACTATGGCACAGTTGGATAATCTGTTTTAAGAGGGATTATATTATTTGGTATTGTGCCTCCCCATTTACAAAAGCACAAGCCACCTTTGTTCTCACAATAAGAACAGGAGCATCCTGATAAGAATGGCACAGAAGCCCAGAACCCTACAAAGGGCACATTTTCCCCCAGCCACATGTACAGTTATACGTTGGAAGTCGAATGAAATCCATTCCAGAAGTCCATTTGACTTCCAAAACATTCAGAAGCCGTGGAAGCCCTGTTGGATGTTCGGCTTCCAAAAATAGTTTGCAAACCGGAACAGTCACTTCCAGGTTTGCACCATTTGGGAGCCAAAATGTTCGAGAACTAAGCTGTTAAAAAACCAAGGCACAACTGTATAGTGTTTGTACACATGTCAAGTCTACTGAAGGCAAGTAAGTGGGGCCACTGGGAGTGAGTGATTCACTGATATGTTCACTGTACATGGCGTATCACAACAGTACCGCACTGCTGCTTCCTAAGATCAGGAGAGTGCCTCTCTATGCCAACATAAAAAGGTAAAGGTAAAGGACCCCTGAGATTTAAGTCCAGTAGCAGACAACTCTGGGGTTGGAGCACTCTTCTCGCTTTACAGGGCGAGGGAGCCGCCATTTATCCGCAGACAGTTTTTCTGGGTCATGTGGCCAGCATGACTAAGCTGCTTCTGGCACAACAGAACACCAAAACGAGAGCAGCGCATGGAAACGGTGTTTACCTTCCTGACGGAGCGGTACCTATATATCTACTTGCACTTTTTTCGGCATGCTTTCAAACTGCTAGGTTGACAGGAGCTGGGACCGAACAATGGGAGCTCACCCCGTCGCAGGGATTCGAACCGCCGACCCTCTGATCGGCAAGCCCAAGAGGCTCAGTGGTTTAGACCACAGTGCCACATGCGTCCCTCTATGCCAACATAGTTGATGGCAAACTTAAAAGAACATAGAAAACTTGAGAGAGAGAATACATTTAGCACTTGTTGACCACAAATACAGAGTTTGTCAATTTGGTTTATTTGGTTTATTTTTATAGATATTCTTATGTATTCTTCCAAGCATGCTCTGAAAATGTAGCTCTAAAAGATGTAATCAAAGAATAAAATGTTAAATTGTAAAAAGAAGTCATCTTTTAGGAAGTGATATTCTGGAAACGGAGTGCTCCATTTCCAGTTGGGAATCAATTTTAGATAGCACCCCTTATCTGCATTATAGTTGTTTCAGAATTCAGCATTCTTAACATACCTAAAGATAATCCATAATACATTGTAATCAAGATAATTAGCAAAATGACAGATGAATTCACCCACCTACTGTGTTGTTGTCTATGCCATGAATAACCTGTCCTTTCTTCACATCTTTGTTCAACACCTATCCTTTAACCTTCCTGATTCTCCTCTCCCCATCTTCAGTATTCATTCATTGCCTAACCTGGTCCTCTCCCTGCTTCCATATCTTGTCCTACTATAGCTTGTTATTCTATTACAGGTTACTTTTTCTGATTGGGAAAAAATAACTGGGACATCACAAATATGCAAAAGACTCAACATCCAACTCATTATTTTTCATTGCCTTGGTTACATTCCTGAGACAGTAATTTAATAAAAGGGGGCAACAGGAATCATCAAGCAATCATTTCCACTATTAGTGGTAGGTTATTCATTATGCACACTCTCTTTTTGCAAGATCCTTAAATCAGCAAGGCTTCTTAATTAGGGACTTGAAAATTTTCATCTGCAATAACCAAGGACTTGACCTCTGAATTACCCAGTGACCATCAGCTTCAATCCAAGCCTCTACTCCCCACCCCCCTGCTTGGTGGGAATGAGCCACTTAATTATGAACAAGGTCAGATAGAAGAAAAGAAAAGAAGCCATAACCCATTTTTAACAAACATCAACACCGTCAGCATTTTTAAGTACAAAAAGTTGCATCTGCTTGGTTCAATAATTTATTGATAGAACAAGTGTTGCTAGAAAAGCAACTCCATCTTTAAATAACTGTCATAATAGGTAGTATCTTCCCAGGGTGCTGTTTCTTGCTGTTTCTGAGCTTTTATTATAACTATGGCATTTCAGTATTGTTAAAATTCTTCAAAAGGATAAATGGGTACATGTGTGTGTTCAAAAGCAAGCACAATAAAAGCTTTATCAGGCAGCTATAAACAGTCCTTTCCAGTACCAAGCACATACCATGGTCCCTTCCCATGCCTATTATGCAGAATGGGTGCAAATTTCAATTTTGTATAGCTTGCTTTACAAATCAGACAAACAATGGGGCACAATAAACATTTATTCACTTTAAATAATATTGGACTGAACAGATTTCTAATAAAGAAAATGTATTTTAACAAAATATGTATCATAAGACTCTTGTTTTCTTTTATGTAGTACAGATGCAACTGTAAGGAGTTAAGGACTACAACTACCGTAAGGAGTTAAGGTCTTCAAATGTATAAGCATTATATATATATATATATATATATATATATATATATATATACACACACACACACATACATATATACATACAGTGGTACCTCGACATCCAAACGACTCGACTTCTGAAGATTACGACTTCGAAGTCGACAATCCCGGAAGTCTTTTCGCCGCGCACGCGTTCTGCGCAGAAGCACGAAATCGCGCTTCGCGCATGCGCAGAACAGGCACTTTGACAACCAAAGACTTCGACTTACGAAGATGGCCGTGGAACGGATCATCTTCGTAAGTCAAGGTACCACTGTATACACACACACAATGTATACACACACACACACACTATATATTATGTATATATATATATATATAGTGTGTGTGTGTGTGTATATATATATACACACACATACACATACACACACACACACACACACACACACACACACACACACGTGGAAATGTTGTCCCCATCTCCAAAAAGGTACAGGACAGGGGAGAGGCGCAGCAACTACCGACCAGTCAGCTTAACATCAATATCGAGAAAGTTCCTAGAACAGATATTAAACAGCAGGTTTGTAAGCACTTAGAAAAGGTTGCTTGATTACTGAGAGCCAACATGGGTTTCTCAGAAACAAGTCATGTCAGACTAATATTATTATTATTTGTTTTTTTAATAGAATTTGCAAGCTTGCTGAGGGTGTAGTATATTTTGACTTCAGAAAGGCTTCTGACTAAGTCCCCCATGGTATTCTTGTGGAGAAGCTGGTAAATGTGGGCTAGATGATGTTACTGTGAGATGGATTTGTAGTTGGTGGACTGACCGAGCCCAGAGAGTGCTCACCATAGGTTCCTCATCATCTTTGAAAAAAGGGATAAGTGGAGTGCTACAGGGTCCTGTCCTGGGCACTGTGTTGCTCAACTTCTTTATAAATGACTTGGATGAAGGAATTGAGGGGATGCTTATCAAGGGAAGTTATAGTGGCAACCTAGTATGCCTTGGTCACACCCCACCTGGAGTACTGTGTCCAGTTTGGGGCACATTTCAAGAAGGATATTGACAGACTGGAACATGTGCAGAAGAAAGCAATCAAAATGATAAATGGGTCTTGAAACCAAGCTTTAATTATGAGGAATGGTTGAGGGAGTTGGGTATTTTTAGCCTGAAACAGAGGAGACTGAGAGGAGATATGACAGTCATCTTAAAATATTGGAAGGGCTGTCACATTGGAGCTGGAGCAAGCTTGTTTTCTGCTGCTCCAGAGGGTAGGACCCAAACCAATAGATCCAAATTACAAGAAAGGAGATCCTACTAAACCTTAGGAAGAACTTTCTGAACTTCATTGGAGGTTTTTAAACAGAGGTTGGATGACCATCTGTCAAGAAGTATTTAGCTGTGATTTCTACACTGCAGGGGGTTGGACTAGATGACCCTTGGGTCATTTCAACTACACAATTCTATGATTCTATAAGCAGAGGTGTAAGATCATTCTTGGCTTTACTCTGGAGTGTGCAGAGCAGCTGCATCACCGAGTGACATTAGTGGGGGGAAAGTTATCCAGTGATTACAGGCACTTCTGTAAGCTATTCCAATTTAGGCTGACAGCTAATATCAACGGACTCATGCTTAAGGGAAGTTATATATGTTGTGATGCATACATAAAGCCAATGCAACAAGTTATACACTGCTATGCTATGCTATGCTATGCTATGCTATGCTCTCTCTCTCTCTCTCTTTCTACACACACACACACACACACACACACACACACACACACACACACACACCAATCTATACCTATATGCTATTACTTCAAAATGATGTGAAAGCTACAAAGCCTGCATTTATAAAGCTTGTTTGAGGTAGAATAATAACCTAGAGCCATTACTTCTTGGTGGTACATCACAAACTCTGACTTTGACCTTCAAGAGCTAGAAAATACTTTCTCTCATTCCCGGGTCTGAGGCATTAAATATTCATTAATTTTCTTTTGCCAAGGTGACAAGTCTGATATTGCAGGTTGTCTGCTATGGTAACCAAGTTCGCAAGTTATCAAACATGGAGCCACCTCAAGTAGTAATTATCTTGTCAGAGATGGTTTTGTCTCTACATACAATACACATTATCATAGTTATTTCAGTATACGTTGCCTTTCATCTTAGGTTACATTTCTCCAAAGTCATGTACTTCCCAACACGAGCAAATCATATGTACCTGACCAAACATCTCCCAGCATTTATTTGATTCTCTTAGTCTTATGGCCTGACTTGAATAAGCCACTAAGTAGGCAGATATGTATCAATAGGAGCAGGCACTGGAAGGGTTCAGCATCCAAGCAAAAGCATCACTACTGGTAGTGCCTTGTTTGTGGGACACAATGGCCCTGTAAAGCCACTTAGCATAAGAAAAAAATTGAACTGCATAAGTGGAATGAAAAGGGAGGGGATAAGGAAACACCTATTCTGAGAGCCCAGAGGTGACCCATGACCCATAGGCATAGCCCTTCAGGAAATGTGAACATTTTATATTTATGTATATATACAGTTCACTAAAATACATTTTTGTATACATAAGACTGTTGTCTTGCTGCAATTTGCTTGGCTGCCAAAGGGCAATCACACCACCTACAGTGCGAGGAACAGCCAGCAGGCAAGCTGGTAAACAAGCAGCGCAGGTAGCAGGTGGCCCAGCTGAGCTGTTTAATAGAGGATGGGAGGTACAGTGAAGTGGCAAATCATAACAGTCTTCAGAAAGCCTGTGTTAAGTGTGTGCAATACATTAAGCACACATTCAGCACATCACAAAAAATACAGTAAAATGTAAATGCACACAGGCAGAGAGGGACAATTATGTGGCAACTATATGCTACTTCCAGTTGCTGTGAACAACTGCAGGAGAGGCACCCCCCCTCCTGCTTGTGGCCTTCTCAAAGGCATCTGTTTGACCACTGTGGGAAACAGAATGCTGAACCTAAATTAGACATTTGGTCTGCTCCAGCAGGACGCTTCTTATCCCACTAATTTTTGTGGAAGTTATTGTTAGTCAAATGCCATTAGGGTCATGACTTTAAGATGTTTTCGTATGCAGTGTTATCTAAGTCCGCGAACTTGCCCCCAACATATTTCATATCTATGACATTTTAATTCCACTGAGTCATTAAGAAAAAGGGGCACATTTAGCCCTGTCCTATGATATGCCGAGCCCTCCACATGTGGTGTGCCTTTGAGGCCAGCACCTTAACAGGGATTAACAACTCTAACATGCCATATTTCACAGCCAGCCAAGACAGCTTCATTTGTGCTAATGCCCCAAAGCAATTTTGCCACTGTGAACAACTGAATTACAAAACAAAACAAATTTACCGGAAAATACAGCTCTACCAGACATTTAGCACACTGACCTATTACAGTAAAATAAGTGGTGGGAAAAGCTTTCCCTATTTAATCATTTCTGTGTGTCAGATTTGGGGCGAGGGATGGGGGATGTGGTAACACTACCAGCAAAGAACATAGTGGCTTCATAGTGGGGAGCTATGTTGGCACTAGATGCACAGGCTTTTTTTTTTTAAAAAAAGCCAAAATTGTAACATACAGCTGTTTATGATGAGGGAGGGGAGGAGCAGGGAACTGAATCCTACTCCTCGCAAACAGCTAATCGCTGGATTTCAGCTATTTGGGAGACAGGGGGCTATAAGCACAGCAGCCCTGCCTCATTGGATTAGGGAATCACACAGACAGCATTTACCAATTCTCATCCACCCATGGATACACATGCAGAAGTCTATGTCAACACAAATATAGCTGCTAGGTAGTTCAGCACAAGTGGATTTGCAGAATCTTTTTTTGTGTGTGCAGAATAATAATAATGATGGTGGTGGTGGTGGTGGTTTAAATCCTCTGGTCCGCTCCTCTAAGCACAATTAATTAACTGACCACCTAATTAAACCTCAAAAAACTGAATTTCAGCTTTCCTCCCCCCCTGCTTGCCCTTGGGCAAGTGACAGAAAGACCATCCAGTTCTGCTACAGAGCCTGGACATCTTGCTTTGGACTCTGAGTGGGAAGATGACGATGTCCCGTCAATGAAAGCTAAGCAGACCAAGCAGACTAAAAGAAATGAAGCTGCAGCCATCTTCATGCTAACCAAATTGACAGCCCAGTTAGACAAACTCCACAAGGATCTTTGCCAGGATCTCATTACAGAATGGAAGGCAGCCATTACCCAGATCGAAAGAAGACTGGATCAAACTGATACTCAACTGCCAGCAGTAACAAAACTGCAGATGAAGCCTTTGACATCTCAGCCAAATATGCTGTAAAAATCAAAAAGCTCACCTCTTACACAAGAGATACCCAAGTCCCAATTTGAAGAAGAGGACAATAATCTGTGCTGCTTTAACCTCAATGTACACAATACTGTATGACTGAATCCCTGGACGCGGATTTACTAACCTTTATACTGAGCCTAGTGCTTGCTGATCAGAAGGTCGGTGGTTCGAATCCCTGTGACAGGGTGAGCTCCTGTTGCTTGGTCCCAGCTCCTGCCAACCTAGCAGTTTGAAAGCATGTCAAAGTGCAAGTAGATAAATAGGAACCGCTACAGCGGGAAGGTAAACGGCGTTTCCATGTGCTGCTCTGGTTTGCCAGAAGCGGCTTTGTCATGCTGGCCACATGACCTGGAAGCTATACGCCGGCTCCCTCGGCCAATAATGCGAGATGAGCGCGCAACCCCAGAGTCGGTCACGACTGGACCTAATGGTCAGGGGTCCCTTTACCTTTACCTATAATTTCATGATTTGATCTTGTACTACCAAATATGAATCCTACTAAAACCAATATTGAAGTGGCACACAGGAGCAGCCAACACTTGCCTGGTGACAACAGAGGCCATTTTGAAAGAGGTACAAGAAGTTGACAGTTTGAATGGGAGGGAAATCACATAATGATTTCACATTATTTGTGCCCTGCAACTTTAAAGTGGATAAAAGCATTCAAAATATATACTGAGCAGCTTTTAAAGGCAGGGGCTAAATACAGATGAGGATATCCCTTCCAACTTATTGTTACAATTGAGGGCATACAGCATAGAGCCTCCATGCATGCAGAGGTTCTCAACATCGTGCATCTACTAGGCTTGCATGAAACTGACAAAGCTGAAGCTGATTTATGATGGCAGGAAAAGCGAGGATCCTCTAAAGCACTGAAAAAACACTGTTTCCAGAGAACAGAGATACACCACATTGCTGGAGCCAGCAGAAGCCACACGGGAGAGATCCAACACAAGACCTGGTCTTGCAAAGAGCTTTAAAATCAGCCTAGTATATAATGACAGCTCCCTTTACTTTTGTAAAACTGGAAATTACTCTATGAGTGATCATTATGCAGCCTTGGAATTGCACGCTACTTGGAGAGGGTATATTCATTCATTATGGTTGGTTTACTGATACCCCTCCATTTGTTGGTTGCCAGTGAGAATGGCCCAAGGGAGAGAGAGGAACCCTACTTCCCCTGCCATTTGAGGTGCAACCTGGTTTTGTTGCTTCATTGTTAAGTGTTCAAATGTTTGTTAAAGTAAGTTAGCTGATTAACCGCATTACTATGCCTATTATCCAGTTTCGAATCCTCTCTCCCAAGGTCTGCCTTTCAAGGAGCAGAATGACAGGAGGACCTCGCATTATCATAATGTCACTCATTAACAGATCCTACCATATTGGAATCCTGAAGGACACATTTAAAAGCGCATTTCAATGTATATGGCATGGGCATCTCTCTCAAGCACCATAGAATGGAGTCCTTGCTTCAAAAAGAAGAGGGGGGAAACTGATTTTATATGTTTGCAAAGATGTGTAGTAAAAAAAATCCATTGATAAGGTTATGTGTTTACGAGGCTATGATGTACATCTCTACTCCACAGGATATTCCAAATCAAGGGGACTGTAATCCTTATTTCAAACTTGTTGAACTTTGCTCCCCAGGATGCCAAAGGGGAGCTTAACTCCACTACCCTACCTATAGCTTCTGTTTACTGCCCAATGAAAGGCAAATCCCCTTCCTAAAAAGCACATTTCAAACACTGATGTCTTTTCAGGGAAGTGTAGTACTATTAGGTGTTGATTTTAGTGGAATTCAAACCCCTATAATACTGTATTTGGCAACCGTTCATTGATTTCATACAACAAAAGGGCAATGTTCAAAACCCGCCTTTGACACAAGGGAATCTACTAAATTAATATCAGGAATGAAATGTTGACAAAGGACACTGTCGTTACTTTGCAGTTTTTTATGTTTACTCTTGCTTGTTTATTGTTGTTACCATAAAAATGGGGAAAAAAACCTATTATTTTTATTCCAGATATACATCTCCAAGTGTTTGGGTGATCTTCTGGGACGCTGCCCTAGGTTCCATACCGTTTAGAAACCACAGTATTGATTACAATACTTCCAACAAAGAAGTGAAGAAAACACTTAACTTTTAGATACTTGTTTTAAAAAACAGTATCTAAAAAAAGACTGCAATTTACCGTATATTGCAAACAGCACTTAAAGAGGTGTACAAATTCCAACAGCAGCAATAACAAACATTATTGTTGTGACTGTTCTTACATACTCTACATAGGTTGCTTTGAAATGTGCACAACCATCTTAATGGCCAAGATGGGCCCCAACACTATAGATAATTCTAGGGGGCTGCCTAAAACATGTTTAGCATTTTTCTGTAAGCAGGTGGCTTTACTCTCCCCTGCTCATTGCTAGCTCTTAAAAGTCTTGACACCTAACATGCAATTGATGGCTCCATGCTGAGAAAAAAAATCCAATATTTGCATAGGATTGGCCTCTCTTTCACCAGTGAGGATCCATTCATCTCTTGGAGGAAAAAAAGCATTTATATATACTGTTGACTACAGGTGCTACTTAAAATTCTTTCTCCATATCGCTTTGCTGCAGGTCATCTGAGTAAATGTTTGAGAAGAGCTGTATTATTTTCCTATGAACTTGTTTTCCCAGGAAAATATTACCATTACACAGTGTATATCATCTTGTGATGTAATAAGGGAGGGGGGGAGGAGATCTGTGTAATGGTAAATGCACTAACAACTCTTGCTGGCTTATTTAACTTTAAAATGTTGCCCCTGGTCTCTAGCTTTTGTAAGTGGAATAAGAAAGAAAAATAGAAATAGGAACTTCAGCAAAGCTCTGCCTTTAGAAGATGAATTCATGTCTGTTCTCTTTTTTCTTTTATGCATTTTGAAGAACATAAAAACATACTGTTTGGTGAATTTGTTAAGTATTATAGGCTAAGGCTGCAATCATTAGCATACACACTTACCTGGGAGTAAGTCCCCTTAAACTCCATGGTATTTACTTCTGAATAGACTCACATAGGGTTGCACTGCAAGCCTACCAACTCTCCCTTGTCATGCTCCTGTGATTATCTTCTAATCACTTCCTCTGGATGCCAGGAAAGCATTGCCTGCTAAATTTCTAAGTGCAAGGTAGCTGTTGAAAGCACAGCTTTGCAAGGAAGTGAAGAAGATAGAAGATAGAAGCCTACTTGCATTTTGCTGTGGTCTAGTCCACTTTCAGATGGAAAGTGGCAAAGCAACTAACATATGGCAAATATGAACCATCATTTTACAATGCAGATAAGCTTAGGGTGCATACTTTTAGCACACACACATACCCTGCTTTCAGTAAAATAAAAATAAAAATTGGTAGTTAGCAGCAAGAACAGCCAATTAGCCTTTGGCCAGTTTCTGTTTAGGTTACTGTATATGCAAGCATTATGTGTTGTTGTTCTTAAGTGTACAATATATGCTAAGCATTTTTTTAAAGGTGCTTTTAGCCCACGCATCACCTTAAGCTGAAGCCAATTTGCTATTCCTTGTGCTTTTTGCAGGGCTCAGAAAAGGATGCTGCATTGCTGCAATATCAAAGTGCTGATTGAGCTGTTGGAAGGCGGGTACTCACAGCAGCACTGATTGCACTTCGGCCTTTGTGCTATCCTCCCCTTCAGTGCTGAATTTTAGCTGGTGTTTATATTACGTGTGCTGCTCTCTCTAAAATGGAAGTTGTTCATCATGTCGCTTTCCTTAAAGCTATTCACATTTGTTACTTTTGCAGCCATTAAGAGCCCAGACACAATAGAGATAATTTTCAGCATTAAAGAACAGCTGTGTAATTACTCTGAACTTGCCCCCACTCACTGAATGGGTTCTTTAGTTGAGTTCATGTGTGTATGTACACATAACAGAGTGGCCAAATGGTAGAAATCAATAACTCATTACACAGCAAGGTTTGGATAAATGTACAGTGAATTCTTGAAAGAAATGGATTCGGAGGTGAGAAATTCCACTTTTTCTTAACCATTTCTGCTTTTCAAAAAATAAATAAATACAAGGCTGGAATCAAGTTGAAGAAATTTTTAGTTTGGTTTTAAGCTGTTAAATTGGATTAGATCGTTTGTATTGTTTTCTACTATGTTTTGTGGATTTGGGGTTCTTTGGATTTTTTGGTTGATACTATGGAAATTTCCAATTCTTTGCAATATTTTTAATATTTCATTTTGTATGTTGCAAGCCACTTTGGACACAATTCTATGGGAAAGTAGCAGACAAATAAATAGATTATGATGAGACATTAGGAAGGTACTTGATAACAGTACCACCAATTTCTGGCTCAATACCAGAGATGGCTCAAGAGATTTTGCTGGAGGAGGCAGGAAATCCCAAAAGTTCCCACCACAGTAAAATATAATAATAAACCAATTCTAGAGAGAGGTAGGCGGTAGCCAGGTTTGTCTGTTATGGCTAATATACATATATAAAAAGAGAGTCCAGTAGCATCTTAAAGACTATAGATACAATCCTACTCAAAAATGTGCCTGGAGGTAAGTCCCACGGAACTCAAAGGGGCTTTACTTCTGAATAGATACAGCATAACCCCATGTGTAACATTCATAATAGCATAAGTCTTCAGTGCTATCCTCAGCTAGAAAACATATAACACATACATTCAAGTACAAAGAAAGCAGAAGGGCTCAAAGGCCACAAAATACAATAACTATGTTCTAAAAACTGCAACCCAAGGCTGACTACCTCAACTTCCCTATCAATAGCGGCCCACAATCAGATCTCTGGCATCCAAAATAAAGGTTCACCTAGTTCCAAAGGCAACATTACCTTCCATCCTTTCAACTTATCCACAATGTGCTATACAGTATTCAGAGCAGCCACAACACAATCAAGGCATTTCCTAGATATCAAGTTTGTAGGCTGGCTATATTCCTTTAAGGTGTCAATCATTTTTAAAAAAAATCCATTCACACTTTTATAGAATTTTTAGAGCATTCAAAATGACTCACGTACTTTATCTCACAAATCCTTAGAAACATTCCTGAGACCAAGAGATTGGCTAGTCCAAGGTCACCTCCTATGTGTTGCATATTTTAGCATAGCTATCTGGCTGGCTATGTTGCATATTTTAGCATAGCTGATTTCATATTTTAGCATAACTATCTGGCTGGCTATCTGGCTGGCTACTAATTGTTCTTTGTGCTTGCTGTTGTTTAATTAATGTGGATTTTACTTTGTCAATGTTTTCCAGTTCTTTCTCTCCTGGATGAAAATGTAGCACATAAAATTTTACAAAAGATCCGCCGGCTAAATACCTATCTGTTGAAGCACACATGTCCTTCCAGAAAAAAAGCTGCCAACTCTAGCTGCAAGTGCTATTTACACAGTAATGGATCTAGATGACTCTGGCAAAAGGAGATCAGCTCTGAGTGAATGTATCTGATCCATGACAAAGCCATTAACTGGAGGATAAGTAGGAAGTCATACCTGGCCTTGAACATTGATAGCTAATTCTGTGTTCCAGCTTTCCTTGAGGTTGGATTCCCCTCCTGAAATTCAAAAGCAGAATTCACATTTTCAGTGTAATTATGGCTTTCCTCTTCCATGGAGCCTACATACAGCTTCCCTGCCATGGCATTTACCTGAAAGGCTGGTGCCAGTGACAGAAGTGCAGTCTGGCAATTCCAGATATAATTTTCTTCTAATTAATCCAACTTGTATGCTACCTCTTCTGGTAAGAGGCCTGAGACATCGTTGGTTGCTGTGTTTTAGAGCTAATATTACGGCCTAAACGGCCTTGGTCCTGTATAGATGAAGGAGCGTCTCCACCCCCACCGTTCAGCGCCAAGGGCCTTCTGGCGGTTCCCTCATTGCGAGAAGTGAGGTTACAGGGAACCAGACAGAGCGCCTTCTTGGTAGCAGCACCCACCCTGTGGAATGCCCTTCCATCAGATGTCAAGGAAATAAGCAGTTATCCTAATTTTAAAAGACATCTGAAGGCAGCCCTGTTTAGGGAAGCTTTTAATATTTAATGCTGTATTGTTTTAATATTCCATTGGGAGCCGCCCAGAGTGGCTGGGCAGACCAGCCAGATGGGCGGGGTATAAATATTATTATTATTATTATTATTATTATTATTATTACTACACTGCAAAGGCACACAGCTAAAGTATTATTTTCTGGTGTGTAACATCACTTAAAAGTCAGTATTCTTTCAAGTATTGATATGTCATTTTTGCAGTTATTATTACAGAAACCTTTTAAAACAATCTAGCTCCGTGAAACTCCGAAGATAATCACAACAGCAAATAAAACATTGCTTAGACCAAGGATAGAGAACCCATGGCCCTCCAGATGTTGTTTAATTCCAATTCCTATTAGCTCCAGCAAGCATAACCAATAGAAAGGGGTGAGAGTTGTTAACATTTGAAGGACCACAGGTTTTCCATCCCTGAAATATTTTCATAATATTTGTCTCTCACTTTACTTTGTAAACATATATATTCTCAATTTCAAGAACAAAGTTCTCAAAAGTCTAACAAATACTTTGACAAGCTTTTCAGCAGCTTAATATAATATGGGCATTTGCATATATGATTTATCAGACAAATAATTTATTGATTAAATCTTCTTCTGGTGTTATATATAAGACTGCAATGCTTCACGTCTGTCTCAAACAGGAGATGTGAAGTTAATCATATTTGCATTTATTCCAGCGACAGTATATTCTGGAACCAGACTTGTGCAAGATTAAATGCTGTACTTTCCCAGCATTTCCAAAAGAAATTTAGTCATGAAACACTATCTACCAAGTCGCCAGGTAGTGTACAAAAGATAAGTCTCTAACACTGATGAAACATTCCTTTAAAAATGTAGTTCAACAGACGTTTCATGTAGCTTAATCTCAAATGCCTTTTTTACATCAAATGGCTCCTGCTGGTACTCATTCCAAATGATAAAACCAGAATTTTAGTTAAAAATAAACCTTCCTATCATGGGGGGAGGGGGGGAGAGAGAGACTTTGTAACCAATTGTGCAACCTTTTTTGCAAAATGGAAGTCAATCAGATTTATTAGGAGCCAGCTTGGAAAAATGGACTGGCAGAGACATGTGCAGATGTCCCTGGATGTAGAAACCCTGTCTTCAGCTGGTCGCTTCTTCCAAACAGTGGTTAACTATAGCGTGCCAAGGATGACATTTACCTGGCAGTAATGCCGACTGAATTCAGCAGGAGTTACTTTTGAGTAGATATGAATAGGATTGCACTGTTGGTCCCTAATTGCAATTAGCAAAGCTCCCAAATCATAGCCTATGACTTTTCAGGATAGGTGGGCATCAGAGAGCAGCCTACGGGAGGATAGAGTAGCCAGGTCCCACACACAGATAAAAAGCCTGTTTCTTGACCCCTTTAACAATGCAGCTGCCTAGCTTATTTTAAAGTGACAGTGCAACTAATTTCCCACTCTCTAGTTGAAATAGCTGACTTAGCTAATTGTTTTTACTATTGAAACCATAAATGCAAACATATATCACATATTCCCACACTGACAAAATCAAATACCCCACTCTGTTTTACATTGCTAAAGGATCTGAAGTATTTAAAAAAAAACACACACACACACACACACACACACAAAGTTGTATCTCAACTTAAAGCAGAATATGGCCCCAATTATTAAATAACTTACACAGTTTTGTCTCCAAAGTGGGCATGCAATATAGGAGGTTTCTAAAGAATGTATTTGGTTCTTGTGTTTGATAGCCTCATGAATCTCCCAAACCGAGAGATTTGGGATTCTTGACTATGGCTTTTCTAATTACAATAATAACACTAATATGTACACTAATAATTCTCCATGTGCCTAACCTTATGTAGCCTAAATACCCCACTCCACCCCAAAAAAACAAAAATAAGAGGGAGGCATCAGCATACTATGGGGATCTCTGAGGTTTGTACAAATATATAAAAAATGGAGGGGAGGGGCAGAGGAGTGGGAAAACCCAGCTCTAAACAGCCAAATGAGGACTGAACATGCTCAGCGACCACCGTCATGGAGGGCAGGAAAAACCAGAGTGGAAGGTGGCGCGTTGAATGCCCTGGAAAAGGCCATGGGCGGGAACACTGAAGAGGCAACTTCATTCGGCAACATTTTGTTGCAGACCTCACTCATTCCTTCCAAACACCAAGTCTGGTCCTCCCTCAAGAACAAAACAAGAGAAGAAGCCTAACACAATAGATAGCCTTGAATGGAAACTAGACATCAGCTAATTCGGTCAGACATACAGGCATTATAGAAGGGAAAGCCATGTGGCTGAATAAAAACTATTAATACCAGCAAGCACAGGCTCCACAACTCTTAGCTCTAAATAGCCCAGAATTAAGAACTCCTGTTAACATTTAGTTTGGAACATTTAAGAAATTCATTTTTAACTCACCTCCCGCTGCTTATATTCCTTACTTGCAGGCTGAAATGCAGAACACATACAGGGTGCTCACCACAAACTTTCTTCATTTGCAGACCTAAGCGCCCTGCTTAATAATACACTTTGCCCCACCTGACAACACGACTGTATTAACTTTCAGCTGCTTCACCTGCATTAGCAGGCCCGCTCTAGACAAGAACCACTGAGTTTCAAGTGGGATTCCCAGAGTGTCCCACTGGCCATAGAGTTCTTTCAAGCTTTCCCCCCTGGAATGCCCCACACTTGAATGGTCAGCATGGTGGCAATAAATTTAATTCCAGTTCAGTGGCCAATCCTGCCTTACAAGGATGGGGCTTGTCTCCTGTTGACTTCAGTCTGCCTTCTGGAGCGCAGTGCCGTGATTACTCACATGTAAATCCCTTCATGTTCAGTGGGGGCTTGCTCCCAAGGAAGGGTAAAAAGAATGTAAATAACCGATCAAAACAGAAGATTGTCTTACAAGAATTATTATTAGCAGATTTAGTTTTGGCGTTTGTTTAACCCACCCCTAATTTTATGTGATCAGGAAACAAATTGCCTTAGTGCTGTTGCTGTTGTTTTTAAAATATCATTAATTTCAATCAATGTGGATGTGCTTAAGTTAATACTACAAAAGCAGCAGCCAAGCACCATAGCTGCCAAGTTTTCCCTTTTCTCGCGAGGAAGCCAATTCAGCATAAGGGAATTTCCCTTTAAAAAAGGGAGAACTTGACAGCTATGCCAAGCACGAGTCAAGGAAATACAGCAGGTGCTGTAAACTAGAAGCATTCCTCCTCCTCCCGCCACCGCTTTGATAACGGATACGAAGCTGAGACACGATCAGGAGGCTGGGCTGCGCCTCCTGGTGGCCACAGAAATAAACGATTATTTTCCGGGGGGGGGGCGTTACTACAAATCCTAACGCGTAAACCTTCCTTCAGGTTAGGAAAGCAGGTTAGTACTAGTGTTGCTTCTTCTGTGTCAATTTTGCTAAGGGTATTCATTTACTAAGCGAGAAAAAAATCAGTATTGTCATATGGATGCACTATGGATGAAGGCAGCCCTGTTTAGGGAAGCTTTTAATGTTTAATACTGTAGATTATTGCATTTTAATGTTCTGTTCTGTTGGAAGCCGCCCAGAATGGCTGGGGAAACTCAGCCAGATGAGTGGGGTATAAATAAATTATTATTATTATTATTCTAAATGTATAAGTATGGTTGATGTGTTTATTGTAGCATTAGTTCACCGTGAAACCTGCACAAACCAGGAGTAAATGGCCATATACTAACCTAGCTGCGGTCTTACTTGGAAGTGAGTCCCATTCAACGCAACAGGACTTTCTCTTAAGGAGCAGCCATCACTTACAGAGGATTTCCCTGTGAAGACGTTACAGAGCAGAAAGCCAAAACCCATGTACTGATTTTCAATATGATGTCTGGGTTTTAAATCAGGATTACTTGGGCCAATGTGAATTCCAAATGCCGTGGCTCAATGCCTTTAGACTCCTACTCAGGTAAACCAAAGAAGGGCAATTACAGCTTTGCTATAAGCCACTTGAATACTTTTTTCTGTTTTGCATAGGCTTGCAATTCTTGCCCCAAGGTAATAGGAGAAACTGTAAGCTGATTCTCTCAAGCATTTTATCTGATTCCAGATAAATTCTCAAGCACTTGTTCACACATATTCATATGCAGAATCTATTCTTGACTAGCTCCAGTGGGACCACCCCCCCCCCCCGCAATATTTTTCTCTTGCTGTTTGAATTAGTAAAGGTAAAAGTAAAGGTACCCCTGACCATTAGATCCAGTCACGGACAACTCTGGGGTTGCGGCGCTCATCTCTCCTTCCTGGCCGAGAGAGCCGGCGTTCACTTTCTGGGTCATGTGGCCAGCATGACTAAGCCACCTCTGGTGAACCGGAGCAGCGCGCGGAAACGCCATTTACCTTCCCGCCGGAGCGGTATCTATTTATTTACTTGCACTTTGACATGCTTTTGAAGTGCTAGGTTGGCAGGAGCAGGGACCGAGCAATGGGAACTCACCCCATCTTGGGGATTCAAACCGCTGATTGGCAAGCCCTAGGCTCTGTGGTTTTTTAACCCACAGCGCCACCCGCATCCCTGTTTGAATTAGTAGACACTAGCTATTCCTGAAACATAGATGTCATTGACTCCCAACCAGATGGGTAGGGTATAAATAATAAAATTGTTATTAAAAATTATTGTTTTTTCCTTGACTGTGTATGGGTGGAACCAGACTGTTACATCTCAGACATTTTGGTTGACAAAGTGTATGTCGTACCTCTGTAATTTTGGTGGCTGCTTTGAAATCACTCCATTTTTCAGATTAAAAGAAAATGGTTTCCTAATTTTTTGAACGAATATAGCACAATGATATTTTCAGTATTTCTTTCGACAAATATGAGGACTATAAAATTTAAAACTGAAAGGTTTTGCATCTTAGAAGCTTTATATAAGCTTCCACTTATATAGTGGACTTTTTAGGTGTTATGCTTCTCATCTTTAAATAGAGATTGATTAATTGTGTAATATTTTAGTGTAACCCCTTAAATAACATGTTTTATATCTCCAGGAGGTCTTGTGTGTCTCTGGTGTTATGAATGGCTTTTGCCAGAGAGAAGAGAGCATAATAAGCTAGAAGAAATTCTCTCTTTCTACTGTGATCAACGTTCACTCCAGAAACATTTTTCTCTGTTACTGAGCAGAGACCTGAGACAAGGGGCTGTCATACTGTGTGGAATTGCCCATCCATCATGTGAGTTAAGATCTATCCACTCTCAGTATTTTGACTTTTCATCACTCATGTGATATGGTCTCCATTTAGATAAATGAACTACAGAATTATTATTGCGTTAAAGTTGTCCTTACAGATAAATTAAAAAATGTTATTACCATCTTTTTGTAATGTTGCATGCATCCTTCTGTAAACCGCGTAATGTAATCAGTGCTAGCAACTGTGTGATAAGCACAAGAGTACGGAGATGCTAAACACATACAGCACAAAATTGAGAACTACTCTCCTGAAGAATAATGAGCCTACATTTGCTCCTCTGTCTTGCTCTGTAGATTGCTTATCTGGTAGAAATGGGGAATAGTGGAGGATATGGTGTATTCTGCTATTTGTAGCTGATAGGTTACATTTTATGAACTTGGTGGCGTAGATAATGGAATGCACAAGCTCTTTCACCACAAGTAGGGACAAAATAGCAATGTGCTTTTCTTAAAAACCTGTCATTCTGCTTGCAAAAATCAACAAAGTATGTACAACTACATCATAAGATTATAGCTTATGGACTTCTTTCCATCTCCCATCAGCCCGGTGGTATCATGAGTGCATGCTGTCTGGAAGTTATTTTCTTCTTACTCCAAACATTTTATAGCATCCTTGAATTCTCATTATTTTCATGTGTCAGTTTTTTCACTACTGTACTTTACTTATTCTAGATGGATAGTAATTGCATCATATTAAGGTTTATATATTTATTTAAAATTATAAGTATCTTTGTGCTAGGACTTATCTGTCTCAAACCAGGATCTTGCCATCTTTTGGTTGACCATCAATCAAATAAGATTTCCTTTGGAAGGAGGTCAGTAGGGGTTTATAGCATTTTATGGTATTTGAGTTTATTTACAAAGTCACAGGCTGGGCATAAGTAGAGGTACACAGCTTAAAGTTGGGTCATCAAAATGGTGCCAAGGAGCACAATGGTGCCTTTGAGGACTCCCCCTGGTCACAGATCTGGTCTTTGCAGCATTGCCATGGCATGAAAACATGGGTCTTCATTTTTACAAGAGATTGATTCAAAGCCACCATCAAATCATAGGGTAGCTCTGTTTTTGACAGTTATGTTACCTTATTTGTTGTTCTGTTGTTGTTGTTTAGTCGTTTAGTCGTGTCGGACTCTTCGTGACCCCATGGACCATAGCACGTCAGGCACTCCTGTCTTCCACTGCCTCCCGCAGTTTGGTCAAACTCATGTTTGTAGCTTCAAGAACACTGTCCAGCCATCTCGTCCTCTGTCGTCCCCTTCTCCTTGTGCCCTCCATCTTTCCCAACTTATCAGGGTCTTTTCCAGGGAGTCTTCTCTTCTCATGAGGTGGCCAAAGTATTGTAGCCTCAGCGTCTGTCCTTCCCAGGGCCGTCATAAGCAGGTCGGGCGCCCTGGCGCTGAGGTGCGGAGACCGCTCCGCCGCCCTTGCAGCGCACAGAATGGCTTCCGTGCGGCTTTGCCCTGCAGCGCCCCCCCTGCCAGCCCCGCACCACCGGGACTACACCTAGAGCCGGGCCTGGTCCTTCCAGTGGGCACTTGGGGCTGATTTCCTTGTTGTTATTCAATGTAAAAATCATGAGGACCTGTGCTTTGCAACAGTGTTTTTGGAGTTGTCAAGCACCAAATGTGTGGGCAGTCTATCACTGTCATATTTAATGTGATGGTGATATTTGGGGGACCCAGTGTTGCAATCTGAAGATGATCCATTTTAATTCTGCTGAATTTGACTTTTGCCCAGACCCCTTGGAAAAGCAATAATGCGTTTTGTGTTCTTTCTCTCCTTCTGTTTGTCTGAAAGAGAGGAGAAATGACCTGGGGAGAAAGAAGTGATGGTGATACCTTGGGCACTCCCTCCAAATTGCAAATGTGCCCAGGACCCCAAAAAGGTTAGCGATCCTTGGCTTAAACATTCCAGCAGCAAATTCCACTACCTCACCCCAGAGAGAGGCAACCAACCTCCCTAAATTCTGTAGATGTACAGAGCTCATAAACTAAGCTCAGCCCTCTTTGTTCTATGACCAGAATATGAACTTTAGTATCCCTCAATGCTTGCCTTAAGTCAGAGCTGAGCATTAGAAGTTGATAAGGTTCATGTGCCAAACTAGGAACTTCACCAACATCACTAATTCTAATAAGGCTGCGTTGGCCTTTAATAGAAATCCTATATATAGTTTTCTCTCTGGAGGAAGGCTGAAAGCACCTTTGCAACAACTACCAAATTACATACAGCACTGAGCTCTTAATCCTTTGCTGCATGCTGAGCTAGGGAAACAAAGAAAAAGTACTCACATGTCCTATAAAACCTCTGTTCTGTGACATAGATCTAGGTAGTAGACACTTGTTTCATCCATAGTGTGGTTCTGTGCATTCATGGACTTTTCCCACACTTTACTGTATTGGTCTCAGATGTGTAGGTAACATTCATTCATTTTTCTACCTTCAATTCCAATCAACCTATCCAAAATGGAGCCTTTAATTAGGTGTAGATATTGAAGTAAAAATGGACTTTTCTTCATTTATTTATTATTCATTTGTTCAAAAATCTGCTATAGGAAGACTTCTTCTTCTTCTTCTTCTTCTTCTACTTCTACTTCTACTTCTACTACTACAACTACAGTGGATCCTCGGTTTATGAACACCTCGGTTTACAAATTTTCGGTTTACGAACGCCGCGGACCCATCTGGAACGGATTCACTTTCCATTACTGTCAATGGGAAAGTTCGCTTCAGTTTATGAATGCTTCAGTTTAAGTACTCCGCGGACCGTCTGGAACAGATTAATCCACTTTCCATTACTTTCAATGGGAAAGTTCACTTCAGTTTATGAACAGACTTCCGGAACCAATTGTGTTCATAAACCGAGGTACCACTGTACTACTATATGCTTGGTAATACAATTTTAAGCCATTATTTCCACAACTTTCACCAGAACAGATATTAAGCTAACTGGCCCGTAACTTCCAGTGTGGATACCTTCCCCAGGGTTCCATTTTTTATTTTATTTTTTAAAGGCATTACATTCTAGTTCTTCTAGTACAGAAGCTGATCTTAGTAACAAGTTACATATTACTGCAGGTTTTGGGGAGTCAGCCTGCATTATGCCCTGCATAATGTCCTTCCAATTCTTGGGATCCTGTACCCAGCAAGGGTTAAAATCTGATACAGGATTCTGTTGCTGAACTAGCTGGCCACACATGCACCATGATTAGCATTACCAAAGAAGTTGTTCTGTGCCATAGGCCAAATGGGTGGGCCTTCCCTCTCACCTGGCTGGTAGTCAGAAGAACAGTAAGTGTGTAGTTGTGCGTGAGCTGAGCAGAAAGTTGAGCCACAGACCCTTGTTTGATCTGTGTTGGAATCTAGTGCTGTGACTAAGAGAGAAGCAAAATCTGTTGGAGTGTTAATGCTGTGAGACTCTCCAGCTTATGCTCAGGTTGTATATACCGTATATTCCGGCTTATAAGACTGGGCGTATAAGGCGACCCCCAACTTTTCCAGTTAAAATACAGAGTTTGGGATATACTTGCCGTATAGGAAATACGACCCGGCATATAAGACGACCCCCGACTTTTGAGAAGATTTGCCTGGGTTAAAAAGTAGTCTTATACGCAGGAATATTGTATGTGTAAACAAACCCTATATCCTGAACACCTCTGGTCACTGTTATGGATACATTGCTATGGACCAGAGGAGAAACGACCTCTGGGAGGAGCACATAGAGAAGAAACGCCATGGTACATCTGCAGCAGCACAACCGGGTGCCTTCATCTGCCCCTGCTGCAGCAAAACATCTCTCCCACATCAGTCTCTACAGCAACACCAAGGCACTGCAACCTTCCAACAGCAAACTCTTCCATGGCACCCGAGACAGAGCTGGATCTCAGCATTCCTGGATGCCACAGTCTCTGCTGACCCTCATTCCAAGGAAACCAGAGCCTGGGTCAGTGCTTGGAACCCTTGGAATCTCTCAGCACTCAAGAGATTGGGGTGGCATGTAATGATAATGTTAAGACGATCAGCCATTTCCCATCTGAATTCTTCTAATAACTCTCAAGCAGATGCCATTGGGACCAGTTTTTAATTCATCAACAATGCCCGCCACACACCTAGCTATCTATGTCCCTAATAACCAGATCACCCACTACCAGGATCACTACCAGGGTGGTTAAGTTCCCAAGGTGTCATTAGTCTATCACTGAATACAGTGCAGTTACAATGTAGGTGCCTGCTGTACTAGAATTTATGTAGAGTCACAAATGCTGTTGCAGAAGGCGTTTGGCTCTTTAAAAAAAAGGAGAAAATACCTGAGGGCTGCTACATTTTATGACATGTTGCATTAGTGTCAGCAAAGACAAAAGTATATCATGGCCAGGCTGTCAGGTTTAAAAGGCTTTCAAATCTGTTCAGGCACTTGTGTCACAGCACAGGTTGTACGCTACAGTCAAAAGAGCAGGTATGTGATTTTTAATTCTATAATCTATGTGCAGAATGCCATTCACAATTACATTTCCCTTTTAAAAATATGCTTTTAATGTACGTTTCTGATTTAGTTTCCCAGCATCCCTCTTAAAGACTGGTGCAATATAGACCCTGGAATTAAGATAATATAATTTTGTAGAAGGGAAGTATCAAAGTGCCAACTTTAGTTCAATTTTGGCTTCATAATTTCAGAAGGCAGTGGTGACTCAGTAGTTTGAGAAATACATTCTACAGAAGGCTTGACTCGCCAAAGCCACCTCCGCGCCTGCGCCGGAGGTGGGGTTGTGGGCTGCCCAACTGAACCATCACGTAGGTGCTGCGAGCTCAGCCCCTACGTGATGGTAGGTTCCCGCCTGCGTCACCCCCCGACCAGCCAATGAGGTCGGTCGGGGTGGGGCCACGTCTTTTAAAGGGCTCCGCAGGCGGGAAAACCTCCCTCTTTCTTCCCCTGTTCGCCGGAGCGAACAATTCACCCGCCCGCCCACCCCTTAAAAAGAGATAAGGGGACGCTGCTGTGGACGTCAGTTGGTCGCCCTGGTTGGCCAGGGGGCTGGGTAGGATTTTCCCATACTGGGCTAGCCATGATGGGTTTTTCGCCTACCTCGTAGCATGTCGTCACAACTTAGGTTAGGCGGTTAGGCGTTGGAAATTTGCATAACAATTAGATGGAGGAGGGGCAGGTTACGTCATCAGCTGCCCAAATTTGGAGAAGTAATTCCGTTAAAGGATTCTGGGGGCGAGGCTTGGTCCTGAGCCTGGAGTTGCCTGGGCCGTAAGGCACGCCCCTTCGGTGGCCACAGGAGGAGCTCTAGTAGATCTACATCGCAGGGCTCCTTTCTGGTGGTTAACTTCTCACAGACTTCAACACACGGGTTGGAGTCGGATATAGTCTGTTAGGTTCCAACGCCTAAGCCAATTCCGCTCTACATGCATAATTAATAAAGTTGTGACCTTAACCACCCAATTAAATCTTAATCCCTGTGTCATGAGTCTTCATTCAGGGGAAGGAGGGCATATTGCCACACAACAGCACAATCCTATACAGGTGTACCCAGAATTAAGCTTAACTGAATTCAACTGAGCTTTTTCCCAAGCAAGTGGTTATAGAATTGCACTCTTAAAAATACTTAACTGATCTGAACCCCTGATGCTCGAAATTGGTTCCAGGACTCAAATAATTTACTTCTGCAACTCCTTCGAAACAAGCAAGCAATTTATCTAGTGGGAAGCCAGGAATTTTCTGAGCACCTTAATATGAAAAGATGCTGGTATTAGAAAGGCACATAAGGTGTTTCCAAAAAACACAAGACATAACTGCTTGGCTACTTAAATTTTTAAAAAAGAAATTTTTGTAATGAACCACATAGTTGATCAATATCAATAACATTCACAAATAAGATATACAGGAGCTTCATTTTAACAGACTCTTAAAAGTGGAATACAAAGAAAATCAATAGTTGATACGTATTGTTGTCAACAACACATCCAGAAGCAGATAGAATAACTTTTAGTTCAATGGGGTTACTCTGAGATATGTGGGTACAGGACTGTAGCATTAAGGTACGCTTATCCTGTAGAATTCAATGCAAACATTGTTTAATGAATAGAGCAGGACTGCAGCTAAGACTGCAATTTGAGCCAAAGTGCTTTGTAGATTACTGACCTTTGTCTGACTGAAATTATACAGTCATACCTTGGTTTAAGTAAGCTTCGGTTTGAGTACTTTCAGTTTAAGTACTCCACGGACCTGTCTGGAACCGATTAATCCACTTTCCATTACTTTCAATGGGAAAGTTCGCTTCAGGTTAAGTAGACTTCTGGAACCAATTGTGTACTTAAACCGAGGTACCACTGTACAGTGTATACCCTTTGGATATAACATATTTTTGCTTTGTGAGGCTTCAGATCTGTGGCCATCTTTCCAGACAAAACTAGTGATCAAATAGATGTGAATGTCCTATCACAGGGCCTTTCTAGACTGCCAGTTTATAGTGCAATAAATGTGTGTAGTATTTACTAATTTGTGTAACTTCCTTCAAAGCGGTTCTTCTCCTAGCTTTTTTCATTTTTTCATTGGCATCTGTCCCTGGGAAAAGGTGATTGCTCCTCCAGTGAATATATACCCATGATAGTTAAATCCAGTAAGGTTCAATGATGCCCACATAGGGGAATTCCCCCTTCCCTCTGAGGGTCAGGGAATCTTCAGGAAAGGCCTAAGATGCAGGGCAAGGAGCTACAGTGGGAGGGAGGGGAATCAGGTGGAAACAGATTCCAAGAGTAGGAGCCAGTGGCAGACTTTGGGCTTTAAAATTTCAGTGGCGCCCTGTGCGACACCAAATTTAGTGTCCCCCCCACCTCTTGCCTTCTGCTGTTCATCATTGTTGTGGTGCCCCCTGTCGTGTCCTCTTGGCATGGCACCCACTGCAGGCAAACTGGTTGCGCTCCCTTAAATCTGTCTCTGTAAGTGCTTCACTCATGCAGTCTGCATCTGCCCAATTTCCCTGTCCTACCACAGCCCTCCACAATATGCCTTTATTGAGACGTAAACCTTTTTAGGGGTTTCAGAAGGGATAAATTGGGGGAACTTCCTTTGTGTGTGTATCCTTGCAGTCCCATAACATTGGATGCAATTCAAGTCATAGATACTGAGGGGTATCTAGGAGTATCCAAATGTCTAACACCTGTGTACCTGTGATATCTCTAATGCTATGCAATGCTCTTCTCCTACTCCCATGTTACATTCACAGTATGTGATCTTTTTAAACTCGGGGACTTGCTGCTGTGGAATTATCTGCTGAGACTCCAAGAACATCAGTAGGGTCTGCTGGATCAAGCCAATGGCCCATCCAACCCAGCATCCTGTTCTCAGAGTGGCCAGCCAGATGTCTGTGGGAGCCAGCAAGCTGGATTCAAGCACCTGTATCTCTGTCTGGTGCTATGGATAAAAGAACAATGGCAAAAGAGATACAGGTGTCTATGTTACCTAGTTAGGTAGAGGATATTGTGTGAGTTCATTTGTTAATTGTGTCTCTTTGATGAACAGAAAGTAATTACTGGAATAACAAGTTGAGTTGCACAGTCCTGTTACCTGATTGTATTATATGAGCTGAAGTGTGAAATGGGGAGGGAAAGATGGGGAACTGGAGAGGATGTGGCTAATGGTTATAGAACCAATTTTGTAACTACTATCTGGGTTTCCACCTCATAAAATCTAATAGAAACAATGGGGAATGTCTCATTACTAGCTCCATGAATGCATTTGGAGCTTGCAGTCCAAGAGTGTGATGAGTAAGAAGATAGGGCAAGAGCAGACTTCTCAGTTTCCTGTGTTTTATGTGGAGGCAATTTACTTTTCTCTTTAATTTGTTATGGAATGTAATTAGAGTCTGTTTCAGAATATGGAAAACAAAAGTGGTCTCCTTGGAGTGCTGTCAGCACTTCAGAATAAGACACTTACGTCCAACCTTATTTATGTCCTCATATATGTGCTATAAAGTTCCAGATTTTCCTGACTTAGCAAAGCATCACACTGTGGCTGAGCAAAATACACCTTGTGTCAGCTACTTGGACTCAGTTACTTTGATAGAATGCTTCAGTACTATTTCATTATACTGTCCACCATCTCTGAATTACTGCAGGTGAAATAATTAACAATGTGAAAATGTTCACCTGCAAACTAAACATTACAGCTTAAATCCTTAAATGTGAAGGATGCACAATTATCACCATATTTATTGCTATTTGTGTTGCTCACTTTCCACGTGGAGATAGTGGTACTTTGCTCTTGCATAATTAATCATTTTAAGCTTCTTGTTGGATAATGCCATGACCCTGGAATCTGACTCTCCATCATCTGGGATAAGGCCAAGGATTTGAAGATAGTATGAGTGGAAGAGATATTTGCCAGCAGAACCAACTCCTGACATCTATCGTGCCCAGGAATATCCAGCAAATCAGGAACCAGTGCTGGCAGCACCTTACTGACACAAGGTGGTCATGAACTCCAGCTGAGCCCAGAAACACCCAGCTGAACCATAGTCTTCCATGCAACATCTAAGGAGCTACTGAAGCAGGCCAGGCCTCTTTAACATGAAGGGTCTTTGCTTATTGGAGGTGGAGCTACAGCTTGCCACTATACCAAAAATTGATCTTGCTTGTATGACTCTTCAGTCTGAAGCTTCACAGCTTTGCTTTGACTTTGTCTTATCAATGTTACCTTGTTTGATTTTGTTTCCCTTGCAGGAATCCGAACTCATGCCTACATTTTCATCCATTGGGGGCAAGAAATCTATATAGCTGAAATCACTGCCTGCAGCAGAACAACTGATACTAGCTGTTATCTCTTCCTTTTTACCAAGGCAGGTAATTTTCTGCCACTGAATTACCTGAAGTGGACGGAAGACAGCAACATGTGACAAATGCAAGATGGTGAAGCTCAGTAGTCTATGTCCTGTGCGACTTCCTTGCTATTTCTCTTCACAGACTTTGCAGACACAAGACAATATTTTAATCTTGCTCATATCCCTTCTCTTGTTTTATGTCCAGTTGAACTTCCAACTGGGCCAAACTAGACATGATGTTAAATGCATTGTTATATTGCTTATTTTGCATTTTATAAAAATGCAAATAGCTGTCATTGAGGGGAGCAGGATTGGGACCATGACAGGCAGGAATTAACTATTTCTCTCATGGGCAACCCAGGGAATATTGTTTTTCCCTTTGCAATTTGCATGAGATTTTTGGATTAATGCAGATAAATCCTTAGTGTCCATTCCTTGTTCCAATGTGTGAATGACCTTTGATGGAAAAACAAAGGATGTGCTGAAGGATATGGCCAGTGTGATTACAGGATTACAGAATTCATTTACAAGGCATTTTCCTGAGCAAACCAGTCAGACGCTAACCAGACATCCCTGCCCCAGCCACTTCTTCAAATGGGCTTCATTAAAATAATGGGCTGATATAGCACAAACCCAGCTGTTATGGCCACAAAGTGTCTTCCTGCTTTAATTACTGATACCAGGGTATGGGCTCCATGTTAATTACAAATATTTGCTTCTCACTTCAGTAGTCACCCTCACTTCCCCCCTGGTGTTCCTTGTACCAACATTCTTCTCCTGTTCAAATCATGCCAGAAACTTCTGCAGCACAGTTTAAAAAGATGGTGTAAGCTAAAGCATAATCCAGTGCCTCTGCAGATCTCATGTAGAATTTTCCATTTGAAATGTTGCATGATCAATGAGGTGTTATTTCATTCTGAAACATCCCTGAGAGATGAAGGATGTAAGATAGGAAGGAAGAGTGAAATGTCATCTTTGGACAAAGGATAGTTGGAAGAGAGGGAGAAAAGGGGAAGGAGAGTTAATCTGAAAAGAGATAGTAAAAGGAGACTTGCAGTAGAGTTGATTGTTGTTTTGAATAAAGTCAGGGCTTTTTTTACCAGCTGGAACTCACCGGAACTCAGTTCCTGCACCTCTCAGGTGGGCGCCATTGCCATTATAAGAGAACAAGGGAAGCATTCATGGTGAGTCCGGCATCTCTTTTCCTAGAATAATAGCACTGAATAAAGTTATATAATGCAAAACACATGCTTCATCAGAAACTACTTTCAGTTACCTAGAAAGCCTGTAGCTTAATTATGGTACCTGAACCACGTGTGCAAGCTGGACCTTAGTTGGCGTCTCCTTCATAAGCTTCCTAGATGTTTGCACTGAAGCTACGAACATGAGTTTGACCAAACTGCGGGAGGCAGTGGAAGACAGGAGTGCCTGGCGTGCCATGGTCCATGGGGTCACGAAGAGTCGGACACGACTAAATGACTAAACAACAACAACAGAACAATAATGGTGATCATTTCTATGCCGCAGTTATTAAGAAAGAAGGTTGGGGGGCAGCGAGAGAAGGGTTACAAGAACATTCAGTAATGTAGGTATGGCTGCCTTCAATGTCACCTATTGTTGTAAACACTCACAATATTATTATTATTATTAAATTTGTAGACTACCCTATAGTCTCAGGGTGGTTCACAACAAAAAATTACAATATAAAAACAAAACAAAATGCATACTAAAATAAGAAAAAAGACAACCCAATAATCCCCCCTTCCACAGCACATTTAAAAGGGTATTGCATGTCAATCAGCCAAAGGTCAGGTTAAAAAGGAACATTTTCGCCTGGCACCTAAAAGTGTATAATGAAGACACCATCCAAACCTCCCTGGGGACAGCATTCCACAAATAGGGAGCCACTGCAGAAAAGGCCTGTTCTCATGTTGCCACTTTCTGGACCTCTTGTGGAGGAGGCACACGAAGAAGGGTCTCAGAGGATGATCTCAGGGTCTGGGTAGGTTCATATGGAGAAGCGGTCCTTGAGGCATTGCAGTCCTGAGCTGTTTAAGGCTAGAGAGGTCAAAACCAGCACTTTGAATTGAGCCTGGAAACTCATTGGTAGCCAGTGTAGTCAGACCAGGATTGGTATAATACGTTCAAACCGTATTGCCCCAGTGAGCAACCTGGCCACTGAATTCTGCACTAGCTAGATAGAACATGTTGTGGCATTCTAACCAAGAGGTTACCAAAGCATAGACAACAGTAGTTAGGCTGTCCAAATAAGGACACAGCTGGGCCACCAGCCAAAGCTGATGAAAGGTACTCTGCACCAGTGAGGCCACCTGAGCCTCAAGTGACAGCAAAGGATTCAGGAGCACCCCCAAGATATGTACCCGCTCTTTCAGAGGCAGAGTAACCCCATCAAGAACATCCATCTGGTTTAGGGAACCACCCACTAACAGTACCTCGGTCTTATCTGAATTGAGCTTCAGTTTGTTAGTTCTCATCTAGTCCATTATCCAGGCAAGGCAATATACTAGGAGGCTGTTCATCTTAAAATATTATAAGGGCACCAACCCATCGCCTTAGTATAGGAGAGAGAGAAAATAGAAATATCACAAGGAGAGCTGTCCTTTTTTTCAGGAGCAATAAAGGTGCCCTCAAATGATGTTGGTTTCCAACTCCCGTCAGCAAGGCCAGTGTTCAAAGGATGGTGGGAGCTGCAGCGCAAAAATATTAAATGCCTTTGCAAAGGCTCTGCAGGAACACTGAAGAGAAAAAGCAGCCGAAGACACATCTGCTCTCTCCTTCCTGCAGAACCACACGAATGAATGGAAACACATCATGAACAATACACGCCACGGACGTGAGCGCCAGGAAATACCGTACTAAGGCAACGAATTGTTGTTACTGCTGCTGCTGATTAGCATAAACGCAGTAAACCTCCCTCTCAATAGCCGAACCCGCAGCCTCTCCCCCCCTCCCAGCAGGCTACGCATATTCGACCCGCTTATCGCAAAGCCTGACGGGATTTGTAGTCCCGACAGCGAGGGACCGCACGACCCGGCTATAAGCTTCTGAAGCCAAGATTCCTAGAAACTACGAGCTCCCTTCTAGATCGAGTCCCGCTTTCGCAGAACCAGCCCTACAGCCCCAGGATTCGGGCAGAACCCTCCTTCTCACACTGTCCTGAGTTGCGCGGTCATGGCCCGTCTTTTAAACGACCTCTTGTCGTTTCTCAGCTGATCGAGTGTCTCAGCCATACTCTCGCGATACTTTTTCAGCGATTCATGTTCGGAGTTCAAGAGACTGGCGGCTAAAAAGGCCCCCAGTCGTGATGGGTTTCAAGCTGCATTTCCGGTTACTGGCTGCATATATCTCCCCGCCCTCCCCCGGCCAACTGTAGTTGAAATGCATAGGGAGCAATGGGCTGGTTTTGGAAAGCTGCTCCGAGAACCATTTTAGCTAAAGGGCGGGGTATAAATGCCATGAATAAACAAACAACAATGCCACCTTAACCGTTTCTATAATTCAGTGAGGCTCACTTCTAGGTAAGGGGGTGGGGCGTAGGATAAGTAGGATAAAATTTAAAAACAGCTTTCGGGTGAATGTGCTTTAAAATGCCTTCTACCATTAAAAAACGGGTCGCCCCCGCCGGATTTAACACATTATTGGAGGGAAAAGGTTTCTTCTGTACCTTTACAGATAGGGAAGGCTACGCCTGGTGAATTTCTGTCTGTCGTGAGGATTTAGGCGTGTAGAGACTTCATGTCCCCTTTTCAACTTTACGAAGCTTCTTTTCTACTCTGAGGAAAACCGTTGTTTCAAAGCGCTGCGGCAAAGAGCGTTTTAAAAAGACAAGCGGGGGAGGGGGGAACACTTCCCATTGCTGCATCGCTATCTGTTGAATCTCTACCTGACACGAGGCTTTTTCAAGATTCGCAGGCGACATGCCAGCGAGGAAAGCCTTGAATCTGACCAGAATTATGTCATAATAATACCCGTGTTTCTTTTCAAACCCAGGCTCCTTTTGTACCTCCTGGGTAGGTAGAGTAGACCAGAATTAACTCAAAACCCGGCAACGTAAAAGGAGCGGGCGACGTTGTCTGTTTTAACCAAGCCGTTCCCCAAATTCTCACCACTCCTGCCCCGCACATGGAGGATTTCTGGAAGTTCAATCCGGCACCGGAAGTGAAGTCTGTTCGGAAGCAGCGGCGGCGACTGCCCCCCCCCAAACATCTCTATCAAGAGGAGGAGGAGGTGCAGCTGGCCGGGCTTGGTCCCGCCCCTCCCTTCCCTTCAGCCAGTTGGGCCTTTGCTCGAGAATCCCCAGTCGAATTCCTCTGCCTGGCAGTGGGCGGGCGGGGCGGGCGAGGTCCCGGAAACGCTTCACGGCCCTGTCTAGTGCGTTGACCCGCCCCTTCCCACACACACTCTCTCTCCCCCCCCCGCTCGGTCTGCACTCTGCCGGTACCACCCGGAGACGCCCCCCTCGTCTCACGCAGACGGAAAGGGGGGGAGTTGTCCTACTCCACACACACACAAACACACCCCGGAAGCGACGGGGGCTTGGCCTCCTCTGCTGCCCCCAACGCTCAGGGGCCGGATGGGAGGGGAGCGCGAGATGGTGCTGCTGGAACCGGGCCCCCCGCGAGCGGTGAGAGGGGTGGGGGAAGGGCCGGGGTGTGTGGGTGTGAGAGGGGGTGGTGGAGGGGTTGTTGGCAAAACATGGCAAGGCGGGTGAGGGGGGCAGGCTGACTGTGTCCAGTAAGTAGGCAGGAAGGGGTCAAAGTGGTGACTTGGGCAATGCTTGGGGTGGCGACCCCCCACTCCACAAACAAAAGGCTGCAACAGTGGATGGGCTACTGGGGTGGATTAAAACCTAGTATGGGTTGGGAGGGGGGGGGGATAGCAAGTGTGTCCTGGCACCTGCTTAAAAATATGTAGTAAATGAAAGGCAGAGCATAAACTTTATCCCCCTGTTCTTTATCTGTTTTCATCTTACAAATATAGTAGTAGTGTTGTTCATGAAGTTGGTAATCAGTTTATAGATGAACTGGGGACTGAAGAAATGAGGTGTATTCTGTGTGATGGGGAACCTGTTTTTGAGGCCTGTTAATCGAGGACCAATGTTAAGGGGTCAGGTGTCCATCCCCTTGTGTGCGCACAGCAGGCACACTTTTGGACCTGTACTGCTTGGTTTTGAATGATTAAATCACAAACAGGGTGAAACTTTAATAGGGTGTGATGGGTGTGAGTCTTTTCTCCTACACCTACATGATCAGGAAAACTTTTTGTCTGTTTTGGAGGCTGCTTTCAGGTTGCTTGGATATGCCACACCTTGCATGTATTTGTATAGCAGGGATATGAGCCGTGCTACAATTATTACTTTGTTATTGTTGCAAGTAATTGCATATGTAATAGCTGCTTTTGTTGCTTTTTCTTTTTCTTTTCTTTTTTGGCATGTCTCCTCAGCAGGGTGACTGCAGTATGATGCTGCTGCTTTGGTTTTGGCAGCTTTGAATATAGACAGTCTTGAGTGGTAGCAAGGCCTTGGCAGTTTACTGAAACTTATTCTTGCTAAATGTTTTTATATCTTGTTTGGTGTAGGCATATTTTAGAGTGTATATGTTCAAAAGACTGAGTAAGACCATTCAGGTGTTCGGTTTTTTTATGTTGTTTATTTTTATGCCATACTTGCGCTAGTCTGGGCCAAGAGCTACTTGTGTATGCTGCATTCATATATAATTAAGAAGCCAGGGTAGCCTTGCTTCAGGAGAGCTGGTCTTCACTACAAACTGAAAAAGCTATGAAATGTCAGGGCATTGTTGTAGATGGGAAACTGTGTTGCCTGTTTTGCTTTTTTATTTTGTTTTTCTTCTGGGTAAACCAACCATACAAATAAGGCAACAAAGCAACTAGCCTTCCTGCACATATGTACCTCTGGTAGTTATTTGTGGCACAAAGGAGACGGAGTAGAGAGAATCAGTGTTTATAATGTTTTCATGCCTAAGTAACCCAAAGAAAATGCTTATATGCATCTGGTTGTGATAAAAAGATCTTCCATTGTGGTGATGCAGTGGAATAATGCTCCACCTGTAAAAGTAAAATCATGATGATAAAACGTTTAAAAAATATGAGGCAGGTGGAAGGCGGTGTGAGTTTTAATACTTGTTGCCTGTAATGTGTGCTACCGGTATGTTGTAGGTGACTGTGGAACTTGCACAGCCATGTTTTTTGTTGCCCTGTTGCAATTGCTACATTTGCTGTGTTAGCTAGGATAAAAACTGCATTTCCCTAGTGGCATTGTGCTCAGTGGTAGATAAAAGTGATTTCCTTGCAACAGAAGCACTACCTGGATTACAGTGACCTTCAACCCCTACGATTAGATCTAGTATAGGGGTTTCCAAGCTGTAGTCTGTGAACCACCAGTGGTCCACAGGCTTCATTTAAGTCATCCATAGAATATCTGTAAAAATAAAAATAATACATTACCTAGCATAGTACTTGACAATTGTTACAGCAGGCAGAAAAACCATTAGGTTGTTTGATAGATTTTAATAAATGTTCAAGTAGTCCATGGGGACAAAGGTCTGGAGGCAAGCGCAGAAGTGAACAATAAAAATATATTCTAATTTTGTATTATTCCATCCCAAGTGCTTATGTATATTGTTTCTACTAGTGAAGAGGCAAGAGAAAGCATGGATATAACTTTATAAATATATGTATAATGTAATACCAAATCTGGAATTTGATACATTTAGGAAGCATACTTTGAGATGGAGATAAGCATTGATAATCATATTGGAAGTGTAGTAAAAATTGCAGTTTAACTTCTGTGTTTTGATAGATGTATGATGCCATCTGTGCCACTTTTGATGTGTGAATTGAAGTGGAAGCAAGATCCTCTTGGGACATTCAAAAGGCGACAATAAAGAATAAAATGAATCCCTTTAAAAACTGAATAATCTTTCAACTAAGATTTCTCCACATGAACCATTTTATCTTTAGCCCTGTGTCTTGTGAGACCTTTTTCACTTTCAGTGAAGAATTTCTGCCAAGCAGAGCTATATAACAAACTTTCTAGCCAGCTGCTCACAAGCATTGTAAATTGGGGTTTTTCTAGGTTATCTTCGAATTCCCTGTCAGTCAGTGAAAAGTATTACCTTCTGTAATCTTCACATATTCTGTTCCATAGGAATACCATAATACATCTTGAGCTACCTTAATTTTTTTGTGCTTTGTTCTGTGCATACTGTAGTTGCTTTCTCGTTTTTAGTTCAGAGGTGAGAAAGTAACACATACAACTTGTTAGAGACATGTTACTCTTTAAGAAGTAGCTGTACAGTGGTACCTCGAGTTACAGAAGCTTCAGGTTACAGACTCCGCTAATCCAGAAATAGTACCTCAGGTTAAGAACTTTGCTTCAGGATGAGAACAGAAATTGTGCGGTGGCAGCGGGAGGCCCCATTAGCTAAAGTGGTGCTTCAGGTTAAGAACAGTTTCAGGTTGAGAATGGACCTCCAGAACGAATTAAGTTCTTAACCCAAGGTACCACTTTACTGCTTTTAATGTTTTTATGTTGCTGTACACCTGATGTTTTATGAGGGGGGGGTATATAAATAAACAAATTAGAGGCAACCAACTGATGAGCGAGGGGACATAAGTGGTAAGGAGGGATCACATTTCATGTTCTGCTCACTGGTGAAAGGAGATTAGCAAGGGAAGTCATGTTGGCCAAGTGATGTGAACTTGTTTTGAACATTGTCGAGTCTCATACAATGCTTGATGTCAGTGCAGACATAATAATTGTGAATAGATTTGCAGAGGGGTTGGGGACTTAAGGGAGATAAATAATGATTAAAAATTACTCTTCTGTTAGGGAATGCCTCCACTGGAGCAACAGGGCAAGGGTCCAGTTGGGATTCTACCCACTAAAAAAAGAGAGACAGTGATATCTGCTTGTTACCTTGCAGACTTACTTAACATTATGGTTTCTCATGTTAGCTTGTAGACAGTGCGTAACCATGAGTTAGCTATTTAGATGTACAATGGTACCTCTGGTTGTGGACACGATCCATTCCAGGGTGCCGTTCACACCCCGGAAAGTCCGCAACCAGAGCGGTGCTTTACGCACGTGCGAAGCACAATAGAACAGTTCTGCGCATGCACTAAGCACGCAGAACGCTTCTGCATGTGTGTGCGTGGTGAAACCTGGAAATTAACACTTCCGGATTTGCCTCGTTCGCAAGCTGAAAAGATGCAACCTGAAGTGGACGCAACCTGAGGTATGACTGTACTGTACATCTTGACTTCAGATCCTATTTGACCAGAAACTGGCTTGTTGTAGAGCAGTAGGACTGAACATGGAACTGGAATTTTAAGCTGGCTGTGCAGCAGCCTCTTCATGGGGCTGTCTTTGCATGCTGGCTGTCAAACTCTGTATGGTGCACCTCTTACTAGAAGTGAGGCAGCACTCGACCTGGAAAAGCTAAAGCAATACAGTGGTACCTCAGGTTACAAACACCTCAAGTTACAAACACCTCGGGTTACAGACTCCGCTAACCCGGAAATAGTACCTCGGGTTAAGAACTGTGCCCCAGGATGAGAACAGAAATCATGCACCAGCAGCAGCGGGAAGCCCCATTAGCTAAAGTGGTACCTCAGGTTAAGAATGGTTTCAGGTTAAGAACGGATCTCCAGAACAAATTAAGTTCGTAACCAGAGGTCCCACTGTACTCTTTTATTTTCACATTGCAGAATAGTATCTGGAGTCACAGTAGTGAACTATCATTTGAACGAGTGCCACAAGTTGTATCTACACCGTTGCTTGCTTTTAGTAATTTTTTTGGATTGCTGTGATCATGGCTTCTGAGGACCAACTCACATAGTTATACTTTACCACTTACATTGTAGGATCATTATCCTCTTATTTTAAAATCTATCTTTGTGTATTTGTGTGCCTCTGTTTCATATTTGTAGTTACTTCTTCTTTCTTCTTTGGCGATCACTCGTAGGCGAGTAAGATTGCCTTCCAAAAACACGGTCTTAACAGTGAGTCTGTAAGTGACTGTGGAGGCCAATTCTGGATCCACATGTCCTTCCACAGTGGGGACATTGGTTTCCAGGCGGGAGTTGATCACGGTGTGGATTTGCCAAGCGTGCCTTCCTCTTAGCACGTTTCTCCCTAGCGTCCTGAGATCAAGTGTCTTCAAAGCCCATGACACCTTTGGTAAAGGCTGTTCTCCAACTGGAGCGCTCGCAGGCCAGTGTTTCCCAGTTGTCAGTGTTTATACTACATTTTTAAAGATTTTCCTTGAGACAGTCTTTAAACCTCTTTTGTTGACCACCAGCATTATGCTTTCCATTTTTAAGTTCGGAATAGAGTAGTTGCTTTGGAAGACGATCATCAGGCATCCACACAACATGACCAGTCCAACAAAGTTGATGTTGAAGAATCATTACTTCAACACTGGTGATGTTTGCTTCTTCCAGTACACTGATATTAGTTTGCCTGTCTTCCCAAATGATGTGTAAAATCTTTCGGAGACACCGTCATACCTTGGAAGTCAAACGGAATCTGTTCCAGAAGTCCGTTTGACTTCCAAAACATTTGGAAACCAAAGTGTGGCTTCTGATTGGCTGTAGGAAGCTCATGCAGCCAATCAGAAGCACCATCGGATGTTCGGCTTCCAAAAATACAGTGGTACCTCAGGTTACAGACGCTTCAGGTTACAGACTCCGCTAACCCAGAAATAGTACTTCGGGTTAAGAACTTTGCTTCAGGAAGAGAATAGAAATCGCGCGGCGGCAGCGGGAGCCCCCATTAGCTAAAGTGGTACCTCAGGTTAAGAACAGTTTAAGGTTAAGAGCAGACCTCCGGAACGAATTAAGTTCTTAACCCGAGGTACCACTGTAGTTCGCAAACCGGAACAGTCACTTCCGGGTTTGTGGCGTTCAGGAGCCAAAATGTTCAAGAACTAAACTTTTTGAAAACCAAGGTACAACTGTATTTAGCTTATGTATTTCTTGTACAATTCTGGTGTTCGGAAGCAGACATATTCGTGAAGATTCTCCAGTAACAAAATACTAAATGTAACCATGCCTGAAAAATTAGACTGTGCCATTTGTGCCAACTATTTCTTCCTGATTTCGCAAAAAAGTATCTTTCAAGTGCATGTTTGGGAGACAAAGTGTGTGAATGGAGATGGAAATGGAGCATATTCTTGTTTGTTGTTCAGGGGTGGAGAAAACAGTTCTAACTTGTTCCACTGTCAAATTTGGGATCTTCTGTCTGGATCCTTGAACTGCATAAGTGTAACACTTCACCACTTCAACAAATGCTGAAACGGGGATTTAAATTAGGTCAAATCCTTAAACTGTATTCTCCTACCACTCATGTTTAGGAATATGTACCCAATGAGAATAACATCTACTGAAGCCGCTTCATGCTTGATTCCTCTCAGTGTATTGATCTGTATTCAAATGTTAGTGGCAATGCTGACAGCATGTGGGTATGGCCAGCCAAATTTCATTCCAGTGAGATTTTTTACATTTATAAAGATTATCTCTCTAGACTGTCAGATGTAAATGTTGCAGTTTGCCTTCTTCCCTAACTGACGTGGAAGGATTGAACTATGCATTATGCTATACAATGCAGCTGTCTTTATGTTACGGGGTTCAGTTTGGGGGTCAGACTGGAGTGCTAACATATTAAACAGCATTGCTGTGTGTTCCAAGATGATCAGGCCTGAGACACATCCTGGGATCTCTCTGTGCAATGGGATGCAAAGACATCTTACTTTGCCAGTGAATATATGGACACACAAGCAGACCAATAAAGAAATTACTTCTCGACCAAGTTTTCCACAGCTGGTGCATCTTCTCCCTCATGGAGAAATGGGGACTAGAAATTGGATGCAAGGAGTTATCCTACCTAAGCAGACTAGCCCTCATCCACACCAATTACTGTACCAAGGATGGGGTAATACTCACACAAAGGATCCTGGCTAGGGACCCTTGTAACAAGTGAAAATAGGAAAAGGGTGAAGCATGAGAGAAGGAAGTGCTGCAGACACGTTGCTTCTTTGGGGGTTCGCTGTGTGGGGTTCTTGGAATTGGCACTGAGAGAGAACTGTCTTTATACAGGTACAAAATGGAGAACAAAGCCCTTTCTTCAAGGTTGGATTGCTTCTGCAAAGCTTCATTTACTGTGCTAAGTTTTTCATCTATCTGGGTTACATACTTGTACTTAACTTTAAAATGAAAGGATAGGACAGAATTAAGAAGTTTGATATATGTAACATTAAATATATTATAGAATGAATACAGTATGTCATAAGCATAAATACTTCAAATATTTACTTAAGGTAAATTTAGCAATGTTTTCAGATTCATGTGTTACCCACCTCTGCTTGCCATTAATTTGGGAAAATCCAAGTAATTGTTCATGTTAGTTTTGAAGTGTATGTTCAGAGTGTGATTTGCTATGTAGTTCCTCTTCTATTTTGAACTGAAGAGAGATCTAAAGGTGAGGATGGTAGCTATGTACTGGTCCCAAGCTCTCTTGCTAGAAGAACTGTAATTAAGAAAGTTACTGTTGGGAGGGACAAGCTTGCTCTTGTCTCATTTATTTGAAGATCCCTGTCCCAAGTCTAGGAGAAGAAACTTGTTTTCAAGTACAGTCCTATAGAGCATAGGTTGTAATTTTTCTTCACTGTGGCATTGAGTGATGAAAGTCATGGCCTTATGAAATAATAAACTGAGGCTTTGATATTCATATGTCCATGAGATATGTATATGTTTTTGTGTGATTGTCTAAATCATGTTAAACTATTACGTACTTCATTTTATTGTATTTGTATTTATAGAAGATGCCAAAAGCATCAGAAGAGCATAGCCACTGGGAAGCCTGTTGACTGCTATTTTCTTAGAGTCTTGAGACTAACATCAGTCTGACATGGCACAGAGCAGCCAGCAACTCGACATGCAGGTACTCCATGACCTCCGGCAACATTTCCCTGAGATCCCAGAGAGTGTGGTGTCACAGTGCATGCTCCAGGTAAGAGAGAAAACTGTGGTTTCTTTTTGGAAAAAGTTCATTGTAATATGCTAGTAAGATCCACACACAATTTCATCCTCTTTGTTTCTAAAAGATAATGGCTTTTTTGTGGGGTTGAGGGTGAAAACTTAATTCCAAGCTAGGTCTTCAGGCTTCCCATAGCATACTTTATTGTATGTTAACACAAAGATTTTCAACTTTTTTGAGTCCGTGGCTCCCTTGACCAACTACATTCTTTCTGTGGCTCCCCTGTGGGGAAATGCGCTCCGAGTCTCAGGAGCTTATTTATGTTGTCCCCTTGCCTGCTGAGCTGTCAGCCCCTCACCCCTTTGAGACATCTCTCCTCAGGAATCCTCACTTGCTTGCTTGCTTGCTCCAAGCCATCTTAGCTCCTGGCAACCAGCACCCCCTGACCTGCCCCTGTGACAGCATTCACCTGGAGAACTTGTAGCCAGGGCTGCTGCAACAAACTGCTGTGCCTTTGGAGGCAGAGATGTGAGAGGGCACCAGAGGAGGGGAGGAAGGAAGGAAGCTGGGGCTGGCCATGGCACATCTGACCACCATTTGAAGCCCCCAGGGTGCCGCAGCACACTGGTTGAAACCCACTGTTAACGTATCTTTCATTAATAAAATAGATTCTACTCGTACCACTTTAATTAAAAATCCCATTGCATCTAACTAGCACAGGTACAGGCTGTGTCCTGTTGAGATCAGCGAGATTAAAACAATAGTTAAGATCTTAAATGCTATCTATCTACAGTATATCATCTATTTACCCATCTATGCATTTTTATTTTCCTCTAGTAATCCACAGAGCATTTTGTGTTTCGCCTGAAATATTGTATTTTATTATCAATATATTATTTTAAGTAGAACACAAAATGCCCTTGGGGGGAAGCAGAAATAAATAAAATGTGTGGCAAATAAGTATAGGCATGTAATCTGCAATCTGGAGGAATGGAAGATGAGCATGCCTGGGTCCTTTTAAAATCATCCTCATTCCAATATGACACTGGCCCGTTGGTAGTTCTTGTGCTGTTTAGCTGTAATAAGATTTTAAACCAAGTATTCCTACATAAAATAAAATAGTGTTGTGCAAATATCGCTTAACAATCTGTATGGGAGACTTTCAATGACTTGTAGAGGAAAGGGGAAATGTTTAAAGCAAATAAGGTATTTCCTCCCTGTAGTGTAATCTCCTAAGGTGGAATTCTCTCACAGTAAGATACCTGTTTTGTTTGTGTGTGTGTTTTGAGTAATACTGCCCTGAACACATTTAAGTGATTTCGTATGGGAACATTGCCAGAATAAGAAAGGTGTGTGCTTTTGATGCCAAGACAGTAAGAAAAGGTTCTGTAGGTAGGCAGTTGCAAGAGCCAGGAAAGGCCTGAAGAAACAATGAACGCACTGGATTGAGCCTCAGTAGAAGATTGAGGCTGCTTATCTACTTGGCAAACACATTTCCAAATACTCATTTTGGTTTTTCAACCCTTCAGTAAGGAGGAAAATTTTGTTTGACTCAGAGTATTCTGATTTAAGCTTGGAATGTTGGCATACCTGGGGAAGTTCTTTACCAGACCTTTCCACAGATGCTCTCCTTTCCCTCTCCCTCAATGAAGTGTTCAGGAAACAAGTCTGGTAATGGCAGAAGCTGTGTAGGCCTGATCCTTAAGACCTTAGTGCTCCTACCATTGAGCTTATCGAAAACAATACTTTGGGAGCTATTGCTCTTGTGGATCCTGGGGTAGTGGATGGTCAGGAGCCTCCAGATCTTATGGATGAAGCCTACAAACGTGTCACCAACCATTTCCCCCCATCTTGAAGAGTGGGAATGTGGTGGGCAATGACCCTATGGAACTCCCCATCCTAAAATTCAGGTATTTCATGCTACAGGTAAAGCTTTAGAATTTCCAAATATTTGTTTGACTTAGTAAGTGATAGGGGGCGTCTTATACAGTGTTATACACTGGAAAACATGGTATTCCACTTACCTCTGACAGTATTGCAAATTAACATTTTCTGGAAAAAGCAAAATAAAAAATTATAATGGTTCATGATAAAGTTATAAGAAGTTTACACATGGAAAAGGGAACGAAAGCATAGGAATAAAACAATATTGAAGAAAAAACACTCTTTTAAAGTGAAGACACATGCACAACAGGCGGCTTGGAGGCTGTATTGGCTGCATTGAAACCCAAGCACAGCAGAGTGTAGATCTCAGTATTCTGCACTTAGCAAACTTTAATGTGTTCAATCCTGTTGATCACAATTTGAAGAGAATGTCAATAATTGTAAGAGATTTCATTAGATATCAACAAAGAGTAGATTTAAAAGCTTACATTATTAGGAATCATTTAATATATCCCTCTAAATGTTTTTTGACCAGTGTAGTTATTGCTTTTAAGATGTTAAGAGATGTTTGAACGTTGCATGTCTCCCACCTGTTCCTGTTTCCTCACTTTCAAGCTACAAATAAGGACAACATTTAACCTTTCCCATCAGTTATGAAAAGAGAGAGAGAATAGATGTTGTAAACAGTCGGAAGGGGGTTTGGATAGGCAATATTTTCACTGAAAATCTTTATAATTTTACCTTTAATGCAGCCCTTTTATTGACATGTTTATATTTCTTTAAAATGAAAGCAATGTGTGCTGAAGAAACGTGTGACGATTTTGTTTCCTGGCTATGATTGGCAGTTGTAATCTTAGGAGAAACTGGAGCTGGGCTGAAATTATGGTGGTGGGGGAGAAAAGAAAATGGATTTTAAAATTTGGGGAGGGGAAGAGGTAAGCTTTCCCAAAATGTTGGGGTGGAGGTTGGCTTGCCTTTGAGGTGAATAAGACATTCTTCCCCTTCATGTGTAAAGAAGCCTCATAGCCCCTTCCACCATCAGCAGGGTTCCATAGTAGCCTACCGCTTGTGTTTCTTAAGAAGTGCTGGATGTTGTTGCTGCTGCTATAAGCGAGCATGAGGCTTTTTAAAAAGTGCTGGAAAAGGGAAGGGCTTTACCCAACTTGTAAAGTTAACTAAGGTAAGTCATCCCTCTTAAAATTTTGGAGAAATTTGCTTTCCCCTCCCCCACACTTTTGCAGGGGGTGGATAGTCCCCTGAAAGTGCCTGAGAGAATATTTAGCCCAGAATTAGGAGAAGCAGTCTTCCATCTCACACCAGGAGGAGATGGTGGTTACTGCCTACGTTTTTGGTTTTTTTTTTTCCAGTTCAAGCCCTGCTTTCCTTTGTGGGCCAGGGGCAAAAATTCAGTGGTGTGACAGATAATAATAACTATTATTTTTGTGCAGTTGGCTACATTCCAGCCATGCTTTTTTAACCACACACTCAACTCTCTATCCAGGCAAATGAGACATTATCACAGTTGAAGTACACAGCCCAACAAGGCAAATTACTTGAGGAGGGAGTGACTGGTAGGAAGAGTGGCCTGAGGAGAATCCTGAGGGTCAGATGGAGAGGCTCGAGGGCTCCATTTGATCCCAGGACCTGGATGTAAAGTGTACCTTCTTTAAAACCTTTGTTTATATACAAATGCTGCAGCTTTAATTGAGTACAAAAAGAAGATCATTCAGCTAATGCTCCTTAATTCAGCAGAGAGTCTTAACTGAAATACGATGTTCAGACTAGGCTTTATAGGTAGTTGACATGTATGCATGTGGAACTAGAGTATAGCTTGTCAGACTCACTTACTTAATTTTAAACCCTTAACATTTTCTATTTCTTATTACTAGAACAACAACAACCTTGATGCTTGTTGTCGAGCTCTTGCACAGGAGAGTAACAAATACCTATACATGGAGTACCACCCAGATGACACTCGTTTGAACAGGAATCGCCATCTGCATATTAACCTCGGCATCCATCCTCACACCAGCTACCACGGAGGGGATGGAGCTCAACTTAATGGTGGCCGTACACTGGTACATAGTTCAAGTGATGGACATATTGATCCACAACGCCCAGCAGGTAAACAACTGATATGCTTAGTTCAAGAACCACACTCTGCTCCAGCTGTTGTGGCAGCTTCTCCCAACTACAATCCATTTTTTATAAATGACCAGAATAGAAACGCAGCTACTCCTCCTTTGCAACCACCTCAGCAACCTTCTTCCATACAACCTGGAATGAATACATCTGCTATGCAAGGCCCGCCTCCTCCTGCGTATATGCACATACCTCGGTATAGCACAAATCCTATAACTGTTACAGTGTCGCAGAACCTCCCATCTGGACAGACTGTACCCAGAGCTTTACAAATTCTTCCTCCAATTCCAAGCAATCCTTACGGGAATCCTGGATCTCTCTATATTAGGCAGACATCTCAAAGTTCTTCAGGACGACAGACTCCTACTCAAAGTGCACAGTGGCATTCATCGCCACAAGGCCCAGTGCCCCATTATAGTCCACATCCACTGCCTGTTTATCCGCACCAACAAAACTATCAACCATCTCAGTATTCTCCAAAACAGCCCCAGATTCCTCAGTCACCTTTTCAGTCGCCACCTGCTTCTCAGTGTCCTTCTCCTTTTGGCTCTCCTCAGCATCAAGTCCAGCCTACCCCGTTGGGCCATCAAAGTTCCCATGTGTTTATGCCTCCTAGTCCTTCAACTGTGCTACCCCATTCATATCAACAAACGCCCCAAACATATCAAAAACCAAGTGGACACTCGGTATCTTATCTTCCCTATGGTGGACCTAGCTTATCCAAAAGCTCCATGAACAAGATAGAAATTACCGTTGAGCCACCACAAAGGCCTGGGACTACAATGAATAGGAGCCCTTCACCTATAAGTAACCCACCTTCCCAACGGAATCAGCACCCACTGTACACACCTGCTACTCCTCCTTCAAGTTCTCCTTCCAGAAGTATGTCAGGTCAGCCCAAACCTCCTTATAGTGTTAATCCTTTATATATAACATATACACAGCCAGCTGGACCTACGGGTGTGCTTACTCAGTCACCTCGGGTCATGGTATCTCAGCCAAATCCAGCAGTTTTTAAAATCACCGTAGGCAGAGCACCAGCTGAGAACCTTTTAAATTTAGTGGACCAAGAAGAGCATTCTACAGCACCAGAACCAATTCAGCCTATTTCAGTTGTACCAGGATCTGGATGTGAAAGAGGAAGCCATAAGTATCAGAGGAGCTCCAGTTCTGGGTCTGATGACTATGCTTATACTCAAGGTAAACTTATTGAATTGCATGTTGCAGTAATTATCGGGAAAAAAAAATTTGCACTGTGGTACATCCTCCGTGCTTTGGTTCCTAAACTACTAACAGTTTTTTTTTTTAATTCTTAAGCCATTGCGGAATGCCATGGTTATTTTATCGAGATTCATTAATGGCAAATATATATTATCTTGTTTCATAAGAGAGAAGATAGAATGAGCATATACTTTGGAAGTTTATTGTCTCTGCAGCAGCAAAGGAGGTAACTTTAGCTTAAGGGCTACTTTGCCACTGTAATGTGGGACAATGTTGCAGTATATTGCATTGATACAATGTGGTTCAGAAGAAACAGTTCCTAATGCCATATGATGCATAACCCAATAAAAGGGTCAGCAAACTTTTTCAGCAGGGGTCCGGTCCACTGTCCCTCAGACCATGTGGTGGGCTGGACTATATTTTGAAGGGAAAAAAAGAATGAATTCCTATGCCCTACAAATAACCCAAAGATGCATTTTAAATAAAAGCACACATTCTACTCATGTTAAAACACATGGCAAGCCCCACAAATAACCTTAAATAAAAGGACACATTCTACTCATGTAAAAACACGCCAATTCCTGGACCGCCCGCGGGCCGGATTGACAAGGCGATTGAGCTGGATCCGGCCCCTGGGCCTTAGTTTGCCTACTCATGAATAGCACAGAAATGATCTGGGGGTAGGAATGGATACGCTTAATTCAATTGACTGAATACCACCCTAGAGTAACTTCTGCCAATATAGAGCTAACACAGTCCTGCATCTCTTGGTGTACTAGACTTATTGTGCAAGGTTAGAATTTACAGAGCAAGTAGTGCTCATGATGTGCAATAACATCGCATGCTGTTGTAGCTTTGTCACCGCAAACTCCTGTGTAATGTCAAAACTGATTGAAGTTTTTGGATTGAAAATGGGTTTATCTGTAGTTAAAAATTTTTTGAAGTGTGTTATTGAAGCTTTTTAAAAAAAATTCAATGTTTCAAGTACATCTGCTAAGGAACTAAATGCTTTAGTAGTTGATGTGGAGAGGAGAACGTGCATAAAGGTGCATTATTGTGGAGTGCTTTTGAAACCTATTTAAGCTTCCAATTGTATGATGAGCTACTTTTCCAAGGCTGCATAAGAATGTTGACAATAATGTTTGTTACCTAGCAAAGAGAAAGGAGACAAATGGATCTGGGCCATTGATAAATTTAGTTTGGATGACTGTAGCTCTGTAATTAGGGAGCAGCCATAGCTCAGTAGTAGAAAACCTGACTTGCATGTGGAATGTCCCCAATTCAATTCCATGACAACTCCAGTTAAAAGTGTCATTTTATTATTTATTTTCAACATCTATAAGCTGCCCTAAAAACAAAATAGGGCAATTCACTAACTTAAAAAAACAAGTTAAAAATCAGAAATAATAAAAATGATGATAACATCTGATTCGGCATGATAGAGCAGAAAACAAAACGGTAAAAACCAATGCAAACTTTGCACCAACAGATTTAAAAGGACTGTAAAGATAAAAAGCTATTTATCTAGCATTGAAAAGATAGTAAAGAAGATGCTAGGTGAACCTTTTTGGGGAGAGCATTCCATAGCTAGTATGCCATATCTCTCCTGGAGATGGCAGCCAGAGAAGGGGCTCTGAAGATGACCTCAGGGTCTGGGTAAATAACATGGGAAGAGGCAGTCTTTCAGATACTGGACCTATGTTCAATATTGGGCCAGGTGTACGCTTAGTTTTGGGAGCATTATTTTGTCTGGTGATCCAAACCTGTTTTTTTATAAAACCAAATATGGCAGAGTTTATATAGTTGTTCAGTTTTATCCTACTTTCAGATCTCCAGTTTAGAGACCTAAGATAGCATAATACCAACAGATTTCTGTCTGATATCCTAAAGCATTCCTGCTTAGCAGGTTGACAACGCTAGCATAGATGGACCTGTTGGCGGAGCTCAGTATGAATCAAAATTTGTATATAATTTATAACAAGGAAGAAGAGCTAACTTTGATGTATTGTTTTCATCTGTGGAATAGTTTGAAACCATGGCACTGGCTAACATGACACTGGTTAGAGCCAAGCTAAGTTACTTTTGTTGAGGTCACGGAAATCTACAGGACTTAAATCATAACTAATATGTCCTGTTGATTTCAGTAGAACCTAACTTCAATTAACTTAATTTATCTATTGAAATCTAAGCCTTTCATAGGTACAACTATATCTTGGATCTTGCTCTTCTACCAGAGCACTCAGAGATGTTTATACAAACATACAGAGTTTGTAACTCAAGCAGTTAATTATATTTTAAACTCTTGAACTTGCATACTATTTCATGGATAAATTGGAATGCTGATGTATTATTTTGTTCCCATACTATGGTTTTTTTGTTTGTTTTTTTGCTCTGGGCTAAGTGCAGGATTGTTTTACTCTGTACTAAAAAGAAATCCACATGCTGTGCCAAGATATTCCCATTTTCTGTAACTTGTATAAATTATTCCAGTTAAGCCCCCTTGCTGTATTTCTCTTGCTTTTGTATGAGCTGTTCTAAAGTTTATACTAGTTTGCACAGTTTATGCTTCTCCTGCTAGTCATGGGGGGAAATGAAGACTTCCAAAGTATGGCAGCTCTGCCCTCCAACCCGTGCAAGTGTTGTACAGTACCCCATACATTTGAATATATGGGGTATAGTTCATTTTACTTCTGAGTATAGCATTCCTTACAATGTAAACTTGAAGAGGAGCATATGCGTTTAGATAAAAGAGTAGAATGCTGGCTAAGGATGGTTGAAGGAGACCTGAGAGAGAAGTATGCAGAATGACCAGGGTGTATCAAGGCAAAGTACTGAGTAACAATGTGCTAAATAATTGTGCTGCAAAACCGAACACTGGAATGTAATATCACAGTTCATACTGTCCTCATTCATTTTGTGAATGAACCATTGGCCTTGCTACAGATGTCTAATTGTGACATTTAGCAGAGAAATAATGCAACTATGCAGTCAACTCAGTTTACAGGACCTCTTCTAAATGTCCTTATAATGTGGAGGGAGGCTTTGTAGATCTATATCCGGATGGTGGAAAATATTGCGTACTCATATTTTAAGTAACACAAGGTGTAGAATATTTTAAGAGGAACATAGGATGGTCAAGAATATGGTAGCTGTGCTGAAGGGCTCCCATGTTGTGGCCCTGTTTGTGCTTCAGTTTCTCCCACCACCACTACAATGCAGTGGAAGAAACTGCTTTCCTGCTGTCTGCCACATCTGAGCTGCCAGGGAGTTGGGTGCTGTCCAATTGGCAGGCACCCCAAGACCTCAAATTCTCCCTAAAGACAGACGATGTGAGTACTTTGAACAGTTAGGAAGAGCAACCCTGCATTTCTAGCACACCACAAAAAGAGTCTTCAGTTTCTTCAACACAGCAGATTGCATTTCTGGAAGTCCGATGGAAAGAGCAAGAAAGAAGGGTCTTCAGAAATTTCTAGACCCTCTGCTTGTAGAGTGCTTTTCTCTCATCCCACCCACTCACTAAAGAAAATGCCTTTACTTTGCAATCTTTCTTGATTTCCCCCCACTAAGGACAAAAATGGAGAGTTGGGAATTACTACAAAATGTAGAATTTGCTCCAGTAGTTAAACTTCTACTCTACAATTAATTTTTTAAAAAGTCAGTTAAGGAGGGCCAGCCTCTTACTATGAAGACTCTGTTAACTAATTTGTCTGTCCTAATCTAGCCACAGGCTCCTGCAGTTGATTAGAGCACTGATTTTGTGATCTTTTAGGTTAAAACTGCTTTTCCAAAGAATAAAAGCAGCTTTTAAGAAAAGACTGCACTTGCTATAGTAATACGTTCCATTGTATCAAGTGAACTTGATCGCAAGCAGTGGAGATCATCTTGTAGCCCAGTGTCTTATACCTTTTGATTTTTAAGATTTAGTCTTGTCAGTACACTGTTACAATTAGATTGCCATTTCATCCTGCACAGGTGCCTTTTATTTTTGAGCGGACAAAGAACAAAAAAAAGAAGCAGTGGCCAGAAATGGTAATATCCAAGTTACTGTCTAAAATAATTATTTTTATGATGGAAGAACTTTACGCCTGCAAGTATAGTTCCATTAGCATGAAACATCTCTACACTGATGTTTGGCTGCATGTTTATAGTCACTTTCTGCTCTTAAAAGCTCACTTGTATATACTATTCCAGTTGCAAGTTGGGTTTCTCAGTATTGTGTATTTGCACTGACTTTGTTCCCTATACCACACTAGCCTTGTTGTTACACCAACGTGCAAGGATGGAGAGGCTAGCAAAAGAACTGAAATTTGAAAATGAGGAGCTTGAAAAGCTGAAAGCTGAAGTGAATGGCATGGAACACGATCTTATGCAAAGGCGTCTGAGAAGAGTAAGCTGCACAACCTCAATCCCAACAGTAAGTAAGAAGCTTTTAGAATATTAAAGTCATTCCCTCCTAATGACAGGGTTTGTCATTGTCATGCCATATATATATAGATTATATATCATTCATATTCTGCCAGATAAGGTTCAGTAACCAGTCCACTTCAGCAGCTGGGTATGAGCATATTCTGGTAGTTGGTCCATGCTTTTTCCCAGACCAGAAAAGCATGGTAGTGTTTTCTTTGGTATTAGCTTTAGATTTTCTCCTAACAGCTTGCATGTTAGCAACATAGTGGTCTCATCAGCTGGGAATAAGAACCTAGGCTGGAAAAAGCTATGATAGGAAAAACTACTTTGTGACCCCGGCGGTACAAGCACTGTCATACTTGAAGGAAGGGAGAGGTGAAAGGAATAGGGCATGTGACTGATTTTAAATTTTAAATACGCTGCAGTCTGTAATAAACTTTTCTTGAGATAATGTCATTCAACATCCAAATGTTTTATGTGAATTTCTAAATTAGTGGTTCTTTCCCTTCTGACAAGGAAACTTAATCTGACTATGATATCCTAAAACAGGTGTGGGGAACCTTTGACCTTTAAGATGTTGCTGAATTACAGCTCCCAACAGCTCCAGCAAGCATGGCCAATGACCAGGGATGATGGGAATTATAGTTTAGAAACATTTGGAGGACTAACCCCACACTTGTCCTAAAATCTATATTTTGTGGAGATTCACAGGTACAGGGTGAATTAATTATTTGCTTGTATCATTCAAGAAATTTACCAAGTTTTATTTATCATGAAACAAAACCACACATAATCACTTTCAAAGTGCTTCTATGCTACATTGGTTTGAAACTTGTTTAACTGTCTTGGTTTATTTGCAAGATGCATTTGGAGTCATACTACTGTGATGGTGCTGAAACTCCTTTTACTGATCAATACAGAATGTACTGATTTTAAATTAAAATAATTTAAATCGGCAATTTATACAGTGGTACCTCTGGTTAAGAATTTAATTTGTTCCGGAGGTCCGTTCTTAACCTGAAACTGTTCTTAACCTGAAGCACCACTTTAGCTAATGGGGCCTCCTGCTGCCGCCGCGCCGCCAGAGTACAATCCTGAAGCAAAGTTCTTAACCTGAGATACTATTTCTGGGTTAGCTGAGTCTGTAACCTGAAGTGTTTGTAACCTGAGGTACCACTGTATCCTGATTTCAGTTCCCAAGCTGATAAATTGGTAAATAATGTTTTGCCTGAAAAAAGTCCATACTAATTTAGTACTATACCATTGGAAACATACTGGTTCTCACTTTTGAAATGTTCTGGTCAAGGGACCCCACAAACCTTTTTCACTACACCATTACATCTGCATAAAAATAAGGAGAGGAAGAACAGCTAAATTAATATTTCACTGTACTTATGTATGTGCATGGCTTAACAAAAATGGTTATGCTGACTTCTGTTTCTATTTTTGGTTCTGCTTTCTAGCCTGAGGAGATGACCAGATTGAGAAGCAAGAACAGGCAGCTCCAGATAAACGTTGACTGTACACAGAAAGAAATAGACCTCCTTCAGTCTAGAGGTATATATTTTAAAATAATTACAAAAATATGTGTTTGTTTTGAGCTGTATATTTGAATGTTATTGTTGTTGGCATCTGCCTGTCTCAGGAAACAGTAGAGAAGTGTGCCTTCGGGGGTAAAGTCAAACTGTTGGAGAGTTACAGCGCCTGCTATGGCTGTAGAGATTGATGCAGTTGTCCCATGTGTGACTCTGGCATTGCATTTTCCCAGCAGGATTAGGAGTTTGCAGGCTGGAACTCTCCTGACAGCCTGGTCTAATTCCTCATAAAACAGGTTCTTGGCCTGTATGTCAGAGCTCACATAGTGGAAGTGTAAATGCTTAAGGTGTTAACCGGACCAGTGGTGATTGAGAGGCAGCAGGAAAACAAGCATTCTGAGCCCCTGGTTAGTGGTTCTATTGCAAACAGAGGGCAGTGGCTCACTGCAAAGCCTGTGTCATTAATATAAGGTTCTACTGGATGCCCTCCTTGCCAGAAAAAAGGGTGTAAGTCTTTTCTTGGAGGTTGCCATTCAAAGCGTGTCTGGTCTCCTGCAAAATGGCAACGTCACTGTTAAGTGTTTTCAGCTCAGGGTCAATGATGTCCATCTTCTGCAAGTCGTTGACCTGCAGCAGGTCGGTGAAGAAGACCAGGACACATGGTCCTGATGTTCTGGCTTGCTAAGCACAAGAAGGGTTGTTTCTTTCTTTCTTGCCTGGTGCTGTAGTTCAGTCTGCTTGTCAAATGATACTCTGAGCTCCAGTACCCACTGAAGCAGTCAGACAGTGGCAGGTCAGCACTTTATTGACCAGGGGCTGCCCAGCTTAAGGGTGAGTAGTAGTTGACCGGTGAGACATGGTGATCTCTCCTGCCGACAAAGGCAACCCCTAGTGCTCGTACCTTAGACCATGGTGTTTTTTGCAGCATTTGCATCACCAAAGTGATCTCTCCAGGGCACAAGCCTGGGCAGTGTATATGGAGGTCCTGTGCTGCCCAGATGACCCGCCCCCCTTGTCCTCCCCAATGAGACCCAAAGGAAAGCAAAACAATACACAAAATGAATGTGATTGGTTTCATGCATATTACTGACATGTATTGACTGTCCTATATCTAGTGTAAAGTGATACAAATCTGCAGTTGTTTTCTCTTTGCCAGTTATTTATGCTGTTGGACGCTGGGTATTTCCGTTTTACTATATCTTGTGGTTTTTTAAAAAAAATTGATCCTTTTACTAAGGAGTATAAATTGAAAAGGGCACTTGCAAAAGCTGATTCTGACAGTGTTCCAGGGAATTGCATTCTTAATGACAAAACAGACACAGCCTTTTCACCCTGAAAGCACAGTCTCCTCAAAGAGCAAGGCATTATTTACTTACTGATTGATTTAAAAAGTAAACTTCTCCCCTGCTAGTTCACCATAACGTCCCAAGGCGGGTTACAGCAGTGTAAGAATACAATATTAAAATCAGTTAAAATAACTCAGAATCTGAAGAATAGGGCGGGTCCTAAAAATATTAATATCAGGTGCCAAAGGCCAGGGTAAAGAGGTACATTTTCAGCACACAGTGAAAGCTATACAATGAAGGTGCCAGATGCACCAATGTGAGGAGGAAATTCCACAGACTTTCATGACAGGAAAGTCTAGACAAAGACCTGAAGGAGACAATGTAGGCTGTCAACATCTCTCTTGTTGAAAACATGCATGTGAACTAAGCCTAGTCACTTTTGTTACTATTTGTTCTGTGGGGATTATAATCTTTCTGTTTTTCTGTTTTATATTAATAGGGAACTTTGACCCAAAAGCCATGACTAACTTTTATGATCATATAGAGCCTGGTCCTGTTGTGCCACCAAAGCCATGTAAAAAAGGTGAGTCGCTAATAAAATGTTCAATATCTAGTTTCTAATAGATCGCTGCTGAAGAATGTTTATGCTGCGTATTGGTATTTCAGTGTGTTGTATCTAATAATAGATTTGTTGAGGCCGTTGTATTGAGAAACATATTTTGGCTTTCATTATTATATGCTGTACAAGTGGTGTATGGAAAAACCACTTAGCCTGATGTATTGTGAATACAGAGATAGTTAGAACAGTATAAATGACCATGTCATGACACATTTAGATTATGTTTAGGCATGAAGTAGGGTGTTGTGAAAAGTAGCAGACAGCTTTACATTTTAGGTTCACCTTTTTGTTTTTTTTTAAGATAGCTCTTGATTAAGATGATTTTGCACTTTCAGCTTTATGTACCATGATTTTCCCAGCTTGTACAAATTAATTTTTTATTTCCCCTTTATGTTATTTAAGTGCAGCACCTTCCCCTAACTGGTGTCTTCTTTTGCTCAGCAGTTTCCCACTCCCCATCTGTCCCTGTTACCTCTGCTGCAATTTAGTCTGCTTAAGAGAGAAAAATACAACTCTGCAACTGCAGAAGTGTTACTGTCTCTTCCCTACCCTGCCCTTCCTTACTTTTGGGTGTGATCTGCCTCCTGTATCTCCACTGGGCAACCCCTCTTGTAGCAGGGACAAATTCAGGGACTGAAAACACCACAGCGAGAACTGGCAGTGTGAAAGCCCAGGTGGCCAGTTCTGATGAACGTGTGATCCAATAATGAATCAGTTAATCTTCCTGTCTCTTTTCTTTCCTCTCCCCTGCTTTTCATGTTCATTATAGTTGGACACATCTTACAGAAATTTCTGTTCACCTAAACCCTTAGCATTGTGTCACCGTGGCTCTATTGGACAACCTACAGTCATTTGGGAAAACTAACACAGCTTAAAAATAAATCTGTGAAATGTGAAGAATATTTTCAGAAGAATAGAGGGTGTACATTATATAACCTAAAGTACTTGGTGCCAAGTGATAAAATAATGCACAAAAGAATGTTTGTGGCTTTCTGCCAAGTATTAGCTACAGTAATTTGATAGTGCTTTGACAGTGTAGCATTAAACACTGATGTTGCATCATTTAACCTTTTGTGGAAGACGTACTACATACTTCTCCTTACATTCATTTTGTTATCGCCATAAAAAATGCTTGCTAATGTGAGGGTAGGTGGCTATAGTAAGCTGTTTGTGAGGAATTGAGAGCATGAATGAGAGGCAACATTAAAGCCTCTCTTGGTATCTAGTGGCAAAATTTGAATAGCATGGGACACTTGAGACAGCAAATTATCTTTGGCTTAACTTTGTGGTTTTGCGCCACAAAGTTAATTTGTGACAAATTCATTCTGGTTGAATTCACCTGGGTGTAAATAGATGCATCCCACACATGACTGAAACAATAAGGTATGAAGTAGGTATGAAAGTGACGCAGCATAGGGATTTGTAGATGCTATAGAATAATTAATGATATAATGACATTATGATAGTGGTAATGCTCTGTATCATGCTGAACATCTAGAGGACCAGAGTAATGTTTGGTGTACATTCAGAAGCTGCCCTGGTCCAACTCCTCCTTGCAAAGAAGAGTAAGAAGTAAATGCTAGCTTTTACTTAGCAGTGGACCTTAGCAGTGATATCTTCCACACTGGGCTCCCATACTATGCTCTGACATAGCCTTATCATGCTGGGATGTAGACTATGTCTAAGAAACACTTTATAACTGAAATATTTTGTGTGTTTTGGCCTCCCCTGGGAACAAAGGTAAAATCAGATGTGGGTAACAATGTGGTTCCAAGATGTTAAAACTTCAGTAGTCTTATTATATTATCATGCATGGGCTTTGGTGTGTTTTAAAACTGAAGACTTTAAAAGAAAAATTTTCTCTGTAGATCATCAGAGAAGTTCCAAGCAAGCTGCACGATCACAGCCAAGAGACGAAGACTTTGAAGGAGCTCCGTGGAATTGTAAGAGCTGTACTTTTTTAAACCACCCAGCAATGAATCGCTGTGAGCAATGTGAAATGCCGCGGTATGCCTGAATCCATAAAGGTCTGCTTTGGATTAAAAACAAGCTCTTGAGGACACAGCCATAGGAGACGAATATATGAGACACCTTTCAGTCATCTGCCAGGCGTTTGCCAGCCAATTATTTCAAATTATAAGGGAGAGATCCCCCTTCCATTCATGCTGCACTAAATATTAGTTTGGGGAAAATACTCTTATCCCACTGCGTTGAGCAAGACTGAAAGGATACCCAAAATGGATTCCCTTGGTGAAGAATGTATAAGGAATCAGATGATTGCTGCTGTTCTAGCCCCTATAATTACATTTGCTGGGTAGTAGCCCTTATATATATATATTTTTATAAGCATAGAACTATTACTTTGTGGTGTGAAGTGTTACAGGTATCCAGACAAACTGTGAAGAGCCAGATCTGATAATCTGGCCACAGCCGTTTGGAAAACAAAGACTCCCTATGTTTCCAGATTGTAAACTACTGAAAAAGAAGGAAGGTGTTTTTCTTTTTTTGGGGGGGGGGGGTTGAGCAAAAAAAGTAAAAAATAAGGATATTTGTAAATGCTGCTTTTTTCAGGGTAATTTAATTCTACACAAATGCTGTTTTGAAATTGTGGATCATGGTAAGGAGGGAGACGTACTGTATGAGCCTTATTTATAGAGTACAATCAGAGGTGATTTTACAATCCCTTTTGCTTGTACAGCGCTCACCAAGTCATGTTAACACTGGTAATTAAGTAATTATATCATATTACAGAGGAAGAAAATAGTGCTGCATGCTTTTATTAGGCCATTGTGTTTTAAAGCTAAAAGTAAATTATGCTTTTATAAACGACGTTCCCTTAAAACTGTGCTTGATGACAGTAGAGTGGACGTATGCCAAATGCAGAACTATTCCAAATTCTTTTTGGAAGACTTGAGCTCAGCCATTGTTATGAGAAGTGTTTGCACCCTTTTCCTTAGGCCTTTTCAGCTTCCAATTATGTGAAGAATTCATTATGTTTACAGCACAGAAGGTACTTTGTGCCCCCATTCTGATTTAGCTGAAAAACAGTAATCAATATTAGCTCTTCAATAAAGGTTTATTTGCATACTGCCAATAAGCCAGTCTGTATTAATTAGTAAGAGCAGCAGATCTTTAAATGCATTTTTTAATTTAAAAAATTGGGCAGTTAATAGGCATAAACATAACAACACAAAGTGGAATTGTACTGGTACTTTTATGCATCTGATTATTATAAAAAAGGATGTTTGATTTGTTTGAGTGCTAGGTTGCTGAAATAAAGCACTCTTTTGTGAAGGTCTCTTGGTTTTGAAGTTGAGTCATTCTATAATAAAACTGTTCAAGAACAGTCAGACTGTTTTTTCCTCACTGATAAAGCACTGCAACAATGTGTGTAATTTCTTACACTCTCCAATTATATTACAGTACTCCAAATACTTGCACCTTGTGCAAGCACGTTTCACATCTTGCCCATGTAGTGATAGGATGTAGAGGTTGTTCATTCAAAGTTGAATTTTTCTGGTGTGTAAAATCTTACTGATTTATATCAAGCAGCAAAGGAACACAGTGAAATGAATCAGTGTTGAGATTTCTTTTCTGAAGTCATGATTTTGACACTTACAAATATGACTGCTGAACATCTAGATAATTTTTTTTAAGAATTCTGCTGCTCTGGTTAAGAATTCAGTTATGGAATTGTTTTGTTTTTAGAAAACATAAAAACAAAGAGATAAAGAAGCATTGGGTTTTTCAGTTAAATTGCATCATGTGTTTGTAACATTTGCCATGATTTCATATTGATCCTCTTGCCTTCTTTGAACATAAGCTCCCGTTTGGCACTATTAGGTGCTGCCATTGGTGAGGAAACTGAAGTCATTTGAGTTATGAGTAGAGAGCATGTTTGAAAGGTATGTACCAATTTTTCACACCTGTGCGACTTTAATGGTTTTTGGTTGGGGAGTGCTAACCTGTTACTTCTGGGTGCAATCCACTATAAATGCATGCTTTCTGAAGTCAGTCAGACTTTGCCCTAAGCATACAGCTCTGTGCTTATAGGCCTTCCCTGTTTCATTTTTTGGTAGGGATTGTTCTACTGCACGTATTATTTCCATATTGTGTGAACAGTATTTTCTGACTCATGGGAGATAACAGGGAAGATACATATATACATTGCAGTACTGCATGGTGGATCTGTGACGGTGTTGTTATGGAGACCTATTTCCTTTTACTCATAGTTTTACTTGTGGAGTAGAAGGTGAGAACATAGTTTGTTGTGGGGGAGATGGTAGCTAGTGGTCATGTTGATTCTTAGGAAAAAACGTTAAACTAATAAGTTACACTTGTTGATTCTGCAAAAAAAAAATCAAACAAAAGCAAAACTAGTATACATGCTGCAAAAAAAGCTGCTGCAAAACTGTTGTAAATATCCACACTGTAAAACTCATGATGGTAATAAAACTAATTTTCATCTGGAAGTTATATATGAGCATTAGGTATCAATTTCCACTTGGAATTCGCTTGTGAATAGGTGACACCAACCAAAGTGGGTTTAGATTATGCCAGAATAAATGTTGATTGCATAAAACCTTTGGTTAATGTGTGAAAGACCCCATGATACTAAATGCAGTGCAGTGTATACAATTTTGAATGTGCACATCTGTGTGTGATGGGCGTTAGAGGTCATCATGAATATTTAAAATGCACTCCTTCTTAGTAATAGCTGGTCTTTTCGTTGCCCATAGAACTTGGGTCAGTACAGGGGGTACCCTTATTGGATGCTAGTTATTCAAGACTGTCCAGTTTCTCAAATAATTGTCTGTTTATAAATGCCTGCTTTATATTTAACTGCTGGTAAAAAGATTTCCCTTTCCATATAAAATATAAAAGCTCCTCCAAGTTTTAGTCAATAGAATAGCTTGTGGAAAACATTGGAATATAGCATACAAAAATTAAATCCTGTACTTGGATATATGATATTGCTATCAAGCTAGCTTGTGTAGGAAAGGAGGGGCTAAGAAAGCGACGAGAAAATGTTTTGTGAAATAGATCAAATTGAGAAGTGTGTTTGTGTGTCTGTGGTATGTGTGTTTTCCCCCATTATGGCAGATGTGTGAAACAAGTATATTTTTTAAAGAGCTGGTCTCAGTCATACTACTAAGTCAATGTTTCTTTCAGTTGCGTTATACTCCATTTATGTACTGTTCCTTCACTTCCCCACAAGTGATTTGATTATAAATCTCTAAAATTTCTTGGATTTAGTCTTTTTGAAGACATTTTTTAAAAAAGTTTTAAAGAGATGATGAAAAGTTTAAACATGCTGATGGCTAATGGTATTGTGATCTTGGCTTGACAAACTTTTAACACAAGAAGCCTGAAATATGTAATTTGAAATACAAAATTTTACAGTGTAGTTATTGAAGTAGCCAACCGGGCTCTCAATTCCTCTGTCACCTGCTCAGATGCTATGAGTCTACAGAGAGCTGAAAATGTGCACAGAAATAAATGCATATTATAGCCAACGCTGCCTCTGTGTGATCTGTTTTTCCAAATAATTGTTCAAACTTGGCATGTATTTGAGCTATTGACATCTTGTTTCTGTTGTTATTATTGAGAGGTCTTCTTGTTTTTGAAGCAAGCAATGGCCAAGAGTCAAGCAATATTCTAATTCTCAAGACCTTCGAACAAACTTTTTGAATTGTGTTATCTGTGACAAAGCCAATGTATCTGATCTATACTTTTTTCTCTGTTGAAGTCCTGTTAATATTTTTCACTATAAAACAAAAACCACAATCTTTTGAAATCCTGTAAATAGGGTGTTCCTTACAACATTATGTATGTATGCTGTGAATGGAAACAATTGCTGCAAGATGAAATGTGTAAAGGCATTAAGAGGCTGTGCATGCATGGGACCTCGGAATGACATATACTGGGAGCTGCAGTTTCCTAAAATAAAATTAAAAAATCAATAAACTAAGAAAATGTAACACCCTGCATTTGTTTCCATATATAGTAAGAAACCTTTTAGAATACTTCTTGCTGTGTCATCTACTCTCTCAGCTTAATGCGGATTCTTTCTCCCTAAGCAACTGCTGCATTACACATTCTAAACAGAAAATAAGTACCTATCTTGTTTGGTGACTACATTAAACTTGGATCTCCACCGTGAAGAAGAAAAAATGTGGTTTTGGTCTTTTCGGTTTCCAGTGAATCTGTAGAACTCCATAAAAATCAAAATTAGGTACCTGGGTATCATCTTGCACAAATGGTGTCTCATTGTTTATCCTCATTGCTAGAGGAAACTCTTGCATTTTAATATCCAATGCAGATATTTCACATTTGATCATGCATGCGAGTTACATAAAGGCTTCTATATCAAATTCCTAGCTTGTTGAAGAAAGAATAAACTTGGTTACTAGATACAGTGAGGGGGGAAAGTATTTGATCCCCTGCTAAATTTCCCTGTTTGCCCTCTGACGAAGAAATGACCAGTCCATAATTTTGATGGTAGGTTTATTGTAGCTGTGAGAGACAGAATAACAGGAAAAACCCCAGAAACCCAGAAGACAAAAGTCAGAGATTGATGTGCATTATAATGAGTGAAAGAAGTATTTGATCCCCTATCAACTAGCCAGATGTCAGGCTACCTGGTATCATCACTGTATGTAACCAGCTGAGATTAGAAGCACCTGCTATAAGGGAGAGGTTTTACCTGTAATCCCAGCTCGTTACAGTTCCTATACAAAATATCCACCTGCCGATGGAAGCAATCAATCCAGCAGATTCCAAAGTAGCCACCATGACCAAGACCAAAGAGCTGTCCAAGGATGTCAGGGACAAGACTGTAGACCTGCACAAGGCTGGGCTGGGCTACAGGACTATTGCCAAGCAGCTTGGTAAGAAGGTGACAACAGTTGGTGCAATAATTCGCAAATGGAAGAAACACTAAATAACTGTCAACCTCCCTTGGTCTGGGGCTCCATGCAAGATCTCATCTCGTGGAGTTGCAATGATCAGGAGAACGGTGATGAAGCAGCCGGGAGGGGGGGCTTGTCAATGATCTCAGGGCAGCTGGGACCATAGTCAGCATGAACACAGTTGGTAACACACTACGCCGTGAAGGACTGAGATCTTGCAGAGCCTGCAAGGTCCCCTTGCTCAAGACAGCACATGTACAGGCCCATCTGCAGTTTGCCAATGCACATCTGAATGACCCAGAAGAGAACTGGGTGAAAGTGTTGTGGTCAGATGAGACCAAATTCGAGCTCTTTGGCATCAACTCAACTCACCGTGTTTGGAGGAGGAGGAATGCTGCCTATGACCCCAAGAACACCACCCCCACCATCAAACATGGAGGGGAACATATTATGTGTTGGGGGTGTTTTTCTGCTAAGGGGACAGGACACCTTCACCGCATTGAAGGGACGATGGATGGGACCATGTATCGTCAAATCTTGGGTGAGCACCTCCTTTCTACAGCCAGGGCATTGCAAATGGGTCAAGGATGGGTATTCCAGCATGACAATGACCCAAAACACACAGCCAAGGCAACAAAGGAGTGGCTCAAGAAAAACCACATTAAGGTCCTGTGGAGTGGCCTAGTCAGTCTCCAGACCTTAATCCCATTGAAAATCTGTGGAGGGAGCTGAAATCAGCCTCAAAATCTGACTGACTTGGAGAGGATCTGCAAAGAGGAGTGGGACAAAATACCTCCCGAGATGTGTGCAAACCTGGTGACCACCTACAAGAAACGTCTGACCTCTGTAATTGCCAACAAGGGTTTGCCACCAAGTACTAAGTCATCTTTTGCAAAGGGATCAAATACGGTACTTATTTCACTCATTATAATGCGTATCAATCTCTGACTTTTCTGGGTTTCTGGGGGTTTTCCTGTTGTTATTCTGTCTCTCACAGCTACAAGAAACCTACCATCAAAATTATGGACTGGTCATTTCTTCGTCAGAGGGCAAACAGGAAAATTTAGCAGGGGATCAAATACTCCCCCCCCTTACTGTAAGAAATGACACCTTAACCATTAAAAACTCTTGCTTTGTAATCTTCAGGCTTCCACATTTCAGTCACAAGGTGCAACTAAACACACCATCAGCTGCTTCTATAGGTTGCTGAATGGATGCTAACATTTCAGCATGGCCTGAGATCCAGAGTAAGCGAAAGGATCTTGCCCTCTTTAGCAAAAATCTGCTCCCTCATGCTGTATCCTTACCATAACTATGGTTCCTCCTTACACAGGAACTAAAGCCAATGCATTACCATAAAATCATTTTAGATTCAGTGTTTGCCGTGAGAACTTATTTGCAGGTAGTTTTGGACAGGGCAGAGGGGAACTTAGGTAATGTTAACATGAGTAGTGCAAGGGAGGGCTGAAGTTAATCACTTGGGGCTATTTCAGGTGCCTTGTTTTTTGTTGTTGTCTCCCTTAGGTAATTTAAGCCCAGTGCCTTGCCTATGATTTGAGCTGAAGCACAAGAGCCAAAGGACTCTTAGCTAGGGCTGGGCAAAATCCTTCTGTTTAGAATACTTGGGGCTGCTATTGTTGCCATTTTATGATGTCACTTCACTACTGTATTTCATCATACCGGTAGATCCAGCAGGTCCAAGTACAAGTTCAAGGCAAGTGATTAATTAGGAGCTTGGTACATAAAATATATGTAATCATGTCTTCTGAACCAATGGCTGATAAATATCAAATTCCAAACAATGTAAGCTAGGTCCATTTTTTACTACCAGTGAATAATAAATTCTCATGCCTAGTCAGATATACCAGCTCCTTCATACTTAGATGGACTTCTCTATTACTACTGCTATCAGGAAAGGGTTCCAACTCTTCCCAGGCACTCTGTTATGACTGGTGAAATGGTACAGTTGATTTAAAAGTGCTTGAAAACTAGCTAAAATTGATTTTCATGCACCAGTACTGTGAACCCAAAGAGGGAGAAGTTGTTTACAAATGTGCTCCCAACCATGGTAGATTCAATTCAGCAAGTTTGTGATAAGCATTTCTCTAATTTTCAGAGGGATAGCTGTATTAATCTGTCGTAGCTATTTTTGAATGGTGGAAGAATCCAGATTTTTTGCTATCCTGGGCTCATTTGCTATCCTGGGCTGCTGCTTGTACACAGAGGCTATCCTAGCCATGCCTTCACGTACATTTTTTTTAAGTGGGGGTGGCGGGAGCAGGAGCATCTATATCTGCAGTTATGATTGCATATTTTTCCTAATGGAAAATCATGGAAAACACTCCAGCTGTATTTGTGTACCACTTTGTTCATGTGTTTCCATTCTCTGTAAAAATATGTAAGCAATCATAAGTTTGAATGCCCTACATGGGAACAAAAATAAACTGTTTTAAATCAGTTCACTGGGGGAATTCATACCTATTATGACTTGAGTCTAGATGTTTGCTGTTTGCATTTTCAGTAATAGTACAACTAGTTTTATTTTTACAAAAAAATACAATACTAGAAAATGCTCAAATACAACTTGATAAAAATGGAAGAAAATACACCGATGAACAGAGTTCTAAACACTTTGTTTCTTCTTTGCAGCAGAAGCACAATATATCGGAAGGCTTTAAAGTCCATGCATTCATTGTTCAGGATGCAGTGGAATCGTTATTCCCAGGCAATAATGATTTTGCTGAAGTTAACAAAAACTCCTTTGTTGGGTGCACTGGAAAACAAATTTTGAAAGTCAGTAATGTGGATATGGTTCTTTGACATGACTTTTTAATGAAATAAAGTTAACAAACCAGCAAGAGTTACAAACTCGGTGCAAGTTACTTGGATGGTCATGGAAACAGAAATCTGCTGCTGGACAGTGTTTTCTGCTTGGATTCTAAAAGGCCACAATTTAAAGACAACAAATACATTTCTCCATGACAGGGGAAAATGCACAATTTTTTGTTAGTGGTGGTCCTGGTAAAGGGGTTTTCCACTATCTTTTAATTGTGACTAGTCTCTCTCTCTCTCTCTCTCTCTCTCTCTCTCTCTCTCTCTCTCTCTCTCTCTCTCTCTCTCTCTCTCTCTCTCTCTCTCTCTCTCTCTCTCCCCGCCCCCAATAGGGTGGAATATTTTTGCTGTTGAGGATAGTTTCTATTTCACCACTTTATCACCTATACTCTGGGAGATACAATAGTGGAGATGTATGCTGAAGCACTGGTAGAGACAGGAAAAAATAAATTGAGGAAAGGATCAAGAAATGATAAGGCATCGCTGAAAGTAGATATCAGGGTTATTTGAGGGGATAGATAAACGCTCCCTGCAGCACTGAAGTTACAGCCATTGCTCAGGCAGTAAAGCTAGTATTAAAATTCTGAAGAGCACAGCATGGTTCAGACTTGGGATGGAGATACAAATTGCTAGAGATGGCCAATATGGTGCCCTCTAGGTGTTGGACTACAGCTCACCAGGGATGCTGAGAGTTGTAGCTTAGCAACATCTGGAAAGCATTATTTTGGCTATTCCTGTTATAGGTTGTAGTTAATAGGCGATACATGCACTATTCAAGTCACACAACTCTCACTACCACTCTGAGGTTCCCAGCAATTTAAAAGTACAATTTAAAAGAGTTTTAGTTGGCCTAGCAAAGTAATTTTTTGTTTTATACAAAGTGCCTCTGAACCCAAAGCACAGACTGAAGTGTGAAGAACAACTCAGGTTATATATATATATATTTAAGCACAAATATAATGTGACTCTTGGGCTCATGCACACATCTTGTGTTTATAGAGCTACTTTGAACTATAGAATTTCTGAGTTCAAGCTTTTCTCTCTAGTGATGCATGAAGCAATTTGTTCTTCAGAATTTTCATAATGTCCATTATATAAAGGAAGTTCTCAGATATTTTTGATACATAGATATAAAATAATTTATTGGAGGCAGAAAGTGGGCAGGAACAGGCATATATAGAGTGCCAGGAAAACATCCCATTTTCAGGATTTTTCTCCTACATCCATTGCAATGCTTAATAGCACCAGTAAAACGTTATTTTTAGATTTATTACCCACTTCACCAGACAATCGCAGGATGAGATACAAACAGTTTAAAACAAATTACAATCACAAGAAGAGTAGGTTATAGAAATATGTAATAATGCATAATGAAGGTGCCAGACGCCTGTAGGGAAGGAATTCCAAAACTCCCACAATTATGGGAGTGAAACATTTAATACCTTGTAGTTGATGGAGTAAAGCATTTACTCATGTTTAAGTTGCAAATGCTGCATTTACAAAGCTCTGTGAGAATAATGCTTTTTTAATGTTTGATAACAGCGCATTAATTTGCCATCACTCCGAATTAAGAGTACAAGGCATGGTTACTGTTTGATAAAGTGCAAAAAAATGTGAAATTCTAGTCTTGATGAGGTGCACGTGATACAGGATTTCCCACATACTTTCCTTTTTCCATCTCTTGCACACCAGTTTTTACAGATGGGAGGATGCAAGGTACTTGCATTTATACTGCTATCAATGTTTATCACATTTTGCAACAGACAGTAGCTAAATCCTGAAGCTCTCATCAATAAAAAGTGAACTTATTGCTATTGTTAGTTACTATCCTAATTCTAATGAGCATGCCATGAACCCTGTCCTCACCAGTAATATATTCAATTGAGTAGTATAGCTTTTGCAATGTTGTATTTTGCGCAATACTTCAAAACCACAAACTTGCCAACACACATTTGTGATCCATTAGTGGTTGCATATTATGCACGGTAAAGGTAAAATGAACAAGAAGACTGTGAAATTGCTTTATTTCTGCCCCTGGGGAAAACTGGGTTTGGGGTGGGAAGGGAAGATCTTAAATATACTATTGCCAGGTATAAGAGTAAACATTACCAAAGAAAGTAGCGTGTTCCTTGAAAAGTTCCATCATGCCTCCCTATTTGATCGCCTTCCAGCTCTATTCCAAGGTAGTCCTCTTCTCTCCCCAAAAGTGGTCCCAAATACTTAACAGTTCCCTTGCTGATTTTTCCTGCTGGGCATGAAAATTTCACTAGGTTTCCAACTTTCAAGTCTGTAACACTCCTGGGTGCAAATGGTCGTCTTGATAGTGCTGCCTTATCTAGACGAATCCTGGGATAAAAAATGGTAGAAAATCAATAACTTTCCTTTGAAAGAGGAAATAAGGGTTGTTTGGGGTTTTTTATACTCCAGCACAACTTTATTATTCAGACTGTGATAACCAAAGAATCCTACATATCTTATGAACAAACTAGACATGACAGGGGAAACCTGGGACTGAATCTCCCAACAACTTTTTGCAGAAACAAAATTGGATTGGGCCATGTTGCTGAGTGTTTACCCTCACAGTTCCATTTCCTTCAGTCAGCCCCCCCACCCCCAAGCCAATGCTAATTTGTAGGAAGGGCAAGGATTGACACCTATATTGTTCCCATCTTCTTCCCATTCTAGGGATAATCACAGTTCTGTAAATATTTAAATAGGAGAAATGCCCATGGGGGGTGGGGTGGGTGGGTACAATATGGGTGCCCCTATTTTTCTCTCCTCTTCCTTCACAGCTTCACTGGATGGTATTTATATCGGTGAAATGACATGCAAGAAAATGGGTCTACTTTGGTACCTGAGAAAAGCAGTTGTTCCCCTTGAATGTATATGCACTCGAACACTGCATTTTCATTGCAACTTAAGTAAAAGAGCTGTGATATTTTTTTTGGGGGGGTAACAATAACATCTGTTCAAATTCTTGATTCTAACAACATATGGGAATCTTCATGCACAAAATTAGGGGACAACTGGCTGCTATTTGGTCTGCAGAAGAAACAAGACACAGCTATTCTGATGTAAGCCACTGCTCTGATGTTATAGGCAAGTTGCAAGAAAAATCTTTTATGCAGCAGGTTCTTTCAACTTCAACCAGTGGTAGCTGCTGTACACATTTTAACAAAATCAACTCATCCTTTCTTGGCAAAACTTGCTCTGTGTTTTAAACAGTAGCAGTACATCAAAGAAATTCCTTCAGTAGCACCTTAAAGACCAACTAAGTTTATATTTTGGTATGAGCTTTCGTGTGCATGCACACTTCTTCACGAAAGCTCATACCAAAATATAAACTTAGTTGGTCTTTAAGGTGCTACTGAAGGAATTTTTTTATTTTGCTTCGACTCAGACCAACACGGCTACCTACCTGTAACTAGTACATCAAAGAGACTGAGGACAAGCTGCTTAATTTGTTTCTAGGAAAGCAATTATTATCCTTGTAAAGGATTGGGAATCATGCAGTATTTGTGGAAAATTTGGATTTAGGTTTGTCCATGCCTCTCTTTAATAGCATTATGGAAGATCTTTTTAACAACATTGCAGTACAGAAAAGAAAGGCAAAGGAGGAGGCAGAGATCCAAAATGCTACCCGCTGTATGTGGGCTATGGAAGGGTTCTGGTCAGACATAGAATATTGGTCATTGTTTTTAAATGCTTTTATTCTATGGTTTTGCCATAGGACCACCAGGTGTAATGAAATATGGGATAGAAATGAAATAGATTTTCACTGTACACAGCTTTGTCTTTTCCATATTCCCTCGTGGCCAACTTTTCAAGGCCTGCACTCACATGGTGTTAGGGACAAAGCCAAAAGTGGGTGCAGCAATGGAAACAATGCTTTATAAAATATGACACATTCCAGACACACAAAGCCAAAGGCTTCTGCAAGCACAGGCCCCTCTCTATTGCAACAAGCAGGCAAGCAAGGGGCATTAGCACAACTCAAGGACACATTCCACTCCAGTAGAATTACTTAGCGGGTGTGGAGTAGGGCTGGTGAGGTGTGTAACCTAGGGAGAGTCCTGAAGGGTTAGGGGCCTCCCTCCCCTGTGCTAGAGAATATTTGGTGGTGATCTTTTCCTGTCATTCATAATGTTAAAAGCAGCATGCAGGAGGGCTTGGCTTGAAATGTAGGTACAGTGGGACCTCGGTTTATGAACACCTCGGTTTACGAATGTTCGGTTTATGAACGCCATGGACCCATCTGGAACGGATTAATTCACTTTCCATTACTTTCAATGGGAAAGTTCGCTTCAGTTTATGAACGCTTCAGTTTATGAACAGACTTCCGGAACCAATTACACCCATGCTTCGGGTTAAGTACGCTTCAGGTTGAATACTCCACGGACCCGTCTGGAACGGATTAATCCACTTTCCATTACTTTCAATGGGAAAGTTCACTTCAGTTTATGAACGCTTCAGTTTATGAACAGACTTCCGGAACCAATTGTGTTCATAAACCAAGGTACTACTGTATGTTCTAGTGCCTATCTTGGTTTTAGCTTAGCAATAAGGGACCCCCTATGCTACTGCTTCCCCTCCTATTCAATGGTTTTGCTGGGGCAATCAGTGTACCCATAGTTGTCAATCCAACACCTGCCACTCATTCAGTTCCATGTAGTTCTCATAGCCCTACCTTTCTGAAGCAAGCCTAGCGTTATACAGTATCCACAAATTGAAACAATCCTAGCTGTCGCATCTTGGTGCGCACAAGAGAGTATGATTGATCTCATCTAATGTGCTGGCTGACATCTATACACAATCAGAACAAAGGGGAAAGTCAGTCCTTCATCTTGTGATGAGCTCAAGCCCAGCAGACCTGTTTCAGTGCTTTCCTGCTTTAGCTAGACTGTTGCTGAAGTGTTACTTGACCTCTTTGAATTCATTAAGTTGGCAGTACTACACAGTGTGGGGTCTCAACGTTTTTCTTTACAGCAGAAAACTACTGGTACATTTACAACACAATCATATTCATGTCCATTCAATTCATACCTGTTTGGATAATATTTATTGCAAGTGTCCACTTGAGAGATACCACTCGAAGATGAACGTGAGATGTTTTGATCATAGTTCTCATGACTTGTTGTTTGATTGTGTTGAGTAATACAAAGAAAGTTGTTGCTGCTCGCCTTTGTGACCTCTTCAGATGCATCATCTTGATTTTAAAAAAATTAAAAAGCTGCTCAAAAATTTGGATCAAATCTAGCTGCAATATTTTGTTCAAGAATGCCCAACTCAAATGGGTAATGTGGAACCAGTCCCTACCAACAGATGCTCAGGGAATATTCTATAATTTTGTGTGCAAAAAGCCTAATCTCACCTCACTTAGATACTTAAGTTGTAAAAATGTAGATATTTATCTGACAGCTTTGGACAAAGTGGTGCTATGCCTCCTGGAAACCATTAAAGTGCATCAATCCATGGTTGGTTGGTTTGGTTTTATTTTACGAAAAATGCTAGAACACTGTAATTTGCACAGCCTGCTCCAGTGCACTCAGTTTGATCAAACTTCTCTTTACTTGCCGCACTTCTTGAACCCATATTGCTAATTTGAAAGGGGACAAGGGAAGAGACACTGATGTGGCCTCAGTCACTGGCTAGTCTGCTTCACAGCCCTGGAGATGCCATTGGATGTACTGGGGATTCTTGAAGGCCCTGGTAAACTCCCTTGCCAAAAGCACATTCGTTCAATTAATAAAATATACCATTACAGATATATTGTGACAACTCCAATGATGAAAATAATGTCTGTAGATAAATCTAATGGACAGATAAGAATAGATAAGATTAGATAAGAATGGTCAGATAAGATAACCCTGAGATATGGTAATCTTCTGAGGCCCTTCTTCGTGTGCCTCCTCCACGACAGATTCAGAGGGTGGCAACACGAGAACGGACCTTTTCTGCAGGTGGAATGCTCTCCCCAGGGAAGTTTGCCTGGTTCCTTTATTATACAACTTTAGGCACCAGGCAAGAACATTCCTCTTTAACTAGGCCTTTGGTTGATTTGATTGGCATCCTATGCCCTTTTACAAATATGGGTATGTGTGTGTTACTGGGTTGTTTTATTTTGATTATGTACTTTGTGGTTTATATTCCTGCAGGTATATGGCAGTATATAAATTCAAATAATAATAATAATAATAATAATAATAATAATAATAATAATAATAATAATAGGATATCCAGCTCCAAGGTTAGACTTTTCTTCAGTTGTCTGTCTGTATGCCTTTATGATAATGACACGACTAAATGACTAAACAACAACAAAATCCTTACATAGCCATCACATTTTGTGGCTGTTTTTCCAATACTGAAAACAGTATGTTGACCAATGATCCTTTCCCCCATATGGGACAAATGCAGGGAGGCTACACTTTTGAGGTACACTTAGTTTATCCCAATCCAATAAAGCATGCAGATGCATTACTAAAAGCAATAACACCCAAGCTCAGAATTTTTCCTATATTTTGGGTGCACTGAAATCTGGCATGTTTTGTGGGGAAAGGCCATGGAGAATAATGAATAAAATCCAAAGCCAAGGAATGTATTTCACAACTCTAATCAGCCGATTAGATCTTACTTATCACTGACTGCATAAAAAGAAAGCTGAAAACAGAAAACCAATTAAGCGATTTTTTTCCGCATATTAAGATTCATGGGAACATGCAGTATACTTTTTTGATTCTTTTCTGTGCTAACAAGCAAAATGAGAAAATGTGCAATTGCATATTTTAATTACCATACCTTTTAAGTCTCTGTTTTCTTTTGCTAGCCCTGTGTCACAGTATCCAGAAATCAGAAATTCTGTAGATTCACTATTGATAGATGATGGCGAAGAAGCATTTTTCCTAGAATGTTCTTGAATCTTTTCTAGATAAAAATAAAAGCCTTGCTTATAATCAAATTCTGCTTAGATGTTTTAGATATTATAAAGCAATAATATTTCATTCAGTCTTTTGAAATCACTGTTGATGCAGTCTATTAAAACAAAACTATTTTTATCAAGCACTGATGCTTTAATTATTAAAATGTTGTATTTTTAAAAGTGAAATGTCTTTTCCGTTTGTTGGTTGAATGTCTTCTGAAAGAGCAACTTCCTGCTTATTATTATTATTTTAAATTAAGACGTGAGAAATTCATTTTGGCTTTAGTATAGCTGGGACAGAATTGTCTTATCACAGATGCCACATTTAAAATAAACTGTAATCAAATGAGTAATATTAGATACACATTGGAAGAACTTAATGTAAAATGAATATACAATGCTGCTAGTTGCACTGATCTTCAGGCACTTTTAGTTTTAAGAAAGCTATTTTATAGCTATTTGCCATGATTCAGCATTGCTGTGACTGCAGTAGAAAGCTGAAGCCCTTTTTCTGCAGAGCTGGATCTCTTTTTGCTAACCATCAGCTCTGACCGTATTAATTACCTGTTGAGGGTTAATCACCTTTACAGTTAATCAACAAATACCTCTTCCGGCATTTCAAATTCCAATGAAGATTTGTTTTGGTGAATTTCACTGTGGTAGTATTGGTATTAATGTTGTAACTTTGCCTTGGATAATTTATAAAATACTTGGGATAATTGTTGAGGGTATAAAGATATACCTGATGACTAGAGACAAGATCTTTTAAAATGAAAACACAGTCATTCTGGGCACAAACACAGAGGCAGCCCAGAATGATGAGATGATGTGTATCTCTGTACATGCATCAATAAAAGCCTTACTTGCTACACTAACCACTACAAGTTATTGCCTTATCCAGCTTATGAAAGAAATGTCCGACTTTTCTCTCCATGATAGGATTCATATTGAACGTGGTGGTTGAAATCAAGTTGATTCTCACTATATCTTCAGTGATTTTTATTATTATTGAAAACCTGTTGAATGCACTTTATCCTTTTAAGAAACCTCAGCCCCAGGTCTATCTGATTGCATGGCGAGTAGCAACTATTTTTTATGCAGCAGTCAGTGCACAACAGTGATGGATAGGGGCCTGTTATACTCAGTCTTCCTCCTGTATTAGTACATCGCAGTGGACACATGATGAACCCATGCAGAAGAATGGGCTCCATGAGCAGTGGCGTAGCATGAGTTGCCAGCGCCCAGGGCCACACAGAGAGAGGGTGGGAGTGAGGGAAACAGACAAAGTATGCATGCGCATTCAACTGCCTAACGGCATCTGCATCGCCCAGAAGATCACAGCTGCAGAGACAAGAAGAGTCGTTCCATTGTCTGGAGAGGTCACTTCCTAGTTTGCACAGAGGAGCCATTTTCAAAAGAGCCCAGTGACGGAACTGTGCAGCTGTATTGAGGCAGCTTCAGGTGTTGAAATTTTTGCGCCCCTAACAATTATGCACCTGGGACAACTGCTCCTGTGTCTGCCCATGCTATGCCACTGCCATGAAGCTCTGCTATAAAGTCATTGCTCAAAAGTAACTGGTGTTAATGTTACAGGTAGGTAGCCGTGTTGGTCTGAGTCAAAGCAAAATAAAATGAATTTTTTTATGGTGTTAATGTTGTTAATGAGATGTGGCTGGAGCAACATACTGGGCTGTTTACTGATCATCGTAAGAACCCAAGCAATATACCATAATGGTGGTTCCTTTACCATCCTGTTTGCCAGCAACTGTATGCATGAGCCATTCATATTTCCTCTTTACATCCCATAGCTCTTCTTTCAGCCTGTGGTTTTCCTCGTTCAGCTGGTGGCTGATTTCCCTCAGTCTCCTGGACTCAGCTCTTAGCTCACAAATCTCTTCATGCAAGGTCTGCTCATAAGTGTCTACTGGATCATGTCTGCTGTGCATCCTATTGATCTTCAGAGGGGGGAGAATTAGTTTAAACTGTGTTTTGATTCTTGATCATGAAGGAGGAAAGCAATAAAGAGTAGACATCAACATATAATAAATCAATTGTTTAAAGCATAACTGATCACTTCTGAACTGCTGTAATTCCAGGTTGGTTAAAGTTTTTCCCAATGGATTATATTCATGTGCAGAGAAATTGCACAGTGCACCCTACCTGGTCCTGTGCCACTGCAGACTGCAGGACAGGTTCTTATGTTTGAATTTCCCATGTAAAAATAAATTGTAAGTCACATAAAATATTGCACGTCGCTTAGAGTTGCCGTGGCAAAATAAGTGAACAACGAATTTAATAAACAAACAAACCAAACATGCAAGTAAAAAGGCCAGAACTCTTTCTCTTCTGTGCTACTTTTCTGCATGCAGTGAGTTTATCATCCTTTACAGCATGGTTTAGCAGTGAATGTGTGAATTATGCTGTACAAATACATAAAACATTTAGGAGACAAATACATACATGTTTAAGCTCACAGTTGTAGGCATAAAACAAATGAATATCACCCATTGACTAATTATAGCTTTGGTTACTGTTTGATACATGATGAAATATTTATTACCTGTCTTCCACCCCACAGGTTTAAAATTAAAGTATATAAATTATAATAAAGGATTGTCCCAGACCCCTTACCTTTTTCTTCAGATTAAGATTTTCTTCTTTAGAGTCTGTTAACTTCTGCATATACTCAGATTTTAATTGAGCCATTTCATTCTTCAGTTGTGAAATCTCCTCATCTGCCTTTCCTAGCTCTAAGACCGCAGTCTCATTGGCTTCTTGAAGATCGTTGATCTGACTTTTAAGGTTTACTGTGTATCAATATGCAAAAATATTCAGTATGCATCGTCTAGTCACATTTAATGCCTATTGTGCTTAAGACTTTAATGCAAGATACACTTACCTGGGGAATAAGTCTCACTGAGCTTATTTCTCAGTAGACATGCATAGGATTGCAACTCTCCTACTGAAATAAAAGGGACTTCAAAATACTTAGCTTGGATCCCAGGACTATGCTTGCTTCTCAGAATGAATTAAAAGTGTGCGTAAAAATACAGCCTCGATTGAATGGTGCCTAGTATCTGTAGAGGCATAGGATATGCACTTTGCGCAAAAGATTCATGCATTGCAGGGCGCTGAACTAGATGACCCTCGGTGTCCCCTCCAACTCTGCAATTCTATGAATTCACTTTGGGAGGAAATTGTACAGCTTGAATTGGTTTGGGGTGGAAAGTTTGTTTACTTGAGTGCATATAGAGATTTTAGCGGGGAAGTGGGGAATAATGCATTAAGTTGATGCTTAACTTTATTGCTGTAGCATTGACTGCTTGCAGGGGTAGCCAGTGTTAACCAATCAGTTGTGGGATTGTAGTGGTGGCAATAACCTGAACACTCATCCTATAGTTCTTAGAGGGAGTAGAACATGGTTTCAATGTTTTTCTAAAATGCTATTTGAACTTTGACAGAAATAAATAAATGTGGATCATCATGTGGACTGATGCATAGAAAAGCAAATTAGCACACATTCAAATGGAAATTAAAGGAACTGCATGTTGAATGATGAAATTAACAAGCTTGCATGACTTCATACCAATCTGTTGCTGTAGAATTCCGGGAGAGATGCATTCAAATTTTGGCAGGCTACAAGTTGACAGCTCTTCATTAATAAATTCTATTTCCTTAAAAAATAATAATATTTGTATTAGTTTGTTCATTTGAAACATTCCAGTTTCAAAACCCACATTTTTTATTACACGGAGAAGATAAAAATATTGCATTCTATTTGTAATTCTGAACAATAATTAATATGTGCTTTCCCCATACTTCTGAGTTTTTTTAATTGATGTCTTACAACATATCTACATAAAGTCACACATACTTATATTCATCTCTCTCTGTGTGTGATATATATATACACTGTGTGTATGTATGTGTGTGTATGTATATATATATATATATATATATATATATATATATATATATATATATATGTAATACATATGAATGATGCAAACAAGTGGAGGCACTAACAATAAATGATTGGATTGCAGCAACAGCAAAATTGGGACAACCTCTAAGAACAAAGGAATTAACAAGATATTTGAATACTGTACAATGCATTTTTTACGTTCTTGCTTATAGTATTCCTCATCCTATCAATGAACATGAAATAAGTTCTCTATGTTCACTTTTAACTGAACCTTCTTTATAATTCAGGAAGAAAAAACCTGGTCTATTATTAAGCTTTTATTTTCCCCCACAAATTTACTTTGCATACTGGCATTCCCATACTTTATTTGGATAGCTTTTGTTTATTTTTGGTGTGGTATGCTATCTGTTAGATTCATTATTGTATAAAACCTGTGGTTTCTCCACACCCATCCTTCAGTTTGTTTAGCTGAGAAAACGTAAAGCTTAGAATTTTTGTCTTTGACTTTTGTTGCTCTGATTTCTTTTGTTTTTTTCATTGCTGGCTATGCGGTGTCATAAAAATGCTAATACAAAAAATACCTCTATATGTTTTCTTTTTACCCTTCTGTTCTTATAGTTTCTGTGTGATAAGCCCCTATAAACTTGTGCTTACAGGCCCTGCCTAAGAGTCTGCAGCAGCTCGCTCACTGGTCTATTTTTATCTCTTGAGTTCCTGCCATTGCCATCTGTTTAGTGTACAACCAAGATTATCTATTTCGGAAGCATTTCAGTTCACCTGACTTGCCACTCCCCCCTCAAAAGTCAAATCACGCAAGTACACAACCGCTTCATTAATCTATTCAATCCATTGTTCTTTAAGTATACAGTGGTACCTCGAGTTACAAACGCCTCAGGTTACAAACGCTTCAGGTTACAAACTCCACTAACCTAGAATCATAGAATCACAGAGTTGGAAGAGACCACAAGGGCCATCCAGTCCAACCCCCTGCCAAGCAGGAAACACCATCAAAGTATTCTTGACATATGCCTGTCAAGCCTCTGCTTAAAGACCTCCAAAGAAGGAGACTCCACCACACTCCTTGGTAGCAAATTCCACTGCCGAACAGCTCTTACTGTCAGGAAGTTCTTCCTAATGTTTAGGTGGAATCTTCTTTCTTGTAGTTTGAATCCATTGCTCCGTGTCCGCTTCTCTGGAGCAGCAGAAAACAATCTTTCTCCCTCCTCTATATGACATCCTTTCATATATTTGAACATGGCTATCATATCACCCCTTAACCTTCTCTTCTCCAGGCTAAATATACCCAGCTCCCTAAGCCGTTCCTCATAAGGCATCGTTTCCAGGAAGAGTTACCTCGAGTTGAGAACTTTGCCCCAGGATAAGAACGGAAATCGTGTGCCAGCTGCGCAGCGGCAGCAAGAGGCCCCATTAGTGAAAGCACGCCTCTAGTTAACAGTTTCAGGTTAAGAATGGACCTCCGGAATGAAATAAGTTCGTAACTAGAGGTACCACTGTATAATATGCAGGGAGGAAGCAAAGGAATGGGGAATTACGCAGTTTTTATTTCCCGTGCCCCCACTTCTTTTGGATAGTTTTGCTGATGAGTTAATTGTAGCTTCACTCTTGCAGCTATCATATGCTATTTAAGAACAGAGTATTCTCTATTCGCTTTCTAATTTTACAGTATGCCAGAACTAAGGATAACAGCAAAGTGAAAGTGCTTCAGTTGATGAAGATGTTAACCTGGTGTGTGTAGAAAAGGAATGGAAAATAAAACTGCTGGTATCAGAATGCTGGTCTACTGATCTGTGGTGTGACCACATTTGGAATATTCCGTACAGTTCTGGTACTCAAAAAGGATATTGCCGAGTTGGAAAAGGTTCTGAAAGGGGAGAAAGAGGTGCCATGATAGATGTTTACGAAATTACACATGGCATGGAAAAAGTGGACAGAGAGAGATTTTTCTCCTGCACTTACACACTAGAACTCATGGACATTCAATGAAGCTGGATTCAATGAAGATTCAGGACAGGTAAAAGAAACTATCTCTTCACTCAGTGCATAAACAATAGGTCATGAAGCTGGATACTTTTAAAAGGTGATTAGACCATTGGTAGGCAAACCAAGGCCCGGGGACCGGATCCAGCCCAATCACCTTCTAATTCTGGCCCGCGGACGGTCTGGGAATCTGTGTGTTTTTACATGAGTAGAATGTGTCCTTTTATTTAAAATGCATCTCTGGGTTATTTGTGGGGCCTTCCTGGTGTTTTTACCTGACTAGAATGTGTGCTTTTATTTAAAATGCATCTCTGGCTTATTTGTGGGACATAGGAATTCGTTCATCCCCCTCCCCCCAAATATAGTCTGGCCACCCACAAGGTATGAGGGACAGTGGACCAGCCCCTGCTGAAAAAGTTTGCTGACCCCTGGATTAGACAGATAAGGCTATCAATGGCTACAAGCCATGATGGCTATGCTTTGCCTCCACTGTAGGAGGCAGTAATGCTTTTTAATACCAGTTGCTGGAAGTCACAGGATAGGAGAGGGTGGTTGTGCTCCACTCATGTTTGGGGCTTCCCCAGGCATCCGGACAGCTACTTTGAGAATAGGATGATGTACTAGATGGGCCATTGGCCTTATGTTCTTATAATGAAAGAAACTTAATATATTTTAAGATGTAAATCGTTCACCTTTCCGTAAAGTTTGCCATCATCTGCATGTGGACTCTGTCCTTTCAGCAGTACTTTATGTTTAGCCTGCACATTCTTCATGGCTTGATGAAATTCCTGTTTGTTCTCATCTGGAGATTTCAGCATAAACTCTGACATTGCAGAAGATCTTCCTTTCATTGTTGACTAACCAAAAAAGAAAGAAAGAAAGTCAAGAAGAAATTTCAAGTGTTTAATTTGTGCTGTGTAATGAGAGCTGTTACATGGTCCTGCATATTGTGAAGTGTGCTGTTTTCCATGTATTGAGAATAAAGTTCTTTTGTTTAAAAAAACAAACAAAGCTGTGCATTTATACATATACAAAGATTGCATTTGTTCATTATTATTTTTACTACTACTGAATTGAAAGGGTACTTTTCCGCTCCTCTGTGGTCCAGGTCCATTAAGCAGCTTATAGTCAACACAATACAAAACCCCCACAAAGATTATGAAATTATGACAACTCTAAGCCAGATCTATGCAACATAAATGCTTCAAAAGAGCAAGTCAGGTGTTCATATACTAGATTCAAACTTCAGAGGTTTAGCCCTGTCTTGTGGCAGCTTAAAGACTAAGAACTTCAACTTTGTTATTTCCAACAATCCTTAAAGAAAAACATGTTTTTTTTACCATCTGAAATATGAATATTGAATATCTGAAATATATGGATGGTTAAAGCTTCTTATCGTATAAACCGCATAAAACTGAAGAATACACATTTAAACTTAGATGGTACCTTCACTGCTGAGAAAGTTTGTGATTAGACATGTTACTGTAAATGATTTCAACACAGCAAGTGGATTGTTAAAACCATAACAAAGGATACACTTCTCACTTATATCAATATCAGGGCCGGCTCTAGGTAGAGTCCCGGTGGTGCGGGGTGCCAGGGCACCGGGCTGGTAGGCAGGGCGCTGTGCGGCAAAGCCGCGCAGAAGCCATACTGCACCTGCGAGGGCGCCGGAGTGATCTCTGCCCCTCAGCGCCAGGGCGCGCGACCTGCTCAAGACTGCCCTGATCAATATAAAGCTTGCTTTATAGCCCTCAATTTGCTGATCTCCATATCTACTAAGCTTTTGAAGATATAGAAACTGCAGTGGTTGTGGGGCTCAGTAAAAAAACTTAGTGAAGATAATACACAAATGCAACATAAAAGTATCATTGGGAATAATTCAGAGTACTACAATGTAAGTGTGCTCAAAATGAGAAAAATAGCAGACAAATGCAAGGGCGCTGCATTTGCAAGATCTTAAAAACACCAAACAGTTATATACATTCAGTTATATACATTCAGACAAAAATCCACGAAGTCTGCATTTTACAAAGAGCTCCTAAATCTTGCATCAGTGAAACCAGTAAAAAATACTTTCGTTTCTTTAAAAAGAAAACAACAGTAGTGGCAGATAATCATGATTTGGAAATTTTTGGATTCTTCACATAAGCATAAGCATATATTTTGTGCTTCAGACATTGATTGAAATGCTTTATCACAGAGAAAGGGTTATTTTAAATATGTTGCTACCATGAAGCATTAGTTTTTGTTTAGTGACGGCTCTATTCATATTTTATAAAAAGAAATCCTTAATTTAACAGCACTTTACCATTTTACCTCTGCCAGTTTTCGTTGACCAGCTTTCACGATTCCACATCCAGCATCCCCAGCAATCCTTGTGTAATGTCACTGCCCTCCATTTACATCAGAAAAGAGCTTTTGTGTTGGGAATCTAACCATAATCAGGCCAGAAGGCAAGGCTATTGTCAAGAGGCACAGCTTGTGCAGCGGCTGCAGCAGCAGCCTGGTTTAGCATGTCCAATGCAAAGAAAACAATGGAAAAAAGGAGGCAGAACTGGAGCTTGAAGAAAGATGTTCAAACACCTGGAATTGCTTCCTTCTCCTGCTACCATCACCAGTGCTGCTTTTGGGAAGTTTTACATTTTAGTGCAGAGATACATATACCATTCAGACTTCAAAACAATCTTTTGTGAGCCTTCCTGTCTGCATGTAATCAAAACTATCACATATATAGTAACATATATAGTAACATTTACAAATATTTTCCTCATTTTATGCCATATTTTATGGGTTTCCATGAATTTCCTTTTAAAGACTTAAACTATTTGCAGATACCTAGAAGGTGAGTATAAATCGACCATATCGTGCAATAGCTGGGGCTGCTAATTACAGGCTAAATATAGCGTCCATTGTCATTAACCAAACATACACTCCTCACACATTGCTTATTGAACTGGTATATGAGATGTATTTGGGCCAGCCAAACTAGAGGCGAACCTATCATTTTCAAATAAAGTACTAGTTCACAATTGATCCTCCCAAGCACACATCTTAAGAAAAGGAAGACAAGTACATTCTATCTTTTTATCTGAAGAAGTGTGCATGCACACAAAAGCTCATACCGTACCTATGACAAACTTAGTTGGTCTCTAAGGTGCTGCTGGAAGGAATTTATTTTATTTTTTAATGTCACCTCTCTAGAGATTTTTTTGGAGGGAGATATTTTCGTTTTTTTCATTTCATTTCATACGCCAGGAACTTTATGCCTTCTTTCCCGATTGCCACTGTCAGTTTTTTTTTTATTATGACTATCTTGCACTACCAAGGTTACAAGGACGAGCCCATTCCACATATAGATGGTTTGGATACTAATGATTAGTAAAGAAGCTGAACCACCATAGCCAAACTTTCATGTTCCAAGTTTATCCCATGAAGCTGAATGTTGGAATATAACATAGTTAAACTGTATAATTCACCCCCACAAGAGGTAATGATGGCCAGCAACGCGAGTTGCTTTAAAAGGGAACAGATGAATGGGTGATAAGGCTGTCAAAGACTACTTGCCATGATGGCTAGGTTTCTTCCTCCACAGTTGGAGAGGCGAAGTGACTCTGAATACCAGTTGCTGGGAATCCCCCATGGGGAGAGTGCTCTTGGGACCTCTTTGCAGAATCCCATGGGCATCTTGTTCACCATTATGAAAACAGGATGCTATGATGGATCTTTGGCAGAACTCTTACGTTCTTAGGAGTTAATATGCATAAAGTTCAGAAACATATTTAGCACTTGAATTTATAGGACACTAAAGAAAAATATAATTTTTTGTACCTTGTAATGGTAAGAATTGCCTTCCCAACCATTTGACACGGTGATATTATGTAAGTTCTTTGCTGATGCAGCAGCTGTACAAAGCTGGTCAGTCAAACTTGAATCTTTTTTATCAGCTGCTGAAAAGGACACATGAAGAACATTACACTACTGAATTGTTCATTCATTCATTCAGAGAACCTAGTTAATTGTCCTAGTTATGAGCTGGCCTGCTTAAATGTTCTGGGAGCAGACCTGAGTGCAGATTATGGCAGCAAGGTCTGCTCCCTGCCCCCCCCCCCGGCCAATGCAGATTGGTTCAGAATTAAAATCTGGGTCTGATGGGTCCCCAGAATGCACCATGGCAACCAGGTGGATGGGGTGTGTGTGAAGGAGCCACCGCGCCGGGTCACAACCACCACCCAGCCATGATTGTCCTAGTTACCTGAGTTATGTGCTTGATTAACTTGCATTCCAACATCTGGAAACTTTTCTGTTCTTGGATGAAGTATATGTCTGCACTGTGAACTATCTGAAGTTTTCTTTGAGTAGTTTGCATCTTTAGGGCTGGGTGATCCATTGTGTATTACGGGAAAGGCTGTCCTTTCTGCAGTGTAAGCAGCACCTAAATTATGGTTGAGCATAGGAGTACATACTTTGAAAGCAACTTCATCTCCAATTATATCATCAACAACATTTTGGTTATTGTCTGATGAATTTTTATGTCCTCCTCCTGTGTTTTCTAGAGTGGCATCAGAAAAATGTGCCAGTGTGCTCTCTGACTGACTAGATCTCAAAATTTTCCATTCAAGAGGTAGGAGAGAATGGGAAGAAGTTAAAGATAATATGCTATCAGCAGAGCCTCCTAACCTATACCGTGAGCGTCTCAAGGAGTCTTCCTCCTGGCTAGGTAAAGCCTGTGGATCCCAATCTGTTATCAGCACAAGTGGATCTTTCATTACTGGTTCTTTTTCAGTGTCCGTGTGAATGTTCTCCCTCGCAGTAGCATCATCTTCAGCATTGCTGATAGTTCCTGGAGAAGCCAACCAATCATCTGTCTCTAGATGAGCTCCCTTCACAAGATTTGAGTTTTCTGTGGTTGAGTTTGATGTTGCCTCCATTGTAACCGTCAGATCCCATCAACTCTGATGGCTCTTTGCGAACCCTAACAAGAGAAGAGTAAAAACAAACAAAACAAACCCACAGACATTAAAAGATGCAAAACATTTTTCAGACATCTTGTGCATCTTGCAAAAATGGGGAAATTTCTCTGCTTCTTGCTACTGCATTTTTATGCTTGTGTATTACTAAACAATATGTGGGAAAATGTAAGGGAAATATATTTCACTCTTTCTGACTAATTCCATTAACATGCTGCTGTAGAGATTGCAAAACTCCTTCTCAAAATAGTTTTCTTCCTCTTTAGTCTTAGGAGGGTGCCTTTAATCTGTTAATCTCCCACTGGGTATTTATGTCCTTCTCATGCTGATGTTTTATGTATTTTATTAAATAAATAAAATTAATGTTGAATCCCAATTCTGTCTTCTATGGCATTCGCTACTCCTCCCAGGTTGGAGTCATCTGCAAACTGGATGAGCATCTCAATTCCTTTGTCCAAGTCATTTATAAAGCTGTTGAACAACGATGGGCCCAGGAAAGAACCCTACAGCACCCCACCCGTCACTTTCATTGGGTTTTTCCATTTCTATGCTTGGTTATGTTTCATGTGAATATTAAACCATTTATCATCATTGTAGCCAGGGGACAGCATCTGCCCTGAAAGTATGGCAGAAGCTACCGAACCAGCTAGAAATTGCTACTTTTGCTCTCTGGCGACAAAGGCTGGGACATGATGCCTCAGGGATTGAACGCAGATACTAATAAGGACATGATGGCTGCTGCTGCTGCTGCTTCCTTCAAAATGCAAGTAAATGTCGCAACCAGAGAACTGCGTAGCAAAGTGGCTTGGTGGCAAGTGTTATTTTTAAGGTTATAATTAGGTAGTATCTGAAAACACATTAGCCATCATTAAATGTAGCTATCTCAACTTAATAAGACAGTGTAAATTAACAGAGTGGTAATATTAAAACCTATTTAGTAAGACTTAACTGTTAATGATTTATGTCTATGCAATTATTTCTTAATATACATTAAGAGCATTTTTTATGAGCATGCAGTAACTGTTCATGCTCGTTTTAAAGTGCATTTGGGAATGTTACTGTAAATTAAAAGAGTTAATGAAGCTTAGTATTATGGACAGCAAAGACACATCAAGTTGGAGTGCATACTTTTCTGTGGTGAAATATTGAAGTTTAATATTTAATATCCCATAGAGTATTATCTCAGCATTAGAACACTTATTTCATGCTGTGTTTTCAACACAGAGGTTAACTGTGTGAAACAAAATAATAACTAAATATTCATTTTTTTAATTGGAGGTTATAACTAGAACAAGGGCTATGCCAGAAAATCTGTGACTTTCATGTTGTTGTTGTTGTTGTTGTTTAGTCATGTCCGACTCTTCGTGACCCCATGGACCATAGCACACCAGGCACTCCTGTCTTCCACTGCCTTCCTCAGTTAGGTCAAACTCATGTTCGTAGCTTCGAGAACACTGTCCAACTATCTTGTCCTCTGTTGTTCCCTTCTCCTTGTGCCCTCAATCTTTCCCAATCTTTCATAGGGAACTTTTAATGGCTGTTTAGGTTGGTTGTTATCACCCTACTGCCTTTCCCAATGTGGGACATTCACTTATGAATGGGAATAAATGTTGTTCATCTTGCCTTTACCTCCTCAATTATTCAATCAGAATACTTATTATGGGTTCAGTACAGTCCCATTGAAATTAATGAACATGACTAAGTTAGGTACATTAATTTCAAAGGGTCTGTTCTGTAACTGAACCCTACCCTATGAAATAAAAGCCCGACCTAAGAACTAGCTTCTAGCTTTATTTTGTGTAGAATAATATTTCTATATAGTGAATTAATTGAAGATGCAAAAGAATGAAAAAGATTTGTTCTACGTGTCATATATTTTTCGTACTGTGGATCTGCAGAATTGTGTTTAAAAGCCCATTTCCAATTTTACACTGTGCTCAATGCATTAAAATGCTTGTAGCAGTTATTGCCAATTTAAAAGTTGAGAGCACAATGTTTCCCAATGGAATGTTAGGGGAGAGGGGTTCTTATCCAGAGGATGAGGAAAGTTATACCAGAGTATTATCAGTGTTCTAGCATCTGGGTTTCTAGTAGCAAAAACAACAGCTCAGAGATTTAATGGTGTACAGCAGCATGGGCTCTCCTCTCACAAGCAACAACAACCTATGTTATCATATACAACAATGCTTGCAAGCTAGTTGACTTGCCATTAATTATGGTGGGTTTGAGATTACAGGTACAAGAAGAGATATAGCCCAGGTGTGCAAGTATCAGTCCCCTCTCCCCACAACAATTTTGAGACATAAGTATACTAGTCATTCCCCCCCCTTTCCTGTGAACCATGGGACTTGTAGTTCTGTGAGGGCCTTTAAAAAGAATTATCAGCATCTCGCCACAATTCCCTGTATGACTTGGTGGGGAAGTTGTGATTATTACATTTGTATTGACTGTCACAACAGTGGAGCCTCACACAGATCAGATAGTTTTGGAATTGAGTCAGGGCTGTATGGTCGCAGCAATAATCTTGGATGTGTCCCTACCCCCACCCCGTGCTCCTGATCTTTACTTTTGACTCTTCCGTGGAGGAATGGACATACGGTACTGATGACAAGCTGTTTATGAAAAAGAACACATTGCACATCTTTTTTAAGGCCATTGCTCTCTGTGGATCAGGTTATGCTTGTAGGGTTTGTTTGTTGTTCTTGCATTTATATCCTGCCTTTCACAAGAACATAAGAAGAGCCCTTCTGGACGGGGCCGAAGGACCACATAGCTCAGTATTCCCAGTGCATCCAACATATAGGAAGCCTACAAGCAGGACCTGACTGCAACTCCAGTCTCCCCACTTTTGATTTCCAGCAACTGATATTCAGAGGCATACTGCCTCCAGCAGTGGGAGGAGGAGATAGCTGGTAACCATTGATCAAACACAGGTAGAACACAGTCATCATAGGTAGCAACCATTGCACATGAATTCCCATGATCCTCTTTCAAAGCCGACACTGTTAGTGGCCATGACTATCACACACTGCTTGCCTTTTTCCTAAAGGAAAAAGCCCCAAATTTTGTAACATTTTCTCAAAGGGTAGTTGCTCCAATCACTTGATCATTTCGGTTGCCCATTTCTGAAACCTTTCCATTTCTACATCTCTCTCTCCCTCTCTCTCTCTCCCTCTCTCTCTTTCTCTCTTTTGACGAGGTGACCAAGCATGTACACAGTATTCCAAATGTAAGAGCATTATAAAATATAGGGCTAGGCAGTTTTATTTTCAATCCCCTTCCTAAAGATCCGCAACATAGAATTCACCTTTATCTGCAGTTCTGACCCAAACCTGCCTAGCTCCAGCAAAGCAGTAACCTCAGCCAAACCTTGTGCAGACACCATTTGCATGCGAAAGTCATGGACTCCCTTGAGGCTCAAGAAAAACCATAAACAGGAAAGTGTCACAAAGCTTGTGGTAATCAAATTTATTACTTTCCTCAGCAGGGAAATTATACTGGATCCATGGTGATAGATAATTTTCCCTTTAAAGAGAGACTAAATACTTGTAGTGGGAAAGCAGAAAACACTTGGGGCAGGCATTAAGCACTTGGGGCAGGCATCTGGAATAATGTCAACCAGGACAAAGATGCTGATCTATAAGCCTTGTATTCTTAGTAAATCTGTTGTAAGGCAGTGGGGAAATGGATAATTTCCAGCTTTGAAGAAGTGGTAACTCAACAGTTTTTTTCCTGTTTACAGTGCATTTCTTAGCAACATAAGGCTACCGATGCATTATCCTTGCCCCACCCAACTTCTCAAGCATCTTGACTCAAATAGGGACATCTATCTATATAGTTAGCTATTTATATTCATATCTCAAGCCGGGGTAACAACAGCATTAAAAGAATCAACAACAAATGTAATATTTAAATCAAGCAGGCATTCAAAATGAATGTGGTATACCAAAGAAAATGGACTCAAGACAGCCAATTCTAACTTAAAACAAATAAAGAAAAATCCTGAGGTTTTCTGGCCTCTTCAACAGAAAATGTAGTCGAAATTACTCTCCAAAGGAAGATCATAATAAAGAAACTGGAAGGTGCCATTAAAGACCAGTTTTGAAGTTTGCACCCACCAGTGGAAGAGGAATAGACTAAAATAGTTACATTTTAGAGGGCACCAAAGTTTATATTTGGGACTATGATTTGAAGTGGTTACGAAGGAAAAGTTGAAGTATAATCTGAGTATGACAGGTAGAGGATTAACCCCACTGACTTGCGTGTGGAGGTCCCTAAAACACCCCCCCCCAATAAATCACACTTCACACAGAAATTTAGGTTTAAGGTTTTTGGCATAATTTTGGCCGCAACTTTTTTTAAAATACAGAATGTGAGTGGTTGCTTAGGCATTGGTTACGACTATATGACATCCGCCTGTCTGCGGAAGTCAGGGCGAGGAAAACAAATTGAGGAGAGAATGGAGACGGGGGGGGGGGCTGAAACTCTCCTCAACTATTCCCAGGAGCTCTTCCATGGCCCTATCCCCTTGTGGGGGGTACGGATGAAAGCATGGTGAGCCCCTGAATTCCTTTAATGGAATTTCCCGCAGCAGCAGCAGCAGCATTGTAGGGTCAGGCACGGCGAACCATTTCCCCTACAGCAACCATTGGAGGGGCCGGCACAGCCAACCATGGCCCCTCCACCAACCAGCAGCATTGAAGGGACTGGCACAGCCAATCCTGATCCCTCCACCAACCAATTTTTATTAACCAGTGCCTCACCACAACATTACAAGTTGTGATGAATTGCTACGCAGTAGGCGAAAACCAAGTGGCACCAGCCAATCAGCCAAATGGTAAAATTCCTACCAGGCCCCTGCCCCAAAAGCAGACGACCCCATGACAGGCATAGCAAGGTCAAACGCAACAGCCTAAATAAAGGGAGGGTGGGCGGGTGATCCGAAGCTCGTAGTGAAAGAGAAAGCCCACTCTGCGAGCCTTGAATATAAAGCCAGTAGGCTGTCAATCAAAAATTGCAACATAGAAATCTCCCCAACAACCCAAATTCTCCAATTACAGTTGTGGCCATCCATACGATCCCGCCCAACAGCAAGAGGAGGGTGTTTTGCTAGCCCCCACCGCAACACGTGGCTCTCCATGAAGGAGAACACGCTTTGTCACTTGTAAGGCTCTGGAGTGTGTTGGTGTGGGTGGTTTTATATATACCTTATTGGCCCAAATATAAGCCGCACCTGAATATAAGCCACACCTTTAAAATTGGAGAGGGGAGGGAACCCCCCCCCAAATATAAGTAGCTCCATTCCTAGCTGTTCTTGGCTGCATACTGGGGGGGGGGGGCGGCAGCGCACTGTGTTGCTGGGGGCCTTTCCCCTTCATCGCTCTCTCCCTTCCCTTGGGGGAGAGGACGGGGGACATACTTATTTTCGTTCCTCAGTTTTTGAAACATAACGTATGATTGCCACAGCTAGTGCACACAACATCAGTTGTACACGCGGCAAATTAATCATGAAGAAATATGTCATGGATAAATTAGGATACACAAAACTCTTTCACTATACTCTGATGTCACATTTTCTGTATTTTGCATAGAAACACAGAGAGTCTCGAACCTCAGAGAATGGCCATTCAACACAGCTATTTAATCTTTATTGCAGTGAAATGTCTCAATTGCAGCAGATGTTGACGGGGCCATCTGGAAGTAGTAGTGACAGGACAAATAAGTAAAATGCAGTTCTTTTTTTTTTACTGCTCCCCGAAGAAGCTTAACTAAAATGTCCTTTTAATTTAAAAGCATCTGGAGCTATTTATCACAAACAGTTTAACAATGCTACTGGCTGTTATGGGAAAATAAAGAACAAAATTGACTACAGAAGGTTGCAGAGCCCACTGCGGGAATTAAAGAATGTAAGTTAATTGTGGTTTCTGATTCTTTGTTATACTCATAAACATGCTTTAAACTGAATGTCTAAGGAGTGGTTTCTCAAACAGGACTACTAGTGCACTGTCCCACCAAAATCTGTCCCCTAAAATTCCCTTTAAAGACCATAAACCTATACTTTATGAGTGGCTGTGCAGAGAGGTGATTGGCTAGCCCACTGCAAAGACAGAAACAACTCCAAGGAGAAATTGTCTTTCTGCACAGCCAGTCACAAAGCATTGCTATGCAAGCAGCTCTCCCTCCACCTCTTGTCTCCAGGTTGGGGCACATTTTACCAGGGCTGCTGGATCCTCAATTTGGCCAGATTTCTATCTTCCTCTTGGATGGCAGCACTAGCCAATCAGGACACACAATTAGCATATCAAGACATGTCAGATTAACAAAGGTGTCAGGGTGGGCCTACAGCAGCCCCCCAGAGCCAGTCACAAGAATTATGCTTTTGCTGTTCTGAGCCTGTGCACTAGTAACTGTTTCTTTCTAGGCTGCAGAAACATGTTTTGGGAGCCAACAAGGCAAGAATCTTTTCAGTGTTTACAATCTGTGAAATCTGTTAATAATAATAATAATACAACCTGCAGTAGCAGCCTTATTATTTTTTTAACTAATGTGTGGTTACAATTTAGTTTGGCTGTTGAAAATGTAGTGAGTTTTCCATTTTGATTTATAGAATGAAGTATTTTCATAGACTTTGAGTGCAGCAGACTCCAAAATTTCCATTCTTGGGTAAGGTACATGTTGAGTATCTGCTTCTCCTGTAGCTCTTAAAAGCATAGGAGTATGGAGAAAAAGGGGGAGCAAGATCTACTGACTCTGATACAGTAAGCATAGATATCCATGTGATATAAATGTTGGATGATCATTAATATTATCACCATCCCAGAATTTACCAGATGCTTATTGTAAACAGTGATGTCAGAGGGAAACAAAATGCAAAAATGTAACTCTCCCCCCTCCCGCCTTCTACAAACAGGTACTGTACAGATAATTTTACTGGGCAATCCTATACATGCCTACTCAGAAGTAACCTCCATTGAGTTCAATAAGGCTTACTAACCCTAGATAAGAGAGTAGAAGGCTGCAGTCTTTGTTCATTTTGTGAAATACTGTAGTGCATATGATTTCTGACTAATATCTAAGGAAAGAGATTACCATAGCTGCCAAGTCCGGATCGTAAAGATCCGGGATCGGCAGCGCGCGCATAACCGGAAGTTGCGTGACGCAACTTCCGGTGGTGCTTCGCCCTTCTATGGGCACCAGAAAATGGCGGCGCCAGCGCCGGAAGTCGCTTCCGCGCATGACCGGAAACACGTAAAAGCGACTTCCGACGTCGGCACCGCCATTTTCTGATGCCCATAGAAGGGCAAACCGCAACCGGAAGTCGCGTCACGCAACTTCCGGTCATGCGCGGAAGCGACTTCCGACGCCGGCGACGCCATTTTCTGGTGCCCATAGAAGGGCAAAGTGGCACCAGAAAAATGGCCGCCGGGAAGAAGCAAATTAAAGGGACAATGCCGGGATTTTCCGCCAAACGGGAGACCGCCGGGAAACGGTAAGAAAAAAGGGGTTTTCCCGGCGGATACGGGATACTTGGCAGCTATGGATATTACCATCCACTGTTGAGTAAAATTTCTACATGCTAGGATTATTCTCCAATAGAAATCACTCGGCCCAATAAAGACCAGCTGGCACTGATAAGTATAAACTATCACAGGAACTAATAAGCACCCACTGGGAAAAAAGCCTTCTGTACATATCAGGAGAGGGAAGTTTGCATGCTTGCACTTTGTGTACAAAAGTGGCCACAATACCCACCCATGGTTTACAACAGCAGTGGGGAAAATTTGGCCCATGGATCTAATTATGCCCACCAAGCTTCCTCAGATATAAATTAACATAGTGAAAACCCTTAATGAGAGGTTTGTAAAGAAAAAGAACAATGATATAAAATGTGTTCTTTTTTCTCCATGCAAAATTCAAATTTCTGGAGATTTGGGATCTTGTTATGACCAGGAGAATGAATTTAGGTATATTTATTCTTCACATCATCTAAAAGCAGCAGATATGCAATATACTTCTAAAGTATAGTTGAGAATTAGCCTTCTTTCCATTCTTACTGACAAAGACTTCTGTGAAATCTGAAAGGTTGCACCTGCAGAAGCTGGCTGTAACATCTATCTCCAGTGATGTATGACACAAGAAAAGAATAAGGAAAAAAACACATAAAATGAAGTCAGGAGGTGACAAAACTGTAACAGAACCAAAGGCCTAAGGGATAAATATGTTTTGAAGTGAAAAAAGGAAGTGAAGGTTAATTAAACAATATCTGACAGCTCAATTTCATATGCAGCACATATTGAACAATGCAATGCATCAGGTAATTATCAGTATGCCCATAGGCTTGCCATATGTTCAGTAAATTATTCAAGTCATCAATTAATATTTACACACTGAAACCTTCTCCAACAAAGCAGCACACATACTGGAGAAGAATTCACCAAGAAGAAAGATAAATCTGGATTTAGGGGCCTGGGTTTTACTTTGGCATATATTTCAGAATTCTGAGGCAAACAAAGGCATTATCCCTAGTTACAGTACCTAAGGCAGCTGCCTACATATATTCATATTTCTTTTTATGCTTTATTCTGTGGAGATATGAATGCGAGTGGATTATAGATTTGCTTAATGAAAGTTTAAAAATAGAACTTATTTAACAGGATATGAAAATGGATTGAGCTGGAAGATGTTCACTTTCCAGAAACCACTATATAGTGTACAGATATATCCACTCTGTATGTAAGAGGGAGAAATTAGATGATTATTGCTAAGCTATTTGAAGCGCTTTTCCTTTAAACAGTGCACAGAATTCTCATTCCTTTGGAATACGGTAGTTATACAGGAGGTTATCTGAATGTTTATTTTCTTCCTTTTGCTTTCATTTTCCCCAATATAAACATTTTAAAAAAGCATTTTTGGTTCTCCAATGTGCAGTTTGTGGTCCCTTTGCATAGACCATTTGACCATCAACTTGACAGCTATAGAATTATTTTGCTGTCTCTCCCATTATTGATTTAAAGCCTTCCAGCATTTAAAGCCTCTGAAACATTTATTACCTCTGAAACCTTTCTTAAAATCAAAATCTCTTCTAGTTTTTCAAGTATATCCACATATTGCTTCAGATATTGAAGCAGATATTAGAATCTGAAAAAATGCCTGAGACTGCAGGTGGAAGTTGAAGCTTGCATGCAAGGATTTCCAAGCATTTTTGGTTGAAGAAACTTAGAAACCTCCCCGTGACTAGAATCCTGATAAGGCAGAGTTCTGGCCATGAGTAGCTTTATAACAAAACAGACCTCTGCAGACCTCTAAAAGAGGAGCCTACATAACTAGGGAGGTTGGGGGTGTGGCTTGAGTGTGCAACACTGTCCAAAGTTTAAAATGTCATATTGAGTATTTAGTGACCTGGATTTCAGGCTGTTTATTTAATAATAATAATAATAATAATAATAATAATAATAAATTTATTTATACTCTGCCCTCCCTGGCCAAGACCAGGCTCAGGACGGCTAACACTGAATATAAATACAGTAAAAACATTAAAAACAAAACAAAAAAGGAAAGAAGGAAAACAAAACAAAACAAACAGTTGATTAAAATATAAGTTAGAATACAGTTTAAAATGCAGCTTAAAATTTATATTATTGCAGCTGAAAAGGCTTCTAAATTTGTGTGGTAGCAGTAATGTTTAATTATTCCAAATAATGGCCACCGAAAGTTTAAAATAAATAAAAATGGTGAATTCCTAAAACTGTGTAGGAGGTCTTTCTCAGACTTCTTAGTAACAAGCAAACATCATCCCATAGAAATAAAATACTGGGGGACGGGGGGGGGCAGGTGAGCCCCACCTTGCATCATTGACCACATGACACAGTGCATGCACACCATTTGAATGGCAATGCCTATCAAATTTGTGGGGCCCTGGCCTCCTCAAATATTTCAATGGGGGGGGGGGCTGAAGGGACCTTGGCCCCTAGGAGTTGGCACCTATGCATAGAAAGGAATACTGAAAATCCCATTTACTGTAATATGCTTTGGCGTCAACACCCATACAGAAGGTTTTACTGGGAGAGTTCAATTGGTGCTAGTGGATTATTACTGTGGAGTAATCAGGGCTAAGAATAGTAATAAGCTCATCAGAATTGTCTCTCACCAGTAGTTTGTCACATTATTTGGTACTGGCTTTGGACTGCTTTCCTTAATCACTTTTCATAATTCCCATATTGAATTTTAAATTCACATTGCAATTTGACAGAAACGGATAAAGAAGCTTAAATCTAGTCAGAAGCCATAGAAACTTGTTAAGACATCATAAATCATGGACAAATATGACATTCAATGTATTTTGAAATCCAGGGTGTGATGAAATCAGAATCAAGGCACAGCTTTACAGGAGTCAATGACTGAGTGAATTCATCCATGGGAAGTCAACATGTATTTTTGTGTTTTTATATTGTAAACCATCCTGTAAAAACTCAAATGGAGGGCAGTATATTAATTAATTAACAAACAAAACTCACATTGACTATCATGGCACTGGATAAAAAGGTAAAGGTAAAGGGACCCCTGACCATTAGGTCCAGTCGTGACCGACTCTGGGGTTGCGCGCTCATCTTGCATTATTGGCCGAGGGAGCCGGCGTATAGCTTCCAGGTCATGTGGCCAGCATGACAAAGCCGCTTCTGGCAAACCAGAGCAGCACATGGAAACGCCGTTTACCTTCCCACTGTAGCGGTTCCTATTTATCTACTTGCATTTTGACATGCTTTCGAACTGCTAGGTTGGCAGGAGCTGGGACCAAGCAACGGGAGTTCACCCCGTCGCAGGGATTCGAACCGCCGACCTTCTAATCAGCAAGCCCTAGGCTCAGTGGTTTAACCACAGCACAATTAGGAAGGTGTGGGTTATTTATAGAATTCTTTATGTATTTAAGAGAATAAAAATGGCTTTCTGAAATTTCCTTCCAAAATCTACTTTGGAGAATCAAAATAAGAGGGAAATGACTATTGCTTAACTTTATACACAAACACCCACACACCCAATGTCAGTCAGCAATGTCATTCCCAAACTGTGAACAGATGTCAATACATACTTTTTTATGTTTCACTCTATTTTGTTCAGACAGAAGAAGAATCCAGTGGGATCAGACTAGACACCCATTCAGCCTAGTGTTGTCTTCCTAAAATGACCAACCTGACACCTATGAGAAGCCCAACAGCAGCGCAAACGTACAATAGCACTCGCCTGCTGGTGTTCCTCAGTAACTGGTACAGTATTTAGGAGCATACTGCTTTTGATACCGGATGCAGTATATATTTCACAAATTTGTCTTATCCCCTGTTAAAGTCATCCTAGTTGGTGGCATCACTACATGCATAGCTTAATTACGTGCTATGTGATGATGTACTTCCTTGGGGGTCTTGTCCAGAATCTCCCAGCATCTGGAATCATTGGATAATATCAGATTCTATAATTATGCGAATGGATTTCCACATGGTGCCTGATTTTATACATTGCTTTAATATTTTCTAATCTAAAAAGCCCAAACTTTGTAACCATTCTGCAAAGAGTAGCTGCTCTTTGCTCCATCCAGCCCCTTGATCATTTTAGTTACATGTTTGTGCAGAAGCATGGGGGAAAGGACGTGCTGGCTCCATCAGCTGGTCAAAAAAAGGAAAAAAAGAGCTACCAACTCAAGCAATGATGCCTTCAAGGAAATATCATCCTGGCACCAATGGATATAAGTGCCTACTCATCTCTTTGTTTTGGCCTCAAAGAATTGATATATGTTTTCTACCTTTGCTTTTCACTTCTCTTGTGCTTCTTTGTAAGCCTGATGGCACTGCGCCTGTCTGTTTTTTTAAATGATGTGAGATGTTTTAGGTGATAATTACATGAAAAACAGGATAAAGGTAGAGTAAAACTGAGATTCTTCCCGATTTGCTTGACACCATATCCTTGAACTAGAGTGACACCGCTCCCTCCCCTATCCTTGTAAAGCAGACATAGCAAACCCAGATCAGACACATTGTGATGGTTGCTCATCCTTGACCCTGTTTACTGGCACTCCTTGCAGCCCCCCCCCCACTGGATAAAAGTCCCTCACCTCTCTAACTCAGTATACACCCCCTGCAAGAAGGGGTAGTGGGCACTGGGCAGGGAAGAAAGCCTTTTGAATCCCCCCTCAGATCTGCTCTCTGTGTGCGGTATCTGTGGCGAGTGCATGTGCTGTTTGTGAGATAGGTGTGTGTGTGGATGGGGTGGCAATGCCTGCTTTAACTACACCCACTTTTGCTTTGGCCATGCCCACCAGTGGCATGTGGCACTCAGAGGGCTGGCCTACAGTGAATGCAACTTTCAAGCCAAAAAAAGCTAAGTTTTTTTCAGGATGCTTTTAATGTTTAATTGATTATTTTATTTTATCTCTCTGTTGGAAGCTTCCCAGAGTGGCTGGGGAAACCCTGCCAGATGAGCGGGGTAAAAATAATAAATTATTATTATTATTATTATTATTATTATTATTATTATTATTAAGTCGACACTGCTATATAGCATTTTTATCTAGCAATGACCACATATCCCATCTCACCCTTCATTCTACCAGGTTTCCACAATGCCTGCTATATTTATATTCTCCTTTAACATCAAGCACTCCAATTACTCCATTTGGGCTCAGAACCATTCAGCAATAGCAGAGAAACGTCCTTCTAAGCACCCTAAGTGCCACCCCAACAAGAGGGAAACCCAGCAGCCAAACCAAAGTTTCAACATCCCTAAAAACATACACCCCAAACCCCACTTTATTTAAGAGCTACCATTTCTTTGCAGCACAAAGTTGTTACGATGGCAGGTGGATTTCAATACTGCGTTGACAATCCTGCTGGCTACACGGTTTTTAACTTGTTAGGATGTTTCGCACAACTTTTTTTTTTAAAGTGAGATCCAAAATACAAGGAGCCACCTTGTGGATAATTTGTTTAGGGGACCCGAAGAGGCTTTCATTATAATTACTGCATCAAATACAACGTGGAAGAGGAATAATAATAATAATAATAATAATAATAATAATAATAATAATAATAATAATAATAATAATAATAATAATACCCTCCATGCAACCAGATATCAAGCCGTTAGCCGCCCACAGAGGAAATCACCGTATAATGACGACCATATTGCTGCCGCATTAAAACCCTCCGCTCCCCTCCCACCCCATAACTCCCTGCGCCATCAATGCTTCGGCAGCAAGGATCGCAGGGGAGCCGCCGACCTGCTTCGCCCCCTCCTCGCGGGAAGCTGCAACTTTCGTGTGAGGGAAAGGGCTATTTCCTCTCCCTGGGCTGGTTTTCCTACCTCGTCCAGTCCTGCCGCGTCTGAGAGCAACACGCGAATTAGCTAACGAGGCAGAGCGCGGAAGCCCGAGGCTGCAATCTCGTCTCCATTTACACGGGAGCAAAGCCCCGCCGAGGCGAAAACGCCCCAGTAAACAAGTTTTGTCGGTTTCCCTATTTCTCCGCCGCCTTTTCCCTTTCCTCCTTTTTTACTCTGGGAGGATCCCGACGACGACCCTCTCTCTACTCACCCTCTGATCTTCCTCCAACTCTCCCCATTTTGGTGCGCCTTTGCTGAGCCTTTTGCGGCGCGCGCGGCCTGAAGCCCGGGGAGGAGGAAAGACCAGGGCCGGTGCCGAGCTCCTGCTATACCGAAGGGCAAAAGCAGGTCGGCGCTTGCTTTCCTCCCCGCTCAGGCTGGCGGCTTTCTGAAAGCATCATGGCTTAGCCCCCAGTTCCCCTCGGCTGGAAGGAAAGACCGAGGCGGCTTGTTCACCTGCTGTGGCGACGCAGCCGCCGCCGCCGCCGCCTCCCTGCTCGCACGCGCTCCCTCGGGATGGCCGGGGGCCAAGCTAATAATAATGCCCGATTCGCCGGCTTTTCACAAAAGCTCCTCGCTGCTCTTCACAAAAACAGCTACTGCCCCAATGGCGGTGTTTTTGTTTCGTTTTGTTAGGTTGCTCTCACACGAGCAAACGCATCACCGGAGAGATGCTTCTGCGGAGGTTATTCGGAGGAAGAGTCTTTGCATAGTGTTAAGCGCCCTCATAAGGTTACCAAGCAAAAATAATAATAATAATAATAAAAACCAGCGCTAAGGAGAACCGTCACACCCTATGTGTAAAAATGGATTTCAGAAACCCTTTACTCAAATGCCTTCCTTCCACACATAGGATCCAAGGATGGTTTAGTCCTGCAGTAACTGAGGTTATTTGTGTATTAGGTGTTTTTATCCAGTCTTATTGTTTGAATTCTTGTCATTGCATCATTTCGTGATTGGCCAATATATTTCATTTGTTTTTCTTCATTACCCGAGTTGACCGAGTTTCATTTTCCTCAGTAGCCTTACAGAAGCAGATTTGGCTGGACAGTTTCCCCCTACTACAAACCACCACCTGAAATGAGGTCAGATGGATAACTTTGAATGTATTTTTAGTGGTGAGCATATACAGTGCTGACTCATTTATTATTTTGCATCAGTAAGGATGCACATAATCTGTAAATGAAAATTGAACCTGCCCAGGATGCCTGAACTGAAAAGCAGTCAATACACTTTTGAAGCTTGTTGGACTCCATAATGTCTTCCTAAGAAAAGGCTCACTAGCACTGTCATTTATGCTCTGTCACATGATTTGGTCCTGTTTTAAAATCACAGATCTTTTGCTCAGAGCTCATCAGTGACATAAATATGGTTTTGGACACCTTGAGATTTACAGGTGTTAATGTATTAAATTGTGTTCCAAGTCCTTTGGAATTTGACAGACAATTTAACTGGCTTCTAAGGGCATAAACATCTTACGACTCAGCTGGCAGCATGTAGTGACTTTCCATAAATGCAAGAAAGCTAATAAATTTTCTAACATGTAGATTGATTATATAGATCCATTTGTTTGAATGTCTGAACACTAGTTTGGTATGGACCACCAGTTGTACCTCATCTTCTTTCCTTCCTCTCCCTTGAAATTCACATGTCATACCCACATTTGTTTAATTCATAAATGCAGAGGATTTGTCAAGTTTCAGTTCTCTACAATAATTCATTTCATCACATCTGTAAATAACTTGCAGTCAATGATATCACCATGTTCAAGTTTATTATTATTACTACAGTACAGCTGCTGTCTACTGCTGAGAGCACATTACCTTCATTTCTCTGAAAACTGGGGTAATATATTTTGTTAATCAGTTGCTCAGTGTGAAGTGAATGAATAATAGCTATTACTTCAGAAAGAAGCTTCAGTTGGAGCATTATTTTTCTTTATGCCACTCCTGAATAATGTTCCTTCTCCAACTAACTTTGCCAAGAAGGTGAGGCCAAACTCTATTAAAAAATTAATGCAAGTTAAACATTGGCATTTTCTATTACAATTACTCCATAGAGATTTAATTATAAGGTCCCACTTAATCCTTTATATTTTTATGCAGAGAAATGAATTTTAATTAAAACTCATGCAGCAATTTAACTTGAGCTGTTTTAGTACAATTACTTGGTAATTTGATAAATACATGCAATTAGAACTTTCTTCTGGTTTTGGGATTCATACATTTTTTGCATGTAGTTCTGCAGTGTTTAAAATGATTCTTAAGAAGAGTCTGCTGAGAATAATAATGTTTTGTCTGTTGAGATATAGAATCCAGTCATATCTGTGTCCCAAGTTGTGAAAGGACTTCAGCCAAAGTTAAGTATTCTTAATTGACTTGATTTCACTGCGAGATTCACCCCTCCCTGAGCTCTGTGTTAGTTAGCAGTGACAAAGGCCAGTAGTAATAGGTTTAGGATTACATTTTCACCTGATGTGAGCCAGGGAAAAGAGGTTTCAGTCTGCAGCGACAATATTGGGGCGTGAGGTCAGGGCACAATGTTTGCTGACAGTTTGAATCCTGGGCTGCCACCTTGGGAGAAGCAAGAACCTCTTGGAGTGTAATGCTTTGAACCCCTCAATCATAGGCTCTGATTGTATATACGTGTAAATAAACCATGTATCATAAAGACACTACTGTGCCTCATTTCCATAGGAAACATGAACCCTGGGTAAGCACCTGGATTCCTGAAATTGTGCACTGCGTGGGGTGGCATGTAGCAGTAACATTCCCAAAGAATTCATGTGCAGAAGTTTTAGCAAGTAGAAAGCAGCATAGAATAAGGCATTGTTACAATAGCTTCCATCCAACCATGCTCCATTTTCTTTTTCCCTACTTCATTTTCATATTTCCTCTAGCTGCTTTTGAACTGATGCAGACCTCAATTTAACATGGGCAATCGTTTTTGTGAAATAGCTTAGGGGTAGAGGGCAGGGGGGGGGACAGGGAGCAGGAAAGGGGGGGTGGAATAACCAGTTACTGTTATGAATAGACGGAGGCTTGAGAGCTAGGGTTCTCTAATGCAGCAGAGTTGAAAAGATAAAAACTTGTTTTTAAAAGTACCAAACACTATTACTCCAACAGAAGAGGTCGTCTTCTTTTTTTTAAAAGTAGAATCTTCCAGATGAAACACCGAAGAGCTATATAACTCAGCTAAAGGCACCTGCTCCCATTATGCTGATTTTTGAGCATTTTTAAGAGTATATTTGTAAGAAACTGGAAATGCCCACTAAAAGAAATGGAATCTGGGCATTTTATTCTTAATGTGCTTAAACAGTTGGCAATTGTATTTTATTCTTTTTGAGCCAAATGGTGATGTACCAATTTTTAATTATTTTATGAGACACCTGCCCCTTTTTAGCTAAAAGACAAACCTGGGTGTTGGGAGGGCAGTGAGGGGAATCACATTTCATACACTGCTTCTGAAGTACAGTGAGAGAGCTTCTGTTGGCAAGGCTTTTAATTAGGTTTTACATGGAAAATATAAATGTTTTTTTCATCTTAATTATAAACATCTGGTAATTTCCAGCTTACACAATGCTGCTTTATAAAACTCAATTCTTTCATGCAGAAAATATCATGTGTTGGGTCTTTCAAAACATAAAATTAAAAAAAGAACTTGCAGAGCAACCAAGGCTCATTATATTGTGGAATATTTTAGGCACATGCTCATTTACATGAAAAGAGAAAAGTTGCTTATGACATTTACTCAGGGCTAATTCAAGCCGTACTGGAAAATGCTATCAAGGAAGCAAAGCACAGTTGCAGCTACTAGAAATAAACATCTGTGCAAATGATTTTGTGCAAAACACTGTTCAAATAACAACATGTGCTATGTGGGCCTCAGAAGACTAATTCCACAGCTGATCAAATAGGAGTTTTGACAACAAAAGTATTTCCTTAATAGCTTGAAAGGTTTGGAGACACATTTTCTGTGCCCACCCCCCACTCCAGAAAACTAAGTCATAAATGCAGTTTTATTAAACCCTGTTTGGTACAGGCCAAGTAGGAAGAAAACTGCCACCACCTCAACAAAGAGTCATAATTCTAAACAAAGAGAATACCAGTAAATGTACCTGCTCACCACAGGCTTGTGGCACAAAAGCCAAAAAAACAAGGTAGCAGTCAAGACTGAGAATCTGTTTCCTATCTCCCTAAAAGCTTGTGATGTTCTTATTATTTAAATACACTGGTCTTCAGGTTGCTTCTTACCCTGCTATACTACAGGATTTTAAAACAGGAACTCTCAGACACTTTTGAAAAGACAAGCGGCATATAGCAGCTAGGCTAGCCTTTGCCCATGAACCCATCTCCTACCATTTCATGAACCTTTCAGTTTTAACTTTTTTTTGCCAATTTCTTTGAAGTCTATGTAATCCTCACTTTGAGGTGACGATACTATACCTGTGGAGAATTTTAAGTGCAAATGGAAAGTTGTGGTTTGGAAGCAAAACTTAAATAAAATATAGGGAAGAGCTTGCACACTTGCCAATACTATACTGGTTTACAGTTTAACAGCACAATCCTGCACATTTACTCAGAGGTAAGCTCCATGGGGTTTAACCAGACTTATAGTTTATATACTTGACCAACAAAACACACTTAATATGGAGTAATTACCACTGGATACAATAAAACTTGCATCCAAGTAAATAGGCATTAAGATTGTACTTTAAATACCACCAGTCAGTAACTGACTGCTGGAAGTGTTCCAATAACTGAAGAAGAACAAGAAGAAGAGTTTGGATTTGATATCCCGCTTTATCACTACCCGAAGGAGTCTCAAAGCAGCTAACATTCTCCTTTCCCTTCCTCCCCCACAACAAACACTCTGTGAGGTGAGTGGGGCTGAGAGACTACAAAGAAGTGTAACTAGCTCAAGGTCACCCAGCAGCTGCATGTGGAGGAGCGGGGATGTGAACCCGGTTCCCCAGATTACGAGTCTACCACTCTTAACCACTACGCCACACTGGCTCTCTTAAGATATAAATGCAACAATTCAAGCAAATATATTTCTTATTTTAAAAATATGTTAACAGTGTTGGTATAATTCTTTGATTTATAACTTATTGAACTAGATATGCAAGACATATACTGGGTGTGTGTGTGGAGTGAATGGCTACTACACTCTGATGTACAGGAGGTGGCATGCTGCCATCTTAGTTCTTGAAATGCTAGGTAAGAAAACAAACAAAATTGACTTACAAGTTAACACACCATGTTACTTTAAGGCAGGGGTCAGCAAACTTTTTCAGCAGGGAGCCGGTCCACTGTCCCTCAGACCTTTTGGGGGGGGGCTATATTTTGAAGGGGGAAAAATGAACGAATTCCTATGTCCCACGAATAACCCAGAGATGCATGATAAATAAAAGGACACATTCTACTCATGTAAAAACACACTGATTCCCAGACCGTCCGTGGGCTGGATTTAGAAGGCGACTGGGCCGGATCCGACCCCCCGGCCTTATATTTGCCTACCCATGCTTTAAGGCAAGAAAAACAGAATCCCAGGATGAGATTTTGTGAAGTAGAATTTGCTTTCCAAACAAACAAGCATTTACACACTTGAATAAGATTTCATTTTAAATTTATTCACGGCTTCCATTGCAAACATAATTGCAAACAAGATTTAGGTCATTTTAAGTCACATGTATTCTCAGCAGTGCAAAACCAGCCAGTGTTGCTGTTACATAGTTTCCATGTGCCCATTTAAATTTGAAGGTGTCACAATATATAGGGGGTAAAATCACAATAATCTTTTCACAAAAAGTGAACAGTTAATTTAATTCTGTTTTGTAGGAAAAAAGTAAGTACATTTTACAAAATTGCAATTGTAATTATAATCTCACAAAAATAATTTAATGTCCTATATACCCCACCCCACCCCAGAAACTGTAGCTGAAACTGCCTATCACACATTGTTTACCAAAGCATCAGCCAAACACATATGAAGGCAGCTCAAGAAACAAGTGACTTCCAGGTTCTTTTACCGTTTACTGTTTCAGCATTTGTTTGGAAAAAGGGGTTAGTATTTGGCACTTAACTCATATCTTTAAAACCCAATGTTATCACACACTTAACACCCTAGGTCTGTGTCCATTCCATTGACTTCCTAGGAAAAACACAGTTTATTCAGCCTGCCACACACCTGCCCCCTGCAAGCTCTCCCCTTTGACTTTCCTCTGAAAGCTAAGCTCATGGAAATAAGCAGAATACCGTACATTGTAAGAGAACAAGGCTTTCCCCTGCAGGCTTGCTAAATATGGTCCAACCTACACGGTGCCTGTGCAAGTTGTAAGGCTAAGATGTGGAGTTTTACAAATCCTACTACCAAGTTCACATGTACAGAAGTTCTGACACAAACCAATATTCCAAACTGCTTTTGTAATTACATTTATCAACATGCTGAAACATTTAAAACCCAATTTACATTTAAGGGACAACGTTGTCAAGAGAATTCTAGAATTTACACCAAGTGCAGAATGCGCTGCAGCTTCAGAGACCATTGTTTTTAATTTTCATTGCACTTGATGAAAAGGCATTGATATTAAGTGTCCTATAAAGACCTAACATCCTTTGAATTTCCAATGCTTAATGTTATTTCCCAAATGTTTTTTCAAACACACATATTCTGTAAGAGTGAAGACAAAGTCACATGAGACAGACACAGAAACCATTTGAGCATGCACATTCCCTTTAGCTCCCAAGTGCACATACTTAGAAATACATATCAAACTTTCAAATCAGGCAATTTCATGTTAAATTTACACCAAGCCCTCTTTATTTACCAAAAATAATCTTTTGTGTGAGAATTTATAGCAGGGAGTAAGCTATGTCATTTATCCACATAGGAGCTACTTTTTGCAGCCATTTTTGGGTACATTCCAGCAATCTGAGGCATCTCAAAGGACAAGGCAGACTGGATCCAACACGTTCTTATGTCCAATTCATTTCAGAGATGTGGAAATCAAAACTCCTTCCAGCTACAGGCAGCATTGGCAGCAGAAGAAAAAGATAATGTGGGGGACATATCTGGGAGGACCAGAGTGGCCTTTGATGAAACCCTGTTACATTCAAGATTTGAAGAGGGTTTTTCTCCTTGCTTGCCTTTTCTAATATAGTTCCCACTCCATTATTCTGTTCCTTTACAGCATTCCAATTTCAGCAAATGGGATACAGAGAAAAATAGGATGGTGGTGGTAATGATGGTAAAGGCAGAAAAGGGAACCAGGCTGTGAGCTGACAGGTGTTTTTACTGATATATTTTATTAAGAAAAGCAACAATTCCCTCCAAAGATTGTAGAATGGATCACTTGAAAATGTGTCAGCTTAGCTTTGACGTTTTTGGCTAGCAAGTAGTGCTTTTGCTTTGATGCCTAAAAACTTACACTTGCACCCAAGACGCAAAATTGCCACTGTCCAGAATGTGGATATGCTAAGAGGCAACTTTTGGTCCTGAACTTTCCCATCCCTACACCACCAGCTCCAACACATCCAGACAATGGAAAGGTTCGTTTGGACTGCACCTGCTGCCCAAAGAAAACATGACAAGTCCTTCCAAGACTATTTAATCTGTATCTTTACACCTTAGCGTAGTACTTCGCATGTGGAGCTTCTTTGCTGCTTAGGTCTCTGGCTTGCTAATGTAGAGGTGAAAGCACATATATTTAAATCTTAAATACACGTTTGGAAAAATAATCTTGTTAATTAACTTGTGGCACTTTCAGGATTTAGGGTCCTCATTACTGATGGACAATGCACATGAGCAGAAGAGAATAAATCAGTTATTCAGGTTTTAGTATAAGGAAAAAGCACCATTAACTGCTTCAATATTGACTGATGACGATACAGACAGGCGTTGCTCCATTGGTCACTAGAGAGATAGCACTGGCAGACACCATTATGGGTAATTTTCTAGGAAATGAAAAAAGCCATCGTGACTTTACAGATGTGCATACTGTACCAAGTTTTTAAACCATACAGTTGACAATAATATCACCCTTTTCTTTGTGGCAATTTCCCATGCCGAAATGTATAAAACAGGTGATGATGGTTGAGGAAGTTAACGAAAGGTTTGCATCCAAGTGTACATTTAAGTAGGGAACATGTGGCAGCAATGTTGTGTGTGTTCCTCATTCCACGTTCAAGTCCTCTCCTATAAATCCATGTTATTTTGACAATTAACCAAGTCAGAACAATCCCATGACATTGGAAGAGAGCACCAGATTCTCTTCGTATGCTGCAATCTCCTGGAAATCCATTAAGGAGCCTCATTTGCAATTACCTTAAATAGAAAACATATTGTCAGGTGTTGAATACTTCTTGTTGAAAAAAATGCAATGTTTATGATTACTTTTTGAGGAGAGGTTTAGCTAAAGGCAGTTCTTTCTTTCTCTTTTTCGGGGTGTATGTGGAGAAAGAAAAGGAAAGTCTTCATATGGGTATTACCTCTGAAGAGAGAGGCAATCACAGTATGGAGAACAATTAGGGCTTAGTCCAGTCTCTGTCAAATCTTTTGGAACATAGCCTCAAGATTTGATTGTAGTAAAGAATACAAAAGATGGGTCTGATATTCAGAGGCAAATTCCAGTGGCAACTTCTCCTGCACAAGTCTCATTGAAATGATTGAATTAAGCTATACAGTAGTAGGTAAATTCTGGACAGGAAGCCCATTCATGCCCCACAAGTCAGCTAAAGGTGAACTGATAAAGGTATTAATATTCTGCAAATGATTTTCTCTATATCATGGGAAGAACACTGCACATATCTACTACAAACCTACAAACCACTGGTCTACTCTAAAGTGAATTACGGCTTCATAATATAAATTGCAATGGGCTCACTGCCTTGAAAAAATAAAACACCACCCATAGAATTTAGATTGTGCACTGAAACATACTGTACTAGTCCCATGCAGATGACGCTCATCTGTCAGATCTGCTGCAAGTACACAATACATGAAATTCCCTCTGCTATTTGTAACATACTAAGTCATGTAAACAAGCACAATTAACTTAACTTATTCTCTACAGCATGGTACAGCCACTGTAGTGTCCTCCAGATTTTGTTGAACTTTAACTTCCATCAGCCCCAGCCATAAAGGTCAGGCATCAGGAATTATGTGAATTGTAATCCATCAACATCTGGAAGGCTATTCCTGCATGCTACATCACTCCAAAAAGGAGTAGTACTTGGGGTGTTTTTGCTGCATATGTACACTTTTTCAGTAGTGATCCAGACTAATTAGCTCACCAAATATTCTCCACAAGCTGCAAATGAAATGAAAGTTTATATCAAAATATTGAACCACCATGATCTTTTCAAATCTTCTCAAATGTGAGACCCGAATCTTATCACTAAGTTATATATATAAACAATCGGAAGCATTTTTTAAACTTCTTTTTTAAAACATGTAAAGTTTTTCCTTTCTTTTTCTTTTTTATGATTTATGCTTTTTATATGTTATGTATTATTTTGAATATAATTTTGGAGAATTATATAATTATCTTTTGTTTGGAGATTTAATGATTGAATTTTTTTTCTTTCTTCTTTCCTCTTTCCCCCCCGTTATCTTATTTGTATTTGTTATATTTTAAAGAATATATATATATATATATATATATATATATATATTTATATATGAGATCATCAATATAATTTGTTTGAGGGAAATTTAAAAACCAACCAACAAACAAAAATGCACACTCTTTTAGGAGACAAAATCTTTTTGATGTTAATGATGGTTTGACCTTAACAGTGTGCTTGAAATATCAGCAGGTCAGCTTTGTAGAGTTGCATGGGAACAATAGCCTGTTTGGCTCACCCTAAGCATTTATTTGCTGGTCCGGAAAGTTCTAAAGATTTGCTCATAATGTCTGAAAACGCTGATTTCTTAAAATAAATTATGTAGCTTTTGAGCTTTCAAAGGATAACTGGAATGCATAATTTTGTTGTAATAAGTAGAAAATCAGAACCTATAATCATGCTAAAGAAATAATCATGGCAGTGTGGCTGACAGCAGAAGTCCTACAGAAAATGTTGGTTCCAGAGAATCTTAAATCAATGTCTTGGGAAGCTGTAGCTATTTGTGCCACTGTTTATTCAACATAGAACAAGAATACTGAAAACAAAAGGAAAACAAACTAGCAGTGATAACCTTGTAAAAATAAGCTAGTTCAAATAATAATAAACTAACCTGAGATGTACTTTGCTCCGATTAACATTAACAGGCTATTCATTATAAAAAAGCCCAAAGGCAGACTACAGAAGATACTAGTTTCACCTGATGTCATCCAGTAGGAGAGGTTCCAGTCAAGCAAATCAAAAGAGAGATACATGTAAATTGCAAGATTTAGGAATCACATAAATAAATAAAATTAGAAGAAAGCAGCGACATTTGCATGCTACAGATAGTTTTATTACACAGTAATAATTAGAGCTGAGCCAAGCCTTTCTGCTTATATTCCAACTTTGCATCCAATGTCAATATTCAATGTGATTTAGGCAAAGCCAATCAAATATTAATAAAGCAGACAATACAGAACTCCAAAACAAAGCTGATGTTAAGTATTTAAAAGATTCTTCTAGAGAGAATGCATGGGTGATGGAGGAGCATGTGTGTCTCCACCCACATATATATTCAAAAACACACATGCTAATGTGCAATTTAAGAACTACAGGCACAGGCCTGCACATGCAAGTCTCTCTTCAAAAGAGTAAGATTGCATGAACAAAGCCTAATGAATGTGCAGTGTCCCTTGGGGTACCTCCTTCAAAGAATCTGCTTGCTCCATCATCATGCATATTACAACCTCAGTAAGCGGAATATGTATCTACCACTACCCAGACTGCAATCAAAAGCACAAAATAGCAGTATTTACCGGTATTTCACCCAATGATCCCTTACAGATGTGCTAAAACCACTGGCTGACAATATAGTGTTATCTAATCTAGAATGTTTTATACATGGATACTAGGCAACAGTAAGGTCAAGTAGCAACTTGACTAGTTGAGCAACATACATTCTGGGATAGTTCAGTCAGTAGAGCATGAGACTCTTAATCTCAGGGTCGTGGGTTCGAGCCCCATGTTGGGCAAAAAATTTCTGCATGGCAGGGGACTGGACTAGATGACACTCATGGCCCATTCTAATGCTACAGTTCTTTGTTTCTATGATGAAAGCTGCCTTCAGGAACAAAAACTTGCATCTAGTTCAATGGTTCTCAAGCATTTACATTCTAACCCACCTCACACCAATTTTGCTGATTAGGCAACAAGCTTTTCCTCTCTATATAAAAGATACCCTACTTAGTAATGTGTCACAACGCACTCAAAATGGCATCCCTGACCCATTCAAACATTCTTGTACATAGCATGGAATACCCAGCATGTATTCCATTATAGTCTTCTTGGTATGTTACCAGAAGACTCAAGTAATAGCCTTCAAAACAATGAAGAGCTCGCCCAAAGTGCTCTGCAACCTCTTTCTTTGGTACACAAAGAAAGCACCTAAGGTTTAGTTGATCCATGGTGCATTTGATGCAGTTGCTCCAGGCCCCACAACACCCAGAGCCTGGTACCTCTTTTACCCACTCTATCCTCTATCCACCTTGCTACCCACTCTACCTCTTACTTCACTGTAACCTTTGTGGTTGCATGCTAGGCCATAGCAGCTCCACTGCAACCACAGTGAATGCTTAGGAATGCCACATGTGAGAGTTAATGAGACTACAGTATAAACAAAATAGTAGTAACCAACAAGGCATTGTTTCTTGACTCTCACAAACTTCAGCTCTCACAGGAAAAAGAGAGGATATGGCAACAGATACCCGGTAGTTATGGGGAGGATTCCTCCTGGAGCTATGGGACAAGGAAATTAGTATCTTGAGGTGGGGCACACCACAAGACGAGGGAGAGACTGGTTTGTTGTTGTTGTGAGGACTCACCTAATATGATGACTGCAGGGAGAGTTGTATAAAAGACTTCTCTAACTTGCATCTGAGATGAGGTGTGTGTGAGACACAGTATCTAAAGAGAGGGACACACACACACACACACACACACACATATGTATGTATTGGGGGGTGCCTTTATTGAACTTCATAGTGCAGCCTTCACCACCTTGCCACATCATATTACTTAAAAGTTTTAGTCTGCTTGGGACACAGACAACAAGAGAAACTAGGTGGCCTTTGCTTTGATTTTTATCTAGGAAAGGTTTATGTTTCCTATGATCTACCAAAACAGTGGCAAGTCTCCCTACCCCCTCACGACAACCTTATGAGGTGGGCTGGACTGCTGGGCTGGGATACAGTGACTGGGCCCAAGGTCACCAAGTGAGCTTTATGGCTGAGCAGGGATTTGAAACCAGACCTTCCCAATCAAACACTGCAATGATGATGCCTTTAGAATTACTTTGCAAAATAAGATAGCATGAGTTTGGAAAAAAAATGGGATCTCATAAAATGGCAGCCTTAGAGAAGACTTGAGTCGCTTGCTAGAACCTGAACAAAAGCTCCATGAAGGACAAAAAGAGAAAAGTAAATATGTTCTTTGATAAAAAATCAAGGCTTCATAATTCATTTTGACGAGGAAAAATATATATAATTAGATAGCACCCCCCCTAAACTTAAGCTATTAAAACAGATTAATTTTTAGATTTCTATCTAGATCTTTAAAGGTGATATTACTTCTGAGTACACATGTGCAAACTATACTAATTAACTATGATTTCACTGAGATACTAACTTTAGAAATAGTTTCATGCTTTGCTTCTGGGCATTTCATTTGATTTAATTGTGAATAAAACACAACACCCTATAAAGCTGGCTTCTTCCTTGTTTTATTGCGCACATTCATGAGGAGAACCCTGATGCCCAAAACAGGAAACACAGACTTTGTTCTTCCTCTGCCTCAAAATCTTCCTCTGCCTCAAATTCTTGTTCTATTGGTCTGGGTCTACGTTCAGTGTGTGCTGCTATATTGATGGGATGAAAACATAAGACAGAGTCATTTTTCTAATCTCTAAATAAGCACAGAGGTTGCCATGTCTGCTAGCCATTGCTAAACTGCCTTTAAAGTGCACTGTCACTAAGGTGGGCTATAAATGCAATATCTATGCAAGATAACTTAAGAGAATTAATATATACACATATGAAATCAGAACACAGAAAGAGCCAGTGAAGACTGAAACTTAAGAACAGTGTAAGTGTCATTAGCATTGGATACCATTGGCTTGGTTCACACATAAACACCATAGTTAATGTTCAAATACAGTAAAAACACCAAAGTCCCTGCTTTGTACTGGGGAGTCAAGAAACAAACTGGGCTACCACTCTTTGGAGTGAAACAGACCATGAGATTGTGTTCCTTTGTAATGAAAAGCCAAGGGTTATGGTTTGTTGTGCTTGATGTAGAACAGCCAGGAGTGGGGGTAGAAACAAAACGGTAGCTTTTAGCACCATGGAATTTGCTCCCTGTATACAGATGAGTGCAATCACAGAGAACACCCTTGCCAGAACAGGGCCTCTGCTGCAGATCTAACCATCACTGGTGATAGGTACCATTTCTTGTTCCATTGCTTCGGGGAGGGGACTACTAGAATAGAGACCTCACCTGTGTGCACAGTGAAGGAATAAATTTAGGCTCCTGCCCAGTTAGAATAGCACCAAGTGATTATTTCCAACATTGGAGGAAAGGGTGTGTGGGAAAAGGTCATGCTCACAGAGCTACTGCCCCCCATATTATCTCGAATGCCACCACGTTCAGTAGAGTACACTTGAATGCAGCAGCTGTTTCTGTTGCAAGATGGAGCCACAGGCTGGATGTACAGGACACATCTGAGTGAACATTGTCCAGTATTTCTCAAATCTTTTCTCTATTCATGGGAATACTATACCCTCTCTCCTATTACTGTGTTGCCCTCAACTTTTACTGTTTAGTAAGAACATGGACCTTTAAATTTGAGTTTCTTCTTTACATGCCCATTCTAATGAAGAAACAACCACTAGAAACTTTATTTACTTAACTAAAACTCCCCTCTCCAGCTGTTAAGGCTTTAAAGAAATAAAAAGCCATAGGTTTTCAGTAAGTCCAAGGACTCCTTCCACCCAGAAATCGTGAAGTTTGAGAACCTTTGATCTAGTTTATGCAACTTCTTCCCGTTGGCTGAAGGAGCCAATAGTTTATTATTTTCTTCAGATTTCTTATTATAATGCATCTATAACAATCTAATGATAAAGCACAGAAGTCTGTGCTTCATCATTGTATTTTGTTCATTGTATTTTGGAGAAAAAAAGCTCAAATCAAATCATTACAGTTTAAGGCTATAATTCTAAGCATACCTACAAGGGGAGGATCTAACTGATAGAAATAGGACTTGCATCTCAAATTTGCATACTTTGGATCTCATTACAGGCCAGCTCTTTAGTGCTATTTTGTATATAATGACCTGATTATCACATCACTTCAAACCATAGTTTAAAACAATTGGTTGTACCCAATACTAGTCCTATTCAGAGAAGACCCATTGAAGTTAATAGGCATGGCTAATTTAGGCTCAATAATTTTGCTAGGTCTACTCTTGAGTTGAACTTAATTGGATACAAAGCTTTGGTTTAATGTAAACCAACACATGCTGCTCAAAATTTCCTGTAGCACTCCCTCCCTCTGCCTACCCCTCCAACTGAATCTGGACTCCAGAGTCTGGCTTGTTATATTGTCAGAATCTAGACTCATTGTTAGTTTCTCTTCAAGGATTGTTCTTGACTTACCACTGCCCATTCACCTTGTACTATGGTTTAATGTAATGTGTGAATTGGGTCAATGAAATGCAGCCAACGTTTAATATGTTCAACATGAGAGTTGGGATATATTATTCATGAGACTTCAATAGCAATCTATAGGTCTCAGAATCAGTAAATTTTGTTCAACATACACTTTTCTATTCTGGTTGTAATAAGCCAAATTATTTCAGTCAATGTGGGATTGCAAGCCCCTTTCTGCCTTTTGCTGACACAGTAGATAGGACAGCTTCTCTTATTTAAAATTAATCCTACTTGATAGCATAGTATCCATAGATTGGTCCTACACAATTTATTTACTATTCTCTACATGTGAGAATAATGTCCCACAGAACCTCTATTTCACTGGTTTCAAATAACTTTTTTTAAAAAGTTTTTAAAAAAGGATTAATACCACTCTCTCTTTTTAGCATTTGTTCATATATAAACATATTTCCTATTTGCAAAATGTATATGTAAGTCTGCTTTAGACTGAGTTCCTGATGCCATATAAAATTATCAAAAAAATGTTAACTCAGGCAAGAGGAAGCAGATAGCTATTATTTAGATGTTGCCAGGTGCCATACAGTTTTCTCTAGTCTCTATATACTTGCCTAAAAGCATTTATAATCGAGTTGTTCCATAACCACCTGTTATGGAAGTTAGAACTGTTTAAAAAGCTGTGTATGTTCTTTGCTGCAGCCAGTTTAAAACTTTATCTTCAAAAAACATAGGTAAGAGGAGCCTCTGTTTACAAAAGCATTAATCACAAAAGGTGAGCGACATTCTTCTAACAAAAACTCAGCATAACTTTCACAAGCAGGAATAATTGTAATGGCTTACTGTCTACTTGTGGTTCTGTTGTTTCCCAGCCCATTGACTTCTGAACAGCTTTCTTCCACCTGGAATAGCGAGACTCGCTTTCTGAAACCGCAAGGAAATTTTTCATCCCAATTTATAACCTCTCTTTTCACATATGTCCTGATGCAATGTTATCTAGTCATATGACAGGGGCTGGCAACCTAAGGCCCACGGGGGTCATTTAACCGGCCCACGAGCCACCCCTGAACCAAGCCACCCGCTCGGTGATTCCCTGCACACTGTGCTAAACTGGTGCGGCTTGGGGATTAGCTTCTGCAGCGCTAGAAATTGCATCTGCGCATGCGCAGACGCCAGAAATCACGGGCGCGCGCGCGATCTGGCCCACAAAGGGATCTCCGCTGCAGTAAACTGGCCCAGGCGAGGTAAACCTTGCCAATCCTTGTCATATGAGATCTGGACTGGTCTTGTTAGTCACATCTAAATAAGAGTCTCCTGAACTCTTTATCAAGTGACAACAACAGTCAAACAAAAGTGTGAAAAGCATCAACTAGAGGCAAGTACTTTTAGCCCAGAACACATCTGCACTCACTCTAGTCTAATTATACCAATGGAACAAACTGCACTAGTTCCTCTAAGTAATGTGAATTGGCCCAGGCCCAGCATGGGCTTATGAATGCCCGATAATGGATAACATATATTAGTTTCTTCCTTACCCTCAGGATTGATCTGTGGCTCAAAACGTTCACTGGTCACTGCCGTAAAGTCAGCAGGATTCAGACTCCAGACTCCCACTCCTTCTGCAGCTCCTGCTGCCATGGCTGCTCCCAGTGCAGTGGTTTCAGGCATGGATGGTTTTACTAATAAGCCAAAAATGAAGGTAGAGTGTTTATGGACTGCTTTACATAGCAAGGTATTTATAGGATAATGAAGTACAGTGGTGCCTCGCAAGACGAATTTAATTCGTTCTGTGAGTCAATTCGTTTTGCGAAAAATTCGTCTAGCGAATCCCATAGGAACGCATTGAATTTTTTTTTACTTTTTTTTTGCCCATAGGAACACATTAATTGAATTTCAATGCATTCCTATGGGAAACTGTGATTCGCTAGACGAATTTTTCACAAAACGAATTCATCTAGCGAGGCACCACTGTAATCACTTTTTAAGTGAATTTAGATCACCAAGCCGCATGCTTATTTTGTTTTCTCAATTTTCATCTTTAGATCTACAAATGCCCCTCCTTATTTCTAGTTCTTCTAACTGGCCTAATGCAGAAGAATAAATGAGAATCTGATATATATATATATATATATATATATATATATATATATATATAATTAAAAAAAGAGAGAGCAGCACTGGTTCTTAAGAAACAAAGTAGAGGAAATTGGTAACAGCTGTAAAGATCTTAATATCCTGGATATTATTGCAATTAATTAACCCCAGGGTTATTTTGCTTCCAGAGATTTTAATAAAAGATGAGTAAGGAGAAAGGGCAAGCTTTTGTCGTTTAAATAATATCTTAAGTTTGAAATAGTGCACGGGTCAAAGAATTCCTCCCCCCACAACACATGCCCAAATTTAGAGTAGTATTCAACCAAGTTTTACTCATGAGTATACTTGTTGAAAGTAACTGACCTCTCTTAGAACTGTTCATAAATTTTAATGGGATTTTCTCTGAGTAAAACTAAACCTCACCCACACTTCCTTTTGCCCTGCTGCTTCCCCCATGGAAAATGCATGGTTTACAGCTGAATCGCACCAAATGGCAATTGGGTTTTCTGTGGATTGCCTTTTGTTCTGATTCAGTGGTAAACACCATGTTTCCCCAGGGAAAGCTGTAGGGCAAACACAAAACTATTCAGACCCATGCCTATAGGATGGGACAAGCGAGAAACCTCTTGGACCAGTGCTTTCTAGGCAAAGGACGAGCAGAAAAGTGTGGACAAGCCCTTAGTTGAATGCTCCCTAGTGTCTGTTGCCTTGTATTACACTCATCCAATTTAATGTTTACACCCAACTCATTAGAACTACAGGTACCAGTATATAAAGGTAGTTCATATGCTGCTGAATTTTGAACTTTTACAGATGACATCAAAACCAGAGTTGCACAGCGATATTTACTGAAACTGTCATGATAAAAAGAGGACTTGGAAGACATACATAAAATAGAACCCACATAAGCCAGCACACTATTGTGAATCTCTGTACATCTATTGTTTGCCGGGCTGGGGGGGGGGGCATTCCATTAAAAAGCCCCTTTGCACAATTCATTTAACAGAGAACTTGCTTCCTTTATCACAATTCTGTGTGTGTGTGTGGGGGGGGGAAGTGGGCGAGGAGAGGAAATTGCCTTCCATAGCAACCTCTATAGCAGGAGGCCATGCTGCTACCATGAAAAACAGGGAGAGCAACCTGCCTCCTTCTCCCGAAGGAAATTTGACAGGATGATGGGACACATATTTTAAAGAACATTCTTTCTGAGAAAGAACATTGTTCAGTCATGGTTGAAGGACACATATGTGAAAGGCTCGTTCTAACCGCACGGAGAGGAGATGAAAGTAGTCATTCTCCACAGATCCAGAATAACACAGGAAGATAAAATTAACTGGCAGAAACACGTATGCAGATGTAGGCTTCAGTTTTGTATTCAGGACGCCAAACTTTTTATGACTTTTTTATGACACAAGTAGTTCTGAGCATCCTGCTGTATCAGCTGCTCCAAGAAATACTTCCAATATAAATCTTTAATTGAAACCTTTTCAAGGGAGAGGAAGGCAAGTTATCTTGTCTATTCAAACCGTCATACTTATTTGGCCTTGTAAGTAATAATACTAAAAGCACCAGGAGAATTATTGCTTACCTACTGGAATACAGAGAATATCAGCTTGAAGCTGCATAAGGATCTTATTGTTGGTCATTCCTCCATCGACTTGTAACTGTTTCAACGGTATCCCAGAATCCTTATTCATTGCATCCAATATCTTAAAACAGAACCATGTCACACATTTCACACAAATCTCTTCAACAGGAAGAAAAACTCTTTGGATTGTATCTAACGGCTGTGCAAGCAGAAGGCAGCTTGTGCAATGAATCTCTCTCTTTTACTCTACCTGCCCCTGCACCCTGTATCCTAAAAACCTTCTCCAGAGGGTCAGGGCCACCCAATAGCGGGGGCTGTATCACAGAAGCCTGCAGTGGGTTGAAGGAATTGCTTGAAATCAGGTGAAGGGATTGTCCCAGATCCCTTCAGGTAAAGTAACTCTCCCTCCAGCTGCAACCTGGTACCACACAGCCCCCCAGCCCTGGTACCACACAGCCCCCACTATTCAAAGGATTTATGTGACTATCTGCAGAAGGGTTGTTTTTTTTGGGGGGGGGTATTGCAGGCAGAATAAATATAGGAAACAGCCTGGCTGCACAAGCTTCTTTCTGCTTGGGCAATAGTGGGATACAACTCTGTTATCATTATGAACCTGCTAGTACCATAGCAGGAATCTGACTGAAGTTCCTTTTAAATTTAAGAAGTATACACAAGGATGCCCTATTGCCCTATTTGAACATAGCTGTTTAAAGAAATAAAAGTTACAAGGCCAAACTAGACATTATAATTTATTTTGTAGAAAAACCATGCCCTGAGGCATATGCTGGGGGTGGGGAGAGAGAATTGAAAGTGGGAAAAACATTTTGAGCAAAAATCCCAGAAGATGAAATGTCCTACAACTCAAAGGCATTCAGATATGGTGGCCCATGGAAATATATCTTGAAGTCAGAGACACCCATGTTTGTGTGTTTGTTTGTGTGTGTGTAGTTTTAGGGAAGAGAAAGATGTTCCACATGTTTTAGAGTTGAAAAACAAAGATTTTAAATCCATGCTCCAGTCTGTGACAATAATTCTTCTCAAGGTATAAAAATTAGTCTCATGATACTAGAATCTCCTGCTTAAGACATTATGCTGCCTGAGGCAGAACAGCAAATACTATGCCCTGCCCACAGTCAAGGTGCATAGTGTCCAAGGTTAGCCAAGTTATTTTGGTACTCGAGGCAGACAATTCTATAACTGCCTCTCCCTGGAATTAAAAACACAGCAATAAATTAATAATTAAACTTCCACTGCTCTTTCATGGCACCCAAAATCAACTGCCTCACACTTAATCATCTGAATCATACAAACCACAACTTATTATTATTATTATTATTATTATTATTATTATTTTAAAAGAAGTTTGCCACTACCATCAAAGCAGCATTAATTGCACCCTTCATCCATACCTCTCGTGTTTGGAAGCAGACAGCCTCTAGTGCAGCAAAGGCAATGTGGTTTTTATTTGTAAACTGAGTAAGGCCACAGATGATTCTGTAGAAGGAAAAAGGAAAGCAAAATATACCATCAAGATTAAACAAACCTTCTTTTAAAGTCTCAAGTGGCTGCCACAGTACCCCTTATAACGTGTGCACATTGCCCTCTCAGCTGGCAGAAAGTGTATATTGGCAAGATGCACAACATCCCACTGTGTATCTGGCCTAATTACTTAATAATGAATAAAATTAAATATTGGCAGTTCCTGAAATTCTTTAAGTTAAAACATTTGGTCTGATATACCTACCCTCTTGCACTGGGTTCCCAGTATGGTGCATATAATCCTGAGAATGCTGGAACAAAGTAGCAGCCATAAGAAGTGCCCACTTCAGCAGCAAGCTTCTCTAAAACCAATGCCAAAATAGAGTTTGTTTGTTTGTTTCAGCAGCAGGAGCAAATAACATTTATTGCTATTTATTACACTTGTCAGTTGCTTATTACTCAAAAGTTACAATTAAAGGTCAGATTGTCTAGAATTTTTTTTAAAAAAAACAAGTAAAATAAAAAATAAATCCCAAATTTATGAAACGTTGTCACCCAGATTACTCCAGTAAATAAATATTGGACTAAGGAAAATAGGAGTCCCAGTTTTAATTATTTACAATTATTTAATTATTTACAATTGTGTATCAACAAGAAGGGACCCAGGTGGCGCTGTGGGTTAAACCACAGAGTCTAGGGCTTGCTGATCAGAAGGTCGGCGGTTTGAATTCCTGCAACGGGGTGAGCTCCTGTTGCTCGGTCCCAGCTCCTGCCCACCTAGCACTTCGAAAGCACATCAAAGTGCAAGTAGATAAATAGGGACCGCTCCGGCGGGAAGGTAAACACCGTTTCCGTGCGCTGCTCTGGTTCGCCAGAAGCGGCTTAGTCATACTGGCCACATGACCCGGAAGCTGTCTGCGGACAAACGCTGGCTCTGTCGGCCTATAAAGCAAGATGAGCGCCGCAACCCCAGAGTCGGACACGACTGGACCTGATGGTCAGGGGTGCCTTTACCTTTACCTTTACCTTTATCAAAGAACAAGAGCATTCCTGGGCATCTAGCAGCATGCCCAAAAGTAAAACCCTTGTCTTCAAATAAAAGAGAAGTCTTGCACAACAATCCTATATATGTCTACTCAAAGGCAAGTCCCACTGAGTTCAATGGGACATACTCCCAGGATAACAGCCTTAGTGAATGATAGCACTGAAAACTCTTGCTATTTTTTTTTAATAAAAAAACCTGTTCCTACTAGCAGTATCCAAGTAAGATATTCTAACGTAGTGATTTCTATTTCCAAAAGCAATAAAAGGATGCAAGACTAGAAATCTACATATATCCATTTAAACTCATACATCTCTTCCAGACATTTGGTTTTATAAATGTCACAGAATATTACCAGTTTTCTAAAACCAAGTGCATGCCACAGTTAGTGTCCTTAAAACTGATATATCCTAGGCAAGGGGAAGATCAAGCAACTCTTCAACAAATTAAGCTACTCCAAGTTATTGATACTCACCAACTTCATTTGAAGACTTTGCAATGCCAAGGTTGTCTCTCAGCCAACGTACAACCGCACCAGCTATGGCAACAGAGCCCTAAATGAAAAGGGCAAGTTAATGTGTTTTGTTATTTCACTCTCACTCTTAGAGCAAATCATGAAAGGCAACACACAAAACCATGGCATGCCTTTTTCACAGTTTTGGAATTCTTAAAGGTGCTGGGCTCATAATTAAGGGGAGTCCCAGACTTAAAATAAGATACCGAGGATGTAGTCCCAGAAACATACATTATTAGGACAGGCGACAAGAGTAGTCACAGATCTGCTTCATAGCCTGTAATGATTTAGTATCACCTCACCTTTAGCACAAAACTTTTCAGTGCAGTTAATTCACATAGTCAGCTACCAGTCATCAAGCACAAAGCAACTCAATTTAAATAAAATAACAGATATGCATGTATGAACCAGCCTCTACCAAGTGAACTTTTTGTGGAGTTACAGAACATTGCCCTGTGACATCAGAGACACACCCCCTACCCCTATGAGTAGCTATATAACCTTTAGAAGACATCTGAAGGCAGCCCCATATAGTGAAGCTTTTTAATGTGTGTTGTTGTTGTTTAGTCGTTTAGTCGTGTCAGACTCTTCGTGACCCCATGGACCAGAGCATGCCAGGCACTCCTGTCTTGCACTGCCTCCCGCAGTTTGGTCAAACTCATGTTCGTAGCTTCGAGAACACTGTCCAACCATCTCGTCCTCTGTCGTCCCCTTCTCCTAGTGCCCTCAATCTTTCCCAACACCAGGGTCTTTTCCAAGGATTCTTCTCTTCTCATGAGGTGGCCAAAGTATTGGAGTCTCAGCTTCACAATCTGTCCTTCCAGTGAGCACTCAGGGTTGATTTCCTTCAGAATGGATAGGTTTGATCTTCTTGCAGTCCATGGGACTCTCAAGAGTCTCCTCCAGCACCATAATTCAAAAGCATCAATTCTTCGGCGATCAGCCTTCTTTATGGTCCAGCTCTCACTTAATGTGTAATGTTTTATTATATCTTTATATATGTTAGAAGCTGCCTAGTGTAGCTGGGACAATCCAGTCAGATGGGCAGGGTACAAATAATAATAATAATAATAATAATAATAATAATAATAATAATAATAATAATACCTACCAATAGCACCTTAGAGACCAACTAAGTTTGTCATTGGTATGAGCTTTCCTGTGCATGCACACTTTTTCAGAATAATAATAATAATTATTATAATATTGCCAAAAACAAAACAAACAAACACCTAACTTGCATTAATTATCCAAGCACTTTGTAGTAGGTTTGCAATCATCCATAGTACATATATGGTAGTCACCTCTTGGTATTACAAACCAAAGAAACAACTTGGCACCTTCAAAAGCCCATAGTATATGAAAAATAATTATACTTACTTCTAATGCATAATACACAGGTTTGTCTCTGCCCATTTTGTACGCCACTGTAGTCAGAAGGCCATGTTCAGAAATTGCAGGCTGGAAACAAAAATAAAAAATATGTAATTACTATATTATTTCTATCATGTTAGTTTACCCTTGGCTGTTATCTTGAACACTGCCCAACTGCCCATAGCAGTCTAGCACAAGACATTTCCTCTTTGGGACCTTCATGTTAAACAAGGTACGCTTGTGAATATTTTAAGCTCAAGTGATAATGTAAATTATACAGAACATAGGCACAGAAAAAACCCTTTATTTTATTTGTAAGACACAACAAAAAGATTTTTTAAAGGGAGTTTTACACAACAAGAGCTATTTATTTGGGGAAAGTAGCCATTTGCCAGGGTTTTAAGTTGTTTAATTCCCAGCACTAACCTTTTGACCTGTATTGCAGAGTAAGAAGCAGCCTGTTCCATACCTGAAGTGCAGACACCAAAAGTTATTATTTGCTACAAAATGAAGCATAAGAAATCAGACGTATGCCATGCCATAAAATGACTAGGAATATCAAAACAGTAGTAACATATCTGGAATGTTGGTATAGTAGGACAACTCCTCTGCATAGAAATGGCTATAATCAGGTAACTAGTCTAGCAAAGACTGGCTGAATTATTGCAAACCAGCTGACACTGGATTGGGGAAGCAACGGAGTCTTCCTTCTGTCTCCACTTCCAGCCACTACCACTGTCCTTACTTCATTAAGGATTGGTGTATGTGGTGTACCTATGTAATATGTCAAATTGGGAGGCGAAGCTTCCCTAATTTCACACTGGAACATACTCCATAATCCTCTGTATGGACATTATGGGGCAAGCTTTAGTCTGCATATTTAGTTTGCTGTGTGTGACTAGCCAGGGAGAAATGTGGCCAGCCTGTTGGGTAGACTGACTCATGTGTGCTTCCAATTTTAAAGTCCATTCAAAAAGCTACAGGAAATAAGGTAGGGGTTTGGGGATGGGTGGGGATATGGAGTGCTTTTCCAACCAAGGCACTGCAGAACCTCCTGTTCCTGACTATGTTTAGCCCAGGACACTTATTTTATTAGAAACCCAGTTCTTCTTCATCTGCTGGGCCTGGCATGATCTCAAGTACTGCTGACAGAAATAGACTGAAGGGGAAGGAGAACAGGCCATGTACTCCTACACAAGTGTGCAAGGTATTTCAAATGCATCTAAATTATGTAGCAAGTTAATAAAAAACCGATCAAGCTGATTCATTATTATCACGATTTGGGAACATGCAGCACTCCAGATGTTGTTAGACTATAACTCCCATCAATCCTGACCATTGTCTGTGGGCTGAAGGGAGCTGGGGTCCAACATTTGGAAAGCCACAATGGAGGAGTTCTTGCAAGATGTGAGATTCAAAGCAGGATCTTCCTGACTCACAGTTTCATCACATACCCATTGTGTGCATTCTTAAAGATGGCTGATCCTCTAACATCCCCCACTTTGTATCAGATCTATGGGTGCAATGATGTAGGCATCAGATCTCAGGTTAAACTTACGTATTTTTTGCTTGACCATCCTTGAAGCACATTTGTCCCACTAAAGCAGCAGACTGGTCACCTAAGCACTGGAAGTACATATAATTCATAAAGTTCAGTCAAAGTATACCTGCATATTTAATTTTTAAAGCACATCTATTTTGTTTACAATTTGGCTCAGCTCAAGACCAGTTGTCTCGCTATTACTTTTTACAGAAACACACCAATGGCACTACAGATTGGAGAACTTTTATACTGTAAACCACCCTATATGGTAATCCTTGGATGACGAGCCATATATGAATTTAATAAATAAATAAATGACAAAGTTTTGTTCTGGATAGTTGGATATTATTTTCCTGAAGGTTATCTTACCACAGGACCTCCTTCATTTTCAAATGAGCATGCTCAAAGCTCACATAACCAGTTTCAATAAACCTTAGGGGAAACTAGCTTTCTCTCAAGTGGAAAAAAAAAATATTGGCCTCTTGCAGATCCAGAATGGTGGATAACCCTAGTTTTTCTGCACATCTAGAATAGTTTGGAAGCACCGATACAAACAAACAAAATTGCAGTGGAGGAAATAGACAGAATGCCCATTTCCAAAAGAATGAAATCAGATGTTTGCCTTTAAAATTCTGTTTACATTAAGGCCGCAATGCTACACACGCTTACCTGGGAGCAAGTCCTATCAAACTCAGTGTGGCTTACTTCTAAGTTAACATGTATAGGAGTGTGCTGTAAATGCTGCTTTCAACAGCAACATAGTTTAAAAATGAAACTTGAATGTTATTCAAAAATATTCTGCACTTATTTTTTAACTATATCCATCACTATAAAAATCCTGCCTCTCTCCTAAAAGGAAAAAAAAAGACTTGAGGACAAGCATTTGATACAATACATTTATTGTGTAAATAATAAATATTTATGATCCTCAAAGGTAGTTAACTTTGTTGTCATGGAAAAATACTGTTTTGCCAAGTAATCACTACACTTACTTGTGGAAAATTCTGGGCAATTGGCCTTTTACATAAAAGCTAAAAGCTACAATTCCATCTGTGATTTTGTCAGATGCCTTTGAATTAGTAGAGGGCCAAGGAAATCCATTTATTTCACAATTGTATCCCTTGTGTCTTAGCAGACATAACTGTGTAGTGCAAGAAATACGTGGACTTTATGACCAGACCTCTATGAGCTCTTAGGTAGTCTAAAGGCTTGTTTTTGCTTGTTTTAACTGTTGTTGCAACCAATTAAAATTTGTTGCTCTGGAAACTCGTGAATTATAGTATAGGAAACTTAAATCAGTCTTTCTTCTTGGTAATTTAAATCACGTTGGGCAATCTACACCGGGCAACATAGCTCCTATGCAGATTTCAGGCAGGATGTGAGGCAAGTACTTGCTCCCCTTCCTTCCTTCCTTCCTTCCTTCCTTCCTTCCTTCCTCACAGAGGCTGGAGAGAGGCGAAAGGTTCAGTTTCTACATTGCATTCTGCTACCCTTTGTGTCCCATGATATTGGAATACCATTTAAAACGCCCCAAATGAAAGCTATTGGCACTTACCGTAGGTCTGGCTGGAAGCATCTATTTAATTTCACAGTAACTGGTTGTAGTTACTCAGTAGTCCTCTAGCACAACAGCTGCTCCAGGCTTGAGGCTGGGCACATTAGATGCTAGTTATGTTTTCAATTAAGTCTGCTTACTGCATAATCCTATATGAGTCTACTGAGAAACAAGTCCCACTGAGCTCAATGGGCTCCAAGGTAAGTGTTATTAGGATTGCAGCTTAAACTTATTTTTACTAGCATATACGACTGATACATTAGACATGTAGTTTCTACTGACTGCACCCCTCCATTTAAAAAATAAAATAAAACAAACATTCCACTGTATTCAGAAATTGTACCAATAAATTACAACATGATTAGGGAACTCACCCCAGAAATTGGTACGCCGGTCAAAGCTCCAGAACTCTATAGCAAAACAAATACATTTTTTAAAAGGTTATTCAACATCACTAGTTTTTATCTAGTAGATTTTCCATTATTTAAAGAATTGAAGCAATGTACAGCTAGAAAACATCCAAGCCGTAGTCAAGCAAGTCTATCAATGCTGTTAAAAATTAAGATCTGGAAGTATACTGTTGAGCTATATGCATATATTCTCACACACAGTCTTTCAAAAGTAAAATTAATCACCTACATGCCATGAAAAACAGAAAGGCCACATAACTTCTCTGTCAATTAATGGGGGGGGGGAATAGAAAAAGAACATCCTTTGCTGTTTAATCTGTCCAGCAAAGTCCCTCTTGTACTAGAGCGCCACAGAAACCCGCCTTTATTATATAGCTGGAATAATAATTTACTACTCAATTATATATAATTTCCCACACAAGGCAAAAGGACAATTTTAATTTGCATTCAGTTTCTTCAAACTCCATAGGTTCTGAGAGGGGGGAAACAACAGGTACCAAAGATAAAGGTCTTTAAAAGCTACAAATGTTATAAGAATTACAAGATATTGGCCTTCCATAACAGGAACAGAAAAAAGTATAACAGGGTACAAGTTAGCAACGGATCCACTGGGTATCTTACAGCTTTATGCAAACGGTACAATGTTTCCAGATGACAGAAAACTACAATTAATGGCAGAATTGTGGCTTTTATTACAAATGGAATATCAGCCCATCTATATGCATATTTAGATTTAAAAGCACAAAAATTCTAACATTGTTCATTATATTATTGAACTTTGGCTGAAACCAGGATGCGATAACCAGTTCATGCTTTAGCAGGAAAATGCGTTATATGACAGCCACAACACGACTTTACTTCTATACGCCCACTGATATCACTGTGAAACAGGCCACATACATAGCGAGCACATCTAAACTGGAACTGACTTGGGGAGAGGGGGAGAGAAGAAATAATCTAAGGGGCATATAGTGCACAGCCATAGTGTTACCATTAGGCACACTGAGGTGAATGCCTCAGATCCAGAGGTGGCAAATCCCACTTTAGTGCCTCCCTACTAGTTACCAGTACTCCACCCACTGCTGCCACTGCCAAAGAAGCAAGGAGAAGCTGTGGCAACAGTTCCGGTGAGGTCTTGCTACTGCCTCTCCTCATTTCTCTGGCGATGGGGTGGGGTGGGAGGCACCTATGGTGGTGCTGGTGTTCCACAGGTGCCTCCTGACCCTCCTGCCACCAGAGAAGTGAGGAGAGGTGGCCAGCTTAGCCAGGGAGGGGAAGAGGCAACTCCTCTTTTCGCCTCAGGTGGCGAAATGGGATGGGCCGCCCCAATACAGTGTAACTTAATTCAGTAACAACCAACTTATCAGGACTGCAAGGTACATGTAGCTGGGCAAATACAAGAGAGAGAGGAGGTTGAATGGGAGGCCTGTTCTTGATTCCCACATCCCTGCCCAGCCCTCCATTTTCTGCTCAGTCAAGGAATGCAAGTGTGGCAGTCTCTTTTCTATACCTCAGTTCATTTAAGAGCTAATGTTTGCTCTACCATTTACACACATATTAAAGCACAGCGCACAGTACAACTTGATTTTTGATAACACGTGGGGCTACAATAGGATGGTAAACAACATGCTTCAAAATGGGAGCTCAGTGCTTAACATACAGGTGTGACTGTGGCAGAGTATTAGCGGAAGAACACACAGGAGATCTCATTTTGTAAGATACCATCAAACAGTTTGTGATGTTTTCTTGAAAAGGAAAGAAGAAATATATATTTGTGTACTTGCAAACAGCCAGGCATGCCAACACCTACGTAGTACCCTACAAGCCACCCACGTCAAAAACAGCTTTTCTTTGAAGGGTGCATGTATTTTTGTGTGTGTGTGTGTGTGCGTAGTACGTACACTGAGCAGTAGCACTTCAGTGAAGCCATGCAGAGAGTACAGTCAGTGCATTTCCATTTGAGGATACCTTACTAAATAGCATTTTGAAGGTGAGATGAGATATATACCATAAACTAGTATTCCTCCTCTTCAGTGTTTTTGCCCTCAATTTATCTAATCTCTCACAAGGAAAGTTAGGAGTGAGAAATAGTAGTTTCCCATTTTAACTTTTTTTTAGCAGGTGGGGGAGTGGAAACACCTCAACAGAACCATAAATAAAAGCTTCAAATTCAGTCGGTCTGATTTGAGGATGCCACCTAACACAATCACTTTCAAAAAGCTACAGGATTCCCCCTAAAGAAATGCACTGCATCTAAGCAGAATGGATGGAGATGTGAGCAGGGGACATCCTAACAAATCCTACTCACCAAGGTAAGGGAGATTTTCTATAGTCAGCGAGAAAAGTAGTGGGAAGGAAGGAGGGGAAGAGAGACAAACAAGTTCACAATTTCAAAGCTTGGTAGTCTAGTAGTCAATTCTCCTCCTATAAATTGCTGTTTGGGGTAAAATGAATATCAGACCTACACACTTTGAAGCAAACACTCAAAAGGTTTATAACTCAAAGTAACGGACTTCACTCTTCTATTCTCAAATGACTCAAAGTATATAGCATTAGTTACTGTACTTACTTAACAGTAATATCAGATTACTGATATCAGAGGCCAAACCTTTCAAAATTTGAGATCCTGCATTGTTAATAGTTGACAAGTAAGTGAAGGGAGCAGGCAGATTTTCCTGTTCTTGTAGCACTGTGATAAGCTGTACCGGCAACAATTTCTTCTCTTCTTCAATTATTAAAAAGGTATGAGACTCATAATATTGAAAGTTTAGCCACCCTAATTTGGGTTAAAGTATTTTTGTACAGAAACACTTTCAGCTCAGTTGGAGACTATTGGGGGGTGGGGAGCACTATTTGTCAAGCCCTTTGTTTTTAAAAGTCTGCAACCTTCCCCTAAACATCCCACAATGAACTACTGTACAGGAATTCACAATGGCTTATGTTGTATTCAAGACGGTAACATTATAGCTCAATTTTTTTTATTATTGTAAACAATCCAAATGCTTTAAATTAACTTTAAAAGGCCGCTACCGATACCAGTACTGTATTTACCAGTAACGTTCTTTCTCATACAGAGCAGAGAGGCTATTACTTGAGGGAAATGGAAGTACATTTTGTTTCATTTTAAGCAATAGATCAGCTGTATCAAGTAATTTTTGTGAGTATTTCTATTGCTTTCACAAACACTTTCCATTTAAAGGTAGTTCAGAAACTGGAGTCTAAAGCAAATGGCTTTTTTTTAAAGAGCTGCAGAGGTCACAAAAGGAGATTTGGGCCACACTATTGAAAAACACCCAGTCCACGAAGCTGGAATACAGTACTTTTCTTGTGAAGAGCATTCATGAATTAATTTAAATTGTATAATTGCATATTATCATATAGTATTCGCTGATAAGATTTTATCTAATCTGGGAACTAAGAAGAGGGTCAAAGTTTCTTCTAGCTAGTGACTCAATCGAGCTGCAGTACTTGTTTAAAAAGAGGGCTCCTGCCAAACTGTTCTACAAGCCAAGTCTGGGAATACAGAATATTGTGTCTTCCCATTTTATACCCATTTTAACAATCACTTCTTAATAAAGTTTAGACCATTTCCAGTTCATAATTGTACAGAACTTTCAAACCAGCATTATGGTAGCTGATCTTCAGATGGAAAACATATCCAGACTGTTCTATAGTGGACCAGACATGCTGAATCGCCAACCGAGCTATTTCCCACAGCCCCATCAGTCTCCATCCCACCCTCTGCAAGGCCCAGCATCAGCATACATAGCAGGAGTTCAGCCTGTGCACTGATTGCCAGTGGCTTCCTAGAGTGAGAAGGGGTGTGTCTTTGCAGGGAAAAGGTTCTTGCATCTCCCCAAGACTTTTCCAATGCTCACAATGGGTCACTAACCAGGAACATAGTAAAGATATTTCAGACAGCAGCTTTCTACACTAATATTTAAATTTGTAGAATATCAACTCCTTCGGTGCAACTGTAACATTAGAGAAGTTGACCTTAGATCCTAAGGGAAGTGTATACAACAGCCTTCTACAACCTGCTGTCCTTCAGCTGATTTAAATGTACATTCAGCCCTCAAAAATCTGAGACACACATCATTCATAACTTTCAAAATAGCCGCCCACGTGCACAAATTCTGCAGGACTCTGCCCCAACTTACAGCCCAACCCTAACCATGTATTTTCAGAAGTCCTACTGAATTCAATGGGGCTTACTTCTAGTTAACGTAGGTTAGGATTGCAGCCTTAGTTAAGGAAGAGCACTGATACATATTTCTATGCCAGTTCAAAAATTCTATATATAGTTTTCCGTAAAAAACAGTAATTTCATAAGATATGCAATATTGGGAGATATAAACAAAATTGTACTGCAACTTCATTTATATCTTCTAAGTGTAACTTTTCTCAAGAAGGGTAGTTAACAGTCCAATTTAAAAGCTATTCCTTCTCCTGTTTTACAAAAATAACTTTTTCACAGAACTGAGTTATCCAGCTTATTCGATAAAGATTAAGCAGGCACAATTCACACATTTTTTAACTAAAAGAATTTAAGGAAAAGTTGTATATATACCATCAATCCATAGATCTCTGAGGAACTCCGCACTTTGGGAAGTATTTCCATAGGAATTCCAAAAAATCTGGGGAGGAAACCCAACATTTTCCAAAAGTTAATACAAAATTATTCATGCTTGTTAATTAAAAAGTTGAACTGGGGGTTGATGGAGAATATATGGGGCCCATTTTTGCCTCAAAACAAGAAATGTCCACTTAAATGCTTCTTCTGATTGGTTAAAACTGGAATCTGGTTTACCACTACTGTATTCCCAAACTAAAACTTTGTGTGGCCAACAGAGGTCCCGCTTAAGCTAATAAAGCTATCATTTGTTTAAAAATTGTTGCAAAGATTTGCAAGCCCTCATGATGTGTAGATATAAATACTTCGTGCATATTTCTCTTTTTTACTTATTCTAGAGCTTGATTTGACCTGAGCTTATGTGTGCATCTCTCCCAGTTCCAATGATCAGCTTCCCCATCACTACAGGTGCCTCAAGAAGAGTTTACAAGCAGGCAGCAGTGACAATCTTATGTATCCTGCTAATAAACAACAATACTACTTTCGCTTCTCAAAGGTTAAAACAGAATTATTTGCTAGCTGTGATGTAGAAAAATGCCATCAAATATTTCACAATTAAATCCAAATGTTCTCTCAGTTATGGAATGAACTGCTCCAATCAGGTTATCACAGAAAATCCATGAATGCATGTTTGGTTGTACCTAACCAATTGAAATTCCACACTCTCAAATTAAATTTATAGTGTGTTAAACACAGTGCAAGATTAATTTTTAAAAGTGAGTCTTGTATAATTTAAGGAAGAAGTGAACATGAATTTTACTCATTGGAGAGCAACCTGTGGCCCTGAAAATGTTGTTAGACTCCAACTTCCACCAGCTCCAACCAGCATGGTCAATGGCCAGGGATGATGGTCGATGTAATCCAATAACATTTTGAAGCCTACCAGTTTAGAGTCTAATGGTTAATTCAGACAAGATTTCATGCCCATTATTTTACAGCTATAGCATGATTTCTGCACAGAATTGTGGTGCATCTTGTGACCACCCACCATTTGACAAGCTGGATTTGAACCTTTACCATAAGCAATAATGGCTGCAGAATCTATTGTGTACTAATCTTTCAAACAGATACAGCTCCATGTGGATACCCATTACAAAGCCGGAATCAGATAAACTCGTTGCTATTAAGCAAGAATTTGTTCTTTAGTTTCAGAACACAGACCATTTAGAAGTTTTTCACATGTGACCCTGGAAAAACATGTGACCTAGGACCAAGTGCCACTCAGTTAATAGAATTTATTTCCAAGTAAACCTGCTTAGAAACCTGTACGTCAGTATGGCCAAAGCAAATCAAGGCACTGAAGCAGACGGACAAACAAGTTACTTACTTGCAGAGTTCAGTATCCCATTCTAACGAATGAATGTTGAACAGCATTGTTCTACTGGCATTGGTTACATCAGTGCAATGAACACCTCCATTTTTTCCACCTGTCAAACTCTTAAAATAAAAAAATAATAATAAGCAAAGACAGATCAGTAAAACTAGAAGCTCATCACTGCTTCCCTAGAAATGGAAGTTGGAAATCTGGCAGATCCACTGTTCACTCTTACTATATTTAAAGATTGGTCAAGGATCCCCAATCTTTTCCTGCTCACAAGGCACATTCAGAAATATAAGAAACAGTTATAGTCACTATAGAAGAAAAACTGGTGATGCTTACCCTCCCCACAAAACCCCCTCATTAAATTAAAATAAAATAGGGAGTGGCAGGGAGTACTGGTGGGCACCAAGGCTGCTTCTGAGGATGTCATGATTGTTTGGGGACCCCAGTATTTGGCATTAATAGGAAGAGTTATCTTAATGTAGTATACATATGCAAGAATAATACAGCAAGCCTTTCCTCAAAGGGAAATCTTTCTGCAAAGGCAAGATCAAGGACTCATACACTTTACTGAGAACATCACAGAAAGAGGGCCTATATGACATTTGGAGTGAACAAAACCCCAGCGATTTCAGTTTTGCATTTAATTCTAACTGCTATACATCACAGTCCAGGCTAAATTTCATTTTATTACACAATGATTGATCCCACCAGTTACATCTACTAATATTGGAAATATAAAAATCACTGACTATACCCTGGTTAAAGCTACTCTCCATCTTGGGGGGGGGGGCATAGTTCGCCAACTTAGGCTTTCCACCCAACTTTACTTACAAACACTCTAGCCAGAGAAAATGTTTTGAAAGCCCTTTAATATTATTTTAAGGAAAACTCTTATTAGAGTTTTACTCTTATGCAAGGTCTTAGAGGTTTATGCACATGTTCACTCTCCACGTGTTCAATGGATGCATGAGAGAGAAACAAGATCACACCCACTGTCCATTCCTCCCTCATTCCCTGGCATGGCTACAAATTCAGCATTAATGTAAAAGAGTATGATTCACATGATCAAGAAGCCTAATTGGCCAAAGTTCCCTTTTAAGCGCAGGAACTGTAAATCAGGCACCCCCAAACTTCGGCCCTCCAGATGTTTTGAACTACAATTCCCATCTTCCCCAACCACTGGTCCTGTTAGCTAGGGATCATGAGAGTTGTAGGCCAAAACATCTGGAAGGCCGCAGTTTGGGGATGCCTGCTGTAAATACTTTAGTATCCTTTCATCCTTATGTCAGACAAGCATCTGCTAGGCGTGCACAATCCCACTGTATTCACTGAATGCATGGAAGGGTAGCAACCACGATCCCTTGGATTATAGTAATTATATTTATATTTTTACACTAAATTTATACACTATTTATATTTATTACATTTATATACCACCCTTCACCAAAAGATCTCAGGGCAGTTCACAAAATAAAACATTAGCACCATAATACTTTATGAGACAAGCTTGGGGAAGGTGAGTACTTAAAACCTGCTGACCATAACTGATGTGTGCCCATTTTATTCAGGTGTATTACGTTCTGCTGCAAATAATGTTGGAGGCAGATTATATAGGCACATGTATGATTCTGATGAGGTGGCAGTAAAAACTGATTTCCTGTTTAGAAAATGCTGAATGTTGTTTTATTAAAATTGAGAAAGTATAAAGCAAAAGAAGTTGATTTCTATATAGCCTATTGAGACATACCCATATTAGCCATGTGTCAATGGTACCAAACAGTGCTCGCCTCTCCTGAACTGCTTGCCTCACCTCCTTCACATTGTCCAAAAGCCAGCAAAGTTTCACAGCACTGAAATATGTGCTAAGTGGGAGGCCTGTCTTATTCTGCAAAAATGAAAGATTTTCAGAACATAAAGGAGAAACACCAGCAATAAAAATGACAAAAGGTTCATCTGTAGCACAAGCACAATAAAAAGGGTCATCAGTCACTCTCTAGTATTGTAAAGCCTACGTGTACCAAAATCCAACATGGTCAAAGATCAAGAGAACAGGTAGTTTGAAGACCTGCCACGTAGCAAAACAAGACAGAAACATATTCTAAAGGTCATGTTTTATACAAGTTATCTGTCTGTGCTTGGAAAGCAAATAATGATGGAGGCAATCATAAAGAAAGTACTACTGCATTATACAGTGGAAGCTTTCAAAGCAAATAGGTTAAGAGACTGGTTTATTCATATGTTCCTAAATAATTTTATTTTGGCAATGTCTAGGAAATATGCTAACATTGAGGGGCAATTTCTGTGTAGCTTGGAATAGATGAATTGACAGTGAAGTCGTTAAATAACCTCTTGCATCATAATCTATTTCTATGAAAATTTAGGTACCGTAGTTTCATATTCTTAGTAAATAAAGAATGCTTGCTATCCTACTTGTTCCTACCTTCACACTTCGGAGGAATAATTTAACCCTTCTTACAAGTGATAACACATATACCGTGTTTCTCATATTATAAGACATGTCTTATATTTATTTTTTCCTCAAAAAAACACACTATGGCTTATTTTCAAGGGATGTCTTATTTTTTTCCTCCTCCTCCTGCCGTGGCCGGCATTGCTGCTACGCCTATCACTATGTCTTATTTTCGGGGTATGGCTTATATTCCTTGAATGCTTAAAAATCCTGCTATGGCTTATTTTATGGGTATGTCTTAAAATATGAGAAACAGGGTACTTCCTTCAGTTTTTAAAAACATGCTTTCTGCTCTCCTTTCTCAGTATTCTCAAGGAAAATTATTCTCACTCTTATTTACTATATTAAATTTGTATACTGCCCTTCATCTGTAAGTCTCAGGGCAGTTCACAACATAAAAAACAAGACATACCCACCCCTGCACCATGTGCAAGCCAATAAACCTGCCTTGCACAAACACATTTAAAAGAGTATAGGATGTTAATCAGTCAAATTCCTGGTTGAAGAAGAATGTTTTCATCTGGCAACTAAAGGTGTGTAATGAAGGTGTCAGCCGAACCTCCTTGGGAAGAGCATTCCACAAACAGGGAGCCACTGCAGAAAAGGCCCATTCTTGTGTTACCACCTTCTGGACCTATTGCAGAGGTATATGAAGAAGGGCCTCAGATGATGATCGCAGGGTTGGAGTAGGTTCATATGGAGAGAGACAGTCCTGGGGGTATTGTGGTCCTGAGCTGTTTAAGGCTTTGTAGGTCAAAACCAGCAATTTGAATGGGGCCGAGAAACTAATTGGCAGCCAGTACAGTCAGGCCAGGATTGGTGTAATATGCTCACAGTATCTTGCCCAGGTGAGCAACCCGGCTGCCGAATTCTGCACCTGCTGAAGTTTCTGAACCATCTTCAGAGCCAGATATAACTCATTGCAGTAATCTAACCAAGAGGTTACCGGAGCAATTTCAACAGTAGTTAGGCTATCCCTGTGCTATGATAACCTAAACTGTATTCACTACAAAACAAGTACAATGTGTTAAAATCTCACATCAGCACCTCACTTCCCTATATTGTTAAAACAAGAGATTTTACCTTAAAAAAGGATTTATTATGCCCTGGAATTTTTTGAAGCAGTCGCTCAACAGTACTCTGGGTTCTTAGGTCAAGCCACACTATAACACAAAGACAAACATAAGTGATTGATTAGGGTTGTGTTACTGAAAATTTCAGTAATTCAGGCTTCCATCACGGAGAAGTTATTCTCCAAATAACTTCTACACACCGAGCAGCGCTTGTGTGTTCTGGCATTTCTCCCATGGAAGCAGAAATATGTTTTTAAATTGATTTTTGGGGCTGTTGTTGTTGTTGTTCTTGTTTTTTGCTTCATTATGGACTGTGTTATCCTCTCCATTTCATCAAGTAGTGTGGATGAGTGAGTACTGCTACATAAACAGAGTTTTGACCCCCTTGTCATAGCTTTTAGAGTTTTTAAAAATCTGCCTTTCGTGAAAGGATTCATGAAAGTGCAATTATAATATAAATAGAATTAACCCAGGCTTGCAAATACGTGAGCAAAATTCAATGTGTTCAATGTTCTGGCACACACAGACCACGTGAACAATAAATAATAAAAGCATCCCTTCCTGGGAATAATTCTTGCTTGTTGCAGGCAACATGGTACTGTGAAGGGGCTATTAACAAGCCGGCATCAGCTTAAACCGAGTAAGATATTAAAAACATGTTTTCCTCTTATTATAGAGCTAATACAACAAAATTAATGTGATATGCACTACAACATTCTACAAGAACCAAATACAGTTTAACAGGCTATTTGTTAGAAATATTTAGATCAACCAGATGAATAAATAATAACAGTTAGCAAAAGGCTAATGCCATTCAGACCCAAAGCTGAAAGCAAATAGCAGGCCAGTTGTCATTTTTTTAAAAAAAGAAACTCTAAACTACAGCAGCAAGCTTAAATTGCCACTGTACAAACTCACCTTAATACATGCCACACACACACACACAACCTGTGTGTGTGAAAATGACATAGGGTCGCTGTCAGGGTTGATGTGGCTACTCTTGAGTAACGACCCTCCACATGCTTGTCTTTAAGATGGTTTTATTAGTGCACATTATTTACAGTGTAACGCTCACTCCGAATCAGATTCCTGCACTGGCGATCGCCGGGTTCTAGACCAACATAAAAGCCTCGGAACTGTGAAGCGTTTCCCTTTTCTCCGCCTCCTCAATTCCGGTGTCGGGGGGAATGGTCTGCGGACTGACTAACTCCTGTCCCCTCTTTCTCCCTCCCTCTCTTCCTACCTATGGAGCAAGGGCTCTTGGATGTTGCTCGAGGGCTAGCACTCCCTTTCCGTCTCCTGGCTCTGCCCATCAGACCCTTCGCTCTCGTGGCTGCTCGGAGACGAGCTGCTCCTGATGAGGGGAGGCTGTTCTCTGTAAGCCTTCCCCCTTACAGTCGCGTTCAATGCTGTTGTTCTGCTAGAACAACATACTTCCAGTTGCACAACAGAACCTCCAACCTCTCCCCTGAAGCCCCACTGTGGACTCTAAAAACCTGCTACAGAGGATTTGGGAACCCTCTGGAGCAAATTTTACAGGTGTACAGAGAGAGAAGAGGAAGGGGAAGTCCTGTTGTGTAGGTAAATTACTGCTTGCGCCGTGTTGGATACAACTCACTCTTAGGGCTTGGATTCCAAGATAAATTAGCTTCAGGAAGGTCACTATACTCCATTATAAATAAATAAAATGATTAACACATAGTCGAGTGGAAAACTACATCCCTATTAAAAAAAAATACTTACCTAGAGCATCATAGAGAGGCTCTCCAGTTCGTTTGTCCCAAACCACAGTTGTCTCTCTCTGATTGCAAACCCCAATAGCTTAAAAACAGAACAAAATTTTAACATTTGCTGGATTTGACATGGCATACTTCATCTTTTAGAAATATTTCAATAATTTCTATTGTTTAAACACTTTCCCTGTTAATTTCCCCCCCCCGCCCCCCCATTCTTAATACAATTTACTCACAGAATAAAGATACTGGGTAGGATTAAAGAAACCTATGTATTCACAAAGTGCTCCTGTGCACACATTTGGCAGAGGGGCAAGAGAATTTACCAGAACTTGCTTTCAGCAGCAGCCCTTTGCACTAAATAAAATGCTACACTGGGCAATCTCTTAATCTGGGGTGTGGGAGAAATAAAGAGGGCAGGCTGCCTTTTGGAAACGATGGCTGAAATCCCTGTGCAAGAGACCACACACTTCCCTTGGGTTTCCAGAACAGCATTGCACAAACCACAACCTATTTATTGCCTCATTTCCAGCTTATCCCATCTTATGAAAGGAAACTCTGACAAAATAGCAACACACCAATAAGCTACACTTGCATTGGCTTTAATAGTTTAACATATCAGTTTTACTCCTAAAGAAAAGTTCAGAAATGTGCCCTTCCTGACCACTGCTTCAAAAAATGATTATTTTTTATGAAAATGCGGTTAATACCTTTTATACTGGCAATGTCCACATTCAGTTGTTTCAGTTTCTCACATGTTTTTTCAACACATTCATAGACAGAGCGTAGTATTTCCTTTGGATCTTGTTCTACCCACCTTGAACAGATAGGATAAGCATAGAGAAAACCGAGTTTAGTATCAGAAATCTGTATTTTGCATCTGGCATTATGTACACAAATATCATGAAATCTCACCTGTTTCCTCCAATGCAGGGTTTCCCAAACTTGAGTCTCCAGCTGTTGTTGGACTACAACTCCCACCATCTGTAGCTAGCAGGACCAGTGGTCAGAGATTATGGGAACTGTAGTCCAAAAGAAGCTAGAGACCCAAGCTTGGGAAACTCTGCTACCAAAGCATTAGAAATGAATGACAATTTACTGACATCATTTTCAATTAGTATCAACCAGTTTGTCATGAAACAGGATCTAGTGGATTTTTAACATTAACTCCTCTTACCATAAAATTGTTAAGAAGCAGAAAAGAAGAGAGAGCTGAAGAGCCCAAAGGCAAGCGATATTGGCTGCTACTTTTCCAACTCAAAAAAATGTTGTGCAAGGCTAACCCAGTGCCACTTCTGTTCACCTGGCCTCTGGTTGGTCATGGTGCTGCTACCTACTGGGAGGTGTTGGGAGGGGGGAGTGAGACGGTAGTGTGGTACAAATGAGCCAGTGCCACCTACCCCATCCTCTTCTGCAGCAACACAACCCCAGCCCAACATCCACTACTGAGGCTAACTATTGATTAAAAAACCCAAATACAGTAACAAAGACAAACAGAAAAGTATACTAGATTATTGCAATGACTTCAGTCTTCCAAACTTTGCCTCATATGCCTACAAACCATTTCACTGGCTTAAGTAGGAACATGTAGGCTCGGATCCATAGACATGTGAATGAAACACCACCCAAGAAACAGGTCTTTCCCATCCCCCTACTCCTCACTGTAGCCCTCTGTGGTCTCCAGTGTGTTCTGAAAGGCATGGAGTGGATGGCTGCAGTCAGAGGGAGCAACGGGCATAAATTCACAGGGGCAAAGCAAAGCGAAGAGTGGAAGGGACTTTCTGCTCATGTAGAGTTTAAAGTTCAGCAATATCACACTTTGGCTGCTGTCTTAACCCCAATTACCTGGGAATAAGCTCTATTGAATTCAATGGGACCTACTTCCAAGTAGATATGGTTAGGATTGCAGCCTGAATGACAAGCAGTCAAGTATGCAAAGAAAAAAAAATACTCTACCCTTCTTTGGGGAATTTCTGTTGGATTTCTACTTGGTGGTAACTCAACAGCTCAGCTGTTTTTGCATTAAAGACCTGTAATGCATAAAAGAACACCAAACCAGTTTGTAAAAACATAATTAGAGGGCGAGGCACACAAAGAAGCTTGGCACCTGCCTCTTGAACAGTTACTTGGAAACATGATTCAGGGATGACGGTAACATTCAGAAGTTAACTCCCCTAACAAAGACTATACTGTATTATACATAACAGAAAATTGTCAAAGAGCAAAATGATGCAAGAAATACTTGCTTAACTCTAGAAGAGGCCACTAAACCACATGTTACAGGAACCTGAAGGTTTTATTATTATTTTAAAAAAATATCAGTTGGAAGCAGAGACTTCTGGACCATGAGTATATTATGGCTTTTGCAACCATATGGCTCAATTTCGCAATGATAGGAAAGGTTAATCATCCATGGAGACAAAGGGAGCAGCAGTTTCTGGAGCCTCCCTTTGAAAGGATTACTGACAAAAAGATAGGTAGATTAAGGATACTGCCCTAAAAGTCTGAGTCACCTTTAAAAAGCAGGGTGAAGAGTCAAATTGATTTTTTTAAAAAAAACCAAAACACTAACTAATACATATACAGGAATATAATCTAATTAGCTATTGACTACTGTATAGTGGTGCTGAACTTTATCACAATATAATAATTTCCATTTGTTTTAAGATTTTAGAGATCAGTCCAAATAATGTCTATACTGTATTTATACTGTTAAGTGACATTGAAGGTAAAAATATTGAAATCAACTGTTAGACATAATTGATTATTCTTTCCCAAAGTATATTTATTCATCTAAATAAACTGCTACCTAAATAAATCACAAACTCTCTCGTGTCCAAATAATTCTCCTTTCTATGCAGTTTACCTTTTATGAAAATCCAAAAGATATCAAATCACTTCAAAACATCAAGAAGTTTGCATGCTCATGCCAATTTTGAAATTATGTTCCTTATCTTCTGCTTTTACATAAACATCTGTGATGTTAATTTTATCCTGAAAACAGCTTCTCTTTGAGATCTATGCCTCCAACAGCAACCTTTGCTGAATTGTTAACTGAAACCCAGTTTACTGTAGCCCTAACCATTCAGGCTAACCTTACTTGCTTTACGGTAAGAAGGTAAAAGTGCTTACCGGTAATCCTTTTCAACTCACTCCAGATACCACCCCAGATAGTTGAGCAAAGAAGTTGATAAAGAGTAACATCAATCACAATAAAAATCCCAATCTAATAGAGGTATCTAGGACATGCACATACATCTGTGAGCGCATACATATCTTTGATTCTAATTACAGGTATTTGAAAAAATAAGAATTTTTTCAATACAAATTAAATGGTAATCATAATTTGATTACACATAATTAGAGAAAAGTGATGAGAGCTATATAAAAAGCACTGGCCATTATAGTAAGAGTAGAGGTACAGTAGAAATGTAATGCTGCCACTTAAAATGTTTGTTTATTGTCTCAGAAACTACTGAATAATTTCAAGTGAAAATAACACTGTTTCCCCCACATATTTACAAGCAGTATGACAAAATTTGTTTGCTGATGAAAACAGTACAGCATGGAATATTGTTCACCAATACTTCTATTGCTCTCTGTGATAAACATACAGTGGTACCTCTGGTTACGAACTTAATTCGTTCCAGAGGTCCGTTCTTAATCTGAAACCGTTCTGAACCTGAAACACCACTTTAGCTAATAGGACCTCCCGCTGCCGCTGCGCCACCACTGCACGATTTCTGTTCTCATCCTGGGACAAAGTCTTAACCGAAGGTACTATTTCAGGGGTTAGCGGAGGCTGTAACCCTAAGTGTTTGTAACACAAGGTGTTTGTAACCCGAAGTACCACTGTACTCCTGCAGCTACTTAGAATCCTCTAAACTTTATTGAGGAGGGTGAGACACCTAAAGGAAAAAGAACACAATCGGAAACATTTGCAGCTAGAAACTATGCTTAATTCATCTGATCAACACCAGTCCTCCTTTCATAAATGAAATTGGTGAACCATTGCTGGTTTGGTTGTTACATATCAAATTGGGACACCATGGCTTGTGAAACACATATAGCTTCTGAATAGTTTAACAAGAATGGTGCTGGAAGTGGATCATTTAAAACAGGCCATTATCTTTGGTGAACTCTGAATCACTGCAGGGCTAGGGCAGCTATTCTATACACCAGTGGTTTTCAACCAATGTGCCATGGCACTCTGGTGTGCCTTGAATGATGGTCAGGGGTGCCATGGACAACACTGTCACTCTTCCTTCCCTCCTTCCTCTGATGCCCTCTTGCATCTCTGCCTCCAGAAGCCTTTCACAACTGTTTATTGCAGCAACCCTGGCTATAATCTCCGCAGGTGAATGCTGCCTCTGGGAGGCACCTCTCTTTTTGGGGGCGCCGCACCCCAGAGTCGTCCGCGACTGGACCCAACGGTCAGGGGTCCCTTTACCTTTACAGAGACCAGGGATGGTAGCAACTGCTGCCTGGAGGACTCCCAAGGAGAGGGGAGAGGAGACAAGGCCTCCAGAAGGGAGGGTGTTTGAAAAAGGGGGGACATAACTGGGCTCCTGAGCCCCACAGGGGTACCACAGAAAGAATGTTGTTGGTTAAGGGAGTCGTGGACTCAAAAAGCTTGAAAACTTCTGCTATACAGCAATGGTGGCTAATCTATAATCCTCTATGTGTTGCTGGATTCCAGCCCCAAATATCCATGGCCATTGGCTGGACCAAGAACATCTGAAGAGTCACAGGTTAGCCACCTTTTCTACTCAGTGGACGGACCTCAATGATGCTTCCTTCTGAAATGCAGAGAATAGCACAGGAGGGCCTCAGGCAGCTCCTGCTATCAAAAGACTAAAGGAGTTCTTCCTGAAATTCAACTCATGTTGGCCCATTAAAAGCAACATCCTGTACTTTTGTCTCATCTAGCAAATAGTCTCAAAGAAGTGTGGATAATTAATATTTATGAACTATTTGCAAAAGATTTTCTGTTTCATTTACATAGTCTCTACCAAATCTTTTATTCTAAATTTTGATTTGCTTTTCAGTTAATGTAACTATGTAGTTCAAAGGTGAGGATCAACAGAGGCATGTTTAGGAATGCTTCTAAGAGGGAGATGCTTCCAAAGTACTCAAACAGTTGTTAATCATTGCCTTGGGGTTCACTGAACTTATTTTACTCTCATTCTAGAGTATTCATATAAGACAGGGGTGGCCAACTCCGAAGAGACTGCGATCTACTCAGAGTTAAAAACTGGCAGTGATCTAACCCGATCTACCTGTTGGACATGCCCGATATAATCACGATCTACCTGTTGGACATGCCTGATATAAGAGAAGCGTGTGCTGCACCTGTTACTGTACCCAGACCACTACTTCTTTTTCAGGAAGATGTTTTATAACAATATCTACACAGGAGTTGTATGCATAAAAAACATAAAGACTCAATTCCAATATAAAACCAATGGATGAAGTTTTAAAACATATTTTTCTATACTTAATTTTGTTCAGAAGAAGGATAAATAGATTCAGGGCAGTCTCGAGCAGGTCAGGCGCCCTGGCGCTGAGGCGCGGCGATTGCTCCGGCGCCCCCGCCCTCGCAGCGCGCAGCACGGCTTCCACACAGCTTTGCCGCGCAGCGCTCCCCCTGCCGGCCCCGCGCCACCGGGACTGCACCTAGAGCCGGGCCTGGATAGATTTAGCCATGCACCTTCTGGGGTAATTTGTCCACCTTCTGTCCCCCTCCTGCACTCAGCTCTCACCTGTAGCTGCTAAAAACTGTCAGCATGTGACAGCAGTCACACCCCGGGAATGACTTCGACTGGCCGGCTAAACCAGGCGATGGTAGGCAATGGGTCTCAAACCCTTGGTGAGTTAGGGACTTTTCCTGCATGCAAATATAGACTTCGGCAGATTGAGCAGACAAGATCAATAGTGGATCTAATGGCCAAGAAGGCGACAAACATTCAGCTGCCTATCACCTTCTGAGCCCTATTTAAACTACTGGTTTTGGCCTTAAAACCCAAAATGGGTTGGGACTAGGTTATCTGGAGGACCACCTGCAGCTGTATGAGCTTGCTCAAGCTTCTGAGGTACTGCTCTCTGGTCCATCAATAAGAGATGTCAGATTGGGTATTAAGCATTTTTCTTTCCGCACTTGTGGAAATAACTATAGCCCTATCATTGTTTATTTTCAATAGAATTCTTAAAGTCATTTAATTTCAGTCTGTGTTCTATTAGTAGCTGTTTTCTGATGAAGTATCACTGCTCACTGTAAATGGGGTATAATATGGATTTTAATTTGAAAGTGCTGTGGTATTCTATACACTGCCTTAGAAGGACAATAAATCCTGAAAGGCAGGTTGTAAATTTATTAATAAACAAACAAAACATAAAACAAGTATCAAATCCATGGCTGGCTCAATGTTTCAGGACAAACACATACTTGTATAATCCTGATATGATATTGCAGAGTTGCATTTACTCCTCAGAATACAGCATACAGTATGTTTTCGTAGTGTCTATGGAAACACATTCATTGAATTTTATATGCAATTCATAAAAACTTGCAGGTTCAATGGTGTCCCAGAATGGGCTTTTAACATGTGCTGTATACGCACACAAAGTTAGTACCAAATCTGGCAGCCTGTTACTCTGATACAGGCAAGCAAAAATGATGTTCATAAGAACATAAAACAATGACAAATGCATTATTGTACTTCATGCCGAATTGTAAGCAGAATGCGTGAAAATCCTACCAAAGCAATTTAAAACTCTGGTGCAGAATTAGTACTTTTTTGGGGTACATTTATGCACTGCAATTGTTTTAATGGTATGATACACATTCCCCTTATCTATGATGTGATTCTACTTCAGCAATAAACTCTTGACTTCAACTGTCCCTGAAAACTATTTTAACTTTGTATGTTTTCATAATCTTTGTTAAAACAGATTCCTGGACTTCAGCCAGATCCTCTATGAATGTTTGCCCAGTTTAAAAAGAAAAGAAAAGAAAAGGAGAAAGTTGGGTGAAGAGAATGCTTAAAGAACAAGAGAGGATGCTCAGACCAAGATTATTATTACTAAAAACAATGATTTAATGCTTAAATCTGGTGAAAATATTATTATACAAAATCACCTGCTCTATACAAGTACAGTCTGAGTGAAAAACAGACTTACCTTATATACCTTATGTAGATTTACCTTATATATAAAACAATATTTAGAAATGCTTGTGTTTCCAAATTCAGAGGGACATTCCCAAGTTTGCACAGCACTACAGTTACAAACTTGGGAAGGTGTTAAGGTGCTACACCCAATATGCCAGCAAATTTGGAAAACTCAGCAATGGCCAGAGGATTGGAGAAGATCAGTCTACATCCCAATTCCAAAGAAGGGCAGTGCCAAAGAATGCTCCAACTACCGCACAATTGCGCTCATTTCACACGCTAGCAAGGTTATGCTTAAAATTCTACAAGGCAGGCTTAGGCAGTATGTGGACCGAGAACTCCCAGAAGTGCAGAGGAACCAGAGACCAAATAGCAAACATGCGCTGGATTATGGAGAAAGCTAGAGAGTTCCAGAAAAACGTCTGCTTCTGCTTCATTGACTATGCAAAAGCCTTTGACTGTGTCGACCACAGCAAACTATGGCAAGTTCTTAAAGAAATGGGAGTGCCTGATCACCTCATCTGTCTCCTGAGAAATCTCTATGTGGGACAAGAAGCTACAGTTAGAACTGGATATGGAACAACTGATTGGTTCAAAATTGGGAAAGGAGTACGACAAGGTTGTATATTGTCTCCCTGCTTATTTAACTTATATGCAGAATTCATCATGCGAAAGGCTGGACTAGATGAATCCCAAGCCGGAATTAAGATTGCCGGAAGAAATATCAACAACCTCAGATATGCAGATGACACAACCTTGATGGCAGAAAGCGAAGAGGAATTAAAGAACCTTTTAATGAGGGTGAAAGAGGAGAGCGCAAAATATGGTCTGAAGCTCAACATCAAAAAAACCAAGATCATGGCCACTGGTCCCATCACCTCCTGGCAAATAGAAGGGGAAGAAATGGAGGCAGTGAGAGATTTTACTTTCTTGGGCTCCTTGATCACTGCAGATGGTGACAGCAGTCACGAAATTAAAAGACGCCTGCTTCTTGGGAGAAAAGCAATGACAAACCTAAACAGCATCTTAAAAAGCAGAGACATCACCTTGCCGACAAAGGTTCGTATAGTTAAAGCTATGGTTTTCCCAGTAGTGATGTATGGAAGTGAGAGCTGGACCATAAAGAAGGCTGATCGCCGAAGAATTGATGCTTTTGAATTATGGTGCTGGAGGAGACTCTTGAGAGTCCCATGGACTGCTAGAAGATCAAACCTATCCATTCTTAAGGAAATCAGCCCTGAGTGCTCCCTGGAAGGACAGATCGTGAAGCTGAGGCTCCAATACTTTGGCCACCTCATGAGAAGAGAAGAATCCTTGGAAAAGACCCTGATGTTGGGAAAGATTGAGGGCACTAGGAGAAGGGGACGACAGAGGACAAGATGGTTGGACAGTGTTCTCGAAGCTACGAACATGAGTTTGACCAAACTGCGGGAGGCAGTGCAAGACAGGAGTGCCTGGCGTGCTATGGTCCGTGGGGTCACGAAGAGTCGGACACGACTAAACGACTAAACAACAACAACAGTTGCAAAACTGGATTAAGCAGGATACAAACTGTGCATGAGTGAAGTATAAGATGACATTTCTGGCCTGTCAGCCATTTTTTATTTCACTGTCCTCAGCTTTGAGGTTCACGGTAGGGTAACATAGTTCTGACAAATGCAACTACCTGTAGTGCATATTGATCTCAGGATGAAGCAGTGGCACCTGTTTTCCGAGGCTTCATTCACACTGGAATTGCCCAGAATCCAAGCTAAACTTTTTAATACAACACTAATAATGCTCTGTTCCATGGGGTCACGAAGTCGGACACGACTAAATGACTAAACAACAACAACAACAACAATGCAAGAAACGGGAATAACAATGTTATAAGTTGTTACCAGATTCTACTCATCTTTTTTCTTCCCTATATAAACTTTTCCATCCATCAGCCTATGAGTTTACATGCTACAGGTGATCTAGCATAGACGGCAAATGGATGATGCACAATGGCTTGTAGGATAAGAAATGCCAGCAGCGTAAATGAAAGCTCTCACGCCTGCTTCCATCCATCACACCCTAGATCAGAGGACTGAGTGGAAACTCCCTGTCTCTCATACTGCCCAGCATGACAAGAAAAAAAGGCAGAACAGTTAAGGGAATAAAGTGAGAAAAGGGCTCTATTTCAGACTGCTCTCTATTCCAGGAGAAGCCAATACGTATTCCCTTCTCCAATTACCCCTGGGCACACACAAAAACAAAAACCAAAGCCAACACCATCAGCCCTATATGTAAAGACAGAGAGGTAGAAGAGGCATTAACCACTTGCTCTTAGATGTGTTTCATTTAACAAAATAATGGGTTTGTTTGCTTTTTAAGCCATGGGGCTTGTACCGGTCTAGAAACGCAACCCTTTGACCCTGAAGCTTCCCCAGTGTGGGGGGCATCCTCTTTTAAAGCGCTCTTAGCTGGTCAAGGGCACTTTCCCCTATTCTCCCTCCGCGAGCCTGGGCAAGGGGAGACCTCGCTTGGCACCTGCCCAGCCCCTCTCAGCAGCCTCCGTCCTCCACGCTCCCACCAAGGGCAACCACGCCGCCGCCTCCCCCGGTCACTCCATCATCCCCCTCTGTCCCCGGAGGCAGCCGCTCGCCGGCTTGCGCTTACCAGGAAGCGCGTGGAGCTGGTCCCTTGATCGATGGCCCCAACCAGCGGGCCCATCGCCCCACCCCCGGCCTGTGCCATGGGCAGGCTCCGTCCGCACGCGCGACCCCGGCCCGTCTCCTAGGCGACCCTGTCACCCGCCAGGGCGGGCGGGAGCGAGAGTGACAGAAGACTGACACTCCCGAGCCGGCGCCCTCCGCTCTTGAGAGCGGCGCGTGGCTTCCCGGATCACAGGTTGGAGGCGGGGAAGGGGGCGCTGGCCCGACGCGCTGCCGCTCTGCCGCCAATCAGCGTGCCGGGAGGAGGAGAAGGGCAGGGCGGGCTTTTCCCCCACAGGAAGCGGCCTAATACATGGGGAATGGGGGCCGCTGAGCTAGCAGGTCACGTGCACCAGGCCTCTGACGAGAACCGGAGGCTCTTCGGCCTCGGGCTGCACTGGCTCGCCGCCTGCTGCTTGCTGTTGTTGCCGCCGCCGCCGCCCCCTCCTCCTCACCGGGCAGAGGCGGCGGTGGATTGTGACGGCGTCGGTGGTGCAAGAGTCTCTTGTATTGCGTAAGCGGGGAAAGCGCTTAGAACGCCGTGAGCGGCCTCCTCCCGGCGCTCTCCTCCCCGCTATGGTAGTAGCCTGCCTCTGAAGTGCGAGCTGGCTGACGGAACCGGAGTCCCGCCCGGGAAAGAGGAACCCCCCTCCCCTGCGCGCTAGGTTTCATCAGAGGTGCGCTGAGTCAGTGCTCACATGCGCAATCCCTCGCACGAACTGGCCTGGGAAGTAGGCACCATCGACCTGGCACTTCATTTCAGTGCCGGATTTACGTATAAGCTAAACAAGCTATAGCTTAGGGCCCCACTCTCTTGGGGGCCCCAAAAATTTTTAAAGGAAAACAACCACTGGATGTACATTTCCAAAATATAAGATAAAAAACAAAATAAAATAAAGCCTACATACAGCAACAGTGTTTTGTGTTGTGTAGGCTCCTATTTGTTATGTGCAAATGGCTTTAGATACCTGTTAGGTCCATAAATCACCATATAGCATATATTCAACACAAAAAACAGTGGCAATTTGTTGTTGACGAAGGACAGCTGGACATATAAAGAGCCCCATTACCTTCAGTAGCTTAGGGCCTCATCAAACCTAAATCTGGCCCTGGGTGCACTGTAATTGCTGGGGAGTCGCCCTCACCCTGTTAGCTGGGCAGGAGGCAAAACCAGCTTATTGTGGCAGGGGGTGGTACGTCATGCCTTTGGCCTTGCGGGATAAAGCTATTTCTTCCTTACGAAGTGAAAGGCAGCAGCAAGACTCACTAGGAAAAGATAAACGTGTTTTTTTTTTACTTGCTGCCTAAAAGAAATGGTGCTATCAGGCATCCCCAGACTTCGGCCCTCCAGATGTTTTGGACTACAATTCCCATCTTCCCCGACCACTGGTCCTGTTAGCTAGGGATCATGGGAGTTGTAGGCCAAAACATCTGGAGGGCCGCAGTTTGGGGATGCCTGTGCTAAGTGCTATTTCTGAGGGTTGCTACTTATAGCATGGTGTAGCCACAGAATAGATCCTTTCACCAGCCACACACACCACAGCTCATTTCTGAAGACGAGCAACTAGGCTTCATTATCATATCACATATATATCATGGAACTTAGAAGCCATCACTGTCACATTAAAAGAGTGCAATCTACCAATTTTCTGTGGGGCTTGCTCCCAGCCCCAGAGACGACGCCACTCTGAACTCGATGGGCTTGCTTCTGGAATTATTTATGGATTTACTTGCCATACAGTAATTTATATTCAGCCTTTCTTCAATCATGGAACCCAAGGTGGTATGCAGGTGGTCTAGGAGAAACTGATTAGTTGGATAATCAAGTTGGTTGCATCATGTGCTGTCAGATCACCCCCCTGGAACATGGATTGCACTAAAAGCAGCCTGGTAGGGTAGTTAAGAAATTAGTTCTGTTGCACCATTTCGGAGAGAACAAACGTTCTAGTAGCAAGACACTGCAATCTACAGATTACTTTTAGTGCTAAGAAAAAGAGTATCAATGGTACATTCCCAACAGCCTGAAAGTTTTTCGTGAGGTTATTTTGCATAAGTACTGCAAAGCAGTCAAAACATTTAAGACACTGTGTTAATGAGACTCCACATTGCAAAGAAGAGTTAATTCTGGTTGGAATTAATATTGAAAACCAAGCTATCCATAGAAATAAAATGTGTGGCTTTCTACTCTGTTGCTTTGTTTAAAAAAGGGTTGTGATGAGGTCAGCTGTGTGGGTTAATGAACAGACAATAGGCCTTTTTGTTCGTTTTCAAGGAACACAGAAGTGCAATCTAAGGCTGAGATGTTTAAACAAATAATGTTCATGGCTGAACAGGTTTCTTCTACCTATTAATATTTTGGACTGCAGCAAAGAAAAAATTTCTGTTAGATTGGGCAACACACTGCTGGTGTTAGGATACTGCATGTTTTTCTGATGTCAATTTATATTGTTTTCCTTCCAAAACAGGAAATATATGACTTAGAATTTAAGCTTTTTAAATATATTGTTTTTGCTTTTGTTGTTTTTCCAGCAGTGTGTTTACATCCCTGAACCTTTTATGACTTTTCAATTTAAAAACAATAACATGGAAACACTAGCAAAGGAATTTATTGTATTTTTCATAGTTTATTTATTAATTAAATTTATATTCCCCCTTCCTCCCAAAGGAGCCCAGGGCTTTGCACTTGGACTTTAGAAAGAAAAAAGGTAGTCATTGTAAGTAAAGACTTATATTTTATCTTAGTTTTCTATCTTCAGGGAACTCTTTCCCCAGTTAATCCTGCAGAGGAACCTCAACACATATAGAAATGGAATGTCCTAGATACAGATGACTTCTGGAGAAGTGGAGCTTTAACCCTCTCCTTTCCCTACACTTGGGCTTGAACTACACTAATAAAGAAGCAACATTTTATACATGTCAAGAGTGTTATACAGGGTATTTCTAGGTGGTTCAGGGTGCAGGCCTGTTACGCAAATTTGCATTACAGTATGCTGTTTTATATGTACAGATATTTCTGGGGAAATTAAGATGGCAGGTGATTTGGGTCTCATCAGCATTTTGTATTGCAGTGTACCATCTGTCCTGTGAGCAAAGTAAAAATATAATAATGGGAGGACAAAGGTTATGAGATTCTGGACTCAGTATGAAAGACCCAGAGCTTGGGCCCCCTGAACCACCCATAACAATGCCCCTGGTATCACAGTCCCCTCCACAGAGAGGCATAAACCATTCTTTATATAATCATTACTTCTGTGTAAAAAGCTCATGAAAAGACTTCCATCCAAAATTAAGTTGCAGCCTCTCTCATTTATAAATTAAGTAAAGCAGAAGGAATTACACTGGCTACTAATTATAGTTCCAGGCAAATTCAAGGTGCTGAGATAGGCATACAAAGCCCTATACAGGTTGAGATACCTAAAAGATCATATCATTCCTTATTCTGTATGCCTATCTTATCACTCCGCAGGAGAGGGCCACCTGCAGATACCATCTTATCAAGAGGTCCATTCTGAATAATGTCACTGTTGGGCCTTTAGTGTGGCCACATCGCTTCCTGAGGGGGGTGGCCCTGCCACTGCTGCAGATGATTAGAAATGAACACAACAAAAGTTTGTACCTACATAAACAACCAAACCAAACCAAACAGAATACCTAATTTCCCCCCAGGAATGTTTATATATATTATTATTCTGCAGTAGAACACTGTTAGTTTGAAGCTACTACTCTAATGTACAAAGATTTGCAGAGCAATAAAAGGGAAAGCACTCTCTATTATGGGACCCAGGTGGCGCTGTGGTTAAACCACTGAGCCTAGGGCTTGCTGATCAGAAGGTCGGCGGTTTGAATCCCTGCGACGGGGTGAGCTCCCGTTGCTCGGTCCCAGCTCCTGCCAACCTAGCAGTTCGAAAGCACCTCAAAGTGCAAGTAGATAAATAGGAACCGCTACAGCGGGAAGGTAAACGGCGTTTCCATGTGCTGCTCTGGTTCGCCAGAAGCGGCTTTGTCATGCTGGCCACATGACCTGGAAGCTATACGCCGGCTCCCTTAGCCAATAATGCGAGAAGAGCGCGCAACCCCAGAGTCGGTCACGACTGGACCTAATGGTCAGGGGTCCTGTCAGAGGGCCTGATATGGCTACTCTAGAGTAACGACTCCAGCATGGTCTTTTAAGGCTTTTATTAAGTGCTGATTATTTACAGTGTTCAGAGCAGTAAAAATGCATCCTTAAGGTGAGGTGTCAGAACCTCCGAATGGCGATTGGCGCGTTTTCTTCCAGCACCAAAGCTTTGGCAGACCCAACCTCTTCCCCCTACGTTTGCGTCGCAATTCGGGAGTTGGGGGGATTGGCCTCCCCCCTGTGCGCCCAACTTCCTGTCCCACCTGAGGCATGGGCTCCACAACCTTGCCTGAGCCTCGGACACCACTTCCTGACTCTCCGCTGGAGGCAGAGCTCTCCTTACTCTCTCCAGCGCTTGGGGATGGGCTGGAACTTAAGATGGGAGGGACTTCCCTGTATCCCTTGTCCCTCACATCCACCCCCCTCCCAGGCTCCTCTCCCCCCCTCCCTAGGGGCTCTCTGCTTGCTGGGGACGAGTGAAACCCCAAGAAGTCTGTGGCATCCGAGCCTGTGGGTGTAAAAATTTCCCCCCAATCCTGCGATCTTTCTCCTTCCCCCTGAGAAGACGGGAATCCCAAGAAGTCAGTGGCGTCAGAGCTGGTGGGAGTAAAAATGTTCTGCCAGTCCTCTCCTGCCTCTGACGTAGTCGACCTCGGTGAAACCCACACCTCTTCTTCCGTATCCTCAAATTCCGCTTCCCATCTCCATGGAGAGCTTCTGCCTGCGATCCCTTCCTCCCGCCCCTCCCCCTCTCCCTCCCTTTCCATGTGCCAGGGCTTGGGCCTGTGGGGGAACAGGGCGTGGAACTCTTCCACTAAAAATTCCTCAGGTACTTCCGTGGCCAGTATCCACTCATAGTGGGACGGCGGAGTGTCCTCCCATGCTATCAGGTACTCCAGCCCTCTCACCCCTCTCCTTGAGTCTAAAATCTCAGTTGCCTCATTGAGCTGTCGGGCGTCTCCCGTCTCCCCCCCTCCCTCTGGAGGCTGATCGCTGTCCCTGAACCTGGTACTTTCTCTGTACGGCGACAGCAGCGATCTATGAAACACTGGGTGCACTCTCATGTCCTCAGACAGTGCTAGCCTGAAGGCTACCGGGTTGACCTGTTGCGTGACCGTGAAGGGGCCCAGCCTCCTGGGTGCTAACTTCTTGCATCGCCCCCTGGTGGGAAGACCTTCCGAGGATAACCAAACCTTGTCCCCCACCCTGATGACCTCTCCCGGTCGCCTGTGGAGATCTGTCCCCTTCTTGTACGCTTCCTTGGCCCTCTCCAAGTGTTCTCTGAGCTGCTGGTGCACCGTCTCCAGGTCCTCTGCCCAATCCTCTGCCTGTGGGCCCTCTTCCTCCTCCTCCCTCTCCGGGAAAGATCTGAGGTCGCGCCCGTAGTTGGCCTTAAAGGGCGACACCCCTGTGGAGACGTGCACCGCATTGTTGTAGGCAAATTCTGCCAGTGGCAGGCGATCCACCCAGTCCGTTTGCCTCTGGCTGACGTAACATCTCAGGTACTGCTGCAGAATGGTGTTGACCCGCTCCGCCTGTCCATTGGTCTGCGGGTGCCGAGCCGTAGACAAACTGACCTCCACCTGCAGGAGGTTCATTAGCCGCCGCCAGAACCTGGAAACAAATTGGCGGCCACGATCCGAAATAACTCTTAAAGGCAATCCATGCAGTCTGAATACGTGGTCAACAAACAGTTTGGCCGTCTCTTCTGCCGAGACCGCCCTGGCACACGGTATAAAGTGGCACATTTTGGACATGAGGTCCACCACCACCAACACTGCGGTCTTGCCCCTGGACGACAGCAGGTCTGTGATGAAGTCCATGGACACTACTTCCCACGGCCTGTGCGGTGTGGCTAATGGCTCCAGCAAACCTGCTGGTGGCGCTCTGACCACCTTTGCTCGCTGGCAGGTGTCACATCCCCTTACATAATCCCGAACATCCTCCCGCACCCCTGGCCACCAGAAGTGTCTCATGACTAGGTGAGTGGTTTTGTCCCTTCCGAAATGACCCGCCGTTGGGTTGTCGTTCATCTGCTTGAGGACCTTACCTCTCAGCTGTTTGGTGGGCAGGTACAGGGCTCCCCTGTAAAAAAGCAAACCCCTCCTTTCCTCAAAGTCTTTAGCCTGCTCCCTCCCCCCTCGCAGCTCTCTGAAGATGCGGGAGGCAAACTCATCTGCTGCCGTCAGTGCTGTGAGTTCTGCCTCGCTCACCACTGCTGCTCCGCAGGACCATGCTGATGGGGGGAAAATGTGCCTGGGCGCTGGTGGCAACTCCTGCTCCATGTACTCTGGTTTGCGGGAGAGGGCATCCGCCCTGACGTTCTGCTCCCCCGGGATGTAGTGGATGGAGAAGTTGAAGTTCGAGAAGAACTCTGCCCACCGTATCTGTCGCTGGTTGAGCACCCTGGCCGTTCTCCAGAACTCCAGGTTCTTGTGGTCTGTGCACACCTGGATGGGGTGCTTGGCGCCCACCAGGAAGTGTCGCCAGTGCTGGAAAGCAGCGTGGATCGCAAGAAGTTCCCTATCAAACACCGTGTAGTTGCGTTCAGGCTGTGTCAGCTTCCTGGAGAAGAAGGCACAAGGTCTCCACTCTCTGTTGGCGTCCAGTTGCAACAGGATCGCTCCCAACGCCCGGTCTGAAGCGTCTGTCTCCACGCGTAGGGGCGCATCCTGCACCACATGGAACAGGTTCTGGTCGGACGTGAACACCCTCTTGAGGCTTTCGAACGCTGCTTGCGCCTCTGGCGTCCACCTGAACTTCTGCTTGCCTCTCAGGCAGTCCGTGATGGGAGCCGTAACCCGCGAGAAGTTCTTGATGAATTTCCTGTAGAAATTGGCGAATCCTAGGAGGCGTTGGGCATCTTTGCGCGTCCTGGGGCTGTGCCAGTCCAGGATGGCCTGCACCTTGTCCTTGTCCATCGCCAGTCCCTTGTCTGACAGTTTGTAGCCCAGGAAGTCCACTTCCCTGGTGTGAAACTTGCACTTCTCCAGCTTCACATACAGGTGGTTCTCCTTCAGGCGTTGCAATACCTCCCTGACATCCTTCACATGTTGCACTGGGTCAGCGGAATAGATAAGGATGTCATCCAGGAAGACCAAGCAGTTCTTGAAGAGAAGGGACCCCAGGACGTGGTGCATGAAGGCCTGGAAGCATGCTGAGCCCCCTTGCAACCCGAAGGGCATCACCAGATATTCAAAGGAGCCCAGAGGCGTGAACATCGTGGTTTTCCACTCATCGCCTTCCCGGATCCTGATCAAGTTGTACGCCCCCCTCAGGTCTAGCTTGGTGAAAATCTTGCCCCTGCGTGCCGCTGTCAGGAGATCGTCCACTCTGGGCATGGGGAAAGCCACTGGCTCTGTCACTGAATTGAGCCGTCTGAAATCCACCACAAGACGGCGCTGTTGCGTGTCTTTCTTGTCCACCCAGAAGACCGGGCTGCCCCCTGCTGCCTTGCTTTCTCTGATGAACCCCCGTTTGAGGTTCTTGTCTATGAACGCACGCAAATCCTCGAGTTCCTGATCTGACATGGCGTACAGCTTGGCTGGGGGTATCGTTGCCCCTGGCACCAGGTTGATCTGGCAGTCGAAAGACCTGTGTGGGGGTAGGTGGTCGGACTCCGCTTCGCTGAAGACCTCCTGCAGGTCCCAGTACTGCTTGGGTATCGCCTCACCCCCTTTGACATGCATGGTGGCCACCGTGGCTATTGGAGGCCCCTCCCCTGGTTGGTGCTGCATGCAATGTTCTAGACAAAAGTCCGACCCAAACGTGATGCATCTCTGGTGCCAACTTATGGAGGTGTCGTGGCGCGCCAGCCAGCTCATTCCCAAAACGATGGGGGGGTCTGAGATGGTTGTGACGTTGAAAGCCAGTGTCTCTGAGTGCCTTCCCACCGTCATTCTCATGGGGGGGGGGTTTGATGAGTGATGGCCCCTCCCAGCAACTCTCTGCCGTCAATGGTGGCTACGTGCAGGGGAAAATCCAGCTGCAGAAGCTGGATCTGGTGCTCTTCTGCAAAGTTTCTCGAGAAGAAGTTGGCTGAGGCACCACTGTCAATTAAGGCGAGGACCGTCAGGGGATAGCCATTTGGGAGCGTTAGCGTGACTTCTAGTACCACTCCTGCTCTGGGAGGGGTGGGCTGGCTCTGCTCCTCTCTGTGCGGGTGGGCGGGCTGGGGCTGTTGTCTGCTGACTGTGCCTGGCTGCTGCCCCTTGTCTCCTGCAGCCAGGCTGTCTCGTTTCCCTGCTGTGGTGCTGCTTCAGTGGGGGAAGGTACCACCGTTCCCGCCTTTCCTTGCCACTCTCTGCGATGAGGGCAGTCTCTGACGCGATGCCGGGGGGAGTTGCAGAGAAAGCAATTCCCGCCTCTTCCCTCCTTGCGTCTTGGCGCCGCCGGGGTTTGAAAAGCCCGCGCGCGCGCTCCACCGATCTCCATCGGTTCCGGCTCTGGGCTTGGTCTGGGCGGGTCTGGGGGCGGGCCCTGGGGTGGGGTTTGGTGATGTGGTCTGTCCTGGGAGCGTGGGAACCAAGGTTTTGCTGCGCGCGTCGCTTGTTTGTCATTCCATCTGGATTCCTGTCTCACCCCCACCGCTAGCGCCGCTTTGCTTAACTCATCCATAGTCCGCGGTCTAGGACCTCTTGCCAGCTCATCCTTAACGTCTGCGTGCAAACCCAGGTAGAAGGCTGATTTCACTGGCTCACTTTGCAGATCCCACCCCAGTTTGTGCACCAGCATGGTGAATCTCGCCCAGTAGTCCCTAACTGTCGATTTTCCTTGTGTTAAGTTATGAAGCTCCTGTTTAGTGGCCTCCATTTCACTGTCACTAGCGTACATTATTTTTAAAGCTTCTAGAAATAATTTTGCGTTCTTCATGCAAGGATTTTTTTGCGCGATGAGCGGTCTTACCCATTCCCGGGCGGCCCCCGTCAAATGCTCTATGATAAAGGAGACTCTGTGCGCGTCATCTGGGAATTCTGCTGCATGCAATTCCAGCGCATAATTTATTTCTGTCTCGAATCCTAGGTACTCCCTAGGGTCGCCGCTAAACTTGGTGACTAGGCTCTGTCCCCTTCTCACTTGGACTAGCTGCGGCTGGGGCGCCCCCCCACCTCTAGCGGCTTTCTCCTCTTCCAACTTTTTCTGCAGGTCCAATACCATCACCCTTAGCTGTTTCTCAGTCTCCTCTTTTGTCCTCACCTGGTCCACCAGCTTGTTCAGCTCCTCCTGCGCCCCTCACGCTTCCTCCTGAGCGGCATGCAATTGCTGCTGTGCCTGCGCTGTGAGGTTCCGTAGCTCCTGCTTCGCTGCTTCGGCCTCCAGCCTCCAATGCTCAGCCTCTTGAGCGCTCATCGCTGCACTCCAAAGTAGCCAAAAAAAGATTCGGAGGTTGCTGTCAGAGGGCCTGATATGGCTACTCTAGAGTAACGACTCCAGCATGGTCTTTTAAGGCTTTTATTAAGTGCTGATTATTTACAGTGTTCAGAGCAGTAAAAATGCATCCTTAAGGTGAAGTGTCACAACCTCCGAATGGCGATTGGCGCGTTTTCTTCCAGCACCAAAGCTTTGGCAGACCCAACCTCTTCCCCCTACGTTTGCGTCGCAATTCGGGAGTTGGGGGGATTGGCCTCCCCCCTGTGCGCCCAACTTCCTGTCCCACCTGAGACATGGGCTCCACAACCTTGCCTGAGACTCGGACACCACTTCCTGACTCTCCGCTGGAGGCAGAGCTCTCCTTACTCTCTCCAGCGCTTGGGGATGGGCTGGAACTTAAGATGGGAGGGACTTCCCTGTATCCCTTGTCCCTCACAGGTCCCTTTACCTTTAAAAGGGAAAGCACTTTGTATTAAAATACTTTTCGACCAGGCATTTTGCCTGCCCAGTTGTTAATTTTAATCTCTCTAATATGTTAATTTGGACCTTAGGGTAAAGTGTGTGCAGTAATAAATAATAAACAATCAGAAGTGTTTTATTGCTGCCTCTCTCTGTTATTGTTGATTATTTTGTATTCTATTGCTGTTATAATACATTGATTAGACTGTAAAGACACCTTGTACAATTTTTAATGGAATGGCAAGATAACAATACTTTTTAGAAACAAACCCACAAACTAGAAGTCAATTAATGAACATTTGATTCTGACTTTGAACCTCCAGTACAGTATTGGGTATGGGCACAGTGAATTCACCAATACCTGGAACAGTTGCACTACCGGTAAGTTTTCTTCTCTCTTTCATTTGTGCAGTGGATCTTTCACAAACTCAAGTGTATCTGAGCCCAATACAATGTTATGCAGGGCTCATATGCTCTTGCATGTGTGCAGTTTGTTATAATTGTGGTGAATACTGGCAGTACAGTACAATTCCCAAGATTTAATGGAATGGAATTGTTCATACAGGAAGCCACCTAAGGTCTGTTCAGTTATGCTCTCATTTGTCTTAACTAAGGATAAGAGCTTGACAGCAGCTACAGATCGTCAGCAAAAAGATCCCATTTTTAGTCAATCAAATCCTTGCATATTTCAGCTCAGCGCCAACCACGTAAAATGTAGCAGAATGAAATAATTATTAGGGAGAAAACTGCATAGTTGTTATAACTAAAATCTGTCTTTTGGGGATTAGGTGCAGAAACCTCATTAGTAAATGGAATGCTGAAAGAGACGTATTTTCAAAATACTTTGGTTCATAACCAAGATGATGTTTCTTTGTAAATCTTTCTTGTCCTTTTGTTGGGTAAAATTACATAGCCTTTTACAGCTATACTGCTTTTAGCTTTGACTAAGATGCCCAGCTAAGAAAAATGGTTCTCATGTCCAGGAAGTGGGGAACTGGCCTGCCCTGGAAGGAGCAGGTTCACAGTGTGTGCGTGTGTGTGCGTGTGTGTGCTCCTAGCTTTAGCACTCTCACTGGGGGTTCAGGTGGCCTTGGTGGCTAGGAATGCCTCTTCCCTACAGACCCAATCTGGTTCTGAGATTGGCAGAGCGTGCCCCTTAGGTAGTTCCTCTATGGACTCAGGAGGTCACAGTATGGGAGAAGGCATTCTCTGTGATGGCCCCTAAGTTGTGGAACTACCTCCCCACTGATGTGCAGCTGGCATCTTCATTGTTTAGCTTCCGGTGAATACTAAACATGCACCTCTTTACCCTGGCTTTTGATACTTGAGGTGTATATTTTTAGGACCCACCTTCTTTTTGTGATAGTAAGTTGTTTTAAACAGTTTTTAATATTCTGTTTTAGAGTTGTAACCTGCCTAGAGACCTTAGGATGAAGAGCAGGTTAATAATAATAATAATAATAATAATAATAATAATAATAATAATAAACAAAAGCAACAACAACGGTAATTAGCTCTGCTTAGAGAACCAAACAATATTTCTTGTTAGTAGTGCAGATGTTTGTGGAAAGGAATGAAATGCAATCCTCTTATCCAGTCAACCTTGCACTGGCCAATCATAGTGAGACAGTTATGGATATGAATGAAATTCTTGTGTATTAGAAGAAGGAAAACTTGTTTGGGTGCTCCATATTGGACATTTCAAACAAGTAAACCCCCCTAGGCAGATGTTTCCCAAATATCAGCTCATAAATATGAATTCTTGATCTTAAGACCTATTCTTTTAGAACTATTTTTAAAAATCTAACCTACTCACTAACCAACTATATTCCAGAATGCAAATTACTAGAAGCCTTTTTCAGTATCATAAACCAGCATTTGCATATAAAGTGGATGGCAGCTGGAGTTCCATTCTCATTTTTATGTTATTATTAAGCACAATTTCTCAATTTTATTAATACAGAATTTCTGGAAATCAACTCCGTTCCCATGCCTATTGTAAAAATTATATGATTTGAAAATGTCATTTTAAAAAGAGGAGTTCTTACTACAGTGGAACCTCGGTTTATGAACACCTCGGTTTACGAATTTTTGGTTTACGAACGCCGCGGACCCATCTGGAACAGATTAATTCACTTTCCATTACTTTCAATGGGAAAGTTCGCTTCAGTTTATGAACAGACTTCCGGAACCAATTGTCTTCATAAACCGAGGTACCACTGTAATTCACTTCTGCTGCAATAAGCATTAAGTTAAGACCCATGTCTTAATTTGCATGCCCTGAAAATGGCAATAATGTTATTTTATCTTATATGTTGTGCTCTCTTATAACTTAGAGTTACTGCATATACATGCTTTTTAACAAATTGGTTACATTTTGAAAAGAATTATGTAGAATACCCATGTGAAGGAATGGATGCAACAGAAATGCCATTTTGAAAATAAATTCTGTCTTTTGGGATAGGGTGGGCAAGAGGGTGTGGAGTTATGAGGATAGCACTGGGAAGATGGACTGGAATTGGTGAAATAAGCAGGAGAAGCTACATTTGCTTTGAATGCTATTAAAATTACAACAGAAAAATGCAAGATATAAATCAAAACCATCTTGTAATAAGTTAATGAATGCAGTTCAGAACTTCAGTGCAGCAAGCCCATCTATATACACTCTCACCAGGCTGTTTGAACCTGATTTTTTTAAGGGTATAGAGGGAAGCTGTGACCCTCCATACATTGCTGGACCCTGCACCCTTATCATTCCTAAGCATGGCCATGCTGGCAGGGACTGGTGGGAGTTGGAGCCCGACAACAACTGGAGGACCAGAGAATCCCTCTTCCTGCATCTTTAAAAAGCACGTTGCCTGGCATTATATCTTGAAATGCAAGAAATAGCAAAAGGATAGCCTGTGCCTGTATTTGGCTGTACTCAAACAAATACTACCAAGCAAAGCAGGAATCTCAACTAAAGCATCCATGGCAGATGGCCACCCAACCTCCAGTGATAGCATTAACATGTTTATTCTTTCTTTCCTCAGAAAAAAAGAATACTGTAAATATAAACTGAGTTTCAATAAAAAGTTTTCCGTTCACACACTAAAAGATGGCTCACAAACAAGCTTCAATAAAGTTTGTTACAGTATCAACAATGGCAAGATTTCACATGTTGTTCTTCCACCCTCAAGCAAAGGAACCAACTCCTTCACCTTCCACCTAATTGTGTGCAGAGGTTCTGACTGACTTGCAGAGCACCTGTCCCTCTTCCCCCTAAAGCCAAATTAAGGAGTAGATTAGATAATGCCCAGGACAGGTAGCCAGGGCTTCCCCTGCCACATTGTTCTTTTGCCAGAAAGCTGACTTGGTGGCAACTGGAATCCTCACCAGATGGGACTTGAGAGAATTGCCCTCCTCCCTTGCCAATGTCACTCCCCTGCTCCCATACACAAATATCTTCACTCTTCTAAAATAGTAGGCTGCTCTGATAATGGGCAAGAAGTAAAGCACTTGTACTAATATTCCCTTTTCTATATTAATTCATGTGACACTTTCTCTGCATTCAATTTGTCTGACCTCTTCACATTTTAGACTGGTTGAACAAGATTCCTGAATTAGCAGCTTAACCACTGCGTTTAGTTTTCACACACTGTAATTGATGATGAATTACTTTGCTGGCAATAAATTTGGTGACTAGTAGTTTAATCCTGTACATGTCTACTCAACCTTGAGTCCTATTGACTTCAGTGGGGCTTTGAAAAAGAAAGGAAGATTTAAACTCCACCCTTCAACAGATTACTAGGTGGTCTAGGTAAAAAGATACAGTGGAACCTCGGTTTATGAACACCTCGGTTTATGAATTTTCGGTTTATGAACGCCGCGGACCGATCTGGAATGGATTAATTCACTTTCCATTACTTTTAATGGGAAAGTTCGCTTCAGTTTATGAACGCTTCAGTTTATGAACAGACTTCCGGAACCAATTACACCCATGTTTCAGTTTATGAACGCTTCAGTTTAAGTACTTCGCGGACCCGTCTGGAATGGATTAATCCACTTTCCATTACTTTCAATGGAAAAGTTCGCTTCAGTTTATGAACGCTTCAGTTTATGAACAGACTTCCGGAACCAATTGTGATCATAAACCGAGGTACCACTGTACAGGATTGCAGCCTAAGGCAGTTGCTGCAGCAATAAGCTAAAGTAGCATATTATACTCAGGGGCAGGAGGAGTAATGCTTTAGAGAGTTACAAAATTGCTTGCGTTGTTGCACATTAATCTTCTATCTAAGGTTTAAAGAAATGCAGTTCTGCAAAAAGGTGAGGAAGCCTCTATTCACGTTACGTAAACATGAATCAGCTACTATAAAAAAAATCAGCCAGCAATGTATGAATACATTATAGGAAGATGCTAGAATATGGGGTGTGTTTATTCCACGTGTTTGTGGGATGGTCTATTTCCATTGCTAGTAGCTGGAAAGTTCATGGATAGTTGTGATACAATCACATTCACCTTTGGTCAGTGAGGTGAAAGTGTCCATGGATAGATATGGCAGAAATGTGACCCTCCTATTTGTGGTTTCTATTGGTTCAATTCTAATTGCTTCAGGGACAGACCGAGAGATTTTGGACTCCAAGGTGACAGACCCTCCAAGTGTCCCTATGTTCCAGAGACAGTCCCAGATTTACAGAAGCCATCCCAGTTTCCAAGTTGATCCCAGAACCTCCCTCTTTCCCTTAGGATGTCCCTATTTTCATTGGAGAAATGGAATTGTGTGACCCCTGAGCCAAGGAGATAACTATACAACCTTTAGAAAACATCTAAAGGTAGCCCTGTATAGAGAAGCATTTAATTTTTTAAAAGTTTACTTTGGGTGGTTTCCAATGTATATAAAAACAGAGTGGCTGGGCTGGGGCAACCCAGTCAGATGGACGGGGTCTAAATGTTGTCGCTGTTGAATAGGATGTCCCTATTTACATCAGATAAACATTGGAGGGTATAAGATGAGGGGCAACTGACTGAGGTGCCATGAAAGGGAAGCAAACTGTTGGCTATTTAGCTTATTACCATTGCCATGTTGATGCCGGGGGGGTGGGGGGTGGTAGAGGCACTTGTGGTATTTTCAACCACAGATGTCTAAATAACTTGCCTTGCCATGAGTACTGTTGCTGGGAAAGCTACTTCCTGTTGCACCTCAAGTAGTGAAATGTTGTAGTCTGACCCTGCTGATGGAGATCACACACATAGGGGACTTTCCAGGGAATACTTTCCTTAGGTCCCCCAATCTCTCAATCCTGGAGCTGGCCCTATGCCAAAGGCCGCTTGCTGGTGTGTGTCTGTTTCAGGCTGTTCAGAAGTGGGTCAAATGTTAAAAGTTTGTTTAGAAGATCAAAAGAATCGAGTTGCTTAAATGCTAAGGGACAAGCAACTTTAAATCATATAAATCCATATTAAGACTCTTATGCAAATGTAATCTGCAGTGGAAAGCACTGTTATTAATGTCTTGTTTTAATTATTTCTCTGCTTTACCACATTTGCTGTTGCTACATTAAGCCAACTCCCATATATTGTGTAAAAGATCCATTGCACTATTCTTTTAAAGCTGGTATCTATTTATTTTCCAGGATTGTATCAGGTAAGAAGGGGCAGGGAATGGATGCTAGCAAAACTAAGCAGAACACAGCTACGCTTAAAGAGTACAGTAGTTCCACACATTTTATCTATCACTAGGGGGCTCCAGCTGCTTACTTCTTACATCATAGCCAATGTTATCAGGTATCAGAGTAGACCAATATTCTTTTTAAAAAAGAGTATTCTTATTACTATTTTTAAAAGAATTTTTTATCACATACAAAACAACATCGCTTCAAACATACCAACCACAATGTTTTAGAAGATCAGATCACATTGCTGTAGTTTAGAGGCTAGACCAAGGTTGCTTCTACACTGTTTCAAATCTTATTTAATCACTCACTGCATGCCGTTTTTAAACTACCGGTAACTCTGAAGGCATCATTATGTGCATCATTATGCTTAGAGGATATCCTGGAGGAAATGCACTTTGTATTTTCAAATCTAAGGAGGGAAAGTAACCCTCTTTCTTATGCCTGTTTAGAAATTGGGGTTGCCAACCTTTGAGGGCCTGTGAGCCAACTTTGCAGTTTTAGAGTGTCATGCTGCTTCTTGCCCTCTCCCCTACAGCTGTCTCCCCCCATCACCACTAGGCACAATAAGAAAACACACACATGCACACTTCATTTCCCCAAAGACTCTGAGTAAAAGTTGGATACAGAATAATTAGAACAGCTCATCTTGAATTCACATTGTGTTACAAGGAATCCTCACTCAAACCACCATCAAATTAAAGCTTTCCGTGGCAGACTGCACAGTAAAAATCACAGATCTAGGACACATGTCTGAGAAAAAGGTAGGAAGCCATTTTATACCAAATAAGACCAATGGCCTGTCCAGCTGTGTATTGTCTTCAATGACTGACTGTGCCTCTCCAGGATTTCAGACAGTCTTTCCCAGCCCTAACCTGGAGATACAGGGGGTTGAACCCAGTACCTTTTGCATGTGCTTCACCACTGAGTGATGGCCTTTCCCCAAGACAAGCCAAGTTCCTACTTACAGATAAAAGACAGCAGTTGTACGTAAAAATGATCATCAGCCAAAGATGTCAAATGATGGCTTATTAAGCATTCTACCACAAGTCTAAAAACAAAGGAGGAAATTTCAGTTTCTCCTGATCATAGCTCAGATTTCTGTTTGCTATTTCAAAAGTCTGAAATCATGGTTCTTATTGAGTGTGTGTGTGTGTGTGTGTGTGTGTGTGTGTGTGTGTAAAACCACTTTGAGTGTTCTTAAATATATACTCAAGCGGTGTATACATTTTATGAAATGAATATACATTATATATACAAATATTGCTTTAGGTCTGCATGAAATGCTACCCAACAGGCTTTACTTTATGATGAACAGCCTGTAAATAAAAAAGTTTCTAGTTCTCAGTGACAGCAGTCTAGAAATATTGGCTGATAAGTGAACGCAGATTAGGCAGCAGCAGCAAACTATTTTAACAACAGACAGTTTCACAAAAAGGTTTTGTGTGGGAACAAAAAGAGGAAGAAAGAATTAAAAGTTGTTTGACAGCAGAAAGTTATTTATAAAGCTCTCCCTATGCCCTGCACAGAGACTTCCGTTTAAAAACCTATTGTGACTTGAGACCCGGGGGGGCGGGGCGGTGTGTGTGTGGAAACCACTTGCCACCTACAAAGCTGTAAATGAAACTCTTACCCATGAGCTATAGTAACGGAAAAGAAGTGTTACATAAGAAGCTTTTAAGGCAGCCAAATGCCTGTGCAACATTTCTGCACACCATTGCAAGCTTTCCACAGTCCTTGCCTTAAGGAGCGAGCAGCTTAGTTCTTCAAGGTAAGTGAGAACTAGATTATACCATATACAGTACAGATTATTTTTTCTTGTGTGTGGATTGGGTTATCTGCTGTGTGTCTCCAATGTACACGCTTTATGATGCTGCCTGTAAGGATTTCGATCTACAGTCTAAACTGCAAATGAAACCAGTTTAACTGAAGAACTTGGGTGGAAATTAAATGCGTCTTATCTTATTGAGTGAAACTTACCCAGTGGGTTAAGGCTTTCAATGGTTCTCAGAATGCTAATTACTTTACTGAAGTATGGCATCCATTTATAACCTCCTCAAATGAAAACACTGTCATCTTGGACCCACCGCATACACTTGGTTGGTTATGGAGCAATGTGCTTCATGGTTGAAGCCGTCTTGTACTAATTGAGTGGGGAGGGGGTAATTTGTTATTGTTGAGTGGATTTAATTTTGTAGCATGCATTTACAAAAATGACAGATGCTTTTATAAGTGTCAAAAATATAACTGAAATTGAACTTAAACCATATACAGTGGTACCTCGGTTTATGAACACAATTGGTTCCGGAAGTCTGTTCATAAACTGAAGCGTTCATAAACTGAAGCGAACTTTCCCATTGAAAGTAATGGAAAGTGGATTAATCCGTTCCAGACGGTCCGCGGAGTAACCGTTCATAAATTGAAGCGAACTTTTCCATTGAAAGTAATGGAAAGTGGATTAATCCGTTCCAGATGGGTCCGCAAAGTACTTAAACTGAAGTGTTCATAAACTGAAACATGGGTGTAATTGGTTCCGGAAGTCTGTTCATAAACTGAAGCGTTCATAAACTGAAGCGAACTTTCCCATTAAAAGTAATGGAAAGTGAATTAATCCGTTCCAGATAGGTCCACGGCGTTCGTAAACCGAAAGTTCGTAAACCGAGGTGTTCATAAACCGAGGTTCCACTGTACTAAGAGAAGGATAGACCGAGGAACTATAATACGCTGCCTTCATAGAGACTGTAATTGACCAAACCCACCCTTTATTTCATATAGATGTAATAGGTCACATACACAGCTATAGTTGACTAACTCTGACTATGCAGTAAGACATGCACCAAGATTTATGCTCTCCAATATTTTCCTATAGTGCATAACAGCAGAGTAATAGTAGGTGGACAATACTACAGTATTGCATTTCTAGTCAGCTCTACACAAGCTATGCAGATGATGTTTTTGAATGTCCTTTCCTCTATGCACTCTTCCTATGCAGAGATCCATTATCTCTAGGAAGAGTAGCTGTAGGCAATGGGTGTGAATATCTGGGCAACATCCCTCCAACTGTAAAAAAAGGGGGGGTGTTATAAAGAAATAGTTTAAGAACCCGAAACCCCAAAATAAAAAGAGCAGAACTTCTCTGCTGTTATTCACAAAGTTGCCAGGAACATTTTGTAATTCTCCTCCCCCTCGCCCCCGCCACCAAAAAAACCTCATTGCTGTTTGGTTCTGTGCCTTTCTTAAATAGCATAAATAACCTGTTTCCCTGAAACCACTGTCATTTTCTCTCTTAACTAACAGCCTTCCAACTTACACTTGAAGCATGATGTTCAACTGTTTCCTAAGCCCTGTAAACATCTGTAGGATGAAAGAGAACAAACAATCCATTATGTATTCTCTGATGTCAAACTTTGTGGCATTTCTTGTTTCTTGCCATTTGTATGTTAACATAAGCTCTGATCAGAATGTGAAAGAAAAGTATGTGGCTAGGTCATAATATGCAGCCTACTCACCTCCGACATAATTTTCCTCAGCTTTTTATACTTCCCTTTTTTCTAGATCCCTAGAACCTTTCAGGGTGAGGGCTGTAGTTCAGTGATAGAGCCATGCTAAACTTCCATGATTTTCCATTTTAAGGAGGCTGCAAATGCTCCCCCCCCCCAAGAAACAAATGAGCACTAAACTTATGCTCCATTCCATTCCATTAGTTGTCAAAAAGTGGCTTTTACATATTATGAAAGCTCAAATATAATGTGCAAAATAACAGGGACATGTCAGGAAATCAGAATCAGCTGCAGTGTGAATGCAAATGAAAAGGTTCCAAGAGCTCTGGCCAGGTAGTAGATTAATTTTTAGAAAGTTTTAAGTTGAGAATAATAAGACAAATTCCAGTAGCAATCCAGTTTTTAGAAATTCCAGGACAAGGCCCTGTTTCAGTTTATTCTTCATCAAATCTAATAATAATAATAATTTATTATTTATACCCCGCCCATCTGGCTGGGTTTCCCCAGCCACTCTGGGCGGCTTCCAACCGAATATTAAAAACAGTACAGCATCAAACATTAAAAACTTCCCTAAACAGGGCTGCCTTCAGCTGTCTTCTGAAAGTAGAATAGTTACTTATTGCTTTGACATCTGCTGGGAGGGCGTTCCACAGGGCGGGTGCCACTACTGAGAAGGCCCTCTGTCTGGTTCCCTGTAACCTCACTTCTCGCAATGAGGGAACCGCCAGAAGGCCCTCGGTGCTGGATCTCAGGGTGAATGGTGGGGTGGAGACACTCCTTCAGGTATACAGGACCGAGGCCGTTTAGGGCTTTAAAGGTCAGTACCAACACTTTGAATTGTGCTCGGAAACGTACTGGGAGCCAGTGTAGATCTCTCAGGACCGGTGTTATGTGGTCCCGGCGGCCACTCCCAGTCACTAGTCTAGCTGCCGCATTCTGGATTAATTGCAGTTTCTGGGTCACCTTCAAAGGTAGCCCCACATAGAGCGCATTGCAGTAGTCCAAGCGGGAGATAACCAGAGCATGCACCACCCTGGCGAGACAGTCTGCAGGCAGGTAAGGTCTCAGCCTGTGTACCAGATGGAGCTGGTAGACAGCCGCCCTGGACACAGAATTAACCTGTGCCTCCATGGACAGCTGTGAGTCCAAAATGACTCCCAGGCTGTGCACCTGGTCCTTCAGGGGCACAGTTACCCCATTCAAGACCAGAGAATCCTCCACACCTGCCCGCCTCCTGTCCCCCCAAAACAGTACTTCTGTCTTGTCAGGATTCAACTTCAATAGTTTCATAGTTTCAAGGTCAAAGTGTACCATTCATGTTTTTCATGTGTGAATGCAGGCAAAGCTTCACAAACCCCACCCCACTCTGGAATTAGTGTGCATTAATGACCTAGAATTTATCCCAATCTGTTTGATGTTTCTTATCTCCCTAGTAGTCGGTAATGGTTTCAGTTGTACTTTACACACTTATGTCACTTGCTGTTTGCTCCTGTTATACCATTCCCTTACCTGCCACATTGTGCTTCATGCTAGCTCTTTTTGTTTTCCAGTTCTAGAGGATGTTGTCAGAAGGGTACCTCTGTATAATTCCTTATCATGATCTTATGAATTACAAGCTCACTTGCAACCAAGGAGAAGAGGCAGTACATGAGATGAGGTCTTTGAATGGTATCACCTATGACTCAACAGAGGAAACACAGGACAGAAATCTCTTTTGGAGGTGTAAGTCTGTTGGCAAGTTCATCTTCTCTGTTTGTTCCAATGAAAACAGAAACAGTAGAAGGCAGGTGGATACGCAGACTCCAAATCCAGTATTGGAAAGGCAAATATCTCCAGCTGTGGAAATCTGTACAGGACCTGCTATAAACAGAGACACTTACCTAGTTCCACCTTCTTGTAAAAGCATTTGCAAGAATTACAATGACCTGCATATTGCTGGTGACCAGGTACTGCCTATGAGTTCAGTTAAAACAGATTTTACCTATGACAGTGGGATAGGTCCATTCCTGGAGTCATCAGAGATCCCACCACCCATGGAATCCATATCAATTCCACCTGCTGAGGTCCCTCGCAAGCCAACCAACAGGTATTCTTCATGCTGGAGAGTGGCCAGCATCATGCAACACCAGCAACCCCTCTCAAATTCACTACTGAATAACTACTTGGAGGAGAAGGTGGTAGAGCTGTACAAGCAGTATATCATGGATGGCATGGGTAGCAGTGCATCCCCTACTCAGATCTTGGCATCGGAATTCATAATGACCAATGTAGATCAAATCAGCACGAAGCTATCACAAGAAAGGAACATGAAGACCACCCAAGCCAAGGATATGGTCATTAACTGCCTATTGCGACTAGCCAGTGGGAAAATCTCCACTGAAATGAGCACTCCTAGTCTTCACATTTCCCAGTTTAGCACTGTGACTAAATAAATAAAGTCTGCAAGTCCTAGACAGAAATCTGAGATTCCCCCCCCAATGTAAATGCTTTATGCTTCCTTCCAATAATCCTACTTCCACATTTCCACATTTTATTAACTCAAATGTGGATGTTGTCCCATTGCATTGTACTGTTTTTTTTATCCTAATGAGAAGGAACATTGGCCCTGTTGCCTTGGGAATGGGGACCATTTTGTATCTACCTCCCTTCACCAAGCAGCAGCAGGTTGGAGGAATGGTGGCTTCAAGCAGGCATGAAGAAGAGCGTTGTTTCCCCATTGGAAGATTTTCCAATTAAAAATTAAACCTCATGGGAATTCAGCACAGTACTAATTCTAAATATCCCTTTTAGTGTGCAATTATTTTCCTCTCTTCCCAATACCTTGAGCCACCAAGTGCATTTCAACCCCCTTATTGGGTTTTAATGTACCTACTGTATGTGCTGTTTTTGTCTGTCTGCTTGGGTGGCTTTAAGTCACTTTTGTTTGCCCTGGCAATATAAAATGACTAACAAATTTAATAAGCCAACAAACAAACAAACAAACCATTGTGTAGATGACTGTGTGTCTGCCAGGTGGTGTAGGAGTACACAACACCCCCTATCCCAGTGCCTATACTGTCCTTGCTTTTCCCATCACACCTTGAGAACTCCAGAAATTGCCAGAGGGGCCTATAGAGCATCTGTGGATCCTGATTGCTTGAACTCCTGATTCTGCCTGAGACAGCTTTTAAAAAAATGATGGTATTTCCTTGCCCACTCTCTCTTGTTTACATTCCTATTACTTGTATTCTCTCCCCCTGTGCCCTGTGGAACTCCTGGTCCCTCGTGTTCCTTAGCCACTCTTGCTTATTGCAACTAAAGCTAACGTATGTCTAATTGAAACAACCACATATTGTCCCCTTGCCTCCCTACCCCTACCTCCATTTCTCTTCCATTTTAGACCATAGGCTCTTCCCACCTCACTGTGTCATATCTGATGATGAGGATTGATGGTAACTGGTTTGACTTGACTTGAAATTTGCATTGCACTGGGTATCAATTGCCATAGGTCTTTGCCACTTGAACAAAAAGAGAAACTGGATTAGTTTTCTTTTTTTTTATGTCATCAACAAATAAACTTTTACCACTAGTGGTCCAGTGAATGAAATGAAAATGTGATTGTGTTGAAGCTCAGATAAGTATCTATATATATAAAAATGTAGGCATTGCGCGCGCGGAGGTCACAGCCTTTCTCTGTAACTGCTGAACCGTAATGTAACTAATTTGGCCACAATGTTCCATGCCCAACAGGGAGGGATCTAGCATAAAAAAATTCCAAAAAACCACACCTTTCACACCTAAAATAATGATTAAACACAAAAAAGTGGCGCCCAAATTAGACGTCACCACTAGAAGCTCTGAAGACTCCAGCAGCATCCAATAGAAAGGCAGATCGCACGCTGCTGCCTCCAAAGCTGCGCCGCCACATGACATCACAAAATTCCACAGCAACCAACTGAAAACAGTCCTTTTGCAGCAACAAGGCCCAGCTTTTTCAATAGGCCGCAGCATTGCCAAGCAGTGAAAACTGAGTAGGCCGCACCATTCAGTAGGCCATAGGCAAAAACAAACAGAATAGGGCCTGGATGAACACATAGCCATGGGGGGGGGGAGGAAGAACCTTGAGTCAGCCAAAGCAATGGGGTGGGTGGGGGTTGGGACAGGGAAAACTGAGTAGGCCGCAACATTGCCCAGTAGGCCACAGGCAAAAACAAACAGAATATGGGGCTTTCACAAGGGGGGGGGGGTCACAGGGATGAGGCACAACAAAGGGAGGGGGAAACCCCATAGCCATGGGGGGGGGAGTTAGGACCCTGAGTCAGCCAAAGCAGTGGGGGTGGGGTGGGGATATTTTCAGGAATACGCGTGGGTGGGGGAAATCTTATTTTTGAAACTTACAGTAGGCGAGTCAGGGTTGGGACAGGGCAGGTGAGGGGCTCTGAAGGGAGACTCTGAAGGTCCATTTAACAGGAAAAGGTCCACTTAACACAAAACCCCACAGCAACGTGTGGCCGGGCCAGCTAGTGACCAATAAAAATAAAAATGTTTCGTCTCAATATTTTTCTCAGTGAGTTCAGTCCGTTGTGGGTGAGCTCTGCAACAATGGAAAGCCATACAACGAGGAAATGATACTATGGCCTTTTTTCCATTTGGCAGTGATACTTTTAATTTCCTGAAATTTACTTTTTCTTCCCTACAGTTAGAAGTCTGTGCCATAACATTCAACCCACACTTATTCCTACTCTCGCAATCATCATGTGCAATAGCTAATGTTGCTCTGTGCTCTGGGTTGTAGGCAACTATTTTTTACTATTTTTAGACCCATTTAAATCAATGATCCTAAGTTAGTCATGTTCTCTAATTTATATAGGTCTAAAAATTAGTTGACTACTGAGGTTGTAGAAATTTAAGTGGCAGGCATGTGTGCATCGTTTGCACAAATATGTAGCAAAAATTTGCACCCTTAGTGTTTTTTATATGTGGGGAGTCATATTTCAAATATGTGCATAGCTGTCAAGTTTTCCCTTTTCTCGCGAGGAAGCCTATTCAGCATAAGGGAATTTCCCTTTAAAAATGGGAGAACTTGACAGCTATGAATAAGTGTAAGGGGTGTACTTCAAAGCTTGTTCCTGGGTGTGGTATACTTTAAAGCTTAAAAAAAGAAAAGAATTCTGAGCACAGGAATCTGGGAAGTTAAGTGTGGTTTCATCTCATAGAAATTGAAACTTGTCAAACACTTTAGTTTTCCAAGTATCTACATTCTTGGCTTAGGTATGTGAAGAGCAGATGGTGTGTAGCTCATAGAAATAGCTTCATGTACACTCTTTTGAAATAGCAAACAATGCTATAGTGCCCCTATTCTGAAGTGAACACAGCTACCAGGGAAAAAATATTTCTACATTACAGACCTTCAGTGGTCTTAATTCAAAGAAATTCCAGATGGAACCCTGGACACACAGATTACTTATGAAGTGTTACTGAATCTTTGATAATCAATATATATTCTAGAAAACATGGTGAGATAAAAATGTGAAGTGATCATAGAATCATAGAGTTGGAAGAGACCACAAGGGCCATCCAGTCCAACCCCCTGCCAAGCAGGAAACACCATCAAAGCATTCTTGACATATGCCTGTCAAGCCTCTGCTTAAAGACCTCCAAAGTGATATGATGTAATATGATGTAATCATATTCATGAAAACAAGTTGAAACCATTAATATTTTGCATGCCTCTATTTTTCAGTACATTATTTTTAAGGCAGGGCCAAATTATTTCCTAATGCTTTTATCTCTTGTCTCAAGTATTTGTCTAACAGGCAATGAATCTGACGACAGCCTCTATTAAATACATTACAAGACTCATTACACCACTGATACGTGTAAAGGAACCTACAAGTGTTTAAAGACTAACAGAAATTGTTAGAAGATAAGACAGTTTTAGCTTCTGTTCCATTTACATTTCAATTGGCATGAGCTGTGGGGGTTTTTCATTGACCACGTGGCTGCATTCAAATCATAAAGATCAACTGCATACAAGAAAAGCTGTTGATCTTTGTTCCATTTTGATGTATTCAGATAACCTCTGATCCTTGCCTTCTAGCTGTCTTTAAGATTAGGGACTACTGCAAAGCAGTCCTGCCAACTTCGGGTTTTAAAAAACAGAGTTGGCTCCAAGATTGAAGAAACTCTCAGTAAAGTCTCCTAAGTGCTCTTTCCTACACCAGTGAACCCACCTGGCCAAGGACTTATCTGGCTGTAGTGGCAGCTACCTGTTCCTATTTAAAATATTCCACAATATAACAGTGCTATGCCAGCTGCCCGTATGGAAAATTTAAAATGGCATGCCCAATGCCCATATCCTGTTGAGGGGGTCCGCCCCAGGGCAGGCATCAGCACTGATGGGTCCTGCCTGGGTGCAGGAGCCAAAGCAGCTTCTCACAGGCGCCAGATGCTGATGCTGAGCCGGTTAAGAAACACACATTCGCAGTTCTATGCATGCTAAGTCCCACTGAATTCAGTGGTGATTTTTTTTTTTTGCAAGGGACAGAACAATCCAAACCAGGTCGGGTTTTTTGCATTGAGTGGAGGCATCCCTTTCTCCAGCTTTGCCAACTACACAAGGCTTCTGCTGGCTGCTGAATGTGCAAGGTCACTGATGGGATCAACATCCATGATAGCCAGTGAAAAGTCCCAAAACCGGGCAATGCAAGATGGGGAGAGGATGAGTTGCCTCCAGGATCCATTGGGTCCTAGACTGGTTTCACTGCCATTGTGCAACAGCATCGGGCCCAATCTGGGCTGAATTATTGCTCCAGATCTGATACCCCCTCCCCCTGCTCTTGTTTCACCCCGACCGCTGTGTGCAGCGGGGCTGCAGATACAGCCATGGCCCTGCTGCTCTGTAAAACCCTGCTGACAAGGAAAAGAGGAGATTTTGATTGTGCCCTTAGTGTGCATAGTATTTCAGCCTAAAAATAAATCTCTCATTCATATAGGTCCCAGTTCTGTTATCCCAGCACATCCCTTGCTCATGTTAAGTAGCGCTTTACTCTGCATGTTATATCTGGTTGTAACATTACATTACTCGTATCTCTATTCTCTGGCTCTGCAAATACCCTAAAAGGTACTTAGGAGAAAATTATTCCTAGCTTGTTTGCCTCTATGGATAGGATAGGCAGTGAGAGTGAGAAAGTGTCACTTTTAAAGAGTAATTTAGCATAAGAACAGGAACAATCCTGGGCTAATAGAATTCCTGTGGTAAATAATTAACCTGTTGTTTACTCTCAGGGTGGATAAATGATACTTTTTAAAAGGGAAATTCTAACCTATTCAAATTATTTTCTGTTCAGCAGTTTAATTTAGTGTTAGTGCCTTTTTTTCTTCTAAAATGAAATGTGAAGTGATGAGGGGAATACTAACAAGGTCCAGTCTGTGGGTTTGGTATGTGCCAGCAGCCACCTGTGTATCTTGTCATAAACGATGAGGAGGCACTTCCTCAAGTGACCAGAAATGGAAGTGATAATTTTGACTGATAGGGAAGTAGAGCTTTAGCGCAGAAACTATTCTCACTCAATCTGAAATTTCTCTCTTTACGTGTCACTGTTAGGACCTATTTACTAATGTCAGTTGCAGCTGGAATAAGGCACAGGTGCAACTACTTTGATTATTCTGTCTCACTGCCCACAGACTTGAAGAAAGGAAGATAGAAGAGGTTTCTGACAAGCTAGTGAGCATTTCTGTTAGAGCAACTTGACTGCATTACAGAGAGCTGTGGCACTGTGGAATTTTGTGCCCTCCAGATGTTGTTTTGCTCTACCCCCCCAACAGCCCCAGTAGGCATGGCTTACGATGTACATTTCTGGAGAAGGACAGGTCTTTTTACAGAACTTCCTTTCATTTAAAGCAGTATCACGCCACTTTAAATAGTCAAGGCTTCCACCAAAGGATCCTGGGAACTGAAGTTTGTTAAGGGTGCTGAGAGTTGTTAGAGGACTCCTATTCCCTTTACAGATCTAGAATTACATGCCCTCCAACATTTCTCTACTAAAAATAGGGACATCCTATCCCATAATAATAATTTTACTATTTACACTGTGCAGTCAGAGTTGCTCCAGCCTCTCTGGGCAGCTTCCAACATATATAAAACATTGATTAAGCATTAAAAAACTTCCCTATACAGGGCTGCCTTCAGATGGCTTGGGGGTAGGATAACTCTATACCCTCCAACATTTCTCCAGTGAAAATAGGGACGTCCTAAACAAGGAAAGCAAGACATTCTGGGATCAAACCTTGATGGCTCTATTAATCTGGGACTGTCCCCAGAAAATAGGGACACTTGGAGGGTCTGGAATTACAGCTCAGAGTTCCCTGGGAAGGCAGATTAAACCACTCTGGGAACTTTCACAGATTAAACCACGCTGAATGAAACTTTCATTTTGGCAGAAGCTACCAGAACGTTTAACAGAAACAAAACAGCTGTTTTAGATGTTAATCATTTCCTTAGCTATTGTTTCCTCTGTCTCAGGAGTTAGATAAAATTTGTGCTGGTTGCATGAGCAGATCAATGAATATTCTAGTGAATGGAAAAGTACTGAAATTTCAGTCTCATGTGAGACTCCAAACTGAACAATCACGGAAGGAAAGTGATTATTTTTTGTCAAATCATTTAACTTTTTGATGCCACAGTATGCTCGTCATGCACACACAGATAAGAAAGCTAAAAAAAGAAAAAGGATTCTAAACACTGAGCTAATTCAAGCTGTTGGAGTAAGAGCTGAATCTGAAGGTGCTACCGAGATGAGTGTCTATTGTAGTATTCTTGCTCCTCATGCATGCAGAGTTTTATATATAGGAGGGTCCACATGATGATCCCAAAGCCAGCCTGTATTCCCCGCCACAGCACTTACTATTTAATTCAGATTTACCCTTTCTGGAGAAAACCTTGCAAGTTTTGAAAAACCAAACAAACCCCTGTTGGCAATGACCTGTTTGTGAGATCTGAATGACCCATTTACAGTATGAATCTCCTTGCCTGGAAGAAACCTGAAAGTCATATCACTGTACTGATTTATGGACTACTAGCTGACCCGGCCACGCATTGCTGTGGTTCTTTCCTGTGATCCCCCCCACCCTGTCCCGATCCATGACTTATCCTGCCCCTCCTCCCTCCACCCCTGCTCATCCCTGTGTTTCGGTAGGATACCCTTCCCTCTGTTGTCCCTGGGGAGTGTTGGCCCCTCCCCTGTATCTCCATACCTTGGCCCCCACCCTTCGAAAAGGAACTGTTAGGTTCTGGGTTCTATTTCCCAGCATGCACTTTTGTCTGAGCCCTCTGTTGTCCATGGGGAGTGTTGGCCCCTACCCCTTGTATCTTCCTACATTGGCCCCCACCCTTGGAGAAGGAAATGTCAGTTTCTGGGTTCCATTTCCCAGTATTTACTTTTGTCTGAGCCCTCTGTTGTCCCCTCCCCCCTGTATCTCCATACATTGGCCCCTGCGCACGCATCGTGAACATTTCTATATATTTAGATTAAGGATTGGGGGTGATGATGTGCCCTGGGACGCAGAGAACTACTTAAAAATTCCCGACCGGCGGGGGGGGGGTGTCAAATAGCGAAGCCCCACAGCCCCGTAGCAACAGGCAGGCCCAGACAGAAGGAGGGGGGTCATATGGGCCACTTGGCTTGGGCCTCCGAATCTAATGGGGGCCTCGGTCAGCATATTCACTATCAGTAAAATGAAAAAAGTAACAAAAGGGTTAAAAACAGGGCCTCTGTCTGGCCCTGCAAGGGTCTGGCAACAGAAGGTGCGTTCTGAAGCACCCGAGTTGTTCAGTTCCATAAAAAACCCAGGAAGTGGCAAGGGGAAGGTAGGGGATTGTAAATGGGGTGGGGGTGGCCACTGCAAATATCTGAGGACTTAAACTGGGGAGAGAAAGTGCATGGATGTTGTTTTTTAAAAAAAAGACACAGAGGCTTACAATCAGTTGTAGTATATAGCCTGTTTCTCCTAAAATAAGACATACCCATAAAATAAGCCATAGCAGGGTTTCTAAGCATTTGCGCAATATAAGCCATACCCCGAAAATAAGACATATTGATAGGCGCAGTTCTGGAGGGCCCCAAGGAAGAGGCAAGGCTGGATGCGTAATAAAAAAATAAGACATCCCCTGAAAATAAGCCACTGTGGGGTTTTTTAAAAGGGAAAATAAATATAAGACGGTGTCTTATTTTCGGAGAAACACAGTAAAGCCTAGGTTAAAAGGGGCATGATTGCGCTTACTTAAAATGGCCGCCGGAGCCTCGCATGTGACACAACACCCACTAAATTATAAAGCGAAGACCCTTCGCTGTGCCCCCAAGTGCGTGTTAGGAGAAATGATGAACGACTGCCTAATGCTGCTACCGGTAGGCGTTTATTAATGCAGCCGCCGGGAGAGGCTTTGGGCTTGGGCTTTGGGGGTGGAATGGCTGTTTTGGTGGTTGTTGGACAGTTGCTCCCCCCACCCTACGTCAGCCCATGACCTATTTGGGCTCCTCCTCCCCCCACCTCCCACCCAGGGCTCCATTCGGGATAGTATTTAAAGGGCTGTAGAGCTGAGGCCTAGCCAGTAAAATGGAGCCAAGGCCTAGTCTTTAGGCTGTAAAGTAGAGGCGAGGCCTTGGCTTGGGCTAGTATTTAAATGTGACCCGAGGCCTCCGCCCTGCATCTCCATTCCTGGGCCCTGGCCTGACTCTGTGGGTTGTCTGGTAATAGGCCCCCTTCAGATCCCCCTGAGCCTCAGAGTCCCCCTGTTTTACAGGATCTCATGGCGGAGGCGGGGTTTGTGGGTGTGGTGCGTTGTTGTGGCTAATCCCTGTGACTGCCCCCACATGTCCCGATCTATGATCTATTCTGTTTGTTCCCCCCCCTCTCTGTGACTGGCGTATCTCATGACGTTTTGAAGGATGGTATTTATTTTTGTCTTGTGGTTATTTGGGGGGATTTGGGGGGGTAGTGGTGCTAAATTGTAAAGTAAAAACCCCTTGCCGTGCCCCCAAGTGTGTTGCTGTGGGTTATCTCCCCCCCGGGCCTAGTGGGGGCCTGGCAGGGGCCTACATAAAACAAAGGCCTAGGGGTCTGATAATGGCCGCCTTGGTGGTTTCAGTTGCTTGGTTGATGATGTCATTTGGTTTGTGGGTGTGGCTTAGATTTCACAGGAAGGGAGGGGGTGGAGGAGGGTATAATGCCACTTGAGGGCGCTGTTTGACTTGGTGGAAAACCAGGTTTCTACCTGTCCCCAACAACCCTCGGGAAGTGGCCTGGATCGTTGTGTCAAAATTTCAGGATGATCAGTCAAGCGGTTACGAAGAAAAGTGCGGCCGACACATTCAAGATTTTTACATTTATATATATATATAGATTATTCATTCATTCATTCATTCTGACTTTATTGGCATAATCTGCGGACTAATATAACTTTGTAGAACTCGACCAATCTTCCCAGTTCCTTTTGGAGAAGGATGCGTGTATGAGTGCATAACCTTGCTTTCCTAAAACCAGGGCTGTCTTAAGCATATGTGGTGCTGGGGTGCAAAAATCTGCCCGGCACCCCCCCCCCCCAGGTTGCCCGGTCCCAGGAACACAGGAAGGCGGAGTTGGCTGGCCGCCTCAGTGTCTCGTTGGCTTGGTCGCCCCTGAACTCGCGGGGCAGAGCCGCCTGCAGCAGAAGAGCCCACTGCTGTGCTCCGACTGATGGGTGGGCTCTTCCCTGGACTCAACTCTCGGGCCCTGGACTCTCGGCCTGGCGCCCCTGAGAGCCCTGCGCCCGGGTGCCCTGCACCCCAATGCCTATGGGAAAGACGGCCCTGCCTAAAACTGCATTTTCCCCAATTGTTGGTGGATGCCTCACTGTACTTCTCTCTCTCTCCCCCCTCTCCCCCCATTCACATTCATTCAAAAAAGTGGGTGTTATTGTGGGAGGAGAGAAAATGCAGTAAGTGGCCCCAGACTCTGAGTAGCAACCAAGAGGGAGCGGAGTCTGACTCTCTTAGCTGCTCTTAGCTGCTATTAGAAACAGCCAAGGACACAGTTCAGAACATACTGTGCAGGCACATACCTGCCCACAAGGATATGAGCCTCTCCTTCATCTTGGTTGCTGCTTAGCTGTTCACTGTTTCGTGTCCTACCTCACAGGCAGACACTGTACTGTGTGATGTGACTGTTCCTCCTCCCTTGCCAGACACATTGGAAGGACAAGATTCACATGCAGAGGCTGATACTTTGTGGTTCCTTATCATGCAAGTGTTGCATGGGTGCCTTGTGGTACTAGTGTGGGAAGTGATTGCTCTGCTGCCCTCTCATCCCGTGACCAGATTGTGTCAATTGTTACTGGCAAACAGAATGTGAGCAGCCATGCTGCAGCTGCTGCTGTGCCAAGGAGGATAAGATTTGGGCCTCAAAAGTTCTTCAGGGCTGGCATGATAAAATGCTGCACTTCCAGATGACCATATGCTGTGAAAATGCACTTGCAGTGGGGTGACAGACAGAACCGTCTATGCCTATTTCCAGTACAGTACGCTGTTTTGTACAGTACGTGGAAAATGCAGCAAAATGTTGTAGTATGTGGAGAGCTACTCTTCAGCATTCTACACACTCCATTCTGTTCATCCATGTACTCGGTTTCATTTCTCCCCAGTGGTCAATCAGCATTTCATGCCCACTGCTCAAGCTCAGCCATGACTGGCCTCCTTTTGGGGTGGGTGTGTTCTCCTCAATATTTTTGTCTGAAGATTTTTTGTACTTCCGCAAACCTTTGAATTTGACCGAGTCAGCTGACACCTTCCTTTTGTGAGTGGGCAGTACCACTTTTTCTTCACCGGGACCAGCTCTTGGAGAATTGAGATCATTCATAGTACCATATATCTCATTTCCCTAATTTCAACTCAAGTACTGCAGATATTCTGTAAAAGAGCAGTATGCACTGAGGTGAAAAGGGATTTTGGGAGTTTTGAAATGATTTTGTAAATTCCCATTAAATAGCCCATTTCCCTTTTTCATCCAACCAGCTTCTTGAACATTCTTCCTACTCCACCAGCCCCTGCCTCTTCTTTTGTGGATGGAGTACAGCCAAAATCTCACTGAAAAGAGCTGGACAATCAAATATTTCATTATCTCGGAAGTACAAGGGAAAATGTGGCCACAGTTCTTCAGAGGTTGGGGGGAGGAGCTAAATAGCTAAATGACTGGGTAGCATAGCTGCCAAGTTTTCCCTTTTCTCGCGAGGAAGCCTATTCAGCATAAGGGAAAATCCCTTTAAAAAAGGGATAACTTGGCAGCTATGCTGGGTAGATAAATGATAAGGAAAGATAATACATATTTCAAATAATAATTTTGTTTCCTTCCATCCTGCTTTGGATGGCTTGAAAGGAAATGAGAAATTAGGGGCTACGTTAGTCAGGAGAGGCAACCGTTGGCTGCCTAAAGTATAGTGTCAGCTGGAGTGCTTTACCAGAGATCCGGGCTTCCGCTCTCACATATCTTTCTTTCTCCGAGGACATCTGAGCCATAATGGCTGAAATATTCTAGTTCAAATATTAGTACAAGACAGCCTATTGAGATGAAAGAACTCATCCTTTTCTTCCTTAGGACTCCACTTCTGGCAGCAGCTGTAGCAAATCAATTGTAAAGTGTGAGCAAAGGGAGTCTGACATGCTGTTCATATATTTCATATGCTAAAATGCATTTAAAACCCACCATTACTTCTCAAAGGGATTTTTTTTCTTTACAAGGCTGGTGGATTTGGGAGGCTTCCTGTATAGACACACAGCCAAACTGACGTGTGAAATGTTTAGAGCTTCCAGGGTGGGGAAGGGGGAGTGGGGGATTTAAATGACACCAACTCACAAAAATGCCCTAATTTAGGAGTACTTTATATTTTTGTTAATCTGATATACACCTGAATACAACAACTCAGACATTCAAGAGAAATTTAAACAGAACATCATTCAGGCGAATATTTCATCTCATTGCCATTTCAGAGATCATATTGTGCTTTACTGATTGAACCAACTGAATCAGGAAGACCAACAGCACACCCAGACCCAGATCTCAGTGCTGTCTCAGAACCTGTCTCACAGGAGCATCTTGAGCCCTGCAACTGAGAATCCCAGAGACAGCACTCCCTGATTCCTCTGGGGAAGCGACCCCCTTTGCACCAGGGGCCTAATACTCCACTGGACTTGCTCAGCCAACACTTAAAGCAAGAGCTGACTGAGAGATGAGAACATGCTAGCCCCATACCAAGGCAGGGGTGTCAAATTGAATAAAAAATGGGTGGGCAGGAAAGCCCTTTCTGCATAAATGATCACATGATGTGGCACACACACACACACACACACACACACACACACACACACACACACACCAACCTGAACCTGCTCTGGAGATTAAGATGAAGATCACAAGACTGGGATGGGGGGAAAGACTGCGTCCCCAGCTTTTGTGTTGGAATGAGGAAGGAAAGAGAGGAAAGGAGGTGAAATAATGAGGAGTGAAATGAAATGGAATGAAACAATGGGAAAAACCTATGAGGACATGATCTACCCAGTTCTTGCTGCTGTGCCCCGAAGCAATTTCATTCATACTCTCATCCACACAGTCTGTTTGGGAATACTATCCCAAAGCCCTGAAGACATGTCCATTCTTTTCAGCATTCATGTTATTGCATGCTCTGCAGAAGAGTACAATCCTGCCCCGTACCTATGTGCAGTCATAAACTAGGGTCAGATCTATACACACAGTATACATTGCTCTTGTGAATGGGTTTTGCTATCTGCGAGTTTTGTATGAGCCACTCAGCAGGTAAAAAGGTGTAATCTCCTGTGCCTAAATTTGATGCACATACTCTCTCATATCCTGGTGGCTGTTAAACAAGCTTCATGAATTTCTTGATGTGTGCTGCTTGCAGCAACCAATTTATGCATCATTAGATTTTGCAATAATTGGTTTGTAGGGCTTTCTTTCCAACAAGAAAAGCAATTTTCCTAGCATCACATTTTATGTAAGTGTGCTATTAGTCATATGCCCCAGCCAGCATATTTGACTTGTTTGTTGTCTAATGTTTCAGGTGAAGACTATTTAAGATTTATTTTGTAATTTTCAGCATGCCAATGTAAAACATAAAGTTTCTGCCTATCTTTTGCCATCAGGTTAGAATAAATTGCTTCTTGATGCAAAATGGATGTCAAGTGTTGAAAATTTCCCATGACTGATGAGCCAAGGGCCATATATACCACCTTCCTCCTCTTCTTTTTTGATGTCACTTTTCTGCCTAGGGTGTGCATTTCATATATTATTGTGGATTTTGCTTCCCAATTTGTCCTGCTTTCATGCCAGTATTGTGACATGGAGGAATGCACAAATAGTTATCAATTATATGAGAACATTATTTACTCTGTTTTCCCCTCAAAACAAATAAAGAAACTATAAATTCTTGTATTGCAGGGGGTTGGACTAGATGACTCTCATGGTGCCCTCCATACATTATTGGACTACAGCTCTCATCATCCTTGACAGTTGAATATGCTTGTTGGAGCTGATGGGAAATGTAGTCCAGCACCACCACGAGGGCATCCCATTGGCTACCCCCAGGGCATTGGTTCTGGATATACGTAGCTGCTATGACCAACTGGCTGTTTCATAACTGGAAATTGACATGAGACACATGTCTTCCATAGTATTGACCAAAGGAAGAACAATATAGTGCTTGTATACCACATAAATATGTAATGCATTCATTTTGCTGGTCAATTTTGAAACATTCAGGGTTGTTTTTTTTTATCAGGAACCTAAAAACTGCCAACTCCACTGAGTGCAAAATACAGAATTAAAGGATCTTGAGCCAAGGATTATGTTTTGAGTGACAGAACAGAATGGTGCCCACAGTTCTCCCACATAAAAAAAATATACTTCAGATTAACGTGTGTTTTCCCTTCACCAGTGTAATTATTTTTTTGGCAAGGGAGTCATTTTGTTGTTTGAAAAACTGGAAATCAGAAATCCTAGTTCAGCTACTTTCAATCACCCAGAGATCTACCAATAGTCTAAGTCTACCTTCTATAACCCTTGGTCTAGGTCAGGCCGCAAGATGAAGCAAGGAGAATGTCATATTGCCCTCAACTACCCTGTGGGTTAAACCACTGATCCTAGGGCTTGCCAATCAGAAGGTTGGCGGTTCGAATCCCCGCGATGGGGTGAGCTCCTGTTGCTCTGTCCTAGCTCCTGCCAACCTAGCAGTTCGAAAGCACGTCAAAGTGCAAGTAGATAAATAGGTACCGCTCCAAGCGGGAAGGTAAACAGCGTTTCCGTGTGCTGCTCTGGTTCACCAGAAGCGGCTTTGTCATGCTGGCCACATGACCTGGAAGCTGTACGCTGGCTTCCTCGGCCAATAAAGCGAGATGAGTGCCGCAACCCCAGAGACAGTCACAACCGGACCTAATGGTCAGGGGTCCCTTTACCTTTTTACCTTAACCTTATAGGGCTGTTGGGAGGATATAAACGGGGCGAGGAAGAACCATACATGTTGCCCTGTGGTCTTTGAAGGAAGGGATTGGATAAAAATGAAATAAATAAATTGACAGCGCAATCCTATGTATGACAGCTCAGAGGTTCAATTGGACTTAATCCCAGGCAGATGTGTAAAGGATTGCAGACCAAGGTTCTATTGTTAGGTACTGGGAAGATTGATTGATATTATCTGTAGCAGAAAGGGCTAAGGTTTCAGCAACAGTGTAATAAAATAGTTTATGCTTGCTTTTAAAAAGAACCTCATTGTTTCATTTTCTCCTGTTTACCACGAGATGTCACTCTTCTACCAATATAGCACCATGCTGCAGGCCATTTTCCAATCATTACCTTTTCTGGTATTTTTAATAGCTTTTTCAGAGCATATGTATATGGATTATATAGGTTTAGCTGCAATAGAAATGGAGATGATGGCAAAACTGCCAAGGACCAAATCAAAAGGATGTCTTTGTGATATCCATAACGAACCAGAGGAGACCGACAAGCTGTCTATTTTGATCTTTCTTTGTGTCAAGGTATACAGTACAATCATACCTAAGACATTTGGTTCTCTCACATTTCCATCCCTTTGGCTCTTTCTTCCTGGATTAAATATAGCATGAATAAAGCCCTCTCTTTTCAGAAGAAATGTCATTTGTGGGCACCATATTTATTGGCTTCTTCTGTTTCAGATGACAATGGATGTCTTGTCCTTTCTCCAACATCATGAATGGCATTATGTTGTTATTATGATGTACTTTCAAATGTGACAGTGCTGTGACCTTGAAGCTCCCATGTTGTTCACCTTGGCATTACCGAAATAGAGATATTGCAAAGAACGGATGGTGCACTTTTTATTAATCAGAGTTAAGGACAAGACAAAATGAACCACCGTGGAAAGGTTTTGCATGACATCAACACCTACTAGTTGGATGCCATTCCTGTTTAATTCAATGTCACTGAGCTTTTGTCCACAAACAGCCACAAATGATTGTTTTCTATGGTGTGGGGTAAGTTTGAGCTGCTGTGCTCGCTTAACTGTGATTAGGGGGTCTTGAATGTAAAGACCTGTGAGAGCATGTGCCACTTACATGTTCAGTCTGCTGCTGAAAAAGTAAACCTATGTGCTGGGGCCATTTGTGAACTGGAATTTTCTTCAAATAAATAGTTTTATTATATTTACAGGGCTGGCCCTACCAAGAGGCAGAGTGAGGCAGTCACTTCAGACGGCAAATGCTGAGAGGTAGGGAATAGGCAGAGCTGTGTGTCACATGTCTGTTTAGTGCCTTTTAAAGTAGTCTGTTGTGCTCAGGTACAGTGGAGGAAGTGTCAAAGAAAGATTCAGTTGTCCCTCTGATAAATCTTTGTATGTGATATGGGGTGTGTGGCAGTTACCATCTTATCCTTCATCTCAGGCAGGTAGAAAATGTCCTTGGTAAATAGGACCAGGTGTATAGGGACTTGGATCTCTTCATAAATACTGTTTTTTCTGTATGTGCATCTCTAGGAGATCTTAGATTACTTTATCACCTAGGGAAAAAATAAGGAGGAAATGATCAGGAAGGAAATAACTCTGAGGGGATGGGAGGACAGGGTAACTTCAGGAGATGTTTGTTTACTTATTTATTCCATTTAAACCTGGCTTTCCATAAATATTGCCCGAGGCATCTGCATAAAATGAGGTCGGTGACAATATCCAGATCCTGGGCCACAGGTTGCTCTCATGTTCCCATTTTTATCTCTCAGAATTCTGGGGTTAAATCATAGTCAATGTTGGTTTTAAGCCCTGGCTTAATCACCTGAATGCATTGGAAACAGGCTGCCTAAAGGTCTGTTTTGAATCCCTCCAACAAGTATTCAGACATACAAACAAAGAACATAATTCATAACCAACCTCAGAGACCCAGGGAGGCATAAGCCAAAAATAAAAACCAATCTCAGGTAACCAATCTGAACAGGTTCTACTAGAAAAGACAGAACTGTTTTTAACATGTGAAAATGAATATTGATACCCTTGGAGGGGGGGGAGGAGAAATGAAGGAAAGAAAAATTATTAATCAAGCCTGGAATTAGAACAAGTTATGGGGTACAGGATCATGAGGACTAAGTGTGCATGCACTGATCTCCTATTTAAAGAAACCCATGATATCACTACAAAGAACTGACAGTTGCTATGTGGAGTTGCTGTATCACACAGCTATAGCAACCACCTTTGGAGAGGTAGAAAGTGCTTTTGAAGACAGAGATGCAGACAGACCATATTGCTCCTCTGTTCAAGAGAATTTTGAAGAAGAACCACAAGGAAGCCAGATACTGATTGGAAGCATGCAGTGTCCTTCCACCATTAAGGCATTCCAGCAATGCAATGTACCGAGGATCACCCCAGGAGTTACGTTGAGCAAAGCAGTTTTCATTGCGGCAGATTTTCAAAAGGGCAAATAAAAACTTCTCTGTTATCCGAAGTCTTTAAATACCATGTTTGTCCTTGAAAAGCTATTACTTAGCCCTCTAGCCATAACAGTGGCTTTTAGTGGTGAAGGATGGTGTGAAGCAAGGAAGAGTGTTGGGCAGATAAATTACATCAAAACTTCTGCAGTGCTGAAACATTGTAGTAATGGGCGGTGTTCATGAGAGATGGAGGATAGTGTGGCTTGATGTCCATTATCACTTCAATACTGTACCACATTTGTCAGAGAAATATAGTATTCTTGTTTGGCATTATGTGAAAGACAAATTCCTCATAAAGGGCAGAGAGTAAGCAGCAGAAACAAGATAGTTCCATGGGGCCTGCTGTCCTGCCTAAGTCAGTAAATAATTCTTCACACACAATATTTTTGGGGTGGGACAGGGCAGGGAAAATGTTACGAATGCTGACTGAGCAAGCCCAACCATCTTTTTTTGTTAGAGAAATTACAGGTAGGTGGTCCAGGATGAACAGCAGGTGCCCTGTGGCCTTGAAAACCCTTCCTTATTAGGTTGAGCCACTCTGGGCCAACCTGGATACCACCCTCTCCAAATCTGTTGGGGGTGGGATGGGACTACAGTTTAATAGGCTGTGGGGTTTTTTTTAGGAACCCTAATCAAACCTATCCATTCTTAAGGAAATCAGCCCTGAGCGCTCCCTGGAAGGACAGATTGTGAAGCTGAGGCTCCAATACTTTGGCCACCTCATGAGAAGAGAAGAATCCTCGGAAAAGACCCTGATGTTGGGAAAGATTGAGGGCACTAGGAGAAGGGGACGACAGAGGACAAGATGGTTGGACAGTGTTCTCAAAGCTACGAACATGAGTTTGACCAAACTGCGGGAGGCAGTGCAAGACAGGAGTGCCTGGCGTGCTATGGTCCATGGGGTCACGAAGAGTCGGACACGACTAAACGACTAAACAACAACAACAAAATTAACCCTGCAGGCGGTAGGCATGTGTGTGTGATGTTACATCTCTTTGCTTTCACTCCCCACCAAGAGCAGAGGCAGGTCAAGTCTGTACCACACAGGATCAATGACTCCGCTGAGTGAGCCATCAATCCTGTATGCTGATGCTTCAGGCATGGGCACCAGGTAGGAATGAGAGCCAGGCAGCTCCTTCCTTATGGGAAGACACAGCTGGTGGTCAGGTGTTTTCCTACCTGATGTTTCTCTTTCCTCCCCTTGCCTCTTCCCTGACAGCCACAGACAGCTCTTGGCAGTGGTATTTTTCTAGAAAAAGAGATGCTGGAACTCACCATGAATGTCTCCCTTGTTCCCTTGGAATGGCAATAGCGCCCACCTGAGAGGTGCTGGAATTGAGTTCTAGTGAGTTCTGGCTGGAAAAAAAGCAAGGGCTCTTGGTCATTTAACCCAACCTTTAAGGAATGTGTGTCTGTCTGTGACTAACATGTCCAATGCCTGAATACCTTTGAATATGCCCAATTTGACTTGGGACTTCAAACTGGTTCATTAAATGATATATCCTTTCGGAAGCCCAGAGTACTGTTTTAGGCACACAACAACTTCATTGAATTGGCAAGGCCATTGTCATGGAAGCCTTAATGGGCACTCTGTCCAGTAAGCAATGTACAGACATTTAGAGTTTTCCTCCCCCAAAACAGAACAGCCACAGGCAACTCCTGTGCAGTTCCACTTACTGATTAACCAATATAGTGACATTCCACACCACCAACCTGCACACTTCATAGCTGCATGTGGGAAACTGGGCACTATGGGGTAGACAGAGAGTGATGGTGGGGATGTGAAGCTGGCTACCCCAAACTCAGACCCAATAACTTTGTCAGGGGACCACACTGACTTTACTATTTATAACTACTATATTAGTTAAAATTTTGATATCCTATGGAAGCTAGTCTATAGGGTAAGTCTACGTAGAAGACAAGGATGGGAACAATTGATGTACATGGTTTTCCCAAGAGAAAAAAAGTCAAAGGGCTTCCCCATACAGCAATCTAACTCATCTTTTTATTTGTATTGCTTCTAAAATGAAATTCTTCTGAAAGGACCAGTGCAATTGACATATTGACACTGTTAATATATGTGCTTCGAAGTAATGGGAGGCAATGTAATTAACTATATTGAAGAGAAAATGTGAAATAACCGGAAAAGAAGGAGCAAGCTTATTCTGTTTCTGAAAAGAAGGTGACATCCATACTCTTCTACCAGGCTTTATAAAAACGGAGCAAACTTCAACCTCTGTGCCATACGTCTGATATCGGCTTCCTTCAGAGGCTGTTGCTTGTTTGCTTAGTAAGTTACAAGTGGGGGCCCAGTAAAGACCAACTTAACTTTTGCCTTGGTCAGGGTCACAGCTACATTTGAGTACATCTGATACTGGCTCTCTAAAGATGTGCATGAGTCACTTCAGCCCAAGTAGACATTCGCACAAAATTGTGTGGGTGGGTGTGTATACAAAGTACACCCCCACACACCCACACACCCTATATGACAGTTCATTCTTGTTGAAAGCAGAACTTCCAAGGAATATACTTTAGAATAATGAGGAAATTCTAAGTAACAAAATTCTTTGTACCATTAGTTCTTGAGAGAAATATTAGTTCTTAAGAGATATATTTGAAACTCTGTTTCTTAAAATCTGTATTTCATTCACTATATTATTCTGTATTATTCACTGCCAACTGTGTTATTTCAGATTTATTAATATGTTTATTTTCTGCCTTCCATAACAAATAAACAACACCAAAGCACAACACAATAAAATAAAATAATAAAATAATACTTTACAACAGGGGTGGGGAAACTTGTGGCCTGATCTTTCTCTCACCCAACCCAGTGGGCCAACTTTGGCAGTTGGATTTTTCTTAATGTTTTTGTGTTTTTAATTGATTTTTGTTTGTATTTTATTCTGTAATACATTTTGGGGTCTAGTTCAGATCAAAATGCAGGATAGAAGTAAAATAAAATAAAATAATTATTTAAACAATGTGCAAAATATTAGTGGACTATCACTTAAGGAAACTCCCCTTGGGCCACTTCTATCTCACATCATCTACAAAGGGGGCTTCCAAGATTTCGCTGAGCCATGACTGAGATGGTGTACAAACACAGTCACACACGCACACACACAAATGAATAATTGAGACCGAGTGAGAAAGCACCATGGTCACATAGTTCTCATTTGTATTTTTGGCACAGAAGTGGCCAACACCTCAAAACAACTTCTAAGAAGTAACTAGGTGCTTCACATCAGGAGTGAGTGGCAGGGTAGGTTGTTTTGCATTGGAAAAATAATACATTTTCCGCATCTTTCTGGCGTGCTCAAACTGACAAAGCAGGGAAGCAAGAAGCATTTCAAGAGGCGTGCACAGTAGATGCTAGTAGGCACCTCCAGAGTGCTTTGAACAGAAAATGATATGGATGAAAAAAGAGAAAAGGAATTTGACAGTTTTTGAATGCCAAATGAAAATTAGGCTTCTTCTGGACAAATACCCCCCTCCCTACCCCATCTCTTCCACAATCATACAAGGACCAAATGCCTCCCCAAATATCTTGTCTCCAATAATCATTGTATTACACAAGGAGTATCTCTCTGGGCTAACACAGAGAATGATGAATAGCAACTTTTTAAAGGTTCTGTATCTTGTCAATTTAGGATTCTAGGGTGTACCTAGGATATAAGTGGGGCGCAGTCCAGAGAGAATGATCTTAAGGCACATAATGCAGTTCTACCAGTAAAAGCTAAGGCACTCAGGCCACATAAACTGTCTATCTCAGAAGGCCTTCTGCAATTTAGGCAAGTTTTGTTTATTTTAAGGGAGCTTTCACACATTTCCTCATGACTTTGGGTATCAGTATAGTGTTGCCATATTTCAAGAAGCGAAAATCCAAACACAAACAAATTGTTGACCTTTCCTAAGAAAATTCCCAAGATTGTTGAGCTATTTGGGGGAAGTAACCCAACATAACATGATTTTTCGGTTATGTTGCCGAAAATCCAGGATAAACAGTCACTTTGCAAAAATTACCTCCCCGCCCCAACTCCATTCCACCATTGAATTCCCAGTAATGGCAACCCTATATCAATATTCACACTCAGGTGAAAAAGAATTGGGCTGAAACAAACATCATATTGGCATACTTTTACTTTTGTTTATTTTTCTTCTCTTTCTTCATTTTTTTTTCATCTTCAGGTGATGATACAAAATGAATCTGTTTATATGAATGTATGTTTATTATTATGGCTAAACAGCCAGAATAATCTGCTATATGATATTTATCTCTTCTACCCTGATGCAATTCCTTCCCAGATCTTCTTGCTGTGAGTACCACTATTATCTCTGTGTTCTGCTGTGAATCAGACTCCCGCTCTCTCCCACTACATGTCTGCTTCCTTTCCCACAAATATGCTTCCGTGTCCCTTATTCTCAAAAGCTAAACCTTGGACCAAGCGTTTCCTTTCTATCCTTTGTCCCTGAACTTCTTGTGTTCTGCTTCTTGCAGCTGCCTCAACTTTCCATCCATTAACTCCAGTCTCGACCCTCTCTAAGTTGGCTTTTGCCCTCAGCACTTAACCCAATATGCCTCTGCCAAAAGCACTGTCTGTCTTCAACTGTTAAGCTGAAAATTCTCAGCTCATCCTCATCCTCCTTGACCTCTCTGCTGCCTTTGATCCACCAGATCACCCTCTCTTGCTTGACTCCTTTTATTCCCTAGGAGGTTTCATGTTGCTGTCCCCAGCCAGTTCTTTCCTTACCTAATAGCTTTTTCGGTGTAGCAAGCTACTGGAACTCTGGGCTGTGGCGGGGACTGGGTTGCACTGGCTGCAAATACTGGCATTCACTGATGGTGTTATGCACAAGACTCTCACAAGACTTGGAGGTTTTTAAGCAGAGGTTAGATGGTCATCTGTCATGTGTAATTTACAATTATGATTCTTTAATAGGCACTGTGTACTCTCCAGCCATCTAGAGTAACAGCTGAAGCCAGCTGAGATGGCCAGGCATAACCTGAAAGTAACGCCCAAATGGTCCGAAGAGAAAGCCACAGGTGAGAGAGTGGATAAAGCAGCCACCGAATGAAGATGAAAGAGAGAGGTGGATCCTGGAGAGGCAGGTGTGCAGCTTAAGACAAGCCTGGGGACTTCTCCCTGCCAGGGAGTACAGGAGTGTTGACCAGATGACTCCAAGACACTTGGGGCAGTGAAATAATAGCAGAACCCCCCCCCCCCATTGCAGCTTTCAGTCTAGCAGGCACTAGGTGGACCTGAGGAGCCAATAAGGCCGACCTGGCCATATGCTGATTCACCCAACTCTTCAGTCTGAGCAATTTATGATCTCTCAAAAATTGGATTGGTCAGATAACATCAATATTATTATTAAAAATGTACACCAGAGATTGTATTTCTTGTGACAACTAAGTAAATTTAATCTGCCCCAAGAATCGCTGGTCCAATTTTATAGAGGTACTATTGAAACTGTTCTCTGTAATTCCATTACTGTCTGGTATGGTACAGCCTCTAAGCTGGATAAGAAGAGGCTCCAACGAGCAGTAAGAACTGCAGAGAGGGTAATTGGTGTTAGTTTGCCTCCAATAGAGACACTTTATGCCACTCGAGTCAGGAAGAGAGCAGAGAGAATTGCTGTAGACCCTTCGCATCCTGGTCATCACCTGTTTGATATACTCCCATCCGGATGCTGGCACAGGACTCTATATACAAAAACGTCTGGGCACAGGAATAGCTTTTCCCCTTGTGCCATCAAATTGTTGAATCTGTAGTTGTGGGTGAAAGGGAGGTCAGTTGGTGGTATGGGGTTTTGTTTTTTTTGCTGTGCTGTTGTATTGTGAGGTGAATAGTGTTTGTATGAGGTACTTTTTTTTTACATTGCAATGTAGTTGAAGCAAAATTCCAAGTATGGTTGATACTTGGCCAATAAATTATTCTATTCTATTCTATTCTATTCTATTCTATTCTATTCTTACTCTGTACCAGCCTGCTGAATGAGGCCCATTTATCCCAGCACTCTGTTCTCACAGTGGCCAACCAGATGCCCATGGGAATCCCTTGAATCCCAATGGCTGGCTGACATAGATTCCTCTACCAGTCGCTAGGTGGCTCTAGATTCTTCTTGGTTTTTACACCATTTCAGTGTGGTAAACAACTGATTATTCGCCATCGCCCTACCTAATTTAGTTTCGTTTCATCACTTTATAACCATTTATTTATTTTTTGCTTCTGGGGGGGGCAGCTGCCCCCCCACCCCTCACTGGGTACGCCCGTGGAAGGAGGGTTAAAACAGCCTCCCGCAGGTGGCATAGCCAGAAGGAGTTGGAGGAAGAGGTGCCAACCATTGAAAGTGCATGGCCATGTTCAGCTCCACCCCTGGCTCCTCCCGATGTCCTGATATCATGTTTGTGGTGTTGGGACGTTGCCATCACATGTGATGTCATGCATGCATGCAACATTGCCCCCCTCCCAATCGCCCTTGCAAGCTGGCACCTGAGCTTTTCACTATGGATTTTGTACACACAGTTAGACCAGAAAGCATTCTTAGCAGACCTCTGTGATGATGACAGAGTGCAGGAAGAAAGCAATCTTTGGCACAAAACATTTGGCAATTAGCAAATTGGTATTGCAATGGTATCCTGCATTTATATTAGTTCAGAATCAATTCTGCATCTTCCTAGTGCCTGTAGACAATCTCATTTGAGCTAAAAGAACTGTGCATTCATTTATCTTCACCTGACCTCACTTCTGTTTCTCATTCTCTGTGTGGGCCTTATATGGCAACATTTAATTCCAAACCAAAAAAATCCATTGTTTGGTGGTGGTGGTGGTTAAACCTTTCTTTCAGATAAAAATTGATCCTGGTACTCAGTAACATGATCTCTAATCAACAGTCAGTATTGCCCTCTCCTCATTCTCTCCCTTCCAATTCCACTGTGTTAACCTGTGAATTAGATCTAACTTTCACATTTTCTGGTCTGGTTGTAAGTGAGCAATGTGTTTCTCACCAATCTGTGCTTTTTAAATGGTGGCACCCCTACAGAATCATAAAACCATGGATTTGTATTTCTGTTTTCCTTAGCTTTAAACCACTAGTGTAATATTGTTAAATATTTAATTGCAAATCAGTGTTCACAAGACCAATGTTTTTGGTTGCACTTGTTAAAATCTACTACTGGCAGGCAGGCAATGCATGACTCATGCCTTTGAGACTTGGAGGTAATGTAATCTCCCTTTGAACTGTGCAAAAGCTTCCAGTAAAGATACTGAAGGTCACTATCACCTTTGCTAATGATTTCCCCAACTGTCTCTCTGTTAATTAGTTCTTTTTAGTTCATTTAAAAGCCTACTGCTTTCCAGTTCTAGAATTGCGTTAACTCATTTGAAGACAGTGAATGTGTGGCACATGAGGTCTAGCAAGCTGTGGAGACTTCCCATGCATTATCAAGAGCAGATAATGGATTCACAGACAACATTGTTTTTACTACTACTCTGAGTATGTGTGCGCGCGCATTCACACACATGCACATGAATGAGTGTGTATGATAGATAATTGTCTTATTTAGTAATAACCTGTGTGTCTAGAGTCTAGACCATAGGCAAGCCATCAAAGATCAAGGACCTGCTATTCTTGGAATCCAGGTGGAATGTATATTTTTAAAAATGCTAACATCCTGTCAGTGTTGCATTAATGAGAAGCAATGGCTTATGTCATTCTGTACAATCATAGCTGCCAAGTTATCCCCTTTTTAAAGGGATTTTCCCTTATGCTGAATAGGCTTCCTCGTGAGAAAAGGGAAAACTTGGCAGCTACCGGTATGACTGTACAATGCCACGCATACTGTTGGCATGACATAAATACTAATTGATTGGCCCTTATTGTAACCAGATGAGAAGATGGGGAGTATTCAGTTTTGGAATAAAGAAAGGGCAGTGCCTACTGTGAAAACCAACTTCACAACTCATCATGGCAGTAGCCACTTCATTGAGCTACCTGTTATCTATCTTCTGGTTGTTCTCCAGGGTCTATTAAACCTTGCCCATCATCTCAGTTGCCTACCAACTGAGTTGTTAAAGTGCCTCAAAGGTTTTAACAACAAAAACAGAAACCCTTGCCCATCTTTAGCTAATTAAAGTCACCGTTAGCTCTGAAATTCGGCTTGAGGGCAACCCTCTAAGATACATCTGTTGGCTGTACCCCTCCTTTCTGTTCATCAGAAGAGCTGAAATAAGCTTCCATACACATACAACTACCTGTTTGTATGCACTTCCATGTGACTAGGAAATTTGATCATTTTATGCTCACATGGAAGAGCCCAAGTGTACATGCACAGAAGTCCCTCTCAGATTAGACCTTTTGGCAGGTTTCTTACCCAGGGGCAGCAACTTCATGCCTGCAGTTTTCAGACCAACTCATCACAAAATGTTAGGGGAGATAATTAGGTGTTTATTTTTAATTCCCTCGAAACTGTAATTGCAGGAAAACCACTGCAGCTATTCTTCTGAAATGCAGCGGGATTCATGCTCTCAAAAGGGACATGATCTTACCTGCAAACGTCATCCAATTCTGCCCTAACATAAAAAAGGCGTTTCATTTTTTTAAAGAAAAAATAAATTTAGAATACTCAGCAGTCAGTCAGCACAAAAGCCGCTGGACCTATTTTTCTGTAATAAAGTTTCCATTGTTGCTGTTATACTTCAGTGTAACTTCCTTATATGTTCTACTTTGATTCATAAAAAATGAAACCTAGATGTCACATTGTGATTTTTGAACAAGGGAAAAACTACAGTTTTAACTAAACCAGGGGTCAGAAAACTTTTTCAGCAGGGGGGCGGTCCACTGTCCCTCAGACCTTGTGGGGGGCCGGACTATATTTTGAAAAAAAATATGAACGAATTCCTATGCCCCACAAATAACCCAGAGATGCATTTTAAATAAAAGGACACATTCTACTCATGTAAAAACACCAGGCAGCCCCCACAAATAACCCAGAGATGCATTTTAAATAAAAGGACACATTCTACTAATGTAAAAACATGCTGATTCCTGGACCGTCCGTGGGCCGGATTTAGAAGAGGATTGGGCCGCATCCAGCCCCTGGGCCTTAGTTTGGGAACCCCTGAACTAAACTAATGAGTAATGAGTTGTAATCAGCTTAGGACCTACAGTGGTACCTCGGGTTACGAACGCTTCAGGTTACAAATGCTTCAAGTTACAGACTCCACTAACCCAGAAGAAGTACCTCAGGTTAAGAACTTTACCTCAGGATGAGAACAGAAAGCGCGCGATGGCAGCAGCAGGAGGCCCCATTAGCTAAAGTGGTACCTCAGGTTAAGAACAGTTTCAGGTTAAGAACGGGCCTCCAGAACAAATTAAGATCTTAACCCGGGGTACCACTGGGATTTAAGTAATGAATAACTTGTCCAGTTTATTTCATTAGGGCCTATGTTCAACTAAGTCTGGATCCAGGCTAAAGTTGTACTGGAAATGATAAGTATGCATAGCTTTATATTTAAATCTTCCTTGATCTCTCCTCTCCCCAGTCTGTTATAAATAGAAACCAAATTCATTTTTTTACACAGTTTTTGTGGTGAACTTCTCAAGGGAGTTTGTAAAGTTCCCACTTTTGCTTACTTCTAGATTCTCCTCCTGATGTGTGTCATAGGCATTTATGGTTCTTCCTCCATGACAGGTTTGTAAACGAGTTCTCTTTGGCCTTGGGGTATTGTGGATGGGATGTGAAGTGGCAGAGACTCTGGTCCCCATGACAATGATATTTTACAAGCCTTCATATGATAGCCGATATGTGATACTGTACTCAGAGTTGTCCCTATTTCTTTCTAACTCTGAAATCCCTCTAATAAAATACTTATTTTGCCATAATTTTTTTTTAAAAAATGTGTCCAGTCTTCTCAGTGCCCTGTGGCAAGCACACTGCCTTGTCCTCTATCACACATCACAGATTAGAGATCAAGACCTTTGTTTATTTCCCTAGTCATAAATGGTGGCTTAGGAAGTAATGAATGACAGCCCTGCAGAAAAGTAAAAATGCATTACAGTGGTGCCTCGCTTAACGAATGCCCTGCTTAACGAAATTTCCGCTTAATGAAAGGTTTTTTCTAGCGGAGGTTGCCTCGCTAGACGAATGCGTTTTACGAAAAATTCATCTAGCGAATGGCGGTTTCCCATAGGAATGCATTGAAATTCAATTAATGCGGGCCCATGGGCAAAAAAAAATTCCAAAAAATTTCAATGCATTCCTATGGGATTCGCTAGACGAATTTTTCGTTATAAGAAAAGACCTGTGGAACGAATTAAATTCGTCTAGCGAGGCACCACTGTACTTTTTAAATCTACCCCTAGTATGGCTTTGTGAAGTGTGAATTAGGTAAGTTTACCTAAAAATGAAAACAGAACAAAATGTCTCATCCTTCTTTTATTTTGGATGTGATGAAAATTATAGACAGAATCCCAATAGTGATTTTTTTCCAGTATCAATAGATCCTTAGTCCTATGGAAAACTTCCAAACAAAACTAGCTGCACCAGTGTATTCGGGTTAGATCGTAACTAAGCTTCTTTGCTGATTTCTCCTTCCCCTTGCATCACCCCTGTTTCTCAAAAAAATCTAGCTAATGACAGGCAGTACATATTGGTGAAAAATATTACCCCACTTTCATGGTCCAGCTGGAGACCCTGCTGGACCTTAGTTCTCTCCACAAACGGAAGGAGCCTTCTGTTCAAGGAGCTAGTCAAGATCCAAGTGATTGTGGCAGGCCAGCACTTATACATCTTTCCTAATCTATTCCTGACAATTTAATATTTGCTTACTTGAAGACAGTGGCTTTCAAACATCTCCTAAATGGAATGTTTCTCTTATCAGCTAGTCTGCTGAGAAGCCCATGATTCTATCTGCCACAGAGTTTGTGAATGTTGTAGCGTATTCCAGAATCCAATTCTGAAACAAAATAGCATGAGGGCCGGAACAGGCAATACAGTGCATTCTGACATAGGGTAGGTCAAGTTGACCTTCAGAGAAGTTTAACCACCATTATTTTTCTTTGCATTGAAGAAAACCCTGGTAAGCTTCAAATAAGCGTCTAGAAAGCTCCAGAACACAGTTTGAGATCCATTGAGAGAAGAGTATAAATGGCTTCCCTGGTAAGATGTATTTCAGAACCTTGTTCTCTCTCTCTCTCTCTCTCTCTCTCTCTCTCTCTCTCTCTCTCTTTGCAAACAGCAGAATCATATTCTTTCTGTGAAAATAACACTTTTCACCGGTTTTGTTTGTAATACTCATTTTTCCTGGGAGCATTTTATCTTGACACATTCTCTCAAGGAAATCTCACTTTGGGAGCTGGGTTTTCATATTAATTTTTAAGGGGGTATTCTTTTCTTTTCTTTTCTTTTCAAAAAGCAACCATGCTATTATTCTGTTGCCACATACATTTTGAATCATACTCCATTTTCCATACAGAAGCTCCAACATTTCCCATGCAGAAGTCCCCCAAAAGACACATTTGCCCACAGGAAACACAAAGTGCTGAAGTGATCAGCTTTAGTTTCTGCTGAACCGTTTCTTTCCTCTCTCCACATTCTTTAGTCTTAAGCTGACAAATACTGATTATCACCATTTCAGATGAGTACTCCCTTTCCAGAGCTTGGCAAAACTCATTTCCCATTAAGGAAGGGAGCAGCCTTGACTGAACATTCTTTTTTCTGCTGATACTGAACAGCCAGACTATTTCTGACATATGATGTAGATGACACTCCCTCACTCGCCTATCTGGAGCCTTCCAACACCCTTCTGAAATCAGTGGGGAAATTCCAGTTGGCTTTGGGATCACTGGGTCATGTCCCTCCCTGCTACCATTTATTTATGCCTTGCTATCACCATTTGTATACGGGTGGATAGACTAATGTTCTCCCTATTAATCAGCAGGCCGGTGTGTTGTAGCATAGCAGCTACAGGAGTCTTATGTGTGCTTACTACTAGAGAATAAACTCCACTGTATTGCATTTATATCCCACTTTTTTATCAAAGGAGCTCAAGGGTTCTCACCCTCCTCATTTAATCCCCAGAACAACCCTGTGAAATAGGTTAGGCTGAGAGGCACTGACTCACCCAAGGTTCACCAGTAAGCTTCATAACTGAGGGGTTTTTTGAACTTCGCCTCCCAGGTCTTTGTCTGACTCTAACCACTACACCACACGGGCTCCCCAAACTACTTGTTGCATCCAATGAATGTTTGCCTTGACGCTGAAATAAACACACAATAAGCATTTTTCAAAAACTGCGCAGTGAATGTGGCTGTATTAGAAAAAAATTAACTCATGAATCAAAGATGACAAGAAATGTGACTAGATACAACCACTTCTGTACAATGTGGCATCCTTTCACCTAATTTATGAATGGTGACTCCTGCATTTCTAGACAGAATAGGCAATACTGGGCTGGATGGGCAAATAATCTGCTAGAAGGAAGCTTTCTATGTTCTGTGCTTCTCAGTTATCTCACCGGCTTTCTGGCTATTGGCCAAATCATTGGATGGCAGGAAAAATAAGCACCTGGAGAGACTATTGATTTTCTGCTGTCCTTTATATATTGTGGGGGTGGGAATTAGAAAAGGAATACAGGGTTTTTCTAACTTTAAATATGATGTATGTTATAATGGTCATATAATCAAATTGGGTTATCTGTTGGAATATGTTTTGAAATGATTTAGTATTTGATCAAATACTAAATCATTTCAAAACATATTGTGACAGCCAAATTATCAATTATTATAATGATGTATTGATTTGCATTTTTGTTGCTCTGTTATGAACTACTTTGAGTATATTTAAGGAGAAAGTGGCATACAAATTTAAACAAACAAACAAACAACATTCTTGAACGGACTTGGCTTTCCTTTAATTGCATGGTTTCCCTCTCATTTCTCAGTGTATGGTTTTGTTTTGTTTTAAAAATTATATCCCATTGTTTCTCCTAAAGGAGACCAGGGTGCCAAAGAATGCAAATGCAAATAAAATAAGAGCATACAGTATTTCAAACATTTAATTTTTTTAAAATCTAAAAACATGTAAAACAATCACATACTTGCACAGCCAATGACCTCAAGGTTGCCAGCAACAGTATCTTTCAGCAATGAAATGCACTTGTAAACAGAAGTTCCTCCTGAAAGTTTTTAATGAGGGAGACAGATGCACTTCACCAAGGAAGGCATTCTACAAATGGGGAGCCACCTCCAAAAAGTCCTGTCATGGATCAATGCAAATTGGGCAGACCCAATGGTGGAAGCACCAGCCTGCTTTGTCTGCTGAACATTGGGTTTGAAATGGTTGATACTGATGAAGACACTCTTTTAGGTACTTGGATCTCAAGTCATTTAAGGCCTTGTACGCTAGTACAAACACCTGGAGTTGGGTCTGATGGCTCAACTTTACAAGTGATGAACAGAAATAGTAATCAGTATTACCTAAAATCAGTATCATTCAGAATTCAGGTAAAGATCTTTTGGAATTAATATAATTCCTGTCTAAAAAAAGCATACCAAACATGTAGCTACTCTGTGATTATGATTCCTCAACCAAACTGTGATCTCACACACTGTTTCTTTAGTGTGTTTATTTAATATATACACTGATTAATTTATACCAAAACTCAGTTTCCTTACAAAATTCTTTCCCATCTTTCCCACATCCTGACATAATTCCCTGTTCATTTTTTGGAAAACAAAATCAAACCCATAAAGTCATCTTAAAAAAGAATAAATCTCTTTCCTCCAGAATTCACTGCCATGTTTCTTCTTATCCTTTGGATAAGTGAGGAATTGTTTTTCTGCCCTACTGTCAGGAGTGTAATGTTAAGTGCTTCATTAATGAGGATTTGTGCTTTTAAAAAGTCGAGAACAATGAGATTTTGGCAAAGAGCAGACCTTATTTATTTTCATTGTTTGCATTAAACTCCATAAAGGACATTTTAAGAGCAGTTTTGCTTCTATTTTGGGGTAATGCATGCAATAATTCACATGCCAGTGTCCCAGAGACACATTAATCTATGGAACAATAATAAGGGAAGCACTTTTTGACAATATATATTTGCATCTACAGAGAGCCAAGTGGACACATTTCACTGCCAAGAAATGATGATGTGGTAGTGGTAGAGGAAAAGTTCTGGGTTCTTAAAAAAACCAACCAAAAAATTGCAAAGTAGAAAAGCTGTAATATTGTGAAATAAGCCAAGTAAGCAAGAAGGAGCCCTATACAGCTGAAGACCTTAGGGAGCACAGATGAACAGAGCAATTCTATATGCACATTACTCTGGGATCAGAGGTAAATTGACTGGCTCCTGTATTTATGCATGTTCAGCTTGGGAAGGGAGAGGAAAACACCGAAGTTGAAAATACAAAAATGGGATCTAAATGATAGGCATGCCCACAGCATCCCAGGAAGCATTGCAACAGCCCACCAATGAGGGACAGTCCTGGCAGTGGCATCTATATGATGCCCACACGTGTAGGTAGATAATGAACTCGCAATGATGGAGACAGGCTCCAACACGTTAACACTTACACAAGATAGAAGGCAACAGCAGAGAACACCCACTCCATCAGCGGCAGTGATGCAGCCAGCAATTATCATGTGACTGCCAGTTTCCAGGCATCCCTGTTGGCAGGGCACCTGATCCACTTGTGCTCCTCACAAGCACTGTTTAGGAGCACAGCACACAAAGTGGAGGGCGAAGACAACAAATAGCACAGCACTTCCATTCTTGGGCAAGGTGATTGGACGGGCGGTTGCTGAATAACTCCAAGCATGCCTGGAGGATGCAGACCATTTGGATCCCTTCCAGTTGGGATTCAGGCCTCATCATGGGACTGAAACTGCCTTGGTTGCGCTGGTTGATGATCTCCGGTGAGCTAGGGACAAAGGTGAAAGCTGTCTCCTAGTTCTGCTGGATCTCTCAGCGGCCTTTGATACCATTGGCCATGACATCCTTCTGGATTGTCTAGAGGAGCTGGGAGCTGGGGGCACTGTTATACAATGATTCTGCTCCTCCCTCCTGGGCTTTGTCCAGAAAGTGGTGGTGGGGGATGAGTGTTCAGACCCCTGGGCTCTCACTTGTGGGGTGCCTCAGGGTTCTGTCCTCTCCCCCATGCTTTTTAACATCTATATGAAGCCGCTGGGAGAGATCATCAGTGGGTTGGGGCTGGGAGTTCATCGGTATGCAGATGATACCCAGCTCTACCTCTCTTTCAAATCAGAACCATTGAAGGCGATGAAGGTCCTGTGTGAGTGTCTGGAGGCAGTTGGAGGATGGATGGTGGCTAACAGATTGAGGTTGAATCCCGACAAGATAGAAGTACCGTACTGTTTTTGCCTTAGACGCTGCAAAGCTGCTGCCATTTGAACAGTCTGCAATGATGTAAGGCAGCTTCCAGTGCTTAAAATAAGCCCTAGCCAAAGCAGCAGATTTAAACAGAAATGTTGTGAAGATGCTGGGAAACAAATGTTTATCTTCATTCGCTGAACAAAGAGGTGTGCCAACTAAGAATAGGTGTGCCAGCTAACAATTAGATTCAGTCAAGGAAGCAAGCTCACCACCTACTCTCTGAAAAACATTATTTTGAGGAGCTAATTACCTGATTTGCATCACACTGATTTGTGTGCTTGTTTTTTTTTAAAAAAAAACATCAGGGTGGGTGAGTGCATGGGATCTTGCTATTTGTATTACAGCCTTTTAGAAGAGAGCAGGAGACTGAGTCTATAAGTCTTGGTTGACCATATATGGAGGTATTTCATTGGACAGATGTGTGTGGATGGAATTTTCCTTTAACTAACCTCAAATTGCTGTGGGGAAAAAGTGAATGTATGTTCCTAGCTCTGTTGGTAAAAGATTATTATGGTGACAGAAGCCTACAGATTCTTCTGCTATGAATAGGTGCATAGACACTAACCCCCCCCAAAAAAAACACCTGAACTAGTATGCATTTTAACATGTTGCTGTTTCTTGAATGGCCTAAGTTGTTGATTGGTCCAAATCATCTGAATCCAGAAAACAAATTGGCAATGGCTTGGGGATCCCATTGTGGGTTTGAGGCACACCATGCTAAACTTTCAGAACAATGCCATTTTTGAATACATATTTTGAGTCTTGCAAAACATAAATCATTCTGGTTGTTTTGTTTGTTTTTGATTTTGACCAGGAAATAGCAAAAAATTATTTGAGGTTGATAAATATGTGGGATGTGGGAGTGGGTTAAGCATTCACACATCTTCCACATATTTTATTCTATATACAGCTGCTGTATCTCAGATGCACATGTAGTCAGAAGCAGAGAAACATGTAATACTGTATGTACTTTTGCACGTACACAGGTACTCATGCCATTGGTCTGTTTAAAGGCTTGTGCTCGGAGGTTTCAGGTATAGGAGGAAAAAGTATCTCTGGGCTCCCCTATATCCTTTCTATAAATGTTAAATAATTAGTGCTGTAGCTATAAAGCTTATATATTCCTTGTCAATGACACCTTCAAGGTCTCTGTGCTGCCTACTGCTTGACCTTGGTTTAAAAGCACACAGAATGGAAACCTTGAAACCAAGATGAACAAGATTCATTTTGACAGAAACCAGATGTAGCACAACACACACACACACACACACACACACTTTATTTCTCTCGCTCTTTTTCAATGTCCCCCCCCCCCACTTTCTTTACCAGTCTTTAGATTCCTGAGGTACAGGCTGACCTTTGCTGTACAATGCCAATTTCAATGCTCCAATTATAGTTTGCAAAGGAAGTAACTGTAGAAGCATTGTTCTTTTCTAATGACTATACCTTGCATATGGGAGGAAAACAAGATGTTCCCATTTCAAACAGAAGCTGCTTAATGGAAGGACCCTTACTTTCTAAAACCCCAATAGTGCCATGTGAAATTTGAACAAGCGATTGTTTACTGCAGTATGATCAGTTCCCACATGCACAAAAAGGCACTAGGATTGACATGTGCAATGGGATTTCCCCTGCTTTCCTCTTCCCCATGCACACAAGCCCACCCCAGAACTGCTCCAGAGGGTTAGGGGAGCCTCCAGAATAAATTTAGGAGAGGGTGTGGAGGATGTCCTGTTGCATATATCCTTGCACTGACAGGACAGTTACTTAGCACTGCATTTGATGATGTCTTTCCATTAGCCATCACTTCATCCCAGTTCATTCATTTTTTATGCATTTCCCCTTCACTGTCCAACCTCAAAAAACCTAGTTTTGTTTAAGGTGGATTTGTTGAAGTAGGGCAGGAGTGAGGCACCTCGAGCCCATGCACCAAATTAGGCCCAGCGCAGGTCCCATTTTGGCCTGTGAGGTTGTTCCTCCATACCCTAACCATGTGCCCCATGCCTGCCACTGTATGTGATGTCAGGTGTGTGGCAAGTAGAGATGTGGTTGGATCGTGAGGAACATGATCATGACATGGATCCCTGCAGAAAGCAGGGTTAAAGACATCACCTACCAGCTGATGGGCAGTGACTTCAAGTCTGCTGGATCAACTGCATGACTGAATTCCCAGTGGGGTCCTTGACTATGCAGTCGAACCTTGCAGAAAGCAGCTTCTCAGCCCTGCATCGGGAAGCACTGAGCACAGGGCTTGTCAAGCTCCTAACACTGCAGTTCCCAAGGACCTAACAACCAGCTGGCTGACAGACCCTTAGGAAGAACTGTGCAAGGGACTTTGACAGGTGGGCAGGATAACCCACCTGCCAATCAACTGTCATAATGATTCAGGTGATTTCAGGTGATTGTCCCATCCACTTGTCAACACTGGCCTGTGAGAGTGGGGACAGATAAGGATTTGGCCTACCAGGCTAAAGGATTCTCTACACCTGCACTAAGGCAATGGAACCCTTTCATCCACTTTAATCTTTCAAACTCCTGGGCCTGGCAGACAATTAGCAGGACAATGCTAGTGGTGTAAGAATATTTTAAAAACCTGCATTAAACAGAATTTCAACAGAATATTGAACAACTTGAATATCTATATATATATAAATGTAAAAATCGTGAAAGTGCGTGTTCCACTTTTCTCCGTAACCGCTTGACCTATCATCCTGAAATTTTGGCACAACGATCCAGGCCACTCCCCGAGCATTGTTAGAAAAAAAATCCCTCAAATCTCACACCTGGGCAGGTAGAAACCTGCTTTTCCACAAAGTAAAACAGCGCCCTCAAGTGGATTTCCTCCCACAGTACACCCCCTCCCTTCCTGTGAAATCTACACCACACCCACAAACCAAATAATGACATCATCAACCAAGCAACTGAAACCACCCAGGCGGCCATTATCAGACCCCTAGGCCCCTGCCAGGCCGCCAGACCCGGGGGGGAAAGAGGGGGAGTGCCCAGATTGCAGGCTGCAGCACGGCCTTTGTTTTATGTAGCCCCCCTGCCAGGCTTCCAGACCCCCACTAAGCCTAGGGGGGGCGGAAGGGTGATCGCCTGGGTCGCAGGCCGCAGCACAGCCTTTGTTTTATGTAAGCCCCTTCCAGGCCCCCACTAGGCTTGGGGGCGGGGATAACCCACAGCAACGCGCTTGGGGGCACGGCAAGGGGTTTTTACTTTAAAAATTAGCACCACTGCCCCCCAACCCCCCACCAAATAACCACAAGACAAAAATAAATACCATCCTTCAAACGTCATGAGACACGCTGGTCACGGAAGGGGGGGGGCACAAACAGAATAGATCATGGATCAGGACACGTGGGGGCAGTCAGAGGGATTATCCACAACAACGTGCCACACCCACAAACCCCGTCTCCGCCACGAGATCCTGTAAAACAGGGGGACTCTGAGGCTCAGGGGGATCTGAAGCGGGCCTATTACCCTCCATTTGACAGACTAACGCACAGCAACGTTAGTCTTTTATGTAGCTGACAGACAGAAAATTTGAAGTCCTTTTCTCTTTTCTTTTCTTTCCCCCTTCTGTTCTTTCCTTCTTTTTACATTCTTTCTTCACATTCCCCTTTCTTTCTTTAGTTTTCTGTGGTGTCCTTGGCTCTAGGCTGTTATTGGGGTCCAAGGATTACCTTAACATGAAAGTGATGGATGGTCGATGAAGGACCCTGAGAGAGAGACAGTGAAGGGAAGATCTTGAGAGACAGGGAGAAGAAAGAAAAGCTCCCAGGTCTGATCTGGGAGGGTCCATCTCTGTATGAGACAAGGGTTAAGTTACATTTGAGAGAGGACTCCGCATTCTCTTTTTTCTGTTTCTTTCTGCTTTTTCTTTTTGTTTACATTAGTTTCTTTTATTTTATTGCATTATGACAAAGTTTTAATAACATTTTGAGGGGGTAAAAAGGTAGCACAGTTGGTCCACTCGTTTGGCATGGTAACAGCACACCCTAAGCCACCTGTAGTTGCAGTGATGAAAACTGGTTATGGATTCATGTTGTGCTTATTGTTGTCAAAGGGGTTCTATAATTTATTTAGCATCCACAAGCAGCTGAGGGTACAAGATATTGCAACAAGGTCAGTCGATTAGCTGCAGGACAGTGGCAAACCTAGAGCAATGGGTTGCTTTTGCTGAGTGCCCGCTATGAAGTAAAAGCAGACAATTGCATCTAAGCTCTCAATTAGAGTAGCAATCAGTTGATTCTATATTTATACAATATCCACTCACTCCAGGCAGTGCCTTTTCAAATGACTGCATTGTTCTCTCTTCCTTCAACTTTGTGACTCATAATGCACCTTAGTCATGCTTAACCTTCAGAATTGCACTCCAGCTCTTCTGATTGTTTAACACACAAAACTCAGGGAGACAACAGATCATCTTCTTCAGTAAAATGTTAAGGTAAAACCTTTGGGGTTTTTTTCTCATTTTTTTCCAAGCAAGGAAAGTTTTTGTTCAAAGATGGCCCAAGACATTTTGTTGCCTGAGGGAGAAAACTCCCATGATACTCTCTGTCAGTGGTAAAATATCAAAAATTGACAATATTTGATCACAACAATTGTTTCTATTTATTGGAGCCCCAAATCTGCTGTCTTAGGTGACCATTACTCTCTGCTTAATAGTAGGACTAGCTTTCTACCGCAAACTAGTTTGCTATACAATTTTTCACAAACATTGATCTTGATGCCATAATTTTCAGTTTGTACGGTAGCTTATTCCATGCTAATAGTGAACTTGTGGAGCTGCCCTCCCTTGCCAAAAACATGGTGGGTACATCCATTGTGGTTGAGTGCCAGAGAAGGGGGAATTGTTGAATCAGAGAGTGCCATATCAGTTATGCAGGTACAAAGCAAGAGCACCACATGCAAGCTTTGAGGTCCTGATTACAGAAGATTTTTACACCCCCAGTAATCCATTGAGATGATCTACATGCAGAAATCAATCTCTATGGACAGGCCCTTTCAATAGATTGGGACAAACATTTATAGTAACAAAGGGCAATGATATTAGCCACTTGTTGTATGGATGAGATTGGATTAGGTTGATCTGGCTTCTAATATTGGCTTAGCATATTGTATACCATAGGTTGGCAACGTCCGGCCCATGGGCTGGATACAGTCCACAGAGGCCGTTTATCCGGCCCATGGGCTGCTCATGAACCGAGCCGCCCGCTTGGCAAGTCCCCCGAGCGCTGCGATAAACTGGTGCAGCGCAGCACGGGCACTCGCCAAGCGGCACTGTAAATGGCGCCAGTGCCTGCGCAGACACCAGAAGCATTTTCTAGCATCTGCGCAGCCGCAGAAGCGATTTCTAGTGCTGCAGACATGCGCAGAAGTGATTTCTGGCGCCCCGGACATAGGCAGCGCAGCGCCGGAAATCGCTTCTGCGCATGTCATTCCGGCCCAGGGCCGGAAACATTGCCGATGCCTATACTAACAGTTCAATGTTATGAAAGTCTACTCAGAAGTAAGCTCCACTTAATTCAGTGGACTTACCACTGCCAGGTTGTGGTCCACTAAGACTCCTAGATCCTTTTCACATGTACTGTGGGCAAGTTATGTGTTCCCCATGTTATATTTGTGCAGCTGTTTCTTCCTGCCTAAGGGTAGAACCATACATTTGCTCCTATTGGAATTTTTTTGTTAGTTTGGACCTATTTTTTATGATTTGTTAAGGTCACATTGAATCCAGATTCTGTCTTCTGCAGCATTAGCTAACCCTTCCATTTTGGTGTCTTCTGCAAATTTGATGAGCATCCCCTCAATTTCTTTGTCCAAGTCGTTTATAAAGACATTGAACAACAATGGGCCCAGGACAGAACCCTGTGGCACCCCATTTGTCACCTTTCTCCAGGATGATGAGGAACCATTCATGAGTACTCTTTGGTTTGGTCAGTGAACCAGCTACAAATCCACCTAACCATTGCCTCACCTAGCCCACATTTTATCGGCTTCTCCACAAGAATATCATGGGGGAGTTTGATCTTATTTGGAATAAAAACTGAAAGAAAATTGAATTAACATGAGTTGGTTTTGCTAGCAATATCACTAGAATTTCACTGTAAGATGAATTAGGAACACGGGAAGCTGCCTTATACCAAGTCAGATGAATCTAGCTCAGTACTGTCTGAGCTGACTGGCAGCAGTTCTCCAGGGTTTCAGGCAGAAGCCCTACTTTGAGAAACAAGGGATGGAACCTGGGACATTGTGGTTGAAAAGCAGATGCTCTACAACTGAGCAGCAGCCCTTGCCAACCAAGCACTGGGCAGTGAAATGGACACTTTTTAAACTGATTATTGCACATCCTTCTGTTCCATTCTATTCCTTAAAAAAGAAAAAGCACTACCAAATGCCTTTTAGAGTGTTGTGAATGCCTGCAAAAAGGCTGTTTTCAATAAAATAAATAAATAAATAAATAAATAAATAAATAGATAAAATGCAACAAACAGAAAGTCAACAGTGCAGTCCTATTCATGTTTACTTGGAAGGAAGTTTCACTATGTTCAGTGTAGAGTGGGAAATGACAGCTTTAAGCAAAGCACTCGTCTCAATTCTATTATATATATATATATGAAGAGAGTTAATTGCAGCTTTGTGCTGTGGCATCTTTCAGATGTAGTCTTTTTCTAATGCTAGCAGGGATTCTATGAATGTCTGTAGGTGGAACCACATCGTGGTGGCAGGTGCTTCCCACCCACATGCGATTAGAACATGCGATTGAAGCAGCTGTGAGTTCGGCTATACGCATGAAGGGCCTGTCTGCATGATGAGTGGGACCCCCAGTCTAAATATGGGTTTGAGTCACCAAATGACATTCCGGCAGACACGATCTTTTCACTTCCAAGCAACTGCAGCACTCCCCAGCACATTTAAAGCTAATGTAGCACACATAATCATTTTGGAAAATAATTGAGGAAATCATGATGGGAAAAAATGCACAACCCCAAAAAACCAAAACCATAAAACCAAAGTTCCAAAACAATGCAACCAATCAGGGCCATCTTACCCATAGGCACTAGGTGTGCGGGGCACCTGGGCACCGGGCTCTCAGGGGCACCAGGCTGAGAGTCCGGGGCCCGAGAGTTGAGTCTGGGGAAGAGCCCACCCATCGGTTGGAGCACCGTGGTGGGCTCTTCTGCTGCTCTGTGCTGTGAGTTCGGGGGTGACTGAGCCAGCAAGATGCTGAGGCAGCCAGTGGGGATGCTGGCCGAATTTTTGCACCCTGGCGCTGCATATGCTTAAGACAGCCCCACAACCAATTCTTCATAAGGGAGCTGCTTCATCCTTTTTATCATTAGGTGGCCCTTTCTTGAACCTTTTCCAACTCTACAACATCCTTTTTGAGGTGAGGAGACCAGTACACCAAATATGGTTGCACCATAGATTTGTATAATGGCATTATGATACTGGCAGTTTTATTTTCAATTCGTTTCCTAACGATCTCTAGCATGGATTTGCCTTTTTCACAGCTGCCACACTCTGAGTCGACATCTCCACAGAGCTATCTATTATGATCCCAAGGTCTTACTTCTGGCCTGTCACCTTCAGTTCAGACCCTACGAGCGTGTACGTGAAATTAATATATATATATTTTGCTTCAACATGCATCACATTTCACTTGTTTGCATTGAATTGCATTTGCCATTTTATTGCCCATTCACTCAGTGTGAAGAAGTCCTTTTGGAGCTCTTTGTAATCTCATTTTATTTTAACAACCCTGAACAATTTAGTGTCGGACATTAAACTAACTGGCCTGTAATTTCCAGGATCCCTTCTGGATTCCCTTTTAAAAATGGACATTGCATTGGCTCCTTGCCAGTCCTCAGGTATGTAAATACTGTACAATTACTAGGCATCATGCACAACCCTACACAACCATAACCTGTCCCTCTATCAAAACTAGGCAGCAAGGAAGGCATTTGTCATTACACTTCCCTTCAGGAATTAGTAGCACTTTCCTTTCCTATCCCAAGGTCTGATGTAGATTCACACACAGCCACTATGACATTGTAACTGACACACTGAAGCAACTCTGGGCTCAAGGCTAAAAATAAAATTGTTGTTTCATCTGACATTCATTAAGATGTTAATTAACTAATTTAGCCCATTAAACAAAGAGCAGATCACATTTTACTCAAGGCTTCACCTTGAGCACGGAACTCTCTCACATCAAAAAGGACTTGGTTGTATTGAAAACTGTATAATTATTAACGAGCAATTTTTAAGCGCATTCACTCTTCTCTAGCTGGAAAGTGGGTTATTCGAAATAGGAAAGCAGGATCCTGTAGAAATTACTTTTGAAACCTAGGCAATTTAAGAGAGAAGAGTATTTCCACAGTTTCAAAGCAAAGCTATTAATGCAAAACAATGTGTAGCAAAAAAGAACAAGGTTATACATACAAATTGGCAGGAAATTGTATAGCCTATGGGCACTCTTTATAATTTTGTTCATGTAAGAAATGTTCAATACGGTACTTTGAAATATCTCTGTAAAGCAAAGTTAAGTATCTAATTGCATAGCACGCCACACCAGATTTAGAGGGGTACCATGAACCCCCAAACCATGGCATATTGGAATTTATGCTTGGTGGGAGGCAACTTGTTTTACAAAATTCATGTACCACTTGATTGTAAGAAAACCTGCATGTGTGTGTGTGTGTGTGTGTGTGTGTGTGTGTGTGTGTGTATGAAAACATTACTATTGATAAACCATATTTATCAATTCAAAAACATTCAGAAGATTAACAATAGCTAAAAAGAGATAAAACACATGTAACATTCTACATGACCTGATAGGCTTCCCTAAACAAAAATGTTTTAAGCAGGCACCAAAAAGACTACAGCAAAGGTGCCTCCCGATGTCAATAAGCAGGGAGTTCCAAAGTGTAGGTGTTGCCATACCAAAAGATGGATTTCTTACAACTGCAGAAAAAGTTTCATGTGGCACCTGTAACAGTGCCAGTTTTGCAGGCTGAAGAGATTGAGTGGGCATATGTGAGGGAAGTAAACTGGTCTCAAGCTGTTCATTTAGAAGCTATTAGTGAGTATTGAAGGGGTGAGTTATATTTTCAGGAAATGACCACTTGCCTTAGGATTGAGGTTTGAAATAGCCATGATAGGGAGATAGGAAACGGCACTTCTTAAGCTGCCCAAGTGATGGAAAGGGTATTGCAGTTACTGAAATGAGCATTTTCAATAGGCATGTTTGATGCTGCCTTTTCAAACCAGTTTTTGACTGATGCTATTCATGTACTGACTAATTTTTTAACTACGGTAATTCAGTGGAATTTAATCCAATAATGTTTGGTCTACCATGTTAAACTTCTGCCAACTGTCTGCAAGCTTGGATACTTTTACAGAAAGGTGGGGTAATGTTGGAAAATAAACAAGTAAATGTAAAACCAACTTTTAAAATGTTAATTTCTAATATACCTAGGACATAGCTACAGGAGACAGGCCAGGCTCCCTCTGTGAACGTTTGAAGAACCTTCATTGAATTTTCATCGTTCATAAAATAAGGCACGCTTTTAGCACTTTCACTCACAAAAACATAAGAAAAAATATGCCTGAAATATTCTACCAAATATTTCACTATGGTGTATTCTCAGCTCTCAATTTTCTGGTCAGTGAATACAAAAGCACTGGAATGATTTACAAACACTTATTTATTTATGTTATTTTAATCCTTTTCTTATTAACATTTTATTAAATTATTTTAAACATATCAAGCTCTGTATTTGGGTTTGTGCTGTATTGTACCTCCCTGGTGTGCCACCTTAAATATCTGGCTACAAACCTGCACATGCCCCAAATAATAAGACATCTAGTGCTGAAAGATTGAAAGGGCACTCTCTGGGATTTTAAAAAAATAAAGTTCTTAACTATCCCTTACGACAGGCATCCCCAAACTTCGGTCCTCCAGATGTTTTGGACTACAATTCCCATCATCCCTGACCACTGGTCCTCTTAGCTAGGGATCATGGGAGTTGTAGGCCAAAACATCTGGAGGGCTGCAGTTTGGGGATGCCTGCCTTACGCTGAAATACCAGAAAATGCAGGCTGTTGGATTCTACTCCCTTCCCCCTCAAAAAAACCAAAACCAAACAAACCAGTACACATATTTTAAAACATTGTTTCAGGTAACCAAAAGCTCTCAATGTGAATTCACCCTAGGATGGAAATTATTATGGGAATTACTCTATAAACATGGAATAATATCAAAATTGCTACTTTTAAGACAAGAACTGCAAACAATTCACAACGCCTCATGCTGTGTTTAATAGCCCACCTGCAGCAACTCCATAGCTCATGCTTTGTTGTTGTTGTTTAGTCGTTAGTCGTGTCCGACTCTTCGGGACCCCATGGTAGCTGATGCTACCAAAACATTTGAAGCTCTACCAAACAGTAAACATGTGAATACGTTGGGAGTTAACATTAAAATGAATGGATTCCACACTTGATTCAAGAGCTATATATAATCTTGTGTTCTAACTCCATATGTGCTAAAGTGTGTTTTCAGGTGCCCCAATGGATCATTTCAGATGGTCATTTCTGACAAATTAACAACCCTAGCTCTTAAGATTATGTAGTTCGTTTGTTTCACAAAGGACCAGATTGGACATACTTGTTCAGTCCAGAAATACTCCCAGACTATGAGTCTGTTCCTTCAGAGGGAGTGCACCCCCTTCCAAAAGGAGGTTGCCAACTAATTCCTGAATATGGGAACTGTTCACCCACAACACCTCAATCTTATCAGGATTCCGCCTCAGTCTATGAGGTCACACTGCCCTGTATCACTCCCCATAAAGGTAACCAGTCAGGGCGATAAAAGCTGCTTGGCGCTAAAACTGGGCTTGAAGCCAAACTGAAATGAGTCTAGATAATCTGCTTACTACTGGCATATCTGCAGCTGGATCACCTTGCCCAGGAACGGAATAATAGAGAATGTTTGTATTATAAAGCACTGAATCCCAGTCCTTCAATTATTGATTTGGGAGAGGGCTATCCTCTTATCCTATGACTGCTAAGCCTATTCAGGAATCTTGGGTGAGGGGCTTTATTGAATGCTTTTTGAAAGTCTAAGTCAGGGGCCCCCAAACTAAGCCCCAGGGGCCGGATGTGGCCCAATTGCCTTCTAAATCCGGCCTGTGGGCGGTCCGGGAATCAGCATGTTTTTACATGAGTAGAATGTGTCCTTTTATTTAAAATGCATCTTTGGGTTATTTGTGGGGCATAGGAATTTGTCCATATTTTTTCCCAAAATATAGTTCAGCCCCTCACAAGGTCTGAGGGACAGTGGACCGGCCCCCTGCTGAAAAAGTTTGCTGACCCCTGGTCTAAGTGAACAATGTCAACTGGATCACCTTCATCTGTATTTTTGTTAACACTCCCATTTTGTTTTTTTTTAAAAAGGTTAGTGAGACAGGACTTAGCTTTCTAGAAATCATAGAGGTTCTGCTTCAGCAAGGCCTGTTTTTCTACAGTATAAGCTTGGTAAATTGATCTTTAATGATGATTTCCATCCATTTTCCCAGATCAAACATTATTAAGCTAACTGTTTTGGTTGGCATGGGCTGTGACACAAACTTCCACTATCCTAGAAAGTTATGTCAGACGTCCCTGTAAAAGACATTGCTACAACCATTTGTCAGCTATAGCAACAGAAATCACCAAGAGGTGTGTGGAGTGTGTGTTCTCCTCCTGCCCCATGCCTTTTGATCAGGGCTTCTAACAAAGCTGTTATTTAAACATAAGCAGCTAACTTTCCACCTGGATCATTTTCAAACTAATTCTGGAAAAGTACCTCACGTCATCTGAAATGGTGTCCACTAAAGGAGTGCACATACCTGCTCGTTAATGTTACTTATCATTGTAAAAAGAAATTGGCTCATGTTACTGACCTTGTGCACATTGTTTTGCTTAAATGTCCTTGAGTCTAGCCTTGGAGCTTAACTAAAAAGCCCAAGAAATTAACCTGTTTCAAAGAACAAAGCTGAAAGTCCACTGACAAATATTGTAACTCTTTTATTCCCCCTCACTAAACTCTTCTGCTTCTTAGAATCTCTGATCTTACAGGGCCAGCAAGGTTATCAGACTTATATGCCTATTGTCTTGTTTTGACTTGCCAAATCAATGTTTTGCTCAGTGAGCAGAACGCAAAGGAGTAAAAGGGAAGGAAGAGAGAATGATGGGGAAGGGGGGGAGGGGGAAATGAGAGTCATGAAACTGTCAAGGCCTCCACGGTGGTGACGGTGTGGCTGCAAACATTACCTGTGGTCAATATTAATCAGTGCCTTGAAACACGGGCTCTTGGTGGGTGACAAACATTGAATCACAGCATAGGAGTTTAAGGCTCTTCAGAAGGAATATAAGAGGAAGACAATGAAAGGAATGAATGACAAAGTGTCAGGTCAAGAAGGTAAAGTGGAAAGGGATGCAGCTGCATGATTTGTATTTGTGGATAACTGTGTCTTGATTTCAGACTAAAATACATTCACATCGGGTTTATCCACAGTTACCTTTTGCTTTCTAAGAACAGGTCTGACCTTTAAAGCTCTGTGTCCGAGCTGAATTGGAACAAACGGCAACTTGGCTTTTTGCGGGGAAGGCGCCGGGACAGAAAACAGCGCACCTGGACACAGTTTTAAAGCGCATACCTGTGCCTAGAAACACAGTACAAAAAGAAGACTGATGAGCTTATATATAGATAAGCTTATGGGATTACTCAGGAGCAATTACATGTGGAATATAATTGTAAAACTTGTCTGTGAGCAGAACAACGAAAGAACACCAAAAGTCAATTCAAGGGACAGACAGTGGCACCCATGGATAAATCCTTTTGAACTGAGAGGTTCGGCTCAGTTTATACAAGCTTGAAGTCTGGAAGCTTATCAGAATTAACTTTCTGGAACTTCTGTACTTGGAAAACGAGTCTCTGTTTGTTTGTGGCTCTCCACAAAGACAATTCTAAAGCTATGGCTAGTGTATGGGAGAAATAAACATACCAGGAATTTACATAAACAAAGAAAAGGAATAAACTGGAGACTGTGAGGCAAAGGGCACAGATCAAGCGACCTCCCAAGTCAAAAATGCACAAAAATGTTTTAATTATTATTCTTATTTCCATAGCTTAAGCAGCCTCCTCTCCATCTAAGTACCGTAGTGCTAAACAGGAAGGGGAAATACATAACCAGGGGGGGGGGAAGCATCAGCCAGTGTAAAGATTTCATACAGCAGCCAGGACAACTCTTGGAGACTGTATGTGATGATTGTGCTAGAGTCCAATTTGCTGCAGTTCTCCTGTGGCATAATAACATTTTACCTCGCCAACAACCTTGTGAGGTAGATAGGCAAAGAGGGTGCAGGATGCTAGCTGTTCAAGCCCAACCAAAGAACTTCATGGCCGACCCTTTGAGCATCTCAGTGCATCTCCTTACACCAAATGGCTCACATGCAGCTCTACAAATATGTTTTCTCCATGATTTCAGCTACAAAAGCCTGAAATATCATCTATGATGGCAAGACATTTGTTTAGGCTGCATATACCTGGGTTCTCAATTTGATAGGAATGTTCAGCTCCTGAGCTTTTGTGTATCACTGGATTTCCGTGTCAGGAAAAGCTTCACCTGTTCTATTTCTGTCTTCCATGTAAAAGGTATAAAGCCACTGCAAGGAGGGTGGAGGCAACCTTCGATGGCAAAATCAGATACTGTTGGACCTCAACTCTCATAATCCTTGACCATTTGCTCTGTTGGCTGTGGCCGATAGGAGCAGGAGTCCCCCCCCAAAAAAAAATATTGGGGGAACACAAGTCCTTTAAAAATGTTCTAGTACACAATATTACCTCTTGAAGCTATTCTTTGAATGAAAAGGAGGAATTCAAGGTATAAAATAGACTCAGATAAATGTGTTTCACATAAATCCATAGTGTTTAGAATGTCAAAGACAAATGAAGGTTAGAAGAATGAATAAATCAACTATATTTCCTTTCAGCTTTTAGAACAGTTTCACTTCTTTTTGCCCTGTTTTCCGCCCTTCTTCTGTTTTCATTTTTGTTTAAAAAACAGCACCTTGACTTACTGGCTTTCTCCTCTCAATTTCCCTCCTGTATAAAAGCTTTGTAGTCTTTGAAGCACTCAGTTATGGTTTTTTGGGTCACAGTCAGTTCAGTATCTGGTAGAAAAGTAAGTGTGACCTTCATATTCTTTAAAGATAGAATATTTCTAGCATAACCAATATTGTTGCTTTCACATAAGATTCTGGGTTGACTGGAAACATGTACATCTAATGGCAAGTTGAACATTATTATTTGAAGAAAAGAATATGACACAAGTTATAACTACCTGTATTGCTATGAATATGTACAGCCCAACAGATAGAAGTCTTCTCTAGCCTGATGTTAAAGGCCCTTATGTTGCAGCAGTGACAAACAGGCAAGCACCTTTTCTCCAGTAATAAGGTGGCATGCTTTCATAATTTATTTGAGATATATTGCTCATAGATCACATTTGGCAAATCTTGCTGGCATGTCACCGTTTAAACCATTAACCTTCAGGTTTCTGCAGCAACAATTTGTGTCTTTTATTTGTAGCAAGCTTTTAATTTGAATTACAAATTCCTTTGTGCTTGACTTATTAGTAGTTTATTGTAGAGTGAGAGCTTGCAGGAGTGAATTACTTTCCAATTTGAACTCTTCAGTATCGCCACATTATTGAAATTATGTATATCATCTCCTATAGGCATATCAAGTACACTTTTAAACATTTCAGGAGACAAATTCACAGTCTCAGAGATTATTAAATTGTTGAGTTGTTTATTTGAAGTGTAGGTGTATGCCAATGCTGCATGAAGGTGTTTGTATTGTAATATTTTCATTTACTGTTTTTGTGTGTGTGAGATTTCATCAATTTGACTTTGTTCAGACCATGAGTACTAGAAGTCTGTTGATCAAGGACGCACAGTTGCTTTGAATTTTTGTTTCCAAATTTAAATATTTAAAAACCACATTTAATTCAGTTTAGATTCCCTTTGGATCACCTGTTGCTTGAAATTAAATCAAATTGTTTCAAAATACGAATGTACTTGTTCAGGTAGGAGAAAGAATTCATGTGAGAAATCCAGCCATTACTCTCTTTTTCCTCCCTTAGGACAGTGGCATAGCATGGGTTGCTAGCACCTGAGGGGAGGCAAGTATCACACCCCCAATCTTCTTGTGGGCATCATGCGGGGCGCCCCCTGGAGACAACAGGTGGACTCTGTGGCTGCTCCTCATGTAGGTTACCTGCCACCTGCTGGTTGCCTGATTTGCTGTCTTAGCTCTGTGAGCTCCTGGCAGGAGCAACAGCTTCTGCTCCTTGGCGGGCTTGGCAGTGTCCCTGAACACCGGAACCCCAGGTGCATCAGGCATAGGAGGAGGCTGGTGGGTAGCAGGCAAAGGCTGAGAAGCGAAGGGCACCTCAGAGCTGCTGCCTCCCGACTACAAGGTGAGGGGCAGGAACCTTGCAAAAAGTCTTGGCACCCACACTGTTGCTCTGTGAGCCCCTTCGGGAGAGCATAAACAGCTTAGGCAACCCATTGGTCCTCCTCTCGCTTGCCGGAGAGAGCATGGCTGGGCATGGGGCTTTATTTGAACAGTGGCGCAACAGGTAGAAGGTTGAGGGAAGGCAAGGCAAGGAAGGCAGGATGGTGGTAAACTTTACCTTTCCTTCAGCACTTTCCCTTGACACTGCATGATCAGAACTAGCTTTCCTGTGTGGCCAAGTTTTGAGTCAGGGTCTGTCGCTGGTCCCTCCAATTTTCTGGGTAGTTGCAGTTTGCAGTAGATCAGAGTTTTGTTTTTGTTTTTAAAAAGCGGCAATAAGAATTTTTTGTCCTGGGCAACCGCCCCGTGGCCACCCATGCTACGCCACTGTCTTAGCATTCCTATCTGTGATTTTCTCTAGTTCTGCGGTACAGCTGCTTTAAGCACCCTATTCTGTACTTTCTATAGCATTGCCTCTGACAATTAGTTGGTGCTTGCTCAGACCCCAATAGGATGGCTACTTACACATCAACCAAAAGAGGGAATTCATCACCAAAAAAGTGAATGAAAAGGATATACATAGTTTGCATGTTATAACAGATATGTCTAGATGCAAATTTTGAGGGAAATACTATAATGTAAACAGAAATTCAAGGCATCTCGCCACAGTAGGAAGACTGTGATCGGGTAACCTGTATGTTTGCTCAGTCTGTTGACCAGATGCTAACTGTTGATGGACAACTTTGATGGACAACCTCAAAGTCCTTGCTGTCCCTTCTTATGGTTCATCTTTAAACTAGACTTGGATTGGATAATCCTTTAAATGGAGGGCATATTCAAACAGTTGAATTATCCTCTGACAGTCTTCTAAAATGAGAACTGCTTTAAGTAGAGTAGGATGCATGCTGACCCTAGGCCTCAAAGCCGTTCTCAGGTCAGGCACAGAATACAGTTTGGAGAACTTGGATTTGCTATACTTTGTATAAGAAGAAAATCCTTAAGTGAATGGCTGAGCTAAAGGTAAACTGGCTATTAGAACTGCTGTAAAGTGACAGAACAGGAAGCTGATGGATTTCCAATAGAGACGTGATGGTCAGATAGCGCGGCTACTGCTTGATTCTTCCTCTGCTTCCTGCTTTCCCTTTGCAAGCTGTTGTTCCCCATTGCTTTGCTTCTAGTCAAGACCAGAAATAAGCCATATCCAAAGAGGAAGGATTTCAGGCAGAAGGCACCTCCTCCTGCCTGCACTTCTATAATGGAAAACATATCCTCTCCCTAGTTACAGCAATCTGAAGAAGTGTGCATGCACGCGAAAGCGCATACCAATAACAAGCTTAGTTGGTCTCTAAGGTGCTACTGGAAGGATAAAAATTTTTTTCATACCCTCTCCCTGACACTGAGTTTACATCTCTAATGTTCATTCATCCCCGAAAATTGGAAGGACATATATTTCATTTCCTCCCCCCCCCTTGCCATTTAAGGGGGTTTCCTGCAGCTGTACATCATTTTCCTTTTTGTATGGCACTGGCCCACCCACCACCCACTTCTTTGAAAAATAGGGTGTGATGTCAAAGCTTAACAATTTCTTTATCTGTACAAAATGAACCTGAGGCACTTCAGCAAGTACTTTAGTTTGTAATCAGAAGGTCTGTTCTGCAACATGTTAACAAGTCTGATGGATGTTCTAAATTGAGTTTTTGAACCAAACAAAAGGAAGCCTGGGAGTGGGAAAGATATAGACTTGCCTTTTAAATATATTTTATTTTCTGTTTTCTGAAATCTTCTTCGTTGAAGCACACTAAGTCAAAGGCCAGCAGATCTGTGTACATTCTGAAAGGTGTTGAAAACGCCCGTGATGTCACTACACGAGGGAGATGCATTTTTCAGAGATAACATGCTGTGGGTTATACCACACTGTTATGGTCCCACAGACGTGTGTTCTTTTCTTTGTGACAGTGAGTATATTTTTCTATCTCTTGTTCACTCTGATTACCATGCAAGCAAGTAAAGGTAGGTGGGAGGCTGTGTACAGTTAGATAATAACAAAATGTATTTTCTGTTTTGCCTAATCCTCTATTGGTCATTAAGACTGTGCCTCATGTTTTAAAAACAAATTTCTAATGCTTCTAAATACATGTCAGCAACAGATAGAAACTGCCAAAATCTCAAAATGTTCAAAATTAAAAGCTTGATCAGCAGCAGCACCTGAATTTCACCATTTTCCCTCTCTCTCCTTTTTGTTTACAGATAGCTTACTTAACAGTAAGTACTATAAAATAATTATAAAACCATCTGCCTAAACAATAAAATAACATAAAGCATAAACAAGAAAATAACAATAATTTATATTGACCCACCTTTGTAACAGTATTGTATTCTTAATAGACTTACAAAGTAATATATAGATCGAATTATACTACAGTTAAATTACCGGTAACTGTAATTTTTTTTAAAAAAAATGTTGGATTTGGCTGGAGATGTAAGAAAGCTAAGATGGGATTGTTGTTTAATTAAGGATTACTGGGAAGAAAATCCACATAGTGTTAAAGATATCACTAGCTGCAAATCACAAGTGATATTTTATTGAGTTTTTAATTTTTCATCTTTCATTGTCCTGCATCACACCCACATAGAATACGATGCAAGAAAAATGCAAACTTGAAAATTTCAATATCCCCTATTCCCCCCCCCCCAAGTTTGTATTAGACTGGATTTCACCCCAAAGATGGTGAAGAGAAAAAAAGTATCACTATAGCTTTTAAATAGTTTTAAAAACTATTTGTCAAGTTAATGCCAAACTTAAGCTGTATAAAATCCTACAGCACAAGTTTAGTAATGCTTATTTTGTTTATGTGGCTGGGGGCACCTTTGATATATACATGTCTATTGAGAATCTCTCTGTGTGGCCCAACTCTTCAGGTGCCCTCAGCTTGTATTCACCTATGTAAACTTCCTGCATAAGATCTGCAATTAAAGTTAGAGCTAAGTCAGAATGGGTAAGAAAAATCTTATCCACATTATTTCTCAAAAACATCTCATAGCAGCGGCCAGAATTTGGAGCAGGTTGTAACATGCATGTTCCCTCTCGGAAGCTTTGTGATATAGCACTGTGCAGATAGAACCAGTAGAAAAGGAAGATTTATTTTCAGCCATCATTGTCACAGGGGAGGCCTTCTGTGGTGCTCTCCATAGCTGCCAAGTTATCCCTTTTTTAAAGGGAAATTCCATTATGCTGAATAGGCTTCCTCGCGAGAAAAGGGAAAACTTGGCAGCTATGCTCTCCCTTGTGTTTTGTCAGATTAGTCCTGACATTTTCATCACTCTGTCTCAAGCTGCCACATTTTATTATAAAGTGGAATGCCCACGGTTCACCAATGTGTTTTTCTAAGGCAATAATGTATATCTTTGGGACCTCTGTAAAATTAAGGAACAACAAATCCAACTTAAGCGGTCCCAAGTATGTGCTTTTGCTTAAGAGTATAAACAGTGTCTGGCAGGTCAGACAAAGGTCCATCTTGTCCCTCTTTCTCAGCAATAAATCCAGTGGTCCACATGTAGCTGTAGCTCCAGTCAGCCTCTTCTGGCATAGCCAGAAGGAAGGGTTGAGAGCAGCTGTAGTCCAGCAATGGGCACTCAATGCTTTCCCAGGGGGAAAGGTCCGTATAGTTAAAGCTATGGTTTTCCCAGTAGTGATGTATGAAAGTGAGAGCTGGACCATAAAGAAGGCTGATCACTGAAGAATTGATGCTTTTGAATTATGGTGCTGGATGGACTTCTGCCCGGGCGCCGTAGAAGATGGTTGACAATAACATCTCTCCGGTCCCCACGGGGTAATTAACGAGGCTGTAATGGGAGTACGCAGCCTCCCGAAATCTTCCCGGGGGGTACGGGAAGACGCAATCTCATCCACAGATGCCCACCACCAGCTTCGACTTCAGAAAGAAGGAGGGCTGGGGGCACTGGATGGAAAGCCCTCATAGGAGTCTGGATCTCCTGGATGCTGATTCTATGAGTGAACCGGGCTCCATGACTTAAGAGAGAAATTGGATCTGAGTTGTGGACATGCTTCAGACAAGGAAGGAGATTTATTTTGCAAAGCACAGCCACTAAGAAAACAAAAGATAACTGAGGAATGTTTTTCACCAGGGCAAGAAATGGTATGTGACGGAGCAGAAGGGGTGAGGCTAGAACTCTATAACTGTGTTTTATTATTTACTTAACAAACCTCCCTCCGGAAGAGCCGTATGCAGCATTTATAAAGCAAGCGAGATCGGAATGTTGGAAATTTATTGAGATAATATGGTTTTTTAAAAAATATATAGACTGTGTGAATTGAAAATATAAATAATTAAAGTTTGTAATTTGGGACTTGCCTGGAATGTGGCTAAAGACTCCCTAAATTTATGGACATCAGAGAGAAGCAAGCTCATTAGCAGTTGGAAACTTGTCAAGAAATTTCTGAGATATGACGCAGTTACAAAAACAGCTTCCGCCATCTTGGAGACAGAGCCGGCTACAACAACAGTCAAAGGGGGAGGGAGCCATAAATAATGTCATTAGATGTGTGTATACGGTTGTGACCTGGCAAAACCTCCCCTGAAAAGGCTGCTTCTAGTAGTGGCTTGGAGAAAATCATCACAGAGGCTTTAAGATCTGATTTATTGGGATTATTTGAAGATCGTGGCTGCCAGCTGTGGAAAGGATTTCTGGATTTCTGGACGGACTTGGCAAGATACCAGTGTGTGAGGAGACAGTGCTAAATTTATAAAAGGGAATTATGGCAAAAATTCACACAGAATCATATATGGTTTGATTAAACTTCCTTGCCGGAAGAACTCAGTGACTTGAAGAAAGAAGAAAGATAATAATAGATTATGGAATAAGATCTGGACTATATTGAAAAGAACTGCAGTGACTATAAGAGGACAAAGCCTTCTGAGTCTGAAGCATGGGAAGCCAATAAATTTGTATAATTTGGCAGAGAATTTGAATTAATTGTTTAATTGATATTTGCATAATTTGTATGATTTGAAAATGGATTAGATATTTAAATTGGAAAATTTAATAAAAATGTTTATTTAAAAAAAATGAATTATGGTGCTGGAGGAGACTCTTGAGAGTCCCATGGACTGCAAGAAGATCAAACCTATCCATTCTGAAGGAAATCAGCCCTGAGTGCTCACTGGAAGGACGGATCCTGAAGCTTAGGCTCCAATACTTTGGCAACCTTACGAATAGAAAAGACTCCCTGGGAAAGACCCTGATGTTGGGAAAGACTCAGGGCACAACAAGAAGAGTTTGAGATGGTTGGACAGTGTTCTCGAAGCTACGAACATGAGTTTGACCAAACTGCGGGAGGCAGTGGAAGACAGGAGTGCCTGGTGTGCTCTGTTCCATGGGGTCATGAAGAGTCGGACACGACTAAACGACTAAACAACAACAATGGTTGTGGCCCTTCACTTTCTGCCTCTGTTCTCGATGGCCTGACTGTGCATGCTTGTCGGCTGTTGGAGGGGAATTCTCCTTGACCTGCAGGATCCTGGGGCAGTCTTCCCATCAATGGCAGCTCAAATCAGTGGTCCCCCCTGGAGGGCTCCAATAAAGTTCTGGCCATTTTTAATCCAGATCATTGTCTGCCTGTGTATTCTCTCACCTCACTATACCGGTAGTATCAGGCCAAGGGGGTGCGGGAGGCATTGTGACTGGGACCACAATACAGTGGTACCTCTACTTACAAATTTAATGCCTTCCGAACGCACATTTGTAAGTAGAAAAAAATTGTAAGTCGAATCCCATAGGAATGCATTGGGAGAAAAAAAATGTAAGTCGAAGCAACCCTATCTAAAAATTCGTAAGTAGAAAAAATCCTATCTAAACTGCATCCAATATGGCGGACGGAGCTCCATTCGTAAGTAGAAACATTCGTAAGTAGAGTTATTCGTACGTAGAGGTACCACTGTATCTGGAAGTCGTAAGTTAGCCACTTTTGTGCTAAGTGAGCCCCTGGAGCTCATCCAGTGCTCTGTCACTGCAGTGCACCTTCTGTCTAGCTCTGTTTTAAAATGTAAGCAAAAATTGAAAGGCTGTGGCATTACTAATCCAATCCAATTCATATTGTGCGCTTCTATTCTAATTAACCACAAATAACCACAGAACTATTAATATATGAGAGGAGAATAAATTAAACATGAACCAAGAAAATCATTTCTAGGGAATTTCACAAACAGCTGGGTTAATTTTTTTGTTTTGTTGCTATTCTGTTTAGCATTTCATTATGGTGTGAGGTCAAATATGGAGGAAACATAGTTTCCAATCACATTCAAGACCATTTTGAAAAAAATCTAAGGCTTTACATTTGTATACATTTCCACCCTTGAAAAGATCACAAAAAACCATAATATGCATACAAACAATATTATACAGAGCTGAAATCTGAAATGTAGAAGTAATCCAATAAATAACAACACCCTGGATAAATGTAATATTTCTTGAAAGAAGACTTAGTTCTGAGGCTGTTAGTGTTTTCAATTGATTAAACACGGCCTTGACATATTTGGCAACGTGTAAAACTAATGGGGTTGTTTTCTGTAGTATCTAGGTGAGTAAGGTCAGACTTAAAGCCCGAAACAAGACAATTCCAAGTCTAGAGTAAATATAAATTGCATGTTGCAGAGGGCAAGCAGAATCATGTAGCAATTTCTCTATATTTTCGAATGTGTGACACAGTTCATTCAACCTAGCTTGCTTACATATTCAGCGACAAAGGAGAAGTTAGAAAGACTGAAGAGGCCTGGAAATTCAAAGCAACTTTTGCAGCCTGAAGTAATTTTAAATCTCTTCATTCAAAGGTGAATACCTCTTGATGGAGAATTTACACATCATTCAAGGACTGTAACAACAAGGGATAATCTGCATTTATCCAACAGCCGCCTGAAATCAACCACTGCACATCATTATTTGTGAGCTTTTGCATCACATTAAACACATCCCTAATGTAGGCAGTTTGTGATCCCCCCGAAATTAAATAAAAATAGAAATCATACCACATGATTATTCTGCATCTATATATTTATGTTAACCTTGCAACCACCGCCTGAGACCCTCCTTTGTGTGCCTCCTTCACGAGACGTCCAGAGGGTAGCAACACAAGCACAGGCCTTTTCTGTGGTGGCTCCCCATTTATGGAATACTCTTCCCAGGGAGGCTCATCTGGCACCTTCATTACATATCTTTAGGCACCAGTCTGTTTCTCTTTAACCAGGCTTTTGACTGATTAACACTCTATGTCAGGCATGTCAAACCTGCGGCCCTCCAGATGTTTTGGCCTACAACTCCCATGATCCCTAGCTAGCAGGACCAGTGGTTAGGGAAGATGGGAATTGTAGTCCAAAACATCTGGAGGGCTGCAGGTTTGACATGCCTGGTCTATGTCATTTAAAAAGTGTATTGGGGGGGATTATTTGGGTTGCTTATGTATTTTGTGTTATCATTTTGCATTTTAATGTTGTGAACTACCCTGTGATCTTCAGATAAAGTGGGGTATAAAACTGTAATACATAAATCATCATCATCATCATCATCATCAGGGATTGCAGGATTAAACCATGTGCAGTGCATTCCCTCCCACTGAATTGCTAATGATAATAATAATAATAATAATAATAATAATAATAATAATAATTTATTAGTTATACCCCGCTCTTCTGGCTGGATTTCCCCAGCCACTCTGGTTGGCTTCCAACAGAATATTACAATACAAGAGTCTATTAAACATTAAGAGCTTCCCTAAACAGGGCTACCTTCAGATGTCTTCCATAAGTCTGGTAGTTGTTTTTCTCTTTGACATCTGGTGGGAGGGCGTTCCACCGGGCGGGTGCCACTACCAAGAAGGCCCTCTGCCTGGTTCCCTGTAACTTGGCTTCTCGCAGTGAGGGAACTGCCAGAAGCCCCCCCCCCCGGCGCTGGACCTCAGTGTCCGGGCAGAATGATGGAGGTGGAGACACTCCTTCAGGTATACTGGACCGAGGCCGTTTAGGGCTTTAAAAGTCATCACCAACACTTTGAATTGTGCTCGGAAATGTACTGGGAGCCAATGTAGGCCTTTCAAGACCGGTTTTATGTGGTCTCTTCCATGGTCTGGAAGCTTTAAAACTTTAGGAACCCCTCCTACCTTATGCCCTTTCCCACTCTTTCAGACTGCTGGGAGAGGTAGTATGCCATGTTCCATCCTTAATAAATATCAGAGCTGTAAGGGCTTGGAGCTACATCTTCTCCATGGTATTATCTGGTCTGTGGAATGCTCCAATGGCTGAAACATTTTGGCCCCAGCACTACTCACTTTCTAGTGCTTTGTTAAGATACAGCCTAAAAAAGAGGGGAAACTTACAGCTTTGGGGGGGGGGAGGCTTCCTGCTGATGCCTCCACATGGTTCTGCCATCTCATTGAATTTTGTCCTAACATTTAGAAATATTTCCAAAGCATTTGTCACAAGTATTATCTTTTTTGTAGTCTAAATTTGTTACTTTGCTTTTTCATCAGGAGTTCTCTTGTCCTTGATAGTGTGAGAGCTCGAGTAGCCTTGGCTCCAGCTTTCATTATTTTATAACTTTTGTTATTCAGCTGGGTTTCTCAGACAACAATCCAGTACCCATTTACATGAGACTAAGTCGTATTTAACTCAATGGAGCTTACCTCTGTGTAGATGTGCATTAGAAAGTGCTGTTAACATTGGATGCAATCCAAATCTATTAAAATCAAATGCAAATCTTCCCCTTAATTTCAGTGTCACTGTATTATATTCCTGGATTATGTGAAATTCACAGGTCACTTAATTAGTATAGTCCACAGCTATCACAGAAAAAACTATTTTATAACACAAAACTATGGTCTTACAGATCTTTTGATTCACTTTAATGATGTTCCTCTTCATTCCAATGAGGAGAATTTGTGATGGGATGGCCGAATAACAAGACAGACACCGGGACTGGGTTGAATTAGAACCATTTTATTGTCAGGAGCATGTGTCAGGAATAAATCACATGGAGTACGTGGCATTAATGCTTTATTAGAAGAAACATGGTCAGCTCAGGAGCACCAGGCCTGACGAGCACAGCAACTCCTATTGGTAGGTCTTGTCCCTATGAGGAAGTTGTGGAGGTTGCACAGGGGCGTACCCAGGATCAAAATTAGGGGGGAAGGCGCAAGGGGCAGGGGCAAGGGGCGGGAGGGGAGGGGCCACAGTGGGAATGTGGGCGGGGCTACATTGCCTGCGCCGCCCAGCTCTTCCGAGGAGGCGGCCCCGGGCTCCCGCTCCCGGCGCGAAGCTCCAGAGGCGCGCGGGGAATGTGAGCCTGTGGCTGCCTCCTCCGCGCCTCCCCGGTTTTCCGAGGAGGCGGCCCCAGGCTCCTGCTTCCAGCGCGAAGCTCCAGAGGCGCACGGGGAACACGAGCCTGTGGCTGCCTCCTCCGCTTACGCTCCCCGCTCCTGCTTAGCGCTCCTCCGCTTATGCTCCCTGCGCGCCTCTGGAGCTTCGCACCGGAAGCGGGAATCTGGGGCTGCCATGCCTGCGCCCCTCAGCTTTTGCTTCTAGGGGGGGCAATTGCCCCCTCCTTCCCCCCTGCCTACGGCCATGAGGTTGCAGTTCCCTGTCCTCCCAAAGTTTCCTAAATCTCCTCCTCCTTAGGCTCCTTCCCAAGCAATCTGAGACTACACCAATATGTCTGTCTCTGCTTCACCCTCTTCATACCTCTTCAGGTCCTGAGAGATCAGGGGGGAGGGGAGCTTGTCACAGCAGAGGGGGAGACACCCTGGTTTCTTCATCAGCCTGACTCATCTCTGCTTCTTGGCCTCCCCCTGTCCTGCATTCTGATTGTGGACTTCTCTCTGCTGCAGACTCCCCCTGCTCCCTCTCCCCTTCAGCTTCCAATACCTCCTCCTTCCAATCTTCTCCCTCGGACCACTCACTGTCATCCCATCACCATTCCCCGAGCACTGAGCCTTCTTCCCTTGGGGGTTTCCAGCTGGAGCTTCCCACCATGGCTCTGTGTCTAGCCAGTCCATGGCATTTATTTAAGATTAAACTCATTAAACCCCTGTAGAGGGGAAAGCCTATTGGTGTGGGAGCAAACCTCAGCCTGCATGAAACTTCAGCCACTAGGGCAACTAAATTGCCACTACAAGCACTGGAAGAACAGCCATCCAGCCTGCCTGCTACTCCCAAGGCACACAATGGAGAGCTCTTGGCAATCAGTGTAGACCAGAAGTAGCCACCTTGGTGCCTTCCAGATACTGGTGGAATATAACCTCCATCATTGAACCCTGACCTTTTACCATATTGTCTTGGATGGTGGGAGTGGTTGTCCAAAAATGTCTGGAGGGCAACACACTGACCACCACTGTAGATAATACTTGTGCTTTACTGTTGCTACTCTCCCTGGGATCTTAGGGTGAGGGGCAAATAATAAATTGAAGATGTTGATGGTGATAATGATGATTCTAATTATAATTGACAGACTTTGTATAAACTAGCTTTCTGTGTTCTTCTTTGCACCCCAACAAGGCACCATCACAATGCTGTATATGAGATGTTGGTTATTCAAGCTAATGTTTAGTGAAGCTTTTAATGTTTAATAGATTGTTGTATTTTAATGTTCTGTTGGAAGCCGCCCAGAGTGGCTGGAGAAACCCAGCCAGATGGGCAGGGTATAAATAATAAATTATTATTATTATTATTATTATTATTATTATTATTATTATTATAAATTATTATATGCCAATGCCGAAAAATTTTTCACATAACAACAGCATGTTTTAAACATAACCAAGGATAGCAACAGCTGACTTTCACTTGGAGCACCTAAACTGTTTTCAGCATCTCACTAGTACACACAAGGCCAGTTTCTATTAGTTACTAGGGTAACATGTATCGAAGTATTCAAATACCTTTCAAGGTTGAGAGGCTGCCTATTATCTCACTGTCATTGTCCTACCAATCAAAAACTTATCCCTGTACAAAAGGGAATAATTGCTTGGATAGCATTTGAAATATTTTTTTCATCCCCTTTTTAATTTTATGTTTCTTTTTTATTAGCTCAATCATTACTTCTACATAAAGATTCCCTTTGGTTCCAACAGGATCCATCACCCATCACTCAGATTCTGCATATCATGTCTAATGTAAGTTCTGTAATGTGAATGGAAACAAAAATGTCAGATTTAGACCTCAGAGTCCATTTGCACAAATGCTAGATTCACAACAGACCATCTGTTCTTCAGCTCCTCATGAGCACAGTTGGCTAATGTGCCCATGATGAGAAAAAGCTACCAGTTTTCCAGCCATGTTGCTTGTTTCAGTGGCATGTTGCCAGTTTCTGTCATGACTACACATTCATCGTAAGCAGGGAATTGCCATGAGCTGAATCAAAAAGTGTCAACCACAAACTGAGCAACTGTAGGAAGGAGCCCTTACTATATTTTAACAAATGCCTTGCCTTACCTTGAGGAATGTCTATGCCCACATCATAAGAAAATAAAAAGAGCCCTACTGGATCTGGCCAGGACCCATCTAGTCCAGCATCCTGTTCTCACAATGGCCAATCAGATGTCTGTAAGAAGCCCACAAGCAAGATATGTGATTTTCCAAGCAACTAGTCTGCAGAGGCATACTGCGTCCAACAATTAAGAGAGAACACAGCCATTGTGGCTAGTAGCCATTGAAAGCCTTCTCCTCCTTGAATTTTCTAATCCTCTTATAAAAGTTCTTCACTGGGTATCTCTGTCATCAGAAATAAGTCGAGTGGTGACCAATGGTGATCAGCTATGGCAGCTCAGTTATGGAATGTCTTCTCCAAAGAATTATGCCTGCCTGGTGCCTACTCCATTGTCCATTTGGTGCAAGTCGAAAATCTACTCTCCCAGACTTTAACTGCTTTTTTCCTTCATACTTTAAAGACGGGTAGATTTGCTGTGTATTTTAACATATTGATTTAAAGCATTTTAGTGCCTTTTGTATTTGCATTTGTTTTTGTCTTACTGAATTTTGCTTTAATTTGAATTGTAAAACATTCTGGGATAGTATTATGAAGAAATGTGTACATGAAATACTACTAAGGAATAGATGCCCCAGCCTGCCAAATCTAGCAATACAATTCCTGGCTTGTGGGGCTGGGTAGACTTTTGCAGATCCATAGCAGAGAAGTGCCCACTCACTTTGTTTATTGAAGCAAGAAGTGGCCTGCTATTTCCTGTGGAAACTTGCTGGGAATAACGTCCCTTACACAAATTCTGCCCATAGCTTCTAAGGAATGTTTTTGGGGAATTGAGTATCTCTTTAATGTGGTATTCATTTCCCAGCAACAAAAACAAAGATGGAGCCCGAATCAGCTACTCCTAGGAGAAATAGATGGTACAGCATGAACACCACTCTTAATATGAATATAAACTGGCATTTACTATGATGCTAGGTCTCGTTTTTCTAACAGTTAATTAAAATGAAATGAAAAATAATTTTATAGACTAGTATCTTATGAGTCCGCTGCCATGCGGGAATCAGGATATCTTCAGGGGAAGAAAAGTCTAAGGAGTAAACCCTACACAAATATGGAGTGGAGTCCCTAAAACGGTTGGATGGTGTCTTGTACGCCTCCTTCCAGCAACTCCTGCAGCCAAGCTTGTCTCAAATGTATTGCTCTGCTTTCCTTTGGACCAGATTGGCAAGGCCAAGAGGGATGGGTCTTGTAATATGGGCAGCCCAGGACCTCCATATACACTGCCCAGGCTTGCGTCCCAGGAAGGTCACTTCAGTGCTGCTAACACAGTGTTTTGACTTCACCCCTGGAGGCACACTCTATTGCCCACAACTGCATTTGGAAATTAACATAGGCACATATGAATATGTACAACAGTTGGTGAATAACTGTGTCTAGTCCCCCCCCCCCGGATGAAGGCAGTGTTTAAGTGGCCACTTACACTGAGGTGACACCAATGCAGTTAGTGACAAAACTGTTCCCTCTGGAGCTATGCATCATGTAGCAGAGAATGGTATTTAAATAGATATAAGATACTACTGAAAATCAGTGTAAATGTGAATAGTGAGATGGCAGGAGGGAGAGGGCTTTTTGTTACCTTACTACTTTAACAAAAAGACACAATCAATAAGCAATTATTCCATAGTTCATAGATATCACTTATTGGCCACTCCTGATCATGAGAGGGAAAAGTACCCTTCAGTCTACACAAATTGCAATGACAATGACTGCTTTTGGGACATAGAGTGAAATTAACTTCTAGGTTATCCCCGTCAAGGGCCATTAAGTCCTGAACTATGAGGGACACTGTGAACAAGTCATATTTTAGCCTCCCCTGAGCACAAAGGAGGCAGGTTCTGTTCTGTCCCTCCAAACCCTGACCTTCACTGAAATTTATGTGGAAATGAAAAGGGGGAAAGAAGGCTGCAACCCTGCCAAACTCTGATGATGTGACTCATTTTAATTATTGGTATTTGGAAATTAAATGGCCTAAGGCTTGTTTGGCAGTTTGTTTCAGGCAAAAGAATGATTTAAGCTGGCTCCAGCATTCTAGTACCTTTTTACAGCAGGTGTTGTATGAGGCACTCATTTTTCTTTTTACAGAATGTCCTTGTAAGCATAATAACAATTAGGAAGGTAGGCCTTCGAATCAAGATCACCTCCTCTCTCTGACATTCCTCCTTGGGGCTACTTCATTACTTATAATTTTATCAACAAACTTCCCACCAGCCCCTCTTTAAAAGTGGTTTCGAATAATAACACCATATGGCTCCTTTAAGAGCAGAGTGTCTAAGGGATTGCACCAATAATGCTGAACAATGAGCTAACTGAATTTCTTTTCCCATCAGCGCATTCTTCTCACCACTCAGTATGCTCAGAATGTTCATTAGCCATGACAAAAAAGAGTGTTCACGTGATTTCTCATAGAAGAGTTGGTATTAAATGAGGTTACATTAAATTATCTCATTGTATATACATGTTGTTCTCCAGGCTAAAGGTCTGATCTAGATATGGTTAATTTCAGATTTTAATACTACCCCTTTTCAAAGGCCCTGCTCCTCTCATTACTTTCTATCTTCATCAAACCATAGTTTACTGTTACATCCAAATTGTGGTTTAAGCAGTCCCTCCAAACCAGGACTGGAAAACGGTTTGATTTCTGGTTTGCAGTCTTCATTTTGAGGGAATCACCTTGCTGGTTCAGACGTAAGAATATATCATGGTTTTAGTAAGGCAGAGGACTGTATTCAACCAAACCGTTTGTCTTAGCGGAAGCCAATACAACGATTCCCACAAGTGCAATAGAAATCCCCTCTCCTTCCCCTTGCCATCTCCAAATTTGCTCCAGAAGGTTGGCAGAAACCTGGGAATAGATATAGGGGGGAGTGGGGTGCAGATGGGGAGAAGTTTCCATTGTGCAAGGTACCTTAGCCTTAATGCTATATTGAACACAACCTCGAATTAAGCCCTGGCCATTAGGGGATGACAGAAGTTGGAATGAATATGCATGGTGCTTATTCATGATCCTCCAAATCAAGGTTTGGACTGGAGGATCATCTGAATGCAGGCAATGATTTCTGTGTATGCACAAAAAAGCTTCAAACATACATAGTGAAGCTTTCATCCTAGTGTTGAAGGTTCCTACTTAGATGAGAGATGTTGGGTTGTGCTGCACAAGTTTGGTAGGAACCAATGCAATGCAATGCATGTGATATTAGGTGATGATAATAATTGTCACAGTCCGGTCGGCGGGCGGTTGAAGCCCTGGCTGAGGACGTCAGGACCAGAGGCAAGATGGTGGTGTAGAAGCAGGAGCAGGTGCAGGGCTGAGGGTCCAGCAGCAGGCAGTCGCAGGGTCAAGGAGCAAGGCAGAGGCGAAGGTCTGGGAGTCAAGGATCAAGGCGTCGGCAAGGCAGAGGTCCAAGGGTCGAGGATCAAGGCGTCAGCAAGGCAGAGGTCCAAGGGTCGAGGATCAAGGCGTCGGCAAGGCAAGGGTCCAAGGAGCAAGAGGCCAGAGGCAACCAGGCAGAGATAGCGTTGCTGTGGCAAAGAGCTGAAGAGAAATGCTGAGCTTTTATCCCTCCCAGCTCCTGCCACCAGGTGCAGTGAGGTATCAAGTGGCCTCGCTTGAGTGACCACTCCTTGCCTCTCCAGCACAAGCTGAGGTCTTCACCTGAGTGACCACTCCTTGCCTCTCCAGCACAAGCTGAGGTCTTCACCTGAGTGGCCACTCCTTGCTTCCCCAGCACAAGCTGAGGCAGGCCCCAGTCCTGCAAAGCACTACAGGCCCCAGAGCCTGACTCCTGCCCATACTCCTGACAATAATAGCCTGTTTGCCAGAATCAATTAGAGTTGCTGGTAGGAGAGTAGCTCTGAGATTTCTGCTTTGTATATATTTTTTTAAAAAAACTTGTGACATTCATCAGTGGAAAGGCAGGTCAGCAGGACCTAAACTGAAATAATTAGGGTCTTGAGCATCCATTTATTCTTGCAGGGGACATTCAGCAGCATTGCTCCCTTCTTCTTCTCCAACAGCAGCCTAATGCCCACTTTATTCCTCCTCTTTCCTTTGATGGGGGGGAACAAAGGTCATTTGCACAAGAGGGCACTTCATCAGGTTGATTAAATAAGCTTTATATCAAATGGGTGGTTTACATTCACCACATTGTTTAAAAATGCTTCACTCATATATCAGACCCTACTATTCAGGGTCTTGAACCCCTGACTGCAAGCTTTACAAATAATCTGGGGATTTTGCTGAGCTCCCCCCCCCCAATATGGATTCACTAAAGCATAATCTGTATCGCATTTCATTTCTTGCACTAAGAGCTCTTATGTTGATTGGCTGAGCTTGTGTGATGACATGGAATGTTCATAAACATTCCAGTTGTTTAGAACCATGCTGTCAGAATGTTTCCAGTCCAATGTGTATGAGGGAGGGAAAACTTATCCATTTGACTGGGACTTAAGCTCTACGCATGTCATAGATGAAAAGGGTGTTTATGGGGAAGCCTGAGGACAAGGAAGCTATAGGGAGCAAGACCACTAGGAAGCCCATAGACACTTAAGAAAGGTACAGAATAGGCAATTGATTGAGAAATGGGAACTTGAGGGAAGGGTAGAATGAGGGACTATTATTTTTTAAACACAGAAAATGTTAATTTATACTTTTATTTCTATTTTTTTATCAGGAACTCTTCCAGAGAGGAATAGAGAGCAGTAGCGATGGGTGGAAAAGAGATGGATGAAGGGTATACCAGCCATCACTGAACAGAAACATCTTTGTGACATATTGCAAAACCCATCGGGCATGCGTAGAAGCGACTTCCACCAGTGTCACTCTGCCCTATTTCCGGTACCCACACATGGGCAGAGCAGCACCCAAAATGGAGGCTTCCTGGCAGGTAGGAAATCCGGGGGATTTCTGGAATTTTTCTCCATTCGGGAGAACAGCGGGAAACGGATTAAAATCTGGGGGTTTCCCACGAAAAACGGGGAACTTGGCAGCTAAGGGTCTGTTCTTAAGCTGAAACTGTTCTTATCCTGAGGCGCGCTTTCACTAAGGGGGCCTCCGGTGCACAATTTCCATTCGCATCCTGGGGCAAAGTTTGCAACCAGGAGCAGCTACTTCCGGGTTAGCGGAGTTCGTAACCCAAAGCATTGGTAACCCAAAGCGTTTGTAACCAGAGGTACCACAGTACAGATATAATCAGAAATTATGTCCCATTGAATTCAAGAGAAGTAAGTATACATGCAGCCTTGGATTAAACAAGGACTGTACATGTGTTACTATGCTAGGAGGGAGGAGGGATAAGAATCAGTCTCAGAGTTTTTGAGCAGGAAGAAAATTGACCCGGCCTTGAAATGCTGAATTATAAAGACTAAACATATATCTGAAGAGTTAGGTAATGTGGCCAAGTATTGTTGTGATCATTCTGAATTGCCACACTTTGGGTGAAAACAGATTTAACAAAGAAGGATAAATTCTGCAAAGTGGGAATTGTAAAAGGTAAGCTGCTATTGTTTGTCACAATTGAAAAGCAGTATAATAAGCCTTACATACCATGAGGAATTATTTGCATTCTTTAAGAGTTTTGACTCTCCTACAGAATACTAGAGTTCCCAAGAATTTTCTAGTGGCCTTTATGTTTTTAAAAATGCTACTTATACCTGTCAGAAATGTTTGAGCATGGCAGAAGGCTAAATGTTCACTGCATTCATCAAATGGATCATGAATGCTATCAGCTCCAATGGTACTGATTGTTAGGTGAAGGAGAGATGTTGACTTATATGAATCCAAGTACCAAGCACACATTGTTAGGGTATCCACTCATCTGTTCATCCTATAGCAGGTCAATTGGTCTCATACTGTTGAGGGTGGAGCAGGGTTCTCAGGCCACAGAGAAGAGCCTAGGCACAAAGGTTCTGTCATGATTCTATTGATGAGGATAAGGTACAGGAAATGAAATTGGTTTAATTAACTGAGCTGAGTTTAATTTAAATTGAAAAATTAAAAGCGCTGTCCAATGGTGAAAGCTCCACATACAAGGGGCAATGTGACAGAATGGAAATTAGTCCTCCTTGCAATCATTTAGATACCAGTGTTCCTAGTCATTGCAGTTATAAAGCAATGAAGTGCTAGCTGGGACCTTTTAACTGCGAATACTGGATTCCTCATACTGGTGACACAGTCTGAATGAACCCCCCCCCCCCCACTGAGAGCCAGTGTGGTGTAGTGGTTAAGAGTAGTAGACTCGTAATCTGGGGAACCGGGTTCGCGTCTCTGTTCCTCCACATGCAGCTGTCGGGTGACGTTGGGCTAGTCACACTTCTCTGAAGTCTCTCAGCCCCACTCACCTCACAGAGTGTTTGTTGTGGGGGAGGAAGGGAAAGGAGATTGTTAGCCGCTTTGAGACTCCTTCGGGTAGTGATAAAGCGGGATATCAAATCCAAACTCCTCCCCCCCCCATGTCCATCCATGCTCAGGTCAAGGGGAGTAATAATACTGCTTTGTTTTGCCTTGGTTCAACCACATCTGGAATACTGTGTCCAGTTTTTGGCACCACAATTTAAGAAGGATATTGATAAACTAGAACGGGTGCAGAGGAGGCTGATCAAGATGATTGAGGGTCTGGAAGTCTTATGAGGAATAGTTGAGGGAGTTGGGTATGTTTAGGCTGGGAAAAGGAGACTGAGAGGAGATATGATAGCCATCTTCAAATATCTAAAAAGCTGCCACGTGAAATATGAAGCAAGCTTGTTTTTTCCTGCTCCAGAGGGTAGGGCATGTACTAATGGATTCAAGTTAAAAGAAATGAGATTCTGACTAAACATCAGGAAGACCTTTCTGACAGTAAGAGCTGTTCAGCAGTGAAACAGACTCCCTTAGAAGGTGGTGGACTCTCTTTCCCTGGAGGATTTTAAGCAGAAGTTGGATGGCGATCTGCCCTGAATGCTTTACTTGAGATTCCTGCATTGCAGGAGTTTGGACTTGATGACCCTTGGAGTCCCTTCCAATTCTACAATTCTACAATTCTAAATTTCTATGATTCTATCACACTGCTCCAAATAAAGACAGCTACACACTCCACAGTGGAGAAGTGGGTGGGTTGGTGGAATCAGAAATGTTTAACCTTTTCTTAGCTGACTGCTTATACATTCAAAATGGCCCCTCCCTCCAAGCTACCTGCTTCTCACACGTTTGGAACAATAGTGTGAAGCGTGGCTGATGGGGAGGGTTATTCATAATGGAGAAGCATGAAAAGATTAAGCACCCCTCCCCATTCACTCCCTCTTCTCTGCTCCAAATCTTCCTCCTGAACCTGTTTTTTCCTAGGGTAAGCTGCAGTTGGGTTTTTGTTACAAGCATATTTCCATTCAAAGTGCAGGTGGCAGTGTGGATCATGCTGCTGGTAGTACTGTATATACCCAGGGTGCTTGCACAAAGTGCAGTCCTTGATAGCTGAATCCAAGGGGCACCTCTACAGTCTCATATCCCCCACCTGTGACGCAAGAGAAGGGTGGAGAAGTGGTTGCAGTGGATTCTGGATTCCAGTAAGATCTCACAAGATCCCTTCAAAACCATCTGACAGCCTCCAGAGGCACTGCACAATCTTGCCACAGCCTTCAGTGGGGATGGCAAGGTGGGGATGTGTGGGGGGGGGTGGCGGCAAGTGTGCAAGGTGGCACCTACTAGTTTTACCTCAGGGGAGACACTGCTAGCTTTGACTCATTGTGCAGTGATTTGCAATAGGGTGGCATCTCAGCTATGGAATTCCCTTCTACCAGACCAGTTTTGGAGCTCTTCCCGATCCACTTTGGACATTTTGACAGTATGGTCAGTTGACACAAACTCAGAGGGGAAAAAATGGGAGTGCATTCTAAGTGTGCTCCCAAATATTTCCTTTCCTCCTTTGTAGCCCAGATTGAAGTCCAGCTGGGCTGCAAAGGAATACTTCTGCCAAAAGCAGCAACCCCCACTCTGGGCAGGGATTGGCTGCATTACAGAGATCTCAATGGGGAATTTAGACTGTTGATGCACAGGAACATTGTTCCTTTTCAGTTGCGGCTCTCGCTGTGCCTGCAAAGGGAGATCCTTTGTATCAAAGGAATTCTTTGATTCGAAGGAATAATCCAGAGTGCACTGTAAATGCATTCCTGGTTCTTCATTTGCACCAAAATACTAGCACCTTTTGAATTTGACATATTTTTTTATTGCTGTGCAGGGAAAGGTGGGCGTGATTTGCCCAAAGCAGCCTGACAGGCCACTCTCCAAGGTCTACAGGGCAGAAGTTCCCTCTGCCAGCCTGAGTGGTACACCACGTGCCATTGTTTTCATCCAGAGTTTTGTTGGGTGTCTGATATGTTTTGGCCCGTTGCCGCTGTATGTTCTGGTTTGATATTAATCTGGTTTTAATTGCTGTATTTTGTTTTTATCCATTTTAATGTATAATCAGCTGTATTTGTTGGCCTCTGCCTAGCGGGACATCTTCAGGAGAATAAAAGGCTAAGGAACACACTCTACACAAATCCAGAGTGGAGTCCCTAAGACAGTTGGATGGTGTCTTGTGTGTCTCATTCTGGCAACTCCCGCAGCTATGCTGGTGCCAAATGTCTTCCTTTCTTTTCCTTTGGACCACATTGGCAAGGCTGGGAGGGCGTGTGTTGTCATCTGGGCAGCCCAGGACCTCCATGCACACTGCCCAGGCTTGTGCCCTGGAGAGGTCACTTAATGCAGCAAAAGCAATGCAGGAAGCAGCAGTTATGAGTTTCTAGTCTCTACAACCATAACAGGCACAGTGATTCTCAGGTGGGTTGACTTCGCCCCCAGAGGTGCACCCCATTGTCTTTTGAGACAGATGGATGCCAACAACAACAAAAAGCTGTATTCGTAGTCTACCATGATATCACACAAGGCATGATAGGAATCACGTGTGTGTGTGTGTGTGTGTGTGTGTGTGTGTGTGTGTAGTGAGAATTCCCTCTGTAGCTCTCAGCATTGCCCCCAAAATACTACCACCAGCTTTAGGGTGCAAGACATTCTGAAACAATTGTCAAGATCTCCCATTCATTTCATCACCCCACTTCTGGAACATATGACATACAAAGGAGGTTGCAAAGTGGTTGCTTGCCTCCCTTGAGTCCTTCTGACACAACTGCTTCATCATTGTTGCTTATGTCCTTGCTCTGCGAGCAATTGGCGTTAATTTTGTTCTAAGTACAGTTCATCTTCTATCTCTACCTTCGAGCCTTATAGGCAATCTATTGTAATTGTAGCTTTTATATCATCTTGAGGATGCCCTTCACCTTGGTTTTACCCATATTTCTTTGTTCATCTTGTTTTCCCATGTGATACCAACTTAATATCTTTCCAGCATTGCTCTGCAGTTCAAAGCTTGTGCTCTTTCTTATCTTTCAAAAAGGAGAAGAAAAAAGGGAAAGGAAAAAGGACGCTTAATCTATCTCCAGTTTTTGTACAAGATTGACACATTCAGGTCCAGAATGCCTTCTTAAAACAAAGGACAGGAAATACATAACCATAGAAATATCGCCCCACTATGCACTACAGTATGAGTAGGCAACAGTTTACAGACCACAAGCTGACTGCTTATTTAGAGTTTTCGTCGAAACTTCAGGTAACTTCCCAGGAAACTGTGGCCTTTGTTGCAGTTTATGGTACTTTCTAGCTGGCTATTTCAGTGTCTTACACTGGAAAGTAAAGGGAGTACAGCAAAACAGGGAGGAAACTGTGTGTGTGGCTGCTAGGAAACTGCAAGCATCTCCTGGTCTTCCTACCATAGGTTGCAATTCATCAATGTGTGTTTCTTCAATGGTTCCATTTCAACTGCATACACTTCCGAAGGCAGAGAAAGTTGCCTTATGCCAGGCCATACTATCTAGCACAGTGCTGTCTACTTGGGCTGGTTGCAGTTGAGGGCAGAGGAAGGAACTCGGGCAAATGTATTTCAAAGAATCTGCTACCTCATTCTTTTAACAAGAGGTACAGTAATACCTTTCGTACACAAAACACACCTGTATCACTGACTTACGGTCCTTCCTTTCCTCATGTGGTGCACATCAGTGCAACTGGCTCTAGGAAAAAAGTTAAGGAACCCTCCCAATTTTTGCCTGCATTTCCTTTTTGCATGCACACAACTTTTCACTAGAATATAGCCTGCAAGAGACACACTTGTGTGATTGTGCTGGAGCAACACACACAGTTCCCAGCATTTGCTCCAGTCCAGTAGAAAGTTACTTATAGAAAGTGCTTTTTTCTCAAAAAAATGTTTAGGGTACTCTCATTTTCCTACTCATATTGAAATCCTGGCCCTCAATGAAGCCAAACTTAGATTCACAAAATGTTTAGGGGTATGCATCCCCCCAGAAAAAAAGCACTGCTTATAGAAGCTGTGGCATCCAGGCCCTGCAATTCAAATTTGAACCCAGGGCATCCTCATCCAAGTCCACTGTTCAACTCACAGGACCAATTTAACTCCTTATCATTGCATTTAGTTCAAAGAATTACTCTTCCCATTGTCCACTTTGCCCCCCCCCCCCATATTATTTGTTAAGTCACAGTGTCAAGGAGGTCAGGGACAAAATCAAGGCCAGCTTATTTGCATTCACCAAATGTCACCACACAACCTTCCATTAAAAAGCAAGTGTTTTATATATAATTGTAAAACTTTGGTATAATACGAATACAGTCAATATCTTAACATGAGAAACAACAATTTATGTTTAAGATAAAAGGAGCCTAAGATCAAAGGAACGCATAACAGTTACAAATGTAAGAAAAGTGTTATAGTTTTCACCTTTGGGAGTACCTATGGCTGGCTAAGCAAGTGCATTGTGTAGTTGAAATGCAGCTGAACACAGTTCACATTTTTATCATATTATAGATAAGACATTATAGGCTACAGCCTTGACCAGATCATTTACAAGGAATGTGACAGAGAAGATTGAAGGGCCTGTCATCCTTGCACTGTATACTGCACATTGTCCTTCCATCAAGCTGAGATCTCATGAATGAATAGGTATTATGCAGTCTAAAGAGAAAAATATATTTTATTAGAATCAGCAGGCTAAAATTAGCCACTGAATTAAACAAGTCTATATGACACATTTGCCTTAACATGAATCGAAAAGCCAAGCCACAGACTTATGGAGTACACTATGTTGGTATCACATACATACAACAAGACTTCTTTAATATATTATTATATATTATATTTAATATATAACACACTATATGCATATATAATGTACATATATACCAACCCAGGATATGGCATTAACAGGTTCCATTAGTCCCCAGGGTTGGACTACCTGAATTGGTCCCCTGATCCATTGTATTCTGTTTCTTATATCAGAGGTGGGAGAGACCTGGCAGCCTTTCGATGTTTCTAAAGTTCAGGATTGTATGTTAAACTTACGTAGGTGTACCTGTCCATTCCACCAATGGGTGGTAGAAAATGTGATAGACAGGCCTGGCCAAGACACACATTTATTTCACAATTGCTAACACATGCAATAATCAGCCTGTATGCAGAGAGGAGTAAGAATGTGAACTTTCATCTGAATACCTGCCCTGATTTTGTTATAGAAAGGCAGGGTATAAGTGCTAAAATTAATAATAAGCACTGGGTGATCAGTCAATGCAGCAATGGATGATGGCACAGAATGATGTGCATCTGGATGTGCTGCACACATTTGTGTCTTGACATCTAGTGCAAATTTATGTGCATGCAGGAATGTAGCTGCCCTTTTTTTCTTTGGTAGCAACAGCAACATTCAAAGGTTTAAAATATGTTCTTATTTTATATTTCATTGCATTGTTTTAACACTTTGGTGTTTTCTGCTGCAATGGGAGGAAGGGCAGGCTAGAAATGTCACACACAGAGAGAAAGAGACACAGAGACACAGAGACAAACACTGTTTCATGTAGGAAGGATATGAGGAGCTGATTACATGGTGAAACTGAACCAACTTACTTAACTGCTTTGTTTCATGCTCGGCTCAGCGATCTGCATGCTATGACAAAAGTTTAAAAGATACTCACCTCATTGCCTCACTAGATAGTTGGGCACAATGAATCAGTTGCTTAATTACATGGCCAGCCTGGACAAGGATAGTCGCAACACTATATTACCACACTACAGAAGTACAGTACCGTAATGTAATTCAGGCTTCATTAACATTTATTTAAAAGGATAAGCCATTCTATATATTAGGTCCATAGTCAGTTGGCCCTTTTTTGAACCTTTTCCCTGCTTTTCAACAACAGAAAGGTTGCCCCCAAATAAGAAAATTTGTACATTTAAACAATGACAGGAGATTTGCTTGAAGAGATATAGTCAGATTAATTGTTGTGACTATCAGAGTTGATTAGGTTGCAGAAGCAATTAGAAGTGTATTAAGTGAAGGAGCTGTTTTTCTGGACTGAAGCCAAGCAACGCTAGGGGTTTAGTTGCTTGATGATTATTTTATGAATATAAAGGTCAGAGCTCTGGGTGTATTAATAATCCATGTTATTGTTGGTTTAGGGGGAAGAAAATTTTCATAACAAATGTGCTCTGAATGCATTGCAACATTGCTATTGTAGAAAAGTAGACAGAAGTGGTGAAGCTCAGCTGTTTCCTATCTTGATTTTAGGCACCGTGCATACATTTGAAATCTACTTCCAACGTTATTGTATAAAACAGTGTCAGCGTCAGTAAATAAATGCTTAAGATAAGATGCTAGAGAGTAGCGTCAGTCTCTTTCTGCATTGCTGTGCTCACTCCCAGCAGTGAAATGTTCCAGGGGCAAAATGCTTACCCAGGTTTGGTTGCCTTTGGGAGGATATCACTAGTGACTGATGGCATTTTGAAATATTTATTTACAAATATATAGGTTGAACATACGTAGAAATGAACCTTAAACACACAAAGACACAATCCTATGTCAGATCTCCAAAGTAGTCAGCTCTCCTAGAAGACTCTTTTTGGGGGGTCTTACTCAAAAATCTCCTAATTGCAGTCTGTCCCCCTTTGTTCCTTTTTAAAGACACACACTCAGAAGGGTTGTGTGTCTGTTCCTTTGGTTCCTTCCCACAGATGCGCACATAGGAACTTAGACTGCATCATCCTTAACTGTGGACACCCTACAAAATTCTCTGTTCAGTTCTTACAATTCACTGCATTCTAGTATGGTCCTGTATAGGGAAAAAAACAACCCAACAATTAGCTGTCATGAAGATGCATCATCTCAGTGAATATTCTAGTCTGTTACCATTATTTGTGCAATGCAAGGCTCTGGCCATGTGTTGCCTTAACGCTGGGATCTGCAATGTGGTGCCTAGGTGTCAAATCATCACCAGAGACGCCTGCCATGGTGGCCACTAAGCTATCCCCCTGCCTCAGATGGTACCTTCAGATGATAACACAAACCCTCTCTGTGCTGTTCTTCTGGCTGCTTGCTGTTACCTTGCTGGAGAGCAGATGGGAAGAGGAAACAAAAGAGGAGACCCAGAGTCATGCAGGGAGGACAGGACATGAGGTGGATAGTGCCTTAGAGAGGGACGGATGGGGCCATGGCCAGAGGGCTGAACTGGGGCAGGGAAAGCAAAAAAAGTGTCATGAGGACTGAAATAAAAGAGGTTGAGGTCATGGGGGAGGAGAAGAGGTGGTGCTAAATGAGGTGTGTGAGAGAGAGGGGTGGGGTGGGGTGGGGTGGGGGGCAGGGAGGTTGTTCAGGGAATCATCTTGAAATAAAGATGAGGGAGTTAATTTAGACGTGATTCATTGGAATTAACTGGCTTGCTTTCTCAGTATTCCATTGGAAAAAAATGATGGTTTTGCACTGTTGGGTTCATACCCCAGCTGTGCCTTGTACTCGGTTTCTTTGGTACGACACTTGTCCTTTGTGACTAGCCATGCCCCCTTGGCAGCCATTTGGTGCCCACAATTTAAAATGTCTCCACCAACCCCAAAAGTTGGCGAGAGCCCCTGCTATGGGAGTTGTCATGGCATTAACAATAACATTCTGCATTGGGGGGAGGGGGCAAGAACTTGTATATACTGTATTCCTAAAGCCACAGATTAGGTGCTCAAGAAACTCTAATGTAGACTTGCTGAAAAATATCCAGCAGCTATCTTCCTCATATTTATAATGTTCTGGTCTTTTTGTGGAACAGCCCATATGGCAAGGTGGCAAGGCAGGTTGGTTGCTGCAAACAAAAAGTTCCTGCAAGGTCTTTGAAATGGAATTGTTTTAGCAGTTTGGAAAGAAACAACTAAGCTCTTGACAAATAAGCACTTGGCCCGAAATAGTTTGGGCAAATTTAATAATAATAATCAATCCTTTCTAGCAACTTTGGAATACATTTCTTTTTGTTGTTCACATCATTGGATACTTCCTGTTTTTGGTGTATTTCCTTCAGGGTTGGTTGCTGAAGCACCAAGGAGAGCTCCTAACAAGGGTTGGTGAACCTTGTGCCTTTGCTTCCTGTCATAGAACAGGCATAGGCAAACTCGGCCCTCCAGATATTCTGGGACTACAACTCTCATCATCCCTGACCACTGGTCCTGTTAGCTAGGGATGATGGGAGTTGTAGTCCCAAAACACATGGAGGGCAAAGTTTGCCTATGCCTGTCATAGAATTACAGAGAATTGGAAGGGACCCATAGGATTCCTGCAATGCAGGAATATGCAGCTGGCCCATAAGGGGATCAAACCCACATCATTGGCATTATTAGCACCACACTCTAACCACCTTTCCTATTCTTTACCCGCTTTGTTGGAGAATTGAAGAAGTCTTCTCCAGCCTGGTGCCCACCTCCAGACGTTTTGGACTGTAACTGTTACCATTCCTGATCATTGGCTATGCTTGCTGAGGGAAAACATGATTAAATTCACTTTATGCTCATTAAAGTTGCAAGAGTTACATAAATATGGAAACAATTAAATGCATAACCTTATAATACACAATACAGTGGTACTTCGGGCTACGAACATAATTCGTTCCAGAGATCTGTTCTTAACCTGAAGCCGTTCTTAATCTGAGTACCACTTTAGGTAATGGGGCCTCCCACCACCGCGTGATTTCTGTTCTCGTCCTGAGGTAAAGTTCTTAACCTGAGGTACTACTTCCTGGTTAGCAGAGTTTGTAGCCTGAAGTGTTTGTAACCTGAGGTACCACTGTAGTTTGCAGGAATATCATTTCTGAGGACAGAATTTTAGCTGCTGAATTAAATAGCCCAGTTGCCTACAGTCTGATGATCTAGAGTCTGGATGTACTATTATTTCTCTGTTAGAGAAATTAAAATACCGGTATATGAAATGAGAACATTAGAATACATAATGAAAGCCACATTCTCTGACCATTTGCACATTTTCCACAGAGGTACTTCCAGTATCAAAATAAAAGATTGGTGAACTTTTATCATACAAACAACTGACCACCTAAGACAAATGAATAGCAAAGTTACTGCAAAGCTCTGAGAATCACAACATTTTCTTGATTGTATTGTGTATAAAAATAATATAGCTCAGGTGAAGGATGGAATATCTGAATGTCTTCTTTCAAAACCTATTTAACAGGAGAATTGCTAGCAGGTTTCCCACGCAATGAGAACAGGATGCTGGACTAGATGGGCTACTGGCCATAATAATAATAATAATAATAATAATAATTAATAATAATAATAATTCATTTATTTACACCCCGCCCATCTGGCTGGGTTTTCCCAGCCACTCTGGGTGGCTTCCAGCAAAATATAAAAATACAATAATTCATCAAATATTAAAAGCTTTCCTAAACAGGGCTGCCTTCAGATGTCATCTAAAAGTCAGGTAGTTGTTTATTTCCTTGACATCTGGTGGGAGGGCATTCCACAGGGTGGGCGTCACTACTGAGAAGGCCCTCTGCCTGGTTCCCTGTAACTTCGCTTCTCGCAGTGAGAGAACCACCAGAAGGCCCTTGGCGCTGGACCTCAGTGTCTGGGCTGAATGTTGGGGGTGGAGATGCTCCTTCAGCAGGGTCTTCTTATCTTCTTATGTAGGGTAAGGTCATCATGTGCATAGATGGCAGAATGATTACAGTATTTAATCTAAAATACTGGATTTTTCTGCAAGATCAATTGGTGCCCTGGAGGTGCTTAACAGTTTAAGTAGGTTTATGCTATGACAGAAATATACCAAGGCAAGAAGCGATAAGAAAATTGTGGTAAGCTTTTTTATTATTATTCCTTGAAAAAAACACCACTATACAGGGGTGTAGGAGTAGTTGAGAGATTACAGAGTCAGCCACACAGACTGGATGACTCTGAACCCTCTGATAAAATTAGAAAAGATACTTTCATTTCCCAAGTCAGCATCACATAGAAGTCAGAGAAAACCCAAAACCGATGATGTAAACATATTTGCTCAGTTTTCCCTCCTAGCCAGATACTTTGCCCAAAAGCCTTGAAAGGAAACTATAGGAAGCAATAAGTGCTTTGCATTCATTTTTCTTCACAATCTTATTAGTAAACACAAAAATCTCATTTTTATCTTTTCCTTAATCCCACCGCAATGATAAGCAGGGCACTGCAATTAATTAAGAGCTGTGGCAAAGCTTCAGTCAGGGAAAATGAGGCATGTATAATTCCTGTTGAAATCAAGGGAAGAAATTAATTGAAACAATTGTTGTGCAGCCTGTTGTAATCAGTGCTTTTTTTCCTGGGTATACTCAAGGGTACGCAGTGCCAACATCTTTTCTTTTCTTTTTCTAGAAGAAAAGCACTGGTTAAAAGTGTGGCACTTATTGTAACAACTTCATGGTGAGTACTGACACCTTTTTTCCAGAAGAAAAACACTGGTTGTAATGAAAAGAAGATGCCGCAGGATTCTTAGAGTCTCCCTCCCCTCACAATAGATCCACTTTGATCCCTCAAATTATATAATTATGGGGGATGTACTGCTCCAGTGCAGGCTGATCCTATGCACTTTTACACTGGGCTTAAAGGTAAAAGTAAAGGACCCCTGACTGTTAAGTCCAGTCGCGGACAACTCTGGGGTTGCGGCGCTCATCTTGCCTTACTGGCCGAGGGAGCCGACGTTTGTCTGCAGACAGTTTTTCTGGGTCATGTGGCCAGCATGACTAAGCCACTTCTGGCGAAACCAGAGCAGCACACGGAAATGCCGTTTACCTTTCCGCCGGAGTGGTACCTGTTTATCTACTTGCACTTTGATGTGCTTTTGAACTGCTAGGTTGGCAGGAGCTGGGACCAAGCAACGGGTTCACCCCGTCGCAGAGATTCGAATCACTGACCTTCCGATCGGTAAGCCCTAGGTTCAGTAGTTTAGACCACAGCACCACCGGCTTAATAGGGCTTATTTCCTAGTAAGCGGGGCTGCAATATAAAAAGAGGAGATGCTTTGCTTTGGGGGCATTCATGTCAGAAGGAGCGGTTCCTCTCCAGTGGTGATCACAAGGGAAACTGGTTCTACAGATTTATTAGAAAAAACTGCTTGCATGCAGCACTGATTGGCTTGTGACTGCCAGTTTGATCACATAGTCCTCTTTCCTTCATGGAACAGTTTTAATAAACTTCTTTTTAAAAAACTTTTTTAAACAAAGAAAATGGACCAAAGTATTTTTGATTGTGTAATTCTAAAAATAATGCTTAAAAATATGAAAAGACATAGATGAGCTGGCGAGCCAGAGAAGAGAGCAGCTGCTGCTTAACTCATTTCAGAGGTATGATTGAAGGAAGACAGGCTCTGCCCATGGTGCAAAGTACTATTGCAACTCCTGTTTTGATCTACTTTGTTCACTTGCACCCTTTGGGCCAAATTAGATGTGATCCTCGTTGCACATTTATTTATTTATTTATAATGTAAATTGCTGCAGGTGTGCTAAAGCAACAGTGGAACTGCAGGGGATGAGAGACTCTCATTCTCCCTGCTTCAGCCAAGGTGATGACAAAAGCCATCTTCTGAAGCTGCTATTCATAGCAGGAAGGAATCCCCCAGTTGATGCTTCAGGGAAGTGATTTTCAGCAGAGCCACAGAGGAGGCGAAAGGGTGAAACTACCCCTTTCCCATCTCCTACAGTCCTACTGCTACTTGGGTTGCTCTGGAGCTTTTTGTTTTTGTTTTTTTGTTTTTGTTTTTTGGAGCTTTATGTTTTTGTTTTTGTTTTAAAAAAAACAGCATGTTCATAGCATTCATGTCAACATGTGTTAAAATGCATTAATGCAATCAATGCCCCACCTAGTTTGGCCCTTAGTCTTTAGGTCTTTGAAGAGATGTTATTCACCATTTTTGCATGTCACGATACACCCTGGGCCTCAGGGTGGAATTTGACGTTGCAACATTACAAACTTGCCAGCTTGCCAGATAGAATGGTCTCCCGTTCCATCCCCCTGCATGGTGTTCTGGGGGTTCTCCCAACCTTCTGAGCCAATTTAGGGGGGCACAGGAGGGAGGAGAGAGGGGAAAAAAACACCACTGAAAAAGCAAACACCCTTGTGCAGTGCTTCCACAAACAGGGTATGTTATGTGAATCCCAGCCTCAATCTTGCATGCTTTGTCTCCTTTAACACACGCCTCTGAGCACTTCAACAGGTTTTCAGTTTCTCTTAAAGTTGGCTTGGGTTGTCCATCCCAGGAATCATAGCTCCTTTCTACTGTGCATGTCTTGTGAAGCCATGGATTAGCATGATGTTCAAACAGAACTGCAGTGTTTCTCTTTCAATAGGCTTCTGAGAAGGCTGAATGGGGATTTCAACTGTTCTGTTTAAACCACGACTACACTGCTAGTGTTGAATACTGTACTTGAAGGACTGAGCTACTGAGTGTATGAATCACGGCATCCTTAACCAACTTGCCATATGAAGCCAAGTAAGCTAAAGGAGTGCTGACTTTTCTCTACATCTTCACTGGTAAAACAAGTTTAACCCTTTCTCTCGCCTGGGTTCATATAGTAATTTGGATAAATAAACTATGGCACGTACCCTGACAATAGATATAATAATAATATAATAATAATTTATTATTTATACCCTGCCTATCTGATTGGGTTTCCTCAGCCACTCTGGGCGGCTTCCAACAGAAAAATGAAATAAATAATCTATTAAACATTAAAAGCCTCCGTAAACAGGGCTGCCTTCAGATGTCTTCTAAAGATCTGGTAGCTGTTTTTCTCTTTGACATCTGATGGGAGGGTGTTCCACAGGGCGGGCGCCACCACCAAGAAGGCCCTCCGCCTGGTTCCCTGCAACTTGGCTTCTCGCAATGAGGGAACCGCCAGAAGGCCCTCGATACTGGACCTCAGTGTCCAGGCAGAACGATGGGGTGGAGACGCTCCTTCAGGCATACTGGACCGAGGCCATTTAGGGCTTTAAAGGTCAGCACCAACACTTTGAACTGTGCTCGGAAACATACTGGGAGCCAATGTAGATGTAGATCTTTCAAGACCAGTGTTGTGGTCTCGGCGGCTGCTCCCAGTCACCAGTCTAGCTGCCGCAACCTGGATTAGCCTTTCACTAGAAAAAGATAATGAATGCATGTAATGCTTATTTAGATGTGTAATGATTAGACCAGCATTCCCCAAACTGGTGTCTTCCAGATGTTTTGGACTACAACTCCCATCAGGCCAAGGGTGTCAGATAGGAACAGGGTTCCAATCCCTACAGAATCACAAAGCTTAACCTATGATATTGACACAGATTTGTTTTTAGGATAAAAAGAAGAAACATGTACGCCTACCTAAGCTTTGTGAAGGAAGGGTATATAAAATGTACTAAAATAACTAGAGTATATGAATCAAGCTAATTTATGATATGTTGTCATCAAAGATTTGTACTTAGCATGCTAGGAAAACATTTATATTATACATGTTCAAAGAAAAATATTACACTGTTGCTGCCAGATAGTTTGCTTTAAAAAAAGAAAAGATTTTTTGTCATTTCCTTCTACACATGGGAAATAAAAAAAGAAATACTGAATTTAAGGTCACCAACAGCAGAGAACACCTGATGTTACAGCCATACTAATTTACTATCAGACTGGAAGCATCAGCTTTGTATGACCTTCATCAAAAATACACCCTAGAGGGTTTATTGACATTATATATGTGAGTAACAGAATGGGGGACAGGTGACTCTTGAAGGAAATTTCTGCTGGCAGAGGTATTTTATCTAATAGTTTATGTGCAACTCATTGAACAATAAGAATATGCAGTTCACTGTGTGGCAGAATAAAACAGCTATTTTTGATTAGGAAGCAGACAAACTAAAATTAGTTCATTATTTACTCATTGAAAGAAAATCAATTGCTAGAGCATAATCCTGTTAACAAAACCAGTCTGGCCTCAAGGCATATCAGCAGCATGAACTATTACAACACTAAATAAACAAGGGCACAGACCTTGAAATGATATAGGCACCAACCATTTCCTTGTTCCTGTGAAGGTTATAATCCGGCTGTGTAGAAAATGTATCTCAAGTTTAAACACCTTTGAGGATGCCTAGCATAAATGAGGACGTCTTGAAAAATGAGAATACAGAAGACAAAATGGCTGTTGGGACAGAACATGGAATTTATCTGAAGTTTTTGAAAACAGTATAGTTGGGTACCTCCCATTCACTTGTATGCATGTATATATGCGTGTGCATGCACAAACACACACTTGAAACCCCTGGGTATATTCATCTACATGTGAACAGATGTATCATTAGCAAGTGTGCCATTAGAAACCTCAAGCCTTCACTTTCTGCTCTTCTTGAGCACCAGAAGCACCCATAAATAATAATAATAATAATAATAATAATAATAATAATAATAATAATAATAATAATAATAATAGCCACTCTGGGCGGCTTCCAACAAAATACTAAAATACAGAAATCCATCAAACATTAAAAGCTTCCCTAAGCAGGGCTGCCTTGAGATGCCTTCTAAAGGTCTGGTAATTGTTGTTCTTTTTGACCTCTGGTGGGAGGGCATTCCACAGGGTGGGTGCCACTACTGAGAAGGCCCTCTGCTTGGTTCCCTGTAACTTGGCTTCTCGTAGCGAGGGAACCGCCAGAAGGCCCTCTGCGCTGGATCTCAGTGTCCGGGCAGAACGGTGGGGGTGGAGACGCTCCTTCAGGTATACAGGACCGAGGTCGTTTAGGGCTTTAAAGGTCAGTACCAACACTTTGAATTGTGCTCAGAAACGTACTGGGAACCAGTGTAGATCTCTCAGGACTGGTGTTATGTGGTCTCGGCGGCCGCTCCCAGTCACCAGTCTAGCTGCCGCATTCTGGTTAGTTGCAGTTTCCGGGTCACCTTCAAAGGTAGCCCCACGTAGAGCGCATTGCAGTAATCCAAGCGGGAGATAACCACAGAGCATGCACTACTCTGGCGAGACAGTCTGCAGGCAGGTAGGGTCTCAGCCTGTGTACCAGATGGAGCTGATAGACAGCTGCCCTGGACACAGAATTAACCTGCACCTCCATGGACAGCTGTGAGTCCAAAATGACTCCCAGGCTGCGCACCTGGTCCTTCAGTGGCACAGTTACCCCATTCAGGACTAGGGAATCCTCCACACCTGCCCGTCTCCTGTCCCCCACAAACAGTACTTGTCTTGTCAGGATTCAACCTCAATCCGTTAACCGCCATGCATCCTCCAACTGCCTCCAGGACCTTTACCGCCTTCACTGGTTCTGATTTGAAAGAGAGGTAGAGTTGGGTGTCATCCGCATACTGATGAACACCCAGCACAAATCCCCTGATGATCTCTCCCAGCAGCTGCATGTAGATGTTAAAAAGCATGGGGGAGAGGACAGAACCCTGAGTCACCCCACAAGTGAGAGCCCAGGGGTCTGAACACTCATCCCCCACCACCACTTTCTGAACACGGCCCAGGAGGAGGGAGTGGAACCACTGTATGACAGTGCCCGCTCCTTATAATAATGGAGAGAGAAAATCCATTTTAATGAGGAGGAGCAGATTAACAATCCCTACAAAGCACTGAAGAAAACAAAGGTCTCAAACATTTATTTAATTATTTAAAGTGTTTTTATCCTACTCTTCACTCAAAGAAATGCTCTCATAGCAGCTAACAAATGTCAGTGATAACACAGTCCCTGTCCTCAGGTTTACAATCTAAAAGACACAACAAAAATGGAAAAGGATTGGGAAGGATGAAGGGAGTGGAATGGCTGCCATTCTAACCCTACTTACCTGAGAGTAAGCCTCACTGAATTCAGCAGGACTTAGGTTTGAACTGAAATGGCACTGTTCCTTGTTTATGGGACTCTTGTAATAACCAGCTGGAACTGAAAAAAGAGGATGCAGCCCATCTTTCAGCAGACGAGATGAAGATCCTCTGCAAGCTGATCCTCCTATTGTTTTTGTTACCTATTTTGTAGTAGTAATACAGACATTGGATGTTAGAAAGTCCCAGTGAGTGCAGTCTGATCCTGAGTTTTCCCATAACAAGAGTGATCTGTGTCTTTATAGACATACTGTTAAAACCCAATTACCTAAAATTGCATTTATCCCAAATGAGGTCATGTCCCTCTTCAAATATATCAAGGATTTTAAACTTCCTCAATAATCTCAATTCTCATTTCGCCTGCATTCCCATTACATTAGGATAATTGAAGTTTGTCTGTAATGCATTAAACTAATCAAAACCAATCTTTTAAAAACTACCGAAGACTTGAAGACATAGACAAATGTTTACTTGGTTTGTGCAGTCTCCAACTGCCCTGAAAATGCCAGCACCGTCACAAAAACCTTTAAGCCAACATGGCTTCTCGCTTTCTCCTGCGGAGTCCCAAATTCTCATCTTTCTTGAGATACGCTAACCAGAAATGACTTCATGTTGGAAGAAGTGGGAGGAAGAGAGAACTGCCAGCTGAGACTGACTTCTCATCCTCCTCTGCTTCTTGTGCTGCTGTTCCTAGGAATCAGAAAAGGCAGGGTGGGGGAAAGAGAGAACAGTCTTGTGCTGGGTCCGAAGGAGGGAGCCAGGCCAGCTGGCCGGCTGGCCGGCTGAATAGCAGCAGCAGTAGCAAAAAGAGAAGAAGGAAGGGGGAGCCACCACAACCACCACCGTCCCCACTTCCAGCCACCCACCCAGCCATGCCAAATAAAAACAAGTAGTGCTGTGTCAAAAGAATTCTGCATTTTTTCATCTTCTGCCGATTAATTAATGAAAAAAGAAATTGCATTCATAATGGCTCAAAGGTGAGAGGAAAAATTTAGAATAAATTGTGATGGGCCCTGTGCAGGATTTTTTTTTTTTGATGTGCATACCTTATTTCTGAGGCGCCCGAGGAGTGTTTGCGAGAATCCTTTCTTTTATTCTACTAGTCATCTCAATCAGCTCAAAGCCACACACAAATTGAAATTCTGAAGTAATTCTCAAGTGCCCTGAGAATGAGCAGTAAAACGGAATCTTGTCTAAAAGAGGAATACAGGTTCAAGAACCTAGAGGGCAGATTTCCGCACAGCAATTATTAGCACGGTAACAACAACAGCATCAGTAAAGTGCAGCTCCAGAAGAATAGGCTATCAGAGAGACAGGGTCCAAAGCTCTCAAAGGCCTTATTTCCACATGCATGTACAGCACTTGAATATCATATACTTGATGGCTTGCAGCTGAATGGGTATGAATCAGTTTTTGTGGACTGATGTCCAAAGGGGTGTAAGTCAAAATAGAAAACCTGCAGAATTATCTATCTCAATGAAGTATATTCAGATTGGTAGAGGCTCTCCAGGGTCTCAGAAAGTGGTCTTTCTCATCACATGCTACTTGATCTGAACTATGGTCCTTCCTTGTGGTTGGCTTGATCGAGCCACACAAACACGTCATTGCTTGATTTTGTAGGTAATGAACATATATGTATGAAGTGTCACAGAAACCCCCAAACCAGTTTTACAACAGCTTTGAAGTAAAGGCATCATGATAACAAGCTGGCCTTCATGGAGTTAAACAAGCAGAATATCTGAGTCATTTTAAAACCTAGCATTATTCTTCATCTTCTAAACAAGGACTCCAAATTCAGCACAATGATTTTTTAAAAAAATAATTCAAGAACAAAATACTGTAGGTCAATGTCAAGAATTTTTTCTCATATAACAGCAGAACAAATCATGTTTAATTCACTAGGTAAGGTAATCTTTGATTACTTAAATATTTCAGTAAAGTGAGCAGGTGCTGGGGACAACAGAGTAGGGTTTTGTTTTTGCTTTTTAAATGTGTTCAGTTTTAACACTTTCTTAACATTTTAACATTTAACATTTTCTCACAGGGTTCTGAACTAAACAAACCTCTCCTATGGATCCAGAACAAACAAGCTTCAAGAGCTGGTGTGCACATATAATTACAAATAATATTACATTAGTTTCTATATTATAGTATCCAAATCTCCTTTTGCAATGCTGTCAGGGTTTGTGTGTTTATTTGTGTGTTTACAAGATGTGAGATATAAAGTCCCAACATGTTGCAAAAAATGTTCCAGGGATTCCTTTACTGCGTATTTACAAGGTTTGCGGGGGGTGGGTAAGTTCAGCAATTACCAACGTCCACATGTTTTTTTAAACCACAGAGACAGTTGTAAGATTTTAAAAATGTTGTCCATTGTTGTGTTTTGGATATTTTGGGAAGTTTTTAATGTGTGACATTTTAATGTATTTTAATCTTTGTCGGAAACCACCCAGAGTGGCTGGGGAAACCCAGCTGGATGGGCGGGGTACAAATAAATAAATTGTTGTTGTTGTTGTTGTTGTTGTTGTTGTTATTATTATTATTATTATTATTATTATTATTATTATTATTATTATTATTATATTTTGGATGCTGCCAGCAACTTGGTCAGTTCTTCAGAGTGGAATTGAATCAAAGCATCATCTCATATGTTTGACATCAGTATAGTTTTATTGTTTGTCTCCTGAAGATTTTAGGCAGAGGCTGCTTTATTATTTACCTTTTTAACCAGATAAAGAGCACCAAAGTAATTAGTTATTCCAGTCTGCCAGGTGTAGTTCTGGGAACACTAGTTTTCCATGTCTAATAAAAAAAGACTGCCCCAAGAGAATTCACTGTAACATTATGTGGTCACTAATTTTTGACCTATTCTAGGTGAGATCCAATATAGTGCAAGTGGGTGATCCACTTAGGATATGGCACTTCTTGCTCTCTTCCCCCTCACAGCCTTTCAAGTGCCCTTCAAAATTTGCTCTGGGGGTTTGGGGGACCACCTGGAACAGACTTTGGGGCTGCATGGGGCCCTAGAGAGCAGAGCAGAGAAACTGTAAGTCCTGTAGTGTAGGCAGATTTCCTATGTGCAAGCAGGCAGATATGGTTGGATAACACCCTCTATTAATTATCAATCACACACACAATTATATCAGTCCTGTTGAGAGAACCCCACAGGATTGCCCTTCTCCAAACTGCTTCTGGGACCCTTTCTGCACTTTAATCTTCCTGCTCAATTCAAGTGAAGCCTGAGAGATGTCAGATAGCGATTATTAGGGTGTGCTTTGGAGCCTCGTGGCTGCACTGGATTGCTAAATTGATGTGAGAATGCATCCATTCTTAGAAATATACTTTCATGCTTTTTGCTTTTTTAATATCTCTGTGCCAGTTATGTATTAAAAACTATACTCCAGATAAATTGTTGGTTAATGTGCTGAAACAGTATCTTGTTCTCGTAATTTAGAGCTATAAATGCACCTCTATTCACCTTTCCTGCCCCGATCGCTCACATGTGTGGCTCTCAGCATAAATACTTTATTGTCCAAGGACAATTATAAAAGCTGGCATGAGAGGGTGAACTCTTGGGAAAGGAGAGATTAAAAAGCTCCCTTACGGATCCTTATTAGAGCAACAATTGGAGCAGTGATGCAGAAGTTTACAAGCCTCAGCAAGGAGCAACACAAACTAATTAGAACAGAAATAAATGACATTATGCATGGCCCACTAAGTGTGTGTGTGTGGACATAAAACTAAACAGTGACCTAGATGTAATAAGAGTTTATTTGCTACATTACATTCCTATTATTGCAGAGCTGATTCTTCCATGAGTGATCATTGTTTGGATGCTCCTGCTGCACATAAAGGTTAAAGAAGCAACTATTATTTTCTAAAACTACAGGTAGTGCAATAACTTGGGCAGCTAAAGCATGTTCTTATGTAATCATATATAAATTTGATTTTTTTTAAAAGAACTCTCTCTCTCTAAAAAAAAAATACACACACAAATGGAAGTTCAACCTTTCATAATGCTGGTGTAACATTAAAGAGCAAATGTGTCTGAGCTATGTGTCTAAGCTGTAATCTTCTGTGTCTTTAGTTCGGTGATGAGTTCCAATCTGCTAGCCTCAGCTCCTGTTCAGTATTCTGTGTATCTATACATGGTTAGGGCTCTTTTGTGTGACACTACTTACTGGTATAGGGTACTGTATTGGTATAGAGTACTGGCACTGTTTGTTTTTGCTGCCCACGGCAGCCATTGTATGCTGGCACACATGGCACTTTATGCTAGCACACAGGAGAACAGGCACCTCATTTTTTTCACCTAGAAAGCACTGTTGCTCTGAGTGGTGTGAGATTCCAAGGGTTCCAGGCTCTTCCAGGGTTTGTGTTTCATGTTAAATCAGGCACAGCAGAGACTGTGGTGTCTTTATGATACACGGTTTATTTATCACATATATACAACCTGAGCCTATGATGGAGAGGTTCACACCATTAACACCCCAAGAAGGTCCTGCTTCTCCCATAGACACAGCCTTGGATTCCAGCAGAAATCAGGCCTGGCTCTCTGTCTTTCCAGCCTAGTATATTATAGTATAGTATCAAAAAATAAATATATTTGCAAAATATGGGTAGATATCTTTTCAAAATGTTGTGTTCTATGTTATAAATCAAGCACTGCTAGAAGTTGTTTATTTTTGTTTTACAATGTATTTCTTAATAATAAAAAATTGGTGTGGCATAAGCCAATTCTTTTGAGTGGAAGGACAGATCCTGAAGCTGAGGCTCCAATACTTTGGCCACCTCTTGAGAAGAGACGTCTCCCTGGAAAAGACCATGATGTTGGGAAAGATTGAGGGCCCAAGAAGGGGACAACAGAGACGAGATGGTTGGACAGTGTTTTTGAAGCTACCAACATGAGTTTGACCAAGCTGCGGGAGGCAGTGGAATACAGGAGTGTCTGGCATGCTATGGTCCATGGTCCATGGGGTCACGAAGAGTCGGACATGACTAAACGACTAAACAACAACAAAGCCTATTTTTATTTTGAAAGTGTGGGTCAGAGAAGTTTGAGAACCACTGCTTTAGCTGCTTATCCATTGTTGGTCCAAATCAAATAAAAAAGTAAGGACATGTTTTTAAAAATTATCTGTTTTTAAATATATTAAAACTAGTATGGAAGAACCAGTGACATAATCTCTAGTTACAGTATATCTAGTGTAAATTAGCAGTGCAATTCTATATGTATTTACTCAGAATTAAACCTCATTCAGTTCAACTGGACTTACTCCCAGGTGTATATAGAATTGCAGCCTAAATTTCCACGCTAAAATATTTCCTGGAATTATGATTTCAGTTCTGTGGGAGGCTTTGAACAGCATATAGCAAGACTTTGAATGTTATGGGAAATAACCATTTACACTTGGCAATGACAAAACATTTAAGGAAAAACCAATAATCTCTCTCTTTCTCTTAATAGAGTTTTATGCAATTCTAAGCAGACAAATGACAGGTCAAATCTCTTGCTCTAGTAAAATACATGCAAAGTTGGGTTCCCTCAAATGTCAAAAATTAGACATCTGAGCACTACTTTATCACCATGGAACTACCTGGCCATGTTTGATCCAGTTTAGTATTTGAACTTCCCTATGTTGAAATTTACCTTTTGCTTGTTTCTTGAGACTACAAAAGCATGTTTTATAAGCAAAGGCAAGAAATCTGAAGTATTTTTAACCTAAATTAGATAAGAAAGTCTAATCTACTGTAGACTGTTTGTAAATGGCCTTGGTGATTTTAATGAAGGTTCTCTTGGGAGAAGGAAAAGGAAACCCCTAATAAATTGTGCTGTGCATAGTGAAGATAGCAGATAGTAATGAGACGCTAGTCAGCTGTTACATGTCAAAATGTACTGCCCTTCTGTTTATTATAAAACTGCTGTCACTGACCACTTTAGTACTTTCTCACACATTTAATGGAAGCAGGGGCTGTTTAAGAAAGTTGCTAGATTGTTGGTCAGTTGCATTTGAGTGATGACAAAATTTCTCCCTATGAGGTGAAGGACAAAAGAAAGATTTGCTTATATCAAGAATGCTGCAGACTGATGAATATGCTGAAATGGCATGCAACGTGCTTGAAATCCAAAAGCCAAGTTCAGGAACAAACATCTTCAAAGAATAATGGTTCATGGGAATAAAATGGAACAAGAGTTCTCATGATGTGATATCTTCCTAAGGAGGTGGGATAATTGCCAGGGGAGCAGCTAACTCCCTCTGGTCCTCCTTTCTATTGGTAATAGCCCTGACCTGTAGCCCACTAATACCACAATCAGAGAAAGGAGGCTCTGTGTGTTTCCACAACTGATGCATAGATTAGCTGTGTCTGAACCAAATTTTCTAATGTTGTGTAGAATTTTATTGTCCTAAGATTTAGGGAACTTAGTTTGTGTAACATTTAGTGGGGGGGGGAATGCTACCTATGTTTGCTTTGTCTTAACTGGAAAGATAAAGCAAAACTATTTTGAGGTGGGGAGTTGACTAGGCTTGGCTTTCACTTGGTGGACACCTACCTAGTTGGGGAGCAGATAAGGGTAGCCAGGATGCTTATGAACTTATGGATCAATGGCCTCTGTTACGAAATCCATTTCTGGTCTCACTACTGTGGAGCAGGACTAGCAAACAGCAATGGCAAGATACCTTTCCACCATCATACTGATATTGCTTCTGGTGGCCTCCCTCAAAGAAAGGGAGGCCTACAGCATCCTATGGCCTCTCAGCTACAGCCCTTCCCATTAAGCATCAGATTGCCTCCTAAATATATACAGTAAAATTAATAAGTTAAAAGCCCTTCCATAATTGCTATTTCTTATTTAGTTTATTCAATATAATGAGAATGTAGATAATAATTCCTTCCTACATGCTTACTCCATAGTTACCTATGGCTCAGCAGGGTAGCTTCAAATCATTCACTCAATTTCCTGAAGTTACACAAAGAACTGGAGGGTTGGATAATATTAAGATTTCCCTGTTGTCACCAGCTAGCTTTCAGCTGAAAACAACCTTTGCTTCAATGGTGATGCTGAAATATAACATCACAATGGACACTTGCTGTCTTCCCAGCCTTCTTGCTTCCATTTGTTTAACCAATGCTTTTTGAGAAAGTAGGCTTGTACTTGGTATTAAGGTAGATGTTTGGGATGTGTGCAACTAAATTATGGTAGGTGATAAAATTTAAGATTTGTAAGTCAAAAGTAAAGCATTTGCTTTTTGGAAAAGGAATAAAATCTACCGGATGAAGTAACATATTTATTCCAAACTAAAAATCGATATTGCTAAGTGAAAAGAATACAATTAAAACAAGTGAGAAAATAGAAGGTTATGTGATTCCATTATGTTACTGGTAAATCAACTTTTCATTAAAAAAACAAAACAATACCACATTTAGAGATAAGAGATAAAGTCGAACACAGTATAGTTAACATTTATCATGGTCCTTAGATAATAGTGCCAAAAGATGGATCAGCAGGGCCAGCCCAATAGGTTTTGGCACCTGAGATGAACCACAAAATGGCACCCCCCTCCCTGCCAGGAAAAAGGGGTTAGTGAAGATCTGCATCAGGAACGAGGGGGAAGTAATAAAGATCTGCATCAGGATCTGCTGCCCCTGTGGATCCTGCCACCCGAGGTGGTTGCCTCACCTTGCCTCATGGGTGGTCCGGCCCTGTAGATTAATATCTGTTAATTTATTCATCAGTCATTGCAATTAAAATGTTTCTTTACAGGACACATTAAAAATCTTGTCTAGTATGACTCTAAAACTGCAATCCAATATACACTAGACTGGCTTACTTCTGTGGAGGCCTATGTAATCGGCACTGTAACTGTCTAAAGCCAAGCATTAGATCCTGCTCTAGGCTTGCTCAGGCATTATGCTCTTAGCTGCCACGTATCCCGCAGGTCCTCATTGCAGTTTGGTAAAATCCACATTTTACTGATATTTTAGCCTTCAATACTGATTCATACATTGTAGGACGCGGGTGGCACTGTGGTCTAAACCACAGAGCCTAGGGCTTGCTGATCAGAAGGTCGGTGGTTCGAATCCCCACGACGGGGTGAACTCCTGTTGTTTTGTCCCATCTCCTGCCCAACTAGCAGTTCAAAAACACATCAAAGTGCAAGTACGGTAGATAAATAGGTACTGCTCTGGCGGGAAGGTAAACGGCGTTTCCTTGCGCTGCTCTGGTTTCGCCAGAAGCGGCTTAGTCATGCTGGCCACATGACCCGGAAGCTGTCTGCGGACAAACACTGGCTCCATTGGCCTATAGAGCGAAATGAGTGCGCAACCCCCGAGTTGTCTGCGATTGGACCTAATGGTCAGGGGTACCTTTACCTTTTACTGATCCATTGACTGGTCAATTGTGATTGGACCAGTAAAATACTGGCAGTTTGGCAATCTTATGAGCATCTAGAAAATGTAACACTGACTTTCTGCAGAATGTAGGAGCACATCATTTCATGAAGAATGTGATTATGAATAAACTTTCAGGAATAACATAGAAATAGCACAAAAATGTGCACTTCTATGGGCATTAACATCCTGGAATTGTATTCCAGTACTCTGCAGTATACTTCTATGATGAACCCATGTTTTTTCAGAAAAAAATACTAGAAAATACTTTTAGTAGCAGTGCCAGGAGAGCAGCTACAGAAACCCAGGCTTGATAGTGTTTTTGAATATCATTTTAATTTGTTTTTATTATGAAGAATTAGGGCATATCCTGGTAGGTTGAGATGGAGTCAAGATAGACTCTTACACAGCGGAGGTGGCATCAGGGTCTAGTTCTGGTGTAGGGAACCTCTGGCCCACATGCCAAATTTGGAATGCAAGGGGTCTCAATTTGGACTGTGAAGCTGTTTTTCCTAAATCATACCCATCGGCCCCAGACCTGACTTCACTTTAAGATCCTGATTGCTCCTTCGCTGGAGCAAGCTATGCTCTCAACCCTACCCCACATCACAGACCCTGCAAGTGTCCCTATTTTCCAGGGACAGTTCCAGATTTAGAGGAGCCATCCTGGTTTCTGATTTGATCGCAGAATGTCCCACTTTTCCTTAGGATGTTCCCAGTGGCGTCGCTAGCCTTCTGGCAAACCCGAAGGCACCCCGCCAGAGGGCGGGGCGTCCATCACGCACACATGTCATGACGCATGACTTACGTGTTGCACAACGGAGCGGGTTGCCGGGGGGCAGTGCTCCAGGCCCCGGATCTGAGGATTCCAATGCTAGAGCGGCACCGCCGGCAACCCGCTCTGTAGCTCGCTGACGCCCCTTGCCGCTCCGCCTGAGCAGGAAGAAGCACAATGCGAGCTATGGAGCGGGTTGCTGGCGCCGCCGCTCTAGCATCGGGATCCTTGGATCCGGGCGCTGGAGCACCGCCGCTGGCAACCCGCTCTGTAGTGCGCTTTGTGCTTATTCCTACTCAGGTGGAAGCGGAGTGGCAAGGGGCGTCGTCAGCGGCCGCTGCTGACACTGCTCTCTGGCCTGCCCCTTGCCTCCGCCCCACCAGGAAGAAGCGAGGGGCGAGGCCAGCAACATCGGGGCCTCTGCGATGGCGGTCGCACCACCACCACAGTAACAACAGCCATCGGTGGAGGTGGTGAGGGGGCACCGCGCTGCCCCCTGCAGAGTGAAGCCCGGGGCGCCCTGCCCCCCTATTGTGATGCCCCTGGATGTTCCTATTTTCATCAGAAAAATGTTGGAGGGTTTAGAGTTATGTGACCCCCGAGCCAAAGAGATAAGTGATAACTATACAGCCTTCAGAAGACATCTGAAGGCAGCCCTCTATAGGGATTTTTTTTTAGTGTTTAATGTTTTATTATGTTTTTATATATGTTGGCAGTTGCCCAGAGTGGCTGAGAAAACCTAGTCAGAGGGGCAGGGTATAAATAAAAAAAGTATTGTCATTATTACTATTATGGAATAGGAAATCCCTATTTTCATCGGATAAATGTTGGAAGGTAAGCCATCAGCTGGTGGGCAGTGAGGACATGCCTTGCTCTGGGAAGGGGAAGTGATTGCCATTGAAACCTCTGCTAAAATGGAGATACCCCCCTCCATTTTAACAATGGTTTCAATGGAAACTACTTCCATCTCCCAGAGGGCTTTCAAACAGCCCCACACTGCTCTTTGAACCTCTGAAACATGAACAGATTTACCACACATCCTTACAAAGACAGAAATAAACATGTTAACCCAGGTCTCCCAGGCCCAAAGAGCCACTGAATGAAGTAAACACCAGGACAGCTGTGACTGAATAAAATAACAACAACTGGAAAGTCCAGTTGTGTACAAACTTCTTATCACTTTTGTTGATGTTTCAGGTACTAATTTTCCTTGTCACAGGGAATTGCACAGAAAAAAACAAATGTAAAGTGATTTGGTAAACTATCCTTAAGTAACATTTCAAGGATGTAAAGTTTGCTTATTTTAGGCACACACTTTGCTTGCATTTTCAAGTATCTGCATGTACTTCATATTTTCATTTCTTATAATGATGTGTTGCTGAACTTATTCCAGGCATATCTATAATTGTACTCAAGAGAACATCCACACTGATTTTAATGTTGCTTTGGAGTGTGTGCCTATGCTTCTGATGTGTACACAGCAGTTGAGTATTCCTATTTTACCTATACAAAACATCACATCAACTACAATTGAAAGGTTAAATGTGCACAATGGGGGCCATGTGAAAATGAGAGGGAAACAGATTATTGCATACATAGTGAAGCACCCATCATATGTTGTGGATTTACTGTGCAGTTGTTAAGACAGAAACCAGCCCTCAGTTAAAAGTAATAATAATGAAACAAGGGAAGATATTTATTATATTCTAAAAAAATGTTGAGTTAACCTTTCTCAATTGCCTATTTAAATCAAAGAAATGACTTTCTCTCCTCGTAACAGACAGTGTTAAAGCCTCCTAGTTCCCTGAGTTAAACCATTTAAAGCTGGAACAACATCAGAAGTCTCCATTGCACTTGGTAATAACTCTTAATTCTCATCACCAGGAGAAAGAGAACAAGATGCTAAGGTCATCCAGCAACACAGGTAATAAATCTCATAAAATTGGAACTTGCCTCTACCAGTTTACTGAATAAGCCAACAAAACAGTTTATTATAGAAACTCCCATTTGGGGCTGAATTATGAGCACACAATTGATGACTATAAATGAAATATATTGCATGCAATTTATAAAAGGAAATTGAGAGTCCGTAGTAACTTTTTCCATGTTTAGTCTAAAAAAGACTCCTGTAGAGTATACAGGAGCAAAAACTCAAATAAAAAAGGAGCAACATTCACTTCAGGCATATTTGTTAAAGAAATGAGACACACTTGCATCTTCATCTATAAATGTTTCAGTTCAAGTATTCAATTCTATCAAGAGTTGCCAGAGAAGGTTGGACAGCTTGGTGCTGGGAATCTAAGCTGCACATTACAATATTGGTGAAGTTAAGCAGAGTATGGGAGATTGTGGAACAAAATGTAAGTTCTGCCTTGAGTTCCCTCTCAAGAAAGGCAGGATATAAATGAAATAAGCAAAAGCTTGTGCATATGTGTGTATAGATACTAAATTACTATGCACTGTATTATTCTGTTTATGTTCTTTGCCCATTTTTTTGCTTGACACTACCCTTCTGCCTCTGAGCAAATTCTGCTGGAAATGTGCCATGGCTCCTTTTATCCTGCACCAGGGTAAAGGAGATTTTTATTATTATCATGGGTCCAATGAAGCCTAAGTAGCAAGTTGGGGGGGGGTCTTTGTTCTATTATTATCAGACATCACAGGAGAGGGAAAACTTTTTGACACAGTGCCTACCCTGCCTTTGGACAGTGAGATTTCCATGGTAGCCAAAGAGGTGGGCAGTGGGGCCAGCTGCACTACAGTAAGAAGGGGACTTGGGAGGACTGACCCACCCAGGTCTTTTTTGCCAATGATGCATTGCAGCCTGTCCTGGCACAAACGGATCCAGCCCACCCACCAGAGTGTATGCTGGCTCCAAGAGGAGCCAGGGAGCTGGGACATTTTTCAGCTTATGGGTAAGCTTCCAGATGCCACTAGAGCCAGAAAAGGTAGGCAGCGCCAGTGGCAAAAATGTGTAGAGCCACAAATGTAACTCTTAGGATGGTATTCAACTAAAATTTACTCAGAAGAGACCCACTGAAATTAATACACCTAATGTAGTCATGTTCTATGCACACACTCCAAGCAAGTGAATAGAGGGTATCATAGTTCAAGGGTAGATGCCAGTCTGGCATAAGCACTTGAGACATAGCTGCCAAGTCTCCCATTTTTCGTGGGAAACCCCCATTTTTAAAGCCGTTTCCCACTGTTATCCCGAATGGCGAAATATCCCGTAATTCCCCCAGATTATCAAAGCAGCTCCTGCCGGCCAGGGAGGCTCCTTCTGCGCATGTCTGGACATGCGTAGAACTGATTTCAGGTGCCGCTCTGCCCATGTTTGGGCACCGGAAATTGGGCAGAGCAGCACTGGAAGTTGCTTCTATGTCTGGACGTTTGGTGCCGCGCCGCTGCTGATCCTGGATTTTTCAATCTGGAGGTTGACGGGTATGACTTGAGAAGGATGTAGAAGGCAGGTGAGAAGAATGGTCTGGTTAGAAAGGCCTGGACTGCTATATTTGTCTTCTGGGCCTGCAGTTCCTAACTTTTGTTCTGCACTAAGAATGGTTAGGCTTATTTTTTTTTACCATAAACTTAGGTGTAGCTTTCAGACATCTAGGTATCTGTGCATATAACAAAAGCACAAAGTACAACCACCTTTACTAAGCTGGTGCCCTGTAGATGTCTGCTGGCTAGGGCCGATGGAAGTTGTAGTCCAAAACATATGGATAGCACTAGGGTGGCAAAGGCTGATGTACACCAATACTGTAATACTTGTTGGACTACTTTGTGGGTTGAGTGCAGTATTGCTTGCATCTCTGTATCTCTTGCCCTTGTTACTGTCTTCTGTATTTGTTCAGTAACTAATTACAGTAACTAAAATACAACTAATTCCCTCGGGTTACAAACTTAATTCATTCTGGAGGTCTGTTCTTAACCTGAAAACATTCTTAACCTGAGGTACCACTTTAGCTAATGGGGCCTCCCGCTGCCACTGCGCAATTTCTGTTCTCACCCTGGGGCAAAGTTCTTAACCCGAGGAGCTACTTCTGGGTTAGCAGAGTCTGTAACCCGAAGTGTTTGTAACCCAAGGTACCACTGTTTTTAACATGGAGCTAAGGGAGCTGACAGGGTGAGCTACAGTGCCTCAAACCGCTTACTCCCTCAAGAAATTAGCCACAGCCAAAGAGCTCTTCAGTCCTATCCTCTCCAATATGATGATGATGAAGATGTGCACAGCAACAGAGGAATTATCAAAGTCCTCCCCTTATGGACTTCAACTTTGAGCTTTTTCCATTCTAAGTACATCTGGTGTACACTCATTTTCCTACACATGCTTTCATAGCTTAGCCTTAACAAGGTTTACAGGGAAGTCTCGTGGCTTAATTGTCATGTTGGAAGTATTACTGTATGGTCTGCCCCCAGTTCACTCAGGAGCTTAATTGAATTCTGACTTGCTCCCAAGTAAGTATGCTTGGGATTGTAACCATAGGCTAGTTTCATAGAGAGCAAAAAGTGATAATGGTAGTGCATAAAACACCTTTTTTTAAAGTGGGGGGGGGGCATATGAGTTTAGAAGGACATGAGGAAGGTGTTATGATAGTAGGTGGTTTATTCCAGGCTTAAAAACTGTATGTCAAAACGACAAAAGATAGAATTAAGAGAAAGTATAAAAAGAACTTAAAAGAAGATGAGGATGCATAGACATAGAGAAGAGTAATCAAGAAAGTGAAATAATAGATGCCTATGGAAAGAGATGTTATAACTGAAATGATCTAGAGTAGCCAAGACTTCTGCTCTGCAGGATTTTGAGCTGGATTTGGTGTGTAGGTGTGTGTGTATGCTTTTTTGGGGGGTAGTGCTGCATCTATAAGTATATCTTGGTGGTGTCAGACAGGAAGAGGCCCCAGGAATTTCAGTCACATTGTTCCTGTTTTTGATGAAGAACCGGCTTCAGTGTAAATACTTTGTGGCTTAGCTGATTTGTAGATTGCACTGCTGTTTTACAGATACACACATCCAGGAATGACCTCTAGCACCACCTTAGTGGGCAATTTCTTGCCCACCTTTAAACTTATGGATTTTTAAGTTAGAATAGGTAGCATAAAATAAAAATACCAGCAATGCCAATTCAGAGCTAATAGATAGAAATATAAAACCCAGATTTGCAATCTTGTGATTAAGAAAAAGGCAGTACCACAGGCACACTCTTTTCCTTAATATAGGCTAATATATATTTGCTTGCATTGCAGTATACAATATTCATATGTCCAGCAAGGAACTTTTTTTAAAAAACAAAATACATACAGTAAGAAAGAAAACCAAATTACTAGCGTGTGCCTGCTTTTTAACCACCAACAATCACGTGGAAGCAAAAGTGGTTTGAAATTAAGATAGTTTAATTAAGATAGTGGTTTGAAATTAAAACAGTTTAAAGAATGTTCTCTCCCTAACACCTGGATTTCTAAAAGGGAAATATTCCTTTGATGAGTCTCCATAAAACCCAGGGCGCTTTATTAGGTCATTGCAGAGACTCTCTTCTCGAAGGCAATTTAACTCCTTGATCTTTGCTCTGCAATTATTTGGCTGCTTGCAAAGAACCTCCTCGCTTTCCCCAAGCCCTCCATCGAAAGAGGGAATGCGGTGGGGAAGGCATGGCAATATATAAACATGGGCATTACTTTTGCCCTGCCCTTGAAGCTGAGTCTAAAGAAAAGAGGAGGAAGGAACGAAAGCAAGGCAACGCAATGCCGCCTGTAAATACTGCGCCTCAGGAGACGGCGGGGCCACATTGACAAAACGGAGCACAAAGGCGAGCGCCTCAGAGCCTCGCGCTTCCGCTGTGTAGCCGGGAGGAGGGGAGCGGGAGAAGGTGGAGTTGCCGCCGGGACTTGGCTTCGCTCCCTCCCAACCCTCGCCCTCGCCGCTTCCCTCCCTCAGCGACTCAGGAGCGTCTGCGCCGTTGAACTCTAGCTGCCCGCGCGCTATAAAGTTAAGGGCCGAGCCGAGGGCCAGCACTCCGCTCGGCTGAGGGGCAGAAGCGGCAAGGTTTTCCCGCTCTTTCCAGCCCTCTTTCCCGTTGCCTCCCTTTGGAGCCATGGCGTGCGTGGAGAGATGCCGCTGCTGCACGGGCAGCCGGCGGCAGAGCAGCATCCTCTACAATATCCTGAAAAGCGAGGAGCAGCGGCAGCAGCAGCAGCAGCGGCAGGCGGGAAGCGAGCAGCCGCCGCCTCCACCGCCGCAGCCGCCGTCGCCTCCTCCGCCACCGCCTAGTCCGGGCGGGCACGCGGCGGGTCCCGGCTGCTCGTGCGGTTCGCAGAAGCGCGTGGCTCTGCAGAGCCCGCAGGTGGCGTGCAAGGCGGCTTCGGCGGTGCTGGTGAAGACGCTACGCTTCGTCAAGAACGTGCCCTGCTTCCAGGAGCTGCCCCTGGACGAGCAGCTGGTGCTGGTGCGCAGCTGCTGGGCTCCGCTGCTCGTGCTGGGGCTTGCCCAGGACCGCGTGCACTTCGAGACGGTGGAGACCACGGAGCCCAGCATGCTCCACAGGATCTTGACCGACAAGCGGGCCGAAGAGGAGAGGCAGCAGCAGCAGCACCGGCCGCGGCGGCAGCAGCAGCAACAGCACCAAGTCCTGCTGCTGCACAGGACCCAGGAGAAGCTGGAGGCGGCGACCTGCGGCGGCAGCAGCAGCAGCCCGAAGCTCCCGTCAGCAGGGGAGATCCAAGCCATCAAAGGTTTCCTGGGCAAGTGCTGGAGCCTGGACATCAGCACCAAGGAGTACGCCTACCTCAAGGGGACGGTGCTCTTCAATCCGGGTAAGCGCGGGGAATTTGGTGGGAAAGAAGCGCGGGGATCCGCAGTGCGGGGAGTTGGGGGGCGAGAAACGGGCCACGGCTAGATTCTCTTCCCACCCTCCGCACTGCCATGTTAGCGCACAGGCACCACCTGTTGGATTTCTTCGGCTGGTTTCCTCCTGCCAAGTAGCTATGAATAGCAGCATAGAAGGTCTGTTGTAAAAACCTGATTTTTTTGGGGGGGGGGGAATAGGTGTCGTGGTAGTTGGTCTTGCCTTCTTGCCTTTACTTCCAAAGCTAAGAAAGTAATTGCCTTACCTGAACAAAACCTCAGAAGGTGAATTCGTGTGGTGGCAACTCAAGTTTTCATTTGCTTTATAGAGACTCTGGAAAGTTTTAGAGCAGTGGTTCCCAACCCGGTTTTTTTTTGGGGGGGGGGCATGCTCCACCTGAGCATCTTTAAAATCCTGATGCCCACCCCCTGTGACATATAATTCTTATTACTGTATTCAAAAAGTGAACTCCTATTCAAGTGGAGGAAGACTAAAAGGCCATTAACTGTTAATAACTCGTTCTTGAATTGCCTCCCTTAAAAATAAATTTGCCCCCCTGCTCCACGTTGGGTACCGCGGTCTTCGAGGGTTTTCATTGCGCTAGCTACAGGCAGACTTGACAAGAAAGGGGAAAGGGTCAGAACTCTCTCTACCTGTTCTGCTCAGGGAAATTTCCCCTAAAACATGGGCTATGTAATATTCTCGAAGAGTATAACAAAAGTGCAATACAGCATACTAGTAGGCTCGGTTTTTTTTGGGGGGGGGGAGAGAATAAAAACAGTTTCCATGTGCTCGTTTTATTTTCCTCTTGCTTAGCCTGGCTGAACAGCATCCAGTTTTATGTTCAGAAAAACATACAGCACATGGAACTAAGAATATCTTCATATTGCCATCTCTCTTTCTCTCCTTCATAATTTCTTATAAAACAGTGATTCTGAAAGACCCTCGTGAGCAAAGTTTTTCTTGTGCTCTAGAAACTCCCTGTGCTGTGATCAAGTACTGTGGTGTTTAAGGGTAGAGGGTGTTTTATTGTGTATTAAATATATAGATTCACTTAGGGACTGAATGATTGTACTGAATTGTAAGGAAACATGTTCAAGTACCTCATTTTGAAACGTTCTAAAAAGTTATTTTCAGAGGATTGCTACTTTGACCATTAAACTAACACATTTAGTGGATACTAATAATTAACTTGTAATAATTTGTACTAAATATATAGTAATGGAGAAGAAAGGAGAAAGAAAGGAAATTATTGGTGATTATAAAATAATCAAATGAATTAAGCAGATTTTTAAAATGGTTTAAGAAGTCAGAACCAGAAATGCTGCCTTAAGGCATTAGAAAATATTTAAATGCACTATATGTTAACTTAAAATAGAAGATACTGTTGTAGATAATCTAAACTAGATACATTTCATTTGTATAGGAAACACAGCTTTTAGAATGGCACTTGAATTTTTAATTTGATACTATCACATTTTGGCACAAAAATAAAAGTAGTAATTGTTCTTTGACACAAGTCTGTTGCAGTATTGCTGTTGCTGGAAAGGTAATTCAGAGCTTTTTTATTTGCATTGTAGAACCTTGGAAGTATGCCTGTTTGCAGTGCACATTTAAAATGAATGATTCTGGCTGTCAACAGGTTGTGGGCAAGCCTTCCTTTCTCTCTTGCTCTCTTCCTCCCTATGCTATCTTTGTCAATTTGTGAACATTTTTATTTCTAAAAGTAGATTGGTGAGTTTTATAACTGATAGGTTTAAACATATTTGTTAGAGAAGTTAATAAATTTTGTTGAAAGTGTCATTTGTTCTTAGTAGTGGGTGGGCGTGTCCTCTGTTCCCTGAAATGAGCATGAAAAATTCATTTTGTAAAAAAGAAATAGAGTTGTACACTTCAAAATAAAACACATGCTTCATGTATTGTGTTTATATTCTTATAGTGGTATGATGACTATCAGACTTGCCTTGCTACTAAAAGTTCAGTGAAGTACTTTTTTGTTCTCCGTTAATTCTGATTACTTTCCAGCCATTTTGCAAAATGGAGTAAGTCACTTCCAACTGTGTATATTGCAGATAAAAAGGTATTATGAAGAGAGAGCTATATGTTCATGTGTTTTCTTTTTACCCTTCTAGATCTGCCTGGGCTGCACTGTGTACAGTACATCCAGGGACTGCAGCAAGAAGCACAGCAAGCCCTAAATGAACATATCAGAATGATTCACAGAGGGGACCAGACTAGATTTGCCAAACTGAATGCGGCTCTGTCTATGCTTAGATCTATTAATGCTAATGTTATTGCCGAACTTTTCTTTAGGCCTATCATTGGAACAGTGAATATGGATGACATGCTGTTGGAGATGCTTTGTGCAAAATTATGAAGCCATGTGTGAATTATAACTACATAACAGAGCAATCCAACATGAAATGTCCCACAACAGAGTAGTGTAAAGTTTTGTAAAATAAACTAACTTATTGTTTTTACATAGATAGTATTTTTGTATTCAATAATAAAATATTATTTGAGTGCTCTTAGCTTTTATTAAATACTCATACCTTGAAAAGTTCCAGCAACATATTGTCAGCCCGTAAAGAAGAAAGAAAGTACTGTATAATCCAGTGCATGTTACTTCTAAGTAAGTCCCATTGTGTTCAGTGGAGCCTACTCTGGGCAAGTGTGCATAGGATTTAAGTCACAAAGTGCAACCCTATACATGTTTACTTGAACTAAGTCCCACTATAGTCAGTGGAACTTATTCCCAGGTAAGTGTGCATAGGATTCAGTTTAGTTTCCAAAGCAGAGTGAATATTCTTTGGTATATCTTTCACTGAAACTTAGACAGATCTGTGTATTGTGTTCAAAATAGGAAGTCTCTCTTTTCCGTTATGTCATTTGTTGTTATTATCCTATATTCTTGGAACGCATGTAAGACCAAATATGGTGTAATGTTCTACCTTTTCATATTTATCCTGGCCAGTTATTTCATAATTTTTTATTTAAGGGACTTTGGATAGACTTTATTATATCAGGAGAAGTTGGAATCCCAAGAGCAGTGTTTGGATCAGGTCATTGGGTGAAGATTGTTTTCACTACAATCTTTTTAAAGACAGTTTGCATTTATGTATCAGGCTTTTTTCCAGTCTGCATAAGTGTTGGCTGCAAGAGATTCAATACTATGTATATTTGAAGCTGGAATCAACTCTATCCTGTAAACACAGTAAATTGTAACAAAGTTGTAAGAATTGTAAATTAATGCAAACAATTTATTTATTTTTCTTGCATGTTGTCTACATAGGCTGAGTCCTTTATCATAAACTTGTGGACAAAAGCATTCTTGAAATCAGTGGCATTAATCTAAAAGTTGAATCACTGTTGCAAGGATTAGAATATAGTCTGTTTTGCACTTTTCTTATTTTGTCTTTAAAACAGCACATGCTGTTTCTGTTTGAAACAAATTTCCTTAATTCTGTGTCAGTTTACATGGTGCAGTCACCAGGGCCGCCTCGAGCAGGTCGGGCGCCCTGGCGCTGAGGCACGGAGATTGCTCTGGCGCCCCCACCCTCGCAGCACAGCTTTCACATGGCTTTGCCATGCAGCGCCCCCCCCCCCTGCCGGCCCCGCGCCACCAGGACTGCACCTAGAGCCGGGCCTGGCAGTCACCTTCCAACACAAAACTTGATCATATACTGGTGAACCTTTTTCCAGGTGAACCTTTTTCCAGGTTTCCAAACTACATTTGTACTTCCTATAAATACACCAGAGTAGAGTCACTATAACTCAGATGCAGTAATTAATGGATAGGGAACAAATAATACATTAAAAATACTGCTATAGTAATGCCACATGATTCACTGTTGTAAATAATGGGGCAGTAAGAGAGCTGAGAAGTTATGCATCTTCACCCAGGGTCTTTTTAAAGAATATTCACAACATTAAATTTAAAACCTTACATTAATGGACAGTGTCATTTTCAATATTGTTAACACCACATACCTAGATACACGCTGCATATTGCTGTTCTATGCTGCATCCAAATCTACTAAGTTTCTGTTTGGAACAGAAAGAAAGAAAGAAAGAAAGAAAGAAAGAAAGAAAGAAAGAAAGAAAGAAAGAAAGAAAGAAAGAAAGCGAATGCAAAATGACTAAATTTTTTAACTAGGTACATTTGTGTAGGTGTGAAAATAATAGAAAACCGCAAGAATATGTACTGCAGACCTGCAGAATATGTGACTCCTGAAACCAAATGCTGTCCATCAGCCATGGGTGTGTAACATGCAACTAGGGAAATAAAATGTTTGCTGACAGCTTGAGATCGGGGTGATTGAGCACGTGGATTGCATACAAATGCACAAAGGTTAGGTAAACGTCCCTGTAATGAGCATACATTTTCTTATTTATTAAATTTATGTTATTTCCAATGTTTTAGGCAGCTACGAGATAAGATTCAAAAAATTAAAATTGCTGCATAAGGATTGGCTAAAATGCTAATGGTTACAAAAATACACACAAGAATTTGGCGTTCATATAACTGCACTGAACTTCCAATGTTTTCAACCAATAGACACTAGTGATGTATATTAAGTGGAGCTAATTCTAAGTAACCTGTCTGCTTAGTTACATCCAATCACCACTGTGGTCCTAGTTCCAGAATAAGCAAATTAAAGGAGGTATAAGTATTAACTGCATATTGAAGCTATTGAATCAAGTTCTCCAGCTATTTTGTACACTGAGGTTGCTCTAGGGAAACTGACAAATTATGTGTGACCTGTTTTCATGGGGCACAAGAAGTGGCCTGATTAGTATTTCCAGCTGAAATTGCTTGGATAAAATACATGGAAGCAATCTATAAAGCATTGCTAATGCATAACCATGGGTTTTAGTGGGCTTTTACTGAAGCACCATAGAAATATATAAAAATTCCACAACAGCATTTTAGGTAGATTCGCCTGTTAAATTGTTGGAATTCCCCATCAAGTGCCTGGAGACAGACAGATGGGTCATGCATCCATAGCAGTGACCGGAGGAGGAATGACTGGTAGGAGGAGTGCAGAGAAGAAACACCATGATGCATCTGCAGCAGCACAACGGATGCCTTCATCTGCCCCAGCTGCAACAAATTATGTCTCTTCCTGTATCGGTGTCTACCACCCCAACTGGTGCTGCAGCCTTCCAACAGTTTGACTTCACCTCCAAAGGCACACTGCTCTATTGTCTCCTGAGGCAGACTGATGCCAACCGACTTCTGTCAGAAGCTGCAAGAAACTTATAGCTGTATATTGTTGGCACCCATCTATCTTCTGACACAATGGAGTGCGCCTCCGGGGGTGAAGTCAGACCACTGACCAGTGAAATGTCATCCCTGGGGTGCAAGCTTGGGCAGTGTGTATGGAGGTCCTGGGCTGCCTAGACAAGCCCCCTATCCCTTGGCCTAGCTGATGTAGTTCAAAGGAAAGCAGAGCAATGCATTTGGCACCAGCTTGGCTGCAGGTGTTGCAGGAGGGAGCGGTACAGGGCGCTATCCAACTGTCTTAGCAACTCCACTCTGGATTTGTATAGGTTTTACTCCTTAGCCTTTTCTTCTCCCAAAGACATCTCTAAAGGCAGCAGAGGTTTAGGAGCAGTTTTCCTTCTAGATGGGCTACTTTCCCAGGTTGATAAGACCCACCTGGCCCATATTATGTTGCTGTTAATTAGACATGCTGAAATCTGAACAAAGTTCCTCCCAAAACAGCTAACACAGAACACTAATTGATATGCATATGTTGATAACTTGCTCTTATAATTTACCATTCCAGCAAGAAAGTGGCATGCAACATTTTATAATACAATAAATAGGAATTATAACCCTGCCATTGCTGGATGAGTTACAAAGGGGAGGGGGAGACACATTCACCTCTGTCCTATAACAGAAACTAATGAGTATAAGCTGACTTACACATAGACTGTGACCCTATACACACTTATCTGGAAGTCTGAAATATAATGAGCTTACTCTGGAATAGACATATATGGGTTTGTACTGTCGGCTACTCTGTGAAACTGGAATCTGCACACAGTAGGGTAGTGCTCAATGCCTCTAGCAAACAGAGTTGTATTCCTGATTCCTGATGCCGGGCTATGAACCATACATGCAGCATATGGTCCCTGCAAATTGACATGATATTCAATATACACTTTTCTCATTAGTGCTATAAACACCTTGCAGTGCAGATGTCACTGTACGGTTGTCCGCAATCCAAACAGGTATGCTCAAGGGCTTGGATATTACCTTTCCCCCTTTGAATGGCAGAGCCCATATATCACAAATGGGATTGCAGTTGGTGTGTGCGCGTGTAGGCTGCTGTTACAGAAACTCAAGCCCAAACTTGCCATGGATACAGGGCATTAGTCATGTTGTTCTTTTCATCTTGGCCGTAGATGAATTCAATTATCTCTGGGCTGAGCCCGTTGTCTCATGAAGTTCTGGTATAAAAGATACAATGCACTACAGTAATACCATTATTAAATATAAAATACACTTTATACGCTCAAATCTAACAAATAGTAGAAATCCATGCAGCTTGTAACAGAAGTTCACTTTAAAATCTAATTTTGACTAAAGCAAGATTACAATACAGCACATGGTTTGTCTTTTAAAATAGTAACACTTCCCTCCCTTGTTGCAGTCCTCATGAAAATTCCCCTGACCCATGCTGCAATTAGCTATGGGTTGTGGGTGAGGGGAAAGCACCCATTGGCTTATTTATTTATTTTTGGCTTGGAAGGAATATAATTCCTTTCCCTGCATGCTGGGATCCTTATGAAAATTGGCTCCATCTTCATTAAATAAACAAAAAATGCCAACGTGATTGCCAACTATGCATTTAGCGTTACATGTGGTTAGGCTGTTACTTATGAAAATTATGTCACAACTAGCTTGGGGGAACTCCAACAGTACCCCCAAAACCACTAAGCTACCTTGTCCATGGAGACTGTTGAAAAATGGGACAGATGCTATGCTAACAGAATCCCTATCATGTTCTAAGCACCTACTGTAATTTCAGAAAACCACACTCACAACATAGAATCCTGGTAGACCACCATGCCCTCCCTACATCCCTCAGACTGATCCTGCTTCTGCGCATAAAAACCAAGTAGACATACGGTAACTTAGACCAATTTACCACACAGAGACAGACTTCATTCACTCTCTGTGACATGCACCAGGTAAGCATGTTCATAAATTGCTAGCAGTTTCAAATAAACTCCAGTTGATTTTTAAAACACTATACAATCAGACCAGATGCTACTTAGAGAAAGGCCCTGAAACTTCCTCAAATGATGTGTTATTAAAAATGCCAGCTTGTACAAACAGCTAACTCACCCAGAAATACTACCAGTGCAACCCAGTGCATGACATAGAGAGGTTTGGAAAAATAACCCAGCACAAGGACAGATTTGCTTTTCTCTAACATCAGTTCTGAAATGTCAAAACAGAAATGCCTGGGAATCCTGATAAGTAAATCCTGCTTCCTTCTGATTCATTCTGGCTCCTTTTCAATTCTTTCTAGTGTCTCCCACAGTCTCTTCTGACTCCTGAACTCATATTCTGAAAGCTGTGGCCTCTAATTTCCCATCAAATAATGTGGGAAAGGTCCTATACATCAGAGATGGCTAACCCTTGAGCCAACCCTCTGGGGTTCACATGCCAGCAGCCTGTGAGAACAGAATGCTGTCCAGCATTTGGCCTGATCCAGCAGCGCTCTTATGATGGCAGTGGCAGTAATCGACCCACTTGGTACCTTTTTCCACAACACTGAGAGTGGCTAGTGCAGGCATCCCCGAACTGTGGCCCTCCAGATGTTTTGGCCTACAACTCCTATGATCCCTGGGTAACAGGACCAGTGGTCAGGGATGATGGGAACTGTAGTCCAAAACATCTGGAGGGCCGAAGTTTGGGGATGCCTGGGCTAGTGCTAGGTATGTTGCTTTCAGCACCACCACCCATCTCTGCCATTGCTGCCAGCCTCTGCACAACATCTGGTAGCAGGGGGTGGGGTCTACCAGGGTGGTACTGGATGATGGCATGAGGAGATACTTTGGCCACTTCCTCAAATGTGGTACTGTGTCTTCATACTCTTAGCATATATACTTTGGCAGACACCTTTTATTAGGTGAATACTGAAAAACGTTGATTTCTGAAGTGTTTCCAGAGTACATTTTAGGCCATTCAAGCTAAAGGTAACATCTTCACATGTTATTTAACAATCCTAGCCTCTACAGCCTTTGTTAGAAAACAGCTGTTGTACATTCTTCCAAACAGTGGCTCTCAAGGTTGAAACTGCCAAAATACCAGTGTCCTCCTTGACTAATCACAAAGTTATTCACAGTAGAAGCTTGACATTTTTTTTTCTGTAAATGAATTTGAGATAGTTAAAAAGGGAGGTAATTTTTATAGAAAAGGCTTTTTGTGTCTTGCCCTCTGCTTAAAAATTAATAAATAAAGTAGCTTATATGTTCAGGAAGTTTTTTCATTAACTTTCAGATTTCTGTTAAACCTATGAAATGTAGATCTGTTAACATATCTTAAATGCAGAAGAATATAGTTTCAAATATGATCCCAAAGGCGTTGCTGTGATTTTAAAATAGCTACGGTATATAACAAAGAAGCTCCACATAGTAACTTAAAACATGAATAAAACTGCACCAATTATTCTGTGCATCTGAGGATGGGAGTACTTCATCTAGTGGATATTCTTGGTATTGCAGTTAACGTTTCACATTTTTCAAGAAACCTCATGTGAAAAATGCTTACTTTTAACATGCCACCCAAAGTGTTAGGTGATAATTGGAGAAATATATTTGCTGCAGAAAAACTACACTGTAGATTACACATTACCCTATTATAAAAATTCATATGGAAGTAAAATATAAAATGGATTAGTTATGAGAATAGCTACAGGTACTGTCCTTATAGAACATGAAAATTCTTAAAAATAAGCAGCAAGGTAAACAAACTCTTTCTTAGATGGTTTTTAACATTAATTCATCCAAGTGAGATTTTGAGTTTTGCCAAAGTCTTGGAGAATAAATCTTCATGCCACAAAGTATATGTAGAGGCACATCCTGGTACGCACATAATTTGGCTGTTGTTTGTAAGCCTGAGACAAAAGCACCATGAAGCTGAATGGAAGCTCACGAACAACTTCCCCCCCAAGCTACCTTACAATGCTGTGTCTTTATTAATTTAATAATAAATAAGAACATAGAGGGCCAGCTGAACCCAAGCACTTTGGTAGCAGCTGTCAGAGCTGAGCGGTAGCAGGTTTGAGATGAGCTGGGAACTGGGAGCCCTGGGACAAGCCAGTAGTAAGGAATGAAGAGGAAATAAGAACCAAACGACAAACCAGGAAGCAGGAGCAAGGAGCAAGTCAGAAATTAGGCCTGAAAAGCAACCAAGGAACACATCAGAGGACAACCTTGTTGCTCAAGGAAGGATTAACTGCAATCTTTTTGTACTCTTTCAGTCTAGGAGGAACCAGTTAGTCCAGCTCCCGCCTGAAGTTGTTGTTGTTGCTATTATTATTACATTTATTATCTGTCCTTCACCAGGTCACAAAACTTAGTGGTTTATCACATGGGACAGCTGTCCACAGACCCCAGCAGCTCCTGACAAAAGCAACGCAGTTGACAGTGACAAGCCACATCTGCACTCACATGCAACACACAAGCAAGTTTATTATATATTTAATAATAATAATGATTCTCCAGCATACTGCAGGGTTCATTCTTTCTGCTGCCCCATCCCATCCTGGTTCCTTCTTCCATTCTGGTGCCCAGCACACTTTACTAAATAGGAGGCATGATGATTAGGGCAAGGTAGAATTTTTGTGTAAATGACAGTGATATGGAAAGTATTTATGAGTAACTAGTACATCTAGTCACTAGTACGTATTAGCAACTGATCTTACTTTGCATTGTTGCTCGTTTATACAGCATTTTACTGTATTATGTGCTTTCTCCAATAAGTATGCACTCCTGGGGAATTTAAACAGTTAAAAAAAAGATATATGAATGCACCTCTTATTTAATTCATGCCGTTTTCTGACACAACATTTAATCCTCTGCTGCACTATGTGTGCCAAGTGGACTTCAGGCTTCTGGATCACAAATGCTTTTCAAAAACCAAGGAACAAATAAAAAAGAAAAGATTTATTTAGAAGAAAAAATTGTAACTCCTGCAGTACAGCAAATAAATCACAAGCAGACTGCAAAGAGCTCCACAGGTATTTCTTCAAACTGCTGGTCTAACTAGGTGTTAAAGGGGAGCCACAGCCGCCACTATCTCAACATGTCCCTTTGTGTGCTTCAGTAATGTCTAGGAAAGTGTCGCATGTAGCACATCCACACCATATATTTAAAGTACACCAAAAGAACTGTTAAAGCACATGACTTTTCTCAAAGAATCAAGGGAACTGTAGTTTGTTGGGAAGGCAGCTTGGTGATGGGGGAATATTGGGATAACAGAAACTGCAGCAGGCTGCAACAGTCAAACACTTAATTGTGGCTGTATTGTGTAGTTCAGACGCCACTAGCCCTTCATGTTGTTCTATTTCCATAATGAGCTACTTGGAGAGAATCACAAGATGTGTAAGCAACTCCTATAAGCAGGCTGCTACAAACAAGTTCAACACTCAGTAGCAAGAAGCCCACCCCTTTTTTTTCATTGCTGGTATTCCTTTCAAAAACAGTTTGCTATTACTGAAGTGTCCAGAGTCAGCAAAATCTTTTATTTCTACCAGATAAACAAGCTTTCTCCTGCCCTTCTCCTCTCCTGATACAACCCCTTCCATTGTGAGCGGAGTCACTTCCGGGTTGAGGATGTGTTCCCTCAATCTGTGTCTTTCCTGTTTGTGTGTTGCGCACTTTCTCCTCCCGTCTGATTTCTCGACTCTCTCCCTTTAGTTCCACACGCTGATTCAGTGTCGGAGGTTGTGCTAAACTGAGCAGAGCAGGTTCGCTTACGGGAAAAGTACTTGGCAAAGCCTGAACAACGTGTTTGCTTTTGCCTCCCCGTCCTGCATTTTTGGTACAGACGTCTCTGAGGGAGCTGGGATTGTGAGTATTCACTTTTAACTATAATTGAATGGGGGGCATATTGCAGCTGAGTTTACCGTACTAAGAGCTTTTTGCAGCTGAGAGGAGTGTATATCTACCTGCACCATCAAGTAAAGGCGTAAGATTATTATTATTATTATGTATTCAATTTGTATGCCACCCATACCTGTAGGTCTCAGGGTGGTTCACAACACAAAAGTTGTAATATACGAAGCACAAAATACATGATAAAAATAAAACAATTAACAATACTTATGTGTATGCACACTAATAAACTATATGTTCCTCAATGAAAGCCCCTAAACCATACTCCAGCCCACAAATCCAAAAATCCTAATGAGTATATGTTTTACAACAATTTAAAACAACCCCTCCCTCCAGATAAAAGAGCACCCACCCAAGTTAAAACCTCAGCTTGTTCAAAAAGTAATTTTAACACAAGGGAAGAAGAGGCCCACTGTATCAGACCAAAGGACCATCTAGTCCAACATTTTGTTTCCCACAATAGCCAAGCAAAAGCCTATGGGAAGCCCTATAGCAAGATGTGTTTCCATGGGCATAGCCAAGGGGGGTGGCTGCCCCCGAGATCAAGTAAATCAATAGAAATACTTAGCTAACTGACCAATCACATTGGTTCTCCCCCACCAACAAAAATCCTGGCTACGCCCATTCCCACTATGGTTCCTCAGTCCTTGATATTTACAGGCATAGATTACCCTGGAATAAGTGCTTTTTTCTGGGGGTACGCAGGGGTACTCATACCCCTAAACATTTTGTGAATCTAAGTTCTGCCTCATTAAGGGGCAGTATTTCAATATGAGTAGGAAAATGAGAGTATCCCTAAACATTTTTATTTTTATTTAGAAAAAAGCATTGCCTGAAACTACAGTTTATGCATAATTGTAGAAGCTTCTGTGGCAATCTTTTAATTACAATTGAGAAAGTGAGAACTGACACTGTGTGTATGTGTGCATTGCAAATTGCGTGGGACTGTCAAATCTTTGCCAATCTACTGCAAATTACTCAGAGACCTACTGGTAGATCCTGATCTCATTTCCCTCCACTTACGTTATATAGTATCATGGAGTGCCTGGCACTGAGTTTCATTATCATGGTATAGCATTTGTATTCATAGTATCATAGAATTGTGGAGTTGGAAGGGACCATGAGGGTCATCTAGTCCAACCCCTTGCAATGCAGGAAGCTTTCGCTCAAACCCATGACCCCGAGATTGAGAGTCCCACGCTCTACCAACTGTGCTGTTTGGCACACTATGTTTGGGCTGTTCTGAGACAAAGTATTTTAGTTGATTTAAACACAGAAAAATTATAAGAAAACAACTTTAGAATCAAATTATTATTTAGTCTTATCTGAAACATTTGGGATATGTATAGAGCATAGCACTGAAGGTTTTTTTTTAATAGCCTTCTAATTGCTAGATTCTCAGCAAATGTTCACTATTAGGAAAACTTTAACTTGCTTTAAATCAGCTAGGTGAATCCCATGACTTTCCTTTACTTATACAGTATTTGGTAGATTAAAAAGGTTTAAAAACTGCTGTCTGAAAACACTAAAGAGTAGGCTGGGGGGGGAATCTAGTTATGGGCATAATCATTTATTCACAAAGCATTGAAATCCCAGTGCATTGAGACAATGCTCTTCATCAGGAAAAACTACAAAAAATCATGTAAAAAAAGAAGATGCAATGATTCCTGAACTGTCAGACAGAAAGGTGAAGTGATATACCGGTAATTGGTAGTTAATTCTCTAATTGCTTTATCTTAATGACGGATCTGTTTTATCAGTCACTTACAATATATATGATTGTCTGATTGATAATCCTTAGGCATTCCTTCTTGATATATTTTCTTTTAATACAAAATGTTGATTTGAATGAGGCTTTTCAAGTTAATTATTGTTAAATAATTTTTTTTTTAAAAAACAGTCCAGCACCTTTATAGCATCAGTTCAAGTGGAAATTAGCATTCAGAGAAGAATCCTGAATGAGAACAGCTAATCTCTTTTGTTTGCTGCATTCTCAAAGTAGACACTTTATATCTGAAGTTAAATATTATAATTATTACAGACCTTTTCCTTCTCAAAGAGCTCAAGCTTTTATTTCAAGCACATTTGCAATGGAGAGGGAGAAAAGAGATAAAATTGCAGTCATTTGCCTACTGACAACTCATAGAACCATAGAGTTGGAAGCAACCCTGCAATGCAGGAATCTCAACCAAAGCATCCATGACAGATGGCCATCCAACCTCTGCTTAAAAGCCTCCAGTGAAGGAGAGTCCGTAATCTCCCAAGGGAGTCTGCTGCACTCTTGAACTGCTGTTACTGTCAGAAAGTTCTTCCTGATGTTTACTTGGAGTTTCCTTTCTTGTAACTTGAAGACATTGGTTCGAGACCTACCCTCCAGGGCAGGAGAAAACAAGTTTGTTCCATGTGACAGCCCTTATGATATGATAGCCATCTTCAAATATCTAATCTGTCTCCTCTTTCCCAGGCTAGATGTACTCAGCTCCCTCAACCATTCCTTATAAGGCTTGGCTTCCAGACCCTTGATCATCTGGGTTGCCCTCCTCTGCACACATTCCAATCCAGCATGTCCATATCCTTCTTAAATTGTGGCACCCAGAACTGGACAAAGTATTCCCGGTGTTGTCTCAACCACTCTATTCTGGGCTGGCATGGTGGGAGAGGAATCCAAGATAGCTGGGCCAGAATGCTGAAGCAACCAGCTTAGGCATCAGATTCTCAGAAGCAGCAGTAGCAGCAGCAGCCTCAGGTCTTTATCCTGAACCTCGCAGCCATTCCCTTCTGTTGCTGAGTGTTCTCTCCTGGGCTGCTAATCTGGCCTGCTGTTTCAGGTGTGATGGAGGAAGCTATTGCTTCACCAGTGTTTAAGGAGGATACAATTAGCATTCCAACTGGCTTCTAGCAGTGAAATTGAGAGGGGCTGCCATCTTGTCCTTCACCTCAGTCAGCATGTCTGGGGCTGGTCCTGTAAGGCAAAGATAGTGCCTAAAGTGCTGCTAAGGCATTAAGAGATTAAAAGGTAAGCCTCACGAACTAGAATTGCCTAATAGGCAGCCATTGCAGTTGCTGCAGAGCCGGCTACATATGTTCGTTCTTCCTAGTATTCAGCTGAGAGGTAAGTCATGTTTCACACAGCATGGCAGGGACTTGGTTTTCCAGCCCAGATGCAGATGTCAAGTGCTTTCTCATCAATCTCTTTCCCAAGAACTAGCAAAGCACCTGGCTGAGTCCAAGGTACAGTAGCAGCTGGCAGCACCACCAACTTCCCATCTTGATGCTGCCAACATGGGTGCAAAACATGGGGCTCCATTGCAGTGTGTGGGGGGTAGTCAAATGGAGGTGCACAGCACCCAGATTGCAATGCAAGCTTCTGTAATAGGCTAAGCATATTTAATTGGAGAATACATGTTTGCTGTTATCAAAAGGCATGAAAGAAATTAGTTACGCCTTATTAAGCATATCGGCTCAAGCAGAAGCATTACCCTCTGGAGGGAGTCTCAATGGCACTTTGATGTCGGGTATCAAACCAGTAAGAATGTGGCACCTGCTCTAGGAGCAGAATCAGACGCAAGGGAGCTTAACTTTTTGTTTTGTTTCTTGGTATGGTATTTCATTAACACCTCATCAAAGAGAAATACAGTGTGTTTCTCTTCCATCCGAGATTTGCAATTATTAAGCACTTTCACCTGAGGTTTAAGGGAAGAGGGATTAAAAAATAATAATTACACTACTGTATTTTTAAAAATGGCATGTAAGAAATACTTGTAATATTTTGAAGGCCAGGATTCTAGCTGGACAATTGAGGGGGAAATATGAGTACACTAGTGTCATTCAGCCCGTTCAGTAAACGGGCGCTAGCCGGGCGGGAACGGAGGGGAAGCCCTGGGGCCGCGCAGGCGTCGCCTCCGTCAAGCGCCTGAGGCCCACCGGCCCCTCCTCCGCCTCCTCCCGCTGTCCCGAGTGGTGACGGCCTCCTCCACCTCCCTGCTGCGGCGGAGTGACGCGGGGCGGCGAGGCGGGAGAGCGAGGGGTGGCGCGTTTAACTGAGGCGCTTACGGGAGGCGGCAGCGGAGGCCTCTTCCTTCTCCTCAGGAGAAGGGAGGTGGAGGAGGCCGTCGCCACTCGGGACAGCAGGAGGAGGCGGAGGAGGGGCTGGTCTCTGCGCTCCAAGTCTCTGTGTCCAATCCCTGTGTCCGTGGGGCACATGCGCAGTAGCGCAGACACAGGGACTGGACGCAGAGACACAGGGACTTTATTATATAGGATTACTCTTGCTCTACCACATGACCAATGAGAACATTTTTGTTCTATATAAATCTAAACAGATTAGATTTAATAGATTGGTGTGTTTCCTTAGAAAAATGATTTTCTCCCCCCTCCCCCAATTTTTATTTTTTCCTTTTTTCCAGTTCTTTAACCTCATACAATACATCAGGGGTGGCCAACTCTGAAGAGTTAAAAACTGGCAATGATCTACCCCTTTTTTTTGGAGGTTCAGGTCAAAGTTGTTGAGCTTTTTTTTAGGGAGGAGGAAACCCCTTTTTTGCGGGGGGTGTAGGGCTTTTTTTAGGGGAGCCAAAGTTGTTTCGCTTCTTCGGGGGGAGCCAGTGATCTACCACAGATGTCCGGTGATCTACAAGTAGATCTCGATCTACCTGTTGGATGTGCCTGCAATACACAATCAACAACTATACAACAAATGGCTTTGCCAAGCTCTGACTTCCCTCCCCCCCCCAAGCAGGTAAATTATTTCATTCCACTTGCGCATTTTCTTAATTTTCCTTAATATCGAGGATGTAGGGTTTATCTCAATCCCGCTAGTGTCTTCATATCTTTATACAGTAATTGTCTTTTATGTATTCTACAAATTTACTCTACTCTTTCTGAAATCTCGTATTGTCCTGGTCCCGGATTCTGTAGGTCAGTTTGGCCATTTCCTTATAATCTTACATTTTCGTCCGCCACTCCGCTCTCAAAGGTACCTCTTGAGATTTCCACTTTTGGGCTATTAATGTTCTTGCCGCTGCAGTGGCATACATAAACAGCCTTTGGTCTGGTTTTAGAATTTCCTTACCCACCATCCCCAGCAGACAGCTTCTGTTTTTTTGAGGTTCAGGTCATTTTAATTCATTGTAAATCAGTTCCCAAAATGTTTTTATCTTATCACACGTCCACCACAAGTGGTAAAATTCACCATCTGATGCCTTATATTTCCAACATGCCTTATTTTCATTCTGTACATTTTTGCTAGCTTTACAGGCGTCAAATACAAGCGATATATCATCTTCCTTACATTCTCTTTTAAAACTATACATGCCGTAAATTTTAAACTTTCATTCCATAAGATGAGGTAGTGGAAGAAGCAATGATCAAATGGGCAATTGATTTTGGGCACAATATTGAATTTGATGCATGGATTAAATTATACAAAATTGATTTTCATGCTAATCACATGAACTGCAGACAGACATATTTATTTTATATAGTGCAATATTTATATACCACCATCATACATCAAAACTAAACTAAAAATGCAATAAAATTCAGAATAAAATAGCACCTACTTTTTCACTGGCAGGTAACTAGTAGAATCTAACTAGTATTAATGACTAGCAAAGGCCTTCTCTCAGCAAGTGCTGAAATTACGTTACTGTATGTGCTTGCCTCAATTTAGAGGAGCGGTGTTTTCTCGGGAAGGACACCACTACTGAAAAGGCCCTCCCTCTGGTCATTACTAAGATACACCTGCAGGTTGCAGGTCATATGTCTGAGTCATATGATAAAGCTAACTGCTTTAAATTCATTCACCCTGGAACTACTCTACATGGTGAATACAGAACCTCCCATTTTCACCATTTTATAGGCTTGTCATTCATCTATTAGTTTCCTTTATCCAGAATGAATCTCACCCAAAGTCACTGATGTAACAACAGGCTCGAGAATTTTGGCTGAGTACCCACTATACCTTTCAAAGTACATTCGAAGCACAGTCTTTTCCTCCGAGAATTCTGGGTACTGTGGTGTTCCCTCCATAGAGATACAATTCCCTATCAACCATTAACAAACTATTCTTTGAAGGTAAAACTGCTTTGAATGTGTTTTAAGCTCATGGTAGAGACAGTGGTTCATTTAGAACAGGCATCCCCAAACTTCGGTCCTCCAGATGTTTTGGACTACAATTCCCATCATCCCTGACCACTGGTCCTGTTAGCTAGGGATCATGGGAGTTGTATGCCAAAACATCTGGAGGGCCGCAGTTTAGGGATGCCTGATTTAGAACCCCCCAACAGTGGTTAATCCTAGATGTTTTGAAAGAACAGCCCAGGGTGCTTTGGGGTGTGTTAACACCAGCAATATTCAATGTGATCTGTTGCCAGTATGAAGGGGATGAATTTCCTTTGGGTTTCTTTAAGTCTTCCAATTGTGGCTCAAGCCTCTCAGTTTTTCAGTTATGAGAAAGATTCAACACCCCCCCCCCCAATTCATGCTTTTATAGCACATTCCCCACTAAGCGATAGATCTATGCTTATTTCTCAGTGTTTGAGAACTAGTAACACTCTGAAGCGATCATCCTCCCTGCACTGACTCTTCAGAGAAAGTGCCTCAGGCAGTTCAAGGCCTTCATTTTAGTCGAGACTTTGTAAACGGCATCTGCTCCACGTGAACTCATTAATGAAGGGCTCTTACCAAAGTGTCCCTTAGTGCTATCTTGAGACTCACTGCCTCTTCAATATGCTCCTGAAGCTACTACTTTGGAGCCACCTACAGGAAAGGGCATATGTAGTCAATAGCAAAGGGCACTTTCAATGGGTTTCTTACTGTGCTATTCAGTGAAGCCCCCGCTGTTGCTTGGTAGCCTTCTGCTGAATTAGCTGGGCAGTTTACATTGTGAAAAACCAGCTACATAAAGATTCTTGCCTGGCTAAAGCTGGACAATTAAGCAGACAGGTCAGCGGTTTGATTCTTTAACCATTGAGTGTTTGGCATGCTAGAAGTCCAATTGGAGGGCACACTGACAAGGAGATAGTAGATTCTCAAATTCTACCATCTCAATAGGAACAATACTTACTTTATTCGCTTCTTTTGCTTTTGCTTTTGTTTATGCCTGATGGGGGAAATGAAGCTAGATTTGTGAAACTCAAGAGTACAATAAAAGACTTTGTAAATAAAAGGCTTTGTGCTTTACAGATACAGTTTCCCGTGGGCGGCTCCAACTATTTGTGGTTTGCAGCATGCTTCTGCAAAGGTAAGTCCTGTCTAACCTTTTAGAGTTCTTTGAGAGTATGGTTTGAGATGATCCAGGACACACTATGTATTGGGCTTTCAAATAGTTTTTGATAAAAGTTCCTCACTGAAGGCTACTGAGTAAATTTAGCAGTCATGGGATAAGGGGACAGGTCTTCATTATAGATTAGTAATTGGTTAACAAGCTGGCAGCAGACAGTAGGAACAAGTACGCAATTCTCACAGGGTTCTAAGAAGTAGGGTCTGTATTGGGATCTGTGCCTTTTAACTAATTAATAAATGATCTATAGTTGGGGGTGAACAGTGAGGTGGCCAAATTTGCTGATGACATCAAATTGTTCAGGGTGGTAGAAGCTCCAGAAGTATTACTCCGCATGTCATCCAATAAAGTTGAATGTTGGAAGAGTCAGGAGAGACAAAAGGAAATAGTCACACAATAGTCATACAACAAGATAAAGCAATGGCCATCAATTTGTATGGCTTTAAAAGGGATTTAAACAAATTTATGGAGGATAAGGCTATCCATGGTTATTAGCCATGCTATGTATCAGAGGTGGCATGCCTCTGAACACCAGTTACTGGGAATGTGGGAGGAAAGTGCCATTATACTCAAGTCCTTCCTTTGGTTCCTGTGGAATGTCCTCCCACCAGATGTCAAAGAGAACAACAACTACCAGACTTTTAGAAGACATCTGAAGGCAGCCCTGTTTAGGGAAGCTTTTAATGTTTGATAGGCTACTGTATTTTAATATTTTGTTGGAAGCTGCCCAAAGTGGCTGGGGCAACCCAGCCAGATGGGCGGGGTATAAATAATAAATTATTATTATTATTTGGTTTAATCTAATAGGGCTGCTCTTATGTACAGTGTTACCTCGGTTTTTGAACAGCTTAGTTCATGAACGACTTAGAATCTGAATGCTGCAAAACCGGAAGTAGGTGTTCCGGTTTTTGAACTTTTTTCCGGAAGCTGAATGTGCTCCGTTTTGCGTCCCCCTGTATTTCCTGTTGCACTGCTAATTTGCGTCCCCTCCATTGTAATTCAAGCCTTCTGTTTCCAGTTGCAGTGTTCTAAAATGATATTTGGAGCTCATATTTGGTGCTTTTGTTTTTGCTATTTATTTGTGTTTTTTGTTTTGAGGCTTTTTCAGTTAATTTGTTTTTATGACACTGTGGATCCCAGTTCAGCTACTGATTGATTGATTGTTTGATTGTTTGTTTGATTGATTGTGTGACTGAGGAAATGGATAATGACTATCATCAGTGCAGGTAAGATTTTTTTTTAATTTTAATAATCTACAATACTGTTTTATTTATTTTATAGTACAGTACATTGATTACTGCTTTCATTTTATGGATCAATGGTCTCGTTAGATAGTAAAATTCATGTTAAATTGCTGCTTTAGGGGCTGTCTGGAACGGATTAATCCATTTTGCATTACTTTCTATGGGAAAGCGCGCCTTGGTTTTGGAATGCTTTGGTTTTGGAAAGGACTTCCGGAACGGATTAAGTTTGAGAACCAAGGTACCACTGTACTTACAATTTCCAAACTGGGGGAAATGGTATTAAAATTGCAAATGTAATTGCAAATATAAGTAAGAGTAGCTTTGCATCTACACGAGTGGTATCTGAACTGGAACTGGAGGTTACTGACAAGGAAAGAAATATTTGGGTCACAGTGGATAGCTTGAACAAAATGTTTACTCGGTGTGTGGAAGCTGTAGTGTGTGGAGTCCATGTTGGGAATCATTAAAAAAAACTGCCAATATTCTAATGCCTTTATACAAATTTATGGTGTGTCCACCTTTGGAATACTATGTACAGTTTTGGTTGCTGCACCTGAAAAAGGATATTGTAGAGCTGAAAAAAGGTACAGAAAAAGCACAGCCAAAATGATCAAGGGGCCAGAGCAACTCCCCTATGTGGAAAGCTACAATGTTTTCAGTTTTCTTAGTTTAGAAAAAAAACACAGGAGGGCAGTGTCATGATAGAGATGTATAAAATAATGTATGGTGTGTTGAAAATGGATAGGGATAAAGAATTGTCTCACCATACTAGAACTTAGGGTCATCAAAATAAGCTGAATGTTGGAAGGTTTTGGAATAGCAAATACTTTTCAACACAGTAAAAAGCATCTGCAAAGTATTGTTCAGCTGAGCTGCTGTACCCCCTAAGTCTTCACCTTTTGTTCACCGGTATATTGCCTTGTTGATCACGATGTTATTTCAATACCGGCATTCAGCGATATGGCGATTTATTGCACAGCCCTAGTGTACTATTGTGTCATGTCCTGCTTGTGGACTTTCTGTAATCCAGCTGACCATTGTGAGAACAGATTGGTGGGCCAGAGAGGCCTTGGTCAGAACTAGCAGGGTTCTTAAGTTCTTATGTCTCTTTAGTGGGTCATGTCATCCAGACCTTGAAATGTGTTATGTACTGCTATCTCTTTACTCCACTGTGAGGAGTACCGTTTCATCCATTTTCCTACTTCATCTCCCTAATATCACTCCAGCTATTTAAATTCTATATCTCTGTCCAAATGAGTCATTTCCACACTTTCTGTTTTTTGGGGGGCTTGTATTGATGCATTTGAATTATGGTGCTGGAAGAGACCCTTGAGAGTCCCATGGACTGCAAGAAGATCAAACCTATCCATTCTGAAGGAAATGAGCACTGAGTGCTTACTGGAAGGACAGGTCCTGAAGCTGAGGCTCCAATACTATGAGAAGAGAAGACACCCTAGAAAAGACCTTGATGCTGGGAAAGATTGAGGGCACAAAGAGAAGGGGACGACTAAACAACAACAATGTATTTCACCCAGTCGTTCACTTATTATTCATGTTGTGCCACATCTAGTTTCTTTTGACTCACGTGTTCCCCATGCCATCCTTGGATTGCCTATTCCCAGACAGAAATATGGATTATTTGTGATTCTACTATCTTATTTTTATCCCAGGGTTATTTTCTACCTCTATCTCTGCTGTGTCCATTCTTGACTCTTTATAACATCCCTTTCCTCTTTCATGTTCCCAGTATTTGCAGAAGTTCATTTTTGTAACTGTAGGAGGAAGGAAATTGCCTTCAGCCAGCCATGCTGGAGCATAGTTGAAAAGGGACTTCCACTACTATTATGGCCAGCATTAACCATGCTGGAAACTTGCCCTCAAGTAGCATTTCACTTCATCTGCCATGACCTAATATGTTTGATTTTGTTTTCTTTTAGAAATGAATACAAAAAAGTTATATTTAAGGTTAGATACAATATGTTTCATTTAACTTCTAGTTAAAATGACTAGGTTTTAAAATCTGTTATAATTTAATTAAGCTACAATTGACACTGGAAAGAGAAGAAGGCAAATTTCAATCGAAAGTGAAATGCAGAGGATTACAACCACCATATATATCAAGGTTGTGCTTTAAATTGCTCTCATGTGTCTGAGAATAATTCATCAGCAGTATGGATGAATAGACACTATGTGAACAGAATGTATATTATCTGCAAAAAGCAACCCTTGAAAAGCACTGTTGGTAAACATATTTGGATTAAAAATAATAACTAATGGACCCCCCTACATACCGTGTTTCTCATATTATAAGACATGTCTTATATTTATTTTTTCCTCAAAAAAACACACTATGGCTTATTTTCAAGGGATGTCTTATTTTTTCCTTCTCCTCCTGCCGCGGCTGGCATTGCTGCTGCGCCTATCACTATGTCTTATTTTCGGGGTATGTCTTTTTTTTTTTTATTAGACATTTTATCAACACACTTAGAAAAACAATACATTATACAAAAACAATACATAATGCAAAAATACAAATACAACAAAAAACAAAAAACAACATCCACAACACACAAAAAAAGAAAAATATATCATCCCGAATCCATTTTAATATCCATTGTCTTCTGGCTTCCCCAGTTCCCCACTAATTGATTTTCATTTTTATAAACTTCTGTAGCAGTTTCTAAATCATCTTTCTTACCCATCATATAATCTCATTAACACTTCAACATTTCATCTTGTATCATCCACCATAATTTCTCCCTTTCAATCTTCTATTATCTCCCTATTGCCTTATCTTCTTTATTTTCCTGGATGTTCAAAATCTAATTAACAAATACATTGCCTATATATAATTTGAATTTCTTCCAATCTTTTAAAACTTTGTCATTTGTTTGGTCCCGGAGTCTTCCTGTCAATTCTGCCAATTCCATATAGTCCATCATTTTCATTTGCCATTCCTGCTTCGAAGGCAATTCCTCTTTTTTCCAGTATTTTGCTATTAAAATCCTAGCAGCTGTGGTGGCATACATAAACAAGTTAACATCATCTTTGGGAATTTCTTCCCCAATTATTCCAAGCAAAAAGGCTTCCGGTTTTTTCAAAAATGTGTTTTTAAACATCTTTTTCAACTCGTTATAAATCATTTCCCAGAAGCCTTTTATCTTAGGGCATGTCCACCACATGTGGTAGAATGAGCCAACATCCTGCTTACATTTCCAACATTTATTATCGCTTTTGTGGTACATTTTAGCTAGTTTAACCGGCGTCAAATACCATCTATACATCATTTTCATCAAATTCTCTTTCAACACAGTACAAGCCATGAATTTCATTCCCTTCTTCCACAATTTTTCCCACTCCGACATCATCACATTGTGGCCCAAATCTTTGGCCCATTCAATCATAACTGATTTTGTTTGCTCATCTTTCAACTGCCATTCTAGCAACAAATTATACATTCTGGACAAATTCTTGTGGTCTGTCTCTAACAATTCCGTTTCTAATTTCGACTTTTCTGTTTGGAATCCTAATTTTTTATCTAACTTGAATACTTCATTTATCTGTACATACTGAAACCAATCACTCAACTTATCTTTCAATTGGTCATATGGCCTTAACTTAAGGTGGTTTCCCACCTCCATCAAAATATCTTTGTATTTCAACCTATTCTCATCCATATTTGTCCTTTTAGGTTTCTTTGCCTCAAGTGGTGAAATCCACCTAGGAGTTTTTCTTTCCAATAAATCTTTGTATCTAATCCAAACATTAAACAATGATTTCCTAATTATATGGTTTTTAAAACCTTTATGCAATTTTACTTTATCATACCATAAATATGCATGCCAACCAAACGCGTTATCATGGCCCTCTAGATCCAACAAGTCACCATTGTCTAACAGAAACCATTCCTTTAACCAACAAAAAGCTGCGGCTTCAAAATAAATCTTTAAGTCTGGCATGGAGAATCCTCCTCTTTCTTTTACATCAGTCAAAAGTTTATATTTAATCCTAGGTTTCTTCCCCTGCCAGACAAATTTAGACAGTGTCTTCTGCCACTCTTGGAAACATTTCATCTTATCAACTATTGGTAAGGCCTGAAATAAAAACAACATTCTCGGCAATACATTCATTTTAACAGTTGCTATTCTTCCCATTAAGGACAATTTCAACCTTGTCCATGTTTCCAAATCTCTTTGGATTTCTTTCCATAATTTCTCATAATTGTCTTTATACAAATTCAAATTTTTTGACGTCATATTAACTCCTAGGTATTTCACCTTTTTTACACACTTCAGTCCTGTGCAGTCCTCTATATTTTGTCTCTCTTGCAATGTCAAGTTCTTATCTAATACCTTAGTTTTTCCTTTATTTAGCTTAAAGCCTGCCACACTGCCAAACTCTTGAATTATCTGCAGTGCTCTCACCGCACTCTGTTCAGGGTTCTGTAAAGTCAGTACCAAATCATCTGCAAAGGCTTTTAACTTATATTGTTTTGTACCCACTGTAACTCCTTTAACACCATCATCGTTCCTTATCATATTCAGCAAAACCTCCAGGACAGAAATAAATAGCAGGGGGGAGAGTGGGCACCCTTGTCTTGTTCCTTTCTCGATTCTTATCTCTTCTGAGACCACATTATTTACAATGATCTTAGCTCTTTGCTCAGAGTAAATACCATTAATCCCATTAACAAAATTTTGGCCAACCTCCATTTTTGCAAAATTTCTTTTCATAAAATTCCAAGAAATATTGTCAAAAGCTATTTCGGCATCTACGAAAATTAACATTGCTTTGGAATTTATTTTTACTTCCAACCTCTCAAGAATATCTATTATAATTCTCACGTTGTCTTTCATATGTCTACCAGGCAGGAATCCTGCCTGGTCTTTGTGAATTAAATCTTTCAACACCCTTTTCAATCTTGATGCCAAAATGCTAGCAAATATCTTATAATCCACATTTAGTAGGGAGATTGGTCTATAGTTTTTAACCTGAGTCTTATCCACATCCGGTTTTGGTATCAGAGAGATAAAAGCTTCTTTCCAAGTCTCTGGTGCTTTGCCTATTTTCGGGGTATGTCTTATATTCCTTGAATGCTTAGAAATCCTGCTATGGCTTATTTTATGGGTATGTCTTAAAATATGAGAAACAGGGTATGATTTAGTATGTTGCTTTAATATTTCCTAATTTGCTGATCTCTAGGGTAATTCAGACAACAATGTTGCAACCCAGCAAGATTTATTTATTGTTTTATTCCTCATTTCTTTCCAGAAGAGATCACAGGGCACCTAGCAACATAAAATGATACAACAATATGAAACAATTAACACAGCAGCCAAACAGTTTCATTAAAATGAAAGCAGATAAAATATCTGGTATGGGTCCAAGCATCCATGGGCTTAGCCAGGCTTCATGTTGGCGGGGGGGTGGGTGGGGCAGAACCTCAGTTAGTTAAGTATTTTTATTGATTTATTCTTACTTTATTAAGGGGAGGGCAGCAAACACCGGGCAGGGAAACAGTTATGAGTAAGGCCTTACTCAAACAACAAGTTGTTTAAGCTGCAGAGCTAAGCAAAAGTTTATTGTGCCAGAATAAACACTGTTGGCTCCTTGTGACAGCAGCTTAGTGAGAATTGGGTGCCAATTCTCCTTTTGGTTCCCCCAATTTTTTTTGGGGGGGGGGAAGGCTGGGGCTCTCTGATGTTTGAAACAATCAGGAGGTGGAGGAGGCCAAGGGCCCAGCCAGTGGTGGCAACAGCAGCATTGAAGCCACCCTGTTGCTGCATTTGGCTCTGCCCCAGCTCCTCCCGATCTGCGCATGACATCACAAACTCCTCTTGCATCGCAAGTTGGCGCCTCTAATGCTGATGGAGGCTTCTGGGGAGGAGATTGTGGCTGATTTGTTTCTCCCTGGTTGCTTTGCTGCTGTGCCGTGCAGAGCGAAGCCATGGCCCAACCTGCACTTGTGGTTTAGTTTTCCGAGACAAATTACGAGTTGTAAACCAAAAACAAGCCTTGTTTACAATTGATGGTTAGTGAACCATGCAAATAGTTTAACAGTCTACATTCCTAATGCTTCACTGTGCTGCTTGACTTTGTGAGTTTAAACTCTGCTACTGGGGGCTCTCTCCAGCTGGAGAGTTGAGTTCCGCCCTGCGTTTCTAATCTAGGCACCTAGCTAATTCTTTTGTAATTTACCCCCATACACGCAGGCCACAGGGATTCATATTTTCCCTCCCACATATATTTATACCAGGCTGTTGTGGCTGCTTGGAGCGCAGTAAGACCAGCACCAGAAGCTTCAATGCTTGATCCTCTGCAGCATTTACCTTTTGCTTCTCTCAGCCTCCACGGGGGGCGGGGGGGCGGGGCGGGGAGAGACAAGGGAGTCAACTGTGAATAATCTAGCCTGGTAAGAAGACCATACCCTCTCTGAACTGCATTTATTTGTTGTCTTTCAACTTTCATTTTGCTCTGTACTTGCACATTGCATTTAGATTACTTATTATTATTTATTTTCAATTTGTGTGCAGAAGGGCAGTTTTGTATGTGTATAGGCTCTGTGTGTGGAGAGGGGGGAGTGATCACCATAGCTGCCAAGTTATCCCTTTTTTTCAGGGAAATTCCCTTATGCTGAATAGGCTTCCTCGTGAGAAAAGGGAAACTTGGCAGCTATGGTGATCATGTGGGGAACTGGAATAGGATCATTGACCCCATTTCCGTTTCCAATTTCTGTGCATTTATTGCACATGGATTTTAGGAAGTATGAAGACGGCTACTTTGTGCCTATTGCTCACTGGGAGAATATTCAACAATGTTTTCAGTTCTTCAGGTGTTACTTTAGTATCTCACCTGTATATGCCCCCCCCACCATTTTACATAATCCATCTAGAAATGAAATAATATATGTTCTTTGAATTGAGCAAGAAATTCTTACTGGAGAACGGTAGTTACCTTTTAGGTAACAAGAAGGGCATATGCAGGATGACTAAAAGTAGGAAAGAGCCTGTTCAGCCCGTCAAAGGCATTACCTGCCTTGTCCCTGAGAGGTGAGGAGAGGTCATATTGGCAGTTCCTTTTGAGGAAGGAATGGCTAAGGTGGTACATAAGACAGTGACACATAGGAAACTGTGGTGTTTTTTTTGCCTGTTATTTATTGATTCAGAGACGTGGCCTGCAGATGGCACTGTTCACTAACTGTACTCTTTCTTTAAACCCAAACATGACATCTGCATGTTGTTTTGCTTATTATTATTATTACTGTTTCCCTTGGGCTATATTTACTTTGTGCATCCTGGATGACAACTGGAAAGTAGAGAGTGCCTTCGATATGAAGGAGGGAAAAGTGGAAAAAAATAAATCTTAATAATAATAACAGCAAGAAGCTAGATCAAGTGTTGATTTTAACAGCTATGTGTATTGCATTAGTCATGCTGTTGTGATAGTATACTTCTAAGAGGGCCAGTAGGAAAGTGAAACAGTGCTCCTACACCTTTGCTATTATGCTTGTCAAAACTGCTTAAAGGTGCAGAAGCCCCGTATGCTTCTTTGTTTAGTGGCAAGGACTTTGTGGTGCAGTCCTGTTGAGTCCACTTCTTCTGAAAGGCTTTGAGGGAAATAAATGAGAATCCTGTTTATGAACCTCCTAAAGCTAATTCTTGCAGAACCATATGAGGTCTTAAAATATATTCTTTTGTTTCTAAAGTGACTTCTGATATTTGGGAGAAACAAACCATGAACCAGAATTCAGACATAATGAATTCAAACCATGAGGCTATTTCCAGTAGTGTGGGGGCATTTGAGGGTGGGGGCAGGTGGGGAGTAAAGCAGCCCCAGCTTTCTTACTGCGTACCAGCACTCTTGCTTGTTCATGCTTAGCTGTGGTTTGGCTTAACATTATGTGTGAACGAGCCCAAAGTATTTCAAAATCCACCCAGGACAAAACTCTACAAAACAGACTATAAAAACCAGAACCATTAATGTGTTTTGTTCTACTGTAACTTTTAAATTTAGTTGTGTTTTCTAAGTCCCATGTCTTTTGCGCACAAAAGTATCTGGCATGGTTTCCACCACGCGGTTTAGTTTTGAACATTTCTTGGTTCCCCATCTTTTTTGGCTTCCTCTTTTTCAATCCAAAGTTCCTGTTGTTGGTGTCTGTTTGCCTTGAGAGACAATGGAGTGCGCCTCTGGGGGTGAAGTCGAACTGCAGTGTTAGAAACACTGAAGAGACCTCTCCGGGATGTTTTCTTAGTACACTCACATCAAAGAATAAATGGCTACTTTTAAAGAAAGAGTGACCTCTGCTGACTTCAGCCAAAATAAACCAAAATGGCAGGAGAAAAGGAGCTTGCATAATATTGACTATGCATAAGATTTCCCAAGAATAATTTTTTGAAATGAAAATACAAATGCAATAAATCAGATGGGGAATCCTGTGTAATAGCAGTACCAAATACAACACAGGAAGAGTAAAGTGTTGCTTTAAAAAAAAAAGAATACTGTGAGGTAATTGCAATGAAATGTCTCATCTTGTTTATTTCTCTATCACCACTTTCCCTTTCTCACGCCTTTTGATTTCACTGCCCCAATGTTTTCTTAACCCTTCAGTAGCTCTGTACACAGCTAGTGCTTGGGGAGATGAGATGAGCACTGTTCTTTTTAATACTGACAGCTTCGTCTGCAGCAAGCTCTGTAGCCTTTAAATAGCATTTTCCCAGGGGCACACCATCTTATACTTGGCAGCTTCTTTAAAAGCCAAATGTAAAGGTGTATGTTGCTCCCAGATCTGTAGCTGCTTCTCCTCCTCCTCCTTTTAAAAAATAAGCACAAATATGTTGGAACGACCAGATAGAAATGTTATTGAGTAGAACAGCTGATCAAATTGGATTTTTAACCATGTAAAGTTAGGGACAGGGAATGAATAATGAACCTTTGATAATTCATGGCTGATTTAACATGAACTATAGTTGTTAACCTGAAAAAGTTGATAGCCTTTACTTGGACTTTGTTATTTTAACTCATGTGCAACTACTCATTCTACCTGGCTATTTTATAGTTTTGTTTTTCAGCTTTTTTTGGTCTGTTGTCACAACTGTTCTCTCTGTTTTATATACATTATAAAATGAGATAATAATAATAAAAACTTTACCAGAAACACTGATGTAACATGTAAAAGCAAAGAAAAGGTAATTGATTATATCTGATCTCCATCTGGTATTACTTTCCAGAGCACTAGGGGAAACAATAAGAACTACTTGTCACATTATATTTTTAAAGGCAAAACCATTGGTTTGTTTTTTTAGTATAGGTGCCACATTTGGAGTTATGTGGAAATGTATTTTGAGAAGCAAAAGGCATATTTAATAACGATATGGCGTTTCCCTTCACAGTAAAATGCAATCACAATGCCACCTTGTACAGAGCAATCATGCAAAATGCTCTTTGGGCTTTAATAGTTACTGTACCTTTAATTAAATGCTTCCTGCTTAAAGTATGTGCACCATTTATTACTTACTACCTCCTCAGCTTGAAGGGGATTTATGATGAAGTGCCACAATAGGAGCTCGTCATGATTTTTATTTTGCTACCTATAGCACAATAGCAGTATAGAATAATGCCCCCTATTTCCTGACCTTATTGTTTCATTCTTCCATAAGAAGAAAAACCCTATTTATGTATTCATCTGGTTTAATCTTTATTTTAGAAAGATTCACCACAGGACTTTTTTCAGTCCCTTTGCTGAAAGCTACCTGGGTCAAACTTGATTTTTGAAGTTTGTAAAATTGATATTATCCTGAGCTGTCCTGTATATATTGGGCAGTGCTAACTACTGCCTCCTTCTGTTGTATGTGTTCCCCTGCAGTGAGGCAGCTTCAGAGACTCACCTGATAAAGGGCGGAAACAAGTGAAAAAATAATAATCCTCTTTCTGGATGATGCATTGTTTAATATCCAAGTTCAAAATACCTCAACACTCTCTACCTGCTAAATGATACAGTGCAGCAACATTGTCATCTGTAGATTTATTCCTGTTCATAAAGTAGCTTGCTTTCTCTCTCGTTTGCTGAAACAGGCGGTGTCTCTCAAATATATGCAGCATGATGTATTAGTAAGTGACAGAAACCACCTAGCTGACAACAGCCTCCATTGGCCCAAGTGACCTTTGCTGTCTCAGTGCTTGGCATCTGCTTGAGATAAGGGGATCTATAATTAACATAATTATTCATGTTCCCATGACTGTCCCTCTATTCTGGTCACAACGTCCTTCAGTATCTGGAGAAAGACTTAACACAGATTCAATGGATTTCTAGGCCTGAAGGTTGTACTTGCTGATGTTAGGAGGATGTGTATTTTCTCCCAGATGACTGAAGGTCTGAACTTTTGCACATGGTGACCATAGAGAATGATAACTGTGCCACCAAAAGCTAATACAGCAGTAGAGAAAACCCTGACTATTTGTCTCAAATGTGTTGAGTAAACAAGAACCCTTGGGGGATGGTTGGAAATGGCAAACAGCCCTGTTATGACCAAACCCAGGCTCACAGTTCAGCTGCCTCAGATAAACTATGAGCTGTTAACCATAGGGAAGATATTGGTTGCAGCTCATTGTTTGTCTGGAGAGAGCTGAACCATGAGCCTGAGTTCAAATAACACTGTAAGCCAAACCACGGTGTAGCTTGATGTAGAGCAGCAGCAAAATGATCAGGAAGGATAAAAGCAGCTGCAATCTCCTCTTCAGTAGCTTGCTTGTTCATGTTAAGCCATGGTTTGGTTTAGCATTATGTGTGAACCGCCTCACTGTTTGTCAATGAATTATTGGGTGACTTCCTGTATATTTGCCTGTCTCTACTGCAAGCTCACCTTTGGAAATGCAGCAATAAAGTGTTTAATAGGTATTGTTTCTGTATGAGAATCCACTGCCCTTGAGACGTTTACCTGTTTGATTTTTCAGATTTGTTTAACCTTCCTTGTACTAGGCAAGCAAATAATGTCAAGGTCAGCAGACTCGAAAGATGACAGCAAACTATAATTACAGTTCAGTAAACAGGGACCGTTAGCATGAAGCAAAATACCACAACTCTCTCCCACGCCTTTCCAAGGGACACACAAATATAAATGTTGAGTAGGAGGATTGCACATAAACAAAAATGCACGCTGCTGTTAAATTCCTTAACTACGGTACTTCCGCAAGTCTATAAATTAAACAACACAATTTTTATTTTTATTTTAAATAACCTGAGTCGCATTAATTCAGATTAATATCGGTGGCTGGCATTTCAGTTTGAGGGGTGGGGCATTTGAAAATGATCACAGAACAATAAAAATCAAAGTGCTTAATGTATAAAGACGTGACTTATTACCTCCCTTCACACACAGTCTGGAAATGCTAACTTGACCCTTGAGAATTTGCTCTTCTCTGAATAGCTTTCCTATCTTTTCTCCTGCTGGCAATGACATATTGATTTCTGTGGTATTTAGCAAAAGGTATAAGAGCTCAGGTTATGCTGGGGGCGTGGCATTTAAACTGATGTAGACTCATCAGTGATGTACAAACTTGCTTCACCTGAAATATCTACAGTGTGCAATATTTTTCTAGGGATTACTGAAATATTTACAGTATTCTGCAGGCATCAACTATTTCAATTCGAATATTTCCAAAAATCTATATTGTATTCTACTTTTGACAGGGCCAGTTTACTAGAGGGATAGAATGTTCCAGTTGTTGTTTGCTTGTTTTTATGTATTTGTTTTTACATCAATACCCCTCATTTCCTCCAAGGAGCCCAGGGAGGCATATGTGCTTCTTTCTCTCCCCATTTTATTCTCACAACAATCCTGTGAGGTAGGTTAGGGCAAGAGATGGTGACTGGCTGAAGATTACCCAGTGAGCTTCATGGCCAAGTAGTGATTTGATGTCCCAGGTCCTAGTCTAAGATTCATGGACTAGGTTGAGTGTGGACTCAGATAGCATGGATTTGATGAATTACAACATGGAATGGATCATGCTTTAAGATCTCAAGTGTGGAATCATAGAATCACTGAGAGATTACTTTGAATCTTCTGAGTAATTGATAAAATGGCCCCAGTTCTGCTTGTGCTCCAAAGTCAATGCAGGTATCTGACAGATTATCTGCTTAGTTTAAAACACATGTTTCTGCTTTTCCATTGATACTGCCTTCTTAACCCTTTTTTCTAACAATATCTAATTAGTCTTGCATATTAAAAATGGGTTAAGCATCAGATGAACCTTTTAATTTCCTCAAGTTCCAAGCTGTTACTTATATTATATCATAATGGCCCACCTTTAATAATTCCTCCTGATCTTTTACATTATTACCCTGGTACCTAAATGTGGTCCTCTATCTGCTCTTTGTGATCTGTTCTCTAAGCTGCACGTATGAAGTTCTTTAATTTTACTTTCCAGGTCATAGCCACTAAGCCTTTTATCATTTTTAATTCCTCTCTTTGCATTTTTAAACAAACTTATCAATGTCCTTTTCTACATTCTGAACACTCAGAAGTGTACAACTCTTAATCAAACTAAGACAGGAGAAAAGGGGAGAAAATGACCTAAGAACTTGAAACTGCTATTTTGTGATGATTAGTCTCCCGATTAATTACTCTTTGAGCCACAACCTTCTTAGGCTACAAGCAATACCTACTGAGATGTACAGTAAGTCCTATTGAATTCAGTGGGGCCTACTCCTAGGTAGGTGGAGGTAGGATTCCAGCCTTAAACAGCAGTACTTCAATTTAAGGCTGTTTCCATAAATAAGCTTTGCCCTCAAAATATTTCTCTTAATTGTGTTGTTCTTATGATGATCTGAGTATTCATTAAAGCAACCATGGCTATTAAATTAATTTAGAAGGCTCAGTCGGATCACGGGCAGATTGCCTGTGGTGTGTGTGCTACTAGTGGCACAGTCAAGAACATTTTGTGATGTATCTGGATGGAAGAAGGATGTTCTGAAGGCCTGGCTATAGCATAAAGAAAGATTGTGCTTTAACCTATCTCTCCCATGCTACATTCTGTCTGCTCTCCAGCTCGATAGTCTAGAGTGTGTCCCATGTGCAGACTTAATAAAGGTTTGGATTGCTGTGTGATGTGGTGAGCCACAGAACGATGGATTGAAGCAGCTGCAGTTTGGAGTAGTTAAGTACCCTCAGGCTCTGAATTAGCCCACCCGGCTAAGATGGCCTTTGGGGGACCTTCCTGGACAGAAAGGACTATACTAGGGTTTCCCATATGAGTTAAACCTTGCCTAAGTGCCAAGGGGGTGAATATATACAACCAACATCTCACATGATTAATGTGTGGAGCTTCCCCATGTCTTCTATGTGCACCAGTGCAGATGACCATGGGTGGGTTTGTCTTATTATGTGTCTTTCTGCAGATCTTCTCCCATTTACAGATTTGTTCTGCTGTTATGGGATGCATACCTATTCTTGCAATAATTCTGAACTGCTCATTGATGTTGGGTCTTCCCTTGTCCTTGGTTCTGACCAGATTTGCTCATTGACTTCCTGGCTCCACGTCTTATCTTGGGCAGCTGCTTATGGCTCAGCCCTGACAAGGAGAACACCACAGCAAGGCATAAAAGGCTGTGTGCATACTACGCATGTGCAGTATCTCAGGCCAACAATGTTAAATCTGCCTTAAAGCTTTGCCTGAAACTTTGCAGTCGCCAGCTCCTTTCTGATGTTCTGGTACAGCTGGACAATCTATTCCTTATGCCACCATGGCTGTTGCATAGCTCTTTGGTATCAGTGTGTTTGCTCATGGCATACCTTAGGCAAGGCTGAACTCACACAGGAAGTTGTGGTCCTTGCTGTCCAGAAATTTAATTTTGCCCTTTCAGAAACTGCTCCTTTGAGTGACATGAGTGTAGTATTCTCAGTACACATCTCTCTCCACCCCCTCAGTTTTCAGATAAACAAATGATGAAGGCATTAAGCTTTAACCTGGCAACTCTGCTCTGAATTTTATTAGGCAATATTAGACAGCTGAACAACAGATTCCATGCTCTCTGCACACAACCTATTAAGCTACCCTTAATTTTGCTGAGATTTCTGTAATAGTCTCCAAGATGCCTGCCAGTGAGAAAAGGACGCCATAAGGTCATTGAATGACATCTTTCCTTCATTGCAGTCATTTTCACACTGACTAGAATTAAGGGAGCTATTTTGGTCAGTGACTATTAATATGGATTTAATGGCAAAGAAGCTAACATTAAGTGTAGGGTTAAGACATTAGCAGTTTTAAATGCTCAAAGAAATGCAAAATCAGGCAATATCTGCCCTTGGTGACCAGCAAAGCAGTTTTCAATCTGGGCAGCATAGTTAGTAGTTTGGTCTACATAGGGTTGGGAATGTGGGTTTTTCAGAATGGAAAAAAAAGTTATGGCCACTGAAAGCAACCTAAACCTTATGTTGTAGTTAAGCAGCTGATCCTTTATCTGTGTAGGAATTACAGCAGTGGTTCTCAAAAGTATTACCAGGTGAGAGACAGGCTCATTTCCTCCCCAGGGAAGTGGGGACAGGCACAAACTCTTTCACAGATTCTTGGATGGGTCTCTTAATTGGGCAAGGAAACAAAATAACAACGAGTAACCATTGTTTTCTCAGGGTCTATTCACATGGCAAGTTGAGCCTGTGTCAGATATGAATTTTAACTTAAGACTATTCTACAATCATGTCAATTGCGATAAGGACAGCACTATATGTGGACTTTAGCCAGATGGGGATTTTTATATGGATGCAGGATGACTTAAAGTTGGAGCGGGTTTCCATGAGTTATTTTATTTTATTATTTAACATGATTGTGTCTTACCATTCTATGAAGAAACAAAACAAAATAAAAAATCCTTCCAGTAGCACCTTAGAGACCAACTAAGTTTGTCATTGGTATGAGCTTTTGTGTGCATGCACACTTCTTCAGATACACTGAAACAGAAGTCAGACCAACACGGCTACCTACCTGTAACATTCTATGAAAGTTTCATTTATGCAAGTTAATTCATTTGTCCTCACAACAAACCTATGAGGTAGGTTAGGGTAAAAGAGGTTGAATGGCTCAAAGTCAAATGGGGATTCATTCCCATATTTTGAAGGTCTAAATTCAATTCTTTGTCATCTACACCAAACTGGTTGTCCTTCAAAGAATTATGAGAAGAATTGTGAAAATTGTGTGTTTAATTACATGTAGAAAAGGCCAAAATTTCCTCTTGATTCACAGAAATTATAGCAGTACACACACATTGCAACAAATGTTTTCATTTTCACTCAGAAGTTCACATTTCTGTTGTCATATTAGCTTTCTTTTTCTTTTTGTTGTGACAGTTATGACTAGAAGATACAAAAGAATAGCTTTTGCCAATGTCCTTTTTCTTACTAGCTCCCTATAATTAAGTCATAATGTTTCCTTTGATGCACATTTATTTTCATGGCAACCAAAACATTTTAGATAAACATTACTTTTAACAATTTCTGTGTGGAATCTGGGGACTTATTCAAGATAAGTATGTTAACCTCAGGCAGTTAGGGTTACTGCAGAACCAGCTCTTATACAGCCATGGATATGGCATCTAAAATAATAGCAAAATAAATAAAATTAATAATAAGGTATTTTTGTGAGTGTAGGAAAAATGTGCCCCTTGCCTGAATACAAAGATTTCCATTTCAAATTCACTGTATGCAATTCTACAAGGGAGGTGAGACTCCTGTAATACGAATTCGTTTTCCAAATCTATTACGTTTTATGCTAAATCATTTAAAATTCAGAACCTGAGTTATCCCATAAGCATAAGTTTCATCTTTCCCAGGAATAAATAATAATAGTAATTGGAAAGGGAACTGCAGAGAAATGTTGGCAGACTAGCTTGCTCCTGTTTTGCAAAACAAAGGCTGCTTTCATACTATGGTCTTTTAATGCTGCTGAGACGTTCATGTTCCACTATCAGCTGGAAACATGATTAAAGTGATGATTCCACCTGACGCCAAGTAGAGCACTATTTTGCCCGTTGAAATCTGCAGTGCTTCTTCATGTTGCAGGGAGCAGAAAGGCTTCCTTTTGAAAAGCAGTTGGCTGGAGGAAATATTCTGAGATATATTCAGTGCGGTTTTTTAAAGAAAAGATGTTGCCAGTACGTGAAAAGTTGTTACAGTGAGTGCCACACTTTTAATATTCTTTTAAAAAGGTGCTGGTACTGCATACCCTTTATGTCAGAGCTAGCAGGCTTCCTCTCTTCACGCAATTACCACATGAGACTGCTGGCGTTTTATGGCTTTTTATTTACACTATTTACAAGTCATGATCATTCATCAGAGTCACTCATCTCAGATCTCTGCTGAGCCCTGCGTCTGCCCAGCCAGCATCCTAGAAAATGTCGAACGCGCTGACCCTGTTGTTCACTCCTCCTCTTTTCCGCCTGCCTTGCTGGGTAGAAGAGCTGGCCTAAACACTCCTTCCGATTCTGAGCCGGAACTTAACCCTTGCGGTTCCTGTGAACATCCTGGCTCTGTATCCCTCTCAGCCTGTTCCTCTGGGCTGCCTTCCATCGCTCCTTCCTCCCCCTCGCCCTCGGGCACACATCCAACTTCTTCTCCCCTTCCCTCTGCGAAACCTGACTCTTCTGGCTCATCCCTGACACTTTAGTACCCAGAAAAAGCACTGTACAATCATTCACTCACTCTTCCACTTAACTTCCCAATAACAGACCAAGAAATGTGGCTGGAGAGTAGAGACCTCTCAGCACTTAGTGCTTCTTCTCACTGGCCATGGAACTGCTTTTGCCTTTGGCTAGTGTGAGCTTCCTCTTCTCATAGTTGCCCTCTATGCTGGCTGATTTTTCTGCATCTCTCCTGTTCCACCTTGCCTAGGGCTGCCTTTCTACTACCTTCTGCCCTCAGTCTCTCTGAATAGTTGTTAGGCAAAATCTCCGCACAGGATTGCCACCAGGATTTTCAACAGGAGTCACCAGGATTTTCCCATTTATAATAATTATTATTTGCTCTTGCCCAGCCTGAGGCTCTGAACATGAATAAGGAAATCCTGATGCCTTCTACTAGCAGTTTATTCGGTAGCCTTAGGGGAGATGGGTAGGGTATGAATGATGGTTTGTAAAACGAATGTGGATGTCGTTTAAACAATGAGTGGAAAAAAAGTTTATTTTTCTGGAGTAAATGCTTCATTGATGGTGTAACCCCATGAGTGGCTGGGGAAGCCCAGCCAGATGGGCGGGGTATAAATTATAAATAATAATAATAATAATAATAATAATTAATTAATTACTACAGTATTATTGTTGTTGTTGTAGAGTATCAGTTTCAGGTGATTCTCAAGACAATAGTGCAAATAATGAATAAAAATGCAAAACTTTCCCCCTCCAATAGATGGATAGTGTGTTTGTAAAGGGATGATTGAAGGGCTGGACTCTTATACCTGATGTGCATGTTCTATCTGTTCAGTTGAAAGTGTCTAGAAACATTTTCTCCCAGGCTATATATTTTTTGCACTATAAAAATGGGAGTACTTTGCAAGGAAGTGTTACCACAGGAATAAGTCATAAGCAAGAAAAACTGCTCAAAGTTGCTGTTCTCAAGGCTTTATGTGTGTTTTTCTCCCCATGGTTCACAAGATGTCCCTCGGCCACAATATTAGGCTCCCCTCCCTTGCTATTGCAAAGAAATCGGGTGTACGTAAGCAAGGAAACTGTGCATATAGTTGGCACTTTTCTCTCTGGTTGCAAAGCCAAACTCCTGTTGTGCAGTTCTGGAAGCTGTTGCTGTACAAATTGAAGTGCAAACCGTCAAGTACACACAGATAGATCCATCAGTTTTGGAGTGCAGCCTGTGCCTGACTCCGGAACAAGAACTTCATAGATCATTAATGTTTTGAAGATAAGAGTTTATATTCCCACATGGAAGAAGAGTGAGATGGGTAAATGCAATCAGGGTCTCAGGCACCATGCCCCTCAACTTGGAGTGAGCTGCTTAAAATTATAGTCAAGAACTTATTACATTCATTATTTTTTAAAAATTGAGCATTTACTTATTTTCTGAATTATAATGCCTTGGGGAAGTCTGTACAAATAAGTGGTCCCATTAAAAAAAAAGATAATGAATTTATTCATCAGCCTTTTGCTGTTGCCCAGAGAGTGAGATGTTTGCTTTGTGTTGTTGCTGGGTTTTGTTTTTAGCTTTTGCAATTTAATTAATAAAATGCTTCTTTTGTGCCAGGTTGCTGAAGGTGTGGTCTGTGACTGGTATTTACCAACTCTTATTCTTCTCTCTTTTTAAGGTTATTTTCATATGTAATATTAAACCTATTTGGGCCTCTCTCATGCTATTTATCTTCTACATTTAAATGTTCAATTGGGATAGAATATGAAACTGAGTCGGCAGTCCTGTATCCACTTAGCTGGGAATAAGGTACATCAAACTGTGAAGCTTTCACATGAATATCTGCAGAGAAGTGTTCAGTGAAGGAGCTATTATATACTTTCCACTTCCCTGAGAAGTTCAGAGGCAATATTACAGGGTTTTGTTTCCTTGTGGATGTGAGATCACTGTAAACTGATGGTGTTTTTGGTAATACATTTGATTACAAGTGTATACCTTGTCACGAAGGAGCAGATAGACACCCATATGACTAGCTCTAGCATTATTTTCTTTAAAACAATCCAGAGTTCTTTTGTATTTACAGTGGAACCTCGGTTTACGCCTACCTCCATTTATGAACGCCTCCATTTACGAATGCCGCGGACCCGGAAGTGTTTACATCCAGGTTCCGCGGCGCTCAGATGCGCAGAAGCGATTTGCACAGCGTGCACAGAAGTGCGCCTTCGGCGAGCGAACACCTCCGCAGAACAGATTGTGTTTGCAAACCGAGGTACCACTGTATGTTTCTATATACAGCCACAAAAATCAGATGGCTTGAATATTTGTTTTAAATATTGCTAGTGTCAAGTTTGTGATATATGAATGAGCCACTTGCAACATTTGCTTCCATCTGGAGTTAATGTGGATAAACATTGCAGCAACCCCCCCCCCTTCACTTATAACAGCGATGGAGATACTGTATTATTCCAGGATGATGGGCAAATGGGTTTGGGAGCTGAGCAAAGGGGACACTTCTAAATCACACCAGTGTATCCTGTGCTAATTACACTCCAAATCCATACTGCTTCTTTCCTAATCAGTACAGTAGTTACATCCTCACAGCACCTGCAAAAAGAGCCTGGACCATTCAGAAATAGCAACTGATCATTAGGAAGCATTATGTTATAAAAAAAATTGTCAGTTAGAAATGACTACAGATAATTCCTAGAAGCTGATGCAAAGGAAAGCCTTACAGGCTGATTTTTTAAAAAGTCAATTTAAGCTTAACTTGTGAAAGTACTTGTATTACTAGCCATTTTTAAACAATACCCTTTCTACAAATTCATGCATTCATACGCTATGTAAGTGTGGTGTTATGCTTGCAAACCCCTGACAACAGCTGTTCTGAAGAGGGGGTGGGAGAAAAAAAAAGAGAATAGGAGATAAGCTACATGAATAAAATTATCCCCAAAGGTTTGAGTGTTCCAAATAAGCTAGTATTTCCTGTTGCAATGCATTCCCCCTTCATAAACTACAAAACAACGAAGTGCCTCAAGATTTTCATTCTTTCTGCTTATTAAACACGGCTAGTGTATTACTTAAATTCACCCAGTTCTAACATCAGTAGACTTCCATGGCATACAAAGAATGACCACATGCAAGCCGCTGAAATGCTTTTAGGATTTAACTTGGATTTAGGCAGCTGCAGTGCTTGTGGTTGCTAGGGTTTATTTTGAGCCAAGGCTCAGCCCCAGAAGCAAGGAAAAGCCCTGGAACCTGCACGGTGAGACATTAATGCATTTGCAATGGTATATTTGTGCTAAAGAAAAACCTCCAAACCCCCTTTCTTGATACTTCTCTACCACTTTTGCAGAGATGTGTTGGAACATAGAACTGCCATTTCATGCAAGGGCTCCCCACCAACTGTTGCCCAGGGGAACAGGAAGGTAATGTGAGGAGTAACAAGTAACCAAAGAGTTAACTGTGTACTGTAGCACCTGACCACTGAGGAATATCATGTTACAGAATGTGCCAGAAGTGTTTCTGTATGTATCTGTTGGTTTCGTTTCTGCCTGGGAGACGGTCGCAAGATGTCTGCACTCTCACCAGGTTGTTTGTTATTTTCTCTCTAGAATAAACTTAAGTAGTTATTAGAACACTTTGGACTCTGTGTGTTCTTAAGAGGCTTTTTATCCAACGGCTATACAAGCTTCCGCTGTGTGAGAAGAAGAACTCTGCTGTGTGTGTTTTACTGCCAGCCCGGATCTACGGAAGCAGAGAAGCGCTAGAGAAAGCGCGCTGGGCAGATAATCAGTGGCTCCTAATTGAGTCATAAACAACTCAACGGAGCCCTATACCCGTCACAGGTTATGGATCATAGAACCTAATCAATCACCAAAGCAATAAAAGGTGATTGCAGCTGTAAAAGCCGTGGAGAAAGCCGGTGTAAAGAGCTAGCTGGGAGAAACCTGTTGTTTTGCAGTCGGCAATCAAAAGATGCACTCGCTAGCAGAACGACCCTGGACCAGAAGGCTGGGATCCGCAGTCTACCCGGAGGAGCAACGTCAGCTATTCTGAGTGAGTACACAGACACGGAGCCCGGGGGTGGACAAGATGGCGGAGCAGCTACAGGAGTCATTTGTCGTGCCGTTCCAGAGGTTGAATGGCGACAACTATGCAGAGTGGAGAGAAAGGGCCGGAATGTGGTTGCTGGGAAAGGATTTGTGGACTTGTGTGTTAAATCCTCCAACCCCTGTCGCTGATAATTCAGCAGCTGAAGCACAGAGGTTTGCAGCAGAAACCAGGAAAGACAATAAGGCTCTATGTGCCATTGCCATGAGCTGTGATGCTACGCAACTGCCCTATGTGCAAAATGCTGAAAATGCTAAGCAAGCCTGGGACAGTTTGGAAAGGGTCCATCAGAGAAAAACAGCTGGAGCTAAGCTGCATGCTATGAGGCATCTCTTTGAGTTGAGACTGAGACCAGGGCAACCCATTAAGGAGCACATTGCCAATGTGATTGATGCATTCCATAAGCTGCAGCGGCATGAGCTTGTGTTCAAAGAGAAGGAAAAAGTTTATATTTTGCTGTCTAGTTTGGGAAACGCCTATGAACATTTGTGTTTAACATTTGAGACGATGCCTGAAGCTGAACTCACGATTGCTTACGTTTCTGGGCGTTTGGCGGATGAGGAAGCGAGACGCCAGAAAGAATCGGCTGAGAAGGGGGGCCATGGGCGCAGAGAAGCCAGTGGGGGTGCAGTAAAAAGCACTGAGGAATCCACTGTGAGTGCGTGCGCAACAAGGCTTTGCTATCGGTGCCAGCAGCCTGGGCACGTAGCGAGATTTTGCCCAGCTCCGGAAGCAGCCAAGGTCACTCAGCCAGGTGCCAGACAACCCAGCGGACGTGGTCGTGGGACCAGCCAGCAGCGCCGAGGCAGAGGACGTGGGAAAACTCCAGATAAGCCTGTCAGCCGTCTTTCTGCTGCCTTAGCAACGGTCAGAAACAGAGGACAGGACAGTTTCACTTTTATTATCGACTCAGGCAGCACCCATCATCTTGTACCTCCTTCAGGACAGATCCTGAACTGCAGGCCACTTGAAGATGAAAAGAGCCTGCATCTTGCTGATGGTTCTTCTGGAACAATTAAAAGCAAGGGTGTTTTTTATATGCAATGCTTAGACACTAACCTTGATGTTTATGTTGTACCAGGCATGGAGAATGGTCTTTTAAGTGTGTCTTGCTTATTGCGTGAAGGCTTTGAAATAAGTTTTGCTAATGGTGTTTGCAAAATTGCCAGAGATGGGGCTGAGCTGGTAAGTGTTACTGTTGGGTCTGATGGTCTGTTTGTCCTAGATGGGAGGGGGCAAGCAGGTGGAAGTAACACTGGTGATGCTCAGGCTAAAAGTGCCAATACCCCAAAGGGCACAGAGGGCGCTATCCATAAGGATTGTATTCATGCTTGGCACAGAAAATATTGTCATATGTCTTTTCCTTATGTGAAAAAAGCCCCTGATTTTGTCAAAGGTTGCAGGTTCAAGCCATGTCAAAAACACCTGCAATGCCGCGCATGTGCGAAAGCGAAGACGAAGAGATGCTCTTATCCTAGGTCTGAGAGGAAGAGCACAAAACCATTTCAGTTAGTTCACATGGATATTTCTGGGCTTATGTCAACGTTAAGTTTAGGTGGTTCAAAATATGTTTTGTGTCTTCTGGATGATTTCAGCCATTTTTCCTGGGTCATAACACTGAAAGAGAAGGGGGAGGCTGCCAGAGTGATACAGGAGTGGGTAGCCGAAGTAGAACTACAGTTCTCCGTCACTGTCCAGTGTTTCCAGAGTGACAGGGCGGGAGAGTTTTTGAGTGCAGAACTACAAGGGTTTTTCCGCAGCAAGGGAATTAGGCACAGGAAAACCGCTCCTTTTAGTCCACAGGAGAATGGTTTAGCTGAAAGGAAATTTAGAACGCTGTCTGAACTGGTGGAGGCAACGTTGTTTGATGCAGGACTACCCCAGAAGTTTTGGGGGGAATGCTATAAATTTGTGAATTATTGTTCAAACCGCGCTTTTAATTCAGTTGTGGACAACACACCCTACTACATGTTGTATGGCAAAGTTCCGAAGGTGCACTATTTCAGAACTTTTGGGTGTGAGGCTTGGGTTCTAATTCCAAAGCAGAAGCGCAGAAAGGGAGGATCAAGATCCAGAAAAATGATCTTCTGTGGTTACGAACCAAACTCAAAGGCTTGGAGGTTTGTACCAGCAGAGGGGGACCAAACCCGTGTTCACATTAGCAGGAGTGCTACGTTCTGTGAACAAGAGGGCTGGAGACGCATTCATGCTAACCCCGAAGTTCTTCTTGACTGGTCTTCAGGTTTTGACCAGGAAGAGGAAACTCAGGTGGCTGATGCTGGAGTTCCAGGTGCTGCAGGACCAGATCCAGGTCAGGCAGCTGGTCCAAGTGGTGTAGCTCCTAGGGAAGTGAAGCAAGTAGTCAGAAGCGCACCGACTTCACCCCAGGTCAAGCCTGGGAAGTACAGCAAACGTGGTAGGTCACCCACTTCACCCAAAGCAAGCCCAGAGGGGGCTGCAAAGCGTAGTAAGTCTCTTGACAGTGCTGCTAGTCCGAGAGAACCACAGTCAGAGACAAGCAGTTCGGATTTAGAGGGGGAAGATGTGGGACCAAGGCGTTCAAAACGCACCACGAAAGGTAAACCACCTGAAAGGTTTTCAGCTGTCAGTGTATGGGCGAACCTAGCAGTGTGTGAGCCTGAAAGCTTTGAAGAGGTGCAACAGTTGTCAGTGGAGGAAGCTAGTAAGTGGAAAGTTGCAATGGAGAAAGAGTTGAACTCCATGCAATCTCTTGGTGTGTATAGCCTAACACAGTTGCCAGAAGGTAAGAAAGCAGTCAGTTGTAGGTGGGTCTACAGGCTGAAACCCACAGTGACTGGAGAGCCTCAGTACAAGGCTAGATTAGTGGCTAGAGGTTTTACTCAGAAGAAAGGAATCCACTACACAGATGTCTTTAGTCCGACTTCGAGAGCGGAATCTTTCAGGATGCTTTTAGCGACTGCAGCGCAGAGAGGCCTAGTGGTCAACCACTTTGATGTGGACACCGCTTATTTGAACTCTGACCTCCAGGAGGAGTTGTACATGTTGCCTCCTCCAGGGTTTGAGAGTGACGTGCCAGGTCAGGTGTGGAAGCTGCACAAGTCGATCTACGGTCTGAAGCAATCCGCTAAAAATTGGAATTCATGTCTTGATTCTGTTTTGAAGAGCCTAGGTTTCAGGAAGAGTCTAGCTGACAGTTGTCTGTATCTCAGAGGTGAAGGAGAACAGCAAGAACTGTTGCTTGTCTATGTTGATGACTTGATCTGCTTAGCAAAGAGCCAGATGCAAGTGCAGAACTTTGCAAAAGAGCTAGGCAAGAGGTTCAAACTCAAGAATCTAGGTGCAGTGAATGTTTATCTAGGTGTGCAGATAGACAGAACTGAGGATGGAAGTTTTTTGCTCAGTCAGAAAGGCAAGATTGAACATTTGCTGGAGAAGTTCAGAATGTCTGACTGTAAAGGGGTCAGAACACCCATGGAGACAAACTTTGTGAAAGAGTCACAAGTGAAGGACAAAGTAGCGTTTGAGAGTCCTGAAGTGTTTCAGTCAGCGCTAGGGAGTCTGTTGTATTTGTCACAATGGAGCAGACCAGATATTGCTTTTGCAGTCAATTTGCTCAGTAGAGAAGCATCGAAACCTAGCGTGCATGCTTGGAATGGCATTAAGAGAGTGCTTAGGTATTTGCAGGAGACCAAAGAGTATTGTTTGGAGATGTCAGCGCAAGGTGAGCCACAACTCACTTGTTTTGCAGATGCTGATTGGGCCAATCAGGAGGACAGGAAGTCAGTGACTGGTTTGGTAGTCAAGTTTGGAAATGCCCTGATTGGTTGGCGGTCGCGCAGGCAAAGCCTAATAGCAATGTCTTCCACGGAAGCCGAATTCTGTGCGTTGTCTGCGACATGCACTGAATTGGAGTACTACAGATGTTTGGTCCAGGAAATCTGGGGTGATTGTAGCCAGCCCATCACTGTTTGGGGCGACAATCAACCATCTTTGAGACTGGCGGAGTCTGGACAGTACAAGGCCAGAACCAAACACTTAGACATCCGCTTCCGAAACGTATGTCAGAGCATACAGGTAGGCTTGGTAAAGTTGAGGTATTGTCCAAGCCAGGAGAACCTAGCAGATGGGTTCACAAAACCCTTGAGTTTCCAACGGCATGGGGAATTCTGTGAAGGGTTGGTTTTGGGGTAAGTTTGGATACCCGCTATCCACAGTGTTCAGGTGAGAGGGGGTGTGAGGAGTAACAAGTAACCAAAGAGTTAACTGTGTACTGTAGCACCTGACCACTGAGGAATATCATGTTACAGAATGTGCCAGAAGTGTTTCTGTATGTATCTGTTGGTTTCGTTTCTGCCTGGGAGACGGTCGCAAGATGTCAGCGCTCTCACCAGGTTGTTTGTTATTTTCTCTCTAGAATAAACTTAAGTAGTTATTAGAACACTTTGGACTCTGTGTGTTCTTAAGAGGCTTTTTATCCAACGGCTATACAAGCTTTCGCTGTGTGAGAAGAAGAAGAACTCTGCTGTGTGTGTTTTACTGCCAGCCCGGATCTACGGAAGCAGAGAAGCGCTAGAGAAAGCGCGCTGGGCAGATAATCAGTGGCTCCTAATTGAGTCATAAACAACTCAACGGAGCCCTATACCCGTCACAGGTAATGCCCCCCAGCTGGTGGCAGATCTGTTTTCCAGCTACAAAAATAATAAGGGCTCATGCCCTGGACTTAAGTTTCAGTACCTAGTACTGGGACCCAGAAACTTGGAAGTGTAAACAGGCCCTGTTTGTCCTGTGATTTCACATCACGGGTCATATATATACCACCCCTTTATGCCTTTGCCATTTTTTTTTATAGAAAACCTGCTTTTTACTGTTGAATCAGAACAAACATCAATCTGCAGAAAACCTACTCATACCATGTATTAAATACCATGCACTGTATTGGATTGAACTTTGTGTAAATAGCCTCACTACAGAGGAGTACATCTGACCATGGGCAGTGTGCTTCCCCCCCTCCGAACTGAGCAATTCCCTCTCCCCTTAATATTAGAAGACAGAACTCCTAAGTCAATGTAGGGCTTTTATGCTGGCCTGTTTGAATGTTTTTCCCTCGGCATTTGTCAGGGGAAGATATCAAAACATTCCTAGAAACAAGAGATTCTGCAGATGTTCTATGAATGTCCCGGACACTGTAGAGCATATTCTCTTTCATTGCCCATTGTACAGTACGCTCCGTCAACACGTGCTCTCCCCTCTTTTGGGTGGTCTGGAACCCCAGCAAGGTGAAAGTGTGGGATTCTGCCTATCTGATGTTGACCAAAGGGTAACGGCGGGGGTAGCCGAGTTTTTGGTAGCAGTCCTCCAAGGAGCAGGTTAACAAGGAAAACCACTGATTCTACATATATATATATATATATATATATATATATATATATATATATATATATACATATACATATACATATACATATACATATACATATATGTATATATATGTAGCCAACTGCTGCCTTTTTATATATATTTTAAGGCTTTTATATGTTATTTTCTCTTTTATGGTTTTATTTGCAAAATGCGTAATAAAGGTTTGATAAGTTAATATTAGAAGACAGAACTCAAGATTTATTGCTTTTTTGGGGGTGGGGGGCTTCAGTTGTGCCACAATATGGTTTTGCTTAATTAACTAGAATTGCTACGCCTTGCTTCAGTTCATAAGAAACTTTACTCACCTTAAAGCTACCTAGTCTGGGATCCACAAAATCTTTCTAGGAAGCCAATATCTAACTCAGGTGGATACTGGAAATGCCTTGCTGAAGCATATGACGTGGGCATGTCCAGTGACAATTCATTTTTCAGTCTGAAGTTATTGACAATTTTGACAAAATCCTTCATGTACATTTAAATTATATTCTTGTTGTATGGAGATTAACAGCAGGACAACAAAAAGGGCTGCTTAACAAGTCATGGGGAGGGGGCAGCTATTGCGGTCCATTGTGGTGGGCTGCTATCTCCAGGGAGCAATGCTGGGGCCAGTCAGTCAGTCAGCTGCCAGGAAATCCCCAGGACGGCCGCTTGGGATTGGCAAGCTTTCCCGCCATATGCTTATTTCAGGGGTTGGCAGACTAAGGTCCGCAGGCCGGATTATGTCCAATTGCCTTCAGGTTCCGGCCCGCGGACTGTCCGTGGATCAGCGTGGGGATTCTATTCGTTCGGGCTGCACCATTCCCCCCCTGCGCTTTTCCATCCCCCCCCATTTCCCTCTCACACACCATGGCTGCACCTCCTCCCTCCCTCCTCCTGGCTTCTCCCCGCCCTGCCTAGAGGAGGAAGGGGGGGCTGGGCTGAGCGCCATTTTAAGCAGCCCCTCTCCGGAGCCAACCCTTTTGCACTGCTCATCTTCCCTCCGCCGCTGCTGTTGCTGCCCTGGTGCTTCTGTGGGCCAGAGAGCAGAGCGGACGAGCTGGGGAGGAGGACTACTTGCCTCCCTTGCCTCTTCTTCTAGCTCCCCTCCCCTGGTGCTGCTTCTACGGCCCGTCACAAGGTCTGAGGACAGTGGACCAGCCCGCAGCTAAAAAAAAATTGCCAACCCCCTGGCTTATTTGAATTCCAGCCAATCTGGCTAGGTAGAATGGGCGGGGCTACACAGCCATCTATAATCCCGAATGTCTTTATAGATGATGACTTTTTGATTGGTGTGGTAAGCTTTAAGAAAGCACATTAAGTATGTGCGCTGATGCAATTTCTCTGAGAATTTTTTTGCCTCACTACAATGGTGTTTCTTTTGTGCATTCCCTTCACAGTCTTTCTCTCTCTCAACAGCAGTTCCTAGGGAATTAAAAGCAGTCAGGGTGGATAAAAATCAATGATTTTTTTTAAAAAATCAAAAAAATCGGATTTTTTTGATTTAAATCGGATTTTTTTGATTTAAATCGATTTTTTTGCTTTAAATTGGATTTTTTAAATAAAATGCTTTTTGAGGAAAGAATATTACCATCCAAAGGTTATTCCATCATGAAATAAAGATTAGTTTTTTTAATTATGTAGTATAAGGTTGTATATGTTTAATTTATGGGGTAAATAAATTCCATTAATCCATTCACCTCTTCCAGAGGTTTTTGTAAGATTATTGGGCAGTTTCTCTGCCTACAAGATATTATCACAGGTGCTTGGTTTACTTTTGCAGTTCTCAAAACTGAATTTGACTCAACAGAGATCACATGCCTCTTCTTCACAGCAAAAATGTTATAACATGAACAGAGTTGAGAAAAAGACCTTATTCCTATTGTTCTACAAACCTATGAATACAGAAGCAACCCCTTCAGTGCTAAGTTTCAAGAAGTTCAGTGAATAGAATAGAAACAATATTTTTCTGATTGTTTGGACAGTATTTAAGTTTTTCATGTGTAGGCTGGGCTGACAGTCTAAGTTTCTTAAATATATATATATTGTTTTTGTTTAGCCAAATTAGTTAACAAACATGGATGTTTGTTTAAGCAAATAACATTTGCTGAAATGTTATTGTTTCAGTTGAATAAATCTATTTAAATTGTTATTATTAAGGTAATGATTATTTTTCTCCTTCCTAAGTACAACAGTAAAGTTGTCCAAATATGAATGATTAACCTATTAAACTGGGGATAAAAAAACTAATATGAAAAGTTGTTATTCTAAAAATCTTCATCTACTTGCATAATAAAGTTATACCAGCAAGAATTAGTCTTTATGATTTAAATCAACTATGATTTAAATCAAGCCTTACTGACTAGTGATTTAAATCATGATTTAAATCGTGATTTAAATCAGTTTGATTTAAATCAAATCCACCCTGAAAGCAGTTATGTTAATAAAAATGTGCGAGTGAAAGTTAGAGGGAAATGAGATCAATTTTTATTGCACAGATAGGAGTAACGTTACATAATGATGAAAGTACACATTTTCTGCTGCTTGACAAAGCAGTCACAATTCATGCATAGGCATTTCTCTCATAGTTTTCCTAGGTTTTAAGAGCTGTCCTACAGAACCTGTTACCATACAGCCAAGAAACTTCACACACCACTGAGCAAACATGCAACAACTAAAGTTTTTTCCCCCATATTTTCCTCCCATTATTATTTACCGGTGTGTGGCAGTGATGCCACATAAAACTCATCCCATCGTATGTTGACACTGTTGGTTCCTGGGCTGATACACATTTCCTCTGCCAGTGTTGACTTAATTGTAAGTTAATGCTGATTGGAGGGAATGTTTTAATGGCTTTTAAAGTAAGGGGGAAATTGTGGCCCTGCAGATGTTGGACTCTTTACTTCCATCAGCCCTAGCCAATATAGCCATTAGTCACAAATGATGGGAGTTGTAGTCAGCGGGCGCAGGTTCATTTGGTCAACCAGACCTACCAAGTGAAATGTCAAGCGATTTTTTAAAGAAAAGCTTTCACCAAAATCTCCAAGCTGCACTTTCCTGACCCCCACATCCTTCCATAATTCATTTTAAGTTAGACTGCATGGACCAATTCTAAACCAAGGTAGGACACTTAGGTTCTGAGTTTTAATAAAACACTGGTTTCCAAAGTTATGAAAGAGGAAGATAGGGAAAGAATCAGAATGGGTGAAGAAGCACAACGTTTCTCCCAGCACACAATCAACTATGATAGCAAGGACCCCTTTAAACCCAAAGTAAGGCACTTTTCAGTTTGGTGCTAAGTATTCCTAAAAACTCCTGGCAACCTACCCTGTTTCTCATATTTTAAGACATTCCCATAAAATAAGCCATAGCAGGATTTTTAAGCATTCAAGGAATATAAGCCATACCCCAAAAATAAGACATAGTGATAGGCACAGCAGCAATGCCGGCCGCAGCAGGAGGAGGAGGAAAAAAATAAGACATCCCTTGAAAGTAAGCCATAGTGTGTTTTTTTTGAGGAAAAAATAAATATAAGACATGTCTTATAATACCCGGTATGAGAAACACGGTAGGAGTTCGAAAGCACGTCAAAGTGCAAGTAGATAAATAGGTACCGCTCCGGTGGGAAGGTAAACGGCGTTTCCGTACGCTGCCCTGGTTCGCCAGAAGCAGCTTAGTCATGCTAGCCACATGACCCAGAAGCTGTACGCTGGCTTCCTCGACCAGTAAAGCAAGATGAGTGCCACAACCCCAGAGTTGTCCGCCACTGGACTTAACGGTCAGGGGTCCTTTTACCTTTACCTATTCCTAAAAACACAGATGCTTTAGTGTCTGCAAGGGATGAGAGTGGGAGAAAAACATTTGGCCATGCCTCATTGGCCACACCTCCTGTGACCACCTAGCAAGATCACGGGTCCAACAGGCAGTAGTAACCACTGGTTGTAGTCTAACAGCATATTGCAGGTTTAATTTCTTCAGCCTTTTCATTATGGCATCTCCATTAGTTAACCGGCAATGCTGCACAATTACCTTTGATAATCGGGCATTCTGTGGGAGACCAGTTCTCTCATGTGCGAAAGGAGTAACAATTTTAAAAGGGCATATTTAGAAACAATAAGGGAAGTGGTTAACATGAGGCTGAGGGGCAAAGTAATAAAACTTTTAAAGCACAGACTCGGCCTGGAGGCCATTTAAGAACACTTTAGAAGAGGCACAGATGGCATGCATACCTCTGAGCAAGCGACTCTAAAGAAAGAAGGTGGCATGATTATGCAGAGAATTGCACAATTTTATTAAGAAGGGAAGAGCATCATTCAACAAGAAGAAAAACAGAATGCTGATATATGCAAGTATAATTCTACTGTACCTGTGACAGGTAGATGAAGAATAGAATAAATGGAAGTGTAACAGTGGAAACCAGCAGCATAAAACAGTAAAGTGACAATTGGTGATTCTTCCAACATAAACAGCCTACTGTAAAATCCACATATAGAACTTTTGTGTGAGCAAAGGCATTCATTTTAGTGTCAAGAGACCTCTACATGTACAACAGGATAACAAACCTACACCAGCCTGTGAAAGTGGTTGAGGAAGCACCATCAGACTGTTTTCCCTAGCCTAGTGCATACTTGGAAGTGAATCACTGCATAAGCCTTCAAAACTCTCATAGGTATTACAAACTGCAGCAGTGACATAGCTCCAGATCAATGATTAGGAAACTGAGAACCTTTTCAGTAATGGTGTATGTCCCATTTGTGGAATTCCTTCCAAAGAGAGGCTTCCCTGACACAAACATACCGTAGTTATCTTTTTAGTACCAGGCAAAAGTGTCATTTCCTCCACATCCTTAATGTATTTTCTCTTTTAACATTTTGAGTTTTTATTTATCTTGTTCTCTTAACTATATTGGAAGCTCTGGTGGTGTAGAAACGATAAAGATATAAGATCTTATATGAAATGGTGCCTGCATTCACATAACAATAAGCCGGTTTTTCTAGCTCTATTGTGGATCACTGCGAATGGACAGCGTGCTGATACCTGCTGTCTGCTCCTGGTTTGCTTCTCCCCTGGTGCGAGCAGGATAACAAGCCAGCATGTCTTGGCTTCTCTTATGGCCAAACCAGGAATTGTTGCTCCCTAATAAGTTACGACCAGCTAGCTAACAAGAAACTATGACTTACGGTGGACTAGCTGTCTTGGCTTTTTATGGAGAAACAAACCACTATGCCTATTTGGGATGCAGCAGGAAGCGCACTCTGCTCATTCGCAGTAAATCAAGATAAGGCTAATATTCACATGTGAATATGGCTAATGGATGGAGCATTGTCTTGATTTGAACTCCAACAGTATCATACGTTGGCCAAGAAAAGCCATCCCTCCCTCCCTCCCTCCCTCCCTCCCTCCCTCCCTCCCTCCCTCCCTCCCTCCCTCCCTCCCTCCCTCCCTCCCTCTCTTTTTAAAAATTCCTCTCATTACTCCTCAAGCAGTAGCCTGAACCCACCACAATATTATTGTGTCCTGCTAGTACATTAAGTTCTATTATATAGGAATTGCTATCCTAGACAGAGCAATTCTGTGATCCTCCTGTGATCCTCCTCCTACTTCAGTTCTGGTTGTACAAAGCTAATCTGTTAATAGAGGCAACATCCTACCATTTTCTTAGGACACCAAGCAGTACAATCTGATACTGCCTTTATATTCTTCACAGATAATATTCTGTATGTAAGTTGTTGTCATTAGCAACTGTATTTATTCTTTTCTGACAGCAATTGGACAAAAATATCATGCTTAGATTATGTGCCAGTTGCCACAGGAGGCTCAAGAGCTGAGTACTATGTCATGATCTCTTGTCTTTAAAGAGTATATATTTAGTAACCTATCATTATAGCTCTAAGCAGATAACATGTAATTTGTGGATAATGAACCACCTGGAGGAGAAAACAGGGTTTCACTTACTTTCCCATGCTCCGTGTGTTTTTGGCTCTTCTGAATGGAACCTATGTGTGAACATGCTGTGCATATATAGGGTAGGTATACATGATCTGTACATTGCAAAAATATAAAGGAGAAGGTGTAGCAAATAGGGGAACTAATGTTCTGGAAGTAGTAGATGGAAACGTGTGGCTATGAGTTTAGCTAGGGCACACACTTAAGCTGTTACGTAAGCATTTAAGCGTATATATCATGCTTTATGGACACTCAAGTAACATTTGTCCTAGCTTGCCAATTTGACATGGGCTGATGCTGATCTTCCACAGAGTTACTTCACATATACAGTTAGTTAAAAGCTGTCTGTCTTCCTCCTCCATCAGCAACAGGATGTATGTGAGACTTACTATTCTAGGTTGTGTTGCAAGTGAGGCATTTCCTGGGAAGTATTTTTGCTTACCTCAACTTGTGTTTACTTCTCTATCTCCTGGATGTAGAAGCCATGGTCTTGCTTGTTTACTGCAAGTTTTGTTTATCCACTTCCCAAGCACAGCAGTGCTTTCCCCTGGAATCTCTGTGTACAGAAGTGGTTTAGAAATAGCAGCAAGAAACATTGCCCTTTCTTCCATTCAGCTATCTGATGCCTCGTCCAAGGGCTGCTTTCAAAACCACTCCACTGTAGCTGAACTCTGCTTGAAGGAGAACACATTGTAGTGGGAGAAACTAGGCTCGGGAGGTTAATTTAACCCTTGTGGTTCACAACCAGATTATTACCTCCTGAAAACGATGCCTGCCTAATATTGTACCTTACATATCAAGTGTATCATAAAAAGGAAACTCTGGGTTAAACATATGTGACTGAGGAATGCTGGTAGTGATGCAATTCAAGCAGAATCCTGTGTGAGAAAACTGGGACAAGCAGTACTGTCCTACAGCTGTAAACACGTAATACAGTGGTAGATCTGGTATTTCAATAATATATCTGTGCATCTGAAATACCTCTAGGCAACCTCAGGCCTGGAGGCCAACTGTAGCCTTCCAGGCCACTCTGCTTGGCTCACTCTGCTCTCCAGAACACATACCCTCCTGAACCACACCCATCACCAATTTTGCTTTGCATTGTCCTTGAGCATTTTGCTCGGCTCTGATATGATTTTGAACTCCAGTAATTGATTGGATGGAGGATAGAGAGAAATGTGTGAGTGTGGAGAAACCCAGTGACTGCACAAAGCTAAAATTAACATTATTGCTCTGACCAGTTTTGCCTCACCCTACTTCACCACCACCAAGTGGCCCCCAGATGGATGCACAGATTAGGATGCGCTTCCAAATATGAATGATTCCCCATCTCTGGCCTATAAGACTGCTCTGGTGTTACCCAAGTACAGTACTTAATTTGCTGCTCTTCACCCACTTCACCTGTCCACCAGCTCTGCAGTTGAGGATTTTGTTTTGTCCTTAAAGAAGGTTGTTCTTCAACTGATTAATGGTATGCCCTCATATCTCTCCGCCAATGTATGTTTTGTAGTACAAAATTCTTTTATGAGCTCTCTGTTAACTGGTCTTCTACATGTGTATCTCCTTTATAGGCAAAAATTGGACTATTCTCATCCTGAATTTGTGCTCATGTTGCACTTGCCTTTACCAAAGGGGGGGGGGAAGCTTTAAAGAACAGCTGGAAATTTTATCCCATCCATCTTGGGTAAATATTGTTAGAACCACTCTATATGTTTATGGGATTAGTATGGAGGCTGTACCTACTTTTTATTCTACTAGAATTAAGCAGAGGCTTACAGAAAGAATTCACCTTTATTCTGAGTGATGGGATTTGTATTCAGTTGCACATCTTATTCTTATTGGTACCCATTATACAAAGCGACACTTGGCTTGGAAAATTATTTAATAATCCTTACTGCTGCTCCATTTAGAATATCATTTATAGGCTTACGTCTCCAGTGTATGCCCTCTGCTTTCTTGGATAAGAGGTTTAATAGCATTCCAACTCATTAAAGACTCTGTATTTGTGTGTCTGGTGAGATTGGAGATGTCTCCCATTACCTGTTAAGTTGCCCCTAATATGAGTACCATGGGCACAAACCTTTTACTTGTATCCTCAAGTCTTTTTTAAAATTGACTCATCCTGGACTAGATATGTACATTTATTTCAGATAAAGATGTACCAAAATCAGCTCTGGAAATACAAGCCAGGTATCCAAAAACTTAGCTGGGTGGACAAGATGTGCTTCTGGCTCATTGTATTTTTAACAGCTTTATAGTTTTTTGTAGAGTGGTAATTTGTTACAGGACGAGAAGTATTGTCTTTCTCTTTTTTGTATATATATATCTGTCTTCATATCTTTTCTACCTGGGCTCTACCATAACTAGCAATCTCTCAATTGGTGCTGAGCTGGACAAGTGTATTGGCAAGGCAGCTACAGCAGTGGCTGACCTCTCTAAAAGGGTATGGGATAATGTGATGCTAATGACCAATACGAAGATGAAGGTCTACTAGGCTTGCATGTTGAGCACACATAGTGATAGATGGCAATGTACATCCAACAGAAGCGATGCCTCAACTTCTCCCACATGCGTTGTGTCAGGAAGATTTTGGGCATCGCATGGCAGATCAGTGTCTCAAAGAAAGACGTGTTTTCCCAAGCCCACATTCCCAGCATGTTTGCACTCCTGTCTCAGAGATGTCTATGCTGGCTTGGCTATGTCCTCAGAATGGAAGACTAGGATCCCCAAGGACATGCTCTATGGGCTGGTTTCAGCCACCAGGCCTGTTGACAGACCAACTCTGTGTTACAAAGATCTCTGCAAATGTGACATGAAGGCTGGCTGGCAACATTGACATCGCTGTGTGGGAATCCCTTGCAGATGATGGCAGCGTCTGGAGACAGTCTGTCAGGTTGTGTATCTAAAGCAGTAAATAATAATAATAATAATAATAATAATAAATTTTTATTTATACCCCGCCCTCCCCAGTCAAAACCGGGCTCAGGGTGGCTCACACCAATAAAATTACAATAAAACATAAAAAGCAATTAATTAAAATACAGATTAAAATACAGTATTAAAATTTAAAATGCAGCCTCATTTCAAGTAGTCCATAAATCCAAGCCATGAGGGAGGAAAACACAGGGGTCAGACTAAGTCCAACCCAAAGGCCAAGCGGAACAGCTCTGTCTTGCAGGCTCTGCGGAAAATGACAAATCCCGCAGGGCCCTGGTCTCCTGTGAAAGAGCATTCCACCAAGTTGGGGCCAATACTGAAAAGGCCCTGGCCCTAGTAGAGGCCAATCTAGCCATCTTATGGCTCTGGATCTCCAGAATATTGTTGTTTGTGGACCTTAAAGTCCTCCGCGGGGCATACCAGGAGAGGCAGTCTCGTAGGTAAATAGAGGAAGAATGAGCGCTAGGAGGAGTGTAGAAAGAAGAAACACAATGGTGCACCTGTAGCAGCCAAACTGGATGCCTTCACTGCCACAGCTGCAACCAAATATGTCTCTCCTGTCTTGGTCTCTACAACCACAGCAGGCATTGTAACTCTCCAGCAGTTTGACTTGTAAAGTAAAGACTGCAGTTTGTGGCATGGCAGCATTGAAGGGATTGCTGCACTAGTGCAATGTTGTGAGCAAATTCACAATGCCTACTTGACAAGCTGAAATCATGACTTTGTACTTGTGGTTTTACAATGAGCGGGGAAACCTAACTGACCTTGACTCTTCTGCATCACTGATGAGAGAAACCTGTATACCAGCAGTTATAACTATGATCAATTGATGGGAGTTAAGTGCAGCAGTCCAATAAAAAGTGATGTAGTCAATGTAGTTAGCTGCTTTTTGCCTGTGGAAATGCATCTCTGGTTTGCCCACAGCACTGCTATCCCTAATTTTGACTGCAATTAAACTATGGTTTATACTCCCTGATATTTGTTTCTTTCGAATTATCATTGAAAGGCAACAAAGGGCAGTGCATGTATTTTTGTATCCAGTAAACATTGATCCAGCAGTGTGCAGCCCCCAACTGTTTGGAACCAAGTAAGTGGCCCTTGTGGTATCTGCTTCTGGGCTTTTGTTGAAGTGCAGGCACCCAAGAAGGCCACATGCTGCAGGCTGCTGGTATGATGATTTGTAGAATAAAAGGAGAACACTCGCATACTCCCCTCAGCTACCTCAAAAGTAGGGTTAAGTGCATCAAAAAACATGTAGCCCATTCATGAGGACTTTGCTTAAATTTTCTCTCCCCTTTTGATAAGTTTCAAATCCAACTTATTTTTCTCATAAACTGATTGAGAGTCGTAGAAGAAAAATGCAGGATGAATTTTCAGCACACTAATATCTGCTTCCCCAGTTGCATATTCAAGCATTATCCCATCATTTATGTGATTTCTTCTATCAAAAACCAAGCTACAATTCATCTTTGACCTCTGTGTAGTTTGATAATATCTAGTCATGCCCAATTGTGTCCTAGAAGAGTAGCAAATGATCAGACAGGACACTAGGTGATGGGATGAAACCAGGCCAAATCTTTATTGACTGTGGTAGGCAGGATAAGGGTTGGCATGGCAGTAGGACCAGATCCATTTCATTCTACTCACCCTCTGCTGGTAGAATGGGATCTGTTGAGGTGGACTGCACCAAGCCTCTTCCATGGGAGTTAGCCAGGGTTGAACCCTGCCATGGTGCAAACCATGCTGGCAATGTCTCACTGGGCCACCGGGGTGAGTTATCAGGCCAGGCAGAGACCAACCCAAGCTTGGGGGATGCTGTGGCCAATCTCAGGCCCCTTGTGCCCCCAACCTTTCATTATGTTGATCCTTCCCAATGCAAATTTCACCATACGTCCCTCCATTAGGGTGTAGCCTCTCCTTTTTGGAGTAGACATGCCTCCTACCCCCATGCATGGACCGAAACATAGATATGTGAATAGTCTGCATATCTGCAAAGTGATTCATGTGCAGTCTGAGAAGAACAAAAAACAAACCTCTGTCCAAGGGCAGCCTTTCTCCGCTTCTATAAATATTCTGAAGCTGCTTGAAGCAGCTTTGTAGACACTGCATGAGGCTGCATGAGTAAATTATCTTTAAAAATATTCCAGGAAGTGATTGTGCATCATAACGTGCAATCCCTTCCTGGCAAATTGTTCATAAATAAAGATAGCCACCCCCATAAATATTTTAATATCTGCTCTATAGAACCTGTTATCTCAGCCATATAACCAATTGGCCATATAACCAAACAAGCCATATAACCAATTGGCAGGGATTATGGGACCACCATTTTTAAGGGAATGATGTTCACACACAGGAATGGAAGAGTAGGAGAAGGGATTAGGAAGTTGTGGGCCAGGACGGATAACTGAACAGTTGGTTCAATAGGTATTTTTGTGCTTGATATAAATAGAGGAGTCTGACCACTCATTCACAAGCAACAGTATATGCAACACTGCAATTTTTCTGATTACAAGCCTTATGCTACACACACTGCCAGGAGTTTGTACCGAAGTCATTCTGGGGAATTGTCTGAGATTCCACCAGAGATAAATTTGTCTCATAACCAGATCTTGCAATGAGAGAAAATGTTCAAGGGAAGTTATAGAGGGGAAATAACTGTGCAACCTACTGTTATCATTTTCATTGCTAGTTCTTAACCACTGCAGTTGAAGGATCCCCCAGTTTTTGTCTGCTAAATTGCTGTTCCTTAAAAGCAAAAAACCCCTAATCCTTCCATTTCCAGCAAAAGACTCAGTCTTTTCTGCTTTTTTCTTAACACTCTATATGCAATAGAATATGATTAAAGTCACCCAGGAAACCAATCTTCGTAATAGTAAAGTGTTTATTCCATCTTTCCATTCTGAATGCACTCCTTTTCCTTTCAGAATCATAAAAATGAAACTATATAACAGGTACCTCCCTCCTCCCAACTGAACTGTTAAATGTTATAACAGCTGTTGGACAAAGCAAGCTCCTTCTAGGAGTGTGTGGAAGCAGTATTACATACAGCAGGGACCCAACATTAACAGATCTATACCACCGCTGTATCTCTTATTGCTGTATCTCAGGAACCCAGAAGAATGTAAGGGAATGAAACCATTTATACCACGGGTAGGAATCAATGCAAACAGCAGCCACAAATGAAAAATGCTGGAAGCATGGAAAAATCAGTAAAGTGCATGACTGCAGAAGGGGTTCAGTGCAGGTGTCCATCTTCAAGCATTACTGATAACCTAAGAAAGACCATTGCTAACAGCTTGAGAAGTTTGGGTTTTAGTTAAGAAATCTAAAAATATATATCTAACAAAAAAATATATCAAAAAATCACATGGCTGTAGGGGAAAAGTGAATATTTGCACTTGCGCAGAAGCTTAGTGTAAGCATTCCTGTGCAAGCATTTTAATTAATTTAAGCACTTGTATCCCAACTTTTATGTCCCACAAAGTGAGACCCCCTGGTACAGCTAATAGATTAAAATCTGAAACATAAATAAGCAAGCATAAAACTATACACTAAAGTTATTTAAAGTATTAAATAAATTAAACCTTATGGGAAGTAGTATGTCAGGCATACATTGCAACAACAATTTATTGTTAGATTCCTGTCTTCCATGTCATTTGCACTGCAGGCAAATGTAATCTCAGATGTAGTCATGGTGTCAATGTCTCTGCTGTGTCAGAGCTATTCCATGGAAGTTTATACCATAATGAATGTGTTAATCTTTGAGCTGCCACAAGACTGTTTCTGCCACAGATTTACATGGCCACCCCCTGGAAGTTGTTACCTGTTAACAAGATATTACTGGATTTTAGCAGGCTTGTGTACTCATACTTGTGAAACCAGCATGGTGGCATATTAAAGGTGCTCATTGCGACATATGGTCAAATGCCACTATGTATTTAAAGCTTACGTTGGGCTGGGGCTTGCATTAGAATTGGATAGAGTTAGAGCTTCAGAAGAGGATTCCTGTTGCCTTAACTACCAAATAATTGCCCTCTTCGTTTGGGAGATAGAGCCCACTAAGAATGTGAAACATATGAATAAATGTGCCTTCTCTTATAGTTATGTATGTAAGCTGTGTAAACTTATATAGGTCTATTCAGAAATGAGTCCCATTGACTTCAGTAGGAAATAATCTTAAGTGTGCAAAGGTTTGCAACCTTAATGTTATCTGTCAGGTGCTATGACTACCAATGCTATTTACATGTAAGATGAAACCAAAATCCTTTGTTTATTAATCCAGGATAGGCATGAGCAGTGTCCTCTTGCACACAACCCTGTCACTTTTCTCCTCTTAGTGTGAGCAGCAACACGAGGATTGGGCACTTAATTACACCCTGCCATTAAGAGCAAATCCAGAAACTATAGTTAATGGTTCAAAACGAACCAGAATTGAAGTCATGGTTGCTTTATTATCCTTTCTTTGAAGCCATTAGCCACAGTTTTGCTGTGGCTAGTACTGAATTATGGATTGTTTTGCCACTTGCACAATGAGAGAACTCAAGCAGCAGGAAAGATACACGGTGCTTGTGCCTTACTTATTGATTACATTTAGACCCCAACTTTCTATATATTGGAGTACTCAGGTAGTCACCCATCCAGGCACCGGCCAGACCTAGACCTGCTTAACCTTAGGAAGCAAGTCTCTTGCTATGTATTCAGATTTTACCCTTCTTCCTATCAAGGTTTATTAAGCCAAGATTTTTGGTTTAGCGTTATGTGTGAACAAATGCTGCATTTTTGTTCCTAGTATGGAAGAAACGAATGCAACTTGAAGATTGCTTGTGTCCTTAATACCTGAATACCATTATGGCTCCTATAGTTGCCAAATAGCAGCCCGGAATCTGGCCTGGGGAATGGATGTCTGTTTATGCAGAGCTCCAATTTAAAACAATCTTCTGAGCTTCAGAGGAGCTAGATGTGAGTCTCTAGCATAGGCGACCTGCTTTTTTTGGTTGCCTGCCCTTCTCTTGCTTTCACCTCCCCTTATTAAATATGCAGACATAGCATTGTTAGAGTTGCTTGTTGTGCACAAATTGAAACAGAGGAGGAAAATATCTAAGTGGAGAAACTTCAAAATGTACTTAGCTCACGCAGAAGAAATTGCATCCCTTTGCAAATTTATAGCATAGCACATTAGCCAATTGCAAATAGGAAAATGAAAATATGTGAGCTGGGACTGAAGCATCCCATTGCACTCCACGCCGCCAAACTGTACTTCTTTTAGGGAGGCATAAGATGTCATATGAGAAGTATTGATAAAAATAGCACATATGGCAATTTAGAGCTCAGGCAAGTGTTTTGGAACTGAACCAGAAAAGATGCTATAGCATAGCTTCTGAAAATGAATGAGGGTTGAGGTAGGGGTGGGGGAGAAAGATTTGATTCATAATGGAAAACATAATACTTACAAGGAGTGTTAGCAATATGTTAACAGCTAAAAAAATTCTAGTGTATCCTTATTCAGATATAAGTCTGAGAAAGAATTGACACAGGTCAGAAAGAGTACAAAAATCACTCAAACTATTAAATACACTGATGTTCACATAGGCTACAAAGGCAGAAATCTATGCACAGTGTGGCACTAGGAAAGCATATGGCAAATGAAATATGCAAGAGTAATGCAGGCTACAAAATGCAATATAAAGGAATGCCAGAAGATGTTATAAGGATTGAGGAGGAAGATTTTTAAGTAGAGCAGAAATTCAGACAGACACAATCCACCCTGAACAGGATTGGAGAGAGGGGAAAAATACCCCATAACTTAACAATTACTACTTTCTGCTTTTTGCTGCTTTATTTCAAAAATGTCTTGAAGGCCAGACATAACAAAGTTCATCTCTCAAAGTTTGCTAAGACGTTTAGGCCCATTATCAGGGAATATTGATGAATAACAATGACATTTGGATATATAGAAATGTAATCACTTTTATTGTTGGTTTGCCTAGAACAGGGGTCAGCAAACGTTTTCATCAGGGGGCCAGTCCACTGTCCCTCAGACCTTGTGTGGGGCCGGACTATATTTTGAAAAAAATATGAACGAATTTCTATGCCCCACAAATAACCCAGAGATGCATTTTAAATAAAAGGACACATTCTACTCATGTAAAAACATGCTGTTCCTGGGCCGTCCTTGGGCCGGATTTAGAAGGCGATTGGGCCACATCCGGCCCCCGGGCCTTAGTTTGGGGACCCCTGGCCTAGAACAAGGGTAGGGAACCTTTTTTAGCCCGAAGTCCAGATTCCTTTCTGAAGGGCCACATACCAGTGGTGGGTAAGGCCAGAGACAAAAGTAAGTAATGTAAATGTAACTTTTGACCTTTGTACAGTATGCTAGTTTCTACACCCACACCCACCTTTCTCTGTCCTCCCATCTAGAAAAGCAAGAGGCATCAGACTTGGGGGGAGAAGCAGATTGGATGGGAAGGATCAGTTTGATTGCATCCAGGCATGTGGTGCCAGTATTTAGATCCTCACTGCAGCATTAAGGATAGTTCAAGAGTGATAGATCATGAAATGACTTGGAGCCATAGTATGACTGTCAGTGTTGTGGTAGTTTCTCTCATGCAACGATGCAGAGATTGTGGTTTGTCCCGTCCCCCCCCCCCCCTTTTTAGAAACTATTGTTTGATTCATGTGCAAATGTATGCAGATAATTCATATAATTAATTGTCTAAGATTCTTTTATTTGGGTGGATAGCCCTAAGTTTCACTTTCTTATTCCAGAGCTTATCACAGCTACAACTCTCTGATCCACCTGAGAAGTGAATTTCACTGGCAGACCCATAGTTTTGCATAATGCAGAATATATCATGCATAACACCAGCAGTTAAAGGGATCAAGAAAATATAGTGTAAATGTGTCAAAGTAGGTGTTCTACTTTGCAGTAATGCCTTCCTGTCATTTCAAGATAAACGGCACTAATTTCATACTGGCTTCAGCAGCCATCTGCTGTGCGGTGATCTGCTGGTCTTGCAACAGATGTGGGGAGAAAAGTAAGGATTCTAGGTCCTGGAAGTGCCTTTGGCTTGTCTACATGATCAAGCTAAGAATTTAATTTCACTCAACTGTCATAGAAATGACCTGCTAGATATGTTGCTTCAGCCACTTTGTGTGTGTGTGTGTGTGTGTGTGTGTGTGTGTGTGTGTGTTTATGTGCCACCTTACGCTGCTCAGGTGTGCTGGAACAAAGGGTGTGTGTGTATGTGTGTGTGTGAAAGCCCACAATACTATGCTCAATCATCAATGCACTCAGTGGTTTTGGAAGCAGAAACAAGGCTCCAAGGATGCATTTAAATAATATAGATACACGAGAAGGTAACCAGATATATAGATAGTCGTCTGCACCCCGGTGCAATTATGTGGCCACTCAGTGACAGAAGTGTAGTTGTTGTTTTGTCCCATTGTTATCCCATCTGATCTTGCTTGCTCATGGGAAGTTACAACATATTTAAAACCAAAACATAACATTCTCAACATAGAGATTAAGCAACACAAGAAAATCCAAAACAAACTAAAACACCTCTTAAGCTTTGTTTTCTTCTTTCCCCACAGCCTCTCCATAAAAACTGAACTCTAGTTGTTAAAAAGCAAGGCTGAGTAGGGCAACTTTCCATTGTTTCCAGAGAACCCAAATCTCATTTTACCCTTAATAATATTTATTTAATTTATTTATTAGTCACTTCTTTGCCATGGCTATTCAAATCAACTTACAATAATTTCTTTTAAGTTTATGCATTCTCTTGATTAACACATGCATTTTTTTCCATGAACGGTTAGTTTCTCTTAATTCACAGTAATTCTCTAAGGCTGTTAGTTTCTCTAATTCATAGCAAGAGTAAAATGTTTTGTATAATTATGCTTCTAATGTCTGAGGCAAGTGCTCAAGTGCTTTTTCATCCCAAACTATTCATCCTAAGAGCTCACAAGGCCTTTTACATGTGGTCAGCTATTAATTTCAGTTGCCCTCCAACTGTGGTAGCTAGCTATGAAAAATAAATATGGAGGACCAGAGTGTGGATGAAAGCGCATAATTTCTGGGGTTTGCAAGTTCCCTCTCATGCATATGTTTTTATGAAAATTATATACCGTACTGGAGTGGAGGAAAGTAATTGTAGGAGATACTGCCCCTTGCCCCATAATCCTACTTGTGAATAGAAACTACCAACATGTGGAAGTACTAATCTAACATGTGCCTGCATTTGCATGACAATCTCCTTTTGCCTGCGAATTATTATTCTGCAGGATTTTCCAATGTGCAGCAAACAGAATTTTCACTGTTTGGATAAGATTCATAATGAACACTGACATTTCTGAACATAGGGAGAAAAGAACATGGTGTTGCCAATGGTGACCAATAAAATGAAGGCTTACACAAAGTTGAACATAGATGTACAGTTTAAAGTAAGCTTTCACTGAGTTGTATTGCTGAATGTATATTGTAGCTTGCTTGGGGGTAGTATAAATATTTTGGTAATTGGCTTAAAGGGTGCTGGGTTTTGTAAAGACTTGCCTTAAAAAAACAGGCAATGAAATTGCTTCCAGTAATGTTCTTAGTGCTTTCTTTGGCAAATAGTTGGAAAGAGGATAAACCAAAAATATAGAGAAAAGTTTGTGAATATAGCCAGTCTAGGTTTGAAAGTACAGTGCAGTAAAAAAACAAACCAGCAGTGCTGACTGCATTTTTTTATTTAACCCTTTTCTATAGTATTTTTTTTGGTTCTCTGTACCGGTAGCTGTTTGAGACATTCCGTTATGAGTCAAGAATGAGGCCCTTAATCTGCCTATCTTTGTCCTTGTGAGGTGCTGTTTTAGCTGAGGATTGAGTAAGTAGGTGACATTCAAATCTACACAATTATGAAGGAAAAATGAATTGGCAAAAATATTCTCATCTGTATACAAATGTTTCCAAAGCTCATCATGTTCAAATCAGTTTACTTTTATTTGTGTTTATTTTCTTCTTTAAAGCAATGAATATTCATATATCATTTACTGCATGGATTCAAGTTAGAATTTTCAATACTGTATAGGACAGTCCTTTTCATCCTATACCTGCCTGTTTTGACCCAGTTTGCATGTCATGATAAACCATAATTAATGATTCATTGTAAACATGCTGAATTTGCTTGCTTTGCTGCTTCCTGGTAGTGGAGAGAAACCAGCCATGATCTCTGGCTTGGTGTTACATGAATTGTGGTTTGTTTTGCTCCAAGCTGTTTGTTCTTGGCTTACCAATCATTTTTTTAAATAGCAAAACAAACCATAATTCCTAGTTCAAATGTAACTATAAGCCAGATATCATGGTTTGTTTCTCCCAAATGCTAGTGAGCAAAAGGAAAGAGGGCAAGATAACTGAGGTTTATTGTGACATGTGAACTAAGCCATTCTTCATTTGTTTCGTTGATTGTTTCAGATACTTTTAAAAATCAAAATACCACAGGAATCTCTGTGTCTGGGGTATGAAGGTGAAAAACCAACCTTCATACATATACAGTGCAACCTCGGTTTACGCCTACCTCCATTTATGAAAATCTCTGTTTACGAATGCCGCGGACCCTGAAGTGTTTACATCTAGGTTCCGTGGCGTTGGATTCGCAGACGCGATCTGCACAGCTCGTGCATGGGCAGAAGTGATCTGCGCAGTGTGTGTGTGTGTGCGCAGAAGCGCTCTATCGGCGCTTTGCGCACGTGCAGAAGCGTGCCTTTGGTGAGCGAATGCCTTGGCGAGCGAACGCCTCCGCGGAATGGATTGCGTTTGGAAACCGAGGTACCACTGTAGCCCAGTGCTTCAGCCAAAGTGTAGTTCCTCTGAAATCAGTACCAGAACAAAGTTAGCGTAACTGTAAATGAGATCATGAACTAGGATCAGAGATACTCATTATCCCAATTCCATTTCCAACTGGGGCTTGTCTTTTTTTCACAAATAACACTATCAAGTGCCATTTTTGCAACTTTGTGATATAGGCCGAAGTTTTAAGGCTGAAGCACTGTCTTGTAATTGTCCTTATTATACCTATTATGTAAGCTTTAACCAGTCAAGTGGAGGAAAGGCGGGAAATTATTCTAATTACCCGCTGCTTTTGATGGTTGTGAAGTAAAAGTTCCCCTTATATAATAGAGCTCTATCGGCAGAGCCAGTGAAATTTGAAAAATAAGGATCTGCCACCACCAATCACACAAATGATGTGCTTTCAGCTTCTTTAGGAAAAGCAAGGAGTTTATCTTTTGTGTGTCACTGCTTGCCAATTCCATTTGTTCATCTAACCTCTGTGACTCGATTTGAGTAATGGTGCTACTCGAGTCAGCATGTGGTTTGGAATAAGCTTCACAGAGCACCATCTAGTCAGTGTATATTGAGTAGGCCAGCATTGTTGGCAACTATGGGGCTTACAAAATTAAGTTGGAAATACTAGCTAGCTCCCTGTTCTTCATATCATATGAATGAAAGACAGCACTTCAGTGCTGGTGCAGATGAGAAGGTTAAGCCTAAAGGTTTAATACAGACTTTATTTGGGATGTGTTGGAGACAACTGAATTATTATTACATGGCCTGGGATTCTATATAACTCTTACAAAGGTGGTGTGGCACTATTAGTGCATAAAGAGAGACGGCATGCAGGAAGCTTTGTATGGCAAGCTAATTTTATCCAGCTATTCTTCATATATGACCTAGTAATACTTCACATTGCTAATGAGCTAAGCACCCCAAAAAGGATGTTGAACTGGTTTGATGAACTTTGCTGGCACCTTGTGCCACACAATCATTTAATCACATGTGGCTGTATTTCAGCTATGTACTTTACTGTACATAGTAATAATTATATTATATATTAATTTATAGTAATAATTACGAGTTGATACGGTGCTTTTCAGCATTTAGAGTACTTATATTATTTTGTTGCAATTCTTATGGCAACCTTATAAGGTAGATCAGTATTATTATCAGCTATAATACATAAAGGGGGCGGGGCGGTGAATGAGGATGCAGCTCTTTTAGCTCCTATGCTATACCAGCTCACATATAGTGAAATTGGGCGATTCTATGAGATTTAATGTTTGGCATTACTAAAAGCAAGAAAAATCCAGACTGCACACCTTCATATTCTGGGAACACAAGATATATGTGGAGTCATTTCCTAAGTGATAAGCAGTAATAGTTTGTTAAAATATATGCATTTGCTGGGTGCCTTGGAATGTCTGTTAAGGACTACCATAGTGTTTCTCTTCTTTGAAAACAGGTGACTAGCAGAAGTCAGCACGCTCCCCTTCTCCACCCCACCACAAAAAACTAGAAATGTTCCAAAATTGATTTAAATTCGGGTTAGAGTCTACAGTTATGCAATTCTTGGTTACTCCAACAATGTTAATAGTTTTAAGACATTATTTAAATGTTGAGATTGCATCTTTCTAAATAAATAAATAAAAGGCAGTTTTTAATAATAAATCCTAAATGCAGCTCCAAGTCTGGCGCTACCTACTCATAGATCCGGTAAGAGAGACTGAATATCACTGATTAGCTATTTGGCAGGAAAGGAGGGAATGTCCTGTCTCTCTCCCCCACCAACGTGATTATATCCCTGTGTGGTGAATCAGGATGGGCAATGTGCAGCTCATACACCTGAAATTTTCCTTATAAGAATAGAAACCTGCTCCTCTGCAGATAGGGTCCCTAGCTGGATCAGGATGATAGGGTTTTTGGATTCACAGAAGAAAGCAAACAGCCCAAATGTGTTTACCATATAATGCTGAACACAAATACAGAAGCTGCCAACAAGTAATTTATTCCTATTCAGGCCTGCCCAATTATTCTGCTGCAGTGTGGAAAAGCCACCATTACTGGACATCAGATGTGATGAAAGACTGAAAATGGTCTTGAGAAAGAAATCAAATTACAGTGGATGCAAAAGGCCACAATTGACCATAATTTAAAAAACAAAAAGCCTCTTGAGTTTGAAATGATGGTCCCTGGTCAAGATAAAAATGGAGCAGCAGGTCTCCTAATTCATACTGAGCACATAAAGTGAAATCATTTTATAAAGGTGGCATAACAAATCTGCCCTGTGCGCTGAAGAGCATGGGCTTAGAAAGAAAATAAGCATCTTGTGGAAAAGGCTGAGAAGAGAGCACAACCCCCAGCACATTGAAGCCTTTCATTATGGATGGATTGAATTTTGTTCTGTATGAAACAGAGCAAACAGATTGCCGACAAATATGTAAAATCCAGCCCTCTTTCTCCTGCTTGCCACCTTGGACTCTATTCTTCCTCAGATCCTGATATTTCAGGCACTGCTTCCACAGCCAGTGCTCTGTTCCTGATGCTATTTCAGGTACTGTTATTTATTTATTCATTTAGATAATTCTGCTCTGCATTTCAAAGAATTCTCAGGATGGCATGTGATAGACTGAGGTTTAAAACATAGTCTGAAAGCAAAAAACAAAACAAAACAGAAAACAGCATTTTAACACAATAAAAACACAGTAAAACACCAGCAATCGAACTTTCTAAAGCAGCAACTCAGCTAGAGTTAAAGGCCTGAGCAAATAAATGTTCAAAACCAAACATCAGAAGTCTCTGTGTCAGACGAGGCTCTCTGTCTCAAAAGATGGGATAGCAAAACTGGAGGGGGGAAGCCTTTGCCCTGGGTGCTGTCACTTCCAGGCCACCTCTTTATTGTGTATCCATCCTAATTTGTTTGCATAAAATATCAACTGTTTTTTGAGCATTCATTTTGATTTGTGGGAACCTTTGGCTCTCAAGGCAAGGGCGTAGCCAGGATCAAAACTAGGGGGGGGCAAGCCATGATCATTCAGGGGCGGGGCCACAAAGTGGGAACGTGGACGGGGCTACAGGGCCAGCTGGCATGACGACATCGTGGTGGCGGCAGCGGCGGCAGCGGCCACCTTGTGCTTCTGGGGCTGGCAACGGCGGCGGCTACCCTGCTTGGCTGGAGAGGACGGGAGGGTCGGGCAGGCAAGAGGGGGTGACAGGGTGGGCGAGGGCAAGGCAAGGCACGGCCGCAGTCACGACGGCTCCGAGGCGTTGCTGCATATCAGCATAATATTTCAACCATGTCGTGGGTTCAAGCCCCACCTTAGGAAAAAATTCCTGCATTGCAGGGGGTTGGACTAGATGACCCTTGTGGTCCCTTCCGACTACAATTCTATGATTCTATTGATATATTGCCATAGCAAATGCATCATTCTGCTTTCTTGAATTGTCCTACTCCTAGGCATAGCAGCCAACTCCTAGAGGCCTAGGTGCCTCCCCCCCCAATTACTAGTAAATACCGTATGTGAAAGAGTCATCCCCCCCATGTTGATGGGCTTTCTATGTGGGGCTTATCTGCCCCCCCCATATTTTATTAAGAATGGAAGAGGGAGGGAAGGAAGGAAGAAATAGAGAGAGGGATAACTCATATTTGTGGGTGCCTCTGGGTGACGCTGTGATGCTGGAACTCTGCAGCAAGAGGACGGGAGGGTCGGGCAGGCGAGAGGGGGTGGCAGGGCGGGTGAGGGCGAGGGAAGGCACGGCCGCAGTCACGACAGCTCCGAGGCGTTGCTGCATATCAGCATAATATTTCAACCATGTTGTGGGTTCAAGCCCCACCTTGGGGGAAAAATCCTGCATTGCAGGGGGTTGGACTAGATGACCCTTGTGGTCCCTTCCGACTACAATTCTATGATTCCATTGATATATTACCATAGCATATGCATCATTCTGCTTTCTTGAATTGTCCTACTCCTAGGCATAGCAGCCAAATCCTAGAGGCCTAGGTGCCTCTCCCCCCCCCCAATTACTGGTAAATACCGTATTTGAAAGAGTCACCCCCCATTTTGATGGGCTTTCTATATGGGGCTTATCTGCCCCCCCCAGTATTTTATTAAGGATGGAAGAGGGAGGGAAGGAAGGAATAATAGAGAGAGGGATACCTCATATTTGTGGGTGCCTCTGGGTGATGCTGTGAAGCTGGAACTCTGCAGCAAGAGGATGGGAGGGTCGGGCAGGGGAGAGGGGGTGGCAGGGCAGGCGAGGGCGAGGCAAGACAGGGCCGCAGTCTTGATGGCTCCGAGGCGTTGCTGCATATCAGCATAATATTTCAACCATTTTGTGGGTTCAAGCCCCACATTGGGGAAAAATTCCTGCATTGCAGGGGGTTGGACTAGATGACCCTTGTGGTCCCTTCCGACTACAATTCCATGATTCTATTGATATATTACCATAGCATATGCATGATTCTGCTTTCTTGAATTGTCCTAGGCATAGCAGCCAACTCCTAGAGGCCTAGGTGCCTCCCCCCCAAAAAAGAAATTACTGGTAAATACTGTATTTTAAAGAGTCCTCCCCCCCCATGTTGATGGGCTTTCTATGTGGGGCTTATCTGCCCCCCCCCCCAGTATTTTATTGAGGATGGAAGAGGGAGGAAAGGAAGGAAGAAATAGAGAGAGGGATAACTCACATTTGTGGGTGCCTCTGGGTGACGCTGTGATGCTAGAACTCTGCAGCAAGAGGAAGATACCGGTACACCTGTACAGGAGCCTTGTAAGCAGCTTTCTCTCTGCTTGATTTACAGCAGGCACGTCCAACAGGTAGATTGTGATCTACCAGTAGATCACTGGATGTCTGTGGTAGATCACTGCTAGATCACTGGCACCCCTAAAAAAAGCTCACCCAAATTTTTCCTCCTCCCTAAAAAAAAGCTGAACTATGACCTGAAGCCCTAAACAAAAATGGGCCTCCCTCCCTCCTAAAAGAAGCTCAACAAGTTTGACCTAAACCCCCCAAAACAGGGCTTCCCTTCCTTAAAAAAACTCAACAGCTTTGACCTGAACCCCCCAAAAGGGGGTAGATCACTCCCAGTTTTTAACTCTGTGAGTAGATCAGAGTCTCTTGGGAGGTGGCCACCCCTGATTTACAGTATACAGATGCAGGAGGAGGGGCAGACTGGAACACCAATGCTTTTTATAAACATCACTGTGTCTATCAAAGCTACAGCCCCCCCCTTCTTATTCACTTCCTTTTAGCCTTGCAGGGCCACCTTAGTCAAATTGAATCCTCTGCACCCTCATTAAATCGCCAATAGAACTGTTAATGCGATCCCTGAATGCCCATTAACAACTCCCACTGAATAACAATAGGGTGAATAGGGTGGACCTTGCCTGAAGGGATATTCTGCTCCATTGTCTTAACTGCTTAAGTACTGGTAGCCACTTTGCTTTATTTATTTGATGTGTTTTTGTTACAGCTGTGTTCCCGCCCCCAGCAAGTGGAGAGCTGCTCTTGCTAAAGCAAAGCCCTTTCCACTTCAGTTTTTGGAGGGGCAAAGTATTATTGGTTATGGTCTGTAAAATACAATAATTTTTTGCTTCTAGGGGGGGGGGCAGCTGCCCCCTCCTGCCCCCCTGTCTACACCCATGTCTCAAGGTGTTGCTGAACTACACCTCCTGTCAGCCTTAGGAAAATGGGCAATGACCTGGAATGATGGGAGTTGTAGTTGAGCAGCGTCTGGAGGGCCAAAAGTTCCCTACACTTGTTTTTCAGGAAGGTTACATGATGTTCAGCCAGGCAACTTTTATCACACCTTTCCTAGTGTGTTTTAACTTTCTTACTGCAAAAAAGTTAGACTTTTGGGGGGGGGAACTGGGTTTGTTGTACAATAACATTGAAACCACTTGAACTTCTCAAAATTGAAATGTGCTGGTATGTGATTGAATCTCACCTGTTGAACAGTGTAAGGCTGGAACACTTCATTGGTTCCATTGTAGGCTGGCATTTCATTAATGTTTCCAAAGATATTCAAAAACTTCAGTGGTTTGCCAGTGATCGATATAGTTAGCATCAGTTTGATGAAGCCTGGGTAAGGTGTCTTGAAGAGACCCAGGTTGCGCTGTGGTCTAAACCACTGAGCCTCTTGGGCTTCCTGATCAGAAGGTCAGTGGTTCGAATCCCTGTGACGGGGTGAGCTCCCTTTACTCTGTCCCAGCTCCTGCCATCCTAGCAGTTCTAAAACTTGTCAGTGTGGTGGGAAGGTAAACGGTGTTTCTCTGTGCTCTGGTTTCCGTCATGGTGTTCCATTGCATCAGAAGCAGTTTAGTCATGCTGGCCACATGACTCAGAAAGCTGTGGACAAACACCGGCTCCCTCGACCTGAAAGTGAGATGAGCACTGCACCCCATAGTCGCCTTTGACTGGACTTAACTGCCCAGGGGTCATTTATGTTTTTACCAACTCCTTCCAACTCCTTACCCACATTGCTGCTTTGGTGCCCCCTCTGTTACGCTTACCAGGGGGTGGCAAACAGCATCTCTCTTTCTTTTCTTGTAAAAGCATTTTTCCTGGTCGGCAGAGCAGTGGCGAAAAGAAGCACTGGATGAACTGCTACCATCTTCACTGTAGCCTAGAGTCATTCTGGAGAAATAAAGACGGTGGCTGAAGCTTCCTCTGGCCTTCTCTTCATAGTGGCAAGTTCAGCGCAACTGCACAACTCCTTGTCAGTACACCCTGTTCAGCCCATGCCTTAAGCGTGTGCATGGGCTAGACGACGAGCCTTCACCGACCTTCCAATCACAGGAACATAGACACAGCATTCCCAGAGAACAGGTCCTAGTGCAGTGGACTCACATCTGCTCATTGTGAGCACCAAAACTCAGCAGAGTAAAACAGAAGCAAAGCTGTGGAGGTTTTGAAGCATACCTACCGTAATTTATTTCTAGCAGCCACTACAAATCACTACAGACATGCATGAAAGGAACAGCCCTCATGCAGCCATGTTATCTCTACACAGATAAGAGCGAGAACCTTTTTGTACCAGAGACGGAAGAACCAAAGAGCAGCTTCCGCCCCCTCCTTTCTCATAAAGCAAAACAAAAGATCAGGTGATTCTTGCAATGGGAAGGGTGAAAATGCCAACACTCCTTAGTATGGAGCCCATTGGCTCCAACATTTGTCCCACCATGCCAGATACTGAAACCATGGCTGTGTTGGCTGGTGGATTATGCTGCAACTATACAAAAGAGTGAAGTGTCTTTGTTTCTCCCAAAGAATTTTATTCAGCATTGCCAAGCACTAGAGCATAAATGTCCTCCATTTCCCTATCCTTTCCCTGAACGCCTCCAGAAATACTGGCAACAGGATCAGGGTCACCAAACAAAATGAATGCTCTTGACACTGGGGGGGGGCAGTGGCCATGGAAGTGTAAAAATTGTATTTGCATAGTTAATTATGTACATTATGTAACTGTGTCCTGTCTGTTCAAAAGGCACTTGACTGTGTGATCACAGAGCAGAGGCAGATTGTTTTGTTCATTTCCTCTTAAGAGATGGGTTGCTGTTTCTTTTTTCCTGTGTTACTTTTAGGGCGAAGGACTGGAACAAATAAACAGAACGGAATCAAAATAAACTATATAAGATAAGTCAGGTGAAGTGCCTAAAATGAAAACTGGCTTGAAAACGGGCCTTTCTTCCTTGTCCCATCCTTGTTCTTAGGGAAGTTCACATGTGTTCAAAAAAGGAATGCAGGCCTGGAGAACCTGTACCCGTCTCCTGATAAATTTCAGCCGATGTTCTTTTTGAATCTGATCAGTTCACATGGCCAGGGGCGAGACAGTGATCTCCACGTGTCCAGAGACATTCAATTCTTTCATGTTATTTCACATGTTATAGGGCTAAAGTGCCACTGCAAACATTGTAGATTTAAGCTTTAATGAAATTTTGGATCACATTAAGCCACTTACCTTAAGTTGCAGGAAAGTTGCAAAAGTCACCTCTGAAAATCAGTGGTTGTACCATGTTTTGAAAAGAGGCTTCTGCTTCCACAATTCATTCAGCTCCTCTGTGTGTCTTTGAGAAAAAGTCAGTTGGTATTAGTTTTCCTTCATCATTTTTTGTTGCCTTCTAATTCATTTGATCATCATTGTAGACTTAAAATGCAGGGCAAATGTTAACTCTACACTTGACTACTTATTCATTGTTAGACTTTGTTGCTTAGACAAGGTTACTTATTTTCATGTGCAGAAATTTACTTCTGAATAGACTCTCTGTGATGAGATCTGAGATATAAGATTTATATTTACCATGAAATTTACCTTGTAGGGAAAGGCTGTAGCTCGATGGTAGCAGAGCACGTGCCTTGCATGCAAGTGATTCCAATATCAGTCTGCTAAGGCTGGGGAAATCCCATGTCCAACAAACCCTAAAGTCTGTGCCAGCAGTCTTCCCTAATCTGGTAGGCTCCAGGTGTTTTGCACCACAGCCACCATCAGCCCCAGCCACATGGCCAGTGGACATGCTGGATGTAGTAGTCCAATGTTGTAGTTCAAAAAATCTGGAGGATCCCGCATTACATCAAATTCTTCTGCCTCACTGCCCTTTAGCCATTTGCAAGTATGTGAATAGACACAGAAATCATTGATCACCTCATGAGACACATGTATTGCTATGGTGTATCACAGGAGTCAGCAACCTTTTTCAGCCGTGGACCCGTCTACCGTCCCTCAAACCATGTGGTGGGCCTGAGTATATTTTTTGGGGGGAAAATGAACGAATTCCTATGCCCCACAAATAACCCAGCGATGCATTTTAAATAAAAGGACACATTCTACTCATGTAAAAACACGCTGATTCCCAGACTGTCCATGGGCCGGATTGAGTAGGCAATTGGGGGGCCCCGGGCCTTAGGTTGCCTACTCCTGATGTATCACTTTCAGAAACTGAGGCCATGTAATACAGTTTCATACTGGTCAGGAAGAAGGAAAGAAGGTTTTGCTATGCTCAAGTAATTTTTGTTCATCTGCATTTCTTTGGTATGTTGTTATGATGTCTCATTTTGAAAAAAAAACCAATAGCAATATGATAAAAATAAAATTAAATACGAATACAACCAGAAAATGTTGCAACAAGCAAATGTTGCAAATGTACTAGCTCTCTATATGGGACAAACAGGTCAAACCCTACGCCAAAGGATAAATGGACATAAATCTGACATCAGGAATCACAAGACAGAGAAACCAGTAGGAGAACACTTCAATCTCCAGGACATTCTATACAAGATCTCAAAGTAGCTGTTTTATTACAGAAAATTTTCAGAAACAGACTGGAAAGAGAAGTTGCTGAATTGCAACTCATTACCAAGGTTAAAAACATGGAGAGACATGGTCTGAATAAGGACACTGGATTCTTATCTCATTATACATGATAAAGCTTTCTTTAGCACCTCAGCCCTTGCTTTTTCCTGCAAGACCAATTGCAGTCGTTAACAGTCAGCAACAGTTTTACCACTCCTATCAGCCAATCACCCATTCCCACCACCCTTCTGAGTAATACCCCTCCCCACCCTCTGACTATACATAAGGGTCTGGTGACTTCTGTTTCAGTGTATCTGAAGAAGTGTGCATGCACACGAAAGATCATACCTATGACAAACTTAGTTGGTCTCTAAGGTGCTACTGGAAGGATTTTTTTTTATTTTGTTTGTACTACACAGGCAGTCTCATGACTGACTGCAGGTTGCTGTTGAATGTACAATATTTTTGTGTCGATTTGATATGGCCCTTAATCTTCCCACTTTTTGAGGGGTTGGAGCTCAATTAAGGACACAGGTGTGTGGCAGGATTTTATGCTGCATTTCCCAGATGATTATACTTGTAGTTTTAACAGGGTACCTTAACCCAGGAAATGATTCGACATGAATCATTTTCCTTGCTCCAGAATCATCATCCTTTAACAGATTCCCAATTTTGGTATACAAAACAAGATCAAAGTTTACACTGATCTACTCTGCATTCCTTTGAAAAGCTAATCTGAACCATTATGCTCCAGACAGCTTGTCTCCTGGAAGGCTTTTCTTTAATGAACCATTATTTTACATAGTTAAACATCTATTCAACTAAAATCAAACATTTTGCAATTTTACAGCTGGTCTAGTTAAAGAGACATTGTCAGGTCAATTTAGGAACAAATGTATAATTTTGCTCTTTTTAAAAAATATTACATACATATTTCTGGACGGGGTGTTGAGAGAGGGGGAATGTTAGGGGCTGACTGCAGTATCTCCACAGAAATACTGTATCTACTTTATCTTTCAAAATGTGACCTACATTTCAGTCAGTGAGTCCTATTTCCTTTATCATCAGATAAACTTTTACTGGAATCCTGAAGACAAGTTGTTTGTCATAATTAGCTAATTATGCACACTCCTAATCCCATTGCTACCCTCCCTATACTCGCTTCTAGTCCCTTCTCTTTCCAAATCTCCCCAAAGCATCTACATACATAGGCTTCTAGGGATTCTCTTTTCTTCTCATGTCTCCCTCTCTTCACCCACCTCCCTCTCTCTCCCTTTCTTGTCCCTTTCCCCCATGTTCTTTCTCATCACACACCTCTGTTTCTGTCATCAGAGAGTGAAACAGGGGTAGGCACTCTGACAAGGTAAATCTTCTAACTGCACTCTGCTTGAAGCAGCGATGTCTTGCTACAAAACTGAGTAAAACTGGACGGTTAGACTTTCCCACATTTCCCCAAGCTATTGCAGAAATGTAATATGTGTGAGCAGCCACCCCACCGTAGATGTTCATAACTTGAAACAACCTGAGTACATTATGCAACAAGAGTTACTCGATCTTAAATAATGTGGAATACCAAAGTCATGTATGTGGCATTTATCTCCTAATTAATATTCCCTGTGGGTTCGCCTCCTTTTATAAGGACTTCTGATGCTCCCCAGACCATTAAAATAAATGAGTTTGTGCTGAATATAATTTAGTCAAGAGGCATGTAAAATTTAGAATGACAGTCAGTTCAGCTACAGAAATGGGTGATGCACAGATGCAGATTTATGCATATAGATCACTTGCTGGATTGGAAGCCACTGGTGTGAATAAGATGGGAGACACCTGGCTTGAGAGCAGTGCATGTGAAAAGGATCTAGGAGTCTTGGTAGACCACAAACTTGACGTGAGTCAGCAGTGTGATGCAGCAGCTAAAAAAGCCAATGCAATTCTGGGCTGCATCAATAGGAGTATAGCATCTAGATCAAGGGAAGTAATAGTACCAATGTATTCTGCTCTGGTCAGACTTCACCTGGAGTACTGTGTCCAGTTCTGGGCACCACAGTTCAAGAAGGATACTGACAAGCTGGAACATGTCCAGAAGAGGGCAACCAAAATGGTCAAAGGCCTGGAAATGATGCCTTATGAGGAACGGCTTAGGGAACTGGGTATGTTTAGCCTGGAGAAGAGAAGGTTAAGGGGTGATATGATAGCCATGTTCAAATATATAAAAGGATGTCATATAGAGGAGGGAGAAAGGTTGTTTTCTGCTGCTCCAAAGAGGTGGACACGGAGCAATGGATTCAAACTACAAGAAAGAAGATTCCACCTAAACATTAGGAAGAACTTCCTGACAGTAAGAGCTGTTCGGCAGTGGAATTTGCTACCAAGGAGTGTGGTGGAGTCTCCTTCTTTGGCGGTCTTTAAGCAGAGGCTTGACAGCCAGCTGTCAGGAATGCTTTGATCATGTTTCCTGCTTGGCAGGGGGTTGGACTGGATGGCCCTTGTGGTCTCTTCCAACTCTATGATTCTATGATTTGCTTCAGGTCAAGGATGCAGTTTATCTGTACTGTTCCGAATGAGATAAGCATTTTAATATACCTATCTTTGCATGTATAACCTCATCTACATTTTCACACAATTTTTCACACATCGTCATCTATTTTTGAAAAGGCACACCTCTAGAGCAATATTGGGACAAAAATAAACTTGAAGAACTTGTTTCATATAAATACCTTGTTTAGGTATGACCAGAGGTGAAGTAAAAGATGGTGAAGTAACAGTGGTAGGGATGTGATAGAAAGACGGAACACTCACTCTCTTCATCCACATTTCACTATCCCTCCCATCTTGATAGTGATTAGGTGGAAAGCTGTGATGTAGTTATCCCTGCAAAGCACAACATGGTTTGGGTTTTTTTTATTGTCTTCCCCTTATTGGTTTCTGAGTGTCATTTTGTGAGTACTATTTAGGGGAAGGTGTTATTAAACAATATAAACCAAGAGACAAATAAATAGAGCTGTTAGTCATGTGTAATCAGACAGCTGCTGGCAAATTTTCATCACATTCCTAACAGCATCAGATTTGTGTTTAGAAAGTCTGACTTACTTCACATGGAATTGAATTCCAAGTAAAAACATTTAGGATTGCAACCTAAAGCTGCATTATTATTATTATTATTTTGCAGAGTGTAATGGTGCACTAACAGGTAGCACTCTTGTTCCTATAATAGTTCTGAAAAAGAGTTAATTTTGGCAGATAGAGCTTGTGAAGCAGCGGTGAGAAGCAACATACCTGCTAGGATTTCTTCTTCCACGTTGTAGGAACCCTGTTACATTTTGCTGCTGCACACAGTTAAGCTTCTGATATAATGATGAATGGGTTCATTTAAAATCAGAGAGATTAAAGCGAACCTTTTACATTAAAAACTGCAGCACTCACAAGACACTGCAATCCTGTGTTGTTAATTATTAACAGGAAATACTTAAGTGAATTAGCACTGTAGTTGCGATGACATCAGTATAATAGCCACTGTTAAAGCCAACTGTTCTATTTTCATAAGTTTAGTTTTATATATTCTCTGGTTTTACCCTTTTTACACTTGAAATAAGAGATACTTGCCATATCTTATCTTGTATGGTGTAGGGGTAACCAGAGAGTTACTTTATGTTTGTACCTTTATAGTTTGAAACTAAATAAAAACAATTTAAAAACCAGTTACCTTACACTTTACAACTGTGTATAACTGTGTTACATCACCTAGCACCTAGAGCAGAGATGGGGGCCCCCAGGCATGGGGGCCCAGTGCAGCCTGCTTGGCTACTCTGCCTGTCCCTTGAAACCTAATGGCTTTCCAAGAGATCATATTTATCTGAAATATTTGCACTGTCTTGTTCTTTGCAGGTAGGATAGAAAGGCATGCTGCTATTTCAGTTCAGTGGTAAAACAGTTGTAGGTGATAGAAACACATGCAAACAGGCTTACGCAGACATTTTGGAATGCTTTGAATATTAACCTTGACAAAACTTAATAGTGCTCTTCATCTCTTGATGCTGAAAACAAATCACATAATCATTTTAGTTATACAAATTGTTTTTAGGTTCTATTACATTATGGACAGCATCCCATAGTTACAGAGCTGTGTAGAGCACTTGTAATTTTTATAGGAAACAAATTCTAGTGGAGGCTGACCAGGGCAAATGGAGCATTGCCCCACTGACTTCAGCCAGCCCTCACCTGCTAGCCTTCATACCTGCAGCTGGTCCAGAGGGTGGCACTGCCTGCCACCTTTTTTCTTCTTTAGTCAGAATGCTGAGATTGTAGAACTCAGCAAGGAGGAGGATGGAAGCGAGAGCCAGAATTAGTTGGCTTCACCTATCTCTGTTTCTGGCTTGGCCTTCCCATTGTTTCTGACTTTTAGTTTCCTTGCCTTCCACCAGCTACTTTTGCGAAATACCACATAATTTTATAAGTTACTAATTTGTAAATTTCAGTGGTGTTACAATTTCCAAGAAATGTTTGCTAAACTTTGTTCATTAAAACCACATTTGTACTGAGCAGATAAAAGCGGAAACTTATATCCCTCCTCCAGTACAAAGCGGGGGGAATACCAAAATTTGATAAATGTAGCTTGCAAATGTTTCCTCGCATAGCACTGTTCTGTAGCCTAAGATGAGCCTTGGCAATAGAAAGTTTTTAATTCTGCCTCCAGGTTACTTTTTACAGTTAAATTAATGCTTTATACACATCATAAATCAACCAACTAAGAAGAGTATGAAATTGACTAAAAACACATACTAATATTCACCTACTGCAAATTACTATACTCTTTAGCAAATTTTAATCACGGTTTTGTATAGACAGCGTGATTAAAGAATGGTAAACAGATGCTGTGAAGATACACTTTCCCATGTTTCTGAAGGCTGATTCTATGTATGCTTCGTTCTAGATGGATCAGGTTGCACATTGAGGCCTTGTACATAGCTGCCAAGTTATCCCTTTTTTACAGGGATTTTCCCTTATGCTGAATAGGCTTCCTCGTGAGAAAAGGGAAAACTTGGCAGCTATGGCCTTGTACCATTTCCTTTCAAACATTTCTTTTTTTAATCTTTGATTTTATTTTCTTGTTACAAAATTTTACACATATAAATAATAAAACATGACATTGCTAAGAAAAAATGGGTCACTAGGGGAATAAAATACCAAACATATTATTTTACAGTACATACTGTAAACCAGTAAAATAAATTCTTCCGTTGGAAAACAGAGTAATAGCAGTGAGCTAATGAGTGCCTGCTTATCTATGTCATATTGCAATGTATGTTGTAGGTATTTCTCATCCATGTGTTGTTTCATTTGCTGTAAAAGTCTGTTGTATATGGGGTGGAGTATGAAAAGGTTAAAAGAATAAAATATTCTATAGCCCCCCCCCCCCCGGTTTGCTGTGATTGACACAATCACAATACATTCTCAGTAAGTACACATGTGGCACTCTAAGAATTTGCAATGTCAGTGCTCCCTGCTCTATGATATGCAAAAAAAAAAATTCCCCAAAAGACAAATGATTTCCACAAGCCAAATGAACCTAATTTGGGAAATGCAGCTTATAGAAGTGGTTAATGCCTGCTGGTTTCAGCAGTAATATAATCGATGCAATCTACTACATTTTCAGGGGAAATAATATTATGTGGCTATCAACTACAACCTCAATCTTTTAATAAGTACCAGTTCTGTGCATCCCAGAACAATGCCCAATCACTCTAATTTCATGAGTATACATCTTTTTTAGTTCAGTGCAATCATGTTAGAATAGACAGACGATAATTGATGTTGATATTTGCCAGTGATTCAGTTGTCAAGACTACTGTCAAGTGTATGTATTTCATAGTTTATTGTCTGATTTGCTAAGAGAAAAGGATGGCAGTAGTGGAAACAGGGATGTACAGAGAAATGTTAATAAGGACAGGATGAATATTACTTCCAAGGTCTCCATGTAGACTAAGGGACAAATTTATCACTGTGTGGTTTTTATAATTTGGCAGCTGGAAAAAAAAGGGAAGTCAAACAATGACCTGTTTAAAGATATTTCTTTCTCAAAGTAAGGCACCAACACAAGCCACAATCTGTGATACAGAACTAAGCTTAATTCTGTGTTGGATTACTGCCATATCAAGTTTTTTTTAATAACAGATGACATCAGTATATGTAGGGACTGGTTGTCCATCCTACACTGCTTGAAGGATACTTCAAGCAGAACAAGTGATGTGATAAGTTGTGCTAAGAGAATGTGAAAAAGGTCGTTCAATAGAAATATTGTTACTAGGATTCAGGGTAAAGAGATTACATTCCTTTACTTGAAAATAGCCTAGTGCAGTGGTGTCCAAACTTTTTCCAAAGAGGGCCACATTTGATGACGTGAAGGGCCATGAGGGCCAACCAAAGTTGTTAACCTTTTTTACGATTGAAGTTGTTGACCTTTTTATGATTTTACCCCAGAAAATAAACTGCCACAGGGCCCGGATTAAACTGACCAGCAGGCCAGTTTGGGCCCCCTGAACAGACTTTGTACATGCCTGGCCTGGTGTTTCCTCACCCATTGTACACACCAGGGATAGCCAGCATGAAGCCTGCCAGATGTTGTTGAAATACAATTTTCATCATTCCTGAGTAGGGATGGGCGGGGGAAAAATTCACACTGAAAGCCAGATCTAGAAAATTCACACTTTCTAAAACAATACTGTATAGCTGACAAATGAAGAACCAGAAGTTCTCTCTCCCCACATATTTTTCTTTTTTGTTCTTTTTTGTCCTTCTCTTCCTTTTGGTTTGTGTTTTTATTTAGAATAGGTTTTTATCTTTGATAAAAATATATTTGATATTCGATAGTAAGTTTTGCAATCCCCTCCTTCATATACAGTGGTACCTCTACTTACGAATAATTCTACTTACGAATGTTTCTACTTACGAATGGAGCTCCGCCTGCCATCCTGGATGGTGTTTAGATAGGATTTTTTCTACTTACGAATTTTTAGATAGGGTTGCTTCGACTTACGATTTTTTTCTCCCAATGCATTCCTATGGGATTCGACTTACAAGTTTTTTCGACTTATGAATGTGCGTTCGGAACGCATTAAATTCGTAAGTAGAGGTACCACAGTATATGAAATGGAAAGAACCTTCCCTATTCCTAACTAATGACCATACCAGCCTGGGCTGATGGGAGCTGGAATACAACAGCATCTGAAGGGCAACAGATTGGCTGCCTGCTGTATATATTATTAAACCCCATTCGTACGCTTAGCAGGCATAATTGCTTAATTGATGTATGCATATTTATATCGATTACACACTTGCTTGTGTGTATTGAGATGTCCAGACAGTTCCTATTGAACTTAATGACCATGAGGTTAAACCGAACATTGCAACCTGGAGCCATTTGTCCCATGTAAAAAAGCACAACAAGAAATGGATTGTGGTAAGTTTATGATATTATAAATATATTCCAGTTTTGAAGCCTTGGGGCATATGAAGGTCACCAAATGACACATGGTACAAATTGGTACAAATGATACTGGAGAACTAAAATGGAAACAAAAATAATATTTTATTACATTTTATTTGGATTATTTTTCTTAGAAAATCTAAAAATACAACATATTTTATAAAATACCAAAATATATCCATTTGGTTTTTTATTTGAATGATAAATGTACAGTATATGAATACTGCCTTCATCTCTCACATATCTTTTCCAAGTAGTCCTTAATGCACTAAACAGTGAACAGTAAGCAACAAAACTACTGTAGTCCTGAAAGAAGCAAAGTGTCTCGTACATAATTGACTTTATTGCTGAATCCTAATTATGGCTGATAGCATAAACAGCAGACAGGACATAGCTTATTTTGCACACATGACACCAGGCCAAGCCTGGCACTACTTATACCGTATTTATTTTTAAAAAATGCTGACCAAAATCTAAGAAACAGATAAGCTCAGAAACAGACTAAAACATGTAGACCAAAATCTGTCACTTTGCAGAACCATATTTTTAACTGCAATACTATTCAATTCCAAATACTGCATACCAGTTGGATGCCAAAGAAGACTTCTAGCTTTTTTATGACTTCTTGGATGCCCTAGAAATGATTGATGACAAGCATGCTATCATTTTGTCACCAAGAGACATATAAAGAAATGAAATAGAAAGCATTTTCACAGCATGAAAACAGCAGGAGTGAGCAGCAAGGAACTTAGTACAAATCATATCATTACTTTTTTTTCATCAAGATGGCACCTACAATAAATAATTAAATCTGAACTTTTATAAAGATTTTAAAAATTGCCTTCACCTTTCAGGCTCACTTACAATATAGTTTTGCATTTAAATACTTCTTTTAATTAATAGTGGCTTCACAGGATGCATTTTTCATTCATAGTATTGTACTAGATGTTAGTGACTAATCTGAAGAATTATTGACTTTTGTAAAATGAAGAATCAAACACTTTGCTAATGAACCTCATAACTAGGTTTAGTTCTTGATTGAGCTTTAAGGTGAAATCCTGTTTAACTGCAGGCAAGGAAGCCTTCCCTGGTATGGAAAAATGGTATGAAATAACATGTTAAAAAGCAATTCAGCACATTTTAATAATAATAATAATAATAATAATAATAATAATAATAATAATAATAATAATAATAAAGAGAATAGAGAAGGCTTTAAACTAACATCATGCTGTGGTTGACTGTTTTCAAGGTTGGACATGGGAGCTTTTTGTCCAATGAGTTTCTGATCTACCCTAGACTTTGTTTTGATGGTAGCATTTCTTTAATGAAAGCCCTGTGTCCTACTGAAGATTCTTTAACTGTACGTGCTGCTGGGGATTGATCCTCAGGCATGCAGGTAGCATGCGCTTTACCATTGACCATGTTATGTTAGGCTGCCATTTTCTAGAAATTAGCCTCTTTGCACCCTTCTAAATGAAGAAACAACTAGCAACCCTATTTGTATTCAAGCTACATGGTCTTACTGAATGCAAAAGGTTTCATTCCCATTACGGGCTCCTATTGTTTGCACATTCAATCATCGTCCACAATGGCTGCATGCTTCGACATGTGGAAAGACACGGTCTATGGAGCAAGTGCATAAACCCTTTAAGTGAGGTTCCAAATTAAGCTAACACTTTAAAAAGCTGATTAACTTTAAGACTTGCTCTGCATTTCTTCTGAATATTGATGTTTTCCTGCCTCTAGGCTTGAAAAAATCTTTAGTGTGCCAGAATGGCATTTTGCTTCCAGGATGAAACCGATTTAGAAATAGAGCAGGAAGGGGGAACCTTAGGCCCAGGAGCTGAATGTGGCTCTGCAGGTTTCTCCATTCAGTCCTTGGGACTCTTCCCCAGGCTGTGCCCCCCCCCCCCGCAGGTCACTACTAGCCCTGCTATGTGCCCTCCTTGTGTGCTTTTGCTGACTGGAATGTGCTTTTGAACACATTTAGGAAGATGTTAAAGCAATTTTCACAGTAAAAAATAAAGCATATAATATCTTTTTAAAACCACTCTGTATCACCAGCAGCATTGCCTGTCTAACATTTGCTATGGTTTAATCCTATTCCAGAATGTAATAAAAAGTTGCCATATTTCCAATCAAGAAATGATTGTACAGTACAAGATTTACTTTCCTACAGCCATTTAAAATGAACTGCTTTGCAATCAATATCATTTGCCAAGCCCGCCTTCTCTGTTCTTTCACAGTTTGAGCAATATTCCATTTTCCCCACTGTTGTCATCTTTACAGCAGTCAATAGATTACGCACCAGTTCTCAGTGTTCAGGTTTAACACTGTATTTCAAAAGCCAAAGCAATAAAATTAAAGGAACAATATAAAATGTTATATATTTTTTCGTATATAGACTCACATCTCCCCAGTATTACCCTATCTTTACATACTGTCACCAAACATGCATGCTCTCTTTTACTTCTTTAACATCGTTTTGGTGTGGTTGAATACATTCCAGGTGTGCAATATTGTTGATATGATATTTTGAAAAAATTCTCCCGCACTGTTGCATTAACAGAGAATTAAGAATCTTTCTATGTACGTGGTTTGTTACACATATCTCTGGGAACTTGCATGTATGCACACTTCACTCTTGACCCTTAAACATGCTTGCAAAAGGAAAGGAATCTTTATGTGAGCCAATCCTGCACCACCTTCGGCATGTGTCTGGGATTTCAGGATCCAGAACTCAAATGTAGAAGCACCAGATTTATTAAACTGGGATGGAGAAAGGAGATTCAATTGCACACTAAACAATGCAGCACAGTACATAAAGCATAAATCCACTGGTGCCTCAAGGGCACCTAAAACCCTACTCCATTCACAACCCTAAAGTGGAGAATAAATTATTGAAGAGAGAGAGAGAGAGAGAGAGAGAGAGAGAGAGAGAGAGAGAGAGAGAGAGAGAGAGAGAGAGAACATGAACACTATGCTAAAAAGTGGAGAAGATAAGAGATGGGAGCATGTCAGTTTGACACAGAATGCCAGACAATGGGGAGAGGGTTAATAGTTTGCCCACCCAGTGCTCAAATGTAAATGGGAGTGATGTAGTGGGCATGTGCCACAAGCTCTCACGTGGTTTCAGACCCACTAATGAGCCCCAATGTTCAGTTTTGTGTAAGGTTGCAGCAAGAGGGAGAGCCAGTACCTTAGAGCTTCCAAGTCCTGTGTCCTGCAAACCTTAGCCCTGGTGCATGCAACCTGTCAAATTCCTTTATATTTCAAAAAGATCAATTACTGTGCCATAAAGCTTGGAAAGCTGGTTGGCAGTATCTATTTATTCCATTGATTCCCCACCCCCAACAAAAAAGCTCACTTTAATAGCTTGAGGGTTGGTATAGGAATCTTTTGCAGCACTTTTGCGCAGTGATATGAACAAGCATACTTTTGATAGGTGTTAGAAATGCTTGTGAAAAATAAGATTTTATTACAAGTATTGGGATGCTCTATTTTGGAAACAGTTATTCAGGAAAGATATTACTTACAGCATGCCCCTTTGTCAACCGATATTCCCCTATGTCTGCTTAATGTAGTAGATAGCGATGTACCATATAGTTCTTAAACAGAGCTTTTATGCTATCGCTTGATAATGGCTAAACTTGTGATTGTGCGTAACTGGAAAAAGGAACCTCTGGTATTTAAAACATGTGGGTAGATTAAAGGTAAAGGTAAAGGGACCCCTGACCATTAGGTCCAGTCGTGACCGACTCTGGGGTTGCGCGCTCATCTCGCATTATTGGCCGAGGGAGCTGGCGTATAGCTTCCAGGTCATGTGGTCAGCATGACAAAGCCACTTCTGGCAAACCAGAGCAGCACATGGAAACGCCGTTTACCTTCCCGCTGTAGCGGTTCCTATTTATCTACTTGCATTTTGACGTGCTTTCGAACTGCTAGGTTGGCAGGAGCTGGGACCAAGCAACGGGAGCTCACCCGTCACAGGGATTCGAACTGCCGACCTTCTGATCAGCAAGCCCTAGGCTCAGTGGTTTAACCACAGCGCCACCTGGGTCCCATGGGTAGATTAGGTATGGCCAATTTTTACTATGGGAAAAAAATATGCCAACCATACTAGTGCAATTTTTTTTGTGTCATTTGGATCTTCTTTCTCAACTTTATTGAATAACCTAACAAGATTTATTAAGCTAACATGCCCATAACTTGGAACTAATCCTGCTTTTTGAATATACCTAGTTGTTTGAAACTTTCCTCATATGGTGACTCACCACAAGGTGACCTTTTCATTTTTGTAGGTCACATAAAAGAAAATATCTCATGGCATGACATTATCACCAATTAAATAGGTCAGTAATGAGTCAACTGAATCTCCATGATCTGTATAGGAGTTATGAAGCATTTACAGCCCAGAACAGCAAAATTTTACAGGACATGCTTATAGTTCATCACAGTAGTATTGAGCATTAAAAAAAAAAAATCTCACTGAGAGTCTTCAGGACAGAAACTCATCCTATTTCTTTGTCTAGTCTGAATCTTTCAGAGAGATGACCTAAAAATCTAAATAATCATAAAATGAACAAAAGCAACACAGTAGTAAATAATTTTAGTGGGGTTGGTCATACATACTGGAAGTTGAACACTTGCTCCTAGATTTGAGTATAGGCTAAGAAGTCAGGAAATTAAACATCATAATATTTACTCCTGCAATAGCGATGCGGGTGGCGCTGTGATCTAAACCACTGAGCCTCTTGGACTTGCAGATCAGAAGGTTGACAGTTCGAATCCGCACAACTGAGTGAGTTCCCGTTGCTCTGTCCCAGCTTCTGCTAACCTAGCAGTTCAAAAGCATACCAGTGCGAGTAAGTCCCAGCTCCTGCCCACCTAGCTGTGCGAAAGCACGTCAAAGTCCAAGTAGATAAATAGGTACTGCTCCGGCGGGAAGGTAAACGGCGTTTCCGTGCGCTGCTCTGGTTCACCAGAAAGCAGCTTAGTCATGCTGGCCACATGACCCAGAAGTTGTACGCCGGCTCCCTCGGGCAGTAAAGTGAGATGAGCGCCGCAACCCCATAGTCGTTCATGACTTGACTTAACTGTCAGGGGTCCTTTACCTTTACCATTTTACTCCTGCAATCCTTTATACAGTTACCTGGAAGTAAATCCCATTGACCTCAGTGAGTCTTCTGAGTAGAGGCTCTCAGGATTGTGCTGAAAAAATAACTAGAACTTTTTATTATGATTTCTGTGGCACCACAGGTGTGTGTAGCATTTGATGGACATGGTAAGAACCACTGTAATTAAAGTTGTCGGTGTTTTTCTCTATAAATATAATTTACAGAGTATATAATGAAGCCAGTGAAATGCACTCAACCTTGGAAAACTCATCACATAGTATAATCTTTCCTCCTCAAGGCTGTACCTAAGCAGCCATTTTTCAGGCTCTTTTCCTGCTTTGTTCAAACCATTGCCTCTGTAGACTACCTAAACACATGTAAAGGAAGAGATCACATGTTATCAAATGTTTTCCCCTACCTCTATTTCCCTCCCTTTCATGTGTTTGTTTGCCATGTGTCGACCTGTCCTATTTTTACTCTGGAGAGCACCATGCACACTGATGGCACCATATATGGCATTAATACGATTGATTTGGAAAATAATAAGGTAGCTAGTGAAATGCAGCAGCTACCAAAGACTGCCCCACTGAGTTGCCACGATGTCAGAGGAAGGAGGTGCAGGGTGAGAAACAACGCTTGACAATGTGGATGCTAATTCGTTTAAATACTTGTCAGTAGCATTGAAACTTTCTGTTTGTTTTTTAAATGTATGAAGAAAAGTAGGTAGGCTTTGTACATCTGGAGGGGTTGTGTACAGAAGAAAATGTCACAAAGACTTCACGCATTTGCATGGTGTTATCCTCCCAGTCCTCCAAAGATTCATGCTGAACTTTTCTACAGAAATGGGGCTTTTCAGTTACACTGGTAGTAGTTATGAAAAAAAGGCATATGTTTTCTTTGTTACATGGATTTAGAGTCATTCTGTCCTAAGGATGTAGGGTGGGGAATTTTAGAAATGGATTAGTCCCAAACAAAAATAATAATAGCTATTTAATGCTTATTTATTTGATTTTAATGTCTATTTAATGATGAGCTGTAATGAGTCTTTCTCCTGCAAGCATCTTAGACAAGATTTATATCAAAGACATATGCAGATGCAGAAGAAAACAGCTCCAGAGAGTAAGTGCCAAAATACTTGTTACACACAAACAAAAGAGTGTAACTGTTGCTGATAGGCTTCTGTGAGCTTGTAAAGCTGTTTAGGGAGAAGGCACTTAGGAATGGAAAAGTGGCAGGGGGAAAGGACTTTCCCACCATTTCAGCGCACGAAATTGTCTCGTGCAAGAGGATGCCATCCCCACCAGCACTCAGGGCTCCCAGGAAATCAGGCAGACCAGGCACCTTTTAGTTTAGACTCTAGTTCCAGCCTAAAGCGATTCAGCAGTCCTCGCAGCTAGGATAGTTTCACTGAGTCACCAAGTTAACTGTAGCACACAATGTGCTTTAAAAACCCTTCAGCCAAGCTGATGCATCTGACCAGGTAGCTTGTCTTGAGCATGAAGACTCTCTCCTATCTGCACCTTTTCCTGCCTTCTACCAGATCATGACCTCTGCTCATTTGTCTGCCTTTGACCTTGCATCTATTTCTGCACTTCTACTCTCTTTTGCTGCTTTGTAATGCAATGTTCCACCTGGTGCTGGCTCTGCATTGGCCTTTAATCTGGTGTCTGATCTTCACATTATCTGGGAACATGTCTTTTACCCCAGCCCTTTGTGCCTCATCTGCTGAACCTCCAGCCTACCTGTGGACATATCCTTGTCCGTCCACACCTGGGCAGGGTCTATGCCAAGCCTCAACAGTGGTAGCACATGCAGTAGAGTTTGGGTTCAATCTCTGGCATCTTTAGTTAAATGAATCAGGCAGCAGGCGATAGGAAGGGACAGCTGCTGATGGTCAGAATTTCCTGGGTCAGAGCTGCATGGTATATGAAGTAGCTCCTGTGTTCATTCTTAATAGGCAATATAAACACAATTCCTTGCACATGTAGAAAGATGTTTGGTGAATGTGCAGAATGGCTAGATTTTATGTACTGTACAGTATATTCTTCATTCAGCTCACAGAGACCCCAACAGATCTAAACACAAGCATGCAAAATAAGGAGCAGCCTTATTTTACTCAGTTGCTTTCAGAAAAATAATCTTGTTTTAATGCTTCTCTTAATCTGACAGAAGACAGGAAAATCTAAAATACTGCTTGGCACCTTATTCATCTTTTATATATTTATTCCTTTTCGTTCTATTTTATTTTCTTAAGAAGAAAAGGGAAAGGAACATTAGCTCCCTTTAATGTTAATGTAATTGTTCCAAATTGTGGAAATCGCTAATTCTGGAAGAGCTGGACTGAATTTAATATATCCCTCTGGAATTATAATCCAATGATTTGCTGTTCACAGTATCTCTCAGATATATGCCTTAAAGAATGGAGCAGCTGGACTTCCTCATACATAACTGGTAGTTGGTAGCCAAATAACCTTTGGTCACGTACACCTTATGCATATTTTTTATTTATGTGGTTAGTGGATTTCAGGTATTAAGTATGTTCTATTGTTCTGTTAGTTTTTATGCCATTGTATTTTAAATCAACCCTTTGCAAACTTTGAGACTCTTGTAAAAAGTGATGAATAAACTTAGCAATAGTAAACAATTATTTAATAATAAAAAGAATAACAACAGGTGTTGTAAAATTGAGAGTTTGGACAGGCTTTTGTGTAGCTCTGCGTTGGATTATACCACTGATGATGTTTTAAATATTTCAGGGAAAGTAAATGGGAGTCGGAGGAGATAAAGCAGAGCAAAATATTGGCTGCTCTGATCTCATACATACATGGCTGCTTCTGTATTAGCCAGTTTCTCCAAAATTGACCTAATTTGTTCTCTGAATTATTATTGAGACTCAAGTGTTGCCAAACCATTGCATTCTGACATGGAACACAATTGCAGCACCAACTAGATCAGTGTGGACTGGTAAGACACTATTGAGGTATTTGATGGAAGGCATGGCCTGTGAAGCTGGGTAATCTATGAGTCCAAATGTGATTCAGGGAAGTTGATTGAAGAATAAAGAAGCACAGCGCAAGCAGCAAGCAAAGGATATGAGAATGTTAGGAGATGATAGATGATTACAAGGACCAAGAAGAAAGCAGAGGAAGGGAAAGCCCTCACATGGATGGGAGAACAATAAGTGGGTTCCTCCATCCATGCAAGTTATTGCTATGAAGGGAATGGAGTGTCAAGGGAACAATGAGACTTGGGGGCTAAGGGTTTTTTTTTTCATTTTTCATTGTTGCTATTACTGTATTTTGCATTTTCATTAGGAAAATATTTATCTTAACTCACAGTATTCAACTAATCTAATTGAATATTACTTGAACTTGTTTTAAATAGTTGCAAATTCTTCCAGTTTTAATTGAAATGATAAAACACAGTATTTGCCAGGAGATTAGATCAGCCACACAGCAGCATATTTAAAGCCAAGGGAACCCTTTCTAGGTCCTTGAAACCCCATCTAGCATGGTATATAAATATGTATTTAGTTACAAGAAATTCCAATTATTTACCACAGTGACCAAAACAGTTGCTACAGAGTTATTATAGTTTCTGAGTAAATGTATAATTATACTTAAATAAAAAAAAACACATTTGCATGTGCTCCCATTGGCTCAGATCTCTTTAGTATGTTTGTATTATCTTGGCTAGTTTTGCTTTTTAAAAAAACATAGTTTTTTATCATCTACTTTCTGATCCATTTTTACCTATTGATTTGCTATAGCTCCAGTATTTAATTAGCTGATTGACTAGTTGAAAATACATTTCCTAACAGCACAATCAATAAAATCCTGTGTTGGTTTTTTATCGTGCATATAGGTAAAGGTAAAGGGGCCCCTGACCATCAGGTCCAGTCGTGTCCGACTCTGGGGTTGCGGCGCTCATCTCGCTCTATAGGCCGAGGGAGCCGGCGTTTGTCCGCAGACAGCTTCCGGGTCATGTGGCCAGCATGACAAAGCTGCTTCTGGCGAACCAGAGCAGCACACGGAAACGCCGTTTACCTTCCCGCCGGAGCGGTCCCTATTTATCTACTTGCACTTTGATGTGCTTTCGAACTGCTAGGTGGGCAGGAGCTGGGACCAAGCAATGGGAGCTCACCCCGTTGCAGGGATTCGAACCGCCGACCTTCTGATTAGCAAGCCCTAGACTCTGTGATTTAACTCACAGCGCCACCTGGGTCCCTGCATATAGCAATATGTATCGTGCATATAGCAATATGTATAACAGTGCGAGAACCAGTATTTTTAGTGGAACCAGGAAAAAACTGCAGTACCTGCTTTTGTTGATACCTAGTATTGAGATGGGTATTAGAAAGAAATTCATGCAAATTGAGATTTTTTTAAAGCAAATTCTATCCCTAGTTTGGGATTGGAGGGAATGATTACAATTGTCATTCAGCACTTAAATCGTCCACATCACTAGACATGCTCATGTGCAGTCACACATGCAGTCAGGCACACATGAAAGATGCCCCCATGTGCCTATTTGTCTGAAATTATGCAGGCTTGATCCACTGTGGAGAGGCTACTATGCCTGAAAATTCCATTCAGTCCAATCCTGCCAAAGGGAGCTTAGCTGTTTTAAATTTCTCTATAACAGTGAACAGGGAAACATGACACTTCAGGTTTCCTGAAGCAAAGTTCTGATCTGAAGCAAAGTTCTGATCTGGAACTGAGATTAAGGCAGCGCCTTCCAAAGAGTTCCAAGCCAAACTGGGCAGTTTTCTGAATTTGGGTCTGAGCTGAATCTTATGCACACCCTGGATATATAACACCTTGGATAAGCTTAGATCAACCATACTACAGCCATAAGTGCCTTTCCTACTTAGGTATTTATTAGCACACCAGCTTTAGCTTACCAGTTCATTTTAGGCATTCGTCCCGTGCTGCAGTCCTACAATATCAATCTAGTTCTAGAAAAATCAGTAGGAGTTTCATTAAATTTTTAAATACTATTCTCTCCGCCCCCTTTTTCCTTTTTGGTCAGCCTCCTTCTTTGTCTAGTTTTTTGTTTAAAAAATTCATCTGATATCTGTCTCATTTAATCTTCCTTCTGGTTTATTTGTTTTAAATCAATTGTTGCAACTTCATTGCTAGTTTATAAACTTATTTATTTGGAGGAAAACTGAGGTCATTGTTTTTCAGGGAAGAAACTTGTATTGTCAGAGATATGGCAACATTCATTCCAGGCTTCCTGAAGCTGATGGGCACCTCTCTACAAATATGAACGGAAAATTACTTTTGAAACATGATTGTTTTTTAAAGTGAAATAGGAACAAGGAGTTCATACTTTACATTCTTTTTTAAAGCTTCTGATGTTCTTTTTTTGGAAGGAGTAATTTAGTCCGTTCCCCCCCCCCCGATATCTCTTGATGTTTGTTAAGTTTTGTGTACTTTCAGACACACAATACTATGTAGCTGCCAAACTGATATATATCATCTTGATTATTCTTTAACACTTTTTAATGCAGTGTTCACTGAGTATAGTGGAAATTCCACTAGATTATGAAAGTAATGAAGCAACGGAGTACAGCATATGGTTTGTTTGTTTTGGATTTTATCAATCTCGACGTAAATGGCAATATTATTTTAAAGAAATTTAACATGCATCTTGTAAATTCACTGGTTATACTTCTACTAGGGGACGCGGGTGGCGCTGTGGTCTTAACCACTGAGCCTAGGGCTTGTCGATCAGAAGGTCGGCGGTTCGAATCCCTGCAACGGGGTGAGCTCCCATTGCTCGGTCCCTGCTCCTGCCAACCTAGCAGTTTAAAAGCACGTCAAAGTGCAAGTAGATAAATAGGTACCGCTTCAGTGGGAAGGTAAACAGTGTTTCCATGCGCTGCTCTGGTTTAACGTGGCTTAGTCAGGCTGGCCACGTGAGCCAGAAACACTGTCTGTGGACAAATGCCAGCTCCCTCGGCCAGGAAAGCGAGATGAGCGCCGCAACCCCAGAGTCATCCAGGACTGGACCTAACGGTCTGGGGTCCCTTTAACCTTTATATTTCTACTCAGAAGTATGTCCCATTGGACTAAATTAGACATATTCCCAGGTTAGAGGGTACTGTATAATATTGCAGTCATAAGTACTTGAAATGCTCTCAGTAGAATAATTATGACCCATACACCATGTAAGTTTTTGTTTATTGTCATGATGCTATAGCAGTGGGCTGTTTGGTAGCCTATACTATTGAGGAAACCTTTTAAAAAAAGTTTTATTAATGATGCTTATGACCCAATCCAATAAAAGAAGATTGATGAGAGTTTGTGCTGTTAACCCAAGAAACAGCATAATCTACAATGATAATAATGAATCTTTGGTCTTGAGCTAGTGAAATAGTGCTAGGTAAATTTCAAATGGATTACTTAGGCATTACAAACAAACATAGAGCGGCAATCCCAGTGGCCATCCTGCACCAGGACTCACTTTTTATATGATATCTACCTAACCAACTAGGTGAATAGGGCTGGATCTAGGCACATCAAAGAAGCATTTCAGTTAAACACGTTGTATATTTAAACAGGGAAAACAGGTAGAGAAAAACAGGACTCCACACCGCCATCTGGTGGCACCGTTATATCGCATATACTATGCATATAAATTGCCTTTTCTTTACCAATCTAGCTGAGTCCTGGTTATTCTCTTTCTCTCTGATAATAACCTAGTGATGTGGGAATGAGTAGTAGGTTCCTTGCCATTTGGCACAGACTGTTAGGGATATTCCATTCTGGATGGCACCAGACTCTGTATGTGCATGTATATGTGTTTGGAAATGGATGGGGGTTTGTTACATTTTAAATTATTGCCCCCTCCTTTTAAAAAAAACCCACAACTCCATGCATATTAGGCCACTTCTACATTGCCAAAAATAAGGAAAAGTATCATCTAATGGGGTATGGGTGAGGATGGATACAGATTTGCATAAAATTTGAATATGCTCGTATATACCGGTATGTATCGTTGTGCATTTAGAACTGATTACTATGATTTACACAGAAACACAGTACATCTCACCAAGGTGGGGAAGACTGTGAGCGGGTCACCTGTGTGCCTGCTCCATCTGCTGTCCAGATGCTAATTCTTGATGGGCAATTTCACACACTCTGCTTTCTCTTCTTCTAGTTTCTTACCTTTGAATCAGACTTTGATTGGACAGTCCTGCAAACAGAGATCTGTCCTCTATAAAATGAGATACATGGTCAGCCTAATGCATGTAGTAAGCTAGGAAGAGAAGATTGTTTGTTTGCTTGAATGGCTTCTCTGTGTGAAATGGTCTGGACCTTTCATGCAAAACTGAGCTGGCCACATTTTATACCAAAGGTAGATTTGTATGTTCTTGGCACGCAAGGCTGAACATCTGTTTCTGTTACACTTACTGGGCTCAGGTTTTGAATTTATCTTGTGCCACTGAGATCTATAGGATCATAGGGTTGAGCTGGCAAATAATCTGCCACTAATGTAGCCAATTCAAACAGCTTTCAAAACAACTGTAAAATTAATACTGGAAGTCATTTGCCTTTTTAAAAAAAGTTTTCACACACAGTTTACTTGCACTGTATTATTTTTTCTTTCAGTTTGCAAGAGGGGAAAGCTTACTGTGTCATGATAAATTTGCATTTTTGCCAGTAACAGAGTAACATCAAAAAGAAAACTGCACATACACCTTATTTATCTGCTCTGAAATTATGCACTCACCTTTTTTATTTTATGGAAAGAAACCTTATATTTTACCTACTTTATGGTGTATGTTTCTTCAACTATTTTCCCTTCCTGGGTGTGGAAAAATTGAGGGTTTTTTTTTTAAAAAAAGTGCTAGGATGTGCAGCATTCTTAGGAATAAAAGTTGATAGAAATTCAAAAAATTAAGCCTGTTGCAATTGTTTCAGTAAGTCATGTGACTCCATGACTCCATCATGATCACAGGTGCCAAACAAAAACATACTAGTTGTTACAGAATTCAGTGTAAACATGCACAGTGCTCTTTGCATGTTTCTGCTGCTGAATCTCAAGAGACTGGACAGCATTTACGGGAAGTTGAAAAACAAACAAATATTCTTTGGATATAGGATTATTCAGGTTTTTGAGAATGAAACTCTGTTTTAGATCTCTTTGTGGAAAGCAGGTAACTTTATTGCTATGACTATAAATACCTTCTGTTTAAACCTCAGTGTTTGTATGGCAGATGTCTGTCAAAGTTCTGCATTCCACTGAGGGCATTTCCAGGCTGTCACTATTTTGGGGTGGGATTTGGTCATATCCCATCTGTGTAATTAAATCTGACCTGAAGCAAACCCACTTCTCAAGTGGGTTTTTGCAATATTTCCTTATTTTTGCAATAAGGAAAATGACAGGAAAATAGATTGGAAAGTGTGGGATAACACTGGCTTGACCCATGGTAATCTAATCACCCCACAAACAACTCTAGCTGAATACTCATTAAATAGCTGGTGTCTCTGCAAACAATTCAGGCTGAATGCTAATTAAACAGGTCATCTGGGAGTGACCACAGAGGTAGAATTGAACTGAGCTAACTCGACTTTAGTGGGATTGTTTCTTTAAAGTACGAGAGCTGTGTGATGGTCCTACTTTGGTGCTGTGTGAGTAATTGTTTTGTAGTACCGTATGTCCATAACTTTGTAGTACGTGTATAATTGTTCCCATTAGACGTTTTCTAGGTGTTAGGAAGATTAAATGTACAGCATTCTAATGTAATGCTTAAGTTACGTGTATAATGCTAATTGTTTTAATTGTCTTTCTGAGTGTCCCCAAGTGCATAATTACAGCTACTGCAAACTGTTCACCAGAGAACAAAAGCTCTGGCAAACAATCCACCTGCTTGTAAGTGCATTGGTGGTCACCTGTTAAGCTTGTTATGAAGGGTGTCCCTAAAAAATTCCCCAGCAATTTACCTGTCAAACAATGAAAAGCATCCCCTCCAAAAACAGCGTACATGACTGCTGATAAAATAAACATTCCTTTGATTAGAAGCCAAATCATCCTTCAGAATCTTGAGCTATTTTATTTACAGTATGGATGAGAAAGTACACCGCATGATCTTGCTCATGCAGATTATGCTTGTGGTAGGGTATATTAATTATTACCTCCAGGAAGAAACACTATCTTTTTAGCATCACCATATGCTTTTTAAGGGCAAATCACTGGGAACATTTCAGGCTGAACCCTTCTTACTATTTATTCCATAGCCCAGGGGTGGGGAATCTGGGTCTTTTTTTCAGGCTGATGTATGTACTCTAAATCTCATAAGGCCCAGCCAGCATGGCTAATGATCAGGGAAGATGGGAGGTGTAGCAGAGCAACAGTTGGAAGGCCACAGGTTACCTACCCCTGTTGTAGCTTGTTTTCATATTTATACATAGAACTTTGTGCTTTACAGACAGATTAACATACACACAAGCACGAAGCTTAAAAATGGAAGCTGACGATTTTGTAAACTTCCAGTCAATTTTATTAACCTATCTTCTTAACTTCAAGTGTTGTTAACACAGAGAACAAGAACAAAGTATTACATCTTCTTAAGATATGATGGGGTTAAACTGCTACTAGAAAAAACTTTGAAAAATGAATTAAATTAGTTATATTATACTAATAGCAGGTTCCTTTCAGGCACAGAACAGGGCTATCTATGAATCAGGAAAGTTTTCAAAGATCCATCTCACATTCTGCATGTTACTCATAAGCACTATGCGTTTTACAAACATAAGGAAATGGGAGAAAACTGGGTTAGCTTCCAGGTGAGGTTGCGCATAAACAGCATATGTGGTCACTTGTTCCTTTGTGCTGGAATCCCAGGGTGGGAGCCGGGAGTTGGATGCAAGAGTTGGAGTATGAAGCAAGAGGATTGTAGAGGGAAGCTCATGGGTTGATGGCTGGGCTGAGCATTCCTTCCCTGCCTTTTGCTTCTACTATGCATATCATGCCCTGTTGAGACTGCTTTGTGGAGAAGCAGTGTCTATAAGGATTTTTGCACACAAAGTGATTCTAGACTAAGATGTCATGGTAGTGCCAGAAAAAATATTGGGGCACAAGGGATTGGGGACCTTTGTAGAGGCTTGCACCATATGCTAGATTTCCACAAGAGAAATGAATGGTATATTTCACATTAACACCCCTGTTTTAAAACACCCCCCCCTAGAATAAGTCACATTGATTTGGTTTGAATTAACATTTAAATAAACATGCTTAGGGTTGCAGCCTTATTTTAATTTTCAGTTTATGAGTCAGTTATAATTTGTATGAAAAAGTACCTTTCCTTCAAGAACCCACAGGGGTCCAGCAGTGAAGGAGTAGAGGGGGGTAGTTACTTGTTGGGGGGCACTTGCCCTGCTCACCCACCCTTTGTGCTGTCGGTTTGAAATGTGGCTTCAGTGCAGATTGAAGACTGTCCTGTACTTCACTAATGTTCAGTAGCTGAACATTACAAGTCTTGAAAAAAGTATAATTTTGTTCTGTTGCTCACAAGCAGATCCAAAGCAAGCAAAAGCCTTCTTGACTTGACACAACTGTTGTCCACAACTGTTGCCTCTCTCTCTTCTCGTTGCTTCAAGGGTCAGTTACTCATCTTGGGGATGTCCAGGAAGGAGCAATGTAGTGACAGATGCTCTGGAATACCTTCTTCCAGGCAGACTGCACCAAATAGTGTCACTTTGCCACTGAGGAACAGATTTCTAGTGGAAGGAAATATAGGTGTGTTGCTTTGTTACTGCTTCAGTAGCAGAGTTGGTCTTTGTTTGTTTATTTAAAGTAAAACCAGTGACGGTGCCCATCAGCAGTTAGCTATAAACCAGGACAAGGCAAAGAAGGTGTTCAGGTGCAGCTTGAACTCCCCCCCCCCAAACCCCATACATAAGTGGATATTTCCTTCACAAGTCTCTCACAAAATTAGTTGACAATTTGGAAGAGTGGTTGAGACTTGGTTAAGACTTTTTTCCTCCTTCACACTTCAGCCTCCAGTTCAATCCACACTGTGAGAATGAGGCAACAGTGGTGTGTACCAATCTTTCTGCTTCTCTCCCAGTTCTGTGGATTGGTGCAGTGCCTTTTAGAAGCTAATAAATCTTTGAATGGGAAAAATATTGCTTATTCTTTTTTAAGTTTCCAAAGCTACCCAAATTTTAGAACAGCTGTGGTTAACCAATGACCCTCCTATTTTGACTCCCACTACCATGGGAGCTCTAGGCAGCATGACCAATAGTCAGGGATGATGAGAGTTGTTGTTTATGAATATCTGGAGGTTAGCTACCCTTGTTAGAAGAATCAAAGCAGCCTTCCCCCGACCTTTCCCAATAACTTCCATAAGCGCATGACATGTGAGAAATTGCTTTTTGAATCTGAATGAGTCCTCTGGATTACAAAATTTACGTCCCATAGCTTGGGTGAAATGTCATTTTGTCATTTGTTTCTTATGGGTTTAAAACCTGCAGTAGTTGTGGTATATGAATTGTTTAAAGTTCATTGCTGCTGTTAAAACACAAATCTTACTTTATGACAACAGGTCTAAAACTGAAGGTTTAAATCTAAACATTTTATATTCTTCTTGATTTATGTGCCTATATGTTTCTATCTCATCCTGGTTTGTTGTAATTGAGAGAATGAGTATTTGCATACCCCTTACTTCTGTAGTTGCCCTATCGCCTATTTAGCATGCTCTGCTTTTGTGAAGGACATGGATGGCGCTGTGGTCTAAACCACAGAGCCTAGGGCTTGCCAATCAGAAGGTCGGCGGTTCGAATCCCCGCAACGGGGTGAGCTCCCGTTGTTCAGTCCCAGCTTCTGCCCACCTAGCAGTTCAAAAGCATATCAAATGCAAGTAGATAAAGAGGTACTGCTCCGGCGATAAGGTAAATGGTGTTTAAGTGCACTGCTCTGGTTCATGGCCACATGACCCGGAAGCTGTCTGCAGACAAAGGCTGGCTCCCTTGGTCTATAGAGCAAAATAAGTGCGCAACCCCAGAGTCGTCTGCGACTGGACCTAACGGTCAGGGGTACCTTTACCTTTACCTTTACCTTTACTTTTATATGTAGGTGCTTTTACCTTATGCTGGCTTGTGGCTATAATGAAGATTTGACTTTGACTTACTTCATGATAACTGTTTACACAATTGCAGCTGATCAACAACAAACGTTATTTTTAGTGATTCTTGCCCATTAGCATGACCTTACCTTTATGGTTTTTCCAAGGTACATTTTGTCAACCTGAATGCTACGGGCAGCTGTCGTCTCTTGCTTTCTCCACCCACATAAACTGTGAGAGAGACCAATTTAAGGATCAAATTAAAACAACGGATGACAAAAAATCACAGTGGACCAAATGATTTATATTAGTCTTTCTCTAAAGTTTCTGGAATAGCAAGATGGAGAGAATGGTGAAGCAGCTAAAAATCTCCAGCAGCTATAGCCTTGCTCAACACTTCAAAAGAATAACAACATTCTAAATTTTGACAGACAAATCCCTTCATGATATGTGCCAAGTATTTTCCTTTGCTCTCCTGCAAAACAAGTGCTTTTTACAAGCAAACTGCTAAAGATATTGAAATATGTTATGAAGGCAGAGGCTGTGTGATGCAAAACTGTCTATGTTCATTTAATTCCTGCTCTAAGAGTTCCGAAGTGAGTAGAAATGTATTACAATAAGCAGTAAGTGAGATTTGGATGAGAGTTGAAGCAGTTGCTCTAAATGATGTACTGGGTCTGCAAGGAAAGGGTTGTATTTCATGGTGACTGACTGAATCAACAAATGTGGTTCATTCCGCAGCATCTCTGGTCAGCCTATGGATAAGCAGCAGCAAGTATACAAAGAGGCAGCTCTGCTAAAATGCAGGGTAATATTTGCAAACACTGCTGGTACACTTGTAGGCCACACCTCCTACCAAGTTGATGTGCTCTTCCATTCCAGGAAAGGTCCATGGCTTAACTCAGCTATATATTTCTAGGAGTCAGATGCTTCTTCCATTCCAAAATACCTATATCATCACACATTTTCAATCATGCTTTTAAAACCTGGATACAGCTTCTCTTAAAAGAAAAGGAAGGAAGGAAGGAAGGAAGGAAGGAAGGAAGGAAGGAAGGAAGGAAGGAAGGAAGGAAGGAAGGAAGGAAAGACTTTGTCAGGTCCATTCTGCCAATACAGTGGTACCTTGATTTACAAACTTAATCTGTTCTAGAAGTCCATTCTTAAACCAAAACCATTCTTAAACTGAGGTGTGCTTTTCCTAATGAGGCCTCCCGCCGCCAGTGCCCTTCCACCCTTCAGATTCTGTTCTTAGACCAAGGTAAATTTCTAAAACCAAGACACTATTTCCGGTTTTGCGGAGTTTGTAAACCAAATCATTCTTAAACAGGACTGTTCTTAATCTGAAGTCCCACTGTATATCTTAGGTCTAAACATGATTGAATTTAATGCATAATCAGGCCCGGTTCTAGGGGTACTCTTGGTGGCATGGGGCCAGCAGGAGGGTGCTGTGCGACGAAGCCACGCGGAAGCCATGCTGTGCGCTGCACCCGCCCACCAGGGCGGGGGCGCCGGAGCGATCTCCGCGCCAGGGTGCCCGACCGGCTTGAGACCGGCCCTGTGCATAATATTAAAGAAAGAAGAAAAGATTGTAACAGGAATAAGAGTGTATATGGTCCAGTTATATTTTACTACGTGATCTCTGCTTGGTTCTGTCAGCTGGATACTAAGAATAGATGTATACATCTGCAAAAGTAATGTTAGAATTCTATGTGTCTTCAGCATTAGTGGTACAATGGTTATTCACATCTTTGAGGTGGAAGAATTTCTATGAGTTTAGTGATTTCCTTACTTTTCCGGACATTGGATCCAGGTTCACACTCAGCAGAATTCTCCTCTTGATGGAGGAAGCTGAGAAGAGGCAATCTTAACTAGCTCTTCCCTCCCCTGGCAGTGCCCTGTGTCCCTTATCTGTTTTGAGGGATTGTTGGACCTAGAGCGACATGAAAAGTACTGCAGGGGATGGGAGGATGGGATATATACATATATATATATATATATATATATATATATATATATATATATGCTTTACTCTTCTACAGAGCCTCCTCAAGATGTTAATGGCTTCCATGAATGGAAGGGTATATTTTATTTATGGAAGTCACTGTAAAGGTAAAGGGACCCCTGACCACTAGGTCCAGTCATGACCGACTCTGGGGTTGCGGTGCTTATCTTGTGTTATTGGCCGAGGGAGCCAGCGTACAGCTTCCAGGTCATGTGGCCAGCATGACAAAGCCGCTTCTGGCGAACCAGAGCAGCACACGGAAATGCCGTTTACCTTCCCGCTGTACCTATTTATCTACTTGCACTTTGACGTGGGACCGAGGAACGGGCGCTCACCCTGTCGCAGGGATTCAAACCGCCAACCTTCTGATCGGCAAGCCCTAGGCTCTGTGGTTTAACCCACAGCGCAACAAATTGTGTGTAAGTACTTCCATAATTATCTTCTTATGGTGACTTTTCTGTGCCTGCCTTAAAAATGGTGGTATGAAAAGGCCCTTTAGCAGTACACCTACTACTTACCTTAGACCCTCTTGGGTGAGAAAAATCAAAGCAGATGGTGAATGGTAACTTGTTTCAGAGAATAGTAGCTCCACGTTAAGGATGGTCAGGGACTAAGGAGGTTTAACACACAATTACTGACATAATCCATATGACCCCATATTAGCTGTGGTTTGCCTAATGATTTGTGCTGTTGAATTTGACCACAATCCAAAACAGATTTGTGGATATGGAATTAAGCATGCTTAGCTCTGCATTGGGTTGTGGACTTTTCCCCCCCAAACAAAGTGCTGTGCTTTTATGGATAAGCCTTTAACATGGCTTTGCATGCAAACTTTCACAGAGTGCTTCTCTCCCACCTCCTCCTTCCCCAGTAAAAAAACAAAGGATAGAGCCCAGGAACTAGGGCAAATACTTTTTTTTCCTTTTTATTTTGTGTTCTAACAGAATTTTAGTCAAACATTGAGTACGTGAACATATGACAGTTCCTTTACTGTTTCTCGCACAGCTGTTTATAGAAGAGGAATACTTGGGCGGAATGTTTCTAAAGCCAAATATGGCAGTCTCCAGCCATTTGGAGCCTTTATCTCACATACTCTTCCTTTTCTCATTTGTTTGATTTTATTTAATAATATGACAAAGCATTATAAGAAAATCTTTTCTTTAAGTAGTGTGAATATCAAATAGTACCCATTAATCCCTGAATCATGCTATTCAAAGTGCTTAAACTACATTAAAAATAGAAGAAGAAAAGTATTCCTGGTGAGACTTAAACAAAAAAAAACCCTAAAAAAGAGAAACCAATCTTGCTAACACCTACAGCGTGACTGTGGTCATACTGCAATGCTTTACAGTTACTTCACAACTCAGATATAAGCTTCAAAAATATAAAAGAAAAGGCCATTGCACTGATTTACCTTTTGTTGGGAGTTTGGAGAGTGGAGGGGAAAAGGTCTGAGATTTGGAATCTCATTAAAGGCCATTAAATTCCATCAGTACTTGGCAGTTGTCTATAATAGGCATCTTACATTTTCAAAGAACAAAATGTGCAAAGCTGCTTTGTTGGTCCTGGCAGCTTTATTTGCTTGATGTGATTTATTTGGCACATGCCCAGGCTTTTATTTTGGTGGTGGTGGGGGAGCACATACTAACAAAATACCATTATTAGAAAAAGGACCTGAGTTAACTGTCACAGAAATGAATATTGTTAGGCAAATAAATGTCTATATACATCCTAAAGGCTCTTGAATATGACTCGCAGATGCTTCCTTTCCAGTTACAACATGAGACTGGATATTTCCCATGTACAGTTGAAGCCCACAAGCACCTCTAGAATGCAGGTTACAGATTGTTTCACCACATTGCATCTTATCCAAACCAAACTATAACTTGGCAATCAAACAAAACACACAATATCTATTATAGCAGCCGTTACTGGTCAGCTCTTTAGGAAACTCCCTTCATTTGCGGTGTATTCAGTAGTTTCAAATGGTCATTTCCAGAAGTTAAATTGTTGCATTTTTGAGTGCAAGACAAACAAAAAAGGTCACATTCTGTTCTGGTGTAAGTTAATCAGCATTAGAAGTGTGCTCCCAAAAGGCTAGTGCCATATGAAAAGCAATCCTACTGTTCCTCCCTCCCATGGTTCTTATGTGAAATGTGACTATTGCATCAATATGGAGATTAATGCTGACTCTGTTAACATTAAGTGAATGAGGAGTTAATTGGCTCCGTTAATGTCTATGACAAACTCTCCTTGAATTCTATATGGGAAAAAAATCAGTCCTGAGGTTTATGCAGAGAATGTTTCCCAGAGCCATGTTCCATGCTCCTTCTTTAACTTTTTAAAGATGAAATCATACATTTAAAATAAAACTAGTTTATTTTATTCAATAACATTAATTGTTTCCAACATTTCTGGGTCTGATTTAAATATTACTCTTTTATAAAATATTGATGTTTGTTGGTATTTACTTTTGCAACCTCCTGAGATCTTCTTTAAACAAACTTGGAATTAAAAAAAAAACCCTTCTAAATTATTACTACAAGCTGCTTCTTTTTTTTAAAAAAAAGATAAGAATGAATAATAAAGAATGTTAAATCCTGGATGTATCAGCAAAAAGAAAAGGCAATGACCAAACTTTAATATACACGGGGACTCCAAATCAGCTGCAAAAGAATTTTCTCATACTTCTTAAAAGACAACTTTTTCGTAATACAATGTGACAAACCATATTAGATATTGTCCTTCTGCTTTCCTTTGGTTTGGAAGCCATCACCGTAAATCTCTGCGTGGTTTAGTGCACTTCAGTGCCTATTGCCATACTTGCCTGATGAATGTAAATAATCTCATTTGAAGAATTTAAAGCAAGAAAGGAATCCAACCAAAAATGGGGTGGGGGAGGGAGTCACAAACACATCCAACACTTTCTCAGGAACTGAATGAATTAGAGTCGGCATGTTATTATCTTTATATAAAAGGAATACAACCAACTCATAAAATAAAGCATAACACCCTATTTTTCTTTCTACATACTCCATAGTGGTTATTGTGAACCAAGTGATACAGACGGGGTTGTGTATTTTTGTTTTGTTTTGTTTTGTTCCACAACTATTAACTATGTGAAATGTTAAGACATTTAGACCATCTGTAATTTCACTCTGTGTGGTGCTGTAAAAAAGGCGAAGGTAAGGGGGTAAAGTGTAGCAGTGGGATAATGAATGAAGATAGGGCTATGAGTCATTAGTGGGGTCCTCCTAAGAACAAATGTCCCCCTCCCCACGCACACACACACACACACACACACACACACACACACACAGGTGAATTGCTGCAAGCATGGCCACTGGGAATCAGGCTAGGCGGGCCAACAAATGGATAGTGCTTCTGGATTCAACATAACTTTGTCCAAGCATTCCCAATAAATGTTTTTTTAAAAAATAACAAACTATACTAATGAAGCAAAAAGGTTTTCCTATCTATACAGCAGTCTCTTCATTTTTTCTCTTTTTTTAAAAAATGTAAATATACAAATCCCAATGACATATAAAACAAAGTCAAAATGTGAATGGCCGGAGACATGGGTAAAACAGGAAGACTGATGCTACAAAGAAATTGGCAAAAACATATGTACAAGACCCTGTTTTTCCTCATATTTCATAGATTGTAATGCATGTTTAACAGCAGCAGTCGAGGATGTAGTTCCAGGCACCAGACTGCAGACTTAGCTTCTACACAAGGGGGGCGAGTTCCCCCTTGCATTTATGTCACCAAATGACACTTGATATACTGGTTTCCCGTGGTAGGAGTGGCAGTATCGCACTGTTTGTGTGAGCCTCGTCGGGATTCTGCTCCCTGTTAGTTTTTGTCTGTGGCCTCTGCCCATTAATAAGTGTCATAGGGATGTTGCAGTAGGTATGCTGGTTACCTATTGAGGTAAGAGGCAGGGTGCCAGTAGGAGGTACGTCGTATTCATAGCTTCGATAATAGTGTTTCTGGCGCATCTGGGAATGATACGTGTTATGAAAGGTGGAGCGCAGATCAGGATGGGCCGTGGCAAGAGCCGTGGAGGTAGCAGCAGCCATGGAAATTGCTGAGACCGTCTGCAGTTCCCCAAAGGGGCCCTGCTCACTGACATCTAAAACCTGCTCGTGTGTGATGGGTTCTATCCTCTTAAAAGGCATTTCGTACTGTAAACGTTTCCAGAATTTGGAATTCAACTTGTTGCATTTTGGTCCGTGCCATTTAATAACAGTTAGGAGTTTGATGGTATGTTTCAGGGCCTCAACCTCCTGGTAGTTCATGATTCCCCGAAGTTCACTGCACTCAATCAGTATCACTTTAATTTCCCCCGTAACTAGCATGTTCCGAAGCCTTGTTTCCAGTTCAAAGATACTCCAGCCTCTTCTTACCACGTAGTTTGGAGTCATGACAATGATCAGTCGCTTGCTTTGGTCTACACATCTTGCCACGTCTTCTATGTATGCTGTAAAGCAAGAGAGGCTCAAGGTCAGCCAAAAATTATGCCGGAACTTCAATTTGCTTAAAAACAAAGTCCTTTTTATTTATGCATTATGCAGACGTTCAGTACAGATTTGCAAATAACTATTGGTCAGTCATGTGTGGTAAATAAGAATTTCCCCCAAGTGAGTTCCCATTCTTCATTCTAGGAACCAAGAGAGGAATACCCCTGTTGCAGAGTGCAACTTAGCTTGCACGGTAGGCTGGTGTACCGTATCTGCATGAGAAAGGGTGGAAAGAGAGAGGAACCTTCATACTTCCTAGAGTGTTCTTCTAGTGCTGAGCTGTTGATCCTCCTTAAGTGTTAAACTGATAATATTAGGGTTGCTGACCACACCTCCTACTCACCTTCCTTTTCTCTGTTCCTCCCTCATGAGAGCAGACATACATGGGGCTTCCTTCAGTTGAGATGCAAATGCAAGCATGGCTCAGAGCATCTCCACCTCAGCTATATAAAACCTTATTATTATTATTATTATTATTATTATTATTATTATTATTATTATACAGTACTTTTAATAAAACTTACAAGGGAAGGAAAGAAGTAGAATATTTCCTTTCAAAAATGCATTTCCAATAATAATGCTTCTTACTTTCCTAAACCTGGAGTCTCAGTGTAATTGTGTCCAGGGTAAAGTGTGCTCCTCGAACTGGGTTTCTGGATTCAGTTCATTTTCTGCTGCGCATTCAACTCAAATACTAACATAGCTTTCATTTGTTTCACTTGGAACCAGACTCCTTTCTTTAAAAAGGGAAGAAGTTCTAATAACAAGTTTGTGGAGATATATTGTTCCTAGTAAGGCTGAAAATGATAAAGTCTGGTCTGTAGCTGGGATGTCCAAGTTTGGATACTTCTTATAAATGAGAAAGAGAAAGACTTGGCCCCATCCTCCACAATGCAGATCAGTGTCATGGAGGCTTTTTGCAAGGTAACAATGTATTCCATTGTTCCTTTCCTGGAGAAGGAATAGAGCTCATGGATTTTTGGTAGCAATCCAACAGAGCATTGGATGGTGGGAGACAAGGGGTGGTAATCTGCCAAATCAGCATGGAGGACATGCATAGGGTTGACACCTCCCACTAGATGTGACAGGCAAGGTCCAACCAAATTTCCTGCCTCCTCTCCAGAGGTAGGCGCATGCCCATGCAGAGCTTGTCTGAGGGTCTTGTTACAATAAAGTTATGAACTCAAATGAAAAAGCAGCCAGTCCCTGGTAGGGCCCCCCAGCCAGCTTAGCACTCCAAAGCCCCAGGCAAGTGTACTTTCTCTGTTCCCTCCTCTGCACGGGCCTCAGTAGGAGCCATCCCACTCACCAGACTAACCCTATCTGTAGGATGTGAAGGAGGTGGTCTGTATAAAGTCTTCTGCCTGTTTAGTGTGCATTTTCCAACTTTTCCTAAACCCTTTGCCTCTATTTGTGATGGCTGTGTGTGTTTCCTCTGCTCCCTGTTCTCTTTTTGATTCCTGCTGTGAAGCATTAGTTTTCTTCATCATTGTTTTCCTTCCCCCTTCCTCTTCACATTTGTGATGATCTGTCATGGAACAACCCCACTGAAGTTGTTACCCAGACCTCGTGGCTGGTTGTGAAGGCCTATGCACCCATTCATCTGCATGTCATTGTGGTTTTCCAATGGTTGACATTTTTAAGGAGGCCCTATGGGCTTCTCCTCACACCTTCATTAGACACTCGAAGGTAGATGTGTTCTCTTCTGCTGATGTGGCATTTGATAGGAAGGCCCTGCAGAAAGTGGTGATGTGTTACAGTGGTACAGGGGAAGCCTTCCCTGAGTATGTTTATTGCTCTGCTATATCCCTGTCCAAGAAATGTCCTCCATCCTGAACTGCCAAAACATGCTAACCTGTAATGCCATGAATTTCTATCTTCAGATTAGGATGGAGGGTATTCTGCTCACCTCACCTTCCTCTGCACTGTTTGGTGGGTGTAGTAGGCTTAGGGCGTCTGTGCCCACCCAGTTATGTTAGAGCTTTCTATTACCCTCTTTCCTCGAGACCAGGAACTTGTTACTTCAATGTGTTATCCTGTTTAAGGATGGTCAGTATGCCTGTTGAAGGTTTTGTTTCAGTTCTCTTGTGGGCATCAGTGACTATCATAGGATGAGGGGTCATATTTGCTCTCTCTCAGTTGGTCTGGTGAGTGGGATGACTCCTGCCCCTAAAGAGGAGGCAGAAGACCTGCCTGTCACATCCAGTGGGAGGTGCCATCCCTATCAGAGGAATGTCCTCCAGGCTAATCTGCAAATAGAAATTCACAGTAAGAAAAAAATCCTGTTTTCCCACATAAACTACCGGTATGTTTAAGGCTGATTCAGAAATTCAACTCAATAGAACATTTCTGCAGTAGTTGTTGTTGTAAAAGCTGAGTTCTTAAATTTCCTTGCAAACCTAACCTACTTTTTCACAGTTCAAAACAATTCAATGTGCCATTATTTAGAGACATAATATTGTGTCATTTAGGAATTCCACAAAGTTATGTGCTGTCTGCATATTAATTCAGAGGTGCATTCTATGTTATTCTTGCACGGGCAGGGCACAATGAAGCCTTGTTTTGCCCCACTGTTTCTCTCCATGCAGGAACTGTGTCAAGTAGTTAAGGTACATTGGAAGGAGTATGTACACCTCATTACTCTTTCGATAACTGTAATTCACCTTATTTGAATCAGGAGATGAATTAGACAAAGATATCAGAGGCATGCATAAATTCCCTATTCCCGGGGTTTTTTTCAGCTGGAACTCATTGGCAACAGTGGGCGCTCCCCATTAAAAAGGTCAACAAGAAAAAAACACCTTCCTATTTCCACTAATGCTCTGATGAGGCAAGTGCCATGTTAGCCTGCTGTATTGTGTGTGTGTGTGTGTGTGTGTGTGTGTGTGTGTGTGTGTGTGAACAATTGGGGACTGTTATACTCCATGGGGATTCCTCACTTCATGGTCACTGCACTCATGACAGGATTGAACTGAGTGTTCTACAATTTTTGGTTGAGTTGAACCCCCTCCATTGTCCCATTTGCAAAAGGCAAAGTTGAAAGCATTTCAGCCATATTTAGGGGAAAGGGTCAAAATCCACCACAAATTACTAGCGATGTTCTGGTGGCTCATGGGCACCATTTTGTTTGACAAGAAGTCTCTTAGAGTCAGAACAGGAATGTGGTCCTTACTCTGATTTTATTAGGAATAATACTATATCATCTGAAGCCAGGGGGAGGAAGATACTTCCAGCCGTTGCTCTGGGGGACTTTGAGGAGATGGTGATAATGGTGATGATTGGAGCTGCGAGGAGGAGAAGCACTGTGAAACAGGTGCATTGAAAAAAAGGTGATCTGAGAGGCATTTTCAGGGCACTTCTGAACAGTTTACAGACACCTTTCAGCCTGGTCTTATTGTTAAATGATATTTTTCACAATATGTTGTGACTTTGAATAATTTTATTTTGTATCCTCAATTTTTGGATACATTATACATATCAAGTTCTTGGAACACTTGATATTGGGTTTGCATGATTTATCAGGGTGTAATGGACATTCAATTTCTTCTTTCTTTTAGCTAAAGAGAATACATTGAATCTAATATTTGTAACTGGTAGTATTACCACTAAACTTTACTACAGTTTTTTTTACGAGTCAGCATTGAAACAAAACTGCATTAAATATATATCTTAAAAAATAAACTGTGTGTGTGTGTGTGTGTGTGTGTGTGTGTGTGTAAAGATACTGGTATACAAACAAACGTATGCATACACACACAGAATTGAAACTTACTTCCAGTTGGAATCAAATCTCTATCAGGAATGAACAATTTGTACCCATAATGCTTTTCAAGCATATCTGGTAGGATCTCAAGAGCAAATCTTTCTTCTTCCCCCGTTTCTTGATTCCACTGGTCAGGATCCACTTTGGTGTATGACAGGTATGCATCATAATCTTTGTTATCTGCAGTTTTAAAGGGAAGGGGAATAGGGACAGAAGAAAGATAGAAGACATACTTGATATTTCCCCTTTTCCCAAGAGATATAGTCTGATCTGAAATCTTCTGCCCTGTTACCAGTGTTGCTGTTTTCTCCCCGCTTCCATACTTCACTATCTGGCTATGTTTGCGTCATTCTATGTGTAGCCTAGTGTATTCTGCTCCTTTTTCTTGGTCTTAGGATTTTGTTTGTTTGTAAGGCAGAATATTTGTTTATGAGACAGACAATCACCTTATTGGAGGGGTGCCTTTACACTAGGGACAAATGCCCCTTTAGATAAACTAGGAAATTTTAGAGGATAGAAGGAAGAGCTTCACTCATTTTGATCATGAGAAACAACCATCTGCATTTAAGCAGAATTTTCTATTTAAAAGCTGCTTTTTAAATTTCCACTAGTTTGAAATGTTACCACTCCCTGAAATCACCCTGTCCATTTCAAGCTGGAAGCTGTCACCTGAACTTTTGGCTTGTTTACACACCATAGGTTTAAAGCACATGGCTTCTGGAGCTTTAGTGTGTTAAGGGTGCTGGGAATTGTATCTTTGAGTTCCTTTGGAGGAAGTTGTGTGCTTTCTATATCCCTAACATGTATGGTGTGTACACAGTTGTGTGACAAAAGTACAGGCACATCACTGGATCACACCTCATGTTTTCATTTACTGAAAACTTATGAAGGATGGATGTGCACATAGTGGAAGTTCAAAAATAACCATGTACAGTATTGATCTGTTCTTTAGCATGTTATAAACAGAAAAAAAGGCAGATTTCTGGATTCTGAGAACGCATTTTGAAAAAAAAATGGTTTCAATATTATAAGCTCTCCTGTTCAAATCATTGTCAGATTCAAAATTAGTATCTTCATTAGGATTTCAGGATTCAAATATAAAGTTTCAAAATTTGCTTTTAGAAGGAGCTCTTTTTAGCCAGCATGGTCCTGATTTCACATCTCTCTTGCATGTAGCAAAGTTGTATGCCTTTCTCCCACAAGAACAAATACCTGTGTGTGGGACTACTGTCAGTGGGAATAGGGATGGTGGCAGGGAACTCGTGTAATACAGCGAATATGGGAAGGGGAAGGAGACTGGGTCATCCCTTTGCTAATAAATGAAACTGAAATTCTATGGCTCAACTTGCCCATTTTTAAGAAATATCATAAATCATGCATAATTGGAATTGTTGGAAAAACTGAAATTATAAATGCAAAGTTTTGCAAATAATGTGAGAAGAATTTGTTTGAGAAGTAACAGATCAGCCCTCCCCCCCACCCCACTTCTAACATTCATTTGAAAACAAATCTGGTGGGTGCAAGTATGTATGCGTAAAAAGATAATGGATACTGCAATGAAAGCCATCATTTTTATTTCTGTTTCAATGAACCCAGTTCATTGCATTAAGGTGAGCTTTTGTTTGGAATATAATATTATTTCTTTTCCAATGGGAAATAAATGTACTCTTTTCAATATATGCATTCTGTTTGCTTACTTGTAAGATTGAATGAAAGAAGCCACCATTAATTTTCATTAAGGGGTCAATAATGCCAAGTGCTCTGGAACTAATTCAGTGGAATAAGAGGTCACATTTTGATGTTTGTTGTGAAGAAAGTAGGGAGAAATCAATGGCAGGAGTAATGAAATGTTAACATCCATCTAACTCTCTAGACAGCATTATGCACAGGCTATAGAGAATATCAATTGCTTGTAAAAAGGTCTGATTGAATATCCTACTCTGTACCATAAGTAATGCTAGTGATTCAATGCTGAATTCAGCTATTTGCTAATATTTTTTTCACTCTACTCCTTTTTACCTTTCAGGCACAGCTGTAAAAACAACAGCTTGCCAACTTAAGGCAGTGCTGATGTCTGGCTATATGCAAAACAAAGCACAGACCCTTTGCAGATATGATCTCTATATGTGGAGTAAAGTGAAAAGGTCCTCCTTTCTCTGACATTGCATGTCTTGCTACCCTTCCCTGCCCCCACAATACTGTATTCACATGTTAACTGCAGAAATCTGCAAAGGGGAAACCCACTTATTTGGGATGCACTTGCATAAGTTTCCAAAGAATTAAAAATCCCACATGTTGATGTCCCCATTGCAAATATGTGAGTGTTAGGGGCAGGGTAGGCAGGATAAATGAGACTGAGGTATAGGAAGCCAGGAGCTATAATCACAGTTACCCTTCCATGTGTTTAGTTCTAAGAAGATAAGAATCTGTTGGATCAGACCAGGAGCCCATCTAGTCTACCATTCTGTTCTCACAGTAGCAAACCACATGTCAATGGGATGTCAGTATGCAGAGCTTTGTGACTCTGATTCAGAGGCATACTGTCTTCTGTAGTGGAAGTAGCCATATTACAACAGTAGGAATTTTTTTTTTTACTAGTGAATGATATTATCTAGCTTTATTTAGATGGGATAAGGAAAAAGGATACATTTCAATGAAAAGATGTGGTCATTAATGCAAGTTTAATATGAACAATGGTGCACTGAGTTGACATGGACCATCTTCACTTGCATATTGAAATCTGCTTCTCTGTGGTGCAACTCCAAGCTACTAGGGAACATGGCTGAATTAAGTAACTACATAAATGGTCATTTGTGCAACATTATTCTGGAACATCTATTTCATATACAGGTTACTGAAAGTGAGAATGTAGGTGAAGCTGAGCACAAGGAAAACTGATTCATGAATTGAATTCTTTAGTCACTATCATAGATACCGATCAGGCTTGAGGATTATCAATCAGTCTCATTTAGAATTGCCACTAAAGTTCTTGTTATCCAGCACTTAATCTAGCAAATATCTACTGCTTGTTATTTCACTGCTATAAGAAGAAGATGGAATATACACATTAGCTCCAGTGCAACAAACAATTCACAGAGAAAGGCAAGTGTTGCTATAGATAATTTCATGGTTTGCCTAGTCATTTGTCAATTTTACAATAGGTGAACCACCAACCTGAATCAGATACTATGGTTGCACCCACATCCTGCTAATGATAGCTGAATCCGAATCACAATGGATGGCAAATAAAAGGAATTGTCTTATGGCCAATTTTCAGTAGTACCAAAAAGCAGTAGAGCCATGAGAAAGTTTTGCAGTTATTGATCTATGTCTGTTTGTAGAATTTTAGATTACTTACTGAAAAGTGGACTCAGTCCAAGTTCATAATGTGCAATTTAGAAGCTCTGCTGTACAATGAACAACTCCATAAATATATTTCCAACCTGGACTTCTCGTAGGCCAAGCATATATTTTAATAAAATGTAGTGGCATGCTTTGCTTTACTCTGACTCTAGGTCAGGGGTCCCCAGACTTACCGAGCGGCGGGCCGGTGCCCGCCGCGCCGACCGCGCGGTGGGCCGGACGGCAGGGGAGTGCGCGCGCAGCGGGCCGGAGGGCGGGGGAGTGCGCGCCCGTGCGCATGCGCACGCGCACACGGGCGGGGAAAAAAATCGCCGAAAATCGCTTGTGCGCATGCGTATGGGCCTCCCCCGACCCGGAAGTGCACCAGAAATGACCTCTTCCGGGTCGGGAGAGGCCCGTACGCATGCGCACAAAGAATTTTCGGCGATTTTTTGCCGATTTTTTAGTCAGCTTGAGTCTGAGAGTCAAAACTTTTGTTTTTCTCTGTTACGTGTTGAAATTTTAAATAAAGTATAAATTAAGGACAGATAAGTCAACCAGTTAAGAAAAAGTTAAACACTTTTGTAAGATTTAGTGTTTTGCAACAATTTAAATAATGAGGTATTAAATGCTTCTTCTGTTACGATATTTATATGTCCAATTCAAAAATTACCTACAGAAACTTTCTAAGGCATAGGGAATAAACGAATGGCCAAATTGTATATTTTCTGCCTTTATATATCTGCACAGATAATCTATTACAAACATAGGCTATCCCATTAAAATAAATAAATCCTGCTTGCTTATTTATTTATTTATTAGATTTAAACACTGCACTAAAGGAGCTCAGGTGGGCAAAAATCTAGCAAAAGCGCAGTGTCATAGACTGATCACAGAACAATGATTTAAATCTAAGACAAGGAAAGACTAGGCAGAAGGTCCTAGGTTCAGTCCAAGAACCTTCAGTCAAACCATCCCAGATAGCAGAATGGGAAAGGACATACACTATAGATCTTAGAGGGTGCCACTCAACAAAGGGTATACAGGGATAGATGACCTGACAATCTGACTCCGCACATCCAGTGTGTTACGATTATTCAAATTCAAGTAAGTTGAATGTGTTGCTTTTTTACTTGGTGGAGTAATAATCTGCCTTGATAATTCTCGTAAGATTAACTACAGAAGGTAACTGTGGGACATTCTGGCAAAGTTTCAGGACAGTCAGTTAATGGAAATACAGAATCAAGTCATTTATGAAGTTTAAGAAATCAAAATGAATGAGGTGAAAATTCAGTGTCTACAAACTTATCTCTTTATGCACAACAAAGGAGTTGTAAAATAATCATCTAATGGGAAATAAATGTAGGTTAAAAGGAAAAGCTGAATAGGCAATACTGTGCTTTAGTAAGATTTCTGACAAAATGTTAGTTTTCAGCTTCTTTGTTGGATGTGTGTTTATTAGTAAGTCATAAAAGGCAGGCATTAGGAATAAGTCAGAAGCTGAGGTTTTTCTTTTCCTGAAAAACCTACAAAACAGAGACGTTGCAGCAACGGTACAGAAGGATGAAATGCAGATATTAAATGAACTCGGTAATTTATATCAACAAAATAAATACCGGTAAATGAGTGCAATAATTATTGGTGGCATAATACATTATGTGATTTTTTTTTAGCCCTCCCCTATTAGGTTTAACATGAAAAGTTAAAGTGTTAATGAGCAAATCCAGTTTTAAAATGCATTTCAAATAATAAAAGCAGCAGAAAAGAAACCTATATATGTACTAGTGATAGTTATAGATTGGAGAAAGATCCAGCTGGCAGAGCATTTGCTAATGGGGTTTCATCTTGAGCAAGAAGAGTAGCACTTTGGTCCATATGAAATTCATTTTGAAGTGCTGAAAACAGCTGACGCAGGGAAAAGCCATATTGCAGTGATTTTATGGATAGACCAAAGAATCTTATCTATAGCTAATGTTCCAAACATTTTTTTTCTTTATTAGTTTTTACCCACAGACGTCAATAGATTCTTCTTCTTTAATTATTGGTGATGTTATAATTTTGTATTTGCTCCTTTTCATGACAGAAATGCTTCATTTAATACTGATATCGTGTGGTCTCAAAACAAAGAGTGAGATCCAATGTCACAATAGCAGATGCAATGGATGATGATGATAATGATAATGATAATGATAATTATTATTATTATTATTAATATTGTTTATACTCCATCCACTCTGAGCTGCTTCTAGCAAAATATAAAAATAATGATAAAAATGTCAGACATTAAAAGCTTCCCTGAACAGGACTACCTTCAGAGAAGAATTCCTCATCCTATCCTCTCCCTGCAGCATCCATCTACTCCAACCCTCTGAAGCAGATTTTGGGGTGTGGGGGAGCCGTAGAGGGGAATGAAGCATGTCCTATTTGTGTAAGGAGATGCCTGTTGCACAAATAGGACAACACCGTTGGATATCACCCTAAATGACCCAGATCCCAATGGCTGTAAATTTGTTTGAGTTCTAAAACTGCACAGTTCTGCTAGGTGTCTGAAGAGGCAGCTATTGAGCTACTGGCATTATATTAAAAGCAATACAGAAACAGAAGCTTTGCAGACAGTCTAGTTAACAGGAACCATTGCCCAAAGAAGTTCCATGAAGAACTATGTAAGTTCTTAGCCACTTGTCGAGGTGTTGTTGTTGCGGGCCTGCGGGGCTAAAGGCCAGCAGGAGTCTTCTGGCAAGGGGGGAGCCAGTTGGTCCTCTGAGTCATCCAGGAGGTCGGATTCTAGGCCTGCCTGGTGAATTATTGCAAGCAGGCTTGGGGGCAGCCTCTTCCTGGGAGGTGGGACCAACTGAGGCCAGTAGGCTTCGCTTGGGTCCACGCTTCAGGTATTTAAAGCAGCCTGCCCCTGCTCCCTCATGCAGTTCCCTTGTTAGATCTAATCATAATAATCTTAAAGAGCTCTTTCAGAATATTAATCTACCAGTTGAAAATGAAGATCAGTTCATGTGATTATTATATCATTATCATGACATTTGTTGTGTCATTCAATCAATGCCAGTAACGAAAGCCCCAGGACTAGATGGTTTCTGATAGAATGGTATACGAGTATATTTATTTCTCATTTTACAATATAAATATTTTTTTTATGTCTCTAACAACGTATGAAGCTAATCTTTAAAATTTATTTGATCCAGGAAGAAATGGGCACAATATTGTTTTAACACCTACACAAAACCAGCAAAGGCTATATAAAGATCTGAAGTTGTGCCACTAATATGCGGATGATACAACTCCTGAGCCTCCCCCAATCAGTCAAAACAAGGGGGAAGGGGGCAGGAGATCGGGGGAGGTTTGGGAGTCGCAGGCGGGTGGTGCGCCATTGCCCAGTTTTTTTAAAACTCCGTGCAGCTGCCTGGAGCCAGCCTGGTAGTGCATTTGGCTCTGGCTGGTTTCAGGAGCTGCTTGTGGCTGTGGCGCCCGCCATTTTTACTTTCTGGAAGTCCCCATATGATGTGTTGCGCATAAGACACATCATATGGTACTTCTGGAGAGAAAAAATGGCAGGCGCCATGGCAGTGAGCAGCAAGCAGTGAGCGGCTCCTGAAGCCAGCCAGAGCCAAATGCACTACCAGGCTGGCTCTGGGCTGCTGAGGCTGCTGCTGCCACATTTCCCGGGGACAGATTTGTAAATCTGGGGACATTCCGGGGATGGAATTTGTCCAGGGACAGATTTGCAAATCTGGGGACTGTCCCTGGAAACCGGGGACGTCTGGTAACCCTAATTTAGCAAATGCCTGGCATATAGTGTATTTTTGCTAGTGCAAAACCAGCATAATTTAGACATTATTGGAGTGAAAATTATAGCAAAGAGATATAAAGTGTGATTAGATGCTGTTTGTACTTTATTGCTTTTTTTCTAATCTATTTCCCTCAATTTCTAAACTGTTAGATCTAATAAATGAATGTTCACCTCTATCAAGAGTCTTAATAAATTGGAACAAGTCAGTAATCAAGCCTAACAACCATAAGGAGAATGAACCTGTACTACAAGGTTGACTGTTCCAGGTGAATATTAATTTCTATTAAGTACCTAAGGTTAATCATAACTGTCAGTCTGTCAAGAATAATCACTGCTAAATTGAATTCTGTGCTAAAAGAAATTCAATCATATTTAAGCCAATGTCAAATAACAAAACCAAACAACAACAACGACAATAATTAGTAGTAGTAGCAGTTTTCACTTTGGATCCAGATAAAGATATTAACAATTTCCATTTTTATTTCACCTATATCTCTAATAAGCTGAAATACTAGAGTTTTGAAATGTACCACATATTTGTGGGGTATTTCAGGAAAATGGGAAATTGCGTATAATAAACTGCAGAGTATATGTATATGATTAACCATGAGTGTGGGGCAGCTAATATCATTAACATCTCAATAGTAGTGGCCCATGAGCAGCAGTACTTCCCTTCCAGAAGCAGTGGTAAGGGCAATACAGTGGCAAGGTTGGGAAAGCTCTGGTCTGGTACCAATAGTGTGCCATAGGTTTACACACACCAGTGGGGCAATAATACTGCCAACCTGCAGCTCCCTTAACCCTTGCATCCTCCTTGTCCCACCCTATCCCCATGCATGCAGAATTACTGGGAGTGCTCCTTTCACATGCCGTTGCTAAATTTCAGCATCTTATGGGGAACAATACACAAGTGTTTATAGAGTGGGGGAACAGCTTATTCTTTACTGGTTAGTGAATAATTGTACAATGTTTTGTCCATTTACATGTGTGCTATCTCTTGTTGAATAATTTATTACTATGTACTTAATAATGTTGAAAGAATGGACTGATCAGAGCATATGTACTTTGAATGTACGATGAGAAAATTATTCTGCAGACACCAATTGCAGAAAAATACATTGACACTATTTTCTAACTAATGTTCTAACACCAGATGCTTCTATCAAGCCCTCTGGATACTACAAATTTCAGATTCTGTTAACCAGGAAGTGTTGAAAAAAATGACCTCTCTAGGTCACTGAAGTAAACCTAGAAAATAAATGCTGGTTCAACAATTAGGTTGAAGATCTGTTACAATGTCATCCCCAGAAAGTAGAATTAAACTGATCTAGATTTAGATGGCTGTGTTTAGGACACACTCCTATGAGACTCTGACAGAAGCACACATGTGTGGTTTAAAGTGTTTCTTAAATTTCTTGACCTGATCTGCAATGGCACTGCTGTAGAATAGTAACGTTTTAGTAATCTCTCCCCCTCCCCTGTATTTTAATACAGCACTTATATTGTAATTTGAAACATTCATAGTTGAATGTAAGCCCACTGAACGAGAGGACATATATAGAAATATTCCTGGTGAACAGGTCAGATTTCTGGTCAAACAACAATGCTGAATTACACATGCATAGGCATTTTTTTTTTCTGACTATGGTCCCCTTCTAGACATCCTTTTTATTCAGCATTCCTGATTAATTGTGTTCATGATTCTATCAAGATGGTCATACGTGATCCTGCTTTCAAGACTACTTGCTCCTGCAAAAGTTTTGGAATCATCTTACTGCTTCATTTCTAGTCCTGTAATTTTCTGCTGAAATTCTGTAACTACTCATACTGCAAATTTTCTGGGGGCAAATTTTCTCCCACCTTTGTGGCATCATAGCCATTCTGGACAGCAATAAGGTGGGAAAACATTGGGGAAACATTACAGAACTAATAATAAATCCACCACTAAGGCATTATTAGTGTGCCAATAATATGTTGCAGAATACACCTGCAATAAAACATCAGTCTGGAGAGGCCCAATGACTTGTCTGCATCATTTACATATCCTGATTCCCTCAGTTGTTCCCTTTAGCACGTTTTACTCTATTTGTTTTGTAGGCTTACCCATGATATACGAAGGATTGGAATCAGTGAGTCTTCTTTTCGCTGTTCTTTGGTGATCTTGTGGTTTGACTGCGTTCTTCCTTTTTGTTGCCTTTATTTTAACTTTGTTTCAAATTAAAATTCCATGGGGTTTTTTGTTTGTTTGTTTAAATAAAAAAGGGTATATGGAGAGGCTTGCTTGCTTACCTCCATCTAGTTCTTCAGCACCAAAATGATTCCTGTAGAATAGCATAATCTCAATCTTGTAGCACTTGTAGATAGTCACTAAACAAACAAGTAGCAGCAGAATAGCACCAAGCCCGCCAGCAAGCTCAACTGTATACATCAGCTCTGCAAAGAATTATAAAACTTAATAACCACCACATTCTGAACTAAAGGCAGCCATTTATTATCATGTTGTGGGGAGCAGAAAATGCCGTCAACAGTTCAAAGATACATGATATTTAAATATTCTGTCTAAAGAAAGAGCATGTGTTTTACTAGTTTGTTGTCACAGGTATAACACCATTTTTTACAGGAAGCAAAAACCATGGTTATGCACAACTATTTACATATGCGGTTGCATTGCTCAAGGAGTTTTTGCCAGCCATGTAGGATGAAACTAAATATATACCCCCCCCCCAATTTAAATATGTGAAGACAAATTATTTCATGTCTCCCAGTTTCTCATGGATCGGTTGTGTTTTAATATCACTGACACCATTCCCTGTTGATATGCAATTCATCTTCCCTTCTCAACTCTCCATAAACAGGTTTGCCTTTTTTCTTTCTCTCTTAGATGTTGCAAATCACCCCAATTTGTCATTTCTGACATTCAGAGCTGGAACGTGACCACTTTCTCGTCTTATATTGTACCACCGGAGATTGCATGGTGGATTGAGATCACTGTCATGTAGGTTAGTTTTCAAGGATGAAAAAAACCAACACACAACTCAAGACAAATGTAATCATACTGTCTGTCAACAGTAATCTCCTTAGTAATATCACTTATCGGATAATAACTGCAAGTGTTAAAGTCATCATTGCCCTCACAATTACCAAACAGTTGCATACGAGTGACCATACTATTATTCCTGCTGCTGTTAAGACAGGAAATGAAGGGTGGTAAAATGAAGAGAAACATTGCTAAATGTCGTAAGGCTGTTCTGTTGTTTCACAAGCTGTATTGAAATCAGAGATGAAGAATAGTCTGTCATTCTAAAATAAAAAATAAAAATTGAAACACATTATTGTAATATTTCTATCATTCAGCCTAGAAAAGTGGTTGTGGCTCAATATAAAAAAGTTTTACAATACTGTTTGACAGATGAAAAGGGAAAAGAGAATGCAGAATTAAAGGACTGTGTTGTGTATGCACTACAGATTAGTGATTTTTGCAAAACAAACAAACAAACAAACAAACTATTATATTTATCTATAGCCTGCCTCTCTCCTCAAGGAGCTTAAGGTGCCCTGCATGGTATGCTCCGTATTTCATCCTCACAACAACCCTGTGAGGAAGGCAACTGTGAAGCTAAGTACTTACCCACAATATATTGGGCTGCAGCATCCTGTTATACATATCTTGGGCCTGACCTGGAAGTTCATGGCGTGACCATGAATAAGTGAAGTGAGCCTGAGTTCCATTATCAGAGGGTATGTGTACCTACTGTTATACCCAGTGATGGCATGATGACTATTCACTATTTATCAGTTAGGTTTAAAACAAAACAAAACTCAAGAGTCTGGATCATCAAGAGTACACTAGTCCATGAAAACGTATTATATTACAAATGTGGTAATCTTTTAGGTGCCGTAAGACTCCTTGTTGTTTGTGATAGAACCAAGTGACACAACTGCCTCTTGGAATTTTTTAGTAAACAAACAAACTCCTGTGTTGCACAATATGAGCCAGCAATATCAAAAGCAACACGATGGCCAGAAACAATTACAATATGAAAAACTTTATGGAATGGTTCAAAACATCAAAACTATTTTTTGACAGGGAATTTTATCCCATTGTCATGTGTGCTATATTGTCATGGTTTTTGTTTAGTATTTGCTGCTATAACAATTCAATACCATATATTTCAATTATAGAAATACAAAAGCTAGAGGGGGAAAAACATAAGCAATAATAGTTCTTTCCACTGCCTAGGTATTTTTATGCTTTTATTACTGAGATGCATGCAACTGCTATAAAAGCCTCAGTTTTCTCTAGAAGACAATAAAATGTAATTAAATGTTTGTTTTTTTAAAAAAGGATTTATTTAACACACCGTTCTCTTAAGAATGGTAATGTAACCTCCTTTATATTCTACAGTTTTAAGATCAGGAGTGTTGGTTCCACATATTTGGAATATTTCTTATCTATAGAGAAAAGATGTTTGTTTTCCCCAAATAAATAAACCCACAACAGTTTCATTAGAATAGTAATAAAATGGCTTAGAAAATAAATGGAAATGGAAATTGTACAGCACTGGCTTACTACGTTGCTGTTTATCTTTTTCTGCCACATGTGATGCAGTTGTTCAGTGGTAACCAGAAGATAGGGATTTAATGTGCCAGGTTGCTAGGTGCAAAATACACCATTTATATGCCTGCTGTAATGATGATGCATTAAGGCAAGGGGAAAATACTAGTATAGAGAAACTAGTCTGGAATTATTACAAGATCAAACAGAAAAAAATCATGAAGTGGGACGTAGGTCCCACTGAAATCAACAGGACGTAAGTTTGCTTAATTCTACTCTAAATTGCACTGAATCTCTCCACTTCTCACACACTGCTTGCCAAGCCAGAATCAATCTGGAGAAACTGAGAGTATTCTCCATTGACCTTACTACTTGCACCAAATGCTTTTCATTCCAGAAGCAATGTAACATCCCATACTCCTACATTACTTGTAGCATGGCATGTTTCCAACACAAAATCCACTTGTTGGTACATGTATCCAATCCAAAACAGTCCCATGACTCTCACTTCCCAAAAATATTTGGAACTTCCTTGATTAAATCAGTACAGTTGGAAGGCTGTGGTCACATGACTTTACAAAATTTCAGCCAGAGCAGCTGGACATATCCAATATTGTCAATGGACTCTTGCCTTATGCTACATGTTGCATTATTGTTACAGGGCTGCTGCATTTTGCATTACAGTCGTACCTTGGTTGAACCGTTCTGGAAGTCGTTCGACTTCCAAAATGATCGAAAACCAAATCATGACTTCTGATTGGCTGCAGGAAGCTCCTACAGCTATTCAGAAGCCGCAGACATTCGGGTTCCAAAAGAATGTTTGCAAACCGGAACAATCACTTCCGGATTTGCAGCCTTTGGGAGCCAAAACGTCTGAGTTCCAGGGTGTTCGGGATCCAAGGTACGACTGTATTGTTAGAGGGCTGCAGCAGCTGCAAGTATTATACTTTATTTGAAAGTCCTTGGAGTGAGAGATTTTTTTATATATATAAAAATAATAATTTCCCACTTCAAGGGGAAGGAGGGAAGAAAAAAACAAGAAGTGCACACCATTTCATATCTGTTTAGACTTTGTGTTATGACATTAAATTACAGGCCTTGTCCTGTTTAAGGACCGAGAGAGAGCTCTGAAAACTGCAGAGGAAAATTACCAGGCATTTCCTTGGGGAAATGGCATTCTGTTAAACACAACAAATGAATGAGTGCCGAAGAGTTACATTTGAGGGCAAAGCAATCATTAGTTACAGGCAATTAACAATAGTCTTGCAGTAGCACAAGCCTGGATCTACTCTAATGGAAAAGTCCATTGATTGCTTTTCAGTTGTAGATTTTTTAAAGAAATAAATTGCTTCAATTTGAAACAAGATTTGCTACAAGCATTCTGACCAATTGCTACACTTGTTTTCTTATCAAGATAGTTTGACCACAGAACCCAGTGAAAGAAACAGCTAATTAAAATAAAGTACCGCTATTCTCTAGACATATTGAATGATATCATGGGTAATAAATGCATTCATTTTACACTAATCCTACCATAATTATCAGATGTACTTCTGGGATATCTTTGATCTGCACCTGGTTTTAATTTTTGATAAACTTCTCAGCAGTGTCACAGAGGTAATTTACTTATCATTAACTGCACTTGCACAGAGAAGTAAACAAATGGAAGAGTGCTCTCAGAAGCTTCCACCCACTACTGATTGAGTTTTTGAGAGTCTTTATATCCCCTACTTATCACATGCAAAGATGCTTTTGTATTAAACACTAGACTGCAAAAATATGACTAAAGTTCTCAAGTACATGTATGTAATTATCAGTCTTCACACACACACACACACACACACACACACCAGTTAAAATTGTGTCTATTTTACAGAGTTACCCTGGTCCCTAAACTACAGTGCCCTGCAGCCGTTGGGACCCTTTGCATAAAAAGGTAAAGGTACCCCTGACCATTTGGTCCAGTCGCAGACGACTCTGGGGTAGTGCACTCATCTCGCTCTATAGGCCGAGGGAGCCGGCATTCGTCTGCAGACAGCTTCCGGGTCATGTGGCCTGCATGACTAAGCCACTTCTGGCGACCAGAACAGAAACGCCATTTGCCTTCCCGTCAGAGTGGTACCTATTTATCTACTTGCACTTTGATGTGCTTTCGAACTGCTAGGTGGGCAGGAGCAGGGACCGAGCAACGGGAGCTCACCCCGTCGCGGAGATTTGAACCGCCAACCTTCTGATTGGCAAGCCCTAGGCTCTGTGGTTTAGACCACAGTGCTACCCGCCTCCCTCTATCTATTTTTTTTTAAAAAAAAATTCATGCAGTTTGCTCGGCCTTTGCCTTCCTTCATTAAACATACAAATTTTGACATGAAAGTGGAAACCCAGTTCTAGCAATCTAGAAACTCATCTCAGTTCTAGTCATGAGTATTTTGAACACAGTGATGGTGGGAAGAACAAGCATGGGAGTTGATCTCAAGGAAATAACAATACTACAAAGCCCGAGGGCCTTCAGCCAAGCACTACTTTATATTGCACTGCAGCCTTACTGTTTCAGGAGCTGCAGTGCTGAATGGTGGTTGGCTGTCCTGATGAGCTGCTATAGGGACAGTCTCAAATCCCAACCTCAAAATGGTCTGCTGAGAACTCGAGTCATCAACCAAGCTTCAAATTACAAGAAAGGAGATTCTGACTAAACAGCAGGAAGAATTTTCTAACAGTAGGAGCTGTTTGACGGTGGAATGGATTCCCTCGGGTGGTGGCGGCCTCGCCTTCCATGGACAGCGGAGGAGGAAGCCGCTTGGGTGCACTGCTCGAGTCTGCCTGCCTCCTCCCACTTAGCCGCCCTACAGCTGGGGGGGGGAGGCAGTGGGCGGACTGTTTGGGCAGTGCTAAGCCTGCACGCACCCAAGCCACTGAGTCTCCCCCAGGAGACATGCGTGGCTTGGGCGCTGTAGGCCCCGCAGTGAGTGCCGCCCAGCTTTTTGTCACGCCCCTCAGTGGTGACAACCAGGGCAGCCCACACCCACTACACAACCCTTCCTCTGCCCATGTCTATGGAGGTTTTGAAGCAGAGCAATTGTCATCTGTTATGGATGCTTTAGTTGGGATTCCTGCATTGCAGGGGGTTGGACTAGATGACACTAGTCCAACTCTACAATTCTATGAATGTATTTTCTATCAGTTCGCATCTGGAAAATGGAGTAGAATTATCTCTATTAACCAGCATTAAATATGAATAATTTGCAAAAGGAATTTGTTTTTCTAAAAATACAACAGCACATGGTATCACTTTGAGGTCGTTTTCTACAATTGAGTAATATATACATTTTGTGAAATAAATAAAGCTTTGTAGTCTAAAGTTTTAAGGCAGTAGACTGTTGTTTCTATTACTATATTCTAATTGCTTATAACATAAAGAACAATTAATAGATGTTGACACACAAAGTATGTTACCACCACATCATGTGTTTGTACCACCTTTAGAAAAATCACCCATTTTGCAGAATTGTGCTCTATTGTAGTGAAAAGATCTGGAATTTCATAGATCTGAAACAGCTGCTACTATAAAACAGTTGCTGCTTTTTGTCCACTCAAGGCCTATTCCTCACAATCACTTTGTGAAATATAAGGCATAATTGATTCCTAATGACTGAAGAAGCTCATGAGATCAGCAGTTTAAGCTGGCTGTAGCTCTGCACTTGCAAAACAGTCTGGCATTTTCATTCTAGTTATAATTTTTCCAGTGATTTTATCAGTAGCAAAAGCACTAAGGCCTATCCACTAGTTAAACTGCAGGTTCAACCAGGTTCACAGGGCTGGGACCTGCTAGCCTTATCCGCAGCAAGCTTGCCAGCCACCACCCACATATTCAAAGAGAAGATCTGAAGAAGGAAGGTGCATCATCATCATATGAATTCAAACACCTGAACCACAGTAATTTTTGCAGGTAAAAATTACTGTCCTTATAAAACAAGTATGCTGAATAATGAGAACCCTACAGTTATTGGTCTGAAGTATAAATTGAAAAAAACAGAGAGGAATTCAACATCAAGCTAAGGTGATCATTCTATCAGGTCAAACATTTTGGCATGACAGAATAATTTCCCACTGTGGGCTGTCCTGACCCCACAAGCCAATTTTGGGTGGTGCAGTGTCTGTGCATGGAAGAGGGAGGGCATCATTACGCAAAGCGAGGTCCCTGCGCAGGGCTTCCACTGAAGGAAACTATTAGTTGAATCCCACCCATAGCCTTGGTTCATAGATTTAGTAGTTTCATGTGATTTCCCCCCTTCCTTCAAAGAAGTGGGAGGCCGCATGAATCACGTTTCTCTGTGTTTAGATGTTCAAATACAGCAGGGGTGGCCAACTCCCAAGAAACTGCAATCTACTCAGAGTTAAAAACTGCCAGTGATCTACCCCTTTTTGGGGGGGGGGTTCAAGTTGTTGAGCTTTTATTAGGGAGGAGGAAAGCCCATTTTAAGGGGTGCAGGGCAAAAATGCTGAGCTTTTCTTAGGAGGGGCCAACGTTGTTGAGCTTTTTTGGGGGAGCTAGTGATCTACCAGAGACTTCCAGTGATCTACCAGTAGATCATGATCTACCTGTTGGACGTGCCTGAAATACAGCATTCAGTTCACACCCAAATTATCTCAAAATGGAGACAGGAATACATATGCACATTTCATCCACCATGATACTGGGCTTCATGTATGAACCAAGGCTTAGTAAGTATGGGCAAAGCTGTCTTCATGGTCCCGACAGTTGTTATTGCCCTTAACCATTGCCTTTAAAATAATATTAATAATTATTAATAATAATAATAATAATGGGGGAAATATCTTATCTGGAATCTAAGGAAGCATTACAGCCTAGTAATTTAAGCTGAAAAATAAAACAGGAGTTTAACAAGCCTAGGGAAGTCTAGTGTGAAGAACATCTAAAGAAATTATTACTATTGTCATTACTATTGTCCAATCACAGTACATGAGTGATCATTCTTTTTCTACCATGGTAAGGACAAACTTCCTTCCTGAGATATTGGTGTACTCTTTTATACTCTTGAAAGCAAGTCACAGCACAATCCTATACACAAGTTACTTGGGCATAAACCCTTTTGAATACAGTGGGTCTTACTTTTGAGTAGACATGTATAAGTTTGTGCTGTCGTGCAACAACAGAATTAAGGATACTTTCTTAGGAATGGGGTGAATGAGTGAAGCAAATTCCTACAAGTGCTAACTTAGGAAAACAATACAGAAAATTAAGCCATCTATCCCTGATCTTTATACTTCACAAGTTTTCAACCAGTGTGTCAGGACCTTCAGGTGGATTGCTACAAAGCTGTCACTGCCACGCTGGACACTTGCTAAAGCTGTCCAGGCCAAAGGAGTACTACACATGGTGCCTGAACTAGAATGTGTTATTCTGGTGAAAAATCCATTCTAACAATTTCTGGGAGGGCTGCAATAATGTGACGGGAAAGGTATAAGGCTCTTCCCAATAAGGTACATATTTCTTACGTCCCAGATCTTATAGCAAAACCTCTCTTGAGGGAGCTCTAAATAGAGCAGGAGCATTCTATTCACTTTGAAGACTATTTCTATGGTTTTCTAGACTTCTTCAGGAATAGAAATATCCTGGAATGCTGAAATGTTAGTTCTTAATGCCTCAAATGTCCCTGCTTCCATTCCCCTGCTCCTTGCAGAAGTAGATTTTAGTGTGTGAAGGAGGGAAGAAAAGGAAATTTAGCTGTTTCTGATCAGATCAATTATGTGTGATGGAATGGCTGTGAATGTCTATAGTGACGGCAATAATAGCAGGTAAAAGAAAGTAGGAAAAGGTGTGAGGAAAAAAGAACTTGAAATGTGTGAGAAGGTGGAAGGTGTCCAGAGAAGAAAAGGCAACAGGACAGCGGTTTGTGATAAAAAGAACTGTGAAATAAAGTGAGACAAGCAAATGGCAACAGATAAAGGATTCAGAAAGTGCAAGGAAGAGGCAAAAAGAAGGAAGAAAATAAGCATCCATTGCTTGGCAGGAATTGCTGCTTGGCTGATGGGAAGGGAAAGAAATCCTGCTTGCTCTGAATGCACCAGAGAGCTCCTTAAAGAGAGTTCGCTTGCACACCTGAACAGGGTACTAAGCTACGTCTGTCTGTCTGTTTTTCTGTCTCTTTTACACTTACACACACACACACACACACACACAGAGAGAGAGAGAGAGAGAGAGAGAGAGAGAGAGAGAGAGAGAGAGAGAGAGAGAGAGAAACACACACGCCAGCTGAGTGGTTGGTAGAGGAGAAACCAAATTATCTTTTGCAAGCAAAAGCAGCAAAGAAAGAAAGAAAGAAAAATCTTTTATGTGACACAAACTGAATACCTGTATAGCATCACTTAATAACTTTGTCGTATTTAATAAGCTTAGCTTGAAGATAAGAATAAACCATTTTATTTTATTTAACAAAATGTATAGTGTGTTTGATTACAAAACCTCTAAGAGGTTTTGCTAGATTCTGGAGTAAGAATCTTAATCAGTATCTGAATCACTGTTGGGACCAAAGCTGAGGGGGAGTGGGGGAACATTTATCCAGAAATTTCACCCCAAAAATAATGAACTGAAACAGATCCACAGGGACACAATTTCTGGTGATCCATTAAGGTTTGGACATATGGGACCATTAAGACTAATTGACGCTAAGTTGTTTGTTTCTAGTTTTACAAATGCTTTAGAACATCCATTATATATTTGCCATTGGTCTTCAACCTCATATCTGGATAGTGACTTATAGTGTGACTTATTCCATTGCCAATAAGTATACTATTTAACAGATGGCAGTGGTATTTTCCTCAAATTGTACCTATATAAATAGATAAGTATGCCTAGATAGATAGATAGGCATTATTACTCCAGAAATAAGGGCAGTTAGTGGCTGCACTTCCAGGTTTCTAGAAAGAGGCCTGGGAGCATATAACTTGTTTTGACTAGACCTATACTTAAAAACTGAAAACTTATTATAAAAAATGTGGTCCTGTTGTTGAGCAACTTAGATGATGGGAAGAACAAAATGGCGGAAGGAGACGATGGATGACAAGAAACTGTCATTTGCTACAAAGAAACAGAAAGCAGCAGCATATTTCTTCACCTGGCATCATAATCATGGTAAAATATTGGGATAGTGTTAGAAGAAGCTTTTATCAAGGATCTGGATGGAAAAAGCAGGTTAAGAACATGAATTGAGGGAGAACATTTGAATTTTGTGCATGCACCACATTGCTAGTCTCAGTTGAAAAAGGAAGGCAATGGTTGGGAATTGCTATGAAGTGTTTAACACCATATATTGAAAGGAGAGGCACAGGACATGCAAAAGGTTAAGGGTGAGTAGTCCAAGTCAAGGAAGGCATTAATGAGTCAACAAACAGCCATGAGGTCAACCTTGTACAAAACAACAAAATAAGATGCTAAACAACTTTGTGAAAGGCCCCCTACATCTTTGTCAACTTGGAAGTTTTATATGCATAAAAAACCAAGTTTTTTTTTTAAAAAAGGAAGAAGTAATTAGACAATTAGAGGCTACTTTGTAATAATGTTGCAGTGTAATTAAATAAGACTGCAGGAGGTTGGCTCCATGATGAGTGAAAGCCTCATATTTCAGCTATGTGCCACTGAATGAGTATGTCCCTTTTCCATTTATTATTATGTTAGATTGCATTATTAAGAGCTTTTATATTTAAACACTATGAGCCTTCCTACCGGCTTGCATTTAAATCTCATGAAAGTATAAAGCTGCAGGACAGCACAATCCCATCCATATATATATATATATATATATATATATATATATATATATATATATATATATATACACATTTACAGAGAGCTTGTTATTAGTTTCAGCACCTGCTTGAGTTTGATGAGCATGTGCAATGCTCCAGTACAATTTGTGCAGGTTGTAACAGCAAAGAATTGTTCACAACAATGAAATTAGTGAATGGAACCAACATTTTCCCTGTCCAATGATTTCACAAAATCTTTGCAGCCTTTGGTATGTGCAACACTGCTTTAACTCAACAACTCTTAACACCAGGAACGAGACTGAAAAACCCCCTAGAATTGACAAACACATAAAACAAGTGTGTTTGAAGAAGGAATATTGTGACTTCTTCAAATGGAAATCTTACCTTGCTAATCTTTTAGATTTCTTTGCAAGTGTCAACAAATATTTAAACACAGATAGTCTGATGGATAATGGCAATTAGGATTTTCACAAAGTCCTTCCAAAGGCCTTTTAAAAAAGGCTTCTAAGTGAACCTAGAAATTGTTGTATACAACAGCTGGCCTTATTATGGATCAGCAGCTGGTTAAAAAAATAGGAAGCAGGTGAAAAAAAAAGAAGGGGACTGTGCTTATTGGCCTGTGTGCAGCTAGCTGGATGAGAAGTTGGGTGGACTTGGTTGGGAAAAGGGAGCAAAGCTCTCCAGTGAACCTGGCTGGCACTCAGGACAAACATAAGGAAATTAGTTCTTCATTCAGTGTATGTCTACTGTACAGGATTAATTGCTGTAAGATGTCCACTTGCTTAGACAGTTGAAAAGAGAGATAAAAATACATAGAATATAGGCATCAATAAGATAAAGCAGTATGCCTATGCCCTTGCAATAAATAGTAGGGATTGGCAATTTTCCTTGCTTGGGTGTCTAGCCAGACCATGATCTGATTTAGCATGGCACTTTTTGTGTTAAGTCAGTTATTTGGAGGATCCAAACATGCAACAATAGAACCAACTCTAACTAGTCAGTCCGTTTCTTTTGTGAAATCATCTTGTTATTTCTGCAAAGTTGTTTTGTTGATTATCACTTTCTGATAATGCCAAAGCACCTTGTCTGATAAAGCACATTCACAGCCACACCTTAGCCGCTCTGAGGAATATCCCTTCCATAGATACAACTCCTGTTGTAGTGTGGCTTTCAAATCTACTGTGCTTACTTCCCTGTTTTGGAAGGTTTACGTGAGGCAACTCAAAATATACATACATCAAGAACAGGTTGTGGCCAGCAACTCTCACACAACACTCCCTGATCTCAAAGAAGTTCCAACTTCTGAGTAGATGTTTTCCATTCTGAGTTGTTGTATCACCTCCATCTGCTAGGTTTCGTTTTTGAACACTGGCAGACTGCCACAAGTTGTGCTAGGCATAAACCATTCATTCGTGCTGTGAAGATGGCCCTGTTGTGGATCTTGCTGCTATCAGAGGTCAAAATGATGGGCAGCAGAAGCAGGCCATTTTCAGGAGTGATGTCCTCTGCTTGGAACTCTATCTCCTGGGAGTTTTGTCCAGCCAAGGCACCTTTAGCATGCAAAAAGCTGATTTAAAAACTCTTTTTCTTTCATAGGGCTTTTGAAAGTGGGATCGTTCAACATTTTGTGATTTTAAGCCTTCACCATTTTATCTCTGCACTGCATGTTATGATTAAAACTGTTGTTTAAAAATTGTTTGCATGTTATATTAATGTTTTATTATCATATTTGTGAGTTAGGTTAATGGCATGATTTTGGCTGAAAGCTCGGCTAGAAATTTAAAATTGCAAACATACATAAATTAGAAATGGAGGTGCTGGGTTGCATCCAAATAACGTCATGTGAAAGTTCCACCACACAAGGGTTCTTGCTTGTGCAATGGAACATCCTTCTTTTCTCATCTCCTGCACTCCCCCAATCTGTTCTAGGGGTTGCCCTAACCCTCTGGAGCAGATTTAGGGAATTCACAGGCTGTGCTGGGCAAGGGGGCAGAGAACGGAAAGTCCTATTGCTAAAATGGAAATATTGCACTCTTTCGCTATTCCTTTCCTGAATATTAAATGAATAGAATTGTCCATATGAAATATACCTTTACAACATTGTAATGTTAACAAATAATAACAATTACTAAATTGGTAAAATGAGAACTGTAACTTATTTGTTCTGCTGCAGAACCAGATAACCCCACATTAATTTGTAATACATATTTTTTCAAATAGCCAAGATGTAGGTCTAAGGAAATCTTACTTAAAAGGTTGCCATGGTGAAAACGAGGAGCCTGCTAACTATGCAGAGTTTTTCCAGCTAGGAACTCTGAGACACTGCTTGATTTTGGTTTTATCTGTCACGGCTAATTTCTCATTTTATTGAAAAAGTTGTCAAAATGCAAAGTATGTTGAATGCATGCATCAGGTAAGTTTCAAATCTTACAGATGCAATCAAGTAACTTCTCAAACAATTCAAATCCTCTGCTATTTCTCCTTGACAAACCCCTTCTCCTATTTCTAACTTTTTGTTATTTGCAAAATTTCTCAGCACTACTAATAAATAAGGTCCTCAAAGACCTTGTTCAATAGTAATCTTAACTGACACATTGCTAGGTAGCCATTGTTGCTATTACAATGTCATTGTTGTGAACTGCCCTGAGATCAATGGGTATAGGGCAGTATACAAATTTAATAAATAATAAATAATTAAATGCTGTCAAGTAATATTGAATTTTTGTGATATCTTCCTTATGAATTTGACACACCTATTGTATTTTATTACTTTGGCTGCAATGTGTAGTAGCTGTTATTGTTGTGAATAATGCAAGCTTGTTTTTAGAACAGCATCATGCAAATATTAAATCTAGGGCCAGGCTAGTTGTTTAATTTCTGACCTTAAATTTAGAGTGACATGTGGCCACAGAAACCACCAGCAAATGGCCTATTCATGCTTTCATTGGCTACATTGTGAATGCTGGGAAAGTGTGCCTGACTGGGTGAAATTGGCTCTGTGGACTCTTGGTGCCCTGGAACAGCAATTTTGCAGAAATGCATACCGTGCTAAAAGACTAACATTTCTGAATGGTGGATGAGAAGGGGAGTTCTATGAACTCCACCGCCATTGGACATTGAACAATGACCAAAAGGACACAGAAAGCTCATTCCATACTGATGTTTCCAACAGTGAGCTGGTACAGACTGGTAAATGTATCTGGGTAGAAGCACGACTGCATTACATCAATGGCTCACTCTGTTTTTTTTTTAAATGTGGTAATAGATCCAACAACTGCTGCTCCAAAAGTTGTGGGGTTAGATGGAGATTGTCATATGTGAGTGCCCAGCCCCTGTACCCCAATTTTAGTAGGTCATGAATGGAAGAGCCTTAATCCTGTCCCCCTATAAATGCAGCAAGTTTTAAACACAGCATTTAAGACAACCACCAAACAGAAACCCCTCTGTGAATTGGAATTCATCAGGAGCAAGTTTTGCAACTTTTCTTTTGTCCCCCATGATATATTTCAAACCTATTGCTTTTTGAATTATTTAGACTTATTTCTTACAGAAAATGATTAAACTTCTACTGTCAATAGCTTTCTGCCAGGCTAGTTCTAGTAAATTTTTATTAGTTCCCATACTCACCGGTTGTTAAAATGTTTTCTATATAAACATTATTAAAAAGTGTATTTAACTGCATTCCTTCAACAGATAGCCATTTTTAATGATGGCTTTCTCCCCCCCCCCTTTCTTTAAAATGTCCTTTTCCAACTGAAGGGGAAAAATGACTAACATTCCCCTCCCCCCAGTGTACAGAGGACTAAGGAGCCAAGGAATAAAAATTGGGAGATAGCTATACAAAACATCAACTTCTTACAGTGTAAACCATCTGTGTTGTTGTTTTTTGAATAAAAAAATAAAATATTCACCCCTTTTAAGTAGAATAACGGTAGCAAGTCTGCGGCCATATCCATTTTCAACATAACACGAGTAATTTCCGAGGTCTCCTTCTTCCACTGAATCAAGAATTAATGAGATGGAAACTTCCTGTTCCCCGAGATGTTCCTTAAGAACTCTGTGAAAGAAAAATCAGTCAGTTTGGTTTCCCCCCACATATATAATGTTGTTTACACTACATCACACTGAAAAAATGATCCTGATGTGATGTTTCTCAGAAATGAAAGCAGTCTGGTTTCAAATTTGGTTATGGTTTGATGCAATCTTAATTAAATTATATAATGCCTTTTTCTTCTTCACTGTTAATGAGGACATATGGTTCTGCAGATACTAATAAGAGCTGCAATTAATTTGACATCTTTAAGCATACCCTGATAAGATATCAAGGGGTTGTGCACAAATTATTCGTAAAAAGGTTTACATGCTCTTTAAAACATATTTTAGAGAGATTTCTTGAAATTATGGTATATAAAGCAGGTGTTTAAAAATGGATTATCTGATGGATCTGACACCAAGAGTGCAACCCTGCACATGTCACCATGGAAATAAGTCCTATTGAATTCAGTGGCACTTACTCTCTTTTGATTCCCATCTTGGTAAACTAAGGTACTGCTATGTTAAAAGAAATTTTATTTTTAGATGTTTCTCCATTGCTCTTATGGCACACATACAACCCCAAATGTTTCATTGCAAATAAATTCAGCTATATCCACAGAGGATGGATGTAAGCACTTTGGGTTTAAAAAACATGTAAAGATAACCTGCCATCCCTTGTTTTCCTTTACTATTTTAAGCAATAAAGCAAATAAAACATTTCATATTCCCTGCTCAACAAAGAAAAATAATACAAACAGTTCAGGGTCCTTCTGAACATACTCAAAATCACCAAACCCACAAACCAGTGAAAATCCACCACTCGGATATTTTTTTTTAAGGCCTCAGAGTATGTAGGTGTACATCTTTGGGGAAGCTTTAGATAAGAAATGCAACATGTCGGCTGTTCATGTAATATTCTATATGAGAGCTGAGCTTTGTATGCTTGTGTTGAAATATGGTAGACCTTAACATATTATTATTTAGCCTAACTGAAAATAATAGAAGCTTCTTCTAGATACTTTTGTACAGCCTCAAAATCTGCATTTTTCTCATTTAAAAGAAAATTGTTGAACTAGAGCTTTCAGAGATAACTGTGTACATGTAAAAGAACACATCTTTTATGCCAGTCCCAGAGTGCACCATATGGAAAAGCAGGCCTACGATGCTTTAGTGCATTTTAAAAATAAATGTCTATAGCATCCTTCACCTAGTACTTAATTCACTAAAGAATTACAGATTAGTCTTGACAAAATATATACAATTTCCTCACTTTACCTAATATCACTTTCCCAAACCCGACTTTCATCCAAATCCTCAATAAACTTTTCGCCTTTCATCCAGTACATTAAAGGGCTGACTTCTCCACTGTATCCAAAGAACGCTCGGCAGGTTAGATTAGCAGAATGGCCTGTTGAAAAGAATTAATAAAGAAAACATGTTATTCCAAAACTGGTGAAAATGATTTATTTTATTATCAGCGGCTAAGTAATGTTTTCCCATACAAACCTGTAAGAGCATAGCTTGAAAGCTGACCTTAGCATTCATAACTTTTGAGAAGCAATTTTTTCTCAAATATTGTCAAACTATTGACAGACACATTATCTAGTGCGGAATATGGATCTACTAGTTACAAAAGAATAGAGGCTAATTTTAGTCCTCGAATAACAAGATATCCACAGACAGATTAAGTACGTATATGGTCTTTCAAAGCATTGGTTTTCCACATATGGGATGGCCGCAGAATTCATACACTATGCCTCTGCAATACACAGAACCCAAGGATCATACAGTTAATATTTTCCCTTAGAAAGTGATTTATCATACTGCAAATTAGAATCCTGCAGACTGCATGTGACCCTCAGCCCACCTCTTTCTCTTCCCCCATACCTCTGCGCAACCACCAACACTGCTGTTTGTATCAAACAATCCAACCACAGAGCAGGATACATAAAGTGTCGTTATGGTTTTTGAGGTGCACATTCTCTTTGGTTGGCTTCAGTTATGTGGCCCCAAAACACTTTCCTCTGGAGCAGTGGCGGAGCTTCATGCTCTGGCACCCACACTCCTCTACCCTTGGCGCTCAAAATGTTGTTGCACCCCATCGTCAAAATATTACGGGCAGTCACTTAGACCTTATTTTCCATTCCTCATTCTGCATCACTGAAGCAATAATACTGTTTGAGGCAAGGACTATGAGCTCCCAAGGACTTGTATTTCTAAATCTATAAGTGTTAAGTTCCAGCACCATCACAATATACAACAGAAAAAGATTACTGGTATCAGAAAAGCACTAGATCTAAAATGTCCCAAAGGTAAACTAGATGATACAAAGTACACATACACACATAAAATTCAGACCAGCATAACCATGACTACCTAAAACGATAATGTGCCGGCCTATGGAATGCTGAAAAACTTGCTAAATAGGTTGCCTCGAATGCTGACTGACATCTTTTGGGAAAAGAAGCCATTTCCATTCTGCAAAACACCCACCCATCATTAGATGTTATATTATGACGACTTCTTCACTTTAGATATTTTAGGTGAACATCTAAAGATATAGTGTGAATGTGACGAATGGGATAGACATGTATCATAAATGTGCATTTGTTACAGGATCACCAGTTGATGTCAAATCTTGACTTGCTGCTGTGCAATGGCTCAAATTACCATGAGTGTTACCTTTAGCTGATGGAGTGCACATTGGAATCAAGTATCCCTCAAAAGGAAGGAAGAAGGCCTCCTTCTGTTGTCCCATGCCACCAGCCTCACAACCTTTCCTTCGAGTTCTTTCCACCCAGCATCTCTCACCTGTTGAGATCTAATCAGTGTACAGACTAAGCTAGCTGGACTGCAGGCCAAGTTACCCCTTAATCACCAACCTCTTGCTCATGGGGGTACTGAGCCATGAAAGCCTGCTGAGCTTTTCCAGCCAGAATGAAGCAACCTGCTGAGATGAACTTCATACTCAGAGGGTTCTGTCAACCATTTACAGGTGCATATTAATGTGTGCATGGTGATCTTTTTTTTTAAATCAACAAGGAAGGGGGAGGGAGGTAATGTCAAAAAGACAAACCTCAGAAAAAGAACTCTCTTCTCATTAAATTAATGGGGATTTCCCCTCCTGGATGAAATATTTAAGTGTATTTTTAAACGTGGAATTCAAAGTTTCTGTTAAATATGAAATATTTACGCCTGGGAAATAAATTAGGAAAGAAGCACCATCTCCCAGCAATATTGTACAGATTACTGCTGAGCAAGGGCCATTAATATGCCAGGTGTTCCACTATAAATTAATACTGAGGCTGCGGCTGCTGTATAATCTATACTTTCCAGGCTGGCTGAGCTTGACAATAAACTATCGAGAAGGTCAGTGGTGGGTCATGCAGGCAGGATCTTTGTGACTAGCTACTACTGCTGTTACTGATGTCCTTGTTTGTTACTTTGAGCTAATAGCACAAGGAATAGAGGGTGTTGGTTCTTGCTTTGCGAAGAGCAGTTTCTTATTTAACAAGGCTATATGTACTCCCAAAAGTGTTGCTTTCACTGGAATTCACACACACACGCATCATGCCACTTGTTGATGAGATACAAAAACATTGCAGACATCAGAGGGGTTTTAATTTAAAAAAATGGGATGCAATGTGCGCCAATCTTTCGTCGTATTATTTCCCCATATGTGTGTATAAGTAAGTGCAGATTGAGCTTACTGCCAGTTAAGTGTACATTCCATTAAAAAATGCAGTCTCAGCCATTGTTTCACACTCATGTTTCTAGCTCTCTGCACTGGGCTCATCTATCCTGGATTATAGGAAGCAACCATCAAGGATTATCTATATTGTGGGGGGTTGGTGGGATCAGTATTCTTCAGAACCAAGACTCACATTTAATGCAAAAATGCATTTTGGAACCCCTCCCTTTTTAAAATCATATATTTGCAGGGTAGTAGTGCTGCTGTTATGACTCACAATCCAGCTGTGGGTCCAAACCCACAATTTGAAGTCCAATGGTCTGGAGATAAACTTGTTCCTGCCCCACAGATCTAAGAACAACTCTGGCAACATTCACTTCCTCATGCTTTACCCACTCTTTGAGGTACAGTACCTTCAGATTTTTAAATGGCAGGTGATTCATAGAGAGCCTTAAGCAATTATTGCTTTTGCAAATGCATTTTTGAGCTAAGTTTTGAACACCTGGTCTAAAAATGATGCAATTTGGACAATGACTACGCACATTATGACTCCTGTGAACAACCTCATCTTTCACTTCTTGCAGATGCAATATCTTTGCACCTCAGTGTTTACAGCCTTGTAAAGAGCTTAACTTTACAGTTGCATCAAAGATATATTTTCTGCCTCTTCCCTCCTACCCGGTAATTTGCTGCATCATGGTCTGAAATCTCAACTTTCTCCATGAGCCCATAAGTGGGTGCTTCCTAATTCATGTCCCAACAACCTCTTAAAACAAGTTCAGCAATATATAAATGACCATGCGGTGCTGAAGCCAATATAAAATATTGAGGATGTAGGTGGATAATAAGTGATGGATAATAAAAACTGGTTTCCTTATATTGTAAAGTATAATCACACTTTACCTGAACAAATTAGCAGTACCAACAAACACATTTCAAAGATAAACATACTCTTTCCTTGCTCAAGTTTATTTATTTAAACTGGGGGGGGGGGAATCAGGCTAATCTCGACAACATGATTATGCAGGCTCCAATGATAAAGATGCACTTTCTGTTCCAGCTAATTGGATTCAGGCAGAGGCTTTAATCAAAAAGCTTCTCTGCGATTTAAAATGGGAGTTTTTCTTGTTATGTAGCCTGGTTTCAAAGTGAACAGAATGTGAGGAGGACCTTAGAGCATCAGAGGGTGTTTGCTTGAAGTCGGCCAATAGCATCAGCAATGACAACATTTGGTCTCACTGCTGTATTCCTCTAATTAGTAAAATGCTGGGCATTTCCAGGTTGCTGTTGTGGCACCTTTTCTCCACTAGAGGACAGTACCTATCTTTCCAATGACCAAAACATTTATTTCTAATCCATAGAGATTGTCTGGTATATAAGCTCTTAATTAAAAACACCAGCATTCGAATAACCTGCTAGTTGTAATTAGCAAATAGAGAATGTTTTGTGCCTGAGTAAAATGCCATATTGTATGGACAGCTTATATTTCATTTGCAGCATTAGTCATACATGTTAGAATATCCTGCAATGACATCCATGTTCGTCTCTTATTTGTGAAGGCTCGTCACTGAAGGATATCTACAGTATTTCTTTTGGAAGCAGCAGTAATTAGCAGAATAGCTAGGCAGTATAAATAAACCCTCAAAGAGACTTTTCATGATTTGGAATCCTGGGCAGTTTTACTCAGGTCTAATAATCTGCATAAAATTGGATTTGGGGGAGGAGCACAGAAAAACTTAAAGAAAATTAAAAGAAAAATCATTTGGTAATGCTGATCAATGTATCGCCATGCACAAGTACCAAGACAAACTGGATATTCATATCCAATGGCAATGCTAGATTGTATAAAGAGATTCTGCCAAGTCTGACTGGAATAAAACATCTCCCTCCCACACGTTTGCTCACATTCTTTTTCTTCAGTATGAGAAGAAAGAAATGAAGTGTAAAAAGGAAGAGAATTATCTTTTAAATTATCAGTCTGCTAAAATAAGTGCTGCAGGACTGCTTAAGGTATCAGGAGCTAAGCAAGGGACAGCGTTACCTGTCCTTGTGCATGTACAAACAAAGGTGGGTGTCTCCTAAACATGTCCTTGTCAGATAATGTGGGGAACACTTAACTTGCCCCCACCATCTTCTGTGAAGGAGGAGGAAGAGTTTAGGTAAGAAATTGTGTGGGAGAAGAGATAAGGCCTCCATCTCATTCATCACTTCTCTCCTGCAAATGCTGCTGTCCTCCACCATTAGTGTTGGGAGGAAAACAAGGGGTTGGAAGCCTGGTGTTTGCTTCGTGATGTGGAATTTGTGGGGGCAGATGTTACTTGCTGTGGATTTCCTCAGTACTACCAGAGACATGAACAAACTACAAAAACTGCCCAATGACTTCATTACTTCGAGACTACACATTTAATATAGTTATCAATATATTTATTTCCCCTAAAATCCTTACGTGCCACTTTTATATTTAAAAGGAATAACCAAATCTGCTAGTGGTAAACACACAGACAATAATTAAAAATTACCCAACTAAAGCAAGGTTTCCCAAACTTGGGTCTCCAGCTCTTTTTGGACTATTATTTCCATCATCTCTAACCATTGGTCCTGCTAGCTAGGAATGATGGGAGCTGAAGTCTGAAAAAAAGCTGGGAGACTCAAGTTTGGAAAACCTTGAGCTAGAATAACAAAATGCACTTCAAAATATAACAACACTGTTGTTAAAATCAACTAATAGTGGCCAGAGCCCACTGACATAAACTGGGTTCCTCCTGTCTGTTGAAAAGCGGCTAGAGATGAGGCCAGGTGGCTCCCCCTCCAAAGGGCATAACATAACCACAGAATCGCAAGATTGTGCTCCACTCTTATTTTTACCAACAGCAGGGCTGGCCCAAGACATTTCAACTCCAGGTCACCCTGCCTCCATGAAGACAACTCCCACAGATCTGGATCCTCACCCTGCTCCCTGTCCCTACACTGCAACGGTACCTTCGCTTTTGGTTTCCCCCTTGCTGCTGCCACATTGCAGCAGTGAGTGTGTGGTGGCAGCGGTGAGGGCAATGGGACAGCGTGGGAGAAGCCCTGGTGGGGCTGGCAGGAGCTCACCGATGGGAGCGGGGAGGAACAGGACAGGGGGTGGATCCTCCGCTAGAAGGAAGCGGCTATACCTTGCCTAATGCACAGGCTGCCCTTGCAGAGGACACACATCCAAATGCATGCTTTGGGGTTTCACAGGGTCCTATCTTATCCCCATACATAGTTTGAATAAGCCCATCTGGGGATTTGGAATGCAGTATGTGGGCAACACTCACTGAATCCAAATGAGGCATAGAGGTGCTATTTCAGTGCCTCCCTGTGATAAAAGAGTGGATTGTGGGAAATAAGCCAAGGCAAGACAGAAGTACTGATGCTGAGATTTCATCAGCTGAGAAACTTCTCCACAGGCTACTGTCAAATGCGGTAGTATGGTGGGTGGCTACAAAATACAGGGCCTTTTCAGCAGTGGTCTCTCAACTATAGAGTCCCTGCCTGGTGCCTCCTTTAATGTATTTTCAGCAGCTTTTTTATTATTATTTCCGCAGGCCTTTTTACATTTTTATTATGCTGTGGTTTAGTATTTTGTATCAGTTTAGCTCTGTGATACATTTCCCTTAGTTGTTTCGTATTGTTTTATCCTGTGCTACAGTATCTTATTCTACTCTTGAGTTATTTGTTTGATCTGGTAATTTTGTTCTTGCTGTGTTGTAATTGTATTGTAGGTCACTGTGATTTTTAATGTTATTGTTTATTTCTTGCTATTATCATAGGCAGCTGCATTGCTCTCCCATCTTGTCAATGCCATGTGTCACTGCCAGGACCAACACAAGGAGGGGAAAGGCAGCAAGGATTGGGCAGCAGCATGGCAAAAGGGACTTTACCCTTTTGCTTTGTGCTGTTTTTCCACTTCAGATTGGCTTTCTCCAAGGCTGTTGTTTGCCCCTGGAGTTCCTGTTTGCATCATATAATAGCAGGCATAGGCAAACTCGGGCCTCCAGATGTTTTGGGACTACAACTCCCATCACCCCTAGCTAACAGGACCAGTGGTCAGGGATGATGGGAATTGTAGTCTCAAAACATCTGGAGGGCCGAGTTTGCCTATGCCTGTATAATAGCTTTGTATCATGCTGACTAGGTTTTTAATGAAGAACTCCACCAAGAAAACACAAGGAATCCCAAGCATGGGATTCAAAAATGCAGTAGGTTATACATCCAGTATTATTTTTACTCAAACTAGAGACAGTGTGTCCCATTTCCTGTACCGCTTTGTTCTGCTGCTACTGCTGTTGCCACCACTTACCAGCTGCTGCCTGCTCTGCTGCAAGAGGAGAAGTGGCAACAACATTGTTGCTGATCTTGGGAAAGGTCATTCTAATTTGGGGTGAGATTTCATCCCAAATCGCTTGAGATATTGCGTGCTCCACAATATTTTGCAAGATTTCTTTCCCAAAATTGGTGCCAATGGCAGCGCGGCAAGCAGGGCAGCCACAGGTGTACTACCTGGGAGGCTTCTGCTACCTGAAGCGGTGGCATCACCTGCTTCATGGCTGGGCTGGCTCTGAGGAGACCCATTAAAATTAATGCACTTGGCTAACCTAGGTTAGTTAATTTCAACTGGTCTGCTCTGAAAAGAACTTAGCTGGGCACAACCCATTTAGAGTCACATCTTCTTTGGTCCTGAGGTGACTACAGAATTGACAGTTCCAGTAGTATAGCCGAACTTACATTATTGAGGAAAAAGCATCTATCTTCCAGGATAATTGGTCAATATGATTCATGAAAACTCCTTCCTGACTCCAGATATCTAACACCAAGCATGAAACAAAACCCACCCACTGATTCTCTGCCAAATAATAATAAGAAAGACTATTGTGGCTCCTTGAAGACTAACATACTTATTATAAGCTTTCATGGACTATACTTCCCTACCTGAAGAATGTTTTGAATGCACATCTGCCTTATATGTTGACTCTTGGCACCAAAGTACCGGTATCAAATGAGGGGGAAGGAGTTTTTGTGACACAGTCTTGAAATAAATAATCATAAATAATCAAATCATTTTTCTGCGAAGACTATGTCCTGTGGATACTATTTCAAAATTCTACTTAGATAACTCCCAATTCCTAATCTGCTTTTATGAATGGCTAGTACTTTACACCCATAAGCTATATCTCCCCCTATCTAGCCAAAACTGCCCCACAACTTCAGCAAAATGATAAGTCATAAAACAGGTACCAGGAAAGAGGAGGTTGTGGATAATCTGCTCAGGGCATTTCTTCTGGCTTTATATAAAGCAAAGGTTTGAACCAGTAGAGGTTAAAATTACCATCATCCGAGCAAAAATTAATCTAGACACATTCATTAGTCATCCTTAACAACATCTGCCAGTTCAGCAGAGAAGATGACACTAAAAAAAGGGAGAGGTGTGCTAACACATACCCCTGCTTTGTGCTATTAGCGTACAAAACATATTTTACGTAACTTTATATACAATTTTATATTTTATATACAAATTGCATTAAAATATTCAATAGCAAAATGCAGAAAAATAATTCAGATACTTTTTTAAAAAAACCCTTAAAAGCTGAAGAAAAAGAAAGTTGAAAGAATATTATTAAAATTTCAAAGTGAAGATAGCAGCAAAAAGATAAGGTTGTAAAAGTAAGAAGCATTGAAAATCTAGGTAAACAAATTGAATTTGTCTTCTGAGGTGTGTGTCTTCCTTGTTGCAGAAGAGCATTTCATAAATGGGATACCATCACTGAAAAGGCCTGCTCTGCATTGACCACCAGGGTGTTAAAGATGAAATATAGACCATGGTCACATAAATTTGAATATTCTGCTGTACAAACCAAGTAATTTTATTTTAAATACTACATGCAAGGAACCCTCCAAAAATCCTACATCCTACATTCTTTTCCTGATGGTTGCCTCAGACAACAAGCAAATTTATTCACGGTAGGCACACATTCCACATCCTATTCAATGGATATCATTAAAATGTCAACATTTACTAATAGCTTCCACCCAGACACTGAAGTTACTGCACTTTTCCTCCCAGTAAAAATAAGCATGTTAAAAGCCATTGTGAGATAAATGCTGAAAAATACTGTCTTCTTAAGTAGCGATTCTTCTTTGGTTCCCAAAACTGAAAGCCAGATTTACTTGACACTGTGCTAATCAGAAATATTCCATTTCTCACTGTGATTGTTTCATGTCGGTTAATGAGAGCTTGCATTAACCTACTATTCTTATCCTGGCATGCAGCTTGTTGTGCCAATCTCTGCATGCATTAAAGTGCAAAATTTGTCAAAGCAATCAATGGACCATTAAAATACTGATACCAGTCCCTTGACAGTGACCTAGATAAAGAGTTTTGCGATCAGTGCCCTACTTATCAGATAAAACACACAACCCTGAATGAAATCTCTCTCTCTCTCTCTCTCTCTCTCTCTCTCTCTCTCTCTCTCTCTCTCTCACACACACACACACACACACACACACCCTTCTTACCCCATGGATAAATTTAACAGAACCTGAGGTGGATCCAAAGGTTCCTTTTCTCCAGCAAGAGACTTCCTTCAACAGAATCTCCTCCCACTGAACTAATGGATGCTTTAGACCAGGCATCCCCAAACTGCGGCCCTCCAGATGTTTTGGCCTACAACTCCCATGATCCCTAGCTAACAGGACCAGTGGTCAGGGAAGATGGGAATTGTAGTCCAAAACATCTGGAGGGCCGAAGATTGGGGATGCCTGCTTTAGACTCAGCCCTCTGTAGCTAAATCCATCTTAAGAGACACAGGCATCATACTTGAGGAGGCAAACGTGTGTGGTTCTATGCTAGGAACTCGCCTTTAAAAATTAGCTTCTGAATGTCAAAGTTTCATCAACTTGATTCTTATGTACAAATCTTGTCACCCAACAAGATAAATCAAGAGTCTTGTGGCATCTTAGAACGACAAATTTATTATGACACAAGCTTTTGTGGAGTCTGGTCCACAAATGCTTACGCTATACTACATTTCTTAGTCTTTAAGGTGCTACAAGCCTCCCTGTTGTTTTTGCTGCAGCAGTCTAACACTGACTGCCCCTCTGAAAATTGCCCTCCAACAGTTCATTTTAAGTTGCAGTGACAGCTCTGTGTTTCCACTAATGTCAACTGATTCATGGTTCATATGATTTTTATGAACCACACAGACATCCATTTTTTTAGCTTCAGTCTTCTTTATAATAAAAAGTATGACATGTTTAAAGACCACTAGCTCAACGTTAAGCTATACCCACAATGCCCAGCTACATCTTTAATCTTTCTTTAGTTAGTTACATGGTGAATACATTGCATAAGGAGTGGAAGTTCATCTGTTCTCTCACCAGCTGGAATCTGGACCACACCCAGCCTTTTGGTGCAATTATATTGGTACCAATAGGGGTGGGTGGGGTTTATTCAGATTGGATCTCCCCCCCCACCCTTTATTCTTTCCTCATACCCTAGGCCTCTTTGTTATCTATCACTAGTCCATATTGCCATGTCTTTAGCTGCACATACAAAGACAGACTCAGGATTTGCCTTCTCTACACAAAACATTAGCTGCAGTACTTCTGGATTGACTCCCTGCCAGTTCCCTGTTGCTGGATTCCACCATTTAGCATCAGGGATCTTTGGTTGCTACAGTTCTGTCAATCAATTTTCAAACTAAATTTATAGCCTAATTAGAAATCAGTCAGACTTGTGCAATGTTATTTCCTCTCAGGTAAGTGTGCACAGGATTGCAGCCTGAAGACTGAAACTTTTATGTGATAGGCATTGTCAGAAAAGAGTATTTATCTTCAGTCCTTCAGTCTCCAGGAGTTATAAACAGCATCTGTGCAAGAGTGTTTTCCCTATATCACCATTTGTCTTCTTTCTTGTTTCTCTAATAGCAGCTATGAATTGATTCAGTGGAAAGGTGGGTAATTGGCTGCCTCATCTCCTCTTCCTCTTACCTAGCACAACCGTCTTCTTTTGTCTCTACAGAAGAGCTTTCTAAGCCTGCCCATGTGCTTCAGACACCCATGCCCCTCTTATTACTGATCCAGTTCCACCCACCCTGGTAATCTTTTGGTCTTGACCACCCACTCCGTGTTTCTAGCAACAAAGCCACAGCTAAAGCATTAATTCACAGGGAAGGTGAGGAGCATGTTTTCATCATCTAACCCGGTGTGTGTGTGACGTTTAATTTTCTTTATAACTTGAATCTATATCCTGTCCAGCATCACTTTTCATAAACCAGAGCAGGTTACAGAACACGGACTTAAATATAAAAACAATAAAATAAAAATTCTCAGGTGATGACCCATCGTCACTAAGAGACAGGCTAAAAATATAAAGAGCATGGAATGGGAACATCTCAGGAACAATCACTGTGTTATGCTAAATAACTGCTCTGCTGAAACAGATCTCCAGTATACCAAAATAAAAATTAAAAAAATTAAAATAATATTCCCCCCCCCTTCCAGTAGCACCTTAGAGACCAACTAAATTTGTTATTGGTATGAGCTTTTGTGTGCATGCACACTTCTTCAGATAGATATTTTGACTACGGCAGACCAACACGGCTACCTACCTGTATCCAGTATACTAGTAAATACTACAAAAGCCCTCTTCAGATGTTCAAATTCAGAGTTAAGTGGAAACATGGAGGTGCTCAAGAGTCAAGCACACTCTTCCCCGTTGTCCTCTGAATTTACGGAGTTCTAACATTTGTGGGACCCTTCCACATGTGATATCCAACTCAAACATTATCAAAATACACCCACTGATTTCAGTGGGCCTATTATGAATATGACTGACATCAGCGACCACCTGGCTTCGGACAGTCCCCCTCCAACTCCCGAAGGGCAATGAGAACAAGAGCTATAACTTGTGCATTCGTACCTATGCTTCACCATATATATTTATTTAACACCAGCTATTAATGCCTGAAGAAGACTAATGTCAGTTTTATAATACATTAGACTAATAGCACCTATGTTTACATAATGATTTCCCCTCTTGGTTGCAATAATAATTGGTTTCACTTTTCTTTTATAAAACGCAAAAGCAGAAAATCAGATAAATAAATAAACCACTCAACTTTGAACACTCTGAGAGCTCTTTTGTAATCCTCAATCCCTCACCTTTCTCAGCCTTGTAAACTAGTCTACTCTCACATTTCTAAATGTGCATGCTAAATCACAATAGAACTTCACTACAGGTAATGTAGTACTGCAACACTTGCACAGATTCAAGTACATGTCCAAAAACAAAGACAAATTCAAACTTTATCTTGGATTCTAAAGGATGAAAATAACACATTTTGAGCCCCAAGTAATTCCCTCTCTGGGGGAAGAATCAACTGACGATTTACTTGGACACAGCCAAATTAAACAAGGATGCCAAGTTTTTGTAAGAAGCAGCTCAACACATCAATCCACACAGAGGCTATCAGAGAGCATAAACTCCTGTGGTTAAACCCCAACCCAATTTGTACATATATATTACCGAAGAGAATGTGTCAAAGAAGTCAAGTTCGTGCTCTCCAATGCTTGGCAGATAAGAATTGGTTCCTTATTGTTGCATTAAGAGAGCTATTCTCTTACAGCACAGAAAAAAGAAATTAGCTTCTAGACATTTTAGCAGGCCCTTCCTCCTCAGAATGAGGAGTCAGGAGACATTTCCAAAGCTGCCTTTTAATGCTGTCACATGAAGACTGGATTTATGCAACCATGATTTTCCACATAACCATCAGAATGATCATGTAGGAGTTTGAAGTTTCCACCATGTGTCAGCAATCAGGATTGGAGTACTTCACAATAGAAGAAATACTCTTCTATGAAGAGGGGAACTTATGTGCCATAAAATGATAATATGAAAATTACTACTTCGTTATATGAACCAATCATGCTGTTTCAAATATGAGTTTCATATTATCATAGCATAATATGGTTTCATAGTATCACTCAATTATGAAACAGGCTATGAACATATCCTGGGATGTTGCCAACCATAGCTTTCAGATTCCATAACCACCCTATTCCATTGCTATACTGGCCTGGTAGTGAAAGGTCCTTCTCTGCTCGCAAGGTTTGATGTGAACTCAACATCTCTGCAATTTAAGCGGTTTGTCCTATTTTCACCAGAGGCCTAGAACACATACTTACATGCTCCTTCTGCCTTAATTTCATGTGTTTTGAAGCTGTTCACAGGTTAAAATGTTGGAAATAGGAAAGCTGTATATAGTTATGTGGCAGGCTGACCATTGTCTGAGGCCCTTCTCATGTGCCTCCTTCACTTGAGAGTGGCAACACGAGAACGGGCCTTCTCTCTAGTGGCTCCCCATTTGTGTAATGCTTTCCCCAGGGAGGTTCGCCTGGTGCCTTCATTATATATTTTTAGGCACCTGGCAAAAACTTTCCTCTTCAACCAGCTTTTTGGCTGATTAATAATCCTACAGCCTTTTAATTGTGTTTATGAGAAGGGACTGTTATTGTTTTGTTGTTTTTGTTTTAATTATTTACTTGTGTTTTTACCTTGTATTTTATTCTGTGAACTGCCCTGAGATCTTGAGATGAAGGGTGGTATATAAATTTAATAAAATCTAATAAATTAAACTTTCAATGTTCTTCCTGTACAACTAAGACCTCTTTTTGCACTTGCGTAACTCCCCCAAATTTGGTTACAGTTGTGACTTCAAGCTAAAGTTTAAATTCTGTTCCCTGGAATTGGAAAGAGTCTGTTAATGCAATGTAGTATGTTTGCCCAAAGGTACTGTTATGTACTGAGCTGAATCCTAGAACAATAGGATTCAGAATCAGCGGGAGCTACCCAATCCAACTCCAGGTGGAAGTGAATCCGCAACCTGATTGGCCTGCTGGAGCAGCCAATCAGGCGGCTGGCAGAAGTGAATCTGCTACCTGATTGGCCTGTAGGAGCAGCCAATCAGGCTGCAGGCAGAAGTCAATCCATAATATAATTGGCCCACAGGTGTAGCCCTGAAGTAGCCAATCACGCAAGGCCCATTGTGTAAATAATGTATATAAGCAGATGGTTTGGGGAAAAGAGCCATTCGTCTTCTCTTCTCCTCCTTGATGACTATGAGCTGAATAAAGAGCATGAAATTCACTCTTGACTCCGAGTATATTTCAGGTACATTGAGGGAAAAACAACAATACGTTGTGTCCAGTGCTGTCCATCAGCCAAGGAAGGCTCTTAGATCCAGTAGATGGACCCATCAGTAGAATAGGAAGGTAAGCTATTTCGGCTGATTTGTCTTTCCTTCTGCAGTTCCTGACAACTTCCTACAATGTTCTGAATAGTCCCCCAACCCTCTGGGAGTTGTTTTGGGGAATACTGGGGGATTCAGGGAAGGTTGAATATGCAAAAATCTCATTCCTTCCTTGCTGTTCTGCACTAGGTCAAATAAACTTCTGTCATTGGGACACCACTAGAGATCAGCAAAATCTTATTCCCATCTCCTTCTATTTCCACAAAATATAATGAACTAAATTCTTTCTTTTGAAAATGGAGTACTAGTTGGTGTAAAATATTTATGGTTTTAATTATTTTTTCTATAAAAGTCCATCACAATAGTTAATTAATACTGTATATATACTTTAGAGCTGAAATACTGGTTGGGGGGGGGAATGAATAGGTAACTAGGAATATGACTATATGAATCAATTTTCACCACAGTAATGAAATTGGGCACAAATGTGTGCTAGTCAGATATAAGTAACAAAGACAACTATATATGACAATACTCCTATCCCATCCACAGTATATACTTTATTGAAGAATGCTTGACTTGACTACTCGGATTTTCAATCGCCTCAAAATACCACAGCATGAGCCATAACCTAAAGTAGCCATTTACAACTTCTCCAGTTATTAATACGTCATTCTGCAGTATTCCCGTCCTCATTTAATGTGCATTACAGCTAGCTGGACATCTTTATCTATTATTCCAACAGGTAGAGTTATTATTTTAACCTGCAGTATAGTTGTTGTCATTAACCCTGCCTATAGTTCTAAATGGCATGAGAATTTGAAATGTGGTATAGTTTTCTAGATCCAATGTATGTTAAACTTGCCTGGAACCAAGGGTTAAACCATTGGCCTTCAGGAACTGTTTTTACTTGCCCCCCCAAATCTATCAAAAGGAATTTAACATCCTTTAAATGGAATGGATAATGTTTAATATAGTCAACACATGTTACATATCTCTGATTCAGACTGTAGCTTATATTTGAAAAGAACAGTGTAAAAAAAGGCAAGAGAAAATGTTGACACGGCATTTCATACATAATCAAGGATCTTGAGAAATAAAAATCTATATAATAGATGAAGATGTAGCTTGCTGACATGAGGAAGAAATAACAGCAGAGAATGCAGATGAGATTTTTGTCAAAGCATATGAAAGGAGTCAAGCAATTTCAACTCTTTATGGGGGAAATGCAGTATTTAGACCAGTGAAATGCTTGAATTTTGCAGTAAAGCACCAAATAGAAAGGATTATTAGTTGGTGTCAATTATGTAGGCATTCATAGAGTTTGTCATACAGTTGATCACAAGAAGTGATTACAAATAATTTGTATGCTTTTAGTGGCAAAATATTTCTTATGTTAGCAAAAACTGGCTACAGGGTCAGGAAACCAAGAATAAGAATAAATTGGCCAATTTTCACCATGGCAAAAGGTTATCCGTGGAATAACTCTCAGGGTTTATTAATAGACCCTGGTGGGTGAGAGAGTGGGGGGGGGAGAGTTCTGCCCTCAAAGCACATTTCTTCTATTTCAGGTCCCACTGAAATAAATAAGGTTTTTGGTGCTGAAATACTTTGATGATCTGGGAAAAGCTGTTGTCAGATATGACACATAATTTGCTTCAAGTTAGCTAAATCAAGAAAGGATTATGCTCACAGAGACCTAACCTACTGAAGTGAGTGAGCAACAGTATGTGATACGAATATTGACAGATCTGTAGTAGGAAGATATATGAACTTACATACTGTAGGAGGAAGACATATGAACTTGTACTCAACAGGAGACCAAAATAACAATAGCATCTCGGGAGCAAGGTGATATGAAGCTGCAGGTTTTTTTGTTTTTAATGTACTGGAAGACATGAAAAATTGTTGTAATGGAGGTATTTGTCATTCTGCCTAACATTTTGACCTTCTACAAGCCGCCTCCAACACATCAAATCCTACTTACATATAGAACTAGAACAAAAGCCTGTAACGGTTTTGGTTAACTAGTAAGAGCCACACTTTCCAGCCATCTCAACAGATGATCTTTTGCAAATGGCTATAAGAAGTATGAATGTTATCAAGCAACCAGTGGCTACTCTAGAAGAAAGGCGAACATCCTTGTCTGATGTTGGGGGTAGCGTTTTGTTTTGTCACTATAAACCAGCTTTCCTCAACTGGTTTCCTCTGTTGGACTACATCTCCCATCAGCTCCTTTTTAATTGAAGCTAATCGGCACTTTCTGAGCTCTTCATTCCTCTCAATTAAAGGAAATTGCTTCATCTTTGCTGTTCTTGAGAACAAGGCAATGCTATTGTAAATCTGTGTTGCTATCTATTTAACACTGGTAGTTAGAAGTTGGTTTTCTGAAGAGAGAAGAGATGGCTCTGACACCATGGAGCAACAACCATCAAGTATGTGCAGTGCTACAGTTGCTTCCATATAAGCACCTGCAAGGGGAACTTCATCAGTAAGGCCAGGCAGCCAGTAGTAAAGGGTTCATGGAAGGAACTTTAAAACATACTAGAAAATTATTCGCTTTCTCCTTGCACATTGGGAAGGAAACAAAACAACTCAGTGCCTATCTATTAGTTTGGTTTAAGGATCATGGACAGAAAGAGCATGTTGTGTAGAAAATAGGGTCCATGGAGGACAAAGGGATATAAAGCTTTCATATAAATAAACACTTGTGTAAAAAGACAACTGAGACTTATACTGATAAGGTAAATAATATAATTTGGCAGCTTATAATTATGCAGTTGACCTTTCGCACAAAAGAATGTAAAAATTTGCAAGTCCCTCTATGACCAGATCTAGAAAATAGAGAGAAGACATTGGTGAATAGTGTCAAGGATGTCTAAGAAATATCATCATAAGATTAATTGAGAATATTTTAAGATTTGTATCCTAAGTAGGGAGAGTAATAGCAGGAATATAATTGTGTGTTAAAAAAATATTATGCAAAGGCATAGTAGGAGTAGATCCCCCCCCCTCGTTATGTCAGCTGCAGGGAAATGTTCAATGCATATTGAGAATTTTAATGTCTAAAGGCAATTATATTCTTACTTAGTGTGTAATTTGACTTTCAGAGGGATTGTTATTTTTCCAGAGTTATAATTATTAATGTTAATGATGTATCCAGAACATTTAATAAACTTAATATTGTAGCACATTGTACAGTCTCTCATTGCAAGACGTTATTCCTCAGGTGTCTTGGTAGTACATTAATCCATTTTTACAGGTACCTGCAAGCTAGAGATAGAGAACAATTGAATATTCTCTGTAAAGGCCTAATTACATGTTACCCACAACTACATGTTCTTCCTAGGGAAAAACAGCTTTGGGGAATGCACGGAGGAACTCATGGAGGAGAAAGGTTGACCTTAACCTCACTAGTCCACTGCTTCTCCAATCCAGTTTTTATCCAAATACCTTTCTCTTCTCTAGAGTTTCAGGTGTGTTTCTATCTCTAAATATGTATTTGGATCCCTTAGGAAAAGTAGTGGGGGTGGGGGGTTGAGGAAGCCACCCCACGTTCATTTGCTTCTCCACTACACTACACCCAAACTGCTCTCCTAAAACTTAAGTGTCATGCTTTTGTTACACATGTAACAAAACACACACCTATTCACTAAGGACTTTGACACTTGAAATATGTATAATTATAGAACCCACCCTATTCTGGTTGTAAATTCTTTGTAATTGCCTTCTGATTGTAACATTGATTGTAATATTGTATTGCAACCTGTAACTTCCACTTACAGTTTTGCTTGCTGCTTCTGTTACCTTGTCTGAATCCCTGATGAATGGGAAATCTGATGTTACATGAATTCTGTTTTGGATTCTGTTAATGTGTTTACTGCTTTTTCTTTACCTTTCCGTTTTCCTGTTTTATCCTTTTGTGGTATACAACATATAAAATATTAAATACAAACAAAAAATATAACCACGAGAATCCCAACTTTCAGAGGTTAACAGAGGTAACTTTAAGTATTGTTACTGCCACTCCCAGCACTACAGCTGCTACTGATTACTCCAGAACTTCCTGAAGGTGTTGAGTTCTGTACAAACTTATAATACAGACTTCCATTGTACCTGAGCCATTCTAGTTCTTGCTGCTTTGATGAAATAGAAGAGGTCAATCCAACTTTTCCTTCTTGTTTGTAATAGGGATCACACACTTCCTAGGGTCACTCATACTAGGCTAAGCAATTCTTATACAATTGAAGAGGATGTGGATTGAATTGCTGAGTTAACTTGACTTTCTGTAGATGGAGTGTTCTTGCCATTTCCCCCCCAATATGCTCAGTATGACTAACTCACAGACTCAAAGTGAACTTTCAACACACAGAGAATGCTGTCCAGTCCCAAGATGGCTCACCAGGACTTTTATGCAAGACAGCAGGAAGCATGTTTCTAAACTAGAAAAGAGCAAGCATTATATATCCAACTCTGTATTTAAAGAGGAAAAGCCACAGCTGAAAAGACAAACAGCTATTCCTGACACAGCCTTGTTGCAATATTTTATATGTTGTAGTATCCATGCTGCTATATTTTAGGTCCTTCATACAGCCACAATGGGGTGATTATTCCTTGAAAATACCCACAGCAATGGAAAAGAAAAGCTTGCAACAATTGTTAAGGCAATAGCTTTAAAAATCCCCCAACTTCAGGGAATAATAATAATATTATTATTATTTATACCCCACTCATCTGGCTGGGCTTCCCCTGCCACTCTGGGCGGCTTCCAACAAACATTAAAATACATCAAAAATCACAGATTAAAAACTTCCCTAAACAGGGCTGCCTTTAGGTATTTTCTAAATGTCAGGTAGTTGTTTATCTCTCTGACCTCTGATGGGAGGGTGTTCCACAGGGCGAGTGTCACTACCGAGAAGGCCCTCTGCCTGGTTCCCTGTAGCTTTGCTTCTCGCAGTGAGGGAACTGCCAGAAGGCCCTCAGCGCTGGACCTCAGTTTCCGGGCAGAACGGTGGGGGTGGAGACGCTCCTTCAGGTATACTCGACCGAGGCCATTTAGGGCTTTAAAGGTCAGCACCAACACTTTGAATTGTGCTCGGAAATGTACTGGGAACTCTTTCCAAATTGATTCATCTGTCAAGGGACCTATCTGTGATGCAAAGGATTCTCAAGAGCATTTTAGGAGACACTTGCTAATTCTTTTAGGCTTTGCCACTGCTCCCACCTGAATTGAAATTAGATACACTCAATGCTGTCCCAGAACTTTATGGTGGAGGTTGCTTTTTTATGGTCAGGTTGCTTTTTCAGGGAAATCTGTTAGTCCCTAGTGCTTGTCTCATCAAGGAATTCTTAATAAGCTTACAAATGCCAGATAGAGTTTCAAAACTACTGGCTTAGGCATTTTCCAGATGATAGGCTTGAATCCTAAGTTGTCCTTCTCCACATGGAAGGCTCCTTCCATTCTCAGAAAGGATTTAATCCAGTGGAAGCTCCCACAGTGGAAGGAGGTAGGTGGTTTTTGGCAGATTCTACTTGCAGATCCCAGACTCACCACCATCATTGTCTCAAAGGAATCCTCAACCCCTGCAGTAGATTTTTTTGAGGACCAGGGAAACATTGGTAATCAGCAAAAAAATGCCGCCCTCTCTTCCACTGGGAGCAACTTAGGATCAAAGCCTTTATCCAGGGCTATCTTAACCATAGGTGCTAGGGGTGCGGGGTGCCCGGGCACTGGGCTCTCAGGGGCTCCAGGCCAAGAGTCCGGGGCCTGAGAGTTGAGTCTGGGGAAGAGCCTGCCCGTTGGTCGGAGTGCCACAGTGGGCTGTTCTGCTGTGGGTGGCTCTGTGCCGTGAGTTAGGGGGCAACCGAGCCAGCAAGATGCTGAGGCAGCTGACTGGCTCTGCCCTCCTGTGTGTTTGGGACTGGGCAACCTGGGGTGGGGATGCCAGGCAGATTTTTGCACCCCAGTACCACATATGCTTAAGACAGCCCTGCCTTTATCTGTAATGCTTAAAATGTAGAACAGTTGCTCACTTGTTACACGGGATTTGCTAAAGCAACTCTGTCTCGTGTTACTAGAAATGCAGATAAATGTGATTTTTCTGATATTAAAAGGGCATAATATTGCCATTGGCAAAATCTGATATTCCTGCGTACTAGCACTTCCCATGCTCATGCATTCCTTTCCCTCCCTTTCCCAAGTGCTAACAGTTATTATCTTGCACTTCCTTCAATAATATTTGATGTAGGTATAGTCCGAGTGTTGCTGTGGCCAGCTGTGGCTGTGTCATGGATGACTTTTTATGGCAAGAGTAGGGATGAGTGAGAACTATCCCCATTTAGAGCCTGGTAGGAGCCGTTGCACCTAACAGCTAGAATGTTAGCCCATCCAGGCAACTCTGTATAGACATCTGGCTGTCCACTATGGGGGGGGGGACCACTGGCCTGATCTTATGTTTTTATACCCTATACACAAGCAAACAGTAGGCTGAATATTAATATTGACAAAGCAAGAAAATCTTGCATTTCCAGTGGTTCAGCACAAAGAAAGGGAAGGAAAAACGCCCAACTTAACTTTAACATCTTGCCCTTTTTTGTAGTGTAGCTGAGATAATTTACAACCTCTGATTTCCATCTAGAACCTTTCCTGGATATATCTGGCATGATAAAGAAAGAAAGCTGGAGAACTCTGCCTGTTTTACAATCTCGGTACTGAAAGAAAAGTTATCACATTAAATTCTTTTCCACCTAAAACATGAAAAAACAACCTCACGGACAAAATGGTTTCTTTGTTGTCTGCAGCTAGAGTTTTATTTCCATTTGGAGATGGATGTTCTGTTTATCTGTTTGTTGTATTTTGTCAATGGTATTATTATTTCATATAGAATTATTTCAGCTGCCATTGTGCAAGAATCTTTTCTATTAAGCAGAGAAGAGATGTAGTCTAAATCACTCCTTAAATCATGAGCTGATGCCCAAGAAACTGAGGAATAGGTATAAGGAAGAAATTCAAGAACTGCAGAGCAGTCCATGGAGTGAAATGTTAAGGGTAGTTTTAAAGTGCCCAAGAATCTGAACTGTTTAACTGCAGTGCAGTCAGTTATAGGTAGTCATTATCTCTTACTGCACTACCTTCAATTCCCGAAAATTCCTGAGCTGCCTCTGGATAAGAAGACATACTACTGTATTATGGGAAGAAACTGATATTTTCATTCTTTGTTCAAGGATGTAGACAGTGATAAATTAGTAAATGGAACAACATTGCACAAACATACTTGTACTTTCATGGTCATAATTTAGAAAAGAATCATTCAGATCACAACCATGGATTGTGGATTTTAAGAAGAATGGAACCCATGTTTAGATGATCATATATTGTACATGTCTATGTACCTGCTTCACTGCACACATGTCTGTGGAGACTGCAATAGACTATGGGTTCTCAGTGTGTGTACAGCTCATATACACAAAATGAAATAATCTATGTGTATAAATGTGAGACACATAAAGGTTGCTAGTTTCCATTTACTTGGGAAATGTTTTCTAAGAAAAAAATTCACAAAGTGGAGACCCATGAGCTGGATTCACGGCTCTATATGACTTGTGCCTTGCTAACTTCCAGTTTTGAAAACTCACAAATAAACAAATTCTTTCCAAATTTCCAGATCTATAAACACACTCTAGCTTCTGTTACACCTCTGGTTATTATCACTTGTTAAAAACAAACACTTCTTTACCGTACAAAATATAAATCCTTACAAATACATATAATAGAACACCAAATAATTACATTTCAAAGTAGGACAACTCTCTAAAGAGATTCAAGAAACTTAAAAGTGTGACATTCCATATCAACTTTAGGTGAACATTGCAACTGAACAAACAAATCATAATGTTGTCCTAATTCTTACTTATATTCTTATTTATATAAAATACTTTTTATATAAAAAAGAATCAAAAGGAAGAAATCCTAACACAACACACATTCATAAGTGCTATAAATACAGCAGTCCTATTTACAAAGTGATCAAATCCTTTCTATCAATATGCCCCCTCAGGTAAGCTGCATCTTCTATTGCCTCTTGTGATAAAAAATAAAACACTAAGTATATTTCTATTCTTAACCATTTCCTCCCCCCTGTGATGGCAATGAATTTTTGACCATCTGTGTTTATAAAATATTAATAAAATATTCTCATGCAAGATTCAATCAGATACTAATATTGTGGGTGTTAAATACTGTGCTGAGTTAGTGGAGCAAAAAGGACAAGCCCTGCCAAAACATAACTGAGGTAGTTAGCTTGCATAAATCATCCTGTGTTGACAGAAGTGCCCTTCCCACATTAACAGAGCACCATGAGAACCAGTTCCCTGTGAATTTATCCCATGGGTCTGCTGTAACATTTAGAAGCCCACAACTAGATGGGTGGGCCTGATCATGAAGATCTTTCCTATGTTATTGACACCCAAGGTGCTACTGCAGTAACATCTAAAAAGGCATCAGAGATAAACTGAAAAGTGTTTAAACTAAAATGGATTAGATATTTGAATAAGTTGCATACAGCTCCTCCTTCAAGAGGGGAAAGCCCTCAACCTAGGGTGCTGTTATAGTTTACAGCACAAAGCTGAAAATAAATGTGCTATTTTTCACCTCACCAAAATATTGTTTCCCATTACTGAAGAGAAGTGATGGGCCTGAGGGTCTCATGCATTACAAATCTCATGTGCTTTAAATTGCTAGTAAATCACTTGCGTTTTGCCTTTAGTCGTTTTTTGCCGAGCTCAGCATTTATTGCTTACAGCTGAATACAGCCACCTAAATCATCCATCACATTTTTATAACCTACTGTAGCTTTCCATTTCATACACCAAGGAACTGGCACATTTTCAGATAGGGCAGGACTGAACACTTTATTCATTCACTGAATAACACAACACTTTCTCTCCTTTCCCTCCATATGCACAATATGTTTCACAATTTTGTTTTACAGTAAACTGGGGGAAAGGATACATCCTTAATTATCAAGCTGCAGGAAGTTTGATAATACAAATTCTGGATTATTATTATTATTTACAATCCATTGCTCTATCTGCTTTTAAACTCTTAGGTTGGTAAATACATCCCTCTTTATATATGCAAGCATATTTGAGAAGAATTCTACATTTACTAAAGGTTTCCACGCCCTTTTGTATGCTTACATGACCAGGACAGTTTAAGAAGCTGCTACCATCTATGCTGTTTTCTAGCATTTCATTACAACTTAGTAAGTGATATGGAGAAAGTGCTTGAGATCCCTTCCAGGTTCAACTATATCTATTCATCAGTATATTTTCACAGGGTGTATTCATTCTGTCGCTGTATTCATCTTGAGCTTTTGATCAGTGTTACTTTATTTTCTCTTGTGTTTCAAATGTTCTTTAAAAACACAAAGTGGGATTTCATTTATGTACAGATTTTTCTGTGACAGAATGGCAATGCAGATATCAACGGCTACAGTGTTTACACAAACCCATTTATTCAATGATGATTTTGCCTTAATTAATGAGACAAAAAAGCTGTGAATCAATTGGTTTATTTGTTTCCAAAACTTTCTGCCACTCAGGATTTCAGAATGAGAATAAATCTTAACGAACATGCCTGGGTGCTAATATCCTTGGTTGAGCATCTTCTCTCAGTCCCATTAACGTGAGAGGCACAGCCGGTGTTCGAAACTCCCATTGTTCTAGGCGCATTTTGCAACAGGGAATTTCATTAGTGTGAGCAGTTTCTGAGCTCTGGGCACAGTACTGCACCTAATATTTCAGATTAAAACTGCAGAGTGTTAGGAAAGGAGGACCTTTTTCTGCCTCCCCACTTCCAGCTACTCTCTGAAGACCAGAGAAGAGACCCTCTTAAGAATATTAGGGGGTAGGCAGGGGAAGGACACTAGACCATGTGAAAAATGAACATAAGATGTAAGCAGCAGTCCATTCATTTTCAGCTTTGAATTATTGTTATTAAAAAGTGCCTAGACATTCCATGGTTGCACCCCTAATCTAGGTTTAAGATGCCATTTAGCTCTTAGCTTTCATATCTATTTCTAACATTGGGCACAGCTGGTGGTAACGAGAGAGCCCTTTTGGGACTACTGCCATATTGTGGAATTTCTACCCTAAAGAGATTAGGTTTTAGGATTAGACCAGCAGGCTAAGACCTTCCTATTTAGACCAAATGTATTGTATTTGTTAATGAGTAAACAAACAAAGAATAATATGTACAGGTAGCTATATCTGTCCCCTGTTCTCATGCCCTTATTTCATGCAACCAGAGCAGTTTTTCCTGTTCCTGAAAGTAATTCCATTTATGACATTATGCTATATACAACAGCCAGGAGGATCCCGTGCTAAGTTGCCTGTACTTGTGAAAGGGCACAACCTGGTTATGTTGTGTTCTTAGCCCAGCTACAGTCTGTTATGTGTCATACCAAAATAGACATAAATGTTCCCAAGCTAGAGTGGCCAGTTATGCATTGCCAATAAAGTAAATTTGCATCACCAAAAATAGTACGAAACAGTACAGCAATTTGCATAAGATTTGCATTTAGTAACTTACATGTATGGATGCAAATTTAGATACTATAATAATAATAATAATAATAATAATAATTTATACCCCATCTGGGCGACTTCCAACAGAAAAATAAAATAAAATAATCGATTAAACATTAAAAGCCTCCCTAAACAGGGCTGCCTTCAGGTGTCCTCTAAAAGTCTGGTAGTTATTTTTCTTTTTGACATCTGGTGGGAGGGCGTTCCACAGGGCGGGTGCCACTACCGAGAAGGCCCTCTGCCTGGTTCCCTGCAACTTGGCTTCTCGCAGCGAGGGAACCGCCAGAAGGCCCTCAGCACTGGACCTCAGTGTCCGGGCAGAGTGATGGAGGTGGAGACGCTCCTTCAGGTATACTGGACTGAGGCCGTTTAGGGCTTTAAACGTCAGCACCAACACTTTGAATTGTGCTCGGAAACGTACTGGGAGCCAATGCAGGTCTTTCAAAACCGTTGTTATGTGGTCTCAGCAGCCACATAACATACTATACTATATTTAATACTATATTTTAAATCCATTTAAATGTAAATACATCTCACCCTATTGGGGAAGACACAGGATGGTTTGTATGCCTTCTCAGTCTGCTCACCAAGACTCCTACCCTTTCTTGTTATGGTTCCTTGTGTTTCAATCAGATGTAGACTGGACATCCCTCAAACAGAAGATGCCTAGAAGAGGGCTGTCCTCTGTCAGCCCTTCAGAAGAGAGAACTGAGCACAGGGGTGCCATAATGATTACTCCAATCTTTGAAAGCAGAACAGCTGAACTCTTTTGGTGGAGCAATCAGGCTCCTAATATGTCCATGTGAATGACCCACTAGAGCAGGCATCCCCAAACTTGGACCTCTAGCTGTTTTTGGACCACAACTCCCATCATCCCTAGCTAACAGGACCAGTGGTCAGGGATGATGGGAGTTGTAGCCCCAAAACATCTGGAGAGCCGAGTTTGTGAATGCCTGTACTAGGGCTATGAAATTGGGCACAAATGTGTGCTAGTCAGATGTAAGTAACAAAGACAAACTGGAAAGGGACATTGACAAAAAATTCACAGATACAAGATGTGTCTTTAACACTGCAGATGATGCCAGTGTGTATTATCAGGCTGAAACATTGCTTTATGTATTGGTTTTTGCATGCTTAGATCTTCAGTCACTATCTATTTTAATAACAAAGTATTGTATAAATTTGCTATTTCCCATGTTAGGAGTGCACCAATTTATTTTTGTTCAAGTAATATTGAGACCATTTCCCTTGGTCCGAATGAGTCTGGTGGTGAGATAACTCCAAAGTAGCTTTGATTGTCAGCCTCATGTTCTGATAAAAAACTTGTTTTAGAAACCTATGATGCATGAATAGGTTTCAAGGTGAGCAACTACAAAAGAGGCATTATAGACTACAAAAAGGATAAATGAAGGTTGTGGGTAGTAGGGGGGAAACCCCCTAGTTTAAAAATCATGCCACAGCATGCAACAAAATAGAAACCTCTCTCACACATGGCTGCAAGAATAATTACGGTTTCAAACTAAAAAGCATGAAGATTTGTTGATTTAAAAAAACCCACCCTGTAGTATGTGACAAATTAAATGATGTTACATTGGCAGGAAATATGTTGTTAGATGTGGAATGACAGAGTTTTGCATTAAGCAAATGTTTCAGGAAAAGCTTACTTTCAAATATTTCCTTCTTTTATTTTTGCTCTGAAGACTTCTTAGTAACATTTTAGCCATTGGTTATAAAACAGAACACTTTATTTCACGTGCCACTGGCTCATCTGCATTTAATACTGTATTCTATTCCAATTTTTCACATTAAATTGTGTGTGTGTGTCTGTGTGCAAATACCAGGAAATGCTGGCAACTTTTGTACAATATGTACAACAGTTCTCCAAAGGGAAGCCAGGTATTTTCACAGGGAATTATGGATTCTGAAAAACAATATTAAATCCAGGGGTTGGGTGGGGTAGCGATGGTGCGAGCACAGGGAAATGCTGGAAACTGTTGTACACTAATTTATGCCAAATAATTCTCCAATGGGAAACCAGCTATTATCATCACAGGGACTTATGGACTCTAAAAAGCAATCAGCAGAGCTCTGGAAAATGGCTCTGGAAGGTTCAACTGCAAAGACAAAAAGAGAGTTATTGAATGATCATTTTACTCTTGCTCAGCCCTGCATTATCCCTGTGCATTGGGGTTATGCTCCCTTGACACACAACCATTTCACATTCATCACCATGTGTGAATACCTCTACTTATGAGAAGGGATCCTGGTGAGTCAGGAGTATACCTTTATGCTCAGAGAGCTCCTTCTGATAACCACCAAACAGATGATTGTTGGAGGAATGTGTTGGTGATAGCAGGCCATGGGAATTGTATCTTGTTGGGCTGCTGAGAGTTCTCTAGGCTTAATTTCCTGTGGTGGGTTTAGTGTGGAGGTGGGTTGGTTTCTTTTTATATTATTATAATTATAAATTTACATATGCACCAGCCTTTTCCTGGATGAGACTCAAGGTGGCTTACAGATAAAAATAAGAAAAGCATACAAAAACATTTTTTTAAAAACTGAACACTGATAGAATTAAGACTATATACATATTTTAAAAATCTATTAAAACCAAAGAATGAAAAAAAAAGAACAGTGCAGCACCAGCCCTTTCGTTAACAGCAGTCAATTCCCAAAGGCCTGTTGAAACACGAAAGTCTTCACCTGCCTGCTGAGGGACAACAAGGAGGAAGCCATTCGAGCTTCTCTAGGAAGGAAATTCCAAAGTCTGGGACTAATAACTAAGAAGGACATCTCTTGCATACCTCCAAAAGACAAAACTCTGACTGATCTGTACAGTGAACCGCTTTTTTTCTTGTTCTTATGATAGCACAGAATGTGCTAGGATACAGAAAATGAGCTATTTCAGGATCAGAAGGCCCGCAAAGTCTCTGAATAGTTTTTCAGGATCCGTTTGCCTAATCTCTAGAGCTATACAAGGTCCTGAGCAAAGTTCTACAACCATCTCAGAATATTCAGCGATGATCCCCTTGTAAATTGAGTAAAATTTATCTGCATTTGCATGGTCCATTTAGAACATCTGCAAGGCTAAGATTTCAAATCCTCCATCAAGTATTACTCTTATCTTCCCAGTCAGACCTTATTTAATTGAGTGAGACTTTTAAACACAAGAGATGTGGCGCTGTGGGTTAAACCACAGAGCCTAGGGCTTGCTGATCAGAAGGTCGGTGGTTCAAATCCCTGCGATGGGGTGAGCTCCTGTTGTTTGGTCCCTGATCCTGCCAACCTAGCAGTTCAAAAGCATGAAGTGCAAGTAGATAAATAGGTACCGCTCCGGCAGGAAGGTAAACGGTGTTTACATGCACTGCTCTGGTTCGCCAGAAGCGGCTTAGTCATGCTGGCCACATGACCCGGAAGCTGTACGCCTTGGCCAGGAAAGCGAGATGAGCACCACAACCCCAGAATCGTTCATGAAAGGGGTCCCTTTACCTTTAGCCTCCACTGAAGGGAAAGAACAACTCCAGCTCTCTAGCAGCAGAAGCAGAAGAATCTGGACCACAAGCCACATTTCTTATGCCATTGGTTCCAGAATATACTCTAACAATATTTGAAGCATCAGAATGGGCTTCAGCAGAATTTGCGGGCCCTACTAAACTTTTCCTTGGGCACATAGCATCATCTCCCAAGATCTCCATGGCAACAACTTCCGTGTTTCTCATATTATAAGACACGTCTTATATTTATTTTTTCCTCAAAAAAACACACTATGGCTTATTTTCAATGGATGTCTTACTTTTTTTCCTCCTCCTCCTGCCGCGGCCGGCATTGCTGCTGCGCCTATCACTATGTCTTATTTTCGGGGTATGGCTTATATTCCTTGAATGCTTAAAAATCCTAATATGGCTTATTTTATGGGTATGTCTTAAAATATGAGAAACAGGGTTGTTTAGCCCCAGGTGTAGCCTTTCCCATTTTTCCAGAGTTTTTACTTGTGATAAAATACTATTTAACAGCTGAAGTTTCATCTTGTTGCTGTATTATTTCTGTTTTGTTAAGATTAATTCTGTAAGCTGCCATTTACATTGAAGGCTGGCATATGAATTGATGAAACAAACAAACAAACAAACAAATAGGCTTGGCCAGTGAGCTGGAAATTCTTTTGTTACAAATATGCACAAAGCTGCACACTGCAATCCATTCTTTGTTTTCAATCTGAATCAAACCTCTATGTAGGTCAGAGTATTTGCCTGCTTATACAGTAGAAAGAGAGATTATAATACAAGAACTTCATGGGAGTGGAACACTGCACAGGATGCCAGGCAATGGGAATAGGAACATGGGAGCTGCCTTAAACCCAGCCAGACCATTGGTTCATCTTGCTTAGAATTGTCTATACTAACTGGCAGTGATTCTCTCCCAGGCAAGTTTCAGGCAGGAGTCTATCCCAGTCCTATATCAAGATGCTGGGGATTGAACTTGTAACCTTCTATAGGCAAGACCCTTCCTTGGTGGAAATGAGATACTTTTTCTGTCTTCAGTATATCTAAATACAGTTGACGGGGGGACGGGACGGAGAATCCTTCAAATACAAGCTAAAGCTGAACACCTTCTCAGCAACCAAGATCAGCAAGCATTAGAAATGTCAAGCTATTTGAGACAGCAAGACTCTGCATGTATAGTGAATAACCAAAGAGGAATATGGAAATAATAGAATCATAGAATCATAGAATCATAGACTTGGAAGAGACCACAAGGGCCATCCAGTCCAACCCCCTGCCAAGCAGGAAACACCATCAAAGCATTCTTGACATATGCCTGTCAAGCCTCTGCTTAAAAACCTCCAAAGAAGGAGACTCCACCACACTCCTTGGTAGCAAATTCCACTGCCGAACAGCTCTTACTGTCAGGAAGTTCTTCCTAATGTTTAGGTGGAATCTTCTTTCTTGAAGATTCCACCTAAACATTAGAAACTATGACCACCTAAACATTAGAAACTATGACCATTTACAAGGGATTGGAGCTGAGAAAGGAAATTTTATCTCTACAAGTTTTGTTGCACTGCATACTTCCATGCCTTCAGAGAAATGAGCCTATTCAGTCCAGGATCTTCTATGATGAGAATGTTTTCAGTAGGCATCACTGCAAGGCTTTCTCTGCCTAAAAAAATCAACCCTGGGTTGAATGGTTAGTTGTGGCACTGCCACATAGGCAGTGTCCTGCTGTTGCATCATTTCCCTTCAAAGGAAGATGGGAAAGGACCAAGACAATTTTGCTTTGCTGATGCTAGTCAAGGCACAAGAACTATCAATTTAACTTTCCCCAAACTGGTGGCACTAAGTTCCCATCACACCAGCCGTATGAGCCATTGTACAGGGACAATTGAAGTTAAAGTTCAGCAACATCTAGAGGGCACCAGGTTTTCTGCAATTTATCCCGTGTGCTAGTATAAGTGAATAGCTGAATTTCATTCTTCAGGAGAAAGATAAAGCATTGACTGGGTGTAAAACCTGTTCACGATCCTGATTAAGAGCCCCACGTAGTTCATTGTACTATCCAAGTTATTTCCCCCCCACACACACACAGAGAGAAAGAAGGATTTGCATCATAATCCACTTCTTGCTTAAAACAATAAAAAGTGAAGCTTTCAAATGTATTAAATGATACTTTTGTCCCTGAAAATTTTACAGACCTAGCTTCCTTTGATAAATAAGATAATTTGAAAACCGTCAGTTCCATGAAAAATAACAAAAGCTTCTAAAAAGTCACAGTTCATCATTGTTACTTAAAACGTGTATTATACCTTTTGTGACATCAGAACAAAGGGTAGGAACACTTAAAATAGTCTGATTGCTATGCAATTATTACCTTCTTACAGATGAATGACAATCAAAATGTAAAAATCTGAGATAGTTGCCTGTCATGTTACTTTTTATCTTTCATTTTCTTCTGTGTTGGAAAAAATATATCACAAGAACTGTTTGCCTGCTGCTACAAATGAATCTGTGATGGAAGATGAGAAGCAAAGCAATTCTCTGGCAGTCTGATTTCCACAAAGTTTTAACTGTACATGATGGAAAATGTCACGAGCTGCTTGTTGAGAAAAACCAAGAGTTCTTTGTGGATAACACTTAGGAACGTCAAGATTCTGCATTTGACCAGCAAGTGACCACTGTAGCACTGGCGCTGCATTTGTACATCCCAAAACAAATACCAGGTATGTGAAATGTAGCATAGACCCAGCTTACTTCAACTGTCCCAATTAACTAGGGACAGGAGTATGTCCCTGGTTGTCCCCCCCCTTTTTTTTTTGCCTTGGAGTGAAATTTATTAGTGTCAGTTTCTAGAGTTGTCTTTAGGGCTCAACTCTCTTCCCAAGCTCTCTTAATGTTAAGTGTTTCAGTAGGGTGAATAGATGGGTGCATTTTCTCTAGGGTGCACATCCTTATAAATGTCTGTGCATGAACACTAAGGCACAACACAGTGGACATTTCAGAGGCCAGCGAGGCTTCATCTTGTAGGACATGGGTGTTTTTCTAATGCATCATAACATCTTTTTAGTTGTTCTTTTTTAAAGAGAGCAGACTAGTTCTAGATTAAATGAAGACAGTAGATGATGTTTCTATTCTTTCCCCCCTTTTCTTCCCAATGTCTCAACAAATGAAACTGATTTGTAAAAATGTTATGAAAGACATTGCACATATCTTTGTAAACCAAGAAAACCTTTAATAATAATAAAAAATGAAGACATAGACAACCGACCAGTCTTCAGCAATGTCCAATGAGAGGCAGCACTTGGCCAGATAACCTTGGTATGAGAATAGAGGTGTACTGTGTATCCCATCTGAGAAAAGACTTGTATTAGCAAACACCAATCTTTCAGTGCTCTGAAACACCCATCTGCCAGAGCCTTGCCTCCTTCTCAAAGCCCAGCTTAAGCTTGAGCCATGAGGTTGAGCCCATCTTAAACTTGAGCATATTATCAATATTGCCCTGATCACAGCAATATTCTCAACCCTTCCCACAGCATATTGTAAGCAGGACTGTGATTGACCAATGTCCCCCTTATACCCCTGGGGCTTTCTTTAGTAGGGGCTGGAAGTACATACAGAGCCCACAGGGAATCTATTCACATATAGCTCACTTCAAATAATATGATTTTTACCATTCTACCATAAACCACAGTGGCATAAAAAGATCCACATGATGAGTGGCTATATGGGATGAACGTCTTGCCACATGGAGCAGTTTTCATTTCCCATGGCTTCAAAAGTAGTACCTTTGTACATCTAACCTGTGTCTTAAGCCATTATTGACCAATACTGATGCCAAGAGTGAAATGCACCATAACAGCAACAGGAACAAAAATGCTTACTAAGCAGGTAACTGGCTTAGAAATTGATTTTGCTATGTAGCACCAATGTAGAGGTTGACTTTGCATGGTGACAGAAGCCTGGGCCACCCACTCTTATTCCATTGCCTTTGGTTTGGGCAAACATAATCTTTCACACTCACCCCATCACTACCATTATTATATTTTCTTTCATTTATTCATTCTCATAGACTACAAAATCAGCCTAAAAGCACCAGTTCTAAGCCAGTTTTTTTAATTAAGAAAATTGCAACAGAACTAATTGGATGATGCAACAAAGAAGAAAATTGATATGGAGCCTATAGAAAAATAAAATAAAATTGTGATCTATTCATTGTAATAAAACACTAGAGGAAATCCTATCGCTAGGCTAATTTAAAACTATTCTGGGAAAAGAATAATTGAATGTTCTCTGGGGATAAATCGTGCATTGTAGTGGTGCCCCATTATTTCTTCAGGGCCTTTCTCATTTATTAACCTCTAAATTAACCTCAACATGAGTATTAAGAAAACACTACCACAAATCTCAATGGACCCTGATATCCCTGTCTTTATGAGAGCCGCCAGTCATGTTAAATTATTTTTGGAGGTATTTTGTATCAAGTAATCTATATATTGAATTTGCAGCTTGTTACAAAGCAAGAAACTGTGGCAGATTTAAAGCCTAAACTATGCTGAAGGATTCATGAATATGCGGATTAAATTATCTTTCCCCCCACAGCTTTTCTCTCTACTTCCGTCCACCCCCATCTGTACACTACAATGTTTGTTGCTCAAGAGGTTGCCCAGAAACAAGATTTAGGAGCACTTTCTCCCTTGAGAAATGTAATTAATTACTATTGTTTTCCCCCAAGGATTTCACTTTCAGATCATTTATTTTCTAGTGTCACTGATGAGCTGACTGGGAAAATGAAACACTTGAGTTTAATTACCAGTTAAAATTGCAGCTTTGTGAGCAGGTACTTCATCTTCTACTCTTTCTATAATTGTCTCTTCTTATGATATAATATGCAGTTGTATCTACTACATTTCACAATGTTAACAATGGCTTACTATCACTTTCCTGATTAAATGAATATATAACGATTATGGAATGAATTAAGAGTAGCCATAAGCCTTTGGTGAGCAGCAGGTTTGGTTCTTTCATGTATGTTTTCCACAGTCCCAGGACTGGAGAACCATAAAGATTTTGGATTAGTGTTACAGCTTTTATGGGCATTTCTAAGACTGGATAGTCAATTTCAGATTGTCAAGCAAATGAAATATGTCAGTGTTGTGCTATGTGGTACAGTGTGTCAGGGGCTTCTTTTAATGACCACGAGTTATAGCAATTCAGTGTTAGGTCTCTAGTTGAAGACCTGACCCTTAGAAGTCGGGCTCCTTCTCTGTACCATAAAGCCTATTTTAACATTTGTATTAGAAGTTATAAAAGAACAGGAGGTCATGATTAGATTCAAATATGTAAAGAGAAATGGATGTTCCCCAAGTTGGTGAGGATCATTTGACAACAACGAAAAACTGAGCCTTTCACGTCTTTGGCCCAGTTTCATTGAACACTCTGCCAATAAAGATTCAGTAGGCACCTTCTGTGCCAACTTTTAAATGCTGAAAACTTCTTTATTCCTCTAAGCCTGTGCAAGAAATTAAGAATTTATCCTCCCACAATGTTTTTGGTAAAAAATGTTTTAAACTTTTTTATACTTTTATTGTATGGTTTTTATCTTTTTAATGTTACAAATAACTTTAATCTATTTTTTATGATTTAGTGGTATATAAATATTTTAAGATCGACAGAAAGAAATGTTTTACTTGGAAGAAGTGTTGCATATTTCTTTTCTTTTAAAAACATGCCTGTCCAATCTCCATCTGTGGTGAGGTTAGGCAGTGTTTTGCAGTACTTGAGCAAGCATGAGAAAATAACTGTTTAATGCAAATACCTGTAACAGGTGATTGCTTAGCATAAGGCAGTTCACCTGAACATGAACTGAAATGCAGGCAACCTATCTTGAGCTATTACCATCAACATTGTTTGCTGCTTCTTCCTTCCCTAACAAGGCTTCTGTAGCATACTGGCAGACAAGAAAAAGGCAAAGTACTTTTTAATTATACAATGAAAGTGGTGATATTTTTTATCTGTGTTCAGATAGGTAGAGTGGTTGCTTGAGGCCTAAATCTGATGATCAACACAAAGTAGGAAAACAGGGCCCAATTTCTACCTACCAACCATCATGGTCAACACTAGCAGATAGCAATTTCAGGTACAGTGGTACCTCGACTTACGAATGACTCGACCTTCGAATGTTTCGAGTTACGAACAGAGTTCTGTCCGCCATTTTGGATGCGGTTTAGATAGGATTTTTTCAACTTACAAACTTTTAGATAGGGTTTTTTCGACTTACGATTTTTTTTAAATTCCCCCCCATTGGCTTCAACTTACGAATTTTTTTGACTTACGAAGGTCCGTTCAGAACGGATTAAATTCGTAAGTCGAGGTACCACTGTACTTGCAAAGGTCCAGAGGTGCATGAGAAGGTCAATGAGCACAGAGGTCTCAACCAAGTGGCAAAATTGCCTGACCAAAAAAATGCCTGGGTAGGCTTGCATAAACATTTAAAAAAAGCTGGTGCAAAAAAGCAATACAGCCAATGTGTTTTGGCACTTGAGGTGAAACACCCCCTGCTCCTGTGATCTTTTCTGGATTTTTTCACTTTCACACAGTGGCAAAGCTGGGTGGCAGAATGTCTCTCCTTTCGCTGACTTGCCAGGAGGGGAGGTGTTCTACAGAACTTTGCCACCTGTCCCTCTCTGCCCTTATAGGCTGGGGAGAGCAGTGGGAAAACTGGGCGGTGGAATGAGGGTGCCATCGCCTGTGGGTTGAAGCAGCCTCATCCTGCCTCAGGGCCAGGCCAGCTCTGAATATTGCACTCTGTTGTCTCTCGAGACGGATGGATGCCAAGAGCAACAAATGAGTTCAGTAAGGCTTTTGACAAAGTTCCCCATAATATTCTTGTGAAGAAGTTGGTGAAATGTGGGCTAGGTGAGGTAAATATTAGGTGGATTTGTAGCTGGTTGACTGACTGAACCTAAAGAGTGCTCACTAATGGTTCCTCGTAATCCTGGGGAAAAGTGACAAGTCATAAGGTTCTGTCCTGGGCTTTGGTCCTGTAATTTATACATCTGCACTGATATAATAAAACTATATTAATTAACTCTCTGTGGAATTTCAGTGACTTGAGGATCTGAATCTTCTTGTGACGATCAGGTTCTTCTAACGAGATCTCTCAATCTTTGTGTCTGGTCTGCAGACTTAGATGTCACTTCATTCCCTTCCTTTAAGCATTTAAGGAAAAGGTGGACCACCCTTATAAGATTTCATAAAGATAAAACAGGATGAACTTGGGAAATGCATGGATGAAGTAGACAAATGAAAAACTATTAATGCACCGATAAACGTGTGCAAAATCAAAGAGTGGAAGTGAGAGCAAAGAGAAATGAGGATAGGATGAACTAAAGAAATCACAGAAAGAAAGAAGAAGAGCTATATATGGTGCAATATTATTTATCTCTGTGGCCTGAAGTAAACAGCTTTAAAATGATATGAATAAGACAGCCTGTCAATAAAGGGATTCCAAAGGATAGTGACATGATGGTAGCAGAGAGAAAGGAGCAGAACTCTAGCAGTGGCATTTTAGACAGATTAGAGGAGAGAAAAGTGACAGGCAGTGAGGCCAAATGAATTATAGCAACAAAAGCCCAGAGAAGCATTACAAAGAAAAACAAGCATCTCAAGCACACCTTCTAGAGAACAGTAGCAAAACTACTGGATCATGAGAGTTAATCTGTGGAGGTCTTATGTGATGAGGATCCTATCCTTGGGACAAAAAAATGGAGCTTGAGCACTTATGGTTCCTATTAGCTCCTAAATCTAGGCTTCTTATGTGCAGTCTATTACATATGGCCTAAGAAGGGTATGCATAAACTATGTGTTCTTTACTTGAAATATTAGCCCTATCAGCTACAGACCTGACTATTTGTGGGTAAATGGTTTTATGATAAAATCTAGAGCTGGGAGAAATTGATAAATATATCTAATGAAGCATATTACTGCATATTTTTTTGCTTTTAAACAGTTGCCTCTTCTGACCTCAAACCAACTCTTCTTGGTGCATGTATGAGGTGGTGATTTTCTTTCCTATCACATGTTTCACACCTTTCCAACCCTAGTTGTTTAGCAAAAGCAACAGAGAAGTCACAACTCCTTTTATAGACTGATGTGTCATTATTCAACTTAATAATCCCAGTAATGGGTGGCATGGTAGTGCAGTGGTGCTCACCAAAGCTCCCAACAGCTGAATTGCTGCTGCTTACTCAGAAGGAGGGGGCGAGGCATTGGAAAGGTTGCTGCAGTATTCTTGCAGTGCTTTCATACCACACTGACTTCCCCACAATGCCACTTTTCTCTCTTTCCTTCCCGGTAAGCTACAGGGACTCAGCTGTCAAGAGGTGAGGTGAGCACTGCCACGCCACCACGCTGCCCACTACAGAGTGATTAATAAAGGTTTGATTAGTAAGCCAGGACGTGAGTTGTGACTTATCTGAGGAAATTACTAGCACTTCAAAAAGCCCTTATTTACTGACCAAGGGAGCAGAACTGTTTGCATGGATAGGCGGAGTCCCCCCAAACCCCAGGCAACCCCTGAGCGGAATAATGACTCAAGACAACGTGCTATGGGGTTAAAATTGGCCACAACTATATTAAGTTTCAGATGTAGGGAGACCCAATGCCTGCATTGGGCATCTATCCTTCCCAGTCCCCAGCCGGAGGCATTAGCGACCTTGATGTAGCAGCGCCTGCGTACCTGTGGAGAAAAGGTTAACCTGCAAAAGAAGGCTTAACTGAGCGAGGGGAGGGTGGGAGAAGCTCTGGAGCTGACTGCCTCTTCGCAGGTAAGATTCACCTTCTGTTGTGTGGGCAGGACGGTCCCTCCCCTTACCTGGCCAATCCCCTGGCAACGCCTCCCCAGGTGGGATTGGACGATTGGCTGAGGTAGGCAGAGACCTCCAGTTATCCAGCCTGGGGAGGATGAGGCCAGCCCAAACAACCAGGAGTCACGCTGGGATCCAGGGGGCTGTGTGTGACCACACAAAAGGCACCTCCCATTTGATGTGGGGAGTGGTCATTGTTGAATTGACCTGGTTCATATGACCTGGTGAGTCAAACAGTTTGCTATTGTTATTATTGTGAGCCGCTTTGAGCTCAACGTTATTGTTGGAAAAGTGGAATGCGCATATTAAAGTAAGTAAAACCATGCCTTTGCAGGACTGTGCAAGTGTGTGGGCTCCCAGAGAGGAGCTCTTAGCTGCTTTGCTCCTTCTGGGTCATTTTTACTGCTGTGCCACACAGAGTTACTGTAAGCCAAGGTTTGACTTAGTGTGTCATCTGAACCAGAATATGTGCTTAAGCTTTCTCTACATTAACCATGAAGTGTAGCCAAGGTTTGTTCGTGTAAGTTCCCCTTTTCCCCTACCTGTGACCTTCTCTCATCCACCCTTACCACGTTCTACCATGGACTCATCTACATTCGTAAAGATAAAGCACTTTATATGCATTACAACACTGTGACACCAGATAATGCTATGGAGCCCTGTTTTTTGCCACTGGGATTTCTCTGTATGAAGTTTACAATGCATACAATGAATCACTTTTTTGATGTGTCTAGATCCAGCCCATGTTTGGGTCTTCTGATCTTTCAAAAGGAGCTCTCCTTCCTCCCTTGCTGATACCCTATGCCTAGAAATGCTACTCAGAATGCTTCCGCAAGACTACCAACATGCCTTGAAATCCCTCCTCTAAACCCATATTTTCTATGAAGCCAGTGGAATAACCTGCTAATTCCAGTGTCTTAATCTCAAGAAGCCTTAGTACAACATATAGCAAACCTACTTACATATTTGTTTCCTGGTTACTCCATTCCCCTACCCCTTCCCTTATTCTTTCCCGTGTCTATTTTGAGAGTCTAAGTCCCTTGGGTGGGGGACCTGTTCTCTCTTTCTTTATAAAGTGACTTGTACTTTATAAAGTGACTTGTACTTTATAAAGTGACTTGGGTGGCACTTCGTAAACTGCTGGATACATAGCTAGCGGGCTGGCTAAATAAATAATAAATGTTGACTGTTGAATCTTGAACAAAGAGAAGATAACAGATTACAGGGTCTGCCAGGCCAGCAGCATATCTTTAGGTTGAGAACAGTCAAATAAGACAAAGGAATGGCTGTGAGGGAGAGTCAGAACGACTCCACCAGAGCTAAGCAGAGCTACAAATATTAATAAACAGCCTATTCTCTCTACAGATATTTTGTGTCTGGCTATGACTGTCACATATTATTGACTGGTATGTTAAATCATTCTGCTAGGAAATGCTGCTGTATGTTTAGCCCCTGATACAGTCTCTGTCTGAGGTGACAACACTTGAAACAGAGACAATTGGTTTTGGTGACTTTTGTTGGTCAAAAGTGCAAATATAGTGAAATCTGCTGAATGATGTCACTCTGCCGAGCTTGTATAATTCCCTCACTTTCCAAATGCTAAACTACTGAGACACAGCAAACCTGCAATCACTAAGTCTGAATCACAAACATGACTGAGAAAGAACTGAATATACTGGAAAATAAAACCTTTGTATTTGGCTGTGTAACACTTTAACAGAAGTGCAGAGCTAGTGTAATTCATAGGTTGGTGATATGTGGTTTGTGGGAACTAGCCAGACTCTGGACTGTGACAGCTTTCTAGTCCTCATGCTTAAAGGATTATTTTTATAATGACAGGTTTGTTATTTTATGTATTTTTGGAGACACCATGTCTGCTACCCCTTTTTCGGGATCAGTGGTGTTCTGAGGAGGGTCCTGAGGGGACAGATAGAGGGTCCCTGGGGGCCACATTTGTCCCCTGGGCCTGAGGTTTCCTGCCTCTGCACTGGAGCATCGCCTTGTGCAAATGTATCCTTTGGTGCTAGAGGTTGTGAAGTGGACAGCTTGTATATGCCTGTACAACTGATAGAATACAGGCAAAAATGTTAGTTTTTACAACATTTCCACTAGTGCAAATTCTTCTGAATGGTTTCACCAGCAGAAGTTGGATTCTTCTTTTATACAACACTTGGAGATAAACTTCTGCTAGAACAAGGACCCTTGTGCGAGCGGATGGACAGTGTCGGCTACAAACCACAGGGTTTTTCCCGAGCACTGGAAAAATGAAAACTCATAAAATGACAGTTTCTGTCTCATCCAAACTCTTGTCAGCTTTCAAGGTTAAAGCCATATTTGTGTTTTCAGTTTTTCCTTCTCATAATTGGTAAGGTTATATCTATGAATATTATAGTATCTAATCTGAAAAATTTCAAATAGGTTAAAAGGCAATCCATCATCTCCTTTAAAATGTGATATTAACAGCTTTATAGTTAAATTAGGCTTTGAAAAATGGGTAAAGGTTGTCTATGAAAAAGCTCTTTTTTATGACAAAGATAATTGAACCCATGGAGAGGAAAGTATAACCTGGAAACGATTTAGAAAATTCATCACGAAAGTGTGTCATTATATTAATTTAGAGAGAAAATCACTTTTTTATTTACCCATCTCTAATGAATTCATCTCACTGGGTTCAGAGAAGGGAAGGGAATGACAAAATTTTAATAATGAACATGTCAAACATTGGAACGTAACCTTGTCATTATCCACATAAGACTGAGTAGTCTTTTTTAATGCCCTTAACAATCAGTGAAGGGTTTCTTCATATGTATATATATAATAAACATTTTTTTATTCGAATGATAACACAAAATGACTTGGGAAAAGTTATATCCAATAAAACATTAGGGATGCTCTCACTTCTTGCTCTATTATTCAACAAGAAGGCACATGACTGTGAAAGTTCAATTCTAGAGTGAATGTGAAATAAATCAATCCTGAAAAGTAACTATTTATCATCATGAGATGATTATAAAGTATAGAACAGAAGTTTGAAGATGGCTGTGTCAAGGACTATTATTTTTTCAGCTCTGAAATTTGGCCAAAGTCAGAGTATGGAGACAAAAAAGTTTGAGGCTGATTTATGGTCATCCATATATTTCAGTGCTAAAGTCAATGAGATGATCATAACAGAAATAATAAATTAGGACACCTGAAGGATTGTTACCAGTTTGTGCTGCATTTTAATGCATATTTTAAAATTACAAGTAGTAGTCTATACCCAAAGCTACCAAGGATATTAATTAATATACATGTTACATTCCTGCATTGCACGGATTGGGCCAAAGGACTCTGGGGGTCTCTTCCAACCCTACAGCTCTGTGACTCTCTGTTTTTGCTTTTGTAAAGTTAAGATACAAATAGCAACTGGCAGTAACTAATTCAAGTTAAATCATTTGCATAGGTAAAAGCCGCACAGATTGCTAATCATTATTACTTTTCAGAGTTCTTTTCCAAACTGAAACAGAAGTCTTAAGACGGGTCTATTTCCTGATGACTCAGCCTGCTATTATTCAGTGCTTTACATGCTCTCTGTTTACGCCACCATACAGGCTACTATATGTGCTGGTCTTCTTTGTCCTAAATTTGCTTCAATCTCATCTCAATGTCCTGTTCTCCAGCTAAAAGCTGTCCAATCCCAACATCCCCTTCCCTGGCAGTTCCCACCATAACATCTCCCTATCCAGAATCACGGCGACACAGTTTTCTGAAAGATCTAGTACATACTAAAGTGCTTGTCAACTATACATGGAACCCTTGGAGATGCAATTATCAAGGGCAGTGATGATAGGCCCACTTAATAACCAGTGAGATGGCATCTTCTGCCTCTGCCTTTAGCAGGATAATCTGAAAAGAAAGAGTTGAATCTAAGGCTGCATGCACACCATATATCTAAAGCACATCGAACATGCATGACTTCCCCCCCAAGAACTTTGGGAACTGAAGTCTATAACTCACAGAAACACAATTTTCAGCGCCCTTAACAAATCACGTTTCCCAGGATACTATTGGGGGAAGTAATGTGTTTTCAATGTGCAGTATACGTGCAGCCTAAAATTAAATTAATCACAGCTTGGTCTCATTGAAATCAGCAGGAAATGTTTTATCCTAAATGACTTAACTCCAACTGATTTCAGTGAGAAAGAAACACAAATAACTTAGTCCAGATCCAACCCAAAATGTTTTTTTTGCTCATCTGCTCTTGCAACTCCAGTTCTGTTGGTCTCCATGTGGCTCCCAGTACATTTCTAAGCACAATTCAAAGTGTTGGTGCTGACCTTTAAAGCCCTAAATGGCCGCGGTCCAGTATACCTGAAGGAGCATCTCCACCCCCACCATTCTGCCCAGACACTGAGGTCCAGCACTGAGGGCCTTCTGGCGGTTCCCTCGTTGTGAGAAGCCAAGTTGCAGGGAACCAGGCAGAGGGCTTTCTCAGTAGTGGCGCCCGCCCTGTGGAATGCCCTCCCACCAGATGTCAAAGAGAAAAACAACTACCAGACGTTTAGAAGACATCTGAAGGCAGCCCTGTTTAGGGAAGCTTTTAATGTTTAATAGATTATTGCATTTTAATGTTCTGTTCTGTTGGAAGCCGTCCAGAGTGGCTGGGGAAACTCAACCAGATAGGTGGGGTATAAATAAGAAATAATAATAATAATAATAATAATAATAATAATAATAATAATAATAATAGTACAATGGTCTCTTAAGACAATATGCGATATATTATCAATATTTCATTACCTTATAACACAAAGGTCTCAAGTCAACTTACAACAATGCAAAGAAGCAAAATTTAAAAGTTACATGCAGTAATTTTTTTTAAAAAAAAGCAATCATATGCTCATTCTCAAACACATCCATACAATTACCATTAGAACAAAGCAGCAAAAACCATCCAGGAACATAATAGAAATTTAACAATCAAATGCCTGGGAACAGAGGAGAGTCTTGTCTGGTGCTGAAAATAGCATGATGTAAAAAGCTGTGAGTTAGTGTCTTTTCAATCTCATTACTGCATTAGCTGCTCCCTAGAATACAGCTTTTAAAAGTAGCATCACATTTAGTTCCAGTGACGGGAGGCTTTCATGGTTTACTTTTTGCTTATTTGCCTATTCCTCAATACCTTCAAATTTGAAAATGATCAGATGAGACACCATGACATTCTGTTATCATGTACTAATATCAATGATTGCTAAATATGAAGCTACAATAGCTGTTTTTAAAACCATGTTTTATTATTGTGATATCACACAGCTGAAATCACAGTTCATTTTCTCCTCCCTCCCCAAACTCCCTCAGTATTATTTCTAAACCAAACTCTTTGTCCAGCATAGGTCAACTATGGAGTCTAGTTGACTAGATACAGGAAAAATAAATGCCATTTAATTATTTTGCAGTTGAAGTTGGACTTCAAATCTAATACAGATACTAACATCGGAAGTGCATGCATTTGTTAGTCAGGATAGGGGCCGAACACTCTTGCTCTCTCAGAGGCAACAGCAATTTTTAATGCTCTTAGATAGACACTGGAATTCAGAAGATGTGAAGAGTGCTATGCCTATCTAAATAAAAGCATTAAAGCATATTTGTATATGTGTGTATTTGTATATTGTGCAGATTTGCACAATCCTACAAAATTCTATACCTCAGCAAGGGTGTCCTAGGGCCATGAAATAGATCAGATATCCTTCTCTGACACTAGTCTTCTGTCTCTGCTGGAAACAGATCTGAAATCAGATTCCCCCCTCTCTGTCACGACAGAAACATCTAAGGTGCTAGCCCAGCTGATCCCCAGAGCTACAATGTTGGCTTTTTCTGTAAATTGGTTTGAAGATGGTTGCTATTCCACCATAAATCCCGCCCAGACACATTAACTGCTACCAGATCTACCAATAACAAGGTGAGTCATGTAAGTTGGCTTGAACTGGGGCCACATTATATCAGTAACATCTGCAAGAGAAATGAGAAGTGTGGGAAGCTAACCTCAGGCCTCTACTTTGGGTGAGCCCAACCCTGTCCATGCCAAGGAAGGGGCATGGCTAAACATAGTCCCAAAGCTGGACACCACCTTTCAATGTGTAGGGATGCCTTTGTGTTCCCAGCCCCTCCCAGAGCCCCACAACTCGGAGCAGATGTGGTAGGCTACCCTCAAAAACATTTCACAAAGTTCCCACATCCCTGAATAGCTGGCCTCCAGAAACACCCTTCCCCTTCCAAAGTGCCAAAGTTGCATTATCCTTTGTCACACTTGCCTGCTGAACTATGCTACTCATCCCTAAACTCTTACTACCCCCTCCCCCAGCCTTCAGTACAGAGTAGCTGGAAAAAACTAGCAACTGGGCTAATGTGCGGCCGAGCAAAAAAATCCTATTCAGCATTGATGCAGCAACTGGAAATCTTGCACTGGAACCTGGGAGTGGGCTGGGCAGTTCCAAGAAGAAGACACGAAAACACACACACACACACACACACACACACACACACACACACACACACACCTTCCTACCTTCAAATAGCCCAGAGATTTATAATCCCTGTGGACATGCTACTGATGCCACCATCCTGGTGTTGCATGCATCTCCCCCATTCCCCCCAGTTGCCACAAATTGTGCTCTTGGGCCAGAATGGATAAATATTTAAATGTTAGTTAGGCTCATGGGATACACATCTCATTTTCCAGGAAGTCTGAGAAGATCGACATTCAAGCTATACAGCAGGCTTCCTATGTGATATAAATGCAGGGCTGGCAATATAAACTAGCAGATAATGCTTTCCCAGCACTCTCAACTAATTAGTGTTTTTTTTTTAACACCAACATGGCCATTTCAAGATAAAGTTTCAAATGTTTGTTAAGAAGGCTTTATGGATGCCTTTTTCAAATATAAGAACCATTGATGCATATTAGAAGCATTTGGGTTGAGGCTAAAGATGTGATAGGGATTGAGGTGGTTTACCTTTATATATCAATACTTAATGGTTAAAACTCATTCCAAACTGAATATCAGCGCTTTGTAACATTTTAAAAAGCTGATAATTCTTAGCAGGATTTAGTCTGAGCAACCTCATACTGACATACTGTCATTTCTAAATGTCAAGGATTTTATGCCCACTTCATGAAAACAGATCTCATCCTCGGGGATAGTATTTGTACAGCATATCTTTAAAAGCCTTCTAAAATTCAGTTCAATAACCTAGAGTGACCTTTGTTCTTCTACGCAGTCCTTGAAACACAGTGAACTTACAAAGAGTTGCTGTATTCTTTCTCTTTTTCCCAGACTGAAAATTGGTTCCTGCACAATTTTACACACATGGAGACAGCATTCAGTGTCTGAGGTAAGCCATGGATAATCCCTTATGTGTGGAAAAGGCACAAAGTGTGGGACAAATCAGCCTTCTATAACCAACATGCTCAACTCTAATTAATGGATAAAGATCGTAAACTGTCCTGCCAGGCTTAGCTAGGTCACATCTCCTCACCTTGGCATTCCTCCCAAACTCTTTGTTCTCGCTCTTCCACCATGTGAACCCTACCAGCGAGGAGTTCTAAGCTGGATGCTCCAAGCTTAAACTGTGTGGTTTAAGCAATCCATCTTTGTGTTTCTGTACAAATAATTCAGAAACTCTTACCATTTTGGAACCTAAGTTATACTGCCTGCCTTTTCTTGCTGCTGTCTGGAAAAGCACATGAATATGACCTTTGACAAGTTTGTAAGTAAACCATTGTTAACTTACCAAATGTATAGTCTCTTTCTCTGCTAAGGAAAGTGGAGAACTTTGGAAGCAACTTAGAAGGGATATTTTAAAGGTCTAACGGACTATATTTCAAGGCTTTACTTTGCAGCATGTTTTGTGATTTTAAATATCTGTTAGGGTTTTCTCACCAAAGAGTACTTGTCCCAAACCTGGCATTCATGGAATTCTGTTTTATATCCATACCATCTGTGGTTTTTTAAAAAGACAAATTTAAAATCATGACAAGGGTAAGCCTGTCTATAACTGCACCAACCTGGAAAGTATGACTCTGCACATTCAATATGATATTGAAAGAAAGCCTTATTATTTGCAAATCTAGAGCTCAGGTTTTTCAGGTTTGGAGCCCCAGCCACTTGTGTGGACAGCCACATTTTGGCAATTTATGGTGGCAGGATGAAAATCATTACTTCATATGAATAGCTTGCCCATATGGATTATATTCCCTGAAAAGTTGCACCTCAAGCAACTACCACACCACTGTGGCATGTCTTGAAAAGATACATTTGAATGGGTATTGACATTGATTTGCACACTTTTAACATATTCTTAGGACACTTTGGGGCCATAGGACATAAGAACTGACAATAGGAAAGGAAGCACTATGTATATTCCTTCCTTCAGAGTTGGGAAAGAGTCACTCATAATGTCTAGTTTGGTACTGAGCCAATGAGGTTTCACCTCTGCCCTAGTTGTGTCACTGTGCCCAGAAGCACAGGCCCTAGCAAAAGAGGACTCTGCTGCTGCTGCTATAGAGCTTCATTTTATTTTCTGATGTAAGGTGATGCTGTCACTCAAATGCCTGCTTAAACACAAGTGCATTGTCCTTCTGAATATCAAACTGGTACTGGGTTAGATGTGTGCATATGTGTGCAATGACGAACACATCTTGTAACTTAAAATAATCAGGCATGAGTGCCAAATTTCAGGTTAAATAATGGGAGGGGGGAAAATAAGGCGTATACAGTGCAAGAATAATGGGAGTCTAGGGGGTTGTTGCAATTTCATTGAACAAGCAATGCCACAGAAAGTTAAATCTATACTTAATTATTTTGTTTTTTAATTAAGAAGTAAATAACCTTTTTAAAAAGAATACTTTCTCTTCTTGTCATGTTAGTTTGCTCTGTAAGAGACAATTAGTGCAGTCTAAGGGTGAATTATAGAGCTCATTTCATCAATGAGGAGACAAGCTTTCTTTTATGTGCAATATTTGGCATTCTTTGTCAGCAAAGAATTTTGTGCTTTTTTTTTAGTTTAGTGTATCTTTGTTAGAGAACAGCTTTCTGCATTTAATTAGGAGAGCGTATAACTGATGCCATGATAAAATCTGATAAAAGCAGTTTATATTGTGAAGTAAACTCTCATAAATGCACTGCTGGCTCTATGGATTTATTTTGACTGGAGGGGTGGGTGAATGATTGGATAGGTAGATAGATGGATAGATAGATAGATAGATAGATAGATAGATAGATAGACAGATAGATACTATATGTGTGTCTACATGAAAATAGTGTGATTAAATAAGTAAATATGGAAATAAGTGAGTAAGTTAGTGTGATTCGAATCACAGTCTAAGGCAATGGGCCAGAGTACCAGAGCTTTTATTTTATTCCGCATGTTTTGAAGAAGCAGACAGTTTGCATTATAACAGATATATGTTTTGATTACCTTTAAAGAAGCATGGGCAAAACAATTCTTTTAGCTGCTTTAACTGTTTCTAATTTGTGTGCTGCTTGTTGTTAGTGTTGTTGTTGGTTTTTATTGTGGGAGAGGAGGTGTGTCTGGGAAGAGTGGAGCTGGGAGAGCATGTAGCGGCCCAATCATAGTGCTACAGAGTAGGGGGAGGTACGGTGTGGGAGATGGGGCAGGCTGTGAAAGGAGCAAACAGAGCAGGCAGTTGGTGACTGTCCTGTGCCGGCATATTAGTCCTGTCCAGTTCAGGCATTCTAAATCCCTCATGCAATGAGGAAGAGCCGGGATGTGCATGGTAGCTCTGCCCTTGTCTCAATCACCATTGACCTCTATGGGTTCTGAAGCTCTATTTGTGTGGGTTGCCTGAACAATTTAGAGCTTGATGAAATCAGGGTTCTAAAACACATAGGGAGCCAGCATAAGTAGAGAAGGGTCCCAGCTGCAGCTGATAGTCTCTCTAGATCAGGGGTAGGCAACCTAAGGTCTGTGGGAGAGATGCACCCCAATCACCTTCTCAATTTGGCCCACGGACGCACTGGAGGAGGAAGAGGAGTGCAGGGGGAGTGCACCGCCCCTGGCAGCACGATCCCAGCAGGGTGCCATCAGGGCTACCCCCACCTGTGCTGGGTGCCCCGCCCCCACAGGCGGCACGCCCCCACCCCCAGGATGCGCACCAGCCCTGTCCCTGCCTGCTCTCCTCCCCCCCGGTGCCGGAACATGAAGCTCCGCCACTGCACGAACGATCTGGGAATCAGTGTGTTTTTACATGTGTGTGTTTTATTTAAAATGCATCTCTGGGTTATTTGTGGGGCATAGGAATTTGTTCAAAAAACCCCCCCCCCCAAATATAGTCTATCCCACAACATGGTCTGACGGACCGGCCCATGGCTGAAAAATGTTGCTGACCTCTGCTCTAGCTTTTGGAGGCTGACAGTAATGAAGGTGTAGCTAGAACATGTACTGATGCATGCACTCGATTAGAGAAATATGTAAGGAGAGTGATTTAAGTATTAGCTGTTTAACCACTGGGTTTTCTTGTACATTGCAGCCTTCAATGCAATCAAGTACATTCATTGGCACGTAAACCTGACACAGAAGAAAATTTGATTCCCTACTTTCATGGAGCTCCATAGGTACATTAGAGTTCACTGGAAAGCCTGATAAATTTCAAAAACGGGTTGGGGAAGGTTTTAATTTTTTACAAAATACAAATAATTTTTGTCTTTCCATCTCTATACAGTGAATGAAAATGCAGACAGGACCCCCCCCCCCCCAGTTTCAGTTGCATCATAGGATATACTGATTGATCTGGTGAATTCCTATGAAACCTATTCTTTTTCTTAGCATTTCTATTTAAGAGTTCAAAATCATACTGAGAGTGCCACTATTTAGTGACCTTTTACTCTGTTTCTTATGTATTGATTTTCTTCATCTGACATATGGCGTACCTGCATGTACCTCTTGCTGTTTTGTCTACAGCAATTGTATTCTGTGTGGTGGCATGAACATCTTAGTTCCTTGTGCTTCTGTAATATAGTGTTTCCAATATTTTGATGAACATTTGACACAGCTGCGGATGTCTGCCACACCGGGGCAACCTGTGGACAATTCTGACCTGACCCTAAGCACCCTGAAGTGGGTGAAATCACTGCTTACTGTGGCCTACTTTTATGTAACAGAGGATTTTACAGGCACATAAGAAGCATAATTAACATAACCACAGAAATAATGCTATTAGCAATTGGTGGAATATGTTACGCAGTTTAGAAAGTTAGTTATTGCTGTTTCCTTAGTTTCCTAGTCTCAAAAATTAAAAATGTAAAATGATACTATTAGATTTTAAAAATTCATCCTCCAGACAGCATTGAGTTTGTTTTCTTAGAACAGTGATTCCCAACTAGGAGTCCAGGGACCCCTGGGGTCTGCAGAATGTACCCAGGGGGTCCGTGGCACCACCCCTTGCCGGCGGACCTACTTGTCTTGTTAAAGTGCATAGTGGAAGCCTTCCACAGATCATCCAGCCTCTGCTGTGAAAAACTTGTGAAAGAGTTGCTGGATGGCAACTGGGATTGGGCAAGAACCTCTGACATAGCTTCTTAGGGTTCTTGCCATTTGAGGGGGATGGAGTGGGGACTGAGAGAGAGAGAGAGAGAGAGAGAGAGAGAGAGAGCGCAAACAGCTTGCTCTACGGGATGGGTTCACATGCTCACCATTTTTTTTAAAAAATAAGGGATCCCTTCCCCTTGTGCACCCCTAAAGAGAGAGGTTTAAAGGAGACCCCACCTTGCTCCACCGGCTGCGGCCAATGCAGCTTGTTTCAACATTGCGGTTTATTGCCAAACCACGATGTTCGGCTGATGATGAATCACAATGTTGAAAACACAGTATCTCCCTGCCCTGATGTAAAAGGTAAAGGTAAAGGCCCCCTGGCAGTTAGGTCCAGTCACAGACAACTCTGGGGTTGCAGTGCTCATCTTGCTTTACAGGCCGAAGGAGCCAGAGTTGGTCCGCAGACAGTTTTTCCAGGCCATGTGGCCAGCATGACTAAGCCGCTTCTGGTACGATGGAACACCGAAACCAGAGCAGTGCACAGAAACGCCGTTTACCTTCCCACCGGAGCAGTTCCTATTTATCTACTTGCACTTTTTGGCGTGCTTTCGAACTGCTAGGTTGGCAGGAGCTGGGACCGAGCAACGGGAGCTCACCCCGTCGCAGGGATTCTAACCGCTGACCTTCGGATTGGCAAGCCCAAGAGGCTCAGTGGTTTAGACCACAGCGCCACCCATGTCCCTTCTGCCCTAATGTTGTTTGTTTAGTCGTTTAGTCGTGTCCGACTCTTCGTGACCCCATGGACCATAGCACGCCAGGCACTCCTGTCTTCCACTGCCTCCCGCAGTTTGGTCAAACTCATGTTCGTAGCTTCGAGAACACTGTCCAACCATCTCGTCCTCTGTCGTCCCCTTCTCCTAGTGCCCTCCATCTTTCCCAACATCAAGGTCTTTTCCAAGGATTCTTCTCTTCTCATGAGGTGGCCAAAGTATTGGAGCCTCAGCTTCACAATCTGTCCTTCCAGTGAGCACTCAGGGCTGATTTCCTTAAGAATGGATAGGTTTGATCTTCTTGCAGTCCATGGGACTCTCAAGAGTCTCCTCCAGCACCATAATTCAAAAGCATCAATTCTTTGGCGATCAGCCTTCTTTATGGTCCAGCTCTCACTTCCATACATCACTACTGGGAAAACCATAGCTTTAACTATACGGACCTTTGTAGGCAAGGTGATGTCTCTGCTTTTTAAGATGCTGTCTAGGTTTGTCATTGCTTTTCTCCCAAGAAGCAGGCGTCTTTTAATTTCGTGACTGCTGTCACCATCTGCAGTGATCAAGGAGCCCAAGAAAGTAAAATCTCTCACTGCCTCCATTTCTTCCCCTTCTATTTGCCAGGAGGTGATGGGACCAGTGGCCATGATCTTGGTTTTTTTGATGTTGAGCTTCAGACCATATTTTACGCTCTCCTCTTTCACCCTCATTAAAAGGTTCTTTAATTCCTCCTCACTTTCTGCCATCAATGTTGTGTCATCTGCATATCTGAGGTTGTTGATATTTCTTCCGGCAATCTTAATTCCTGCTTGGGATTCATCTAGTCCAGCCTTTCGCATGATGAATTCTGCATATAAGTTAAATAAGCAGGGAGACAATATACAACCTTGTCGTACTCCTTTCCCAATTTTGAACCAATCAGTTGTTCCATATCCAGTTCTAACTGTAGCTTCTTGTCCCACATAGAGATTTCTCAGGAGACAGATGAGGTGATCAGGCACTCCCATTTCTTTAAGAACTTGCCATAGTTTGCTGTGGTCGACACAGTCAAAGGCTTTTGCATAGTCAATGAAGCAGAAGTAGACGTTTTTCTGGAACTCTCTAGCTTTCTCCATAATCCAGCGCATGTTTGCTATTTGGTCTCTGGTTCCTCTGCCCCTTCGAAATCCAGCTTGCACTTCTGGGAGTTCTCGGTCCACATACTGCCTAAGCCTGCCTTGTAGAATTTTAAGCATAACCTTGCTAGCGTGTGAAATGAGCGCAATTGTGCGGTAGTTGGAGCATTCTTTGGCACTGCCCTTCTTTGGAATTGGGATGTAGACTGATCTTCTCCAATCCTCTGGCCATTGCTGAGTTTTCCAAACTTGCTGGCATATTGGGTGTAGCACCTTAACAGCATCATCTTTTAAAATTTTAAATAGTTCAGCTGGAATATCATCACTTCCACTGGCCTTGTTATTAGCAATGCTTTCTAAGGCCCATTTGACTTCACTCTCCAAGATGTCTGGCTCCCCATTTGACTTCACTCTCCAAGATGTCTGGCTCCCCTTCATGGATCACTGCCTTGTCGTGGTGAAGGGGCTTAAATAACTTAGAGAAGTTATGTTTTGACCAAACGTGATCCACCTGGAGAAGGAATTGGCAAGCCACTCCAGTATCCCTGCCAAGAAAACTCTATGGACAAAGACAACTGCCCTAATGTAGACTGGAACAATTCTGAGTGAAGGTTTTTACTGATTATAAGTTAGGTGAAAAAGCTTTGAAACATCTAGTTCCCTTTTGTTCCACATATCTTTGTGAACAAACATAAAAATCTGCTTGATGTTGAACCAGATTTGAGAACAAAAGTAGGAAATGTTGGTCTGCTCAGAATTTTCCAGGAAGCATTTTTAACCACCTGTGGAAAAGTATTGTGGAGGGATTTTGAACAGAGAGCTGGCAGAAAAGCCCCTTCCCCCTGCTGCTCTTTGCACTCTTGATCTCAGCCTTGGAGACTGCTGTGCTTTTCTTTACAACAACATAATGTCAAGGGAAAGAACGTCACAACTTGGTGTCACGTGTAGTTTAAACCTGACCTTGCTACCAGGTGGCGTTCTAGATACCAAAATAAGTTTTGTTTCACTTCAAGTTTTTAATATGAACTCGGCACCAATAAGTTTCTTTAGTGCAGCTCCAAAACATAGTCGTTAAAACTATCCCATTAATGAATGAATGTCCCTCATTCTATACCTACCCCATCTTAGAGACTAACAAAGAAGAGAAAGTAGATTAAAATTAAATCTGCAAAGAAATATCTCTTACTTGGCCATTGATTCTTCATTCTTTTTCAGAACATTTCTAGACATTTTCAGATAATTCAGTTTTTCTATTTTCTTTTTACAGGAAATGACAGTCCTGCAATTCTCACAATCGACTTGATTCAGGTTACATGCACATTTTTAATGGCAGAGTAACATATATAAGAACTTACTCTTTTTAATTTTAATTTCACTTATTCCATGAACTGGGAGGCTAATGGGTGCTGAAATAGCATACCTAATTTGTTGTACCAAAACCTCTCACACCTCATACTCACTACAGCTTTGGATAAAATACTTGGCAAATGCTCCAAGCTTACACAGAAGTGCACTTGGTTAAAATAATAACGAGACAACAAGCCTGATGCCACATTTCATTTTCCATTGTAGAACATATCAAAATTGCTGAACAACCAAATCTTGATAAGGAAACTTCAACACTATCTCAGAAATTTCAGCCTTTCCCCTTTTAGGGAAGCTTTTAATGTTTGATGGATTTCTGTATTTTAATGTTTGATGGATCTCTGTATTTTAGAATTTCTGTTTTGTTGGAAGCCGCCCAGAGTGGCTGGGGGAACCCGGCCAGATGGGCGGGGTATAAATAATAAATTATTATTATTATTATCAACAGAATCCGAAATCCTTACAATTGTCAGAAAATCAAAAGAATATATGTTCAGCATTTTTGAAAAACTGAAATGACTTCATATGTCAAAACATGGGTGCATCTGTATTGAGCAACATAAAATCAGAAGTCACTTGCAGATGTTTGAGCTCTAACACTTACTAACTCTTGGGAGGAAGTCACACTAGTATTCCTATAACTTTCTGGAATAATTATAAAACAAAGCTATCTTCATTCTCTCTCTTTCCATTTCTGTGTTATGTCTATCTATGTCTATCACCTAGGCTCCTATAGGGTTTACTTGACAAGAATTTCAAGTAGTCTACCAAAAGGAAGAGAGCTTCACTTTTTGATCATCTTTGACGGAAAGCAGGTTTTGAGGAAGACAACAGGTAGGAGAAGACTGAGATCTTAGTCCTGAGTTTTGTACTGAATAAGAGAAAAATAAGTCTTAACTTCTGTCATCTTGTCACTCAGATTTCTTCTTTAGCCCCAGAGAGACAATAAAAAGCAGCATATAGATCAACAGGAGGGGGAAATCCAAGTAGGAATATTATTTCTGGAGCCAATTATACCATGCTGAGGAATCAACTAGAATCTTGCAACAAATTCCCTTCATCATCATCATCATCATCATCATCATTCCTATGAGCAACAGGTACATCCACCGAATCTAGCTTCCAAAGTAGATTCAGTTGGAAAATCAACAGCAAAAAGGCTGTGGCAGGGGGTCTTCTAGAACTAAATGTAGTGTAAAGGACTCATGTGCTACTTGTGAACTTTAATTTGCCTTTCATTTCCTGCCCTTGTTAGAAGATATTTATAAAGAAAGTAGAGATGGTGCCGTAAGCAACTCATCAGCCCCCATTTTACTATTACACCAAAGTTGGAATGGACTTGTGCTGGCAGGTGCAGTGACCCAGAATGGAATCCGCACATAAGTGGGGATACACCTGTAATTAATTGATTTATAGAGCAGAAAACACATTGTGAAAGTGATCAGGATTTACTCTGTTTTTTATTATTTCCATGCCAGCGAAGTATATATAACTACTATGTGCTACATATGCCTCAATGCCAGATCTACATTTCCATTATAAATTTCGGAGGCATAACAGGGATTCTGTTACTAAGATCTATTGGAAGTTTTATTTTCTGAAGCCTTTTTAGAGTGCTAATGTAGCTTTTTGTAAGCCTGTTTGGAAAATGCAGAAGAAGTATAAGTTAAACTCATGCTGAATGTAGAACTATGTAAGAGTGGCATCTGAAACAGTAATATAGGAAGACTACAAAGCAAGTTCTGAAATAGCAATCTGCGGAGTGTTAGGCAGGTGCTTAAACTGCCCATCACCTCCCAGCTTTAGAAAATATTAGGCCAAAAGGGATCATGTAACATTCTGTGACCCATAAACAGCTTCTGGAGCAGGCTTCCTCACCAGCCTGAGTAACAGATACGTAGATATGTAAGGCAAGGATACCAATGCTAAATATAGGTATTCCTGCTATACAAGTCAAAATCACTTGCCACTGTGTTTTGTTCATTGTAAAATCAAAAGTAAGACATTGCATTTTGCATCTCATATACAGTCATTTCTGTAAATAAACAGAGGCAAAAGAAGGTATATTATTTATTTTATTTGCCATGGTAATTGGAATAAGATATCGTTGGTATGGATTTTATGTTCAAGTACTGGCTATTGGGTAGACAATCCATTATTAAGCACTCATTATTTAACTAAAGGAATAAACCAAAGGACAAGTTCTATATCAAGCCTATGCATTTTACGATATTTATTATAGAACAAATGTCAGAACTACTCTAGTTGTAAGTAGCATATAGCAGCAGCTTGTCTTCAGGATATTCTCATGTGTTCCATTTCTTGCACTGCACAAATAGCTCTGTGTTTTTAGCCTAATGTGAAATGCTAGAGAGCTCATCACATATAGCTCCGAAACTATACTGATCTGCTGATTTTAAGCATCAAGCTGATCTCAACTTATTTTGCATGAGAAAGTGTAATACAGAAATGGGAACCACAAAATGCACCTTAATGATGTGCCATTTTTTGATTCGCGCTGCGGGTAGGAAGGGAAAGAACACTTTCCATGTGTCAATATTTATGCTGCGATTATGGAGATGACTTCATAGCAGGCACAGTTGTGTTTTTACTTGAAAGGCTGTGCTAAATCTCAGCTGTACACATTGGGGCTTAACAACATTTGGAGACCACATTAGCTATAGGAACGGCAATTTGCCATGTGCTGACTCCAAGTGATAGCAAGCTTCCCAGCAATTGATTACTTGAATGTGCCTTCACTTAAGTCACTTCCAAGACCATTTTGTAAACACCACAAGTTTTTGGTCATTAGCTACTTCATTAATAGAAAAACAAAAGAGATAGAGAATAAATGCTGGCATCACACATTTGTATTTGCTGTTTTATCCTGAAGTGGTAACAGAAAAATCTGGCTCTCAAGCCTGTTTACTTCCCAGTATTGGCCTATTTTCCAACTTTTTATTCTTTTAATTTTAATATATAATCAAGATTAGAAAATCATATTCCCACAGAGAAGAGCATAATCTAAAATTGGCACAGCTAGTGTTTGCTGGGAATGCAAGAAGAGAGAGATGCCTCATTTGCTTTTAAAATTGATACATTGAGTATAGCACATGTAGGGAAGAATTAACTAACTGTAGCAAAATGTTTTTCTCAACTGCTTCTCTCTGTTGGAAACCCCACTATCAGACTTAAAAAACAAAGATAATGAGAAAGGCCTGTAAGCTGCAAAAAGGCACTGTCTATCTTTAATCATTTCAATCCCAGTTTAATGTGGAATATTATGAAGTAGAACAGTCGTCCTTTTTCCAACATCATTCTCAAATATATCCTTTTACAATTCTAATCTGTTTCCTTTTGTTTTGTTGCTAGGGATCATTTTTCAAGGCTCCATCGCCCACAGTGGAATCTGAATTGCAACAAACAAAATGCTGCAACACTTTGAAGATGAAAGTGAATATAACTGTTGCCAACAGCACAATGAAAAAAGGAGGAAGTAAGACATGGGCTACATGCTGGTGTCTGACAATAGCACACGTATGATATTCAGGATGCTGACGAGAAAACAGTTGTAGTAATATCAGCTGAGGTCACAATTTGGAGGTAAAAGGATGATGCAGCAAACTTACCAGGAAGCCCTAGTAGATAATGCCTATTAAATAAAACCCCTCCCATCAAAGATTTTAACATAATGTAGATATGGATGAATGCACATTTTGCTACAATATTCTGCAGCATCTATAAGTATGCTATGAATAGGATTACCTGCTGACCAGAACACACACAGTATTTATATGTGTGTGTGTATACACATGTATCAAAGTTGTCATTTCAGGGAAAGTAAGCCTACTAACAAAGCCTGCCTCCTACCTATTCACAGACACCCCCATTCGCTTTATAGCCATAGCTTTGGCCTCTGCATTCTGCTGCCGCCTCACCACTGCACTGTGTTCTGGAACTGGCATCTTCCCTGCTAGATTTCAGCCCAGCATTCTGCTCTCACAGTACCCAGCCAGTTGCGGATGAGGAGCAGGCAATTAGGATGTGAGTGTAATAGCTCTCTTCCCACTTCTGTTACTCATCGGCCTCTGATACTGAAGGTAATACAGTGGTACCTCTAGTTATGAACTAATTCATTCCGGAGGTCCGTTGTTAACCAGAAACTGTTCTTAACTAGAGGCATGCTTTCACTAATGGGGCCTCTTGCTGCCACTGCGCCGCTGGCACACAATTTCCGTTCTCAGCCTGGGGCAAAGTTCTCAACTCGAGGTAACCTGAAGTGTTTGTAACCTGAGGCGTTTGTAACTCGAGGTACCACTGTAAAGCTATTGTGGCTAGTAGCCACTGATGATGACCTTTTAAAGTTCCCTTGTGAAAGCTGTCCGAATTGGTAGCCATCACTACATATCATGTGTGAAGCAATACTTCTTTCTACGTTCAGCTTCAGTGGATGACCTTGAGTTCTAGTATTATGATATGACAGAACAGGAAGGAGGGAACTCCACTTTATTCACATCATGCATAATTTTATACACCTCTGCCATGTCCCCCTTATTTGCCTTTTTAAAAAAACCTTAAAGCCCCAGATTAATTCAGTGTTCTCAATCTCTAGTTCCACACAATTATATAAAACTAGTCAGAGCCAATGATGGTTGGGGGAAAGCATTCAGTGAGTGTAAATGTGACAGGATGACATCTACATTAGGGTGTGTATCAGGATATCATCTTTCTATCAATACTCCATTATTTTTATGGTTCATTTGCCATATCCACATACTTCTCTGGAAATACTAGGGTTTTTTTGGAGTGTGGGATATAAATTTGTAAAATAAAATATAAAAATGTAAATATTCAACTACATGCAATGGATAGGAATGAAGGGTCCACTGGTTGCTTTTGGTAATGGAAATTCAATCTGTATTCCACCATTATCAACATGCTTGTGAGCAATTTCACACTTTTGCAAATAGCTGCAAAATAATCAGTAAGAGCGGGTGGCATTCTCAAGCTGCACACACTATTATGGCTAAGCACAATTACATATATAGGTAGCACTTTTCAAACACTTAGGTATTTCACAGAAAAAAAAGAAATCAAGTAGAAATAACTCCATGATTTTAATTAAAAACAAACCAACATTTCATTTTTATTCCTTCTTATTAACATTATTTGTGTGCTATTTGTAATGCCCTATGCTTTAGATTTAGTAAAGGTATAATATAGATTTTAAAAATATATGCAGACAAGTTAATAAAATTTGTACAAGAGAATCTTTTTAAAATGCACACGTGCAATTTCAGTCCATATGGCCTTTTCTAACGTTAAAGATAACTATTGCTTCTGGAAATTGTCCCATAAATGTTAGAAAACTACCCTCTAAATTATAATGCAATTTTCTTCTTTGAATGGAATTTTAACATTTGGGTAACTATTGTTTTAATCACCAATGCATTATAGTTAATTTATTGGTTGCAATTATGGTATTTGAAGGGAGTGCCTCCGCCTAACTTTCATTTGAGGACAAATTAAATAGTATAAGCCAACCGGTGAAGAGCACATTTAGAGGTTTTATTACATAAGGTACTTTTATTGGCTCCTGAATGGTGGGGTTTGATTTGAAGAAAGAATCAGGAAGCACCAAAAACAATCCCAAAGCAATGCAAGATTGTGTAGCAGCAGTAGCAAATTGCAGTCATTGGGTACAGTCTAGAAGCCTATGCATACAAAGGCTTCCTGTTCTCTCACCAATGAAAAAGTTGCCCCCCCCCACCCCAGAGTGAGGACTAACACTTAAGAATACTGCAGTAAATGCTTGGTTTCCCTGATTGGATCATACCACCCCAGCACAAACCCTACACTGCCATTATACATGGGTGAGGTTCTCATTGCCACCCATCATGACAAGGTGAGCTGTGCGGGACCCTGTTTCTATACTCTGTCCCTACTGCCCAGCATTCAGCAGGGCATGAGAAGCCCCAAACACTTCTTCCCAGCAAGAAAAAGCCCTGCCAGGTGTGGGTGAGTGAGTGGGGCAACTTTTCTCCACTGGCAAGAACTGGTGAGTTCACAGCTGTGGATTCAGTGGGAAATTCCAATGTACAGTATGTGCATACAAGACTTCCCTCCACAGGTAAGAATGTTTTGTCATCAGCTAAACTACACTTACAAGTATATTACAGCATTATTTTCTTCCCATATCCAACTGCACATTTTTGACTAGTTGGAGCAGAATCTTGATGAGGATGAATATTTGAACACACATCCCACTGAACATAATTACAGTCATTGATCTTTTGATTGACTAGGTAAAAGTAAATATTTCTCGTATGGATTCCTAACTATATAAATATAGGGCTTATCTTAACTAAGATTTGGACCATTGGAAAACCCTAGAATCTGCAATATTGGGATGAGTGATTATTGACAAGTGAATGCTTTGTTGTAGTAAATTTACCATTTTAACTAATTATTTCTGCCAAAATGACTCTGCACTGACAGCTTTTGGGTGAACTGGTAGAAGAGCCAAAACATCACTTTCCAAAATGCAGTTGGCTGTAGAGAAGGGCAGATTTCATATCCTGGAACTGGCAACCAAGCATTCTGCTCTTCCAAACTCCCAGTCATTTTATTGATGGAGGCACTGTGAACAGCCTTAGGCAATATGAATAACACTAAAACTCTCTTATTTGCATGCCCTTCTGGGAGAAACTGAAAACAAATACTGTACAACTTACAATTCTATGGGGAGGGGGGGGGTTGGTGGGGGGGGGAGGCTGCCTCTTCTTGACCATTATATTAGCAAGGTCTAAACAGAGGCCACTAACTGCTCAAATAAAAATTGGCCCTTATTAGAAATCACCAATCTGGCTTAAACAAGGCAATTCCCTTTTATGACAAGCTTGTATTTTGTATCTACTGAGGCAGTTTCAGTCTTGCAGTTACTATATTCATAAAATTGTTATTATCTTCCAGGGAACTACAAACAAAAGACAAATTGAAAGTCCTGCTCCAGAATGGTATGAATGACCAAGCCCTATTCTCACTTTCTGAATTAAATGTGTGGAAAGAGGAATGGCTCTGCACCTGCTGGGCCTCCTCAACATCCCATGTTCAAAGAGCAGTTTGGAAGACGAGAATAGGTGGCAAAAATAGATGGCCCACAAAATCCTACCTGTTTCCCTTTTACCTTATTCTGCCTCGTTCCTCACTCTTACTATTTACCTTTATTTCAATTATTATTCACTGCCAGGAGGAATGACACCACTGCTAAAGAGATGGCGAAACAGATGGAAAAGTTTTAAGAAAAACTGCTGCCGCTGTGCTGCCATCTCGAAAAAAGCATTTGCCTAGTTTCATGGTCCCATCACTGAAACGGGGGCCCATTTACAGGCCATTTCCACCTGGTCCCACATTTTGAGCTGGAGGTTTTCCATTGGGTATCTGCATGTTTCGGTATCATAGTCTAAGTCTCTCCATTCTAATGATAGGATTATGGAGAATACCATTCGGGAGCTGTTATGCTTCGCAGAGCTTCATAATCTTTAATCCTTTTAACGCTGTCTTTTGCTGCATCACTGATGCCCATGCAAACGAACAGCCTGGGGTAGTTAGTGGGTTAAATAAAAACTGGCAGCCTTTATTTGACGTCTCTGTTGAAGTCCCCACAGCTCCTCTAGATGCTGAATCAGGTCAGTAAATAGGCCACTCAGTTGTTCTCAGAAATAACTACCCACATCTTTCTTCTTTCTCTTGGGAGGGCAGAACTATCTCTTTGAAATAGTTTCAGAAGTAATCCACAGCTGGGAGCCCCATGACTACTTGGTAGTAATAGGGAGCCGCTCTATGAGAGCCTGCAAATGATGCAGCCTCATAGTAGATGGCCAGAAGAATACTGTTTTGAGACTCCCCCCCCTTGGGATGTCTATTTTTTGAGAGAGGCACATATATATAAAACACAGACATCCAGTGTTGGAAGTTTCAGGACAGATAAAGTACTTCTGCATGGAGTATGTAATTAAACTATAGAACTCACTCCCAAACCTGCATGACTGTAAATGAGAGATGGACAAATTCATGGAGCACAATTTAATAAATTCCAGGAGGTTCCCTCAGAAGTTTATGCCATAATAAATGCATTAGTCTTTAAGGAGGTGGAAGACCTTTGTTGCTCTAGTTTAAGAAAGGCTTGTTTGATCTTATCAGATATGTGATTTGCGGTTAACGGCTAAATAAGGGCTTGTCCAGGCTTCCTTTTGTGCCATGCTTTCAAGGCACAGATCTGCAGTTTAAAAGGTTGTGTCCGAGTGCTTTTTTTTTTTTTTTGCCTCGCTGCTTTCCCCACAAACCTCTGCACTTTAAATTGGAATTGGAACAAATTGTAATGGGTCCCCCCACCACCACCACCATTTGCCATTTGCTCCACTTCAGCAGTAAAGAATGTACGGTATTTTCAGGGGGTGGGGGGGTGGGGATTGATCATGGTGGGGAAACCCAGTGCTCGGACATGTTGCTTTAAAGCACAAACCTGTTCCTAGAAACGTGGCACAGAAGAAAGTCCAGATTTACTAAAACCCTTAACAATATTAGCCCCTGTAAACACTGCACAAAGCAGCAAATTTTGCATGTACCGTGTGTGTGTGTGTGTGTGTGTGTGTGTATCTATATCATCTATATCTATATATGAGACCGGGTTTTATTTTCTACACATTTTGGTCAGCTTTCACAGCTGGCCATTATTTTGGGTTGCCCCCCCAAACCACCCCACTGTGAGACCTCTGCACATCTGTGCAGAGACAGGTCTCTGTCCCTTTCCAAAGTCCTGTGGCATAAACAGAAGACTCTGGGAAAGGAGGGCAAGGCTCTCCTATCATGCTGGGCTGGGCGCACTCAGAAGTTTTAAGTGGGGTCCTACCTGCTTCCACGAAACTGGTGCCAAGCAGAAACGGGTGCAAAGTGAGAGGCTGCCCTGTCATTCCAGTCTTGCATTCTTGTCAAGGTGCAAATAATTTTTGTTCTTTTTCAAATTCATGCCGCCCAGCAGATGGTCAGTGGAAAGAGCTTCATACTTGCTAACAGTGACCTGGGTTTTTGTGTAAATACCAGCTTATGATCCAGGTTTTTTAAAGCAACTAGGTATAAGGTAGTGAGTGGAAAGCCCACAAACAATGCATTTTAAGGTGGGAGTGGAACACCATAGTTTGCTCATCTTCAACACATGCAAGAATAAGCTTTTAAACCTCACTGAGAATCTCCCATCTCTCTTTCTCCCTCCCCCCCCCAATATCCATCTTCCTCCAGTACTGAAATCGGAAATGGCACCCCTGTTTTCTCTTCTAAGATATTGCTACAGATGTGAAGATTGGTAAACAAATGAACAAGCAAATAAAAAACAGATCCCTTCTGTAGCACAGGTATGCTTTTCTTCAGTTCAGCATAATAGTGGTCATAATGCTAATGTTTAATGTTAAATATTAAATATTACTGTCGTTGCATTCAACAGAACAGACTATTTTAGCAGTATGCACTCTTATAGACTAGTATAGGACATGGTTAACATGAAATTAAAATAAGTTTGTGGGTCTATAGACACATACTTCTAAATATGTGACGGTATGATTGTGCATTAATGTACATTTATATAAATATTTGTACATGATTGACGTTAAATATTCTCCTTATTGTTTTAATTGCACGCATATACCACAGATTATTTAACATGTTCACAGCAAAAACTATCAGCATCTGCTGTTAGACCTGAAAGGAAATAACATTATGAAACTGCCATAATTAACTACTTATATAGTTACTATGGAAACAAAATGGACTCACACATGTATCACAGCTGTGTATGATTATGCAGCTGTTATTTTCATTGTTCCTATGGCTAATTAAAAAAACACATTCTTTCAAATTTGACTTCGTTTTGTTGGATTTTTATCCAAATAACGTTTTTGTGTTTAACAACTATCTGAAATTTATTACCTTAATAAGAACGTAAGAAACTTTCTAGGTAAGAAGGTTCTCACAGTGGAACAAAGGGAAGGAATATAAGGAGCTGTATCCTACCAAGTCAGACCAATAGTCCATTTAGCATCTCTGGGATTTCAGGCAAGGGTCTCTCTTAGCCCTACCTAGGGATGCCAAGGATTGTACCAGGGACCTTCTGCTTACAAAGCATAGTAACATATTACTAATGTGTTTTTAAAAGTTTTAGGAGTTTTTATTTTTTTGGGGGGGGTTAAATGTGTTTGATTCTATTTTAAATTGCTTTATTTTACTGATTTTTTTGTTTGATGCCCTGGACTTCTTTGGGAGGAGGGGTAGGAGAGAAATGTAATAAAATAATGGCACAGCCTCATAGGGCCCCAGAATTTCCCTTGTATGAGTAAAGGAATGAAGAAGCAAACACTGGATGTACCCTTCCCCATTCATTTATAGAATCTAAAATGTGAACCAGAGCTTGCATATGCCATAAATTAGAAGGCTCTGCTTATGTGATGCACCTCGAAAAGAAGGGTGGGCAGATTGCATGGACGGAGCTGATTTCTGTAAGCATGAAATCAGTTCCTGTATTCAGTACAAGGTTCGCAGCACAAGTTCTAGTCACTGTGTGGGAGGAGCATATAAATTCAAGGCTCGTTCCTTTGGCTTCCCATGTTTGAAACTGTACCGGCCATTATCTGTCATGCAGAATTTGGCATCCGGAGGAACTCAACTGTCATTATAACAGCAGGTTTCTCGTTCTCATGCCTGCAGAGGAAATCTCTGAAATAGTTGAACAGTGCTGTGAAATCTCAAATAAGAGAAAGGATTAAAAGTTGGCAGGAGATGTGACCTTAGATCCTTACACTGGTCCTAGTCATTTACCTAAACAAAGCTTACATTTCCAGCTTTGTTGGTATGGCCCATCACATTGCAATATTGTGAAGCTTCATTTTTCAGTAATCATTTGCTGATTCATATTTTGACAAATTCTGTTTGTTATAACGGTACATCATAAGCAAAGCCTACCAAGACTGAAATACGACCAATAAAAAATGACTACTCCCTAGTACAATAAGCAAAGTCTAGCAAAATGGAAATTACCTAAGACTGCAAAGCTATACACCCGGAATAGGGAACCTGTAGACTTTCATGTGTTGAACTATAACTCCCATCATCCCTGGCCATTGGCAGTGCTGACTGGGCTGATGGAAGTTGTAATCCAATAACATCTGGAGAGACAGAGGTTCCCCACCTCTACTATACACCTTTATCTGTGAGTAAACCACACTGAACTCATTGAGACTCATTTCTGAGTATACGTGTATAGGGCTGTGCTGTAACTAAGTATTATTAAATGCAATATATCCTAATGCAGTGTTCTTCAGCCTTGGGTCCCCATGTATTGGACTACAACCACATTAAACTCTGAGCCAGGGTTGCTGGGCGTTGTAGACTAGCAAAACCTGGGGACAAAGGTTGAAGAATGCTGTTGATATATAAGTATAGGCATAGGCAAACTCGGCCCTACAGATGTTTTGGGACTACAACTCCCATCATCCCTAGCTAACAGGACCAGTGGTCAGGGAGGATGGGAGTTGTAGTCCCAAAACATCTGGGGGGGGGCGAGTTTGCCTATGCCTGTATAAGTAGGTCTTGCATTATATTTTAATGGTGGTTATATCTAGAGTTTGTTCAGTTGTTGGAAGCAGATGAGATGATCATCAATAGGGTAATACTTTTCCTTTTGTATTTCAGCTTCTATTATTATTGGATACTCAAGTGAATCTGTATTTACATAGCAGGTTGATATATCCAGTTCCCCCAACATTATAAAAGGCAAAAGCAAAACTGGTAGATTAATACACAAAGGAAACATCTGGATACTTGGGAACAATTTTGAAAGTAAAAGATGATTACCACCAATGGTACAATTTAGAAAGATATGATCTAATTATCTTTTGAGAATCTTCATTAACGAGCAATCTTTGCCTACACACAGAAGCTTGGCAAGTACAATTATCTAAAAGGTTTGTTATGTTAATTTATTTTTTTGCATTTTGCAATGTGCAGCAGGGCACTCAAAAGCTGAGCAGAATGTAATAGATGTTTAAGGGAAGAGTCACCAACTCCCCCACAAGCTACTATATTAAATCTATTCATCACATACTTTTGTCTACCTCCAATTTATTCCAGTCACTTCTTTCAGTCAGCCTTATACCGTAGTGAAATGCTTCTTCTACTCTGAGCACGAATGTACCATTTTTAAGTTGCTCTTCCCACCTTCCACACTGTACCTGTGGGAGAACTAACCACATATAACCAACATGCTCAGGTCTTATTAATACATGAAATGGTTAAGACCATAATGTAAACTGCCCTGCCAGGTGTAGCTCACCTTGGGAGGGATTAGATAATCAAACCTTTCTTCCTCTCAGTCTATCTGAGGAACTCAGCTTGTGAGGAGGTCTGAGCTCCTACATGCCTTTCTTGTATTCCTATATCAATAATTTAGAAACTTTCACCACCGTAACTAAGTCAAGTTTTACTGCCTGTGCAACATTTTCTGAATGTTGTATGGAAAAGTGCATGGATCTGACCTTTAGAGAGTTTGTAAGCAAACCATCTTTAACTTATCAAATGTGTGATCTTTTTCTATGCTAGCGGAAAAGGGAAACTTTGGAAAGAACTCAGAAGGGCATATTTTAAAGGTCTAACAGCCTATATTTACACACTTTACTTTGCTGCTCATTGCAATGTAAGAAACCCCCCTCACTCCCAACAACTTGTAATCAGGCTTCTGGCTGATTACAACAACAAAGCCATGTTTGGACCTATATAGCTGGCACAACAATAGCTACAAGGTCCTTTCTCCACCTCAGACTTCGACTGTGATGAAGAGTGCTGTGTAACTTGAATGCATGAATGAAGCACCTTTTGGTAACTTGAAAACTTGTCAACTTGCCTCCAGTTCATTAGATTTCCAACAGACAATATTCTGACCAGCTTCAGGGTTGAGAGAAGGAGCACTTTTCAGTGGGAACACAGTATGAAAGAACCTGCTCCTTGCATATGGGGGATCAGATGGCTTACCCCCATAACTTTTTTTTTAAAAAAAACCCAAGGCTCATTTGGATACTTCCAGAGCTATGGCCACTGATCATCACAACCTGTTGTTTAGTCATTTAGTCGTGTCCAACTCTTCGTGACCCCATGGACCAGAGCACGCCAGGCACTCCTGTCTTCCACTGCCTCCCGCAGTTTGGTCAAACTCATGTTGGTAGCTTCGAGAACACTGTCCAACCATCTCGTCCTTTGTCGTCCCCTTCTCCTAGTGCCCTCAATCTTTCCCAACACCAGGGTCTTTTCCAGGGAGTCTTCTCTTCTCATGAGGTGGCCAAAGTATTGGAGCCTCAGCTTCATGATCTGTCTTTCCAGTGAGCACTCAGGGCTGATTTCCTTAAGAATTGATAGGTTTGATCTTCTTGCAGTCTTGCTCTTCTGCAAGAAGATCAAACATCACAACCTAGTTGGTGTAAGTGTAAGTAACTATGAAGGCATGGCATAGCAAACATCTATTGGTCCACATGTTCTATTTACCTTTAAGGCAATAGGAGTTTCAGCAGCAGTGTTTTGGAAATAGCATGAACCACTGGATAACTCATTGGTGTTGGTATCAATTAAGGATACTCCTCACTTGGGTTGTGTTTAGACCAAAATGAATCATAGCCTGACAGCCAAAATGCCATTTCATCAGGAAAGAAATGTAAAGACTGTCAAGGAAGTACCAATACAGCTATCATAACAATACCTATATACTTTTATTCTCTACCCCAGATACTGAATCTGAAGAAGTTAGGTGTGACCTGAAAGTACTTTTCTTATATATAGAAAGTGAACAATGCTAGCACCACAAAAGCATTTCATTTGTTTCTTGCAAAAAATTGAAGCAATTTCTATTGACAAATGAGACATTTGATTGTTTTCAAAGGCACAATTATTCAAAAAGACGTTACAATTAAATACAGTTCAGCAGTTTAAACAACAGATGGCTGCCATCCTTTATGCTTCAATTTTTTCAAGTAATATTTTACTGCAGTCTGAAAAGGATAATTTGTAATATTTCTTGCTTTTTTGTTTGTTTGCACAAAAGAGCAATCTGGAAAGGAATAATGACTTAAATGTGAAGGGTGAACATTTTAAAACAGCATTTTATTTTATTTCTGTTATATTGACTGACATAGACAAGAGAGGCGGTATGAGCAAAAGAGGTTAAATTTCAGACAGATTGGAATAAAGGGAATCACTAAGTCCACAATCTAAAAGATTGTGAAAGCTAATGGAAGTTATTGTATTGATTTTGACAGAGTAACATTATACTATAAGCCAGGAGATTGTGCCCTTATAAAGTTAAGTACTTAAAAAAAAACACCTACAAAGTAATAACTACAGAGACTTCTCAGTGGCTGCACCACATCTATGGAACTCATTCCTTGGAAACTACAATTGCCTCCCATACTGTTAAATTTCAGATGTCAAGTTTTCTTGTACTTTTGGGTCTTGATTTTTGCTCTGGGTCTCAACAGTGTTATTATTAATGTTGCTATACACTGATACTATTTTAGCAGTATTGTTTTCAACTGAACATATTGCTGTCCTGTTATTACCATATTGGCCCAAATATAAGCCACCCCTGAATATGAGCCGCTCCCTCAAAATTCCGCAGGCACTCATACCTGTTCCGTTTTACCATATGTCTGTTTCAGCAGCGATATCGTAAAATCCAATTTTTGTAAGGTCACGAATTGAAGCCACACTTTAACTTTTCACGGTCGGAATTTGGGGGGAAAAAGTGAGGCTTGTATTCAGGCCAATACGGTATGTTGTTCATCAGCCTGGCTACATCAAGAAGGACAGTATATAAATAAAATAAAGATGACAACAACATACAATACTTGATTAACAAGTCTGACTTGTCACAGATATGTGGCATGGCCCACATAGAGCTAGATCAATTCTGATCATTAATAATTATTTCTTAGCTCTGGAACAGGTTAATCTTTAACGAAAAGAAAAACAAAGTCAAACAACTTGGAGAAATAGCAAAAATAACAGAAGAGAATCATGACGTATTCCGGGGTGGGTGGGTATCTATTAAAAAGATGTTGCTCAAGAGTGGTCCATGATGGTGACCTTTTAATTGCAGACTTGGTAGTCCCAGAGTATGAGAAAGAGGGAGACAAATTAAGCCAGGAATTACTTTCTTTTTTGAGCAATGTCAGTGGATAAACCCTCCCAGCCTCAGAACTAAAAGCTTTTCTTCAGTTCTGTCAAAGGTAAGCCAGGCTCTATACAAAAGTTGTTGCTTTTCAATCTCATTTTATTCCTCTACAAGATAGGCAAAGCTTTGCATTATTCTAGCCCAGGCTTCCTCAAACTTGGCCCTCCAGATGTTTTGAGACTACAATTCACATCATCCCTGACCACTGGTCCTGCTAGCTAGGGATCATGGGAGTTGTAGGCCAAAAACATCTGGAGGGTCGAGGTTGAGGAAGCCTGTTCTAGGTTATGTTTTACAGTACAAACTAGCTAAGGAAGCTGGTTTTATATTTGACTTGAAACTTAACTCACTCTTCTCAGACCCAATAATGACTCAATGAAAGCTCATAAGCATACCCACATGGCACTATAGGGAAAGACATGGCCTGATCCACCTTTTTTCTCCTTCTTGTGTTCATAAATATATTAGAAATATTCAATTATGATTATGTATCACATTCCTTCAATTAAAAAACCTGGATACGACCGAAAAACAGGATTTTTCGCTTTCACCCATGCACACCAAAAACAGGAAGGTCACTTAAAAATGGCATTATTCCATGTCAAATGTTACCATCCCAGTGAAAGGGGTTACACAGCTGGCAAGATCTGTTTGAATTATCATCTTTAGGGAAAGCATACAGAAACAGAATAAAATATGTCAGCTTATAAAGCCTCCATTTTCTTTCTCTGTAAAAGTGTTCTGGGAATGAGGTATGATACATGATTGAAATTTGCAGCATGAGTAGTTTTCTACACACTTCTGCCACTCGAGTTTGACAGAAAGCCCTCTCAAACGGCACAGTACAATTTCTAATAAAAAAAAAAGCAAATGAATATTAAGGGAGTAAAGGGACAATGGGAAAACCTATATTGGAATGTAAAATGCAAATAAAATATGCATGGCTGGCTGAAGCCATACTCAGCTGCACTGAAGAATGAGGGAGGCCAAGTGGTTTTATTTTTAGTTTGGAGGCTAGAAGGTCCACTTGCTTATTTGGAATTAGCCAGCGGGACCAAGCAAGACATACCATGAGCATTAGTAGTAGGAAAGTGAAAGTTTATGATCCGTGAAAAACTGCCTTTGGGCTTTAAGGTATTACAGATTAATCCGCTATTACTACAGAGTAGCATCTAATAGGCCATTCAGTCTGACTGCACTAAAAGGTGGAGAAAACATTGCTATTAGGGAGAGATCTGGGAATTAGGGTGCTTTCACCCACCCATACAATCATGTTGACACCCGTAGTACCCCACACTGAAGCAATGTGAGCTGGGGAAAATGCTGTATCTGTTATTTACATACAAACTCCAAATACATTGCTCAGGACATACCAAGAAACATTGAGTGGGTTCAAAAGCGGACTTAAAAAATACAATCTTTAAGTTTCAAATCTGCCTTTCATTACCAGATCTGGGGAAACACCACAGAAATTGGCTATCAATAGTCACACAGGCTTGCGAGGTTTCAGACCCATCTGGCTGGCCTTAGTTTAAAACAGAATCATTACAGGGTTGAGCTGAAATTTCTCAGAAAATGATTCCCCCACCTTTTTTTTTCTCTTTGGAGATTTTTTCTTTTCTGAGTTTCTCCTGAACTGTTGAATTTCAATCCCCCTTTGGAGAGTATTAAGTGAAAAGGATTCCCCAGTTCTATTACTATTTGTACCCCACCTTCTTCCCAAAGGAGCTTGGGGTGGCAAGTACCAAAATGATAAAACAACAAAACTGAAACTAAAATAAAAACTATTAAAAGCATCTAAAATATCTGAAAACATATACCATTAAACACTATATTCTATAAGTTTTATCAGTATGACTGCACACACATTTTTATTCCAGATGTACTGAAGGATAGGGATACAGCACCGAGGAGAGGAATAAGAGAGAATGCCAACTTTTTACCTTCAGGTGTAAGAAATTTAATAAAATCATAGTGTTTTCTTGTATACTCCTGGGTGGTGTACTGTACAAGCCCTGGTTTTCTTCAGATTGTATAAATCTTTCCCCCTTATAAACCAGAAATGCAGTGATCTCCCACTGGTGGGGCCAGGCAGAGATACTGCAAACACAGGGTGCACGTCTTCGGATTAAACAGACCACAACTTTATTGATTACAGGTGTCGGTAGGTTTTGGTGTAGGTATTTGGGTGTGTATCCTGAATCATCTGACCTTACTGCTGGTTGATAAATTGTCAGGGTCGACCCTGGATTAAGGATCTTCCCATGAAACACATAGAAGCATCCCCCAGAGGGTTGCCATCCAAGGATATGCTATGGCCTATTTGCCCTGGTTTGGGCAGCTGGACATCAGCACCTTCAGGGCTGGCCCTAGGTAGACCCCCGGTGGTGCAGGGCACCACAGCGCCGGCCCGCCAGGAGGGCGCCGTGAGCTGTGCCCGCCCGCTGGCCGGCTGGTCCGCCAGTTCAACAACCGCGCTGTGCCTGCCCGCCCGCCCACCGCGCTGGGAAACGGTGGGGGGGCACCGGAGGGATCCGTCGCTCCACGGCGCCAGGGGCGCTTAAGACGGCCCTGAGCACCTTACCCTGGACTCCTTTAACTGGGTACCCCACCTCCCAACCCCCTGCTCTGCCTTGACTAAGGATCCAACCCAATGCCTTATCTGCCCACAGGGTGTGACTATTGCTATGAGGTAGGCAAAACCCCCAGATAGCCCCAAATTGACTGGAGGGAAAATTACGACCTAGCTCCAAATATGTCAATCGAGAATTGGCTGGCTCCAGGGCAGGCCCCAGCAACCCCCATGGCCAGCGGAAGAGGAAGTGACATCATGCACCAATCATGCAGGCCATGAATTTTGTATTGTACCCATATAATAATAATAATAATAATAATAATAATAATAATAATAATAGTATCAGAACATTAAGGAAGTGTGAAAGCTGGTGTAAAGCTAAGGTCCAATCTGCCTATTAGTCTGAACGGTACAAATTATGTCAGTTCATATCAGAACTCACTATGAGCAAATTCCTCAAACATGCCTAGGACTGTGTATTGTATTGAGTAGGTGACTATGTCAGGGATCGTCACCTATCAAATGTTCTTCACTGCTGTGAAAGATAAACAGGAAAGCCTGAAAAGAGCTAAAATGAGTTTTTTAATGTCTTCTATGTAAGTCAATACAAAAAGAACATGTAAGTTGAGAGAATTCATATGTAAAATCTCAACAAGTAAATGTGATTCAGAAAGTTCTGGAGGATTTGATATTAGGATATGGAAGTAGTGTATTAAGCTATAGTTGCTCAAGTTAGATATTTACACTGTATTTATTTTACAGAAATTACTTTGCAATTATAAGAGTTTATTGGATGAATCTTTATTAAATGTTACTAAATTAGTTCAGAGTGATTGACAGCACAAGCCTTTGCATTACTCAGAAGTAAGTTGAACAAACTAGTGGAACAGGAGAGTTGAAAGATATTAATGAACCCAACTAGACCTGAATCAATCGCCCTCCCCCCAATGTTTTGATTTCCTGGTTTTTACAGAGGAAAGAGAAGCAAGACAATATTTCAGAAAAGTTCTTCAAGGAGAATATAAATGCTGTTTTCTGTCAAACACATGTTAAAACATTGACAAATAAAGCATTTTTCTTTTATGAAAAAAATCAGTTAGATGGATCCTGAATGGTTCTGTTTGTTTTACCCACTGGAGTTTGTCTCCTGTCATAACCGGAACAGCTATTTTCTAATGTGCATTTTGTATTTGCTAAATTTATATCCTGCACATTCAATATCAGAGTCTTCCCAGGACAGCTTACAAGGAGACTAAAAGTACAATATGATACAATCCAATTAGAAAACAACGACGCTACAATGCAACAGCAGCAAACCCAGCAATAAAAACTCCAAAGAGCTTTTATTTCTTAGAAGATTGAAATGCTCCACGTAAATATAAAATGTCTCCGCCTGGTGCCAAAATGACACAGTGAGGAGCAAGGCTCTTTTCCCTGGGTATGGCATAGGATAGTCTCAGCCAAGATGGCTGTCTCCCCAGTCACCACCCACCACAGAAGGTGAAGCAAAAAGCTTCAGAGGACTATCTACCAGGGATAGGAGTGCTATGGGAGAAGAACCCAAAAATACTTGTGTCCCAGTGCTAGATAGGGCTTCAAAGTTAATCACCAGTACTTTAAACTGAAAGTCCTTCCAGGTGGTAGTTTAAAACTGCAAATGGGTCATTTAGATACTGCAGACAGGTCCATAGCTTCCAAGTGCCCAAATTTAATCAGGCAGCCACACTTTCTTTGAAGATGCAGGGTGCCCCAATTTCGTGCCACCTGCAGCTGGGAGCAATGGAAGCAGCTCCTGCAGCAGCAGCAGTGGCATTGTTAAGAAGCGCTTCCCGGCCTCCGGGAAGGAAACATGAGGCTCTGACAGGATCCCAGAGCCCTCCTGCCTCCTTCACAAAGCCGGCAAGCACTTACGGGACTTTGGGAAGGAGGCAGGAGGGTGGCAGGATCCCAACAGAGGACTGATGCCTCTTTTCCTAAGCTGATCAGAAGATTCCTCGGCTTTGGGAAGGAGGTGCGAGGCCTGTGTCCCAATTTTTATCAGCAGAGTGTTGCAGCATATGCAGGCCACTGGCATTGGTTTAATCCTGATTAAAGGTAGGAAAGGGGCCATATTTGATGCTGATGTTTGGATGCTGATGACGATGTGCACGTTGCAGGAAAAACTTGTAAGTCATAAATACAGCACCGATCCCACTATAGCACAACCCCACAAGTACACAGGGTGCTTGAAAGCACCCTGAGTCTGGTAATGAACTGGGTGCTAGTGGTCCATTAAGAACAAATCAAGTCAAATCACTATTTCACATTTTTAAGGCTTAGTTAAACAACAAACGAAAGTATTTGTTTCTAGCCTGTTTAAAAATGCTGATGTTCAATTTTTGTGGTTGCTGTTATGGTGCATTTAATCCTTAGCTGGCGACAAACTCATGCTCTGCATTTTGCACTGGAGATTAGCCATAGTTTGACTTCACAGCTCAGCTCCTGCAAGCGCTATCTCAATTGCCAACAGATGATATTTTAAAGGAAATGTCTGACTTCCTTGTAACATTTGCAACACTCGAGATGAAGGTAGATGTGGAACAAAAGCAAAGCTCTGAGGCAGTGATGAAATCCAGAAGTAATAGGGACCAAGATCACTACAAAAGGCTTCTCAACCAGATATACAGCTCCATTGACTTAAATAAGATTCAATCACTTAAAACCAAAATACTAAAAATTTCATTGGTCTGCAGACTAAGCTAATGCTTGACAGGACCGCTGAAGCAACCCACAAAAGACTACGTCCCTTGTTTCTACAGTGTCTCTTCAGACGGAAGATTATTGCCTTTCCCCCACCCACCCCATCTGAATAGGGTCCATGCCTGGGTTATGTGGATGAAGGATACAAGTCGAAAGCAAAGGATGAATGCCTTGGTGCCTCTGTCTCCTGAAAGATGGCATTTATTTTACATTTCTGAAGTGTCAAAAGAAAATCAGTAAGTTAAGCTTATTAATATGCAGAGCACAGAAGAGACTGCACACACAGTTTGCTGAAAAGCCTGTTGCTAGTACGTCTCCCTGGATGCCTTTCCTCAACGCTCTCTGGGAAAATACATTTTGTCTTTCTTTATGTAGCCCTGCAGACACAGCAGTGAGGTGCATTTTCCCTCAGAAATCTTGGGCCCCAATTGCTTTCTGGTGTGCTAAACAATGGTTTTTGAACCAATTATGCTGCTTGGGATTGAATGTATTGTGTGTATGGGAGTGCAGAGGGGAAGAGGAGCTGGCGCTGTTTCCTCTCTCTCCCCCTCTTGCTTTAATCTTAGTACCTTCCTTCCCTATTTAAAATGCACTCGGGGAATTCATGACTCAAACAATCCTCACATCACAATTAATAAATCATGAAGAGGGGCATATTCTTTAAAAAATGCACAATGCATAAGTAATTGCTCAGCTACCAAGTGCTATTCATAAATAGCCTACATTTTAAAACAATGATATGGCTGAAACTATTCAACTGAGAGGGGGAAAGGCTAATAAAAGTGAAGAAACCTAAGACAGAAAAAGAGAGGGGGGGTGATGGCTATAATGGAAAAGAATATTTTGATTTAGGACTTTAAAATGCGCTAAATTTAGTATACAGAAGTTATTAAAATGATTAATAATGACATGCAACTGATATTGTAATTGCCTTACTAATCATAGGGGCATTATGCAAAGTTCTTTAAAACGAACAGCATCATTTGCATCTGTGATGTTGCTAATTAGTTTGGTGCTTTGTACTACCAAAAATGATCACAGAGCAGCAGCGTATATTTAGAGGATTTGAAACAAGAGGCATTTATTAAAATATAACCTTCTAGGCCTGGTGGTGGCGACGACTTCTGTCAGCCACTCTGAACTTTCTGCCCCCTACATTGACTGTGACAAAGGAGGGCGATGCATTTTCTGTGGTGATTCATATACCACACTGACAGAAATCATTATAGTAGCTTACCCAAAATAACCCACAGCTCTTCGTGAAAAAGGCATTTAAAAATAATGTTGGAACACATGGTAAATGATGACAGCTACAAGGTCGTCTGAGCTGTGCAGCCGAAATTAATAACTTCCTTGTTACCATCCAGTAACCAAGGCAACAAGAGATACCAGGACAAATGCATGAATATGGATTTAACATTATGCATAGAACCCTAGTGGGCAACTAATTTTTAACAGGGGCAAGTTTTGGATTAAGCAAGAGTTGGAAGGGCTAACAGCTTGCCCACTGACTCACTCTTATGATTAGTTGACGGGTAGGCAAAGGACTCTTCAGTCTCCCGTCTTCCTGAATGTGGATCAGCCTAGGCTGCAGAACTTGATTACATATCTAACCTATACTGTGAAATGGGGGAGGAAGGCTTCTTAAATGCTTTCTCTGCACCTGAATAGGAAAAGGAGGTCTGTCGCAGTTGTCCCTCCTGCTCCTTAGTTGCTCACTCCAGTTGTTAGTGTCTTGACTCATGCACAGGAGTGAGGTGCGTAATCAGGGAGGGTTTTACCAAAGCCCATGATTATGCTGACAGGGTTAAAGAGCCCTTTCTCTCTCTCCCAGTGTTCTTGTATGATAGAAAGTGGCTGAGGTGCACAATACAAATAGGGGCAGAATTGAGTCCTCACCCCCCTGCCTGGCAGTTGCTTATTTCTAGGATAGAATAAGCTGAACGCAGCTCCGAAATGTAAACACAAGTAAAGATGAAGGGAGTTATGGTTCTGGATTTATCCTGGATGAATCATCTGAACCACCAGCCTCTACCTGAGACCTTTCCTTGGGTCCTGTGGGGCACAGAAATCGGCATACCAATCTATTTTCATGGGATGGGAGAGAACATAATTAGTAGGTTACAAAGCAAAATGCCTGCTGGTGCTGGGCAACTTCCATGTAACCCCACTTAAATCTTTATAAGTATTTTATTATTTTTCAGCTTCCAAGCATGAACAAGTGAGAGATTAAATATAAGATCCCACACAGCCAAGTGTGCACTCATCTTTTTGTAATTGACTAAAGTTGTGAACAGGCATTTTTGCTCTTCTGCTTTTGCTATTGGCATTGTAATGTTTTCTTCTGACGCCAGGTGCTGCTGTAATGATGTTTCCTTTAATAAATAAATAAATAAATAATAGTACTATAACATTTGGTGACAGAGCACAGCATTGCAGCTTAACATTAGCTGCAAAATGAAAAACACAGGGAATAAACCAAGCCACCACTTTTTCAATAATTGTCCATAATAAAACAGGTTAAGCCTCTTTGGTTCCGTGGGACTAAATCAGCATGTGGGGAAGAAATCGAGGTCTGGCAAGTGCTAACTCAATTTCCATAACCAAGAGCCCAAGGTGTTCATAAAATGTCATGGGTATCTTTTTTTTAATGTTTTATAACATGTGATACAAAGGAGCCAGGTATTGTGCTGACATTAAGCAGTTTTTAAAACTACTTCAACTTTGGCAGAAAGCAGATTAATACCTTATTAAATATGCACAGTTATTAATACTTTGCACAAGGAGTTTATTGTTGCTGCATTGAATATTTTAATAACCTTCATCCACAAATAGTGCTGAGGACATTATCACAAGCTCATTCATTTTAATTAGTTATCTTATAAATTATGCGAGTGGCATCGTCCCAGCTGCCTGGCAGCTAGTAAAGTGCTGTTTCTGTATTCACATGTAAATAACGGTGCGTGACAATTTAAAAAATGTTGATAAAGGATCATGTAATTACTGCTATTAACACTACACCTTAAAACAATTGAGGAATGTGTTATACCTGCATAAAAGGAAAGTTGCTTTGAAGCTAAGGAACAAAAGCATCATCTAACACACTTCTTTTATTTCCTTACTTGGAAGTTGCAAATTTAAATGTACCATCAAAAACAATGTTAGCAACTAGCAGGCCACAGCAGAAAATTGTGGTTTTATAAATTATGCAGAATGAAGGCTAGAATACTAGAAAATGCAATTGTACTTCATCCTAGGTTAAGTTCAAACACTTACTCCCATGCAGCCAGTGTGGTATTGTGGTGGGATTTGAACCTGGATAGATCCAAGTTCAAATCCATACTGTTCAAATCCATACTTGGACAAGTCAGTATATCTCACCCTAACAGACTATACTCCAACCTATACCACTAGGTTGCTGTAAAGACATAAAATGTGGGTGGGAAAGAGCACTGAATTCTGCCTTGAGTTTCTTAGAAGAAAAGCATGGTCAGCATTTATAAAGGTAACGTTTGGCTCAAATTTATAGGCAGATGAGGCCTTGATAAATTTGGGTTGAGGGCAATTTTTGTGTGGGGGGTAGTGGTTGCCAATCATGGCTGGAACTTCTCTCAGCAGCCACCAACCCCTTTTTTTCCTTCCAAAATTCCCTGGGAGTGATGTGATTTGATGACAGGAGCTTTTTGGATTTTAAAAAATGGTGTCTGCTTAGAGGAGCTTTATTGTCCAATATGAGTTTTGCCACCCCAGATTTTGTCCTGTGAAAAACCAAGCAAAATTGCCTCCTCCTGTTTCATTTTGGCATGGATTTGGCCCTTGTGTTACAAGGTTGTACTGGGCCCAAGAAATGATCCTTGCAGCTTGAGCTGGAATGTATTTTTAGCAGATAGCTATAGGTGACAACAACAATATAGTCCTAGAGAAAAAGATGACAGAACACCACTTGTCATACTACAGCTCCCAGCTAAAACCACTCTGAAGTATCATCAGATGCTTGTGATCTGCAGCCCATCCTGGACAATGATATTCCCCTCTCACAGGTGTTAGGTGGTTAAAGCTGACTTGCTAGCCTAAAAGAGCTATCAAGAAGTAATAACATCCCACATAAACACAGGAACAAGATCCTGCAGCAAACCTAGATGCCAACTCTGCCCTCTGCCATGATCCATGACTTGGAGACCTTGCAGTTCTCAATTGAGGACTCTGATGAGAAAAAAATTCAGGCTGCATCCTTGCAGAGAAAACTGTCATATCTGATTTGGGGTCTTCTCAGCTGGAAGACACAGCTTGGTCACCATCCTCTGAATCAAAGGATGAGTCACCTGCAGTACCTTTGCCTCCCCAGTCTTGCCGAAACCATCAGCTATAAAATAAGGTGAGTGCTCTTTAAATAGCCTGCCTGTTCCTTCAGGCATGCAAATCCTGGCACAATCCAGGATCTTGTCACTCTGCATAAGCTTCAGTTGGCTCTAGCCCCCTGCAGAGGCAACATCTTCTGTAGCCAGCAGGGCCCCCTTGGTACGGTCAAAATTCCTGTTATTGTCTGTCTCTGCTTGAACTTGTTGGACTTTGATCAAACCATGCCAACTTTTCCTGTGAGTCTGTCCACAGTGGAGACTCTCATATATACTCTGGGACAGCAGCAGACAGTAGAATGGAGCAGGGTGGGACAGCATAGCTTACCTGGCTTCCGAATGCAGAGGGTCACTGCCAGTCAGGGCTGTCTCAAGCAGGTCGGGCACCCTGGCGCTGAGATCGCTCCGGCGCCCCCGCAACGCGCAGCACGGCTTCACCCCGCGCCACTGGGACTACACCTAGAGCCGGGCCTGCTGCCAGTAACCTAGTACTGAGTAAATTAACACCTATAGTGGGACAGGATACTGAATCTGAACAGGCTGAAAGCAAACAGTAAGGTTACCGTAACTTCCGTCATAGAGCTTCAATATGCTGATGACCATGTAGTGTGTGCACACTCAAAGGATGGCCTCCAAACCATCCTAAATATCTTTGCAGAAGCTAACGAGAAGTTTGGCCTATCACTCAACATCCAAAAAACCAAAGTGTTGCACCAACAACAACAACAAGAAGAAAAGTATGGATTTGATATCCCGCTTTATCACTACCCGAAGGAGTCTCAAAGCGGCTAACAATCTCCTTTCCCCTCCTCCCCCACAACAGACACCCTGTGAGGTGGGTGGGGCTGAGAGATTTCAGAGAAGTGTGACTAGCCCAAGGTCACCCAGCAGCTGCATGTGGAGGAGCGGGGACACGAACCCGGTTCCCCAGATTAGGAGTCTACCGCTCTTAACCACTACACCACACTGGCTCTCGTACCACAAGTACAAAATAACCCCTCTGCAGCACCACAAATCCAACTCAGTGGTGTAACATTGGAAAATGTTGATCACTTCTCCTACCTAGGCAGTTACCTTTCCACAAGGGCCAACATTGATGCCGAAATCCAGCATCGCCTGAGCTCTGCGAGTGTGGCTTTCTTCCGATTGAAGTGCAGAGTGTTTGAGGACCGGGACATTCGCAGGGAAACCAAAGTGCTTGTTTACAAAGCTATTGTACTACCAACCTTACTATATGCTTGGGAAACATGGACCACTTATAAACACCATCTCCAACTCCTCGAAAGATTCCATCAATGGTGTCTCCAAAAATTTTTACACATCACTTGGGAAGATAGGCGAACTCATATCAGTGTACTGGAAGAAGCAAAGATCACCAGTGTTGAAACAATAATTCTTCAACATCAACTTCGTTGGACTGGTCATGTTGTGTGGATGCCTGATGATCGTCTTCCAAAGCAACTACTCTATTCCAAACTTAAAAATGGAAAGCATAATGCTGGTGGTCAACAAAAGAGGTTTAAAGACTGTCACAAGGCAAATCTTTTAAAAATGTAGTATAGACACTGACAACTGGGAAACACTGGCCTGCGGGCGCTCCAGTTGGAGAACAACCAAAGGTGTGATCGGCTTTGAAGACACTCGATCTCAGGATGCAAGGGAGAAACGTGCTAAGAGGAAGGCACGCTTGGCAAATCCACACTGTGATCAACTCCTGCCTGGAAACCAATGTCCCCACTGTGGAAGGACGTGTGGATCCAGAAGTGGCCTCCACAGTCACTTACGGACCAATTGTTAAAATCGTGTTTATGGAAGACAATAATTTTGCATATATTTTGACTTCTAATTGACTGTACTTTTACATTCCATTGCCATTTCACTCCAACCTTTACATTTCCCCCCTTTGCACCAGAGGTCGGCAACCTGTGACCCTTCAGATGTTCTTGAACAGGCATCCCCAAACTTCGGCCCTCCAGATGTTTTAGACTACAATTCCCATAATCCCTGACCACTGGTCCTCTTAGCTGGGGATCATGGGAGTTGTAGACCAAAACATCTGGAGAGCCGCAGTTTGGGGATGCCTGTTCTTGAACAACATACAGTACAGTATTCTATAACCCTTGACACTGGTGGTGGTTAGAGCTGACCAGGGCTGCAGTATAACAATATCTGTATACAAGCAAACACCTGACAAATGAAGATCAAACACTCCATGCATCTGATGAAGGGGGCTCTGATTCAAACAATCTTAGATAATAATTAAATTTGTTAGTTCTTAAAGTGTTGGCACCAGAGCTGAGAACTTGAAAGAGGCAGGAATGTGAAGCAGTCACTGAATAAGAAATTCAAAGTACCTGAGGATTAGTAGTACAGTAATAGGATCCTTCCTGCTGAACAGAAAACTTCAAATGGTCTGCCTTTAGTATTTATTTTGAGAGCCATTATCCTTTGTAGGATTTCTGCAAGCCAGCCAGGTTAAACATTATATGAGTTTTACCAGTCTACACCATGACATCTGGGTGGGGTTTTTTTTTTGCCACCCCTGTCTCCTGAACAGCATTTTTCAATGGCTCTTCAGCTGTAGACACAGGTGCAAAACATGTTATGGCCACAGTTTACCCTCTCATTCTGCTAGAGGTACATCTCTTTTTATATACATATAAATAGAGCAAATACTGCTCTATTGGTATTTTTGTATAAAAAGGAAGGGTACGGAATAAGGAAAAATCAGTTACTGCCACCAAAAGAATACATAGCATGCAAGAACTCCATTCTACCTAAAATTAACTGCAACTAAGGTTATAGTCAGGAACAATGCATGCACTAATTTGTCATATTTTAAGCATCTAGTATTGCACAGCTGTTGATACGCCTTATTCTAAACTTTTGGTAAGTACAGGAAATATTGTGGGATTAGCCTACTATACTTCAATTAATGATATATGGAACTCTGTATATTAGGATTTATTGCTGGGGACACCCTAAAGCCATAGAATGCCTACAGGAAAAAGCAGCGCTTTTTTTCTTAAAAAATATATGTTTAGGGGTACTCTCATAGATACACAAAATGTTTAGGCATGTGCATACCCCTGCGTCCTCCCAGGAAAAAAGCACTGGGGAAAGTAACTCTGAGTACAACTGCACAGTCAAGCCAATAATGGGTCGTCAAGCCAAAACTTGTGTTCACTGAATATTCTGAACTCACTTAACTTGTCATTGTTTTTACTCACTTCCTGCCTTGGGCCAGCCATCAACTTTCAGCCTAGCCTTCTTTACCTGGCTGTGAGGTAGGTTAGGCTGAGAGATATACTGTAGAAAGAAGTTTAAAGTGACTGTAAAGGGGACTTAGTGCTAGTATTATAGGCATCAAATTTTGCTTCATTTGATGATGCACCTTTGTAATATAAGGATGGAAGGTTAAAAAGTACCTGCATGTTTTGCTTTGCAATTTTCATTTTTTGGAGTCAAACTGAATTACCATTCTTTTTTTAAAAAATAAAAAGTTCAGTCTGCTTACTGGCTCTGGGCCTGGTACATGTGTACCTGCTAATCCCCCCCTTTGGTGGCACTACTCCCAAGCATGCAGGACTGCAGGAACACTCTCTATCCCTTACCCAACTCCAAGCTGGAGAGGCTCGGACACTTACAAGAGGTCAATATTATATTTGTTGTGGATGGCTGGAGTCACAAGATTTGAAGCTCATAATTTTCCAGGTAAATTTGAAGGGTAGTAGTACAGAAAGATAACAGAACTAGGGTTCATCCAACTGTGTTTCCTATACTGGAAAATAATTAAACAATGGATAAACTAATTAAGAATGACCCTTGCACATTAGGACTTACAAATTACTTCCTGCTCCTTAGCACAAAAACACATAGATAATCATTATGATCTACGGCAGCTATTCATTTGACTTCTAAATACTAAAAGCCAAGGAATCTTAAACCATAAAGAATGCTAGTAATTTTCTCATCAGCATTCACTTCTCTACCGCTCTTTCTGGCACAGACATACTCCTCAGCAGTAATTTATGCAATTGTTTTTGCAGCTACAGGATACTGTTCGATATCAAGCTATACCTCAAATGGAACAGATCGTGTCCTCCTTAGGGCACGTGTTGCGGTGAGACCTGGAGACCGACCTCCTGTGTTGTGGGTGGGTAAGATTGGTCAGCCACAACACCTGATTGGTAGGTCCCTCGATGTCAATCTGGCCAATGGGGCACAGTCCAAACGGATTGAAGGACCTATATTTACCCATGCACATGACCCAGAGCTTCCTCTTTTGGCTCGTGCATTCAGAATACCCGCCCACCTCTCCCTACTTTTAGGTCTTGACCATGCTATGTCATCATGTGTTGTCTGTCGTTGGGACAGGGGCACGGCAGGAATTTTCCCCACTTGGCTGATTGGCTCTTGCCATTTGGGTTTCACCTGCCATGCAGCAAATCATCACAACTTGTAAGGTTGCAGATAGGCACTGGTTCAGGTGATAGGGATGGGAGAACGGTCTCACCATCCCTATGTGAAGGGTATTCCATTAAAGGAATCCAGGGACTCAAATGGTTTGGTCAACCCCTGAGAGGGGGTTGTGCCCGTGCCTGAGTCCAGGGGGACATCTAGGTGGTGGACATAGCCTGTTCCTGGTTTTCCACCCATCCAGGTGTTCATCCTTGGCTGACCTATGCTGCTGCCCTGGGTCAGCGCTACCTGCAAGGGTGCAGGGAGCTAGTCGAACCAGAGCCTATGCAACCACTCACTTTCTGTAATCAATAAAGTTGTGGCCTAAATTCTGCCAAAAACCAAACTAAAATTAGAGTCAAGTGTGAATTTATTTAGTGGGGAGGTCTCTGGGGCTGAACACGCAAAAATAAGTCCAAACTGCAGGTTTAGATTCCATGTTACAGACAAATGCAATGTAGTTCTTACAAGTAGTATTCATACACTTTCTTATTCACTTATCATGCAAAAATACACTTGAGATTCTGCAGTACAATGAGATGGTTACAGAGCCCTAGAAGATCAGTACACAAAGCCTATAAGAGTCAGTGGATGCTATTTTCTTTAAATTGTTATAGATCTATGACAGCCCAATCTAGGCAGAGCAAGGGAATAAAGGCTACTCACAACAACAAACACTCATTATTTTGGGAATTGGACTTTAAGCACAGAGATCTCCCCCCCCCCTCAAAAAAAAGAGAAAGAAAAAAGGATGCTGTTTCCTGTGACAATTTCCTGACAAAGTATGCTAGGATATGAAGGTACAGAGTACAGCCAGCCAGTGACAGTTCCACACTGAGGACAACCTTTTGAGTAATTACCTGATCCCAATTAAACAGCCCTGGTCAGGAATGTATAAAGAGGCCCATCAAAAAAACAGAGAACCATTGTTCATCTTCTAGAGATGCTAAGTCCTGTCTCAAAATGCTACATAGGTATTTGGGCAACAAATAAATGCACGGTGTTTGTTTCAGGCAAGTGTATATAAAAACATTAGAAAACATTCAACATTTTTAAAAAACTTCCTGATACAGTAAAATAAAAAAAATTCCTTCAGTAGCACCTTAAAGACCAACTAAGTTTTTATTTTGGTATGAGCTTTCGTGTGCATGCACACTTCTCCAGGCAGCTCAGGGGGTTGATAACTCCATACCCTCCAACATTTCTCCAATGAAATAGGGACATCCTACCATACCCACCAACATTTCTTCAATGAAAAAAGAGGCATCCTAAGGGAAAGTGGGACATTTTGGGATCAAATCAGAAGCTGGGGCGGCTTCTCTAAATCAGGGACGTCCCTGGAAAATAGGGGAACTTGGAGGGTGTGCATTCTACACCCACACCCACACCCTTTCCCTAGTGTACTAATTCTCACTGAGCTGGCAAACTTAGGTCTGATCTGGACTGCTTTAGATGGAATCTTTCTGCACATGCAAAGCTCATGGCCTTCAACTCTTCTCTCAGCAATCTGGTTTTCTATATGTTGAGAATATTTTTGGATGGAGAAGCGTTCATTCACCCACTGAGGCATGTTAACTACTGGCTATTTTTGCTTTTTTAATGAAAAGAAGTCTAGCACTTGGAAACTTAGGGGAGCTTCTTTTCAGTTATTTCACTTCAGTTCCTTAAACTTAATAGTATAGGAAGTGATACAGCTTAGGTCTTAATACTTCGGTTCCAAACCATGGTGGTACTTTCTGTCAGTTTCCCAACCTTCTATAAATCACATGCCTGAGGCTCCTCTAGCAGTATAACAGACCTAGGGGATCACCACGCCCCTCCAACAGGTTTGGGATTCTTTCTCTAGAAGATCTCTCCCCTTCTTACTGAACTGAGACCCAAATAGAGTGTTCCCTAAAAACTTTACTCCTCCTGTCCCCAATTCAGCTTCCCAGTTTTTCTCTCATCTGTATACTCCTAAAAAGACACTAATCACTGTCTTCCAAACTAAGCTCAGAGACGTCCTTCTCTGGCTATAGATATTTTTCTCAGAATGGATCTTACATACACAGTTCATAGTGAAATTGAGTTTTCAGGTGGTGTGTTGTTCAATAAGAGATTGAGTGTTTGGGGGGTGGCTCATTTAATTTCATTGTACACAGGTTGTACAATGACAATAAATGTATTAATTATATTATTATTATTATTATTATTATTATTATTAGCTTATGTAGCTGAACCCCAAGAACCCCAATTCCCAGCTACCTTTCTTTTCCCCTCCCAAAGTCCTGTGCCCCCCCCTGCAAGCTCAGAGAAAGGCTTCAGCCCAGCACTCTGTAAGCTGCACCACTCTGGTGGAATTGCACTGCATCACCAAACTCTGATCTAGCTGAGTTTTCCATCACACCCATCTATAATATGGAGCAGCAAAGCCCAGACACATATTTACCTCTTGACCCTTGCCCATCATTGCTTATAAAAGCTAGCCTAATTGGCCTGGATGTACGTGAAGCCCACAGGGCACAATGTATGTAATGCTGAATTCTATCTTGGAATAAAGATGGAATATAAGTATGCAAAAGTGGTAGGGGCTTGTGAATATTTAATTTTCTTCTCATGAACTGCAGCTGAACCAGCTGATTCAATTGTGCTGAACTCAATCACAGCTAAATCTGAATTGGAATTGAACTGGCTTAGTGGATTCAATACATCTGACTGGCAACCCAACCAATGCATCAGCCTTATTCACTGTAATATGATGGTTTGTGCTAATGCACCTGAAGAATCACCTGGTTACTGGCTGGCTAATAAGATCAAGGACTGTTAAACAGCCTTCCTACAGGGGTATATGTGTCATTGTCTCGGCACCAGTAGAATTGTGGCAAGTACCTTGTGCAGCACTTTATGCTTCAACTGTAATACAGTGGTACCTCAGGTTAAGAACTTAATTCGTTCCAGAGGACCGTTCTTAACCTGAAACTGTTCTTAACCTGAAGCACCACTTTAGCTAATAGGGCCTCCTGCTGCCGCCGCGCCTCTGGAGCACAATTTCTGTTCTCATCCTGAAGCAAAGTTCTTAACCCAAGGTACTACTTCCGGGTTAGCGGAGTCTGTAACCTAAAGCGTTTGCAACCTGTCACAGTGGGTTGGTGGCTACTCTAGAGTAACGACTCCTCACAGCTCTGCATTTTATGCTTTTATTGGTGCAATCTATTTACAGTGCTAAAACAGTGCTATATACAGGAGGTCAGTACATCTTATCAGTCTGGCGCAGAACCTCCGAATGGAGATTCCCGCGTCTTTCTCCAGCAAAGTAGCCTGGGAATACTAAATCTCCTCCCTCGGCGCTTCTTACGCAAATCCGGGGTGGCCGGAATCGGTCTTCTTCCCACGGTTTCCCTGCTTCCCCCTTCCGTTCCCAAGCGGCGCCGTGGCTCAGCTATCCTGCCTGAGCCAGGGCTCCTACTTCCTGATTCCCCGCTCGAAATATCCCCCTCCCCGCTTCCACTTCCGCTGGGCGATGAGCTCGTGTTCAAGATGGGAGGGGGCTGTCTATAACTCCTGTCCCTCACACAACCCGAAGCATTTGTAACCCAAGGTACCACTGTACTCAATGGTACCTTACTTATTATGTATCACACTGCCCAGGTACAGTCCATGGAGGTAGCACAAGACACTTAATGTTGTTAGTTTGACTTCCTTGAATGGCTGCAGGTCTATTGAATCCTTTGCCATTCTTTGAGTAGAAGGCCTGCTAGTTCACTTAATAAGTTTTCAATCTGGACTTGATGCAGTCAAATACCCCTTCTGATCATAATCAGGATGCAAGCAGCACTCCAAGGCCAGATATGCTTCGGTTAAAAAGAAACGCTTTGCCCATTTTGTCTCAAAAGAGTTTCTGCACCCAGGATCCTAGACTAAATCTTTCAAAGAAACACATTTCATCATGCAGGCATTTTGATTACTTTTTCCTCCACAAAGTACCTAGCTTATTTGTCCTAAAAGGACTGCAACTGACAGTAAAAAGACTGTTTCATTTACTTTAAAGAAGAGGATTAGCATTCAAAATATCATGGGATCTTGGGTTCTCTCTCGCTTTCTCTTTTAAAGTGAGACAGCAAAGGACTTGAATTTAAATATATGCAAAACTGTGCTGTAATTATTTTGATCAGTGAAAAATAACTAATTCAGATCTACAGAAAATGTAGGGCATGGATGGCCAGTTAATTTGGTTTTTGTGTAATTAACGGTACCTCCTAGCGTTCTATGTTTTTCTCCCTCTTGCAGAACAAAATATTCTGGCATTTAGTATTAGCTATACACTTCATCATTCAAGCAGAAGAAATAGGTCCTCCTAAGAGCAATGCATGTGCAGTACAAATGTCAGCAAGTGAGATGGCACCCAGCTATTTAGTAGCAGATTGGACTCCGCTCCCAGCAGGCATGCAGTGTCAAAATGGTCAAGGCCCGCAATTATTACTTCACTTAAGTAATGCCTCGCTATAATTTGAATCTAAAATATCAAAGGCTCCTACAGTCAGCCTTTATGCCTCTAAGTGAGCAATGTTTACTTCCTTTAAGAGAAACACCAAACCGAGAAGAAGGAAGGGGTGTGAAAATGATATTCATAAAGAAACAACAAGGGGTAAATGAAAAGCAATTATATAAAAAAAATCTGCATAAAATTACTTACTGTGAACTACAGTATCCAATCTCCTTCTATAAAGGAGAATATCTGCTTGCTCCAGAAATCATTTATACATCTTAACTACCTGTGGGAAAGTTGAGGGTTCACTACAAGAGGCAGTTACGTGTTGTGAGTGGATACGGAAATGATGAAAGAAACAGAGTAAGTGGGTTGAGCTAGGGCCACCTTTATTAACAAAGGGGGAATGAACAGTGTGAGAAGGTAAACTATGTTTACCTGCATTGGGTCAGCCCACCCTGTCTATGGCAAGGGGCATGACAAGGCAGAGCCCCATTGCATGGGCCTTGGTTTCTGGTGAGCTGGGTTCCTGCCACACCCCCTATGCCTGAGTCCCATAATTCTAGTCAGGTGAAACAGGCTAATCTCAAGAGAATTTCATATCTAAGCTAAAGACCCCACAACCCAGAGGAGCTAGCCTCTGGAGAGACTTATCACCTTAAGAGGTGCATAAGAGTGTTCACCGGTTTACCTCTCTTCTCATTAACTTTCCACACAGCTTCCTGCCACAGTAGAATGCTTTTTGAAGCTTAGGCTCCAATACTTTGGCCACCTCATGAGAACAGAAGACTCACTGGAAAAGACCCTGGTGTTGGGAAAGATTGAGGGCACAAGGAGAAGGGGACGACAGAGGATGAGATGGTTGGACAATGTTCTTGAAGCTACCAACATGAGTTTGACCAAACTGCAGGAGGCAGTGGAAGACAGGAGTGCCTGGCGTGCTCTGGTCCACGGGGTCATGAAGAGTCGGACACGACTAAATGACTAAACAACAACAGTGAATGAGAATCTTTAAGCACAGGCCCTTGGTGCAGTGGTGCTATCGAGGCAGGACTTCAGGGCAGAAGTCCAGGATGCCACTCAGCAGAATGGGACCGCCAAACACAACAGACCTGAATTACTTCATTCTTAAGTAAGCATAGTAACACACATTACAAAC